>NC_071498.1:75000000-80000000 GCF_028408465.1 Anastrepha ludens
TAATGTATTTGTAGCTGTGTACAGGGTTAAAGTTAGCAAAGTAAAGGTTTGCAACTTGAACTAATTACTTAAAATCTAATAATGTTTTGTTATATTGTCAATTTTCCCCGGTAATTGCGTTAAGTAGGGTAAAACAATCAAGTTTTATTTTAGTATATAGTTTACCTGTTCCTTAGAGCTTGCCATGCCGCTTCGATGTCAGCATAAAGATTTTTTTCAGAAGGTTTCCCGCCACTCATTCCATATCCAGAATAATCATAGCCAAATATGTTACAATTTAGTTGTGACCCAAGAGATATATAGAAGCTACTCATTTGTCCCAAGTCAACTGCATTCCCATGTGAAAAAAGCAAGGTGTACTTTGCGTTTCTACTACATCGCACATATATGCATGTAATAAGATTTCCGCGTGATGTCCTTGTGAAGAAAGATTCAACTTTGGATTTATCACGTTCTGAATATTGCCATTCTGCGCGATCAAATAAATGCAAGTTGTACTTTACATTTGAATCGTCAGCAGGTGTCAACTTATATGTGGGTTCCGGTGGTTGGAATGCCAATTTAGCTGCAATTGGTCCAGGACAAGGTGGACAGCAAAACATGCAGCACAGTTCACTTATACTAAACATTCCGTTTAAAATTTCCTCACGAGTGATATATATAAACATAAATTTTGTAAATGTTTATATTCATCCGTAGTTCGCTTGACTTGCACTTTCAAAACTAAACGAATTGTTTACCCTGCATGACTCATGAATTTACTTTACCACTTGAAGTTATATTATATTCGACATACACAAAATAAATCCTGGAAAAATTATATGGCCAGTAACAACTAACAAAAAACTTATCTTGATTATCTAAACCGCAACTATCTTTAACAATACAAGAAAAAATATACTGTGGAATGTCAGATAACGCAGCCATTTACGAAAAGTGGAACTCATTCAATGTTATACCGTCTACTTACTGCTCTAGTACTATGTCTGCACTATACCCAATCTATTACAATTACTATACAATAATTTCATCGAGCAACCCTGTCTTAAGATTCTTAATGCCTCTTCGTTTTGGCCTCTGGTCACGCTCCAGCACGCTTTCCAGCAGGCTTATATATGTGCGTGTCGGGTGCTTGACGCTAATATCTGAAAGTTTTGATTTTCATCAAGCAAAAGCCGACAACAAGTATGTGTGACACGAAGCAAGTACGAGTGTCACCCGACACGCACATACATAAGCCTGCTGGACAAGCATGCTGGACCGTTACCAAAGGCCATTTCACCAAGCGTGAGCAAGTGGCGAATAAATCACGCAACTGTTCTTATAGGGGTTGGTCACAGTCCAGCATGCTTGACTGCGCTTTGTATGTGTTAGTGCAGTCGGGTGGCGTCGTGACACACGTATTTGTTGTCGGCTACACGTACGATGCTTGATGAAAATAAAAAATTTTTGATATTTTCGTTTGACGCTTCCTTTTTTGATCGTGTCGGAGTCTGACGGACAAAACAGCAGTGTTGTATTCAGCATTGAGGCTAGTATTTCGTGTGCGGTTGCCCAATAGTAATATATATTACTCGTAAACACCTAGATATACTAAACATAACCACAATCCGTATGAAATATGTACATAAATAAGCAAAAAATTTAAAAATTTATATGTAAATGAAATTATTTAAAACTGATATACATAAGTAATTTAATAATAATGAAGTTATGAACCCGAAAAACATAAGTTATAATTAAAAACATGACTTATTGCGATTTTTGAATATAACACAGAAAGTGGGTAGCAAAAAAAAAAAGAAATTCTCAAACAACGAACAAAATAAATTAAAGCAGATTACCTTTAATTTTTGTAAAATATCCCAAACTCAAATTTAATTCCCTTACTTACGCTTTTCAACCATAGAAGAATTTCGTATATACAAATTTACATAAATAAAAATTCATCATCCGATGACGACATATTCACTTCTAAATACAACTGTGGATTGATCGCTTTTTGTTTTGAACGTCACCGGGAAAACAAGTAGCCGACACGCACACATATACAGTGCTGGACAAGCAATACTGGACTGTGACCAGGGCCTATTAAAGACAAGTACACAATCTATTACTATTCAATAATTTCTTCGAGCAACCCTGCCTTAGGATTCTTAATGCCTCTTCGTTTCACCAAGCATGAGCAAGTGGCGAATAAATCACGCAACTTTTATAAAAGACCTCTTCTTTTCGTCAAGCATAAACAGGTGGCAAACAGATGAAGCAACTGGTATAATAGCTCCTGCTGACGCTCCAGCATGCATATCCAGCAGGCTTATGTGTGTCGGGTGACACTCGTACTTGCTTCGTGTCACACATACTTGTTGTCGGCTTTTGAATGATAAAAATCAAAAATTTTAGATATAAGCGTCAAGCACCCGACACGCACACATATAAGCTGCAGGACATGCATGCTTGAGCGTCACCAGGAGCTATAAAAGAGCACATTATTGCAAAAGGTAAACTTCGCGAACCGACTGGCAACAATAGAGAACGAATGAGATGTCAATATAAAAAGACGATTTCGCTCTGATAGCGACAACAGATGGCGGGACAGAACTCGCCAGTAGATATGAGCTCGCAGATCTAGATATTACGATAATTACTAACCACATGGTGTAAATTTCGCTTGTTAACAATACAATTGCTAAGAAAGTCAAATTGCAGCGATTGCATTACATGAAATTACATTCACATATGCATTAATTACCAATAAATCAACAAAATTAATCTTCCCATTCACAAATGGCAGATTACCTGCAAAATTGACAGTCACCTGTCAATACTGTAGTGAAAGGTTTTTCTTCATAGAAATTATTTTGGGGTTTTTGGTTTTTTTAATTATTATTAACGATAGCTAATTTAGTAATAGGTAAATAGGTAATTTAATTGCGCAGTTGGCTGTTCATAATAAACAGTTGAAAGAAGTCCGCAAATGACGTTAACCGAGGTTTCACAAAATTATAGCTCCAATACACATTCGAAATTCGATATTACATTTTATAATGAGTAATAAGAGTAAAAAGTGTTTATGGACACACGCTTTATCTGTTATATGAATGCATAGTTAATAATACCTAACAAACATATTATTAGAACTATGTCTACAAACCTGTTTTCTTTGCCGGGATCCATTTTATTTAGTTTTTACACTGACGTTTTTCTTTGCACCCCTAAAAATATTGATATATAATATTACATAGAAAATAAAGGGTTGTATGTAAAAAAGTCTGGTAATAATCTAGGATTATTTTATAATCTCAGATTTCGGGAGAGAAATTTTGTATGGGAAATCTAGGTTTTTAACTACGGATTGGGAGTTAACGACGAAAAAGTAGACCATCTACTTATATGTGAACGTATTATAAGTGCGATAAAAGTGCAAGAGAGATTTATCTCGTGTACCGAACCAGTGCAGCCATAAAAGCCGCTCGAGAAAGAATTCGCAAAAATACTCTTAGAAAGCAAAAAATTATGTTCAGGAAATGAATGTATCGACTAGATCCATTCCACAACTAATTGCGGATGATCTCCACATTAAAGACTTCCGTCGCTGAACTGGACATTTTTGATAACGCTCTTGGAAAAAATTAGACTCGACAGATACAAGTAATGTCTTCGGTGGCACGTGGTCAACGGCCACGAAAATATTCTTTTCCCAAATGAGTAAACTTTCACTGTTTTTAGAAGAAGTTTTTAATAAGCAAAGCGACAAAATCTATGCTAAAACTTCTAAAGATGCAAAAAATGTTGTTCTAAGGGTTCAGCGTGGCACCATCCAGTTTCTGTAATGGTTTGGTGGGAAGTGTTTTGCAAAGGCGTCACATCTCTTCATTTCTGTGAAAAAGGGGTTAAGACCGAGGAGAAATTGTACCAAGGGTTGTCTTAGAAGGCGCGATGAAGCAGTTGAGCAGTACTCTCTTCAATGGAGAGCGTTGAAAGGCTTCCAGCAAAATTACGCTCCAGCCTATAAGGCGAAAACCACCCCGCAGTGGCTAAACCACAATATGTTTGGGTTCATAGCCGCAGAAGATTGGCTGTATGGCAGTCAAGATCTGAACCCATTGGATTGCAGTTTGTGGTCTGAATTGGAGAACATGACGTGTCGAAAACCTCACAGAAATTTGGAGAGCTTCAAAAAATCTTTGGCTCTAGCAGCGACGTCAATATTCATGGAACCCGTGCGTGCTGCGATAGCTGAATGGCCAAACCATTTGAAGGCTTGTGTAAAAATAAATGGAGACCATTTCGAATGAAAATATGTTTTTGAAGTGAAAACTTCTTTAGAATCGTTGGGAGTGATTTGAGACTCGATGAAACGAAAAAGCGACACTACGAAGCGTTATATGTTGATATACGTACATATATGTGTGTGGATGCGTACAGCTGAGCCACGCTAGTATAGTGAGTATTGTAGTATGTATACTACACTGCCTATTACTTGCTTTGGTGTTTAGTTCAAGCGTCATACGTATGTATGTTTGCATGTAAGCTAGTACGTATGTGTATTGTATTATGTATTATGTATACCTAATACTTGCTTAGACCAAGCGTCCTACGAATGTTTGTATGCACGTTAGTACGTCTGTGTAATATACGCGTTACGACGCTCATAATAGCAACCGCGTGTGCTGTATTGCGTCCGTATTTTTATATTCGTAAATATTTTCATTTTTAAATATTTACCGCAATTATGCCGAAAAATACTGCAGAAAAGTGTCGTGAATATTGACAGAAAAAAAAAAAACAAAAAGAAAATAAAACTAAAAAAACAGTTTTAATTGTGGCAATTTATATTTCACCGAATCAATCAATAAATAGCATCACGGAATGCATTCACGAAAATTTAATAAAGTATACACCAGAAGTATCGCGGATACTTAGAAAAGATTACGATAAAGTTCCAATGATTTTAAGTGGCGATTTTAACGTAAATTTTGCATTGGACACAGCGGTTCCTTAAATAGACTTTCTCAATACAACATTCAATTTAAAAATGTGTAACAATCGCACTGAATCGACAACACGATTAAAAACAACAATTGATGCGGTATTTCAAAGATATCGCACTTGTTACGTTAAAGCGTAACAACTCAAAATCTGAACATTTTCAGTAGAGACGAAAAACTGTTTCCGTAAATATTAATAATATATAACAAGGAAAAAAATATGTAATTGCACGAAAATATCATTTAAAACAATATAACGGTTGTTTCATTCTTATTTGTTTAGTAGTTGCGCTAAAATAACAAATTTTTGAGTTGTTACTCTTTTCCTGAAATTTTTTTATGCACTTAGTGGTGTTATTTTGAATTGTCTATGTTTAACTGAAAAAATAACACGTAACTTAAACAAACCGTTTGGTTCTAAACAGGCACAATTCAAAATGTTACACTTTATGTGACACAAATTTGTTCAAACACTTGGAGACAACTAAAAATGTAACTCTTTAGTTGAGACAAAAGAAGTCATTCTGAAAACAAAGAGAGAGTCATAACGGCTTTTTTAACGAAAGACTAGACAAACCACTGAACGATTTTTACAGTGGGTAGAGATGACCACTGTACATTGTTTTCTTGCAAAAAACTAAAATTTGGAAATTTTGAGTTGTTACGCTTTAACGTAACAATTTCGATATGTTGACAACATCGAAACCAAAGCATTTGTATCATATTTTAGCTATCATAAGCCACTCGTACCATTTGTTGAAATTGAAAACATTGAGGATGAATAATAATAAAATGAAGAAAACAAAATATGAGCTTTATAGCAATATTATAATGAACCTATAATTATCCCGCTCCTAATGCTGCTTTCGTCCCATTCTCTCTGTTTGTTTTACGGAAGGTTTCACTTCTATCGCGTCTAACCGTTAGACTGGTATTTTTTTTTATATTAACATGATTAAATAAAACTACCTTCATTAAAAAAGTATTATAATTTCATATCTACTTGTAACAGAACTTATGGCAACACTAAGTATAACCAGAGGGGTATTCAGTTGTAAGTTGAACTTGTAAGCGAATAAACGAAAAGTAATAGAACAATTCAATCGTTGAGTGAACGCGTACATGTAGTGTAATTGGTGCGTACACCCTTTTTGGGTGTTTGGCAAAGCTCCTCCTTCTATTTGCGGTGTGCGCCTTGAGGTTGCTCCACAAATAGAGGGACCTACAGTTTCAAGCCGACTCCGAACGGCAATATTTTTATGAGGAGCTTTTTCATGGCAGAAATACACTCGGAGGTTTGCCATTACCTGCCGAGGGGCGACCGCTATTAGAAAAATGTTTTTCCTGGTGTTTCACCGAGATTCAAACCTACGTTCTCTCTGTGAATTCCGAATGGTAGTCACGCACCAACCCATTCGGCTACGGCGGCCGCCATCTCATATCTTCTGGCGAGTTGGGTCTCGGCATCTGCTGTCGCTATCAAGGCGAATTCATGTTTTTATTTTGGTATCTCGTTCGTTTGCTATTGTTGCCAGTTGGTTTTCGAAGTTGCCCGTTCGCAACAATATTTATGGCTAATATTGGTAATTTCATCGATTACAGTTGGTACTTTTAAATAAC
The DNA here is from genome assembly GCF_028408465.1 of Anastrepha ludens. NCBI lineage: Eukaryota > Metazoa > Arthropoda > Insecta > Diptera > Tephritidae > Anastrepha > Anastrepha ludens. Next base: position 75,006,612 of record NC_071498.1, read on the forward strand.
GGTGTATTATTTCGTTGCACGCATACCATGGTGCATTTGTATATATGCGTAGTACTTTGCATTCAGTCCCATATGTTTTTGAACCTCATATTGGGTTAAGTATAGATTTGTAGATCAAAATTTCGTTATCGATTTCTGATTAAGTAGTTCAAGCATTTGCGGAGTGTGAAAGTTATCTTTACTTGGCTGGCTTTTATATGCCCCTTGTTCAACTTTGTCGAGGTTGTGCTGCAGTAGAGGTGAAGCAGTGAAGGGAAGATCATTTTTGGCCATTACAGCCATGCCGTCCGAATATGTAGCTGTTATGTGTGCTTTTTGTCAAGAATTGATCGACAGTAAATATTGCTTATTTTCACAAGAAAGTGTCTACTCTCTAGGTATGATTTAAGCACCTTGTGAGGCAGATTCATTTTGAGTTTGTATAACAGGCTGCATGCCAGACTTTATCAAATGCTTGTGTTATGTTTAAAAAGACAGCTGCGCAGTACTCCCTCTTTTCTAGCGCTTCTCTAGCGAATCTATAGACATAATTGACCTGCTTAAAGGCCGAATGGTGTAGACGAAATCCAAACTGGAGTGGGAAGCATTTGGTCTCTAGAAAGGAGTGCCTCACGTTATATTAGCTGCAAATTCGCGGAGTGTTGATCTTCTCCAAGAGTTGTTTGTTTGTTTTGTGGATCAATCCATATTCAGTGTCTTCTCTTGACTTCCGTCCTCGTTGGTTAAGTTCCAGAGATCTGTATTTTCTATTATGTTTGGCCAGAAGGATTTTACACATGTGTTGAATATGCATATCTTAGGATTCCAGGAAATTTGAGAGCTTGACCACATAGTCCTGTCGTCCAAAAGCTGCTCTGGCTATATATACAGTATGCCAATAACGAGTTTTGTCATTGAAAATAAATTAAATGTTTCGACTTCATTAACAAAAACTAGCACTCTTTATTTATAATATCTTTGACTTCGTTTTTGTACGGGGTCATATTTATTTAAGCATTTAAAGGAAATTAATAAAAAACTTCTTTGGAAAAACCACAACTGAAACAACAAAAGAAATAACACGCTATTTCGACACTGTCGATTTGCATCATTTTGTTTTTTCAATTTCTTTAGAATGTGTTCGCGATTAACTTCGATTTACCGTTATCTCTGCCTTGCAATAATCACTTTGATACTTTCGGTTTACAATTCAGCGAAAAAGTTTTGCTTTATTCGGATTTCAAATTTAAATATTGTGTTTTTAAATGCTTGGCAAAAGATTATTCTTTGATATAACGCAATTATTATATTATATTTACCACTTGGGTAAAAGTATTAGATAATCATAATGTTATACTGCACCACAATCAAATTTCCGAACCAGAAGGTTATTGGGACGGCGTTATATTTTGCGGCGAGACAAAGATAATGCTGTATGACAACGATGGACCGACTATAGAACATTCTGTGAAAAAAATATCGGGATTTGTTCATTTAAAAAGTGCGCGCTATACATATATCTAATTTTTGTTGTTGGAATGTTGGTACAACTGTCCCCTATAGTGTTGCAAAGTTTGAGCGTGATCTGTCAATTAGCTCGTTTTGGCATTTAATTATATTAACCGCAGGTGTGCTCTGTGATTTTCACTCTGGATACAAATATCGAAGAAAGAATTTGTCTTAAATTTTGTGCTTTGAATGGGATTTTGTGTGCCGAATTATTGAAAATTTGCAGATGGCGAATGACCTTGAAAGGCATTTTGTATATAGCGCATAAAAAGTTCAGCACGTGTCGCTGAGACGCTTCTATTGGGATTTGGATATTTGTTGGGATTTGTTATGGTGAATATCGGAAGAAACCAAGAAGGAGTATTGCGCCGAGGTTCAGCGACGCTCCGCTTCCTTATGTAACCCTTTTGTTGGAAGCTTTGTATGAGGCTAAGAATAAAAGATTTTAAATGTGCTCCTTTGACGTTTTGGTTTCGAGACACTGCAGGCGTCTGAGATGAGTCGGGCAAATCTATTTCGTCGAATTTCCCCAACAGGCCTCTCTCCCAAAGTTTTTCTTTCGCAAAGAGCGTTCATCCTCTTAATGGCTTTGTTGATACGCTCACGCCCATCGATTCCAACGAGAAGAAAGACTTTATGGTTTCGTTTAGCTTGTATATGCTATTATCCTACACGCAGTGCCTTTATCAATGAGAGCATACGTGCCCATTTTACGCACCTTATCATGAAGCATGACAAGTACATAACGATATAACGCCTTTGTTGATGGATTATGGAACAATACAGCAGAAGCGTCTGCCTTATCACTCTGTCGTTTGGACCCGATGCCGTATCCATCTCCACCAGTAGTAGAATGCAATAGCACGCTGTGAGTTCAGGTGCATCCATCGACACCATGTATTTCTTTGCTCTATATTGTCTCATAAAGCAGCAAAAGCATCGTTTCACCATCTGCCACCGATGTTTTACGTTCAGGGATCGAAACTCTACGCTATCTGAAAGCGCTTCCACTTGGGACACGAAGCTTCTTCCGATGGTCGTGACTTCTTATCGAAATCGCTGCGAATACGGTCGTCGGCTGTATTGTGAACTAATACGCGCTGTTTAGGTTGCTTGCTGACTCCACTTCTCAGATCTCGTGTAGGCTGCGGCTCCTACGATGTTACTGTAGTTGCGCACATAGCAACGTTAAACAAGCATCGGTCGAACGAGCCCAAATTACCATCACCTATTACCAGTCTATGTCTGCACCAGTCCAGCTTGAGGTCACTTGGCAATAGCGGATCATTCAGGTAGGCGTTAAGCACAACTGCCATCAACGTAGCACAATAATTATGTACAGCTTTCACAAACCTAATGTCTGAATCTAAATTGTTGATCGTTATGGCAGGTTCGTCTCTTAATTTGCGTCCGATCACCATTTTCAGAGTTCCGACTGCATAGGGTACAGTTGCTGGAGTCATCAATTTGCCCCGTACGGCCTCGGATGAGATTTTCTTCGTTGCTTAATCCACACCTCTCTGTTGGGTCTTTTTAATTGGTTATAAACAGCAGCCATTCCTCGGATTTTTTCGGAAAATAGAGGTAATTCTCTTGAAATGCCAGGACGTACCACCATTTGTGCCGATGATAAAGTGCCGTTGGGCATTGCTGCACTTGTTGGAAGTGCACCGGTAAATTGCAAGCTCATGCATGTCAGAGTATGCGCTTGCTGTATCTCCGCCTGCAGTTTCGCCAAACTGGCCGCCACTTGGCGTCCTTCCTTCGCACACCTTTCTTTCATTGTCTGTTCCGACGGTAACATAATACACGTTTTTCGTTCTGCTGCTAAACATTGGTTATGTTATCTGGGTTTAGAAGGTCGTAAACCAAACCACTACAAATTTGTATTACCATCCATCCTTGCGCAAAATATTACAGGACGTTAAGTCGTATGCTTGCTAGGGAGAGAAATCAAGCGCCGCCGCCTTCCAATTAAAAACAGCTGATGTTTAGTGATCGCGTTGAATATATATGTATATATATATTTATATTGGCGCGTACACCCAAAACCAAGGTGGATTTAATAAGGTGACAGCATTCACCCAGCTAAATTTTTCGCCGTAGGTATGGCTTACGTCAAAATGATATGCTTTGTTTGTATGTATTGGTATGTTGACATTCGTATGTTTACATTTTCTTGCTGATTTTGACATGATGCTTGCACCAAACGCAACAACAAATACATGTAGGGTTTTACTTATATGTGTTTGCTGTCACCTGTAATAAATTCGCCTTGCCCAAAACTGTGCAGAGCCAATATACTAAAGAGAGAATTCACTGTTATCAGCTCTGTTAAAAGTTTCACCACACCGCGGCGTTCTCTCGAATTATGTCTACATCGAGGTGAGTCCTTATATGAATTTATCATTAATACTAAACTAACACTTTGTAACAGGGGTAATACCCCGACTTACATCTTTCCAAGTGGGGAATACTTTAGAGGATAGGCGGTAGTAAGAGATATAACATTACTGTCTGAAAATACTATAGTGAGGGTATAAAATTAGAGGGTCTCAAGTAAAAAGTATTTTTCGGACCATAGCTGGATCCTCTATCAACTGGATCTTGAGATAGATCCACCCTTACCATATCGTAACCCACTTAGTTCAAATTGGAAACGGTTCAAAAATGCAGTAGGGAACAGGATAGGAAGGATTCCGACCCATCAAATCACTCTCACAGAAAACATTGAGAGTACGGTCATAACATTGGAGGAAATGTTGTTGTTGTTGTTGTAGCAGTACCTTTGCCCTGTCAGTGTAGCATAATAACCGGTCGACTTCGTCTAGCTCATCATCAGAGGGATAGGGGTGTTAGATGAGTGGGTTTAATGGGGCATATGAAAAGGTGGTTAGTGTCGTGCGGGGTGCCTTCACATGCTAGACATATGTTTAGTATGTCGGGGTCGATTCTGGATAAGTAGGGGTTTAACCTGCTACAATATACAGAACGTAATTGTGCCAAGGTTACGCGGGACTCTCGGGGAAGTTGGAGCTCTTCGTTTGCGGTAACACCCTAGCAGAAACTGCTTACTGAGCAATTTGTTATGCTCCTTAATAGGCAGCAATAGGGCCTCACCATGTAGGTGATGTATAGGAGACATCAGAAGACATCCTGTCACGGTCCTTGATGCAGTGTTTTGGCAGGTCTGAAGCTTCGTCCACTGCGAATCCTTGGTTCCAGGCGACCAGACAGGCGCAGCATAGTTTAGAACCGGTCGGCCTACTGCTTTAAAAGTCGACAGCAACATTTCCTTGTCTTTGCCCGAAGTGCTGCCGGCAAGCGACTTGAGAACCTTGTTGCGATTCTGTACTTTAGTTGCAATAGCGGTTGTATGGTTTAGGGTTTTTAACCGTCGGAATATGTGTATCATCGACTTTCACCTTGAGTTGTATATTGACCTCCTTTGTCCAGGTGGTGAAAAGGGTCGCCGTGGATTTAGTGGGGGAGCGAGAAAGGCTGGCGAGGTAGTCGTTTACCTTGGAGCATAGGCCATCAATGTTATTTCCCGACGCCATTATCGTGCAGTCGTCGGCGTATGAGACCAGGGAGACTCCCTCTGGTGGCTGGGGGAGTTTCGAAATGTAGAAATTGAAAAGCAAAGGTGAAGGGACTCCACCCTGCGGTACTCCTTGCTTTAGTTTCCTCTGTTTAGATGTTTGGTCTCGAAATATCACCGATGAATGACGACCACTCAGGTAGTTCGCCGTCCACCTCTTCAGCCCTGGCGGGAGTGTCGACTGTAAAATGTCATCTAGTAGCGTGGCGTGGCTGACTGTATCGAAAGCCTTTTTTAGATCGAACGCTACTAGGACAGTCTTCTCGCAGGGACGGTTTTGGTTGAGTCCGCGGTTTACCTGGGTATTAATGACGGTGAGTGCCGTGGTGGTGCTATGCACTTTTCGGAAGCCATGCTGGTGTGAGGCTGGGGTAAGGTGTTTCGTAAAGAGTGAGAGTAGAAGGGCCTCAAGTGTCTTCGCTACTGGGGAAAAGACAGTTATCGGGCTAAGATAAGACTCCCTTTGGGTGGCGGGTTTCCCAGGCTTCAGTAGTGGGAGCACTCTCCCTAATTTCCACTTATCAGGAATGATGAGAGTGGCCATAGACAATTTGAAGACCTTTGTGAGATATTCTACTCCCAATATACCCAACTTTCATGTTTAGTCCGTCAGGGCCAATGGCTTTGGACGGTTTCATGTGTTTGATGGCCCCCTAAACCTCATCGCTTGAGAAAACTAGTGGCGCACTGTTGTATGTCAGTTTGTGCAGCTGTCTGGTGGCACAAATGTGGACCGAAGGATGCAGAATAAATTGCCGGCTAAAATAGCAAGCGCATCTCTTCGGATCCGGTGAAGCACGACCGTTGAAATTGAAAGCCACCTTGTCATTGTGCTTCGTCGGGTTCGACAGGGTCCTTACGGTGGACCAGAGTTTGCTCACACAAGAGGTGAAACTACAGGATTTCAAATGCTCTTCCCATTTGCTCCGCTTCTGTTGGGTTACCAGTTGCCGTATCTCGGAATTGAGATCCTTTATCCGAGGATCCCCTAGATCGGCCTGGCGTACGCGATCACGCTCGTTCACCAGAACAGCTGCTTCTGAGCGGGTGTGAAGCGAGCAGCGGCAGCTATGATAGGCTTGCGGAATGCGCGTTCGCACATCGGTGGGAATGGGGGACAGCGGCGAAGATGTATTCAGGAAATTCCGCGAATCTGGTCCAATCAGCTTTGTTGAAATTGATGTATGACCGGTGATCCGCGGAAACAAAGCCGCACAGACTGGATATAGTCATGCGTAAATAACTGGCACACAAGTTGGTAACGAGGATGTGGTAACAAAATGGTGAGGAAGCGCTAGTAGGATTCTGGTTGAATCACCACTCTAACCAACTATGTCTACAAACCTGTTTTATTTGCCGGCGCGCATTTTATTTAGTTTTTACTCTGACGTTTCTCTTTACATTCGTAAAATTAATTAAAACAGAGTGGTATGTAAGAAAGTAGGAAATAATCTGAGATTATTTCATAATCTTAGATTTTGGGAGGGAAATTATATATGGGTAATATCGCTTTTCAATTAAGGATAGTCTACTTATATTTGAACGTATTATTAATATTAAAATTGGATAAAGCATGCTAGCTGTGTTGCCATTAGTTCGTGACTTTTATTTAGCAATCCCGGGATCGAACTCTGAGCAATTATAGAGAGACGTTTCATTTCGAGAAACACCTAACAATATTTATCCCAAAAAAATGTAAAAACAAAATACATGAGGGTTTTTGTAGTTGTACAAGTATTACCAAATACAAATACACTGCTATGACGTCAGTGATGCAAATAAACAAACAAAAAGAAGATGAAACTGTCAATGCATGATATACACACACGTTTTCTTGCCACGGGATCATAGAAAGGAGCAGGTGATGTTCAACACATTTACAATTTAACACGCGGCCTCCATTTTTAATATATTGTTCAATTTAAAAATCACAAAACTTAAAATATCTATATTCATCAAACTAAATATTTAGTAACAAGTAGCTTCTTGGCTTTCTCTTTGTTTCGTCGCTACACTGACATTATCGAGTGTCAAAACAGCGAAAATAAGTAGCGGTTTTCGGAAGCTGCTATATTCTATATTCTGTACACCGTGTAATGACGTTAATGTGAACCAATAATAACCTCAAAGTGTTCGATTGCGTGTTTGTTTATCTTTCAAGCAGTGCATAAACTTTCGACGATTTCGTTATTTAATGCTGTGGAACTATATTTAAAAGCAATTATAGCGAAATAAAAGAAAGTCGTCTTGTCTTCCCATTTTGTACTCGGCACTGTGTCGCACTTTTATATAATAAAATCAATAACATTAATTACTTCGTTACAAAGTTAAAAATAGACAGCACATGTACGAATCCATTAGATGACGAATGTGTAATATATTCTCTTTAACAACTAGATTTTAATTGGAAGTATGTATATATCTTTTATATAAAATACAAATGCATGAAAACACATATTTTATTAATTTGTTCTATATGTTTACGACTAAATGGGTAGGACTCTATTTCTGAATAAGATGAGAGGGAAGGTAAAGTTGTCCTAATTCCAAGTATGTGATTACCCGCCGACCTAAGGACCTTCGCGCACGGGTCCTATCGTCTTCGGCACTACATTATTTTTTATGTAGCGACGATGACGATACGCTTGCTTGTCCGCACAGAATGTAACTAACTATCGTTGCATTCGTGGTGGAATCTAAAATTTTTCCTCTCCGAAAGAGGTCAATACAGACTTGAAAAAAATTCCCTATTTTCCCACTATCCAAACCCGGGGGAGCCATTTGAAAAATTAAAAACACCATTTTAGCAGAGAAAATATGAATTACTTAGACCAAAAAACCCAATGAGCAAGAACCATTGAAGTTTTACTAATATTTTTATTTATTTAGTTAATGCAGCGTAGCTACAAGTGAAATTAAGTAGGTAATACTACAATTGCATTTAAGTAAAAATTAAAAAAAGAGAAGTTAAATACTAAGACTATTATATAACATTTTAATTGAAGCCGAGAGATAAAGTCCAATGAAACTTATTCGACAGAGGAGGTGTTCAGCCCGGTTCACTTAATTAGTGACTATCATTTTTATTTGATAAAATGGTTATTAAAGCAATCGTATTTGATCTAGTAGCACATTTGTTTCTGATAGTTGAAGTGAAGATTTATCAACGAGATCCAGGACAAAACACATTTACAACTACTGGACCGGACAGTATACAGACGGACACTAAATGACATTCATCAGGAGACGCTTGCCACCTTCCTAAACTCCCGAACTCTAAATGCTGTCATGTAAGTCCAACCTCCACATATTGCAAGCTTCATCTATCCTATTCTTCTATAAAAATTATTGCCTCGAATCAAGTGAACCATCGTAGCCGAATGGGTTGGTGCATGACTACCATTCGGAATTCGGAGAGAACGTAAGTTCGAATCTCCGTGAAGCACCAGAATGAGGAAAAAGTTTTCTAATAGTGATCGCCCCTCGGCAGGCAATGGCAAACCTCCGAGTGTATTTCTGCCATGAAAAAGCTCCTCATACAAAAAAATATCTGCATTTCGGAGTCGGCTTGAAACTGTAGGTCCCTACATTTGTGGAACAACATCAAGACGCACACCATAAATAAAAGGAAGAGCTCGGGCAACTAGTCAAAAACGGTGTACGCTCCAATTATATATATATATATATATATATATATATTATATATATATATATATATATATATATATATATATTATATATATATATATATATATATATATATATATATGTACATATATTGCCTAGTTCTATTAAACAGGATGCGCTTGGCTGATTATTGAATAACCAAGCGCTGTCTGCTCGAGCATCGCCCCCACTGACGTTGGTTCAATTATCATGGTCTACATCCATCTCCTAATTCTTGAGCTACAATCACAGGATTTTCCTTCTACACGTTTGCATACCATGAGAGACTTATTCAGGATATGGCAAAGGTACCTAACCTCACGGATCACTTCAATATCAACCGCACTCATATTGATTTCATCCATTCATTTACTAGTTTGAAGTTGGATAGTACTGTCCGCCGTTGCCAGTTTACCTGACCAGTATGGCAGGGACTCTATCCAAATTCAGATAAGCCTTTGCACGTTCCTCGACATACTTCCGAGAGGGAATACGCAGGGGCGCTTTTGGTTGAGTCCGCGGTTTACCTGGGTATTAATGACGGTGAGTGCCGTGGGGGTGCTATGAACTCTTCGGAAACCATGCTGGTGTGAGGCTGGGGTCAGGTGTGTCGTAAAGAGTGAGAGTAGAAGGGCCTCAGGAGTGTTCACTACTGGGGAAAGGAGAGTTATCGGGCGATAAGATTGCACTTGGTTGGCGGGTTTCCCAGGCTTCAGTAGGGGGACCACTGTCCCTAATTTCCACTTATCAGGAATGATGAGAGTGGCCATAGACAAGTTGAAGACCTTGGTGAGATATTCTACTCCCAATGAACCAAGCTTTTTCAGCATCAGCATGCTTAGTCCGTCAGGCCCAATGGCTTTGGGTGAGTTTCAACGCATTAGGTTAGTTTACTGCGGCGGCAGCTCATGGTTAGTCATTCCGGTACGTAGAACCAGCTACCATGAGAATGATCGAAGCGTTGTGCAATGTCACGGTTCCAAAAAGTGCACAATAACAATGTACTTGTTACTTTTATAGGCGGTGAGGTCCGATTGGCCATCAGAAAGCAAAAGCTTCCGTAAGCGAATGTCAATCTGTCTGCGGTTACTCTTGCCATCCTTCAAATATGGGAAGCAGGAAGGGTAGTCGCACTACTGACGTATGGGAAACTCGCCAACCCGATGTCTTTTATATCCGAAGTAGTAAAGACTCTTGAAGCCTTCTTACTCCCAATCTTAACGGAATATCTCATCCCACCTACATATCAGCATGGCTTCCGCTCATGCGAGAGAACAGTCCATTCCACACTACTAGTTGATATTGAATAATCCTTTCTGTCGCTGTGTGCAATTTTAAAATATTGCTTAAGAAATTTATTTAAAATATTTATCTATACAAGTTTTTGAAAAATGTATCAGTTCTCAATTAGAATAGTTTAGCTTTAACCACTTTTCCCTTGATCTTTGCACAGATCCTTTTCTCTAAACCTTGATGAATATGCATCTGGGACCTGAACGGGTCCCTCAAGTGTTTTTTTTTATTGGTTACCACTCGAGTTCTGTAATACACAAATCCATGTAAATTAATTTCATTAATTTTTTACAATTTCAAATACAAATATGATATGGGCTTACATTTACTTTGGTGAGTGTGAGCACCATAAGGAATGTAGAACAATAAGCGCTTGAAAACTGTTCACAGTCGATAATCGCACAATAGTCGGGTATCTACTGCGAGTCAACATTCGCAATAGGGGTACAAAACTTAAATATGGTTTATGGTCATTTAGTACCTTTATCGTCAGTAGCATTTCAAGATTAAATTTCGAACTTTCCTCTAGTAAATCCACGGATACCCCATTTACCACCTGGAAAAAACAAGTCAATTGAGAACGTATGGTATGTAGGTGCTATACCGTACATATCTGTACTATCATTTATAGTATACTTATGTCATGAAAATAATGTAAATATTATTTTATGTTTCGCTATACCTAAAGTACCCATGTGAAGTGCTTACTATAAATTTCTTCGCGAAATATTATCTAAGATAAGGGATAAGAGGCAGTTTTACAGGGTATTAAACAATGTAAATAGTGAGATCGTTAATACCATGTTTAATTTCATAGTCTTGGGCTATAAATTAACCTGTAAAAAGTATTATGCTACAATCTACAGTATGTATCAAAATTTAGGAAGTAATATGTTTATACGTTGTTTTTTCAGTTTGTCGAATAGATAATGAAAAACCAACGTTTGTATAAGTATACCTCACAGAAATAAAAAATAATGTGCAAGGGTATTTTCATATGAAAAACTATAAATACGGGCCGGCAATATTCCCTAGAGGTCCTCAATTGGGTTTAAATCGGGACTTAGTGCTGGCCAATCCAGAACTGAAATTTTTCTTGCCGATAGGAAGGCCCTAGTTAAACTAGCCGTATGGATTGGGGCGTTGTCTGGCTGGAAAACCCTGTCGATTCCGTATATGTTTCCCGCAACTCAATGAAAACATCCTCTAATATTTCAACACAGAATTCTGCGTTGGTTCTTGTCGGAATAAAACAAATTGGAGACTTTCCATTATGTCCGAAAGCGGCCCAAATCATCAAAGACCCACCACTGTAGTTCCGCTTATGGCGCGCTTGCCGTGGTTACCTAAGGTCTCGCCAATATTTCTGGCAACCATCTGGACCATCTAAGTTGAACTTGTTTTCGTCCGAAAATACAACGTTTCGGAATTCGTTAGTCCAAAATTTATATTTTCCAGCAAATGCTAAACAAGCCTTAATGTGGCGTGCTAATAGTCTTGGTACCGCTCCCGCAAACAATATTTAAGTGTTCCGTCCTCGAACAAAATTTGATGTATTCGACTATCGGTGACCTTAAGACTTAAATGGTGTTTGATTTCCTTGCAAGACATTTCTTTTGGAGCAGCCAGACGACGAATTTCTCGTTCATCTGCTAGCTGGCCTGCCGCTTCGTTTGAGTTGACCATATGTTTTTGGATTTTTAAGAAAGTTGCTGATGGTATTCCTATGCCGATTTATTTTAGCAGTTATTTCATGAATACTTTTGCCAGTTTCGCTTAGCCCTTTAATTAGCTCTTCACCGGATAAATGGCTTTCACGTGGCATTCTACAGATTAACCCAGCAATAAAAGAATAAAAGAATTAATCTATTTTACATACATTTTTTTTATGATACTAATGCAAATAATACACAATTTTTTGATAACTTGCTCTCTATGCTTGCCAAATCAATACTGATCTCTGATTGCACATACATACATATATTTATTTCATATGAAAACCAAATCTCACAACATAAACTTGTAATAACGGTACTAAGAATAATGACTAAACAAGAATTTTGGAAGGAAATAGTTAAATTGGACTGCAAATACAGACTTTGGCATACCAAACAAAAATGTACCGTTACTATCAAGAAAGATATCGGTATAAAAAACTTTGCAGATATACTTATTTCTGTGAGGTATTTTGAAAGTAGAATTATATGGATTATGCTTGTCTTTGTTATTAATAATTACTAACATGTTATTACTATGTTTCAATATTCGGGTAGCAGAGAAAATGAATGGAAAAAAGAAATATAAGGAAAATAGAGAAATTTCCAAATTTAATTAAAAATGTGCGAAAAATTAGAACTCCATTACTCAAAATGAGTGTAAGGATATATTATAAGTATATATTGAAGCAGCAATTGTAGCAGTGTAAGGTTATATGATGTATAAAATTTATGGTATATATTAAACGAGATAAAATAATAAGCACTAAAATTTGAAAATAGCTTAAAATATAAACTATAATATTTTTCAGCTCTCAAATGCTTCATTTGTTATACTTTATGATTACGTATTGTTACATGAAAAAACTCCCTATAAATCACCGTCTGCCGATTAGCATAAAACTGTAGACCCCTCTATTTGTGGAAAACAGAAAGACGCACTCCGAGAAGAAGCTTGGCCAAACATGCATAAAGAGGGAATATGTAACATACATATAATATATTGTTATATATAATATTAGGTGCACAACTAAGTTCTCGTGATTTTTTTTAATGAAAATACTGAAGCTGAGGCCGAGCGTTGTCATGATGTAGAATCACTTTTTCATGCCTCTCCGCGTATTGCGGCCGCTTCTCGCGCAGTGCTCGGCTCAATCGCATCAATTGAAGTCGATACCGATCCCCAGTGATTTTCGTTGTTGTAGCAGCATATAAACATTCCCCATACTTACATACGGGGAATGCTGCTGGAGTGGCAGTCCTTGGCCGGATATAAATCCGGGTCGTTTCGGTAACGTAGAACCGACTGTCGTGGAAACACCGATCCCCAGTGATGGTTTCGCTTGGTTTTAACAGTTCATAATATCATAAATAGCACCAACTTGGTCCCACCAAATACATATCATAACTTTCGCAGCGTGAATATTCGACCGAGGCGAGGACGTAGAAGCATGACCGGGCAGTCCAGTCCCCATGACTTTCTTTTCTTTTAATTGCTGTAATGAATCCATTTTTCATCACCCGTCACGATGCGATGAAGAAAAGCCTTCGTTTTTTGCCATTGGAGCAGTTGTTCACAGGCGAAAAATCGACGTTCAACATCCCTTGGTTTTAACTCATAAGGAACCCAAGTCCCCTCTTTCTGAATCATTCCCAAAGCATGCAATCGCTTGGGAATGGATTGGTGGGGAACTCCTAATACTGAAGAAAGCTCTTCTTGCGTTTGACGCGGATCCTCATTGGGCAATGCCTCCAATTCAGTGTCTTCGAAGGTTTTTGGCCTTCCTTCACGCGGACGGTTGTCAACATTAAAACCACCGTCTTTGAAGTGACGGAACCAATCTCGGCACGTTGTTTCACTTAAAGCAGCATCTCCATAAACTTTTTGTAGCTCTCGATACACTTCAGCCGCGTTTTTTTTCGAATGAAAGAGGAATATCAACACTTCCCGCAAATGACGATTATTCGGCACAAAATCAGACATTTTCACAAGACCATAAGTATGAATGTTATGTTAGAATCAACTAGCACACGGCTGACGGCATCTATTGACAGGCAGCGGGAACTTAGTTGCGTACCTAATATAGGGTTTTCCAATAAGAGGTGTTATTTTGATATTCAAAGAAAAATGCTGTTTTTTAATATAATGTGTATTTCATTATAAAGAGGAAGATATGCCGTTAATAGTGGAAAATAACATCAGGCAAATGACCACTACGACCACGCTTACAGGACAATAACCTTTTCATGAAATTTTCCATAACCGATCTGCACAGTGGCTGCCCTATGTCCTCGATAGCCTCACGAATTCCATCTTTGAGGTCTTGAATCGACCCTGGGCTGTTGGCGTAGGCCTTCTCTTTCACGTGGCCCCAAAGAAAAAAGTCACAAGGTGTTAAATCACAAGATCTCGGTGGCCAATTGTGATCACCTCTTCGAGAGATAACGCGGCCCGGAAACTTTTCCCGGAAAAGGTCAATGGTTTCGTTGCTTGTGTGGTACGTAGCGCCGTCTTGTTGAAAATAAACCTTGTCCACATCAATACTATCCAATTCCGGCCATAAAAAATCGTTAATCATCTCTCGATAGCGCAATCCATTCCAAAATAACACCTGTTATTGGAAAACCCTTTATATAAAATATGGTTATATATATTATATAATATATTGTTATATATATAATATGTTGTTATATATATAATATGTTGTTACAAATGCAATAAACCTTAATCCGTTTATTAAAAAAATTGAACTTTTGAATAAAACTACAAAGGCGACAAAAAATTTAGTTATGTTACATACTGTAATTAAATACATCGATATTGGCTAGCAGCTTAGATAATAGATTTTGTCTCTTTAGTTAGCAATGCTTTAGCGATTGATTTTATAGTGACGAGATACGGCAAATAAAGTGTATCACAAAATTAAGAACTTAGTGCAAACTCAGTAGACTAAGAGTTGGTAAGTTCAGAGAACTAAAAGTTATTTTTATACCAGAAACTATTCTCCAAATTCAACTTGTACTTTCTAGCTGATCACACTGCGAAATCCATCTATCCACTTTCCAGCAATATATTTTGAATTTAATACGACTGTATGTTAGCAGAATTGTGTCATTCCGTATAATATATTATGAAAAAATATATACATTCTGTTGCTATGATTTCGGCTACGTTACGAAAAATGTGTGGAAATGGTTCCAAAATCGTAATTTTTTCGGATTAAGTTTATGTTTTATGTGGTGTGCTGATAGGTCAGCATTTTCCGGTCAGATTATCCGGTTGCATAGTCGTTAACCAGAGAGAATTAAACAGTTTTCTTTTAATTCCAATATAAACCTATGAAGTTGAGGTGTGCAGAGGTTTTATAAATAAATGTCGGTAAAACCGTTCGAAACCCAGAAAATGATCCGCGGATACTGATTGAATAAGGCAAATGCCCTTGTCTCATTCTCCAAGGCAAAAAAAAAGTGGCTCAAAGGTACGAGGCGTTCAAAACTATTAAAGACGAGACTTTAACGGAGTTCACTTGCAAAATGAAATAAAAATGTAAAGTTAAAGATATTAAGGTACGCTGAGTGAGGTTCTTGTATTTTTTTACTCCTCGTACGTGGCTGAACTCCAGTAAGCAACTGAATTTCAAAAGCACGCTTCGGTCAATTCAAAGGCGTTTATATTTTAAGGGTTGTATTTTTGGGTAGAGATACTTTATAATGAAGTAAATTTTGAGTATAAAGAGAGAACTCAAATTTTGTATATACATAAGTAGTTAAATACAGCGCAATAACAGTTGTAACGTATAATTATAAATTATAATGCGTTAATCGCATCACTGGTAAGAGAATCACTACCAACATCAAATATGCATTTTCGGACGCAGGTCTCCGTATACAATTCCTGTTGGCGTCTTGACTAAAACAGATCTGACTTGACCTTCTGAGGCTGCCTTTGCTTCTGTTACGATACCCCGTTTCCAATGACCTCGGCTCTCGTTGTTGTCGCATACTACAACGATGCCACCTACAGCTATCGTTTTCACCATCTTAAACCATTTCGTACGCCGGTTCAAGAAGGGGAGATACTCAAGTATCCATCTTTTAAAAAAGGTCTGCTTCAGTTATTGCGCTATGTACCACTGCTTACCTAAAAATATCTTATATGACAACTACTTCACTCGCGCAGCCTAGACAAAAATAATTGGGTGACAGAGGCTCGGCGTGTGCACTTTCTATAGGCACGTGTGTTAATGATTTTTTAGCGTCTTCAACTGTGGCGAGTGCTCAGCGTCTGCCTCTTGTAGCTCTAAATCTGAATCACACGATGTGAGAAATAGAATAGCAGTATATTTATGGAGCAGATGTATGTCGTTCTAATGCCTACTTACCAGATCCCATTTTCTATCGCCTTAAGTAGGTAATTAGTAAATTAACCCTTTGCGGTCGTATTAAATTTAGACATGGGTGTCGTACTGGTCGGAATTAATTTTCGTTGAAAGGGCAGTGATATTAACATGTAAGGTTATGAAGGATAAACAATATTTATTAGTTCTATAAAAAAATACAGTATAAAAATAGTATGGTTCCTTGCTTTGGTGACTGAGAGTAGACATACCACCGGAATGGTGGAAAAGCTTTGATGGCTGAGAGTAGAAATACAACCGCAAAGGGTTAAAGCTCATCAAAAATAGTTAAATTATTCCAAAGGAAGTATTTTGATTATTCCAGTAGAATTATTTCAGCTAAACAATTTTTTTATTGCCAAGTTGAGGGGCCGCCTTTGGCACTCATGATCGAATCTTGAATTATGATATGGCCGACGTTTTGTTAAATTTTTTGTTCCAAAAATCCGTAGCCTCAAGTGTTCCGTTCTAGTACTTATCCACCATATCTTCCTCGTTACTAGAAGCTTAACGTCGTTTGGAATAACATAATAAAATGATGTCTAATTGAATAATGTTCAGTCCACAAATAGATTATTTCATATTCGATTGGAACTCATATTTCAATATGGCAGATTGGACCTAATTCGGGGGTTTTCTGAACTAAGAGCTGCCGCACAGTGTGCTAACCCTGCTTAGTGCGCTGAAACGCACGCCACTGGAGCAACTCTATGCGGCCCCCTCCATCCAGCCCTGCACCTGAAATCTATTTTTGCTGCGGTTGCCAAAGACTGCTCTACCCGAACTGGTTAGATGGGAGTGGTGGGAAGTTGTCCACACGGTTTGTGGCACTCTCACCCTCCACAGCCTCCATTTCCCTCTATTCGCCTTTGCCTCCTTTAAGCACTTCATCAAGAATTCGCCAGAGCAGCATCACTCCGCCCATTTTGCTATTTTTTGCATCAGACCACTTAACCATTATCGCATCGATTGATAGGCCTGCTGACTTTATTTTCAGGAATCATCGGTTCTATATTAACTTTAATAAAGCTGATTGGGTCGGCTTCACGAAATTCACTGAGGCCACCTTCGTGGCTATTCCTATTCCCACTGCTCCTGCGGCTTGCTTGATATCCGCTGAACAATTAGGGGAAAATCGTCCTAGCGGAAACAGCCGTTTTGGCAAATGAGCGGAACAACCTAAGCGTAAAGATCGTTTCCACGACAGTCGCTTCTACGTTACCGAAACGACCCGGATTTATATCCGGTCAAGGATGTCCACTCCAGCAGCCTTCCCCGTATGTAAGTATGGGGAATGTTTATGCTGCTACAACAACAACAACGTCTCAATTTACAGATGAAAAGGGTTGAACACCTGAAGACCTGTAGCTATATTTTTGGCGGAAGTAAGCTCTGGCCCATCGGAAGGTCTTTGTATAATTCAACGAAGCACAATGACAGAGTGATAATCGCTTTTGGTGATTGTGCGTGATCCTATCAAACAACAGTAGATCGCATTGGAACATTGAACTACTGAAATCCGATGTCTCTCCTTTCCTCAGTAGTGAAGACTCGTAAAAGCCTTCTAATCCCAGTCTTTACGAAATATGTGATATCTGCTACACATCAGCATTGGCTTCCAAAAGTGCGTAGCACTTAAGGTCATAAACACGCACCACGGGCTTGACCTACACCGCCCCTCCGAGAGGGCAGTCCTAGTAGCATCAGACCAATCCAATGCTTTTGATACAGTTAGCCATTGACTTCAATCCACTTCCCGCTGGGACTGAATAGGTGATTCGTAAATTACCTGAGTTGTCGGCTTTTGTCAGTAGCAAACAGAAGAGGATAAATTAAGGGGTGTGACAGGGTGGTGTCCTTTCCCCAAAGCTATTCAACTTCGATATTCTTGCTGAGAAATTACCGCAGGAACCATATACTTTGGTGCAATTTTCATAGTCTAATATAGCGTTTTTCAATAGGTGCGCTTCAACTTTTTTCCGATAGGGAGGGCGAACGACGCAGTATTTTTTATTTTTCGCTTGTCATTTGCAAACTTCATTAGTATACATTTCATCATGGAACGCTACACACTTGAGCAACGCTTGCAAATCATTTAACTTTATTATAAAAATGCGTGTTCTGTTAAGAAAGTTTAAAGTCGAAAAATCATCTTCAGTGATGAAGCTCACTTTTGGCTCAATGGCTTTGTCAACAAGCAAAATATGCGTTACTGGGCAGAAAGCAATCCACACGTGATTCATGAGGCACCGTTGCATCCCGAAAAAATCACTGTTTGGTGCGGTTTACATGCCGGCGGCGTAATTGACCCATATTTTTTCGTTGACGAGAACGATCGCCACGTTACTGTGAATGGAAATCGATACCGCGACATGATAAACGATTATTTTTGGCCGCAATTAAATGGTATGGACTTAGACGATATGTGGTTTCAACAGGACGGGGCCACAAGCCACACAGCACACGCTACAATTGATTTGTTGAAGAGTAAGTTCGATGAGCGCATTATTTCCAGAAATGGACCGGTCGAATGGCCGCCGCGCTCGTGTGATTTGACGCCTCTAGACTATTTTCTTTGGGGTTATGTGAAGTCATTGGTCTACAGTAACAAGCCGGCGACGATTTGTGAGCTCAGAGCCAATATTGAACGCGAGATTGCTGGAATTTCGGCCGATTTATGCAAAAGAGTGGTCGAAAATTGGGTTCAACGATTGGACTTCGTAAAACGTGCACGCGGTGGTCATGCAAAAAAAATCGAATTTCATACTTAAATGAATATGTTCAAACTCGATTAAAAAAAAAAATTAGTTAAAAAAGTCAAACCGTTTGTGTTTTATTAAAAAAAAGTTGAAGCGCTCTTACTGAAAAACGCTTTATATAGGGGGGGGGGGGGGGGGGGGCATGTAAACTTGCTTTTTGAATCGGCTATAAAAAAAAACTAATCAATATTTTTTCAAACTTTTTTTTTTTTATTTTGAAGATTGAACATTGTCATTTATGAATAAAAAATAATATCGTTCAAATGACTGCTACGACTGGCTTTGCAGTAGGCCATTCGATCAACGCAATTTTTAAGCACATTTTCGAATGTTTGGGCTCCAATTTCATGAATGGTAACTTCGATTTCGTGTTTTAAAGCATCAATCGTCTCTGGATGGTTCCCATAGCATTTGTCCTTAACGGCTCCCCACAAAAAATAGTCCAACGAGCTTAAATCACAGCTCCGAGGCGGCCAATTGATATCGGAATTTCGGCTGATTATTCGGTTTTCAAAAACGGTAGCCAAAAGTTCGAGTGTAACTTTGGCAGTGTGACAAGTTGCACCGTCCTGTTGAAACCAAATGTCGTCCATGTCATCCTCTTCAATTTTTGGAAACAACTCGTTGAGCATGTCACGGTAACGCTAGCCATTTACTGTAACCGCGGCTCCTCGCTCATTTTCGAAAAAAAATGGTCCGATGATGCCGCCAGACCAAAAACCGCACCAAACAGTGACTCGTTGTGGATGCATTTGCTTCTCTACAGTAACGTGTGGATTTTCTGAGCCACAAATCCGACAATTTTGCTTATTTACGTAGCCACCGATGTGAAAATGAGCTTCATCAGAAAAGAAGAAGAAGTAGATTCACCACTTTGGAAATAGGTTTTCAATATTTCCCAATTTTGTTCAAGCGTATAGCGTCCCATTTCGTAAATGTCAAACCTTTAAGTAAATTATGACATTTGTGTTACCATTCTCAAAAAAATATGTGGTTCAAAAAGCAATCGCTATATGGCCCACCCTGTACATATGTCCTATGCCAATACATATAAACATGCATACAGTGCGTTCGGGAAAACGTCAACTAATTAAAACCACGAGTGTTGACGTTTAACAAATTGTTGACGTTTATAAATGTAGAAACTTTTCATAAAAAAACATATTGATAGTGTGCTTTAAACGTTTTTATTGACTATAAACTTAAACTAAACATAAACAAATACAAAAAAAGAACAAAAAAGGCTTTCAGCCTAACTAAAACTAAAGGAACGCATTTCAAAAGAGATCACATTTCACATACATACTTATGCATCTAAAAAAAATCGGTTATTTTTTTCTGTTGTTTTTTCCTTTCCAATTTTTTCTATTCTACATACATATGTATGTCCTTAAATATAAGGAGAATACCCGAATTCTGAACTAATTTCATGAAATAAATGTGTGTGTGTGATCAAAACTGTGTATTTTAACTGTTGCTTAATTCAAAATTTTGATTTATTGAAAGTTGACGTTTTAGAGCTTTGTGGTTTGGTTGACGTTTTAGAGTAGACAATGTAAAAAATTAAGGGTTGACGTTTTGGGATGTTGACGTAAACTAGTGTTGACGTTTTCCCGAGTGCACTGTATATACAATTTCAAGCAATTTTCAAACAAAAAGAACAAATCTATATGTAAAGATGCATACAAATCATATGGACATATCAAATGTACGAATCTATGTGCCTAATACCCCCGCGTTCGGCAACGTTCGACATCTGTCTCTCTCCTACTTGAGTGAGCAAATATATGTATGTATATGCGCATATGAATATAAATCCATATATTTGTATTTGCATATAACTTCTTCCTGTGTGCATGGTAATGAACCATTTCTCTGTTGAGAATACCACGATGATAGGAAAAGTAGGAAATGAAGGGAGTGTAATGTGTCTTGAAAAAGTCACATCGAGGATGGTGCCTCTTAGTGTTGTTGTCTTATTAACGTCTGATGCACAATCGAAAATGAACATATCTTTCATGAATTTGATAAATGTTTCGTAATTTTTCACGTTTATGTAAATGTAACTTCATCAATTCCATTTACCTCCTTCTCTATATCCATACAAAATATCTATCAAACTAATAAAATTAAAATTTTCTTTTGAAAAATGCAACCATTCCATCAGTATTTTAAAGAAAAAGAAAAGAAGATTGTTAGTCTCTAGATATTATCATTGTTTTTTTTATTAATATTTGGACGTACATATGTATCTATGAATGTACCTATGTGTATGATACAATATGACAAGGTTTATGTATGTATTAATATACTAATATGTATATGTACGTATAATATGATAATGTATGATGGCCCGGAATTATCCTTACCATTGATCCTTGTTGTGCTAAAATCGCAGTGAAATTAAATTAAAAAGTTCAGACGAAAATAACCTCGCCGAACAGCGTTTACCACAGTAATCGTTTTAACTGTTCGGCGATGAAATGCCGAGGTTAACGGCCTTAACGCTGCAGTCACTGGAACCGGTGGTTTGCAACAGTCGGAACGGTAGGCGCAATCAACATTAGGATAGCTAAATATTTATTAGAATTTAGGGTATGGCATAAACAAAAGCATAGCCAATTTTCATCATAAAAAAATGTAAAGGAAAAAATTAACTGTTGATGAATAGCTGCAAGGATACAACTATAAAATATTTAGAATTTCCTGTTCCTGAATTAAAGCTTAAGAACAGATTACTCTTTCAACCTCCATTCGAAATAACTCATACTGTTCTATAAGTTTCACCAGGCAGAGACAGTGCATAACGTCACTCAAACTGGTTAAGTTGAAGGTTTACCCAGCAAGGGTGATTTAGCTATATAAGGGAAGGAGTTATATTGCAAAACCTTGTATTTTGACTATCATGTGATCTTTTACAGATACCTTGGGGAAAAGTTCGAATCGGATTTTAAGATAGCGACTGTCTGGGCTTTTTAGCCACAGGCCAGACCAACGAGTTTTTGGAACATGGTCTAACAAAAAGAGAAGTGCGATAAATATAGTTAATTATTAAACTAATTAAACTTGTTTGTTATATATATTACTTGCTTCTTTGTTATACCTTTGGGTTTTTAATAGGAATATGCATTTTTATACACACTCGTGGACAATAACTTGAACGATTGACATTTTGAGCAGTTTTGACTATTTTACTTTTGCTTCAATCTCTATAAATTTTGTATAAAGGTTACACTCATTATACAATAAAATCCATATACATAAATCGATTTTTCGATCTTTGTGCACAAATTATGGAAATTATGAATAATCTGCAAATTTTCACCAAAAATTCCAAACTTTTTAATCACATGTTTTAGAGTAAGTTTTAGTATGTACTTGTAAAAAAAGTGTACGTTGTTTTTACAAAATGAGTTCCGTGTATGGAGAACGATTTGAAGCAGCATCCCTAAATATTAAAAGAAGTTGAAGACGTTCATAAATAAATGGGTGGCACGATATACCGAACTTAGAAACGTTGACGACTTGCCCGGACGAGGCCCAAAAAAAACTTCCAAAGCTTGACCAGAAGATCAGTGATTTGTTTGTGACGCAACTTATCGTTGCGTGAAGCTTAAGCAAATTTAATGTGTCCAAAGACACGATTCTCGGAATTTTACACGCAGAAAATAGAAAAACCGGCTGCTCTCATTTTCACACATTGAAAAAATACATGGGCTAAGGCAAATTCAAAACCGAATTGGGCATACGTATTATTTACAGATGAGTCTTCTTTCGGGCGAAAACTTGCATATGTCGGTCTTGGTGTTCTGCTGATAAGCATCATCCAGTAAAGACTCATGTTTGGGATTATATATATATAATTGGCGCGTACACCCTTTTTGGCGCGTACACCCTACGTGTGTCTGTTCCACAAATGGAGGGACCTACAGTTTCCAGCCGATTCCGAACGGCAGATATTTTTATGAGGAGCTTTTTCATGGCAGAAATACACTCGGAGGTTTGCCATTGTCTGCCGAGGGGCGACCGCTATTAGAAAAATGTTTTTCTTAATTTTGGTGTTTCACCGAGACTCGAACCAACGTTCTCTCTGTGAATTCCGGATGGTAGTCACGCTCCAACCAATTCGGCTACGGCGACCACCGGGGTTGGTTCTCCCAAAAAGAATATGGCTGTGGTTTTGTGTTTACCGCCAATTTGAATGCAGTTTGATTTACAAAATTTGCCAAATAGCATTATTGCCGTAAGCTTCGAAGATGTTTGAAAGAACTACCCAATTTTAGATTTACAAGAAGACAACGACTCCAGGCATCGAAACCGAAGGTGTGTAGAATGGAAATAGTAAAATGTGATTCACACTCACCTGATGCCAACTCTATTGAAAAGGCAAATTCGGCTGATTTGAAGTCCGTATGACTAATGGTGCACACTATAAATTTTATTAAATGTATTGTGTATATAAATATTATAAGGCCATACAATGCAGTTCATTAGAATTGAATTGGTCAAATGCTTTCTAAGTTATGGTGGTCACAATTCTATTAGACACTCAATTTTGTTTTGCCAATTGCCTTTCAGAACTGCAAAGACAGAAATGCAACAAAGTCGAAGTGCATAGTCTTGAAACAACATTTTCCGATCATCTCTTTAAACCTTTCGGTAATTTATCTTCGCAATTTCTGTTTCACCCGTGTAATGTTTCCACATGGCCTCCTGAAGCACGCTCAACTTATTGGCGGGAGAGAAAAACAGTACGTACTAATTTCTGGCATTCAAGCTGAATTTCAAGCTTGGATTTGTTAAGAGATTTAAATGGGATTTTATAACAATTATCTGTGATACATTTCATAACCCCCTGTTACAATTTTTTTATACATTTTCGCAAAAGAGATGAAAAAGATAAATTTTGGCGCTCTAGTGCTACTTGTAGTGTACCCGTGGTACTCTTGCCATCTAACATACCTACCTACTTACCATAATCACTTGTCTGATCACGTAGTTTCCTTTGCACGTATATTCCTTTTCTGCCAGAATCTATTCTAGAAATTTGGCTAGTTTTTGTGTTGAAGAGATTTTTGGATGAACTTTTTCCGAATATCCTGAAGACCTTATGGTTTTATGAAGTTTTGGATTATTTTTACCAAGTCACGTTAGCCCAGTATTATATTAGTTCACATAAATTATAAACCCATATATGCTTCCATTACTACGCTTTGATTACACTAACAAATTTTTTAATAAATTTTCATAGCTCTAGCGATGGAACCACCAAAGGACAAATGGAATTTTGTTTTGCTCATTTTTGTTGTGCATGGCATTGGGACTTTGATGCCGTGGAACA
Organism: Anastrepha ludens; assembly: GCF_028408465.1. Lineage (NCBI taxonomy): Eukaryota > Metazoa > Arthropoda > Insecta > Diptera > Tephritidae > Anastrepha > Anastrepha ludens. The sequence goes on from NC_071498.1 coordinate 75,030,872, forward strand.
TGTTCATAACTGCGAAAAGTGTAAGTAGCGAAATACTATGAAATGCTAGTGTTTACTTAATAATTTTAATTCTTTTGCAGTACTTTGTAGACTATAAACTAAGCGATAATACAAATTCAACCAGTTCCACGACATATGCTTCAAACTTTCTTCAATACCATAACTTCGCAGCACAAATTCCTAATGTAGTATTCAATTGGTTGAATATATTCGTCAATTTAGGGTAAATTTAAACAAAATTTTAAAATTAATTAAAAATTTAACATAGTTTTCAAATAATATTCTATATTTTTCAGAGGCGATTTGACAAAGCGAATTGTTTTCAGCATACTATTAGAACTAGCTCTTTTCATATTAACAGTTATTTTGGCTATGGTGGATTCATCAAATTGGCCTGGGGTCTTTTTCTGGACAACTATGGTCACTGTTGTTCTTTTAAATAGTAAGTTTTATGCCATGTTTTTTTTATATTTTAATTTTATTTATTCGTACTCGTGCCATTCATTGTCCTATAATATTATTAGGTTAGGTTAATGGTCTAGAATGTATTTTCTAATTTCGTTCTGTACTGTGCCAAATTTGCAGATTTTCAAGTTTTTTTTTTTGGTTTAAGAAAAACTGCCATGAAAATTCTAAATTTGTTCTGACGCAAACTCGTGCAATGACTGTAAGAACCCAAAAATGCTCTGGAGGGCTATAAACTTGGTTAATTGCCCCATTCTAGTTCCCTAGCCGTAGAAGGGCTCCGAACCTAACATATATATAAGATGCGAGTTTGTAAGCAATCTCATTTCCTTCAATACCAATGTTACCGTAGTAGGTAACAATCCTTCGAGAATTCGAGTTGAGTCCTGCCAAGTGCGTTAAATTTTCTTAGGTACTCCATCACCAGTTTAGATCCTAGTATAATGTCACCATTTGCAATCGAATTAAAATTTTCAATCGGAAAAAATCATTACATTTGCTTTACGAATTATCGTATTTCATTTCACTTTTTAATTAATTTCTGCATTTGTATTTTTTGACGTGATAACGTCTTATAATTCGATTTAACAGGCTGCACGCACGGAAAAATGTGTCGTTACCGTGCTCATTGTCGTTACCTTGCTTATTGTCGTTACTTTGAATGAACTGCAAGCGAAAGCGCGGAACGATCGACAAAGCAAACGAACGGCAACGTTCGACATCTTGCTCTCTCCTACTTAAGTGAGCGTATATATGTATGTATATGCGCAAATGTACATATATAAATTCACGTATTTGTATTTGCATATGCCTTCTTATTGATTATTATTAATTTGATTTACTTGAAGAATTTAAAATAAAACCAAGTTTGTTAATAATACCTGTTGTTTTAATGTTATTATTAATAATTTTTTTATTATATATGAAGGAAAAAATGTATGGTAATATTTACCATATACCTTATAAGATATGTTATATACTAATATATGTATATAAACATGCATATACATATACAATTTTGCGCAATTTTCAAAAAGAATAAATCTATATGTAAAGATGCATACAAATCATATGGACATATCAAATATACGAATCTATTCCGTACGCAAGCAAATGTAAGCTAATGTGCTTGAACTGCAAGCGAGAGCGCGGAACGAACGACAAAGAGCACAATCGGTCCCCGCGTTCGGCACGTGTGACATCTGGCTCTGTCCTACTTGAGTGAGCATAAATATGTATGTATATGTATGTATATGCGCATTTGTATATAAATTCACATACTTGTATTTGCATATGCCTTCTTCCTGTGTGCATGGTAATGTCCCATTTCTCTGTTGAGAATAAACGATGATAGGAAAAATAGGAAATGAAAGGGAGTGTTTCAAGTGTAATGTGTCTTGAGAAAGTCAAATCGATGATGATGCCTCTAAGTGTTGTTGACTTATTAACGTCTGATGCACAATCGAAATTGAAGATATCTTTCATGAATTTGATAAATGTTTCGTCATTTTTCACGTTTGTGTAAATGTAACTTGACCTATTCCATTGCAATTCCATTTACCTCCTCCTCTATATCCATACAAAATATCTATCAAACAAATAAAATTAAAATTTTGTTTTGAAAATTGCAACCATTCCATCAATATTTTCTTATGACGTTGTCACGTTAAACTATCGTCAGTAAACCGACTTTACAGACAACCTCTTTTTTTTTTATTATTTACTTATCGTTTACTAAAAGCAAACATATTAACACTAAAGTCAAGCTTGTGTTCAATTCATTTACTATGTTGTATAAAAGTGAATGTAATATTTTCATATTAACAAATTAAATAATACTAAATTTCATAAAAAGAATATTATTATACCATATGTACATTTGTGGGGTGAACAATATTAATAATAACACTACAAGCCAAAATCAACTTTGTTTCTGGGTATTGGACTAAGGTTGCGTCATATGTAAGTAAAAGAGCAATTTCTCCGATTTTCGAAGTTAGCCTCTAATTTCGAGATATGAGCCTTTGAAGTTCGAAATAGGGGCTTTAGTAAAAAATGTCTTAAAATAAATGTGTGGAAATAACGTAAACAAGCAAAAATATGGGCGTGATCCACTTATTGCATCTATTTAAATAGTATATACCTTTTATAAACAAAAAATTTAACAAAAAAGAAATTACTAATTAGTAACAACTTTTCATATAAAACAAAAGAAACCTTTACTTCAATATCCTTGTTATATTAAAATCCAAACAGATGGTGTTTTTAAAAATGCGGATTCTTACTTATGAACACTTTGCTTTCTTAAAAATCCTGATCATCATATATGCCGGGATTTAGAAGTGAGTAAAAGAGATTAAAAACGGTATATAGCACGGCGAATTCACGTAAGCTTATGATATTTCTTTCGAACTAACAAATGTCCGGTCAAGACTGTGAAGTAAGCTAAGCCTGAGATGGAACGTTCCCACGACAGTTATATCCGGCCAAGGACTGTCACTTACGCAGCATTCGCCATATATGTATGGGGAATGTTTATGCTGCTACAGCAACAACATGGAACTTCTGATTTATTTGCGCCACATTTAATATAAAAACAAGTTTGCTAAATATAACTCCAATTGTTGAAACAATCTATAAGCAATATTTTGATCAAGCAATCATAAAAGCCGTAGCCGAATGGGTTGGTGCATGACTACCATTCGGAATTCACAGAGAGAACGTAGGCTCGAATCTCGGTGAAACACCAAAATTAAGAAAAACATTTTTCCAATAGTGGTCGCCCCTCGGCAGACAATGGCAAACCTCCGAGTGTATTTCTGCCATTAAAAAGCTCCTCATAAAAATATCTGCCGTTCGGAGTCGGCTTGAAACTGTAGGTCCCTCCATTTGTGGAATAACATCAAGACGCACACCACAAATAGGAGGAGGAGCTCGGCCAAACACCCAAAAACAATCAAATCAATATAAACACAATATTAAGCAACTAAATTTAACATTTTTACAAAATTAGATTTAGATAAAGCGAAATTAAACATTGCGAAGACTCCTTTGGGAACATTAAGCTTTTCCGCTCAAGTAGAACTGGACAGTCAACGATGCTATTAACAACACTGAAAATAAACGAAAGTGGTGAAAGGACTGTTCTTCTATTTTGTACAGATTCTAGATTAATTAGATTTTGTCGAGAATTATAGGATGTAACAGAGGTCTCTAACCGTAGGGAGCGTAATGCCTGCTTAAGAAATATTTTTTGAACACTCTATTATCTATCAAAAGTTTGTCGTAAGGTCTCCAAATGATAACAGCGTACTCTAAGTGAGAACGAACAAGAGCCGTAACCATCAATTTATAGGTATACGAATCAGAAAGTTCAGATGCATTGCGACGAATGAAACCAGAACTGAGTACGATTTTGAAAGAATAAAATTAATGTGACCACTGAAAGAAAATTGCGTAGCGAATAAAACTCCAAGACTGTTACACTTTGTGGTACATTATCAAAAATGGTGCAGGATGCGTTAAAAATGTATTGACGCCTCGAAAATGTTAGATGAAAACATTTTTTAATATTCAAAGCCACACTCGATTTCATGCGCCAAGTCGAGTTTAAGCTTCGAGTCCTTAACAGATGAAAAAATGTTAAAAAAAACTTGAGATAAAGCATCCCCTAGAAAATGATATCAGATGAGATGTGCAAATAGCCAAAATTTATAAATGAAGAGGAAAGGTAAGCGGGCGCCTGATCAGCCGAGACATAATCTGAAGTCTGCAAATAAGGTAGCTGCTTCAGCAGGTGTATTTACGAATTTATCATCACCACAACCGAAGCAGGTATACTCGAACTCGACTTTTTAGCTTTGACAAAATTCCAAAACGACTTTGGAATTGCTTTGATGTTCCACTCAGTGCTAAGAATATAGTTGTTGAAAAGTAGATTATCGAAGGACTTAAATTTCTTTTGAAAATAGTTGTATTTGCTTAGAATTTTTTGAGGCATTTATTTTTGAGATTTTTAAATTTCTTAATTTGCTTATTATGCCAAGGTGACTTATAGCAGCACTTCTTTTTTTTTTTTAAAGGAATATTATTAATGCAAAATTCATGTATTATTGATTTAAAATATAAAAGAAAACAACTGTGAATACGCCAGTCGGACAATAATTCATCTAATTTAAATTTATAATTTGGAATTGTGGAAGCTTAGATAATCACGGGATGTATATTTGAAAATAGTTTCATCAATAAACGATAAAGGTAAAAACTCATAAAATTTTAGTTTATCTAAAAGGATGCCCATAACCGCCATACATGTCATAACTTAAAAAACATATAAAACTGCATACCCAAAAGCATTTTAAAAAAGCTTATTAAAAAGTTGGAAATTTTGATGAAAATTTGTTGAGTTTTTCTGATTTATAAAATGTCAAAACTTTATATGCAACAGAAGTATATTATATGGCATATAAAAATAATATCACTACGTGTTTTGCAAGTTGTATATTAAAGTAAATTTTCTTTTTTATACACAGGGTCCGGCACTCGCAAGCTGCTCGAATGTGAGTTGCAGGTATTTTGACCCACTCGCGGACAGAGGCTTTTTTCAGCGCCTCGAGACTGGCGAATCCTTTAGTTCGGACCTTGCTCTCCAGAATGGCCCAAAGAGAATAATCCTTCGGATTCGCGTCTGGTGAGTTTGAGAGCCATGCGCGGGCATCAGCTGCGCGAGCGGTCTGAAGTTGATTACACTTCGAGTGAATTGGAGACTTTTAGATATGCAAATTCAACCTTTCTAACTCTCTAACGCCCCTGTAAAGGGCGAGTTCAAAATAGTATAACTTTTTTTATATTAATCGAAAAAATTTTTTTAAAAATGGATTTTAAAGCTGAAGACTAGTACTTTGCGATGCCGTTGTGGAAAATTAAAAAAAAACTTTACCTTGCTCAAAAAAAAATTAAAAAATGGCCAAAATCTGCATTTTTTGACTATTTAACCTCAAATTGCCAAAAATCCTGACGTGCTGGAGCATTTTCAAGGTCATATTCGTTTTCAGCACACCAAATTACAAAGTAATTAGTTAAAATTATCGAAAAAGTTTTTTGGTTGTTGGCCTGTGTAATTGGAGGAAGTAGATCACGACCATATGGGCATTTTCACGGTAACGGACGCGACATTTGTACGCTTTTAAGTGCGTCCAAAACAATGAAGGCAAAGTAAAAGTTTATATATATTGATATTGTTTTAAAGGGCTGACGGAGTGCTAGATTTTAGTATATACGGGAAAGATCTTTTACAAATAAGTACGTAGTTATAAGCAATTATAAAGTGATACGGACGCGACAAAAAATAGAAGTTTTTTTGAGGTGCATTCAGAAATATACAAAATTCAGCAAATTACGGATTTTTATATATATACAATATATATGTTAATAAATGCGAACAGTTGACTGTTATTCGTAGGTTTAGGAAATATGATAATTTTCTCTTCGTTTTTTTTAATTGAGTATAGAAGAAATACGGACGCGACATAGCGGACGCGACAAAATTTTCCATGAGCTAGGAAATACAATTTTTTTCTTTATAACACTTCAATTTTATTGAAAATAAAAACTGAAGTAATATTACAGTAAAAACGGCTTAAAAAATTAAGAAGAAAATTATTAGTTTTTAGGATGGTCTATTTTAATTATTTTCTTTAATGAATAGGCCGTCCGAGCAACTTCAATACATTTACTGTCGAAATATGAAAACCAATGCATACTTTTAACTCCTTTGATATTTGGAACATTTTGCCATAACTCTGACAGTTGATTAGAAAAACTATCAATTTGTGTTCCAGAGATATACAAAATTTTAACTCCATCTCAATGTTGTTCTTAGCACATTCATTAAAGCATAAGGCATCACCGAGAATGATATTTCTTGCTTTAATGATTTGCCAGACTTTTCGTTTAACTACGGCACCTATTCCGTCTACAGCACCTTTGCCATGTGAAGTGGCGAAAAAATTCCACTCTAAGATTCCGCAATGAAATTCAGCTTTATTTATTTTTGAATTGGGAAGTGCTTCCATCAGAGAAAATATAAATGCTGGTAACTCCTTTGTACTGGTTTTGTAAGATATTGATAATTTTGGAAATAAAGCAGTAAACGTCGAATTTACTGTGAGTCAATCTATCACTGATAACAGCATAGGACTTGGTTTCACCAAGAACCCAAGCTACGCACGTAAACACTGTTACTTGGTTATAACTAAAGTGGGCGTCTTGAATTTCGTTTTGGCATGTCAAGCGATAATTTTCAGCAAAATCAACTTGAATAACAATTTCATTAGCTGCTAAATTTTTCTTTTTAATTTCAAAGTAATTTTGTTGGTGGCGTTTAATAAAACAATGCATTTTAAAAGCTGGTAGCTGCATCTCTACATCATGAATTAAGTCGCTTAAAGGACCTATAGTGTAGTTTAAAGTTATGCGATCGTCTACTTTTCTCCACTGTTTCCATTTGATTTGCGTATCAAATTGATTAATAAACTGTATTGGAACTAGATCGTCTTTAATATCGCGTACACAGCTGTCACAAGTATTAGCCATGCACTTTTCATTCATAACGTCGCAGCAAACTCTTGTAAGAAATAAATCAGCTTTGGCAGGAATCTGCGGTATAATCTTTGCACAGCCTTCTAGTAAGAAAATAAAATTTGCATGGTACTTACAGATACACATATTGTGTCGTAAATTATTGATTAACTGAATGTAAGTCGGCTTAGAACGAATAAAAATAGTTTTGCAGACTTTTTCCTCGGTATATTCGGCTTTGAAGAGTTGATATGCTTCTGCTAAGGTCATAAGCATAAAACGTTTTGAGACTACTTTCCCATTGATTAGCATTGTATTCTTTCTCCCAGGAGCTTGAACGCTGATTCCATCTTGCAAAAAGAATTTTTCAATTAATTTTTCACGCATCAGGCTTTTTGATGACTTGGTAGTATTTTCATCCATCGTTTCTGTTGGCCTAAGATATTTATTGCATAAAGATTTGAGGATAGCTATATTTCTATTCAGGTTTTTAGGTAACGCACGCTCAACTTTTTTTATTGCTTTTCCCATCGTTTGCTTACAGCTGTAAATATCGCAATTCAAACTATCAATATTATTTACGCTCTTTTTTTGACGCAAAACTTGCTGCCTAACACGGCCCTTTTCTTTCTTCTTTTCTAATAAATTGCTATCACTTTTCATTTTTTGCGATAATCTTCTTTCTCTTGCTTTCGTTTAGCTTCTTTCTTCTTGTATTCCTGCCATTTCTCGACGTCTTCTTTCATTTTCTCTCTATATTTCGTTGTTATTGCTTTTCTTGTTTCTTTTGCCGTTTTTGCCATCTATAAAATTTTAATCTTGTGCAATTTCTACGACTTTATTTAAACTTTAAGGTTCGCGGTAACGGACGCGACAAATTTCAAACACCAATAAATTTTATTAATCGTTTTTATCGAGAGTCAATGGCTACTTTTCTTAAGTGAAATAAGTTATTTGCTTAAAGTCTGAAAGCATTTTATACTTCAACACTTTTTGCACTAATGAGAACAATAAATGCTATTTTTCGGTAACGGACGCGACATACGAATATAAGCAGAAGTAATCAAAAAAAAACTACCGTTAATCGATCTCCACTAAGTCTCTCTGCTTGTTAAACATTACGTTACTATCAGTAGAAGATTTTTAAATTATAAAAACATCATAGTATTGCTTTGAATAAGGGAATATTACAAGGAAAAAAGTTGGTATATTTGGTCAAAAAGTTAGATTTTTGAAGATTTTGTGTATTCGTTGTATATTTCAGCTCAAAATTAAAAGAAAAGAAAAATTCTTTTATATTTATAAAGTAAACACATTTGAGATTTATTATTCCTCAACAAAAAGTTTTCAGGACAAGTTTGAGTTTTGCACTCGTGGTTGACCTTTTTGTGAAAATGCCCATATGTATTTTTTCTTGTTTTAGTTATATGCATACATTTATTTTAACTAATTTTTATTACAGCCCTAATTTCGAGCTTCGAAGGCTCATATCTCAAATTTGGAGGCTGTCTTCGAAAATCGGAGAAATTCCTTTTTTACTTCAGGCTCAATGTTTTAAAAAAATTGGTTTGGTCCATTCAGCGAAGTACTGTACAGTATTATTAAAGCACATATCAGTTAATATATCGGATCAAGTTTAGATAAAATTATATATTTTTAATTTCCTCCTTATTCTCTTTATAATTTCTAGAAATTGTTCTTCATGTTCTTGATAATTTGCAACACTTTATGCATTTTAACTGGTTATCATTACTAAAAAGTTATACAAACTTTCCCTGAATTGCATTGTTTTTGTTGATTGTATACTAACTGTTCTTTTTTTTTAATAGTGGCCTCCTCCTAAAACCTATACCTAAACATATATGAATTTATATATTTCCTCAAATAGAAATTCCGAACTTTTCCTATTTACAAGTCGAATTTGCGTTTTATATTTATTTGCGAAGCCTTAACTTATTGTAAAATGTTTGTCGATCATCGCTTCTTCGTCAAAATCTTGAGAAAAGGGTCCTAAATCATTGTTCTACAGAACTATCTACGCGATTTTCTATCCTGCTTAAGAAGTCAGCTACCTTACGTAATCAATACCAACTTCGAACTCGCCTAATGAGATCTTCCAACGAATTATTCGCTCATTCGGCTCATTTAATGAATATAGCCATTTTAATGGTTGGTGATCTGTCAAGACCAAAAACCTGCATCTAAAGACCATGTTCTTAATAGCCCATACTAAAACTTTCATGGACATTCATAGCTCGACTGGCATAACACACCAGTTTGACTTTTTGCCTTAAAATCGGCTGGTTCTGGGCTGTTGTTTTTGCGTCGTCCCATGTGATGTCGGCATCTGCTAGTTCGCGCAACATCGACCTTCGCCAAGCGATTTTTGGCCGATCGCGACCTCTGCTCCCTTCCTGTTCCAGTCCAGTGCAGTTCTCGTGATGATATCTGGCTCATCAATCGAGCAGTTTCCCTCTATGCCCCTGTGACCGGGAAGCCAAATGAGCCCAATTCCAAAATATTCGGATGCAATCGAGAGAGAAGCCAGACATTCCCCGAATAATTTCGAACGCATAAACAACGCGCCCAAGGCCCTAATAACCGCTCGGCTGTCGGAGTAGATATTTACAGTAATTGTAGAATCAAGCAACCACTACACGTGGTCCGGAAGCCTAAATTTGAGCATGATGAGGAGGTCCTCGCCATCCGTAAACATGTTTGCCATGCCCTGCCTCCAAGTGTTACACCCCGCCCAATCTTCCGTTAAGAGAATATGAATAGAAAAGTTCTGCTCGGACCTAGCGGGGTGTATTAGGTGCGCAACTAAGTTCTCGCTGTTTTTTTTTTTTTTGATGAAAATACAACTTTATTCTGAAAAAATGGTTACAAGTGAATCATTGAAAGTATTGCCCATCGCTGGCTACTACTTTTCCCCATCTTTCTGGTAGATCTCGTATACCGTAGCGGTAAAACTGTTCATCTTTTGAGGCTATGCACGGATCAAGCCATTTTTTGATGTCTTCATATGAATGGAACTGCTGGTCAGCTAGACCATGTGCCATCGATCGGAATAGGTGATAATCGGACGGCGCAATATCTGAAAAATATGGCGGGTGGGGTAGGATTTCCCATTTCAGTGTTTCCAGTAGGTTTTAACTGGTTTGGCAACGTGAGGCTGAGGCCGAGCGTTGTCATGCTGTAGAATCACTTTTTCATGCCTCTCCGCGTATTGCGGCCGCTTCTCGCGCAGTGCTCGGCTCAATCGCATCAATTGAAGTCGATACCGATCCCCAGTGATGGTCGCTTGGTTCATAATATCATAAATAGCACCAACTTGGTCCCACCGAATACATATCATAACTTTCCCAGCGTGAATATTCGACCGAGGCGAGGACGTAGAAGCATGAGCGGGCAGTCCAGTCCCCATGACTTTCTTTTCTTTTAATTGCTGTAATGAAACCATTTTTCATAACCCGTTACGATGCGATGAAGAAAAGCCTTCCTTTTTTGCCATTGGAGCAGTTGTTCACAGGCTTGGTTTTAACTCATAAGGAACCCAAGTCCCCTGTTTCTGAATCATTCCCAAAGCATGCAATCAGTTGGGAATGAATTGGTGGGGAACTCCTAATACTGAAGAAAGCTCTTCTTGCGTTTGACACGGATCCTCAATGAGCAATGCCTCCAATTCAGTGTCTTCGAAGGTTTTTGGCCTTCCTTCACGCGGACGGTCGCCAACTTTAAAATCACCGTCTTTGAAGTGACGGAACCAATCTCGGCACGTTGTATCGCTTAAAGCAGCATCTCCATAAACTTTTTGTAGCTCTGGATGCGCTTCAGCCGCCGTTTTTTCTCGAATGAAAGAGGAAATTCAACACTTCCTGCAAATGACGAATATTCGGCACAAAATCAAACATTTTCACAAAACCAAAAGTAAATGATACCAAAACGAAATCACTAATGTGTCGAAATAGTTTATTTACCATATGTCTAAGCTTGGTTTATGACGTTTAGGTTTTGTTAGAATCGACAGCGGGAACTAATAGCGCACGTAATACAATGATCCTGTACCCCGCTTTTGAGGGGAAAAAGACTCGAGGTATTTTATATTTCCTCGTAAATAAGAGGATTTATTGAGAGACCGCAATTTGCGATCTATTTCACATCTGGATTCAGATAATCCTGCATCAGTTGCCCTTGCTGGTGCCCCCTCCAGCCCTACCTAAGCGGTTCTGCATGCGGCTGTCTACCTACGTGACGCGGATTTCCACCCCCTGGGACAATGCTCGAAGTCGACTCCGACTTTCCCCCAGAATCCCGCCCATATGAAGCTTTGAGCGCCCCTATTCGTATTGCCCCTCGGAGCTAGTTAGAGAAGGCGTTTTCGCCCTTATTATTTGGCTGGCCATTTTAACAACCCTTCGGAAATTAAGTTTATTATTTTTTTCACTCCATCCTTTTAATCCAATATATTTAAATAAATCCTTTTCTATAGAGAAATCATATACTTGTATATGTATAGGAATAAAGTTTCCGTAAACCTCAAAAATAATTCTACCATTATTTTCAAGAGTAAAATCTCTATCCTTAACTATCGCTAAAAATTTACTCAGTATCCCATCCTCGTCGCCTGTAACATTTATGGAGTAAATAGAAGATTATTTTATGTAACATTTATTGGGTAAATAAAAGAATACTTTATTAAATACAAAAAACCCATAGTTTAATTCTAGTGCTTTACAGTTGGAGCTGTCGGTAATAGTTGAATTCTACTTAAGATTTTATTTCTAAATTTGCTTGACTGGAACTTGAAGAGTTCGAGTAAATATGCAGCATCAGCAATTATTTGTGCAGCTCCATTTATTGGATTGTTGTTATGAAATTCAAATGGAAAGAAGTGTGATATTATTTTTGTTAATATGATCGATCCAAGATGGTTTGTTGTTGGCATCAAGCAGCTTGCATGTGTTAGGTAGTATTTTGACGAAAGATATTTTAGAATAGTTAGCCTTGATTACAATGAACGTTAAAATTAAGCTGAAAGTCACAAACTGTTATAGCTAAGTTTTAATAACATGTTTTATTTATTTTCCAGTGGCCGGAGGTGTTTATCAAAACACTATTTATGGGATGGTTGCTACACACCCATTTAAATACACTGGCGCTGTAGTGTTGGGATCTAATATTTGTGGATTATTTGTTTCTATACTAAGTATAGTAAGCAATTCTATATTTACATCGAAACGGACTGCGGCGATTTATTATTTCATCACAGCTATGGTTGTTTTACTTGCTTGTTTTGACACATTTTTTGCGCTGCCGTTAAATGTAAGTTCCTCACTCAATGAAAAATGCTTTTATAATTTATGTTTTAACAATAAAATCTTTATCTTTTTACATACATATATACTACAATATATATGTATTTACATATGTAGAAAGGAATTTAAAAATAAAACGTTTATAATACTGAATTTAAACTTAAGTCTAACTCAAAAACAAGACATTAAAATATTGGGTTTGCTTATTCTTCATTTATTTAGACTCTAATCAGTCAAATTCCTTTTCAAACCCGAAAAATTATTTTGAACCGTTACTGAAGTAACTCCGTTCAAAACATGATTGTGTGACAATGACACAATTTTTTTAGGAAACGTGTTTCCACGGCTAAGTTTATATGACTTGGCTAAATGTACAATATTTATAAAAATGTATCTGTATACTTTGGTCAAAATAACAGATGGCTGAAACATCAGGCTTGAAAATCGGCTACCTAATCGAATCGTTTTCCCCTATTTAAAACACAGGGCAAAAACAGGATAATTAGTTATATACACATGTATATATACAATTAGTCAGTCTTCCAGGAATTTGACACCATGTGTGAGCCATAATTTGGAACCATAGGTCACATCATATTGGAATTAAATTAAATTATAAATGTAATAAAATTTGCAAGCCCCGAGAATTAATAAATAAAAGAGATTATAAGGCGTCTTTTTTCGCCAAGCATTGGTATTGCGCGAATAGATGAAGCAACTGGTATAAGTAAACATAATAAGAATAGAGCTGTCTTAAATTACATGTGTTTGTAGGATAGTAAGTTATACCAGTTTAATGAGCTGTTGTTGTTGCTTTCGCATGCAAATTTTTCGTTAAGTTAGTTAGAGAAATGGCGAATAGAAGAGGCCTATAGTTCCCGTTTACATATTTTTAGCATTTTGATCTGACAATGACCAATGTATGACAATGTTCTTGCAAATGATGAAAAATATTAAATTTGTGCTTCCAGCGCAATCTTTGCTTTTTATTATACCTATACCACACCTTCGATGCGATTCCAGCATAAGCAGATTCACCAAGCCACCTGGCTGTCTCCTGATCGAAAAACACGAAACCAGATCGATCATGTTGTGATAGATGGAAGACACGCTTCTAGTGTATTAGATGTACGTACGATCCGAGGACCCAACATCGACTCGGATCACTACCTTGTTGCAGCGAAACTGCGCACACGCCTCTGTGCAGCAAACAACGTGCATCTACCTACGCAAAGAATGTTCGACATCGAAAAGCTGCAATCACAGCAGACAGCCAGAAGATTCGCCACTCGACTCTCACTCCTGCTCTCAGAGAGTACTGCCCAACAAACCGGCATCCACGAACAATGGAGCAACACTTCTCGTTCTCTACGTACCGCCGCCGAAGAAGAAATCGGATTCCGGCGAGCCCGAAAAAACAATTGGTACGACGAGGAATGTCATGCTGCCGCAGAAAGAAAGGATGCCGCCTATAGAGCCACGCTGCGATCGGGCGCAACGCGAGCCATGTGGGATCGCTACAGAGAGCTGAAAAAGGAAGAGAGACGTATTATCCGAAAGAAGAAACGAGAGGCCGAAATACGTGAGTGCGAAGAGCTTGAGATGCTGGCCAACAGGAACAACGCCCGAAAATTCTACCAGAAAGTTCGGCGGCTTACAGAAGGTTTTAAGACCGGGGCGTTTTCCTGTAAGAACAAAGACGGCGAACTGGTGACTGACGTACAGAGCAATCTTAAATTATGGAGGGAACACTTCTCGAACTTATTAAACAGTGACAGCTGCGCATGTCACCTAGAAAGTGAAGATCCCGATACCCCAATCGTTGACGACGGAATTGTCGTTCCGCTGCCCGATCATGACGAGGTGAGAATAGCGATAACGCGGCTAAAGAACAACAAAGCCGCGGGCGCCGACGGACTGCCGGGTGAGCTATTCAAACATGGCGGCGAGGAGCTAGCTGGTAAGGTGCATGCATCAGCTTCTATGCAAAATATGGTCGGATGAAAGCATGCCTGCCGATTGGAATCTAAGTCTGCTCTGCCCAATCCATAAGAAGGGCGATCCTGCAATTTGTGCCAATTACCGCGGGATTAGTCTTCTAAATATCGTCTATAAGGTCCTAGCGAGCGTATTGTGTGAAAGGCTGAAGCCCACCGTCAACCAACTGATTGGACCTTATCAGTGTGGCTTCAGACCTGGAAAGTCTACCATCGACCAAATATTCTCAATACGCCAAATCTTGGAAAAGACCCATGAAATGAGAATCGACACACACCATCTTTTCGTCGACTTCAAAGCTGCATTCGACAGTACGGAAAGGAGTTACCTGTATGCCGCGATGTCTGAATTTGGTATCCCCGCAAAACTAATACGGCTATGTAAGATGACGTTGCTCAACACCAGCAGCGCCGTCAGAATTGGGAAGGACCTCTCCGAGCCGTTTTGATACCAAACGAGGTTTCAGACAGGGTGACTCGCTGTCGTGTGACTTCTTTAACCTGATGTTGGAGAGCATCGTACGAGCCGCAGAACTTAATCGCTCAGGCACAATTTTTTATAAGAGCGTACAATTGCTGGCGTATGCCGATGATATTGACATCATCGGCCTTAACAACCGCGCTGTTAGTTCTGCCTTCTCCAAACTGGACAAAGAGGCAAAGCGAATGGGTCTGGTGGTGAACGAGGACAAAACGAAGTACCTCCTGTCTTCAAACAAACAGTCGGCGCACTCGCGTATCGGCACTCACGTCACTGTAGACAGTTATAATTTCGAGGTTGCAAAAGACTTCGTCTATTTAGGAACCAGCATTAACACCGATAACAATGTCAGCCTTGAAATCCAACGTAGAATCTCTCTTGCCAACAAGTGCTACTTTGGACTAAGTAGGCAACTGAGCAGTAAAGTCCTCTCTCGACGAACAAAACTAACACTCTACAAGACTCTCATCATGCCCGTCCTAACGTATGGCGCAGAAGCTTGGACGATGACAACATCCGATGAAGCGACGCTTGGAGTGTTCGAGAGAAAGATTCTGCGTAAGATTTTTGGACCTTTGCACGTTGGCAACAGCGAATATCGCAGACGATGGAACGATGAGCTTTACGACGACATAGACATAGCGCAGCGAATAAAGATCCAGCGGCTACGTTGGCTGGGTCATGTCGTCCGAATGGATACAAACGTTCCGGCTTTGAAAGTATTCGATGCGGTACCAGCTGGTGGTAGCAGAGGAAGAGGGCGGCCTCCTCTGCGTTGGAAAGATCAGGTGGAGAAGGACTTGGCTTCACTTGGTGTGTCCAACTGGCGTCGGTTAGCACGAGAAAGAAACGACTGGCGCGCTTTGCTAAACTCGGCCAAAATCGCGTAGGCGGTTATAGCGCCAATTAAGAAGAAGAGAAGACGCCTTCGATGCGAAAGTTCTCTGATCGCTATGTTTGGGCTTTGCTAGCTTGACGAAAAATTGGCATGTGAAAGCAACAACAATGTTATCCAGCAAGATTTGCCACTAGCGAACATGGTTATATCTCATAAAACTGGCATAATTCACTATTTTCAATGCTGACAGATCTCTCTTTTTTGCTATTAGGCCAGTTTCATTAGACCACAGGGAAACTTTTGTTGCTTCACACAACTTGCAATTGTTATTTTTTAGTCTACAGCCAACAACAGCATTAATAATAAAGAGAACACAAAGGGAATTGACAGAACACGAGTATCACAAGTAATAGGTTCAAGCAACAAATTTTTCCATGTTCGAACGTGGTCTTACTAATACTCATTAAGTGCCTAAACAAATGTAATTTTTGGTAGCTCTTTTTCAGTGCGATCAACATATATTTACTTATACCAGTTGCTTCATCGATTGGTCCCTTGCTAACGTTTGGCGAATCGATGATGTCTATTATGAAGAATATTGTAAACAGCTACATTTTACGATGTCCGTGAGCAAAATCAATTGAAAATTTATTACACTTAGAATTTTCTTTAAATATATTGCTGCTAGATCACCTGAAGCTTAAAATTAGAATCTGCTACCCAGAGCTTTTAGCTGCAAAAGTAATTAAAAAATCAAAAAAGTTTGTTGTGATGTAGAATCAGCGGTACTAGATGTACAAAAATGTTGATGACTTTTCCGAGCGCGGCTTGAAGAGAGTGACGACAAAAAGCAGACTAAAGGGACCCTTCCTTGTGACTACGCCAAGCACGATCAGTTCTTGCTAAAAAGGGAATAGATGTGCCGCCCCACATCATCAAAACCACCGCTCTCAGAAAAACACATTGAGAAACAACAAAACAAGAAAATGGCGGCACAGTATTGGACTGACCTTCCCAGTCCCCAGACGCCAACATTAGGGTTGGCTGAATAAATAAATGATTTACATATATACGATATTATTTTTGGAAAAATAAACCCTTAATTTTTGTGTAAAATTTTTGTGCAAACTGTTTTATAGTCGATTTTTAACTGCTGGGCGATGCTACGACTACTAACATGTCGGCCGACTTCGATTACTTCTGTGATTTTATCGACATTTTTTTTTAAAGGGGCTGAACGGAATCGACGAAACCAAAATTGCAATTAATTAGCTGTTACAGTATCGGGCCCATAAACACCATTCAGAATTTCAATGGCTTGCAATTTCCCCTTTTTCAAAGAAAAACTGTAAAATGTCATCCTCATAAACTTTGAGTCCACCCCCCCGTCGACGGATCAATGTGTACTCTCGCTTAGTCCAACGTAACTTTCTCCACCCATATTCCATCAAGGGAGGAGTGGACCGAGGGCAACACCTGGGGACAGGGCCTGGTTAACCTGTTCACGGATGGCTCGAAGTTGGACGGTAGGGTTGGAGAAGGAGTATTCTGCAAAGAGCTCCCCATCGAACTCAAATTCCGGCTACCGGATCACTGCAGTGTGCTCCAAGCAGAGGTGGCCGCAATCAAAGACGGTAAATATTTACTCTGACAACCTGCGCTCTACTCCTGGAAGGATGGGCTTTCCACCAACTCAGCGAGCGCTGGGCAAGTAGACGAACGTGTAAGGTCGCGAAATCCGTCTGCCCACGTTTGGACTCCGATCTAGGATATTCTGAGGATGACAAAAACTCAGCTCTCAAATTTTGTGGGCATCCTCACAGGGCTCTATCCGCGGATGGAGGATGAGGTAGAATAATCTCAGCAGCTGCACCGCTCTCGCGAGACTACCAGTATAAACCTATGAAATGAGACTTCCAGCTATTAGTCCATAGATGTCGCTAGGAGTATTTTTAAACCTTTCCAAATGTCTTGTTTTTTCATCTGTCATCTGTCAGCAATATTCTGTTTATTGTTTGTTACGTTTCATACAACAATGAATTTTTGTCGCTCTTAAAAATGTCGAATTTCGTGCCTTCAAACTACGATTTGCGGACATCGAAAAACCACTTGTGAAATGCTGCTCTCTCGGTTCAAAAGGAAATCTTTTTTGTATCGAATAGTTACGGGTGATGACAAATGGGTGTATTTCTCCAATCCCAAGCGATCGATCGTCCACCCGGGCACAAGCCAAAAACAACGGCCAAATCAAATCGCTTCGGCCGCAAGGCAATGCTGTGTGTTTTCTGGGATCAGCGTGGTATGATTTGGTACGAGCTATTAAAACCAGGTGAAACAGTTGACGGTGCACGCTACCAACCACAATTCGCCGTTTTAAACAGCGCTATACACCGAAAACGTCCAAAATATGCCGATCGGCATCACAAAGTAATTTTTCTTGATGACAATGCACCGCCATATCGAACAAGAGCGACCCGGGAATTAGTGGAGACGTTCGATTGGGAACCGCTGGTGCATGCGGCTTACTTACCAGACTTGGCGCCTTCAGATTATCATTTGTTTGCATCGATGGGCCACGTACTTTCCGAGCAGCGCTTTAATTCTCACGAAGAAGCCAAAAAATGGCTCGATGATTAATTTGCGACGGCCAATTTTTTTGGCGCGGCATCCACAATTTGCTTGAGAAATGGCTTTTATTTTGAAGATTAAATTTGTAACCATTTTTTGTTAATAAACGTTTGAAATTGAAAAAAGTCTCATTTCATAGGTAGGGACGGCTAACACAGCCGCAATTTAGTTACCGTTCATAGTCCACAAATACTCAACCCTCCCCATCCCTCTCCTTTTCGTCCTATCGTTTTTCCCCCTCACCTCTTTTTCCCCCTTGCAATGGTATCACAAATGATGAACCAAACTTCTTTCGTCCAAGTGGGCCCACTCTCTGGGCAACAATTACAACCCAACCTAACCTAGCCTAAGTCCAATCCTTTCTGAATCGACTGCCAGTCGAATTTCGCAAATCAATAAATTCTAACCGCAGTTGTGGTGTTTTGAAGAAAGATGATACAAATCGTTGACTGTTTTTTTTTTATCAAAATCCATTGATATATGAATGTAGTGGTTTAAAATCTATTAAAATTTAAATATTTAAATCGTATTTGTAACCCAACCGACACTTGTTGGCCCGCTTCAGGATACAAATATTATTTATAAAATATAAATAAAAACATGTGCTATTTAGAATGTTTTTACATTTTTTATTTAAAATTTATAATTTTTATTCTGATTCTTATCTAATTTCAGAAATTTTACAGATATAATCAACTTTCTAGAAATTCAGTCGACGAAGAAAAAAAATTTAAAGGATCTAGCGTACCATATTGGGCAATTTTCAAAAAAATATCTTTGCAACTCTACAATGTTTTTTGCACTTTCTTCGTTACGTTGGCGATTTTTCCTTCTGTACATTCAGGTAAGTGGTCTTATTTAAATGTTATTTCTGTGGAGAAATGCACGTTTTTCGGAATTATTTTTAATCGACACAAATAGTGCTAATTTATTTAGTAAATCTTCATATAATAATGCAAAATATTGAAACTGAGCTAGAAAGATGTTTTAATTATTCTTTAAATACATTCTTATAATTATAGATATAAAAGCATCGTCGAATAATTTCATTATACAAGATCCTGGGTTGTTCACTTCAGTGACATGTTTCTTGACATTCAATCTGTTTGCAATGCTTGGTAGCTTGACAACGTCTTGGGTTCAGTGGGTGAGTATTTACTATTATTAAGTAAATATTGTTGAGCTTTCTAAAATAAAGAGTGCATGTATTAAATGGTAGTTCCAGAAACTTTCAATATGCAGTTACATTTTTTAAGAAAATTTATTTTATTATGCTTCTTATGTATAAATATGTATGTTTTTAAATTCTGTGTAGCGTGATTACGAGCGAACTTCTTCAATTGGGTGCTGTAAAGTCAGTATTTTGTATTCTTCAGCCCGATTCTATAGGGTGAACGATATAATGACAGTTCAATATATTGTTTATAAGCCATCAAAAGCATTTGCGTCTCAGTTTTGTTGAATTTTTTTTTTCTGTGATGGAATTCAAACGTAATAGTGTGATTGCGTTATATTTGGCTGGAAAATCACAACCAGCCATTGCTCGTGAGCTCAGTCACTTCAAGGCGAATAAAATGTTTGTGTATCGCACTATCAAACGTTACAATGATACTGGTAGCATTGCAAAACGCTATGGAGATGGACCAAAAATAACCGCAACAACGCCAGAAATGGTTCGGAAAGTGAAGGCTGGACTTGAACGAAATCCACGTCGAAGTGGAAGAAAAATGGCCAAAGAACTGAAAATATGGCAAGACAGCATTCGACGCATATTGAAAAATGAGCTCAAGATTAAGGCTTATAAGTTCCAAAAAGCCCACGATATTTCACCCCAGCAAAAAAAGTTCGGTGCGAAAGAGCAAAAGAGTTGTTGCGCTTGAACGAACGTGGCGAATTTCCTAACATTGTGTTTTCTTATGAAAAAAAATTCCAAATTGAACAGTTCATAAACACTCAAAACGATCGTGTTTACTTGACCGCACGCTCATACGAGAATTTGAGCCTACGTATGGCCACTCGAAGCAATTTTCCATCGCAAGTAATGGCTGATTAGGAGCGTTACGCCATAAAATACGTTGAAAATCTCTGTGGTAGTCATCCACCCAAATCATACGGTACATTTTCTCTACGTCACCAGACATAATAAATCGATATCTACGAAATCTCAAAATAACGGAAAATAACTCACGCAAAAGCGATGGTTCAGAAAGCAAAACTTCATTAAATGACGCATGATTACTCATGCTTGCAGATCCATCAAACACTACGCGGAACCTTGTTGTTGTACTCTCGGCTTTGATTACAGGGTGATGTAGCAAGTAGCAACATTCGGGCGATGGTTTTTTGATTTCGGCTTCCGGCACTCGATCCATATGTAGCAAAGCAAGATATTCTGCCATGAAGTTTGTATATTGTTCTTTCAATTTGGAATTACCTACAAGTCTTCTTTCTGTTGCATTTAGTCGCTTTAGTGTGAGTTCGGCGGACTTGCCAAAGTTGTTCGATTTTGATTTGAATGGTAGCTCAACAATGAATTTACCGTTATCAGCCCTCGTATGTGTATTTAAAAATGACTTTTCTGCTTTGTCCTCTTCTTCTGTGTACGGTAGTGTACATTGAATTTCCTCTGTTTCCCAAAACTGTGAAAGTGCCTTATCGATATCGAAATTGTTGAAGAGCACGCCTACGCTTCTTTTATTTACACGGCAAGTAAGGTCTCCGCCCACAATCCACCCAAGTGTTGTCGAAAATGCTTTCAAATTTGGGCTTTTGTTGTTGATCTTTTCACCCTTCAAAATTTCAAAGCATTTTTCGCTCCCTAAAATAATGACAATGGGCGAAGGAATATAAAATGTCGGATCAGCCAGATCAAGTGATAGAAATGTTGAGTATTGTGCTTTATCAAGACATTGCACCGGGACGGATGAAGAAATTATTGGCATAATCAGAGCTTCGGCATTAAATGATTCACCACCCACCATGGAGGTTATATGAAGGGAGACCCAGCCATGGGAAACACCTGTAGCTATGTTGTTTAAGCCATGTATTGGTATTCTTGAGTGCTGACGACGTAAACCCAAACGCTGCACGCAATTTTCGGAGATTATTGTTTTTTTCGAGCCGCTGTCTAATAACATGCGATACTGTTGTTGTTCACCATAGCAATCAGCAACCTCGCACACCGCTGTAGGAAGGAGTGTGTTGATTTCTGGCAATGCGTTGAAGTCGATGGTCACCGCGACGGTCTTAGGGTCTCTAGGGCTTATTTCTTCTGATGAAGGGTACCACACATTATTTGTTCGGATTTATCGAGGGTCCTTTCTCTTGATACCAATCTTGCGTATTGTCGAAAGCTAGTTGCATGCGATCGGCTATAGTAAAGTCGATCTTTCCTCTAACCATAATAACTAGATCGCCAGCAAAGCCTTGAATTTCGTACCCGAAAGCATGGAGCGCTTGTAAAAGCTCGTCGATGACCAAAAGCCAAAGGAAAGGTGATAAAAGCATCCTTTGGTTGAAATGAAACATAATCTTTTCGACCCAGTTTAAAAAATTATTGTCGTATTCTTCAGCAAGTTGAGAACCCATCCCTTTCTCAATAGAGCTGAAAGCAGCATTATCAAAAGCCACCGTAATGTCAACTGATGTACAGAGGGCAATTTCTTTACCAGCCAACGCCTTTTCGATTATATGTATAGCAGTCTCAGACGACTTGCCTGACTGGTATTGACCGTATTGACCAATTATTTTTTCCATAACTTTGAGCAGGAAAGAAGTTAAGCTTGAGTGTCCAAAGGCTTTTGGGGTTTGGCCCGCCTTTGTGGCAGCTTTGGGAATGAAAGCTATCCTAGTTTTACCTCAGTTCTTAGGCTTAATTCGAGGCTTATCCTGAAAATATATGTTAAGACCGGTGCTAGTACATTTACGCCGTGCTGAAGTAGATACAGCTGTGGGTTATCAACACCTGGTGATTTAAATGGAGTAAAAGTGGAGATCGCCCATTTTGTTTTGTCACAGTTAGTCATCAACCCCGCTGATGCATTCCGGAAAGAGACTATGCCGTTTCCTCCAGATTCTGCGTGAAGTCTCCGTCCGTGATCTTTGAGAGTCACTTTCGAAGTCTAGTACCCGCTGGAAGAGAATCAATCTCCTCACAGTGCTTCCTAGAAAAAATGGATAGTTAATAAATAATAATTACTAATCTCTTTTCTGTAATCTATGCAAAACCGTGTGCGATTCGATGCTTCATGATGACAGTTTTTGCACATTTCCACAATTCCCGTCGAATGTGTAGCCGTATTTCTACAGCAATTTCTTAGCTTTTGTCCTTTCTAGCCGTCTTACTTCATGTAACCAAGTCCTCATCGGGGGGAATTCTTCGCTTCTGGGACCTTCACTGAAACCCTCGTGTATTTTCTCGTCTTTACTAGTATCTTTCCATCGGTATATTTGCCGCTCTATAGCTCATTTGACTGCTTCAGATTTTGGCAGAATCCGTTGACGTCGACTAAAGGTTATTTTTCAGGACTGTACACTGTGGTAAACTCGATCGCGAACTTTGGTGATTTAACACAATAGTCATTCGTGAATTAATAAATTATTAATGATTTTATATCTCCTCCTATTTGTGGCGTGCGTCTTGATGTTGTTCCACAAATGAAGGGTCCTACAGTTTCAATCCGACTCCGACGAACAGACATTTTTTATGAGAACCTTTTTTATGGCAGAAATACACTCGGAACTTGCCTTGCCATTGCCTGCCGAGGGGCGACCGCTATTAGAAAAAACTTTTTCTTCATTTTGGTCTTTCACCGAAATTCGAACCTACGTTCTCTCTGAATTCTGAATGGTAGTCGCGCACTAACCCATTCGGCTACGATGGCCGCCTATATTAAGATATTATCGCATTGCTTAACCTAAAACTTAACCAGCAACGGTTTTTTATTAATTCCTATATATTAAATGTTTAAGTATAAGCATTAGTATTTAAAATTATGGCAAGGATATGTGTATGTGTAATGTTACTGTGAAATTCAATTTTTAAGAGTACAGTAATCCAATGCTTAAAATTATTACAGAAAAATATTTAAAAATTGAGTAAAATTTAAAATTATCACAGTAAATCCAATATTAATAGGTAAATTAAGCGCCGTTTCGTAGTGTCATATGGTTATAAATCACGATTCACTTCTTTCTATAGTTGTTGGTATTACTAATATATTTGTATTGAAAATGAGTAATATGTTTAACGAAGCAATGGATTTAGAGAACGAGACTTTGGACACTGATAATACTCAATCAAACCAAATAAATAGCTAAATAAATAACAAACAAAATAATTTATTCGTCATCCGAATAATTTTTTCTTTAAATTCTTTGTTATATAGGAATAACGTTATTCGAATAAAGTTTGCCCATCTCTGACCACAAATAATACGTCTACATCTATTTTTTCCAGCCTGGCCCAAAATATTTGTTTGTTCCTGTAACACTGCGGATAGTGTTTATACCCCTCTTTTTATATTGCAACTACTTACCACTTAATGTTGATAGAAAACTGCCAGTCTTAATAAGCAACGAGTGGGCTTATTGGCTCATCGCTATCATAATGTCATGGAGCTCAGGCTATTTAAGGTAAGCATTATCTCTATATCTTAAAAACCAGACTACTGTCTGACCATCAAGGTCCAATAATTAACCGATTGCTTTAATTTTGATTGTATGTTTTAAAACAGACTAACAATAATAGATAAAATCTTTAACATTAAAGAATTGTTATGCATATATTAGCTTAATATTTAATACCAAATCTACAATAATTAGAAATCGAATATGCGCTGCTAGGCTGCACGGCTCTATATTAGCATGCTGGAAAAGATGTACATAGGTATAACTCTATGTATGTATTTGCAGTAAAGAGTTAAAAGAAGGCGTGAACTTGTTAAAATACAAGATGCACGGTAGCAGAATTACGAATTGAAAGCTAAATAAATAAAAAATAAAATAAATGGTACGCACCCTTCTGTTACGAGTTTGGCCGAGCCCCTCCTCCTATTTTTGGTGTGCGTCTTGATGTTGTTCCACAAATGTAGGGAGTTAGAGTTTTAAGCCGATTCCGAATGCTGAATGGTTTTTATGAGTGCTTTCATTGACAAACAAAGATAAGTGCGGATTATATATTATTATATATATATTATATATGATATATGGTCAAGCGCCTTCTCGAAGCACACTCGGTGGTTTGTCATATCCTATCAAGTGGTAGTTCATGTTTCATGAACGGAGATTCGAATCTGAGAAAAGGATCAGTGGGTTTGGTTTAAAGAACATAAGTTGCCTGAGTGGACATCTTTCGGAAAATGAAATCATTTGCTCATATATTGAAATTGTTTTTGATCGAGTTAAGCTGTATTCGGAATAAGTCTTACTTTCTACATTTTACCTTCCAAAGCATTCGCTTGCGATATGAAGAAGGCTCTTACAAAAAGTCTTCTTCGCCTCTTAGGGTAACAAATTATGGGTTGTATTCCAAAAATATTAACAATACACTGCAGTTTAAAAGCCCTTCTACATTCTCTATTAAAAGCCTTTAATGTGATTGAATATAGCACTTCGTTTTCTATAATTCAAATGAATGTATATATGGAAATTATTGCGATAGTTGGTTCTGCTAATTTTGAAGTACTTGGTTCGGTGGGAAGATCTTCGGAAGGGCTATAATATCACTAAACTGGGGAGGGTACAAAATACTGCTTATATTTGCGTCACCGTAGCAGCGCTGGCCTTAATGTCGTTTTGCACTTATTTTTTATCGGCTTTCATGTTACTTCCATCGCTGCTCAATGGGCAGTCAGATTAAAAGGGATTGGCCTCTGGAGGCAATCTTTCCAGGGAGATGGTAGCATTTTTGGGCAGTGGACACCGTATTTCTCTGAACTTCGTACAGATCTCTCTATATGCATACTGGAGAGAATGTGAGGGCAATCTTTCCAAGTATGCCGGATGGGAACGAGGTGAAACATTGGAACAGAGGCTGTTACCTCTATTTCCTTAAAACTGCCGAATTCTGCTAGTGTTTTTCAGGCAGAAGTCTTTGTGATCCTGCAGGTATACATAATGCTTAGGGATCACGGTAGCGTGGTCAAGGTGCGGTCAAGGAACATAGAGGAAATTAAAATTGCTGATGAGTTTGGCAAGATGGGGTTTGTTTGTTAACAGTAATATAAGCCCCGCCAGCGTAGGGCATATCACCGGTCGTCTTGGGTTGGGCTCAGAGCGAGAGGGGTGTTAGATGAGTCGGTTTTAGAGGGCATGTGAAAAGGTGGTTAGTGTCGTGCGGAGTGCCTTCACATGCCGGACATATGTTTGGCATGTCGGGGTCGATTCTGGATAAGTAGGAGTTTAACCTGCTATAGTACCCAGAACGTAATTGTGCAAGTGTTACACGTGTCTCACGGGGAAGCTGGAGCGTCTTGGTGGTTGGACTCCGATAACGGCATTCGGGGGTCGGGAGCTTAAGAAGATGGTGACGGTCTCCCAGTGAATGTCGTTTATTGACTGTCTAAACACTGTCTGGTCCAGTAGATGTCTTTTGGTTTTGTCCTGGATCTCGTCGGCGTAGTTTAAGAGGGGTCTCCTGACGTGCCTGGGAAGCGGCTCAGGCTCAAGCAGGTGTCTGCAGGGGTAAAACCTGCGGTAACATCCTAACAGGAACTGGTTGCTGAGCAGTTTGTAATGCTCCATTACTGGGAGCATTTGTTCCTCGTTGTGAAGGTGTTGAACGGGGGACATCAGGAGGCAACCGGTCGCTGTCCGAATGGTAGTATTTTGGCATGTCTGTAGCTTTATCCAGTGCGTGTTGCCAAGATGGGTCGACTGAATTGGTTTCAGAGGTCTGCCATCCGGTCATTGACATCTCCCTAACTGTTGTTAAAGGGGAATTGCACAACTGATTTCTCAGGAAAGCACAGATCAGATGGAACTCCTTCTCTTCGTGTGGTATTTCGAAATTCTATGGCTCCAGTACAATGGGCGCAGGAAGCAGATGGTCGTAGGGGCTCACGCCATTCAATTTCTAAACTTGTACTATGCGTACCGGTCATTGGACGATCTGCACTCATGCCGACAAGCTGGGCTTACCATTTAATCCCCATTGCAGAAGCTCTAGGGACCTTTCATAGAAGGACACTATTGAGGATTTTCTCTGTAAATGTCCGAGTTTGACAGCCAGACGATAAAGGCCGCTGTATATTCCTTTCCCTCCCCTTCCTTAATTCCCTTCAATCTTCTCCGTTACATCAACAGCTCTTGGCTAAAGATATCTGCCCGTTAGAAGTATCAAAACGGCGCGTTTGTGCTACTCGGAGAGGGTGAGGGATTTCTCCTACCTACCTTTTTTTTGTTGTTTTTTGTATGCGGGTCTAGAAGGTGGAATATGTTTGCCCGATTCACATACGATATTTCTCAGCTCTTGAACCAGGTTTCGTAGTGACCAGTTAAGATATTCCTTCGTGAAGGCAGGATGTGTTTATTCACTCATTCATCTGTGTTCATTGTCAACGTATCTCAGTCTTCGCATAATTATTGAGGCTACGTTACAACCATAGTTCCACGTTTCTTCTAAGATTCTAGCATATATTGTATTAGGCTAGCAGTTGTCACCTACCTACCTGGAATACGTTTTATGAGGAGCTTTTTCATGGCAGAAATACACTCGGAGGTTTACCATTGCCTGCCGAGGGGCGACCGCTATTAGAAAAATGTTTTTCTTAATTTTGGTGTTTCACCGAGATTCGAACCAACGTTCTCTCTGTGAATTCCGAATGGTAGTCACGCACCAGCGGCCGCTTACTATACAACAGTTAGAAAAAAATGAATATAGGAAAGAACGATAAAATGAACGAAAGGTAAAATACGCTGAATAAGCTTAGCAAGGTTGCACTGTGCACATTCCGCCCACCTCATCAACCATACGACGAGCGATGATATTTGGGCAGAACCTTCCTCCATGCTCATGTCGTTACTTGCTTGTCTATCAATGGGTAATACAAAGATTTTGGAAAGTGGCCTCTTTATAGCGTCTTAATTGTAACAACTCAAACAGCTCCGTCTGCACCAGCATGTTTATCAACTATATGACCTAATGGCCTATACTTCCGAGGCAATCGCTCATCATGAATCACTATAAGCTGTCCATTTTCCGCATTTGGATGAAAAGCGCGCCATTTGCTTCGAGCCAGCGGTTGCAAGTATTCACTGTACCATTTTCGGCAGAAATTTTGTTGGAGTTTTATGCACCGAGGAGTATAAAATGCCGACTTTTGAACTGTAAGTAACGACTGTTTGCAACTGCATTTTGAACGCACGCATCTCCTGTTGCATAAAAACATTATCTTCAACAAAGACTCCGTCTGAACAATGACTGATTGGACGAGTGTGTGAATACATGTGAGAGAGCGGAAAGAAGTTGCTCGCACAATTTGGTTTTTCACCATAGCAGTTTGGCCAAACCTGATAATTTATCATCCGTGGTGAAAATCTACTTTTCTCCCTAAAATTGATTTTGATCTAGCGATCTGTTATGGACAAAACACCGAATAGCTCATGTTCAGCTGAACTAGTGAAGATGTTTAAATTATCTGGCTCTAAAATTATATTTTATTTTTTAGTGTTGGCTTTCTAGAATTGCATCCACCGATTACGATGGTGCCGTCGAGCCGCGGTAAGACGACATGAATACGCTGCACTATTCGTGTTTTTTCTGGTTTCATTTTATTAAACCTTAGCCAACAAACATTGGCGACGA
Source organism: Anastrepha ludens (assembly GCF_028408465.1). Classification (NCBI taxonomy): domain Eukaryota; kingdom Metazoa; phylum Arthropoda; class Insecta; order Diptera; family Tephritidae; genus Anastrepha; species Anastrepha ludens. Next base: position 75,058,983 of record NC_071498.1, read on the forward strand.
TTGCGTAAATTTTAGTACTATTCTAATATGAACGTTTTTTTTTTAATATATTTAACCATATTTTTAATTATTGCTAAATTCATATCAATATTACCGTACAAATTTCTTTGTATGTTTTTATAAAATTTATTATCATTTCTTCCAGCTCGTTGGCCATGATGTACGCACCAGAAAAAGTTGAACCAAAATATCAAGTGAAAGCTGGCATGTTTGCAGCTGCAATGCTCATAACTGGAATTTTCGCTGGAATATTATTTTCTTTCTTAAATCCTTATTTGGTTGCTTAAGAAATATTTTTTAATATACTCGTATTTAATAATATAACATTTTAAATATAAATAAATTTGGATTATGTTTGTAACCATATACAGTGACGTACAAAACTTAACTTGCCGTCATTTTGGTATATTAATTTTTAAATCGTTATCAAATTAATATTTTCATACAAATTAATAAACTTTCGTATAACTGTATATGCGAAATAGACGCTTTTAAAGCATAGTATATATACATATATATAATTGGCGCTTACACCCTTTTTGGGTGCTGGCCGAGCTCCTCCTCCTATTTGTGGTGTGCATCTTGATGTTGTTCCACAAATGGAGGGACCTACAAGTTCAAGCCGACTCCGAACGGCAGATATTTTTTTTGAGGAGCTTTTCCATGGCAGAAATACACTCGGAGGTTTGCCATTGCCTGCGGAGGGGCGACCTCTATTAGAAAAAACCTTTTCTTAATTTTGGTGTTTCACCGAGATTCGAACCGACGTTCTCTCTCTGAATTCCGAATGATAGTCACGCACCAACCCATTCGGCCACAGCGGCCAGGTGCATAAAAAATAAAGGTGTTTGTTGTTAATGTTTGGTAGCAAATCCATTGTTTTTTATGTTGATATGGATTGAACCAATATATTCGGGGCCAGTTCAATATAGGTAAAGAGAGTATCCTTATTGTTGCAATTATCGTGCTGGATTTTCCGAACCCCGATCCGAGTGATTACGTGGGTAACATAATACTGCAAGGTCTCGTTTTATGTGGTAGATATGTTCTACAGAAAGGCGCATATAAAAAATTCGCATTAAAAAGACTTAACTTGTCTTGAAAAAGTAGAGATATGTACGTTCCGTAATTTTCTAAAATCACTTAAAACCACAACATCGTGTTAAAATTAACTTAAAACCGCATAAAAAGGTTTGCAGAGGTTAAAAGAAATAGGCTGCTTAATAAATTACTTCGAATGTCTAAAAAAGGTTTAAAATAAACTTGTGTTCAAACTTAATTCATTTTTTTAATGAAAAGTAATACAGTTTTTCTTTTTTTAATCAATATCGCTATCTGATAATGGTTTACACCGTGTGCGTAGTGGTTCCAAATCACCTTCGTCATCAGAAGAGTGCAATATACGAAGTGTGTTCAAAAAGTATCGCGAATTTTTGAATTTTCGCAGGTTACGTATATTTCAATTTTTTTGTGGCGATATGTTGGTACTCATGTCGACGAGTTCGGCCATTTTGAATGTTCAGTTGTTGACAGCTGCTCTGCTTGCAGGTGTTTCGGCTTGTTTTCGATTTTTACCTATTCAAAAGGATTGATCATAGAACCTGTATCAAATTTTGTGTGAAAAATGAAATTAAGTGCGCGGATGCATTCCGAATGTTAACTGTGTCGTACGGAGAAGCTACTTTGGACAAAAGGAACGTTTATCGGTGGTACAAAATGTTCTCAGAAGGCCGAGAAGATGTGAATGACGAAAAGCATGCCGGACGCCCGAGCACTTCAACAACAGATGAAAAAATTGATGAAGTGAAGAAAATGGTATTGGCCAATCGTCGAATCACCGTTAGAGAAGTTGCTGAGGACCTAGACATATCGATTGGCTCGTGCCATTCGATTTTTTTTAATGATTTGGCCATGAGATGGGTCGCCGCAAAATTCGTACCAAAACTACTCAATTTCGACCAAAAGCAGCATCGCATGAACATTGCTAATGAGATATTGGACTCTGCCCGCGACGACCCAAATTTGCTCCAGAGGGTCATAACTGGTGAGGAATCGTGGGTTTATGGTTATGACGTGGAAACCAAAGCTCAATCATCTCAATGACAGTTGCCGTACGAACCAAGACCGAAAAAAGCGCGCCAAGTTCGGTGGAATGTAAAAGTTTTGCTTACCGTTTTCTTCGATTGCAGGGGCGTTGTGCATCATGAGTTCTTGCACAGGGTAAAAAGGCCAATAAGGAATATTACCTGGAAGTTATGCGCAATTTGCGCGATGCAATCCGCCAGAAACGCCCGTATTTGTGGAAGAACGAAAAGTTGCTCTTGCTTCACGATAACGCCCCTGCTCATCGTTGCTTGTGCGCGACTTTTTGGCCAAAAACAACACACTAATGATGTCACAGCCACCGTATTCCCCAGATCTGGCCCCCTGTGACTTTTTCTTGTTCCCGAAACTGCGCATGAAAGGACGACGCTACGCTACGATTGACGAGATAAAGACGGCATCGAAGAAGGGAGCTGAACAAGATACAAAAAAATGGTTTTTGAAGTGCTTCGAAGATTAGAAAAAAAGTTGGCACAAGTGCATAATATCCCATGGGGATTACTTTGAAGGGGACAAAATAGATATTAGTGAATAAATAAATAATTTTTGAAAAAACACAAAATTCGCAATACTTTTTGAACACACCTCGTATACAAGGTGAAGTCCAGAATAAACAAGACTGAGCTTAAGTAGAAACGGCAGGAGTTTTATTCTGATAACTTCGAGTTTATTTATTCAAAATAGTCCCTCCGGCCTCGATACACTGTTTTGCGCGATCTAAAAGCTTTTCGAAAGAGTGTTTCAGGTCAACGTTCCATGTGTAGAAGTCACCGCAAGTAGGGAAAGTTACTCATCGCCATTCTCTTGGAAGTGGTCAGGACGATCCTTCTGCATATGGTTCAAGCAGCGTACAACGTCTGGGATTAGCCCACGTATCCCCTGTGTTGAATAGTTTAGAACGAAACTGGACCTAATTGAGGATAAGGTTCGCGAAATAGGTGGCCCCTTCATCGTAGCCGGGGACTTCAACGCCAAGGCTGTCGAGTGGGGTGCCCCTACTACGAACACGGGGAAGACATGTACTAGACATGGCTGCCAGACAGGAGCTTGTAGTGGCAAACACAGGAAACGCCACTACTTTTAGGAGGCCAGGATGTGAACACACTTCGCCGGATATCACCCTAGTGACTGATAGTCTGGTTGGGGTGGGAAGTTCTGGAAGAATATACTGGAAGTGCCCATCAGTGACCCTACCCCAACACCTATAACAAAGGGCGCTCGCAAATGGAACATGGCCAAAGTGAACACTGCAGCGTTTCTAGCTAACTTGAAGCAAATTCCATGCCGCACATAAGGGGTGACGCTGGCTCGCTTGCAAGCGACATGATGCAGCGCATTGCCAAAAGCTGTGACCCCGCGCGCGGTTACGCTCAAGAAGGCGACCTGTGTACTGGTGGACGTCAGAAATCGCAGAGCTCAGAAGAACCTGCTGCCGTAATAGAAGAAGGTACACCAGAGCCAGACGAAACAGAGAAGCAGAGGCAGAAGCTGCTGATTTCAGACAATCCCGAAAAGCTCTGAAGCAAGCAATCATCGCCAGTAAGACGGCAAAATGGGAAGAACTTCGAAGGGATCTAAATAGCAACCCTTGGGTTCTGGGCTATAAAATTGTAACGGGGAAGCTAAACGCCAACTCCACAGCCATACATCTAGACAGTGATGTTATCATCAAAATAGTGGGTAGACTGTTCGCCACGCACCCTATGCTGTGTGGGGACTGAGACCCCCAAGGTGACGAGATGCTTCACCCTTCACCGAGGAAGACCTTAAAACCGCGGCAAGAATCCTCAACAGAAACAAAGCTCCAGGCCCAGATAGCATCCCAGCTGAGGCTCTCAAACTTGTGGCTGAAAGCCGACCAGATGTGATGCTCGATGTTAACAATGCATGCATCACTCAAGGTATCTTCCCTAAGCTGTGGAAAATACAGAAACTGATGTTGATCAGTAAGGGTAAGGGTGACCCAGCGCAACCGTCAGCTTGGCGTCCTCTTTGCACGCTGGACAGCGCCGGCAAATTGCTTAAGAAACTCATACAGCGCAGACTTGCAGAATCTGTTGAGAGTGCAGTAGGATTATCAGGAAGGCAATACGGTTTCCGACGCGTAAAATCAAACCTTGGCGCAATAGAGGAGGTGGTAAGCAGCGTTAAAGGCAAACGCCACTACCCGAACCGCATCACCGTCCTGGCAACGCTTGATGTACGAAACGCCTTTAACAGCCTACGATGGATAGACATTATAAAGGCACTACGAGAAAGGTTTTGAATACCTGCATACCTGCTAAGGATTCTCCAGAGCTACCTGAGTGAGCGTAAACGACACATCAGATGACCAGAAAACAAAAGCGATAACGTATTGCGCAGCTCAAGGATCTATTCTCGGCTCCGATCTCTGGAATCTGAGCTACGATGAGACCCTGCAATTGGAAATTTATTTGATTTATAAAATTGTGTCATAAATATATAATTAAATGGAATGACAATGTTGATGTGTATAATTTGATATATACGTACATATGTATTGTACAATTGTGACAATATGGGACGAACAAAAGGCCAGTATAAATTACGGTATGACAATTACGAGAGAGGAGGAGCTGTAGAAGTAGAATATAGGACTACCCACGCTTTTGCTCCTAAACGTCAAAATTTTATGCCAGATACATATCTAGTAAGATACACGGACGATATAGCGGCGGCCATACCAGCTCGGGACACTGAGGACGCTAGAAGGAAGCTGAACCAAGTCATGATAAGGACGCAAATATGGCCTGGTCTCGCGCAGCCGTACTTGTAACCCTGCCTTGCTCCCAGTAGTTACCAATCCACGCACAATTGTTACGAATTTTCTTACGTTAACATTTAAATAAATCTCTTACAATAACTCATTCAGTAACGTGAAAAATCACGGATAAATCAAACAGATTTGCTGGACGTTTGGGGCTAGCTCAGAATCTATAAGAATCTAAAAGAATCTATAAGCTATCAACCAACTCGTTTCTCAAGGACATCTTTCCTATTAACCATTGCCTGCGCCGTTAGTCATTTCACTATTGAAACAAAAACATTGGATTTTACGATCGCGCTAGAAAAGCTTTGCCATACTTTCCAATAACTTCGTGTCAACCGAGCAATCTCGTTAGCATCGAAAAATGGAATTTGCCTAACAACATAAAATTGGTAGATCAACAGTTCTACGAGCCTGCCGACTGTCTTATTGGTGCAGCGCTATTTTATGATTTGCCTCTCGTCGGTCAAATCAAGCTACGCAATATCTACACTCACTCATCTCTACCAGTAGCTTCATCACTTTTGGCATCATCGGCTTACAAAACTTTTTTCACAAGGTCTGAAGAACCAGATCAGCTGCTGCAAAGCTTTTGAGCACCGAAAGACTACCGCATCAATTCATCGAATTCACTTTCGGCAGAAGAGCAAGCCTATGAAAATCTTTTCGAAACAACCACCACCAGCTGCTCAAAAACCAACCAATTCCTTTTTCTCTTCGAGTGTAATGCAGACCCTTGCAGGGAAATCATACGATATGCCCCATATTATATATTGTATATATAAAGCGTTTTTCAGTAAGAGCGCTTGAACTTTTTTTTTGAATAAAACACAAACGGTTTGACTTTTTTAACACATTTTTTTTATTATCGAGTTTGAACATATATGTACATTTAAGTATGAAATTCGATTTCTTTTGCATGACCCCCGCGTGCACGTTTTACGAAGTCCAATCGTTGAACCCAATTTTCGACCACTCTTTTGCATAAATCGGCCGAAATTCCAGCAATTTCGCGTTCAATATTGGCTCTGAGCTCACAAATCGTCGCCGGCTTGTTACTGTAGACCAATGACTTCACATAACCCCAAAGAAAATAGTCTAGAGGCGTCAAACCACACGAGCTCGGCGGCCATTCGACCGGTCCATTTCTGGAAATAATGCGCTCATCGAACTTACTCTTCAACAAATCAATTGTAGCGTGTGCTGTGTGGCTTGTGGCCCCGTCCTGTTGAAACCACATGTCGTCTAAGTCCATACCATTCAATTGCGGCCAAAAATAATCGTTTATCATGTCGCGGTATCGATTTCCATTCACAGTAACGTGGCGATCGTTCTCGTCAACGAAAAAATATGGGCCAATTACGCCGCCGGCATGTAAACCGCACCAAACAGTGATTTTTTCGGGATGCAACGGTGCCTCATGAATCACGTGTGGATTGCTTTTTGCCCAGTAACGCATATTTTGCTTGTTGACAAAGCCATTGAGCCAAAAGTGAGCTTCATCACTGAAGATGATTATTTGGAAAATTTATAAATTTTCATAAAAAATTTGCACGATTTGCAATCGTTGCTCAAGTGTGTAGCGTTCCATGATGAAATGTATACTAATGAAGTTTACAAATGACAAGCGAAAAATAAAAAATATTGCGTCGTTCGCCCTCCCTATCGGAAAAAAGTTGAAGCGCACCTATTGAAAAACGCCTAATATATATAATTGGAGCGTACACCCTTTTTGGGTGTTTGACCGAGCTTCTCCTCGTATTTGTGGTGTGCGCCTTGATGTTGTTTCACAAATGGAGGGACCTACAGTTTCAAGCCGACTCCGAACGGCAGATATTTTATGAGGAGATTTTTCATGGCAGAAATACACTCGGAGGTTTGCCATTGCCTGCCGAGGGGCGACCGCTATTAGAAAAATGTTTTTCTTAATTTTGGTGTTTTCACCGAGATTCGAACCGACGTTCTCTCTGTGAATTCCGAATGATAGTCGCGCACCAACCCATTCGGCTACGGCGGCCGCCATATTAATATAAATATATTGTATAAGTCATTATTTAATGACCATGAACAAGATCGTAATAGTGTGGGATGGAATTACACACATATTGTGGGATACTGTGTCACAAAGGCGGATAGCAGCACCACGAAACTTCATGTGGTATTCGATGTGTCATATCGAACTTTGAATGGAATGTCGCTCAACGATATATTCATCGTCAGTCCGACCCAAGGCGAATTTATTACAGGTGACAGCAAACACATATAAGTAAAACCCTACATGTATTTGTTGTTGCGTTTGGTGCAAGCATCACGTCAAAATCAGCAAGCAAATGTAAACATACGAATGTAAACATACCAATACATACAAACAAAGCATATCATTTTGACGTAAGCCATACCTACGGCGAAAAATTCAGCTGGGTGAATGCTGTCACCTTAATAAATCCACCTTGGTCCGACCCTACAGGATGATATGTTTACAATACCTACTGCTTCGATGTTCGTGTTAGTGGCTGACATTGCCAAAATATACCGCCAGGTGCAAATTAACTCTGGTGACTCTTCGTGTCAGTGCATTTTGTGGCGGGATTTAGTTAAATCTTGTGTGCAAATGTACAAGCAGTGCACCCTATTTCACATAAGCGCTCTACAACACCCGGCAAAGGACGATGTAGAATCGGTTCCAATTGGATCATTTGTCACGATTAGATATTTTTATGTCGACAATATCATGACAAGTGGTGCAACCCCTGAAGAAGTCATCTAACTGAAAAAGCAAGTTGTAGGGTTACTGAAACTCTGAGATTTTCCCTTATGAAAATTCGTCAGGAATGACAACTCTATCATCGTTGACATTCCGCAAGAAAACAACAAAAAGAGTGATTTTATCCCGAATTGCCAACATTTTTGGCCCACTTGGATTACTAAACCCCTTAATCGTTTCATGCAAAATACTTATGTAGTATCTATGGAATTTGGGGTGTAAGGCAGATTGCCTCCGCGTGGTGCACCCCGGGACATGCGTCAATCCTCGCATGACCTCCCTACTTCGGCGCAGACAACCATGGGACCCCTTAAGGACGTGGGGCTGGATGGAGGAGCCAACACTAGTAAATGGCTTTCCCCTAGTTTTCCGGGGGCTTCGGGGGTACCTCCACTAGGTCTAAACGGCAGGCAGGCCAGAGTTAACGGTCCTTCTCTGATCTTCGTATGGCTACCAAGATCATAGAGCGCTATGGCGACCAAAATGACCCTCAGTTATCGGAGAAGCATACCTAGACGCTCGAGTTGGCCAGGAAGGTTCGAATGCGCCACAATCGGATTCGGGAGTGAAAATGCAACGCTCCCAAGAGGAGGATGTCTTCCAAGAGAAGAGGCCCAGGATAGGTGGTGGCCCGCCAAAATCGTTTAGCGAAGTCACTAAACAGGCGGGCTCCATCATTCTCGGAGTTATGGACAGCGGTAGGGAAGACGGCGCTATCTCTAGGAAGGAATGGAAGAGCGTAGAGCCCGCCATCTCCGCAGTTTTTATGAGGGTAGTGAGGGGAAACCTTGCTAAATAGTGTCGCATATTTAATGGCTTTTTTGTATTCATTCAAAATTACTCGGTAATTTTTAAAGTTTTTAGATTGGTAGCATTCGTTAAAAACTCTCCTAACCTTCTTTTTCAAGTTGGTTAGCGTCTTGCTCCACCAGGGTGGAAAGCCTTTCTTGCTAAAAGATACTGAACAAGACACTTTGAAGTTTGTCTGATAAGATCGCTGCAAGTGTTCCACCTGTTTGTCCAGTTGATCAGTGGAAAAGTAGAAAAAAGTTCAGCAGCTCAATTTGTGATTAAAAACCTTATTGAACAGATACCAGTCGGTTCTTTTAGGGTTCCTGTGGGGATATATGGTTTCCAGTGCGAAATTTATTTCGAAAAGGATCAACCTGTGACCCGAAAAGGAATTTCTCTGAGAAACCTTCCAATTATCAACCCTAATGGCAGGCGAATCAGTCGAGAGAGTGATATCAATACCTCTTCCCAACCGTTTGATGTTTCCGATGCAGGAAATATATATTGCCCTTGTTCCAAATAAGGAGATTTCGACTTATGATGAAATCAAAAAGGGACTCACCTCGATCATTTATCTCGCTGCTTCCCCAAATGGTATGTCTTGCTTTGTCGTCACAGCCGATGAGGATGGCCTCTTTATTAAATGAAGGTGAGTCCACACAACGCCCCACTTCCTCAGGAGGTGCTCCATTTTCGTGGGCCATGTATGCAGAAACCAAATAGTAGCAGCGACCACTAGATGCTTGTACACGGGCTACTGTCATGTCTGGTGAGCTGAAATGAGAAGTCAGAAAGGCATTAATAGTATTCCTAACGGGGATATAAGCCCTAGGCTTGCCATCCGACTGGACATAAAAAATATCTTAGTGTCTGCTCTGGAGGCCCATGGTCTTAAACTGCCGAACCCAGGATTCTTGGATCAAGATGCTCACCCAAGTCTATTTTATGGCCGAGCTCCGAGAATTTCATGGAGCTCTTGGCTTCGGGTACCGCGTCCGTCGCAAACGGCCGTAGTTCACCAAGCTGATTTGCTGCTTACCCTATTCCGACCAGTTCGCCATCTGGAGCACCAGACACGAGGAAGATCTTAAGTTTGGCCGTCCTGAGGCCAAAACGCAGTCTGTGCTTCTTTTCTTTCAGGGACTCTTCGGAAATTAGCAGCAATGCCATGGAGCTGTTTTTCTGAGATTCATAGGAACCTCATGGTTTTGAACCTTGAGGCCGTGGAGGATCTTCGGATCTTCCAACTTCACCGTCGGTAGACAAATGCGGGCTCTGTTTCCCGAGTCGAAAAGAGGTAGTTGTCCTTGGTTTGCCATGAGGAATTCGATGATTATTTCTGACAGCCGTCCCTAGATGGCACCCCAATTGGCCAGCACCTCTCTACCACTATGGGATTTTGCGTCTACGAGGGTAACTTGGAAATGATCCCTGGCCACCTCACTATGAGCAACCCTAGTAGCCGCAACCACCGCACGTGTTATAGGGCCCCCAACTCCCTGAGTCAAGAAATTTTTAATTTTCTTGGCAGCTCGGCCGCTCACACCTTGTGATCGATTACGCTTAGCCGCTGGTTGCTTCTGAGGATTTTTATGTGAGCAGAGGTGGCAGTTTTCCCAGCGGCCATGGTTTCGTACTCCGAAACTACGACCTCATATCTGACCTTGTCCCCTGGATCGGTCATGTGGTCTACCGCCCAATTCATTCTTAGCTATCTTAGCCAGGATGAATTTGGCTCTCAGGTAGCGCGCTTTGAGCAGCGACCCAGAGGATTTTTTATTTTCCCTACCAGAGGCTGCCGGAGAAGAGGATTGCGTTTGTTGAGTTATATGATTTAGACGACTGGGTTTCAGCAGTGGAGTGCTATGTTAAGCACTCGACTTGCTGGGTCCGACCACTGTGTCCTAGCTAGAAGCCAGTAGTTCATCTTCCGTAGTGTTTTTTGTTTTATTTTCCATTAATCTACATTTTGGTCCCACGAGTATGCACGTAAGGAAATTGTCCGCCGTGGCAGGGCCGGCATACCACGGTAAGACACTTGCTACAACCGACCTTGCTTGGACATCGGAGGGGACCATCAACGACTGGTTATTTAGGCACTACCAGTTATGCAGCTCTCGGCACGGGTACCTCAACACCTTAGCTTAGAGTGCTGGCAAGGTATACCGCCTTGGCTCGGTCCACAGAGCCTTGTTTTGGTTGGGCTCCAAAATAATATGCATAAGAGCAGATTGAGTCTCTGCTATCTTATATTCACCTGCACAGACCCCATTTGCCGATTGACACACAAGCACGACAAGCAAATTTAAAAGTATGCACTGTTAAGTGGGTTGGACGCACCAATGACGACAGTGTTCCCATCGTCAAAAAGACTTTTCTGTTTCGCTCAGCCTCCTGTCGTTGAGTTAAATCACAAATAACAGGCTGAGGTGTGGTTTTTAGTCGCTTCTTACGACAGGCATCCGTTACCGTTGGCAAATTCTAACCCCCTAACCCGCGGGGCACAGTACCTACTTAACTTTATTTTACAAACTAGTCTAGAAATAGCAAACCTAGGTGAGGAACCAACATTTATTGGACCCACCTCCAAAAATGTTCTAGACTCAACTCTCATTACGAATAACTCTATGATGGTGGAAGATTGAAGAGTATTAAAAACGCAATTTTTCTCCGACCTCAAATACATACAATTTAAAATAAGAAATCCTATAAACACAAACTGGGATCTGTTTAGGAATGTCCTGTTGTAAAAACCCTTGAGAGCTCGCAGGTTCAGCTCATGTGTTGAACTGGAAGAGAGCGTTAGGACGGTAACAAGGACACTTAATAAAGCATATCACGCAGCATGCGCTCCCCTACGCTTACAACGCAGATCGAAGCCACCTTGGTGGAACAAGCTGGCTCGAGCAGCCGATAATGTATCCTGCTGGGAAGAGTATAATGATCTACGATGAACATACAAGAAAGAGGTGCGTAGAGCCAAGAGAGAGTCATGACTTCTGTAGCAGCATAGAAAGCACAAACGAAGCGGTTAGCCTCTGGAAACAGTTATCAAAACACCCGACAACGCCTAACTTAATACGTAAGTCCAACGGAGACTGGACTGATAGTTGTGAAAAATTACTACAAGATCTAGTCAGTACGCATTTTCCAGGATGCATAGACTACTTAGGTCAAGAGCCTGTGAGAAATAACGCAGTAAACATCCTGAAAGACATTATTACAACGCAAAAAATAGAATGGGCAATAAGCACTCATGAACCATTTAAATTACCAGGTTTAGACGGAATTTTTTCAGCCATGCTACAAAGGATGGGTAAGGAATGGAACGAAGCTAAATTCACTAAATTAGCATGTAACGGTATGCCACAAGGTGGCGTTCCATCGCCACTTCTCTGCTTAGTCCCAGATAATGAGCTATTAACGAAATTTGAATGCACTGCATCCAAACCAATAGCAAATGCAGATGACATAGCCGTAGTAGTGACAGGCAAATACCTAGATACCGTGAGGGGCATAATGAATAATACTCTCGCAACAGTGCTTCAATGGGCAACTCAGACAGGTTTGAGGATAAACGCCGATAAAATGGATATAATACTTTTTACTAGAAGGTACAAGATCCCGAATCTACACCCCCGAAGTTAACCGGTGTAGAACGGACTCTTAAAGACCACGCAAAGGGCCTTTGCGTAATTTTGGATAGCAAACCATCATGGAAGTACAATATTTAGGAGAGGAAGAAAAAAGCCAGTAACGCACTACCATATAAGTATGTAAAAGAATGCTGGGAGTTACATGGACTCTATCTTCTTGAATAATGTATTGGTCCTACTCAGCTGTAGTAAGGCCAATATTACTCTACGATGATCTGGTGTGGTGGACTGCTTTAAGAAAACCGACACACAAAACACCTATGCAAAGTATTCAGCCTGTGCAAAGTCTTGGTGCACTCTGTTAGGTGCATTGAGAACTATTCTAATGGCAGCGCTTGAAAGAATACACTAGCAGCTAGATCTACCGCCCGATTTAACGCAACGGGTGAATTTACCTGTAAAACAATCGGGCATAGCTCAATAGGTATGAGTATCGGACGAATACTGATTATATGACTCCGAAATTCAATTGAGTGAAGAGGGGTGAAAAGGAGGTATGAAACCTAGCCCCAATACACTTAATATATTAACTGAAGGCTCGAAAATAATAGAAGGAGTATGTGCAGGGACTTATTGCGCAGAGCTAGACATTAGGCGGCCAATTAAGCTCCGTGACCCTGCAATATTTTTAAAGCAGAAATATTTGCGGTAGGAAAGGCTGCAAAAATTGCACCAGCACAGACATCGAGCAATTCCAACATAAATAAATGCGTTGACAGTCAAGCGGCAATAAAGGCAATGAACTCATATGAAATTTCTTCGTTCTTAGGACCAGGGAAGCCATAGAAAGACTAGCCGCAGACAGACGGTTACACATTTATTGGGGTACCCTGACATAAGAACATTGCAGAAAAAGAAATTGTAGATAAGATTGCCAAACATTCACATGGCAGCCGGTTCTACGTTATCGGAATGTTTCGGGTTTTTCCCGGCCAAGGGCTGCCGCCCCAGTAAACTAGCCCTGTTTAGTGAACCGTTTATCATCCCAACTCAATCGTTATAGAAGCAGTTCCATGCAGCAATCTTGCTCCAAATACTCCTCCTTAGGGCTGGTATTGAATCCAGCCCTGGGCCAGAAGTATTCTATTGCTGCGTATGTCATAAACGGCTCCAACCAAACTCCATGGCTTCCGACGAGTGCATAGTACCACCGCAACACCACCGTAATAAACGCCCAGATGAACCGCGGGCTTAACCAAAACTGCCCCTGCAAGAGGACGGTCCTAGTAGCGTTGGACTTGAAGAAGGCTTTCGTTACTGTCACCCATTCCACGCTACTAGATGATATTTTACAGCCGACACTCCCGCCAGGGCTGTGATACCCGCGAAACACTGGCACAATTACGTTCTGGATATTGTAGCAGGCTAACTCCTACTTATCCAGAATTGACCCCGACATACTAAACATATGTTCTGCATATGAAGGCACCCTGCACGACACTAACTAGCTTTTAACACGCCCCATCAAACCCACTCATCCAACACCCCTCTTCCTCTGGACCCAACCTGTAGAAACAACAAGTTTCCTTGGCCTACCTTTAGATGAGTTAGAGTAAAACCACCGGTGATATACACTACACTGAAATAGCTTAGTATTGCTGCTGGAACAACAACATGAGATTGTTAAAAGCACTGTTTACATACAATTCGAACAAGAAAGCAACATACTGAAACCTTTAAATACGGTATGCTCGTACAATGACATCGCTGTGGACATGAAAACAGGGATAGACAGGAGCTGGAATAAACTAGTCACTTGTAAGACCGCGAAAATCTTGTGTACACAGATGTCTAGGAAGGAAATCAGAACTATCGTACTTATATATACACTTTGCTAATGGCACAGGCATACAAGATGGCAATTACAAACAATGATAGCTGTAGATTTTGCAATGAACTAGAAGAGAGCGAAACTCTAGAATTCCTTCTATATTCTTGTCCTGGATTCGCTAGAACCCGAATGAAATGCTTAGGAGCTTTACAACCCCGCGGGTTAGGGGGTTTAGAATTTGCCCGAGGTAACGGATGCCTGTCGTAAGAGGCGACTAAAAACCACGCCTCAGTCTGTTGTTTATGAGTCAACTCAACAATAAGAGGCTGAGCGAAACAGAAAAGTCTTGGTGACGTTGGGAACACTGTCGTCATTGGAGCGTTCAACCACCTAGCAGTGCATAATATTACATTTCCTTCCGTGCATATTCGTGGGACCAAAATTTGAATTATGGAACATACTCGTAAAACAAAAGCCACTACGGAAACACTATATTCTTGTCCTGGATTCGCTAGAACCCGAATGAAATGCTTAGGAGCTCTACAACCCCGCGGGTCAGGGGGTTTAGAATTTGCCCGAGGTAACGGATGCCTGTCGTAAGAGGCGACTAAAAACCACGCCTCAGTCTGTTGTTTATGAGTCAACTCAACAATAGGAGGCTGAGCGAAACAGAAAAGTCTTGGTGACGTTGGGAACACTGTCGTCATTGGAGCGTTCAACCACCTAGCAGTGCATAATATTACATTTCCTTCCGTGCATATTCGTGGGACCAAAATTTGAATTATGGAACATACTCGTAAAACAAAAGCCACTACGGAAACAACAAAAACTGAGAGTGTGCTGGGCACACTCTCGGAAGACGAGCTGCTGGCTTCTAGCCAGGGCACAATGGTCGGGCCCAGCTAGTCGAGTGCTCACCATAGCACTCCACTGCTGAAACCCAGTCGTCTACCAATATACCAACAAACGCGATCCTCTTCTCCGGCGACCTCTGATAGGGATACCAAAAAGAAAAATAAAAAATCCTCTGGGTCGCTGCTCAAAGCGCGCTACCTGAGAGCGAAATTCATTCTGGCTAAGATAGCTAAGAATGAATTAGGTGGTGGACCACATGATCGCGACGCCGTAGTTTCGGAGTACGAAACCATGGCCGCTAGGAAAACTTCCGACCTTCATTCCAAGGTACTCGAGGAAAGGAAGCGCAAACTGCGTTTTGCCCTCAGGACGGCCAAACTTAAGATCGTCCCCGCGTCTGGTGCTCCGGATGGCGAACTGGACGGAATAGGGGAAGTAGCAAATCAGCTCGGCGAGTTTCGGCCGTCTGCAATGGACGCGGTACCTGAAGCCAAGAAACCCTAAAAGAACTGACTGGTCTCTGTTCAATAGGGTTTTCAGTAATAAATTGAACAGGCGAACTTTTTCATACTCATCCACTGATCAAACAGGTGGAACACTTGCAGCGATCCTATCAGACGGCCTTCAAAGTGGCTTGTCCAGTATCTTTTAGCAAGAAAGACCTTCCTCCCTGGTGGAGCAAGACGCTGACCGACTTGAAAAAGAAGGTTAGGAGAGTTTTTAACGTATGCCACCAAACTAAAAACTTTAAAAATTACAAAGTTATTGTGAATGTATACAAAAAAGCCATTAAATATGCGAAATGCATACTGCGAGTCCATTGAATCCATGAAGGATTCTGCCAGGCTAAGCAAGATCCTTTCGAGAGACCACTCCTGCATAACTCTTGTAAAAGAGTTATTATACTGCTACAATAACAACAACAACTACCTTAATTCTTTTACAACACTCTTTTGCTTCAATAAGCATTAAGTTTATAATATATTTCACGACCTATCAAAACCAGTTTATACGCTACGAAATATGATATTTGCTTTCACGACAATCTGTTGCGTGTTGTTTATAAACGCAATGACGCAAAGGACCCATTGTGACAGCCCAATTAAATTTGAAAGAATACTCTTCGTGTATTCCGCGCTTTACAAGGAACATGTGCAAAGTAAACCTTGACCAACAGTAGACTAATGCCATAGATGACCCTATGCGGCGTTTATGCTGAGCCTTAAATGCACAGTTTGAACTTTCAAACATCGTCTTTTCAAAATGTGTTCATGGTACCTCATTTATTAAATGTACATGTACTAAATATGTATACTGATAGGTGTATGACAACTTTTCGATGCATACTTTCAGGCAGGAGGCTTTGAAAGCAATAGAACTAAATACTTAACATGAGTGGTGCGGAGCAGAATAGGATGCACTTGGTCCAAGCTGCGATTTTTAGTATAATTCTCATCCTGCCCTTTTTATAAGAATATGCAAATACATTTATTGTAGTTCATTCTAAGTAGCTCTGCCGGCAGAATATTACTCAACCTCTTACATTGACCGTGGTGTGTGGATAGTCGAGACTTATTGAAATTTATATACTTCTTCTCGTTGTACAATTTAATAACATGTTTAATTATTTAATGATTTCCCCGACAAAGTAAAGTATTCATACAAAATCCATTTACGAAAAACTCAAAGCTGTACTTCATTCGGAATCAATAACACCGGATTCACAAATTTCGAAATTGTTGGTCTCTACTGTGTGCATGGAATTTGAGTCGATAAATTGAATAAAACGATTACTTCGATGTAACTATAAATGCGAGTATATGCGCAAAATCGATATACATACTATGTATGTATAAGGTGTAGTATTATACGAATAAGGACAAATAATCAATGAGAATGGTTAGTTACATATACATTTGCGCATATCACTTTCAAATATTTAAAAGCATATTTAATTTACTTTCATACGGGATGCATTAAATATACAAAATAATGGGTGTGTGTGTATGTGTATAACAGAGGAAGATATCTTTTGAATAAAATATAAAATAATCGTATGATACTGCGCTTCGCTTCATTTGGGGATATACTCATATTTTGGAAATAAAAACCACCTCAAACTTACATATTTACATTCACAAGTGCTTAACATCTCAGTAACAATTAATATCAGATTGATATTTTTGCAAGTTAGAACCATAAATTTTGATATTCTGAACCGAATGTATTAAGTGTGGGTACAAAATATATTTGAGGCATACTTATATTATGTATTAATTTATAGTGATTTAATATGATGAACCAAGTATTTCGAGTGTTGCAAGATTACGGTTAAAATTAAAGTAGCCAACAAAATAAAACTCATCGAAACGAAAATGCGCACGTAAGTATACATAGGCATATCTGTACATGCAAACATATTAGTTTAACAATGAAAAATTGGTTGTTTATATTTACCAATATTAATATACATACATGTTAACACATTCAGCGTAAACGAGACTACATGCGCTACTATAAAGTGATGATGAAGCATTAACCAAACTAAGGAATTTTCCCAACACATGCAGGCGCAACGTGACCTGGCCAAAATATAGTTGTAATATAGAAGTAAGAATATTTTGTAAATTAAGTTTTTAAGTGAACAATAAAGGAAAGGACGTGGACTTCCTGTCCATGCAATATTTTTTAAAAACTAAAAATATACAATAAAATAAAACTATAGCTGGTGCCCGAGCAGGGACCGGTTTAAAGTTCGTGTTCGTTCGAAGTTCAATCGAAAGTTAGTACTAAAGAAAAGTTTCTAAACAATAAAAAAAAAAAAAAAAAAAAAAAAAAAAAAAAAAAAAAAAAACTTTAAACAGTGACGTTTAACTGGATTAACTTGTGATCGTGGCCAAAAATAAAATGGAAAAAGCTGAAGTTCCAACGTGGAGCAACGGAACAGTAAAAGAGGCCCCCCAGTAGCAGTAGCGACTGCAAAAGGGAAGTATCCGAGTACTAGCCGACTGGATCCGAAAATGATACGACGCATATTAATATTGTAAGCAATAAAGTTAAGATTATATACTAAGTATATTTAACAATAAAAGAAAGGGAAAGTTGTTAAACAATTTTAAAAAATTTATTAAAAGAGGTGAAAACTAACTATATTGATTTTTTGAGAAAAGAGTTATAGTGATTAAGTGAGAAAAATAAAAGTTGATTAAATAGATTAACTTAACCTTTGAAATTAAGTTTTAAAAATAAAGAAATTAATTGAATTCACAGTGGTCAAATCTAACCAGATAAATTAAAATAGCCGCCTTTGATTGAGGGAAATCCTGGTATAAGGAAAGTTTTTAAATAAAATAAGGATAAGAATAATAAAGTGATAGCACCGGAGTATAAAGGCCCCTCTTCCCAGAAGAGGTTACATAAATATCAAATAATAATAAATAAAGAATAAAAATAAAACCTGTTAAATAATTTCTAGGATTTAAAACAAGCTAAAAAAATTTTTAAGCAATCAAGAGAATTTTTATATAGAAAAAAAATAAAAATTTAAAAATAATTGGACCAAACATCCTGGGAAACCCATGTTCCCAAACACCCTCGCCATCTGCTTCTAACCCGGACAGACCAGTTTCGAGCAGCAATCCTGAGTTACGGCAAATAATCACCTCCATTGTGACTAGGGTATTAAGGGATGAAGGACGCCAATATCTTCAGCCTGTATTAAATCCCAACTCTGACTAGACAAACGCAACAGACGACACGATAAGACCAGAACAACGTGGACAACTTTCCGACTTAGATAAAATACCGGACGTAGTCCGCAGGCTGCGAGAATTTAATGGGAATCCAGCAAAATTCAGCTCCTGGAAGAAAAGTTGTCTACACTTTGAAAATTTATGAATCCCTTAGAGGTACCCCAAAATACTACGGAATCCTGTCCGTTGTTCGGAACAAAATTGTTGGTAATGCCGACATCGCATTGGAGTCTTACAGCACTCCCTCAGACTGGAAGGCAATATCTAGATGCCTTACTCTAGACTATGCCGACAAGAGAGATGTCACCATAAAGCGTTTGATACATTTATACGAGGCCTCAACGGTGACCTCCCTAGACTCTTGCGAATGAAAGGACCCGAAGATCTTCCTCAGGCACTACACTTGTGTCTTAAATTGGAAAATCAAGTTGCTCGCAGCAGCTACGCACTTACTCAACCAAACGTCGTTCGAAGGCCAAATGTTGTTACCCCACAACCACTCCCACCAAGGAGACCCCTTTATAAACCTCAGCCTTTTTCCCACAGTTAGTGTACTTACCACTACCGCGTGCACCGCCACATTCTCAAAAACCACCCCAATATTATCAACAGTCTCCCCAACAAAATCAAAATTTCCAGCAACCTTGGCAAAACTACCGCCAAGCGCAGCCAGCTAGACCAGTAGCTCTGAAGCCACAACCCCGTCCACAACCAATGGACGTCGACCGATCTTTCTCACCAAGTACCTCTCAAACAACAGAGGAACTTCCATATCGGAACAGGAGTAGAAGAACCGAAATGCGCCCATGACGACCGGAAATACGGGACAGACTGTACTCCGGACTTGGACGAGTACCATTATGCCATGACGAACACTGTATACGACCAGCAGTCCCAAGATTATCTTGAAGACCGAGAAGACTTCAAATTTTTTAGGATGAAAAGTTCTTCGTTGCCTTACATCGAATTTAAAACGAAGAACGGCGATTTTTTAAAAAATTAGCACAGGATCAAGTAAAAATTACATTCAACCGCAGCTCGTAGCAAAACCCATCCCCAACGAAAAACCCTTTTTCGCAAATTCGATAGCAGGCCAAATTGAGATCACTCATAATACTATTATTAACATGTTCGGAAAATCATTTTTATTTTACCGGGTTTGAAATCATTTAATGGTATTATCGGCAACGATAGCCTCAAAAACTTCATGCGACCATTAATGTTCATGACGACATCATTAAACTTGGCAATGGCAAATAAATCAAAATAAAGCAAATGCTTTCCCGTACAGTAAACAAAATCGACGTTAGAACTGAACATATGACACCTTCCCAGAAGCTCAAAATGCAGCAATTTACACACAAGTACAAACAGCTATTTACCGACCCAAATGAAAAGTTAACTTACACTACAACAGTAATAGGTGAGATACGAACTTCTTCAGACACCCCTGTATATACAAAATACTATCCGTATCCCGTAGGAATGAGAGAATTTGTCAACAATGAAATTCAAACACTACTAGAAGATGGCATTATAAGGCCATCGCGGTCCCCATACAATTCACCTGTATGGGTAGTTCCAAAGAAATTAGACGCATCCGGACAAAAAAAATTTAGACTCGTAATTGACTAAGGAAAATTAACCCCCTAAGCCCATTCGGGCTGAAAAATGCGCCCTCCATTTTCCAGCGAGCCTTAGATGATATTCCAAGAAAACACATTGGGAAAATTTGTTATGTCTACATTGATGACATAATAGTGTTCAGCGAAGACGAAGAAACCCACGTGCAAAATATTGAAAAAGTTTTTCGCACTCTCGAAAATGCCAACATGAAAGTGCAGCTGGACAAATGCTAGTTCTTTCGAGAAGAAAGAAACGGTGTAAAAACAAATCCTTTTAAAGTTGAAGCAACCCGAAATTTCCCATGTCTGAAAAATTTGAAAGATGTAAGGCGGCCGCCGTAGCCGAATGGGTTGGTGCGTGATTACCATTCGGAATTCACCGAGAGGTCGTTAGTTCCAATCTCGGTGAAGGCAAAATTAATAAAAACATTTTTCTAATAGCGGTCGCCCCTCGGCAGGCAATGGCAAACCTCCGAGTGTATTTCTGCCATGAAAAAAGCTCCTCATAAAAATATCTGCCGTTCGGAGTCGGCTTGAAACTGTAGGTCCCTCCATTTGTGGAACAACATCAAGACGCACACCAAAAATAGGAGGAGGAGCTCGGCCAAACACCTAACAGAAGTGTACGCGCCAATTATCATCGGATGGGTTAAGGGTTGCCAAGAAACGCTTAAAGCAAATAAAGTTAATGTTTATCCCACCATTACTCGTTACAATGATACTGGTAGAATTGCAAAACGTCATGGAGTGGTCATCAAAAGTCAGTAACGTCACGTGAAATGGTTCAAACTGTGAAGAAACGACTTGAGTGAAATCCCCGACGAAGTTCAAAACAAATGGCGAAAGATGTTCAGATCTGACCGTATCATCCACCGCATACAAAAAAATGATCTCAAAAAAAGAGAAAATTCTTCAAATTGAGCAATTCGTATGTAAAAATTATTTATTTTTATTAAGCTCTTTCCTTGGACTTTCCGGCTACTATCGCCGCTTAATCGAGGATTACGCTAAACTAGCGAAACCCCCGACTTCGCTTTTAAGAGGGGTGGATGGACGCGTGTTGATGGTTCCATGTGTAGAAGTCCACGCAAGTGGGGAAAGCTACTGCTCGCCATTCACTTGGGAGTGGCCAGGACGATTCTTCTGCATATGGTTCAAGCAGCTCACAACGTCTGGGATTAGCCCACGTATCCTCTGGGTAGCTTCCGAACACACGTTCGGGAGTGAGCTAACGTGAGAAGGCAAAGCATTCCAGGATAGCTGGTTGTACGCTGGGTTTGGGACCCGCCACTTAAAAATCCTAACCCTAAAAACACCCACCCACCCCCAATGAAAAGAACTGCAAAGCCTCGGATGAGAGCTGCCTTTACTGATGACGACCCCTGCAAACGAAATAAGGAATATGATTTGAGGGCATGCACCTGGAATGTCCGGTCCCTAAATGGGGAAGGTTGGTTGATGTCCTCGTGAGAGTAAAGGCCGACATCACTGCCATCCAAGAGATGCGATGGACGGGGCAAAGCAAGAGAACCATAGGACCTTGCGACGTCTACTACAGCTGCCATGTAAAGGAGCGCAAATTCGGTGTCGGATTTGTTGTGGGTGAGAGACTTCGTCGACTTCGCGATTTTTTAACATAGCGGTAATTTGCGCCCACGCCCCGACGAAAGAGAAGGACGATACGACCAAAGATTCCTTCTATGAGCGCCTGGAACGTTCCTATGAGTGCTGTCCCCGCCACGACATAAAAATCGTGCTTGGCGACTTCAACGTCAGGGTGGGCAAGGAGGGAATGTTTGGTCCCACAGCCTGCACAACGAAACATCCGGTAACGGACAGAGGCTGATCGACTTCACCGGGGCCCGAAACATGGTAGTCTGCAGCACCAGATTCTAGCATTAAACAATCCACCAAGCTACCTGGCTGTCCCCTGCTCGAAAAACACGAAACCAGATCGATCATGTTGTGATAGATGGAACACACTCTTCTAGTGTATTAGATGAACGAACGATCCGAGGACCCAACATTGACTCGGATCGTTATCTTGTTGCAGCTAAACTGCGCAAATGCCTCTGTGCAGTAAAAAACGTACATCTATCTACGCAAAGAATGTTCAACATCGAAATGCTGCAATCACAACAGACAGCCAGAAGATTCGCCACTCGACTCTCACTCCTGCTCTCAGAGACCACTGCCCAACAACCCCGCATGCATGAGCAATGGAGCAATATTTCTCGTTCCCTACGTACCGCCGCCGAAGAAGAAATCGGATACCGGCGAGCCCGAAAAAACAGTTTGTACGACGAGGAATGTCATGCTGCCGCTGAAAGAAAGGATACCGCCTATAGAGCCACGCTGCGATCGGGCGCAACGCGAGCTATGTGGTACCGCTACAGAGAGCTAAAAAAGGAGGAGGGACGTATTATCCGAATGAAGAAACGAGAGGCTGAAATACGTGAGTGCGAAGAGCTTGAGATGCTGGCCAACAGGAACAACGCCCGAAAATTCTACCAGAAAGTTCGCCGGCTTACAGAAGGTTTTAAGACCGGGGCGTTTTCCTGTAAGAACAAAGACGGCGAACTGGTGACTGACGTACAGAGCAATCTTAAATTATGAAAGGAACACTTCGCGAATCTGTTAAACAGTGACAGCTGCGCATGTCAAAGAGAATGTGAAGATCCCGATACCCCAATCGTTGACGACGGAATTGTCGTTCCGCTACCCGACCATAACGAGGTGAGAATAGCAATATCACGGCTAAAGAACAACAAAGCCGCGGGCGCCGACGGACTGCCGGCTGAGCTATTCAAACATGGCGGCGAGGAGCTGGTAAGGTGCATGCATCAGCTCCTATGCAAAATATGGTCGGATGAAAGCATGCCTGCCGATTGGAATTTAAGTGCGCTCTGCCCACTCCATAAGAAGAGTGATCCTGCAATCTGTGCCAATTACCGCGGGATTAGTCTTCTAAATATCGCCTATAAGGCGTATTGTGTGAAAGGCTGAAGCCCACCGTCAACCAACTGATTGAACCTTATCAGTGTGGCTTTAGACCTGGAAAGTCTACCATCGACCAAATATTTACAATACGCCAAATCTTGGAAAAGATCCACGAAAGGAGAATCGACACACCATCTTTTCGTTGATTTCAAAGCAGCATTCGACAGTACGGAAAGGAGTTACTTGTATGCCGCGATGTCTGAATTTGGTATCCCCACAAAACTAATACGGCTATGTAAGATGACGTTGCTCAACACCAGCAGCGCCGTCAGAATTGGGAAGGACCTCTCCGAGCCGTTTGATACCAAAAAAGGTTTCAGACAGGGTGACTCCCTGTCGTGTGACTTCTTTAACCTGATGTTGGAGAGCATCGTACGAGCCGCAGAACTTAATCGCTCAGGCACAATATTTTATAAGAGCGTACAATTGTTGGCGTATGCCGATGATATCGATATCATCGGTCTTAACAACCGCGCTGTTAGTTCTGCCTTCTCCCAACTGGATAAAGAGGCAAAGCGGATGGGTCTGGTGGTGAACGAGGACAAAACGAAGTACCCCCTGTCTTCAAACAAACAGGTGGTTCGGGATCCACGACACTGTTGACAGTTATAATTTCGAGGTTGTAAAAGACTTCGTCTATTTAGGAACCAACATTAACACCGATAACAATGTCAGCCTAGAAATCCAACGTAGAATCTCTCTTGCCAACAAGTGCTACTTTGGACTAAGTAGGCAATTGAGTAGTAAAGTCCTCTCTCGACGAACAAAACTAACACTCTACAAGGTTCTCATGATGCCCGTCCTAACGTATGGCGCAGAAGCTTGGACGATGACAACATCCGATGAAGCGACGTTTGGAGTGTTCGAGAGAAAGATTCTGCGTAACATTTTTGGACCTTTGCACGTTGGCAACGGCGAATATCGCAGACGATGGAACGATGAGTTGTGTGAGCTTTACGACGACATAGACATAGCTCAGCAAGTAAAGATTCAGCGGCTACGTTGGCTGGGTCATATCGTCCGAATGGATACAAACGCTCCGGCATTGGAAATATTCCATGCGGTACCAGCTGGTAGTAGCAGAGGAAGAGGGCGGCCTCCTCTGCGTTGGAAAGATCAGGTGGAGAAGGACTTGGCTTCACTTGGTGTGCCCATTTGGCGCCGGTTAGCACGAGAAAGAAACGACTGGCGCGCTTTGTTAAACTCGGCCAAAATCGCGTAAGCGGATATAGCGCCAATTAAAAAGAAGGATAGACGAGTGTCCAAGAACGCGTGCACAAGAAAATTAATTAAGTTTGATAGTGCAGCACTTCAAGCCTTTAACAAAATACAATTTTCTCTTGTTTCACAAGAAGTGGTATTGGCATACCCGAACTTTAAACTGGACTTTCCCCTTACTACTGACGCATCTAACTACGCATTATGAGCTGTCCTCGAACGGTCAGGAAAATCCATTTCATACATTTCACGATCACTAAACCAAGCCGAAGAGAATTATGCCGCAAACCAAAAAGAAATGCTGGCAATAATAGGGCACTTAATACGTTTAAAAATTACTTATACGGTTCACCGAAGGTGGTAAATCATGATCGAATTCCTAGTGTCGAAGTACCAGTTAACATATTTAAAAATCAAACTTATTTAAATATAGGTCCAACGTCTACATACCAGTTTAAAATATTTTTTCCGACGTACCATAGGCACATAATAGAAGAAACGAAATATGATACAACAAGACTTATAAACATCCTGAAAAATATTTAAATCCTACCGTGATAAACTGCATAAAAACAGATGAATCAATCATGGACAAAATTCAAGATATTCAATTCACTTTAGAAACTACAAAATCAGATTCACCCAAATCCAAGTACAGGATATTACTAATGACGAACAGCAACAAGAAATCATGATAAAGACCCATCGAAGAGCGCATCGAAATAGCTGCGAAAACAAAATTCAAATCCTAGAAAATTACTTTTTCCCTTCTATGTCGAAAAAAATATCGTACGAGAATGCTCAAAATGCAACGAAAACAAGTATGACCGTCATCTCAATAACCCCGAACTAAAGAAAACCCCGATACCTGAATACCCAGGACATACTCTTCACATCGACATATAAATGACTGAACGAAACCTAGTCTTAACCGCAATAGATAAATTCTCAAAATACGTGCAGACAAGGATATTAGAATCAAGAGCTGTAGAAGACATAAGGGAACCCCTTCGAGAACTACTATAGAGTCAATATTTTTTCAAACTTTTTTGAAGTGAAAACTTCTTTAGAATCGTTGGGAGTGATTTGAGACTCGATGAAACGAAAAAGCGACACTACGAAGCGTTATATGTTGATATACGTATATGTGTGTGGCTGCGTACTGCTGAGCCACGCGAGTATAGTGAGTATTGTAGTATGTATACTACACTGCCTATTACTTGCTTTGGTGTTTAGTTCAAGCGTCATACGTATGTATGTTTGTATGTATGCTAGTAAGTATGTGTGCGCGCCTGCGTATTACGGAGCCACGGTGAGCGAGAAGGCATTATGTATATCTATACTACACTACCTAATACTTGCTTAGACCAAGCGTCCTACGAATGTTTGTGTGTATGTTAGTACGTCTGTGTAATAAACGCGTTACGACGCTCATAATAGCAACCGCGTGTGCTGTATTGCGTCCGTATTTTTATATTCGTAAATATTTTCATTTTTAAATATTTACCACAATTGCAGGCGGTGTTGCAATATACCACAATCACAATGACGGTGCTCGTATTGTAACTCCACAGATAGATCTGAATGCACAGCAACTAGAATCACTGTCTGTTCAGCTCTCTAAAGTGGGAGAAATATGTGCATGCGAAACCAGATTGAGCAATGGAAAAACAGTTTTAATTGTGGCAATTTATATTTCACCGAATCAATCAATAAATAGCATCACGGAATTCATTCACGAAAATTTAATAAAGTATACACCAGAAGTATCGCGGATACTTAGAAATGACTACGATAAAGTTCCAATGACTTTAAGTGGCGCTTTTAACGTAAATTTTGCATTGGACACAGCGGTTCCTTTAATTGACTTTCTCAATACAACATTCAATTTAAAAATGTGTAACAATCGCACTGAATCGACAACACGATCAAAAACAACAATTGACGCGGTATTTCAAAGATATGTTGATAACATCGAAACCAAAGCATTTGTATCATATTTTAGCTATCATAAGCCACTCGTATCATATGTTGAAATTGAAAACATTGAGGATGAATAGTAATAAAATGAAGAAAATAAAATATGAACTTTATAGCAATATTATAATGAACCTATAATTATCCCGCTCCTCATGCTGCTTTCGTCTCATTCTCTCTCAGTTTGTTTTACGGAAGGTTTCACTTCTATCGCGTCTAACCGTTAGACTGCTATTTTTTTTATTTTATTTTGAAGATTGAACATTGTCATTTATGAATGAAAAATAATATCGTTCAAATGACTGCCACGACTGGCTTTACAGTAGGCCATTCGATCAACCCAATTTTTAAGTACATTTTCGATTGTTTGGGCTCCAATTTCATGAATGGCAACTTCGATTTCGTGTTTTAAAGCATCAATCGTCTCTGAATGGTTCGCATAGCATTTGTCCTTAACGGCTTCCCACAAAAAATAGTCCAACGGGCTTAAATCACAGCTCCGAGGCGGCCAATTGATATCGGAATATCGGCTGATTATTCGGTTTTCAAAAACGGTAGCCAAAAGTTCGAGTGTAACTTTTGCCAGTGTGACAAGTTGCACCATCCTGTTGAAACCAAATGTCGTCCATGTCATCCTCTTCAATTTTTGGAAGCAACTCGTTGAGCATGTCACGGTAACGCCTTGCCATTTACTGTAACCGCGGCTCCCCGCTCATTTTCGAAAAAAAATAGCCCGATGATGCCGCCAGACCAAAAACCGCACCAAACAGTGACTCGTTGTGGATGCATTTGCTTCTCTACAGTATCGTGTGGATTTTCTGAGCCCCAAATCCGACAATTTTGCATATTGACGTAGGCACCGATGTGAAAATGAGCTTCATCAGAAAAGATGATTTTTCGGTAAAAACGCTCATCTCGGTCAAACGATTTTCTGCCCATTGAGCGAACCGAAAACGCATTGGATGGTCATTAGGCTTCAGTTTTGGCGCCAATTGAACTTTGTAAGCCTTCATACCGAGGTCTTTATGCAAAATTCTCCTGAAAGAAGTGCGTGACATCTTCAATTCTTGAGAACGATGACGAGTTGAGGTTATTGGATGTTCAAGCACATTTTCGGCTACAGTTGGCAAATCTTTTTTTTGGAATTTTGTTTTGAAATTTCTCACAGTTTGAATAGAAGACTCACCACTTTGGAAATAGGTTTTCAATATTTCCCAATTTCGTTCAAGCGTATAGCGTCCCATTTCGTAAATTTCAAATCCTTAAGTAAATTATGAACACATTTGACATGTCATTTGTGTTACCATTCTCAAAAAAATAGGTAGTTCGAAAAGCAAACTCTATATTCGAAAAGCAAACTCTACACTCTGTATTTCAATTTGGTGTTCCAAAAGCAATATGGCCCACTCTGTATTTCAATTGGTGTTCCAAAAGCAATAGTAATTGATAACGAGCAATCCCTTAATTCTGCAACCATAAGCTTCGTGGTAGAAGACATTCTCAATATTCAAGTATATAAAACCCCTCCATATAAAAGTTCTGTCAATGGACAGATCGAACGTTTCCCTTCCACGCTCACAGAAATAATACGATGTCTGAAAGCTGAACGACATTTTTCATTATTTCTCGAACTTTTAGACAGAGCAGTTTACGAATACAATTATACAGTACATTCAACAACAGGAAAAAGACCCATAGAATTATTTTTTGGACGAACCGTTACCACAGATCCATCACAGTTTGAACGAGCTAGACAGGAAAACATTGACAAACTTAAAGAAAAACAGACTAAGGATTTGACTCAACACAATAAAAAACGCGCATCCATAAAAACATATTTACCAGGAGACATTGTATTATTTAAAATTGACAAAAGATTAGGATCAAAGATATCCCCAAAAACAAAAAAGAAACAGTCAAGGAAGACAAAAGCTCAACAATACTGACCGAATCTGGAAGAATAGTACACAAAAGTAACATCAGAAGTTAGTCGTACTTGGTTCACATAAAACAAAAAAAAATTTTTATTTTAATTATAAAAAATTTGAATTTATATCAAAGTTTTAACTGAATTTCTTCATACTAATTTAAATTCACATCTATCGAATTTAATTTATTTCAACTAAATTCAATCCACTAAATTTTAAAATAATATAATTAGTATAATATTGGCTAGGAAAAAAAAATCGTTAAAAAAGCCATAGGTTTTCGATCTTTAGATAATAGGAAAAAATCGTTATAAATGCCCTTCCCCTTCCCTTCCAATTACAGGACTCGTCTCCTCCGACTTATTAATTATTGGAAATCTTGGACTACTCCAACTCATACTTGGTGACCATCAATAATGGACTTGCGAAAACACAGGGCGGTACCTTCAGACTCATTCACTTAATTGACATAAACAAATACGAAACACATTTGACCGACATTAACAACCATATAACCGAAAAATTACCTAAAGACAGTTTCCTCTATCCAATCCTAACACGCGAAACGAACCAAACCTTAGAAATCCTTGAAACCCTTAAACCGGTAAGTAAATCCCGTAATCCAAGATCTATCAATTTACTAGGCACCGCATGGAAATATCTTGCTGGATCACCAGACCACGATGACCTAGAAATTATTAATAATAACCTTCTGAACTTAAATGAAAATAATAATAAACAGACAGTAATAAATGTACTCTTTAGTAAAAGGTTAAATAATATAACTTCTATAACGAATTTAACTTGAGATGCTATAAAAAAAGTAATAATATAATAGAAGAGGTAGTAATAGATTTACAAAGCAAAATAAGACTAATTAAGGGTGAGTTAATAAATATCAAATACACCATACAATGGGCAAAAGGAAACATTTTAAACACTGCAATATTAAAAACTAAACTAGATAAACTTAAAAAGGATGAAATGCCTTTTACCAAGGCAGAGGAAGCGGCAGAAACCTTTAGAAAAATAATTTTAAGACCGGTCATAAAAACAAAAAATATCGTAATAAACATTCAATTTAATGAAATTTTAAAAATAAAAAATTTAATATATGGCATTCGGACGCCATGTGGAAAATATAATATTGTAGCTAGCATAACTATATTATTAAGTAGTTTGAACTCCAGCTGTTCAGGTCACAACTTAACTGCTGTAGAAGAAATCCAAACGGGCATAGTCGTTTTAAGGGGTTAGGGGTAGTCAGAGGCCCGAAAAAATGATGATTTTCACGAATTTTTTTTTGCTACTTAATTAATTTATTTAACAAAAATAAAAACATAACATAAAAACATCATGTTTTAACTTGACTTCACCAAAATTTCAAAAAAAAAAATTAATAATTGCAAAAGTTATCGCTGTTTGTGTGAAGCCCGTTTCTCCAGAAGTCCCTTGCGGTGAACATCACAAGTCCTTGCAGATTCATCTAAAACCAATCGGATGAGAAAAATTATTTTTATTGATAGATAATCTCGAGCCGGATCGAAGCTTGTTTTTTTTTTTTCAAAATGAACAAAATGGCGGCCTAAGGAATTATTTCCAGATTTTCGGGAAAAAACTAACAGTTAATTGTTAAAAAAAAAATCGAAATTTTTGAAAGAAAAAAAAATCCTTCGATCAGGCACAAGTTTTTTATGTTTTTCAAAAGCTGTATAAATTTTATTGAAATCTACGTAGGGGTTTTTAAGTTACAGTGTTCACCAGTTTGAAAAACATAGTTTTGAGAAAAACGCATTTAAAGTTTTGCTATCGGCTCCGGAGCGGCCGAGCGCCCTTTGTTAATTGTTGAATAACTTGAAAAGTATTTGTCGGATTCACTTCAAATTTTTACACAATATTTTTAAAACATTATACTTTAAGAAAATGAAAAAAAAAAATCGATTTTTTGAAAATTCTGACTACCCCTAACCCCTTAAACAACTTTAACGGACAAATACAAATTAATGTAATATAATAAATTTGAGACCTTGTGGTAATGTTGGTGCACAAGTATACTTTTCTGGAGCTGATTGTTGTTAACTTTATCTTCATCGCTGGTGCCGGAGGGTAAAACGGTGCATGCAGCACTGCAGTGCGTGTTGACTGGAGGACTTGCCTACGTTGTAATGTTAGATCTATTACGAAATGGTGCCTCCAATTCGCAAAAACAAGTAAAATGGAATTGCGACCGCCCATGGTCTCCGGTTGCACGAGGTAACCAATTAACCCAAGTTGAGGTAATGCTGTCCAGCTTTATACTCGGCGGAGCATACCCATCCTTGAACGTAGCACAAATTGCGTGAACACAACGTTGATGCCCAGACCGTCAACGTATTGCCTCATGCATGCTAGCAGATGTTTTATCATCGCAAAAAAACGTTTAATTTTAATGAAAAATGTAGAATGAAAGAAATTTAGCGAATTTAATTACCTTTAGCATATTTATGATCTCATTTTTTAATTAAAATCTGTATTGGCTGTACCATCGATTTTATGTTAAAATTTACTCTTAATTAAGTTTTTTCTTTTCAGAAACCCTCCGGCACTGAAATAAATTACGTTCAATTTATATTTATAGTATTAATAAACAGAAAAGTTTATTATCCGTTTTATAATTCAAGAATGAAAGTAAACAAGTTTTATTGCAATAATGAAACACAATGTAACAATTATAAAGAATTTGTCGGAAGCGGAACTAACGAAACCCTTCAAGGAATTGGCTACACAGAACCATCAACACCAAGAAATATTTCT
Source organism: Anastrepha ludens (assembly GCF_028408465.1). Classification (NCBI taxonomy): domain Eukaryota; kingdom Metazoa; phylum Arthropoda; class Insecta; order Diptera; family Tephritidae; genus Anastrepha; species Anastrepha ludens. The sequence continues at coordinate 75,090,005 of NC_071498.1, forward strand.
AGTAAGGCTGTTCTCGGCATTAAAGAGCTTAATGGAACAATAAAAAACACTAACGATTCCGACAATGAAATTAGTTTTATGCAGGGGCCGGCAGGGAATTTGCAGTATCAGCACCGAAAACTGACTCCGCAGGAATATTCTCAGTAAGTATCATATAAAACTATAAAAACCATGTTAGGTGTGTGGATACAAAATCCCTAAGCTGTAATTTAACCAATACCCATGGTATGACGGTGGGTGAGTCCCATTTGGTAGTGTATTTCGGCCATGAAAAAGTTTCTCATACAAAACCATCTGCCGTTTGGTGACGGCAGAAAAGTGTAGATCCCTCCATTTGTGGAGAAACATTAAACTACAATACATACTAAAAATTGGAGGAGGAAGTGGGCCAAACAACCAATTATGTGTTTTGACAATAATGAGTTTTGATATGAAAAATAAATTAAATTTTTCGACTGCAGTAGCAAAAAATACCACTCTTTATCTATGACTTCTTTTTTATCCTGATTCCTATTCACAGCATTTAAAGGGAATAATATAAAAATAAATTGTTACTCGTTAGAAAAACTAAAGCAAATAAAACACTATTTCGACACTGTCAATATACTGTTTTTACATTTTGCTTATTCATATTCTTTAGAATGTTTTGCCCGATTAACTTCGATTTGCTGTTATCTCTGTTTAGCAATGATCACTTCGATGCTTTTGTTTTATCATTCAGTGAAAATTTTTTGCTTTATTCGGACTTCAAATTTAAATACTGTGTTTTCAACATGCCTGGCAAAAGATTATCCTTTGATATTACGCAATTATTATATTACACTGTGCGACAGTGAAATTATACTTTTATGGAGACCTAGCACAACTTGTAGGTTTTGAAAAACTAAGAAAAATGGTATAGGAGAAATTTCCAATACACCCCCAAAATCTCATTTTATGGCCATAAAACCGTTTTTCAGTAGGTTGATGTGAATAATCACTCCTAACTTCGCCAATTTCCATCCGATTTCGAATTTGTTTTTTTAGTTCGAAAGAACAAAAACAAACCTTTTTGACAGTGTGTTGACAATTTTTCTGAAATGAGAACTGACGAGATTGTAGACGGAAGTATTTGGAATTTTTTTATTTTTTCTCTATTTTTTCAACTTTGACATAATTTTTACGATATTATCCGTTAGTGGGGATTTGTTTTAGTACACTACTGTTATAGTAAATTTAATTTTGCGTCGAATGAGCTATATTTGACTATAATTGAATTAAAATTAAGAGAGTTGTGTGAGTTTTAAGATTTTATTTTTTTTTACTAATTTGGTATGTAGGTATAACTTACGCTAAATGGGAATAAGGGCGCGTTTCGAAGCATGAAAATGATAACAAGTGTCATTATAAACACATAATATTTATTGGAGTGCAGTGCAGCATTGTACGGTATGGTACGGTGCGGTACGGTTCAGTACACAACGGAACTGGTTCCAAACTTAAAAATGCATTGGAAACGGCCCTTTGGAGTTTAGTATGGTACGGTACATTTCTCATTCTCTTCATCAGTTTTGAATACTTCTCTGTAAGAAATTCGATCATCATCATTCATCTGAAGTCGTCATTAACTATATTCCATTGTTTAAATCGAGAAGCGAACGTTTCAGATTGTCTTCCCGATAGAAGTAAATCACGAGAAAGATCCGGAAAATCTGAATTTGATACAATGTGTCGTTCTGAAGACTTAGAACCAGACGGAAAGAACTCTTCATCATCAGGTTTATTGTTATCAGTTTGATCATCATCAGCAATGAGTTGAACTTCCTTCAGTTCCTGCAGTTGAGTCAATCATATCGTCCAAGACTACGGGGTTCTTAACAGTTGCAACATCAGTATACTTTATGTGCTTTCGAGCTTTATAATGATGACCGTTTACGTCCATTTTATAAAAATAACAATCATCTGGTTTATGATAAGGCTGATGATGCCACATCATCGGAGAATATTAAGAAATTCGACTTTTCTGGCAACGTTTTGATTTATATCTCTTGAATTTCAATGAAACAAACAATAAAACTTTGACGTTTTAATAAGGTTAAATTATAATAACAAACTTCTTCTGTTAATCAATGTGAGTGTGAACTTTGGTACACTTGGGAGCTTTTTCGTATTTCTATTGAAAAAAATATGCTATAATATGTCAGATATTTTCGTAAGTTCTAACCAGTTCTGTTGTATGCAGCACAGTGTACTCTTATGTATACATATATACTCCAATAAATATTACGTATCTATAATAACGCATTAAAACACGTCCTTATTCCCATTTAGCGTAAGTTATACCTACATACCAAATTAGAAAAAAAAAAAATAAAACCTTAAAACTCACACAACTCTATTAATTTTAATTCAATTACAGTCAAATATAGCTCATTCGACGCAAAATTAAATTTACTATAACAGTAGTGTATTAAAAAAAATCCTCACTAACGGATAATATCGTAAAAATTATGTCAAAGTTGAAAAAATAGAGACAAAATAAAAAAATTCCAAATACTTCCGTCTACAGTCTCGTCAGTTGTCATTTCAGAAAAATTGTCAACACACTGTCAAAAAGGTTTGTTTTTGTTCTTTCGAACTAAAAAAACAAATTCGAAATCGGATGGAAATTGGCGAAGTTAGGAGTGATTCTTTACATCTACCTACTGAAAAATGGTTTTATGGCCATAAAATGAGATTTTGGGGGTGTATTGGAAATTTCTCCTATACCATTTTTTTAGTTTTTCTATGCCCACAAGTTGTGCTAGGTCTCCATAAAAGTATATTTAATTTTTTTTTTTGTCACACAGTGTTATAATTGCCAGCTGGGTAAAAGTGTTCAGGAATTGTCTGAAATGTTTTCGGTAACAAGTGTTATAATGTTATAAATCGAGCGGAAAAAGAGGGTATATTAGAGCAAAAGGGTGCAGGTGAGCCTAACAGTAAAATAACTGGACGTGCAGAACGCTTGATGATCCGACAATTGGATTAAAGCCTGAGAATTTCCTTCAGAACTCTTGCAAAGGAGCTTAACAAGGAGTGTGGTATTGTTGTCTCTTATGAAGCAGTGCGTCAAGCCATACTGTACCACAAATATTCATCGGGATCAGCACGCCAGAAATCACAGAATGTAGAAAAACGTCCGTTCCTTTGTCCGTTCCACGTTTCCGAACCAGAAGATTATTGGGACGACGTTATATTTTGCGACGAGATAAAGATAATGCTGTATCAGAACGAGGGACCGTAAGCCGCTGACAGCTTTACAAAAACGAAATATAATTGCCACGGTTAAATTAAAAAAAAATTCCGTTATGGTTTGGGGGTGCATTTCAAGTAAAGGAGTAGGAGACTTGGTATTTATTGACGGCACAATACACGCCAAACAATATTTAAATATATTAAAAAGTCAACTTTGTGGGCAGTGTTAAAAAATTTGGGTTTATCACTCAGAATAAGCCAAACATGATTGAAAGCTTCTGAGCCTCTTTGAAGAAAATAGTTCATAAAAGACATCCGAAGAATGCAGCAGCATTAAAAGCTGCAATAATGAAGAATGGTAGAATACACCGAACGTATCGGCGTAAAAAAATTGGTCCATTCCATGAAAAAGCGCCTGCAAAATGTTATTGAAACTAACGATTATCATACCACATATTAAATTAATCAAAAAATTACGTATTCACGTTATGTATATAATAAAACAAGCCTGTATTAAAGTTTGTAAAAACAGTTTATTTAAAGTGTCGAAATAGTGTGTCATTTGTTTGTGTTGCTTTAGTTTTTCGAAAAAATTTCAAATTTTTTTTATTAATTCCCTTTAAATGCTGTGAGTAAATAGGAATCCGTACAAAAAATAAGTCAATGATAAATAAGGAGTGCTATTGCTATTGAAGTCGAAAAATTGGATTTTTGTTTCTATGTCAAAACTCTGTCAAGAATGAGCATATAATCCTAACTATCTAAAAACTCACATTTACTTATTATAGTTTTTTTATTCCATAATGCAATATTAAACCATTTCTTGTCTTTTCTTTCTCTCTTAAGGCACCTTTCTATGATGCAGTTCATTGGATATATAATATTGTATTACTGGTGTATACAACACCACTACAACCAAAGTTGATTTAGGTGTTGTATAAACCTCTATTCCTGATCTTTGGAGTGGCGTGCAGCAAAAGAAGCATGGAGCCAAAGAGCAGTCATTTTTCGACGTAGTGAAACCAGTGCTAAAAATGCATTTGTTCATAGCTTTGAATTAAATAGCAATGAGACGTGTTGTAAATTTGGATCTACTTCACTAGGGAATTTAGTCCGTCATATTGGTTAGTGCGTGACTTCCATTCGGAAGTGTATAGGTTCGAAATAGCAGGGATGAAACACGAAATGATAGAAAAAGTTTTTTCTAACAACGTTCACTGCACGGCAGACAAAGGCAAACTTCCGAGTTTATTTCTGCCATGAATAAGCTCTTCATGAAAACCATTTGTCCCTCGGAGGCGCCATAAAACTGTAGCTTTTTTATGGGTTTGTGGAAAACATCAAGACGCACACCACACCAGGGGGAGCTCTGGCAAACACTAAAAAATGGTGAAAGCGCCAATTAACACATGGGCTGAAAAATCCCGGGCCCAACACATAGATGGCACTAGTTTTGGCACCTATTTTTCAGTTAGTACTAACCTTGAAAAGACAACTATTAAAATTTCATGATATTCTATTCATTAGTTCATGAGTTATTGTGCTAAGAGTGTCACTACCTACTTTTCTTAAAACAATGGATCAAAAAGAATTTGGTGTTTTAAGTTTACACTGCTTCTTGATGGGAAAAATAATGTTCAATTGAAGCAATGGGTTGAAAGGTGTTATAGGGACTTCACTCGATCAGAAACAACAATAAAACGATAGTTGGCTGATTTCAAACGTAATCGTAGAGACACCGATGATGCACAACGCAGTGGACGTCCAAATAACGCGGTAACACCAGAAAACATAAAAAAATACACAAAATCGTTTTGAATTATCAAACAGTGAAGTTGCGTGAGTTAGCTGACATCGTATAGATTTCAAATGAATGTGTTGGATTTATATTGCATGAGTATTTGACTATGAGAAAGCTCTGTTCAAAGTGGGTGTCGCATTTACTCACTGTTAACTAAAAACAAGAACGTGTTGATGATTCTGAACAATGGCAAAACTATACGGTTTTTCAAATTGGCACGGGTCGATTTTGGCGCTCTGTGGCAGCCATTTTGTTTTGGTGACATCTGTCAAACCTTTTGTTTATTATTCAGTTGCTTATGCCAAATCATCATGGCAAGTTACACGTTTGAACAGCACGTTTAAATGATAAAACTTTATTATCAAAATGAGTGTTCATTAACGCAAACGTTGCGCCCATTGCGCCCATTTTTCGGTAGACGTGGTAGCCCTTCCAAGCTCTTATGGCCCATATTGAACCATATGGACCTAGACGACATGTGGTTCCAGCAGGACGGCGCTACGTGCCACACTGCAAACGCCATTTTATTCCATTTCAACATCTACCCGCCCTTATTGAAAAACCCTTTGCATGAATTGAATGCTCCCATATCCACCGTATGCTCGCAGGTAAGAAATTCCGCTCGAATGAAGAGGCTATCGCTGAAACTGATGCCTATTTTGAGGCAAAATGTGAGGCTTGAATGATTGCGTTCTTTTTGATGGAAATTACGTTGATGAATAAAGCTAATTTTGAACGAAAAAAAAATGTTTTCTTGTTTTGCTAATTTCGGAATTTGTTTACTTTTAATTCAGAGTTTTCCATATTTCTTAATAAACTTTGTATTGCAGCCCATTAAAAAACAAATACGAATATTAAAATTAAATATTCCAGATCTGTAATACCCAAAAATATTGTAATACAACTAATAGTCGATTCATTGAAGATTGAAAATTTGATAATTTTTTGTTGTACTTTAAATCCGAGCTTCTGGGTCATGTAAATTGAGGAAAGGACTCTCTTATTACCTTCCTCGAGGTTTCTTCCATCGTGGTAGGCTCTTGAACTTCAACCCGATGGGCTTTGTGCACTGGCTTGTTCCAGAGAGCTGCTGCTTCCTGTTTCAGTTGAAAATACGCTGTCTTAGCAAACGTCCCCTTTGGTGGTGAGCATCCTACCAGTTTCGTGTCCAGATCTCGTGTGCCTGTTATGAAGGCCTAATGCTTTCCCCGTAATCTGCCGTTTCCTTTGTATACGCCAAATGCGCTTAACGCTCAATCTTTGTAGCGTAATCCTGCACTTATATTTCTTCATCAAGATTTTTATTTTATTGGATCACCACCGGGCTGTACTTGCTTACCATTTTGACAGCAATTTCATGGAAAATGTGGGCATTTCTTTTTGCCCTCCGCAAATCATTTGCGCGTTCTCCTCCGACCTGGTCGAACGTTTCTTTCTGCTTGCCATCTGAAATTGGAAAAATGCATTTTTAAACTAAGAAATAAATTCAAAATGCTATAAAATATCATACTTCCTCCTGTAGTGCTCATCATTGTTTTTAATATTTCTTGTTATTCTCTTTAAAAGTTTCATTATTTTTCATTCACAATAAATATTAACTATAATTTTTCGGTAATGTTGCCACTGAATATTCCTCTAATCTGCTTAAATTACGAGAATTAAGGCTAGCTGTCAATCTGCATAAGTTTCACTTAATTCCTGAGACAAATCCAAATTAAGTCATTAATTAAGATTATCGCCATTGTTGTGAGTTAAGTTGTAAATATGAATTATTGCCAACAAAAAAAAAGTAGAAAATATTAATATATAATACTTTAATCATTATAACTGTATTTATAGGTCAAGGATGTATTACAACGCATCTGAGTACAAGTGCCAAGATGGTATTTTTTCTACTGGTGGAAACGGAAGATTGGGTACCGCATCTATTTCACCGGCATTACAGTTAGAAGGACAACACTATCTTACTTCAGTGAGTCAAAAAATGCAGTCTACACCGCAACACCAACTACAGGCTACACACAATCCTCTAGGCCAACTGCATCTCCACCACAAGCCAGTTTGTAATTCAAATGCAGCCATTGACGTGAATGATGAAATATTTGATTGTGGTCAAAGAAATGACAGCAAAGAGCGATCGCCAGCAGTTTCCACTCAAACTCAATATTGTGGAAATCAGACTAGTAACAATTATGAACCAATTGCTTCTCTACCTTCAGCAACGTCAATTGATTCTAGTAGTGGGTCATTGGCTACCACGGTGGCCTCATCGCATATGATGTATACAGTACATCGTGTGGTTACTACAGCACAAATCCAAACGGCCCTAGGGAACACATACACTTCTTCTAGCGTTTCAAGCGTTGTCAGCGCTCTACGAAATGAAGATGAGAGCATGGCTGCACCATTGGCAGCAAGTTTAACAACACTGAATGGAAATTGCATTTTAAATGTAAATGGCTGCACTGTTAACCCGGGAAGCCATTTGAATAATATGGAGGAAAACTCTAACGCCATTTCTAATAGTAACCTAGTAAATGAAACAGGTGTTGGGGACTCACGACAATCATCAGGTAAGATCTTAGTATTGCAAATGCAGTCCGTATTTGACAATGCAACACTTCCAATTAATGTTTTCACTTCACAGTTTGAGCTGTTAATTTTATAAAAACGTGTTTGCATACTTTTTAAGATTATCATAATTACTTGGTAGATTTTCATATCTAATCTACGGCTTATACGATTTCGGCACACGAAATCCAGTTCAAAACACAAAATTTAAGACAATTTTTTTGTTCGATATTAATATTCATAATGAAAATCGGAAAGCACATCTGCGGTTGACTGATATAATTAAATGACAAAAACAAGTTAATAAACAGATCACGCTCAAACTCTGCGACACTATAGAGGACAGTTGTACAATATTCCAGCAAAAAAACTTAGTCATATGTGTAACGCGCACTTACTGAATGAACAATTCTCGAAATTTTTTTGTCAAAATGTATATACAGTGAACCAAAAAGAAACTGGGACACTAATATTCGAAAAATTAAAATTTGTATATTACAATATAAATAAAGAAACTATTCACAGATTTTTAAAAAATTCGTTGCATTGAATATATTTCATTTTTAACTATTCAACATGCATAATTGTTGTTTTAATATTGACGGTAATTCCGTTTATTTAAGTAATAATGCTCACAGCCCAGATCTGAATCCCATTGAGCACTTGTGGGAATACATTCAAAGAGAATTAAGCAATCGGCAGATTAGTTATACAAATTCCTTATAATCAGCCATTGAAAAGATATGGGAATGTATTCCAGGAAAAGTATCCAAAACTCTAGTCGACTTCATGCAACGGTGTCTAAAAAGTTAAGTCCAAAATGGTTTTGATGGCACCATCTTTTTACTAAGTTGGTGCGTTGGAAGTTATATCCCTAGCTGACTTCCAATGAAAGCTTGGTGACATTCGGTTCAGTGGATGCGAAGTTAAATCGGTAAATCGTTTCCCCGAAAAATGAATTGATGAAAAAAGTATATGGCGATGATTGTCTATCTCGTGCCAGAGTTCATGAGTGATTTACACGTTTCAGAGATGGTTTTGAGGACATAAATGACAATGAACATACAAGCCGCCCAAAATCAGTAATCACCGAAAACTCCATCGAAATTGTTCGTAAAGCTATCAAAAATGAACCATCGTTGAAATTCATGGAATCGGAGTATCTCCAAAACATCGATTTGTTGCATTTTAACTGATCATTTAGGCTTACGAACGGTCTGAGCACGTTTCATTCCACACAAGTTAATTGAGGACCAACAATTACTCAGAATTCAACATTCGAAAGACCTCATTACGACGGGAACTTCCTTTACAACATTGTAACTGGTGATGAAACATGGTGTGTCTAACATGAACCTGAAACTAAGCGACAAAGTGTCGAATGGAAATACCCAGACGAGCCACCACCTATAAAATCGCGTTTGGAGAAGTCAAAAATCAAGTCGATCCACAACGAGCTCGAGCCAACGGGCCAAACCGTCAATGCAATTTTCTATCTAGGCGTTTTGAAGCATTTGTTGCATCACATTCGTCGAATTTGCTGGCGCTTATTGTATGATAATGCACCATCTCATCGATCCGCTCTTGTGACTGATTTTTTGACTAGAAATCGCATTCTAACCATCAATCACTCACCGTATTCAGCTGATATGGCTCTTTGTGACTTTTACCTTGAAAGTAAAACGTTTTGTGTCCGTTGAGGTCATCCAAAGGCTACATACATCCTGAAGGACATTCCGGTCAATAGGACTATTTTGAATAAGTAAACTCGAAGTTATCAAATCAAAGCTCCTGTCGTTTCTATTTTAACTCAGTCTTGTTTATTTTGGACTTCAACTTGTACAAGCAGTAATTAGTGCAAAAGGATACTGCACAAAATATTAATTCAACAATTTCCCTCTATTTCCATATTTTCATTACTGTTCGCCTTTATGTTTGAGTTGTAAAAATAAGTTATTGTTTTGTTCACTGAAAAACTTCAAAATAATTTAAATATATTATTTTCGTTTTTCGTAATAAAAGACTGAATTGAATACTTTAGAATGTGTTTTGCCTTTTGAACATTGAATACACCATTTTCAAGCTATGAAAGACGTCTAGAGCATTTTGTATTAGGTCTCTTAATGTACAGTATCGGACGAAACATTTGCAACTAAAATGTGGGCAATGAAAACTGTCGATTGCTCAGCCGTATTTGTTTGGAACCTGTTAATTTCACTTTATTTGTAATAAAAGATGTTGATTTACGTAAATAAAACAAATTTATTCAAATTCAACAGTTCATATCTTAAATTTAAAAATCAAATGTGTCCAACACCTGTATCTAATAAGACAAAACAATTGCAACTAAAGGAAATCAGTAAACTATTTTTATTAAACTTAGTATTTCGTGGCAAAACCATTGCTCTGAATAACAGCTCTGCATCGTCTCGGAATTGAAGCTATCAAATTGTCAACTATCGTTTGTGGTATATTTCTCCATGCCTCCAGGACTCTTTGGAAAAATTGGTCAGTGTTTGCCACATTAGTCCGATCAATTCTCTTTTTTACAATTTCCCATAGGTTTTCTATGGGGTCAAGATCTGGGGATTGTGGGGCCATTCCATTACGTCCACTTTATTCCTCTGGAACCATGATTTCAGGACCTTCGCCGTATGCTTCGGGTCATTATCCTGTTGGAAGACCCACTTCAAGGGCATTTCCCACTCAGCATGTGGCAGCATTACCGATTCCATAATGTCCCTGTAAACGTACTGGTCCATTATGCCCATAATAAGATGGAGTGGTCCCAAACCAGCAGCAGAAAAGCATCCCCAGACCATAATGTAAGCACTATGCTTAACAGTCTTTACACAGTATGATTTTTGAAGACGCTTGTTACGCGGGCGTCGAACGTAGGGTACGCCATTACTTCCGACCAAATTAAATTTGGATTTGTCGCTGAAAAGAACAGCTTTCCACTTGCTTAATGGCCAATCTATGTGATCCCTTGCGAACTGCAATCGTTTTTGTTGGTTACGCTTACTAATAAGCGGCTTCTTTGCTGGCCGGTACGTCCGTAAATCAGCTTCAGCCAGGCGACGACTGGCAGTTTTTGAGCTGATTGGTAACCCAAGCTCCTTTTCCAATTGGGGGCACTTCTAAATGGATATTTTTTTACCTCTCTCGCTATTAGTTTGTCAGTTCTTTCATTCGTTTTTCTTGGTCGGCCTCCTCGATGCACCACCGCGATAGTTTTGTTTTTTATAAAGTTCGCAATAATTCGAGAAATTGATGACTTATGAATATTATATTTTATGGATATATCTTTCTGGGTCATTCCTTTGTTATATTCATCTACAACACGCGCGCGTAATACTTCATCGAACTTATTACGAGCCATTACTTCATTTAACTCAACTTTACAAAAAAATTGTGTTATCGCCACAAATTCTGCACAAAACTGATGTTCACAAATTGACACGATTAAACTAAACTCAGAACAGTTAGAAAACAAAACCAAGCTCAAGCATTTTTACCGTTATATAGATAAGCTCACAAGGTTGCAATTGTTTTGTCGCGCATAGGTGCCAGATAATTTATTTTTTTTTTAAATACGGCTACAAAAAGGAAAGGATCTTGAAAAGATTTTTTGGAAAATATTACTCAGATGCTCTAGTATCCATAGCGTGAAATTGAATTGCAATTGAGTGAAGAATGACATTATGACAAAAAATAAATTGAAGGCTGCATTGCAGTTGTAAATGTTTTGTCCGATACTGTAGATACAAATTTATCAGAGACCGCAATGACAACATCATCGGCGTAAGCTATCACCTTACAGCCCACCGATTCCAGTAATAACAGAAGTTTATTTACAACCGCGTTCCATAGAAACGGTGAGAGGACTCCACTTTGCGGTGTACCTCTACTTACCAATCTCCTCAGCACCGATTCTCCTAGTTCCGCTTCAATGATTCTGTTGTTTAGCATTTTGCCAATGAAGCCTACCAAGCCCGGTTCTACCACAAGATCAGTGAGTGCTGCAGTAATTCCCCAAAATGTATTCATAGGCGCAGGCGTAGCGGCCATCATTCTAGTTGCCATGGTGCTGAACAGCCTAAAATAGTCGCGGAGGCGCTCACAGGTTTCAACAAAAACTCATCATCAAAACATTCATTCATAAATTCGAGTTCAAATTTCTACGAGCAAAGTACTTTCATTCATAAAACAAGCCACCATATGCCAATTTTCTGCTGTATGTCTGTCTGGTGGTCTGTAAAACTTTATTGAATTCCCTCCAACCAAATCAAAATCCTCTATAAAAAACACTTCACTACCAGGCACACAGGAAGATGGTGTATGCAAATTTAAATATGTGAATTTATATACATATATGCATATATATATGCTGTGTGTATGTATGTGAACTTGCCACAGCAAAAAAATTTCGGTAAATCTTGTCAAGAAATCCAGAGTGCATTCATAGGCACAGCGCATATTCATAGACACAGAATTGTATGTACAGTAACCTTGAAATGTGTACAGGCACTTTCAAATACTCTGATTTCAGAGTCAGTTTCTAACTTTGCAGATATATGCATATGTTTTGTGCACTTTTTATCAATTGAAGAACTACGTACGCAAAGTAATATACTAATTAACTATTTACCTATCAGAGAACATAAAATAATTGTTCGGAAATTTACTTCTAGTATTGAAATGTCCTACACAGAAATTTGTTATACTTATGTTGTTTTCTCCAAGTTACTGCATGCTCATGCGCGCACTTAACGCACAGCAGCTGCGGTTGTCGAGCATTTAGAAAGACATATTTACATACATATATTGATGCATACATATGTATGTATGTACAGAGCCGCGGCCACTCGACTTGATAAAAATTCAAGATTTACCAAATATTGGCAAATAATTCAACGCGAAATAATCCTATATTGACTATTTTCGAATGGTAGAGAAAATTGGCATATGGCGGCTCGTTTTATGAATGAAAGTACTTTGCTCGTAGAAATTTGAACTCGAATTTATGTATGAATGAATGTTTTGATGATGAGTTTTTGTTGAAACTGTTCAGCGCCGCCGCGACTATTTTAGGCTGTTCAGCACCATGGCAACTAGAATGATGGCCGCTAGAATGATAGCCGCTACGCCTGCGCGTATGAATGCATTTTTTTCCTGTAGTCGGTAGGCATAGAATGTTAGCTTTGAAAGACATAGGTGCATATTAATAAGCATTGTTTTGCTTCAAGTTCAGAACACAAATATGTACGTACGTACAAAGGCTAGGGCATCAAGTGTGCATATACGCAAATGCAACTATGTACACAGGTGCATATGCAGAAGAGAATTGTTTTAGCATTTGTTAGGCAGGAATTTAATCCCTAATTATTGCATGAAATATAAGGCGATGTTCGTGAGGTAGGTCATGTTGCTTCAGTGCATACATATGCGTGCAACATTATATTTATTAAAGTTGCAATAGAACTTAGTTGTCCCATATATGCAAATACGTTTCTTTGAAGTTTTCTTTTATTTATTTTAAATTTCAAAGTTGTATACTATCTATACAATGCATACATATATTAAAATTTCGTTTGGTAAAGGAACAAATGAATGCATATTCAAATGTACATAAATATGATAAGGCGATGCGCCGTGAGATAAGTCATTGTTGCTGCAGTGCGTATGAACATATTATATGTATGTAACACCATACAAATTGAAGATGCAATTGAACTTTTGCAAAAACATAACTAACATAATATACATATGTACATATGTATTGATATACATACATATACCTATATTCATCAATATACCAATATGCTCTTTGAATTCTTGTCTAAAATTAATTTCGAGTCGAAAAATTAGTAAAAATTTTCACCAAATTTGTATGAAGTTTTAAATTTACTAAAACGTACACAACAAAATGTGAGGTCGTTTTATAATGTATGTTGTTTAAATGCTTCTTTTTAAATTAAATCAACAAACATTAAAGTTACTTTGATTTTAAATGTTGGATTTCAAATCTTTATAAATAAATTTTCATTTATCAAGGGAACATAGAAATTTACAAGCAAATCTCTTGCAAAATGCCGTCGGCATTCGTCAATTTGATTTCATACAGAAACCAAAAACTGAGCAGAGCCAATGTACTTGTACATAATTCACTGTAATTAGTTCTGTTAAGAAGTTCCCCGCTGTCGAGTTGAGCGAGGTGAAAGAGTCTTCGCGATTTCACTTCATTTTTGACAATTCACACTAATTTTGAGACTTCTCGACACTGGGTTTGTAGACTGACAGATGGCCGGCGGTTGGATATTTACTCGCCGTTCAAATATTGCGTGCAGGCCATCATAAAAAGGACATATTTTTTTGATGTATTCTTCTACACTTTTTACATCTGCACTCTACAGTAGTACTGCTCCCGCCCCACTTTTCCATTTAAGTTCTGACGAAAAACTTGCTTTTAGATGTCTGATTTTTGTGCGCATAATGTTCCATTTGATGCCGTTGTAAGTTTGGTGAATTTTCCGTAATGCGATCATAAAATGTTTCGGCAGTTGGTTTCTAGCAATATTTAGCATTTTTATTATAGTGAAAAATGTAAAAATATTACATCAAATTGTTCGGGATTAGTCTTTACATTGTCCAAGATAGTTTAGTTTGCTGTTCTGTCCATTGAAAAGTGCTATCAATACGTGATCGCTTTTTCTATAAAGATATGCATACCATAAGTACATAAATGCTTCATTGATTAGTATGTACGAGTATTAACAAAATAATAGTATATTAATATTGATACTAACCGTACTAACGTCTGCCATATTATAATACGCGTCTACTTTGGTTAAGAGTGATTCGCGACAAATTAAAATACAATGGATGCCATTAAAAAGAGTCTCGCATAGTTGCAATTTTGTCGCAAAAAAAACAAAATCTTATAAAATCTGACAGATGGTTCGCGCCGTTGGCATTTTGCGCAGTTTGCAACAAATACTAATACCATATCTTTCCTATCTTAAATGTGTACCACTACTATATTATTGTATTATATATGTATGTATTCGGCCGCCGTAGCCGAATGGCTTGGTGCGTGACTACCATTCGTAATTCACAGAGAGAACGTCGGTTCGAATCTCGGTGAAACACCAAAATTAAGAAAAAAAAACATTTTTCTAATAGCGGTGCCCCTCTGCAGGCAATGACGAACCTCCGAGTGTATTTCTGCCATGAAAAAGCTTCTCATAAAAATATCTGCCGTTCGAAGTCGGCTTGAAACTGTAGGCCCCTCCATTTGTGGAACAACATCAAGACGCACACCACAAATAGGAGGAGGAACTCGGCCAAACACCCAAAAAGGATGTACGCGCCAATTATATGTACATATATGTATATGTATATTATATTAACTTTTTTAGTTTTATGTATTTAATTTAGTGTGAACTTATTTGGATTACATGCATTCATATATTATATTATATATCTGCTATTTTTATTTGTTCTTTCCTTTTTCAACAAGTTTTTTGGGTTTGAGAAAATGTAAACTGCAGCGGCTGCCATAGCCGAATGGGTTAGTGCGTGTTTACTAATAGGAAGTGCATAGGTTAGATGGCTGAAACACCAAATGATACAAAACTTAAAACTGTCAGTCACTCCATTCGTGGAATAACATCAAGATGCCCACCACAAATAGGAGGAGGCGCTCAGCCAAACACTCAAAAAGAGTGTAACACCAATTATATAAGCATATTTTATACACTTCGTCTTGCCATAAATTCTGTGAAAAATTTTACAATGTATACGGAGAGAACAATTTCGCAGAAAAAGCATCCGATATTTTTGCTTTTGTTCGTATGCATTGTGTACTCATAAATTATACTCAGTTGCGTGGCAAATTTCGCTTATTAAGAAAGCAGAAAATTATGTCCAAACTAATAAGAGATGATCTTCACATGAAAGCCTTCCGTCGCTCAACTGAACATCTTTTGACAACGCGCTTGAAAAAAATTCGACTCGACAGATGCAAGCAGTGGCACGCGGTTAACGGCCGTGAAAATATTTTTTTCACGATGAGAAAATTTTCACTGAATAAGCGAAAAAGATTGGCCGTCTGGAAGTTCAGATCTGAATCCATTGGGCAACAGTTTGTGGTCAGAATTGGAAAACATGGCTTTTCGAAGACCTTACAGAAATTTGGAGATTCTCAAACAGTCTTTGGTTCGAGGAGCGACATCAAGAAAACCGTGCGTGGTGCAATAGCTGAATGGTCTAATCGTTTGAAGGCTTGTGTAAAAGCAAATGGTGACCATTTCGAATAAAAAGTAATTTTTTTTTTTTTTAATTTAAATTATTAAATAAAACTAACTTCATTAAAAGAAATATTATAAACTCATATCTATAACAAACTTAACTTGTAACAGAACTTATGGCAGGACTAAGAATATTAATATATATACAATATATATTTCTGTTAGTACCCTTCAGGTTATTTTTGAACAGAACCGATGACGTATGCGCCAGTAATATTTATTAACGTTTATAAAAAAAGTTTTCAATATCATAGTGTGAATATTTTTTATTTTTTTGATATTTCATATTAATTTTATTTTACAATTTCTGAAATAACAATTTTTGTAACATACAAAAAGAACTAAACAGTACATAGAATCGTTGAACAGTGGTAAATACCTTAATTAGAATAACAATTATCAATTTAAACAGTAATAAATATTTAAATGCATATATAATCGCATGATCCCAGTATTTGCTACAAACGTGCGTATACCATCCGTATTGATAATCTGTAGATTGATATACAGTATTAATTAATAGATTGAGGGCTTTTGTTTGCATTTGTTGAGCAATTGCGACGTTATCAACATCGCTAAATTTTTTTTGTCCGTTTCCAGTATTCACGCACTGGACTTAATAGTTGACATAGGCTAGTTTGTACTCTTCATCGTCAAACCCGCAGACTAGATATTTTGTGACACATGGCTCTTGAATAAGCGTGAACTTCTCTCCTATTTCAGCGAGACGGAGGATTAGTACATCTGAGCCTCTTTATTGGGGTTAATCTTTACAATTCACACCATCGCTTATTTGTGTAATAGCCGATATTGGAGGAATATACTCACATTGTTCTATAGCGTCAGGTAGCTTGAAGTACTCCCCCGTTGCATCCTCGAAGATAACGCTCTTATTCCCTCTGATAATCCGCCATTTTACGGTTAGACAACTAACCAATCCTCATAAGACATTCCCTCTAAGATCATGTCTGGTTAGATTTCTGAGGGAGATAAAACTCCACTCAAGCCTCGTCCTCAGGAGACCATCATGAGGAACACGGAGCAAATATTTCGAATGCTCATTCAATGTTAAACATTTATTTTTCCGCACTATTTTCAAAATTTCATTACAATACCTACCTACCTATATTACATACCTACATAATAATTAAATAAAATTTAATATACCTAATATTATATCTAGAGCATATTTTTTTTTTATTTTGGTATTGTTAGTAAACTGAAAATAGGGCGTCAAGCTGTCCAATTAAAAAAAAATTAAAATTAAAAATCTGGTAAATTAAAAACAAAAAAATGCTTAAAATGTTTATGATGATATTATTAATATTCCGACGATATTAACCCAGTGCTATCATTTTCGCAGATCAAGTTGAAAAATAGTCCCCATCCTTACAATTTCACCTGTCTAATGTGTACATAAATATTTCATTCAAAATGTCGTAAAATTACTTTTAGTGTCAGTCTGTAATATTTTTATTGTTTTACAGCTGTTGGAACAAACATAAACGTTTTGCCGCAAAATGCACAAAAACTCTGCTATGCGTCGGATAATAACCAATCCACATCTAAGCTACAAAATGTAACTTATAGTAATGCAAATAGTATAAATAACTCAAAAGGACTGAAACCGTCATCTTCAATGCCAAGGCCATTGCAAAATGTGAGTAAATATATTACATAGATAAAATATATAAATAAATTAGTGGTGTGAGAAGTAAGACACTTTGAAATCCAAAATAAGATTGAAAAAATGTTCAAAGCAAGGGTAGTGTCTTTAAAAATTTAATTGATAGAAACTGTAAGACGTATTATAATAAAAATTATAGACGTTGTTTAAAATGTTACCTTTTCAACTTATACATTGAATCTGAATACATTCCGGGAAGCTTTTTATAGAAAATATTGCTTATTTTTAAAAATTTGGTATTGTTCTTCTTAATTGGCGCGCTAGCCGCTTGTGCGATTTTGGCCGAGTTTAACAAAGCTTTATTTTTTGTAATAACTATGGCAACAGTTAGTGAAGACAAAATCAAACCTCCGAATCCAATCTGCTGTTGGTAGTGGCATTAAACTGTAGAATCCTCCGTTTTGTCAAACATATTTTGGTATTCGCTTTGATTTATCGAATTATCCAAGGAGTATTTTTTCTTTTTTTTTGGATAATTAAGTTTTAGCAAGCGTAGACGGTATCCAAATGTTGTTTTCCCTATTATATACTATAAAATAAACGAATTTGAATAAAAAACGTACATATATATCTTCAATGTCATAATAACTAATAATTTCATTATATTAGGTGATACCAACTTGCGTGTATTTGATGTCTCGAATTGCTGTTCATATGGAGATTGAAGGCACAGCGCATTGTCCTGCGCAAGTTATGCTTGCCGCTGCCTTGGGGTGTGAAGAGTTGGGAATCGCGAACAAATTACTAGCTCAAAGTATATTTGGATTATGGATGACCAGTGGACTTTTGGATATTCAGCTGAAGTCACACCATCGTCCTTATATAGTAAGAGTAGCGTGGCAGTCTCTGCTAGACAAATTTAGCAGCGGTAATCCAATTGAAAAGAAGTATGACGAACCAATGATTATGCTTAAACGAAACGTATTCTTCTCGAAACGTGATGAAGAGAGAATAAAGTACGTTTTTACTTTTAGTTATTTATGCAATATTTCAGCAGTATTTATTTGTCTTCTAGGGATCATCGAATTTTAGAATTATTGTACGAAGAAGCGAAATATAACGTGCTATCTGGTAGATACGTAATGGAGCCAGTTCATGCTTTAATGCTTGGTGGCATACAAGCACGAATCGAATTGGGACCATATAATTCTCATACACACACTATTAGTTTTTTAAGGTATAATTATTTAAGATTGGAAATTACTTCAGTTATTCTTAATAAAAGTAAATTCCAGAGAAAACCAGTTAAGATTTCTCCCACATCATGTTGCAAAAAGTACAAATTGGTCGTGGCTGCCAGTTAGTCGAAAAAACTCGGCTGAAGTTAAGCTTCTTGAGCAATTCAAGCGCGTACCTCAAACTGCGACTACAAAAAAGCTTATACGCAAATATTTAGAATTTTGTTGGGCTCTTCCGTTTTATGGGTGAATTATTTGTAGTAACTAAGCACCATATAAAGTTATATATGTATTTTTTAGGGCTGCTTTTTTTCATGGTCAAGTGGAACAACCTGTACGTGGTCTTATGAGTTTTGTTAGCCATAAAGATGTAGAAGTAATGATAGCAGTTAATGAACGTGGTATTTTTGTTGTCGATACTCTAGAATGCGTAAGTAAAAAAATAATAAGAATTGCATGCTTTTACAACAAGAATAAAATAGTAACAACTTTCATCAAATCATTCCTGCATGCAGTATTATACTATTGTATTAATAACAATAACTCAATTTTATAAGCGCCAGTATACTTTAGGTACCCAGCATACATATGAGAACAATTTATTTGTAATTTGACGAGCTGAATTACGTTTGAAAATGCAATTTGGTTTCATCGAATTTCCCCTTTCTTGGGCCTGTAGGGCCCGCGATAAAAGTTGTACTAATTACTAATTGCGCAGCAACCAAAACATACAAGAAAGAGGAGGAGATGTAGAATTTTGCCGTTTTGTCCCTAAACGTCGAAATGTTTTTTACGGTGTATGGAAGTTTACCTAATTTGTTCTCAAATTGATCTAAATTGTTTGAAGAAACTCGTAAAAAACCACACACATTCGCCATAAATAAGACTTAAAGATCTGTAACAAAATTTATTTACCATAATAATATTTTTATGAAGCATCTTACTCTATTTATTATGTATACTTAAGGCAGTTCTGTTTAATGTTAGAAACAAATTAGTGGCTACCTTGACTTATGGCAAGTGTTGTTTTATTTGAGTTTATTCAAATAATTTAAATCAACCAGAGACCATATAAGGACAACTTCAATACACTGCAAAACAAAATTTTGAAGTTTAGGAACAAAATGGCAGATGATCCAAAATTGTACAGCTCTTCTTATTTCTTTGATAATTGCTATATCGGATTCTTGCCTTTTCTTACAGTGCTATGTACTAAAATAAATATCTAATGAGAATTGGTGAGGCAGGCTGAATTCAGTTCGGACTGAACTTTATATACCCGTGCACCATTTACTTTCAATAACTAACTGATTTTTTAAGAGCTATAGGAAAGTTTTTCAAAAAAACCCGGGTAAAATTCTGAAAAATGCATGAATTTTTTATTTAAATCGATAGTACAGTCCATATAATTTAATGTTTGAAGATTATTTCATGCAAATGTTGCCCGCGACTGCGCTTTAAATGGTCCATCCGCTTAGTCCAATTTTGGCATACTCTTTCCAATGTTTCGGCTGGTATCTCACATATAAATGCTTCAATGTTGCCTTCCAATGCGTTAATTGAAGCAGGCTTGTCTGAATAGACATGAGCTTTAACATAGTCCCACAAAAAATAATCTAAAGGCGTTATATCGCACGATCTGGGTGGCCAATTGACAGGTCCCAAACGTGAAATAAAATGTTCACCGAACTCGCCTCTCAACAAGTCATTTGTTACGTGTGCTGTGTGGCATGTGGCATCGTCTTGCTGAAACCACATGCCATGCAAGTCAAGCTCTTGCATTTTGGGCAAAAAAAAGTTGGATATCATTTCACAGTAGCGCTCACCATTCACACTTACGTTACGATTCGCAGCATCTTTAAAGAAGTACGATCCAATGATACCTCCAACCAATAAATCGCACCACACTGTGACCTTTTCTGGATACATTGTGTAAGGATGGCTTGTAAATCGTGACTGTTTTATTCATCATTGTCCAAATTTACATATCATATTAAAAGATATGTATATGTTTAGATAAATGAGAGTAACTAATAAACTAAGATAATAAAGCATAAAGGATGATAACTATTGTACTTGAATGGGTCATTAGATTTGTGACCTTACAATTGGTAGCTCTTGCAATTCTTCTGGCTGATCTTCACTCCAAAATCGACAATTCTGCTTATTTACGTACCCATTGATCCAAAAATGAGCTTCGTCGCTGAACACAATTTTTCGAAAAAAAGTGGATCTTCGGCCAACTTTCCAAGATCCCATTCACCAAGAATTCTGCGTTGCGGTAGGTCGTTCGGATTCAATTCTTGCACCAGCTGTATTTTGAAATGCACCTAAATCCTTTCGCAAAATTTTCCACGTTTTTGAGTAACAAAGGCCTAATTGCTGCGAACGGCGACGAATCGATAATTGATGGCCGATACAGCTGCGATATTTTCTTCAGTTCGCATTCTACGTAAGCATGTTGGTGGTTTGATGTCCAATAATCTAAATTGGTTCAAATTTAGTCACAATAGCTCGAATAGCCGCTTCAGTGGGTCGATTAAACTGACCATAAAATGGAAGAAGCGCGCGATAAACTTTCTTAACAGAACACGCATTTTTATAATAAAATTCAATGATTATAGACCATACTCAAGATGTTTGACAGTGAAACAAAATACGAAACGTGCGTCAGCTGTTTAAACCAACTGTTTAAAAAGATAATAGCTAAAAAATCACCCGTTAGTTACGGAGCTAGAGTCAACATTTTATTTGTGACTTATTTCTTGTCTTGGGTTCATCATTTCTACTAATTTTGATTCTTCCACAGATATTAATTTTTTTATTGTTTTTAAATACTGTTGTTATTTTATTGTTTCTTAAATTTTTTGTCGAGGTATAGCTTCTAATATCAGACAGAAGGACGGTCTTAATATTATTTATGTCGGATTTGCGTTCATTTGTTGTACTACATTTGAGTATTTCAGTATTGAGAATTTTGAGTTCACCTTGGATAAATAAAAATATGTGTACTGAGTAATAGATGCACCAGCCTCAGAGGGTGACAGTTTTTGGCGTATTTTGGAGCGGTAGTATCAATTCAATCGTTGACGACGGAATTGTCGTTCCGCTACCCGATCATGACGAGGTGAGAATAGCGATAACGCGGCTAAAGAACAACAAAGCCGCGGGCGCCGACGGACTGCCAGCTGAGCTATTCAAACATGGCGGCGAGGAGCTGGTAAGGTGCATGCATCAGCTCCTATGCAAAATATGGTCGGATGAAAGCATGCCTGCCGATTGGAATTTAAGTGTGCTCTGCCCAATCCATAAGAAGGGCGATCCTGCAATTTGTGCCAATTACCGCGGGATTAGTCTAAATATCGCCTATAAGGTTCTAGCGAGCGTATTGTGTGAAAGGTTGAAGCCCACCGTCAACCAACTGATTGGACCTTATCAGTGTGGCTTCAGACCTGGAAAGTCTACCATCGACCAAATATTCTCAATACGCCAAATCTTGGAAAAGACCCATGAAAGGAGAATCGACACACACCATCTTTTCGTCGACTTCAAAGCTGCATTCGACAGTACGGAAAGGAGTTACCTGTATGCCGCGATGTCTGAATTTGGTATCCCCACAAAACTAATACGGCTATGTAAGATGACGTTGCTCAACACCAACAGCGCCGTCAGAATTGGAAAGGACCTCTCCGAGCCGTTTGATACCAAACGAGGTTTCAGACAGGGTGACTCCCTGTCGTGTGACTTCTTTAACCTGATGTTGGAGAGCATCGTGCGAGCCGCAGAACTTAATCGCTCAGGCACAATTTTTTATAAGAGCGTACAATTGCTGGCGTATGCCGATGATATTGACATCATCGGCCTTAACAACCGCGCTGTTAGTTCTGCCTTCTCCAAACTGGATAAAGAGGCAAAGCGAATGGGTCTGGTGGTGAACGAGGACAAAACGAAGTACCTCCTGTCTTCAAACAAACAGTCGGCGCACTCGCGTATCGGCACCCACGTCACTGTTGACAGTTATAATTTTGAGGTTGTAAAAGACTTCGTCTATTTAGGAACCAGCATTAACACCGATAACAATGTCAGCCTTGAAATCCAACGTAGAATCTCTCTTGCCAACAAGTGCTACTTTGGACTAAGTAGGCAATTGAGTAGTAAAGTCCTCTCTCGACGAACAAAACTAACACTCTACAAGACTCTCATCATGCCCGTCCTAACGTATGGCGCAGAAGCTTGGACGATGACAACATCCGATGAAGCGACGCTTGGAGTGTTTGAGAGAAAGATTCTGCGTAAGATTTTTGGACCTTTGCACGTTGGCAACAGCGAATATCGCAGACGATGGAACGATGAGCTGTATGAGCTTTACGACGACATAGACATAGCGCAGCGAATAAAGATCCAGCGGCTACGTTGGCTGGGTCATGTCGTCCGAATGGATACAAACGCTCCGGCTTTGAAAGTATTCGATGCGGTACCAGCTGGTGGTAGCAGAGGAAGAGGGCGGCCTCCTCTGCGTTGGAAAGATCAGGTGGAGAAGGACTTGGCTTCACTTGGTGTGTCCAACTGGCGCCGGTTAGCACGAGAAAGAAACGACTGGCGCGCTTTGTTAAACTCGGCCAAAACCGCGTAAGCGGTTATAGCGCCAATTAAGAAGAAGAGAAGTATCATTGGAAAATTTTCCTTTGAAACGTCATTTAGGCCAACCGTGAGTCCTATAGAGCCATGATAAATGATTTCTTGAATTGAATTCATAGACTTCAATGTTCCATTAAAGATTCAAGCCCTTAAGGCGAATATCAAACACACCATTCGTGAGATAGAGCTAGAAACCGGCACTAGGACCTTGGAAAACTGAGTTTAACAAAATGCGCTACTGCGAAGACAGCCTCAGCATGAAACCATTCCGTAAAGAATGGTAATATTTGCCACAAGGAAAAGAATGATTTGCTTTTTATTTTTTTGAAGAAAGAAAACACTGTATGAACCACTGAAACACTGTATATCTATGTATCGCGATTCCTTTGTACTGCTACAGACTAGCGTTCTGTGAACAAAATTATAGTATAATTGGAACGAAGTGCGCGGTTATTAAAATAATTTTTCCTACATGCATATAAATTATCTTCAAAGTTTTTTTTTTGATTTTAAAATTTTAACAATATCCATTGGGGACAGCTGGTCAGCTTTTCTTTTCTCCAGGATGCATATGTATGTAATATATATAATTAATGGTCATTTTAAAAAGAACCTATAATTAGCCTATAGCGAAAGCATTCTTTGTTTCTAATCACCAACAAATTCTTATCGACTGCTGCTAAATTTACATACATAATTCAGTCCACTACCGTTAACTTTTGGTGAAAAATGTGTCTGTGGTGATCAGTCTTCGCGAGACGAGTACCCCTCGAAATTCCATACGTTCCTGTCATTGAGACTTCTGTATTCTTTAACGTTCTCTGCAAATATGTACGTAAACAAGAGTGATAGAAACAAGATTGCACCCATCAGAGACTGCGTGACTTCACGTTTGCCAAGTTGTGCAGTGTTGCCAACCATTTACTCTTCACAATAAATTTAGTGCTGGTTTATACCTAAAATGCGAAATTTTTTAAGTTTAGTGTTTGTTTCTTTCTGTTTTTTATTTAAAGCTACCGAAACTGTAAGTTAAAAAAAAAACTGCTTTATTAAACAAAAGAATGTTGAAAAAGGTCACTCTGAGAAGATTTTAGTGCTAATGCAAATTTGTTGATTCTTATAAAATTTGCTATTTTGAAAGTGAAAAGTTAATTTTCTGCTTCTTTTAATGTTTTGTTAGGATATTAAGTGTCCCTCTCTCAACTCTTCTTAACATTGAAAACTTTTTTACACATTTTAAAAAGCGTTTGAACTTTCTGAATGCGAATTAAAACCTTAGAGGTGTAATCGTTTCTTCCGGCCATCAATCCTTAGTGGGACATAGGGCATCAAGAGGTATATTCATAGTAAAAATAAGTCACAAAATACCAGAAAATACTGAAGAAACCATAACGACATTTTTACAAAAAGAGTACCTTATCTTGTTACATAACCTCCAATATAGCAAATAAGTCGTTCCCTTAACAAAAGAGTTTCTTTAAACAAAAAAACTCATACATTAAATTGTACATATCCATAACACATTTATTTAAAAAAAAAAAACGCACATTCTAAAGACAATTTGTCACGCATACAAAGTTTAAGTAATTCAGTACAAATTTGGTGTTTTATTTTCTTTAAATGTGCATTTTAGTGCGTTTTTATACCCAAAGCTAGGCAACACTGCAGAAGCGAGAGAAAGATTTGACTGCTGAGAGCAGAAGAACAGCAATAACAACTGCAATCGCGGGCAATGCTACCAGATGTTAAAAAAAGTAAAGCTAAATAAAACTGAGTGAATTATTGAACTAATTTTTAAAAAATATGATGAAGAAAGACCTAAGACTCTGAGACTAAATAACAAAAAAAATCCTTAATCAAGTTACGAAAATGGTAATCTGGCCATACTGGTGCTAAAACGACGTAACTCATTGTCAAATTCGCTGAGAACAAAGTAACGGATAGATATCAGTAGAAAGAATAGAGATAGGAAAGATAAAAGATGGATGGTAAAAACGGAAAAATTAGTTTGAGGTTACTCTTCCACAAATCTCTTGGATTCATGGATGAATTTTAAGAGATCTGGAAGAGAAAGAATATGAACTTTGTCCATACTCAGTGTGTCGCAACCCAATATCCTAAGTCTGATTCTGGAAAATGCAGGACAGCTACATAGAAAATGCTCTGCAGTGTCGTGATTCTCAAGACGGGATAGGCATATCGGGCTGTCCACGACCCCCAAGGTAGCCATATGCTGACCACAGACGTTGTGCCCTGTGATTACACCCACCAGTACTCTGAAGTCCTTCCTGTAGAGTTTTAGGAGAAAGGTCGCTGTTTTCCTGTTTGGTCTTTCACAAAGCAGTTGGCAACTCTGCATGAGCTCAACTCAGATCAACGACCTCTGTGGGTAGACCTCATGAAGTCCTCAATCCATAGTTGAACCGATGCGGAATTGGCACCTAGAAAGGGTTCAGGCCCTAGTGGCATACTTGCAGAGCCTTCATTTGCCAATTTATCATCTAACTCGTTCCATGCAATACCAAAATGTCCACTCACACCACTTTTTCTCAATTAGCCAGTACGCCATATTTATGATGGTTCCGTAAGGAATACCGTGGCCATCTGTCCTGTGGCAAAGGAGTACTTAGTGTCTTCGTCTAAGTACCATCCAGATCCGCTTCCATCACTGGTTTTGGATCCGTCGGTGTAGAAAGTGTGCTGATACCCCGTTAATAGGTTCTCTGGACTTAACCATTGATCTCTATCTGGGATCAAAACATCATGCTTCCTACCCAAGCTAACGACAGGCACCCGATTGTCCACCGGCATCGAGAACAGTGTTCACCGCTCTAACAACTGGTGGCATGTCTGACAGTGGCCGGTGCTTACTTCATTTCCCCAGTCTCCGTTTAACTTGAGCCTGTACGCCGCCTTCATTGCTTCCTTTCGAATTTGAAGATCTAGAGGTTACAAGTTCAGAATGGTATTAAGGGCATCACCATATGTCGTACTCATGGCACCTGTGATACCCAAGCACACACTTCTTTGTAGCCTGTTTAGGGGTTTTACTCTAGAATTAACCATTGTGGCTTTCCACCATACTACAGAGGCGTATGTAATAATGGGTCTAATCAGAGTGATGTACAGCCAGTGTACTATCGCCGGTCTTAGACACCATGTGTTGCCAAAGGTTCTTTTACACTACCAGAAGACTTTTAGTGTTCGAGAGACCTTCTGCTCGACGTGCTTCTTCCAGGTAAGTTTACTATCTAGGATTACTCCTAAATATTTAAGGTCAGAAGATAGTTGCAGTGTTACCCCATTCAATGTGGGTTGTAACAGGCCTTCCATATTGCGTTTCCTAGTAAAAAGCACTAAGATACGTTTTGTAGGATTCACCGAAAGACCATGCAATTCGCACCAATACTCAATGTTATTTAGAGATCCTGCATTTTATTGCATATAACTTCAAATGATTAATACGCGCACATCGTCTGCGTAGGCTTGGATGTGTCCAATTTCCTGCAAATCATTAAGAGAGCCCATCGCGAAGCACCATAATTTTATGGTTTGTAATAACTTTATAATTCAGTATAGTCTCCCTGAACACAGCTGTTAAGACCTCATCATTTGACGAAAAACGCTTCCCATGCAACTGGTCTAAAAGATTACAATAATATTCAGAATTTATTGTTTTACCAGTTTGCAAGTAATCCACAAACAAAATTCTTTTCGAATCCCAAAAAACTGATGCTAGCACCTTCTTGGCCGATTTCTGGACACGAACTCGCGCGGCACCCATTGTGCGTACAGTTTTCTGAAACCAAATACTTCAGTCAAAATATTGCTTACACTGTCAAATAAGATGCCCCGGACTTTTACTAAATCTCTTTCAGTCAATCGAGGATTTTCCAATACGATATCCCATATTTTTTTATGATTTCTGGTGTAGTTACTGCTGGATGCCCTTGGCGTGGGTCGTTTTCAAGGCTTGTACGACTACGTCAAAATTCAGCAACCTATCTTTCTACTGTAATAATTGATGGCAAAAAGTCCTTATCCACTTTCAAAATTCGTTCCGCAAATAAAAATTTAATCACTGCACGATACTTGATATTTTCCATTGTAGAAAATACTGCGACATGTCGATACTAAATACAGGGTGGGCTAAATAGCGTTTGCTTTTTGAACCACCCATTTTTTTGAGAATGGTAACACAAATGACATGTAAAATGTGTTCATAATTTACTGAAAGGCTTGACATTTACGAAATGGGACGCTTAACGCTTGAACAAAATTGGGAAATATTGAAAATCTATTTCCAAAGTGGTGAGGCTTCTTCTTCTTTTCTGATTTTCACATCGGTGGCTACGTCAATAAGCAAAATTGTCGGAGTTGGGGCTCAGAAAATCCACACGCTACTGTAGAGAAGCAAATGCATCCACAACGAGTCACTGTTTGGTGCGGTTTTTGGTCTGGCGGCATCATCGGGCCATTTTTTTTTTCGAAAATGAGCGAGGAGCCGCGGTTACAGTAAATGGCGAGCGTTACCGTGACATGCTCAACGAGTTGTTTCCAAAAATTGAAGAGGATGACATGGACGACATTTGGTTTCAACAGGACAGTGCAACTTGTCACACTGCCAAAGTTACACTCGAACTTTTGGCTATCGTTTTTGAAAACAGAATAATCAGCCGAAATTCCGATATCAATTGGCCGCCTCGGAGCTGTGATTTAAGCCCGTTGGACTATTTTTTGTGGAGAGCCGTTAAGGACAAATGCTATGCGAACCATCCAGATACGATTGATGCTTTAAAACACGAAATCGAAGTTGCCATTCATGAAATTGGAGCCCAAACAATCGAAAATGTGCTTAAAAATTGGGTTGATCGAATGGCCTACTGTAAAGCCAGTCGTGGCAGTCATTTGAATGATATTATTTTTTATTCATAAATGACAATGTTCAATCTACAAAATAAAAAAAAGTTTGAAAAATTATTGATAAGTTTTTTTTTATAGCCGATTCAAAAAGCAAATTTTACATGGCCCACCCTATAGCTTATCAACAAAAATGAATTGACAGATTGAAAGGAAACTTCACTTAAGTACGTTCATATAAAGGTGTACCAACATAACAAAAACAAAACAAAAAATTTAGGCTAGTAGCAACTTATTGAACAACCTAGTATTCACTGTCACTCAGTAACATAAGAATATCTGTAATGCCTTCATTGTATCTTTACGTGGGTTTTTTCAATAAATCTAATTTTATTTTTTATGATTAACAGACTTTGCTATTAGGATTGAGGTACGAGGATTTGTCATGGGACTTCGCCAAGCCTAGTGTGAATAATGATTCCGAGTGCTTGACATGTATATTTATTCAAGTAAGTAAAAATAAAAAATATACTTGCATATACATATAATTATAAATATTTGCATATTTACACAAATATACATTTATATTGTCAGCTCGCTAATCCAATTAACGATATACTCTAAATCCATCTACTATGTAAAGGGTGGTTAAATTTCAAGGGCCGATGTTGGCCGTGAACCACACCTAAGTATCAAGTTTTTTTCTACATTTCATTTGACATTTTTCAATTTCGGACTAACTCAATTCCAACCATGGAAAGATACACAATCGGCCAACGCGTTAAAGTTATTCAGGCTCATTATGAAAACGGGCGTTCAAATCAAAATGCATATCGCACACTTCGTAATTTTTTCGGTCAATTTAATCGTCCAAATGTGCGTACAATCGGAAAAATTTTGCAAAAGTTTGAGCAAACCGGATCTGTAGGAGATGTGAAAACATCAGTGCATGCTCGCACAACTCGTACTGCAGAAAATATTGCTGCGGCTCGCGATAGTGTGGTCCACCTCAACTCGTCGTGGTGCCCAACAATTGCACCTCTCATGCTCGTCGTTGATGAACTTATGCATAAAGACTTACAAGGTGCAATTGACTCAAGAACTAAACCCTTTTGACCATTTCAAGCGTCGTCAGTGGTCAGAATGGTGGCAGGAAATGGCAACAGTGAATGACCAACATTAACGGCGTTGAACCTCAATTATGCCACCATCGAAAATTTGTATTATCGGATGGAGGTGTGCCGCCGAGGCCGCGGCGGCCATTTGACCGTTATTTTGTTCCATACGTAATTGAGCCATACCAATATTATCATAATAAAGAGAAATGACAATAATTTTTTTTTTTTAATTTTATTTTATTCAAAATCAACATCGGCTTTTGAATCTTAACCATCCTTTGTAATACAATTCTGAACAAAAAACAAAGACGTCCAATCTGAATTTGGTTCCTTAACGAGCGTAGCCGCATTTATTTGGAAAAGAAAAGAGTGTTGCCCAAGGCACCCCCTATCCATCAAGCAGGAATATTAACATTTGCTTGTCTTTATATATAAAATTTAATGTTTGTCTGTATGTCCTCGATGAACTCAAAAGCTACTGGACCGATTATTTTAAAAATTGGTATATAGGTATATGTATGTATTTTTCCACGGAGAAGGTTTGTAGAATATGCTCATTGCCGCCACTCGCCACCAGGTGGCAGAGTAGCAACTTCTGTCCCGTTCAACCGATTTTTTCGAATTAAACAAAATCAATAAAATGGTTTAGAATGAATTGAATATTTGTGTACTGAAGAATGGCCAGTCTTTGCATCTGCGGGGCCTTAGAACCACACCCACAGATGCACTAAATATTATGCTTAATATTTTACCAATAGACCAATTCGGTAAACAAACAGCTGCCAAAGCAACTCTCAGACTAAGAGAAATCGGCCCACTCAGAACGAACCAAAGAGGACACTCTTCAATTTTAGAACAATTCCCCTGCATTCCTGGCACAAGACCAAGCACAAGACCATTCCTGTAAGACCAAGGACATCAATTTAAATAAATCCTTTGTCACAGTATTTCCTTCCAAAGAGGAATGGGATAACGGGCTTACTGTTAAGAAAAATGATTTAAACATCTACACAGATGGCTCAAAACTGGACAACAAAGTACGTGGAGGGGTCTACTCCGATAAACTCGCAGTATGCCAATCATTTCGCCTACCTGACCATTGCAGTGTACTTCAGGCGGAAGTCACTGCCATAAAAGAGGGACTTACAGAAATAAAAACGAGAGTATTATCCACAAATGAAGTCTTCATTTACTTGGACAGTCAAGCGGCAATAAAAGCGCTTTAATCAAAAACCCACTTGTCAAAAACAGTTCTAGAATGTTTTAAACTACAATATTACATTACTTTACTAAATATTACATTTACAAGTTGGTGAGCAATATAAGTAAATATATATATACATATATATATATTATATATATATATATATATATATATATATATAAAGCGGGTCGATTTAAAAATCGCTCATTGCTCTGTGAAAATCGTATTCTAGGGATCAAAATAAGAAACTTTGCCGAAGGAACCATGCCTCTAAAACGAGTTCTGATGTCCCCCAATACAGACAAATTTTTTTTATTAGTATTATATGGAGCCCTGATTGGAGGTAGCGATACAATCATCCGGAAATACTGCTAAATTAGACAATGTTGAGCGGCCCATGCTGTTCCGGGCGCACCATGTTCTTGACAGCAAAAAGCAATTTGTCCTGGATTATGGATTCAAAAAGCTTTGCAGTATCGGAAAGCTTTGAAATAGGCCTGTAGTTACCAATATCGTTTTTATCACCACTCTTGAGAATGGGTAAAATGAAAGTCAATTTCCAGACATCAATAAAAGTAGGCGAAGTTAGTGATTTGTTAAATATTAACAACACAGGGTAAAATAAAGAATCACACTTCTTGAATAACACCGCAGACAAGCCATCAACACCAGTATTTGAAGAAGACTTAAGACGAGTAATGCCTCTGAAGACATCTTCATCTACCTTGCCGAAGTCAATAGATGGTTGTATATTGTTGGCATAAGCGTAGGCATAGAGCAATTGTAATTATTAAAGGACGGAGGCGAAATTATCGCAGTTAATGCCAGTGGAAAAGAAAAAACATAACTATTCTGAGGTAGGTAGTCTTGATAGGGCTTGCCGATACCCCTTTCCCACAGCACCAAGTGTCAATCATATCTAGAGTTTTCTGCACTTTTCTACAGATGTTCATAAGCGAAGGGCCTGTTACCAAACAGGCAACGTCGTCCGCATATGCTTGTGCGTAGAGTCCCGCATAATATAAGGTGGTGAGTAGAGGTTCGATTACCGTGCTCCAGAGCAATAGAGACAGCACACCGCCCTAGGGGCAGCCTCTATTAATCTCGGCAGATCTTCCTCTGCTCGCACCGTGCCGATTCTTTGGGCCAGCATCGAAGGAA
This sequence comes from Anastrepha ludens, assembly GCF_028408465.1. Lineage (NCBI taxonomy): Eukaryota > Metazoa > Arthropoda > Insecta > Diptera > Tephritidae > Anastrepha > Anastrepha ludens. Next base: position 75,121,751 of record NC_071498.1, read on the forward strand.
TACAATTCACTAGCATGCGGTCTACGCCGTGCCTACTAGCACAGAACCTCACGAGACTGGTGGCCTTCCCAGGTAGTGGCCCTTCCAGAGCATTGTAAGAAAAGTAAGCAGATGCAATCACAACCCTCAACCATCCGCGCCTACCCCTCTAACACACCTCAGCCGATACCAGGTGATGGGATGATATTATATTATAAGACCGGGCATAGGTCTATTCGAACCCCTGTCGTATAATAAAGTGCGGCCTTTCAACGCGCCAAAGCCACAGGCGCGGCCCCTAAAGACCCTGGGCTCTTGTACTTATTTACTCCACAGAGTTATATACAAAGTGTACAAGTGTAGTTACAACCAATATATTGTAAACTGTTACATACACATGCATAACATAAGTAATATTTTTGATGTGTTTTTTTCACAGTTCGATGCAATGGAAAACGGGATACAAGTTTCGAAGCTTATGCAAATTTTTTCCAAGCAAGCTGGCATGATAGATGCTCTTATTTCACATTTTGCCGAACAAATTCGAAAGCTTAAATTGAACGGAAACATGGCTGACCAACATCCTGAAGGTATTTGTATATAACTTTATGAAATATATTGAATGGGGAAAATTAACGAATTCTTTCACTCTAAAATATTGAAAGATAAAGGGTTACACATAGTTTCCTAAATGGCAACTGTCCATACAGACTTTTGAAGGCTCAACATTTTTCTAGTGCGGATTTTAACTAGCAAATATTTTGAAAACTCTTTTTATATTTCGAAAGGCTGCCTTAAAGATCTGATATTGAGTATAGATTTCTAGGTTTGGACATCTGAAGAAAATTGTGAAAGTCAATTCAATTGACACGTCGGCCTGGGTGAATAGAATACTGAATTTGGTGCTTTCTGTAAACCGTTACTTTATTTTTCGAGATTTTGACATCCCATTTTGACATCATGCTCTATAATAATACAAAACAAACAGAAGGATGAGAACTTACATGTTTGTGAAAATTCAGTGAATGGTTTGATAATATTGTGATTTATAACTGAAACTCAAGAAACTAATGAAAACGAAGTGCCAGATGATAAATTGTGAAAGCACGAATTATAAAAATACTTCCAAATGCAATTTTTTCTACGTTTTATGCGGATGACGTCGTGGCAAGAAGGTGTGTGTGTGTGTGTAGGTATATAATTTGTGTTTGGTAGTTTCTATTGGTACCTACCTCTTCACAAAGAAGTAATTTCCTTTCCTTTCGTTTGTTTATGCCGTCTGCATAACATTCGAATATGTCGTTAACAAAAATTACAAAAAGAAAGGGTTGAAAGTACTGCTCTGAGGTACACCAGAAGAGGCAATAAAATAATAAGAATATACGTTATCCACATTTACGTTGGAAAAGTACGACTGCATCCATTTGAAGAAAATATAAGGATACTGAAACCCCAAAATTATTAGTTTGAAGACGTTATTGAAAACCTAGAAAAAATCCGTATAAACCGCATCAGCTTGATGGATATTGTTGAAAGTCGACGTAAAAAATTAAGAAAAACCACAGGATTAGTGACAGTTGACCTACCAGACATAAAACCATGTTGATTCATAGAAATATTACGTTTTACAGCGAGGTATAATTTTTGTTTTATTGAGTAGATTGCATTGAAACCGTAGAAAGTTTGGAAATAGGCCTGTAGTTCGCGATTTGGTTTTTATTTCCAGCTTTGAATGTAGGGGTGATAGTAGTAAATTTGCAAGCATTTATGAACTGTCCATATCCTAACGATTTATAAAAGATCATTAGAAGATGTGTGGCTCAAATTGAACATATGTATATGTATCTAACGAATATCTTAATTCTCAACTACAAGGTTTGGGAGTCCTATCACTACACTCGATGATAAAGCTAGTGAAGGCAACGGTTTGGGGAAAACAATGTCAGTACGTCGTACGACTTCCAAATAAAATTAAATGTATAATTTAGCAAGTATATGGTTCAAGCAGCTCACAACGTACGGGATTAGCCCACGTATCCTCTGGGTAGATTCCGAACACCCATTCGGGAGTGAGCTAACGTGAGAAGGCGAAACATTCCAGGATAGCTGGTTGTGCGCTGGGTTTGGGACCCGCCACTTAAAAATACCCCCCAATGAAAATATTAAAAAAGCCTCGGTCCCACAGTCGGAAAATTCAGCATGCACAACGAAACATCCGGTAACGGACAAAGGCTGATCGACTTCACCGGGGCCCGAAACATGGTAGTCTGCAGCACCAGATTCCAGCATAAAAGGATTCACCAAGTCACCTGGCTGTCTCCTGATCGAAAACCACGAAACCAGATCGATCTCGTTGTGATAGATGGAAGACACGCTTCTAGTGTATTAGATGTATGTATGATCCGAGGACCCAACATCGACTCGGATCACACTACCTTGTTGCAGCCAAACTGCGCACCTACGCAAAGAATGTTCAACATCGAAAAGTTGCAATCACAACAGACAGCCAGAAGATTCGCCACTCGACTCTCACTCCTGCTCTCAGAGAGTACTGCCCAACAAACCGGCATGCACGAACAATGGAGCAATATTTCTCGTTCTCTACGTACCGCCGCCGAAGAAGATATCGGATTCCGGCGAGCCCGAAAAAACAGTTGGTACGACGAGGAACGTCATGCCGCCGTAGAAAGAAAGGATGCCGCCTATAGAGCCACGCTGCGATTGGGCGCAACGCGAGCTATGTGGGACCGCTACAGAGAGCTAAAAAAGGAAGAGAGACGTATTATCCGAAAGAAGAAACGAGAGGCCGAAATACGTGAGAGCGAAGAGCTTGAGATGCTGGCCAACAGGAACAACGCCCGAAAATTCTACCAGAAAGTTCGGCGGCTTACAGAAGGTTTAAGACCGTTGCGTTTTCCTGTAAAAACGGCGATCTGGTGACTGACGTACAGATCAATCTTAAATTATGGAGGGATCACTTCTCGAACCTATTAAACAGTAACAGCTGCTCATGTCACAGAGAATGTGAAGATTCCGATACCCCAATCGTTGACGACGGAATTGTCGTTGGCGTAGACCTTCTCTTTAACGTGACCCCAAAGAAGAAAGTCACAAGTTGTTAAATCACATGATCTCGGTGGCCAATTGTGATCACCTCTTCGAGAGATAACACGGTCCGCAAACTTTTCGCGTAAAAGATCAATGGTTACTTTGCTTGTGTGACACGTAGCGCCGTCTTATTGAAAATAAACGTTGCCCAGATCAATATAATCCAATTCCGGCCATAACAAATCGTTAATCATCTTTCGATAGCGCAATCCATTCTGAAAGGATCGGGCTACAGGCTTGACCGCACTTACGCACACTCAAGTATACTTCAAAATTTTTAGCTTGTCTTGCCGACTGATCCGAATTCAAGTTCAGGTTACCGAACCACTGTAGTGTATTTCAAGCAGAAGTAGCCGTAATCAAGGATCATTTTGAGGCAGTCAGCAAAAAAGCGGAGCTAGTACACGGTGCCTTTTCTAGACTTATGCCAAATATAGGAGGACCTAGATAAGAAAAACGACAGTTGCTTTCACTTGTCAACACATCCGTGAATAGATACGCAGCGCTGATCTGGGCAAATGCGACAACAGCCAATGGCTAGCAATTTCCCAGTTCAGCAAAGAGAAGCGGTGAGTGCATCGCTCTTTCTCCCTGCGTTCATCTCTCCTGATAACGGTGACGCTGTTAGTATGCTGGGCTCCAAGATTGAAGAGCTAGCAAAAATGATGCTGCTGCAGAGTTACGTAAATCATCAGATGAGAGGTGTTGTCTTATCAATCTCTGCACTGCACAAAAAGGTAAAGGAGGAGAGGAAAACATCAACAACAAATAGCGAAGCCAAATTCAGTGCCGAAAAATGCACTCAAACGCTGTCGATTGAAAACACTAAAGCTAATGGGAAGAGATCAACGGTTCAATATAGCGGGAATTCCACGACTGAAAATTCCCTGCAACCAATAGGAAAGCGTACGAGAAGCATTTCCCTTAGCATGCAAGCGTCACATTTGGAAGGCAAACAAGGAACCAATGACATGCAGCCAAGAACAAATAAATCGATACCCAATGATACTGAAGGGTGGATGGAACTACGCCGAGCTAAGCGTCGGACAACACCTACGCAATCATCGGCAGCGCCAGAAAACAGAAGCGGTACCTTCTCTGAAATAATGCGTCAATGGGGTGAAAAGCAGCGAATTAGGGCCAAACCAGATGCTTTCATTATCGCAAACAAAGGCGAGGGGTCTTATGCAGATATTTTGCGTGCAATCAAATCGGAGCCAAGCCTCGCTCGGCGATATGGTTACAAAAAGGGGTAAGGTTACCCCAACTAAAAACGAGAGTGGAGGGTGACAACGTGCAGTACCAGGGCTTGGTAGAAAAAGTTCTGGGCGATAAAACCGAAGTCAGACTCCTGATGCATGAATTAACAATAGAGTGCAAGGATTTCGATGAAGTAACTACAAGGAAGGATGTAGTACAAGCTATAGTATAGTACGTAGCGACAGTGAAAAGTTTGCGTAAAGCGTACGGAAACACACACATAGCGACATTAAGACTTCCGGTAAGAGCCGCAAATTTGCCCCATTCTAAAGGAAAACTATAAGTTGGCTGGTTGGTCTGCCGCCTGCGGAAGGTAATACAACCTACACGATGTTTCCGTTGCTTGGATTTTGGCCATATAGTGAAAAGCTGCACAGATTGCGATAGATCCAGGACTGCACATAGACCTGTGTAGGAGATGCGGAACTGAAGGACATGTAATAAAGGATTGTGCCAATGCGTAAAAATGCGTTCTGTGTCAGCAGGCGAAGGAAGAGTCATCCGACCATATATCTGGTAGTAGCAGGTGTCCATCCTACAAAAGAGCCAAAGCAATAATAAGAAGGTAATTCAACTAAACTTAAACCACTGAGAGATTTACTGAAGCAGACGGTGTTAGACATGAAGGCTTACGTGTCAATAATCTCAGAGCCTTACAAGATTCCTTCGCGCAATGATTGGGCGGCAAACATGACCCAAAAAATAGGATTATGGGCATGTGGTACCCATCCGTTTCAGATAGCAGATCCAGTAGATGCGGGGAAGGGCTTCGTTTAGGCCTTGATTGAAAGTTGCCATATTTGCAGCTGCAATACTCCCCCCAGCTGGACAATCCAAGAGTAAAAAGAGTTCCTCGACCATATTGTAGAGACTGCGAGTGGCCGTCACCCGGTCATCATAGCCGGCGACTTTAATGCGTGGGCGGTAAAATCGGGTAGTAGAAGAACGAGCGCCAGGTGTGCTGCCTTATTGGAGGTTTTCGCTCCGCTTGAATTGATTGTAGCCACCTTTCATCGTGATAATAAAGAATCCATCATCAATATCTATCTTACGAGTAGCTTCTTGGCAAGAAGCGTGAAATGAGATGTCAGTGAGCACTATACCCACAGCGATCATCAGACGGTTGTTATAGACCTTCCATTAGGAAAACGAGCAAAGGATTACATTTCCGCTAGTAAATCGATGCACCAAGAATGGAGACAGACAACCCTCGACAAGCCTTTATTCCAATTTGTTTTAGAGGAGGTCGTAGAGCGCGAACAAGAGAAGGAATCAGCAACAAAGGCAGAAAACAGGCTTGTGCAAAGCATGCTAATAGCCTGTGAAGCAAGTTTACTGGGGGAATGATACCATCAAGGAGCTAAGAGCAAAGTGCTTCAGAGCGAGAAAGATCCGCCAAAGGCGCAGGAATACTGCGGATCACGAAAATAGGCTAGCAAATTTCTAGTATCTTAGAAAGGAGCTAAAAATGGAGATCCAGAGAAATAAAACAGCCTCATTTAATCAACTCTGCGACGAGGCATACACAAATATATGGGGTAACGCCTGCAAAGTAGTGATGTCCAAAATTGCAAAATTCCGAAGTGGTAACTGCGACTTGGAGGATGCCCCGCGCGCTGGTCGTCCTGAAGTCTTTAACTCCGACGCCGTGCTCGAACTCGTGGAAGCTGAGCCAAATCCGATAGTCGATATGATAGCTCAGAGGTTAAATTCATCGCATGGAACAGTTCACAGGCACCTGGTTCAGTTGGGAAAGGTTTCAAAGCTGGGAAAATGGGTTCCGTATAGACTTTCCATCGCCAACCTTCAGCAGAGAGTGAATGTGTGTTCTTAGCTGCTGCAACGGTTTGAAAATTAAAGTTTTTTGAACTGTATCGTTACTGGTGATGAAAAATGGGTCCTTTACAACAATCCTGTTCGCAAACGCCAATGGTTAGCTAAAGATGAAACACCAGAACCAACCCCTAGAGATGGCCTTCACCCCAAGAAAATTCTCCTGTCTATTTGGTGGGGTATGGCCGGTATGATTTATTATGAACTTCTGGAACCAAACCAGACAATAACTGCTGATTAATATTGCCATTAGCTATCAAACCTGAATGAGGATTTAACAAAAATCGACCGTCTTTAGTGAATAGACGTAAAGTTTTGAATCCCCACGACAACGCAAGACCTCATACCGCAAGGCAAAAATTAGGCAAGCTGAACGAGCTCGGAAGGGAGCTGATGCCACATCCACCACACTCCCGGATATTATACCTTGTGATTATCACCTTTTCCGTGGACTTCAATCCCATATGAGTGACAAGAACTACTCCTCAAATGAAGCTATAAAAAGGGATATCGAAGCGTCTTTTGGCTCCAAGGACAAACAATTTTTTGAGCAGGGAATTAAAAGCTAGCCTAAACGTTTGGAAGACATTGTAAATAATGAAGGAAAATATATTATTGATTAATAAATACTTTAAACATCTTTTTTTATTAATTTTGAAACCACCTTTAAAAAACGCACGAACTTATGGACTGACCTGATATATAACATTTTAAAGACGGGTCATTTGACCCACTTTGATAGGAATAGGAACACATAAAGTATCGGTAGGTTTAGTGCTAATGTCGAGATACCCCGATAGCTACAGCAGTTTGCTTATACCCTTTTTGTGTATAGGAATTATCAGACTTGATAACTTTTCAATAGGCATGTTATTATTTCGACATAGCTTTACCATCAGGCTGTGTATTGCAGTTCTTCTCCGCCGTATTTCGATAGTTCAGCAGCTATACAATCGACACCATAACATTTATGATTTTTTAGTTTAGCAATTGCAGTTTTTGTTTTTGCAAAACTAGGGTCACTTATCTGTATTTCAGTAGTTTATATCTAGTTCTTTATTCACGTTTTCCTCATTTTGCATGCTTAGTTGTTGTTAAAATCGCGAAAAATAAAGTAAAGGCTTTCGGAAAGCGTCACCTTCTGTATTCTATATACTGAATGAACGAATTAACAGAGATCACGATACTCTGCGATTGCAGCTTTTATTTGTAAATAACCCCACCGTAGGCGGTTTATCAAGACCTTCTCCAGTAATGATGAAAGTCTTCGACAAAATGAAGCTGCGAACAACGCATATAAGCAAAATAATTAATTTTAATTCAAATTAAAAACACCCAAATAGGCGGTCACCAAAATGTAATGACAACCTACTCCGAAGGTGAGAGTATTAAAATTAAATCGAACCTACTATTCGAGTCACGAAGTAATATTTTATGAAATTCGCCCTGTTGAGGTTTAATAAGGATCTAACAATATTTCCTTTCAATATCTCTATTAGAACAAAAAAAGGAGCATGTAATTTTACCCGATCGTCATATCTTAACAAAATTTCTTACAGGAATTTTCGACTAAAATACAGAGCAATATCCTTCGGAATCTGTCGATTTCTAATGGTTCTGGACCTTCTTCACAGTACTTCTCTCCGGTGGTATTCTTCCAGTTTGAGCAAAGCGATCTCGCTGCATCGCGGCGACTTATTCTTTCCAGCTATGATATCCTGGAAACTGTGTTCTGGGCGAGCAGTTAGTTTAAGACATTCTTCCGTACAACTTACCAAAATTATTTCATCGAGGGCGCATTTCCCATTTATACTTTCAGTTGGTAGCCTTATCTACCTTGGTAATGAATGAAGATTCGGAAAACTAATATTATATTTTTCAGACTTTAGAAGAGAGATTTCCTATCGCTTCCATGAAAATGTTGTTCTTAACTGCACTAAAACTCATTATAAATTTCGTCATTCGATGCTTGTCCGTTTTGAATTTTTAAAACCGTTTGATTTTGCTCCATTAATCCGAAATCTTTGAAACCAACTTCAAATTCAATAAGTGAGTTGCCAACTGTTGAAAACTTGTCATACTGCTTTGTGTTAAAATGAAAACTGCTGTACGTCGCGTCAAAAGTTGGAGGTAAATACATACCACTTTGTTCAAGAAGTTTCCAGAATATATTCAAAAAGTCAAAATACAAGTTTATTTCACAAAGGTGATATTATCGCCTTCAAAGTACTCTCCATCAACTGCAACGCACTTATGCCAGGGTTTGATCACAGAGAATGATGGTACTATGCGATGGTGCACTATCATGGTGAAAAATCCGCGAGTTGTTTTCCCACAAAACCTTTCTTTTTTGGCGAATGCATTCACGTAAACGTCACATAACGCCTAAATAAGAGTCCTTATCTGTTGTCTGACCTTCTGGCAAAAATTCGTGGTGTACAATACCGTTGTACTCATAAACCCACGTCTCGTCTCCAGTAATAATGTGTCTGATGAATGTTGGGTCTTTTGCATGAAGCGTGCGTGGCACTCGTAAATACCAGCGTTTTCCCACTACTGAATCCATTTTGAACGCAAAATTTAGTGCAATCACATTGTTGCAAATTCAAATCCATTTTTAAAACCGCAAAAATACGAAAACACGTGCAGTAGTAGATTGGAAACCTAACAAAAAACAAAAATGGAACTCAAAAACGTTGACTTAGAGCGTCACCTAGCGGTTGTTTCGCGATCCTTTTGATCAAGATCATAGTTCAAAAAATTTAGGTTAGATCAGAATAGAAATTTATTTTACTATAACAAGAATGAAAAAGGAATTTACCCGAAATATAACAGTGTAATTATTCCACTTGAAATGAAAATCTTTACGAAAAATATTTAAGTTTTGTGATAACTGTGGGTATAATGTATATTGTATGTAGTTTTTATATACAGCTATAATAAAAAAAAAATGTGTATTGTCTTGCAATGCCATGCTCTTATTTAATATTTCAGAATAGAATACATATAAATATATATAACACGATTTCATATTCATTGAACCATTGACATTCAAAAAATCACGATTATTTACAGAACCGTACCCCATACAAAACAATGGAACTGGTGTGCTTTGCAACAAATTGTCTCGATTGACGTTGGCGACATTTGATGATGAAGGACGCTGCATCGGACAAACTGGATCACTATCTATAAGTTATTAGTAATTGAAATTTTAATTGTAATCGTGTTTGTATGCATTTCTCTAAATACAATATCATGATTAATAACGCCATTATTTATACCTTTATAAATATACCTTTTCACAGCTCAGCATAATTGCATAATTTATAACTTCGTACTTCGTGCGCAAATAATATTTTATTTTGATGCGAAATTCAAATACAACAAATATCTTAGTCATATAAAAATATAAGCTATAACAATTTTTTAGTCATAAAAAAAACTGACGAAAAAAGCCATTTAGGTAAAGCAAAGTCTCCACCGAACAAGTCCGATCAACAGCTTCCATATGGGCACGGTTACTCATACTGCCCTCACCCCACACTTCTTTCTAATGCTGTATAAGGAATAGCGATTTTCATCGTGATCTTGGCATACCAACTGTGACTGAAGTAACGAAGCAATTTGCCATAGCTCACAAACAATGACTAAAAGCATGTCAGCAATGCAGCAAGAACTGTTGTTTGAGTGAGTAAACATATTTTCATCTGTCGGAGAAGTGTCTTGCTGTCTAGTACCATGTTCTACATGTCGCAACCTCGTTCGCCTCCGCAGATTACGTATTTTCTGCGGAGGTGCTCTTGCTGGTATATCTTTCTTTCAGGATATCCCTGTACACTTTTCAAAGACTTCTGTTTATCAGGTTCCAGTTTGGTTGTGAGATTATAAGATCATGGGAACTGCGATCAATCACTGTATATAGCTTCTTTTTTGCTATTTCCGCAAAAGTTTTCCTATTGTCATACTAATCGTCTGAGTAACGGACACTTCAGTTCTTTCGGCTCACCGATGTCCCTTCACTCGATCGTTTGCGCTTATTAATACGTGTGGCCAGTAAGAGGCCTCGCTGCCGTAGCGGCAGTTCCTGAAGTGATGGAGCTGGAATTAGGAGAGACATGATGGGATACCAAGCTAAGGAATAACAGGGGAATCGTCGTCGGTACGGTAATATCCGCATGGTGATGGAATGACCATCGCCGCTCTGCAGATGGATGGCTAGCCAATACCCATATGGAGCTTATATCTTAGTTCGTGATGAGCAAACCCTCATGATATGGGAGTCAAACTACTACTTAAGCCTTATCCCCGCGGCAAGGATACCAACATAATGAGAGCGAGTTGCAGTAAAATCAATTCGTTGGCTTTTCCATAAATCCATAAAGTAAGATGTCGGCTTCTCGGAACTTGAAACTCTGAATATGTTTTTGGAATTTTGTGAATTGAAAATTTTAATTTTGAAGACTACGCTTGTTCGAAAAAAGGTGCCTTTTATAAGTACCTGCTTCGCGATCACTCCACTAAATGTATTCAAATCACCTATTGATTTTATTTTTATCGTTACCCAAGGACAGCAGAGGGTTATATGTTCTTATAGATCTCAACGAAAGCGACAATTTAAGATCGAATTTGAAAATATAAGGCCTTTGTTGTCATACGCTCTCTTAAATCATGCCAAAAATTGAAGAATTTTCTTTCGCTATCTGGAGGGATGGACAATATCGATTTAATTGAAATCTTGGTTTCTATATCAAAGCTTCAAGTCTATTACAAGCTGCATCATTTTCGTCGATTTCTTTAAAGTCTGTTTAAGTTTTTTATAATTTTCATGGCATGTGAATTTATAATCTCAAGTCTAGATACACATCAATTCAAGAATACGCAACCTAACTTTTAATAAGTGTTTCCTTTTGTATTTTCAAAGTATTGGTGTTAGTCAACTGATTTTGCGGATTCGCACTTTTGCTTTTAATTTTTGTTCTCCCTTATGCGTAAAGTAACGTGTAATTGGAAATATGAAAATAGTAATGGGAATCTATCCAACGAGTCGGAGATGAGAACATGAAAACGAAAAAATCGTTCTAACTCCACCAGAACTAACGAAAAGAAGCGTGAACCGATTAAAAACTGATCGGAGTTGGGAAGCCACAAAAGCCTTGGAAAAAGGAAATACGAAAAATTCATTATTTAATTAAGCTAACCGCCAACGAGAATAAAAGTCAAAATGTTGACCAAAATAGGGAAACGGTATGGCGTCGAAAATAAGCAATAGCTTTAAATATGTTAATCTTGAATTACTTCGGAATTTTAAGCAAATTCTTCCCCTACTATCTTATTTCAATTTAATTGGTATCAATATACAGCTTCAAATTATAGCCACAAAATGTATCAAAAACTATTGGCGTTTTGCCCAGTCTTTGACTGATTTTGAATTTACGCAATTCGAGGTTAAGTGAAACAACGCGCCTTAATGTTGTTTTAAAATAAAACATGTAAACATTTAGATTTTTTCGGGTTTCACTATTTTTATTCAAAAAAACGGCTTTTAGGAATAATATGGTTAACTCCATACTTGGCTGAAAAATTTGTAATTTTGCTATCAACGACCCGTAGTTGAGTAATGGAGAATATCCATGAGCCGTTAGCCGTAGCAACGTATAGTACATTGTGTAGCAGATGCAATCAACCGTTCCATGCTTTACGCAAAAGTGCGGCAAAATACATTTTTGATTGAGTTGCTCCGATGTGGCACGAATTATTGTAGGATCTGTCCATGCCATCCTAAATCAATGTACGAAGTAAAGTAAACATTCATTCATCACATTCAACATCAAAAATAGATATTTTATTTTACTTACTTTACGCAAATAGAGTTAATTGAAGAAAACACTCAACGTCGAATTTAACAGCTTGGCTAGAACGCATATTCTAGGCGTTTTTGATATTCGTCTTTGTGTTTGTGTTTGCCACTCTCTATCAGTTTGAATAAAGAGAAGAAAAAAGTTTGTGAATAGCACAATTGTTAGTGCAAACGGCAAATATTGTAGCCAAAAATAGCAATTGTCAAATCGTTTAAGGCTAGTGAATTATACTACTGGTGTTTGTGCACGGGCTCGGATCTAGCGTCAACTTCCGTGCTGCAGAGTAGGCAGTAGTAAAGATGTGGGTAAGACCCCTGTTCACTTTACTAGTATTTTTATAGTTTTAATTTTTCTTTTCAGGTATTTATACAGGTTTGTATGTATAAACGTAGGTATTAGAACACTTGAAAATGAAATTGCTTTGATTAAGCATTATATACACCTTTTTCCAGAATTTGTTAACAATCCCAATCGGTGATAATCTTTGTTATTTCTTATATTGATAGCACTACAATTCCGCTCGCACATGAATTATTGAGTTTTAATGCACTCCACTTTTTAATTATTTTAAGTTTAATAGTTTGCGCTGAATGGCGGCCGCCATAGCCGAATAGGTTGGTGCGTGACTAAATAACGCAAATAAATTATGAACACATTTGGCATGTCATTTGTGTTACCATTCTCAAAAAAATAGGTGGTTCAAAAAGCAAACGCTATATGACCCACCCTGTATTTCAAAACATATACATATATGTACGTACATAGGCTAGGGCATCAAGTGTGCATACGCACATACAAATATGTACATGCATATGCAAAATATAATTTTTTTAGCATTTGTTAAGCAGGAATTCGATCATTAGGATATTTACTCCCTAATTATTGCATGAAATATAAGGCGTTGCGCGTGAGGTAGGTCATGGTTGCTTCAGTACATACATATGCGTGCCATACTATATTTAATAACGTTGCAATTCAACTTAGTTGCCCCATATATGCAAATACGTTTCTTTGAAGTTTTCTTTTATTTTAAATTTCAAAGTTTTATACTATCTAGAAAATGAATACATATGTATATGATTCCTTGTAATAAAATGTAAATTGAAAAAAATTTCGTTTGCTAAAGGAACAAATAAATGCATATTCAAATATAAATATGATAAGGCGATGCGTCGTGATATAGGTCAGGGTTGCTGCAGTGCGTATGCCCTTACATATGTAACACTATAAGAATTGAAGATGCAATTGAACTTTTGTAATATAGAAATATAACTAACATAATATATGTTTGTATATATTGATATACATACCTATATATCACTATATCAAAACACTTGTATGCGCTCTATGAATTATCGTCTAAAATTAATTTTGACTCAAAAAATTTTTCAAAATTTGTATCAAACTTGTATAGTCTTAAATTTACTAAAACCCACAATCACCTAAATGTGAGGTCGTTTTATAATGTAGTTTGTTTAAATTCTTTTTTGTAAATTAAATCAACTAACATTAAAGTTACTTTGATTTTAAATGTTGGCGCATTTAATAAATATTCAAATCATTATATTCATTCATTCATCAATCATTTAAGTTTGTTTGAAAATATAAATTGAATAAATTTTCGTTTATCAAATGAACATAGAAATGCACAAGCAAATTCTTTGCAAAATGACGTCAGCTATTCGTCAATTTGATTTCCTACAGAAGCCAAAAACTATGCAGAATCAATATACTAAAGAGAGAATTTACTGTTATCAGCTCTGTTAAAAGTTTCACCACACTCCGGCGGTGGTTAGACTTCATTTTTGACATTTCACAATATTCGTAGCCCGTGAGACTTCTATATACATTAACGTTCTCTGCAGGAATACAAAGAGTGACCTGTGTATGCGGTTGTATGTATATGCATACTAGCGAAAACCCGCCCGTTCCGCTGGTCGTCTTTAAAAAAATCTAGATTAATTAATTAAATTAAGCCGAAAAATACTGAGTGTTTTTATAAAAATTCTCGCGCATGAATAGTAATGAAAGAAGTTTTGAATAGTAGTAGCAATAAAAAAACGTTTGATGTGATTTACTTTATTACTTTTTTATTGTAATGCTCTTTGGTATACAATATTCTTCGTTTTTCCATGCGTTGTTGAATAAATGAACAATACCGATGGCTTACCAACTTTTGAGCATGAAACATAAAGTTGGCCATGAGAAAAACATGGGTATTCTAAATCAATACCACAAATTGATAAAGTTTGGCCTTGTGACTTATTAATAGTAATCGCGAATGCAAGGCGAACAGGAAATTGAAGACGTTTGAATTCAAACGGCACATCCGATGGTATTCGCGGTATTAAAACGTCTTCACCAGAGAATTTTCCATTCAAAATTGTTGCTTCAATGACGTTATTCATCAATCTCTTAACTGTTAATCGAGTGCCATTACATAGTCGTGGTTGATTTATGTTTCTCAACATAATAATCAGTTCTAATATTTTCAAGTTTAGCATGTGTGGCGGTAATCCAGGTAAATCAAGGGAATTCAAATATTCAGTGGGATAATTTACAATATTATCTTGATTTGTAACAGTGTCAACGGATCGATATGTTTGTTCTGGACTTGGTATGTTAGCCAAAATAGTCGCATTCATTTCATTTACATCTTTATTTTTGCGAGCCATGATGGCTCGTTCACTAAGCCAATTATGATTTTTGTAATTTTGAGCAAATTTGGGAAAATACTTTGAATGAACTATTCTTTCGTTTGACTTATTTGACAAAAGTTTGGTTGTAAAGTTATTAAGCCAGTTAAATTATCGACAGGAACTTTGCCATTTCCAATATCCAATAATAGCTTTGAAAATTCAGCAGCTGATGGATCATTTTGCATTAGAACACGCACATTAGTATGTAGTTAGTTTGAGTGTTTGAACAGGTTTCCACAAATATGATGATTTCAAACATACGGCCAATTCATCTGCTACAGTTGCTCGAGGAATAACAGGCAGTGTTTGTCTAAAATCACCTGCCAGCAGCACTAAGGCACGACCAAACATTTCATTTTTACTACGTAAATCTCGTAATGTCCTATCAAGCGCTTCCAGTGACTTTTTATGTGCCATCGTGCACTCATCCCATACAATTACGTGTGCGAAAAAGCGGAGAAGGAGAAGAGAACTGTTCTATTCCCCCCCGCTTTAACCCAGCTATGTGTTCAGGTGCAAATGACTTTTTTGCGTGAAGTCTGATATAAAATAAGTTCTATTTACTCTTCTTAAATTTATATAAACTTTTCCAGGGGAAGCAAAAAACTGACATATATTTGCTTCAACCGTATATTTGTGAGTACACAGGTAATACGTAAATATATGAATGATATAGGTAATATCCCATATTAGCATAACCTTTCTGCAAAAAATTAAGGAAACGATCACCAATCACGCCGGCAATGATACAATGAATTTTTCACTATAACTGACTTCAGATTGACGTTTATATAATAAGCGTATATGTAACATTTTAAAATTTTTTTAGAATTTTTTTTTTAATTTTTAATAATAAGTGGTCTTCCTCTTTCTCTTCCTCTTCCTCTTCTTCTTCCTGTAGCTATTCCTTTTCCTCTTCCATCTCCTTTCATTATCCCGGAAACGGGCAGTAAAAATTACTTCACTTAAAAGTTTTCATCAACAGCTTCCATCTGATACCCATATTGTACAAGCACATCCAAGGATACCTTGGTCCACCTTTTCGGCTATATCTCGAGACCCTGGTCACTCAGAGATCTAAAAAATACTCTGTATTAAAGCACTCATCAGTAGCTTTGATTTGATACCCACAATGTAAAAACACATCCTAGGGTTACCCGGGTCCTCGTTTCGGCCTTCGGCAGCGCCACCTGGTGGCGAGTGGAATCAATAAGCATATTATAATAACCTCCACCGTGGAAAAAAAAATATATATACCTAATTTCATAATAATCGGCCCAGACACACGCGACCAAAATGTATTCAATTCTAATGAATGCTATGTGCGGTACAAAAAATATGTGCGGCAAATAGCAAAAACACACTCACTTAACCGACGCACCGCACGCACACGCGTTATCGGATTTCAACCAAACTTCACAGAAACCTTTGCCAAAGCAACACCAACAATGTGTGAAACTTTCATTGTTTTCCTTACACGCGTTGCTGAGATTACCCCGGACAAATGCACACTTTTTTTCGGCTTAATTTTTATATATAGATATATAGATGTGTATATTGTGCATTTTGTTCTTGTAGTTGTTAGGAGAACTCTTGAGTTTTAGGAGAACTCTTCGGACTGTTTCCTGACCTACTTTGCGTTTTCTAAATCTACGACTACCATTCTAAGGCTGCATTTCGGTGTTTCGTCAATTTGTATCACTACTGACATTTCCATCCTTGGTGTGAGCTTTAGTGACGAAACAATGAGCTGTATGAGCTTTAGTCTCCATCTGGAAAGATCAGATGGAAAAGAACTTGGCTTCACTTGGCGTGCTTTGGCTTTGTTAAATTTGGCCAAAATCGCGTAAGCGGTTATCGCGCGAATGGAGAAGAAGAATGAACAATATGAATCACTTATAACTACCTAACCCATCCATTTTAAATGCAGCAATAACCAAAATTACGAAAAAAACATAGTATTCCGTTAAGTTCTGGTGTTTGTTCATGTTTCTTCGAGTTGTGAAAACAGTTGTCTCAAACAAAGGAAAATGTCACGCGTTTTGGTTTTCGTTGTTTTTTCATATTACGCGGTCAAATAACTATTTTGGCTTACAGGATCGCATTAAAAGCAAAGATTTCTGCAACATGAAACCAAACAGTCACTCTTTATGGGTGCATTCGTTTTTCGGCAATCACTCTTGGATTATCATTCGCCCAAATGCGGCAATTCTGCTTATTGACGAATCCACTATGGTGAAAATGTGCCTCATCACTGAAGATGAAGTTCGCGATATGCATTTTGATTTGAACGCCCGTTTTCATAATAAGCCTGAATAACTTTAACGCATTGATCGATTATGTATCTTTCCATAGTTCCAATTGAGTTAGTCTGGAATTGAAAAATGTCAAATGAAATGCAGAAAAAAACTTGACGTTTAGGTGTGGTTCACATTCAACTTCGGCCCTTAACATTTAACCACCCTTTATTATCACGTAATTTAAGGCAGCTCTATTCCAGCGTTACCAAAAATATGTTCATTTATACCAGTTGCTTCATCTATTCGCCACTTGCTAACGCTTGGCGAAAATAAGAGGCGTTTTATATTAAAATAAAAAATAAATAATTGGCGCTTACACTTCTGTTAGGTTTTTGACCGAGCTCCTCCTCCTATTTGGGGCGTGCGTCTTGATATTGTTTCACAAATGGAATCAAATATACCCTGTATTTTGATAAGAGTGAGGTTTTTTCAAATTGACCTCTGGGGCTACTTACCTAGGGGAGAAGAGATGCGGTTCTTTCCCCTAGTCCGCAAAACGAAAAACAACTAATAAACCCCAAGAATCGCGATGGAAGTGTTTTAGTTCTTACGAAAATCAAAAGGATTGCAGAAAAATTCTTGAACACGAAAAATCTTCTTGGCATTTGCCACATTGAATGTTCATGTCACGTCAATCTCAATTATGTGAAAGGTACAATATTTGCGCCTTTTCTCAGAATCTGAAATCGTTGAAGCCACATGGAATAATTTCCGCATACAAATTTCAAAGGAAAATTAACGACACCGTATGTTCTACAGGAGCCTTATTGCTAAATTTCGACTCACACTTTCTCCCCGAAAAAATCGACGTACCTTGGTGGAAGCTCTCAGTTCGACCTTATTTCCCCAACCCCATGCGTTGTAGATAAAATTCTTGGGCACACAATTAAGCATTGCAAAAATCTCAAAACTTGCACCACCTATAATCTGTCTCCTCATATGAACATCGAATATTCCAGAACAATGTGCGCAAACTGTTTAGGTTACCATCCATCAAATGCTAACAGCTGCCCAAAATTTCTTCAAGCCAAAGAAATTCTTAAAATCAAAGTAATAGACAAATGTAGCATTCGCGAAGCTCTTTTCCTCAATCTTGGAAATTCGCATGCATCGTTCCCATTCTAAAACCCAATAAAACAGTGTCGGAATTTTGGAGCTTATTCCAATCTCGCTATTATCTTGTCTTGGTAAATTGATTGAAAAAGTCATTAGACTCATGTGGTGTGCTAATAATACAAAATTACTGAGCCCAAACCAATCTGCATATACGAGTAGAAAACATCGCGGTCCCACTGACTGTCTTCTACACATTGACCACTTCATTTCAAATGCATTCTCTTCGCGAAATCATATATCGTTACTCTCAATTGATTTCCAGAAAGCTTTTGATCGAATCGGAATTCATATTATAATGCGCCAATTAGATATATGGGAAGTAGGTCCTAGAATTAGGACTCTTGTAAAAAATTTCCTTTCAAATAGAAAGTGCAAGGTCAGAATCAATGTCTCATTTTCTTTAAACAACTTGATATGCCTCCTTAAACCAAATTTCATCAAACAGAAGCATACCCGGCTTGGGCCATTAAAAACATCTCTCTTGCAATCAGGACTATGCAACTCTGTAAGGAAAAACATCGAGAGATGAATACAGAACAAAATTTGCATTCGAACGCGATACATTGCTGAATTCAGGTTGGAACTTACAGACGGCTCTAAAACTTCTTTCTCTCAATTCGTGTTTCATAAGTATTCAGATAGCTGATGGCCTCTGTTGCTAGCGCTGCACTTTTAAAACTTGTATAGATAATAATACGGCGACCGCCGTAGCCGAATGAGTTGGTGCGTAACTTCCATTCGGAACTCACAGAGAGAACGTAGGTTCCAATCTCGGTGAAACACCAAAATTAAGAAAAAGTTTTTTCTAATAGTGGTCGCTCCTCGGCAGGCAATGGCAAACCTCCGAGGGTATTCTGCCATGAAAAAGCCCCTCATAAAAATATTTGCCGTTCGGGTTCGGCTTGAAACTGTAGGTCCCTCCATTTGTTGAACAACATCAAGTGCACAAATAGGAGGAGGAGCTCGGCCAAACACCCAAAAAAGGGTGTACGCGCCAATTATACATATAATATATACATGTAAATAACTAGTTATTATGTACATATATAAGTTAAGCAAAAAAAAAACATTTTTTTATTTTATTTCTCTTTTTTTATTTTTATTTTACTTTTTTTTAATACAAACATAGATACAATATAAAATACATAATATACATACATATTATATATATATATATAATACACTGCAACTGAGTACACATAAACTAACGAGCAGAACAATTTCAGTAACATAAAGAGAATTTGTGAAGGATTTTTATAATCCCTTCCTTAAGTTAACTGCCATCATGCCATGTTGTTTGATTCAATGGAGTCGTCGGGTTACGCCTGGGTCCTGAGGAGTTTGTTAGCTTCTTCATTCACGTGCATTTGAAGCCTGAGGGAGTGGGCTTCTGCTTGTTTTTTAATTTCTTCAGCGACTGTAGGCATTTTGAGGTCACGATGAATATTATATCTTTGTTGCGAACGAACCAAGTTGAGTTGAGAATATCTCGAAGGATTTTATCCTGGAGTCGTTGAAGTATATTTACATTATGATACTTTGACTGGCACAACGCCATAGTTGAACGCCATAGGACCACACAGGCTTTATAATTTGTTTATATATAGATATTTTGTTTTATAAGGATAGATTTGATAGCCATTTCATTTTTATTATCTTCAGATGGATTTCATGCCGTTTAAGTTTTATATGCTCCTTCCATCGAAGCTTAGCATCGAGCGTTACACCAAGGTATTTTGCAGAGTTTGCATGTGGTATTGCGGCATCTAGCAGTATTATTGGATACTGATTCACTTTACTGTTGGTGAAGTTTACATGAACTAACTTGGCATTGTTCAATTTTATGCGCCAGGTCTTCGTTCATTCTTCAATAGCGTTTGTTGCAATTTGAAGTTTGGCTGCAGCTTTTTCAACACTTTTTCCAACTGCTAGGATAGCAGTGTCGTCGGCAAAAGTGGCGATTAAGATATTCGATGGTATCGGCAAGTCTCTGGTATGTAGAAGGTATAAGAGCGAGCCAAGAATGTTTCCTTGCGGCACACCAACATTTACTTCTTCAAGTATTCGTTTCCTTCGAAAGTAGCGTTCGCTCAAACACGATTTTAGGAGGGCGCAAAATCACTTGGAAGTTAAGTATTTAGTTGTTATTTAAACCCACATGCCAAACCTTGTCGAAAGCTTGTGCTACGCCCAGGAATACTGCTGAACACACGTTATTCTGTTCAAAAAACTTTTCTATTTCAGCTCTGATTCTGTGCACCTGATCGATGGTTGAGTGCTTACTGCGAAAGCCAAATTGATGCGAAGGTAACAAATTTTTAGAGTGGATAATTGGCGTCAATCAATTGAGAATAGCTAATCAATTTGAGGCAGCAACGAGATTGGTCGGTATGAGGAAACTATAGGGTAGGCCATGTAAAATTTGCTTTTTGAATCAGCTATAAAAAAAATAATCAATATTTTTTCAAACTTTTTTTTTATTTTGAAGACTGAACATTGTCATCTATGAATGAAAAATAATATCGTTCAAATGACTGCCACGACTGGCTTTACAGTAGGCCATTCGATCAATCCAATTTTTAAGTACATTTTCGATTGTTTGGGCTCCAATTTCATGAATGGCAACTTCGATTTCGTATTTTAAAGCATCAATCGTCTCTGTCGTCTCTGGATGGTTCGCATAGCATTTGTCCTTAACGGCTCCCACAAAAAATAGTCCAACGGGCTTAAATCACAGCTCCGAGGCGGCCAATTGATATTGGAATTTCGGCTGATTATTCGGTTTTCAAAAACGGTAGTCAAAAGTTCGAGTGTAACTTTGGCAGTGTGACAAGTTGCACCGTCCTGTTGAAACCAAATGTCGTCCATGTCATACTCTTCAATTTTTGGAAACAACTCGTTGAGCATGCCACGGTAACGCTCGCCATTTACTGTAACCGCGGCTCCTCGCTCATTTTCGAAAAAAAATGGCCCGATGATGCCGCCAGACCAAAAACCGCACCAAACAGTGACTCGTTGTGGATGCATTTGCTTCTCTACAGTAACGTGTGGATTTTCTGAGCCCCAACTCCGACAATTTTGCTTATTGACGTAGCCACCGATGTGAAAATGAGCTTCATCAAAAAATAAGAAGAAGACTCACCACTTTGGAAATAGGTTTTCAATATTTCCCAATTTTGTTCAAGCGTATAGCGTCCCATTTCGTAAATGTCAAACCTTTAAGTTAATTATGAACACATTTTACCTGTCATTTGTGTTACCTTTCTCAAAAATATAAGTCGTTCAAAAAGCAAACGCTATATGACCCACCCTGTAGATGTAAATCTTTTCCCGGTTTTGGAAACATTAGCATTTCTGTAACTTTCCACAGGGTTGAAACATAGTGTAGATGAATTGAATGATTAAACAACTATACTAATTTAACCAAACTTATACAGGGTAACTTTTTTAACACCTCAGCTGTAGTTAAATCGAATCCGAACGCTTTTTTATTTTTTAGTTGTATAATTTTTTTTTTTTTGAGTTCTTTTATGGTAATGAAGGAGGTAGGGGTGTTTTCGTTCACAATAAGAGTCATTGTCACATTGATTTGCATTGGGTTGGAAGGTTTTTGTTAAGTGTTTTGCAAAAGCTATTGCCTTGTCTTTGTCACTTTTGCCCATTGGAGGAACTTATTTGATTGGAGGAACATGACAGTTTGGACTTTTCAAATATTTAGTATATTTCTTTTATCAGGTCTTAAGCTTGAAATGTAATTATTTATTGATTCATTTTTAATAAAATTTATTTCCCTATTCCATTCTTGTGATGCTTTGTTAAGTTTGGTTTTGTCACGGGGGGAACGAGTTTGTTGCCATTTTCGGCGTAATTTTCTTTTATTTGTGATGAGCTGCTTAATTTCTTTGGGGTAGTTAGCTCCAGTTGTTTTCCTTTTGAAATTGGGTGTACTCATCCAGGCGGGTTTTCGAATTTCTTGGACAAACCTTTGAACTTCTTCTTCTAATTGATCTTTGGCGGTTACTAAGAAATCATTTTGTTGAATATTTTGAAGAATTTTTGTCAAGGATTTCCAGTCAGTATTTTTATTATGGAGCGTCGGAATTATTTCTTTCTCGATTATTGTTTCACTGATAGTTAAAAATATAGGTGAATGATCAGAATTGAGATCAGAATCTTCGGCTATTTGCATAAAATTCGTTGACAGGTTTTTTACAATGAAAAATTCGATCAGGTTTGGAGTTTTATTGACATCAGTGGCCAGTATGTTGGTTTCGCCATTGAAATGAAGTCACATCCAGTTTCTCGCGCTGCTTTGCACAACTCACGCCCTTTCACTGTGGATAAACGTGACCCCCAATAAATATTTTTTTCGTTAAAATCTCCACCAATTACGAACTTAAATTTGAGCATGTTGATGAGTTTCTTGTATTCGTCTGAGGATATATTGTATGTTGATGGGAAATATATAGCAGTGGTTGAAAGTGGTTGGTTTTAATTGCTACAGTTGTGGCTTGGAATATTTCTGTACTTAAATTGAAATCTTCGTACTGCTCAATATTTTTCTTAATTATTACAGCGCTGCCACCCATTGGACAGTGCTTGAATTCAATGTGCGAATGTTTGGTAAAGTGCGTTTCAGAAATAAGACAGACGTCAATATTTTCTAATTCTAATAAAATTTGTAAATCATTCTTGTGATTTTTTAAGCCGTTCGTATTCCATGCCATAATTCTCAGCATATCAGTCATTGATTTTGTTACCTTTGGATCTTATTTGTTTTTCGAGATCATTTCATAGTTTTTGGAGGTTTTTGTTTTAATCTTTTTGATTATTCAATTTGAGAAGTATCTGGGCGAGAATCTGATCATTGTTTGTTGTTTTGTTTGATATCGCACTCTTCTTATCTCCATTGAGAATTTGAGATGTTTTTTTTTTGTTTTCACAGCATTGGTTTGAATAACTTTATTTGGAGTATCGATAACTTTATTATTACGTTTTGGCGTTCGTTGTTTATGCCTGTTTTTATCACGGTTTTTTTGCAATTCCCTGGCGTCTATACATCCCCTTTAATTAGCACGATGATTTTCTCCGCAGTTGCAACATTTTGGGTTTTGGTCTGACGGTTTTTTGCTTTCCGATGTACTATGCTTTCCACTGCACTTTACACATCTTGGAGTTTTGTTGCAGTAGTTTTTAGTATGACCAAATGTTTGACAACTTTTACATTGGGGAATCAGATTTGAGGCTTTGACGGGTTCAATGACAACGATTGAGTGGAGAACATGGTTTATTTTGTAAATCTTGTTGATATCTTCACTTGAATCAAAAGTAGCCATAAACATATTTAAAGGTTCGTTACTTTTCAATTTTAGCTTGTTGACGGCATTGAAATCATTTAGGTCAGCTATAATTGCTTCAGGTTCACAAGTATGGTGCAATTTTTTATCATCACTTTAATTGGTCAAGTTAGCATTTTAGTTACTGACCTATAGTCATCTCTGTGTGTAACATTTATATTATAAATATCGATGTTTGATAATTTTACTATATAGTAAATGTGTTTTTAACCAAATTTTTTATTGTGATACTTAGTTTTTGGTAGTTAGTGATATTCGATACTGATGGGTTCATATTTTTGGTTGCCATTTTTTGAGGCGGATATTTCAAACACGGGAGGCTCGTTTACAGTGTGCGTATCGGATACTAGATATACAGGTGATCCTTCAGCTTTACGTTTCTTGTTTGGTCTTTTATTTTTCTTTAAAATGCAATAGGTTTCTATAGCTAATTCCTCTTCATCAGTTTCATATGTTACATTGACCTCATTATATGTTTGTTTGGGAGCATTAGCACTAGTAAAACCTTTACTTTGAAGATTAAGTTTTTCATTTTCGTCTTTTAGTTTACGACAAAGTGCTTCTAAATCATTAAGTCTTTGTATTAACACTATAACATCCAAGTCTTTAGTATTTTAAGCCGTTAGCCGAGTGCGAACATTTAACATTATTATCTATTTATTTATTAATATTATTATTATTTTTATTTTATTTAATTTAATTTTATTTTATTTTACTTTATTTTACATTATTTATTTATTTATTTTTATTTTATTTTTTGAACACTAGTAACACGATGTTTTTAACGATGTTAACACTGCGTCAGTGTGGCTTTCAAACTGTACATGATCTGTCAGTTTGTTTTTTGAATGTATTTTGCTTATTAGAGAGAATTCCTAGAAATGATTGCTGAATTTAAGTTTTATTTTACAGCGAAATAAAAAATTTTGATGAAATTTAATTAATTTCGTTATTTTAATAAACTCTGTCCCTGTGAAATACTCGCGATGACATTCAAACGAAATATATCACAATCGCACTACACTCATGTGTAAACTTCCAATTTTAAATGCTATCGGACCTCGAATTGGCGCTGGAAATCGCGGAAATCAGACGTCCTTCCCGTAACTCTTGGATTGTCTGAGCCTCAGATCCGACAATTTTGCTTGATGACGAAGCCAGCGAGGTGAAACCCAACCCGACCCAACGACCCAATCAGCAAAGACACGACATTGTTGATGATCAGCCGGCTTGAGTTCTTGTGTTACCTGGACTTTATAAGCCTTAATACCCAAATCTTTATGCAAAATACGGTGTAATGAAGTTTGTGGAATTCCTGATTCCAAAGACCGACAAAGGAATGGACAAACTTGGGTTTTCTTCAACAGTTTCGACTACAACAGCAATATTTTCGGCTGTTCTTGAGCGAGGTGCAAGGGTTTAATTCTTCACATCGCTAACTTGTCTCAACATCTCGAATTTTTTCACCAATTTCTGTATTACGGTCTCTGCCAAATTTTCACCATTTTTATAGGGAATTTTAATAATTTTTGTTAATGGCGTAGTTTCTACTTGTCAAATATCAAAAAATTACAGCCTCAAAAGTGACATCTACCGAAATAGCGGGCTATTCAAAATATTATAACACCTTTTATTGGAAAACCCTTTATTAGTACGTATGAATTGTACTCGTATATACTCATATGATTATGCGTACATAATATAATTGTAAATTGTAAATACAGTGCCTCTCAGAAATATTTTGCATGGACTCTTGTATATACAAATTTTTAATTTTTTAACGAATTTACTTTTCCTAACGCGTGTACTAATTGTTGCTCATATCCTAAAGAATCTGAAATGATTTTTGATGGAAATAATCATCCAAATGAGTCGACAATACAGAGGTTGGTGAAAAAAATGAAAGACACTGGTTCTGTCGAGGATAGAAAACGAACAAGCAGACCAGCCTGGGTTTTTTTCCAAAAGTAAAGTGCATGTGAATAGCCCAAAAAGGATACCAGAGCTGAAACACAACATTCGGATCGAGATTGCTGAACTCAATCCGATTATGCATGAACAAGTCCTTGAAAAGTTTAATTCTCATATGACAATCTGTAGACCTGCTCATGGTGGATATTTAAATAACGTCATTTTTCACATTTAATTATTAAGAGCCGTATTTGGAGCAAAAATAGTGAAACATGAAAGAGTCTAAATTTGTACATGCTTTATTTTAAAACAACATCTAGGCGCGTGCTTTGAAATACTCTTAATTTTGATTCATTACTTTTGAATTGTGCACTGTGCATATCGAAAATGGCAAGGGGTATCGCCAAACAGAAAAAAAATTAAATAAAAAAGTGTCCAGAACGCGGTTTAGAAAATACCTATGTATAACACGTGAGTTGAAAGTCAGATAAGATCGCCAAATATTTAAATAAAATTGTGAAAACCCACATACATAAAGTGGCTTGTTTCCAAAACTCTGGAGGCTTTTTTATATAATTATTAGCGAATTCCATGCGCTATCCTATCCAGCTTCTCGTAAAACTTTTCTAGGAGTTTCCGAACAAATTAATTTTTAAATGTTTGGTTTACGTTTTCAACAAATTTTTGATTATGTAATTTGAGGGCTGGCTTTTGCCATATTGATTATGCTTCACACTTCTCGGCCGATAGTTTTCTTGGATGCCCAAACCTGGGTTTAGATGTTAAAATCCCGGTTCATTCTAAATATTTACTGCGCGTTGATAAGAGGAATGCGTTCGGAAACTATTTCTATCTTTCCACATTTTTATAATTACTTATTCGTTACTCCCACATTTAAATATATAAAATACCATATGCAATTTAGTTCGCTAACCAATCAATTATAATAAAAAAGAATGGAAGGTAAGCCAAAACGAGAAAAAATGCTAATAAAATAACGCTATTATTTAAGGAAACATTTTTACATGCAGTTGCAATTACTTACTGTTATATAAAAAATGAAGTGAAGAATCTCGTTATGTTTTTTTACTTTTGTAGCTAACAAATGTAATGGGGAAATAAATAAATAAAATATGTTTTGAACTATAAATTTATATTGTGTTTTTAATCAACTTAAACATATTTCTAAGGTGAACGCAGACTTTATGGCCAATGTGTATATTTATATACCACTACTAGTCGAAAGCAAAATAATTTCGTGAGCAATGAATTCTGATTTTTTTGTATTGTTAATTATATTTGAAAAATAACTTTTACTTTTAAGATTTTCTGATTTATTTATGTCGTATTAAACTTTAGTTTTATTAACTTGTGAAATAATGTATAAATAAATTATAACAATTGTAAAATAGAAAATAAAATGTAAAGATTTCTCGTCTTCACATGCAAAGTATGAGCCATTGTATATGTAAAAACTCACTACCCTGCTTGGCACCCATGGAACGTTTTACATTTTCTCTTTTATTATCCTGACATCAGAAGAGTAATTTTAATAAAATATTAACTCTTTGTGGGCATTTCTCTTAATTTAGAATTCTGCAACATTTTAGGCAGCTTTGAGCATCAAGGGCTTTTGCTTACAACACGAGACACAAATTCTTTTGTTTTGTCGAGCGGTTAACATCGTTGACGCTGTCCAAAGAGAATTCCACGTGTGTGCATGTTGCTACTTTGGCTAAGTGATATGAGCATACGATATGGCTCAAGCAAAACATTTTACGTGACCATCTTCCAAATTTAATTGCACTTAACTACTCTCAAAAAGTACTGTGCTCAATACGCGATATCGTGGAGTGAAAATAAAAAATCAAGAAAAATTTTTCGTAAGCGTCAATTCAGTTTTATCGAAACTACAAGCTTTCATCGTCAATTCTGAAAAAATTAGACACGCGAAAATACAAAGATTTTTTTGTATTGGATTTTTAATTTGCATTCACTAATTGCTTCTGGAAGCTTGAATACTATTAAAAACTAATAAGTTTCGTTTTAAATTGTGTGCAATTTTTATTCAGTCCTACATACTTTGTGAGCATTGCACTTTTTTTATGTCTTTCGGATAAAATTGCATTTTCCGTTTTCTTTTAGTAACTCGATAATTGCGACGGTATAGGCGGAAATGGACATATCTGCATATCAACACTTGAATATCCGTATGAGTACACGTGGCAAGCGCCCGCTTCGAAATCTAACTCCTAATGACAAAGTTCGAGCTATTCAACGCATTCATAACGGCGAGACGAAAGCATCCGTTTCGCGCGACATTGGTGTACCAGAGTCAACCCTTCGTGGTTGGTGTAAAAATGAGCAAAAATTACGCTTTATGTGTCGTCAAATGACTGCAATTGAAAACCTACCAAATTCTGGGCTGGAGAATTTCCAGCCAGCTGCGAAAAGAAATAAGTTTGAACAAAGTAAGTTCAGGAAGGGAATATATAGTATACAAAATTTTTCCGAATATAATGATGTGCCTCATTTAAAAAGTTTAGATTTCATCATTAATGCTAATAGCAATCACGATGGGCCAATGCTTGGGGAAATGACAATAACTGAGTTTATGAAGAAAACTCGACTGCCAACCGCGGAGTCACAAACTAAACGAACTTCGGTGACAGGAGACATAACATCTTCTTTTGGTGCTTCACCATGCTCTTTAAGCAGAGCTTTTTCATTAATACCTTCATCGGCAAACTATAATCAATCCAGTTTTATGCATAATGATTTGAATTGTGTGTCTTCATTAAATCCAAGTCTATTGTCAATGTTAGATGTAAATTCTTATAAATGGACGAGTCAAAAAAAAATCAATCGTGTTGCAGAAACCAGTCAACTGCACGATACACAACGTGCCACATATTCCATGGATCAAAATTTTGACAAAACGCCAAACACGGAGTCAATTTTTAATAAAAAATTTAGTGCAGTTTTGCATCATCGAACTAAAAATTCTCCAGAACATATTAATACTGAGTCTAGTTACACAAGTGGTCACAAAATGGAGGTAAATGGACGCAACATATTGGACTTTAACTGTGGAGGTGATATTAATAACAATTTCGCAAAACTAGGGCAAGACGCGTATATTGAAAGTTTAAATAAGAATATTTGTGTAGAAAACAATGCCATGAATAATGATATTTATCGCACCACTGAAACAACATTGCTTCAGTGGTGTAAAATGTTTAATGCAAGTTTGAATTTATTAGCTTTGATGGCAAGTACTGCGACATTGCAAACTCCAGTTATTTATTTGCAAGGCACTCCTGACGATACATCGAATATAAAACTGGAAAAACAAGGCGATGCAGAAGCCTCAACATCAGCTTTTGGATTAAGAACATCTCCTATTCAAAATGAAATGTCGAATGATAGTTATTATGAAAGTGAACCGGAAGACCTTTCCATACGCTCAGCAGAGTTTAAAATATCTACGTCCATAAATAAACGGTCCCAAAGTCCAGCTAAAAGTACCGCATCTAGTTCTTCCACACAAAGTGATGCTGATGCATAATCTTAATACATTTTATTATAAGAATTTTAATGATTGTACTTTTTCAATCATCCTAGTTGCTATTACATCGATATTTGAATCATTTGTTAAATAGTTCCACCTGCGCAAACAAGTAGATACAATTGATGTAAATTTTTTGGCGGGCAATCAGTCAAAATAAAGGGCACTTTTAAGTTAGTTGTAGCGTTTTTTAACTTGAATAAATTAAATAAATAAATTGTGGGTGTATGAGTATGTATGTGTATATCTTGTATTTGGGGGGTTCTACTCCTTTCGCCTACTTTTTTTCTTCACAAACAAGTACTTCATTTTGTTTATTTATTTTTCAGTGGCCGACGCAGTGAATTCCGAAGACGCAATCTTGTACTCTAATATTCCAAGGCGAATTGAGTACTATAGGTAGCGTCTTCCCTGACGTCTCTTACCAATACAAAGCAAACAGAAATTGCATGTTTTGCGTAAAATTAGTGAATGGCTTGATAATATTATGATTTGTGAGACAAATTGATGAAACGAAGTACAGCGTTTTAAATTGTGAAATCATTAATTAATTAACTGCATTTGGAAGAGTTTCTTTTCGTCATGGCAAGAAAATGTGTGTGTGCGTGTGTGTTAATTCTTGTGCTTGGTTGTTTCCATTGCTTTCGTCTACTCTTCGTCCAGAGAACGTTAATGTCTCAATGACAGAAACATATGGGATTTTGAGAGGTACTCGTTTCGCGAAGACTAATCACCACAGACACAATTTCACCAAAAGTTAATAGTAGTGGACTGAATTATGTATGTAAATTTAGCAGCAGTCGATAAGAATTTGTTGGTGATTAGAAGCAAAGAATGTTAAGGTAGCTTTTTAATATGGCCTATATATGTATTTGAATTTTTTCCAAATCATCCAAAACTATATGTATACATTTATTATGCCTGTCTAAGAGTCCTTCATAGAGAACTCATTCATTACTAGGCACACAGCATGATTCAATTATAGAAGGTTAGGTAAGTAATGCCAAGGGCGCTTTGACACTCCCTTATTTTAGGGCTGCATTTACGAAGAATGGAGAAAGAGGGAAAAATGCTTTCCCCTTTTCGCCTAAAGGTAGTAAAAAAGTACGTAAAGTAGCTAATTAGTCCTGTAATAAGAGAAAAGCTAAGTATATTGGTTATTTAATCTACATTGAAACCAAACAACAGAAAAATTATTGTTTTTTTTTTAAAGAAAATATAATATTTATTTAGACTATTTTCAATGTTTATCTAACTCAAGAGCGCGCAGAACTATGTGATGTTACTTATGTATGTGTTTCAAGTTAGTTCGTAGTTGGAAAACAAAAAATTAATTAGATGTGAAACGAGACAAAAATAAAAAAATGGAGTCTGTAAGGGAGTACTTTCATGACATTAAAAAGGAAATGCTGCTAGTAAACAAAAATATTTTGGAAAATTAGTTCACTCTTATGCATATAAAGCCATGTTTAGTAACCTTTTCTTTGTTTTCACAATTTTTTATTCCTGAAATAAATACTGACTTTTAGCATCCCTTATATGTATGTATATTATGCAGTGAAAGAGTAACTTGTTAAACCACAGATTTGGCTGCCATGATATCATACGTTAAAAATAACCAGCAATATTTCCGAGGAACATTTTAAGATAGATTTGTGTATATTTTGTGGGTAAGAATGGTTCCATGTGTAGAAGTCCACGCAAGTGGGAATGGGGTCGACGATTCTTCTGCATATGGTTCAAGCAGCTCACAACGGCCGGGATTAGCCCACGTATCCTCTGGGTAGCTTCCGAACATCCGTTCGGGAGTGAGCTAACGTGAGAAGGCGAAACATTCCAGGATAGCTGGTTGTGCGCTGGGTTTGGGACCCGCCACTTAAAAATCGCCCCAATGAAAACTTTAAAAAAGCCTCGGGTGAGACCTCCCTATACTGATAACGACCCCTGCAAACGAACTAAGGATTATGATTTGAGGGCATGCACCTGGAATGTCCGGTCCCTTAATGGGGAAGGAGCCTCTGCCCGGCTGGTTGATGTCTTCGTGAGAGTAAAGGCTAACATCACTGCCATCCAAGAGATGCGATGGACGGGGCAAGGAAAGAAAACCATAGGACCTTGCGACGTCTACTATAGCTGCCATGTAAAGGAGCGCAAATTCGGGGTCGGATTTGTTGTGGGAGAGAGACTTCGTCGCCAAGTACTGTCGTTCACTCCCGTGGACGAGCGTCTCTCAACAATCCGCATCAAAGCCCGTTTTTTCAACATATCGCTAATTTGCGCCCACGCCCCGACGGAAGAGAAGGACGATGCGACCAAAGATTCCTTCTATGAGCGCCCTGGAACGTTCCTATGAGCGCTGACCCCGCCACGACATAAAAATCGTGCTTGGCGACTTCAACGCCAGGGTGGGCAAGGAGGGAATTTTTGGTCGCACAGTCGGAAAATTCAGTCTCCACAACGAAACATCCGGCAACGGACAGAGGCTGATCGACTTCACCGGGGCCCGAAACATGGTAGTCTGCAGCACCAGATTCCAGCATAAGAAGATTCACCAAGCCACCTAGCTGTCTCCTGATCGAAAAACACGAAACCAGATCGATCATGTTGTGATAGATGGAAGACACGCTTCTAGTGCATTAGATGTACGTACGATCCGAGGAGCCAACATCGACTCGGATCACTACCTTGTTGCAGCCAAACTGCGCACACGCCTCTGTGCAGCAAAAAACGTGCATCTACCTACGCAAAGAATGTTCGACATCGAAAAGCTGCAATCACAACAGACAACCAGAAGATTCGCCACTCGACTCTCACTCCTGCTCTCAGAGAGTACTGCCCAACAAACCGGCATGCATGAGCAAGGGAGCAACATTTCTCGTTCTCTACGTACCGCCGCCGAAGAAGAAATTGGATTCCGGCGAGCCCGAAAAAACAATTGGTACGACGAGGAATGTCATGCTGCCGCATAAAGAAAGGATGCCGCCTATAGAGTCACGCTGCGATCGGGCGCAACGCGAGCTATGTGGGATCGCTACAGAGAGCTGAAAAGGGAAGAGAGACGTATTATCCGAAAGAAGAAACGAGAGGCCGAAATACGTGGGTGCGAAGGGCTTGAGATGCTGGCCAACAGGAACAACGCCCGAAAATTCTACCAGAAAGTTCGGCGGCTTACAGAAGGTTTTAAGACCGGGGCGTTTTCCTGTAAGAACAAAGACGGCGAACTGGTGACTGACGTACAAAGCAATCTTAAATTATGGAGGGAACACTTCTCGAACCTATTAAACAGTGACAGCTGCGCATGTCACCGAGAAAGTGAAGATCCCGATACCCCAATCGTTAAGGACGGAATTGTCGTTCCGCTACCCGATCATTAGGAGGTGAGAATAGCGATAATGCGGCTAAAGAACAACAAAGCCGCGGGCGCCAACGGACTGCCGGCTGAGCTATTCAAACATGGCGGCGAGGAGCTGGTAAGGTGCATGCATCAGCTCCTATGCAAAATATGGTCGGATGAAAGCATGTCTGCCGATTGGAATTTAAGTGTGCTCTGCCCAATCCATAAGAAGGGCGATCCTGCAATTTGTGCCAATTACCGCGGGATTAGTCTTCTAAATATCGCCTATAAGGTTCTAGGGAGCGTATTGTGTGAAAGGCTGAAGCCCACCGTCAACCAACTGATTGCAACTTGTCAGTGTGGCTTCAGACCTGGAAAGTCTACCATCGACCAAATATTCACAATACGCCAAATCTTGGAAAAGACCCATGAAAGGAGAATCGACACACACCATCTTTTCGTCGACTTCAAAGCTGCATTCGACAGTACGGAAAGGAGTTACCTGTATGCCGCGATGTCTGAATTTGGTATCCCCACAAAACTAATACGGCTATGTAAGATGACGTGGCTCAACACCAGCAGCGCCGTCAGAATTGGGAAGGACCTCTCCGAGCCGTTTGATACCAGACGAGGTTTCAGACAGGGTGACTCGCTGTCGTGTGACTTCTTTAACCTGATGTTGGAGAGGATCGTACGAGCCGCAGAACTTAATCGCTCAGGCACAATATTTTATAAGAGCGTACAATTGTTGGCGTATGCCGATGATATTGATATCATCGGCCTTAACAACCGCGCTGTTAGTTCTGCCTTCTCCAAACTGGATAAAGAGGCAAAGCGAATGGGTCTGGTGGTGAACGAGGACAAAACGAAGTACCTCCTGTCTTCACACAAACAGTCGGCGCACTCGCGTATCGGCACCCACGTCACTGTTGACAGTTATAATTTTGAGGTTGTAAAAGACTTCGTCTATTTAGGAACCAGCATTAACACCGATAACAATGTCAGCCTTGAAATCCAACGTAGAATCTCTCTTGCCAACAAGTGCTACTTTGGACTAAGTAGGCAACTGAGCAGTAAAGTCCTCTCTCGACGAACAAAACTAACACTCTACAAGACTCTCATCATGCCCGTCCTAACGTATGGCGCAGAAGATTGGACGATGACAACATCCGATGAAGCGACGCTTGGAGTGTTCGAGAGAAAGATTCTACGTAAGATTTTTGGACCTTTGCACGTTGGCAACGGCGAATATCGCAGACAATGGAACGATGAGCTGTATGAGCTTTACGACGACATAGACATAGCGCAGCGAATAAAGATCCAGCGGCTACGTTGGCTGGGTCATGTCGTCCGAATGGATACAAACGCCCCGGCTTTGAAAATATTCGATGCGGTACCAGCTGGTGGTAGCAGAGGAAGAGGGCGGCCTCCTCTGCGTTGGAAAGATCAGGTGGAGAAGGACTTGGCTTCGCTTGGTGTGTCCAACTGGCGCCGGTTAGCACGAGAAAGAAACGACTGGCGCGCTTTGTTAAACTCGGCCAAAATCGCGTAAGCGGTTTTCGCGCCAATTAAGAAGAGAAGAAGAATAAAATGTAGTGATAATAAAGGAATATAATGTATTAAATTTACTACAAGAATATAAAATTGTATAATACTACAAGTCCTTTAATACACCAAAGGTCAAAATAAACTTAAACGACAGGAATGGGATAAAACAGAAAGTTTAATTTCGTATTTCGTGCATAATAATACATGTACATATGCTACCGTAGAAAGCAGAAGTTCAGTCGATCATTTTCAAACATAAGAAAAAAATTGGAGTTAGAAGAGTTAAAATTGTTAGCAACAAAAGTTACAAATTTACTAGTTTATAGTCTAAAATTTGTCTACATTAATATAATTGGCGTCCTTAATATTAGTAAGAGTTAGGAAAATGCATTCGTATGGTCTAAAACTAAAACATCGAAAAATTTCATATATTGATAGTAGATTAGTAATTGTGATTATTTGTAAATTTACGTATGTATATCAATACAACGCGTCGCAGTAATGAATCGGAGCGGAAATATGAAGAAAGTGGGCGCACTTGCTCGTATAGATGTTGGAACGCTGCACTTGTTCGGGCAGAAATCAAAACCCTGTAAACAAAAAATCTTAAAAATTGTTAACTCACAAATATATCACTACAACTTACGTGTAATTGCAGACGTAAAGCGCGAGGACTTGTTCGTGTAGGTGTTGCGCATGCATCTACGCACAGCATATTGTTCTAGACCGGTTAAGATATCGACGTGCACAGCCAGTTCGGAAGTCAAATTTGATTTCAGTGGTAGCAGCACTAGACCGTCACATGTCAAACACTTAACTAGGTCTTTGCACCATCATACACAGCACGCTCAATGTCATCTATGAAATATTTGATAAATCTTGATTTTTTGTCATGTCGAATGGTCGCAGCATATATATGTAATATGTATGTAAATATGCCTTCTAAACGCTCGACAACCGCAGCTGCTGTGGGTCAAGTGCGCGCATGAGCAGAAAAAAGGGCAAGTATCATTGCTTATAAAAAAGTTCTGTGTCGGACATTTCAATACTAGAAGTAAATTACGAAAAAATTATTTTATGTTCTCTGATAGTAGGTAAATAGTTAATTAGTATATTACTTTACGTATGTAGTTCTTGAATTGAAGTGTACAAAAATATGTGTATAAAGCCTGAAAGTTAGAAACTTACACTAAAAGAGGAGTGCGACTTATTTGGATGTTACTGTATATACATTCAGCCTTCGGATGAAGCCCAAAGTGCCAAATATTTTATATTGAAGCTTCTGTGAACTGTTCAACGCTGTTAATAACAACAACACAATGCTGTGCCTATGAATGCGCGCTGAAATCCTTGGACATTTATTGCGAATCGTAATATTTTTTCTGTGGTAAGTGCACGGCGGCCGCATATGTACATATATAGTAAATTTACGTATTTGTATTTTCATATGCCATCTTCCTGTGTGCCTGAATCATTTCTCTATGAGGATTATTAATTTGATATACTTGAAGAATTTAAAATAAAACCTAGTATGTATCAACATCATTAGAGCTGTGATAGTCATGCAAAATAAAAGGCCAAAATATGCATCCGAAAATGCATGAAAAACTCTGGAATATGCACGAAAAAATGCAAAAAAAGACAAAACATGCACGGAAATATGTATGAAAACATGCAAAAAATGCCCAAAATTATATTCGAAAATCTCTCAAAAAATACCGAAAATGCAAAAAAGGTAGTTTTTTTCTCCCGGGCTAGTAAACATTTTTATTTCAGTTAGCCAGATACTTATAGTAATTCATTGTTGCAAGTCAAAACAAGATGTTGTTTCAGACTATCGAACGAGACACACCGCCGTTTTTCAGTTAAAATTTACTTTTAGGTTGAGAAGGAACGTTCTGCATCCACCGATGTAGCAACAGCAAATTCAAAAAATGTCATTTTACATGGTGACAATGCTGTTATATATCCATTTGAAGCTCTAGCTCGTGAATTTCCATTCAAAATATCATTAATTTCAAGCAAAGAATTATATCCAACATTCCGAGATAACACTTCTTCGAACATTTTCAAAACACGGTCGTCGGTCATTGTGCCTAAGATAGAGTGAATTTCTTCATACTGCTGTAAACACTTTTTCAATTCAAGTCCTTTAGATTTTAATATTTCGATCTTGTCTGCGATGAATATGAAGTTAGTTTTTTGAATGCCAAATCTTGTCAAATATTGGGCGCTCTAAACGCTTTTTTTGCATCTCGAATGCATTACGAATCTGCATCAACCAAATAATCAACAACCGATTTTACAGCGTCAAATTTGTCAGCATAGTAATCACATGCTTGTAGTCAAGTTCCCCATCTAGTGACAATTGGTTCGGGTGGCAGTGGAATGTTCGGATTTGCTTGCTTAAACAGCTGACGTCGAGCTGCTGACTGTGAAGGAATTTAATGGTTTTTTCAATATAAGAATTTGAACTATAGATAAAAATAGCAATACGTACTTTGACGAAGGTAGCCTTTACTTTTGATATCAACAAATTTACTTCATGGAACTCTGAACGAATAAATTATAAACACAAAGAAAAAATTCAAAATTGAGTCGTTTTTCGAGTGTTTAGGTAAAGGCTTACCTTTAGGCCATAAAAGAAACAAGGATCCAGTAAAAAATGTTGCGATCGTGTCCGCGTTGCATTAGTCTAATTCTTTAACGTTCAACAAATAAGATTTTTTGCGCTCATTTTCATTATCCAATATGCCAAAAACAAAATTCGCAACTGGTTGTTTCATCCAGAGTACCCCAAATATGTTTGCCATCAGTTTTTATACGCAATTTTTCAATCGCTTTTTAATACAAATGTGGCACATAATTACGACGAAGTGTACTTTGATCTGGAACTGATTGTGAAGTGTATTTTTCTATGAATTGTACTACACTCGGATGATTCACTTTATTTAATGGAATGTTGGCTTCGATTAAAGTTTTACATAAATCCATATTGAATTCTGAAAGATTTGAAGATAATTAGATATTAACAATTGGCTCATTTCACGTTCAGAATTCTGTTTTTTCTTTCTTGAGGATCCTTAGGTTTCACTGAATCAATGTGCTGTTTGACTTGAAATATTTTTTTCGCAGAAACCAAACAATTGCAATGTGAACAAAATAAAACTGATTTGTCCCACCGAAAAACATTGGGAATTTGGTTTTTCATACGCACAATAAATTCACCCGGCGTTTCTTTTCTATCTTTTGGCATCTTAACCCAACTTTCAACCAACCGATTACTTCAAATACCATGCAATAACTGAGAAGAATATGATGTAACTTATTGCGTTTACTATGCATTTCATACTTACACAAGTGACGCATAGCACTTGTCGTTGTGCTCTCTTCACAAATCATAGTAACCAATAATTGCGCCAAACTCATTTCGTGGAAATTTTTGAGTCTCATTTTTACAAACAAATTTGTCGCCTCATTGGAGAAAACAAATAAAAAAATTTTGAAACAGACGGGGTAAATGGTTACAGATCTGTTCTTTAAACGAAAGTTTAGCTGCGAATTGTTTTTCTTGATGTTTTGGTTAGAAGAATGATTTAAATTTCTTTAAATAACTCATAAAATATGCAAAAATGCATTTTAAATCGAAATATGCTTTTATGGACGAAACATGCAAAATATGCATGCAACATGCATTTGGATGACTATCACAGCTTTAATCATCATCCTTACTGAATTTTAATTAGTGACGACAAGTTGTTAATAATACCAGTTATTTTAAGAATTTTATTATTAATTTGTTATTATACAGTGCTACATATTCGTTTAAACGCATTGCATTTTTTTCGTTTACTTTAGAACTGTTTTAAGATTACAACAATAACAACAACAAATATTCTTCCAAACTATTCGTTTAGGTAACAGTAAACCATCGTTGCATTTGTTTCTTATCTATTGCTTTTTGTTGTAACATAACGGGTCTCTATTTAAAATTATGCTTAAAAATGCTACATATTCGTATAAACGCATAGTTTGTTAAAGACTGCAGTAGTGAAGTTAAAAGTGATTAACTTGTGAATATTGTTTGTAACTGAATATTTTGGTAAATTCTTACAATGTTTTTACACATTCATTCAAATTTCTTAGTTAAATTAAATTTTTTAACCTAATTTTTTCAGATTTTCTAAAATGCCTAAGGCAAAATACTTAAATGATGAGGAACGGGTATTGGTCAGTGTTTACCACGAGGAGGGCTATTCCAATCGTGAAATTGGACGAAAAATTGGAAGATCGGAAGGAGTTGTGCGTGCTTTCTTAAAGAAAGCAGGCAATTATGGAATAAAGAAAGCAACAAGAGGCAACACAAAATTGTCACAGCGTGACAAAAACAAAATAAAGTATTAGGCTACGAAAAATTTTTTGAATTGCACACAAATAAAAAATAAATTGGGTCTTCCTGTAACGGCAAAACACACTTTACACATTTTACGAAGTGATGAAAATATAAAATGGAAAAAACCAAAGTCTAAGCCAATGTTAAAGGAACATCAAAAAAAGGTCGTTTGGAATTTGCCCGTAAACACATTCATTGGACTACGGAATGGATGAAAGTTGTGTTTTCGGACGAGAAGAAGTTCAATTTAGATGGCCCTGACTCACACTCATGTTATTGGTATGATCTACAAAAAAATAATGTACGCATGTCGAAGTGTGACTTTGGTGGTGGCAGTGTTGTGGTGTGGGCAGCATTTTCGTCAGCTGGCAAGGCTCAACTGTGCTTTGTGCCGTCAAAAATGAACTCAAAAACGTACACCGATATATTTGAAGATGCCCTCATCACATTTTTAGATGAAAAAATGGACGAAGACAGCATTTTTCAGCAAGACAACGCTTCCATCCATGTGCCAAGAGAGTCTCGAAATTGGCTTAAGGAGCAATTCTTTAAAAAAGCACGCACAACTCCTTCCGATCTTCCAATTTTTCGTCCAATTTCACGATTGGAATAGCCCTCCTCGTGGTAAACACTGACCAATACCCGTTCCTCATCATTTAAGTATTTTGCCTTAGGCATTTTAGAAAATCTGAAAAAATTAGGTTAAAAAATTTAATTTAACTAAGAAATTTGAATGAATGTGTAAAAACATTGTAAGAATTTACCAAAATATTCAGTTACAAACAATATTCACAAGTTAATCACTTTTAACTTCACTACTGCAGTCTTTAACAAACTATGCGTTTATACGAATATGTAGCATTTTTAAGCATAATTTTAAATAGAGACCCGTTATGTTACAACAAAAAGCAATAGATAAGAAACAAATGCAACGATGGTTTACTGTTACCTAAACGAATAGTTTGGAAGAATATTTGTTGTTGTTATTGTTGTAATCTTAAAACAGTTCTAAAGTAAACGAAAAAAATGCAATGCGTTTAAACGAATATGTAGCACTGTATATGAAGGAAGAAATTTATTTTATTATTTTTATGTGATAATAACAATATTTGGCGCAATATTCATGTATGTATACATATATAAACATACATAATCCATCAAAACCAAGTCTAAAACAATCAGCCGAAAGCTTCTGCTGCTAGCGCTGCGTTTTCTTGAGTTTATTTATAATTTTATTATCACGTAAGCTTTTAAAAATATAAATAAAAATAAACAAAAAATACAATCATACATTTTTTCCAATATGTTGCACAATTTTCATATAAACCTCATAATATATAGGGTGGACCATGTAAAATTTGCCTTTTGAATCGGCTATAAAAAAAAAACTAATCAATATTTTTTTTTTAACTTTTTTCTTATTTTGAAGATTGAACATTGTCATTTATGAATAAAAAATAATATCGTTCAAATAACTGCCACGACTGGCTTTACAGTAGGCCATTCGATCAACCCAATTTTTAAGCACATTTTCGATTGTTTGGGCTCCAATTTCATGAATGGCAACTTCGATTTCGTATTTTAAAGCATCAATCGTCTCTGGACGGCATCATAGCATTTGTCCTTAACGGCTCCCCACAAAAAATAGTAATAGAAGCACCATCTATGTACTCTCGGAATTAAATCCAATTTTGTACGACTTGATTTCAAAGAATTACAGTCCGTACAAACAACAAATTTACGTCCCTGTAAATAATGACGGAAATTTTTGATATCGTTAACTACGGCTAAAGTCTCTAATTCATACGAATGGTATCTAGATTCAGTGGGCGATGTACATTTGCAATATTCAACTACATGAGGCTTATTGTCAATTTTATATAGCATATTGCAGCATTGCTCCATAGCCAATTGAACTCACATCTGTATGCAACTCTATTGAGAACTTAGGATCGAATATGATTAATACTGGAGCTTGTGTTAGTACCGATATTATTTTGCTCATGCTCTGATTTCCAAACAAAATTTGAATGGAGTGGTACAAACCGATAAATTTCCTTAACTGTGCCACAGATTGCGGCGGTAGTAACCCTATTAATGCCTGAATTTTACGAGCGTTTGGCCTAATTTCTCCGTCACTAATTTCAAACCCAAGGTACTCGATACTAGTTTTGAGAAATGAACATTTGATTATATTAAAGGAAAATCCTGCTTTACTTAAAGTTTCTAGCACGATCTGCAACCGGTCTAATGCTTCCTCTTTGGTTTCTGCTATAATCAAAACATCATCGATGTATACGATGGCAAAAATATTCGCTAATGTTCCCAATGCTTTTATTATAGCCCGCTGGAAGACAGACGGTGCATTTTTAGGACCAAAAGGCATAGTCAAAAACTCATATTGCCCTTCAGGCGTTACAAATGCAGTTCGCTCAATCGAATCCACATGTACTGGTATTTGGTAAAACCCGCTGGCCATATCTACACATGAGAAATATCTTGCACCGCGGAGTCTAGCAATTTGATCCGATATGAGAGGCAACAGGAACCGATTTTTAAAATCCTGCTTCTTAACGGATATAGATAATCTATACACTTTAGGTATCAACAAGCTTTTACGCTTTGTCAAAAGCTCAGGATGGTTCAATATGGAGAGGGAAATGTAGCCCAGCCCCCGCGGCTCACAACGGACCCATTTCGTGGTCTAAGTGGCATCGTTGTCTCTTTGTGCGATGCGGCCGCCAAACCTAACCTAACATATTCTCGAATTGTTTTTTAATTTACCGATAGATTTTCGTAAGTATTTTAAGCAAGATATGCATTAAAAATACAACTGTATACAGAATACGGAAGGTGGCGCCTTCCGAAAATCGCTACTTTATATTTCCCGATTTTGGAAACCGATTACGTTATCACTTCAAGTAAATAAACAAAAGAAAAATTTTTAAATATTATAATTTTAGGATTTCATTTGTGGAAAACGTGTTTTTAGTATCAAGATATTATATTCGTTTTGTTACCGCGTAATAATCATATAAGCAATCCTGGCATTGGCACTAAAATATCATTACCGATTATAATACAAAAATAATTTTTTCAAGTGAAATAATTTTAATTGTACTTCATCTACCTAAAAATTTACACCGGAAAGTTATATTTTGAGTAGAATCCTTGCCTTTCGCTTTTTCTCATCGCTCATTTTCAGGTAATCTAATTTTTGCATATCTGCGATTGAAAATTTTCGACAGATTTTTTTAAATAAATATAAAAAGTTCACGGCCATTATTGGTATCTACGCAATTATAAATTCCAGCGCTATGTTAATAACCGCCCTCTGCTGACAATCTTAGCACTGCAACATAATGTAATTATAAGAAGGCGTAAAAAGTGCAGTATAGAAGAGTGTTTCTTTAGCTCCATGAGAACAATCGATATCGATAATTATGGTTCGACAGCTGAGGATGACAAAGTGTGTTAAGATTTCGTTTAACGCCAGAACAACGCTTCCAAATTGTGAAAATTTACTTTGAAAATATAAATCTTTTCGCGAGGTTCAAGAGTACTGGCGGTATCATCGGTCGTTATATCTTTCAAAAGGAGGAGCCGCCGTTAAGAGGAAAGAGCCGCCGTTACGGTAAATCTTGAGTGTTATCCGGCCAAAAATTGTTTCCAAAATCAGCTGAACATCGACATTTAGTTTTAATAAGACGGAACAACTTGAAAGTCGATTTATTGCCATAGTCAAACGACCACCATACGACCAAGTTATTTGGT
This sequence comes from Anastrepha ludens, assembly GCF_028408465.1. Classification (NCBI taxonomy): domain Eukaryota; kingdom Metazoa; phylum Arthropoda; class Insecta; order Diptera; family Tephritidae; genus Anastrepha; species Anastrepha ludens. Next base: position 75,163,792 of record NC_071498.1, read on the forward strand.
TGACCGAAAGGACCATGTAACGTGTAGTCGCGGCGTATATCCGCCAGATATCATATTCAAGAAATAAATGCCATGAAACTATCTACCAGAATATAATAAAAAAAACGCATTCCAATAATATATCTGTTTAGTATTATCGTTTTAAGTTCTCACGCTCTCAAAAAATCATCCTTTAAACAAAGTATTTTGTTATGGGAAACGAAGTAGAGCTTCAAAGAAAATTTCCCTTTTTGATTGCGAGAGGAAGTTTATAAATATTACCACTGTTACCGCTACAGATTCCACTCGGAATTGATTTCGCATCCGATTGGATTTCCGATTAGGCATTTGAAAGGTGCTCGGTGGTTCGAATCCAAAATCAGTTGTTTTATTACCGTATCCATCCGCATACATAGAAGAAATTTATAAACAAAAATAACTAAACATTAACGCAAATCAATGAAAATTAGTCAAAAGAGCAACAACGTTTCAAATTCATACGGATTCAGGGAAATCATTTTCTTCGCTTCCATAGCGAGTTGGACTCAGCGACAAGCCTGATTATGATTTTGTTTGCATTAATGGTCGCAATGGTAATAGAACCAATTTTACAGTTAAGAGATATGATCATAAAAGCACAAAATATTGGGGGAAAACATCCAAAATCGGATTAAGTAATATGCCCATTCCGCAGCTCAACGCGAGAGCAAAAAATAGCAAAATTTTTCGGTAAAAGAAACCGCTAAGAAACTTTATTTGGGTGAACAAGTTTTCTGAGAATGCGATTTTTGTGACATTATGTTAATATGTACGAGTATATACGGGAATTGTAATGAGTTTTTGATCTTTATGTATACTATATATGGCTATACATACGATATATACGTCCATAAATATACATATATGTATACACGTACTTCAGATATAGTATATGAACTTGCTGTCTAACCGCAAGATAACACGCAGAAAAGAAACTTAATAGTTTGAAATTACGTCAACACGCAACAGAAGTCATGAGAAATTGGAACATCGGTATAAAAAGGGGAACAACTGAAGACAACAGCAGTAAATAAATATACATACATATCTACATGCATGCCTATAGAGCGGACTTGTTTGTATGTAAAAGCTCAGAGAGTGTTTGAATGTGGAAAATTAAACATCGCGTGTTGGTAATTCCCATTCGACTTCATGTTGCCTTTGCATCACGAAAATTATGATGATTACGCAGCTGACATAGCATTCATTGCATCGCTCCCATTGCCTTTGTGCGCATCAATTTAAGTCAGACAAGATATTTTGACTGAGGATCAAATTGCCTTTACTCCAGTACTAGATTCCGCATTACCTTCTGTCAGCTGAAGGAGTTACGGACAAGTAGGCAAGGCGGATACGTCAATAATGTTTGAATCGCTAATTAGTAACAAAAAATCGATCGTAACAGAAAATCGATGCAAAAGAGTTATTTCATGTTTAGATGTATTAAAGTATACCCTTAACAATGCTTGCGATAACTTCTGGAGGTTTGGTGAGAAAGTGCAATAAAGATACACACAATTGATGGAAATCTATATTTTCCAAGATTTGATGTACTCGTATAACGATGCTTTCCTACAGGATCGTTTAAACCCAAGTGTACTGACCGACATGAAATCGAACTTTGAACTGGTGAAAAAACTGGTTAAGAAATAGCGTTCGTTGACTAGATGCATCCATACACATTCATTTACTGCAATATCTATTATACCTACATTTACATACGTAGTAGCCGAATTTAGTAATATCTCTTCTACCGTAAACGCATTTATGCGGCAAATGGTTGGAACGAATTCTTAAGCATTATTACAAATTTTGATCAGACGTGTTCGTTTACATAATTAGTTTCAGCAAAAGCTGAAATTTCTATGTTCCAAGACAATTCCTGCAGAAGGTCAAGCAATCGTATGTACGACTAATAGCCGAAGTGAATACCTCCTTTGTCGTAAATGAATCCTTCTTCTTGATTGGTGCGATAACCACTTAAGCGATTTTGACCCAGTTTAACAAAGCATCAGTCGTTTCTTTCTCGTACTAACCGGCCCAGTTGGAAACACCACTTGAAGCCAAGTCTTTTTGTATTTGATTTCTTCAACGCGGAGGAGGCCTTCCTCTTCCTTTGCTACCACCAACTCGTACCGCATCGAATACTTTCAGAACCGAAGCGCTTGTATCCATTCGGACGACATGACCCAGCTAATGAAGATGCTGGATCTTTATTCGCTGTACTATGTTCATGTCGTCGTAAAACTCATAGAGCTCATTGTTCCATCGCCTACCATTCTCGCCGTTGCTAACGTACAAAGGTCGAAAAGTTTTAATTCCATTTTCAATCTTTCTCTCAAACACTCCAAGCTACGCATAATCGGATGTTGTCATAGTCCAAGCTTCTGCGCCGATTCTGACGACGCTGTTAATATTCAGCAAAAGTCGAGAACACTAAGTTTTGATTATGTCGTTTTCTTGTTTTTGGGTTTATCACCTTTACCTAGGAATTAGTCAAATTATTGTTATTATTATTGCCGAGCTCAACTCTTTTCATTGAAATACAAATGCATATTACTTTTTGCTCGAAATATAGCTCACGACTAGATGAACATTTTGAAGATATTTAAATATACGAGTACATATGTCTATATTTATGTCCTTTCCTTTACAATGTATACCTACAACCAGTGTTTGAAACAAATATAATGCACTGTAGAGTGTAATTACTGTAGGCTTTACGTTAAGTACGCCTCAGCTTCATTGAGCTCGATAAATACTCCTAACAAAAAGTCATTCTTACTTTTAGCTCTTCCGCAGCTAAGCAATACCTTAAAAGATACCCAATTATGGTAAACCCATCGTTCACAATTAGCCCAGGCATAATAACTTTACAAAGTACTCCATATGTACTTTTTAAAGATGACAAATTAAATAAATTTATGGAAAAAATTAATATCGTACGAGTATACAAAATTTTAAAAGCTTATTGAATTAAAAAGAAATCAATCATATGGTATCATAATTTTCTCACTGCTCTCAATTTACGTAATCTACTAAGTTTATTAAAGCTGGAGTAATCATTTATATATGTTTTCCATTTTCCAAGGTTGCTCTTAAGTTTTTTAAGTTACGTTAAAGTCTGGAGTGATTTTACTATTAAACGACCAACAGGTATATCCTTTTTTCTTCACGACCAAATTATCTTTTGTATCGATAATTTAATAAAACCGACTATACCACTGGGCCACCGTAGCCGACTACCATTCGGGAGTGCGTAGTTTCGTATCTCTGTGCATGAACAATAGCAAACCTCCGAGTGCATTTCTGCCATGAAAAAGCTCCTCATAAAAATCGTTTGCTGTTCGGGAGCCGTGTTGTCAAGATTATGGGGGTGTGGGGACTAAAACCTCGGCGCCATTACTTATACAGCTTTAGAGATATCAACATTTCTACGACAATCAATATCTCTTTTTTCAATTTCAGAGAGGAATTCTAATACAAAAAGGAGTAGGTACTTATCGATAGCGGACGTTTATAGAAGAGTTTTTACCAACTTATTATTTTAAACCAGGAAACAGGAATATAATGGCTGAAAGAGAATTGGCAAAGTTGAAGCAACAAAAGTAGCCCTGTATGAAAGCGATCTAATGAGACTTGTCTATTATCAGAAAAGAGGGTTGACTGCATTGAATATAGTGAGTTATAGCTGTTTTACGAGGTATAACCATACTCTCTAGTAGCGAATCTTCGTGAGTGAGCAGAGAAGTGGCGAATCGAAGACACATATTATTACATTTACCTATTGTCATAAATATCGCGAATTCCTTTACTTCTCACTGCATTAGTTGGAACATAAACTCAAAGTACATACATAGGTACATATGCAAATATGTATATAAAAGTATACAATTTCATTTACCTAATGCTTCGGCGCCACGCTCATGCATTTGCTGTCCAGCAGCTTATATGTGTGTGTGTCGGGTGACACACGTACTTGCTTCGTGTCACACATACTTGTTGTCGGCTTTTGCATGATGAAAATCAAAAATTTCAGATATCAGCGTCAAGCACCCGACACGCACACATATAAGCTGCTGGACAACAAATGCATGTGCGTGGCGCCGTAGCTGCCTACTATGCAGGAGAACCGCTATGAAATGAGTACGAAGCGCCGCTTAATAAAAGGTGTCACATTTCTGCCAAAGAAGCGTCTTCAAAACTTAAGTAGGATTTAATTGCCTATTCTCATTAAGTGTTTTTAAAGTTCTTTCTTGTGCCTTAACTGATCTTTCTCTAAATACATTTAACCATTCGGATTTATAATTATCAAAAATCTGAACTCAAGCATGATAGATTTACCAGTTAAGCCATTAACTTCGATGAAATACATATCTTAACAACTTCGGATTCCACGTCATAGGGTACTCGGCAGCCGAATTCGGCTCGCTCATTTCACCCATTTATTCAATCGTTGTCATAGATAACTAGATGAGAAACTCTTTTTCTGGTGAGAATCTCGCATCCTATTATCTATGTCGTTATTCAGACGGAAACGAAGCAAGGTATATAAGAAACACAACCTTAGTTTTTTCGTGAACATACCGATTCATAACTCCTGCCACGTCAACCCATAAGCTGATTCTGTAAAATTATCTGAGAGCCGGTAAACGATCTGATGCTGGCTAAACCTGTAAAAATCTTTTCAGGTGGTCTGAACTGGTTTAGAATTTATTGTAATAGTGATGGTTCCATGTGTAGAAGTCCACGCAAGTGGGGAAAGTTACTGATCGCCATTCACTTGGGAGTGGCCAGGACGATTCTTCTACATATGGTTCAAGCAGCTCACAACGGCCGGGATTAGCCCACGTATCCTCTGGGTAGCTTCCGAACACCCGTTCGGGAGTGAGCTAAAGTGAGAAGGCGAAACATTCCAGGATAGCTGGTTGTGCGTTGGGTTTGGGACCCGCCACTTAAAAATCGCCCCCAATGAAAACTTTAAAAAAGCCTCGGATGAGACCTCCCTATACTGATGACGACCCCTGCAAACGAACTAAGGACTATGATTTGAGGGCATGCACCTGGAATGTCCGGTCCCTTAATGGGGAGGGTGCCTCTGCCCGGCTGGTTGATGTCCTCGTGAGAGTAAAGGCTGACATCACTGCCATCCAAGAGTTGCGATGGACGGGGCAAGGAAAGAAAACCATAGGACCTTGCGACGTCTACTACAGCTGCCATGTAAAGGAGCGCAAATTCGGTGTCGGATTTGTTGTGGGAGAGAGACTTCGTCGCCAAGTACTGTCGTTCACTCCGGTGGACGAGCGTCTCGCAACAATCCGCATCAAAGCCCGTTTTTTTAACATATCGCTAATTTGCGCCCACGCCCCGACGGAAGAGAAGGACGATGCGACCAAAGATTCTTTCTATGAGCGCCTGGAACGTTCCTATGAGCGCTGCCCCCGCCACGACATAAAAATCGTGCTTGGCGACTTCAACGCCAGGGTGGGCAAGGAGGGAATTTTTGGTCCCACAGTCGGAAAATTCAGCCTACACAACGAAACATCCGGTAACGGACAGAGGCTGATCGACTTCGCCGGGGCCCGAAACATGGTAGTCTGCAGCACCAGATTCCAGCATAAAAAGATACACCAAGCTACCTGGCTGTCCCCTGATCGAAAAACGCGAAACCAGATCGATCATGTTGTGATAGATGGAAGACACGCTTCTAGTGTATTAGATGTACGTACGATCCGAGGACCCAACATTGACTCGGATCACTACCTTGTTGCAGCCAAACTGCGCACGCGCCTCTGTGCAGCAAAAAACGTGCATCTACCTACGCAAAGAATGTTCGACCTCGAAAAGCTGCAATCACAACAGACAGCCAGAAGATTCGCCACTCGACTCTCACTCCTGCTCTCAGAGAGTACTGCCCAACAAACCGGCATCCACGAACAATGGAGCAACATTTCTCGTTCTCTACGTACCGCCGCCGAAGAAGAAATCGGATTCCGGCGAGCCCGAAAAAACAATTGGTACGACGAGGAATGTCATGCTGCCGCAGAAAGAAAGGATGCCGCCTATAGAGCCACGCTGCGATCGGGCGCAACGCGAGCCATGTGGGATCGCTACAGAGAGCTGAAAAAGGAAGAGAGACGTATTATCCGACAGAAGAAACGAGAGGCCGAAATACGTGAGTGCGAAGAGCTTGAGATGCTGGCCAACAGGAACAACGCCCGAAAATTCTACCAGAAAGTTCGGCGGCTTACAGAAGGTTTTAAGACCGGGGCGTTTTCCTGTAAGAACAAAGACGGCGAACTGGTGACCGACGTACAGAGCAATCTTAAATTATGGAGGGAACACTTCTCGAACCTATTAAACAGTGACAGCTGCGCATGTCACCGAGAAAGTGAAGATCCCGATACCCCAATCGTTGACGACGGAATTGTCGTTCCGCTACCCGATCATGACGAGGTGAGAATAGCGATAACGCGGCTAAAGAACAACAAAGCCGCGGGCGCCGACGGACTGCCGGCTGAGCTATTCAAACATGGCGGCGAGGAGCTGGTAAGGTGCATGCATCAGCTCCTATGCAAAATATGGTCGGATGAAAGCATGCCTGCCGATTGGAATTTAAGTGTGCTCTGCCCAATCCATAAGAAGGGCGATCCTGCAATTTGTGCCAATTACCGCGGGATTAGTCTTCTAAATATCGCCTATAAGGTTCTAGCGAGCGTATTGTGTGAAAGGCTGAAGCCCACCGTCAACCAACTGATTGGACCTTATCAGTGTGGCTTCAGACCTGGAAAGTCTACCATCGACCAAATATTCTCAATACGCCAAATCTTGGAAAAGACCCATGAAAGGAGAATCGACACACACCATCTTTTCGTCGACTTCAAGGCTGCATTCGACAGTACGGAAAGGAGTTACCTGTATGCCGCGATGTCTGAATTTGGTATCCCCGCAAAACTAATACGGCTATGTAAGATGACGTTGCTCAACACCAACAGCGCCGTCAGAATTGGAAAGGACCTCTCCGAGCCGTTTGATACCAAACGAGGTTTCAGACAGGGTGACTCCCTGTCGTGTGACTTCTTTAACCTGATGTTGGAGAGCATCGTGCGAGCCGCAGAACTTAATCGCTCAGGCACAATTTTTTATAAGAGCGTACAATTGCTGGCGTATGCCGATGATATTGACATCATCGGCCTTAACAACCGCGCTGTTAGTTCTGCCTTCTCCAAACTGGATAAAGAGGCAAAGCGAATGGGTCTGGTGGTGAACGAGGACAAAACGAAGTACCTCCTGTCTTCAAACAAACAGTCGGCGCACTCGCGTATCGGCACCCACGTCACTGTTGACAGTTATAATTTTGAGGTTGTAGAAGACTTCGTCTATTTAGGAACCAGCATTAACACCGATAACAATGTCAGCCTTGAAATCCAACGTAGAATCTCTCTTGCCAACAAGTGCTACTTTGGACTAAGTAGGCAATTGAGTAGTAAAGTCCTCTCTCGACGAACAAAACTAACACTCTACAAGACTCTCATCATGCCCGTCCTAACGTATGGCGCAGAAGCTTGGACGATGACAACATCCGATGAAGCGACGCTTGGAGTGTTTGAGAGAAAGATTCTGCGTAAGATTTTTGGACCTTTGCACGTTGGCAACAGCGAATATCGCAGACGATGGAACGATGAGCTGTATGAGCTTTACGACGACATAGACATAGCGCAGCGAATAAAGATCCAGCGGCTACGTTGGCTGGGTCATGTCGTCCGAATGGATACAAACGCTCCGGCTTTGAAAGTATTCGATGCGGTACCAGCTGGTGGTAGCAGAGGAAGAGGGCGGCCTCCTCTGCGTTGGAAAGATCAGGTGGAGAAGGACTTGGCTTCACTTGGTGTGTCCAACTGGCGCCGGTTAGCACGAGAAAGAAACGACTGGCGCGCTTTGTTAAACTCGGCCAAAATCGCGTAAGCGGTTATAGCGCCAATTAAGAAGAAGAAGAGAGTGATGCTACTACTCCATTAACGATCACCTCCAGACGATTTCGTTTAATATTGGCATTCAATTAATTAAATAGCGCTGGTATTTCAAAACGTTCTGAGTACGTAAAAGCCAAAAAATGTCAAACTTTGCGACACAGCTGTCAGTTGCCAGATTGCAACACTAGGGTTGCCAAATCCCGAAATATAAAAGGCACCCCTCGTTTGAAGACGAAATTAATTTTAGACCAGAATTCATAGAGCATACAAGTGTTTTGATATATTGATATATAATATATGTACATATGTATGCTTCCAAGCAAATGTAGTTTTTGGCAGCTATGTTTATTTATATCAGTTGCTTCATCTATTCACCATTCGCTTAAGCTGGGCACACACGGAAAACAAATCAAAACAATCGATTGAAATTTTAACGGATTGATGCGTGTGTGGTGCAATCGGCAAACCGATTGAGAATCGGCAAAAACTTGCAATCGGTTGAGCTAGTGTGGGGAAGTTCACGATTTTCTCATTTCTTTTGAAATTTTGAAGTGTGCACATGAGCGGACAAATGACAACGTTAAGCAACACATTTATTGAGGTAGGCCATAGTCTTATCTACTAGTGCCTTCGTAATGAATATAATAATTATGAATAATTACATTTCTAATAAATAAAGATTTGTTTAAAAGTCAGCTATTATTATGGATAAATAAGAGCGATGAATATAAATCCGAAATATAAAATTAAAATCGTCTCAAATTTTGTTAGAAAAATATAAAGAAGTAGACAAAAACGCTAATATAGAAAGTGTGATAAAAATGTTCCTTCCCTCCTTCTTTTCAAACAAAAATAAGTACCATACATGACAATCATTTTTTTCGGGTTCGATGTTCACTCAATTACCAACAAATCCAGGATCATCACCTGCTCAACAAGAGTGCCTTTGGTTTCGAAATTTTTAAGAAGTTTTACTCTTATAATTTGTATGCCATTAAATTCGAAATACCGTTAGTAGTTAAAGACACTTTTTAAAAAACTGTAACTCAAGTATGTTCAAATTCTGGGTATGTCAATGAAAAGCATTTCAGTAGAAATAACACAGGAAAGTGATATAAATACCCTTGTCACGTCGGTCTCCTTGCCACGGGGATGAGGCTTAAGTGGTGAGTTAACCCCATGTTATGAAGATTAACTTACCACGAACTAAGAGGGCAGCTCCATATAGGAATTGGGTATCCACTCATCCGCGAAACGGCGGAATTGGTGGCCACCCAAGTACTATGTGGAGAGTACCGCACCGATAACCTGGCAGGAGGTATAAAATGCATTTTCTACATTGCGGAGGCTAACAATGGATCTCTCTGCACGAGGTAATCCACTTTCGGGAGATCCTCCCGTCGAGCAATCGACGGCTCGGGCATCGGATGTGCAGGCCCGAGCCCCACACCCCCCTATGACCGGAACTGACACCCAGGGCTCCGGAGGAAGCGCACTACTAGTGGTGAAACATGGCACATTGGCTATGCCAATGGAGAGCCGAGTGAGTCTGAGCGATACACCGTCGTCGAAACGATCTGAAGCAACTGAACAAGTTGTGGAGTATGTTGAGATGGCGGACAATCTCTCAGTAGACTCAGATGGATCTCTGGTACCGAGTAAGTCTTTGACAACGGTTAAACCTGGTGCGAATCAGGTAAGTACCGGTAAAAAGATTGAAGTTATTGGAGAGTCGACCGCATGTGTTGGTCTATCCGCAAGGAAGATCAAACGAAGAACACAGACGGCGAAACAAGCCGAAGCATTAGCTAAGGTAAGTACTCAAGCTCCGTCAACTTCGACACTTGTAATGGAAACGGGAAAGGGTGGCAGAACAGAGGATTCCTCTGTAGCGTTGCACTCTTCCGGAAATGAAACGGGGTCTGTGCCAACGACCGGGAAGAGGAGAAAGGCAAAGAAGAGGAAAGTCAAGAGACGGAATTTCGAAATGCCTTCATCCTCGACCCAATCCAAGGCTGACAAACCCTTGCCTGACAAGGCAAAGGTTAAGGGACCTCAAATGACGAATGACACTCTTCCGTCAACGTCTGGCGAATCATTCGCGAGAATGGCAGCAAAAACAATGACGGTGGAGATACATACCGACAAACAAGACAGTCTATATTTGGAAAGCTATCGGTGAGTCGAAAGACGCACCGACTTTCGAGGGGAAAAGCGTGGTGGACGGCATCGTAAAGGTGCACTGTTCCAATGCTTTTTCCCGAGAATGGCTGGAAAAAGAGATAGCAAAAATTCCAGCCTGCGAAAACAGCAAGCTCATTCTTGTTGAGAGTAGCAAAGAAAGGCTGGTACGAGCGAGTGTCTTGATTCCGGGTCCTTACTGTAGTTCAGCAGAACTCCTCACACGTATTCGTGTTCAGCACAAAGATCTTGACTCTCTGGAGAGTATACTCGTGCACCAGGCAGAAATCCCCTACCACTTCGGAGACGGGCTCCCACCTGGTACTGGGTATCGATCTTGGGTCCCTCAAGGTTCTTAAGTCGAAATACAGGTGCCGTCCTCACCTACATCTGGGGCGAATCCACTTCCGTGTCCAGGATAAGGTGGAGGACAAAGCGTAAATATACTCAGTCTCATGACTGAAGCAATATTTACACAGATCGGCAGCATAGCAAAGCGTCTAGGGCTGTCCTGTGCCATAGGCATGCAAAACTGCAAACAAATCCACACATAATACTAATACAAAAACCATGGGTGTGTCACAAATGTATCTGTGGTCTAGGTGCTATGTCGTTGGGACAAATACTTCATTGTGAAGAGAATGGAGACCGCGAGCATGTATTATCGAGGTTGATCGAACACACGATGTTAAAAGAGCTATGCTCCGGAGATATCGTTGCTGCAAAAATAAAGTGCTTGAAAAGTGGGAATAGTGTCGAAGCTATCATAGTTTCGTCCTACTTACCCTACGACTCTTTACAGCCACCTCCTTCGAGGGTGCTAAGAGAAGTGGTCAGGTATGCAGAATCCAATAATCCGGAGCTAATAGTGGGCTGGGATGTAAATTTACAGAACATTGTGCGGGGAAGCAGCAAATGCAACCCCAGAGGTGTTCCTGGATTTCATCCTGTCATCCGATTTGGTCATTCAAAACACTGGTAACAAACCAATTTTTGTGACCAGAAGGAGACTAGAAGTGATTGATTTAACACTTACCAATAGGTCAGTTGGAAATAAAATCAACCGATGGCGGGTTTTGGAAGAGGACTCTCTTTCTGATCATCGTCTTATCGAATTCCGACTGGGAATTGATACAATATCAATACCTTCCGGTAGGAATCCTCGAAATGTGGACTGGGATAGGTATAGTGAGCTTGTAGCAGAGCGTTTACCAAACCTGAAAAAAACTCAAATGAGTAGAAATTATTGAAGATGCTACTAAGAAATTAGAAGGTACTTTAATCAATTGCTTTGAGGAACTATGCCCACTCAGGCAAAACAGACAGGGGAAAGCGGTTCTTTGGTGGAGCCCTGAACTGTCGAAGCTTCATGTGCGGTCCAGAAAACTTCTTAATAAGGCCTTAAAGACCCAAACAGAGAGAATATAAGAAAAAAGTACGGAAAGCCAAACTTGAATCCTATAGAAATTTCTGCAGTAACGTCGAAGAAATGAGGGAAACAGCGAGACTTTGTAAGGTCCTTCATTTAGACCACTCAGTAAGGCTGGATTCCATTCGAAAACCTGATGGTTCATACACTATTTACAAACGAAACATTACGAAACCAGGAAAAGATGACTATCCCCTAGAAAAAAAGTTGGCAAATTAAAGATCCACTGTCACGAAATGTAAATAAAAATGAAAAAGAAAAAATTAATAAGCCTCCGCCAATATATGATCAAGGCGTAGAATGTATAAAAACATTAAAGAGTGCTTTAAATGAAGTTGCAAATAATAGCTTCACTCTAAAAATTTTAGCAAATAATGAAGTTCGCATTCAAGCAGAAAATTTGCAAATATATAATCAATTACACCATATATTAAAAGAAAAAGGAACGAAATTGTATACATTTAGACCAAAAAGTGAAAGAGGACTTAAAGTAGTCTTACGTACATATAGACCAAGAAGAAATTAAAAAAGAACTAAACGAAAAAGGCCACAAAGTACTTAACATTACTAGTATAATACAAAGCACAACAAAAAAAAACCACTACCATTATTTTTCATCGAACTACAAGTAAGTCATAACAAAAAAGACATTTACAATAAGCGCAGCATTTCACAGTGCACGAAATGCCAGAAATATGGCAAAAATATTAACAAACATATTTCCCGGAGTAAGCTATGCTGATCTTCTTCAAGGGAAGATAAAGCAGAGCAGGAGTTGACTAACAAATCTGGAAACAACAAAGATATCGAAGAACTTAAAGACATGGTAAAATCCCTAGTCAACCAGATGACAAATTTGATGAATATAATTACAATGCTTTTAAAGAATATGAATGGACAAAAGTGATAAAATGAAAATTCTAATTTGGAATGCAAATGGACTAACACAACACTATTTAGAACTATAACAATTTTTAGTTGACAAAGAAATTGACATAGCTTGGATTGCAGAAACACATTTCTCTGACAAAAGTTTTCTGAAATTTCTTAATTATAAAATGTATGTGACAAACCATCCTGATGGAAGAGCCCATGGAGGGACAGCTATAATTATTAAATCAAGCATAACTCACATAAAACAACTCCAGTATTCGACACCTCATCTTTAATCCACGACATTGCAAATATAGAACAAAAATGGACCAGTACCTATCTCTTCCATTTATTGTCCACCTAGACAAATACATAAGAACGCTTAACAATTGATTTATTGCAGCTGGAGATCTCAATGCAAAACACATTGGTTGGGGCTCAAGACTCACCAACAAAAAGGGGCGTATTCTAATTAACGCAATTAACAAAAACAATTGCAGATTTAAAAGTACCGGAGAACATACCTATTGGCCAACTGACGTAAAGAAAATTCCAGACTTGATCGATTTCTGCATAACCAAAAATATAAGCCATAACCAATTGACAATTCAGTCATGAACTTTCTTCTGACCACTCGCCGATATTAGTTGAATATGTAAGTTATATAAAATCCATAGATACATCTTTGCGCATACTTAAGGGGTTATATACCTTGTGGTCCGGTGAAATTAGCGAAAGTTGGGTTTTTTTTAAAGATATGTAGCAATAATTTTATTGTATAAAAGTTTTTATTATTGGATATTACAATGTTTAAAGAAAAAAAAAAGGCTTTGTTTGTGTAAAAATATTTAAAAATGGCGGAGTTATGGCGTTTTCCCCCAATACCCTTTTTTTGGAAGAGGCTTGCGGTGGACGCGATTCAAGTCCACCAAGTCAACTGAAATCAAAAAATCGAAAAGATTTCATTAGTATAGGGTTATATCTTCTTAGTGAACGATCAATATATTAAATATTTTGATTTTTGTGAAAATAGGAACATGTTTTTAAAAAACTCCACTTCTACAGTCCTAAAATTGGCATTAAAAAATTCATATCTGCAAAATAAAAATTTATACATAAAAAGTTGATCGTTCACTAAGAGGCGACATCAATTACGAACAATTTAAAAAAAAAATTATAAAAAGCGGTTGAATACTTTTTTTTGCAATCGCGTCCACCGCAAAAGCATTTTTGGAAAAACACGTTTTTGAGATAATCGCGTTTAAAGTTTCAAGCGCCGCATGAGGCCGTACGCTCAGGACGTGACGACGCACAATTTAAAACACTGTAACTTTCGATCTATTGCTCAGATCTCTATGAAATTTTTGGAAAATGTTCTCAAGGGATTGTACTTTACGATAAAGAAATAAAATTTATTTTGATTTTTTTGAAAAACACAAGGTATATAACCCCTTAATGACAGAACCAACTGGGAAAAATTCCGAAAAATACAGCAGCAACTGACATTTCTATGAAGAAGCAAATTATTGACTAAAACATTAAAAACCCGAACAAAACATCAACCGCCATTAAAAAAGGATGTCAATTCATGGGCCGTAACAAAAGAGGAAAAGGCGAAAACTTTAACAAAATACTTTGAAGACGAAGAAAAGAAATTTGACAACCAAAACAACTACCATTATGATTTTACAAGGCATATATATTTTTGCGAAACGTTTTTAATGCAACGTATTTTCCGAAACTCTGGAAAGTGGCAGAGACTATTGCATTGCCAAAACCGGGTAAAGATCCAACTACCGTACCATCTTATAGACCACTAAGTTTACTACCGACAATATCTAACATTGCTGAAACATTACTGCATGATCGACTAAGCCAATTTCTGGAAAAAAAAACTTATAATACCGGATCATCAATTTGGATTTAGAAAACAAAACATTCGACTATCCAAAAGATCCATAGAACTACAAATAAAATCCAATCAGACCTTGAAAATAATCGTATTGTGCGGCAGTATTCTTGGACATAGCTAAAGCGTTTGACAAAGTGTGGCACAAAGGCTTGCTCCACAAAATAAAAACTACTATCTCATCATAAAAAGCTACCTAACTTACCGAAGTTTATATATTAAATATGACAATCAACGTTCAGATATTCATCAAATAACAGCTGGAATTCCGCAAGGAAGTGTTCTTGGACCACTGTTATATGTTTTATTCACCGCAGACATACCACCTCCTGACGAAACTAATTCATCAATTGCAACGTTCGCAGACGATACAATACTACTGGCATCGGACAAAAGCTTAACTATCGCTACTGAAAAACTGCAGTCATACACAAACGCAGTTAAGGAATGTTCGATATTTGGTGCCTAAAAATAAATGAAGACAAAACCGTACAGGTTATATTTACTACCAAAACAAAAATTACTGCAGTTCCAATTAAAATACATAAATGGCATAGCAATTACAATTAAACCAACTACTAAATACTTTGGAATACATTTGGATTCGAAACTAAATTGGAATCACCACATAAAGCAAAAGATCAAACAAATAAAAGAAAACCTTCGACAACTTCATTGGTTAGTCAGCTCTAAATCCACACTAACTATACAGAACAAGCTGTTAGTGTACAACACTATGATTAAACCAATCTGGCTATATGGACTACAGGTGTGGGGAACGGCAAAAAAGTCTCATATAGTAAAAATTAAACGACAACAATCGAAGATTCTTCGAATTTTGACCATGACTGACAGGTACACGAAAAATGATGACATCCCCAGGACTTTTAATGTAGCACCAGTAGACGAAGAAACCAAAACAATAAGTAGGCACTTTGAAAAAATACAAGAACACAATAATGCAGAAATCAACAAACTTCTGAAAAGGGGGAAAAACAAAAAAAGACGCTTAAAGAGAACTCGACCAAGCGACTTAACGAATGGTGGAAAGCAATAGATGTGCAGAGGGAGTTGAATTGCTGTTATATTGTTGTACAATTGTAATTATGTATTGAATATTACTTAATTGTAGGTATATTATTGCATTTATTTTAATTTTTATCGCTTTGGCACTGGTCATTAAGCGATGTATGTAAATCCTGGCCAAATTGTTAAACAACGTACTTAATGTCAATGGATAGATGTGTAAAGTAAAGGGGGAAAAAACAGAAAATAAACTAACGTGAACTAGACTGGAACCCGCAAGGGGACAGACGTCGCGGTCGGCGTAAGATCCTTTGGCGATGTTGTGCGATCTCACATGGGACGACCAAAAACAACAACATAGAACTGTGTACCGTGGAAGAGTCTTGTTGAGGCCTTTACTCCCGAGCATAGTGAACATGGATATAAAAAAATAACGTGTTACTAGACAGGGTCGAAACAAAGTCCATTGCTTAAAGCTTATGTTGAGAGATTTCAACACCATAAACATTTCTTTAGATCCTTGTATACCTTGCTCGTTTAGGGTACAGGCTTTTCATGAAAAAGAATATAAACCTTATTTTTATTTTCTAAAAAATAATTTCAAATGTTTCAAAATATTTTTATTCAAACTATAAGTTAGGAATGAATTTATGGATTTAAAAAAAGGAGATATTTGTGGCTCATATCATGGACGTACTTTGCAACACCTCAGCATTTCTTTACACCAATCTGCACGAGTCCTTTTTCCGACAAGAACAAAAATTCTTGCAATAATTAATGTATTCACACTAATGACCAAGTATCCTCTATCTAGCGATATATCACATGACGAACAAAACTAGCACTCTACAAGGCTCTCATCATGCCCGTCCTAACGTACGGCGCAGAAGCGTGGACGATGGCAACATCCGATGAAGCAACGCTTGGGGTGTTTGAGGGAAAGATTCTACGGAAAAATTGTGAACCTTCGGATGTTGGCGACGGCGAGTCTCGCAGGCGATGGAGCGATGAGCTCTATGAGCTTTACGACGACATGAACATAGCGCAGCGAATAAAGATTCAGTGGCTATTTTGGCTGGGTCATGTCGTCCGAATGGATATAAACGCTCCGGCTCTGAAAGTATTCGATGTGGTATCAGCTGGTGGTAGCAGAGGAAGAGGAAGGCCCCTTCTGTGTTGGAAAGATCAGGTGGAGAAGGACTTGGCTTCACTTGGTGTGTCTAACTGGCGCCGGTTAGCACGAGAAAGGAACGTTAGCGGTTATCGCGCCATTTAAGAAGAAGAAATATATTCCAAAAATAAATAAAAAATAAACAATAAGTTAAAAATTAAAAATCAAAGAAATAATTCAACATTTATTAGAAGTATTGGGTGTCCGGTGACAGAATAAAAGTTTAGTTCAATAACTGTTACAAAGAAGACAAGTGTAGATTTCATTTATTAAAAATTATTTCTTCTAAATGTTGACCGTTACGTCGGATGCGCTCTTGGAATCTGTCCTTCGTACTCCATGCCACTCGCTGGAGAAGTAATGTTGGGAAGTTATTAACCTAGCGAATGATATTTTCTTCTAGTGCTAAGATACCACCTGATGCCGCATTAAATTATAAATTAAACTATAAAGCAAATGGAAAAACGAAAAAAAGTGCCCTTGGTGCATGTGGACTGTGGAGAGACGTTTAAAACCGGGGAAAAGCTTACTTAAACTTGGATACAAAAGAAATACTTTGATTACGTTCAGCGATATTCGATATTCCGCGCTGACATTTTTTGTAAACTGTCGTCGCCTCACGCCCACCACGATCACTCGCGCTTATGGTGAGCACACTCACCGACGTAAACGCAGGATCGTGTCAGCTGTTAAGATGAAACTAATTAGAGCCCCATGCAAATGAAAACTGACCACCCTTCCGTTCCGTAGTGTCGTAGATTTTATCGTAGGATTTTGGAAATTTCCGTAAAATCGTGTCAGCTGGTTGCTCTCTCACCACACAGTGTTGCCAAACAATACATTTCGAAATCATTTAGAAAATAAACTTGGAAAAATTTTAACTTTTGTTACATTAACTTAAAAACAATGTTGAATAATGTTAATTTTAGATAAATGAACTATTTGCATTTGTTGGTTTTTGGCTTTGGTCTATTAAACAATGAAAAATTGTAACTGATAACTCGGATGTGTGTAAAAGTGTGTAAGCAAAAATATCAGTGACAACATTGTGTTGATACAACTAAACGCATATACACATAAATCGATGTATTGTGTAAATATGTAACTAAAAGAATGCAGTTATTTTCTACGAGATAAGCTTTGCTCATTTTTGTATTCTCTAGGGACTGCGGTAAGGGACTACGATACGTCGGTCAGTGTGCGCACACTATTATATGCTCCACCAATACTATAATAATATGTATTATACATATATGTGTATATGCAGATATACAGGGTGGCTGATGAAGGCCGCTACCAAAAAAAAATTGAATAACTTTTTTTTCTTTTTAAGTTATCTGTTCCATTTTTGTTTTAATTTGCAGATTGATCTTTAAAATTTATCAAAATGGATAACTGGGACACGCAAACAAGAATTTGGATAGTCCGCCGCTATCACGCACTGGAGTCCATAGTTTTGGTATAGAGAGAGTACAGGCTGATGTTTGGCGGCGATCCCCCGAGCAGATGGACCATAATGAGACTGGTGAATAATTTTGCTGAGCAAAAAACAGTCGCAAGAAGGCCTTATCATCGAAACCCACCAGTTCGGACGGAGGAAACGATCGCTGCTGTAGCTGCAGTTATACAAAGCAATCCAAGGGTTTCAACAAGAAGCTTATCTGCTCAACTTGGTGTCAGCCGACAGTCTTTGCAAACAATAATGCACAAAGATTTAGACTTATTTCCCTACAAAATTCAAATGGTTAACAAACTGAATGCAGCAGACTTGCCGATTCGCTTGGAATTTTGCCAGAAGATCCTGCAAATGGTGGAAGAAGACCAAAACATGTTAAAGACGGAATTGCATCCTCTTCGCGTGACAGTGTGGTGTGCGGTTTCTTCACGCTGTATTGTCGGGCCTTATTTTTTTGAAGAAAATGATCACACCGTTACGGTTACTGGAGACAGGTATTGGAAATGCTGAAAGAATTTTTCTATCCAGAACTACGCCTAAAGAGAATTCCTTTCAACTCTGTGTGGTTTCAACAAGATGGGGCAACGTCTCACATAGCCCAGACTGTTATGACAGAGTTGCGACGAAAATTTCCCAATAAACTGATTTCAAGGAACTCCGAATTTCGTTGGCCCCCCAGATCGCCTGACCTTACTGCACCAGACTTTTTCTTGTGGGGTTTATGTAAACAAGAAGTTTATAAAACAAAGCCAACAAATTTGGATGAACTAAAACAATCCATTCGGGCAACAATTGCGGCTATTCCTGTCGCAACTCTCAAAGCAGCAATGAACAACTTTTTACTAAGATGCCGCACTTGTGTCAACGAGCATGGGGGCATTTAAATTCAATTATTTTTAAAACTAGTTAAGCTACATTTAATAAAATTTAATGACCTTCAACTTGAAAAAAAATAATATAAATGAATTCCATACACTAAAAAAAAAGTTATTTGAGTTTCTTAATGTAGCAAAATTCATCAGCCACCCTGTATATACGCACCGTGCAACGATCAACAACCATACGAAAGAAAAATACGTGGTACGTGAATCACATAAGCTGATTCGCAATCAAACCAACGAACGCAAACTGATCGTAACTTGTTTTCAGTTCACAATAATTTTCAAGTTCCACAATGCTTTGGATCGTATTTTTAGGTTACAATGATACGAAACTGTCAAATGCTGTAAAATTTAATAAATACAACTAAAATATAATCATGGCTACGACTTTGTTTTTATAACTAGGTCTAGTGAAAGTGAAGGAAATAAAAAAAACTGTGCGGAAGCAGCTAAGAGAAAAGAGCAATCCTTTGGCACTCCCAAACACAGTGTAAATATGTAAATGGTTAGTTATTCTAGCTCATTAACAAATTTTTCCTAACAGATTCCTGAAACGGTCAAACAATAAGAGACCAAATAAGATATTCCTTACTGAATTTTTCTCGAAATTGAAAATATATGTAAACATACATATGCAATCTTGTAAATGGTTTTTAAATTTTAGTTGCAATCTTGTAAATAATTTTTTCGATCAAACGTTCAGCTCTCGTTCACATACATAGGTATATCATAGTAGGAAATATGCGTTTTTCAGTGACGAGTGGTAGGTTCGCTAATGTGATGATGCATCTCTAGATTTTTTCAAGTTTCGCTATTTTTATTCAAAATACTGCCCTTAACAATTACATGTGAAAAACTACCATCTCCACCATGAGATCGTCTACAGTAATCCGCTGAACAGTCGATTCATGAATGCCTAATTGTTGAGAACGTCGAGTTACCGATGATGAAGGCTGTTTAGCAATACTTTGCGCTACAGCAGCAATATTCCCAACAGAATAAAATTGTCGACTCATTCGGATGATTATTTCCACCAAAAAAATTACTAATTTCGCAATATGTTGTTCTTAAAGATCGACCATTTTAATTATAAGTTTTAATAAATTTAACGTGTTGTTCTATTGTATAAAATTTTATGAACATCTGTCTACTTCACAAATATCAAATATGAGATAAAAACCGTCCGTTTAGGAAGAAATACCGTTTATAATTGCATATGTATGTTTAATGAGCATACAGTATATAACATAAAGAAGTTTCCAGCGCACCACAATATTGAGATTGGTTTATAATTTTTGGAAGATTACAAAACGTGGAGTATCGTGTTTTTTTTTTTAATAAGTGACGCTATTGCATGTTTGCCGGGTAACGGTTGTCCGTGATCATATTGTTTACATTCACACATTTCACGTTTATTCGTAGTCCAGCTTCTGGTGTTACAAAATTAAGTTTCCGAAAAAGGAAAGATATTATTAGTTTTTCTTTTGCAAACAACTTAGTGGAGAAATTGTGTTATAAAACTGCACCCAAAGGGATTCATAACAAAATATCATGTGTTATTTAATTTAGTAGTTAAAAATTATTAAAAAGTATACAAAATATATATTTTTTTACATCCTATACAAGGCATACAAGAATAGGAAAATTTAAGCAATTAGCACTGGAGGAGAAATGCATAAAAATGGCAATTCCAACAAAAAAATTGCATATATATTATTTAAAAAAAATCGCATACCTCCATCGGGAAAGCCCTTCGGACGCCCTATGAAACGAATGAGCAGGCTACGAAATACGACCAAACGAATTGTGGATAGACTTAAAACTGTTACCAATTCAGATCCATTAATATTAGCTCGAAAAATTCGAGTACTTGCTTTAAAATCTCAAGTGAAAATAAAAAACTCCTTCTCTAGCTATAGGAGGCGCTTCCACAAGATAGCGATGAAAACCTCTCTGGTAACCTCGGCCGTCAAGCTTTCAATATCACGATCTTTCTCGACTTCCCCGTCTTCTAGTGTGCTAAGGTTTTCGCTCTGGCCATTTCGTCATGCCGTTTTTCTGACTTTGTGCTAGAATTGACGACTTTTGCTTGAGTCTTGGCGACAAAAAAAGTTTGACGACAAAAAAGATTTAGCGACTTATCTGGCGACTTTTGGAGAGCAAATCAAAACCGTTTTAGGCAATAGATACTTTTGTATCAACTTGATTCCCGTGAATGCTCTTTACCTTCCATATTCTAGAGTAACAATTTACTGACTATAGGTAAAATAACACACTAACAAATTAACAAAAATCATACGTTGTATTAGGAAATAATAAAAAATATATCCAATTCAATTACACCTTGTGTCACACAATTGTAATGAGTAACCAAATTATTTTTACCATATTTTACATAAGAGCAATGCGGTCAGGGAATCCCCGGATTTTACTATGTTCTGTACGTGAAACAATTGAATTGATATCGGCTCAGTTGATTGTTTACTATCCTCTAGCTTACTTATTTTTTAATTCATTTTAAGTAAATATAAAATATTTAAATCTATCTCTCAGAATGAAATGTAGGATCCGCCCCTGTTGGAGTTAGCGACTTTCTAGCGACTTTTGATATTGGCCCTAGCGACTCAGATTTATTGGCGTTGGCAACACTGCGACTACCGCCTTTTCGACTTCCCTTTCTCTTGTGTGCAAGCTGTCCCGCTAGAGAACGGTAAGCTCGATAAAGTGAATCCAAACATTACAAACAAAGAGAAAAATGTAAGAGAACTACAAACTCCGGACATGAACTTTACCCTTACATAGTTTTGATAGGTAAGTATGAAGAAATGGCTTCAGCTATTCATTCATGCTGTGTAATAAATTCTTGGTAATATTTATTAACAGTATTTGATTAGATAAACAGATATTTTCACTTTTACTTTGGGAGACAAATCAATAAGGAAGTTTGTAGCCGATTTTTTCAACATTTTGGTTTTTTTTGGATTATGACATTATTGAAGTAAATGAGCGATGTGTATCAGCTACATACGTATGATAGTCCCATTTCGAAAGTAATTATACAAAATTGCAAGTATACATACATATGTTCGTATTTGTATTTTTAGTTGCTTTAGTATTCTTTAAAATATTGTTTACTAATTATTTTATATGCTAATGAACATAGGCAACGTAAGCCGAATTTTGTGTGTAATCTAAGAGTAAAAAAGAGAAAAAATAAATGAAATGATGTGCAATTAAAATTTACCTCTAGTAGACATTGTGCGCAAGTCCAAACTAAATTCACTCTCCGTTTGGTAAATACAGCACTGGTGGTTCCAAGTTGCATGGGCGAATGCCACAACTGCAAAATGCATTCAATCTACATCTTTGGTGAAATGCATATGCAAGTGCAGAGAGTTGGAATTTGTTAATTTTAAGTTAACAAATAGAATGCTTGCTTTTTGAAGCTGCAATTTAAGGGATGGTTGTACTGAACTGACCTAAGAAACTAACTATGAATATTTTCAAAGAATTTCTCAATCATATTCAAATTTATGTTTTAACTAGCTAAGCTTCATTAAGTAATGTAGAGAAAAGTATTCAGAAAAATATTAAACAAAACTATTTGTATTAATTTTTTATCTCAACTGGATAAGCAAAACTTTTGGGCTCTCCATTTGGGGTATAGAGAAGAAAACTATTGTATAAATATATTACTTGACCATAAGAAAGATAAAGATTTTTTAAATTCAATCCAAACTTATTTAAATATTGTTCCTGGACTTTATTTTTTGTCTGTAGGTATAATTGCAATACGCGGAATCAGCACATTTTCTCCTTTCCACACATGATTATGCTATATATAGGGTTTTTCAGTAAGAGCGCTTCAACTTTTGAACTTTTTTGAATAAAACACAAACGGTTTGACTTTTTTAACTAATTTTTTTTTATTATCGAGTTTGAACATATACATTTAAGTATGAAATTCGATTTCTTTTGCATGAGCACCGCGTGCACGTTTTACGAAGTCCAATCGTTGAACCCAATTTTCTACCACTCTTTTGTATAAATCGGCCGAAATTCCAGCAATTTCGCGTTCAATATTGGCTCTGAGCTCACAAATCGTCGTCAGCTTGTTACTGTAGACCAATGACTTCACATAACCCCAAAACGGGACGGCTTGTTAAATGGACCGTAAAATGGTCGTAATGCTCTTAAAGTAGCAGCAACAGAACGATTATTTTCATAAAAAATTTGCACGATTTGCAATCGTTGCTCAAGTGTGTAGCGTTCCATGATGAAATGTATACTAATGAAGTTTACAAATGACAAGCGAAAAATAAAAAATATTGCGTCGTTCGCCCTCCCTATCGGAAAAAAGTTGAATAACCCTATAGAATGAGAGTTTTGAGTATTTTTGAAGGCCTCCGAATAGTATTCACTGACATGCTTATTTTACCGAAATAAGTTTTTCAACAGGTGGAAAATCTATTCAAAACTATATTCAAAATTAAGACTTGGCATATCTGTTTCGTTTCGCACGGATGAAGTTTTATTAGCTGAACTTATTTATTAAACTGAATTAACAGCTCTTTCAAACTGGTGGCAATAATCTCTAAAATATTTTCTAATACATTCAAATTTTTTACTGAGTTAACCTAACTATTTAATATTAATTCTTTTAATTAAGTTATATTAAAATAAAATAATATATTCGAAGTAAACATTTCTCAAACCTTCTTCCTTCTACCCCCATATTGTTATATTTCAGGTATATACCTATATATAATTGGAGGAACCTACAGTTTCAAGCCGATTCCGAACGGCAGATACATATATTTTAGTTATATTTCAGTTATTTTACTTTATTTTTACCTGAATTTAAGTTTCCAAGCAGATTGTAACACTTTTCAAAAATATTTTCGAAATTAAACTCTCCTAAGGAAATGCACAGGTTTGAATCTCCGGGTAATGAACATCAAATGATAAAAAAAGTTTTTCCAAAAGCGGTCGCTTCTTGGCAGGTAATGGCAAACCTCCGAGTGTATTTTAATTCAGATCCCTAAGTCATCCACATATAAATTCAAAAAGAATGTTCACTATTTTTGGGGTAATTGATGAATGATTTGATTACTTTCGAAAAAAGAAGATCATCTAACAATGTGACACATTAGATGACTGAAAGTAATAATTTCCATGAGTACGAATTATAAAACTCAAAGGACTAAACACCTTCACAAACATTAAAGGTTAAAAATATCATATTAGAAAATCTTCAATAATCTATTTTTAAGATAAATACCCATTTTGGCGGCTTGCTAATCTAGTTAGAAAATGACCTGCAATAAAAATAATGAAGAATTTTGTAATGCACAATGAACGGGTATTCTACTACAATTTCCTTAGTGAATTTAACCCTTTGCGTAACTTCGTGCAATTATCGCACACATATTTTTTGCATTTGATATATCATATAAAGTTAGGCATTAGGCCTGCTGATGAATCGGACAAAAGCCACGAAAGATTGCGGTTTAGCGTTAGTAGGAATCGCATCACTATGTTCATCTCGAATGCAAAAGAAATTTTAAAGTGAAATTTAGCTCATGAAGATATTTTTAAATCATCCAGAGATATGAGAGAATGCGTACTCATATTTTGTAAATTGAAACCTTTTGCAGGCGAAAAGATTTTGAGAATTTCGGACGAGATTAATACAAACGATTTGGAGGATATCTATGAAATACGTGAATCAAATAACGAAGAGTTATTGAGTGAATCCAGACGATGAAATAATTATTGATCAGAACATTAAGCTTACTGAACGACATTGCTGGAGCATTCGGAGCTGAAAGAATACATATTATCTGATCAAACTTTTGTGTTCTCCCCATAACCGGAAATTAAATAGAAGCACGAAAAGTTTAATGGATCTGTTATTCAATTTTACCCAGATGATCAACAAGATTTAGGTATTTTAGAGCACTCCCAATACTTTGGGTAATGACGCTGAAGCTCTTTTTGAGAAAATGATCTTCTGCACAACTTATACGCTTTCTATTATAAAGGGTCAGGTTTAAAACAGCCCAAAATTTCAAAATTAAAATGTTAATTGTATTACATATATCCATGGGTGGCATGCGGCTTAGTAGCACTTAGCACTCTATTGTAAATGTAAACTATGAGTAAAAGTCCATGCAAACATTGTCTACTTAATTGTTTGGGGTAAACCTTGTTTATTTTTCGACATAGTCTCCTTTAAGGCTTATACATTCCGTGCAACGCTAGTCTAGATTATTGACCCCTTCCGAATAATAGGATTTGTCCAAGCCATTCGTTTTTGCAATTACCTTCTCGTTTGAATAAAATCTTTTTCTCCGCCAGCCATTTCTCTCTCAATTGGGGAAGAAAGGATCCGATGGGGCTACCACAACTGCTGAGGCGTGAGCTGGTCCGGAAAAAGAAAACCACTTGCCTTCCTCGATTCAAACGAATGCCAAACACAAAGAAATTGAGACTTGGTGTTCTTTCAAGAGATGTTGCCAAACATCACCTCGATACATGCCACTAATGCCATCTCTCGGACTTTTCAAAGGACCCTCGTTATATTCTTATGATACATACATAGTTTTTATATACCAAGCAAACATAAATACAAATGTTGCTAATGGACATTTTAAAAGTATTTTAATTTAATAATTTAATAAAGTTAGCTTATTATATTTAAGTAAATTATTAAAGCCTTTTTAAGTTTTACATTGGTAACTATGATTACTTGCAAAAATATAAATAAATGACATAACGAGATATCACAAAATTTTTCTCCTTTTGTGAACTTTATATGATGTATCGGGCAATTTTTGAGGGGCTCTAAAACTTAGCATAACTACCTTTTTTAATTTTTATTCTTATTTTTATGATTATTTAGCAACAAAAAAATACAAAACAAGTCAGTTGATTTTTTTTCCACAAAGTGAATATTTAAGAGAATATACTTAGTCTGGCTATAAATTATGTTATCTTTGCTTTTGTTCCTATGCATTGTCTACTCATAAATTATACTCAATTTCGTGGCAAATTTTGGGGAGCTAATCACATAGCATTGTTGGCATATGCCGATGATATTGACATCATCGGTCTTAACATCTGCGTTGTTAGTTCTGTTTTCTCCAAATTGGATAAAGAGGCAAAGCGAATGGGTCTGGTGGTGAACGAGGACAAAACGAAGTACCTCCTGTCATCAAACAAGCAGTCGGCGCACTCGCGTATCGGCACCCACGTCACTGTTGACAGTTATAATTTCGAGCTTGTAAAAGACTTCGTATATTTAGGAACCAGCATTAACACCTATAATAATGCCAGCCTGGAAATCCAACGTAGAATCTCTCTTGCCAACAAGTAAGTACTACTTTGGACTAAGTAGGCAAAGGAGTAGTAAAGTCCTGTCTCGGCGAAAAACTAACACTCTACAAAGCTCTCATCATGCCCGTCCTTACGTATGGCGCAGAAGCGTGGGCGATGACAACATCTGATGAAGCGACTCTTGGAGTGTTTGAGAGAAAGATTCTGCGCAAGATTTTTGGACCTTTGCACGTTGACAACGGCGAATATCGCAGACTATGGAACGATGAGCTGTATGAGCTTTACGACGACATAGACATAGCGCAGCGAATAAAGATCCAGCGGCTACGTTGGCTGGGTCATGTCGTCCGAATGGATACAAACGCTCCGGCTCAGAAAGTATTTGATGCGGTACCAGCTGGTGGTAGCAGAGGAAGAGGAAGACCTCATTTGCGTTGGAAAGATCAGGTGCAGAAGGACTTGGCTTCACTTGGTGTGTCCAACTGGCGCCGGTTAGTACGGGAAAGAAACGACTGGGGCACTTTGTTAAACTCGGCCAAAATCACGTAAGCGGTTATCGCGCCAATTAAGAAGAAGAAGAATCACATAGCAGTGGTTGCATTACATAAGTGCGGTTACAGTACAAGCGAAATTTAAGATTTTTTTTTATATCCCCTAAATAAAGGGCGCCAGTTGGACACACCAAGTGAAGCCAAGTCCTGTTATATATTAACAATATGTAATTTTTGTACAATTTGGGTCTATTATGTTCTTTTACCAATGTTAGAAGAATCTGTTATTATTATTATTTTGTTTTTGAAATTACACTGTAAATCTTATAGTTAGGTCAGCCGGTGTGAGCCGCTTTAACCTTCGTTTGATATTTTCTGCCAGTACTATTTTCCGCATTTGTTCGTTTTGGTGGACTGTCAGTCGCTGTATATGCTTAGTGCTACATTTTGTGATGGTTTCTTGGATTGTGTCTACTTTTAAGTCACGATGTATGGCTTCATTGGAAATAAACCAACCAGCATTTGCTATATTTCGTAATATTTTGCATTGTGTTCGCTGTATGAGCTGAAGATTTAGGTTTTTAGCCGTTCCCCATATTTCTATTCCGTATTTCCAGATAGGAGTAATAATTGTTTTGTATATAGTCACCTTTTTATAGAGTGGTAGTTTTCATGCTCCTCCGATTAGCCAACTTAATTGCCGGTACTTATTCTTAATTTGATTTCTTTTGTTAATGAAATGCTGTTTCCATGTTAGTTTTTCGTCAATAGTTATTCCAAGATATTTTGCTGCTGGGCAGATTTTTATTTTGTGGTTTTTTAAAGTAAGATTATATTTTGATGTCCTTTTGTTTGTATATATAACTTGTATAGTAGTGTCTTTATTAACTTCTATATCCCATTCGTCAAACCAGTTTACTGTATTGTTTATTAGTTTTTGAAGTGTAAAGGTCGCCAGAGTTGGCACATCTGCGGTGTATATTGGATATAAAAGAGGACCTAATACACTGCCTTGCGGTACTCTAGCTGTCATTGATAGGATATCGGAATATTCGTTTTCATATCTTATATAAAATTTTCGATCAGTTATGTAGCTCTTCAAAAGTTCAAAGTAGTTTTGTGGAAAGATTCGTCTGAGCTTATGCAAAAGTCCTTTATGCCAAACTTTATCAAAGGCTTTTGCAATGTCCAGGTATAGAGCTACACAATATTTTTTGTCATTTATATCGGTTCTAGTCGGTCGAACCATATTTTTTCAAACACTTTTGAAAGTATTGGCAATAAGCTGATGGGTCGATATGAGGCAGTTTTGGTGGCATCTTTTCCTGGTTTGGGTATGGCGGTAATTTGAGCAATTTTCCATAGTCGTGAGAAGTATTTAGTCTCTAATAATTGCATGAAATATATTTCATATTGATTGCAAAGCTATTTCAGGTAACTCGTTTAAGGGGTTACATGGGTTTCGTCGAGTTAAAAAAGGTATATTTTCAATATTTTTTTTTCTATGTAAAAATTTATTTATTGTATTTAATTCAAACTTTTTTTTGTCTTATTGATACACATTTAAAGAATAATTTCTGAAATTTTCAAAAAAAAAAAATTTTAACTCCTCCATTGTGACGTCATTTCCAGAGACCCCTCGAAAAAAGGTGCTTCCGCGTTGTCAGCATAACTCTTGACAGGATCATCAAAAATGAAAAAACAAAAATAATTTTTTTAGTTAAGAGCATAAACTCGGGCTTGAACGAAGGAATGAAAAAAAGTAAAAATTGGAATTTTGGCAGACATTTTTCCAAAAAAATGAAAATTTCGGTTCAATTTGCTTGTAATTTTTTTTTTTTTTTTAATAGATGTAATTGAAAAAAAAAAATCCTTCTTTCGATTTATTGTACCTCGAACGCCTGTGTAAAATTTCATCAAGATCGGTTGAATAATTTTCAAGAACATTTGACAACCGACTTTGAAAACACGGTTCCGAGAAAAACGCGTTTAAAGTTTTGAGTAACAATAAAAGTGGCTTGGAGTGCACACATTCCAAAGGCTGTATCTCCGAAACTGTTATTCGGATCGACTTGAAAATTTAGGATAATATTTTTGAGATGTTGTAGAAATTAATAAGCCAAAAACAAAAAAATCGATTTTTTGAACCCATGAAACCCATGTAAGCCCTTAAAATGTTTCCATTTATTAGATCATATCCTGAAGCTTTTTTATCGTTTAGCTGTCTTATTTGATTTTTAATTTCGCTTATGGTGGTCTTTCTTGTTGTCTTGGTCTTTCGTTTATTATGTTATCAGATTTAATGTTAATGTTTTGATTATCCATTTCGCTTATAAATGTGTCTACCTGTAAGAAGTGTTTGACTAGGGTATCGGCTTTTTCTTTGCTTGTTTTTGCCCATGTGCCGGCTTCTGTTTTGATGGGAGGTTTATGTATTACAGCGCCATTAATATGTTTTGTTGCTTTCCATAAGGAGTAATTTGTAGATGCTGCTGTTCCCAGGTTTGCCATATAATTTCGAAGTTTACTCTCCTTGTGTTTTGTAAGTAATACTTTTAGTTCATTTGTCGCCTTATTAAGTTTGGTTTTATCTGCTGGATGTCTGGTGGTTTGCCATGTTTTGCGGAGTTTTCTTTTTTCGCCGATTTTCTCTTTAATGTAAGTTGGGATATTTTCTTTATTTGTCACTTTCGGTGTTGGTGTAGAGGAAGCAACTGCTTGTATTACGCAATCATTGAAATATACAACAGCGGAGTCAATTTCATCTTGAATTTTCAGTGCTATATTTATTTTGAGTTTTTGTTCTAATATTTGACAAGCTTAGTCCAATTCGTTCTAGAACTACATATATAGGCCCAGAGATTGTTTTATTTCAATAGGTCATAATTAATGGTGAATGGTCTGAGGATAGCTCTAAACATGATTTTATCAGACTTTCATAGGACATATTTTTAATTATGCAGAAGTCAATTAAGTCCGGTTGGTTTTTCGTATCTGTTGCCCAGTAGGTTGGCTCCCCTGTGCTAATAAACCGACTATAATTTTTTCTAATGGCTTCACTTAACTGCCTCCAGTTTTTATTTGTTAACCTTGACCCCCAAAGTATGTTTTTAGCATTGTAGTCTCCTCCGGCTAAGTATCGATTCCCCAGCGATTTTAGATAATGCAGGTTTTGTTCGTTTGTGTTGTTATATTTGGGGGGACAGTAGACTGCAGATATTGCTATTTACCCTTTTGTGTCTTCTATGGCTACTGCGGTGGCTTGGATGTTTTTTTTTCTCTGTATACCTCCAGTTCAATGTTTTTAATATTTGTTTTGATAATAATTGCTGTCCCACCGGGTGCTTTGTTGTCGGGTTCATTTGTGTAGTGTACTATATAAATATTATAGTTCGGTATGTTAACAAAAGTTTTGTCAGTGGCATGAGTCTCAGAGATCAACATTATATCGATTGATTTATTAATTAAAAGTGATTTAAGTTCCAGAATGTGGCGAGCAAGTCCATTCGCATTCCATATAGCTAAATTAATTTTATTCCTATCGTTCATCTGGTTTGGTAACGAGCAGTGTTAATATGTTCATCATACTTGTCATTTGGGTTATTAATTGTCTCATCATTTCTCTTATTTCGATCATATCGTCGTTATTTTTTGGAACATGTTCGATGCTATTTTTTGTTTGATTCTGTTCCTTTGGTATTGTGTTGATTGTTGTTGCCTGGGCGTATGTTATGCCTAGCACCACTCGGGTTGTATTTGCTTTTGTTTCGATTGTCTCATTATTCATTTGTTCCTTTTCATTTTGTACACTTTTTTTGCGTAGTGCCGGATATCTCTGGACTTGTTGTGCTTTATATATCGCACATCCGCGGTAGTTTGCTGTGTGATTTTCCCCGAAATGTATGCATTTTATGCTATTTTTATTATTGTCTTTAATTGGACACATAATTGTTTTGTGTTTGCCTGCACATTTTACACACGCTGGGCCTATTTGAGAATAATTTTTCGTATGGCCGTATCTTTGGCAGTTTGTACATTGTGGTACTATTCTTCTTTGGCCGGGTGGTTCAAAACTAATTTGTGAATGTCGAAGATTAGTTATATTATATATTTCTTTGTTATTATCCTTTGTTTTTAACTCAAGTGGAAATATTGAAAGTGGTTGTTTTTTGCATTCTGAGTTGGATATTTGTATATTTTGAATGTTTGTTATTTCGTAACCTAACTCAGCTAGCTCTTGTTTAATATCTTCTGTGTCAGTTGAATAGTGCATATTACGTAGTATTACTTTAAATCCTCGATCATCTTTTAGTCTAAACGTGTAGTATTTTGTTTCTTTTTGTTTAAGTAGTTCTATGATTTTTTATAGTGTAAAGACACTTTTGGTTGTAATTTTATTTCGTTTTTGCTAAGTACTTTCATTTCGTAAAATATATTTGGTATCGAATTCAAAGCGTCAGCTAGAGCTTTTATATATTCGACATTATGAATGTATGTATATTATATAGGTGGAGGTTTTTGCATGCGTGGAGTTTGTTGGCTGGTATTCGGAACTGTCCCACTGTCGCTTTGTTCTTCTAATATATCGTCGTCCGCTAAGAGAGCAAACTTGTTTGAAGAGGTTGGATTGCGTAGCCAGTACTCTTTTAGTGTTGTATTTGGTGCTTTGTGTTTTTTGCTGCTCTTAAGCTCTTCTGTTTGTTTGTTTGGTGATTGAGTGTCCCGATTTCTTTTTGACTAAGCTGCTCTTTACAGTTGGTATAATTTAAATTATTTGCATATAGTACCTGCGTGTTTGTGGTTAGTGATGCAATTGTGGAGGCGATCGCTGCTGTGGTAGTATACACGGTTGTTGTTGTGGCTGTTGACATTGCGGTAGTTATGTATTGTCTTTGTGTTGTTATTGCTGCTGTAGACTTTTTAGTGGATGTCTCGTCAGAGTGTGAAGCAGTTGGTGATAGTGGAGTGATTGGGGTAGTGCATTGAGCAGTCCAAGAGAGCGTATCTGCTGGATTTACAGGTGATGCGGCGTTTTTTGTTTGTTGACTGCCTATTAAGGCGGTAAGAGAGGAGTCATTTTTATGCTCACTTGACATTTTTTGACTAATCGTACTGAGCTAACACGTTTGAGAGAGCGCACTGATATTGTTTTTATCCGGTGGAAGTTTGTTGTCAATACGAGCATGACTCGGTGTAGGTAGTGTTCGCTCTACTGGCATAACAGGATAAACTTTATTTTTTTTAATTTTTTTTATTTATTTTTGTTTTTGTTTTTATTATTATTTGTTTTATTTAGTTTGGTTATTTTTGTTGATTTAAACTGTATTGCGATCGGGAATATTTTGGTTATAGCGTCTATTTCGCTGGTTGTTGTATTTTGATTATTTTTTTAACCACAGATATATGATATGTAGATATTGGAGTGTAAGAAAAACCCGTCCGGACTGATGTACATACGGTGTGAATGTAAGAAGAATTGCTGAAAATGAATATTTTGAGCATGATCAATAGTTTTTCCCAAACGTCTGACGTGACAGACAAAAGTGGTCTTACTCGCGAAGTTCGAACCAGTGCAGCCATAAAGGCCGTCGAGAAAGAAATCGCAGGAATACCAGACTCATGTCAAAACTAATTAGAGATGATCTCCACATGAAAGCCAGGGCAAAAGTGTATCAGGAGGACGTCTTAGAAGGCGTGGTGAAGTAGTGGAGTAGCACCCTATTCAATGGAGAGCGTGGCTAAAACACAATATGTCTGGGTTCATAGCCGCAGAAGATTGGCCGTTTGGAAGTCCAGATCTGAATTCATTGGACTACAGTTTGGGGTCAGAATTGGAGAACATGGCATTTCGAAGACCTCACAGAAATTTGGAGAATCTCAAACAATCTTTGTTTCGAGCAGCGACGTTAGTATCCATGGAAACCGTGCGTGCTGCAATGCTGAATAGCCTAATCGTTTGAAGGCTTGTGTAAAAACAAATGGTGACCATTTTGAATGAAAATTTAAAGTTTTGGTTTTCAATTATTACATGATTGAATAAAACTAACTTCATTAAAAAAGTATTAAAATTTCATATATATAACGGACTTAACTTGTAACAGAACTAATCGTAGGACCAATTATAATATATGTATACATATGATACTTATATTTTGTACAAGCATGTACGAGGTAAGTTCAAAAAATGAGATGAATTTGCAAATTTCGCGGGCTACGTACATTCGACTTTCGATTATTATTATTTTTTATGTTGGTACTTTCGTCTCGAAGATATGTTCACGGCTTTAGCAGTATAGCTTATTAAGTTTGCTTATGAGAAGCATAAATAAGGCAAGTGTTTTGCGTGTTCGGCGATTTTCTGCTACCGAAAAAAATTTACCAAAGAAGTTCTATCAATTTTGTGTAAAAAATGGAATTAAGTGCTCAAAAACACTTGAAATGTTGACAGTGACATGCGGTGAGGATACTCTGAGTCAAAAAATTTTTACAAGTGGTACAAGCTTTTCACATAAGGTCGAGAAGATGTGAATGACGACGCTCGCTTAGACGCCCCAGCACATCAACACCAATGAAAATGTTGAGAAAAAGAAGAAAATTGTTATGGAGAATCGTTAAATCACAATTAAAATAATTGCTGAGGATGTCGGAATTCGAAATTATGGGCATGAAGCGTGTACAACGAAGTTCGTTCCAAAATTGCTGAATTTTGACCAAAAACAACATCGCATGAGCATCGCTCAGAAATTGATGATTGACGTAAGCGATGGTCCAGAGTTGCTTAAAAGGGCCATAACTGATGACGAATCATGAGTACATGGTTATGACATCGAAAACAAAACCCAATCGTCCCAATGGGAGAGTCCAGGAGAGCCAAGACCAAAAGCGAACGCCAATTTCGATAAAATATCAAGGTTTTGCTCACTGGTTTCTTCGATTACCATGGCGTAGTCCATAAAGAGCTCTTACCACAAAGTCCTACGCTGAACAAGGAGTATTATCTTGAAGTTAAGCGCCATTTGCGTGAAACAATACGAAAAAAAACGCCCAGAATTGTGGAAAAAATGCTTGGCATTTGCGTCACGATAATGCATCTGCTCACTCATATTTGCTTGTGAGAACTTATTTGGCCAAAAACAACCAGATATCATGCCCCAGTCACCGTATTCACCAGATTTGGCTCCCTGCGACTTTTTCCTGTTCCTAAGATTGAAGAGGCCCATTAAAGGACAGCGTTTGCGAATAAAAACCGAATCGCTGAGAGAGCTCAAGGACATACCAGAAACTGCATATCAGAACTACTTCGAGTTTTTTTAATTACACTTTAGGAAATCTTTACTATAATACGTTCACATATAAGTAGATGATCTACTTTTTCGCGTTTAACTCAAAATCCGTAATTAAAAAGCGCGATTTACTATACAAAATTTCTCTCCCAAAATCTGAGATTATAAAATAATCCTAGATAATAACGATACTTTTCGACATACAGCCCTAAATGATATGGATGCCGGCAAAGAAAACAGGGTTGTAAGCATAATTCTAATAAAATTTTTGTTAAATATTATTAATTATGGATTCATTTCACAGAAAAAAGCGTGTGTCCATTAAAAATGGAATATAGAATATCCCATGCGCATTGCTGCCATCATTTTTTGCAACCTCAGTAAACGTCGCATACGGATTTCCTCCAACTGTTTATTGTTATCAGCCAATTGCGCAATTAAATTAGGTATTCCTTCTCCTTGTATTTTCTTCATATCGTTAATAATAATTAAAGAAACCAAAAACGCCGAAATATTCCACCAAAATAATTTGAAGAAAAAGAGGTTGTCTGTAAAGTCGGTTTACTGACGATAGTTTTACGTGACAACGTCATAACAAAATACTGATGTAATGGTTGCAATTTTCAAAACAAAATTTTAATTTTATTTGTTTGATTGATATTTTGTATGGATATAGAGAAGGAGGTAAATGGAATCGCAATGAAATTGATCAAGTTACATTTACACAAACGTGAAAAATGACGACGCATTTATCAAATTCATGAAAGATATGTTCAGTTTCGAATGTGCATCAGACGTTAATAAGTCACAACACTAAGAGGCAACATCATCGATTTGCTTTTTCAAGACACATTACACTCGAAATACGCCCTTTCATTTCCTACTTTTCCTATCATCTCCTATTCTCAACAGAGAAATGGTTCATTACCATGCACACAGGAAGAAGGCATATGCAAATACAAGTATGTGAATTTATATACAAATGCGCATATACATACATATATAGGTATGCTCACTCAAGTAGGAGAGAGCCAGATGTCGAACGTTGCCGAACGCGGGGGCCGATTGTGCTCTTTGTCGTTCGTTCCGCGCTTTCGCTTGCAGTTCAAGCAAGGTAACGACGCATGAGCAAGATAACGACACATTTTTCGTGCGCGCAGCCGGCTAAATCGAATTATATGACGTTATCACGTCAAAACCTCTCAAAGCAGTATTGACAGCTGATTGTCAATTTTGCAGGTAATCTGCCATATGTGAACCGGTGGATTAATTTGGTGCATTTATAGGTGATTAATGCATATGTGAACGTATTATTAGTCACAAGAGTGGCTTTTTTCAAGTTCCAAGTGAGGAATTAACGTGGATATGATAGAGCAGGGTTTGCCACAAGTATTTTAGACCAAAGGATATTACACTTACACTTATGTGTGAGGATTCTTTCGTATTCAAGTATTATTAACGTCGGGAAGAGAGCATATTAGTTAAGGGAAGCAGTTTCACATCGGAGAATCGCACTTTAAAAAAAGATAGATAAAAAGATATCCATCGAAAATCGGGTTCGTAAAATGATTAGCATGTTTGTTTCCCTATTTGTTGAGTGGCGAAAATCCTCTGACTGACCCCTTCGCGGAGTTGCCGCCTGGGCAATGGGCCTCGACATCTTTGCTCTTCCCACCCATGTCTCACTTCTAGTAATCTATTTTTCGAAATTTGATATTGGAAAGGGGGCAAGCATGCGAGGAGAAAGGCAGTAAGAAGACTAGTAAGGACAGGATATGTATGCCTCCCTCAGCACCTTTGAGGTGGGCGAAGATATGCGGAACCTGATTACAGTCATAGTCAAGAGGTGCCTGGTGGGTAGGCATAAAACGCTATGCGACGAGTCCCTCAATAAGAAAACCAACATAGAGTCGAAGAAGAATGAGGACCGTCCGGGATATCGGTCGAAACGTCGGTGGAAGTATTGACTAATACCACCGGCGGGAACGGTGGGGAACCTGATCCTTCTCTGCGTGTCGCCAGCGGTCACATCGCTGCTGTGGTGGTTGTAGACCTCAGCAATCGAAATGCTACTGCACAACAAGGTAAATGGACAGCGGAAGAAGAGATGCTGACCTCACAAAAAGCTTCAACTTCAGGTCCGGTTCCGAGTGCAGGAAAGGCCCGAGAAACAAGCCGCGTAAGGAGGGACAGAAAGTCCTTGGCCAATACAAAGTGGCGGTCTAAATCCAAATGTGGCTGGGTATCAAAGGTCCGCCTACGGAGCAGGAAGATCTGAAATGAGCCGAAAGCGCAACAACGAAAGGATGAGAGCCCTTCTCAAAAGGCGAAAGGTTTGCGACAACGAACCCTGCCTTCTCCAATAAAATTGAGGAGAACGTTGCGTGAACCTTGAAGGATACGAAGTGGCAAAGATCAGCGAAAAAAGAAAAACCTGTGGCTAAGCAAATGCAGCTCCTGCAAATCCTACTGACCAGCCAAGCAGTTCCAAACATATAGCTAAGGTCAGTGATGTAGCCAAATGAAACCTGATCGTTGCACTGATTGACCGAAGCCATTCCAATGGACACATGACGGCAGATCAATGAAAGCAGCTACATGGAAAACTGCTGCAAGCCAATGTTGCGCGAATGGTAAACGAGCTGGACAAATTCTCGCCTTCAGTCGAAGGAGAGGGGTGGTTCATGAGCGAGGGATGGCTCCTGAAGTGCAACGATGATGCGACACTAAAATAATCTGTACAGATACAGCTGACTGGACACTAGATTGCAAGGAAACGCTGGAAGTACTAATAGATACCCACTTTCCGCAGAGCCATTCGCAATGATTCTGCTGTTATGCACAGCACAAGCAGTGACGATAACTCCGAAGGCCAACTAGGTTGGACTCGGCATTGAAGCCCTTTCGACCCCTTTTGATCCGCACTGAATCTTCCCAGCGCTGCTGCAGAAATAAAGATTTTTGCTGATACCGCAGCTGAAAGAAATATTCCTGCACTGCCTGAGGCTATATTACGCCCTTAGAAGCTGGAGATTAGCTAGAGTTGTTTTTATCCCTAAACTGGGTAAAAGCAGTTACTTGTATCCCAAGGACTATATGCCAATTAATCTAACATCATTCATATTGAAAACGTTCGAAAGACTGCTAGATTTGTATATTAGGAAAGAACTGAACCTAGCTTCCTGTCACCGAATCAACATGCGTACACGAAGGGGCAGTTCACGGAAACAGCTCGTCACAGAGTGGTGCTACGGATAGAGAAAGCGCTGTATTGTGGAGAATATGCGATGGAAGTCTTTCTTAACAGCCTTTAAACAATGTATCTACGGAAGCTTTGATAGAGGGTCTGGATTTAACTGCAGCTTATTAAAATGTCGGATAGTAAAGGGCGAATGGGGGCCCAGTGCAAACTCGAAAACAGCAAACAGAGGAGCCGCACAGGGAGGAGAGCTTTCCCTTCTTCTATAGTGTCCCGAAACTATGAGTGAAATACTAAGAATGACGCTTAGAGAGATCAGTGGACGGAAATGGTCGACCTGGAAGTAAATCCAGGCATGACGGACATAGAACTCTTTATAAGGAAGGACAAGATTCCTAGCGGTCACCTCCGAGGCTGCGAGGAGTTGAGTTGACACCAAAAACTTCGACTAAATACCTAGGCATTGTTGTGCATAGCAAACTGCCATGAAGATTAAATGAGGAAGAAAAAGCAAAGAAAGCCTTTAGTGCCTTATACGTATGCAGAAAAATGCTCGGTAAGAGTTGGGGCTTATCTCCTTGACTCACACATTGGGTATATATGGCGGTGATTAGACCAAACGTGCAAAGGATTGCAGGAGTGTATGTAACCGGCGCAAAGCACAACTCACACAGTGGCAATACAAATAATTCTCAACTGGCATCCAATTAAACTAGTAGTAAGGAGCTCAGCCGAAATATCTGCTCCAAGACTGAAGATGTCAGGATAGTTCTCACAGTGTTTTTGGTCGCCGCAACATTCTGGATTCAAACGGAAGGTCAGACTACGTGATTCCACGAGTTAAATTTGGTAAAACGCCTAGCGTCATGATAGAGCAAAATGGATGGCAGAATGGAATCCAAATACAATTCATTCAAAATCTCTACATATGGGTTCAAAACAGTGGAAGGAGTAGGCGGCTATCTTTTGCCCGCACTTTGATCTCCAAAAGTCTTTCCGACTCCTAAATTACTGTAATATATTTGAAGCTGAAATCTATGCCGCTACAAAAGCAGCTGAATTATACCTGGAATCAACTCTTTTTAATACTCGGACAAACATTTTCATTGATAGTCAAGCGGCTAGTAAAGCAATTATGGCTCCCGCCACTAACGCGGAATGTGTTCAACTATTCAGATTCAAAATAGATGAATTCTGTGGCAATAGACAAGTCACTATTTATTGGATACCAGGACATAAAGGAATAGAAGGAAATGAGAGAGCTGAGGAGCTTGCTAAGGCAGGTATTCGTTAGCCGAGATTGAGCACGTCAGATCTATACCCATCAATCTTCTCTCTGAAAATGCATTCGATATGGGAACACTCAACCTTGTACAAACCTGTCAAAATTAAACAAAAGCCAAAACAGCAAACTTTGTTTTATCACTGTCTAGAAAATACAGTAAAAGGTTGTTGGAGTACTAACTGGACACTGTTTCATCCCACATCACGCAGAGAAAATGGGATTATTTAAAGCGATGCGTGTAACACAAAACACAAGCAATGAAGCGAATGATAGGGATACCTTGGAACACCTACTGTGCCACTGCCCTGCTCTCCGCAAAGATTCGACAAATGTGCATAGGATAAAAATATTTTTCAGGTTCATTTTACTTGTTAAAACTCGCGAAGACTTGCATTATGAATTTTATAAACTCCAGATACATATTGTAGTACTGGCAACAAAATAGATAGGGGTATAAGTGAGATGACTATGACATATGAATATGGTTGTTGGGTTCATTTCGACAACATCGATATACCTCTTGTTGAGTTCACTTCAACAACATCGATATACCTTTTTCATCGCTATACATATTTGCATTTCATTATTCTTTAACCGCTCTTACGCATTGTTCGTCAGTCAACTCGGATGTCAACTCTCTATCTAAATAAATCATTGTATTAAATAAATTTTAGTTTTTCTTTCAACGGATTTAATTGTGAATTTAAGTGCCTTCAAAGCAGAAAAAACCGCCGCAACCATTTCTGGTCCTTCGAGCCGGATTACCGCGATAATTTAATTCCATATAGTCTACACCGCGTTATATTAACATAACCTATATTATTTTACCGCACCCGCAAAATGTCCGCATTCGTAAAAACACGTGATTCCGCGCTAAATGCTATAAAAAGGTACATGACCAAGAGCAACGACGAAGCGTTTGTGTTAGATTTAGAAAATGTCGAAAGTTATCTGCAGTTATTAAATGAACAGTGGGTACGATTTAAGACAGCCCAAGATGAAGTCGAGCTTTCTTGTGGTGCAGATAACATCGATGTCGAACAGACCGCGCGCATCCAGGCCGAGACCTGGTACGTTACAGCGCTATCACAATTTAGGCGTGTACAGAAGTGTAGAACCGAATCAGTTGCGAATTCTACAAATCCGCATCCCACCGTGTCAGCAGCAATTAAACTAGCTAAAATGGAACTTCCATCCTTCGCGGGCAATTCCACTGAGTGGATCGCCTTCTACGACGCTTTTGTTACCCTCGTAGATTCTAACTCTTCATTGTCAGGTGGTCAAAAGCTACACTACTTACGTAGCTGCTTAAAGGGTGATGCGCTTAGCATTATCAGCGGTTTCCAAATTTGCGATGCCAACTATACGGAGGCATGGAATCTTCTAAAGTCGCGATATAAAGTCATGCGAGTTATTGTCGAAGCGCACTTTCGGGCAATTGCAGAGATACGTAAATCGACGAGCGACACTGCTGACTCCATTAAGAACGTGTTGAATGCATTCCAACAACACATAAGGGAACTTAAGGCTTTAGGGCGACCAGTGGATTTTTGGGACGATTGGTTAGTACATGAAACTGTAACCAGACTCTCCTACGAAACTCGCAAACAGTGGGAGTTGTCACTCACTAGCGACGATCCTCCTACCTTCGAAGACCTTTCGTCCTTTTTGGAAATAAGGTGTCGCTCATTATCGATGATATCAACGCCGGCAACCCAGTCATGGCCAGGAAAACCGAACAATCAAAAATTGGTCGGAAAATCGGCAAAGGTTTTTCATGCCACCGCAGATCAATCGCGTTGTACGTATTGTAACGCAGGTCACAGAATTTATTCTTGTGAAAAATTCCGTAGTTTAGATGCAAACGCTAGACTCAATTTTGTGAAAGATTTCAAGGCGTGCTTAAACTGCTTAAGTACCGGACATTTTAAGGAACGCTGCAATAGCGCGTCTTCCTGTCGAATATGTCGGCAGCGCCACCATACATTGCTTCATAGTTCGCCAGAGGCATCCACCTCTTCCCACGTCGTCGACTCACCCCGCACCGCTGCAGGTACGTTACCCGCCGCTAGCTTGCTCCCGCAAACCGCTGTCACATCCGCCTCCGCTTGCCTTAATTCCAAGGTTAACCCAATGCATAAACCACAAAACGCTGTGTTGCTATCAACCGCCCTAGTAAAGGTACGTGATTCTGCTGATCGATGGCAGAATGCTCGCTTATTATTCGATTCAGGTTCTCACGCCACATTCATAACTGAGGCATGCGTACAACGTCTAGGTCTAGCTCGCAAATCTTCGTCCATATTTGTAACGGGAATTGGCGCTTCTCAGGGTGGCCGTTGCAGAGGCGAAACGACGTTATTCCTTTCTTCGCGACATTCAAGTGAATGCTACCCCATCAATGCATTAATTTTACAAAAGATTACGGGCGATTTGCCGTCGCAGAGTTTAAGCGTTCCTGAATGGTCTCACATCAAGGAACTGTTCTTAGCTGACCCGCACTTCATGGAACCCGGCCGTGTAGACATCTTAGTGGGCATGGACTATATGGATCGATTCATTTTAACTGAGCTGCGTAAAGGCCCACCTGGCACGCCAATAATACAGAAAACAGTCTTTGGCTGGACGTTGTGTGGAAACGTAGATACATCCGTTCCACCCGCAAACCATATACA
Source organism: Anastrepha ludens (assembly GCF_028408465.1). Taxonomy (NCBI): domain Eukaryota; kingdom Metazoa; phylum Arthropoda; class Insecta; order Diptera; family Tephritidae; genus Anastrepha; species Anastrepha ludens. Next base: position 75,204,980 of record NC_071498.1, read on the forward strand.
ATCATTACACTGTGATGTACATTTAGATAGAGCATTGGCTAGATTGTGGGAACTTGAAGAAGCGCCGCAAACACGATATCTTACCCACGAGGAGCGGTACTGCGAAGAACATTTTGAATCAACTCATATTAGGAAGCCGGACGGACGCTTTGTAGTGGAGTTGCCACTCAAGGTCGACGTGCCATTAGGTGAATCAAGGAGTCTCGCCGTACGAAACTTATTACGCATGGAGCGCAGATTTGCCGGTGATCAGGATCTGTGGACACGCTATAACGAATTCATGCAGGAATTAATTGAAATGGGTCATATGGAGGTCGTGCCTAAAACGAACTATGCGAAATATTATATGCCACACCATGCTGTCGTAAAGGAGTCCAGCGTTACGACAAAATTGCGAGTTGTGTTTAACGCGTCTGCTAAAACCACAACGGGGAATTCCCTCAACGATGCTCTTTATGTTGGTCCTCAATTACAAGAAGACTTGTACTCCATACTTTTGCGCTTTAGAATGCACAAATTCGCAGTAACTGCAGACGTTGCAAAAATGTATCGACAAATCTGTGTTTCAGCTAAACATGTCGACTTACAACGAATTGTTTGGCGCTCTAACCCATCTCTACCTATTACAGATTACCGCATGCTACGCGTAACTTATGGAATTGCGTCCGCCTCGCATTTGGCTGTCAAATCGATGCAACAAACCGCGAAACAATCTTCCAATACTTTTCAGAAAGCAGTCGACGTAATTCTTAAAGACTTTTACATGGACGATCTTCTCACTGGTGCGTCTAGCGAGTCGGAACTTAAAGCATTGCAGCGAAATGTGTCCGATATTCTACGGGAAGGTGGGTTCGAGTTAAGAAAATGGGCGTCAAATTGTACAGAGCTAAATGAGACTATCGCTAGAGAATCCAAGAACATATCACACTACACCGTAGATGGCAACAATGTACATGCTCTGGGACTAATTTGGTATATGGAAGAGGACTATTTTACATTTTCCATTTCTCTAGGAGAACCGCCCCACGTCTTAACTAAGAGAGCATTTCTGGTCGATGCCAGCAAACTTTTTGATCCATTGAGTTTACTTTCACCCGCAACAATCAGGTCGAAAATGTTGTTTCAGGACATCTGGCGTTCCAACACTGGATGGGACGACCCAGTACCAGATACGATAGGCAAGGTGTGGCTTGATCATCGTTCGCAATTACAACTTTTATCTGAACTTAAGGTCAACCGTTGGGTTGGAGTCGGGACGATAGGCTCATTTACTGAGTTGCACGTTTTTGCCGACGCTTCCGAGCGCGCCTATGCCGCAGTCATATATGCGCGCACTGTACATAGGGATGGTCACATTACAATCGGCTTAATTTCATCAAAGACTAAAGTTGCCCCGCTAAAAACAACAACGCTACCTCGCCTCGAGTTGTGTGCTGCACATCTCGCCGCAAAATTGGTCAAGGCCGTCATGCAAAGTTGGAAGGATTTTTGCTGTCCACTGGTAGCATGGACAGATTCCACCATTACGTTGGCGTGGCTGCAAGCACATCCTAATAAATGGGAAACATTCGTCGCAAACCGTATCGCCTATATTCACGAGGTCCTGCCTCCCGAGTGCTGGAACCATATACGCTCTGAAAGCAATCCTGCGGACTGCGCGTCCAGAGGTATATCTCCGCTTCAACTTATGCATCATGAGTTATGGTGGTTCGGACCTGACTTCTTACGCGAAGAGGAACAGTTCTGGAAGCAGCCCGCGCAAATAATGCATAAAACCGAAATAGGCTTACGAAAGGTTAAGGCTTGTATCGCAGCTACTGACGTTCACTGGTCGGTCATCACAAAATACTCATCTTATTCGAAATTAAGAAGAATTATCGCTTATGTATTGAGATTTATACACAATACCCGCTCTAGCTCGCTTGGAATCAATAACAAAAAAACGTGGTTTCCTAATTGTCAGGAGTTGCTGGAATCCGAGCGAAGATTAATCAGGTATACACAAAATTTCTATTTTTCTAATGAAATACGTTGTTGCAGGGAAAAAAGGCCAATTAAACTGCGTAGTAGTTTGCTGCGATTACAACCGTTTCTCGATTCGTTTGGAATCCTTCGTGTTGGAGGTCGGCTGAAATCCGCAGATGTTGCAAATGATGTCAGACACCCCGTTATACTGCCAAAAAACTCTCCGCTTTCAAAACTCGTTGTTTTGGACATACATCACTATACGCTACATGCAGGCCCCCGTATAATGCAAGTAATCCTGCAACGCCGGTATTGGGTCGTTGGTGCCCGCAACTTAATTCGTAATATCTATCGCAAATGTGTAAAATGTACCGCTTTAAATCGCAAGCTCGCAACACAATCAATGGGTGATCTTCCTTCGTCCCGCATAACGTACGCTCGCTGCTTCGTTCGTACAGCAGTAGACTTTGCTGGTCCTTATATGTTCAAATTTACGCATGGAAGAGGAGCTAAATCCGTAAAAGGTTATATATCTTCATTTGTCTGCATGTGCACAGGTGCAATGCACCTCGAGTTTGTTGGAGATCTCTCAAGTTCTTCGTTTCTAAACGCCTTTAAACGATTCATCAACCGCAGAGGCTATTGTAAAGAAATGTTTTCGGATAACGGAACGAATTTCGTTGGTGCAGAAAGGGAACTCCGTGAGAAATATCAAGAGTGCATGCAAGACTCCCAACTTCAATCGTTTTTTGCAGACTCTGCTATTGAGTGGCGATTCAATCCACCGTCCGCACCTCACATGGGAGGATATTGGGAAACTGGAATCAAACGCATAAAATATCATCTAAAACGCTCCCTCGGAGAAATTCTTTTAAGCTATGAGGAGTTTAGTACGCTCTTAACGGAGGTGGAAGCTTGTGTCAATTCCCGCCCATTATGCGACATTTCGACGGATGCAGGCGACTTATCGATTTTAACGCCTGGCCATTTTCTGGTAGGCGAACCATTGCGGGCAATTCCAGAACCTGAGGGTCAAGGGTTTTCTGGAACCCTGCAACAAAGGTGGCAGTTGGTCTCTTCTATTCGTCAACACTTTTGGCGCCGTTGGAGAGACGAATACCTCGTTAGCTTGCAACGTCGTGCTAAGTGGTTTCGTCCATCACGAAATTTTCAAGAAGGAGACGTCGTCGCTGTGTTTAATGAATTTTCTCCTCCAACAAAGTGGACACTCGCAAGAGTAATTCATTGTCATCCTGGTAGAGATGGTCACGTACGTGTCGTAACGATAAAAACCGCAAACGGAGAATTCACTCGCCCAATACCTAAGCTGTGTCTTCTACCAACTCAAGGGGACGTATTTTCCGAAGAAAACTAAAATGTAGTTATTTAACTTATTTAAAGTCTGAAATTCCTATTTTGCTTAAGTTTGTATTCGAATTTATTTCCTTTGTAATGTACATATTGAACATATCATGATAGTTCAAGGGTGGCGGTATGTTGGGTTCATTTCGACAACATCGATATACCTCTTGTTGAGTTCACTTCAACAACATCGATATACCTTTTTCATCGCTATACATATTTGCATTTCATTATTCTTTAACCGCTCTTACGCATTGTTCGTCAGTCAACTCGGATGTCAACTCTCTATCTAAATAAATCATTGTATTAAATAAATTTTAGTTTTTCTTTCAACGGATTTAATTGTGAATTTAAGTGCCTTCAAAGCAGAAAAAACCGCCGCAACCAATGGTATTGCGAAATGTAAGATACCCGGTAGAAGCGATCGTTTGCGATACTGGGCGTGAACGTTGTAAATGTAAGATGATACATTCTGTCAAAAAAATATCGGGAATTGTTTATTTAGAAAGCGCGCGTTCCACTTATGTCTAAATTTTTTTGCTAGAATGTTGGTACAACTGTCCTCTATACTGCCGCAGAGTTTGAGCGTGATCTGTCAATTATGTTTGAGCGTGACATTTAGCTACTATATCAGTCAACCGCAGGTATGTTCTGCGATTTTCCCTATGGATAAAAATATCGAACAAAGAATTTATCTCAAGTTTTTGTGTTTTGAACGGGATTTCGTGTGCCGAATCGTTGAAAATGTTGCAGAAAGCCTATGGCGAGTATGCTTTATCAAAAACATGGGTCTTTGAGAAACCAAGTCAAAGTCGGTCAGAAAACCAAGTCATAGTCGGTCAAAAGTGAAAATCATGCCACTCGTTTTCCTTGATTATCATGGTGTTGTGCACTCGGAATTCGAGCTAAATGGTTCTACGGTAAATAAAGAATATTATTTGGAAGTTATAAAGAAAACTCATGGATCTTGCACCATGATAACGCACCGTCTCACAAGATTCATATTGAGAACACTTTTTTGACCAAAAACTCGACAAATATCATCCAACAACCACCGTATTCACCGGATTTTGCCACTCCGCGGACACCGCTTTGCGTCGATAGAGATCATTGAGAAGAATTCGCTGAAGGAGCAGAAGAAGATCTCTTCAGACGCGTTTAACAGGTGCTTTGATGACTGAACCAATCGTTGGCATATTTGTATTGCTTCGAATAGAACGTATTTGATAGCGAGAAAATAAATGTTCATTATTAAACAATTATTTTGCGTTTTATTAAACAACTCCCGGTACCTTTTTCACAGAATGTAAATTAATAAACTAAAAATTATAGAATTTAAGCAAAAACGCAAAGTATTCTGACCTTATGATAAACATTGACAAAAACAAAATAATTAGCAGCCGATACGTGCAAAGGCCATCTTTGTCATTAGACAACTGCAATATTGAATTCGTCGATCGATTTTCGTACCAGGGTGGTATAGTCACAAACAGGGCCGCCGACGAAGACGTTTGTACCCAAATTGTTAAGGTCAAAGCCACGTTAGGTATCCTGCGCAATATATGTGTGGTGGTCAGGTCAAATCAGAGAAAAATTTCAGCTGGTGACTTGCTCGCAAATTAAGCGAAGAGCTCTGCGATCGTGCCAATCAGGTATGGGCAAGCAATGAAATCAAGAAGCGGAAATGGCAATAGATAGGACACACACTTCGCAAAGGGAAGAAATATATTACAAAACAAGCGCTAAGGGGAACTCGCAAGGATCCCATCGGCTAGGTGTTCGTGCTAAAAGCTTACGAAGAACTGTCTAAATCGAACTGAATGCCAATGGGTATTCGTGGACCACAACCTGCCGAGAGGCAAACAACAGAATTAGATTTATGGAGATTGTCGAGCCTCTATGCTCTTCAGGGAGAAGAGAATAGCAGTAAGTAAGTATTGCATCACTCCTAATGTCTCCAACGGCTTGTTATGAGATTTACCGTTATAGCCTCCACTGTATTCGAAATATAAAAAAAAACTACAATTTTTGTTCATAAGAATATGAACAAACATACATACATAAGTATTTTTTCACACTTCCTTTATATAAACTTTACCGCTTTATAAACAATTGCAATTAATTACTACAAAGACCAATGAACTATTTTTCCAGGAATTATAAATTGAATATTGTAAATATTATCAAGTAATCAAATGTTTATTATAAATAAGTAAGTTTTCAGAAATAAAGATCAGTTATCAGTTATCAGTGATAAACTCAACAAACAAAAAACCCAAGTGTTTTTTTTAAACAACCAGGTAAAAACCTGTTTTTATTTACCTGTAATTATAATACAAAACAGAATTAGAACTGATTTTCCTGGCAAACTCGTACATACCAAAAATATGGTGCCTGACTTATTTAACAAGGACTGACTTATTCTTCAAGCTGAACTTAGATCTCTTAACAAAAATATGGTGCAAGTCTTAAAGACTTATATTTCTCCAACATACGTAAAATGTTAAGATAAATAATACTTCATTGCAAAGCTTGCCAGGAAGTGAAATAATAACTTCACTAGCCAGACCTAGAAATGGGGCGGACACCAGCCCCTAGCAAGCCCGGGGAAATTCTGCATATGGATATTTTCTCTCAGTGGATAACAAACCAAAATGTTTAAGGCAGGCGAAAAAGTTGTTTATAAAGTCTAATAGGGGACGCTGTAATAACTCAGTAAACTATTTATAAAGGGTCGTTAAATTTCAAGGGCCGATGTTGAAGGTGAACCACACCTAAACGTCAACGACATCGTTGGACTTCTTTCTTTGGGATTATTTGAAAGAAAAGGTGTACGTCGATAAGCTAGCAACAATTCAAGAGCTAAAGGATGAGATAATTTCGCACATTAACGGCATAGAACCTCAATTATGCCTCAGCGTTATCGAAAATTTGGACCATCGGATGGAGGTGTGCCGCCGAGGCCGCGGTGGCCATTTGGCCGATATTTTATTCCATGTGTAATTGAACCATACCAGTATTATCATAATAAAGAGATATAACAATAATTTCTTAAAAAAATTGTATTTTATTTAAAATCAACACGGGCCCTTGAAACTTATCCACCCTTTATGTAGGAACAGTAGTGGAAAAATATTTGTGAACCACATTCCTTATTGACGGAAAAAGAATTCATAAAGGTAATCAAGATAATTTTTTTACCTATAGGTTACTGATACTGATGGCAGCTTCATTAGAGTAACCGGACATTTTAAACTCTATTGGCATACTATATATAGTTTATATCCCTACATCGGATGGAGTGGTTGACATCTATAGCCAGTAATACCATATCATATAGCCAGTAATTCCATACTGCATAATATTAACCAAAAAAGTTTGCGACGCATTGCATCATTGAGGGGATTGGTTTAAGCACAATTGTCATAATGGCCTACAGCTCACGCCTTTACTAATGCATTTTTATTGTTGCCATATCAGCCTACATTATCAACAAGCGCATGAAACCCAACGTTAGCAATGGAATATTAAACAACGATCTTAAGGAATCAGTAGACGTCTCTTTCTCGCATCCATAAGCAACACACAAAAAAGTGCAGTTTATGTAGCGCAGACATAACAACGAAAGCTCGTGTCATCAATTACAACATAAATAAAAATAAAATGGCGGCTTAGGTGCAGGTGTAGAGACAGCCCTTCCAGTAGCAAACACGAGCAATCCAGAATCGTATGAATTACTGATTCAGCCAAGAAGATAGTCACACGGCAGTCTACGATATCGTTTTAATCAAATCAGCATAAATGGCTGCCATTCATAGTAAGGGAAATTAAGTAACATAATTTTCAATAAACCTATTTTCTTTCATTTACTTATACCTGTTACAAAGACTTCACCACCTTGGTGGTATCGTAGTATCTCCATGCAATCTTTGGAACAACAAACCCAAAACTGTGCTAAAATTTCTAAAAAGCCTAAAACTCTAGGGTTACAAAATAGGCCTTTCACAATAGATCAGCTCTGGTCGCAGTGCGTAATGGCCTTCTAATAATAATATACCTGTTACAAAAAATTATTATAAAAAACAAAAAAATTAGTAGTTGAAAATTGTAGAGGCGTTCGAAAGATGTGTTTATGTAAAGTATTTCATAGATTACGAAAAATCAATTGACACTGTTCAGCACGATAAGCTCATTGAGATTCTACAAAACATGAATATCGATGCAAAAAAGTTAAATGTATAAAGAATTTTTATTGTTTATTATTATTTATTTATATTTACAAGAACGATTTACAGTAAAAACTTCGGTTTAAAAATAAACTCCAACAAAACTAAACAGAGCATATGATTAGAATCCTTCCGAGTTGAAGCTTCTGGGGCAGCATTCATTAAGTACAAAAAAGTCCTCACTAACCATGACTTCAGGCTGGCGGGCCAATTAGATGTCCTAAATTCAGTAGTTTTCGCGAAGCGTTGTAGGATGAGAAAAAAAAAACAATTAGCCAAATGAAGTTTTGGGGATAGTTTAATATATATTTGAACTAAAAAAAAAAAAATTGTACAATCTCCAACAATATATTGTAAGCCGAGTTATCAATAGATTCCCAGAGCGCCTGTATCCAACTTCTGTACAAGATACAACTTGCAATTTTCATCTGAAAACAAAAAAAAAAGATTATTAATTTTGATGTAATTATCTTCGATGTGAACTAAGAAAATTGGGAGAAACACGTAAAATTCAAATTTTTGGGGAAGGTAGAAAAAAAAGTGGGTTTTCAAGGAAAAAAAAAACTCTTCAACTGGGTAAAAAAGTCGCTTAAAAAAAGTTTTTGGATGTTTTTTTTAGTTCACATAGAAGAGAAAACAATACTGAAGATAACTCATTTTGAATGAAATGGATAGCTCGTTTAGTTTTTTTTGCAATCGTGTACATAAATTAGGTAAAATCGTGAAAATGAAAAGCCGAGAAAACGCGCTTCAAACTACAACAATAAGCGCACGGTTGCTCGACGCCGCACTACGCTCGGCTCTGTAGCTCTGCAAATACTTGGAATTAAACTCTGAAAATTTGTGTCTCATGTTCTTGAATATCTAAGCTATTGATTTCAGGAAAAAAAAATCGATTTTTTTGACCTTTTAATTGGCCCGCCGGCCTTCAGTGTGAAACTGAAAATTCGATTTGTTACATGTTACGTGTTGTCTGTATTACTGTATGCTATGGAGATATGGACTATAAAAACCCTTGAGAAAGGGATTTATGAGCAACAGTAAATATCATGTACTTCAACTAATTCTGCATGGAAAAATAGAAGAGGCACATAGCATAAGCAAAATGCGACTATTCTGGCTAAGAAATATAAGGCAATGATCCGGAGTTGGCAATATAGGAACTTTTTTGGGGACCGTGGGAAATCGAGATGCATATCTTGAAATTGTGACTAATATATAAGCAAATTGAAAGGAACAATATTTAAATGTAACTTATGCAAGTAAATCAATGATCGCCAACATGCGAAACCGAATTGGCAAATAAAGAAGATTAATTTTGCGCAACCTTGTACCTACAATACTTGACTGTAATAGTGCGCACACTGACCGACCTATCGTAGTCCCTTACCGCAGTCCCTAGAGAACACAAAATTGAGCAAAATTTATCTCGTAGAAAACAACTGCGTTCTTTTACTTATAATACGTTCTCATATAAGTATATGATCTACTTTTTCGTGCTTAACTGAAAATCCGCAATTAAAAAGAAACATCAAAATAAAAACTAAATGAAATGGACGCCGGCAAAGAAAACAGGTCTGTAAACATGGTTCTAATAAAATTTTTGTTAAATATGAATTATGGATTAATTTTATAGAGAAAAGCAATCGGTTTGGTATAAAGAGGCGGTCGAGTTTCTTTTGGAGTGTGGGAGGAGAAGCTGCCGCAACTACGAGGCTGCAAAAGAAATACGCATGTAGGTACTTATATGCAGACATGGCCGTTGAAATGGCGATAAAAGGCTTTGTGTTCTCGTCAAGGGAAATAAAGGTTAAAATACATAACTTAACAAATAAATATAGGTAAATTTGTGCAATTACTATTAGTATGTAATTTTCAAAATAGTTTTCTTTTTTTACAGATATGAGAAGAAAGTTGTTGGGCTCATCTGCGTGGGAGTACTGTGATAAAGTGCACCATATCCTTGGCGGATACAAATATTTCAACCTAGAAGCAATTGTAGAAAAAACGGGGAAAGGAAAGCGGAAATTTCCAATATGCATTTTTGGAAAAATTTCGGGCGGTCAACCAAACGATTGCCCGAGAAATCCGAGAACTGAAGGAAGATAGTAGAGAAGCTCTGCAAATTGAGAGGGGAACGGAGTGCCATTTTCGAAAAATCTTTAGAGGCCTTCAAAGAAAATGGGTAGTGGAATTTCAGATCGCTTCCAAAATGAATATAAATGTATGAAAACCACACAAAAAAAAAAACTAAAGATTTTAGAAGAATAATTTGAAAAAATGTGATAAATGAATTATTTCTATTTTACGTTTACAGAATACGAATTTAAAGTTAACAGATACATAAATTGTTAGTACTTGAAGTAGATTTAATTAATTTAATAATGAAAAAATTTATTTTAAAAAGAAAAATGTGAAATAAATGAAACTTAAAATGAAGATAAAAACGAAGCGATTGATTCTGTAATGTGTTCTGCGCTTAAGTTGTAGTCTTGAGTAGTACGTCGATTCTGGTTGCTCTCGTTGATTTACGACTTCGGAATTTTTTTGGCTTTGAATCCATTTATTGTTAATGCTATCATTCATGTACAAAATTGTGCAAACCCCAGCAACATTTTATTACTGACGTTGCATTTTTGATGTCATTATCAATGTCTTTACCAATTCTTCTAAACCTTGCTTTTAAGTGAGCAAAAGCATTCTCTACTACTCTTCTAGACTTGAAAAGTTGGTAACTAAAAATTTTTTCGCTGTATGCTTACTTACTTACTTACTTAGGTGGCCATAACAACCCGTTACCGAGTTACGGCCGACCTCACTAGCTCTCTCCAGGCTGCCTCGCGCGCGCCTTCTCCAATTCTGTACACCAAGCGAGCATAGGGTTTCCTCCACCTGGTCTTTCAACCGGAGCAATGGTCTTCCTCTGCGTCGGCTCCCTTGGCCTTCGCCCTCGAACACCTTCTTTGCAGGAGCTTCTTCATCCATACGCACGACATGCCCTAGCCAAAGCAGGCGTTGGATGGCGATGCGTTGAACTACGTCAATGTCGGCGTAGAGCTCATACAGCTCGTGGTTCATTCTCGAACGGTAGTCTTCGCCAACGCGCACAGGACCGAAGAACTTTTCTCTCGAACACCCCAAGAGCGGCTACATCGCTTGTGACACTACCCATGCCTCTGCGCCATAAAGCAACACGGGTATGATGAGCGTCTTGTAAAGTGTCAGTTTGGTCATGCGAGAGAGGGCTCGACTACTCAATGGCTTACTTAGCCCATAGTAACACCTATTAGCAAGAGTGATTCTCCGTTTGATCTCCAGGCTGATATCGTTGTTACTGTTAACGGCGATGCCAAGATAAATAAATTCTGGCACAACTTTGAAGGTATAGTTGTCCGCAATGACGTGCGTTCCTACACGCCGTGTGTTCCGCGTTGTAGACAGCATATACTTCGTTTTACCCTCGTTCGCCGCCAGACCCACTCGTGATGATTCCTTTTCGATAACAGAAGACGCAGCGGTGACATCTCGCTTACAGCGGCCGATAATGTCAATGTCATCGGCGTACGCAAGGAGCGGGACGCATTTGAGGCACCTGCTTTTCGGAGCACCCCTTCCATCACGAAGTTGAAGAGGCTGCATGACAGTGGATCGCCTTGTCTGAAATCTCGAAAGGTATTGAATGGCTCGGAGAGGTTAGGGTTATTTCCTACCTTGACGGAGCTGGTTGTGTCGCTCAACGTCCTTCTGCAAGGCCGTATAAGCTTCGCTGGTATACCGAACTCAGACATTGTGGCGTACAGGCAATCCCTTATCGGGCTATCGAACGCAGCTTTATAGTCGACAAAGAGATGATGGGTGTCGACTTGCTTTTCATGGGTCTTTTCCAGGATTTGGCGTAATTTCGCTGTATGCTGCCGCAATTAAATTAGCTATTCCTTCTCCTTGTATTTTTTTCATATCATTAGTAATAATTAAAGAAACCAAAAACACCGAAACATTCTACCAAAATAATTTCTATGAAGAAAAACCTCTCAGAGTGGCATTGACGGCTGATGCTGCAAACAGTCACCGACGTAAACGCAGTCCCCTGTCAGCTGTTACGATCAAACTAATGAGATCGCCATGTAAATGAAAAATTACTTCCCTTCCGTATCGTAGTATCGTAGATCTTATAGCAGAATTTTTGAAAATTCACGTAGAACCGTGCCAGCTGATTGCTCTCTCACCACACAGTGTTGCCAAACAGGACATTTCGAAATCGTTTACAAAATAAATGTGAGAAAATTTTAATTTTTGTTAAAATAACTTAAAAACAATGTTGAATAATGTTAATTATACATAAATCAACTATTTGCATGTGTTGGTTTTTGGTTTTGGTTTATTAAACAATGAAAAATTGTAACTGATAACACGGATGTGTGAAAAAGTGGGTAAGCAAAAATATCAATGGCAACATTGTGTAGATGCAACCAAACACATACACACACAAACCGATGTATTGTGTAAATTTGTAACTAAAAGAACGCAGTTGTTCTCTACGGGATGAGTTTTGCTCAATTTTGTGCTCTCTAGGGGCTGTGGTAAGGGACCACGTACGTCGGTGACTATTTTCAGCATAAATATGTAACTAAAAGAACGCAGTTGTTCTCTACGGGGTGAGTTTTGCTCAAGTTTGTGCTCTCTAGGGGCTGCGGTAAAGGACTACGATTCGTCGGTCACTGTTGCAGCATTGATTGTCAATTTTGCAGGTAATGTGAACGGATAGATTAATGTGGTGGATTTATAGGCGATTAATGCATATTTTAATGTATTATTACATATTTACACAATACATCGGTTTGTGTGTGCTTGTGTTTGGTTGTATCTACACAATGTTGCCAATGATATTTTGGCTTATGTACTTTTACACACATCCGTGTTATCAGTTACAATTTTTCATTGTTTAATAAACCAAAACCAAAAACCAACACATGCAAATAGTTGATTTATCTATAATTAACATTATTCAACATTGTTTTTAAGTTATTTTAACAAAAATTAAAATTTTTCCATGTTTATTTTGGAAATGATTTCGAAATGTACTGTTTGGCAACACTGTGTGGTGAGAGAGCAATCAGCTGACACGGTTCTACGGGAATTTTCAAAAAAGCTGCGATAAAATCTACCATACTACGATACGGAAGGGAAGTAATTTTTCATTTACATGGCGATCTCATTAGTTTGATCGTAACAGCTGACAGGAGACTGCGTCTACGTTGGTAACTGTTTGCAGCATAATGCACAGTTGGACTTGGTTAGTAATAAAATGTACTTATTACTCTTATACGAAATATGTTTACTTAATAAGACATCCTTTTAGGAATTATGTTTTGTTTAGAAAAGCATGTTTTGTTTTGAGATTCGAGTAAGCACGAAAATCTCGGGTAAAAAAATTTGTTAGTGAACCGTGTTATTTCAAAATCGTGTAAAAAAGACCGTGTGAAAACAGGGTTGGGAGTATTGCTAATCGCGTAAAGCTTACATCTGAAAAATCAAAATTGGAGGACGTTGTTGATTTCGAATTCTGTATACTTGTATCCCCAGACGGAGGCAGTAGCAAATATGTAATGCTTCTAAGGTAGCAGCATCAACTTTTGTGTAAAACTGCTGCTTTCCCTTAACTACCATGGTTACCTAACACAACTTAAATCTCGGAAATGCAGAGCTGTTTACTGCGGGTGCACAACGCTATAAGCCATCGGTTACTTGGTTGCTAACACGAAAACTAACGTATAAATGGGCACAATCATCACCCACTTTTTAAGAATGCACTCGTCATGAGTCTTTTTCGTTGTTGGTTTTTTACTTTGTGGGCTTTTTATCCAACCGAATTACAAACGTTAAAAAAGACATCGGAAAAAATAGATTGAAGACAAATGAACGCAAAGAAAACAAAAATGCTTTCTCCACATATGGGATTTGGTCAGCAACGGCAAGAAATTTTAGTATGTGCCGTAAGTAGCAGTGGGAGTCAGTGGTTGTGTCAGCAGACAGGCGTAAGCACAAGGGTCGCGTTAAGTATGCCGCAGGCCAACGAGTATGCGGCAGAATAGACAGAATAGTAGTAGGGGAAGAATGTGTGACGCGAATAAAATGCGACGCAATACGTATCGTACGATACGGTGGGGTATGTGGAAGACGTGCTTTCGCGTTGGAGTGAAGCCTTTCCAAGCAAACGAAGATGAAAATTCAGCGTAAGAAATTGACATGTGGACATGACAGAGGCTAAAACGTTTTTCATTTTTTCTCATTTTAGTCCTCTAGTTGAAGTTTTTTTCTCGGCCATACAGCGGATACTTAATGGAATCACCGTCATATAGATATACCCCCACACATACTTATGTACATATGGATGCCCACACGTTAATATACATCTACGTATGTTGTATTTTATGTACACTAACAAGTTATGTACACTTTAAAGATATGGGCTAGATTTTTATCGGTACGACTACAAATTTATAACATCCAAGGACCTACATACATATATTATGTACGATATATTCTTCTAGAATTTAGAAATTAACTATGAACATCAAAGCATAATTCATTAAATGAGTGAAATTGCACCATACCTGTACTTATGGTACTTAGTATAAGAGCGTTCCCTCTGCCCCTGAGCTTCTATAACCCAGATTTTGCCAAATTTAAAATTTATTTTAAAGTAATTATTGTTTGCATCTTCTGAAAATTTCTTATATTCAAAGGATAAGGACCATCGCATAATAGTTTAGTAAATTGTAATAATGATAGTTCCAATACTATTTATATTCTGAAATTGCCAGCAGAACATCTTTCCCATGTCGTGGTTGTGATGACGATTTTGTAGAAGGTGATGTTGGGCCAAGATGATACAATACAATATATAATATATAATTGGCGCTTGCCTCATGGCAGAAATGCACTCGGAGGCCGCTATTAGAAAAAAACTTTTTCTTCGTTTTGGTGTTTAACGGGGACTCGAACCTACATTCGGAATGATAGTCACGCACCAACCCATTCCGCTACGGCGGCTGGACCAAGATGATAATGATTTAAAATTTAATATTTTAGTTTTAATTTCAGAAAGTACAGAACGTGATAAAAATATAGTAAGGCGCATTTAGCATTTTGACGTATGCAAACTATTTAGGCTCACGCCCTCATTTCCATTGCTTATTTTGCTTTTACACTTTCATTGAAGAAATTATAATATTTAAACTTTGATTATACAATTTTAAGATCATGTAAATGTGTGCGAGTGTGCAAATAATTTTGAAGTGAGCGGAAGTACGACCGACCACACCTTTACTCCAAAGAATAGAGGAACTAACAAGGTCCGAATAAGACTAGTGGATTACTAGAACAGAGTTCCTGTACGCTTACATTCAAGTACCGTCGAACTATTTGGTCACATCTCTTCTTCTGTGATGCTGGGCGTTACTTGGGGTATACCGCCATCACTGATGCATTGGTGCTATACGACAATAGTTAGACCGATATTACTGTATGGGGACTTAGTGTGGTGGACTGCGACAAGAAAATTGACATACTTAATGCCAATGGAAAGAGTTCAGAGATTTGCTACTCTATGCATAACAGGAGCGATGAAAACCGTTCCAAAAGCGGGGCTGGATATGATACTCAGCATACCACTTGTTGACCTTATGGCGGAAATTCTGGCAGCGTAGTCCTGCCGGAGTATTCACTTGTAGAACCTTCGGACATACACTATGTGTCAGAAGAAAAGAACCGGTTTTTTCTTGTAACTTCAAGATATATTTCGTTCTACTTTTCGCTGCATAGTAGTCCCACTCAAGGGCTACGACGCCAGTGCTAACTCAGGTTAGTGTCGTTCGAAACTTTTCCGTAAACGCAACCAAACAAAAATGAGTGAGAATTACGCGTAGCGTTTTGAGGCCGTATTTTTATACACGCATTCGAAAGGGCCGAAATTATCTTACGCCACGGCTGCAAAAGTAATTAAAAAATCAAAAAAGTTTGTTGTGATGCGGAATCAGCGGGACCCTTCTTTGTGACTACCACTGCTCTCAGAAAAACACATTGAGAAACAACAAAACAAGCAAATGGTGTCACGATATTGGACTCTTTTATACTTCAAGAATAATCGCGGTTCCTTTTTTCTGACACAGGCTGTAACTCAATAGGAAAGAGGAGTTCAGGTTGCACAGACTACTGGACTCCGTACTTTAATTGGGAGAGAAGGTTTCATACTACAATTGAAGAGGAGGGATGACACAGAGGCATGAAGCCTGGCCAGACAGACAGCTCTAAAACTTTGGACGGTACCAGGTGCTATCAAGATGCCAGACCAGAGCAGCATTTTCCAAGAGGAAGTTTCAGCTGTTGGGAAAACCGGCCTGGGGATCTGGCCTATGCAAAAACAAGCAATAACTCAATAATTAATTTATATGTGGAGAGTCAAGCAACAATAACAGCAATAAGCTCATATTGTATCAAGCCCAAAAATGTTCAACGGAGCAGGGAGGCCATAGAAAGTCTAGCCGCAAACAGAAGGCTGCTCATCTATTGAGTTAGGTTAAGTTAGGTTGACATGGTTGCCCAGTGATTCCATTATGAAGGAGGTGAGGTGAAAGGGAAAGACCGATGGAATGCAGGGAAAGGGCGGGGAGAGGTGGTGCTGGGATGGTTAGGAGTGTGCGGTTTACGAACGATGACTATGTTTGCGTCAACAGCTTGTGCTGCTGATGAAATTCATCAAATTTATAATGTCAGCGCCAGCTATATCAGCAGGCGTGGCAAAGAAGTAAGAGCGAAGATGCCTAGATCTTAGCCTCGCCAGAGCAGGGCAGCTAAGGAGAAGGTGCTGAGATGATATCAACTCATCCTCCATACATCCAGCGCAAAAAGGACTCGAGACTTGGAATCACGACTCACAGCATGCATTCCTCGCGAATTGTGTCCTGTGAGAGAACCCACTAGATTAGAGAGCTGATATTTTGTCAGCCTCAGAAGCTCGCCCGAGCGCCTCCGGTCCACACGTGGCCCGAAGGACTTCGCGACCTTACACGTTTGTGTACTTGCCCAGAGCTCGAGCTGGCGCGATGCCCATCTTTCCAGGAGCAGACCGCAGGTAGTCAGGGGGACCCCAATTCTCTCCCTTCGCGGGGAAATCACCTCACATGCCCCCTGTCTGCTCAGCTCATCCGCGTCACAGTTTCCCGCAATGTCGCTGTGACCAGGAACCCAGATGAGGCTCAAAGAATTCGGACGCAGTCGAAAGTAAGGTCAAGCATTCCTTGACCAATTCTGAATGCACCGTCATAGACCCGAGGGCCCTTATTGCCGCTTGGCTGTCGGAGTAAATATTTACTTTTTTGACTGTTAGTACGGATTTGAGCAGCCAGTCAGCTGCCTCCTTGATTGCGGCTACCTCTATCTGGAACACACTGCAGTGGTCCGGTAACCTGAATTTGAGTCTGATGGGGAGCTCTTCGCAAAAGACTCCCCCGCCAACCTTTCCTTCCAGCTTCGATTCATCCGTGAACAAGGTCACCAGGCCCTGCCCCCTAGTGTAGCCCTCCGTCCACGCTTCCCTTGACGGAATATGAGTAGAGAATGTTCCGGTTGGACTAAACGAGGGTATACACTGATCTGTTGATAGAGGGATGAACTCGAAGTTTCTAAGGATGCTTGACTGCCCATAAGCTCCAGCCCCTTAGTCTGATGGCGGTACGTGTACGTGTACGATGTCTACGGATACCACATTTATCATTGCGTTGAGCGCCAGAGTAGGTGTCGTTGGAAACGCCCCACTGATTCCAATGAGTGCCGACCTCTGAACTCTCTCCAGCTTCTTCACCAATGTCGTCTTTTCTTGTGAGTTCCACCAAATTATGACTCCATATAACAAGATAGGCTTTACAATAGTATTATATAGCCAGAAAACAACTCTTGGGAAGGCCCCATCTTTTGCCAATTGCGCCCTTGCACCCATATAAGGCGATTGTTGCCTTCCTCACTCTTTCCTCAATATTGGGCTTCCATGTAAGCTTGCTGTCAATGATAGTACCTAGGTACTTCACCTTGTCAGAAAGCATCAGAGAAGCGAGTGAGGGAAGTTGAGCTCTGGGTATTTTATGTT
Organism: Anastrepha ludens; assembly: GCF_028408465.1. Classification (NCBI taxonomy): domain Eukaryota; kingdom Metazoa; phylum Arthropoda; class Insecta; order Diptera; family Tephritidae; genus Anastrepha; species Anastrepha ludens. Next base: position 75,222,677 of record NC_071498.1, read on the forward strand.
TCCTCGTAAATAGGACGAGCTGCGTCTTAAGAGGATTCACCGACAGGCCGCAAGCCGTTGCCCATCTAACAACTGCGTTCAGATATCCCTGCATTAAGTTGTACAGAGTATCCACAAATTTTCCTCCAACAATTAGTGCCACGTCATCCGCGTAGGCAATTACCCTGCAGCCCCCCTTTACCAGCTCCTGTGAGAGAACCCCACCTTGCGGAGTGCCTCTACTCACCAGCTGGTGGATGGAGATACCGCCTCACTCTGCCGCGACAGTTCTGTCGCTAAGCGTTTTGTGGATAAATCTTATAGGGTTTACCTAGAGGCCAGGTAATTGCCTCCGGGAGGACGTTGTTAAAAGCCCCCTCAATGTTGAGGAAGGCGCCTACCGCAAACTCCGTCTGAAAAAGAGACTGCTCAATCTCTTTCACGATTGTATGTAGGGCAGATTCCATCGATCTACCCTTGCAATAAGCATGCGACAGTCGACCCCGAGGAATTTCGCTTCTTATGTGCAGGTCAATCAGTCTCTCAAGGGTTTTCAGTAAGAAAGATAAGAGACTGATTGGCCTGAAGTCCTTAGGGGAGACATGCGAGCTCCTGCCTGCCTTGGCCCTCCATGATCTTGGTATATAGCCCCTGACTACGCAGCTCGCATAGATAGGGCTCAACCAACTGTATGATACCTCCACAGATTTCTGCCATTTCATTCGAAGTTCCTTCCTTGGCCTGAATGCAATATATAACTACTTCAACCTAGTCAGCCCGTTCTGCACAAAGGTCTTAGCAATGGCTTTTGCACTGGGTTAGGTAGAACATACACTTCTGGCCACTTATAAACTTATAAACAATAATCTCAAGTAAACCGTTCTTATTGTTTGAATAAGCCGCGTACATACGATCCAATGCATCGAAAGAATACAGGGTCCGGCATTCGAAGTGTAACCAACTTCACCTACTCGAAGTCTAACCAACTTGCTGCACGAGCACCAGCTGTTTGTTAGTTGGCTAAATGACAGTCCAGAGTATTGTTTACAAGCATTTTGCCGATACTAAACGCCAAGAAAGAAAATCAGTAATAGATTTCAAACGTAACAGTGTGACTGCATTACATTTGACTGGAAAATCACAACCAGCGATTGTTCGTGAGTTCGAGCACGTTAAAGTAAATCAAGTGTTTGTTTATCGCACCATTACGCCTTACAATGATATTGGTAGCATCGCGAAACGTCATGGAGGTGGTCATCATAACACTGATACGTCACGTGAAATGGTTCAAAAAGCGATTTCGCTCAAATGAAAATATTTGATGATAATATCTGACCGTAGCATCCACCGCATACTGAATAATGATCTCAAAGTCAAACGTTATAAGATCCAAAATGCGCATGAGAGAGCAAAGGAGTTATTTCGCTTGACTGAAACCGGTCAATTTCCGAACATTATGTTTTCTGACGCGAAAATTATTCAAATTGAGTAATTCGTAAACTCCCAAAATGATAGGGTGCATTTGACCGACCGTTCATAAGCGAATTTGAGTCATCGATTGGCCACCAGGAGGCAGCACCCGACACAGGTAATGGCTTGGGCCGCTGTCACCGCAGATGGGCGTCAAGGTAAATGAGAAATATTATCGGGAAAGTATTCTGGAGATTGCTTTGAAGTCGTGGGCAGACAAACATTTCGGTGGCAGACCATGAACGTTTCAACAACGTCCCGAATTTCATAAGGTCCACACAAAGGCCCTCAAATTCACCAGACGCGAATCCGATGGATTATTCTCTTGGGGCCATTTTAGAGAGCACAGTCCGAACTAAAAGATTAACCAAGTATTGAAGGGCTGAAAAAAGCCATTGTCCGCAAGTGGGCCAAAATATCTGCAAGTCTCATTCGAGCAGCTTGCGATTCGTTTGTGGACCATCTCAAGGTCATAGTCAAGGCAAAAAGTGATCATATCGAGCAAAAGTAAATTGATTCTTCATTTTGTATTATTTTCACACAATTTTTACTTTGAACTGAAGTTGTTTTTTAAACTAAATATGTGTCCTTTTTAATTGGTTACACTTCGAATGCCGAACCCTGTAACATTTCGTATGCGATTCAGCTGGTTTTCTCTGTTTGAAGTCTTTTCGCTGATGCATTCCACGTGTAGTACGAGTATTGTGGCATACGTGCTTTATAGTACTTGCAAATGTATTGCATTAAATTTCAACTCGAATTTAATGTGTGATTTTAACGTCTTTGAGAATAACATGGACGTTACGCGATCAAAAGTTGGCTTTCAACTTGCAATACACTTACACTTACTAAGCGAAGAATATCGGAATTTATTCAGTAATATCTTCTTGACAAAATCCTGAAGTACTCGAATAGACTAAGTTTTAACAAATAAATTTTTCTGTTTAGTTTAATGAAGACTTTGCCTCAAGTAAAAGATGAAAATATGTATGAAAGTAAGTAATTTATGAAAATAACAAAGTGTTAGAATATTGCAGGCATTGTACATGAGTTTGCTTGATTCCAAAACTTAAATTATAAATAGATACCAAAATTTGCGTAGCTATATAAAGTTCGGTGCGGACCGAATTTAATATTGTACTTCAGTACTTGTTTTATTTATTCTGCTAATTGTTGATTTGCTTACATTTTGGCAAATTGACTTAACCGACATATTACACATCTCTTATAAATTAGCTTGGAGCAAAAAAGCAAAGTTGCAATTACAGATAAGGTTACACTCAAGAGTAATAGGCCCGTCGCAATTCGACAGACAGCGAAATATATTATATTATGCATATTTCATTCGAAGGCGCCACATACGTGCCGTACACCGTGCCGGAATGCACAACATCTGACAACTTTTTACTTTTCGTACGGCAAGTGCGGTGAAAATGACAACTTTTTAAAGAGGAACAATTTTGTATCGCACAAATTTGTATCGATGGTATTTTTTATTATATCAAAGTAAATGCAGAAAATAAATGAAATTTAAATTAATTGAGTCAATTCAAATGCACCCTTATCTTTTCGATAAAGGCCTGAAGGAGTAGAGCAAAGGCTAGGTTTAACCAAGATGTCCTAAAAAATGAATGTGTGTCCCGATCTCTAAGTTATGGACTTCTATATAAGCTAAAATTTACCACTTAACATATTTTACATCCTTAAAAGCTACATAACTGATGGACACTTCTTCATAAAATACGGCGAAATCATGACGGCGACAGCTGGAGTACCTCAAGGGAGCGTACTGGGCCCCATACTATACTTAGTATACACAGCAGATATGTGTACTAGCGCTAACAACTCTAGTATCAATGATAGCTACATTTGCAGACGGCACAGTTTTAATGTCACCTAACAATGAAGAAGCAGCAACAAAAACACTGCGCTTTTAACACTATGGTTCGAAAAATAAGTCATTGAGGTCAATAAAGAAAAAACACAACATGTAATATCCGCGAAGAGAAAATCTGCAAGACATCCAATTCAAATTAACGGAGAAGACATAAAAATACACTCGAGTGCAAAATATTTAGGCATCACGATTGACTCAAAACTCACTAGGAAACAACACATACTGAGCAAGAGAAACGAGATGAAATACAAATTCCGACAACTCAATTGGCTACTAGGAAAACAATCAACCCTAAGCTTCTTTATTAAACAAATGATATATAAATCAATAATTAGACCGACATGGACTACGGACTAGAAATTTGGGGACTGCCAGTAAATCAAACCTACAAATTATACAGAGAAGTCAATCTAAGATGCTAAGAACAACACAAACGCAAATTGGCACATAAGAAATGACGATATTCACCGCGACCTCGGCATAGACACTGCCACTGAAACAGTAAAAAGAAGCAGCATTAAGCATATCTTGCGACTATTAGAGCACAAAAACTATGAAAGGAGACTGATACCGGAAATAGAACTTCAACCAAGAAGACTAAAGTGCAAAACCTCAGACCACAGACCCTGCTCTTACTGGAATATAATAAAATTATAGAAAACTATGTTATGTTAATAAAATTATAACTAAATACCACTAAAGACAATCATGTTCTATTCCAAAGGAAAATGCCCCATTTTAATTCTAAACTCCAACACCAATTACTTATTGTTAATATTAACAAATTGTAATTTATAATGGAAATCATAAAAAAAAAGTTATGGTCGCACACATCGTCGCTTCAATAAGCATTAATTCTTCACAACCAACAAAACCTTTTTATACACAACAAAATAATATTTGCTTTCACGACAAGAATATACAATATGTTGCTGTTCAGTTTATATGCGGCAATACTTTCATTGTAGCCCCACGGTACGTTTTACATGTCACGTCAGTGAAATGCGTTGCCGCAATGGATGCAACAGACCCATTGTGACAGCCCTATTAAGTAAACACTTTTTCACCGATTTGACATTATACTATATTCCTTATGAGAGCACCGCCAAATTCCATCACACCTTGTTAAATACATTTTAAATATAATATAATGGCGTTTTTGGAGCCATTGCTTCTATCCAATTATCGGAGAGTTACTTAAATCGAGAATTCAAATAAGCGAGAACGTACCGTAACTAGAAGCGTCGCAGTTTGGGCCCTGCACAAAATATTATATGTATTTATATAGTAAAGGGTGGTTAAGTTTCAAGGGCCGGTGGTGATTTCGAATAAAATAGAATTTTTTTTAGGAAATTATTATCATTTCTCTTTATTATGATAATATTGGTATGGTTCAATTAGGGGTGGAACAAAATATCGGCCAAATGGCCGCCGCGGCCTCGGTGGCACACCTCCATCCGATGGTCCAAATTTTCGATGACGCTAAGGCATAATTGAGGTTCCATGCCGTTAATGTGCTGAATTATCTCATTCTTTAGCTCTTGAATTGTTGCTAGCTTATCGACGTACATCTTTTTTTTAAATTACCCCAAAGAAAGAAGTCCAACGGTGTCGTTGACGTTTAGGGGTGGTTCACATTCAACATCGGCCCTTAACATTTAACCACCCTCTATTTTTGTCAAATAACTCATTATCATTAAATTAATAAATGACAAGTGTTTGCTTGTATTTCATCATCTCTCATTGATCTACCATACCTTTACATAAATACTATTATATGTCTGTACAGAGTGAATATGTGCAATAATGGTCATAGCCTTCACCTTGCATGCAAATTCACCCACTTTCTCATTCATCTATAAAGTAGGTTTATGTGTGTCTGTATATCTACAACATCTGTGCACATGTGAAACCGGTCATACAAATGTCCAAGCTTATATACCAATTGTTTAATACTAAACATAAACATATTCATATATTTATATCTATGCACATATATTAACAGCTGATGCTTACTTTTACTATAATGAGCTGCAGGTTAATGACATTGAATAATAAGAACAGCGAAAGTGTAATGCACTCGGTAATTAGGTGAAATTCATCATAAACGCTGTATAATTCTCCATGTCTGCATGCATACGAGTAAGTATGCATGAAGGTAATACATATTTGCACAATACTATTCTACAAGTACTCAGCATACATATCTATTTCCTATTAGGGAGAATACTAATAAGAGTAATAATTCAATAAGTTAAAGAGAGTTATCTTTAATTAATTAAATTAAAATACCAGCAAAAACCTGGACCGTAAAGATATTTTGTATATTGTATTGTATTTTGTGTATTGTATGTGGTAATTTATTCCTTTTGGGGAACACTACATTTTTTGTTTTGCTTTCCACTGTATGTAAAAATCCAAATATGGATATTCAATAAAGTAGGTGTATTTAATATACATAGAGAAGCGTCGGTTACAGATAGGCGTGAGAAATGTCAATAATTAATTATAGTACAAAGAGAATGAAATGGCTGAGCGATGCCGTCGGAACATTTTACCCAGTTAAGCATCGAAACAAATCGAAATTCACATCAATAGCGGAAGGATGAATTTTTGTTCTTTTTTGCAAGTTATTTGTGGAAGCTTGGAGTAAGTAATAAGAACTAAGTGAAGTGTCTTGTTTTTGTTTTGTAAAAATAAATTTTTAAAGATGTACTTAGGAAAAAATATTTAGCAAATGTAGAAAAATTATTGACTAAGCATTTCTTATAAAAGATTAATATGTTTTATTCTTTTTTTAATATTGTACAATATGTTTTTTCTTAATTTGTTGCTTTAATTTTTTGTGTACGGATACTTTTTCTGGCAAGTGTACGAGATGTGTTCAAAAAGTATCCCGAATTTTAAATTTTCGCAGGTTGCGTATATTCGAATCTCGATTTTTTTGTGGCGATATGTTGGTACTGATGTCTCTCACTCATACCTACGAGTTCGGCCATTTTGAATGTTCAGTTAATTGTTGACAGCTGCTTTGCCTGCACGTGTTTCGTCTCGTCTTCGATTTTTACCTATTCAAAAAGATGGATCAAAGAACCTGATTCAAGTTTTATGTAAAAAATGAAATTAAATGCGCGGATGCATTCTGAATGTTTACTGTGTGATACGGAGAAGCTATTTGCACCAAAGCAACGTTTATCGGTGGTACAAAATGTTCTTAGAAGGTCGAGAAGATGTGAATGGCGAAAGGCGTGCCGAGCACTTCAACAACAGACGAAAAAATTGATGAACTGAAGAAAATGGTATTGGCCAATCGTCGAATTACCGTTAGAGAAGTTGCTGAGGACCTAGACATATCGATTGGCTCGTGCCATGATTTGGGCATGAGACGGGTCGTCCCAAAATTCGTTCCAAAACTGCTGAATTTCGACTAAAAGCAGCATCGCATGAACATTGCTAATGAGATGTTGGACTCTCTTCGCGACGACCCAAATTTGCTCCAGAGGGTCGTCACTGGTGACGAATCGTTGGTTTATGGTTATGACGTGTAAACCAAAGCTCAATCGTCTCAATGGAAGCTGCCGCACGAACCAAGACCGAAAAAAGCGCGCCAAGTTCGGCCGCATGTAAAAGTTTTCTTACCGTTTTCTTCAATTGCTGGGGCGTTGTGCATCATGAGTTCTTGCCACAGGGTAAAAGGGTCAATAAGGAATATTACCTGCAAGTTATGCGCAATTTGCGCGAAGCAATCCTCCAGAGGATGGTCCCATGTGTAGAAGTCTACGCAAGTGGGGTGGCCAGGACGATTCTTCTGCATATGGTTCAAGCAGCTCACATCGTCCGGAATTAGCCCACGTATCCTCTGGGTAGCTTCCGAACACCCGTTCGGGAGTGAGCTGACGTGAGAAGGCGAAGCATTCCCGGATAGCTGGTTGTGCGCTGGGTTTGGGACCCGCCACTTAAAAATCCCCCCAATGAAAAGAGTTACAAAGCCTCGGATGAGAACTACCTTTACTGATGACGATCCCTGCAAATGAACTAAGGACTATGATTTGAGGGCATGCACCTGGAATGTCCGGTCCCTTTATGGGGAAGGTGCCTTTGCCTAGCTGGTTGATGTTCTCGTGAGAGTAAAGGCTGACATCACTGCCATTAAAGAAATGCGATGGAAAGGGCAAGGCAAGAAAAACATAGGACCTTGCGACGTCTACTACAGCTGTCATGTAAAGGAGCGCAAATTTGGTGTCGGGTTTGTTGCTGGAGAGAAACTTCGTTGCCAAGTACTGTCATTCACTCCGGTGGACAAGCGTCTCGCAATAATCTGCATCAAAGCCCGTTTTTTAACATGTCGCTAATTTGCGCCCACGCCCCGACGGAAGAGAAGGACGATGCGACCAAAGATTCCTTCTATGAGCGGTGCCCCCGTCACGACATAAAAATCGTGCTTGGCGACTTCAACGCCAGGGAGGGCAAGGAGGGAATTTTTGGTCCCACAGTCGGAAAATTTAGCCTGTACAACGAAACATCCGGTAACGAGATGAAATATGGTAGTTTGCAGCACCAGATTCCAGCATAAAAAGATACACTAAGCTATCTGGCCGTCTCCTGATCGAAAAACGCGAAACCAGATCGATCATGTTGTGATAGATAAAATGCTGCCGCAGAAGGAAAGGATGCCGCCTATACAGCCACGCTGCGACCTGGACTAACGCGAGCCATGCAAAATATGGTCGAATGAAAGCATGCCTGCCGATTGCAATTTAAGTGCGCTCTGCCCAATCCATAAGAAGGGCTATCCTGCAATCTGTGCCAATTATCGCGGGATTACTCTTCTAAATATCGCTTATGAGGTTCTAGGGAGCGTATTGTGTGAAAGGCGGAAGCCCACCGTCAACCAACTGATTGGACCTTATCAGTGTGGCTTTAGACCTGGAAAGTCTACCATCGACCAAATATTTACAATACGCCAAATCTCGAAAAAGACCCACAAAATGAGAATGTACGAAACGGAGTTTCCTGTATGCTGCGATATTTGAATTTGATATCCCCACAAAACTAGTACGGCTTTGCAAGATGACGTTGCTCAACACCAGGAGCGCCGTCAGAATTGGGAAGGACCTCTCCGAGCCGTTTGATACCAAACGAGGTTTCAGACAGGGTGACTCGCTGTCGTGTGACTTCTTTAACCTGATGTTGGAGAGTATCGTACGAGCCGTAGAACTTAATCGCTCAGGCACAATTTTTTATAAGAGCGTACAATTGTTGGCATATGCCGATGATATTGACATCATCGGTCTTAACAACCGCACTGTTAGTTCTGCCTTCTCCAATCTGGATAAAGAGGCAAAGCGAATGGTCTGGTGGTGAACGAGGATAAAACGAAGTACCTCCTGTCATCAAACAAACAGTCGGCGCACTCTCGTATCGGCACCCACGCCACTGTTGACAGTTATCATTTCGAGGCTGTAAAAGACTGCGTATACTTAGGAACCAGCATTAACACCGATAACAATGTCAGCCTTGAAATCCAACGTAGAATATATCTTGCCAACAAGTGCTACTTTGGAATAAGTAGGCAACTGAGAGTAAAGTCCTCTCTCGACGAACAAAACTAACACTCTTCAAGGCTCTCATCATGCCCGTCCGAACGTATTTCGCAGAAACGTGGACGATGACACCATCCGATGAGGCGACGCTTGGAGTGTTTGAGAGAAAGATTCCACGTAAGATTTTTGGACCTTTGCTCTTTGGCAACGACGAATATTGCAGGCGAAAGAACGATGAGCTGCATGAGCTTTACGCCGACATAGAGATAGCCCAGCGAATAAAGATCCAGCGGCTACGTTGGCTGGGTCATGTCGTCCGAATGGATACAAACGCTCCGGCTCAGAAAGTATTTGATGCGGTACCAGCTGGTGGTAGCAGAGGAAGAGGGCGGCCTCCTCTGCGTTGGAAAAATCAGGTGGAGAAGGACTTGGCTTCACTTGGTGTGTCCAATTGGCGCCGGTTAGCACGAGAAAGGAACGACTGGCGCGCTTTGTTAAACTCGGGAAAAATCGCATAAATGGTTATCGCGCCAATTAAGAAGAGAAGAAGAATCCGTCAGAAACGCCCGGATTTGTGGAAGAGCAAAAATTGGCTCTTGCATCACGACAGCGCCCCTGCTCACACATTGTTGCTTGTGCGCGACTTTTTGGCGAAAAACAACACACTAATGATGCCACAGCCACCTTATTCCCCAGATCTGGCCCCTGTGACTTTTTCTTGTTCCCAAAACTGCAGAGACCCGCGAAAGGATGGCGCTACGCTACGATTGACGAGATATAGACGGCATCGAAGGAGGAGCTGAACAAGATAATAAAAATTGATTTTTTGAAGTGCTTCGAAAATTGGAAAAAACAAGTGCATTATATCTCATGGGGATTACTTTGAAGGGGACAAAATAGATATTAATGAATAAATAAATAGTTTTTGGAAAAAACACAAAACTCGCGATGCTTTGATACACCTCGTATTATATATTTAGATTTGGACAAGGGCAACTCCTTTTCCTTTTATTTGTTTATTTGAAGTGATGTCGTTATCGGCTGTAAAAATCGGGAAAAATAAAATAGCGGATTTCGGATGGCGCCGCCTGCTACAATCTGTACATCGCGGTATGAAATATGAAAATAAGAGGAAAGTCGACGAATTGTAGAGAAGCAACAATAGGTATTTTCTATTCGCCAAATCTCTGCTCGACCAACTTGGCGAAACATTTGCATGTGAAAGCAACAACAAAGTTATCGAGTAAGATTCGCCGCTAGCAACTCTAGATCATCATTGATGTCATTCAACAATTTTTGTGCGATGCTCATGCAACGTTGTTTTTGGTCAAAATTCAGCAATTTTGGAACGAGCTCCGCTGCCACACGCTTCATGGATTTTTTAACACACCTCGTATACCATTTAAGAAATCGACGACGTGATTCTCGCTGCTCTATGAAAGAAAGTGCACGAAGTAACAGAGATCATAGGTGTGTCGACCGGAACGGCAATTACATGATAAGTTGGCGATGGGTGCCCCGATTAGTAAGAAGCAACAAAAAGCGGATGCGGCTGTTAACTTCAAAGCAGTATTTGGAGCGATTTAAGGGAGATCTGAAGGAATTTTTGGGTCGAGTTGTCAGCGTTTATGAAAGAAAGCGTGAAAGAAGATGCTGTTTCACCACGATAACGCACGTATTCGGAATTGCTGCCAAAACCCCCATATTTCCGTTCTTTCAAAAAAATTTTGCCGAGAGTAAACGCGAAAAAAGAAAATCAGTAATGGATTTGAAACGTAATAGGGGGATTGCATTATATTTCGCTGGAAAATCACAACCAGCGATTGTTCGTGAGCTCTAACACCTTAAAGTAATTAAAGTTTTTGTTTATCGCACCATTACGTCTTACAATGACACTGGTAGCATCGCGAAACGTCATTGAGGTGGTCATCATAACACTGATACGTCACGTGAAATGCTCCAAAAAGTGAAGAAGCGACTTGAGCAAAATCGCCGACGAAGTGCCAATCAAATGGCAAAAGAACTGAAAATATCAGACCGTAGTATCCGCCGCATACTGAAACATCATCTCAAAGTCAAGTTTTACAAGATCTAAAAGGCGCATGATCTCACACCAAAGCAGCAACAAGTCAGACTTGAGAGAGCGAAGGAGTTGCTTCGCTTAGCCAAAACTGATCAATTTCCGAACATTATGTTTTCTGACGAAAAAATTATTCAAATTGAGCAATTCGTAAACTCCCAAAATGATAGGGTTCATTTGACCGAATTTGAGTCATCGATTGGTCACCAGGAGGCAGCACCCGCCACAGGTAGTGGTATGGGTCGCTGTAACCACATATGGGCGGTCTCTAATCGTTTTCCCCGAGCCTGGCGTCAAGGTAAATGAGAAATATTACTGGGAAAGTATTTTGGAGTTTGCTTTGAAGCCGTGGGCAGACAAACATTTCGGTGGCAGACCATGGACGTTTCAACAACGTCCCGAATTTCATAAGGTCTACACAATAGCTCTGAAATTCACCAGACGCGAATCCGATGGGTTGTTCTCTTTAGGTCATTTTGTAGAGGAAGGTCCGAACTAACAGATAAAAGATTCAGCAGCCTCGAGGCGCTGAAAAAAGCCATTGATTGCGAGTGGATCAAAATACCTCCAAGTCACATTCGGGCAGCTTGCGATTCGTTTGTGGACCTTCTCAAGGCTATTGTCAATTGATTCTTAATTTTGTATTACTTTCACACATTTTTTCCTTTGAATTGAATAAATTATAAAACTATTGTAAATGTATATCCTTTTTAATTGGTTACACTTCGGGTGCTGAACCCTGTATGTCTAAATTATCTTGCTGGCATGTTGACAATAGGTGTTAGTGTATAATGTCGCCGAATTTGAACACGATCAGTCAATGAGCTTGCTTTTGGATTTAATTATAATATATCAGTCAACCGCAGATGTGCTTTACGATTTTCACTAGATATGGGTAAAAATATCGAAAAAGGAATTTGTCTTAAATTTTGTGTTTTGAACTGGATTTCGTGTGCCGAATCATTGAAAATGTCGCAAATGGCGAACCTTGCAGATGGTGAATGTTGTTGCTGCCTATGGCGAGTTTGCTTTATCAAAAACACGGGTCAACGAGTGGTATAAGGCTTTTTCAGAGGGCCGAGAAGTCGTGGAAGATTAGTTTCGATCTGGTCCCCCATCAACGTCTTCAACGGATGAAAACGCGAACAAAGTCAAGAAAATGGTGCTGGAAAACCATCATTTAAGTTTGAGCGAGATAGCTCGTCAGCTTAGCGTGTCTCACAGAACAATTCACAAAATTTTACTGTATCAATTGGACATGAGACGCGTGGCTGCTCGACTCGTTCCAAGAGAGTTGAATTTCTTTCACAAAATTCATCGGAAGAAGGTGGCTGAAGACATGCTTGATCAAGTGTTTATCCAACGATTTATAACAGGTGATGAGACGTGGGTATATAAGTTTGACATGTAAACCAGTCAACTGGCGGCTGCATGGCGCTATCCACATGAGCCCCAGCCCAAAAAACCACGTAATGGTAGGTCAAAAGAGAAAGTCATGCTTATCGTTTTCTTTGATTATCATGGTGTTGCGCACTCGGAGTCTTGGAATTCAATCCAAATGGTTCTACAGTAAAGAATATTATTTGGAAGTTATGCGACGTTTGAGACAGAATGTGCGTGGGAAACGGCCCAATTTGTGGAAAGAAAACTCATGGATCTTGCACCATGATAACACACCGTGTCACAAGGCTCTGTATGTATGGATGAGTATTCTCGTCAATGTGAGTATAATTGTCGAAGAAATGTCGCGAACCGCCAAAAACTCATAAAAAAATCTTGATGTTGGCCCACACATAGAGGGACCTGCTGCTTTATGTCGTCTCCGATCGGAGACGCTTCTTCAAGGCAGAAATACACTTAGTAGTTTGTCCTTACCTGCCGCTATTAGAAAACAGCTTTTTCTATTACTTTCGTGTTTCATGCCCACAATGAGTTTCAAACCCGGACACTAGCGAATGACAGCTACTCCGGCCGGTATATATATGTATATATGTATACGGCGACCCCTGTAAGCAAATGGATGGTGCGTGACTACCATTCGGAACTCGGAGAACGTAGGTTCGAATCTCCGTGAAACACCAAAGTGAAGAAAACGTTTTTTCTAATAGCGGTCGCCCTGCGGCAGGCAATGACACACCTTCGTGTGCATTTGTGCCATGAAAAATATTCTCATGAAAAAAATATCTGCCGTTCGAAGTCGATTAAAAATTCCCCTCCATTTTGTGAAACAACATCAAAATGCACCCCACAAATAGAAGGAGGAGCTCGGCCAAACACCCAGTTTCAAGCCGACTCCGAACGGCAGATATTTTCATGAGGAGCTTTTTCATGGCAGAAATACACTCGTTTGCCATTGGCTGCCGAGAGGCGACCGCTATTAGAAAAATGTTTTTATTAATTTGGTTTCACAGAGAGAACGTTGGTTCGAATCTCGGTGAAACCAAATTAATAAAAACATTTTTCTAATAGCGGTCGCCTCTCGGCAGGCAATGGCAAACGAGTGTATTTCTGCCATGAAAAAGCTTCCGAATGGTAATCACGTACCAACCCACTCGGCTACGGCGGCCGTATATATATATATATGTTGTATGCATATTTAAGCAACATTCTCCAAAACAAGTTTAACTCTAACTTAAAGGCTTTTTAATATATTTGACTACTTCTTTTAAAATAAATCCCAATTATTGAATAAAGCTTTTATTACTGTTATCATAAACATCCGTTATATCTCCTTGAAACCATGCATCTACCACCCATGCAAACCATACTTCTAGAGTAATGTGATTGGATTTACAACGTTTTAAGTACTTTAATACGTATGCGGCTGACGAAAAATGGTGAAAACCTAAACGAAGGTGCAATGAAAAGTTTATGCAAATGCATCAAATCCGGTTTCAAAACTTCAAAAACTTTGTATGAATACTGTTAACATAAGCCGTGATCATATATTCCACTTGCACTTATAACTTCACTTGCACTTGAACTCACGAATGACGCAAAGGATTTGCTTCATTTTTATTTAACTTTTCTTTTTTCTATGTTTATAAAAAATTTGAAAAATGGTATTACCACTTGTCTAAAACGTAAAAAAACTGTATCTCAATGTGTTCAAATATCCGATGAAGATGTAAGAGAAAATATGACTTTATCGTTTAAACATTTATCAGCGAGTAAACTTTTATTCAAAAGTACAGCGGTGATTCTATCGATGTTCAGTTTTTTCAGGCGCTTCAAGACTGAAAGGGACAATAAAAATACTTGGAAAGGGTTATCTAAAACCAACAAGATAAACCAGAACATGATAACCTGGTACACAGATGGATCTCTCACCGAGGAATGGGCAAGGGCAGGAGTTGGCGGGTCAGGGAAAATATACTCACAAACACTAGGCAAGAATAAAAGTATATTTTAAGCGGACGTCTAAGCAATAGGATGATGTGTTGACTTTAGTCTTGAACGCAGCTATAACAACAGAAGCTTAGCTATCCCTACTGATAGTCGGGCAGTAAGCATGGCTTTCAATTCTTTTCTGGTTCCATCAAAGCTGGTGCTGGAATAAGCTGACTACCTTAAGACAGGAAACCCAGGCTTGCATCTACATGACCAGGTATGTCACATAAGAATTACTAGGAACAAAATGGCAGATAAATTAGCCAGGAAAGCGGCGGTCTCCCCATTAGTGGCCTAGGGAAGGGTAACTTCTCCTCTCTTATTCCGGAAGTACAGAAAGGACAAAAAAGATCATATTGTAACAATCTAACGGGTTTATCTCAATCAAATGCATTGACAAGTAGACTTAACCTAAGCCGATTTAAAGATTGAATGGAATTAAAAGGAATAAGTTTAGAATCAACACAGAATTTCTAACAATGCATTGTAGAAATAATTATCATCTTACTAACCTGGAAACATACTCGAATGGAGCTTGCAGATAATATATTTACTTATAGACTATAAACCATGGCAATAAGCAACCTTCAAACCGTCTATATTATAATTACGACCGCAGCTATTTAGTTTTGTTACTCATAATGATTGCGATGTGAGGCAAATATAAGTTTACCAAAATATTTGATCATAGCAATCCAATATGATACCATTACCGATACCTATAGCAACAATTACTTCAAAAATTTGATTTGAAATAGGGCCATAAAGTAATTTAAGATAGTTTAAAGAAAACGGTTATCAATCTGCTTTAAGTGTATGAATTAATAAAATTTTATCTGTAAATTGTTTTCCATTCTCATTTACTTTTTCTTCCAATCTCGATTATTTCTGTGATTTTATCGAAATTTTCTTCAACATCGAAATTGCCTGAACGGAATTGACGAAACCAAAATTGCACGTAATTAGCGGTTACTGTATCGGCATCATAAACACCATTTACAATTCCGCCGGCTCGGCTTGCATTTTTGCCTTTATCAAAGAAAAACTGTAAAATGTACCGAATTTCCTCTTTTTCACTTCCATTGTGTTTTTTTTTTTCATTATAAATTACAATTTGCTAATATTAACAATAAGTAATTGGAGTTGGAGTTTAGAATTGAAATGCCCCTTCCCTTTGGAAGAGAACATGATTGTCTTTAGTGGTATTTAGTTATAATTTTATTAACATAACATAGTTTTCTATAATTTTATTATATTCCAGTAAGAGCAAGGTCTATGGCCTGAGGTTTTGCACTTAAGTCTTCTTGGTTGAAGTTCTATTTCCTGTATCAGTCTCGCTTCATAGTTTTTGTTCTAATAGTCGCAGGATATGCTTACTGCTGCTTCTTTTTACTGTTTCAGTGGCAGTGTGTATGCCGAGGTCGCGGTGAATATCGTCATTTCTTATGTACCAATTTGCGTTTGTGATTGTTCTTAGCATCTTAGATTGACTTCTCTGTATAATTTGTAGGTTTGATTTACTGGCAGTCCCCGTAGGTCCATGTCGGTCTAATTATTGATTTATGTATCATTTGTTTATTAAATAAGCTTAGGGTTGATTGTTTTCCTAGTAACCCATAGAGTTGTCGGAATTTGTATTTCATCTCGTTTCTCTTGTTCAGTATGTGTTGTTTCCTAGTGAGTTTTGAGTCAGTCGTGAAGCCTAAATATTTTGCATTTGGGGGTATTTTTATGTCTTCTCCGTTAATTTGGATTAGATGTCTTGCCGATTTTCTCTTCGCGGATATTACATGTTGTGTTTTTTCTTTATTGATCTCAATGACTAATTTTTCGAACCATAGTGTTGAAAGCGCAGAGTTTTTGTTGCTGTTTCTTCATTGCTAGCTGACTTTAAAACTGTGTCATCTGCAAATGTAGCTATCATTGATTCTAGAGTTGTTAGCGTTAGTACACATATCTGCTGTGTATACTAAGTATAGTATGGGGCCCAGTACGCTCCCTTGAGGTACTCCAGCTGTCGCCGTCATGATTTCGCCGTATTTTATGAAGAAGTGTCCATCAGTTATGTAGCTTTTAAGGATGTAAAATATGTTAAGTGGTAAATGGTTTGTTAGCTTATATAGAAGTCCTTTGTGCCATACTCTGTCAAATGCACGACAATGCAATATTTCTTTTTTTCGAAGTCGTCTGTAATTTTGTTTACTACTCTGTGAATCTGCCGCATTTAATGTTGTTTTCGGAAACCGAACTGGTGAGAGGGGATAGCGTCGTTTTGTTTTAGAATCGGGTGAATTCTGTCAAGTAGTATTTTCTCGAACAATTTTAAGAGGGTGAGCAGCAAGCTATTTGATTTGTACGAGCTGGCAACAGTGACGTTCTTTTTTGGCTTTGGGATCGCTATAACTTGAGCAACTTTCCATGCTTTTGGAAAGTATTGTAGCTTAATTATTCCGTTAAAGGGGTCTCGTGTGTAGTTTATTAAAGTATCGGGTAGTTCCTTTAGTATTTTGTCATTTATTTGGTTATATCCCGGTGTCTGTTTAGCTTTAAATTTTTTTATTTAATATTTTATTTCTTCTTTTCTCGTGTTTTGTATTGCGTGATCTGCATTTTCAATTGAGTTTGGCAGCCCAATGTTTTTCTTTTCCATGATATTTGTAAATATTGTTTTAAATTGGTCAGCTAGTGTTTCACCCTTCTCTTTGCTTGTTCTTTCCCATGTGTTGGAATTTGTTTGGAGGCTTGCGTATGATTGTTTTAGTAAGTCTTTTAGCTCCTTTCCATAGGGAATAGTTGGTAGCTGTAGTTGCTTCGAGGCTGCTAAGGTACTTCTTCAGTTGATTGTCTTTATGTTCTTGGAGATTTTTTTTAGTTCATTTGATGATTTGTTTAATTTTATTTTATCGGCTGGGTGTTTGGAGCGTTGCCATTCTTTCCTAAGTTTGCGTTTTTGTTAGATATTTCTAAGAGAAAAGCAGGGATTTTCTTTATTGTTGAAGTGTCTAATATTGATGTCGATTGTGTAACTGCTTTTATTATGTTATCATTTAAGCATACAATTGCATAGTCCAGTTCGGTGGTGGATTTCAAAGTGACTCTAGTTTCTATGCTTTCTTTTGTGACATCACGAAATACATTCCAGTTCGTCTTACGGTTATATAGCGAGGTGATGATTTTTTCAACAGGTCTATCCGGGAGCGTTATTATAATTGCTAAGTAGGTCTACTCAGTGGCATGGGTTTCGCAAATAAGCATTCTATTGTTAGCTAAAAATATTTTCAATTGTAGTAGGTGGCGGTATAGTCCGTTAGCATTCCAGATGCCGATTATTAATTTATTATCAAGTTTTGTTACAAACAAGGCTATGATATTCATCATGTTGGTCATTTGAGCAACTGGTTGTTTCACCATTTGTTTCAATTCTTGTAAGTCGTCTTGTTGTTGTGTCGGGTAGGTGCTAGTTGTGAGAGAATGGTGTTTATGGCTCGTTGATGAAGACATATTTTTGTTAAGTGCTTCTGCGTACGATATTTCTAGGATTATTAGTTTATTTACACCAGTGACTTCCATTCTTAACACCCTGTAACTCACAACTGAATGCAACAAGCAAAAAACAGCAAAAGAGTGTTTTAGTGTGAAATGTCACCTTGACAACGAACATAAATTTGAAATTGTTTAATCTATCGAGAAAATAATATATTTCTTTTTATGGTTTTTATGAGGAACTTTTTCATGGCAGAAATACACTCGGAGGATTGCCAATCCTGCCGAGGGGCAACCGCTATTAGAAAACACTTTTTCTACCATTTGGTGTTTCATGCATGTAGATTCGAAGCTGTGCACTTCCGAATGGTAGGCACGCACTAACCCATTCCGCTACGGGGAATAAATATATAAGTATAATTTGTATAAAATTGCATGGAAAATGTTTAAGATTAATACAAACGTCTGGTGTGCGTCTTGATGGTGGTTCACAAATGGAGGGGCCTACAGTTTTAAGCCGACTTCGAACGGCAGATATTTTTATCAGCAGCACTTTCATGGCAGAAATACACTCGGAGGCTTGGCATTGTCTGCCGAGGGGCAACCGCTATTAGAAAAAAACTTTTTCTTCATTTTGGTCTTTCACCGAGATTGGAACCTTCGTTCTCTCTGAATCCCGAATGGTAGTCACGCACCAACTCATTCGGCTACGGCGGCCACCACTGGGGAGTATATAACCACAAATTAAGTGCTTTATTGAAAAAGATACCCGATTAAGATCCCACCACATACGGCGAACTGGACAGATTGGTTAATCAGGTAACGAAAGCCATGAATAGCTCTCTAGAAGTTGGGTGCCCGGTTGTACGCCAAAGAGGAAAGACGAAACCATCTTAGTGTACAGAAGAAATAAGCTCGTTACGAAAATCTAATAGGACTCTATCCAATTTGGTCCAGGGCACGAGAAGGTCCGAAGATTAATTAGCCTACAAAGCTGGCTTAAAGTTGTTCAAAAACGCAGTCAGAATTGCCCAACGCGAGTGCTGGCAAAACTATTGTAAGGGAATTGAAGAAACTACAATAGCGGGGAGGTTAAGAAGAATTCTTCGAAAGACGCCGTATAGCCTAGGCTATCTCAAGGGTCAGGGAAATACATGGACCAGGCCAAGTAAGGAATCTTTAGGTCTTCTCCTAGATGTACACTTTCCAGGCAACAAGCCGGTAGAGCATAATGACTCTGCTAAAAATGGGATGCAATCAAATCTAGGAAATCAAATAGTTTCAAATGAGAAGATAGAATGGGCTATTAGCACTTTTGGTACATATAAATCACCAGGACCAAATGGCATTTATTCGGCAGAGTTACAGCAATCGCGGGTTGTAATCTCTCTGTTCATTACAGTCATTGTTAGAAGCTGCTTGAAAAGGTTCTACATTTGGCTTAATTGGAGGGAGACGAAAGTCTCCTTCATACCTAAGGTAAGTATGTCCTCACACACTAAGCCTAAAGACTACAGACCTATAAGTCTTTCCTCCTCAAAATTCTAGAAAAAAATTGTCGATGAATATCTACGGAGCGTCATTCCAATTCCCGGCACAACACGCGTACATAAAAGGCAAATCTAAAGAAATTGCTTTACACTCGCTTGTCGGGTTCGTGGAAAAGAGCCTGGCAGAATAAGAGTTTTTTTGTAGCTTTTGTAGGCATTGAAGGAGCCTTTAACAATATTAATACAAACGCCATAACGGGTGCTCTAGAAGATTTTGGAGTCGTATCTAATGTTGCTACTCTGATTGAGACTATACTGGTCAGAAGAAATATAACTGCAAGATTATAAATATACCTATATAATTGGCGCGTACACCATTTTGGGTGTTTGGCCGAGCACCTCCTCCTATTTCTGGTGTGCGTCTTGATGTTGTTCCACAAATGGAGGGAACTACAGTTTCAAGCCGACTCCGAACGGCAGATATTTTTATGAGGAGCTTTTTCATGGCAGAAATACTCTCGGAGGTTTGCCATTGTCTGCCGAGGGGCAACCGCTATTAGAAAAATATTTTTTCTTATTCCTAATGGTAGTCACGTACCAAACTGCTCAGAGTCTCCACGTTCATTTTCAAGGGTGTGGAGATTCCTTTGAAGGAGAATGTGAAATACCTAATATTCATATTAGACAGGAAACTTACGTGGAATTTAATATTGAGAACAGGGTTGAAAAGGCCAACATTGCATTGCACACATGCAGAAAAGGGGTTTAAACACACTGGTTTTACACTTCGGTTGTTCGGCCTATTTTACTATATGGAATACTTGTTTGGTGGCCATCAACTCAAAAAGCAAGTTACACGAAACTGCTGAGCAAGGTCCAAAGAACTGCATTTTTATGTATCACCGGCGCTACCACCCCTAATAAAGCGCTGGTCAACTTGCCTGTTCTAAATCTGGTAGGAAAACAAGTGGCCGCCGCTTCAGCGCTTAGACTTAATAGTATGGCGCATAGAATACCCGGCGGTTCGGCCACGCTTTCATACTACATACCATGAGTAGTTATAATCATGAAATTTACTACTCTTTCCCTAAACTCAACTTCGGCAGGCTCTTCAAAACTAGCATGCCGTCAAGAAGAAAGTGGCAACCTCAAAGACCATGAAGGAGGGAAATTAATTTCTACACGGATACATCCAAGCTAGAAAATAAAGTGGGCAATGGAGTTTTTTCTAAAGAATTAGGATTATAATTATCTGCCCGATTTCCGGGCTACTGTAGCGTTTACCAGGCAGAGTTCCTCGCTATAAAATAGGTAACGGTGTACACACGCCGTAACAAAAACTACGATAAATATCTCCTCGGGCAGCCAAGCGGCCATCAAATCAAAAGGGTACTAATCTTCCTCTGCTTGAGGAGAGGCAATATTGACCACTGACAACTGGCAAATTAAAGATAAAAAATAAAATTCTTCAGGAGGCCAATAGGTCATGGAGCGAAGAAAATACGTGTTTTACAACCAGGATAATTTGGCTGCAAATAGATAGAAAAGATCAGGAGAATTACTTTACCTTTCAAGAGAGAACATCTCGAAGGTTGTGGCTTGTCTCACCGGTCATTGAGTGTTAGGTAGGCACTCCTCTAGGCTAGGAATATTGTCACATGAATACTGGAGAAGTTTTAGATATGAGGAAGAGTAAGAAACAGTGGAACTCTTCTTCTGAAGGTTGTTAGGAAAATACCATTTTGGCTCTCCCACGGAACTATCTGGCCTTGGGATAAAACCTATCATACGCTTCATAAGAAAGTCTAACTGGTTCTATGATTGGTCTAATTGAGTTGATTACTCTAAGTCGACTGCCACAAAAACCTAACCTACAGTCACTCACGTTTTTTTTTGTAAAATGTTTTATACTTACAATATTTTGGGAAAATGGAAAAACGGAGTATGCAGACACTTTTTTATTTTGCTTTATTTTATTGCTCAACATTAAATACAAAAAAGTGTTCACTCATTTCATTGTAATGCCGAAAAACAAAAAAAAAAAATAGAGAATTCCCGCCACAGCTTAAATACAATACACCCTATATCCTTATGAGAAGTACGGATGGAATGGAATTTTATCAATATTGGAACTTAATCCAATTAGAATTTGATCCCGTTCTGTGTAAAAACAATAAGTGAATTAATGTTATTGCTAGCACAATAAATGGTACAATGAAGTGAAATTAAAGAATCGTGTAAATGTAGCATTGTCTACTGCGAATCCTCCTCATACTCATTGCTAGGTCAGTTCCTAGATAAGGTATTATATATCCATATTATTGGCGCGTACACCCATTTTGGGTGTTTGGCCGAACTCCTGCTCCTATTTCTGGTGTGCGTCTTGATGAAGGAACCTATAGTTTTCAGCTGACTCCGAACGGCAAATATTTTTTATGAGGAGCTTTTTCACGGCAGAAATACACTCGGAAGTTTGCCATTGCCTGCCGAGAGGCGACCGCTATTAGAAAAATGTTTTTCTTCATTTTGGTGAGAGAGATTCTAACTCACGTTCTCTCTGAAGTCCGAATGGTAGTAACGCACCAACCCATTCGCCTACGGCGGCCCCACTGGAATTGCAGATAATAAATTAGTAATAACTGTGACTCCTCGGAAAGATATTTGTCCCCTATAAATACTGTTGCTGTATCTAAAAATAATATTAATACTCCTACTAATCATGCAGGAGTAAATAAGTATGATCTATAATAAATTCCTCGTTCACTATGTAAATAAATACAAATGATGCACCGTTAGCATGTAAAGTTCGCAATAATAAACCATAATTTACATCTCGGCAAATTTGATTTACACTATTCAATGCTATACCAGTAAATATCGACTGCGTAGTGTGAATTAATTATTAAGCATAATCCTAACAGGGAGCCAAAATTTCGTCAAGCTGAAATATGAATTGGAGCTGGAAGATCTACTAAAGCATTATTTGCAGTTTTGAATAAGGGATGTTCCGATCGGAAAGGCTTATTCATTAGTTTATTAATCGTAGAGGTCCATAAAATAATTTTGTAAAATAATTTTTGTAATTTAGTAATTAACTTATTCATCAAATAGCAATTTAAATTGTTGGACAATAATAATTATATTATCCATTATCCATACATTATCCAACATTATATAATTTATGAAGATTTGAAGGATTTTCTTCTGTAAATATAATTGTATTTCATTATCTGGAACAAAATATTAAATGAAATATATGATTTATCTGTATATAATGTAACAACTAACAACAAAATACAATAACTAATATAAAGGGTGATTTTTTAGCTATTATCTTTTTAAACAATTGGGTTAAACAGATTGACGCACGTTTCGTGTTTTGTTTCACTGTCAAACATCTTCAGTTTGGACTATAATTTAACCATGAATCGTCTTACAAACGAACAACGCTTGCAAATCATTGAATTTTATTATAAAAATGCGTCTTCTGTTAAGAAAGTTTATCGCGCTTCTTCCATTTTATGGTCAGTTTAATCGACCCACTGAAGCGGCTATTCGAGCTATTGTGACTAAATTTAGAACCAAATTTACATTATTGGACATCGAACCACCAACACGCTTACGTAGAGTGCGAACTGAAGAGAATATCGCAGCTGTATCGGCCAGTGTTAATGATAACCATCAAAAATCGATTCGTCGGCGTTCTGAACAAGGTGGAAAATTTTCCGAAAGTATTTAGGTGTGAAGCCTTTCAAAATACAGCTGGTGCAAGAATTGGGCTCTTCGGAAGTTGGCCGAAGATCCTCTTTTTTATCGAAAAATTATGTTCAGCAACGAAGCTCATTTTTGGATCAATGGGTACGTAAATAAGCAGAATTGTCGATTTTGGAGTGAAGATCAGCCAGAAGAATTGCCGGAGCTACCAATGTATCCAGAAAAGGTCACAGTTTGGAGCGGCTTATGGGCTGGAGGTATCATTGGACCGTACTTCTTCAAAGATGCTGCGAATCGTAACGTAACTATGAATGGTGAGCGCTACCGTGAAATGATATCCAACTTTTTTTTGCTCAAAATGCAAAAGCTTAACTTGCATGGCATGTGGTTTCAGCAAGACGATGCCACATGCCACACAGCACACGTAACAATGGAATTCTTGAGAAGCGACTTCGGTGAACATTTTATTTCTCGTTTGGGACCTATCAATTGGCCACGCAGATCGTGCGATATATCGCCTTTAGATCATTTTTTGTGGGGCTATGTTAAAGCTCATGTCTATTCAGACAATCCTGCTTCAATTATATGTTAGATGACGGGCTCCGGCGGACTTCCGGCTTAGGTATTCAAATATGGCGACGAGGAGCTGGTAAGGTGCATGCATCAGCTTCTATGCAAAATATGGTCGGATAAAAGCATGCCTGCCGATTGGAATTTAAGTGTGCTCTGCCCAATCCATAAGGATTAGTCTTCTAAACATCGCTTATAAGGTTCTAGGGAGCGTATTGTGTGAAAGGCTGAAGCCCACCGTCAACCAACTGATTGGACCTTATCAGTGTGGCTTTAGACCTGGAAAGTCTACCATCGACCAAATATTCAGAATACGCCAAATCTTGGAAAAGACCCATGAAAGGAGAATCGACAAACACCATCTTTTCCTCGACTTCATAGCTGCATTCAACAGTACGAAAAGGAGATACTTGTATGCCGCGATGTCTGAGTTTGGTATCCCCGCAAAACTAATACGGCTATGCAAGATGGCGTTGCTCAACACAAGCAGCGCCGTCAGAATTGGGAAGGACCTCTCCGAGCCGTTTGATACCAAACGAGGTTTCAGACAGGGTGACTCGCTGTCGTGTGACTTCTTTAACCTGATGTTGGAGAACATCGTACGAGCCGTAGAACTTAATCGCTCAGGCACAATATTTTATAAGAGCGTACAATTGTTGGCGTATGCCGATGATATTGATATCATCGGCCTTAACAACCGCGCTGTTAGTTCTGCCTTCTCCAAACTGGATAAAGAGGCAAAGCGAATGGGTTTGGTGGTGAACGAGGACAAAACGAAGTACCTCCTGTCTTCAAACAAATAGTCGGCGCACTCGCGTATCGGCACCCACGTCACTGTAGACAGTTATAATTTCGAGGTTGTAAAAGACTTCGTCTATTTAGGAACCAGCATTAACACCGATAACAATGTCAGCCTTGAAATCCAACGTAGAATCTCTCTTGCCAACAAGTGCTACTTTGGACTAAG
This sequence comes from Anastrepha ludens, assembly GCF_028408465.1. NCBI lineage: Eukaryota > Metazoa > Arthropoda > Insecta > Diptera > Tephritidae > Anastrepha > Anastrepha ludens. The sequence goes on from NC_071498.1 coordinate 75,247,260, forward strand.
TAGGCAACTGAGCAGTAAAGTCCTCTCTCGACGAACAAAACTAACACTCTACAAGACTCTCATCATGCCCGTCTATGGCCCGTATGGCGCAGAAGCTTGGACGATGACAACATCCGATGAAGCGACGCTTGGAGTGTTCGAGAGAAAGATTCTGCGTGAGATTTTTGGACCTTTGCACGTTGGCAACGGCGAATATCGCAAACGATGGAACGATGAGCTGTATGAGCTTTACGGCGACATAGACATAGCGCAACGAATGAAGATCCAGCGGCTTCGTTGGCTGGGTCATGTCGTCCGAATGGATACAAACGCTCCGGCTTTGAAAGTATTCGATGCGGTACCAGCGGGTGGTAGCAGAGGAAGAGGAAGGCCTCCTCTGCGTTGGAAAAATCAGGTGGAGAAGGACTTGGCTTCACTTGGTGTGTCCAACTGGCGCCGGTTAGCACGAGAAAGAAACGATTGGAGCGCTTTGTTAAGCTCGGCCAAAATCGCGTAAGCGGTTATCGCGCCAATTAAGAAGAAGAAGAAGCATTGCATTTCGCGCTCACCACTGGCAGCGGCGATACTTTATTCTATATGCATCGCGTCTTACAGCAGTAACGCAGTAATTGTCGTGTTTAAAGTCATCTGGGATGTATCATACCGCCCCAGTCGGAGCTTTCTATTTTTTTTAATACTTTTTACTTTATTCGCATATCTTATTCTATGCTAATTACGGTTTTGTTTTGGGCAGTGTTCATTTGTATTTCATTTAGTACTGTGCAATTTTAGATTCAATTAAAAATTCTTTTAACATAAATTCAAAAGAGTTTCTCCGATATTCTGTTTTTAATGCGGGTTGACTTAAACAAAACGGTTGACTTATGTATGATACTACATTGAAATAAATATTCCTTTAATACAAAAAAGTTTTATTTAAGTTATTAGAACCAAGGTTATAAGCCATTCGTTTAATAAAAAACACAATAGAGTAATGAAATAAAGTTAATTTTTAATGGAGTTTACCCTACTTGTCGGATCTTGCCATAAAAATCCACTTGTCGGATGCAATGTTGCAACTTACCTCCCATGTTGAGAGTTGACATGCGCCCATCTACATTTTAAGTCCTGTTTTTTGACAATCTGATCTCACAATCATAATTTACATTGAAAATATATGTTTATAACAACGCACACGCGTTCTATGAATGTACAGCGACTCAAATGATAAATTAATTGTATTTACAAAAAAAGCATGTTTTTCGTATATTTTTAGGTTAACATGCGCATCTTATTTCATAAAAGGAGTTACAGTATTTAGTAAACTGTACCACGTTGATCAACAAGTTAAAGAAACAACCGCCAGGTGACGCTCTGAGCTTTATTTTTGATAGGCTGTCTGTCACATGTGTGATTAACATTCCTAAAAATTTTTGATCGCCATGGTAAAAGTTTCGCTGTCTTGAGTTAAACTATTTTTGTACATGGTATCAATTTTTTTGTAATTTTAAAATTGGATTTGAATTTTAACAACTGGTTTGTATTAAATTTTGCGTAACGAATGCATTCAGTATTGCGAAAATCATAGAAATGTTGGGAAACTGTTTCCGTAATGATATAGTACTCCTGATGTTGGTAAAAAAGCAGTTTACGAGTGACATGAACGTATCAGAAGAGATCGTAAGTCCATCGAGGATGACGAATCTAGTGGCAGCCGTCGACATCGGCTATTGATGAAAACATCAATAAAATGAAAATAACCGCAAAGTAACCATTGGTGAGCTGGCAGAAAACTTGAACATTGCTTATCGATCCGTTCAGGGCATTGAAGTTAATTATTTGAGCTTGCGTCGTGTTGCTGCAAAGTTGGTCACAAAGGAACTGAATTTCATGCAAAAAAGAGACCGTGTTGATATCGCCAAATACATACTCTTCAAGGCTGAATCCGACCGAACATTCAGCAAACACATTATTACAGGAGACGAGATATTAACCAACAGCAGAAACAAAAACGCCGTTTTCAGTAAAAAAAAGCGGTGCTCATGGTTTTTATGGATTTCAACGGTATTGCATACCACTAATTTTTGCCAACCGGTCATACAGATAGTAAGGACTATTATTTGGGCGTTATGAGAAGCAATTCATGAGAACACAGCGTCGCACAGAGCAACAATTGTCCGTGAATTTTTGACCAAGAACGAAACGAATACTATCCAACAGCCATCGAAAACAGAATTCCAGAAATGTTTCGGCATCTGGGTCAAACACTGGCATAAGAGTGTTGCAGTTGATAGCGCGTACTTTGAAGGCCACAATATCACTTTTGAGGATTAAACTTTTATTTTGAATTTTCTGAATATATTCCGGGAACTACTTGATAAGAACTATCAATAGCCACGTAAGAAAGCATAACACAAATAGGAAAGACCGGCTGATTGTTAAATTGCTTAGGTTAGGTTGGGTTATGGTGGTAGTCGGTTTGCACGACCAACTTACTTAGACCTTACAGGTCCGTTGTCATACGACTGTGCTACACGGGAACCTCATTTATCTTCCTTTATGGAACCATTTTGTGGCTCTTATGAAACGTAGTATTGATGCCAACCACACGCCAGACAGTTCTGTAAGAGAATTAAAAAAGTATTTACCTAGATACCCTGCTCTGGGGCTAGGGCTGGACAATTGCAAAGGAAGTGCTCGACTTTTCTTCCTCTTCCTCATCGCTGCAACTTCTCCAATATTCATGGGAGAAAACTAGTCTCCTAATCTCGAGGAGTGCCTGCCAAATAGCCAGTAACCGGTTAAACAAGCCACGACCTTCGAGATATTGTCTCTTGAGAGACTTGCCAATTCCTTAGTCCTTTTCTTGTTTATTTGCGGCCATAGTAGCCTAGCTGTTAGACACGTATCTTCATTTCTCCGTGACCTATTGGCCTCTTGGATAATGTGGTTTTTTATTATTAGTTTACTCCTGGCCATGGGTATTCCCATGGTACTTTTATCACTGAGCAGTTGGAGACCCGTACCTTTTCTGGCTAGCTCATCAGCTTTACAGTTTCCCTCAATATCTCTATGTCCCAGAACCCAAATAAGGCTGACCTTGAATACGCCACTAGTATCATTTAGAGCTTGGCATTCGTGGCTATCCGATAATATATTTATAGTCGTTCTTGTTACGGCGTGCGTATTTAGATATGTAGCCACTTCTTTTATAGCTAGTACCTCTGCCTGATAGACACTGCAGTAGTCTGGTAGTCGAACGGATAGTTCCAGTCCTAATTCCTTCCAGAAAACTCCATAGCCAACCTTATCGTCTAGCTTGGAACCATCTGTATAAAAGTTTAATTCCCCCCCTTCTCTATGGTCTTGGTGTCTGTCATTCACTTCTTGGCGGTATACCCGTCTTGAAGAGCCTTTCAAAGGTGAGTCTAGGAATAGAGTAGTATATTTCTTGTTTGTGACTATTCAGAGAGTGCAAAATAGAAGCGTGGCTAAACCACCGGTCTTTCCACAGCGCCATACTTTTGAGTCTAAGTGCCGAGGCGGCGGCCACGTGTTTCCCTACCAGATTTAGGGCAGGTAAATTGATTAGCACTTCCAGCGCTTTGTTTGGGGTAGTCCTTAAAGCGCCAGAGATGCATAAAAAAGCTGTTCTTTGGACCTTACTCATGATTTTAGTGTAAGTCGCCTTTTGAGCAGATTGCCACCAGACAAGTATTCCATACATTAAGATTGACCTAACTACAGAAGTATAGAGCCAGTGCGTAATACGAGGTGTTAGTCCCCATTTGGTACCGACCGTTTTTTGCAAGTGTATAATGCAACGTTGACCTTGTTTACTCTTTCCTCAATATTAGATTTCCTCGTGAGTTTCCCGTCTAATATGAGTCCTAGGTACTTGACATTCTCTTTCAAAATAATCTCCACACCCTTAAAAATTAGCGGGGAGATTATAGGGAGCCTATGTTTCTTTGTGAAGAGAATTATTTCAGTTTTTGGGGAGTTTATATCAAGTCCCCTGTTCTCAGTCCAGCTTCTAAGGGTGGCCATGTTAGAGCACAGAATATCCATAAGGGTGTTAGGATATTTGCCTATAACGGCAATTGCTAACTCATCTGCGTAAGCTGTGACGTGACAACCCCCTCTTTCCAAGGTCAGCAATAGGGAGTTTACTGCCAAAATCCAAAGAAGAGGGGAGAGGACTCCACCTTGCGATGTGCCTCTGCAGACCTGTCTGCTTAGAGTAGTGCTGCCTAACTTAGCCGTTACCTTTCTTTTGACGAGTAAATCTTTTATCAGGGCTATGACATGTGGTTCGACTCCAAAATCTTCTATTGAATCTGATATAGCGTTTGCATTTATATTGTTGAAGGCGCCTTCTATGTCTACGAAAGCAACCAATGCAAACTCTTTGTCTGATACACTTTTTTCTACCAACCCGACGAGTGAGTGTAAGGCGGTTTCTGTAGACTTCCCTTTAGTATAGGCATGTTGCGCCGAGGCACGACACCCCGTATGTATTCATCCACTATTCTCTCCAGGATCTTGAGATGAAAAGACGTTAGACTAATGGGTCTGAAGTCTTTGGGATTAGTGTGTGAGGACCTTTCACTATTGGTGGAATGGCTTTGTTCCACCGGCTTGTTTCCTGGAAAGTGTGCGTCTAGGAGAAGACCTGACGATTCCTCACTTGACGTAGTCCATGTATTCCCTTGCCCTTGTAGGTAGCCTAGGTTGCATGGCGTCTCTGAGAGAATTTTTCTTAATCTGACCGCTTCTGAAATTTCTTCAATTTCTTTGCAATAATTTTGCCAAGATTCACGCTGCGCAGTTCTAACTGCTTTTTTGTAGTTTTTCAATTCAACCTTATAAGCTTGCCAGTCCTCTGACCTTCTCGTGGCCTTGGTCAGATTAAATAGTGTTCTATGCGATTCTCGTAGCGAGGTTAGCTGCTTGGACCACCAAGGTGGTTTAGACTTCCCTCTGAGAACGAATTTTGATTAGAAAACATGTCGGAAGCCAGGGTGATGTTCAAAACTTCCTATTTGTTTATAGTAACAAAAGACGGCTCTGAGCCTAAATTCAAAACACTAATTTTATTTTCTAGAAAAAAGTCCAGTAGTGACTTACCTCTAGCGTTAGTGTCGCTACTTCCCCACAGGATGTTGTTAGCATTTGCGTCGCAGAAGACAACCAAATCTTTGTTCTTCCATACTGGCTCTTGCACCAGAGTACGGACTTCGCTGGCGGGGCATCTCTGTCATAGGCCATATAGGCGGAGGCTAGCCAAAAACCGGTTTTCCCGAGCTCGATGCTTGCAGCCACCATGTCGCCCCTACTAAGCTGTGGGAGCAAGAAGATATAATATTTATATTATTTTCGGCGAGGATGCAGCTACGAATCTTACCTCTGTGTTGTACGGCAATTAGTTTAAAGCCCTTCACTCCGAGGCCGCAGATTTTATTTCCGTATATCCATGGCATGGTATATAGAGGTCTTCAGTGATAGGCTACATTAGAAATATTACCACCCTTGACATGACCAATTAAGTTTGACTTCTCTAAGTAACGGGTTAAATTGGCATTCAAGGAAATAAGATTACACGTACGAACTATCTGTCACTGTCCACCTTGACAAAAGAAAAGGAAGAAGCTCTGGGGATCTAAAATGAGGCAATTAATAGTGTTTGAGGCACTTCAGGGCATTTTGGGCTCCTTCAACCAAAAACGCCTCACAGATTGCGAGAACTTGCATCAAAGCAAATTGAAAAGCGTCACGGGAGTTTTCACTAAACCTGAAAAATTTGGGAAATCTGGAAATTTTGTACAGTAGAGCATTGCAAATGCAAAAGAATACTGGGTGCCCACTAATAATGGATTGCACGACGGATACAAAGGAGTCCATACTCAATATTCTCTCGGAATTAGGATTAAAAATCAATATATTAATCCTGTAAGGAAACAATAGATCTTTATGTTGTATTCGAAAAATAATAATAATAAATAATGAGCCATACTAACCCACGCCGGTCGGCCACAGCCACTATACGAGCATAATAAAAATGATGCAAAATTTGAAATAATGGTAAAAAGTATTTTAATTACTTTCATTTAGAAAGTTAGAATAAAATTAAAATAATAACATCTTTTCTACTATGGAGGATCTACTAGAGTTTTTGAATGTAAGAAATTACATATTTTTTCGATTATTTAGGTTCTGACGAATTATTCGAATAAATTCCATTGTAAAATTTGAAAAATATTTTAACCTTGCATAATTTTTAAATTTATTTCAAGTATTGCGCTGGTTACTTCTCTAAACTTTTAAAACAGAACTTATACAGCGTGAAAGCGCGACAGGAGTTCAGACAAAGTAAATGAGAATAGGACAAATCAAACTAAGATAGTTATGATAGTTCATCTGACAGCGTTGAGATAAGATGAAACAATTGTTACTTAGTTCATTTAGTTAAGGTAGTTTATCGAACGGCGTTTAAGACAAGGTAAATTGATGGGCCCCGACCGGTTCAGATAAAGTATGATAGATTGAAGTCATCGTTATGCCTTTTTGCATTTGGTTGCCTTTTTTCAATAAAATCGTCTGTTTAGCTCTTCTAAAACTCGTCCTGAAATAACAAAAGCTCAAAAACACAAACTCCGCACCTCCAGCTCGAAAACCATTTTCTGAATTTTTCCAATACCCTTTGTTATAAAAAAAATCGACGAATGGTTACTGAAGAAAGCAAAACTTTTGACCAAAATATTATTTAATGCGCAACTTATCAATACATAAAAAATAAGCATTTCCACAATCTGTAAGACACTAATCAACGAAGTAAATGTGAAAACAGTTAATGAAACCGCCAATTTGAACGATTTGAGTTTAAACTTGTTATATCTAGTTGTTAATGAAGGAGACGGAATGTAGCTTTTTTACCTTTTTTTTAATTTTATTTAATTTTAAATTTAAAGTATCAAAATTTGAACAATGCAATATACTTGCATGTATGTACGAATGTATCCACTAACGGTATATGTGGAGATATTCAAAATTAAAAAGAGTGTTGAACGCAATTCACAAAATTTCAGCATTTCAACAACGAAATGGCCAGTATCGTTTCATTTAGGAATCGATTATATTTTGAAAAAATTTCACTTACTCTACTACACCGTCTCGACCCAGTCATGCCCCCTTTTTAGAGAGTTTGTGTCGCAACACAACGAGATTTCAGTATATATGAACGACTTAAACTTGCGTCCACCGAACCAAAGCGATAGACGCACCAGCGTGCCTTCTCCACTTTCAGTACACTGCTGCCGCTTTACGAAAGGTGTATCCAAAGGGTTGTGGCTAATGGCTTCTGCGAGATGTAGCCAAGGGAAACGAATCTTTTCAAAAGTTTGTATGCTGTGCTAACTCAATAACATCACACCCAAGCCCAAACCCAAACCAGCGACCATATACAATTCACTGGCCAACGGTCGCCAGAATACAATCAGCGGAATACCAAAGTCTCGAGCGATTCACTCTAATACTCCTACTATGTTGTACGTTGTGCTGCGCCTTTTATTTTGCTCAAGCCTCCCACTCAACTATTCACCAACCCACTAACATAACGTTGCGATAATAATATCTGACGGTGAAATGTATGTTCTGTTGAGCAACGGCGTTCTTATTTCATTTCTACTTTTACTAACAGTCAATGCATAAGTAGAAGAGAACGAACGAAAGATAGATGGGTAGTGGTTCAACACCATGGTACAGACACTATGCTTTAGACTTGAGAACATGTCCAAACCAAGCTGTCGGACACAGAGAACTTCAACATAACGGAACTCTGAATCGCCATACCAACAACCATATTGCCCGTATTCAAAACTACTTGCGTGTACCCATCGTCTGTTGCCACTACCGTGAAAGTCGTCGAAACTAATGTAAAGGCAAAAGCAGTCGCCGACGTCGCATCAGCAATTCCATACCAATTGACCAAGCATTCTGTAACACCCTAACTTGCCAGTGTAGCTGTATGCCATATAAGCATCCATCCCACACTATTGTTATGAGGTATACTTGCATGGACACGAATTGGCCTGCCCGCCTCACAATCAAAGGACATGGATTGGGACAGAGGGAGTGGCATGACGATTTCCGCAGTATGCTAAGCACAACAAAAATAGCAACAACACAGTGACAACTATGCAAACGTAGAGAAAACTCGCAATTCCTTTTGGTCAGCTAGACGTTGTCGTTAACGTACATGTCGTTTAGTTAAAACACGGATCTCCCTATTTGGAAGTTGGGGCAATATGTACCGCCATCGTCATCGCAATGTCTTTTTCTGGCGTCCTTACAAGCCACGCTACTTCCACAGCTGACCATACCAGAACGCAATCTCCACTACAAACAACTACTGCTACCACTTCTATTCACATCACCTTCGGCATTAACGTCGCCACCGTCTTTACTTTTGCTATCGCCATTCCCGTCACCGTCGTCAAGCTAAAATTACTAAAGTCCCTTCCTTTTGGTTTGTCCGTCTATCCCTTGCTCATCTATTTTCTCCGCTTATTCACAAACTTTGCTTTGCAGCACAACGATTCATCCCATTTACCCATCCGCTCACTGATTCCCTGCCCGTCCACTAACCATACTACTATTTGTCCACCTGACCCCAAAGGCATTTCGATCGATAATTTCCATAGCTGACCATTGCTGCTGTGTCTGTGAATTTTGAAATGGACATTTGCCCATACACATTTGCCACAAGTCCACATGAAGCGACTTACACACGTGCACGTTAGCACATATACTTTAACTCGCACTCGTTGCTCTAACGAACTGCCCCAGCTCCACGAAGGAGCGCCATAAAGACTTGCATGAAGATGAAACGAAGACCAAGGAAAGCAACTCCAGACCATCATTGGGAAATGTTGTTTGCATACGACTTGCGATATATGGAGAAGAATAACAGGCGGTTCTAACGTCAGCAGCGAAGTCGGTAGCTGCTATCGTTGCCATAGCGTAAGTTTGGAGCAGAGTTGAAACGATAGCAACGCCGACGTTGGCCACCGGCCCAGCTAAAGCTTTGATTCTGGCTCAGTCCCCGGCATTAACATTGGCGATAGCAATAATAACATACACACATGCAAACACATATCCATATATAAATACATATGTACATGTGTACATATATAATTGCACTCGAATGTGTGGTTGATGCTGCTTGATGAGGTGAGCGGCGTGTGACGCATATGGCGTGTCGGCCGGTTTTGAACTCATTGCTTAGGGTGGGGGAAGAGAAAGTTCGCGGAAGGGAAGTGATGGCGATTGTGAAATTTCGCATTTTAGAGCAGTTGATATATCAACTATTCTCTGGACCGTACGAAAGTGAATATACACACATACACATATGTGGCTCAATTGTGTGTTTGCCCATATGTGTGCATCATATCGGACGAGAATGTATAATAAGCAAGGAGTTGTGTATTGCGTGCTTGATTATTCAGACACAATATTGGTTCGAGTAGATGTTTTTCAAGTAAAAGGGATGTTTTATGTAAATATACAAAATTTTGCTATTTATGCACTCACGTTCAAACTGACCAAAATAGTTGGACTACTTCGCCTGCCTTTTACATGATGGTGTATGTGTTACGAATATATGTATGCATGTAAATACTAAGTTATAAGAATGATACACGCATGTATACAAGTATAAGTATATACATACATATGCATATACATATATACCTTTCTAAATATGTGACTTTTCTTTACAACCCGGACAGATTTTGATACAAATTGACCGGCACACGTTTTGATTTGGCTGACATTTTTTTTACGAGTTCTATGGTATATCAAAAAAAAAAGAGACACACGTGTTCGAAGATTTTTGTTTTTGGGAAAGAGAGAGCGTCAATAATAATTTCGCGATTGATTAAAACTATATTGCTGCGAGAAGAGGCAGTTGTCCAAAAATCAATTTAAACGTGGAACTTTTTTCCAACAATGCAAATGCGACCAAAAAGGTTTTAGTTCCAAATGAACCGTAGCTACCAATTTTTGAAAGTGGAAAAACATTTAATAACTTCAAAACTTAAAATGATATGGCAATGAACAACAAAAAGCTACTGTGTGCTTCTTATATACCTACATATGGATATAGTTGAATACCCGAATACGCTTCAACTAAAGTCTTAAATACAATTGAACCGATTTTCACAAATGGTTTCCTGTTACTTAAAAAGCTGGCTAGGAATTCTAAGAGCTTTTCCCTGATGCCATAATGTTTTATGCTCATGTAAAATAATTCAGTGATTTAGAAGTCCGTTCATATGATATCTAGAGCGAGTACATAAAGAAGTGAGTTTTGTATAAAATTCCTTTACTGTATTATGATCTTTTGTTTCTTTTTAACTTATGAATATATGAACATACATATGTATGTACATATTTATACTATATATTTCTAAAATTATTTACGTACATATGTGCCCATAACAGGGCCGTGGAGAGAGTATTCGGGCCCCGGGGGAAACTTGAGATGCGGGCCCCTTCAAATTTTTTTTATTTCTCAAAATGCGTATTATGTTATGGTGATATAACATTTAAACATTGAAAAACTCATTGATAAAATTTTTGATAGAATTAATTGTGAAATATTGATTAAAATGAATTTTAGAAAACTCTTCAGCAGATCTGAAATAAAAAACGCAGCTGAAAAAAGTTAAAATTTTTTATTCATTTTGTGAGCCTTACAAATATTTGAAAATTACTGCCACGATGCTTAGAATTTTGCTTTTCTTGCTTTAGCTGAGGCAAAAGCTCTTGTAATATCATCGAAGTCGAGTTTCCTTGCTAACTCAGATTCCAAATACAAAGTTGCCAATCCTGTTACTCGACTCTGAGTTGAACAATAACGATGGCAGTCTTTGATCCTTGATAAAGCGCTGAACGATCTTTCGGTGCCGGCAACCGATACTGGCAGGGTGCAGAATATTCGCAAAGCAATGCAGATGTTCGGGAACAGAGTATCCAAGTTTTTAGCTGTGATGGCATTCAATAAGTCGAACGGAGGCATACAACATTCCGAATTTCCAGTAAAATTCGCCTTGTACACACTCTTCAAGTGACACATCTCAATTGAGATTTCTTCCGACACATCAGAAGGGTATTTTTTAGCAAAATTAAGAGCTGCTGTCTGAAGTCACACAGCAAACTTTTCTTGAAAGGGGCCGCGCATTAGTTGCCGAAACATAAAAAAATAAAATAAAAGTGTGAAATTGACTGGGGAAACGAATTTAAAAAATTATTTATATAATAACATACCCAGTGAAAAATTAAAAATTTCTAGTCTATAAAAAGTATTATTGTTATCTCTACATTTAAGTCTTTATCAACGTAAGGAAAAATTGCTTTAAAGAATAACTACGTTTCAAAATTGGACTTCCCCTCTGAAAACTCCGGGCCCGGGGGGAAAAGTACCCGATCCCCCCTCCTCTCGTCGGGCCTGGCCCATAATTATGAAAGTGGTCTAAGTCATGTATTTCTTGTTTCGAGATATTTAATGAATTGCGTTTGAACGAGTTAAAAAATATTTTTATATTATGCGACATTTTAACTTATAATTTTATTTTATAATTTATAATTTTCGTAGACTTGATTAATGAAAATTTATTATCAATATGAAATTTTGTATTAATTCCATACGAAAATGCTGTTTTTAAAGCTCTAATTGGCTAAGACCATTTTCGAAATTAACTGTCGTATAAATGACTTAGTGCAATAAAGAACTATGAGTTTTATTTGACACTATGGCCCTTATTATGAGCAACATTCGATCTTCGACTGTAGTCGAAAGTGCTGATCGAACCAATTTTCATTTGGTATTATGGTGCTCATTCGTTGAAGAATAGGACTATTGTGAATTTCGATCGCTCGACGCATTTACAATAGATCATTTTTTCTCAGCTGATGCAGCAAATCAAAATAAAAGAACAACCGATTGTGTTGAAATTCTTTGCTAACAACATTTTTAAAAGTTAAAAAAAGTATTTTTGTGAAAATGAGTACAACGGAGTTGTGGTTCGACGATTCATCGGACTATGAAAGATTAGTGGAACTAGCTAGAAGTAGAAAACAGTTTAGGGGCGCATCCAACCCCCTAGAAATGGCTTCCACTGAGTAAGTTTAGAATTTTCAAAATGTGTTGACGTACTTAATATTACAGAAATTTCCCTACAGATTTTTATAGAACTTTAGATTATCTAAAGAGGCGTTTATGAACCTACTGTAAGTAAAGAAAACCAGTTGCAGCAGTGCACCCGATACAAATCCATTCCAAATATGTTAAAGCTAGCCACAGTTCTGCGATTTTGTGCTCAGGGATCGTACCAATTGAGTATTGGTAATGAAGGTATGCTAGGACTTGCTCAACCCACTGTGTACGAGATGCTGAAGATATTGAAGTGAAGTCAAATAACGGAGAAGCACAAAACATAAGAAATGAAATTTTGAGAATATTATAGAAAAATCTAAAAAGTATTAAATAGAAACCTTTACGCCACAGTTTCTGTTTTATTTTTGTTATAAATTTTCTTTATTCAATTATTCGTCATTCGAAAAAAATATGTATTTCAGTTCCTCTACGTATTTCAGCCCATACCTGCCAAGGGAAAACAAAAATGTATTTCTATAAACATCACAAAAAAAAAACCATTATTAAGATTAATCCATTTTGGTCCAAGCAATTCAGCTCCGTTGTAAATTCCTCCCATTTTTTTGCTGCTTGAACTTTGGTGCAAATCCCTTTTGCGAATTGTGGATTCGCCTTTCTAATTGTTGATTGGTACTCACGACTTTCGACCTGCCTAAAATTAACAAAATTAGTATATATTTATTATTTGGTTACTAGAAAACCATAAATAATCGCAAACAACTTACACTTTAACAAGTTTTCCCACAATACGCTGCACAATCGAAAGCAAAATTGCATTCGACTCTGAATTCGGTAAACAACGAAAATTTCGATAGGGTTGCACCAAATTGCATACCAAATTGACATTCGATTTTCGATCTTCGACAACCTGCGAATATCGAAGATCGAATGTAACTCATAATAGGGGCCAATAACTTCAAGGACAAAATGTATGAACATTTATTAATTATTTTTAAAAAGTAATCCATTTTTATCATTTTTTTCTAGTTTTTAAGATTCTTAAAATATCCACGATAAGATAATATCTTTATGTTTTTCTTCCATTACTGGCTTAAGGGTGGTGTATAATGGAAGTGATTTACTATTTTCGTATATTTTTGGTATTCCTCTTTAAGGAGAAAGATCCAAAATGTGGAATTTAGAATCATCTAGAGAAGTTTTGTAGAACATTTTATAAGGTTCATTTTTCGAAAACCGCATCAATTGAATTTCAGCTAAGAGACAGATTCACCCGGGGTATTTTTTACTATTTTTGTTATTGATACTTCTAGTGACTTGGTCGAAATAAAATCCGGCTGCGATTTTCCTTTTCGGTAGAAAGGAATGACCCGATACCAAAATTTTTGGTCTGTCGTTACAATATTATTATTATTTGACTGAGCAATTTTCATCCATGTTAATGCTACTTTAATGTTACGATTTTGGCCTGAACAGCATCACTGTAAGCTATTGCGTGTTTTTGAGTAATTATAATATCCTCAATATGCGTTAAAATACATGATGCTATTCCCTGTGCAATTCTTGACGCTGTAGTTTCATCCCATACATACATCTTGACATTGTCATTATGGAAATTATGGAAATTATGGAAGCCCAAGTTATAAACGTACATATTTCTCTTATAATAGACTAACGAAATAGACAGTTTAGAGCACGGAAATGCTTTTTGTTAATCAAACGAGGGTCAATAGTGTTCGCTGGTCCTCTGCAACACAGTTCTAGCTCTTTTGGCATTTTATAAATGTACATCATAACTTTCTCTAAGATGTATATTAATTTCTCTTCCTCATTATTGCAGGCTTGGATTTTTCCATTCAGTAATACAAATAATCTGTAATTTCTTCAAATTTTTGACTCAGACCACTTAACACTAAACACTAAATGAATTCCCTATAACGTTTAAATTACATCCGCTATCTACAGGTTCATTTTTGACGATATTGTGAAAATTACATTAAATACATATAGTTTAAGATAATGTGGATGTGAAATTAGTGATAAATTCATATTTTTGAAATTTTGACTTCGACAACTTTCATAATTATGGGCAGCGTGATTATTTGTGATATGCTAATTTTAATTTTTATTTCTATTTCGGAACCAGCTCATGCAGGTTCCTGAAAATCATGCTACGCAGGCACAATATCATGTCTACAAACTTTTATTGACTTGAGTTAGATGACATGAACTTGGACAATATGTGGTTTTAACAGGACGATAGCTCTATTTCAAATATGGCTCCCAGGATGCATTATCTCATGAAACACGAGGCCAAATGGTCACCAAGTGCTTGCGATTTGACACCATTGGATATCTTTCGCTGGGGCTACATCGGAAGGATAAGGACAATAAGCCCGAAACGATTCCCGACACGAATAATGAATTCGTATGCGTTATAAGCGATATAAGTTCGAACTAGGCTAAAAAGTTGTAGAAAGTTTTAATAAGCGCATCCCTTGTTGCCAGAGAAATTGTATTGGGCATTTTACGGATATTGTGTTCCATACATACATAAATGGCATGGACTGAAAAATATAATGAAAAGAAAACTTTGCGACAAATTTTGTTGTGTTTTATCTGCAATCTGCAGTCTTATTAAATTACCCTACTCTAGAAATAATTACAATCTCTTCTTCAAGAAAATATTTATTTATAAATAATTAATAGCTTAAAACAATTTCTTTTTTTTTGTTTTTTTTTTAATTCTTTCGACATTGACATAGGCTTTTCCTAAATTGATATAAGAAACTTTGATGTATCATACATCCCCTTGGAAAAGCTACCTTTTATTTCAGAGAAGAAAAAGTAGAAATGAAAACTTTTGCTAAACTAGCACGAAATATCGTTTATCCACTATTGAAATAAAAAAAGTATATGTATGATTAGCGGCCGTGACAAAGTAAAAGTGTTTTTACTCGTTAAGAACTTCCACTAAGTTGTTTTATTAAATGCTTCTGTGTAGGTTTATAAGTGAAATTAAAGTATAACTAGCCTTTTACGACTGAATTAGTTTTTATGGCAAGCAAAAGGTCTTCAAAATTCGCATATGGGTTCACACAGGTATTCCGAGAATGGGGAAAATAACTTTTTTTGTGGGAAACGTATAGTTTTTAAGACATAGGTTGGCAAACATTTTGTTAAACGCACCGAAAGTTGCAGAAATTGTTAAAATCCTACAATTTAGTTGAAAATACTAAGTTAAGGTGTATTTTACTTTAGTATGGTTTTGGTTATCACAATAATTTGTCACACTAGGAGCTTTTGGACTTAGAATATTAATCTTTCTAAAACCTTAAAAAAAGTCGTAGCTTATTTGGGGAGCATTACTAAATTAAATCTTGCCAGCACAATGCTTTCAAATGTAGCATTAGACTAGATTAGATTAAATTTATTGGGGGTTGGACAAGTCCAAGCACTCAGTCAGTAGGCCATTGTATTACACACGGATAGAAATCAGTACAAATAATAGAGATAGGAAAGACAGAAGGTGGATGGTAAAAACGGGCAGATTAGTTTGAGGTCACTCTTCCACAAATCTATTGGATTCATTGATGAATTTTAAGAGATCCGGAAGAGGAAGAGTATGAACTTTGTCTATCGCAACCCAATATCCTAAGTCTGATTCTGGCAAAAGCAGGACAGCTACAGAGAAAATGCTCTGCAGTGTCGTCATTCTCAAGACAGGATAGGCATATCGGACTGTCTACGACCCCCATGGTAGCCATATGCTGACCACAGACGTGGCGCCCTGTGATTACACCCACCAATACTCTCAAGTCCTTCCTGCTGAGTTTTAGGAGAAAGGTCCCTGTTTTCCTGTTTGGTACATTCACAAAGCACTTGGCTACTCTGCACGAGTTCATCTCAGACCAACGACCTCTGTGAGTAGACATCATGAAGTCATCAATCCATAGTTGAATCGATGCAGAATTGACACCTAGAAAGGGTTCAGGGCCTAGTGGCATACTTGCAGAGCCTTCATTTGCCAATTTATCAGCTAACTCGTTCCCTGCAATACCACAATGTGCAGGCATCCAAATAACTTTGTTGTGTTTTGCAACACAGTTCAGTTTTGTCTTACATTCACCGACTAACTTCGAAGAGCAGTTGGTTGGCAAGGGCTTTCCGTGCACCTTGACTGTCACTACAAATTCCAATACTGTTGGCACGCTACTTCTTCTCAATTAGCCAGTACGCCACATTCAATATGGCATAGACTTCCGTAAGGAATACCGTGGCTATCTGTCCTGTGGCATAGGAGTACTTGGTGTCTTCGTCTATGGTAAGTACCATCCAGATCCGCTTCCATCACTGGTTTTGGATCCATCGACATTTTGATTCATAATTTTATTTTATAATTTATAATTTTCTTAGACTTGATTAATGAAAATTTATTATCAATATGAAATTTTGTATGAATTCTTCCTTGTGCCAACTGGTGCGCTCACCGTCGCTTCATCTGTCAAGGTGGCCAGATCAGATGGGTCATCATCAGA
Organism: Anastrepha ludens; assembly: GCF_028408465.1. NCBI lineage: Eukaryota > Metazoa > Arthropoda > Insecta > Diptera > Tephritidae > Anastrepha > Anastrepha ludens. The sequence continues at coordinate 75,263,952 of NC_071498.1, forward strand.
TCTGTTCCTCTTGCCAGATTCGGCTATGGGAGTGGACGAAAACAGATGAGCCGCAACTACGGCTCGAGTGGCAGTTGGCATGGCTACGTTAGCCGCAGTCATACCTACTGTTTCTCTTGCCTTCTTCGCGTTCCTCTGCCTTTGCCGCTTCTTCTGTCTATTAGACAGATTTTCCCCTGAAGCTGGCATCTGTTCCGCTGCCCAGTAGCAGGGTTACCTCGCGCGTGATTCTTCATCACGCACTAACGGTCTTGGCTTAGTAGAGGCTATGGGGTTGGAATAACTCTCTGTATTACGCATATCTACGTCCTGTGTCGTCCTCATAGTAGTCATAGTCAGTCCTAAGAAAGACTCATACAGTGAGAACAAAACACTTAACCCCAATGTAGTATATAATATAAAAACTCGATAACTAGGCACATATAACATATGTACAGGGTGGATCCACATAGCGATTGCCTTTTGAACCACCTATTTTTTTGAGAATGGTAACACAAATGACATGTCAAATGTGTTCATAATTTACTTAAAGGTTTGACATTTACGAAATAGGACGCCATACGCTTGAACAATATTGGGAAATATTGAAAACCTATTTCCAAAGTGGTGAGTCTTCTTCTTCTTCCGCGGTTACAGTAAATGGCGAGCATTACCGTGACATGTTCAACGAGCTTTTGTTTCCAAAAATTGAAGAGGATGACATGGACGAAATTTGGTTTCAACAGGACGGTGCAACTTGTCACACTGCCAAAGTTACACTCGAACTTTTGGCTACCGTTTTTGAATTCCGATATCCATTGGCCGCCTCGGAGCTGTGATTTAAGCCCGTTGGACTATTTTTTGTGGGGAGTCGTTAAGGACATATGCTATGCGAACCATCCAGAGACGATTGAAGCTTTACAACGCGAAATCGAAGTTGCCATTCATGAAATTGGAGCCCAAACAATCGAAAATGTGCTTAAAAATTGGGTTGATCGAATGGCCTACTGTAAAGCCAGTCGTGGCAGTCATTTGAACGATATTAGTTTTCATTCATAAATGACAATGTTCAATCTTCAAAATAAAAAAAAAAGTTTGAAAAAATATTGATTAGTTTTTTTTTTTAGCCGATTCAAAAAGCAAATTTTACATGGCCCACCCTATAGATGCCAATAACATGCATTGCCAAAGTGTGAGAAATCCACGGGAATTGAAAGTTAAAACTTCAAATAATTAAGTGCGATTCATAAAATAACATAGAATTGTTTTATGGTTTACATCTGCCTTTTTTTTAATTTTTTACTACAATACTTTTTCAGAAAAGAGATAAACTTATACTTCAAAATTGCATGAATGGATTAAGTAGCATTCGAAATCAGTTGTCAAACTTTACACAACGATTATTATTGAATTATGAGTTTAGAGATTCGACAGCAAAACTTTGACAATTTAGAGACTAAATATAGACTAAATATAGACTATATATTATATATATATATAATGTATGCGCCATGGCTGATAATAATAAATAATTTAGATAGAAGAATTGAATAAAAAATATTAAGGACGGATTTCTAAAAAATTCAAACCTTTTCATTTTTATTAAAAGTGCAATTAATTGAAAATCTTCCATCCATGTCCATTTGCCTTCGTGGTATTAAGTTCCCCAAGGTCTGCCCCATCGCTTTCGTTCTTCCAAACATGTGTTTGCCGAATACCTTTAAAAGTTCCAATCTTACTTCACGCTTTGTGTTTTTAATACCATTAGTTGATTTTCCTGGTAACAAATAACTTAAAATAAATAAATAATAGGCGTGCACTTCTTTTAGGTGTTTGGCCAAGCTCCTCTTTCTATTTGTGGTATGCGTCTTGATATTGTTCCACAAATGAATGGACCTACAGTTTTAAGCCGACTCCGAACGGCAAATGGTTGTCATGAGGAGCTTTTTCATGGCAGAAATACACTTGGAGATTTATCATTGCCGGACGAGGGGCAATCGCTATTAAAAACGCCGTTTCTATTATTTGATGTTCATGCGCGAAGATTCGAACTTAAGCTCTTCCGAATGGTACCCATGCACGCCGGCCGCCGTAGGGTAATACATTTTAATTATAAAACTTCTTCTTCTTAATTGGCGCGATAACCGCTTACGCGATTTTGGCCGAGTTTAACATAGTGCGGCAGTCGTTTCTCTCTCGTGCTAACCGGCGCCAATTGGACACACCAAGCGAAGCCAAGTCCTTCTCCACCTGATCTTTCCAACGCAGAGGAGGCCTTCCTCTTCCTCTGCTACCACCATCTGGTACCGCATCGAATACTTTCAAAGCCGGAGCGTTTGAATCCATTCGGACGACATGACCCAGCCAACGAAGCCGCTGGCTCTTTATTCGCTGCGCTATGTCTATGTCGTCGTAAAGCTCATACAGCTCATCGTTCCATCGCCTGCGATATTCGCCGTTGCCAACGTGCAAAGGTCCAAAAACCTTACGCAGAATCTTTCTCTCGAACACTCCAAGCGTCGCTTCATCGGATGTTGTCATCGTCCAAGCTTCTGCGCCATACGGGCCATAGACGGGCATGATGAGAGTCTTGTAGAGTGTTAGTTTTGTTCGTCGAGAGAGGACTTTACTGCTCAGTTATTATAAAACTACAAACTTTAAAAAAATCTTTCTTCTGAAATTTCGAGGAAACATAATAAAAAATTATTTAAAATTTCATTTTTGTTCATTTTCAAATTGTAACGTATAATTCAAAAAGTTATAAGCCATTAAACTTCACACATAAATAAATGCAAAAACTATTTCGGTTTAGAGTAATATATATGTATGTTTTCAAATCAAAAATCGGTTATTTACTGTAAGTTAAGCCAATAATCATCACTCATCTTTTCTTAATTTCGGAAACTTTAAAAACGTTTAGCTTCGAGATTCCCTGGGACGAAATTGGAATGCACACTTAAGATGTGAAGTTTTAAAGACATGAGCAACTGATTTAATATCCACAAAATTGTAATATTTTCTTGCGTAATTTTGAAAATTTTTTTACAATAACAAATTTTCAACTAATTTTTTGTAATTGTTTCTACATGAAGTCGCTCGTACAAGTAATTACGATCATTGTGAACCAAGAATCATTAAAATCGGTTCATTTTTGACTAAGTTATGAGCATTTAAAAAAAAAGTTTCTAATGTAATTAAAAAAAATCGATTTTGAGGCGAAAAACAATATTACCGATAAATCTTCAACAATTTTTTTTCGGGCGAACAAAAAAATACGTGTCTCATTATTTGTTCCACTGCTATATTTCCCGCTGGAAAATCGAGGCCTTGTCGCCAGTCTATTGTGGGGGGTTCATTTGTTCATTTAGTTCCTCGGACTAGTGATGTTCGTGCGAGTGATCGGAAAAGCCTTCTTTCCGCTCCATGCTCATTCAGTTGCTCATTTGCTTGCAATAGGGGTCGTAGAGACCTAAACTCCGATTCACTTACTTCGGTCGGAAGGTCCTAGTTGCCACTCTGGATTCTTAAGTAGGACGGAAATATCGAGTCCAAGTTCCGCACCGAAGTCATCTATACGAATGTAAATGTACGTTTCATAACTGTTTTCACACACTTTTATTCCTGAAATAAATACTGACTTTTAGTATCTTTTATATGTTATATTATGCACTGCTATTCACCTGGGCTCCTATTTTCTTAATGATTTGTTAAGTTTTTTTATTCTTTGGTCCATACGCATTTTGGAAAAAAGTTTTTTTATGTCCATGCTGGCACTTTTGTGTGAAGACAGTTTTAAAAGTTTCTCCGATTAATTTGGAAAATTTGAAATTTTGTCGCCATTCAAGTTACGAAATACAGATTCCATCTGTTTTATCAAATTTAGGAAATTTGTTGTTGGCTTCGATAATTCGTCGATCTATATAAACGTAGGCTCATTGGAAACATATTCCGTTAAGCCTAGTTTACGTACGATATAGCCTGCTATATATTCTAAGGCGTCTTCGTGCAAGCCATTAAAATTTTCTTTTTGTCCTACTTCGTTAGGAAATGCCAGCTCAGTGGAAAACAAAAATTCCTCAGAAACCACCTCATCATCACTAAGGAAAGTCCGTTGAAACGTCATTGAGGCGAAGCCACTCGGTTTCATCCGTCTCTACGTTTCCACGAGAAGCGAAGCTTTCCGTATTAAGGGTTATAATTAAATCATGTTGATAAATACATTTATTTCAAACATTTACTATATATTATGCTTAAATATTACCTAGCAAATATTTCCGCAATCTATATTTGAATTGAAGTGGACTTGGGTTGTCGAACATTCCCCCTTTCGCTCGCATCGCTCCAAAAAAGTGCTCAATTATATCTTGATTTTATCGGTATGTCAAGATGTATTCCAGGCCATACCTTTCCTGAACATAGCGATGTAAACATTTGAGCGAATTATTGCTCATCAGGATTCCCTTTTGAAAGGGTAAAAGTGATTGGCGTCCAAAGGCCCTTGTATTTCTCATACATACGTCAACTTTGTCGATGAATTCTTTTTGATTTAACAAATCCATGCCAAAAGGTTTTTTCGTTGGCACTGATTGGATTGTTGAAAATATCGAATTAAAAATATCGAACCAGTCGTTGACAATTTCCACAAACTCCGCTGTTTCTACAGCGTTATACATTTCATGACCTAGCGAACAAACCCGTCGTATTGCGCTTGAAGTGCTGTGTGAGAACAATTGGGCAGCCAATTTCACCTTTTGACGCCCAGCATGATGAACTGTGAGATGTTCCTCACTAAGTTTGTGAGTTATGGAAGCGTCTGACACCGACGTTAAGGTGAGCAACTGAGCAATGGTTCTTCAAGTCAGCAGATTGCCTTTTTACATATATCCAGTGTCGAGGAAGTGATTTCGAAGCAGTTTAAGTAAGTGCGAAACGACCGCAAACACAAATATTTTCCCATCTACTGCATGATTTGAAAGCCACGTTTGCTCTAAAAAAAAAATATAATTACTAAACGAAACGGCAAATTTTCAAAACTAGTTCGCATACCACTCGACACTTCCAACTCCTTCCACAAGGACTGATTTCCTGCTCCCATATCTGACACAATACCGACCACTGTAAACCCGGACTCTTGAATTTTCATGATGAGGTTCTCCAAAATTGCCTCTGTCATTTTGCAGTCGTACGCACAGAAAACCGGCTGCTTCCATGAAGACTTAAGTCCACGTACAATGGCTAATTGCACATAGTTGCACGGTTTGCGAATAGTGTCGCTTGACTGGTCGTATTCATAAACAGATTGCACTTTCATTTCGTCGAAGCACATTATGCAGAGTCTATCTGCGACGGGTATGCCACTCGCGGCTCGCATGACATTCAAGGAGAAAATCAGTACTCCATCATCAATCTTCATCTTTTGCAACCATTTTCGAATCGTGGATTCGCAAGGGTACGGAAAAACATTTTTACACAAGTGGACTTAGGCCCTTGGCCCAGATGCGTGAAGAGCAATCGCGGAGGAAATGTTTTGCCATGACCAGTGGACGTTCTTTTGCGGATCTACAATTTCTCGGATTTGTCCCTCTGTAAAAATGAATGATTAGTTCGTTTTAAGTTTTTCGAACTCTTTGATTCGCGCTCGCAATTCTTCAATTTTGATTTGAAGATCTACCACACGACAATCTTCATAAGACCTAAAGCGAAAGATTAGCTTCAAGAGATTTTTATTATATAATTAATATTTACTCGGTTTGGGTCGAGGCATCGACAAATTTTGAAGCAGTTACTTGAGTTTCATCCCATTCAGATAGGGTTTCCACTGCTATCGGTAACGCATCTCCTGATAACTTAACTCTTTTTGCATCTGAACCAGATGTATAGTCCATAGGTGAAAAATGCAAAGAGCAAATTTTCGAATATGAGTTTAAATCGACGCCGCACGATTTCGACCACATTTTTCTTTTCATTACGTTCGTTGGAAGGTGGAACATCTTGATTGCTTCTTGAGTCCATGTTTTATGACACAAGGCGCAACTTGCTTTTGACATAACCTTATTTAAATATTTCAACCAAAAGTTAAAATTGTTGCAATTCATATTTTTAATTAAATGATGTAAGAAAAAATACTTATAATGCGCATCGAGTTTTCTATTTTATTTCATGCGAATATTAGACACGGGGGTGCAGGTGCAGGAATGCTGAATTTGCTCAGAAATCAAAAATCTGCAAATCAAAACTATTATAGATAACTTGCAAATACAATGTTATAACTTACGTATATTTACAGGTATACGATGCTGGAATTCTATAATTATTATTTTGAAATACTGCACTTCCGCGTATATGAACACCTGCAAATAAAAGCCTTTAAAAACAATTTATTTACGATTTTCGAGTTTACTTGCTTGAATGTTTCAAATTAAATAAACGGTTTTTAACGAATATGAGTAAAGCAACGTGTCAAAAATGGAAACAGTGTTGCCGACCAAATAATTTGCACCAAAAGTTTAGTATTTACTACAATTCAAAACTTTTTTTGTGAAATATGTACTTCTTTTGTAAAGAAGCAACACGTTTTCAAATAAAGGAGCCGATTTGTCAAGAGGGAGCGAGAAAGCTGCTTACTTACCTAACCTTCTATAATTGAATCATGGCCGCGACTATTTTAGGCTGTTCAGCACCATGACAACTAGAATGATGGCCGCTACGCCTGCGCCTGTAGTCAGTCGCTAGGCATAGAATTTTAGCTTTGAACGGCATACGTATATATTAATAAGCATATAGCATACGTATAAAAAATTCACATGTTTAAATTTATTTAAATTTACATGTGCCATCTTCCTGTGTGCCTGGTAATGAAGCGTTTTCTATAAAGAATTCATTGATTTGATCAATTATATATGTACATATGTATATGTCAAAACACATATATGTACGTACATAGAGTTGGGTATTTCCCGAGAAAATCCCAATCTCGAGAATCGGGATTTCCCGAAATAACGAAAATTTCAATTCTCGAGATGCGAGATTTCCCGAAAATAATTTTTGAGATTTCTCGAGAATTCTCGAAAATTCGGGAAAAATTCCGAAAAATTAAAAAAAAAAAAATCTAAAACCAGTGTAAGAGCAATGAATTTCATAAAATATTATTTTTATTTATTTTTAGTAAAGCATAAATTGCATAAAAAAATATTTGAAAATATTACTATTTCAATTATTGCAAACAAAAAAGTGAAACAAAAATAATTAAAAAAAATTCAAAACAAAAATAATTCAAGATTATACTTATTAAAATAGGGGAAAAACGTGATTGTAAACATTATTTCCCAAAATGGTGTTTTAAAAAAAACAGACTGTCAATGGCTTCGTCTGACAATCGCGTACGCTTTTTGGACACAAAATTACCCACTGTAGAAAAATTCCTCTCATTTTGAGTCGATGTTGGCTTAACAGTGTTAAAAGCCCCGATCAGTCTTTCAACATTTTGTGTTTTCTCTCCAGTTTTTTCATATAGTTTTAGCTCGTTTCTAAGCGACGAAAACATCTGGTTCGCCGCATGTTGCGCAATGTCTGCTTTCGGTTTTGAGCATTGCTGAACGTATTTTTCAAGCTGTTTCGCCATATCTTCTTCATCGACGTTGTTGGTTGCAAATACGTCATCATCGTCAGAACTAGACACTGCTTGGTCTTCTTGAATGCTCGTAGAAAATAGACGAACCAAGTAGTTTTCGGCTTCTTTTATCAATTCTGTTTTAGAACAGGTGTGGAAAAATTCAGATTCGTCACTAGTGCTGTTAACTGGATCGTGTAAATATTTAAAGGCCGATAACAAACGGCTAGATCTACGGGCTGTTAAGTTTTTTTTTAGGCTGGATAAGAATTCATTGCCCAATTCGGTGTGCTGATTCTCCAATTTTGTGAACAAAAATTTGAGAATAGAATCCGCAGCAAGTAAGTTCACATTTTGGCGACTAAGTGCTTCTACAGCAACACGTATAGGTTTAAGAGCATTTATGATATCCTCGCAATACTTTTCTTCTGCGTCAGTAGTGGCCATAAAATTTAAATTAAGAGTGTCGAGCGCCTTACGAACATGCTTGCTGATGCAAGTGTATCTGGCCAGCATAGTTTCCAGGCTATTCCAACGTGTTTTGCAATCCAACAGCAAGAAAAGCTCTTTCCTCTCGACCTCTTTAACATAATTCTGCAAGATGGCATTCCGTACAGGCGAGTTCTTCAATTTCAAAACTATCTTGCGAACCTTTTTTACGATTTCAAATGCAGACTTTATAGTGACCGTCTTGTCAGCAACAAATACGATATTGTCGTCCTCGTCATCGGAAGCGTTTTCCGCATTAATGTCGGAAAATGAAGTACTGGCTGCATTGTTTTCATTTTCATCGGAGCCTCTATTATCCGAATCGTCTCCATCGCTTACGTCACTATCGTATATCCTGTTTGCGACTTTTCGTTTCTGGTACATTACCTCCATGACCGTCAAATGTATGCCGTGATTGTAGCAAATCAGTTGATGCGCTGGTGATAGTCTCCCAAATTTGATCATGACACTGGCACCATCACTTGTAATAGCCACGATGTCGGACTGTAGTTTTATATTGAAGTCTGAAAGCTTTGCATTTACGAGCTCATATACTTTTTCAGCGGGACATGATTCCTGAATGCGAACCAGGCCAAGGTTGTCAGATTGTCCATCGTCATAATATATATGGATGTTCATGTAACGTCGGTTTCGCACGCTTGCCCACTCGTCGATGCTCAAGCTGAACTTACGCTGTGGAGATTTAAAATTTTCAATTTTGATCTTCAAATCGCTTTTTATTTTCGTGCAGTACTTCATAACCAAACCCAGAACAGCTTTGTGACACTTTGGAAGATGAAATCCTAAGATACTATTACGAATGAACTCACTTTTTGTTATCGCGTTTATTGGAATTCTATCTTTTGCAGCCAATTTTGCAACAATTTGTTCAAGCGATTCAGGCGAGGAAGAAGTATTGAAAAAGTTGTGAAGAGTTCGGGTCTTCTTGGCTGGTGGCTGTTCTTTTGGAGCCTCATGTTCCCTTCGTTTCATGTTGTGTATCCTCTCCATGTGACGGTGAAGTCCATATGTTGACGATGACTTGCATTTAATGATTTTATTGCATTTCAAACATGTTGCTTCGTCGTCAAATCGCTTGAAAAGCTGCCACACTTAGTCGTATTCGTATTCTGAACTCATGATTTTTAATGCTAAAAATTCAAAATTTGTTTTAAATTTTGTTTTTTAAAAGAAGTAACTAACCGGTACTCACAGTCAACGATACGTCGATTCAAAACTTAAAAATAAGTAATATTTAGACCACAAAATATTTTATTATACGGTGTATAATTTATACTTAATCAGGTACCACAAAATGAAATGCACCCGCTCACTACAAAAAATAAATTTACAAACGTCGTCTGTGCAGTCTGCGAACAAATTGAAATTGCCTGACTATTTTCAAAGCATTTCTAATTGCTTAACTGCTGCTACATATAAGAAACACATAAAACTAAACTTCATTAGCTTGATATTACAGCGCTTTCCCTCGATATAGCATAGCAAAGCATCTAGCATTTACTCTGTAGTCACCCTAAAACAAAAAAAAAAAAAAACAAATAAACAAATGGAACAGTTATACTGTTGTGGCTTTTCGCATAGCAATTGAAACTATGGTGTGAATTGTATGTGATTCTGCGAAACAGTATGTAGTGTGCGATTCTTTGTAACATAATGGCCGTTACAGTTTGGTGTTTCCAGGTATTAATCATATGTATGTGTATTCTTTTACTTTTGAAAGAATTGTTTTTTCTCTTAATATTTGACAACAAAAATTAAAAAAAAAAATGGATTTCTCGAGAAATCTTGATACATTCTCGAGATTCGGGATTTCCCGAAATGCTAAAAATTTCAATTCTCGAGATTCGGGATGGAAAAATATCGAGAATTTCTCGAGAATTCCCGTCGGGAAATTCCCGAAACCCAACTCTATACGTACATATACTAGGGCTACAAGGGTGCATACGCACATGCAAATGTGTAGATGCATATGCAGAAGAGAATTGTTTTAGCATTTGTTAGGCAGGAATTTGATCATTACGATATTTACTCCCTAATTATTGCATGAAATATGATAAGGCGATGCTCGTGAGGTAGGTCATGTAGGTCAATGCATACATATGCGTGCAACACTCTATTTATTAAAGATGCAATAGAACTTAGTTGCCCCATATATGCAAATACGATTCTTTAAAGTTTTCTTTTATTTATTTTAAATTTCAAAGTTTTATACTATCTATAAAATGCATACATATGTATATTATTCCCTGTAATAAATGTAAATTCAAATATTTCGTTTGGCAAAGGAACAAATGAAGGCAAATTCAAATGTACATACATAAATATGATAAGGCGATGCGTAGTGAGATAGGTCATTGTTGCTGCAGTGCGTGTGCGCATGCATATGTAACACCATAAGAATTGAAGATGCAATTGAACTTTTGCACGAACATAACTGACATAATATATGTATATATATAATATATATTGACATACATATAAATACATATTCGTCAATATACAAATATACTCTTAGAATTCTTGTTTAAAGTTAATTTCGAGTCGAAAAATTAGTAAAAATGTTCATCAAATTTATATAAAGTTTTAAATTTACTAAAACCCACACAACAAAATGTGAGGACGTTTTATACTATATTTTGTTTAAATTCTTCTTTTTAGATTAAATCAACAAACATTAAAATTTTGAATGTTGGCGCATAATTTCATAATTTCATTGTATTTGTTTGAAAATATTAATTGAATAAATTTTTGTTTATCAAGGGAACATAGAAATACACAAGCAAATCCCTTGCAAAATGCCCGCGGCATTCGTCAATTTGATTTCATACAGAAACCAAAAACTGAGCAGAGCCAATGTACTTTTACATAGTTCACTGTAATTAGCTCTGTTAAGAAGTTCCCCGCTGTCCAGTTGAGCGAGGGAAAAAAGTTTTCGCGTTTTCACTTCATTTTTGACAATTCACACTCGCGATACGTCATGGAGGTGGTCATCAAAGCACTGCAACGCCACGTGAAATTGTTCAAAAAGTGAAGAAGCGACTTGAGCGAAATCCCCGACGAAGTGGCAATCAAATGGCAAAAGAACTGAAAATATCTGACTCTAGCATCCACCGCATACTGAAACATCATCTTAAAGTCCAGCCTTACAAGATCCAAATGGCGGATGATGTCACACCAAAGCAGCAACAAGTCAGAAAAAAGCCATTATCCGCGAGTGGGCCAAACTACCTGAAACTCACATTTGGGCAGCTTACGATTCGTTTCTGGACCGTTTCAAGGCCATAGACAAGACAAAAGTGGTCATATCGAGTAATAGTAAATTGATTCTTAATTTTGTAGTATTTTCACACATTTTTTACTTTGAATTGAATAAAAGTAATTTTCTAAACTAAACTTATGGCCTTTTAAATTGGTTACACTTCGAATGCCGGACCCAGTAATAGTTGTTTTATTATGAAACAAAGTGAACAGTAATATAAGTAAATGTAAGATACTCGTAGTTATTAAAAAATAATCCAAAAAGTTTTTAGTTTGTTTATGATAATTTCATAAAAGTGCCTATAGACAACTTTAGTCGATAATAATTTCCGGTAAATGAACATTTACGTTGGTACCGAGGATGAGGCTTCAAAAATAGAGCGGAAGCGTTAGGTGGATTCTGGATGAATCACAACTTCAAGCAACCTACCCTCTATGCATAGATTGAAATAAGTGGGTTGATATATTTATTTACTTTTGCTATATACATGAGTATATACATATATCGCTTCGAAAATGAGGCACCAGTAGGCAACCCTAATAGCAGTATATCGGCAAGCTTGGAGCTTCATCGATTGAGTTACACTAATACCAGGCGACCAGATGGGCGCTACATAATTCAGAACCGGCCGGTCAATTGCAGTAAATGTCGCCTGCAACATTTCTTTGTCTTTGCCCCAAGTTCTACCGTCTAGCGATTTGAGAACTTTGTAGTGTTTTGGGGCCTTAGGGGCAATGGCGGTTGTATATGCCGAGGAGGAAAGAAAACAATCAAAGCTAACGCCCAGTAACTTGGGGTAATTGTCTGTCAGTATTGGGGTGCTTGCCCTTCAGTTGTAATGTGACCTCCTTTGTCCGGGTGGTGAATAGGCTCGGATTAGAGGCGGAAAGTTGGAGGTTCCTTGCAGTGAAGAAGCGAGCAAGTCAGAAGTAATTCCCTTCTAAATACATCCATGTCTTAACCCCAATATTGAGCATTCGTCAGGGTATTAGATCACTGAAGCTCCCTTTGGTGGTTGAAAAAGCTTCGAGCAATGGCCAATAGCTGTGTTTATCTTTTCGAAAGTGGTCAATGCAATCTACGATTCTACCGACCCCTGTGGAAAAAAAACCCCCGTTATATTATTTATTACATTAGTAAATCAACCGATTCCTTCAAATTCACATAGCAGTTTGAAGTTGGCAACACCTTTGGATTCTGTACATCGTGGTAGCATCTATACTGTCTGGAAGCACGATAGGGAGCAGTCTCTCTTAATCGCATGTTGGCATAAATGCAGTGGTGCACCTGCTAGAATCATGGACCTGGTGTAGTTGTCTACTACATTTTTTATAATTTTTGTAAATGTCAGTGACGTAAGACAAATTTGCATTTTTGCTGCTTTCGGTCTGAAAACCGGTTTTGGTCTCGATACTCGTTCTAGAAGTCCTGTATAATGGTTCTTGAAGGAGGACTTTTTTCCTTTTGGGAGTAATGCTTGGAAGATGCAATCAGCACTAGGTGATTTTAGCTGTTCGAAGCTCACTCCAATCTTGGTGCCGTACATATGTCAGGGGCAGTAATCCATTCATTCCTCTTAACTTTTCACAGGGTTTTTGTATGTTCGGATCGTGTTTATAACCGGGAAAGTGTGTCTCAAGAAATAGTCTAACTTTCTCATATCAGTGAAGGTGTCGTCTACTTTTTTGAGGCTATCTTCATCTTAATTGGCAGGATAACCGCTTACGCGATTTTGGCCGAGTTCAACAAAGCACACCAGTCGTTTCTTTCTCATGCTATCCGGCGCCAATTGGACACACTAAGTTAAGCCAAGTCCTTCTCCACCTGATCTTTCCAACGCAGAATAGGCCTTCCTCTTCCTCTGCTACCACCAGAGGGCACCGCATCGAATACTTTCAAAGCCGGAGCGGTTGTATCCATTGCGGCGACATGACCCAGCCAACGTAGCCCACGACTCAAAAGCGTCAAAAGAAACAAAGCTCCAGGCTCCGAAGCCATCCCAGCTCTCAAACTTGTGGCTGAAAGCCGACCAGATGTGATGCTGGACGTTTACAATGCATGCATTGCTCAAAGCGTCTTCCCTAAGTTGTGGAAAATACAGAAACTGATGCTGATCAGTAAGGGTAAGGGTGACCCAGCGCAACCGTCAGCTTGGCGTCCGCTTTGCATGGTGGATAGCGCCGGGAAATTGCTTGAGAAACTCATACAGCGCAGACTGGCAGAGTCTGTTGAGAGTGCAGGAGGATTGTCAGCAAGGCAATACGGTTTCCGACGCGGAAAATCAACCCTTGGCGTAATAGAAGACGTGGTAAGCAGTGATCCACGCAGGCGACACTACCTGAATCGCATCACCGTCCTGGCAACGCTTGATGTACGAAACGCCTTTAATAGCCTACGATGGATAGGCATTATAAAGGATGGATAGACACTACGAGAGAGATTTCGAATACCTGCGTACTTGCTAAGGATTCTCCAGAGCTACCTGAGTGAGCGTGAACTGATGAACGACGCACCAGAAAAACAAAAGCGATAACGTCTGGCGCAGCTCAGGGACCTATTCTCGACCCCAATGTCTGGAATATGAGCTTATATGAGATATCGAGCATAGAAATGTCAGAAGATACATATCTAGTGGGATACGCGGTCATATCAGCTCGGGACACTGAGGACGCTAGAAAGAAGCTGAACCTAGTCACGATAAGGACGCAAATATGGCTTGAGGACCACGGTCTGGAACTCGCCAAATATAAAACCGAAGTCATCCTTATAACACGAGCCATGCCACTAGAGGTCAGCATGCAAATAAGCGACACGTCCTTAGTGACCCAAAAAGTAGTGAAATACGTAGGTATTCAACTTGACTGCAGGCTTACTTTCTGGGCCCAGATACGGCAAGCGGCTACCAAAGCAGCAAAGGTCACGCAGATTAATGGCAAACATCGGTGGGTCAACTCAGAACAAAAGAAAGCTAATTATGGCGGCCACCCACCAAAAGAAAAGGGGTGTGTGCGCAGATGCTTGCTCTGGGTGATGATGAGGTTCAGAAGCTTCTCTTCTATCTTACTTACTTCTTTCTTACTTTCTGCAACGAAGACAGCAAAACTCAGTTTATAGTTCACAACGGGAATCCGCCAACAAATTTCATAACAGAGGATAAAATATGCCATCGGCAACTTCAAACCTCGCCATAATTTTCGAGGCGCCGATACGAGGGAAAACCACACATACGAAACGGAAGGACTTCAGGGCGATTAGCCTATCATACTTTCTGTTAAAAGCCCTACATCTGCATATCAAAGAAAAAATTAGCAACAAGCTATCACCGTCCCAACATGCATGCAGCAAAGGCAAATCAGTGGAAACAGCGCTCCACGCGCTAGTTGACACGGTTGAGAAATCACTTCACTATAAGGAATACACCCTAGCTGCCTTTCTAGACATCGAGGGTGCCTTCAATAATATATATCCGGAAGCAATTACAACTTCGCTAACGGAAATGGGAGTAAACGGTGCCCTAGTATCTTTTATAAAACAAATGATAACTGGGCGAACGATAAGCGCAAATCTGGGTGACACATCTACTAAAAAATTCCAGATCAGGAGCACACCCCAAGGTGAGGTAATCTCTCCACTTCTGTGGAACTTCACTGTCAATAATCTTCTCAAGAATAAATGGGAGGGAAAATAATATCATATGCCGATGTTATTGTTATAGCAATCTCCGGAAAACACCTTCCAACATTATGTGGAAGATCTCTCAACAGATTATCACTTTGGTGTAAAAGTCGAGGACTTGAAGTAAATCCGAAAAAAACGGATATGATACTACAATATTTTGCAGGAAACATAAAACACCTGCTCTTAAATACATATTTCTAGGAGGGAAACCACTTAGAGTCACAGAAAAGGCGAAATATCTAGGACTTGTATCGGATAGGAAGCTAAATTGGGGGCTCACATAATTGGAAAGAAATGGGGACTGGAAACCAGAATGATATACTGTGCACAGCAGTGGTTAGGCCTATTCTCTATTATGGTAATGTAATATGGTGGAATGCCCTTGAGAAGGGTGTGAACATCAAAAAACTTGACAAGGTTCAAAGACTAGCATCTGTTCTCATAACTGGCGCGATGTCAACCACACCATCGAAAGCATTCTATACGACATTAAACTTCCTGCCGATAGATCTGAAGGCAAAATATATCGCGCATAGGGCGGCAATAGGGCTGAACACTCTAAGTAAGTGGTCAAATTAGAGCTACGGTCACAGCACAATCCTGGGTGGCACTTCGGAGCTTCCTGGATTGGTAGACTATGCACTCCCGCCTACACTTGCCATTACAATGACCCTCCTTTTTTTTTGTTTTTGGGTAGGAGGTTAAAATCAAAATGTCAAAAACATCATCAAAGGCGCCGTCGCACCAGAGGTATGTGGGACATGCTCCCACTAACACCTTCAGTTTTCGGCTCCCCGACGACTGTATAGTAGTGTCTTTCAGGCTGAACTGATGGCAATAATAAAAGCCGCGACACTGGAACAGAGTAATGCGATATCTGGAAACGACATCTACATTTTGACTGACAGCCAGGCGGCGATAAAATCCCTCACAAAACAGTCGACAACCGCTAAGGTAGCCATGAAATGCCGCACATCTCTTAACGAGATGGCTGAGGCATTTCGCCTAAGGATAATGTCGGTTCCTGGCTATCGCGACATTGAAGGTAACTGCAGAGTCGATGAACTAGCGAGACTCGGCACCAAATTCACCGATGAGTACATAGACAATGACATAGGCATACCCTTGCAAACATGTAAGCTACTCATCCTTAAAGAAATAGTAAGGAAAGCAAATGAAAGATGGCGTAATGAAGCCACCTGCAAAATCACCCGTCAACTGTGGCCGACTCTAAATGCTAAACGCACAGAATCTCTGCTAAGCCAAAATAAACACAGTCATAGCACATGACTTCTGTAGAAGTTGTCTAGATGAGGAAGAGAAAGAGATAATGCCATTATCCTGCTCTATCCAGACGGAGATTTACTATTCTTGGACATTGGAATTGGAAAATCTCAGTTCTGCAGAAAGAGGAGATATTCTAAAATTTTTGAAAAACACACACTGTTTAGGAGAAATAGGGAAAGCTCCCCACGCCTGAGTGTGTCCCACAGGACAACCGCTTCAACCTAACCTAATCTGGTGTTACCGCCTCATTTGGACGTCCACTACGTTGTACATCATCGGTGTCTCTACGAACACGTTTGAAGTAAGCAAACCATCGTTTTATTGTTGTTTCTGATGGAGCGGAGTCCATTGCTTTGCTTAACAAAAAAATTTAATTTAAATTAAAATAAAAAATTTAAAACACGAAATTCGTTTTGATCCATTGTTTTAAACAGACCCAAAAGAACACCACTCGTTGCACAATAACTCACGAACTATAGAATATAACATCATGAAATTCTAACAGCTGTCTTTTTAAGGTAAGTACTAGTTGAAAACCAGCACCATCTATGTGTTAGGCCCGGGACTTTTCAGCCCATGTGTTAAAAGCTTCTGCCAACGAGAAATAGAAGAAATTGCTGAACAACTTATTACTTCTGAACTAATTAAAGATAAAGGCCTATGTAGGTTCAAAAACCATTGTGGGTATAAATCCCAAAATGATAAAAAAGTTTGTTTCTAACACCGGCCATCTCTCGACATTCAATGGCAAACCTCCGAGTGCATCCGTGCCATATATGTCACTCCATTTTTATGGTAGATCACCATCAAGATGCACACCATAATTTTATTTTTTGTCTTTAATAATTTCAACAGTTTCCACATGCGCTTACACGCTTTGGGGGTATGCCCGATCTACTCCTCCTATTTGTGGTGTCCGTCTTTATTTTGTTCCACTTTTTCATGACAAAAATACGCTCGGAGGTTTGCAATTACCTAAGGAGGAGCGTCAACCATTAGAAAATATTTCTTCTATCAATTGGTGTTTCGTGTAGGAGGGGGCACATCCGAATGGTAGTCACGCTCCAACCCTTTCGGTTACGCCGGCATAATAATATAAATTATTGAACCAAAAATTCAAAATGTTGCTTTACACTTAATTCAGTTGCAGTTGGCACTTTTCTACTTTTTAAAGTTTTCCCATTATGTTATTAAAATTTATTGGGCAGTAAAAGGGTTGTCAGTTGAGTGGCCTATAGAAATACTCAGTATGAGCAGTAGCCAATAATTGACCGACCTTATAATTTTGCAACAGAGTGTATATGTGGTCAAAAAATTATATTTTTTTTTTCTAAAACTTATCCAATATGATCGAATTTCTGCGTTCATTCTATACATGGATACAAAGCCATGGTATGGCATGTGATGAAAGACAAATCTGATAATAGGGAGCAAAGCGTTGCTCTCAAAATATGCTTGCTAAAATATGTACATATGTATGTGTTAATTTATATACTATTTAACAATAAACGCAACTGTTCAAAAGTTTCAGATGACGCCTGAGACTTACTCTCGAAAAGGTATAAACAGAGGGTAAATCAGTGGAAAATGTGCACAAAAAATCAAGACGGCATATGGATGTGGTTTGTGGAGTTGGTCAGTCAACTGGAAACCAAACAAACAACTTCAACTGGTTCTCTGTTCATGGCAATGCGGCGCGAAGCCTGAGACCAGCTAAATTTTACTGCGGAAACTGTGCTGCCACTTGACTGCACTATATGTGTGTCCCTGTCATGTGATACAATAAAAAGTGCACTGCGTACAACAGTAAGTGACAAAAACCACGATGAGGTTATGCGAACATGCATACAGGTACTCAAACAAATGTATAAGTATATACTTATTTATCTCTAAAGTTGTCCATAGCTAATAAAAATTATATTATGTATAGTATAATCAAAATTGTATTTGATTTTATTATTTTTAAAGTAAATTGCTGTAAAGTAAAATAATGTTGTTAAATTATTTTAGAAAGTCGTATTTGTAAAATCTAAGAGCTACTTCCAACATAATTCTTTGCAAACTTTTTCTTTGTGTGTGGTATATTACTGAGCAAGGACACTTCCACTGAACCAGCAAGTGCAAATAGGTTCCCGTCATGTATTGTAGCGATTATACTTGTATGTAAGCAGTTTTACTTACAGGTTTTCATTTCTGTTATCCTGCCTAAGTACAACATACGTACCTTCTGCTCAAATATGAACGAGACGTTATCAATAAAACGGTCGGCGGATGACATATTGAAAAAATAAATTTTTTGTTTTTTGTAGAACTGTTATAAGCTTACATGGCAAATTTCAGCGTGATATGTCACATAGTTTGTTTTCTGTGCTACTGTAAACAAGTCAAGCTCGAGTGTGTTCTTCGAATTCTCTTTTATGACTTCAATTGTCTCAAAACGTTTTCCGCGGAGCGGCAACTTGAGTTTGGGAAACAGGAAAAAGTCACATGGAGCCATATCAGGCGAATACGGTGCTTGCGGAACGATATTAACATTATTTTTGTTCAAATAATCGCGAACAAGACGTGATGTGTGAGCTGGTGCATTATCGTGATGCAAGAGCCATGACTTGTTGTCCCACAATTCCTTCCTTTTAAGACGAATGTTCTCGCGCAAACGCTTTAAAACGTCTAAATAATATTCAGCGTTAACCGATTTTGCGATTTGTGCGATTTTCAAGCACAATTTTCTTTACTTTTCCGATGTTTTCGTCGTTTACTGATGTTGCTGGACGACGTTCATGAGGCAAGTTTTCAACCGATGTACGGCCCTCTTTGAACGATTTGTACCACTGGAAAACACGTGCACGCGATAGAGCAGAGTCCCCATAGGTTGTCTGCAACATTTTTAAGGCGTCTGAAGCCGAAATTTTGTTGGAATAACAAAATTTCAAACAAATTCTTTGTTCAACTTGAATTTCCATCGTTAAATTCGAAGAACACACTCGAGCTTGACTTGCACAGACGAGCACAGAAAACAAACTATGTGACATATCACGCTGAAATTTGCCATGTAAGCTTATAACAGTCCTACCAAAAAACAAAAAATTTATTTTTTCAATATGTCATCCGCCGACCGTTTTATTGATGACGTCTCGTTCATATTTGAGCAGAAGGTATGTACATATTTATCTGTTCGATCTTCAACGCGGCAATGCTGATATCATTCTTAATTGGTTTCAAATTCAGTTAACCTTTACTTATTCACAAACGAATGCTCCTGTTTTTTGATTTCAAAGAAAAAAATGAATTTATGTAATTTTACTGAACTCTCGTTTACATTTGTCACTGAAAATTCTAATAGTTTTAATGTGCAATATGCATCGACAAAAATAGTGCTTTTTCGTTAGAGATTCTACTATTTCCTGGTTGTTTGATTCATGATTTTAGTTAAGGTTTTATTTACAAATTTTTCACTGCTTTCTAAAAATATATCTGCAATGCAAAGCGTTTCTCTGCACAAAGTGCATTAAGTCCTTGTCGTTCTCAAGATTTGAACATTTCACAAATATCTTTGAGGCGAATTTTGAACAAAGACCTTGGTACGACGCTGGCCAGTCGTGGAAGTTATCTGAATGAAATAGTGCTTATGGTTACTTCTGGTTACTTATGAAGCACTATTTCATTCAGGATCATAACATCAAATAAAAATAAATACACACTGAAAAAAAATTAAATTATTAAATAAATAAAAATTAAATTATTAAATTAAATTACTTAAAGCTATTTCAAATTTCATACGTTAGATGGCCCGCCCTGTATAGCTTACAATTTTGCCCAAATTACAAATCTGTTGAATGCTCTTAATATTACATATAGTATTAAATATAATATTTAAAAAGGACTTTTTCAATATTATTGTACTTCTTTGTCTCTCAAATTTAATATTTTTATTGAAAGTATTCTTTCCTGATGTTCAAGATTTCTAAATGTATAATGATAAATAACACCTCAATAACTTAATTCACTTACATTTGTTGTTTGCGTGTTGATATTGTTCCAGAAATGGAGAGACCTATGCAGACAGATGGTTTTCTATGAGGAGCTTTTCATGGGTTTGCCTTGCC
This sequence comes from Anastrepha ludens, assembly GCF_028408465.1. NCBI lineage: Eukaryota > Metazoa > Arthropoda > Insecta > Diptera > Tephritidae > Anastrepha > Anastrepha ludens. Next base: position 75,284,380 of record NC_071498.1, read on the forward strand.
AACGAGGGATGACCGCTATTAGAAAAAACTGTTCTATTATTTGGAGTTTCAAGTTCAGTTTACATTACAAAAAACTACGAACATTCGTTAAAAATTGTGAAGCTTAGATGAAAATTTGTTAAATTTTGTTTTCAATTTGCACTAAGTTTGATTCTTGGGATTTGTATGGTTTTCATAGGAGAATTAATTATAGTAAAAGCTCGATTCTTGCACGTAAGTGCAAGTTTCGAGGTTGTCGCAAGGACTGAAGTTTTTTTGCATGAAATTAAAATTATTTCTTTACTAACATCAATCCAATTTTTTCTATTTTTATTATCATTTGAAATTAAAGAAATGTTCGATTTTGTTTGTTAAGTACCACACTGTTTCTAGCCTCATCACTAAGACGTGACCGACTGTTTCGTTGTCTGCATTACAGCATTCTTCATTTAAAGCTGTGGGTCCCATTGCTCGATTTCAGATTGGCATACTAATTGCTGCAATGGTTCTATTTCCCGAAGCAAACTTGCAATGAATTGAATATTGGATGCATCATCAGCTATCTGTAATCGTAACTCCTATCGTCAGAATCTCAGTCAGACTCTTTTTTGAACAGTTTTTGAAATGATGGCTGAATTAAAGTTGCAGTAAGAGCACACGCAGTAGCTAAAAAGCATTTTGCATTCTTCAGGTTGATATTTCGCAGTGACTTATTGATAGTTTCTGCACGAGCAACTATGTAACTTAAAGGGAATTTTTTATAGTTCGAGTTAGTAAGGCCTGTAACGTTTTGATACATAGGCTGTACAGTTCGGAGAAGATCACATTACCGATAGCTGGCCTTTGTAGCTCTTTAATTCGCCTTCTTTGCGATACCATGGCGCATTATCAATAAAAATAAGTGCTTTGTCAATACAACTTGTCAATACCTCACTTCATTATATTGTATTTTCTTGAAGTTCACTTAGTACGGATAATTAATTGGTTTCAAATTCAGAATTTGATTTCATTAGTTAATAATAAGCTAGCTAATAGTCAATGCTTTATTTTGGGTCACTAAAATATTCCGCTAGTTTCGGATCTAGCTGTTTTCAGCTGGATCTCAAGTTGATTGCTTATACTCGTATACGGATTTTGAACACTGTTGATATAGTGGCGCATAAAATATAACTTGATAAACTTTCCACTTCGTGTTCTAACAATGGCTTAAACCTTACTTGACTAATAGATGTAGCGTGGTAATAATAATGGGCTTTCCTCCGGACCTAGGTATGTTGGAGCCTTTACTTTTTTTTATTCATCAATAATATTAGTAAATGTTGTTCCTTCGCCAATATGTTATTCTAAGTATACGCCGAAGATGTAGAATTATTTTCTGTAAAAAATAACGTGTCTGAGCGTTATGCGAATTTGAACTCGTTGGTATTTTATTGGTACCAAAAGTTTTGACTTTAAATTGATTTTGGTGGCCAATCCACTTATCCGAGACGAGAGATAAATTACTAACTGACGACTGTATGGCAAGTTGTGCCGTCTTTTTGGAACCAAATGTTGTGGAGATCAAAAAAAGTGGATTGTCAGGGCACGATAGCGTTCGCCATTCACTGTTATATTAGCACCAGCCTCGTCTCTGAAGAAATATGGGCCGATGATTCCTTCAGCCCATAGGTAGCACCAAACGTTTTTTTTTTCAATGGATGTAATGGCAGTTCTTGAATTGCATCGAGTTGTTCTTCAGCCCAAACACAGCAATTTTGTCTAATGATAAACTGGAAGATCTGCAAAACGGCTGGTATTACCTCATCTTTTGATTAAAAACGCTTTCCACGCATGCATTTTTAGGTCTGGAAACAGATGGAAGTCGCTAGAGACCAAATCTGGTGAATACGGTAGATGCTCTAAAAATTCGAACTTAAATTAATAAATTGTCAAAATGCTCTCGTGTAATTTTGACTTCTGCACAATTTTTTCCTTCAGCTGGTCTAAAAGGTTCCAATAATATTGGGAATTTATTGTTTTACCAGTTTATAAATGCTCCACAAACAAAATTCCTTTCACTTTCCAAAAAACTGGTGCGAACACCTTCTTGTCCGATTTCTAGATACGAACTCATTTCGGAGCCGAAGAACCAGGTTCACATCACTGTTTAGCCTCTTGTTTTGATTTAGTATCATGGTGATAGATTCAAGTCGTCAACTTTATCCTTTCGAAAACGCTCTAAATGTTGCTGAGAAAGTCGCATCCGAATGCGTTTTTGTTTCATTGTTAGCGAATATGGCTCTCATTGTGCACACAGCTTTTTGAAACCCAATACTTTAGCCAAAATATTGCTTACACTGCTCAATGAGATGTATAGGGTTTCTACTAAATCTCTTTCAGTCATTCCACGATTCTCCAATAGAATATCCTGGTACTGTTGATGTTTTTGGATGTACTTGAGGTGGATCGTCTTCAAGAGTTGTACGGCCACGTTTAAATTCAGCGACCTATTTTCTACTGTACTAATTGATGGCGAAAAGTCCTTATCCACTTTCACCATTCGTTCACAAATTTCCCTTGCTTTTAAACTCTCCAAAAATAAAAATTTAGTCATTGCACGATACTTGATTTTTCCCATTGTAGAAAATACTGTGGCACATCGATACTAAATGGCTTGTAAGCAAATAATGAATTGAAAAGAAACTTCTCATACGTTCATAGAAAGAATGCACCATCATAACAAAAACAATTTACGCTAGTAGCAACGCGCTCTCTTTTCGAACGCCAAAACTTATTAAACAACCAAGTACCTATTTATTTGAACAACCACACTTAAGAGCAACGTTCGAAATGGGGAAACATGTAAAGGGTGGTTAAATTTCAAGGGCCGATGTTGCATGTGAATCATACCTAAACGTCGAACTTTTCTGCATTTCATTTGACATTTTTCAGTTTCAGACTAACTCAATTTGAATTATACACAATCAAGTCAATGGTCAGAATGGTGGCAGGAAATGGCAACAGTGAATTACCAATTTTCAAAGAAAATCATCTTCAGTGATTAGGCACATTTTCACCTCAGTTGATTCGTCAATAAGCAGAATTGCCGCATTTGAGCGAATGATACTCCAAGAGTGATTGCCCAAAAACCAATGCACCCACAAAGAGCGACTGATTGGTGCGGTTTATGGGCCGGCGGCATCATTGGGCCGTATTTTTTCCAAAATGATGCCGGCCAGGCAGTTACTGTGAATAGTGTTCGCTATCGTGAGATGATAACGAACTTTTTATAGCCCGAATTGGAAGATATGGATGTGGACGATATGTGGTTTCAACAGGATGGTGCCACTTGTCACACAGCTAACAAAATGCGAATGGCTCTTTTGCGCGAAAAATTTGATGGCCGAATAATCTCACGTAGCCACCAAGATCATGTGGTTTGACCCCGTTGGACTTCTTTCTTTGGGGTTATTTGAAAGAAAAGGTGTACGTCGATAGGCCAGCAACAATTCAACAGCTAAAGGGTAAGATAATTCGGCACATTAACGGCATAGAACCTCAATTATGCCTCAGCGTCATCGAAAATTTGGACCATCGGATGAAGGTTTACGTTGTAAATGACCAGAGTTTTGCAATTGAATACTAGGAATTTTATAAATATTCATTATTATATACCTTCCTGGCATATTCGGAAGATATTTACATCATCGGCCTTAACAACCGCCTCATGAGTTCTGCCTTCTCTAAGCTGGATAAAGAAGCAAAGCGAATGGGTCTTATTTTGAAGAGAGGGTTTGCTGCGACCTAAAACACGAACCGGCCTGTTGTTGACGGAAACCGTAGTAGATTCGGATTTTTTGGAAGCTGTTGAAGTAATTCCAGAAAATTAGAAGTAATAAAATGTAACCACAAGTGCAAGAATTCTTTTTTCAAGAAACAAGATTAGGAATGTCTTGAAAATTACAAAACGGCAAACGAAAACTACATAGGTGCCGACGACAGATATTCCTAGGTAAATCACCTCACTGAAGAGATGATGAGGCACATGTAGCAGCATCAGGATGTCTGAACAAGCAAAACTCTTATCTTATGTATGCCTCTCACAAACAAACTAAACATGCTATATTGCTAAAACTGTGTACGTATCTACGAGATGAGAGTACCAATATAAAAAATAATAATAATCGAAATTTGAAACCTTAGCCTTATTTTTTGTACACACCTCGTATGTATATACATACTTATATACAAGTTAATAAATTATAAATTTATTTTAGTTTTTTAAAAAATATTTAAGAGCTGAGCTCTTTATTCATTCAATTATCTTTTTACACTGATACTTAAAATTGCAATACCTCTTATAAATAGTCTTAAGCTGGTTTACATGATTCTTATTGATCAGCATTTCTTATGCTGGTTTACATATTTATTTGTTGATCAGCATTTCTTATGCTGGTTTACATGTTTATTTGTTGATCAGCATTTCTTATGCTGGTTTACATATTTATTTGTTGATCAGCATTTCTTATGCTGGTTTACATATTTATTTATTGATCAGCATTTCTATTATTTGGCACAGTAAAGTAAGCATAAAAGATTTATAAGCATTTAGCTGCAATGTAAGCAGTCATGAAATATGCTGACTAAATATTGAAATATGATAACTGATATGAAATAACTAAATATTGAAATACGAAATCAGTACAACGAACTTGGTTAAATATGCTGACTAAATATTGAAATATGAATAAATGTTGCATTAACTCTTCCCCTCTTAAAAGCGATCGTCCTCGAGCGTTACGTGTTGGTTGTTGATTGTTGTACAGTTAGCTGGATGACTGTTGAGTAGGTTTGGTATGCACGAGGAGTTGCTTATGTCAATAATGTCCTTATCATTACATATTTCTAATGTGTTATGCTTTTCGCACTCATTTCTTTTCCCAAATATTTTATTTTCACATATTACAATTTTTTCGAATTGTATTTTATTTATTTTGTTTCCCTTTTTTATTGGTTTTATTAGTAATGATTCGCATGTATTTCTATTGGTTAAGGGAATATTTACTACATATAATATTACTGAGTTATTTGAAGCTACATTAACGTTAGAAAATACTAAGGCTTCGTCTATATTATTAAAGGGGTTATTTTGATTTTCATGAATGCTTTTTATTAAATTTATTTCATTATTTGAAAAAATGTAAGAATTTACTGTGCCTGTTTTTGCCCAATGAATGGCGTAATTTATGTTAGCAATATCTTCCTTTATTATATCTAGCTTATACTTAATATTAACAGCTACATTATGCTGTATGTTTTCATTATTTTTTAATGCACTTAGTATTTTATTAGATTGTTCTGTAATGTTTTTTTATTCTTTCACTTAGTACTCTATTTATAATTATTTGATCATTACTGTTTTCCAATGCATTATTGATTTTTTCACTTAAGATTCTAAAGTCGTCATAATCTGGGCTTCCTGCAAGCCATTTCCAAGCAGTGCCTAATATTTTAATTGAGCGTTTATTTTTATTATGTTTTGGTTGTGTTTTTAATTTATCCAAATTGTTCTGGATGTTTTCAACTTCGTGTTTTAGGAAAGGAAGGAGTGGGTTAGTGTTAATTATTTTTTGCTGTATGGTAGTGTTAAGGTAGTCTAAGGTCTCTTGGTATTCGTCTAAGTTAATAACGTGTACGATCCTATATGTTCCAGTTTGTAGTCTTGTCCATCCTGTATTAAATGTAACTAATTGTGCGTTCGTATAGTCAATTATTCGAAATCCTGCGTTTGTCATTTGAAAATATAATCTAAAGTGGGAATATAGAAAAGGGGGAAAAAATTTGTTTTAGGTCCTTATATTGGCTTTGTATACTGTCCGTCCTGTTTCTGTTATGACTACACTTCCTTTGTCTTCCTTAACAATTTCTTTTCTGTATCTAGCAGTTAGTTTCGATCCTAAGCGTTTATTGATTTTTACATATATTGCATCACCTGGAGAATAAGTTTTTTGTGGGTTCCTTTTTTTATTATGTGATTCCAAATCTTTTGTTTGTTTCTGTCTGAGTGCTTCTATGTTTTCCTGTCTAGCAATTTCATATTGTTCTGGGGTTGTTGAAACTCTTCTTCCAAAGAATACTTCAATCGGTCTTTTCCCTGTTGTTGAGTGGATGGAGTAGTTGTATTCATATACTGATCTGTCAAGAAGTTCTATGAAGGATCTGTGAATTCGGTCTGTTTTCTGACATCTCATTATTTCAGAAAGAGTAGAATGAAAACGTTCTACTTGTCCGTTTACTGTACTGGCATATGGTGGGGTTTTATACACTTGAATGCCCAATTGGTCTTCAAGCATGAAATAGATTGATGTAGAATTAAGAGATTTCTCATTGTCTACTATTATGTGTTTGGGTACGCCGAAGGCGAAAATGATTTGTCTCAACGGCTCTCTGATGTCTTCTATTGCTTTGGATTGTATGATCCTCGTTTGCGCGTATTTAGAAAATTTATCTACTGCTGTGAGAACTAGATTTTTTTCGGTTCTGTATATGTCTATGTGGATTATTTCACCTGGGTATTGTGGGATAGGTGTTTCAGCTAATTGGGGTTTGTTTGGGTGACGGTCGTATTTGTGTTCCTTGCAAATCTTACATTGTTTGGTTATGGTTGTTATCTTCGCTTTCATATTAGGAAAATAAAATTTTTGTATTAGTTGAAGTTTGTTTTCTTGAGGGTTTCGGTGTGCTCGCTTATGTTCCTTTAGTATTTCGTTTTCTTGTTCAGTTTCGTCTGTTAAGTCTTTAACTTTGGTCTGTGTAAATCGAATTTTACTGTTACTGAAATGAAGGGGGTATATTTCTTGAACTTTCGCCATTATGGCTTCGGATGTGAAAAGTCCATTAATTACTGTAGGATTTAGATATCTCTTGAAAATTGAAATGATGTTATCACGTGTGTACTCACGTTGTATAATAATGTGTCTATGGAAGGTGGGGAAAGGAATTTTAAACTGGTAACTGGGTTCTTCTCCTGTTAGGAGCCATAGTTGGTTTTTGAATACATTTATTGGTGCTTCCACTGCTGGAATTAATTGATGGGAGGAACTTTCGTCGGAATGTACAGTTGCACTAAGCGAATTGTTGTCATCATTATTAGAAGTAGGTAGGATATTAATTTGAGGTGGTCTAGATAGGGCATCGGCAACGACGTTCGATTTTCCTGGTTTGTACAACAGTTCGTAATTGTACTCTTCAAGGATTGCTTTCCATCTTTTAATTTTGGTGTTATTATTTTTGTTGCTGAGGGCGTAAGTAAGTGGTTGGTGATCTGTATATATTTTTACTCTAACTGATCCGTAGAGGTAATTTCGCAAATTATTTAGAGCCCATATGATCGCAAGCATCTCCTTTTCATTGGTGGCGTAATGTTCTTCAGTTTTTGTCAAAGTCCGTGATATAAACATTATTGGTCTGTCATTTTGTGCCAGAACTGCTCCAATGGCGTGATTGGATGCGTCTGTAGTTAATTGGAATTCCTTGGTATAGTCGGGGTAGTTGAGCATCACATCTTTTGCAGTGAGGGATAATTTGAGTTTTTCAAATGCCTCCATTGCTTTTGGGTTTAAAGTGATGGAAACTTTTTTTGAATGGTTTTTGGAAACTCGTCCTTCTTCCCCTCTTAGAAGGAGTGTTAAAGGCTTCGCTAAATTGGCGTAGTCCTTTATAAAACGACGGTAATACCCTGATAGTCCTAAAAAGGAACGAAGATCTTTTAGGGTTTGAGGAACTGGGAAATTTATTATTGCCTCCACCTTTTTTGGATTGGTTTTTATACCATTCCCAGATATTATGAAGCCTAAGAATTCGACTTCTGATTTTAGAAATTCGCACTTGTCCAATTGTATTTTCAAATTGGATTTGTCTAACGTGTCGAAAACTAATTCTATGTCGTTAAGATGAGTTTCCTCATCTTTACTGAATATGATGATGTCGTCTATATAGACATAACATCTTTTCCCTATGTGGTCTCTTAGAATGTCGTCAAGCGTCCTTTGAAAGATAGAAGGAGCATTCTTAAGTCCGAAGGGAAGCCGTGTGAACTCGTATTTTCCGTTGTTCACTGAAAATGCTGTCTTTTCAATATCCGTTTCTTTTAAAGGGATCTGGTGGAAACCACTTTTCAAATCTAATACGGAAAAGAATTTATTTTTGCCAAGTTGGGAAAGTACTTCGTTTATTTCTGGTATTGGGTACCTGTCAGGTATTGTGACTAGGTTTAATTTCCTATAGTCAATTACCCTACGATATTTTTTTTCTCCCGATGCGTCCATTTTTTTGGGAACAACCCATACGGGTGAGTTGTATGGAGATCTCGATGGTCGGATAATACCATCTCGTAGGTATTCTTCTATTTGTTTTCCTACTTGGTCCTTAAGGCACATTGGGTATGGGTAACATCTGGTGTAAACGGGGCTATTTGTTGTGGTGCGGATTTCGCCTTTTACTGTTGTGGTGAATGGTAGTTTCTGGTTTGGTTCACTAAAAAGTGTTTGGTAGCTAACTGCTAACTTTCGGATAATTTCTTTTTGAGAGTGAGTCATATGGTCTGATCTGATATTTATGAGATTTACGTCCTGTGAATATTGTTGTTTTAATTTTATTTTTATACTGTTTTTTACTAACATGAAATTGCCTTTTGTGTGTATTACGGTATCTAACTGTTTTAGAGAGTCATTGCCAATTATTGCGTGAAAAGATTTTAGTGTGGGCAAGATAAAGAATTTTATAGGGGTGTCTTTCACTCCAAAAAGGTTTGCAAATGTATGGTGGGTTATTTTTATGTTTCCTCCTACGGAAAATGCATAAAATGGATTTTTATTTTCTATTACTTTTTTCGCAAGGTGTGGTTGTACGTAATTTTTGTTAGAACCGGTGTCTATCAATATTTTGATAATCTCTCCATTACTTAATATGCTTTCAATATACGGTAATGAAGAGCCGCTCATTCTAAAAAAATGAACGTCTGTGAAATCAAATTCTTCCGCGGTATCGATGTGGGTATTCTGGTTTTGATTTCCTTCGTAGTATTTCGTTTGATATGGGTCTGTATATTCTGAAAGTGGTTGATCGAATTCTGGGTTAACTGCTGCTTCCATCATGTCTTCATATTCTTTTATCCCGATATTGAAGTTTCGCTGCCTTTTGTCTGCATTTGGATGAGGTGCTGGCCTTTTTCCTTGAAACTGTTGAAGTTGGGCTGGTCGATTCATGTAATTTATGTGACGAGTCTGCATACTCTGGTCAACTTCCATTGGTTGTGGTTTTGGAAGTGGTTTTGTACCAAACGGTCGAGGAGGTGCTGATTGATTATGCTCATTAAATCTTTGAAAACGTGGTTGGTTATTTGGATATTGCTGAAAATGTTTTGGTGGCAAGGGTGCTCTATAGATAGGATATTCTGTATAATTTCTGTGGGCTGGTTGTGCCCAGTTAGTAAGTTGGGGATAAAATGGTTGGCGATTTGGTAGTTGGTTAAATCGTCGTGGTGGAATAGGAGGTGCTGTTTGCCCTATGTTATTTTTCCTTGGGTTGAAGTTGTTATGAACAAAACCTGATCTAAAATTTTGATTTTCCAGTTTTATACAGAGTTGAAGTGCTTCTGGGAGATCTTGAGGTTCTCGCATTGCAAGAAGCCTAGGTAAATCTCCATTCAAACCTCTTATAAAGGTATCGAGAGCTTTATCTCGATAAGTAGATATCAGTAGATTACGCGATTCTCTTCCTGCTTCGAGGCAAGAAATTTTGTTTAATATAAGTGAAAAATTAGAGTATACTTTTTGGTAGAAGTCTTGTATACTAAGGTGGCCTTGGGTGAGAGATGTCATTTGATACTCTAGTGTTCGTAAGTCGCGTTTGTCTCCATAATGGGTATTTAAACAACGAGAAATTGCCGTCCAGTTTAAAGGTGTGTTGTATGATTCTAACACTATGTCTGCATGTCCTATTATTTTATTTCTTATAACACTTAAAATGCCATAATACTTTGCCGAGCCGCGTATCGATTCGTATAGGTTTAGTATACGTTCTACGCTCTTCTTCCAGGAACCATAGTCTGCTGGATTTCCTGTGAATTCCCGTAGACATCGTACTATGTCGGGAATTTTGTCTAATTCTCCTAAATTATTATTTCCGCTAATGAGTTCGTCTTCTTCAAACGTATTCCGTCCGTCTATTCGTTCGCTAAACAGTCTGTCAACTAGTTGTGTCACATATTGGTCCATAGACCTCTGGTTCGCTACTGTTGGTGGGTTGGGGGCGTTTAGGACAGGGGGTCTAATTAGGTTTTCGGGGTTGGTCATACTTTTTTCTAATTTAGATATTACTTTTTCTTAGATTGTAAAAAATTCTTTGCGATTGTAGAAATTTCCTTAAATTTGTCTAAAATGTTTTACAGATTTTCTAATCTAATCTCTTTTTTTCTTCAAATTTTAACTAATTTTATTTTAATCAATTACTTAAAGTTTCAGTTTTCCTGATATATTTTTTTTTTTCACTTTTGTATGTAAATTTAGTTTTAGTTATTGAATTTTTTTTTTTTTTTTTGATCACTTTCACTTCTTAATTCTAATTTTAATATATTTCTAATGAAATTTTAATAAAAAAAATTTTAGTGTGTCTTACATTATTAGTAGGAATATCATCCTTTCTGGAACCTCGGGCGGCTAGTGTTTGCTTCCACTCCCCTTTTGCTGCTCTACTCAGGTGCCTCGTTTCCCGTGGATTTTTTTGTTGGTTGGACCAGTAGATGTCTTCTCCTTTTTTTCGCTGCAGGCTATCCTTGTAGTCCGAGTTACGCGATTTTAAAGTTATGGCTCTCGGTCGGTTGTCCTGCGGTTACGGGTGATTATCTGCGGCGGGCTGCTTTAGGCCGACTTATGCGAAGAAAATAATTTTTTTTTTTTATTATTTTCACACTCGTTTTTTTTTACCGATTGCGGCGGGCTACTTTAGGCCGACTTATGCAATTTTACTGGGACGTTTACCGACTGATCCTTTTGACACTACTGGTCCCTGCTCGGGCGCCAGTTAATAAATTATAAATTTATTTTAGTTTTTTAAAAAATATTTAAGAGCTGAGCTCTTTATTCATTCAATTATCTTTTTACACTGATACTTAAAATTGCAATACCTCTTATAAATAGTCTTAAGCTGGTTTACATGATTCTTATTGATCAGCATTTCTTATGCTGGTTTACATATTTATTTGTTGATCAGCATTTCTTATGCTGGTTTACATGTTTATTTGTTGATCAGCATTTCTTATGCTGGTTTACATATTTATTTATTGATCAGCATTTCTTATGCTGGTTTACATAATTATTTGTTGATCAGCATTTCTTATGCTGGTTTACATATTTATTTATTGATCAGCATTTCTATTATTTGGCACAGTAAAGTAAGCATAAATGATTTATAAGCATTTAGCTGCAATGTAAGCAGTCATGAAATATGCTGACTAAATATTGAAATATGATAACTGATATGAAATAACTAAATATTGAAATACGAAATCAGTACAACGAACTTGGTTAAATATGCTGACTAAATATTGAAATATGAATAAATGTTGCATTAACTTACATAAAGATCAGCTTTGTTCAATCACAGCACCAATAACAAACTGTGATGCATTTGGCGTCAGTGTAGATTTCTTGTTGGAATCTGATGATATCGACATTAGGTCATTCGTTATCAACTTTCTCAAAGTTTGAAAGAATTAAAAACCTATATTTTTAAAATCTAGGATTGTCCCTTGTTTTAAAAAGCAAACCATTGCGTACGCCGTAAAAAGAAACATACCTAAACGTTTAAGTCAGAAGTAAAACGCCAAATATAAGAGGTGTTACCAAGTAATATCATATATACATATGTAGGTAATATAATATATATAATATATGTAGGTAATATAACTAAGCAATAGTCCTTAGAATTCGCCTTTGCGTAGCAGTGGAATAGCACAGTGGCGAATTGTAGCAGGTCAGTCCATAAGTGCATGCGTATTTTACACATAATTTCACTTTTGTACGATTTTTGCATACAAAAAATTATTCGCGGAATATAACGGAACTATTTATATTTTCTTTGATATATTGTGCATTCAACAAGTGATTTTAATCGCGGATAGAAGAACGTGTTGTTAAAAAATAAAATGGAATCTTCGAACGCGTATAAGAGGCATACTCGTATTTTGTATTTTTTTTATAAAAGTGGTAAAAATACAGCAACTGCTGCTGCAGAAATAAACACTGTTCACGGAGAGGATACCGTGAGTGTATGGACAGCGCAAAAGTGGTTTTAAAAATTTCGAAGTGGTAACTGCGGCGAGGAGGATGCTCCGCGCGTTGGTCATCCTGAAGTTTTTAACTCCGACGCCTTGCTCGAGCTCGTGGAAGCTGAGCCAAATTTGACAGTCTATATGATAGCTCAGAGGTTAAATTCATCGCATGGAACAGTTCACAGGCACCTGGTTCAGTTGGGAAAGGTTTCTAAGCTGGAAAAATGGGTTCCGCATAGACTTTCCGTCGCCAACCTTCAGCAGAGAGTGAATGTGTGTTCTCAGCTGCTGCAACGGCTTGAAAATAAAAGTTTTTTGAACCGTATCGTTACTGGTGGGGAAAAATGGGTCTTTTACAATAATCCTGTTCGCAAACGCCAATGGTTAGATAAAGATGAATCACCAGAACCGACCTCTAGAGATGGCCTTCACTCCAAGAAAATTCTCCTGTCTATTTGGTGGGATATGACCAGTATTGTTTATTATGAACTCCTGGAACCAAACCAGACGATAACTGTTGATTATTATTCCCATCAGCTATCAAACCTGAATGAGGCACTTAAAAAAAATCGACTGTCTTTAGGGAACAGACGCAAAGTTTTGTTTCACCATGACAACGCAAGACCTCATACCGCAAGGCAAACATCAGGCAAGCTGAACGAGCTCGGATGGGAGCTAGTGCCGCATCCACCATACTCTCCGGATATTGCACATTGTGATTATCACCTTTTCCGTGGACTTCAATTCCATATGAGTAACAAGAACTACTCCTCAAAAGAAACTATAAAAAGGGATATCGAAGCGTATTTTTGCTCCAATGACAAAAAAGTTTTTGAGTAGGGAATTAAAAATTTGCCTGAACGGTTCGAAGACATTGTAGATAATGAAGAAAAATATATTACTGATTAATAAATACTTTAAACATATTTTTTATTAATTTTAAAACCACCTTTAAAAAACGCACGAACTTATGGACTTACCTGATATTTGACGTAAAGTGAATGAGCAAACAATTGATGGTAATTTAATAATTCGAAAAATGGAAAACATATTTCATAAATTGGGAAAATTTTCTTATGTTCCTAAATTGGTGTAACCGACCTCGCAAACGGCTGTTATCAAACCAATTTAGGACAATACTCGTATGCTTTTTGGCCTTAAAACGGCTCTGCCACTTTTCATAGAATAATAATCATGCCATTAGAGAAAACAGATCAACATTGTATATTATGACGATATTCTTATATTTTCAAAGAGCATACGGAGTTCATTAAAAAATATTAAACACCTTTGGGGTTTAATTTAAAAATTCAATTCCATAAGAGTCAGCTTGCTGCATTAACAACAAATTTTTTAGGCTATCTGTTGGTAAAAAACGTAGTCCCTCAGAAGTACAAGTTATCGACTCAATCGCCAACTAGCGTAAGCAAATTATACACGTTTTAGGTATTACAGGGTACTATGAAAAATGTATTGGTGATTATGCGAAGATGGTTTCAATGGTTCGCTATTTGGAACAAGGTGTAAAAATACAGCAACCTCCTTCCACTTTAGGAGGCTCCTGCTAACAAAAGACTATATAAATTTCTGTCGTCGGTACCTATGTAGTTTTCGTTTCACATTTTACTACTTTCCATATTCTGGAATTACTTTAAACGCTTCCAACAAATCCGAAACTACTACGGTTTCTGTCAAAAATAAAAAAAATAATAAAAAAATTAATGTTTGTGTGAAATGTTGTACGTATATTTTCCACAGTATGCAAACAAACTCTCGGTGCTGCATTTAAAAGGCAAGAGCCACAAAAAATTATAAAGGGTTTTCCAATAACAGGTGTTATCTATCGCTGTCGAGAGATGATTAACGATTTTTTATGGCCAGAATTGGATGGTATTGATCTGGACAAGGTTTATTTTCAACATGGCGGCCTACGTGCCACACAAGCAAGGAAACCATTGATATTTTACGGGAAACGTTTCCGGACCGTGTTGTCTTCCGAAGAGGTCATCACAATTGGCCACCGAGTTCTTGTGATTTAACACCTTGTGTCTTTTTATTTGGACCCACGTGAAAGAGAAGGTCTACGCCAGAAGCCCAGATCGATTCAAGCCCTCAAAGATGGAATTCGTGAGGCTATAGAGGGCATAGGGCAGCCACTTTGCAATTCGGTTATGGAAAATTTCATGAAAAGGATATTGTCGTGTAAGCGTAGTCGTGGCGGTCATTTGCCTGATGTTATTTTCCACTATTAACGGCATACCTTCCTCTTTATAATGAAATAAATATCCGATCATTTATATTAAAACATAGAATTTTTCTTTGAATATCAAAATAACACCTCTCATTGGAAAACCCTTTACTTTAGCTGAGTATCAATGTTTTTATTTATTACACCTTATACGCGGCATGCGTTGATACACCACAATAAATAAAGCAAAACCAACTAATTAGAAAAAATTAAATAAAAAAATAATTACAATATTATTTTCATTAGTTTTTTATCCCAACCCAAACACTGTTTTTGGCCTTCCCGTAGATAGAGAAACGATTTATCCGGAATACGAAGCCTAGAGAAAAGTATAAATAGTTGACAAAAAATAGAACTATGCCTAGCTTTGCGTCATATTGACACTGTTATGCCTGAGTTAAGAATATTCTTTTATGTCATTTATGTTTTTCATATTATTTGAAAACTGAAAATGTGTAAAGAAGGAACAAAGCATGTAGACAAAAACCATGCAAGACGAATGCTTAAACACGTTTCTAAGCGCTACAATGGCTGTAATGTCTGTCATTTGAATGCAGAAAAATAGCATATTGATAATAATGGATATTCTCTGTGCGACTACACTATAATTAATTGTGATAGCACAACGTAGCAATAGAATTGACCTCTCAGTGATATTTGATAAATTGGTTGAATTTACTATCTTCAATGAAGATATTATTGTATGTGGTGACTGAAGTGTAGAACTTGTTTGTGATGATTTTTCTTTCAGGAGCTTGTCAATCGCTAGGAGTTTCAGTCATCAATGAATATGCTGCTTGTCAGTGACAGAGATTACGTCAGGCATATTGATCAACTTCCTATGGCTTGAGTTTCTGAGCACGATTTGATATTCTTATCCTACAACATTTAGCTCAATAGACCAAATCAAGTAGAGGCATTATTTTTTTACAGATTCTACAGGGTCCGACACTCACGTGTAACTAATTAAAAAGGCCATAATTTTAGTTTGAAAAACTACTTTTATTCAATTCAAAGTAAAAAATGTGTGAAAATAATACAAAATTAAGAATCAATTTACTTTTTCTCGATATGACCAACTTTTGTCTTGTCTATGGCCTTGAAACGGTCCAGAAACGAAACGTCAGCTGCCCGAATGTGAGTTTCAGGTATTTTGGCCTACTCGCGGACAATGGCTTTTTTCAGCGCCTCGAGACTAGTGAATCTTTTAGTTCGGACCTTGCTCTACAAAATGGTCCAAACAGAATAATTCACTGGGTTCGCGTCTGGTGAATTTGAGAGCCATTGTGTAGACGTTATGCACTTCGGAGCGTTGTTTTTTAGCCATTCTTGGTCCAGTCGAGCTTTGCGAAACGGTGCCGAGTGGTGTTGAAACGTCAATGGTTTGCCATCGAAATGTTTGTCTGCCCACGGCTTCAAAGCAACCTCTAGAAGCTCGATGAAAACGATTGGAGAGCGCTCATCTGTGGTGACGGGCGCTGCCTCCTAGTGGCCAGCCAATCGATGACTCAAATTCTCGCATGAACGGTCGGTCAAATAAACCCTATCGTTTTGGGAATTTATGAATTGTTCAATTTGAAAATTTCTTTGTCAGAAAACACAACGTTCGAAAATTGACCGGTTTCGGCCAAGCGAAGAAATTTCCTTCACTCTCTCAAGTCTGACTTGTTGATACTTTCGTGTGAGATAATACGCCGTTTGGATCTTGTAAGGCTTGGTTGGTTGATTGGTCGGTTTAAGTGGTGATTCTTCCAGAACCCACATTCTCGTTACCAACTTGTTTAAAAGTTATTTACAGCATGACTATATCCAGTCTGTGCGGTTCAGGAAACTTATCAGGTTGTTGACATCTAAGCCAGACAGCTGGTCAAGACTCTCGAGCAGCGGTTTGCCCAGGGTTAACATTCTGTCCTTCCATAGGGCAGGGCATTCACAGAGGAAATGTAATATTATTTCCCTTTTCTCCGGTTGTTTGCAATTGTGACAGTATGTTTTGTGAGTGATGCCAATTTTGGCTGCTTGTTCCCCTACAGACCAAAAGCCAGTTATGACTGCCGTTAGTCTCCAAGTGCCCCGTCGTTTCATTTTTATCGATGTTGACGATTGCTTAAGGTTGTAGGTGTGCCATAACGTCCTGCTATTTTAGGGAAATTGCACTCTTGACTGCATCTAGTGGCGTGAATACCGATTCTGCAAGAGCGATATTCATGGCAGATCCCCTTCTTGCCAGTTCGTCCGCTTTTTCATTATCTTCAATGCTCCGATGTACCGGGACCCAGATTAAGGTAACTTTATGGTTTTCGCTCAAGGTGGTGAGGCTATTCCTGCTTTCCACCAGCTTAGAGGCTGTTGCAGCCGAATCCACTACCTGCTTTGGCGTTCGGCTATCCGAAAGAATAGCCATATTGCCCTTAAAAGAAAATAATAATAATAATAAAATCAATATACATGCATGGATAATCATTACAGGAAATAAAATAAAATAATAATAAAATTTAAGGTAAGTTATACATTTCATTACTTAATACACCGTATTTTTTATAAAAAATTTAGTTTTAGAAAGGATACTAAAATATTATTTATTTTTAACTACGAAAATGTCCAATATAGTTTGTCCGATACCGCACAAGTCATTTCAGTGAACGTATCGATAATAGATCAAAAATAATTTTAAGTGAACGCAGCCATTCGGTGTCTTACGTCAGTCGAGGAAAAAAACAATAACAAAGCGGGCTGTCAGAGTATTTATCGTCGAATAAAATAAATCTAAATGGTAAGCACCTTTAAATTCATTATTCGTAGAGCGTACATCAATAGTCCGTCAATTCGTGAACGTAATTATTACATTTAATATTTAATTATTGATGAAATTCTTTTTTACGACACGAAATAACAAAGTAACCTCACATATTTTCCTATTGACAAGCCCAGATCGCATTTAAGATGGCCGCCATCTAATCAAATCGCGCGCTTATTAGAAATCGTCAT
Source organism: Anastrepha ludens (assembly GCF_028408465.1). Lineage (NCBI taxonomy): Eukaryota > Metazoa > Arthropoda > Insecta > Diptera > Tephritidae > Anastrepha > Anastrepha ludens. The sequence goes on from NC_071498.1 coordinate 75,301,905, forward strand.
TTCGTGAACGGTCTTTCCGGAAACGTTCCCGGACATGATGACACGTTCCCGAAATGACTGTTGCGTTCTCGGAATGATGATTATTATTTCTAAGGGCGAATCATTTACAATTGTTTAATAAATTTAATTTAAAATTTTGTTTCTTTACAATTACAGCATAATGGAAACTCCTGATAAAGAAAAAAAATTCAAAAAAAGCTTAAAAAGGACTGTTGAGTATTAGTTTAAAATACTTTAATGTTTTTTCAACTCATATTATTCGATATAATTTTCTGTGAACATAAGTAGGTTTTGTGAAATAATTGTGTATATAAAGGGAATAGTTTTCTAATAAAATTGTGAGTAAAAATTGTAACTTGAAAGCTTAAACATCAGAATTTCATTTTGCTCTGGAAAATAGGACTTTTGGCCGCCTTCCCGCAATATTATCAAGGATTCTCCAAGCAACATTCCCGCAACATATTTAGGACTCTTCACGCAACATTCCCGCATCATTTTTGTTATAAGTCAATTCTGCAACATTTTGGTCCTTCGAGCCGGATCAGTCAATTCCGCAACAAGGATAGTGCAGCTTATTTGCGCCAAAGAGAAAAGGCGAATGCTACAAAAAGAAAGTTTTTGGATAAGATGACTGAAGAGCAGAAAGAAATTAAACGGGCTAACGACAGAGAATAATATAGAAAAAAAGGCAGAGAAAAAAGTGAAGAAAATTACTGATATGACCGAACGAGAGAGGCGAAAGCAGAGAAAAGTTTGGGAAAAAGCATCAAAAAAATACAGAGAAATGAAAAAAAGTTTTGCAAATCTAGTGAGTAATACGCCACCACAATCAGATGACGACTTAGCCGCAGTACTTCCAGAGAGAAGACAAGTAGGTAGAAAAATCGTTTGAAAAGATAGGGCCAAAGCATACCGAAAAATAAAAAAAACAGAACAAAATTATAATTGAAATGAAGCGGAAAATTGCATCTTTAAAGAAAAAACTAATAAGAACCGATGAACCGAAAAATAAAAACTGATCCAAGTCCCATAAAAAAAGTTGATGCTTTAATTAAAGAAGTAGTCGAAGGCTTGAAGTACGCAAACAACTTATATTTAGCGAAGTATTGACAGTTGCAAGAAAAGTCTGATGTTTTACCAAAGAATTCAAAAAAGAGAGAAGCCTTTCATAAATGTATCAGTGGAAGCACTTTGCGAAAATACAAAATGCTACAAATGGCCAAAAAGATTTTCCCACCCAGACCTAAGAAAAAAAACTATACATCAATTTTAAAGTCTGATGCCAGAGTTCGCAAAATTGTTTTAACGCAAGAAGTTCAACAAAAAGTCATTGATTTCTTCGAACAAGATGATGTAAATCGAATGTGCCCATTAAGAGAGACTCTGTTAAACATAATGGTATCAAAAAACAAAGTAGCGTGCTTTTACACTCAGTTAAAAACCTGGTGTCAAGATTTGTAAAAGAAACTGGAATTGTGTTATCATACGCAACGCTCCTGAGAGCAAAACCATTTTGGGTCGTAGCGCCAAAATCAAGGGATAGAGTAACATGCTTGTGTATCACGCATGCAAATTTTGAAGAAAAGTTCAATAAACTGAAATATGCAAAAGGGCTTAAGCATACGTCTATAGAAGAGTTTATTGAACAATACACTTGTGATGTTAAGTCTCATGTCTGCATGCATAGTTTATGTGAAAAATGCAAAATTTCTGAGTTCGAATCAGAAGATAATAGAGATTCTTTGACATATTCCACGTGGAAGTCCGTTCAAGAAGATAAAATTGTAAAATGTATTAAAAAGACTTTTAAAATAACTAGAAAAATACTGATTTCGAGTACAGTCAACGAATTAAAAATTGCTTTATTTGAAGATGTTCCGGCTATGAAGAAACTCTTGTATGGCATTTATAGTTACAACAAATTGAAAAAAGTACTAAAAGACGATTTACGTGAAAACGAGGTGATGATACAGATAGACTTTTCAGAGAACTATACTACGAAGGACGCAAATGAAATACAGTCGACACATTTTAGTAAGAACCAATTACACTAGTCTACAAGGAAAAGTATCCGAAATATATTAATTTAAACTAATATCTGCTTCTCTGTCCATGCAAAATTCGGATTGATAACTAAAATTAATTTATTAGTTTGAGTTTTTACGATAATCGTATCTTTCGTGTTTAATGGAACTAGGCCGACAAAATTTAACCAACATTCAGACCCAGAAACCAGACTATATATTTCCGAAGGTTTATGATGCGCTGAATGCAAATCTGGCCTCAGAATTGCTCTATCAGCTCTGGTTTTCGAGATATCCTAACCTAAAAGTGCAAAAAACCCCATTTTTGCCCATATTTGAGGTTATGTAGCCTTGCAGATGTTTTCTTTCACCAAAATTAAAGGATGGCATCTTTAAATACAATCCTTCTTTTTTCAAATGGCGTTTTGTTTGCTCAAATATCATTTTTTTTCGCAGAGATATCGCATTTTGAAATTTTCATGTTTCGAAATTTTCCTACACCTGAAAATCGATAAGATAACATAGACATGATATAGTCGCTTACTAATTTTCTTGGGTTTGAGGGCCTGAAATATATGGATTAATAGTATGTAAATTTGGAGTTTGTGGGAAAGCCTGCTTGCGGTTATGTGGGTTAGCCTGCTCGCGGTATGATAGGGGTGGTTTCTAGGGGTTAGGGCTGTGTGTGACTCGGTACCTAAAGGTTAGATAGTGTAGGGATGTGGTGAGTCAGCACACTTATGGTGTGAGACAAAATTTTAAGAAAAATAAGACTCAATTCAAGAAAATTAGTAATCGAATATATCATGTCTATGTTATCTTAATCGATTTTCAGGTGTAGGAAAATTTCGAAACATGAAAATTTCAAAATGCGATATCTCTGCGAAAAAAATGATATTTGAGCAAACAAAACGCCATTTGAAAAAAGAAGGATTGTATTTAAAGATGCCATTCTTTAATTTTGGTGAAAGAAAACATCTGCAAGGCTACATAACCTCAAATATGGGCAAAAATGGGGTTTTTTGCACTTTTAGGTTAGGATATCTCGAAAACCAGAGCTGATAGAGCAATTCTGAGGCCAGATTTGGATTCAGCGCATCATAAACCTTCGGAAATATATAGTCTGGTTTCTGGGTCTGAATGTTGGTTAAATTTTGTCGGCCTGTGTTATCTATTCATACTTCTTCTTCTTAATTGGCGCGATAACCCCTTACGCGATTTTGGTCGACTTGAACAAAGCGCACCAGTCGTTTCTTTCTCGTGCTAACCGGCGCCAATTGGACACACCAAGTGAAGCCAAGTTCTTCTCCACCTGATCTTTCCAACGCAGAGGAGGCCGCCCTCTTTCTCTGCTACCACCAGATGGTACCGCATTGAATACTTTCAAAGCCGGAGCGTTTGAATCCATTCGGACGACATGACCCAGCCAACGTAGCCGCTGGATCTTTATTCGCTGCGCTATGTCTATGACGTCGTAAAGCTCATACAGCTCATCGTTCCATCGCCTGCGATATTCGCCGTTGCCAAAGTGCAAAGGTCCAAAAATCTTACGCAGAATCTTTCTCTCGAACATTCCAAGCGTTGCTTCATCGGATGTTGCCATCGTCCAAGCTTCTGCGCCATACATTAGTACGGGCATGATGAGATCCTTGTAGAGTGTTACTTTTGTTCGTCGAGAGAGGATTTTACTGCTCAGTTGCCTACTTAGTCCAAAGTAGCACTTGTTGGCAAGAGAGATTCTACGTTGGATTTCAAGGCTGACATTGTTATCGGTGTTAATGCAGGTTCCTAAATAAACGAAGTCTTTTACAACCTCGAAATTTTAACTGTCAACAGTGACGTGGGTGCCGATACGCGAGTGCGCCCACTGTTTGTTTGATGACAGGAGGTACTTCGTTTTGTCCTCGTTCACCACCAGGCCCATTCGCTTTGCCTCTTTATCCAGTTTCTAAAATGCAGAACTAACTAACTATATAATTCATGTATGATATCGTCCCCTTAGTATAACAATAGCCTATGTGCTCATAGGCTATTATTTTTTTATTGAATTTTTGGATTCTCCATCGTCGATTTTATATGTGGTCAACATTTTGTCAAATTCTAGTTCCACAAAGTGGGTCAAAACGTCAGTCAAAAAATAATAAATATTTACAGACATAACGAGATTTGAGTGAGAGCTACTTTCGACAAAAAGTTTGAAATTCATTTTCTCAAAACATCAAAAAATTTATAGGCTATTTTAATACTAAGGGGACGATATATATTTGTCCCTACGGGACCTACTAGACATTTTATAAATATAGCCCTGTGCCCCTCTTCTCTAGAAAAGGACAGCTGCTTTTCGGCTTTGTTCATTCAACATCAACACGACGTTATTGCCAGTTTGAACAGTTTATACCTGACATTCTTATACAGCAGACGCGTGAAATATTCCGCGTTGAGTTGGTAGAAATTTTTTTTCGACATGTTTTGTATCCTCCCACAATCACACCCACCGCGGGTGCGCCAGCTGACGTTCACTTTCGTTATTCATGAAAGCTAAGTCACAAGTAAAGTCAAGAATTTAACGGTATAAAAACGCAGTCCGAAATCGACCTCTGGCTCCCGGACTATGTCAAGCGCAAATACCGGATAACCTTTAACACTAACCGTACCGGTGTATCACGCGTACCTATTCTTACCGTTTTTTTTCAAAACAAATATTTAATTTTTTCTATTAATAAATAATAATATTTTAATAATTAATATTTTCAAATAACAATAAAATAATAAATCATACATTTTCATTTTTGATGATATTATATATTTGGCGGCCGCCGTAGCCGAATGGGTTGGTGCGTGATTACCATTCGGAGTTCACAGAGAGAACGTTGGTTCGAATATCGGTGAAAGCAAAATTAATAAAAACATTTTTCTAATAGCGGTCGCCCCTCGGCAGTCAATGGCAAACCTCCGAGTGTATTTCTGTCATGAAAAAGCTCCTCATAAAAATATCTGCCGTTCGGAGTCGGCTTGAAACTGTGAGTCCTCCCATTTGAGGAACAACATCAAGACGCACACCACAAATAGGAGGAGGAGCTCGGCCAAACACCCAAAAAGGGTGTACGCGCCAATTATATATAATACAAACGAAACAAGATTTTATAAGTGAAGCCTTTAAATTCAATTTTGTAACCGGTCATTTGACCAGGCGCGGTACGGTTAGTGTTAATTGAAAAGGTTCGAAATAAATTGTTCCACCAAATGGCAAAAATAAAATTTATGTCCCACATAGCGGAATCATTGGCAATGAAAACCCTGATAAAGCAGCATAAAATATCACCAATATGCCTACTTCCTGTTTCGATTCTTTCTATTAAACCGACATTCTTGATATAGTCCAAAGTATAGTATATTTTACTCCATAAATACAGAACATTTGAACGCAGTTATTCTAACGGAGCAACACAGTAGCAGACAAAAATTTTCACCAGAATCCGTCTATAAATAAGTTAAAAAATATGTTTGTGTGTATAAAAAATATATTGTTCAGCGAAGTACAAAGTTCTTAACATTTTTTCGCTTTAGTTCGGCTATGTAATTGACATCATTGATAAAGATACAAAAATTGCCAATACCTGTCTTATGGTGAAAAGTGGTAAGTGCTGGAAAAGTGGGCACAGCACAAAATAAATGAATCAAGGGAAATTTCAAAATCCTAAAACAATTTTTATAGATCAGTACCAGGGTTTAAAATGCAAATATTGAAATATTTTATCAAATTGTGTAGTTCAATTGAAATTGGATAAACCCTACTAAGAATTTTCGATGACGGGCGATACTAGAATGTAGTCCTTAAGCAAATGGTTCCAAAAACTTTTCTGAAAAATCTTCGACTTCTTTTGACAAACTGCACATCCAGAAGTTTTCTAAAGATTGTCATTAGAAAGTGGGAAGCATTGATGACAATATTTAGAAGTGTATTTAATTTTCTGTGAATTCTGTACAAAGTTTAAAACTTTAAATTGTAAGGTTTTTGTGATACAACGATCAATGAAATGACCCCCACGACCACGCTTACAGGACAATATCCTTTTCATGAAATTTTCCATAACCGAATTGTAAAATGGCTGCCCTATGCCCTCTAAAGCCTCACGAATTCCTTCTTTGAGGTCTTCAATCGATCTGGGCTGTTGGCGTAGATCTTCTCTTTCACGTGGCCCCAAAGAAAAATGTCACAAGGTGTTAAATCACAAGATCTCGGTGGCCAATTCTGATCACCTCTTCGAGAGATAACATGGTCCGGAAACTTTTCCCGTAAAGATCAAAGGTTTCGTTGCTTGTGTGTCACGTAGCACCGTTTTGTTGAAAATAAACGTTGTCCAGATCAATACCATCCAATTCCGGCTATAAAAAATCGTTAATCATCTCTCGATAGCGATAGATAACACCTGTTGTTGGAAACCCCTTTATTAAAATGGGGAGTAAGTTCGCAGCGTTTTTATATTTTATTATATTTTATAACGATTTATTTGCTGTTTGACAAAGGGTAAGTTTTCATTTGATAGGACGCTTTCTGCTCTACAAAGCGTGTTAATTGTTAACTTGAGTTATTTAATTTTTTATTAGTTTTGAGGCTTGGAAGTGGAGGCAAAAATCGACATTTTCGACAACTACTCTTCTTTGCTTTTCCTCGAGGTCAAAAAGCTGCCGAAGCAGTCCCTTCTCCATAGAAAGTGTCATAGGCGAGCAGCCTAAAGCACGGAGTTCAAAAATGGCGACTTTGACGTCAATGACACGCCCTGCAGCGGAAGGCCTTCTGAATTGAAATTCTTCATCCAAAGAAGATCATGATAAGTTTTTGGTGGGACTGGAAGGGCATGGTGCACTGGGGACTGCTCGAAAGAAATGCCATGGTCAACAAGAAGCTCTACGTTGCCCAGCTATACCGCTACACCGCGTGAATGAGGCTATTCAAGTGAAAATACCAGATCGACATGGTCAAACCATACGCCCTCACGAGAACGCTAGGCCCGATGTTGCACAAGTCGTCAAAGCCGCACTCCAAGAGCTCGAATGGGAGGCCCTTCAGCATCCGCCGTATTCTCCGGACCTTACACCGACCAATTACCATCTTTTCCGCTCCCTGTGAAACCTGGTGTTACCTTCGATAACAAAGAAGTTCTTAAAATTTGGCTCGACAACTTCTTTGACACCAGACCATGCGATTTTTGACTTAGTGGCATCAACAAATTGGTGGGAAGAGGTTCTAAGCAGAAATGGCGAATATTTATTTATTTATTTATAGCAGTTAAAAAAGTTTACAAAACTTAAAGCTAACTGTTAAAAGATGATAGCTATGACTTCTAAGATCTTAAGCTGAGCTATGTGTTTAAAATTAAGTAGTTAGTTTAAGGTTATATTAGATTGAATGTCTATTAATACGTTAAATTCATTTATTCTATATACTATATGTATAAGTAGTTACACTTGTGAATTTATGTTTTCATATATGAGTACAGTGATACAGATTGGATAGTTTTAGGAAGGTAAGGATTTTGTGCATATTTTCTAAGTTCGGGTTGAAGAGGTGGAGGAAGGTGTGTATTTACTGAAGATTTGTGTTCGTAGTTGTGTTACAGAAGGACAAGTATCGAGGATATGTTCAGGCGATAGCGTTGAGTTAGTCTGGCATATGGTGCATAATTGGGAGGTGTTCGGGTCTATAAGGTATGTATTTGTGAGCTTGGTATGGCCTAATCGTAATCTAAAAATTTTCTTTTGGTCCAATCTGGTTAATTAACTTACTGATATAATTATTGTTTTTTGTTTAAGAAAAAGTAGTCGGTAAAAACCCTACGCTTCCCCAACCCAATACATACATACAGTGAGTCTAAAAAGTATTGGCACACTCGAAAAACCAAAGTTCTCAGTGCTATAACTGTTTTTCTAATGAAAGTAAAAAAAATAGAAAACTGTATTTTCTAAATGTATTTATTTATTGTGTATCTGAACAAAAGATTTACAAGCTTAACGTTAAAAGCCAAAATAAAGCACAAATTCACATCAAAAAAGTATAGACACAGTCTTTATGTTAGCTTATGCTTTTGGCGTCGTAACGGTAAGCTCCCGTTATTTTCACTCTTGCTTTTGACTTATTCGTACGTTTAAGGAATTGCAATCACTATTGATGGCCATTTCAACGGGCATAGACCAAAATGGGCCGTGGTGCTACAATTTCTCTATAACTACGTCAATTAATGATACAATTGTATTAAACCACGGTGGCACAAAATCCAAAAACATTGGCTGCCAAATTTTGGCGAGACCCTGCACAATTCATTTGAAATCAGTTTCAACCCCCAAACTGTTCGGAATACCCTATATAAGGCCAGGTATCATGGCCGGGTTCCTCGACGCAAACCCTTCATTTCGAAGGAAATAAGAAAAAGAGGCTTGAATTTGCTAAACAGCATTTAAATAAGCCCGACGCCGTTTGGAACACCACCATATTTAATGATGAATCAAAATTCAGTTTATTTGGGTCAGATGAAGCTCAAAAGATTTAGCGAAAACTAATAAAGAGCTTCAAGAGAATAACCTGCTCAAAACAGTTAAACACGGTGGAGGAAATGTGATGGTTTGGGGGTGTTTCGCGGCAAGAAGTCAAAGTTTTGAGAGTTTCGTGTATTAAAAATTCATAACACTGTTCTATTGGAGCTAGCAACTAATTTTTTATTTAATTTTGAGATTACTTGAATTGACTTTTGAACAAGGCAGATTGAACAGGTAGTAGCAGTAGAATATTAAAATCTAAAAATCAAGATTTACAGTTTAGAATAATTTAAAGAAAACTTTAGAGACCAAATAAAAAGTAAACAAATAAATTTTGCTGTGAAAAATTATATGTAAGGTAATAAATAACTTTAAAGGTAAACTGAAAATGCTTATTCCGTTTTATAGCTGAACAAATAACGACCCATTACATGTACATAATTATCTGCCCAGAGCATTCTCAACTTAACAAAAACATAGGCACATTTCTTCTCAACGGATTTAAAATCTGCCCTAAAAAGTTGTGGCCCGAACAAAATTATTCACTTTCACTATTAACCCTTTTTGTCAATTTGTAATTAAACCAAACAATAAAACCCATGTATGCTTAAATTTACGTTTCAGTCAAACACTTTACGGCCATACATTAGCCCATTTAAAACCTACCCCATTTTTAGTTGCAGACTACTATGTGTGTATGTACTCGTATGCGTAGTTACCAGTAGCATAGGCCTAACAAAATCTATGAAAATGACCGATGAGAAGAATCGCGCAATGGGCAACGACGATATGTGGCAAGGGCGCCGTTAACCGGGCCGCTGACCAAATGTAAAATGTACGCATATACATACGACCATATATACAGGGTGCATACCGTAGTAGATGACATGCATACAAGTGACTATAACTTCCGAAACCATTATTACTCTTTTTCAGATAATTCAATGTCTTATCTACTTCAACTTAACTCAATAAAGGAACATAGTTCCATACAGGCCCTTGCGCGGGAGCTAAATGTTTCTGAAGGTCTTATCCATCGAGTTGTCAAGGAAGGTCTGTGGTATAAATCCTACGTTATGGCAGTAGACAGTTTATGTTGGAGCAAACACGGGAACGGCGAGTTATCCGATCAAAACGCCTTCTAAACAAAATTAAACACCTTGAAGTGCCTGAGCACAGGGAACATATGACCGCCTAACTAACCAGACCTTAACCCCCTGGATTATTATATATGGGGCGTAGTTGAGCGTGAAACCTATAAGCATCCTCATAACACCATTCCTTCTCTGAAGGCTGTAATTAATAACGTTATGGTCAATATGAATAAGGAGAAGCTTATTGAAAGATTTTATAGATAAATAATAAGTTTATGTTGTGTAAAAAAAATCGTGAATTTTCATTAAATGTTGTTCAAAAAAAAGCTAATTAGTTTTGCTCTCAAGTTGTCCTTAAATACCATTCCCACCCTATACATATGATATGGTTATGTGAATGAAATACTTATAATAATTTTACAAAAATTACTTTGTAGTAATTTCATCCCCTTTTTGGACACTTCTTTAACTTAATAAAAAAGCATGACCATATATATAAATATGTACTCGCACATACATATGTATATGCATATTACATTATTCTGCTCAAAATTGTATGTATATGCATATTTATGGGTATACCAGTATTAGGGTGGAAGTCAACTAGAAAATACATTTTTTAAACTTTGCTCTTGATTGCCCCCTCAGTTTTGTTTTCTAAAAAGTGTGTGTTGTTTCAACGGCTCCCCTAGAAAGGGCATGCCGTCCGAATGGATACAAATTCCTCATGACAAAGATACAATGAGAAGGGCTTGGCTTTACTTGGTTTGTCCAACTGACGCCGGTTTTTCGAGAAAGAAAAGGACATTTTTGAAATCGGCGAAAATTGTTTAAGCGGTTGTCGCGCCAATGAAGAAGAAGAAGAAACGGAAAGTAAATAATGCAATACATTATTTACTTAAATTATATCCTTAAATTTACTTAACGCACTTTTTGCCGAGGTACTTCCGGTACTTCTAAAGATTTAGAAGGTGCAAACGTTTTGTGTACTATTGTAGCGAAACTTATGATTTCATAAGGCGAATGGTTGCTCCATCACAGCCTACCATAGCTGCAGTATAGTATTTTAAGATACCGATTTACTCCTCAAATATGTTATTATGTTACATAGTCATTATCCGTTTGTTGTTATATTTACTTGGTTTATTGGCAAGAGCTAACGTTTTGTTACTTCACCCATCAAAATTATATAAAGTCATTACTATTAAAATAACTAGAGCTAATTTAATTATTCAATTCAGAGAGAACGTAGGTTCGAATCTTGCTGCAACACCAAAATAAAGAAAAACATTTTTCTAATAGCGGTCGCCCCTCAGCAGACAATGCCAAACCCCCGAGTGTAATTCTGCCATGAAAAAGTTCCTCATAAAAAAATATCTGCCGTTCGGAGTCAGCTTGAAACCGTAGGTCTCTCCATTTGTGGAACAACATCACGACGCACCCAATCAAAAAGAATAATTCAAGAAACGACTCAAATTGAATTTGTGTAGAGCATATTCGGTTTATAATTCATACATACTAAAATAAATGCTAGGTAATCTAAGTTAACTATTTTCAACGTAAGCAATACCAACATTTTACATTCTGCACTTACTGGTGGAAATACGCATACGTTAAAACGTCGATATATTATTCTTGAATTGCCAATTGGTTTCGCTTTTTTTTGAGTCTTTAATAAATACCAATTTCTTATTAAAAACATAACATACAGTTTTTTTAAGAACTCTTTATTTTGTGGCCCTAAATAAATTTGTGTATAGCGTTTTTAAAGAAAATAAAGAAATTTAAGCCCAATATTTTCAAAATCTGTACATAAAATAATATTGTAAATTAGATTTAGGGCTGCACCCGCATTTTCAACTGAAAGCGTGAATATGGAAAAAATTTAAATTATCCGATTCCATTTAATTTGTGAGAACCCTTACATATTCTGTGGGCTATGAACACTCTTAGGCTTCACATTTTTGAAATGAAATTGTCTTTCTTCTTATTTTAAAAAAGGTATTCACTTCACCCTAATGCGCAACCTGCTAACATTCCTGCCAAAAATATATACTACTACATCGACAAGAAATGCGTACCTCTTATAACGTAACACTTGTTTGCAGTTAAAATCGCATATGTATTCATTTCTAAAACTTTGTATATTTTTGGACTGCTATTTGCTCGGACACTTAGCTTTTCGTAGAAAAACTAACCAGAGATTAAAAGTATTTCAATATCCAACTAAATAAAGTCAAAACGTAAAGGTATTAAGAAGCAAAAAAAGAATTGCGCTCGTGTGAATTGACTAGGCAAAAACTATTACAGAATACCTCATTTTATTTAGCTTTTGCCTTGATAGGAAAATAAGAGATAGATAGATAGATAGAAGTTCATTTTTATCTATTTGTTATATAATAACTTAGTTGTTACATAATAACTTGTAAAAACAGTAGATTACAAAAAATTTGTTACACTTAAAATGAACTTACAGCATTGACATTTTAAGTCGATTGCCGGAAAAAAGATCAACATTATTCATCTAATATAAATTACCTGCATCGTAAAGCACCAATAATAAAGCTCCTAAGATTTCTCCAATTTGGATCATCGACCCCGTTCAGAATTTATAGGAAAATAATATATGGTATGTAAATAATGTAAATGCGGCCCGTAGCCGAATGGGTTGGTGCGTGATTACCATTCGGAATTCACAGAGAGATCGTTGGTTCGAATCTCGGTGAAAGCAAAATTAATAAAAACATTTTTCTAATAGCGGTCGCTCCTCGGCAGGCAATGGCAAACCTCCGAGTGTATTTCTGCCATGAAAAAGCTCCTCATAAAAATATCTGCCGTTCGGAGTCGGCTTGAAACTGTAGGTCCCTCCATTTGTGGAACAACATCAAGTCGCACACCAAAAATAGGAGGAGGAGCTCGGCCAAACACCTAACAGAAGTGTACGCGCCAATTATATTTTTTTTTTTTTTTTATGTAAATAATGATGCAGTATGAAGCGAAATTACCTAAAAAATGTAGTTGTGTAAATACTATAGATCTATTTAAAAAGTACTCGAAATCTCGCATTTTCGAGCACTAAAAAGGAGTATCGTTCAAAAGGCGAGAATAACTGGTAATTTTTCCACTGAAACAATGCAGCGGCTCAGACATTTTATCGTGTGCCTATTCACCTGGCATGGTGCAGAGTAGCTTTTCGCGGAAAGTGGCGTTAAAGCAGAGTTCGTTGAAATGAATTCCAAATTCAGTATTTGGAAAATGTTTTGGAAATTGGTTTAAGCATTGGAATATGTGCTTTGGTTACCATAGGGACTAACTTCAAATGAATAAATACAATTTTAATGCATGAAATATGGTATGGTAAATTAATTTAATTTTAATTAATTAATTAACTAAAGAAATAGGTATTTCCAGAAGCTCTATCTGCTTTTGCTGATTTCCCCCTTTATTCCGCCCAATTTCATTTTTTTCCAGAAAACCCGCACCATCTTTCCATGTTAATTCCACCGATCTTCTGACATTTCTAAAAAAGTACTTCTAAAAGTATTAGCAACTGGCATTTACAGTTATTTAGCCATATCACAACTAAGATCCACCGAATTCGAACGTTCGCCACGACAGTGCAGCCAAATTCAAATAGCAAATTTCGAGAATTCGCATACAACCGTCTGACTCATATTTTTCACAAATTTCCAATAAAAAAATGGATTCGCTGGCAAATAGGTACAATTATGCGTGCTGTTGGTAGAGGAAAGTGCTTCAAAATTCAGCGAATAGCGTCGAAGGAACCAAGCAACGCCACAACATAGAAAAAGTAAGTACATTAAGTAAGTACATTTCTCAATGCAAGTGATAACCTTATTATTAACTGCATTTTAATGCAGGTTCATTAGAAATTTTCGTTTAAAAAAGGCCGTATGTACGTTCTAAGTATTTTGCAAAAGAAAACAACCCCTTCGGTAACCTACCTAACGGCACCTATCTAAAAGATTTAAATGATTAAATCAACTAAAATTTTACAATACGGATATGTTTTTTTAATATGTTTTTTTTTTTAATTTAAACACGAAGGCACTAAACATGCCTTCAAACGAAAAATATAATATTTGGGAAACATTTACCTTTCTCTAATATATAATATATGTATGTAAAATATAATAACAAAGTGAAATAGAATACAATAATGTTGCAGCAAGTGCTAAGCATTTAGAAATTAGAAAATGACATTTACAAAGTTTAGCCCAAGAAGACTAGGGATAGAGTAAGAGATAAAGCCTGGTAATGGGGTGTCTTGTATATGTTTTTGACATTATAGTCTCTAAAAGAGAGCCGCACTGAGTTGTCAATCACACCTCATTTAATACACTTGGCATGACCAACCAAGCTTGGGTTTTCTAACTAGCGTGTAGCATTGGCATTTAAGGAAATTAAGTTTCTGACTACATAGGTCCAGAGCCATTCCACGACTTGGGTAAGGTTCCCAAGGATCTATAATAGGGCAATCAACCAGATTTGAAATACTCCGAAAACGCCTTAAAGATGGTATGCATCAGAATAACTTGAAGTAATTTTCATTAAGCACTGAGGAATCTAGATATTTGGCAGAGTACAGAACGAAACCGAGGTCCAAATCCACAAAAAAAAAAAACAATGGGTGATCACATAATAATGGATGGCACAGTGAATTCCAAGGACTTAGAGTTTATACTAAAGTTCGTCCTGGAAGGAGACACAATATATTTAAGATTGCAGTACTCTACACTCAACAAAGTAATAAAATTAATAAAGACACAATAAAGCGGGGCAGGGTACATAAATAAAAATAACAAAAAGCAACGGGGAACACAAGAGGAATCTGTGATATAACGGAATATGAGGAAATATTATGCACAAGAAACTGAACCCAGCTTTAAATAATGTTATTCGATCTGTGTACTGTAAAGATAAGTTTGATTATATTCCATTATACACTAAAAATTACCAGTACCAGTAATTTATATTTAAGACAATCCGAACTTGTCAATCTCCGCATCTTTTTCATAAATGAATTCGTGTGGCCCATAACAGCCCTAAATGTTTCTTTGCTCTTTGTTGATGCTTCAGAATGTGGAATTCGTTAGAAAACTTCTATTAAAAATATATAAACTTTCGGATGCTTTAAAAGGGCAGTTAAAAATATCTTTGAACAGAAATCTTTCCACTTCTTTTTCTTTGTTTTCTGATGCTGATTTTCATTTATTTATTCACCACCTTTAGTTTTCCTTGTTTTACATTTTTGGTTTTTATAATTTGTAGTTAAGTTAAGTTTAAAGAAAATGTATTTTAATTTGTCAATGATTGTACAAAATACTTAATGTTTTACCGTCCCAATGACATTATTTGGGCAAAAGCTATTAATTTCTGTTGATTATTTTCATAATTTTTTGTGTGTACCAAAAACCATATGTATTAAATATTTAGGAACATAGTTATTTGCAACATTTTAAATCACATATAGCATTAGAACTAATAAGTAGGTAAATACATAAGCAATATATGGAGTTGATATATTACATTTTGTTAACCTCATCGATTTCTTGTCCTCAGTTAGGAATATTGGTTCGGGTTTGAACTTTTCACGTAAGCGATTTTGTTTGTATACTTACCTTTTGTCGCAATTGCTTGGGACAGGCCGAAGTACAGCCAGGCCACGTAAAAGGGACGATAAGAGTTTCTCTTTACCTTTTTTCATTCGCATTTATATAATATTATGCTCGCGTGCAAGTACATACCTATGTACATATGTATGAATGAAGGTAGATGCCTATATATTTTTTTTTGGATGCTGACAATCAACAATCCACTGGCGACCATCGGCCAACAAATGCCAGCATCCGGCGAACAGGGTTTGGCGGCTCGCGAAACACCCATGTGTATTCACACCATTTTTCAATGTCCACTGCTGTCCGCGCAAAATTCGCTTCATTCTTACTACTCTACGTATGGGAACGTGGCACTCAGCAACATACTTAGCCATTTCTGTTTGAATACAAAACAAATATAACGCTTTTCATGTTTGGGACAGTGCGAGGGTTCGGGACTATGTGCCACGTATCCTGTTTCTGACATATATAATAAGTAGAATAGAACATAAAATATACCATGCTAAAAGTTTTTCATCCTCCCACAGTGCCGTTTCTTCGTGTTTTTTTTTTAACCCCACACAAAAAGAAACGTGTAATGTATGTGCATTTATACCCACGCATACTGGTATATGTACAAATAAATTTATTTGAGCCTTCCCCGCAAGAAAAATTTAAGTATAATCATGAAAAGACTAGTTTTATATACATAACTTTTTTCGCGATTGTCTTAAACTGAAGCAACGCAGATATCATACATACCTTTAACATCTTCCTTTTTAAAAGATTTGCTTGACATCTTTTTAAATAATCATTTTCAGTTATATCGAAGTGGTAAGACTCACATTCTTTATTTAATTTATTTTTATTTTATATTCATTACACGTTTATATCACAAATTCACAAAAGCACATATTTTTTAATGTGCAAGAATTTTATTAAAATTTTCAATGTTTTCACAGTACATTTCATCTTAGGAAATTCGGAGGCGGAAATATTAATTTTTTTTTAATTTCTTTACTATTCAGCCTACTTTGAAAGTATAGTTTGTAGGATAATTGAATAAGTGCGTGCGTGTATGTTATGTATTTATGTATGTGCATACGTGAAAAGGTCAACAAAGACAAAAATATTTGCGGACTTATTAAGTCTTTGTTAAATACTTGGACGCCAAGTGAATCTGGCCTAGTTCCGAGATAGGCCGCGAACAGACCGATTCACTACAAGGTAATGATTTGATTGTATATGCGAGTAAATAAGTGTTTGGGTGTAGGTACAATAACTACGAAACCGTCCAGCGACATTGAAAGTAAATGCTTTGCAATACCTTCAAAACTGGTAAAGCTGCGGACCCAACAAAGGTTGGACAATCAGTTGACGTTCGTTCGCTGAAATATTCAAAGAAGGACACTCAGGGCTGAAGTGAAGTGAGAATTCATTTTCCGCCCTCTTTTATAAATGCACATTTACACGGGCCGTTGTACATGTGTGCCCTCTATATCCTCGGAAGTTGGCGTGAATATGGTTACGGACACTAATACAAATGTACGCCCATATGTGATGTCCTTCGCTAATACCTATGATAGGAAATCCTCATCTCAAAATATACGCGAAATGAGTTGTAGATGCTGTCTCGGACCAAATCGCTGACGCGATTCATTTTCTTATGTCGTGTTGACCGATTGATTTGTGCTAGCACAACTGTACTTTTGGGAAAGTTTTTAGGCAAAGCACTTACCCATCACCAACTTAAATGATATGGAGGGAAAGATTTTAAAGAAGTTCGTAATAATAAGTGAAAACTGGCGGCTGGCTATATGTATATATTGTAAATTTATATATACACCAACATGTCATAATATTTTAGGTTCGTTTATTTTATTCTGCAAAAACTACGGTTTGCTTAGTTAAAATTAATAAGTCCATGTATGTATATGAATTTTATATTTCTAATTTTAGGAAATATGTTTTAGGCCTTTTTTATTTTGGTCCTGCTCTTTCGTATTCGAAATGTTAACTGTAAGGTCAAGCTTAAGAGAAATTCAGAAAGCAAATGTAACCGTCAAGGCGAATATCGTCCGAACCATTCGTGAATTAAAGTCAGAAATTGTTAACTGCAAGACGAATAGACGAAGAAAAAATAAACTATACTTAAATATTTTTATTTTTATTTGTTTTAGATCATATACTTTAAGACTTTACGTACTTTGCCTGCCTGTATGCTTACTTGAGAAGAGTTAAGCGATACACGTCTGAATAAATATTTAAGTTAACAGGATGCACATTTCATTTCATTTATTCATTTCATTTATTGCCCAAAATAATTTTAACATAGTAGTTTACAAAGTTATGATAAAATTAGATTATTTAGCATTATCCTAACATACATTTGTGTTTATCTAGGAGTTTAAAACTTATTTTTCTTTTGATTATACAATAGGATGCACAGATTAATAATAATTCCACAAATTCTTTTTTATTATAATTGTAAAGCAATGCGATTTTCTTTTCTTTTTAAATCTCATATTAGTAGCAATCCAAAAGGTAGCCCATCGGCGCATTTCTTTTAAAATGACATGCTATATTCACACGTAATTTTTATGTATCATACGTACATATGTATGTAGGATTGGATAAAAGCACAATTGAATTCGCATTTCTGTTGTATGTTTCTAAAGTTAAAAAAATCAGTGGAAATCCTTGTTGATGTGGATTACAATTAGCTGTTAATTTACAATATATTTTTGTTTTTTAATAAAAAGTATTAGTAAAATGGAACAACCAAGCCGAACAATTTCGTCGAATAACGAAAAGTTGCAAATAAATGTGGTGCAACAAACGAGAAGTGCACTAAGAAAAAAGGATATCGTGAAACGATTCATTGAACCATTTTCGGCAAATACTTAAATAATCAGCAAAAACAATATGTGCTAGTGGGCACTACAACAGCCTGGTAACAAATATCTCTACTTTGAATTGTTCTGAATGTGGCAGTTTTTTTGTTTTGTGGGAAAGATTCTTTATTATTAGTACAAATTTGCTTGTTATGCGGAATATAGAGTTCGTGGAGTTTATTTGGAGTTCATAAGACTACAGTTTACAAGTATTTTGTCAATGTTATAGAAGACATACTAAAACCTCAACTTGATCTTCTAAAATATTATTCTCTAAGCCAATTCAACCACAAATGAATTGAAACCGATGGGATAACTGATTTTGTTGTTATTGTTTTAACAGTAATAGAAGCCCCGTCAGTGTAGGGTATATCACCGGCCATCTTCGTCTGGCTCATCTAAAGGTAGGCCCAGGAAGCATGCTGTTTCGACAGGTTGGGTCCAGAGGGAGAGTAGGTTTTAGAGGGAATGTGAAGAGGTGGTTAGTGTCGTGCGGGGTGTCTTCACGTGCCGAACATATGCTTAGTACGTCGGGGTCAATTCTAGATAAGTAGGACTTTAACCTGATGCAGTATCCAGAACGTAATTGTGCCAGTGTTACACGTGACTCACGGGAAAGCTGGAGCTCTTCATTTGCTATAGGTGGTGGTTGGACTCCGATTACGGCATTCTCCCGGTGAATGTCGTTTATTGACTGTCTAAACACTTTCTAATACAGTAATTTTCTGTCAGTTTTGTTCCGGATCTCGTCGGCCAGATGTTTCGTGAAGAGTGGGAGTAGGAGGGATTCAAGTGTCTTCACTACTGGGGAAAGGGGAGAGTTATCGGACGATAAGATTCCCCTTGGTTGCCGGGTTTCCCAGGTTTCAGTAGTGGGACCACTCTCCTTGCTCTCCACCTGTCACGGATGATAAGAGTGTCCATGGACAGATTGAAGACCCTTGTGAGAAATCCTACTCCCGATGGTCACAGGTGCTTCAACAGAGCGCATTCAGTCCGTCAGGGCCAATGGCTTTTGTAGATTTTGATTTGTTGATGGCCACCTGAACCCCATCACTGGAGAAAGTAAGTGGTGCACTGTCATTCGTCAGTCTTCTGGTGGCACGACGTTTGGTTTTGTCGGCCGGAGGATGCAATACAACCCATTTGGTCCGCTAATGTTGATCTACCAGTTGCCGGATCTCCAAATTGAGATCCCTTATGCGGGGATTCCCGGGATCGACCTGGAGTAGGTGGTCACGCTCGTTTGCCAAGCTAGCTGCTTCGGCTGGCAAATTAGGACGAATGTCCTTGAGCCTTCCAGTAGGAATGCGCGTTCGGTAGGGATGGGAAGAGCGGTGAAGGTGTCTTCAGGGAATTTCGCGAAGCGGGCCCATTTAGTTTTTTTAAAGTTAATATACGACCGGTGGTTCGCGGAAACGAGGTCGGCAGGTCTCTCAGTCGAGACGATAATGGGCAAATGGTCTGATGGAAGCAATAGCATAGGTCTCCACGTTATGCTATTTATCAGACCTGCGCTAGCTATTATTAGATCAGGCGAGCTGCTGCAGTTGCCCACTACCCTGGTGAGGGCTTCGTTGTTCACAGTGCTGAATGTCGAATCGTCTATCTGCTCTGCCAATATTTGTCCCCTATGATCGTTTAGCTGGCTTGAATGCCAAAGATCGTGATGCGTTTGAAGTCACCTACTACCAATCGGTTTTCACCTCTGATGAGCGCACCTATATCAGGGTGATATCTTGCTGGGCAGCAGGTGACAGGGAGTATGTATATATTATAGATTTCCCTGCGGTCGATGCCTTCGTCAATGAAACGATACTGAACTGTGTGGTGGACTATAACCGCTAGGCCACCAACATTGTCTCGCTCGCGATCGTGTCTGTGCACGTTATAGGTATCCCTGGAGATCAGAGAGGACCTAGCGTGCAGCTGGGTTTCCTGGATCGCAGCTATTGGGATACTGTGACGGCTCATAGAGTCAAGTATCTCGTCGACCTTACTCGTTAGCCCGTTGCAGTTGTATTGAATAAGCTTAAAGCTTCTTGGCAAGGTAGTAGTAACACGGGGGGTGAGGGACGCGTGAGGTTGCCTACGTTGGGTCTGCTGTGCCTTCCGTTCTAGTTGTTGCGGCCTGATGGTGGTGGGCGGCCGCGCCACCGGGGGCGGTTGCGGGTGCAAAGCTCTGCAGCAGGGGGCCACGTAGTCAGTTGCCCACTCACGGGTGGTGCGCAGGGCGAAACACCTCCGAAAATAGCACCAGCCATTGCAAGAATTGCATTTGACTGATGTCAGGTTCCGAGGTATTCTGGTCTGACACACGGAACAGACTGTTCGGGGGGCCAAGAGCTGCTGGTTTGTCCCCGCACTGGAGTTGGAGCAGGTGGGAAGGGGATGGGCTAAGTCGGGGGAGTTGTGTTGCTCCGATAGGCTCTTTGCCGTGGAAGTATGGGTTATGATGGCGGTTCGTGGTGCCGGCCTATCAGGGGGAGTAGAAGCCGTTGAGGCATCAGACGCCTGCTGGCGGGAGCAACACGAGGCCCCATACCGTGTGGACCACTCCCTATGAGTCTTAAGGCCTGAACAGGTCTCCACCCGTTGCACTTATTGCACCTAACCGAGGTGGAGTTCGGGTGGAGCCGTTAATGGCATACGCAGCAATAGAATACCTCTGGCTTAGGGTTGGATTCAATACCAGCCCTGAGGAGAAGTATTTGGAGCAAGGTTGCTGCGAGGAGTTGCTCCTGTTACGTAAGGGGTGGGGTGATATACTGTTCACTAGACAGGGCTAGTTTACTGGGCGGCAGCCCTTGATCGGGAAAAACCCGAGTCATTCCGGTAACGTAGAACCGGCTGCCATGGGAATGATGGGATAACTGATAGCTGCTAGCGCTTTAACAGCGCTCTCAAATACCATTACTATACTCCAAGCATAGTTGAGTTGCCAAAACAGTGTATACATCGTATCGCTAGCCGAAAATATTTTTGTTACCTGTGTCTGGCAGTACGCGCAAGTACAGCGGAATTTCAATTCGACGCACACATCAACAGCTGAACATTCGCCCGGACACATTTGGCTACGGTGGTCGAAAAAGTATTAATTTCAAATAAACAATTATTCTATTTTACTTACTTTGTGCAAATATAATTGAAAAACCACTCAAAATTTAATTTAATGGGTTATTCGCTCATTGAGATACTTAATTTGGCAAAAATCAGTTTGAATAAAAAGAAGAAGACAGCTGTTTATTGTTAGTTAACATAAGTTTGTGAATAGCACAATCGTTAGAGCAAACGTCAAATCATCATCACCGTTTGGCGCTACAGCTTCTTGTGAGTTTTGGCTTGCTGAACAGTAGACCTTCATGCTGCTCTTTCCGTTGCCGTTTTCTTCCAGTTCTTTAGATTACGCTTTTCCAAGTCTTCTTTCACTTCATCTATCCACCTCGATCTTGGTCTACCTTTTGCTTTATTTTTGTATGCATTTGCTTCCAGAATTTTGTTTGAGCTCTTGAGCTGTCCATTCTCATAACGTGGCCTAGCCATCGTATTCGTTGAGCTTTGATGTAACGTACTACGTTTTCGCCATTAATAAGTTCGTCCAGTTCGTCACTCCATCGTATGCACCATTGGTCTTGTGCAATTCTGACTGACTTTCAAATGTCGTTTACCTCGTCTATTACACAGCACAGCATTAGGTTAAAAATTGTTGATGAAAGTGTGCGATCGCTTTTAGAAAAATGTTTTTCTTAATTTTGGTGTTTCTCCGAGACTCGAACCTACGTTCTCTCTGTGAATTCCGAACACAGATACTGTAGACAAAAATAAGGATTGTTGAATAGTTAAAAGTTAGTGAATCGTATTACTAATGTTAGCGTCAAGGGAATATATTTAGTTTTGCCATACATTTTACTAAATATTAAATTTATTAAATGTTACAATGCATACGGCGAGAATAAATTCGCAGAATAGAGTTCTGTTATTCTAGCTTTTGTTCGTATACATTGTTGCTCATTGGGGAGCTAAAGAAAATCGTATTGCAGTGATTGCATTACACAATGTGATAAAAGTGCAAGTGAGATTTACGAATTCCTGAAAAAACTTAATATTTCGAGAATGTTTGTTTACCGCATGATCAATCGTTTTTCCCAAATGTCTGAAGTGGCTCGCGAGATTCGAACCAGTGCAGCCATAAAAGCCGTTCGAGAAAGAATTCGCAGAAATACACTTTGAAAGCAGAAAATCATATCTAGGGAAATGAAAATATCGACCAGAGCCATGTCAAGACTAATTAGAGGTGATCTCCACATGAAAGCCTTCCGTCGCTCAACGGGTCATCTTTTGACTACGCGCTTGAAGAATATGAGACTCGACAGATACAAGCAGCTTCTTCGGTGGCACGCGTTCAACGGCCATGAAAATATTATTTTCACAGAAGAGAAAATTTTCACTGTTCTAAAAGTTTTTAATAAGTAAAACGACAAAATCTATGCTAAAACTTCTAAAGACACATAAAATGTTGTTCCAAGGGTTCAGCACGGCCACCATCCATAATGGGATGGTGGGGAGTGTCTTGTAAAGAAGTTACATTTCGGCGAAAAAGGGGTTAAGACCGGGGCAAAACTATACTTTAAGGGTGTCTTAGATGGCGCGGTGAAGTAGTTGAGCAGTACTCTATTCAATGGAGAGCGTTGGATCTTCAAGCAAGATTCCGCTTCAGCCCATAAGGCAAAAACTACCTAGCAGTTGCAATATTCATGGGTTCATAGCCGAAGAATATTGGCCGTCTGGAAGTTCAGATCTGAGTGCATTGGAGAACAGCGACGTCAATATCCATGGAAAATGAGTGCGCTGCAATAACTGAATAGTCTAATAGTTTGAAAGCTTGTATAAAAGCAAATGACCATTTGGAATGAAAATTAAAAAAAAAAATTAATATTTACATGATTAGATAACACTAACTTCATTAAAAAAGTATTTGTAATTTTGTATCTATAACGGACCTAGCTTGTAACATAACTTATGGCAGACTAAGTAGAAAAAAATGGTGGCTGCACAGCTTTTCTTAGACGCAGCCTTTTTTAAAGGTGCGCGGCTGGAATAACTGTACTAGCTCTTTTTAATTCACGGTGAACAAACGTTTTTTTTTACAATATATTATATACTCGGTTACTTAGAAGAACGCTAAATCTTTTGATACATCGACTTGAGAAATGTATTTTCGAGAAAATACGTGTTTCAAGTCCTCGGTACGCCGTTCCGGCCATAAAAGACACTCCCGTTGGACTGTGAGGGCTGCACGAAAAACAAAATATAAATATTAGTAATTTTTCTTAACTTAACCCTTTGAGCGCAGAATTTTTAAAATATTATACTAAAGACATTTTAGGCCAGAAAAATCGATTTTATTTAATTTTTTTCTACAGTACTATTTTTTATATCCACATTCATACCTACTTATTGTACAAACTGGATACTGTTTTTCTTTTTCAAGTTTAGTTTTTAAGATTCAGTTTAAGATTTATTACATATACATAAATATATAAGTACGTATATATCGTTCTATAATATAGAAATATCCTTTTTTCAAAGTTAATTATCTAAAACCGCTTTTACAAGGGCACTGGACGTATACAACTTGTTCACAAAAACTCCCCGAAGTGTAAATTGAGTTATACTAATGCTGACTGCCCTACTAATCATACACAGATTTAACCGACCTCAGATTTGGACTCAACGACCCCAAAAACATACAGTTTACATAGTCAGACACTCATGGCGAAACTAATTTTTATGTGGATGTATTATCATTACTTGCGGTAATATTGACTAGTTCTGGCAACATTTTTAAATATAATATATGAATTTAATTACTCTCTTCTACAGGTGTAGGTTTTAATTGTAGTCGTACATCTCTCATAAGAGAGTTTTTCACGGTTTCGTATTTCTTTTGTGATTCCTCATGCGTCAAAGTTAAACGCTGTTGGACCATTCGCTTTTGTGAAGCGATCGTATTGGCTTGTTCTACAAGTGATTCATAGTTATGGTTGTCAAACTGGTCCTCAAATTTATTTAGAAATCGGTTCAGTGATTTGGCTTCAGTAGTAAGCTGTAAGAAAAACATTACTCAACAAATGATCAAAATCCCTTCAATTCTATGTATACATTACGCTTACATCTTCGTACTGACGTTGAAGTTCATTCAATAATCTCACAAACCGACTTTTAAGGTCGTTTAAGCATGCGTTGTAAGCGGCCCATGATTCCTCGAATGATAAAGGCCGGTTTTTATATGGTACCAAATAGGGTGCCAGAAAATCAGCTGGTTTTGTTGCCAAGTCCAATTTGAACATTTCTTCTTCAGCAGCCTAAATCAATTTTGAGAAGTTATTCTTATTAAAAACAACAAAAATTTACGACGTATTAATGATATGATTATATACAAAACTAGGTGATGCATCAAATTAATATTTAATTCATGCTGGCCCAAGGCATGCTTGCTTTGACAACTATCAAAAAAAGGTTTAAAAAGAAAAGGATTGTGCCGCAATGCATGAAAGTTGGCCAATTGGCAGCTTTTCTTCGTGCGCTTTAAAGTTTTGAATGGCGTAAAGTTCCATTTTATCATGAAGTTAAAAAACACCCTATATATTCATGTACATATCCTGCAGTTTTCCAGAAATTTCGTTGACATCACTGTCTTTGTAAGTCTTAAATAAACCGTTGTATGTATTTGTGTCAATAGTGTCACTTGCTACACATGCGCAGTATCAACCACTACTTTTAGTATATTAATGGCTAACACCGGTGGGCTAAGTAGATTAATGGCAAACATCGGTGGGCCTACACAGAGTAAAAGAAAGCTAATTATGGCGGCCACAAACTCAATTCTCCTGTACGGCAGTGAAGAATGGGGAATTGTGCTAAACTGCAAAGCGAAGCGCAAAGCACTGTGCAACGAACTTAGAGTTGCCTCAGCCTACCGCACTGTCTCAGGTGCAGCAATTTTCGTGATAGCGGGCAGATACCCTTCGTCCTCATGGTCCGGGAACGAATGGAACGAATGGATGCGTGGGACTCCAAGAAGAAACCCGTCATTACTAGCTTATCAGAACGGAGATGTCAAACCATGCTGCGGTGGCAAAGCCGATGGGACACTGAACCGAGTGGTAGATGGACGGCGAAACCTATTCCATCAATTGAAAAATGGGTGCAAAGGAACTTCGGGGAAGTGAACTACTTCTTAACTCAGTTCCTCTCGGACCACGGATACTTCCGGAGATATCTATACCGCATGGGCAAGGTAACCGATTCCAAGTGCATAAACTGCGAAACGCTGAGCGATGACGCTGAATACACATTTTTTACAATAGTTGTAATAGATGGCTCGCGGAAAGAAATGCTCTGAGGAGGCAGATTGGCGACATTGCACCGAGCAACATAATCAGCAAAATGCTCGAACGCAGTAAAGAAATACATCGAGAACGTACTACGGAAAAAAATCGACCTCCACACAGTGCAGCAAAGTGAATCCGCGCAGATAGAGACACAAGAAGACGAGCCTATAGCATGAAAGCTGGCTACAAATATGGTGGACCCAGACGTGGGTGAATAGAATTGGTCCTTTATGGATGCCGTTCTGGGCCCTCCCGAAGGGATTGTTTTAGTGGCCACACCACACGATGCAGTAGACGACGGTCGCTGTAAGAGCGAAGGCATTTTGAACCCTACCTCATTCACCAAAAAAAAAGCAAAGAAAACTACTACTTTTAGTTGTGTCAATGTGCTTAAGGCGTTTGATTTAAGGTTAAATTAGAGGCGTATACCATAACGCCATAACCTTAATCATAACGATATTTACTGTCATATATTATTAGTGCCATAGCCAAAATAGGCTGATATTTATATATATTATATAATATTATCATTTATTTGTTCATTTCGAAAGTGCAGACTCTAAAGAAACGGTAACAACATGAACACTGAATAATTTCTTCATTAATGTAATGTCATTATATATAACAATGAAGCAAATCAACAACCAGCTGATTATGGTTAGGCGAAAAACGAAAATTCAAATGGTCGAGGTCGGTACGGCTACGGTTATGACTACGACATTGTGGCATGCCACTTCTAATCGGTTACAAAAAGTAATAATGTAATGGCACTATTGCAATAAATATTACATTTCGAGGTATATTATTTGAAATTGTGACTCTTTATCTGAAGAAAGGCATTGCACCTTTTTTAATGAAATATGATAATTCTCATTGTCGCAACTTTATTAGAAATGTATTGTTTTAACCCTCAACTCGAAACACTTAACTTAGAAAGTGAAATAGAGTTACAATTGTTTGTAAAAAAACTTAAAACAAATCTCATGGAGCCGAAGTAAAAACATTTTGAAATAGTTTTGTGATATTTTTGAACTGCAAAATTAAATAAACTACCATCAAGCGTAAACTAATATTTGCCGTCTATCTATATATGTGTCTGAGGGAAATATCAATGGTTGAGTTTGCGAATAGATTCGATAATTCTCTGACTTATCAACCTATGCCAATAGCCGTATAACCCTCCGAACTTAAAAACAGCGAAAATTGGCAGGAAAATTGTATTTGCTTTTTATAGAGAAAAACATTATGTATATATCATACTTTTCCATGTACAATTGCACATACAGTGAAACCTCGATATAACGAACTTCGTTATAACGATAAACTCAACATAACGAATTTTTATTTAAACCCTTGAAAATCCTCGCTTTTACGAAGTTTTTCATACATACATAAATGCTCTATAGTTATAACGAAGAATTTCTGAGTCTGAGTCCTATATAGCGAAGCAATTTTTCAAACTCCTCTACACAACGAAAATAAAATAAGGCAAAATCAAATTTTTGGCAAGCCGTTACAGTTCCGTTAGCCCAAACCTCAGCAAAACAAAGTGAGAAAAAAGCAAAATAAGCAACAGTCCCGTAATTATGTTACGTGTACACAAAAATGTGTGAAATTGTAATCACTCGTGCCTTGACTTTTGTCAAAATGAGTTCATAAAAACGTAATTCAATTTCTATTCGCGAGGAAAAAATAATAATTGAAATTGCTAAACAATTTAATATTCCCCAGAGTACTCTTTTAACAATTTTAAAAAATAGGGAGATTATTTGCAACACCAAAGCATTAAAGATGAAAAGAATGCGGGCGGCTGAATATGGAGACATTGAGCAGTGTTTGTTTAAATGGTTTTCACAATGTCGGATTCAAAACGTTTCTTTAGGAGGTTCGTTAATTAAAGCCAAAGCTGAAGAATTCACTGTACGTATGGGGCACAAGGAATTTAAGGCTAGCAGCGGACGGCTTGAAAATTTTAAAAAGCGCTACGAGTGGGGAAAGTGCCAGTGTACTTAAGTGACCAAGTTTGTTCTGACTGGAAAACGTTTATACCATGACTGTTGGCAGAATATCAGCCCCACAATATTTTTAATGCAGACGAAATTGGGCTATTTTTTAAATGCGCACCAGATCGAACAATGGCAAAACATAGCAAGGAAACACTCTCAATAGTTCTGGCACTGAGAAGAGAAAATTGCTAGTAATCGGAAAATCGGCTAATCCAAGATGCTTTAAAAATATTAAAAGCTTACCAGTGGGTTTTGCGAACAAAAAAGCTCGCATGACTACTGAAATATGGTTGGATTACTTAGAAAAAATTGACAACAAAATGACTAAGGCTAATCGGGAAGTGTTATTGCTCGTTGATAACTGATGCTTTCCATTTCAATTCAACCAGGCTATTCGGGTCATGTTCTTCGATTTCGATGTAACTTAAAAATGTTGCTCTCTGGTCAAAATAATGAGACACGTATTTTTTTGTTCGCCCGAAAAAAATTTTTTTCAAGAGTTATCGGCAATTTTGTTTTTCGATTTTTTTTAATTATATAAGAATTTTTTTTTTTAACTTAGTCAAAAATGAACTGATTTTAATAATTCTGGGTTCAAAATGATCGTAATTACTTACACGAGCGACTTCATGTAGAAACAATTGCAAACAGGTAGTTGAAAATTTTTTAGTTAGCAAAAAAGAAAAAAATTGAAATTTTTTCGAAATTCAATATTTCAAAAAGTGTATTTTTTTTTTTTTATAACTTTTTCCAAATCAAGAGGACACCTCAAACTTCAATGAAGCTGAATGCCCAGTAGCTAAAATTAGTTGTTTTTGAGTAATGAATTTTTGAGTAGAAAACCTGTTTCGCACTTTTTGTTTTTTGCAAAATAAAAAATTTTCAACTATTTTTTGCAACTGTTTCTACATGAAATCGCTCGTGTAAGTAATTACGATCATTTAGAACCCAGAATTATTAAAATCAGTTCATTTTTGACTAAGTTATGAGCATTTAAAAAAAAAGTTTCTTATATAATTAAAAAAAATTGAGTTTGAGCCGAAAAACAAAACTGCCGATAACTGTTGAAAAAAATTTTTTTCGGGCGAACAAAAAAATACGTGTCTCATTATTTTAACCAGAGAGCAACATATTTAAGTTAGATCGAAATCGAAGAACATGACCCGAATAGCCCGGTTGAATTGAAATGGAAAGCATAAACTACAATTTCTGCCGCCATCGCCACATCGAAACTATAACCTCTAGATCTGGGAATAATTAAAAATTGCAAGCAATTCTATCGCAAAGAGGTGGTCAAAATTTTAATCAATGATATGGAAGAGGGGCGCAAGAGTAATATCAACGTAAAACAACCAACGATTATCAACTGTTGTGCGACATGTGGCTTTATCGACAGTCCAAATATTTTGACCACAAATGATTGTGTTCAAGACAGCGAAGAATGGCTTGTTGTTAAAAACCATTTCAATTTGGATGAACGATTTGATAATTTTGTTACTTTCGATGATAACGTCAGTACTACGGGTCCTATTACTGACGATGACATTGTTGATAGTGTTTTAAACAGAAATACAGTCGACATTGTTGAGGGGGGTGAAGAGGTGGAGAATTTTACAATATTATTTTAATTAAATCTAATTGAAAAAATTTAAACCATTTTATTTTTTATATCCACCCCACTTCAGTGCAGTTTTATCATTATTTTGATGTAAACAGGTAAAAACAGTATTTATAACGAATTTTCTTTCAGATTTCTTTAAATTTCGTTTCACCAAGGTTTTACCAATAAATACCTATAGCGAATAAATAGATATAACGAAAAATTTTCTGGTTCCCTTCAGATTCGTTATATCGAGGTTTCACTGTAACAGAAATAATCACTGCATAAAATGTTAAGGTTTGAGATCATTTCAGAATTGAATTTGTACACTTTTTTAATTTATGTATAATTCATATACCACATTTCTTTTATAACTGAGATATCATTTTTAAACGCTGTTTTCATTGTATTTAAGTAAATTTTAATCATTTTCATAGGAAACGAAGAATTTATTGTGCATAATTTTTATCCATTGTTTTATGTTATCGAAAGTTCGCATTTTGTTGTATGTAATTGTTAAATACTTCTGAAATAGAGATATATTATATATACACATATGACACTCAGTCAGATATGTCACTCCGTCCGCCTGTCCATCCATCTGGCTTGGTATCGAAAATGGACGAAATTGGTCAATAACCACGCCAACCTACCATATAACGGTAATTTTCAAAACAGAAAAATGAACAGCTGCATAAGAACAATCGATATCGATAACTATGGTTTGGCAGCTAAGAATGGCAAGCTATGCTCACATTTCTCTTCAGGTTTGGCAAGTCATCTTGCATCACTTAACGCCAAAAGTAGAAAGCGCTATCGAGCCATGCTGACAGATTTTTTGTATCCAAATCAATGCTAATCAGCTAAGCATCGACGATATTTGGTTCTAACAAAAAAAATCAAAAAATAAATACGAAAAAAGTAAACTTAAAAACAAAAAACGGATCAGATTCCACATAAATATTATTAAACTCCGATATCACAACATGTGTAAACTAAATTTCCGTCGGGATGTTACAAGATGCAACTCGAGAATGGTTCAGAAATATTTGCGAGTTCACCTTGAGCAAGGCCACCTTGATACGTGGGCTTCCATTTATACCTCGGGCTTAACAATAGAAAAATTATTATACATGTGTGGTTGAAAAGGTTTTTTTTATGTTTTTCAAATATTTTCCATGATGAACACAACAGTTTTGCATTCGTTTGTCTAGTCTCGTTTCCAGGGCGATTTTTAAATTGGGTTGGATCAAACGTGAACACATCTTTTTACCACAAGGTGGGCATTTCGCTTACAGCATCGATATTTTCCTGCTCAACAGCTGATTTTAGACGACCTTCCCGGAATTCGTCGGTAAGCGAACTGTCACTACGAGAAAGTTCATTGTTCCAGTTTTTTACGGTGTTAAAAGTTGATGATCTTACTCGCGTTGAAATGATGTTAGTTCATCAATGCATTTTTCTCTTGTTAATTCACGGCTTTAGTTCAAAATCGGTGTATAACCACACCCTTCTCCCATATTGCGTTAATTCCATTTTAGGGTCCACATTGATATTTTTGGAATACTTAATATAATATCACTATACTAATCATACCTACTTAATATAATCACGCACCAACCCATTCGGTTACGGCGGCGGCCTCCAAGTGGTCTCTTACCACAATGAAATTGACAAACTATGACAATCTCACAGCTTGCTTTTCAATCATCATACCTGTTTCATTCGTAAAGCTTTAGCGGCTCCGTTGTGCAAAGGATCAAACATATTGAATTTGAGAATAGGGTTTTTAATTTCTTGCCGGCGCAGATCGAAAATTCCGTTAATTTCTTCCACAAGCTTTTCAAATTGCTTTTTGATTTTATCTTCGTGTTGAAGTTCTTTTAGCAAAAGCTTATACAATTCTAAAGTCGTCGGATCAGGATCTGAAACGTTGGCCTGAAATTGAAAATTATAATTTTTTTATATACAAAGTACTTATGTACATACATATATTAGAAAGATATTTTATGATTGTATGCTTTCCAACAAAGTAAGGTGAGTAGGGTAGTATGCTTCTACAATTTTTTTGTTTCTAAATCAGGACTCTAATAGCATTTGACCGCATCGAACAATATATTAATGCTTTTGATTATGTTCAACGTCTAAAAAACTACTTCGAACCATTTGGCTGACTTCAGACCCGGCACTTCATGGTCTTTGTGCTCTCTGCTCATCATTATCATATATTTATTATGTTGAATAATGAACAATTGAAATATCTACCTAAGTTGGAATGTGCAAAATGTTTGTGACCCTGCGGGTCACTCACGATACCTTTCTTACACGCTATTAATGACGTCTACCACGTCAGGGTTTTGAGAAAATCTTGGTTAAACCCCATAAAAAACTTGTTAGACTTCAATCTACCCTCAAATTAAAGCTTAAATCATTACGCGATTTTGGCCGAGCTTAATAAAGCGCGCTAGTCGTTTCTTTTTCAAGCTAACTGGTGCTAGTTGAAAATACCAAGTGAAGCCAAGTCCTTTTCCACCTGATCTTTCTAACGCAGAGGAGGTCTTTTCTTGCTCAGCTACCACCAGCTGGTACCGCATCAAATACTTTCAGAGCTGGATCGTTTGTTTCCATTCGGACTACATGACCCAGCCAACGTGGCCGCTGTATCATTATTCGCTGTGCTATATCTATGCCGTCATAAAGCTCATACAGTTCATCGTTCTATCGCCTTCGATATTCGCCGTTGCCAAAGTGCAAAGGTCCAAAAATCTTACGCAGAATCTTTCTCCCAAACACTTCAGGCGACGCCTCATCGGATGTTGTCATCGTCCACGCTTCTGCACCATAGGCTGACATTGTTATCGGTGTTAATGCTGGTTTCTAAATAACCGAAGTCTTTTACAACCTCGAAATTATAACTGTCAACAGTGACGTAGGTGCCGATACGCGAGTGCGCCGACTGTTAGTTTGATGGCAGGAGGTACTTCGTTTTGTCTTCGTTCACCACCAGATGTATTCGCATACCTCTTTATTAAGTTTGGAAAAGGCAGAACTAACAGCGCACTTGTTAAGGCGGATAATGTCAACATTATCGGCATACGCCACCAATTGTATGCTCTTACAGAAAATTGTGCCTGAGCGATTAAGTTCTGCGGCTAGCTCGCACGATCTTTTCCACCATGAGGTTAAAGAAGTTACACGACAGTGAGTCACTTTGCCAGAAACGTTATTTGGTATCAAAAGCCTCGGAAGGCCCTCCCCAATTCTAATGGCGCCGCTGGTATTGCGCAACGTCATTTTACATTGCCGTATTAGTTACAGACCAATTAGCTTCGGCAATTAAGTTTCACATATCGCTTTGAATGAAAGAATACAACTTAGCTTACACTATTAGTATTTGACAGCTAAAAATCACGTTTCGACTGCAGTCTGGTTAAAGTTTAAGCAGGCAGCAGCTTGCTCCTTGAAGCTGATATCCGAAATTAAAAGAAGTTTTGCTTATTATAGAATTTGTTTATCTATCGTTATTTTGTTTTTTCTGTATTTCTCATTAAACATACTTGAGAGGGTTACATACAATTAAGGCTTAAATTGCTGAAATGTTGCCAATCAAGTACAGATCGCTCGCGCAGCTGTTGTACTAGCATTACCCGTTACAATGATACTGGTCGCATCGCGAAATGTCATAGAGGTGGTCATTAAAACACTGCTATGTCACGTGACATGGTTTAAAAAGTGAAGAAGCGGCTTGAACGAGATCGCCGACGAAGTGCCAATCAAAGAACTGAAAATATCTGACCGTGTAGAGGTTGTAGCTACTGTTAGACGAAATATACGAAGCGGAAACAAAAATAGGTTGAGAAAAAAAACAATGTGCAAATGGGCATAAATAAAAACACCAACACTAAGGCATGAAGGAGCAGATACGGGAGAGCAGACTCAACTCGAAGTGCGACTCCCACCAGCACACATAGCGCTCGCAGTGATAGTGCCCATTTACACAGGGAAACATTTGGAGGGGAAACATTTTGTTTGTAAGAGAAGGACGGACGCGGAAGAGAGAAGGGATTTTGTCTCCCGTACTGGCGACACGCTTTGCGCTTCTTATTCGTGTTTCCAATCTTAAAGCAATTTTTGACAGTTGCTTCAGAAAGTTCTGAGTTCTGTGTTGGTTTTCAACCGAATGAATGAAATCAACTATGACAAACATCACAACGCTGCTTGGCTCGTAATTGATCCAACACCATTTTGGCGAGGGAAGTCTTACTGTCTCACCTGAAGTATCCAGAAACAAAATTTATTTCATATTACATACATCGTCACTCAAATACTGTACGCTGTTCCTCCTCTAGATTTTCTGTTGCATAGTCTGGAATATGTACATACATACAATATATAGGTATATAATTACTTTGTAAGATTTGGTAAGCTGAGGATCAAATTTGATTTCTTGGCCGTAGTTTGGTTTCGGTGGTTTGATAAACTCTAATGTTGACGATGTTAGGGCTCCCCGAGCATAATGGAATTTCAATACTATTTTACGTTGGGAAAAGAGGATCGTTCGCACTGCAATATCTTTGTATGCTGGTATATTTCCATTAGTTTGGCGCTGAAATTTTTCAATTGTTTTCTGGGAAAATATAAATAAGAAATAACCATTTATTGTATTTGTTTCATAAAAATAAAAGGTAAAATAGTTTTTGGTTGTTTAACCTTTAAAACTTGGCCCCCTGGCTTAAATTCGAACTCTTGGAAGATACACCGGTCTGCACGATCGCTATAATTTAAAACAATTTTTTCATTGTTTACTGAGAGGTTTTTCAACGAATCAACTCTGGTAGCTGGATAAAAGTGTAGGATTTTTGGCTCATTTGGATCACTGTTGTATTCCATAACTGTAATAGACAAAACACAAATTTTAACAATATAATTACATATATCTACCTGAATATATTTTAGCACACTCTCGAAAACTTTGCCACGAATAAGCGCCATGTTGGGAGCCGGTAACAACTAGAGTAGTGTTCGAGTAGAGTAAGGATGGCCAACTGAATTGAAATAGTACATGGTAGCCTCTTAGCTCTGTCTGGTGGTTCTCATCACTCCAAAATTGGGGAGATGGTTTTTACTACAGGCTTTAATTAGGCTATCACGTAATAGGCCCACTGTCCGTCATCACCGCCACCATCAAGCTCAGGTGAGTTAGCTATCAAGCTCAAATAAATACATTTTGGAGCCTCGCCTCGCTACTAATAAGTTGGGTGGTATTAATTACAGTATTATAATCAAGAAACCAAACTCCCAGTTCATCCGATTTCTATTGGAAACGGTTTCTGAACCCGAAATGTACACAATTTGTTACGTATTTCTGTTAGGTATTTAGTTTTCGAGATCTCACCAAATAACGGTCGTAGCTTAAACGAAAAAGATTGATTATAAAAATGTCTGATATCTGGAGAATCCGATCAAAACACGTGATATGTGATATTACAGAAATAAAAGTTACTCGCATGAAAACAAAAATTCTAAAATCCAAATACGAAGAAGTGAATTTTTAGAAGCATATTTACTCCTGCAAAAGAAATAACTAAACATATAACACTGATAACATTCGGATTCAAAGTACCATATTTTTCCAGATGTCTTCAATTATACGTTTGTACTTTGCGCTTTTTTCTTTTTTGTTTAAAGGTTAAGATTTCTCAGCATATTCTCGAATCTTTTAATATACTTGCTTAATTGTAACAGCATTACTCCTTTATTACTTTTGCATGCTCTTTTTAAGTTGTCAAAATGGGCGATATGTATACATAAATGGTTCCGCAGTTCCTTTTTGCAGAAAAAACAGCTTTAAGGCTCAATTTATTGCTATTAATAAGTATAAGCCATTCGTTTGGATAAATTTCCAATTAGAAATGTCTTTTGCCATGAATTACAAATACTACCTGGAGTCAATGCTTTATAAATATTCGGGAAAGAGATGATAGAGATTTCGCTGATTAGTTGTTAATGTACGCCGGTAATGCTTGGAAGTTAGTCTGGCGCCAGCATAAAGAAATGTATCATCCACACTCTTAAATTCGCTTAGTCTTTCTTGCCATTTTGAGTTATGACAATAAATAGTCTGGGTGCCAGGGGTCGATTTTGGACTGCGTTTTTATACCGTTAAATTCTTGACTATACTTGTGATTTAGCTTTCATGAATAACGAAAGTGAACGTCAGCTGGCGCACTCGCGGTGGGTGTGATTGTGGGTGGGTTCGAAACGTGTCGAAAAAGAATTTCTGCCAACTCAGTTTATACCGGCTGAAATTTTTTTCATGTATTGTCGTCATTTAGTAGAAAAAAAAAAAAAAATAAGCTGCACCGTAGAGGTGAGAAAATATATTACGTCATTTGAACGCAATGATACATTCTTGCTTTGGCTGACGGTCTTCTTACCGCTATAAACGCAGCTGACCATCATTACTATATTTTCATACATATGTGTCCAAAATTATGTAAAAAAATTTCAATCGGCATAAAGTAGTTTTACTTTTTAATTTATTTTACAAGTTCGCCCGTTCAGCTAACGTATTTTCCCCCCTCTACGGCGCAGCTGACTATTTTTTTTATTCGACTAAATGTCAACAATACACAAAAAAAAATGTCAGCCGGTATTAAATGAGTTGTTAAAAAATTTTTTCCGACACGTTTCGCAGCATCGTAGGCACGTACCCACCACTACTTGACCAGCTGACGGTTGGTTTCGTCATCCATAGGATAGCGTCTGCCTTCAGTAATAAAATTAGTCGGCTTGAAATGATGAAGTCAAAATGACCCCTGGCTCCCGGACTATTAAACATATCTCTGGTAAATTGATAAAAGACCGCTTGAAATTTTCAAATATTATAGTATTAATAAATGAAAATGGAAAAATAATCGTCAGCTGATTGTCCGTTGGGGGAAAATACCTCAGTTGAAGCATTGAAAATTCCGCGCGCCTCCGATATGTATGAACGCAATGATACATTCTCGCTTCGGCTGACGGTCTTTCCACAGCTATAAATACAGCTCAACATCATTATTATATTTTCATATGTGTCCAAAATTATGTAAACAATTTTCTGTCGGCATAAAGTAATTTTACTTTTCAATTTTTTTAACAACTTCACCTGTTCAGCTGACGTGTTTTCCCCCCTCTACCGCGCAGCTGACTATTTGTTTTTATTCTACTAAATGTTAACAATACATGAAAAAAATTTCGGCCGGTATTAAATGAGTTGTTAAAAATCTTTTTTCGACACGTTTCGCAGCCTCCCACGCACGTTCCCACCGCTACTGGACCAGCTGACGGTTGGTTTCGTCATCCATTGGATGGCGTCTGCCTTTAGTATTAAAATCAGTTGGCATGAAATGATGAGGTCAAATGACTCCTGGCTCCCGCACTAAAACTCTCACAAGACATTTTTTAAACTTACTTATTTAAATCACCATTGATCAAACAATTTGTTTATAAGCTTGGTAAATATCTGGAAAATATTTGATTTTATTGAAAACTGAAGTAGAAAGAAAAGATAGAAAATTTAAGCTTTTTCGAAATCCTATGCATTTTCGGACTCATAGAACATAGGAATCGGTTGATTTGTTTCTTAGGTTTTTCTACTGTTAACCAGTGCTACGCGTTCTT
Organism: Anastrepha ludens; assembly: GCF_028408465.1. Lineage (NCBI taxonomy): Eukaryota > Metazoa > Arthropoda > Insecta > Diptera > Tephritidae > Anastrepha > Anastrepha ludens. Next base: position 75,338,734 of record NC_071498.1, read on the forward strand.
CTCTCATTCTATTCGAAAATCACTCAAAACTAAGAAGGCCAAAAGCCAAATATAAGTTAAAATTGTTCACGGGTAGTGCTTACAGATGGCCAAATTTCGAGGGTAACTCATTTATTTTTCCATCCCAATAAACGGATGCTTTGTTAACAGGACGCGGACATTACATTTCAAACTATATAGACCGAAAAACATAATGAACACGATTAAAAATAAGCGCCAAGTAAGGTTTGCAGTATTTTTGTGGATTCCCCATATTACAAATTGCATTTGTGTTGATTATAACGAAATTGGTGATTCCTCATTTTACATATATGGTTTCAATACGTTCATGCTGCGTCTGTCAAATAGTTTTCCGTTCAAATTGTTAATTAAGTATTTTTTTATAAATTCGAAATAACATGATTCCAAGGAAATGTACTGCCCACGAAAAAAAAAGATTGTCTGTGCGTGAAATTGTAAATATGTAAGTAAAGTTTAAAAAATTAAAATAAAGTTTTGCACAACTCTTAAAAATTTATTAAAATTGCGATGCCCTACTATGTTGAAGAAAATATAGAACCCCAGGATCCCAGGCATATGTAGACTACCAAGCCAATCAGATCATCTCAGCTCTTATACGCTAAATTTAAGACATAAATATTTCAACGCCAATATATTTTTTTTTCACTGTTTGTCTCTTCCATAAGTAGAAAAATATTAAAATTTGCACTTAGTTTTAAAAATGAGCTTCGAAAACAGTTTACCAATTGTTAAGCACTCTTATCTTTCTCTCGCCTTTTTCCCCCATCAGCTTAACTATTTCGTATTTACTTTTTTTCTCTTTCTCTCTCTCTTTCCTATTTTAACATACATGTACTAGATTTTTAATAAGTTATGCGGTTGATTAGAAAAACACAATTTTATGGTTTGAAATACTCTTTATTATTCAGTATAGTCTCCCGGACCATCAATGCACTTGTTCCAACGAGATCCTTATTTCTGAATTCCATCACAGAAGTGGGAATCTGGTAAGGACGCAAAATACGCTCCCACAGCTGTTATTGTTTAACCTCATCATTTGACGAAAACGATTTCCACCTATGCATTTTTTAGGTCTGGAAACAGATGGAAGTCGCTTGGGAGCAAATCTGAATACGATAGATGCTCCTACAATTCGAACTTTAATTAATGAATTTTAGCCATTGTCAAAATGCTCTTGTGAGTCGATACGTTGATTTGATAAAAAATAATTTTTTGCTTTCGCAAACTGCGTCTTTTTCTCGAATTGTGTCTTCCACACACAAAATTAAACATAATGATGAATCGACGCACAAAACCTTCTTTATTCTTTCGAAAACGTTCTATCTAAATGTTTCTGTGAAAGTCGTATTGGGATGTGTTTTTGCTCCCTTGTTAGCGAATGCGGCACCCATTGTGCATACAGCTTTCTGAATCCCAATACATCAGTAAAAATATTATTTACACTTTCAAATGAGATGCGACGATTTCCAATACGACATCCTATATTTTTTCCACGATTTTTGGTGTTGTTCTTGTTTATGGATGTCCTTGACGTGGATTGTACGGCTTGGACGACCACGATTAAATTCAGCAACCCATATTTCTACTGTCTAATTAATGGCGAAAAGTCCTTGATTGGTTAAAATGGTGATTCATCCAGAATCCACCTAGCGCTTCCGCACTATTTTCTTGCCACATCCTCGTGTCCAACTTGTTTACTAGTAATTTACAGCAAGACTATTATATCCAGTATGTGCGGTTTAAGAACCTTATAAGGTTTTTGTCATCTAAAAAAGATTTCGAGACTCTCGAACAACGGTTTGCCCAGGGTTGACATAGGGCAGGGCATTCACAGAGGAAATGGAAGATTGTTTCCTTTTGCATCGGTTGTTTACTACTGTAAGTATTGTGAGGGCTCATTGTGGCTGCTTGTTCTCCGATAAACCAAAAGCCAGTTATGACAGCCGTTAGTCATAATGCAGACGTCCCGCCGTTTCGTTTTTATTAGTGCCGACGATTGCTTGAGGTCTTCATCTACATACGGCGGCGCGCGGAATTTTCAATGCTTCGACTGACGGTCTTCCCACCGCTATAAACGCATGAAATGATTAGGTCAAAATGGTCCCTGTCTCCCGGACTATAAAGTACTTTTCCTTTCAATTTTTTTACAAGTTCACCGGTTCAGCTGACGTGTTTTCCCCTTTCTACCGCGCAGCTGACTATTTTTTTTTATTCTACTAAATGTCAACAATACATGAAAAAAATTTCAGCCGGTATGAAATGCGTTGGCAAAAGAATTCAACAAACAATAACTCAACAGAAAAAACAAAAGTAACAGAAACAGTCACCAACAATAATTTAATATTAAAAACTAGTAAAGACAATAACTACGAGTATTCTTCGGATAATGAAAAAAACAGCTCATCAGCAGATTTGATGAACGGTACAATGCGTACATACTCTGCCAACAACACCAACAGCGATAATGTAATCGACAACGCAATGGAAATAGAAACTCTCCCACAACAACAAACATCTATTGATATCAGCAATGTAAATACTGTGGATATTGAAACTCTCAAAACACAACAGCCAACAACACCTCAATTCTCCGGAGCCTCAATGCTATCATTCAGCAACAGTACAAACTTCACTCCCACGCAACCACTCTCCATCGAAGAATACTTAAAAACAAAATACCCAAATTGTACAACCAACATATAACATTCATTCATACATTTATATTTTTAAGCACAAACTATTTTAGTAATATACATTTATATACTTAAGTAGATATATAATACTATACCTAACATTCATACTTAAAAGTCGTCTCTTACGCTCTTTATATTTTCTTGATTTCTCTTTAATTATCATTATTATATTTTTCTTTTCTCTTTTTTTTCTTTTCTTATGTCGTTCTTAATTGCACAGTGGAACATAAAAGGTTATTTTAATAATTACAATGAACTAGGCCTATTAATTAAAGACACAAATCCTAATATAATATGCCTACAAGAACTCCACATTACGTATCACTAAACAGGTAGTAACTCACAAAAGCTATGTAGCACATTTCTTTAATTCTAATACCACATCCAAGCAAGGGGTAGCCATACTCGTGAAACGAAATAACCCACACATAGAAACTTTTCAAAATAGTATCCCACAATCCATAGCCATTGAACTCAGCACATCACCTCCTTTTACAATAATAAACACCTACATACCGCCCAGCCAATCATTTTCCGAAAATGACATTTTCACATTTTTATCACGTTCCCAAAGTCACAACGCACTTTTCCACACACATTGATCTTGCACTAACAGAGACACAGTTAAGCCCCAGGTGTAATAGGTATACTCTAAAAGACTTATATGGCAGTGATCACTATCCTATTCTCTGCGCAATACAAACAAGACTAACCACATGTGACCTTAATAAATCTCCCAAATTTAAAACGGATGCCGCAGACTGGAAGCGGTATCAACTTTTGTGTGAAAAAAATTTCTCTGATTGTAGCTCCACCAACGTTCATCAATTCGCAGCAAAAATTACTAAAGCCATTAAATCAGCAGCCAATGAAGCTGTACCTCAGATCAATACTTCCCAGTTAAAAAAATATTCTGCATGGTGGAATCAAGACCTTAACAATCTTCGACCCAGTAAACAATCCCTTTGATAAACCTACAAATCTTTGGCTTCCAATCGTATTCTAATTGCCTATAAGGAAGCTAACGCCCTTTTTAAAAAACGTGTCAAAGAAGCCAAAAAAGCATCGTAAGCAACTTTCACTAAAGAAATTAGTCCGTCTTCAACACCAAAACAAATTTGGTCCTCTAACAGAGCATTTCCGGATATCTCTTCAGTACCTATCAGTTCCATAGAAGTCTTAACCGGATTAATAACCAATTCCCTAGACATTGCTAAGACGTTCGCCAAAACTTGGTCAGAATATTCAAGTGAGTTCGATTTCCCTTCAGAATATCTTAATAAAAATGAATAATTCTGCAACAGTTGTACCTTCCGAGATAGCTAACAAGCGATGCCCTTGCATTGGAAACTGATTTTAGCCATATTGAACTAGAAACCTCAATCCAGCATGCAAAAGGGAAAACTCCAAGCAGAGACAGGATATCTTACCCCTTGCTACGCAACCTTCCTTCCTTCTACAACGACATGTTTAAAACTGGTAAATACCCTCACACTTGGCTGTCAGCCGACGTGATACCAATTTCCAACCCGAATAAGCCAACCAATCACCTCGATAGGTACAGACCCATATCACTTCTCTCTTGCTTAGAAAAAACATTTGAAAAAAATGATAGCAAAACGGCGTATGTGGTTCATAACAAAAAAACGGGTTTGTGAGTCCTAATCAAGTTGCCTTTAAAAAAGCACCACAGCACCAGAGAAGGTCTTATTCCCCTGCAACACTACATAACAGATGCTCTGTCATCAACAAACCACGTAACATTACTGTCGACAGATTTTGAAAAGGCCTTTGACCGCATTGGAGTCCATGTTGTTCTTGAACAACTTGCAGAGTGGCATATTGGCCCGAAAATTTACCAGTTGGTAAGGTCGAACTTAACGAATCGTACATTTCAAATCAAAATGAATGGTGTACCTTCCTCAATGCACTGCCTTGAAAACGGTATACCCTCTCCGTGGTACTCTTTATTATAGCTTTCGAGGAAATAAATAAAATTGCCTCCAAACAAAAAAGTTTAGACTTCCGGATATATGCTGACGATGTTTTCTTTTACACAAAAGTCAAAGACATCAATAAAGTACAATCAATATTCGATAAGCTGCTTGACGATATTAGTTCCTGGAGTAAACATTCGGGAGCAATTTTATCATACAGCAAATGCAAGACACTGAATATCTGCCGGAAGAAACGATGTCCACAAATACAAATTAATCATCAAAATACAAATATAGCTGAGGCTAATGCGCTGAAGATACTTGGTATTGTATTCGACAACAAATACACTTTTAGAGAACATACTTTCCGTGGCTGGCCTACCTAAGGCTAATCCCTACTTTAGGCTAATCCCGAAGCTTTTGACCACCGCCAATAGACTTCTTTTTAATACATTGAAGACTGCTTCCAAGCACAAAGAGTTCGCTAGTAGAACTCACATATTTATAGACGGGTCTAAATCCGGCGATAGCACAACTTTCGCTATAGTACACAACAATAGTGCCTTGCTAACAGGAGGCTTTTTACCAAGTTATAGCTCAATATTTTCATCCGAAGCAACCGCTATCCTTAAAGCAGTGGACTTTGCGTCGAAAGCGAAAGATAAATTTGCCATATTTACTGATAGCTTTTCGGTAATACAAGGGCTATCCAACATCTACGGTAGTTGTCAAATTCTCTTCCAAATACGGGATTACTTAATAAAAAATGGGAACAAAATACGTATCGTCTGGATACCAAGTCACAAAGGCATTCTGGGAAATTAATCGGTGCCAAATACATGCACCAATCCCCAGTCTTTCTATTTACTCCACTTGTCTCTAAAGACCGTCAAGCTTACATAAACAGCCTTCGACAAAAATATGTATCGTGGGCGCAATTCAGGCACCCGTATAAAGCTTTCAACCCAGAGTGTGAAAAAGTAATACCTACGTATATGTAGCCTCATTATCAAAGAATCAAATTTCTATATTCGTGCGTTTAAGGATTGGCCACTCCAGGCCAACTCATTAACACCTTCGTCTATCCACGTCTCCTCCCACATGTCCTTTCTGTAACGATCAATTTCACCTTATACACATAATAGACATCTGTGCAAATTTAAATACTAAACGTGTACCTATCTTTGGTTCCAAAAACCCCTCCGAACTTTTGAAAAATACCACATCAGAGAATGTCATTAAAATATATAACTTTATTAAGGTAATCTGCCTAATTGAAAGCTTGTAAAATTGTCATTTATCCTATACCTTAAAACTTAAACATAATCTTATAATTACCAAGCACCGAAGGCCTAAGCAGCTAGTGTGCTCTTTGTTTTTTTACCTAATGTAATATTCTATATTATTCTAATAAATAATAATAATAATAGGACTATGAATAAGTTCGTGCGGTTTTTTTTCGAAATTTGAAACTTTATTGACGTAAAATGGTTACAAATTTAATATTCAAAATATTGTCCATCGCTTACTACTACTTTTTCCCATCTTTCTGGCAATTCACGGATTCCCTTTGTGAAAAATTCGGTCGGTTTTGCCGCAATCCACGAATCGATCCATTTTTTGACTTCATCGTAATTACGGAAGTGCTGGTCAGCCAGGCCATGTTGCATCGATCGGAAGAGATAGTAATCGGATGGCGCAAGGTCTGGACTATACGGCGGGTGGGGTAGGACATCCCATTTGAGCGTTTCTAAGTATGTTTTGACCACTTGTGCAACATGTGGCCGAGCATTGTCATGTTGCAAAATAACTTTGTCGTGTCTATCGGCGTATTGCGGCCGTTTTTCTCGCAGTGCTCGGCTCAAACGCATCAATTGTCGTCGGTAGACATCCCCCGTAATCGTTTCATTCGGTTTCAGTAGCTCATAATACACAACACCCAGCTGGTCCCACCAGATACACAGCATAACCTTCAGGCCATGAATATTCTGCGCCGACGTCGATGTTGAAGCATGGCCAGGGTATCCATACGTTGCCCGACGTTTTGGATTGTCGTAATGGACCCACTTTTCATCGCCAGTCACAATTCGATGCAAAAAACCCTTTCTTTTGTGCCGTTGAAGCAGTTGTTCGCATGCCATAAAACGGCGTTCAACGTCTCTTGGCTTCAATTCATACGGCACCCAATGGCCTACCTTTCGGATCATTCCCATGGCTTTTAAACGTTTGGAAATGGTTGATTGATCAACTCCCAAAGTTTTTGCAACCTCTTCTTGCGTTTGAGCCGGATCTTGATCGAGCAATTCCTCCAATTCGGTATCCATGAACTTTGGCGGCGCACCCTCGCGTTCTTCGTCTTCCAAGCCAAAATCACCACTTTTAAAGCGTGCAAACCACTTCTGGCACGTTCGCTCAGATAGAGCATGCTCACCATAAACTTCCACCAAGATACGATGACTTTCGGCTGCTTTTTTCTTCATATTAAAATAATGAAGAAGAATTCCCCGCAAAAACACATTATTTGGCACGAAATTCGACATTTTCAAGTGTGGTAAAAATATTGTTGTTTACGCTTCAAATAAAAAACTTATACTGACGTTTGTGCCTTACGACAGTAGCTCTCCAATGAATGTTTGGAAATGTGGATCGATGGAATAATAATCAAGTTACGCCATCTGTTGTAAAACCGCACGAACTTATAAATAGACCTATTAACATAGTAGCTAAAATTATGCACAAAGAAATACTTAAAAATCTAAACATTCAAGAAAACAATCTGCCATACTATTTATAAATACCCGCCAGACACAATAGTTGAAAACGATACATACAAAATCTACTGGGATAGAACGATTTACTCTGACAAAACATGCAATAGACCAGATATTACGATAATCAATAAAAAAGACAACACCACCCAACTACTTGAAATAAGCATACCAAATGATACCAACATACGCAGCATATACACTGAAAAAATAGAAAAATACACAGATTTAGCAGAGCAAATAAAACGGATATGGAAACAAAACGAAGTGAGTATCATACCACTCATAATCTCAAATACAGGAATACTTACTTACTTATATTATATTACATAAAACTTTTATAGAAAATTTAAAATTAATAAACATTGACAAAAAAATACACGGTGATAGCAGTGATAATAAAAACATGGAATACAGTTAGGTCCTTTTTAAACGCGTACTAATAATAAACGGAAACACTTTGACATAAATAACAATAAAATAATAATACAAAAACAAATAGTACCGACACGACTTGCATCCCGAATGTGCCGTCGTGTTCGGTGTAAAAGGACCCCGCCTCGCGCGGTATGCGGGGGGGAGAGTGGCGTGGGATAATAATAATAATAATAATAATATAATAATAATAATAATAATAATGATAATAAAGCTTACAAGTGAAACGAATCTGGAAACAAAATACAGTAAAACCCTACCTTTTATTATGTCTGCAACTGGGATAGTTCACAAAAGTTTTGTCAATAACCTCAAATTTTTGAACATTAAAGCCGATATACATCACAAAATTCAAAAAGCTATTATCTTAAAAACATGCAACATAACGCGAAAATGTTTAAACCAGCAATAAAACTTAACCAAAAAACAGTGCCAAAACGACTTGCATTCGTTATATGCCGTCGTGTTTGGTGAAATGGACCCCCGCGGTATGCGGGAGGGAAAGTGGCGAGGGAAAAAATAATAATAATAATAACACCGATTCACAACCTACACAATAATCAAACAATAGCACACACATACAGTTTGCACAAAGCAATAGCCCTAGCAGACAAAAATTACTCACCACTTAACCCATTAAATCCCAACCTTATATAAAACAGTTTTTTTTTAAATGCGTTTATAAAACGTTTATTGAAATAATGTAATTAAGCTCCTTAAAAAAAAAAACACAAAAAAAAAATCAAAGAAATGCATTTTTTGGGCTGTACCCAATCGAGTACAATGGGATAATATGTATATAATATACATTGCCTGTATATGAAAATATGGAGTATTAAATAAAAATACACTTTCAAAGACTTCCTTGGTTATTAGTTCGGTTAACAGTATGGAAGTTTTTGAAACATTCTCTCTCTACGCAAAGGGCTACATTGCATAACTCGCAAATCCATCGAATTCTTTGGTGACACTCCCTGCACCTCAGCTGATTCGATATCCTTTGGGAAAATGGTTATATGAGGAACCAGCTATTGATGCCGTTGTCGATCGTTTTGAAGATATGTCCCGGATATTATAATTGCGTAAATAAAATCGCACAATTTCACGTTGGTATTGCAACAAGTCGCATTGACTCTTACTTGCCATTTTATAAAGCTTCCATGCGTTTACTACGCACGAGCTTATCATTGTGGAGAAAAGAGGCCACCACCATTTCTTTCCTCTAAACTTTATATTGTAAGTATTCAAAGCTTGGTCGTGGACGTCAACTCCTCCCATTCCTGAGTTGTATTCCGCTATCAACTTCGGCTGCTGGGCATTCACCTTGCGCCTCTCTTGTCTTGACCATCGTTTGACGGTATGTAAAGGTTTAATTCTATCAAAGTTTGTTCCCACTGTCACAACGCTATTGTCATTCCACGTCACAAAAAGTATTCCTGAGTCAGAAAACCTACATAATTTGGTACAAAACAACTATTCAAATAAATCATTATGATAAACTTACATGAAATCAAACGGGGAGACCGTTGCTTCTTTTGTAGTTCTTTGTTCGTTTTCAGAGGACATTTTTTGGTTCGCCGTTGACGAACAGTCCCAGTAGCCTTAAATCCTTGTTCTCTCAAGATTCTAAGAAGGTCATATGACGTAAAGAAGAATCGAAAAATACGATTCCAAGGTTGGAATATCATCACGCAATATATTATCCTCTTCAATGTCCACCTCATCTGTGTCACAGTGGGTATTTGGCGGTATAATAGCGAAGTCGAAGTGACTACGGTCGCTTGATTCAATATAGTCGGTGGCCGCAGAAAGGTTATGAAACCTCTTTCCGTAAATTTTTTTTACATCCATTACCAAATCTACATGAAATATGCACACAAAATATATATGAATGTTCCCACTGTACCCATGCGAGTACACTAGAATTTAAACCTACCGAAATGCACTTTTCCACAACTTTTTTCGTTTTTTTGGTATAAAGTATACAAATTATATGTATTATGAATATTACAACACTGAACTTTTTCCGTGATAACTTAGATTTTGTCAAACAGAGAGCTTATTGCAAACTAAACCATGAAAAGAAGAAAAATAGCAAAGGTGCACGCAAAGACAAGTGAATAACGGATAACGGGACTCAAAAAAAAGAAGGAGAAACATGTGTATTCCTTTTCGACATTGCTCTGTATTATAAAGTGGCGAGTACATTTAAAAATTTGTAAGCGTTGGCTTTTGACGTCGTTTCGAAAAAGATGCTTTTTCTGTACTCAAGCGAGTACAATGGGATCGAATGGGTTAATCTACATAACACGCAAGGAACATTCCCTCTTGTAACAATCGAAGAAAAAAAAGCAATATGGTTGCAGAAACCACTTCATGGAAGACACATTCATATAATGAACGATGCGAATGTAGATAGGACATGCAGCTATACATGGTTGAAAAAAGGCGAGTTGTATCCTGCAAAGAAGCTCCAAAGTGCCAGCCAGGACGGAGGGTTAAATCGCGGTTTTCGGAGTAGTCCATCCAGTTTTAACAGTACTGATTTTGCCCATTTGGTTTTATTTTTAGCGCCCTATTTTCATATTCTGCCGCCGATTACCAAATACTTTAGCAGAAAAGGGTATCTAAGGTATACGAGTATACTTATACGAATGTCTTTAAGCATAAAAATAAAGCTAAAGCAAATATGATCTATCCAAAGAAGCATGACAGCCATAACTTAGAAACTATTTGACCAATTCGATTCTAATATAAGATATATACGAGGTGTGTTCAAAAACTAAGGAGAATTTTCCCATTTCGCGGGCTACGTACATTCGACTTTCGATTATTATTTAGTACACTTGTCTCGAAGATATGTTCGCGGTTTTAGCGATAAAGCATGTTTAGTTTGTTTGTGAGCGGCATAACTACTTACAAGTGGTATAAGCTTTTCACAGAAGGTCGAGAAGATGACGACACTCGCTCTAGACGCCCCAGCACATCAACAACCGATCAAAATGTTGAGAGCCAAAACAAATTGTTATGGAGAATCGTCGAATCACAATGGGAGAAATCGCTGAGGATTTTCGCAAATTTTCGGCATGAAGCGTGTGGTAGCGAAGTTCGTTCCGAAATTCCTGAATTTTGACCAAAATCAACGTCGCATGAGCATGGCCTAGGAATTGTTGTATGACGCCAACGATGATCCACATTTGCTTAATATGCTATAACTGATGACGAATCATGGATATATGGTTATGATATCGAAACCAAATCCCAATCGTCCCAATCGAAGAGTGGAGAGCCAAGACCAAAAAACACACGCCCAGCCCGATCAAATGTCAATGTAGTAGTGTGTAGTGCATCAGGAGTTCTTACCACAAGGTCGTACGGTAAATAAGGAGTCTTACCTTGAAGATATGCGCAGTTTGCGTGAAACAATACGAAAAAAAAACGCCCGGAATTGTGGAAAAAATGCATGGCTTTTGCATCATGATAATGCACCTGCTCTAATCTTTGGTTGTGAGAGATTATTAGGCCAAAAACAACACCGTTATCATGCCTCAGCAACTGTATTCACCAGATTTGGTTCCGTGCGCCTTTTTCCTGTTCCCAAAATTGAAGAGATCCATGAAAGGACGGGATTTTGCGACGATTGAGGAGATAAAAACCGAATCGCTGAGAGAGCTCAAGGACATACTAAAACGGGCATATCACAACTCCTTCGAGGATTGATACTTTGAAGGAGATAAATTAGAAATTGATGAATAAATAAATAGTTTTTGAGAAAAGTCAAAATTCACTTTATTTTTTTAACACACCTCGTATTGTTATTCAGATTTATAGTTTATTAAATTCTAGTATAATAAAGAGCATATTAGAAGCATTATTAGCTAACAAATCCTGTTGGTTTTTATAACTTATCCATAGACGGTGTTTTTGATAAGGGGAAAATACGCAATACCATCAGGGAAATAATTATCAAAAATCAATAAGAATTTTGAAAAATGGCTGAAATATAATGGGCTGTAAAGTGGCGAATTTTTTAGAAATTCTGAAAATTAAAAATCTGGGATTATTATAGCCTTTTAAATGAACCGTGTTTTTATAAAAAATGATCAATGAAATGAAAAAGTAAATAAAGAAATAGTCAATACTTGTATAAATGTTAAGGTACTACAGTTTTCCGCGGAGTGTATTAATATTATATTATATTATAATTATACGTGCATGGAAATAGCCGTATAGATACTTACATCTGAGACTGTCATTCCGTCCTTTAAAAAATATTTCTTCAATTTTCCCAGTATCGTAAAAATATTTAATTTGTTGTAACAAATCTCCTCTATTTTCATAATGTTCCCACCGTATTGTTTGCTCTTTATACTCCTTATCATTATACAGTGTTAACCGAGCAGCTTTGCCATCACGTTGGGAGTAAGGTGAAAAACGATCATGAACAGCACCAGCATAATGAATGGTTTTTTCTAGGTTGGGAAACCTTTCTACAAATTCCTTAAGACCAATATGTAGTTTAATGACCCATGACCGTATTGTGTCTAGATGCTTCTCTTCTCCTAGTGATCGTTTACTTTCTGTGAAATTTTCATCAGAGCCTACAGTGTATATTCGCATTTCGGGGGGCTCTCCTGGCAAGAGGTGCTCCCAATCATTGTTATCTTGTAGATTCCAGCGTATTTCACCAACTCTTTGATACTTTTGCATATTCACATAATAATTTTGATGATCCCATACGCTATCAATAAGTATATACTGCTTACAATGATTTTCACAAATAAAGCCTGTCGATGCCTCAATAAACCGCGTCTTTGGTGTCTCGGGTACTTCATCACCTTCGTCATTCAGATATGTTTTCTTTGGCTTAATGCTCCATAACGCATTATCGACAATTACAACCCAGGCGTGAGTACGCCTATAATGGTACCTATCTACAGCAACCAATTCCATTTCCTAATTTATATTAATATTCTGAATTAAAGAAATATAGTTCACAAGCTAACCTATTACCTCCAACTCCAAACGTTCTGTTTCCTCTCGTATCCGCCTTTCGTCGTCTTCTTTTTGCCTCATCATCTCTGCCATGTTTTCTTCTAGATGGCTTTCTAAATCAGGCAATGTACGTAATTTATATTTTTGACCTGTTACATGCTTGCCCTTCTCCTCCTCTTCCGTCTTTACCTCCCTGATTTGATGTGGAAATGGTACATTACTTTGATCATTTAAAACTGTCTCCGCACGTGCAACTCCAGATACCACCATGGCCGCATATCCTGCGCCGATCAGCATGCTGCAGAGCAGAGTAGCCATTTCAAAACTATTTCCCCGACGTCTGCGAAGAATACTTGCTGGTGAAATTAAACGAGTTGGCTGCAATAAAAACAATCAACTCCAACTACATGATATATGTATATGAAAGGCATATAGAATAGAATTGGTAGAATTTGTTTATTTATTTATTTTACAATTTCCATGCGAAATAATACCTTTTTGTGCTCTAAGAATATTAAAAAAAAACTTTGAGTGAAAAGCCCGACCTTTATAAGCGACTTTTCTGAGAATTTATGGAGTTTCCACCCACTGCTCGTTATGTAAAAGATTTTAACAATTTGATGACATTAAAGCAAATTTTATTGAGAGACATATTTTCATCTATAGCATCATGCTTAAAATTACCACATTTTCTAGTCAGAACTTTAAAATCTCGGAAAACTGGAAGGCTTAACTTTTACTGAAACTTCAATCATTCTACATAATTTTTTAATTAAAATAAAATGAGTTTTTTTTATAACTTTACTCGAATCAGTAAACATTCTCAGCTGTAAGTTGGTCAACTGACTTCATAGAGACGGCCGATAACACGCATGGCGGGCTATCTTTGTGAAACCAAAGGTCTGACCTGGGAATGCCTTCAATTTCCGGCACAGAAGATCACTTATGGACGATCACAATCGGATTTTCCGATCCCCAGATGTGATAGTTTTACTTCTTAACGTAGCCTCCGAGGTGAAAATGCGCTTCGCCAGAAAATATAATTTTAACTTTTTTTCAATAAACGCACTATTTGGCTACACACTGGCTTCGAAAATAAATGTACCTATAATATTTTTCAGTGTTGTTCAAGCGTAAAGCGATTAATTTTCATCAGTGGAGATATGTTACATTCTTTCAAGATTTCTAGCGGGAAAGAGCTGTCAATGTCAAAATAGCATAGACTAAAAACCGCTACATGAATCACCTTGTAAGCTCTGTCAAAAGTGGTGCCCAGATGTCAGTAGTAGATAATTTCTAGACAGTACCTTTTTCTAAGTTATCCTTGACATTTATCAAGTAGTACAATTTTACACGATATAACAACGTGTTGAAATTATTATGAAAATTATCATTCTTTGAGAAAAATATATCGCAAAACTCATGATTTTTTGGAGGACTGAATCGTCCGAATGAGTTGACAATTCAAAGATTCGTCAAAAAATTAAAAAAAAATTGATTTTGCCGAGGATAAAAATAGCGCTTTATTTATTATTTGAGGTTGAATTAGTTTTAAAGGTTTTTTTCGAAGATTTGGTGCTTTATTGTGAAAAAACGGTACAAAATATTTTATTCGAAGTATTGGCCATCGCTAGCTACAACTTTCGCCCATCTTTCGGGCAATTTCCGGATGCCGTTTCTCCAAAATTCTGGCCGCTGCTTGGCTATCCATGACTCAACCCATATTTTGGTAGCCTCGTACGAGGAGAACCGCTGGTCCGCCAAATCGAGACTCATATGCCGGAACAAATGATAATCGGAGGGAGCTATGTCTGGACTATACGGCGGGTGGGGTAACACTTCCCAGCCAAGCGTTCCAAGGTATTTTTTGACAGGTTGAGCAACATGCGGCCGAGCGTTGTCATGTTGCAAAATAACCTTGTCGTGCCTTTTTACCGTTTCCGGCCGTTTTTCTTTCAATGCCCGGCTTAAACGCATCAATTGCAGTCGGTAACGATCCCCCGTGATTGTTTCGCCCGGTTGGAGCAGCTCAAAATATACGACGCCGACCTGATCCCACCAAATGCAGAGCATGATTTTCTTGCCGTGAATATTCTGCTTGGCCGTCGACGTTGATGCGTGGCCGGGCAAACCCCATGATTTTTTGCGTTTTGGGTTATCGTAGTGGATCCATTTTTCGTCGCCAGTCACCACCCGATGCAAAAAACCCTTCCGATTTTGTCGCTCGATCAGCAATTCGCACGTAAAAAGTCGCCGTTCGACGTCGCGCAGCTTCAACTCGTATGGGACCCAATGTCCTTGCTTTTGGATCATTCCCATCGCTTTTAGACGCTTGCAAACGGTTGATTTATCAACGCCCAATGATTCAGCAAGCTCTTCTTGGGTTTGGCACGAGTCCTCGTTTACCAATTCCCCCAATTCCACGTCCTCGAACTTTTTGGGCTGGCCAAGACGCTCCTTGTCTTCGGTGTGAAAATCACCACTTTTGAATCGTCGAAACCAGTACTCACATGTTGAAATCGACGGAGTATGGTCTGGGTAGGCCTCCTGCAGCAATTCACGGGCTTGGGCTGTATTTTTTTTTTCAAATTGAAGCAGAAAAGCAAAGCTTCCCGCAAATTGCGTTTCGACGGCACGAAAGTTGACATACTCGGAGCACGAAAACACTGCGTTGTTTATACTTCAGCGAAATGGCAGATACTGATAAACAAAGCCTAGGGATGAGGCTTTGTCATGAATATATATTCAGTATTGCCAACGCGATAAAGTGATAAATAGCGCCATCTGTGTGCCACCTTTAAAACTAATTCAACCTTCAATATAATAATATTTCTTATATTAACATTTCATAATATTTGATACAAACAATAAAAAATTTTAAAACCAAACTATGATGCGTTGACCACTAAGTCTCGAGGCTTGGTTCTTCGTAGTCTTCTTGTATATAAGGCTTCTCTAAGTTCTGTAGCTTCGGAGTTTATGTTCCTTTCCAGCCGTTTTTCATACTTTGTAGCAAAGACAGACCTTCTTCACCGACAGATCGTTGTGCAGATCCGTATACCTTATATACCAAGAAGCACTCATTAGCACCTTATTTCGCTGGCTTTGTACCGATGTTTGAAGTAACGGTATATCTCCACAATTGAACTTTAGAACTTAATTGTAAATAAGTAATGTGTTTATGCTAATTAACCATTTAAGCTTTTTTGATTCTATGTAAATTTCGTTTTCGAGTTCAATGCCATTCCCAAGTGTTTAGCAGTATTGCTAATCTTCTTGCTTGTGAAGTCAACGTGTACAGATTTGTAATTTCATCTACCGATGCTTGTAAATGTGGCAGTATCAATATCTCGACGTTCTCAGCAATTAGGCATTCATGAATGGAATGCTTGGCGGATTTTACTTGTAGACGCGCTCCGGGTTGGCATTTAAGTTATAATATATACATTTCCACATATAACTGTTAAGAACCGTATTTTGAATAAAAATATTGAAACCTGAAAGAATCTAAATTTTTACATATTTTATTTAAAAACGACATCTAGGCGCGTCTTTTAAAATGCCATTTATAATAGATGCTTTCCATTTCAATTCAACCGGGCTATTCGGGACATGTTCTTCACGGGACATGTTCTTCTTCTTCAATTTTTTCACGATTTATCGGCAATTTAGTTTTTCGGCACTGTCTGGATTGGCAGCGAGGATGTGGCAACAAAATGGCGCGAAAGCGTTAGTTGGATTACGGATGAATCACCACTTTAACCAACCATATCATTTATATTATCTCAAAATCATACTCGATCTTGGCTTTGTTAGTCCTAAAAGTGCAAACTTCTCAGACTCTTGCACAATACAATTACTACGTAAGCAAAGTTTTAATTTTATCAGCCTCAGATTTACGAACATAGTTCCGCTAGAGAGCTTTACTTGAGTGTTTAAACTTCTTGGAACCCTTTAAGCTTGGGTATATGTTAGTTTAAATTTTCTAACAAAATTATTTTTCGAATTCTTAAGCTTTTTTAGATTTTTCGTATATCATGGATTTTTATTGTTTGCTTACACGAGGTACGTTTTTGCGGCAGATTTCATATAAAATATCTTTATTTTAAAAGTGTCAGGGCATAAAGAAATATTAAAATGTAAAAATTAATTCCAATCAACGCGAATCTATTAAAGGTGGTGTTGGTAAATCAACTGATTTGTTTTTTTTTTCCTTTTTCTTTCGCTGTGTTCATGTAGCGGTCAGCACAGGATAAAACAAAGTTAAAAATTTTTTTATTTTCTACTTCGCCAATACCTTGTCATGGCAAACAAACGTAAAAAACATTGTTGTTGGTCTAGTGCGACCACCTTCAATAAATCCGTCTTGATTCCAATCAAGAACAAAGACTTCGTTATTGACAATGTCACAATTCCATCGTTTGAAACAAAAACAATTAATTTGATTACTAATGCGAAGGTTTTGGAAACTATAAAATTCAAAACAAATATTAAGGGGTGAATGGTGACTATTAGAATACGATTGAGAAGTTCATGGTATAATTTTTAAAGGCGAGGTCAAGAATTCTAGTAAGCTTGCTTTTAAAACTGTTCAATAAGGTTTAAACTTATAAGATATCCACAAAGTACGAGTCCGCGAGGCTATCAACCCTAAATCTATGTCGTTCCATCTGGCAGCGAACTGAATAAACGTGACATAATTACGAGAACAGAAATCCCTATAAGATTACTGGCAATGCAATTGAATCCATATTTTTCATTTCCGGTAGTCATTGACTAGTACAATAAACAAATATATAATACGTATACACACAAGAATAACACAACAGACTGGAAGAAGAAAATATGCAAATAAAAGCTTTACAAAGTGAAACAAAGGAAACTTTTACTCTAGAAGCCCACTATGGAGACGAATGTATCAAGCAATACCTACATAAATCCTACGCCAGCAAATACATACTATATATATATATATATATATATACATGTATGTACAGGGTGCGTACATACAACGTGAGAGTAAAACTAATTAGGTTTTATTTTGAAAAGATTTTATGAAACTTCACGAATTTTTTACATACCATTAACTTATTATAAATATATGTATGTATATCTATTTATTCATTCAATAAAATTCCATTAGCTGTAATAACCTCCTCGATCTTTTAGTCATATTGACCACAACCTGCAGTCTTAGAATGCCCTCATGTTAGTCTGTGGAGTACTTAAATTCCCCAAACTATGACAGTGCGGATATTTTGGTGCACATCCTGACAGAAGGCTGGTATGGAAAGCACATATAAAAGCTAAAGTAAAGCAACTAAACAAAAAAAAAACAAAGAGATTGCACTGGCTTCTTAGGGAAAATTCTCCACTGAGCTTGGAAAATAAAGTGACCGTATACAAAGTAGTTCTTAAACAGATTTGGTCTTACTCTGGGGAAAAGCAAGTCACTCAATTGTTGAAATACTCCAATGTTATCAATCGAAAACTCTAAGGCGGAACGCATAGGGATCTCAATACACCAAAGAGATATAATATTAAAAACTAAACCGCTCTAATACTTAAGCTGTAACTCTGAAAGAAAAAACAAAACAAGGTCAAACTACTCGAAGATTCAAACGATGTCATATATTAGATTTGCCAGTTAAAGAATCCTGAATTCCTTAAAACGGTTTTAAGTGCTCATGAAACTTTCAGGATTTCACTACTGTGTCTAGAGCTTCGATATAGGTATGCGGCAGAATTCACTCGAAACCTTTGAGTAAAGCCATAACAGTGGCTGGAAGCATGTGCATTACAACAAGTAATAAATATAGCATTTAATGTGAGTTACATTCCTTACCGGGAAGTTATTCTGTTGAGGTTTTTCGGCAGTTTCTGAAAAATATCAGGAAGTTCAACGTTTATATATAAGATGTATATGAGATATATACGAACCTGCCCTATAGTAATTGATGAAGCTCTACATCCTACTGCCATGCATTCCATGAGATAAGATACATTACGATAATAACCTATAACACACTATTTAGATAATGCCAATAACTCTTTACTTTATTGGCTTGTTTTTTTTATTAGATACATAATGTTAATAAGTCTTTATTTGATTAATTTAATACTTTGTATGATAACTGTTAGCTTCAATAACATTTTTTAAGCGCTTTTTCATGGAATATACCAATTTGTTCACGTCGTATGCATTCGGTATATTTTGCCACTCCTCCATTATTGCCGTTTTTAATGCCCTATTTTCTTTCTTCGAAAAGGCACACAAGTTTTCAATTCATTCATTCATTTATCGCCCAAAATCATTTTCATAAAGGAGTTTACAAAGTTATGATAAAATTAAATTGTTTAGCATTATCCTAACATACATTTGTATTTATCTTATAGTTTAAAACTTATTTTTCTTTTGATATATACAAAAGGTTATGATTATTACTTTGTATGTCTTTGGCATAATTTTTAAAATTTATTTATATTCTCCCAAAAAGGGCTTAAAAAGGAGGTAACAAGTTTTCAATCACGTTTATGTTAGAACTCTGGGCTTATGTATTTATTACTTTACTTTTTTTTACAATAAGCCCGAGACTATTCCAAAGTCGAAAAATAAAATCGTATGAGTTATAAATTATCATATAGTATGCATGCCATACAACTCGAATTATGCCAAAAAAGTATGCATAATTTTTTTGTAATATGCGCATTCTGTGTGGCTAGGGGAGGTGTGGTTGTCATTTAATGGATACTGTACTTCATACATAAAAGGCATTGACTTAAAAAATAAAAATAATTTTCACTAATTTTGTTGTGTATTATTTAAAAAACAAAACATCCGGTATTTTTCGGAGTAAATATCATACTTTGATAGCCTCAAAAGTAAGTATGATATATTTCGTCTACAGAATACGTCTAATACAGTTTCGTTAGTACATTCTGTTCGGTACTACAAATCTTATTATTATTTTTTTATCTTTTTGGTTTTAATTGGTGCCTAGAGTCAAACATTTTTAATATAAATAAATAATACCAGAGTTGTTATCCATTGAGTATGGGAACAAGTTTTCGTCCTTTCGTAGCCAAAGTTATTTAGATAATACATGATACTATGTGAAGTATGTGCCATTGGAAGCTATAACTTTACTCCATCTTTCAGGCAAAATACGGATTCCTCTGATGAAAAACTCGAGTTCTCTTGACTTGATCCATTCATTGAGCCAGTTTGCTATTCTCTCGTAAGAAGTGAACTGCTCTCCAATAAGGACTGACTGCAATGATCGGAACAGATGGTAATCCGAAGGTGCAATGACTGGGGAATACAGAGTGTGGGGCCTGATTTCCAATACTCTTCTTCTTCTTAATTGGCGCGATTTTCCCCAGTGAAGCCAAGTCCTTGTGCAGGAAATGGCCGATAACTGAAGCGAAAGCTGCAGAACGTCTGTATTCGTTAGAAATATGGCAAAGGAGATATTTCTGGCCTAGGGAAATTTTAAGATTGTCAGGCGTCATTTGACATTTCCAATAGAAAGCTCAAAGCATTCGGATGTGTGAGCCATATAAGTGTGGCTTAAACTGGCTTTAAAAATTCAAATCGGCAAAAAAATTATATTAATTAAACCGTAAATATTTTCATGCAATTATTTTTCAGAATTCAGATCAGAATGAATTGATGGACTAAAAGCATTATACGGCAGTAGACATCACGCCTTAGTGCCATAAAAACTGGCTCAATGAGTTTTCTTGGAAGGTGGTCGAGAATCAGCTGTTCTGCAGGAAAATAGCGATGCTGTACGCGAAATAGGTCAGCAAGATCATCGCGTCACATACATTGTTATTGGGGCATTTTGGGCATTAGTATGACGAGAATCAGTAAGGTTTTGCATGACCACCTTGAGGTAAAAAGGTGTGTTCGCGTTGGTTTAAACACAATTTAAAAATGCCCTGGAAACGCGACTGCACAAAGTGGTGCAAACGAATTAGCAATTGTATTGATCATTGCGGATAATTTTTAAACCAAGGACATTACGCCAATGTTAATTTTCCCATTTTTAGGCTAAAAATAACATCAGACGGATGGACGCATATTTGGTCTTAACATATAAAAAGTTGTTTTTATTCGAAATCAATAATATGAAAATTCCTAAGGATCTACATGAGGAGGGGAACAATAAGTGTACCAAGAGTGTGCGAAAGTCATTAGCCATTAGCCATTTACCGAAAAGTAAAAACAATTTATTTGAGTCATATTTATTTTCTTGGAGCTATTTTGTACCAAGTTTGAGTAATTTTGCTTCATTTATAAATGAGATATGGCATTTATATTAGCCTTGAACACAAGTGCGCGGGTTTAGAAATTATTTGAATTTTTAACTTAAAAACTACAAGAAGTTCAGGAAGGAAATATTCATGTGTAAGGTACTAATGTAACAAAAATTATATATTAGTAATCGATATATATTTTTTATTGCTTGAATATGAATGTGAACATTATAATACTTGCCACTGTCTACTATTTATATCACACCAGCCCGCCGACACAAAAAGAAATTTACTCACTTATTTTGAATTTTTTTAAAAAAGGGTTTATGCAAAACACAGAGCCACTTTCAATAGCTGCCCGTTCTTTTTGAGCCACTCTTAGGTTCGGTTTTTCAGTGCTAGTTTAACAGTGAGGGAATCTATTATATACTGAATTTATAGCTAGTATCCAGCATTGAGCGTTTAAACTTAGTTTAACTGGAAAGGATAGTTAAACTTGCAATGAACAGAATGCAAAGGTGTGGCCAAGATAAAACCGTTAATCAGCTCTCAACGGACTTGATTGATAAACTGACTTGTTGATGTAATAAGGGATATAACATGGGTTTGTCTACAACACAGTTTGGCTAAAACTGAGATTGTGTTGGCCGTGCACGAAAAAGTCAGCGCAGACACCGCCCATATCACTTTCATGTGGTCTGAGCAGCGACTGATTGGAAGAACGTAAAAATACGTGAGAAATTAGCTAGCGCAATTGTAGCAGCCAAAGCTACTCTCATATTTTTGCTTCGGATGACCAAATCTTGTAATATATCATTCTTGAGCTAAACTAGCACTGAAAAACTGGTTCTTTGTTCAATTAAAACGGCTTAACAGATCTAGTTTTTCATAAATCTCTCTCAAAATGCCCATCCACACACGAAAACTCAACCGTTCGCGCGCTACATAAAATTTTTGGCCGTTCTAATGTAATCTCATACAATCTAGTGCAAAATTAATAATTGTTTTTGAATAACTTTTATAATAAATACAAAAAAAACTATTTTCAGAGATGGAAACCTCTATTTTGATCTTTTCGCCATTGCAAAAATTATGAATCTTCCTATAGTGTCAGTTTAGTAGGATCGTCATATAGCGCCACCTTGTATTAATTGCCTACATACAAAAATACATACATAGTATGTACATATGTAAGTTTGTAATATATTGATAACTGTTTGTTGTATACAAATATATTTACATGCGCACAAGCGCAAATCTATATCTACTGGGTACCTTAGTTCGATGCAAGAAAAAATTCATAGTTTAGGCGCATTTGAAAACGGATAGCAACAAAAAGTAGGCACTAATAGCAATAGTTTGTGTTTTTTTAAGAATTCCATCACCATATATTTTGTTGTATTTGCTGGCGTTCATACAATAAAATCTTTGTTCATGCAAACATCAAAGCGATTCCTTTGAACCTTTGTCCAGATTCATTTACTCCACCTTATTGTTTATTTTTCACAGAGACGGAAATTACTTTTTACACGACGTAAGGTTGTTTTTAGCTCTGAAGCTGCACTACAATTATACACTTGTAGAACTCAACCAAAGATATAACTGCTAACTAACTTACTAAATATCTCTTTTTTCGGTTGCGATTGCATAATGGATAAAAATGGAATTCTCTGCCCTTTAATAAATATACATTATTTTTATAGTCTTAGTAGTAAAACGTAACATTAAATCATATATGTATATAATAGTACCAAGCACATTTCATGTGTTTTCTTTTCGGGAGGTGGGCATGGTAATTGATTTCGCCATTTGGTGCGTGACTACAATTCAAGCGTTCGAAGGTTCGAATCTCTATGCATGAATATCGAAAAAGAGTAGAAACAAGTTTTTTTCTAATAGCAATCGCCCCTCGTCAAGCAATGGCAAACCTCCGAGTGTATGAAAAAGCACGGCTCCTTGAATACTGGTCTAATTGACGTACGCCAGCAGGCTCTCCGAAACCAATAGTCTCAAAAAGGTATATTTGAGTATTCCTGTGTATGGTGACAAAAGCTGTCCACTTGGAGTCTGTCTCAAATATATCTAGCAAAGTTTTCCTCGCAGCTTTTTGGGGACTCGTTCCACACAGAGGAAAATTTACACTAAGATTGGAATTCGGAGAACGTAGTTTCGAGTATCCGTGAAACACCAAAATGAAGAAAAAGTGTTTTCTAATAGCGTTCGCCCCTCAGCCGGCAATGGCAAACCTCCGACTCTACAATATTTCAGCCATGAAAAAAGCTTCTTATAAAAAATATCTGCCGTTTGGAGTCGGCTTAAAACTGTAGGTCCCTCCGTTTGTGGAAAAATTTCTAGAATAAATGGAAGAAGGAGCCCGGCCAAACACCCAAAAAGGGCGTAAGCACCAATTATACTTGTATTTATACTTAGATTGTAGGACAAACTTTGTTGGTGCCTACAGTTTTCAGCAAACCATGCCTTAACGCATCATAGTATCAACACCAAAAGAATTCAGAGCATGCTTTGATAGCGAAGGCTTGGCATTTTATTTCGCTAGACTCCCCTCACTTCAGTGGCTTATGGGTCAACCTTAAGCGTGTTGAACAGCCCCCGCATTGAATTTCCTCTTTGTAAGCCCAATGAAGATGAGGAAAGCTGCGTCGCACTTACTCCAGGAAATTTTTATATTGGAGAAGCAACTCCTAACATTCCAGATGAGAAACTACTTGATTTCGCTACTCCAGATTACTGCCTTAAACGCTCAAAATAACACTTTTGGCGTCGCTAATTTTCGCAGTATCTCAGCCGACTACAAAGAAGTTCGAAAGAGGCCACTACATGTACCAATGCCAAAACGGCGACTAATGAAAAGAGATACTTTGAAATGTAAAGGAAAATACTAGATCATGATATGTATGTTTACAATTTACGGCTGCAGTAAACCTTTGCGGTAAAATAACGAGTATAACTCGTCATTGGGTTTTCGTGCAACGCCCATCATGTGACTAAAGTTACTCTTACTTGCTTGTTCGTATACTGCAGCTGTCTAGTTCACATGTCTCAAATATGGCTGATCATTTGCAAAAATTATTAGTTTTCTGATAGGGTGATTACTTTACTGGAGAAGGCCTTGGCTTCACTTGGGGTATCCAACTGGCGCCGGTTAGTACGAGAAAGAAACCAATGGCGCATTTTGTTAATCTCGGCCAAAATCGCGTAAGCGGTTTCGCGCCAATTAAAAAAAAATACTTATGGATTGAATTTTCGTTGTGCTTATATATTAATTTAATGTTTTTAATAATTAATTGTTATTGTTTTATAAATGCTTTCGTAACATGGTTTTTTGGGATTTGTTCATCTTGCACGATTTTTTAAGCCTTGTGTTGCCACCCGGGTATCCGGGTGCCCAACGGCGTACATTTTGTTGAATAACTTTTTTCCAATGAGATACTGATATAGGAGTAAGACAGTTGCTTTATAGGTATAATATTATTGATGTATTCAGTTAGAAATGTGTTCTTACAACATAAACAAATAAATATTTATGGAATGTATACAACTATTTCGGGATATAGAGGACTTATACTCGGCGGGGTACCCGGGTGACAGAGTATGTAGATGTTTCTTGGGTGGCAACACAAGGGTTAAAGTTGTGGAAAATATCCCAAATTTATCATATGTCGCATGTATTTTTTGTGCCCCTTTTCTAAGCAACGTATCTAGCGTGTAAAAAAGTGTTAGGTGTGTATGTGAAATAAGTGGGCAGAATTCTGTTGCCGAGTCCGCGATGACGTGGCAGCCGAAGTTACAAGATTTAACCAAAATTTTGAGAGTAACTTCGGCTGTTACGTCAAACACACAGTGTATATGATCTAAAGGTGGCGCCTTCCGAAAACCGAAAATTAAGTTAAATTGTGAAAGCGCAATTTATAAAAATACCTCCAAATGCAGTTATTTTGCGTTTTAGTTATAAGTATGGTACCTTTATATATATTCATTACCCATATTTCGCTCAATTTGACCTTTCCTACTAATAACAGGCGCCTTCGATTCAGCACTTTTCTGTGCTCCTTTTTTGGGCTCTGCGCGCTGGACGAAATATTAGCGTATGAAAGCAACGACAAAGTTACCCAGCAAGATTCGCCACTAACGAGTATGGTTACATCTCTTAAAATTAGTACAACTCACTATTTTCAATGCTGCTAAATCTCTCTTCTGATATTTGGCTTTCATACAAGGAAACTTTTGTTGATTCAACCTTGCGAATTCTCTTTTCGTGTTGCCCATCGTGTTCACACACCTTGACAACATTGAGAAGAATGGAAACGCAAATAGTGTTGACAGAATACAAACGTCACAAGTAACGACTTGAAGCAACAAAGTTTTCCCGTATCAGCGTGGTTTTACTAATACTCATTAAGTACTTTTTCCTGTACTGTCAAAAATTTGCATGTGAAAGCAAAAACAAAACTGCTCGCCACTGGGTGTTTGGCCGAGCTCTTTCTCCTATTTGTAGTATACGTCTTGATGTTACTCCAAAAATGAAGGGTCTTATAGTTTAAAGCCGGCTATGAACGGCTAATTGTTTTTTATTAAAGCTTTTTCTTGGTAGAAATACACGCGGAGGTTTGTCATAGCCTGTCGGTGGGCGACCGCTGATTCGATTCTCCGCACTTCCAAATGTTAATCACGCACCAACCTAATCGGCTACGGCGGCCGCAAGTTTGGTTACACTTCATAAAACTAGTACAACTCACTATATTCAATGCCGCCAACTTGTATTTAGCGTGACCGGCAAAATTCAATTTAGAGTTATGTTTAAAAAAAAAGTTAATGCTGCCAATACGTGTATCCTTTTCTCAATACGCGCTGCAATTTGTTAAACTTCTGAAAAATTTAGGAAGCGTTCTTAGCTTTTACAAAATGAGTCCCGCGTATAAAAAATACGAGATCTGAAGATAATTGATTTGTTTGTGACAAAGCACAAGTTAGCAATGCGTGAAGCGAAATTTATAGAAAAATATGTATTATTACCGAAGGATGCGAAGATGTTTCGAGGAACTAACCGACTTTGAGAAGAAAACAATGATACCAATTCGAAGACTAAATTACATTTGTAATGTGGAAAGAGTAAAATTGGATTGATATGTTGGATTGATTTTCACAGTCGCCTAACTCCAGCCGTATTGAACATGTTTGGGCAATAGTTAAGCAAAAACTCAAACACGAAAAAATATGGACGGCCAAACAGTTATAAAAATTAAAATTCGGATAATCTGGGGTCGATTACCTCCACAACTTGAGCATAAATTAACAATTAAACAAAAATTATAGTTGTTATTTGGAAACCTATGTATAAAGCTCATACTGATAATAGTGTCACTCCTGCTCGTAATAAAGTTGACGGTCTTTGTACTTTTGGCGATTTTAATCTTCCGAATATTTTACATTTTTCTTTGTATGGCTTAATTCCAAATAATGTTCCAACTTCTCTTAGTTGTATTTAACCGATAATCTCTTGACTTTATGGTAGTTTTAGTTCAAATTAATTGCTTCGAAATAAACTTAGTCGAATTCTTCATATCATTTTCGTCACAGGTAACTTTAATTCTTTATCCATGTGATCTTCCTTTTTCCCTCGCTGACAAATGCCATGCATCATTCCTTCTTAGGGCTGAATTTTATGAAATTTCCATAAGCAAATCCCAAAAAAATTGTGTTTAATTATTCTTCTATTATGCATTTAAATACGCTTCTCAAATATTCCCAAAGTTAAATGCCGCTATTTATAAGTTTCCAAGGTATACTCCTAGTTTAGAAAACTTAAAAATCTACGTAATAAATTTTACAAAATGTAAAATACCAATATTTTTTAAAAGTATTCAATTGTCTAAATAAATTTCTTTGCCGTAATTATATTTTCCGTGTTGAGAATAACATTAAGTCATATCCGAAAGCGTTTTGTGACTTTATAAAGTCCAACAAGACTTGCATGAGTGTACCAACTGCGATTCGTATGGATGATAATGTAACGAATTTACCTCTTGAGGTGGCCAGTTTTTTCAATCCAACTTTGTCCGTGAAAATAGGGGCTATTATGCTGTTCCGCAATCTTGTCAGTGGTTATCCTTAAATTTTGGTAAATTTAATTTCTCTACTGGAGACATCTCAGATGGAATCTTAGCTTTGAAACCTTCATCTCAGGCTGATGTGGACGGTCTTTCCGTAACTTGGTTTAAGAAGTAACCCATTATTGCAACTCCACTAAAAATTATCTTTAATAAATCACTTTCAACCTGAATCGTCATTGGTCATTGGAAAGGGCCAATAGTTACTCAAATCTGTAAAAGTGGCAATAAGAATGATGTGCGTAACTATAGACCAATTTTAAAGTTGTCCATTACTTCCACATTGTTCGAAGCTATTATTGAATTTTTCATTCTCAAGTAATATCAATTATAAGTATCTCAAAATCATACACGACGGGTTTTGTTAGACGTAATAGTTCCAACTTCTCAGACCCATACACGATGCAATTACTGTTTACCGCGTTTGTTCGGACGTGGTTCGAATGCACTTCTTTTATTTAGAGTCCAAAGTAGCACTTGTTGACAAGAAAGATTCTTCGTTGGATCTCAAGGCTGTCATTGTTATCGATGTTAATGCTGGTTTGCTAAACAGTGACGTGGATGCCGATACACGAATGCACTGACTGTTTGTTTGATGACAGAAGGTACTTTGTTTTGTCCTCCTTCACCACCAGACCCCAGATTTGGCGTATTGTGAAAATTTGGTCGAAGGCTGACTATCCAAGGTTTAAAGCCGCTCGCTGGAACCTGATATTGCATAGAAGCTGATGCAAGCACCTTACCAGCTCCTCGCCGCCCTGTATGAATTGCTCAGCCGGCAGTCCGTCGGCGCCCGCGGCTTTGTTGTTCTTTAGCCGCGTTGTCGTTTTTCTCCCTTCGTCATGGTCGGGTAGCGGAACGATTTGCCTTAGATCTTTAAATGTTTGGCCCCGATTCCCTCTTTTAGCTCTCCTTTGTTATTATTTATTCTTATTCCGGCGAAAACTTTATGAAGCTCTTACTCTTTGTACGAGTATCTCAAGAAATTCAAAACGAGTTTCGAGTCCAATGCACCTATTGCTCGACTTTTCGCGAATTCAATAAGATCTCGAATTCCATATCCTTAGATTTTACAATTACTAAAAGCCAATTCTCTTATCTGCTGAAAGCATCATTTCATTCGCTAGTATTATTGTTATTGTTTTGATCAAGTTGTATTTTAGTTTAAGCTCATTTTATTTCTTATTTTATTAATAAATGTTTTATATTAGCACTAAGTCAACAGCCAGTAAGAACTTTTGTGGTCTTGACTAAAATTAAATGAATAAATGAATAAGTAAAACGTATGACTCGATGATATGACTACACATTTTATTGAATATTTTGCGTATAATAAATATTATAAGCCCACACAATGCAGGTTGTTAGAATCGAATCCGTCAAATAGTTTTGTAAGTTATGGCGGTCACGCTTTTAGGGAGTTAAGGGTAGTCAGAAGTTTCAACGAATTGAATTTTTTCGTTTACGTTTTCTTAAAGTATAATTTCTTAAAAATATTGTGTGAAAATTTGAAGTGAATCCGACAAATACTTTTCGAGTTATATTCAACAATTAACAAAGGGCGCTCGGGCACTTTGGAGTTCGATAGCAAAACTTTAAATGTGTTTTTCTCAAAACTATGGTTTTTGAATTTGTGATCACTGTAACTTAAAAACCGTTCGGAAGATTTCAAGAAAATGTATACTGCTTTTGAAAAACATAAAAAACTCGTGCCTGATCGAAGGATTGTTTTTTTTTGCAAAAATTTCGATTTGTTTTAAACAATTAATTGTCGGTTTTTCTCGAAAATCTGAAAAAATATTTTCTGAGGCCGCCATATTGTTAATTTTGAAAAAAGCTCCGATCGGGCACAAGATTATCTATTAATAAAAGTAATTTCTCTTGTCTGATTGCTTTTAGATGAATCTCCAAGGACTTATGATGATCACCTCAAGGGATTTCTGGAGAAACGGGCTCAACACAACCGGCGTTAACTTTAACAATTAATTTTTTTTGGAAATTTTGCTAAAGTCAACTCGAAACATGATGTTTTAAAGCTATGTTTTTATTTTTGTAAAATAAAGCAATTGGCTAGCAAAAAAAAAAATGATTGGAAATCATCATTTTTTTGGGCCTCTGACTACCCATAACCCCTTAGACAAACTGTGTATACGGCAAAGAAACTATTACTGAGAAAAAAGGCTTATTACGTGTATTTTTTTATAATAGTGTTTCTGTGGAAACATATGCAATTAAGGTCATCCTCAAAAAATATATAATGATTAATCTCTCCATCGTGGGCTATCCTTATATTCTCTAGCTTATTTGGTTAATTCTTCTGATATTTTTTTGTGTTTAATTTAGTTTAGAAAAGCGAGAATGAGTTTCAAGTCATTTTAGGAATGGCCATAGTTCGGGAAATTAAAAATCCGAAAATATCGGCTACAAAATTAGAGATGGAGATTGAGAATAGGTAAACCATGTTATTCCCAAACAGTGAGCTGTGTATTGCAAGAACATATCCTCAAAATGCCGATCATGTAAAAAAATATGCGAAGTCAATTAAATTTGGGTAGGACCACGTGACAAAGTCAATTACATTCTGGGATGTAACAGTCCATTCTCAAACTTCATATATGTATTTTTGGCGCGGACTATATAAATTACGTGTGTCGCAAAGTCAATAGAGAACTTTGATATATACACCTGACTGACTTACTTACTGGTATTCAGTTCAATGGAATAATGCTAAAATAAAAACTGCAGCTGTTATTATACTTGTTTATTCTTTTTCATCACTACATTTTGTAATATAAAATTTTTGGAATAAGTCATCATTATGGGGACACTTCTTTGCATTTTTTAGCGTTATTTATTACGTAAATAGTTTTATATTCCATTGCTTGCACGTTTTATATTTTTGTATCAAAAGGGTAAAATATTATACTTTACTTTCGATACCAATACAAATATTAGTATCGACAATCTATTTCTGATACATCTTTCGATACTAGTATCTAAATTTTTTTAATATCGCATCTCTTTAACATACAAACAACACGATTGGTGAAAGAACAACCCAATAAAATGTCGCAGTGTAGTGAGTGAGTGGGTGCTGCACAGCGACGAAACACGGAGCAGAATACAGTCAGTCAAACTATTCATATTTTTTTAATTAATTAATTTTTAAACCTAAATAAACCAATGTAGTAGTGCTCTACCAGCACTATAATTAAATTGCACTGCTTTCTTACAAGAGGAAGCTATTTGAGTACACGCAATAAGGGTATTCAGAGTGGGAAAATGCAGTTTAGAAAGCTAAAGAATTGTCATCAAAATATGCAAATAAAAATATTACCACAGAATTCAAAAGGTTAATGCCTCCGTACTTGGTATCTGTTCACCTTTTTAAGATTGTGCGCATTGTGGGCATATCCAAAGAAGTGGGAAACCACAAAACTTTGTGAGGCAAGTTTATGGGTTCTACTATAGCATTCCTGTGTATCCTTATAGTTATTTACCATCAAAATAAAAAAAATTGTAAAACCAGATTGGCGAATAAACAAAAGCGCGTAGCACC
The DNA here is from genome assembly GCF_028408465.1 of Anastrepha ludens. NCBI lineage: Eukaryota > Metazoa > Arthropoda > Insecta > Diptera > Tephritidae > Anastrepha > Anastrepha ludens. The sequence continues at coordinate 75,369,532 of NC_071498.1, forward strand.
TCATATTCCCGAATTTTTATGAAATAATTTCTGTATTTCATTTATAAAATGCTCAACTCAAGCATATAATTTATACAGTATCTACATTTTTTTTTGATTGTGGTAAGAAAAATTAAATAACAAATTACATTGCCAATGTAATGGTATTGCATTCAGTAATATTGAACAATCTTAACACATAGTTAACATTACACAAATTTCGATTCTCTTTTACATATTTATATACTTTTGGTTTTCAGCTAATGAACTTTTACAGTAAGAAAAAATTCTCAAATAAAAACTTTATTGCCTTGACCTACAAGTTTTAATGTTCAAGTTCAATAATCGCTGCGAGGTTAGTGACACAGAAAAACCTGTCTGCAGAAAGAAAAATAAAGGAAAACATATGCACGTTGGGAAACCCCCATCCTTATATATTATAGCATATATATGTATGTGCGAATGTGCATAAATATATGGTATGTATTGAACATATAAGAATATCCATGTTTGTATATCTGAACAAGCTCACCACCCGCATTGCCTTCCCCTTTTTTCGCTAAATTGTGTATAAACACACTTGAAAGTCACATAAAGAAGTTGCCAGTAAAATAAAATAAATGACTTTGCAAGAATGTCTGAACTTTTCCACTTTTACTACTTCTATCACATTGAAGATTACGTTAAAATGGCTTGGTATGTACAAATAAGTAATGTTTCCTTAAACTTAGAAAAAGAAAACGTGACATAAACTACGAAGCACAACGATTTTGTTTGTATGTAACTACGAAATGAACGCAGAAGAAGTTAGCACAAATTGAAACTGAAATAGATGAAATAGAAATGATATTACATTTAAGATAAACATATAAATGCATGTACTTATATTTTTTTTTTTATTTAGGAAGAATACACTTTCGCCCTATGTATATGAGTAAATAACATGCTTTTGCAAAAATTATTCAAAATATAAGTTATTACATACTGCAATATAGATATCATGTAATATGACCATCCACATAAATGATTAATGTATTATAAAAAACGCCTGGTATCAGTGGGATCTGTTTTTTTGTTTGTTTGTGTATTTTTTCAAGAAAAGTTATAGAAACGGCAAGTTTAACCTATACTCACAAGCGAGACAGGAAAGAGCTTGAAGAAAACTTTGAACGTACAAATTTAATTAATTTAATAACACAATAATGAATGCAATTAGCGAATCATGCTACTATCCCAAATAACCGAACAAAATTTTGCATACCCGACACTATTAAAATGAATATTCTAAAAAAAGAATAGTAATAAAAGGATGGCAGACAACGTATTACAATTATAAAAGAAATTAAATACCTCTTGAAATAAGACTTTGATAGAAATTTATTTTTTTTAATTTAATTTATTTAAAAAAAACTCTATGGGAAGCAACTAGGACAATCTACGTACAAGAACAATCTGCTCCACCTTCATCAACCAATAACCAAAGTTGAGAATAGACAATTAGCAATGGCCAAAGACTTTAGGTAAAGCAGACCTACTATTTATACACAGATTTCAAAACACAATTAAAAATCAAACCATTTATCAACTGAAATAACCCATTATCCATATATCCACTTATATCATATCTTATATTAACTTATATTTTGTAATTCGATTAACGAATGCTGCCCGAATGTGACTTGCAGGTATTTTGGCCCACTCGCGGATAATGGCTTTTTCATCACCTCGAGACTGGTGAATCTTTCAATTTGGACCTTGCTTTCCAAAATGGGTCAAAGAAAATAGTCCATCAGATTCGCGTCTTCTGAATTTTAGACCCATTTTGTGGACGTTATTTGTTAGCCATTCTCGAGCTTTGTGAGACGGTGCCGAGTCCTATTAAAAGGTCCATGGTCTCCCACCGAAATATTTGTCTGTCCACGGCTTAAAAGCAACGCCAGGCTCGATGAAAACGATTGGAGTGCGCCCATCTACGGTTACAGCGACCCAAACCAGTAACTGTGGCGGGTACTGCCTCCTGGTTGACTCAAATTGTCATATGGACGGTCGGTCAAATAAACCCTATCGTTTTGGGAGTTTACGAATGGCTCCATTTGTAAAATTTTCTCGTCAGAAAATACAATGTTCGGAAATTGACCGCTTTCTGCCATAGTAAATGTAAAACAAAAAACTTGAAACATCTAATAAATTTTAAGCAATATGTCCCAGTAATGTGGAATTCATTTCAGTTTGTTACGGTTATCCACAACGAACGCGTGTATAGATTCTTGCATAGATCACAGTTTTCCACAAGCAACCTACAATTGTTATGCCTGTAGTGGAAAACCGGGACTTTAACATCTCCAGGTCTGGGTATCCAAGACGCTATATATATATATATATATATAATTGGCACGTACACCCTTTTGGGGTATTTGGGTTTTTAAGCCGATTCCGAACGGCAGATATTTTTTATGAGCAGCTTTTTCATGGCAGAAATACACTCGGAGGTTTGCATTGCCTGCCGAGGGGCGACCGCTACTAGGACGCTATAGGTCAGAGAAAAACGCGGCAATCCTCAAACTTATTATCAAGAATTGCTGAAAACGTGAACCAAACATTTAAAAAAAGCATTTGTACTGCAAGAAAGCTGGATACTATTATAGAGTCGCTCGAAGAAAGCCTTTTATTTCACTTGTAGACAGTCGAGAACGTACTGAATTCGCTAATAATTATGCATATAAATAAGCCCTCCGTGTTATGGAAGCAAGCCATTTTTTCAGAAGAAAGTAAGGTCGTCAAATTGTTTGGCGAAAATAAGAAACTGGGGTTTGTTGAAGCTATGGGTTGTATGGCGGTAAGTGGTGTGGGTCAGTTGGAATTTATTGAATCGGCAATGTATAAAATCTAAACTTTGGCTCTAGTACAATACTCCAAAACAGCTCAAAACAATCCCACAGTCACCTGATCTCAATCCTGTTGAGCTTCTGAGGGATCTAATAGCAAGTAAGGCGGCTTGACGAAGTGTTATGCGGACAGAAATAGCGATGACAACTGAGGAAGCAGAGAAGTATGTAAGTAAACCCAATGCCAAATATACTAAGTGAAGCCTTATAACATAAAGGCTATCCAAAAGAACTATTAATTTTCTATTGTTTTTCTATATTATTTATATGGCTTTTTCGATATGTTTTAAAATTGAGGACAGAATTTTGGTGCTGTATTATTTACCGTTATGTACAAAATGGGGTGAAGAATCTCGTGCTTTTGTAAAGCAGAAATAATGTAATGAAAAAATATTATGTGTTGAACTACAAATAAATCAAGTGTTTGTATTAACTTAAAAATATTTGAAAACAGACTTTATGGGATATGTATGTATATCTGCGGGGAGACATCACTATCTTCTTGCTTCCGTGTGCTTTTGTGGTCCAACAGTCGAAATTCCAAATATTGTATTGTATTTGCTTTGCAGGCAAGGATTCCAAAATGATCTTTAATACAACAAAACCCAAGCGCATATTTCTCAAAACAAAGCTCGCTCTTTTATAAACGAGCCCACTACAACTTCCCTGTCCTATCCATAAATCCATTTTTCTTGACGAACACCGAAATATTTGGTGAACCGTGAATTTTTGTCGTGGCGAGTGCCAGAAATTTCCTGTACATATACATAGGTATTAGTATTTGTACCCATGTAAGTATGTAAATATGTCTTCTAAGTGCGCGACAGTCGCGGCGAATGATAATTGTTTTATAGGGCTATCGCAATGGGTCCTTTGTGTCCGTTTCGGAAACGCATTTGACTGGCGTGATGTGTGAAACGTATCGCAGTAATACTTTCACTGCATATAAACAAACAAGGAGAGCAAAGTTAGATGCTGTCTATGGGGACGCTTCGCCATCTGTGACCACAATTAGATATTGGTTCAATGAATTTAAACGGGAGCGAACATCCGTTTTTGATGAGGAGCGACCAGGACGCCCGGCAGACGTGGTTACCGAGGAAATCATTCAAAAATTCCAGGACATGAATTTCGCTGATCGACGAACAGAAGTGCGCTAAGTAACAGAGACCACAGATGCGTCGACCCGAACGGCAATTAATATTTTACATGATAATTTAGCGATGAAAAAATTGTCGGATCGATGAGTACCGCGATTGCTCACAAGCAACATAACGTCGAAGCAGTGTTTGGAGCGATTTAAGCGAGATCTGAAGAAATTTTTGCGTCGAGTTATCACCGATGATGAAACCTGGATTCATCATTACACACCAGAAACTAAGCAACAATCGAAACAATGGATTTTTCCCGGTGAATCTGCTACAACGAAGGCGAAAACCGCCATAGCCGAATAGAGAAAATTAAGAAAACATTTTTTCTAATAGCGGTCCCCCCTCGGTAGGCAATGGCAAGGCCCCGAGTGTATTTCTGCCATGAAAAAGCTCCTCATAAAAAAATATATGCCGTTCGGTGTCGGCTTGAAACTGTAGGACCCTCCATTTGTGGAACAACATTAAAACACACACCGCAAATAGGAAGAGGTGCTCGGCCAAACACCTAAAAAGAGTGTATGTGTTCGGCCATTTTGAATGTTCAGTTAATTGTTGACAGCTGTTTTGCTTGCACGTGTTTCGGCTCGACTTCGATTTTCACCTATTCAAAAAGATGGATCAAAGAACCTGTATTAAATTTTTTGGGAAAAACGAAATTAAGTGCGCGGATGCATTTCGAATGTTGAATTTGTCATACGGAGAAGCTACTTTGGACCAAAGCAACGTTTATCGGTGGTACAAAATGTTCTGAGAAGGCCGAGAAGACGTGAACGAAGAAAAGCGGGTCGGACGCCCGAGCACTTCAACAACTGACGAAAAAATTGATGAAGTGAAGAAAATGGTATTGGCCAATCGACGAATCATCGTTAGAGAAGTTGCTGAGGACCTAGACATATCGAATGGCTCGTGCCATTAGATTTTTTTTCAATGATTTGGGCATGAAACGGGTCGCCACAAAATTCGTACGAAAACTACTCAATTTCGACCAAAAGCAGCATTGTATGAACATTGCTAATGAGATGTTGGACTCTGACCGCGACGACCCAAATTTGCTCCAGAGGATCATAACTGGTTGTAGAAGAACAAAAGTTGGTTCTTGCATCGCGATAACGCCCCTGCTCACACATCATTGCTTATGCGCGACTTTTTGGCCAAAAGAACGCACTAATGATGCTACAGCCACCGTATTCTCCAGATCTGGCCCCCTGTGACTTTTTCCTGTTGCCGAAACTGAAAAGGCCCATGAAAGGACGACGCTATGCTACGATTGATGAGATAAAGACGCCATCGAAGGAGGAGCTGAACAAGATAAAAAAACTGATTTCTTGAAGTGCTTCGAAGATTGGAAAAAACGTTGGCACAAGTGCATAATATCTCTGGGGATTACTTTGAAGGGGACAAAATAGATATTAATGAATAAATAAATAATTTTTGAAAAAACACAAAATATGCGATTTTTTCTTAACCCAATTTGTATATACACTCGTCTCGAAGATATGTTCGCAGTTTTAGCAATATAGGATATTTAGTTTGTTTGTCAGAGGGATAAATAAGAGAAATGTTTTGCGTGTACGGCGATTTTCTGCTATTGAAAAAATGGATCAAGGAAGTTGCATCAAATTTTGTGTTATGGAATTAAGTGCTCAAAAACACTTGAAATGTTGACAGTTACATACGGTGAGAGTATTCTGAGCCAAAAAAAGGTTTACAAGTTGTACAAGTTTATCACAACAGGACGAGAAGATGTGAATGACGACACTCGCTCTGGACGCCCCAGCATATCAACAACCGATCAAAATATTGAGAGTAAAATCAATTGTTATGGAGAATCGTCGAATCACAATTAGAGAAGTTGATGGGGGTGTCGGCATATCGGTTGGCTCATGCCATGCAATCTTTTCGCAAATTTTGGGCATGAAGCGTGTGGTATCGAAGTTCTTTCGAAAATTCCTGAATTTTGACCAAAAACAACGTCGCATGAGCATGGCTCAAGAATTGTTGAATGAGGTCAACGATGATCGACATTTCCTTAAAATGGTATAACTGATGACGAATCATGGATATATGGTTATGATATCGAAACCAAATCCCAATCGTCCCAATGGAAGAGTCCAGGAGAGCCAAGGCCAAAAAACGTACGCCAACCCTGATCAAATGTCAAGGTAGTAGTGCGTAGTGCATCAGGAGTTCCTACCACAAGGTCGCACGGTAAATAAAGAGTATTACCTTGAAGTTATGCGCCGTTTGCGTGAAACAATATGAAAAAAACGCTCGGAATTGTGGAAAAAAATGCATAACTTTTGCGTCATGATAATGCACCTACTCACTCATCTTAGCTTGTTAGAGATTATTTGGCCAAAAACAACACCGATATCATGCCTCAGCCACTGTATTCACCAGATTTGGTTCCGTGCGACTTTTTCCTGTTCCCAAAATTGAAGAGATCCGTGAAAAGACGGCGTTTTGCAACGATTGAGGAGATAAAAACCGAATCACTGAGAGAGCTCAAGGACATACCCAAAAGTGCATATCAAAACTGCTCCGAACTAGCCTATTCGGCTATCTCAAAACTAAACAGACCCAATTTTCAAATTTGACATTAATTTGAATTTAGCCCAATATCCCTCTCGCCTTGCATGACAAAAGTATTAGAAAAAATAATAATACCGGCGACCTGTGCGGTTTGGTATAACAAAAACTTCATTTATTTTCCTGCAAATGTGGAAAATGTCAGAAAAGGCAGTTTTTATTACAGTTACATAATATATCTGTGGTTTTTGAAAACATCATCAGCATAAATAAAGTGTTCACTTTGGGCATAAGAAAAAACAATTGGGGTAATATAAATAAATAAATATATAATGGGGCAATAGTAAATAAGATAACTGATAACAAATTTTTGATTTCTAATTTTTTGCACGATCGAAAAATTTGCGATTGCAGAGGAAAGGTTTTACTATATTGTACAGGGTCCGCCATATAACTTTACGGAATTGAAAATGATATAAAAAAGAATATATTTCAATATATCAATATTTTTCCAAACTGTTTTTTTTATTTTGAAGTACAATCCTTCCGGTTAATGATGGAACACAACTTCATTCATATGGCTGCCTCGGCTAGCCATGCACCATCCCATACGATCGGTCCAATTTTTCAACACATTTTCGATTGTATGCGCTGTATTTCAGCTATGACATCGCGTATGTTGGTTTTCAGTGCATCAATTGTTGCTGGTTTGTTGGCATAACACTGGTCTTTGACGCCACCCCAAAGATAATAATCCAACGGCGTCAAATCGCAGCTCCGAGGCGGCCAAACGATATCAGAATATTGGCTGATAATGCGATCTTCGAAGACAGTGCGCAAAAGATTGATCGTAGTACGTAATTTTCGTACACATTCTGCAACATTACCATGATTTTCAAAGTAATGTCGCAATATTTCCCAGCGTTCTTTGAGCGTATACACAACCATTTTCGTTCAACGGAAGAATAAAACTAATTTTCTGTCAAATCAGATGACAGCTAAGTGTTACTATTCTTCAAATAATATTATATGTTTATGTATATTTGTTCCCCCAACTTTCCAACGTTTAAGTTCTTGTAATGCGCAATGAGCTCCAATTCTGTTATATCCCCTTTCAAAGTTTTCTGATGCTAAGGTTTTAGTAGTAAAATGTTCAAATAACACCCTTTTTTATGTGGGTTTATTATCCTTTTGCTCGGCAAGCCGCACAAGTCGCAGAGAAATTGTTTTTTCTAGTACCTTTGTAGCCTAAGGGGTTGTGCTTTGACTGAGTACACAGGAAATAGCTCACTATTTATTGTGAGTAGGCTGAAAAGGTCCGGGCCTAACAAAGAAAATATGTGTTTTTTTGTTCAAAATTAGCTTTAATCATCAACGTAATTTCCATTAATTTCATTCATTTCATTCATTCATTCATTCATTTTAAACGATTTTGTGGATTTTTTTTAGGTTTATCGTTCCCATAACACTTTTCAAACCATTGCTTGGCTTGGATGGTATTTTCCCCCATCAAAAATCAGTGGAAAATTAAAACACGACATTTTTCTTATTTTTTTTTTTGAAAAGAACAAAAGGAGCGCCACTCTTAGCACAATAACTCACGAAATAATGAATAGAATATGATAAAATTTTAACAGCTGTCTTTTTAAGGTTAGTACTAACTGAGCGCAATAAAACTAGTCCATCTATGTGTGAGGCCCGGGACTTTTCATCCCATGTGTTATAAGCTGATTTTCTGTCTCTTGTATTTCGGGAGTAAATTCGTAAATTAATAAACTTCAATCGGGGTAATTGTTAAGAAGGTCATTAAGATTCTATTACTATGTTTCATTATCGGTGATTTCTACTGTATTACTATGTAGTATCAGAATTCAGGGAAGGGAATGCGTTAAAGGAGTTGAGGTACGAATTAAATTTGCTGGGAGACAATTTATTTGTTAGATGGAATCATAAGAGAGAGTATTAGTTGTTGTTGATTTGGCTGTATTCCGCGTTTTCTTTACTAGCATTGCTTCGTTTATCAGCAATATTATTTGATTTTGATTTTGTTGTATGTTTTGCTCGCTCATGTTGTTTTGATTATTTTTGCTTAGTGACTTTTTGCGACTTCAGGTAATGAAGTATACATACATACATGCATGTATTTGAATAGCTTCTTGCATGCAGCACTTGTCGTGCGATCTATTCGTAATGAGTTGTTCCATTTGAATAAGCATGATTTACTTGATGCGGCGTGATGAAGAGGGAGAGAACAACTATCGCATACAGCGGTCATAGTACATCATTTCACCGTGCAGCCGACTAGTTGACAGTTTTTGCATTCTTCTTTATTTTATTTTCTTTTATTTATTTTAATATATTTTATTATATTTACAATTACAACACAAACTTCTGAAAGGTGAATACCAAAAAATAAAAAGTAATGGAAAACATACCGTTAACACACCAAACTAGCCGAGAAAGAGGTCAGTCGATAACAGTGTTTATTAGGGCGGCTCGATTTAAAAATCGCTCATTGCTCTGTGAACGAAAAATCCCCCTTTGACCCATTTAGAGTGCTCCAATCGAGTCCAAATGTATACCTGAGGGCAAAAAGTAAGGTGAATTTTGTTGTAAAATGAAAGACCCCTCTCGATGAAATACACTTATGCCAACGATTTTTCCAATCCCCGAAACATGCTAAGTAGTCCATTTCCGGTATAGCCATCAGCACCTTCTTCGATTCAGCTTTTACCTCCTCAATCGACTCGAAACGCGTTCCTCGGAGTGGTCTCTTGAGTTTTGGGAATAGCCAGAAGTCACACGGAGCCAACACAGGCGAATACGGTGGTTGCAGAACGATATGCGTGGAATTTTTGGCGAAATGGTGACGAAGAACGAGTGCAGTGTGAGACGGTGCATTATCGTGATGCAAAAACCAAGAGTTATTGGCCCATAATTCTGATCTTTTTAGACGAATTGCTTCACGTAAACGACGCATAACGCTCGAATAATATTCCTTATTAACAGTTTGGCCAGGTGGAAGGAATTCATGGAATTCATAGTGCACCACACCACGAAAATCGAAAAAAACTGTCATCATGACCTTTGTTTTTGAACGACTTTGACGTGCTCTTTTCGGTCTGCCCTCGCCTTTAGCACGATATTCGTTTGATTGGTCGGTTGTTTCAGGGTCGTAAGCATACATCCAAGTCTCCTCTCCCGTAATGATGCATTTGAGCTTGTCCGAAAGCATTGTTTCACACACATCAACGCGACGACTTTTTTCCAAGAAATTGATAGTTTTCGGTACCAAATGAGATTTGACTTTTTGTAGGCCCAAATGGTCTTTCAAAATCGTTTTCACAGATCCTTCTGATATTCCGATCATATCAGTAAGGTCTTTAACAGTCAACCGACGATTTTTGAGCACTAACTCCTTCACTTTATTGACGTGTTGGTCATCTGTTGACATCGATGGTCGTCCGGAGCGCTCCAAGTCATCAACACGTTCTCGACCCTCTTTGAAGTCTTTGTACCACTTATAAACATTTTTCTGCGACATGGTCGAATCACCAAATGCCTTCTGCAACATGCTAAACGTTTCCGCAGCCGAAATTTCATTCCGCAAACAAAATTTGATGGCACTTCTCTGCTCAATCAAATCAAACATTGTAAAAATCAACAAATGCGCTCTTGGTTGTTTGGTAAACACAAGCGTAAATATATTACTGATAATGACATTCACATGAAAGTTGGCACAGATGTTATTAACAGTGCTGCCAACTCATGAAAAAAATAACTAGAGCGAAATTTTAATCCCGCGAAGTTTAACAAATAAATTCACCTTACTTTTTGCCCACAGTAGTATGACCGACCCCCACTAACTTTGAACGGCCGATCCACCCATGCCAGTGGCACACCCCCTGGAACTCCCCAGGGGGGGGGAAGGTCCCCATACAATTATTTCAAAATATCACCATTTTTGGCCTTTACATGAGAAAAGAAACTAAAAAGTTCGACCCAAATTGGGGAGCATCAGAATTCGTTTTAGAGGTATGGTTCCTTCGGCAAAGTTTCTTATTTTGATCCCTAGAATATGATTTTCACAGAGCAATGGGCGGTTTTTTTTCCTCCCCACAAAATACACTAAAAGTTCGACCCAAATTGGGGGACATCAGAATTCGTTTTAGAGGTATGGTTCCTTCGGCAAAGTTTCTTATTTTGATCCCTAGAATATGATTTTCACAGAGCAATGGGAGATTTTTTTGCCTCCCCACAAATCGACCCGGCCTAGTGTATATGATATAAAGAGTAGATACTTTAAAAATGACGCCGAGATGTCAGTGATGAAAAATTTGTAGACGGAACCCTTTTTTATGTCATCTTTGGTATATGTCAAGTAGACAATAAAACAACGCGTTAAAATTATTGGAAGTGGTCGAGTTTTAAGAACAACATATCGCAAAATTCGTGATTTTTTTCATGGGTCCACATTCAAATCTAATTTATAATAACCTTATTGCAAATATGTATTCCTACAGCTAACTACAAATACACACTCCTACAATGCCTAAGGCACAAAGGGTGCGAGTCTTTTACAAGCAGTATTAAAACAGAAAAATTGAGAATTTGTGGGTACTCAAAAGTTTACTCAACAACAGTGCAACCGAACCGATTATTTTAGCGTATAAGGGAGGGGGCCCAGTTGTGACGCAGGCCCAGTTGTGACGCAGCTAAATATTTTTGACATGCGGTATGAAAATGACAGTTTGAGCCCTGCCAATCATGTTCGTTTGACGTTCAGCAGTTTTTGTGCAGACACCAACGTTAGTAGTCGCATTGTGTATACACGCACCAAACATCGTGTTGAAAATCGTGCGAAAAAGTTATTTTGATTTTTTTCAAAGTACCAAAATTTTGTGAAATTAACAGTGAAAAGGCGAGTGTAATGCATCAAAATATTGTATTTGCCGTATATTTTGTGATTCTATATGGATTTATGTGATTATGTGGTGTCTATAAAAAACTTGCTTGTCATACACAAAATAGCATCGTGACCCGGTTGTGACTCAGCGGGTGGCCCAGTTATGACGCACCTTTTTTTTGCACTACGATCATATAGAACTGCCGAATTCCTACATTTTTGTTGTTGTTTAAAAAAAACCAACTGCCAACTCGATCAATTGCAACGTATGCAAGCGTCCAGTTCATTTGAAGTGCGCCAACATGCAGGCAAGTTATTTCACTTGCAAACACTGCGAAAGTGACGTGGACGACGACTAGGAATATTTAGATGACGATGATGAATAAAAATCGTTGTCATTTATGGCCATTGACGGACATTTTCTTTTGTATTTTTCATTATTTTTGCCATTGAAAGCCTTCAAAATAAATAAATCATTAAATCACAACAATTGGTATGACATTCCTTTCATATTTTCTCATTTCCAGTAAATTTCTTGAGGTGCGTCACAACTGGGCCACTTTTTTTTTGTCCTAAAAAAAGTTATCCTGAAAAAATTTGTTCCAAAATTTTTTGAGTAACTCAAATAAACATACTTTCTTTGGAGAAAAGTTGCGTTTGGTTAATAGTTAAATGTTAAACTTCTTCATTTTTCAATTTGCGGAACTGAGGAAAAAATTTTAATTTTTTTCAAAACCCGCGTCACAACTGGGCCCCCTCCCCTATGTATATGCAGGTATGAAAATATAATAATAATAATGCGCATGCATGGTTAATAGGTGTTATGCTAAGCTTCCCTTCCGAATGCTACGGAGTTGCATAAAATCACTCAGAAACTTCCTCTATCCCTCGCCCACCGGCTGTCAAACCTAGACATAAAATAAATAATGTCTGAGGTTCCCCAAAATTTATTATACTCCTGAATACTCGTATGATTTCTATGAAAAGGTTCTTTCTAGATAAAAAATTAGTTTTATTTACCGTCAGTATCGGCTCAGAACAAATTTACTTCCTTATACAATAGTTTCCTCTGAATTACAATTTTTTTAAAATCAGAGGTTTTAAAAGAAATTTATCATTTTTAGAATTATTGTTAAATATAACCGTATGTAGGGCGAATTGAATATTTGCATTTCACCAGATCTGTTGCGTTCTTTCGTCTAAAACGATCTTCGCTTTTTTCTTGCTTTGTCGGGCTAAAGGAATATCTGCAAAAAAGAGTTATTGCGCACTTTACTCTAGGCTGGTATTGCTTGCACTAGTTTCTAAATGTACTAAATCAGCTCCAAACCATAACTGGGCGATGGGATTACCAATACCATATGAAAATAATTTCAGTAATCTTGAAAAGATAAGAAACCCTAATTACAATTAATGTAACCGTTTCGACTTTTCAAAATTACGATTGCTGTAATCGTAGTCTAAGTAGTCGATGAACGAATAGTTGATTGGTAATTCTACAATATATTTTTTGTATAAAGATTACTACAGTCATTACATAGGTTTGTACGAGATGTGTTAAAAAAATAAGGTGAATTTACATTTTTCTCAAAGTAGTCTTCCTCAGATATAATACACTTCCCCCAGCATTTTTTCCAATCCTCGAAGCAGTTATGATATGCACTTTTTGGTATGTCCTGGAGCTCTCTCAGCGACTCGGTTTTTATCTCCCCAATCGTCGCAAAACGCCGTCCTTTCGTGGATCTCTTCAATCTTGGGATCAGGAAAAAGTCGCAGGGGGCCAAATCTGTTGAATACGGTGGCTGAGGCATGATAACGGTGTTGCTTCGCCAAATACAATAATTTCTCACAAGCCAAGATGAGTGAGCAGGTGCATGACACAAAAGCCGTGACTTTTTGTTCCACAATTCCGGGCATTTTTCCGTACTCCTTATTTATCGTACGACCTTGTGGTAAGAACCCCTGATGCCTTACCCCATGGTAATCGAAGAAAACAGTGAGCAAACCTTTGACATTTGATCGAACTTTGCGTGCTTATTTGGGTTTTGGCTCCTGAGAGAGGTTCATGCGACGTTGTTTTGTAACGAACTCGCTGCCACACCCTTCATGCCCAAAATTTCCGAAAATATTGCTTGGCATGAGCCAACCGATATGCCGACATCCTCAGTCGTCATTCACATCTTCTCGACCTTCTGTGAAAAGCTTGTACCACTTGTTAACATTTTTTTGACTCAGAGTACTCTCATCGTATGCCACTGTCAACATTTCAAGTGTTTTTGAGCTTTAATTTCATTTTTTAGACAAAATTTGATGCAACTTCTTTGATCCATTTTTTTCAATGGCAGAAAATCGCCGACCATGCAAAACACTTGTCTTATTTATGCCTCTCACAAACAAACTAAACAAGCTATATTGCTAAAACCGTGATCATATCTTCGAGACGAGTGTACCAACATAAAAAACTAATAATAACACAGTCCTGCGAGGGTGAGTTTCTAGAATGGCTGTACTTGTTTCTTGTAGTTTTTTATGCGCTGAAAACGAATCTGACCTTCAAAATGCTCCATCACGTCAGGATTTTTGGTAAATGAAGCCTAAAGGTCAAAAAATGGCCATTTTAGCCATTTTTGATAATTTTTTTTGGGATAGAAAATTTTTTTTTTCAATTTTCGACGAAAAGGTCGCATAGTACAACTCTTTAGCTTTAAAACCCATTTTTTTAAATTATTGTACGATTTTAAAAAAAAAAGTTATGACATTTTGAAATTAACAGTTTCAGTTACGCCAATAGACGTTATACCCAACGTATACGTAACTGAAACTGTTAATTTCAAAATGTCATAACTGAAACTGTTAATTTCAAAATGTCATAACTTATCAAAGCTATATTGCTAAAACCGTGATCATATCTTCGAGACGAGTGTACCAACATAAAAAACTAATAATACACAGTCCTGCGAGGGTGAGTTTCTAGAATGGCTGTACTTGTTTCTTGTAGTTTTTTATGCGCTGAAAACGAATCTGACCTTCAAAATGCTCCATCACGTCAGGATTTTTGGTAAATGAAGCCTAAAGGTCAAAAAATGGCCATTTTAGCCATTTTTGATAATTTTTTTTGGGATAGAAAATTTTTTTTTCAATTTTTGACGAAAAGGTCGCATAGTACAGCGCATAAAAAACTGCAAGAAGCAAGTACAGCCATTCTAGAAACTGACCCTCGCAGGACTGTGTATTATTAGTTTTTTATGTTGGTACACTCGTCTCGAAGATATGATCACGGTTTTAGCAATATAGCTTTGATAAGTTATGACATTTTGAAATTAACAGTTTCAGTTACGCCAATAGACGTTATACCCAACGTATACGTAACTGAAACTGTTAATTTCAAAATGTCATAACTTTTTTTTTAAAAATCGTACAATAATTTTAAAAAATGGATTTTAAAGCTAAAGAGTTGTACTATTATGCGACCTTTTCGTCAAAAATTGAAAAAAAAATTTTCTATCCCAAAAAAAATTATCAAAAATGGCTAAAATGGCCATTTTTTGACCTTTAGGCTTCATTTACCAAAAATCCTGACGTGATGGAGCATTTTGAAGGTCAGATTCGTTTTCAGCGCATAAAAAACTACAAGAAGCAAGTACAGCCATTCTAGAAACTCACCCTCGCAGGACTGTGTTATTATTAGTTTTTTATGTTGGTACACTCGTCTCGAAGATATGATCACGGTTTTAGCAATATAGCTTTGATAAGTTATGACATTTTGAAATTAACAGTTTCAGTTACGCCAATAGACGTTATACCCAACGTATACGTAACTGAAACTGTTAATTTCAAAATGTCATAACTTTTTTTTTTTAAATCGTACAATAATTTAAAAAAATGGGTTTTAAAGCTAAAGAGTTGTACTATGCGACCTTTTCGTCAAAAATTGAAAAAAAAATTTTCTATCCCAAAAAAAATTATCAAAAATGGCTAAAATGGCCATTTTTTGACCTTTAGGCTTCATTTACCAAAAATCCTGATGTGATGGAGCATTTTGAAGGTCAGATTCGTTTTCAGCGCATAAAAAACTACAAGAAACAAGTACAGCCATTCTAGAAACTGAAAAAAGTTAAATTTCGCAGGCCTGTGTAATCGAAAGTAGAATCTACGTAGCCCGCGAAATTTGAAACCTTCACCTCATTTTTTGACCACAGCTCGTATGTTCCGTTACTTATGGTACATCCGCTCTGTGAACAGAATTATATTAACATTGGGCACAAGAGCGCACGGAATAAACATTTCGTGCTTGCACCGTAGCAGATCTCGAGAGTTGAATAGAATAATTATGCATAATGGACCCAGGAATGTGTGTTACCAAAATCGTGTAAACTTCCATATATAACCCCTATATGTGTTAATTCAACGAAGACCAGGTAAAGCTTTTATTGGAATTTACGTAATAGAATACATTTATTGAAAAGATTTATTTCCTACTGCTTAAAATTGCCACCAATAATTGCTTAGGATTCAACATGCGAGGAACAACATCAAGGTGGCAAATATAATAAAAACTTCTTTTAAATGAAACGAACTGTTAAAATTAAAAATTGTCTAGAAACTGACCACCAAAGTAATGGATGGAAAACTTGTCTGGTGTCCATGTAAAACTACTATTGGGCATTGAGTTAAAATAAAGTCTCTGTTTATCCAACAAATAAAAAAATCGATCTTCGGATGTTTAAATAAATTTACTAGGTATCACCATCAGAATTTAAAAGCGGATGAGTGATTGTGAACTTGATTTTAACCACCCCTTTAACTGTTTTAGAGTTTTTTTCTTTGTGCATGTATATATGTACATATGAATGTATGTGTATATGTGTCCAGAAAAATAATGAGATTTATGTCCTTGAATGATAAAACCAATTTCTCGTTTGCACCCTTACATATGGCACAATGCTCTGTCTGGAACTTAGCCAGAGCCCACCTTTCATTGCGACTACATTCCCAAACTGGCATTCCAAAATACCATATACTTATACATATAAACACATTTCCATACATATGTAAGCACATAAGCGTAGAAATGTATGAACATTAGTGCACAAGTGTCCGCATCTATATTCCTACATATTTGCTCACAATATACGGATTGGCATATATACAATGCATTGAACTAACTTGGCGGCAATACTAGTAAGCGAATATGGGAGAATGAGTATTGGGTGAGGTAAAGGCGTACATATATATGTATGTATACTTTAGAACTCTATGTAGGTGATGATGACGATAGGGCTCTTGGCTGGAGTAAAAAATCATGTAAAAAACATAAACTTTTATGCTTGTTTTTATATTCTATCCAAAAGTATCAGCTGTAATATTAGCTTTTTACTAGCTCCTTCCCATACAAACATACAAACGTACATATATGTATGTATATATGAAGTGCAATTTTGATTGCTCATTTTCTATCTCTTGTGCCTGTTACTGCTGACACACATAAAGTGGTACCAATATGTTGATATGTATGTACTTAAACTCATATCAAAATATATATGTATGTAGATTCAAAGTACTTATGTGGCTACACATACAAATTTATTATACGTTTATCTGTTGCTTTCGCATATGATTTGCTTACCCCGCTCCCACTTGTTGGATAATTTGATACATAAGCTCTATTAATGTGACCACATTTACATGGAGTAAATAACTTTAACAGAAAGTAATATTTTTATTTGTCTGGCATTGAAAGTTTTTGTGTTTCCTTTTTCCTTCTTTCTTCATACAGTGGCTATTTTTATTTTATGTGTATAAATTTATATCCGTCTGCACCTTTGATCATAAATATTTATACGAAACTTGTACATAAGTACGGAACCATAAATGTTGTGGCAATCGCATTACATGTACCTATGTATATAAAGCAATCAAACAACGTCGTTGATTACAAATGACAACTTTTATACCACTCATTCAGAGGTAATATGCATGTATGTATTCATACATACATATGTACTTATATAAGTATTTAGTAGTAGGTAAAAATCTCAACTGAAATTGTGTTGTCGTAGGTCAGTTTTATACTGGTGTATGTAGTACATAAATACTTAGCTCTTAATTTATTATTATTCAATGATAACACATATGAAATTTAGGTAGGTGTGTGTAAACAAATAAATGCAAACATGTATCCTGTGTATGTTTGAGGGAAGCTTACGTAATTTGTATGGGATCAATCTTTATTTCACGAGGATTATTGTTTTAAGCAATTTGCGTTAGTTGATTATTATTGCTTTTAACTAGACCCGGGGACTGCACTAAGCAACCTGCTTAAAGAATATCTTAGTGAAAATGTACAGTTGGATTGCAGCTTAAGGCAGCTGGAGCATGCAGCTCCCAGTAAAAGCTCGATTCTTCCCCGAGGAGTGAGGCTCGAGACTTTTCAAAGGTGTTTAACTAAACAATGCGGTGATATTTCAGGAATATTCTTCCGCCTGACTTTTATACATATCTAAATGTAAATGTCATTAAAAGAAAACATTCGATTTATTTGTTTCAAAATTATTTATTTGTTTGATACCACTTTGTAGAGGCATAAAATTTCGTTCCATGCTTTATAGGTACACACGGTTTTCGCTCTGAACAACCAAATGTTATCTCTTACTAATTTGAGACATTCAGTATATTATAATTTTATTGTTTACATATCGGTTGCGGTAATTTTAGAAAACGAGAGAAACGTAATTCTCATATTTAACAGAAATAAATAAGCGAAAAATAGATACGACGTAAAGTTATAGTAAAACAATAAAATTTTACGAAATGGGCGGTGCATTTGGGTAAATACATATGTACATCCTCTTGTATATAAAAATGAATGTTTGTCTGTATGTCATCGATGAACTCAAAAACTACTGGACCTATTATTATAAATTTTGGTATATATACCTACATACATATGTATTTTTCCACGGAAAAGGTTTGTAGAATATGCTCATTTATGCCACTCGTCACTCATAAAAATTAGTATGACTATGTATTTTGACACAGAGGAAACGAATATTTATTTTAGTTGTTCGCGTAGCAACACGCACCGGGTACAGCTAGTATATATGTACATGCATAAAATTCTTCGTAACTCGGTACGCACATTGCTCTTCAGCTCACATGAATTCGACCTACATATTATTGAGATTGAACGAAAATCACGCCTAAACTACCTTGGTCAAAGAGCAACATGTTTACCACGTTTCATTAAAATATACTGCTACATCTTTCTCCAAATTAAACGCCTCTATAATTCCTCCGTATTCAATTAGCGAATTGATAAATAAGACTTATAAACAATTGGCAACACAACTTGCTTACTTCATTTAATTGCAATGCTAAATCACTTTATTTCACTTTTTACGTTTAGACGTTCAACTTAAGACTGAATAACTTGTGCTTCGTCGTCGTCAACTTCTGTTCTGTCATCGTGTATTCATGCCTTTTTTAATACCTCATTCCTTCGGTTTTGTTGCTGAACGTTTTGCGAATCTGTTTAATTCGTTAGCCTTTAATCATCTTATGGACCTTCCCAGGGTGCTTGCGGTTCTGTTGAATTATAAGGAAGTACTAAGTCACCTTCAGAGTTCACAGTTGACCGTTCTGTGATCGATCCTTGATCTTATTACTCATTGACTATGTATGTTGCTTCACATGATGGTGTGATTCATCCATGTCACCCTACAGTATTTCCCCTTGACTACCTTCGCCAAGCTTTAAATCGTTTTCACATATGGTTCCCGTAGTATCATAGTTTCTTGTACAGCTGAGCCATATTCTAGCAGGAACATTTGAATGTGTTTGTCACAATTTCTTTGGCGCTTTCTCACAGCCTTTCGCACCAGCAATAGGTATCTTCACAGATAGTCAGGCTGCTATAAAAGCGGTAAACTCCTTATGCTTCTCGGCTTTGGAACAATGCTTGTACTTTGCAGCACAGGTATTTGTACCCGTACCACAGACCGTCCGGTCACGCAGTAATTCATTTCGGCTTTTCAAAGACTCTCCTATAGTATGCGACCAATTTTTCATAATCCGAATGTCGTCACAGAAATCTGGCACAACCCATGTTCTATGCTAATGGCTGCCTTCTCATGATCACAATCCTCAATTTCCACCTGCCAATAACCACTTTTAAGTCAAAACCATTTGGCATCGGATAAAGTGTCAAGAGTGTAATCTATTCACCCTTTTTGTGACTTATGCAACCAAGTCTTTATAAAGCCGGCAGTTTTTCTTCTTGCTTGCTGGAATCTTCCCAGTTGAGATCTATTGCAGTTTATAATGTATTCTACAGCACGGAATTTTCCAATCGCAGCTCCTTCATCTAGAATATCTGGCGATTTGAAATCATTTATCACCCTTAATGGAAACCGCGAATTTTCCCTGGTTTCTACCAGTGTTCTTCCCTCGATTATATTTACCGCCTTTTCAGCAGCTGCTATGACCCACACTTAATCTGTCCCAAAATTTATGCAAATTGAAGAAAATACTATTTTACGGTTTCCTTAATCGTAGTAAAACGGACTTTTTTAATGGTTTGCTCAGGAAAGCTGCTGTTCCCGGTGTCAGGGCAACGTGTTAGTGTTTCCACAAACGTCTCTTTCGGTGTTCAGTAGGCTGCACATTTCGTATCGGAATCTCGTATACGTCTTATAAATGTGACAGACATTTCTGCAGTTTACTTCACATACACCAAATGCGCTAAATGATTGATCTCTGTCGCGTATTTCTGCAAGGTCTCATTTGTCCTTTGACAGCGATTCGTCAGTTTCATTTGGAGCATTTGTTACCTGTGGTCACTTCCGTAACGATTCTCTCTACCATCAGACTGTCATAGGTACCACGACGGGCAGTTCCAGAAGTCTGCAGTACTTCGGCGGTAGAACTCTTGAGACTGGTTAACATATTCAGATAATTTAGTTGTAGTTCACAGATGCGAGTTTTCACTGCATCTAGTTGAGCCTCAATCACCAATTACAACGTTATATGTACATATGTATGTGTGTTCTCTGCTTCCAACTTGGATATATAGGGTTATTCAATAGGTGCGCTTCAACTTTTTTCCGATAAGGAGGGCGAACGACGCAATATTTTTTATTTTTCCTTGTCATTTGTAAACTTCATTAGTATACATTTCATCATGGAACGCTACACACTTGAGCAACGATTGCAAATCGTGCAAATTTTTTATGAAAATAATCGTTCTGTTGCTGCTACTTTAAGAGCATTACGGCCATTTTACGGTCCATTTAACAAGCCGTCCCGTTTTGGGGTTATGCGAAGTCATTGGTCTACAGTAACAAGCCGGCGACGATTTATGAGCTCAGAGCCAATATTGAACGCGAAATTGCTGGAATTTCGGCCGATTTATGCAAAAGAGTGGTCGAAAATTGGGTTCAACGATTGGAATTCGTAAAACGTGCACGCGGTGGTCATGCAAAAGAAATCGAATTTCATACTTAAATGTATATGTTCAAACTCGATAATAAAAAAAAAAATTAGTTAAAAAAGTCAAACCGTTTGTGTTTTATTCAAAAAAGTTCAAAAGTTGAAGCGCTCTTATTGAAAAATCCTGTATAAGTCATGTATCTCGTTTTTCTAGCTGCGTAATTTATTTGCGACGACAGCGCCGCTGAAGTTTGTGACATCTGCGATGAGAGTTGTGACGACATTTCCGATAACATTTGTGGCAATCGGTAAATGGCTAACACTGTTTATTAATTTATAAAATGTAGTTTTTAGTCAAGCTAACTGTAACAAAACAAGTTTATATATAATGTGTTTTTATAAATGTCAACTCATAATATTAGTAAATAATACATTTTCCATCACCAGTCACAATCTTCTTGTTGCGATTCACTGTTGGAAATTCCGTACAAGAGACTTTTTTGCGTTAAATTGCATGGGTGACCCACAAGCTTCTTTTTTAATACATAGGTATATTCAGCCTTATTTAAGTGTTTTCAATTGGTTTCTTTTTAACTCTGTACAATCAAAACGATGCTAATATGACTGTGAAGCTCGGCGATTTCTATCATTATCTCGACATTTAAGAGAGAGCTTTTCAGAGGTCAGTGCATTTTTCACATCAAAATCCCCAAAACGAAATCAACGAGACCAAAAACGCACAAACATTCTGATTAGTCCCGTCATCAAAACACCTTTTACACGCGTTTGAAGAGATCTTCTTTAGCTCCTTCAGCGAATTCTCCTTAATGGCCTCTATCGACTCAAAGCGGCTCACAGTGCGGCCGATTCCCGAAAAACTGGCCAAAACTCAAAAAATTAAGTAATTGATTCAAAATTTCTTACTCGGGGGTTGTCGGGGTCGCTGATTACGAATTTGATCTTAAAATTTTGAAAATCCACCCCCTTCCACCCCTATTGGCCACCCCCTCACGTGAAATAGCGTATATTCTAGAACATAATCAAGATACATGTTAATTTATATGTCTTCGGGGTCGCTGATTACGAATTTGATCCTAAAATTTTGAAAATCCACCCCCTTCCACCCCTATTGGCCACCCCCTCATGTGAAATAGCGTATATTCTAGAACATAATCAAGATGCATGTAAATTCATATGCTTTCGGGGTCGCAAGGTAGCAAGTGGTAGCAGCTGAATCTTGTTTTATTCAGTAACCATTACTTTTTTGAGTAACCTTTAATAGGTTTCAAAGTAGCATATGACGCCGTTGTATTACTATACAGTTTGAAAACTCAAATTTTATAAAAAAAATTTCAAAAAATGTATCTACGTATTGCTGCAGCTAAAAATTTTGTGTCGAGGTATTGATATGTACTAAAGATTTCTTTTATTTTACTAACCCCCCGAAGATGATTCCATTTGGTTTTGTTCAATTTACTCCATTACAAAATCTTTCAAATGTGTACAACTTTCACTATTCATCGACATTAATACGATGCTGAAATGAAGGCCACGTTGCGACAGAAAATACAGAGGATACTTAGGGTACAGGACGTTGCTATGAACGGTTTTCACTACTCAAGGCATTACTGTAGCCAACCCAAAGACAAAAAAACTCTATCTAGAAACTTTTTTTTCGACTTTTGGCCAGCTTTTTGGGAATCGACCGCACTCTGCGGCGTCCGCGGATTGGCAATTTAAGTTTTGGGAAAAGGAAACAGTCACAGGGGGCTAAATGCGGGGAGTACGGTGGTTGTTCGATGATATTTGTCGAGTTTTTGGTCAAAAAAGTGTTCACAATATCAGCCTTGTGAGTCGATGCGCTATCATGGTGCAAGATCCATGAGTTTTCTTTTCAGAAATTGGGCCGTTTCCTACGCACATTCTCTCTTGAACATGGCATATCTTCCAAATAACATTCTTTAATTACCGTAGAACCATTTGAAACGAATTCCAGGTGCACAACACCATGATGATCAAAGAAAACGAGTAGCATGACTTTTACTTTTGACCGACTTTGACGTGGTTCTTTGCGTTTCGGCTCATGTGGATAACGCCATTCAGTCGCCTGTTGATTGATTTGCATGTCAAACTCATATGCCCACATCTCATCACCTGTTATGATGCGGTGGATAAACGTTGGGTCCGAATTCACTTGCTCAAACACGTTCTCAACTCTCTTCGTCTCATGCCCAATTGATGGTGTAAAATGTTGCGAATTGATTCGTGAGACACGCTAAGGTCACGAGCTACCTCCCCCAAACTTAAATGATTGTTTTCTAGCACCATTTCCTTGACTTTGTCCACGTTTTCATCCGTTCGGACGTTGATGGGCGACCAGATCGAAGTAAATCTTTCACAACTTCTCGGCCCTCTGCAAAAACCTTATACCACTCGTAGACCAGTGTTTTTGATAGAGCACTAGCATAACTCCCCATAGGCTTTATGCAACATTTTCAACGATTCGGCACACGAAATCCCGTCCAAGGCTTTCACTTTTGAAACAATTTCTTAAAAAACCCCGTTCACCCCAGTATTTAAAAACACTCAAATTTTAAACTATCAAATGGTCTTCCTGAGGGTAAGAGCGATCTGGATTTTGCAATTGGGTTCAACAAAAACAAACGGCCACTAGGATGCACAGTGACGCAAAAAATATAAAAAATTCCGTATTTTAACGTATTCAGCTAAAAAGGTCCGACGTTCAGATAGTTTTATAAATTATATATGTATGTACATTAATGGGACTTTCGGGTATTCAAAATGGGTTTTGTTTAAAACTTATTTTATTAAACATTCCCAACGATCAGCTAACCAGAACTTGGAGAAAATGAAATTGTCATTTTAATACATCATTCGGTTATGTTATTACCGGTAAAAACCAATATTAATCGGACGATGAAAAAATTACCCTAAATCTTTATGCTCGGACGCTGAGTTATTGAAGAAGAATCGAACGCAGCAGAACGGTAAATAAACATAACATTTTCAGAGCTGCCCAAAAAATGTATGTATGTGAAGAAAACGCCAGGAATGAGTGCATATAGTATAAGCAATGTATGAATGTGCACATAGTTTCAAGCACATACATATACAATACTTAGGTTTAGTAGTATACATAAATGTAGCTACCCGCTAGCAAAAAATTCACTACTGAAAAAGAAGAGAGTTGGAATAGGTTACTAGTCAAAAAACATGGAAATTTGATTTAAAAATCGGAATATTCTTTGTTTTTGTTAATTTCAGGTTATTCCAAAAACCTTTACTCCTGCGGTCGTTTTTGCTTTTTCATTCCGTATGTATTACCGTATGAAGAAGTAACAAGTCAGATGATAGAAGAAAAGACGTAGGTAAGTGTTTAAATAACTTAACATCATCAAATTATTAATTAACCAGTAAAACTTAACTGGTAACTTAAAAACGGGCTTTAAAATGGATTCTTAAGTAAAAAGTATAAAATTACGAAAAATATCTGCATTGAATTCGTACGGTGGATAATGCTTTCATTGATCGCCCATTGATCGACTCATATACTTACGTGGGTATGAGAGTTGTTCAGCTTTTTTTTTTTTTGCTACTGGGTAGGTTTACGCTGATATGGAAATACAGCAGCACAAGAAAATCTTCGAGGATCCATTTTAAACTCGTATCCTCCCTACTGGGAACATACTCGCAGAAAATACACAAATGCATCCATTGTTCATGTTCGCTAGTGAATATGTAGCGCAACACAGGGCTCTGGATCACCCGAAACTAATTCCTTTCCGTGGAAATTGCAAATGCTTACTAATCAGTGCCAAATTTACTGACACGGTATGAATTCAAATTGTGGAGTCACTGTGCACAGTAGGGTGTGTTAAGTCGATGTCCTGCTGAGCGATTTTTATTTTCTTAATGCCCTTGAAGAAAAAATATACACACGCACGAGTATGTATGTATGTGTTCACAACAACATAAAACTTTAATCGTCCCTTCTTTCCTTTAACTGTTCGTACAAAACGGATGTCCATCTTCTAATTTTGTTTGCTTTGTTTGTAAATGTGATATTTATCCTTAGAACATAAAACTTGTTTAGGAAGTCCTCACATACACCGACAATGAAAATAAACGAAAACGTTTCGAAATAAAGTACAGGCCCAATACACTACTGACCAAATTAAAACCTACGTTACAACAAGTGAAGGATTAAAAAAACTAGGTGCAAACGAAGTACATACATATATCAAGAATTTCCATAACCTATAAGAAATCAAACAAAATTCTCATAATAAGCGGTGAAAAGTATGGCATTTGTGCACACGTACGACTAAATCTAGGTATAGCCGACGTTTAAATTTGCATTTTTGCGAAATTTATTCAAATAATTGCTAGTCCGAAAAAAATGTTTTTATAATAGGTAAGTAAGCAAAAACACAATAGCTCTTCCTGATGCTGTGGGAACCATGGTATATAGAAAACTATGAATCCGTTTTTCTCCTGCAGCAAATTAGCGACATGTTTTTATCGTCCCTTCAGTTTATGCATTAATTTCTAATTTTTTCGGTCCTACCGTAGGGTAAAAGAATTCAATTCTTCAGGTTTTAGAATTATTTCTTAGGTGAAAAGTCAGGTGAAAAAAGGATGGATTCATGCTGCCAGTTCAGCCAGATTATTATTTAAGTGTTTAAGGACCTTTTTTTTGTTTGTAGTGATTAACCTTGAGCCGTGCTAATGGTTATAGAGATACAAGGTGAGCGAGGAACTGCACTTATTTGAAATCGAATGGCATGCCGATTTCCCATTCAAATTATAGTATGTAGTCGCCTCGATGACATTCAGCATCATTTTCTTCACAGCGAGTCATATTCCATTACACAATCGAGGTGAATAGTGTTCCGCAAGAGAATAATTGTCACGCCGACCTTAAGTGACAATCCATGCGGTGGCACACCATGAATTTAAAAACTCGTTGATTCAGAATTTCATCCGCATCAATGGCGTAACAGGATCGCCTGCAATGCGTTCTTGAATTACATACTAGATTGCATTAACGGTGTTCGGTACCGCCAAAATACTACAGCACGTGCACAAATCCATATTTTGCGGAAAAAATTTTCGAATGAATTGTTCAATGAAAGGTCAAACGACACACAAGTTGAAAGAAAATGAAGTACATTTTGTGGTAGCATCAACTATTACTTCAACTTCACCAATCTTCAACAGCTGTTCGGCAAATTCTGCTGCGGATGCATATACACACACGGATAAACTTATTCTCACAGAAACTAATTTTATATTCAAGAAGCTGTATCTGGAGAAAAAACTAATGTAACTAAAAATATTATTCTAAGAAAAATTAACACAAATATATTGTTTATTTAAACCTAACATAAATTTAACAAAACTTTACTCCATAAATAAAATATTAACGAAAATCATACCATCCCTCATATTTTCAAGGAACAAAATTATTTACACAAAGGTGTGGGGATGTATGTGAACAACAGGCGTCGGTAATCTTGCATTTATTGATGGTATTATGGATAAATCACTTTACCTTAATATTTTAAAAGAAAACTTGAGTGACAGTGCGCAGAAACTGCGGTTTGGAAATAAATTTTATTTTCAACAAGATAATGATCTTAAGCATACTGCCCACGATATGCGTAGAATCAAACATCATGTGACTCACATTCTTCCAATACTACCACAGTCTCCAGACGTGAATCACATCGAAAAATTGTGGGTTGAACTCGGTATGAATGTCGCTAAAACTGGCATAACCAGCGAAACCCGACTAAAAGAGGTACTCCAACAGGAATTGCGAAATTTGCCTACTAAATATTAAAATTTCATTGAACTTAATATTTTATTTGTGAAATTGAATTGTGTGAATAATTTGGCCCATAAAGATATGAAGAATTCTGTGATCTTTGGTAATTTTTCATTCATGGAGTAAAGTTTTGTTAAGTTTATGTGAATTTTAAATAAACAATAAACTTTTGTATTTTTAATTACGTTAATCTTTTTTTTTTTGAGATACAGCTTATCAAATGCAAAATTTGTGATTGTGTGAATAATTTTGCTCGTGTGTTTATACGTATACGCGCATATTCCTTTTTAAAATTAGTTTTCACATATGTACATATTTTTCGGCAAACATTAAGCTCAGCAGCTGTTGTTGATGGAGATATCACAAGAAAAGTTTGTCGAAAATTGCCAGATATTAAAACCAATCGATCAAACGTTTCGAAAGTTCGATCAAACACTATCTAGAACAAATTTTTGTGTTTTCTTTTCTGGAACCAGATCTTTATATGTTGGGAATTTGAATAATTTATTTTATAAATATAGGAGTTACAATAACCCAACTTTGGCCTACCTAACTACCTATCAGAATTTTGGTACACCAGTTTTAATAATAAGTTGACCAAGTATATTGGAGTCACTTACCATAGATTTGGTTTGTATAATTTTTCATATCTGCAGGTGCTACTTATAGAGGCTTAGAGACAAAAGCATATTATCACATTTGAGGTACTCACCATTTCTTTTTAAAATTATCAATTTGTGACACCACATTCTAGAATTCTTTCAAAAAAACTTAGCAATCTAACACATAAGCTCCAGATGTAATTTTCCAAAATTTGTTTGCATATTTCTCTTCCTCGTTTCTTTGCAGACTGAAATTCCAATATTTGTTCTGCTCATAAAGTTAATTAACTCC
Source organism: Anastrepha ludens (assembly GCF_028408465.1). Lineage (NCBI taxonomy): Eukaryota > Metazoa > Arthropoda > Insecta > Diptera > Tephritidae > Anastrepha > Anastrepha ludens. Next base: position 75,397,153 of record NC_071498.1, read on the forward strand.
TAGTCTCGTAGTGGCACATTACAGCAAAAAAAAAATCCCCTCGTTAGACAGCAAGGTGCGGTAAAAGAAGTAAATCCCACGAATATTCCTGTTCTGATCGGCACTAATTCAATTTCCACCATTCGCTAAGTCTCAAAGAACACCAACACTCGAGGTGAGTCCCTTCTTGATTCTATATTTACTTCTAATTAGATTGATACTATATTTACTTCTAATTAGCTATATGCAACCCTGGACTCAAATGCTCTTTCAAATAGAATGTTTACATGGATCCCAGCTCTAATGAAGAATCCTGGAAAGACTTCCGCGGAAACATTGAAGAAAATTCTGAAGGAAATCAATTATGGGAAATGTTATCGAAAAACCAGATTTTAAAATTACATCCAGACGCCAAACGGACATCCTAATGACTGCTCATTTTCCCAGGTGTACAGAGGACCATGGCCCGAACACTCTTAATTAAGCGACCGGAAGCTTCTCCCGGAAAAGCATAAGCCCTAAAAAGGTGGGATAGGCAAATAGATCCTTTCACTCAAAATTTCCGGCGGACTTGCAATTGAAAATTTCTCTTACTCCTTTGGGTTCTAGTGATACTTTATTTGGAGTAGGAGATGGAGGAACTGTGCTAAAAATTACAAAGCGAATTAATAATGTGACGTACGTAAACGTAACGTAAAATTGATGCAAATACACTAATGCGATGGCAGAGAGCATTGGCTACGTTGATGGAACAGAAATAAGACTAGCTAAATCAACTATCTCCTTTGAATAAGCTTCCGCCTCCCTTGGGGCAACCTGTTATCCCTATAGGGAGCGTCCCCAGGTGGTGGATAGGGGAACGCCTCCCAGACATGGAAGGTAGGAGAGTAGGTCTCCCGCGAACCACACAGGTCGAAGACGTAAACTTCGTTAAAAAAACTCCTTCAACCCAAGGTGTAATTCGACCCGTGCCTATTGGGTGGGTTTGGCAGCCGGGGGATAAAATTAGGTTGTCTCTTAACGGAGCCCTCCTGACATCAGGCCACCTCAGGTTGCAACGGTGGCCTTACCATGGTATGGGGCGCTGCCATGGCGGACCGTTTATTTCCCCGATACCCTCATTGAAACTACAAAGGACGGAAAATTATCTACTTAATTCATACAAAAGAACTAAATGTTTCAAAAGCTATTTTTTGCAGCTATAGTTGGGCCATTTCTATTTTTTCTTCCATTTCTAACTCTGTACCCGAAAATGTGTTCTAATCAATAAAACACATTTTTGCCCATTTTGAATTACAAATGCAGAAGCACAAAAGTACTTTTCATACATATGGTACTTCTAGATGGTTTTATTGTGCGTCGAATTTTGACGTGCATTTGTTTTCTTGAAGCTGTGCCGAAAATTTTTGATCTTGTATCACATCAATATCTACTCCATTTCGGATCTAATATACTTTAAAAACTTTGGGCAATCAGCTTTTCAAACTGTCTGTTGCCCCGAAAAAAATTCGCCAAATATTATAAAGGGTTATTCAATAGGTGCGCTTCAACTTTTTTCCGATAGGGAGGGCGAACGACGCAATATTTTTTATTTTTCCTTGTCATTTGTAACGATTGCAAATCGTGCAAATTTTTTATGAAAATAATCCTTATGTATATGTTCAAACTCGATAATAAAAAAAAATTAGTTAAAAAAGTCAAACCGTTTGTGTTTTATTCAAAAAAGTTCAAAAGTTGAAGCGCTCTTACTGAAAACCCCTATATTTCTGATTCTGTTCCCTCCATAGTCTATGCGGAGCTTTACGCATACGAGCCTTCTTAAGCTAAATTTCCTATATTTATTCTCATTATTAAATTTATTCATTGTTAATCTTTAATTACAAATACAAATTTCTTCTTGTTCCTCAATACTTCGAAATCAGCTGATTAGACTTACCAGCTTAATCAATATAAAAACAGGAATCAAGGTAAACTAATTTTTGGTATTACTGATTTGTATAGTATCCAAAGCAGAACCAAACAATACTAGCTCCAGATAACATTGGATCATATATTTAACTGCTTGATTTCGATTGCTAAAACTTCCAAATTGTCATAATTTTACATCAACTACATTAAGTTAGTTTATTGCCGTTTAATATGCATAGTTCACAATTCTTTATGAAAAATTTAATTTTCGGTTTGTTTTAGATACCGAAAAACAAGACCCCCGTTTATAAAGTGTACGTCATCAGTCGAGATAATGCACCAATCTCAATTGAAGCATCTTTCTAAAAATCTTCTGAAGGAAAATCTTTTTCTACTGTAGATCATTTCATACCATATCGGAAAATAGCTATCACTGTCAATATAGCTTTTGAAGAAAGAAAGGAGTATTTCCGTAACGAAAACTAACATTGATCACATATTTTAAAACTTATTTGCGATCTGTTTAAGCTAATTGTTTGATCTGCGCATATGCGACCGCGCATTCCGCATGGTACTCACATCTGCTGGGGCTCGCTTCATATCCGCAGGAAAGATCCGGGACATACTTCCCAATTTCCCAGCTGAAGCACCCGTATTAGTATGTAAACGAGCGTGACCACATACGTCAGGTCAATCCCGGGGGATCGAATAAGGAATCTCTTTTTGGGGATTCGGCAACTGGTCACCCAACATAAGCGGATCAAATGGAAAGAAGATCTGAAGATTTGCAACTTCACCACTGCTATGAGTAATCTCTGGTCAAACGTAAGATCCCTGCCGAGCCCAACGAAGCACTACGATAAGGTGGATATCACCTTCAGTGATTGTACTTAGTCGGATCCGAAGACATGCGTGAGCTATTTGAGCCGGCAATTTATATTGCATCTTCCGGTCAACAGATCCAAACGTTGTCCCAGCAGACGGCTGCACAAACTGCCGAACAACAGTGCGCCATTTACTTTGTCGAATGTTGAGGTTCAGGTGGCCATCAACAAAGCTAAAGCTTTCAAAGCCATTGGCCCTGACGTAATTAATATGCTGATACTGAAAAACCTTGGTCCATTGGGAGTAGGATTCCTCACAAGGGTATACAACCTGTCTAGGGTCACTCTCAAAGCAGCGAGAGTGGTCCCACTACTGAACCCTGGGAAATTCGCTAACCAAAGAAAATCCTATCGTCCAATAACTCTCCTTTCCCCAGTAGTAAAGACTCTTGAAGGTTTAAGGTTTAAGTCGATGACACACAAATACCGACAGTATACAACCCCAAAATTTTGGGGGTTACCTTCAATAATTTGCTTTCCTTTTCTAAGCACACGACCGCAACTGCTACTAAGGTCCAAACCCGCAAAAACGTCCTCAAAGAGCTAGCCGGCAGTACTTGGGGTAAAGATAAAGATTCTAGATTCCATATGCCATATTAAACCTACTCACCTCACACCCTCTCCCCGTGGACCCAACCTGTCGAAACAGCAAGTTTCCGGCGCTACCGTTAGATGAGCTAGACGGAGACGACCGGTAACTGATGGGGTTTAGTAAACTGTATTTAGTAAACTATTTAAGTATGCATCTACTGTAAATCACCGATGATTATTCTTAATTTTTGCAGATGAGAGGGGCATGTATGAATGTAAAAGTGTAGCAAGTAGAAAAAATCCATTCAGAATTTCGTTGGTCTATATAATAATGCAACGCTACCTAAGCAAGAAATATTTCATAAACCTACAGTGACATATACATACATACTTATATAAGTATGAACATGCATGCATTTGTGAGTGGATTTGCACATGTATATGTATGATTTTGATGTGTGAACATCTTGTCGAAGTAAAAAAATACATATGTACGTAGTTTGCACGTATTCATCCACATGTATGAAGTATATGCATTCATTTATATTTTTATTTAAACGGGCGTACTACAATGAAGAGGACTCGTGTTCAAAACTCAAACCATTTTAAATATCGAGCAGTGACAAATCTCAAATTACGCGCAAAAGATAGAGGTTCTGCGTTTACTCGATGACACGACCGTTATTTTATCCGTGTGCGTTGAGCTGTAGTGAGTCGAAGTAAACGAAGTGTTCAGGGCAGGAAGGAATTTTTCGGCCCGTGATATCCAATGCTACACATTATTCCATTCCCCAGTGCGAAACAAATGATGAAGAAGGATTTTTGCGCAAAAAGATACCACTTTATAGACAAAAGATGTGTACATAAAAAGGGGTGGGTAATTTAACAAAGGCGATGAACGCACAACAGCAGTGGGCAAATTACGGTAGTGGGAATTAATATGTGCTATACACACTTGTGTTTGTATTCGTGACAGCGGCTTCGTTGACGACAATCATTATGGTGACGGAGGTAGCATTGGTGTAGGTTACGTAGAGGGTGGCAATAGTGATGGAGGTGGTTGTGGTCGCGGTAAAATTGTGGAAAATGAATTGGGGATGATGACTTCTTTCGCCGATACTTAACTGCCACTTACCGAGCACTTTCTCTTCTAATGACAGCGATGTTTATAAAAAGGAACTTGAACCAAATCTAAGAATAAGATACGTTTGCCCTTAGAACACCCTGTAACAATTTCGCGGAACTACGGAAGGGCTTAACTTACAATAGTACCTCGTATTCAGGAAAACAGTAAATATAAAGCCATCAATTTTTCTCACATTTGTAGGACTGCTCTTACGTATGTATGTGTTTAAATGAGTAAATATATATGTATATTATGTATATACATGCATATTGATAACATCCTCATATGTCACATTATTTTCTTCCTACACCGATCAACGGCTTCTAAAACACGAATTATATATGCAAATTATTACTTCACTACATGCCCTCATTATAAAACTGAAATTATTTTCTTTTCTGTCATCCACAAAATTGGTGAGACAGCTACTTTTGATTTCAAGTGCAATTGGAAATTATATTATTGATTCAACATGTGGTTCTTATTGTCAGGATCTTAACGATCTGGCCCGCGACTTAAAATTGTCAAATAAGGACTGGAAGAATGGAGTTCGCTTCATTCAAATGTATGAGCCTAATTGAACCTGTTTTGTATCTTAGGGAGTCATGTTGAAACCGTAAAAACACTTATTGAAAATATTTGAATTCTAGTTTTATCACTTTGTAGCAAATAAATAAGCATTTTGTGGAATACACATACTTATGTAACTATACGTTCTTTTCTGAGTAATGATGCCAGCACTCACGGTAGGCTCAGGAAACTAGCTGTTTCGACGGGTTGGGTCCAGAGGGAGAGGGGTGTTAGATGAGAAGGTTTGAGGGGGCATGTGAAAAGGTGGTTGGTATCGTGCGGGGTACCTACACATGCTGGACATATGTTTAGTATGTCGGGGTCGATTCTGGATGAGTAGGGGGTTAACCTGCTACAGTATTCATTACGTAGTTATACCAAGGTTACAGGTATGCGCGGGACTCTCGGTGAAGTTGGAGCTCTTCCTCTACGATTGGTGGTGGTTGGACTCCGATAACGGCATTCGGGGGTTGGGAGTTTAAGAAGGTGGTAATGGTCTCCCGATGAGTGTCGTTTATGGTCTGTCTGTACACTGTACGATCCAGCAGCTGTCTGTCTGTTTTGTCTTAGATCTCATCCGCGTAGTTGAGGAAATGCCTCCTGACGTGTCTTGGAAGTGGCTCAGGCTGAAGCAGGGGTCTACATGGGAGAGGCCTGCTGTAACACCCTAGCAGAAACTGTTAAATTTCAGATTAAGCGAAGCAAAATCGAACGAATGTTTATATCGGCTCATTGTATGCGAAATTAAATTTGTAAGCCAAAAAGCTTACGTCTTGCAAACACAACAAACTTTGTTAAAACTTAATTTTTGGAGCGAGTTTGTTAGTACAGATTCCAAATTCTACGAAAAAAAAAGAGGTTGTCTGTAAAGTCGGTTTACTGACGATAGTTTAACGTGATAACGTCATAAGAAAATACTGATTGAATGGTTGCATTTTTCAAAAAAAAATTTTAATTTTATTTGTTTGATAGATATTTTGTATGGATATAGAGAATGAGTTAACATTAACATAACATAACATAACATAACATAACATAACATAACATAACATAACATAACATGCTGTTCAAGCAAGGTAACGGCCTTGTCATGTCGGTCTCCTTGCCGCGGGGATGAGGCTTAAGTGGCGAGTTAACCCCATTCTATGGAGATTAACTTACCACGAACTAAGAGGGCAGCTCCATATAGGAATTGGGTATTCACTCAACCGCGGAACGGCGGAATTGGTGGCCACCCAAGTACTATGTGGAGAGTACCGTACCGACAACCTGGCAGGAGGTATAAAATGCATTTTCTTACAATGTGGAGGCTTAACAAGGATCTTTCTGCACGAGGTAACCCACTTCTGGGAAATCCTCCCGTCGAGCAATCGACGGCTCGGGCATCGGATGTGCAGGCCCGAACCCCACACTCCCCTATGACCGGAACTGACACCCAGGGTTCCGGAGGAAGCGAACTACTAGTGGTGAAACATGACACATTGGCTATGCCAATGGAGAGCCGAGTGAGTGTGAGTGATACACCGCCGTCGAAACGATCTGAAGCAACTGAAAAAGTTGTGGAGGATGTGGAGATGGCGGACAATCTCTCAGTAGACTCAGACGGATCTCTGGTACCGAGTAAGTCTTTGACAACGGTTAAACCTGGTGCGAATCAGGTAAGTACCGGTAAAAAGACCGAAGTTATTGGAGATTCGAACGCAGGTGTTGGTCTAACCGCAAGGCAGATCAAACGAAGGAGACAGAAGGCGAGGCAAGCCGAAGCACTAGCTAAGGCAAGGACTCAAGCTCCGTCAACTTCGACACCTGTAACGGAAACGGGAAAGCGTGGCAGAACAGAGGATTCCTCTGTAGCGCTGCGCTCTTCCGGAAACGAAACAGGGTCTGTGCCAACGACCGGGAAGAGGAGAAAGGCAAAGAAGAGGAAAGTCGAGAGACGGAATTCGGAAATGCCTGCATCCTCGACCCAATCCAAGGCAGACAAACCTTTGCCTGACAAGGCAGAGGCTAAGGGACCTCAAATGTCGAATGACACTCTTCCGTCAACGTCTGGCGAATCATTCGCGAGAATGGCAGCAAAGGCAATGACGGTGGAGATACATACCGACAAACAAGATGGTCTACTGTCCAAAGGGCAACAAGACTATCTTGACAGCTATCTTTGGAAAGCTATCGGTGAGTCGAAAGACGCGCCGACGTTCGAGGGGAAAAGCGTGGTAGACGGCATCGTAAAGGTGCACTGTTCCAATGCTTTTTCCCGAGAATGGCTAGAAAAAGTTATAGCAAAGATTCCAGCCTGCGAAAACAGCAAGTTCATTCTTGTTGAGAGTAGCAAAGAAAGGCTGGTACGAGCGAGTGTCTGGATTCCGGGTCCTTCCTGTAATTCAGCAGAACTCCTCAAACGCATCCGTGTTCAGAATAAGGATCTTGACACGACTCTCTGGAGAGTATACTCGTGCACCAGGCAGAAATCCGCTACCACTTCGGAGGCGGGTTCCCACCTGGTACTGGGTATCGATCTTGGGTCCCTCAAGGTGCTTAAGTCGAAGTACGGTTGCCGTCCTCACCTACATCTGGGGCGGATCCAGTTCCGCGTCCAGGATAAGGTGGAGGACAAAGCGTAAATATACTCAGTCTCATGACTGAAGTAATATTTACACAGATTAATCTGCAGCATAGCAAAGCGTCTACGGCTCTCTTGTGCCGTAGGCATGCAAAACTGCAAACACACCCACACATAATACTTATACAAGAACCATGGGTATGTCACAAGCGTATCCGTGGTCTAAGTGCTATGTCGTGGGGACAAATACTTCATTGTGAAGGGAATGTGAGACCGCTAGCATGTATTATCATGCCGAGGTTGATCGAACACACGATGTTAAAAGAGCTATGCTCTGGAGATATCGTTGCTGTAAAAATAAAGTACTGGAAAAGTGGGAACAGTGTCGAAGTTATCATAGTTTCGGCCTACCTACCCTATGACTCTGTACAGCCACCTCCTTCGAGGGAGCTAAGAGAAGTGGTCAAGTACGCAGAATCCAATAATCTGGGGCTAATAGTGGGCTGTGACGCAAATTCACAGAACATTGTGTGGGGAAGCAGCAAATGCAACCCCAGAGGTCTCAAGTTACTGGATTTTATCCTGTCATCCGATTTGGTCATCCAAAACACTGGTAACAAACCAACTTTTGTGACCAGAAGGAGACAAGAGGTGATTGATTTAACACTTACCAATAGGTCAGTTGGAATTCAAATCAACCGATGGCGAGTTTTGGAAGAGGACTCTCTTTCTGATCATCGTCTTATCGAATTCCGACTGGGAATTGACACAATATCAATACCTTCCGGTAGGAATCCTCGAAATGTGGACTGGGACAGGTATGGTGAGCTTGTAACAGAGCGATTACCAAACCTGAAAAAACTCAAATCAGCAGAAATGATTGAAGATGCTACTAAGAAATTAGAAGGTACTTTAATCAACTGCTTTGAGGAACTGTGTCCACTCAGGCAAAGCAGACAGGGAAAGCGGTTCCTTGGTGGAACCCTGAACTGTCGAAGCTTCGTGTACGGTCCAGGAAACTTCTTAATAAGGCCTTGAAGACCAAAACAGAAGAGGACTGGGCCAATCATCAACTTACACAGAGAGAATATAAGAAAAAAGTACGGAAAGCCAAACTTGAATCCTATAGAAATTTCTGCAGTAACGTCGAAGAAATGAGGGAAACAGCGAGACTTTGTAAGGCCCTTCATTTAGACCGCTCAGTAAGGCTGGATTCCATTCGAAAACCTGATGGTTCATACACCATTTCCAAATCGGAAACGTTTAATGCTCTACTCGAAACCCATTTTCCGGGTAGTAGAACTCTCTCTGAAGCTGAGAGTGGCATGAGCAATGACGGTGGCAACGGTGGAACCTCTAGGTACAGCTGGTATATTGCTAGTCGGATAGTGACAAGGGAATCGATAAGGTTTTCCTTATCTTCCTTTGACAACTTTAAGTCCCCTGGACCTGACGGAATATATCCAGTAATGCTTAAAAAAGGAGGAGACAGGCTGATTGAGGCCCTGAAAAGGATCTTCACAGCCTGTCTTACATTTGGTTATATACCATCCCAATGGCGACGCGTAAGAGTAGTATTTATTCCAAAACCAGGAAAAGATGACTATTCCCTAGCAAAAAGTTTCAGACCAATCAGTTTGACATCGTTCATGTTGAAAAGTCTGGAACGAGTGGTGGAGAAACATATTCGAGTGGGGGTATTGCCGAGAAGTCCACTCAGTAGAAATCAACACGCTTACCAGAGTGGAAAATCATGTGAATCAGCCTTACACGATCTTGTTAGCAAGATTGAAGCTGGGCTGGAAGCTGACGAATACACAATGGGCGTGTTCGTGGACATTGAGGGGGCTTTTGATAATGCCACTTTCGGCTCGATATGTTCTTCTGCCGAACGACACGGAGTTAATCAAGCCATTATAAAATGGATATACTCCATGCTCTCTGAGAGGCTGTTAACCACTGGTGGGAACGACGACGAGCAAATCACAGTCAGGGCCAAGCAAGGATGTCCCCAAGGGGGTGTTCTTTCTCCGCTGCTGTGGTGCTTCGTCGTAGACTCCCTATTAGCGGAGATGCAGGAACTCGGCTTTCACGTCCAAGCATATGCGGACGACGTCTGTGCGCTAACATCGGATAAATCCTTAAGGAGGCTTTGCACGAAAGTGCAGAGCATCCTTGACAAAATCGATGATTGGTGCATGAGACAAGGTCTTTCCGTTAATCCGAACAAAACAACCATAGTCTTGTTTACGAGAAAACGGAAATTGGATGGACTCAGTCTTCCAACACTGAAAGGTGTGACACTTGGTTTTTCCAACGAAGTTAAATATCTAGGAGTAATCTTGGATAAGAAGCTGACCTGGGAGACACACGTTTCACTGAAGGTGAATCGTGCATTGAAGATTTTTCAGCAATACCGTAGAGCCTTTGGCAAAACTTGGGGTCTGAAACCTGCTGTGGTCCTATGAATATACACGGCACTTATCAGACCAATCATCACTTACGCTCCTGTGGTCTGGTGGCGACGGAGCATGGTTAAGTCCACAATCCGGGAACTATACAGGCTGCAAAGAAGTGTATGTTTATGCATCACGGGTGCCATGAGTACAACCTCTGGTGATGCCCTAAATGCTATGCTTAATCTGCTCCCCCTGGATCTTAAGATACAACAGGAAGCAATAAAAGCAATGTGTAGACTCCATAAATATGGTTTCTGGCACGAAGATGGAACTTCGGGACACAGAGAAATCTTTAAGTTGCTGTCGGAGCAGTATCCACTGTTCTTGGCACCTAAAGATGACCTGATACCCACAGTTTCGTTCGGAAGGAAATTTGATGTCAGATTTCCATTGCGTGAGCAATGGAGCAATCCAGAATGCATGCAGGGAGGTTTGACGGATATTTTCTTTACCGATGGGTCCAAGACTGAAATAGGGTCTGGAGCCGGATGGTACTTAAACGATAGTAATAAGTATCACTATGCTATGGGGGGAATGGCAACTGTTTTTGAAACAGAAGTTTTTGCCATCCTAAAAGTAGCCGAATGGATAATCGAGAGGAGATGGAGCGGGAAACAGATTGGAGTCTTCAGTGACAGTCAGGCTGCATTGAAGGCCCTGGAGAACGCGAAGCAACCCTCGAAGTTTGTTCAAGAATGTAAGAAGAAGCTTAATTCTGTCGCAAGACAAAACAGGCTTGTACTTATATGGGTTCCGGGACACTCCGGTGTTCAAGGAAACGAAATTGCCGACGAATTGGCCAACCGTGGATCAGCGGTGCCCCCACAGGGGCCAGAGCCAATAATCGGAATCAGTCCCGCAGGAATCAAGAACTGGATCAACGATTATGTAGGCAATCTACATAAAGAGCGATGGTCCGGTCTAGAACGCTGCAGAACTGCAAAGTGTTTTGTGACAAGTCCGAACAGAAAACTGTCAAACTTTCTACTAAAACTTAGAAGGAAAGACATTCGGTTGATGGTCGGCATCATTACAGGACACAACCCATGGGGTCAGCATATGACCACCATTGGAATCATCGAGGACCCGGTATGCCTGTCCTGCTTGGAGGGGGCGGATAGCACTGAGCACTTTCTCTGTGAGTGTCCTGCCTTTGCTAGAGCGCGACTACGGGTATTGGGTTCCGATGTCATGGGAATGAGTAATATTCGTTCTCTAAAACTGGAGGATATTTACAGATTCGCCAAAGAATCTGGAAAATTCTCACAGGACTAACTATCTCTATCTCTGTCTCTATTCTTTCCTATCTCTTTCTCTGATACTTTTCTCCCTCCCTCCTTAACTATCTACCCCCTTTCCAGAGCTTTAAATACAATGGGCTTTTTAGCCTGAGTGTTTTAGGAGCCACCAAATCTCCTGGTGCTCCTTGGCTCGACCTCTTCAAATTTTTCAAATTCAAGGTAACGATGCATGAGCAAGATAACGACGCATTTTTTGGTGCGTGCAGCCGGCTACATAGAATTATAAGACGTTATCACGTCAAAAAATAATAATAACATTAAAACAACAGGTATTATTAACAAACTTGGTTTTATTTTAAATTCTTCAAGTAAATCAAATTAATAATAATCAATAAGAAGGCATATGCAAATGCAAATACATGAATTTATATATGTACATATGCGCATATACATACACATATACGCTCACTTAAGTAGGAGAGAGCAAGATGTCGAACGTTGCCGTTCGTTTGCTTTGTCGTTCGTTCCGCGCTTTCGCTTGCAGTTCATTCAAGGTAACGACAAATGAGCAAGGTAACACTAATGAGCAAGGTAACGACACATTTTTTCGTGCGTGCAGCCTGTTAAATCGAATTATAAGACGTTATCACGTCAATAATCAAGGAGACTACATACCAGCGTAATATATGTAGGTATAAGGCGCTTTTAATGTCAATGGATTGGAAAATTCCTGGGAGTTTCTACAAATGAGTACAACCATTCAAAATGCTTTTGACAAAATATGATCTAAGTGTTTCATAAAAGTTAATTTAGAGTCGAAAATCAGACCTAAGTCCTTAATTTCACGATTGTTTTTTTAAGTGTTACCATCCAGCTTGTAACTAAAATTACATGTAATAATGTTCCTTGAATATGTAACAACACAACACTTTTAATAATTAGGATATAAGTCATTCACTGCGCAACACACGTCAAAATTCTTGAGATGATCTTCATCGTCGCATTTTTAACGTAAGCTTTGTCAGCCGCCTCTCTTACATCTCGGAAGAACGAGGTGCGGCTAACACGAAGCGGTATCTGCGAAAATCTCTTAACGGAGTAAAATGGGATTAATTGAGGTTCTGCACTTGTTAATAATTCTTCGAGAAATGACAAAAAGTATACGATTACAATGGTACACGTTTGATATAACAAAATTTTAATAAAGTGAAAACAATGTTTTATCTTTGCTTCAATTTGTTACCGATTTTTTTAAACAACCCAATATTAATTATCAAATAAAAAAAAATTAAAATGTTAATTATTAAATTTAGAAATATTTTTAAAAAATATACTAAAGAAACACTCGTAACGAAATTGAATCAATTTGATACACCCCCAAATGTAAATACCAGTAATTTTGTTTTTGTGGTTATATATACATATATATATATTTATAATAGGCACGTACACCCTTTTTGGGTGTTGTGCCGAGCTCCTCCTCCTTTTTGTGGTGTGCGTCTTGATATTGTTCCACAAATGGAGGGACCGAGACGACTCCGAGCGGCAGATATTTTATGAGGAGCTTTTTCATGGCAGAAATACACTCGCAGGTTTGAATTGCCTGCCGATGGGCGACCGCTATTAGAACAATGTTTTTCTTAATTTTGGTGTTTCACCGAGATTTGAACCAACGTTCGCTCTGTGAATTCCGAATGGTAATCACGCACCAACCCATTCGGCTACGGCGGCCGCCGTAGTGGTTATATAGTAGATTTTAAAATATGCTCTCCTTTGCTTTTTCTCGACGACAAAATTCGGCTCCCACTCTAAAGTGGCATAACCGGACCCTCGAGCCTAATGAATTCGCGAGCCCAAATTTTCATATAATCACGCGTAATAATGAGACTACCATAGTGCTTAAGTTTTCTGTCCTTTACATATGAACATTTTTATTATGGAAGAGTATTCATCATATATGTAAGCATATACCGTAATTTTGTTCAAACCAGCTTATTACAATGAACTAAATACATACATACAGTATATGGGTATCGGATATTCTCTCCCATTCCATCAAAACTTATTTTATACTGAATGTAATAACATACAGTCTTAGCGTAATAAGGATTAAGACACGCCGATAAGAGGGCCGAATAGCCTCTGTACATTTGAATATGTACATATACATGTATGCTTACATACTTATGCATATTCTCTTATTACTCGTATATGTATGGAAATGGCGAAACCTGAAATACAGATATAATAAAGGCTGTAAGCTTAAGAAATGAGTAAAATTACGCGGGCTACATTACATTAGTCATTAACCCTTTCATGTGCTTTGCATTAGTTTGTTTTCGTTTGTATACGAGTACAGGTAGCCCTCCTTCAACACGACATCTTATAACACGGTTTCGCTATAACACGATTCGTAAATTGTGCAAACCCTCCTACAACACGGCACCTATAACATGGTTTCACTCTAACGTGATAAGAAAATAACAAAAACCTTTGTAAAGTACTGTACTTTTACACCCGCGGCGATGATTGCCGTCTTAAAGATACAGTGTTGCCACCGAGATGTATACATTTTTTTCTCAGTACGTGTTCGGGAAACTATTTCTTTTTATCTCCGTGGCCTGACAACAAATGTGTCTCACGCTGCTGGTCGGCAGTCTGCGACGAGAAGAATAACTTTCTAACATTAAGTTTCAGTACCAAGCCATGTCCGAGAAAGATAAAAAAAACAACGTTCAAGAGGAAATTAATTTCTTTAGAAGTAAAGATACAGATCTTGGATCGTCTTTTGAAAGGAGAAAAAGCGTCTGTTCCTACCACCGTATTACATAATAAGATCTAACCGACTCAAAATCAATGAATGTAATGTAATGGATGCACTGAATCGACATCATACCCTTGGCGCAGAAAGAACTAAAAACATCAACGTTAAATGCGTTTTGGAAGAAAATATGGTTCTCTACAGTTGAACTAGAAAACGTGCCTGAAAATGAAACGCCTCAAAAAATGAAATTAGTGGCATATTAGAACTTGCTAATCGGAGGCGAAGGTTTTGTGGATGTGGCTATAGATGACGTTCAAGATTTATTGGTGGAAGGAAAAGTTGACGAGGCGGATTTGATGGAAATGGCATCCGAAGCTGTAAGTCAAGTCGATTCTGAGGACACTAGCACAGATGAAGATTGTGCAGTTAATAAGTTAACATTAAAGGAATTAAAAGAAGGCCTAAGCATAGCTGAAAAACTCGAGTCATTTTTTTTTTGATTGCGACCCTTCTAGTGAAAGCAGCCGAAAATTCAAAAGGGAGCAAACTGTCTAGCTCCATACTGAGAAATTTACAGTAGTAAAAACCAGTAACCAAAATACAATTACAGACTTTTTTAAGAGGAAGAAGAAGAATAAACTTCTGAAAGTGAAGACGATATAATTCCACCGAATAAACGGATTATACTGAGCAGTGACGACAAAGAAATTTATTAAATTAGAGTTGTGTTTTGTGTTTAACATACAATTATATTTTTAATAAAAATTAAGTTTTTTATGTAATTAAAATTAAAAACAAAAATTATTTTTAATAAATTTTCAGAACATAACCCCCGCTTTTGTACTAGCTCTCGGTCTCAGATACTTCTAGGAACTTATCCACCGTGTTATAGGAGCGTAACCTGTACTTTCTTAGTTTGCCATATATTTATTAATAATGGTTGGGAACACTAGAGAATGAAGCAACACACATAACGCTTCCCAGTATCTGTGATGTTTGATCGAAAATTGTAACAGCTTGACACTTGCTCACGGCCACGAACTGCTTTTATTTCTGGTGGGCCGTCTTCATGCCAACAGACAAGCTGTGTGGCAGTAGTGTTATCTAGCTACCTAAAATTATAAACTTAGATAGAGACACATCTCTTATGTATGAATGTAATAATGAAATATCCACGAAATTAACAAATTTATACATATGTACTTCGTACGGATTGCCTTTTAGGGGTCATTTGCGTCCGTTGCGGCAACGAATTTGACTGACAGCAAATCATAAACGTGCCGTATGCCATGCCGACATGCTCAAAACTAGCTACTTTCTAGTTTTGGCGTATGACAAGTGCTTAAAGAAGAAGAATTTTGTATAGCGCCAGTTAAATGCAGAAAATAAGTGGTCTTTAAATTTATTGAGTCTATTAAAATGCATCCTTTTTTTTATAAAAGCTTGAAGTTATGGTCGCGATCGAAGTAATGGTCGCACCTACCTATGCCTACGACTACCATAAATTTTATTAAGACCATCTTTCGCTTCAATAAGCATTAATTTTATAATATACTTCACAGCCAACCAAAAACTGTTTAGACACACAACGAAATATAATAGTTGTCTTCACGACAAGAACATATGTTTTTTTTTGTGGCACCACGGTACGTTATACACGTCAAGTCAGTCAAATGTATTGCCGGCAGATATTTTTTATGAGGAGTTTTTTCATGGCAGAAATACACTCAAAGGTTTGCCATTGCCTGCCGAGGGACGACCACTATTAGAAAAAATGAATATAAATTGGGGACCCACAGTAACGGCGAGAGCCCCCAAAGCAATGGTAGCGTTATACTCGTACTCCTGCAGCAGGTCAATTTGCAAGAAAGGGGGGGAGGCCAGAATGGGAGCCAGAATAATACCTCTATATAGCGGTAGATAGGCCAATTTTATACCCGAATGTAGTATAATGGCTTAGAGAAAGGTAGGGATTCGTGTACGAGGTGTGTTCAAAAAGTATCGCGAATTTTGAATTTTCGCAGGTTACGTATATTCGAATTTTAATTTTTTTGTAGCAATATGTTGGTACTCATGTCTTTCACTCTTGCCGACGAGTTCGGCCATTTCGAATGTTCAATTAATTGTTGACAGCTGCTTTGCTTGCACATGTTTCGGCTCGTCTTCAATTTTTACCTATTCAAAAAGATGGATCCAAGAGCCTGTATCCAATTTCGTATTGTATATTATATTGCATATTAACCAAAATCAAATATAAAGTATTTTAAACTGTATGTATATGTAATAGTCAAATTACACTGTCCAATATAATCAGGTTCTGACAATGGATTATGATAGGGGCAGCAAGAAAAGGTAAAGGTGTATCGGCAATTTGAAACCTTAAGTCTGACTTTTACTAATTTTTGCACCTTCTTATTGTAAATCGGGGTAGGTCCCTACGCTATGCAAAAACAACGAGAAACAGGGTTCCGGAGGAAGTGCACTACTAGTGGTGAAACATGGCACATTGGCTATGCCAGTGGAGGGCCGAGTGAGTGTGAGCAATACACCTTCGTTGAAACGATCCGAAGCAAATGAACAAGTTGTGGAGGATCTGGAGATGGCGGACAATCTCTCTTTGACAACGGTCAAACCTGGTGCGAATCAGGTAAGTACTGGTAAAAAGATTGAAGTTATTGGAGATTCGAACGCAGGTGTTGGTCTATTTGCAAGGCAGATCAAACGAAGAAAACAGAAGGCGAAGCAGGTCGAAGCATTAGCTAAGGTAAGAACTCAAGCTCCGTCAACTTCGACACCTGTAATGGAAACGGGAAAGGGTGGCAGAACAGAGGATTCCTCTGTAACGTTGCACTCTTCCGGAAACGAAACGGGGTCTGTGCCAACGACCAGGGAAGAGGAGAAAGGCAAAGAAGAGGAAAGTTGAGAGACGGAATTCGGAAATGCCTGCATCCTCGACCCGATCCAAGGCAGACAAACCTTTGCCTGACAAGGCAAAGGCTAAGGGAGCTCAAATGTCCAATAACACTCTTCCGTCAACGTCTGGCGAATCATTTGCGAGAATGGGAGCAAGGGCAATGACGGTGGAGATACATACCTACAAATAAGATGGTCTACTGTCCAAAGGATAACAAGTCTATCAGCTATCTTTGGAAAGCTATCGGTGAGTCGAAAGACGCGTCGACTTTCGAGGGTAAACGTGTGGTGGACGGCATCGTAAAGATGCACTGTTCCAATGCTTTTTCCCGAGAATGGCTGGAAAAAGAGATAGCAAAAATTCCAGCTTGCAAAAACAGCAAGTTCATTCTTGTTGAGAGTAGCAAATAAAGGCAGGTACGAGCGATTGTCTGGATTCCGGATTCTTCCTGTAGTGTAGCAAAACTCCTCACTCGCAGAAATCCGCTACCACTTCGAAGGCGGGTTCCCACCTGGTACTGGGTATCGATCTTGGGTCCCTCAAGGGCCTGAAGTCGAAGTACGGGTGCGATCCTCACCTACATCTGGGGCGAATCCAGATATCGTTGTTGCAAAAATAAAGTATTGGAAGAGTGGGAGCAGTGTCGAAGCTATCATAGTTTCGGCCTACTTACCCTACGACTCTTTACAGCCACCTTCTTCGAGGAAGCTAAGGATAGTAGTCAAGCATGCAGAATCTAATAATCTGGGGCTAATAGTGGGATGTGATACAAATTCACAGAACATTGTATGGGGAAGCTGCAAATGTAACCCCAGAGGTGTTCCTGGATTTCATCCTGGCATCCGATTTGATCATTCAAAACACTGGTAACAAACCAACTTTTGTGACCAAAAGGAGACAAGAGGTGATTGATTTAACACTTACCAATAGGTCAGTTGGAATTCAAATCAACCGATGGCGAATTTTGGAAGAGGACTCTCTGTCTGATCATCGTCTTATCTATTTCCGACTGAGAATTCATACAATATCAATACCTTCCGGTGGGAGTCCTCGAAATTTGGACTGGGACAGGTGTGGTGAGCTTGTAACAGAGCGATTACCAAACCTGAAAAAACTCAAATCAGTAGAAATAATTGAAGATGCTACTGACAAATTAGAAGGTACTTTAATCAAATGCTTTGAGGAACTGTGACCACTCAGGCAAAGTAGACAGGGGAAAGCGGTTCCTTGGTGTAACCCTGAACTGTCGAAGCATCGTGTACGGTCCAGAAAACTTCTTAATAAAGCCTTAAAGACCCAAACAGAAGACGGCTGGGCTAATCATCAACTTACACAGAGAGAATATAAGAAAAAAGTACGGAAAGCCAAACTTGAATCCTATAGAAATTTCTGTACTATAGTCGAAGAAATGACGGGAACAGCGAGACTTTGTAAGCTGCTTCAACTAGACCGCTCAGTAAGGCTAGATTCCATTCGAAAACCTGACGTTTCGTATACAATTTCCAAAACGGAAACGTTTAATGCTCTACTCGATACCCATTTTCCGGGTAGTAGAACTCTCTCTGAAGTAGAGAGTGGCATGAACAATAACGGTAGCAACGGTGGAGCCTCTAGGTACAGCTAGTATATTGTTAGTCGTATAGCGACAAAAGAATCGATAAGGGTTTCCTTGTTTTCCTTTGAGAACTTTTAGTCCCCTGGACCTGACGGAATATATCCAGCAATGCTTAAAAAAGAAGGAGACAGGCTGATTGAGGCCCTGAAAAGGATTTTCACAGCCTGTCTTGCACTTGGTTATGTACTATCCCAATGGCGATGCTTAAGAGTAGTATTTATTCCGAAACCAGCTTTAGACCAATCAGTTTGACTTCGTTCGTGTTGAAAAGTCTAGAACGAGTGGTGAAGAAACATTTTCGAGTGGGGTATTGCCGAGAAGTACACTTAGTAGAAATTAACACGCTTACCAGAGTGGAAAATCATGTGAATCTTATTAGCAAGATTGAAGCTGGGCTGGAAGCTGACGAATACACAATGGGCGTGTTCGTGTACATTGAGGGGGCTTTTGATAATGCCACTTTCGGCTCAATATGTTCTTCTGCCGAACGACACGGAGTTAATCAAAGCATTGTAAAATGGATATATTCCATGCTCTCTGAGAGGTTGTTAACCGCTGGTGGGAACAGTGACGAACTAATCACAGTCAGGGCCAAGCAACGGTGTCCCCAAGTGCTGTGGTGCTTGGGCGGAGACTCTTTACTAGCGGAGATGAAGGAACTCGGTTTTCATGTTCAAGCATATGCGGACGATGTCTGTACGCTAACATCGGATAAATCCCTAAGGAGGATTTGCACGAAAGTGCAGAAGATTCTGGACAAAATCGATGACTGGTGCATGAGACAGGGTCTTTCCGTTAATCCGAACAAAACAACCATAGTCTTGTTTACGAGAAAAGGGAAATTGGATGGACTCAGTCTTCCATCACTGAAAGGTGTGACACTTGTTATTTCCTATGAAGTTAAATATCTAGGAGTAATCTTGGTTAAGAAGCTGACTTGGAAGACACTCGTTTCACTAAAGGCGAATCGCGCATTGAGGATTTTTCAGCAATACCGCAGAGCCTTTAGTAAAACCTGGGGTCTGAAACCTGCCGTGGTCCTATCTTATTAGACCAATTATCACTTACGCCTCTATGGTCTGGTGGCGACGGAGCATGATTAAGTCCACAATCAGGGAACTACACCGGCTGCAAAGAAGTGTATGTGTCACGGGTGCCATGAGTACCATTTCTGGCGATGTCCTAAATGCTATTCTTGATTTGCTCCCCCTGGATCTTAAGATATAACAGGAAGCAATAAAAGCAATGTGTAGACTCCATAAATATGGTTTCTGGCACGAAGACGAAACTTCGGGACCCAGAGATATCTTTAATTTGCTATCTGAGCAGTATCCACTGTTTTTGGCACCTAAAGACGACCTGATACCCACAGTTTCATTTGGAAGGAAATTTGATGACAGATTTCCATTGCGTGAACAATGGAGCAATCCAGAATGCATGCAGGGAGGTTTGACGGATATTTTCTTTACCGATGGGTCCAAGAATGAAATAGGGTCTGGAGCCGGATGGTACTTAAACGATAGTAATTAGTATCACTATGCTATGGGGGAAATGGCAACTGTTTTTCAAACGGAAGTTTTTGCCATGCTGCAAGTAGCCGATTGGATAATTGAGAGGAGATGGAGCGGGAAACAGATTGGAGTTTACAGTGACAGTCAGGCTGCACTGAAGGCCCTGGAGAACACGAAGCAAACCTCAAAGATTGTTCAAGAATGTAAGAAGAATCTTAATTCTGTCGCAAGACTAAACAGCCTTGTACTTACATATATGTGTTCCAGTACACTCTGGTGTGCAAGGAAACGAAATTGCCGATGAATTGGCCAACCGCGATTCCCCCACAAAGGCCAGAGCCCATAATCGGAATCAGTTCCGCAGGAATCATGAATTGGATCAGCGATTATGTATGCGATCTACATAAAGAGCGATGGTTCGGTCTAGAACGCTGCAAAACTCCAAGTGTTTTGTGACAAGTCCGAACAGAAAACTGCCGAACTTTCTATTAAAACTTGGAAGGAAAGACGTTCGGTTGATGGAAGGAGACAACCCTTCGGTCAGCATATGACCACCATTGGAATCATTGAGTACCCAATGTGCCTTTCAGGCTTGGAGGGGGCGGATAGCACTGAGCACTTTCTCTGTGAGTGTCCTGCCTTTGCTAGAGCACGGCTTCGAGTTTTGGGCTCCGATGTCGTGCGAATTAGTAATATTCGTTCTCTAAAACTGGAGGATATTCACAGATTTGCCAAAGAATCTGGGAAATGCTCACAGGATTAACTATCTCTATCTCTGTCTCTATTCTTTCCTATCTCTTGCTCTGATACTTTTCTCCTTCCCTCCTTGACTATCTACCCCCTTTCCAGAGCTTTAAATACACTGGGCTTTTTAGCCTGATTGTTTTAGGAGCCACCAATTCTCCTGGTGCTCCTTGGCTCGACATTTTCAAATTTCAATTTCATTTCAAGAGACTTACATGAGTAGTGAAATTTTATAACAAATACTTTTATGATACATTTTAATTACTCCATTATAAGTATTCCAAACTCCACCGATTTTAATGATTTATAACTCCGTGAAAACAGAATTAGAAGTACTTCATTTGCTTATAATCTCATATATATGTACATATGTGAGCTGGTAAACAAAATACTAATTTAAAGCGCTATTGAAATGAAAAAATTACTGAATGATTTCGATTTTGTTCGTATTTTACCTTCATGCTGTTCCTTAAGATACTGGTTATTCAATAAGTTTTGCGGTTCGATAAGAGATGGCGATGCTACTAGCCTAATTTTTTTTTTTTTGTTATGTTGGTACACTTTTCATATGAACAGGCGTGAACACCGAGTCACAAGAGCATTTTGACAGTGGCTTACATCCATGAATTAAAGTTAGAATTGGTGGAGCATTCACAGTATTCACCAGGTTTGGCCGTTAGCAACTTCCATCTGTTTCCAGACCTAAAAAAATGTATGCGTGGAAAGCGTTTTTCATCAAATAATGAGGTAGTAACAGCTGTGGAAGTGTATTTTACAGGATTTCCAGATTCTTACTTCGGGACGGAATTCATAAATTGGCATCTCGTTGGAATAAGCATATTGATGTTCAGCTTTATTGAATAATTAAGTGTACTTCAAACCTTAAAATTGTGTTTTTTCTTATTGAACCGCAAAATTTATTGAACCACCTCATATACAATATAATAATATTATCATTTTATATGGCGTTGTAAGCAGCGGAACATATTGTTGTGTATCGTATAAATAAATATAAATTGCTTATGGTGTATGTTTCAATCTAAAAAATTGGTTTTTCGAGGTATGCAATTTCCTTCTGCTTGCTTTTTTTGCCCCACAGTGTAATATTATAGCTCCAAATACAAATAATTATAGTGAATAAAATTTGCGCAAAGTAAACATCACCGTACACAAAAACAATCAACGTATATTTTCTTCTAAAAAACTCATAAAAATAAACATATAGAACACTAAAAATTAGGGAGGCTCGAAATTGATTTTAGAGGCATAGCTATTTTTGTACACATACGAGTATGTACACCGAGAAAAGATTGAGTTTGGTTAACAGCAAGATAATATCTAATTTTCTGTCCATGAATCCATGAGTGACTTTGGTATAATTAACAAATTTTAAATTTAGGCATATTCAGTACACCTGTCGAAGAGCTTCAGTTGTTTCTTCTCGCGTTAGTACTTATTTGGTAAAAATACTATAAAATGCAACATAATAAAATCTGAATAATTTGAATTGTTAAAAATGTGTTTGTTTGGTTAATGAAGTTCCATATTAAAAAAAAAATAAATAATTGGCGCGTACACTTCTGTTAGGTGTTTGGCCGAGCTCCTCCTCCTATTTGTGGTGTGCGTCTTGATGTTGTTCCACAAATGGAGGGACCTACAGTTTCAAGCCGACTCCGAACGGCAAATATTTTTATGAGGAGCTTTTCATGGCAGAAATACACTCGGAGGTTTGCCATTGCCTGCCGAGGGGCGACCGCTATTAGAAAAATGTTTTTATTAATTTTGCTTTCACCGAGATTCGAACCAACGACCTCTCTGTGAATTCCGAATGGTAATCACGCACCAACCCATTCGGCTACGGCGGCCGCCCGTTCCATATTAATACCCTTTAATATGATTATAAAAGATGCACATTAATGAATACTAGGATCGCCCATACGTCGAAATTTCGACGTTATTCGACGTTATATAAATACGGAGAGCAAAATTTAGTCATACCTTTTTTTAGTATTTATAGTCATAGAAAAAAGTTGAAACATACATACATATATAAATGGATAGCTTATGTTTGAATCTTTTTACATGATATATGTGAATAGATGTAGTAAAATTAAATGTGAAAAGTATCCCATTTTACCTGTATTAAGCAATCCTATATTTGTGTATTTCAAATATCATATTTTTTTTATTCATGAATTCTAAACATTTAATTCCATGTATTACGGAGAAAAAAATTAATTTTGTTTGAAAAAGCATAATAAAAAACAATCATTAATTAATCTATGACCATCATAATTTCCGAATCAAATTTATAATAGTATGCATTTACAATAATATTATTTATTTTTATACATAATTTTTTTTATTCATGAATGGAAACATTTAATTTCTTGTATTACGAAAAAAAAAAATTAATTTTGTTTGAAAAAGCATAATAAAAAACAATCATTAATTAATCCTTTCTCATCAAATGTATAATAGTATTGATTCACAATATATAAGTTTCCAGTTGTTTCATCAACTTTTATATCATGATACATATACATTAGGGCGGGTCGATTTAAAAATCGCTCATTGCTCTCGTATTCTAGGGATGAAAATAAGAAACTTTGCCGATGGAACCATACCTCTAAAACGAATTCTTATGTCCCCCAATTTAAAAATATCACCATTTTTGGCCTTTACATGAAAAAATCAACTAAATTGCTATGTTTCTTCTTTATTTTTATTTATTTATAATAATATTTATTATTTATTTATAATAATATCTATTTTTTCTCTTAAGAAATGTATTTAGTCAGAACATATGTAAATGAAAAAATTAATTTAAGTGAGTTATAGAAAAGAAACTAAAAAGTTCGACCCAAATTGGGGGACATCAGAATTCGTTTTAGAGGTATGGTTCCTTCGGCAAAGTTTCTTATTTTGATCCCTAGAATATGATTTTCACAGAGAAATGGGCGTTTTTTTTGCCTCCCCACAAATCGATCCGGCCTAATATACATATATATTATCATGATACATATTATAACATGATATATCATAATATAGGTAAAATAGTGTGATTAATTTTACCTGCACCTATTCACTTATGTATTTTTTTTAATACATTATGCAAACCGTCTCTAAATATGCTATCCATTGGTATATGTTTCAACTTTTTTCTCTGACTATAAATACTAAAAAAAGGTACGACAAAATTTTGCTCTCCGTATTAATATATTATAAAGATTTATGTACATTTGCGCGTATTTATAATAATAAAGTCCTCAGTAACTTGAGGATTTAATTTCAAAGTAAAATATATGTTTTTTCCTCATTAATGATTAATTTAAAATAACCAATGCATGCTTACTACCGATTTTATATACATATGTACATATAAGGTCAGTCTATAAGCTCGTGCGTTTTTTACCCATAATTTCACTTTTGTACGATTTTTGTAATTATACAAAAAATTTTACGCGGAATATAACGGAACTATGTATTTATATTTTCTTTGATATATTGTGCATTCAACAAGTAATTTTAATCGCGGATAGAAGCACGTGTTGTTAAAAAGTAACATGGAATCTTCGAACGCGTATAAGAGGCATATTTAGTATTTTTTTTTATAAAAGTGGCCAAAATGCAACAACTGCTGCTGTAGAAATAAAGACTATTCACGTAAAGGATACCGCGAGTGTAAGGACTGCGCAAAAGTGGTTTTCAAAATTCCGACATGGAGGATGCCCCGCGCGCTGGTCGTCCTGAAGTCTATAACTCCGACACCGTGCTCGAACTCGGGGAAGCTGAGCCAAATCTGACAGTCGATATGATAGCTCAGAGGTTAAATTCATCGCACGGAACAGTCCCCATGCACCTGGTTCAGTTGAGAAAATGGGTTCCGCATAGACTTTCCGTCACCAACCTTCAGCAGAGAGTGAATGTGTGTTCTCAGCTGCTGCAACGGCTTGAAAATAAAAGTTTTTTGAACCGTATCGTTACTGGTGGGGAAAAATGGGTCGTTTACAATAATCTTGTTCGCAAACGCCAAGGGTTAGATAAAAATGAAACACCAGAACCGACCCCTAGAGATGGCCTTCACCCCAAGAAGATTCTCCTGTCTATTTGGTGGGATATGGCCGGTATTGTTTATTATGAACTTCTGGAACCAAACCAGACGATAACTGCTGATTATTATTCCCATCAGCTATCAAACCTGAATGAGGCACTTAACAAAAATCGATCGTCTTTAGTGAATAGACGCAAAGTTTTGTTTCACCACGACAACGCAAGACCTCATACCGCAAGGCAAACATTAGGCAAGCTGAACGAGCTCGGTTGGGAACTAATGCCGCATCCAACATACTCTCCGGATATTGCACCTTGTGATTATCACCTTATCCGTGGACTTGAATCCCATGTGAGTAACAAGAAGTACTCCTCAAAAGAAGCTATAAAAAGGGATATCGTAGCGTATTTTTGTTCCAAGGACAAAAAATTGTTTGAGCAGGGAATTGAAAATGTGCCTAAACGTTGGGAAGGCATTGAAAATAGTGAAGAAAAATATATTATTGATTAATAAATACTTTAAACTTCTTTTTTTATTAATTGTAAAACCACCTTTAAAAAGCGCACAAACTTATGGACTGACCTGATATATATTATATAATTGGCACTTATTGGTGTTTGGCCGAGCTCCTTCTCCTACTTCTGGTGTGCGTCTAGATATTCTTTCACAAATGCCTACCGAGGGGCGACCACTAATAAAAAAACTTTGTCTATCATTTATTATTTAATGCACGGAGATTCGAACCTGCCCACTTCCGAATAGTAGTCGCGTTCCAACTCATTTGGCTACGGTGGCCACTACAGATATTAAGAACATAGTTATCTGTCTCATAGTGTTACTCATTCGGATCAATAAATATTTAACAGAAATATTAATTTTTCAAAGCAAAAAAGTATATGGTCAACTCAAGGTAGGCATTCAGAGATGCTCAAGTTAATTGTTAATTTCCCGTCACTAAATATATTTGCTTCTCCTAGCTTAAGTACACCATTTGGTAACTTTTAAATATAATACATAGGCCATTTTGTTACTAGTCTAACCGTCTAGGCAAGTGAGTACTGTATACGATAGCATAATGGGCAAAACAAAAAGAGGATCACTGTCTGAGCTGGGACTGGTAAGCGACATTTCTAAAGGACACTAAGTAATTAGCTGTATGCGGCAAAAACGTCAAAAATAACTTCAATGGAGAATTTGACGTTGTGAGGCCACACGTCGCGACATACAGAAAACATAAGTGCATACTCTTCATTGCGAAATTTTAACCTCGCTTTTCTAAACAATTGATGTTGCGTGTCAAAAAGCAAGGTGAATATTTTGCTGGCAGATGCAGAAGTATCAAATTCGCAGTGTCAAACATAAGATAAGACGCAAAACTAATATAATAAATTAGTTGAAATGTTGTTGTTAAAAGATTATAACAATATTAAATAAAATAAAATTATATTTATTTCATTATTCTTGTTATTCCATATTTACGAGGATCGAAAAAGACAGCGCAAAAATAAAAACCACTTAATTGTTTGGGGTAAACCTTGTTTTATGTCTCGACATAGTCTCCTTTTATTCTTATACACTGCACCCAGCGCTGTTCTGGTTTGCTGATTCCTTCCGAAAAATTGGATTTTTCCAAGTCTGAAAAATAGCAATTCTTTTTCCCGCCAGCCATTTCTTGAAATTGGAGAACAAATAGTATTCCAACGTATCCGAAGGGAACCACGCCTGGAGAATGGGGGGATGTAAAACGAGTTAGAAGTCTATTTCCATTAATATTTCGACCACAACTACTAAGCGTTAGTAGTTCTCCTAGATTTTTATTAGTACTACCAATTGTTAAAAAAATAGTAATATTGTGTTAATACCTTCTGCTCAAATATGAACGAGACGTTATCAATAAAACGGTCCGCGGATGACATATGGCAAAAATAAATTTTTTGTTTTTTGGTAGGACTGTTATAAGCTTACATGGCAAATTTCAGCGTGATATGTCACATAGTTTGTTTTCTGTGCTACTGTAAACAAGTCAAGCTCGAGTGTGTTCTTTGAATTCTCTTTTATGACTTCAATTGTCTCAAAATGTTTTCCACGGAGCGGCAACTTGAGCTTGGGAAACAGGAAAAACTCACATGGAGCCATATCAGGCGAATACGGTGCTTGCGGAACGATATTAACATTATTTTTGTTCAAATAATCGCGAACAAGACGTGATGTGTGAGCTGGTGCATTATCGTGATGCAAGAACCATGACTTGTTGTCCCACAATTCCTTCCTTTTAAGACGAATGTTCTCGCGCAAACGCTTTAAAACGTCTAAATAATATTCAGCGTTAACCGATTTTGCGATTTGTGCGATTTTCAAGCACAATTTCCTTTACTTTTCCGATGTTTTCGTCGTTTACTGATGTTGCCGGACGACGTTCATGAGGCAAGTTTTCAACCGATGTACGGCCCTCTTTGAACGATTTGTACCACTGGAAAACACGTGCACGCGATAGAACAGAGTCCCCATAGGTTGTCTGCAACATTTTTGAGGCGTCTGAAGACGAAATTTTGTTGGAATAACAAAATTTCAAACAAATTCTTTGTTCAACTTGAATTTCCATCGTTAAATTCGAAGAACACACTCGAGCTTGCCTTGTTTACAGTAGCACAGAAAACAAACTATGTGACATATCACGCTGAAATTTGCCTTGTAAGCTTATAACAGTCCTACCAAAAAACAAAAAATTTATTTTTGCCATATGCCATCCGCGGACCGTTTTATTGATAACGTCTCGTTCATATTTGAGCAGAAGGTATTACAAAAGACATACAAATATACGAAGTGACTCAGTTACAGAGTTTAAAAGCAACAGATATTCATATGGGAATAGAATAAAACTTCATTCCTGTACATTGGATCTGACCGTTAGACAAAGGGTTAGCTTCGTTCTCTTTACCTTCCCTCTCCGTCCCACTCTCTCCCTCTCTACAAATCATTGCCTCTCTTGATTGAGTTTAGGGACTCCAGTATGTCTCTTGTCATAAGCTTTAGATTTATCCAAAAAGGCAAGTCAGTTTCTTCTTCTTAATTGGCGCGATAACCGCTTACGCAATTTTGGCCGAGTTTAACAAAGCGCGCCAGTCGTTTCTTTCTTGTGCTAACCGGCGCCAATTGGACACACCTAGTGAAGCCAAGTCCTTCTCCACCTGATCTTTCCAACGCAGAGGAGGCCTTCCTCTTCCTCTGCTACCACCAGCTGGTACCGCATCGAATACTTTCAAAGTCGGAGCGTTTGTATCCATATATTATATTTATAGTTAATAATTATAATACATAAGGGCTAGAAAATGGAATCCAAGGAATTTTTACAAATATCTATTGAAAAAGCAAAATCAAATGACATATTGATAAATTTCGATATTTACATCATCAGTACCCAACTCATCCGTCTTTAGCTTCGTCGTAAACTTTTCACTGCACTTCCTAACTTCAATATTTTTTCTAATCAACGTTCATACCATTTTGAATAAATTAATTCATTAATTATTATTAATTGTTATTAATTAATTCATTAATTTATTATTAATAAGTAATTAATATTTTAAATAGTATTAACAAATAATAATTAATTTATTCACTAAGTTATTAAGTTGTTTTATATTTAATTTCTTCATTTTCATAACACGCTCTTTCTTTGCCGCCTTTTAGAAAACTATGAGTTAAAATACCGAAAGTAAAAAAATTAAGATATTTGGTGCATCTTCTACAGAAAAAACTCACTGTTATTTTCTGTTGCGCGGTAAAAATAAAGAACGCAAACTGGACCAGTTCGTTGTCCTTTGCGTGTATGCCATCATGCCTCCGATTTCCATTAGTTGGTAGCAAAACACGGAGCACTGAAGCAAAATTTCCAATTGGGATGGGTGCTTCGCATTCATACGAGATGTATGTATGCTTGTTTGTTGTCTACTTTCACATTCGTACACATATAATATAAATATATGTAAGTATGTATTTAGGCATTGATAAAAACGCGCCTCATATGGGCTCTGGTGACGGTCAAGCATTGTTTGACAAGAACTTTATATGTGTGCGTGTCGGCTGATTGACGCTAATATCTAAAATTTTTGATTTTCATCATTCAAAAGCCGACAACAAGTATGTGTGACACGACGACACCCGACTGCACTAACACACACAAAGCTCAGTCAAGCATGCTGTATCGTCTCCAGAGGCCATTATACATTATATCAAAAATATTTCGGGAATTGTTTATTTAAAAAGCGCGCGTTACGCATATGTCTACATTTTTTTTTGCTGGATTGTTGGTACAACTATCCTCTACTGTCGCAGACTTTGAACGTGTGTGCTCCGCGATTTTCACTATAGATAAACATATCGAACAAAGAATTTGTCTTAAATTTTGTGTTTTGAACGGTATTTCGTGTGCCGAATCGTTGAAAATGTTACAAAAAGCCTTTGGTGAGTGTGCGTTATTAAAAACACGGGTTCTCGAGTGATATAATTATTTTGCAGAGGGCCGAGAAGTTGTGGAAGATTTGCCCCGATCTGGTCGCCCATCAACGTCTTCAACAGATGAAAACGTGGACAAAGTCAATAATATGGTGCTAGAAAACAATCATTTAAGTTTGAGGGAGGTAGCTCGTGATCTTAGCAAGTCTCACGAATCAATTCGCAACATTTTACACCATCAATTGGGCATGAAACGCGAGTTATGGAAACCCCCATAACACAACCACCAACCAAACCTCCAAGGTTACATATATAAGTCAATGAACTAAATTAAAATCATAAGAATTATTGTTAAAGTATAGAATAAGCAATTTGTAATTTGAGTTCATAAGAATTACTATTAAAATATAGAATAAGCAAATTGTAATTAAATTGAGTTCATAAGAATTATTAAAATACAGAATAAGCAATTTTACAATAAATTTATAAGCTTCATATTACCGATTGCCGAATTAACAAAAACTTGTAAATTGCTAATTAAGCAATATTAACATTATTGAGAAATTGATTTAGTTAGTATTAAATGCAGAATAAGCAATTTTGTAATTAAATTTTAAGTTTCATTTTTAAACACTTTTAATAAAAGAATCAGTTGTAATTCAGTGGTGAAAGAAAGTAGTGTATTGTTTTTTTTCCATCCTTTAAAAGATGGGAACATAACTGGCGCAGTCGGCTTAGGCCTGGTGGACGACTTCGATTTACAGTAAAAACAATTCCTGAAGGACTGTGAGGGAACATCACAGAAGCAGTACGAAAATAACTTCGAGGGAATATCGAAGGAAAATTTAAAGTACCCCCTGAAGGACTGTGAGGGCATATCACAGAAAAACGTTTTGAAGAAATATCGAATATCGGAGAATTTCAATTCCTTACCACCAGGAGCAACATGTTCAAAATCGTCCTCTTAATTTGGTGAGTAAAAATTGTGATGTGTATAAATAAATATATATAATAAAAACAAACAAAAAATAAATTATCACAAACAGGCTTGTACAGCCTTAACCAAATACAATAAACTGAGATTCCTATCGAAGGACCCTCCAGTATAACAGAAACTCAAATCTGCGATTCCGTAGCCTTAAAGCCGAACCCTCCAGGTTAGAAGAACCTATAAAAAAAAAAAAAGAAAAAACAACTTTATTATTATTACAAACAGGCTTGTACAGCCTTAACCAAATACAATAAACTGAGATTCCTATCGAAGGACCCTCCAGTATAACAGAAACTCAAATCTGCGATTCCGTAGCCTTAAAGCCGGACCCTCCAGGTTAGAAGAGCCCATAAAAGTAAATAAATAAATACAATAATAAAGTAATAAGGGAAAACTGAAACAGTGGAAATTTTTAATAAAATCAAAATTTTGAAAAAAAAAAACCAGAAAAGGAAATATTGTACCTATTTCAAATACAAAACAAAAAAAGAAAAAACAAAACGAGGAAGATATATATATATACATACATACATACATGTAAAATAAAAAGAAAGAATTTTTGAACAATTTAAAAAAAAAAAAAAAAAAAAAAATAGGGATTAAGAAACAAAAACTGCAATAATAAAAAAAAAAAAACAAAATATACATAGATATACATATATTCCTACATACAAAAACAAAAAAACAAAATATATATATATATATATATATACATACATTTATAAGAACTATAATTTATTGTTATAAATAAACAACAAAAAAAACAAAAAAAAAAAAAAATATTTAAATATTATTCACGTATTGATTGATTTCCCATAGAGAAAAAATAATTATACTGCTAGTAAATGAACAAGCGAAAAACAGGTAAATCTATTTCATTTAGACCATACCCAAATACACTAGGAATACTTTTAAAAAGTAGGAGTTTAAGTTCAATATCCGAAGAATCTCCTTTGGCAGATACATCTTTTCGATTAGAAGCAAATAATATGGCTACTCCTCTGCACTGTAGGGAACCCTATCCCAAATTTTCCCCTTAGATTCTCTCTTGAATCTCTCCGTATTCCAGACGCTATAAAGGACTTGCCAACACACGAAGGCAACCCAAGACTCTTAAATGAATTTATTAACAACGTGGAAGAAATTCTGCTTCACATAACAGCCTGTGATGCAACACCACAGGGTCAGATACTATTGCGAGCCATCCGCAACAAAATCATCGGACAAGCTAATGAGGTGTTAAATATGTACGGAACACCTCTTATTTGGGATGACATTAAACAAAACCTTATCCTACACTACTCAGATAAAAGGACCGAAACTTCTCTAATTAGAGACCTCCATAATATTCACCAAAAATTCAATAATGTAGAAAAATTTTACAGCGAAATAATAGAAATCCAGGCAGCTCTACTTAATAATATCCAAAAACACGAAAGAGACGAAAGGGTAGTAAGATCTAAGAAGGAACTTTATTCTGAAATGTGTCTAAATAGCTTTCTGATTGGATTAAGGGAACCACTAGGCTCGACCATAAGGGCATCCAAGCCAGACTCACTAGCAGAAGCATTTTCATTATGCATTAAAGAACAAAATATTTTTTATATGAAAACAGATCCCATTACAACCCAAAATAAATGGCAGCCAAGGCCATACACTTCGTTTTATGGTGGAAACAGGTATAATAATAGATTTACACCTTTTCCGCAGCAAAACCAGTTTACATACAACAATCAATATACACGTCCCCAACAGTCAAAAGAAATAGTGAATTATAACGCCCAAACCTCTCAACGTAGGATAAACTCCAACTTCCCGAACCAAAACTACAACCAGAACCCATTTAGAGGTAACACGTTTCAAGGATACAGTAAGCCAGAGCCTATGGATGTAAGCTCCAGCTATGTGAAAACTCAAGCACCAACAACAACTCAAAGATCCTTCAAAACTGACCACACGATGCGTACTCTCGCATCCGGAAATCAATATAAGAGTAGGGAGCTTTATAACCTTCAAAGCAACAACTATCTAGATCCATTACCACCAATCGCAGGTTACCAATAAAACTTAGATCAATACCAAGAAGCACAAGATCATTCGAACATTGAGGGCAACACAAATTTTCGCGACTTAGCTTTAAACAACAGACAGGATACCTAGATATAAATAAGCATGGTAGCGAGTTAGGCTACATTAATATCTCTTCCCCATTCGGACGACCTCTTAAATTCCTAATTGACGCGGGAGCCTCCTCATCATTTATAAACCCAAAATTTATAAATCCTTCAGATCAAACAACATGTAAACCAATTACCATAACAACGATCCTCAACAAATATGAACTAAACAAAGAGGTTAGACTTCCAAAATTCGTTGAGTTTAACGAACCAGGTGAACTAAGATTTCCTTTATTTAATTTTCATAATTATTTCGATGGACTGATAGGCATTGACATCCTTTCACAATTAGAATCCAAAATAGATTTGGAAAAAAATAAAATTGTAACAAAGAACTCAATAATTCCTTTAGAATTTAAACCGAATTTCTCATCAGGGAAGCATATTATTCCTGATAATTCCAAACTTATAAAAAAAATTCCAGTAGACGTGAGGGACGGAGATATCTACATAGAAAAAACTTTTATCACTGCTTCACTTTATATACCTGAAGGTATATACCAAGCAAAAGACTGGCACAGCCTACTTGAAATTATTAACATTTCGGACGAACAACAGATATTATACATAGAGCAACCATTGAAAGTTACTAAATACAACTGTCATGAGTTCATAGAAGCCTTTAACTTCGAATCAATTCAAACAGGAAACTGTGAATACGATATTTTAGAAACACTTAGAACAGAGCATTTAAACAGTGAAGAAAAATTACACCTATTAAAACTCTGCCAAAATTATAAGGATATCTTTTTTAAGGAAAATACTAAATTGACTTTCACCAATCAAGTCAAGCATAAAATAACAACAACGGACGATATCCCTTCTTCTTCTTAATTGGCGCGATAACCGCTTACGCGATTTTGGCCGAGCTTAACAAAGCGCGCCAGTCGTTTCTTTCTCGTGCTAACCGGCGCCAGTTGGACACACCAAGTGAAGCCAAGTCCTTCTCCACCTGATCTTTCCAACGCAGAGGAGGCCGCCCTCTTCCTCTGCTACCACCAGCAGGTACCGCATCGAATACTTTCAAAACCGGAGCGTTTGTATCCATTCGGACGACATGACCCAGCCAACGAAGCCGCTGGATCTTTATTCGCTGCGCTATGTCTATGTCGCCGTAAAGCTCATACAGCTCATCGTTCCATCGCCTGCGATATTCGCCGTTGCCAACGTGCAAAGGTCCAAAAATCTTACGCAGGATCTTTCTCTCGAACACTCCAAGCGTCGCTTCATCGGATGTTGTCATCGTCCACGCTTCTGCGCCATACGTTAGGATGGGCATGATGAGAGTCTTGTAGAGTGTTAGTTTTGTTCGTCGAGAGAGGACTTTACTGCTCAGTTGCCTACTTAGTCCAAAGTAGCACTTGTTGGCAAGAGAGATTCTACGTTGGATTTCAAGGCTGACATTGTTATCGGTGTTAATGCTGGTTCCAAAATAAACGAAGTCTTTTACAACCTCGAAATTATAACTGTCTACAGTGACGTGAGTGCCGATACGCGAGTGCGCCGACTGTTTGTTTGAAGACAGGAGGTACTTCGTTTTGTCCTCGTTCACCACTAAACCCATTCGCTTTGCCTCTTTATCCAGTTTGGAGAAGGCAGAACTAACAGCGCGGTTGTTAAGGCCGATGATATCAATATCGTCGGCATACGCCAACAATTGTACGCTCTTATAAAATATTGTGCCTGAGCGATTAAGTTCTGCGGCTCGTACGATGCTCTCCAACATCAGGTTAAAGAAGTCACACGATAGCGAGTCACCCTGTCTGAAACCTCGTTTGGTATCAAACGGCTCGGAGAGGTCCTTCCCAATTCTGACGGCGCTGCTGGTGTTGAGCAACGTCATCTTACATAGCCGTATTAGTTTTGCGGGGATACCAAATTCAGACATAGCGGCATACAGGTAACTCCTTTCCGTACTGTCGAATGCAGATTTGAAGTCGACGAAAAGATGGTGTGTGTCGATTCTCCTTTCATGGGTCTTTTCCAAGATTTGGCGTATTGTGAATATTTGGTCGATGGTAGACTTTCCAGGTCTGAAGCCACACTGATAAGGTCCAATCAGTTGGTTGACGGTGGGCTTCAGCCTTTCACACAATACGCTCGCTAGAACCTTATAGGCGATATTTAGAAGACTAATCCCGCGGTAATTGGCACAAATTGCAGGATCGCCCATCTTATGGATTGGGCAGAGCACACTTAAATTCCAATCGGCAGGCATGCTTTCATCCGACCATATTTTGCATAGGAGCTGATGCATGCACCTTACCAGCTCCTCGCCGCCATGTTTGAATAGCTCAGCCGGCAGTCCGTCGGCGCCCGCGGCTTTGTTGTTCTTTAGCCGTGATATTGCTATTCTCACCTCGTCATGGTCGGGTAACGGAACGATAATTCCGTCGTCAACGATTGGGGTATCGGGATCTTCACTTTCTCTATGACATGCGCAGCTGTCACTGTTTAACAGGTTCGAGAAGTGTTCCCTCCATAATTTAAGATTGCTCTGTACGTCAGTCACCAGATCACCGTCTTTGTTCTTACAGGAAAACGCCCCGGTCTTAAAACCTTCTGTAAGCCGCCGAACTTTCTGGTAGAATTTTCGGGCGTTGTTCCTATTGGCCAGCATCTCAAGCTCCTCGCACTAACGTATTTCGGCCTCACGTTTCTTCTGTCGGATAATACGTCTCTCTTCCTTTTTCAGCTCTCTGTAGCGATCCCACATGGCTCGCGTTGCGCCCGATCGCAGCGTGGCTCTATAGGCGGCATCTTTTCTTTCGGCGGCAGCATGACATTCCTCGTCGTACCAATTGTTGTTTCGGTCTCGCCGGAATCCGATTTCTTCTTCGGCGGCGGTACGTAGGGAACGAGAAATGTTGCTCCATTGCTCGCGCATGCCGGTGTGTTGGGCAGTGCTCTCCGAGAGCAGGAGTGAGAGTCGAGTGGCGAATCTTCTGGCTGTCTGTTGTGATTGCAACTTTTCGATGTCGAACATTCTTTGCGTAGGTAGATGTACGTTTTTTGCTGATATATCCCTATGCATACCTAATCCTATAGATACCCTCAAGTACACAAATCTGAAGTAAAAAAACAAAAAATCACCATATACTGAATATACAACCAACTCCACCTGCATTGGACAAATAATAAGCAACAAAGATGCTCTGTGCGACCTAGAAGATGTTGGCAATATAAACTTAATCATACAACCTGAACCAAATTATATTCTCTTCATCAATACAAACAAGACTACCGTAACAACTAGCTGCAACAACGACACTTACGAAGTTAAGGGTACAGGTCTCCTCTACTACAACAACTGTTCAATCAATGTCAACGGCGAAATCTACAAAGACAACCCCATGTTTTACAGAGACGAACTTTTTCTACCCCTCATAAGCTATTCCGAGGTAAACGCAAAAACAATAACCAACAAACTGAGCCTCGACAAACTTAGAAGCTACCAACTAGAAAGCCACGAAGCAACATCAAAGAAAAACAACATTATTATCCTAACAACCTGTTCATTGAGCATCATATTTACCGCCGCACTTGTTTACATCGCAAGGATAAGAACTAAATTTCAATTCACGCCTGATCTTCAACTAAACGTTCCAGCCCCTACGTCTTCCTTGTGGCCTTCACTTTACTCTAAGGGGGGAGGAGTTATGGAAACCCCCATAACACAACCACCAACCAAACCTCCAAGGTTACATATATAAGTCAATGAACTAAATTAAAATCATAAGAATTATTGTTAAAGTATAGAATAAGCAATTTGTAATTTGAGTTCATAAGAATTACTATTAAAATATAGAATAAGCAAATTGTAATTAAATTGAGTTCATAAGAATTATTAAAATACAGAATAAGCAATTTTACAATAAATTTATAAGCTTCATATTACCGATTGCCGAATTAACAAAAACTTGTAAATTGCTAATTAAGCAATATTAACATTATTGAGAAATTGATTTAGTTAGTATTAAATGCAGAATAAGCAATTTTGTAATTAAATTATAAGTTTCATTTTTAAACACTTTTAATAAAAGAATCAGTTGTAATTCAGTGGTGAAAGAAAGTAGTGTATTGTTTTTTTTCCATCCTTTAAAAGATGGGAACATAACTCGCGTGGCTGCTCGACTCGTTCCAAGAGAGTTGAATTTCTTTCAAAAAATTCATCGGAAGAAAGTGGTTGAGGAGATGTTTGAGCAAGTGAATTCGGACCCAACGTTTATCCAGCGCATCGTAACAGGTGATGAAACGTGGGTATATGAGTTTTACATGCAAATAAATCAACAGGCGACTGAATGGCGTTATCCACATGTTACCTCCCACATCTGATGCAGCATTTGAACACTTAAAACGGGCTTACCTACAAATCCAGATGTGGTTAGGGAATGATTTAATCATCGAAAATTGGGGATGGAACTATTCCAATAATACCTATCATCCAATATTAACGAATCAATTACCTGCTCCGGAAAATTTATTAAAAATGTTATTTTGCAATTGCAAAAAAGGATGTGGAGCTGCATGCGGATGCCGAAAAAGTGGATTATACTGCAGAGTAGCATGCCTACAGTGCAACGACGATAGCTGTATATAAATGTAAATTTTTCAATAGACAAATTTTTTTGTTAATTAATTTTTTTCTTTTAAATAGTCATCATTTTTTTGTTTTTAATAATTAATTCGATTTTACTTTTATGCTATAATAACAGAAAACAATTTTTTATTTTTTTTTTGTATGCTAATTATTTAAGTAAACGAATAGTTTACATTATATTTCTTTTTAACATTTAATTATCCATAATCTTATTATTTTTTCAGTTGCTTCCACTTCTGTTACAAAAAAAATAAATTCTACAACGCTATTTGCACAACTTTTAAATAGGTAGAGATTATTATTTATGTTATTCACAACACATTTTCGCAAAGATAATTTAATTTCATCTAGTCCCTAAGAGATCCTAGGTTTTAATGTTTTTAACGCTCTAGATACTCCACTAATGAGCCGAATCCCAAAAAACCACGTCAAAGTCGGTCAAAAGTGAAATTAAATGCCACCCGTTTTCTTTGATCATCCCGGAGTTGTGCACCTGGAACTCGTTCCAAAAGGCTCTGCGGTAAATAAAAGATATGCGACGTTTGAGAGAGAATGTGCGTAGGAAACGGCCCAATTTCTGGAAAGAAAACTCATGGATCTTGCACCATGATAGCGCATCGTCTCACAAGGCTCATATCGTGAACACTTTTTTGACCAAAAACTCGACAAATATCATCGAACAACCACCGTATTCTCCGGATTTAGCCCCCTGTGACTGTTTCCTTTCCCAAAACTTAAATTGCCACTCCGCGGACCCCGCTTTGAGTCGATAGAGGCCATTAAGGAGAGCTCGTTGAAGGAGCTAAAGAAGATCTCTTCAGACGCGTTTAAAAGGTGCTTTGATGACTGGATTAATCGTTGGCATATGTGTATTGCTTCGAATGCAGCCCATTTTTAAGGCGAGAAAATAAATTTTGATGATTAAACAATTATTTTGCGTTTTATTGAATAATTCCCGGAACTTTTTTGACCGAATGTATAAAGCGATTTGTGAAGCGCCTAAACGTGTCGGCCACTGCAGATATTGTTTAAAAGAATACTGCATCCGTTGCGGATTTCGCATGTCAATGTGCATACTCGAAACCTACGTAGTGGGTTTCCACTTAATTACTGCAGCTCTTAACTAATAAACGACTTTAATTTAAACAGAAAATAAAATTTAGTTACCAAATATGGATGTTGTATGAGCTTGGAACCACTTCCAAAGCTACATTGGCGAATATGCTCGTCAGTGAAAAATGTATCAGTTTTGACTCAAGGTTAATAACGACCATACCATCATTACGCTTGAGCTCGAACGTTCATTACATCTTAATGTATAAAATATATACGATACAAAAACAAAAGTTCAATATATTTGAGTAAGGATCTTGACAATCCTTTGGATGTGGTCTTGCATGTGCATATTTCGGCAAATTTGCAAAATCTGATAGCAAATAAAAACATTTTGTCGTTATGTTGCCTCGTGTTTTTTTGTTTTTAATTTGTTGGTATATAGTAAAATATGTGAGAGATATTACAAACTGAAAACCAGATCCAGAAAAACGGAACACAGATCTGTAATCGACTAACAAACATTACGTTTATGTTTCTCGGCCGTTTCATACGCTATTTCAGCGTCCATACATCGTATAGTTAATCCATCCCGAGCTGCTAGTTTTTTCAGGTACAGATCATCATGATTGGAAGCTTTTACGACGCTTGCGGTGCAACAGTTTGCTTTTATAGGGTATGTGTCAATCAGTAGAAAAGTTCTCTAGTGGCAAAACTGTTTGCTATCGAGGTATGTTTTGAGTCAGTTCTTTGCCATCTCCGAAAGTCAGATAGTTTCTTAAAGGAGCTTTTTATGGAGGGAATGTACCCAGATGATTATCATTGCCTGCAAGGTACAACCCCAAGTTGTTTGTCTATCCTTTGCCCACAGTGGGTGTGAAGTTCGGACCCTTCCGAATGGTAGTGAAACCCGAACCGATTTGACTACGGCTGGCGCCAGCCTCATAATATTGGCTTTTACTGATCTCAATTCACCTTGAATTAAAATCTATGTATTTGTTAAACGTTCTGGAGCAAAAAACAAAAAATTCATAAACTGTATGTGTGTGTGTGTGTCTATATGGTATTATGTACATGGAACCAAGAGTTTATTCCAAAATGATGTTCTTTCGCATTGGTTATTTATTAATTTATACGTTTCCCGCTCTTCTTCTTGACTATGCTTGCTACACAATTTGTACTACCGGTTCCGGAACTTTTATTCACTAATACCTGCCAAAAAATTTACAATCCACAGTACTTTTTTTTAAATTCACGCAGGCCCGTTCCTCGTGCATCGTGAAGTAGGCATGATCTGGAAGCCGATAAAATTCTCTACTAGATATTGCTCGCAATGGTTTTTGTTTTACATCATACACTTAAAAAGAGCCCCCAAAAAAGTTAATTAACAAATTAATTGATTAAAAAAAGAAAATAAATGGAATAAGAGAGAAAAGGCTCAGTCACACTCTTACAATTTATCGTTCTCGTATAATAGAAAGTAGAAACTAATATACATTAAGTTTTCTTTTCTTGTTTAGAAATTGCCGTTGTATAGCAGACAACCTTGGAAATAGAGTAATACGTGTAGCAGGCGGCCACCGTAGCCGAAAGCAGAGAGAACGTAGGTTTGAATCTCGGTGAGACATAAAAATTAAGAAAATATATATGTACAGGGTGGGCCATGTAAAATTTGCTTTTTGAATCGGCTATAAAAAAAAAGAATTAATATTTTTTCAAACTTTTTTTTTATTTTGAAGATTGAACATTGTCATTTATGAATGAAAAATAATATCGTTCAAATCACTGCCACGACTGGCTTTACAGTAGACCATTTGATCAACCCAATTTTTAAGCACATTTTGAATCGGTTATAAACAAAAAAATCAATATTTTTCCAAACTTTTTTTTTTATTTTGAAAACTGAACATTGTCATTTATGAATGAAAAATAATATCGTTCAAATCACTGCCACGACTGGCTTTACAGTAGACCATTCGATCAACCCAATTTTTAAGTATATTTTCGATTGTTTGGGCTCCAAATTCATGAATGGCAATTTCGATTTCGTGTTTTAAAGCATCAGTCGTCTCTGGATGGTCCGCATAGCATTTGTCCTTGACGGCTCCCCACAAAAACTAGTCCAACGGGCTTAAGTCACAGCTCCGAGGCGACCAATTGATATCGGAATTTTGGCTGATTATTCGGTTTTCAAAAACGGTAGCCAAAAGTTCGAGTGTAACTTTGGCAGTGTGACAAGTTGCACCGTCCTTTTGAAACCAAATGTC
The DNA here is from genome assembly GCF_028408465.1 of Anastrepha ludens. Taxonomy (NCBI): domain Eukaryota; kingdom Metazoa; phylum Arthropoda; class Insecta; order Diptera; family Tephritidae; genus Anastrepha; species Anastrepha ludens. The sequence goes on from NC_071498.1 coordinate 75,437,559, forward strand.
GTCCATGTCATCCTCTTCAATTTTTGGAAACAAAAACTCGTTGAGCATGTCACGGTAACGCTCGCCATTTACTGTAACCGCGGAAGAAGAAGGAGACTCACCACTTTGGCCAAATGTTTTCAATATTTCCCAATTTTGTTCAAGCGTATAGCGTCCCCTTTCGTAAATGTCAAACCTTTAAGTAAATTATAAACACATTTCGCATGTCGTTTGAGTTACCATTCTCAAAAAAATAGGTGGTTCAAAAAGCAAACGCTATATGGCCCACCCTGTGTATGTATATAATTGGCGCGTACACCCTTTTTTGCTGTTTGGCCGAGCTCCTCCTCCTTTTGCGGCATGCGTCTTGATGTGGATCCACAAATGGAGGAACCTACAGTTTCAAGTCGACTCCGAACGGCTGATATTTTTTTTACGAGGAGCTTTTACATGGCAGAAATACACTCTGCCACACTGAATTGCCTGCCGATGGGCGACCGCTATTAGAAAGAACTTTATTTATTTTTTCTGAAATTCGTGAATTAATTAACTTTGATTTACTTTTTTGTGTTGTAAGTGGTTCATTTGCCAATTATTGTTGCTGGCATTAGTGTTGGTAAAAATTTAGATAATATTTGGTAATTCTAGGTGATTAAGAAGAATTTATATTCCATCGTATTTCTGTCCAGATATGATTCTTCGATATTTTCTCACCTCGTACAAAATTGCCTTCGGTGGCTTCGAACAAGTCATCAAATCAAATATTAGGCTTGTTCGACTCGCCCCTTCTCTGCTCGCTATCTCTGGGTTATGCTCACTTAACGAAAAATTTGCATGTGAAGGCAACAACGTAGTCATCGAGCATGATTCGCAGCTAGCGAGTATGGTTACACCTCACAAAACGAGTTTACTATAAAGAAAGTCTCATTGGACCGCGTTTATACAGGGAGACTTTAGTTGCTTCAACGCTGCAAATTATTTTTTAATTCTATCAAACTCGTAGGTACATGTATGCCATCGTATGCCGTTTCTCTCAACTTTTTGGGATTTATACCTTTCTGAGGCCAAACAAGTATTTCAAATGCAATTAAAAAATTACTTTCTACGTAATAAATCAAAATAATGCTTTGTAAATATTTGGTTTTTTGGTTTCATAATTAGTAATTTCGTTAAAAATCAAGTGTAAAGTGTCAAGTTGAATATATTTTTAGGAATTTAATAGTTTCTTGTGTTGATAATTTAAATTTACTACACTTTTTAATATTAAATATTGTAAAATGTGTATTTCAGTTATGAATTTATATCTTAAATGTGTATTCTGAATTTTCAGAATGAATAGATAAATAAATAATTTAATTTTGCACTCATCCCTACAAACAAATTCGTGCTTGAGATTGATTACATTGAGCAGCACTATTTCGGCCTCGCTAGAATGAGCATTGAGTCAAAAATTACAGGATTTTGCAAACTAGTAACTAACGAGTGCACACGTTGTATAAATTTGTAGAACGCAATGAATGAACCAAAATTCATTTATTTATTTGAAAGAAACGAAATCTTAATTTGGTCTTGTTTTAAATGAAATGAAATGTTTTAAATGTATTCATTTAATGTAATCAAATCAGACTTTCGTTTCCTTCAATTAGACGTACCGGTAAGGCTTACGAGCGGGATCATCATATAAACACTTCCAACTTACATATAAGTATCGCATACTCTTAAACGGCAGATATTTTATGAGGAGCTTTTTCATGGCAGAAATACACTCGGAGGTTTGCCATAGCCTGCCGCGGGGCGACCGCTATTAGAAAAATGTTTTTCTTAATTTTGGTGTTTCACCGAGATTCGAACCCGACGTTCTCTCTGTGATTTGCGAATGGTAGTCACGCACCAACCCATTCGGCTATGGCGGCCGCTTCAAGCATTAGAGGTATATTAATAATTTTTCGATTTCTCAATTTGTAATAAGGTTGATGGGATAAGGATTTGAGAAGAATTTAAGAAAATATTTACTTTCAAATGATAAGTAATACTGAATGTCAAATTGAGAACTACGATTTTTTCAAAGGTTTCAGATTTTTTATTAATGTTTATTGGGATATGTACGCATATGTAGGTATCCATATAAAACAATCCCAGTTGTCTGCATAGAAATTGAAGAAACATGGTTGTAGACTCAGCAGAAACCCACGAATTTAGTACTAGTGCATGTCTATATGTCCATATGCTTATGTATGCTATGCACATTTATTCAGATAGGAGGAAATATAAAAATGTATGTACATGTATATATATATGTATATATATATGTAGGTGCTTAAGATGTAAATATGTAAATATGAACGCGCAAATGTATCGTCGCATTTTTGAAAGTACAAAGAATATCCAAAGATGCTAGCCATATTTGCACACAATCTTACATATCTACCATCTATCTTATAACTTTGTTCTAATACATAAGAAGACAAAAAACAAAAGGCCAGTTTTCCATATGCAAAGTAAACAACCATAAGGATGTCCAAAGAAACGTCCATCGCGCCGCAACAGGACATTATTGTTTCTCATGCTAAAAGCAACAGCAGCAAATGGTCAAAAACAGCAACTATGAGTTTATACACACACACACACAATCACCATCTGACCAACAACACAGCAGCAGCGCAGCGGCAACTCCGACGCCACTGAAGCAGATGTAGGAGAAACACCAAAAACAACTTTTGGTAACAATAACAGAATGCAGGATGACTAGATGGTAAGAAAGTTGGCAGAATGGTTGGCAGACAACAAACTAGTAGAACAAGTAGGGACGTGGTTCATTCGATACTAATAAATTGGAGAAAACGCGAAGGAAGGTAGGCTGCCTTTCAAGAGTAGTGTGAACTATGATATTCAGATGATGTGCTGAGAAAGAGAAATTCACCTTTGTATAGCCTATATATATACATACATACAGTGCACACAAAATCAACGACGATGACCACCGAGCACAGCAAACCATTACTGCCTTCACCGTTGCTCATCCTTTTGCACTGATGAAGATTGCCGTCACTGTTCGCAAATGTCTCCCGTATTCTTTGCAGCCTTTGAAATTTCTAATTTATCGCAAAACGCGTACTCTTTGGTTTTCGTAACTAACGTACGAACCAACGGACGAAACAACTAGCCAACGAATGAACGAGACAGTTTCCAAATTGACCACCAGAGTTCGACTCCCACTGAAAATTTTCCATCTTCCTTTCTCTTTTGGCTGTGCACAATATTGCTGCACTTTCTTGCTGTCGCTTGTTTTATAAAATTATTTCCCTTAATTCTTTCTTGGCATAGAAGGGCTTGGAAGCCTTACTTCTAGCTGGATGCGATGTATTGGAGATTCTCATTCCATATGGTTACCACTGTGTATAGTCAGTAGTTTTATACACCAATTTAAATTAACAGCTGGAGAAAATTCACATTTTGCATTGGTTCGCTACTTACTAACTAAATTCTTACATCATTTAACAAAACGAAGCAAATTGATCGCAACACAAAAATTTAAAATTTATCTCGTTGCTTATCTTGCTTTAATATTTAGTGTTTTATAATTCTTTAGTGATACATTTCACATCTGCATAGATATTATTTTGAAGCTAGGTATGAGGTATCGATTAAATTATAAAGACAGTAAAATAATCAAAGGCAGGTAATAAGAACTAAAGGCCATTTTGGAAAATCCAAGAATTGTGGTGTTTAAGGAGCTAAACAACATATATCATAAATGGTGATCTTAAACTAAAAAATTAAGAAATTCGAAAAGTCGTGATACAGTATGGCATTTCATCTCATCGTCTACTTATTTCTAGGCTAGTACTAACTTCACAGCCATGAAATTCCGCCAGCAACATGTATTTGGCTTTCGGTAAAATGTTGCTAGCAACATTGACTGGCAAATGAGAAGAAACGTCAAATATATGAGTATGGTCCCAGAACCAATTGGAAATTTTTGGTGAGATAAGTGTTTTTAGACAAATAAACACACACATATATGTATTGACCGAAAAAAAGTTTAAAGATTTGCTTACACTCCTTGCGATGTCTTCAAACTTTGTCAATATTCGCTCAGTTTTAAATAGCGTATGCATTTTAAAAACTAAAATCGTATGAAGTATTATTATATGTATGCTTATTTTATTCTTTTTATCTTTTACTGTACTTTGCAATGTACGAAGAAACTGATGCAAAATGAACTGAGCTGTAGTAAACAGAACAACAAAAATACGCGTACGCTGATGATATTGCGATATTCAGCAAAAACGTTAGTTTTTTTTTAGTACTTTTTGTGATATAGAGAAGGCAACCAGTAAAATTGGATTGAGAATTAACGATGAAAAAATCAAATATTTGTTTATGTCCAGAAAAAATTAGATGGTACCTAGCACAATCAAAATCGGGACATATGAATTTTAAGCGGTGAAAACTTTACGTATTTAAACTAAGCCACGACAACGTAATGAGCATCTCAATCGACGAGAGAATACAAACAGCATATTTAGCACTCTCCTCACTTATTATACTTTTTAAATCAAAACTACTAAACAGACCTTGTAAAATTTACTAATTTTATGATAAATAATAGCTTAGACTAATTTATTAACATATGAGGTCTTTTGTAGATTTTCTCTTAAGTCTGGTGAAGGTTATGGGATTTGCAATTATTCCTGTGACAAGAAGGATTAAGTGCGACTGTAGTCGTGTGTTGTGTGATGTGGCATGTTTTCCTGTTTCTTCAATTATTTTAGATACTTTGAAAGAACGATGAATTAGTGCATTTGTGATATATTAAGAGATCATTCTCAGGGTTTTCGACTGGAATCTTTGAAGTATTTCGAGGGTAGAGTTACCTGCAGTGCTCTAAAGTTGAATACCATATGTCCATATCGGTTTCAAGATAGCTGAGTAAAGTCCGAGCTTACTTTCGAGAGAAAGTTTTATTCCTAGAGCCTTCCGTTTGGTGAAAAAAGGGGTGGGTTCGTTATTAAGATGCATTCCAAGATATTTTGTGACTTTTGTTTGGGGGATGATTATATTATTGAGCTTAATCATTTTGAAAACTATTACATTACCTACTATACATTTGTGTGTACTATTGAGTCCAGCCCGTCTTAGCTTAATTCGAAATATAGGTATTGCATTTATATTTTAAATTAAAAAGACCTGGTATGCTCTTGCTAAAAGAGTGTTAAAAATTGCAGCCATGAGAAAACAGGGTGTGGCTATTAACGACTTTAACAAACTTAGTCCTGCCATAAGTTCTGTTACAAGTTAAGTCCATTATAAATATCCAATTATAATACTTTCTTAATGAAGTTAATTTTATTTAGTCCTGTAAACATTAAAATTTTCAATTTTCATTCAAAATGATCACCATTTGCTTTTACACAAGCCTTCAAACGTTTAGGCCATTCAGCTTTGCACCACGCATGATTTGCATTGATTTTGGCGTCGCTGCTCGAACCAACGCCATGTTCTCCAATTCTGACCCCAAACTGTAGTCCAATGGATTCATATCTGGACTTCCAGACGGCAAATCTTCTACGACTATAAAACAAGGGATATTGTGTTTTAGCCACTGCTGGGTGGTTTTCGCCTTATGGGCTGAAGCGGAACCTTACTGGAAGACCCAAAGCTCTTTATTGAATAGAATACTGCTCAACTTCTTTACCACGCCTTCTAAGACATCCTCCTGCTACACTTTTGCCCCTTTTTTGCAAAAATGAAGTGACGTAACGTCTTTATAAGACCCTGGATGGTTGCCACGCTGAACTCTTGAAAGAACATTTTTTGCGTCTTTAGATGTTTTAGCATAGATTTTGTCGTTCTGCTTATTAAAAACTTTTCGAACACTGAACATTTTTCTCATCTGTGAAAAGAATATTTTCATGGCCGCGAGCCACCGAAGAAGCTGCTTGCATCTGTCAAATTTTCTTCAAGAGTGTTTTCAAAAGATGACCAGTTGAGCAGCGGAAAGCTTTTATGTGAAGATCATCTCTAATAAGCTTTGACATGGATCTGGTCGACACATTCATTTCCCAAAGACATGATTTTCTGCTTTCTAAGGGGTTTTCTGCGAATTCTTTCTCCAGCGGCTTTTGTGGATGCACTGGTTAAAGCCACGCGAGGACGACCACTTCTTTTTCTGTCCGTCACTTCGGATGTTTAGGAGAAACAACTGATCATGCGATAAACAAACATCTCGAAATATTAAGTTTTTTTCAGCAATTCGTAAATGCACTTTCACCTCACTTTTGTAATGCAATCACTGCAATGCGATTATCCTTTGCTCCCCACTCCATTATTAACAAGTTAAATTTGCCACGAAACTGAGAAAATTGTCCCAGAATTTATGGCAAGACTAGGTTTCTAGCACTAGCAACTGAAGGTCTTCGGCTAGCTGCTACCAAGTTGTTGTGCATAATTTTTCTCGCTACTTCCAATAACTGTTCAACAGACGACCGGCCGAAAATCATGCAGTCGCATTAGAATTGCTTGGTGACCAAACTTACGTATTGCGGCAAATAGACAACACCTGCAGAAAGTGGATTTAAAAGCGACAAATTTATACCACCTCAACATTTTGACTAGTTGAGAAAATTTTTCACATTTTTTGTAATTATTCACTATTTTTTTTTTATAAAATTATACAATAGAACCATATAAACCCAAATTTTAAACTTTATACAAAAATTATAAAAAATCGACAAACTTTCCTCAAAATTTTTATTAGAATTAGAAAACAAGTTTGTATGCAGCTTTATAGTTTATTAAATTTTAGTGCCGTGGTTGCTGGCTGATTTTGTCATTTTTTAAGTGAAATTAAGGCAAAACCAAATGTAGTGCTTAAATGAATAATAAATAAATAAATATCCTACCTATTTATATCACACTTATAATACCTAACAAGTTCCATCAAGACACCTCAGTTTTGACTCAAGTTATTCGTTCCATGGGTAGGCGAACTAATGTAGAGATATCCAAATTTTAACTCGAGAATAGTAAAATAGATGGATGAACAGAGATCTGCACAAACAAAAGTCGAAAAACAACAGGATTTAGCGTCGACCCCCCTACTGTACTATAATAAATAATTCTGATAAATCTTTGCATACCAACCTGTTTATCAATATTAGCTTACACGTTGTGTTAGCTCTTGACATTGAAAACGCCTTTAACACAGACAGTGTATACTAGAAACCCTCATAAAAGTAGGGGCGCCTAGCCACATTGTCAGAATAATAGAGGATTATTTTACAGACTGTAAACTCATGTTACCGATGAGGAGTACAACGTTCAAGTACCATGGAACCTGACGTACGATGATGTCCGAAGGCTGAGCATGCTTCCTACAACCAAAGTCATTGGATTCGCTGATAACACTTCGGCGGTAATAGTAGCAAACACACACAAGAAAATGAGATAGTAGCATTCGAATCAGTAACAGAATCAAAGCATAGTTGACGCCCATGAACCTTTAATTAGCTGAGCATAATGCAGATGCAGTCCTAATAAGCAGAAGGAAGCCAATAGAATTTACAAAGGTAAATTTAGAGACTGTAACTGTCACGTCAAATAATAATAATACCTAGGGATGATTTGATAGTCGTTTAAACTTTAAAACACACTTAGAACACGCTGTGAAACATGAATCGAAGGAAGGAATAATATAAAACAGGTCGATGGATCTCATTAATAGTTGCAGTTCCGAAGAATGGCAGAAAGGATGTTCGCATTTGTATCGATATGAGGCAGTTCAACTCGATGTGAAACAAGATGGAGATTTCAGCAACCTGAACTATTCCAAATAATTACGGTCGGGGGTCAGATATTAAGTGGCGGCGAAGGGTGCCTATTCGATATACTGTTGTATGGGAAAGATAAGGCAAAACTGAATCAGCGTACAACAATAGTATTAAAAGACCTTGACGAAAAGATCGTAACTCTAAATTCTGTCTTGTGATAGTGAAATTTAGTTCCTTGGTCATCGACTAAATAAAAATGGAGTTATGCCCTGAAAGTAAAGTGATTTGCTGTTATTCTGACCTATTCGGGTAAGAATTTGAGCTATTACAGATCACAAACCATTAGAGACAATATTAGATGCTAAATCAAACCCACTATCGCAGCTACTAGATTACAGGAAATCAGATGGTATATTTGGTGGCGAATCAGAAAATGCTCCTTAGATAAAACGAAGCAATTTTAGACATTAACAACAATCGGAAAATACTTGTGTTGACCCCATAAGCAATGGCCTCTAAATAACGAAGTGTAGTGCATTGAGGGCATATTGTCAGTCTTGTTTTGATTATTGGGAAACTGAGTTTTCTGTGAAGCACAATTTCATCAACAAAAAATCTACACAGTGTATGTTTTTCTTTATTGTTTAATCAGAAAATAAAATTTAAACAAAAAAACAACGAATATATCTTTATAATAAATTTTGTATCGAGGTTTTGATATTCTAGTATAACGAGTATAAATATAACGAAACTATAAACTAACGACCCATTTGCCCAACACCTTTAACCACGTTTTATCTTTATACTTATAAATATACTCGTATAATGGGTACTGTTATATACGAAGCACCGGGAGAAAGAAGTGTCCTGCATAATGGAGGAATGATTGAAGGAAGGGCAGAAAGACAGAAATACAGTCTCAGCTAAACTGCTAAAACTTAAAAGCTTACGATATGGCATCATAAGAACCTAAATATCAAAAACAAGAGAGAAGACATCTTAAAATCAAGGCGAATCCATTAAAGGTGGTGGCACTAGACCAACAACAACGTTTTGCACATTAGATTGTCAGGAAAAAAGAAAGTAGAAAATAAAAATAAAATGATGAACTACGTTCCACTATGGTGGGAAAGAAACGGCTTTTCGTAATTTCGTTTTGTGCTGACGTCCTATTGTACAAGGCAACAGAAAAAAGTACTGGTATCACCCAAGAATGGTAGAATACAAGATTGTGGCTTCCGAATTCACAGTGAGGTCATAGCTTAAGATTATACAAAACAATGGAAGGGAAATTACTTATTTGTGAAGAGGAAGAGTAAACGACGTCAGCGTCATCAGCACGAAAACACAAAAACAGTGCATTTGGAGGCATTGTTATAATTTGTGCATTCACAATTTAACCGCGGCGCTTTGTTTTTCAAATTTTCAAATAACAAGACATTCAGTGAACATTTACAAACATAAACAAGTAATTTCACTTCCTTTTTCTTTTATTTATATTATATATTTTTAATTATTCTAATTCATGACATCAGTCGGTTGTCAAAATCGCGAAAAATAAAGTAGTTTTTTTCGGAAGATGCCACCTTTAGTATCTGTACACCGTGGATATCACCTTTAATAGATTGGCCTTGGTTCACATAAATGTCTTTGCAGACAGGGCGACTCCATAGCCTAGTTCTCTAGAGCAACGACAAAATTTACATGTTTAAATTGTTTTTGCAATTCGATATTTCGTCATCAAAATTTCAATGGGATTGTTAGAAAACAAATAAGGCAATAACAAAGAAACTGTGAACTTTGACAATCAAACCAGAATTGGCAGCCAAAAAAAAAAAAAAAACAGATCAGTTTCAACAGCAAAGTCTCCTTGTGTTTTTTTGCCTTGTTTACAGACATTTAAGAAATAAATAAATTGCCACTATTTTCTACTAAATCAATAATTCATTTAATTTTTTATTTGCTCACATTTCTGCTAGTAATGCATCTATATTTTTTTCTTCTGTGTCGTACATACATATACAATACATATACATACGATGAATGTTCAACGATTTGGACACATTTACAACATTCCAACATGTTTTAAACCAATCGTGAAAAAACTCTGCTCCTCTTTTTTCCCCGAGACATCTTCAGGTAAGTGTAGCATCATCTACTGAATCTAAGCAGTCATCGAATTCTTTACTATTTGTAACTTATCTTTTTTTCCGGATTATTAAAAATTTCTAGTCGTTAGAAAACTAGTATCTCAAAAATATCATTTTCAGAGAAGGGAATGATTTATAACTATTTTCTTAACAAAACGTACCATTGAGGCACTGGCGCAATGCAGGTTGTCTTTGATAACTGTCAAAAATTAATAGAATAATAATGAAGTATAACATATATAATGAGACACAATGCAGCTTTGCTTGAAGCGCTTGAAGTACGGCAAAGTTTCAAACAGCTCAATGTTCTATTTGCAACGCTTTTGACATTAGGAATTGAACACTCTTTCATTTAATTTGTTTTGGCTTATAATACATTCACATATACTATAAGTAGATGATCTACTTTTTCGCGCTTAACTCAAAATCCGTAATTAAAAAGCGCGATTTCCCATATAAAATTTCTCTCCCAAAATCTGAGATTATAAAATAATCCTAGATAATAACGATACTTTTTGACATACAGCCCTGTGTTTTCTGTGTTATCGATAATTATTATTACGAATGTAAGAGAAACATCAAAATAAAAACTAAATGAAATGGATACCGGCAAAGAAAACAGGTCTGTAAACATAATTCTAATAAAATTTTTGTTAAATATTATTAAGTATGGGTTCATTTTCCAAAAAAAAGCGTGTGCCCATAAACGTTTTGTCTTCTTATTACTTGTTATAAAATTTTTTGCAACCTCAGCAATCTTCGCATACGGCTTTCCTCTAACTGTTTATTATTAGCAGCCAATTGCGCAATTAAATTGGCTATTCCTTCTCCTTGTATTTTCTTCATATCGTTAATAATAACTAAAGAAACCAAAAATACCGAAACATTCCACCAAAATAATTTGATTGTTAATTTTGCAGGTAATCTGCCATATGTGAACAGGTAGATTAATTTGGTGGATTTATAGATGATTAATACATATGTGAACGTATTATTAGTTTCAGTTATGAGTTTTATGTTGCAGGAAGAATGGACGCGAAGCCGAAGAAGCTCAATAGTAGTATGTAGTTGGATTAGTAATGAAGAACTTGGATCGGCCGAAGCGCTACTTACGAAATTATTCTTGTACACGAATTTCGGCAGGTAGGCGAGTAATAATGCGACGAAATACAACAAGGGATTCAAACTCTTGAAAACTGGAAAGCCTAGGGAATTGCTTGGTTTTTACAAATAAAGAGGTAATTAGTGCAGCTGTTACCTGCCACAAATGTATAAAAATTGAAAAGGTTCAAAATCACGGAATTAACCGCGAGCGCAACCATAGTAAACATTTAGATTTCTGTTGTCTGTCTGTACTTTCATTTTTTCATCATCTATACTAATATTATAAAGAGGAAAACTTTGTTTGTTTGTTTGTTTGTTTGTAACGAATAGGCTCAAAAACTACTAGACTGATTTTAAAAATTCTTTGACCATTCGAAAACTACATCATCCAAGAGTAACATGGATTGCATTTTATTTTGGAAAAAATAGGGTTCCGTCAGATATTTGGATTTTTCGGACACAAACTGAAAAAAATCTTATATATAAAATAAAGTCAACTTTTTGTGTGTGTGCGCTAACCGGCCGTGTCTGCACCGAATTAAACCGAACTTACACACATTGTTAAGAAGGTATTGAAGATGGTTTCCGTATAGTTTGGATAGCTATTGGTGGATAGGGCTCGAGATATAGATCAAAATGTGGACCCGGGTAACCTTCGGATGTGTATGTACAATATGGATATCAAATTGAAGCTGTTGGTGAATGCTTTAGTACAGAGTATTTTTCATGCCGCTCCGTGACTGGGGTCTCGAGATATAGGTCAAAACGTGGACCCAGGTAACATTTGGTTGTGTATGTACAATATGGGTATCAAATGAAAGCTGTTGATAAGTGCTTTAACACGTTGACTGCCGCGCCGGCACCCATTGCCCGGTGCATGGCTTTTCAATGGCGCCGCGCCGGGCAATGGGTGCCGGCGCATTGTACTGCCGCGCCGGGCAATGGGTGTCGGCGCATTGTTTTTGGTGTAATATTGCGTCAATTATATTTTCTGTCGTTTGATTTTAAAATTGAAAACATATAACAGGATATATATATATAATGTATGACAATTCAAATATAAATATGTGATGCACACTTGCGGCGCTGTGTGATAACCAGCAAATTTCGCTCGGCAGTCAACGTGTTAATACGGGGTAATTTTCATACCTATTGATGACTAGGGTCTGGAAATATATGCCAAAACGTGGACCCGCCGTGTCTTTGCACCGAATTAAACCAAACTTATGCACATTGTTAAGTAAGTATTGAAAATGGGTTTCGTAAAGTTTGGTTGTAATTCGGAGCAGTGGCAACGGGTACAGCGTTCTTTTGAGCCAGCCATAATGTCGCTTACTTTTTTAACGCTTGGGGCGGAACTGGACTGTCAAATTGACAGTGTGCGTTAAAATGTGTCAATATTTCTTTCTGATTTGGATGCCATAAGGAAAAAACGCAAGTGCAACATGTAAAAATTGTTTGTGATTTTTTTTGGAGTGGATTTTGGAACAGTGAATAATTTCTTACGAAATTTGAGAATTTAATGTGAAATCCGAATGAAATTATGTGTTCGTGGAAAAAACAATTTTTTTCGTTTTTTTTTTTTTGAAAAATATAAATGGATAATGGTTAAAAAAGCTCCAATGCTTAATAAAACATATAAATTGAAACGAAAAATTCATGGATGATCAGGAAAAAAGACGATTGTTTATTCATATGCGTTGATTTGAAATTTAAAAACAATCTTCTTTTTTCCTGATTTTCAATTTATATTTTATATTTACTCAAAAACAAATAGAAAAACAAAAAATATTGTTTATGCCAAAGCGCTTGAATAAAGAATAAAGAAATAAATAATATGAAAACCATATATTTTTTGTTCTAAACCATATCTATTCTATTTTAGTGTGCCCAGCGAAAGGGGCCGGGTTTGCTAGTTAAGTATATAGTTATGAGTTGATAATTTTACAAAATTATGTAGAATAATACAGGCTTTTTTACTCGTTTTTCTGCATTATTTGGGACATACATAAAGTATAATATTTCGAAGGATTCTTCAACAAGCCAAAAGCATTCTCTATTTTCCTACCTGCACGAGAAAAGTCCTTTATTAAATTATTCCTGTTCCGGCTGTATAGTTCTACCCGGATAAGGCCTCATTAAGTAGCTCCGCAGCAGAACGAAGTAACGGGGGAATGGTTTTAATTCTCCTGGCAATGGACAATCTGCCGAAATATTAAGATACTTATTTTCGATAGCTTCAGTAATTTTCGAAAATTGAAAAATTCCCCCATCACTTTATAATTGTAAAACATAGATCCTGATTCGAAGGGCATGTTAAGTTGAAGTGCTTTTCGCTATGGTGCCGATGCAGTTGGGCATCTTCCACATTAGTTGCAATTCATTGTTAATTCGTATCCACTCCGTTCGGTTGGTACCGTCAAATAGAGTTCTGACAGCGAATTCCATATTGCCTCACACGGCTACCACTGTGACAAATATTTTACAAGTGACAAAATAACAAAACACACCTCGTATGTGTTCAAAAAATAAGGCGAATTTTCAAATTTCGCGGCTATGTACATTCGAGTTTCGACTTTCGATTATCATTTTTTTAAGGTATTAGTCTGGTCAAATACTCACTTCTAGAGATATTTTTTAGGAATTTTTTTTTAAGAAAATAAAGTGCGATCGTTTTGATTTTATAGTACAATATATTATTATTGACATCAAATAGTATACAAAAACAATTTTTTTTGTTTGACATATTTTTTTGTGGTAGTGTCGCACCAAAGTAAGTGCTTAAAAAAAAAGATAGGTGGCTTGTCAACAGGATTTTGGCTCTTCAGGGCATCTGAAACGATTATTATTCTGTAGGCTTGTCATTCTGGCAGGTGCTACTTTCGTTTCTTTTCAGTCCTAACTTTCCATACTGAAGTCTGATTTCCACCCGATTTTTTCAAAAGTCCGCCATTTTGTTATAATATTTAAAAAAAAAAAATATTGCCATTGCTAACCAGAAAAAAAGGTCTGCTAAAAATGTCCTTTTTTTTTAAAAAGTTGCTAGCTTTTCGGATTGACAGTGAAGTAAATACTTGAGAAGTAACATATCACACAATAGATCGAAGGCAATGCCTTCAGGACTTGTAGATAAATAGTTCTCCAGGAATAATTGAATCTATAATTAGACTAAGTTTGGTATGCATATCTGCATGATTTTCATACGCACAGCACTTGAATGAGGTAATGATAGATCCATTGACTTAGAGCTAATATAGATCATTGATAGTAAAGTTCCTGGATTTTATTCTGTCGACTGATTTGGTTATTCAGAACATTGGTAACAAACCAGCTTTTGTGACCAAAAGAAGACAAGAGATGATTGATTTAACACTTACCAATAGGTGAGATGAAAATCAAATCCACCAATGGCGAGTCCTGGAAGAAAATTCTCTTATCGTATTCGGACTGGGAATTGATACTATATCAATACCTTCTGGTAGAAATCCTTGAAATGCGGACTGGGACAGGTATGGTGAGCTTGTAACAGAGCGAATACCAAACTTGAAAAATTCAAATCAATAGAAATTATTGAAGATGCTACTGAAAAATTAGAAGCTTTGAAGGATTCTTCTTCTTCTTGCTTGCTTCTAGAAGTTGCTTTGATTACACTCAGGCAAAGCAGACAGGGGAAAGTAGTCCCTTAGTGGAACGCTGAACTCTCGAAGCTTCGAATACGGTCCAGAAAACTTCCTAATAAAGCCTTAAAGACCCAAACAGAAAAGGACTTAAAGACCCAAACAAAAAAGTATTTTCTGTAGCACAGTCGAAGAAACGCAGAAAACAGCTAGACTTTGTAAGCTGCTTCAACTAGACCGCTCAGAAAGACTGGATTCCATCCGAAAACCTGGCGTTTCATATACAATTTCCAAAACGGAAACGCTTAATGCTCTACTCGACAACGCTTTTCCGGATAGTAGAACTCTCTCTGAATTGGAGAGTGGCATGAACAATAACGGTAGCAACGGTGGAACCTCTAGGTACAGCTAGTATATTGCTAGTCGGATAGCTATCGATAAGGTTTTCCTTGTCTTCCTTTGAGAACTTTTAGTCACCTGGACCTGGCGGAATATATCCAGCAATGCTTAAAAAAGAAGGAGACAGGCTGATTGAGGCCCTGAAAAGGATTTTCACAGCCTGTCTTGCACTTGGTTATATACCATCCTAATGGTGACGCGTAAGAGTAGTATTTATTCCGAAACCAGGAAAAGTCGACTATTCTCCAGCTAAAAGATTTAGACCAATCAGTTTGACATCGTTCGTTTTGAAAAGTCTAGAATGAGTGGTGGAGAAACATGTTCGAGTGGGGTATTGCCGAGAAGTACACTTAATAGAAATCAACACGCCCCAGACTGGAAAATCATGTGAATCTTGTTAGCAAGATTGAAGCTGGGCTGGAAGCTGACGAATACACAATGGGCGTGTTCGTGTACATTGAGGGGGCTTTTGATAATGCCACTTTCGGCTCAATATGTTCTTCTGCCGAACGACACGGAGTTAATCAAAGCATTGTAAAATGGGTATATTTCATGCTCTCTGAGAGGTTGTTAACCGCTGGTGGGAACAGTGTCGAACTAATCACCATAGATGACTATATGGGAAACTCCTTTTCTCGTGAGAGCACTGAAAAATGTGCATTTTTATAACATTTTCCAATATTGCCACACCGGTAGAAACATGAATTGGGTATTTTTGAACCAAAGGTCTGGAATTTTTAGTTTCCACACCACCATTGAGGTTAGTATTTAGTGTGCGGTTGCCCAATAGCCTTATATCACTCGTAAACCCCTACATATACTAAAAATAAGCACAATCCGTATGAAATATGTACATAAATAAGCCAAAAATTTAAAAATTTATATGTAAATGAAATTATTTCAAACTGATATACATAAGTAATTTAATAATAATAAAGTTATGAACCCGAAAAACATAAATTATAATTAAAAACATGACATATTGCGATTTTTTAATAAACACAGAAAGTGGGTAGCAAAAAAAAAAAAAATCTCAAACAACGAACAGAATAAGTTAAAGGAGATTACCTTTAATTTTTGTAAAATATCTCAAACGCTTTTCAATCATAGAATATTTAGGTATATATAAATTTACATAAACCAACACCCAGTTTTCAATAAAATTACATTATGTACATAAGACTAATTAAAAGTAGAAGTCGAAAAGGATATAACGAGCTTCGGATTCTACAAACTCACTTCAATTCAAATCATTACATTTCAATTGAATTAATTTTAAGACAAATAATTATAAATATTTCAACACGTCATTTCTCTGCCATTTTGCCTATCAGCTGTTCAAAACCCCATAATGTGTGAGTGCTGCCAAGTTTTGAAACGTCCTCATGGGCGCGCTCTCTCTCAAAAGGAAAGAGTTTCCCATCTTATTATCTATGCTAATCACAGTCAGGGCCAAGCAGGGATGTCCCCAAGGGGGTGTTCTTTCTCCGCTGATGTGGTGGTTCGTCGTAGACTCTCTACTAGCGGAGATGAAGGAACTCGGTTTTCATGTTCAAGCATATGCGGACGATGTCTGTGCGCTAACATCGGATAA
Source organism: Anastrepha ludens (assembly GCF_028408465.1). Taxonomy (NCBI): domain Eukaryota; kingdom Metazoa; phylum Arthropoda; class Insecta; order Diptera; family Tephritidae; genus Anastrepha; species Anastrepha ludens. The sequence goes on from NC_071498.1 coordinate 75,454,174, forward strand.
ATCCCTAAGGAGGCTTCGCATGAAAGTGCAGAAGATTCTGGGCAAAATCGATGACTGGTGCATGAGACAAGGTCTCTCCGTTAATAAGAAAACCTGGGGTCTGGAACCTGCTGTGGTCCTATGCATATACATAGCACTTATCAGACCAATCATCACTTACGCCTCTGTGGGGTAGTGGCGACGAATCATGGTTAAGACCACAATCCGGGGACTATACCGGCTGCAAAGAAGTGTATGCGTCACGGGTGCCATGAGTACAACTTCTGGTGATGCCCTAACCGCTAAGCTTGATTTGCTCCCCCTGGATCTTAAGATACAACAGGAGGCAATAAACGCAATGTGTAGACTCCATAAATATGGTTTCTGGCACGAAGACGGAACTTCGGGACACAGAGAAATCTTTAAGTTGGTATCTGAGCAGTATCCACTGTTCTTAGCAGTAATTCAGAGTGCATTCAAAGAGGTTTGACGCATATTTTTCTTACCGATAGGGCCTGGAGCCGGATGGTACTTAAACGAGAGTAATATATATCATAACGTTTTGGGAGGAATGGCAATTGTTTCTCAAACGGAAATTTTTGCCATTCTGAAAGTAGCCGAATGGATAATTGAGAGGAGATGGAGCGGGAAAGAGATTGGAGTCTTTAGTGACAGTCAGGCTGCGCTAAGGGTTCTGGAGAACACAAAGCAAACCTCAAAGATTGCTCAAGAATATAGGAAGAAGCTTAATTCTGTTGCAAGACAGAATAAGCTCATACTTATATGGATTCCAGGACACTGCGTGGTTCAAGGGAATGAAATTGCCGATGAATTGGCTAACTGTGATCCGCGGTTCCCCACAGGGACCAGAGCCAGTAATCGGAATCTATTCTGCAAGAATCAAGAAGTGGATCAGCGGTTATGTATACAACTTACATAAAGAGCGATAGTCTGGTCTGGAACGCTGCAGGGCTGCAAAGTATTTTGTGACAAGTCTGAACAGAAAACTGTCGGACTTTCTTCTAAATTTTGAAAGAAAAGACGTTCGGTTGATGGTCGGTATTATTACAGGACACAATCCAATCATCAAGGGCCCGATTTGTCTGTCTGGCTTAGACGAGGCGGATGGCACTGAGCATTTTCTCGTTCGTTCTCTCAAACTGGAGGATATTTTCAGATTTATCAAAGAATCTGCAAAATTCTCACAGGTCTAACTACCTCTATTCCTCTATCCTATCTTATATTTTTCCTTCTGTTACTTCTCTCCTTTCCTCCTTGACTCCTCTTCCAAATCTCTGGGTGCTTTTCGAAAATTTCAAACCTAGTATTAATGACACCTAAAACTAGAAATTACAATTGGCTTCTCTCGACACAGATTTCAAATGTCGCACTGTGTTATTAATACAGTCATTGCGTTGAATTATATTGAACTTGTATTGCGAAAGTTTAAAAAGTATTCCGCTTCTCTCCGTTGCCACGGATGGAAGTAATTACAGATCAGCAAACGTTTTTCAAATTTGAATCCATGGTAACAGCCATGAAGAACGTGGAATAAGGATGAAGCTATAGAAATAAATAAATAAATTTACGAAAAATCCACCTCTGTCGCAAATTATTTGATTGATATACTAGTAAATACAATTTGTTGGCAACATGTGTCGTTCGTTTTGGTAAAAAAAACTCAATTTTACTCGAATGTAAGTGCATGTATACATTTTATAGTTGATAATGTCAACTTAAATTTTGGTGGAATTAACAGATTGCTGGAACAAAATCTTTGCACTGCTTTAAATCATTAAAGCAAAGATTCCAACATGGCATTTTGTTTGATATCCGTTGCTAAGCACATAAACTACACAGCAGCTGGCATATATGCAAGAATAAGCTGCTGTATTAAAAATATTTAATATGTACATACATATGTATATACATATATTTATACACTTTTTCCTGCAATAAAACCGGGGTTGAAATTTTATCCTACTATTAAATCATATTTCCTCTATAAAAATATTTTTGAAGATTCAAATTCAGAGGCTTATTTGTAGTTAACGCATTCTTGTTTTATCCAACAGAAAATTATTCTTGTTGAACAAAAGGGCAATTAAATATTAGAAGTCTTGCCTTTTTCTTTGCAATCGGGATGAAGGTGTTGTAGTTGTGCGACTTTAGACCGGAGTCTATATTGCCCGATGCTATCCATGGTTCCTGGACTAGAGCCACAACGTAGCCGACTCCCTCTATGGTGAGCAAGAGCTCGGCTGAGGCGTTCTTACTCTTGTGGAGATTTATCTGAAGCACCTTCAGCATCTGGCCTCAACACCTTCTCGGGGTTGGATGCTTTCTCCAGCTCACCCTTCAGCACTTCCTGTATATTGAGGGAGGCTTCCAGGATCTCTTCTATACCGAGATCCTTTTCCACCTCCCCCGCAGCGAGCGTGTTGTGGTTGTCATCTGCCGGACTGCGCTTTTTAAGGCGAAGGTGCACGCTACCAACCATTGTCCCGAATCGTGCGTAAAGCAGGTCCTCTGCCGACTTATTGATCTGGATAATCTTGGCCTCCATCAGCAGTTGCTGGTTTTGCCACGCTCAACACTTTCCAGTCGCCTGTCGGCACGTCCGTGTTTTATCTTTATAGCAGTCGCAGTGCATTTTCCGGTTTCACCACTAGCGGAATGAAAACCTTTGCCTTTGGTATTGAGGGGCTGCAGTTGCGATGTACAATTTCAAGTGGTGACCCCTCCCACAGGCCGTAAAGCGTTTTTACTGCTTCCTTTAGCCATGTGAGCGTGGGGTCAACTCTACATTTAATAATTTTGAACCACCCTGCTCCGTCAAATGCTGGTATGTGTGCGTTCGGCTCTGCGTCGATTTTCGTAAATAGAGTTTCCAGTAGCTTCATTTTCGTTACCTTCCACCGTTCCTGCGACATTCGTCCAGCTTGTCACTACGGTGAGTGAGTGCCACTATCAGATGTTTCTTAGCGATTTCACTGGTCGCTGCCGCTGCTTTCGACGTCGTAGGTCCTTCCTTTTGCTTTTTCGATGGCACTGAGGCCTCCAGAACGCTGACTCTTGATGGCTAGCTTTTCTTCGATTCTCTTAGCATACTTCGGATTGGAGGCTGCGAGTTTTGGTTTTTCTGCGTAGAAGGCCCGCTTATTTCTATCTCCTCCCTGGCCCAAGCCAACCGTTCCTCCTCTTGCTTTCTCCTCTTCCCGACGCTTTCGTGGTCCAAGTCTTCGTTTACAACGCCACCTTCGCGATGAAGAGCGTTATGGGTGTGTTTAGCAGTAGCATTGCAACCACTGTAACCTGTAACCAGTGGAAGTTTCGTTGCTTAAGTTAATTTTTGTATTCATCTTTTTCGTACGACGACCTGCTCGACGAAGCGAGCGTAGTGGTATATTTATCGTAAGTAAAGGGGGATTCAAACGGTCCACCACGGCAGCGTCAGATGCCGTGACAAGACCACAGTTACTTCCTAAGTAACTCCCGGTCTGGTGAACTCCCTGGCTGCAAAACATCCAATGGGCACGGTGTCGCGTAACACCCTGGACTAGGAGTGGTCAAAGAGAGGAAATAATGGGATGACAGGGGACTGGGAATAACAGAGGGATCTTCGTCGGTACGGTGATCTTCACATGGTGTTTTGATGACCACCAAATACGCCGCAAAGCAGGTTGAATGACTAGCCAATCCCCATATGGAGCTTCCCTCTTAGTTCGTGTTGGGTTAGTCCCCATGATATGGGGGTCAGACCACTACTTAAGCCTCATTCCCGCGGCAAGGAGACCAATGTGATGGGGAAGATGACACATTTTCATAGAAAATAAGGCCCGCGAGTCGTGGAGTAAATCTTTTTATATGGATTTTCCGAATAATTGAAAATTTGTCTATTCCTCCACAGAATCCAAATGGTGAAAGAGACGTTTCCTCAGTAACTGCTCAGTGAACTAAGGAACGAAATAGACTTACCGTTTCCGACTAGACCATCCGTTAATTCAATAATTTTAACTCCATATAACTTCGAAGTGTGATTTATAAGGAATTTTATTATTTATTATTTTATACATAATAAAATTATAAAAAATGTGAAAAATAGTAAATTCAAAACTTTATACTTCAGGGCTTGGCTCAAACTTAATAGATGATTTTTATTAATCGAACCATTGAACTATCATTTTTAAAAAGGTGACTCACACGTTCAAAAGAAAAATATTTTTTCTTAAATTTACAAAATCGAAAATCTTGGAAACGGTTAAGTTTCGGACATCATGTAATATAAGTAAGTTAATCGGCAATTACCTCATTTCAGAGTTTTTCTGGTAATCCTGTATAGTTACTCTCACCTTCGTGCTTGCTTAATAATTGAATTATAAAATTTCCGGTTACTGTTTACTAACAAATTGTATTGAAAATATACATATAACATTACACTCGTATAGTCAGTATAATCTGCAAATCTTTATTACTATGAATACGACTAGGAAGCGTTGGTTGCTTGGTTAAAGTGGTGATTCTTCCAGAATCCAACTAGCGCTCCGCCACCATTTTGTTGCCACATCCTCGTTACCAACTTGTTTAACGGTTATTTGCAGCATGACTATATTCAGTCTGTGCGGTTTAAGAACCTTATTAGGTTTTTGAAGTCTAAGCCAGACAGTTGTTCGAGACTCTCGAACAGCGGTTGGCCCAGGGTTAACATAGGGCAGGGTACTTTCAAAGCAAATTGAAGATTGTTTCCTTTTTCTCCGGTTGTTTACAACTGTGACAGTATGTATTGTGAGGGATACCCATTTAGACTGCTTGTGCTCCGATAGACCAAAAGCCAGTTATGACTGCCGATAGTCTCCAGGCGTCTCGTCGTTCCGTCGTTTCATGTTTATCAATGTCGACGATTGCTTGAGGTTGTAGGTGGGCCATAACGTTCTGCTAATTTTGCATTTCGTCTGATCGCTCCATCTACAATCCGCGACTCGGAGGTAATTTAGTGAAATTGTACTCTTGACTGCATGCTAATGGTGTGAATACCGATTCTACAAGAGCGTTATTCATGGCAGATCCCATGCTTTTTCATTACTTGCAATGTTCCGATGTCCCGGGACCCAGATTAAGGTAACTAGGAAACGTAAGTTCCAATGAATTTTATATTGAATATGAAAACTACTACAAAAAAGGTATTGTAATGCAATGTTTAAGTGATATACTCCTCTTTCACATATTTAAGAAGGTATAGTAGACTCGGGGTTGAGGGAACTAATTCGTGCAAGGGCTATTCCCCTCAATCCGGACTTTCCCTTCAATTGAGATTGAAATTATACATGTACAGAAGTGGGCGGTAAGGTAGAGGTACATAGTCTGTGCAGTGATATATATTATTTAAAGAAGTCCAATATAGTACTTTGGTTTTTCTTAGCTTCCAGTGATTTTTTCACTGCAATATCCCTGATATTGTTAAGAAAAATGATGTGTTCGAGCGAGTTGGTATTGTGTTCGGTCCAATGGATTGTTTTGTCAAAAATTTCAATGGCTTCAGCTGCCTCTATTGTACACTTGTCGTCGTTTATTTCGTCATACTCATCCTAATCCTCAACAGGTTGATTAACATCATCGGTAACGCCCCCAGTACTATTCCTGTCCATATTCTTAGTTCGTTGACACTTAGGTTTGACTGAAATAAAAAAAATTATGGCATGTTAAGTGCACGTGTAACTGTAATGATTGTGTTTTTTACCTGTGGAAATGCAGTTTCAGTTAAATTGAGTAATTCTTCAAATTCGGAATGTTGTTGTGCAACTATCTGCTGCCTTAAAACACTGAGAGGCACATCATCTTCGATACACTCTTCATTGTCTATCGGATGTTTATAGTCAAGTAATGGACACCAGCATTTTTTAATAACGTCGGCATCGACTTTTTGCCATGCTTGGGTCAAAGGCAAATGGCATCTTTCAAAGTAATTTTTTTTAAAAGTCGGCTATTTCGTTTTTACCAATAGCTGATTTTAACAAATTTGTTCTATAGTGCAACTTGGTTAACCTTATTACATTCTGGTCCATCGGCTGCAGAAGGGGTATACATTTGGTGGCATATATAAAACGAAAATTGAACCACATTCTGTTTTTAATAACTCTTGTTTTGGATAGCACGGTGCATTATCTAGAGTGTATTAGGAATGTGGAAACCTAAAAAAAAAATTTATTTAATTAGTTCAATTTATTATTTACTTATGTTATGATTTAATAATTTAATTTACCTCTGGTACAAAGGAATTGTGGAACCATTCTTCGAAAATGTCCACAGTCATCCATGCACTTTTTGAGCACCTGTAGTTCAACGGAAGCTGAAAATTTCTGAATGATCGTGGTTTTTTGGGTTGACCTATTACTAATGGCTTTAATTTGTGTTTGCCAGTTGCATTAGTGCTCACTAAAACTGTGACTCGCGCCTTTTCCCTTTTTCTTCCGCACGCATTTTTTTCATTTGAGCTAACGTATGTTTTGTCTGGCAGTAATTTTCAAAATAATCCAGTTTCGTCAGCATTGTAAACCTGGTTTTCATCCAACTGTAAATCATTTTTTAGTCGCCAAAATTTTGCCTTGAATGCTTCTTGATCAGAAGACAGTTTTTCACCGCAAATTTTCAACAATCTACTTCCAAATCATAGCCAGTCCAAACTTGCGTTAAAGCCACTTCCATTTCCATAAATTTTTGCATGCAGTTCTTTAGCTTTTTCTTTAATAATGTTTCCAGAGATTGGAATATATCGACTACTATGAGTGATGAACCATTTATATAGCTTAGTTTTCATATTAGCAAACTCACCCTTCTTCGGAGACTTCGCTTTTAAAATCTTTCTTTTGCCATTTTTTATACGAGATATGGTCGATTTGGTAACACCATATTGATAAGCCAATGATTTTAATGAAAAGCCTTTATCGAGCTTTTGTATAATTTCAGATTTTGTTTTGAGGGGTAAAAACCTTTTCGCTTTCATAGTTAACTAGCAAAAGTAAATGTATCTTTTTATCACTATCTTATTTCGCACAATTGCTTCAACGCACTGAACCGAACTAAATAGCTTGGACAATGTACACAATATACATACATATATGTATATACCAATTATATACGCATTCTAACATAACTGTAAAATAACTGAAATTGCATAAAAATTTTGAGGTTCCTTCTACTCGGTACTTATTAGATTGAAGGTTCCCTCTACAGAGTACTCAATGAAAGAATTTTTGTGGTCCCCTCAACCGAGTAGTTCCCTCAATCCGGAGTTCCCTCAACCGCGAGTCCACTGTATATAAATAAATGAATAGATTATAGAATGTTTATTTGTTTTGCCGTGTTATTTAAGCTTTTTTGTTATTATTACTGTTATTAAAGATATTTGTTCATAATAAATTTATGCTCAGTTATTGTAATTGGTTTTGTTTTGTTATTATTACTGTTATTAAAAATATTTACTCATGGCACTTCAACGCCATGCAGACATTGAGCTGTCCACACAAGGTAAGTTCGCTATAGAAGCTAATTTATTTTTTTCTTGCGACATACTGGCTAGAAGTGTCCACTTTTTTGTTGCTGCATTATTTGTTTGTTTACATTCTCATTGAAATTTTGAAATTCGAACAACTAAATTGCAAAACCAAAATACATGTACCTAAATGTCGTTGAGGCTCTAGCGAAGTCATCTTCTTTGAATTAGCCTGCAATACGTTGTATGATCGACATTATTGAGCATCGTTAAACTGAGTTCTAAGAGTTCCGGCGGTCTCAGCAACTGACAAAGCTAGGTCTAGAAACAATACTCGTATAATCGAAAAGTTGTAATTTTGTTTCAGTTTGTTAACAGTATTGCAGCAAAATTGTTCAACTGAAATAAATATTATAACCATTGAACTTGTATGTGGGCATGTTCACATATAAATTTTAAGTAATTACATATACCTTTACAACTTTGATACCTTATATTTTACATGAATCTATTACTCGTGCTTTATTCAAGTAACTGGAAAAAAAAACAAAAGATGTTTTCGAATCTAACATCCATGCTCGTAACAGCGCTGTTAACTTTGAAGTCAAAAATGAGAGCGCAAGAGTTATGTATGTTATGGCTTTCGTTTTATTTAAAAGTTGCATATGCGTGAATTTAAGTTGAAAATGGTGTATTGTTAAGAAATATTAATTTATTTTATAATGATTGAGAATGAGACATTTATTTGGCGGTCTTGCCACCAATTTTCAATTGGGAAAATTTAATGTATCAGAAGGAGTTCCATAAGTATGCTCTCAGTTTGCTAAAATTCTCCAATCCGATCCCTTCTTATGATTCCCGTTTGATTTCATTTAATTTTAATCAAGTCTTTAGAAAGTAGAAGGTCTATACTCTCTCTCTGCCGTTTGTCTTTAGAGTAATTAAAAGAGAAATTTATTGATCATCTCTGTTGCGGAGCACTCACTTCCATATCCCTTTTGGAACTCTATGCAACACTTACCCATTTTTTCTTAAATTGTTTAAAACGAATTATGCGCGTAGTGCTCCTTTTATCAACGCACTTAGAGATTTTAATGAGATTTCTAGTTATATTTCGCTTGACTTTTCGGTGCCAAAGAAGGAATCTTATGTACAATAATAGTAAATTGAGTCCATATTTGTTTTAAGAGGTCTATAAAAACTATTATATGTTTTAGAACTTAAATGCAAAAATTAAGTGTTATGAAATGCTAAAGCCGACGTGCAAGCATGATTCCTTAGTTGAATACGGTTGTTGTTGTTGTTGAAGCGGTTGAATATTTCCACTGAAATAATTAGTGACCAGCACCGTTTTACTACCACTGTCTCGTGTGATGATGTCTTTTTTTGTTTCCAAGTCAGATCCATTTAGTGAGGTCTAAGTATAACAGCAAATCCTTTATCTCGATGTCTGCGATCTCCTTAGTTTGCTGTAGGAAAGGCTTACCGAAGGAGCGGAGTCGTGCCCTAGCTAGCCCCGGAAATTCACATAAATAGTGGGAAAGACTTTCTTTCGCCCCTTCCGCTTGACAGCTTCTGCAGTTCTTTCGCCCCTTCCGATTGACAGCTTCTGCAAATGGGATTGAAGGCCTTTATAGCTGCCTGACTGTCTGAGATGATAGCTACTCTTGCACCAACTGCCTTAGAGAGCTTTAGTGATTTGCATGATTCTCTGATCGCTAAAAGTTCTGCCTGAAACACGCTGACATAGTCAGGAAGACGAATTAACTGAGATAAGTTGAGTGCCTCCGAATGGAAGCCAGCTCCCACAGCACAGTTCATCTTAAAACCATCGGTATAGATTTTGATATCGTATCTTCCAATCACCTTCCCCTTGCTCCTTCGTAAAGCCTTTCTTGAAGTTAAGGTCGGGAACTGTGTAGTCTGATCTGTTTTTGAGCAGTGGGATCCCTGTAGGAGGATCTTACTGTGACCGTACGACCTTGTTGTCCAGCTTTCTATGTCTCTGAGTCTCACCGCGCTGCAAGTAGCTATTGTTTTAATGGGTAAATCTTATGGTAGCAGATGTGTTAGTACATTGAGCGCTTCAGTACGACTGGTGCTAGGCGCTCCTGTAGTTAAGATACACGCAGTTCTTTGTATCTTGTTCAGTTTAGTTTTGTTGTATTTCTTTTCTGTTGCAGGCCACCAAACTAGTGCCGCATATGTTAGTATTGGCCTTACAATGGCTATGTAGAACCAATTGGATAGTTTTGGTTGGATACCCCATTTTTTACGCACAACATTCTCTTACACGTGTAACGTGTTACGGTAGTATTTAAAATTCTTAAAAATTTGTTGTACTTTGAGTTTTAAATGTAATAATAAACATTAACCAAGGTTTGTGTCGAATGATGATCAGTCAGTTATTGACGCTGATAAACCACCTTCCAACACATGCCGAAATTATACAACGATATATAGTAGGTAGTAACTGAAGTAGCTGTTTTCATGAGTGGCGGAGTGAAAGGACCGAAAGGTATTGGTTACGATTGCTCTGGACACCTCCAACATACCTCAGAGCAGTATCGGAATTGATGTAAAATGATATCTTACATATTGATTGACATAAATGCGTAAAACAATACTTCCATCATCATTTGCTGCCTCACTATTTTCAACTTTCGCAAACCTGAATGGCGAGAAATTACTGCATAGCTTTTTAATGTTAGTTAAGGGAGGCTTAATATACGAGGAGTTACAACCCTCCTAGGCCACCTTCAGTTTTAAGCCGACTCTGAACGGCAAATTGTCTTTTGTGAGGAGCTTTTTCATGACAGTAATACAACCGGAGGTTGCCTGTCGAAAGGCGACCGCTATTAAAAAAACTTTTTCATTTTGGTGTTTCATGCACGGAGATTCGAACCTATGCACTTCCGAATGATACTCACGTACCAACCCATTCGGCTACGGCTAATATTTAAATACATATTTATTTTCAATTTAAAACGTTTTTATTACAATATATAAGTATGCGTTATGCGTCCTCCTTCTTAGTCTTTATTGCTCTATCAAGCAAAACGTTCATCAAATAACTCTATGCTATACAATAACACAATATCTGAAACGCGCTGGCTATCTTTAGAGGCAATGGTATGGAGGTATATTGTAACAATTTTACTTCGCTGCTAATGTTGACAAAATAGACAGCGTAAAAAATAGTCTTCGTATCTTAAACGAGAAAAGTTCGATTTGTTTTTGTAAAGTATCATATATTCATCAAATTTATTAATAGACTGAATAAAATTTAAATTTTTAAAGTGATGTATATTTTTGTGAAGCTGGAATGTACAATTGTAGACAACATAGAAAAAGTATATTATAAGAAAACTCAAATTCATTGGAAAACTACCAGATTTTTACAAGAGCTTAAGCGAAGTATTATATATATAACCTAATCAAATGTAATATTTATCATCTAAAAAAATAACGTTTAATGTGTGATCAAATTAAACCACAATTAATATTAACAAAATTTTAATTTTATGGATCCCAATAAGTTGTGGGAAAAAGTTTTTTACATATCGTCCTGTAAAAGTTTCCATACATAATCCATCAGAACACGAAAATTACGTATTTTAATATCAAAAATCTATTTCTACATACCTGCGTATGTATGTAAATTCGTTTCACTCTTAATGTACAGTCACATTTAAAAAAAAAATTTAAAGAGAACAATATTGAAGAAGAAAATTTAAAAAACGCTTTCGGCTTAGGATTATTTTAGTATTGAACCTCAAATAAACATCCGAAAGAAAATGAACTCAAAAATGTGTAACTCAGAATTTTATAAGATATGAAACGAAGCGCCTTTGGTATGCTAATTGTGCTCTTTAGTAATACAAGCAAAATTAATCATCCAATTTTGTTTTTGAATAACTTTTTTTATTAGACACATAAAGAAGTGATTTTGAGTGGTGTAAATCTTTATTTGGGCTTTTGAAAAGATGATATCTGTCAAGCGGCAGCCGCTAGTGTTGATCCCCATTTGTGCCCGTTTGATTGCACTTTTCATGACTTTATGCAAGATTTCCGTTGACAACTATTCACATCGCTGTCGAATAATCTCCTTAAGAAAGAAGTGAGGGTAAATTTAAAAGTTAATTGAACAAGAGTTATCGAATTCTCGATCAACATAAGATAATCGCTGTCTTATTAATTTCATAGAAATAAAGCAAAAAATAGAAAAAATGCTTCTGGCTTTTTACTTGGCCAATATTTTTGTAAACGGTAGTATTTAATTCGCTTGATTGTTAAACGAAGGAGAAGTTAACTTTGACGACATATGTATTTCATCCTGCCATAAGTTCTGATGCAAGTTAAGTCCGTCATAGATATGAAATTATAATATTGTTTTTAATGAAGTTTTATTTAATCATGTAGATATTAAAAAATCAAACATGCAGTTTTCATTCAAAATCATTACCATTTGCGTTTAGGCCATTCAGCTTTGTAGCACGCACAGTTTCCATGGGTATGGGCGTCGCTGCTCGAACCAAGGATTGTTTGAGGTTTTCCAAATTTCTTTGAGGCCTTCGACACGCCATGTTCTCCAATTCTGATCACATACTGTAGTCCAATGGATTCAGACCTGGACTTCTAGACGGAAAACCTTCTGTGGCTATGAACCCAGAGATATTGTGTTTTAGTCATTACTGGGCGGTTTTTGCCTAATGGGCTGAACGCTCTTCATTGAATAGAGTACTGCTCAACTGCTTCACCACGCCTTCTAAGACATCCTCCTGGTACACTTTTGCCCCTTTTTCGAAACGTCTTTATGAGACACTGGATGGTTGCCACGCTGAACCCTTGAAAGAACATTTTTTGCGTCTTTAGATGTTTTAGCATAGATTTTACCGTTTTGCTTATTAAAAACTTTTTCAACAGTAAACATTTTTCTCTTCTGTGAAAAGAATATTTTCAAGACCGTTGAACGCGAAGATGACCAGTTCAGCGACGCAGGCTTTCATGTGGAGATTATCTCTAACTATCCTTGACATGACTGGTCGATTCATCTAGACATGATTTTCGCACCTCTACGAATTCTTTCGCGAATGGCTTTTATGGCTGGTTCGAATCACGCGAGGATGACCACTTCTTTTTCTGCCTGTCACTCCAGACGTTTGGAAAAAACGATTGATCGTGCGGTAAACAAACATTCTCGAAATAATATAATAAGATTTTTCAGTAATTCGTAAATCTCACTTGCACTTTTACCTCACTTTTGTAATGCAATCACTTCAATGCCATCCTTTCTAAATCCTTTATATAGTTCTTTCAAGTTATCGAGGGGTAACAAATTAAACATTTAGTTGTATCTCATATGCTAGGTTCTTCAATAAGTTTTGCGGTTCGCTCAGAAAGAGCGTTGCTACTAGCCACAATTTCTATCGGCGTGTCACAGTATTTTCTAAATCAAATATCGTGCAGTAATTGAATTTTTATTTTTGGAAGGTTTAAAAGCAAGGTAAATTTACGAACGAATATTGAAAGTGTATAAGCACTTCTCACCAGCAATTAGTACAGTAGAAAAATGGGTTACTGAATTTGAACATGCAACCACGTCAAGAACGTCCACAAACGTCGTAGAAAAAATACAGGATATTGTATTGGAAAATCGTCGAGTGACTGAGAAATATTTAGTGAAAGCCCTAGGCATCTCATTTGGCAGAGTAAACAATATTTTGACTGAAGTACTGGGTTTCATAAAGCTGTGTGCACAATGGGTGCCGCATTTGCTACCAGTGGTACAACAACACGCGACTTTCTCAGCAACATTTAGAAAGGATAAATTGGATTTTGTGCATCGATTCATCACTATAGATGCGACTTGGGTCTATCACCATGATCTTAAATCAAAACAAGTGGTTCAAGAGTGACGTGAGAAGCAGGCTTCGAAACGAGTTCGTGTCCAGAAGTCGACCAAGAATGTGGTATCATCATTTTTTTGAGATACGAAAGGAATTTTGTTTGTGGATTACTTGCAAACTGGTAAAACAATAAGTTCTGAATATTATTGAAACCTTTTAGACCAGCTAAAGAAAACAATTCCTGAAAAGCCCCCAGCTTGCAAACGACAAAAATTATTTTTCATCAGGACAATGTACCGTTTTTAAACCCCATGAATTAAAGTTCGAATTGTAGGAGCATTCACCGTATTCATCAAACTTGGCCACTAGCGACTTCCATCTGTTTCCAGACCTAAAAAATATTTACGCGAGGAAAAGCGTTTTTCATCAAATGATGAGATGATAGCAGCAGTAGGAGCGTATTTTGCATCCCTTCCAGATTCTCACCTCAGGGATGGAATTATTAAATTTGGAATCTCGTTGGAAAAAGTGTATTGATATTCAGGGAGACTATACTGAATAATAAAGTATGTTTCAAGCCATAAAATTGTGTTTTTCTAATCGAACCGCAAAACTTACTGAACAATCTAATACATATGAACAATCTTCTTTAGTGTTCTTTTTGAGTGCATTATAATATTGTTGTTGTTGTAGTAGGAGTAACTTTTCCCTGTCAGTGTTGTGTAATCACCGGTCGTCTTCGCCTAGCTCATCTAACGGTAGGCCCAGGAAACTAGCTGTGTCAACAGGTTGGGTCCAGACGGAGAGGTCTGTTAGATGAGTAGGCTTGCAGGGGCATGTGAAAAAGTGGTTAGTTTCGTGCGGGGTGCCTTCACATGCCGAACATATAGTATATTTTGTATGTCGGGGTCGATTCTGGATAATTAGGAGTTTAACCTGCTACAGTATCCAGAACGTAGTTGTACCAAGGTTACAGGTATGCGCGGGACTCTCGGTGAAGTTGGAGCTCTCCGTCTGCGATTGGTGCTGATTGGACTCCGATAACGGCATTCGGGCGTTTAAGAAGGTGGTAATGGTCTCCCGATGAATGTCGTTTATGGTCTGTCTGTACACTGTACAATCCAGGAGCTGTCTGTCCGTCTTGGATCTCGTCCGTGTAGTTGAGGAAATGCCTCCTGACGTGCCTAGGAGGTGGCTCAGGCTGAAGCAGGTGTTTGCAAGGGTGAGGCCTGCGGCAAAACCCTAGCAGAAATTGCTTGCTGAGCAGTTTGTTATGCTCCCTCACGGGCAGCATGTGGGCCCCGTCGTGCAGCTGTTGTATCGGTGACATCATAAGACATCCTGTCGCGGTCTTTAATGCAGTGTTTTGGCAGGTCTGAAGCTTCGTCCACAGCGAATCACTGATTCTAGGCGACCACACAGGCGCAGCATAGTTTAGAACCGGTCGGCCTATTGCTTTCAACGTTCACCTTAAGTTGCAGCTTGACCTCCTTTGTCCAAGTGGTGAAGAGGGTCGCCGTGGATTAAGTGGGGTAAAGTTGTAGATTCCTCGCAGTGAAGAAGCGAGAAGGGCAGGCGAGGTAGTCGTTTACTTTGGAACAGAGGCCATCAATGTCTTTGCCCGACACCATTATCGTACAGTCGTCAGCGTAGGAGGCCAGGGAGACTCCCTCTGGTGGCTGGTGGAGTGAAAGGACACCACCCTGCGGAACTCCTTGCTTTATTTTCTTCTGTTTTGATATTTGGTGTCAAAATAGTACCAACGAATGACGACCACTCAGGTAGTTTGCGGCCCACCTCTTCAGCCCTGGCGGGAGTGTCGACTGTAAAATGTCATCTAATAGCGTGGCATGACTGTGTTGAAAGCCTATTTTAGGTCCAACGCTACAAGGGCAGTCCTCTCGCAAGGGCGGTTTTGGTTGAGCCCGCGGTTTACCTGGGTGTTAATGACGCATATCTTCGGATCCGACGAAGTACAACCGTTGAAGGTGGTATCCACCTTATCGTTGTGCTTCATCGGGTTCCACAGGGTCCTTTCCGTGGACCAGAGCTTACTCACATCAGAGGTGAAGTTGCAGGAGTTCAGATGCTCTTCCCATTTGGTGTTGGGTTACCAGTTGCCGGATCTCCAAATTGAGATCCTTTATGAGAGGATCCCCGGGATCGGCCAGGAGTAGGAGATCACGCTCGTTTGCCAAAACAGCTGGTTCAGTTGGGAAATTGGGACGCATGTCCCGAATCCTTCCAGCAGCTATGAAGCGAGCCGCGGCGGCTATGATCACCTTGCGGAATGCGCGTTCGCCTACGCGCACATCGGTGGGAATGGGGATAGCGGCGAATCTGGTCCAAACAGCTTTGTTAAAGTTGATATATAACCGGTGATCTGCGGAAACGAAGTCGGCAGGTTTCTCGATTGGGATGATAATGGGCAAGTGGTCTAATGGAAGCGATAGTATAGGTCGCCAGGTTATGTTATCAGACCGGCGCTAGCAATTGTGATGTCAGGTGACCTGCTGCAATTGCCCACTACCCTGGCGGGTTCGTCGTCGTTTACAGTGCTGAACGTCGAATCGTCTATCTGCTCTGCCAATAGATGTCCCCTACGATCATTTGGTAGGCTTGAATGCCAAAGATCGTGATGCGCATTAAAGTCACCTACTACCAATCGGTTTTCATCCCTGATGAGCGCACCTATATCAGGGAGATATCCTGCCGGTGACAGGGTGCAGGTGACAGGGGGTATATATACATATATTATATTATAAATTTCAAGCTCGGCATCGCCTGACCGGACAGCTATACCTTGACATTCTAAGGTGTTGTCCCTGCGGTCGATGCCGTCATCGATGAGACGATACTGCACTGTATGTATTAAAAATATTTGCCTTTCATCAAACTTCTGGCTTATAACATCGAAGACAGTTACAAGAGCACATGTATATGTATGTACATACATATGTACAATATGCATATGTTTTAACAACGATGTGTTATTCTCGAATTGCCAATTGTTTTTACTTCTTTTTTAGTTCTTCATAAATACTAATTCTTAATTGAAAACATAACATATTATACAAGTTTTTCTACTTTAACAATACAGAACATTCGAAAATCGTTTTCTTATATATTTTTGTTATACAGATGAAAGACTGATATATTTTAGGACAGAGAAACTTTTTAAGTATTTCGAAAACGTTCATCATTATTTGTAACCCAGTGTAATTACTCTATTAGTAAATTACAAATTAAAATTCAAACTACCCGCTGGATCAGCGTCAGCTAACAGGGCACATCACCATACTTTATACATACATTTGTATGTATGTATATACATACAGTGATTGCACGTAGCCTGTCGCTCGGGTATACAATATGTAAGTATACGAGGTGTGTTCAAAAAATAAGGTGAGTTTTCAAATTTTGCGGGCTACGTACATTCGCCTTTAGATTATTATTTTTTTTTATGCTGGTACACTCATCTCGAAGATATATTCGCGGTTTTAGCAATGTAGTATGTTTGTGAGAGGCATAAATAAGACAGGTGTTTTGTGTGTTCGGTGATTTTCTGCTATAGAAATAAATGGATCAAAGAAATTCCATAAAATGTTGTGGAAAAAATAGAATTAAGTGCTCAAAAACATTTCAAATGTTGACAGTGGCTTATGGTGAGCGTACTCAGACTCAAACAATTTTTTACAAGTGGTACAAGTTTTCACAAAAGGTCGAGAAGATGTGAATGACGACGCTCGCCTTGGACACCCCAGCACATCAGCAACCGATGAAAATGTTGAGAGTAAAGAAAATTGTTATGGAGAACCCAGCCCAGTATTGGACACCCCAGCACATCAACAACCGATGAAAATGTTGAGAGTAAAGAAAATTGTTATGGAGAATCGACGAAACACAATTAAAGAATTTACTGAGGATGTCGGCATATCGGTTGTCTCTTTCCATGAAATCTTTTCGCAAATTTCGGGCATGAGAATTGCTGCATTTTGACCAAAAACAACGTCGTATGAGCATCGCTCAGGAATTGTTGAATGACGTCAACGATCATCCAGATTTGCCTAAAAGTGTCATAACTAGTGCCGAATTATGGGTATATGGTTGTCACATCGAAACCAAAGCCCAATCGTGTCAATGCAAGAGTCCAGGAGAGTCAAGAGCAAAAACCCACGCCAAGCTCGGTCAAATGTCAATGTTTCGCTTACTGTTTTCTTCGATTACCTTGGCGTAGTGCATTAGGAGTTCTTACCACAAGGTCGTATGGTAAACAAGGAGTATTACCTTGAAGTTATGCGTCATTTGCGTGAAACAATACGAAAAAACGTCCGGAATTGTGGAGAAAAAACGTATGGCCAAAAACAACACCGTTTTCATGCCTCAGCCACCGTATTCACCAGATTTGTACCCTGCGAATTTTTCTTGTTCCCAAGATTGAACAGGCTAATGTAAGGCGGCGTTTTGCGACGATTGATGAGATAAAAACCGAATCGCTGAGAGAGCTCAGGTTAATAGGTTCTCTGGACTTAACCATTGATCTCTATCTGGGGTCAAAACATCATACTTTCTACCGAAGCCAACGACAGGCATCCGATTGTCCACCGGCACCGAGAACAGTGTGCACCGCTCTGACAACTGGTGGTATATCTGACAGTGGTCAGTGCTTACTCCATTCCCTATGACTCCGTTTAGCTTGAGTTTGTACGCCGCCTTTATTGCTTCCTTTCGAATTTGAAGATCTAATTGTTGCAAGTTCAGAATGGCATTAAGGGCATCACCAGATGTCGTACTCATGGCACCTGTGATACCCAAGCACACACTTCTCTGTAGCCTGTTTAGGCGTTTTACTCTGGAATTAATCATTGTAGCTTTCCACCATACTACAGAGGCGTATGTACTAGTGGGTCTAATCAGGGTGATGTACAGCCAGTGTAATATCGCCGGTCCTAGACCACATGTCTTGCCAAAGGTTCTCTCACACTGTCAGAAGCCTTTTAGTGTTCGAGGGGCCTTCTGCTCGACGTGCTTGTTCCAGTTTACTATCTAGGATTAATCCTAAATATTTAACCTCACAAGACAGTTGCAGTGTTATCCCTTTCAATGTGGGTAGTAACAGGTCTTCCATATTGCGTTTCTTAGTGAAAAGCACTAAGATACTTTTTGTAGGATTCACCGAAAGACCATGCAATTCGCACTAATTCACAATCTTATTTAGAGCTACCTGCATTTTATTGCATATAACCTCAAGTGATCGTCCTGAGATTAATACGCACACATCGTCTGCGTAGGCTTGGATGTGTCCAGTTTCCTGCAGATCATTAAGAAGAGAGTCCACCACGAAGCACCAAAGTAGGAGAGAGAGTACACCGCCTTGTGGGAAACCCTTCTTAACCTCAACCCTGGCTCCTTCATCGCTTTCTCTATCCATGGTAATCAGTCTTTTGGATAGCATAGAGTGGATCCATCTGACAATGATTTCTTCCACTCCATGACTTCTTATAGAAGAACACATAGAGTCAAAGGTAGCATTACCGAAAGCTCCTTCAATGTCCACAAACATACCAAGAGTGTACTCTCTTGTTTCCAGCCCTTTTTCGATTATGCTAACGCATTCGTGCAGAGCCGATTCGTAAGACTTCCCACTTTGATAAGCATGTTGTCTTACGTTGAGAGGGTTGACTTAGAGCCCCCGTCCTAATGTGCTTCTCCACCATACGTTTGATACCTTTAAGCATAAACGATGTCAGGCTTATAGACCAGAAACTTTTTGGTAAAGCGTAGCTGTCCTTGCCTAGCTTTGGGACAAGTACAACTTTCACCAAACGCCAAAATTGTGGAACATAAGAGTGCGCAAGACATGCCGTAAATATTATTTTCAAAGCCTTTATTAGTTGTTCTCCGCCTCGCTTGAGCATGATTGGGTAAATTCCATCGGGTCCTGGGAACTTATAGCTTTCGAATGACGAGAAGGCCAACCTTATCGTTTCCTCGTTAACTATCCTGGATGCAATAAATTAATCACGTCTGCTGGTAATTATATTTACATGATCAGATTGATCGATAGAACTTTGACCAACAGTTCACTGCAGAAGGTTCTATAAGAGTCCAATTTAGATGGTATAATTTTCTTTTTTTTATATTTCTTCTTCAGCTTTCGGTAGGCAGTCCAATTTTCTTCCAACTGAGTTTAAGGAGCTCTGTTAAGAAGTTTTCTGGAAGTTTTCCTGAGTTCGGCGCTCCACCAAGGGACTGTCTTAGCCTCTCTTCTCCTACGTTCCGGGCACACCTTGTTATAGCACTCGATCACAGTTCGCCCCAATGAGTTTGTGGCTTCTTCAATCGCAGTTATTGTCCGGAATTTGGAAACATCACGGATTTCCTCTTTAGTGAGATCCTCATATCGTGTCCAATCCCCTTTTCGAGGATTCCGGCCTGCTGGAGTCGAGGTTATCTCAGCCGCAAGACTGAACTATATAACGATGGTCCCACAGGGAACCTTTAACGAGTACTTGCCAGCCAGTGATTAGATCTGATATTTTATCTTTATCTAATGTCATATCAATCACTTCACACAAAAGTCGGACTGGTACCAACGTTCTGTAAGACCAAGCGAGATGACAGAATGAAGTCCATGCGCCCTGAAGTTACATTTGCGTGCTCTGTGTACCCCAGAGTGTGTTTTGTGAATTTTCGTCACATCCCACAATTAGACCTAATCCCATGGATTCAGCATATCTTACAACTTCCACAAACTGCCTCGTAGCGGGAGGGAGAATGGAGTCGCAAGGAAAATAGGCCGAGATGACAATTCTCTCTACTTCTTTCTTCTCTAATCGATTCTTTATTTTGACCGCAACTAAGGCTTGATAGCAGAATTGTCCTAACAAAGTGCCATCAACCGCTTTCGGCATAATAATATACGTACGCGGACGGACCTTTCCCTCTTTATAAAGGATAGACCCCCAACTAGTATCCGTTCCAGATTCAAATATAGGCGCATTCCATACCTCGACCGTATGACCTTGAACGATTCTGGATCCACACCAAGACCCAAATGGGAACAGTTTCCATATTTAGGATCCGTTCCCGCTTTGGTGTAGTGGTCTGATCTCCAGTGCTTCGTATCAAGTCCCTCGTTCAGGGCATGGAGCCTAGAGATGATCGCATGCGGCTCCCTTGAAGACCCAGGGATCAGCATGCTCACCCTCACCAGTTTTTGAATTTTGTTCGTTTGCCGAATGACAAACTTACATCCTTCAAACGCTGCCATAGCAGCCACTGTTTTGATCAGCCATTCGAGCGATTGAGTGTTTAAGCACTGCACCTTCAAGATACCTTGCTCAACTCTCATTCGCTCGAATCTAGGTACGTCTTTCGACTTCCCTATCGCTTACCAGACTTGACTGAGAGTAACAGTAGGTACTAATGATATTTGAATAGAATAATAAAGAAAATATTAACAGCTCTTAGAAAATAGGTACAGTCTGTGTCAGAAGAAAAGAACCGGTTTTCTTGTTGTAACTTCGTGATATTTTTCGTTTTGCTTTTTGCTGCATAATAGTCCCGTTCAAGGGCTACGACGCCAGTGCTAACTCAGGTTAGTGGTGTTGGAAACTTTCCCCTAAACGCAACCAAAGTAAAAAGAGTGAAAAATACGCGAAGCGTTTCGAGACGGTATTGTTTTGCACGCATTCCAAAGGCCCGAAATTATCTTACGCCCCAGCTGCAAAAGTAATTAAAAAATCAAAAAGTTTGTTGTGATGTGGAATCAGCGTTATAAGGTGTACAAAAATGTATGATAAAGTGATCGTCCAACTTTTTAAGCGGGGCCCTTCATTGTGACTACGTCAAGCACGAGCAGTTCTTGCTAAAAAGGGAATAGATGTGAGTATCAACACCATCGAACGTCGACTGAAGGAGGCGAACATATCCGACCGTCCCACATCATCAAAACCAGTGCTCTCAGAAAAACACATTGAGAAACAACAAAACAAGAACATGGCGTTACAGTATTGGACTGGCGTTTCCAGTCCCCAGACGCCAACCCCATTGAAAATGTGTGGGGAATTATGAAAACGCATCTTGCCGGAAGACCAGTCCATGATTTAAAGAAACTCGTGCATCAAGTTCGCAAAATCTAGTCCTATTTGTCGACGAGGTACGCAAAAAAGCTGGTTCAAGGCCGGCGGGCCAATTAGATGTCCTAAATTCAGTAGTTTTCGCGAAGCCTTGTAAGATGAGAAAAAAAACAATTAGCCAAATGAAGTTTTGGGGATAGTTTAATATATATTTGAACTAAAAAAAAAATTTGTACAATCTCCAACAATATATTGTAAGCCGAGTTATCAATAGATTCCCAGAGCGCCTGTATCCAACTTCTGTACAAGATACAACTTGCAATTTTCATCTGAAAACAAAAAAAAAAAGATTATTAATTTGGATGTAATTATCTTCTATGTGAACTAAAAAACATCCAAAAACTTTTTTAAAGCGACTTTTTTACCCAGTTGAAGAGTTTTTTTTTCCTTGAAAACCCACTTTTTTTTCTACCTTCCCCAAAAATTCGAATTTTACGTGTTTCTCCCAAATTTCTTAGTTCACATCGAAGATAATTATATTACATCCAAATTAATAATCTTTTTTTTTTGTTTTCAGATTATGTGAACTAAAAAACATCCAAAAACTTTTTTAAAGCGACTTTTTTACCCAGTTGAAGAGTTTTTTTTTCCTTGAAAACCCACTTTTTTTTCTACCTTCCCCAAAAATTCGAATTTTACGTGTTTCTCCCAAATTTCTTAGTTCACATCGAAGATAATTACATCCAAATTAATAATTAATAATAAAAATAATTTTTTTGTTTTCAGATGAAAATTGCAAGTTGTATCTTGTACAGAAGTTGGATACTTCAGTGACAAGGCGCTCTGGGAATCTATTGATAACTCGGCTTACAATATATTGTTGGAGATTGTACAAATTTTTTTTTTTAGTTCAAATATATATTAAACTATCCCCAAAACTTCATTTCGCTAATTGTTTTTTTTCTCGTCCTACAACGCTTCGCGAAAACTATTGAATTTAGGACATCTAATTGGCCCGCCGGCCTCAAAGCATGAAGAAGATGCCAGGCTATACTCGACAACGATGAAGACTACACGGCTTATTGAGTAATTGCGACTCGTAGTTTTGTACATGCTTTCATGTAAAAAAATTTTAAATATACATATATCTTGTATATTTCATGAATAACCGCGGTTCCTTTTTTCTGGCACAGATTGTATATGTTCGTTCATAACAATATATTTAATAATATAATATTCTAAATTATTTCACACGTGCAACTGTAATAGTTATATAGGAAAATGTTTCACATAGGTGTGAAACTAAAGATTTTATATACTCAGTTTTTCATTTTCGCACCATTTTAAATTTAAAGGATTTTAAAATTTCAAGACTCGATTTTCAATATTTTTTTTAAATAAATGGTCTTTGTCAACTGACGCCTAGAGGGTAGTAGTGAATAATTTATAGACGGTACCTTTTTTATCTCATCTTTGACATTTGTCAAGTGACACATGCACAATATTACAAGCGCATCTCTCTTTATTTACACTCACTCGGTGGTATTAGAATGGACATTACGCGAAAGAAGATATATCCAGCTGTTTAAAGAATTTTTTTTTGCTTGAAGCATTGCTATATAAAATCTATAGCATCACGTGCATATGAAAATTTTCTTGGACAACGAAACATTTCATTTTCACACAAGTTTTTTTTTTAATGTTGAATAACTTATTTCATTAAACTCAATTAAGAAGACCTTTTAGCTCCTTAAAGTTCTCAAACTGCCTATTAAGGGGCCACGGTGATCTTGAGCTAGAAAATTCAGGATATTTTCAGGATTTTAACTTCTTTTACATACAAATCAGTATGACTGTAGCTGTGCCACATACTAGAATATAAACAAAAACAAAATTTGGCAAGATGACGCGGTTTTTGAATTTGACACTATAAAAATCGGGTTTTTTCAGTTTTTTAATAAAATAAAAAATACGTAATAATTGAAATAGCCATTGATGTTGTGAACAACATACTAAAATGTCAGACGATTCATTTGTATACTTTTTGCTTTTTTAACAACACCAGGCCGAAAAAAGTAGAGATAGTTAAGTTTAAAGTTATAAGAATGGATATTTTCCATAGATTCCGCCGCGTGACGAATCTGACTCTACCTGCTAAAACGACTGTAGAATCGAAAATACTGTGAATATCCTTCCAAAAATTTTAGAGTGTATTCTTGAAAGTCGATACTTTCGAAATATGAAAAAAAACTACCGGGACCCCTAAATGCCTCTCAACTGCCAAATAATCGAAATAATTGAACAAATCGTATTCTTGCATACATGCATATATACTTTATATACGTTGAAAACTAATCAGAAAAATTTAAGTTAAGTTAATGGAAGCAAAACATAATATTGTGAAAAGACTTATTATGTTGAGGAGGTGGCTGAACAATCTAAGAATTTTGGAGGAGACCAAATTGTATTCTAATTTCTTCGACTCTACTATTACCAATATTGTGTGTCCGGCAACCACGCAACTCCTTTATCTTCACTTCAGAACTTAAAATTATAATATAACAGAAATATTGTTCAAATGAATATTTTTATATGGTAGCTAATTTCATGGCATTTATTTTTTTTTTTGCATTATATCCGGCAATTGTCCGCTATGGCTGAATGTGGCATGGTTCATTCCATCAGTCCAATTTTGATCATATGCTGTCAATGGTGGCTTGAATATTGCAATATCTCGGCGCGCTATTTAAATTCAGTCAGAATAGCTCGACATCGCTTAATGGTGACTGAAAAATCTTAGCTTTAAATTATTTTTTTCTCCATCACCGATATTCACAAAAAATAATTATAATAAAAAGCAAAAACCGAGAGCAAGGGGGAAAGCTACTAAAGTGAATTACGAATCCAAACTATATTTTAAAGTGAATTATGCCGTAAGAACATAACTTTAGTCTTCTTACATTTTTTTTTATGTCTATGAATCAATCTACCACAGAAAAATCTCCTCAACTTTGGGCAATGGTGGTATACAAAATAAACAAATTTTTTCTTTCGAACAACTTTTAATGATTTTTATTTATTTTGAAAAATTAGATATAGTAAGACAAAAAACGGGTTTTATTGTTATTACAGCAAAGGTGGACTTTGCATTGGGGTTCCTGTCTTGCACAATCTTCAACGTCCCTTTTCAGAAGACACACTGCTTGATGGGGAGCCCAGGAATACTATCGAGCTATCTCTTTCAATATTCGATGGTCGGCCTTTCCTTTTTCCGAGCGAAGTAGTGACAGTAAGCAACTCGTGAGCAATTTCTAGTTGACATTTTATTAGAGGAATATGCTTTTGCGTCAGGTTTATCAAATGTAAATTTTTTCTATACAATAGCCATGCGTTTGTAACGGATGTTCCGAGACACCAAAAGAACATTCTAATGCACCACTTCTTTGAACGGTGGTTGACCTTGTAGAGCTCCATGAGTATGTCAGCCAAATCTACTCCTCCCATACCCTTATTGTAAGAAGCAGCAATCGCAGGTCTTGTAACATCAATATAAGCCTTTTCCTTTGGACTCCAACGTTTGCGTATACCAACAGGTTCAATGCTTTCACACGAGGATATAAGTTGAACTGGCTTATTGTCAAACCACTTGACGCATACAATATTATTGTTGATTTCACATTTCATATCGAAAGATACCCTTCCACGCTTTTTTAACTCAGTATCTGAAAGTAGCTAGCAATTGCTTATGCGGTTTTTACGTACAGTTCCTGTTGCAAATATGCCCATTTCTTTCAACGTGATCAGAAGGCTTACTGACGTAAACCAACTATCGAAATAAAGCTTAAAATGTTTGCCTTTAGGAAGACCTTTTACCGAATATAAAACTAAATATATCCGAAGATAGGACCAAGCCACAGCAGGACAGGTACCTTCACCAGCATACAACGTAATGTCGTACACTAATCCAGAGGTTCCAGCTCGCGTAAGCATTTTCATACCCCATTTATGAGGCTTAGCAGGGATGTATTGTTTAAATGACGATCGACCTGTAACAAAAATTTAAACTAAAATGTTCATTATGACATTTATGAAAATATACCCTCGAAAGCAATGATTTGTTCATCAATGCTTTGATGTTCTTCCTGGGGTAGCTTTCCAAAATTTTCTTTGAGACTGTCTAGTAAAGGACGTATTTTGTACAACTTGTCATAGTTCAAATCGCCTTTTTTGGATTGTTTAGTGTTATCGTGGAACTGTAAAGATTATTTTATTTTTTCAAACTTTCCGCGCGGCATTGAATCTGTTATAGCGGTAAGATTTAAATCTTTTGACTATGCCATTTTGAGTTGAGGCAATTTTAAAATACCCATATACCACAAAATACCAATATAGCGTTTAATATCTTTAACAGTGCATTTGAGCTCAATGCCGTGTTCTTGCAGCGCATACAAATCTGTTTGTTGTGTGATCAAATCAAAAACTTGGCGATTAAAAAAAGTGCAGAAATATTCTACTGGCGTCATCACATCGTCGACCTTCAAGGTATTTTCTTCCCAACACCGGTCTCCGAAGGTACAAATAGCATTTTTCTCCACTTTAGTGTCTTGGGGTCAACTTTTCCAAAGCAATTATCAGGCTCACAAGATTTCGGCTCACATTCTTCTGCAATCATATTTTCGAGAAGGTCAATCTGTATAGTTTCCCCTCTTTGCACGATCCCTTCCAAATTCTTTTCTTGCACTGCAGAAATGTCATCCATCTCGTCATCACTTTCGTCGCCAGAAGAGGCATCCCAATCAAAGTTAACAATCCTCTCCATATCGTCATCTGACAATCCGATCTCATAACTAAGTACAAAAATATTTATTACCACAATGGCCCAAGGTTGCCCACAAGCAACATTGCAACTTTGAAAATTACTCACCTGGTTAATATTTTTAACTAACCTAATTTAAATTCAGTTTCGTAAAGTTAAATCTTTGCTAAAAAACATGGCATATAAACTTTTTAAATTGTTCTATTATTATAAAAGTTAATCACGCACTTTAAAACCTCTTTTGAATTTCACAACAATATTTTCTGTGGGGCACTTGCTGTTTATTCAACATAACTTTGCTAAATGATCTACAAATGATATTTGTTTGCTCATATTTTGAGAAGATACATAAAATTATCTACCGTTATCACTTATAACGAACAGACAACAACAAAACGAACGTTTTTCGTAAGCTGTTAAACTGCCGAAGTTGCTCACAGGCAACGTTGGGGTCGAAAGGGTTAAATACTGTACAATTAATTTTGACGATTTCTGCAATTCGATTTGCAATATGCGTTCAGAAACTTATATATTTTCTTATGTACATGTTTTATTTGAATTTTCCAAAATGCAGCATAAAAATATTTCTGTGGATAGTGTTTTAGTGTTGCTCAAACAGAAATTTCTTAATTGAAGTCCTGATGTACACACCCAGTTTGTTTCGTGAATAGTCGTAGTATCATTATACCAATCTTGTAGATGCAGCCAAATTGCTTATACTATATGTTGTAATCTCTGCATATATACATACATATATACTTACATACGTACCTATATGTATGATTTAGATTTCTAAACCAGTCGCCTAAAGATTCCGAAGTTATTACAGTCCGCTTAAAAAAAAAAACAAAGTTGTATCCTTTTGAGCTCAGCTTTATATATTTATCTGCACATTCGTATATGAATGTGATAGTACAAGCTCATACATACATATGTACATATGCAGATATTTTATATGTATATGAATTGAATGTACTAGTTTGTACAGATTTACATACATACGAAAGCACTCTTGTATGGTTCATCCTTCTTCAGTTGGCAAAGGAAGAAACTCAAGCAGTCAAGCAGTGTTCACCCACGTCTGCAGAATTGAATTCGCGGTACTGGCAAACCCACGAGACTTGGTAACAGCAACAAATTTAATCCTTTAGGTTGCAAAGCAGCTGCAAGTGCTTCGGTGCTAGGTGCGCTCGCCTTCACAATGTAATTATAAGCAACGACTGTTGGACAGCGGTGTATCGGCCAGTAAAATATGTGCGTATGTTTTAAAGCATAGTTGTTTATGTGAGTATGAATTTATTTCTCCATATGTACATATATATTAAAGTTGAGTGGTTCTGAACTTGGTATTTACATATAGGTATGTATTCATTTACGTATATACATACATACACATGTACGTGCTATATGTTGTTCATATGTATATGTATATGAATGTCATTTGTATGCATTTACATATGTTTATGTACATATAATATATTCTTACTTGGATTTATATACTGTGCCTTGTACATATGTATCTGCATGGGTATGCATTCGGATGTGTCTAATGCCCATCTAGAAGAGTGAAAAGATTGGAAATAGGTGTACGATGGTAAGAAACGTTAGGTAAATGGTAACCGCAGAAGCTATTTTATGACTTAAGATTCTTGCTCAG
Organism: Anastrepha ludens; assembly: GCF_028408465.1. NCBI lineage: Eukaryota > Metazoa > Arthropoda > Insecta > Diptera > Tephritidae > Anastrepha > Anastrepha ludens. The sequence goes on from NC_071498.1 coordinate 75,482,045, forward strand.
CTTCAAATTTAGGTTTATCCTTCGTGCTAGTGTGCAACATCCAGCTTCTCCTTACACTCGTACATACTTTTGTTTATACGTACATAAGTAGATATGAATGCATACTACTTCTGGCGACCTGTCCATTTGATTTTTCTTCTATGTTTACTGACCCCCATTGCTTACAAACTCCGTAGCTGTGTTAGGAGCTACACTAGGCAAAATGAGTAGCACATACCAAAAAGAAACAGAAGGTTGAAATTGTGAGAGCAGGAGACTTTTGTTGTGAGTATTTCGTCGTGTCGTGGTGATATGTGCATTATTCAACGTTTTTGGTGTCCAACTCGTTCGCTCGTTGTCTGGGTTCATATGCAAATATCGAAATCGTCGATGTCAAGAAACTAAGCAGCAACTGAAGTAAAACAACAAAGTATTGCTTGACCACTCTGTGCTGCTCGGACTACTTCGTTTGTGGAATGTGCTGCGTGCAAGAAGGGATCAGAAAGATATTGCTAAACTGTAAGATGACGGTGCAAGGAATGCTGACCATATAAACATTCATATCGTATATACCGCAGGGATACATGTATAGATATTAGACAGTCAAACTATAAGAACCTACGGAGATGGCGTTGCAGGATATCCTGAGGTGTTGGTAGATGAAGGTACACAAGAAATGTTGTTCCTTCAAGAACGCACGATTCATTTAAAATTGGGAAAAACTAGTTTAATAAATAAACTACATTTTTAAATAAATCAAACATTTTTTCACGCAACGTACAATAGCCCGTAGAGTAAATATTAGTAAAGAGTTCACATTCATCTTCTAAATAATGAAATTAGGATAATATGCAAAAATGCGAACCTCTTGAAATAGTTGCAGCAGTTCTTAGCCAAATAAGTTTGTGTCTGACTCTCATCCGATTTGCCCAGAAAACGATACCCGGAAAACAGAAAAATTGTACTATAATGTTTTTTAAAACAACGCAGTGTTGTAAGCATTTTGTAACTTCAAACTACTGCCATCAATTTACTTTATTCTTGGATATTTAATACTTCTGTCAAAAATTTAAGATCAATAAATCACAAAACATTTGTTATTCATTCAAATTTATTTTAACAACAATCAACAATGTAATTCAAGAATAAACGACTAGCGAATATAAAAATTATTGACGACATTGTGAGCTATTCGATAGTTTTCGAGGTCTCTTCTTTTACTATGACTGGCACCTCTGACACCACAAATGCTGGCGTTCAAATTTGGTTTGCTCATAATTCTCTGCAATGTAACCGTGTACAAGCCGTCGCAACAGAAGCCGAATGGTTGCGCGTGACTAGCATCCGGTAGGGCTCGGGTTCGAAGCCCACTATTTTTTTCTAATAGCAATCGACTCTTGCCAGGCATTGGTAAGCCTCCTTGAAAGACTTTCTCACAAAAAACGTCAGCGTTCGTAGATGGCAAATATGGAGGGACCATTCGTGGAACAAAATCAAGGCACACATCATAAATTGAACGAAAAGCTCGATCAAAATACTCAACAAAAGATGTACACGGCTATTATATATATTTATGTACATATATACCATACATACACGCACACAAGAGCGGGTTGGGTGTTTTAGTGTTCAAAATAAAAAAATACAATAATTGAATTGGTCTAAAATTATACTCTAAGCAATATGTATAAAATAGTATCTCCTAAAAGATGCAAAACGATGTAATGCTTCACTTTGTCGAGTCTTGACTAAAATGCTCTACTAAATTAAAAAAAATTTCATACTTTTTATAGTGATGAACGGTTGAATGGGGCAGCACTTACTCTTAGGTAGGTAGGTAGGTGAAATGGTTAAAGTACCACTCTGTAGAGCTGGGAATCCATCGATGGTTGCTCCACTCGATATTTTTTCCATCGATGGAAAAAACCATCGATACTATCGATGGTTCCATCGAAAATTTAAACGAGTTATTCAACATATATATTTTGGTGTCGTTTTTCAATATTACAAAGTTTCAAATATTCAAAAAGGGTCAACCAAAAGTATCAGAACTCATGACCTTGTCTATAATCATCGATACGAATTATCTAGCGTATAATTTAACTACTATAAGTTAGCCCTTTATAAATTAATTCCATCGAAAATATATTAAAATGATTTTAGCTTGTAATTTGTGAATGTTCTTTAATATAAAAACAAAATTTATAGTTTCAAGTTAAACTTGAAGATAAAAAAAAGGGTGACTTCTCGTCCTAAGTCCAAAAAACGAAAACAAAAATCTCTCTAAGCAAAAACAAAACAAAAGGCGATTTCCAAACTTAATGCTAATGAGAGGTCCTTATTGTACTATGCAGCGGATAGCTGCTACTCTTAAATACTAAAAAACAAAAGGTGATTTCCAAACTTAATGCTAATGAGAGGTTCTTATTTAAAAAAAAAAAAACAATTCGTTCCAATATCACAGTTATTTTAAAGTAGCCATTGATTTTTGTTAATAAAAACCAATGTGTTCACTTGTTTAGGTTTTAAACATGCTCTCCGTTCCGTCACAATAGCTCCTGTTTTACTAAATGTGCGCTCTGATTCAGCTGAACTTGCTGGTATACACAAGAATTTTATTGCGCATTGTCCAAGTGCAAATAAATGTTCCTTGTTAATCTGTATTGTAGAAAGTACAATTATGAAAGTTGTTAAAAAAAACTACACTTAACTTACCTGCCAATATTGGAGCGGATCGCTGTCATGAAGAGCATTGCGCTGCTCCATATATTGGCGAATGGTAATAATTGAGTCCGCCCGTGAACTTTTGTTTTTTTTTTCTTTTATTTTTCCTGCCATGCATTTAAATAAAAATGGAGTCTCCTCATTCCTTGGCAGTTCCTCTGTGGAATTTTTAGATCTCACGTCCTGTATTATATTATGAACCTCTCCCTCCAACATCAACATGGCCTGCTGGGCATTTGACGGATTTTGGAAACCCTCCTTTTTGAAGCGTGGGTCAAGAAGAGTTCCAAGGCGTGGTGCTGATCTATTCTCATATGAGAAGAGCCTTTTTTTACATTGCTCTGTAAAAACTCGCAAGTTTCTCTCCCTACAGGTGTTAACATCTGCTCATGGAGCTCTTCCAAACTTTGCGATAAGGCGAAAATTGCAGGAGCAATTAATGAAATTGTAACGCCCTTTGCAGCAGACGCATGTTTTGTGGCTTTTTCGAACGGTTCCAAAAGCGAGCACAAGTCCTTTAAAATCCGAAATTGATCCTCTGACAGTGGAATCGGAGCATTATGGCATCTTAAAAGGGTGCCAGTTAGGGGCTCTCTTGTCCGCAACACTCTCTGAATCATTTGTAATGCGCTGTTCCAGCGAGTAGGGATCTCTTGCAATAGAGAGCAAGGATTTTCGGTGCCTTGGACATCTTTGAACTTTGCATAAGCAATAGCGCTACTCTTAAAATAGGACACTATTCTTTTTGTGATTTTTAAAACGTTTTGCACATTTTCCAGATTTAAAGCATCTTGCACAACAAGATTAAGAGTGTGCGCAAAACACGGTAAGTGTTTCTTTTTCAATAATTCGCACGCTTTAATCATAGATGCTGCGTTGTCGGTCACAATGGTGTGCAGTTTGTCGAACACTTTCCACTCATCGCATATTTCACGCAATGTGTTAGCAATATTTAGATTTGAATGGTTTGTCTCATCCATTAGTGGCTTTGTAGATAGCACTGCCGTCTTAAGCTCGAAATTTAAAATAAAGTGACACGTTACAGTTAGATAACTAACATTTGCACGAGATGTCCATGCATCTGTTGTGATAGCGCACGAGTCAACGGAGTCAAGAATGCCCTTCAATTTCTCCGTCATACTCTCGTTCATATTTTTAATATGCGTGTCCCGCAGAGTTTTTCAACAGGGCATGACGTATCTAGGGTCCACCACCCTCATCAAGTTTCTAAGTCCAATATCTTCGACAACTCTAAATGGTTGCAAATCCGTTGCGACCATTGCAGCAATGGCTTTGTCAATTGCTTCCTTTTTGGAAGATGTTGGACCGTAAACGTCTGTCCGTGTAAAATATCGCTCTAACTGAGAAGACGTAGTTTCGTTATTAACTTGCTGGGCAAGAGGGTGGGCCCGTTTTAAGTGCTCTAACAAGTTGGACGTGTTTCCGCTTGTCTTATATTCTTTGCCACAATAATGACATTTTGCAAGTTGTTTGGTTTGCAATTTGTCAAAATGTGTCCACACTGCGGAAATACACTTTTTGCGCTTAGGCTCCGGTTCAGATTTTGAACAAGATGGTTCATTTGATGATGTTGGAGAGGTATCATGATCTTTTTCTAAAAAAAAAAAAATTCTTAAAAATTGTCCTGTAATTGTTTCTTTTTAAAATGCTTACGGGATGAGGTCAAAAACTTGTCCATTTTACCAGAGGAACTGCCAGGGTACTCTAATAGAATAAAAGTAGACCTCTATGTAAAGAAAGGCAGAAAAAATTAATAATAACAAAATCTTACTATATATTGCAATTTACTTACACACGTGTTAGAACCAAAAAGAAATTCGATATATCGACATCGAAAAATTTCCATCGATTTATCGCACTCCATCGGTTCCATCGATAATATCGATGGTGCCATCGATGGTTTTCCCAGCTCTACCACTCTGATACTCCCCAAGTAGCACTAAAGCGCCGTTTTGATACCATTAATGGCGAAGATTAATGGGATTTAGGGGGACTCACTGCTTCAGGCTGTCGAAGGAAGGAGCACCCAGTGACCTAATCGTCTAGCAGTCAACCCCGGTCCTTTGCAGAGAAAGTGCTCAACAGTATCCTCTTCTGAAAGATCCTCACACAATGGGGGTTAACTGGTAAACCTAGCTTCTCTGCAGGTGAGTCGTCCACTGGCCGGAAAACACAGCTACGAGATTGGATGGCGTGGAGTCCAAAGAACTTTCTGAGTCCTCCTTCTACTGTACTTAGGTCACAGGAAAGGAGCTCCATCTTTTCTGCACTTTCCTGAGAAATAAGTTTTGCGATTTCCCTTTAACAACAGTATGGGAGATGGCGATGACCGGGTAGGAGGTCTCTGAAACCAATTCAGTCCCCTTCCTGGCAAGCTCATCAGCAGTTTCATTTCCCTCTATGTTCCTATGTCCTGGAACCCAGATCAGAGAAATGTTACCTAAACACCCAAAATATTTGATCTCCTCCTTACAGGAATTGCCTAGTTTGAATCTGTACCATGGCGTCGTCAGAGCCTTGCTCGCGGCTCGACTATCGGATAGAATGTTAATATCTTCCTTGTTACCACGTTTCCTAAGCATTTTGCATGCCTGCAGAATTGTAAAGACTTCTGAAAAACGCCTGAAAAACACTAGCAGTATTCGGCAATTTTAAGGAAATAGATTAGTTGATTTAGAGAAAGCCTCTGCTCCGACTACCGATACCATCTTGGAGCCGTCAGTGAAGACAGAGGTGCCAGCTTCGGTGCAGATTTTCCCCTCGCTCCAATCCTGCATACTTGGAAATATTGCCCTAGCACGACCCTCAAACTCCGGTTTGCAGACAGGGAAATTGGAGAACAGAATTCAGAGAAATACTATGTTAACTGTACAGAAATGTTACCGTGTCCTTTGAGAGATTGCCTCCAGAGACCACCCTCCTTTAACCTGATCGCACTTTGAGCTGCGATGGAAATAACGTTAAAGTAGATGGGAGTAAGTGAAAAACGGCATTCAGGACAGCACTGGGACAAGTTTTACAGCGCTTCCGACCAAACTGGGCATTTATACATTAAAATGGGCAGAACCATACGTCCAAACATGCAAACGACCTGTGGCTTGATTTTCCATAATTAATTTCTACAATCGAAAGAATTTTAGAAAGATTTGGTAAAAACAAGTTCACTGTATGGAAGTAGCTATGGACCTGAATATGTATGCACATTTTTAAGTTTATCTCATTTCTTAATAAGCCTATGATTATTTACTCATTTTATATATTCATTTTCATAAACAGGGTGATCAAAATAGAGGTATCGGATGTTAAAATGAATTAAAACAACGAAAATTCAACTTGATTGGGCAATCTTTATTATTTTTGTGTAGAACCATTCCAAATGGGTCTCATCGCTGAACGGTTATGTACACCATATATTGGTCTGAGCGCAATGAACACTTTTCACAGATCGTCGATTCCCGTAAAACTATTGTACGATTTGTGAACGTTGAGGCGTAAGTTTTTTCAAGATGAAATGTCAATGATTACTAAAAAAAATTATGTATTCTTATTGGAAAAAGTACCTCCAATCGGATCACCCTTTATAATACAAAATTCCACTGAAAAAATACTGGTTACGCGCCCGTATATATACATATACGTATATAAATATATATAGGTGGCACAAAGCAAACTATCCATTTTTTTAGGATGACTTTTTTACAAAATAATAAAAAAATGCTTTTGAATGATGGAAATCTTTATTTTGATTTTTACGCGCACCATTGTTTGTCTATTTGTCTACTGTAGCTGTTTAATTCTCAAGTGTCAAATACAATTGACATATGTACATACATAGGGTGATTTAATTTAAGCCACCTTGTACATATATACACATACAACAAAACTTGTTATGAAAAACTGATTCCAAGCATTATCGAAGCGGCTGTTCTTATTGGTAAATACAGAAGGCGGATATCCTACGATCATTCAGTTTAACAAAAGCATTCAACTTAATTAATTTAATTTAATTCAAGCGCTTAAAGTTCCCCGCCCTTCAGGCTCTCTCAATGACAATAAACAAAGTTCAAGAACGACCACTAAAATTCTCTGTATTGAATCTTGAGAAACCATGTTTTCCCCTGGTAAGTAGTGCAAGAACACTTCTGCAGACATACGTACATACGAGGTGTATTCAAAAAATAAGGTGAATTTTCAAAGTTTGCCAGCTACGTACCTACATTCGACTTTTGATTATTATTTTTTCTTATGTTGGCACACTCGTCTCGAAGATATGTTCACGGTTTTAGCAACATAGTATGTTTAGTTTGTTTGCAGGAAGCTTAAACAAGATAACTTTTTTGCGTGTTCGCCGTTATCGAAAAAAATTTATCAAATTTTGTGGAAAAAATGGAATTAAGTGCTGAAAAACACTTGAAATGTTGACAGTGGCATACGGTGAGAGTACTCTGATTCAAAAAAATGTTTACAAGTTGTACAAGCTTTTCACAGCAGGTTGGTTGAGAAGATGTGAATGACAATGCTCGCTCTGAACGTCCCAGCACACCAATAACTGATGAAAATGTTCAGAAAGAGAAGAAAACTTTTATGGAGAATCGTCGAATCAGAATTACAGAAGTTGCTGAGGATGTCGACACATCGGTTGGTCGCATGAGCATCGCGCAGATTTGCTTAAAAAGGTCATAACCGTGAACGTATCTTCGAGACGAGTGTACCAACATAAAAAAAAAAATAATAATCGAAAGTTGAATTTATAACCTGCGAGATTTTAAAATTCGCCTAATTTTTTTAATACACCTCGTACTCATATATATACAAATTATAATGTACTCATATTGTATATGCATATAAATATATACATTTTATTACAACTCAAAAACTAATTAAGAAGTGGGCTAAGGAACATTTTGTTCCTTTTAGTACCTGAAATTTTGAATTTTTCTCTAATGGTCCCTCCATTTGCACGACATGGTATATCGAACCGAAGCGCATTATCGCTAAATCTTTAGTGATAGTGAAAAAAATTAACTATCACTAAAGGTAAAAAATTAACTATCACTAAAGGTTTATGATTATACAACTTTTTTTCAGTAGCACTAAATTTTCAGTTAAACACGATCTTTGACTAAAAGCTTTTGAATTTATACAGGGTGCGCCATGTTTTATGTCGGTATGTAAAAGCTGAATATCTTTGCCATTTACCAACCGATCGACTCAACATAGTGTGTGTACATGTTTTCGATACGTCAATTCAGTACAATTTCAACCATGGGTCGCTTTACACCGAAACAACCGAAATCGACGCTATAAAACCCGAAATGCTTGACAAGGTGATGACTTGATTGATATTGCATTCAAAAAATAGTTTTAATAAATATCCAACCAATAATAAATAAATTGTAAATAACCAAACCAAATAAAAATACCTCACTTATACAAATCAGTTGTTTTTCTTTATTCAAAGTTATTCAATGTTTTCATACCGACATAAAAGATAGCGCCCCCTGAATTTTTATTTCCAATATGAGTTATAAACTAGTTTGTTAATAAAAATGCTTATTGGTGTACACGCGGTGCAACTAACGATGTCGTTAAGCAAATCTACCAAAATAAATCTCGACTTCTTGGCGTCAACAGCAGGCTCATTTATGTGGCACTCTCGAAACTCTACAAGCCATAAACAGATTGGGGGAACTATGCTACAAGCTGGAGATATCTACTTTTAGTGAGGAAAAAATTGAATATTTGGAAGAATATGCAAGAGTATTGCAACGCTTTAGTGTCCATCGAAATAAAAATGAGACGATAGCTTCCAAAAACTTAAAATTGTTTGCGGAAATTAATATTAAAAGGCAATCAAAGTTGTAGTAACTTAGGTTTGAATATTTTCATTTGTATACTCTGATTACTGGGATGCATTCATCATTACCGTTATAACGAGCAATTTGTTTTTCACTATCATTAAATTTTCAGTGATAATGAAATTCGTATTTTATCTGCCACTGAAGTGTTAGTGGTAGTAAAACGCTTATTGCATTTATTTTTATTGCGTTACAAGTATATGCACAACCCTAATGCCAAATTAAACGCAGGCCTCTTACTTCAAAATTAAAATTGTGTGCAATAACTTATGAACCAAAATCTTATTACGTTGACAGATGTTTCATGGAAGGATATCAGTTTTGTTGTTCTAGATCCATTTGCTTCGCGCTCTTAGCTAATGTAGAAAACTCGGAACAAGCGTTTGTTAAGCCGGATGACATCCATCTCGTTGGTAAATAAAATATGACAAGTATACAGAATGAGTGATTTAGTTCTACGGCTCGAACAATATTTTCCAATAATAGATTAAAAAATCTTAATTCGAACAACAAACTGCCAATCGAGCTCATCATCAAACGCAGACGACTTGGCTGGACAGGCCACACTTTGCGCAAACATGCCGGCGAGCAAGGATGCTCTATGGTGGAACCCACAAGGTGTTAGGAACCGTGGAAGACAAAAAACCTCCTGCCGACGCATGGTGGGTATGGACTTATACTCAAATGCAACCTGTAATTCTTTAAAACAACTTGCAACTTGTTCACAATCGAAATGACTTCAATATTTTTGTTCTGGCCCTAGGCTCCATCCGCGGTTTAAGGAAGTTATATATGTATATTATATAATATTAACAATATACTTATACATTTATATAATATGGAACATTTAGAAATATACCCTAATATTCATTACAAAATCCAAAAATCGGTGATTCTTAAAACATGCAATATAGCAATTCAATATAAAATAACAATATAAAATAACAAAATAAAAACAACACTAAACACAAAAGTACCAACACGACTTGCACCCGAAGCTACCGTCGTGCTTGGTGTGCGGAGTGAGAGTGGCGGGGGAAATGATAATAATAACAACAACAATAATATACCCAATGATTGCCTTCCCCACAAAATCGCCAAAAGGAACGCAGTTCGCATGATGTACCGATCATTTTATCATCATCAATTAAATGATCTGTGTTAACTGTCAAATACCTATTTGAACAAATATGACATCGGCTAAAATTAACTACTCGCTTGTTCAAACACACTTATAATATTTACATATGCAATACATACAACTCTGTTGGAAATATAATATAGTGGTTTCTTTTCAAATTCAAAAAATTTAGCAAAAATCAGTGGTACATCTTGTTAACCCAGTTTTTCAAGACGGCGATGGTTTTCAAGACAGGCGATGGCTTCTGACGAATGGCTTCGGCCATATTTGCCTTAAGTACCTGAATCGTTAAAGAATTGATCGTACAACGGCGTCAAATTGTAGATCCGAAATGGCCAAATAACATTTACGAGACGGTTGATAAACCGATTTCCGAACTAGACGCGTGAAAGATCGATTGAGTCCTGGCATGCCATCTTGCTGAAATCAAAGATCGTTCAATTTAAGGCCAAAAAAAAATAAATTATCACACCTCTGCGGCGCGTTGACCTACATGGCGTTTCCAGCAGCATTTTCGAAGACAAATGGGCCTGTGTTACCACCGCTCCAAAGTCAGCAGCAAACTGCTCAGAAGCTACAGTTTTACTTGCTAACATAGCCGCCAAGATGAAAATACACTTAGGCAGAAAATTTTGACTTCTTTCCAGTAAACGCACTGTTTAAGCTATACAACATTGATATTGACAGTATTTCAAAACATTTTTTATGCGTAAGCGTTTCACCTCATTCGGCGGCTATAAGGCCGACTTCCTGTCAAGATTTCCAGCGCGAAAAAGCTGTTACCTTGAAAATAACATATGGCAAAAAAAAATTCGGTATTGACCAACCTGTAGTCTAAATTTCTATTGGAGTAAAAATAATTCAAAACGAAATTTAATCTTCGAATTTTATAGTTATTAACTACAAATGCAATACGTCATGTTTTATAAAAATAATCATTTGATTGTGATAATAACAGCAGTGGGCGTACTACGTTAAAAACTAAAATAAGAATAAAGCTTAAACTATTAATATTTCGCCAAATAGCAAAGTTCTGCTATACCTTCTTAGCGAGTTTTGTTACATATCTAAAGTCCACTAATCGCCTACACCTCTCGACGGAAATGGCTTTCCACGCTTTTCCCACAGTCTTCTAGATCTCTTTGATATTTGGGAATTTTTCTTTGCCTACAGTTTCTTTGGTATCTACCCAAAGATTTTCAATTGAATTTACAATAGGTCAGGTACGATCTTGCATTTCATAGGCATCCCCTCTCCGCTTGTGGTAGCATGGTTGACTCCATTATCTCTAAGTGACAACTTTACATCCATGTTTTCTTTTATCCCATACACTGTAACAGTTCCGTAGTAGAATAGTCCCATACAAGGGTTTTCGCACCTTCGTGCTATACTGTCCTGGTAATGTACATATGTATTTAAAAGAACTGGTCAATGCAAGTGCTCTTCAGCAAATTTTATTCTGACCTGTACAGGTCGTGGTTGCAGTAATGGTAGCTTTCTCGAACTTCGTCTGTAAAAGTTTAGCTGAAGTGAGCTTATTTTTAATTACTAACGATTTCACATTATATATATTATATATTTCAAAATATATATATATGCCGCGTACACCGTTTTTTGGTGCTTGGCCGAGCTCCTCCTCCTATTTGTGGCGTGCGCCTTGGTATTATTCCACAAATATAGGGATCTACAGTTTCAAGCCGACTCCGAACGACAGATATTTTTTATGAGGTAGATATTTTTTCATGGCAGAAATACACTCGGAAGTTTGTCATTGCCTACCGAAGGGCGACCGCTATTAGAAAAAAACTTTTTTTTTCATTTTGTTGCTTTACCGAGATTCGAATTCTGAATGGTAGTCAACCTTTTCGGCTACGGCGGCCGCCAAAGAGCCTACCTTAAGATGAGCTAATTCTAATATTTTCTGAAAAATAGTTTTTCACGCGTCAAAGCCACGCGACTTCCTGTTTCGCTTTTCGTCGTCCAGCAAATCCTACATAATCATTGAAGTCTTCTTGTCCGACAGGAATTTCTTAATAAGTTCTTAAGTTTTTGGTTTTTACGCGCACAATGTTTAGTGCGACCCATTACTCAAAAATAGTTGTACTAATGATTTGCAATGAATGTATTGTTGTAAAACAACGTATACGGAACTAAATTATGAACGAAATTTCCATTTTACTCGAGCTCGTCCTAATGCCCTAACTACTTCTGTTGCACCGCTATTTTTGAACTCAGTGGAAAATAACAGGGCTTTTTGAACGGGGAAACTAGATCTGAAACTAATATAATATACATACATATGTACATAGGTACATATATTCAGTGGTGCGGTATTTAATGCTACATAATTTACAAATGTAAAGTTTTCGCATCTTACATAAGTTAAATCTTGAGTGTGGTTAGATGTTACTTCAAAATTGTATTTGTAGTAGTCGAAGCAATTATTTTTCCCAGGAACTAGCTGATACAATTTTCTCAAGCTGTCTGGTAGTTGCAATCATTTTAATTTTTACAATATTTACGGCAGATATGTTTGGAACGATGTGTATTTTTTTTGTTTTTGAGAAGAGAAGCAATAATTGCTAACAAAATAACCACTATAAGTATCTTTACTCGTTATTCACTTTTCCTAAAATGTTTCAATATTTACAAATATGTATACATAAATAGAGTCTGGATTTGCTTAAAAACGGTTATGTCCAGAAAAGAAAATACTATTAAATATGCATAAAAGGAATTTGCTTACACCCATTTCCTCATAAATATAATTACTTATACGAGGGGTGCCTTTTATATGTCGGGATTAGAGAACAAAAACAAATTTTAATCATCGAAAATCACTTTATTGTTTTTCAAAATATTCTCCATGAAGATCTATACACTTTTGCATGCGTTTGAACCAATTGTCGAAGCACTTTTGCCACTCTGAATGAGGTGCCTCCAAAACATGCATTCTGAATGCCGCAACCGCTTCTTCAGGTGTCGAAAAGCGTACCTCTCAGTTTGTTTTTTACGTACGGGAATAAAAAGAAGTCATTCGGTGCCAAGTCAGGACTATACGGCGGATGATCCATTAATTCGATGTTTTGGGTGCTCAAAAATGCAGTTGTTTGAGCCGATGTGTGAGAGCTCGCATTGTCCTGGTGAAGAGTGATCCGTCTTTGGCGATTGGTTTTCCTAATTTCTTGGAAGACAACTGGCAAAAAAATGGTTGTGTACCACTCAGAATTTACTGTTCTGCGTTGTTCTAGTGGTACGGTTGCGACATGTCCAGTTTTTCCGAAAAAACAGGCGACCATTTGCTTGGAAGTGCTTCGTGCATGAACAACTTTCGTTGGATTTGGCTCATCTTGAAACACCCATACAGACGACTGCTGTTTACTTTCGGGCTTATACGTGTAAATCCATGATTCATCACCTGTCACGATGTCATAGACGTGTTTCGAAGCCCCGCGATTTTATTTGTTGAGCATTTCCTTCGACCAATCGACACCAGCCTTTTTTTGAGCGATTGACAAATTGTGTGGGATCCAACGCGAACAAATTTTTTTGACAGTCAAATGTTTTTGCAATATTGAATGTATGCTCGTCCCACTAATGCCTAAGATTGTCTCAATCTCACGATAGGTCACATGACGATCTTGCAATATCAGTTCGCGCACAGCTTCAATGGTTTTCGGAACAACAACTGATTTTGGGCGACCTTCACGAAATTTGTCTTGGAGTGAACTACGACCACGATTGAATTCACCATACCATCGATAAACACTGGTCCTTGAAGGAGCTTCATCGCCAAAAAATGAATTAAGTTCATGCATGCAATGTTGCTGAGTTAATCCACGTCGAAAGTTGTAAAAAATAATCGCACGAAAATCTTTGAATCTTTTAAGTTACTGTAAACAACACAAATAGCGCTGGTATTTCAAAACGTTCTGAGTACGTAAAAGCCAAAAAATGTCAAACTTTGCGATACAGCTGTCAGTTGCCAGATTGCAACACCAGGGTTGCCAAATCCTGCCAAATAAAAGGCACTCCTCGTATATATTATATATGTATACATACACATGCACATATGTATGTATGTAGGTAAGTATATATTAACTCATGATTATATCCACGCGCACTTTGCGCAAAGGTACCTGTTATAATTTTATTCTATGTTCTTTATGTGTTTCAGCATAAAAAGATCGGAACAGATGCATACAGTGACCGACAAAAGTCTACCTACACCCCCCATTTCCACTGGATTGAAAGTTCAAAAACTTTAAAATGTGTTCTATTTGAAAGCTTTTTCTAATCATTATAAACTTTAAAAATCCATACATTAACATAAAATAGCAAAGCTATGGCAAAAAAACCTAAAACCAAAGTTGACAAAAGTCTGCATACAGTACACAAATATCTTACTCCAGTTTGAAAAACTTCATTGAACTCTAAGTAATATTGCTTCTTAGTATTTAGTTGGTCCACCATTTGCATCAATTACAGCTTGAAGCCGTCGTGGCATAGAGGTGACTCAATTTGTTAACTCTGCAGAAGTTATATTGTTCCAAGCTTCTATTAGTCGTTCTGTGAGTACTGAAGCGCTTGAAATCGGATTTTTTTTAATTTTTCGATCCAAAATTTTCCCGACATGTTGAATAATATTCAAATCTGGGCTTTGCGGTGGTGTATTTAATTGCCTTGGAGCATGATAAAGCAGCCAATCCTTCTCAATGTGTGCTGTGTGCTTTGGATTGTTATCCTGTTGAAAGACCCAACCTGGACCAAGCTCCAAATCATTCACCGAAGATTTCAGATTGACTTCTAATAGTGATTTGTATTTATGACGATCCATATTACCTTCAATAAATACTAATCTCCTAACTCCAGATGCAGCAACAGCTCCCCAAACCGTTACATTGCCGCCACCATGCTTCATTGTTGATACCAAATTCTTCGGACTCAGTGCAGTATTTTTTTTCCTCCACACTTTTGCTCTTCATCTGTTTTCATCTGTAAACAAAACTTTTTGCCAAAAATGTATCCCCTTTTCCTTGTGTGCTTTGGCGAACTCCAGGCGAAGTTTACGGTGTTTTTCAGATATAAGAGGCTTTTTTCGTGGTGTTCTACTATGAACGCCGTTTTTGCTCAGAGCTCTTTGAGTTTTTCTGGGATGAACACACTCGGATGAGCTTGCTATATCCTCGGCCAATTGCGGAGCAGAAACTTTTGGATTTTTGTCCACTTCTTTTAGAATCAAGCTGACGTCTCTGCGAGATAGTTTGCTCAGGCCGCTACTGCGCGGCTTATTTTCGGTGGAACCACTATTTTTTACAATGGTCTGGACTGCTGCACGACTTAATTTTAAGATTTTTGTAATTTCGTCATATGATTTTGTTTCTTTCCTGTGCTAAATAACTAAATTCAGTCAACAAACATAAGAAAATGAAAGAAATAGACAAACGGTATTTTACCGTTATCACAACATAGGATATCAGAGTAAAAGCTAGGAAATCGGTTCTGTATGTACTCTTTTGTCAACGCTGCTTTTGCGTTTTTTTAGCATAACTGTGTTGTTTATGTTAAAGAATGGATTTGTTTTAGTTCAGTCGATTAGAAAAAGATTTCAAATGAAATTGCATAAGAACATTTTTAAATAAAGTCTTTGTACTTTGGAAACAACGAAAGGAAGGGGTGTATGTAGACTTCTGTCGGCCACTGTATATGCCCATAAGTCACTTTACCTTTTTAAAATACTCGCAAATTTTTCATATATGTATTTGTTTCGTTCATTTTTTATGCCGCCTAATGCATCAGAAAGAGTTTGTATGTATGTTTGCATCTATGTATGTATATAATTCTTTATAAAAATATAGTTTAATGAGTCAAAGTTCCAAGCTTTGCGCAGAATTCAGAAAAATTTAACAAGTTTCAAAAATTATCATCAAAATCTTCAATTCCATAATCCGAATATTTAGAAAGTTTTTAGGTATGTAATTTTGTATCCCATTGAATTTTTGTGCAATAAAAAATGATCAGAACGATGATAAGCTAGTCGATTCATCCATGACAGTCGGTCAGCATCCGCACGCACATAACATTCGATGTAAGTCAAATATGTTGCACTCTGGTCAAAATCATGAGACACGTATTTTTTTGTTCGCCCGAAAAAATTTTTTTTTTCAAGATTTATCTGCAATTTTGTTTTGCGCCTCAAAATAGTTTTGTTTTTTTAATTATATATATAAGAAAATTTTTTGTTTAAATGCTCATAACTTTGTCAAAAATGAACCGATTTTAATGATTCTGGGTTAAAAATGTTCGTAATTACTTGCCCGAGCGACTTCATGTAGAAACAGTTGCAAAAAAGTAGTTGAACATTTATTATTTTGTAAAAACAAAAACCTTCGAAATTCTATATTTCAAAAAGTGTACTTTTTTTTGTTAACTTTTTCCAAATCAAACGGACACCTCAAACTTCAATTGAGCCGAATGCCCAGTAGCTAAAATGAGTTGTTTTTGAGTAATGAATTTTTGAGTAAAAAACCTGTTTCTCACTTTTTGTTTTTTGAAAAATAAAAAATTTTGAACAACTTTTTTGCAATTGTGAAGCCGCTCGTGTAAGTAATGGCGATAATTTTGAGTCCAGAATCATTAAAATCATTTAATTTTCGAGTAAGTTATGAGCAATTAAAACATTTTTTTCTAATATAGATGCTTTCCATTTCAATTCAACCGGGCTATTCGGAACAAGTTCTTCGATTTCTATGTAACTCAAATATGTTGTCTCTGCTCAACATAATGAGACACGTATTTTTTTGTTCGCCCGAAAAAATTTTTTTTCACGATTTATCAGATATTTTGTTTTGCGCCTCAAAATAGTTTTGTTTTTTTAATTATATATATAAGAAAAATTTTTTTTTAAATGCTCATAACTTAGTCAAAAACGAACCGATTTTAATGAGTCTGCGTTCAAAATGATCGTCATTACTTACACGAGCGACTTCATGTAGAAACAATTGCAAAAAAGTACTATAGTTGGAAATTTTTTATTTTTCAAAAAACAAAAAGTGCAAAACAGGTTTTTTACTCAAAAATTCATTACTCAAATCAACTCATTTTAGCTACTGGGCATTCAGCTCAACTGAAGTTTGAGGTATCCTCTTGATTTGGAAAAAGTAAAAAACAAAAACAAAATACACTTTTTGAAATATTGAATTTCGAAAAAATTTCAAATTTTTTTTTTTTTTTTTTTGCAAAATAAAAAATGTTCAACTACGTTTCTGCAATTTTTTCTACATGAAGTCCCTCGTGCAAGTAATTAGTATCATTTTGAACCAAGAATCATTAAAATCGGTTCATTTTTGACTAAGTTATTAGCAATAAAAAAAAAAAATTCTTATATAATTAAAAAAAATCGATTTTGAGGCGAAAAACAAAATTGCCGATAAATCTTAAAAAAAAAATTTTTCGGCCGAACAAAAAAAAACGTGTCTCATTATTTTGACCAGAGAGCAACATATTTGAGTTACATCGAAATCGAAGAACTTGTTCCGAATAAACCGGTTGAATTGAAATGGAAAGCATCATAACAAATTCACACAATTATAAATGTGATAATCACTGACAATAAATATTTATTACAGATAAAATATTTTATCAGAAATCAGAAGATCGAATTACAAACTACAATGCAAGTATTTATACTGGGTTGTTCGATAAGAGAGGGCGTTGCTACTAGCCACATTTTTTTTTGTTAAGTTGGTACACTTTTCATATGAACGTATGTGAAGTTTCATTTCAATCTGGCAATTCATTCTTTGTTTACAAACCATTTTGTATCTACACGTCACAGTATTTTCTACAATGGAAAAATCAAGTAATTGAAATTTTATTTTTGGAAGGTTTAAAAGCAACGTAAATTTACGAATGAATGTTGAAAGTGTATGAGGCCATTTCTCCATCAATTGGTATAGTAAAGGGTTTTTCAATTGGCGCGGGTCGATTTTGGCGCCCTGTGGCAGCCATTTTGCTTTGGTGACATCTGCCACATCTTTTTTTCGGTAGACGTGGTGGCCCTTCAAAGTCGACTCTTTAACGTTTGGTGGTCAAATTTGAGACGATCGGGTCAGTAAACAATCAGCCAACACCCGCACTTCAAGGAACGCAAGATCAGCCGAGAACATTGCCGCGGTCCGTGAAAGTGTACAGCAGAACCCGAGGCAGTCTATTCCTCGCCGTGCACAAGAAATTGGCCTTTCGCAGACTTCAACTTGGCGAATTTTGCGTCGGGACTTGGGCCTACACCCGTACAAGATCCAACTGACCTGGGAGCTCAAAGTTGATGACCATAGACAACGCCGTTTGTTCGCTGACTGGGCTTCGAACCGTTTGGAAGAGAACCCCAGTTTTGGCCGAAAAATCATCTTTAGTGACGAGGCGCATTTTTGGATGAATGGCTGTGTTAACAAACAAAATTGCCGTATATGGGACTACACCAATCCACACGAGATTCACCAGGTGATAATACATCCTCAAAAAGTTACCGTTTGGTGTAGAATTTGGGCCGGCGGCGTCATTGGTCCGTACTTTTTTGAAAACGACGTTGGTGAGGCGGTCACCGTCAACAGCGAGCGCTACACAAAGATGATAACCAATTTCTTATGGCCCATATTGAACCATATGGACCTAGACGACATGTGGTTCCAGCAGGTCGGCGCTACGTGCCACACAGCAAACGGCACGATTGACATTCTGCATGAACGATTTGAGGGTAAGGTTATCTCTCGCAGGGGTGAAAATAATTTTGTCAATAACTCACACACAGCTTGTTTTATTCCATTTCAACATTTACCCGCCCTTATTGAAAAACCCTTTAGAAAGATAGGTTGCTGAATTTAAACATGGTCGTGCAAGTCTTAAAAACAAAAATATACGATATCGTATTGGAAAATCGTCGTGTGTCTGAAAGAGATTCAGTAGAAGCATTAGACATCTCACTGGGTAGAGTAAGCAATATTTTGGCTGAAGTATTGGGTTTCAGAAAGCTGTGTGCACAATGGGTGCTGTATTCGCTAACAATGAAACAAAAACACATTCGGGTGCGACTTTCTCGGCAACATTTAGAGAGTTTTCGAAAGGGTAAAGTTGACGACTTGAATCTATCACCATGATACTAAATCAAAACATGAGGCTAAACAGTGATGTGAACCTTGTTTTTCAGCACCGAAACATCATCAGTTTTTAGGGATGCGAAAGGAATTTTGTTGAAGGTAAAAATTCGTACAAAGTTTTAAGGCCCTCTTTGTTATCGAAGATAACGCCCTTCATATGGTTTGACAGGTAGCGGAAAAAATGGTAATCGGTCAGTACAAAGTCCTCAGAATACGACGGATGCTGACGGAGTGCGTGCTCTTGGAGTGCGGCTGTGACGACTTGTGCAACATGGGGCCTGGCGTTATCGTGAAGGAGTATGGTTCTTTGGATGAAGATCCGGCTTGACTTTCGGCTTTGTCGTATCACTCCTTTCTTTGCTTTATATTGACGTATAGGCACCATTTCTGATCTCCCGTGACGATTCGGTACAAAAAGCTCTGTTTATGACCGCATGTTGCGGGTTGGCGAGCGAGATGCTGAGAAGTAATTTGAAGGCACCCAGGTTCCCAATTTTTCGAAGGTGATTGAGAATCGTTTTATGATCGCAGTTCACGAATAGTTTGGCGACCGTTCTCCTTGAAGTGATTTGGGACGTTCTTCATCGAATTCAGAAGGCCTTCCGCTGCGGGACATGTTGTAGACTCGCTTATGACACCTTCTCCATACACACGTCGCAAATGTCCCACGCTGCTCGGCAGCTTTTTGACCTCGATGAAAAGCAAAGAAGAGTAGGTGTCGAAAATGTTGATTTTTGTGCCTTAAGTATTCCAGAAGTTGTTTCTAATAGCGGTCACCCCTCGGCAGGCAATGGCAAAACTCCGAGTATATTATTGACACTTACACACATTTTGGGTATTTGGCCGAGCTCTTCCTCATATATTTAGCGTGCGTCCTGTGGTTGTTCCACAAATGGAGGGACTAACAGTTTTAAGCCGACTCAAGAGAGCAGATATTTTTTACGAGAAGCTTTTTCATGGCGGAAATACATTTGGAGGTTTGCCATTGCCTGCCAAGGGGCGACCGCTATTGGGAAAAACTCTTTAATCATGCAGATTCAAATCTACGTACTCCGAATTAAGAATGAAAGTCACGCACCAACCCATTCATCGGCCGCGGTCAATAGTGAATACTCTATATAGTACTTTATGTCATCTTTGACACAGACAGACACAAGTAGACAGATATACAAATTTTACCCGATAGAACAACGCATTAAAATTAGTGAAACTCAAACTGGAAATAAACGTCCGAATGAGTCGACAATTCAAGGATTTATGCAAAACTTTTAAGAAACTGTTTCTGTCGAGGATAGAAAAAGGACTGGCAGAGCAGACTGGGTTTTTTGAAACAACGATTTCAACGATCGCTGAGATACAATATTCGGTTCGAGATTGCTGAACTCAATACGATAATGTTTGAGTGAGTCCTTGAAAATTTTAATCCTCGTATGCAAGACAATGTCATTTTCCACACATAATTGTTGAGAACCATATTTTGTAAAACTGGAGAGAATCTAAATTTGTACATGTTTTATTTGAAAACAACATATATGTGCATCTTTTGAAATAGCCTTTATTTCCAATTATTTATGGTTGTAGAAGAAACCCATAAAGGTGGGTAAAAAGATTTTAGTGTATACAAAAAATATTACGTTTGATTACAATCTCCTGCCTCTAAGAATTCTTCATTTTTAATGATTTGGAGCTGTATTGCAATCGATCTCAGGACTAATAATTTTTTTGGAAGGTACATTACTTTGCAATGCATTCTTCTTCTTAATTGGCGCGATAACCGCTTACGCGATTTTGGCCGAGCTTAACAAAGCGCGCCAGTCGTTTCTTTCTCGTGCTAACCGGCGCCAGTTGGACACACCAAGTGAAGCCAAGTCCTTCTCCACCTGATCTTTTCAACGCAGAGGAGGCCGCCCTCTTCCTCTGCTACCACCAGCTGGTACCGCATCGAATATTTTCAAAGCCGGGGCGTTTGTATCCATTCGGACGACATGACCCAGCCAACGAAGCCGCTGGATCTTTATTCGCTGCGCTATGTCTATGTCGTCGTAAAGCTCATACAGCTCATCGTTCCATCGCCTGCGATATTCGCCGTTGCCAACGTGCAAAGGTCCAAAAATCTTACGCAGAATCTTTCTCTCGAACACTCCAAGCGTCGCTTCATCGGATGTTGTCATCGTCCACGCTTCTGCGCCATACGTTAGGACGGGCATGATGAGAGTCTTGTAGAGTGTTAGTTTTGTTCGTCGAGAGAGGACTTTACTGCTCAGTTGCCTACTTAGTCCAAAGTAGCACTTGTTGGCAAGAGAGATTCTACGTTGGATTTCAAGGCTGACATTGTTATCGGTGTTAATGCTGGTTCCTAAATAAACGAAGTATTTTACAACCTCGAAATTATAACTGTCTACAGTGACGTGAGTGCCGATACGCGAGTGCGCCGACTGTTTGTTTGAAGACAGGAGGTACTTCGTTTTGTCCTCGTTCACCACCAAACCCATTCGCTTTGCCTCTTTATCCAGTATGGAGAAGGCAGAACTAACAGCGCGGTTGTTAAGGCCGATGATATCAATAAAAATAACAATTGTACGCTCTTATAAAATATTGTGCCTGAGCGATTAAGTTCTGCGGCTCGTACGATGCTCTCCAACATCAGGTTAAAGAAGTCACACGACAGCGAGTCACCCTGTCTGAAACCTCGTTTGGTATCAAACGGCTCGGAGAGGTCCTTCCCAATTCTGACGGCGCTGCTGGTCTTGAGTCATCTTACATAGCCGTATTAGTTTTGCGGGGATACCAAATTCGGACATCGCGGCATACAGGTAACTCCTTTCCGTACTGTCGAATGCAGCTTTGAAGTCGACGAAAAGATGGTGTGTGTCGATTCTCCTTTCATGGGTCTTTTCCAAGATTTGGCGTATTGTGAATATTTGGTCGATGGTAGACTTTCCAGGTCTGAAGCCACACTGATAAGGTCCAATCAGTTGGTTGACGGTGGGCTTCAGCCTTTCACACAATACGCTCGCTAGAACCTTATAGGCGATATTTAGAAGACTAATCCCGCGGTAATTGGCACAAATTGCAGGATCGCCCTTCTTATGGATTGGGCAGAGCACACTTAAATTCCAATCGGCAGGCATGCTTTCATCCGACCATATTTTGCATAGGAGCTGATGCATGCACTTTACCACCTCCTCGCCGCCATGTTTGAATAGCTCAGCCGGCAGTCCGTCGGCGCCCGCCGCTTTGTTGTTCTTTAGCCGTGATATTGCTATTCTCACCTCGTCATGGTCGGGTAACGGAACGATAATTCCGTCGTCAACGATTGGGGTATCGGGATCTTCACTTTCTCTATGACATGCGCAGCTGTCACTGTTTAACAGGTTCGAGAAGTGTTCCCTCCATAATTTAAGATTGCTCTGTACGTCAGTCACCAGATCACCGTCTTTGTTCTTACAGGAAAACGCCCCGGTCTTAAAACCTTCTGTAAGCCGCCGAACTTTCTGGTAGAATTTTCGGGCGTTGTTCCTATTGGCCAGCATCTCAAGCTCCTCGCACTCACGTATTTCGGCCTCTCGTTTCTTCTGTCGGATAATACGTCTCTCTTCCTTTTTCAGCTCTCTGTAGCGATCCCACATGGCTCGCGTTGCGCCCGATCGCAGCGTGGCTCTATAGGCGGCATCTTTTCTTTCGGCGGCGGCATGACATTCCTCGTCGTACCAATTGTTTTTTCAGGCTCGCCGGAATCCGATTTCTTCTTCGGCGGCGGTACGTAGGGAACGAGAAATGTTGCTCCATTGCTCGCGCATGCCGGTGTGTTGGGCAGTGCTCTCCGAGAGCAGGAGTGAGAGTTGAGTGGCGAATCTTCTGGCTGTCTGTTGTGATTGCAGCTTTTCGATGTCGAACATTCTTTGCGTAGGTAGATGTACGTTTTTTGCTGCACAGAGGCGTGTGCGCAATTTGGCTGCAACAAGGTAATGATACGAGTCGATGTTGGCTCCTCGGATCGTACGTACATCTAATACACTAGAAGCGTGTCTTCCATCTATCACAACATGATCGATCTGGTTTCGCGTTTTTCGATCAGGAGACAGCCAGGTAGCTTGGTGGATTTTTTTATGCTGGAATCTGGTGCTGCAAACTACCATGTTTCGGGCCCCGGCGAAGTCGATCAGCCTCTGTCCGTTGCCGGATGTTTCGTTGTGCAGGCTGAATTTTCCGACTGTGGGGCCAAAAATTCCCTCCTTGCCCACCCTGGCGTTGAAGTCGCCAAGCACGATTTTTATGTCGTGGCGGGGGCAGCGCTCATAGGAACGTTCCAAGCGCTCATAGAAGGAATCTTTGGTCGCATCGTCCTTCTCTTCCGTCGGGGCGTGGGCGCAAATTAGCGAGATGTTAAAAAATCGCGCTTTGATGCGGATTATTGCGAGAGGCTCGTCCACCGGAGTGAACGACAGTACTTGGCGACGAAGTCTCTCTCCCACAACAAATCCGACACCGAATTTGCGCTCCTTTACATGGAAGCTGTAGTAGACGTCGCAAGGTCCTATGTTTTTCTTACCTTGCCCCGTCCATCGCATCTCTTGGATGGCAGTGATGTCAGCCTTTACTCTCACGAGGGCATCAACCAGCCGGGCAGAGGCACCTTCCCCATTAAGGGACCGGACATTCCAGGTGCATGCCCTCAAATCGTATTCCTTATTTCGTTTGCAGGGGTCGTCATCAGTGTTGGAAGTTCTCATTCGAGGCTTTGTTGCTGTTTTCATTGGGGGGGCTTTTTAAGTGGCGGGTCCCAAACCCAGCGCACAACCAGCTATGCTGGGATGCTTCGCCTTCTCACGTTAGCTCACTCCCGAACGGGTGTTCGGAAGCTAACCAGAGGATACGTGGGCTAATCCCGGACGTTGTGAGCTGCTTGAACCATATGTAGAAGAATCGTCCTGGCCACTCCCAAGTGAATGGCGATCAGTAACTTTCCCCACTTGCGTGGACTTCTACACATGGATCCATCCTCTAATGCAATGCATTTAGTTGAAAAAATTCATTTATTTATACCATTATGTACATGCATATTTTTGACCTGTACGGTTATCGGTTGATTTTTAATATTCCAGAGAATTTCGGACTTTGTTTTCCTGGTGTACAATGTTTATAATTCATAGTTATCTTCACTTCGTCGGTGAAAGTTGAGAAATTAAGGCCTTTTACTAGTCGCGTTTCCCTGCAGGGGTTACTTCTACATATGAGCATATAACTACATATGCTCAAACATACACACTTTGATTTGAACGAGTACATGCACATGAAACATGTCACCAAACTAACTGTTCAATTTTAGTAAAACAACAAACAAGCCCCCGCATCACAATAGAAACCCAACGATGCCTGCAAGTATTAACTAAACGAAGACTGAACCGAAGAAGCTGTATCGGGGATGTGGACAGCATTCTCTCTTTTCTCTGAATACGCATATCCTTGGAGCACAGAGAGAGCAAACAGCACAACGCTAAAATGCAAATAGTACAGCGAACGAAAGTGTGAGCAAAACAAAAATCAAATAAATCACAACAACAAAATCGCAAAGTATAACCACAAGAAGAAAACAGAGAGCCGCGCCAGTGCTTGCATAGGTTTGAGTTTCTATTGAAGTAGTAAGGAAAGGAGCGCGTCCTGCTGCTAACATCAGTAAGTTGCAGGTTGGCCAGACTAAAAGGCCGCTGTCCGGCAAAGCTGGAGACGTTCATCTATTCCTTTCTGCCGCGCAATGTGTTCTTGCTTTTGTACATGTGAACACACATGTAATACATCTAGTTATACATAGATATATATGGATACGTACAATATCGCAAGTATATGTTCAGTTGAATCAGACATACATATGTACATATACATATATAAGTACATTTTTGTGTTCACATTCAGAAATCTCATTCAGATACATATACAGATATGTGTGTGTACATATGCACATACATGGACTGCAGGTATATTTACCAGTAAACATAAGTAGTGAGGAAAATATATGTAGGTATGTACATATGTATGTCTGTGTACAGGAACTTATAAGAATGTACAAATAATTCGCAAGGTATCCACTTAAATTTTTCTGAAAAATATGTACATACATATGTCCTATCAGTTAAAATAGCCTAAGTTAAATTATGACGGGCGGAGAAAACAATTTTTTGGAAATGTTAAATTATTGGAGCAATATGAATTTTATAAATAGTTTCTGTTAGAAATCGGTTACTTGAATGGGAAAGAGAAATATTAGAGAAAAGTTGGTGGCCAAAAATTAACTTCTGTTATTTAAATGCTATATTGAATAGAAATTGACGGAAAACAAAATTAACTTCACTTAAGTCAAGAAAAAATGTTAAACAAACACAACAAAAAGGAACTAAATGACATTAATGTTTTTTAATAAATTCAAAACGCATTTAAATAGGATGTTTTCGTACTCATACAACTAATTAAGTTCTTTTAATATAATAACTTCTCATACAATTCCAGACATAACAGCATTGTTGCAGATAAGTTATCCTAACTGATACAACATTTATCTATGTGAGTTAAGATATTTTTTAAAGCCCTATAACTTTGTAATAGCTATTATTATTAAATTGAGCAAACGACATATTGCCTCAGGTTCGGCTCTGAAGAGTAGCATAACTTACATACCTATGTATGTATATATGTATGCTATTTTCATTATCTCGATTTAAGCCACTTAAAAAAAACGCAACAGATATGTATGTACATATGTATTTTTAGGCCCATACTGGTTGTGTGCACATACAAGCATATATACATATACTCACGTATACATATGTATATATGTATGTATGGATATGTATAAGGCGCTACTGTCCGCTCGTCCCACTCAATGCGTGTAGTGCAATTGGTATCACCGCTTTTTTAATACTAATTCAATAAATAGGCGAATGAAACAATTATTTAAAAATTATCTTATTATTAGCAATTATATTGCATGAGTGTATATACACTCATACATATACAACATATATGTATGTGTGTATATAGTTCGCTTAAACGTACACCTACATGTGCAAATTCATATGTGTGTACATACATATGTATTTAGGTGAACGTATATGCGAAGGGGATAGCTCTTCAAATACCTCCATATGTGTATGAATACCTATAAGAATGATTGTGTTCATAGCTTTGTTCAAGTAAGCATGAATGTATGTATATTCACTTAAATATGTACACCCTACTTTCGTTCGTTTGCATATTAATCGTCGTCTTCGTTGTATTCTCTCTGTCTTGTCCGGCTATTGTTTTTTTGTATTTATTTCGCTTCCTTTCTTGATTTTCAGCCGATTTGGTCAATTCATGTGTGCCATATCCATTTACATAAATGCGTGTGTGCAGCTTTGATAATGTATTTCTCAGTCTTGGTGCTGTTGCGTACGTATGAACGATGTGTTCTTACTCAAGCATCCCCTGTTACCACCATAACCGGTATTGCATTTCTTCAGACGGGCCAAATAAGAGTCCAACGCAAAAATGCATCCGCATATCGCATCATACTCAGATGTTAATCTCATCACACTAGGAGTACACTACACGTCTCTGCTGGTTGGGTGCAAACATGCGTTTACCCGCTGGGAGGGTAAGCAGACACATATAGAAACACACATGCATACACATGAACGCATGTACGTACATACGGACAAGTAACTATAACCGTACTGAATAAGCGAATGTACGCATTGCTGTCCAATATATCCTTCCAGCTATCCATCCATCCATCTATTCAACCTACCAACCAAGTATGCTTGCCTAAGCAAGAAATAGGCTCTATGTGTGTATGTACATTCGCATGTGCATCTAAATATGTACATATACGCATCAGTATGTATGTACATCGCAGTGTCCGGCACTGTCCTAGTCGCAGTCGCTGTCGAAGTCAAAGTTGTAGTCGCAGTCATCGCTATCGTCGTCTTTGTCCTCGCAGCCGTCGTTGACGCTAAAATTGATGCCGTTAAGAATGAAGAAGGATGTGAGCAACGATACCGAGTGTCAGAATTGTGACAATGACCACCACTTTGCCAACATCTACTTGCTTACACACATTTATACAGATGCGAGCTCACGTAAATTTGTACTTGCTCGCGCATATATGTATGTACGTGTATGCATGTATGTATGAGTGTATACATGTTTAAAAGAAGGTATTCATGCATGAGTATTATATACATATATGTTGTTCGTGCCAGTATGTGGTTGGCAGGACACAACAGCAAAGTTCTGCCCGTGTAGAACGTCGCGGGATTGTCCGATACGGTCAACGGCTTGCCTTCTTTACCGTCTTCTTCTTGCTGATTACTAGCTGAATACTCCGTTGCCATCTTTGTCACTCTCCTCCGTTGCTCGTCGCTTGCCTATTAATCATTATACTTTTGGCTGTCACTGAAATTGGTGGTGTGGTTTCCTTTCAGCTTGGTTTTGGTCCAGTTTGGTCAAGAGCGCGCGCAACTGACCAAATGCCCAAAACACGAAACGCTACAAACACGCGCGCAATCACTTACACTCATACTGGCACTCACATAAGATCGTATGTATACTCGTATATATGTACATACATATGGATACGTGTACATCTGTATGCACAAACACACTCGCGTAGCTGCACACGTGCCCATAACCGTAGTTGTGTCCATTATCCGTACGCGAGACATTTGAACACACTAACACAGTCGCAAAACAAACGGTAGTGCGACGACCGTGACGGTGGCGGCAAATTTGTGCAAATTCAAATCCTTTCGCCGCTAAAATTAAACTTCGTCACTCACTAAGTCCAGTTCAGCGACGCTCGCGTTCGTAACCGCGCTCGCGCTCATAGTTGTTGAGCCGCATTTGCACTCGCGCCAGTTTGTCGCCTTGCCGGCCCGTTGTTCATGTTCGAAGGTTCGCAAAGCACCGTTGAACGGAAACACAATCACATCCTTTGAACACGCGAACGAGACAACAGCGCCATCGGTGTAGGTATTAAAAGTGACAAGGTCGACCAACATAAATAAATGTGTTGCTGTTGTGTTACGAACATTACTTACCTAAAAATTCGCGAAGTGAGAAGCATAGAAATAAAACTAAAATATTGTGCAAATGTGATGTTTTGTATTTTTACAATAGGCATATGTATTTAGTACTCACATATTAGTACATACATATGAATGAATTTGTGAAGTGTATATTAATGGAAAAACAAAACAAAATAATACCAATACATAATTGCCTAACAATAAGTAGTTCAGCTGAGCATCTGCACGCGGTTTCTAATTCGAGTGGAAATATAATACAAATTGTTCAAAAGAAACTGTTGCACATTACTCCCAACAAAATGCAAGAATGAATATATATATGTATAATATTAATGAACGAAATTTTATTTGGCTGCACAGAATCGGTAATTTTTTTTATATCATTTGTATTTCTGAAGATTTTGGGATTTCTCGCTGAAATAACAGGCGACCAGCATAAAAAGCGACACCAAAATAATTGCTTTAGATCAAATATATACTCTTTTTTCTGGAATAGTTGTATAAAAACAGTAAGTTCATTAAGCAAGCAAAAGTTTTCAAATATTAAATAACAATAAATTTAAAAAATATGATATATGTACATACCTACATATGTACACGTGTAAAATAATAATACAATTAAAATTTAATTTCGTTTCATTTGAAAAAATATATAAGCATAAAATTACGGGACTGAAACTCTGTTTTTGTCACATTACTTTATTTTTCCATATATTAACATGTTGAGTTATCAAATTTTCAAAAATATAAGTATATGTATGTATGTGTTGTGAGTGTCTCAGATTTGTAGATAGATAGGTTTTAAGTGAAATTAGCGTTCGCCGTAGAAGAATGGTGTTTATGTGTGACTAACATTTTGAAGGGACAGGGTTCGAAACCCACTGTGGGCGTGAAACATCAAACGATAGGAGAGGTTTAGTAGCGCCCGTCTCTCGGCAGGCAATGTAAAACCTACCATTTTATTTCTGCGTTGAAAAAAAAACTCATAAAAACCATGTTTCGTTCGGAGGCGTCATAAACATGTAGACTGCTCCATTTGTGGAATAAAATCAAGACTCAAACCGAAAATTGGAGGACGCCAAACAAAGGATATACGCACCAATCAGTGGGATTACATATACTACTTATTTTACTGTAATAAGAATATCTGTTGCATTTTATACAATTTTCAGTTGGTGAAAAAATTTTTAAGATATAAAATCTTTAATAATAGCTTAAGTAGAACAGAAAAGAATCGTTCCCACGACAGTCGGTTCTAAGTAACCGGAACGACTCGGATTTATATCCGGCCAAGGACTGTCATTTCAGCAGCATTCCTCGTATATGCATGGGGAATGTTTATGCTGCTACAACAACAACAAAAACATAAAGATATAGGCCCCTATTATGAGTTACATTCGATCTTCGATATTCGCTGGTTGTCGAAGATCGAAAATCGAATGTCAATTTGGTATTATGAGCGGTGCAACGCTGTCGAAATTTTCGTTGTATACCGAATTTAGAGTCGAATGCAATTTTGCTTTCGATCGTGTAGCGTATTGTGGGAAAATTTGTTAAAGTGTAAGTTGTTTGCGATTATTCATTGTTTTATAGTAACCAAATAATAAATATATACTAATTTTGTTAATATTATGCAGGAATATGTTAATATATGTTAATATTTTGCGAGGAATTTACAGCGGAGCTGAATTGCTTGGGACCACCAGTTAGAACGGCAGCAAAATGGATTAAGGTTAATAATGTTTTTTTTTGTGATGTTTATAGAAATACATTTTTATTTTTTTATTATTTTCCCTTGGCAGGTATGGGCTGAAATACGTAGAGGAACTGAAATACATATTTTTTTCGAATGACGAATAATTGAATAAAGAAAATTTATAACAAAAATAAAACAGAAACTGTGGCGTAAAGGTTTCTATTTAATACTTTTTAGATTTTTCTATAATATTCTAAGAATTTCATTTCTTATGTTTTCTGCTTCTCCGTTATTTGGCTCCACTTCAATATCTTCAGCATCATCGTTGAGGGTCTCATCGGATAACTCTTCATCCGGAAGTTGAACATTATAAAACAAGCAAATGTTGTGCAAAGCTGCACACACATCAATAATTTGTTTTGCTTTTTTTGGAGAATAGTGAAGAGCTCTTGGCTCGGGTGCACTGCTGCAACTGGTTTTTTGTACTGGACAGTAGGTTCATAAACGGCTCTTTAGATAATCTAAAGTTCTTTAAAAAACTGTAAGGAAATTTCTGTAATATTATGTACGTCAACACATTTTGAAAATACTAAACTTACTCAGTGGAAGCCATTTCAAGGGGGTTGGATGCGCCCCTCAACTGTTTTCTACATCTAGCTAGTTCCACTAATCTTTCATCGAGCGTTGAATCGTCGAACCACAACTCCGTTGTACTCCATTTTCACAAAAAATACTTTTTTTTAACTTTTAAAATTGTTGTTAGCAAAGAATTTCAACACAATCGGTTTTTCTTTTATTTTGATTTGCTGTATCAGCTGAGAAAAATTATCTATTGTAAATGCATCGAGCGATCGAAATTCACAATAGTCCTATTCTTCAACGAATGAGCACCATAATACCAAATGAAAATTCGTTCGATCAGCACTTTCGACTATAGTCGAAGATCGAATGTTGCTCATAATAAGGGCCATAGAGTTATGCCTCTATGCTACTGTATTCCATTAGCAAATCTCTATTATATAATATATACATTTTATTTGTTAAAACAGTGCACAGTGTACACTACATATTGATAAGTTTTTACTATTTATTTATTTTGTAATTTCAATAAATTTTCTATACACATATAGTTCATGCTTCCAAAAAAAACCATATAAAGCAAAGTATCAAAATTTGTACAAAATTTGTAAAACTTCGTCACAGTTTCATTAAAAGTTCAATTTTTTTGCTTCGAATTTTTACAAAAATTTCGGGCATGCAGTTTTATACATCATTGAATTTTGGTATTACATGTGAAAATACTTGAAATTACAAAATAAATAAGTTTTATAAAATTAGCAATATGTGGTGTGCACTTCTTTCCGACTGCTACTCGATCCCGTTTATATGATTCCGTTGTTGCATTATGGCACTATTCAAATAAATAATTTTATTCGAAATTTTAATTTTAATCAAATGTTATGTACATTTTCTTGCGAAGGTTTTGTCAATAAAAGTTCTGTCACTGGCCATCCCTTGATTCAAAACGTATATTGCCTCGTTTTTGTTGTTAGTATCTATTGTTGTACTATTTTTGCGTACTACTAATATTTTTCAATAATTTTTCGTAAAAATACAACTAGAAGCTTGGGAAACTATTAATAAATTTGCAAAGTCTTGTTTGCTTTAATCTTTTGAATCTTTTGATCAAACTAGAGTTTGGCGGAAATAAGATTCGTCATATATTAGCCAATAAATACAGCTAAACAAAAAAATCATGGCTACATATCCGTTGCTTATAAATTTCCCATACTAAGCCAGCATTACCATATCTTTCTAAACGTCTAACAACTTACGAAACAGCCTGCTAACTTGACATACGCTTACCCATGATGGTGGTCGGTAACGAAGGAAGGGCAGTTCAAAGTATTGTTTACAAGCGCGCGGAAGCATTTTGAGTAAACACGAAAAAAGAAAATCATTAAGGGATTTCAAACGCAATAATGTTATTTTTCAGACAAGCTCTAGCTATTGTTGTGTCAGGCAAGCTGCTGCAATTGCCCACTACTCTGGTGAGGGCGTCGTCGTTCACAGTGCTAAATGTCGAATCGTCTATCTGCTCTGTGAATAGCTGTCCCCTACGACCGTTTGGCAGGATTGAATGCCAAATATCGTGCTGCGCATTGAAGTCACCTACAACCAATCGGTTTTATATAAGTGTTAAAAATTTCCAGCTCGGCATCACCTGACCGGACAGCTATACCTTGACATTCTAAGGTACTGTGGTACGATGAGACGATACTGCACTGTGTGGTGGACTATGAATGCCACCCCGTTGTCTCGCTCGCGATCATGTCTGTGCACGTTATAGTCCTCAATGGTAATCCAAGAAGAGCTGGCGCGCAGCTTGGTTTCTTGGACCGCAGCCATTGCGAAAAACTGATGCCAGGTTCCGAGGTATTCTGGTCTGACACATGGACCAGAGTGTGCGGGGGACCAAGAACTGCTTGTTTGTCCTCGCACTGGGGTTGAAGTAGGAGGGATGGGGATGGGCTATGTTGGGGGAGTTGTGTTGCGCCGATAAACTCCTTACCGTGGAGGTATGGGTTGTGGCGCCGGTTGGTAGTGTCGGCCTATAAGGGGATGTGGTAGCCGTTGAGATGTTGAAAGTGTAGTTCGGCTGGAGTCGTTTATGGCAAACGCAGTAATAGAGTACCTCTAGCCCAGGGTTGGATTCAATACCAGCCCTAAGGAGAAGTATTTGGAGCAAGATTGCTGCATGGAATTGCTCCTGTAAGGATAGAGGGGGGATGATAAACGGTTCACTAGAAAGGGCTAGTTTACTGTGGAAAACTCGAGTCATTCCGGTAACGTAGAGCCGGCTGCCATAGGAATTCTTTTTCGCTGTCGCATAATAGATCCAATTTTTAATTGCCAGTGACGATGCGATGCAGAACCGCCTCATACGTCACCAAACGTCTCTTGATATCCCTCTCCTTCAATGGATCTGACACTGACGGTTGATCTGTCAACATCCAACTCTTTACACATATCATCAAGGGTTCGACATACATACGTCTTCACCCAATGATTGCTGTAATTGAGTATCTTCGATTTTTTTCGGTGCCCCATCGCGATCTTTATCACTCACCTCGAAATTACCACTTTAGAAGCGTCGAAACCACTCTTTACAAGTTGTATTTGATGTAGCGTGATACCCGTAAATATTGATCAATATACGAGACGTTTCAGCTGCACTTTTTTTAAAAGGAAATAATGAAGCATGACTTCTCTCAAATGGTGTTTTTTCGGTACAAACGTAGACATTTTTGAAGTCAG
Source organism: Anastrepha ludens (assembly GCF_028408465.1). Taxonomy (NCBI): domain Eukaryota; kingdom Metazoa; phylum Arthropoda; class Insecta; order Diptera; family Tephritidae; genus Anastrepha; species Anastrepha ludens. Next base: position 75,514,999 of record NC_071498.1, read on the forward strand.
ATAAAAAAAACATCTTTACGCTTCAAACGAATGTCAACTACTGTAATCGAGACCTCACATACACACTTCTAAATTACTAGAGCGAACAAAAAAATAGTAAAAATATAGCAAACATTCTACGGAATAACTGATTTTGTGTTCTTATTTACAAGTTTCAGAAACAGTCCAAACAGATGACACCAGTGTGGTAACTACATAAATATACATACATATGTATAAATTATAAGGGAAATTAATGTTCGTTTGCTAGTCACACTAAAAACACATTGGGGATCTTCGGCGAAATCTCTCTGGAAAAGTAACGAAAAAATAAAAGGCTATTCCAAGAAAAATAAAAGGCTATTCCAAATGGCGGACCTTAAAACTCTTTATTAATTCCATGCCATTCGGTTGAGTTAAATAATTAAAAAAAGGCAATATATAAATTATTAATACGATTTTTATTTTCTTATTAAGCTTGAAAAAACTCAGTAATCTCAAATTCTTATGTTGTGCCGATGAACTGAAACCCACCTTTGTTAGATTTGGTTACTGTTCTTATAAATTTGAACAAATAAATTCCCACAAAAAGAATTTGAAAAGTGGTGGTAGCGTAGGAAGGTGTGTGAGGTATTTCGGGAAAGAAAACTCACAATTTTTTAAAGTGAAAAAAACAGTCCTAATAGTAAAAATCAGTCTCTCGTTAAATTTATTTCTCATATTCGAAGTAAGCTTGAATTTTTTTTGAAAAAAATTATTTCCAACTTTTTTTAATACCTGATTTGAAATAATAAGTTAACTTTACTTGACCAATTTTTTACCTTAGACCGATGTTATAATACTATATTCAGCAAAATGCTGGAGCTATTTATTGTAGCAGCTGATCTTTCTCTTGCCTTTTCTATGATATTATGAGAGAGGCGATTGATTTTCTATTCTCTCGTCTTCTTACGTCTCTTACGTCTATATTCATAACGTTTTTATAATTATGCCTACAGAACATTAAAAAATTGTATACATGTTCTCATATTCGTCTGATATTGATTTTTCTATGACAAATCCTACATTTACATACTAATTTAACTAAAAAAAAAAATAAATAATTGGCGCGTACACTTCTGTTAGGTGTTTGGCCGAGCTCCTCCTCCTTCCTATGTATGGTGTGCGTCTTGATGTTTTTCCACAAATGGAGGGACCTACAGTTTCGAGCCGACTCCGAACGGCAGATATTTTTATGAGGAGCTTTTTCATGGCAGAAATACACTCGGAGGTTTGCCATTGCCTGCCGAGGTGCGACCGCTATTAGAAAAATGTTTTTATTAATTTTGCTTTCACCGAGATTCGAACCAACGACCTCTCTGTGAATTCCGAATGGTAATCACGCACCAACCCATTCGGCTACGGCGGCCGCTATGTTGCTAAATAATACTAAATTGTATTGTTTTCTGTATAGAAAAAAATTCTAGATCATTGTTAAATAAATAAATAAATAAAACTAATCAATAGCCCAATCAACTGTTATAGAAACTGTTTCGTCAAATGTTGTTTTTTACATCTTCTTGGCGACCAATTAAAGTTACCGATTCGGGAGCTACGAAATCATGAGGATTCACTAACTCGCATGGTTATGTGGCTTATATCATGTTTCGACCGCAGCTTACTCTTGGGTCAAATCCCATACAAATATTACAACCAAAGCCCATCGTTCACAGCGTGTATGTGTTATTAAATGATGGCAAAAGTATTCATTTACTTGATTTTTTTTTTTTGGTATTGCATTCTTATGAAAACATAGGAGCAATCTTTTGGAGCTTGTGACAATTTGATTGACTGTTATAGCCTAGACAGACGGTGGCGTTAAGCGGGATTGAACACTTATACTCGTATTGAGTTATCTCAGGAATTAAGTGCAACTAATGTGCATTAACAACTAGGCTTAGTTCTCATAATTTAAGCGTATTGGAGGAATTTTCGATGGCAACATTGCCGAAAAATGAGAGTTAATATTTAATATCTCTTGTGAATAAAAAAATAAGGAAACTTTTAAAGAGAATAACGAAAAAGACTGGATGCAATGCTAGTTTGCATTTTGAAATTACCTAAATTTTTTTGATATTTCGGAGCAGTTTGAGAAATTGCAATTTAAGATTTTTTTAATAAATAATTATTTCTTAGTTTCAGGACACTTATACCCGTATTTGTTGCCCACGGTCCATCTTTTATTCACAAAACTATCCAATAAGCAAATCAGCTGTTCTCTAATCCGCTTAACAACCGTCTGTCGTACCCTACCTGATTAGTAGTGTTGTAAAGTAAAACAGATACTACGGTGTATGGGCCGCCAGAAAGTACTTGGGGACATCCCAGCCAAACGTCAAACTGTATCTAACACCACCCAGGTGCATCCATACACGGTAACAGGTACAGCAGTAGAATAGCTGACTTTCTATACTTGAGCAAATTGCAAATTAGCGCGAAAGCTACCGCTACAGTTTCGTCGGAGTGGTAGCAAAAAACTGGTAGTCAACCGGAGCATTGCTACCAAAGTATTTCAGTATGCTACCGCAACTGCAATCACTACTGTTCGTGCTCCTGTTGCTTTGCACATATGTATGAAGGTGTTATTTGGGAACTGTTCGTTTTTGTCTTGCTAGAGGATGGAGGTGTGGTTGAATACAGCTTAAAATTATGTTATTTTATAGCTCTTTGTTAAAAAAAGATCAGTCATGAATATTTTTTAACGATTTATTTATTTGCATGTGTTTACAATTTGGAATATGGCGTTATATCATATTCCACTTCAAATAATCATACATACATAATATATATATATATGTACATATATATATACAAATGTAAATACACATATGTGTTATACAAATGTATGTACATACACAAGAAAGATGAAATAAAACTGCACCCATCAGAGAAGGCATGGTGTCACAGTAGTCTAGTTATGCAGTGTTGAACCCTTTGTTCTTCGAAATAAATTTAGTACTTTTTTATACCCAAAATGTGTTTGTTTCTTTTTTGAAGTTTTTTAAGTTTATTTTTGTAAGTTAAAAAACATTGTATATATAACTAAAAAAATGCCATTCTTGCATTTAAAGTGTATTCTGAAAAAATTTCAGTGCTATTGAAGATTTCTCGATTCTTATAAAGTTGTATGTTTTAAAAGTGCACATTAATTTTTTTGCTCCTGAGGTTATGTGAGAATATTGAATCTCCATCTCTCAACTCTTTAAAACCTTTTTGTAAAATCTACCTTTGAATTTAAGGGATACGAATTAAAGCCATTCATAGTAAGGCATACGACTTTTTTGAAAAGGAGTATCTTGTTACACAAGCTCAAATATAACAAGAAAGCTTTCGACCTTTTTTAAAAAAAAAATCGTAACATAAGTTTTAAAAACACTCAAACCAGTCTATTGTACGTAACCACAACACATTTAATTAAAACCACGTACACTAGACAATTTGTGACGCATATAAAGTTCTTTAAGTAATTTAATAAAAATTTGCAATTTTCTTTTCTTTAAATGGGCATTTTAGTGCTTCTTTATATGCCAAACTAGGCAGTAGCGAGAGACAGATTTGACTTCTCGTAGGAGAAGAAGTTTGCGAACACACACATAAATACCATACGAATAATCAGCAACACCAACAATATCGAATCACCGATAATGTGTCCAGATGATAAAAAAGCTAAATAGAACTGAGCGAATTATTGAGCCAATTTGAAGAAAATGTATATTTTACATAATTATAAACATCACATTTTAATTAGAGGAGGCTAGAAAAATGTCAAGATCATACCAATACTTTGAGGCTAGAGAACAAAAAAATGCTAAGTTAAGTTAGGAAAATGGCAATCTGATAACACTAAACACCAATTGGACTAAGGTGACGTCCCGAAAATCAGCTGATATTGTAAAATTCACTGAGAGCACAGTAACGGTGCCACGATAGGTGCCACCTTACTATTCTCTCCATCGTGTGTACATTCATATACATATATACGAACTTACAAAGGAGCATTATGCACATAATGTTTAAAGCCTTATAATATTTTTATTTTACTTTGTTGACAACACTTGGGACCTAATGTGTATAATTGTGTACATGCCGGAAAATTCGGAAAACTTAATATATATGTATGATTTTTCACACATTTGTTTTTATGATGTCCTTCTTACTAATAATTAGTAAAAAAATAATTTTATTATCCATTAACAATAATTCAGATCTGAAGGGACTACATTTTTTTTTTTAATTTTTTAATATTGAAGTGCCCCAACACAAATACATAGCTGTATATTTCCGGAAGTACATCAAGTGGTTAGTATTTGCTTCAAACAAAAGCGTTCTTTTATAACACGAAAGTACAGACGGACAACGCAAATCTAAATTATTATTGTTATGGTTTCCGCTTGCCGATAATTCGATGGTATTTCCTTTTTTATAAAGTTTAACAGGTAGGTGAGTGATAATTCGGCAATAACAAAAGGTTAATATTATTGGCGCAGTGGAAATATACAGTGACTCATAGCTTATTTGATGCAGCCAAAAATATTATAAAAATATCAGATATATTTTATGGTATTTCCATTACAGAAAAAAATCTTATATTTTTTTATTGTTAAATAACATATTTTATTTAATAACAAAAAATGTTTCTTCATAAGAAATATATGGCAAATTAAAATAATTCAGTTACAGTTTTGAGGTTAAATAATGCACTAAATTAAAAGTATTCAAAAAACTTTAACACATTAATATTTCGATTTCATGATTACGGCTAATACTTAGTGGGGTATCCCTTTTGATTCAGAACAGCTTTTAATTGGGAATTCATAGATTCTAGAAGTTTTGCTGTAAAATCATTCTTCCTGTAGTGCCCGTTTCAGATCAGAAGCATTAGAAATATTATGGTTTCTTATTTTATTTTCCAACAGTGACCACAAATTCTCAATAACGTTCAGATCTGGACTCTGTGCAGGTGTCTGTACTACATGTGGGCAGTTCCAGATAAGCCAAGTTTTACAATACCAGACGTATGCTTGGGATCGTTGTCTTGGTAAAACCTAAACGAATCTCTAATGCCCATTTTATCCGCACTTTGTACTAAATTATCTTTTAGGAGATCCAGATGCATCTCTTTATTCGTGTTTCCTTCGATAAATGTTAAATTTCCGACGCCTAAATAGGACATGCAACCCCATACCATCACACTTCCCCCGCCGTATTTAATTGTAGAGCGTAAATTACATGATTGAAGCGCGGTGTTAAATGTTAAATTTGCTCTCATTCGCAAAAAAAAAATGGACTTCCAGAACGAAATGTCTTTGTTCAAGTGTTGTCTGCAAAACTCTTTTCTTTGTTTTCTATTACGAGCTTTAATCAACGGGTTATTTCGGGCAGTCCTTTCATGAAAATTTTCTTCGCGCAGAACTCTACGATCAGTTTCAGGGTTACAGATCTTGTCTAAGTATATAGCGGCTTCGTTAATTTTGGAGCGCTTAAATCGGGGTTTTCTTTAACTTTGCGAACAATCCACATCTTATCTGCATCATTTAATATTTTATTTGGTGCAGAACTGCCCTTATCTTTTATCCTGTTTTCGTGGCGAAACCTTTTTATAATGTGCTGGACAGTTTAGGAACTAATAGCAACAATTTCTGCAATTTAAATACGAATAACATCTTCCCTTTTTTCAAGTGAAGTCCGTTTTCCCATTTTAAAATTTTTTTATTTTTTCAACTTTACAAAATTTTTTTGAGAATGACTTAAGACGCTAAGCTAAACAGAAAAAAAAAAATACATTTCATCGCATTTTATTATTGCGTTCTCAGAGAAAATATAAAATACACTGCATCATTTCAACTGTGAGCATATTTTGATGAGAAAACTATATGTTTCTACATATATTTTTTCAGCAAGCGTTGCTTTGTTATTGTTCTTTATGCAGTATTAAACAGTACATACATATCTCATCACAAGTCGTATATATTTTTTTATTAAATTTAATAAACATCGAGTCATTTTCTTTTTTCTAAAACAGTATTACCTGCATCAAATAAGCTGTGAGTCACTGCATATGAAAATAGTTAGAATATATGAAAACAGTTAGAGTTTCATGTTTTTGCAACAGTATAATTAATTAATGAGCTGCAGTCTAAAGATAGCATCCCGAAAAAACTCATTTAATGCTTCAAATTACTTCGATCTTCTTAATGACAGAAACGTTAAGTATAAAACGTGCAGGGAAAGCTTTGGAAACCGGTTTGTCATTTAATAAAAAAATTAATACATATGCGTAGAGAATGAATAAATTGACACTACTTGTATCGTAGGTACTAGAACTGTTAAGCATTAAGCCATCACAGTAAAAATTTCAGCCCGTTTCTGTAACTCAATTTTCTCAATTGAAATAATCGATTTGACGTCACAATAACGACATTCGCACTTGTTGTGTTCCTTTAAAAAAAATGAACAGATTTGATCGACAACTGTGGTAGTCACCGACGTGTTCCATTCCATTTCAGTGCGAATACTCAACTGAAAGGGTTTCTGTAACCAAATGAAACGAAAGATTGTCGATCAATATTCTCACTTAGCATTGAGATGGTGACAACACAAATGCTTAATAATGATGAATGCTTAATAATAAGATCTAGTAAAGAGTTTTGTAATCTATTTGTCACATGCCCCACTGCAGACTAGACAATATAAGAACACAGATTTTTTAGACTGTTTTAATAAACTGGTTTGCTATATTCTTATTCTTTGTATGTTTAAATGTACATACTTATTTAAGTTGACTTGGAATGGACATATTACATATGTTACGTTGTTTTGGAGGTATTGTTTGACCAAATGCAAACGTCGGGCGTACTTCCCCGTATTTAGTATATTACAACACCAAATCATTGCATATTTTGGAGAAGTTGGTTTTCATGCATACTTTTCTGAATGTCGCCACAAACAATTGTTGATACACTTTCACACGTTCTTTGTTGCTTGGCATACAATTCCTCCCACTTTGTCGATTAATGCTTACAGAAACCCTTTTTCTCAACTTTAGCAATTTAGATCGTCAATATAATCTACAACTTTGTCGATTCCTTTTAAAATCGGGCTATATTTAATATAGTATATCTTTTAATATTTTAAACTCTTAAAATATGAACAACATTATCGGTCCAATTTATCAAGAATTCAAAGGCAAGGGTGGAAAAAACTATAATTTGAATGGTAACAATTGTAAAAGTGTATTGTAAGAAAGTGAAATTTATTTTGCAAGATTTTTCGATGTACTTAACAACATATAAGTTGTACACTGATTGCAAAAACTTTTCCCTAAAGCCTAGTCGCACCATCTATTTTTGGAGATACTAAACGAGTTCTCATTTCAAATTCAAATCCTTGGATTTATCCGCAAGCGAAAACCATGACAATAAAAACGTAGATTTGTGTGGTCCGTCTATATCATAGAATGTAATTTAGCGCCCTATTTCAAATTATGCATATGTAAATAAATAAATCATCAACAGAGTAACCGAAGCGGGCGCAGTACCGATAGCATACTTGAAATATTTCGGTAATTGTACTCCGTTTAACTACCAGTTACTTGCTACCACTCCGACTTCAGATAGTACTTCAGTTTTTTTGAATATTGCTCTTTAACTAAACTTAGCTAGAAGTAGAGCCCAACAGTTGTCACTGTGTCTTGTGCCACTGGCTCTAATACTCATCTGTTCAAGTCGAGAGCAGTAGCAACATGCAAGAATCGAACTACGAAATAGCGTCGCAATTTCCATTATTGGTTAAAATATCAAAAATCTACAATTTATGTAGATATCATACAGATATTCAAATTCCGTTTTTAGAATTGGCACAAAAGTATGTTTTGCTGTTTCAAGAATATTGATATAATTTAAAATTCAAGTATATTGATTTAATATTAATTCCATGCAACTAGTAAAAGCAGTACCATGTATAATTCCACTTGGAAAAATACAGAGAAAATGGACTCAATTCTTATTCCTTTTCATAAAGATTTTATATTACGAAATAGTAAGAATTCGCATAGAATATGCAGGAAGATCTTAAACTGAGATTCTGTAATTGCCGAGAAATATATTCAAATACATTTGGAAAGAGCCAATGCTTTACCTTTTTGGTGGTGAGGTGATGGGATCTCCCACAATTGAGGTCGATCCTTCTTTAGCTGACAACTCAAGTGCTGATAACATATTCTGGAAGGTGAATAAGCAAGTAAGGTAAACATGTATGGGGAAAATATAAAACTGTTCGATTTTTTCTCATTAAGTTAAGACAACATACTCGTACATATGTACACATATTATCTTTAGTTTAACAATTTATTTGACTAATTGACCATAAAACTTGTATTTATATTTAACACTGGGTTTTTACAACTTATCTCATTCCTCATTTTTAGCGAATTTTAGTTCCTCTACAGTATTATTACATTCTTTACATTCAATTTCCAACACAAACATATTCTGATCACAAGGTTTCCCAAATGCTTGTCTTTTGAAATATAAAATTGTTCTATTGTTAGAGGCTAGAAACGTAGCAAGACAACTTGAAATAACCGATATGTACAAGGTAGTCCATACAGAGGTTTCATCTAAAAAATATACAAACTTATTTTTTCCGGTATATTATTGGTTTATTCGAAAGAGCAAAATAAAGTCTAACGGCGTCAAATCGCAGCTTCCAGCAAGATCACCGAACTGGATTGATAACTCTCTAAAGATAGAGACAGCTGCTCTTTCTACTGCAGTAAAACTGGAGATACACTGTGCTCATAAAACAAGTTCGATGTTAATCTGAAAATTTTTGAAATTTTCTTTAAGAAAAAATAACTTGGGTGTCGCTTATTGTAGCTTATTAGCAGCAAAATTAAAAAAAAAATATATATATACTGAAGAGCAAAACTGTAACAAAATGTAATACTTTCTATTTCAACACATTTTTTTTAGACATGTTTTAACAAATCAAATATTTTTTTTGCATAACTTTATTGGCATGTATGTACTCTCTCTCTCAAACCGGTTTGGTGTCAATGCAACAACAACAACACTAGTAGCAAGCAATAATGCAAATAAAGACAAATGTTACAGTTTTGCACTCAACCCATTTTTTATTTTTTACAATAAATAAAATAAATATTAATAAGATGTCCAATATCCTTTGGATTTTTTCAGCTCGTGGATACGATTGGGCATACTTCGTGTATACCTCAAGACAAAGTCAGTCGGAATAGCATCACATACATCGCGCGTTCGCTCCCACAGATCAATAACTCCACTGGGCGGACTTGAATATTCGGCAAGCTTCGATTTTACATGACTCCATAAATTTTCGATTGGGTTCATGTCCGGTGATTGTGGAGGCCACTTCAAGTTACGAAATTTTTGGCGTTGCATCCAATTTCGTACAACATGTGCGGTGTGCTTAGGGTCATTGTCTTGCTGAAAAATTACTTTTTCAGCAGCAAGACCCATACTTTCCACTACACCCGGCAGATTTTGTTGCAATATGGCCAGGTATTCCTCTTTCCGCATTATACCGTCTATTCGTACTAAAGGACCCACACCATTTTTGGAAATGCAGCCCCACACCATAATGGAGCCACCACCATGTTTTACTGTCTGCTTGATGTGATGTGGCTGGACTGCATTTGGGTCTTTAACCCAATACCAGGCCCGACCATCTGACTGAAATCGATTGATTTTGGTTTCATCAGACCAAATAACCTGCAATCGTTTTGAAATTTTATGAAAAAAGGTCTTTTATAATCCATTTATAAAGACCTACCTGATCCCAATCTTCAACTGTCCAGCTTTGGTGAGCCGCAACAAAATCCCGCCTCAACCGCACATGTCTTTTTGTCAACATTGGCTTGGTTTTCTTCTCCGCTGCCTTTAGCCCCAGTTTTGACAGGCTGCGCCTGGCTGTCCACTGACTGGCATCAATATCCAGCATCTTTAGTGCTTCTTTGGGAGTGACCGCCTTGCTGCTTGTTACCAAATTTGCCAGATGGCGGGCATCGCGGTCGCTTATCTTCCTTGGCCGGCCTCCTTTGTTACTGGGAACAGCGTCTGGTACATTTTTCCGCAGCCTTTGCACAGCCATGTGGCTCACTTCGAATTTTTTAGCTATTTTTCTTATAGACTCGCCCTTCTTCAGCAAATCAATTATTTGGCGTTGTACTTCCCGATTTAAGATTTTGTCTTATTCACGGTCACGTTTATAATAATTAAAAATCCACCAAATATATAATTACGAGAAAAAAAACGGAAAATTTGAAAATTAAGAGTGAGTGCAAAACTGTAACATTTGTCTTTATTTGCATTATTGCTTGCTACTAGTGTTGTTGTTGTTGCATTGACACCAAACCGGTTTGAGAGAGAGAGTACATACATGCCAATAAAGTTATGCAAAAAAAATATTTGATTTGTTAAAACATGTCTAAAAAAAAATGTGTTGAAATAGAAAGTATTACATTTTGTTACAGTTTTGCTCTTCAGTGTATATACCTGTGGGCAAAAAGTAAGGTGAATTTATTTGTCAAACTTTGCGGGATTAAAATTTCGCTCTAGTTATTTTTTTCATGAGTTGGCAGCACTGTGAAGTTGTGAATGTCATTATCAGTAATATATTTACGCTTGTGTTTACCAAACGACCAAGAGTGCATTTTTCGATCTTTACAATGTCTGATTTGATTGAGCAGAGAAGTGCCATCAAATTTTGTTTGCGGAATGAAATTTCGGCTGAGGAAACGTTTAGCATGTTGCAGAAGGCATTTGGTGATTCGACCATGTCGCAGAAAAATGTTTATAAGTGGTACAAAGACTTCAAAGAGGGTCAGAACGTGTTGATGACTTGTAGCGCTCCGGACGACCATCGACGTCAACAGATGACCAACACGTTAATAAAGTGAAGGAGTTAGTGCTCAAAAATCGTCGGTTGACTGTTAAAGACCTTACTGATATGATCGGAATATCAGAAGGATCTGAGAAAACCATTTTGAAAGACCATTTGGGCCTACGAAAAGTCAAATCTCGTTTGGTACCGAAAACTCTCAATTTCTTGGAAAAAAGTCGTCGCGTTGATGTGTGTGAAACAATGCTTTCAGACTATCAGGACAAGCTCAAATGCATCATTACGGGAGATGAGACTTGGATTTATGCTTACGACCCTGAAACAACCGACCAATCAAGCGAATATCGTGCTAAAGGCGAGGCCAGACCGAAAAGAGCACTCAAAGTCGTTCAAAAATAAAGGTCATGATGACAGTTTTTTTCGATTTTCGTGGTGTGGTGCACTATGAATTCCTTCCACCTGGCCAAACGGTTAATAAGGAATATTATTTGAGCGTTATGCGTCGTTTACGTGAAGCAATTCGTCTAAAAAGACCAGAATTATGGGCCAACAACTCTTGGTTTTTGCATCACGATAATGCACCGTCTCACACTGCACTCGTTCTTCGTGACCATTTCGCCAAAAATTCCACGCATATCGTTCCGCAACCACCGTATTCGCCTGATTTGGCTCCGTGTGACTTTTGGCTATTCCCAAAACTCAAGAGACCACTCCGGGGAACGCGTTTCGAGTCGATTGAGGAGATAAAAGCTGAATCGAAGAAGGTGCTGATGGCTATACCGGAAATGGACTATTTGGCATGTTTCGGGGATTGGAAAAATCGTTGGCATAAGTGTATTTCATCGAGAGGGAATTATTTTGAAGGGGATGAAATTGATTTACAAGAATAAATAAAGATTTTTCATTTTACAACCAAATTCACCTTACTTTTTGCCCACAGTACATATGTAATCTAGCCCATATTCCTGATACGAGTAGAAACGGAAAACGAAAAAAACAGAATTGGGTGTAGCTATTATATTTAGTAGTAAATTATATATTATCGCTATCATATCCAGCCAATCACTTCACGCTTGAACAACGTTGGAAAATACTATAAACTTATTTCTAAAGTCAGTATTGTGTAGCCCAAATAGTGTGTTTATTTAAAAGAAATCAAAATCATCTGTTCTGCCGAATCGCACTTTTATTTCGGCAGCCAAGTAAAATTGTCGCATCTGGAGACACAGCTGCATATGATCATCGAGAAGCTAATGCATCCTCCGAGAGTGACGTGTGGTGCGGATATTGGGGCGGTAACATCATTGGCCCATTTTGAAAATTTCGATCATCGATGAGACCCGCAGAAGTAAGGTAAACGATTTTTTGTGGCTGGAAATTTAAGACATGAATTTGGACATGAAGTATTCGTGAAATAAAATCAGAAACCGTCACCAGGGTCATTGACAGTCGAGGCAACCACTTCCATAAATAATGGTATGTGCTCTTACAAATAAACCAATAATATACCGAGAAGTAGACTTTTATTAAATTTTTAAATAAATTAACATACAACCGTTATATGCACAAAATCTGCAAAATATTCTGCATTAACACTTAAAATATTTTATATCTATTAATATTTTTATTTATTTAGGCTGACACGTCATATAATGTATTCAAAATATAAAAGCGATGCATATTTTCTCTTCCACGAAAAATAATTTTCCTAAAGTTTATTTTGTTAAACATGCAATGATTTTTTATTAAATTTATTAAGCTTTTGTAAACATGTACCAATTTATGTGTGTATGCGCATTTATGCATCAATACGTACAAGTATAAGTATAAATATAAGTAGTGTGTACTTATGTACATATGTACACACATACGTATATAGTTAAACACTTGTACATAATCTGTGAGTAATAAAATTTCAGCAAATGCATTTTGTCCCTTTATTCCTATCACGTTCCCGTCTGGCAGAATCAGCTGATTTTCATTCACAAACCGGGAAGTAAGTAAATAGCACATTTTACAACTACCGAATGTATATATACATATCTATATGCACATATGAATATATGTATGTATGTACATAAAACGAGAGGGAAAAGAATTATCAGATTCGTATTTTTTTATATTTTGTTTTATTGCATTGTCTCGTCACAACAAGCTAAAACACATAAAAATGAGTCTATGGTATGGAACAGTTGCTGATATATATATATACAGTGATATTTGTAAGATTGCTCAGAGCGGGCAATAGGGCCGATGCCGAAGCCTCGAAAAGCTATAACACATTTTTATGTTTGAGTATTTTTATTTTTTCCTTCCTCACACATTCGTATATGCCCGCACATGTTCATATGCATAGCCATTCGTACCAAGTAATGCACTCACACAAATGCAGATAGCACTTACAAAGTTCCATACTACAAGTAGTATAATACTTGCAGGAGGGCATACATATATTAAATAGTTTCCTTTGTTGACCTTTATTTGCCAGACTGTGTAGTGTAGTCATGTATGTATGGGTTCACATGTACCGTTATTCTACTCGCCCAACATACAAGTGTGTATGTCCATATGTGTATGTGCATTAAGAGGTGCTTGTGATATTGGACTATAGAAATATAATAAATTATGAAGACACATTGAAGAAAAAATTTTCAGTACAACTACAATAGCATATTTCGGTGGTTCCCAAATTATCACATTTGTAAAAATAATATAAATAAAAATTAATAAACACATTTTAACATTGGCTTTGATTCTTAAAATTTCAAGTAAAAATAGTTTTTAAGCCTCATTTTTCTGGACAGAATTGTATTTTTACCTATTTATAGTACTCCAATGAGAATAACTAAGTATTTCCAATTTTATGAAAGTAATGATCTCATTTACATTTTTGATTCAATTTTTTATGAAAGTAATACATTCAACATTTTTTCTTCCGACAAACTACCTAGTGTCACTGTCGTACGTTCTAATGTTAATGATTAAAAATGAAATGTAATGTTTATTTTAAAAAAGTCGAACAATAAATAATAATAATAATAATAATAATAATAATACATTCAACATTTAATTTTACTCATAAATGGAGCCACGTTATGGTGATTTCATAAACAATGACTTTTCTTCTCTTAATATCCAGTTAATATTTAACCCCATCACTAGTCACAAATTTTAGTTGATTGAATATCATTGTCAATATCTTCATTCAAAAATTAATCCTTTTTTTCATCAATTTTGTTTTGAATAACTTTTTTACTGGATAAAAAAACAATTATTTTGAGTGATGGAAATCTTTATTTTGACCCTAACGCGCTCCATTGCTTATCATGTTGAATACTGTCAGTCTACAAGTGTCAAATATGATAGGCGTACATCGCCATTTGCTAAAGTTATAAATTTTCAAATGGAGAGATCACACAATGTTTTCGGTGCGATATTATCCAAAAGTTATAAAATATATCGTAAAACCAAAAATTTGTTCCCAATATTCTAACATCTAATTATAAAACTTATAACTGTTTTGAAATAAAATTAAAAATTGAAAGTTTTATGTTTAAGATTTTATTGTGAATGTTCTTTTCCAAGTAACCTATCCAATCAATTAAAACAAAAAATGTAAACAATTTAATTTAGAAAGCGTTACTTGTAGCAAATGAACTGTCAAGAAATTTGACGGAAGGGCACCAAAACTATTTAGTAGCGTATGCAGATGACATAGCTATAGAGTTACGGGAAAGTACCTGGACACCATCAGTAATGTAAAGACAACACACCTAAAACTGCACACCAATAGACATCTCGCGCAGGGATAGGGCTAAACGCGGAAAAAACGGGCATGGTACTTTTTACCAGGAAGTATAAGGTCCCGTCGTGGATCCTCCCGAAGCTAGGCAACAACGAACTACTTCTCAAAAATCAGGCGAAATACCTCGGAGTAATACTGGACAGTAAATTGATGTGGAAGCACAATGTTGAGGAAAGGGTGAAAAAGGCCAGTCATGAGCTGTAGGCATGTAAAAGAATGCTGGGCGCTACTTGGGGTCTAACACCCTCTCTGATGCATTGGTGCTACACGGCAGTAGTTAGACCGATATTGTTGTATGGGGCCTTAGTATGGTGGACTGCGACAAGAAAGCTGACATACTTAATGCCACTGGAAAGGGTTCAGCAACTCGCTGCTTTGTGCATTACAGGAGCGATGAAAACCACTTCAACGGCGGCGCTGGAAATGATATTCAGCATGCCGCCTATTGACCTTATGGCGGAAAATCTGGCAGCGCAATCCGCGGGTATTTACTGCTCAAAACTAGGGATTAGACAGCCTATCTAAACTGCAAGACCGGAGCAATATTTTTCAAACGGAAGTTTTTGCTGTGGACAAGAACAAGAAAGAACTTAATAACTAATATATACGAATTCAATAATTAATAATGTAATATGATATAAACTCAATAATTAATATATACAAGCAGGAATAAAAGCAATAAGCTCTTATTGTATTAAGTCTAAAAATGTTCAACGGAGCAGGGGGGCCATAGAAAGGTTAGCCGCAAACAGTAGGCTGCATATCTATTGGGTACCTGGTCACAAAAGCATTACGGAAAACGATAGCAAAAAATGCTGTTAGACTAACATTTGAACAAGAGAACGACACACTGAAATCGCTAAATACAATATACAACGAAATAGACGACTGCATGAAAAAGCAAGTGGAAGCTAGGTGGTCTAATTTGACCACATGCAAAACAGCAAAAATTATGTGTAGAACAAATTTTTACGCTCTCACGAAAGGACTGCTTAACTATAATAGGTATGCTGACAGGTCATAATCTATTGGCTGCACATGCGTACAAAAACAAGTGCAGGAAATGCAGAGAGGATGTTGAGGAAACTTTAGAACACCTTCTATGTGTTTGTTCAACATTATTAAAAACGCGTTTAAAATGCCTGGGAACCCCACTGTTTGAGGGTCTGGAGGATGTCTTAAAAGCTGATCTCCCAGCGCTGCTTAGATTTGCCAAAAGCGTTGACATCCTTCATGATGTCTACTTTCAATATTCATAGAGGTCAGTCTCTATCTGGTACCGCTAGGGACCAAAAGGTCGATGCGCGGCTTAATGCCAACCAGACTAACCTAACCTAATCTAACCTAGTTTAGAAAGCAATAACACAATTTTTAAATTCACACAAAGCGCCACTTTTCCAACACTGTTTCTTTTGAACCGAACCAATGTCATTAACTTTACTTTCTCGATTTATGAAGAATATTTAATTATTTTCAAAGCATTCTGCTGCCTGACGTCTTTGATTCGAAAACTTTTCATTTGTGTTTATTTTG
Organism: Anastrepha ludens; assembly: GCF_028408465.1. Classification (NCBI taxonomy): domain Eukaryota; kingdom Metazoa; phylum Arthropoda; class Insecta; order Diptera; family Tephritidae; genus Anastrepha; species Anastrepha ludens. The sequence goes on from NC_071498.1 coordinate 75,531,233, forward strand.
TAGCGTGCAGGCGTACTGTGCGTGCTATCTCGACATCCTCAGGATAGCATCACGAATCGCTTTGCATTACAAAGTAACTATGTATTTGTAGTAAGTGAACTTTTTTCTAACATCTTCAAAAAAAAAAATTATCTCATATTTCTCACTCACATTTGGGATGTTTTCATTCGGCAACTTAGCTCATTGAACAGATTTCAATATGACCTTAGATTAGTATAGAACTGGCGGCCGTCGTAGCCGACTGGTTGGTGCGTGACTACTCTTCGGCAGTGCCTAGATTGGAATCTCCGGGCATTCACATCAAATAATAGAAAAAGGCGGTCGCACTCGGCAGCCAATGGCAAACCTCCGCGTGTATTTTTGCCATAAAAAAGCTCCTCATAAAACTATGGGTCCATCCATTTTTACCTCTTTAGAACCGATTACGATTCATTTGCCATTCTTCTTTTAATACCTTTTTCGGGTCAGGCTGGCTTCGAATTTTTTTTAACTAAAGGGTGATCAATTTAGAGGCATCGGATTTTAAATTGAAATAAAAGGACGAAATTTTAAATGGATTGGGCAATCTTTCTTACTTTTGTGTATAACTATTCATATTTATTTTTTTTAAGATAATCCCTTCCAAATGTTGACTGCAACTGTTCCGCAATTCAGCCATCCGTAAACACCAGCATTAGCTCCCATCCGAGTTCGTTCAGCTTGCTCTAATGTTTGTCTTGCGGTATGAGGTCTCATTCAGGTTTGATAGCTGATGAGAATAATAATCAGCAGTTATCGTCTGGTTTGGTTCCAGAAGTTCATAATAAACAATACCGGCCATATCCCACCAAATAGACAGGAGAATATTCTTGGGGTGAAGGCCATCTCTAGGGATCGGTTCTGGTGTTTCATCTTTATCTAACCATTGGCGTTTGCGAACAAGATTATTGTAAAGGACCCATTTTTCATCACTAGTAACGATACGGTTCAAAAAACTTTAATTTTCAAGCCGTTGCAGCAGCTGAGAACACACATTCACTCTCTGCTGAAGGTTGGAGACGGAAAGTCTATGCGGAACCCATTTTTCCAGCTTTGAAACATTTCCCAACTGAACCAGGTGCCTGTGAACTGTTCCATGCGATGGTACGAATGGCTATGCTATCATATCGACTGTCAAATTTGGCTCAGCTTCCACGAACTCGAGCGAGGCGTCGGAGTGAAAGACTTCAGGACGACCAGCGCGCGGGGCATCCTTCACGTCGCAGTTACCACTTCGGAATTTTGAAAACCACTTTTGCGCAGTCCTTGCACTCACGGTATCCTCTCCGAGAACAGTGTTTATTTATGCAGTAGCAGTTGTTGCATTTTTACCACTTTTATAAAAAAAAATACAAAATATGCCTCTATACGCATTCGAAGATTCCATTTTATTCTATCCGCGATTAAAATCACTTGTTGAATGCACAATACATCAAAGAAAATATAAATAGTTCCGTTATGTTCCGCGAATAATTTTTTGTATGCAAAAATCGTACAAAAGTGAAATTATGGGTAAAATACGCACGAACTTATGGACTGACCTGATATTAAACGAATTGTTTGTGAATAGTATTATCGACATAAATAGTAACATAGAAAATGTTGATTATAAGTTGATAAGGCAGGAAAAACTCCCTACTACGTTTAAGTTTGAAGAAATAAGCATAGATGATATCGCTTGTATTGTTAGGAAGGACAAAATTGGGTGGAAACAACTTATTATCAGAAGGGATAATTAAGGATTCAGTGGAATATATGGATAACTTTTACGCCATACTAGTAAATAGTAGTCTTAGATCAAGAACAGTACCTATGGAATGGAAAACTTCCACCATAGTGCCAGCAAGGAAAGTAAAAAATATTATTAAAGCTGAGGAACTTGGACATATGTATAAACACCCTTCCTAATTTGGAAAAACTATTAGAAATGGTGGTTAAAACCAACTAATCCTCTATATTGAGTCCAATAATATTTTCATAAAGGAGCAAAGAGCCTTCGAGGCGATTGACCGGGAAATAATATTACAAAGATTTGAATAATTGGTGTGGAGACCACTGAACTTGAATGGTTCCGTAGTTTCTTGTCAGATCGAAAGCAACAAACGCTTATAGATTAACTATATCAAGAAATGTAGGAGTCGAAATTGGCTTACCACAGAGGTCGGTCCTAGCTTCCATACTTTTCATTGATTATATTAATGATGTAAATACAGCATTGAAACATAGCAAGATAAAACTATTTGCTGACGATACTCTCTTAACAGTCAGCGATAGAAATCTCTCTAGAGCAGTAACAAAAATGCAAGAAGATCTTGACTCTTTATACAATTGGTTGTTCTTTCTAGAGCAATAACACTTAGCTTACAATTAAAAAATGAGAGAATTGAAGAAGTAAAAGTAGTTAAATATCTTGGAATTTATATATGTAGATAATAAGTTAAAATTTTAGGAGCACGTTGAATATACAGTTAATAAGATTGCAAAAAACAATTGGGCTCGTGAAAAGATCATGCGAGTACATAGGAAAGAGGTATAAAAGTTTGGTTTATAGATCAATAGTTGAGCCGCATTTTATATACTGCCCAACGATTTTTTTGTGGCTAGCCGACACACAAGTTGAGAAACTTCAAACAAATGCAAAACAGAGCTATGAGATTCATTTTGAATAAGCGTTATGATACACCCATACAAGAAATGATCAGAGACTTGAATTGCTGGGCGTGAAACAGCAAATATATATTTTATCAAGTTCGTCTTTAATATAAAGCAGGGCGGCCGCCGTAGCTGAATGGGTTGGTGCGTGACTACCATTCGGAATTCAGAGAGAACGTAGGTTCGAATCTCGGTGGATGATCAAAATAAAGAAAAAGTTGTTTCTAAAAGCGGTCGCCCCTCGGCAGGCAATGGCAAACCTCCGAGTGTATTTCTGCCATGAAAAAGATCCTCATAAAATATATCTGCCGTTCGGAGTCGGCTTGAAACTGTAGGTCCCCCCATTTGTGGAACAACATCAAAACGCACCCCACCAACAGGAGGAGAAGCTCAGCCAAACACCCAAAATGGTTGTATACGCCAATTATATGTATATAAAAGGGCAAGTTACCGTATTATCTGCACCATAATCTTAAATACATAAACGAAACCCATTCATATTTACTCAGGGGAGGTAATAGTTTTAGACTACCACTGTTTAGAGCAGAAGTTGATAAGAAAAATATATTCTATAAAGGATTAAAATGTTCTAAAGAGCTACCAACTCAAATAAAAAATTCTGTTAACATGAACACTTTGAAGAGGCTGCTATTGTAATCACCGTTAAAACGTTGCCGATTAGATAGAAACTAGACCCTTCCTTTCCAAGCAGTGGGAATATGCGTTGCATTAACTATGTTGAACTCTAAATTACACTGTAAAGACTTGATAATTGTAAACTATAATTTAACAACGTCATAACTAAATAAATAAATAAACAGCAACAAAACTAGTGTCATCTATGTATGTGTTAGGGCCCGGACTTTTCAGCCCATCTATACTAATATTATAAAGAGGAAAACTTTGTTTGTTTGTAACGAATAGGCTCAAAAACTACTGGACCGATTTTAAAAATTCTTTCACCATTCGAAAACTACATTATCCAAGAGTAACATGGATTACATTTTATTTTGGAAAAAAATAGAGTTCCGTAAGATATTTGGATTTTTCGGACACAAACTGAAAAAAATCTTATATATAAAATAAAGTCAACTTTTTGTGTGTGTTCGCTAACCGGCCGTGTCTGCACCGAATTAAACCAAACTTACACACAATGTTAAGAAGGTATTGAAGATGGTTTCCGTATAGTTTGGATACCTATTGGTGGATAGGGCTCGAGATATAGGTCAAAACGTGGACCCGGGTAACCTTCGGATGTGTATGTACAATATGGGTATCAAATGGAAGCTGTTGGTGAATGCTTTAGTTCAGAGTATTTTTCATGCCGCTCCGTGACTAGGGTCTCAAGATAGAGACCAAAACGTGGACCCTAGAATGTGTTTGTACAATATGGATATCAAATTGAAGCTGTTGGTGAATGCTTTAGTACAGAGTATTTTTCATGCCGCTCCGTGACTGGGGTCTCGAGATATAGGTCAAAACGTGGACCCGGGTAACCTTTGGTTGTGTATGTACAATATGGGTGTCAAATGAAAGCTGTTGATAAGTGCTTTAACACGGGGTAATTTTCATACCTATTGATGACTAGGGTCTGGAAATATATGCCAAAACGTGGACCCGCCGTGTCTTTGCACCGAATTAAACCAAATTTACACACATTGTTAAGGAGGTATTGAAGATGGTTTCCGTATAGTTTGGATACCTATTGGTAGACAGGATCTCGAGATATAGGTCAAAACGTGGACCCGGGTAACCTTCAGATGTGTATGTACAATATGGGTATCAAATGGAAGCTGTTGGTGAATGCTTTAGTTCAGAGTATTTCCATCCGCTCCGTGACTAGGGTCTCGAGATAGAGACCAAAACGTGGACCCTAGAATGTGTTTGTACAATATGGATATCAAATGAAAGCTGTTGATAAGTGCTTTAATACGAGGTAATTTTCATACCTATTGATGACTAGGGTCTCGAAATATATGCCAAAACGTGGACCCGCCGTGTCTTTACTTTTTTAACGCTTGGGGCGGAACTGAACTGTCAAATTGACAGTGTGAGTTACAATGTGTCAATATTTCTTTCTGATTTGGATGCCATATGGAAAAAACGTAAGTGCAACATGTAAAAATTGTTTGTGAATTTTTTTGGAGTGGATTTTGGAACAGTGAATAATTTCTTACGAAATTTGAGAATTTAATGTGAAATCCGAATGAAATTATGTGTTCGTGGAAAAAAAAATTTTTTTCGTTTTGTTTTTTTTTGAAAAATATAAATGGATAATGGTTAAAAAAGCTCCAATGCTTAATAAAACATATAAATTGAAACGAAAAATTCATGGATGATCAGGAAAAAAGACGATTGTTTATTCATATGCGATGATTTGAAATTTAAAAACAATCTTCTTTTTTCCTGATTTTCAATTTATATTTTATATTTACTCAAAAACAAATAGAAAAACCAAAAATATTGTTTATGCCAAAGCGCTTGAATAAAGAATAAAGAAATAAAAAATATGAAAACCATATATTTTCTGTTCTAAACCATATCTATTCTATTTTAGTGTGCCCAGCGAAGGGGGCCGGGTTTGCTAGTATGTTATATATTTTACGTGCTTGCTTTTATTACCTTTGGGCAATATAATATTTTCTCTCCAAATAGAAAAAACAATGCTGGTCCAATGTAACTATCTAAGTAATCATTTCTAGGTTCTCAATACAGTGACAAATACACAGTGTATATCGGACGGAGCTGGAAAGGATACTGATCTGTTGGCACTGCAACGCGTGGAAGAGGAGGCAAATCGCAGGAGCATTCCTATTGTGATTGGCGATCACTCCAATACCCACCACTCACTATGGGGCTTTAGCAACACCGACACTCTAGGTGAGTCACTTCAAATCACATCAAATGGAGAGGAGTACCGTAATTGACAACCTTCTTTCTCACTAATGGTCTATAAATTTCGTTTCAACTTTTTTTGAGAGCTTCGATACAAATACAAAGCATCACTTTCAGCTTTGCTTCAGAAACACCCTTCACTCGGTATGCTCAGCGTACCGTAAAAACTAATGGGGCGAGCCCTTCTAATGGTGCTCACACTCACCAACGTATACGTACGCCCGTATCAGCTGACACGATGAAACTAATGAAGCTCCATGTAAATCAATTCTCACCACCGTTCCGTTCCGTAGTATCGCAGATCGTTGTTTCAACGAAGCAGTGAACTTTGTTGCCAAAATAGAAGGTGTGTTTACGTGTGGGCTACGTACGTTCGCCTTTCGATTATTATTTTTTTCATGGTTTGAGCAATATAGTATGTTTAGTTTGTTTGTGAGACAAGTGTTTTGCGTGTTCGGCGATTTTCTGCTATCGAAAGGTCAAAGGTTGTATCAAATTTTGTGTAAAAAATGGAATTAAGTGCTCAAAAACATTTGAAATGTTGACAGTAGCATTCGGGGAGAGTACTCTGAGCCAAAATAATGTTTACGAGTGGAATGACGGCACTCGCTCTGAACGCCCCAGTACATCAATAACCGATGAAGATGTTCAGAAAGTGGCGAAAATTGTTATGGAGAATCGTCGAATCACAATTAGACAACAATCGATTTTGCTGAAAAAAATGGTTGAATTTTGGGCATCGTTCAGGAATTGTTGAATGACGTTAAAGATGATCCAGATTTGTCATAACTAGTGACGAATCATGGATATATGGTTATGACATTGAAAACAAAGCCCAATCGTGCCAATGGAAGAATCCAGTAGAGCCAAGAGTCGATAGCAGAAAATCGCCGAACACGCAAAACACTTGTCTTATTTATGCCTCTCACAAACAAAGTGTATTGCTAAAACCATCAACATATTTTCGGGACGAGTGTATCAATATAAAAAAAAATATTTATAATCGACAGTCGCATGTAAGTAGCCCGCGAAATTTAAACCCTTGACCTTATTTTTTTAACACACCTCGTATATAACTCTGCTTTTATAATGGCGTTTCCTTAAAACAGTCTAAAAGGAAAACGGAAACCGCCCTGTAGGAGCTCGGTTATCCCAGGCTTGAAGGGGGCACCAGGACGATGTTCAATCTGAGTGGATACACAATCATAAGCTTTAAAGAGGTGGAATGGTCAATTATGTATTTCCAACTGTGCAAATCTCCAGAACTAGATGACATCTTTCCCGCCCCCTGAGAATTTTCAAGTCTTCTTCTCTGTCTAAACCATTACCATATACCAAGAAGAATGGTCTGCAAACCTAACATAATTTTTTAGCACATACTTCTTCACCCTGTTACATCTCACCGTGTCAGCACTCATACTCTAAAATCTTAAAATCATGTGCTCTGTCAAGCATTTTACGGATTTATCCGGCTTTTTCCAATTTCGATTTTACTTATGTAACTTGCATTGCGTATATGCGTAACCTTAGAACACACTTGTATATAAATAAATTAATATACATATTTATTTATTTTATTATTAAATCAAAGATAAGTCGCCATTTTTTTTTCTTAAAAATAGGTTTTCTTCAAGCGATCTTCAATATTTTACTTTAAGAATTCTACCTAACAAATTTTATTTTTCCAGTTTTTTAAATGAATTTATCTTTCGAAGAGCATTCGATATATTGAGAAAATGCACAAAACCGCCAGCAAACAAAAGTTGTTGAAAGTTAACGCGTAACTTTGGTTCATACATATATAAAACTAAGCTATCATATGACACATACCACCTTGATCAAAAAGTTCCCGGAACAGTCGCCAAGTGACCCTTGAAGTTAAATGGCTTGAGTTCTGTTTTTTTTTTTTGGTGGTTGCCACATCTGTGATTAACATTCCTACCAAAATTGTTTCGTTAGTCTTGAGTAAATATTCCTTTGCACGTGTTTCCGGTTTTTACAGTTTTAAGAATATATTTGAACTTATAACAAGTTTGTATTAAATTTTGAGTTAAAAATATGTTCAATGGTGCAAAAAACTTAGAAATATTGGGATACATTCTTCAGAAATATTGGGAAACAGCTGTTTCGAGCAGCATGAACGCTTCAGAAGAGATAGTGGGTCCATCGAAGGTCACGAAAGTAGTGACAGGTAGTCAACATCGAAAACTGATGAGAACATCAATAAAGTAAAAGAAAAGTAGATAAATAGCCGCAAATTAACCATCAGAGAGCAATGTTGGTCCCAATGGACCTGAATATTACGAAAAAAGGGGCCGAGTTGACATCAGCAATACAGACATCAGGCGTATTTTACACCACGAATGTTTGACAGAAGGTCACACCGTTAATAACGACTATTAATTGAGTGTTATGAGACGTTTACGTGAGGCAATTCGCAAAAGTAAAGGATTTTTGAAAAAACAATTTATGGACTTCGCACGAACGACCCGAATTCACTATATATCCGGCCAAGGACTGTCACTCCAGCAGCACTCCCCGTACATGTATGGGTAATGTTTTTGCTGTTACATTTTTCCTAGAAGATTCGGATTCTGTAGGAAATTACAAGATAAAAAGTCCATTAGAGTATAGCTCTAGAGTCATTTCGGAACCACCCAAATTTAACACTCGTGCTAACATTAATTAAGACCCTTCATGTTTTTACAATATTCGCAGTATATTTCATGCAATATTTTTTCGTTAACTTTCAATTAAAAACAAGAATCTTATAAACAAGTTTCAAACTTTGTTCACCATTAAAAAAAATTTACCAAATTTAAAAAAGTTTCAACTTTGTAATCATAATTTTTAGAAATCTGCCGGATATGCAGCCCCTTCAATTTTAGTTTAATACCTGCAACTTATATATCGACAGATAAGCTGCCTACTAGGATTACGTTCGATGCTCTCGACATACAAGCTGATTTTATACAAGCAAGTACTGAAACCAACGTGTCATTCCCATGGCAACCGGTTTTACGTTACTGGAATGACTCGGGGTTTTCCTGACTAAGGGCTGCGGTCCCAGTAAACTAGCCCTGTCTTATGAACCGCATATCACCCCACCTCTTACGTCAAAGGAGCAACTTCTTGCAGCAATCTTGCTCCAAATACTTATCCTCAGGGCTGGTATTGAATCCAACGCTGGATCAGAGGTATTCTATTGCTGCGTATGCCACAAACGGTTCCACCTCGGTTAGGTGCAATAAGTGCAACGGGTAGAGCCAACTTAAGACCTGTTCAGGCCTTAGGTCACATAGGGAGGGGTCCACACGGTATGTGGCCACATGTTGCCCCGCCAGTAGATGTTCGATACATCAACAGCAACGGACTCCCGAGTAAGGTTGACGAGATAGTTGACTTTATGAGACGACACGGTATCCCAATAGCTGCGGTCTAAGAAACCAGCTGCACGCCAGCTCTTCTCGGATTATCAGGGATGGCTATAACGTGCACCGACATGATCGCGAGCGAGACAACGGTGGTGGCCACCACACAGTGCAGTATCGTCTCATCGATGAAGGCATCGACCGCAGGGACAGCACCTTAGAAAGTCGAGGTATAGCTGTCCGGTCAGGCGATGCCGAGCTCGAAATTTTTAACATTTATATACCCCCTGTCACCTGCTGCCCGGCAGGATATCACCCTGATATAGGTGCGCTCATCAGAGGTGAAAACCGATTGGTTGTAGGTGACTGGTCTGATAAATAGCATAACCTGGCGACCTATAATATCGCTTGCATCAGACCACTTGCCCATTATCGTCTCTATTGAGAGACCTGCCGACTTTGTTTCCGCGAACCACCGTTCCTATATTAACTTTAACAAAGCTAATTGGACCGGCTTCGCTGAATTCACCGAAGACACATTCACCACTCTTCCCATAACCACTGATGTCCGCGCAGGCGAACGCGGATCCCGCAAGGTGGTCACAGCTGCTACGGATCACACATCCAACTGACTGGGTTAATAATTTACAAATAGTTGAAAAACCAAATGGTGAGTTTGGATCCGAAACCTTTAAATGAATGTATTAAATGGGAACATTTCTTAATTCTAACAATTGATAATTTTACTTAGGAACTGTCAAATAAAAGAATATTTATAGTACTTGATTGCTCCAATGGGTTTTGGCAAACACAAATTGATGAAAAGAGTTCTGAATTTACCACATTCGTGACACCTTTCGGTCGATACAAATTCAATTGACTTCCATTTGAGTTATATCGTGCACCGGAAATTTTTCAAAGAATTGTGATTCGCATATTTGGTGATATTTCTGGCGTGCTTGTCTATTTTGATGACATCGGTATTCTTGCCGAAAACGAAATTGAACACGACAAAATTCTGTCAATGGTTCTAGAGCATGCACGCACTAATAATATCAAATTTAATCCGGAAAAATTTCAATATCGCAAATCGCAAGTAAAACTCATGGGTCATATTCTCTTAAATGGTACGATTAAATCGGGAAATACACATTCAGGCCATTTGAGATAGAAAAAGACCAACTGATAAACATGGTGTTATGCGATTATTGGGGCTTTTTGAATATCTCAGCAGATTTATCCCAAATCTGTCCAAATTAACGTTGGAATTAAGAAATTTAACCATGAAAGATGTGAAATTTCAATGGAATAATAAGCATGAAGGGGAATTATCGGAACTATTAAAGATTATTATATCGGATCCAATTTTAATGGCTTATGATCGAAATAAGCCCGTTGTTATCAAACGGACGCATCGCAAAATGGACTTGGATCAGTTCTGATTCAAGAGGGGCATCCAATAGCCTTTGCATCAAGAACATTGGCAAAGAATGAATAAAAATGGGCGCAAATAGAGAAAGAACGTTTAGTTATTGTGTTTGCATGTGACAGATTTCATTACTTCATTTATGGACGTGAATTCACAGTTGAAAGTGATCACAAACCATTGAAAACACTTGTCAAATGTGATGTCGATGACGTATCTATGAGTTTACAAAAGATGTTAATGCTCTTATTAAAATATCCATTAATAAATGTGATCTATAAACCCGGAAAAAGCATGTTAAATGCGGATTGTCAGTCACGTGCGCAATTGAATGATGCATCGGAATTGAACGTAATGTCTGAGGTAATTCATGCTGTCACAAGAGCTGCCTGTGTCGGAAGACAATTATAATTATTATAGACAGTTATTGGAATCAGATAATGATCTTAAAGGGATTTTTAATTTTATAGTTAATGGGTGGCCGGGGTATCATCATTTGAATGATTATTGCAAAAAGTTTCACAAACTTAAATCAGAATTGCATTTTGAAAATGGATTAGTGTTCCTCAATCACAGATTGGTTATTCCAAAACAATTGTAGGCCAAAATGGCAAAATGGTTACATGCACCACATCTTGGAATAGGAAACACGCTTGCACGTGCAAGAATGTTTTATTATTGGCCGGGTATGAACGATCAAATCAAAAAATTGGTTTTAGCATGCAATGTTTTCGAAAAATTTAAACAGAATAATCAAAACGAGCCATTGGTTCAGGAGATCAGTAAAAAATATCCGTATCACATCGTGTCAACGGACCAACAATTCTCAAATCAGACAATGTTCCATTTAACTCGTGAATATGAACAATTTGGTAGAAAATTCAATATTCAAGTGCGATATTTAAGTCCAACGTATGCTCAGAGGAACGGACTTGCGGAAAAGGGTGTTGCCATAGCAAAAAAGCATTCTCAAACGATGCTTTGAGATAAATGAAGTGAATAAATTTCAGTATAGAATACTGGAATATAATACGAGTACAACAACGGTTGCAAATTTGCAAACAACTTCATCGGAATTATTCTTTGGGCGGTTGAATAAAACGGGTCTTCCAGTATCGGAACAAATTCTTGTCAGAAACAATATCGCAGAAAAAGAAATTCGGAAGAAAATTGAGGATACAAAAATGAGGCAAAAATACTACTATGATCGGAATGCGAAGTCATTACCAACACTACACATAGGTGATTTGGTAATCTTCAAAAATAATGGAAAGCAATGGCAGAATAGTTGGCAATGTTAATGATAGATCATACATTATTAGGGATTCATTTGATAATGATTTTAGACGTAATCGAAGATTTATAGCTAAGACTTGGAATGAAGATTTTGATGCTAGTGATTTAACGGAAAATTTGCTTGAAATTAACATTGTACCAGTGGGTGAAACCAAAATTACACGGAATGACTCAAGCATTGAATTTGATACAAGATCTCCTCTAAATGATGTAATTGCGGATGAATATTCAGTGGAAATTGATAATGATAATAATCGTCATCGGAACCTGTCGAAGCAGCTTGCTTCCTGGGCCTACCTTTAGATGAAGACCGGTGACATACCTTGCACTGACGGGTATTGTACTACTGCTACAAGAACAACAACAACAACCAATGTAAACGCTCGGGATTCAACTCTGAGGCTACACTTATCAACAAAATGTCAGTGTTATACAACCGTTCCAGAAGTAATAAGACGCTGTGTAAAGGCCCCATGTCATAAAAGAAACTCAGGCTTATGTACATAGAGATCTGGAGGTAGAAACAATTTATACTGTCATAAAAAAAGCATGAACGCTTGCATGCCGACAGACTGAAAAACCTCTGCCATTCTGAAGTTGTGAGCTTTACGACCTAATATATTTGGATGATAAAATGGGAAATGCGAAAAATTCTCGCTCCATCAATAGGTATATACCTATGAAGTGAGACTTTCAGTTATTAGTCCATAGATATCGCTAGGAGTATTTTTAAACCTTCCCAAATATTTTGTTTTTTTCGTCTGTCATCTGTCAACAATATTCAGTTCATTGTTTGTTACGTTTCATACAACAATGCATTTTTGTCGCTTTAAAAATGTCGATTAGCTGTAATTTAGCTAAACGTTGGTGTTGCCAGACACCTCAAATAAGAACGAAGTTCGCTTGCACAGATGCTCACTGGAGGGTTGTTTGTAAATATTCCTTTTTTTTTTGTTTTAGTTTAGTATTGAGAAGCATTTTCGAAAATATAAACATACAAAATTGATTTTACAGGAGCGCCGTTTAGAAGAGTTTTAATAGATTTGTAGAATTTTTTCGTAGAACTTCTTTTCGCATTAAAACTATTAAACCAAAAATTAAACCATCAAAAAATTAAGACGTCATCAGCAACACTGAAATTAAATTGTAAAATGATGATATTAGTAAGCGCATTTGCGTTTACTTTTCATTGAAATATCTGTAATACCAGTATAAAAATAAATAAAAATACCCAAGTGAGTGTATTTTTTTGTTTTGTTTCTGAATTTAAGTGAATTTTAGAAAAATATATATGATAATGGGTCAATTAAGTCAAATAATTACAAAACTATTATTTCCGGAATAAAACGGGAGTCCGGTACCACTCCCTAATATAATATCTCCACCAAGTTTCCTTAAAAAAGTCGTTATACTTTGGCTAAAATTACCCATGTTACATTATAACAAACCCTAAACCATGCAAAATATCTTTTCCGAAATCCGAGATTGTAAAATAATTTCACATTATATATATACTTTTTGCTGTACAACCCTGTATTTTCTGTGTTATCGGCTGATCGGTTTTTACAAAAATTAAGATTATTAAATATGAATTAAAGATTTTAGATTTAGTATTTTAGAATCTAAGGGTGTTTTTTTAGAGGTTAGGTTTTCAAGTTGGCACTACTTTTTTCGTAGATGGTCTTTTTGACAGCTGTCACTTGATTTATGCTCAGTTTGGTTTGCCATTTCATAATAAATAGACTTACACCTGAACAACGTTTGCAAATCGTGCAAATTTATTACGAAAATAATGGTTCGTTTCGCGCGACGCATCGCGCGCTGCGTCCAATATTCGGTCGACATAATCGTCCATCAGAGTCACTAATTCGATTAACCATGGATCGGTTTCGCACCACGTTTGCTCTAGTGGATAATACGCATCCTCAGAGACGTCGTACAGTGCGCACCGAAGACGCTATTGCTGCTGTGGAGCAGAGTATCGAAGAAGACCCGAATGAGTCCATCCGCCATCGCGCGCAGCAATTGGAGATGTGCCTATCCACTTTATGTAAGATTTTGCGGAAGGATCTTGGTTTGCGGGCTTACAAAATCCAACTCGTGCAAGAATTGAAGCCGAACGACCATCAAGCGCGTCGCACGTTCGGTGAATGGGCCCAAAACGAGATGGCCACCGATCCCGATTTTCACAAGAAAATTTTGAAGCTCACTTTTGGTTGAATGGGTATGTCAATAAGCAAAATTGTCGCATTTGGAGTGAACATAATCCACAAGCCATTGCTGAGACGCCGTTACATCCTCAAAAAGTCACTGTTTGGTTTGCTCTATGGGCAGAGGGAATCATTGGTCCATATTTCTTTAAAAATGAAGCCGGCCATAATGTTACAGTCAATGGAGAGCGCTATAGAGCCATGATTAATGACTTTTTCGTGCCTGAATTGGACGATGTTGATGTGGACGACCTTTGGTTCCAACAAGACGGCGCTACATGCCATACAGCCAACGCAACAATCGATTTATTGAAGGAAACTTTTGGTGAGCGCCGTGGACCTGTGGCGTGGCCTCCAAGATCGTGCGATATAACACCGCTGGACTATTTCTTGTGGGGCTATGTGAAGTCGCTTGTCTACGCAGATAAGCCCGAGACGATTGACGTCTTGGAAGAGAATATTCGGGGCGTTATTGCTGACATACGGCCCCAATTGCTGCAAAAAGTGGTCGAAAATTGGGCCTCTCGGCTGGAATTTATTCGAGCCAGCCGCGGCGGCCACTTGCCCGAAATCATTTTGTGTGTAATGGCAAACCCTTATCTTTATAATAAAGCTAAATTCTTGGCCATAACATTAAATTATATACGTTTTATTTCATCTTGAAAACCTAACCTCTAAAAAAAACACCCTTTATTAAATTTGCGGTGTTAAGTCTGGCAACACCTTTAAATTTGCATCACAAAATTGTACATAAAAGTACTGTGTAGTGATAAAGAATATTGTTAACGAACTGTAAAAAGTAAGACTACAAAAATTCTTACACTGGATTATGTGACTGATGAAAAAGTGACACAATAACCGGATAAAAAAAGACTTTGTTGACCCGGCATGGCGAAAACCCAACAATTTTTAAATACACAAGAAAAATCCAGCAGTCAAAATAGAAGAACTGACATTGGAAAGCGTCTGAGTCATTAGACCTCTTCTTCGCCAAGCGTTAATAAGTGGGGAATAGATGAAGTAACTGGTATAAATGAACATATGTACATATATTGGCAATGCGGGAATAGAGCCGCCTTAAATTGTATGTGTTTTAGGGCAGTGAGTTATACCAGTTTAATGAGGTACAACCATACTCGCTAGCAGCGAATCTTACTCGATAACTTTATTGCTGCTTTCGCATGCAAATTTTTCGTGAAGTTAATCGAGCATAGAGATATCGATATCTGCTTATATAGGATTTTCCAAACAGAGGTGTTATTTTGAATTTCAAAGAAAAATGCTATTTTTTAATATAAATTAACCGATATTTATTTCATTATAAAGAGGAAGATATGCCGTTAATAGTGGAAAATAACATCAGGCAAATGACCCCACGAACCTAATTCCATCTTTGAGGTCTTGAATCCACCCTGGGTGGTTGCCGCAGACCTTCTCTTTCACGTGACCCCAGAGAAAATAGTCACAAGGTGTTAAATCACAAGATCTCGATGGCCAATTTTGATCACCTCTTCGAGAGATAACACGGTCCGGAAACTTTTCCCGTAAAAGTTTAATGGTTTTGTTGCTTGTGTGGCACGGCGCTACGTTGAAAATAAACGACCAGATCAATCCAATTCCAGCCATAAAAAATTGTTAATTATCTCTGGATAGCGATAGGCTATTCAAAATAACACCTGTTATTAGAAAACCCTTTACCCTATGTATACCTATATATTCTGTATAAGCTTATATTTCAAGAACGATAGAGAAAAAGATTGCGCCTTCCGAAATCGCCGTGTCGTAAGAGTTTATTAATAATAAACAAGAAAATGCAAGGGGAATTACTTATTTGTGAGAAAGAAGAGTTGGCGAAAGCAATGGAAACAACCAAACAGAAGAAATTATATGCACACATACATACTTGCCAGTCGCAGCGTCTTCCGCGTAAATACGCAAACAACTGCATTTGGAGGCTTTATATTCATTTGTGCTTTAACAATTTAACACTTCATTTGCATTAGTTTGTTTAGTTTAGTATATTAGCCTTTCACTGAATTTTCAAAAACATGTAATTTCTCCCACTTTCGTTTGTTTTATATTGCGAAGGGAGCTGACATTAGACTTGTCAAAATCGCGAAAAAAGTAACTGTTTTCTAATGGAACCGCCTCCACTATTCAATTCATCTTGCTTATATGTGCATACCTATATTGTTAGAATGGTGAAACTTCGCGAACTAACTGACACCAATATCGAGCGAGTGGGATACCGAAACAAAACACGCATTCGCCTTGATGGTAACAGCAGATAGCGTGACAGTATACTGCTACAACAACAAGACAGCACGCTTTCTGGGTCTACCATTAAATGAATTATGGTGCTCACACTCACCGAGGTAAACGTACGTTCCATGCCAGCTGACACGATCAATCTTATGAGAGCGCCATGTAAATTAAAACTCACAATTGTTCCCTTACGTGACGTGTACGTGTGTAAATGAAAAGTTTTGAATGTTCCGAGAAAACGTGTCAGCTGGTTGCTCTCTCACCACAAAGTGTTGGGAAACAGTACATTTTGAAATCATTAACAAAACAAACTTCGGCAAATTTATACTGTTAATTATAGATAATTAACTATTTGCATTTGTTGGTATTTGACTTTGGTTTATTATACAATGAAAAATTGTAACTGGTAACGCAGATTTGTTTAGAAGTAGTGTTACAATCACGAGCCGTCTGGCAAGAAGAGCGAACGAAAGGCCAAAAGAAAACATGAATTAGCCTTGATGGCGGCAGCAAATAATGAGGCAGTGCACGCTTTCTGGGTCTACCGCTATATGAGTTACACGTAGATGACTAGTAAGTTGCTGCTAAAAAATAACTCGCTAGAAGATGCGAACTGCCAGATCTAGAAATTACAATAGTTATTAAGTTAAGGCCGAGGTGCATGCGGATGGGGTATTCAGTTAGAAATTAAGCATGTGAGTAAATAAACGAAAAGTAATAGAGTGTACATTTAGAAGTAAAGTTTTGGAAATAAAGTAAAACAAGTGCGTTACCATTCATTTTTGTGTTTTATTCAATAATCCAGCGATCGTAAGAGATTTATTTAAATTTTTTCGTAAGAAAATTCGTAACAGTATGTATGCAAATACATATATGAATGACAACATTGCGTCGAAACAGCCAAACACAAACCCACACAAACCGATATATTGTGTAAAAATGTAACCAAACGAAAGCAGCTATTTTCTATGGACTCAAGTTTTGCGCAATTTGTGTGTATCTGACGGACAACAGACAGGGACTACGGTAACGTCGTTGAGTATGAGCACCATTAGCCGAAGAGGACAGGTGACTACATCACACAAACAGTGCTTAGTAAGCTGCTACAACAACAGGACTCATCAGAAGATCCGAGCTTCGAGGCCTAGAAATTACGATAGTTATTAAGCAAATGTATGTATATAAGCAAAGGTGCATGCATATAGGGTATTCCGATGTAAGATGAACTTGTAAGCGATAAACAAAATGTAATGGAGCAAGTAAATTGTGTTGCCATTTAATTTGGGACTTCTATTTGGCATTCTAGTGTTCGAACTCAGAGGACTTGTTGTGAGAAATTTATTTGGATTTTAACGTAACAAAATTCGTAACAATATGTATATTCAATTTTTCTTGCAGGCTGTAAATCTCCGCGCTACATTTTCTAACTTCATTGATAACGCACTGCACAAATGGATTTGTAAATCTACAGAATGCTACCATCAACGTTACATCAATAGAAATATTTATTTATTTATTTATTTATTTATTTATTTATTTATTTATTCATCAATTAAAGTATAACTTAAATAGATTACTAATATTAAAGCTTAAATATAATTTATGGTAAACAATACTGTGAGATACATTAGTCACAATTCAAAAAGTGTATCTCCAGATTAAGTCTTGATTTGAAAGTCTCTCGTGAGTTAGAGAATATATCCAAATGTTTGCATAATTGGTTAGACTGTCTTATACAACGTGTGAGCGGTTCATTTCGACTAAAATTGGTCTTGTGATAAGTTAAATGGAACATATTGCTGAGTCTTAGGTTACGAGTGGGACAATTAAAGAGTATTAGCTCCAGCAAGAAGTGACATTTGATATGATTCGTAACTATGTCTCTTATAAACATTACCGATGAAGTTTTTCTCCGCATTTCTAAAGTTGGCAGTGCTAACAAAAGACATCTACTTTTATATGCAGGCAAACTGCAAGGCCAACGAAGTGAATAAATAGCAAATCGAGTGAAACGTTTTTGAACCTTCTCAATTCTTAAAGATGAACCCATATAGAATGGATCCCAAATGATGCTGCAATATTCGAGGTTTGATCTCACAAGAGAAAAATACAAATTTTTCAGCGTAGAGATATCCTGGAACTCCCTCGAATTCCTTATTACAAATCCAAGCATAGATCTAGACTTGGCAATCATAAAGTCTATATGTTTGGAAAATGACATTTTTGATGTAAATATGACCCCCAAGTCTTTCTTTTCGTAGATTTATTGGTATTTTGTACATCTTGGGGCATCATACCTTGCCATAATTGGCGCGTACACGCTTTTTTTGGGTGTTTTGCCAAGCTCCTCCTCCTATTTGTGGTGTGCGTCGTGATGTTTTTTTCTTGCCACATATTGACCATTATTGTTGGTCTGATTGACCCGACATTGGAATTCCAATAGTGAAACAAGCGATGAGTCGTAATCGGTTCTAAATAATTAAAAGGTTTTTACATCTCAATACTAATGCTAATACTGATTTAAATACAGCAGACCGATACGCCAAAGTTCCTCGTTATTCGTGCTGTCAATAAAATATACAAAGTTTTTTGGCATATAATTTCAATAGATGAACGTATGAGTTTATATTTTGACCGACACTCTTGCAAATTTTTCATCAAAAGAAAACCGAGTCGTTTTATATTTAAGTCGCCGTTTTCACCATAAGTTCATAAAGATAGTCTTGGCGCACTGTTTTGAAATTGCTCTATAACGTATCTAGCTCCAAGTACTATAATATTTGCACTCACATTTATTTTCATCATCACCTATATGCTTACTGAACGGGCTTCGATTTTCAAAAAGGAAACGCGAGGAGCATTGGATCATTAATTTGATTATTCAGGAGTATAATCATGGCATGGGTGACGTAGATCTACTATATACGCGGAAAGAAATGGTGACAGCCAATATGGTTTAACATTCTTGGTAACGCAATGTTCAATACATGGATTAATAGAAAGATATACGCCGTGATGAGACGTCTTAAAAATAAATATCGGTGCTGTAATTTAGGCAAGAAAAGTATTATATTCACTTGTTAACATTACAGCACCTATTTAAATACTAGATCCTTTAATGAATATCGAAAACAATTTATCAATATACTAGTTTGTTTTATACAAACAAACAGTCGGCACACTCACGTCACTGTAGACAGTTATACTTTCGAGGTTGTAAAAGACTTCGTCTATTTAGGAACCAGCATTAACACCGATAACAATGTCAGCCTTGAAATCCAACGTAGAATCTCTCTCGCCAGCAAGTGCTACTTTGGACTAAGTAGGCAAATGAGCAGTAAAGTCCTCTCTCGACGAACAAAGCTAACACTCTACAAGACTCTCATCATGCCCGTCCTAACGTATGGCGCAGAAGCTTGGATGATAACAGCATCCGATGAAGCGACGCTTGGAGTATTCGAGAGAAAGATTCTGCGTAATATTTTTGGACCTTTGCACGTTGGCAACGGCGAATATCGCAGACGATGGAACGATGAGCTGTATGAGCTTTACGACGACATAGACATAGCACAGCGAATAAAGATCCAGCGGCTTCGTTGGCTGGGTCATGTCGTCCGAATGGATACAAACGTTCCGGCTTTGAAAGTATTCGATGCGGTACCAGCTGGTGGTAGCAGAGGAAGAGGGCGGCCTCCTCTGCGTTGGAAAGATCAGGTGGAGAAGGACGTGGCTTCACTTGGTGTGTCCAATTGGCGCCGGTTAGCACGAGAAAGAAACGACTGGCGCGCTTTGTTAATCTCGGCCAAAATCGCGTAAGCGGTTATCGCGCCAATTAAGAAGAAGAATTTTGTTTTATAATAATTGTTCTTCTGTTAAGTAAAAGCACCTAATTAGAGCTTTAAAAATTATAAAAGAAAGATTTTTTTACATACTTGACGGGTTTTGGCCAGCGGTCGATTCTTCGACCTCCTGATACCGAGAAAACAACAGGTCCAATTAGAATTGTTTTTATGTTTCTTTCTTGACTAGGGCTTAAAAACTACCCATTCAAAATTAAATTAAGAAAATATGGTTATTTCTGGTAGAGACCGACTATGGGATAATGCTTTACTCATGGACCACCCTAGATTTGTTCCTTTTGGGTGGCTTTAAAATCCCTCTATATGTTGAGATTTTTTGAACAATCATGACCTTGAAGGTTTGATGTCATATCAGGACCAGTGGTTTGTGCCATAGGAACCAGCTTTCATACTATTTACGAAGGCATCTAAGTCAGAATTTGGCTATGGAGCAGGGCTTTTTTATTCCTTATGGGAATCAACCAGAAGAGTTTGGAATACTTAGGTTAATAAAGTTTATCTGGAAAAATATATGGGACACCTCCAAGCTCAGCTTGACTATCACTGCAATACTATGCTATCGTCAATAGAGGTAAATACAATATTAGTAAAATTAGTTTTTATATTAATGTTCCACTTGTTTGGGCCCCGAACCGTTTCTTAGATTTTCTGCAACATCCGTGAAATCGCATGTACATAAATGACTATATAGTAATGCTCCAGATATTCGGGCATCGAACAGTGGGAGTAGTTCGATACTGGCTCATTTCCCTACTGCTAAATGTTTGTTCGAAATTTTCGGGCTTGGCAATATTTTAATCTCTGTGTATAAATAATTTGGAAAACAGTAATAAAAGTATTCTCAAGAAAGTCAAAATAATCAAAGGTATTGCTCGAATTACAGGTGTGTGGGTACTCGTTTCTCATTTGCCTTGGCTGTTCGAAAATGAGGGAACAAAGTCGGGAGCTGTACTCTATATCAAGCATGAGACCAGAAGAAAATGTTATCTCAGACACTCAGAGGGTACCTTACCTAATATTGACAATAAATATTAGGCACATATTATAACACTGCACACTGATTTAGTGGAAACTAGTACTATTAGTTCTTTGTTACTCTCTAGTATCCTTCACTTCGCTATCCCACTTTGGTGAAAGCTATAGGTTATTTTAAAAATATGATTGAAATATCTTAACGATGAATTTCTTTACTCCTTTTACCAAAACAAGTTCTTTATAAACTAGCATGAACCAATTAAACCAGATCAGGTAGTAAGAAAACTGGGTATTTGTATTTTCGTTTCAGAGAAAAGTACGAAGTTCAAGTTTATGCATCGTTTGTTGGTGGGTTTTTGAATGGTTTTGACTTATTTATGTATGTATATACATATATGAAACTTAAAATGAAATGACTGATAATTGGATTAAAAATAATTATTAATATACTCGTAATTAATCTGTGCGAGAGACTAACTCTCGGGAATCGAAAATATTAGTAAACATTGGGTGCACTTACATATATCATCAAAGATTTGTTTCTTTTCCTTTCACTACTGCTCGATTTTACTTATATATATCCCTATTTAAATTAACTGCTACTCACTTTTTTTATGTGCTTATTTAAAATTTAATTTCTCTTCCTCTCCAATCAGTTTGTTTATGACATTGAAGTATGCAGTCCTCTCTTCTATCATTCTTGATTAAGTTGTTTATTGGGAAAATGGGATACAATTAATTGTTAACTTCTTTTATACTTACAATTATTAGATACCCGACTTACACGCACAAATATTAGATGAAGTGTGGAAAATAATCTATTAATTTAAGATATTATGTATACATACACATAGTTCACGTTAAATTAATAAATAAACACGTGGCGGCTCATATTGCTCATATTAAGAGAAATTACGCCAAAACTCTTTATAAAAAAAGCTCTCTGCAATAAAGCTCAAGTAAGAGATGCTCCTACCATTTCTCTTAGTTTTCAATAGCATATGAAATTGCGTATCCTAACATCACATCACATGTTGATATGCCGCTCGTTTAACTTGAAAACAACAAACAGTTTCTCTGTGAGGTCTCTCTAAATGATTGGGCGGAGCTTATATTAATATGTAGCACGTGGTTGCTTTTCGTGCATTGTCTTTACTGCAATATAAAGTAGTTTGTCGTAAATGTATGCACCCCCTATGCGACTTGTGCGTACCTGTTTTCGTGATGGCTAATCTGTTCTACTGTGAGTTGAACTAAACAACCTGGCCGACGAATCACTTCGAATAAGTGTGCTGCTCTTTGGCTGGCGGTAGGGTTGTTCTTTGCATGACTCTCTGTTTACAAGGAATAAACCGTGAATACAGGTAAACAAGTCATAAATCTTTATTCACGCGACACAAAAGCGACGTCGGAACCGACGGATATCCGACGAAATTTTGCTTGTTGCTCATTCGTAATTTCGCGAAGTGACTTATGACCACCGCATCGGTAACCACGCGGTAATACAACGCAGTGTCGAAGGAAGCGCACCAATTAGCATTTTCCATTTCGGTGTTTCACATTGTCTTCGTTCCACTTGAAAGCATCACGCTGTGCCTGCATTCCAGCGTGGGTGTATGCAAATTTTGATGAGGCAGAATAGCGGGCGTTACTTTTGATATGACAGTGCCAGTGCCAATGATTTCCCAGCAAAAAAATTTTCGTATACACTTTGCATGCACTTATCTACCTATGTGGGGGCGTGCGTAGTCGAAAAACTGCTTTATCTTGCTTATATTCTTTACGAATCTTGTAGTGCGTCTGTCGACGGTTAAATATCCAAGTCTGACGAGACATCGTTAAATGTAAGGATTTTAAAAGTACAACGCATTTCCATTGGACGTGGGTGGCGTCTCTGTGACATATTTGCCTGTCATGTACGCTTTCGACGAGAAAACAACCCTTGTATACAATAAGCATGGTATGTGCATTTTGCTAGCGAATTAGACCTCTTTGTATTTAAAGCATACATATATACTATATATACATATGCATATACATATGTACATAGATATATGTATTAGGTGGAAGAAAACATGCACACTTTTTAAATATGCGAATGCCTTCTAAAGAAATTTACACTGTTTATACTGAAAATAATTTACTCCTTTCTTTTTTGCAGAATTCAAACTGTTCGACAACGGCCTCAAGTTGGATATATCCAGCTATTCCCATATGAATATCCGCATGAGTACGAAGGGCAAGCGTCCATTACGGAGCTTGACCCCGAGTGATAAAATCCATGCCATTCAGCGAATACACGACGGAGAGTCCAAAGCCTCGGTGGCTCGTGATATTGGAGTTCCGGAATCCACTTTACGTGGTTGGTGTAAAAATGAAGACAAGCTACGCTTCATGTCACGTCAAACTGATAAAATAACGGCCGACTCATTAGCAGAAAAACTGGGAGCATCAGCGGCAATGCTCCCAGAAAAGCGCCAAAAGTTGGATGGTGGCTCGCTACCGTACAATTATTCAAATAAAATTAAATATGATGAACTGGTGTACAAAAGATCTCAACTAAATGGCCCAGACTATAGTTCAAACAAAAGTTTGTCAGAGCTTGGATTCAATGGTTTGTCCGCAGACTATATTGCTTTCAGCAATGCTGCCAAAACTAAGGTATTTGCTGCTGATATATCACGACAAGCAGATCCAGCTATTGCTGCCATAACCCCACTTAATAGTCTATCTCATCTCTCGGGACTATCTGGCTTGGCTCAATCCCCTCTTGCAATTAGTTTTAATGAACTTACATCAAATTTAAATTTGTTAGCTCACCTAAATCCTGGACTAGCAGCAATGTCTGGAATAAATGGATTGGCGGCCACGGCAAGCACTTTGCGTAATGTGAAAACAAAGCCCCAGCCCCAATTACAAAGTCCTCATAGTGAATGCGGAGATCGGCAGCAGGGATTATCTGTCAAAAATTGGGCGAAACAAAAATCTCCAACACCTACTTCCGCTGGAGATTCCAATTATGGATTAAACTTATGCCAAAATGATGATAACAATAAGAATAAAATTAAATGTCCTAGTCCATCGCTCGCGCCATCACTCGGAAATTGTGTACCATCACTAACAACACTATCTGATGATCCGTTGCTATATTGGTTAAAATCCCAACAGGCAATGTTGGGACTAAGCAACATCTACCCAGTATCAACCGCTCCCCCAATTGGGGCTTCAAGCCCTCCGATACGTTCTCCAACACCGCAACAATCAGCAAGACTCCATATCAACACATCATTGAATGCTTCCGCGCCTCTGACTCCATCAACGACACCCTCCGCTAGTCTGGATGATAAGAATGCTGCATGGTTTAACTGGTGCAAAGCCCTGGGGGCTAGCCTTAACTCGCTAGCGCCAGCAGCAGCGGCCGTTCTTCACAGTGCTCCCATGCATCAACAACAAACTTCTTCTAATGTAAGCATTCCGACAAACAGCGAAACTGCCACATCTACGACAAATTTGACCTCCCAAAAAACACATCTGGAAAACATTCTCTTTACCCAGCTAACTAAAAATGTTGAAAGCTCTCCAATAGAAGGCTCTATAAACAATACTCATTGTAGTGGCATTCAAAGTGCGGACTCTACGAATAAACCCGAAGATCTATCAGCTAAAACGATAACAAATATGTCTGCACCATCTTCTCCAATTTCAACACCACCAGGTGGCAGTTCGTCACCCAGGCCAAATACAGAAGAAAGCCTAGTCCCAACTCCAGTACATAGCCCGAATGATCTATCTATGGCTAATGTGCCCAACTCACCATTCTACGACGAAAGGGAGGAAGATGGGGTTACTAGTATAGCAGAATGCAAAGACGTTTTAGATAACTTGTTATACAAAATCAATAACAACCCCTCAGTGGCATCACTTAGTAAAGCAACAACTCCAACAAGTGAAAGCCCAGAGGCGGATGGGTGCACCAGTGAGTCAAATGCTAGCTATACAAGCGACAATAATCGGATAAACAGCGATGACAATGTCAACAACAATCATTCCAATAAATCAGATGAAGAAGAACGCTTGAAAGTTTTCGAATTCAATAATAAAGGCGGTAACTCTGAAGCTATAGAACATGGTGAGAAGTTCCTTAAGTGGTTAGAAAATTGCAGCAATCCACGTATCACAGCATCACATTTAATGCAATTGAGATTTCTTATCTCAGCTTTAAAATCGAATTGCGAACCTAAGACGGAAAACTGTATAGATGACACCAAAGAAAGAAGATCCGAAAGTTCTAATGCAACTGGAGTGACTATTGTAGAGGACAATAATCGTATGAACAAAGTACGTCGTCGCAAATAGGAGCAACCAAGATTAAGAGGGAAAAAGGAAAATTCAATTTATAAGGAAACCAGTTCAAATAATGGATTTCAGAGCCTGCGGTTAGATAATGCGTCTTTGTCAAAGAACTCAATTTTCTTATATTGTAGTGTGGACACTATTCAAGAATGAAGAATACAAGATTACGTCTTGCCAAAGGCGGTGACGTCAGTACACAAACAAAAAGAAGAGTCATAGTACTCTTACGAGTACGAAAGCAATTGAACTAAACACATGAAATTATATATACACACACGCACATACACAAGCATAAATTGTTGGCACGGCACCGTACTTAAGTAAGTGGTATTTGGCAAGTGCTAAAGTATTTATTGAATTAAATACTGTAAAAAGGATTCACAAGTTACTGGTAAGCACAGGTTTGTTTATTTTCTGTACTGACGTCAATCAATTGCCAAATTTGCTAAAAATAAAGTAGCGGTTTCCGGAAGGCGCTACCTTCTGTATTCTCTAGACCGTGGATGTTATTGATCAATATAAGTAACACGGTCATGAAATTACTTGGAAATATCCTACGATCAGAGTAAGAGTCGAATTGAATGGATTTTACAATACATTAGCTTCAAGATAATTTTTATTCCTACTAACACATAAGTATATATTTCCCAACATCCTAACCACTATTAATTCGTACGCCTACGATTTTTTTTCTCAAATACATAAATATTTCAAACTCATTGTGAGCCTCTTTATAAATATTTTATATTCCTGAGAATGGATACTATATAGTTGAAAGGTCAGTCAATTTTCGCGCGTTACTACTTTAAAAACCGCTAACCAGAAAGCCATTAAAGCCATTATTCATTCATAGGACTGACATAAACTTAATTACTTCAAATTCGATTATTGCTTCCCGTACTTTTCTTATCTACCGTTTTCAGACTCATGCAAATGTTATGTTATTTTTAGTTATATTTTGCTTTGCATATATAGAGTTCGCATCGACAATGGTACGTGGTAAGCCTACTAGTATAAGTACTCGCAATATAATGGTAAACAAATTTGATTCCGGTAAAACACACTCAGAAATTGTGTTGGGATTATGTTTATTAAAATTAGCAATACCGTATGTTATTAAAAGTTGAGGGAAGGCTTTCCATAGCTACCACGATAAATTTGCTTGGGTATAATGGCTAAGTGAGAGGACTGAATTTGAAAATTATGACACGAATGTAGTAACTATATAAGCCTTTTGATTCCTAATATTTTTTATAAATTATTATTAAGAATTAATAGCAACATTTAACGTTAAAAATCCTTCTGTTTTGCATAAGTTGGAAAAAATTTCAGACGCTTATTTTACTTAAATGCAAACACAGAAAAGTATATTAACAATATTCACTTATAAACCACTCTATTAGCTCAAGTTTTGAGGTAAAGCTATTTTTACTCAATAATATTACGAATTTTATTAAAATGTTCTTTTAAACGTTTGTAATACCGTGCAAAATAAATGTGCGGGACGAAATGTCAAAGGAACGATAGTGAGAAAAGAATAAAGCGAAACGAAAAAACCCATTCAACCAACAACGAGGTTCGATAGAACTTTGTAGTTTTTAAAAGAGTTAAACTAAACTTTGGCTTTCGATATATCATTATTTTCGAAAATAGTGAAAATTCGGACTAAAAAATAGCAATAAAATAATATTTTCATAATATCACGCGATTTTCATTCCAAATTTTAGCCTGCGGCGCTTTTTTAATTAAAAATCTATATATGTATACTATATACATGTTACAAAAACCAAAATAATATTTTTACAAATACTGAAAATTTGAAATAAAAATCGCGTGATGTTTAGTCCAAATTTTAGCCTGCGGCGCTTTTTTGAAAATGTACATATATACATGTTACACAATAAAAAACAAATTATAAAAAGGAGTTTTTTTAATTTTAAATATATATTTTTACAAATACTGAAAATTTGGAATAAAAATCGCGTGATGTTTAGTCCAAATTTTTGCATGTGGCGCTTTTTTGTTTGAAATATACATATTATACATATTACAAAAAAAATTTTTATAAAATTACGCTTTTTTAATTTTAAATACATGTTTTTACAAGTACTGAATATTATATTTTTGCCTGTATACATATATACGTGTTACAAAATCGAAAAAAATTTATAAAATAAGTGTTTATTAAAATAACAAATTGTTTGCGCGTCTCTTATATATTTACGATAATACAACCTTTTTATAAATAGTATGAATTATAAAACCTAAGTTAAATGCTTACCACGAGGACGGGTCAATAAGTCCGTGACTTTTTGTATTTCTGACCTCTTTACTGAAAAAGAAATACTGCTCCTGTCTACAGGCATCTGTCAGTTGACTCCCGTCAAAATTTGAACGTGCTGCGTCAGTTAGTTTGAGTTTTACAGCTACCTTCATCGGCTACCCAGTAATTTGAGGAGAAAATGGAAAAAACTGAATTTCGTGTGCTTATTAAGCCGATTCACTCATTGTTTCGATTGTTGTTTGGTCTCACGTGTATGGTGATGGATCCATGTTTCGTCCACGGTTACAAAACGGCGCAAAAACTCCTCCATACTGCGATGAAGCAACGCCAAACCTTCCTGTGAAGTTGTTACACGATTGCGTTTGTGGTCGACTGGGAATTTCTGGGTAGTCTGATAAAGGTAGCTGTAAAACACAAACTAATTGACGCAGCACGTTTAAATTTTGACAGGAGTCAACTGACAGATGCCTGTTGACAGGAGCAGTATTTCTTTTTCAGTAAAGAGGTCAGAAATACAAAAAGTCACGGACCTATTGACCCGCCCTCGTAGGTTGACAATTGCTTTATTCATTTCTCTTCAACGATAACAAAATTTTTTATTTATGAAAATGTTGATTATAGAGCGCGCTGCAGGCGATTTCTGGAACCTCCTTTAAAAAAAGACGATTTACGGTGTACATCGTAACCCAGGATTGGATTATCTGAAATCAAAAAACCAAACAAATTTTGTTAATATATTAGATTATCTAGTAATTAATCGTTCGGCTAATCAAAATAGTGAATTTTCACAAAATGGCAGCTTTTAAAAGAAATGATTTCGATTTTTACGTTAAAATTTGGCCGTAAATTGATTATAAAATGGAAAATAAGTATCAGATTTACAAAAGGAACGATTAATTACTAGAAAATGTATCTTTAAAGATTGAGTTAAAACGGTTGACCGATCAAACAAGCCGTTTTCGAGATATCGTATACACCGACTTGAAAAATGCCGTTTTGAAAAAAACACGTTTAAAGTTTCAATACCTACCTTAAAACGTGCCGAGGCATCTCTACATATTTAGGTATAACTCCGAAAGTATTGCTTAGATCTACTTCAAATTTCCTGCGTATACTTTTGAATATATGTACATTACAAAAATGCAATAAAAAGATCGATTTTTTTGAAAGTCATAACTGCGTATAACCCCTTAAAGCACAGGACAACATACATTTGTTGGAAACTAATTTACCACAAGCAGTGCAAATGCTTCGTATGAATGAATTTATTTTCCATGAAGACCGTGCCTAGGCCTATATTGCCAAAATCACGAAAAACTGCTTTCTGACAAATATTATTTATATTTTGGACTGGCCCTCGTCAAGTCCCGACCTTTGCCTCATCGAATCATTATGGGCACTCATAAAGAAACGGCTAATAAATCAGGTAATCTAGGGAACTATTTTGGAATTAAGAACAAACATTGAAGAATTTTGGAAATCCATTGCATCAATAAAGTGCAGGGTGCAGATGCAGTTGTCGATACCAAAGGTGACGTCACTAAGTACTAATATAAGTTTATATTATCCTTAGAAATTAATAATTGCCACTTTCCGTGTTGAGCTTTTTAAATAGTATCATTTAAAAATTAATAATAAAGAACCAATAAGCTATGTAAAGTTCGAATGTACCAGAAAAAAACTTTTGAGAAATAAATAAAAAATTATACCCAGGACACGTACGCAATCAAAACTTTCTTATACATACTATACACTGTTGAACTGTTATAGAATCGATTATATTAGTACAGATAAATTCTTTGCTATAAATATTGCTATTTGCTTTTATGTAGCTATTGTGCTTGGTACAGGAAAAATGTATCTTATAATTTCTTTCTGGCATTCAATTAGTGCTGTAAAGTTTCTATTAAATACACTTATAAAGAAGATGTTTACAATGAGTTTGAAATACAAATATTGAATGAAACCGTACGGGTACGAATTAATATTGGTTAGGGCCAGTATGTTAATATATTCATTTAAACTGCTCTTTTATTGACATGATGGGAATTATATTTTATTATGTTATTTGGAATATTCGAAACCTTAAAACAAGAGATAGCTATCACTTAGGAGCGTTAATGTTTAATGTCTTTATAGATACCTTTCTTGTGAAAGATTGAAAATGCAGTACAATATATTCCTCTAGATAACGCCTGACTTAATTCTTTAAAGCAGTGAGATTACGTGATTTTCACATTTGTATTTTTAAGGCTTACAATAAATTTAATACTACTACTTGTACTGCAGAAAAGAATTGACTTGTATCTTGTTAAATGGTAAATTTGAACTCAAAGCGTCTGGTGAACTAAACAACACACTTATACTCTGTTTTAATTGCTGCTGGTATGGGTGGATTACTGAAAATTGAAAATGGAAAAATTTATAGAATCGGACGATTTTGTGTTGTTCATTCTTAATGTTATTTTAATAACGTCATTTAAATTTTTATAAAAAACCTGAGTAATTTTGATAACAAATTTTACATGTTACTCTGGGCACCAAAATTAATTTATGTTTAAATACCTGAAACTTTATGGAGAATTTTTGAAATATATGCATTATTTCTCTGTACATCATTCCAAATACCACGTACATATAAATGTACATATATGAAACTAAAAATTAGTACTTATATATGTATACTAAAACGTAGGTTTGTATTTAGAAATATTTCTTCCACATGTATTATTACATGTATTAGAAAAATTGTATCGGATTTTACACTTATTAAATGTAATTAGTTAATCATAAATCGTACCAATTCGCATAGAAGCTTTCATTTCATCTATAAATATGTATTCCTCTTTTGTATTTATGAATTAATGTACTAACCAGTGTTGACGCGATCGAAAAAGAGAAATTATCGAACTTTGGAAAACAGTAACCAAAAAATAACCAAATTTTCTGTCAGAAAATACAATAGCATTTTATTTATATTCTTATATCCATATATACTTATAAATATAGGTACGCAACTATTTTCAACAAAAAATAAACATTAATTTAAACATAATTACTGCGCATGTACATTAGAGCGGGCTATTTTTTCTTTACTTTGTTTAGGCGGCTTACTCTCTTCTAAACAAAACAGTCCACACAAGCATAGCTCTAAATTCGTTTTCGAGCCTCCCTATTTTGAATTTGGAAGTAATTTATTCACATATAATTTATATGTATATATACACTGGTAAAAAATAGCAGTTTAAAACGCTATTCGAAATGGAAAAATATACAAAAATTTTAATATTTTCATATATTTTACTTATTAACACTTTATATCATTGTAAATAGCTAAATATTTATGTTAGAGCGGCAATTATTAGAACTGCAAGGGGGCTGGTTGAAACAGATTTGGTTGAAAGCATACGCTTTCCAACGGGGGGGTATGAATACAGCAGGAGCCGACATAAGTCCTAGTTTTAAGTCAGGCATAAATAATTAATTTTCGCGTTGGTTTACAGTATAGTTTACGTTTTGACTTATTTATACCATTTAAGTTGAATTTAGACCTTTAGTGTATTTAGAGATTTATAGTAGAATTTTGGTAAAAGAAAATGGTAATTTAAAAAAAAAAAATTTACAAATATTTAAATTTTTCATATGTTTTACCTTCATGTTCGGGCATTCCTAAGGTATTTTAATTATTTTAATACTTTTTATATAATTGTAAGCAGCTAAATATTATTAGAATAGACTGCAAAACATAAATAAATTTAAATTTAGGGAAAGTATTCCTTAAACCTATGAAAAATTGTTTTTTCGACCCTGGATTCAGATTTTGAGATAATTCAAAATTCGGAGCAAGAAGTTGTTTTCTACTTTTTTAAGCCTGAGAAAATGTATAGTTTGAATTTTTCTGTCACAATGTAATATTATAGTGAAAAATATAGTGAATTACAGTAATAGTATAAGTTTTTATAACTTGAATAAAATTGCAGTAAATAGTTTTTGTTATTTATTTAAAAGTAAGAAAGGGTTTCTTCCTTCAAGAATATTCGAATTAAGTAAACTTTACAATTTTCCGATCTCTAGCGGAAGGTTTTAATAATAATTTTAATAACAAACATCAAAAAGTTGTTTTTTGTATATTGTATTGTATATTGTATATTGATTTTTAATCCGATCCAAAAATTTAACAAGAAAACCTGAAATAAATTTATTGGGAATTAGTAACTAAAATTCAAAATAAGGAGGCTCGAAATCCATTTTAGAGCTATGCTTCACTGGTCCTTTTTGTTCAGAATTGTCAGTTGAATACAATTCAGTCGCCGAAGAACAGTAGTTTATATTTGTTAAGATCAAATTGACCCGCCCTAATGGGCATACATGTCTTAAATGAATTTCATCAACAAATGTTAAGTTGAAACAAGTTGCATTATTTTATGCATTTCGTAGAAAAAATTTCAATCCAAATACGAAATTATAACAAGCAACCATTTTCCATTGGTCTATATTTCAGCCTTTTAGTTACTTTTTAAGAGTTCCTTTCAAGGCATTATATTTTGAAAACTTTTTATCTCTGCAAAGTATTATAGTCTTAATATTTGTAAGAAGCGAAAGCTTTCGCTCTGCACCCATCCATTCACTTGTGACAACCATAGGATACCAAAACGAATCCATAGAAGGTGGCTTCGCTATAGTAGCAGATTTGAATTTTTTTTCTTGCGATTTGCTGATTTGAATATTAAAGTTTTTGTTTTTTGTTGTTGCATTATTTGTTTGTATATGTTATTATAGAAATGTTGCCAATCAAACTATCAAATTGTAAAAACAAAATACATGTTAATGTTGTTTGGATACAAAATTTGCCATGCTGTCGATGCATATGATGAATTGTTCACAGAACAAAAATATTGAAAAAATGTGAAATGAAATCCTTGATTTCATACTGTGGTCTACCAATTTCAATTACACATTTTTGTGAAGTTTCACCAAATAGTAATTTGTTTGGAATTATATGTTTGTAATCAAAAGTGCAACACTGGTACTAACTCGAAAAATGCGAATTAGTAAAAAGGTACATTTCCTTATGAAAAGGAGTTGTCTCTTGTAAAGTATAAACTCAAGACAGCAGTTTTGCAATAAAAAAAAATTAAATAATATATATATATTTTAACTCAACTTCCATACAGTATTTATAAATATAAGATAAACCGAATTGATAGTTTATTATAAATTGTAAATGAAATCTATGGAATTATCTTATAAAATTATCACCATTTTGTATTACATTCATTTGGGGAACAAAAAGAAATAACACAAATTTTAAACTTAGATAACAACTTTTAAAAACCAAATAAAAACTAGAAGAAAATTAAAAAAAAATTGATTTTATTATAAGGAAAATAAAAGAATAAAGCGTGAGATTTTACGCACAATTGTATAAAAAAATTTAAATACAATACAATAAATTCAAGTTAAAGAGCCTTTCGCGCTTACCTTTGAAGATTAGGGATACTACATTTTACCTGTATTTCTACAATTATGCTTACTCCTGCTTCCAATTGAAGCATTTAGTGCAAATATTTGCATTTACATTTTTCTATCGAAATTTCTTTGACACTTCGTCAATACAAATTCGGTAAACATATGTTTCATTTGCGTCCTGTGTTATTCAACTCGTTGCTAATGGTTACAAATTAAACTATTTTACGAGGGGTGCCTTTTATACGTCGGGATTTGGCAACCCTGGTATTGCAATGTAGCAACTGACAGCTGTATCGCAAAGTTTGACATTTTTTGGCTTTTACGTACTCAGAACGTTTTGAAATACCAGCGCTATTTGTGTTGTTTACAGTAACTTAAAAGATTCATCTCGGTCCAAAAATGGAATTAAATCGTGAACATTTTCGTGCGATTATTTTTTACAACTTTCGACGTGGACTAACTCAGCAACATTGCATGGATGAACTTAATTCATTTTTTGGCGATGAAGCTCCATCAAGGACCAGTGTTTATCGATGGTATGGTGAATTCAATCGTGGTCGTAGTTCACTCCAAGACGAATTTCGTGAAGGTCGTCCAAAATTAGTTGTTGTTCCGAAAACCATTGATTCTGTGCGCGAACTGATATTGCAAGATCGTCATGTGACCTATCGTGAGATTGAGACAATCTTAGGCATTAGTGGGACCAGCAGACATTCAATATTGCATAAACATTTGACTGTCAAAAAAATTTGTTCGCGTTGGATCCCACACAATTTGTCAATCGCTGAAAAAAAGGCTGGTGTCGATTGGTCGAAGGAAATGCTCAAAAAATACAATCGCGGGGCTTCGAAACACGTCTATGACATCGTGACAGGTGATGAATCATGAATTTACACGTATAAGCCCGAAAGTAAACAGCAGTCGACTGTAATGGGTGTTTCAAGATGAGCCAAATCCAACGAAAGTTGTTCGCGCACGAAGCACTTCCAAGCAAATGGTCACCTGTTTTTCGGAAAAACTGGACATGTCGCAACCGTACCACTAGAACAACGCAGAATAGTAAATTCTGAGTGGTACACAACCATTTGTTTGCCAGTTGTCTTCCAAGAAATTAGGAAAACCAATCGCCAAAGACGGATCACTCTTCACCAGGACAATGCGAGCTCTCACACATCGGCTCAATCAACTGCATTTTTTAACCACCCAAAACATCGAATTAATGGGTCATCCGCCGTATAGTCCTGACTTGGCACCGAATGACTTCTTTGTATTCCCGTACGTAAAAAACAAACTGAGAGGTCAACGTTTTTCGACACCTGAAGAAGCGGTTGTGGCATTCAGAATGAATGTTTTGGAGGTACCTCATTCAGAGTAGCAAAAGTGCTTCGACAACTGGTTCAAACGCATGCAAAAGTGTATAGATCTTCATGGAGAATATTTTGAAAAACAATAAAGTGATTTTCGATGATTAAAATTTGTTTCTGTTCTCTAATCCCGAAATATAAAAGGCACCCCTCGTACTCGTGTGTAAAATAATTTCAGTTATGGATTTGTATACAAACGTAAACTTTTGTTCAAGTAAATTTGTTGTTACATAGTAACTCTTCTTTACACTTTACTCTATTTTAAATCTGTGTCCCGTGAAAACCCTCGACAAATATAATTATCATATGTATTACGTACATATTTAATATGTACAATGGTGGGTAACTCAGTTAATTTTAATCTGCTGACATATGTAATGGCGCATTGCCATAGTGAAGTTTACGTCGGCTATCAGTAAGATAAAACACACTTTACTTTAGCTATAGTCAAGCTGTAGTGGACTTCTGCTTGCAAAGCCGACTTTAAACATAAAAACGCCAAAAGCCAAAACCATTAACCAAATCGATAAAATTTTCTTGATGTGTGTTTTGTCTAGTTGACAGTTAGGCAATGTTTTATTAGACAAAATTTTCTCGGTACCATTCGATGCATTCACTGTATCCTAAACGCGGGTGATTTTAATCAATATACAGAAATATTTAATTTCAATACAAATATTCTGCATTAACTGTTGACTTACATACAGAAAGGTGAATTTCACTTAAAATTTATACTTACTGTTTGCTAACGTAAAACAATCGTTCTTTGAAAAGTTATTAACTTATAATAAAATCATTCATTAAAATATGCTCATAAGTTGTATTAGCACACAACTTGGACTCTTTTTTGGGAGGAGCTTTATGAAAAATCCTCTTAAAGTTCTACAATAAAATTAGTAATAGACAAAAAACAAGTGTCAAATGAAAATGAACAAATACAATGTATGCGTGTGATAACAAAAAAGGGATAATTTTACTCATCGTTTGCTTTCAACAAATTTTTCTAAAATTCTTTCCACCATGCCAATTTGAGTCAATACAGGATTTGATTGAAAAGTAATGAGCCTTATTTTTTTAAGCAGTTTTATTAAACCTTTTGGCTTATACAACTAATATTCTGCAAAATAGGACCCTTGAAAGTCAATACACCGCTGGTAGCGGTCCTTCCACTGCAGGAAACTTTTTTTAAACTCATCCGCCGGAACCGCGCTCAATTCGGTTTTCACAGTTTTTTGGATCGCCTCGATGGAGTCGAAACGCCTCCCCTTCAGCTTTCTTTTCAGGCGCGGAAACAAGAAGAAGTCCGAAGGGGACAGGTCTGGGCTACAGGGAGGGTTGGGAAGCACCGGAACATCCATCTTGGACAATGCAGAGGTGCAGAGGAAGGCGGTGTGCGCCGGCACATTGTCGTGATGAATGGTCCAATTGTCCCCCCGGCCTCCCTTGAACGGCTTGTGCCACCGTTTTATCTGGGCACTGGGCAGAGATTGGTCCCCGGAAGCCTCCTTGAGTAGCCCAATGGTTTCGGTACTCGTTTTGTTTAGCTTTACGCAAAATTTGATCCAACGATCGCTGCATTTTCGCCACTGCAAAATCCTAACACACTTTTAAAACAGCTTTCACGCGAATTTTGTATTTTGCTCAAGCGTCTGAGAAAAAAAATAAATGAAAGAACAAAGACAACTTTTTGCTTGAAGGGCTTCTCAACAACTGATTTATTATAATTTCAATTATTACATTTAGACTTAAACTAACGTACATATGTATTTGCATATTCTGCATTTAATATTTAATTTTACAAATTGTTGTCAATACCTTATTCCGCATTTCCTGTCCCACGCTTTTTCAGGTAAGTCAAACTGTTGCAAAACAGGAAATGCGTTTCCAATTACTTTTACTTATTGTTCATTATTTTATTTACAAACTCATCAATTTCGTCTGTTTTACAATGTGAATTTATATTTGAAATTGAATATGTAACTTCTCCCCCCTTTAGATTAGAATTCTCCTGAATTCTTTTATTTAATTTAATAGTTATACGTTTGTGTTTATTGATGACAACAATGACAGTTATTAGAATTATAATAATGCTTAGTACATTGCAGATATGTGAGATTTTACTATGAATTTTCAATTTAAAAATGTTTTCTACATTTGATCTATTTTCCTCCAATATTTCATCGAATGTAATTTTTTTTGTAAAGTTCCGAATGTCTTCATATTTTACACTTTCAATATTTTCTTCTATGTTTTCGATATAATTTGAAAAATAGTAGTCACTAATTTTAATTGAACAATTATTATATCTTATGATATAGTTTCCGTTCATAATTGGTTTCTCTTTATTACATGTTTGATTCATTTGTAAATTTACAGCATTTTTAACAATAATCGTTTTTACGTCTATGGCTAGAATTTCAAGATCCTTATTTCTGGTGAGGTGACAGTTTTGTTTTAATATGCAGTGTTTACTTGGTTTCAATCTTTTTAAAGATTTATTTTCTTCAAATAATAAAGTTTTATTTGCATAAATGAATATTTCTTCTATTTTTGCTTCTATTTCATTATTTTCTTTATTAGGTATTGGAATAACCTTTCTTATTTTTACATATTCAAAGTTTTTAGGTATTTTAATGCCGAATATTAGATAGGTGTTATTTAAAATGGCTGTGCCTAATTGTAGATACTTAAGCTTATTATAATCAATATTATATTTAACTATTTCTTCACTAGTTAAAATATTTGGGTGTAATATTCCATATTTGGCTGATACAACATTTTCTTGTATTTGCTCAATTTTACTTTTTAATAACTGAATCTTTGTATACTGGTCTAAGTATAAATTTTGTTTATATTCGTCATACATAAATTTATTAATAGAATTAAGTTCTTTTTCAATTTTTACTCTATCACTTTTAACGATTTCTTTGAGATGCTCTATAGCTGAACTGAAATAATTGTTTATTTTGATTTGTTGGTTCATTGTGTCATTCGTCTGTAAAAAGTGCGTTTGTATATTTTGTCTATCGTCTTCGTCCATTGTACCAAAAAACCATTTTGACATACTACCTATTGCATTAATTAGTCCGCGTTTATTTCTAGTTTTTACTGGCATGAGTGTTAGTAACTTATTCCTTATGTCTAACAACTCTCGTTGTAGTGTCTCTTTATTTTCTAATTTCATTAATATTATATTGTCCGTCATTTCGTTGATAATAGTTTCTAGTTTGTAAACGTCAATCATGTGTAGTACTATGTCACTATCTTTGGGTATTTCTTGGTTTCTAATTTGTAAATCTATAAATCCGGTTTGTTCCGTTAGTTCCGTCCAAGTCATTATACCTTTACATTGTCGTATCGTTAGTATTATTGCTATCATCATGATCCATGTCTGTAAATTTTAAAGGTCGTTTAATGTTGCATGGATGAATATTTTTTAACAGTCCTTTTTTATATTTAGGTTGTTCTTTGTGCCTAACCGCTTTGTAGTTCTTTATGAATCCCTCACGTCTTTTTTCTTTATAGTCCTCTCTTTTTAAATTAAGTTTATCAATTTTCTTTCTTTTGCATTCTTCTAAATTTTGTTTAATTTTTCCTAGATCTAAACGTCCTTCCTGAACGTCTTTTGGTGCACATTTAATACTTGAATGATACCTTTCGTTATAATTTCTGATTGTTCGTTGAATTAATTGTTGGATAGGTAAATTTTTATTAGTTTGGTACAAAATCCTAAACTTTTCTGCCATCGTATTATGAAATCTTTCTATATCGGCATTTCCTGTATGGCTGTTGGGCTTAGATAAATGTAATTCGATTCCTTGTTCTGTTAGAAATTCCCTTATCCTTATTGTCTTAAATTCATTGTCTGCTATTATTTTATCTGGTTTTCCTATTTTAGTGATATGCTCTTCTAGTTTTTCTATTATAGTCATATGATTTCTGTCATTCAATGGATACGCTGCGCCAAATTTCGAAAATTTATCTATGGTCGTCAAAAAGGTAAATCCTTTGATTACGTATGTATCCATATGTATGATTTGGTTTTTATCTGAAGGAGTTTCTGTGTAATGAAATTTATTTTTAATCGGATGTCGTTCATACTTTACTTGTTGGCAAATGTCACATTGATTAATTACCACTTGGATGAGTTCCATGAGTTTTGGAAAATATATTATATTTTTGATTTTATTATAAGTTTCTTGTATGCCAGAGTGCATACTCTCTCTTACATGATACAGTGATATTTGTTTTACTGCTTCCACTTCAGTTTCAATGTCCTGTGCTCTCATGGTGCACTTAGTAAAATTAATCTGGCTATCGTTTGAATACATATCTATAAGCTTCTCTTGTACTATATTATAGTTGTGTTCGGATAGTTCCGAAAATATCCCTATTTTCCCTTTTGAAATGTATCTTCTAAAAATGTCTCCCATTAGGTTAAAGTCACTTTCTGCAATAAAAATAATTCTTTTCCCATGTATTGCCTTAAATTCTTCCGTTTTATTATTTGTTAATATTATTTGGGTTTTGTACTTATTCACAATTTCTTCTTTTATAAAAAAATGATTACCCAATTCTTCCTCGGCTGAATGTACTGTTGCCATTGTAACATCATCTTCTATATTGTTAACTGAAAAAAAATTTAAAATATTGGTATTTTCTACCATGGTATTTTCACTCCCCTCTTTTTCTGAAATAGTGTCCTCACTATTTTCTAGTCTACTTAAAAAATCTGCCACTTTATTTTCTTTTCCTTTTAGGTATTCTATCTCAAATTGGTATTCACCTAATTTTAATATCCATCGTTGGTGTCTTGGCGATATATCCTTTCCTTTGTATTTTGTACATCATTTCTGGATTCCATGGGTGCGTTTAGGTTTTGCCTAGGTTGTTCCAAGCGATTTTGGCTGAAACATGGCCTAGGGTGTCCTACCTGCCCGACCCTCTGGATATTGTGTATACCATAACGTTCTATATTATCAACGTCCATGGGTTCGTTTAGGTTTTGCCTAGGTTGATTCCATCTATTTTGATTGAAATTTGGCCTAGGGTGTCCTACCTGCCCGAAACGCTGGAAGTTGCCTGATGGGTTATTATCCCTATTATTTTGAATTCTAAATCGTCCTGAATTATTATAATTATCATTATTATTATTATTATTTCGTGCCTGTTCAGTATTCTGTCTAAAATAACTTTGTCCTACATAATTTCGTTGATAGTTTCCCTTAGATATTGCCCAGGTTGAGTCAAGCGATTTTGGCTGACATTTGGCCTGGGGTTTCCCATCTGTGGGATTCTTTGAAAATGATTTACCTCGATATTATCTATTTCCATCGGCTCGCTCCGGTTTTGCCCGGTTTGATTCCAGCGATAATGGCCGGAATTTGCCCTGGGATTTCCTACCTGTGGAGGCCTCTGGAAATTTCCTTCTTTTAATTGGCTTATAAAAAATAGTTTACAGAATATTTAGCTCTTATTCACTATTATTTTTTTTCAATTTAATTTCTTAATTTATTATCTCACTATTAATTTATTCAATTTAATTACTCTTTCATGGATTTTTCCTTCTTTTAATTGGCTCAAAAAAAATAGTTTACGAAATATTTAGCTCTTACTCACTATTATTTTTTCAATTTAATTTCATAATTTATTATTTCAATATTAATTTATTCAATTTAATTATTCTCTCATGGATGTTGCTTGGCTCATAAAAATTTTTTTCTACTTCGCTACTAAATTTAACAATCGAGCTTTTGAAATTTGACTCTACTTTTTTCAATTATTTTCACACACTTAGATTTTTCTCAATTTATGCAGGAGATTTAAGATTTTTCTGAATTTATGCACAAAAAAAAATGTCTTTAATTATTTCTACAAGATTTCTTACTTATTTTTCGCTTAACTAAAACTTACAGTAAGGCTAAAGAAGATATTCCACATTACTCATGAATGGATTAATGGTCACCTGACCTACTCCAGTAAACGTTGGTAGATGTGATATATTTCTACAGATGTGCTCTATCTGTTGTTGTAGAACCAAATTTGAAGCTGCATTTTCTTGCGGTTGTTGTTGTGCTTGCTGCTGTTGTTTTTGTTGAAGTTGTAATTGGTGTTGTTGCTGTATTTGTTGAAGATCTAGATAGGCCAATCTAAGCTGCTCGAGTTGTTGCTCCCTTCGTGCGAGCTGCTCTACTAGATCTGCTGGTGCCATTTCCTGTTGGGCCTGCTCCATCCTTCTCTTATCGAATTCCTTCTGCCTGGCTTGCCTAATTTTTGATTGTTGGTTTATCAGCTAGCTTGTTTGCTAAGCTGATGGTTCCCTTTGTTTTTATGTTGGTGGTGTCTACTTTAATAAGTGTTCACTGCACTGCACTTTTTATGTTAGTGGTGTCTACTTTAATAAGTGATCACTGCACTGCACTTTTTATGTTAGTGGTGTCTACTTTAATAAGTGTTCACTGCACTGCACCTTTTTATGTTAGTGGTGTCTACTTTAATAAGTGTTCACTGCACTGCACCTTTTTATGTTAGTGGTGTCTACTTTAATAAGTGTTCACTGCACTGCACTTTTTATGTTTTTTAAATTATACGTATATTAAGTTATACCCTGGAGGGTCCGGTCAACTCCTGAGTTGGCTACGGATTCGCAGGATTAGGGTTTGGGTGTTATAAAAATTTTGTTTATTCACCGCACGTAATTCGTTCACTGGATCCTTTTACTTTTTAAAGGATCCTACCGACTGCGCCAATTTTGTATTTTGCTCAAGCGGCTGAGAAAAAAAATAAATGAAAGAACAAAGACAACTTTTTGCTTGAAGGGCTTCTCAACAACTGATTTATTATAATTTCATTTATTACATTTAGACTTAAACTAACGTACATATGTATTTGCTTATTCTGCATTTAATATTTAATTTTACAAATTGTTGTCAATACCTTATTCCGCATTTCCTGTCCCACGCTTTTTCAGGTAAGTCAAACTGTTGCAAAACAGGAAATGCGTTTCCAATTACTTTTACTTATTGTTCATTATTTTATTTACAAACTCATCAATTTCGTCTGTTTTACAATGTGAATTTATATTTGAAATTGAATATGTAACTCGCGCGGAGCGATGTTGACTGCACCGCTCTTGCCAGCGAACTGGGACCAGTTTCTAGTGGAAGGG
This sequence comes from Anastrepha ludens, assembly GCF_028408465.1. Lineage (NCBI taxonomy): Eukaryota > Metazoa > Arthropoda > Insecta > Diptera > Tephritidae > Anastrepha > Anastrepha ludens. Next base: position 75,572,839 of record NC_071498.1, read on the forward strand.
GAAGGTCCAACGATCATTTTCCCCCACCAGCCGATTCGGTTGATCGCTTGGCAGACACTCCGCGCGGGAAGGCTCATTACTGTTCAATCAAACCCTGTAGATGTGAAGATAGGCTGCCTAATTCAACCGCTCTTATGACTCTCGCCACTTGATTAAAGAAAATTGCTTTTGCCAATGACTTAACTATGTATGTTCTAAAAAAAGTAATTTGTTTGTTTGGTTGTAATGAATAGGCTCAAAAACTACTGGACCGATTTTAAAAATTCTTTCACCATTCGAAAGCTACATCATCCACGAGTAACACGGATTATATTTTATTTTGGAAATAGGGCTCCAGATATAGGTCAAAACGTGGACCCGGGTAACCTTCGGATGTGTATGTACAATATGGGTATCAAATGGAAGCTGTTGGTGAATGCTTTAGTCCAGAGTATTTTTCATGCCGCTCCGTGACTAGGGTCTCGAGATAGAGACCAAAACGTGGACCCTAGAATGTGTTTGTACAATATGGATATCTAATTGAAGCTGTTGGTGAATGCTTTAGTACAGAATATTCTTCATGCCGCTCCGTGACTGGGGTCTCGAGATATAGGTCAAAACGTGGACCCGGGTAACCTTTGGTTGTGTATGTACAATATGGGTATCAAATGAAAGCTGTTGATAAGTGCTTTAATACGGGGTAATTTTCATACCTATTGATGACTAGGGTCTGGAAATATATGCCAAAACGTGGACCCGCCGTGTCTTTGCACCGAATTAAACCAAACTTACACACATTGTTAAGGAGGTATTGAAGATGGTTTCCGTATAGTTTGGATACCTATTGGTAGATAGGGTCTCGAGATATAGGTCAAAACGTGGACCCGGGTAACCTTCGGATGTGTATGTACAATATGGGTATCAAATGGAAGCTGTTGGTGAATGCTTTAGTTCAGAGTATTTCCATCCGCTCCGTGACTAGGGTCTCGAGATAGAGACCAAAACGTGTACCCTAGAATGTGTTTGTACAATATGGATATCAAATGAAAGCTGTTGATAAGTGCTTTAATACGGGGTAATTTTCATACCTATTGATGACTAGGGTCTCGAATATATGCCAAAACGTGGACCCGCCGTGTCTTTGCACCGAATTAAACCAAACTTACGCACATTGTTAAGTAAGTATTGAAAATGGGTTTCGTAAAGTTTGGTTGTAATTCGGAGCACTGGCAACGGGTACAGCGTTCTTTTGAACCAGCCATAATGTCGCTTACTTTTTTAACGCTTGGGGCGGAACTGAACTGTCAAATTGACAGTGTGAGTTACAATGTGTCAATATTTCTTTCTGATTTGGATGCCATAAGGCAAAAACGTAAGTGCAACATGTAAAAATTGCTTGTGAATTTTTTTGGAGTGGATTTTGGAACAGTGAATAATTTCTTACGAAATTTGAGAATTTAATGTGAAATCCGAATGAAATTATGTGTTCGTGGAAAAAAAATTTTTTTTCGTTTTTTGTTTGAAAAATATAAATGGATAATGGTTAAAAAAGCTCCAATGCTTAATAAAACATATAAATTGAAACGAAAAATTCATGGATGATCAGGAAAAAAGGCGATTGTTTATTCATATGCGATGATTTGAAATTTAAAAACAATCTTCTTTTTTCCTGATTTTCAATTTATATTTTATATTTACTCAAAAACAAATAGAAAAACAAAAAATATTGTTTATGCCAAAGCGCTTGAATAAAGAATAAAGAAATAAATAATATGAAAATCATATATTTTCTGTTCTAAACCATATCTATTCTATTTTAGTGTGCCCAGCGGGGCCGGGTTTGCTAGTAAATAATAAAATCGTATCCATTTGGGGAACAACATCAAGACGCACGCCACAAATAGGGGAAGGAACTCGGCCCAACACCCAATAAGGGTGTACGCACCAATTACATATATACAGGGTGAACGATATGAACTGTTACCAACTTCACACTGCTTGTATCTGTAAAACAGCTCATGACATCAACGTCAAAATTGTTCTCATGACAGTTCAATATATTGTTTATAAGCCATCAAAAGCATTTGCGTCTCAGTTTTGTTGAATTTTTTTAGAAGCTGCTTTAGAGCCGTGGGCACGCAAGCATTTCGGTCGTAGACCATGGACGTTCCAACAAGACTCGGCACCGTCTCATAAGGCTCGTGTGAATCAAGAATGGCTAAAAAATCATATTCCACACTTCATTTCGTCCACACAATGGCTTTCGAATTCGCCAGACGCAAATCCGATGGACTATTCCATCTGGTCCATTTTGGAGAGCAAGGTGAGGTCTAAAAAATATGCCAGTATGGATGCGCTGAAAAAAGCGATTATACGAGAATGGGCCAAAATACCTCAAGATCACATTCGTGCAGCATGCAACTCATTTTTTGACCGTTTGAAGGCTATAGTCAAGGCAAAAGGTGGTCATATCGAACTAAAGTGAGTATATGTTAAAATTGTAATCATTTTTGAACAATTTTGCCTTTGAACTCAATAAAAACTAATTGATGAAGCACAAAAAAGTGATGGTGTTTTGAATAGGTAACACTTCACATCGTTCACCCTGTATATAATCGTATAAATTAATGAAATTTTATCTTGGTGTTTTGAATAGGTAACACTTCACATCGTTCACCCTTTATATAATCGTATAAATTAATGAAATTGTATCTTAATTTTGTTTGACATTTTCATACATTTTTCCTTTCATTCTTTTAAGTTGTTGGGAAGAGCTGCTCTAATAGTTAATAACACAGGCCGACAAAATTTAACCAACATTCAGACCCAGAAACCAGACTATATATTTTCGAAGGTTTATGATGCGCTGAATCCAAATCTGGCCTCAGAATTGCTCTATTAGTTTGAGTTTTCGAGATATCCTAACCTAAAAGTGCAAAAAACCCCATTTTTGCCCATATTTGAGGTTATGTAGCCTTGCAGATGTTTTCTTTCACCAAAATTAAAGGATGGCATCTTTAAATACAATCCTTCTTTTTTCAAATGGCGTTTTGTTTGCTCAAATATCATTTTTTTTCGCAGAGATATCGCATTTTGAAATTTTCATGTTTCGAAATTTTCCTACACCTGAAAATCGATTAAGATAACATAGACATGATATAGTCGCTTACTAATTTTCTTGGGTTTGAGGGCCTGAAATATATGGATTAATAGTATGTAAATTTGGAGTTTGTGGGAAAGCCTGCTTGCGGTTATGTGGGTTAGCCTGCTCGCGGTATGATAGGGGTGGTTTCTAGGGGTTAGGGCTGTGTGTGACTCGGTACCCAAAGGTTAGATAGTGTAGGGATGTGGTGAGTCAGCACACTTATGATGTGAGACAAAATTTTAAGAAAAATAAGACTCAATTCAAGAAAATTAGTAATCGAATATATCATGTCTATGTTATCTTAATCGATTTTCAGGTGTAGGAAAATTTCGAAACATGAAAATTTCAAAATGCGATATCTCTGCGAAAAAAAATGATATTTGAGCAAACAAAACGCCATTTGAAAAAAGAAGGATTGTATTTAAAGATGTCATCCTTTAATTTTGGTGAAAGAAAACATCTGCAAGGCTACATAACCTCAAATATGGGCAAAAATGGGGTTTTTTGCACTTTTAGGTTAGGATATCTCGAAAACTCAAACTAATAAATTAATTTTAGTTATCAATCCGAATTTTGCATGGACAGAGAAGCAGATATTAGTTTAAATTATTTCGGATACTTTTCCTTGTAGACTAGTGTAATTTATATACTTTGCATGTACCTATTATATATGTTCAGCATTGTATTCTTTGGCAGAGTTTAATGGTTTTAAAATTTAACTTTTTCAAAATCTCCTTAGTCATTACAATGAAAATAGTGACATTTTTTTAAATTCAAATTATCATTAAGACTCGAGGTATTATCGGGAAAAAGATTTTCAGAGCCAAAGTTTGAGGGTGTTTTTTAGAATGCGAATAAATGAATCTAAGAATAGTATATCGATTGTATATATGATTTTGTGAAAAACGACACCAAAAAAATTTCTATGCAAGTTCCAGCCGAGTGGGTAACATTTGAAAAACGGATTGTGACAGTCTGTGCGCCAATCCTAAAACAGCTCAAGACCACATGACGTTTGGAGTCAAAACAGATTCCAGTGCTTACGCTCTAGGTGCAGTTTTACTCCAGGGCGAGAGGAATGAGGATACTGCCGCAGAACGAAATTATTCCACAACTGAACTGAACCCTTGGCTATAATATGGGTTTGTTCCAAGTTCCGGCCATATATTAAGGGAGCTGGAACTATACTAATGAAATTATACTAGCCATGAAAATGATTGATTACAATGAAGCACGATGAGCTTTGCAAATACAGCAATATAACTTCAAAGTTGATCTGACGATGGCAAAGGCATTGATAGGCCAAAATTGGTCTACCTTCGCAGTTGTGCAGAAGCAGCTCAGGTCTGTGAAACACCCATAATCTAATCCAGTTGAATATATAAATCGAAACCTTAAAGCACAGTTGGCAATTTTTGTATTTAACGACCACACTTCGTCGAGCATCTACCTTCCAGTGAACAGCACCAAATGCAAGTTTTTCTCCAACATATCTTACTTTTGGAAGAGAAATGTGTACTCTTGCCCATATTCCATGATGGTAGTTCGATAATGGACAAGGGAACATTTTACTTCACAAACTCCACCTCACCCTCGAATCATCACTAATAATTTAAAATCAGCAAAATAAATTGATAAACACGGGCATCTCCAAAACAATGCTGTGCTGAAATTACTGGTGCAGAAGTAATGATGAAAACTTAGGTATTGAGTCAAGTCTGGTATTGGTTCATCTTCGTTCGAAATTGCGAAACGAGAAAACATAAAAATTTCGTTAGGCATCTATCAAGTGACTCCTAGGTTAGGTTAAGTGACTCCTATCACATTGTATAAGTGTTGTTAGTGCCCAAGCACGATCCGTACCCAGAGGCATGACCCGTACTCCCGATCAACAAACACAAAAGAAAAATTGCAAATAAGAGTTCTTTTGGTTCGTTTGTCTGCGATGGTTTGCCGTCCATTTCACCACACCATAATTTTAATACAATGGTTGCCATACTATCATGCATGAATATCAGTCTCTAATTTCTGCATTGAAACATGTGCTTCTACTGTAGTTCATAAACGCCAACACTCCATTTTATATACAAAAAGTTAATAGAATTGTGTATCCACGTGAATATACAATAAAAAAAGAAGTTTTAAAAATCGAACTTCTACAATTTTCATTTTCAAATACGTATAGGAATTGGCAAGTATTTAGGTGAAGTTATTTTGTAAACAAAGAGCAAAATCATATCTACCTAAATCTATACCAATTTGTCGAAATCTGGCTATGCTCTTCCACAAATTTACTTTCTTTTGAATTTATCTTTTCTCTGTAAATTTTAATAAATAACGTTTTTATAACCACCGTTGTGTGGTGTTTTTATGAAAAAGATTAAAACCTCTTTTTTGTATTATATTATATTAACAACCAATAAGAACGTATGGTTTTTTCGCTGGATTAGGACTGAGGTGTTGAGCAGGAGGCTGGCTTCTTCGTTAACGTGTCTCTGCTTGCGCGACGTCCAGGAAGACTGCTGAGCATATGTTTTTTCTCTTCGAACGAATTTTCTATTTCATTTGTAATTCTGTGCACCTGGTCTATGATGGAGGTTTGCAACGGAATCCAAAATAGTGTGAAGGTATCAGATTACGAGATTCAATGATTGGTTTTAAGCGATTTAGAATAAGATTTTCTAGTAGTTTTGAAATTAGTGGTAACAAGAAAATTTACCTCGTCTGGCAATCATAATAATCTCCTCAGACTCAGAACATATTGGAAGGTGTTGGATAGATGCTTTTGCAAATGTTACCGTTTATCCTTTTCACTTCTCGCCCAGGTGTGATTTGCCTTTTTCACTGGCGAAACGTGACGGTTTGGTCTTTTTAAATACTTTGTACATTTCAAAAGAGAGTAGTCGTTTTTTTAATCAGGTGTTAATATCGATTCATTGATTCAATTTTTAAATTATTTATTTCTCGTCTTAGTTCCTGAGTAGCTTTGTTAGGAGTGGTTTTATCTCCAGGGCATCGTGTGTGTAGCCATTTTCGGCGAAATTGTCTATTATTTGCTATGAAATGCTTTATTTCTTTGAGACAGTAGACTCGATTACAGTTTGAGCACAGTTTTGTGATCATTTTTTTATGACGAAAAAGTCGATCAAGTCTGGAGTTTTGTTTACATCTGTTAGCCAGTAGATTGTGCTGCTTTGGTGATTTTTTAAACCGTCCGCAACCATTATTTAAATCTGAGATTTGATTTGTTGTTCAAGTTTACTCAACCGTTTTTGAAGAATTGAATTCTTGCTACTTATTTAATTGTCAAGTATCTGAGCTACAATTTCATAATTACTTGATAATAAATTTAATTAGATATTTGGTTTATTGCTCTTTGTATTTTCTTTTGCTGCTTTAGCGAATGATAATTTCTTTGCTTTCACAGTGTTAGCTCCATTGCTTTGGGTAACATCATTTGTAGTGTCAGTGTTTTCAGCACGGTTATTTTGTAATGTTGGTTTAAAATTCTTCTTATCGCGAATTATTTGCAATTCTTTACGACAACACATCTCCGATACTTTGCAGGGTGGTCCTGACAGCAATTGCAAAATTCTAGTTTTTGCTCTGGCGGTTTTTTGCAATGTAATGTACTATGCTTTCCACTACACTTTACACATCTTAGCTCTTTTCCGCAATAGCTTTTCGTATGCACAAATGCTTGGCAAATTTTAGGGTATGTTCAACAATGCGCAACATACCATTTCAGAGTGAGCAGTGCGTTCAAAAATGCAAATATGGCAATACTGCAAATGCACCGCGTTCTTAAACGTCATTTTTGTATCAAAAGTCGTGCATTATTTGCAGCAAAAATTTTCACACTGCCAATAAATACGCTAGTACAATGTCTGATGAAAAGTGGGTATTTAATTATTTATTTTAGCTTTTAATACAAAAGTTGATGAAAAATACGATATTTAAACTTTATTTTATTATACTTTTCTTGGTTTTAGTGATTACTTTAGTACATCGGAGATAAAATTACTGCTCAGAGTCCGACTGAGCATGGAGAACGAGTTCACATCGGGAAGGAGGGCTAAGGTCGTAGATGAAGTAAAATAAGTTAATAAAGATTTACAACATCGCCCAGCGAAAATTTTCTAATTTACTCATCACATATAAGCGAATAAAAAAAAGATATTAAACTTTTGACAAGATATGTCCTTCTTTTAAGCTTTACACGGTTTTTTTTTTCTTAAATTTAATAAAAGACTATCGGTTTTTTCCTCACATACATCGTCCATGACCAAACTTAGTAACAATTCCATTTTACTGCACAGCGCGTTCATAAATGCAACAAATCTATTTGCAATTTTTCAACAAATCTATCAGTTGCATGAATTGTCACATTGACAGTGCTGCCAGCGCTGCAAGTACTGCGCATTATAATGCGTTTCTGAACATAGCCTTATTCTGTGTGATTAGGTTTGAGGATTTGACGGACTCTACCGTAGCAAGTGAGTGAAGAATTTTCTCAGTGTTTTATATTTTTAACGCCTTCTTTGGAATCAAATGTGACCAGAAACATACCTGCGGGCAAAAAGTGAGGTGAATTTATTTGTCAAACTTCGCGTGATTAAAATTTCGCTCTAGTTATTTATTTCATGAGTTCGCAGCACTGTTAATAACATCTGGGCCAACTTTCATGTGAATGTCATTATCAGTAATATATTTACGCTTGTGTTTACCAAACGACCAAGAGTGCATTTTTCGATCTTTACAATGTCTGATTTGATTGAGCAGAGAAGTGCCATCAAATTTTGTTTGCGGAATGAAATTTCGGCTGAGGAAACGTTTAGCATGTTGCAGAAGGCATTTGGTGATTCGACCATGTCGCAGAAAAATGTTTATAAGTGGTACAAAGACTTCAAAGAGGGTCAGAACGTGTTGATGACTTGTAGCGCTCCAGACGACCATCGACGTCAACAGATGACCAACACGTCAATAAAGTGAGGGAGTTAGTGCTCAAAAATCGTCGGTTGACTGTTAAATACCTTACTGATATGATCGGAATATCAGAAGGATCGGAGAAAACCATTTTGAAAGACCATTTGGGCCTACAAAAAGTCAAATCTCGTTTGGTACCGAAAACTCTCAATTTCTTGGAAAAAAGTCGTCGCGTTGATGTGTGTGAAACAATGCTTTCAGACTATCAGGACAAGCTCAAATGCATCATTACGGGAGATGAGACTTGGATTTATGCTTACGATCCTAGAACAACCGACCAATCAAGCGAATATCGTGCTAAAGGCGAGCCCAGACGGAAAAGAGCACATCAAAGTCGTTCAAAAATAAAGGTCATGATGACAGTTTTTTTCGATTTTCGTGGTGTGGTGCACTATGAATTCCTTCCACCTGGCCAAACTGTTAATAAGGAATATTATTCGAGCGTTATGCATCGTTAACGTAAAGCAATTCGTCTAAAAAGACCAGAATTATGAGCCAACAACTCTTGGTTTTTGCATCACGATAATGCACCGTCTCACACTGCACTCGTCCTTCATGACCATTTCGCCAAAAATTCCACGCACATCGTTCCGCAACCACCGTATTCGCCTGATTTGGCTGAGTGTGACTTCTGGCTATTCCCAAAACTCAAGAGACCACTCCGGGTAACGCGTTTCGAGTCGATTGAGGAGATAAAAGCTGAATTGAAGATACCGGAAATGGACTATTTGGCATGTTTCGGGGATTGGAAAAATCGTTGGCATAAGTGTATTTCATCGAGAGGGGATTATTTTGAAGGGGATGAAATTGATTTACAAGAATAAATACAGATTTTTCATTGTACAACCAAATTCACCTTACTTTTTGCCCACCGAGTATTTAATGGCTCTTCAGTATTCCATTTAAATTTGTTAAAGGTTTATGGGGTCAATTTCTTGATTATTTAAATAAATAAATAAATTAAATAAGGTTCTTTATCATTACTTTGATTGGTCGTGTTAATGTTTTTGTTATTGGCCTATAGTCATCACTTGGATTTGCGTTAATTTCGTAAATTTCTTTATTTAATAAATTAACAGTAAACTGAGTTAGTTTAGCTTTTGATACATTTTTGCATTTGATATCATAATTGAAGGAGGACGAGGCGTATATTTTTGAGTCTTATTTTCTGATCCAGACTTTCCTTGATTGCGCTATTTGTTGATTAATACATTTCGTGTTTTGTTTGGTCGTTTATTTTTTTAGAATCCAGTTGGTTTCTACCGCTAGTTTTTCTTCATCTGTCTCATAGTGTATCTTTTTGGTATCGTTTTCATTCTGTTTAGAGGCTTTATAATCCACAACACCTTTATTTTTGAGTTTCCGTTTTTCATTTTCTTCTTTCAGAAATTATCTCAATATCTCACTATTACTGGAGAAGATTTTCCCAATTTAAAGGCTTTTGGAGCACCGATTTAGGGCAAATAATCACGGAGTTGATTTATAGATGTCTTCACGTGGCCGCCAACAATACGTATTTTATGTATTTCTAAATGTCTTCTACATCATCTTCAGTTAGTCACTCGCCCTTTTTTGTAAAAATAAAACCTAAAGAAGGATCGAACATCGATTTTTAAGGATTTTGAAGAGCCCAATTAATAAACAAACAATTGCTTTTTATTAAACCAATATTTTTATTAATAAAAAGGCATATAATGGTAGATAAGCGTCAATCACATTAACTTCAGCTCAGAACATATACTATTATTTGTAAAAATAATAAATAAAAAAATTACTTTTACATAGTAGAATTACTTTTACATAGCAATAAAAAAAAAAAAATAATTGGCGCGTACACTTCTGTTAGGTGTTTGGCCGAGCTCCTCCTCCTATTTGTGGTGTGCGTCTTGATGTTGTTATATTGCAATGCAAAAACAATTTAATACAGTGATTGGCGTCACTGAACAATTTCCCCCTAGGCACACTCAATCAGGCCCGTAGCTACGTACGGGCGTGGACGGGCCTTGCCCGGAAAAAACCGATCTTTGAAAAATATTTGGCATAAAAATCACTCAAAACTCTGCATATTAAATGGTTGAAGTTTTCAGTGCTAGTGATGTGATTGGATAGCAATGGAGAATCGGCACACCTGTGTTTGTTGATATTACTTTGAGTTCGAGTTATTTCTATCGATATGGAAATTTGGTATTACAATTTTGACAAATGTTCCCTAACTGCATAACCATGCACCACACATTCATCAAATTCTTCGGATAATGGGAATTCCGCCTGCCCACCAATGAGCGCACCTACTCAACGTTACGGATGATCAGCCATGATTGAAGACTGAAGACAAGCCTGTGTCTTGTTTTCGTCAATTAATTCACCCGAGAACAAGTTTTCCAAAATTTTATTTCAAATCACTATATAAAAAAAATACTTTAATTAAGTAATCACTTTGATAGTTATATATCGTCCCCTTAGTATTAAAATAGCCTATAAATTTTTTGATGTTTTGAGAAAATGAATTTCAAACTTTTTGTTGAAAGTAGCTCTCACTCAAATCTCGTTATGTCTGTAAATATTTATTATTTTTTGACTGACGTTTTGACCCACTTTGTGGAACTAGAATTTGACAAAATGTTGACCACATATAAAATCGACGATGGAGAATCCAAAAATTCAATAAAAAAATAATAGCCTATGAGCACATAGGCTATTGTTATACTAAGGGGACGATATATAAAAGCAAGTCATGTTAGTTACACTATTTATAACTCGAAAACGGCTGAACCGATTTGGTTGAAAATTGGTGGAGAGGTAGCTTAGAACCAGGAAACGGGCATAGGATACTTTTTATCCCATTCGAACGCTTTTCCGTGAAGTCACTATAAAATGTGGTATAACAAAAACGCACCTGATATGGAATAACAAAATGACAGCTAAACGTAATTTTGTCTATGGTTAAGTAGAAAATTTGATAATATAAATTTTTTCAGAAATATATAATCACAGTAATTTGTATTCCCTTTGAATCATCATTATCAATGCCGCGACCAAGACGATCGAATCTTTCCCAACAAAGCCGTAATGCAAGAAGGATACGAAACATTGCGAATGAAACAACTGAAGAAGCACAAAGAATTTGCCCGTGAAGAGCGCCGCGTTAGTATGGCACGACTTTGTACTTCTCAATCACAAGAGCAAAACAAGGCAGCCCGTGAAACGGCTCGGTTGGCAATGCGAAATCGGCGAGCGAATAACAGAGATCAGCAAGTATATCATTTTCGACGCACAAGAAGAGAATTATCAAGTGCTGATTTGAATCGAGCAGTGTTTCGATATGATTTCAACACTGATTACTGCTTGCATCCTAGCGTTTGCATTGGGCCAATTAACGTTGTTTGCGATTATTGTGACGTATTGAAATTTTCCGGAGAAACGCCCGGATTGTGGTGCCTTGGTGCAAGAGTGAAATTGCCATTATTGACTTTTTTGGAGGCACAATGATTTTACTGTCTGGCGACTTCCGCCAAACACTGCCAGTAATTCCAAGGTCAAGAGCTGCTGACGAAATAAACGCTCGCCTCAAATCATCGAATCTATGGCGCTATGTAAAGAAACTTCAGCTGACAACAAACATGAGAGTTGCATTACTTAATGATACATCTACTGAAGATTTCTCTGAGCATTTACTGACTATCGGTAATGGTCGAGTACGAGTATCTGTCGACGAATTGAGCGGATTGATTTCATTTCCTCAGAATTTCTGTAACTTTGTCTTATCGAAAGACGAACTTATCAATAAAGTATTCCCAAACATCATTAATAACTAAAAAAATAATGAATGGTTGAGTGGACGAGCAATTTTAGCGGCTAAGAATAAAGATGTAGATGACCTGAACTGCATAATTCAAAATGATATCATTGGAACAATGCATTCATTCAAATCCATTGACTGTGTAACAAATGAAGATGAAGCCACTATCTAATAGAATTTTTAAACTCCTTGGATGTGCCTGGCTTACCACCGCACAATTTACGCCTAAAAGTTGGCTCCGTAGTAACATGCTTCGAAACATAAGCCCACCAAAACTTTGCAACGGTACGCGTTTGGTGGTAAATATATTGATGAACAATGTGATTTACGCAACGATACTCAAAGGAAAATTCGAAGGTGAAGAAGTTCTCATTCCGAGGACCCCGATGATCCCTACCGATCTTCCGTTTGAGTTTAAAAGACTTCAATTTCCGATCCCTCTTGCATTCGCCATGACCATTAACAAATCACAAGGCCAATCCTTGAAAGTTTGTGGTCTGAATCTAGAAAATCGATGTTTCTCACATGGTCAATTATATGTGGCAATCCACGGGTCGGAAAACCATCTGCGTAGGTTTGTTCTTGCACCTGATGATAAAACAAAAAATTTCGTGTATCACAAGGTGCTTAACTGAAGAGTGCAATCTATTAAAGCTTCATTGAAATACTTGACTAATAAAAAAATTAACTTAATAAAATCAAAAATCTGCTTTTTGATTGCCTCTAGGGCGGAACAAAGTTCGCCGGGTCAGCTAGTATATATTATAAGTGATAATAACCCGGTGAGAGATCGGAATTGGATTTTGGTTGGGTACTATCTGGATTTTCCATTTATTCGCTCGATTCTAGAATAGACAGCGGCCAGTCCCTAGTTCTACGATTAATGTCTACTTTAGAAAGGTATTTACGAAGAACATCCTACTTTGGTCAAATATTTCAAGACCCTATTTAAAAAATTCATCTCAGGAAGTATCTATCTAGTGCCAGTGAAACGCAACCGAGATAAAGTTTGCCTGACTTGAAACTGGCTGTAGATTGGATTAGCACAAAAAAGATATCCAGCTTTTGGTAAGTGAGTAAAAAATAGCAGGTAAAGTTCACGATATTTTATTTTATCTTTTTTGTTTCAACATAACATAATACATCGAGCAAACTTCGTCGCTACTATTTAAAAAAATGCAAAACTCTTAATGTTAACTTTTGTGAAAAATGTAACACTTGTTTGTTTTTGTAGAACTTGAGTTCTATTGAATTTCTCGAAAACAAGTGTGTAAAATATCTTGAAACTCTTGAAAAACTGTTTCTATGTTTAACATCGGTGGCATTGGCTGAAGTTGGTTGAAATATCTAAGCTACTTTTTTCTACAGTACATTTTTCATTAACATATTCAAATCAGAAAGTGAACGTAAGTATCATTTCGATTTTCTGTTGGGATTTTTTAAACAATTATCTTTTTCAGCTATTATGGACATAAGAAATTATTTCGGCGGAAAACGTCCCCGTTTAGAAGAGACTTCCGACGTGCCGACGTCCAAAAATACTATATGTAGATGCTCAGGCTAGCTCGCAATCTGAATCTCCAACAACATTAACAATATCAATAAATGAGATAAAAGATTTACCTAAAAAGGGAGAACCTATCAAGCAAATAGTTTTGACGCAGTACCCTTAATGTAATAATCATTCTTTTCTATCATCATATAATTCAAGAAGGACTTCAACTTGCAAATAAATTAGGACACCATTTCATCACAAATGATCCCAATGTCGAAACAGCTCCAACGGAATTCTTGTATGGCTCGTTACAAAGAATTATACAAAGAGGTAGCAAGAATTTGCGAACAACGACTCATAACAGAGTTCATTGTTAAAAATGTAGATGCTGAACGATCAAGAGAAAGTCCAGTTCAAAATTATTCCAGCGATGGTAGTGATTGCATATGCGTTCGAAGCAAGCGAATGCGAGTAACTGATGACCAACTGACCAACCAACCGGATGATGACAGCAATTAAATTTTTTTCCTGTATTTATGATTATCACTTATTTTTTTTTTTATTTTTTTACCTTAAAAATTTAATAACCTATTCTTTTCGTTAACAGCATAGCTATTAAACATAATTATTTTTAGTTTCATGCAATGGCATGGCGAGTGAAATCGTGTTTTTTTAAGTGCTTAAAAAAGTGATCATAGGTGTGGAAAACAGCCCACTGTACTGCTAAAAGTGCATACGTACGTCCCCAAACGCTAAAGCAGGGACAAGTGAAAAGCTCGACAAGTTAACCTGATCACAATAAGCTAAATATTTAGAAAACCTAAGGCTTTTAACTTTAATAACTGGTGGTTCAAAATAAGAAAACTACACAAACAAAAGTGCAAAGTGTTGCTGAGACTGAGAGCATTGTGTTTTGTTTTCACGTTACCCTCAGTGCAACTATTGGGTGTCTTCACTGTTCTCTTCTGCCAAAATACCGTGAAAATAGAGCGCTGCCACATTTCCTAAAGTACAACAGTGTTTGCACTATTATCCAATAGATGGCGCTCAACACATCACCTGCTGGAGCTGAAAAATATTACGATATGAACGAATTACTAATAAAATTTAAAGAAATGGAAAATTTATGTTTATCCCTAAAAGAAGAAAATTTTCAACTAAAAAATTAATTAACTAGCATAAAAATGAAAATGAAAAGTAGTGACATAACTGCTGATAAGCAACAAAATGAATTTTACACAGATGAAGAGGAGTTAGAAAAAGAAACTGCTTGGTTAGTCAATAGAACCAAAAAAGCCAACAAGAAAAGAAAAATTGAATCGTCTCCATAACTTGTTGTTACCGATCGGATCAAAAATAACAAAAAACACGAACTGAAACCTCCCCCAATTATACTCTCTGGCACGGAGTTATGTCAGCAAAATATCCAAACATTGCTTAAAGACAGTGCAAAAGAAAAGTATTCCCTACGGCTAATTGGCAAAGACCCAATAAAAGTAAATGTGTACGATAGCACAGACTATAGATCAATTATAAGCAAACTCGCGCAGTCCAAACCATACGCGCAATAGCCAAAAACCTGCATCACACATGCCAACCAGAAGAAATTGTTGAAGATCTTCAAAGGCAAGGCCTGAAAGCTATAAGCGCATTCAAAAAATTGAAATGGAAGACTAAGCAACCGTGAAATATGTTCACTCTGTGCTTCGATTCCGCAGAAGGCATAAAAAAGATTTACGAAATAAATATAATAACACTCTTTGTGACAGCGCTATACTATACATAGATTATAACAAAATATCTATATATAAACAAATTATAGCGCTGCGTGGTACACCTCTTCATTCGGTGGGTGTGGGAGCAATTCGAAGTTCAATTCATGTAGTTTTGTCATTGCTCAGAATCTTCAACACATTCTTGTTTTTGATCAACAGTGGGCAAACGCTACACCAAGTTACTTTGAAGAAAACTGCCTCATAGTCAAATGTTCATGCAATATAAAACCAATACGTTCTTTTGATATCTTTACTATGTCAGTTAACTCACTGAACTTAAGTTTTCGTTTAAACGATTTTGTGAATTTTTTGGATGATTTCTGGTATTACCGCCTCATTTGAACGTCCACTGCGTTGTGCATCATCTGTGTCTCTACGACCACGTTTGAAGTCAGCAATTTATCGTTTTATTATTGTTTCTGATAAAGCGGAGTCCCCATAACTCTGTTCAAGCCATTGCTTCGCTTGAACGGTATTTTTTCCCATCAAGAAATAGGTAAAATTAAAACATGAAATTCTTTTTTATGCATTGTTTTGAAAATAACAAAAGGAGCGTTATTCTTAGCACAATAACTTACGAACTAATATTATATCATGAAATTCTAACAGCTGCCTTTTTAAGGTTAGTACTAACTGAGACTGAGGTGAATGCAATTAATTAATTAGATGGCACTAGCTATGTGCTAGGTCGGTACTTTTCAGCCCATGTGTTATATAATAGGGATATTAATCAGGTAGAATAGTTTGCTAGTCTCCATGAGGACTCGATCGAATACTTTGCCGGCTTGAAGATAAGAAACCTGGTATTGGTGGAACATGTTTTTAATGAGCCTACCCTCATGGGCAAATGAAGTGTCCAGAGCATGTAAATGCCAGCAGGGACATTTAGAAGCTTAGAAAATATTAAAAAGCCTTCTAGCAAACCTTTAAGAATTTTATGATAAGTAAAATAGATCAACTAATATACATGATTGTTGAAAAAATCAAAATCATTCCCTTGCAGGTTGAGGTGTAAATGGACGCGGGCGTGAAACATCCTCAGCATCTTCTCGGACATCTTAAAAACTGTTAAACAACCAAAGACAGTTTTCCCCCACACACTCTTTTCAAAAAAAATTATTTTCAGGTATGGGCTTTCCAAGTTTTATATGAACATTTTATATTAATAATGCGAACGAAGGCTACTCTGAACATACGAATCATTTTATTGATTCAATAAATTATAAGTTTCAGGTATGGGCTGTCCACATTTTATAGTATGTGAACATTTAATATTTTTCTTTGGAAACAAAAACGAAAGTCTAATGCGAACTAAGGCTACTCTGAACATACGAATTATTTTATTGAAGTGAGATGCACTGGTAATGGTATATTCCTCGTAGGCATGGCACATTGACACTTAATAAATAATTAATAATCTAAACACCTTCGAAGTCATTGTTCATACTCGAATGTACAAGTAAATGTACATACCATCGTAACATAAAGACGTGAATTGCGTTAGATGAACTCGTACTTTGCCATTCTTAGGTCATGACGAACTATTCCGGCATGCAGGTTTCTTGAGGTAGTTATCAATTCAATAATAATACTATTACTTACGAATTTCGTTACGTCCTCAAGTGGTTCATATACAATAAAGTCAGCAACGAAACGAGCACATTCCTCTTCACTACCGATTAATGGAATATGAATAAATGCAGTTGGTCGTATAGTAGTGCAAACCAGTTTCTGCAATTATATTACAAGATATGTGTACATGTATGTATATGTATATGCGTATGTATTATGATTACCTGAACGTTGCATTCATTTGGTAAGGCTAACACTAATGGCCTTCGTTTTGGATAAAATGTGGCGAATTGCTTTCTAAAATTCTCAGCATATAACAGCAAAAGTCGTTCCTTAGGAGACAATGTGTAATAGCTTGGCGGATAACATTGAGGTGAATTAGCGAACTCTGCGGCGGTTTCAGGGAAGGACAGATCTATGCGCCCTACATTAAACGCAGGCTCAATATCAGACCAGTCTTCATCTCCCTCGTCTTCTTCTTCGATCATTTCTTCCTCTTCTAACAACATATCCTCTAACAGTTCCTGTTCAGCTATAGCTTCTGCAATGTGTCTCTTCTCTATTTCTTTTAATTTCGCCTCATGCTTTTTTGGGTCTATACGAACAATATCATCCTTTTTGTTTCCAACGTTTCCCTTTTTTTTCGGCGGCATGGTTACGATTAATAACAAACAGACTAACAATAAAAATATACGTTAGCAACTAACGACAATAACTCAAATAATGAATGCGTCATTTATCCGATTTTTGAACTGTCAATACTAATAAATTGATATGTATATTGAAACATAGCTAGCTTTTATTGAATACAGTATAAATTGAAGGTAATATTGAATATGTTAACTGCAATTTGAAACCAGTTGAAAAGCATGTTAAGGTGCACACAATATGGGATATGTTAAACAAGTTTAGTACAGTGCGATTTACATTTTGGCGCGTTCAATCAATATAACCTCAAATTATTAGCTCTATACATAACATAACAACAAATAGAATTTAGGTACTAGCGTAGCGCCACCTGCTGGCGGGTAGCAGAACGAATTTGTATACGAGTAGTTACAGAGGTTAAAGGTGTAACGTATCAAAGGCATTGCCACCTAGTAGTAGTTACTAAATAATAATTATTTTATAATTGTTAATACTTTCAAGTTGACAAAATGCAACGAACTCCTACTTCAAGTAATGCGCCTAAGAGAAGAGTTACCGAATTATCTCCGGATCTTTCACTGCAAGATGTAATGGTAGCCATACGTGGAATTGAAACCAACCTTAATAAGCAATTCGAGCGATTAGCTTCTAAACAAGGCATAAGAGATTTAAAAAAGTCAATGGGATTGGAAATTGAAAAGCTAAAGGCTGAAAACGAATCCCTTAAACTAGAAATACAAAAATTAAAAAAAGACAGGGATTTGGAACCAAAAAGAAATACTACGCCTTGTTGGCCAAAGTAAGCGAAATAGGTTATTTTTTAAAGGCGTTACAAAAGATGAAAAACCAACACTAGCTGTTCAAAAATTATGCGAAGATAAGCCTAGTCTGCATCACATTAAAATAAGAGAGGCACGTTTATTATACGATAAAGATAATAAGTGAAATATAATAGCAGAGTTTGAAACTGTGGAAATGGCAGGAGATATCCTCAAAAACGCTAGAATGTTGCGAGGTTCGGATATATATATTGAAAAGGGCCTTAGCTCTGAAAGGCAACAAAATAGAAAAGTGCTATTGCAGTTAAAACAAAAGCTCTTAGCCTTAAGTAGAACACATAAGATATTCGTAAGGAATGATAGCATTGACGGCAAATGGATGTCATACAATAATAATAAATTACTTATGTGTGACGGGCAGCCGGCAGAGAAAATTCTTATTCACTACTTTGGTATAAACGTGTCAAAAATTGATATTACCTATTACTCTTTGTTAGAGAAAATAAATTCAAAAACCTACAGAATTGTACTAAAGTAACCGCAAGATTAAATGTAATAACCAGCAGTGATAAACTTTTAGAAAATCGTAATCAATTAACTAATATTAAAATTGTGTCGTATAACATTAACGGCTTAGCAAACAAAATGTTATATAAAGATTTTTTTGATTACATTTGTTCGTTTGATGTTTTCATCTTGTTAGAAACGCATGTAGAAACGGAAAATTTTGAAAAATATTTTAAATTCTTCAAGGGGCTTACTCTGTTTTGGAGATCAGCAGTACGACGTAGTCATTATGGACGGGCAAGTGGTGGGCACATTTATGCGTGAAAGTTGTTTTAAAAGTGTGTTAGGATTTTGCAGTGGCGAAAATGCAGTTGTCGTTGGAGCAACATTACTCGATCAAATTTTGCGTAAAGCTAAACAAAACGAGTACCGAAACCATTGGGCTACTCAAGGAGGCTTACGGGGACCAGTCTCTGTCCAGTGCCTAGGTAAAACGGTGGCACAAGTCGTTCAAGGAATGCCGGGAGAACGTCGAAGACGAACAGCGATCTTGAAGGTCATCGACGACGCAAACATACACCGCCTTCCTCTGCACCTCTGCATTGGCCAAGATGGGGATTCCGGTGCTTCCCCACCCTCCCTACAGCCCAGACCTGTCCCTTCCGGGTTTCTTCTTGTTCCCGCGCCTGAAAAGAAAGCTGAAGGGGAGGCGTTTCGACTCCATCGAGGCGATCCAAAAAACTGTGACAGCCGAGTTGAACGCGATTCCGGCGGATGAGTTTAAAAAATGTTTCCTGCAGTGGAAGAACCGCTACCAGCGGTGTATTGACGCTCGAGGGTCCTATTTTGAAGAATATTAGTTGTATAAGACTAAAGGTTTCATAAAACTGCTTAAAAAAAATAAGGCTCATTACTTTTCAATCAAACCCTGTAATATACCTGCTCCGCTGATTTGAATGAAAGACGGTCGGTCTGTTTTAACGCGCTACCACAAATTTTTTACAGAGAAGGTTTAACAAAAGAGAATATGCAAATGTTACTGTTAAGCAGCTTTAATACAATTGAAATTTGTTTCTCTGGTACGAGATATAGAGCTTCAAGAATATGGACGCGTGATTCAACTATAATTTAGAATTATAACTAATAATTATATATCTATAATTAGGCAGTTTTCTAGCTACCCCATGTGAAAATGGTTCCCTGCTGCTATTTCCTACCCTGCTGCTACTTGCTACAAACCTACTGAACATAAAGGTATGAGTACAGGCAATGTTAGCCGTTTAGCTTACAGGTTTTGGCCCGCTCTATTGTCCTACCTAAGTCCAACGCCACTGTCCGTTCAAGTGCAAACATCATGACCAAGTATGATACAATAAAGGTGTGTGCGTAGATATTCACCTAGGTAATCCACGACGACAATGACGACGTAAATATACACACACTTGTACGAGTACACAAGAGTACTATGCTCCCATTTTTTTTTCGAAAGCCTAGATGGCCTTTGTGGCAGGCTGTGTGGGACTTTAACCCGAACTAGCAACGCCTCTTATCCGAGCGCTTGCTCCTCCCGGCACCTTGCCGTTAAGTAATACGTCGGGAGTTCGTTATTGAGTATATTAACTCAAATCGTTAGTCTATGTCAGTGCCGGTAACTATCCGGTTTTCAGGCTGTGACGGTTCTTCGCTGTTTTCAGAAGCCTGCTGTGCCAGTTGCTGTTGTCTGACGTTCGCCTTTCGAGTCCATTCGATCTCACGCAACATTTTTGTTATACCTGCTGCAGCTACGCTAAAAGCAGTTCATTTTTCTGCTTTATCGCACATTTGCGCTTTGAGGTTCACTTCTCTTGGAAATCCACCGAACCCCTTGAAGAGATCATTTATTTCTTTTTCAAAATGTGGGCAAATTAATGGAACGTGCCTTGCCGTCAGGTGCGTCAGGACAGACAAGTCAAAAAGGGTCGTCTTCTAAATGAAAATAGTGCACCGCTTTTTATTCCTAAAAGTTACATAAAAATCAGCCTCTACGTGCTTTCTACCAAATAATTTCGCAATATACGGTATTAGATTATAGGTAAAGCGACCCTTTGTTGAATGCACCCAGCGCTGTTGCCATTCCCTTCAGCCATATGAAACCATCAGAAATCATGCGGTTAGCGCTCGCGACTCTTAACGTGCTTAGTCTGAGTGTCGCTTTTATTTCCCTTATAAACGATTTTTCCACATCGGTCCATATCGGTCCTGCATACAATATAACAGACGTGGTTACTATGGAGCGAAACTGACGTTTTTCTTCGCGTGGCCCTCCTATATTTGTAGAAGTCTTGATAGAGCACTATGTACTCATTACGCTGACTGCTACAAGATCATACGGGTGTCAAGGACAACTCCCAAATACTTTAAGTATTTATTTATGTGGCAATCGCTCACAGTGATGATCAACTCCTCGTGTGCCTCCATCATACTAGGCAGGACCACTTCGGTATTCTGCACTGCTAGCTTCAACTTTTCTGAAACCAGCTACTTCCGAATGCGCGAAATGGCACCGCTGCATTTTATTTTCAGGGGGCTAAGACGTTTGGCAACGACCACCAACACGATATCGTCTGTATAACTAACGGAAGTTGCTCCTGTAGGAAGATTGATTCTCAGCACGCCGTCGTACAAGTCGATCCATAGAGTCGATCTCAGGACAGAACCTTGCACTACGCCGTCTGTACCTCATAGTATTTAATTTAATGTTCCGTGTCGTGGATCGGGCTGATTTTTTTAAATAGTCGCCAATAATTCGCACTAAGTAGCTAGGGACCTTAAATTCTGAGAGTCCACCCATTATGTACGCCCAGTTCGCCGAGTTAAGCTCGATTTTTGTATCTACCGTTACAATCGCGCAGTATTTTTACTAGACTTTCGTCTCTTATTTGTGGCTTGGCGTGCGATATGTGGGACTTGTGGCTTCGCGTGCGATATCTATTGCCACGTTAATGTATCCACCGTCGACCGAGTTTTTCGTGCTTCCTCCGCGCTCATCAGTAGGATAAGTTGAGGGCCTTCTCTGATGTCACACACTCTTGAGCACTATCGCTTAGCTTTTTGAAGCATTTCCTTCTACTTTCCTTTCCGCTGCTTTGCATATCTGGAGTTCTCGTAGCTGCGGGTCAGTTGGTTGCCATCTGTTGTATCCGCATTTACCAACTCAGCGATTAGCTCCGTCCCATACCATGATGGATTCATCAAACTTCAGTTTCTTCCATCCCCGTTATTGTGCCTCATAAATCGTCTCTAATCACGGCTTACTCGCGGCAATACTAAGGAGGATGGCGTGATGACCACTATGCTTATATGCATCGCTTAGAGACCACTTTCTCCGACCTGCGTTTTCTCTATGCGCAAAAACTAATAGCAATGATTGATCTGCCTGTGCACTTTTCGTATGTGCACACCCCCAGTTCGTTAAGTGGTTTACTGGCCGAGTTCGGAAATGGAAAGTTCGTTAATGGTCGAGTGGTGCCAGACTTTCCAGTAGGACTTCTCCACCAGCTATTAGCAACCAGAGTTGTCCGCTTGCTTCTTTGACTATTACCGTCATCAAGCGCTCAAACTCGATTACGCTCAGGTTGAATATGTAGATCGCGCCATCTTTTCCTGAGCCATGTTTCCTGCAAACATCCAAATTACTGCTTTGCCAGTGTTATCTGAGGTTCAGCTATGAGCATCCAGTTTTTTTTTTTTGCTCTGATAGTAGGATACATCTAATTTTAGTTTCGCACTTGTTTGCGAGGCCAAATCTTGGGCCTCAGCGTGTGGCCATCTTCCCCACACATTCTGCATAGTCTTGTTCTGTCTATTTCCGAGCATTGTGTGGCCATATGACTGTATTCCCACCCGATCTTAATTCTCTGCACTGCGCACGCAGCGCATAGCATACCTCAGTCCAGATATTTGCATTGAACGATTAGCATATGCATTTTTGCTGTCACAGTCGCCGTTTTCTATTTGCGTATGCTTTATGTCAAAGCCCAAATTTTTAATTGCGTGGCGTACATTCAGTCTGTCCTTCCAAAACTCCAAAAGCGAGCCAATTCTGACACCTAGCTCTTTCATCTTTTCATGCAGCGCCGGTTTGTATAAGTGGGACATCGGGGTCTATGCTATGTCACCAGTGCTGCGCTGTTAGTGGTATCTTTGGCACTTGGCGTTTTGTAGGGTGATCGGGGGATTGCTCTTGGAATCGAATAGATACACATATTTAAGTACTTATATACCAAAAGGCTTATGATGATAAGAGGAGTCGATTTGGTCATGTCTGTCTGTCCGTCCGCTCATCTGTACCTACAATAACTCTTGCAAATGTGGTGTTAATATATATCAAAGAATCTTGGTACCCTCATTATTTTTTGTCTATGGTAGGTACATATATAAAAAACGTGATATCTTCCTTACTTAAGTTGTTAGATCCGACATATATAAATTCTACTGACATCAGTAAAACCAAAACTCTGTTTCACGCAGGGTGTACGATTGCTGAAATAAAACTTAAATTTAAAATTTTTCCCTAACCCCTAAACGTATGAGGGGAAGAGAATACGCGTTATCTTCGCTATTTGTGAGGGTTGTTTACTATATGTACGATATCGTAGTGGGCGGGTAAAAATGTGTGTTCGAAATAGAAACGTATTTCAAGGCCATGAATTCGGGTGCAATTGCTCGTCGTAAATGTTGTTCACGTTACGAATATTGTAACGTTTACGTGATGCCTCGAGTAAAGATTCAATTTGTTCATGGGTGCGATGGTTCTGGGCAACAAGTGCGGTGGCAAACAGTCCACAGCCAGGGCCCAGCCGGACTTCGAAAACAAACGAAAATATTGAACGCGTGCCAAGAAGTTTGCATTTTCGTACGGCAAACACCAGTTTTAGAGTGATGAAGCACATTTTCTTAAAGGAGGAACCCACTATTAAACAATCAACAGCCACTTCACAGTCCCAAAATTTCGATTTAGTGTGCACTGAGATATTTTCGAGGGCAAGCAATTTTTGCGCACAGTGCCTCTTATCGGCGCATGCTGAATGAGTATTTTCAGTACATATGAGGTGTGTTCAAAAAATAAAGTGAGTTTTAATTTTTCTCAAAAAATATTTATTTATTCATCAATTTCCATTTTATCTCCTTCAAAGAAGTCCCACTCAGTTATAGTACACTTGTGCCAGCGTTTTTCCCCAATCCTCGAAGCAGTTCTGATGTAATGGACTATGAATAAGTTCGTGCGGTTTTTTTTCGAAATTTGAAACTTTATTGACGTAAAATGGTTACAAATTTAATATTCAAAATATTGTCCATCGCTTACTACTACTTTTTCCCATCTTTCTGGCAATTCACGGATTCCCTTTGTGAAAAATTCGGTCGGTTTTGCCGCAATCCACGAATCGATCCATTTTTTGACTTCATCGTAATTACGGAAGTGCTGGTCAGCCAGGCCATGTTGCATCGATCGGAAGAGATAGTAATTGGATGGCGCAAGGTCTGGACTATACGGCGGGTGGGGTAGGACATCCCATTTGAGCGTTTCTAAGTATGTTTTGACCACTTGTGCAACATGTGGCCGAGCATTGTCATGTTGCAAAATAACTTTGTCGTGTCTATCGGCGTATTGCGGCCGTTTTTCTCGCAGTGCTCGGCTCAAACGCATCAATTGTCGTCGGTAGACATCCCCCGTAATCGTTTCATTCGGTTTCAGTAGCTCATAATACACAACACCCAGCTGGTCCCACCAGATACACAGCATAACCTTCAGGCCATGAATATTCTGCGCCGACGTCGATGTTGAAGCATGGCCAGGGTATCCATACGTTGCCCGACGTTTTGGATTGTCGTAATGGACCCACTTTTCATCGCCAGTCACAATTCGATGCAAAAAACCCTTTCTTTTGTGCCGTTGAAGCAGTTGTTCGCATGCCATAAAACGGCGTTCAACGTCTCTTGGCTTCAATTCATACGGCACCCAATGGCCTACCTTTCGGATCATTCCCATGGCTTTTAAACGTTTGGAAATGGTTGATTGATCAACTCCCAAAGTTTTTGCAACCTCTTCTTGCGTTTGAGCCGGATCTTGATCGAGCAATTCCTCCAATTCGGTATCCATGAACTTTGGCGGCGCACCCTCGCGTTCTTCGTCTTCCAAGCCAAAATCACCACTTTTAAAGCGTGCAAACCACTTCTGGCACGTTCGCTCAGAGAGAGCATGCTCACCATAAACTTCCACCAAGATACGATGACTTTCGGCTGCTTTTTTCTTCATATTAAAATAATGAAGAAGAATTCCCCGCAAAAACACATTATTTGGCACGAAATTCGACATTTTCAAGTGTGGTAAAAATATTGTTGTTTACGCTTCAAATAAAAAACTTATACTGACGTTTGTGCCTTACGACAGTAGCTCTCCAATGAATGTTTGGAAATGTGGATCGATGGAATAATAATCAAGTTACGCCATCTGTTGTAAAACCGCACGAACTTATTCATATCCCATTACAATTTTTGGTATGCCGTTGAGCTCTCTCCCCAATTCGGTTTTTATCTCCTCAATCGTCGCAAAACGCCATATTTTCACTTTCAATCTTCGTCTCATCAATCTTGGGAACAGGAAAAATTCGCAGGGTGCAAATCTGGTGAATACGGTGGCTGAGGCATGAAAACGGTGTTGTTTTAGGCCTAATAATCTCTCACCAGCAATGATGAGAGAGCGGGTGCATTATAATGATGCAAAAGCCATAAATTTTTTCTCCACAATTCCGGACGTTTTTTCATATTCTTTCACGCAAATGACGCATAACTTCAAGGTAATACTCCTTGTTTACCATACGGCCTTGTGGTAAGAACTCCTGATGCACTACGCCATGGTAATCGAAGAAAACAGTGAGCAGAACCTTGACATTTGATCGAGTTTGGCAGGCGTTTTTTGGTCTTGGCAAAATTCAGACATCCGACAAAAAAGCCGACATCCTCAGCATCTTCTCTAATTATGATTCGACGATTCTCCATCACAATTTTCTTCACTTTCTCAACATTTTCATCGGTTGTTGATGTGCTGGGGTGTGCAGAGCGAGCGTTGTCATTCACATCTTCTCGATCTTCTGTGAAAAGCTTGTACCACTTGTAAACATTTTTTTGGCTCAGAGTACTCTCACGGAATGCTACTGTCAACATTTCAGTGTTTTTAAGCAATTAATTCCATTTTTTGTACAAACTGTGGTGGAACTTCTTTGATCAATTTTTTTTCGATAACAGAAAATCGCCGAACACGCAAAACTCTTGTCTCACAAACAAACTAAATATCTTCGAGAGGAGTGTATTAACATAAAAAAAATCGAAAGTCGAATGTACGTAGCCCGTGAAATTTGAAAATTCACCTTATTTGTTAAATGCACCTCGTACATATAGTTTCAGCAAGAAGGCCATTCACGTCTAGAGGTTCATTGCGGTTATGTATGATTTATTCCCTAAACTATCGTATTAAGCCGTTTCGGTGACATATCCCTACCACACAGGTCACCCAATTTTAGCCCTAGGGATTTTTTTCTATGGGGTGCATCATGGGGGTGCTATGAAAAAAAGGCAGTGAAATATCGTTCGCGAGGTTAATGACATCCCGATATCACTTCTCCAGCGAGTGGCTCGGAGAACAAAGGTCAGATTTCAAGACTGTATCCGCTGTAACGGTCAACATTTAGAGGAAATAATTTTTAAAAGCTGAAATCCTCACTTGTCTTCTATGTAACAGTTATTGAAATAAAGTTCTATCATTAGTAGATATTTGGTATTTCAATTCCTACTTGTAGTTCTGCCCTCGGGCACTCCGTAAAAACTCAATAAAAGGTTTAGATATTTTTGCGAAACTCATTAAGGAACCATATTCTAATAAAAGTTGGCTTATGTTTGAAATGGGCGAAACTGTTACTTAAAAACAAGGTCATATCTCTGTTATAAATTAATGGAAATTACTTATATTTGGCGAAAGTTTAAAATTCTAAAAGAAAAATGGCATGAAAACTTACTAACTAAAAGCAAACTAACTCATCTGTTTGTGAATATATTTTGTAATTTAAATGCTTGCTATATATGAATATTATCGATTTTTCTCTGCTTAAAAATAAAGTCCTTAAGATTAAAAATGCAGTAAGAAGATTCATATAGAGGACAAATTTTAATTATATGTAGTACATAACCGTAGAACCGCAAGATATGTGTGTTACAAATAAAACTTATTTTGTCATATTTAGTTTGTAAGATTATTATTATAAATGCTACTAGCCTACGAACAGACTTTTAATAGTCTCTGTAGGACTTACAGTTTATTATAAATTATAATGTATTATTATACTAGTAATAAATAAATAAATTCAAATAAAATAAATTCAAAGTAAAATTCGAGGCTGTCCGAATGTACATCTAAGTACTGCAATATGTTTTCAACAACTGTCCACAAAATAGCTACCACGAATGCATACAACCCGAAATATTTAATTTTCATATAATATATATATTATTATTCATCACATGTGCACGATTTGAATTTCCGAGCTGGTGCTTTTGTGCTAGCGTGGTGATTTTAAATTGTTTCTTTGATTAAGGTAGGGTGAAGAAGCCGTCTCTCTTCAATTCTCTTTCATTTGTGATACTTTCTATACAACCAGTCTTCGCAGCCAGTTGTAAGTAAGCGAAGACAGTTGCTCAGAAACGAGTTGGAGTTTGAGACAAAAGGAAGCTGCTCTCCTATGTATTAAATTAAAATTAATAAAGTTACTAAACAAAACGAAAGCAGTATCGTATTAGATCATTAAATATACATATTATTTAAAACAAGTGAAAATATAACCTAATATGTCTAGAATATCGGAAACAAAAGAAACCGTCGACCAAATTCAATTCAACTTAAAGAAAAGTGCTGAAAAGTCGAAAACTATAGTAAACGATCCATTGTAAGTGAGCTAGTGAGCACTGCTTTGTTTGCAAGTGTGTGTCTGTGTGTCTGTGCGCCGCTGCTACGCCAAAAAAGAAAGAATTAGGAAACAAACTTTAATGAACTCAATTTAATGAACTTTTCAAAACTTTGTGCATTATGGCTAATGTCAAGGGTGTTAAGTAATGGAATACTTTTTGATTATTGTATAAATGTGGTTGGGGACTTAATTACTGCAATACTTTTTTGTTAGTTAAGACTAATTTCCTCAACTTTTTTTAATCACTTGCTTTAAATCATTTTATCGCAATCACAAAGTTGTTACAATCTTACAATCAGTATTTTAAAGCGGTTTCGGATTGAAATCTAATTCTTCATTTACAATTTAAGCTAAAGTGTCAACTTTTGGTGTTAACAGGTTTCCAATTTATAAAACCAACATAAGCAAGATCACC
Organism: Anastrepha ludens; assembly: GCF_028408465.1. Classification (NCBI taxonomy): domain Eukaryota; kingdom Metazoa; phylum Arthropoda; class Insecta; order Diptera; family Tephritidae; genus Anastrepha; species Anastrepha ludens. The sequence goes on from NC_071498.1 coordinate 75,600,935, forward strand.
ACCATGTATGCACGTTACTCGTACTCTGGAAGCAAAACCAAAAAACATGTCAAACAACAAAAAAAAAAAAACAATAAATAACTCACTATTTTCTAAGTGTTCATATGTTCTTCAAAAATGTTTAGCCAATGCCTGCGGTACATTAGAAGGTCAACAAAATCAAATGAATCAAATGTTTACTTGCCAGACATTCATTCAATAATAATCTTTTTTTATTTCAACTGGTTCCTAAATAAGTTGTGAAAGGCATTTAGTTGCTCCTAATTTTTCGAAATTTCACCCCGTTTAAAATCACCTTTTTTCGTTTCTAAAAACTAGGGACTTTCGGGATGACGCATCTTAGAAGAACATGTGCGATATGTATAAGTGTATTTGCCCGTAATTTTGTAATATTAGAATGCGAACACTTCTGTATCAGTAATAAGTAGGGGACGAGTTTCCATCATATAATATATGGTGCAAAAATCAAATTCTATACTGAGCCGATATATTTTATGAGGCATTTTTTTTCCATGGCAGAAATACACACGGAGGTTTGCCATTACCTGCCGAGGGGCGACCGCTTTTAGAAAAACAATGTTCTTCATTTTAGTCTTTCACCCAGATGCGAACCTACGTTCTCTCTGAATTCCGAATGGTAGCCACGCACCAACCCATTCGGCTATGGCGGCCACTCAGAAATATACACTGTGTAATATTTGATTGCTTTAATTTGAAACGTTCATTTCCAGAATGACTCTCGATATTTTTGGTGTGTTGAAAAGCAATAAAATTATATTTAGCAAATTGTTTTAAGCGCTCACTTATTTCTTCATTAAATTATACATCTGAGTCGCTTCTGTATGTATTACTGTCTATACCTGTATATTGAGAAAACTACCATAATCATTCACCAAATCGCTTCCTTTATGTAGTTTAGCATAGAGAGCCAGTGGAATGTCATCGTCGGTATCCAAATCGAAAAGACTCTCGTCATCAAATCCTGGTTTACAGAAGCAGTTGCTTGCTGCTTCTACTTTACCCTGTGTTTACTAATGGCAATGCTGTTATGTCAATAATGAATTCGGCCGCCGTAGCCGAATGGGTTGGTGCGTGACTACCATTCGGAATTCACAGAGAGAACGTCGGTTCGAGTCTCGGTGAAACACCAAAAATTAAGAAAAACATTTTTCTAATAGCGGTCGCCCCTCGGCAGGCAATGGCAAACCTCCGAGTGTATTTCTGCCATGAAAAATCTCCTCATAAAAATATCTGCCGTTCGGAGTCGGCTTGAAACTGTAGGTCCCTCCATTTGTGGAACAACATGAAGACGCACTCCACAAATAGGAAGAGGAGCTCGGCCAAACACCCAAAAAGGGTGTACGCGCTAATAATTTTTTTTTTTTTTATAATTATTATGAAAGTAGTATTGGAATTCTTTGTTCTCTAACCTATGCTATATAAAGATTCAATTTTGCTTTAGATTATTCTACATTATATTATTTTCTAAGTGATAACTATTATTTTTTATTTTTTCCTTTTTTTTTTGTTATATAGAGAGTTCTGTTGGAGTTAATCGTTTTAATCTTCGTTTTCCCAATTTCTCCGATTGTGGTAGTTTGCGCAGTTGTTCATTTCAATGATTTTTTAGTCGTTGTATATGCTTGATGCTGTTAATTATGCCATCATTGTGGTCGCTGTGGATCACGTCGTTTGGTATATACCAGCCTGCTTTTGTTATTGTTCGAAGTATTTTAGATTGCCTCCTTTGAATTATTTTGATATTAGTTTTTGTTTTTGCTGTGCCCCAGATTTCAATGCCATATTTCCAATGGGTGAGATTATAGATTTATATATCACTACTTTGTTGTTAAGGCTTAGTTTTGAATTTTTAACCAACAGCCAGTATAGTTGTCTGAACTTGTTTTTGATTTCATTTCGTTTGTTTTGTATATGCCGTTTCCAATTTAGTTTTTCATCTATAGTTATGCCAAGGAACTTTGCACTAGGAAGTGTTTTTATTTCATTGTTTTCTATTGTTAATTTGTGTTTCTTAGGCTTTGTGTTTGTATAAATTAATTGTACCGTTTTATCTTTGTTGACTTCTATTCCCCAATTATCGAGCCATGATACAGTGTCATTTATTGTTTGTTGAAGAATGTCAGTCGCTTGTTTTCTATTTTATCCGATGCCATTAAAACCGTGTCATCCGTGAATGTGGCTATCATGCAATTTTTTGTTGTTGGGATCGGTATACCTGCGTAAATATCAGGTACAATAGAGGCCCTAGGACACTACCTTGGGGTAAACCTGCTGTCATTTGCATCATGAGCATTCGTCTTCGAATTTTATAATAAAATGTCGGTTTTCCAGATAACTTGTGAGAATGGTGAAGTGATTCCGTGGTAATATTTGGCTGAGCTAATATTTTGTTTATAACTCTGTGGGCTTGTTGCACAGTTGAATGCTGTCGTCTAAATCCAAATTGATGGCTTGCTATTATATTTTTTTCTATCAGAATTTTGTCTAATCTGGGAAAGAGTATTTTTTTCAACACTTTTGAGACTGATAGGGCGATATGATGTCATTTCTGATGCACTTTAACCTTGTTTGCGGATTGCCGTTATTTGTGCAACTCTCCAGAGTCGTGGGAAGCATTGTGTCCTTAATATGCTGTTGAATATTTGTCGTATATATGTAATTTTTACAGTTCAGATTTTTCAATTGATGTCTGATTTTTGCTGAGGTTGTCATTTTCATTCTCTTTTCTGGGTTACTCGTATTTACATTTTGTTCAATGTGCTGATTGTCTTTTTCGTTTGAGTATATTGTTTTAAAGTGTTCAGCTAGTATGATTGCCTTCTCTTTATTGGTATTTCCCAAAGTTCCGTGTGGTGTTTTGATGCGAGGTTTATGTGGAACTGCTTTGACTAAGTTTTTAGTTGCTTTCCATAGAGAATAATTGTTAACTGCCGTGGCCCCCAAGTTATGTACATATGTAATTCTCAAGCTTTATATCTTGGTGTTGTTTTAATAATGTTTTTAATTCAGTTGTTGATTTATTAAGCTTTGCCTTATCTTCGGGATGTTTAGTAGTTTGCCACTTTTTACGGAATTTCCTTTTTTGTTTGATATGTATTGGAATAGACTCTTTTTGTTGAATTTTTATATTTGGTGTCGAAAGGATCAGGGCTTCGATGATGGAATCGTTGAAAAAAGCTATTGCTGAGTCAATTTCATTTTCCGTTTTAATGAAATATTTATAGTCAATTGTGCTTCCACACTTTGTCGAAAATAATTCCAGTCTGTTTTATTATTATATAGTCCTCTAAAAGTTTGTTGGTGCAGAGGTCCAAGAATTGTCATTAGAAGTAGTGAATGATCCGATGATAGCTCCAAACATGACTTAATGGTGAGATGGGCTTGGGGAATATTTTTAATAATACATAAATCAATTAAATCTGGTTGTTTTTTGATATCTGTAGGCCAGTATGTCGGCTCTCCGGTGCTTATGAAGTGTCATCATATAACGAGGGAAGAGTTAGTAACAAATGTGATACTTTATCCATTTCGTCAACTTTTGCACCCGAACCAATTAATTCTGTGACCAAATCATCAAACACATTAAAATGATTCATTAAATTTGAATTTGTTTTAAATAGTTTTAACGAAAGTAATTGTTTTCTTACGGACAATTGAGATGCGACACTTTTACGCTCGTATATTTTGACCAAATTGAAAAATATGTGTCTTGGAGTACACTCTTCAGTTCTAGAACCATTTCTTCATTTAAGTTCAAAAAAAAGCACTAACCTACTTTCATTAACCCTTTTCTTGGTGTTAAATTAAAAAAACATTAAATCTAGTGCTTAAAGCATTAAATTGGCAACTAAGGGCAGAAGGTTTCAAATACATAGATAATTAATGTAGATATGAGAAATATTTTAGATAAAAAGTAAATAATAATAATCTTTTTTTAATAGTTCCTTCTAAATATCTATTTCTTGACACTCTTATGCGTTTTTAAGTCGAAATTTTAGCAAAAGTGCCGTAAAGCGCTAGAGTGGTTGTATACTTCAATCTTAATTCCCGTTGCTGGCGCTGCTCGTATGTACAAAATGTATCACAAATCTATTAAAAACTGGAAAACAGTGCTATATGAATGAAAAAATAAGCGTACGGTGCGTTTAATATCTCTTCGTTCGTTTTAATTTCTCTTTTATGGGTGGCAAAATGTAAGAATGTGAAAACTGATTCAAGAGTTTAACACTGCGGCCTTAAATTACTTGAGAAGTACTAATAATTCTTTCTTTCCCCATTCTTTCGTTTAGCCACAGATGGGTAACATTTAGTATCATTGTGATTCTAACTATTTGCACGCGATATTACAAAGTTACAGAACCTGATCATGTTTGGTAAGGTTGCAAGGCATATCATTGTATGAATCTATGTATTATATTAAAATTATTTGACATGCATTATAGCTGGGATGAAACACATTTTGGAAAAATGGGCAGCTGGTACATCAATAGAACTTTTTTCTTCGACGTTCATCCGCCTTTGGGAAAGGTATGTTTACTTTTAAAATGCCACTAAGCAAGCTTAGGTTAAGATAACTAAATAAACATCCGTACATTCACCCCACGGTGTACAAGATACAGAAGGTGACGCCTCCCGAAAGCAGCTACTTTATTTTTCGCAATTTTGACAACGGATGCCGTTAACGCTGCGAAAAAACAGACAAAAGGAAGAGAAGTTGCTTGTACGTGAATATTCCGTAAATGGCTTAGCCACGTTGTGATTTTTAATTTAAACAAACTAATAAAAATTAAGTACCTTGTGTAAAATTACGTTTCTTTTTCACAAAAAATTTTAATCCTCCTTTTCCTTGCATATCTGCAGCGCTGACGTTTCGACAAATAAAAACTCACAATATTGTATTCTATCATTCTTGCGTAGTTATCGTCTAGTTTGAGATTTTCGAACTCACAGAGAAGACGAAAAGGAAACGATTATCGTTCGAAACTGAAAAAAAGCTACAACCACTCACTTTGAGATACTGGTTAGGGAGAAGGAGAGAAATGCTGGTATAGCAGTGTTTGGATCTGACCGAAAAAATGTAGAGGTTGGGAGAGAGGAAATTATGAGTAACAATTAATTATTATGGTCCACCTACATAAACGCCTATCGAACGGTTCGTGGAATGGTAGAAAGTAAGCATTCTATTATTTTTCTTTCAAGATATGGGCTGATTTCAAAAACCGGACAAAGTAGAATATTGGCAAAAATACACGGAGCCGTACTGCCACCGGTGGTGGCGCATTCCGTTACTCTCCTCTTTCCGAAATTGAGCAGGCTTTAGACAACCTTGTTTTCACTTTAAGGTCAGTAGCTCCTAGTGTCAGATATTTGGGCGACGGCGGCCTCAATCACATCAAGAAATTCATTGATTGCAGAAAGGCACTCTTTACTTATTTTAGAATCGCCGATTCGTGATAAATTAAGCCCATAAAATATTCAATGTTCTGTAAAGCACAACCAATACCGCCGGTAGAGATGCCCACCACACAGCCAACTGCATCTGGGCATGCGCGAAGTGCTACGAGCATTAAGCGCACATTTTAAGAACGGTAACAGAATCTGAAAAAAAAATGGAAGAAATATCAATGCCGCAGGTGGATGTAATAAACAGAATGACTGCTGCAGTAACCCCAGCCTGCAATTTAGGAAAAAAACTTGGAATCTTTCCAAACCTAGTTATTATGTTCCCAACTTCTTGCGGTACTGAAGTGATATTTCCCTTCTTTTTTAAGAGTAAATAATTATTAGATTGAAAAGTGAACTCATATTTTCTTTCGTTTTTTTTATACTTTATTAAATATATACTTCTTAAATATTGGGTAGTCGAAAAAGTCTTTTCGTATTTTGTCAATAGATGTCGCTGGAGTCAGTGCTACCAATCACATTGTGTCATATCATGTGGTTAACACAAATGTTGACATTTTAAGCTTCATTTAACCAAAAAAAAATTAAATTCGCAGAACTTGAAAAAAAGTTATAGCTGTTCAAAAATGAGTGAAAATAATGAAGAAATTCGCTATATTTTGAAATTTTTTTATAAAAAAGGGAAGAATGCCACGCAAGCCACCAATGAAATTTGTGAAGTTTACGGAGACGATGCTGTATCAGTTCGTGTAGCACAACGATGGTTCGCTCGCTTCCGTTCTGGAAATTTCGATGTGAAAAATGCACCTCGCTCCGGTCGACCTATCGTTGAAAAAGTCGATGAAATTATGGAAAAGATTGACCAGGACAGTCACATAAGCTGCCATGACCTCGCCAAGGCACTAAACATCCACGGTTTTGAACCATTTAAAAAAGGCTGGTTACAAAAAGAAGCTCGATGTTTGGGTACCACATGAATTGTCTGTGAAAAATTTAATGGACCGAATTAACATCTGCGATTCTTTGCTGAAACGAAATGAAATCAAACCATTTCTGAAGCGAATGGTAACAGGAGACGAAAAGTGGATCAAATACGTCAATAATGTGCGAAAAAGATCATGGTGCAAGGGTGGTGAAGCTCAACAAATGAACGCAAAGCCAGGATTGACGCCTCGAAAGGTTATGCTGTGTGTTTGGTGGGATTGGAAAGGAGTCATCCACTATGAGCTGCTCCAGCCGGCTCGAACGATTGATTCTACACTTTACTGTCAACAACTGATAAGATTGAAGCAAGCAATCGAAAAAAACGACCAGAACTGATCAGCAGAAAGGGCGTCGTCTTCCATCAGGACAACGTTAGGCCACACATATCTTTGATGCTTTGGCAAAAACTGGGAGGCTTAGCTGAGAAGTTTTGATGCATCCACCATATAGCCCTGACCTTGCACCATCGGACTACCATTTGTTTCGGTCAATGCATAACTCCCTTAATGGAGTATAGTTGGCTTCAAGAGAAGCCTGTGAAAATTACTTGTCGCAGTTTTTCGCCGAGAAACCACAAAAGTTTGACACTGATGGAATAATGTCTCTAGAAGAAAAATGGCAAAAGGTGGTCGACCAAAATGGTACATATATATTTGGTTTAATAAAGTTCATTATAAATATAAAATAAATGAATTGAAGTTTGATTAGAAATACGAAAAGAATTTTTCGACTACCCAATATAAAGAGTGAAGCGATATTTTTTTTAATGTTTATGGAAATATTTTATTAGATTGAAAACGTAAATGAATTTGGCATGTTAGCGTACCTGAAATCTAGGGAGGTTGAATTAGTTTTAAAGGTTCTTTTCGAAGATTTGGGGCTTTATTGTGAAAAAACGGTACAAAATATTTTATTTGAAGTATTGGCCATCGCTAGCTACAACTTTCGCCCATCTTTCGGGCAATTTCCGGATGCCGTTTCTCCAAAATTCTGGCCGCTGCTTGGCTATCCATGACTCAACCCATATTTTGGTAGCCTCGTACGAGGAGAACCGCTGGTCCGCCAAATCGAGACTCATATGGCGGAACAAACGATAACCGGAGGGAGCTATGTCTGGACTATACGGCAGGTGGGGTAACACTTCCCAGCCAAGCGTTCCAAGGTATTTTTTGACAGGTTGAGCAACATGCGGCCGAGCGTTGTCATGTTGCAAAATAACCTTGTCGTGCCTTTTTACCGTTTCCGGCCGTTTTTCTTTCAATGCCCGGCTTAAACGCATCAATTGCAGTCGGTAACGATCCCCCGTGATTGTTTCGCCCGGTTGGAGCAGCTCAAAATATACGACGCCGACCTGATCCCACCAAATGCAGAGCATGATTTTCTTGCCGTGAATATTCTGCTTGGCCGTCGACGTTGATGCGTGGCCGGGCAAACCCCATGATTTTTTGCGTTTTGGGTTATCGTAATGGATCCATTTTTCGTCGCCAGTCACCACCCGATGCAAAAAACCCTTCCGATTTTGTCGCTCGATCAGCAATTCGCTCGTAAAAAATCGCCGTTCGACGCCGCGCAGCTTCAACTCGTACGGGACCCAATGTCCTTGCTTTTGGATCATTCCCATCGCTTTTAGACGCTTGCAAACGGTTGATTTATAAACGCCCAATGATTCAGCAAGCTCTTCTTGGGTTTGGCACGAGTCCTCGTTTACCAATTCCCCCAATTCCACGTCCTCGAACTTTTTGGGCTGGCCAAGACGCTCCTTGTCTTCGGTGTGAAAATCACCACTTTTGAATCGTCGAAACCAGTACTCACATGTTGAAATCGACGGAGTATGGTCTGGGTAGGCCTCCTGCAGCAATTCACGGGCTTGGGCTGTATTTTTTTTTTCAAATTGAAGCAGAAAAGCAAAGCTTCCCGCAAATTGCGTTTCGACGGCACGAAAGTTGACATACTCGGAGCACGAAAACACTGCGTTGTTTATACTTCAGCGAAATGACAGATACTGATAAACAAAGCCTAGGAATGAGGCTTTGTCATGAATATATATTCAGTATTGCCAACGCGATAAAGTGATAAATAGCGCCATCTGTGTGTCACCTTTAAAACTAATTCAACCTCCCAATATATATAAACATATTTAATAATAAAATGGCATATATTAACACATTATTTGCTATCCTCATTCTAATAAGGGCAGCAGTATTCGAAATTTAACTGTTTCTGACCTATTAAAATGGAGTTTGATGTTTGGAGTATAGACTAACGTTATGAATAGTATAGACAAACGTTATGAACAGCATATATTTATAAGTTGTGTTGCTTTTTTCGGTGAATAATTTAGCCCTCTCGAGTCAATTATGTATTATGGATTTTCAACCCACCGAAGCACCTTTCAACTACAATATGAGCTTCCGAGTTCTTTATGTTGGCTGCACTTCTGACCGCTGTCATCAAATATAGCAATATGGAAAAACCCTTTTAGACCTCACGAATTCGGTGATTCTTGTGATTAAATTTAAAACCGTTTTCACGAATATTGAGTTGTATGTATTATTTCATAAAAATCTATTACATATGTATTTATGTGTTTTACCTCCTTCCAAACTCATATGTTGTTTCAAAATGAATCGGTTTATATAATATAAGAATATATAGTACGTTTAGCTCTATTGCGCTTCCAACGCCGAAACAGAAATCATATAACCACTTATGCCCACCACTGTACATTAGGATCGGGAGAGAAACCCCAGGCATGAGACACCAAATGATAGAAAGGTTTTCTCTAATAGCGGTTGCCTCTCGGTAGGCAATGGAAAAACCTCCGGGTGTATTTCTGCCATGAACACGCGCACCCAATAAAGGGTGTAAATGCCAATTATATTATATGTAGATGTAATGAAGCGATCACAAGAAAATACCAAAAATGAATATCCATGTATCACATATAGTAACATATGTATGTACAAATAAGAATATTGAAAATAAATTTACCATATTCACCACTTTGAGTAATATTGAGCATTACTAAGTATTATTATTAAATTCTATCAATTTCTTAAAGTATTTAAAACCTGCATTTACAACTCTATAGATGCTTATAGGGCTCTCTGGGTACTTGACTGGATACAATGGCACTTATCCTTTTGAGAAACCGGGCGACAAATACAACGGTACCCGCTATGAGGGAATGCGCTATGTAAGTCAGTTTTTTAATGGCTTCTGATTTTGTTCAACATTTACATTGAATTTTCAGTTTTGCACTACCCTTGGAGCACTAATAATGCCCATGGCTTTCGACACTGTATATGATATGACACACTCCCACGAAGCAGCCCTGATCTCCGCACTTTACTTAATATTTGGTAAGTAAATTTCTGGAGAATTGATATATGCATAAACTCGAATTTTGTGTATTTGTATGTCGAAAACAGATGTTGGCCTTTTAACATTAAATCAATATATATTGCTCGATCCCATTTTGCTCTTCTTCATGACTGCGTCAATTTGGGGAATGGCCAAGGTATCAAATGCTACTGCAGCTGGAGCATCTTACACAGGCCGCTGGTGGTTCTGGTTAGTTTTTACGGGTACTATGTTAGCTTGTACGACAAGTACAAAGTTTGTAGGACTTTTTGCAGTGATGCTTGTCGGTTTGCATACAATCCATGAACTTTGGATAATATTTGGAGATTTAAAAAAACCAATTGTAAGGCTTATAGAAGTCAATAATAATACTTTTACACACATGTTTATGTAGGTATGTATAATCACTTTTTTCTTTACATGCTAATGCAGTTGGAAACTATTATACAAATAGTCTGTCGTGCGCTGGCCCTAATTCTGTGGCCAATATTGTTGTATATGCTTTTCTTCTACATTCATTTGGCAGTACTGAACCGGAGTGGAAATGGTGATGGCTTCTACAGCTCTGCTTTTCAGTCACGTTTAATTGGTAATTCGTTGCACAATGCTAGCATGCCACGTGATGTGGCCTATGGTGCAATTGTAACTATAAAAAATCATAAAACTGGGGGAGGATACCTTCATTCTCACTTACATTTATACCCAAAAGGCCTGGGAGCGCGACAACAACAGGTATTATTAACTGACAGATTATATGCAATAGTTAAACAATAATAAAAACATTTTTACATATTTATAAAAACATTGTTTATCTGCAGTTTCGCCCGTGAAGTGGATTTCTTTTAGCGTTAAGCATAATGCAACCTGAGACAATTTGTTAAATTAATTACATTTTTTAACTGAAATCTTTATTACACTCTAAGCGAAAGGAACTCACTCTGTACAGGTCTTCTTTGATCTATGCAAATCTATTTTGATGCGAAACCTAGACTTATGCAAGTTATAAAACTTTAATGAAATTTTTTACTTGTGGATGACGACCAAACGTTGTGTTACGCGGATTTATGAAGTTCATCAGATGGCTAATATCAAAGCTTGCTATATTCCGCAAAGAAATTAAAGCCAAGATGCCAAAATATTAACCCCGCGAAAGCCGGACAGCTAAGAAGAAGGTGCTGGCATGATTCCATCTAACCTCCATACACCTGACACAAAAAGAACCCAAAGTAATGCCGAATGTCGTAGCATTCCTATCTCTGTGTACTGCAAGATCACCCATGAAATTGGAAAGCTGAGATTTTGTTAACATTATTCCTTAGATTAGAAAGTAGATTCCTTGAACGCCTCCGATCCACACGTGGCCAGAACGATTTCGCGATCTTACAAGTCTGTGTACTTGCCGAACGCTTGTTGCATCGACGAGAAGCCTACCCCTCCACTGCAGGAGCTCCTCACAGAATATTCTTCCAACCTTTCCATCCAACCTTCGAGGGGAACTTATTTTCTATAACTCTTCCCTTGATAAAATCTGAGTGGAGAATGTCGTACATGAATTTAGCGAAGATGTACATTGATCAGTCGAAAAGGTTTCTACGGAAACTTAATATTCTTAAGAAAGGTCAAGCCTGTAACCTGGGGCTCTCAGTCTGATTGCGGCACGTACAGCGGCAGTTATGCCTGCGATCTCTACAGATACAAAATTTAGCATTGCGCTAAGCGCTGGAGTAAGAGGGCTTCGAAATGCTCCGTATTGAGGCGAGTTGAGTTCAGGGTATTTTATATTTCCTCATAAATAGGACGAGCTTCGTCACGAAAGGATTCATTGATAGGTCACAAACCGCCGCCGAATTAGTGTATAGATATCCCTGCATGAAATCGTACAGAATATCCACAAACTTCCCTCTAACAATTAAGCTATCCCCTAGTAGCCCCATCTCACTTGCTTCTCCAGCAAGTCATTGATAACGGCGACCCAGAGAAATGGTGGAACCACACCGTCTTGCGGAGCACCCCTACTCACCTACAGAGAGACCCCGCTCCAGTCTACCCCGACCATTCTGTCGCTAAACATTTTGTTGATAAACTTGAGAAGGTCGGCCCCTACCCCAGTTTGTCCATAAACTTGTGGTAGGGTTGTGAAGAGTTCAGAAGGGAGCCAGAGGGACATGAGCTCGAGGTCGCACAATTAGATCCTCTTGTCCAGCTCCAGCTGATCCATCTCCAGCTTAGCTTCCTTCCATTCCTCTCCCACCAGGGCGCAAACTATTCATTTGTATGTTCCATAATGCCACCTGGCACAGTATGGGGCAGATACAGGATTCTCCCTTACTACCATCATAAAAACCGCTGAGATGTGCGTACGCTACCCTCTCCCATTCCTCCTTTGCAGAAGTGTCATCTTTTCCAAGAATGATAGAGCATTCATGTTTTGCGACTTCGCTAAAAGACTTTGACATAACTTCATAAATCTCGCACCTATTTTCGCAGAAAACATTCTCTTCCTCTTAGAGTTTCCGCTACCCTTCTTCATCTCGCTGAGAACTTTCTGGCCCACTCAGCCATCTGAGAAGCATTTTGGCGAAAGAAAGAGATATTAATAATTATTGAAAGGCAAAAAATAAAAGCTCTCAGCGATATCTGGGGAATTATGGGTAAAGCTTCAACGATTGATCCAGGAGATTTTGAGTTATGGCGTTATGTACATACAAAAATAGATAGACAGAGCTTGAAAAATAACAAGTTTCAATAAAACGCTTTAAAGGCGAGCAGAAGCAACGGATGTTCAAGTACCCATCCCATACATTTAAAAGCTGTGAAAAATATTATTGAGATATACCAAAAGCATTAATTTAATAGAATACAATCAAATACAAAAAAAAAAAATTAAAGTTTAACTACGTATATACAGCATACGTTTTGTACCCAAATATCTAACTACGGTGTTCTTGTGGCCTACAGATCACAACCTATACACATAAGGACGACAATAATAAATGGATTATAAAGCCATACAACAAGAAAGCATTTGTCGATATAAAATATGTTCAGCATGGAGATCTTATTAGGCTGGAGCACGTTGCTTCGAAGAGAAATTTACACTCGCACGATGAGCAAGCTCCGGTTACAAAACGTCATCTACAAGTAACAGGCTATGGCGAGGTAATGCTGAATTTTTAGTTAATCCAAACGAAGTAGAGATAAGTTGTATAAGTTATACGTGTACACTGAATCGTCAAACATTATTATGAACCACTGTTGACAAATTCATTCGAATAATTATTATCGCTTCAGGACGGTCAGGGTGATGCTAATGATATTTGGAGAGTTCTTTTGGTAGATAACAAGCAAAATACGAGTGTTAAAACCGTTACAACAAAGTTTTTGCTAGTGCATTATATGCAAAATTGCGCTTTAACCGCAAGTGGAAAACAACTTCCGAAATGGGGATTTGAGCAACAGGAAGTTTCTTGTAATCCCAATATAAGGGACAAGAATGCTATTTGGAATGTCGAAGATAACCTAAACAAGAAACGTAAGTTCTGGGTAAGATTATTTGTGGCATAAACTAGCATCAATAATCAAATTTTACCTTTATAAAAGAAAACTTTAAACTTTCATAATATAATATTAACAGATATATTCCGCATTATATAGCATCCGACCCGCAAAATAATACTAAAACCGCTTAATTAATTTGCCAAATTTTCTAGTGATCTTTTGCGAGTCAGATGTAAAACAATACAGGCCTTAATATAAATTAGTATACAAAATTTGTGTCTTCACATAATTTCAGTGCCCAGCGTAAATCTCCATATGTATGCGCCGGGGTTTATTGCCCGCTTTATGGAATCACACGCGGTCATGTTTCAAGGAAACGCCGGACTTAAACCAAAGGAAGGGGAACAAACCAGCAAGCCATGGCAATGGCCAATTAACTATCGGGTATGGCGTGATATAACTTTGGCGTGATTTATTTAGTGAACCTTAGTTAACAATCTTTTAAAATAATGTTACTTATTAAATTCAGTTGCAGAAGTGTTAGTTTTCATTGTAACGATTTGTTACCTATGTACGTACCTAAAAACTAGAAGGAAGTGAATTTTGTACCCCATCCCCCCATCCCTAAAACAAGATTATGAGTTTATGTATAAGTATATAAGTCGGTCACAATAGCAGACGTCGTAGCCGAATGAAGTGGTGCGTGGCTACCATTCGGAAGTGCGAAGGCTCGTTACCACGGGCACAAAACACCCATTAGTAGAAAAAGTGTTTTCTAATGGCGGTCGCCCCTCGGCCTGCGAGTGTATTTCTGCCATGAAAAAACTCCTCAGAACAAACCATCTTCCGTTCGAGGGCGACATAAAACTGCAGGCCATTCCATTTGAAGAAAACATCAAGACGCTCACCGCAAACAAGAGGAGATGCTCTGCACATCCAATAAAGGATATAAGGCCAATTATATACATATATAATATATACGTTAACTTTCTTTAACGGTATTGCCATGACAATAACATATTTTTGTTAATTTAATTTTGACGAATAAAACGAGAATCGGTTTTTGCATGGTCTTTCCTGGAAGTAAGAGTTGTGGCGCGTCAGTGAGTGTTTTCGGTTCGTGAAAACTTGGGCGTTACCCCTTTCCTATGTATCTTGCACTAGTTGAACTACAGGACTATTTTTGAATGAGGATGTAACATTCGTTACACGAAATTAGGGAAAAACTATGAGGGATAAAAGCATTATAGGAGCAAGAGTCAATAAAGTTTAGCAAGAGTTCTTAATACAGAGTATCAGGGGCCAGAATTAGGAATTACAAGTTAAATTAAAAAAAAAATACATATATGTATATATATATATTATATAATTGGCGCGTACAGCCTTTTTGAGTGCTTGGCCGAGCTCCTCCTCCTATTTGTGGTGTGCGTCTTGATGTTGTTCCACAAATGGACGGACCTACAGTTTCAAACCGACTCCGAACGGCAGATATTTTTATGAGGAGCTTTTTCATGGCAGAAATGCACTCGGAGGTTTGCCATTGCCTGCCGAGGGGCGTCCGCTATTAGAAAAATGTTTTTTTTTTCTAATTTTGGTGTTTCACCGAGATTTGAACCTACGTTCTCTCTGTGAAATCCGAATGGTAGTCACGCACCAACCCATTCGGCTACGGCGGCCGATTAATTACTAATTATAAAAAGCCATTTGAATAACTATTACAAAGAAGACAAGTGAGGATTTTAATTTCTTATTAAGTCCTTTCTCAATATTGAATGCATAACTGTTGGAAGTCCCATGGCCACCGCTCTATTGTGCACGAACTGACGCGGAATATGGTGCAAACGTGTGTAGACGAGTCCAATGTTCTTATTTCTCGATGTCCAGCTGGGCTCCGGTCATTGGCTGTTTGGGCTGAGAGTTACAGCTTGTATTTTCAGATGGACGGACGGAAATTAAATCTTTAGTAGTACATATAAATTTCTGTAACTTTTTATCGGATCTTGTGTTAAGCTACTAATTGCAGATGACAAATAATGATGATATTCACGGCGGCCAGGTAATTTATCAGTTAGACTATCTATCATAAAGAAGTCGAACATAGATAGCCTGACCAAACCAATCCGTAGCACACTTTTCCAAGGAAAATCAATAAAAACAAAAAAAATTGTTTCAGTAAATTTTGGAAAATGGATTTCACCTTAACATTGCTGCTAGCCCCACTGACAAATTTTTGCAATGTATAGATAATTCATGCGTTATTCCATGCGTTTGATATTGCATATTCCTTTTCCTATATTCCCTGAAAAACACTCCATCATGGTATTCAGAATTGTGTTTGCTTTGTAAGGAGGTGTGCCCACTACTTTTCACATAGAATGGTCAAATACTCACACTCTACAAGTAGATAGCTTGGATATACATATGGGCATACATATGAATACTAATGTACTGCAACAAATATGAAAGAAACTAGTGAATTTCTAAAAAAGTAGATATATCAAGGATATTTCGCACAGTGTTAGTACACAGCACTGGAAAAGAGTTATTTTATCTCTTAAAGAGGTAAATTGTGGCTTCTAAGTTATTTTGCCTCCTGTTGGAAAAATTCTGTCAAATTCTATGTGATGAATTTCGTTGTTTTCTAAGAAAGGCAAAAATAGTAAAATATTTGACAAGAAATCAAATTCCTATTGGCTTTCGAGCCATAAAAAGAAAATTATTTTGTGTTTTAGAAAATAAACCTAGCATCTGGACCACCACCTGTATTAGGCGTAACTAGACCATTATTTTGGGAAGAAATACATTATATTAAACAGCTTTAGTATATAATTTATTTATATCTCTGTATATATAGTAAGTATATAAAGATTTATGTCTTTTTCCTTTACTAATGGCACTGACTACGTTTTGTGTTCGGTCGTAAGCATTGCACTATAATATCAATAACTAATACAGGGACAATTCTTCTCTGGAAACTCTTACCGCATATATCTGTTGGGGAATCCTATAATTTGGTGGAGCAACCTAATTTTCCTTGGCGCTTTTTTGATCGTTTCTTTGGTAGCAGTTATCAAGCAACGTCGTCTCGAAGGTCAATTGCAAAAACAAGAGGTATCCGTATTACAAACAGTTGGAGCAAAAATTACAACCAAGGGTAATTATCGTATCTCTAAATTTATCTTCATATATACTTATATATACTTGTGTGGGATGGGCCATCAGAGGTTTGCAACTTGAACTACAGTTTGCTTTTAATGTGTCAACTTAAATTCATTGGTACTAAGGCAGAAAGTTATGTTAACATTTGCGTTTCTAAAAATTGGCCGATTTGCGCGCGAACGAGGTGGGGAAATATTAAAAGTTGGTAAATACTAAAGCAAAATGGTGAATAATCACCTTCTGAAATCGCGAGAAAACTGCGTTGTATATTCAGTAGAAGAGAAGCGCCTTCCTCGCAGTTTGTGAAACGTGTGTGAAACTGGATCTCGATTGGATACAAAACCACGTTCTAGCGCTCGCACAGTATGCACAACCGAAAATTGCTACTCCTGCTGAAAATCTGCTAGAAAAACCAAGCCCATAAACATCGCGTTGCCCTCAGGAGTTGAGCATCTGTACTAATTCGTTTCTACTTAAAACTATTTCAAGTTTTAAACGTTAGGTGGGCAACCACATAGAGGTAGCGTCCGGCGTGACCGAGTAGTCTGTACCCGAGTTCGATGCCCACTGTGGGCACAAAACCTCCGCAGGTAATAACAAGAATCCAACTCATGCAGTCATGAAAACGCTTCTAATAAAATTATCTTCGAGCCGGAGAACATTCGTTTAATTTCCTTAGTTTTTTTAATAATGAATTTTTGGCGTATCCTTATACGAAAGCTTATCTCTGTTGTGCGGCTGAACTTTGAATCAGCTAGGAGACGCTGGAGTCAAGATATTTTTATTACGATTTTACTATATTTGCGCTTGCTCTGATTTGACTTACATATATTCAGAATACAAATTCCCTTTACGAGAAGAAATATGTTTGGAGGAAATGTACCCGCTAGGTGAAAAACCTACATCTTTTAGATATTTTAAGCGTATGATCGTACATATATCAATCATGGATGCTGTGCCAAATTGCAAATAGTTTCATAGAAGATGAGTTATTGTATCTATGGAATGTAACAGTACTATTGAATCATCGATGAAAATATAAATTTTTAACAAAGAGCCAATATGAATTTTATTTATCCCGATAAAACGGCAAAAAACGTCATTTACCTTAATTCTTCTTATATCTGATTTCTTTTCAAAATAAAACATATTCAGTAGAACACTTGGTGCAGCTCATCAATCATTAACGATCTGTTTCCTAGTTTGTAAAATAAGTGTTGCAACAAGTATGACTGTTTCTTCGACAATCTTTGTATCTCCTGCTATTTTATGTAAGACTTTTTTTTTATAGATAGTAGAGATTCAAGACGAATATCATTAAATGCAGCAACATGGTTCTTCATCGGATGGACGACACATTATATTCCCTTTTGGACAATGGGTCGTGTTCTTTATTTCCATCACTACTTTCCAGCCTTAATATACAACTCAATGTTGACAGGTAAGACAGGGTTCACTAAAACGCTGATTTCGTATATTCCATATATTATTTTTTTGCTAGACTTGCTAGTCAGAATTTGAATTTTCCCTTGGTAACCTGTAAGCAGATTTTCTGCTGAAAGTCAAATTTCATTACAAAAATAGTATTAAAAATGAGTAACACCAAATCACCTGGTTTTAAACATTTGCCTATATTTCATCATAGTAGCACTGCATTTGAGCTCACATCATTTCGCGTCATCTTTTTCAAGCATTTGCAATATTTTCCTTGTTAAACATACATATATTAGTAAAATATTGGACAAAGTAACTGTAAACATTGTATAAAAAAACCTTATAAATCGAAGTTCCTAATTGCAAAAAATGAACAAATCAGCTGCGCTGATAATTTCACCTTTTATATATTAATTATCCGATTTAATTCGGAATTACTTTTGGAATTAAATGTAACTAACAGCTTAAATCTATTGTGAATGAACAATAATGAAACTTTTAAAGAGAAGAACAAGAAAGACTGGTTTGTAATATACTAAGCCGTTCGAAATTATATTAATTGTTTTTATATTTCGGAGCAGTTTGAGAAATTGCAATTTCAAATTTTTTTCTAATAAAAAAATTATTTGTTAGTATCAGAGCAGCTTACGAGTAATAGCTTGCTTGCGATCCATCTTTTGCTGACAAAACTATCCAAAAAAGCAAATGACCTGCTCATTAATCCGCGTAACAACCATCTCTCATAGAATTCTATAATTGAAATAATATATTCTGAAGAGTCTTTTTAGTATATTAATTGGTTTCATTAATTTACAGGAGTGATGTTTCAATATTTAGTAAGTCACTTACCAAAGTGGCTTCAACACACACTGCTTGGTGGTATAATTTCTGTACTGGCCTACAGCTTTATAAAGTTCTCACCACTTGCCTACGGAATGAGCGGATCATTAGCCAACGAGCCTAATTCTACAATGTATGGACTAAGATGGCTTTCAACTTGGGAATTTTGATTAATATACTTAGTATGAATTCATATACTTTATTGTTAAGCTTTTGATCTCTCTAATCAATTTAATAATAGCTTAATAAAATTGCTTCTGTGAATTCTTAAAATATCTGCTGCACAATTGTTTACATAACAGGCCGTGTAAAAAGTCCTGTAGTTCCACGAACTTGGCTATATTTTGCATTTACTTTATTTAAGGCGAATCCATACAAGGTGATATCAGTAGTGCAAAAACAAAATATGCAATTTTTTTGCACATAAGTATTTCGTTAAACCTTTTTTCACTTTAAAGCACTATTATATCAGCTAAATTAGGATTTTTTGAGCTGTTGCTTTCCATGCAATGCGCCTTATGAATTACATTTAAAACAAGTGATATTGAGGTTTATTAATTAACTTCCGAATTATCTCACCATTAAGGAATCCCGGTGGTCTAGAGCTCGAAAATTTAGGGTATTTTTCGGCATTGAAATTGAAATTAAAAAAATTAAAACGATATTTCACTTTTTTAGGCTTTTTATTTAACTCCTTTTACATAATAATTTAAAAAATGGCGCTGATGTTGACCCTCCCGAAAAATTGGCCCTGATGGTGTTGTCCATTTTGGCTCTTCTATTTATCTGAAACACAAAAACCAAAAAAAATAATAATCAGTATGATTGTAGCTATGTCCCACTACTAGAATAAAAAAAGAATTTGACACTCTAAAATTTGGGGTTTTTCAGTTTTCAATAAAAAAAATTCGAAATAACTGAAATAATAATATGATTTTAGTAGGGGCGATAGCCATTGGTGTTGTGAACATCATGAAATCGATTTTTTGACCACGGGGTCTCCTTAACAGATATTTTGTTTTAAACTTTGCAAGACTTATGATTTTAGTACGGGCGATAGCCATTGGCGTTGGGAACGAACATTTTGCTCCTCAAAATATTATTATTTATTGAAAAAAGTAAATAAATTACAAATTTAAATTTAATTTCTAACCCTAGGAGCCGAAGGCCTTCGGCTAGAGCGTTCCTCAAAATAGTCGCTTCCAATTGAACAAAATGGGTCACATGGTGTAAAGACATTTTAATTACTATTTGCAATTTTTAACCACTGTCAATTGTTTGATTTATGAACTATGAAGAGAGATTCTGGCTGATTCCGTTTTTCAAAGAAGGTCTGGAAAACTAAAACTATCAATGAAGCTCTCAATGAGAGCGTAAAAGAATAGAATTGGGTGTCAAATATGCAAAGTGACAGATGTTGGCAATATATGACTTAACACTTTGTTGATCGGTCACGAGTTAACTCGTGTTTTTACGCCCAAACGTACACAAACCAGCTCGTATACTTTCAAATAAAAGTTATATAAAAGATACGTCCAAAATTTCAATTCAATTCATTACAAATAAATTTTCATTGTTTCATCTTCTTATTGAATTACGACATAATAGCCGTCAACACTGTGTTAAAATATTCCATGACTTATTATCAAATTAATTCAATTTGCTGTCTTTGCGATTTCATTGAAAGCAATAAAAAATTTAGTGTCAAGTAAAATATAGCGTTTGCACTTTTGCAAATTTCACAGTTGTTATAAAATTAATAATTGAGTGTATAATGTTGAGTAAGTTCCTGAATTGTTAATGCATTATTCGTATAGTACCTGTCTTTTTCGAATCCAAATAAAAAAAGCGTAACTTCGTTAAATCACAGCTCCCAGCTGGTCAATTGTTATCACCGAGACGTCTGATAACACGATTACCGAATTCGGCTCGCAAAATATCGATTGTGACATGGCGCCGTCTTGCTGAAGCCAAAGATTATCCAAGATCAAATACCTCAGTAGCAAGTCCAATCTGCTGCATTGTCAATTATGGCCTGGCACCGGCGGGGCATACTTTCCACTAGTTTTTCTGCATATTCTACCGGAAATGGCCTCCAAATTTTCTGAATTTGTCGAGAAAGTTGATCTAAATTACATGGCTTGCGTTTGCAAAGCTGCATTGTCATTGGAGCCCACACATTTTCTATGGGATTTGCATCCGGTGACTGAGATGGCCAATCTCAAGTGACAACTCCGTTTCGAGCCTTCCACTCGCTACACGCTCGACTCCGATGTTTCGGATCGTTGTCCTCTTGAGGGATCTAGCTTTCATTTTTCCTGATATACCATTGCTTAGCAGATGGTAACAAAGCCTTTTGATATATTTTATTCATTTTTTCGGCGCTTAAATTCTCGGTAGTACCGAAATCTTTGTTTAAAAAGCACCCCCAAATATGGACCTTGATGGGGGTGTTTAACAGTCCGTTGAAGCGACCTACTGGTGGAGGTTGTGCAGGCGTGTTTGATGCTCGGAAATGTATAGAACCCGAAAAAATTGTAATCGTGGGTTCCATTTGAACACGGAAAAAATGCTGCCAAACTAAAATGTCAAACAACAGCGCACTTCAATGTAAACAAGGCAATTTAGCTGTGGCAAATAATTTTATCCATTCAGTAAAAAGTATTTTATTTTAAATTTCTCATAAATATTTAGTTCAAAATTAGGTTAAGTTAGGTTTAAAGAAAAATATGTACAATACAATGCAAAATAGTATGACGCGTCTGTCCTCGCCGGCTATTTGTTCGAACTGTAGCGTTTATTCAGTTACGTTTTTATGTTGTTTTCTTGTTATCAGCGTTGGCATCGGGTCGTCCGTCTAGTCTGGTTGCCACATCAGCAAATAATCCTTAAGGCTTTTGTGAAGTTAGCTGAATTTTCAAATTAAAATGTATTCGTTGACATGTGCAGTTGTATTAATGGAGGAAGAAAGTGAGAGAAGCAAACGGAGTCTCAGAATTAAGCGAAAAATATGTAGAGATGCAAGCAACCCTCTCGATAGAGGGGCAATAAACGACCTATTTGGCTACACAACATTGACTTTGGAAATATATTTGCAATATTTCACACCGTTGTTCAAGCGTAAAATGATTCATTCTGCAGCAGTTTCTAGCGGAAAAAGTTGGTACTGTCAAAATAATATATGATTAAAAAAACACTCTTTGGACCACCTTGCAATTAAAAAATTAGGTTAATGCTTGTTTTGGTTAATTTCACTTATTGGGTTTTTTATTTAGCAAACAAGTACACAACGAAATATACAAACTTAAACAATTAAATTAGTAACATAGATTTCAACATCTACATATATTCACTTAGAATGTAAACGTTATTTTATAGGTTATTGTGGTTATTGTTAGACTTAAGTATCAGGCATGGCTTGAACTATATCACTTATACTATTTCACAGATCTTTATAAATTGTATATTATATATCACCTATGTCAGCATTCTTATTTAAGTTAGTTATTCTTTTAATAATAAAAAACTATTCCTGCTGTAGCCAATATTCTTTAACGTGTTTTATTGCCATCGGTTTCCGTTCGCTTTCAATATAAGGTCCTGAAGAAATGTGAATTCTGAATCCGTATTAATATTTGTGGATGCTGCAGCGTCTTGAACATCTTCATATATATTTTCATACATATAATCAGGAT
The DNA here is from genome assembly GCF_028408465.1 of Anastrepha ludens. Lineage (NCBI taxonomy): Eukaryota > Metazoa > Arthropoda > Insecta > Diptera > Tephritidae > Anastrepha > Anastrepha ludens. The sequence continues at coordinate 75,623,332 of NC_071498.1, forward strand.
TCAGAGCAGACGTTAACGCAAAAGGTTTGTTCGAATTAGAATAATCGGTTTCATCATAATCTTCACTTGACTCTTCGATATTTTCATCTAAATCTGAATCTTCGATTTCATGTTGACGGTTAAAGGCTTTAAGCAACTCGTCGATTTTTTCAGCTGGAATATTCGACACCATTCTCACGGCAATTTTTCGTCGAGAACGTTTTAAATATTTAGTTGTCTTGTTTTCATCGTCATTCAATTCAAATTTCTTATCATTCATAAGTAAATATTTGGGGTTTGCTTCAATAATGCGATGAAAGGGGCCCATTGTATCTAACCAGTTTTTTTTCGACTTCAATTGTTCAACTGTAAATCGTAGTGTAAATTAGTTATATAAACTCAAAAATTGATTAATCGAAAGCAATTCAAATACAAGTAACGATTATACTTTAATTATTTTAACGTAACACACCTTTACGCTGTGAAAGTCCCAACTTCTGTTGGAAGACACTCCATTCGTCTCTGAGATGTTTAGTTTCCTCTGCCTTTGGTTTAATATAATAACCGACTGCATATCGCAAAATCCACGTGGATATAATGCAAAACATTAAAACATTATTCATATTTAAAAATGTGAGCTTCCGATTATTCAATAATATTCTTGTTTGAGTTTTGATACTCAGTACGCAACTGATATCCTTCCACTTTCCACACGTCCTTTTATATGAATTCGTATGTCGTATGCCAAACTAATGCTGAAAACAGTGAAAAACGTACGCAGTCCCTTAGCGCAGCCCCTAATGAGCACAAAAACTCATCCCGTGAGAACAACTGCGTTCTTTTAATTACATATTTACACAATACATCGGCTTGTGTGTGTATGTGTTTGGTTGTATCCACACAATGTTGCCATTGATATTTTTGCTTACACACTTTTTCACACATCCGCGTTATCAGTTACAATTTTTCATTGTTTAATAAACCAAAGCCAAAAAACCAACAAATGCAAATAGTTCATTTATCTATAACTAACATTATTCAACAGTGTTTTTAAGTTATTTTAATAAAAATTATAATTTTTCTAAGTTTATTTTGTAAATGATTTCGAAGCGTACTGTTTGGCAAACTGTGTGGTAAGAGAGCAATCAGCTGACAGGGTAGTACGGGAATTTTTAAATATCGTGAAATAAAATCTACGATACTACGTTACGGAGGGAAACAATTTTTCATTTACATGGAGTTCCCATTAGTTTGAACGTAACAGCTGACAGGGGACTGCGTTTACGTCGGTCACTATTTTCAGCATAAAGCATTGCCATGACATCGGTCATTAGCGGAAGCGTCAAGGCATCAACTACTGCAGTCCGCTGACAGTGATACTGTAAACACTTTGACGACGACACTTCACCTTGTCAGGAAATGCCGTCTTTTAAGCGGCAGAGACATAACAAAAAACTTGGAGTGATTTTTTTTTGGTGTAAAAACTGTTGATACTGTAAAACTGAAACTGTAAAAAGTTGATTTTTTTTTAAATCGTCGATTGTTATTACATTTACAATTTTACATTTTTACACTTACATTTTACATTTACCACTTTTTAATGGCAGCACTACATTTGCTCTTGTCGCCCGCCAAATTAGAAACAGATTTAATTAGGCGGCCTCAACGATTGTAGTTCTGTAGTCTATGTACATACATACATACATGTCGGGCCGTCGGCTAAATAATTGCGGTCATAAGAAAGTGTCTATTGTAATATTTCAGAGATAGCATTGGGCGCGATATTAGCGTTCTTCAAATTAGGCGACAGTTTACTAACAATTAAAGGCAACGACTACCGGCTATTGGGTACTAAACATACAATTGTACATAACATGCATTTGTTGGTTTGCAAACATGCAAAGTTAAATACATATGTACATACATACGGTATATGAGAATGTACTTGCATGCATACATATGTGCACATACATATACTCTGCCAGCATTAAGAAACGGATACCTGTTAATGTTAACATTTTTATTTTTTTATTATTGATGTTTTGGTGGTCACTGCTGCTATTGTAATTCCTCACGTTTGTTTTAGGCTGTTAATCCTAACACCTGCTCTCGAATATATGTATGTATATACTAGCTTTAACCCGCGGCCCCGCTCGCGTAGGAGTAGTTTTGAAGGATTTAGGATATGTACATATATAGAATAATTACAAACAATAATTTCATAGAAAATAATTTTTTATTAATAACCATAATATTACAATACCCGGCATCCGTTGCTATGCCTCGTTGAATAAAATCAAAACAACCAATCAGAAGAATATGAAGCAAAATTATTATCTCGAACCGTTTTTGAACTTTGCCTTTGGGTCATAGTTGAACAGCTTATGCGGATTATGAAGTCTAGAGCGTGCTATAAATAGTGGGAAATAGGAAAAACTAAGATTTTTTAGGTTAAATTTAAGCAAATATTCGATTATTAGTGACGAACGGGAGTGGTGTCGTGGCCTGGGGGCTGTGGGAAGGGAGTTCCATCATAAAAACATGCCTGTAACCTTCATTGGGAGAAAATATGAATGTTTAAAAATTTTTACGTCATTTGGTGTTATCATTTCGTAGTGATGCGCGGACAGCGTACAGACATTCACCTTTATAGTATAGATGTATGTGTGGTATATGTAGTATGTAGCTTGTATACCGTTGCAGCCGCCGAAGATGTTGTTGGTAAAAATACCATAGACAAACAAAACAGGCTGTCGGCATTACTATTATGGTGCTCACAGTCACCAACGTAAACGCAGGCCTTTGTCAGCTGATACTATGAAATTAATGAGAGCCCCATGTAAATGAATTCTCACCACCTTTCCGTTCTGTAGTATCGTAGCTTTTATCGTAGGATTTTGGATAGTTTCCGTATAATCGTGTCAGCTGATTGCTCTCTCACCACACAGTATTGCCAAACAGTACACTTCGAAAGCATTTACAAAATAAATTTAAAAAAATTTTAATATGTAAATATGTAACTAAAAGAACTCAGTTGTCTACGGGATAAGTTTTGCTCAATTTTGTGTATCCTACGGGCAGCGGAAATGGACTACGATACGTTGGTGAGTGTGAGCACCATGAGAACCCAAGTGAGTTTATATTATTTTCTTGCTTTGTACACCCACAAGTGCAATGTAGAACTGTTAGCAAAGTAACCCAGTAGGAATCGTGTATGGCATCCCGGTAGGAAAAGTAGCTACGTTATTAGTACAAACATAAACGATTTAATAAAGGGGACAGATACCTGTAACCGGCCTTATTTTCTCTGATTTTCATTAAAATTATTTAAAATGAAGAAGTCAATATATTTTTTTCAAAATTGGCATACAGTTTATTTGTACTTTAAAATAATACAATATAATTTTTTTTTATTTTTATTTTAATCATTTACAATAAAATAGCGGATGTATACTCAATTCTTCCAGGAAGGTCGCAGCCGAGCCTCTCAATCGGCGGGTATTGTAGCATCGGCGTGAGTGAAGTGAATACAAAAACCCCAACATTTTTTTTTTGATTAATGTCATAATTTCTATATTAATTAAAAAAAAAATGAAAAAAAAAATTCGCGGAATAAAATACTTCGAAACAAAAATGAATTTTGGGGCGAATTTTCCTACTATTTTTGCTTCGAAAAAATTATAAATTCACATAGAAAAAAATTTCCTAAAACAGATGTGTGCAAAACTTCAGGGAGATCGGTCAATAACTTTTCGAGTTATCTTGTACGCCAATTGAAAAAATATAGGTTTGAAAAAACGCTTTGAAATCACAGCTGCTGTGTTGCAAGAATTTTTCAAGTGGCACATTCGATGTGAGATTCTGGCCTGCTTGGTAAAAGTATAATGTCCTAACTGTCATTATTGTATTTTCTTTGTCATTTTCAACAGTAAATAACCGTCAATAACGAAATTATCAAAAACTAATTTATAGAAAATTCCGCTTACGGGGGTGATGAGAAAGCGATAAATTCTGGGAAAATTTCGCGATAATAAATAATGCCAATTCACGAGTATTGCGATCTTAATTTAAAGATTTGCATAAGTGCGAACATTTTAAAGATGCGTCATAGAAGTTCGATATCGTAATTTGTGTTTGTCCTACCAGGCATCAGATGTTAAATAACAATTTAAAAAAAGTTCCTTACGTATATAAATACTTACTTCTTATATAAATATTATAAATATGTATGTATGTTTTACTATATTTACTAAAGCGTCCTGCAATGTCAGACCACTTTAACTCGTTATAAATTCGTGCATCGCTGTAGTCGTAAAAAATAAGAAAAAATACAAAAAGTGTTAACCCTATGTGGTTGATGCCATCCCATTGACGGTATTCGCTAGTCGCCGTAAACGTCCGTGCCACCAGTTTGACAGAGGAATTGAGTTTTCAATACTTATAACGCTATTAAACACAATAAATCAGTTTGAACGAATTCAGTGTTTTCTAATATTCATACATATATTTATTTTAAATCACTAAGGGAGAAATAACTCCGAAAAGTTAACTTTGATCCGACTAGACGGTGCTCCCATCAGAGAAATTTGCCTATCGCAAAGGGTTAAAGCGCACAAACGCACTAAGAAATGTGTTCTTTATATACAGGGTTTGATTGAAAAGTAATGAGCCTTCCCGCGCGGAACGTCTGCCAAGCGATCAACCGAATCGGCTGGCGGGGGAAAATGATCGTTGGGCCTTCCCCTTCCACTAGAAACCGGTCCCAGTTCGCTGGCAACAGCGGTGCAGTCAACATCGCTCCGCGCGTGAAAGCTGTTTTAAAAGTGTATTAGGATTTTGTAGTGGCGAAAATGCAGCGATCGTTGGAGCAACGTTACTCGATCAAATTTTGCGTAAAGCTAAACAAAACGAGTACCGAAACCATTGGGCTACTCAAGGAGGCTTACGGGGACCAATCTCTGTCCAGTGCCCAGATAAAACGGTGGCACAAGTCGTTCAAGGAAGGCCGGGAGGACGTCGAATACGAACAGCAAACTGGAAATCCTTCGACGACGCCTTCCTCTGCACCTCTGCATTGGCCAAGATGGGGGTTCCGGTGTTTCCCCACCCTCCCTACAGCCCAAACCTGTCCCCTCCGGACTTCTTCTTGTTCCCGCGCCTGAAAAGAAAGCTGAAGGAGATGCGTTTCGACTCCATCGAGGCGATCCAAAAAACTGTGACAACCGAATTGAACGCGATTCCCGCGGATGAGTTTAAAAATTTTTTTCTGCAGTGGAAGGACCGATACCAGCGGTATATTTACGCTCAAGGGTCCTATTTTGAAGAATATTAGTTGTAAAGGGTGTTTTTTATGATATATAGGAAAGTTTTTCAAAAAAACACACGTAAAATTCAGAAAAATTCAAGAAATTTGTATTTAAATCGGTAGTACAGTCCATATGATTTAATGTTTGAAGGTTATTTCATGGAAATGTTGACCGCGACTGCCCTTCAAAGGGTCCATCCGCTTAGTCCAATTTTGGCATACTCTTTCCAATGTTTCGGCCGGTATCTCGCATATAAATGCTTGAATGTTGTCTTCCAATGCGTTAATTGAAGCAGGCTTGTCTGAATAGGCATGAGCTTTAACATAGCCCCACAAAAATAATCTAAAGGCGTTATATCGCACGATCTGGGTGGCCAATTGACAGGTCCCGGACGTGAAATAAAATGTTCACCGAACTCGCCTCTCAACAAGTCCATTGTTACGCGTGCTATGTGGCATGTGGCACCGTCTTACTGAAACCACATGTCATGCAAGTCAAGCTCTTACATTTTGGGCAAACAAAGTTGGATATAATTTCACGGTAGCGCTCACCATTCATCTTTGAAGAAGTACGGTCCAATGATACCTCCAGCCCATAAACCGCACCAAACTGTGACCTTTTCTGGATACATTGGTAGTTCTTGCAATTCTTCTGGCTGATCTTCACTCCAAAATCGTCAATTCTGCTTATTTACGACTTTAAACTTTCTTAACAGAACACGCATTTTTATAATAAAATTCAATGATTTGCAAGCGTTTTTCGTTTGTAAGAAGATTCATGGTTAAATTATAGACCAAACTGAAGATGTTTGACAGTGAAACAAAACACGAAACGAAACAGCTGACGCGTTTAAACCAACTGTTTAAAACGATATTAGCTAAAAAATCACCCGTTATAAGCCAAAAGGTTTAATAAAACTGTTTAAAAAATAAGGCTCATTACTTTTCAATCAAACCCAAACACTTTCAGTTCATGATAGTGTTGCTACAAAAGTAACAGTAAAAATCGTTTGTGGTTTTACTAATAATGCTGAAAACGAAATAATATAGTTTTTTTTTAGTTTCAGTTACGCGTAATATCTCGACTGAAAGTGGCAAAATGGGACGAAGTGTGGATTTACCATTAGAAATGCGTAAAATTGTTATTAAATTGTACATGGAAAACAAGTCTCTGCACGAAGTCGACAACAAATTGGCAAAACGCATTATACGGTGCAAAGTGTTATTGCTAATTACGTTAATACTGTTAAATTGGAAGCTAATCACTACCAAGCCGGAAGACGAAAAATATTGACTTCACGTGCGAAACGCAACATAGTAGCATCAGTCGCGCAAAATCCCAAAATAACTTCCATGATACTATGCCGAAATATTCTAGAGCCTTGCATAAAAAAGTAAGCCCATAAACACTCCGTAATTGTCTGCAAAACGCTGGTTATCAAAGCTGAGTGACACACCGCAAGCCCCACAATTCAAATATTAACAGAAAGAAGAGATTGGACTTCGCCAACTGCTATATAAATGAGCCAGATTCTTTTTCGGAAATCGCCATATTCAGTGATGACTAGAGTTTTAATCTTTCCGAATCAGATAGGCCTCCAAAAGTTTGGCGAAAAGAAAATACAGAACATAATGAAAAACTCGTATCCTTATCGTTAAGCATGGAGGAAGAAATGCAATGATTTGCCCGTGCATAGTTTCATCTGGAGTAGGAAAACCGGTTTTTATTGATGACAATGGGCAAACATCTGTATTTAAATATTTTGAAGAATAATTTGGATGATAGTGCCGTTAAACTTGGACCGAATGCTATAGGGTTTTGGAACAAGAAGGCAATGACCCAAAACACTCATCTTATCTCGGTAAGAATGGCTTATTTACCTCTGTAAGCAGCTTAAATATTCACCTCAATCACCGGACTCTTAGAAAGTAGAATCAGAAAGCACAAAATAACATCAAAGGCGTCATTAATGACAGCTTGAAGTGTTGAGTGGGGGAAAATTACAGCTAATGAAACCAAGATATTGGTAAAAAGTATGCAACGCCATTTGGGAGCAGTTATTAAAGCTAAAGGCGGCCCAACAAAGTTCTAAATACTCGTTTTTTCATTATTTTTTAAATAAAATATTCCTTATATGCCTATGTACAAATAATATTTTTGAATAAAATTGTGCCTTATTTCGTTATTGTCTTCAGTTCTCTAATTCCAGAAATTAAATTGAAAGTTTTTGTTCTTTAAATATTGAATAAGTAAGTGCGGAAGGCGAAAGTGAACACAAGAGCGAAAGTGAAACGATAAAGTGTGCCGAAGAAATTTATTTACTTTAATTAGTTTTTTGCTGGTAATTATTTTTTTGGTCGAAATTAAAAATGGGGTACACAGCTAAGCAAGCTACAGCCACAGAGGAATATTAAACAAGGTGTACCGCAGGGTGTTGTCCTTTCATCCTTGCTGTTCAACTTCTACATCTCGAAGCTCCCCCAACCACCAGACCCTGGTCTTATACGCTGACGACTGCACGATAATGGTGTCGGGCAATGGCATCGATGGCCTGTGCTCCAAAGTGAACATCTACCTCACAGACCTCTCTCGCTTTTTCACTGCGAGCAATCTCTAACTTTCCTCCGCTAAATCCACGGCGACCCTCTTTACCTGGACAAAGGAGGTCAAACTGTCCCTCAAGGTAAAAATCGATGGCACACCAATTCCGACGGTAAACAATCCCAAAATTTTGAGTGTGACCTTTGACAGTTTACTCACCTTCTCAGCGCATACAACCGCAATTGCCACTAAGGTCCAAAATCGCAACAAGGTCCTCGAGTCGCTTGCCGGCAGCACTTGGGGCAAAGACAAAGAACTGTTGCTTTCGACATTTAAGGCAATTTGGCCGGTCGGTTCTAAACTATGCTGCGTCCGTCTGGTCGCCTGGAACTAGTGACATGCAGTGCATAAAGCTACAGACATGCCAAAATACTGCCATTCGGACAGCGACCGGTTGCCTCCTGATGTCCCCTATTTAACACCTTCACAATGAGGCACACATGCTCCATGTAATGGAGCACAATAAACTACTCAACAAGCTGTTCCTGCTAGGGTGCTACCGGAGGTTTCACCCTTGCAGACACCTGCTTGAGCCAGAGCCGCCTCCTAGGCACGTCAGGAAACACCTGTTAAGCTATGCCGACGAGATCCAGGATAAAACTGGCAGGTAGTATTTAGAGAGTCAATAAACAACATTCACCGGGAGACCGTCACCATCTTCTTAAGCTCCCGTCCTGTGAATGCCGTAATCGGAGACCAACCACCACCTATTGCAGATGAACAGCTCCAGCTTCCCCGTGAGACACGTGCAACACTGGCACAATTTCGTTCTGGATACTGTAGCAGGTTAAACTTCTACTTATCCAGAATTGACCCCGACATACCAAACATATGTCCGGCAAGTGAAGATACCCCGCACGACACTAACCACCTTTTTACATGCCCTCTAAAACCTACTCATCTAACACCCCTCTCCCTCTGGACTCAACCCGTCGAAACAGTATGTTTCCTGGGCCTACCTTTGGATGAGTCAGACGAGGACGACCGGTGATATACCCTACATTGACGGGGCTTCTATTACTGTTAAAACAACAACAAAACCAACAATAGCCACAAATGTAAACATAACAAGACCACTCGTTTAACTTTAAGAACGAAAGAAACGGTGATCCAAAAGAATGCTGCTAGAAACCTCACCGGTTGCAGAAAAGAGGTCGGTTGGAAACTGGGATGTAGTGGATTTAATGCGGTTTATAAAAGATTTGCTAGAAGAAAATTTACAAAATTTAGCTACGAAAAACGATCTATTCTATCTGGAAAAGTTAAGGTTTTAACTGATGAAAACTGAAATCAACTTGCTCAAAGACAAAATGGAAAGCGAGAAGACTGAAATAAAACGATTAATTGATGACATCAATAGAAAGAACCTCGTATTCAAAGGAATAGAAAAACAAACGTTTCCAGAAAAAGCCGTAAAAAAGATCTGCGAAGAAACACTGGGCGTGGAAATAAGTTCCGCCATATCAACGCATGCCCTACTGCTAATGACAAGAAAATTTTTTATGCACATAACTTCCACGCTGACGATCTGCTTGAGGCAGTTTTTTCACCATTACGGCTATGGCAAGTGCTTACACAAATCTTTACGAAAAATGCAAAGTAGACGAGGCTTTTAGAACCTGCGTAGTTTCTCCTATCTTCAAAAAAGGGGATCCTGCCCTGGAAAGAAACTACAGAGGAATTCCATTCATGAACTGCATTGCTAAAGTTGTGATGTGCATAATTAACGAAAGAATAACCTCTTGGACTGAAAGGAACAGTATTTTAAACGAATATCAAGCCGGCTTCAGAAAGAATTACTTCACAGTCGACAATATATTCAATTTAGCCGCTATTGTCCATTTAAAATTCGAAGAAGAGAAGAAAATTTACGCGTATTTTGTTGACTTTAAAGCGGCATTTGATAGAGTATCAAGAAACGCCTTGATAGAGTACAGCTGCACCATATTGGTCTTGCAACGAAACTAGTTAAGTTTATAGAAAATATATACAGCGATAGAAAGACAGTTGTATGGAATGGCTCAGAAATTTCAGATACATTCAAAACAAACTCAGGCGTCAAACAGGGATGCTTATTGTCGCCAATGCTATTTGCTCTTTACATAAACGACTTACATGAAAGCTTAGAAGGAGGTTTAAACATAGAAGGGAACAATATTAGACTTCTAATGTATGCGGATGATATCATTTTGCTAGCGGCAAACTACAAGTGATGATTAATAACCTTGAAAGCTACTGCAACCGGTGGCATCTTGAAGTAAGCCGCTCAAAGTCTCAAATAATGGTGTTCAGAAAAGGTGGGAAACTTAGTAAAGAGGTATTATAGGTATAGTAAGGAAGAAATACAGACTGTGTCTCAATATACAATACTTACTTTACAGAGGAAATAAGACCACAGATGAATTTTAAAAAACATCTTGAAAACAGAACAGCTGCAGCAAAGAATGGTATTAATGCTTCGTTGACTTGCCTTTTAAAAAAGAAAGCAATTTCATTTGAAACTAAATGGAAACTTTTTCTTGCAGTTTGTCGTTCAATACAATCATAGGCAGCACAGGTGTAGGGTTTCGGGTGGTTTGAAGAGGTTCATATATTGCAAAAGTATTTTGTAAAGCGAATTCTGAAGGTTTCTTTTTGGAAACCGGCATGCAAGAAAATCATTTGTTCACTTTAGAACTGTTCCTTAAGTACTTATATGCACAGAATTTTGTTTATGCACTCAGAAAATCGGTTGCCACATTATCTGTCCAAAATTGTTATAAAGAAGGAAGTCTTCTGGATTAGAGATCTAAAGAACTTGTTTAGTAAAAACGATGTCATTTGGCGAACAGATAACATACAATCAGAAAGCTGGATAGAAGATGCAAAATTGCTTTTAACAAACCACAACCAGGCTAGGATGAATATATACATACATACAAAAAGCCTTAAGTACTAGTAGTATATATAAGGAATTAGATTGGTCAAAAGGTCTAGTTTATTTAAAAAAATATGATATAGAATCAAGTATGTGGATAATGAGGGCTAGAAGTGACATGGTAATTTTAAATAACAACAGATTTGGCACAGGAAAAAAAACTAGCTCAATGTGTAATTTATGCGTGCTTGAAAACATAGTACATTTCTTGGCACGCTGAGAATTCAGAAAAGTCTTTTTCGGAAAATTTCCCTTAAATGATTCACAACTGATTGAGATTCTCAATGGGGAAAATGAATATTGGGATAAACTTTAGCGTTTTATTAAATATGCCTTTAGATACCGAGATTACTTAATAAAAGAGTTTAACTGGTTTTAAAAACCATAAACCGAATAAATGTTTTGTACGAAAAATCATGCCATTGTAGTTAAATTATTGTAAAGATTTATTTTTTTCTTAATATTACAATAAGTAAATTTCAAATTTTGTATATTTTACTTTTATTTGCCACAAATACTACTACTACTATTGGCCTGTGCCTGTTCCATTATTGAATAAATATGCTTTTCTTTACGAATATATCAAAATTTTATTTGTTTGTATACATTGTGTAGGTTATAGTTTTTTCTTTTTTTCAATTTGTTACAATTCAACTATTCAATGCAACTATTCTTTCAATTGGTATTCGTCTAATTCAAATCTCAGTATGTATGTACATTGGTTCATGCAGTTTTTAAATGTTATTTGTCTTCCTTAGCCAACCAAATGTCAGAAGTACAATCGCCGCCCGGGTAACGCATTTCATGAGGAAGTGTTGGCCCAAACGGCTCCTTACCAAAGTCAACAAGGAAGTCCTCATTGAGTTTTAAACCTCCATTAACAACGTCAACGTCAATTAGTATAATGTGGCCGCCTTTTTCAACCATTTTCGGGTAAAACTATATAAAAGAAAAAACATATATTGGTATTAGTATCTTATTGTAACTCATAGTAAGTTTTTGATAATCTTGTTTTAAATAAAACATTCACTGACGTATACGTGTATGTTTGAACGATTATGTAAACTTATATGCTAAGTAAGCAGAAATTACCAACACGAAAAAACCATTTCACTTGTATAGAACATTGAATCTCATTCGAAAATTGAATCCCATTTTCTCTCTCTCCATTGGAGTCATCCTATAAATTTTCTTCTTCTTAACTTGGATTTTGAATAAACTGGATATGCCATTAAGCTGAACTAGCGTTTTTTTATTAAACATATTTTTATTAAACTTTAGCTTAATTAGCGCATTTTCACACATTTCTCATTGAATCGGTCCTGATTCTCCGAATAATTGCGGATGTATTCTTAGATCATGGAACATGTCAGAAAATAGTCTACGAAAGTTCCATGCGGCCGCTATTTTGCGGTTATACTCGTATAAACAAGAAGGCGAAAGCTGGTAAACTCAATGTCCCCAAATTAATCAGCACTTAAAATCTGTTGCCCTGTATTTTGTGTGGTGTGGTGAGACCCCACTGAAGTTCCTTCTATGCGCAACGCTGAATTAAGTAAGAAAGGCATTCTAGTGGGAATCTCTGCCCGCCAACACTTAGCGCAAAGTTTCGCTGATGAAATTAAAATTAGAGCAGTGTGCATACTATCATTTGATGGCTCCCCCCGTAAATAGTTTGCATTCAAGTATGCATTTGCGGCTTTGGTTAATTAGTGGGATTTGCGGGTGGCATACAAACTAGGAAAACTGCGCCAAGCTGTTAAGACAGAGTCTGTTCTCTTAGGAGGAGGGTTATATTCAGATTAATATAATTAAGTATTAAAGGCGATGAAAATTAGTATGCCAACTCTAAGCAATTAGCAGAGATCCATGTTGGTAGATTTCTGCACATGAAATCACTGACTGAGGATATGTCCAGGGTATTATTGGGTGTCGTTGATGTGGTAAATTAATCCTCGCGAGCGTTACCGTTAATGAAGTTACCTGTCGACAAGTGGGATGCCTTTATCGTCGCCATTTAGGTTTCTGAACTCTCTCCCTTCGCACATAACGTGAATGATGCATGCATAGCTTTCCCACCGACCTATCACCTTTAAATGACTTGCTAGCGTTTTTAGAAAAACAATCGCACTGCCTTTCGACAGAATTGGCAGGTAGTACGGTAATGAAGTGTCGCATTCTTCATCAAAACAGAAGACCATACCTCGTTCCCCTAAAGTCCAACATCGCCATGATTGGTGATGGGAACTGTCAACACTGCCAAGAACCACTCAGTGTTATGCATTGTCCGGCGATGCTACCTTTGAAACCGAGCCACGTTTTAAAGCTATACAGTACTTGATTTTATGCTTGAACTATTTGCGATCCGAGTACACATTAAAGCTTGACTCCTTCGGTAACTGTCGTTAGTGCCACCACAGACATCATACTATTTTTTGCCGCCACAAATCCCACCAACTTATGCCATCCGACATCTACAAGGGAGAAATTCTTCTGTGGCTATGCCAGACAATATATCCAAACTGCTGCCATCATAATTATGGCTACCAACCAAATGTTTTAATTTTACACTGCTTCCTGATGGAAAATAATAACTTTCAAGCGAAGCAATGGTGTGAAAAGTGTTATGGGGATTCCGCTCCATCAGAAACAACAATAAAACGATGGTTTGCTGACTTCAAGCTAAGTCGTAGAGACACCGATGATGCACAAGGCAGTGGACGTCCAAAAGAGGCGGCGTCACCAGAAAACATCAAAAAAATCCACAAAATCGTTTTGAATGATCGAAAAGTTAATTTGCTTAAGTAAGCTGACATCGTAAAGAGATCAAAAAAACATGTTGGCTGGCTTTATATTGCAAAGCTCACTTCAAAGTGGATGCCGCATTTGCGCACTGCGAAAATAATACACCTATTTAGGAGCATTTACATTTTTTTATAACGAAACTCTAAGTTTAAATTTTGTGGGTCACGCTTCCATTAGACAGACTGTACTGTGAATGGGCTCCCTCTTAACGACTTGCGTCTCATTGAATCCTCATTCAAGATTTGTTTTTCACGATATGTAATCGCTATCACAGCGAATGTGGGGCCAGATTCTCGTGGCACCACAAGATAGAGACTTTAAGCTTACACTTTGTCGTGAATCTCCATGAGAGGAGGTAAGTGCTTCCCGAATTTCTACTGTCATATATGGCATGACACGCAGTCATCATAATGCGATAAGTGCAATTCAGCAGTTTGCGTACGACAATTTCTACAAAATTAACCAAGCAATATGGGTGTCTAAACGCGAAAATCCATTATTTCGCCAGTATACGTGGATGATTTTCTCGCCAGTTATTTTGAAGGTGCTATCAATTTAGCAACCACTATCGACCCCATATTCACAACTGGAGGTTTTAAGTTGCGAAAGTCAAATTCTAATAATGACGCAGTGTTGATTCGAATCATCGAAATCAGCTTATCGGCTACGGAATGCACTATTGATCTATCCAATGCCTCAGTTTCAGTTTTGCGATGGAGTCCGGTCAACGGCATCTTGTTATTTAACGCAGAACTCAAGCAGTATATACACAAAGGTGGCGAAGCTTAGGTTAAGCGACTTAAAAAAGGATACATATGTGAATATGCAATACATTAAATAATTACCATCTTATCCCACGGAGAATACAGCGACGATGAAATATATAACCTTTTGCCATCCAAAGAAAGTTGCATCATTTGTGGACCCCCTTCTAATCGTTTTCCTTTGACGAAGCGAGGTTTCGGACGTTCCTGAAAAGTATAATATTGTTTACTTGGTGTTGATATTAAACATTGAAGAACCTTTATGTAATCCACTCTGTTTATATTAAAATATTCACTTCCGTTTTGTATACATAATTCTCGATTCTAAATAAACAGATAATTCTAATAGGTTATGGGCTCTTTGTCCCGCAAATAAAATTGAAATCGTGTTAACATCAGTAAGAGGAAAGTGGCTAAATAGTGTTTGCGTACGGATTTACCTTCAGTGGTTAGATATTCAAGGAAAAATTAAAATGTCGCGAAAATTTCGACATATCGTACCTTGTTATTAGAAATTGCTGGAAAGTAGTCGAAAATGGGCTTCCGCAAACTCCTAATGAGAAAGAGAAGGACTACGACGAACGTGCATTGGCAGAAATGATTGGATTCAACAATTTTTCGCAAATGGCATGGAAGGCACTACTCGCGCCGTATGAGGACACTGGTATTACACGCAAAGTAGAATTACTTAAGTAACTAGTGCTCTCCGATTTCGAATAAATACAGGAATACGTATGTAAATTTCTTAATGATGACTTCGCGAAAAGTCCAAAACGCTGGGCTGAACCAAGATGAACAGCTTACGGCATCGCTTTTTCCAGCAGGGTTACCAGACGATTTTCGTGCTTTAGTACTATATATATATAATTGGCGCGTACATCCTTTTTTTGGGTGTTTGGCCGAGCTCCTCCTCCTATTTGTGGTGTGCGTCTTGATGTTGTTCCACAAATGGAGGGATCTACAGTTTCAAGCCGACTCCGAACGGCATATATTTTTATGAGGAGCTTTTTCATGGCAGAAATACACTCGGAGGTTTGCCATTGCCTGCCGAGGGGCGAACGCTATTAGAAAAATGTTTTTCTTAATTTTGGTGTTTCACCGAGATTCGAACCGACGTTCTCTCCGTGAATTGCGAATGGTAGTTACGCCCCAACCCATTCGGCTACGGCGGCCGCCTTTAGTACTAGCTTATAGAAAATTCAAAGAAGAAATTAACAATCGATAGCATTAAAACACGTCTGCTACAAGATGTTAAATTTGATAGCAAATGTCCGGAAAACGCACTCTACTTGAAAGAAAAAATGAAATCAAAACAATTTTAGTGCCATTCGGGCAAGCAATTGGGCCATTTCGCAAGACAGTGCCCTAATAAATTTAAGAAAAGAGGCAAAAATACCAACAAAAACAAGAAAGTACTTTTCGCATCTCTCTTTTCAAATGACATTCGTGAAATAGACTGGTGTGTTGATTCTGATGCAAGATCGCACAATTGTGAAAGAAATGCCGGTACAAAACAAACATATTTTAATTGCGAGCAATAAAACCATTTCTGTGAAATCCAAAGGTGATGTAAATATAGCGGTGTTAACTGAAAAATCGAAAATTGATGCTGTGCTGAAAAGTGTTGAATACGTGCCAGAGCTTTGTACAAATTTACTATCGGTGTGACAGATGACAAAAAACGGCAACAAAATTGTGTTTGAAAACGGGTGCTGCAAAGTTTACGATGCGCAGAGAAACCTGATTGGAAACGCAAGTGTTCAAACTCTTGAAGAAGCAATCAGCATTGCATATGCAGACGAATGGAGAAATGCCGTTAATGAAGAAATAAGTTCGCTATGCAAAAATAAAACATGGTGTTTGACAGAGCTACATCCTGGCCATAAGGCAATCAAATCTATGTGGGTATTTAGGACGAAAGTTGACGCTAATGGTAAACTCATCCGATGAAAAGCCAGATTAGTGGTGAAAGGGCTTTATCAGAAAAAAGGCGTAAACTACGAAGAAACTTTTGCCCCTGTAGTCATACCTCTTTACGCTTATTGCTCGCGTTATCGGGCAGACATAATTTGTTCATCCACCAAATGGATGCAGTACTGCTTTTCTTAACGCCGAGCCGAAAGACGAAATATATATGACTCAGCCAGAAGGGTTCGACGATAATTCGGGTCGCGTGTGTAAACTGCAAAAGTCCTTATACGGATTAAAGCAATCAAGCCGATTGTGGCACGATAACTTCAACAAAGTCCTCATTAGCATTGGTTTAACGCGCAGTGAGGTGGATCCATGTGTATATTATCAGGCAACGACCTGTTGTTTGTGGCAGTTTATGTTGAAGACGTATTGTTATTCTCAAGTAATACAGAAAGCTTTGACAAAAAAAAATCGCAACTGTCATCGCGATTGAGGATGAAAAATATTGGTGAAGTTTCATCTGTTCTTGGCATAAGCATAATAAGGAATAAATTGAAAGGCATAATATCAATCGATCAATCACAATATATTGAGGATATGCTGAAGCGTTTTAGCATGGCTGACTGCAATCCTGTGTCGACTCCAATAGATCTAAATCAAAATTTGAGCTCTAATATGTGTCCGACTGACGAAGGCGAAAAACGAGAGATGGCGAAAGCATCATATATGCAAGCGATTAAGTGTTTACTGTTTGCTTCGCAAATTACGCGTCCTGACATATGTTTCGCTATAAATTTATTAAGTCCATTTCTGCCAACCCTGGTAAAGCACATTGGACCGCAATAAAGCGTCTAATGCGTTACTTAAAGGGTACAATGCATTATGGTCTTACTTTCGACAAAGAAGAGAGTGACTTAACGGGCTTTTGCGACGCAGACTGGGGAAACGACTTAGACGAAAGGGATTCCACCACAGGTTATATATTCCAATACCAAGAAAGTCCTATTTCGTCGTTTACCCGCCAGCAACGAACAGTTGCGCTCTCATCAACAGAAGCAGAAATCATGTCCTTGACTGCAGCAATTCAAGAAGCGACATGGCTCCAATAATTACAACATGAGCTGACCAAACATGTAGACATAAAGAGCAAATTCATTCGTCCAAACCTGAAGAGTGGTAATGATAAAGTTGTCTTATGTACCAACCACCGAGATCATGGCAGATATTTTGACAAAAAGCGTTTCTAAAGCTAAACATATATTTCTTTCATAAAAAGTAGAAGAAGAGTGTTGAGATTAAACATTGAACAACCTTTATGTAATCCACTTAAATGCAACTTTGCTTATTTTAAAATATTCACTTTCGTTTTTGTATACATAATTCTCGATTCTAATAAACAGATGGTTCTAATGAACAGATAATTCTAATAATATGCGACTGCACATATTTTGTACAACTTCTGTAATACCTACCTTGAGCTCTTTATCCTCAATTACTTCCACATTGTCCAAATCACTGCAAATAGATCCTCCTAAAAACAACTGACCTGTTAGTTTAGGGTTTTCTGGGTCAGTAACATCGTACTGGCGCACATCTCCGTGCAGCCAAAAATTCACATAGAGGTATTTATCGTCCAAGGAAAGAAGTATATCGGAAAGCATACCATTTAAATATTGTGGTTCATCACCATTAACTGAAATAAGTTTTCCAGGTACGTCAATAATTTTTTTAGCGACAAACTCATCAGAGTCCGCCTTCTTTTTAAAATAAAATATGTTTGCATACAAGCAAGCGCCTACAAATCCTTCCGCACGCTTTGGATTATGCATAAAACGAACTTCAAGCGGAGTGGTGCCATCTGAACCCAAATCAATAGTTTGATATAACGTATGCGATGACCATTTATAAAAATTCAGACGACAGCCATATTGGTTCATATCATCCAAGTCTTCAGATCGCCAGCCACTAAAAATGTAGTAAACAAATTAGAATATAAATTACTATACTGCCGTCCTGTTTAAAATGTGGGTGTCTGCTTTCGAGATCAGCCCGACAAATGAAGCAAAACGCATACGATTTTTTTTGGATTTTCTTTTATTTTACAACCGTCCTAAATGGACTGGTGACATTATGTATAAGCATATAAATCAAACAATTGAATCACAAAATATAAATTAAGTGCATTGAACAGTTTCCTATAAAAAACGATGGCATTTTGTGTTAAGGCCTTCGTTTATTTTCGCTTTCCTGTTAGGGCAGCAACCTCATCAAGGTGTTTGTGTGTGACAGTAATCGATTAATGTGTACTACGTGCGTTACATATTATATAACTTCTTCAATGTAAAAGTCACAATGTCTAACGGTCTAAGCTTATCTGTAATACTTCCATAGTTTACTTGTCTTCCGAGGAGCCAGTTAAGTTGTCTGAAGCAGTTTTTAGTCTCACTTCGTTTTTTTCTTTCAGCTTTCCTAGATAAATATTTGACCTTAGTGTCTATTTGCTCGTCAGTATTACTTAGAATATGTAATATGTGGCGTTATGCATTTTTCTATTGCTATAGATAACTTAAGCCGTCTTGTCACTATTTATTTCACAGATAAGGGGGGGCGTTATGCATTTTTCTATTGCTATAGATGACTTAGGCCGTCTTGTCATTATTTATTTCGATTGTCCACTTTTTAAATCAGTAAATTAATTTTTTTTGCCAAATGAAAACAAAGGTTATAAACTAATTCGGATGTCTTCTTTTTATGTATGTATTCCCCTCGTGTAGATATGTCTATTATTTGAGAAATACGGTATCGTAGAGTTTCCTGGCGAATAACGTGAGGATCTACTTGCCCCCAATGAGTTCATACGTCACCTACGTTGCTCTGAGATAAATATAAAATCCGGTAAAAAAACAAGGGTATTATTTACATACGTTTTGCTATTTTATGCTATTTGATATTTTTGCGGATACCCACTATCTTCATCAGTATTTCCCGAAAACCGTTGTGGAACCTGTAACTGTGATAATTTAAAGCTTCAATAACTTTATAATCTATAATAAGGAGCTCAAGAGACGCGGTATTAAATAATAAAGGCAAGCATTTTATGGATTTCTGTGAGGACTATGGTCTAATTATATTGCATGACAGAACAACTGGTGATGAGGAAGGCAATTTGACTTACATAAGTGCTGTTTGTAACTCTGTAAACGATAAAAGTATATTTGCAGTTTCCCAAGAAGGTTTGAAATACATTGAAAGGTTCGAAGTTGAATCAAAATTATGGTCTGACCATATGCCAATTAAATTAATATTAAAAATAAATGAATTTGAAAACATCCACTTATTGGCGAAAGTATTGCTAAAAGAAAAAGATAAGATAAATTATTAGTTAAGCCTAAACCAATATCTAAATAAGTTTAAAAATGGAGAATAAATAATGGATCTGGAGAAGCTTGCCAACGTAATAAAAATGTCAGTGCCACAGTCACCTGCCTTTTAAAAATGCATGGTTCAATTTCAAATGTTTTTTTCTTTCAAATATCTGAATGACTTCAGAAAGTATAACATTGCAGACGATAATCAAAAATATATACAGGCAAATCGTCTTTATAGAAACGCATGTGAGAAAGCAAAGAATCAATATTATTGAAAAACGAATCAACAAAACTGCTAAAACAAAAGATGGTGGAGTTTATCAAAGGATATAAGATTTTAGCGAAGGATTCATTTATATTTGGTACAAATATCACTGCGAACGATTTTAAACACTATTTTCAAAGCTTGTTTTTTTTTGTCGGGACAACTAGCAAGTGCAGCACTCAGACATTAACTAAGTTCATTGTACTACATTTAGATTCCCTTTTAATTTTCTTTAAAACTTCCTGATCTCCGAAGAAATCTGAGTAGATCTTGTGGTGCCAAGGAGCCAAGATGGTCGCTTCTTAACACATCAGTGCCAAAGACCTCAAACCTGATTCGAGCGAAGGCAGGGCAAACGCACTGCAAGTGGTTCGCCGTCTCATCCTCCTCTTCACAAGCTGGACAGAGTACACTGTCTGAGATGCCCAACCTTTCCATGTGCTTCGCCCACAGAAAGTGGCCCGTCATCAGTCCAACCAGCCGTCTGCAGTCCCCTCTGCTTAGTGACAGAAGGGTTTGCAACAGTCGATCCGACATGACGGGTAACATCAGTTTACTAAACCAGCTAAAAAGCTTACCAAACCAACCGCAATTAACAAGAGACATTTATTACGCAGCTGCGCTATGTAAAGATAAAGATCTCGATAAAGATATAACTTTTGTGGAAGTCGACAAAATCATTGAAAATGCTAAAATAAATAAAGCGGCAGGGGAAGATAGAATACCTTATGAACTCCTAAAGTTTGCTTCGCCAGAATTTCTGTTGGAGTTAGCAAAGGCCGGAAGACCGGAAGAATCGATGAGATTTTTGAAAAAACAATAATTTTTCCAATTTTTAAAAAGGGAGATGTAAATGCAGCCAGTAACTAACGGGGAATATATTTTATGAATTCTATCGCAAAGGTATTAATGAGATTGATTAACCCAAGATTTGCAAATTGGGTTAAAAAAAAAACAACGTGCTCACATAATTCCAAGCCCGCTTTAGAAGAAACTATTAAACTGTAGATAACATTTATAATCTTGCGTCTGTTGTACATTTAAAGTTTCATGAAAATCAAAAAGTCTACGTATTTTGTTGATTTCATGGCGGCGTTTGCCAGGGTGCCTAGGAGACCGTCAGCGTATCTAGCAAGATATCGAACTTGATAGAAAATATCTACGAGAATACTAGATCTGCAGCTTGGACGGGAAAAGAAGTATCCGACTATTTTGAAACCTGCACTGGTGTGAAACAAGGATGGTTGTCCCCTTTATTGTTCACATAATACCTAAATGATTTGCACGACTATTGGGTTGAGAGCATGAATATACGTATTCTCCTTTATACCGATGATATTGTACTCCTGCGGATAACCCGAAGGCCATGATAAATAACCTGGAGAAATACTGCGGGGAATGGAATATGGAAGTAAACCCAAATAAATTGGAGATGATGGTCCTTAAAAGAGGTGGATGACTTTCCCAGGCAGAAAAGTGGTGGTACTAAGGTGAAGAAATTAAATTTGTGCGGAAAGCACTTAGAAGCCAGAAATACTTCAGCAGAAGCAAGTATTAATTGCACATAGAACGATTTTTTAGCGAAGCCATTTATTTCATTAAAATCAAAATGGAAGCTGTTCCAATCGGTATGCAGAGCAATACCAAGTTACGCAGCGCACGTTTGGGATTATGCCTTATTTGATGAAGTAAATAAACTTCAACGTACTTGATTAAAAGAATCCTCAAACTACCCGAGTTTACTCTGAACTATGCAATAACACCAGAAATTAATTTAGAAGATAGCCACATTTATTCTTTAGGACTACACATGAAGTATGTATGGGAAACCATTTATAAATACAATTGCAACACACTAAAAATGTGTTTTGGATTAAGCAGCTGAATGACATGGGAATGGAGTTCGGTCTGGAGTTTGAAGAAAACATCACCGCTACAGACTGGCAAGATCGCTGTGTGCAGCTTCTTACCAAAATGAAAATAAAATATCTCTCATGGCAAGGCAAAAAGCAGAGTCAAGCACGACGCGAATTTACAAACATTTATAAACTCAAAAGGGGAATCATATATTAATGAAGGTATGCGACTATCTGACAATTTTCAGAGCAAGATGTAGTTTACTAAAGCCTAATGCAATCACGTATGGAAATACCCAGAAAATTTGCACCCTCTGCAATTTAAATCAGGAAGAAGATATGCAGCACTTCTTAGGAAAATGTCCGGTACTGAAGGAGATCAGAACAAAATACCTAAACGCAGCGAAACTAAATGAAGAAGAAGTAAAATATAGATATATTTAATGGCCACAATTGGAAAAGACTAACTTGCATTACATACTCAGCTTTACGCTATAGAGATATTCTTAATGCAGAGTTTAATTATTAATTATTTTTTGAGCTGTGACAGACAACATTGTTATTGCCACAAATTTATTATTTCTTTCTTTATCTATTTGTATATTTAAATAAATTATGGTATAAATTATTGAAATGTAAAATGCAATATTTGTAAATAAATAAAGAATTACGACTACAACTTTATGATATTTTTATAATTTGAAAATTGATTTTTTTTTTTCATAAATAAATACGTATTTTCAAGATGAACTTATATAGCAGTAGACATGCATTTTTTGTATGTATAGGTATCATAAGTATTCAAATTTTCATGAAGCAATAATTAAAGGTGATGAGAGATGTCTAACTTTCACCCTGTGTCTGCATTTTGAGCTTAATAAATCCGTGATATCCTCTTGGAAAAGCTACTTTTTATTTCAGACCAAATAAAAAAACTACAAACATAAATAGAAATGAAAACTTTTACTAAGAAGTTAACAAACAATACTGTGTTTTCCATTCTGCTTTATGTAATTAAGGTATAACAAACTCTTTCAGTAGTTTTAAATTTGTGGAAAACTTATAGTTTTTCTTTTGTTAACAATTGTATTTATAGTTAACTATAAAAAACAACAAGTCTTAAGCTAGATCGAGAGATGGTTATTTTGGAATAAGTTTATGCGGGCCGCCGTAGCCGAATGGGTTGTTGCGTGACTACCATTCGGAATTCACAGAGAGAACGTAGGTTTTAATCTCGGTGAAACACCACAATTAAGAAACACATTTTTCTAATAGCGGTCGCTCTCGGCAGGCAATGGCAAACCTCCGAGTGTATTTCTGCCATAAAAAAGCTCCTCATAAAAATATTATATATGCCGTTCGGAGTCGTGTTGAAACTGTAGGTTCCCCCATTTGGGGAATAACATCAAGACGCACACCAGAAATAGGAGGAGGAGCTCGGCCAAACACCCAAAAAGGGTGTACCCGCCAATTATATATATATATATATGACCGTAAGGCATTAGTTAAATTTTATTTAGGATATTATGATACAATTTTTTAAATAGCTTATAAGTTGAATAATGTCTGTAGAGTCGTTTAAGAGAAGATCTCTAGGTTTTTTGTTGTTTAGTAATTTCCTGTGATTTATAAAACGTGCACAGTCATCTAGGGATGTGTTTGATGCTTTTAGCTGAGGAATTGCAGTATTTACAGATTATTCACTTTTTAATTCTGTATGGTTGGTTATCACAATTGTTTGTCAAACTACGAGCTTTTGGGTTTGGGATTAATATCCTTCCTAAATCGGAAAAAAATCATGGCAAATTTGGGAAACATTATTAAATTAAACCTTTATAACCAGGTAACCAGCCACAAATACAAGGTGAAGTCCAAAATAAACAGGACTGAACTAAAATAGGAACGACAGGTGCTTTGTTCTCATAAGTTCGAATTTATTTATTCCAAATATAATAGTCCGCTCTGATCTCGATACACTGTGCGCTATCTAAAAGCTTTTCGAAAGAGGGTTTCAGGTCATTGACCGGAATGTCCTTCAGGACGTCGGTACAAGCCTTTTGGATGGCCTCGACGGACGCAAAACGTTTCCTTTTCATGTCCAAATGCAATTAACCGTTTTAACGATTTTAAAGCAAAATTTGATATTAACTTTTTGTTCGAACCACATTTTTGTACCGATGACACAAACATACCTACTGACACTATGACGCAATAGCTTCGCTTCCACTGAATCGAATGTCATTAACCTTTCACGGGCTAATACCCTTTTTTCGTAATCCCAAATTGCGTCGATTAAGTAGCATCCAAAATCAGTTGTTAAAATTTACACAGCATTTTAGTATTGAATCATGGATGTGTTATTGTTATGCTTGCTGGCACTCGCCTTAGCTTTCAATCTCTTTTTGATAATCATTTTTATCAACGTTCATTTTTATTTTCATAATAATTTTTATGCCGTATAGGGATCGGTGTCAAGACTAATAAAACAGAACATTACGAGAACTGATAATACCATTAAACAAACATCGTAACACTTACAGTGGATTGACTTCAACGTTTTCGTAAACAAAAAGTTAGATTACAGTCTTCTTATATTTACGTTTTCGTTTCAAATCATTATCATTATTTAAATACCTTCGAGATTTGAAAAATATATGTCTAATTATTAATTATGAAATTTCCTCTTTTTCCTCTTCTCTCGTTCGTAACAATAAACTTTTTCGCTCCGCTCTTTTTAAGTCGTGCGAATTGCAGGTATTTGTTTTTATTTTTACAATTGGTCACAACTACCCACTTAATGTATTTTTTAACACATGTCTCTTTCTCGACTGCATCCGAGTACTTCGATATTAGGCTCATTTGGATTCCTGGTCAGAGTTGCATAGTGGACCACTGGACGAACGAGCTAGTTAGACGGGAAGCTCTCGGAAGACGGTTTCCCGCGAAATGAGGTGATTGAGGTTCATTTGAAAACCTGTTGTTTGCTTTTAGAAAGGTGGGATTCATGTCAATGCAGCGAGCGTTAGAATAGTGCACAAACTTGCAAAGTAACGAGGTCCTTCTGACTTTCGAATTTTGTGGGTATCCTTACCGCACTTGTCCATTAGGATCTAACCGGGGAGACTTGGTATTGCTTCGAGTTCTTTCTGCAGCACTTGTTTAGAGGATGAGGTGGAATCATCTCAGCCCCTTTTCCCTACTCTCGCTGAAATTCAGACATCTGGCTCTCACTTTTTTGCTACACCTGTGGATATAGCAGGTTTAGATAACACGCACATTATGAATTTCATCATTTTTTTTTTTTTCCAAGTGGGTTCTTGTATGAGCAACCATTTAACTTGACTTAACCAAAAAGTTACAAAATACGATAATGAAAAATTCATAAAGAGGTGCTTACAATTGCAAAAATACTACTTTTCAAAATTACCACATTTTAACTTTGAAAGAAAACTGTGAGTATCTAAATACGAGTAAAATGGTATGTATTAAGTACGCAAACATCAAGCTTAATGTAAAAAGCAACAACATACCGTCTAAATTTTTTTGGAGCGCCCCATTCTGTTGACACCATGACATCAAAATATGGTTGATACCAAAAATCATATCCACATAACGCTTTTCGATCTCCTTTCGTCCAAGTCCCTAGGCAGTTGAAATTCTTTGCTTCAAATAGAATAAAATCGCCCTTGGCGTTACCCTCAGCATCGCCAAGTGTAGATATCATGATGTTGCCGTCAGCCAGACAATGCGTAGTGTGTGGAGCAGTAACATTATGGCTTTTAAGTACGTTACCGTCTATAATTTTCGATATAAAGGGCTTACGTGGATCAGTTGTCACATCCAAAATATAAATGAAATCGGAATTTATTGAAGGCAATATTAATTTGTCACGTTTTGGAATTTCTTTAGCATTCTCATCAATATAATAACAGCTGGAGCAGGCATTCCAGCCCGAGTGATGTAATTCATTACCCATGCGGTTGGTCAAAGTTCTATGGATCACCTAAGAATACATACATTTTTTAGTTAATTATTAATTATTTACATAAAATACGAAAATTGAAGCTGGAACTAAGATCAAAATCCACATCAAAATACCTACATTAAAAAAGTGCCTCGATGGCTTCAGCTGATCGGATATAATTAGAAAAAATTAGGGAAGCAAAAAAAAGAAATTTGGTTTAAATACACATATAAAGGGTTTTTCAATTGGCGCGGGTCGATTTTGGCGCCCTGTGGCAGCCATTTCGTTTTGGTGACATCTGTCAAATCTTTTGTTTATTATTCAATTGTTTATGCCAAATCATCATGGCAAGTTACACGATTGAACAGCACGTTCAAATGATAAAACTTTATTATCAAAATGAGTGTTCATTAACGCAAACGTTGCGCGCATTGCTCCCTTTTTTCGGTAGACGGCCCTTCCAATTTCTTATGGCCCATATTGAACCATATGGACCTAGACGACATGTGGTTCCAGCAGGACGGCGCTACGTGCCACACAGCAAACGCCATTTTATTCCATTTCAACATCTACCCGCCCTTATTGAAAAACCCTTCATATGAAAACTCACATTCATTGTATTCAAGGCTGGTAATAACAATTACGTTGCTTATTACAAGTGCATTTCCAAATTTTCTACGAATGTATGATCGCTTGAATATATATGTAAGTATTATCAAGCAAATGTTATATTTTGCCGTAAAGCGTTACATATCCAATAATTGTTATGATTTCATGGCTGGTAGGTCAACCAGAGAAAGGAGATAGACTTCGCTGCCAAGCGCTGTCGTTCACTCCGGCCTTCTAACTACACAAAGAATATTCGACATCGGAAAGCTGCAATCGAAGCTGTTCTCGAAGAGTACTACCCAACAATCCAGCGTGGACGAGCAATGGAGCAACATTTCTCGTTCTCTACGTTACGCCGCTGAAGAAGAAATCGGATTTCGGCGAGTCCGAAAAAACAATTGGTACGACAAGGAATGTCATGCTGCCGCAGAAAGAAATTATGCTGCCGACGTATTATCAGAATGAAGAAACGAGAGACCGAAATACGTGAGTGTGAGGGGCTTGAGATGCTGGCCCACAGGAAAAATGCCCCAATATTCTACCAGAAAGTTGAGCGGCTTACAGAAGGTTTCAAGAGCGGGGCGATTTTTTGTAAGAACAAAGACGGCGATCTGGTGAGTGACAAGAAGGAGTATACTTAAATTATAAAGAGAACACTTCTCAAACCTGTTAAATAGTGACAACTGCGCATGTCACAGAGAATGTGAAGATCCCGATATCCCAATCTGACTGGACTGTCATTCCAGCACCCAACCATAACGAGGTGAGTATAGCGATAACGCGGCTAAAGAACAACGAAGCTGCAGGAGCCGACGGATTGCCAACTGAGCACGGCGGCGTGGAGCCATGCAAAATATGGTCAGATAAAAACATAGTGCCCATTTACACGAGGAGACATCTGGAAGGGAAACATTTTGTTCGGGGGTGAAGGAGGGCCGCGGAAGAGAGAAGGGAATTCGTCTCCTGTACTGGCGACACGCTTTGCTCTTCTTATTCGTATTTCGAATCTTAAAGCAATTTCTGACAGTTGCTTCATTTGTTTTCTTCTCTTGTGGGAGCAGGTTCTGAATTATGTGTTGGTTTTCAAGCAAACGGAAGATAACAAAGATGACAAACATCCAAACACTGCTTGGGAAATGCCCGATTATTTTTGCAAGTAGGTATAATTTAAAATATATGATGGGGCATGTTTATGTTGAATTCTAATTTTCACCCCATTTCTAGATACTCAAGTTAATTTTAAGTTAATTATTTATGTGTGAACTATTTTTAATTTAATTTTTTTTATTCAAGTACAACAATTTATAAATATACTTAAATAAAAAAACAACAAATTATTTAACCAGTTTGCATTTTTCATTCATATATTTAAGAAATTGTTGACGAATGTTTTCCGCTTTACATGTAAGCGCGTGCGAAAATACATCCGACCCAGACGATACTAAACCATTAAATGTCAAAATGTTGCCGAAAACAATTTTGCCGTGTGGCCGCGAATGAGACATGAAAAGAGAATTTCCAGTGTCTCCCTTCCAGATGTCTCCTCGTGTAAATCGGGTCATACTCGCCGATTGGAATTTAAGTGTCCTCTGCCCAATGCACAAGAAGGGCAGTACTGCAATCTGTGCCAAATACTACAGGATTAGTCTTCTAAATATCACATATAAAGTCCTAGCTAGCGTCAACCATCAACCAACTGATTGGCTTTAGACTTGAAAAATCGACCAGATATTCATAATACGCCAAGTCTTGGAAAAGATTCATTATCGGCATTCGACAGTACGATAAGAAGTTACCTATATGCCGCAAAGTCTGAATTATACCCGCAAAACTAAATGCAAAATGACGTTGCCGTTTGATACCTAACTAGGCTTCAGACAGGGTGACTCGCTGTCGTGTGACTTATTTAACCTTATGTTGGAGAGCATCGTACGAGCCGCAAAACTTAATCGATCAGACACAGTTTTTTATAAAAGCCTACAATTGACGATATTGATATCATTGGCCTTAACAATCGCGCTGTTAGTTCCGTCTTTACCAAACTGGAACTAACAGCAAAGAGAATGGGTCTGGTAGTGAACAAGGATAAAAAAATACCTCCTATCATCAAACAAATAGTCGGCGCACTCGCATATCGGCATCCACGCCACTGTTGACAGGTACAAAATAATTCGTTTACTTAGGACCCAACATTAACACCGATGATAATGTCAGCCTTGAAATCCAACGTTGAATCTATCTTGCCAACAAGTACTACCTTGGACTAAGTAGACTATTGAGTCCTCTCTCGACGAACAAAACTCACACTTTATAAGTCTCTCATTATGCGCGTCCTATCGTATGGCGCAGAAATTTGGACGATGACAACATCCGATGAGGCATCCCTTGTAATGTTTGAAAAAAAAAGATTCTGCGGAAGACGTTTGGACCTTTGCTCATTGGTGACGGCGAATATCGCAGGCAATGGAACGATGAGCTGTAAGAGCTTTACGACGTCATAGACATAAAGCAGCGAATAAAGATCCAGCGGCTACGTTGGCTGGGTCGAGAAGTCTGAATGAAAACAACGCTGCAGCTCTGAAAGTATTTGATACGGTACCAGCTGGTGGTAGCAGAGGAAGAGGAAGACTTTCTCTACGTTGAAAAGATAAGGTGGAGAAGGTATTTCCAAATGGCACGGGTTAGCACGTGAAAGAAACGATTGGCGTGTTTTGTTAAACTCGACCAAAATCGGATAAGTGGTGATCGCATCAATCAGGAAGAAGAAGCATTGTATTCCGTCTTCTCGCTGATAATTTGGCTTTGTCCTGTGCAATCTCTTCCTTCCTCCAATAAATAAGAGCTCATCGAAATGATAAGCGCTTTCTCCTCAACGCTTCTTAACAGGCTACTTTAATGCTACGTATTAGGAGCTTTTTCATGTTTGTGGCTCCCTCTGATAGTGTAATATCATAAATTTTAATAATTCTTAATCAAGAATGCGAAGTTAGCACTCTACTTCACCTCTGCAGCAAATAGCGCTCCTCTCTTATTTTTTGCATTAACTACTTTATGATTGGGCTCTTTGCATTTTTCCAGGCCAAACTCGAGGTGTTTATAGCATTTTATTCCCAGGATTTTGGCGCGTTTTCGGTCAACTGCCCATTCTACTCTGCCTTTACTTGCCGCTAATAATTTGAGGATAGCCAATTATTTCTCCTTTTATAATATTATTTTATTTAAATTTCCTTACGGCTGTGCACCGCAAATCCATTAAAGCAAGCAGTTGTTCTTTATTCTATTCAGCATTTCTACAGTATATGTATATTTATACAAAAACAAACTACAATTCATAAACAAAAACTTTTTAATTTGCAGATAAATATTATACATACTTATGCACAAAAATAATCATCCATTTTTGTTTTTGAATAACTTTATTAAATAAAAACAAATTATAATGAATAATGGAAATCTTTATTAGGACCGTTAAAATATGGTCCTTAAGAACTGCGGTTGTCTGAGGGTTGTTGACACAGGTTCGCGACTTCAAGTAGATCCAAAGAAAGAAGTCTGGGCTGGTTAAATCAGGCAATCTTGCTGGTCATGCCAAATCGCCAAAACGGGGGATTACGCGATCAGGAAACGTTTCCTTCCCAATATCCATAGTCCGTGATGTACGTGCGGTTGCACCGTCTTGTTGAACTCACATGATCATCAAGCCCCGCTCATCCAATTCCGCCAGTAAGAAGTCGTTTATCATGGCCGTACAGCTTTCGCCAGTAACAGTGGCCGATAACTGCAGCCCAATAACCAATAATGGTTCTTCTTGCATCACACACGGATTTTCAGTACCCCAAAAACGAAGATTTTGCTTATTGATGTGACCGCTTAAGAGGAAATTCGCCTAACGGCTCATAATGATTCTCGACACAAAATTGCCCTCTTCGTTGTTTATATTGATGATGGGTTGGCAGTAATTCACACGCGACTGACGATCAGCTGGCATCAACTTATGCACTGTTTGCAGTTGGTACAGGGATATGTGTAAGTATTTCACTAAAATTAGCTGTAGAGGCCGTCTGGTGGTGCCTAATTGCGTGGCCCGTCGTCTGGTTGATGTTTCTTAATTCTCAGCAATATCAGCAGCGACAATCACGATATTATCGGCCGAACAATCAGCAAGGTCTCGTCTGAGTCGAGCAACTAAGCGCCGGAATGTTTCCTTTTGCGATACGATTAATTTGTCGATATTCACGGTATTCCAACACCACCGTCTGATTATTGGTAAAAAAAAAAATTTTGACACAAATATTCTACTCTCTTGCGTATTATAGCAAGTAATTGTTTGTATACTGCAGCTGTCTAGTTGGCAAGTGTTAAATAATTATATACAATAGACGTGCAACGCCATTTGCAAAATTATAACATCCACCAATAAGGTGATTCATTTGTGCCAACTTATATGTATGTAGATTGTGGCTACGGATAAACGAACGAAGTGTGATGACGTCCACGTGTACATAAATACGGGATGTCTAATAGAAACGTAATCGTCATAACTAAGAAACTATTTGACTAATGCGATTCTATCAAACCACTTTGTATGGGCTTATGATATTTATTATAAGCAATAAATGAGTTTACATCTTTGAGTCATACTTTGTGTTAAAACCGTCTGTTTTGATAACTACTTGAAAGTCCTTATTTGTTTACCTTCGAGTTTTTGCTTAACTATTGCCAAAACATTTTCAACAACATTTCATCCCATTTAGCAGTTTCCACTTGTTAGACACACACACAACTGTTTGTTATAATCAATACGTTCATTCCTTTTCCTCATCTGTAAGCGTAAAATCGTGTATCTGATTCTCGGAAAAAGACTACACCACTCCACACATCCCAGCCCAAAACATGAACTTTAATTGGATGCTTAATAGTTCGATGAAGTTGTCGATTATCAGAAGTAGACCAAGGCCGACGCATGCAACTATTCGTCCAAAAGGAAGATTCATCCATGAATATAACGTTTGCCCACTTCCGTTCATTGTTAACGTTTTCCAATCGTATCTTTGGATGCATTAACACCACTTTTCCTTAAAACTATTTCAGCTTCACGTAACGATTAGTTGGGGCTTTGTCTAAAATAAATCAATGATTCTCTTATCTTGCTTTGGAGATGCGTTTTCTTTTGGACCTCGTTCGGGGATGTAGTCAACCTTTTCAATTTCGGTATACCATTGCACCCACTTATTTATGACCGTTTCCGACTTCATCAAATAGTTTGCTGCGGATGCTCTTAACATTTCTGGACTTTTATGGTAAGTACTTATAAAGGGTGGTTAGGTTTTAATGGCCGGTGTGGATTTTGAATAAAATACAATTTTTTTGGGAAATTATTCTCATTTCTCTTTATTATGATAATATTGGTATGGCTCAATTACGTATTGAACAAAATATTGGCTAAATGGCGGTCACGATCTCGGCAGCACACCTCCATCCGATGGTCCAAATTTTCGATGACGCTGAGGCATAATTGAGGTGCTATACCGTTAATGTGCCGAATTAGCTCATCATTTAGCTCTTGAATTGTTGCTGGCTTATCGACGTACACCTTTTCTTTCAAATAACTCCACATTCAACATCGGCCCTTGAAATTTAACCACCCTTTACATAGGAGCACTGCTTCAACTCGTTTTTCATAAGGGAACTTATTTAGTAAAAAAAAACGAACGCTTACCGGGAAAAGCATACGCCTATTTAGCAGCATTTACATTTTTTTAACGAAACTCCACGTTTGAATTAGACAGACAATAGACAATATGAAGTTTTTAATACACAATAAAATTTTAACCTTGTCTCGAATATACACAGAATAATTATACTACACTGCTGGGGAATGTAAAACCCGAATTTTCGGTTTTCGCTTTAGAAGGAAACAAAAAAAAGATTAACACTCGTATAAAAAATGTATTGAAACAGATGGTGAACGAAACTGATTTTTAAAAACAACAATTTCTTTGGAATATCCCTAGCTTAAGTTTGCCGACCGAAAAGTCTTGTGCTAGCATTTTTTCAAGTTTTTCAAAAACTAGAACCTGAAAAAAAACTTTTGAAAATAAGTATGCTACTCGTTTCTATAACACAGGAGCTTTATTTAAAAAAAGGTATATCAAAATCGGCTCGGTACTTTTTGAGATTACCAGCGAATTAAATTTTTGAAATAAGAAATTTTATAACATATAAATCAAAAAGCATGTCAAAAACAGTTTAAAATTTAGAGACATGTACTTGTATAAATGGATCACTTTTTAACTTTACTGGACAATAACTAAACCGAAAAATGAATTTGAAAATATTAATTAATATAAGTTACAAACCTGACAATAAGTTGGACTGTCGGGATCAACATCCACAGTTGATAAATAGTCCCCATGAGGCTCATCTAAATTAGGTTGCACAGTAACAGTGTATAGCAGCTTTTCGCGGACTCCCGTTTTCATAGCATCAATAGGGCTCCCATAACCGGGCCCATGGCAACAAACTAAAATTAAAGAAAATCAGAGAAGGCTTTCAAACTACTAAATATATGCAAGTGCGTATTATCACACATATTGAGCAATCCATTTACATGTGCACGTTAACAGATATGAGTAATTACGATATTTTTAGTGTTTTCTTTTCTGAAAAAAATGTCACCCATTATATGCCGACAGTGAACATGTTGTGCATTTCGTATGAAAATGGACGAAGAAAAATTCAAAACCTCCACAAATTATCTATTTATATTAGAATAAAATTTACATATAAATGTTTTTACGAACTTGCGCGCACAGATAAGCTAAAATCAGCTTAGCAAAGGCTCGCTCTCACTTGTTGGCTGTTTATGGTTGTGGCAGCTGATATTGAAGTAAAATTAATGACAACAACAATAACAAAGAAAGAGCAACCATTAAAAAAATAAATGGACAATGATGCAGAAATACTTTTTAATGTTTTACGTATAATAGCATTATACACTAAAAGAAAAAATTGAAAAAAGGAGGTGGCGCGTGCATCCTATCAAGGTGAATTGGGCAAAAAATTGATACCATCAACGAACATACCACAAAATTAAAAAATTAAGTACGGAATAGTTGTTTCACCACACAAGAATGACTCGGCAATTGTTTGACTATTGTTGATAAACATAATGTCGTCGTACCTAACGAAATATGAGGGTAAAAATCATGCTGAAGAGCGTCTGCCAATAACCCTGCTGTAAGTTTTGTACATTTTATATTTATATCTAAATTTATACTATATTTACAATACTTGTCAGATACTTGGCCCACGGGATGCCATTCCACAAACTGCACGAACTCGGAAAAACCATAGTCCGAAATATTATATTGGACACTTATGATGCATTAAGGCCTATATGTTTATTTAAGTCAACCTACTCAAGAGCAATACAAGGTTGTAAGTGCTATCGACGGGAAGCGCATTGCATTATAAGAAGTGTTTTTACTAATGTCCTGTTAGCAGATTGATATGCTAAATATTCATTTATAGTATAGGTACAATACTCCTTTGCCCCCAATGCAACAATCATCCCACACACTTTTGTTGGAGATTGCACATCAATACTATAAAGGTGAATGTCTGTACGTTGTCCGCGCATCACTACGAAACGACAACACCAAATGACGTAAAAAATGTTATACATTCATATTTTCTCCCATTGAAGGTTATAGGTATGTTTTTATGATGGAACTCCCTTCCCACAGCCCCCAGGCCGCGCCACCACTCTCATTCGTTACTAATAACCGAATATTTGCTTGAATTTAATCTAAAAAATATTAGTATTTCCTATTTCCGACTATTTATAGCACGCTCTAGACTTCATAATCCGCATAAGCTGTTCAACTATGACCCAAATGCAAAGTTCAAAACGATTTGAGATAGAAAATTAATCAAAATAATTTTGCTTAATATTTTTCTGATTAGTTGTTTTGATTTTATTCAACGAGGCATAGCAACGGATGCCGGGTATTGTAATATTAAGGTTATTAATGAAAAATTATTTTCTATGAAATTATAGTTTGTAATTCTTTTATATAATATACATATCCTAAATCCCTCAAAACTACTCCTACGCGAGCGGGGCCGCGGGTTAAAGCTAGTTTTCTCTAAAAAAAAACTTAATAACATAAAAAATTTAATAACGGTATTAACACAACAAGGGAACAGTTATTCAAAACGCATTTGGAATTTTGACTGCGCGATCGGGAGTACTAAGGTCAACAATGGAGTTTAATCCAGTGAATGCGGAGAAAGTTGTCTTAGCTTCCTTAGTCTTCCATAATTTTATATCGTTAAACGACTCGCAAAGCGGCAATACCAAGATGCAGAAGAATACAGAAATAAACGTAATTCGAATGGGGGCCACTGCGATCCGCTCGAAATTTTATACACAGGGGCCTGAATAGTGCATAGGCCCACAGAGTATACTACTTTGTTGTCGAAGGGGAAAAAGCCTTTCAAGAAGATATTGAATAAATTACAGTGAAAGTCCTTTAGTTGTTATATTTCACTTTATTTAATTTACAGTACATTCCATACCAGAGCAACTTAAGGCAACTTAACTTAACTCCTTAACTAGGTAGAGAGCAGTCCGCGCGCTCCTGTACCTTAAACTTTAAACTCATTTATCTCGAAGCGTTTTTTTCGGCCTCATTGTCAAAAAAAAAACTATTCCACCGAATCGTCTGAAATTTTAATATGTTGTTCACAACATCAATGGCTATCGCCTGTACTAGAATCATATTATTATTTTAATTATTTCGTATTTTTTGATTAAAAAACAGATTTTTAGAGTGACATATACATATATAGAATGTTTATACATAATATATATATATATATATATATATATATATACAATATATATATAAATATATAATATAATGGGAGTATACCCCGTTTCGCCGAGCTCCTCCTCATATTTGTGGTGTGCGTCGTGATGTCGTTCCACAAATGGAGGGACCTACAGTTTCAAGTCTACTATGAATGGCAGATATTTTTTATAAGGAGCTTTTTTATGGCAGCAATATACTCGGAGATTTGCCATTCCCCGCCGAGGGGCGATCTTTCACCGAGAATCGAACCTACGTTCTCTTTGAATTTCGCATGGTAATCACGCACCAACGCGAGCCATGTATGACCGCAACAGAGAGCTAAGAAAGGAAGAGAGACGTATTATCCGAAAGAAGAAACGAGAGGCCGAAATACGTGAGTGCGAGGAGCTTGAATGCTGGCCAACAGGAACATCGCCTGAAAATTCTATCAGAAAGTTCGGCGGCTTACAGAAGGTGTTAAGACCAAAACTAGCACTCCACAAGACTCTCATCATGCCCGTCCTAACGTATGGCGCAGAAGCTTGGACGATGACAACATCCGATGAAGCGACGCTTGGAGTGTTCGAGAGAAAGATTCTGCGTAAGATTTTTGGACCTTTGCACGTTGGCAACGGCGAATATCGTAGACGATGGAACGATGAGCTGTATGAGCTTTACGACGACATAGACATAGCGCAGCGAATAAAGATCCAGCGGCTTCGTTGGCTGGGTCATGTCGTCCGAATGGATACAAACGCTCCGGCTTTGAAAGTATTCGATGCGGTACCAGCTGGTGGTAGCAGAGGAAGAGGGCGGCCTCCTCTGCGTTGGAAAGATCAGGTGGAGAGGGACTTGGCTTCACTTGGAGTGTCCAATTGGCGCCGGTTAGCACGAGAAAGAAACGACTGGCGCGCTTTGTTAATCTCGGCCAAAATCGCGTAAGCGGTTATCGCGCCAATTAAGAAGAAGAAGAAGAAGCTGGTGGTAGCAGAGGAAGAGGAAGGCCTCGTTTGCGTTGGAAAGATCAGGTGGAGAAGGACTTAACTTCACTTGGTGTGTCCAGTTGGTGGCGATTAGCACGAAAGAGAAACGACTGGCGCGCTTTGTTAAACTCGGCCAAAATCACGTAAGCGGTTATCGCGCCAATTAAGAAGAAGAAGTCACGCACCAACCCATTCGGCTACGACGGCCGCCGTATTTCATTATACAGTAGTATCACCTGACTTATGCGGCAGTCTCATTAAAAAAAGAAGAAATGAATCTCTACTTGCTAATTAACAAAATGTATAAATTTAA
The DNA here is from genome assembly GCF_028408465.1 of Anastrepha ludens. Lineage (NCBI taxonomy): Eukaryota > Metazoa > Arthropoda > Insecta > Diptera > Tephritidae > Anastrepha > Anastrepha ludens. The sequence continues at coordinate 75,659,834 of NC_071498.1, forward strand.
TTTGGTATTAAGAAAAAACAAATTATTCCTGGTCTTCCGCCAGAGCTGCAATTACTATTTCCGTGCACCGTCGAAGAACCAATGCTTGTCTCTTCGGTCTCTTATTGGCAATAGTTGAACAACTCCTTGTTCCAAATCAAATTATGTCTGCACTAACATCTTTTTTCCGAGCGTTAAGCTCGCGGGACCAAAAGTTTTAATTGTTTCAACAAAAAGGATTGTCGCCAACTTGTGTGACAGTGATGGTGTTGACACCATAGATGACTAGATGTGAAACTCTTTTTCTCGTGAGAGCGCTGAAAAATGTGCATTTTTTATAACATTTTCCAATATTGCCACACCGGTAGAAACATGAATTGGGTATTTTTGAACCAAAGGTCTGGAATTTTTAGTTTCCACACTCGTAAACACCTACATATACTAAAAATAAGTATGAAATATGTACATAAATAAGCAAAAAATTAAAAAATTTATATGTAAATGAAATTACTTAAAACTGAAAAACAAAAGTAATTTAATCATGATAAAGTAATGAACGCGAAAAACATAAATTATAATTAAAAACATGTCTTATTGCGATTTTTTAATATAACACAGAAATTGGGTAACAAAAAAAAATCTCAAACAACGAACAGAATAAGTTAAAGCAGATTACCTTTAATTTTTGTAAAATATCTCAAACACAAATTCAGTTCCCTTACCTACGCTTTTCAACCATAGAATATTTACGTATATACAAATTTACATAAACCAACGCACAGTTTTCAATAAAATTACATTAGGTACATAAGACTAATTAAAAGTAGAAGTCGAAAAGGATATAACGAGCTTTGGATTCTACAAACTCACTTAAATTCAAATTATTACATTTCAATTGAATTAATTTTAAGACAAATAATTATAAACATTTCAACACGTCATTTCTCCATTAAGCAAAAACGAACTGTTTTCGTCTATTATTTTTGGCGCGTTTCTTCTGGCAGTCTGCCATTTCGCCTATCAGCTGTTCAAAATCCCATAATGTGTGAGTGCTGCCAAGTTGAGCGCGCTCTCTCTCAAAATGAATAAGTTTCACATCTAGTTATCTATCACTTCAGATATTGATAGGCCCGGCGGATGTCGACAGTCCTGCAGATTTTGATGCTGTTGGCGAATCTTTTGGTGAACTCTCATCGGGTCGCAGTGAGTCACTACCAATCACGTGCATCGGAGTCCGTTGACCCTTCTGTTAAACATGATGGCAAACTTTGCTGCAATCTGTAGAAAATTAATACTATTTAGTTGTAGTAGGCGTAAATGAAATAAAAATGCAATAAATTTACGGGTATTGGCTTACCTGTGACCTTAGAAACTGCAGTCACTCGAACAGGGCCCAGTGTCTACCAGTCGTAAAACCACTTCCAGGAACATTCTGCAAACTTCGCATTTCTTTACCAAAACGCTCCCGAAAGTTTCCCCATTTCACACAAAATAATCAAACAGTTCAATGGCACAATAACACTTGGTTCACTAAATTACTCCAAGTGCTTTTTTCTTTTCCGGCTTTTTGAAATCTATACGTTTTTTGGCATAAAGACACGGATAATTTTCCACTAAGTCGATTAATTTTTCGTCGTTCATTTCTAATATTCAATTTTATTATTTTTAACGCAAATATTAAAACAAATGTCAAATATTTCACAGCTCTTATGGTTACAGGGAAACAACATAATTCAATAGGTACAAACGGTAATCCTTTACAGCGATTCCCATATGTTTTCTGAGAACAGCTGATTTCTATGGTTATAGCTAAAGTATGGCACCACTAATTGAAGCTTAAAACAATTCGAGAAAATAAAAGAAAAATTTGACAGCCCTGGCGCAGGGCGGAATAAATGCAACATTGTTCCAAAGAAAGAAAACACCACTAACGTTCACAGAGGTAAGTTTTGCGCCAATATTTACATATGTACATATGTGTGTATGTACAAATATACGAGTATACTACGAATGCGCGTATTTCTTCAGTACTTTGTTATATTTTGTAACTTCGACTAAAAGGAAAATGATTTAATTTATTTTATATATGTATGTATGTAGATCTCTGAACAGTTATCAAAAACGTTTACCAACCTTTCTCCGCCATAGTTTAGTTTAATGAACACACAATCGCCCGCACTCAACCAAGATCTATAAGCAACTGTGCTTTGAAGCATAAATTCTTACTATAAGCGTATAGATACGTATGCACATGTGTGTACTCGAGATATTTGAAAACTTGAATTCTCGGTAAGATGTTCCCAAACTTTTTGTAAACTAATACAGTCGACATCTCTTTATGGGAATTCCTCTTATCCGGCTTTTAGTTAAAGCTATCCGGTACAATATTCACTCACCTTAATTCAGTATCTTATATTTAAGCTTCGCAAAGCCCGAGCAAGGCAATCTTCAAAATATAGGGATTGTAGGTACAAGAGCATACACATATGTATATGTGGCCTAAATAAGTAGTGTAACGCTGAAATTGATTCGGTTAAATGGAGTGAAATTACACCTTCATCATACACATTCCTCTCAAATTTATTTACATCCTAATAATATCGATTCTTAGCATAATACAAAATATCCTGCAATTTTTACCATCACAAAAAAAAAGTAGCAAGTTAGAAATGCTAAGTTCGCGCACATTGTAGTGAAACCCATTTTTGGAATCAAACAAACTCGTAGTCAATGAGCTTGTACGAGTAGCAGCAGAGGACAGACGGAAATCTGGTTTTAACATATAAAAAGCGGGGGTGGTTTATATCCAATCAAGCTTGGCTGAATTCCATATTAAGTCGTTATCGAGATTCACGCATTTACCATAAAGGGGGCGTAGCACAGCTTATTTTTTTAAATTTACTTCTGTATTTTGCAGTAATAGATCATACCTTTGATTTTAATAGCTTAACCAGCTTAATCTGCAAAACTAAAATTAGTGAGCAATAAATTTTATATTTAAAATCTGAGAAAACATGTAGGGAACCGCTGTCTTGTTTTGATAATCAAATCACGAGCACTTGTTAAATGGGTGTTTTGTGCATTCACACATACACATGTACATGCACAAGCGTGCACGTACCCTGTAGGGAAAACAAGGTTCATTGATTGTGGGTGAATTTTCGAAGGCTTAGATCTTATGAAATATCTGCCTTTCAACATAAAATACGGGTTATGTCAATTCATTAAAGAGGCTTATCATGAATTCCCTTATTGGAAAGAAACATATTTGAGATCAGCGATTTCTATTTTGCTGAAAGCTAACTTGTCCACGATTTTACATTTAAGTGATGCCCTAATACGATGTGACCAGATCAGATCAGATCAGATCACGTTGAACAAGCTGGGATAAATAGATACTCAACGCGGTATGTTATTTCCACTTTGGGTTTATTTACAGGTGCCAAATTCCTTCTTATCTAAAAAAATTATTATATTTGCTTACAACATTTCTTTTGAATTGTGATGAAAAAAATACGTGAAAACTAGTAAAACTCACTTATTTGTGATAAACAAAATGCCTTTATATTGACTAATTTAAATTTATTTTTTTAAATGTTATAGATTTTAAGCTCACACCTTGTGTTTTTCGAAATCACGTTATCCACGATTTTATTGAAATGGATTTCATGCATTTCATTCCATTGTGGAAAGATTTCAAACATCAGCTCTTTAACAGACCGTTATCCGGCTCTGAGCGAATTTAACAGAATGAGCTGATGGGCTAACGTCACTTAAGGTGTGTTTACAAAAAAAATTAGACTGTGTTGGTGATATGCGAAAAAAATCAGCTAATGATACATCGTTGGCGTCTGAACAACGACTGATTGGACTAGTGCAGAGAACGTTAAAGTATAGAGAAGTCTCAATGACAGGAACGTATGGAATTTCGAGGAGTACTCGTCAGAGAACATTAAAGTATACTCTGTGCAATGCCTTCCAATCTTGTTTGCTGGAATTGGACAGTTGGTAGCGGGCAGAGAGTCGAATTGCTCTGAGAGTTGATATAGTAGTGTCGAAACGTTTTGCATACAGAGAACAAGGCGCACTGATCTCCCTATGTAAGGGCAAATTAAACACCTCAGCTATAGTAAATTACAGACTAGTTGAAAAGCAAAAAAATACTTTTTATATACTTATAATAGTATATTATAATACCCTCAACATCGATACACAGATAACAATGATTCTCCAATAATTGTATACCATCTTTTTAATTATATACGAACACTTTTTCCATATGTAGTTTATATGTGCACATGTTCATCATCATACATTTATATAATATTACACCTTTACACCGCTTGCACCTTTTATTGGGTGTTTGGCCAAGTTCCTCCTCTTATTTGTGGTGTGAGTCTTAATGTTGTTCCACAAATTAAGGGGCTTACAGTTTTAAGCCGAGTCCGGATGGCAAATAGTTGTATGTGAGGAGCTTTTTCATGGCGTAAATAAAATTGGGGGTTGCCATTGCCTGCCAATGGGCGACCGCTGTTAGAAAAAACTTTTTCTATCATTTGGTGTTTCATGCACGGAGATTCGAACTTGTGCACTGCCGAATGTGTAGGCCATTTATCTACGACGGTCGCAAAAGCCTCAGCAATTTCTACTTGTCCTAACTTTGATTTTCATTAATAATATCATGTACTTGCTCAATGATTTCTTAATTTTGGGAATGTTGAGTTAATTACCTACAGTCCAAACTTTTGGAGAACCGTCCAAACGTTTTGCTTGTTTACTTTTGTCTCTCATTCTTTTTGGATAGTTTAGAGTGTGACAGCTCAACTCCGCCATCCAATTTGCATATGGTATCAAACCCGCAAACGTCATTTTCATAGTGATTTTATTTCATAAACTGCGATTAATTAGTTTAAATTAAAGTTATAAAAGAAGTAGTAACCAATTGGCTGCTTTGACAATGTTGCCAATTTCTGAGTTTCAAAAGCAGATAATTTTAATACTTTTTCCATTTCTTGTGAATACACAAGAATTTGGAATTTGGTATCTGTATTCATTACCACTCGCACTATACTTTTGAGGCATCCGCACAGAAAAAAGTCCATAGGGGGAGACATGGGTGGCCAAGATGAAAAGGCTTATCAGTTTATTAGGGAAGAAATCACGCAGTATCCCCATGGTCTCTCTGGCCGTGTTCGTTAAATAAAATTAAAGTTATAGCGATTTTCTGAAAACAGCACTTGTGTTTTTTACGGTTACCACTCGGCAAGCAATGACAAACCTCCGAGTGTATTTCTACCATACAAAGGGACCATCTGCCATTTGGCGGTGGTCCCTCCATTTGTGGAATAATATCAAGACGCACACTACAAATTGGAGGAGGAGCTCGGCCAAACGAGCATCAAATAATGTAAGCGCCAATAAATATGTATATGTATATTAGCAACCCACAGCTTGTTTCAAACAGATTTATTATAAACAAGCGCTGTAAATAATAAATTAATTACTATTGAAGGAATTATTATAAAACATTATTTGACAGATTATTTAGAAAGGATGGTCCAAAAGAATGAATACAATTAAATGCTCTCCAATAAGTAATTATACGGAAATATCTACATATCGTCATATGAATTCAAAAAAGCCCTAAGTTACAAAAAATTCAAAATCGACTTTTTAGTTGATTATTATGCACCGTATAGTGCATAGTTGATTATTATTATACATGTTCCTTTAAAATTTTATAATCCAACAACCAATAATGACGTTGGTATAAACAAAATTCGAAAAGCCGGTGACGGTGACGGTGAATAAAACATTTTCATTTTAAAAGGTTTTTTGCTTCTGTAAAATTTTTAAAATGTAACTTAGGGCTTTTTTGATTTCATGGGACGATATATTCAAGTTAGTTAGTTATAATCTTTTATACAATTTCAGCATATACCATACAATATTCCCAGCACTTTCATTAGAAACCAAAACACGGGATGGAGCACAAATAACTGGCCATGTATGTGTAAAACATTGAGATCTAAAGTTCACACTGGCGACGATAAATGTTTGCCCTTGAGCTTTATTTATTGTCACTGAAAACAAAAATTCACTAGGAACTGGAGATTTTTAAATTGAAATGGGAGGGGAGAACCGTCGGTATTATCGGACTCCTTGGAATCAAAACATTTTCTGCAGCACCACTGCCAGTCGAAATTGCTCAATTTTTACTCAATCATATGCGTTCTAACCGCCTTGATTATCAGCCTGGTTCTATTACATATTGTTGGCGGATTTAGATTACGTAGTAATATTACAGGAGCTCCTACTTCAATAAGTAGTTTATGTGGCGGCATTCCTGGTGGGTTGACACAATTTTCAATTTCTATTGAGTAATTGACTGGCACACAGCGAACAAACACCTTTTTTATAAAAAAAGCGTTACTTTTGCTTTAAAAACTTTGGTTATATGAGAAATAATGAAGTAATTGCTACAATTTCATGATTTTTTCATATTACCACTCCCCTTTTTTTATAGACTCCTTCAAAGTATAATATGTTAAAATTAACCTTCCTGGATATATACCTATATACATATATATAATTGGGTGTTTGTCCAAGCTCCTCCTCTTATTTGTGGCATGCGTCTTTATGTTGTTCCACAAATGAAGGGACCTACAGTTTTAAGCCTTCGAACAGCAGATATTTTTTTTATGAGGAAATTTTTCAATGCAGAAATACACTCGGAGGTTTGCCATTGTCTGCCGAGGGGCGATCGCTATTAGAAAAAAAAAAATTTCATTTTGGTGTTTCACCGAGATTCGCCTACAGTAGTTAAGCCTTAAAATGTAAAAAAACCCTTGCACTCTGTGTGAAATTAATTCATTACATACGTATTTCGTATGCAATAAGAATAATTACCCAACTATAGGCCCATTTCGAAATTACAAACAGAATCAATATTATTTGAATATACCTATTTTGCCGCTAATCTATTAATCACTGTTAAGCAGCATGATTTCATAAATCTCGAAGTAGTTTCGGATTACTGTACGAGGGCGGTTCAATAAGTACCCGTGTTTGATGACAGAGGGCGTTGCTTAGGGAAGTTGGTGTTAGCATCGTCATCTGTCATCTATCAAAAGACGGCAAAACAAATTTCAAACTGATTGCTAGGTTAGTTTGGATTTGGCAGCTATTCGAGTAAGACGTGTTTCGTGATTGATTTCGGTAATTCACATTTTCTTTTTTGTTCGGAAAAAATGCGAGGAGATAAAAGCAAAGTTTGATGCTGTCTATGAGATCGCTTCGCCATCTATGACCACAGTTAGATATTGGTTTAACGAATTTAAACGTGGTCGAACATCCGTTTTTAAGGAGGAGCGACCAGGAAGCTCGGAAGTCGTGGTTACCGGAAAATTATTCAAAAATTTCACGACATGATTCTCACTGATCGACGAAGAAAAATACGCAAAGTAACAGAGACCATAGGTGTGCCGACCGGAACGACAATTAGTGTTTTACATGATAACTTGGCGATGAAAAAATTGTTGGCAAGAAGGCTACCGCGGTTGCTCACGGTGGACAACAAGCGGATGCAACTGTTTACTTAGAGGCAGTGTTTGGAGCGATTTAAGAGAGATCTGGAGGAATTTTTGCGTCGAGTTGTCACCTTTGATGAAACCTGGATTCATCATTACCTACCAGAAACTAAGGGACAATCAAAACAATTGATTTTTCCCGGTGAACTTGCTCCAAAGAATTCGAAGACAGTCCGATCGGCCGGAAAGGTCATGGCGACGATTTTTTGGGATGCGAACGGCGTCATCCTCATGGATTTTTGTGAATAAAAAAGAACGATATCTGAACAATACCACAGTAAGTAATTGGGCCACTTTCAAAAAAAATTGAAGAAGGCCGCAATTAACGAAAAAGAAGGGTGAAACAGCACGATAACGCACCAGCACATTCATCCGGAGTTTTCGCCGCCAAACTGCATGAATTGGTTTTTCCAAATTAAGTAGTACGGGTTTGCATTCTATTTCTTTAACTTGGATAAAATCTTAACTCTTAGTTGTCAATACGTAGTTGTCAGTATGTGGTCCCATCCCTTCATTTCGTCCTCTGTGCCCTAGGGAATTATTCTGGGTCCCTAGTTTTGTAATATTTATCACCCCAGTAATACAAGTATTTATCATTTCCAGTTGTTTTAAACACGCTTAATTTCTTTTGTGGGCCGCCGTGGTCGAATGGATTGGTGCGTGACTACCATTCGGAATTCACAGAGAGAACGTAGGTTCGAATCGCGGTGAAACACCCAAAAAAAAAAAATTAAGAAAAACATTTTTCTAATAGCGGTCGCCCCTCGGCAGGCAATGGCAAGCCTCCGAGTTTATTTCTGTCATGAAAAAGCTCCTCATAAAAAATATCTGCCGTTCGGAGTCGGCTTAAAACTGTAGGTCCTCCATTTGTGGAACAACATCAAGACGCACACCACAAATAGGAGGAGGAGCTCGGCCAAACACCTGTGTATATATATATATATATATTTCTTTTGTAAGCTAATAATTTTAAAATCTGCAATATATATAGTTAATACAAAAAATATACTAAATTTAAATATAAAGAGGTGTTTTAAAATTTCGTTTCCTTATCCCTAATGCCCATCATAAAGGTATTTCTAGGTTAACCAATATTGGTGAATTTTTGATCTAGGTATTGGATTTTTACATTCTTATCTTAAAGCTAATTAAATTATGCCATTGCAAAATAGTATTCAATGCTCGCTTTCATTCGTCTCTCAGCTCAGATCTTATTGATCCGTACACTTTAAAAATACTATTACCTCACTTGTGCGCTCTAAGTTTGAATACATGAATAGTGAAATATCCGTTTTTATTTGGATATTTCATTATTCAAGTACGGTCAATAAGCTTGAAATAACCAAAATTTTATTTTTTGAAGTATGATCTGCGTTTTAATGACTATATTCCATCGTAAGTGCGAGATGCATGCTCATTAAACTGATATCGTTATACAAAGAACGGGTTTACTCTTGCTTAATTCTGTTTTCGATATAATACCTGCCATAAGGCTCTGCTAACATTGCATGCCGTCGGATCTCTCCATCTACTGTACAATCCTGGATTGGGGAGGCTGTATTCTTGGTTGCACCCAATGGTGCGATCATCGATTCTACAAGAATGTTATACATGGCAGTTTGACTGCTTTTTTGTTTCCTTCCTTTCCTGGACCCTAAGTTTACTTCTCCTGCGTTTGCCACCCAAATCCCACATCGGATAGATGTAACCAGGCAACGAGTGCTGTCACCTTAAGACCTTCTCATACCTTAAGTTCCCACGGTTTGTGGTCACATGTTATTCACGCTATCTGGCACCTTTAGCCTCCACGGCTTGAACAATTGCTAATGCTGGTCCGATCAATAGTATAACTTTGCGACCTATGTTATCTCTGGCATCAGACCGTTTACTCATTGTCGTTTCGATTAAGAGGCTACACGATCCACCAAAAAGAACGACAAGGTGGCAATTACCTTTGGTGGTTGAACTTGGGTAGACCCAAAGAGATGCGCAAGTTTATTTAGCCAGCAATTCAGGTCTAAGCGATGTGCCACCAGATAGTTGCATAAACTGCCAAGCAACTGTCCGCCGCTTACTTTCTCCAGCGATGTTGTTCAGGTAGCCATCAATGAAGCAAAAACTTTAAAAGCCATTGGTCCGGATAAACTTAACATGCTGATGCTGAAAAACCTAGGTCCATTGGGAGTACAAAGTCTTATAAAGGTCTTCAATCTGTCTATGACCACTTTCATAAATCTTGACAATCGTCCGCTAACTATCCCTTCCTCAATAGTGAAGACACTTGAAGCCCTCCTACTCCTTCTTCTACTCTACATGAAACACTGACTCCAGTAACAAATCAGGATGGATTTCTTAAAGTAAACAGTGCCACTACAGCTCTCACCGCCATAAACATCCAGATTAACCACGGGCTTAACCGAAACCTCCTCTGCAAGAGGGCTGTCCTAGTAGCGCTGCACCTGTCGAAGGTTTTCGATACTCTTAGCCACTCCACGCCACTAGATGATAGCCAACAGTCGGCCCTTCCCCTCCCGAGATTGAAGAGGGGTCCTTGAAATTTTGGTCGTCACCTTGGACAGTTTGACCTCCTATTCAGCGTATACGACCGGACCGACACTTAGGTCAAAAATCGCAACAAGGTCCTCAAATCGCTAGCCGGTAGCACTTGGGGCAAAGGCAAAGAAATAATGCTGGCGATATTTGAAGCAATCGGCCAGACGGTCGACATACATCTCACCACCTTCCTAAACTCCCGACCCCCGAATTCCGTTATCGGGGGCCAAATACCACCTATTTCAGACGAAGGGCTTCAGCTGCTTCGAGAGGCCCGCGTTACTTTGGCCCAATTAGGATCTGGATATTGTAGCAGGTTAAACTCCTACTTATACAGAATCGATTCCAACATACTTAATATATGTCGGCATGTAAAGGCACACGGCACAATATTAAGCACCTATTCACATGCTCTCTCAAACCTACTCATCTGAACGTACTGAAACTCTTCTACCATTCATTTATTTTATACTAAATACAACTTGAAGACAAAACACAACTGAAACTACTGGACCGGACAATATATAGACAGACGTTAAACGACATTCATCTCACCACCTTCCTAAACTCCCGTACCCCCGAATTCCGTTATCGGGGGCCAAATACCACCTATTTCAGACGAAGATCTTCTGCTGCTTCGAGAGGCCCACGTAACTTTGGCCCAATTAGGATCTGGATATTGTAGTAGGTTAAACTCCTACTTATCCAGAATCGATTTCGACATACTCAATATATGTACATATGTCGGCATGTAAAGGCACACGGCACAATACTAAGAACCTATTCATATGCCCTCTCAAACCCACTCATCTCTTATAACGTACTAAAGCTCTTCTACCATTGATTTCTTTTATACTAAATACAACTTCATATTAGTTTTAAACAAATTATTAAATAGTTTAGAAAATGTTTTTTAGTTTGTAAGAAATTCAATATTTTCTAGATTATTAATAAATAAATAAATTTATGGAGTACACCTTAGAGAGATGTAGGTAGAGACGAAGGTAAGTCTCTAACGTCAATCTCTACAGTAATTTTTCATCTTAATATATTGAAATAAAGATTCCGGGGTATTAAAAAGCCAAAACGCATTTGGTAAGGTATATTTATTTTATAATATTAAATAGTTGCTTAAAATATACTTATGTTACAAAATACAGAATTGGAGGAACCTATTTTGCTTCCAAAGTACCTACCTAAATATAACCGTAACAATAATAAATAAATAACAAACTTCAATTGTGCGCCTGCCACAATGCATATGTAGGTATGTGCATGGAACATAAAAGAATGAGCTTTCTTCTAAATTATGATCTTCCTTCACTTTTCTCTATTTACAAATAAAATATTAAATAATTTCATACAGCGGTCAAACGGAAGCTGATTTTATGAAGCGAAGGGCACATGGGGCGCACCCTTGGCTCTATGGTGTGTTCGATAGAAAAAACTTTTATTTTGATGTCTAATGGGGTAAGCAGGAATTTATCACTTAATTAAATGTGTTTAGTACATATAGTTGTATATGTATTGCATAATTATTCCAATATTCCAGTTATAATTTCGTATTGGTTTTATAACTTTTCCCCGCTCAAATTTAGAATATTATAGTAGTTGTGATCAGGAAACCGCTCCAATTCTATGTAATCCATTTCAGTATGTAATAATTTGTCGAGCATTTGTACCAACTCTACGAAAGTAGGACGTTCATTAGCATCACTTGCCCAGCAATAGTACATTATGTTATAAAGTTCACGTCGGCAGTGTTCAGGTTTTTCGAGACGAAATCCATCACGCACCTTAAAATACAGAAATCAAAACAAATTGTAAATTTTTTCATCAATTTTAATATCTCAACAAAACAAAACTGTTCTACCATAACCTTAAAAATAGTTCACTAACAGAATCATTGAGTAATAATATACTACTAGGATCGCCCATACGTCGAAATTTCGTTAGTTACGTTAGTCGACGTTATATAAATACGGAGAGCAAAATTTAGTCATACCTTTTTTTAATATATATAGTCAAAGAAAAAAGTTGAAACATATATCAATGGATAGCTGATGTTGAAACATTTTACATGATACTATATATGTGAATAGATGTAGTAAAATTAAATGTGAAAAACATCCCATTTTACCTGTATTAAGCGATCCTATATTTGTGTATTTCAAATATTATAATTTTTTTATTCATCATTCGTTGAATAATGTTAATGTTAGTTTTACTTGCAGTTCCCCAGATTTCTATGCCGTATGCCCAAATTAGCACAATAACAGTTTTGTATACAAGAGTTTTATTCAGCAATGACAGTTTCGAGCGCCTGCCAAGTAGCCAGTATAGATGTCGGAATCTGTTTTTTACCGGATTTCTTTTCAACGTAATATGTTCTTTCCAGAGAAGTTTGGAGTCAATAGTCATTCCAAGGTATCTTGCTTTGGTATCTATCGGGATTTGTGAATTGTTTATTGTCAGATTCTCGCGTCCTACTTTCTTGTTAGAATAAACTACATGAATTGTTTTGCCACTATTGATTTGTATACCCCAACCATTAACCATGTTAGTGCTTTGTTCAAAATCTGTTGTAACTTGTTTGTTGCTGCTTCTAAGGTTGCAAATATAGTACAGGCCATATAGACAAGATACACAGCAACGCATGTATATCTTTTATCAATATCTGACAATATTTTATTTGTTGCTCTATGTACCTGTTCTATTGTTGAATATTTTCTACGAAATCCGAATTGGTGTGATGGAAATAAGTTTCGCGCCTGTAGTATGGGGTGAAGGCGGTCAAGTATAAGCTTCTCAAAAAGTTTGGATAATGATGGTAATAAACTAATTGGTCTATATGAAGAAGCTTCAGAGGCGTCTTTATTAGGTTTGGGTATTGCGATGATTTCAGCAAATTTCCAAGGCAGTGGAAAATACTTCTTTCGTAATGATGAGTTAAATATATTTCTTAAGTAGAGAGTGGCTTTGCCAGATAACTCCTTTAGAATCCTTCCTGTGATTCCGTCACGTCCTGGTGATTTATTTACGTACATTTTTGTCTCAATTGCTATTCGTATTTCTTTCGAAGTTATTTTCTTGATTGGTATATTTATGTTATTTGTGAGGTGAGCATGAAATTCAGAATTGTCAACGTCTTGGTTATTATGTTGATTTGTAAATGTTTTTTTTAAATGATCAGCGAGTATTTTTGCTTTTTCTTTTGTGTTTCCGCCCAAGAATTTGTCCTAGTCCTTAGAGGGGGTTGGTGCATAACTGCGTTGTCGATTTTTTTGCAGGCCTTCCATAGTGTATAGTTTGTAGCTCTACTGGCTGCCAGTGATGTGATATATTTTTGAAATTTTTCGTCCTTGTCCACTTTTAATATATCTTTAATTTCTTTTGTTGCTATATTCAGCCTTTTTTTAATATCTGGTGAACGTGTAGATTGCCATTGTTGCCTTAGTTTTCGTTTTTCTCTGATTTTTTCCAAGATTTTATGGGGTAATTTGTGTTTGTTGTTACTCATCTTGGCTATAGGTGTAGAAGTTGTTGTTGCATACACTATACTGTCATTGAAGTATGCGATTGCGGAGCCTAATTCTATTTCGCTCTTTAGGGGGACTTTAATGTTAAGGCTTTGCTCTATAATTTCACGAAAATAGTTCCAGTTCGTATAATTATTGTAAAATTTATTTGTCTTGTAGGTTAGGATAGGACTGATTTCATAGCTTAATAATCAGCTTAATGGTCAGATGAGAGGTCAAAGCTTGGAGTTACTTCTAGTTGCTCACTTTTAATATCTTTCGTAATGTAAAAGTCAATTAAATCAGGTCGCTTCTGCATATCAGTTGGCCAATAAGTTGGTTCTTCAGACCTTAAAAAGTTACTTTTATTTTCTATTATTGCATCGTAAAGATTTTTTCCTTTCGTGTTTGTTATTCTGGATCCCCATAAGGTATTCTTTGCATTGAAATCTCCGTCTGCAATAAAACGGCCTTCAAGAGTTTTAAGAAAGTCAAGGTATAGTGCCTTAGAATTTTTGTGTTTAGGAGGGCAGTATATGGCAGAAAGGGTTGAATGTCCACAAAAGTCCTCAATTTGTATAGATGTCGCTTGCAAGTGGTCCTGTCTATAGTGGTTCACATCAATGCATTTAATGTCTTTGTTTATAATTACTGCCGTTCCACCATGTGCCTTGTCATCAGGGTGATTGGTGTGATAAATAGTATAGTTAAACATGTTTAAGTAATTTCTATCTATGAAATGTGTTTCAGATATAAGAGCTGCGTCTATGTTATTGTTTTTTTGAAATGTCTTTAGTTCCAGTGCATGTTGGCTTACACCATTAGCGTTCCACAGGACAATTCTTAATTTGTCTTGTTTGTTCATTAAATTTAGCGAAAAGTAACGTGATCATGTTTATCATTGCAGACATTTGTGAGATTAATTGTTTCATCATATCTTTCATCTCTGAAATTTCTTTGTTTTCCCTTATAGTTGCTCCAATAGTTTGAACATCATTTTTAGAGTTTATGGCTGTTACTTGGGCATAAGATAAATTTGGTGTTGTAGGACTGTGTTGGGTTGTCATATTGTCTAGTGTAGTTTGTGATGCAACTTTTTCTTCTGTCTTTGTAATTGAGGTGGGATTTTGCTGTCTGATACTTGAAAACTGTTGTATTTTTAATGATTTGTATATCATACAGCCCTTGTAATTGGATGTGTGGTTTTTACCACAGAGAGCACATTTTATTTCGTTGATGTCCTTTCACAATAATATTATTTATTTTTATACATAATTTTTTTTATTTATGAATTGGAAACATTTAATTTCTTGTATTACGGGAAAAAAAATTAATTTTGTTTGAAAAAGCATAATAAAAAACAATCATTAATTAATCCATCCCCATCATAATTTCTGTATCAAATTTATAATAGTATTGATTTACAATATATAAGTTTCCAGTTGTTTCGTCAACTTTTATATCATGATACATATATATAATATCATGATACATATTATAACATGATACATCATAATACAGGTAAAATAGTGTCCGTCTCCGCATATGCTATCCATTGCTATATGATTCAACTTTTTTCTCTGACTATAAGTACTAAAAAAAGGTACGACCAAAATTTGCTCTCCGTATTAATATATAGATAATATGTACCTATGTATCATCGCAATCTCGAAAAAAAAATCCTTTTATGTTCGGTGTCAGTACCGGAACTCCGTTTCAAGCCAAACATGTTAAAGAATGGACACGAAAAATATTGGACGGGCTAATATCATTATAACATAAAATGTGTATCAAAACAATTTTTATTTTATTTAAGTTTTATTAAGCGTACTATGTTAAACAAAAAACTCATATCAATTCTCTTTTTTACAAGCAAAATGGGGCAAATTAGATTTGACTTCTCTCTTTAAGCGATGGCTATTAGTTTCTGTTACGGTATCTGCGGCCGCCGTAGCCGAATGGTTTGGTGCGTGACTACCATTCAGAATTCACAGAGAGAACGTAGGTTCGAATCTCGGTGAAACACCAAAATAAAGAAAAAGGTTTTTCTAATAGCGGTCGCCCCTCGGCAGGCAATGGCAAATCTCCGAGTGTATTTCTACCATGAAAAAGCTCCTCATAAAAATATCTGCCGTTCCGAGTCGGCTTGAAACTGTAGGTCCCTCCATTTGTGGATCAACTTCAATACGCACGCCACAAAGAGGATGCGGAGCGCGGCCAAACACCCAAAAAGGGTGTACGCGCTAATTATATACATATCTGCCGGATCATTACCCTGTTGCAGTCAAACTACGCACAAGCCTCTGTGCAGCAAAAAACCGACATCTAAGAGCTAAGACGTATTATCCAACAGAAGAAACGAGAGGCCGAAATACGTAATTGCGAGGAGCTTGAGATTCTGGCCAATAGGAACAACGCCCGAAAATTCTACCAGAAAGTTCGGCGGCTTACAGAAGGTTTCAAGATCGGGGCGTTTTCCTGTAAGTACAAAGACGGCAATCTGGTGACTGACATCCAGAGCACTTTCATGCATGACCGTGTTGTTTACTTTTTGTGTATATAGCACCTCGAGAGCATGAACGAATGATTAAATATCGCAACACTTTCCGACCGCCATTTGTAAACAAAAAACATCTTATATTTTTGCTTTTGCTTGTGTTCCGTTGAAGGTTGAGTAAAATTAAAAAAAAATACTCAGCATTATACTTTATAATTTATTCTAGCTGCTTTTCGCTTAGAGAACCTGACATTACATATTTGCGGTAAAAGTACGATCACACATGCATTAATTACCAATAAATCCACAAAATTAATCTACCCGTTCACATATGGCAGATTAACTGCAAAATTGACAATCAACGGTCAATACTGCTGTGAAAGGTTTTTCTTCATAGAAATTATTTTGGTAGAATATTTCGGTGTTTTTGGTTTGTTTAATTATTATTAACGATTGGAGGAAATCCGTAAACAACGTTTACCGAGGTTTCAAAAAATTATAGCAGCAATACACATTCAAAATTCGATATTACATTTTATAATAATAGTCCAGTCATTATAGTAAGTTCACCTCGGAATTCGAGATACCCAGCTGTAAGTCTGTAAATATTTGTATATTGGCACCCTAAAAGTTGTCTCAAAACCTACATATGGTAGGTTGTACGCAACTATTAAATTTCAAGGTCAAAGATCATGGAACCATGGAATTTTTGCTATTTGTATTTATTATCAATATTGTAGAATACAAAATTCTCTTCAAATTTTGTTGCAAACAATTTTTTGTACGCTGAACCGTTTGGAGTATATAGTTGATGAACTATCGATAAATCAATAATTATAAATATTATATTTGTTAATTTTTATTAACTATTATATTATATTTTCCCCTAACCTATCCACTTTTTATTCAGTATTAATTTACTTAACAACACTTAGCTGCCCATGCAATTGCAGAATGGTTAATGAAAAATGGAATTATATTTGAATTTTAACCTAATTAATATTAGTAACTTCTTATATGATGAAAAAAAAAATTATGAATTAATCTTTTTATTGAAAAATATTATTCAATACATTTATTTTTATTAAAAAAAACACCAGTCTAACGGTTAGACGCGATAGAAGTGAAACCTTCCGTAAAACAAACTGAGAGAGAATAAGACGAAAGCAGCATTAGGAGCAAGATAATTATAGGTTCATATTTTATTTTCTTCATTTTATTATTATTCATCCTCAATGTTTTCAATTTCAACAAATGATACGAGTGGCTTATGATAGCTAAAATATGATACAAATGCTTTGGTGTCGATGTTGTCAACATGTCTTTGAAATACCGCGTCAATGGTTGTTTTTGATCGTGTTGTCGATTCAGTGCGATTGTTACACATTTTTAAATTGAATGTTGTATTGAGAACGTCAATTAAAGGAACCGCTGTGTCCAATGCAAAATTTACGTTAAAATCGCCACTTAAAATCATTGGAACTTTATTGTAATCTTTTCTAAGTATCCGCGGTACTTCTGGTGCATACTTTATTAAATTTTCGTGAATGAATTCCGTGATGCTATTTATTGATTTTTTTTCTGTCGATATTCACGACACTTTTCTGCATTATTTTTCGGCATAATTGCGGTAAATATTTAAAAATAAAAATATTTACGAATATAAAAATACACACGCGGTTGCTATTATGAGCGTGCCCAGCAAAACCTGCGTGACCGAAACTCTAACACAATTACATTTTTTTGAATGTTACAAACACATATGCACGCAGGTTTTGCTGGGGCGTGACTAGAGTTGGGTTTCGGGAATTTCCCGACGGGAATTCTCGAGAAATTCTCGATATTTTTCCATCCCGAATCTCGAGAATTGAAATTTGTAGCATTTCGGGAATTCCCGAATCTCGAGAATGTTTCAAGATTTCTCGAGAAATCCATTTTTTTGAACAAATTGTTGCAAAATTGGCTGCAAAAGATGGAATTCCAATAAACGCGACAACAAAAAGTGAGTTCATTCGTAATAGTATCAGCCGCTTAGGATTTCATCTTCCAAAGTGTCACAAAGCTGTTCTGGGTTTGGTTATGAAGTACTGCACGAAAATAAGAAGCGATTTGAAGATCAAAATTGAAAATTTTAAATCTGCACAGCGTAAGTTCAGCTTGAGCATCGACGAGTGGACAAGCGTGCGAAACCGACGTTACATGAACATCCATATATATTATGACGATGGACAATCTGACAACCTTGGCCTGGTTCGCATTCAGGAATCATGTCCCGCTGAAAAAGTATATGAGCTCGTAAATGCAAAGCTTTCAGACTTCAATATAAAACTACAGTCCGACATCGTGGCTATTACAAGTGATGGTGCCAGTGTCATGATCAAATTTAGGAGACTAGCACCAGCGCATCAACAGATTTGCTACAATCACGGCATACATTTGGCGGTCATGGAGGTAATGTACCAGAAACGAAAAGTCGCAAACACGATATACGATAGCGACGTAAGCGATGGAGACGATTCGGTGATAGAGGCTCCGATGAAAATGAAAACAATGCAGCCAGTACTTCATTTTCCGACATTAATGCGGAAAACGCTTCCGATGACGAGGACGACAATATCGTATTTGTTGCTGACAAGACGGTCACTATAAAGTCTGCATTTGAAATCGTAAAAAAGGTTCGCAAGATAGTTTTCAAGAACTCGCCTGTACGGAATGCCATCTTGCAGAATTATGTTAAAGAGGTCGAGAAAAAAGAGCTTTTCTTGCTGTTGGATTGCAAAACACGTTGGAATAGCCTGGAAACTATGCTGGCCAGATACATTTGCATCAGCAAGCATGTTCGTAAGGCGCTCGACACTCTTAATTTAAATTTTATGGCCACTACTGACGCAGAAGAAAAGTATTGCGAGATATCATAAATGCTCTTAAACCTATACGTGTTGCTGTAGAAGCACTTAGTCGCCAAAATGTGAACTTACTTGCTGCGGATTCTATTCTCAAATTTTTGTTCACAAAATTGGAGAATCAGCACACCGAATTGGGCAATGAATTCTTATCCAGCCTAAAAAAAAACTTAACAGCTCGTAGATCTAGCCGTTTGTTATCGGCCTTTAAATATTTACACGATCCTGTTAACAGCTCTAGTGACAAATCTGAATTTTTCCACACCTGTTCTAAAACAGAATTGATAAAAGAAGCCGAAAACTATTTGGTTCGTCTATTTTCTACGAGCATTCAAGAAGACCAAGCAGTGTCTAGTTCTGACGATGATGACGTATTTGCAACCAGCAACGTCGATGAAGAAGATATGGCGAAACAGCTTGAAAAATACGTTCAGCAATGCTCAAAACCGGAAGCAGACATTGCGCAACATGCGGCGAACCAGATGTTTTCGTCGCTTAGAAACGAGCTAAAACTATATGAAAAAACTGGAGAGAAAACACAAAATGTTGAAAGACTGATCGGGGCTTTTAACACTGTTAAGCCAACATCGACTCAAAATGAGAGGAATTTTTCTACAGCGGGTAATTTTGTGTCCAAAAAGCGTACGCGATTGTCAGACGAAGCCATTGACAGTCTGTGTTTTTTAAAACACCATTTTGGGAAATAATGTTTACAATCACTTTTTTCCCCTATTTTAATAAGTATAATCTTGAATTATTTTTGTTTTAAATTTTTTTGTAATTATTTTTGTTTCACTTTTTTGTTTGCAATAATTGAAATAGTAAGTAATATTTTCAAATATTTTTTTATGTAATTTATACTTTAATCAAAATAAATAAAAATAATATTTTATGAAATTCATTGCTCTTACACTGGTTTTAGATTTTTTTTTTTAATTTTTTGGAATTTTTCCCGAATTTTCGAGAATTCTCGAGAAATCTCAAAAATTATTTTCGGGAAATCCCGCATCTCGAGAATTGAAATTTTCGTTATTTCGGGAAATCCCGATTCTCGAGATTGGGATTTTCTCGGGAAATACCCAACTCTAGGCGTGACCGAAACTCTAACACAATTACACATATGCACTCGTATTTGTTTGAAATTCGACTTTTTTTTTGGTTCTCCGTCACCTTTGGAAAATGTGTAAACAGTAAGCAAACTTTATTCATATATTTTTCCTCATTTTTGCATCAGTAAAATTAAACAAACGCCGTAGCCGAATGGGTTGGTGCGTGACTACTATTCAGAATTCACAGAGAGAACGTCAGTTCGAATCTCGGTGAAAACACCAAAATTAAGGAAAACTATTTTTCTAATAGCGCTCACCCCTCAGCAGGCAATGGCAAAACACCGAGTGTATTTCTGCCATGAAAAAAGCTCCTCATAAACATATCATAAAATAAAAAAATAAAATAACTGTATAAAAAAAAATTTTTTCTTGTGATTCGAACCAAGGATTTTGGATCGGAAGCTCACATTGCTAGCCGCTCGGCTATCGCGCCATGCTGTCGGCGCTGGCCTAAAAGTTATTTAGTTCGTCGCTACGTGTATATGTAATATTCGTAGCCAAGTGTCGCTTTTTTCGTTTCACTTTTTCTCAAATCACTCCCAACGATTCTAAAGAAGTTTTCACTTCAAAAATGGAATAAAGGGTACAAAAACTACAATTTATAATTTTAATCATCTACCTCCTCTTCATCGTCGTCTTCCGGCTGCTGGTAAATTTCAAACTGATATTCATTATCGTCTTCAACGACCTTTGTCTCAAGTTCTTCCATGATTTCGGGGTCAAAGATTCCGTCTTCGCTAATGCCGCTCTGATATGGTAGAGCATTGAGACAAGCTTGCCCATTAATATACATTGGCCACAAGCTAAATAGCATTGCACGTCCGCTTTCCTGCATGCGCATCGCGAACCACAACCACTCTTGCAGTTGCAGAAAATTGTATTTAGTAAATCTTCTGGAGCAGGTGGTAAAATTGCCATGACAGGCTCCAGAAAATCGTTTCGCATTGCCCAACCCCATACCTGGGGTTCCAAATCATGCCCTAACCAAGTTTGAACTAGATAATATACACGTTTGAAATGTTGATGAGGAGCTGCACTTGTTGGTGGAATATTTGAAAGCTGGAGAGGTTTATTAAGTTTTGTAGACTTGATGTAGCTTCTGAAACTTGATTATCTTGCCGAGGTTTCTCAAGAGGCGATGATGATGATGATTTATTTGAAAAGTTTGTAAACAAGCAGCATAGTACTTCGCTTCAGCAGCGATCAAATCTTACTGTAAAATTATACGACTTTTCACCAATTCTCCGAAATCATCCCCACGTTCTTCTGCTTTTTTGATAACAGTATCTTTGAACTCAAGAGTACTCACAATTTTTACCTTCCGCCTGTATTTTTCTCTTTTCTTCTTCTCTGCTGCCTCATCAGCAACTTCGCCACAAAATAAACATCTTAAAATAGGTAGGTACTAATGGAGAAGTTATCGTTTCTCCTTCGTCTTGTCTCCGTTTAGCTGCTTGGATAAAGTTTTTACTAATGTAAAAGCTTCGGCACTTTTCATGCACTTTAACAGAGATTACTGATTTTAAATAATCAATTTTCCCATCGTTTTCTTCGACACTTGGAGTTCGTAGTGATTTCATAAGGCGCACTACTTCAATAAGCGATTCGCCTTCCGAATCTGACTTTTTACATAGAAAACACAAATCAGACATAGTTCTTGAAATTGTACGTCCGTAGTTACCAAGATACGATTCAAACGGAAGTAAAGAGAAGACGATCGTAACTATACAATACATGTGAACATCTGACCCTGCTGGCTATAAATAATATAATTCCCAGGTATAATTTTTGACGTAGTGGAAGGATTTTAAAATTTACAGATTTTAAAGAAGATGCACATGTCATTGGTTTAAATGGGAATATAATTATATTATGATTTAAGTTTTTCCCTTAATATTTTTTTAATTTTAGGAAACGGTTATCAGTATTATAGAATAGATATAGATTTAATGTATTAAGAAAATGATAAAATATAATATGATAGTTAATAAAAATTGACAAATATTTATAATATACGGCGCGCTTTCGACCGGAGGCACCGGTTGACCCTCTATCTCGAAAACGGTTCACCGTATAAAAATTTTTTGAACAAAATTTGTAGAGAATTTTGTATTCTACAATATTGATAATAAATACAAATAGCAAAAATTCCATGGGAAATGAGATATTTACAAATTAAGCTCAAAAAACCAATTTTTGTGATCTTTGACCTTGAAATTTAATAGTTGCGTACACCCTACCATATGTAGGTTTTGAGACAACTTTTAGAGTGTCAATATACAAGTATTTACAGACTTACAGCTGGGTATCTCGAATTCCGAGATTCTTACCTAATTTAAGCTTAAATGACTAGACTATAAATAAGAGGGCACACGTTTATGAACACACGCTTTGTTTCTGTTATATGAATGCATAGTTGATAATACCTAATGATCTATTACACAGAAAACACAGGGTTGTATGTCAAAAAGTATGATTATTATCTAGGATTATTTTATAATCCCATATTTTGGGAAAGACATTTTGTATGGGAAATCTCGCGTTTTAATTACGGATTGGCGGTTAAGCACGAAAAAGTAGATCATCTACTTACAGGTATATGTATGTATGTGAACGTATTATAAGATGTACTCTTAGATTGTACAGGTATCCCTTGTATAACGCGGTCTTATACAACGCGGTTTCGATATAACGCGATTTCGAAAAATTAGGTTTCAGTACAACGCGAAATTTAGGCTTATATAACGCGAAGGGAAAAATACATAATTATAAAATCTGGTAACAATAATTTGCGTACCACATATTTATAATATGTAATGTATTTTTAATGTAAACCGGGAATTACCCTTTTTTGCCTTAGATAGATAGAATAGATATTAATCTAGCACCTTATTACGAAATTGAAAAGGAGCTTAAAAAAACCACCCACCAAAAACTGATAACAGATTTTGCAATTATAAAACCAGTAGAAGAACCACAAGGTCCCACAACTAGTTTCTTATCCAATAGCGAAAACTATGTGGAAGAAATATCTTCTGATGAAGCTATTGCTCCCCCAAATCGCCCACGCGCAAAGATCTTTGAAGACAGTGAAACAGATTAATTACCATATGAAGTTTGAAGAATAACAATAAAGTTTTTAATAAACCTTTAATTTGTTTTAGTTTGTTTTTAAATTTTTTAATGTGCACATAATTATTTAAATTTTGTTTTTTGAATTTTGAAATATGTATGTACATATGTATTATTATTCATATCTTGTGTTTTTAATTGTATCAGAAAGTCTGAACTTTAGTATTGAGTTGAAATATATGTGCATCTGTTATTTTGTATGTATTTTATTTAAAAAAAAACCTATTGGAACATAACCCCCAAATTTATATGAAAACTATGTTTTAGATAACGCGGAATTACATAACGCGTAATTCTTCTGGAACGTAACTATCGCGTTATACGAGGGATACCTGTACTTAATTGGAATAAAAAATACTGCAGTGTGTGCGTTTAACAAGCAATTTTGATTGAATCGCGATATTTCAAATGATTTGTTGGTTTGAAGTGCATGTACAAGTGCCGGAAAAGGTACGTAGGTTCAAATCTCGTGCATGAAACAGCAATGGCAAGTAATGGCAAACCTCCGAGTAGTATTTGTAGTGTAGACTTGTTTACAGTAGCACAGAAAACAAACTATGTGACATATCACGCTGAAATTTGCCATGTAAGCTTATAACAGTCTTACCAAAAAACAAAAAAATAGTTTTGCCATATGTCATCCGCGGACCGTTTTATTGATAACGTCTCGTTCATATTTGAGTAGAAGGTATATATATCTAAATTAATTCTCAACATTTGCAGAGAATACAAAGAGACAAAATTTACAAAAACGGGGGTGTAGGTAAACGCCAGACACAAACCGTGGCAAAAACGAGCACTACTCCGAGCGTTTATCACCCGCATAAACGCAGCGATTCCAGGAGCGCAGCAACGGCACAAATTACCGCAAGGCAATCCCAATCCCTAAGTTGCTTGCTGGGTTAAGAATTGCTTTATACATTTCTCTTCAACGATATTTCAGTACAAGATACAAATACGGTCGTAAAAAACCTAATGTTTAAGCTTTTTGTGGGGGTTATATGGGGACCCTAAGAGTTTGGGACTTTCAACGTTATAATGGTGTGACCTTGCTCTTTCTATTGGGCATAGTGGGCGGTGTACCACCACCGCCACCTCCCCCTCCGCCCAAATCCAAATATATCGTGATAGAAATGGAAAGTTTAGCCGAGTATTTTAGTAATATTTGCTCAACCTTCAGCAAAACACAAATAAAAGCACAAATGTAAGGAATGGATGACGTTGCAGCTATCAGCTTTCCGTTCATTTCTTTTTTTACGTCGTAAACTTATCTCTTTCAACCATGTCGTAACTATGTTTTGCCCTTCCTCTTCAATTAGTGATTGTGACTTCCTGTTATTACTTACTCTAAAAACATTATTAATTGCGCAATTCATTATCATTTGACCGCACCTACCTTACGCATTACATCCGCTGCGGAGATACCAGGATACGGCGTTGACCCCAACGTAACAATTTCCCACATCAAAACACCAAAGCTCCATATATCTGATTTTACGGAGAAAATGTTGTCATAAAGAGACTCAACAGCCATCCATCTGCATATTCAAAGAAAATAGAATAAATATTTTAACAGTGATAGG
Organism: Anastrepha ludens; assembly: GCF_028408465.1. Taxonomy (NCBI): domain Eukaryota; kingdom Metazoa; phylum Arthropoda; class Insecta; order Diptera; family Tephritidae; genus Anastrepha; species Anastrepha ludens. The sequence continues at coordinate 75,684,697 of NC_071498.1, forward strand.
TTCATACTCATATATAATTGCCCTAATAATTTTTATTAATCAAAAAAATTCGAACATTGTCAGAAAATTATCAAATTTATCAACTGGTACTTTGTAGCTCGTTAGTGTGGCAGTTCGTAATTTAACATTAATAATAACAGATATTTAGCTATATGCAACTTTTATTTTATACCTGTAGACTAACAACATGCATATAAATAATAATGGTATTAATATAATCGTATTAACTTACGAGTTATGTATCAGCTATACGTTTCATATAATATTATCGAATGGACACGTAAAAGTTAGTTTAAATCTCTTAATCTGTTAGCTGATTTATTAATACAAGCAGTATTGTCGTTGAAGAAATTATGGTGGTAAGTTTCACTACTTTCCTTAAGCTACACAGTTTCAGAAACTCAAAATACGAGGAATATGAAATTTTAGAAGAATTAGTTATAATTTCAGCCAAAATCTAAGAAATGTTTGCTTAAGCTATACTTTTACAAAACCTAGACAAAAGCAGATTCCTACCAAAAGTTAGAGGCAGCAGCAGAGCTCATCTTTTAAAATTGACATATATATCCAATATGAGTATCCAGTGTATGTATGCATTCTGTCTAAAAAATGTCGGGAACTGTTCATGTAAAAAGCGCGCGTTATACATACAGCGCGCACTCGATAACGTGAACTAATTCAAACCAAGGCAGTTCACGTTAACAAAAGTGTTCACGTTTCGGAATGCCTAAAACGACTAAGTAAATATATTATATTTTTTCACATTTAAATTCACATTTTATTCTTGTTTTCGTTACATATTAATTGAATATGAAGTCATGCGATGGTTTTGTTTAAAAAAAATCAGTCATCTTTTTTTGTATCTTCTGTTTTTCTAAAACTTGAAGCACAGTTTTTTTTTTTTTTTGATCGACGTCTTCATGACCAGCCCATATAACGCCTTGTTGAAAATTTCAACTGCTTCAGTCGGCTTAATTTTCTCCAGTTGCTCTGATACGCTGTCATCATCGGATTCGTCCTCTTGTTGAGGATCGGCATCTGCATTGCCCTCCTCGATATCTTGGTTCCATTCATGAATGGCTGGTAACGTGAATTGAATCTGAAATTTTTAATATAAAAAAATTTTTTCAATAACCCACATACATATCTTTGCGCATATCTGGGAACACGAACGAACCTTAGGATTTAAACTAGAAGATCGACGGTGTTGCTCATCAAGGTGCGAAGTTGAGTTTCCCATTTTTCTTTTAAAACCGCCAACTTCACCAACACTAAACCAAGCCGCATCCAAAATATTTATAGCTGTTTTTAAGTTAATTTTTCTCAACGACTCGAGCAAATCAGACTTTGTCGCTGTTATTGAAGCTAGAAGGCTGTTTCTGTACTGCAACTTAGTGATTTTTATTGCATTCTGATCCATCGGTTGAATGAGGGGAGTAACGTTTGGTGGCATAAACATTGCCGGAATTTGCCCATTCTCCGTTGTCATTTCAGCTTCATTTGGGTGAGAAGGAGCGTTGTCGATTAGGAAGAGAGTTTTAATTGGTAAGGCTTTCTCCTTTAAAGACGATGCAACCCTAAACAACAACCAGTTAACCTTAAACATCGGACAAAACTTAAAAGGAACAAATGACTCATGAAAGCATTGCTTGAAAATAGCCGACGTCATTCAGGCGGATTTCGAGCTATTATAACATGGGACACTGAAAGTTTTTAAAGCAGCGTGGATTCTTCGCCTTTCCAATTACCAAAAGCTTAAGCTTGTGGGATCCAGTGGCGTTTGAACAGCATAAAAACATGATTCGTTGCTTCTCGGACTTTACCCCTGGCGTTTACTCTGGCAAAAGTCTCCAGAATAACCCCGACTCATCAGCATTATATAACTGATCGTTGCACAATTCCAATTCGGTCATTTTAGCTTTAAGTTTTTCTTTACACGAATCCACTAACTGAGGTTGTGAAGTCAGTTTTTCGCCTGATATTTTAAGAAGATGAATGCCGTACCTCTTCTTGAACCCTCTATCACTAGCAAAGAAGTTTTCTTCATTTTCTTTAAATTTTGCATGCCGTGTTTTTGCCTCTTCTTTCAACATTAGAGCACTTAATGGGCAGTTTTTATCTCGCATTCGAATAAACCAACGATAAAGGGCTCTCTCCAATTTGGGCAACTCTGAAGAACGCAGTGTTTTCCTATTTCCAGGTCCACAATACGTGTTGTGTACGCATTTTAAAATCACTTGCTTTTTCGCTTTAATGTTACAATTTGTTGATTTAGCAACTTTATATTTCTTTGCTAAATCGTCACAGATGAGTCTTTTTGTTTTTTAAACCCGAGAATTTTAGCATTCTGTTTTAATGTCAAACACACGGGTTTTTTATAACTCATTTTCTCCAGAAAACATAAGACGAAAAACTCTTTGCAAAACCAAAACCGCGACTGAAATATTTTACTCCTTACATGCAATTACGAATAAAATGTCTATTTTATAATTAGGGGATTCCCCAATTTCAGAATTACTTGAGATCAATGTAAACTATATTACATTAAAATATTTGTAACATTTATTGTTTATGTTATAGAGCTTTGTGGGTTTGTTCCAGTGATGGTAAATGATTTTTTGAAAAATCCCTACACAGCCCAAAAAAATTCCCTACTTTTCCCTACGCTTACAAAAAATTTTCCCTACAAAATTCCCTACATTTTTTCTGTTGTGTTTACACTATAATCAGACACTTGCAACGTCAAAATTGAATTATTTGCATAAGTTTTGGACTTGGTGCTGATTTGCCTCTTTATAATAAAAACAAATTCTAATTCAAATATATGTAAATACACATATTTATTATATTATAAACACATATAAATATAAAAAAAATTCAGCAAAAAGACTAAAAATTAGACTTTTTCATTACATTTAGTTCTGTTTAAAATAAGAAAAACTTAAAAAGAAAACATAATAGAGTTTTTAAACTAAGATCACAAAAATTACTTTCAGTTCATTTTCTAAAGCTAAGTTACTATTGTAATAAAAACAATACAAAGGTTTGTATTTTGTACTCATTTGCGTTTGGCTAAGGAACATAGTGTCAATATTAAGAATTTCTGAGTTACTGCACGTGATCATAGAGTTATGCAGATACCATTTTCTTGAAATGAGATTCATTGTATTGAAATTTGCAGCAATCTTGACTTTCGTCTTGCAAAAAAGAACGAATAATGCAAACCGAAGTTAAAACTTCATGACTGAGCTTATTCCTTTTTTTGGTGCGAACATCTGTTACGATAGAAAAAATTCTCTCGGAGTCTGCATTACCATGAGGTAAAGATAAAACGAACTTCGCTACTTTAGCCAAAATAGGAAAAACAAAATTGTCATTGAAATTTTTAAGTTTACAGACTTCGCTCCAAAACTTTTCAACTCCCATCTTTAAAAGGTTAGATTTCTCGTCTTCAGAGAAATTGAACTCAAACGTTCTCCACTCTTGTAGGAGAGAGTTGGCATCCACACATACTATTTTACAAATGTTCTCAAATGTGAGATCATTTTTGTTTCCCTTTACTGCCATTGCAACTTCTGGATTTAAAAACTCAATTTCTTTGAATAGCTAAGTTTTGAGCGGTAATCTCCTTTGTATCTCTTCCAAAGCAGTAATATAAAACTGTAGACAATCTGTTCTAATTTTGTTTGCAGCCGTTTTTGGAACAGTTTTTAGGAGCTCGTTACATTCAAATCCGAGAAAAACTTCCTCAAGCGGTAGAGAAATATGTGGCGATCTAACAGCACAAGTAATGTTAAGCTCAGACTTTTTAATAAAATTTTGACCTAAGCCTAAAAATATGTTGATTGATTCTCGTTGGAGTACCTGTATTAAAGGTGCTTTCGACTGAAAAAGTGCGTTTAGAGTATTGAAGTAATTGAGTACATACTTGAGAAAAAATAAATAAATCTTATTGCATTGGTTGTTGAGCTCCAATAAAATCGCCTCTGTTGATTTTAATTTGTCCTGCGTGAAAGCTTGGTTGAAAAATGCCAATAACACATCCCAGTTTTCTAATACACTTTCGACGCATTTGTGATGAGAGAGCCACCTGGTTGTACAAGTCCGAAGGATTTTCTTTTTCTTCTCGTTTAGCATTTCCTGCAGAGCTTCTAATTGCGCGCATCTTTTGGAACTTCCCGAAACGTACGAACCGATTTGCCGCAAAAGGTCCTCTGGGTAGCGCTAAACAAGCCTTACTTGCAATAATTGCTGCAGAATGACAGATGCACTTTACAACTATAGCGTTTGGTATGTCTGTCCGATCATTACACTGGCACCATCGCTGCACATACCTTAAATGTAATAAAATATTTCATTAGAAATGTTTGCATATGCTGAAAAAATGTATTTTAATTGCCTATTATGTTGTTGAATGGAATTCCAAGAGCTAAAATGGATTCTTTAAAAATTCCGTACAGAGCTTCTGCAGTGCAATCAGTTCTTATTGGAATTAGATCCAGCAGCTTAACCACAACCCGCTCGCTTTCCTCGTCGAAAAATCTCACCAGGAGACACATATGCTTATTCAATCCGATGTCTGTGCTCTCATCGATCATTACGGAAAATTTGTTTACTTTTAATTTTTGAACTAGATTGTCTTTATCCACTTTTGCCAATACATTTTTTACTATGCTGGTGCACTTCTTTCTTCCGAGCTCACAGTTTTTTATAATTTCCGAATCCGGCACGATTTCTTTTAATAGGGGGATTAAATGGTTCACCACTTGCAACGCGACATTATGCTCAGCGAAGAACATGCTAAGTCTTATTTCGAAATTTTTTGAACTATTTGGTTTACATGGATTTTTCTTAAAAAAACTGTTTATTTTAAGCGTCTTTTTTGTTGCCTTTATATTTTTTTGTGCATTTTTGTTTCAGCGTGCTTCTGCAAATCAGACTTACCGCAGTTCAAAACTTTGTCGCACGCAGCGCATTTGCATTTATATACATCGTTATCCACAGCTTCCAGCCAGCCACTGAAATTGTCGTCGTCAAGCCATTTGTTATTGAATTTTTGTTTTCTATATTTGCATTGTTTTTCTTGGTGTTCCTCCAAAGAGTCAGTCGAAGAGAAGGAGCTCATTTCTGTAAAATATATGAATTTTAAATATAAAAATAGCTAAAACTAAAATAATTGCAAACTTACCTTAAAAGTTGTTGAAATAATTTGTATATTTCACACGAAATCACGCGTTTTATTCAAAAAAAGTGAAAAGCAGCAGAAAACGTAGGACAACTAACAATTATCGCGCGAAGAAAAAATTCCGTTAGCGTTAACGAAGAAAAAAGTGGCAATGCTGCCATATTAACGCTTTTAAAAGTATGCTGCCATAAGGAAAAAAGTATGGCATGAAATCTTACTGCGGACTTCTATTTTAAGTGAACTTTTTTAATTTTTTCCGCAATTTTTAAATTTTTTCTGTTCTTCTTGAAAATTCCCTACATTTACAGAATTTAAAAAAATCTGTCCTTCTTTTCCCTACACCCACATTTTTCGACAAAAATCCCTACATGTAGGGAATTTTCCCTACATTTACCATCACTGGTTTGTTCACGTTTTAGAGTAGTCAATACACTAAAATGTCTGTTCACGTTTTTGGGTGTTCACGCTTTAGAGCATTCACGTTAACGAGCGTGCGCTGCATGTAGGTATGTCAAAATTTTTTTTGCTGGAATGTTGATACAACTGTCCTCTATAGTGTCGCAGAGTTTGAGCGTGATCTGTCAATTAGCTTGTTTTTGTCATTTAATTACAATATATTAGTCAATCGCAGGTGTGCTCTGCAATTTTCACTATGGATAAAAATATCGAACAAAGAATTTGCCCTAAATTTTGTGTTTGAACGGGATTTCGTTTGCCGAATCGTTGAAAACGTTGCAGAAGGCCTATGGCGAGTGTGCTTTATCAAAAACACGGGTCTACAAGTGGTATAAGGGTTTTGCAGAGGGTCGAGCGGTCGTGGAAGATTTGCCTCGATCTGGTCTTTAACGTCTTCAATGGATGAAAACATCGACAAATCAAGGAAATGGTGCTGGAAAACCATCACTTAAGTTTGAGGGAGATAGCTCGTGACTTAAGCGTGATTGTTCGACTCGTTCCAACGGTTATCCAGCGCATCATAACAGGTGATGAGACGTTGGTATATAAGTTTGATATGCAAACCAGTCAACAGGCGGCTGAATGGCGCTATCTACATGAGCCAAAACCCAAAATCCACTTCAAAGTCGGTCAAAAGTGAAAATCATGCTACTCGTTTTCTTTAATTATCATGGTGTTGTGCACTCGGAATCTCGGAATTCGTTGCATATGGTTGTACGGTAAATAAAGAATATTATTTGGAAGTTATGCGACGTTTGAGAGAGATTGTGTCTAATAAACGGCCCAATTTGTGAAAAGAAAACTCATGGATCTTGCATCATGATAACGCACGGTTTCACTGTTTTGCACTTTTTTGACCAACAACTCGACAAATATCATCGAACATCCATCGTATTCACCTGACTGTTTCCTTTTCCCAAATCTTGAATTGCCACTCCGCGGACGCCGTCGATAGAGGCCATTGTGGAGAATTCGCTGAAGAAGCTGAAGAGCTGTTACTTTACTTTTTTGACAGAATATATACATAATTCAATAAAGGCGAAGAGATTTTTCATCCCACCGTTTTCCAGCAGTTTCCGAAGATTCACCTGCAGAATGTGCGACTATTAAGAAAATTGCAAGTATGTTTGGCGTGCGTCATGACAGAATAATAAGGGTTAATCATTGCAGTACAAATATATTTTTCTATTTGTTAATAATCATCAACAAACTATTCCATCGTAATAAAAAACAAATTTTTGTACTGGTCAGACTGTGCAGAGTGCAGATAATTTGTTGGCTAGTTAGAATCATTTAATAAGTTGCCGTACTACATTGGCTACCTTGACGGTATAGAAATAAAATTCACGGCAAAATCTCTGAGGATTCTAAGCATATTTCTGGCAAAAAATATATCTATTTTAACCGTTTGAGTACGAGAAAATTTTCTTATGCATTTGATATAAGTGATATAAGGATGAAATGCGTAGTATCTTTTTTTTTTTTTGGAAACTATGAAAATGGTTATAATTAACACGAATTGTTATGTAACAAGTATTTTTAATAAAAAAATGTATTTTCAATTTTATTAATGAATAAAAACTGCTACTGATATTACTACAACTGCTCTCAATAATATGAGCGAATTTAAAATAACTGTGATTTGTCTACAAAACTCTGTGCTCTTGAGTTAGGCTTATCAGCCGTCCTCCAAATAGGTATAATATTTTCGACAAGTAAAGCCGTGATATTTTATATACATATATCGCACCCTAAATACAAAAGGGTCACAACTCAAAATTTTCCACACTCGAGCTTGACTTGTTTACAGTAGCACAGAAAACAAACTATGTGACATATCACGCTGAAATTTGCCATGTAAGCTTATAACAGTCCTACCAAAAAACAAAAAATATTTTTGCCATATGTCATCCGCGGACCGTTTTATTGATAACGTCTCGTTCATATTTGAGCAGAAGGAACATTTTGAGTTGTGACCCTTTTGTATTTAGGGTGCGATATCATCACTTTAGTTCTTCGGGGTCACGTAATGCACCATACTTTGTGTGAACGCAGCATTAACGAATTGATAATGCTCTGAAAACAAATCGATTATTCAGTGTGAGTCACATCTCTACTTCACTAACAATTTTTAAATTTGCTATCTTGGGAAATAATAAAAGCAAAGTAATAAGGCAGCTTTCTGTCAAAAAATTAAAAATGCCCAAGCCAAACCGCTATTTGCATAAAATTTTGAGCTGATGGAGGCGCAGAATTGGGAATATTCAGTATAATGCGCACGCAATAAAAAAGAGGGTGTAAAGGGGGCGAGGGCTGTCTCCGAAAACAGAACTACATCCTGTGGAGGCTTATCGTTTTTAAGTAATTTATTGTTAAAATTGTGAAATTTAACGAAAGGTTACAGGCCCCCAAAACAGAACAAAGTTCGTACGCAGGTAGAATTTTACATAGACGTTCCGCTAGAAGGGTGTTTGTAAATTTGTAGAATTTTTGCGTAGAACTTTTCCTCGTCATCAACACTCAACTGAAATATTTAGTTTTTGTTCGTGTTTTAGTTTCATTTGGAGGCATTCAGCATCACAATATTGTTGCCAATTCCAATGATTTGTTATTTCCGTTAAAAATTGGAGAGTGATGACATTGATTAATGCATTTGCATTTAATTTTCACTAAAATATTTTGAATGCAAGTACTAAATAAAATAAAAACACGCGTGTGACGGTATGTTTTATCAATTGAAGTGAAGTTTAGAAGAAAATATAATGTGCCAAACTATAGTGAATAATAAAACTTTTACAATGCAATTTCTTTCAAACTAGTATCTTTACTGTACATGGAAAGTATACAGCTGTATATAAATTCAAGTATACGGACAATGCAAGTAAAATTTTCCTTAGAAGTGAACTACAGAACCTGCTCGATAAAATAACTGATATTGATTTAGGAAATACCTAGATAAAAATTGCTATAAAAATGACGGAGTTGCAAATTAGTAATTTATAAGGTAAGGTAAATACGTACATAATCATGCTAATCACTTCAAACAATTGCAACCCTATTTTTCGAGCTCAAGATGTATATGTACATATGTATGTATGTAGTCAAATCTGCCTGTGCAAAATGGTGTACATAAATTTCATGGCTGGTTTCATGCCGAGTACAACATGTATCATTCAGCTTTAAGCAAACAACTTTTAAACCAACCATGTCCAATAAGAACATTCCAAAAAAAAAACTATAAATAATGTATACAGGGAAGTATAATACTATAAAATTACTGTTGGAAGGGGCTCAGTATTTTTTAGTTGTGATAAAGTAGAGAATCATCACTTTTTTTATTTTTAAAAGATTCTCGTAAATATAGTATCATAAAGAAACATTTAGGAAATGATATGTTAGGAGGAGTACAAACTCCTATAAACAACATGTAATTAGCAACTCGTTACTAATGTAATACATATGCACAAATGGCTGCTCTTACAAGTTTCTACTATATTTATTAATTTTTTATTTACCGTATCGGCAATTTCCCTTCGCTTGTTCGTTCATAAATTTTTGATGTAATGACGTCACGCGCAAATCCAAAATCCGCTACTTTACAGGTGTGATCATCAGTGATAAGAATGTTCCTTGCAGCCAAGTCTCTATGAATTATCTAAAAATATACAAAAATAGCCAAAATCAAATGCAAGTCTGCACATACATATACATATGTATATATCGTCCCCTTAGTATAACAATAGCCTATGTGCTCATAGGCTATTATTTTTTTATTGAATTTTTGGATTCTCCATCGTCGGTTTTATAAGTGGTCAAAATTTTGTCAAATTCTAGTTCCACAAAGTGGGTCAAAACGTCAGTCAAAAAATAATAAATATTTACAGACATAACGAGATTTGAGTGAAAGCTACTTTCGACAAAAAGTTTGAAATTCATTTTCTCAAAACATCAAAAAAATTATAGGCTATTTTAATACTAAGGGGACGATATGTAGGTATATTCTTTCGCAAATATCCATATATTTTTGATAATGCACTACCTACGGTCATCGTTAAAACCGATCTCTAGCTGGAAAAACACCTTAACAATTAGAAATTTTCTCTTCGCTACTTTAACGGTGGAAGAGAGGGACTGTAATTTGGTTGCCTAAACGAATGAAGTGCAGATGATGGTTTTGAGCATATACTTATGCACGATGGAAAAAATAATGAGATGGCGCCGATCGCGGTACCGTTACTTTGGTCTTAGCGAATTTGACAATGAGTTACGTCGTTTCAGCACCAGTATGGCCAGATCACCATTTTCGTAACTTTATAAAGCTTTTTTATGTTATTTAGTCTCGGAGCTTTAGTTCTTTTTCATGACATTTTTCTAGCCTTTTCTAATTAAAAGTAATGTTTAAAATTTTGTAAAATATACCTTTTTTAAAAATTTGTTCAATAATTCCCTCAATTTTATTTAGCTTTTCTTTTTTAACATCTGGCCGCATTGCCCGCGATTGCAGTTGTTGTTGGTGTTCTTCTGCTTTCAGCATTCAAATCTCTCTCTCGGTACTGCAGTGTTACCTGGCTTTGGATATAAAAACGCACTCAAATGCCCATTTAAAGGAAATAAAATACCAAATTTGTATTAAACTACTTGAAGAACTTTGTGTACGTGACAAATTGTCTTTAAAATGTGCGTTCTTTTTAAATAAATTTGTTATGGATATGTACAATTTAATTTATCAGTTTTTTTTTGTTAAGGGAACGACTTATTTGCTATATTTCAGGTTATGTAACAAAATTAGGCACACTTTTTAAAAATGTCGTTATGGTTATGCTTATTTTTACTATGAATACACCTCTTGATGTTCTATGTCCCACTAAGGATTGAGGATCAGACTAAACGATTACACCTCTATGGTTTTAATTCGCATTCAGTAATTCAAACGCTTTTTAAAATGTGTAAAAAGGTTTTCAATGTTAAGAAGAGTTGATAGAAGAACATTTAATATTCTTGCATTAACTTAAATGGAGCAAAAAATTAAATTTGCACTTTCAAAATATATATTAAACTTAAAAGAATCAACAAGTGACTCAAAGAGTGACTTTTTTAACATTCTTTTGTTTAATAATACAGTTTTTTTTAATTTACAGTTTCGGTAGCTTTAAATTAGAAACAAAAAGAGACAAACACCAAACTTTGGGTATAAAAAAGCGCCTAAATTTATTGTGAAGAGCAAATAGTCCGGGGCCCAGGGGTCATTTTGACCTCATCATTTCATGCCGACTGATTTTAATACTGAAGGCAGACGCCATCCAATGGATGATAAAACCAACCGTCACCTGGTCCAGTAGCGGTGGGTACGAAATTTATCGAAAAAAATTTTTAACAATTCATTGAAATTTTTTTTCTGTATTGTTGACATTTAGTAGAATAAAAAAAAAATAGTCAGCTGCGCCGTAGAGGCGGGAAAATACATCAGCTGAACAAGGCGAACTTGTAAAATAAATTAAAAAGTAAAACTACTTTATGCCGATTGAAATTTTTTTACATAATTTTGGACACATATGAAAATATAATAATGATATTCAGCTGAGTTTATAGCGGTGGGAAGACCGTCAGCCGAAGCATTGAAAATTTCGCGCGCCACCGAGATGCAGTGATGGTAAATGTAGGGAAAATTCCCTACATGTAGGGATTTTTGTCGAAAAATGTGGGTGCAGGGAAAAGAAGGACAGATTTTTTTAAATCCTGTAAATGTAGGGAATTTTCAAAAAGGACAGAAACAATTTTTAAATAGCGGGATAAAATTAAAAAAGTTCATTTAAAATAAAAATCCGCAGTAAGATTCCATGCCAGACTCCTTTTCCTTATGGCAGCATACTTTTAAAAGCGTTAATACGGCAACATTGCCTTTTTTCATTTGCCTTCGTTAACGCTAGCACGATTTTTTCTTTGCGCGAAAATTGTTAGTTGTCCCTCATTTTCTGGTGCTTTTCACTTTTGAAGTAAGTTTGCAATTATTTTAGTTTTAGCTTTTTTTATATTTAAAATGCATATATTTTACAGAAATGAGCTCTTCGACTGACTCTTCGGAGGAACACCAGGGAAAACAACGCAAGTATCGACAACAAAAGTTCAATAACGAGTGGCTTGACGACCACAATTTTAGTGGCTAGTTTGAATGCAAATGCACTGCGTGCGACAAAGTTTTGAACTGTGGCAAGTCTGATTTACAGAAGCACGCCGAAACAAAAATGCACCAAAAAGTATGAAGGCAATTAAAAAGACGTCTAAAATAAACAGCTTTTTTTAGAAAAGGCGAGTAAACCAAATGGTAGCATGTTCTTCGCTGAGCATAATGTTGCGCTGCAAGTGGTGGACCATTTAATCCCACTCTTGAAAGAAATCGCGCCCGATTCTGTAATAATAAAAAACTTTGAGCTTGGAATAAAGAAGTGCACCAGCATAATAAAAAAATGAATTGGCAAAAGAGGAAAAAGGCAATTTAGTAAAAAAATTAAAAGTAAACGAATTTCCCATAATGATCGATAAGAGCACAGACATCGGACTCAATAAGCACATGGTTAAGCTCGCTGTGGTTAAGCTGCTGCACCTAATTTCAATAAGAACTAATTGCACTGCAGAAGCTCTGTACGGAATTTTTAAAAAATCTTAAGCAAACAATTCAAGTTTGACGTTGCAATTGCCTCATTATAGTGTAAACACAGGAGAAAAAAATGTAGGGAATTTCGTAGAGAAAATTTGTTGTAAGCGTAGGGAAAAGTAGGGAATTTTTTTGGGCCGTGTAGGGATTTTTCAAAAAACCATTTACCATCACTGCCGAGATGTATGAACGCAATACAAAATCGACCCCTGGCTCCCTGGTTGGCAACACTGCACAACTTGGCAAACGTGACGCTCTGATGGGCGCAATCTTGTTTCAATCATTCTTGATACTTATGTAGGTCTCCTTGCTGAGTTCTAAGATAGGATAAGTGATATTGGTTATAGGTTTAAAGGCAATCCTTAAAATATTCGAACTCATCGCAATTGAGGGAAATTATAGTACATATATTATCCCTAGTATAGATCCATAAGTAAAAACACCCTCAGCTGGTCGTCAAAAAAACCCTACAGCTGATATCCCCTCATTCCTAAACGCTCTTTTATGTAACATGGTTGCATAAATTTAATAGGAAATCGTACGGAAAAGCCTAAAAAATGTCATACAAATTGAAATATTTCTCAATACGAAAGCTGAAAGCAAATAAAAAGCTATTTGTTTATAAAATTTTGTTATTGTAAATTTTCAAAGTCAAAGGCATTATTTATACAAAGACATTTAAAAGAGAAATATTTCAACATTACTTAATATCAATTTGGATTAAACTACTTAAATAGTTAGGTATTTAGCATATTTGTATTGTCGGTCTTGACTTTTTACTTTAAATCTACCCTCATAATTGAATTTTATTGAGGTAAAATAATAAATTGAAGATATGAAACAAGAATATATTATAAACAAAATAAGAAGAGTAAAAAGTCGTACTCAAACGTACTTATTGCTTGCAATGACAAGCCAAGTTGGCTTTATTTTTTGGAACTGTTTGCCAATTCTTCCCATTCCCCTAAGAATAAATATATGTATATATAGAAAATTTACTTTCTTACTAGAAAATATTATATACCACTGTTTTATAATAGGTTTCCACCAAAGCCAAATCCTTTGGGTGTGGAAGAATTGGCTACTGTTTCCTCCGCGTGTTTGATAGAAATTGTGTTTAAACTGTAATTATGTAGTTTGTTTATGTATATCTATGTATGTGTGCATATATCTAAATTAAAGACGCCGGCAGCCAATAAAATTATATCCATATTGTCAAGCTGCAGTACATTGTTGCTTTGTTTCGATTAGAATCCAATAATAAAAAGAGTTTTAGAGGTGTGCTCAATAGCAGACCGTAAACCGGCTCTCAGCAAATTTGACAGAATCAGCTGATGGACTGTCGTAACAGGGGATGAGTTTACAAAAAACCTGAGATTGTGTTCGTTATATACGAAAAAATTAACACAATGTTAGTTCGTTGCCTTCTGAACAACGACTCATAGGAGAAGTTTGTGAATTATCGTGAAAATTTCGGCTGGGGATAAGATTGTGTTAGTATACGAAAAAAAAAAATTTAATTATACGCTCATTGCTTCGTTGCTATTTGAACAACGACTGATTGGACAAGTATATGAATACATGTGAAATGATCTATTGTCAAATCCTCTGTGACGTGGCAGCCGAAATTGCTTGTACAATTTTGTTTTTCATCATAGCTAGAGAGCAAACCTGGTAATTTATCATCCTTAGACTGTCGCCACTATTTAATATAATATAACAATGCATATAAATTACAATGCAAACACAGATGAGAGGGTGGGAGGAATTCTAAAATATATTTGGCCTTCAGCTTGAAAATCAGGTTAAATATTCCTATATTATTACAAACGAAGTTTATCAATCACAAGTTATTTTGCTCTTTCCGTAATTATTTATTGTTTTTGAACTTACCCCTCGTGATGTAAGGTAATCCATACCTTTAGCAACCTGGTACATAAATGACGTTAAATCGCCTGATGTCAAAGTGTTGGACTTTCCATGAGTATTACCGTAATGCCTTAAAAAATATCAAACAAAAAAGTTATTTTTTATTTATTTAAAGTAATTACATTAAGTTTGTATTATTATCGATTTAATTAATATATTATCTATCTGTTCAATAACATTTAACAATACTTATCCTTAAAACTAAGATACTCATTCATGGAAAGCACCCAGTGGTGTACCCTTTCCTCAATTTTTGATTTTTTTCACATGAGGTCTAGTGTTGATTTCCTTTTCGACCTGTTAAAGGAAATGAGATTGGTGGTAATTTCTATACTTGGTGGGTTTGGGTGCGATTGAAGTCTTATATTGTGTAATGAGGCATGCTTTTCGATTTCTTCAGCTATTGTGGGAACTTTGAAATCCCAATTAATTTGGGCATTTGTGATATAGTATGGTGCATTTGCGATCATTCTGAGAGTTTTCGATTGGAATCTTTGGAGTATTTCGATGTTTGAATTAGCTGCGGTGCACCAGAGTTGTATGCCATATGTCCATACTGGTTTTAGGATAGATGAGAGAAGTGGGAGCTTATTGACAAGGGATACATGGGAATTCCGATTTAACAGCCAATAAAGACTTCGAAGTTTGATTCCTAGTGCCTTGCGTTTAGTAAAAATATAGGTTTGCCATGTGAGCTTTCAGTCAAGATGCGTTCCGAGACGTTTTGTAACATTACTTTATTTACATTACTCTCCACTGATGAGATCATATCCGGAGACCTTTTTGGTTTTAAGCTTTTTTATCGCTTCTTTCACTTCTCTTTTTGAATTTTTTTTTTGGATGGGTCCATCTGGTGGATGAGCCCCAAGGTGCCTTTAACTTTTTGAGTAGTACTTAGCGAAGGTTCAATATCATGGAGGGTAAAAACTCGGAATAAGTGACGAGCAAATGTTTAAGCGTTTTAGAGATCCGGCTTAGCCCATTTGTTATTTTCAATTTTAATGGCTGACCTAAGGCAGACCTTTTCGAACTTTTTTGTTGCTTTCCAAAGAGAGCAATCTGAAACAGGGGATGCATCGAGGTTACTGAGATAGTTTTGTAGTTGAGAGTTACGTTCATTTTGTGTAAGCGAGTTCAGAAAACTGCTTAAAAAAATAAGGGTCATTCCTTTTCAATCAAACCCTGTAGTATTTCATAAATATTAAGAATATTTGTTTTTCTATCCTTTCCTAACATTTGTGAAGCGCTTAGCGTGAAATAAAACTTGTTATCGAAAATGATAAAGGGTGGTTAAGTTTCAAGGGCCGGTGTGGATTTTGAATAAAATACAATTTTTTTGGGAAACTATTCTCATTTCTCTTTACTATGATAATACTCGTATGGCTCAATTACGTATAGAACAAAATATCGGCCAAATGGCGGCCGCGGCCTCGGCCTCGGCGGCACACCTCCATCCGATGGTCCAAATTTTCGATGACGCTGAGGCATACTTGAGGTTCTATGCCATTAATGTGCCGAATTATCTCATCCTTCAGCTCTTGAATTGTTGCTGGCTTATCGACATACACCTTTTCTTTCAAATAACCCCAAAGAAAGAAGTTCAACGGTGTCAAATCACATGATCTTGGCGGCCAATTGACATCGCCGCGACGTGAGATTATTCGGCCATTAAATTTTTCGCGCATAAGAGCCATTGTTTCGTTAGCTGTGTGGCAAGTGGCACCGTCCTGTTGAAACCACATATCGTCCACATCCATATCTTGTTCAGCTCCTCCTTCGATGACGTCTTTATCTTGTCAATCGTAGCGTAGCGTTGTCCTTTCATGGGGCTCTTCAGTTTCGGGAACAAGAAAATGTCATAGGGGGCCAGGTCTGGGGAATACGGTGGTTGTGGCATCATTAGATTGAGATGATTGAGCTTTAGTTTCCACGTCATAACCATAAACCCACGATTCGTCACCAGTTATGACCCTCTGGAGCAGATTTGGGTCCAATATCTCATGAGCAATGTTCATGCGATGCTGCTTTTGGTCGAAATTGAGCAGTTTTGGTAGGAATTTCGCGGCGACCCATCTCATGGCCAAATCATTAAAAAAAATCGAATGGCGCAAGCCAATCGATATGTCTAGGTCATCAGCAACTTATCTAACCGTGATTCGACGATTGGCCAATATCATTTTCTTCACTTCATCAAATTTTCGTCTGTTGTTGAAGTGCTCTGGCGTCCGGCACGCTTTTCGTCATTGACATCTTCTCGGCCTTGCTTTGGTCCAAAGTAGCTTCTCCGTATGACACAGTCAACATTCGGAATGCATCCGCACACTTAATTTCGTTTTTCACACAAAATTTGATACAGGTTCTGTGATCCATCTTTTTGAATAGGTAAAAATCGAAGACGAGCCGAAACACGTGCAAGCAAATCACCTGTCAACAATTAACTGAACATTCAAAATGGCGGAACTCGTCGGCATGTGTACCAGCATATCGCTACAAAAAATCGAAATTCGAATATGCGTAACCTGCAAAAATTCAAAATTCGCGATATATTCGGATTTTAAATTGAAATAAGACAACGAAAAATCACATTTATCAGGGCATCGTTATTATTTTTGTGTAGAGCCACTCATGACATTTATTTTTTTAAGATAATCTCTTTCAAATGTTGACCGCACCTGCGCCGTAATGCGGCCATGCGTAAACACCAATTTTGAATGACTTGCTGGAGACTTCGATCGGTATCGGTTGGCTTCCAATGCCTTCATCGAAGCTGGTTTATCCACAAAGCATTTAGACTTTACATACCCCCACAAATAAAGTCCAAAGGTGTGATATTACACGGTCTTCGTGTCCAATACCCTGGTCCGAGGCGAGAGATAAATTACTCCGAATTGTTCCACCGAAACCACGACGCAGTAAATCGTCTTGTTGAAACCAATTGTCGTTGAGATCACGGGTTTCGATTACCGGCATGAAAAAGTTGTTTATCATGGCGCGATAGCGTTCGCCATTAACTGTTACATTGGCGCCAGCTTCGGCTTGATGTCAATGATTCCTCTAGCCCATAGACCGCACCGGTTGTTTTCAATGGATGTAATAGCTGTTTGTTGGTTTTTGAATGGCTTCGGGTTGCTCTTCAGCCTAAATACGACAATTTTGCTTATTGACGTAGCCATTAATCCAAAAATGGGCCTCATCGCTGAACACCATACATTGGCCTGAGCGCGATGAACACTTTTCACAAACCGTCGATTATCCTGTTGAGTAAGCCTTTCCATGTTGAAATTTCAATGAATATTGAAAAAAATGATGTATTTAGTTTGGCAGTTGTCACGCGTGCCAAAAAACCCTATTGGAAAAAGCACCTCCAATCTAACTACCCGTTACATAAGTATATGCCCAATGGGGCCAACAAAAAAGATTTTTTATCCGATAAAAAATTAATAAAAAGCTGATATAAAGCAACGCATGCCGGGTATTAGCTAGTAATTAAAATGTATACAATAATATAAAGGGAGAAAACCTTAGAGATGAAGTGTATTAAAATTAAGATTAAAATTTAGTACCGCTTGAATTTGTAGAATTATATTTTAAAATTGCTTACCTTTCTGCACGTGAATTTCGAAGATAAGTTTGCAGTTTTCCTCGATTTACAAATTCAATAATGACAAATATTGGATCTTTGTCGGTGCAGCATCCGAGAAGTCGAACAACGTTGATATGCGGCTCAAGTGACTTCATCACCTGCGAATAACAGACTCCAAATAAAATGTCCGTAAAATGTAGCAATTGTAATGAAGTATAAGTTAGTTTTCGGAATATTTGCGATACGGAGTATTTATTATGAAGAAATCGCTTTTTTTAAGCATTGCTAGGCAAGCCTTTCTCTTATAAAATATTATATTATATGTATTTGTTTAAGCATATAGATGCCGTGTCGAGTTGCTTAAGAATTGTCCCCATTTGTGTCTATGTGTTCTTTTCAAAATGCTCATAGGTATCTCATATACCCAATTACCTATATACCCAATTACACCTATGCAGATCAGATATACACAATATAGCATTTTCAATTTGAATTAAGCGTTTTTCAAGTAAACTAAACATTTTTTAATTTAAACATAAATTAAATGAAACCAATTCTACAATTAACTGCATAAAATATAAAGTGAGCCCGAGCTACAAAATTTATTTTGAATTATGGATAATGTCTGAGTCTATAAATCCCAAATATGGTGGACAATAGTAGATGTATATTAAAACTCAAAGGGAATTCATATTCTAAATTAGAATTCCATGGTAGACCATTATTAGCGATATAAGTTACATTGTTAATTTATAAAGGGTCTTTCAAAAGTGACGCCTGGATGTCAGTAGTGAATAATTTCTAGACGTTACCTTTTTGTATGCCATCTTTGACATTTGTCAAGTAGACATATATACAATTTTACACTATGGAACACCGCGTTAAAATTATAGTAACTTATTATCAAAATGGTCGAAACAAACTTTCCGCATCCAAGGAGAAGAAAACTTTAGAGTAATTTCAGAAAAATCATTACATCCACTAAAATGTACTATTTGATGTGGTTTTGTAGATGGTGGAATAATTTGCCCGTTTTTATTGGAAGATGTAAATGACAGAGCAGTTACTGTCAATGGACATCGCTATAGACAATTGAAGAGCTTGAAGGAATAGACATAGACAATCTTTATTTTCAACAGGATGGAGCCACAAGTCACACAACACGGGAAATCATTGAACTATTGCGATCTAAGTTTCCCGGTCGATTAATTGTGACATAAACAGGCTGCCTAGATCATGCCTAACTTCACTAGGCTAATTTTTGTGGTTTTTTTTTTTAAAGTAAAGTCTATGTGAATAAGTCAACAACGATTCCAGAGCTGAACACACAATATTCGGATCAAGATTGCTGAACTCAATGCGATAAAGCTTGTGGACGTGCTTATGGTGAACATTGAAATCATGTCAACTTTCACATATAAATGTGAAGAGCCGTATTTTGAATAAAATAGTGAAACCTGAAATAATCTAAATTTTTACATGTTTTATAAGCACCTAACAACTATAAATTAGAAACACTCTATTTATGTGACAAGAAGACACCCATTGACTCTCATTTGCTCACTAACTATTAAACAATTCACTAATATATATGTATATAGTATATGAAAATATTTTAATTACTAATTTCCGTCTTTTACTGGGAGGAATTTTGCAATCAATTATTCAGCTCCTGAAGCTTTCGCAAAAAACGTCAGTTTCGTAATTTCTGTTTGACTCTGAAAACTACTACAATTTATAAGCATGGTTTTGGATCTCTCAGCACTGATTTTAGGCGACGATGATGACCGAATAGTGGCTGAACTACGTCTGCGTTAACCGCTTCAAGTTACTGATGAAATCTATATTCAGCTAGGTCTGTTATATCAGCAGGCGTAGCAAAGGTGTGAGAGCTAAATCTTAACCCAGCGAGAACTCAAATTTTTTTCACTATTTAGTCAATCACGAGTTAGAGGGCAATATCAACAATAAATACAAGGTAGAGCATTTTTCCAGAGACGTAGAACTCAAAGTTAACAAAATCATTCAGCTGAGAAGAAATTCAAATTATCGAGGGGAGAAAATTAAATAAAAATATGTACAAGTTATCTAAGGTACCTTTGTTGTTCAAGAAGCAAAACTGAGCATAAAATATATTTAGCCTCTAATAATACAAACCTCAAGCATAAATATATACAAACCTCAAGCTCACTTATCAGATCTTTTTTTTCAGTTTCGGTCGCATTTTCTTTTAAGGTTTTTACTGCTACAGTTGTTACGCCTTCGGCACCTGCAAATGTATGATGCAAGTAAATACACAATATGTACATAAATTTATGTATTTCCATTAATAAATTAAAAACAATTGATATTCACTTTGTTTCATTTTGACAAACATTTTCTTTTTGCTCTTTTCTTCACAATGTATAGGTCGCCTTGCTTTATTTCTTAGGAATCCAGCTCATATACCGATTTATATCGGACCATGGAGACAATTTTTAGAAATATTATATCTTTATTCAACTTCGCAACTTAACGGGTATTTTTTGTTTGTGGAAAAAGAGCTGGATTTCGAATTCATAACGAACGTGAAGTATGGAACATTGAATAACAAAGGTTCCGATTTGCTGAAGAATAACCAGGCTCTCGAACCAAAGACCAACTCTTCTTTCCATATTTATTATCGAAGGTGGTACTTAAAAACGAGACTTGTTTTCAAATAATTTTCGAGTTGTATGCGGGAGTGTATGAGCTGTTAATAATATTTTTACTGATACGAGGTTGTAGATTCATTTAAGTCAACCCAAATACAAGCATTGAAAAATGATTCCATACTAAGTTGAGAATTAAAACTTTGCAAAACATTATTTAAGCTATGCATTAAATATGGATATCAAACTAATATTTGGAACGTATAAGTCATTTGTTTTTTGTTTTTGTAAACACATGCAAATACGTGCATGAATTAAATTTTTTATTAAACCAAGTAAAAAGAAAACACTGCAAAATTTAAATGATTTTATTGATCGTGCTAGGAAACAAAATCATAATGTTAATAAAGAAAATCTTAAACGATTACGTAATAACATAGAGTATATATCAGGTCAGTCCATAAGTTCGTGCGTACCCGTAATTTCACCTTTGTACGATTTTTGCATACAAAAAATTATTCGCGGAATATAGCAGAACTATTTATATTTTCTTTGATATATTGTGCATTCAACAAGTGATTTTATTCGCGGGTAGAAGCACATGTTGTTAAAAAATAAAATGGAATCTTCGAACGCGTATAAGAGGCATATTTTGTATTTTTTTTTATAAAAGTGGTAAAAATGCAACAACTGCTACTGCAGAAATAAACACTGTTCTCGGAGAGGATACCGTGAGTGTAAGGACTGCGCAAAAGTGGTTTTCAAAATTCCGAAGTGGTAACTGCGACGTGGAGGATGACCCGCGCGCTGGTCGTCCTGAAGTCTTTAACTCCGAGGCCATGCTCGAACTCGTGGAAGCTGAGCCAAATTTAACAGTCGATATGATAACTCAGAGGTTAAATTCATCGCATGGAACAGTTCACAGGCACCTGGTTCAGATTGGAAAGGTTTCAAAGCTGGGAAAATGGATTCCGCATAGACTTTCCGTCGCCACCTTCAGCAGAGAGTGAATGCGCTTCTCAGCTGCTGCAACGGCTTGAAAATGAAAGTTTTTTGAACCGTATCGTTACTAGTGATGAAAAATGGGTACTTTACAATAATCCTGTTCGCAAACGCCAATGGTTAGATAAAGATGAACCACCAGAACCGACCCCTAGAGATGGCCTTCACCCCAGGAAGATTCTTCTGTCTATTTGGTGGGATATGGCCGGTATTGTTTATTATGAACTTCTGAAACCAAACCAAACGATACCTGCTGATTATTATTCCCATCAGCTATCAAACCTGAATGAGGCACTTAAAAAAAATCGGCCGTCTTTAGTGAATAGACGCAAAGTTTTGTTTCACTACGACAACGCAAGACCTCATACCGCAACGCAAACATTAGGTAAGCTGAACGAGCTCGGATGGGAGCTAATGCCGCATCCACCATACTCTCCAAATATTGCACCTTGTGATTATCACCTTTTCCGAGGACTTTAATCCCATATGAGTAACAAGAACTACTCCTCAAAAGAAGCTATAAAAAGGGATATCGAAGCGTATTTTGGCTCCAAGGACAAACAATTTTTTGAGCAGGGAATTAAAAATGTGCCTAAACGTTGGGAAGACATTGTAAATAATGAAGAAAACTATAATATTGATTAAGAAATACTTTAAACATATTTTTGATCAATTTTAAAACCACCTTTAAAAAACGCACGAACTTATGGACTGACCTGATACATTTATTGTTATTAAAGCTGTTTTATACTCTTCTATATACATATATAGACATAAAACTTAATGAAAGCCTTTATGAAAAATACTGCATTAGCTTTTGGAAAGCTCTAAAAATAGTATGTATACTTACCATCAACATCTACTGCTTCACAGCGCCAGACTTGACCAAAAGCGCCTTCCCCTAATATGTTGAAAAATTTCAGTCGGTGACGTGGAAACTCCCAACGGCATTTACCATCACCAGCAGTGTTACCTACTACAGCACTACCATATGTCATGTTCGAAGCCAAACTATTTTCCGTTGTTCCTATAATGCTATTATTATTGTGCGATATTCCTCTAAAGATGCCTGACATATTTGGGTCACCAGTATGATTAATTCTGTTCATGGGGTTTGTCGATAATTGGGATATTGCCTAAGTATGATGATGATCAAAAATAATATGCAATTTGCTTTTTTGTGCGAGAGATATATGTATTATATGTATGTATCTATTAATTATGCTCACCAAAGCGTCCTGGATATGTTGTGTATCTCTCTCCCACGGAACGTAACGGTTGTTGTAAGCGGTAGGACCGTTCCAATGTTGCATTACCATTGAATTTCGGCTGTCATCGGTTAAATTACTGCTCAAATTGCTTTGGTTAGATTTTTTCGCCATTTCCTCTTTGGATTTCTTCTTTAGTTTCTTGCTAATAGCACACAAGCGTTTTCTGTATAGAAAGCCAAAGAAGAAAGCGACCGCAAAAAAAATTCCACATGAAATGACTATAACTGGAACTACAAACGCCTTGATTGAATAGTTCGCCGATGGGTTTTTATTAGATAAATCTTCATCATTACTAATCACATTAACTGTACTTGAAGGCAACTTTTCTTTTACATTTGACTTTGATCCACTGTCATTGTTGAAGTTATTGTAATTTTTGTTGGTAACTCCGTTAAAGTAATCATTATTATTCGCATTTTTGATGGGTGTCAGTCGGATGCGGCCTGTCGTTAATTGAGAGTCAATTGTAGTTGAGGTCGGCATCATAGTATTTGTTTGTATGGTTGTGCCACTATTCAGTCCATTACTGACCCCATTAGAAGAGGCAGTAGGCCAGCTTGAATCCTGTTGATTAGGGTTCAGATTAAATACGGGAGGTTGGCGAGCATGATTTGAACTGCCACCAGGAACGTGGAATGTAAAAATGCCCTGATTTAGGCCAAAGTTTGAGGATAGATGATGGATTGGCGGGTCGTTCGAATATTTATTCCTTACAGATTGTACTCCAGGTAGTGTATCAAACGGAGGGAGGATTTGTGAAAAATTTTGTACCACACTCGTAACTGATGGTGGAGTCCGAAAGTTCGAAACTGTATCGTTATCCTTGGCAAGAATGTTAACAAAAACTTCATTTTTAGCAGTTAAATCTCCGTCGGAAACAGTGATGTAAAGGAAAAAGTTTTCTCCACCCTGAAAAATAAGTGAAATATTATTACACAGAACTTATAGGTATGTTCGAGTATGTACTACTTATGCCGTTATCTATGTTTCTTGGAAACTATCGGGTTACTTTCGAAACTTGCGAAATTTATCATTTTTTAGATAAAATTTATATTCTTATTTAACAAAACAAAAAAACAGTGTACAGTGTCGATCGTAGTATGAAGTAATTTGTCCTTTGAATCGAAAATGCCAATACATTTTGAAAGTACTGGCTTCTGATGCTGCTTCGCCAAGGCAAGAACAAATTTTGCTGTGCAATCCTCCAGGCGATGATATTCAAATACACGTTTCTAAAGTCTCATCATCAAACGGAGTCAGACTTCACAGCAAAAACCTTCCAAACCATGCTATTCAAATGATTGTATCTGAATTATACATACAACCATTGAGGTTTTTCTAAATTATTTATTTTTCATGCTCTTATCTCTCACTTTTTAATATCCTAAATATATCATTTTCCCTAATCTTTTAAGCTTAAAATGTACTTAAATTAAATCGAAAGTTTCTCTTAATTGTTAGTTTTTTCTTTCAATGTGTTTATGTACTTATTACAATTTACCATATCATTTTCAGTACGTAATTGAATTAAATATACTCGTATATCATATGGAAGATCATAAATTTGATCAACGGCGTTTTGATTTATGTACGTCGCCATTTTTCAGAACCGACCAAGGCGAATTCAAAGAAGGTGACATCGGTAGAGCAATAACAACATTTAAATTGCAATCAAGGTTTTTCATTTGAGCTAGAGAAATGTTTGGTACCTAGCCATTAGTGAGTGCACACTGCAATGTCAGTGAATTTAGTGGTACGTCATCTATAATACATACCACCTTAAATAAAAAGTTCTCGAAACAACCGCCAGGTGACGCTCTAAGTCAACTGATTTGAGTTCTGTTTGTGTTGCCGAATCTGTGATTATTATTATAAAATGGTTATTTGTGCACTGCGATCTGAAAAGACATATTGTGCCGTCATGTAGTCTACTCAAAAAGTTTTAGGCCATTAATAAATCGTAAAACTGCGGTAGGCTTAATTTCTACCAGGATTTATTACTCCGTTTCCCAGGTAACTTAGTATGCGTCGTGCCCCTGCTGGGCAGACGCATAGATTGCATCTACCTTTATTAGTTCTGGATCAATGAGTCTTTTCGATCACCGCGGCGGCAAGTCGATGGTACATGCGAAACGTCGATGTTTAAAGTATTTGGGTGAGGCCGTGCAAAATGTTGCGTTTACTTTCAATAGAACAAAGCAAAACCAAAACTTATCAGAAGGTGACGTTTGACTTGAAGTTCGGACGTTAACCAAATATTTTAAAATTAGATGTTTTCAGCTCCATGCGTTCATGCATGTGGCACGCGAGAAACGGCAAACTCTGAACACATAGTCGAAAAAAGGTTTGCTTTTTTAGGTACCAACAATACAATCTCAGTTTTTTTCCTAAACAAACCGATGTACCAACTCCGGTTATGTCAGCCAATCAGCTGTTTCCTTCAAAATCGCTGAGAGCCTGCGCTAATGTTGGCCCCACCTCCGCTTTCTGAGCATCGTGAGAGAAATCAAGAATGATTGATTACATTCTAAACATAGTTTGTATTTTGCATATCTGGCTGGGAGTGATGCACCCTTCTCTGGTGGTGCTGTCTGGCAACTTAAGACTTTGACTTGAGATTTGGTACACCTGCATAAATTTAATGTAGCTATTTCAAATAAATGGGCATACAAAATGAAGCGAAATGAGAAGGTCATCTCAAAAGGAGACTCTGTCAATGAAGAAGAAAACAAATAATCAGTGTCTAATTTATCAAAGCGATTCTCATATTGCTGGAGATTTTGGGGCTAGGCGTTCAACTGAAGGTTATGTTGTAAGGTTCTATAGTGGACCAAACACATAACAGGTAAAGTTCAGTTCATTCTAGAATTATACGAAAGCTACCCATTACTGCAACTTTTGTGAATTCGAAAATGATTAAAAATTTTGAGAAAATATTTAAAAATTTGCTTGACTTACGTTAATAATCGAATCTAAAAGTAAACAGGAGCTCATAAACTTTTGATCTCAAAGAATATAATACCAATAATCCAATATAAATGAAAATAATAATAGTAAATCTAATGATTACCCTGCTCTCCATATGACATACGGATCATGCATAGAAAACCAAAATGATAGGAAAAGTTTTTTTCTTATAGCGGTCGCCCCTCGGCGGGCAATGGCAAACTTCCGAGTATATTTCATTTAGTGCTTAATTTGTTTTTCATGGTCAGTAAGTCGTTTTTGTCTACAAATGGTCAAAGCTAGAACGGTGAACAATTTTGTTGGTCATAAATTATACAGGACTTCATTTTCTGCGATAAAAAATGCAACTAAACTAAGATACATTCTACAAATTGTTTTACTATAAACTTACTCGTCCAGTTAAACTTTCGTTCAGGTAAACAATTCCTCTGACTGGATCAATACGGAATGGTAAATTTTCTTTGTCACTGTGGTCGTCATAGTTAAATAGATTGTGTGGTTCAAGTCCAAAAACCAACTCATCGTTTTCTGGATCTTCAGCTCGAATTCGAGTAATTATTTGGCCCACCTGCTCAGTTTCCGGTATTCTCCAGTTCCTCTCGGGCACATACAGTATTGGTGGTGTGTTTACCAATGAATGCTGTTGGCTCGATACTGCACACATTAAAATAAAAAAAAACATATTGTTGTGACTATAATAATATAAAGTGTTCATATTGTTATCAGAAAAGTTAACATAAAATCGCACAGAACTTACGTACTACACGTACTAGATATTTAAAAATACAGTTAGAAAATGTTGAAATGAAAGATCTTTCGTAAAGAATCGCGTATACAATATTGACAATCATAAGTTCGCAGGCCTTTGCATAAATGTAGGTAATGACACTACTTTACTTGATGTACATATGTAAATTAACTTAATTAAAAAAAGACTAATTATAAATTATACAATATGTAATATAGATATTTTACTGTCGATAACTAGATACTGTCTATAATTAGACCATCTAATTATTTTCAAGAAAAATTACTAAATTATATAAAGTTATTGTATCTATATTCAATTAGTATAAATTACAATCATCTTCATGTTTTTTATATCCCTTTTGTCTACCGAATAAGAAAGTTAAAACTCAGTTGGGCACGACGAACGCGCAAATATAAGTCTATTAGGTCGCGAACTGGTTTCATTTTTTATATGGTAGAATCGACAAAAAAAAAAATATTAGATATGCGAAAAATCTAAATTCTCTTAACTCAATTTATTAATCTCAAGATGTATTTATTTGCATTCAAGTATATAACAGACAAATTTATATTCAAATATACTTATACATACATATTTGTTTACTAAAAATTCTCTTTGTATACACAATACAGAGGTTTTTTGTTTTTAAACCAGCAAACGATTATGATTCTATTAACAAAGTTAAGCTGTTGCAACAACAAATAATCTGTGGTATGAAGTTATAATTCTTCCCTCACACAAACCAAAGTAATGTTGCCCACACTCACTGACGTTATCGTACTCCTGCTGTGAAATACACAAAATTGAGCAAATCTTGAACCCGTAGAAAACATTTGCTTTCGTTAGGTTACATATTTACACAATACATCGGTTTTTCTTTGGTTGTATCGACACAATTTTGCCATTCATATTTTTGCTTAACACTTTTATACACATCCGCGTTATCAGTTAAATTGTTCTTTGTTTAATAAGCTAAAGCCAAGAACCAACAAATACAAATACAGAGTTCCTTTATCTATAATTAACATTATTCAACATTGTTTTCAACTTATTTTAATTTAAGTTTTTCTAAGTTTATATTGTTAAGGATTTCGCAATGTACTGTTTGGCAACACTGTGTGGGGAGAGAGAATAATCCAAAATTTTTCATAAA
The DNA here is from genome assembly GCF_028408465.1 of Anastrepha ludens. Lineage (NCBI taxonomy): Eukaryota > Metazoa > Arthropoda > Insecta > Diptera > Tephritidae > Anastrepha > Anastrepha ludens. The sequence continues at coordinate 75,712,276 of NC_071498.1, forward strand.
CGATCTACGATACTACGGAACGGAACGGTGGTGATTTTTCATTTACATGGCTCTCATTAGTTTCTTCGTGTTAGCTGGTACGGAGCGTACGTTTATACTTTTACGATGGTGAGTGCGAGCACCACAACAACCGTTCCGTAGTTGCACGTAGTCCGTTACATCCGCTGCGGTACCGCAACACGAAGCAATCGTACCTCCAACATGTACGAACAACATACAGATTTGGCGAATTAAGAATAGTCAGTGCCTATCGCACTGCCTCAGATAACGCAATTCATTATATTACCTTCTCGCGGCTGAGATGGATCGCTTATAAAGGGTGATCAGATTGGAGGTGCTTTTTCTAATAGGGTTTTTATGACTACTAATTACATAATTTTTTCATTATTCATTGGCATTTCATCATGCAAATCGTACAATTACATTACGAGAATCGACGATCTGTGAAAAGTGTTCATCGCGCTCAGGCCAACGTATGGTGTTCAGCCATGAGGCCCATTTTTGGCTTAATGGCTACGTCAATAAGCAAAATTGTCGTATTTGGGTTGAAGAGCAACCATTACATCCATTAAAAAACACCGTTTAATGCAGTCTATGGGCTAGAAGAATCATTGGCCCATATTTCTTCAAAGTCGAATCTGGCGCCAATGTAGCAGTGAATGGCAAAGGCTTCGCGCCATGATAAACGACTTTTTGACGCCAGAAATTGATGCCCAATATTAGGTTCCAACAAGACGCCGCTGCTTGCCATACAGCCCGTGAGACAATGGATTTACTGTGTCGTCGTTTCGGCGAAGCAATTCGGAGTAATTTATCTCTCGTCTCGGACCAATGAATTGGTCACCAAGATTGTGTTATATCATATCTTTGGACTTTATTTGTAAGGGGAATGTAAAGTCTAAATGCCTTGTGTATAAAGAAGCTTCGGTTGAGGCATTGGAACCCACATTACTAAAGTTATTTCCGAGATGCAGACCGAAGTCCTCCAGCGAGTCATTCAAAATTAGTGTTTACGAATGGCTGAGTTAGTGCGCAGTTGCGGCCAACACTTCAAAGAGATTATCTTTAAAAAATAAATGTCATTAATGGTTCTATACAAAAATTGTAAATATTCCCTGATCAATTTGAATTTTCGTTGTTTTATTTCAATTTACATTGGACAGAGACTGTCGGGCGCAGCTAAGAAAAAAGGAGAACTGCGAACAATTAAATAATGGCAGGTACGGTGGGAGCAATCGAGAAAGGTCGGTGAACTTTTGAACTCGTTCTAAACATTGCGAGATGTGTTGAACGAAAAAACGGAGAAATCTATCCTTTACTGCCCGCTGTGCCCCGAAGGATACTAAACGGCGGGGCATATCATTATCATTAATGAACCAAATATGCTTGAGACTGCGTTAGCTGAAAACATAGCTGAGTCAAATCTTATCCCACACAAGTGCGAGAACGAAGACAACTGAAAAACGACACGTGCTGTGTCCGCAAAGATCATGAACATCCTTCAGCCCGTAGATCGGTAAAAATCGGACTTGGACAGAATTACCCAAACAGACGATTGAGTTATAATATGCTTAAAACGGCCTGCCGACGTACTACTTAACGGTAAGTTTCCGGGAAGTTGTACGGTCGGACATGAGCGGGAGTTTAGTTGGGCGTAACTCCTACGCCACGGCTTCGGTCATAGGCCTTGGATGTTTCCCCTCCTCCACACAAAAAAAAATTACGAAGAAAAGGTACCTCATTTGACTAACAGTCGATTTGATTGTACCACATTAATTCCGCACGTCCTGCTGGATTGACCGAAAATCGGTCAACTGTCTACTTTTGTCGTACAGCAAGCCCAGCACAGTAACTACAGGCCAGGCAACATACAATACAAGGCAGATAATTGTTTGTATACGGAATTTCTTTCGTTATGGCCTCTGCGTCTTGTACGACATATCAATCGAACACGTTCATTCTGGAAAGGCTACTGAATTACTATATCCCAATTCGTTATATGTAAATATTATCATCCATCTTCTTATTTAATAATTGTCTGCAAAGCTAATTCGAAAGTGAATAACGCATGAGACGAATAACAAACGGGAGAACCGCGGGAATATAGCATTAGCTGATCTTTACGATTATTGGAATTGCATACTGGAAGACTAGGACTGAATTATTGGATTTCCTTACTTAATTTTTTTCATTTGGAAAATTTATAAAAACGGTCAATCATCATCTATCAATCTTAATTAAAAACCTTAGTATAATGAATCTATTAAATTATTGAATGAAGAGTTTTGATAATACATTTGTATAAATGCGGGAAAAGTGTTTTTATTGTTATTGTCATTTAAATCAGCCATTTTAGATTTGAATGAGGCATATTCACAGAACTGCGCTTAAAATTTGCTTCTCTTCATAAATTCATTTCTACCATCTGTATGAATATGTAAGTTTTAATCAATATTTCAATTATCTGATGTGGTGACGATAAAGAATATCAGAGAAGTGCGGTCTCAGAATCAATGATTTTAGAGAAGCGATTCCAAATTTTTGGAACCGGAATCAATTTTCCATCCCTTCTAGTTATTCGGTAATTATATATGTAGTTAAATATGGAGCTTGCACATGTACAGAGAAATTGGCTAGGTATCCTTCTGATCGACCGTTCGCTTGTTTTGTGAGAAATATTACGAATTTTCCAATGAAACTCACAGGAGATATTGATTTAGTGCTTAGTTTGCTAAAACAACACTATTCAGTTAATAATAGTTTATTAAATAATTTAAATAACTCAATTGTTTGTAAAATTTGTCTTTTATATATATATAATTGGCGCGGACACCCTTTTTAGGTGTTTGGCCGAGCTCCTCCTCCTATTTGTTGTGTGCGTATTTATGTTGTTCCACAAATGGAGGGACCACAGTTTCAAGCCGACTCCGAACGGCAGATTTTTTTTATGAGGAGCTTTTTCATGGCAGAAATACACTCGGAGGTTTGCCATTGCCTGCCGAGGGGCGACCGCTATTATTGTAGAAAAATGTTTTTCTTAATTTGGTGTTTCCCCGAGATCCGAACCTACGTCCTCTTTGTGAATTCTGAATGGTAGTTACGCACCAACTCATTCGGCTACGGCGGCCGCTTTATACAAAGACTTATTTTAACTACGAAACTTATTCCTATGGAAGATAAAAAAATCATAAAAGCAGTTTTCTGTAGTTAACTTGAACTTCTTAAAAACTTATTTCTCAAATTTTTGTGATGTTTAAGTTTCTTCGTGTACCAAGGAATCTTATAAATTACACGCTTAAAAACTGGAACATATTTAGAATACAGATCTGGCACTAAAATCTTAAATATATTAAAGAATTCTGCAACTTCAATATTGCCTAAAGAAACTTCCCAATCAATTTGATGTAAAACGTTATCAAGAGTTTAGAAATCACACCCGGTAAAATTAAAGGAAGGATGAGCACCTTGGACTGATTTAAAGAAATTCTAAACATTCCAAGTCTAACTTTAAAGGAATACTAATCGGCGATATTGAAGAAGCAGGCTGCGATACAACAAAACTAATTTTATCACTTATAAAAATTAAATATAATAAATGACTCATACTATTAGTGAGTTAAACTAATCTGAGTTAAACCCATATCCAGTAAATTATCAATAAAATAAGATTCCGTATAACTATTAATGTATTGTATGTTAACATGATGTTTACATATAAACTCTCATTACTTAAGGGTGGTATACCTATAGAACATAAATATAAAGAAAACTATACGAACCGCGTATTCTCACGTATAGCTGGTCCATAATATGTAGTATCAGTTTGAACCCAATAATTTAATCAAATAATTTAATTTTTGTTCCAAAAAATATTTATAAAAATTGTACCTTACTTTTTATTAATATATATAAGTAAATTAGAATATATGCACATACATAAATAATTTATATATATGCAGATATGTGAATGCTATTTTGAATTTGTCAGACGAGGTACTCCAGGAAAAGAAAGATCAAATATTTTTTATTATGACAAAATATCTTAACGTGAATAGAGCCCTGACGTTAATCACGTCAGAATTATCTATGTCCGGTCATAGCCAAGAAGTGACCAAAGTAATGACTGATGAGGCAACACAAGAAGCGGTAAGAGTGTTTAAGGATGGAATAAATAACTCATATATTCGTTCCACCCTATACGGAAATCCTATAAGGGATTTAGAGCATGCATTTGCAGTAGCCTTTACCGCAGAGCACGATGACGAACAGCGAAAGTTACGTCTAGGCTATGCACAACAGAACATTCATCCAACCAACAATAAACACGACTATGGGAAACAACATCACCAGAGACGTCCCATGTATCAGCAGAATTACTACTATAAGCAGCCACCATCACAATTACCAAAACCAGAACCCGTGGACGCAACGTCTGGAAACACAACATTCAGGCAACCAACTCAGCATCAAAACAACTACTACGACGTGAATAGAAACAATAAAAATTGGAAAAACCTCGAGGTAACAGTGGCCAGTTCGCCAATCAATACCAACAACCAAAACTCATGCGGAACAACAACTTAACATCCGAAGAAGACAACTCTAGCACAATTGTAGGGGCAGGTAGACAAAATCATTTAGTAATAAAGCATTTAAACTAATAAACGGGTTGCCCAGTATAGTAATGAATGATGGGAAAGTAAATTATAATGTTTTAGTAGATACAGGTGCAACCCATAACTATGTTAAGAAAATTTTAAAATTCAATATAACCAAAAAAGTTAAATCATTACAAGTGATATCAGTGCATGGTAATTCTATAATTAATACGAAACAAACTATTAAGTTATGAATGAAGATTTAGATTTTTTTGAGGTAGATGAGATAAATGGATTTGATTTGATACTAGGATGAAACGGAACAAAGAAATTGAACGCGGTTATAAATTTGAACAAGATGACATTGGAGATGTTAAGATAGTCGGAAATTAGTGAAACAAAATTATGCAAATTACACTATAGGGATAGACACGTATACCATACAATTCACCCATGTTAACCGTACATAAAAAAGGTATAGATGAGATCGGAAAACCCAAAAGACGTATGGTTATAGCTTTTAGGAAATTAAACGAACATACGATCACAGACAGGTACGTAATATATATATATACATATATATAAGTTAACACGCTGCGGCACCCAACATATTGCATTCCCACACCTTACCGATACACGTGCCGCTGCATCAGCATAATCGCTGTTATTCTATAGGACAACCCAACACCCTAAGTCAAGGCCAGTTACATATCAGGTACCACGTACTAATGCTAACGCACTAAGAACGGAGCCAGACGCAGCGTCAGCAAATTATGTTTCACACGATTGTGAAATACTTGCACATGCCACCAGTGCATGCCAACCGTGGGAAGCTAGGGGCGGAGCCAGCGTACCAAGCCACGGCGCACCTGAAGGCAGCAGAACGACCCAAACCTATAAAGGCCTGCAGCGCACATCAAGGGGCAGTTGCGTAGTGGACATTAACCGTAGCTTGTAACATTTACCTTTGTAGTAAATAAACCTTGTAAATTCTAACTTTGATCCTTTAGTGTTTCATTTGCAGGGCAAGTTGGCCCTTTAATTTTTTTGAGTGTATTGGACTGAAAGTCCTTTTCTGGCGCCCGAGCAGGGACCAGTAGTGAAGTGACAAAATAAGTTGGAGTTAGCTAAGAGCTAGAAAATATAGTGAAAAGAGTCAATAAAATTAAAAGTGAAAAAACTAAGAAGCTACAAAAATAAAGTGAAGGAAAAAAGCTAGAAATTTAAAGGTTCTTAAAATAGAGAAGGAAAATTTAATAGAAAATATAATACAATTTTTAAACAAGCCGAGGGCTACAAAAGTGAAAGTGAAAAAAGTTCTAAAGAGAGGAAAAAAATAAATTTTCCTTTAAATAGCCAAGGACTACAAAAGTGAAAGTGAAAAAAGTTCTAAAGAGAAAAAAAAATAAATTTTTCTTTAAATAGCCACGGGCTACAAAAGTGAAAGTGGAAAAAAGTTCCACAAAGCGGATGTAAAAAACATCTAAAGATAACATTGGTCACAAGGCAAATCTTATGCTTAGATTCTCTGGTCCCAGGGTATGGGTGGAAATTTTTTTGCAGCCGATGTAGTCAGACGTTGGTTCAATTCCAAATAACTCGATGGTTCGAATGATTGCAATCGGTGTGGTTCAACTCCACCACGAGGTCTCTGCTTTAATTGACGTGAAGCCACTCGTGCCATGAGTAGGCCATTTGCAACTATCAACGCTTATGGCTAAAAGGGATCAACGCGAGCCTTCCAATGTCAGCTGAGAGAAACGCCTACATTCCGATGCAAAATTACGCAATTAAGTTGTACATAAACACCTAAAAGGTGCAAAGAAAAACAAAAAAAGGAATGCTACCAAAAAATTACTAAATCACTAAGCATTAAAGTATGAGATACCATTGGTCAAAGGGTTAATAAGAAGCTTAAGATCAGTAGAATTCGGAGGTACGAATGCAAGCGTTAACGCGCCTGTAGCCGTTGAAGTTATAGTGGTTCAATTCCATTTTTCTCACTGGTGTGGGATAACCGATGCGGAGGGGTTCAATTCCCCCAAAATGATCTTCTGCTTACTTGCGTGAAGTCATCCGTGCCATGAGTAGGTCGCTTGCAATCATAAACGCTTGCGACTAAAAGGGATCAACGCGGACCTTCCATAGTCAAGTTAATACCCATATTCCAATGCAAAAATTTAAAACACAATTTTTTTTACAACAAATAAAGATGGGTCCAAAAATATGGAAAAGCAAACATGCATAAAAGGCAAAAAATATAAATAAAAAAGCAAAAAGAAAAAATTTAAATTAAATACTAATATAAAAAAAATATAAAAAAAAAGAAAAAAGAAAAAATTTAAACTAAATTTACTAACAAATTAACTAATTAACAATTTGAAATTTTTTCATAACCAACTAACAATTTTAAACCTTTCGATAACTAAAATAACACTAATCGAGCTTAAGGCAACTTGCAACCAATTTAACCAACTACTTCACTACTGGGGTCCCAACTAACGAAAATAGAAAAACCTTTTTTAACACAATAGACTTCACCAGCTTTACTAATTCACCCTCCACTGCGCAACTCAAAACTAGGATAAGTCCCTAGAATAAGGAGTAGACACTAAGTTCGCATACTCTTAAGAAATTTACTGTTCGAATGAGATATTTGAAATAGAAATAGAAATAGAATAGCTTAGTAAAGTAGACACTAAGATGATAATTTTGTTCGAATGAATTATTTGAAATTCCATAGAATAGCTTAGTAAAATAGGCACTAAGATAATAATTTTCCATTTTTTATGTAAGCAAACAATTTACTAACATTACTATAATTCATAGCATCTGACCCTGCGCAACTGCGCACTCTTATGAGATATTTGAAATAGGCTTACCATTGGCCACTATACGAGATGGGTACGGCTGGATCATCGATGGACACTTTAAGCTCATTCACGTTATAGATCTAGAGCGTTATGACTTGACAACGAATCAACTGGAACATTTACTAACCAACCTCAATGAAACAACAACAACCACAGAAGTACTGCTGTTCCAACTAAACAGAATTCGCACACACTTGGATGAACTGAGAGGGCACAAACTTGCGAGATCGAAGCGATCCATCAATTGGATAGGGTCTGCCTGGAAATGGATAGCTGGTTCACCAGATGCGCTCGACTGGGATAAGGTCCTTAACAACGAAAACTCCCTTAACCAAAATAGTAACAGACAATACAAGGTAAACAATGCAATTTTCAAAAAAACTAACGAAGTATTGCAGAAGCTAAACAGCGTTGTGACGATCACAAATGACGTCGTCGATCGAAGAACCAGGGAAAGGCTCGAGCAGGATGTCCAAAACAAGATAGCTATTCTGAAGGAAGACGTGAACGAGCTGATACGCGCCTGCCAAATGGCTAAGGCTGGCATCGTCAATAGCAATCTCTTAAGCAAGGAAGAAGTTAACCAGCTTGTTGGCGAGATTGACATCCTTCCATACAGTAATGCCATCGAAACCATCGAGTATATCAAACCTTCGATCTACACCAACAACACGCTATTGCTGTACGTGTTATCTCTGCCTAAGGTCACGGAGGAAAGATTCAACCACCTTATCACACGAGCTAATGCCCAGAAGGGCCATCGGATAGAATTGGCGTACAAAACTATCCTTATAAGCAAACAGGAGACGTTTGGCATAAGGGGAGACTGTTTGCACTTATCCTCAGCAATGGTATGTGAAAAGAAATCCTTGGACCTGCTACCGGAGGCTGGTTGTTTGGCTCGTCTCCTCAAGGGCGGAGAAACAAGTTGTCCTTACTTGACAAGCAACGCATCTACCGTCGAAGTAATCAAAGATGATACTATTTTCCTGAACAATTTCGTTGGCAACATAAGTTCAGGTAAAACCACTACTAATCTTAACGGTTCCTATATTCTCCGTGTAGACAACGAGACGGTAGTAATCAACAACCAAACATACTCAAGCATTACCACCTCAGGAGTTCAGGTGCTCCCACCAATCCTAACTAGCGTCACGAACCGCACAATGGCTATAAACCTCGATCTGGTACATGGAATGGCAATTGACAACTTGCAAATATTGAAGCACCTTAAATCTGAGACGAATTGGTTCATATTATCCGAGGGATCGGGACTACTGTTACTTATGGTGATAATTTGGTTTATCTGGAGGAAGCTCACAGCAAGGACCCACTTACCCGAAATAAAAATCGAGATCCAACTTAGTCGAAGGATCGAGAAACGTCCTTCGTCACCTAATCTGCGGGACGCAGATATTTAAAGGGGGAGGAGTTAACACGCTGCGGCACCCAACATATTGCATTCCCACACCTTACCGATACACGTGCCGCTGCATCAGCATAATCGCTGTTATTCTATAGGACAACCCAACACCCTAAGTCAAGGCCAGTTACATATCAGGTACCACGTACTAATGCTAACGCACTAAGAACGGAGCCAGACGCAGCGTCAGCAAATTATGTTTCACACGATTGTGAAATACTTGCACATGCCACCAGTGCATGCCAACCGTGGGAAGCTAGGGGCGGAGCCAGCGTACCAAGCCACGGCGCACCTGAAGGCAGCAGAACGACCCAAACCTATAAAGGCCTGCAGCGCACATCAAGGGGCAGTTGCGTAGTGGACATTAACCGTAGCTTGTAACATTTACCTTTGTAGTAAATAAACCTTGTAAATTCTAACTTTGATCCTTTAGTGTTTCATTTGCAGGGCAAGTTGGCCCTTTAATTTTTTTGAGTGTATTGGACTGAAAGTCCTTTTCTTATATATATATACATATAATTGGCGCGTACACCCTTTTTGGGTGTTTGGCCGAGCTCCACCTCCTATTTGTGGTGCGCGTCTTGATGTTGTTCCACAAATGCAGGGATCTACAGTTTCAAGCCGATTCCGAACGGCAGATATTTTTATGAGGAGCTTTTTCATGGCAGAAATACTCGGAGGTTTGCCATTGCCTGCCGAGGGGCGACCGCTATTAGAAAAGATACGTAACAGTAGACATAAATATTACGCTGCAGAACTTAGAATTCAACTTTCCTTAATTGGATTCGATCCTATTTAATAAAGAGATGCAGTACTGTAGTTATTGATGGAGATTCTTTGAAATAGTTCATTGCCACCTCTAGTGTGCCGTAAGGTAGTATTTCGACACCTTTGTTATTTGTTTTGTTTATTAATGATTTCTGTTCGTGTTTTCTTTTGCTAATTTTCTTCTCTATACTGATGGTCTAAAAGTGTATGCTGAAATAAGAAATTCTGGTGATTCAGCCGTCATCCAGTCTGATCTGAATAATTTATTTTGCTGTTTCCTTATATTGAAAAATGTCATAGAATCAAATTTTCTAAGTTTCAAGACCCGATGTTATAAAAGGTTTAAGGGGTTTCTGTGATGCAAAGCTCAATTTTATCACGCACTTAAATTGTACTATTTCCAATTCACTTGCTATGCTCGCTTTTGCAAAACGTCACTCATCGCACTTCATTGACCCATATATTCTTAAGATATTATACTGTGCTTTTGTTCGGTCCAAATTAGATTATACTGCTTTTATTTGGAGGCCCTATAATGCAGTCCCTATAAATTGAGTGGAGAGAATTCAAAAAATGTGTGTGCGTTTCGCACTACATTTGCTCAATTTCTCAGGCCCGAAACCATCATACGAATCTCGCTGTCGTTTGATTAGTCTCTTCCCATTAAGTGACATGGGGTACCTTCCAAGCAGTATCATTTATCTTTCAGCTCGTTTCAACTAGAAATTGACTGTCTGTCCTTCCAGAAAGAATACAGTTTAATGTTCGTTGCAGAAATTTTCGCCGTTTCAAGATTTTTCGCCTTCGCTTTAGTAAGACATTATATAGTGCCAATGCGCCACTTTTTCGAAAGTTGTCTGACTTTAATTATCTCTCAACCTTTTTGGATTTCAACTTTTCAGGGGCCAAACATGTATTTCAAATACAATTAAAAAATTACTTTCTATGTAAGAAATCAAAATAATACTTTGTAAATACTATATTTCTGATTTGAGTTGCATAATTATTAATTTCGTTAAAACTCAGTTGTAACTTGAATGCATTTGTATGTAAATGGAATGTATATATATACATCAGATGTAAATAAAAAAAAAAAATATATATATATATATACATCCGATGGAGGCGATGGAGCGATGAAGCTCATTTCAAATGTTGATAATGATCAGTGCAGTGAAACTGCAAAACATAATTTGGTTTCTACACTTTTCACCACAATGAGTTTGATTTAGTGAGATCTTATCGAATTTGAACAGCACAAGAAAGCTACTATTGGCTTTTCCATCTTTGCACTTGGGACCGTTTCTTTTAACGATGACACATACGCTTTTTGCGGCAAATGTTTCCAAATTGAACTGGGCTAGTCGGTATTGTGAAGTTGCTTACTACTTAAGCAAAGCTCTTCAATTTTTCTTTCCAGCCCGCTTTTGAATGAATCGACTAACCGCTAATCGAAAGCATATGCAGAAATCAGCGATTTTTTCGTTTGTGAATACTCTAAAAGGTGCATAGTAAAAAGCCTGTATATGTAAGTTGGATGTTTTCGTATAAAAAAAATAAGATGGAATTATAACTAAAAAAATATATAACTAACTAATCACATTAGAAATTCGAAGTTATTACCGACGTAGGAAAAAGCAAAACGTGTATACAAATACATAGGTACATATATATCATATAACGTATACATATGTAATCATTTTTGTGCGACACTTATAGGAATTTTAAACGCAAATAACTACGAGTTTCCCAAATTACCAAGCGCTTGAAATTTATTAGAAAATTTTTGAAACAATGATGTGCATATTTTACTACAGATCTTTTACAAACAATTCATATTTTAGAGCAGCCAGTGGTAGAGAGTGTGTTCATATTTATATATTGGGATGTGGGAATTGGAAAGAATTAATTGTAGTCCACTGAAAATAGACAACTTTCTTTGTGAGTGTAGAGTTTTGAAAAAATCATAATAATATTGAACTGTAACTTCTTCATTTAAAAATAATCGATAAAGGCCTTGAAGGACAATGCAAACTTAAAATCGTAATATTTTAAGAAAATCAAAACACAGAACCATAATCTACGACTTAAAATTAAGTATACGAGTATCCGCGTTTTTATGTGAAAGTAAACAAAATATTGATTTCAACAAAAATTGCGTGGTATCGCGATAACAAAATGCCTAAAATATTGTCCATTGTACATACATAGGCGCATACACATGTTGTTCCGGTGAACGTGAATGATTACCCGCGTAGGCTGCTTATAATACATACAAAAATAAATATGTATGTACCTTCAACAGGTACATTCAACTCTTAAGCAGGTTTCAGCTCTCGAGAGTTGGTTATGACTGCTATCCACACAAAGATTTTGGGATCTAAGCACCAAGGTGTCATTGCAACTTTTGCAACTTTTAAATGTGATTGAACTTGAACTACAGATAATAGTACACACAATAGGAATACACATTTTTCATGTGTATCAAAAATTCGCCTACATACGTACATTGTACGTATATGTGCATACGTATTTCACTTATTATTTTTAAAGTTACAAAATCTTACAGACTAGGGAGAAGCTTTTCCTATTGTAATAAATCTATAATGAAAGCGCACAGCCATTTAAGATGGCAGAATCAATGCCATTGATAACCAGAAATGTTGAATAAGAGCCTACTCCAAGTTCAGTAGGACTAGGTAGGTAAACATATGAAATAATATAAGTGGCAGCAATATAATTTAGAGTTTTAGAAATGGTCATGTAAAATCACTTTTAATTTATTTCTGACATCGTTGCTGTTGTAGAAGTGGTTGAGAGTTTCTGTTGAAATACTCCTATTTAGCGGCTCTTCTTCTTCTTAATTGGCGCGATAACCGCTTACGCGATTTTGGCCGAGTTTAACAAAGCGCGCCAGTCGTTTCTTTCTCGTGCTAACCGGCGCCAATTGGACACATCAAGTGAAGCCAAGTTCTTTCCACCTGATTTTTCCAACGCAGAGGAGACCTTCTCTTCCTGGTACCGCATCGAATACTATCAAAGCCGGAACGTTTGTATCCATTCGGACGACATGACCCAGCCTACGTAGCCACTGGATCTTTATTCGCTGCGCTATGTCTATGTCGTCGTAAAGCTCATACAGCTCATAGTTCCATCGCCTGCGATATACGCCGTTGCCAACGTGCAAAGGTCCACAAATCTTACGCAGAATCTTTCTCTCAAGCACTCCAAGCGTCGCTTCATCGGATGTTGTCATCGTCCACACTTCTACGCCATACGTTAGGACGGGCATGATGAGAGTCTTGTAGAGTGTTAGTTTTGTTCGTCGAGAGAGGACTTTACTACTCAATTGCGTACTTAGTCCAAAGTAGGCAAGAGAGATTCTACGTTGGATTTCAAGGTTGACATTGTTATCGGTGTTAATGCTGGTTCCTAAGTATACGAAGTCCCTTACAACTTCGAAATCATAACTGTCAACAGTGACGCGGGTGCCAATACGCGAGTGCGCCGACTGTTTGTTTGATGACAGGAGGTACTTCGTTTTGTCCCCGTTCACCTCCAGACCAATTCGCTTTGCCTCTTTATCCAGTTTGGAGAAGGCAGATCTAACAGTGCGGTTGTTAAGGCCCGTGATGTCGATATCATCAGCACACACCAACAATTGTACGCTCTTATAAAAAATTGTGCCTGAGCGATTTAGTTCTGCGGCTCGTACGATCCTCTCCAACATCAGATTAAAGAAGTCACACGACAGCGAGTCACCCTGTCTGAAACCTCGTTTGGTATCAAACGGCTCGGAGAGGTCCTTCCCAATTCTGACGGCGCTGCTGGTGTTGAGCAACGTCATCTTACATAGCCGTATTAGTTTTGCGGGGATACCAAATTCAGACATCGCGGCATACAGGAAACTTTCGTACTGTCGAATGCAGCTTTGAAGTCGATAAAAAGATGGTGTGTGTCGATTCTCCTTTCATGGGTATTTTCCAAGATTTGGCGTATTGTGAATATTTGGTCGATGGTAGACTTTCCAGGTCTAAAGCCACACTGATAAGGTCCAATCAGTTGGTTGACGGTGGTCTTCAGCCTTTCACACAATACGCTCGCTAGAACCTTCTAGGCGATATTTAGAAGACTAATCCCGCGGTAATTGGCACAGATTGCAGGATCGCCCTTCTTATGGATTGGGCAGAGCTCTTTAAATTCCAATCGGCAGGCATGCTCTCATCCGACCATATTTTGCATAGAAGCTTATGCATGCACCTTACCAGCTCCTCGCCGCCATGTTTGAATAGCTCAGCCGGTAGTCTGTTGGCGCCCGCGGCTTTGTTGTTCTTTAGAACTCACCTCGTCTCGGTCGGGTAGCGGAACGACAATTCCGTCGTCAACGATTGGGGTATCGGGATCTTCACATTCTCTGTGACATGCGCAGCTGTCACCATTTAATAGATTCGAGAAGTGTTCCCTCCATAATTAAAGTATGCCCTGGATGTCAGTCACCAGTTCGCTGTCTTTGTTCTTACAGGAAAACGCCCCGGTCTTGAAACCTTCTTTAAGCCGCCGAACTTTCTGATAGAATTTTCGGGCGTATTTCGGCCTCTCGTTTCTTCTGTCGGATAATACGTTGTTCCTATTGGCCAGCATCTCAATCTCCTCGCACTCATGTATTTCGGCCTCTCGTTTCTTCTGTCGGATAATACGTTGTTCTTATTGGCCAGCATCTTAATCTCCTCGCACTCACGTATTTCGGCCTCTCGTTTCTTCTGTCGGATAATACGTCTCTCTTCCTTTCTTAGCTCTCTGTAGCGATCCCACATGGCTCGCGTTGCGCCCGATCGCAGCGTCTTTTCTTTCTGCGGCAACATGACATTCGTCGTCGTACCTACTGTTTTTTCGGGCTCGCCGATTTCTCTTCGGCGGCGGTACGTAAAGAACGAGGAATGCTGCTCCATTGTTCGTGCATGCCGGTTGGTTGGGCAGTACTCTCTGAGAGCAGCAGTGAGAGTCGAGTGGCGAATCTTCTGGCTGTCTGTTGTGATTGCAGCTTTTCGATGTCGAACATTCTTTACATAGTTAGATGTACGCTTTTCGCTGCACAGAGGAGTGTGCGTAGTTTGGCTGCAACAAGGTAATGATCCGAGTCGATGTTGGTCTTCGGATTGTACGTACATCTAAAACACTAGAAGCCTGTCTACCATCTATCACAACATGATCGATTTGGTTTCGCGTTTTCCGATCACCACGTTGCTTGGTGTATTTTCTTATGCTGGAATCTGGTCCTGCAGACTACCATGTTTCGGGCCCCGGCGAAGTCGATCAGCCTCAGTCCGTTACGGGATGTTTCGTTGCGCAGTTGTTGTGAAGTTCGAGACTACCCAGTAGACAAATCACTTTGTCACCAAGTATGAGTTCCGACAACGGATATTTTGATGCTGATCAAATAATAATTAAAATTAATTAAGGAAAATCGAATGAATTATACATTAGTGTAAGTTATTCCGCCCTCAAGCCCAATTGAATTATATAAAAAGCATGTAATTAATTGTTGTACAATACTGGATAGTCTAACTGGCGGTCAAAACATAATTATTTTGGGTGATTTCAACTTACCCAATGTTAATTGTTAAATCAGTCCTGGTACAATTCTAGGCTCATTAATCTTAACAATAAAAAAACCGAAGCATACAAACTATACCGCAAATCTAAAAATAACGCAGAACTTTATGAAGCGTACAATCGTTTGCAAAAAGGATTCGGTGTTCTGAACAAATTTTTATATCAGAACTACATTTCTCAAGTACAGAGTGGTATCAAAGAAAATTGTAAATCTTTTTGGCAGTTCATTAACGGTAAAAAAAAACCACTGGAATTCCAGAAAAAATGCATTATCTTAAATAAATCACTAGCTTCTGGTGAGTTTTTACATAATTGGAAAAAATCGTTTATCATACCGATACATAAGTGTGGAAGCAAGTCGGAAGTCCAAAATTATCGCCCTATCTGCAAAATCTCTTGCATACCTAAACTCTTTGAAAAGCTAGTTTATGATTTGATTTTCTTCCAAATTTCAAATCTCAATCGCCTAATCAGCACGGCTTTGTTAAGAGTAGATCTACTGTTACGAATTTAGGGTTATTTACAAATTATGTCTTAAACCAATTTGAAACAGGCCAACAATGCGATGTCATATTCACCGATTCTTCGAAAGCGTTTGATCGAGTCAGCCATAGTAGGTATCCTACTTAAAAAGCTAGGTTCATTTGGTCTTCATCCTAGCTTACTCAAGTGGCTTGCATCTTATCTAACAGATAGAACTCAATTCGTTCGTATAATTAACATAAAATCTGATGCCATCAAACTTACCTCAGGCGTACCTCAAGGTAGCTATCTTGGGCCACTATTGTTCTTAATGTTTGTTAATGACATTCCAGACGTTTTCGAGACATCACGTTGTTTGATGTATTCAGATGACCTGAAAATTTACAGTCGGGTAGAGAACGTAACTGACTGCATAAAACTTCAAGAAGACTTAACAAGATTGGAAGCTTGGTGTGATGATAACTCCTTACCTCTTAATGCTGGTAAATGCCAGCACATGTCATTCAGTAGACGAAAAGTTACGATTGATTTTGATTACAATTTGGGCACTACCACCCTCACAAAAATTTATGAAAAGAAAGATTTGTGGGTCATATTTACATCAAAAATGTCGTTTTCCAAACATTAAGACTTTATGATTGTCAAGTCTAGATCTATGCTTGGCTTTGTAATAAGGAATTAAGGGAAGTTCCAGGATATTTTTACGCTGAAGAATTTGTATTTTTCTCTTGTGAGATCAAACCTCGAATATTGCAGCATCATTTGGGATCCATTCTATATGGGATCATCTTTAAGAATTGAGAAGGTTCAAAAACGTTTCACTCGATTTGCTATTCATTTACTTCGTTGGCCTTGCAGTTTGCCTGCGTATAAAAGTAGATGTCTTTTGTTAGCATTGCCAACTTTAGAAATGCGGAGAAAAACTTCATCGGTAATGTTTATAACAGACATAGTTACGAATCATATCAAATGTCACTTCTTGCTGGAGCTAATACTCTTTAATTGTCCCACTCGTAACCTAAGATTCAGCAATATGTTTCATTTACCTTATCACAAGACCAATTTTAGTCGAAATGAACAGCTTGCACGTTGTATAAGATAAGACAATTATGCAAACATTTGGATATATTCTCCAACTCACGAGAAACTTTCAAATCAAAACTTAATCTGGAGATACACTTTTTGAATTGTGACTACAGTATTGTTTACCATGTATTATATTTAAGAGTATTAGTAATCTATTTAAGTCATACTTTAATTGATGAAATGAATAAACAAATAAATAAATAAGCTGTATTGGCAGGCGTAAATTGCTCAGCTTCCAGAGTTTTGTTTAACTCTTCGCAAAACACTGATCTAGTTGATCTAGATGAAATCCTTTGTTTGTTTAACTAACTAACTAACGACTAATTATGATTTTAATGAGTCACTCAGGTGATGCATTTGCATATGCAATAATTATGCTAAAGATCTAAACTTCAGCCTAGAAATAGGTAGCTTTAAGCAAAATTTGATTAACTAATGTTTAGTCTGTAAGAGTAATCGGTAGGCAACATATAAATAAATACGTAATATACCGCATAATACTAATGCAATGAATTATTGAAGGTTTGAAAAAACTCATTAAATATTACCCTTAAATCCATCCTTATTCCTATATATACTTATACACACACGCGGAAATATCTCAGAAATTTTATATTACAAATACAATACTTGCGTAGAAGTTATCACTTACCTGGTTGAGTGAGACAAAGTAGAGTAAGAATTTCCATATGGAGCACTGCCGTTAATAGACATATTTTTGGGTGCCTCAACGGCCAGAGGTTTGTTTTACTAAATGACGATATTATTCTTATAATCATGATAGCCATGACACTCATTAACGGAGTTCGTGTAAAAAGAGCATTAATGTCCGATTTAACGATCATTGGTTTATTAGACGGGTTATCATCGAATAGCGTTTATCGCACAGTAAATAACATCTAGTTATAATTATATTTTTATTAATTTCTTCATAATATATGTATTGCACATATCTTAAATACTTATGAATTGATGAAAGCCGGAAAATCTAAACAATCAATAGTTTACTTAGGTGGTTGGTTGGTTGGCTAAACTGATGATTCTTTCAGAATCCAACTAGCGCTTCCGCACCATTTTGTTGCCAGTACTTAGTAGTGTTTTGTTATTTTTAAAGTATACTTTCTGTTTACTGGAAAGGATGATATGCACATGCCATATATCGGATAAGGCTCTGTAGTAATCGCTCATGCGCATACTTGTACCTATGTACGTATTGTCGTATTGCAGTGAATAAAATAAAAGGAGCTTTCATTAAGGAGGACAATCAAGCTAAATTTTATTTAGCAGGGAAAACATATCGCTTATAAATAAAAAAATGGAATGCCTACTACATACATATGTACCCCGCGTATCAAGATAACCTTTATGCGAGGTTACTCATATTTTAAAAGAGAGCGCGAAAACTGTCTTATTTCAAAACGGTTCGTTTTTTTTAGAACAAACTAATTTCAGACTAGTTCTATATAATATTTCTTCCAAGAGCTTTCGGCGAGCAAATTTCTTTTTTGACAAATGTTGGTTACAATATGTGGTATACACTTTCAACGACGATCTATACAGATCTCCACTTATGGTTTTCAACCAACTCATAATACTATGGACATTTGGATTTAGCTTTGGCATTGCGGTGTTACTGCGATTTACAACCGATATTTGCGCTTAGGATTACCATGTATAATAAACTAATACGCTGGCCGGAATGAATTCGTTGCGTCGGTTGTGCCAACGAGTTCGACTGACATGTCGTGCAAACTGCAGGGAAATGCCACAATGAAAGTACTGGATATATTCTGTTTTGTATATTGCCTACTTTGTTGTTATGCCAAATTTGCCGTGCAGCAAAAGTAGAGAGCTTCCGACTTTTGTTGGTTCTCGTAAGACGTGGGGCACGTTTGTTTCATACTATACTCTACTCTACCTGCAACGGCACCAAATTACCTCGACGATTCTCAGATTCTGCTCACTTGTAGCAAACAATGATATGACCCTCGGAGCCATTTTCAAATAATATCTGGAACCGAGTTTGACTTGAATTTGGATTTAGTAGTCCACACCCTCGGCACTTGTGATACAATTGAAACTTAAATATCTCTCAAATTGAGCTTTTGGTAAAAAGCAATTTACATACAAAATGTCAACTAGACTTTCGGAATTCAAATAATTAACTACAAGCAAGCAATTGCAAACCTCCTAGTGTATTTCTTTAGGAGGAGGAGCTCGGCTAAACACCCAAAAAGTGTGTACTCGCCAATTATGTTGAATGTATAAAATTTAATATTTTAAAAACGCTATGTAAACTATCATTTAAGGTAGATGAATAGTGGCAGAGGAAGTGTGCACACTCTCTACTTCAGAACTGTCGATTTACCGTTGGCCTGCGCGATGTAGACAGAGTTGAATGATATAAGATCAGTTCCGTTCTTTGCCAAGTTGTTCGCGACGCAATTTCCAGGAATATCTCCATGCCCAGGTACCTAGAAAATATTTGTAGCGCAGGACTTCGCTAGCTCGTTTAGAATAGCCCTGCATTCAATTACTTGTGGAGGAATTATTATTTTACCCTAGGTTTCTAGGATGAGGATTTTGAGGATTCTAAAGCTGCATTCGACAGAAAGACCAAAGTTGCTAATATGGATATGCAGCAAGACTTTGCTCAATACCAGCAGCGCCGTCAAAATTGAAAAGACCCATTTGATACCAAATGAGGTTTTAGGCACAATTTTTTATAAAAGCGTACAATTTTCTACCTTCTCCAAACTGGATGAAGAGTACAAACAGTCGGCGCACTCGCGTATCGGCACCCACGCCACTGTTGACAGTTATGACTTCGAGGTTGTAAAAGGCTTCGTTTATCTACAAGCCAGCATTAATACCGATAACAATGCCAACCTTGAAATCCAGCAGAGAATCTCTCTTGCCAACAAGTGTTACTTTGGACTAAGTAGGCAATTGAATAGTAAAGGCTTCTCTCGATGAACGAAACTAACACTCTACAAGGCCCTCATCATGTCTGTCCTATCGATGAGAACATCCGATAAGGCGCCTCTTGGAGTGTTTGAGAGAAATATTCTGCGGAAAATTTTTGGACCCTTGCCCATTGGTTACGGCGAGTATCCTAGGCCATGCAACAATGAGCTGTATGAGCTATACGAAGACCTAGACGTAGTGCAGTGAATAAAGATCCAGCGGCTTCGATGACTGGGTCATGTTGTCCGAGTGGAAGCAAACGCTGTGGCTCTGACGGTATTCGATCCGGTACCAGCTGGTGGTTGCTGAGAAAGAGGAAGACGGCCTCCTCTGCTTTGGAAAGATCAGGTGGAGAAGGACTTGGCTTCACTTTGTTGAATTTTGACTGGCGCGCTTTGTTATACTCGGCCAAAATCGCGTAAGCAACTACCGCGCCAATCAAGAGGAAGGAGGATTTTATAACAGCGACTATCAGAGTAGATTCTGTTGCAACGGATGAGTTCCTGACCCACAACGCATATTTCGATTATAGATCAGCTTTCATACATGTATGTATGTATGCATTATTACGTTATCATCACAATTTATTTATAGCACGTATAAAAGCTGGGTGATAATCTCAGAAGGACCCGAACTCGACAGATTCTGATGAAAAGTTAACATGATATCTGATAGAGCAATTGTAACATGCATTATTGCGAAATACCATTGCTCAAAAAAAATTTCTACAGGGTGGACCAAATAAGGCGTACTAATGTTAAGCACAAACAACTTTTTTATTTTTTGACATCTTTATTCGTCTCTTTTTGTAGGTTATAATTGAATTGGTGGAAATTTATTATGGAACCCTACCGCAAGACCACCAACAACGGCTACAATACGCTATTCGTTTTACACAATTAGCCACACAAATTGATTTTTTAAATAATGTTTTGTTGTCGGATGAAGCGCATTTCCATTTAATTGGTTATGCCAACAAACAAAACTGTAGATTGGGGGGTTCTGAAAATCCAAGGGCAATACACCAACATCAGTTGGACCCATCTAAACGTACTGTTTGGCGCGGTGTTATGGCCACTAGAGTTATCGGTCCATATTTCTTCGAAAATGAGGATGAAACGCCGAAATCGATTTCAGGAGCTTCTTACAGAACACGAATTGAAAACTTTTTGCGGCCAATGGCGGAGCAGTGTCTTAGTTTGTGGTTTCAACAAGATGGAGCAACTGCGCATACTGCAAGGCAAACTATGGACTTGCTGAACGTCTGATTTCCAAAAATTCAGATTTTCTTGGCCACCTCGTTCGCCAGATTTTACTGCACCCGACTTCTTTTTATGAGGACATTTAAAACAGAAAGTGTATCTTAATAAACCAGAGACTATTAGACAGCTGAAGCAAAATATTCGAGATGAAATACTGAGCCTTCAACCAGAAACATTATGTGGTGCAATGGAAAACGCGTTAAAAAGAGCCAATCTTTGTATCGAGAAAAATGGTGGACATTTGTCTGATGTAATATTTCACACATAAGTTCCATAAAATATATTCAATGTATTGCAAAAGTTATTTGTGTTTAACATTAGTAAGCCTTATTTGGCCCTCCCTGTACAATCATGTGAACTGTTTTTATTTTCACTTATACCCTCCGAAAGGTTAACATGGGATATCTGTATATGAACTTATGTATAAATTTCACTTTAGCGCCGAAGAAATGTGAATGTAAGTAAAAATGAATCCGCAAGTTATTGCCTTTTCGGAAAATGTAGCATTTGTATTACTTTTATACATTATGAACATGTATACATATATAGAATGTTTTTTTCAGTTATGAAAACAACTATATATACATGTATGTACAAGAAGTTTGGGGGATTAACAAGAAAATATATGCATTTTCAAAGCACTCGTGTTGTGTAGTCCATTACAATTCAAACCCTATCCTATTTGTAGTATGGGACTTGATACTATGTCTTTTTCTGGTCAGGTTTTTACCAGAGTTATAATCCAATAACAAATATTTTATTTCTATACATAAAACGCGTTCATGTATCCAAAGGTGTCGTCATACGTTCATTTCACAACTCGCGCTCCTCGACATAAATACATACTCGAATAATTATGTACAATGTGTGTAGATATGCGTGCATGAGTTTAAAAGCACGTAAATTTGTATGTACTTCAAATGTGTACGTATCCGGCTGTTGTAGTTGTTTTCCATATGGGAAAAGAAATAGATGTTGTTTTAACTTGTTTATATTTTGCACATATTCACATAATTTTTAGACACAACCCCTTTTTATTTATTAATAAATTGAATTACACTTTTCACGGTACACAGAACTTGTTGGAATTAATATTTGTTGGTAAATGTGATTAGAAATTTCTTCCACAAATAACTTTCACACAGGAACGTATGCATGTACATCGACAGTGATATTCATTCGTTGTCGTTTAACAAAAGACTGAAGCAACAAACCTGTACAGCTTTTCGTCGTGAATCTTAGATCTCTAGGGTTAGACAGAGAGCATGCTATTCAGGTACACACGATAAATAGTAGTTTCACTTTAGTATAAAAAAATAAACTTGGGAATTGCATTACTGCTCGTTGAGCTAGTGCGCTGAACACAATAAAGGCGGCAGCTACACAGACGCTTCTGTCATATTGGAAATTCTTTTGACGCCGATTGTTTTGATGTATTGTACTTTACATAAATAATACGCCAACAGAGTCAATCGGTGGAAATGCTGCTCGGTCGGATTATTTTGTATACTCTAAAACAAAAGATTAAAAAAGCGAACTTGGTTTTTACTATATAAATAATTCATTCTACATATATTATGTCCACAAAACAGAAATTACTCGCTTTAAATCTACCGAAACCAAAAAACCAAATTTCGGGCAACTTTGAATATGAAGCTGAACAGTTTATTTCTTACATAAAAATGGTAAACTTGGAAATAGCTAATGGGGTTGCTGCATATATAATCTCTGTCTACTTCAGTGGGTACTGTTAAGCAATCCATCGCCTTGGATATTCCAAACTTCCGGTCTTTACAATATTATTATTATTTGTTTTTTACCTATCTAATAAGAATGCTACACCATATCGTTTGCAATAAAAAAGCAACAATTCTTTAAGAAATCCAGTATTTTCATTATTAGAAAAATTAAAACAAGGACGTAAGTTTCAATCATATAAATTTGAGCTCATTGTAAAAAAAAACACTTATTTTTACATGTTTACATACGAGTATAGCAGGAAGTTACTAATCACCCTTCAATAATTTTATATATACAGTAGCTCAATAAAGAATTTGGATACCAAAGTGAAATGGTTTCAAGACTAAAAAAATATATTAAAATGCAAATTTAATGCGTTTAAGTCTCACATTTATTTTCACTCTTCAAGCGTATTTTTTAAAACTAATATATAAAAACATAAACTTCAACTCATTCGTACATAGAAAATATAAACATAAAAACTTAGCAAAATACAATTTACGTATGACAAAAAAGATCACGGACATTTACATAAAATAGAGTTAGGCAGATAATATTTAAGAAAAAACAATCATTTTTCTCACAGCATGCAGCCTTCTTGGCACGGATTCGACCAGCTTCTTGCATGTTAGGTTAGGTTGAAGCGGTTGTCTTGTGGGATACACTCAGGCTCATAGTCATTGTGATGCCGCGTGGGGAGCTTTCCCTATTTCTCCTAAAACCATTGTGCGCTTCTCAAAAATTTTAGAATATCTCCTATTTCTGCGGAACTGAGATCTTCCAATTCGTTAAAAAATTGTCTGCCTAGAATAGCAAATCTCCGTCTGGATAGGGCAGGGCAATGACACAGAAGGTGTAAGATTGTCTCTTCCTCATCAAGACAACTTCTCCAGAAGTCGTGTGCTTGCACACCCATCCTTTGGGCGTGCCTACCTATTAGACAATGTCCCGTTAAGACCGAAATCAGTGTGTTTATTTTGGCTTAACAAAGATTCTGTGCGTTTAGCACTAAGAGACGGCCACAGTTGATGGGCGATTTTGCAGGCGGCTTCATTACGCCATCTTTCGTTTGCTTTCCTTACGATTTCTTACATCTTTGTAAGAGAATGCCTATGTCATTGTCTATGTACTCATCGATCAACTTGGTGCCGAGTCTCGCTAGCTCATCGGCTCTACAGTTACCCTCAATGTCGCGATGGCCAGGAACCCATATTATCGTTAGGCGAAATGACTCAGCCATCTCGTTAAGAGATGTGCGGCATTTCATGGCTACCTTGGAGGTTGTCGACTGCTTTATGAGTTATTTTATCGTCGCCTGGCTGTCAGTGAAAATGTAGATGTCATTTCCGGATATCGCATCACACTGTACCAGTGTCGCGGCTTTCGTTATTGCCATCAGTTCGGCCTGAAAGTCACTTCAGTAGTCGGGGAGCCGAAAACTGAAGGAGATCCCCAGATGCTCGGAATATACACCTCCGCCCACCCTGCCCGCGAGCTTTGAGCCATATGTGTATACATGGATAGACACGTCCTGTCTTACATCGTCTCGTTCCCACTCTTCCCTTGAGGGTAGGAGGGTCGTGAACGATGTAATGGCAAGTGTGGGCGGGAGTGCATAGCCCACCCATCCGGGAATCTCCGAAGTGCCAGCCAGGATTTTGCCGTGACCGTAGCTCTTATTTTACCACTTACTTAGAGTGTTCAGCCTTATTGCCGTGCTGCGCGCGATGTATTTTGCATGCAGATCTACCGGCAGGAAGTTTAATGTCGCATATAATGCTTTCGATGGTGTGGTTGACTATGTTAAACTTGCTTTCAACTGCAAATTAAACGTGCTTCTAGAACTGGAAATCCTTATCCCCTTGACGCTTTGCGAATTTATTCTCTTGTGTCGGTTAATCTCGTTGATGAAAGGTTTTTTTGCAACTATTCTATTATAATAATTTTTTCGCAAACCTATACGTATACTTTCGGCGTTGGAGTCAATTTGTTGCACTAGCCACCGTTCATCTGCATCCGAAAACAGTTTTTGTCGTTCCGATTTCATCTTATTTTTTGTTTTTTTGAAACGTTTTATCACATCGTATACAGTCGAACGGGGTCTATCCACTGTTTTCGTGTAACTTCTTTAACCTAATGCTGGAAAAGATCGTGCAAGTCGCAGAACTTAGGCGCCCAAGTACAATTTTTTATAAGAGAGTACAATTGCTGGCGAATGCCTAAGATGCCTTATTTGATACCAAATGACTCGGAGAGGTTCTTTCCAATTCTGACGGCGCTGCTGGTATTGAGCAACGTAATTTTGCATAGCTGTATTAGTTTTGCATACATACACAATTAGAGCGTTGGTTTTTTGGGTTTTTGGCCGAGTTCCTCCTCCTATTTGTGGCATGCGTCTTACTGTTGTTCCACAAATGGAGGAACCTACAGTTTCAAGGCATATATTTTTATGGGGAGCTTTTTCATGGCAGAAATACACTTAATTTTGATGTTTCACCGAGACTCGAACCTAAGTTCTCTCTGTGAATTCCGAATGGTAGCCACGCATCAACCCATTCGGCTACGGCGGCCACCGTTTGCGGAGATACCAAATTCAGACATTGCGGCATGTAGTTAACTTATTTTCGTACTGTCGAATGCATCCTAAAATCGACAAAATTATGGTGAATATCGATTCTCCTTTCATGGGTCTTTTCAAAAACTTCGTGTATTGTGAATATATGGTCGATGGTGGACTTTCCATGTCTAAGGCCAGACTGATAAGGTCCGAACAGTTTGTTAATGGTGGGTCATAGCCTAAAGGATATAGAAGACGAATCCCGCGGTAATTGGCACAGATGGCAGTATTACCCTTCTTATGGATTGGGCAGAGATAGATTTCAATATCATATCTTCCAATCACCTTCGCTTTGCTCCATTCGGATCTCGGTGGAAAACGTACCATAAAGTCTTTCTTGAAGTGAAGGTCGGGGACTGTGTAATCTGATCTGTTTTTGAGTAGCAAGAGTCCCTGTAGGAGGAACTTGCTGTGATCGTACGACCTTGTTGTCCAGCTTCCTATGTCTCTGAGTCTCACCGCGATGCAAGTAGCGATTGTTTTTATATGCAAGTCTAATGGTAATAGAGGGTTAGTACATTGAGCGCTTCTGTAGGACTTTGATGCTAAGCGCTCCTGTAGTTCAGATACACGCTGTTCTTGTTCAGCTTGGTTTGGTTGTATTTCTTTTCTGTTGCGGGCCACCAGACTAGTGCCGCATATGCTAGTATTGGCCTTACAATGGCTGTGCAGGACCAATTGGATAGTTTTAGTTGGACACCCCATTTTTTACCCAACATTCTCTTACACGTGTAAAGTGCTATATTCGCTTTCTTTACTCTGTACTCTGCGTGGGACCTCCAGCTGAGTTTGGGATCTACGATAACGCCTAGTTATTTTGCTTGTTGGTTGCTAACGCCGTTTAGTTTTGGGGATTAAAGTTTGGTATCTTGCTGCTTTGGGGATAAAAATTACTCTAACCCTCCTCCAGCTTTTTGAATATGCCCTAGCATAGCTCGAGTGTCCACAGTATGGCAGGGAATATCCCATCTGGGCCGGCTGCTTTGTATGGTTCAAAGTTTTTCATCGTCCATATATTCTATCTTGGGATACGATGTGGTTGATTGTATTGGATGACAGGTTGGACCTTTGAGGACGGTTACTATGTTCTGTGTTACCTGGGAAATGTGTATTTATAAGATATTCTAGTGTGTCGGCCGAGGATTTTGTCCATTCTTCGTTATCTTTCCTCAAGAAGGAAGGACAGGAGTGTTCTTCTAAAAGCGTACCTAATCTGGCCGTATCTTTGGTTGATTCGATAGAACCATAAAAATCTCTCCGATCCTCTGTCCAAGCTCCTTTGATTGCTTTCTTGTATTCCCTAAGGCAATCTTTGTAGGGTTTGAAGTACTTGTGTTTGTAGCTGATGTTCAAGATTTCTTTTGGCATTTTTCTGAGTCGGCTTAAATCTTTATTTCACCAGGATAAATTGTTTTGCCATATGTGGGGGACATGAAGCTTCAAGCCCTTTCGCTAACGAAGCTTCGAAAGCTCTTACTTTCTCATTTAAGCCTTTACTTGACGTTATGGTTTTATTTATATGTTGCAGTTTAGACTGGGTTGCTCTACGGAATATGTGCCAGTCTGTTCTTCTAGGGTTTCTACATATATGGGGTCGGTTTCTCAAGCTTTAGATTGATATCGAAGAAAATCCAGCTATGGTCCGAAAAGGATTTCTTGTCGGATACCTTCCAATTTGGGACTTATTGACTATTTGGGAGTTATTATTTGTGCACAAAGTAACGTCTAAGACCTCTTCTAAGCCTGGAAAATTTACCGAGCTCCGAAAAGTGAAGGTTAGGGTGTTTCCTACATTACATAAGTCGAGGTTGGTATTTAATAAGAATAATGGTATTCAAAAAGTGGCTCACCTCTTTCATTCGTCTCCGAACTGCCTCAGAGCTCGTTTCTGGCGTTTGCGTTGCAGCCCAGCAACAGTTTGTCTGTGTTGTTTAGTATTGATAGGAACCGAGCCATTTCGTCTGGCGGCGCCTGTTTATCTTGTGGCATGTATACTGATGCCAGGTGTATTGCCGATTTCTTTAACTCCATCTTCACCACAGTAAAATCAGGAGTACTACAATTAGAACACAGAAAAACTTTTAAGTGTTTTTAGTGACTATGCGTGGTCGGGACTTACCGTTTATTTTGTGTAGAATATGTTGATGTTGTTGTTGTCTTAGAGCCCTTTAATCTTATTACCTCTAGCCCAGGGTTCCTGTATGAATCCGATGACGATGCCCCGCTCCCTGAGGATAACATCCAAGTTCTCTGTAGCACATTTTGAGTGCTGCAGATTCCCCTGTATGGCTTTAGGCATTGGGTTGGTTGTCGTCTTCAGCTAGGTAGAGCTTTTCTAGGTTAATGTTGTTGTCGACCTCATCTAGGCCGTCTTCATTTTCATTGCTGTCTGCTTTGAAAATTTTCGGTTAGGTCTTTCTCAAACCAAACCGCACTTTGTTGTCAGATTTTCTGAGTAGTGGTAAGCACTCATCGTTAATCTGTAGAACGAATGACACGCTGCTCTTTTGCGGGTTTTCTGCCTTCAGTTGTCCATCGGCACCGCAGGGTTGTGTGACTTGAGGTATTTCAGCATATCTGCATCGCTTAAGTCCATCACTGGTAGCCAAATGCGAGCGCGAGAAGGGCAAGATATGTCCCTAGCCGGAATGAGCTTAAGCTTTAAGCCTTCCTGTGAGCTGCTGATCTCAGCAACGCATTTCTCTAGGACAACCCTTGACCAGTCATCGTCGCACTTAATTACCCTACAGCCTCGAAGTTCTCCTGCAGCATCGAAAGAAGGGAGAGCTCCGTCCTGTGCTCCAACTACATTCTTGTCTAGCACGAGCTTGGACAGTTTGGCCTCCACCTGCCCCACTTATGCAGGACTACTCTGCCGCTGTTAGTGTTCTCGTCGATCAATGCATAGAGGAGGTTATCCTTAACCACCTCACTGAATGGTCGTATTTTTGGTTTCTTCTATGCTGTTGATCACGTCCTGTGACGTATCGCCTTTTTTGTTGTTGTCCGTTTTAAGTTTTTTGGATAGGAACTCTTCATACTCCTTGACCACAATTTGGTATTTTACCTTATCGGGCGCGTCACTCTCATCAGTCGCTCCAGCGAGTTCATTTTTAGCAATCTTGCTAGAATTAACCGCGCCTTCGTATAGCGAGACTTCAGCCTGTTAGTTCTGCCTTCTCCAAACTGAATAAAGAGGCAAAGCGAATGGGTCTGGTGGTGAACGAGGACAAAACGAAGTACCTCCTATCATCAAACAAATAGTTGGCACACTCGGTATCGGCGCCCACGTTACTGTTAACAGTTATAATTTCGAGGTTGTAAAAGACTTCATATATTTAGGAACCAGCATTAACACCTATAACAGTGTCAGCCTTGAAATCCAACGTAGAATCTCTCTTGCCAACAAGTGCTACTTTGGACTAAATAAGCGAATGAGTAGAAACCCCCTTTCTCCACGAATAAAGCTCTCATCATGCCCGTCCTAACGTATGGCGCAAAGCATGGACAATATGACAACATGACAATATCCGATGGAGCGACGCTTGGAGTGTTTGAGAGAAAGATTCTGCGCAAGATTTTTAAACCTTTGCATGTTGGCAACAGCAAATATCGCAGGCGATGGAACCATGAGCTGTATGAGCTTTACGACGACAGAGACATAGCGCAGCGAATAAAGATCCAGTGGCTACGTTGGCTGGGTCATGTCGTCCGAATGGATACTGAAAGTATTCGATGCGGGACCAGCTGGTGAGAGCAGAAGAAGAGGTAGGCCTTCTCTGCGTTGGAAAGATCAGGTGGAGAAGGACTTTGCTTCACTTGGTGTGTTCAACTGGCGCCGGTTAGCATGAGAAAGAAACGACTGGCACGCTTTGTTAAGCTCGGCCAAAATCGCGTAAGTGGTTATCGCGGCAATTAAGAAGAAGAAGAAGTTTTAAAGCCCATTGAAATTTTGTAGAAGTGCAAGTTTCCAAATGTTGAGAATTGCTTTGAATTTTAATAATTTTTGTTGAAGGTAAGGGCTAACAAAATCTGATTTCTGTGTTTAATGTATAGTGTGAACCATATTTTTAAAAGAAATTCGCAAATAAAAAGCTATTGTTAAGCTGAAAAACACTCCGCCAATCATTTTCGTTCTTTGCACATCACTGTACACTTAAATGTTTTGAATCAGGGCTTTAACTTAAAAAAAAATAAGTTTTTTAAAGAAAAATCATCTAAGGCGCTTGTGTGAATTCATAATTCCCTAGAAAAGCTTTTAAACTGGACCAGACGAAGTCAAGGGAGTATTAAACATTATCGCAGCTTCTTTCACCAAGTCATGTTTTTCAAATTTCTAAATGAATACAACCCTTCAAAGTATCTTTATCAGGCGAAATTTGCTACACATTAAAATAATCTTCATTATATGCTATAAGAGGGCAAGTGAATATCATTTTACATTTTTCTTTCCAATTTATGGAAATTAATTTATACCACCATCGTCGAAATTAAGAATTTTTATCGCTTAGACGTTCCTCTAGTCCAGATTATCCATGTAAAATGAGAGTTTTTTTTGCTGGTGAAATAAGCTAATTGCTACTACAACCCTTTTATAAATATTTGTTGAATTATACCCTCGATAATTTACGTAGGCTTTTCTGTGTACCGCTGGTGCGTCTGCAATCAATTGCACCGATAACACCATCGAAAGGTCACCGCGTCGTTGAAAATAAAAAAACGAGCAGCCTGGTGCTCAATTGCAATCATTGCGTAAAGCACATTTAAAATGTCAAAGCACATGTCAAATGTGTTAATAATTTACTTAAAGGTTTGACATTTACGAAATGGGACGCTATATGCTTGAACAAAATTGAGAAATATTGAAAACCTATTTCCAAAGTGGTGAGTCTTCTTCTTCTTTTCTGATTTTCAAATCGGTGGCTACGTCAATAAGCAAAATTGTCGGATTTGGGGCTCAGAAAATCCACACGTTACTGTAGAGAAGCAAATGCATCCACAACGAATCACTGTTTGGTGCGGTTTTTGGTCTGGCGGCATTTTTTCGAAAATGAGCGAGGAGCCGCGGTTACAGTAAATGACGAGCGTTACCGTGACATGCTTAACGAGTTGTTTCCAAAAATTGAAGAGGATGACATGGACGACATTTGGTTTCAACAGGATGGTGCAACTTGTCACACTGCCAAAGTTACACTCGAACTTTTGGCTACCGTTTTTGAAAACCGAATAATCAGCCGAAATTCCGATATCAATTGGCCGCCTCGGAGCTGTGACTTAAGCCCGTTGGACTATTTTTTGTGGAGAGCCGTTAAGGAAAAATGCTATGCGAACCATCCAGAGACGATTGATGCTTTAAAACACGAAATGGAAGTTGCCATTCATGAAATTGGAGCCCAAACAATCGAAAATGTGCTTAAAAATTGGGTTGATCGAATGGCCTACTGTAAAGCCAGTCGTGGCAGTCATTTGAACGATATTATTTTTCATTCTTAAATGACAATGTTCAATCTTCAAAATAAAAAAAAAAATTTTGGAAAAAATATTGATTCGTTTTTTTTTATAGCCGTTTCAAAAAGCAAATTTTACATGGCCCACCCAATATTAGTTTGATTTAGCGACCATTAATTTGTTTATTGAACGACTTATGGAAGATTGGCTTATTTTGAATTGCCTTGCGATTTTAAAGTAAGCCGTTATTCGAGACACCTATGAAAAAACAGAAATTACTTAATCTCATCATCATATACTTCTTTCTCAAGTTCGCTTCTTCTCCAAATTATCGTGTTTGTTTTGAAGTTGTCCCTCAATTGCAAAATCCAATTTTTTTTTGGCCTTCGAATTAGAGATAGATTTTATGAGAAACTTAAGTACACAGCAATCATGATCAGCTTCATAACTTCATAAGACTTATATGGATCTTTGAGAATTCGTTTTAGGAAGGACCAGACATACGAGAATTTTGTATATATATGTATACAAATATAGCGGTACTCGCCTTTTAGCATATACAAGGCGCTAATGGACAATTTGAGATTAAAACTAATTTACTTTTATTTCGAACAAAATTTAATGAAACTTTACGAACTTTTTGCACATATATGTATCTATAAAATCATTCAATAAAGTTTCCATTACATACTTACTTAGATGGCACTACAACCGTATGCCGGTTTTGGCCTAATCTAAAACATTGCACCATCTAACTCGATTCGCTATTTGCTAGCCCCAGTTGGGGACACCGAGTGCTGCTAGATTTTGTCTCACTTGACCTCCCCAACGTATATTTGGTCGTCCTCTTTGTCGTCGTCCACCGGTGCGTTCCCTCTCAAAGGACCCAAAGGACCCGAAGAGTTATCCTTCGTTTCATCTGCAGGCTGAAGTCGTTCTGGCTGTTAACAGTGGTTCTTAAATAAACAGAGTTCTTCCCACTTCAAATTCGCGCTTGCCAATATCGTCAGCATACGCCAATAGCATGACACTTTTGTAGTACGACGGGGCTTCTCGTAGCGCTTAACGTCATTTTGCGCTGGCGTATAGGTTATATGGGGATACCAAACTCAGACATAGCGGCGTAGAGGCCGTTCCTGTTTGTGCTACCGAAAACAGCTTTGAAATCGACGAAAAGCCGCACTGATAAGGTCCAATCTTTGACGATGGGCGTCAATCATCACGCGACGTTAATAAGACTAATCTAATGATAATTTATGCCGTTTATAGGACCTTCCTTGAGGATTAGGCAGAGTACGCTTAGGTTTCAGTCCTCCGGAGTGGCTACCATATTTTGCAGAGCAGCTGGCGCATGCGGTGTGCTAGCTCTCCGCCTCCAGCTTTGAACAGCTCTGCCGGTAGTCCGTCGACTTCTTCGGATTCGTTATTTTTAGCCGCTATATCACTATTCGAACCTCTTCAAGGTCGAGTGGTGTTACGACTATTTTATCCTCCACGACTGGGATACCGGTCTTAACTTCGTTGTCCATACTGCTATTGGCACCGTTTACTAGGAGCGGATGTTCGGAACTTCCCCAGAGGATACTTGGGAGTAGCTCGGTAGTTGTGAGCTTCTTCGACCATACGCAGAGGAATCATCCTAGCTAATCCCAAGTGAATGACGATCAGGAAATTTCCCTTATATTTACATTACCTGCAATAATCTACTCGATCCGGGTACGGAAATGATCCGTGTACCGAATTATTATTAGTTGCAGACTTCAGAGAAGACTTGGTGTTATAAGGATACTTGGATACTGATATCTCATACGTTGTAATTCAGGAGATTCAGAACTTGGGAGTTCAGCGGCTATAAGTTCGGTGCTATATGGTCATGGAAATTTTTAGCCATCCAATCTTGTGTCACCATCGCTTTGTGTGAAGGAGCAGAGTTTTGTTCAAAGATGTATGGGCTGTCACCCGATATACTATCAATCTAGGATTTCACTACTGCCTCTAGAACCTTGGAAAAAAACCATTCGAAATCCTTCAGTAAAGAAGTGTGATGGCATGACATGTCCTATGTTCCTCACAATATCTAAAACTATAACAGTGACTGAAAACTTCGTGTGCATGACAACAGGAGCCTCTTTAGGATCGGAACATAGCCATCCATTATTTTTCCGATCTTTTGGTCTTGGTCAAAGGTTTTTCGACAGAAAAAACCATAACATTTCAAATGCTTCAAACGCTAAGAACTATTAACCTTTCTCTCTCAGAACTTCCACGTGTTTTTTGAGTATGCAACAGATTCTGTATAGCCACCTATGCTTAAAATTCACGGCGAACTTATGAACGAATGAACGGGCGCACTTAACACAATAAGAGATTTCTAAATCGGTGTGATTTGCACAAATAGCGACGATAACTGCATGTATATTCATTTCTTGAGGGAAGTTGAAGTCCTCCATGTCTTATCTGAAAAAGAGGAGAAAGAAAAATAATGGTTTCGGGAAGTTATAGACACATATAAGCATGCCCTCCGTGCCATATACACCCTGTATGGATACGGCGGATACTCATCGGAAACTATTCGCAAAGGATTTTCCTTATTTGGTTGCCTATAACTCTAGTAAAAGGAGAATGACTCTTGCCAGCAAGTGCTTCTTCGAACTTGTGTAGTACGCAATTGAACAGACAATAACAAGACAAATTGCGTTCGCGTTTCAAACTACAGTCTGTGTCAGAAAAAAGGAACCGTGATTATTCATGAAGTATAAAAGATATAAATTTAAATAAATTCGATAAAAAGTATGTACAAAACTACGAGACGTGTAGTCTTCATTGTTGGAGTATATCCTAGCATCTTCTCGGTATGCTTTGAACCAGCTTTTCTGCGTAGCTCACCGAAAAAGAGGACCAGATTTTGCGAACTTGACGCATGAGTTGCTTTAAATCGTGGCCTGGCTTTCCGGTAAGATGCGTTTTCATAATTCCCACACATTTTCAATGGGGTTGGCGTCTGAGGACTGGGAAGGCCAGTCCAATACTGTGACGCCACTTTCTTTTTTTGTTGTTCCTCAATGTGTTTTTTGCGAGCAGTGGTTTTGATGATGTGGGACGGTAGGATATGTTCACCTCCTTCAGTCGACGTTCGATGGTGTTGATACTCATATCTATTCCCTTTTTAGCAAGAATTGTGCGTGCTTGGCGTAGTCGCAAAGAAGGATCCTGCTTAAAAAGTTAGACGATCACTTTATCCTGCTATTTTGTCGTCACTCGCTTGAAGCCACGCTCGGAAAAGTCATCAACACTTTTGTAAACTTTATACCGCGGATACTATAATACATCACAACAAACTTTTTTGATTTTTTAATCACTTTTACAGCCGCGGCGTAAGATAATTACGGCCTTTTCGAATGCGTGCAAAATAAAAATACCTCATCGAAACGCTTCGCGTGCTTCTCACTCTTTTTTGCCTAGTTGCGTTTAGAAGAAAGTTTCGAACGACACTAACCTGAGTTAGCACTGCCATCGTAGGCTTTGATTGGGACTATTATGCAGCAAAAAGCAGAACGAAATATATCTTGAAGTTACAAGAAAAAAACCGGTTATTTTCTTCTGACACAGACTGTAAGTTTCCTCACATAAGTTTGTGAAAAGATTCACTATGCAGATAAGAATTATTTGAATTGATAAGAAATAATTGTAGCATATGAATTTGTGCTCTGTCTCTCATCAACTATAGTACCTACAACCTAATTCAGTAGAAATTGTGGTGTCAACGCGCAAACACTTCACGCTTGATCAAAAATAGTGACTGTCAGGACGTTCGCAAAAAAAAAAATCAATACAAAAGGTACAAATTCCACATGTATTAGCCTGATCTGTAAACTAAATAGTCTGAAATTATATTTAAACAAATTGGAACTGGATTTTTCCTGTCTTTTCTCAAAAAAATGTGTTTGAGCATAGTAAAATATACGAGTGTGTTGGGCTGGCGTTGTGCGATATGTATAAGCATATATTAATAATTATTTCGAACCACAACTACAATGGGGATGTTCGCATTTAAAATTAAAAATAATAAAAATATACTCTGAACCTATAATATAATAAATAAGTACATACCTACTTAATATGAACAGTATTTTATTTGCAATTCTTAACTGTGTATTACTAATGCTTTTCGTTCCAACTACCATTACTGATATCGTTTTTTTTCCTGAGTTATATGCTATTGTATTGTAAATTGTCGAGTATGCTTCTATTTATATTAGTACACAGTGATCGTTTGAAAGATTAATATGTTTTTTGTAATATCTCTTTTGTTGCATATCCATATGGGAATACTTAGAATTTTTTTGCTGGAAAAACTTTAAACAGTTGCCATTTGGTAATTATGAAAACAAAACATTAATGAAGTCGTTATAATTTTAGCATTAAGCTCGCAATTAGTGCTTAAAATAAATTTGTATGTACATATAAATGGCCTCCTCATTGCATTTATGAAGACGAACTGATCGGCCTAATCTGGTACCACTTTTTCTAGCATACCCGTCCTTATCTCGGTTAAGAGCCTCGAATCATCTGCACTGAGCAAGTATGCACAAATTATGATTCCGGCGTGTCAACCATATCAAACAGTTACTCGTTAAGCTTGTACTAGAGTTTTGTGATAATTCTGGTAAACTAACAAATAGTTTTATTTCATCGAAAATCTGATATATTCGAAGCAGATGGCTAAGTGGCTAATCTGATAATTTCACTGATCATCATGTATTTCAAAGAAGGAAGACACGCTGACGTTTAAGCAGACACAAAGTTTGTCCACCGTTCCATACTTAAACGTATCTTGAAATTGAATTTGATTTTCGTATCTAACTTAATTTTTAAATAACCCAACCGTACAGTTGCTCAAAGTATTGTCCTTTAGCGAATTGAAGACTAAGAATTTGGGACCAGTTGAGCACTTTGGTGATATGTGTTTCTTGAAACCACGTTTTCGTTGCCTTACTTAGGGCCAATTTCCTGTAGAAGGGGTATTTTCAATGGAAAGGCCCTAACTACTCAAGTAGCTCTTAAATAGTTGTGGTTCAAAATGTTCAAGTAGTTGTTAGAAGGTATTTATCCATCGATTCTTTCGCATTTTAAAGTTCCATTCCAACTAACCCAACTCAACAGCATCAGCGATCTGCCGTCAAACTTTAAAGTGGGTTTCACATATTTTTTTATCAAAACGACACCTATTCTGCACCACATGTACTGTCACCCATGTGAGAGGAATCTTCGTTCCATGCATCTCACAAATCCCCGACTATATTATTGTTCTCCAGTCTTCAATTGTGTAATGATTATTTGTTAATGTACTATGTTTTCAGTAAGTCTCTACGATCAACACATTCCTACGAGAGGTTGGTTAATATGCCGACAGAAGGGCCAGAATAAAATAAAATTAATTTATTTACATACATATACTTTATAGGAACTAATATAAATGTTGTACATGTACTTTTTAAAATGAAATAAATTCTGCTAGAAACCCCAGAGGTGAGTCCTCTGCCTACGATGCCTAGTGCTCCCACTCCATATTATGTGGAGTTCATCCTCATGGACCAAGTTCATCCTCAACACACTTCACGGCAAACAATTTCAGCATTGTTGACTACTACTCTAGTTTTATGAGGTAGTTCGCCCAGGAACTCGTTTTATAACTGGAAGAACAATTGATAG
The DNA here is from genome assembly GCF_028408465.1 of Anastrepha ludens. Taxonomy (NCBI): domain Eukaryota; kingdom Metazoa; phylum Arthropoda; class Insecta; order Diptera; family Tephritidae; genus Anastrepha; species Anastrepha ludens. The sequence goes on from NC_071498.1 coordinate 75,748,866, forward strand.
ACGAAATGGCGTGTTGCCAAAATTAAGGCAATCTACGCGATCTATGTACATATTTTGCAGGAATTCACATTACTTAATACTAAATAAAAAAATATATTAAAAAAAATATTGAATTTGGTGTCAGGTTTATTATTAGTTTAAGCATCAACCTTGCATTATGTTGTAATTATGTTTTTTGCGACCACAGAATGTAAAAAATATAGAATAAGTGGGCTCGGGGATTAAGAGTGGTTCGGCGGTTTTCAACTTATTCTCAACGGACTCAGGAAAAGTAGATAATTGAATTGTGATTTCTTTAATTTTTGGTATTTTACTAAAACTTTTTTGTTATATTGTATATCACATCTATACAAAATTAAAAATAAACTTTATTAATTTGTTTGTTGTTTTACAAATTTGTTTATTTACCCACTGTTTATCTTCTTGTGGTCTGTTTGTCATCTATGGTTCAGACGCCAACGAAGGTTTTTTTGAAAGTAGTATAAGTTCGATTTTTAAACAAACTAAGTTAAGGGTAATTTTGATGAGCTATAGACACCTTCTCTCCACAGTTACAATCACAATTTCAATAGAGTTCTATTTAGACATAAAATAAACAAAAACAGTTTTGCTGTACAATGCTATCGCACAAATATTTCTTTTGAAAGTGGAATAAGTCCTGAGAATTATAATTAAAACAACTTTCTTATTGAAATTATTATTGATTATTTCTACTTCAATGCACGCTGCCCGTCATTCATTTCTTCTAAACGACAGAGCTTTTGCAGTTGTGAAAACAGCATTAAATAACAAGGGTCAATTATACACTGCCAAAGACTATTATAATGCAATAAGGCCTGCCGAAAAAGAACAGCTTCCTTTCTTATGAAATGAAAAGAGAGGACTTTGCCTCAACCAAATCTCTAGAAGGGCAGTATCAAACAGAAAAAAAAACAGGCGGGGAAATTGTTAAATGGCTCAAAATATGTTGGATGAGGTTCAAAAGAATATTTTATAAAATTAATAGGACTATGAATAAGTTCGTGCGGTTTTACAACAGATGGCGTAACTTGATTATTATTCCATCGATCCACATTTCCAAACATTCATTGGAGAGCTACTGTCGTAAGGCACAAACGTCAGTATAAGTTTTTTATTTGAAGCGTAAACAACAATATTTTTACCACACTTGAAAATGTCGAATTTCGTGCCAAATAATGTGTTTTTGCGGGGAATTCTTCTTCATTATTTTAATATGAAGAAAAAAGCAGTCGAAAGTCATCGTATCTTGGTGGAAGTTTATGGTGAGCATGCTCTATCTGAGCGAACGTGCCAGAAGTGGTTTGCACGCTTTAAAAGTGGTGATTTTGGCTTGGAAGACGAAGAACGCGAGGGTGCGCCGCCAAAGTTCATGGATACCGAATTGGAGGAATTGCTCGATCAAGATCCGGCTCAAACGCAAGAAGAGGTTGCAAAAACTTTGGGAGTTGATCAATCAACCATTTCCAAACGTTTAAAAGCCATGGGAATGATCCGAAAGGTAGGCCATTGGGTGCCGTATGAATTGAAGCCAAGAGACGTTGAACGCCGTTTTATGGCATGCGAACAACTGCTTCAACGGCACAAAAGAAAGGGTTTTTGCATCGAATTGTTACTGGCGATGAAAAGTGGGTCCATTACGACAATCCAAAACGTCGGGCAACGTATGGATACCCTGGCCATGCTTCAACATCGACGTCGGCGCAGAATATTGATGGCCTGAAGGTTATGCTGTGTATCTGGTGGGACCAGCTGGGTGTTGTGTATTATGAGCTACTGAAACCGAATGAAACGATTACGGGGGATGTCTACCGACGACAATTGATGCGTTTGAGCCGAGCACTGCGAGAAAAACGGCCGCAATACGCCGATAGACACGACAAAGTTATTTTGCAACATGACAATGCTCGGCCACATGTTGCACAAGTGGTCAAAACATACTTAGAAACGCTCAAATGGGATGTCCTACCCCACCCGCCGTATAGTCCAGACCTTGCGCCATCCGATTACTATCTCTTCCGATCGATGCAACATGGCCTGGCTGACCAGCACTTCCGTAATTACGATGAAGTCAAAAAATGGATCGATTCGTGGATTGCGGCAAAACCGACCGAATTTTTCACAAAGGGAATCCGTGAATTGCCAGAAAGATGGGAAAAAGTAGTAGTAAGCGATGGACAATATTTTGAATATTAAATTTGTAACCATTTTACGTCAATAAAGTTTCAAATTTCGAAAAAAAAACCGCACGAACTTATTCATAGTCCTATGTATGAAAGAAAATGCTCCATTTAAAACAATTTTTTTATTTGAAAAAAGGAAAGACCAAAAACTCACGGCACAATTAACATGTACATGTGGAAAATCCTGCGAGTCGGCACTGCAAAACCTTGTTGCTAGGGTAGAGCTGGCCATCGACAGGAGGGACTACGCTATGGGTATCTTTTTAGACATAGAGGGGGCGTTTGATAATGCCACTTTTGATAGTATGTGTAACTCTGCTAGTAGGCACGGCGTAGACCGGGTGCTAGTAAATTGGATTCGTTCGATGCTGGCCCAAAGAATCATTTCGGTGCGAGCAGAGGAAGATCTGCTGGTGCCATCTGGGGTTAACAGAGGCTGCCCCCAAGGCGGTGTGCTGTCTCCGTTGCTCTGGTGCATGGTAATCGATCCTCTACTCACCACCTTAAACGATTCGGGAGTCTACGCACAAGCATATGCGGACGATGTTGCTTGTTTGGTAACAGGCTCTTCGCTTATGAACATCTGCAGGAAAGTGCAGAAAACTTTGGATCGGATTGACACTTGGTGCTGTGCGAACGGGCTGTCGGCAAATCCCGCCAAGACTGGTATTGTCCTCTTTACCAGAAGGAGGAAGCTTGATGGACTCGTTCTACCAAAGCTAAAAGGAGCCACAATCCAGCTATCCAAGGAAATAAAATATCTTGGAGTAATCCTCGATAGCAAGCTCCTATGGAAATCACACGTTGAAACAAAGGCATCCAAAGCGCTGACAGCTTTCTGGCAGTGCAAAGGTGTCTTTGGGAAAACGTGGGGTCTCTCTCCTAGCAAGGTCCCATGGATCTACACGGCTATGATAAGACCCATTATCACCTATGCATCAGTGGTCTGGATGAGCAGACTCTCCCTAGTGGGAGTCAGGAGGACCTTATCGAGACTACAACGCACTGTGGCCATCTGTTGCTCCGGAGCTTTTCCGACTACTTCAGGCCCGGCACTAGATGCTCTGATTGGTTTACCACCATTTGATGCTTTCATCCGAGGAGAGGCCTTGAAGGCCATCTGCAGACTGAAACACAGTGGGAACTGGTACGGCCCTTGTCCGGCATTGGAACACAGAGAAGGCATGGACATCGATCCAACGATTCTCTCCATGCCCCTTGACTCCATGCCATCAAGGGTCGTACTTCAAAAGAGATACAGTGTAGTGCTACCAGAGGCTCAGTTGTGGGGAGACTCAGAAAATGAGCCCGGCAAACACTATTTTCGCATTTTTACGGATGGCTCCAGGACCGAGCATGGCTCCGGCTCTGAGGACTACGTGGAATCCAGCGGGACAAAACTGTACTTTGCTCTTGGAATGCATGCATCTGTGTTTCAAGCGGAGGTGTATGCAGTTCAAGAAGCGATGAACTTTGTTGTGGAAAAACGATGGAGAGGCAGATCTATATGTGTCTGCAGCGAAACAAACAGCGCTTATGGCCTTAGATAGCCCTCAAACCACATCAGGGGTAGTGAAGTCCTGTAAATCCAGGCTGAACTATGTCGGCAGACATAATAGCCTGATGCTAACATGGGTCCCGGGGCACGTGGTTATCGCGGGTAACGAGACCTCTGACTCCTTAGCTAAGATGGGCTCTGAGGCCAACTTCTTTGGCCCAGAGCCCGCTTTGCCACTCCCCTCTGCGGTCATCACGGCCACGGTTAGCAAATGGGTAACTACTACCCACAAGCGAGCTTGGCAGGCTGAGAGAGGCTGCAGATGGACAAAACTGATGTTACCTGTCATGTCCGATCGACTGTCGCAAACCCTTCTGTCATTAAGCAGAGGGGAGTGCAGACGGCTGGTTGGACTGATGACGGGCCACTTTCTGTGGGAAAAGCACATGGAAAGGTTGGGCATCTCAGACAGTGTACTCTGCCCAGCTTGTGAAGAGGAGGATGAGACGGCGGACCACTTCCTGTGTGTCTGCCCCGCCTTCGCTCGAATCAGGTTTGAGGCCTTTGGCACTGATGTGTTAAGAAGCGACCATCTTGGCTCCTTGGCACCACAAGATCTACTCAGATTTCTTCGGAGATCGGGTAGATTTAAAGAAAATTAAAAGGGAATCCAAGTGTAGTACAATGGACTCAATTAATGTCTGAGTGCTGCACTTGCTAGTTGTCCCGACAAAAAAAAAAAAAAAAACATGTTACCACTTTATAAAACTTCAAAGAGCATAACAAGAGAGAAATATGACGATATGACAAGTTTACTACCTTACATACCACCTATTCACCACAAATACTTCAATACCTGTATGCTAACTGTAAAAGAAGACTAAGTTTAAAATATCTTTTTTTTATTTAAAGATACTAATGAAGTAATGTAAGTAAAATGTTTATATTTTTAATATAACTGAAATAACTCTTTATAAACGTGGTTATTCGTGTATTTAAATGTCTTCATTTTGACTGTTACCTTCTACATAAAAATCCATTTCAGTAAAGCTTTATGTCTATAAAAATATGGACTTAAATGTGCTCCTGTTTTTATTTCTTGTAATATCTAATTTAATAAAAGTGGTATAAGTCCGTGTGGCTGCTCATATGTAAGTACATAACAAAAGTAAATATTTATGGGTTTTCCTACAATAACATATTGAGAAAATCTCAGTAAAATTTAAGAGTAGATATACATTTGGTTCCATAAAAAATATAAGCTTTGACTTCACATTGCAATTTAGTTTAACCGAAAATGTATTTCTATTTGAACATCCTCAAAATCTCCTCCCAAGTCAGCACTATAAAAAGTAAGACATTTTTTTATTCTAATAATTGAATAATATACTGTGCCATACATATTGGCATGAATGTATTTTCAAACTAAAGTCGGAACCAATGTTATCCCACACCGTTGTGATTTTTGGCTTTTTATACCAATTCGTGTTTCGTGCCAGGGGTTTCGAACCTCTGCACTTTCGAATGGTAGTCCTGCACCAAGCAATTCGACTACGGCGGCCACTTTGAATAAAAAAAAAGCTCCTCCTCCTATTTGCTGCGTGCGTCTTGATGTTGTTCCAAAAATGGGAGCCACAGTTTTAAGCCGTGTTAAATCCAAGTGCCAGTTAAATTCAATATTGGCAAAGAAATTAAATAAAAGGAAAATAAGAAGAGAAAAGAAATAAACATAAAATAAATTAGTTCTAGTAAGCCTAAAAGAGCGCTTCAAGCAATATATTTCGATCCAATTGTGATGCATAGTTGTGGTAATGTGATAGTTTGGGGAGCTATAGAAATAAGGGTCTGTAGACTGCTTTAGTCTTGGACCATATAGGATCTGAATCAAATCAAAGTGCACCGCAAAATAATTATGCTCCAATTCAGCAACTACAGTCTCCCATAATAGCAAGACCTACTAGCAAGGATAAATTAAAGGCAACTCTTAGCAAAGTATGGTCGGAAATAATGACGTCTAAAACTGAGAATTTATTGCTATCTATCTCAGGTCCTTTGAAAGAAGCTGAGAAAGTCAAGGCGGTCCAAAAAAAAAAATATTTAATATAATTTTTTATAATAAAATGAGTAGGTTTGCTTGTTTACTTTGAATATATATTTAAATTTTTGTTCCGTGAACTTTTTAGTTTTTGTAAAATTTACCGTTATGATTGCGAAAAATATATTATTTTTAGTTCTTGTTTGAGTTCAATAGCTCGGACTATTACGTCTAAGAAAAACTAAATAAGATGAAGGGTTTTCGAGGCTGTACTGCTCAGATGCCTAATAGAGGTGTGGTTGCTGAGGTCGATATACAGAAATACCATGCCTGAATGATTTAGTTCTGCTGAACGACCAATTATATACATATACATTATTTATTATTTACAATAGTTCCCAAATTATATCTCAGATGTAGTTATCTAGTAGTAGTGGTCCTTTAAGTCAAAATATTCAGACTTTCGTGTGTGTAAGTAATATTTTATTTTTACGATAGTTTTGAGTACAATTTTAAAACACTACTTTTATCAACTAAGTCTCGTAAAAATCTGTCATACTTTGTAATTGCAGCACAAATGTCTCTTCTGCGATGGAATCTTGTTAAATGTTTAGCAGTGATTTTCTACATTATTGCGCGCAACCAGGTCGGTGTTTGTACTGCCAATGTCCAAATGCATCAACATTCATCAGAAGAAGACTACAATTTCAATAAAATCCCACAAGAAAAAATTGACAAACTCAAGGTACCGGCAGATCAAACGCTCGTAGTGCGTTTGCCATTAAACACGTTGCTGAAATATACGTCGTATAAAGATGTTTCTATATTACATTTTCGGGTCCCGCCAGATACACGTACCGCCTTCTTCACATTTAAAGCATATGAGGAGTCCAAAAGTGCCTTCCGTAAGTTCAAAATATACTTAAAATATATGATTGTAGTATTTCCTTTTCTACAAGATAACAATTCTTTAATGGATGTGTTCCAGATATAAACAACTCCCAAAGAAAATGTTATATAAGAAGTTTTATTTGTAGTCACAAATATTTAGATGAAGTACTCGTATACGAGCATGATTCAATTATAGAAAGTTAGGTAAGCAAACAGCTTTCTCTCTCCATCTTGACTAATCGGCTCCCTTATTTGAAAACATGTTGCTTCTTTATAAAAAAAAGTACATGTTTCACAAAAAAACTTTTGAATTGTAGTAAAAACTAAACTTTTGGAGCAAATTATATGGTCGGCAACACTGTTTCCATTTTGACACGTTGCTTTATTCATATTCGTTGAAAACCGTTTATTTAATTGGAAACATTCGAGTAAGTATTGTAATAAAAACAAATTATTTTGCAAATTGATAATGTTTTCCATTATTTAGATCGATCATGTCCTGATTCTGGTTATAGTCGGTCATATGAAGTTGTCTTTCTGCTACACGCAGCACTCGTTTGTGATTACTCATGCATGTAAATCTCGATTAGGCATTTGTACAAACTTTTATTAAATATTTTCCTTCATAGGTTGTTAGAACTGCAAATACAATCGCGGTCACCTTACATATACCATAGTTAGTAAATTATGTTAGAATATTTATAAATAAATTGAATTTAAAAGTTTTTATTTGCAGGAGTTCACAGGCGCGTAAGTGCAGCGGGAGGTGTGTTGAAGAGCTAAGTGGTAACCCTGTAGTGCTTTTTAGAAACGAAGGCAAGAATGCGTGTGTTTCTACCATTATCATACATATGTGGTTCTTCGGACAATTGCATGGATGACATTAAGCGTGCTGTGGTGATGGTCGTTATGTGTCTGGTGCTGGTGCCACTGAAATCGACTTGACTTCCGAACTGGCTGTCTCCGCCGATACCATACCGGGTCTAGAACAGTACTCTGTAAGTAGATCTACGCTCAAGTCCTCGCACTTTCCATCTACAAGGGACGTAATTCGTAGTTATATATTTGAAGTTAACAATTTTTAAGACGTTTGGTTTACAGGTTTTTGGTTTCTGCGCAAGTTCAACGTCCCTACATTTGCTCGAATCAGTGCAGCGTTCCAACACCCATACGAGCCACTTTCCGCAATTTTTCTCATTGCATTCGATTAACGTAAATATATGAATTATATTAGCAATATATGAAATATTTGTTTTGGACCATATGAATAAATTTTCCCAACACTTACTAATATTAGGGCCAAGTATATTAAGGTAAACAAACTTTAAACTATAAACTACTAAACTTGTAATAAAAAATATACTCGGAAATCTACATAAAAGCTTATTTGGTTTACTACCAGCTTTTCCTTTTTAATGTAATGAAAATACTCCGTTATGCTTACTTTTTCTCGTTTCACATCTAACTAATGTTTGTTTTACAACTACGAACTAACTTATAACACATACTTAAGCAACGAAACATAGTTCTGCGTGCTCTTGTGATGTTAGATAAACATCGAAAATAATCTAAATAAATATTATATTTGCTTTAAAAGAAAACAGTAATTGTTTTGTGGTTTTGTTTTAATGTAGTTTAAATAACCAATATACTTAGTTTTTCTCTAAATACATGACTAATTAGCTAATTTACGTACTTTTTTACTACCTTTAGGCAAGAAGGGGAAAACATTTTCCCTTCTTTCTGCATCCTTCGTAAATGCAGCCCTAAATTAAGGGAGTGTCAAAGCGCCCTTGTCATTACTTACCTTACCTTCTATAATTAAATCATGATTCCTGATTGGCGCTGCGATCGCTTGATCGAGTTTTTCAATTGATATTCGTTATATTGACAAAATTTAGCGCACGAATGCTATGCCAAAAGAAGAAAGCAAAATGCTAAACAAATTACATATGTATATACATATATGGTATATACAGGGCCGTAGAGAGCATATCCGGGCCCGGGGGAAAATTGCAAATGCGGGCCCTTTCAAATGATGTCTAATTCATATAAATACGTATAATCTCGAGTCCGGGCCCCTCTGAAAACTCCGGGCCCGGGGGAAAAAGAAAAATAGGTATGATGAGATGGGGAAAATATGTTGTGTGGAAGCAGTACATAAAGATGTAAAAAATTAAACTTTTCCATAGAAAGCAATGCTAAAAACTTATTGTAGGTCAACAACTACCAATAAGACTCAACTAGAGTTAAGAGAGCATTTTATAAAGGTAGCAAATAGAAGGTTAGTAAATACAAAATATATACCTAACATTTGTATTATATGTATATACCCTTGGATGTTGGCGATTGCCAGCCAGGAGATAAACTTTTTAGGCTCAAGGTTTCGACCTTATGGCCTATCAAATGATAGTCAATGCATTCGACTAAGGCGGTCACCATACGTAGTATCACTAAAAAGTTCCTATAGAACAATCAGTCTTACGTATTTCATGTTGAAAACCATCGAAAAGCTACTGGAATGTTACCTAAGAGAGGGGGTTATCTCGATAATCCCACTCCATAAACTGCAATTTGCATTTTAAAAAGGGAAGTCCACAGTTACAGCACTACACACAATTGTTCGCGATATAAAAAAGGCCCTTGACCTAAAGGAAATAGTCCTCTGTGCTTTTATGGACATTGAGGGTGCATTTGATAACGTGAACTTTCAAGCAATAGAACTGGCACTCTCCAGTAGGGGAGCCGATCCAGCAATTGTTAAATGGGTAAGCAACGTGCTAAACCAAAGGATAATCAGAGCGAAAAAAGTAACGGTTTTGGGAAGAAGCCTAAATATTTCCTATTTGATCTATTACATTTTTTAAATTTCAATTAAAATATTTTCCAAATACATATCATAAAAAATTGTAAATAAATAATACTTTCTCTTTTACAGAGCGAAAATGTAAACCTCGTAGCGTGGAATTGCACCTCAAACCCGGAAGTTATCCTGTAATTAGCCCAGAAAATATCACGTTCCCAAAAAATTTTTTGGGTGCTAATCAAAGGTATAATTTTCTATGCAAACACACATATATATACATATATATATATATACATGTATCTATAATACTTGTATGTACTTGTCCAATATTGAAATGTAGATAATATGGTATAGTCAACTTCGCGGCCGCCGTAGCCGAATGGGTTGGTGCGTGATTACCATTCGGAATTCACAGAGAGAACGTTGGTTCGAATCTCGGTGAAACACCAAAATTAAGAAAAACATTTTTCTAATAGCAATCGCCCTTCGGCAGGCAATGGCAAACCTCCGAGTGTATTTCTGCCATGAAAAAGCTCCTCATAAGAATATCTGCCGTTCGGAGTCGGCTTGAAACTGTAGGCCCCTCCATTTGTGGAACAACATCAAGACGCACACCACAAATAGGAGGAGGAGCTCGGCCAAACACACAAAAAGGGTGTAGGCGCCAATTATATATATATATATATTCCTTGTCAGCTGTTACGATCAAACTAATGAGAACCCCATGTAAATGAAAAATTCCTTCCTTCCGTTTCGTAGTATCGTAGATTTTATTTCACGATATTTGAAAAATCCTGTAAAACCCTGTCAGCTGAGAACTCTCTCACCACACAGTGTTGCCAAGCAGTACATTTCGAAATCATTTACAAAAAAAAACTTAGAAAAATTATAATTTTTATTAAAATAACTTAAAAACAATGTTGAAAAATGTTAATTAAAGATAAATTAACTATTTGCATTTGTTGGTTTTTAGCTTTGGTTTATTATACAATGAAAAATTGTAACTGATAACGCGGATGTGTGAAAAAGTGAGTACGCAAAAATATCAATGGCAACATTGTGTAGATACAGGGTGGGCCATATAGCGTTTGCGTTTTGAGCCACCTATTTTTTGTGAGAATGGTAACACAAATGACATGTCAAATGTGTTCATAATTTACTTAAAGGTTTGACATTTACGAAATAGGACGTTATACGCTTGAACAAAATTGGGAAATATTGAAAACCTATTTCCAAAGTGGTGAGTCTTCTTCTTCTTTTCTGATTTTCACATCCGTGGCTACGTCAGTAAGCAAAATTGTCCAATTTGGGGCTCATAAAATCCACACGTTACTGTAGAGAAGCAAATGCATCCACAACGAGTCACTGTTTGGTGCGGTTTTTGGTCTGGCTGCATCATCGGACCATTTTTTTTCGAAAATGAGCGAGGAGCCGCGGTTACAGTAAATGGCGAGTGTTACCGTGACATGCTCAATGAGTTGTTTCCAAAAATTGAAGAGGATGACATGGACGACATTTGGTTTCAACAGGACGGTGCAACTTGTCACACTGCCAAAGTTACACTCAAACTTTTGTCTACCGTTTTTGAAAACCGAATAATCAGCCGAAATTCCGATATCAATTGACCGCCTCGGAGCTGTGCAAATTGGCGCAAAATTTTTTGTTTTGTTTTGTTTTCTTTACGTACAGCTAAAAAACTTAGTTCTAAGTATTAAGTATATCTTTTATGATGGCTCTTTTTCAGTGGTATCTGTCTATTTATTGGGTTGGAAACTAAGTAATTGCGAATTTTTTTAAAGAAAATCAATGATAATTTTTTCATGGGACTAAATAACTTTATTCTGTAATGTATAGCCAATAGTCCCACGTTCATAAAACTTCTGGTTTTTATTAGCAAAAAACTGAATCAGGTACGATTTAACATCATCATCATTATTGAAACTTTTACCATTCAAGAAGTTTTGTAAAGATGGTGCAAGGTCAGGACTATATGGTGGATGTGGCAAAACATTCCAACCAAGCTCCAATAATTTTTACCGAGTGGCCTTGCATTGTCATGATGGAATACAATACTTTTTCGATTTGTCAATTCGGGCCGCTTTTCTTCAACTGCATTGCTTAATTTCGTTAGTTGTTCAATGTAGACACCAGAATTGATCGGTCGGTTGGGTGGTAAGAGTTCAAAGAAGCCAATTCCTTTGTAATCCCACTAAACTGATGACAAAACCTTTTTTTGATGAATAACAGCTTTTGATGTTATTTGAGTTGGTTCATCTGGCCTGCTCCACGATCTTTCCCGCTGGATATTGTTGTAAACAACCCATTTTTCATCGTCAGTCATCAGTCGTTTTAAAAATTGATCACATTCATTACACTTTTTTAGCAAATCCCAGCTGTTAATGCGTTGCGTTAAATACGTTTCTTTCAGTTCGTGGGGAACCTTTATATCGAGTTTTTGAACATAGCCAAGTTGTTTTAAGTGATTTTCAATGCATGTATGTGATTCATGAAGCTTATCTGCAACCTCACGGGTTGTACTGTGACGATCCGAATCGATTATTGCTTTGATTAGGACGTCATCAACTTCATCTGGACGACCAGAGCATTTTTCATCTTTGAGTGAAAAATCACCAGAACGAAATTTGGCAAACCAATTTTGACACTGCCGTTCTTTTAAGCCTTCGTCACCATAAACAGCACATAACTTTTTATGAGCTTGCGATGCGGTTTTCCCTTTGCGGAAATAAAAAAGCAAAATATGTCGAAAATGTTCCTTTTGATTTTCCATTTTTCAACGAACGCCAACCGAAAACTACGCAGCCGATCAAAAAACTTTTTTTACTGATTGATAGTTGAATTGCCAATTATCAAATAACAAAATGTGTTTTGCCTTCGTACGACGTCTGCAAACCTAAAAATTGAACTGAAACCATATATGAGTGAAATCCGCAATTCCTTAGTTGCCAACCAATGTATATATGTAATTATTATTATATATTTTTTTATCTTTGTCGGCTAGAGAATAGCTAAAAGGTGATCAATTTAGAGGTATAGGATTTTAAATTGAAATAAAACAAAAAAAAAATTTTAATTGTTTGGACAATCTTTATTATTTTTGTGTAGAACCATGCATGACATTTATTTCGGACTTCGGTCGGCATCTCGTGAATAGCTTGGCTTGAATGTTGGCTTTAATGCCTCAATCGAAGCTGGTTTATCCACAAAGCATTTAGACTTTACATACCATACAAATAAAAGTCTAAAGATGTGATATTACACGATATTGGTGGCCAATCCACTGGTCCGAGACGAAAGATAAATTGCTCACCGAAATGACGACGCAATGAATTCATTGTTTCACGGGCTGTATGGCAAGTAGCGCCGTCCTGTTGGATCCAAATGTCGTGGAGATCACGGGCTTCAATTTGCGGCATTAAACAGTCGTTTATCATGGCGCGATAGCGTTCGTCACTCACTATTACATTGGTGCCAGCCTCGTCTTTGAAGAAATATGGGCCGATGATTCATTCAACTCATATGCCGCACTCAACGGTTATTTTCAATGGATGTAATGTCTATTCTTTAATGGCTTCAGGTTGCTTTTCAGTCTAAATACAGTAATTTTGCTTATTGACGTAGCCATTAAGCCAAAAATGAGCCTGATCGCTGAACACCATAAGTTAACATGAGCGCGCGATAAACACTTTGCGCAGAGCGTCGATTTTCGTAATACAATTGTACGATTTGTAAACGTTGATGAGGTGTAAGTCTTTCCATAATGAAATATCAATACAGAAAAAAATTACGTATTTAGTTTAACAGTATTCAGGCATTATCTGTTAAAAAAACCATATTGGAAAAAGTACGTCCATCTGATCACCCTTTACTTTCGATTTACCACTTCCCTTCTCGCTGGAGAACTCCCCTCCCTTCGACAAGCGAAGTAAGCAATGTTTTTTAGCGTTTAGCTCACAAGGGGCATGCTAAAGCCAGTGCTTCCAAGCATAGATAGGAATTTTTGTTTTACTATTTGATAGCCCTCATTTTGCATACTTGTACCTGTAAGTGGAATACTTTGAAAACTGATGGAATTACATAACAGTTTGTAAAAAAAATATGTAATACTGACAAATCATATGAAACGTTTAATGCAAGCGAAATTTTTTGTTTTATTCACTACTCTCTAGCTGGTTGGTGAATTAAAAGCAGCTAATAGAGTTTATTTTTCTTGAAACATTTATACTCGTATTACTATAAATGATAGTTTACATTCAGCAACTACCATTGGCTTTAGCATTGTATACACATATTTACATATGAGATATCGAATTGAAAGAAGTAAAAACTTGTTACTGCAAAATTTTACTCAGCAAAATCTTTTCAGTTACCAAAAAACTTGTTTTAATTTACTACTGAAGCTTTATGCTCTATGTATATAGATAAATTTAAATAACTGCGATGTAGAGAATCCTGATAGTATACCATATATGAGCTGAATTATGATTTTTGTTAAACTCCGTCTTTGAGTATAATTAAAAAATAGTTTGAAACTACACTTCTAAAAGGCAGAAGAACACTTAAATGAAAGTACTCATGGCATCTTTAATGTAAACAAACAGAAAATCTAAAAAAAAGTTGCATAAATTACTAAATCAATCTTTGCCATCTTCCTTAAATCGATAAACTTACAATGTATCTAACACGATGAAATATTTTGTAATAATAAACGAAAGGTGTTTTTTATTAACAAGCTTTTTATGTAACAGCTTCAGGTCAAAATTAGAAACCTCTACTTTAAATGCTTTGCTTTTCTTATTTGCTTAATTAGCTTTGTTTTCTTTTAAATGTGACTTTAGTTATTTGATTACTTGGTGTGTTTAATGGAGCAGAATAAATACAATATGTTTGGAGATTTCGTTTCTGTACACTTTTGTTTATTTTTTTATTTTTGTTTTTGATATTAATTAAGTATTATTTTCAAAAGTCAAAATGTTATACGATTTATTTATGTTAATTGTCAGCATAAGGCATAAAATTCATAATGCATAAAAACTTCTAATGGTATATTTGGGCTTTTCGTTGCAGATCCAAAACTTACAGCCTACAGTTTATGTCGAATGAAGAGCAACAACGCATTTCGATCAACGGTCCACAATTTGGCAATTGGTTTGCAGTTGCGTTTGTTAGTTGGACAGATCCTAACAATGATCGCATTGAACAGCAAGGTAAATGAACCAATACTATTTTATATCGATGTTGACAGACAGTGGCAGAGCCATGTTGTTTTTGAGGCGTATAAACAATTTCTTGCTTATTACTAAATCATGGGTGCTATGATACAACTTTATTATGAACGATTTGATGGTTTTGTATTACCTGTCGCAATGATGTGAATTGGCCACGTTTTAAGAAATCACGACCGACGCTCAAAGTCGACGGGGTTATGTCATTCCTCAAATTCAACCGAGTCTATAGAGCACCTATGCTATCTAAGTCATGTTGTTAATTGATCTTTTAAATAAGGACGAGTTTCGTGATTACCTCAAATCTATGAGCATACACCGAGAGCATAAGCATACACCGAGCATAAGACGGTAAAGATTTTGTTAAATTAAGCAGTTGAAAAGCGAAACCAATGAATCTACGCTGAATTATTGCGATTCTGTGGGGATTGCAAATGCAAATTCGAACTTTGACCTAACTAGGAAAGTTCTATGCAAGGCATCGGAAAAGTCAAGTTGAAATAGGGCTTAGATACAATAAAGCTAATACTGCTAACAAAGGAAAAGCCTGAATCAAAAAAGACTGTAAAGTCTAAGAATTCATTGACAGCTTTAATCTGAGTGCTTACAAGATATAAGCAGAAGCAATTGGATTTACTATTTTCGAAAATGTCTTAAGAAAAATTGTATTGCTATTAAGTGATTGAAACTATGTCTTAAAGAATCGTAGTAAGTAAGAGTTATCTGAATAATTATTGCGTAGTATATTCGCTAACGTACGTATAAATAACAAGTATTCCACTCGAAAGTCGTATTATAATAGAAATTGGAGCAACATCCAAAATGGCGATACAAGGAAACACTTTATACTCATTTGATGTCGTACCAGGCTTGTAAGGCTGTGGCAACCTGAAGGTCGGCTCATACCAGCGCTACAGGCCCTCTAATCGGCGTGAATAATAGACTGCAAGGTGCTAATAGAAGTTATTTTACTCACCTGAAACTTCTCAAAAGTAAAATTACTACCGAGGTCGCGTAAGATACAAATCTAGAGAACGCTATAAAGCATTTCGATGTGAGGCATGAGTACTGACACCTAACATAAAGAACTACCTTCTCTGCTTCGAACGTAAAATCCTAAGAAGGATGTTTGGAACAGTGCGGGAAGCCGATGAATCTTACAGGATAAAATACAGTATCACGTTAAAAATTAGCGTTTCGCTAAAGCTAAGCGGCTGAGATGGTTTGGACACCTACTCAGGATGGATGACCGCAGGATTACGAAAAAGCCCCTCAACTTCCTTATTATGGGAGGTAAAAAGCGTGGAAGCCCGCCAAGACGATGTTGATGCAGATTTATGTCTTATAACGCTAGGACAAGCGACGCAATGAAGCGAGTCGTATGGACTGCATTTGTCAGGGAAGCACTGGTGCATTCCGAGGTTCAACTACTATGACGATGAATACTTTTTTTATATTGCTTTTTCCTGATTCTGTTAATAAGGTTAATCTTTTTTTCCTTTTTAAATTTCGGACAATTTTTCGTATCTAGTCTTTTGATTAATTTTACATAAAACGTATCTCCTGGGTGATGAATTTTTATAGGTTGGTGGTTTTTGTTTTTAATAAGAAAAGTCGTCATGCTTGTTAATTCTTTGGTTTATAATTTAACCTGGCTCAACAATTTTGCGCATACATATGAACAGATGAACATTTTTGTTTAATTCATTTATTTATTGCTATCTGTTTTTCAAATATTAAGCAATATTTTTACTTAAAGCTATTTAATTAATTGAAGAGAAATTTTGCTTCGAATTTGCCAGCATTAACGTAATTAGCAATAACACTTTGCACCGTAGAATGCGATTTGCCAATTGTTTTGCCGATCTCGCGCAGAGACTTGTTTTCCAAGTACAATTTAATAACAATTTTACACATTTCTAATGGTGAATCCGCACTTCGTCCCATTTGTCACTTCCAATCGAGATATTATGCGCAACTGAAACTGAATCGCCGAGAAAAACTAAAAAAAAAAATATCTTATTTCGTTTTCAGTAAATTTCAATATTAGTAAAAACGATTTTTACTGTTACTTTTGCAGTAACAATATCATAAGCTGAAAGTGTACGAATAAATGTTTTGCAGCATTTTGCTACGTCTGCCTGCTTTCCTTGAAAGCCCTCAGAGTGAGCTGAAATTACGGGATATTTGTTTGCGGCAATTAGGGAAATGTAACATTCTTACAGTGTTCCAAAAGAAATATGTTGTATTGCCACAGCAAATATTTTGCGCAAAGCTAAAGTTTTTTACGGACTACGCAGGGTGTACGAAAAAATTGTGTGACCACTGTATATGTACATAAGGAAAGTGAGTCCTTCTTCTGGGAGTTGATTCAGTACTTCTCCTTTTATGTGGTCATGTCCAGCGGCCTTTGTTTTAATTTTTTTATTAAAACAGTCATTTTGCGAAAAAATTTTATGGTTGGCCATCTGTGGTATACATATGTATGTTCTAGGGTATCTTTTACTTTTTGAGCAGTACTTGGAGAGGGTTCGATTTCGTGCGAGCAGAACACTCGGTTTAAGTGACGAGAAAATCTGTTTACCTTCTCGAGATCTGTTTTAGCCCATTAGCTGGTTTACATTTTAATCGATGATTGTGCTAGGGTTGGCCTTTTTAGATGTTTTGTTGCTTTCCATAGAGTGGCAGAAATTGTATCAAGTTTGCTGAGATGGTATTGGAGCTGAGAGTTGTGTTCTTTTTTAAGGAGTTCTTTGAGTTCTTGAGTAAGTGAGTTAAGTGTATTTTTGTTCTCAGGGTATCTGCAAGTTTTTCTTGCTTGTCGTTTTTTTCAATTTTTCTTTTATCTCAGAAGATGTGTATAGTGTTGCTTGGGGAGACATGGTGTTGAGTTCCATGCTGCATGCTGGACACAATTATTGAAATGCTCAACAGCATTTATAATATCTTCATTGCTCTTGAGTGCGTGTTTGACATTAATTGTTGAAGTAATAAGGGTTCGGAAATACGTCCAGTCGATTTTACTGTTGTGGAAACAACAGTGGGTAAGTGCTTCAGCTGAATCTTTATTTACCTAATGTGACAAATACGGAAGAGTGATCGGAGGATAGTTCGTAACATGATCTGCAGGTTATTTCACTGGCTGGAACACCTTTCACTACACAAAAGCCGATAAGGTTTGGTGGGGAATACGTTGGGGAGCCTGAGGAGGCTGTGATGAAATTCAATTTCGTGATGGCTACCAATAGTTTGCGCCCTTTTGTGGTAGCGAGAATGGGGAGTCCCCAATGAGTGTGTTTGGCGTTCTCTAGCTAGAAACCTGTTTCCAAGCGTTTTAAAGAATTTTTCATACTCCCCTGTTTTGATAGCATGCTTGAATGACAGTGATCAAGCTGGTTGAGCTTTCTTACTGAGCGACAGGTGCGGTGTTTTCATTCTTTTTTCTCAGTGGCGGATATTTGAGTTTTTGAAGGTTCTTATATACCATGCAGCTTTTGTAATTCGCTGGATGATTTCCTTGGCATAAGGCGCATTTGACGTCTTTTTTCTCGTTTTGCGCGAGCAATTTGCGGATAAGTGGACTCCAGCGCATTTAATACAGAAAGGTTTTCTGCGGCAGAAGGTTTTAGTGTGGCCGTCAGTGCCGGATTTACACAAAATGCCGCCCTGCGCACCATGAAGAATGCCGCCCTAATTTTTTAAATTTGTGTGTGCGTGTTTGTATTATAGTACAGAAAATAGTCGTTACGCAATAAACAGGTTTAACAAAACAAATTTTGGGTAGTTTTAGGCATCAATTAATAGATTATACAATAGTATAATATTTTTATTGTTGAGCAAAATTTTTATTGTTTAATAATTATAAATTAAGTGCCAAGAAAATGTAATAAATAGCATAAAATATAGTAGTACATCTTAAAAAATAGAATCCAATTGAACCTATAGAACAGCATACTTACTTAAACATATTACCAATCTTTATTAGACGAGCAAAAAAAAGGAATGATTGCTTTTATGAGATCAAGCTTTTACACATCACCTTAAATGCGAACACGTCTGACTTTTCGTACTGCAAACTGATGTATTAAATTGTCACAATTCAAGCGTTCAAGTAAATCAGACTCAATGCACAGTAGAGCCAGACTATTCAGACGGTTTTCAGACATTGTTGAACGCAAATGACTTTTTACTCTATTCAGACATGAAAATGAACGTTCTGCGCTGCAGTTTGTTGACGCTAATGTGTTAAATATTCGATATGCTATCTCCACATTTGGAAACTCAGTGTATAACTCGTTCGTCCTCTGAAGTTTCAAAAGGTCAGATGGTGAGTTACGTTCTATTTTTCGTTCAGAACAGTACGCGTGAAAATGAATCATTTCGTCAGTGAATGAAATCTCAATGTCTGAAGTATAAGCTTTTCTCAAATATTCCGATCTTTCACGAAGCTCTTTGGAATTCAAACCTCCAAAATCAGTAATCACTAAAAATTTCTCGTATAACCTTTCATATGCTTGGCTTCTCTTTCTCAATTCTGAATCAACGTTGTCTAGCATGATATTGAAGGTATTTACTCGAAAATTATCGCTTCCTGTCAACTGAACTCCCCCATCTCTTGATTCGTCAACTTGCAACTTTCTTCTTCTTTTTCTCGTAACAGTCGTCTGATATTCTTGACTCTCTGCATGTTCAACGCTTCTTTTCCAAAAACTTCAAATTGCATTCGTGTATCTTCTACTACTTTTATTAGTCCACGATAGTCAGTAACTACATCAGTAATGTTGATTTCAACTTTCTGTAATCTTTTACTAACCGCGTGGAATCGTGATAGTAAAAAATGCCAAAGAATGTGCATGAATGTTATCTCAAGTCTCTCTAGTTGAATCCTCAGGACTCTAGCTTCTTGTCGCGTTATAGCCTTCTCACTTACATCTTCCTTGAATAAGATCGGAGTCTGAATGATTTTGCCATAGTAGACAAAGATAGTAGACAAAATATTTTGTTACATCAATACGGTTATCTATGTATTATTAAGAACATATGTTAATAAAAAAGCATTTGAATGCTTTTACTGTATGCACCTGCTTTCTAACCATGTTTTAGAAGGACTGTCGGTTTTTAACAATTTAATATACAAAATCGAATGAGGATGTATTTCTAGAGAAGTCATTGAATAAAATCGCTCTGGCGGGTATTGTGGGCCACGTATTATATAACCATAGATAACGATTATTTCTGCCTACACGAAGGTTTCTGAAGATGGAAGTGCAAACAACTACTAAATACAACAATTATCATGAATCAACATTGTTTGATAAATAACAGTTTTTGTCATTCGAATCATATATATTTATATATTTATATGAAATGAAATACTTCATTTTTTCATACACACTAATGTATCGAGAGATTTTACGTAATTTAAGTAAAAATGTTATTTTATACATTAAAACCATGACGTTTTTCAATAAAAGGTTTGGTTTCCCACAATTTCCGACACTGTCGGGTAATGTGGGCCAAAACACTTTTTTTAGGAACGTATAATTAACGTTCAGAAATTAACTTTTCTATTCTTACTATTATTTCTCGCCTAGATGAATGATTAAACTTTCACTAACTGTTAGAAACTAATCCGAGATCAGCTTCTTATTTTCTCCATAAGCGGTTTCCCTAAGGTGGGCCCTAATACCCGCCGCTCCTCGAGTATACATTTTTTTTTTCAATTTTCTTCTCCGAGTTTTGCCGCCCTTCTAGAATCTGCCGCCCTGTGCGCAGGCACCGTTGGCCCTTAGTGTAAATCCGCCACTGGTGGCCGTACTACTGACAGTTAACGCATTGAGAAATTTCGCGTTTCGGACGTGGAAGTTCAAAACCAATTTTTGAGTTGAATAAATATATCACCTTATAAGTATCTTTATTGTTAGGGATTGGTTTCAACTCAATAATGAATATTGGGAACGGTTTTTTTTTTTGTATTTCTGTGCTTGATGTTGAAGATATGTTGTGTGTCCAACCTCTTTTAGTTTGTCTAAAATTCAGTGTTTTTCTGCTCTAGTAGGGGATACAATGCTCTTACAGGGGGCTTAGCGTTGAGTTCTTCTTCATGAACTTCCACAGGAGAAAATCTGTTTTCAGGGGGTTCAGCGTTACCGAGCCAGTATTCGTCCACTTTGGCTTGCTTTTGGGAGGATTTAAGCTTACCTGGGCTATCGAGAAGATTTTTGTTGTGCTGTTTGGAGTAATATTTGTTGCAAATGTGTGTTTTTTGGGGTGTTTATTGGTTTTTGTTGTAATTGGTTCTGTTTACTGTTGCTGTTTTTGGCTTACACCGGAGAGTGCTCGATCGGCATTTTATTATTTTTTGGGTTTTTTTGTTCAAGTTAAATTTTGTTTTTTGTTTTTTTTTTTTGAGTTGTACAATATCTTTTGGCAACCGTAACCAAATAATTTTCAGCTTAAAAGTATTCAATATATTTCTTTTTTTTTTAATTTCTGTGCGTTCAGCTATGAGTCAGCTTCTTTTTTTTTTTTTTTTGCAAAGCTGCATTTTTTGTTATTTTATATACAGCCACAGGAAGGGTTAACATTTTCTTTTTTAACTATTTTAACGATTTTTAGCGATTGCGGCAATGTCATTCAATTGCACATAGGGTAGTTTGCTCTTTTGCACACTTCTTCGCTTTTTCTTATTTATTTTTCGCAGTATTTTAATGATAATTCGCGAATAGGATTTTCCTTGTCTTCACTTAACTAAGGTTGCCGAATACCCCCCTATTTATTAGATGAACATAAAAGAGCAATTATTACCTAAAAATGGGCAAAAATATACTCGCCCCACAATGAAATTTTTTATTACATGTTTTATTTGCAATCTATTTTTAAGGCAATATAATTTACTACAATAATTTACTTCACTCAGTAAAATAAGGGAATCAAAAAATGTCCCTACTGATAAGGCATGATTCAATTACTATAGGTTTGCTCAGTAAGCAGCTTTCCCGTTCTCTCTTCACAACCGGCTCCCTTAGCAAGAAACTGTGTTGCTAACTCTAGAAAGTAAAAGTGGAGCAAAAGTAAAATTTGTAGAACAAACGTAACTGTTAAGATCATTTCTAATGGATTTTTTCATATTCGCTGACATTTAAATTTCTGAATTCGTGAATTTTAGTAAGTATTTTATTAAAATCGAATTATTTCATAAATAAATTATAATTTTACATTGATTAGGTTATTTCCGTGCTGATTTGAGCCTTTTCCTGTCCCTGTTTGTAAGTGAAGCTGTTTTTAACCGTTTTCCTGCCAGAGTGCACGTAAGTTCAAATGGCCAATAGACTGCGCAGCTATCTAAAGAGTGAACCTTTTCGCGTACAGGTTTCCAACTACCCAACTACAGCGCCACTTGTATTTTAAAGCCCATATCCTAATTGGTATGTGCATATACTATAGATATAAATTTTGCGTTACTTTTTTTTTTGTCGGGAATTAGTATGTTGTCTGTTTTCTTTAGCTTAAAAGTTATATAGTTTTATTTTATATATTTAATATTTATATAATGATAAAATTAGCTTTAGTAAGTCAATGATAATTCAAATAATTAAGAGTTAATCAATAAAGCAAGCAGAAAACAATAACTGATGTTATTTTAAATTTTATTGTGCAAGCCAACAAATAAAACAACCGTTTGCAGCTTATTTCCATTTAAGTAAAAAAAGTACGTTTTTGCTACTATTATCATCAAGAGGGACTTAATTTTTCCCCCTTTCATGCCAAAATTCTAATGCCACAAGTGAGCAAACCTTTAATAATTGAATCAAGCTGTTAAGGCTGCCTGGGCTTTGTTCTCAATAGCAACTTGGCAGTTAAATTTATTTTTGTTCACCTAATTTCCGTAAAATAACACAAAATAATTCTAATTTATAATTTTAATTACAGGATTGTCTGCCTCTTGTGACTCTTTGCTGTTGGCCGAAATGTCAGTTACTCGATTCCAGCCATGTATTATTTATGATGGTCATGTACAAATTGATGTATTAAGATTGCCCGATGAATCGTATGACGATTTTGAAACGAAGGATAACCAAAGCAATTTAAATGGAAGTCATGAATTCATCTACAAATTTTATGTTTCACGAAATATTGAGGTGGCTACTGCTATTATTTCGATAAAGGAGGCTTGTCAGAAGTGTCCAAATATTACAATTCAAATTCAATCAAACGCATTTCCGAACTCACTAAATGAAAGCCATCATTCCGATAACAACAATTATGTCCAAAATTTCAATATAATACAACCTAACCAAGTAGGTGACATGACGTTCGAGTTCCATGTGCAACCGGAAGCATGGCATTACTTACACGTCGCATTTGCTAATGAAAGTCCAGAAGTAGTGAAACACAAACAGTTATCAAAAGTAAACTCATCGCTTCTGTTAATTAAAAATTCACAAATTTTAAACAGTTCATTACAAAGTGAATCTATTAGTGAATATAGAAGCGTCAAACGGCACGCCAAAAATACTCATATAAAAGAAAATCATTTTCAACAAGGGAAGAAGGAAGAAAACTGTACTTTTTGTCATCAAGTTAAATATAGTTTGCAAATTATTTTTCTAAAGCCAATAGAACTTCAACATAAGGAAATAGATTTAAACTATTCTGATCCTTTTCTTAAAACAAACGCGGATGGCATACAATTTAGTACAGCTGCTCCTGAGGACAATATTACCACAGAATACTCGAGTCCGCTTGTCCAGGAATGGCGACCCAACAGATTCCGAAATATAGATTTTTATCCACTCTTGCGTCAAACCTATCGAGAGTTCTTCATGTTCGACTACGATTTAATGCCTGATGAAAACGGCACGGTTCCAACCGTTCTTAATTTGACAGGTGGTATGCCTGCAGGGTTTGCTTTTGAAGTGGGCGGCGTGTACGATATAGGCGGCACATTAACTTTTGCCCTGTTAATGAAACAAGAACTTAAGAGCGACTCGATTGAATTAAAAAATTTATGGTCAACTAATAACCAACTATCGGATTCCGAACGCGGCGTAGTTCTTGCCGAGAAATTCCTTTCAAAATCGGGAAAATCCAGTACCGAAGGAAATGAACATGAAGACAAGGTAAAAAAAGAGACTGTGTCCCGAAGCAATCAAACAATAATAGTTTGTATGCATTTAGCAGAGCCTGGAGTTCCTTCTTGGCCAGATAAATGTCGCTACGGCCAACGACTTTTACCGGCCTCAATTATAATAAATAATACGAATTCAAATACTATGACAGGACTTCTCCACGTTCCATTTCCTGAAAGTGGTCAATGGTACATAACAATGGAATTATACTGTCATGGTGCTGAAACGGCAGAACGGATCACAATCATAGACAATGTAAAAGATTTTGTAAAACAAAATCTGAATATTTTGTATGACATGAGTCGTTCGTGCAGTTGTTTTTTAGAAGCCAGTCACTATCTAGACTGCGTTAAAAATGACAACTGTTTGAATTCGATGAACGAGACAGAGACGTTGAAATTAAAAGAATGTCTCATGGACTCTAAATGCACACCCAACTATTTAGACATGGCCCGCAAATTCGAAATTCATAATAAATTTGCAACAGAACAACATATTGCTTTAGAAAACTGTAACGCCTCCATCATATTTACTATTTCTTCGAGTCCCTGTGTTGCTGGCCGTTGTGGACGCTTTGGCCGTTGTTACCACTATATGTCAGGAGGGTTTGTTTTCTCTACTTGTATGTGCATGAAAGGCTACCGAGGTTGGGATTGCACTGAGGATAGTCAAGTACCATCAAGTACTTCTATACTTATTGCATCTCTCTTACTTACGCTTAGCAATCTACTATTTATTCCCAGTATTTACCTAGCAGTGCGTCTTGACTACTACACAGAAGCGACAATATATTTCTTCGCCATGTTTTTCTCAATATTCTATCATGCTTGCGATTCTGGAGAGGATGAATATAGTTTTTGTTTGGTAAAAATTGGTGTTCTACAATTTTGCGATTTTTATTGTGGTCTCATGGCAATCTGGGTTACTCTAATCGCTATGTCACATATTCGTCAACAGTTGGTTTCAATACTACACATGTTTGGAGCCATAATTTTGGCCTTTGGCACTGAACTTAACAAGCAGAGCCTATGGGTATTCCTAGCTCCGGCGCTTACGGGAATCTGCCTCATATCAACTAGCTGGGGAATCCGTTGTTACAAATTGCGAAAATGGTATCCAGCACCCAAATATCTCATCATATACATGCCATTAGGAACGATTTTCGTTATGATAGGTCTGATATGCTACGCCTTCTTGCAAACGAAGCAAAACTATCACATCGTACACTCGATTTGGCATATAGTAATGGCTCTAAGCATTCTTTGCTTATTGCCTTCACGAAAATACTTCTTGCCAAAATGCTAGCATCCGTTTTGCAACTTCGAATTCGAACTGTACTAATGCCTTAAAATGTTTAGCGAAATAATTACGCACTCTAAAATGAATATGAATAACATATTTTAAATATATATGTACACATATGTAGTTATATGGATAAATTAATCGGAGATGGAGACATACTAATTATGATGACACTTTTATACTTTATATAAGTATAAAAATCACTACAGATAAGATTCAAATAACTGATACCAAAGACACGTATACATGTACCTTTAATTTGTAATGCATACCTCTATTCTTTATCCTTTGGAATATTAATTCTGGCTCATTATACTAGCTTGATATTAAAACTGACAACGTAATAAATAACAGTAACAAATAATTTGTAATATACTCAATATTATTTCAATCCCCCCTTGCAAGCAAGATATGCACATATGTACGTACTTTAAAATTGACGCGTACATCCGCTATTTGAATAACCAAAAGGGTTTCATGTTTGCTGATGAAAAACTTGCCAAGTCAAAAAACAGTGGAACAGTAAAGACATGCCCGCAGAGGGGGCGGGGTTCAAGTAAACTTACATAACACTTATAAATAGTCATCTGTGATATGGACCCTAGAAATAAGAAGGCGGTTTTGGGTATGTCATTTATTCCTAGTAAAATAATAGACTGAACTTGGTCCAATTTTTGATCTCAGTAATTTAAGACGCCAAGACTTTTGGATAGGAACTTGACTTTTATTTTACATAAGTGTTTTCGGTACAATTTATTTCAGAATTTCTTATGAATATTATTACATTTTTTAGTCACAAAACCAGGCAAAAATCTCGGGCCACAGTAAATAGAACTACTTTTGACATAGAAAATAAATCCAATTTCTCGACTTCATTAGCAAAAAATATCACTCTCTATTTATCTTTGACTTATTTTTTGTACTGATTCATATTTATTCAATGCATTTAAAGGGAATTATATTAATAAAAACAAACTTTAAATTCTTTGAAAAAACAACAACTAAACCTCAAAACCAAACTATTTCGACACTGTCAATAAACTGCTTTTACATTTTGCCTTTTTAAATTTTTTTAGAATGTGTTGCGCGATTAACTTCGATTTACCGTTATCTCTGCTTTGCAATGATCACTTTGATGCTTTTGTTTTACAATTCAGGTTCATGCTTCATTTAAAAATGCTTGCCTAATTCGGACTTCAAATTTAAAATTGTGTTTTTGAAATGCCTGGCAAAAGATTATCCTTTAATATTATGCAATTATTATATTACAATTACCACTCCGGTAAAAGTGTTTAGGAATTGTCTGAAATATTTTCGGGAACATGCCAGATAATGCTGTATGATAAAGATAATACATACATACATACATACATACATACATTCATACATACATTCATACATACATACATAATTGGCGCGTACACCTATTTTGGGTGTTTGGCCGAGTCCGTGGTGTGCGTCTTGGTGTTGTTCCACAAACGGAGGAACCTATAATTTTAAGCCGACTCCGAACGGCAGATATTTTTATGAGGAGCTTTTTCATGACAGAAATACAGTCGGATGTTTGCCATTGCCTGCCGAGGGGCGACCGCTATTAGAAAAATGTTTTTCTTAATTTTGGTGCTTCACCGAGATTCGAACCTACGTTCTCTCTGTGAATTCCGAATGGTAGTCACTCACCAACCCATTCGGCTATGGCGGCCACGTAAAGATAATGCTGTATGATAACGATGGACTGACTAGAGCAGGCGTCTTCAAACTTTGAAGCCTTAGGGCCAGGGGTCTCGCAACTTTGAAACCCTGGGGCCATAATAATTTTTTCGGAATGTTTCAACGGTCAAAACAATTTTAATTTTTCTGCACACCTAAGCAAACAGGCGTCTATTGGGAAGTAGTGCTACTATGTACTATGCTACGTCTTATCTATTTCAACTATCCACAACAGGTGGATTTTTGATTGTTTTTTTTTCTTCTGAAGACAACAGAAATAAATTTATGAATGGAGGATGTCAAGAAATTTAGCAACGAAGTTCTAAAACAATTGTATGTAAAATATTTCTATTTTTCTTGATTTTCGGCCATCCAAAATCCGACAATGGGACAGGAGTTCCAGGGGTAGGTCTAACAGGCAAGTTGACAGGCGAAACGCCAGCAAAATCGGTTAATTCAAATTTACCGCACCAGGCGAACATAAAAATTAGCAAGCATTCACTTCTTGTAAAAATTTGCCAACTATTTATACACCAATATCAAACCGTTCAGGTAGAAAATAATACTATTTCAATCGCAATTACGTAAAATATATATATATATATAAATGGCGCGTACACCCTTTTGGGTATTTGGCCGAGCTCCTCCTCCTATTTGTGGTGTCCCTCTTGATGTTGTTCCACAAATGGAGGGACCTACAGTTTCAAGCCGACTCCGAACGGCAGATATTTCTATGAGGAGCTTTTTCATGCCAGAAATACACTCGGACGTTTGCCATTGCCTGCCGAGGGGCGACCGCTATTAAAAAAATGTTTTTCTTAATTTTGGTGCTTCACCGAGATTCGAACCAACGTTCTCTCTGTGAATTCCGAATGGTAATCACGCACCAACCCATTCGGCGAGTGTACGATGCTTAGGTACTTCATATTTCTGTCGTAAAGTTTTCGCGTGCAAGTAAATAAAATCGAGTAATTATCATTGTGTTTTCATTCTCCTCCACTAAAATTATAACAGCAATAGTAGCAACAGTAAAACATTAGCTGTCGTGGGCCATATTGATGACACTAGTCTTAAGCTGTTGCAGGCCGGATGGATGCCACTAGAGAGCCGGATTTGGCCCGCGGGCCGTAGTTTGGAGACCCCTGGACTAGAGCGTAAAACTGTCACAAAATCGAAATAAAACTCACACGGTTCATTTTGGAAAAAAATCGGTTATGGTTTGAGGATGCATTTCAAGTAAAAGGCTTGATGTTTATTGACAGCACAATGGACCCCAAAATATTTAAATATATCGGCAATGCTAAAAAAATTGGGTTTATCACTGAGAGTAAACCAAATTTTAAATTTTACCATGATAACAATTCAAAGCATAAATAGCATAATGTGCATATGTGGCTTCTCTACAAGTATGGTAAAGTCATAAATACACAAGTCCAGAGTCCTAACATAAACGTAATTGAAAATTTGTGTGCCTTTTAAAGAAAAGAGTACATAAACGACATACAAAGAATGCAGCTGCATTAAGAACTGCAATAATGGAGGAACGGTAGAATATACCGAACGTATACGACATAAAAAATTGGTCCGTTCCATAAAAACGCACCTGCGAAATGAAACGCGCCTAAAACTAACGGTTATCATACCAAATGTTAAATTAATCAAAAAGTTACGTATTCACATTATGTATTTAATAAAAAAAGCCTGTATTAAAGTTTGTAAAAACAGTTGACATTGACAGTGTCGAAAAAGTGTGTTATTTGCTTTTGTTGCTTTAGTTGTGGTTTTTCCAAAGAATTTTAAGTTTTTTTATTAATTCCCTTCAAATGCTGTAAATAAATATGAATCAGTACAAAAAATAAGTCAAAGATAAATAAAGGGCGCTATTTTTTGCTAATGAAGTCGAAAACATTTAATTTATTTTCGATGTCAAAAGTTATAATTGACATACTGTATACATATATAAGCATAAAGGAATCGGGTAGAAAATACATATATGTACTTTTAAAATTAAATCATTCAAAATTTGTTGTTGAATAACTTTTTTATGAAATAAAAATAATGATTTTAAGTGATAGCAATTTTTATCACGATGCATTGCTTGTCGGTTTGTATACTGCAGCTGTCCATTTCACAAGTGTCAAATATGCTTGACCTACGACGCCATTTACAAAAATTATACGTCTTTCGATAGGATGACTTATTTTGTATGTACAGGGTGTCCGATGGTAGATTTAGGTGTTAAATTTAAAGTAAAGGGACCGCGTTAGCTCATAATTTGTGCGGGTTATGGGGCTGTCACAATGGGTCCGTTCCAGCAACGCATTTGTCTGACGTGACGTGTAAAACGTACTGCGGTGCCACCAGAAAAGTATTGCCGTATATAAGCAAGATAACACAGATTTTCTTATCGTGAAAGTAAATATTATATTTCGTTGTGCATAAACAGGTTCTTGTTGGTAATGAAATGTATTTTAAAATAAATGCTTATTGAAGCGAAAGAGGGTCTTAATAGAATTTATGGTGGTAGTAGACGGTGGGTGCAACCATAACTTCGAGACGGAGTCTTGCCTTTCCTCTACTCTTTCAAGCTTTTATCGAAAATATAAGGGTGTACGAGTGTTTTAATTGAATCTGCACTGATGATATACTCGTAATAATGCATGCATGCAGTTTTGTGCATTCTGGCGTATGTGCCGCCTTCGACTCAAATACACAAAATATATTTTGCTGTCACTCAAATCTGTTGCCGCAGCGGTCACAACAGACCCATTGTGACGGGCCTATTACTTAGTCACGATGCCCCAGTGGGCGGGCGAACAAGTGCTCGTTGTATTGTTCACGTTACAATATTCGACTTGTCCCTACAAGTTGCACGATAATCCACGTCAGTCGAAACGCAAGAGAGCGGCTGCCCTAAGGTTTCCAAAAACGCTTGTGCATGAAATATTGAGAGAGGATCTTAGACTTCACTCCTTCACTCAAACCTCAAATCGTGCAGCGCTTATTTTAAAATTTGCGTAAAAATATCTTCGAGACACTGTTGGAGCGATTTCGTACGGTAAATACTATCTTTTGGAGTGATAAAACCTATTTTCAATTAAATGGAAGTGTAAGTATTGTCAAGCAATAGAATGATTGGACCAATTTTTTTTTAAAACCATTGAGGGCAAAGAATTTCTGTGAACAATGCCTCTTATCGGCGTATGCGGAACGATTATTTTGTGACAATAATGAGAGAACATCTTTCCTTTAATACTCACACATGGTTACAACAAGATGACGCAACGCCGCACACGGCCATGATGGTACTGAATTATTTCTTCTTTAACAAACTGATAAACCATTTCGGTGACATATATTGGGCTTTCAGGTCACCCGATGGACTTTTTTCCGTCAAGTACTTCAAAAATAAAGTATATGAAACAAATCCACCGACTATCGTAGCACTAAAAGAAAATATTATTTGCGAGGTTAATAGCATCACGTAGAAAAGGTCATAAAACCCGCATTTTTTTCTTTGTAATAGTTAGTTATTGAAATAAACTTATATCATTAGTAATTATTTTGCAATTTAGCTTTTAATTCTTAATTCTGCCACCGGACATGCATCCTGTTGCAACCACATATTCTTCTGTCCCAGTTCACCCAATTAAGAAAGGCGAAAGTTGTTGAGCATGGTTCTGTAGCCTTCGCTCAATAAGTCGTTTGGCCTGCGGTGTTTTCGAAAAAGTAAGTCATCTTCAAGTAAATTGTTTATTTTACCAAAATTCTGAACGCCGGTTGGGACGTTTTCAGCCCGAGCTGCGATATCCTCGGCAGAACAGGGCTTTGGGGCTGGATAAGCCCAGCTGCACCTCATGTTGTTCTATATTCTTAAATGCGAGTGGTTAAACGCCGTAGTGTTTGTCAACCATCGACGGAGTATTCCGCAATCAAATGGAAAAAATTATTCCGAGTTCCAGAATAAAGCAATACATGGCTTGTTGGCATGTTGTTGGAATAGTTACATTTTTTTGTTTTTAGGCACAGCTCTTCCTTTCTTACTTCTTCACTTCTAGTAAATATATATTAATATTATTAAATGTATTGTAAATACCATATCTAACTTTCTTGTACTGTGTAACTTAGCTCATTTAATTTAATATACCTATATACCTATACATACTTTATGTATAACACACATATTCCTTATTTTAGATATAAGATACAACAAATATTATAACTAATTCTAGTTTATTGTAAAAACTAGTTTATGGCTTTGTGCTAATGCTGTTCTTTTTTTTTTTTTTTGCTATTTTCTGTATATTCATATGCTTAAAATAAAATGTGGTTCTGATTCTTTTATTCATTTACAAAGTAAACTTAGAAAAATTTAAATTTTATTAAAATAGCTTAAAAACAATGTTGAAAAATGTTAATTAAAGATAAATGAACTACTTGCATTTGGTGGTTTTTGACTTTGGCATATTATACAATGAAAAATTGTAACTGATAAGGCGGATGTCTGTAAAAATGTGTATGCAAAAATATAAATGGCGACATTGTCCGGTACATGTAAGTGTTGTGTAAATATGTAACTAAAAGAACGCAGTTATTTTCTATGGGATAAGTTTTGCTCAATTTTGTATATCCTACGGGCAGCTGAAAGGGACTACGATACTTTGGTGAGTGTGAGCACCATTAGCAAGTGATATTCGTCGTATGAAGTACTATAATTGGGAAATTGAACATATAAGTACCTATGTATATTGGTGGCGCTGGAGAAGAGCTGCCAAAAATTGTATTTATCTGGAAACACTTAATGAGTATTAGTAAGACCGCATTCATACAGAGAAACATTTGTTGCTTCACCTCGTTACTTGTGATGCTTGAGCTCTGTTAACAACTTTTGGGTTCTTCTCAATCTTGTTCTTGACTGTAGATTACAAACTAAACAATTGCAAGCAACGGGGTTGCGTGTCAACGGTCGACACGACAAGAGAATTCGCAAAGTTGAAGCAGCTAAGGTCTCCCTATATAAACGCGGTCTATGAAACTATCTTGAAAGAATGTTGGCAGCATTGAAAATAATGAGTTATACCAGTTTTATGAGATGTAAGTGATCTACTTTTCGCCAAGCGTTACTAAGTGGCGAATAGATGAAACAACTGGTATAAATAAACAATTGTTGTACACGGAAAACTTCGCTATCCGACTGACACAAGGCGAATTTATTATAGGTGACAGCAACCGCATATAAGTAAAACCCTACATGTATTTGTTGTTGCGTGTGGTCCAAGCATCACGTCAAAACCAGCTGTTCATTTGCAGTGTGGTTTGCTTGTGAAACGTACGCTGGAAATAGTCACAAAATAAAAAGTCGCTACATTTCCCACAGTTCATTGAAGATTTCGTATGTAGCTTATGTGCAAGGTGGATTTATTATGTGTGAATTGTAAGTTCTTGTGGATATGAAAGAAATCATTTGAGTTTGCGGTATTTTAATTATTAATACATATGTACATATTTCAGAATTTGCCACGGGCATGCATAAGGTGAAATTGAATGTAGAGAGTGAAGTTTGGACGCGGAAAAGTTTAAAATAGAGAAACATAACGCAAAAAAACTTCGAAACAAGGGCAAAATTAAAGTCTCACTGCGTTCAGAAAGTAATGTATGTAATATTGAGCTCAATTGTATTTGTATCACATTTTTAATTTGCAATTTTTACATGTGTAATTCTATATCCTCATAGGATATTGATGGCTATCAGAAATCCACCTTGGCTGCTAATGACTATGAGGCTTCATACTAAATACTGCTGACATGCGCATACCATATTGCATAAAAATGTTTGCTTCATGTTTTTTGTGGAAAATCGATCGCTATGATTGACATCTAAAACTGAACACTTAAAAATTCTGGATAACAAATTTGTAACATGCTTGTGAATTCATTTTATATAATTCAACTTTATTGATTTTATAGCCTGTAGTCATGCTTCATTGGCGCTTTCCTTGGTAATGCGGTGTACCCATATGGAAGAGGTGATAATCCGAAGCCAGAAAGCAGTTTCAGCAGTATATAAACCACAACCAGATAAAATTATTGTCTATTCTTGTAGACCTTTGAACGTCTTTTCGATAAGCAGCGAGTCGAACCAGTGTTTTGTATGATTCACCACGGTCTAGCAATGATACAGCCACAATAAATTGTCCTAAAATTTTAAATTAATTAAATTAAAGGGCAACCGCGAGTCAATAAACCGGCAAACGTGAATAAAAGTTCAATTTGCACCAATAGTTCAGTAAACACAAATGTAAACATATGTATGAATGTACATACCAATACAAACAAAGCATATAATTTTGACGTAAACCATATCTACGGCGTATATATTATATATAACCTATAATAAATCCACCTTACGACTGACAGCAATAGCGAGCGAACAAGACGCCAAAACAAAAGCAAAGACTGAACTCGCCAGAAGATGCGAGGTGCCATATCTAAACACGTAAGCGAATAAACGTAATAAAGTGATTCACTAAGGCAAGCAAGTGTGTTGCCATTAATTTATGACTTTTATTTGACAAGCTAGTGATCGAGCTAGGAGAATTATTTGAATTTTAACGTAAAAAATTCTGTAACAATATCTTGGCAGGGCTGGAACAAAGCTGCCCAAAATTACAAAATCACATAAAATGGTGAATTGTTCCAGTTTTATGAGGTATAGCTAGCGGCTAGCGGCGAATCTTGCCCGATGACTTTATTGCTGCTTTCACGTGCAAATCTTTCGTCAAGTGAGCCCACCGAGACATAGCGAGCAGAGAAGCGGTGAAGGCCTGTAACCATACTCGCTTATGCCCACAGTTCGGTAGAAAATGGGCTTGCGAAATGTTCACGTCACATCAAATATTTTCCTATGAAATGCTAACTCATTCTAAAGCCGGGTAGAGACCCATGGAATTACTGTAAAATTTGATCAACCCATTTAATATAATAAAATTTATAAACTTATTGTTCGTATCTTCTACAAGAAAGATTCTATAAATAAAGAAACTTGAAGAAATACATTTTGAAATTAAGATAGCCCAGAATACGACATAAAAAACTCTTTTTTGAAAAGATTGATAGATTTTTCTCTCTTCAATAATGATGTCTGGTTCTTAGCAAGAACTATTTATTCAAGAAGATTTTCTGGAAAACACTCCAAGCGATATTCTAAAGGGACTTTCATGTATTCATATGTAGTGCATACGTAAAGTAAAGATAGTATCTGGTTTTTCATCGAAAGCCAAAATGTTTTTTCAGAGCTTGATTTCTTGAAGTAGAGCCCGATTTTGCCGCATCAACTTACATATAATACGTTTTGAAGATACTTTTCAGTCTGAAGAGATTGTCATATATTAAAATAAAATATAGTAATTCATTATTTATATTGTAATATTATTCTTGTAAATTCTGAATATTGTGTTTTTTTATTTTTTAAATAATTTTTTTATTACTAAACAAAATAAATGCTATTTCAATTTCATGCAATACATAAAAATAAACGAATATCAAAAAATACAAAAACAAACC
The DNA here is from genome assembly GCF_028408465.1 of Anastrepha ludens. NCBI lineage: Eukaryota > Metazoa > Arthropoda > Insecta > Diptera > Tephritidae > Anastrepha > Anastrepha ludens. The sequence goes on from NC_071498.1 coordinate 75,783,246, forward strand.
AGCGTTACAGAAATGGTAGAGGATATACTTCCCTCTTTTTTAATAATTTTTTTAGTAATTTTACGATGCAGTAAATAACGCAGATTGTATATAGGATGTACTTCCTTCCCCCCTTTTTAATAATTTTGCTGTTGGCTCAAGTTCTATACAAAACATAGATTGCGGAACTTTGTTCCTGTTTTTTATATTAAATATACATAGGTTTTATTTGAAATCCCGCTTCTTCGGACGGATCTACATTATGCTCAACTCCTTTCAGAGCTACTACTAGGCCTTTACTGCTTTTAAGCTGGTACGTGTAGTCCTGTTTCTTAAGCAAATCGACATTATTTACTAGTTCCCTAAAGTTTGCTTCTTCATAAATTTGGATTTTGGTCTCATGTATGTTGCCTTTCCTAACAGAGACAACATGGACATTTTTTGCACCTAACAACTTTGCTAAATTATTTACAAGCGTATTTGAATTTTTTTTTCCTGGAGTATATTGTGGGCGGTTTAGACTTACAGCGAACTTAGCTTACGCTTTGGTTGAATACTCATGTAGCGATCTAACCCAGTCCCACTGACCCACTGTTTAGCTTTACTCTCACTTGAGCAGTTATTAATTAGAACTTTCGCGAGAGGGCGTTTTTTCTTGAACTGTGGTTGGAGATCTGCTTAGAGAAAAGCTTTGCTTCGACCACGCATTTGCTGATTCTTTTTGTTGAGTAGAGCCTTGTGTGCTTGGTGTACTCACAGTTTGATCAAAAGTTTTTCCGTTGGTTTGCAAGGGAGGAACAATTTCGGTTGTATTAATTCTACTTGCAAGCAGGAAAATTGCTGGCTGAGCGAACGTGCACTGTCCGCGGGGAACGTTGGACACTCATGGTTTAGCACTTTTGGTTTACTTTTTTTGTTTTACTTTTGTTTGTTTATTCTTATTCAAATGTTTTTGTTAATTCCGGAAAACCAATCGTACATAAGGTGAAACACGACCGATTTAATAAGCGATTTTTGTTTTAAGGGGTCCCCGTGGTCTAGAGCTCGAAAATTTAGGGTATTTTTTTACAATACAAAAAATGAAAAACGATATTGAAAGATTTTAGATTTTTTTATTCAACTTCTTTTACATACGAAAATGAACTTGAATATTATTAAACTTTAATAATTTAAAAAATGGAGCTGAAGTTGACCTTCCCGAAAAAATAGACCTGGATGGTGTTGTGCACTTTGGCTCTTCTATTTATCGGAAACAAAAAAAACAGGAATCAGTATGACTGTAGCTATGTCCTGTACTAAAATTAAAAAAAAAAGTTTGACAAAAGCGCTGTTTTGAATCTAAAAATCGGTGTTTTTCAGTTTTTCAATAAAAAAAAACGAATAATATGATAATAATATGATTCTGGTACGCGCGATAGCCATTGATATTGTGAACAACATATTAAAGTTTCAGACGATTCGGTTGAATGGTTTTCTTGTTTTTTGACAACACCAGGTCGAAAAAAATAGTTTTGAGATAATTGAGTTTAAAGTTTTGAGAGTGACCGCGTGACGAATCTGACTCTACCTGCTAAAACGGCTGTAGAATGGATAAAACTGAGATTATCCTTCCAAACATTTTACAGTATATTTTTATAAGCTTATGCTTTCGAAATATTAAAAAAAATAGATTTTTTGAAAATTCTAGACCACCTTATAGAGCGCTTTAAAAACACGTCTGTACTGTATGCCACTGTGGCGGGTAAGTAATTATAATAAGAGTTTATAAAAATCGGCGGCAGCCGTAGCGAATGGGTTGGTGCGTGACTACCATTCGGAATTCAGAGAGAACGTCGGTTCGAATCTCGGTGAAAGACCAAAATGAAGAACAAGTTTTTTCTAATAGCGCCCTCGGTAGGCAATGGCAAACCTCCGAGTGTATTTCCGCCATGAAAAAGCTTCTCATAAAAAAAATATCTGCCGTTCGCAGTTGGTTTAAAACTGTAGGTACCTCCATTTGCGGAACAACATCAATACGCACACCAAAAGTAGGAGGAGGGGCTCGGCCAAACAGCCAAAAAGGGTGTAAGCGTAACCAAAAACTCGGCGGCTAACCAAATAGTCGGAAAATGACGGACAGCGATCGTCCCCGCTCATAATTTTTCGAATTTGCGATTGCATACAAAAATATGTGATAAATCTACAAGTACTTTGAATAATTGTTTTAATTGTGCGCTCTAAATTCTACATTTCAAAGTAAATGGGTCTGGTGGTGAACGGAGCAAGACGAACTACCTCCTCTCTTCAAACAAACAGTTGGTTACAACTTCTAAAAGAAACTTCGTTTATTTACAATATTAAGCATTAATAGAAGATAAGAAGATTTAATATTCTTGCATAACCTTAAATGGAGCCAAAAATTAAATTTACACTTTTACAGCTACCTTTATCAGACTACCCAGTAATTTGAGGAGAAAATGGAAAAAACTGAATTTCGTGTGCTTATTAAGCAGATTCACCTTTAGAAACCCACTGTTTCGACTGTTGCTTGGTCTCTGGTGTGTGATGATGGATCCATGTTTCGTCCACGGTTACAAAACGGCGCAAAAACTCCTCCATATTGCGATTAAACAACGCCAACTTCCTGTGAAGTTGTTACACAATTGCGTTTGCGGTCGACTGTGAATTACTGGGTAGTCTAATAAAGGTAGCTGTAAAACACAAACTAACTGACGCAGCACGTTCAAATTTTGACAGGAGTCAACTGACAGATGCCCGTTGACAGGAGCAGTATTTCTTTTTCAGTAAAGAGGTCAGAAATACAAAAAGTCACGGACTTATTGGTCCGCCCTCGTAGTCTGCGTTATATTGATAATGTTATGTCTGCGTTAAGTTTATTATCTTATTTGTCATTTATTTCTATTTCTTTCATTTCATTTGTACCTTTCATATTCTTTGCTTTACAATGTAATCTTTTTTTTTTATATCACATTCTATCTATCTCATTATCCCCTTGCTTTATTTAAATTCCACCTCCTTGCGTATCCTCCCAACCATAAACTGTCAATGTGTAACGAAATAGCATAACAAAGAGACAAAGAACATGCAAGAGTAATGCTTAAACTTATTTCTAATCGCTACAATGGGCTTAATATCTGCCAGTTGAATGCGCGAAGTTTGAATGCTGAAAAAATTGACTATCTAAATTTTATTTTTGATAATTTAAGCATTGACTTAATATGTATTACAGAGGCATGGTTTAAAGAGTATATTGATAATACTGTATATGACTACGCTGCTATTAGATGTGATAGGACTGCAAGGACTCGAGGAGGTGGCATTGCTATATATTTTAAAAATAATTGTAAATGGAGAGAGATCTGCAGATCCGATAATTTTCAAGAAGTCGAATACATTTTTGTTGAATTTTATGATAAGAATACCAAATGCCTTGTTCCATGTATTTACAACCCTAGCAATAGAAATGACCTCTCAGTGATATTTGATAAATTATTGTGTGTGGTAATTTAAATGTAGACCTTCTTTGTGATAATTTTTCTTCCAAGAGTTTGATGAAGTAAATATTAACTTTGATGACAGAATAAATACAAGATTATCATGCGTTGACTACGTAAACCTTGCTGTAAACAAGATATATAATATTCTTATAATATTCTTACTGACACGACAAATTAAATTAAAACTTGTTAGATCACTCATTGTTTCTCATGTATCATACGCTGAATTAGTATATTGCAGGCCTGATAATATTTCCAAACAAAAATTGCAAATCGCTTTAAATAATGCAGCGCGTTTCGTGTTTGAAAAAAGGAAATAAGACCATATATCTATCTATTCAAAACAGATCCTTGGTCATAGGCTGGGCTCAAAATACGCGCTATTATTGTATATTCCTGTATAAATTAATATACACACAAAAGCCAATGTACCTATATAAAAACTTTAAACAATGCCAGTGCATCCGACCATTGAATCTGATTGTTCCGACTTACACTTACTTTGAATCAGAGCGCATGTTCTTTGTTAGAGCCATAAAACTATGAAAGTCTATACCAACTACAATAAAGCTTATATAACAAGCAAGGTGTTTTAAAATTGCAGTTTCTAACTACTTCTAACCTTTAATTCCCCTTCCCTTCTCCCATTCCCACCATCTTTCTCTTTTTCTCACTTACTATTCTAAGTTTTAGTCTATAAGTTTAATAGTTAAAATAGTTTTAAAATTTAAGTAGCATTTTTATGTATACCATCCTCGTATTCTAGAATTATGAGAACATGTACTACCACAATACTTTGTCTTACTATGTACAAAATAAAACATATAAATTGAAATATTCAGAGGAGTAAATAAAGATCTAGCGGCTCCGCTAGCTAGGTCAAGTTGTCCTAGTGGATACAAACGCTTCGGCTCTAAAAACATTCGATGTGATTGTAGTTGGTGGAAAGACGAAAAGAAAGGCCTCTTCTGCTTTGGAAAGGTCAGGTGAAGGAGGACTTGGCTTCATTTGGTATGTCCAACTGACGCTGGTTAGCACGCGAAAGAAATGTCTGGCGCGCTTTGTTAAACTCGGTCAACATCGCTTAAGCAGTTATCGTACCAATCAAGAAGAAGACAAGAGAACCTCAAGTTTAAATTTTTGGTTTGCTCAACGTTTTGCCAAGGTTTCCCACACATTGTTCTTATTATTTGTCCCAATTACTAACTACTGAGAATGCCTTCATTTTCCAATAAAACCGGCAGATGTAATACAATGAGTTCCCTTAATATTTCACAAAAGTTGTATTTACTGTTACTTATATCACTACTAATTTGCTCTAAGTTTGTTTACTACAATACAATCTCACTCAATCATTCTAGTATAAGCCGGAACAAATTATAGATGGCGCTTGGCAGTAAATAGTATTGCAGTTGCAAGGGCATGGCAAACAACATCTTGGTATTTCACTAGAAAAAGGAAAGTTAAATGTAAATGAATGCCTTTTATAGCATAAAATGATTAAAGACTTACCAAAGTTCACGTTGCTCCATATGAGCACGAAGTATATCACATGGTCTAATCTCGTCATAACGGCTGGGCATCCCAGATCCATATCCGCGATAGAGTCCACCAACGCTACGAGAACTTCGGAATTTTTGTCTACTACTTCTAGATCCGAATCGTTCGTTAATGTGACCTTTCCTACTTTTAGATAGTTGTTTTTGTTGGCGTTTGCTTATTTGAACACTGACACGATGGCGATCCCCCGTTTTTCTTCCATCTTCTTGAAATGAACGGTTTGGAAGTATGTCATGGCCTTTACGTACTTTTGTACGTAAGTCTGATATTACTGGCAAGTCGGTTATGCTTTGCTTGTAATTTTTACGATTTGCTTTATCTGATTTAATTTTGTCGTTTGTCTCTCCATTTTCAAGACGTTTTGCGCCACTTTTATCTAAATTTCCTTTACCATGCTTCCCATCATCGTTAGCTTCGCTACTTCTTCGTTTACCTTTCTCCGACTTTTTATTGTCTACTTTATAATCAAACGTGTCATCATTTCTATCACCACCATCCTTTCTGTTATTTGAAGACTTTACTTTCCCTTCTTTATCACGATTTCTTTTATTATCAGCATTTTGAATATTTTCGCCTTTGGTCCTTGTGTTTCGAATTGCTGCAACGTCCTCATCTTGATCATTACCACCACCACCTTGACCAACTTTACCACCTTTACCCTTGGCTAGTTTCACCTTACCATTGTCATCATCTTCGCTTCCCTTTCTCTTCCCTTGTTTTACACTACTATCATCATCTTGATCTTCTCCCTTTCGTTTTTCTTTTCTTCCTTTTCCTCTTTTACTACTACCGTCATTATCACCATCCCTCATACCCCTTACTTGTGACCCCTTTCGCTTTCCACTATCATTATCACCATCCCTCATACCCCTTACTTGTGATCCCTTTCGCTTTCCACTATCATTATCGTCACCCCCCTTATCTTTTCCTTTCCCTTGCCTTTTATTAACGTCATCTTCTCCTTTTCCGCTTTTCTTTTTATCTTTTCTTACACCAGAACTATCGGCTATGAAATTCAGGTCACTTTTTCGAGCTTTTCTTTTCCAACCGTTTGTTTTTGCTCCATTGCCGTCATCATCATCGTCAACCTTGTTTTTGATGCGACCGTTAGTTTTGTCCTTTTTTCGAGATCTATCTTTACCATCGTTTTGTCTAGATAAGCTTTGGTCACCTAGAATAGGTTTACACTTTCCATCTTCCCCTGGTTCTTTTGAAATAAATTTGCATAAATATTATATATATATCCATACAATCTACTCGTATACTAACCAAATGATGAACGATGTATCCTTACGTTAATGCTGTTTCCACCATCAAATATTGTATATTTTTCTCGAGTTTGCTGTCGATGATAATCTCTGATGACTTTACGGCAGATCTTTTTGAGAAGGGAATAGGTATGGTCATTTATCATAGAATTTACACAACAAGGACGACATTGACAATCTTGGTATTGGGACTGGCAATTATTTTGGTTTTTGCTATGACAGCCATCAAAAAAGTAATCCGTGCAACTGCTTGTACTATAAATAAAAAATCTTAGGATCTTTATAAAAGATATATTATGGACCGTCTTCTAAAATTTCACTTCATCCAACTTTTCAGTAATACCTGGATAGCGGGAGGTTATTGACAGCATTTAAATTAACAACCATGTCTATCCTATAACATTTTATCCAATTTAAAATTTTTGTTTTAATTTTCTTATTCAAAGAATAACAATCAAATTTTATGGAAACATTTATGACAACTTGAAAGTAACAATCAGTTGGTTTCAATGAATGCGTTGAGTGATTTTATACCAACAAAGTTGATTACTAACGTTAATTCTAACTGTACGTACATATATACTTTTTCAATTTAGGGGTATACAGGGTTCAGCACTCGAAGTGTAACCAACTTCAGACCGCTCACGCACCAGATGTACGGCCATCAGCTGTCTGTTAGTTGGCTAAATGACAGTTGGCTGGAAAATCAAAACCAGCGATTGTTCGTGAGTTCGAGCACCTTAAAGTAAATAAAGTTGTTGTTTATCGCACCATTACTCGTTACAACGATACTGGTAGCATCGCGAAACGTCATGCAGGTGGTCATCAAAAGACTGCAACGTCACGTGAAATGGTTCAAAAAGTGAAAAAGCGTCAAGCCTTACAAGATCCAAATGGCGCATGATCTCACACCAAAGCAGCAACAAGTCAGACTTGAGAGAGCGCAGGAATTGCTTCGCTTGATCCAAAGCGGTCAATTTCCGAACATTGTGTTTTCTGACGAGAAAAACTTTCAAATTGAGCAATTCGTTAACTCCCAATACTTATGTACAGTGCAAAATATTTGCTGTGACAATATTCTTTTTTTGGGGTAGTGTACGAATGTTACATTCCTGATGAATTGCCGCAAACAAAATTATTCGTTCACTTTCAGTTCATGATATCGTTGCTACAAAAGTAACAGTAAAAATCGTTTGTGTTCTTACTAATATTGCTGCAAACGAAATAATATAGTTTTTTTTTAGTTTTTCTCGCTGATTCAGTTTCATTTGCGCGTAATATCTCGCTTAAAAGTGACAAAATGGGACGAAATGCGGATTTACCATTAGAAATGCGTAAAATTGTTATTAAATTGTACATGGAAAACAAGTCTCTGCACGAAGTCGACAACAAATTGGCAAAACGCATTATACGGTGCAAAGTGTTATTGCTAATTACGTTAATAAATTGGTAAATTGGAAGTTAATCACCACCAAGTCGCAAGCCGAAAAATATTGACTTCACGTGCAGAATGCAACATAGTTACATCAGTCGCTCAAAATCCCTAAATAACCTCCACTGTACTATGCCGAAATATTCTAGAGTCTTTGCATAAAAAAAGTAAGCCCATAAACAGTCCGTAATTGTCTGCACTGGTTATCATAGCAGAGTGGCGCGACGCAAGCACTACATTTCAGATATTAACAGAAAGAAGATATTGGAGCTCGCCAACTGCTATATAAATGAGCCAGATTCTTTTTGGGAAAACGTCATATTCAGTGATGAGCCGAAATTAAATGTTTCCGAATCAGATGGGCCTCCAAAATTTTGGCGAAAAGAAAATACAGAACATAATGAAAAAAATCGTATTCCTATCGTTAAGCATGGAGGAGGAAATGCAAAGGTTTGGGGGTGCATAGTTGCATATGGAGTAGGAAAAATGGTTTTTATTGATGATAAAAAGCACAAACATCTGTATTTAAATATTTTGCATGATAGTGCCCTTAAACTTGAAAACTGAAATATGGGTTCTTGTTCCAATAAGACAATGACCCAAAACAAACCTTGAAAAGAAAACAATAAATTGGTACCTTTATGAAAAAGGTACAAAACAAACAAATATTTGGTTGCCTACGTGAAGTATACAATGCCATCAAATGTGTTATATCTAATATATAAAATGAAGATAAATTAAGAATTTTTTTTTTTAATTTTTTGACGAAATTTTTTGTTTTTATTTTTTTATAATGTGGCATTAAAAAATACATACACCCCTAAAGTTTTACTTTTTTATCACCAACCCCTATTTTTTTATGGCCATTTTAGTTATTTAATCATTTATCATCCCGCTCGATAACTGATCAATTAGAGTGTTTTTAACTGTACTTCGATTAAAAATCTAAAATTTTTTTTAAGAAAATAAACGTTTATTTTTATTATTAAAGTTTAATCCTGATATATGCTTAGTGTTCCCAATCTTAGATTCTTAAAATTTGCCTCGTCTTTACTGGTGAGTGAAATGCCACACTATACTATAGACTGAAGCCGGTCTCTTGTTTCACTCACACAATGAGACTTCTCTCACTCCCTACCCAGTTTTCGGCCATCATTATTGTTTATGTATCGAGTGTAGTAGTAACGTTTACAATTATCACTGCTATCTCAATGTAACTCTCATATTAACTATTAATTATTACTATTTTATTCATAATAATAACATTATTAATTTTAAGTATATTTTAAACTTATCGATTGAACAGACGAACTATATTTAAAAGCTCACAGCGATGTAGACGCTTTAATACTGCAACACAATACATCTTGTGCTATCTTAGCCAAACTTTTGTTTTGCAAATATATGTAAATACCAAGAATGATAGAAAGAAGATTGCGCCCATCAGAGCGTACGTGACGTCACGTTTGCAGAGTTGTGCACTATTGCCAACCATTTGCTCTTCGCAATAAATTTAGTGCTTTTTTATACCGAAAATGCGACAATTTTTAAGTTTGGTGTTTGTGTCTTTTTGTTTTTAATTTAAGGCTACCGAGACTTTAGGTTGAAAAAAACGGTATTATTATACAAAAGAAGTTTAAAAAAGGCCACTCTGAGAAGATTTTAGTGCTAATGAAAATTTTTTTACTCTTATAAAATTTGATAATTTGAAAGTGCAGATTTAATTTTTGGCTCCATTTAAGGCTATGCAAAAATATTAAATGCCCCTCTCTCAACTCTTCTTAAGATTGAAAACCTTTTTACACATTTTAAAAAGCCTTTGAATTTATTGAATGCGAATTGAAACCATAGAGGTGTAATCGTTTCTTCCGGTCATCAATCCTTAGTGAGACATAGAGCATTAAGAGGTGTATTCATAGTAAAAATAAGCAACAAAATACCAGAAAATACTAAAGAAACCATACTGACATTTTTACAAAAAGAGTACCTTATCTAGTTACATAACTTCAAATATAGCAAAAAAGTCGTTCCCTTAAGAAAAGAATTTCGATTAACAAAAAAAACTCATAAATTAAATTGTACATAAGCATAACACATTTATTTAAAAAAAACGCACATTCTACAGACAATTTGTCACGCATACAAAGTTCTTACTTAACACAATAAAATTTCGTGTTTTATTTTCTTTAAATGGGCATTTAGTGCGTTTTTATATCCAAAGCTAGGCAACTCTGCAGTAGCGAGAGAGAGATTTGACTGCCGAAAGCAGAAGAACACCAACAATACCGGCAATCGCGGGCAATGCCACCAGATGTTAAAAAAAAGTAAAGCTAAATAAAACTGAGTGAATTATTTAAATAATTTTTAAAAAATGTATATTTTACAAAATTATAAACATGACATTTTAATTAGAACAGCTAGAAAAATGTCATGAAGAAAGAACTAAAACTCCGAGACAAAAAATAATAAAAATAACAAAAAAAAATGCTAAATCAAGTTACGAAAATGGTAATCTGGCCATACTGGAGCTAAAATCACGTAACTAGTTGTCAAATTCGCTGAGCGCAAAGTAACGGGACCACGATGGGCGCCATCTCATTATTCTTTGCATCATGTGTAAATACAAACAAAATAAAAACATAAAAATAATAAAAACAACTAGTGAAAAAATTTAACATTTAAAATGCCTGTAGGGCGCTCTCCTCCCGAAGAGAGGTTCCGCTCACCAGCGCAAAAGCAACTAACAAGTCCTAACTCCAGCTACAATGTTCCGTTCTCGGCAAATTAAATAAAGAGTAAGTCATCAGCTGTACAACCTCACATCGCAACCGCCGTTAACTCTATACCCACAACTCATGGAATGAGCAATGCCAAACTCCAATTGATCTAATCAGCATTTCTCATCCCACCACTTTTCTGGTAGCTCTCACAAGTGCAACAACACTCACAACAGTTACAACATCAGCATCAACATGCAGAACCGCTACTACAATTCAATTTCTTCATACTCGCCACTCATGTCTACACAACAAAAACCACCAAAAAACATAAAACATTAGCCAACCAAAAAACAATTACAACCTACTGGTTAAGTAAACAAACAAATAACAAATCAATCCCGAAACAGATTTTATGTACTCTCTCTTGATGATGAAAAAGAAAAAGTAACACAAAACAGTGGGACAAACAATCTAAAACTCCAAAACCATTACCTATATTTGTTCAGAATGTTGCATACATTAAATATTTAACCGATGCGCTAAACAAACTTCCGAATTGCGTCTTTGAACTGAAAGTCCTGAAAAACAATGAAGTAAAAATTCAACCTAGAGAGTCATACCACTATACACAAATCTCTAAATTATTAAAAGAAAAAAAGGGGGAAAAGGGGATTTAAAGTGATACTGAGGAACTTGCACAACTCCACAGATAAAGATGAATTTGTAAAAGAATTAAGTGAACTTGGACATGAGGTTACAAATATTCATAATATCTTACACGTTACTACCAAAGCACCTTTGTCACTGTTTATACTTGAACTAAAAACCAAACCCAAGAACAAAGATATATACACTATTACACATCTACTACAGTTCAAAATTAAATTTGAGCCTCCACATCAAAAACACACTTTGCCACAATGCACAAACTGCCAAAAATACGGTCACACAAAAAATTTTTGTTTTAAAACACCTGTGTGTGTCAAATGTGCTGGAAGTCATAAAGCCATAGAATGTCCAGTAAAGGACTTTAACGAAATAAAATATGCTCTCTGTGGTAAAAACCACACAGCCAATTACAAGGGCTGTATGATTTATAAATCATTAAAAATACAACAATTTTCAAGTATCAGACAGAAAAATCCCACCTCAATTACAAAGACAGAAGAAAAGGCTGCATCACAAACTACACTAGACAATGTGAAAATCCAACACAGTACTACAACACCAAATTTATCTTATGCCCAAGTAACAGCCATAAACTCTAAAAATGATGTTCAAACTATTGGAGCAACTATAAGGGAAAACAAAGAAATTTCAGAGATGAAAGATATGATGAAACAATTAATCTCACAAATGTCTGCAATGAAAAACATGATCACGTTACTTTTTGCTAAATTTAATCAACAAACAAGATAAATTAAGTTTTGTCCTGTGGAACGCTAATGGTCTAAGCCAACATGCATTGGAACTAAAAGCATTCCTAAAAAACAATCAAATAGACGCAGCTCTAATATCTGAAACACGTTTCACAGATAGAAATCATTTAAACCTTCCTAACTATACTATTTATCACACCAATCACCCTGATGACAAGACACATGGTGGAATGGTGGTAATTATAAACAAAGACATTAATTGCATTGATGCGAACCACTATAGACAGGACCACTTGCAAGCGACATCTATGCAAATTGAGGACTTTAGTGGATATTTAACCCTTTCTGCCATATACTGCCCTCCTAAACACAAAACTTCTAAGACACTATACCTTGACTTTCTTAAAACTCTTGAAGGCCCTTTTATTGCAGGCCGAGATTTCAATGCAAAGAATACCTTATGGGGATCCAGAATAACAAACACGAAAGGAAAAATTCTTTACAATGCAATAATAGAAAATAAAAGTAACTTTTTAAGCTCTGGAGAACCAACTTATTGGCCAACTGATATGCAGTAGCGACCTGATTTAATTGACTTTCACATTACGAAAGATATTAAAAGTGAGCAACTAGAAATAACTCCAAGCTTTGACCTCTCATCTGACCATTCTCCAATATTATTAAGCTATGAAACCAGTCCTATCCTAAACTACAAGACACATAAATTTTACAATAATTATACGAACTCTGACTCTTTTCGTGAAATTATAGAGCAAAGCCTTAACATTAAAGTCCCCCTAAAGAGCGAAATAGAAATAGACTCCGCAATCGCATACTTCAATGGCAGTATAGTGTATGCAATAACAACTTCCACACCTATAATCAAGATGAGTAACAACAAATACAAATTATCCCATAAAATCTTGGAAAAAATCAGGGAAAAACGAAAACTAAGGCAACATTGGGAATCTACACGTTCACCAGATATTAAAAAAAGGTTGAATATAGCAACAAAAGAAATTAAGGATATATTAAAAGAGGACAAGGACGAAAAATTTGAAAAATATATCGGATCACTGGGAGCTACTAGAGCTACAAATTATACACTATGGAAGGCCTGCAAAAAAATCGAGAACGCTGTTACGCACCAGCCCCCTCTAAGGATAAGGGCAAATTATTGGGCGAAACCACCAAAAGAAAAAGCAAACATACTTGCTGATCATTTGTATGCTTGCTGAAGCTGCATTGAACTGTACAGATATTGTGGGATAATCACAAAGATTCAATGACTGATGATATATTGCATCAACATCGTACACGGTGCAACGATCTAAGGATAACATTCATCGACGCTATGTACAATGAAGCATTGATTGCTATTGAGGATCTTTGCATTGTCATTACCAACTTATCACTCACTCATTTCGGTATGAATTCGCCAAATCGAACTGCATCTGATTTAATTAACACTGAAATGAATCGTGGACTGCAGTACAATACTGTAGAAATGGAAGCGATTGTTACTCGCAATGTCCCTCTAACGATGCGTCAAGATCCATCCACAGAAACGTTCTCAAAACAACTCTTAGATATCGGTGATGGAAAAGTTGCTACAGGTGAAACTGGATACGTAAAATTACCGACCGATTTCCGCACAATCGCTGATTCGCAAGATACTCTCATTGAACAAATATTTCCCGATGTACACACACAGTACATAAATCGTGAGTGGCTTGCAGAAAGAGCTATTTTAGCAGCAAAAAATGCAGACGTTGACAATTTAAATTTGAAGATACAATAGATGTTGCAGGGAACTTGGTATCATACAAATCTATTGATACAGTTTGCGATGCTAGCAAAACTGTCAATTTTCCCACAGAATTTTTGAACTCACTGGATTTGCCAGGCATGCTACCGCATAATTTACAATCGAAGGGTGGATCTCCAATAATCTTGCTTCGTAATTTAAACCCGTCACGGCTGTGCACCGGTACGCGATTAGTCATTCGAAAATTGATGAAAAACGTTATCGAAGCCAGCATTTTTTTGACAAGTTCAAATATATTAATACCACGGATTCCTATCATACCTACTGATGTGCCAATTCAATTCAAACGCATTCAGTTCCCGATTAGATTGGTATTTGCAATGAAAATCAACAATTTCCAAGGCCGAACGAAGTCTATTTGTGGCTTAGATTTGAGTACACCATGTTTTTCAAACGGGCATGCTCTCGAGTGGGTACACCATCCAGTTTGTTTTAGTCCGGGAGCCAGGGGTCATTTTGACCTCATCCTTTCATGCCGACTGATTTTAATACTGAAGGCAGACGCCATCCAATGGATGACGAAGCCAACCGTCAGCTGGTCCAGTAGCGGTGGGTACGTGCGTGGGATGCTGCGAAACGTGTCCAAAAAAATTTTTTAACTACTCATTTAATACCGGCTGAAATTGTTATTGTATATTGTTGATATTTAGTAGAATAAAAAACTAGAAATAATAATAATATTTTATGAAGTATTTTGATTTAAGGAATTTTTATAAGTACACATGTTAGGTGTTAAAAACAAATTTTAATGGAATATTAATTTGTGTTCATTTAAAGAAGTGTATTTTTAATTTGCAATGTGTTCTAATAAACATAATTTTTTTCAACTTCTTTTTCTCCTTCCCGATTTTATTTCAGCATCCTTTCCATCGCCGGAAACTTGTCTTCCTTTTTCGTAATATTGCCTCCTGAATGATAACTTTGATGTTGATACCGTTCCGCTCGTGTTTTTGTTTTCGTTGTTAGTTTCACAGCTCAGCTCAAGGGGAATTTATTCAAGGTGATGGCATTCGAGCACCAACAACAGTTTTTAAATTACCACGGTCAAGGGAAAGATAATAGACTAAATGAAATCAACAATTCTAATCACTCCACCTCCTGTGGATACGTCTTGACTCAGGCTTTTGTAATTATACTTATATATATATAATTGGCGCGTACACCCATTTTGGGTGTTTGGCCGAGCCTCCTCCTATTTGTGTGTGTGTTGCTCCACAAATGGAGGGATCAAGCCGACTCCAAACGGCAGATATTTTTATGAGGAGCTTTTTCATGGCAGAAATACACTCGGAGGTTTGCCATTGCCTCCCGAGGGGCGACCGCTATTAGAAAAATGTTTTTCTTATTTTTGGTGTTTCACCGAGATTCGAACCTACGTGTGAATTCCGAATGGTAGTCACTCGCCAACCCATTCGGCTACGGCGGCCGCCTTTTTGGTTTTTAGGCTTTTATAATTAGGATTTTGTTATACCTACGCAGTCGCCTCTACATTACCGGAACGATTCGGATTTATATGCGGCCAAGGACTGTCGCTCCAGCAGCATTCCCCAAATATTTATGTGGAATGTTTATGCTGATAAAACAGCAACAACAATGGCAAATTGATAGTACTTCAATTTATTAGCTCTTCAAAATAAATTTCACGCCGATTTTTGAGTTCAAAATGTGTATTATTTATAAAGGGATCTCCAATAAGAGGTGTTATTTTGATATTCAAAGAAAAATTCTATTTTTTAATATATATTAAATGATCGGATATTTATTTCATTATAAAGAGGAAGGTGTGCCATTAAAACTGGAAAATAACATCAGGCAAATACCACCACAACCACGCTTACAGGATAATATCCTTTTCATGAAATTTTCCATAACCGAATTGCAAAGTGGCTGCCCTATGTTCTTTTTGAGGTCTTGAATCGATCCTGGGCTGTTGGCGTAGACCTTCTCTTTCACGTGGCCCCAAAGAAAAAAGTCACAAGGTGTTAAATCACAAGATCTCGGTGGCCAATTGTGATCACCTCTTCGAGAGATAACACGGTCCGGAAACTTTTCCGTAAAAGATCAATGGTTTCGTTGCTTGTATGGCACGTAGCACCGTCTTGTTGAAAATACACGTTGTCCAGACCAATACCATGCAATTCCGGCCATAAAAAATCGTTAATCATCTCTCGATAGCCCTTTATATATTTAAATAACGCCTTTAGATTCTTCCATATGTTGTGAATAATACAATACATCCCCATGTTATTACTACCAAAATAGAAGTTTTGTATCAGTGCTGCCAGCAACCATAAACATTGGACGTGATACTAAGCTGGATAACCCAAGAATATGTGTGTTGATGAGTTTGCTGAATAATAATTAAGTTGGACTGGCTGCATGAAATCATGGCGGTTTTCCACATGATTTTCCCCTAAGAATTTTTAAAATCTGATCTTGACTTCCTTTTTGCTAAGGTGCGACGGCAAAAATCAGTACTGGGTTTCCCCCTTCTATAGAAGCAGGTTTTTCAGGTTATTACCTTCGGGAGATATCTGGTTTCATTACCAACTTCATTATGAAATGAAATTTCTGCAATTACTTTCCCTACGACATCAACGTGCCGAATACCAGGCACATGATTGTGCGACAAATCTAAAACTATATGCCACCAGTCCAATTAGCTGAGGCATTTAAGCTTGATACGAATCTCCGTGAAACACAAAAATGATTTTTTTTTTTAAATAGCGGTCGCCTCTCGGGAGGCAATGGCAAGCTTTTGAAAGTATTTCTCCCATGAAAAAGCTCCTCAAAAAATGTCTGCCCTTCGGAGTTGGCTTAGAACTGTAGGTCCCTCCATTTGTGGAACAACATTAAGACGCACATCACAATTAGGAGGAGGAGCTCGGCCAAACATCCTAAAAGGGTGGTTTTGTGTTTTCCCTATTTGTCTTTGAGGTCCGTTTTTTTTTTTTTTTGTCATCTCATTTTCATGATATTTCGTTTTCTTATGAAACAGACGATTTTGTTTTCTTATTAAACAGACTTCACATGATTGCATTGAAGATTTTACACAAATTTATTACCAACTAAGCATTAATTTTTGTATAGTAAATTTGATTAAGATTCAGGCTTAAATTGCTGAAATGTACAATACTTAAATGCCAATTAGGTGCTCGTTCATAGTTTAACTCGCGGGATGCAGGAAATGGACGTACTAATGTTGGAAAAAAATATTTTACTGAAATTTATAAAGGATTTTTATCTCTACAACACGAGATAAAGAAAAAAACATGCTCCAAATCAAAATACATCTCTGGGGTTTTAGTTCCCCCAAGGCCTCCCTTTGTACATATGAATGTATGTATTACTATAGTATTCCATTCCAAAAAGAGATCAGAGAAAAGCGAATTTAATAACAATATCTAGCAGATTAAGCTCAAACCAAATAAAAACTATTCAAATAAAACCTTTTCATTTTTAACATTTTTTAATTTAACAATTTCGATTTTAAGGACTCGTATATTTGAAATAAATTTTCAGATATGTACATGTATAAATAAATGTCAACAATAGAGTATGGGAGCATAAATTAGACACTTGTAACAGCCGCCTAGACATAGGCAAATCACTTCTTCTGACTGAATTTATTCATTATAGTATATAAAATGGTTGGATCCTATGGTAGGGCGGAGTGTATATGTACCTACATACATATGTAAGTGTATTTATAATCAATTACTATGAATTTATTGAATAGTAGAAAACAAAACATTTTCAACTGGTGTCGATTAATTTCTACAGGATCATATCATATTATACGAGTATATTTAAAAATAAGATGAAAATGCACTAAAACATTACCTAGGAAATCAAACCATCAACTTCGTTGTTAAATACCGCACGCAGGCATATATATGTATAAATATATACTTGGGTATTTACATAATTTTTGATGTAATTTTTCGTGCATACATATGAATGCATAGGCATATGCACTTATTAGGTTAAAAAATGTCTTTAAATTATTAAGATATAAACTTGGATATTTTTAAATACAATGTGTTAGATAGTATAGAAAGGAACAATGCATTATAGTATACGCTACAAAAAATTCAGCAAATAACCGTATTGAACACATTTTTTCTGAATTCTATTCATTCGGTTAGGGATTTACGTAAGTATTATATCAATTCTGATATTTCACTCCTCTTCTTCTTCGTCTTCAGTAGAAGCTTCGGTATTTACATCAGATTTAATTTCATCAATATCAGTGTACAGTTCAATAACAGGTGCTTGTTCTGTTTGCTCGATGGGGCTTTCTGGTTGTTCCACAACGGGTTCGACTAGAACCTTGGCAGTGTCATCTAAATCTGATGAATTTGATTTATCATCTTTTTGTATGGCATTTAATTCTTGGGCAGCGATTTCGGCCTCTTGACGTGCAATTTCAGCAAGCTCCGCAGCTTGACGAGCCAATTCTGCTTCGTGTTCTTCTTCAGCTTGCTTTTCAATTTCGGCCAAACGACTAATTTCTTCTTCTCGTAGTCGTTTTTCTTCTTCAAGACGAGCTGCTTCTGCTTCCCGGGCCGCTTCCTCAGCCAACCGCGCTTCTTCAGCCAAACGTACCTCTTCGGCTAAACGAGCTTCTTCAGCTAAACGAGCTTCTTCAGCTAAACGCGCCTCTTCGGCCAAGCGAGCTTCTTCAGCTATTCTAGATTCCTCAGCCAAGCGTGTTTCTTCAGCCAAGCGTGCTTCTTCAGCCAAACGTGCTTCTTCAATCAAACGCGCTTCTTCGGCTAAACGGTGTTCTTCAGCTTTACGCGCTTCTTCAGCCAATTGTGTCTCTTCAGCTAAACGAGCTTCTTCAGCTAAACGAGCTTCTTTGCGAGCATCTTCTTCGACTTGCATTGCTTTTGCTTCTTCTTGTGCTTCGCGTTCAGCTTTGAGTCGTTCGTCTTGAATTCTGCAATAACCCAATGATTTAAATTTTAATTATACATATTAGAGTAGGGACTACCCTATCATACATTTTAATTTAGTTACCTAGCGCCATCAAGTAACCGAAGATGGTTCAGTGTGCAGAAGTTCACGCAAATAGAGAAATTTGTTAATTGTCATTCACATAGTTCAGCAGTTAGTAATAACCAAAGACCCGTTTGGGGACGAGATGAATTTGGGAAGCGAGGAAGGTAGGGAAGCACTACATCAACTTATTCGGCTTAAAGGTTCATTAGAATATGCAGTGCGGGCAATGCGACGCCAAGTACAGTTGTCGTGCAGCAGGGCAAATTTGGTGTCAGATTTGTGGTAGGAGGAAGATTTTACCACCAAACCTTTAATTCGCCTCGGCAGATGAGTGGCATATAGAAGAATGATTTATTTTTGAGTTCCGCCGAGAGACGTTTATGTAAAATAATCAATTCAACCCAAAGTTAAATTTGTTGCCAAAGTAGCCATACATACCTTGGCAACTAACAGACATATGTGAGACAATGTGAGACTATTCGTTTGATGACTTCGGTTTGCTCCCGTTCATCTCCAAACTGAATGGTTTATTTATGTATCTAATGAGAACTTGACAAAATCAAGCTAAATAACTGTTTTCACGCATTCTTACAGTAAGCAAAAACATTTTACGCTATTTTTCTGGAATAATTCCCGTTTTTAACAAGTTGCTGAACAAGTTCTTCTGTAGTAAGGATTATTGTATTCCTTTTGGGATTAGTTTTCATATTGTTTTGCTGGGTAGGTATATAGGTATAACATCTAAAAATTTTTATTATTAAAAAATATCTTTTCTTACTTTTGCTTACGCTGTTTGGCTTCATCTAGCATTTGGGCTTTCTTTTTTTCCAGTTCAATTTCATCCAATGCTTCCTCATTAACAGTCATGAGACGTTCCTGTCGAAGGCGTTGTTTTTCCTTCATTTCATCTTCAACTTTATCATCCAAAGATACAGGGGCAGAAAACTTCCGCGAAGGCCGATAAGGGTCCAATTCAGGATCTATAAGTAATAGTTACAAAAAATATAGGTGAAATTCGCATTCGAAAGGTATACGAGTAGTTTTATAGGCAGCAAATTTTTCACTAATTACTCGTATTCGACAATTGTTCTCACTACGGTATTTCGGTGTACTAATTACTTACCTACCACTATTTGGTGAAATAGGTTGTTTTCTTCTTCTTAAAAGTTATTTTTATTATTGTGTTCCTTATACGTATATAGTAATGGCGAATACTCATGTCAAATAAATTAATGTTAATGAGATATATCTGGTGAAGAATTGCGTGTTATTTTTTTGTTATTTCTATTATGTTAAATATTTTCATTGGTATGCATATTTCAAGAAAGCTTACAGCATGAATTTATGTGAATTTCAGTTCATTCGAATGTTGAGCTTTTCCTTCCTTCCTTGTTGGAAACCGACACTTGACGTCAGGGAAATGCAAATATCGAAAATCGTCATGATCGCCCTCTGATTTGACTAAAGGGATGCATTTTGCAATCAATTACCATGTTTTTCAATCCTCTAACTGGAGTAATATCAATTATCATGACATCGTAATATCATGTTATGCAGACCCTCTTCTAAACTGGTTTACTTCTGTGAATCAGCCCAATTATGACGACATTCCTCTGAGTGTTTCGATAAAATGTCAAGCATGACACACAATATATACATATAAGAATATGACTCTTGTGTAGAATATTATGGCGTCCACTTTTCTCACAAACTTGTAAACTTCTTGAACACATAAACTAACGTGCCAAAAAGTCTGCATTCTTCTTTCAAACGATCTGTATAATAATAATCCCATACGTAAAGGAGTATATAGTGTTTCTCAATGATTTTTAAATATACAGTAGGTTCTGTTTTTATGCGGTTTTGAAATAGTGCGGTTTTTTTTTAAATTACAAAATGCATGTCGACCTATCGGGAATTGTACATATAAACAAGATTCTAAACCAGCTAAGCAAAAACTCATCACAGATTACATCAGAAATGCTAACCCTACAAGTATGGAACCGCCTGCATCACCATCCAGATCAGACGTGTACATTTCCTAAAGTGACGGAAGTGATTTTACGCCAAATCCTAAACGAACGCGCAACATGTGGGTATTGTCTGATTCTATTTCTGACTTAAATTTATTTTTCGATTCTGACATTTCTTAAATAAAGATATAATTTTCAAAAATACAATATTTTGTTTATGCGATTTTATTTAATTATTTCAGATTCATGTGGTCTATGGAACGTATCTATAGTTATAATATGGGACTAGTGCCCTTTTTTATGCGATTTTATTACATTATTTCAGATTTATGCGGTTTTAGCATTTGAAACGTATCTATAGTTTTACTATAGAACTAGTAGCTTTTTTTATGCTGTTTCTTGCGGAACGTATCTACCGCATAAAAACAGAACCTACTGTACTCCCTATTGATTCAAGTGCTTTTTTGGTTGTCCAAAAGCAGACACACCCCTTTTTCTATAAACATACTCAATATTGAAAAGAAAAATAAGCCTTGTAAATTAGATTAATGATTCGAGCAGAAGCCTAGCCCAAAAGTAAGGATCTAATTATTTTAATATCTACCTGCAGAAAATAGTGGTTTTGAAATTTTCAAAATCGAAATGTCAAAGTCACATTTTTGTATGTATAAGCTAACGTGCGTGCGGCTTTCTTGCATATTAGATGAATGTACACAACGCAAAAACTGCTTAAAATATATACAATATGTAACCAATTTTTTTGAGCACGATGAATAATTGAACCTATTTTATAATGCCATATTTTTCGAAATTGTTTCAACAACACAATAGGCTAAAAAGTCCTGGGCCTAACAAAGAAATCACGTTTTTTGTTCAAAATTAACTTTATTCATCAACGTAATTTCCATCAAGAATAACGCAATCGTTCCACGGCCGCTCTAACATTTCAATACCAAATTTGTAGAACAATTTATCCTTTGCCTCAAAACAGGCCTCAGTTTCAGCGATAACCTCTTCATTCGAGCGAAATTTCTTACCGGCGAGCATTTTTTTACGTCTGCGTAGGTCTGCTGGGAGCCACATCTGGCGAATACGGTGGATGTGGGAGCAACCCATGTAGTTTTGCCATTGTTTTGATTGACTTGGGACACAGTTCGCTGTCTTGAAAATGAGCAAAAGCGGCAGAACAGAGCTTTCTTATAGTCAAATGCTCATACAATATAAAGCCAACGCGTTCTTTTGATATCTTTACGATGTCAGCTAACTCACGCAACTTTACTTTTCGGTCATTCAAAATGATTTTGTGGATTTTTGATATTTTCTGGTGTTATCGCCTTATTTGGACGTCCACTGCGTTGTGCATCATCGGTGTCCGTACGACTACATTTAAAGGCAGCAAATCATCGTTTTCTCGTTGTTTCTGATGAAGTGGAGCCCCCATAACACTTTTGAAGCCATTGCTTCGCTTGAACGGCATTTTTCCCCACCAAGAAGCAGTGTAAAATTAAAACAAAATTCTTTTTGATCAATTTTTTTTTAATTACAAAACTAGCGTCACTCTTAGCACAATAACTCGTAAGCTAATGAATAGAATATCATGAAATTGTAACAGCTCTCTTTTTAAGGTTAGTACTAACTGAAAAATGAGTGCCCTCTATGTGTTGGTCCCAGGACTTTTCAGCCCATGTGTTACACGGCGGAATAGTGCAGGTAAATTAATAAGACAGCTTTCTCGGTTTGTTTTCTGACATTCGGCTGCCTTATATTTTAGAATATCGACTTTTCTTGCATCTTTGGCCACGGGGCATATCTATAAAGAGGAGTTATGCAAACACTTGTTTGAGCTTGCTAAAAGGCGATGGTTGCAGATGATTTACTGTGTTTAAATTTTATGGTTACAAGTGAACACTCGCTCGTCGAATAGCGTTGACGATAATGCTATGATAAAAGTAAACAAAAAACCTTGGCCTCGAATAACTGAGATATGATAAAACCAAGGGAGTGGTCCCCACGGAGTGCCGGCACATGTTGCTCCCGCCATCTGGCCGTGGGGGCTAAGACTTGTATCTCACGCAATGTGTTGGTCCAACAAACCAGCACCTCAAATAGGATCTGCACAGTTTCAGGAGCTCACCCGAACAACAGCAGCAGAGCTCTTGTAAACAACTCCACGCATTTCTCTCGCTGCTCTTCTGAATACAATATGGTGCGCTCATTAGAGATGAAAACCGATTGCTTGTAGGTAACTTTAATGCTGATGCGGCATTCAAGGACATACCTCCCAATTTCCCAGTCGAAGCAGCCGTTTTAGCAAACGAGCGTAACCACCTACGCCAGTCCGATTCCGTGGACCTCCGAATAAGGGATTTCAATTTACAGATTCAGCAACTGGTCACCCATCATAAGCGAACCAAAGGGGAAGAGCACCTGAAGGCCTACAATTTCATCTCCGGTATGAGTAAGCTCTGGTTCACCGTAAGGTCCCTGTAGAACCCGAACACAACGATAAGGTGGCAATCGCCTTTAGTGGTTATGCAGTCATTTACTTCGATGCAGTCATTTACTCCACGCTATTAGACAATATCCAAGGGTCAACCTTCTCGCCGGGTCTGAAGTGGTGGTCCGCGAACTATCTGAGTGGTCGGTATTCGTTAGTCATCTTTCGGGATCAAAGCTCAATACAAAAGAGGATAAAGCAAGATGTACCGTGATGTCCCACAGGGAATCTTACTGATATACTGTTTCGATGACTGTTTGGTAATGGAGTCGGGCAATGACACCGATGACTTTTGTTCCAAAGTGAACGTTTACCTCATCAGCCTTTCTTACTTTTTCGAGGAGCCTCCAGCTAAAGGTGAGAGTCGGTGGCACACCAATGCCGACCGTAAACAATTCCAAAATTTTGGGTGTACCTTCGAGCAAACTGTCTTTTTCAGAACATACAACCGCAATTGCCACTAAGGTCCAAAACCGCAACGAGGTGCTCAAGTCGCTAGCCGGTAGCACTTGGGGCAAAGGCAAATAAATATTGCTGGCGACATATAAAACATTTAACTGGCCGGTTCTGAATTATATTGCGCCAATCTAGTCGCCTGGCGGCAGTGATATACAGTGGATAAAACCTCAGACCTATCAAAATATTGTAATCAGGACACCAACAGCATGCCTCCTGATGTTCCGCCTACAAAACTTACGCAACGAGGCTTCCATGCACCCGGTTAAGGAGGAGCAAAATGCTCAGCGAGCAATTTCTGCTAGGGAGTTACAGTAGAAATCGCACCTGCAGACATTTGCTAGAGCCTGAGCCACCTCCTAGGTGAGTCAGGCGACATCTCTTCGACGAGATCCAGGATCGTAACAACTGCAACCACTAGACCGAGCAGTACTTAAATTTTAAACGATATGCATCGGGAGACTCGCAACACATTCCCAAACTCCCGACCCCCGAATGCCACCTATTCTGGACGAAGAAATACCGTGTGGATATTGTCCGGCATGCGAAGATGTGGAAGGCATGTGAAGATGTTAGGCGGCCAACGTAGCCGATTGAGTTGGTGCGTAACTATCTCGGGAGTGCGAGGGTTCCAAGCTCCGTACATAAAGCACCAAAATGAAAATGTTTGTTTTAATGGCGGTTGTCCCTCGGCAGACAATAGCAAACCTCCGAGTGTATGTTTTGCTTAAAACTGTAGGTCCCTCCATTTGTGAAACAACAGCAAGACGCACATATGTAAAGGTAAACCGCACGATACTAACTACCTATTCCCATTCCATCTTAAACCCATTCATGTAACACCTCACTCACTCTGGACCCAACCTCTAGAAGATAAGCCAACCGCTACATGAGTTAGACGATGACGATCGGTGAGTACACCGAACTGGCAGGGGGTAGTGAACAACAAAGACAACAACAACAACGTTGAAGAAAAAAAATGTAAAGTATTTTATTTATTGCTTACTTTAACCGGATTAAAAGTGATAACACAAATGGATTTATATACACTTTTTTTTCTAAGCTCAGCTAAATTCAAACAATGATGAAGTATTTACAGTTTGCTTAGTAAAGGCGTGGCCGGCGGAATTCAAACTTTGAGTTATCAAAAAAAATGTTTATTGATACTTAATATACGCATTCCTTTTCATTGCACGTTATGCAATTTGTTAATTTTGTGAAAAATGTAGAAAGCGTACGTTGCTTTTACAAAAGGAGTTCCGCACACAAACACGGTTTGAAGCAGTGTTCCTATGTATACACCCTGCATCAGCAGCAAAATATTTAAAGAAGTCGGCGACGTTCACAAATAAATGGGTGCAATGGTATACCGATGTTAAAAACGTTGACGACTTTCCCGGACGAAGTGAGCACTTATCGATTCGTAAAGCTAAAGCAATTTGAAGAAAAAGTAGTGTTAATGCATCCAAAGACATGGTTCCTTGATCATGGTGTACTGCTGATAATCGAAAACTGCAATAAACTTTTAAGCATACAATTAAGGTTCATGTTTGAAGCTGCTTCTCCGAAAAAGGATTTGGCCGTTTATTTGTATTTACCACCAATTCTAATGCAGTTTCGATTAATAAAATTTACCGAAAAGCATTATTACCGCCTGTTGTAAAGATATTTGGAAGAACTAATCAACCTTGGATGTCACAAGAAGGCAATGATCCCAAGCACTGAAGCCGAAGGTTTGTAGAGTGGAAACATCAACGCGTGATTGAAATGTTGTTTTGGTCTCTTAGTCGCCTAAGGCCAACCCTTTTGAAAATATTTAAGCAATAATTAAGCAAAAATTAAAAGGAAAACAAACGTGAATTCGACTGATTTGGAGCCGATTACATCCACAAGGTATGCAGAAATTAACACAACCTAAGACTCGAAGATGAGAAGCCATTATAGCTAATGGTGGTAACTATACATTTTATGGAATATATTGCTTATAATAAATATAATATTATAAGCCCTTGGAATGCTGATTGTTAGAATCGAAGTAAGTGCGTACATACATACATATATAAATAAACATATATAATTTTTGTTAGCGAACAATTTTGTAGGTGTAAATAAGTAATATATGTAGGTCAAGGTCATTAATAAAATGCACTTAAAAAAAAGTTGGTAGTGCATTAACATAATTTCAGATAAATGCGAAGTGAAAATTACTTGCCATGCGGGTTAGTGTCACTTTTGAACAAAAAACACACACATAAAGTATACATATACATACTTATGTAAAGGTATAAATATCTACTCTTGGCTTACTATTACAGCCCTTGTCATAACCTCGTTTGAAGAAAGAAACACAACATGTTGCTTATTCTGAATTAGCAATGACTTGCATATTATTTAAAATCACATACTTTTACATCTGCATATACATACACAAATACATGAAAATTGGTATAAATTGATTTTCTCAAAAATATATGTACACATATTTAATGCAATTGTGAAATTTTCACATTTTTCTGTTCAAACAAGTCTAGTAATAAATGAAAAATAACCTGACGCAATTGAAAATGATCCTCTTCTTTCTAAAATACGTAATTATTGCTTAATGAACGGTAATTTTTAGTAATATTGTTTCTGTTTGAATCGATCTTTTTTGTTTTTGATCATAGTTCCTCATCGTAGTTAATATTATATAAACTGGTAATGTAAATAGTTATAAATAAATGTACATTGTACTTAAATATGACGGACACAACAGCCCTATTTTTTGTTATATATTGTATTAGCACAGATGTTGGTTCAGGATGGTTTCTTTCTGTTTACATAAATTTTTTATTCGAAAGCGTAAAGGTCTTTTGAATACAATATTTGGATGATATATAAATTACAAATCCATATCAAAAGCAGGCATAAATCATTTAGGCATCAACTTCAACAGCTTCAACTGTAAAGAATCAATCAATTATAAAAAGATATATAAACGTTAGTAAACCCAACTAAACTAGTTGATACATATTTAGCAATAGAGTTAGTCACAAATATATACAGTCAAGGACTAAAATTTGCATACAGGATATACAATGCCTTTAATTACTATAGCACGGACACTTATTGAGAAGTTTTGAAAATTTACATATTTGTTTCCTTTATTTTTTTATGAAAATATAGTTCATTCTCCTACAAAAACCATGTAAAGTCAAGTTTCAAACTTAAAACAAATTCAAAAACTTTTAATCAAAACTTTTTAACCAGAAAAATTCGAATTCGAGAATGCAGCTATGTGCTATAAACCCATTGAATTTGGGTATATAAACTGCAAGTTTGAAATGACTCAAAACTCGCGTTGTCTTTCGACAACTTTTTTTCACGGCAGTCTGCGTGAACTAAAGCATTTTTCAGTAAGAGCGCTTCAACGGTTTGACTTTTTTAACTATTTTTTTTTTTATTATCGAGTTTGAACATATACATTTAAGTATGAAATTCGATTTCTTTTGCATGACCACCGCGTGCACGTTTTACGAAGTCCAATCGTTGAACCCAATTTTCGACCACTCTTTTGCATAAATCGGCCGAAATTCCAGCAATTTCGCGTTCAATATTGGTTCTGAGCTCACAAATCGTCGCCGATTGTTACTGTAGACCAATGGCTTCACATAACCCCAAAGAAAATAGTCTAGAGGCGTCAAATCACACGAGCGCGGCGGCCATTCGACCGGTCCATTTCTGGAAATAATGCGCTCATCGAACTTACTCTTCAACAAATTAATTGTAGCGTGTGCTGTGTGGCTTGTGGCCCCGTCCTGTTGAAACCACATTTCGTCTAAGTCTATACCATTCAATGGCGGCCAAAAATAATCGTTTATCATGTCGCGGTATCGATTTCCATTCACAGTAACGTGGCGATCGTTCTCGTCAACGAAAAAATATGGGCCAATTACGTCGCCGGCATGTAAACCGCACCAAACAGTGATTTTTTCGGGATGCAACGGTGCCTCATGAATCACGTGTGGATTGCTTTCTGCCCAGTAACGCATATTTTGGTTGTTGACAAAGCCATTGAGCCAAAAGTGAGCTTCATCACTGAAGATAATTTTTTGGAAAAAAATCTGGATCATCATCGCAGCAACAGAACAATTATTTTCATAAAAATTTGCACAATTTGCAATCGTTGCTCAAGTGTGTAGCGTTCCATGACGAAATGTATACTAATGAAGTTTACAAATGACAAGCGAAAAATAAAAAATATTGCGTCATTCGCGCTCCCTATTGGCCTCTGGTGACGATCCAGCATGCTTGTCCAGCAGGCTTATATGTGTGCGTGTCGGGTGACACTCGTACTTGCTTCGTGTCACACATACTTGTTGTTGGCTTTTGCTTGATGAAAATCAAAAATTTTAGATATTAGCGTCAAGCACCCGACACGCACACATATAAGCCTGCTGGACAGCATGCTGGAGCGTCACCAGAGGCCATATCGGAAAAAAGTTGAAGCGCACCTATTGAAAAACGCCTTACAAGAAGCTATAAAACTGCATATTCAAAACTTGTCTGATGAAAAAGTTTGTTGAAATTTTCTTCAACTTGCACACATTTCGAAACTTGAAAAAATTATTAAAATTCATTAAGAAACAAAAAACTTCTTAGAAAGTCTCTGTGATATAGTTATTAAACGCACTTTATGGCATGTGCTGTATGTAGACTTTAGTTTTTGGCTATAAGTAAGTATAGTAATTATGCGTGTTAAAAGTTTGCTTGAGAAACATGAGTGCATATGCATACATACATACGTACATAATATGTGAATTCATTCCGTTAAAATAAAAATATTTGTAATAGGGGCCACAAATTAGCTCGTAATAAGTACCAAGCAAATTAAAACGGTCGACGTGACCAAATGGGTTGGTGCGTGACTACTATTCGGTAGCGCTAGGCTCCGAAGCCCCGACCATAAAACACCTAATGATAGAAAAAGTGTTTTTTAATAGCTTTTGGCCCTCAGCATTCAAATGCAAACTTCCGAAAAAAACACCTCAATAGCGTAGGTAGGTTCATCCATTGGAAAATACCATCCAGTGGAAAACATCAAGGCCACATCACAAATAGGAGGATAATCTCGGCCAATCACTCAATAAGCTCGGTGTAACTCAAATGACTTATAGAATAAGAAATATTTCTTTCCAGATGTTAAAATAAATACTTACGATCGAAAATTGAGCCACTACGGCTGCGATCGAAAGTTAGTCTATTAGAATGTTATTTCTATAGTACGTATTATGTCAATGGGAATACAGTGCTTATTGCATATAAGAACTATAGATTGAGGGAAAGCTAAAATGGCACATATATTCCTTGATTTACAATGCAGACTTAAAATCGGAGTATATTGAGAAAATTACCGGATTCCGAAACCACAGATCCGTAATCTGCGATCCAAAATTAAGTTTACTTGTCTAGGCGTTTTTTATATCTTGTCAGAATTTGGCACTTAACCTACATATAAGTATAGCTTTATAGCGAAATATAAGTAATACATTGGTATACCTATGTATCTTTAAAACAAAAAGAAAAAAACAAAATGAGTTAGTTTTACTTTTAATCTTTTTTATTATATAAAATTTTATGAAAGAAAAATTTCTTCAATAAAATTTAATTCATAAAATTGAGTTATTAATTTGCATACTGTTATCTATGACCTATAATCCGGACACTCCAATAATCTGCAAGGCATCGGAAATCTGGCTGTCCAGATTGCCGCAACAGCACTATAGTTGTTTTATTCGCAACTCGCTTGAAATTATGCAGTACCATTCAGTTTAATACCTATGCATGGCTTAGCAACATACGGCTTATTATTACACAAATTTATACTTGTTTCTTAAATCTTTCTCGCCCTTTATTACTCGTTTGGAGCAGAGGTACGATCTTGCATTTGGGTTTAATCATAAGCACATGTTCAAACAAGCACAAATTTACTATTATTATTTTTCTTTTTTTAGAAAAGGTTTCCATTTCTGGTAAAATATGCGTTCTTGTATTCACTCCCAAAATACAATCCCGAAAAGCAGTGCACCAGAAATTAATTCGTAAGGCTTAGAGTACAGCTCGCAAAAAACGCACCTTGTAATAAATCTTTTACAAAATTTTGAAACTTGGACTATTACAGAACGAACTATACTTTTATAAAAAAAAGTAATTAAGAAATAAATAGTCAAAACTTGCCCAAATGTTAAGGTGCTATTTTTTCGTGGGCTGTTCCATCTCTCAATGTTGTACGCGCTATTTAAAATGTCCTAAAAGCAGTTCAGCCAATGTTTTAATCAACAAGCCAGATAAAAAACTTTGTCATATCAAAATTGTTTTAGGTCGTCAGAATTCTACAACATACTTGTATATGTACGCATCTATGAATAAAAAGTTATTGACGGCTCATATTGCAGTGAGAATTATCTCATAACAATTAATAACAACTTGCCATAACTACATTGGTTATTCAAAGTGAAAAAGATAATGTAATTTATATGTGCCAAGAATGATTTTCATATACAGGGCAGGCCATATAGCGTTTGCTTTTTGAACCACCTATTTTTTTGAGAATGGTAACACAAATGACATGTCAAATGTGTTCATAATTTACTTAAAGGTTTGACATTTACGAAATGGGACGCTATACGCTTGAACAAAATTGGGAAATATTGAAAACCTTTTTCCAAAGTGGTGAGTCTTCTTCTTCCTCCGCGGTTACAGTAAATGGCGAGCCTTACCGTGACATGCTCAACGAGTTTGTTTTTCCAAAAATTGAAGAGGATGACATGGACGACATTTGGTTTCAACAGGATGGTGCAACTTGTCACACTGCCAAAGTTACACTCGAACTTTTGGCTCCCGTTTTTGAATAATCAGCCGAAATTCCGATATCAATTGGCCGCCTCGGAGCTGTGATTTAAGCCCGTTGGACTATTTTTTGTGGAAAGCCGTTAAGGACAAATACTATGCGAACCATCCAGAGACCATTGATGCTTTAAAACACGAAATGGAAGTTGCCATTCATGAAAATGGAGCCCAAACAATCGAAATTGTGCTTAAAAATTGGGTTGATCGAATGTGTAAAGCCAGTCGCGTCAGTCATTTGAACGATATTATTTTTCATTCATAAATGACAATGTTCAATCTTCAAAATAAAAGAACAAGTTTGAAAAAATATTGATTGGTTTTTTTTTATAGCCGATTCAAAACGCAAATTTTACATGGCCCACCCTATACAATACATACCTACATATATGTACGTACTGTAAGTATTTGCCAGCATACTTACCTTTGTTCACGGAATCGTTCTCCTGGTGTTTTCTCTCACTCTTCCCTTGGGGATGTCTTAAATACCATGATAAAAGATTAATATCTGTTCGGACCTTATCCGAATCATACATTGGCCTTCTAATATTATAGGCCTTATCTCCACAAATCCTTACTGATGCAAGATGACTTTTGCCTTTATATTTAAATATGAATAGAGTGACTTAGTGGTTATAATTAGGACAAACATAAGTGCAATAGTTTTAACATTTTGGGAAAAACCAATAAAATTTTATATGTTCTTGAGTATATACTATGTACATATGCTCTGTACATGCATACAATTGCGCCTACCAAAAATATGAAATTGTATACCACACTTTGGAATTTTTTTCCAAATAACTTTTTGATCAAATGCCTAATTCAAAAGCTAGCAAAAGCAAGTTTAAAATAAAATAATGAAGCATTTCGATTGTTTAATAAAAGTGACAACACGCGTTTCGTTACGTACCAACATATTTATGTGCTGGTTCAGGGTAATAGGAAATTCTATGAACTTCCTTGGCAACATGGCGTACGGGATTGGTTATCCTTTCAACATATGCATCAAGGGCGAGTTGAGAAGTTGGCCCGTACGAGTATCTGTAAAGAAATAATTTTAAGTAGCTTGGTATTTGCAGCTTAAACTTTAAATATTTAATATTTTATTCCTCTTACCCAGTAACTGGAAACGGTGTACAGCTCCGCGCCCGACGAATCACTGGGGTTTGGATGTCGCGAATTAAGGACTGTGCCCGGTGACGAATCCGATTCGTTTCGTCTTGAAATGTCTGCAGATCAATAAGCCAATTTAAATTGGTAATTGCATTAAATTTACAAGTTCATAATACATATACAATATAGTTATGGTGTTAGTTATAATATCGTTAAAAGCGTTCAAGCCAAATACAATAAGTTAAGAAACTTTGAATGGCTTTTTAAACAGTTCTGTGATTTTCTTATACATACATGTGTACTTAGATATGCATGTAAGTATGTATGTATTTGTGAGCATATATCTCTTTATAAAATTGGCTCTTACCGTTCTTAGTGTATAAGAGATTTTAGCTATTTATGGTTTTTCGATGGTCGTATGCGTATATGTATATGCTTACATATACGAATATTCAATAATTAGTGTGAATTGCAAGTAGTAACGTTTTTTAGGTGGAATATACACGTAGTATGAGTATACTATTATTGTTGTTAATTTAGGCGATTTAAAGAAATTTAACACTCACTGTAAAGGGCTCGGTGTTGAGATAATTGGTTAGAGCGCGGGCGCCATATCCTGGTAGGGTTCTTTTCAGGTATGATGTTGATCGCACTGGTGAGGTAGTTATCCTAGGGCTCAGGGAGCGTGTGTACACGCGAGATATGGGCGAATAGTAATAGGATGGAGTGGAGTACACATAAGTGGATGGCGTGTACGAGCTGTAGGTAGTTGCTGGCCAATATGACAAACTCGAGGAGCTCGGTGTTCTGTAGGTGTATGAGATCGTACGCTCTGGTGAAGAAACAACCCGAGTAGTTGTGCGGATAACGCGAACCGGCGATGGCGAGTGTAAAACGCGTGTCACTACGCGGGTTGGGGAAGTTACAACTCGAATAGGCGAAGAAACAAAACGCGATCCAGTGTATACCCGTTTAGGAATCGTATACGAAGAGTAAATTGGGTAACTCGTTCTATACACCTAAGCAAGATGAATAGGATTTGTTTGTTAAATAATAGCAATTTTTTTGTGTTTTTGTGTTGATTACAAGCATACTTACAAAGATATAAAACCATTTGAGCGTTAGTATGAAATTTCCCATTTTAATGTGTTAAAAAAAGGTGGTACTCAAAGCTACTTAAAGACCTTACGACCAACTTTCGGTAAATAGAATTGAGTGCGTGCAAAAAATATTTCTTAAGCAGGCATTACGTTATCTACGATTTCAGGTTCATGTTCCATCCTCTAATTCTCGGCCAAAGCTAATTAATTGTGAATCTCTACAAAAGAAGACAGTAATTTAACTTTCGTTTCTTTTCGGATTTGTTAATGGCATCGTCGCTTGTTCGGTTCTACTTAAACGGATAAGCTATAATGTTCCACAAAGAAGTCTGTGTAATTGATACCCTTTTTATGGGGAAAACTTTAAGACTAAGTTTGCGAGTATAATTCATTTCCCACTTCCGGCTTCCTTGATTTATCTAGATCTAATTTTTGTAAAAATTTTAAATTTAGTTGCTTAATATTGCATTTTTATTGATTGCTAATACTGTAGTTGCCAAATTTGGCTTGTTTTCCTTTAAATTTTTGTATAGTCTGCAATGCAATTTGTACTGTAGATTATTAAATTAAATTAATAAATATTTATAGTACAAATACAGCTTAATTAATTTTAGAAAGACATATTATAACAATCATGAGTGTAATACTGGAAAGCCCCAGAACTCTTTCTTTTAGGCCTTATACGAGTAAATATTTAAAAGTATTAGTTGGAGGATGTGTGGTGTATGAAGCATTTTGATGCAATCATGCAAAATACCTAAAAAATACGAAGTAACGAATGCCTTCAAGCCACCGAACTACAAACCACACGATTTGATACTTTTGAGTTTCAAATAAAAATACTTAACGGTGATTTTTTAGCTATTATCTTTTTTAAACAGTTGGTTTAAACAACATTAAATTATATGGACTGGACTACTAAGTGTGTCTTAACATCTGTCGAATTTCTGTTTTGACTTTGACTCGTTTGGCCTCGTGGGCAAATTTCTTTTTCAAAATGGCTGGAGATGTGGGGTTAATGATGCTTATTCTAACGGGTTTTTGCTCATTTTCGGTTAGGAAATGGGCTGTCATCGTGTTCTTGTACGAGACTTCATTTAATTAGGAACCATTTTTAACACCGATAATAATGTCAGCCTTGAACTCCCACACATAATCTCTCTTGCCAACAAGTGCTACTTTGGACTAAATAGGCAATTGGATAGTAAAGTTCTCTCTCGACGAACAAATCTACCATTTTATAAGTCTCTTATCATGCCCGTCCTATCCTAAATAGAATGTAGCAGACGTGATTGTATTGTTACGTCTGCTACTTTCTA
Source organism: Anastrepha ludens (assembly GCF_028408465.1). NCBI lineage: Eukaryota > Metazoa > Arthropoda > Insecta > Diptera > Tephritidae > Anastrepha > Anastrepha ludens. The sequence goes on from NC_071498.1 coordinate 75,817,262, forward strand.
GAAAGCTTTTGCTGTATAAGGTAGATCTGCGGCCTTAACGGTCATTCTCGAAGGCTGAGCAATGACGTCGCTTTCATCAATTTGATTATCACTTTATTTTTACCTTATATCATCGTTGAACTCTGATCTATTGGTTCCGGTATTCTATTGATTGTATTGTTACGTCTGCTACTTTCTAGAAAGCTTTTGCGGTATAAGGTAGATCTGCAGCCTTAACGGTCATTCTCGAAGGCTGAACAATGACGTCCCTTCCTTCAATTTGATTATCACTTTATTTTTACCTTATATCATCGTTGAACTCTGATCTGTTGGTTCCGGTATTCTACCATCCGAGTGCGCTGAGGTGAAACTCGGCTGAAATGGCTGGTGGGCTAATGACATTAAAATCTGAACAGGCCTTGGAATGCGTTCAGGTACATCCTGTCGCCATAATGTAGATGCAGTTCAGTTAACTCCCGCCTTGCGCCTAGCCTGGTTCTGAAAACATGCCTCATAAGATCATGTGTCAACCTCCACAGGACCTCCTTGCTCGGCATTGTTAACTTGGGGCCATTAAGAAACGACTACACTTTCTGAGTCCTGGATAACGCCTCCGAGCGGCGACACGTGAACCTATTCTAAGTCCAAACATATCAGATGGTAGTGACAGCAAGCTTCATGTGTCGAAAGTTCTGAGGGCAGAAGATCGTCATAGCCTATGCCTAAAGCTATTTCAGGTAGGACCTCTGGAGTGAAGTTGTAATCGGCTTCCAGGATTGTATCCGGGAGTGTAAACGGAAATAAGCTTTATTTAGGTAGGGAACCGCGTGTGGGGCCATCCACGGATCCAGGTGTCGAGGGGTTAGAGAAGATGGCCACCACTAGTAAGAGCATATCCACTTACTTTCCGGGCCACTTATCTCTCTTCAAGGGCAATCTATGAGGCCTAAGCGGAACTTAAGGCAAACCAAGAAGGTTTTCTCTGCTCGGTGCAGAAGAAAACAATGGCGCAAAAGTAAGTACGCCATTATTCTTACGGTGGTCAACAACGGGCCGTTACCTCCACATGCTTGTTGCATCCATATGCAGAGGCTCCCCCCCGAAACTTCTACTATGGAAATTTACACCTTTACGAAGAGTGAATCGACGAAGTGGTGGAGATATGCACCTCTGCGTGTAACAGAACCCTCAATAAGACCGTCCCCTTAAAAGGAAAAGCCGCCTTTGTGGAGAACTAAACTCTCTCAACTTAGACTTTCGCGTATACGGCATTTTAATAGAACAGGAAGAGTTAAGTCATTCATAGGGTGGATTTAAGTGAACTCAATAAGACCTAGCTAGTGCACAAACCTGTAAAGTCGCGTCCGAAGGAACTTTAAAGGCACACGAATTTTGTAGGTTTGCATCCGCGCTTTGAGACTTGGTACTGTTCTGACTCCTTTTAACCATAACCGTAGGTAGTCATCGTTCAAAGTTTTTTATAACCATCGAACATAATCCTTTCTCCGCTATCCTTTCTTCGAATGGTAATATAATCTAACCTAGTTGCCTTTTAGACAGTCACGATTTTGGATGAATGCATTTTATGCTCTCAAGTCTAAATAAATCCTCTAAATCGAAATCAAAGATCAGAGTAGGTTTCAGCCAAACTTGTCCATTTAATTTCGAACTATCCGTGTAAACGCAATAAAGTATTATACTAGGTACATCTAATATTTATACGTGGAAACTCAGAGCAACAGCACGAAGGCTTGTCTTTAAACAATACATCAAAGTTATGTTATAAGTTTTATGAATATAGCCTTTCTGTATGAAGTGTATTGCCTGACTTTTCCGATCAACATAACCGGCCATCTAAGGCAACAATCAGCCGTTTGGTTCAGTAATTTGAAGAGCTGTGCGCCTTCATATGCATCATACGGCTGGAAATATTGCCACTGTGGAACAAAGTACGAGTAGGTATCAGGAGGAGACGACCTCAATTCATCATGCGCGCTATTACTATTAAAAGTGAACATTATCGTAACATGATAACGAACTTTGAATGACCTGAATTAGATGACATGAACTTGGACAATATGTCAATGCCATAATACAATATGATACCACGACATGATGTTATCGATGTTATGTTTTGTGAAACCCTTCAAGACCGAACTAGCCAATAAAATGGCTTGGGAAGGTTTATTTAAAATAAACCAGAACATGATAACATGGTATATGGACGAACCCCAGTAGAAGGTGCAGGGGCAGGTGTCTGCGGACTCGAAAGTGCTAGGCAAGAATACAAGTGTTTTTCAAGCGAAAGTCTACGCTTACTTTATCGTGTAGCGCAGCAGTACTAACAGAAGTTTAGCTGTCCTTACTGTCCAGGCATTATCAAAGTTTTCAACTCTTTCCAGGAATGTCTTGATAAGCTGTCCGGAGCATCCGTGTACGTAACGACAGGGAAAATTCTCCTCTCTTATTCAGAAAGTAGAGAAAAGGCTATGAATATCATCCTCAGTGATAGGTAGCTTTAATCTAAATCGATTTAAAGATTGTTTAATTAAATAAGATACAATGTATGAACTAAATACAGTAGGTTCTGTTTTTATGCAGTAGATACGTTCCGCAAGAAACAGCATAAAAAAAACAACATAAAAAAAGCTACTAGTTCTATAGTAAAACTATAGATACGTTTCAAAAGTGCTAAAACCGCATAAATCTGAAATAATGTAATAAAATCGCATAAAAAAGGGCACTAGTCCCATATTATAACTATAGATACGTTCCATAGACCACATGAATCTGAAATAATTAAATAAAATCGCATAAACAAAATATTGTATTTTTGAAAATTATATCTTTATTTAAGAAATGTCAGAATCGAAAAATAAATTTAAGTCAGAAATAGAATCAGACAATACCCACATGTTGCGCGTTCGTTTAGGATTTGGCGTAAAATCACTTTCGTCACTTGAAGAAATGTACACGTCTGATCTAGATAGTTATGCAGGCGGTTCCATACTTGTAGGGTTAGCATTTCTGATGTAATCTGTGATGAGTTTTTGCTTAGCTGGTTTAGAATCTTGTTTATATGTACAATTCCTTATAGGTCGACATGCATTTTGTAATTAAAAAAAAAACCGCACTATTTCAAAACCGCATAAAAAAAAGCCGCATAAAAACAGAACCTACTGTAACTATAATTTTAGAACCATTACAGGTATTCCAACAGGGCATTGTAGATCGGTTTATAACTAACTTGGGAATATACTGCAATGGAACTTGCAGGTTCTGTAGGTAGGAAGATGAACCCGCCAATCATATGTCGTGCCCAGCACAGATGCATAAGCAACACAAACAACTGAGTAAAAATATTTTATCACGCGAGGAAATGAAAATCAATAAAATAGGATAAATACTTAAATTTATTGATAGATAAAATAGATACCATAGACTAAAAATATTATAGAATAAAAAAATCATTTCTACAAATTTTGTTATTTTTTACTTATAAAAGAAAATCTACGGTCTTATTGAATCACTTCATAGAGTAGCGAGATACTAGAAGCTAGTAATAAATGTGTTAACAAGAATGTAGCGTAGCAATTTTATATTTTTCGTATGAAAGCTATCGCGGAAAAGTTGTGCAGGCAGAGTTATCAGTTGTGATTTGAGCAATGTCAATGCTAATAATTTATGCAGGTAAATACTTACACGGGAGACGGGATACTGAAAAATTTAATAAAATGTATTAGAACTATTAATAATCAAATATTATATTATCTATATATAAAAATAAGTATAGATTATAATAAATCGTGCCATATCATATGTGTTAAATTAATTACGTGACCGTATGCACTATTAATATCTATATGCACTATCTACCAAATAATTTTGAATTAATTTTCATCGTTTATTTGTAGCTACAATCCTAGCTGCTCCTGAAAGTATCTTGAAAAAAAATAATAAATATTTGCTTAAGTTGAAATTAAAACGTAAATTCGAATTAAAGAAATTCTCGAACAAACAGGAATATTTTACATACATATGTTGGACATTATACTTCAATTTTCAAAGTGTCTCAAAGACAACTTCGCGAAAGATAACCCGCCAAATTCGCTAGGCAAAATCAAAATTAATAAATAAAATTAAAACAATTATTGCAATGCTTTTAGATAAACAAAATTCTTGTTTTTTTTCACCAGCGCTCGTGTAAGCAAACAGTTCAGATTCTTTTCCAATTCAGTAGTATGGTATTATTTATATTTGTACGCTCGGATAAATAGAACACCATTGACCAAGTTCATCATTGGAAATTCCAAGAAAATAAATGTGCAAAAATTTATGAAAACTATCTGCACTAAAGATCTGACTCTGTGGTATACCTTGTCGGATATTTCATCGATTATCTTAAATAAAGGGTGGGCCATGTAAAATTTGCTTTTTGAATCGGCTATAAAAAAAAAACACTAATCAATATTTTTTCAAACTTTTTTTATTTTGAAGATTGAACATTGTCATTTATAAATGAAAAATAATATCGTTCAAATGACTGCCACGACTGGCTTTACAGAAGGCCATTCGATCAACCCAATTTTTAAGCACATTTTTAATTGTTTGGGCTCCAATTTCATGAATGGCAAGTTCGATTTCGTGTTTTAAAGCATCAATGGTCTCTGGATGGTTCGCATAGCATTTGTCCTTAACGGCTTTCCACAAAAAATAGTCCAACAAAAAACAGTCCAGCTCCGAGGCGGCCAATTGATATCGGAATTTCGGCTGATTATTCGGTTTTCAGAAACGGTAGCCAAAAGTTTGAGTGAAACTTTGGCAGTGTGACAAGTTGCACCGTCCTGTTGAAACCAAATGTCGTCCATGTCATCCTCCTCAATTTTTGGAAACAAAAACTCGTTGAGCATGTCACGGTAACGCTCGCCATTTACTGTAACCTCGGAATAAGAAGAAGACTCACCATTTTGGAAATAGGTTTTCAATATTTCCCAATTTTGTTCAAGCGTATAGCGTCCCATTTCGTAAATGTCAAACCTTTAAGTAAATTATGAACACATTTGACATGTCATTTGTGTTACCATTCTCAAAAAAATAGGTGGTTCCAAAATCAAACGCTAGATGGCCCACCCTGTAGATGTGTGAAATTATCTTTGGTAATATTCATTGCACCAAGCGAAGTTATTTAAAAAGATAAATTGTATGCTCGTATTTGTATTTTTCAAGAAATGTGACGTTCCAGGACCCGAGGAACGTAATGGTTCTGGTGGACAATTCAGTGCCGACAATTTGATTTTCCAATTTGCACAGCACAATCATTGTGTTTTAGTGGTGAAATTGAGTACCATGAATGTTCACAAACTTTATTCGTTGAGCCAATGGTCAGAGACTTGTAAGAACTAAATATAATCAATGTGACTATCGTAGTGGAATGTTGTTCAAATGATATTTGTACGCTCATCTGTACTTCACTTTCTTCTACTCTGGCAGTGGCTAGACTAAATTTACTTGGCATGATTTTCAAAAATACTTGGTAAAATACATAAATAATTATATTTTTTTTCTGCACAAGCATTAATATAGAACACCACCCGCTCCGAATTGACTTTAAAAAAATCCAAATGTATCCAAACGATTTATTCGAGCCCAATAGTAACTCACAAAAATAAAAATGGCATTATAGACCGGTTGAATTAGGCCAAAACGTAGGGGTGAAGCTACTAAAATTCTTAACAAGCTGAAAAGGGATGAAATTGTTCAAAACCTATGTAAAAACAAGCTCCCAATCGATCCAGCTGGGGAAAAAATTTAACTCAAGGTCAAAGGTTAAAACAATGGGTTTTTTGTGAATTTCTCGAAAACGGTCAGTTTTATCGCAAAATTAACTCAGACAAAAATTGTAGATCATACAATTATCTACAAAAAAGGTATGAATGATTTTTTTCCCGAAATACCACCGTTTCTACGATATAACGAAGTAAAGAGTTGCAAGTGTAATAATATGCATAAGCACGCCACTTATATTATATACACTTTTGTAGTAAAGTAAACATCCTTTTATATCGGTGATTTTAACTGAGATTTAAAATATAAAACATACACATGAGTATAATTCTCAGAATATTAGGTATAATGAAACTCCCTTATTTTATGTGCTAGTGTAACCTTGAAGCGACAGCTGCCCATCTGTTCAATTGTGTGCGTGGTCGTATACCTGCTTTATGTGAGAATTCCCCCTAAATGAACTACCGTTAGTCTTGAGCGTCACTCCATAGTGAAAACTAGTGTTTATTCTAACCTATTTTATGTTACTTTAATTTTTATAATAAAAATGTCAGAATATTGTTTTATTTGTGCTAAACTTTTAACTGAAAGTGCAACTGTTACTGTCGAACGTTATACTCGAAAATCTTCTATTGCGTCAGTTAAAAAAAGACAACGTGAAGGACAAGAAGCTAATACACCTGAAGTAATCCCTCCTCATACTAGATCACGTGTATCCGATTTATGTTTTAAAAAATTATGCATGTTTTGTGATCTGGAAATGAACGAAGAGTGCGAGATGAAAAAAGAAGTGGAACGTCGTTGTCGAATTAGCCATGTAAGTACACTTCAATTCAAAGATTCAAATCTAAAAATAGCTCTGAATCGTTCCGATTTGTAGCAGAAGCTGTTGTCGCGCGAATAGAATTTGAATATGATTTAGTTGCTGCTGAAGTTAAATATCATCGTGATCGCTGTGCTACTTTTATGAACCCTACACTCAGTGGAGCTAAAGTCGGTCGTCCTAAAGACGAAACTACGGACCTGGACCTATCAACTTTTGTGAAGTGTAAAAATCGCGTATTATTTTTACATGCAATAACTGGCTGTGACAGAACATCTGCATTTTACAGGAGAGGTAAAACGACCGTCTTTAAATTGTTTGAAAAGCAAGATTTAGTTCAATGTGCTGAAGTTTTCAAAAAAGTTGATTCAACTCCACAAGATGTTATCACCAGCGGAACTCGTTTTCTTCTCTGTATGTACGGAGCAGCTAAAAAAACTACCTGCTTAGATAAATATCGATATGCATGCTTGGTTAAGAATACTCGAAATAAAAAACAAGTACAATTAACTTGTCTTCCTCCAACGACGGTCGCTGCTCATCAACATCTTTTCCGGGTGTATTGCCAAGTTCAAGTACGGCTTGGCTAGACCCAACAGATTGGGTTTGGAATTTGGTCGATGATACATTAGAACCGATTCAGATTTTACTGCCATCTGCACCAGAGAAAATACTAAACACGATTTTTTGCAACTGTAAAAAGGATGCAATGCCAAATGTGGTTGCAAAAAAGTGGGTCTGTATTGTTCTCTGGCGTGCAAAAAATTGTCAAGGCCGATCGTGTTCTAATGTTGAATCACCAACAGCAGAAGATTCGTTCGGTTCCGACGAACTGGCATGCGATTCTTCCTTGTTGACGCAATTTACTTGCAGGCAGTATGAAGAAGAAGAAGAATAGGAAGAAGACTAACATATATGATTGTAACTCGGAATAATACAATACATTTTTTTATCTACGATTTTTTCATTTTAAATCAGTTTTAAGTCCGGAAAATTCTTTTTTACTTCCGTTTTTTTTTATTTTAATAACAACAGATCCGTGGAATAGGCCTACTGGGGAATCTACGTTAAAAAAAACGCGCTAAGTACACTACCTCCGAGGTCGCGTGGAAATGTGTGCATATTATGACACTTGCAACTCTTTACTTCATTATATCTTAGACACGGTGGTATTTAGGGAAAAAATCAAACCTTTTTTGTAGATAATTTTATGATCAACAATTGTTGTCTGAGTTAATTTTGCGATATAAATGACCGTTTTCGAGAAATTCACGAAAACCCCATTTTTTTAACCTTTGACCTCGAGTCAATTTTTCTTTAGAAAAGAGAATCAGAAAACACAAAATAACATCAAATTTTATTCTTTTGTATAAATCGTGCTAAGTATCAGGTATCTGTTTATAAACTGTTAGTGTACGAATAAATTGTGTTACCACTGTATATATGTATATATAAATGTACAGTGTATATTTTTCTTTATTGCATGATCTGTAAATAAAAACAAAAACGAAGCTATATTTAAAAAATTTTACATTTTTCGTTATATTGAGGTTTTAATATAATATTTTATAAATATAACGAGACTATGACATAACGAAACAGTTCATAACTTCGTTATGTCGAGGCATTATTCTCATTCGATCGAGCTATTTGAACAGTGTGGGCAGACGGGCTTTTTAGCACTTACAATCTATTTGTCAAGAAATTTCCCGGTTCTTTAAATTTGAAAATGAAAAAGGGAGCAGGTTTCCACTTCTGTTGTGTACATTGTGAATAAATAGTTCTCACGTTGCCCCCAACGAACGGAAGCAATTTACGAGAAGGATGTTTTGGAACATTAAATCTTATTCGTTCTAAAAAATACGCACAATTGCTTGCCCTATTGACGATTTTATAAGTAAAATCGTCAAAAATGAAAATGCCTAAATATTTGCTTAATACAATTTTCAGCTTTGAAATTGCTAATGATTTCAAATCCATGATAAATCACCAAAACTTACGTGCTGACTCAAGCTCTCCGGATTCATCTGATGAAGATAACATTATTTTTGTATAATTAAGTTTAGTCTTCTACGCATTTTACAACATAAGTAATTTATTTTCCCAATTACTAACGCTGGAAATATTGTATTCAACCAACCAACCGCTGCCGATTCACTTACAACGCAGAGAGATTGTCGTCTTTGTCTACAAGGAGGCGAAAAGCTTCGTCGGTACGTCAATAGCACTCAAAAATCTCTTATACATGTTTCCTTGCTTTCCATCGAATCCATAAATAAATATCATTTCATGTTTTACCATAAATTTCATGCTAATCATTTTTTTTTTCTTCAACCTTCTTCGAAATGAGTCAAAATAAAGAACGAAACAAAAACAAAACTCAGCGATTATTTTTGCTCCGGTAGATAACTCAATGCATGCCAAAACCAATGAAAAAGGTAAGAAATTAAAAATATGTACATATTTACAGTATATAATAAAAGGGTTATTCTTTACAAAGTTTGAACCCAGATTATTTCAATGCAGTGCTGAAGGTCTTGACATTTGGGTGCTTCGCTATGAGCGCCTATATTCCCTAAACACCAGTTTTTTTCATTGGATTTTACACAATATATACATAATAATGAGTATGAGCGAGATAGATTTAGTTTTACAGTAGTTGCAATTGTTTACGCGAAAAGGTGATGAGAATTTACATGACACAAAACTTCTGAAGATATTGAGAATGTGATTGTAGTGGTTTTAATATACTCAAAACGGAAAAAGAGGTCAACCAGGATACGATCTGGTGCATGCAGAGTACCTTGCGCAATTTTTGATGTACAATATCGGCCAACATCTATTTACAACATAATTGCTTTCAATACATAGTATTCATGGGCTTCCATCCGTGTGCATAGAGTCCACACTAAAGCTGTAAAGCACAGAGTTTTCGTTTTTCCTAATTCATATCAATTTGATCCTAAAATTTTTAGTACAATACTTTGAACCGGCACTGATATCAATGCATATATATAGCATTGTCCTATATCTGCAAAGCTAGTGTTGAGCCATAGTTATTCATTTTTTATTCTAACAATGTGCGTACTTAAGTAGTCAATACTACTTTTTGTTCCAGCAGAACGACGTGCTGTTCTTGAACCTATCGATTTATTGAAGAAAGTGTTCGGAGATAGAATCATCTCCACAAATGGCTATACACTGACTTCCAGATGAAGTGATTTACATTGTTGTTGTGTTGTTGTTGTAGTTGTGATAGTCCCTGGCCGAATATAAATCCGGGTTGTTCAAGTAACGTAGAACCGCTGTCGTGGGTCATTTTTTGGTGCAGTTGACCGACGGCGAAATTAAAAACCGAATTTTATCATATAATCTTCTTCAACGAAAATCGTTGAAAACCGCGTTCATAAAGGACAACTTTTGTTGCTTCAACTTTTCAACATTTCTTAGATGTATCTTAACATTGACTTAACCTAACTGTTCATTTTGGCTTACAAATGTATTCTATAATTCTTGCATGACGATGTTGGTACTTTTGACTTGAAAGTTATGAAAGACTTTGTCTAATTGGGAATAAATGGCACCAACAATGTCAGCCTTGAGATCAGGCAAAGGACAATTATTGCCCCGTAATGCGTCGAAGAATTGGGAAGGACCTCTCCGAGCCGTTTGATACCAAACGAGGTTTCAGACAGGGTGACTCGCTGTCGTGTGACTTCTTTAACCTGATGTTGGAGGGCATCGTACGAGCCGCAGAACTTAATCGCTCAGGCACAATTTTTTATAAGAGCGTACAATTGTTGGTGTATGCTGATGATATCGACGTCATCGGCCTTAACTACCGCGCTGTTAGTTCTGCCTTCTCCAAACTGGATGAAGAGGCAAAGCGAATGGGTCTTGTGGTGAACGAGGGCAAAACGAAATACCTCCTGTCTTCAAATGTCACTGTAGACAATTATAATTTCGAGGTTGTAAAAGACTTCGTCTATTTAGGAACCAGCATAACACCGAGCGAGCCGCCGTAGCCGAATGGGTTGGTGCGTGATACCATTCGGAATTCACAGAGAGGTCGTTGGTTCGGATCTCGGTGAAAGCAAAATTTATAAAAACATTTTTCTAATAGCGGTCGCCCCTTGGCAGGCAATGGCAAACCTCCGAGTGTATTTCTGCCATGAAAAAGCTCCTCATAAAAATATTTGCCGTTCGGAGTCGGCTTGAAACTGTAGGTCCCTCCATTTGTGGAACAACATCAAAACGCACACCACAAATAGGAGGAGGAGCTCGACCAAACACCTAACAGTAGTGTACGCGCCAATTATTTATTTTTTATTTTATTAACACCGATAACAATGTCAGCCTTGAAATCCAACGTAGAATCTCTCTTGCCAACAAGTGCTGTAAAGTCCTCTCTCGACGAACAAAACTAACACTCTACAAGACTCTCATCATACCCGTCCTAACGTATGGCGCAGAAGCTTGGACGATGACAACATCCGATGAAGCGACGCTTGGAGTGTTCGAGAGAAAGATTCTGCGTAAGATTTTTGGACCTTTGCACGTTAGCAACGGCGAATATCGCAGACGATGGAACGACGAGCTGTATGAGCTTTACGACGACATAGACATAGCACAGCGAATAAAGATCCAGCGGCTACGTTGGCTGGGTCATGTCGTCCGAATGGATACAAACGCTCCGTCTTTGAAAGTATTCGATGCGGTACCAGCTGGTGGTAGCAGAGGAAGAGGGCGGCCTCCTCTGCGTTGGAAAGATCAGGTGGAGAAGGACTTTGCTTCACTTGGTGTGTCCAACTGGCGCCGGTTAGCACGAGAAAGAAACGACTGGTGCGCTTTGTTAAACTCGGCCAAAATCACGTAAGCGGTTATAGCGCCAATTAAGAAGAAGAAGAGAATGCGTCGATGATGTCAAACTATGATAAAAAGTTATTTTTTGCTTGTTGTGCATTGTAAGACGCAAAAAAATCGACTGATTGTGTAGGATTAGGTATGTTATACCTACGTATGGCATATAGCGATACACCCATACTAAGTTTAAAAAATCTGTCCGTGGAAACTTCCCAAATAGGGAAAGGGTTGTTACCTGTCTAAATCTTTAGTGAATTTAATATATAACATATATCTATATATACAGTCTGTCTTACAAAAACGTGACCGCCATAACTAACTATTTGACCAATTCGATTCAAACAAATTACATTGTTAGGGCTTATAATATTTATAATAGGCAATATATTCAATAAAAATGTACTCGTATAGTCACCACCATTAGCTATAATGGCTTCGCACCTTCGAGTCATGCGTTGAGTTAATTTCTGCGCAAGTTGTGGAAGTAATCAAATCCAAATCAGCCGAATTTGTCTTGATACTTGTTTGTCCGTCCATTTTTTTTTTATCTTAACTTTTTTCTTAACTATTACCCAAACATTTTCAATAGGGCTGACATCAGGCGACTGTGAAAGTCAATACAACATTTCAATCTCATTTTCTTTTATGTGTTTCGTTAAATTTTATTCATCAAAACTTCAAATTGGTACTAAACAATAACATTATAAATGGCTAAATCATCTTCCGAGAAGCAGTCCCAAACATGACAACACTTACAGTTCGCTGAATTTGTCAATTATCAGCAGTGCACCAGGATCGACGTATGCAACAATTCGCTCAAAAGGAAGATCCATGGGGGAATATTACATTTGCCCAATTCCGTTCGGAATTCGCCTCAGCCCATGCAAGTCTTTTTTCAATGTGTGATAATTGAGGTCTTCTGCACGTAAGCGTCCTCTAATCGTGTCTTTGGCATATAACACCACTGATCTTCTGGCCTTGCTTTGGAGAGTGATTTTTTTTGGGTCTCGTCCTGGGAAGTCGTTAACGTTTTTAACTTCAGTATAACATTGCGGCCGCCGTAGACGAATTGGTTGGTGTGTGACTAACATTCGAAATTCAGAGAGAACGTAGGGTCGAATCTCGGTGAAAGATCAAAATTAAGAAACAGTTTTTTCTAATAGCGGCCGCCCCTCGGTAGGCAATGGCAAACCTCCGAGTGTATTTCTGCCATGAAAAAGCTCCTCATAAAAAATATCTGCCGTTCGGAGCCGGCTCGAAACTTTAGGTCCCTCCATTTGTGGAACAACATCAAGACGCACACCACAAATAGGAGCAGGAGCTCGGCCAAACACCCAAAACGGGTGTATGCGCCAATTATATATATACATATATATTATATAACATTATACTTATTTTTCTATGAACGTCTTCGACTTCTTTAAATATTTTTCACTCAGATGCACGTCAAATTTTTGGACTTACCTATTTATAGTATATAAATCGTTTTTCATACGCGGAACTCATTTTGTAAAAACGCTTTCTTAATTGTAATTTTCGATTATTATTATATTATTTTGTATGTTGGTCCACTCATCTCGAAGATTTGTTCACGGTTGGAAAAATATAGCATGTTTAGTTTGTTTGTGAGAGGCATAAATAAGACAAGTGTTTTGTATATTCGGGGATTTTCTGCTGAATCAACACTTGTTATGACCCTTTTAAGCAAATCTGGATCATCGTTTACGTCATTCAATTCCTGAGCGACGCTCATGCGAAGTTGTTTATGGTCAAAATTCAGTAGTTTTGAAACGTGCTTCGCTGCCACACGGTTCATGCCCAATTTTTCGTAAGGATTGCATGGCATGAGCCAACCGATATGCCGACTTTCTCAGCAACTTTTCTAATTGGGATTCGACAATTTTCCATAACAATTTTCTTCACTTTCTCAACATTTTAATAGATTGTTGATGTGCTGGGGCGTCTAGAGCGAGCGCCGTTATTCACGTCTTCTCGATCTTCTTTGAAAAGCATGTACCACTTGTAAATATTTTTTTGACTCCGAGTACTCTCACCGTATGCCACTGTCAACATTTCAAGTGTTATTGAGCGCTTAATTCCATTTTTTACACAAAATTTTATGCAACTTCATTCATTTTTTTCAATAGTAGAACATCGCCGAACACGCAATTCTTGTCTTATTTATGCCTCTCACAAACAAACTATATTACTGAAACCGCGAATATATCTTCGAAATGAGTGGACCAACATAAAAAATAATAATAATCGAAAATTACAATTTAGAAAGCGTTTTTACAAAATGACTTCCGCTTATGCAAAACGATTTGTACACTATATAGTATATAGGACCAAAAATTTCAAAATAATAATAATCGAAAGTCGAATGTACTTAGCCCACAAAGTTTGAAAATTCACCTTAATTTTAGAACACACCTCATACGCATGTTTTGAAATACCCTTTATAATTATGCGGAAATGGATGCACCGGGATTTATGACTCCTCATGATGGCGATCATTCAACACGTACGCTATAATATGTACCCCACTCTACTGAGTAGTCAAAATTCTCATTACCTGAACAATTATTTCTTTATTTTCAATTACCATAATAAAAGATACATGTTCCATTGGTTTCTAAGTTCCACTAACGGGTCAAAGGAGTTGCTGCTTCTCTGCCTTTGACTATACCATAACCACTGATTGTGAAATGTTTCACTCTAAGTAAATTTTGAGCCATTAAAAGCTAGTGTTCATTTTTCTTATTTTCATATTCAACTGAATACCTTTTCGAAAGTTCGGAATTCGTTTCATGCTCGAATCGAATAGTCGCGAATCCATCAGTGTCTTCTGTACTTGTGCTTTTGCACGCTCCAACTAACGCATGAAAGCTAATATGGTCAAATCCAGAGCTACATATAGTATATACACATGTACCAAGTTTTCTTAAGTTTCATATCGGGTTCTAGGTTTATAATTAGGGACGATATTTTTTTCCTACTGTATTATTCCCCACTTTTTTAATTTTTAAAAATATTTTATTATTTATTTACTTTCTCATGGAAATGGAGCAAAATACTTTTTACTGGTCAAATAAAGGTTTTAAATAACTTATTTCGCCTATTTTGTAAGATATGACTAATTCCTGATTCCATGTAAAAATTTCACATCACATAAATTCGGTATAGTAAAATAGCATCCTTGTTCCTAAGGATTCATGAATATCGCATTGCTGTCATACTTATATGTACATTAACTATTCGGTTTTAAATTAAAGAAAATTATTTTTCTTTGGTTAATACAATAAGTTTTAGTTTATTTCTGGTTGCAATGTTATATCACAAGTACACATGTTAAGTTTTTTAACAATATTTTTGTTTTTAATAGCTACAAAAAAAATTAATTTAATAACAATTATGTGATTGTTTTCCTTAACATTTTAAATGTATACATATATATATATATGTATGTACCTATGTATATTAATGCTTCAAAAGAAACTAAGGTTTTGTAATCGGATATTATATATATATATTCTTGAACAAATTCGTGTTTAGTGTGATTGAATGTGAGTGTGTTTTAGTGACTTTCGACAGTGTTGTTGAATTAGTGTTGTTTAGTTAGAAAGTATGTAAGTATTGCAAGTATTAATTTAGTATTCATACTTTGTTGCAAAATATAGTATTACATAATTTAAACATGGTATGAAAAATGACGGTATCTAGTGCCACCAGGAAGGTTGCCAGAAGTTGTTGATGAATAACTGTAACCACCTGGTCCAGCGCCTGTGGTGCTAGTTCTCTCTGTGTTGTAATTGTAGGATCCGCCCGGACCAGAACGAGATGATGACTCAACCGTCGAGGAGTATGTGGAGCGTTCAGGCCTAGCGTAAGGATTGTTAGAATCGTAGGCGCTCTTTTCAACATTCGACTTGTAAGAGTATGAATAATCATTAGAACTTCTTTGGCGGTGGGTACCTGGCCTTTCAGTACACAAGTCCAAACGAGGAGTCTGCGAATGTGGGTGGCAGAATTCAAACTGATTAAATTTACTGTTTCCTTTAATACTTTCACTTACGTACAAATTAGGTAAATACGAATACAATTATGAATATAAACACTATTATATAATATTTTGATTGTTACTTTGTAATGAAAATAGCTTTTAAATTTCTTGAAAGTTCAAGATACATCTTGCTGTTTTAGTTAAGATACCAAAAAAAGAAATATTTAATTTAAAAAGGAAATTGAAACATGTTTGAATTTTTTGAAAAAAATTGCTATTTCACGTAGTGTTCACTATTTATGTATGTTCTTTTCTCTGTGCTTGTAGTTTGCCAATATTTGCTGTATATATATTATATATCAATATATGTACATTTGTAGTTTGCCAAATAATTAATCATTGTTTTCCATATAGTGCGTTAAAATATGCACATGCTTATTTTTTTGTTGTTCAGTCTAATACAGAAGTGAAATGCATTTCCCTCCAACTACCCCATGTGGATATTAAATATTTCATACATACTGGTATGAATATTTTTATTAAAGCAATTTTAAGTTTTAACTGGAAAATATTAGATACCTATATTGATAATTATTAAATTGATTGATAGTTAAATAATATTTAATTGATTATTATTAATTCAGTAACTCATTCTCAGTCGTACACTTTTTCTTAATTTTTATGTTATCCCTCTATTTTTTTCTAGAAATTATGCTCGGTATATTGATGGACTTCTAACCATGCAATCTTGTTGAATGTAAAGATTTTCAAAATTAAAGTAACCGATTTTATTCTCCAAAATAGGTAATCAAACAAAAAAATCTTTGTTTATTAATGTTTAAATATTATGTTTATTGTGTTTTAGTGTATGTATGTAAATTTTTTGATTCATTAAATTACTTGTAATTTGACTTTTTTGTTTTAATAATAATATTTTGTGACAGTGGCACCAGAGCGCGCATTGCGGTAACTTTCTCGCCGAACAGGCAAACTCTCCGATGCAGCGCGATGTAAACGTGGTAATACTGCGTCAATGCTATCGCGTGATGTGCGAGCGGCGGTGTTGCCTCCAGCTTCTACGGTATCGATATGTTGACGAACCATGTTTAGAATCCGCTCCCTATTTTGATCTCTTGCCGGTATATAAGGCTTAATAGGCTCATTTAAAATACGATAGTTGGGCTTAATGGCTGCACGATTAATCGGGTCAAGAATGGAGCGTTTTCGTCTTTCGCTTTCGGGACGATGCGACCCGAAAGCGGTAACGGGGTCAGCAACGAGTGAGGGACGTGGTACATATGGGCATTTCTCCCAGTCAATTGGCGTTTTGCTCTGCAATGCCCACACAATGAATTTCAGAAAAGCATAGTCATAGTCAAAAACAAATATGTACGTATGTAGTTAGATTTGTGCTTATGAAGAAGTTTTAGAAAAGAGTTTTACCTTAGTTTAATGAGGCGCGGGGTAGGCTGGCAAAATAGCAAGGCGCATTGATAATTTGTATGTACATATACATATGTATGTAGCAATATCAGAACAAATGCAATACAAACGTAATATGGAAATTATATACACACGTATTTACAAAAAATAAGTAACAAGCGAACAATTTATTTACAAGGTTTTCAGCTTATATAATATATATATATTTTTTTTTGAACCATTAAAATATCAGGTGTTATTGCAAAATAATTCTGCTCCTATACTCCTCAAGCATTTGTGTTATGTTTAGTTTTACATATTATTTATTTACACCAACGACTCATAATTTCAGTATCTTTTTGGAGAGGGTATGCACTTTTAGCCATTAAAGTACTATTTTCATGTACCTATAAAACTATTCGTAAATTTTATATACGAGGTGTGTTCAAAAAGTATGGCGAATTTTGAATTTTCGGAGGTTACATTCGAATTTCGATTTTTTTTTTGCGAATACGGTTTGGGCATGAGACGGGTCGCCGCATACTTCGTACCAAAACTGCTCAATTTCGATCCAAAACAGCATCGCATGAACATTGCTAATGAGATTTGGACTCTGTCCGCGACGACCCAAATTAGCTCCAGAGGGTCATAACTGGTGACGAATCGTGGGTCTATGGTTATGACGTGGAAACCAAAGCTAAATCATCTCAATGGAAGCGGTCGCACGAACCAAGACCGCAAAAAGCGTGCCAAGTTCGGTCGAATGTAAGAGTTTTGCTTTCCGTTTTCTTCGATTGCAGGGGCGTTGTGCATTATGAGTTCTTACCACAGAGTAAACGATCAATAAGGAATATTACCTGCAAGTTATGCGCAATTTGCGCGAAGCAATCCGTCAGAAACGCCCGGATTTGTGGAAGAACATAAATTGGCTCTTGCATCACGATAACGCCCCTACTCACACATCGTTGCTTGTGCGTGACTTTTTGGCCAAAAACAACACACTAATGATCCCACAGCCACCGTATTCCCCAGATCTGGCCCCCCGTGTGACTTTTTCTTGTTCCCGAAACTGAAGAGACCCATGAAAGGACGACGCTACGCTACGATTGACGAGATAAAGACGGCATCGAAGGAGGAGCTGAACAAGATAAAAAAAAAGATTTTATGAAGTGCTTCGAAGATCGGAAAAAACGTTGGCACAAGTGCATAATATCTCATGCGGATTACTTTGAAGGGGACAAAATAGATATTAATGAATAAATAAATAATTTTTGAAAAAAAACAAAATTCTCGATACTTTTCGAACACACCTCGTAGAGCGATACTATACAGCTGTGTTTGTTTATATTTTAGTGGTGAATTTTAACGTTTTCTAAGGAGAATTGAAGTAAAAAACGTTGATAAAACTTCGGAACAACCTTTCCCTCGAACACGCCAAGGGGAGTCTTATCTAATTCCAGGATATCAAAGACCGAAATTTGTTGAAGCTTATTGTAGTAGTTTTGGAAAATAATGATATAATATAGAACTTTCTGAAGGTAACATACAGGAGGTCCGAAACCAATAATTGCACAGTTATCCGTCACCAATAGGGCGGAAACATTATGAGATTAACATACCATATGTATGTATACATATATTCGCATAATTATATTACAACTTTACTTTTAAAAGATGCGTATATAGAAATTGCAAAACTCCGATTGTGTACTTTATAATTTTTAGGCTCTTCTTCTTCTTAATTGACGTGATAACCGCTTACGCAATTTTAGCCGAGTTTAATAAAGCGCGCCAGTCGTTTCTTTCTAGTGCTAACCGGCGCCAATTGGACACACCAAGTGAAGCCAAGTCCTTCTCCACCTGATCTTTCCAACGCAGAGGAGGCCTTCCTCTTCCTCTACTACCACCAGCTGGTACCGCATCAATTACTTTCAGAAACGGAGCGTTTATATCCATTCAATTTTTAGGCTAATCGATGGTTATTTACATGAAAAAAGGATTAAAGGTTTCTTGATGTGTATTATGAAAGCAAGAATTAAAGTGAGCGCCGTGTGGTTTTACAAAATATAATTACGTACATAAGTATATTATTTACAAAAAGAGCTCTGAAACAAGCTTATTTTTACAGTTATTACAGTTATACAGTTAGTTTATATCTGTTTGTTTGTATATTCATAAAAATGTTAACATTTTTGAGGAAAATTATTTGCACAAAGAGAGTAACTTGGCGCAAAAACTTAGTCCAAATTCTTGGATAATTTCAACAAATGTAAGAGTTGTGCTGAATTCGCAGCCAATAACCGATTGTGTAATTTTAATTTTTCATTGAAGCTGTTTACATGATTCAACTTTTATGGACGATTTATTGGATGTGAAGCTGAATCCAAAGTT
Organism: Anastrepha ludens; assembly: GCF_028408465.1. NCBI lineage: Eukaryota > Metazoa > Arthropoda > Insecta > Diptera > Tephritidae > Anastrepha > Anastrepha ludens. Next base: position 75,836,527 of record NC_071498.1, read on the forward strand.
GTCTATAGGTATAGGTAGACAAAAGATAAATCATCCTACAAAAGTAGTAGTAAAATGTTAAAGCGGCGCTGGAATGATTGCGTTGTTTTCGATGGAAATTACGTTGATGAATAAAGTTAAATTCGAATAAAAAAACGTGTTTTCTTTGGTAGACCCGGGACTTTTTATCGCATGTGTTAAAGTTATAAAATTTGTATCTTAAAAGAGAGTTTGTTTTATTCAATTTGTACTCAGGCCAATTCGATATATAGAGATAACGATGTAAAAATATTAGTATCATGGTACAAGTTTGATGTGCATAATCCATAGAAGCGGTAAAAAAATGATTCAATAGGCTTTACGAACGCAGTAACATACCTCCATGTGCGTTGTAGCCATTAAAAAAGCTTCTCACAAGATCCAACACAATCATACCCTCCTATTCCCACACGGGAATATTGGCTTAGATATATCTACATATGTATATGTATATAGTAGTTTGTGTATACAAAATGAGACTACTAATGCGTTCAAACGGTCAAACCCACAACGAGTCAAACATTGGTATGTAAATTAGTTTAGGTGGCATAATACCTTACTATAATACTACTCGTATTAGAGTCCATTAGAGGGGTAATAAAAAGAAATGACTGAATATTATAAAGATCGTTATTAAATTGAAATTAAAGACGTAGTCTCATATGGACCGCAAATATACTCAGTGTTTAGAAAAGGCAAATCAGTAAAAACCTTATATTAAAAGGAATACTCCCAAAGAAATGTAGGACAGCTATATAAAGGTTAAAAATTTCTGCAAGGCGATAGTCTTCACTAAATCAGGTAGCAGGAGGTATGTCAATGCCTGTTAAGGGGCGCTACTAAAGATTTTCCTATAATTTGATATTAGCTCGGAAGATAGTAACTAACATCTGAGTGCACTACCTTCTTATAAAATCCTTCTGCTTTTTCGAGGTGGCATGAAACTGTAGAGTTATCCGCCTCTCGGAATCGGCTTAAAACTGTAAGTCCCTTCATTTGTGGAACAACAACATTCTTATAAAGTGATAAACAAGGTTAACTTGGAGTGTTATATAAATATCTAATTAAATATATTTATGTTGTTTAAGCGCAAGAAAATTTATACAAATCACTAACTTTCGCAAATAAACTGATTAAAAAAGTTGTATGAATAAGACCTCGAGTAAATACCACCAACGAAAGATTATACGAGTATTAAGTACCTTAATTTCCATAATAAACTGTCATGTTTTTAACAATAGCTTAAGGAATACTTTTGTAGTGCTACTCAGTTTATTTACAGTTACATACAATAAATTTTGCTTTTGAAAAAATCAATACAAATAATTTTTGGATTATTTGTTTTTTTTACATACATATGTATGTATGTATATAAGTACGTGCGTCGATTTATGTATGCATATATACGCACAAAAATTACATATTAATATTGAATGCTAGATTTTTATTTTCGCTTTATTTGATTTTTATTTCGTGCTCGCTTGATTTAAGCATTTTGTTTACATTTCAATGGAATTTGGCGGATATTTTTAAATCGTAAGTGTATCTGCGCGCGCAGCTTTGTTCTTCAATGGCAAAACCTCTGTATCCAGCAATGTACAAACATGTGCAGATTGATATATGGTACGTATGAATGTGTTTACGTATTCATGTATATGTTGTTCTCCTACTCTCTCCATAATAAAAGGCACTCAATCGGGGTTCAAGTAATTGTCACTCATTATTTAAGCCATTTTGGCAAGAAGAACAAAACGAAGCTATCAACATTACAAAAAATACACCCAATTTTGATGATAATAAGCTACATACACACATTTTAACAAATAAAAAGATTTTTGTAAATATGTAGGAATATTTAGGCACATTTGCAGGTACATACATACATGAATATATAATTATAAATGTAATAATAAACACAAACGTTGTTATTTTAAAATTAATATTAGTATTTTTCCCATAAAATGGTAAATAATGGTTTTACAAATACATATGTACATATACTTAAGTACATAGCTTTGGGAGGAAACGGTTGAAATATATTCTATAAGTAAAAACGGTTTTTAATATGTAGAATTTGTTATTCAGTTTGAGTTGTAATAACAAGTAATAACGATCCTTAGTTTAGGCAATTTAACTATACCTGATACAACATAGAAGAGTTTTTTAGCCATTGATGCGTTCAAATTTATTATACATAGGTTTAAGTACTTTGTGGTAGGAAAGCTATCTTTTACGGACTGGACACTAAAATACTTTATTCCATGCATGTTATTAAGTATGTATGTACATATGATAATGGTATGACAAAGCGCAGGAGATTAATCATAGAAACTTCACATTACGATTATTCAAACTTCACATTACATTCAAACAAAATTATTAAGCATGTCGTCACCAAAATGCTTTACTGGGTTAAACTATTGTGCTCCTCTCCAAAAAAAAATATTATTAAAGTCCAATGCAACAACTTTATTTATAAAAAAATAACAGTACGGTATTGCTTTTGTTGAAGTTATATAATTTCTCAATTAAGTGCCAATGGCGTGGCATCATGGCATTTCCAAATTACCAAGGCAACGAAACAATAAAATGTATATGTATGTAGGTATATCTTTGCCAACAACTTTTACAATGTCATGACGTCGGGCCATTTGCCTTAGTTGTAATTGACCTATGTTTTTTCGACAAATTTAAATTCATCAAAAAATGTTCTAACTTTGGGCATTTTGGTAACGATATGTAATACAATACAAATCCTATTTTACTAATTCGCTTGTATTAAATATTCGAAAGCTATTTCTGCTAGTTTTTTTTTAAACGAATATGGGGTGTGTATGTATTTTTGCATTATAAATCCACAACAAAATAATATTTTTGTCATAAAAAAATACGAATTCATACATATATTTTTTTCTACTAATGTATTTGTATTTAATGCGATATTCATAAATCACTCTTCACAACGATTGCCAATCGCAGTCTTTTTACATAAGTGTTCTGTATATATTCCTGACCAATTAAAAAGTCAAATCCTTTTCAAACTTGTTTCAATTCTCCTCATATTATTGTTTACAATCAAAGCAACTCCACCAGTTCTTTATTTTCTTTTTTAAACAAATTCAATTGTAAACGTACTTGTATGCAGACGTATTCAAAAAATTGCATTAGTGGATATTTTAAAAATACAGCAAGTAAAGGGGCACTAAAATTATTCACTTCTCACCAATGCCGCAGTGAAAAATGTGCTAACAAATATTTGCACTTTTGCGTCAATATTTTTATTCAGCTTTTTCAACAGCCTCTACGTTATATATATAGAACAGATTGTATCTAATTGTGCTTTTGCACACGCCTCGTAACACATGTATCTATCACATTGTTTGTACAAATATTTGAAAACTCATATTTCAATACGACACAAACCACAATACACTTTAATTGAGATATACAAGCATTTATGGATTAAGTTGGTTACTGCTCTAAACTTAAAGGATGCGCACGTCAACAATATGAGTGTGCAATAAATATTGTTAAATCCAGAGTGCTTACCGATACGGCATACGAGGTAACGACAGGCCTGCTAGTGTAGGTCCTGCGGGTAGTAAATCCACTTTCATAAACCATTTTCGTTCGTTTTAATTTTAATTAGTAATTGAATTGACTTAAAGAAATTTCGCAAATTTTCCACTTATAAAATTTTATGTCCAGAGGATTATTTTTCTATTCGTTTCGTCTCGATGTCGTGTGTTCACTTAGCGCCCGCTCGAGTTCTTCTGGTTTCTGCAATGTTCTTTGTACTTGATTTTGAATAATTTTTTTAGAAAATTTTGACTGCGAAAATTCAGCGTCTCTGCCGCTCTCTCAATGCTAAATTATTTTTGGAATCACCAACACCCAGACAACCCACGTTATGAATATAGTATAAAAACCAGTATATTAGTCTACAATGCTGACGCACTACATGACATACATACATACGTATAAACTCGCTTACATATAATAATTTGTATATATAAGAAATGTATACATATTATATATGTAAATATATGAATCCTAAACATAGGCTTTAGAAACAATCCTACGAAGTAAATTATTATACTTGTACAAGAAATATGTACGTACATATGTAAAATTATATAATAAACGCGGGCATCCTGTGTGAATTTTTCCCCCAATTTGGGTCTTAATGTTGTGGCACAATTGTTACTACACAGAAGTAAATTAAACTACTCTTTCAATAGAAGTGCGAAATAATGAGCAGTTCGAAATTCTTATTAATTATGTGTTATAAAAATTTAATTTTGAAGTCTACACTCACTCAAAGGAAATATAAAGCCACACATCAACGCACATCTTCCTTATACTACTTATAGTATTTCTGGAAGGGTATTATATGTATGTACCATCTGTCTATGTTACGTTCTATTGAAAGTAGTGCATATGAAGCAGTTAAAATTGAAAACAAAATTCCTAAACGGCAGGTATGGTAAGGCCTCCAACGTTCCGAGATAGTTCCCTAACCAATTTTGTAAAATAATTTTCTCTTAAATGACTTTGTAAAATGAAAGTTTTTGACACTTTTGTGACAAACTATTAGCAAGCACAATTTATGTTTCATTTAATATGTTTCGCAGTGAAGTGGTTTCTTGCAACAGGATAGGTATGAAGTATATAAAGGATAGGTATATATAAAGGTGGTACCGTGCCCCTTTTAATGATGTGTGACTTATATTTAAAAATAATGACGCAATTTAATTTAAAGTCCCATGGCGACGTCACGCCTCTTTGCTTTGATGTACACTATCACCGAAGCGGCTGCCATGACAATACAGTGTATCATTTTCCAAGTGAAAACTGGGAATCATAAAGGAAATAGTAGGGGTAGGGCCCTACAGAGTAAATCTAAAAAGCTAATTTACATCCTGATGTTTCAGATCGACAATACTACATTTTAGAAGGCACGCCGGTGTAATGCTTTTTCACCAGGTCACACTGGCGTACTATATATGTATGTAAATATATACGTAACGAATTCAAAGAGCGATTATAAGGGTTATGTTTTGTAGACAAGGCTCTATGAACCTTTTCACGTCCACGAGGTTGGGCTGTAATATTGGTGGAGGAAGAAACAACTAAGTGGCAATAGGGACCCAGAATTTGTGATAATGTTCTCGAAACTAGTAGGAGAATGCCGGGCTTCCATGCGACCGCATCCGAATACTTCAATATTAGCCTCATTTGAATACCTGGTCACATGAACATTTACTTCTGGGCAAATAAGCTAGCTAGACAGGAGGTCCGTGAGGTGGTTTCCTTTCGAAATAAGAGGATTTGGTTTCCCTTGAAAACCTGTGAGTCTCGCGTCAACTCAGTTAGCGCTGGGAAAGTACACCAACGTGCAAAGTTGCAAGATTTTTCTGGCCACGTCCAGATTGGAGGCGCTCGGGGGAACTTTCAAAGTTAACAAATCCTGAGCTCTCGAATTTTTTGGATGCCCTTTTCGGACACCTCCGTTAGGCATCCTTGCGGTTAGACTTGGTATAACTTTGGAGGATGAGGCAAAATCATACCAGCACCTTTCTTCAGCTACCCTGCTCTCCATTTCTGGTATAGCAGATTTGGTTATTAGCCACCTGAGTAATTTCACCATTGGTGTGAAACGGTTAATATATATAATCATGGTTCGGTCTTCCCTATAACCAGTGGAACGACTGCATACAAACCCGCTTTAATTAGTGCAAATTAACCTATTATCTGAAAAATATGACCGGTTTTCTTAATCCTTCGCCAATTAACAACAGAAATGCTAAAATCCGCAAAAGCCGAAATTGGATCACTATGGAAACTAGTATCTGTCCCCTCCCCATGCTAAAAACTAAAAACGGCGGACAAAGACCATTATTTTAGACGGCTTAACAGCGTCACAATTTTACAAACGCGGTTTAGGAATGCAACAATTTCTCATACTTACTGCCCCCAACCCACTTCAGTTTACGTTTCAACAAAATTTAGAAAGTCTCGCCAACAAAAATCAGAAACCTCGATCTCATGAGTCAACTCACAACTGAATTCACACTCCATTCCAGATAAGGACAACTCTAGGATCGAAACTGTCCACGTTAATCTATTATAACAAGCCCGCCAATGACCAGCTAATCGACGATGAACTCTAAAGATTTCGGAACGGCGACTCAAGTCTACCATTGGTAAAACTTAATATCCCGGACCTTTCAACAGAACTACCTACGATACCAGCACAAGCGAAACAGGTTTTTTTTACAAAGCAAAATCGGAGAATAAAATTTGGGTCAGTCCATGACTTAGTCACAGCAGAGCTGCTAAAACTTTTAAACTGGTAGACGAAAAGTTTGTCGGTCCCTTACTGTCAAATCGAAAGCCTTATCTGCAAAATCTGTCGTATTCACATTCCAGTGGTAGCGAAATTCAAACGCAAAGTTCAAGACTTTCAATGCGACAGAATTTTATTTTCGTCTTCTATTTTCTTCTTTGTCATCGTCGATTATATAAAAAATAAGATCAAGTTCTAAGATTCAATAAATACTGTAATAATTGCGCATTGTAATAAACAAAGGATGTACTGTGCTAGAATTAGACATTAAAAACTAATTTAAAAAAGAATTGCGAATGATAAAAGCGTATCCAATAACTATTAAAATGAAGACAAGTTTGGATTTTTTTTTTTTTTAATTAGTTCCTCTAAACTTTAAGCTTTGCATCCGACTTGACTTATTTTTAGTATGTACTATAATTCTGCTCACTTGTTGCTCAGTTGGCACCGTCTTTTAACGATTCTATATTCTATAAATGCCTCACTGTCCTTTTTTAACTCCTTTGACTAAGTTTTTAATTTGCCCAAGTTTTATATAAAGCGGAGATAATCTTTTGATTTATTTTTTGTCCAAAGATTCAAATTTGACAATATTGTCTCCAATTGTAACAGCATTTCTTCCAATTTAATTTTGTTTGTAATTCCCATAAACAAAGAAAGTAGCAGCACTTGGTATACTTTGTACTATAAGCCAGTCAATAATCGAAGGACTTCGACGCATACATTCATGATCTTCATATTTTACGCATTTCAACATCGTTTTCATGATTTCATGTGTGTGTTTTTTTTTTTTGGTTGACAGAATCAAGAATGAGCAATAAATATGGATGGTTTCTGATTTCCTTCAAGTAGCCAAGTTTTAAAGCTTACCTTATTGCTATACACAATAAGACACCATTTATTTGGATTTGGAATTTTCAAGGGGCATTATTAGCTTGTCTTTCTAGCTTGATCCCCGCATTTTTGCTGTCCATGAAAAAATATTGTAGAGATCTTATTTATATGTACTTATAGTTTTATAACTCAAATTTTTTACGCCAAGTAATTTGTTACTAGGAAAACAAAAGTCTATTCTGTGTTGGCCACTTGTTACTTTAGACTGTGTTGACATTTATTTATTTATTTACAAACGTGGTATAATATTATAATATAATTATTATATTTTAACACGAGAATAGGAGCTGCCAGGACCTTCGGCTCTGTGATTTGTTATAAAATGAATTACGAATTAATTACAGGCAAACTAGGTAAAGTTATAGTAAATTACAATAGTTAAATAAGTTTCTTTAAATCGGTTTGTGCTAAGTAATCTGATATTTTTATAATACATATTTTCGTAGCATATATTTTTTAATAGTGATGATGGGATTTGGTCCCCAAAAATATTGCTCCTTACTGTGGAAAATTGTGTGCAGTTGTCGAGAAGATGAATTGATGTTAGTGGTGATGTAGGACAGTGCTGGCAGTTTGGCCGGTTAGTTCTGTTGAATATATAGGAGTGGCTTGCAATCGTGTGCCTTAGCCGGAGCCGAACAAACATTTTGACATCATTGCATCGGCAGTAAGATGGATAGTCGGGTTTTAGCCTGTTTGGATTAAATGTAGTGTATTGGTGCTGTATGGATCCCCATGTAACCAATTGTTTTTGATACAGGTAATTGAGTACATATTTATTGAAGTCTTTTTTCGAAAACTTGTTAAATGTTTTGAGCGGTTCCATGGCGGCCAATTTAGCTTGTTCGTCCGCTATTTCGTTCCCTTTAATGCCTGCGTGGCCTGGTACCCACATTAATTTTATGTTGTTGTTATTGCCGATCAGTTTGTTGCGAATTTGGGAAATAACATTAGTTTTATTTCTTATATTCAGTATTGACGCTATTGTTGATCTGCTGTCCGTGCATATAATTGTTTTAAGATTTGAGTTTTCAACAGAAATGAGCCCGGTCGGGATTGCTGTGGCTTCAGCTGTGTAAATAGAGGCAAAATGGGGAAGGATGCCTGCTGAGACAGTGTTCCCCGAAGAATCCACGACTGCGAAGGATGTACTTGTCTCAGTTTTTGACCCATCAGAAAATATCATGTTCCATTCGCCAAGTAGAGGGTTAGTGAGCTCTGAAAATAAGCGTTGATAGGTTATTGGGCTAGTGCCACTTTTATTGAATTTTTCTAATTCCAAGATGAAAAAAGACTTGTTTATGTGCCAGGGCGGGAAGTCTTCTTTTTCTGAGATTACTGGTGAGTATATGCCAAGTTCTTTAGCCAAGTCGATGATAAGTCCAATTGGGGGACATCAGAATTCGTTTTAGAGGTATGGTTCCTTCGGCAAAGTTTCTTATTTTGATCCCTAGAATATGATTTTCACAGAGCAATGGGCGATTTTTTTGCCTCCCACAAAAGACACTAAAAGTTCGACCCAAATTGGGGGACATCAGAATTCGTTTTAGAGGTATGGTTCCTTCGGCAAAGTTTCTTATTTTGATCCCTAGAATATGATTTTCACAGAGCAATGGGCGATTTTTTTGCCTCCCCACAAATCGACCCGGCCTAATATGTATGTATGTAGAAGCAGATGCTATTTTTAAGAAAATCAAATACATATATTTTTAAAAATTTGCATATATTTTATCAAGTTAAATCCTAAGTACGTGTAGTAATCACACTTTAATTTTATTATTTATTGTTTGAATTCTATACCAAAACGGCAATTCCTTTAATCATTGCAATTGTTTCAATGATTTTGACACTGTTTTCTTCGGCAATAATTTCAGTAGAACATCAGTGGCTGTCTTGTTGTCCATTGGACAAGATATGTACACTTGTTTACAGGGCTTCTCATTCACTCTCTTGCCTATTTCCAGCGCTTCCTTTATAGCAGTACCATCTATAAGGTAGTCCACAAGAGCATTTCTAAAAGAGATAGAGAACCAATATATTTAGCAATATTTTTTAAATAGTTTTGAGGTTGATTTCTTATTTTTTAATGCATAAGCATGAGGTCAAAGTACTACGTTTGCTCTTTTTTAATGCGAAATCATAATGCGATTGACGGTGTTTCATGTATGTATACCTCTCCGAAGGTCACCCGCCCGAATGAAAATATTTTGAAAAGTCGAGTAAACAATTTTTTAAACGCGCATCTCAAAGTGATGACGTGTACATACATATGTATATTCGTTTAAATATATATGAACAAACATACATATACAGCGTACGCTCGATAAAGCGTGAACACCCCAAAACGTGAACAGACATTTTTGTGCATTGACTACTCTAAAACGTGAACAAACCCAAAAAGCTCTATAACATTAGCAATAAACGTTACATTGATCTCAAGTAATTCTGAAATTGGGGAATCCCCTAATTATAAAATAGGCATTTTATTCGTAATTGCAGGTAAGGAGTAAAATATTTCCGTCTCGGTTTTGGTTTTGCAAAGAGTGTTTCGTATTATGTTTTCTGGTGAAAATGAAATGCTAAAATTCTCGGCTTGTGACGATTTAGCAAAAAAATATAAAGTTGCTAAATCAACAAATTGTACAATAACATTAAAGCGAAAAAGCAAGTGATTTTGAAATGCGTAAACAACACGTTTTGTGGACCTGGAAATAGAAAAACACTGCGTTCTTCAAATGGAGAGAGCTCTTTATCGTTGGTTTATCCGAATGCGAGATAAAAACTGGTCAGTAAGTGTTCTAATGTTGAAAGGAAAGGCAAAAACCCTGCATGCACAATTTAAAGAAAATGAAGCAAACTTCTTTGCTAGTGATGGATGGCTCCGAGGGTTCAAACAGGGCTACGGTATTCGTCTTCTTAAAATATCAGGCGAAAAACTGTCTTCGCAACCTCAGTTAGTGGATCCGTTTAAAGAAAAACTTAAAGCTAAAATGGCCGAATTGGAGTTGTGTAACGATCAGTTATATAATGCTGATGAGTTGGGGTTATTCTGGAGACTTTTGCCAGAGAAAACGTACGCGTCAAGTTTGGAGAAGAGAGCCCCAGGGGTAAAGTCCGAGAAGCAGCGAATCACGTTTTTATGCTGTTCAAACGCCACTAGATCCCACAAGCTTAAGCTTTTGGAAAGGCGAAGAATCCACGCTGCTTTAAAAACTTTCAGTATCCCACCGACTATAAGAGCTCGAAATCCGCCTGAATGACGTCGGCTATTTTCAAGCAATGGTTTCACGAGGCATTTGTTCCACAGGTGAATATTCCTTTTAAGTTTTGTCCGATTTCTAAGGTTAACTGGCTGTTGTTTAAGGTCTTCTACATCGTCTTTAAAGGAGAAAGCCTTACCAATTTAAACTCTCCTCCTAATCAACAACGCTCCTTCTCACCCAAATGAAGCTGAAATGACAACGGAGAATGGGCAAATTACGGCAATGTTTACGCCATCAAACGTTACTCCCCTCATTCAACCGATGGATCAGAATGCAATAAAAATCACTAAGTTGCATTACAGAAACAGCCTTCTAGCTTCAATAACAGCGTCAAAGTCTGATTTGCTCGAGTCGTTGAAAAAAATTAACTTAAAAACAGCTATAAATCTTGGTTTCGTGTTGATGAAGCAACATTAGCTAAGTGCTGGAACAGTATTTTAAATTTGGCGGTAAACAATGATGACCCCGAAGATAAGAAAAATGGGAAGCTGAACTTCGCACCTTGGTGAGCAACACCGTCGATCTCCTTAGTAGTTTAAATCTTGAGGTTCGTTCGCGTTCGCAGATATGCTTACAGATATGTATGTGGGTTATTGAAAAAAACTTTTTTTTATTAAAAATTTCAGATTGAGTTCACGTTACCAGCCATTCATGAATGGAACGGAGATATTGAGGAGTGCAATGCAGATGACGATCATCAACAAGAGGACGAATCCGATGATGACAGCGTATCAGAGCAACTGGAGAAAATTAAGCCGACTGAAGCAGTTGAAATTTTCAATAAGGCGTTAATATGGCCTGGTCATGAAGACGTCGATCAAAATGATATGAGTGTGCTAAGACGGTTAAGGGAGAAAGCTGTGCTTCAAGTTTTAGAAAAACAGAAGAAACAAAAAAGATGACCGATTTTTTTAAATAAAACCATCGTACACATATGACTTTATTTTCAATTAATATTTAAAGAATAAAATGTGAATTTAAATATGAAAAAATATATTTACTTAGTCTTTTTGAGGATTGCAAAACGTGAACACTTTTGTTAACGTGGCAGGTCAGTTTGGTTTGAATTAGTTCACGTTATCGAGCGTGCGCTGTATATATATATATATACGTATAAGTATTCCTTCATATTCCTCGATGTACATTCCGTTTTGTTTTTATTTTTACTATATATTAATGTATGTATTTATGTGTATATGTACGTATGTGCATACATATCAATACTCGTACACATGCCTTCATATAAAAATATCGCCTTTTCCTGCCATTAAATAGATATTTGTCTAATAAACACATACATACATATATACACTTTAAGATTCATATAAACATCGATGCATCTCTGTATTTATAAAAAGTGACACATACTTGTATAAAAACTTTTACGAAGGAATGTGTTACCAGCTATAAACTAGCATATATATGTACATATGCAGTACCCTGCAGGGAAAAATACAAGTTGGGAACTATGATAGAATAGATCCAGGTCACTTTTGAGCTCAACTAGTTTGTATTCTATCTTTTTTTATACTAACATTTGGTATTTTAACACGGCGTTGTCCTACGAAAAGTCAATTGTCTGGCCATACATCAGCAAAATACCAGTTCAACCTATTCAAAAAAAAATTTAACAACATATTGATGCCAAAACAACCAGTTTTATGCTAGCTTAAATAAAAAACGTACATTCCATACCGTTTTAACGTTTTAATATATTGTATTTCAATAATTATATATTCTATTTCAATAGAATTAATTCATATCATAGAATTTATTTTGTCCTAAAATTAAATGAACTTCTTTCAGGTACAGTAATTAGTTAAACATTTAAAAATTGGTTCAAAATTACACTATAGGAAATCCCAAAGAAATTAAAATAAAGTCCTCAATAAATGTATCAAAGAAAAATAATTTAAGATATGTTGTTGCGAGGATTTTTCAGTGATAGTTTTTTTGTGAAAAAAATACCGCTTTTTATTCAATTGAACTAAAAGCCGTGGTAAAGCTATATATTCCGAAATAAAATACGCTATTAAAACATATTAACATTAACCTTGATATTATGTAAAAGTTCATTTCCCAAAAAACCGCATCGGCATTTTTATTTTCCTGGGCTGTCTTTTCCGTGGGTCCAGTCTATGTTGTACTCATCGTTATTTTAATATTTTTACTGATAGAATGGTCAAACATACTCATTTCAAAAAGCTGTCAAAGGTAAACTTAATACTTTAAACTCTGCTTTTATGGTCGAAAATGATACACACTGTTCTCCGGTGCCACATTTTAAAACAAATGGCCGCCGAATGGGTGCGTGACTATCCTTCGGAAGTGCATATGTTCGAAACATCAAATGTTCAAAAGTATTTTCTAATATCGCTCGCTCCTCGGCAGGCAATGTCAAACCTTCGAGTGTATTTTTGCCATGAAAAAACTCCTCATAAAAAACCATTGCTTTGCGTAGTCAAACCAGTTTGGCTCTTCCCTACAGGGATTGTGCTCATTTATATACAGATATAAAAAAAAATTGTATTTTTGCTTTGACATGTCTACTTGTAAATGGTCAGATAGAAGACAAATGGCTATGCAACCTTTTTTAAATACATAAATAAAAAAATGACTCAAAACTCCTGAATGGATTTAAATTAGCTTACTGAATGGTCAGTTAGAAGACAAATGGCTATGCAACCTTTTTTAAATACATAAATAAAAAAATGACTCAAAACTCCTGAATGGATTTAAATTAGCTTACTGAAATTTTGTTTGACCACATTGCAATTGTTGTTGCGCTGACAGATAGTTCATCGAATCTCAGCAAAATTTTTTGCCACACACAAAATTGATTGAAGTTTGCATCATAAACCAAAATACAGAAAAGTAAATATCGTGATCTAGCGTGGCTACGGTTCCCCTAAATTTTACGGCTTTCCCTATAAAAATTCTGTCCAAACTTTTAAATGTTTTGCCTCATCCATTGTTTTTGTTATCCATTTTTAAAGGCTTTCTGACTAGTATGTATTCAATTGATGTTGCTAATGAGAAATAAAAACAATGCTCAACTAAATTTCAATTTCTCAAATTGCTACTCTGTAAAACACTCAGTATAACCTGACGCCAAACAGAGCAAACATTTCTCGCTCACCGAATAATGGTGTTCACACTCACCAACGTATCGTAGTCTCTTTCCGTTACCCGTAGGATACGCAAAATTGAGCGAAACTTACTAACTAAACTAACTCCGTAGAAAACAACTGCGTTCTTTTAGTTACATATTTACACAATACATCAGTTTGTGTGTGCTTGTGTTTGGTTGTATCGACACAAGGTTGTCATTGATCTTTTTGGATACACATTTTTACACACATCCGCGTTATCAGTTACAATTTTTCATTGTATAGTATGCCAAAGACAAACCCACCAAAAGCAAATAGTTAATTTATCTATAATTAACATTGTTCAATATTGTTTTTAAGTTATTTTAATAAAAATTAAAATTTTTCTAAGTTTGTCTCCTGTTTGACAACACTGTGTGGTGAGAGAACAATCAGCTGACATGATTCTACGGAAACTATCCAAAATCTTACGATAAAATCTGCGATACTACGGAACGGAAGGGTAGTGAGAACTCATTTACATAGAGCTCTCATTAGTTTCATCGTGTCAGCTGACACGGTCCTGCGTTTACGTTGGTGACTGTGGGCTTCAATAGCTGGGATCTCATGCAAACAAGGCAAATTGAATACCTTAGGTGACGCCTTCAACAATTACTTCATTTTTCGCGATTTTGACCAGTCTGACGTCACCTCCCCTTTCCGATACAAAACAAACAAAAGAAGGTGAAAATATACATGCATGTGTGTGGCAATTCCGTGAATGACTTGGCAGTACTGTGAGATTAAAACTAAACAGACCAATGCAAACGAAGTGCCGCGTGTTAAATTATCTGATCTTATTTAAAGCAAATTCATAAATAAAAATAAACAATAAAGAAAAAAAAAAACAAACTACATACGTATTTCATTGAACAATAAAAGCATAAAGTTTTGTGTTTTATAAGTAAATGACAGTTATATAAAGAATGCCAAATTTTTTTAACGTCGTATGTTTTCTCTTAGGTTTATCATGACACTTGTCGCTCAGAGGCGCTACTTAATCAGTCAAGGTAAAACGTTTCTATGTTATAGTACGTTCACCTATAAACTGATGATCTACGTTTTCGTATTTAACTCCCAATCCGTAATTAAAAAGCGAGATTTCCCATACAAAATTTCTCTCCCAAAATCTCAGATTATAAAATAATCCTAGATAATAACTATAATTTTGACATACAACCCTGTGTTTTCTGTGTAATAGATCATTATTTTCACGCGTCTAAAGAAAATCGTCAAATAAAATTAAAAAAAAAGGGATGCCGGCAAATAAAATAGGTTTGTAGACATAATTCTAATAAAATGTTTGCTAGGTATTATTAATTATGCATTCATAAAACAGAAAAAAGCGTGTGTCCATAAACGTGTGCCTTCTTATTACTTATTATAAAATGTAATATCTAAATTCGAATTTTTTGAAACCTCAGTAAACGTCGTTTACGGATTCCCTCCAACTGTTTATTATTAGCAGCCAATTGCGCAATTAAGTATGTGCATTTTAGTTACAGATGAAAAACCCCTAAACATTTAATTTTTTTTAGATACGCACAAAGTCTGATGCATGGAGCATTCACACGGATCTACAAAATTTTTACTGTGTGTGTAGATAAGGAAAAGAATAACGGTGATGGTAGTGATAAAATTAAATGTACGGATAAAGATGATACAAGATAAAGATAAAGATACAGACAGAGATGCAGAGGGGGTAGAGATAAAAAAAAGGAAACAAAGTTAAAGCTGAAGTTTAATAAAAACAAGGCTATTTATTATACATATTATCCTTAATAGGACAACTATAGATTACCTATAACATTGATTAACTGAATTGTAAAACGATTTTTTTCGTTTATGATTTTTTTAATCTTCATTTCACGACGTAATTTTTTTAATAGTTATTCGATTTGTGATTCTGCTACTGTACAAGAAAAAATACCTACAGTTGCCAAGAAAACATTCTAAATTAAGATGCTACCGTTATATTCTTCTATATTCGGAGAGCAAAGGGAGATTCTGATACGCTTTTGCGGTCTTCTTTTGACAAAAGCCGGCATGTTAAAAAACTTACTCAGATAGCATGTGAATGAATTGATCCATTTGGTCGGCCACTCCAGTCTTCATATTGTGCTCTGTTGAGCGAACATAACTACAAACAGCACGCTGCATACAACTTGTTGAATCGATGTTGTTTTGGCCAAGTATATCATCAATTTTACTCATCATGGTTGAAAGTGATGAAAGATCGTTGTCATTTTCGCTTCGGCCATAGCCAGCATACCCTCCGTGAAAAGCATTTAGTAGCTTCGGAATTAGTATAATTGCTCCAATGCCAACCAATGTGCCTAGAACAACTCCCCCAAGATCCAGTTTGATAGGATTGTAAGCAGAAACGCCCGTACTTCCGGGATATCCCTTAGGAATGATTGATATGATTAATGTAATACATAACATAATAATACATACATATGTATCATACGTTAGCTTGCTTGGATACTCTATAATACGGATTAATTACAGCTCTTTAACTCTAATTTGTTTCTCTTATTCATAAGAATTACGAATTCTTGCAGTGGATGGAATTTCACAGATAACGATTAGTTAAAGGATGACGTTACTTATTGAGTTTTTCGGTCATAAGTTATTTGAGTTTCTCCATAAGCTAATTCATAAAGACACTGAGGCTTAGTGCAATCGCAAATTTTAAAATGTCAGGTAAATAATACATGTTCCTAAATATGTTCAGTAATAACAAATATGTAACTCCTTTATTTCTGGAATTAATTATGGATTAATTACACTGATCGGCAAGGTTTTTGCCATACGGATTTTCTTTCATCCACAGATTTATTGTGGCAGCTACTTATAATTTCACTGTATTCTTCACTAATATTACTGTACATAACGTCAAATTTCATCAAGTTCTCTTTTAAAATAGTATGAAATTTAGCGTGTTTCCTTGGGTTATCCAGTTGAGAATCACGTTTAATTCCGTAATGATCCGGAGCATTTTTATGGATGTAGAAAGCACTGATATAAAACTTCCGATTTGGTAGTTCTTCCACAAGAATTGTTGCCGAAAATGCATTGCGAATACTTTAAACAAGATTCAGACGATTACCTTGTTTCAAAAAAGTACAAACTTGGAGTCAATCTTAATATTTATATTTCCTGCTTTGAACATGACAAAATTGAAGATGAAACAATAATTGAAGATAACGATATTTCATCTGAAAATCGGCGAGCTACTAAATTCAAATGTTTTCAATTTTCTATATGCATGTATATACGGAATGTATCTCAGAAATAAAAGCTTTTCTAATTTCCTTCATATAACCTCACGTTTCTGTACATATGTATTTTATACTCCTCACTAATCACAGAAACCTGTACTGCCAACTAATAACGAAAAACAATTCGAACAGAACACTTGATAAATTAAGATGATCTCGAAGATTTGCGCTTCGATTATTTTTCCATATTTTGCTCAAAAAATACGAGTACCGGTGCATCTGTTTTCTCACTTTACCGTTTTGGAGTTATGGTGCTCACAGTGACCAACGTAAACGCAGGACAGAGCCAGCTGGCACGATGAAACTAATAAGAGTCGCACGTAAATGAGTTTTCACCACCCTTCCGTTCCGTAGTATCGTAGGATTGTGGATAGTTCCGTAGAATCGTGTTAGCTGATTGCTCTCTCACCACACAGTGTTACCAAACAGTACATTTCGATATCATTTACAAAATAAACTTAGAAAGAATTTAATTTTTATTAAAATAAATTCAAAACAATGTTGAATAATGTTAATTATAGTAGATAAATGAAGTATTTGCATTTCTTTCTTTTTGGCTTTGGCATATTATACAGTTAAAAATTGTAACTGATAACGAGAATGTTTGAAAAAGGGTGTAAGCAAAAATATGAATGGCAACATTGTGTAGATACAACCAAACACACACGCACACAAACCGATGTATTGTGTAAATATGTTCTCTACGGGATGAGTTTTGCTCAATTTGGTGCTCTCTACGGGCTCGGTAAGGGACTACGTACGTCGGTAACTGTTTCCAGCATTAGCTTTGTTGCGAACTTCAAGTAAAGGCAGTGATTTCTGTGCCTTAAAATGAGTGAGCTGAATATAAAATCCATTGAATTTACTGGCTATTGAAAGTTTTGGCTTTATATAGCTATTGAAGATTTGAAAATGCCATAAATTCTTACAAAAATTTATCATAAGAAAAAGAAAAACACTAGTACACGGAAAAGCCCATGATTTGGACAGAGCGTGTAGGTCACGTATGCAAATGTATAGTCTGCATCACGGCCACTTCTTCATAGTGTTATTTATGTATGTTATCGAGTTACGTTAATGTAAAGCAAATTAAGATGAAATTTATAATCTATCATTCCGGGAGATTTTTGTTAGACGCTTGCAGAAGGCCAGGCTTAAGTCAAATACTAAAGCATATTACAATATTTTTTTTCCAGTTGTTTTTTTCTACAGATGTTTTCCCCCTTAGAGACCCAAAATAAAGTAAAAGATACAAGCACACCATGTGATAAATTAAAAATTCATTTTTGTCGATCAATGTTATTCACATTTTAAATTGAAGTAGTAGTTTTTGACATAAATGGATATAGTTTAATTTTATAGTAATGGACCCGACTAATTCACAATAATCGTTAAAATCGGCTATCATTAATCCGGATTGGCGAGCTTTCCCATATTACAAAAGTGAACATATAAAAGAGAAAAATATTACAAAATCTTACATTTATGGTTCCATATCCAGTTGTGTAGCCTAAACGCTGCAAGCGATCCTTAGTAGATTGGGCATTTGATTCGTAGGTTGAAGTTTTACTGTCATTGAATTGACCCTGTCTCCAGACACCACTAGCAAAAAGATATGTTTTGGAAAAAGCATTAATAAAAGAATATGAGTAAAAATTCTTATTAACTAGCTATTAAAAACCACAAATCAGTCGGAAAATGTTTATTATTTATATAAAGGTTAATTAGAGATATACATATTTAATTATTTTGGACACAGATTACATCCTTTTAGGGTGTTTGGCCTAGCTTCTCTTCCTAATTGAGGTGAGCGTCTTGATGTTGTTCCACAAATGGAGGAACCTGCACTTTTAAGCCAACGCCGAACAGCACATATAATATTATTTTTTGAGAAGCTTTTTTATGACAGAAATACACTCGAAGGTTTGCTATTGCCTGCCGAAGGGAGACCGCTATTGGAAAAAACATTTTCTATCATTTGGTGTTTCATGCACGGAGATTCGAGCCTGCGCACTTCCGAATGGTAGTCACGCACAAATCCAATGAGAATCATGGGTTGTTGTAAAAGTAATATTTCTACCAAGTTTTATTGAAATATATCGTTTTTTGCTCGTATGGAAAAAATTGTAACACCCTTGGAAACAAATAAACGGTTATAAAATCGCTAGCCGGACTTAAACCACTTAAGGGGGGAGCCTGGTTTATGAGGTCTAAAAATTGCATCTCTTTGCGATTTTTTTTTAAGGAAAAAATAAATTTAGCACTGCAAAGTTTTTTCTATCTTTTAATGAACTTTTAAAAAGTATAAAAAAATTTTGTACTGGTTAAAATAAGTTGAAAAAAATGTTTAGCATAGAAATTAGTAGAGCGCTGCAACGCTGGAGTTTCCAACTGGCGTACAAGATACAGCTCGTAATTATTATCTAAAGCAAAAAATTCAAATGGATTTCTAATTATCATGATTTTTTATTCTAGATGAACTAAGAAAACTGAGAGAAATTCCAAAATTTCAACTTTTTGGAGGTTTTAAAGAAAAAAATGCCTTTCTATAAAAAAAAATTCACTTCAACTTGGTATAAAAATCTTGAAAAAAAAATTTGTTTATCTAGTTTGTTAGTTCAAATAGAAGAGAATTTAATACTGAAGGGAACAAGCTAATATATGATTCATTTCAAAAGGTTTATTAGTTTTTTTTTTCATTCATGTACGCCAATTCAAAGAAATCATAAAAATGAAAAGTCGAGAAAAGTAGATAAAGTTTGTACTATAGCTGTCCGGTCACAGCGTAACTACCTAACGCTCGCCTACCTTTGGCTTTGTATCTACGGAAATATTGAGAATTAGGCTCGGTAACTTTGTGTGAATATTCTGAAATATATTAGGAATCGCTTAAAACGAAAAAAAAAAATTGATTTTTTTGACTTTATAAACCAGGCTCCCCCCTTAACAAAAGTGGACATCATTAAAGTCAAAAGGGAAATCGATAAAAAATGCATACAAAAATACATATTCTTTTAATTCTCCTGCTGTGTTTTTGAACTTTGCATTTTATTTTATAGAAACCTATCCTTGCCTGGTATATGGTTTATGTATACACAAAAGTATTCTAAAAGGTCCTCATCTAACGGAAAAACTTATTTCAATATTTTAGAAGCAGTTGCCCATAAAAATAAAGAACGCACATCATCTTTTGTTTTTAAATAATTCAGTATTTTCTATAACAATGACACATTGCAGTGTTTATGAATTAAGTGACTAATCAATATAACTATTATATAATATTATATAAGGCTTCTCCCATAGTCTAGTCTTTAACAACATTTCTCCTATTTTGGTTATTTCAACAAGAAATGCTTCCACACATCTGAGAAACTAGAACTTATAAAAACTTCATAAAATAATAAATAATTGGCGCGTACACTTCTGTTAGGTGTTTGGCCGAGCTCCTCCTAATATTTGTGGTGTGCGTCATGATGTTGTTCCACAAGGGAGGGACCTACAGTTTCAAGCCGACTCCGAACGGCAGATATTTTTATGAGGAGCTTTTTCATGGCAGAAATACACTCGGAGGTTTGCCATTGCCTGCCGAGGGGCGACCGCTATTAGAAAAATGTTTTTTTATTAATTTTGCTTTCACCGAGATTCGAACCCACGACCTCTCTGTGCATTCCGAATGGTAATCACGCACCAACCCATTCGGCTACGGCGGCCGCCCTAAACTTATACTCGTTTATTTGGCCAACAATGACAACGGAAGTGTAGTAGCCAGAACTTAGATCTTTGTTAGCCAAGACTTTGAGATAATTTTACATAATTTAGGCCAACCTCCCAAACAAGGGTCTCTGGTCAACCTAAACTGAAATTAAATTAGAAAGCCAAGAGAACTGTAGGTTTTAGATTCCCAAGTTGTATATAGTGCAAATTAAAAATAAAGACAAAGCAAACACATTAACAAAACAAAACGTTCTTAATATGGACGATGAAAAACATCGCTGAAGCGCTAGTTATGCGTGCGGAGTTTCTAGTCCAAGTTTCTATGAAAACTAAGTTAATTCTAAGTAGTTTCTTTACTCCATTATCTCAAGATGTAGCCATGCGTAAGAAAATTATAGGAAGAGCATGATATAGGAAACTTGATAGCTCTTTTGTGCCTACTCATTTCACACGTATTCGTACGATCTTCCAATCAGTAGTTGTTCAGATAGTAAAGCAAGATTGGCAGTAGCTGGGTTAATTGTTTAGTATATTACCAACACAATCTCAGTTTTTTCAAAAACAAATCGTTTGCATATCCCCTATGACCTCAGCAAATCAGATGATTGCTTCAAAATCGCTGAGAGCTGGCAAATTGAAATGTTTGCAACTAGTTGTATTTGTTGTGCCCTTGCACTTTACTAAGATTAATATTAACATTAATTCAACGAATCCCTGAAAAATCTTGCACCTGAGTACATGAAGAGAACTGAACATGCCCAGAATGCAAAATACATAATACATTATAAGATACATAGATGTTATAAGTACTATTAAATATGTTCAGTTCAACAAATTCTGTATCAGATTCAACAAATTCTGTATTTTCTAATATCTATTTCACTTTAAATCACTTAAGGGAGAAATAACTCCGACTACCTGGTACTTCCATCAGAGAAATTTGCCGATCGAAAAGGCCCAAATTTATGAAATTTATGTCAGTCCTATATACGTAGCCATTTTGAGAGAACCCGTATTCCGTCAAAATGTTGACATAATTAGTAAAGAAATTAAATATGTAGGGAATTTTTCCACGTTTATAGTTGAAAATCTTTATTGACTTTCTTTCAGTCATGATTATTTAGTACTATTTTTAATTTTTAGAAGTTTGTATACTTGTTGAATCTGATTTTGTTTGCTTTATTATAAAAATATATTTTAAAATATATATTTTGAAATATGTAGGGTTGGATAGTAGTTTAACAAAAAGTACTTCAGTTTACCGTGTAAGGTATGGTTTTTTATTGAAGAGGTTGTGGTATTGCTTGAGTCAAAAATGGTTGATATTATCAATTTTCCAAAACAAATTATTTCACCAAATTTTAAAATGTTTTGCAAATAGGAACGCCTGAACAAGATTTACTTGGTTTTTGTTAATCGATTAATTAATCAATTTATTTATAAATTGTAAAAATTATGGATTGAATTGCCAAATTATTCAACAGTGTGTCGTACTGTACATATAAAGGTAGTGAAAAATAGGGTTGTATGTCCATTAATACCGAATGCAAGTGACGTTTGGGACGTGCTTAATGAAAATATTTGTAAGTAAGTGTTTAAAGCTCGGGTTCGAAACCCGCTGTGGGCATGAAACAAATGATAAAAAAGGCAAACCTCTGAGCGTATTTCTGTCGTTCAGAGGCACATAAAATTGCAGGTCCCTCCATTTGTGGAACAACATCAAGTTGCACACCGCAAATTGGGGGAAGAACTCAGCTTAACACCAACAAATGATATAAGCGCCAATTATACATATATATGTGTACATATATTTCTTCCATCTTACACATCTTATAAAATAAAGTCGCGAAATATATATGTATGTAAGGTATTAACTTCGCAAAAAATACTCCGATTTGCAAGTGGTTATTTGCATTTTAAAGCTTAGCTATCTGGGAAGTCTACTAAATGGGAGTGGAAATATACAAAAATTTAGTAAAAATCATCAATTGTTGTTGTTACATAAAAACGAATCAATCGATTGAAATATTTTTTTCTTGAAATGTTTACCTTCGTTCTGCATCAATAAAATTAGTTAATTATTTTCTAATATAACCAAAGAATTTGTTGTTTGTTTCTTACTGTTTTTACGGTTTTTACGTTAGGTCAAAATTTTCCAAAAAAATTCTCTCTGCTGATTTATTGTCAGGCTGTCAGGCTGAATTAAATAAAATTGGTGAAAGTCTTCTTAGAGGAAGCAACCGAAACTTACAGATAATACGCGCTCAGAAGCATCTTTGTGTTCTTCATCAGAATCAATCTTTGGGAAATTCACATAAAGAATATGACTGAAGAGTATTCTATTAAAGAGGAAAAATAGCTTTATCAAATGAAATTGATTGTAATGAAGAAATATTTGTGAAGTTGAACTAGACAATAATGTGTAATCTCTCTCTGGTAAATCTATACCAGATTTCGGGTTGCCTTTACCAGTAAATATACATTTATTATTATGTGAGTATTCAAAAGAAATTTCATATAATCATCCACGAGTATTGCAAAATGTGATTCGAGATGTGAATCGATTGCGTACTGAACAAACAAACGTTCATAATGCGCTATTATCATCCAAAATCAATAACGAAAACCAGCTGTTTTTCTTATGCTCCTGGAGGCACAGGGAAAACATTTTTAATAAACTTGCTTCTGATCAAAGTGAGATCTATGGGTTAAACAGCGCTTGTGGCGTACGTCTTGATGTTGTTCCTAGGAGGGACCTACAGTTTTAAGCCGACTCCGAACGGCAGATATTTTATATAAGGAGTTTTTTCATGGCAGAAATACACTCGAGGCTTGCCATTGCCTGCCGAGGGGCTATCGCTATTAGAAAAAAACTTTTTCTTCATTTTTCGTATTTCACGCAGATTCGAACCTATGTTCTCTCCAAATTCCGAATGATAGTCACGCACCAACTCATGCGGCTATGGCGGCCGCCTCCATTTTACATTATGTAATGTAAAAAGGCTGCAGTGCTGGAGAAAAGGTTTTGATTCCAAGGATCCCGCTAATACCGACGGGTCTGCCATTTCGATCTAAACGACTCCAGTTCCTCAGTCAAATTATGTTTTGTAGGGAGAATAAATGATGCTCAAGGCCAAACACCTAAGGTGGCCTTGTTTTACACATGTCCAAATATATGCACTAAAATTGTATAAAAAATTTAATAAAAAGTAACTTGAATGCATTATATAACCACTTATTGGAGCTATTTTATTTAATTGTGTACTCTGTTCATTCGTTTGTATCATCGTTCCAAAATTTTCCAAAAAATTATTTTATTATATTATATTATTAATTATAATTAATTTTATTTCCAACGATTATTTTATGATAAACCTGTGTGAAACAAAGTGCGGGTCGCGGGCCGGGTAACTCCAAAATGACCCGTAAACACGAGTTTATGGTCAATGTGAACATAATATTACTCACCCAACACGGATGGGTTTAATAACTATGTACATGGGAAACAATATAAACTTACTTTGAATTGTTGTCATATTTAGGTATGGCGGCACATTTCAAAATCAATATGGCAGAAAGCAGCAACCAAATCCTTAAAATCTTATATATTTTGTTCATGACTAAATCCTTTGTGGTCTTTTCCGGTTAAAAGCTTTTGTTTTGTGTAAATATATGAGTAAATCACTTCGATTGAGGACAACTGAGCTCTGTTGACAAACTGAATGTCTACAAGAAATGGATAACCATTTTATATGTCTATGGTATATAAAGAGCATGAATTCGAGAGCTTACCACATGGGTGCACATAATGGTAACAATCTGCAAAAATTATGAATTGGTATTCAATTGTTTGGAACCACGGTGACTTTCATTGCTACGTACACATCACAAAAATAAATGCACATTATATTGTATGTACTCGCATTGTATGCACATATTTACAGAAGTACATATGTACGTTTTGTTAGTGGGTACATTAAAGCTGTTGTCATAATAGGTAATTTCCGTGCGCGTCTTAAGAAAGTCATTCTACCAAAACTGGCAGTAATTTACCACAAAATACTGCAATTGCGTGTTTATCTTTATACCATATGTATGTATGTAGATGTATGTGTATTTACAATATATGCCATGAATTTCTGCCATGGAAAAGCTTCTCATAAAAAACTAGCTGCCCTTCGGAGGTGACATACCATTAAAGGGCCCTCAAAGGACACTCAAGCTCAAAGAAACTAACAAAGCCAGAAACCTATCAAAGGATACATGCACCAATATATATGTATATTAACTACGCTTAACTGGAGAAAACGCCGTTGGCAGTTGCCTATAACAGAAGGAAAATTTAGTTTTATCCGCAACTATTTCATAAGCGCGTAAAAAGCTGCGCGCTTCTTGCTTCATATTAATTGTAAGCCCAGACGCATATCGCGCAAAAACAAACACAGCTATTATCAGAAAATACAAGGTGGGCCATATAGCGTTTGCTTTTTGAGATTGGTAACACGAATTACATGTCAAATGTGTTCATAATTTACTTAAAGGTTTGACATTTACGAAATGGGACGCTATACGCTTGAACAAAATTGGGAAATATGGAAAACCTATTTCCAAAGTGGTGAGTCTTCTTCTTCTTTTCTGATTTTCACATCGGTGGCTACGTCAATAAGCAAAATTGTCCGATTTGGGGCTCAGAAAATCCACATGTTACTGTAGAGAAGCAAATGAATCCACAACGAGTCACTGTTTGGTGCGGTTTTTGGTCTGGCGGCACCATCGGGCCATTTTTTTTTTCGAAAATGAGCAAGGAACCGCGGTTACAGTAAATGGCGAGCGTTACCGTGATATGCTCAACGAGTTTTTGTTTCCAAAAATTGAGGAGGATGATATGGACGACACTTGTTTTCAACAGCACGGTGCAACTTGTCACACTGCCAAAGTTACACTCAAACTTTTGTCTACCGTTTTTGAAAATCGAATAATCAGCAGAAATTTCGATAGCAATTGGCCGCCTCGGAGCTGTGATTTAAGCCCGTTGGACTATTTTTTGTGGGGAGCCGTGAGGGACAAATGCCATGTGAACCATCCAGAGACGATTGCTGCTTTAAAACACGAAATCGAAGTTGCCATTCATGAAATTGGAGCCCAAACAATCAAAAATGTGCTTAAAAATTGGGTTGATCGAAAAGCCTACTGTAAAGCCAGTCGTGGCAGTCATTTGAACGATATTATTTTTCATTCATAAATGACTATGTTCAATCTTCAAAATAAAAAAAAAAGTTTGAAAAAATATTGATTAGTTTTTTTTTATAGCAGACTCAAGACATGTCCCACCCTATATATATGTTGCACATATAAATAAACAAACATTGTAGTTATTTACTTATCCAAGCTAGGTGTTTTTAACTTCAATGTTATGCAACAACAAGCATTGCTAGCATTTACTAACACTTACTTATAAATATATGAGTATGTACTTATGCGTAGAAGCAAGAGCACATGTACAGTAATGTTACATATAATAGAAGTATGCATACCAATTATGGAATCTTCCAGTTTCATATCTCACCGGATTCTTAAAGTACAATTAATTTCCTACGTATGTATACTCGTACGTATGATGTACTATACCTTACAACATTTGTGAAATGGTAGAGGGCTGTCTAAATCGTTTTTTGATTTAAGAAATTGAAAAGAAAATCGTTTAGGCTTGAATCTTACATTACAAAACCCATATATGTATGCAAGATCCAGAATAAATAGCAAAGGAATAATAATTTGGAATAAAATTTTAGAACTTCCAAAAAAAAAATTCAAGAAAAAAAATTATCAGGATGCTCGAATTAAATGAAAGCGAATGTGTGGTCATATAAAAATATTCCAGAAATGCGTGTTAACGCGCAAAACCATTAGGATTGATGATCGACACACAATTCAATCCCACAAAGTTAATTTACCCACGCCGTCCTAAGAAAAATACTTAAGGTAACTGATCCAACTCTAAGTAAACTCTTTTGCAGATAAAATATGCAAGTAAAATTTGCAGAGCGCCATGGATCCACAAGCGGATGTGCAAATTTTTAGTCGCTTTAAGTTTTCTAACTACTTGTTTTTTTGTACATTCTGAGATAAGTGAATCACTATTTTGAACATTATATACATTGACTTGTTTAAG
This sequence comes from Anastrepha ludens, assembly GCF_028408465.1. Lineage (NCBI taxonomy): Eukaryota > Metazoa > Arthropoda > Insecta > Diptera > Tephritidae > Anastrepha > Anastrepha ludens. The sequence continues at coordinate 75,863,370 of NC_071498.1, forward strand.
GGGTTAAGGTTACAGAGGTTCAAAGAAAGGGTATTTTTACTATTTTTTTTTTTTAATATATACAATCATATTGTATATTTTATTTAAACAATTCAGCATATCAAAGATACATATTTAACCCTTTCAATACGGATTTTTTTTAAGGGGAAAAAATATTTAACCATGAAAAGTTATTACTAGTGATCTAAATAGTATATTCTCTTGTATAAATAAAGAAATTATTTCTAGGAATTGAGAAAATGTCCTGGGAAAACATTGTCCCACCCGTAATGAACACTCAGTAGATCTATAATTGTCGTTTTTCCACTTACTGACCTAGCACGTGCTACGATTTAACTACTACTGCAAAACATGTGTAGAGAAAAATACAAAGTATAACGGGTCATACGGAGCATAATTGATGGTATATCTCGTAAAAAAACTGATGGGAAGAAAATACACAGCGATGCAAAGAAATATTTGGCATTTAGTAAAACGAAAACACTCATTGGGACATATGTGTCCCGTCAGTATTGAAAGGGTTAAACAGTATTTTGTGAAAGTTTTATTTAAAAATTCCGAAAACTCAGCCTCAGGTATCTCATCTCCCTTAACGTCTCACAAACAAATGCTCTTGCCGTGGACAGCATAACTCATTATTGGTTCATCTAAAATCAAAACACCAAAAATGTTTCGTTAGTACATGGATAAATCTCGTTACTGGACGAAGGAAAAAAAAATTTAATTTGAATTTTTGACAGACTTTGAACAAAAAAACCCATTTTTTGGTCAAATTTTCGTCATGTGTTGGCTCGAAAAAATTAGTTGTAATAAAAAAAAAAAAATCCTTCGTTCAATAACTTGATAATGTTGTTCCGAAGATGTGTGCAAAATTTGAACAAAATCGCTTCATAACTTTTCGAGAAATCGTGTCCACCGACTTAAAAAATCGAGTTTTGAGATAAACGCGTATACCTGCGAAACGCTGCACTGACATGGCCTGATGGGCGGAACTTCTGAAGGGTCTATTTCGTAGAATTTTACTCGGATCAATTTGAAATTTTAGGAGAATATTTTAAACATATTATACTATTTAATAAGACAAAAAAAATCGATTTTTTGAAATTTTCAAACCCACCTAACCCCTTAAGTTTTTTTAGATTATTTAACATAACTTTAATACAATATATGTATGTATGTACATATTACTTTGAAGATGGGATCGAATATTTGATAAAAAAAATATTGAATAAAATTGGAGTTATTAGTAAGTAATTAACACTGTTTTTTTTTTTTTAATTTGTTGAGATCGCTTCTATTATTTTTAACACATTTGTACAAATGCATTCGAACAAAGGTATACATTTCTTATGTGCATATTTACAAAACAAAACAAAAAAACGGTTACAATATACTATTGTATATACACACATATTTGGATGAGTACATACATATATTGGTATATATTTTGTTTTTTGGTAAAAGCTAATTCGAAACCACTATTGTCGCCAAGAGACAATTATATATGCATTTGCACGTAGATATTAGATTTATACATATGGAGAATAATAGTGGTAATACGTATGTAAGTAAGAGTAGTTTGGAAATTAAATACGTATTTATTTATTTTGAGGAAAGGTCCCAAGTCTTAATTAAATTTAATTGGAAACGTCTCACGTGTTATGTATAAGAGGGTCAGTGCCGCCTTTTTTGTGTAAAAACTTAATTTTCATGACATAATTAGGCATATACAATATATCCTATACCTATATGTATATGCAATAGGGTTTTTTAATAAGAAGTGTTATTTTGATATTCAAAGAACAATGGTATTTTTTAATATTTGATATTTTTTAATCGGATATTTATTTCATTATAAAGAGGAAGGTATGCCCTTAATAGTGGAAAATAACATCAGGCAAATTACCACCACTCCACGCTTACAGGACAATATCCTTTTCAGGAAATTTTCCATAACCGAATAGCAAGGTGGCTGCCCTATGTCCTCGATAGCCTCACGAAATCTTTGAGGTCTAGAATCGACGCTGGGATGTTGGCGTAGACCTTCTCTTTCACGTAGCCCCAAAGAAAAAAGTCACAAGGTGTCACAAGACACAAGATCTCGGTGGCCAATTGTGATCACCTCTTCAAGAGATAACACGGTCCGGAAACTTTACCCGTAACAGATCAATGGTTTCGTTGCTTGTGTGGCACGTAGCGCCATCTTGTTGAAAATAAACGTTGGTCGGATCAATACCATCTAATTCCGGTCATAAAAAATTGTTAATAATCTCTCGACAGCGCAATCCATTCACCTGTAACGCCTGTTATTGGAAAACCCTTTATATCCCCCCCAATCATTCGCCTGGAGTTATAGAGCCGCATAACTCAAAATTACCAGAAATATCTATCTGTCATAAGACATAATTTTTTTATATTATTTTTTTTTATTTATTACGAAAATTTTACTTTAAGCAAATAAACATAATCCGGTTTCAATATCACGCTAAAAAAATATTATAATATATATAATATAAAAGTGCTAATGGGTCACAAAATAATGACAATACTATAACTTTGTTAACAGATTTTGAATTTATAATAAACATACATAAATTTATTATAATTGCTTTCGTCACATATTTATTCCAATTAATATGACTTGTTCCTGTGTCTATACGTTAAAAAACCCCATGATTCAATAAGAAGTTTTATAATAAAGCAGTTTTCTCGCTCCCACATGACAAATCGGCTCCTTAACTAAAAATGAATGCTGCTCGCTCTACAGCTTTAAGTTACCTAACTGTAAAAAGAACACTTCTACTTACAAACTGCCTTGGCACCACTACTTGTTTACGTGCTTTACTTTGAACTCATTCAAAGCATCACTTCTAATATAAGCAGTTTGTCAGAATCGAATTTTTCAAATAGTTTCTAAGTTATGGCGATCCTCGGTGAGGACCATGTACAAGTAATATTGTTTACATTCAACATTACTTGTCCTGTCATATGTTCTGTTACAAGTTAAAAACGTTATAGATATAAAATTATAAAACTTTTTCTTTCTTCTTTCCTTCTTCTTTCTTCTTTTTTCCTTCTGGTACACTTTTGCCCCGGATGGGGCCACACTGAACCCTTGGAACAAGTTTTTTTTGTGTTTTTAGAAGTTTTAGCATATATTTTGTCATTTTATTTATTAAATACTTCTTCAACAGTGAACACGCGTGCCACCGAGGAAGTTGCTTGCATCTACCGAGCCTAATTTTATTTAAGCGCGTTATCAAAAGATGTCCAGAATGCTTTCATATGGAGATCATCTCTAGTTAGCAAGATAAAGTATTAACAAACTATTTTTTTAGAAAATTTCCTTTCTGCGCTAATTGTTTTGAGCTCTTGTTAGTAAGGGAGTCGTTCCTATAAGCACCCGCACACGTAAGTTCAATTCAGAACTGTGATTATAAAATAAACGGATTTTATATGAACCTTTTTGTTCACAGAAGTCGTTCACCTTTTGATAACTATCAGCCCCAATGCAGCGTCACTCGGATCACACTCTTATCATTTACTCCTACTCTCGAATTGCAAGTATAGGTTAAGGCAGAGAATATCCAATTTAACAACAAGAGATTGAAAATAACAGGGTTAGAACTGAAATAAAATGATTGGTTAGATTTCAATTTATAGGTATATCATTTTGCTCTATCTCTTTGCTTGCATATTTGATTATCAATCTCATTTCCAATATTAGATAAGAAGTAATTTTTCGTTTTTATTATATTTATAAAGTAATCTTACCACAGTTTCTGAACGACAGTCAAAAACGGCTGAGAAATGCCTCATATCGTTATCCAAACCAACAAAGTGTTTGCCTTTGTCCGATCGTACCGTAAGGCGTGTAAAGACATCGCTTCTCCATCCGGCGTCCAATAGTCACGCTTACTATTCGAAGTACTCCATTCTTGTACAGGGCAACGCTCTAATATACTTTGAAGTGTTATTGAACGTTTCATATCGGAAGGTATCCAGCTTCCGGGTTCTAATCGCCCACGGAAGCAAGGTATACCATTTTGTCGGTACCAGCAGATAGCTGCTTCTCTGAAGTGCGGCCCTTCTATGTAGCATTTAGAGTTCGTTGGCGAATAGGCTGTGTTGAGCTTGTTGACAAACGAACTGCTCAGCTGCGTTCAGCATGTCCGCAGAAAGAACGTATTCCGACGAAAGAAGTATGTCAATGATAGAGAAGTCTATCAAAGTCGGTTTACTGGTTATTAATACAAGCCGTGGATGAATCTCTTCCTCATCCTCACACATATCAACCTAAAGACTTCTCGGCGACAGGTATTCATTCAGAGCAACTTATTTCGGACCAGCAAACCATCAGAAAGAAGGGCTAAAGTCGTACGTAAACTTGAGCAAGTCCCCTCGTGAGCAAAATTTCCATTAATAGGTATCCATCTCCAATTGTGTGGTAGAGTAACATCTAATATATCGGTACCCCTGTGCGCTACGAACGGAATATAGCAACAGTGCTCGCTATTTATCTGTCTTATTACTGTTAAAGAATCACTCTAAAGTACACAGTGGTCGGCAAGGAAGGAATAATTGCAGATAACTGTTGACATTAAGCGGGTTCCCAGTACCGCGTGTTGCAATTTCAGCCAAGGCGTACAACCGCCGGGCATGGCAGCAACAAGGGTGACGACTGCATCACTATAGGTACATGGTAGTCTTCAGTATGGTACGACTACGAAGACTTCCTCAAGTACCTACTCACCAAGAAAGTATGCAGAATTCGCATGGGGTCAAAGATAGACATTGTTATACTCAGCAACTCCCTTTTTGTTGGCGGATGGACACCTTCAACAACAGTCCCATCAACGCCGTGGAACTTCAGATTATAAGCGAATACGATGGTTGACGGTTATCTTGCACTGAAAAAGTAATTCATTGTAACTACCGCCGAGATCCTGGACGACTTGTGACAAATTCGTTTTATGTAGCTCAAATTCGACAATTTCATCGACGTAATGATGGTCAGTGATAGCTGTGATAGCGCGGAGATCATATTCTTTATGGTCCAATGCATTAACATTTTTTAACGAAATGGGTTGTGTTACAGCATTGCCTGAATAAGAAAGCTGTGATTGCCACAATACAATTGCTAATGGAATGTTCTTCATCTGACAGCGATGATGAAATCGAACAAATTATTATGGGAAAAATAAAATCATGTGATACTAAGCTCGTTATTTTTCATTTTATTTGCTTTATTTTGGAAAACCCAATTTCTCGAGTTACGGGAGCAACACAGTTTAAAAGCACATCTGCTAAGAGAAGTAGCTTATGGGAAAGTTAAAGGGATTTAAAAAATTTTTGCAGAATGACCATAGACAAATTTGACCATAAACTATGGCAGCCGGTTCTACGTTAGCGGGATGACTCGGGTTTTTCCTGACCAAGGGCTGCCGCCCCAGTAAACTAGCCCTGTCTAGTGCACCGTTTGTCATCCCCCTTCTATCGTCACAGGAGCAATTCCATGCAGCAATCTTGCTCCAAATACTTCTCCTCGGGGCTGGCATTGAATCCACCGCTGGGCCAGAGGTATTTCTGCACACCACCCTAGAGTGGACAACTGACTAAGTTGCCCCCTGCTGCTGAGCCCTGCACCCGCAACCGCCACCCGTGGCGCGGCCGCCCACCACCATCAGGCCGCAACAGCAACAGCGTAACGCACAGCAGGCCCAAAGTAGAGAACCACACGCGTCTCTCACACCCCCAGTTACAACAGTCCCACCGAGAAATTTCAAGCATCTGCAATTTAATTGTAACGGACTAACGAGCATGAGATGAGATAGTCAACTTTATGAGCCGACACGGAACGCAATAGGTCGTAGGGGACATCAATTGGCAGATCAGATAGACGATTCGACATTGAGCACTGCAGGCAAATGCAGCAGCTCGCCTAATATAGCAAAAGCTAGCGCTGATCTGATAAATAGCATAACCTGGCGACCTATGCTACCGCTTGCATCAGACCACTTGCCTATTATCGTCTCGATTGAGAGACCTGCCGAATTTGTTTCCGCGAATCACCGGTCTTATATTAACTTCACCAAAGCTAAAACGGCCGACTTCGCGGAATTCACTGAGGATATCTTCGCCGCTCTTCCCATCCCCACTGATGTGCGCGTAGGCGAACGCGCATTCCGCAACGTGCTCACAGCTGCTGCAGCTCGCTTCATCCCTGCTGGAAGCGTGAAGACCTGTAACTTCACCATTGGTGTGAGTAAGCTCTGGTTTATAGTAAGGTCCCTATCGAACCCGACGAAGCACAACGATAAGGTGGTCATCACTTTCCACGGTTGCACTTCGTCGGACCCGAAGAGATGCGGGAGCTGTTTTAGCCGACTATTCACACTGCACCCTCCGGCCGAACAACAGTGCGTTAGAGAGCCATCAACAAAACCAAATCATCAAAAGCCATTGGCCCTGACGGACTAAACATGCAGATGCTGAAACACCTGGGTCCATTGGGAGTAGGGTTTCTCACAAGGGTTTTCAATCTATCCTTGGCCACTCTCTTTATCCCTGACAAGTGGAAAGCAGGGAGAGTGGCCGCACTACTGAAATCTGGGAAACTCACCAACCAAGGGGAATCTTATCGGCCGATAACTCTCCTGAAAGCATGCCTGCCGATTGAAATTTAAGTGTGCTCTGCCCAATCCATAAGAAAGGTGATCTTGCAATCTTTGCCAATTACCGCGGGAGTAGTCTTCTTAATATCGCCTATAAGTTTCTAGCGAGCGTACTGTGTGAAAGGCTGCAGCCCACCGACCTTATCAGTGTGACTTTAGACCTGGAAAGTCTACCATCGACTAAATATTTACAGTACGCCAAATCTTGGAAAATACCCATCAAAGGAGAATCGACGCATACCATCTTTTCGTCGACTTCAAAGCTGCATTAGATAGTCTGAATTTGGTATCCCCGCAAAACTAATACGGCTATGCAAGATGACGTTGCTCAACACCAGCAGCGCGATCAAAATTGGGAAAGACCTCTCCAAGCTGTTCGATACCAAACGAGGTTTCAGACAGGGTGACTCGCTGTCGTGTGACTTATTTAAACTGATGTTGAAGAGCATCGTACGAGCCGCAGAACTTAATCGCTCAGGCACATTGGTTATCGCGACCACGTAGAATTGTTGGCGTATGCCGATGATATGGACATCATCGGCCTTAACAACCGCGCTGTTAGTTATGCCTTCCCCAAACCTAAGCGAATGGGTCTGGTGGTGAACGAGGGCAAAACGAAGTACCTCCTGTCTTCAAACAAACAGTCGGCGCACTCGCGTATCGGAACCCACGTCACTGTTGGCAGTTATGATTTTGAGGTTGTAAAAGACTTCGTTAATTTAGCAACCAGCATTAACACCGATAAAAATGTCTGCCTTGAAATCCAAAGTAGAATCTCAAGTGTTGCTTTGGACTAAGTAGTACAAAACACGAACAAAACTAACACTCTACAAGGTTCTCATCAGGCCCGTCCTAACGTATGACACAGAAGCTTGGACGACGACAACATCCATTCCCATGGCAGCCGGTTCTACGTTACTGGAATGACTCGGGTTTTTCCCGACCCAGGGCTGCCGCTCCAGTAAACTAGCCCTGTCTAGTGTACCGTATCCCACCCCCAATCTCTCGTCACAGTAGAAATCCCTTGCAGCCCGTTTGCTCCAAATACTTCTCTTTAGGGCTGGGGTCGAACCCAACTCTGGACCAGAGGTATTTTACTACTGCATCTGCCACAAACGGGTCCACCCGAACTCCACCTCGGTTAGGTGCAATAAGTGCAACGGGTGGTGCCATCTTAAAACCTGTTCAGGCCTTAAGACTCACAGGGAGTGGTCCACAAGGTATGTGGCCAAGTGTTGCTCCCGCCATCAGGCGGCCCATGCCTCAACGGCGCTACCGTCCTCAGTGCCGGCACTTCAAACTGTCGCCACCAACAATACCTCAACGGTAGGGAGCCGCAACACAGGCGCAACACAACTCCCCCAATGACCCAAAACCCTCCTGCTCCTATCCCAATGCGGGGACAAACCAGCAGCTCTTGGCCACCCGCACAGTCTGCTCCATGTGTCAGACCAGGGTCCCTCGCAACCAACAGTCCAGTCCAATTCTTGCACAATGGCTGCGGCCACTTTCGGAGGTGCTCTGACCTGCGCACCACCCGTGAGTGGACACGCGACTTTGTTGCCCCCTGCTACAGAGCTCTGTACCCGCAACCGCTTTCTGCGGCACGGCCGTCCGTCAACGTCAGGCCACAACAACTCCTGCGGAACGCACAGCAGGACCAACGCAGACACTCCCGAGGAGTTTTAAACTCTTCCAACTGAACTGCAACGGACTTACGAGTAAGATTGACGAGATAGTCGACTTCATGAGCCTACACGGTATCAAAATAGCTGCGGTCCAAAACATTCAGCACTGTAAACGACGACCCCCCACCCGAACTCCACCTCGGTTAGGTGCAATAAGTGCAACGGGTGGAGCCACCTTAAGACCTGTTCAGGCCTTAAGTCGCACAGGGAGTGGTCCACACGGTATATGGCCACGTATTGCTCCCGCCAACAGGCGTCTGATACCTCCACGACTACTACACCCCCTGATAGGCCGGCACTACCAACCGCCACCACAACCCATACCTCCACGGTGAGGAGCCTATCGGAGCAACACAACTCCCCTTCAACCCCTCCCATCCCTTCCTGCTCCAACCCCAGTGCGGGGACAAACCAGCAGCTCCTGGTCCCCCGTACAGCCTGTTCCGTGTGTCAGACCGTAATACCTCGGAATCTGGTATCAGTCCAATGCAATTCCTGCAGTGGCTGGTGCCATTTTCGGAGATCTTCCGGCCTGCGCACCACCCGTGAGTGGACAACTGCCTACGTTGCCCCCTGCTGCAGAGCTCTGCACCCACTACCGCCCCCGGAGGCGCGGCCGCCCACCACCATCAGGCCGCAACAACCACAGTGGATTGCGCAGCAGGTCCAACGTAGACATTCCCACGCGTCCCTCACCCCCCGGATTACACAGACCTCACCGAGAAGCTTCAAGCTTCTCCAGTTTAACTGCAACGGACTTACGAGTAAGGTCGACGAGATAGTCAACTTTATGAGCCGGCACAGTATTAAAATAGCTGCGGTCCAAGAAACAAAGTTGCACGCTAGGTCATCTCTGATCACCAGGGATGGCTATAACGAGCACAGACACGATCGCGAGCGAGATAATGGTGGTGGCCTAGCGTTTATAGTCCACCACACAGTGCAGTATCGTCTCATCGATGAAGGAATCGACCGCAGGGACAGCACCTTAGAATGTCAAGGCATAGCTGTCCGGTCAGGCGATTCCGAGCTCGAAATATTTAACGTATATATACCCCCTGTCACCTGCTGCCCGGCAGGATATCACCCTGATATAGGTGCGCTCATCAGAGGTGAAAACCGATTGGTTGTAGGTGACTTTAATGCGCATCACGATCTTTGGCATTCAAGCCTGCCAAATGATCGTAGGGGACAGCAATTGGCAGAGCAGATAGACGACTCGACATTCAGCACTGTGAACGACGACGCCCCCACCAGGGTAGTGGGCAATTGTAGCAGCTCGCCTGACCTAACAATAGCTAGCCCGGGTCTGATAAATAGCATAACGAGGCGACCTATGCTATCGCTTGCATCAGACCACTTGCCCATTATCGTCTCGATTGAGAGACCTGCCGACTTCGTTTCCGCGAATCACCGGTCCTATTTTAACTTTAAAAAAGCTAATTGGGCCGGCTTCACGGAATTCACCGAGGACACCTTCGCCGCTCTTCCCATCCCCACTGATGTGCGCGTGGGCGAACGCGCATTCCGCAAGGTGCTCACAGCTGCTGCGGCTCGCTTCATCCCAGCTGGAAGTTATAAGGACATCCGTCCTCATTTCCCAGCAGAAGCAGCCAGTTTAGCGAACGAGCGTGACCACCTACGCTAGGCCGATCCCGGGGATCCCCGCATAAGAGATCTCAATTTGGAGATCCGGCAACTGGTAAATCAACATAAGCGGACTAAATGGGTTGAGCACCTGAAGACTTGTAACCTCACCTCCGGTGTGAGTAAGCTCTGGTCAACCGTTAGGTCCCTGTCGAACCCGACGAAACACAACGACAAGATGGCTATCACCTTCAACGGTTATACTTCGTCGGACCCGAAGAGATGCGCGAGCTATTTTAGCCGGCTGTTCATACTGCATCCTTCGGGCGACAGAACCAAACGTCGTGTTACCAGAAGGCTGCACAAACTGACGAACGACAGTGCGCCACTTACTTTCTCCGGTGATGAGGTTCAGGGGGCCATCAACAAGTCGAAATCATCGAAAGCCATTGGCCCTGACGGATTAAACGCGCTGATGCTGAAGCATCTGGGACCCCTGGGAGTAGGATACCTCACAAGGGTCTTCAATTTGTCCCTGGCCACTCTCATCATCCCTGACAAGTGGAAAGCAGGGAGAGTGGTCCCACTATTGAAACCTGGGAAACCCGCCAACCAAGGGGAGTCTTATCGGCCGATAACTCTCCTTTCCCCAGTAGTGAAGACACTTGAAGCCCTCCTACTCCCTCTCTACACGACACACCGGCCCCAGCCCCACATCAGTACGGATTCCGACGAGTGCGCAGCATCACCACTGCACTCACCGCCATAAACGCTCTGATAAATCGCGGGCTTAACCAAAACCGCCCCTGCGAGAGGACTGTCCTAGTAGCGTTGGACCTAAAGAAGGCTTTCGATACAGTCAGCTATTCCACGCTACTAGATGATATTTATCAGTCGACACTCCCGCCAGGGCTGAAGAGGTGGTCCGCGAACTACCTGAGCGGTCGGCACTCGTCAGTGATTTTTCGAGATCAAATATCAAAGCAGAGGAAGATTAAGCAAGTCGTACCACAGGGTGGTGTCCTTTCACCCTTGCTTTTTAACTTCTACATCTCGAAGCTCCCCCAACCACCAGCGGGAGTTTCCCTGATCTCATACGCTGACGATTGCACGATAATGGCGTCGGGCAATGACATCGATGGCCTGTGTTCCAAAGTGAACAACTACCTCACCGACCTTTCTCCCTTTTTCACTGCGAGGAATCTCCAACTTTCCCCCACAAAGTCCACGGCGACCCTTTTCACCACCTGGACAAAGGAGGTCAAGCTGTCCCTTAAGGTAAAAGTCGACGACACACCAATTCCGACTGTAAATAACCCCAAAATTTTGGGTGTAACCTTTGACAGCTTGCTCTCCTTCTCTGCGCAAACAACCGCAATTGCCACAAAAGTCCAAAATCGCAACAAGGTCCTCAAATCGCTGGCCGGCAGCACTTGGGGCAAAGACAAAGAACTGTTGCTTTCGACATTTAAGGCAATTGACCGGCCGGTTCTAAACTATGCTGCGCCTGTCTGGTCGATTGGAACTAGTGATTCGCAGTGGACAAAGCTTCAGACATGTCAAAATACCGCCATTCGGACAGCGACCGGGTGCCTCCTGATGTCACCCATCCAACATCTACACAACGAGGCACAAATGCTCCCAGTTGCGGAGCACAACAAATTGCTCAGCAAGCAGTTCCTGCTGGGGTGTTACCGCAGGTTTCACCCATGCAGACACCTGCTTGAGCCTGAGCCGCCTCCCAGGCACGTCAGGAGACACCTCCTTGACTACGCTGGCGAACTCCAGAACAAAACTGACCGAAACCTACTGGACCAGACAGTATTTAGACAGTCAATAAACGACATTCACCGGGAGACCGTTACCACCTTCATGAACTCCCGTCCTGTGAATGCCGTAATCGGAGTCCAACCACCACCTATCGCAGATGAAGAGCTCCAGCTTCCCCGTGAGACTCGTGTAACATTGGCACAATTACGTTCTGGATATTGTAGCAGGTTAAACTCCTACTTATCCAGAATTGACCCCGACATACCAAACACATGTCCGGCATGTGAAGGTACCCCGCACGACACTAACCACCTCTTCACATGCCCCCTCAAACCGACTCATCTAACCCCCCTCTCCCTCTGGACCCAACCTGTCGAAACAGCATGTTTCCTGGGCCTACCCTTAGATGAGCTAGACGAAGACGACCGCTGATATACTTACACTGACAGGGCTAACTATGCTGTTAAAACAACAACAACAACCAGGGTAGTGGGCAATTGCAGCAGCTCGCCTGGCATCACAACTGCTAGCGCAGGTCTGGTAAATAGCATAACCTGGCGACCTATGCTATCGCTTGCATCAGACCACTTGCCCATTATCATCTCGAACGAGAAACCTGCCGACTTTGTTTCCGCGGATCACCGGTCATACATCAACTTCAACAAAGCTGATTGGACCAGATTCGCGGAATTTACTGAAGACATCTTCGCCGCTCTCCCCATTCCCACCAATGTGCGCGCAGGCGAACGCGCATTTCGCAACAGCTGCCGAATGGGTTGGTGCGTGATTGCCATGCGGAATTCACAGAGAGAACTAAGGTTCGAATCTCGGGGAAACACCAAAACTAAGAAAAACATTTTTCTAATAGCGGTTGCCCCTCCGCAGGCAATGGCAAACCTCCGAGTGTATTTCTGCCATGAAAAAGCCGCTCATAAAAATATCTGCCGTTCGGAGTCGGCTTGAAACTGTAGGTCCCTCCATTTGTGGAACAACATCAAGTCGCACACCACAAATAGGAGGAGAAGCTCGGCCAAACACCCAAAAAGGGTGTACGCGCCAATTATATACATATATAGGCTGGAATTTAGAACAATGTATATTTTGGAATTTCTGGCAAACTATAATGTTTTTTTTAATGAAACGTGGTCGAGATGTTAGTGAGGTGTTAAGGAACACTCTTTATAACTTTAAATTATTCGGGAAATAATAATTTTTTGATTATTTACATTCAAAATACCCTCGGGAACTTCACTATAATTTGCCACATTACACTCTATATTTTTTAACATTTCACTAAAATTCACCAAATATACACTCCCACGCGTGTTTTTACCGATTTTTATGCTAATATTCTCATTATATCTATTAAAATTAAATGCAAATTCATTTGCCTATGCAATCACATTCCAATTTTAAGCGCGAACAAGAAGAAGATTGGAATTACAACAGTATGGTGTTGCCGGATGCCTGCAAATGAAAACAAAAATTAAGTACTTGAGTTTAGTGTTAATGATGGGAATGGGGGTTATTGTGCCGGCTTACTATATTACATACACACATATGACGTTTTAATTTTGGGCTCAATGGTTTTAACACGGAAAGGAGTTTTACGCAAAAATACTGTGCATTGCGTAGACGGAGGTGGACTGATGAGGGTTATTTTTTTGAAGCGCGGCCGAAGGCCGCCCACGCGAAAAGGAGTTCTACGCAAACATACTGTGGATTGCGTAGCCGGAGTTGGACTGATGAGGGTTATTTTTTTGAAGCGCGGCCGAAGGCCGCCTACGCGATAAGGAGTTCCACGCAAAAATACTGTGTTAATTAATTTAATTTAATTTTAATTACTTCATTATTTTTTGTGATACGCTTAATATCATTGTTTTTAAGTTTAAATGATTTGTATGTTTTTATTTTCAAAATTATTTCTCAACTTTAAATTACAGCAAAAAATACTGCAGTTTTACAATGAACCTTCCACTGAACATCCCTGCGTGCGAACTTCGTTTTCATTTCAGGTGTATGGCAACACCAACTTTTCGCTAAATTATAGAACTTTAACATTAAATTACTTAAAAACTATAAGCCTCCGGCAGGTTCTGTTTTCAGTTTTAACCGTTTTTTCCAAAGCGATATACATTATACTAAATTTTAGCCCATATATATATATATAAATATATGAATAGACGTATATATAAACTGGAAAATTTTGTGTTTTTATTCATTTATTATCTTCTAAAATTGTTTATTTATAAGATATCTGGCAGCACTTCTGCTGAAATAACCAAAATAGGACAATTCTTGGTCAATTTTACAAATTTTGAAATCAAATAACTTAAAAACTATAACCCTTCCTCAAATGAGGTTTTCACTTTCAGAAAGTAGAATACCGCCTCTACCCCGGCCCCCCTTATAACCCCTTTTTTAAAACTCATGGGGTATTACATGGAAGTTTTCCCTAAACTGCTGTTTTTTTAACCTTCTTTCATTTGTTTAGAGCGTGATTCCACACGAAAAATTTGTATTCCATATGCTATTGACTTAACTACTTATTTTATACTGGCGGCACCAAATCGAATTTCACGCTCAAATTGTTCAGCCTTTAAAGTTCCATCTATGCTTTCGCAGTTTTTGTTAAAAACACTGTAAGCGCTAATTTCATTCCGCTTTTTTGGTGTAGTCCTTGTGTTAAAGTAGATTCCAATTAACGCTGAGAGCATTAGATACACTATTCCAAATTGTAGTTTTATGGCAATTACGTAAAGAGTTATCCAAAACGATGTAAACACTACCCTTAAAGTATATTTGAGAAGATTATTATCCACATTCTCACCCGCGATAATATTCTCATCAGTTTCCTCATTTGAGCTGAAGGTCAATGAATAGTCAGCCTTTTCAACAAATTCACCAACACGAGTTGTTTGTATTTTCTTTTCGACCACGTCACCACAAGCTTCCTATTTGTATTATAATGTTATACCGGATTGATAGCCATTGAGTACAAATAAAAAACAATACCCACAGTTGCACTATCCCTTTTCTCCTCTTTACTGTCCGCACTAACCCGCAACGGCCAAAAACAATGTAGTTTTTTCTTAAACTGCGCAAATTTCTCCTCCCTCTGTTTTTTAACACGATATTTCTGTAGCCTAGCCTTTATATCCTCTTCCATTGAAAAATAATTATCCGATGTGGGTTTTGAAAGCATATGTATGTATATAAGGCAGTGATGGTAAATGGTTTTTTGAAAAATCCCTACACAGACCAAAAAAATTCCCTACTTTTCCCTACACTTACAACAAATTTTCCCTACGAAATTCCCTACATTTTTTTCTCCTGTGTTTACACTATAATGAGGCAATTGCAACGTCAAAATTGAATTGTTTGCTTAAGATTTTTAAAAATTCCGTACAGAGCTTCTGCAGTGCAATCAGTTCTTATTGGAATTAGATCCATCAGCTTAACCACAAGCCGCTCGCTTTCCTCGTCGAAAAATCTCACCATGAGACACATTCGCTTATTGAGTGCGATGTCTATGCTCTCTTCGATCATTATGGAAAATTAGTTTACTT
Organism: Anastrepha ludens; assembly: GCF_028408465.1. Classification (NCBI taxonomy): domain Eukaryota; kingdom Metazoa; phylum Arthropoda; class Insecta; order Diptera; family Tephritidae; genus Anastrepha; species Anastrepha ludens. The sequence goes on from NC_071498.1 coordinate 75,878,658, forward strand.
TTAATTTTTTAACTAAATTGTCTTTTTCTTCTTTTGCCAATTTATTTTTTATTATGTTGGTGCACTTCTTTCTCCCGAGCTCAGAATTTTTTATTATTTCAGAATCAGGCACGATTTCTTTTAAGAGTGGGATTAAATGGTCCACCACTTGCAGCGCAACATTATGCTCAGCGAAGAACATGCTAAGTCTTATTTTGAAATTTCTGGAGCCATTTGGTTTACTCGCTTTTTCTAAAAAAAGGTGTTTATTTTAGATGTCTTTTTAAATGCCTTAGTATTTTTTGGTGCATTTTTGTTTCGGCGTGCTTCTGTAAATCAGACTTGCCACAGCTCAAAACTTTGTCGCACGCAGTGCATTTGCATTTGAATGGATCGTTAGCCACAGCTTCAAACTAGCCACTAAAATTTCGTCGTCAAGCCACTTATTATTGAACTTTTGTTTCCGATACTTGCATTGTTTTTCCTGGTGTTCCTCCGAAGAGTCAGTCGAAGAGCTTATTTCTGTAAAATATATGCATTTTAAATATAAAAAAAGCTAAAACTAAAATAATTGCAAACTTACTTCAAAAGTGAAAAGCACCAGAAAACGTGGGGCAACTAACAATTTTCGCGCAAAGAAAAAATCGTGCTGCCGTATTAACGCTTTTAAAAGTATGCAGCCATATGGAAAATAAGTTTGGCATGAAATCTTACTGCGGATTTTTATTTTAAATGAACTTTTTTAATTTTACCCCGCTATCTTAAAATTTTTTCTGTCCTTCTTGGAAATTCCCTACATTTACAGAATTTAAAAAAATCTGTCCTTCTTTTCCCTACACCCACATTTTTCGACAAAAATCCCTACATGTAGGGAATTTTCCCTACATTTACCATCACTGATATAAGGGCACGAATTACTATTCGATATGATACCAAATCGATACTTTTGCCTCGATTCGATAGCGATATTTTTTAGTACTAGATTATTCAGCTTCGTATTTGTACCTCAATATCGTATCGAAGCTTAGAGGAAAAATACATATCTTATGGATCTATCACAATGTAACCGTAGAGGTAACGTATTTGACTAACGTGTTGTGTAAAACGCACCGAGGTGCCACAATTTAAGTATTGCGGCAATTAAATAAACAACAAAAAACTTTAATTTTCTTAATGAGAAAGCAAATATTATATTTCGTTGTGTAAGTAAATCACACACAATTTTCGGTTTAATATTATTTTTCCATTCTTATCCAAGACCAGCCGTTAATGCCGAGCGAATTAATACAATTGATTGCCGCTTTTTATTGTTTCTTATGTTGTTGCCTGCGATGCGTTTATATTATAATTCAGTTTTAGTTGTTGTTGTTGTTCAGGCACCATACTTACGTACGGGAATGCTGCTGGAGTGACAGTCCTTGGCCGGGCATAAATCTGGGTAGTTTCGGTAACGTAGAATCGACTGTCGTGGAACAGTCGTTGCTGCATACTGTTGAGGTGTGTTAACTGTTGTTAACCAGAAGATATACGTCCACGAATTCCTAAAGTACTTTGCTTAATATTGCAATGTTAACGTTCCTCTTGCGCGTATTTTTCAAGCGCGGCAGTCGTATTGTATTAAATTAAAAGCAAATTGCTAACACCGTGCGCTTTAAAACTTTTTGTTCTTATTTTTTACGACTACTCCGATTTACACCAAGTGACACATATTTATAGCTGGTCAGAGTAGCCTGATATTACAGTTAGATTTAGTAAATATGTAATAAATAGCAATAGAATGTATGTTACTGTAGTTATGCTTACTGTATGTATATATATATGCAAATAATAAGAGATGCGAATGTGAGAATAATGACAACATACAGAAATAAGAGAATTAATGATATTTACTTTTCGGCTGTACTTAGCGTCGGTAATGCTGAAAACTGAACGCCGTACGTAGTCCCTTATCGCAGCCCCTAACGACACAATGTTGCCATTGATATTTTTGCTTACACACTTTTTCACACATCCGCGTTATCAGTTACAATTTTTCATTGTTTAATAAAACAAAGCAAAAAACCAACAAATGCAAATGTTTTTAAGTTATTTTAATAAAACTTATAATTTTTTTAAGTTTATTTTGTAAATGTTTTCGAAATGTACTGCTTGGCAACACTGTGTGGTGAGAGAGCAATCAGCTAACAGGGTTTTACGGGAATTTTCAAATATCGCGAAATGAAATCTACGATACTACGATACGGAAGGAAGGAATTTTTCATTTACATGGGGTTCTCATTAGTTTGATTGTAACAGCTGACAGGGAACTGCGTTTACGGTCTTCACTGTTTTCAGCATAACACTCCGTCGCCAGTAAACAAGTCTGACAACACAAGTTTACTTTACTCAGTACCGACATCTAACACCGCCATTTTTGCAATCGGTGGATGAAGAATGCCTGATTTGGTTTTTACCATCGCGCTTCAAATTTGGCCATCCTTCGCTTTTACCACATCTATGATTTTGCTCTGGCCAGCAATTCCTCGGCAGGTCTTGGTCTGCAATTCGCCAACGCTTACTGGGCGTTGTTTTGTGAACCACTTGATACATCTAGAGATGACCGGTATATATTCCTTCACCCATCGATGCCAAAAGCGATCAGCGAATTGTTGGGCCAATTGCCAACGTTGCCGCATATTAACGATGTCGCTGCATATTGGCTTGTGGCCATCCGATGACCCAATCAGCAAGTGGATGGGAGTAAGGCCTCGTCGTCACAATTTTCCAAAGAAACAAATGTAAGCGGACGTGCGTTCAGGATAAATTCTACTTCATTCAATGCACTTCGCAAGCTTTCATCGCTGAAACTTCTTGAAGGTAGTATCTCATAAAGCACAGTCTTCACTGATCTCACAAGCCTTTCCCATGCACCAGCCATATAGGAAGCGCTTGGTGGATTAAATCTCCATTTTACTCAGTCGAAAGATGAGACGATACCATTCAAGTCGATATTCTTCAGACAAATTATTTTTTCAGATGTCTTGAAATTGGTGCCGTTGTCCGAGAATATCTCCCTGGGATACCCGCGTCGTAATATAAAGTTGCATATCGCCATGATAGAGGAACTAGTATTTAAGCTGTGGTCAACTTCGATGTGTATAGCGCAAAGCGTTAGACATGTATTAGAACGCCCCATCTCTTTTCTTGCCTTCTTCCCACGATGACAAGCAATGGGCCAAAATAGTCGATACCTACATACGTGAAGGGTCTCTCCAAAGCGGCAATCCTTGCAGCTGGCAGCGCTGCCATTTGTGGCGGCTGAGGAATGGAGCTATCGTTTTTACATTTTTGACACTCTTCGCACATTCTTTTATACAAGACCTTCAGTCGATTTATAAAGTATATACCACGAATTTGATTGATTACAGACTCGTGCATCTGGTGATGGAAATTTTTGTGAGTCCAACGCACTATTAAAAAGGTGACATGATGAGAATGAGGCATCACTATAACATCCTCATGGTTGTTTAGGACTTTTCCATCTCATTATGCCATCTGTGTCTTTACGGTTAAAGTAAAGAGTTTGCTAGATTTTTCAATCATCTTACTACTTATGAAGAAGCTTTTTGAATCAAGTCGATGGATGTTTTCCGTGTGTGAAAAAAAATGTAGCCACAGCTCGATGCGAACGTTTTCAGCCGGAAAAGTGCTCCACGTTCAGCATCAGGTTGTTCATATGTTCCTATTTCGTATGTAGAACATAATGTTTAAATTCCGAATCTTCGCATTCCTCTAAGTTTGACTCTTCACACTGCGGCCAAACTTCTGCGCTCGACCTTAAACAATTTGGGCCGGTTAACCACAATTGGTAGCAATGACGTGCAGTTGTTTTTGTAGCTAAATCAGCGGGATTACTTCTTGAAGGAACCCTTCGCCACTGGCTTACTCTTGATGCTCCTAGAATTTCGCCTATTCTACGCATAACGAATTGGTGGAAGTTTTTAGGGTGCATTCGCATCTATCTTAGCACCGTCTTTGAGTCTGTCTACCAATATTTCGTTATTATGTTAATATTATAAGTTGCGTATTGCTTACCATGTTCGCCAGCCTCGCACCTATTACCGCCGCCTGCAACTCTAATCTGGGTATCGATAATGGCTTTAGCGGGGCGATTTTGGATTTGCCAGCTACTAGACTAACCATGACGTCATTTCCGTTTGATATACGCAAGTAGCAAACGGCTGCATACGCGCTTTCCCCGGCATCAACAAAGGTGTGAAGTTGAACATAGTGAATATTATTTATGGCATAATGGATTCTGATTCCATTTGTCTAAAAGATTTTCCTGGAGCGGGTCGTCCCAAACGATACCAGATCGCCATACATCTTTAACTCTAGTCTTTAAGTCTCGCAAATCTACAAATACATTTCAAATTATCGCTTAAAGAGTCCCAAAACATACCAAGGACTTTCGTGGTTGAAACCCATTCTTTGACGGATTGAACTAACATAGGATTTTTTTGGGCTGCTCCACGACGAATTTGTAATTTGAAGGCCAGCCACGTATATTGAAGCCAAATACGTATCATTCTCATAGAATTTAAAAAATCGGCGTAGAGGTTAGCCGCTTCATTGAGGTATTTATTTATGAAATTCCAAAGAGATTAGTTTTTATATTGGCTTCACAATTTAAAAAGAAGTTAAGACTTAACTAGGCAGTTAGCTTTTTTAGAATATTCTTTAAACTTCTAAAAATGAATGGATTCTTTGGTTTGAGGGCGTCTATTTATCATTAAGACGAATCATAAGGATCTGATCTATTATATCGCGCAGAGAACAGGCAAAGCTTCACCACTCCAGTTAACTCAACTCAACAACATATCCTAACTCACCACGGAGATCGTCTGTCTTAAAGGAGTAGTATGCCAACCCAAAGATGATATATTATAAGGTGGGCCATCCGAGTACATCACTACCCAACGAGCAACTGCAACAACAGCCGACTAAAATTTCATCGCAATCGGATGAATTATTCAAGAATCTAAAGCTACAAACAGAAAAACAACAACCTTTAATATTTATATACATATACGAAGATATAATTATGCTCCAAAATTCGTAAGACTGGTTTTCCTTAAATACAAATCTGAACAATTTTCATTACATTTTCAATTATATTTAGTTGCACTTGCCGAAAGTAATATCTACTTTTTAAACCGCTCTGAATTTGCCAAATCGTCCTAAAACTTTCTCCAATTGAAAATACTTACATATAAATATAAACCCCATTATTCTTTATTCCGGTTTCTCCTATTTGTTTATTTGTTTGGCGGCTAAGAGCATAACGTAACATCTTAAAGATATCTTATTATAATGTGTTCATGCTATCCAATTACAGTGTTAAAATTTTTTCCAACCAGAATATTCCAGAATATTTTTCTGTCGATAGTGTGAGAACATAAACCTTTTAAAAATATAGGGTTTTCCAATGACAGGCGTTATTTTGAATAGGATTGCGCTATCGAAAGATGATTAACGATTTTTTATGGCCGGAATTCGATGGTATTGATGTGGACAACGTTTATTTTCAAGAAGATGGCGCTGGTACAAGCAACGAAACCAATGATCTTTTACGGGAAAAGTTTCCGGACCGTGTTATCTCTTGAAGAGGTGATCACAATTGGCCACCGAGATCTTGAGATTTAACACCTTGTGGCTTTTTTTCTTTGGGGACACGTGATAGAGAAGGTCTACCCCAACAGCCCAGGGTCGATTGAAGACCTCAAAGAGGACATAGCGCAGCCACCTTGCAATTCGGTTATGGAAAATTCTATGAAAAGAATATTGTCCTGTAAGCGGGGCCGTGGTGGTCATTTGCCTGGTGTTATTTTCCATTATTAACGGCATACCTTCCTCTTCATAATGAAATAAACATCCTATCATTTATATTACAAAATAGCAAAATAACACCTCTTATTGGAAAACCCTTTACAAATTTTCGTTTTTCTTGTTTTTTTTTTTTTTTGTTTTTCAAACATTACATTTTCTAGAAAATACTTCACAGAAATTTGCTAAATAGTATAAACACATTGACCACTGTACTTCACAATAAAATTTTTCTTGTCTGCAAATGTTTTCCCAAAGCCATCTTCATAAATATTTTGAAAGCGGCAGTACTTCCCTTGCGAGTTGTCGCAAGCAAAATTAGAAGAAGATTCAATTCGGTGACAACGACAATTCGTAGCCAGAAGTCGTACTGTCGTCAAAATACAATAATTGCGTTCATAAGAACGTGTGTATTTTAATATTTGACATTGCTGTCTGTCGCCTACCGTCGTCAAAGTGTTTATGATATAAGATTACATATATATATATGTACTATATATGGAAGTGTTCTTGAGATAGTACTGTCAAAATTTACATCGTTTTTTTTAAGTAATTCTGTGAAAAATGTAAATACTCCTCTTTATGTAGATTTTTTAGCACTGTTACTTATTAATATTATCACTACAATAGCTTAAAATTTTAAGTCCTTTTTAGTTGAATTTTATGGTATGCACGATATCTTTTTTCTTATTTTTTTTTATGAAAACCGATGCATTTAAGATTTTACGAATAGAACGTTAATATTCGCGTATCAGCTGTTCATGGGAATTGTGGTGTGAATTCTGTTACCAATCTTTAAAAAAAATCAGTTTACGTTCTCAGCCGAAAAATTAAAAAGCCTTGTGTCATATGATCTTACGAGAATGTGCATATTATCCCCAACAATTTTTAGTGTTCCAAAATATTATTTGTTGGGGTGGGATACCTGCGTATTAAACATATAACATATAAAATACAATATATAAAACGAAAACATCAACTTAGTATTATATTTGTATTTGAACATTTTAAGATAAACATTCCATCCTTATTTATTTATTTCACATACTCAAATTTCAAATTTAATATATTTTTTTAAGTTTTGTAAATTTCACCAAATAAAACATTTATCTTAACAAATTTTCATTAACAAATATTACCAGGACTATTTTTGTAACTAAAAGGAAACTTTTACAGACTTGCACCGCTCGGTAGCATAATAATTCATACTTAGTACGTACATACTTTCAGCTGCAATATAAACGAATTATGCATGTAAACTTGCCAACGTATGTATTTATTACCAAATATGTAAGTATCTTATATCTAATAGAAGCCATTAAAGACATTTTTTAGTTACTGATCATTAAGTTTTTTGACATTTCCACTAATTTTTTCTCTTCTGTTTCAATCAGAGGCAACCACTTTTCGGAAGGAATTATCAGCTTTTGCTGCTTAAATTCTAGAATTTCGATTTTACTAAGTAATCTTTTATAATAATGTTGCCTTGTAGATAAGTTGTCCTCAATTATGTCTAATAATCGATTAGTTTCGTAAATAAGTTCATCAATAGAAGGCAAAAGAGCTTTCCAATTATATGGAACATATCCTATACTGCTACCCTGGTTAACACTTGTTAATGTTAAAGGCGCAAAACTACGCCATGGCCGATTTGCCTGAATAGTATATGGTACGAATTTGCTCTTATTTGTACCGTCACCCACGTCCCCATAATTGAAATTCCACGATAAAAGTGTTGGTTGTAGAAGATTTGATTTTGTGCAGATTTTTCGTGACTTTTCGGTACTATTGGGCGAAGAAAAAGAACATTTTGAATCTGACTCAGTAAACAATTCCAAATTTCGTGTTCCACAAATTTGGCGCAATAACTCTTTTTCATCGCTGAAATGACTTATATGCTTCGCTGTCCCGTCGTTAGCAAGATATGAATTCAAGAAAACATCACCAGGACATTTTGGTAGTAAAGTTTGAGTAGCTGCATTAGAGACTTTCACGGGATCCGTCGATTGAGAAACGGAGTATGTTAAAATAACTAGTAAAAAAATGTTTAAACAAAAAAATCGTAAGTACGTAACATTAGAGAGGGATTCGATACAGGTACATATATAGGTATACATACATATACGACAGAAAATGGCAATCATTCAAGAGTATTCAAGCTACGAAAAGCCATAGTAAAACGATATTTCTTGTCCGCAGTGGGTTTCGAACCGGAGCCAACCGAATAGTAGTCACGCACAACAAAGCTGAAATTAACTTCAGTTATATTCCATCGCATTCAGGCCCTTTGTTCCTCCCTGGAACCATAGGATATACTATATGTGCCAAAAAGATTGACGGTCATGTTAATTTCAAAAGAGGGTAAAACATTACACCCTACACAACCAAAATAAATAGTACTTCTTTGAGACCTTTCTCCTCCTAATTGAAGACCATGGAGCGTATATTAGACGAACACATAATTATCCCTATCACACCATAGGATCATTGAGTTTGAACTGAGAAGTCACTCAAGAAATATAGCTGTCAAAACACCAATGTGATAGTTAATTGGTTTCGATATACATACATATATACATACATATATATATATATATATAGCAACGAGTTGCCAAATCTAGAAATTGCTATAGTTATTAAGCACATATATACAAGCATAGGTGCATGCGGGTAGGGTATTTAGTTGTAATTTACCGTGTGAGCGAGTAAACGAGAAGTAAATAAAGTGGCTCACAAGCAAGTAAATTGCAAGTAACTGCAATTTAATCGCCCGAATACATTAACCAGTGGTCCTAAAGTAAAAGCTCCACTCTTCGTGCTGAAGGCTCTGGAGCGCATGGCCAAAATTGATCTACTGTGATCAAGAGCTTTTGTGGGCAACCCCTTCATGTTCACCAACATGCATGCCAAAGCGAAAAGTCTTGCGATTCAGGTCCAACCGACCTTATACCAAAGATCGAAATGGGTCTGGAAGCAGGTGAGTACTCTATGGGAGTATTTCCTTATATTGAGGAGGCTTTTGACAACGTTAGCCTTGACTCGATATGCTCTGCTGCCAGGAGACATGGGGTAGGTGAAACAATCAAAAAAGTGAATTCACGTCATGCTATCCAGAATATTACTGACCGTAGGAGGAGAACCGGCCTTTGGCAGATCTCCCCTTCTTTGGGTGTCCTCAAAAGACCGTGAATAAGATTGATGAATGGTGCATCTGACAAGGTCATACTATCAATCCCAGCAAAACAACCCTAGCCTTATTCACGCGGAAAAAGAAATAGGAAGGTCTCAACCTTTCAGTGCATAGAGAGTGAAGTAAAATACATAGGGAAGCTAGCAATGAATGTATATGAAGCTGTTCAACGACTTGCCTGGCTGATGAATTGGTAAACTGCCGTTTTTAGGAGTGTCAGATTGGACCGGAGCCCATTTTAAGGAACAATCAGGTACATCAAGTCTCCCTTTGACAAAGCTTTTTAGAACCGTTGGTGGGCTACGCAAACGGCCTGACAAGGTGGTACCAAAATTCTGATCGCCATTCACTTGGTGACCAGGACGATTCGTCTACATTTGGTTCAAGCAGCTCACAACTTCCGGGATTAGCCCAAGTATCCTCTAGGTAGATTTCGAACACCCGTTCGAGAGCGAGCTAACGTAAGAAGAGGAAGCATCCATAGATAGCTGGTTGTGCGCTGGGCTTGGGACCCGCCACATAAAAATCACCCGAATGAAAACACAAACAAAGCGTCGGATGAGAACTTCCTGTACTGATAATAACCCCTGCAAACGAACTAAGAATAATGATTTTTTACCAGTAAGTTCGGCGGCTTACATAGGGGTTTAAGACCGCCGCGTTTTCCTATAAAAACAGAAACGGCGATCTGATGACTGACATTCAGATCATATTTAAATTATGGAGGGAACACTTCTCGAACCTGTTAAATAGGGACAGCTGCGCATGCCACAGAGAATGTGAAGATCCCGACACCCCAATCATTGTCGACGGAATTATCGTTCCGCTCCCCAACCATGACGAGGTGAAAATAGCAATAACGCGGCTAAAGAACAATAAAGCCGCGGGCACCGACGGACAGCCGGCTGAGCTATTGAAACATGGCGGCGAAGAGCTGGTAAACATGCATCAGCTCCTGTGCAAAATATGGTCGGATGAAAGCATGCCTGCCGATTTGAATTTAAGTGTGGTCTGCCCAATCCATTAGAAGGGTGATTCTGCAATCTGTGCCAATTATTGCGGGACTAGTCTTTTAAATATCGCCTATAAGATTCTAGCGAGCTCATTGTGTGAAAGACTGAAGCTCACCATCAACCAACTGATTGGATCTTATCAGTGTGGCTTTAGACCTGGAAAATCCACAATACGCCAAATCTTGGAAAGGCCCCATGAAAGGAGAATCGACACACACCATCTTTCGTCGACCTCAAAGCTGCATATGACAGTACGAAAAGGAGTTTCCTGTATGTCGCGATGTCTGAATTTGGTATCCCCGCAAAACTAATACGTCTATGCAAGATGACGTTGATCAATACCTACAGTGCCGTCAGAATTGGGAAGGACCTCTCCGAGCTGTTTGATACCAAACGAGGTTTCAGACAGGATGACTCGCTGTCGTGTGATTTCTTTAACCTGATGTTGGAGAGGATCGTGCGAGCTGCAGAACTTAATCGCTCAGGCACATTGGTTGTCGCGACCACGTAGAATTGTTGGCGTATGCCGATGATATGGACATCATCGGCCTTAACAACCGCGCTGTTAGTTCTGCCTTCTCCAAACTGGATAAAGAGGCAAAGCGAATGGGTGTGGTGGTGAACGAGGTTAAAACGAAGTACCTCCTATCATCAAACAAACAGTGGGCGCACTCACGCATCAGCACCCACGTCACTGTTAACAGTTATGATTTTGAGGTTGTAAAAGATTTTGTTTATTTAGCAACCAGCATTAACATCGATAAAAATGTCACCCTTGAAATCCAATGTAGAGCCTCCCTTGCCAACAAGAGTTGCTTTGGACTAAGTAGGCAATTGAATAGTAAAATCCTCTCTCCACGAATAAAACTAACACTCTACAAGGCTCACATCATGCCCGTACTAACGTATGGCATAGAAGTGTGGGCGAGGACGTGAGACTTGTCAAAATCGCGAAAAATAAAGTAACTGTCGACTCTAAATCAGTAGTAGGAGCATACTTCAACTCCTTTCGCGACTGGAGCCGTGTATATACGGGAGTCACTTGGTGCATTACAGCAGCTGACATTCATATACGGCAGTTGTTTGGCCCACGTAGACTGACGTCCCATATAGAGTTCACAGCGGCTGACACAGTCACCAACAGTTTGCAGTGGCAGCGGCTGAGTTTATTGTTAGAGAAATAAAAAATGTATTTTAGTAAGAATTTTGTATGCGAATGGCACAAGTGCGCCGTAGCGAAAGTGTAATTTTAAGTATACTTTATCTAAGCCATAGTTAAGTTAGAGGCAGCCTTTTCGCTTGGAATTGACTTTAAAGCTAGATTAACGAAAAGCTGTTACTAAACTATTTAACCAACTATTAAAAAAATTATAAATACAATACAATTTCTCGAAGCTTAAAAGTGGGGATTTTTGCTAAATCTTGAATTTACGGAAAATATCAACCGTTTTGATAATATTGATGATCACTAATGATGCTACATTACTTAGGCGTATAAAAATTTATAACAACAATTCGGCTTATGGCTAGGCATTGAATAGGGGACGAGAACATAAATTATTCAGTGGGAAACTTTCTGTCGGAATCGGCTATGCGGGTTGCTTACCGCTTAGAACAATTTAGTAATATCTCCTGCTCTCTGAAAGCGCCTTTTAATATAGTTATATAATAAGGAAATAAAATGAGTCTAAATCCCATTCCCGTTGAAAACGTAATTTCCCTGTGTCTTTAACAATTTATTCGATGATGAGTGGCACAAATACAACATAATTATGTATGTTCTAGTGGTCGACGAGGAGGTTATAACTTGAATTATATGGGGCAACTTTAGTGAAAATAATGAATCTGATAGAGAACATGAAGACATAATTAATGCCGAGGTAGATTGAACATCTAGGCAGGAGCATATTCCAGATAAATGATACCCCTATTATAGAAAAAAGTTAACAACATCTCAACGATGGTTATTCTCGCTTTCGTTCGACACTCTATCGGCTTTCTAGACATATGGTGCAGGTTTCTACTGTTCGAGTTATAACTAAATTTCCGGAACTTAATTAGCACATCACATAATATATAAGACGCCTTATACCACTGCTGCGGTGACTGGCGTATACGAGTGGGTTTATGCGTTACTACTATACGGATTTTTGCCGAAAACCCCTACCAACAAAAGACGAGAAAATAAGAGCAAATCTCGGCGGTGTAACCGAGTATTAACAATTACATAATATTCGGTCAGTTTGATGTTAATTATGGTCATGAAATATCAAATGCTAAGAAAAGCCAGACTCTCGAGTGCATTTCTAGCATAAACAAATTTTCCCAGAAACGACAGTCTGCCGCTCGGAGGCGGCATAGAACAGCACAAGACTTACACAACAATTTGGAAAATACTAAATGATATCCGCATCAGCCATGATCCAATTATTAAACGTTTGCTCACTAGTGACATTCGAATTTTGACACTTCCTTACAAAAGGTTGTAAGAAGGTGCATAAAGTGGAACAAATTAAATCCTTTTAGGTAAAAATGGTAGCAAAAAAGTATTTTGTTACTTAAATGGAAACAAACTGCGAACGGCTTAAAAAATAAGTTTCAATTAATATTTGAATGTAATTAGTGGTATAGATAGAAGTCATTCGCGGAAATTGTCAATACTATATTAATATTAAAACAAGAAATTATTTCACATAATCCAAGATTTTATTTTGTGAATTAATTTTTAAATTTAAAACCGATCGCGAAGTTTCGCCAATATGAAACTACTTTGTTAAAAATAAATAAATGGCAAGTACAATTCTGTTAGGTGTTTCGCCGAGATCCTCCTCCTATTTGTAGCGCCTGTTCCACAATTGGAAGAACCTACAGTTTTAATCCGATTCCGGTAGATGGTTTTTATGAGAAGCTTTTTTCATGCTGGTACTGTTCTTTGTAAGCCTCCCTGGTCACTTCATCCACCCATGGAAAGGTGGGCTCTTTGGAAACAAGTTCTGTCAACCCCAACTTTTTTATAATGAGGTTGCAATGTTATCGATCGTGTCGAAACTATCCAATTATTCTCCCTGCTGTAACTCTTTAGCAAACGCTATCTCTTTGCAAAACATGAATTCCGTCTAAATCATCACAGAAATAAAGCTTTGTAAATTCTCCACTCATCGATCTCGGATTGTGTCAATTACTCTATCGTGTCTTGACTTAAGCGGTATCTATTTCATGTCATACTACCATAGTCCTGAACATACCGATGAAAACTCTTGAGCGAGTTGTTGCTCATAAGCAGGCTATTTTGAAAATGAAATGTTTTTCTACAAATTTTACTTTTCCTCCACTTTTACTCAAAATTTCTAGAGCTAGCAACCCAGTGTCTTGCTAAGGGAGCCGATTTGTCAGGAGGGAATGAGAAAGCTGCTTACTGAGCAAATCTTTTATCATTGAATCATGCGCGTCAGTTAAGTACACATTATTTATATGCATATGGATGTGCGTACATATGTATGTATATGGTATATAAATACATATTTTTTTATTCATTCAAATTTATTGGATCGCCTTCAAGGTAGGCCACTACGAAATGATACTCTTTCGTCAACGAATAATTCAATAATCAAAATATATTTCCAACGTAATTTCCTGTATCGACCCTTTTATGTCTATATATGTAAGTAGACTGAAAAAATGAGCCTCATAGTGGCAAGCAATAGTTCTTTTCCAAAAATCGGGCCTTATTCCATGATTCAATTATTAAAGGTTTGACTTGTCACATTCGATTTTCGACATTCCCTTACAAAAGGTTGCATTTCAGAAGATGAGAAAGTGGAAGAAATGAAATAATTTTTGGTAAAATGGTTTAAGGAAAAATGTATAATTAAATGTAAATAACATATTTTATGGGTAATGTAAATATACACATTTCATATTGTAGCGAATAGTGAAGTTTCGCGAACTTACTGACAACAATAGCGAACAAGATGCCAAAACAAAAGCATGATTTAGCCTTGATGGTGACAGCCGATAGCAAGACAGATCACGCTTTCTGGGTCTATCGCTAGATGAGTTAGACGAAGACAACAGATGAGTGCATGGCACAGACAGGGCTTAGTAAGCTGCTACAACAGCAGAACTCGCCAGGAGATACAAGCCGCCAGATCTATATTGATATTAAAGCAAACAAATTTTTTACTTAATACAAGATTACATTTTGTGAGGGTATATTCAGAAACGCATTATAAATGCGCAGTAATTGCAGCGCTGGCAGCACTGCTAATGTGACAAGTGTTGCAATTGATAGATTGGCAGTATTAAAATTTTTCCTGCAAATAATGCGCGACGTTTGATACAAAAATGGCGTTTTGGAACGCGATGCATTTGCAATACTGCCATATTTGCATTTCTGAACGCATTGCCAACACTGCAAAAGTACGTTGCGCATTATAATGCGTTATTGAATATACCCTGAATTAAGTTTTAAATTTAAAAACCGATCACGAAGTTCCGAAGTTTCGCCAATATGAAGCTATTTTGTTAGTTTTGAGTTTTGGCCTCCAATTCACGATTATTCTTACATTACTAACTACATTCCTGTTTTGAAAAAAACTTCTTGTCGTCAGCGATGGCAATAAGCGTTTCCCAGTAGCTATCGCATGCCAAATAGTTGTACCGTTAAAACTTTGAATACTGGCTGCAATTTTTTAGCAATACTCAGAAAGATGGTACTGTGCTTTGCTAAACCCCCTCTCCACACTTCAGGCATCTCATAATGAAGTCTGCAATCGCGTCGGGACTCTCTAAATATTCTCGCTGATATAACTCTTTGGGAATCGATAGCACTTTGCAAAACATGAATTCTTTCAAAATCACCACATCATAAGAAATAAAGCTTTTTATATTCTCAATTAATGTATCAATCTTGGATTGCTTCATCCATTCTATCATGTCCTGCCTTAAACGGTATGTCAGGATGTATTCCATGTCATACAAGTCCTGAACATACTCGTACCTCCACTTTTACTAAAAATGTCTAAAGCTAGTAACCCAGTGTTCCAGCGAGCCCATTTGTCTAGAGGGAAAGAGAAAGCTGCTTACTGAGCAAACCTTTTATTATTGAATCATGGCTTAATTCGACAAATTTGTTCTCTCAAACATCGCATAACGTCCAGATAATATTTTTTATTCACGTCTGACCATTTTTGATTTTTGTCAATCAATTTTCGAAACTTTTTTGGCAGAATGCAAATATGTCATTGCCTTGTGTGAGCCGTCGATATTATGAGAACTTTCGTTAAAAGATTTAGGATAACAAGTTGAAGTTGTACTATTTTTTCTAATTTATTAGCTCTTATTTACTGTTTTTGAAAAATCCAGACAAACATCATGCATGGAAGCCATGATCTTCCCATCAATGGGAGGTAAGCAATATAAAATAATATTCTGCTACGTCGACCGGGTGTGAATAAATATCGTGCGTAAAATTGTACAGCTTCTATATATGTATACATATGTATGTAAGTACTTATAGACACATATTTTACAGTAAACGCTTATTAAGGTAAATGAATATTTTAAGTATATTACATTCATGACCGTCGTCTGTCTTCTTGGTGTAGAATCCATCCGTTAGAACTCCTTTATGCTTAAGAAACACCAAATCTGTTTGTGCGCCTAAATTAACATCCCTTAATAGCTTTGTTGGCTCTAAATTTGTTTGTAATCCAATAGAAGTTCTTCCCGCACGTAAACGTCTGAAATACAATTTTATGATCAGAATTTTACTATGAAAATTTCATTATAAATACTACTGTAATTTTTAGACAACAACAACATAGTTTCAAAATTGCAATAATTCAATTCATAATAATAATTACAACATATTAATAACTAGCTTTAACCCGCGGCCCCGCTCGCGTAGGAGTAGTTTTGAGATATTTAAGATATGTATATAAAAGAATTACAAACAATAATTTCATAGAAAATAATTTTTTTATTAATACCCGGCATCCGTTGCTATGCCTCGTTGAATAAAATCAAAACAACCAATCAGAAAAATATCAAGCAAAATTATTTTTATAAATTTCCTATCTCAAACCGTTTTTGAACTTTGCGTTTGGGTCATAGTTGAACAGCTTATGCGGATTATGAAGTCTAGAGTGTGCTATAAATAGTGGGAAATAGGAAAAACTAAGATTTTTTAGATTAAATTTAAGCAAATATTCGATTATTAGTGACGAATGAGAGTGGTGGCGCGGCCTGGGGGCTGTGGGAAGGGAGTTCCATCATAAAAACATGCCTATAACCTTCATTGGGTGAAAATATGAATGTATAAAAATTTGTACGTCATTTGGTGTTGTCGTTTCTTGTCTTGATAGTGTAGATTTTCTTCTTGTCGTCATATTGTGATCTCATGAAACGAATCTGCATAAAGAATGGAGTAAATAAAAGTCTCATATTTTGAAAACTTTTGTAGAAATGGGACAATTTACATTTATCTTCGATCCATTTTTAAGAGTGTACGATACGGAATAGCGTGAGAAGATGGGTCTTGAATCTGCATTACATTCATACATCTATATACATATATATAATATAATTTTTCATTCCGGTTTTTTGGTTGACACGAATGCTTTTTTCAGGTATTATTTTAATTTATTTATTTTTAGCACGCCAAGTCTGAAATAGTAAATAGTTCACCTTCCTGTCTCTGAAATTGAATTTCGAATGTAATTTTAAATGCTTTTACCCCATCCGTAGCTATGCCTCGTTGAATAAAATCAAAACAACCAACCAGAATAATATCAAGCAAAATTATTTTTATTAATTTTCTATCTATAACCGTTTTTGAACTTTGCATTTGGGTCATAGTTGAACAGCTTATGCGGATTATGAAGTCTAGAGTGTGCTATAAATAGTAGGAAATAGGGAAAACTAAGATTTTTTAGATTCAATTTAAGCAAATATTCGATTATTAGTGACGAATGAGAGTGGCGGCGCGGCCTGGGGGCTGTGGGAAGGGAGTTCTATCATAAAAACATGCCTATAACCTTCATTGGGTGAAAATATGAATGTTTAAAAATTGTTACGTCATTTGGTGTTATCATTTCGTAGTGATGCGCGGACAACGTACAGACATTCACCTTTATAGTATAGATTACCACATGCTACAGACCCTAAGGCTGTAGCTCGGTGGCTCGCTTTTCGAAAAAGTTTAGCTCACCGGGATCTATCGGAATGGCACAAACATGAGAAGGAAAGTCCCCGTTTGATATTCAAAAATTATTATGTCTCCAAAACTGGTTTCCTATCGCTAAGAAATGAAACAAGATCAAGAATGTATTCCTATCGCGCTAATAAAATTGGGCCAAAGGCCTTTAAAAAACGATTCCTACAATCGCAATATTACTGTAATTATTGAGTGCAACATCCCCGTGTTTTTCTCTAGACTTGTTAAGTTCATCATAAAATTATCCTAAAAGCGACAGTTTTAGTCAAGAATTTTTTGCAAAAATTACACATGTCGTTAATTTTTGTGAGCATGGACCTCTGCTTACATACATGTGCGTAACAACTACATGTTATAATTTCTAGCTCGTATTTTCTGGCAACTGCTTTCTTATCGCCTGGCATTCAAGTTTTGTTTTAGCACCTCATTCGTTAGGTATTATTGCCAGACGTTTCCCGAATGTTCATGATTCGTCACACTGTTTTTTTCAATCCAAAGTAAGCAACATATCCTTTTAAATATTTCATTTGAATATAACTCAATAGGTACTCCCAACCGAGTTTCCCAGTTCTACGCAAAAACTACCCAATGATCTTCGCCTCTTGGTTTTATAGAACGTATACCTACTGCAGTAGTGCATAACAACGCCCGAGTTACTAGTTGGAAATGTATCAATTATTTTAAGGCTATTCCACTGCCATTTCAGTTTTAGATGGTTTCTCTCCGCCGTCCTTCGCTTCCATGATTTTTTCCGGTTTAGAATAATTCAATTTACCTCTTCTTATAGCAGTAGGTTGTTACTCATTATCGGGTTGCAATTGCATTAATCTGATGCCAATTATCCTCTCGGATCTCTCGACTTTGGAAAAATACTTACTTTCTATAGTCGCCCAGATAGTGCATCAGCATTTCAGCATCAGGAAGTTCAATCCTGAAGTCGTAATATAATTTTGAAGTCTTTCGATTTACTGTGCAATTTACTCTTCTGGAGGCTTGAATTCTAGTAACCGTCTTAATGCTACATAGTCTGTTCTTCACTTAAATCGTTGTCTATACAGGTGTTTAAGGGAATGATTCCCCTTTCAACCACAGCTAACAATCCCCGTCTGCTAAAGCAATAATTAATTTCCTGCCTTCCGAGGACACTGCTATGGTATACGAACATTTATTGTTGCGTATTAATGATTTGTGACAGTACTTTTCCCATTCCATATGCACTAGCGTCTGCATCAACGACGAACTTTTCTCCCGCAATCGAATACACTAACATAAGCGCAGTACAAAGAAGCTCTTTCAGCTGTTGCAACGCTTCCTCTTGCTCCTTGTAACACAAAAAACGAAAAACAAAACGACGGCAATACGCTCACAATTCTAGAAAACTTTGCATTTCGCGCACATTTCTTTGTGGTGATCAATCTTTAACTACTTTAATTTTTCCTCGTCTGTCAAGGTTATGACCAAATACCTTGCAAGAAGATGTAAAAAAGTTATTTATAAGACTGCCTCTCCACATCTACTATCGTTACCACCAGTGTGCCGCAAGGTTATGTCCTTGGCCCGCTTTTGTTGTCTTGTTGTCAATGATAGCAGCCAGTTGTGCTTGTCCAGTCTTGTTTGTCTTATTGAAGATTCATATTTTAAAATTAACACTGATCTATGTGAAATTTCACAATGAGACCTTGATAATTGTCGTCACCTAAATGCTGCTAAGTCATGCGAGTATCTGTTGCCTATCAAATTTTTGCAAAAACGAAGCTTCTTGTATGTATCGGGTGATCAGATTGGACGTACTTTTTCCTATAGGCTTTTTTTTTGTCAGATCACGTGTGACTACTGTCACACTAAATTTATAATTTTTTTCAGTTTTCATTGACATTTCATCATGGAAAGACTTATACCTCAACAAAGTTTACAAATTGTACAATTACGACGTGTATTCAAAAAGTATCGAGAATTTTGTGTTTTGTCAAAAATTATTTATTTATTCATTAATATCTATTTTGTCCCCTTCAAAGTAATCTCCATGAGATATTATGCACTTGTGCCAACGTTTTTTCCAATCTTCGAAGAACTTCAAAAAATCATTTTTTTTATCTTGTTCAGCTCCTCCTTCGATGCCTTTATCTCGGTAATCGTAGCGTCGTTCTTTCATGGGTCTCTTCAGTTTCGGGAACAAGAAAAAGTCACAGGGGGCCAGATCTGGGAAATACGGTGGCTGTGGGATCATTAGTGTGTTGTTTTTGCCAAAAAGTCGCGCACAAGCAACGATGTGTGAGTAGGGGCGTTATTGTTATGCAAGAGCCAATTTTTGTTCTTCCACAAACCGGGCGTTTCTGGCAGATTGTTTCGCGCAAATTGCGCATAACTTGCAGGTAATATTCCTTATTGATCGTTTTACCCTGTGGCATGAACTCATGAAGCACAACGCCCCTGCAATCGAAGAAAACGGTAAGCAAAACTTTTACATTCGACCGAACTTGTCGCGCTTTTTTCGCTAACTCGTCGCCATGAGTAAGAGGCATGAGTACCAACATATCACCACAAAAAAATCGAAATTCGAATATACGTAACCTGCGAAAATTCAAAATTCGCGATACTTTTTGAACACACCTCGTATGTTACGAAAATCAACGCTCTGTGAAAAGTGTTCATCACGTGCTCAGGCCAACTGATGGTGTACATAACCGTCCTACCGAACGAAATATTCGGCAAACCATCGGCAAAATTGAGAATAAGTTTACATTATTAGATGCTACTCGACCGATTAGACCACGTACATCCCAAAGTGAAGAGAATATTGAGGTTGTAAATGAGAGTTTTGCCGAAGACCCGGAAGAATCGATACGGCGTCGATCTCAACAGCTTGGCTTGTCTTATAGCACTACTTGGGTGGTTTCCCCAAAGATCTTGGATGGAAAGCGTGAAGCGGCCGTTCTTCCAAAGCGTCATAATTTCCGTCGTTGGACTCTTGAAAAACTAGCCGAGACTTTGCATTTCGGTGCCCGATTTTTTTGTAGCGATGAGACCCATTTTTGGTTGAATGGTTACGTCAATAAGCAAAACTGCCGTATCAAGAACAGCCATTACATACATTGAAAACAACCGTTTAGTGCGGCCTATGAGCTGGAGAATCATCGGCCCATATACTTTCAAAGGCGAGGCTGGCGCCAATGTAGCAGTGAATGGCGAACGCTAACGCGCTTTGATAAACGACTTTTTGTTACCGGAAATTGAAGCCTAATATTTGGTTCCAACAAGACGGCGGGCCTTACAGTCCGTGAAACAATAGATTTACTGCGTCGTCGTTTCGGCTGAGCATTTCGGAGTAATTTATCTCTCGTCACGGACCAGTGGATTGACCACCAAGATCGTGTGGTATCACACCTTTGGACTATATTTGTAGGGTCTAGACAGCATTCTAGTGGAGTGCTGTGCTAGTTATTTCTTATTTGTTTATTAACAAGAAATTGTTTGTAAGTATGTTTGAAACACTTGCAATTGCTATGGGTGAGTCTCTGTCTTTTAGCAGTAGAAAAGTTCTTATTAATACGTATCGAAATCAAAAACACGTTCGAATTAACGCACAGTCTAAAAAAATTTCGGAGAAAAATTCTGCGGAGAGTATCACAGGTGATGGAACAATGAGCTGATGAGTTTACGGCGACATACATATACTTAGTGCAAACTCTCCAGCTCTGAAAGTATTCGATTCGGTGCCAGCTGGTGATATCATAGGAAGAGGAATGCCTCCTTTGCGTTGAAAAGATGAAGTGGAGGACTTGAGTTCACGTCCAACTGGCTGGTTAGTACGACAAAGAAACGACTGGCGTGCTTTATTAAACTCGACCAAATCGCTTAAGCTATTATCACGCCACTCAAGAAATGGATATTTGAATTCATTTCGTTTGTAATTGAGATACCTATCCTTTCAAAAATACCAAATGGTAAAGAATTAATAACAGGGGAGTGACTGACAGTGAAAGAGAACATGCAATATTAAAAAAAGTCGCAAAACCCCAAAACTAACTCAAATCTAAAGGCAACACGAACACTTGACACTCAAGTATCTGATGAGACAGCGCGCAGAGTACTAAAAAGGAACAATATTCATGGTCGCGTAGCACGGTAAAAGCCGGTTAAATAAAAAATAAATAAAGAAAAGGGATTTTTATTTGCCAACACCTATAAAACAAAAAGTTTAGAGTTTCGTAAAACCGTAATCTTTAGTGACAAATGCAAGTATAACATTTTTGGATCGTATGTTCATTATATGGAAAATCCGGTACGTAAATGAAATGCTGTGAATCAAAAACCTTATATACACTGTAAAGCACTGTGGGCATACTGCCATGGTTTTGGTATGAAGGTTCAAGGCATCTATGTTTGTTATATTGCAATGAAGAAAAAATAGGAAACCAATATTAAAATTTTAAGATTTACTTTATCGTCTTCACATGCAAAATATTATTAATAAAACGAAATCATGTTAACTGTCCTCGCCTTGCACTACCTTGGAATTAGTATTCCAAACTACATCATTAGTGATGCGTTAGCAATTGACACTTCTTACTCCGACATATTATGACATTTTATACAAATACTCATACATTACCGAAATTTTAAATTGATTAAGTTTACCTAGAAGCATCGAGCAACTTTGCCCTTAACAAAGCATTTTTATCCGGTTTTGGCAATGTCGATACGCTAACAGCTCTCCAAGGAGGCCTCTTTGCTTCTTCATCCTTCTCTCCACCTTGATTGCCTCCAAGATCCTTCATACGTTTCCAGCTCTTTGATACTCTAATCGATAAATATTTATTCACTTAAAAGCAGTAAAATAGCTGTATAATAACTAACCTGTTTTGTAAGTCGAAATTTTCTGAGAGTCTGATACCCGAAATCTTGTTTTCCTCAGCACTTTGAGTTTCACTCGTCTCTGAAGACGTGCCACTATTATTCGAACTAGGTGAGTTAACTCTGCTCATTACTTCTCATTCACAATATGTCTTATAACAATTTGGAAAGAATTTATTTAACACCTATATTGGTTTGGTTTAATAAAGAAATTATATCCACGTTAAGTAAATGTGTGTTAGTATTCAACACTGTAATGTATGCATGCATACCAGTGCTGGTATACGTTTGTTTTAAAAGGAGGGTTTACAATTGTGGGTTATAATTACATTTCCTACTTCCATTAACCACATTTTTAGAAACTACGTCATAACAAAGTTAATTACTTAGAATCAGGACATTTTTTTAAAACGCTACGTCAGGTATTGACAAATAAATGTGGCCAGTAATGGTTTGAGTCAAAAGAACCTTTTTTATGCTATTTCGTTTTACTAAAATAATTTGAACTTTCCAGAAGTGTTTCCAATCTTAATATGAAATATATTGGGTGCCCGTTTGAAATTGAGAAAATCTGATTTTTTGGGATTTTGATTTAGGATTAGAAAGAAGATTATTCGACGTACCATTGGTAAAATTGAAGTGTCAATAAGCCAAAATGTTATTTGGAATTCTGAGTGTGTTCGAGCTTTAATACTTCCGGCAATGTTACTACTGCCATCTCATAGGCATCCCGGTCTATTGACAATATGATGCAATTTAATATTGTTTATTTATTGTTTTCAGCATAGAAGTAAATTCCCATATTTTTGAACAACCCGTTCTGCAATATTGCAATTCAAAACAATGTATTAGTCCTTAGCTGCTAGTGCCAAATTGGATTTGTTTAAATTTAATTTATTATCCTAATACACTTGGCACGGTGTATTTATTAATATGAAAACAAAATTTTCTGCACGTCTTATCGTGCAGTATAATGCAGTTGACGCCGGAAATAAATACAGTTTCGATAGGTGGTGCACGAAATATTTATTTAAATCGATAGTACAGCCCATATAATTTAATGTTTGAAGATTAATTGGCCAATTGACAGGTCCCGAACGTGAGGAAGAACTTTGAAGAAGTACGATCCAATGATACCTCAAGCCCATAAACCGCACCAAACTGTGACCTTTTCTGGATACATTGGTAGCTCTTGCAATTCTTCTGGCCGATCTTCACTCCAAAATCGACAATTCTGCTTATTTACGTACCCATTGATCCAAAAATGAGCTTCGTCGCTGAACACAATTTTTCGAAGAAGAAGCGCGCGATAAAGTTTCTTAACAGAACACGCATTTTTATAAAAAAATAAATAACGATTCAGACCAAACTGAAGATGTTTGACAGTGAAACAAAACACGAAACGTGCGTCAGCTGTTTAAACCAACTGTTTAAAAAGATAATAGTTAAAAAATCAACCGTTAGAAGCATGACCGGCAATATTCAAATGAAAATGAAGTCTTTTAGAGAAATGAGAAAATCTCTTAACATACGTAAGTCGAGAACAAAAAAGCGCAAAAATGTTTTTAATTTAAAGAAAAGAGAACAGTTCCGTGTGATCCGTCTGTTGAGTATCGCATTTTAAATTTTATAACAGTGTTTCTGAATATGTGAAATGTAAGATCTGTGACGGAAACGTTAAGTTTTAAACTGGTTCTGAATTGTTTTGCAGTGTGATAAGTGTGCAGATCATAACATAAATTCTAGTCCTTTTGTCGCGCACTCTTATGAAATAAATCGAACATTTTTATTTGTCATGAAAGTCCTCGGATTAGGAGTAGCAACATTTTGTGGATTAATGGGCATGCGAGCTTTTATATCGCAGGCCACTTACGATTTAATAATTAATAATATTCACTCCAGTGTAAAACCAGCGACCGAAAAACATCAAGGTGATGAAAATTCGACAGTATTAACTGTATCTGGCGATGGCACATAGAAAAATCGAGGGTTTACTTCCTTGTACGGTGTCACATCATTGATCGGGTACTATTCTGGTAAAATTATTGATATTATTGTAAAAAATGCCTACTGCAAACAGTGTGAAACATGGAGGAAGAAACTCGATACCGAAGAATATAATGAATGGTATGCAGAACATAAAAATACTTGCACTGCAAATCATTCTGGTTCTTCTGGAAAATTGGAAGTACGATTAGTCGTCAAAATGTTCCAACGTTTATTGGAAAAACTTGGAGTCATGTACAAAAATTATATCAGAGGCGGTGATTCCAAAACGTACTCGGGAATTTTAAATACTGCACCTTACGGTGATCAAGAAGTTGTGAAAAAATTATGTATTGGACACGTACAGAAACGAATGGGCACGCGACTCCGAGATTGTGCAAAAAAAATGTTGAAACAGTTGAAAACAAAAAAGGGGGAAAAATACAAAACAAAAAAACTATCGATGGAAAAGGCAAACTTACTAGAAAGATGGTCGATAAGTTGACAGTTTATTATGACTTAGAAACAAGGAGAAATTGTGTACCCGTTGAAAAAATGTATAATGCTATCTGGGCCACATATTATCATTATTGTTCAACTGACAAAAAAAACCTCAGCACGATAAGTGCCCGGACGGAACAGACTCATGGTGCAGCTGGCAAAGGGCTTCAGCTGCCAATCAGTTATCCACTTTTGAACTTGATTGAAGGTGTTGCTGAGACTATACTTCCGATTGATACAGATCTCAGCAGTGAGAATTTATTAGAAAGATGTGTAGGTGGTTTTAATTAAAACCACAACGAGAGCTACAATCAACTGATTTGGAAAATCTCTCCCAAAATCGTTCCGGCCGGTTCGAAAACTGTGGAAATCGCTGCATACATAGCTGCCGGCATATTTAATGAAGGAATGGCATCACTATTGTGTTATATGAAGGTAATAAGAATTATATTTGGGCCCATTGCGCATTCATATGCCGAAAACGAAAATGAGCAGGGCGTGAACATTTCCGATCTCAGAGAGCGTGAGATCACCCGAGATGGAAGAATGGCCCGCAGACAACATCAGCTCGATTTATTAGAAACTGCCGAAGAGGCGGAGGGTGTATTATATGGTCCTGGAATAAACAAGTTAAAAGAAATGTTATCCTATGTAAAGTGCTTTCCAAACAATTTAAGGCCGAAATTTTGGTCAAAACCCATTTTTTTTTTTTTAGAAACCGCCATTTTGTCAAAAAAACTTATTTTGCTTACTCCTTCGATTAATCACTAGATTTGACATTACTTTAACGAAATCTGTTTGGTTTTTTAATTTCAGAGGATCCACTTCAGAGATATAGTGGTCACCGCAAAACGTCTTTTTTGAGACGAGCTCCCGAGGATCAGCTGTAGCTCCTTTCCAAATATATATTTTTACTAATACTAAGCCTTAAAATACATTTAAAAGTTAACATAATATGTGTACAAATTCTAGATCAATAAATTTAAGTTTTCTCGGAAAAAATTCTGAAAAATTCGCTTTTTTCGGCCTTCTAACTGTATAACCCCTTCCTCCATTTGTGGATCAAAATATATATACTTATACATATTTTCAATAAAATTTATAGTCACCACCATTAGCTATAATGGCTGCTTATCGTCGTGTCATACTTTGGTTTTCAAATCAGCCGAATTTGCCTTGATAACTGTGTGAGCATCCATATTTGTTTTCCTTCTAATTTTTGCTTACATATTGCCCAAGCATTTTCAATAGGGTTGGCATCAGGCGACTGTGCAGGTCAAAACAACATATCAATCCAACTTTGCTGTTTCCACTCTATTCACCTTCGGCTTTGATCCGTTGTAAAATCCAAGGTTGGTTAGTTCTTCCAAATATGTACCTTCGCAGCTAACGGGAGTAATGCTTTTTGGTAAATTTTATTCATCAAAACTGCATTCAAACTTGCGGTAAACACAAATAATCGGTCAAATTCTTTTTTGGAAAAGTCCCAACATGAACCTTAACCTCAACTGAATGTTAAACAACGGCCGCTTTCTAAATTTCCACACGTATTGCGAAAAGGATACACCTCTTTGCAACATTTACATTTTTGTTTATAACGAAACTTTAACGTTGAATTTTGCTGGTCACGTTTTTAATAGACAAACTGTACTTATTATGCAATATATTAAATATAGAGATAGAAGGCAATAAAAAAATATTTCTCCTGCATATTAGTTATCAGACAGCGTAAAGAATAAATGTTTAGAAAAAACTCCTATCGGCAACGGAAAAAATATTTCCCTCTGATAACTGTTATGAAATAACTTATTCGTTAGATTTCCGAATTCGGGTAATTTTTTCGATTTGTACAATAAATTAGAGATAACTGTTATTTTTGGTTCCAGATTCTTTCCAAATTCTTTAAAACTTTGACACAGGATAAATTTAGCCTCCAAACCCCCCCGTAAACCCACCAGTGCATGCATATACATACATACCTATGTATCTCGTCGAGTGAAAAACTTTTACATTCACAATTGTATGCATAGGTAAATTCATATACTCGTAAATATGTATGCACGAGTGTAAGTACATACAGATATGCGCATACAGTTTGCCTCACAATTCTTTTCCCAATTTAAAATTGAATAGTATCACTATTTCCTTAGTCTACTTGATTCCTTTTTTTGTAGCATAAAACTTTGCTAAAGCCTTCTATTTGATCATGTATATAAAAATAGTTATTTGAACACGCAATATGCAAAAACAAAAACGACAAGCAAAATGTGTCACAATTTGCGTTGTCTCAAAATTGTTGTACAACTCGATGAAACATAAACAAACACCAGAAACATAACTATAGTTTTTTTATATATTTTTAGTAGCTGCTGTAGTAGATGAGCCAGGTGGCAAAAGTGATTCGTGATTTGCATTGTATAAATAAGAAAACGTCTTTGCAATAATGCTGGGTTATCGTGTGAATGAAAATAGTATACAATTGGCTTATTATATTACCAAAAAGGCAACAGCAAAACAAATGGCGGAATTGTTTTCTATTAATTCGAGGGCAGTGTCAAACATTATGAATCTTGTAGTAAACGAAAATCGGTTATAGTTAAAACACTTCAGTAGCAGACCAAAAAAGCTCACACCAAGGATGGAAGGGTCATGTTAACCGTATATTTGGCAGACCACCAGGGTGTGAAAGTAGATCACGAAACAGTCCAAAAAGTTGTCTTCAAACTCAAATTTTTATCAAGATACAAGAAAACAGTAATAGTAAGCTAACGTTGACAAACTAATTTAATTTCCTGAAACTCACGTTTCGCACTCAGTGGAACATTGGGATGATTTTTTTGTTGTTGTTGTGACGATACAAAATAATACTAAATAACCACCATGACCCAACAGAGTTTGGAGAGAACCATTAGGAGCCCTACATAACATGGACATTATTTCCACAGTAAAATTTGGGAAACTAAGTGTGATTATATTTGTAGCAAAATGTTGGCAAAATTAGAATTATTGAAGACAACATGGCAAAATAAATCTATTTAGACATTTTACGTATCAATTTGCAGGTCTTGGTTTCTATATATGTGATTGCTCAAAAGTGCGAGATATTTCTGTCCAAAGCCCAGATATCAACGCAATTGAAAATGGTTGGCTGTATTCGAAAAAAAAGCGTCAAAAAGATGTCCTACAAACCAAAACTACTTACGGTGCATCACAGAGAAATGGGAAAAGATTTCATAAGAATATGACTAAAAAAACTAATTTTACCAATGCCCAGGAGGTTACAATCGGTAATAGATGATGCAGGCGGTCGCACTAAATGTTAACATAAAAATAGTCATGTACATTTATTTGATATTTTATTTTGTCTAAATGCGAAAAGAGTTTTTAGACAGTGCCGAATATAACACCTTTCTCCAATTGGTTTTTTCCTGAATCACTTTAAGTAAATATTTCTGTTTTCCACAAATAGCACATTAATAAATAATTTTGTTGTGTTATAAAACAAAACATAAATAAATATGAGCATTACTTTCGAAGTCCCCTACAAAAATGTTCCTTAGTCAAATATTTTCATATGAAAAGATTTATAAGACAAACTGTATGTATGCATGTTTCTATGGAATTGGACTTCTATCGATAAATCAGTCATCATTGTCATGTTTAGGGGCACCTATTAAGTAGTTATTTACGGAGAATTACTTGCAGTTAGACAGCATATGTATTTACATATATACATAGAATACAAACGTATTGAGAGTAACGGTTTTTCTTTTCTATTTTGGTTAAGTGTAAAATATGAAGTGTACTGATATTCTGTATTATTTTAAAGAAATAATAACATACATTTAACTAAGAAAGTTCTTTTAAATTTCTAAATTACTCTTCAGGAACTTCGTATTGAGATATTTGTTATTTTTGTAATACCTTAAAACGCTTTTTTCTAAAGCGGAACTAATATGTATATCGAATGCAAGAGTTTTTTCTAGCATTTATTAGCAGCATTGAAAAAGTTAACTAGATATTTTAATTAATCAATCTTTGCTATAAAAAACATAATCCGGTCGATTCTGAATAGAAACTTCCTGCAACATTTTTTTATTCTCTTTCCTCTTATCATGAATATAAATTCCGAGGGAATTTTTTTCTTCTATCTGTTATTTATTACTAACGAACTTTGAAGTCGGAAAATGGCGTTTTGGGAAAAAGTAGGTATCGCGGAGGCAAAAAAGGAAGAATGCTAAGGCACATTCGAATGAATTTTCTGCCAGAATGAGGGAAGAATGTCAATAGTTATCTATTTTACAAAAATGTAGGAAATAAACACATCAATTTGCGAAGTTAATTAGATAACACCATTTACATTCTTAAAAATATTTAGCATTTAGTTGCATTCAGGTAGAGAATTTTATATGGACATAGAGGACCTATACACTGAATTCTATTAAATTTACTTTTTGCAAATGCAAAACGTTTTCCGTTAGAAATACTTATCACACTTGGATGAGAGAATACTGAAGACTGTGCCCGTGAATTGCTAACCGGCTCTCAGTGAATTTGGGCAAATGATGACGCAAGTGTTTTGTTTTTGTTTTTATTTACAGACAGCCCAGTGTATAGGTATATATGAATTTCAATTGAACATTCTGTTTAATAATTTGTGATTGCTATGCTTATTGCTATAAAGTTATTAAAATGAGATGCGCCCTGTTGAATTAAGGCAATGACAATAAAAGTTCAGTGCAGTTTCTTTGCTTTTCCAATGAATGTGGAATTGTTGCAAAAGGCATAAAATTCTGCCGGAGGTTAAAAGCATCAAATGCAAAGATTAACTAAATTTGTATGAGGCAATACGCTGAAAGC
Organism: Anastrepha ludens; assembly: GCF_028408465.1. Classification (NCBI taxonomy): domain Eukaryota; kingdom Metazoa; phylum Arthropoda; class Insecta; order Diptera; family Tephritidae; genus Anastrepha; species Anastrepha ludens. Next base: position 75,908,122 of record NC_071498.1, read on the forward strand.
AAAACACTCGACAATTGATAAAATACTCTTGATAAACTCAATATTAATGACATTCAATAGAATTATAACAATTGCACAATTCTGCTTTTTTGCATCATTTAAATTAACCTAAAAATTACTCTACGATATTCGCTTCATTCCGCGCAATATTGTATTCTATAATTATTGATTATCACAGAAAATCTCTACGCTTTGACATTACGAATGGATTCAATGATGAAACTACGAATTTCGAATTTACGTTAGAAGCTTTGCGAGTTCAGTAATTGGAGTCAAATACCATAGAGTCGACAGATTTTGGACAAATATTGCGGAGAAGCCTAACTGCTGATCTGTTGAATCTAAAGTATTTAATTTCAAATTTAAGTTATATATTTAACAGCCTAGAATTTTTCTTACTTACCCATTTCTAAAAGATTTAAGGCATCTCTCAATTGAAGTATTAGGTGCGCAACTAAGTCCTCGCTGTTTTTTTGATGAAAATACAACTTTAATCTGAAACAATGGTTACAAGTGAATCATTGAAAGTATTGCCCATCGCTGGCTACTACTTTTTCCCATCTTTCTGGTAGATTTCGTATATCGTCGCGGTAAAACTGTTCATTTTTTGAGGCTATCCACGGATCATGCCATTTTTTGATATCTTCATATGAATGAAACTGCTGGTCAGCTAGACCATGTGCCATCGATCGGACGGCGCAATATCTGGAGAATATGGCGGGTGGGTAGTGTTTCCCATTGCAGTGTTTCCAGGTAGATCTTAACAGGTTTGGCAACGTGAGGCCGAACGTTGTTATGCTGTAGAATGACTTTTTCATGCCTCTCCGGATATTTCGGCCGCTTCTCGCGCAGTGCTCGGCTCGATCGCATCAATTGAAGTCGATACCTATCCCAAGTGATAGTTTTGCTTGGTTTTAACAGTTCATAATAAATAACACCAACTTGGTCCCACCAAATAGATAGCATAACCTTCGCAGCGTGAATATTCAGCCGAGGCGACGACGTAGAAGCATGACCGGGCAGTCTTCTCTTTGGATTGCTGTAATGAATCCATTTTTCATCACCCGTCACGATGCGATGAAGAAGACCCTTCCTTTTTTGCCGCTGGAGCAGTTGTTCACAGGCGAAAAAACGACGTTCAACATCCCTTGGTTTTAACTCATAAGGAACCCAAGTCACCTGTTTCTGAATCATTCCCAAAGCAAGCAATCGCTTGGAAATGGATTGGATCTTTTTGCGTTTCCGTTTGCGTTTGACACGGAACCTCATTGAGTAATGCCTCCAATTCAGCGTCTTCGAAGATTTTTGGCCTTCCTTCACGCGGACGGTCGTCAACATTAAAATCGTCGTCTTTGAAGCGACGGAACCAATCTCGGCACGTTGTTTCACAAAAAGCAGCATCTCAATAAACTGTTTGCACCTCTCCATGCGCTTCAGCTGCCGTTTCTTTCGAACAAAATCAGGCATTTTTGCAAAGCCAAAAGTATATGATACCAAAACAAAATCACTAATGTAAGCAGTTTGTTTACCATATGTCTAAGCTTGGTTTATGACGTTTAGGTTATGTCAGAATCGACTAGCACACACTGTTGGCGGTATCTATTGACAAAGTTCAAACGGATTCCATAATAGTCGCGTTTCTGCGACGGTCTTAGTGATAAGGCTTACTTCCTCAAAATCACGTACTTGCTGCCGTGGACCAACATTACTGCTTACTTTATTTACACAAAGGACTCAATATCACCTCCAAAAGTTGACACGAATTTTCTAGAAATTTATTCCCCTCCCTCAGTCTAAAACGGCTTTCGTGAATGACTAAGTACAAACCGAGGGAGGAATTACGCTGAATAGAAGTTTCATTAGTTTATACACTCAACCAAGGTTCCAAAATAATAGTATTTCGTTCCCCCCCGACAGTCGGTTCTACGTTACCGAAACGACCCGGATTTATTATATATCCGGCCAAGAACTGTCACTCCAGCAGCTCTCCCCAACAACAACAACAACAACAGTAATAATCTTTGTAGTATATATATTGACATTTAAAATATTTCCTTCCGTTATTTTGTTAATGGCCGCAAGTAACTGCAGGGAGATTTGAGAAACACTCTAAGAAAATCTATGCCACTTGGTAAAAATTGTAATTCCTCACTAAAAGCATACAATGGTGGAGATATAATATCCTTAAATGATACTGTTTGAATATTATTTAGTTCTATTTGAAACTCAGTGTTTTTCACAACTGGATAATGATCCACGCCTTCATAAGCAACTTCACGTATAATCTTTCGAACAATAACTCGACTTGATTCTCTGAAAAAAAAAGAAAACAAAAGTCGTAGTCGCATTTTTAACTATGTATACGATGAAGCAATTTACCTGATCAAAGCAGCTTCTTCACTGCAAATTAATCGCCATAAATTTAGACAGTCTTTAAGCGCCTGAGTACAAACTTCATCAACACTTTGCAGCAAACCAAGGACAAATTTTTCATCGGCATTCCCACTGTAAAACGGTTTTAAACCAAACGACAGGCGAGTCTTTAAATTGGAATCTAAAAGATGGTCAATCGGCTTCCAAAGTTCTGCAATAAAATAATTATTCTATAGTACAACAAATAAGTTTCTATACATTCAGAGGCAATTTTTTATTGCTTTAGAATGACTTACTCGATTTAATACGACTACTTTGTAAAGAAATGTCTTGTATCGAAAATTGATTACCAAGCTGATTTCTATCCTCGCAAAGCATTTCAATAGCAAACGAAATACATTTTTTGTGACTAAATTGAATTATTCCCCTAGCTATCATTTGATAGTTGAGCACCCAGTTTGGTAGTACTTTGCTGTAAATGAGTGAAAACCTTGTATTTTCAACGTATATTTAACACTTTTAAATAAAGTAAGTATATCTTACATAAGCATTTTACTTAGATTCTTGTAAAAAATATCCGTTTGTAAAGGTGCAAAAATCTTTAATTCGTTGATTTGTTTTTCGATTCTGAAAAAATTAAATGAATATTTAACAACACTTCTACAACGAATATCAGTTTTATGGTGTACTTACTCTTTAAGGACCTCCACAGAATCTTTAAAATCGTTAATATGAGTTCTACTCACACAATCCGAATTTTTTTCGTCAATTGAATTATCAAGGCGTTTCTCGGCAAAAGCCGCCGTATTTGCTTCTTTTTTTTCCAATGATCTTCTTCGCCAATATTCATGGACATCTTTTAATTTTGGACGCTTTCGGAGTCTCTCTAAGTTTTCCAAACCAAGAGACGGCAATGGCGGCATTGATGGCAATGCAAATGACTCAGTAGTTGCTGACATGCCTTCAGGGGAAAGAGCCTCCTGACAACGTTTACATCGATGGCATAATGTTGTATTTTGAACTTTCGCAACTGCATCGATATTACTTCCTTTCACACCTAATGAAGCAGAACAGGATTCTATAAGATTATGTGTAGTAGTAACGCAGTTCTGATTGATGCTCAATTCCTTTTCCGATTCTTTCTGATATGGCTCTTCGTCATTTATGTCTTCGTTTTCAGAAAGTAATGTTTCTACCAAGCTCAGACGTGTCTTGTCAATGTCATCCATTTCAGAAATACATAAAGGAGAGTTTTCCCTTTCTAGATTAATAAACTCCTTGTTAAAAACCGCCGTTTTGTTCGAATCTCCTGAACAACTCTGTTGGACGTTGAATCCAATATTATCAACAATGGATGGCTTTTTCTGAGCTAAATAATGTACGGATACATCAGATATCGTAATAGGGTTATCCTCGAATGCATATTCAATATTTTTATATTTTTCAACTACGTTTTCTTCTGTTGTATCTTGTGTCTCAAGCGGCAGTTTAATAATTGAGCTTCTTGTTTCGTTAAATGTTACAGCACGTCGAGGCAGCTGAATAGTATCTACAGAATACTCCATTATACCAGATTCGTTTCTTTTCGCTGTATTACTGTTTGAAAGAATAGGACCATCCATTTCCCAACCACTGATGTTAGGCAGATATTCATTGCTCTCAGACACCATCTTTTCATTTTGGTATCCAATAAAAGCCTCCTCTGAGTTGATATCCTCATTTACCGGGTCATATTTATCCTCTAGGTTATATTTTAACTCGTTGGAATTTCTAAAATTAATACAGAAATTATATTTTCAACTCAATAACCATTTCACATTTAATACATATTTCAAGCCAGATATTTTCATTGTTTCACATATACAATTGCGGTAAAAATAATAGATAGAAAATAGTTATGTAATAGTTATACAATTTTGAGAACCAAATGTGTTTAATATCTAGTCATTAACTTTGTACAACATACAGATTATCACCCTCTAAGCTAGTCCTATTTTTGATTCGCTATTAAAAAACAACAAATATATGTTACACAAAAAGCACCCAGATGGCACGCATCCAAAATTATAGCACCTATACTCCAAAAGAGTGAAGCAAAAAATATGTATGAGGCTTCATAAGGAAAACATGTATTCATTTTATTTCCATTTAAATTTTATATCAAATAAACTAAAATTGAATATTTGAGATAGAGTATTGTTGATTGGCCATTTGAAAGCATATTTTTCATGTGTCAGGTCTGTTCATGAAGCAAATAGTTTGTAACAATTGTTACAAATTATCACGTATTGGTGTTCATGTACCCAAAAAACTTACAAAGTAGGGGAAGGGGAGAGAGCAAAAAGACATTTCGAATTAAAATTTGCGAATTTCAATTGCTAATGAAATGTTCTTCATCTGACAGCGATGATGAAATGGAACAAATTGTGGACAAAATGAAATCATATGACTACGAAGCTCGTTATTTTGCTTTTCATTTGCTTTATTTTCTTTTTAATTTTATACAAGGTAGCAACATTTGTAATTTTTATGATTTTTTCTGCCAACAATTTAATCAGCTGTTCGTAAAACTTGCAAATTGTTACTGGTTTTGCGTTCATGCACTTTTTTTTGATATTTTCCTCTTCGAGAGATAGAGTTCTCGGAAATTAAATTACTGGATAATTTTTACATAATCAGACCTATCGTCTAGTAAGAAGGTTCGTGGTCACGATGTTGCCACAATAAAATATGCTACGAAATGAGAAAATAGCTGTCAAATTACAAAAATGAGTTATTTTTATTTTCGATAGATACACTAATTTCTTTTCCTTTGGTTCCCATGTTTTCATATTATTACTTTAATTAAAATGTGCAGCTAATAACAAATAATGAAATGTGCGCAAAAAACGAAAAAAAATCCTAATAAAGTAAATATATATATTTCCATGCCTATCGTTGCTTAGGAACAACGCCTTCTTACTGAGAAGGATCGCACAGATAGTTCAGGACTTCGCTAAATTTCGTGTGTGCGCTATTACCGTCCGCTTCCACTTGCTTGTTTTAGCAGTCGCAATGCAAATAATGCCCAGACTATTATGCGGAAGTAAGGATGGAAAGGATAAGCTTTTTTAGGGTCGAGGGATGGAATTGGAGGATTTTTTTTTAACAGGGAACGTATGTAATTTTGGAAAAGTGCGAGGACCGTGCTTAACGTGGGATTCGAACCCACAACCTCTGGGATGGCTGGCTAGTACACTTACGCTGGACTACCGAGGCCGCTTGTAGCATACTTAAAGCTTTGGAAATATTTTAATTTGACTATTTTTTATTTGGCAGGATTTTTTTCTACAATATAAGAATTTTTGATTTTAGTATGCTATTTATCTCATTATAATAGTAAATAATTTTATACTTAATACATCTTCCCTAACGCGCCTGAGCCTATTTTTCTTGATGAATACAAAAATATTTGGTGAACCGTCAATTTTTGTCATGGAAAATGCCAGCATCTCCGTACAGACTAGGGGTGGGACTATTCGAATAAAAATTATTCGAATAATAAAATCTTTTATTCGAGAGGTATTCGTAATTCGAATAATATTTATTCGAATTTTTTATTCGTTTATTCGAATAATGCTATTCGAATACCTCACTATTCGAATACCTTACTATTCGAATACCTTACTATTCGAATACCTTACTATTCGAATACCTCATTATTCGAATACCTTACTATTCGAATACTTCACTATTCGAATACCTCACTATTCGAATACCTTACTATTCGAATACTTCACTATTCGAATACTTCACTATTCGAATATTTTTAGATTAGCGGACTACTAATCGGTTTCTGTACAAGTGCATGTACCTATGTATGCAAATTCAAAAACCACCCTAATATTAATATTAAGGCGTCTAAACACAAGAATTGTTACGAGGGAAAACCAAATATTTTTTTTAGAAACGCTCTGATGTTTTTATGCACATTTAGTTATGCACATACATATAAGTATGTATACTAGGGTGGTTCGAATTCCAACAAATTTTTCAAATCAAATTCTAATAGTGCTTAAAAGTTGCTATGGAGTAACACAAGTATTTTGGTAAAAAAAAATTGAAATCGGTTAATATCTTCTGTTCGCGCAACTCATTTAAAGTTTTGAAAATTTTGTCGAAAATAGTGGATTTTCTGAACTTTTTGAAAGTAAGATTTAATTGTTATTTTTTATTAATATTTTGTTACTTATGCTGTCAGATTGTTAGTTTTTTCATAATAATTAACTTTATGTTGTTTGAGACAATTATTTTTTAAGATCCAGTGGAGGTGAAAGAGTGAGACTGTGACTCTTGTACGCGATATTCAAAAGTCAAATAATATTGACTTTTACTGGCACTTTTTACGAATTATTACCAAGCTATATCACTTTCTTTAATTGTTATGCAGTAGTTGTAGTATATTTACTTTTGCTTAAAATGAGTGAAAAAACAAAAAAAACCCGGTTTCATATTTCTCGGAAAGATCATGTTTGTCCAATATTTGGCGCTCCTAAGGATTTTTCTTTAAGAAATCTGCCCTCTTATGCTGACGTTATTCTTTGTTGTTTTGAACAAAGATACGTAATGTCATCATCAACAGAATTACCTTCACAGAAAATTGCTTTTTCAGAAATAGCGAATGCGGTAGCTCAGAAAATTAAGATGCTTTATATGACAGCATCTATCCCTACAGTTTCTCAAACCAGGGTTGAACAAATGATCACTGCATATCATGCAAAATATTGGAAAAAAAGAAAGTCTTACAAAAGAGATAAAGAAAATCCTAAGTTTCAGAAAGCTCATGAAATATTCAAGACCGAAGCAGAGACAATTTTTGACATTTCTTCATGCAAATGTCAAATGTTAAATGACTGTAACTGCGGTAAACCTTTGTCATTATGTATTTGTCCAAACCCTATTTCTATTGACTGTGGATGTGAAAAAGATCGTAAAATTCCTGTCATAGAACGTAAATTTCTTTTCGATCAAAGAACTGCCAGAGTCGGAAAGATTGGTTCTATAGATGTACTTGAAACTGCAAAACTTACTCGTCGAGCTGAAAGAAATGAAAAAACGAAACATAAAATGACATCCTCTAGTACTTACACTTCTTCTGTTGACAATGCCAAAAGTTTTTCAGATGATTTGGATGACAACATTGAAGAGTTCGTTGAGAATCGTTCCCCTGAAGTACAAGAACATGTCAAAGATCCAACATTCGCTCTCAGCCCATCAACATCATACCTTCAAAAGCCTTCTACCTCACAAATGCGCATTAATCTTCCTGAAACTGCAGTAATTAGTGACCGATTTGGTGTTTCGGAAAGAGCAACCGCTGCAATTGCGACGTCAGTTCTGAAAGACCTACAAATCGTTACTGATACAGACTTGACTTTTATTATAGATAAAAATAAAATCAGAAGGGAGAAATCTAAAATCAGAAAAGCCTTTGCAACAGGAACCTAAAACTATGTCCGAAGCCCTTACATCCCTTTATTTTGATGGGAGAAAAGATGAGACCTTATACCAGGAGGAAGTAGGCTCCAAGCGTTATCGCAAAACACGCAAGGAAGAACATGTCTCTATTATAATGGAACCTGGTTCTCAATATATAACTCATGTAACGCCTATTTCTGGTACAAGCAAAGGTATCACTGAAAGTATGATATCTCACTTAAATGAAATGGAATTTGATTTTAGTGAACTTCTCCTAGTTGGTTGTGATGGCACAGCAACTAATACAGGCTGGAGAGGTGGTATTATTAGGCGTATTGAATTATACTTGAACAGACCAATTCAGTGGAATATATGCTTGCTTCATGCAAATGAATTACCTTTTGCGACACGTATTTCAACATTTTGATGGAAAAACAAGTGGACCGAATTCATTTTCAGGTACAATCGGAAAACAACTTCAGGGTGTTGAACACTTGCCTGTTGTTAATTTCAATAAAATTGAGTGTGATTTAGTACAAGTCACATGCAGAGACAATTTGAGTAAAGATCAAAAATATCTTTACGACATTGGGCAAGCTATTCATTTAGGTAATTGTTCATCTGATCTGTCTCTGCGAGATCCAGGAAAACTCTCCCACGCGCGTTGACTCACTTTAGGAAACAGAACGTTGAGATTATACATATCAAGTGAAGACCCTTCTGAAAACTTAGTTCACATAGTTACATTTATAATGAAAGTGTATTTACCTATGTGGTTTCAAATAAAACTGAACGATTCAATTGCAGATGGTGCGAGACATGTCTTCACTATGATTAAAAATTCTCGGTACTTACCAGAACATCTTCTGAGAGTAGTTGATCCTGTGATACAACACAATGCTTATTTCGCGCATCCTGAAAATTTGCTTTTATCTATGGTCACAGATGAAAATCGGAATGTACGTAAGATTGGGGTACAAAGGATTTTAAAAGCCAGAGAGACAACTTCTACTGCGAAGAATTCGGTGCGCTCATTCATTTTGCCAAAACTGAACTTTAATGCCACTAATTACTATGAAATGATCGACTGGTCTTCTACAATACTATCACCTCCTCCAGTACTAAGAAATGTCTTAAATGCAGATCTGTTATCTTCCATTGATAACCAACCATCTATCTCTCAATGGAACTTGTCAAGCTTTCCATGCCACACTCAAGCGGTAGAGCGAACTGTTAAGCTTGTCACTGAAGCGTCGAACAAGGTATGTGGTTATTAGGGATGGTCATATACGGTCAACTTTATTTTCTCGTTCTAGTTTGCCTAAATTTGATCACAAATCCCAGTTTGTAATTAACGCATAAAGAGAGTTCACTGTACAAATCTTCACGATCATAAATTTTTTTAATGATAGTAGCAAACAAAAAATTAAAAAAACAAAAAAAAATATTTAAAAAAACAAAAAACACATAAAATATTAAAAAAAAAACAAAAAAAAATTATAAAATATAAAAAAAATACAAAAAAAACATAAATTATTAAAAAAAAACAAAAAAAAATTATAAAATATAAAAAAAAAACAAAAAAAAAAAAGTGGGATCAGATTTTTCACCACGTCCTCGTCGTTGATCCTGGGGAAAGCTAAGCGTGAAAAGCCTTATAGAATGCATGAATAAACTGTTTAAATACAAACTAATCCTTATAAATAATTAAATTTAAACATAATAATAAGTAAAACTTCATTTAAAACATAATTCTAAAAAAATTAGGAAATATGCATTTTTCGACAAAATTTTCAAAACTTTAAATGAGTTGCGCGAACAGAAGATATTGACCGATTTCAATTTTTTTTTTACCAAAATACTTGTGTTACTCCATAGCAACTTTTCCGCACTATTAGAATTTGATTTAAAAAATTTGTTGGAATTCGAACCACCCTAATGTATACCTGTCGATGTTTTATCAAGAACAATACCAAAGAAATCGTATCATATTAGCTAATTGAGCCACGAAGCGGTCAAATCAAAAAATCACTATGTTCAAAAATCGAGAAAAACTGATTAGCACCATGAGAAGGGCCAATGTAATTTTTATATTTTTAAAAGCATTTTCTCCCTGATATAAATGAATATAGAGTGAGGTATTCGAATAGTAAGGTATTCGAATAGTGAGGTATTCGAATAGTAAGGTATTCGAATAATGAACTATTCGAATTATTTGAAACGATTAGTTTTATTCGAATAATGTTTATTCGAATATTATTCGAAAATAGTCCCACTCCTAGTACAGACGGTACCTTTTTTATGGGATTTGTCAAGTAGACAGATGTACAATTTTTCACAATAGAGCAAGGCGTTAAAATTATTGAAACTTAATTTGAAAATGGTCGATCTTTAAGAACATAACAAAAAAATCGTTATTTTTTTGGTAGAAACAATTGTCCGAATGAGTGGAAAAATAAAAGAAACTAGTTCTGTCGAGGATAGAAAAATGTGTGGCACAACAAAACTTGGGCGTTACGTGTAGCGCAAAGTGCTTCTGAACGACCTTCTACATCGATATATCGACGTTCTCAACAATTAGACATTCATGAATCGACTGTGTGGCGAAGTTTACCTGTAGACGTGCTCATGGTGGGCATTTAAATTGTGTAATTTTTTACATATAATTGTTAAGAGCCATATTTTTGCTCGCTACAGTCGTAGGTGAAAGGTTTTAGCTGCTGCATACACCAATGCACCAAACAAGCAGAAAGTCAAGAATATAACTCTGATAAGATCCACAATTTAATGCTTTAGCACTCCGGACACCAACAGCTGAATATACGCCTTAAATAAAATTAGAACCTTGCAAAATTTATTTTTAAGATTGAGCGAGCAATATGCCTTATAGCCCCAGAGTTAATAAAACTCTTTGCATGTAAAGATCCATAGGCTTCGCTGGCTAGTTCTTGCCGTCCGAATGTAAAAGGCTACGGCTATTGAAGTATTTGCTGCGATATTACCAGCATGTAGAGTAACTATAAAACAAAGAACACCACAACACAAATAAACGCTCTACAGGGCTTGATGCATCACCGTTGTTGCTTCGCCTTTGTCGCTCTCTAGCGCTGCCGCCGACTCGAATGATTGGCGCGCAGGAATGGTAGAATACAAGAAGAGGAAGATTAAGCGAAAGCAAGTGGAAATTGTCAAACACAAGAAATTATATTTATTATTATTATTTTGTTTTTAATTAAAAAATCACAAACTTGACAATCACAATATCCAACGAGACATTCAGTGAATTATCCAGCAAGTAAATTGTGAACAAAGGTTTGTTTATTTTCTGTACTGACGTCACTCAATTGTCAAATTCGCCAAGAAGAAAGTAACGTCTTTCGGAAGGCGTTACCTTCTGTATTATCTACATCATAACTGGCGCGCCTCTGTAGTTCATTCGCATATTTCATTGTTAGGCCAACTCATACGGGACGTGTGCAAATTTGTTTACGCCGTATTAACACGTAGAAAGTTGAAAGCTAAACTTTTCGACGAACTCAAAAAAAAAAACCTAGCCCTGGGAGAAATGAGCAACGCTAGGACACTACAGGTAGTGCATTTGAAAATAAAAACATAGTCCACATCAAAGTTGCATTTCACTCCTCACAATCTAATCGGCAAATATAAAGAATAAACCTAAGTCGAGTAAGTACGCTAGCAGAAACAGCTATCCAAGATAAAAGTCGTTCTCAACAACTCAATAAATAGAACGATTGGAATAACGCCGAGACAGCCATTATTGATGTCAAACAAAGTGGCCCCATTATCCTAACGCTATGTTCTTAATATTAACTCGTGAAAAGCTCGCCGAAACAATGAAACGGGCTAGCAATTTGGGATCAGCCCTTTAGATAATGCCACTTAATTCAATTCAAAGATATTTTAGTTTATTCTATTAAGTATTACTAATTTAAATTTCGTTTTTTAAAACTTGAAAAACAGTTTATTGGTTATATTATTTTCATACTTACATAACATTTTGATTTTCCGCGCATGGCTCCCTGCAATATGACTCCGGGAATTTGTCCTTTATAATGTCAGCTTCTCCTTTGAAGTTATTACTTAAGTTTTTCAATGTCATGCTTTCAGAACATATTGTAGCTTCATGTATCTCACAGTCGGTGAGTATAAGAGTTTGTCTTTTTTTAGGTAATGGAAAATTTGAAGTTAAATTCTCAGTAAGCCGCTTATTAGTACCTGAATTAAAAATAGGGCTCCTTATCAAGGAATTCTCATTTCTGTCACTTTCTATAAGCGTTAAGCCCGACACATCAAGGCTCCTGATTTCGGAAAAAGTTTCTACCGGTTTCCTAAGAACTCCCTGCGCTTCATGTTCAGGTGTTTCTCCGCATTCGTTTTCCATTTCATTTTTCTTAATTTTTTCTTCATTTTCTCTGAAACTCATTTCATTTCCGTCCAAACAATTATATTCCTCCTGAGTTTCATTTTGAATTGCTTCAACAAGTTTTTCTGGTTCTTTCCCACCTTCTATAGTATTTGCCTTCAAACATATTTGGCCTTGCTCGACTTGTTTTTCTAAAGATACAAACTCTAGAAAAGAACGATGTGGTGTACCTTCAAATTGACGTTTGCGGTTACTTGACAACGCTGCCCTTGCTTCCCTTAAGTTTAAGATAAATGACGAGTCACTGCTTATGTCTACATCTATTTGCCGCACTAAACGCCCTTTACGACCTGGTATCGGTGTGCAGTTTACTTCATGAAATTTACTTTCTACATCTCCCTGTGCATTATCATTACACTTTGATGTCAAGGTCTCCGTATCCAATACAGACACTGAGTCAGCATTTAATGATTCAATATAATCATTAAAATAGATAGTTTTTCGCTTTTTATCTAGTTTTAATATATTTCGTGGAGTTATATCAAATTTCATGATTCGACGGGAACTAGTGGCGTTTATTTCAGATACTTCTGTTTTAACACATTGAGGTGGAACACTCGACATTAATTCAATATTTGTATTATTCAAACTCATGTCATGGACCATATATATCGACCTTCTCAAAGTATTGCACTCATCATCACAGTGTTGCGATGGTGTATGCTTAATTATACCCAATGCCTTGGTTTTTGTTGAACTGAGATAAGATGTTGATTTGGGAGTATCTAGCGTAATAATATTTAAGTCTTCAGTTACATATTCAACTTCCGTCTTTTCTCTGAGTGGACCCACATACGTTACTTTTGGGGAAATGGTTGTATCGATTTCTGAATTAAAATGGATAGTGTTTTTTCTGAATTCATCGCTGAGTTGTAAAGTGTTTCCTAAAATAGTCTCATCACCCACTTTTTCCTTCACCAGAAAACTAGTGCTCTCTGTTAGTATGTCTTCACACTCAGAATATGTTATATTATTTTTAGTATTTATATTACACATTCCGTTTAGTTTCAACTCGGCCGATATGCCATTATTTTCTTCTTCCCCATGTTTTGATAGTTGCGTTTTCTTTCCTCTTTGGCTTTCATTATTAGGAGCATTAGGACTTGTATTAATGTTAGATTCAGAAAATGTTACATCTCGATCTTTTACATTTTTATTAGGAAACACGACTCTTTTTCCATTTCCGATTTCAGCATTCAATTGTCGAAAGTTGAGGTTCTTACTCTTAGTTGGAGGAAATAAAGGCGAATCGCAACTAACACTGGGAGATAAAATGCACTGAGAACTATAAAAATCGACATTAAATCCAATATTTGAAAGAGAATAAACATTTAAACCGTGACCATGGGATTTCGGTGTAGCTACCGGTTCTTCACACGCGGACTGATTTTTCGTCTGTTTTGGTATTACATCATTCATAATATTTTTAGTTGGTGTACAAAGTTTTCGCAAGACAACTACTTTTGGGGTATTTGTGTTGTTTTTGTATTGCCCATGTCCGGATGACGCGGTTTCTGGAGTGTTTTTAAGTTCTTCGTTTGAGTTACAAATGATCGCTGAAAATAGATAATAAAAAACTTATTTTCCATTATCGAAGGCCGAAAACACAAATTTACAAATAATTAATGATTTTTTTTACCTAACAACCAGACCATCCAATTCCTATGTAAAATCTGTTGCCGAGTCTAAAAATCTACATGAATTTTTCTGCCATATAGTTTTCGAGATATCGCCTAATAATGGTTTTGGATTAAGAACACAAGGTAGTTTGCAAGATGTAAACAAAGTTTAAACATAATTTTTTTATTATTTTGGAAAAATATGAAAATCTTCGATTTAAATTGTAAGAAATACATGAGACAATAATTTTTGAAAATTTTTTTGTTTACTCCTTTCTTGAAATTAACACCTTACCTTTTCAAGTTCATAGTAAAAAAATTTAAAGTTATATTGAAAAAGTGAATTTGAAATGAGAATGCGTAAATTGAAATTAAGAAATGCAAGTTCAAAATGAGAAGTATAACATTTTATTGAGAATATACTTATATAGTGGGTACAGAGAAATGTAAATTCAAATTGAGAAGGCGTAAATTCTATATAAGAAAAAGTATATTCTGAAGTATAATATTTAATATAAAATGCCGCTTTTTATCCAACGGTGAGCAGTTTTATAATTTACAAGCGCGGTTTAGTATGGTAAGTACCCGTGTTTGATGATAGAGGGCGTTCCTGAGGGTAGTTGGTGTTAGCATCGTGTGATGCCATCTATCAAAGGACGGCAAAACAAACTTCAGACTGATTGGTAGGTTAGTTTGGATTTGGCAGCTATTCGAGTAAAACGTGTTTCGTTATTTTCGCTAAGATGGACAAAGAGCAGTATCGTTCAGTAATTCGCTTTTTGTTATTGGATGGGTCTATGGGGATGCTTCGCCAAATATGAAGACAGTTAGATATTGGTTCAACGAATTTAAATCTAGGCGAGCATCCGTTTTTGATGAGGAGCGACCAGGACGCCCGGCAGACGTGGTTAATGAGGAAATCATTCAAAAAGTTAACATGATTCTCGTTGATCGACGAACGAAAGTGTGCGAAGTAACAGAGGCCATAGGTGTGTCGACCGGGACAGCAAATAATCTTTTACATAAGTTGGAGATGAAAAAGTTGTCGGCAATTTAAGAGAGATTCGAAAAAATTTGTTCACCGTTGATGAAACCTGGACTCATCATTACACACCAGAAACTAAGCAACAATCAAAACAGTAGATTCCAGCCGGTGGATCTGCTCTAAAGAAGCCGATACAGCCCCATCTATGGCGACAATTTCTTGGGATGGATTTTTTAGAAAAAAGAAGAACGATCACTGGACAATACTACAGTGAGTTATTAGACAAAAGATTGAAGGAGGCGAAAAAGGAGGCGCTGAAGTTGTCGCGCCGAAACGCATGAATTGCTGCCGCACCCCCAAATTTATCCTGACTCGCGGCAAAAAATGTAGTTCAACGAGGAACTCATCGCCGAGGCAGATGCATATTTTGGAGAGTTCGAAAAATCCAATTTTTAGGAGGTGCTAAAAAATGGGAGAAGTTTTTCTTTCTAAAAAGTTACTATGTTGAAAAATAAAATTAAAAATTTTGAAAAAATGGTGTCTTCATTTCTAACACGGGTACTTATTGGACCCCCGTCGTATAGTTGGCGAAGAAGCAAGGGCTACCCCCGAGCTGCGGAATTTACAATACACCCCGGTTTTGTTCTGCATTTTTTGTACTTTTTACATTTTTTTTTTTTAAAGAAGCATTCGAGCTAAAAATGCGAATAGGATACTAATTCTATCAACTTCGGAAATTAAAAACCTCTTTTGCAGTTTCAACTTTTTGAAAGACATAAAATTATGCCAGTCCACACTACAACGAAGCACGCTTTGTTTTTCTCCCGTTTGTGGCGTTCTTATCAATTGAACAAAGCACACACTCTTTCTCTAACCCTTTCTTCATTTCATTAACTTCTTTGCTTAAATCTTCTGTAATATACATACATATATAACTTGTTATAAAGAAACGAAATTTGCATGGTTTATTTGGTAAATACTGCAAATGTGCCACATACCTTTTGGATACATTTTGCCTCGAAAAATATTGAAAACAAAACTGAAACTAAAATATTGAAACTTGTTTCGCAGTAAGGAAATAGCAAAAATACTAAAATAAAAAAAAAACTCCAAGAAAGACTTCTGTTAATTTTTTGTTGTTACAGAGTCTGTTATTAGCTACTTATTTTTTCGCTCTGAAATAATGATTATTTTGCAATTGTTATTTTCGATGAAAAACAATTTTTTTTACGAGTTTTACTTTTTAATTTTTCACGAAATGACATAAGGTCATACTACTTTTCTAGTACTCGTAAGTGTTTGGTTATAAATATTCCCATATATGCCCTCGTACTTAGTCTTGCCATAAATTATCAAATTTTACAACGCATACGGCGAGAACAAATTCGCAGAAAAAAGTTCCGTTATTTTTGCTTTTGTTCGTATGCAGTGTCTACTCATAAATTATACTCAGTTTCGTGGCAAATTTCTCTTATTAACAATGGAGTGAGTAGCTAAGGAAAATCGCATTGCAGTGATTGCATTACGTAAGTGTGGTGAAAGTTCAAGTGAAATTTACGAATTACTAAAAAAAACTTATTAATGCGAGAATGTTTGTTTACCGTTTTTGTTTGTCGTTTTTCCTAAACTTCTGAAGTGATAGACAGAAAAGGAAATTAGAGATGATCTCTGAATGAAAGACTTCCATGGCTCAACTGGTCATCTTTTGACAACGCGCTTTAAGAAAATTAGACTCGACAGATGCAAGCAACTTCGACGGGGGCACGCGGTCAACGGCCATGATAATATTATTTTTCCAAATGAGAAAATGTTCACTGTTGAAGAAGTTTTTATTAAAAAATGTTGTTCCAATGGTTCAGCGTGGCCACCCTCCAGCCTCCGTAATGGTTTGGTAGGGAATGTTTTTTAAAAGTGTTACAATTCTTCATTTTTGCGAAAAAGGGGTTAAGACCGGAGCAAAAACGTATCAGGAGGATGTCTTAGAAGGCGTGGTGAAACATTTGAGCAGTAATCTCTTCAATGGAGAGCGTTGGATCTTCCAGCAAGATTCCGTCCCAGTCAAACACAAACCAAAAACAATATTCCTGGATTCATAGCCGCAGAAGATTGGCCGCCTAGAAGTCCAGATCTGAATCCATTGGGCTACAGTTTGATGCCAGAATTTGAGAACATGTGCTGCAAATAGCTGAATGGTCTAATCATTTGAAGGCGTGAGTAAAAGCAAATGGTGACAATTTCGAATGAAAATTAAAATAATAATTAATAAAACTAACTTCATTAAAAAAAGTACCATAATATCTATATAACGGACTTCTACTAATGGGTGTTTTTTTTAGAGGTTAGGTTTTCAAGTTGGCACTACTTTTTTCGTAGATGGTATTTTTGACAACTGTCACTTGATTTATGCTCAGTTTGGTTTGTCATTTCATAATGAATAGACTTACACCTGAACAACGTTTGCAAATCGTGCAAATTTGGGCCCAAAACGAGATGGCCACCGATCCCGATTTTCACAAGAAAATTTTGTTCAGCGATGAAGCTCACTTTTGGTTGAATGGGTATGTCAATAAGCAAAATTGTCGCATTTGGAGTGAACATAATCCACAAGCCATTGCTGAGACGCCGTTACATCCTCAAAAAGTCACTGTTTGGTGTGCTCTATGGGCAGAGCGAATCATTGGTCCATATTTCTTTAAAAATGAAGCCGGCCATAATGTTACAGTCAATGGAGAGCGCTATAGAGCCATGATTAATGACTTTTTCGTGCCTGAATTGGACGACCTTTGGACTATTTCTTGTGGGGCTATGTGAAGTCGCTTGTCTACGCAGATAAGCCCGAGACGATTGACGTCTTGGAAGAGAATATTCGGCGCGTTATTGCTGACATACGGCCCGAAATTGCTGCAAAAAGTGGTCGAAAATTGGGCCTCTCGGCTGGAATTTATTCGAGCCAGCCGCGGCGGCCACTTGTCCGAAATCATTTTTAAAACATAATGGCAAACCCTTATCTTTATAATAAAGCTAAATTCTTGGCCATAACATTAAATTATATACGTTTTATTTCATCTTGAAAACCTAACCTCTAAAAAAACACCCTTTATATCTATAACGGACTTAACTTGTAACAGAATTTATGGCAGGGCTAAGTAGTACAATTATGTACAGAGAAATAGCGCCGTTATACAGGGCCCGCCATCTATCGTTACGGATTTGAACTAGGTATTAATTGAAGAATGGTAACACTTAGCTGTCATCTGATTTGACAGAAAATTAGTTTTATTCTTCCGCTGAACGAAAATGGTTGTGTATACGCTCAAAGAACGCTGGGAAATTTTCGTACACTTATTACAGAATGTGTACGAAAATTACGTACGGCAATGGGAAGAAGAAAAGCAGTATGTGTGTTACTTTGCGTTTGGCCGCCTCGGAGCTGCGATTTGACCCCGTTGGATTATCATCTTTGGGGTGCCGTTAAAGACCAGTGTTATGCCAACAAACCAGCAACAATTGATGCACTGAAGACCAACATACGCGATGTCATAGCTGAAATACAGCCGCATACAATAGAAAATGTGTTGAAAAATTGGACCGATCGTATGGGATGGTGCATGGCTAGCCGAGGCAGCCATATGAATGAAGTTGTGTTCCATCATTAACCGGAAGGATTATACTTCAAAATAAAAAAAAAAGTTTGAAAAAATATTGAGTAGTTTCTTTTTTATAGCATTTTTAATTCCGTAAAGTTAATTGGCGGACCCTATATAAGTAGTGTACTCTATACGAATCGCTTTTTCTTAGAAGTTTATCTGATATTCGTACATATTTTTTCCAATGTTATGTGGTAAATCACTTTTCTCTAATATCGGACAGTAAGCCCGTTAACTTTTCTATGTTCCTTTTTGCAATGTTTCACTCGAAATGAATATTATTGCGTCATTAGTTAAAATGATTAATTTTTTTCGGTAAATTCTTGTTTGTTGTAATTACAAACACAATTATTTACTTTGAAATTTTTGTACGATCTTTACAAAAAAGGACAAAACAAAAAATTGCAGAAACAATGGTAAAATGGTATACAAAATCATCAAATGTATTAGAACAGACGCCTGCGCGAAGGACTACAATTCAACACGACGAGGTCACCGTAAGCGTGCCCCTTTTAAGTCGACTCGAGCAATAACACTGAAAATAAATAAGAAGTAAAACTTGAATATATCAAACAGACTTGTGCGAAAAGCAATCGTGAGAATAATTGGAAATATGGACAAGTTTGCTTATCTTGATATTCTCGAAAATGCGATGAAGTATGCATGATAACGACCCCAAGCATTCAGCAAAAGTAGTGAACAATTGGATTTCCAAAGAAAAAATTGAAGTTCTTGATTGGCCAGTACAAAGCCCCGACCTTAACCTCATTGAAAATCTATGAAACGATATTAAACTTAAGGTTGAGCAAAAAAAATTTAAAATGCCAATGAATTATGGCAAGGAGTGCAGAAAGCGCGGAGAGATGCTAAAGTTAGTAGAAAGTTTCTCTCACCGGTGTGAAGTAGTTTTTAAAAATAAATAATACTCAACAAAATACTTAGCAGGTAAGTAAGTAATAAACAGATTAGAATAGAAGAATAGCTTTTTGCAAAAAGAACTGTTTTACTAGGTCATCCAGTGAAAATAATCATCATTTTATGTCTTTGAGAGGAAGTGGGCGATTTCTATGTCCATAGCTGTATGTACTCGAAAATGACAGTACATTCTTATCGCTCATAAATATACACACCCATGGACCAAATAATAAATGCAATATATTTTTATCAATTTTGACTACGCTTCTTTTGTTTTTGAAATTTTTTTTATAAAAATATAGTTCATTCTACAATAAACATCATATATAGTAAACCAAAGTTTCAAACAAGATTTATCGATACGTTTTCATCAAAATTTAAAAATTTTTAATCAGAACTAAAAATGGAAAATTGAGACTCCCTCTTATGGTTGGGGGAGCTTCGAGATGTAGAAGTTGAAAAGCAAGGGTGAAAGAACACCACCCTTCGGTACACCTTGCTTTATCGTCCTCTGTTTTGAGCGAAGTAGAATAAGTTGAGGGCAGTAGATTTGATTTTTGAATTCGAGTAGTTCCAGGGTATTATGTAAAAAATTGTAAACAAATAAGCTTATGATTTCTAATTCCTTTGGATTTACGCTTTAAAATGAAATAATACATTTAAATACAGTTTTCTTATTAATCCCTTTTTTTATTAAACCACATAAACCGTACATACCGGGTTCGGCACTCGAAGTGTAACCAACTTCAGACTGCTCGCGCAGCTGATGCACGGACATCAGCTGTCTGTTAGTTGGCTAAATGACAGTCCAGAGTATTGTTTACGAGCACGCGGAAGCATTTTGACGAATCGTAATAGTGTGATTGCATTATATTTGGCTTGAAAATCGCAACCAGCGATTGTTCGTTACATTCGGGCAACTTGCGATTCGTTTCTGGACCGTCGCAAAGCCATAGTCAAGGTAAAAGATGGTCATATAGAGCAAAAGTAAATTAATTCTTACTTTTGTGTTATTTTCACAAATTTTTTACTTTGATTTGAATTAAGTAATTTTCCAAACTAAATTTATGTCCTTTTTAATTGGTTACCATTCGAGTGCCGGACCCTGTACGAGTGTTTTCAATAAATAAAGTGAAGGTTTCAACTTTCGTGGGCTACGTACATTCGACTTTCAATTAGTGTAATTTTTTATGTTGGTACACTTATCTCGAAGATATGTTCACGGTTGTAGCAACATTGCATGTTTAGTTTGTTTGTAAGAGGGATATATAAGACAAGTGTATTGCGTTTTCGGCGATGTTCTGATTTTGTACAAATTTGTGTACAAAATGGAATTAAGTGCTCAAAAACACTTGAAATGTTGAAGTGGCATTCGGTGAGAGTATTCTGAGTCAAAAAGAATTCTGAGTCGAGAAGATGTGAATGACGCCCAGCACATCAACAACCAATGAAAATGTTGAGAAAGTGGAGAAATTGTTATGGATCGTCGAATCACAATTAGAGAAGTAGCTGAGGATGTTGCCATATCGGTTGGCTCTTGGCATAAAATCTTTTCGAAAATTTTAGGCATGAAGCGTGTGGCAGCGAAGTTCGTTCCAAAATTGCTGAATTTTTACATAAGCATCGCTCAGGAATTGTTGAATGACGTCAATGATGATCCAGATTTGCTTAAAAGAGTCATAACTGATGACGAATCATGGGATATAATTTTCTATGTCCCTGGACACAGCGCAGTTTTTGTTCTTTTACAGCCGTGATAAGTCCGCTAAAATCTTGCATTAATTTAACAGATAAGACATGTAGTGACAAGTCACAGCACAGTACACATGCAACTTGTATGGACAAGTTTAAATGGAGCTAATATAGACTATATAGTGTTATTACGAAAATTTTAAGAAGGTATACTTAAAAAAATATTGAACTTGAAATTTAAAGGGCACTCTAACCTTCACCTGTGTATGCTGTTCAGGATGCGATGAACTTTGTTGTGGAAAACAGTAAAGCTGCGCTCATAGCCGTAAACAGCTCCTCAACCACTTCAAGGGTAGTCGAGTCCTGTTAATCCAGGCTGAACTATGTCGGTAGACATAATAACGTGATGTTACCATGAGTCCCAGGTCACTAAGCAGAGGGGGCTGTAAGAGGCTGGTTGGACGGATGACGGGCTACTTTCTATGGGCAAAGCACATGGATAAGGTGGGCATCTCAGTCAGTGCACTCTGCCCAGCATGTGGAGAGGAGAATGAGACGGCGGACCACTTTCTGTGCGTCTGCCCCGTCTTCGCTCGAATTAGGCTTGAAGTCTTTGGCACTGATGTGTTAAGAAGCGACCACCTTGTCTCCTTGGCACCACAAGATCTACTCAGATTTCTTCGGAGTACGAGTAGATTTAAAGAAAATTAAAAGGGAATCCGAGTGCAGTACAATGGACTTAATTGTGTCTGAGTGTAGATGTGTGTTATAATTTTTGAATACTCATGTTTACGAGGGTATTGCGAAAAATATATATCACATCACACTTATTAGAAGCTCGGTGCAAGTTTATGAGTTTTCGATTGGGCAACAAAACTCAAGAACTTATTTTTCTGAGAGACAAACGATTAAAAAATGGTTTTTAAATGCATAAAATAATTTTTTTTTAACAAAAAAATAACAATTTGCAAAATAGTCACTATTTCATAGCGCAACTTCTAAATTCTTAAAATAATTACAATAGATAAACATTTTTTTTTTGTAAAAACTCATAATGAATACGATCCCAGTTTCCTATGTATTAATATTTTTCAAATTATTTATACTCACATTTAGACCTTGACGTGCATTGAAATAATCCTGCACACTTGAACGATTCATTGAGTTGCATAGAAATATCCATGGGAACGTCAATATTAAAAGACGTTGATCCTTCCGCTCTTTTAATTTTTTCACTTTCCAAAATAGTCTTCAAATCACAATCACAGTCCATCGACTGCAACAGTGTTTCCTCTAACTCCTTGCTAAAGCTTTGAGTAATTGCTTGGATTGGACCCTTATTTAAATTTTCCATATTCACAATTTTGTGATTTGTAGCATTTTCAGTAGAATGTTCTCCATGTTTTGTAATATCCATATCTGTGCATTGTAATAAACTTAATCTATTTCCGTAGTATGTGTCATTTGTTATTCCTTCTCTCCTCTCAATTACATCCTTTAAAATATAACAAACGCATTAGGAAATTAGCATCTTACATTATTTTAGCAAAGGAAATTATATAGTAAGGCTAGACGCACACTAGTTTTTTTGCATAGTCGCAAAATAGGCTTGGATTATGCAGGCTCTAATACCCGATCTAATACGCGATCGGGCGCTTCACGAGTCATGTGGGATCACTACCGGGAGCTAAAAAAGGAAGAGAGACGTATTATCAGACAGAAAAAACGAGAGTCCGAAATACGTGAGTGCGAGGAGCTTGAGATGCTGACCAATAGGAACAACACACGAAAATTCTACCAGAAAGTTCGGTGGCTTACAGAAGGTTTTAAGACCGCCGCGTTTTCTGTCACTCCAGCAGCATTCACCGTATGTAAGTATGGGGAATGTTTATTCTGCTACAACAAGAACCGTTTCCACGACAGTCGGTTCTACGTTACCGAAACGACCCGGATTTATATCCGGCCAAGGACTGTCACTCCAGCAGCATTCCCCGTATGTAAGTATGGGGAATGTTTATGCTGCTACAACAACAATCGTAGGCGATGCAACGATGAGCTGTATGAGCTTGACGACAACATAGACATAGCGCAGTGAATAAAGATCCAGCGGCTACGTTGCTGGGTGATGTCGTCCGAATGGATACAAACGCTCTGGCTCTAAAAGTAATCGATACGATACCAGCTGCTGGTAGCAGAGGAAGAGGAAGGTCTCATCTGCGTTTGAAGGATCAGGTGGAGAAGGACTTGGCATCATTTGGTGTGTCCAACTGGCGCGAGTTAGCACGAGAAAGAAACGACTAGCGCGCTTTGTTAAATTCGGGCAAAATCGCGTAAGCGGTTATCGCGCCATTCCATGGAGCCCATCCTGAGGCAGGCTGGAGTGATTTCAATGGTCCCCTCTGAGTTCTGTTACAAATTAAGTCTGTTATAGATATGAGATTAATGAAGCTAGTTTTATTTAATAATGTAGATATCAAAGCAAAAAGTTAAATTTTCATTCGATATCATCACCATTTGCTTTTACACAAGCCTTCAAGCGATTAGGCCATTAGCTATTGCAGCACCCAGGGTTTCCATGGATATTGACGTCGTTGCTCGAACCAAAGATTGTTTGAGACTCTCCAAATTTCTGTAAGGTCTTCGACAGGCCAAACTGTATTCCAATGGATTCAGATCTGGAATTTTAAACGGCCAATCCTCTAAGGCTATGAACCCAGAAATACTGTTTTTTAGCCACTGCTGGGTGGTTTTTTCCTTACGAGCTGAAGCGGAATCTGGCTGGAAGACCCAACGCTCTCCATTGAAGAAAGTACTGCTCTACTGTTTCACCACGCCTTCTAAGACATCCTCGTGATACACTTTTGCCCCGGTCTTAACCCCTTTTTCGTAGACATTTTCTCATTTGGGAAAAGAATATTTTCATGGCTTCAAGGGGATTTCTACAAATTCTTTCTCGAACAGCTTTTATGGCTGCACTGGTTTCAACCACGCGAGCACGTTCACTTCTTTTTATGTCCGTCATTTCAGATGTTCACAAATATTCTCGAAATACTAAGTTTTTCAAGCAATTCGAAAATTTCACTTGCACTTTTACCACACTTATGTAATGCAATCGCCGCAATGCGATTTTCCTTAGCTCCCCACTCCATTGCTAACAAGCGAAATTTGCCACGAAACTGAGAATTTATTCTCGTCGTATGTATTGTCAAATATAAAATAAAACGTCACTCTATAATTCCTTTGAGCTCGATCACTGGATTGCTAATATACCTTTGATCTACTTGGTCTCTGTCTTCAGGACCTTCAATTTGTTCTAGTAAAACCAAAATATTTCACGTACATAAAAAAAGGATGACAAAATATTCAAGATTTATCCAAAACTTACTCTAAGCCTAAATTCTCTTATTGGCAGATACTTCCAATATGCCACCTCATGTCTGCGTCTTATTTGCGGAACTGCCGTTCACACCACACACTCTGCGATACACTCAACACTTACCCTAAGCAGTTGGCAAAAAATCTTTCATTAAAAATCTAGCTTCTTTACGGAAAAATAACAGAGAGCCAAATTCTCTGAAACAATTGCAGACGATAAATTTAACGGCTAGCAATTAGGGTCGAGCGGATTCCTTAATCACTACGTTATGATAAAGGAAAATCAGGAAGTTGTTGCGTACGGTCTCCTTTTTTCACCGCCGAAACAACCGCTATAATCGCGTGGATATCTGGGCACTCCAGCATTCAGGGTAACACACTTGCAGATACAATTGCCACCTACATGTCCCACCCAGCAACATATACCGACTTAGGCAAACAAAATTACTATTATTATTACTAAAGTTATTCGAACATTAGCCCCAACCGAACGAAATTAAATAAATCTCCGAGAAAACAACTCTCTGGGAATATTTGAGATTGGGCTTCCTAATAGGGGGCATTAACCTTCATCCACTAGTTTCAGTTCCAAGCAACCAGATGGGCGCTGCATAGTTTAGAATCGGCGGTCCAGTTGCCTTAAATGTCACCAGTATCGCTTCCTCATTGTTGTTGTTGTTGTTGTAGCGGTGTACTTAACCCGGTCAGTGTAGTGTAGATTACCAGTCGTCTTCGTCTAGTTTATCTAACGGTAGGCCCAGGAAACGAGCTGTTTCGACAGGTTGCGTCCAGAGGGAGAGGGGTAGTAGATGAGTGGGTTTAATAGGGCATGTGAAAAGGTGATTAGTGTCGTGCGGGGTGCCTTCACATGCTGGACATATGTTTAGTATTTCGGGGTCAATTCTGGATATGTAGGAGTTTAACCTGCTACAGTATCCAGAACGTAATTGTGCCAGTGTTACACGTGTCTCACGGGGAAGCTGGAACTCTTCATTTGCAATAGGTGGTGGTTGGACTCCGATTACGGCATTCACAGGACGGGAGCTTAAGAAGGTGGTGACGGTCTTCCGGTGAATGCCGTTTCTTGACTGTCTAAACACTGTCTGGTCCAGTAAATTTCGGTCAGTTTTGCCTTGGATTTCGTCGGCGTAGTTTAAGAGGTGCCTCCTTCGTGACGTGCCTGGGAGGCGGCTCAGGCTCAAGCAGGTGTCTGCATGGGTGAAACCTGTGGTAACATCCTAGCAGGAATTGCTTGCTGAGCAGTTTGTTATGCTCCATTACTGGGAGCATTAGTTCCTCGTTGTTAAGGTGTTGAACAGGGCACATCAGGAGGCAACCGGTCGCTGTCCGAATGGCAGTATTTTGGCATGTCTGTAGCTGTTACTAGTTTCAGGCGACCATACGGGCCCAGCATAGTTCAGAACGGGCCGACCAATTGCCTTAAATGTCGGTAGCAACAGTTCTTTGTCTTTGCTCCAAGTGCTGCCGGCAAGCGATTTGAAGACTCTGTTGCGATTTTGGACTTTAGTGGCAATTGCGGTTGTGTGCGCTGAAAAGGAGAGCAATCTGTCGAAGGTTACACCCAAAATTTTGGGGTTGTTTACCGTGGGAATTGGTGTGTCGTCGAATTTTACATTACGGTCAACCTTTGTCCAGGTGCTAAAGAGGGTCGCCGTGGACTTAGTGAGGGAAAGTTGGAGATTCCTCGCAGTGAAAATGCGAGAAAGGTCGGTGAGGTAGTTGTTCACTTTGGAACACAGGCCATCGATGTCATTGCCCGACGCCACAGCGTATGAGACCAGGGAGACTCCCTCTGGTGGTTGGGGGAGCTTCGAGATGTGGAAGTTGAAAAACAAGGGAGAAAGGACACCACCAATCGGTACACCTTGCTTAATCTTCCTCTGCTTTGATGTTTAATCTCGAAGAATAGCTGACGAGTGACGACCGCTCAGGTAGTTTGTGGGCCACCTCTTCAGCCCTGGCGGAAGTGTCGACTGGTAAATATCATCTAGTAGCATGGAATGGCTGACTGTATCGAAAGTCTTCTTCAGGTCCAACGATACTAGGACAGTCCTCTAGTAGCACGACGCTTAGTTCTATCGGCCGGAGGATGCAGTTGTTGTTGTTGTTGTAGCAGCATAAACATTCCCCATATTCACATACGGGGAATGCTGCTGGAGTAACAGTCCTTGGCCGGATATAAATCCGGGTCGTTTCGGTAACGTAGAACCGAAAAAAAAGTCGGCTAAAGTAGCTCGCGCATCTCTTCGGGTCCGACGAAGTGCATCCGTTGAAGGTGATAGCCACATTTTCATTGTACTTCGTTGGGTTCGACGGGGACCTAACGGTGGACCAGAGCTTACTCACCCCAGAGGTGTGGTCTTCTTCAAGTGCTCAACCCATTTAGTCCGCTTATGTTGATCTACCAGTTGCCGGATCTCCAAATTGAGATCCATTATGCGGAACTCCCCGGGATCGACCTGGCGTAGGTGGTCACGCTCGTTTGCCAAGGTGGCTGCTTCGGCTGGGAAATGAGGACGAATGTCCTTGAACCTTCCAGCAGGAATGAAGCGAGCCGCAGGAATGAAGCGAGCCGCAGCAGCTGTGAGCACCTTGCGGAATGCGCTTTCGCCTGCGCGCACATCGGTGGTGATGGGAAGAGCGGCGAAGGAATCTTCAATGAATTTCGTGAAGCCGGCCCAATTAGCTTTTTTAAAGTTAAAATAGGACCGGTAGTTTGCGGAAACAAAGTCGGCAGGTCTCTCAATCGAGACGATAATGGGCAAGTGGTCTGATGGAAGCGATTGCATAAGTCGCCACGTTATGCTATTTATCAGGGCCGCGATAGCTATTGTTAGGTCAGGCGAGCTGCTGCAATTGCCCACTACCCTGGTGGGGCGTCGTCGTTCACAGTGCATTCAGTACTGTCTATTTGCTCTGCCAATTGCTATCCCCTACGATCGTTTGGCAGGCTTGAATGCCAAAGATCGTGATGCGCATTGACGTCACCTACAACCAATCGATTTTCACCCCTGATGAGCGCACCTATATCAGGGTGATATCCTGCCGCGCAGCAGGTGACAGGGGGTATGTAAACATTACTCGTATATTTCGAGCACGAAATCGCCTGTCCGGACAGCTATGCCTTGACATTCTAAGGTGCTGTCCCTGCGGTCGATGCCTTCATCAATGAGTCGATACTGCACTGTGTGGTGGACTATAAACGCATTGTCTCGCTCGCGATCATGTCTGTGCACGTTATAGCCATCTCTGGTGATCAGAGAGGGCCTAGCGTGCAGCTTAGTTTCCTGGACCGCAACTATTGTGGTACTGTATGGGCTCATGAAGTTAACTATCTCGTCGACCTTGCTCCTGAGTCCGTTGCAGCTGAATTGAAGCAGTTTGATGCTTCTTGGTAAGGTCGTAGTAACTCGGGGGTGAGGGACGCGTGAGGTTGCCTACGTTGGGCCTGCTGCAATCCGCTGTAGTTGTTGGCCTGATGATGGTGGGCGGCCGCGCCACTTCACCTCTGGTGTGAGCAAGCTCTGGTCCACCGTAAGGTCCCTGTCGAACCTGACGAAGCACAATGACAAGGTGGATATCACCTTCAACGGTCGTGCTTCGTCGGACCCGAAGAGATGCGCGTGCTATTTTAGCCGGCAATTTCTTCTACATCCTCCGCCCGACAAATCCCAACGTAGTGCCACCAGACGGCTGCACAAACTGGCATACAACAGTGCGCCACTTGCTTTCTCCAGCGACGAGGTTCAGGGGGCCATCAAACACATGAAACCATCCAAAGCCATTGGCCCTGACGGACTAAACATGCTGATGTTGAAAAATCTGGGCCCATTGGAAGTTAAATATCTCACCAAGGTCTTCAATTTGTCCATGGCCACTCTCGTCATTCCTGATAAGTGGAAATGGGGGATAGTGGTCCCACTACTGAAGCCTAGGAAACCCGCCAACCAAGGCGAGTCTTATCGCCCGATAACTCTCCTTTCCCCAGTAGTGAAGACTCTTGCAGCCCTTCAACTACCACTCTTTACGAAACACCTGACCCCAGCCTCACACCAGCATGGTTTCCGAAGAGTGCACAGCACCACCACGGCACTCACCCTCATTAACACCCAGGTAAACCGGGGCCTCAACCAAAACCGCCCCTGCGAGAGGATTGTCCTAGTAGCGTTGGATCTAGAAAAGGCTTTCGATACAGTCAGCCACGCCACGCTACTAGACGACATTTTACAGTCGACACTCCCGCCAGGGCTGACGAGGTGGACCGCGAACTACCTGAGTGGTCGTCATTCGTCAGTGATATTCCGAGACCAAACATCTAAACAGAGGAAAATAAAGCAAGGTGTACCGCAGGGTGGTGTCCTTTCACCCTTGCTTTTCAACTTCTATATCTCGGAACTCCCCCAGCCACCAGAGGGGACTACCTCCCCAGCCTTTCTCGCTTCTTCACTGCGAGGAATTAACAACTCTCCCCCACTAAATCCGCGGCGACCTTTTTCACCACCTGGACAAAGGAAAGACAAAATTTAAAACCATCTAATTTCAACTAAAGGTGAAAGTCGATGATACACAAATTCCGACGGTTAACAACCCAGAAATATTGGGAATTACCTTTGACAGCTTGCTCTCCTTCTCAGCGCATACAACCGCTATTGCAACTAAAGTACAGAATCGCAACAAGGTTCTCAAGTCGCTCACCGGCAGCACTTGGGGCAAAGACAAGGAAATGTTGCTGTCGACTTTTAAAGCAATAGGCCGACCGGTTCTAAACTATGCTGGGTCTGTCTGGTTGCCTGGAACCAGTAATTCGCAGTGGAAGAAGCTTCAGACCTGCCAAAACACTGCATTAAGGACAGCGAAAAGATGTCTTATGATGCCACCGATACAACACCTACACGATGAGACCCTTATGCTGCCTATTAAGGAGCATAACAAATTGCTCAGTAAGCAGTTTCTGCTAGGGTGTTACCGCAGGCCTCACCCATGCACACACCTGCTCGAGCCTGAGCCACCTCCCAGGCACATCAGGAGGCATTTCCTCAACTAAGCGGACGAGATCTCAGACAAAACAAACAGACAGTTACTGGATCGGACAGTGTACAGACAGTCCATGAACATTCATTGGGAGACTCTCACCACCTTCTTAAGCACCCGACCCCCGAATTCCGTTATCGGAGCCGAAGAGCTCCAACTTCCCCGAGAGTCCCGCGTAACCTTGGCACAATTACGTTCTGAATATTGTAGCAGGTTAAACTCTTACCTATCCAGAATCGACCCCGACATACTAAACATATGTCCAGCATGTGAAGGCACCCCGCACGACACTAACCACCTCTTCACATGCCCCATCAAACATACTCATCTAACACCCCTCTCCCTCTGGACGCAACCCGTCGAAACAGCTACTTTCCTGGGCCTACCGTTAGATAAGCTAGACGAAGACGACCGGTGATTACGCTACACTGACAGGGCAAAGGTACAGTTACAAGAACAACAACAAGATGATAAACACCAATCGACCGTTCCGCCGCGACTGAACTACCTGTGTGGTCGAAACCCGTCAGTACCATTTCGCGATCAAAAATAGAAACAGAGGAGTATTAAACTCAGAATATCGCAGGTAATGTCGTTTTACCCTCCCTTTTCAATTTCTACATCTCGAAGCCTCCTCAACCACAATAGAGATTTCTTATACTAACCATTGTTTTGCTTGTGCTCCAAAGTGACCAACTATCCCCCCCCACTGAACGCACGGCGGCCCTATTTACCTCATAGGTCAAACTACAGTTAAAGGTAAAAATCGATGAAACCCTAATAGCAATTAATTATTGTAATACTGTAGAATTTAAAGTCCCATCTTTCCAGATTTGTCTCAGACATACCCATTGATATCCATCATACGTCCAGCTTATGAATATCGCGGATGACACTAGAAACTTCTCCACATTCCCACCCACCAAACACCAGTTTGGTTTTTTGCGTCCTTGGTCTTCTCTTTTTGAACAACACTTGGATGTTGATTTAAAATATCAACTCTTGATAGCTTGTACCGACTATCGGAAATATTTCGGGGAGAAATTAACGGTTTACAGAAAGTCTGCTCTTTTGTTGTCAGATTGTTTGATGACATTAACTTTTGCTTATTACTTATCACTTTTTTACATATATCAATGTTTAATAAAATTGTTTGTCATATGCATATCTGATTATGTAGCAGCTTTATATATGCTGAAATAATGATTCAGTCTTTATCCACTTATGTGTGTGACCCACTGTATATATAATTTGTTTATTGTATATATTAATATTAATTTCATTGAAAACTATCTAATTTCTCGAAAATTTTTTTCATTCTATGGTAGAGATCCACGCATTTAGGCACAATAAACGGAATGAACGTGCTAAATATTAAACTCAGCCTTTAACACTTTTGCCTTTAAAAACATACCTTATACTTTTCATCACATAAAATTGTTTCATTGAGGTGTCTAGTGTTTTCCTTAGAAGCATCACTCGTAAAATCTCTTGGCTGTCTGTTGAAGGCTCTTGTTTCAGTTTGGAATAGAGACAGAGCAAACTTTTTTTGATTTTCATTCTGTGGGTATCTGTCTTCAAACTTCGTCCCATTAGCCTGGATACTAATATTCTCCTTACAACCTAATAGATTGGGGTATTTTAGAATAGGTATAAGAACTTCTTTCGTATTGTCTATTGACACATTTTCCAATGAATTGTTGTCAGAAATTTCATAGGAATTGTTCCAACTTTTTGGCTTTTCCTCAGCGTGGAATTCCCTAGATATGAATCAATTTAATTTTTGAACCAAAACATTTTTTGTTCAATATTTACCGAACAGATTTCCTTCCACTGAAGCTAATGCGACGCTTTGGTTTTGAAGCAGCGTCTATACCACATAATCGGTTACTCAGTGTCGAATCAGCCTGTTTAAGCTAAAATAATACACAAAGTTTTAAAACACTGCTAATTTGAAAATTTTGATTTAACCCACAGTGCTTTGCTTTCCTTTCTTTTTCAAATCCATATTAAATACAAATTACCACTAAATCAGAAGTTGATCACATTATTTCCAGTAAATCAAAATTCAAACAAATTTGATATAGATGAGCATATGTTGTATCGATGACTGCGACTTTGATGAACTTTTATATCGATATTTTCAAATTAGAGTATCATTGAAAAAATAAAGGTAGTAAACACACGTTACAAACTGTTTGCCAACCAAAACTATTTTATTATGATAGTGCGTCATAATAATATTTAATATTAATTTAATCCATCGCCTACGTAATAGCTTTTATCACGTTGTAAAAACTTAACTTAACATGTAAAAACTTAAACTTAACAGAGCTAAAAACATGTCTTTTATCTTTCCACGACCACTGGTACTTTAAAACTTAAAATTGCACCATGCATGAGTATATTTTGCTTTTATACTTTCTACTGGATTACCAAATAAAACCCTTATCCAATCGCAATACAACCTGCTTTAATTTCAATGCCCTATCACTTATCACGTTTTTTCACTTTGTACGTTCACACGTTCAACTTGTGATACGTTTACATATAAGTAGATTATCTACTTTTTCATGCTTATCTCCCAAGCCATAATTAAAAAGCGAGATTACACGTCCACAATTTCTCTCTCGATATCTGAGCTTATAAAATAATTGTAGATTATAACCATACTTTTATACTTACAACCCTGTGTTCTCGATAATTATTGTTACAGATATGCGGAGAAACGTCAAAGTAAAGACTAAATAAAACGGATGCCGGCAAAGAAAATATGTTTGTGGACACAATTCTTATAAAATGTTTGTTAAATATTATTATTATATATAAGCGATCGCACTGGTACAGAGAAGCAGTCGAATTTCTTTTGGAGTTATGGCAAGAGAAGCTGCAATATGTTTTATGTACTTCTAACAATGATGTTCTTCTTTGCAGAGACGAGAAGAAGGTTGTTGCGCCTACAGGTCGTACCCCATCTGCGTGGAAGTACTACAGTAAAGTACATCATATTCTTGACGGGTACACATATTTTAATTTAAAAAATTAAAAAAATATGTACATGTGATAAATGAATTATTTTTAAAATTAAAAATTTAAAACTAGTCGAGCAAAAAGTTTCTAGGTTCAATCATTTTAATAATAAATAATGAATTTAAAAATAAAATGAAATAAATTAAACTTAAAAGGAACATAAAAACGAAGCGGTTGATTATCGAATGTGTTTTGCTCTGAAATTGTGGTCTTGATTACAGTGCGTCGGTTCTGGTTACTCTTGTTGATTTGGGAATTCGAAATTTGTTAGGCTACTTTTGCTTTCAAGCGAACGAACGCGTTCTCTACTACTCTCCTGGACTTGGAACGTTGGTAATTAAAACCCGTTTCGCTGTATCTGGCCGTTGAGTTGTAATGGTGAGGCTTCATTAGAAACTGTGTAAAGCGAAATGCCGAGGCTCTCAGTACAACGACTGGAACCTTGGTTTCGTGTTCTCGCTGAGAAGAGGGCTTTGAGGAATTTGCTGTAAGAACTACTGCTCGAAAATTTACGAATCATTGCAGCGACCGGGTGCCCCATTTATATACATACCCCTATACCTATAAAAACTAAAGGTCAGGACTACACCTGTGGTCAACGAGGTCTAATAAACCAGTGTTACAACAATAATTTATTATAACTCGACAAGAGCATCACTGGCTGAGGGTCTTATTTCAATATGGCATCCATCTGAAGTTAATTAAACCTATTTGAAATCTTTGAGTATTAGTTAATACACGGAAACGCGTTGATTATTATATTCACTAATCTGCAATATATGAACCTACTTTTAAGGGTGATAACCTTGAGCGTATCCACCTCTGCTTATATACATGTGCTTAAAACCAGCAATTTCTCGATGTAGCAACTCATAATTTCTGGAAACTTGTGTATTGTCGGTTGGCATTCATGTTTTGTTTTAGTACCGCATAATTCAGAATTGTTGTTGGATGCTTCGCGATTACTCCTGATACGTCACACTGCTATTGCTTAAGTCTGACCGTCTCGATTAGATACCGAATTCTTCTATCCAAACAAAGCCAGTCTCTCCAGGTTTAATACTTTTACTTTCTCAGTCCAGTTTTGTATTGCTGTATACGATACACCACGTCATTCATTCTTTTAAAACTTGATATGGAGCTTTCCAGGATTCTTGCAGTTTTGGAGAAGATCCTTTCTAAATAAAATGCACAAATTAATGGCACTGCTGGCTGCTATATTTATTTTCAATGCTTAACCATTTTAAAGTACGAGCACATATGCATTAATTACCAACAAATCCACAAAATTAATCTACCCGTTCACATATGGCAGATTACCTGCAAAATTGACAATCCGCTGTCAATACTTTTGTGAAAGGTTCTTCTTCATAGAAATTATTTTGGTGGAATATTACTGTGTTTTTGGTTTGTTTAATTATTATTAACGATATGAAAAAAATGCAAGGAGAAGGAATAGCTAATTTAATTGCGCAGTTGGCTGCTAATAATAAACATTTGGAGGTAATCTGTAAACAACATTTACTTAGGGTTCAACAAATTCGAAATTCGATATTACATTTTATAATAAGTAATAAGAGAACACACACTTATGGACACATGCTTTTTTCTGTTATATGAATGCATAATTCATAATACCTAGCAAACATTTTATTAGAATTATGTCTACAATCCTGTATTCGCAATCTTTTCTCTGCCATGGACGGATTATTCTATAATCTCAGATTTTGGGAGATAATTGTTGTATGGGAAATCTCGCTTTTTAATTTCGGATTGGTAGTTAAGCCCGAAATAGTAGATTACCTACTAAATGTGAACGTATTATTAGAGGAATTATAAAAAGGCGATTTATTTAATTTCTTAAACAATAAGAACTATATGTTAAAGTATTCACCGCAGATCATATAAAACTCAAGCTTTGGGGATTCGAAAAATTGGTAAACAAAAGAAAAATTAAACCAGCAGATGGGATTTGCTCAGAATAAAAGGAACTAAGAAAGTAAAGCCAATGACAGACCGTTATCCAGCTCTCAGCGAATTTGACAGAATTAGCTGATGGCCTAAGGTAGCCAGTGTTGTGAATCGGCTTGTTTACGAAAAAACTAAGAATGTGTTTGTGATATACGAAACAATAAACACAAAGTTACTTCCTTGCCGTTTGAAAAACGACTAATTGGACGCGTGTGTAAATATGATATATGTGAAGTTATCGTGAAAATTTTAGCTGGCGATAGGATTGTGTTAGTGATGTACGAAAAAATATCAATAGATACCAGAGCAGGTAAATTCATAGAGAAGCCGCAGTCCCGGCCCGTTCCTCACAACACCAAATGTCATTCATATCCAGAGTTTCCTGCACTTTTCTATAGATGTTCATAAGCGAAGGGCCCGTTATCATACAGGTAACGTCGTCCGCATATGCTTGTGTGTAGACTCCAGCATCATTTGAAGTGGTCAGTAGAGGATCGATAACCATGTACCAGAGCAACCCCGGACGACGCCAGCAGATAATCCTCCACCCCCACCGTGACGATTCTTTGGGCTGGCATTGAACGAATCCAATTCACCAGCTGCGCATACTGCCGAGAGTGGCATTTCCTAAGTGACTCCAGTTTTGCGGTTGGATCCCTTTTCAGGATCCTAACCAATTTCGCCGTGTCACTCAGGGATTCAATACCGCCGTAGGATTCCCTAAAAGAAGCCCTTTTCGACTCACGAATTTGCTTCTTGTAGTTGCTCTAAATATGTCGGTATCGCTCCCAGTCCTCAGCAAGATTAGTCTTGAGGGCCCGGTTTAGAAGTTTTCTTGACTCCCGCCTCAATGTTTGGAGCTCTCGGTTCCATTACGGAACGGGAGGTCGAATTGGGCAGGCTGACTCAAAACATTATACTAAGGTAGCGCTGAGTTTCTCAACTGCCACCTCAATTTCCTCTTCTTTTCGAAGTCTTGGTGGCGTCACGTCAAAGCACCGCAACGCCCCCCTAAACTTCTGCCAGTCTGGTTTCTTGGAGTTTCTGGAGGGCAATGACATTTGTGCCTCTTCGCCACACTGAAACTCAATATACCTGTGGTCCGAGCACGAATCTTCGGCAGAGGACTCTCCAGTTCCTTATTGGGCACCAAAATTTTGAATTAGATAAGGTGAGAACAATCACCTCCTGCCTTCTAGCAGTAACAAACGTGGGCTGTCTGCCCTGGCTGTGTATGTTTAGGCAAGATACAGAACCTTACGAGACTAATGGCCTTCCCAGGTGGTGGCCCTTCCAGGGCATCGTAAGAAAAGTAAGCAGATGCAAACCCAAATCTCAGCCATCCGCTTCTGCCCCTATAACACACCTCAGCAGCTACCAGATCCTGACAACAGAATTGCTCAAGACGCGTCTGAATGAGATGGGATGAAACTATAAGACCGGTCTTGGGTCTACTCGAACTCCTGATACAGGGCCCCCTTCAACGCGATAAAGCCACAGAGGCGGCCCCTAAAGACCCAGGGCTCTTGCACTGTTGTTATATGAGGTAATGTGTGCAGCTGGGAAAGCCGTCTACTTAAGAGTGCAGTAGCAGCTTTGGAATGCTGCAAGTTAATTTGTGTCACCGTCAGGGGGCGGTAACTATAGGAACCACAGTCTGAGCTACTCATTTGGGATAGACATTGATGGTGACAGTCCCAAAGAAGAGACTCAGACGGTTCCTGTACCTAGAGCCCAAGACAACAGCACTGGCCCCACCCACTCGCACCACAAGAGAAGCCCCTTCCTTTCCTTCCCGGGTACTGCTCTTGGTGTGTAAGAGGGTGCGCCAAAACTTCGTGTTGTTTCCCGGGTTTGGGCACGCAGGCAGGACAGGACATCCGCTGTATACAGATCTGGTTGCGGAATCTAGCAGATGGCCTTCCTGAATGATACACTCTCCTCGCTGTAGACCGCGAAGCGAGTTGTCCCCTTGGGGGCACGTTTCTGACAGTGGTCCTGATCCACTCGAAGTTGGCCAGAGACGCGCACATCACCCTTATGGTGCCGTCCTTTGTCTCATAGCCCTTCGAGGCTTCAGGACCGGAAGCAACAACCCAACGCATCAGCTGGATTTTGCAGTATTTAATTTTTGCATCAGTCAGCTGATAGTCTGGCTCCAGTTTTCCGATCACAGCCACAGGTTGTGGGCCAGCAACCTTCTCGCTATAGGATGGCTTGGCCACACCCTTGGATGTGCTCGAGCAAAGAACCAGCTCGCCATCCTCCTCGCCGGGCAGACAGCTGGGTTGGACTTGTTGCCGAGGCGGCGGTTAGACCGCGGCGCAGTAGAACCAGGGCAGGGAGGTGTGCTGCTTTCAGCCACCGTCTTCCTCCGTTTACGTCTAGAGCGAGACAATTTGAAAGAGCCAGAGTCCGCCGAGGACCCGATGGCTTCTGTGGCTGTCACTTCCGCCGATCGAGGCCTTTTGGAGGACACAGACGCAGAAGGGCCGAAAGAGCCGCATAAGGACTTCTCCCGCATGAGCCTTGCTCACCGCTTTAGTCTTTCACTTCTTGCCACGCTCTTCGATTTCCCGGCTTCTTTGGGAAGTCGTGCCGCCACTGATGCGCTCTCGCTCATAGAGCTGAGAGACTTGGGTAATGGTTGGGGCCTCCAGAATTCATGCCCCTGCCGCCGAAGCGGGTGGATTGCTACTTGTGTGGGTTCCACCTGGAGTAATTAATCCATTGTTGTCCATTACCAAGGCTAGTTTTTGTTCGGGACTCCTACCTAGCCAGTTTGGTTCGCGGATGGCACCGTGATTCTATGCCAACTTTGAGTCAACACACGACTCTTGGAAACTAACCCAGCTGGGAAGGCCAACTCCACACGGGTGGAGTTGGAGTGCTTGGAGCACGACGGTTTGGATATTCAGGCTAGATACAGTTACCATAAGCTGTAATCTAAGATCTTCAGGCGACATTTAGAATTGCAATTTCAGCGAAATAGGAAAAGTGCAACACTGTAACAAGACAAATGAAATAAAAAACACTGAGGTAGTCCGACGAGCTTACTACTGCAATAATTTTGCAACATAACGTTTGTATATTAGATATATCTGTGTCAACAAGTTTTAATAGCTCAATGGATATAATAACGTTATATTAAATGAACTATTAATTTGTATGGAATGTACAAATGACTTGTTAGCATGACACTTTTCTCAGAGGCTTTACTTACTTAATTTTAAACCAGAATATGTTTTACATTATTTAATAGAATTAAATATATGTATATAGATAGATAGATATAAGAATGAGGTTTGCAGATATATGAATGAGGTTCGCACCTCCACCTCATGGACTTGTGTGCTCTCTACTCATCACAGTACCTCACCCAAGCCCAGTTTCCTTATTAAACACAGGATGGACCGGGGCGTATATGTCTTTCCTTGTCTGCAGTGGCCTGTGAAGGTGCCCGTGAGCATTCTCAGATTATCCTTATGGAGGGTTATGCATTTCTTAAACCTCTCTATATTTATAGACATAATTAGCGCTTACCCCCTTTTTGGGTGTTCCTTCTTCAATTTTTGGTGTGTGTCTTGATGATTTCCTCAAATGAAGAGGCCTACAGTTTTGCGCCGCCTCCAAACGGCAAATAGTTTTTTTATGAGGAGCTTTTTCATCCAGATTCAACAGATATACTATTCATTCAAAAGAGGTTGGAGGTTTACCATTACATGCCAAGGGGCGAATTAGAGAAACACTTTTTCTACCATTTGGTGTTTCTTGCCCGGGGTTCCGAACCTGTGCGCTTCCGAATTGTAGTGACCAAGCTTTTCATTAACGGTGACCGCCAATGAAAAAAAAACAAGAGTTTAGTTGAGTTAAAGCGGACAACGGTTTTTTTCATGCCTCGAGGCTAGTGAATCTTTTAGTTTGGACCTTGCTCTCCAAAATGGCCTAAAGAGAATAATTCGTCGGATTCGCGTCTGTTGAATTTAGGAGCCATTGTGTTGATGTTATGAAGTTGGGAACGTTATTTTTTTAGCGATTCTTGGTTCACTCGAACTTTGTAAGAGGGTACCGAGTCCTGTTGAAACGTTCATGGTCTGCCACCAAAAAGTTTGTCCGCCCACTTTTAAAGCAGTGGCAATCTCCGGAATACTTTCCCGATAATATTTCCCTTTTACCTTGGCGCCAGGCTCGATGAAAACGATTGGAGAGCACCTATCTGCGGTTACAGAGACCCAAACTATTACCTGTATGAACCTGTATGACTTATATGAACGGTCGGTCAAATAAACCCTATCGTTTTGGGAGTTTACGAATTGCTCAATTTGAAAAATTTTCAGAAAACACAATATTCGAAGCAACTGCTCCGCTCTCAAATCTGACTTATTGCTGCTTTGGTGTGAGATCATGCGCCTTTTGGATCTTGTAAAGCTTGACTTTGAGATCATTTTTCAGTATGCGGCGGATGCTACGGCCAGATATTTTCAGTTCTTTCGTCATTTGATTGGCACTTTGTCGGGGATTTCGCTCAAGTCGCTTCTTCAGATTTTGAACCATTTCACGTGACATTGCATTTTTTTAATTACCACCTCCATGACGTTTCACTATGGTACCAGTATCATTGTAATGAGTAATGGTGCGATAAACAAAAACTTTTTTTACTTAAAGGTGCTCGAGCTTACGAACAATCGCTGGTTGTGATTTTCCAGTTAAATAGATATAATGAACACTATTAGGCTTGAAGTCCATTAATGATTTTTTTTTTTTTTTTTCGCGTTTACTTTCGGCAAAATGCTTCCGCGCGCTTGTAAACAATACTCTGGATTGTCATTTAGCT
This sequence comes from Anastrepha ludens, assembly GCF_028408465.1. Lineage (NCBI taxonomy): Eukaryota > Metazoa > Arthropoda > Insecta > Diptera > Tephritidae > Anastrepha > Anastrepha ludens. Next base: position 75,947,516 of record NC_071498.1, read on the forward strand.
AATTAACAGACAATTAATGCAACAGAATAACTAATGCACGCATCAGCTGCGCGAGTAGTTAGAAGAGAACGTAGGTTCTTTTTTTGATATCTCGCTTAGTTTTCGAGATATTAAATAAAAAATAATAATAATAATAATAAAATAACCCTCATCAGTCCGACTCCGGCTACGCAATCCACCGTATTTTTGCTTTTTTTTATTCAATATCTCGAAAACTACCCGAGATATCAAAAAATGTTACTCCTTCATTTCGTTTTCTTTTGTCGAGTTCTATAAGAATCCCCATTCAGTGAATCGTAGTAATGGGCGTAGGCGATATTTATTCTTATTCGTTATGCGTTCTTATTGTTACGCGTTGCACAAACATACAACACGTCTGACTGGGGCATTATAAGCGGGCGGGCATGGAAAATTGTTAAATTTTAGTTTCGAAGCAATTACTTATTTATAGCGGTTTGTAAGGTTATGGATTTAATCCCTTATCTCCGAAGCGGAAAACGCATCACAACTCTAACACCATTTTATCGGCACATGCAGACCACTTCGTTCTTGGTTTCCGTTTTTTCACACATCTGCAAGCACAATAAATAATTTTGATTTATATTAAATCATATTATTTCATTCTTACGATCCCATATTTGCATCCTTTTCTCATCCAATTGTTAACAGCGTCACAATTTTTTGATGCATTCACAATAGAACTAAACAGAGTTGCATTTTTCCATACTTTTTTACAGATTTTCCAATAAAACTCGGTTACTCCACCAGATTAACTCGAGGTTAGCAGCCAATCTACTTGTATGGATACCTGCCAGGCTAAGACCTAAATTAACGAATGAACCCTGAAAGTGGAGATAACCTCGTTAACCTCGTAATATGTAAACGTGCTATAAGGGTCTCTTTATGGTGATTAGATCATTCAATACCTGATACAGCAACTCTATGTAAATCAGCTGGAGTAATTGAATAATCTTGATAGAATACGTTTTGGTGTGTAGGTAAAATGCGGTTAACTAATAAATTATATGCCCAGCATTTAGGATGGACTTTCAAGAAACATTGGATCGTACAAAGTAAAAGAACGCCACGTGATACTGGTGCTGCAGCTGAGTTAAAAAAAATTGGAGTCTCCGTTAAGGATGTTGTTGATTTACCAGAACATGAAGCATATTGTAATCAAGAAAAGTATTTAAAATATAATTTCATATTGCTTGTCTCAAATAAAATTATAACTAATCTTAGGTTGGAAGCAATTAATGGGGGAAAAACCTCGCTTCGGGATGATAAAACACATCCCAATTGGAATTTAAAACCGTGCCATACATTTGGAAATAGTAATGTATTACTTGAAGGTATGAGTCAAGCACTATTGCTTACTAAGTCTGTTGAGATTCCTAGTTTACCAAAGTGCATTCGGGAGTCCATGGACGGTATTCAAATTAGTGGATTGTTAGAGCGCAAAGTTAAAGAAGCTGTTATGGCTTCACATCTTTTCTCTGCTGATCAAGTAAAACTGCCTAAGAGAAGGAATCCATTACGACCTGAATACAATTTACCTCGAGATTACGGCATTCCACAAAAACGTAGAGTGTGAGTCTTTTGTTTTGTTTTATTTTATGTTTCGTTTACGAAATACTTTTCCTAATTGAATGTTCAGCTCGATATTGATAAACAAGCTTCTCTCAGAGTGCGAGAAATTTGCAGGTCGGAATATAAATTCACAACGCCGCTTACTTGACCAAGCAAACTTCAAAGTAACTGTACCGAAAAATGATGACTTATTACTATTTGATGTCAATGTACAAAAGATTATAACGGCAAGCCGACCTCTTGATGCAATTAAAGGCAAATATGATTCTGAATTACCAGATTTGCATCCTATTAAGTATACAATATCTATGCCAAAGCAGCATGTATATATACCTGAAACAATTTATCGTAAGATATTTAAAGATTTTCTGCTTGTGTAGGTTTGTTAAATGTAAATGATAATTTTCACAGCATTTGGCGGCAACCTGAACGGCTGTAATCCACATACAATATTTGTAAATTTTAACAACGAGGAAGTTAAAAATATTCATGATTTACAAATAAACGTATCACAATTCCAAAGTCGTAATTTGCTTAAAGCGTTTTCTGTAGCGGCAGCACGAGCTAAACAGCTATATGGGGTATGATTACTTTAAAACAGATGATTTTTATACTAATGGCGTTTAATTTTCAGGATTTAGCGTTCAAAAATATCTCTAGACCTATTGTTGTTCAAAGTATACAGACCGATGGACGAACATTCCACTTCGGCGTATTTCAACTGAATACCTTACGTCTTGATAATTTGGAAGGACCCAAAAATTATTGGTTTCACCAGAACAACGAAGACCTTTTTCAGCTATGTGAATATGGTTCTGGCAAGCCGACTTTAGAGGGTTTTAATAAGGATGTTTTCCGATATATTTGTGCTTTTTATAGTAATGCGTAAGCATATACAAGAGTATGTCAATATGTGTAAACCTACTATGGAACTCTGTCTTTTGAATCAAATGATCATTATATACCCTACAAAAAATTTGGAGCATGAAAATCGTTTCAAGGACAGCAGTCACCAGTCGCTTTTAGGACTATAAGACGCTAATTTAGCTGCTGACGACTGCTTTCTAAATTTAATAAAAAAGGGGCAAAAGTGTAGAAAAATATGTCTTAGATATGCCTTTCGTTAATTATGATTTAATTATTAGGGAATTCACAAGTTATATTTCTATTTGGCAATTTCATTTGTAGAGGCTTAAAAAACTCCCCTCACGGGGTTTCTCACAGGCCATAGAAGACTGCGTAGTCATCTGTACATGATCGGGATATGGTCTACTGATTCTTGTCGATTCTGCAACCCAATCCAGGAGACTCCCATGCACCTTCTCCTTGAATACAGGACTATAGGAAGGAGAAGGTTGAGACACCTCGGCCATTTGCAGCAAGAAGAAATGCACATACGCTCAGTCAACCCAGCTCTATCTGAGGTTTAATAAGGAAACTGGGTATGGATGAAGTACTGTTATAAGTAGAGGGTACACCACGGTCTGATGAGTTATACGTAGCTACCATTGATAGAGATCAAACAGTTGAAAATGTTGTATTTATTAATTAAGGCCTCCTTCGGCAGCCAATAGCGGTCTCCCATGATGTTGTTGTAGCAGTTTACTACACACTGCCAGTGCAGTGTAGTCACCCATCGTCTTCGTCTACCTCATGTCATGGTTGGCCCAGGAAACATGCTGTTGCGACAGGTTGGGTCCTGAGGTAGAACGGTGTTATGTGAGTAGTGGTCGCCGTAAAAAAGTGAGAAAGGGTTAAGCGGTAAACATCCACTTTGGAACACAAGTTATTGACGTCATTGCCCGAAGTCATTTTTGAACAATTGTCAGCATAGAAGACCAGTAAGACTCTGGTGGTTGATGGAGTTTCGAGATGTAGAAGTTGAAAAGCAAGGGTGAAGGACATCACCCTACGGTACACCTTGCTTTATTCTCCTTTGTTTTGCCCACCTAAGCCCCCGAGCCTGAAAGATATAATTAACTAAACATTCCTTCAGCTGAGTCCTGCAAATGGCGAATAAGAGAGTGAATTACGTGTAGAGGGAACATAGCACATCCTTTTTGCTCGTGGTTACAGAGAACGTTTATGTAAGGGCATTTCGAGTTGCTTACTATCGGTCATAGATGACAAAATCCGAAACTCTTTTTCACGTGACAGCGCTGTCAAAATGTGTATTTTTTACAACTTCACAATATGTTAAATTTTGCATAAGTTACGGATTTTGGTATACATACATATGTAGATGTACAAGTCTATATCTATCTCAATGGATTTATGATGTTATAACCGTTACGTGAACAAAATTATAATACGCCTGTGTATAAATGTGCAGCATATGTAAAGGTAAAAGAATTTAATAGTAGAATAATAAAAATAAAATACACATATGGTAACTAAAATAGATACGTCTTAGTCTATCGATACCATGTGCCGCTTGGAAAAATTTAAATCTATTATTGAAATTTCGCTTTTTTACAAATGGCATCACTGCTTTGTTGTTAGCGTATTAGATAGTTCTTTTAATAACTAATAATTAATATGAATTTCTTTCAAAAATCGGCCGGGCGCAGCATTGCACAGTTGAAAAGCGGAGGCTTGTTATCAATCTTCGATGGTCAAACAATTTTGTTGTGATTGACCTTAAGACAAAAACATCCTCAGAACGACGCGATGGCAAAAAGAAAACAACTTGCTGCTAATTTAATTGTGACTTTTGCCGAGGTAATTTTAAGTTATCAAAGGCATACATGAACCTACCAGGCAGAATAGCTCGTAAAGTTCCTCTGTTGAAATAAGCAAATTTAAGGAAGAGGAAAAGCTTTGCTCAAGAGCACAAACCATGGGTACGAATAGGAGGTATGTAAAAATGGTATAATATACTTGGAAATGATATTGGGCGAAATATCAAACGTCCTAAAGAACAAATGGATTTAGGAATGCTTATCTTGATATGGAGTAAAACCTATTCACATCACAACCAATAAAATGGACAGCTTTATTTACAAGAACATACCTCAAGAAGTGATGCCATTTGCTGACGGGAATATGCCACATCTGTGGGCATTGAAGTCCTTGGTGGAGATTTAAAGAAGCGAACCCGGAAGTAAACATTAAAAAATAAGGATTTCTGGCAAAAAATCTAAGAACTATGGTATTTCACTTACATAGAAAACTGCTGTAGGATTATCAATTCTATGCCAAATCGAATACAAAAAGTCATTGACAATCATCGTGGGCACGTTGGTTATTGATTAAACTCAGATAATTTAAACAGCATTTTTAATAAAATCCTAAGTTCTTTTTGTAACGTATTTATTTCTATTTCGACCTATTTTAAACACATTATTATATCCTTTTTATTTTTTTTGTCACTTGTTTAAATTTTAAAAGATTCTTGAATTACGATTTATATTTGTTATATTAATCTAAGAAACAAATACCACATACATTGAATATCTATAATTATTAATTTAAAAAAATTGCATTTCCGTAATTAATTTTATGAACTAATTTGAATCGAACGTACAACATTAACACGTTCACGCTGGGACCAGTTTTCATGTTTTTCGATCGATGCAGCGTGCAAATGAATATACGTTACATTTCATTATTTTCTTTTTTCTAATAGCACAATCGAATGCGTACTACCGGTGGTACGCACCGTCCGATAAGACAATCTAGTGCGCGTTCCCACGACAGTCGGTTCTACGCAACCGGAACGACCCGTATATGTATGGGGAATGTTTAGGCTGATATAACAACCACAACAACAACAAGCTACAAGCGCCGACGTGAACGGATTAAACATTTTGTTATGGATGGAGATTTTTTTACTATTAAATTAATTATAGTTAGGAAAATTACCATTTTAATTGTCCACTTTTTTTAAGTGTAGTATTTCGGCCAATCTATAATTTGAATGTATGTAACGAGCGCAAATGAAACAAATAAAGTTTTCATGCAAATTTTACTTTTTATTTATGTCCGATTATATATAACAATATCCAAATATTATTTTGGTATTTAATTTGATTAATCGAACCGTAGTGATTTTTCATTATCAAACGGATCGTCACATCGAAAACCATTTTAAATCCTTTCGACGTACTAACCTAAATATTTGAATACAATTGTTATACATTACACTCGTGTCTTCATATGTATGGACTTTAAAGTAGTTGCTTAAAAAAATTGTTGGCATGAATTAAATCGTCGAACTTATACTTTTTATCAACGCATCCTATACGTGTTATGCTCATGAACATCTGAAAGCTCGCCTTTAAAATGAACATCAATTACAAAGTCTAAATCACGATTATTGCGTTCATTAGGTTTCATTTTAAACGTGCCTACAATCTCTTCTCCTTTTTTTACTGTAAGATAATCATCCAGATAAAATACTGTTTGTTTCCAGTGGGTGTACGTAGCCTCAGGGGATGTGCTAAAGCCCAGACGTTTATGGCATTTTGTAAACTCTATATTGAAATACGTAACCAGCGCTTGCACGAAATCGTTTCGCTTGATAATAAGGTTGAACGGTGATGAAAATTCCAAGTCTTCTTTTTTTACGGTATACAAATCGACCTCTTTAACTAAATAAGAGGTGGAAACAACTTGCTTAGGATCCACAACGTCGACAAGCGGCTCTGTTACGGCAACTTTTCGAATACAACTCATATCGAATCCATACACATCGTCCCACCAATTAATTTTTTCATCTTTATACTGACGGTCTTCAATTGCTGTTATATACAAAGTACCGCGGTCTGGAAACATCATACCATCTGGTTTAAGCCATTTGTCACGTGCATGCAGAACTGTGTCAAGCATCGATTCGTAGAATAAGCAATATCTGAAGTATTCAACAAATTGAGGAAATTTCAGATTTTTTTAAAACATATTATCTTACCCCATCCATTCTGATATGATTATATCAACCTTTTCTATACCTGGAGGTAACTCTATTTCCTCGATTTTGCCTTTTACAACACTGATGACATCTTGAAGGTTATTATCTATGACTACTTGACGAGCATATTCTACGATATTTGAGCAATCTACCGCAATGACTTTCGCTGCTCCAGCTTTAGCTGCGAACATGGATAATATACCTGTTCCACACCCGACATCAAGGACGACCTTTAAATATGTAATGGATCAGTAGTACTTACGCAAAAAAAAAACCAACTGTGTATTACTTTGCCTCGGAATAAATGTTTATTGTGATACATAGCGTTCCGGTATGTTATAGTTCGGACTTCATCTTTAAGCATCTCTTCGTGGATGCCGAAATGAGCATATGAATCGAAGTAATAGTCCCTCGAGGTCATTTCTTCTGCAGTAGCTGAATGTGTGGCCGAATTATCCGACGAATGCTTCAAATTATTAGCCATAGCAGCTGTCTCACTATTCGACTTGTTAGACGCGCCGGAATGCATTATCACATCGTCACACTTTAATGTAATATATACACGTACATAAATATTCACGGATCGATCCTAAGGGTAACAAATTCATGTTACTTACCATCTTCTTTCCCACTAATTTTCCTTAAAAGTTATAAGAGTACTCTTGTTGTCCTTTTAGTAAGAACATTTACTTCGATCTTGTTAAATATTCTCGTTATACGTCCCCTGAGCACACAGTTAATATGGTCGTCAAATCAAAAAACAACGCCTCGTTTCACCGCATGCCGCAAATTTTGCGATTATGCCAAAATCCTAAATGCTTGTATAGGGCGAATTTGACATTTGCCTAGTTGCCATTCTGAAAATAAAGGGTTGCAATATGTAGGATTTAAGCCAAACATAGATCTCAACTCAAAACAATATAATAATACGTTCATATATGCATTAATCACCTATATATCCGCAAAATTAATCTACTAGTTCACATATGACATATTACCTGCAGAATTGATAATTAGCTATCAATACTGCTTTGAGAGGTTTTTCTTCATAGAAATTATTTTGGTGGAATATTTCAGTGTTTTTGGTTTGTTTAATTATTATTAACGAAATGAAGAAAATCCAAGGAGAAGGAAGAGCTAATTTAATTGCGCTATTGGCTGCTAATAATAAACAGTTGGAGGAAATCCGTATGCGACGTTTACTGAGGTTGCGGTTGAGTTATGGCAGCAATGCGCGGGGGATATTCTATAATAAATAATAAGAGGACAAAACGTTTATGGAAACACGTTTTTTTCTGTAAAATGAGTCCCTAATTAATAATAATTAACAAAAATTGTATTAGAATTAGCTTTACAGACCTTTTTTCTTTGCCGGCATCCATTTCATTTAGTTTTTATTTTGATGTTAATCCTTACATTCGTAATAATAATTATCGATAGCACAGAAAACACAGGGTTTTATATGAAAAGTATCGTTATTATCTACGATTATTTTATAATCTCAGATTTTGGTAGAGAAATTTTGTATGGGGAATCGCGCTTTTTAATTACGGATTTTGAGTTAAGCGCGAAAAAGTAGATCATCTACTTATATGTGAACGTATTTTAACACTGATAATGGAAACATATTCATGTTCAAACTACACGTAGAATAAGAAGACACTGTAACCTTTTTTTAAGATCACATGCTAATGGTTTAGTCTTGGTCAAATAAAACGAATTTAGCTTATTTTTTTTAACTTCAGTTTTGTTGGCAATACCGTTAAAACATTCCATAGAGAACGTTAATGAATAGAGAAGTCTCAATCACAGGAACGTATGGAATTTTGTGGGGTATTCACCACATACACATTTTTCCCCAAAAGTTAACAGAAATATACTCAACTGGTCAAATTAAACCACAGTTAAGCAAAATTCATTTGTAATTAGGAACAAAGAATGTTAACGCTGTGAGCTAGCAAAAAACAAGTAGAGTGACTTAGAAAGAGCAAATCATCCAAAATTGTCATTGCAGCGTTTTTTGGAAAGGGAACCATCTTAATACATCTCCACGATTCTCTAATGTTATTTGCAAGAAAAGCATCATTTAGAGCTGTTAAAAGATTGCATAAGCTTTTGTCAGAGAGAGCGCGAATCATGTCACCGTTTATTCCATCACAGCCTCCTGCTGAGCGCCGTTTTTTTGGCATTTAGCACCGTGACCAGTTCATCACATTGAAAGACTAGCCTGGATACAGGAGTTGTATTGGGTAATTCCTGCCAAGCAGCAGAATTAGATGTTACCTATGATTTCAAATGCTTAAGGTACACATCATTGTTACCTGAGTTCCACTTAGAATCTGCAGAATAGCCATTTACACCCCTCAGGCATTTTACAAAATTCCACGCCTCTCTCGAATTTGAATTATTCGTCTTTCAGAAAACCTATCTTACGTCGATATAGAAAAAAATTTTGTTCCAGAAAAAAGTTAATAAACTTTGAGAATTTAGTAAAAAACGTGAAAAATGCCCTTTTTTACTTTCAACAGCTGTTTTGCGAAAACTACGACTTCCATTGACACGAATTATATATTGCCACGTAGGTTATATGTGTGTCTTTCGAAATTTATGTTATTTGTCTACCATCAGAGAACAAAAAATATTTGTTTTGAAATTTTCTCTAGTATCGAAATGTTCGGGACAGAACTTTTTTATAAGCTACTTCTTGCTGTTTTCTACATTTATCTGTACGCTCATGCGCGCACTTGACGAACAGCAGCGCAGCTGTCGAGCATTTAGAAGACATATTTTTTTATTTAATAATTTAATTTTTTAATAGCGTTTGAAATATTTACATGTTGGACCCTAGAATGGCCTAAATCCAAAAGGGGGAGAGATAATTAAGGTCAGACAACGTTCTAACTAGAGGCGCATTGGCACTACATATAGTTATAATGTCATTCTAAAGCCAACGCGGAAAATCTTGCAACGGCGAAAATTTCTGCAAGGAACATTAAACTGTATTCTTTCTAGAAGGACCGGGCTGTCAATTTTGCCATTAATGAGATCAAAGATAAATGATACTGCCTGAAAAGTACCTCTGCCACTTAATGGAAAGAGACTAGCCAAACGACAGCGGGATTCGTATGATGGTTTCGGGTCTGAGAAATTGAGTAAATGATTTATATGGACTGCATGATAAGGTCTTCAAATAAAAGCAGCATAGTCTAATTTTGACCGAAGAAACGCAGAGTATAATATCTTAAGAGTATATGGGTCAGTGAAGTGCGATGAGTGACGTCTAATAAAAGCGAGAAAGAGAATTGGAAACGGCATGATTTAAGTGCGTGATAAAATTAAGCTTTGAATCAAAGAAAACCCCTAAATCTTTTATCACATCGGACGCAGCAAGATATGTATAATTGCTATGATAATAGGTATTAAGGGGGTTTTGAAGCTTGGAAATTGTGATTTTATGACATTTTTCAATATTAAGAAATATATGATTCATAAGGCACCAGGAAAATAAATTATTCAACTCGGACTGTACGACGGAGAATTTTTTATTTCAGCGTACACTTTTACATTAATCCAAGCTTCAACCCTCCAATCTTCCCAGCAACAACCACAAGGCGAAACACGATTATTTATACCCGTTTTCGGCTTGGACATACACGCCTGACCCACAACCACCTCTTTCAAAACAACAACCAACAAAACCACGTTTGTCAATTCTGCAACGAAGAGACACTTTCTATCCAACACATCGTTACAAATTGTGAAGCATTACAATCAATAAGACAATCAATATCAAGCCACACAATAGAAGAACTTCTGTCCGAAGTTAACGCAGAAAACATTAAAAGTTTTATACACTTTATTTACAAAATTAATTTGTATTTTGAAATCTAAATTATACACGAATATTATTATATAAATACTTATGTTACGTAAAGCTGATGGCCTAGTCGCTAATGCTTTTAAATTCATTGTGATTGTAATTCATTACTTTTTCAATTTTCTAATAAAAAAAAAAAAAAAAATACATCATCGGCATAGAGAAGAAATTTAGCGAAGGAAAAACACGAACAAATATCATAAATAATCAAAACAAATAATAAAGGTCCTAAAATACTACGCTGAGGTACACTGTTATAGCGACACCTAATCTTTATAATATAATATAGTACCACCCTACTTTTTTGTATAAATAAACGCCTTCCTAACTTTCCGTACACGCGCAAACATATTTTTTATTTCGTGTGAACGCAAAATTCCTTACGTTACGCTTTTATAATTTTTATTTAATTGGTAAACAGTTCTGTGGAATTGTGCAAGTACATTAACACTTTCTTTGCGAGTCAATTTTTTTTCGTTCCCTGTTTACAATTGCAAGTGCAATTTTTAAAGTTTCCTGTTTACCAAATAATTTTGAAAAAGTAGTACAGTAGTAAACAGTTCACTAGAATTGTTTACCAAAATATTTAATTCACGAAAATGCTAATAGTGACATTGACAATTGGTAACAATTCAAGTCAGTTGTTAGTAATCTGTAGTCTTGTAAGTTAGTTGTCAGTTGTCTTGTAACTCGGCCTTAATCATAAACTTTTTACTGCATTAAATGAATAAATAAATATATATATATTATAAAAATTAAATAAAAACTGATAGTAAACAGTAAATTAATACATAAATATATATATATTTTTTTGTAAATATTAAATAAGATCTTTAACTGGCGCAGTCGGTAGGATACCGCAATTATCATTCATAAAAGTGAAGATAAGTGAATTTATATTTCTTAGTGCGGTACCGAAAATTTTTTTTTCGCGAAATTATTGGCTAAAAATTGCCACAACAGTGAAAATATTATCAGCAAATAGATTAAAAACTTAAGAGTACAACTATAATTTTTTTTCATCGGTTTGAAGTATACAATAAATATTAAAATAAAGAATACTGAATAATCAACATCTATAGGAAGAGAGGACTTCCACGAAAACGACATAATCTAAAAACGGATTAGGTGGTACATATGATTTAATCATAAAAGGTTTGCTCAGTAAACAGATTTCTCGCCCTTTCTTGTCAAATCGGCTCCCTTAGCAAGACACTGGGTTGCTAGCTCTAGAAATTTTGAGTAAAAGTGGAAGAAAAGTAAAATTTGTAGAAAACACATTTCATTTTCAAAATGGTCTGCTTACGAGCAACAACTCGCTAAAGAGATCTCATCGGTATGTTTAGGACTATGGTAGTATGACATGGAATACATACCGCTTAAGTCAGGACATGACAGAGTAATGGACACAATCCAAGATCGATGAGTGGTGAATTTACAAAGCTTTATTTCTTATGATGTAGTGATTTAGCCGGAATTCATGTTTTGCAAATAGCTAGCATTTCCCAAAAAGTTACCACAGGGAGAATAATTGGATAGTCCCGACGCGATCGATAACATTGCATACCTCATTATAAAGAAGTTGGAGTTGGCGGAGCTTATTTCCAAAGAGCCCACCTTCCCATGGATGGATGAAGTGTCCAGAGGAGGGTTCGCATAGCACAGTACCAGCATGAAAAAGCTTCTCATAAAAAACCATCTACCGGAATCGGCTTAATACTGTAGGAACGCGCGCTACAAATAGGAGGAGGATCTCGGCCAAACACCTAACAGAATTATACGTGTCAATCTTTTATTTTCAACGAAATAGTTTCATATTGGCGAAATTTCGCAACTTCTCGATCGATTTTAAATTTAAAAATTAATTCACAAACTAAAATCTTGGATTAAATGAAATAATTTCTTGTTTTAATATTAGGCTCGGCAATTTCCGCTAATAAATTTTATTTGTACTATTATTTACAATCTAATATTAATTAAAATTAATTGTTTAAGGGGTTATACGCAGTTATGACTTTAAAAAAAATCGATTTTTTTATTGCATTTTTGTAATGTACATATATTCAAAAGTATTCGCACGAAATTTGAAGTAGATCTAAGCAATACTTTCGGAGTTATACCTAAATATGTAGAGATGCCTCGGCACGTTTTAAGGTAGGTATTGAAACTTTAAACGTGTTTTTTTTTCAAAACGGCATTTTTCAAGTCGGTGTACACGACATCTCGAAAACGGCTTGTTTGATCGGTCAACCGTTTTAACTCAATCTTTAAAGATACATTTTCTAGTAATTAATCGTTCCTTTTGTAAATCTGATACTTATTTTCCATTTTATAATCAATTTACGGCCAAATTTTAACGTAAAAATCGAAATCATTTCTTTTAAAAGCTGCCATTTTGTGAAAATTCACTATTTTGATTAGCCGAACGATTAATTACTAGATTATCTAATATATTAACAAAACTTGTTTGGTTTTTTGATTTCAGATAATCCAATCCTGAGTTACGATGTACACCGTAAATCGTTTTTTTTTAAAGGAGGTTCCAGAAATCGCCTGCAGCGCGCTCTATAATCAACATTTTCATAAATAAAAAATTTTGTTACGTTCTTGAAATTTTTCAAATTAAAATATTCTGAAGTTTCTTCAGGATAAATCCTTGACAACCCGTCTTTTATTTGCTTCATAACTGCATATAACCCCTTAAATCGTTCGCAGTTTGTTTCCATTTAAGTAAGAAACTAGTTTTTTGTTACCATTTTTACCAAACAGGATTTAATATTTTCCACTTTATTCACCTTCTTAAATGCAACCTTTTGTAAGGGAGTGTCAAAAATCGAATGTCACTAGTGAGCAAACCTTTAATAATTGAATCATGGGTGGTACATAGATAATAAGATGGGAAACTTTTTCATTTTGAGAGTAGCGCGCGCATGAGGACGTTTCAAAACTTGGCAGCACTCATATATTATGGGATTTTGAAAAGCTGATAGGCGAAATGGCAGGCTGCCAGAAGAAACGCGCCAAAAAAAACTGACGAAAACAGTTCGTTTTTGCTTAATGGAGAAATAACGTTTTGCAATGTTTATAATTATTTGTCTTAAAATTAATTCAATTGAAATGTAATAATATAAATTTAAGTGAGTTTGTAGAATTCAAAGCTCGTTATATCCTTTTCGACTTCTACTTTTAATTAGTCTTATGTACATAATGTAATTTTATTGAAAACTGTGTGTTGGTTTATGTAAATTTGTATATGCGTAAATATTCTATGGTTGAAAAGCGTTGGTAAGGGAATTGAATTTGTGTTTGAGATATTTTACAAAAATTAAAGGTAATCTGCTTTAACTTATTCTGTTCCCGATAGCCCTGGTAGCTAGTGCAGTAAACATATTACTTTATAATTTTAATTATAATTTAATAAATAAATAATAATAATAATAATTATTATTCTGTTCGTTGTTTGAGAATTTTTTTTTGTTACCCACTTTCTTTGTTATATTAAAAAATCGCAATGAGACATATTTTTAATTATAACTTATGTTTTTCGGGTTAATAACTTTATTATTATTAAATTACTTATGTATATAAGTTTTAAATAATTTCATTTATATATAAATTTTTAAATTTTTTGCTTATTTATGTACATATTTCATACGGATTGTGCTTATTTTTAGTATATGTTGGTGTTTACGAGTAATATACTATTGGGCAACCGCACACTAAATACTAACCTCAATGGTGGTGTGAAAACTAAAAATTCCCAATTTTTGTTTAAAAAAATACCCAATTAATGTTTCTACCGGTGTGGTAATATTGGCAAATGTTATAAAAAGTGCACATTTTTCAGCGCTCTCACGAGAAAAAGAGTTTCCCATCTAGTCATCTATGCTATGGTGACGTGTGCATGTAAAGTCAAGCAGCTAAGTGATGCAAATGTAAAGCAAGTGGTGTTGCCATTCATTTTTTACTTTTATTCGACAATCTGTGTACCGATCGATTTCGGAAGAATTATTTTGAGATTTTTTTGAACTTTAACGTAAGAAAACTATATTAAGTATGACTCCTGGGCTGATGAAAAATTGATTGTCGAAATGGCGGACCACCAGAAATATAAAATCAAAAATAACTGACGAAAAAAACTTTGTTTTTCCGTCAATGGAAAAATGTCGCGATTTAAATGTGTAAAATTATTTGTTTTAAAGTGTATTTAATTGAAACATATTAATTTAAATCTAAGATTGCTTTTAGAATTTTCCAAAGCCTCTTAAATCGGCTTCTGCTTTTAATACGCCTTGTGTACATATATGAATACGTTTTACATAGATGTACATTTATTGAAAACTGGGTGTCAGTTTAATTATGTAAATATGTAGATATGTAAATATTGTATTGAAAGGTGTAGGTAAGTGATTTGAATTTGGGTTTGAGATATTTTACAAACACGCTTTTTAACTATTTTTAAGTTATGAAGTATTAAAGATTATCCTTTAATATATTCTATTCGTTGTTTCACAATTCTGATTTTTCTTACCCACTTTTCATGTTATATTAAAAAGTTGCAATACTTACATATGTATCTATTTATAAGTAATGATTTATATATACAAAATGTTGGGTGTACATCAATTTTTGTAACAAGGAACAGACAAGAAGTCCTTGATGTGATCCTATGTATGGCTGAAAACCTGGTGTCGGGTTGGAAAGTTTTCCCCGACCCTTCCTTATCTGACCAGAGGATCATTCGGTTTGAATTCGGAATAGAAGTCACTCAAGGAAGTACGAGAAGAAACCCCAGGAACACAGACTGGATAAGTTTAGAAAAGTTTCCCGGCATGAGTAAGTGGTCAGGTACGAACTATATGATGCTGGAAGCAAAGGTAGAGAGTCTTAACGACAGTCGGTTCTACCTTACCGAAACGACCCGGATTTATATCCGGCCAAGGACTTTCACTCCAGCAGTATTCCCCGTACACAATAACAGTCTTAACGACTCCATTACTACTGTTTTTGAATGCAGCTGTCCTGAGACCAAACCAGAAGACAAAACAAACACGTCATGGTGGTCAAAGGAACTCTCAGCCCTTCGGAAGGCGGTGCGAAGGCAATTTAATAAAGCCAAACGCACCGGGTGCTGAGACGAAAACGCTACACTTCTAACCACATATAGGAAGGAAATTAGGAAAGCAAAGAGGGATAATTTCAGAAAGTTTTGCGAGAAAATCACCCCAACTCCCGCTGCAGCTAGGCTCCATAAACCTGTGGCTAAGGAGAGAGTGGATATCAAACTAAGTATCAAACTGATTGATGGCACATATATTATATCATACATGCTATGAGGTAGAAAGAGCAAACGTCTTGCAGGCCACACATTTTCCAGGAGCTGTAACTCAGATCCCGGAGTCCTATACGGTGTTTTCGAGGGCGACCCAATCGGACTGGAAAATCGCTAAACAAATGTTTACCCAGGAATCCATAAGATGGGCCGTTAGCTTCTTCAACCCATATAAGACTCCAGGGGCTGACGGAATCCTCCCGGTAGTACTACAGCAGGGCGAAGAGCTAATTACACCACACCTAGTTGGGATAATGCCAGACAGTCTTGAGCAGGCACACATACCAACATTGTGGAGAAGAGCACAAGTGGTTTTCATAGCTAAGTCCTTCAGACTAATCAGTCCCACCTTCTTTCTATCAAAAGCAATGGAGAAGAGTATCGATAATGAAATCAGATCAAACACTCTGCGTATAACACCTATCAATACAAGCATGCGTACGGGGCAGGAAGGTTTACGGACACTGCGCTGTATCAGCTATGTACGGAGATCCAGAGTGCCTTTTCCTGTGAGGAAACTGTTCTCTGTGACTTCCTCGATATCTAGAGAGCTTTCGACAATGCCACTTACTTAGGTCTATGTCGGACACTAGAAAAGAAAAACGTGCCGGTACCCATCTGCAGATGAATAAATTCCCTGCTACAGACAAGCATAGCCGAACCCGCAACAGCGGACAGTACTATCTAGTTACAAACAAGTAAAAGGGGCGAGTCTTATCACCCCTCCTGTGGAGCCTAGTAGTAGACGACCTGATTCACTTGCTGACAAACATCGGAATACGCTGCCAGTATCTTGGCCTTGTTCTGGATGCCAAGCTTAACTGGAAAAAGCATGCTGACGCAACTATGTTCAAAGCAAGGCTCTCATGATCTGCAAACGTCTAGCAGAAAAACTTTGGGGCTGTAACCCAAGAATCCTGATATGGATGTGCATCATGATAATAAGACCAATGCTGACATATGGAGCAGTCGCTTGGGCATCGAGAGTCGATCTCTCTCGACCTAGCGTGTGCATCACGGGAGCGATGCGGACCTGTCTGACAGCTGCGATGTAGGTGATGCTCGAGCTAGCACCGATCTATATAGTCTTTTAGCAATCCCCCAAGCATACTCTGCTGAATATTACCAAGGAAGGTTTCGTGAGAGGAAAAGTGTTGTCATCTAAAAACAAGGAAGTGCTAATAACTGAGAACGAAGTAGCGGACGCATTGGTGAGAGAGGCTTGAAAACTCATAACCTCCCCAAGCATAATCTGAGAATGCTCACGGGTATTGTCACAGACCCCTGCAGATTGCGAAGTCATCGGACTCTTGCCGTTTTTGCGACCAATCCCAGGAGACCAATGCACCTTCTCATGGAAAGCGGCGCTATAGCGTGGATAAGGTTGAGATATTTTGGCCAGTTGCAGCCAGAAGAAGGCACATACGCTCAATTCAACCCAGCTCTATACTGAGTTTAATAAGGGAACTGGGCTTGGATGATGTACTGTGATGAGTGGAGGGCACAAAGACCATGAGGTCAAAGTGTACACCTCTTTCATATGTCTATCTATTATCTATACTTATGTTTTTCACGTTTATTACTTTAATACTTTTGAATTTACAATTTTTTTTTTGCTTGTTTTTGGAACTGATGTCAGGCTTGTCAAAATCCCGAAAAATAAAGTAACTGTTTTGCCCAGGCGCCACCTAAAGTACTCAATTTTCCTAGTCATCTATGGTTCAGTGGGCAACGAAGTAACAAGATCGAAGAATGTTTGATTTTCTCACACTTGTCCAATCAGTCGTTCTTCAGGCGGTAACGAAGTGAACTTGTGTTGCTTTTTCGTATATGACCAACACAATCTCATTGTTTTTGTAAACACATCTCAGATGACGTCAGCCTATCAACTGACGCTGTCAAAGAGAGTCGGTCCGTTATTTAGTATACCTCAATGTTTTTCATCATGAGCGGAACCGTGTAAATAGCTTTTGAAGTAAACTCTAGGTTGCACAACATTATCGTTCGCCAGAAATAAAGGTATCGTAAATATCGATAAAATATGTAGATGTATATAGTTATAAGTTTTAGGCGGGAATAATTCTAATGCAGTTGTAAGCTTATGGTTAAATAGAAGAACTTTATCTAGAAATGGAAGGCTTTGACGAGGCAGGCGTATTTTTCTCCGACAATTTTGGGGGAGAAAATCAACAAAATGGAGCACAACTTAATATGCAAGCCGTCAAAAAGAAATACAAAGATTTTCTTCGCACATTCAGTGAAGATAACTTTTTCTACAAATACAGGTAAGGAGTATATTTGAAGAATGATTTGTGATGCATTTTGGTTGTTTCAGAGATACTTTAAAAAGAAATTATTTAAATGGACGATATTTTCTGGAAGTTGAATTAGAGGATTTAGCTGGTTACGACGAAATTTTGGCAGATAAATTGAGCAAACAACCAACGGAGCATTTAGAAATTTTTGAAGAAGCAGCTAGAGAATTTGCAGATGAGATAACTTCTCCTAGACCGGAGCAGGAAGAGCAGTTACATGATATTCAAATTCTACTTATGTCGAACGCAAACCCAACAAGTGTACGCAATTTGAAATCAGATAACGTTTCCAAACTGGTGAAAATAGCTGGGATTATTGTGTCGGCTTCAGGTATCAAAGCCAAGGCTACTCGAATGTCAATTATGTGCCAGTCTTGTAGTACAGTTATACCAAATTTGAAAGTAAATCCAGGTTTAGAAGGACTTTCACTTCCCCGTAAGTGTACATCTGAGCAGGCTGGACGCCCCCAATGTCCATTAGATCCATTCTTTATAATGCCAGACAAATGCAAGTGTGTAGATTTTCAACTGTTAAAGTTGCAGGAGTTACCTGACTTTGTGCCGCAAGGCGAAATACCTCGTCACTTACAGTTGTTTTGCGAAAGATCGTTATGCGAACGTGTTGTACCAGGTAATAGAGCTCTTATACAGGGCATTTATTCTATTAGAAGAGTTGGAAAGCCTTCTCGTCAAGATGGTCGCGAGAAAGCCGTCGTGGGTGTTCGAGCGCCTTATTTGCGCGTTATAGGAATAACAGTAGATACAGAAGGCTCTGGAGCTATATCGCGTTACAGTAACGTTACCACAGAGGAAGAGGAAACGTTTCGTAGGATGTCAGCGTCTCCTGATATATATGATCGTTTATCCAAATCACTTGCTCCAAGTATTTTTGGTTCAGAAGACATAAAGAAGGCAATAACTTGTATGTTATTCGGAGGATCTAGGAAAAGGTTACCTGATGGTTTGTGCAGGCGTGGAGACATAAACGTTTTATTATTGGGAGATCCGGGAACTGCAAAGTCTCAACTATTGAAATTTGTCGAAAAGGTTGCTCCTATTGGGGTGTATACCTCCGGCAAAGGATCCAGTGCTGCCGGATTGACAGCTTCTGTAATGAAAGATCCAGCCACGGTATGTATGCCAAGTTTAGTTTCCACAATTTCTAAAATTATACTTTTTATTAGCGAAACTTTATAATGGAGGGCGGGGCTATGGTGCTTGCTGATGGTGGCGTTGTCTGTATAGACGAGTTCGATAAAATGCGTGAAGATGATCGTGTCGCCATACATGAAGCTATGGAACAGCAAACTATTTCTATTGCCAAAGCTGGCATTACTACGACGCTAAATTCTCGGTGTTCTGTATTGGCAGCTGCTAACTCTATATTTGGTCGGTGGGACGAAACAAAAGGGGAAGAAAATATTGATTTCATGCCAACCATTTTGTCTCGTTTTGATATGATTTTCATTATAAAAGATGTACATAATGAATCTCGAGATATAACGATGGCGAAACATATAATTAATGTTCATTTGTCATCTAACAAGAATATCCCGATAGAACGTGCAGAGGGGGAAATTTCGTTAGGAATATTTAAAAAATATATTCATTATTGTCGTACACATTGTGGACCCCGATTGAGTGAAGAAGCTGGTGAAAAGCTCAAGAGCCGGTATGTTCTAATGCGTAGTGGAGCCGGTCAACAAGAAAAAAGTAGTGATAAACGTCTGAGTATACCAATCACTGTACGTCAATTAGAAGCAATTATTCGGATATCAGAATCTTTAGCCAAAATGCGACTGCTTCCCTTTGCGACGGATGAGCACGTAAATGAGGCATTACGATTATTCCAAGTGTCTACACTAGATGCTGCAATGACCGGCAGTTTGGCTGGAGTAGAAGGATTTGCCACAGAAGAAGATCAGGAAATATTAAACCGTATAGAAAAGCAATTAAAACGTCGGTTTGCTATTGGTTCACAAGTTTCTGAGCAAAACGTGATTCAGGTTGGATTGCATCATATCCTTAATATGAAAATTTGTTAATATATTTCTTCCAATAGGACTTTCTTCGCCAAAAGTACGACGAACGTGCTATTTTTAAAGTAATCCACACAATGATTCGTCGAGGAGAGCTACAACATCGCATGCAGCGTAAAATGTTATACCGTCTATGCTAATTATTTTTTAATAATTTGATAGTGTGTTAAAGGATAAAATGTGTACATTTCATGTTTTACTTAAACTACAATAGGTTTTTGTTTTTTGTTTCTCTACCAAGATAGAACGAAGAAAAAAGAATAGGAATGATATCAGTTTTACAAATACTACAATATTCTGGGCTATGATCGAAAGAAAATATAAATACTTCTGCTTTGGCCATGAGGTCCAAATGGGATGATGTAGCGACACTACGTTGTATAGATTCGCCTTGGTTGTGTGAGTAGGACTCTGTCTCGATCTAATTTTCAGCTAAGCTCCTACCTTGCTGTTAAAATGAACAATAATGTGTATTTTTTTACACATTTCCTCAAATTTTTTAGTTGTTGTTGTAGCATAAACATTCCCCACACTTACATATGGGGAATGGGTCGTTTCGGTAACGTATAACCTACTGTCGTGGAAACGCAAACATTGTTCCAAATTTTTTAGTAGTTTTTAATAGTTGTGGAAGTTTTATTTTTCGGAGAAGTATAAGAGAAGAAGAATATAAAAAGTGGCGCTTTCCCAAAACCGTTAGTTTTTTTTTCGCGATTTTGAAAAGTGTGACGTCAAGCACCCTAATAATACAGAATGGGGGAGAGATCGTTGTAGAGGTTCATAAGGAGAAACACACTTACCTGGTTGTCAAAAATTCCTTACAGCTGAGATCACCTTGTTTCAAAACGTTTTTTTATGTAACATGGTTTCATAAAAAATGATAAAATTTCATAGAAAATCGTACTAAAAGTCTAACAAATAACTTAATAATTCAGATATTTCTCAATAAAAAGCATTATTATAGCTAAGAAATATTTATTTTATATTTTTTTTATATTTTAAAAGCTTAAATAACAATACAATTGCTAAATAAACAAAAAGATAACGCAGCGCAAGAGCTAAGAAAGATATTAAAAATATTTGTTAATATAAACTTTCCAATTGAAAGATATTATTTTGGATTTTGTTTCTATTATTTTTGATATTTCAATAAAAATTCTAATTTGGTATAGTAACCCCGCCCATACGCCAAGCAAAAGCCCAAGCAATCACACACTTGACCGCCTGGCAAACTGACCAAGGCTGCCTGTCAAAAAATAGGAGGAGGAACCGTGTTTTTACTTGTATTTTTGTGCAATGGGAGAAATAACACACAGAGCACGTAAATGTATAGAGAAGTCTGGTGAAACTTTTAACAGAGCTGATTACAGTGAATTCTCTCTTTAGTATATTGGCTCTGCACAGTTTTTGGCTTCTGTAGGAAATCAAATTGACGAATAGCCGACAGCATTTTGCAAGGGATTTGCTTCTGCAGCTCTATGTTCCCTTGATAAACGAAATTTTATTCAATTTATATTTTCAAACAAACTTAAATGTACATTCAAAGATAGATACAGTGGTCACAAAGTTTATTGGTACACCCTGCGTAGTACGTAAAAGACTTAAGCTTTGCGCAAAATATTTGCTGTGACATTTATTTTGGGTCAGAATGTTACATTCCTAATGAATTGCCGCAAACAAAACTCTCGTTGTTTCAACTCACACTCAAGAGTTCCAAGAAAAGCAGGCAGACGTAGCAAAATGCTGCAAAACATTTATTCGTACATTCTCAGCTCATATTGTTGCTGCAAAAGTAACAGTAAAAATCGTTTGTGTTTTTACTAATATTGCTGAAAACGAAATAAAATAGTTTTTTTTAGTTTTTCTCGTTGATTCAGTTTCAGTTGCGCGTAATGTTTCGATTAAAAGTGGCAAAATGGGACGAATTGCGGATTTACCATTAGAAATGCGTAAAATTGTAATTAAATTGTACATGGAAAACAAGTCTCTGCGCGAAATTGACAAAAAATTGGCAAATCGCATTATACAGTGCAAAGTGTTATTGCTAATTACGTTGATACTGGTAAATTGCAAGCTAATCACCACCAAACCGGATGGCGAAAATTATTGACTTCACGTGCGGAACGCAACATAGTAGCATCAGTCGCTCAAAATCCCAAAATAACCTCCACGATTCTATGACGAGATATTCGAGAGTCTTTGCATAAAAAAGTAAACCCACAAACAGTCCGTAATTGTCTGCATACCGCTGGTTATCTTAGAAAAGTGCCACGCCGCAAGCCCTACATTTTAGATATTAACAGAAAGAAGAGATTGGAGTTCACCAAACGCTATGTACAGTGAGTCACACTCAAAATTGGACACTTTATACTCATATGAAAACTTTTAACTCCAATAAGAAACTACAAACATATTTAAATTCATTTCTATTTATTTATGTATACTAACATATTAGAAGTACATTTATAACAACAAACTCCCCTTCAAACAAAAACAATAACAATATACAATATATTATAAGTATACAACAAATGCAATGTGAGCTACTCACACTTAAAGTGGGACAGTTAGAATTCATCGGCGAAATACCGTTACCTAATGAGTGCAAAAACATAAGATATATATAGTAGATAGCTAGCAAAGATGGCAAGAGTACCCCAGGTACACTGCAAGTAGCATTTGCGTGCCGTTTTGGTACCATAATGTAGACCACTACTTGTGAAAAGATTTAGGGAAGAAAAAAACCGTCTACAGTCATCCAGTGCTGCTGATGTAGCGGAGGAGAGAAAAGGGATCTAGGCTGGAGAATTTCTTCAAATCATCCCCAAAGGGCACGCTACGGAATCTCAAGCGCCTAGCCGCCACAGCTTCTGCAATAGGGGTTAGCGAAAAACGTTGCCTGTTTCCGGCAGTTTAAAGGAGACCGAAATGGTGGCTGATTCCGGTGGCCGCTCCCACTCCAGACTCCATCTTGGATCCGTCAGTGAAAACAGAAGTATCTATATCCGTACCGACTCTCCCCTATTTCCAATCTTGCCTGCTCGGAAAGATAGCTCTAGCACAACCCTCAAAGCACAGTTTGGAGATGGAGAGGTCAGTGCGAAGAACAGAGAAGAATATCTGCTTCAAGATGCTACTATGTCCTACAGGAAGTTGTCTCCAAAGGCCAATCTCCTTCAGTCTAATAGCACTCTGAGCAGCAATGGATTTAACCTGCAGATACACAGGAAGAAAGTGCAGAATAACGTTGAGCGCAGCAGTGGGACATGTTCTACAAGCACCAGTGATGCCCACACATGCAGTTCTCTGAACTCTCTCTAGTTTAGTGGTGTTGTAACCCTTCTGAAGACCTACCCACCAAACTAGGCAACCGTATGTCAAAATTGGCAGAACCACTAAGTTGTACATCCAAAGTACGACACGTGGCTTGAGACCTCATTTTTTGCCGAACATAGATTTACAGGTGTAGAAAGCTATATTGGCCTTCTTAACTCGATTTTCTATATGCAGCTTCCAGTGGAGCTTGGGGTCAGAGAGTAAGACGCTGGTTGTTTAGTCTTGGAAGCCTTAAAGGTAGAGGCTTGTGTTTTCTGGTGAATAACATCAACTCCGTTTTGTCAGAGTTGACTCTTGAGACCGCGACTGGCAGCTCTCCTATTAAGTGTAGCCAGCGCTCCTTCCAAAATTTCAGCCATTACTGACGGGAAGGGACCTGAGACCATTAGGACCAAGTCATCGGCATATGCTACCACCTTTACCCCACCCCTATTTAAGCGAGTTAAATCTTCATCCATAGCTACTAGCCAAAGGAGAGACGAGAGGACGCCACCCTGCGGTGTACCCCTATGTACAAACCTAGTGATTCTATCCCCTGGCACAGCCATAGGTCTTTCTACCCCTAGCCTATTTAGAGCAGTGTCAATTGACCCAGCCGTAATATTATTAAAGGCGCCCTCTATGTCTATAAAGGCCGCCAAAGTGAACTGTTTTCCCTCCAGAGATTTCTCTACGGTCCCTACTACCTCATATAATGCTGACTTGGTAGAGGGTGTTGGGCTGGAGAAAGCCTGGCTTCAAAGAGCTCTCGGATGTGATAGTCGATCCCTCAACCTTGAGAATTACAGGTCTGAAGTCCTTGGCCAGGACGTGGCCCCTCCTTCCTGCCTTAGGAATGAAGGCCAACTTGAAGGAACGTGGTTTAGCGAGGTACACGCCCCAAAGATCTTTTGAAGAACGGGAACTACCAAGGTTTTAGTCTTTTGAAGCAATTCTGGCATGATATCATCGATACCTGGAGATTTGAAAGGGGAAAAGCTTTCTATTGCCAAGTTTAGTCTCTTGACGGACAGGACAGGTGTCAGGGACATCTCAGGGAACCCCTCCTGCCGGTTCGCGTTACAGCAATTGAATTTTCCGGGAAATGGGCATCAATAAGGATTTTTAAAGATTCGCCTGCAGATTCAGCCCACTCCTCATTCTCTCTTTTGATAAGAGTGTTACAAGAGTGGTCCTTGGATAGGAACCTGCTGTGTATGGCCGATTCTTTTACGGATTCCATGGATTCGAAGTACTTTTTCCAAGAGTTGCGCTTCGCATCTCTAATGGCTTTTTATACTCTTTCAAAATTTCTCGGTAACCTTGAAAGTTCCTTATTTAATAACATTTTTGAAGACTCTCCTAACCTTCTCTTTCAAGTCGGTCAGCGTCTCACTCCACCAGGAAGGAAAGTCTTTCTTGCTAAAGGATACTGGACAGGCCACTTTAAAGGGAGTCTGATAGGACCTCTCTAAGTGTCTAGCTTGCGTGTCCAGTTGTTCCCTAGTGGTAGTCAAAAACTCACTCTTGTTCAGCTTCTTGCAGAAAACCCTGTGGAAAAGAGACCAGTCAGTTATTTTAGGGTTCATAAGTGGTAACAAGGTTTCCCGAATGAAATCGATTTCGAAGAGAATCATCCTGTTGTCCGAAAAAGATTTCTTCCGGGAAACCGTCCAATTTGAACCCTAGCAGCAAATGAGTTTGTCGAAAGAGAAATATCAAGAACTAACCTCTTGATGTTTCCGATACCGGGAAAACAAAAATTGGTGTGTAGCCCTTGTTCCAGATAAGTAAATTATGGCTAAGTATAAAATCAAATAGAGACTCACCTCGTTCATTGTACTCGCTGCTGCCCAAATGGTGTGTACAGCATTTAAGTCGCATCCGATTAGGATGCTCTCTTTTTTGGGGTGGAGAGTATCCACTAAATGCTGAGTCTCCTCTGGAGGCGCCGATCTGTCATGGGCCATGTAGGCAGACACCGAGCAGAAGCAACTGCCACTGGATGGTTCCACCCAGACCACAGTCATATCCGGTGAACTGAAATTTGATAGCAAAACGGTATTAATTGTGTTTCTAACTAGAATACAGGCCCTAGGCTTACCACCAGTTTGAACATAAAATAGGTTATAGAATCTGTCCCTCAGTCCCATGATTTTTTGCTGTCAGATCCAAGGCGAAAGCCCTTCCCAGGTGTTGCTAACCGTAGCAAGGCTCTTCTCCAGAAACTCCTTCGAGAACTGATTGACACATTTTATAACCCGACAACCTTGACAGATTTCCCCGGAGTCGAAGAGAGGTGCTGGTCCTTTATTGTCTATGAGGTGTCTGACGACCATACTCGATAGCCTTCCCTCAATAGCATCCCAAAGGGGCAATACCAACCTTCTACTATTGGTTTCTGCGTCCACGAGGGCAACTTGGAGCTGATCCCTGGCCACCTCATTGCCTCTGAGAAGCGGGGTGCTGTGCCTTGCACCTCTCGTACATGGTTCGACAATCGTTTCCTGGCTGGAGGCAAGTAGATCATCCTCAGAGAGCGTACCCAGCACACTCTCAGTTTTATTCTTAACTTCTTCTTTTTCTTTATTTATGTTTGACTCCATTCGCTATTTGGTCCCACGAGTAGGCACGGAAGGGGTGGTCCGCCACGGCAGAGCCGGCATGCCGTGGTAAGCCACTTAATACAACCGACCTTGGCTGGGCATCGGAGGGCACCGTTAAAGACTGGTTATTTAGACACTACCAGCTATGCAGCTCTCGGCTCGGGTACCTCGACACCTTAGCTTAAAGAGCTGACAAGGTTATATCGCCTTGTCATCGGACGACAGAGCCTCGTTAGCGAAAACAAGGAGTACCAAGTCGAGGACATCAAGTTCTGGACAGTGGGTAGAGGTGGCCATTTGAAGAGGAGTGGATATATTGTTCGCATCACTTACCCATCTAACTCTCCTAAGATTTACATAGTATAAATAAAAAATTAATCTTTATTCGAGTGTGTGGAACTGCGCAAAACATTCAGGACAGAGAGACATATTGTATGAAATTCACTTATATCAAGCCCTGCGGTTGCATCCCTTTCGACGGCATCGGCTTGCGAAATTCTTATTTCCGTGATGTGGTTTGTGATCACCAGCAGATAATCGGAGTCATCCACCTTGCGTATTTTTGCCGCTTCGTTTTATACTCTGCCTATTGGATTCACAATAAATTAGACCGTTTGCAATCTCAATTTTGAATTCCAATAATTCCTTTCGGCCGCCGTAGCTGAATTGGTTGGTGCGTGCCTACCATACGGAATTCGCAGAGAGAACGTAAGTAGGTTTGAATCTCGGTGAAACACCAAAATTAAGAAAAACATGTTTCTAATAGCGGTCGCCACTCGGCAGGAAATGGCAAACCTCCAAGTGTATTTGTGTCATCAAAAAGCTTCTCATAAAAATATCTGCCGTTCGGAGTCGGCTTGAAACTGTAGGTCCCTTCATTTGTGGAACAACACCACAAATAGGAGGAGAAGCTCGGCCAAACACCCAAAACGGGTGTACGCGCCAATTATATATATTCATTTTTATCAGAAGGATGCATCTCTTTCCCCAAGATCCAGGCATTCACAGCCGAAATGTTCAGCGTATGCTAGAAGACTCGGATGTACTATACAATCTGTGGTTAGTGGTATAATGTCAATAGAGGGCCACTAATGAGTCCATGAGGTTTACCTATCGTTTTATTGTATTCTTTAACGATTGCTCAATAAATTGTTTCGTTTTGCGGCAGTGGTGACGTACGTCCTTAGGTTGTCCTATACCGACGTACGTGGGCAATAATTGTACACACTTATTGTCGTACCAACGAATCACTGAGATATTAATGTTTGACGTAACGTTGAATGATGAACCACGGCCTTCTCTTTTAAAAACTTCTTCACTCTTTAACTTTGCATAAATCTTCGAATTTTCTCAAAGCGGTAGAGAGGCGTGCCATTAGCAATGACGCCACAACACAAGCCGGAGTTCTCAATACATCTTTCACTAGGGTATTTTATATATGACGTTATTAAATTTATGCTGAGAAAGATTCGCATTTCACCTATATTCGGGAAGAACGAAGAACAATGCAATATATAACGTTTAATTTCTTCGGTAATCATTGTCAGCATTTCGAAAAGAATAAAAAATACTCCAACTCCCTGTCATGTTTACTTTGTTTTCTCCTTTGAATGTTTCTGAACAATCTTCGTTATTCCTCTCCGAGTAGGGGAGGGTATATCGAGTTCTTATTGTATATTGAAGACAGTTCTTTTCTTGCCATATTGATAAAAAGTTGTTGTAAAGAATGCATAATGGATTGTTGTAAAAAAGCTAGAAAAATATCCAGAAAATGATACAAAAATTGGGCTGTCCACATATGTGTACGTTCCAAATATTTCCCCATTTCTTAAATTATACACATACATACATTCTGTCAAAAAAATATCGGGAATCGTTCATTTAAAAAGCGCGCGTTACACATATGCACCTATGTCTAGAAATTTTTTGCTGGATTGTTGGTAAAACTGTTCTCTATAGTGTCGCAGAGTTAGTGTCATATCGTGAACACTTTTTTCACCAAAAACTCGACTCCTGTGACTTTTTCCTTTTCCCAAAACTTAAATTGCCACTACGCGGACGCCGCTTTGAGTCGATAGAGGCCATTAAGGATAGGAAGGAGCTAAAGAAGATCTCTTCAAACGCGTTTAAAAGGTGTTTTGACGACTGGACTAATTGTTGGCATACGTGTATTGCTTCGAGTGGAGCCTATTTTAAAGGCGAAAAAATAAATTTTGATGATTAAACAATTATTTGCGTTGTATTGAACAATTCGCGGTACTTTTTTGACAGAATGTATGTGTACAAACTGTCAAGATCACAGCAGAGCCCCAAAATCAACACACAATTTGAATTTATGTTTAGATTGTAAAAAAATGCGCGCCCCCACATAGTAGAGAACCAAGGTTATTCTTTAAAGGTGGTGGCACTAGACCAACAACAATGTTTTGTATGTTTGATTGTCACGGGAAGTATTGGCCAAGTAGAAAACAAAGAATGAATTCTTGTTTCATTCTGTGCTGACAGCCACATGAACACGGCGAAAGAAAAAAAATCAGCCTATTTACCGATACCATCTTTAATACATAGATTCGCCGTCGAAGAGAACAGAACAACTAAAAAGGCAGAGCCAACTTTATATTTCTAAATTTTAAACCAAAATCAAGAAACATTTTCAAATTCTTGTACAGATATGTGTATGAAAGTCGCGAGCGGGTTAATTTATAACTGCATCAATTACCCATTAAACTTCTGCATTGCCTTAGTATTATGAACTTTGTAATATTTTTTTGTTGTTTGTTGGGTAGGCCTACATATGTACGCGAATGGATACGAACATATTTACATATGTACATCTATGTTGATGAAAATAAACAAACGCAAATTTTTAATTAAAAATTGACGTCAGTGTAGGTAAGTAAAACAATAAATAAGGCCACATAAGAAACAAAAGGTACCCAGTTGATATTATCGCTTCAATTTATTTAAACAGCCAATAGTTGATTGGGAGTTCGTTGACAGTTCAATACAAGGAGAGACAAAAGTTTAGTATTCAGCTGCCGCCACCTTCGTGCGGGACCTCTAAGCATTTGGATAAAAGTTGAAAATATTGTAGGTCTAGGTAGATATGATGCCTATACAGGGGACTTAAATAGTAAAAAAACGTTATACATACGAGTACATACCTTTCTCAACCATCCTGACCATATGCTTTTAGAATTCATATTATGCAATAAGGTACTTGAAGTTAACATGTTAGAGTTTTTATGTAATTTTTTTCTTTTGTTTTAATGTAAAACTAGAAAAAATAAAAAAATAATCCTTAACTCACTTAATTTTTTTTTGTATACGTTGCACACATGATTCAATTATTAAAAGTTTGCTCACTTGTGGCATTAAAGTTCTGACCCTCCCTTACAAAAAGTCGGATTTAAGAAAGTGGAAAAATGAAATACTTTTCGGTAAAAGGTTGCTACCCCGTAAGTGCTTTTTTACTTGAGTGTAAACAAATTTAAATTAATATTTGAATGTACATAAATAACAAACTGTATGGACAATGTAAATGTGCTTATATTTTGTATATGTAAATATCGGCCACCGTAGCCAAACAGGTTGGTGCGTGAATACCATTCGGAATTCACAGAGTGAACGTAGGTTCGAATTTCGGTGAAACACCAAAATTAAGAAACAGTTTTTTCTAATAGCGGTCGCCCTTCGGCAGGCATTGGCAAACCTCAGAGTGTATTTCTGCCATGAAAAAGCTCCTCATAAAAAATATCTGCCGTTCGGAGTCGGATTGAAACTCTAGTCCCTCCATTTTGTTGAACAACATCAACACACCACAAATAGGAGGAGGAGCTAGGCCAAACACCCAGAAAGGGTGTACGCGCCAATTACATATACAATATATAAATATAATATATAAATATTTTTATGTACAAATAAATATATAATATAAAATGATACAAATGGAAATTGCGAAATGTGATATCAAAACAAAACAATATCAAAACAATTATATTATGTGAATTAATTTTTGAATTTAAAACCTATCGCGAAGTTTCGCCAATATTAAGCTATTATGTTGGAGGAGGCGGACATCACTGAGCACTTTCTCTGTGAGTGTCCTGCCTTTGCTAGGGCAAGGCTACGAGTATTGGGTTCCGATGTCATGAGAATGAGTAATATTCGTTTTCTTAAAATGGAGGATATTTACAGATTTGCCAAAGAATCTGGAAAATTCTCACAGGACTAACTATCTCTATTTCTGTCTCTATTCTTTCCTATCTCTTTCTCTGATACTTTTCTCCTTCCCTCCTTGACTATCTACCCCCTTTCCAGAGCTTTAAATATAATGGGCTCTTTAGCCTGAGTGTTTTAGGAGCCACCAAATCACCTGATGCTCCTTGGCTCGACCTTTTCAAATTCAAAATTCAACGCTATTATGTTACCACAGCAGTAGGACCCTAATGAATTTTTTCATAGGAGAAGCGGATTCACCACAAATTTAGTTGACAAAACAAATTTTGAACGTACTCACACCTTTCCAAACTACACTACTTCACTAATGCTGAAAACAGTCACCGACGTATCGTAGTCTTTTACCGCAGCCTCTAGAGAGCACAAAATTGAGCAAAACTCATCCCGTGGAGAACAACCGCGTTCTTTTAGTTACATATTTACACAATACATCGGTTTGTGTGCGTGTTTGTTTGGTTGTATCTACACAATGTTGCCATTGATATTTTTGCTTACAAACTTTTTCACACATCCGCGTTATCAGTTACAATTTTTCATACCGCAGATGGTTTTTATTATGAGCTTTTTCATGGTTTGTCATTGCCTGTCGAGGGTATAATAATAATACATTTATATAAGAAGAAGAAGTTCTGAGGTTCGGAGGTGAGATAGAAAAATTGTAGGTTTCTCTATTTATAGAAAATATCAAGCCCACACCACAAAAAGGAGGAAGGACTTGTTGTATATTGCTTGCAACGTATTGCTAAACGAACTTTTGTAGATAATTTATGTATTTTCAAATCAACTTAAAGTAGACCAAGGCATTGCGCATAGCTCGAAAAAAATTCTGAAACTATGATATCCTGAATTAAGCGTTATGTCAGGCTGTATTCCATATCGTACTGATCCTGGACATACCGAGTAAGTTCTTGCTCATAAGCACAACCTTTTGAAAACGAATTTCTAGAGTTAGTAAGCCAGTGCCAAGGGAGCCGATTTGCAAAGATTTGTCACGAGAAAGCTGCTTACTGAGCAAACCTTTTATTATTCGATCATGGGTTGCACATACATAAATGTAAAGCCTGTGAAAAGACGAAAGAACCAAATTTTTTTCATTAAATTTCGTTAAAAATTGTGTAAGGAATGGGCAAAACTTTTAAGAAAGGTATGCGTGTTGCTTATTTTAAATTTATGTCCTCTGCACGTGTATTTATGTCACCTATGCTCATGAAAAAATAATTAAAAGTGATTTAAAATGTCTAATTTTTACCCCGTGCCAGCCTGCTTGAGTTACTTAATAAATCCTTGAAGTCCTTTTAGGAAATCTACTTTTTATTTCAGAGCGAGTTCTAAAGAAAAAGTACTCAAAAGCATAGAAATTTAACTTTTACAAAAAAGATAGCAGGCGATACTGTTTTTGTTGTGCCACAAAACGTGGTTTGCCCACGGGCCGTTAAGTTTGTTCATAGTATGCTAAAAGACAAAATGAAAAGAAAAGATTGGGTAAAAACGTACGGCATTTCAATGAAACTATACGAAAAAGTTTGCGTGTATAATTTTTCGGCAACAGATTACGAGATCGGGCCAGGTCTGGAGATACCGAAGTTGGCTAGTGATGCTCTTCCGATGCCTATCGAAATTTCGCTTTGCTGCCGGTAGACGCTTCTATGTAAACATGCTAAATTCTTTTTAATATAACAAGTGTAGATTTATTTAAACGAATTTTTATTCAAATCATAAAAAAATTAAGATGTACAAACAAAAATACCATGAAATACAGTATGTATATAACGAACTCGGTAACTAGGCACATATACATACATACATCCCAATCACATGCATTGCCAATACAGTAGGTTCTGTTTTTATGCGGTAGATACGTTCCGCAAGAAACAGCATAAAAAAAGCTACTAGTTCTATAGTAAAACTATAGATACGTTTCAAAAGTGCTAAAACCGCATAAATCTGAAATAATGTAATAAATTTGAAAATTATATCTTTATTTAAGAAACGTCAGAATCGAAAAATCAATTTAAGTCAGAAATAGAATCAGACAATACCCACATGTTGCGCGTTCGTTTAGGATTTGGCGTAAAATCACTTTCGTCACTTGAGGAAATGTATACGTCTGATCTGGATAGTTATGCAGGCGGTTCCATACTTGTAGGGTTTGCATTTCTGATGTAATCTGTGATGAGTTTTTGCTTAGCTGGTTTAGAATCTTGTTTATATGTACAATTCCCGATAGGTCGACATGCATTTTGTAATTAAAAAAAAAAACCGCACTATTTCACAACCGCATAAAAAAAAGCCGCATAAAAACAGAACCTACTGTATGTGACAAATTCACGGGAATGGTTATCATTCATAAAATAACATAAAAACTCTTAATTTTTTACTACCTTTGTTAAATTGAAGTGCATTTGGATATTGCCGTAAGTTTCATTAATAGAAGGTACAATACATAGCGGTATCAACTTCTTTACACTTGTAAGTATAGCATTTTCACTGCACGAGCCACCTTCCGAAATAAAAGTTATTAGTTTTTTCTTTCGATGTACATATGTACTTCAGTATCATCTGACCTAACGACAGAATAATCTTCATGATGAATCGTCGTGCTCACTTTAAACAAATCTTGGCTATCATCTAACAACAATTTAGTAAGAATTTCTCAAGTTATGCCACGTTTTTTCATTAGAGCTTCTAATAATTTGTACTCGTATCAGCCCATCCAACCTGTTTTTGCCTTTACATAATATATTTTCTCAGTATCAAAGTCATGGACAGTATTTTTGTAAATATTTTCGACCAATTTATTCAGACACGCGATCACGATAATAACCCGGAACGCTTATGAAATTAATTAATTTCTTCATGTCATTAGCTTAATCTATAATTATCTAAACTTGCAGTAATGAAACAAATCTTTTCTTTTTTTCCGGATTAGCAGTTTAATGCAAGCCCTGGTTTAAACTGTAATTTGTGTGTTTACTTTTTTATTGTGAAGTATGAATTGCTTCAATTCTAAAATGGTGTCTATATTTAATATTATTATATTAATTTTGTAATTGTATTTTAAGATAACAGATAAGGGGGCGTCCATAAATTACGTGAGATGTTTAAGGGGGGGAGGGGGTCGAGTAAAATCTCATCTAATCTTACGTTGGAGAGTGGGGGGGGGGGGGGTCTCGGCCAATATCACGCAATTTTTTTTCTGATTGAAACAAAAAAATTGTACATGCTTAAGATTTAATCTCAAGCGTAATCGTAGTATGATTAAGATCATTCACTAATTCGTTCGAAAGAAAATAATTTCATTCATACTTCGACGTTATACATTACTACTGTCAAACCACCATATTTGTTTTATACCAAATAGCTCAATTTAATCTGAATTTGCGGTACAGTGTAGCCCGTCGGTTGTTTTCGCGCCACTATGAGCCGAACGCCCTATCACTCAGGTTGACGTTTGACAATTCCGGACTTTAAAGAAAATGACGGAAAATCTTTTGCTCCATTTCTAATACGCGTACCGATTCAACCGCTGAATGCCTTCATCAGCACGCCTATTGATCTCTATTGCCCAAGTATACGTGATGATTTAAAGAAAATATGCTGCAGTACATGCGGTACTTACTTCGCATCTATCACAAGAGCTGCAGAGCACAGGAGAGCAGCTCACATTGCACCAGCTAAGCAAGCGCGTATGTTCCGCAAAGTGCGACCCTCACGGATTGTCACAAGACGAGCTAATGAGTTACTGTGCGCAAGCGTCAACGGCTTAGAGTGGCTAGATTAGAACGAAGTTGAAGGAGCACATGATTTTACTGAAAATCATATGGACATGTTGGTCCCAATAGTCTCTCTTGAAACCGCGCATGATTCTCCATGGACTGAATTAGAGTAGATATTCTTTTTTTAATCGCAGTAGTTACGATTTAAGTCTTCTGCGAGTATTGTTGAATTTTCATTACACTTATAACTCTCAGCAATATTGATTACTAGTCTTAACTAGTCGTAAATAAAAGCACGAAGCAAATTTTTTTTCTTTTTACAATAACAATCCAACGCTTTTACATAAGAAACCCACATTTTGAAAAATCTCACGTGAGATTGGGGGATGGGGGAGGGGGTTGAATAAAATCTCACGACATCTCACCAGGGGGGGAGGGAGGGTCAGAAAATTGAAAAAAACACCTCACGTAATTTATGGACGCCCCCTAATGAGGTAACGACATATTATTGAAAAAAGAGGATGCGGGAAAATAAATTGCTTTATGTGTTTGTATATCTATATTTCAGACGCCAGCAGCCAATTCCATTGTCTGAATATTGAGAAGCTGCGAAACATTGCTGCCACATTTCGATAAGAATGCAAAAAAACAAAGAAAAAATTACGTAAATGCACTATTGGCACTACTTAAAATTGAAATGCAAGCAAATCTGTAAAAAAAATGGTTTGAGTTATCATGTTTATATATTATGTGAAATTAAGTTTATGTAAGGTACATATATTTAAGTATCAGTAAGCTAAAGCAAAATAAAAATTTAAACTACGATTAAAAAATTCAACATTTAATTTTTTATAACTAAAAAATAGTTAACAAACAAAATAGTTAGAAAAAATTAGTTCAAGCATTACGGACGATCGTATCGAAAAAAGCTCTGAACGATCAAAACTACATGCGCTAGCTGCAATAAGAGCGTATGTGGAGAGCAACCATTGGTCTTAAAACGAGAAATGTATTGTTTTCATAATACTGTATGATTTTTATTAATTGCGAAGTAGATTGTTTATATATTTATCTCAGCTTAAGAAGCAGGCAGCAATCAAGCCGACGTCCACACTGGGATCAAAATACCTGTAGTGCGATTCACTAACTTTCGATTCTAACTATTTGACAATTGTTATTTTTGTATACAATACCAATATTGGATCGTCGTATTCACAAACTTATGTAACTACTACTGTAACACTAAACAACTGTATTATTATAGGCCTCTTTTTTTCGCCAAGAATTAGCAAGTGGCTTATAGATGAAGCAACTGGAACAAATAAACATATGTTGGCAACGCCTTCAATTGCATGTATTGGTAAGGCAGTGCATCTAATGAGCTATAGCCATACCCGCTAGCGGAGAATCTTACTCGAGAACTTTGTTGTTGCTTTCGCGTGCAAATTTTTTGTCAAGTTAATCGAGCATATATAATATATTATATATATATATATATATAGCGAGCGGGGAAATGGCGAATAGAAGAGGCCTTATATTTATTCAAACTGATAGAGAGTGGCATCTTTGCCAATTAAACATCAAAATGAGCGAATAACGCGAAGAAGAATAACAAAAAGGCAAACTAGCCAAGCTGTTAAATCAAATATTGAGTGTTTTTTTTTCGATTATACTTGCATAAAGTTCGTAAAATGAAAGAATTGCTTATTTAAAATTAGTAATATATTTACTTAATACTTTTAGTACGCATAACGCTTTAGGATATCAACGACAGCTTTTAAAAGAAGCCGCGTCACAGCCGAGCAATTCGAAAAAAAAGTCTTTTGCCGCTTGCCTCTCCACTTGGATCATAGAAAAACTCAACTTGGCTCATCGATATTCTTCATTGCCCAACTACGGGCAACGCAGCTAGAAACTAGTAACGTAAAGGCAGAATTTAGAATTGTATTAGCTTGAAGGTTACAAACAGTCAAAATCGCTGTTATTCTGGAACCTCGAAGATGACTGTCAGACTCAGAAATTAGGTCCCCAGTCAAGTTTGGAGTTAACCGGAATAGTTATTGGAGTGAAATCACCAATAACCATGTTCCGTCACATCAATCAACCAAATTATTCAACGGCAAGAGACTTGCTGTTAAAATGTAATCGATCAACAATTTACAAGACAAATATAATGGCGAAGGTGTTTTCATTCTGAACAATCAACTCATTCTAAGCGACCAAGAATGATAGAGAAGATTGCGTCTTCCGAATAAAAGTCCATCTATAAACAAACAAAAGGAAGGGGAATTACTTACCAAAAAACAGAAATTATACACACACACACACATACTTTCCAGCCACGGCGCCCTCCGCATAAAAACGTAAAAACTGCATTTGGAGGACTTATATTCATTTGTGCATTAGTTTGTTTAGTTTTAATCGCATAAATCACAATATTACGAAGTTTCACAAACATGCAATTTCCCCTACTTTTGTTAGTTTTGTATTGCGAAGGGAGCTGACGTCAGACTTGTCGCGACGCGAAAAATAAAGTAACTGTTACTTACTTACTGTTTTACTCTACTACTCAATTTGCCTTGCTAAGCGACAAGAAATTTAAATTAAAATCACGGCGAATTGAGTGTTTGTGTGTATAATTCCTTGTGGTTGGTAGTTTATATTATTATTCGCCTACTTTTCCTCTGCTCTTCTAACCGACTGCGGTAGGATTTGCGGGACGTCGTGAAGATATGATAGGAAGCAACGGACCACTAAGATTTTCCTAATGACTCTGCCATTCTTCACTTGTGATTCCGCACTCCGTGATTTCTATGCTAACGAATTAATCTGAACTCTACCACTTTTGTAATCGCTTAGCTTGATTGTGGAGAATTAAGAATTTTCTCCAAAACGAATTTTTTTTTACAATTCTCCGCACACCTTACGTTAAACACGGAGTAAGGCAATTTATATGCCAAAGCTTCAGCGAAGGTCTGTGTAATTGAAAACTTCTTTGCTTTGCTTTATTTGCGCGCCATTAACAGAAAAATTTTACTGTCAAGAGATTTTGATTTCAAGAATGTTTTCTGTCATGTAAAATTGACCTAATTTATGTAAAATTATTGCTAGTCTTGGCTAACAAGCACTTACTGATTCGGGTTTGTTGTCAGCCCAAAAATGGAGGAGTGAGAATTTTATTCCTCCTGAGAAAAGCTTTGGAAAAGCAAAAATATTCTTCAGATTTCATCTCATTTTCTAAATGATTGCACTTTAACATACTTAATAATTTTAATGACTTAGGCTTTGTGAAAACTTAAATTTGACGCCATAACCCCCATCATCTTGCAGTCCTACTCGAACCAGCAACTTTGTTACATAAAATTCATAGTCTTCTTGAGATAAAAAGTCCTAATATGAAATATTACTTTTCTACTTTTACACTCTCTTGCACTGAAGATAGCAGATAAGTAGTTCGCATTTGGATAAATCGTACTAGTTCTGAAACAGAAATATCTTTTACTACTCTGCAGGGTACGCGTACATGTACATACATATGTATAGACAGCCAGAATGCCAGCCATCATATTATGTTATATACAATTTTTGAATACGTAGGTATGCCCGTCCAAATGTGTACATTTATTTTCTATTAATTTCAATGAGTGCGATATGAGGCTACCTCTTAGTGAGCGGAGCATTTGTGGCATCATTCACGGATTTTAATTGGAGCAATGTGGTTGTTTCGAAACGTAGTGCAGTGAGTGTATAGCAAATCAAAACAGTCAACGGGTAAAAGCGTAGAGATGAATTTGTTGTCAGAAACGTACTATATGCAGCATATACTTAAATAAGTGTTTGAAAAAAAAAAAACAAAAATAAATTTGTGAAGCAACGGTGAGCATTTCATATTGCTTACGCAATACAAGAACTTATTCTTGGAACTTGTAATAGTATGTATATATGTACATATTTCTTTTGTGCTGCATTCAAAGAAATAAAAAAATAAGAAATCTACTAAGCCAAAAATGCATATTCACCCGAGCTCGCCTAACGTCGACTTTAATCCAACAATTCAGACGGAAGAAAATGCCGCCATCAAAATACAAGCTGGATTTCGTGGTTATCGCGTAAGAAAGCAGATGCAAGCCAATGCACCAAATGGTCAATCTCAGCGCTGTCAGCAGAAAATTCAGGAACCGTTCCATACGAGCACAAATATTCCTACTCCACAAAATATCACCTCAACCTCGAGTTCAAAAGGATCAACTCCAGACATAGAGAATCGATGTGCAACAAAAATACAAGCAAGTGTCCGAGGATTTTTGGTACGAAAACAGCAAAAGGCTGCTATTAATGCAGCAACAAAAATACAAGCGAGCTTTCGTGGATTTAAAGCGCGCAAAGAGACAGATAAATTGAAACAGAAATAAAACTAATTTAAATTCCAATTCTGCGCATTATCGGCTGTGTGCCATTTGATGGCGTCAGTTAAGATTTATTTCTATTCCTCTTCATTGAAATCGTTTAAGCGCTATGTACTCCGATACATGTATATTTGTATGTATAAAGATAAATTTAAGATATAACTCACTTTTGTATAATACGCAATAATAATAATAGTTGTAGAATGCTCGTCAATTTAACCTATGCATATGCATGCGCTAAGAACTTAAAA
Source organism: Anastrepha ludens (assembly GCF_028408465.1). Taxonomy (NCBI): domain Eukaryota; kingdom Metazoa; phylum Arthropoda; class Insecta; order Diptera; family Tephritidae; genus Anastrepha; species Anastrepha ludens. The sequence goes on from NC_071498.1 coordinate 75,986,111, forward strand.
TTATATATAATACATACATCAATAGCTTTTTAAGTTTGGGTGCCTCTGGATGGATATGTCGAGTGTTAGCTTGTTAGAAAGTGTGAGCGTTCAAGTTTTGACGCTCCATATATGTATGCATATATGTAGCTTTAATGGCAAGACATATTTCTTACTTAAATGTTCGTCAATGATAACATATCTGTCAAAATAAATAATTATGTTCAATACATATATACGAACATCCATATGTTTCGTCATTCTTATTTATTTTTAACTACTGAAGGTGAGTCAAAACTTCCTACACTTTTGTTAACAATTCAAATCATATAAATAAATACATATACTTACTATATATATACCATATTGTGCTAAAACAGATAAAAGACACATTCATTCATATTAATTTTAAATCAAATTAACATTAAATTCATTTATTTTAAATTAAAAAACACAAATTTTATGAAGAACTGCATAAATGATTATACAGCATCCGGGACTCGAAGTGTAACCAATTAAAAACACCATTTTGGAAAATTACTTTTATTCAATTCAAAGTAAAAATGTGTGAAAATAATACAAAATTAAGAATCAATTTACTTTTGCTCAATGTGACCACCTTTTGCCTTGACTATAGCCGGTCCAGAGACGAATCGCAAGCTGCCCGAATGTGGCTTGCAGGTATGTTGTTTTCAGTGCCTCGAAACTGGTGAATCTTATAGTTCGGACCTTGCTCTCCAAAATGGCCCAAAGAGAATAATCCATCGGATTCGCGTCTGGAGAATTTGAGAGCCATTGCGTTCACGTTATGAAGTTCAGAACGTTGTTTTTTAGGCATTCTTGGTTCTCTCGAGCTTTGTGAGACGGTACCGAGTCCTGTTAAAACGTTCATGGTCTGCCACCGCAATGTTTGCCTGCCAAAGCTTCAAAGCAACCTCCAGAATACTTTCCCTATAGACACTTGACTACATTGTGCCCATATTCCCAACTATTGAAGCACTTCATTAACATTGGCTTCATGTTTTGGTCTTAGTTGCTGTTGAATTGGTGAAGTGGGTGCTACTGATGTACTTCCGACAACAACCTTGGTAAGTGCAACATCGTTGAGACCCCTGATGATAGTCGATAGTGGATACTATTCCAAGTGGTGTTCGCCCTTTTTACGTGTGCGCTTTATAAGCGACCTTAAATGCGACTAGTAGTGCGATTCACTAATTTTTAGCGATTCGACAATTGTTATTTTTGCCTAGAGTATTTGCCGTTTGCCCTAACGATTTTGCTATTCACAAACTTATGCTAACTAACACTTAATATCCGTATTTTTCTTTTTATTCAAAGTGATAGAGAAAATCAAAATGAGCTCAATAGTTGCATGTTAGAGTGCTTCTTCAATTATATTTCGACAAAGTAAGTAAAATAAAATAATTCTTTATTTGAAAAATATTTACTTAATACTTTTTCTACATATGATATTTAGGATATCAAAAAAGCCGCGCCACAGCCGAGCAACTCAATCAAAAATTTATTTTGGCGCTTGCGGCCAAAAAATTGCAGTGCAACCAGAGTCTTGTAATAAAAACGCAGAATTTAGAATTCAATTAGCTTGAAGATTGCAAGATTTACCTACTTTTCTGTCGGAATCGGTGTTATTCCGGAACTTCTAAGATGTCAACCTGAGAAATTAGGTCTTCAGTCAAGTCTGGAGTTAACCGGAATAGTTATTGGAACTTCCCAGCAACCAAATAGAAAGGATTGCCCATATGCCGGAGCAAACGTCGATCCACTGCTCGAAAGTTCACTACTTCCTCTCCACACGATAAGCCATAGGCCAAATACTCGAAATACCGGGCTCGAAAACTATTTCTGCATCCAGCCACTTAAGGTATCCAGCCTTTTCTAAAACTTTGTAATTCATTCATGCTATCTGTGAGCTCCATGGAGCATATTTCATCAACACCCGAAACTTCTTGACATCTTAGTTACTTGGTTCCTGTTCTTCGCAAATCTTTAGCTCTTAACAATGTTCAACTGACTGAACTATCAACTTGAATTTAAAAATAATGTGTCGCTGGAAAAGTAGGCAGTTCCAGAAGCCATTTGGGGTAACTATATCACTGTAATGTCAGCAACAGTCACCGGAGTGACAACAGGCAACCAATTTCCAAGAGGGTACTGGCGAATCGCTGCCGAAGGTGAAATAAGACCTTGCGGGAACACGAAAACTACCGACCAATCACAATCGCTGGAAACTATTTAAGGCTTCCGGGTGATTTAGCGTTCGGAGAGGTGTCATTCTTGCAATGGATGAAGGGAGTCATTGGATAACACGAAATGTGAACTACAGCATCATGTGAGGCAAGATAGTTAGTAATAGAATGAAAGGTCGATTTGGCCGAGCTGTGAACCCCGAAGGATTTAGTGAAGGTATCTTAGTACTTCTTTATAATCCGGAAAGAAAAAACGGGGCTTCTCCAAAACTGCAAACATCCTGGGAACATACAAGGTGATTAAAAGATTGAATGATGTAGTGTACCGTATACAGCATTGCAAAACTGGATAGGTGAAAGACAAAGTAGTCTATCTGGAGATATTGGCTCTGTTTGGATCGAATATTTGGGTCTCAAATCGAGACGAATTATGAACATTCGCAGATCGTCTGGCAACAAACGAATGATACTAAACCAAATAGGAATGCAAGACGACAGGACAGAAGTTTCCAGAAAAGGCGAGTTGCACATTTAAAAATTACTATAGATGTTTAGAACAATGCAAGTTTATTTGAGAAAAACGTTACAGTATAATTATAACATTTCATTGTCGAAAAAAATTAAAACGTTGACTACTTTTTACTTCACCTTAAATGTTTACTCTTTTAAAAGACGTTTAGATGTTTTTCTGCTTTCGTCGGCGCTTTTGTTTCTTTTACGCATATGCTTTGGAATGACACGAAAAATTTCGGAATCGATTTGAACAGGCATTGAATTTTGTCTCATCGAAAGCCATTTTAATTTGTACGAGGTATGTTCTGGCACATTTCTTTCTGGAAAAAAATAATGCATTGTTATCATTGATATAATAAATAAGTTCAAATGTACATTAATATACTCATGTAAATATATAATATATATATTTGTTTGTATGATTACGTGTGTACATTTGTATTTGTATTCGTACCTGTAAACTTATATTGTATATGTGCAAGCCCGCAACCAGCATTTTTTTCGTAGGGAGAGTTTTGAATAAAATCCCCTCAATGTTCTAAAAAAAATTAAATAAAAAACAAATAAACCCGTTATTTAAGCAAATTAAATCCAAATCACAAAGGAGAAAATAAATATAAAAATTGATTGTTGTCAGCGAATTTTTTTTTAATTTAACCCTTTTTTTTTCAATAATTTAATTATATTCTATGAAAAGTGATTGCTAAAAAGTCCTCTCCCGAGGGAAGTTGTAAATTAAAACTCAAGCAAATCCTATAGAAGCAACTTTTCTCTATCGGAAGTGCATAAAAACAAGCAAGTGAATTGTGCTGCAAAAACAGTGAATAGTGCTACAAAAACAACAAAAAAAAAATAAAATCACCTGCGAGATCCACTCAATCAGTCTAAAATGCGGCCTAGAAGTATGCAAACTACTTTTATGGTTTCTATTAAGAGTTGGCAAAGGACTTTTAAACCTCATAATAATTAAAAAAAACATGGAAATTGGTCACTCCCCGCCCAAAGAGGGTGGCCTCTTACAACAAAAACAACCACAATAACAAAAATAACCACTACAACAATTACAGCAACAAAATCAACAATACACTACCCTAGGGAAAAACGCAAATGTCTCAACAAAAGGAACCACATCAACATCAGTCTCAAAAGCAATATTCATCTGGCTCGGGACAGACCCCAAATTCAATGAGCACGAAATGCTTTACCCCTACACCAGTTGCAAACAGCCCAAAATAGTCCAAAACTCAGTATAAAGCAAAATATACAGTAGCTACTGCATCTACTTTATCAACAACAGGAGTTTCCCGTACAGCTTTCACCCAACAATTCTACAGGTAGGGATTGGCAATCCGTTATAGCCCAGGCAAGCTTAAAATAAACCCAAAACAAGCCAAACTTGACTAGTATCGGCTAGGCAGCTCGGAACCAACAGAAAATCGATTTCCCCCTTAGAAATCGAGGACGAAGATGGAAACCCCAAACCCCCACCAATATTCGTTGACACAGTTAACAATATTACCCCACTGATGAGACTCGTAGCAGAACAAGCTCCAGCCTCGAATGCCCTAAGGCTCATAATAATGAGCAGGGCAAAATATAACCGCTCAACCCCGACGCCTACAAAGCTATAGTTACTTTCTTAGAAGAAAAACAAACAGAATTTTATACATACAAATCTAAATAGGAACTTTAAAGTTATTTTAAAAAGTATGCATCACTCTGTTGCACAGAAGACATCTCGCCTGAACTTGCAAAATCTCGGTCACAAAGCAATAAATATACATATATAATATGAAACACATAACCACTAAAAAAACTTCTATCAATGTTCATCATTGAATTAAAACAAAGTGAAAATAATAAAGATATTTACGGTGTCAACAATGTTCTAAATATAAAAATTACATTTGAGCCCCCACATCCTCCATGTGTTAACTGCCAGAAATATGTACACACTAAATCTTATTGCCACAAAAAACAGTCTGCATAAAATGCGCTGCAGCTCATTTATCTGTAAACTATTCACGTAAGACGAAAAGTGACACCATTAATCACGCTTTGTGCGAAGGCAATCGCCCTGCCAACTATAAAGGCTGTATGGTATATAAAAATTTGCAAAAACTGAAGTATCCGCCACTAAGAAGAAATAATGAAATATCCGCTCTTGCCACCCAACCACGGGACTCATCCAAATTCATCTTTGCCACTCAACCATCCCATCACAACTCAAATTCACCTTCCTATTCACAAGTTGTTAAAAATATTCCACAAATATATACACAAAAATACCCATACAAATGCCCCCAGTCTTTCAGCCCAAAGAAACAACATCAGAGTCCTCAAGTGAAATGCGAGAAATGATCGCACTCCTCAAGCAAGTATTGTAACAGGTCTCATCTATGATTAATCTGCTCGTAACTCTCACGACTCCAAAGTTCAACCCTTCAAACCCATGAATTTTCTCCTGTGGAATGCCAATGGACTCTCAAAACACGTATTGGAAAATAAAACGTTACTCAAATCCCATCACATAGATATTCTTCTTATATCTAAAACTCATTTCACCGATAAAAGCTATTTTCGAATACACAAATTATAAGCTTTATCACACAATGCACCTTGATAAAAAAGCACATGCTGGCTCCACTATTTTAAGAAAAAACGGAATTAAAAACTACGGCATTAACTCATACTGTACGGAAGCTAAACAAGCCACAAGCATAGTTGTCGAGAATTTACAGGGTCCCATCACAATCTCATCTGTGTATAGCTCACCCAAGCATTCTATCAAAGCAGAGGAACTCGAAAAATTCTTTAAAACTCTTGGCAATAGATTTCTTGCTGGAGGTGACAATAACGCGACACACACGCAATGGGGATCCTGTCTCTCTACCCCAAAAGGTCGGCAACTCTTGGCCGCCATCACAAAATTGAACCTCTTCACAGTCTCCTCAGGCTCTCCAACATATTGGTCTAGTGACACAAACAAAGGTACTCCAGAAAATGAAATAACCTGTAACTCATGTTATGAATTAACCTCTAATGACTCTCCAGTAATGATCAAATTAAATAAAGACATAGCTGAATCTCTTATCCCTTGTACTCTTCACAGCAAACTGATTGGCATTATTTCCGAACTTTAATTGCCTCAACAATTAACATAGGGCTTCTACTCAAGTCTAATGAAGGCATAACAATTGCAGTTGAACATTTCAATAATTGCCTTCAGCAAGCAACTTGGAACTCAACACCCCCGATAACCAAGCAACAACGCCAACAGATATCTCTCGAGGTTCAAAAAAAGCTAAAAGAAAAGCGCCAGGCGAGAAAAAAATGGGAACAAAACAGACGCCTTGAAGACAAAAAAACTCTGAACTCGCTCGCACAAGAACTCAAAAAATCCTTGAAATATATCATAACGTTCAACTTCAAAGCTACCTCAGTAACCTCGATGCATCGTCATCTTCTGAATACTCTCTTTCGAAAGCAACAAAAAAATTCAAAGGACCAATCTTAACACAGGCAGCCATCTAAATGGAAAATAAGAAGTGGGCTAAATCGGATCTTGAAAAGCCCATACATTTGCCCCAAGTCTTTATACCACATGAAGTCGAACCCTCGCTAAGCATTGTCCAAAAAGTTAAAGGCACCCCGGAACTTATTCACCAGAGCGGACTCGCCCATGAAAATTTTTTTCGACAAAGTAAAAACATCAATAAAAAGGCTAAAAACAAAGAAAGCTCCCGAAAATGATCTCATCACTGGACAACTGCTCAAACAACTGCCCGATAAAGGAATATCTTTTCTCACGTATATATTGTATATGTATAATGCTATCGTTTTTTGTTTCACCCAATGGAAAGTCGCACAAATAAAAATGATCCTTAAACCAAGAAAAAGCGCAGAAAAAGTGGAATCTTATTGCCCCATCAGCTTATTGCCCATGACCTCTGAACTTATGGAATCCCTTTTTCTCAAAAAAATTATGCCCATAATTGCCCGACACTTCTTTGTTAAACAAACAGTCTGAGCTGGATGACTGGAAAATAAAAACTTACGGGACGAAATCTGCTCAAGTTACCTTTACACTGAAACGAAACACTTGCCCACCCGTTAAGATCAATAATGTAATCATTCCCCAAAATAATGTTACAAAATATCTTAATATGCACCTCGACAGCAAGTTTAGTTGCAAAACGCATATTTTCACCAAATCCAAAGCACATGGAATTAAACTCCGTGACCTATACTGGTTGATTAACCGAAATTCTCATGTTTTTTTCAAAAGTAAACTATTACTCTACTCAGTTATCTTAAAACCAATATGGACTTATGGCATACAACTCTGGATCACTGCAGCTAACTCTAACATCGAAATACTCCAAAGATTCCAGTCAAAAACCCTAAGAATGATTATAAACGCACCATATAACATCACAAATATCCAAATACATCGTGATCTCAAATTTCTTATAATAGCTGAAGAATAAAAAAGCTTGCCACATCTCATAATAAAAGACTTCAATCACTCATAAACCTTTTAATCACAGAAATAACTCTCAATCCCATCTCATTTAACAGACTGAAGAGGAAGTCAGGAATGGTCTTATTATGCTAATAAGAAAACATATTAGAAATGGTTGCACCACTGGGTACCTTCCATAAAGCTAAAAAAAACTGTTTTTGGCTTTTACTCGGTCTTCATATTGCAAATTGCTTTATATCCATGATTTCTGTAAATTTATGTAGACATTTTATGTAAATTAATCCATTAATTTTAGTTTGCTTCCCAGTCTTATTGAATCATTTTTTAAATTCCACATTCTTCATTATTCCTTAGAAACTCAGGTATTACATAGTGCTTACGCGGCGTGATGACGGGATCCTGGCTGAACTTTTCCTCACCGATACAGACGTTAGCTCGTTGATTCTACATCCGCACATCGCTGCAGCCTGGGAGAGCGAAAACTTCCCGACATCTTGGACGGAAGGCATTGTGATCAAGCTGCCAAAAAAGGTGACCTTCAGGAATGCGGCAATTGGAGAGGCATCACGTTGCTCAACACTATTTATAAAATAGTCGCAACTATTATTTTGGACACACTTCAAATGTCATTACGCGATGAACACTCTGAATACTCTGAGGATAATTATTGAACAATCCTTAGAATGGAACACCCCTTTTTATATGGTCTTTAATGATTTCCTGAAGGCTTTTGATACCATCAAGCACACTGCAATATGGTCTTCCCTAGGAAAAAAGGAGTTCCAACAAAAATTGTGCAGATTATAAAGACACTCTACTATACTGCAGAGCTAACGCTTTCCATAATGGCGCCACAATCACTCCATTTAGAACAACATCCGGCGTGAAACAGGGCTGCCAACTGTCGCCACTTCTTTTCGCGGTCACACTTGACGAAGTGATGCAGTATGTTGAAAAAAAGAGCCAAGGCATCACTTGGACGCTATCCCGCCAACTACACGACCGCGACTATGCTGGCGATATTTGCCTGCCTTCACACAGGCATTCCGACATGCAGGCCAAATGAAATTTTCTAGTCACCGAGCACGAAACGTTGGTCTGGAAATAAACAGCGAGAAAACGGTAGCAATGCGAATCAACGATACAAATCCCAACAATATTGCAATCGAGGGAGAAGCGGTGCAGTATGTTGAAAGTTTCTGTTATCTCGGTAGCATAATTTCAACGAATGGTGGAGCTGAAGAAGACGCAGAAAAATGTCTGCAATTGGAAAAATAGACAAATCTCGCAGAAAACTAAAACAAGAGTATGCACGAAATACTTGGTGGCGTTCTAACCTTCATTAACTAGAAACAGTTAACCAAGTGTGGGATGTCGTAAAGAGAACAGCGGCTAACAGAATAAGATTCAAATGTTTTGTTGAAGTCCTATGTTGCGAAGTGGAATAATAAAGGAATAAAAAATAAAAAAAACGCCGCGTGATCATTGGTATAAAAATACGAAGGCAATCCACATAATTTTCATGTTTTTGCCGGCAATATTTTATATTATATTTATTTCACTATAATTTTTGGGCGATAATTTCATATTGCCCATTGTGCCCCTTGGTTGCGTGAATGCATGTACGTGCATTTGTGTATATGCAAATACATATGTACATACGTGAATGAGTAGGTGTTTTTATTGCTGATATGTACTTACCTTTTGAATGGGAAACATATTTTTCTATTGATCCCTTCTGCTGCTCAATATTTGTACTACATAATTTTTCTTCATCAGGCATGGAATCATTCAGTATTGCATCCCCCCTTTGAAAAGTCATGCGACGTGCTACAGTATTACGTAGTTCTAAATCTCTTTTTCGATGATAGTTGCGATTTGATGTGGGCATTTTCTTAGGTGAATTTTCCTCGGCAAGTATTTCTGAAGACTGGTCGATGGTATCGTCACTCTTTAGTGGAATAGGATTATCTACACCATGTGCTTTTTCTGCGGTGGAAATTATTGTTGATTCAGTGTCACTTGAAGTGCCAGTTGTGTCGTTTATAATAGTACATATGTTGAAATCCGTCAGCTGAGTTGCTCTGCTATCAGAAATCGGATCATCCGATGCATCAGATTCTGTTTCAGTTAATGAAGAGGCCATCATTTTTTTTCTAATGTTTTCTGAAGTATCATCGTCTAAATATATACTACATGAGTTTGTTTTGTTTTTATATGTATGTTTTTCCGAATGAAAATATTCTTCCTCGTTATCATTCATTATGGTTCCTACAGAAAGTTCAGAGTCCTCTAGTGGCTTAGTAAAATGCCTTTCAAATGCCTCTTCAATTTTTAGAGGATTTTCCAATCTGTCATTTTCGTCCTCATCGATGGACATATGGCTAATGATTATAGAATCGCTTAATGCTGAACTTTCACGGGTATCTTCGATTTCCATTGGTTTCACTACTACTTTGTCATCTTCCGTATCAGGCGTAGATTTTTTACTTTCCTGTATATCCTGCATGGCCCAGATAACGGGCTCTTCAAAGCTTCTCTGCCTTCTAACCTTTTCATTTGCAGAATCGAAAGAGTTGCTTCTACAGAGCAGACGCTTCTGCATGTTGTCAACTAATTCATCTGTGCCACGTAACTTGTTAGCAGCTTCGACGATAAAATGGTTTTCACCGCCTTCATTTTGAGTTGTTTCAGCAAATTTTTGTAAATGCTCAAAAGGCACACAGGTTTCAATACACTCGGAATAGTCAAATGATTTCGAATCATCGATAATCTGTTGATTGGTTTCATCTCTCGACTCTAAATAGAGGCGCCTTTCAGCAAATAGAAAGTTGTAAACGACTTGAATGGTCTCGGAAATTGAGTTATTTACTTGAGCTCCGTCTTCTCCTTCAAATTATAAAATTGTTATATTAATTGCATACTTTTTCAAAAGCTTTTTTATACTTTCTTAATATATTCATAATCTTATAAAATGAAAGTTTAATATATATACATGTGTGCTCTCATAACTAATCTGAAATTTAACTGATTGTTCAAAATATTCTGTAGCCGATTCACACCATCGTTCGTTTCTAAGTAAAACATATACATATTTGTATTACTTTAGGGAAAGATAAATCCACTACTTTTTTTTTTACTTTGCGAAAATGGTTTAAAACTGTTTTATGGTCAATCTTTAGCTGTTGAGCGATGCTACGACTACTAACATGCTGGTCATCTGCGATTATTTTTGAGCTTTTATCGATATTTTCTTTAACATAAAAAAGGCCTGCACGGAATAGACGAAATCAATATTGCACGTAATCAGCTTATCAAAGAAAAACTGTAAAGTGTTCCGAATTTTCTCTTTGTTGGCTTCCATTGTTAACACCCTGTAACTCACAACTAAATGGAACAAACAAAAACAGCAGACGAATTTTATAAGGTATTGTAAGTGTCGTATTTTACAAAATGCTTGCATAATAATTTTAACGGAAACAAAGTTAGAATCACACAACGTATGAAACATTAGAATGTTGTAGATTAGTATTATAAAAAAAACCAAAATCTATATTTTTCATTTAATTTCACATTTTTATTATTTGCATAGATAAAAAGATTACATATATTTTTATTACATACTAGCGGACTCGACAGACTTCGTTCTGTCAAATAGATTTTGAATGTGGCAGTTCATATTTCGACCTTAAGACGTTTTTACTCTGCTGATCCTCACACACCGCCCTATCATCATGGTGACGGTTTTGTTCAGGAGAATTAAAGAGAAGGGTCAGTTCGGGTGACCTAAGTATCTTCGCTTCCACGAACTTTGGCCACCCTTTTGGGACCCACTAAAAATCCCACTGGGATGTTTGCCAGAGGGCTTCAAACTAAGAGAGGAACTTAAGGTTCAAACCTGATTGAAAAATAATCTAAAGGGATATTGGGAACCTAAAGGTGGCAAATATTTATAAAGTGGGTGCTTCAATGACAAAACATAGAGATAATTAATTATTTATTATTATTATTATTAACATAGGGTTAATAACCGATATAATAAAGAATAATGAATTAAAACGTATATAAGTATTTTCAGTAATCGCTTTATTGTAAATCAAGTAAATCATAATTATTAACAAAAATCTGTTTTATTTTTATTGTAGTGCTTTATGATATACAATGTTTTTTGTTTGATTACCTGGTGAATATACAAACAAATCTGATGGTTTTCCAACACGGTAATAGGCAACATACAATTGACCATGTGAAAAACATGGGTTTTCTAGATTAATTAATAATGTTTGTTTTTTGTTATTTTTAAAATATGTTTCTCTTTTGTACTTCTTAAAATACATATGTTTATTTTTTGGTATTCTTAAAATATGTTTGGATTTGTTTAGCCCTGCATGATTATTCTTAGAATTTACTTACCTATTTTTATTTATTATTTGGGAATGAAATCATTCTTTAACTCGTTCTGAAACTAAAACAAAAGAGAGAATATTGCGAAGCCAATCAAATCTATAGCACTTACATTTTTTGACTTTTCAATTAGGACGGGTTCATGATATTATCACTTTTGTGTGAACGCATTAGATCCTCCAACACGAATACGCACACACACGAACGCGCACACACACGCGAACGCGCAATATTTGTATGGAAAAAAGAAAAGGGCTGTTTTAGGGGTTTCCCGGAAATTATTCGAATTTTTCTCGCCGTACAAACCATCCTTGGACTTCAAGGAACATTTAAAAAATGAATTGTTAAGATTGGTCCATGTGTTGCTGAGTTATGCGCTTACCAACACATTTTGCGATTCATTTTTATATTATAGATTTCCATTTACATAAATTTCAAGTTCTTCACTGTTATTCCCAACGGAAAATGTTGCTTGACTTGAATTATTGTTAACGTATTTGCAAATGTATTTTATAACTAAGAGATAATATTCAACGTTTATGTGAGCTGAAAATCATCGAGCCAGAACAGGAGAGAAGGAACAATCCATCGGTTGTCTTTAGGCGTTATAGCCCCGCGCATATTTAGGCACAGTTATTGATATGGCACAAATTTGTTCTCCAAAACTTATACCTAACTATACAAAAATGTTAAAGAAACATTCAATATAGCAATTTTTTTAACAAACGTTTCACATCTCTTAAGGAAGGTACTAAGAATGCGATAATCAACGTCTGTTACACTACCACGTTATATATAGAGTGTTGATCGTTGATTGGTTATTGCTGGACGCTGTATTCTATCTGTTGTGCTACCGCCGAAGTTTCGATTGAAATATTGTTGTGAATGTGCTCTTTACTGTCACTTTTTAAAAAACTCAGTACTTTACTTTACTTTCCTATGATAAATAAACCTCTTTTGATGCTTTCAATGTGTTCTGCGACAGAGCATTCAAAAAACTGTAACTTTCTTCGAATCGTTCAAAAAATTTTAAAATAAAGGTGTCGATTATTTCAAAATAAATGCTCTTCCATTAGATTTTTGCTAGCAATTACCATATTTACCCATTTAGTTTTTCATTTGCTGAACATAAAATTTCTTCAAATTATTTATCAGTTCGCAAGTTGCTAACATTTGCCTTTCCGCCATAATTATTGACATCGCTTTGTAATAACCAGCATTCCGCACTTGCAAAATTTCACTGGCTGGAACCATAATCCCGTTAGAAAGTCTGTCAAAAATATGGACTTCTCCTTTAGCACGGCATTAATTAGTTCAATAGCTAAGGAATATCGCTAGCTCTAAGGTTGTTTTCGAGGATTTATAGGGCAAAAAAGAAGAAGAAGAATAGGGCAAAAAAATAAAAAATAAAAATAATATACAAAATGTTTGCAGACTTTTAAAAGATGTACATATATTATATGTATATACGAGTATCCAAAGTTTTAATTTTTCTACTTGATGTTTTGCTTGCTAAAGTGGTCGTAGTTCTGCAATACTCTATTTCCGAGTATTGGTGCTTTGATCTACTATGTGCATGATGGTACATATTTCTAGATTAAACGATATATTAAGTGAACTAGCCACTGCCCCTCTTTATAAAACCCCAGTAAACCCCTTTATACTTTAATAGTCCTTGTGGTGCGACAAAATGACAAAGTCATCTACTAACTGATATAGGGACGTGTTTTTATCAGCGATTGTGTGTAGTTGACTTGATTAAATGTTGAAGAGTAACGGGGATTGTCAACTTCCTTCCAGAAGCCCGTCCGACACAACCATCGTCTCTTTCCCAATCCACACCACATAACATCTGCCAATCAAAATTGACAACAGCATATCACATAGCTTGACTACTCTCACACAATTGTAAGCATTTTCTATATCTAAAGTAAACACAAAGATTTTCTGATTGCTATTTTTATAACAAGCAATTTCATGTACCATTTAGTTTACACTCATATGTATGTACATATGTATGTAGTAGCAGATTTTTTGTTTGCTCGGTAAGCAAAGGCGTTCTCAGGAAGGGCTGCAAATCGGCTGGGCTACAGGAAGTAATAAATAAAGAAGAAACAAACTGTAAATAACTCTTGCATTATTTGATATTTTCAATGTCGAAAAATCAATCGTTTACCCTAGGCCACAAATAATTTTATGCGGTCCTTAAAAAACTGTCCATTAAAAGACTATGCTTTTCTAGCATCAAACGCTAAAAAGTATTGCACAAAATATTTTATGACGAATAATGCATTTGTACCACATCTCTCTCTTGCGTTTTTACATTTCAGTATGGTAACTCAACTTACGGCGGCCGCCGTAGCCGAATGGATAGGTGCGTGACTACCATTCGGAATTTAAAGAGAACGTAGGTTCGAATCTCGGTGAAAACTCAAAATTAAGAAAAAGTTTTTTCTAATAGCGGTCGCCCTAGGCAGGCAACGGCAAAAACCCCCAAGTGTATTTCTGCCATGAAAAGGCTCATCATAAAAAATATCTGCCATTCGAAATCGGCTTGAAACTGTAGGTCCCTCCATTTGTGGAACAGCATCAAGACGCACGCCACATATAGGAGGAGGAGCTCGGCCAAGCACCCAAAAGGGGTGTACGCGCCAATTATATACATACATATGTATATATTTATATATATGGGGCATTCTTTCTTTTAAAACTACTCAAACTATTCCCGAGTAATAAAATTTAAGTGGATTTGAGCAGTTTTAAAAAATTAGCCGCCATGTTGTGGCCGCCATCTTGGATTTTTAAATTTTTCATTTTGTATTTTAAAGTAAACTTTATTAGCTAAATTTTGAGACCTCGTACAACTCTTTCCGTCGAAATGAATTTTTTTGGCATAGGTTGTTAGAATGAATTTAATGAATTTTGATTACATTTTTAGCCATATTAAATGAGCCATCTTGAATTTCGTTTTTGGCCACTCTGTATTGAAAAGTAGATAATAAGAGCTAAATTTTAAGCCCTATTAGAACTCTCTAGGTCAAACACATTTTTGGATGGATAGGGGTCTCCCGTTGAGAAAGAATGCCCCATATATATATATATATAACTCAACTGAATAGCTGTTCCATTTGTTGATATGTACTTGCACATATCATGGTACTGAATTGATAAGTGAAATCATTGACATCAAGATTTAGGAAGACTATATCGAGAACAGCGGCCATTATGAAAATCAATCCAAACTACACTTCTATACTCTCAAGATATAGCTGGATTTTATGTACTCCAGTGATATTAGAAAACTTAGAGCCAAATGAAACTTTCTAGAAATGTATGTTTGCAAAAAAAATATTAAAAATGGAGCTTTAAAACAAAAATAATTTTTTTGATTAAGGACATTTGCTGGTTTCCATCTGTTTTGATCATTTAGAACATATGAAATAAAGTTGATTATTCCTTACCTGAATCTTGGTTCCTTGGTATAAAATAGGTGTTGGAAATTGGGTCAGCATCTCTTTGTAAGTTTCGCTGGATACCAATTGAATCTTCAGGTAAAATTATTGCTGTGTTGATATTTACTTCACCTGGGCCTGATTCGTAATTATTGGATAAAGGTTTGGCTTCTGGCAAATTTTGTGTAACTAAATAAATATTAGTAAAGAAAACCAAGTAGTTGTTTAATAAAGCATTACTCTGAAATTATATTGGTATATTACTTTTATTTAACTCCATCGAAGTTTCAATAGGTTCTACTCCCACAAACCAATTAACTTTGCTCTCACTTGTAGGACATGGTGTGGCATCACTTTCCACCAAGGAATTTTTCTTTGATGTACATTGATTAGCAGACAATTTATTGTTATATTTATGTACTGCTTGTGATATTTCTGTGTTTCTTTTTTTACACTTGTAACCTAAATATGTTTTGTATGCCTTTTGAATGACAGCTGCTGCTTTTTCGTTGGTCCATTTCTTTGAAGTTATGAGATTTTTTCTTTTGTTGTGCTGATTAACATGTGGTTCTTCTATTTTGATCTCATGACTATTTTCATATCTATCTCTGTAATCTTTTTTAAGGTGCTCAGTTTCCTTCAAAGTTGTTTCCGAGTTAAAGCTGATTTGAAACTCACTCTTATTTGTATTTTCAGATTCTAAGTTAACAGGCAAGCCTTCCTGTTTTCCCGGAAAACCACTATCGCTTTCCTTACGTTTACCATCCAAATATCTTCGAATATTTCTTTGAATTATGGATGCAGCTAAATACTTTGCCGAATTACTTTGTATTGCAGCAGCAGCTTGATGTCTATTTTTACTCACATCTTCCTCATGTTTAGATTTGGTGGCATTAATGCTTGTAGTTTCTTGGCTGTTGCAGTTTATAGATTTAGATTCAGATGTATCTTGATCTTCTATACCCATTTTAATTAGTAAAGTCAAACTCGATTCAGCGGAATTATTCTCTTTTTCAGTATAATTTAACAAATTGTTTTTATGTTTTGATTTTAAGTTACGACCTTCTAGACCCAATTCTTCATCAGCGTTAATTTTAATTTTTTTTGTTTCATATATTCCACCCTGAACTTCTGCAATTGTGTTAAAAGATTTCGGACGATTACTGCTAAATGTTTCAAATATACCCTCAAATTCTTCTGATAAAATGAACTCATCTGATTCTTTTGATTCAGTCCAACTGCTTGACAAATCGCTAGTAGTTTCAGAGGAAAAGTCAGTTTCGTTTTCATTTTTCATTCCGTCTTTATTGTCTCCTTCGTTAACTTCAATGATTGTATCCAACCCATTTATAGTGAATTCTCCGCCTTCTATTTCATCAAATGAATTGTTTCGACCGAACGTTTCAGCATTTAAAGTGTTCATGGATTTTTGTTCTTTTATGAGTTCATACGACTTTGCTGTAAAATGCTTATCGGGTTTCGACAAATAAAATCGTGCAGTGTCCTGTAAAGATGTTTTGCGAAAGTGTAATTCTTCTTCAGTTGTTTCTGTATTTTCGCTTTTGATTCCAGTTAAACCCTCAACTTTTTTGAGATCTTGGAATAGTTTTTTTTGGCATTCCATATCTATTGGAGTTTCAGTGTGTTCAATATTATAGTGAATAGCATTGCCTGCTTCGTTTAAGTGTTTTCTCTCGCTTGTGGATTCATTCGGGAATATGCATTCTGTTTGAACACCAGATTTATTCAATACCTCATTACGTGTATTATTACTGGAATTGTTTACTATTGAATGTTTATTAGTCGTAAAAGGTATTATAAAAGCAGTTGATTTTTTTAAATGTTTACTCGTGTGGGCTACATTTGCTTGTTGAATAGAAGCTCCGTAAAGATAAGTAGCCGTTCTGTCTTCTGCGTTGTTTTTTATCTTACGGGGAGGTTTGTCTTCTGTTATCAATCCTATTTCTAACGAGTCTTCCTCGATGTCAGTCTCTTTGGGGGAAGAAATTTCGAGAGAATCTTTTTCACAGGCACTGTCATTTAAACTATTTAAAATTTCCGTTTTATTACACACATCTCCAACCGTAGGTAGAGGAAGTACAATGCCACTCGAATTTTGCCTGTTTCTTGGCGACGTACATTCTATATCATTCTTACTTATTTCATTTCGAAACTCTGTGTTAATTACAGTCCCATTCTCATACCAAGGCATTTTAACATCAGTTTTGAACGATTTTAAGTGAATTTCAGCTACACGCGCATCGAGTGGCCTTCCAATAAAATGATCTTTTACATTGTCTTTTACATTATCCTTATTTGATTGCTTTGTCTTTTTTTGATACATCATACGTTCTACATTTGGTTTACTATTGTTAGTACCGACAACCCCATTTGGATTTCGTGATCCAATAATATTATCAGATGTGAAATTACCATTAGCTAAAGTTGAAACATTAATGCATATATAAACTATTTTGCGGCCTTAGGTTTATAAACATTTTTTAATTATGTGTTTTGTGTTACGTTTTTTAAATAGTGGATGCAATAATGCTTTATTTTACTTATAATTACTTATTGTTTACATTCTGCGTAAAAAGTATCCTGAATTGTTAAATAAAACCCGAAAGATTAGTTTATTTACACCAGCGCCTTCAAAGTAAGTCCCATATAGTGCAATATTACTATATCAGCGCTTGACCCAATCCTCCACACACGTGGTGCTATTTCCATGATTGTTTTTGGTGAATATTTTCTCGCAAACGTCTCACGAAGCGTAAATAGTACTCCATATTCACTGCTTCCCTTTTGGAATGAATTCGAAGTGCACCACACCACACAGCACTCAAAAGTATGATATCCAATAACTGCTGCTGTCAACACAATGAGTGACAGATCGGGGTCAAATTACGTATGGTAACTTGTAAAGCTACTGTTACTAACTTAAGAAATAATTCCGGATACTTTTTACACTTTTAATTAAATATATGTATCTATTTAATAAGGTTCGTATAGTCATAGACTTAAATAAATAAATGGAATGAAAGGAAATAAATGAAATGAATAAAATTTATTTCTGTTTACAAATATTCTACCACGCTTTCCTACATAACTACCTCCATTTTTATTATATTACAATAATAAAATACCACTCCGACGATGGCCGCTGTAGTCGAATTAGTTCATGCGTGACTACGATTCGGAAGTGCGAATGTTCGTGCATGAAACACCAATTGCTAGAATAAGTTCTTTCTAATAGCGGTCGTCCCTCGGCAGGAATGGCAAACCTCCGAGTGCACTTCTGCCATGAACACAAAAAAACCATTTGCTGTTCGGAAGCGCCTTAAAACTGTAGACCTATCCATTTGTGGAACAAGATCAAGACGCACGCACCAAAAATAGAAGAAGGAGTTCCGCCAAACAGCCAAAAAGGATGTAAACGACAATTATATAATATATGTACGTATGTATATATTAGTTTGGGGAAAAAGAAATTCTTTATTTTCTTGGTAGATGGCTGTAGTGATCGATATCTCGTAAAGTATCGATCAAACAATTTAAGGTTTATGTTCGTTGTTAAGGTGATATTCCACATTAAAAAAACTCGTTTGCTATTTTTTTTCTTCCATTTGGTTGTGAGTTACATGGTGTTAACAATGGAACTCAACAAAGAGAAAATTCGGGACATTTTACAGTTTTTCTTTGAAAAGGGCGAAAATGTACCTATTCCAGGCCGCTGAAATTGTGAGTGCTGTTTATGGTGCTGATAGTGTAACAGCTAATTACATGCAGTTGTGGTCCCGTTGATTCCGTTCAGGCATTTTTGATATTAAAAAAAAATTTCGATAAAATCACAGAAATAATAGAAGTTGACCGGCATGTTAGTAGTCTTAGCATCGCCCAGGAGCTAAAGATCGACCATAAAATAGTTTTAAAATATTTTCACAAAGTAAAAATAAAAATATTGGGTTTCTTTTTCCCCAACCTAATACATATATAGGTATACCATATAATATATAATTTGGTTTCTGAAGTAACACCATGCTTTTTGCTTCAAATTCACATCGTATTTATCTAATAACTTTGCAGTTACCAAGCAATCGCGGTTGGTGCCCATGTGGTTTTTACCATAACGGCAATTTCTCGCCTGGTGACTTAAATGTTCGGCGTCACTTGTACTGGTGTGACCGTATCGATATTGCGTAGAGCATTGGTAGATATTCCAATTCAGAGTGAAGAGTCCCTTAATAATAGTAATAGTGAATTCTGTGACTTATTGATGTATAGTATATGAATGTGTCTGTATGTTTTAAATTTATGTTGTGTCGGTGTTGTACAATATTTTTAACCTAGAGCTTTGAGCAGGTGTCTTTGATTTATGTTCAAAACTTATATATATATTTGTATATATAATGGGCGCTTACACCCTTTTGGGTGTTTGACTGAGCTCCTCCTCCTATTTGTGGTGTGCGTTTTGATTTTGTTCCACAAATGGAGGGGCCTGCAGTTTTAAGCCGACTCCAAACGGCAAATATTTTTTATGAGAAGCTTTTTCATGGCAGAAATACACTCGGAGGTTTACCGTTGCCTACCGAGGGGCGACCGTTATTAGAAAACAACTTTTTCTTCATTTAGATGTTTCACGGAGATTCAAACCTACGACGGCCATCTTCAAAAACCGTCAAAACTTAAGTAGTAATAATACAATATACTTATAGTCGAAGATCGATTGTGGCATGAACTGTGTGGCATGGCGCGCTATCCTGCTGAAACCAAAGACCAAGTCCAAGCCCATGTCCTTAGTTTTCGGCCATAAATAAAATAGTGAAATCGGGAGAGGTCCACTATGTGAACCATCCTATATATAAAAAAGCTTGCTTTTATCATATATTTATGCGCTTGAGCTACTGTTTGAAGAAACCTTAGAGCACCATATAGATACGAGAACTTTTCGGAGCGAGTGGACTAATTTAAAAAGTGCACAGACAAAAAATTCATTAGGAGATTCCGCTTGATGAAATTCACTTTCTAACAAATTTGGAGCAGGATCGGTGGTACAATTTAAGGCAAAACGGAAAGAGAAATCATAAATATCGCAAAAGCGAAACCCATGTATGGTATCTGACTTTTTATTCTCAATCACCTCTGTATTTCTCCACTCTTTTGGTGTAGATCTATTATCCTGCGTAGACTTGACAAACTTCGTTTTAACATTGTATCACTAGATCTTAATTCTCTTAATACTTAGTTATGCATGTTTTGGAAAAGAGAATTCTATTTAACTTATTTAACTGTAATGCTCATTTACGGCGAATCAACAACAGCAAGTAAGGCTAAATTTGGTTGTTAATTTTTGAAATCGAACAAACTCATAGACAATGAAGCTTATATGATAGCTTCTAACGTAGACGGATGAAGGGAAATTTGGTCTTAACATATAAAGAGTGGGTAAACCTCGCCCGTTGTTAATAATCTGTATACGAAATTTAAATGAGGTACCTTGTTTGAGCGAGTTTTATTGAGTTGTTATCAACTAATGTTTTCAAAATTTTACGTTATATGGTGGACGTGATTATTGACAGATTTCACCAATTTTTACTACCTCCCTTGGACAAAGAATAATACATGTACAAAGTTTGAAAGAAGTATATTAATCTTTGCTTGAGTTATCGTACACCCGAACGGACGGACTATTAAGCAAACATGGTTAAAACGACTTCTCTTAACATTTTGACGATTATGGTATATAATGGTTTAACTAGATTAACATTATTCCAGATAATTTAAGGAAAAGTCTTAGATCTCGTGTTAAGTTTAAATTGTAACAATTCAGGAAGGATTTGTCAAGAATAACTTGGCGAAAATATTACGGATATATTGAAAAGCATGTCCCAAAACGTACATATGTAGGAAATATGCTTTCAAGAAGTGATACAGTTATGGTTAACTAAGAAGCTAAAAAATCTGGAAAACAAAAAGACGCCTTCTTTTAAATTGTGCAAAAAAACAACTATTTAAAAATAAACTATTTAAAGTACTCAGTTCTGCGCTATAGCTACCTCCAATAAAATAAATCTTATATTTCTTCCATAAACTTCCATTCGTACTAAGTATGACCGATTAGTTGAGTTAATACTCCATTCATATCCCGGAGGATGTATTACCATATACGACGGCGGTTCAACAAGTATCCGTATTTGATGACAGAGAGTGTTCCTGAGAGAAGTTGGTGTTAACATCGTGTGCTGCCATCTATCAAACGAAGGCAAAACAAATTTCAGACTGATTGATAGTTTAGATTGGACTTGGTACCTATTCAAGTAAGTCGAGTTTCGTGATTTTCGCTAAGATATAAGCAGTATTGTTCGGTAATTCGCTTTTTGTTTTTGGGTAATAAAAAATGCGAGGAGATAAAAGCAAAGTTAGATGCTGTCTATGGGGACGCTTAACCATCTACGACCACAGTTTGATATTGGTTCAACGAATTCAAACTTGGCGAACTTCCGTTTTTGATGAGGAGCGACCAGGACG
Organism: Anastrepha ludens; assembly: GCF_028408465.1. Taxonomy (NCBI): domain Eukaryota; kingdom Metazoa; phylum Arthropoda; class Insecta; order Diptera; family Tephritidae; genus Anastrepha; species Anastrepha ludens. The sequence goes on from NC_071498.1 coordinate 76,007,680, forward strand.
CCCGGCAGACGTGATTACCGAGGAAATCAATCAAAAGTCCACGATATGATTCTCACTGATCGAAGAACGAAAGTGCGCGAAGTAATAGAGGCCATAGGTGTGTCGACAGGAGCGGCAATTAATATTTTACATCATAAGTTGGCGATGAAAAAATTGTCGACGCGATGGGTGATGCAATTGTTTACGGTGGACAAAAAGCGGATGCTGCTGTTAACTTCGAAGCAGTGTTTGGAGCAATTTAAGCGAGATCCGAAGGAATTTTTGTGTCAAGTTGTCACCGTTGATTTCACCTGGACTCGTCATTACATACCAGAAACTAAGTAACAATCTCCCGGCGAATCGGCTCCAAAGATGTCGAAGACAGTCTCAGCGGCCGAAAAGGTCATGGCTACGATTTTTTAGGATGCGAACGGCGTAATCCCCATGAATTTTTTATAAAAAGGAAGAACGATCACTGGGCAATACTACAGTGAGTTATAGGACCGCTTCCACAAAAAATTTAAAAAGACACAACCACATTTGGCAAAAAAGAAGGTGCTGTTTCTCCACGGTGTGTGTGTGGTGTGAGTACTTAGTATGTATTTCCCAGGTTACTGGACAAGCTACAAATGTTAAATTTTTAACTTAACTATTGCCAAAACACTATCATTTTGACAATTCTAACATCAAAATTTTAACATTTTAATATTTTTCAAATTTTAAGATCGTTTTTTTTAACTACGTTAACTCAACATTTTTACGATATTTTTATGAGTTGGATCGATTACTAATTTAAATTTTTAATTTTATTATTAATTATTTTAAATATTTAAAATATTTCACTGTTGGTAAATTCTGACAGTGAAATTTTTTATGTATAGTATAGAAGAAGTTAATGAAGAATTAAGGGTGGTATAAAAGGAGTTTCCCACCCAAAATATTGATTATAATAAAAGTAAAGAATGAAATATCATTAAAATTTTAAATATTCTTAACGCGTATTTTCAGGGGGGACGCTAGCGGAATATTGATGTACGTTATTTTAAATATTTAACTTAGAAAAATTTTAAATATTCTTAACGCTAGCGTCCCCCCTGGAATAATGACGTTGACTCTGTCAACGGTTTCCGAAGGAAACATGTAATAAATAAATAAATAATTGGCGCGTACACTTCTGTTAGGTGTTTGGCCGACTTCCTCCTCCTATTTGTGGTGTGCGTCTTGATGTTGTTCCACAAATGGAGGGACCTACAGTTTCAAGCCGACTCCGAATGGCAGATATTTTTTTTGAGGAGCTTTTCCATGGCAGAAATACACTCGGATGTTTGCCATTAAATTAAAAAAAAGAACAGCTTTCTTTAACATATTTAGAAAAAACTAATTGGAGTGATAAAACAATAAATAATGAAGTCGAAAAAATAATATTAGAAAAATATAAAAAACAAATAATAAAAAACCTAATTCAATAAAAAATCAAACATTTTTTTATACTGCAAACAAAAATTCAAACATTGTTTTATATCTACCATCATTAGATTATTGTTCTTTATCTATTACTAAAAAACTAAACTGTTCTTTCCAACATTGGATACACATGGTCATTAAATATATGCTTTAGATTTAAATCTTGTTTAAATAAAATTATATAGTTAGCATAGTAAATACATTTTTAATTTTTTTTTAATATATAGAAATGGGAAAAGATAAATCAAATTACAATATAAAAAAAATAATGATTTTCAAATAGCAAAAGACTTGCATAAACCAGTAAGAAAAAATTTTGAAAGAAGGAAAATTAATACTAAAGGCATAAATGAACTATCGACAGCAGATTTACTAATTATGACAATTGTTAATGTTAGAATTAATAGAGGATACAAATATATGCTTAATGTAATTGATACATTTTCTAAATTTGCTTATATAGAACCATTAAAAAAGAAGGATGGAAAAAAACTTCTGAAGCATTTTTAAATATTATTAAAAATGCAGGTTGTGCACCAAAATTACTTCATACAGATTCTGGTAAAGAATTTCTAAATAAATATTTTCAAGAAGTTTTAGATAAATATAATATTAAAATGTATCAAACATTTAGTGAAAAGAAATCTTCAATTGTAGAAAGATTTAATAGAACCATTAATGAAAAACTAAAAGTACGATTTGAAATTCAGAAAAGTACTAATTGAATTTTTGATAATTGTTTTACATTTAATAAAAATAATTTCGAAAAACCAGTTTTTAAAATTGGAGATAAAGTAAGAATTCAGTCACATAAAAAACTAAAACAAATATAAAAATAATTAGACTCGACAAATATAATATTTTATATTTGTAAAATTTATCCTTCTAATTCAAGAAACATATTTAAATTATGAACAATATTAGGTAAATCTTATAAATTTGAACTTCAGAGATTTCTACGAAAACTTATAAAGAAAAATTACAAAGAACTATTCAATAAATTTAAACTTTTCATTTTTTGGTCCGCGCGGACCAATACTTATCTTGCAGTTATGCTTTATAAAAGCTTTGCTATAAAGCTTATTTGCTTTGCTATATTCACTCTGTCAATGGCATAAAGCTTATTCTATAGTTTGTGAGCAATGTTGATAAGATCAACTGTTTCTGAAAGAAACATGCTCACTTTGTGAACGATTTCGACAGAGTCAAAATATACTACCCAACTATAATTACATTACTTCCATATGTACTGTTTAGATGAGTTGGTTAAGCGATTGAAGTTGTAACAATAGTTTTTGTTGGAAAGTCGCTGTTATTTTTAAAGATACTTGCAAAAATGAAGTTGTTCTTTTCTTTAATTTAAAAATTAACTTAATTTTTAGAATTACAAACTTGTACTATTTTAATTTTAAACATATATCAAATATATTTAACGCGTATTTTTAGTGGGTTATTAGCATCCCCCCTGGAATATTGATGTACTCGTAACATAAATATTAATATTAAAATAGTTAAAAACGTTAAAATAATTAATAATAAAACTAAAAACATAAATTAGTAATCGATCCAACTCATAAAAATAACGTCAAAATTTTGAGTTAACGTAGTTAAAAAAAACGATCTTAAAATTTGAAAAATATTAAAATGTTAAAATTTTGATGTTAGAATTGTCAAAATGATAGTGTTTTGGCAATAGTTAAGTTAAAAATTTAACATTTTTAACTTGTCTAGTAACCTGGGAAATATATACTACTGGTGTGTTACCAGTACATTCATCCAGAGTTTTCGCCGCCAAACTGCACGAATTGCTACCGCACCAACCGTATATACCCGATCTCGCTCGCTGCGACTTTTTCTTGTTCCCATGAAGACATGGCTCACCGAAAAAAAAATTAGATGAAACGAGGAAGTCATTGTCAAGACAGAGGCGTATTTTGGAGAGTTCGAAAAATTCAATTTCTTGGAGGAGTTAAAAAATGTCCGGAGCGTTGGAAAAAGTGTATCTTTCTAAAAGGGGACTATGTAAAAAAAAAAAAATTTAAATGGTGTCTTCATTTCTAACTTAATGAACCCCCTCGTATTATTTGATATGATTTCCTCGTGTTTCCTCAAAAATTGTTCGATTCGTAACTTAAACAACGGTTTTTTTTTGCCATCAACATGGAAATAATATTTCATAATTTTCATCTATAGAAAACAACAGGGGCGTTTCAAAGCTATCTCCTATTCCAAAATTATTTGAACTACTTATTACTAATACAGTGAACTTTCAATCTCTTAATACATTTTCCACGGGTTTTGTAAAAGCAAATCAACTACTCGTATTCGTGAATTCACAGCTCACGCCTCAAATGAGTTTCGAGAAAATGTCACCGATCTGAAGTTAGCGTAAGTTGAAAATCTCTATCCGCAACAAAGTTCGGGTCTTTGGATAATTCGTACAAAAATAGTATATGTAATTTGGTTCCTAGATCTTATTACTAGCTGAACGATTTCTTTTGCTTAACAAAAATTCTCTTTAACTATGTATATAAATGAGTATTAGAGAGGCGCTAACCAATTGGTTTTGTAAACGTGTTTTATAACTCGTAATTTCAGTTGTTATTTTATTTTCAATTATTTTCAAAGATTGCATTTCCAACGTAATTGATATTTCTTTAGGGGCTCCCCCCTACTGAAATTCAAAATTATATGCTTTCGTGAAGAACCGTTCAGCCGAATTCTTATCAAATAGCCAACATACCCAACCTTCTTTTGGGTAAAAATTCTGAAAAAAATTTAACTCCAATTCTAAATTCTTTTGGGTCATAATTCTGAATTTTGATTATTCTGCAAAGACTAAATACCGTAAAATTAATATTCTGGGTATTATATTTCTATATGCAAATTTATTTTGGGCCACAGTTCGGTATTTTTTGCAGTATTTATGTTATGTTTTCAATGAAAAAATTAGTATTTTTTAAAAAAACGAAAAAAAAGGTCACTTCTCTGCTATAAGTTAAAGCAATGTCATATATTTTACATTGCGATTTCGCGGAGTTAATGCATGACTATCGAGGCACATGGTCATAAGTATATATGCCTTACAATATAGGAGAAATTAAATTTATATTGATTTGAACCGTTTCTGAAATTAGCAATAGTTAGCAATATACCCTTCTTTTCTAAAAATTCCTTTTGAAAACAGAACTTCCGTACTAAAAATTCTGACAATCCTTCTTTTTATTGTTAAATATTTATTCTCATATATTTATTGTTATATGAATCTGTTAAAATATTTATTCTCATATATTTCTTGTTATATGAAACTGTTAAAATAATAAATTCGAAAATTCAGTTACAAAGGAAAACGAAAGCTGCTTCACCAAACTCTTCCTCGATTGCTACTCCCTACTTCTATCCTTCAGCCTTGCCACTTGTCGTTGATACCAGGCTTGCCACTTGTTGTTGACATTATGATCTGCACTGTTATTAAAATTTTTAAACAGATTATTTCGACATAAAGAATTTTATTAAGTATAATTTTACAATACAGAGTTTTAACAACCAGAATTTTGAACACAGAATATTGTACCATAAAAATTTCGCACCACCCAACAGGTTACATACAACCGTTTTGTGAATAAAATTGTCCGTGAGGGTGTCAAAAGAATACTTTCCATATAAGGGGGCGTCCATAAATTACGTGAGGTGTTTTTTTCAATTTTCTGTACCTCCCTCCCCCCCTGATGAGATTTCGTGAGATTTTATTCAACCCCCTCCCCATCCCCCAATCTCACGTCAGACTTTAAAAAATGTGGGTTTCTTTTGTAAACGCGTTAGATTGTTATTGTAAAAAGAAAAAAACAATTGCTTCGTGCTTTTATTTACGACTAGTTAAGACTAGTAATCAATATTGCTGAGAGTTATAAGTGTAATACAAATTTAACAATACTCGTAGAAGACTTAAATCGTAACTACTGCGATTAAAAAAAGAATATCTACTCTAATTCAGTCCATGGAGAATCATGCGCGGTTTCAAGAGAGACTATTGGGACCAACATGTCCATATGATTTTCAGTAAAATCATCTGCTCCTTCAACTTCGTTCTGATCTATCCACTCTAAGCCGTTGACGCTTGCGCACAGTAACTCATTAGCTCGCCTGTGCTCTGCAGCTCTTGTGATAGATGCAAAGTAAATACCGCATGTACAGCAGCATATTTTCTTTAAATCATCACGTATACTTGGGCAATAGAGATCATAAGGCGTGCTGATAAAGGCATTCAGCGGTTGAATCGGTAGGCGTATTAGAAATGGAGCAAATAACTTTCCGTCATGTTCTTTAAAGTCCGAAATTAACCAACGTCAATCAACCTAAGAGATGGGGTATGGAGGTGGCAGAAAACAGTCGTGAAGAATCATATGCAGATCACTCCGGCGTGGGCTGAAGCAGTTCTGATCATCGCATTTCACAACCTAAAAAAAAATTAAAAACAATTTCCCTTTGTAACTCTTAATAAAAATTTGTTGACATTCGCGCTCGTTAAAAAACTAAAAAAATAAAATAAAATAGGCACGCATAAAAATTTGATATGAATCAATTGCAATGTACCTGGAGTAAATATTGGCTCTCTCTAAACAAAGAAGGTTGGAACCTGTCCGTGTGTCGCTGCCACTCAGCTCGTACGCTCTTGTTCATCGAGTCGCACGTTCGGCTGATAGTGGCGCGAAAACAAACGACGGGCTACACTGTACCGTAAATTCAGATTAAATTGAGCGATTTGGTATAAAACAAATATGGTGGTTTGACAGCAGTAATGTATAACGTCGAAGTATGAATGAAATTATTTTCTTTCGAACGAATTAGTGAATGATCTTAATCATACTACGATTACGCTTAAGACTAAATCTTAAGCATGTACAATCTGGATAATGGACCAAAATAGTATACTTTTTTTTTGTTTCAATCAGAAAAAAATTGCGTGATATTTGCCGAGACCGCCCCCTCTCTCCAACGTAAGATTATATGAGATTTGACTCGACCCCCTCCCCCCTTAAATATCTCACGTAATTTATGGACGCCCCCTAAGGATAATTTTTAAAAATAAAAAAAGTGGTATCTCTGTTATAAATGAATGTTATTAGTTACTCAATTTGGATATTGCTTCAACCGACCGATGCAAGTAAAATTAAAAAAAAAAGGTGGATGTCACGTCCATTTTTTGGTAAAAGCGTGTATCGCGATATCGACTAATAAAACCCGCCCAAACTTCGTAGAAGTATTGCTCCCCACCTCAGTTAGATTCAACATGAATGTTATTGAGATCGGACATAAACCACGTTACAAGCTCTAACTCAAGAAAAAGTAAGTTGTAAGTAAGTAAGTGGATGGAATCGGTTAATAACCACGCATCGCATAAAACTCTAATTTTTAAGCAAGTGAGAACTAAGCTCTTAATTCGGAGGGAACAAGTCGATCCGGACCGACTTTAAAATTATTGTGTTTATGATAATTTGCTTGTGATTTCTTTGCTTAATCGCCTAAGCAAAAGAAGTAAACAAATTTAAACGAGTTCAATGATGCTGTTTTTTTATTAAATACTTGTGTAAATTGTACGAAGATTTCTGCTATTTTGTATTGCTTGCTCAGTTATTAGTTTTTCTGTATGCCTTAAATAAAGACATTCTAGACCATAAATTCGTTAGTAAAACATAAATATTCAATTTCAATGAAATCGGACCTTAAACAAGACTTTTACAGTTACCTTAACCCCGGCGCTATCTGTCGAGTCAATACATAATTTGAATAATTTAATTCAGCTTGTTACATTTTTAGTTAACGAGTTCTAAATATAAGCGGGAAATAGCTTAATTGTGTATATGTATAAGACTATTATTTTTCTTATTGTTATTATTAAAACAACAGAAGTAGAAGTTGAGGAATGCGAGCATCTTCCATAAAATCAGCAGAATTTAGAATTCACCAATTCTGGCGACAAAAAAAACACACCCAGAACAACCAAAACAATGAGAAATGACTCCTGCCCATTTCAAGGCCATGTACCACTTAAGCGCTTCCTTGCAACGGCACTGGGAGAGGGTGGAGAGATGCAAGCTTCACGAAGCGCAGGTGTGAATATCTCTGACACGGCTAATATATATATCCCTGGAACGGCTAATAAAAAAGTAACCTCAAGATGGCTGACAAAAATATCAGTAAACGAGGTAAAGAAGAAGCGCTTATAAAAAAAAATGAAATGCCTAGAGATGACGGTAAAACCAAGAAAAACTCAGAGATCTAGATGCTGTAATGATAATACTAACAGAAGAACACAACTACGCCGAAGTGTCAAAGAAACTACTTAGCAAAATGAAATTGATCGAAGAAGTAGTATTACTGAAAAACTGGCAAAATGAAAATAAGTGCCATTTTATTGGAACTCGAATTTTAAATTCGTGGTGACTCAAAAAATATGACAATGCTGGAGATGCGGAATCCAGATGTCCCAACAATATACGCCGATATATATAAGCCGAAGAAGTCCACGAAAAAATCGCTCGAGGCCGGAAAATAAAACCGCAACCACAGAGATTGTGCATCCAGTATGGTGAAGAAAACAATAAAAAATGTTTGACCGAAGTGCTGCATATTTCTGGGTCCTGAAGAAAACTTGCTCGGCCACATACTTGGGTAGACGGGTTTAAATATGGCAAAAACGTTGACATGTCATAAGTGCCAACCAACGGGATTTAGGATATAAAACTTTAATCCAGAAACTTTTAGAAAAAGAAATTACGCTAACACTTGCTGATATTGTGTTTCCAAATCATCTACTAAGAGAAACAGATTTGAAGCCACAGCAACTTTAAAAATCAACTAAGCTTTTAGAAGGTTATCAGAAGGTGCTGAAGGTTATCTGTGTTCGAATGTCCTACCTCAACGCCTGGCTGAGAGAAGAAATATTTACGTAAAAATAGAGGAAGCAAAGTGCACAGGGAAATACTGCTCACTTTACACGGTTGACCCCGCGGAAAACTTTACGAAGATTTATTATACAGGGTGAGCCATATAGCGTTTGCTTTTTGAACCACCTTTTTTTTTTGAGAATGGTAACACAAATGACATGTCAAATGGAGTCATAATTTACTTAAAGGTTTGACATTTACGAAATGGGACGCTATACGTTTGAACAAAATTGGGAAATATTGAAAACCTATTTCCAAAGTGGTGACGTGACATGCTCAACGAGTTTTTGTTTCCAAAAATTAAAGAGGATGACATGGACGACATTTGGTTTCAACAGGACGGTGCAACTTGTCACACTGCCAAAGTTACACTCGAACTTTTGGCTACCGTTTTTGAATTCCGATACCAATTGGCCGCCTCGGAGCTGTGATTTAAGCCCGTTGGACTATTTTTTATGGGGAGCCGTTAAGGACAAATGCTATGCGAACCATCCAGAGACGATTGATGCTTTAAAACACGAAATCGAAGTTGTCATTCATGAAATTGGAGCCCAAACAATCGAAAATGTGCTTAAAAATTGGGTTGATCTAATGGCCTACTGTAAAGCCAGTCGCGGCGGTCATTTCAACGATATTATTTTTCATTCATAAATGACAATGTTCAATCTTCAAAATAAAAAAAAAAAAGTTTGAAAAGATATTGATTAGTTTTTTTTATAGCCGATTCAAAAAGCAAATTTTACATGGCCCACCCTACATCTTTAAGTGGCTGCGGCAATACTAGAATGAGAAAACTTTCGTCGAAATAACATGTGTTTTGATCAGGTTAATCTATACTGGGAGCAATACCAAACATCGTAGAGAGTTTCGAGGGCACCCACTAACTGAGGAGTAGAACTACGCAGCATTGGATGTGAGGATGGATCGACATACTCGAAGTTCTGGAGTCACGCTACTAAACTGATATAGGAATTCAGTACTTCTCTATTTGTTATCATTATTATTATAAAGCGACCGCCGTAGCCGAATAGGTTGGTGCATGATTACCATTCGGAACTCAGAGTTCGAATCTCGGTGACAGTTCAAAACAAAAAAAGAAAATAAATAAAAGCGGTCGCCCCTCGGCAGGCAATGGCAAGCCACCAACTGTATTTCTGTCATGAAAAATCTCCCGAAGAAAATATTTCGTCCGGAGTCGGCTTGAAACTGTAGGACACTCCATTTGTGGAACAACATCAAGACGCACGCCACAAATAGTAGGAGGAGCTCGGTCCAACACCCAAAAAGGCGTTTGCGCCCGCGAATTCATTATGCGCTGCATTAATCTGTGGGATGATCTATCTTAAATGGGACGTTTTTTCAGGGTGTTCGGAACAGTTAACCCGTATTCCTTTGCTGCACAGTACACTTTTAACATACCTCGAAGCAGCTTGCCAATTCTCTAAGAAACTTTTTGCTGAATATTTTGCTAGCTTGGGAAATATGTGCGGTGCCCGTCATCATTCCCATTTAATTAAACCTCAATAATGCAAGAGCTAAGCTAATATAAGAATATCTTTTACGAATCTTATTTTAATTATTTAGCGCAGAGAACACATCGCACTAAATACCTTTTAAATGTGTGCATAATTAAAGTGAAATATACATAAATAAATTAATATGTACATACCTTTCATTAGTGAAGCACTTTGATGCGTCAAGTTGTTTCCACTGTCATCTAAATCAATAATATCCTGGGATTCCAATGCAATTTCGTTCCTATCGAAAGGGCTTATATTTGTTTGGCAATTTTCAGTACCATTATTGTTGCACGAAGAAATTGTTAGTTGGTATTTAAAATTTTTATCGTTACTTTCAATTAATATATTATTTTTCGATACCTCATTTTCTTTCACAATATTTAATTCATTGAGTGAGTTGGTTTCCTTTTCATTACTTTTTGTTTCATTATTAATCAAATGCTGTCTGGATTCACAATGGTCAACACATTTTTTATTCGGTTTCTCTAAACCTGTTTCTTGCATTTCAAAGCTTGATGGGTGGCTTTTCTCTTCATTAGCTCTAGAAATAATCTCTTCATTAATGGCGGTATCATAGGATTTGTTAGGAGCGATAGAAATTTGCTCATTTGAATGTGGTGGCGAATCAAAATTTGCATCCATTTTTTCATGGGCTCCTTTAGAAATTTCCTCTTTGGCTTCAAAACTTGATTCATTAGTTGCATCTTCATTGTCTTTAAGAATGAACTTTGCGCTTGTAATAACCTCAGTTAATTTATTAGCAACGGGAGAAATAATCTCATCTAAATGAGGCGTGGATTCACAATTATCAAAAACTTTTGCATCGCTCTTGTTAGAGATCACTTCTTTGAGTTCAAAACTGGGTGGGTTTTTTATTTCATCATTACTTTTAGGTATAATCGTTTCTTTAACGGAAGTCTCAGATACTTTATTAGGAGCGATAGAAAGTGCTTTATTTGAATGTGGTGGAGATTCATAATTTCCATCCATTTGTTCATGGTTTCCTGCAGGAATTAGTTCTTTGGCTTCAAAACTTGATTCATTAGTTGCATTTTGATTTTCTTTAAGAGTGAACTTTGCGTTAGTATTAGCCTCAGACACTTTAACAGGAACGAGAGAAATACTCTCAATCAAATGAGGCACGGAATCATTATTGTCAGCTACTTTTTCAACGCTCTTGTCAGAAATTACTTCTTTGATTTCACAACTGGAAGGGTTTTTTATTTCTTCATTACTTTTAGATAAAATCGTTTCTTTAATGGAAATCTCAGACCCTTTGTTAGGAGCGATAGAAATTTGCTCATGTGGTGGCGATATAAAATTTTCATAAATTTTTTCATGGTTTCCTGCAGGAATTAGTTCTTTGTCTTCAAAACTTGGTACAATGGTTGTATCGTCATTGTTTTTAAGAATAAACTTTGCGTTTGTAATAACCTCAGACTCTTCATCAGAAGCGAGAGAAATAGCCTTATCTAAATTAGACGCTGATTCACAATTATCAGCTACTTTTGAATCGGTTTTGTCAGAGATCTGGTCTTTGATTTCACAACTGGATGGGATTTTTATTTCTTCATTACTTTTCGATATAATCGTTTCTTTAATGGAAGTCTCAGACCCTTTGTTAGCAGCGATAGAAATTTGCTCATTTGAATGTGGTGGCGATTCAGGATTTTCATCCCCTTTTTCATGGTTTCCTGCAGAAATTAGTTCTTTGGATTCAAAACTTGATTCATTAGTTGCATTTTCATTTTCTTTAAGAATAAACTTTGCGTTTGTAATAACCTCAGACACTTTATCAGAAGCGAGAGAAATAGCCTCATCTAAATGAGATGCTGATTCACAATTGTCAACAACTTTTGAATCGGTTTTGTCAGAGATCTGGTCTTTGATTTCACAACTGGATGGGTTTTTTATTTCTTCATTACTTTTACATAAAATCGTCTCTTTAATGGAATTCTCAGACCCTTTGTTAGGAGCGATAGAAATTTGCTCATGTGGTGGCGATATAAAATTTTCATCAACTTTTTCATGGTTTCCTGCACGAACTAGTTCTTTGCCTTCAAAACTTGGTACATTGGTTGTATCGTCATTGTTTTTAAGAATAAAGTTTGCCTCAGTAATAACCTCAGACTCTTTATCAGAAGCGAAAGAAATAGTCTGATCTGAATGAGACGCTGATTCACAATTATCAGCTACTTTTTCATCGGTTTTGTCAGAAATTTCTTCTTTGATTTCACAACTGGATGGGCTTTTTATTTCTTCATTACTTTTAGGTATAATCGTTTCTTTAACGGAAGTCTCAGACACTTTATTAGGTGCGATAGCAACTGGCTTAGTCGAATGTGGTGGCGATTCATAATTTTCATCAATTTTTCCATAGTTTCTTGCAGGAATTAGCTCTTTGGCTTCAAAACTTGATTCATTAGTTGCATTTTGATTTTCTTTAAGACTGAACTTTGCGTTAGTATTAGCCTCAGACATTTTAACAGGAACGAGAGAAATACTCTCAATCAAACGAGGCACGGAATCATTATTGTCAGCTACTTTTTCAACGCTCTTGTCAGAAATTACTTCTTTGATATCACAACTGGATGGGCTTTTTATTTCTTCATTACTTTTAGGTATAATCGTTTCTTTAATGGAAGTCTCAGACCCTTTGTTAGGAGCGATAGAAATTTGCTCATTTGAATGTGGTGGCGATATAAAATTTTCATCCCCTTTTTCATGGTTTGCTGCAGAAATTAGTTCTTTGCCTTCAAAACTTGATTCATTAGTTGCATTTTCATTTTCTTTAAGAGTGAACTTTGCGTTTGTAATAATCTCAGACACTTTATCAGAAGCGAGAGAAATAGCCTTATCTAAATGAGAAGCTGATTCACAATTATCAGCTACTTTTGAATCGGTTTTGTCAGAGATCTTTTCTTTGATTTCACAACTGGATGGGTTTTTTATTTCTTCATTACTTTTAGATAAAATCGTCTCTTTAATGGAAATCTCAGACCCTTTGTTAGGAGAGATAGAAATTTGCTCATTTGAATGTGGTGGCGATTCAGGACTTTCATCCCCTTTTTCATGGTTTCCTGCAGAAATTAGTTCTTTGGATTCAAAACTTGATACATTAGTTGCATTTTCATTTTCTTTAAGAGTGAACTTTGCGTTTGTAATAACCTCAGACACTTTATCAGAAGCGAGAGAAATAGCCTTATCTAAATTAGACGCTGAGTCACAATTATCAGCTACTTTTGAATCGGTTTTGTCAGAGATCTGGTCTTTGATTTCACAACTGGATGAGATTTTTATTTCTTCATTACTTTTCGATATAATCGTTTCTTTAATGGAAGTCTCAGACCCTTTGTTAGGAGCGATAGAAATTTGCTCATTTGAATGTGGTGGCGATTCAGGATTTTCATCCCCTTTTTCATGGTTTCCTGCAGAAATTAGTTCTTTGGATTCAAAACTTGATTCATTAGTTGCATTTTCATTTTCTTTAAGAATAAACTTTGCGTTTGTAATAACCTCAGATACTTTATCAGAAGCGAGAGAAATAGCCTTGTCTAAATGAGACGCTGATTCACAATTATCAGCTACTTTTGAATCGGTTTTGTCAGAGCTCTGGTCTTTGATTTCACAACTGGATGGGCTTTTTATTTCTTCATTACTTTTTGATATAATCGTTTCATTAACGGAAGTCTCAGACCCTTTGTTAGGAGCTATAGAAAGTTGCTTATATGAATGTGGTGGCGATTCAAAATTTTCATCCAATTTATCTTGGCTTCCTGCAGGAATTAGTTCTTTGCCTTCAAAACTTGGTACATTGGTTGTATCGTCATTGTTTTTAAGAATAAACTTTGCGTTTGTAATAACCTCAGACACCTTTTCAGAAGCGAGAGAAATAGCCTTATCTAAATTAGACGCTGATTCACAATTATCAGCTACTTTTGAATCGGTTTTGTCAGAGATCTCTTCTTCGATTTCACAACTGGATGGACTTTTTATTTCTTCATTACTTTTTGATATAATCGTTTCATTAACGGAAGTCTCAGACACTTTATTAGGTGCGATAGCAACTGGCTTAGTTGAATGTGGTGGCGATTCATAATTTTCATCCATTTTTCCATGATTTCTTCCAGGAGTTAGTTCTTTGGCTTCAAAACTTGATTCATTAGTGACGTTTTCATTTTCTTTAAGAGTGAACTTTGCGTTAGTAACAGCCTCAGGCACTTTAACAGGAACGAGAGAAATACTCTCAATCAAATGAGGCGCGGATTCATTATTGTCAGCTACTCTTTCAACGCTCTTGTCAGAAATTACTTCTTTGATTTCACAACTGGAAGGGTTTTTTATTTCTTCATTACTTTTAGATAAAATCGTTTCTTTAATGGAAATCTCAGACCATTTGTTAGGAGCGATAGAAATTTGCTCATGTGGTGGCGATAAAAAATTTTCATCCATTTTTTCATGGTTTCCTGCAGGAATTCGTTCTTGGTACAACGTTGTATCGTCATTGTTTTTAAGAATAAACTTTGCGTTTGTAATAACCTCAGACTCTTTATCAGAAGCGAGAGAAATAGCCTTATCTAAATGAGACGCTGATTCACAATTATCAGCTACTTTTGAATCGGTTTTGTCAGAGATCTCTACTTCGATTCCACAACTGGATGGACTTTTTATTTCTTCATTACTTTTAGGTATAATCGTTTCTTTAACGGAAGTCTCAGACACATTATTAGGTGCGATAGCAACTGGCTTAGTTGAATGTGGTGGCGATTCATAATTTTCATCCATTTTTCCATGGTTTCTTCCAGGAGTTAGTTCTTTGGCTTCAAAACTTGATTCATTAGTGACATTTTCATTTTCTTTAAGAGTGAACTTTGCGTTAGTAACAGCCTCAGGCACTTTAACAGGAACGAGAGAAATACTCTCAATCAAATGAGGCGCGGATTCATTATTGTCAGCTACTCTTTCAACGCTCTTGTCAGAAATTACTTCTTTGATTTCACAACTGGATGGGTTTTTTATTTCTTCATTACTTTTAGGTATAATCGTTTCTTTAACGGAAGTCTCAGACACATTATTAGGTGCGATAGCAACTGGCTTAGTTGAATGTGGTGGCGATTCATAATTTTCATCCATTTTTCCATGGTTTCTTCCAGGAGTTAGTTCTTTGGCTTCAAAACTTGATTCATTAGTGACATTTTCATTTTCTTTAAGAGTGAACTTTGCGTTAGTAACAGCCTCAGGCACTTTAACAGGAACGAGAGAAATACTCTCAATCAAATGAGGCGCGGATTCATTATTGTCAGCTACTCTTTCAACGCTCTTGTCAGAAATTACTTCTTTGATTTCACAACTGGATGGGTTTTTTATTTCTTCATTACTTTTAGGTATAATCGTTTCTTTAACGGAAGTCTCAGACACATTATTAGGTGCGATAGCAACTGGCTTAGTTGAATGTGGTGGCGATTCATAATTTTCATCCATTTTTCCATGGTTTCTTCCAGGAGTTAGTTCTTTGGCTTCAAAACTTGATTCATTAGTGACATTTTCATTTTCTTTAAGAGTGAACTTTGCGTTAGTAACAGCCTCAGGCACTTTAACAGGAACGAGAGAAATACTCTCAATCAAATGAGGCGCGGATTCATTATTGTCAGCTACTCTTTCAACGCTCTTGTCAGAAATTACTTCTTTGATTTCACAACTGGATGGGTTTTTTATTTCTTCATTACTTTTAGGTATAATCGTTTCTTTAACGGAAGTCTCAGACACATTATTAGGTGCGATAGCAACTGGCTTAGTTGAATGTGGTGGCGATTCATAATTTTCATCCATTTTTCCATGGTTTCTTCCAGGAGTTAGTTCTTTGGCTTCAAAACTTGATTCATTAGTGACATTTTCATTTTCTTTAAGAGTGAACTTTGCGTTAGTAACAGCCTCAGGCACTTTAACAGGAACGAGAGAAATACTCTCAATCAAATGAGGCGCGGATTCATTATTGTCAGCTACTCTTTCAACGCTCTTGTCAGAAATTACTTCTTTGATTTCACAACTGGATGGGTTTTTTATTTCTTCATTACTTTTAGATAAAATCGTTTCTTTAATGGAAGTCTCAGACCCTTTGTTAGGAGCGATAGAAATTTGCTCATATGAATGTAGTGGCGATTCAAAATTTTCATCCATTTTGTCATGGCTTCCTGCAGGAATTAGTTCTTTGCCTTCAAAACTTGGTACATTGGTTGTATCGTCATTGTTTTTAAGAATAAACTTTGCGTTTGTAATAACCTCAGACACTTTATCAGAAGCGAGAGAAATAGTCTCATCTAAATGAGATGCTGATTCACAATTGTCAACAACTTTTGCATCGGTTTTGTCAGAAATTACTTCTTTGATTTCAAAACTGGACGGATCTTTTTCTTCATTACCTTTAGGAATAAGCTCTTCATTAATCGCGGTATCAGACGAGCGTTTAGGGGTAAGTTGGTTATTTGAATGCGGTGGCAATTCATAATTTTCATTTATGTGTTCTTGGATTCTCTCAGAAAGTAGATCTTTGACTTCGAATCTTGGTACATTGGCTGTATCGTCATTGTTTTTAAGAATAAGCTTTCCGTTAATAATAGCAGAACTCTCGTTTGTGTTTTTTAAAATGAGATTTGAGTCCGTTTCTTCAAGTGACGAGACGTTGTTGTTATACTTGTCTCCATGTGTGACGGAATGAGATATTACTTTTTCAAAAATAATATTTTTTGATTTATTTGACTCAATTTGGTCTTCAGTGATGGTGTCTTTATCGATTTTTATGTCGGAATCGGAAATTCGTAGTTCTTTTAAATATGATTTTGATTTCACTTTATTAACATTACCTTGAATACCGAGTTCCGGATCCACTTCTAAATTAGTGGCTTCTGTAGGATTGAGTGAGACTGATGCACCATCTATTTCTGGTCCTTCAGCCATATTTGCAATTTCAATAAAATGAGATGGAATTTGTTGATCGCTTTCCACAAGATTTGAATAATCTTTTCTAATGGTACAGTTAGCATTTGCTCCTGCTCCGAAATTAACCTGGTTTTCAAAACTCAGTAAATTTTCATCAATTTGTGAACCGCTTGCAATCAAATTTGAAATTTTTTCCTGATCGTTGCTTGCAGTTTTTCTCTCCTCGATGTTTTTGGTATAACATTCTTCCGAGACTATGGAAGATGATTCATCTGTTACGTTGCATGCTGTTTCTATATCTTTTTTCTTATTTCTGTGGTCCGCAGTTATTTTACTGCGTGCTGGTGGAGAACCATATACGGTTTCTTCTTCCAACTCTAGTAAGTCATTCGGAGTGAATTTTTTTTCTATAGGTATGTTATTATTAACCCCAGGTGATATCTTATTATCTGAAATTGTTTGTTTTGCATGTAATCTTTGTGATTTATTATTTATCATGCCAGTTTTGCCCAAAGTTATTTCATGTTCTGGATTAAATTGATATGTCTCTTGCTCTTTTTTCATAATTGGCTGATCATTTTCTATGTAAGAACTTTCCTCACTTCTATTTGCATTGCATGCTTCAGACGAAGTAGAAATATCTGCAAAATGAATCGAGTGTAAGTCATATATTAATATTACAACATTAGCTGGGCCTTATAGATACAAAAATGCATTTCAAAAAGTTATGTCTTAATGGAACAAAGACAAAATAAGGCTCAAGAGCTAAGCCGTGTGACCTTATACTCGTAATGGGTTGTTCTTTTATTCTCCTTGAACACCGTTTTAACCGGTAGAGGGACATACATATATACAAAGCTTTAACCGGAAGTACTTCGTAGGCAAACTGACGCCAATTAGAAACACTAAGTGACCCCAAGCCTTTCTCCACTGCCTTTTTCAACGCAGAGGAGGAATCCTATCAACAGAGGAGCCGTTGTACATATTTTAATTCGCAAAGGTTTTTGTTCCATACTCCGCGGTACTCGCCGTCACACGCACCAAGCGCCTCAAAATTTGAAACATAACACATGTTGGCAAAAGCGGTGCTGTACTTCGAGGCTTTCATTGTGGTAGATGTTTATAGTGGTTCTCAGGTAATGGAAATTCTCTACTATTTCAAAACGCTAAGCGTCAGCAGTGATTTGCGCGCCAACACTCGAATGCCTTGAATGAATATACATAGGAAATACATAGTTACATTTATTCCTTCATCTTACTGCGAGTGAGTAAAATTGACTAGTGATATTTATTTAATTTTATTTTATTTGTTAAGTATATGGGTGAAAAACCTTACAGACTAGAGGTAAAAATAGGGGTCCAGGAAGGGCGTAATCAAGATCGAGGCTATTCGAAATTCGAAAATTCTATTAATTTCATTGAGAGGTCTAGTAATAGGTAAAATTAAATAGTTTTATATAAAAATCTTAGCACGCATCGGAAAGTAAAAACGCAAAACCCTTGGGGAAGCTTGTCTGTTCCAGTAGATCTGGACAGTCAATGATACCGCAGACAATGCCGTGGAAAAGCATCCGTGAGTGTATTATCCGTCTTAAGGAAAGTAATTTTAAATTTATTAATACCTTCTGCTCAAATATGAACGAGACGTTATCAATAAAACGGTCCGCGGATGACATATGGCAAAAATAAATTTTTTTGTTTTTTGGTAGGACTGTTATAAGCTTACATGGCAAATTTCAGCGTGATATGTCACATAGTTTGTTTTCTGTGCTACTGTAAACAAGTCAAGCTCGAGTGTGTTCTTCGAATTTAACTATGGAAATTCAAGTTGAACAAAGAATTTGTTTGAAATTTTGTTAATCTAACAAAATTTCGGCTTCAGATGCCTTAAAAATGTTGCAGACAACCTATGGGGACTCTGCTCTATCGCGTGCACGTGTTTTCTAGTGGTACAAATCGTTCAAAGAGGGCCGTACATCGGTTGAAAACTTGCCTCATGAACGTCGCCCAGCAACATCAGTAAACGACGAAAACATCGGAAAAGTAAAGGAAATTGTGCTTGAAAATCGCACAAATCGCAAAATCGGTTAACGCTGAATATTATTTAGACGTTTTAAAGCGTTTGCGCGAGAACATTCGTCTTAAAAGGAAGGAATTGTGGGACAACAAGTCATGGTTCTTGCATCACGATAATGCACCAGCTCATACATCACGTCTTGATCGCGATTATTTGAACAAAAATAATGTTAATATCGTTCCGCAAGCACCGTATTCGCCTGATATGGCTCCATGTGACTTTTTCCTGTTTCCCAAGCTCAAGTTGCGTGGAAAACATTTTGAGACAATTGAAGTCATAAAAGAGAATTCGAAGAACACACTCGAGCTTGACTTGTTTACAGTAGCACAGAAAACAAACTATGTGACATATCACGCTGAAATTTGCCATGTAAGCTTATAACAGTCCTACCAAAAAACAAAAAATTTATTTTTGCCATATGTTATCCGCGGACCGTTTTATTGATAACGTCTCGTTCATATTTGAGCAGAAGGTATATATGTAGAACATCGAGTGCCATAACATGGAAGAGGCTCATTAAAATGAATTTTCTCGATTCGCAAAACGTTAGGCTTTAGGGATGATGAAACTTATGTGATTAACGAAGGGGAATCGTGAGTCAAAAACAACACTTACATCCTCAAATTCTTTTAGTGCGGAAAGGCTAAGATTAGAAGTGGTATTTATAGAGGCAACGGATTTAGGAACGTCATATGTAAAAATTCATAGTATCTTAGAAAATTTGCTGCTTAACCGGTTGAAGTAGCTACAATTTCCAATTTTTTCTCCGCTATCATGTTAAAGAAATCACTTAATAGGGAAGCAAATGCCTCGATGAAGTATTTCACAATCATGACCGAACAGACGGTTTCGCCCCACATCATTTTGACCGCAAGCCCTGTATGCTTTGTTGGGCTTTCAAATTCAGACATGGCAGCTATAGGCGACTTCTTTTCATGAGACTTTATAATTGTGAAAGAGATCGATTAATTTTTGCTGGATTTTTTACTAAATTAAGTGTATTGCGAGTTTATAAGTATGACCGATGGCAGATAGCTGATAAGGTCCAGTCAATTTAGTTCAGCCTTTTACAAAATGGGCTCGACATAATTTTCTTAGATCATTTTCTTCGTCGCACATCATATATGTGATATGATCGTCTCACGGCGTAGTAATGCTGTTTTCGCTTCTGCGCGATTATTCTTCAAGTGATTAGTTCGCATCTCGTGTTTTTCTTTGTCTGTGTTTTTTGTTGTTTTTTATGTAAAAAATAACCACAAATCCGAAATGGAAATAAGCCTTTGAATACTTTTTCTCGTTTTGTTGTGCATAAAACCATTCAATATAGCAGCCTAGAAGCCATGAAAATCACGGGTTTAAAAGATGGAAATGCTTTATTAATGGTAAAAAAAAAATTGATTAAAAATGTCTGCCAAAAGAAAATAATGGATTGGAATTGGTAAAGATAAGATTAAACTTCATAATGCTTTCAATTATACCCAGCGATGGGCAGATATTGCGCAGGCACAGGTAGATTAGCACAGGAAATAAACTAACCTTTGTTTTGCAAAGTTATTTTTTTGTGAATGCATTAGTGAATATTTTACATTTTAAAATAAAAAAATTATAAAAATGAATGCCACGTGCTCAGCTGTGAAAGTGCGAATGATAATAAAGCCTCAATATGTAGTTTTTTGCTTGCTTTCCACTAAAATATATTCCTTCTTTCTTGGCTTTTCACTTTCTTTCGCCTAGTCTTCTTCTTCTTTCGTTTGTTTATTTTCTCTACTGACGACACATAATTTTCAAATTCGACAAAAATGAGGTAGCCGTTTTCGAGAGGGGCCACATTCTGTATTCTCTACGATTTTTAACATACATATTGCGACCGCCGTAGCCGAATGAATTGGTGTGTGGCTACCATTCGGAGAACGTAGGTTCGAATCTACGTGAAACACCTAAATGAAGAAAAAGTTTTTTCTAATAGCTCTCGCTCCTCGGTATGGTAAACGTCATTGAAAAAAGCTTCTTAAAAAAAATATTTGCCATTCGGAGTCGGCTTAAAACTGTAGGCCCCTTCGTTTGTGAAACAACTTCAAGACGTACACCACAAATATGAGGAGGAGCTCGGCCAAACACCCAAAAAGGGCTTAGTTTAAATGTTCCACAACGTCGTCTTCGTAACTTATTTCCGTTAAATTGGAATAACGTGAGATCTAATTATTCAACCGTTATACATATATATACACATATATATATATCATATATATATAATTGATACTTAAACCTTTTATTTGAGTATTTTTCCCAGCTCCTCCTCCTATTTTTGGGGATGTTTTTCCACAAATGGAGGGGCCTACAGTTTTATGCCGCCCCGAAAGGAAACTAGTTTTTTATGAGGATTTTGTTTATGACTGAAATACTCTCGGATGTTTGCGATTGCCTGCCTATTAGAAAAAACTGTTTCTATCATTTGGTGTTTCATGTCCGAGTTTTCGAACCCGGATACTACGGAATGGTAGTCACGAACCAACTCTTGTGGTCATGGCGGCCGACATTGCTGTTATTAATACTGTCTACCTTGACTTTTCTGTGTCAAGGGCTGCGTTTTTGAATCTTTTGACTTCTGCCTTTTGAAATTATTACCTACATGTAATTAGTTTAAGCAGGAATATAATATATATAATTTGCGCGTATACCCTGTTTTTGATGTTTGGTCGAGCTCCTCCTCCTTTTTGTGTCGGGCGAATTGATGTTGTTCCACAAATGGAGGGAGCTACAGTTTCAAGCCGACTCCGATTCGTTGAAAAACATTGAAAAACAACAGGCCCATTCAATTAATCAATCTCTTGAAGGTGACCGCTTGTATAAAAACTTGCATCAAACAGTTATCTCTTCTTTGCAGTCAATGCAAAGCTGAGCTTGGTTTCCAGGTCGACTGTATTTACATTGACTTTTCAAAAGCCTTCAACAAAGTTTCTCATAGGAACTTTGTTACGAAAAGAGCTTGTCTTGGCTTTCATTCTGCATTTCTGCAGTGGATTAACTCTTATTTGAGCAATATACGTTGTGTTGTATTGTAACAATTGATAGTATTCCATCTACTCCCTTTGCCGCCACCTCTGGTGTTCCACAAGGAAGTATCTTGGGACCGCTTTTATTTGTGTTACTTATTTATGACAATAATTGTTTCTCATGTGCTAAATTTTTGCCTTACCCTGATGACCTTAAGATCTTCTCAGCGATAAAGACTCAAGAGGATGCCATTCGCCTTCAACTCGAAATGTATAGACTTTACTCATACTTAATATGACTTATTACTGGGCATTAAATGGGATAATTTATTTCCTGAACTTGACACATCTAGTAGTTTTTCTGCCTCTACGTCCATCTTATCTGAACTCTGCTTAGAGAACATTCCGCTCAGAAAGAAAAAGCCTTATAAATGACCCTGGCATTCTAAGACTGTGGAAAAGCTTAAAAATCTTAAAAATAATTATTTCAAGAAGTTCAAATCTACGAAGAATCATTTGTATTTCATTAAATATAAGCGAACGTTGAAGGATTTCAACTATTTAAATAAATCTCTCTATAATAGCTATATTAACATCACGGAGTTAAACGAAGCATAAGTGAAGCGGCAAACTTATTTGCTGAACTTTGGAGGTCTTTTCCTCTCTCATGAGGATATTAATAAAGCTTTAATTAAGTTAAATTCATCCTCTCAAACTGATGCTGATGACAAAAGCGCGGATGATTTTTGAAAAAAAAACCTGACACTTCACACTATGCTTAAATTAAAGCTTGAATCTTGCACAACTATATACGGTATTCTGTATATTAAGTTCTAAAAAAATTAACTATAATATTGGAAAGGGTAAAAACACATAATTACGTTGTATATTTTTACTACACTCTTGGACCTATTTCAAAAGAAAGCCATAAAAGTGAATTTTGCCGACTAGTGTAATAAATTGTATATTCTTCCCATAGAGCAAGTCATGATAGACTAACTGGGGAACTTTTTGCGCGAACTGTTTTTTTGCTGTTATTAAAATAATTCAAAATTAATTATGTTTTGCCCAACGGGAAGGTAAAGCAAACCGAAAAAAAATTGCTAGCTCTAAATTACAATACTTCGCTTTTCCTAGAAGAAAGCCATATAGAGATATGCTTTACATATATAGCAATTCTTAATTACTGAGTCAAACGTTGTGGTTTTAAGTTTAAGCTACTGTCGTTGAATTTTGAATAGCTTTTTTCCAGCAGTGGTGAATTAAAATTGAATCGACCGCTGGTACTGATCTCTCAATCTCTTGAAGAAGGTTTCAATATTGTGTAATATCTAGCCTTTTTTAACACACTTTTATTAGGACGGGTTGTATGTATGTATGTATGTATGTATGTATGTATGTATGTAACGGAATCTTTGAGCTTCATTTTCACTGGCTTCTAAAAATCTGATCGACTTAAAATTTTGCTACCTATCAAGGACCGATGACAATGCAATAATTTGATAAAAGTTTTCCATTATCCTTATTAGGATTGCCAGGATTAATATTTTCCTTTTTTACTGTGGGCAAAAAGTAAAGTGAATTTGGTTGTAAAATGAAAAATCTTTATTTATTCTTGTAAATCAGTTTCTCAGGCTCCCTCCACGAAATAAGTTCTTCTTCCCGATTACTTCTTTATCACGGCCGATAACTGCATAACTTTAGACTCACAGTCGATAAGAAAGGAATTAAATATAACACGAATATATCGAATCATTAATTCACTGACTGCAATGATAGCAATAATTTTCATTCATAATAAAAAATAGTTTAAAAAAAAACTAAAAAACACGATTTTTTGCTAATCGAACTAAAAAGTAGAAAATAAAAAATAGTTTAAAAAAACTAAAAAACACGCTTTTATTGCTAATCGAACTAAAAAGTAGAAAATAAATTTTAATGACAAAGAGACCTATAATGAAGTAATAGCAAATCGAACGATCAGTCATAGTCAACTACCTCAGAACAGAATTATAACAAAAATTAAGATACAAATAGAATAATTCAAATTAGAGTTAAAAGCGTGGGATGCATTTTGCTTCACTTTCATAATCCTCTGTACATAGGTAGTTGCCAATAGAATGATTTTAATATTTACTATATCAAGCATCCCACGCTTTTAACTCTAATTTGAATTATTCTATTTGTATCTTAATTTTTGTTATAATTCTGTTCTGAGGTAGTTGACTATGACTGATCGTTCGATTTGCTATTACTTCATTATAGGTCTCTTTGTCATTAAAATTTATTTTCTACTTTTTAGTTCGATTAGCAATAAAAGCGTGTTTTTTAGTTTTTTTAAACTATTTTTTATTTTTACACTTACCTTTATTTGTTATTATTTCCGATAATTCCGATGCCTCGCTTTTTATTGCAATTTTTTCTTTATCAGCTTCATTTGTACGTTCAATTGACGCTTCAGAAGGCGAAAAATAATTTGTGGCTGATATGCGATTTGTTCCTCTGTCAGTAGACAATTGTTCATTTAGGTTTTTGTTTGGAGCTTTACTATTGTTGAACAGTTTTCGTAGTGTTCGTTGAATTATAAATGCAGCAGTATCTTCTGACATTGACGTATGTTTTTGATGAAAATTAGAACTTTCTTCCATTGCTTTTCGCTTTTTAATAGCACGGCGAAATAGACGTTGAATAGTAAGAACTGCATTAACTATGTTCTCTCCGGTATCTATTTCCGATTTAGAAACGATGTGAGCATTGTTTTTAGATATTATCTTCCCAATTTTTGATTGTTCTTGCTTAGTATTTAATATATCTGAATAATTTTCCTGCTCAGTTACACACATTTTACTCGAATTTTTATTTTCGGCAACACGTTCAGATAACCCTTCATACAGAATTCGACCGCAAGCGCATTTTGCAAACGAATTTGTTGGAAAGCGCTGAGTGCTTTTAAGAAAATTTTCATAGGAGGAGAATTTCACGTTAGAACTGAAACCTCTTTCTTTTAAATTTCGAAAGTACCGAACAGCAAAAACACAAATATTGTCTGGATTGGTCCGTAAAACCGCTTTAATAAAATCCTTAATAAGTTCAGTTATTTCTTCAGGAATGATTGCGTAAATAAGTGAGAGCGGAATCTGTGTTTGTACCTGACCAGTGCCGCTTTTGAGTATGGTTTCATAACTTGATGTCGGCTCGAATCCTCGATTTTCAAAATCTCTATTTCCTTGTATCATAGTCTCAAAATACTGCGCTGAATATTCGTAAATATTCGTAGGTTTTTCCCTTAGCATCTTCCTGGCCAGATTTTTTGTGAGATCCCGTAGTCCAATTGGTACACGAGCTGGATTAACGCTTGGCATTTTGTGTAGAATATTTGTTATAGGTATTTTAAGTTAACTTGTTTATGCCGTACAACTGTGAAATCAATATTGCCCAGAAACTTTTCACGAAATACATAGTTGTTTCTGAAAGCCACTACATGCATTAATGTTTCCAATAACAACAGTGGCAAAACAAATGCTTACTGTAAGCAAGAATACATACATTGCACATAGTATATACTTATGTATATTGTACATACTATAAACCACTGTAAAAATCCCTGCTGGAAATTTCGTAGACGACTCCGAAATAACCAACTTTCAGCTTTCTTATTACTTCGAATTGGTTCCAAAGTCATACAAAAGTCATGCCATGCCTAATCAAATACAATATGAAAATTTTGAATATGTTTAATTCTAAATATTACATTAAATATATAATATGCTTACAAGTGGCATTAAAAAACTATAAGCACTTCAATTACAGAAAACATGTCTGTGATTTGGTCACATTTGTTTAGAGCCTGTAGAGTCATTAGATCTGAAATTTGACGTCTTTCTTGAGTGTTTAAAATTATAATTACAATATAATTATAATTATATTTTCATATATTTTATTTTTTATAAGAAATAGGAACTACTTAATTTCACTGTTAATAGAAGCAAGAAAGGTAAACAAAAGGTTGTTAAATAAATAAGAAAATTCTTTGGAAATAAGATGTGGGAAATAATATATATAATAATATCTCTCCAGTGGATAGCTAAAGTCTGACATTTAAATTCAAAAATATATGCAATGATATGGTACGAATATACTAGATTTGTTCTTATATTTAATTTGGCGGTAACATTCCTAAAATGTATTTAATTTTGGAATTTCTTTAGTATGCGACTATAAAAAAAAATTTAAAAACCTGTTAATTAAATAATTAACATTAAATAACAAATACCTTTAAATGCGGTAGTAACCGGCAAGTATTGCAAAGATTGCTTGTTGGCTGCCTTTGCCCATGTTAGTTGCATAGCAACTTCATCTGTTAACAAGCGTTTCCACGGACACCTCACAAATTTAGCTTGCACCTTTATTTCTAAATAATTCATTTCATTTTTCTTAACAGACGAAAATGCAGGGTTCGGCACTCGAAGTGTAACCAATTAAAAAGCCCATGAATTTAGTTCGGAAAATCACTTTTATTCAATTCAAATTAAAAAAATTGTGGAAATAATACAAAAGTAAGAATCAAATTACTTTTGCTCGATGTGACCACCTTTTGTCTTGACTATGGCATTGAGACGGTCCAGAAATGAATCACACGCTGCCCGAATGTGACTTGCAGGAATTTCGGCCCACTCGCGAACAATGGCTTTTTTCAGCGCCTCGAGACTGGTGAATCTTTTAGTTCGGACCTTGCGCTCTCCAAATGACTCAAAGAGAATAATCCATGTGATTCGCATCTGGTGAATTTGAGAGCCATTGTGTGAACGTTACGAAGCTCGGAACGTTGTTTTTTTAGCCATTCTTGGTTCTTGTTGCAGCGTCCATGGTCTGGCACCGAAATGCTTGCTTGTCTGCCACGGCTTCAAAGCAAAATCCAGAATATTTTCCCGATAATAGTTCGCATTTACTTTGACGCCAGGCCACTATCTGTGGCGGGTACTGCCTCCTGGTGGCCATTCAATGACTCAAATTCTTGTACGGTTGGTCAAATAAACCCTATAGTTTTGGAAGTTGACGAATTACTTAATTTGAAAAATTTTCTCGTCAGAAAACACAATGTTCGGAAATTGACCGGTTTCGGCCAAGCGAAGCAACTCTTTTGCTCTCTCAAGTCTGACTTGTTGCTGTTTTGCTGTGAGATCATGCGCCTTTTGGATCTTGCAAAGCTTGACTTTGGGATCATTTTTCAGTATGCGGCGGATACTACGGTCAGATATTTGCAGTTCTCTCGCTATTTGATTGACACTTCGTCGGGGATTTCGCTTAAGTCGCTTCTTCACTTTTTGAACCATTTCACGTCAGTATCATTGTAACGAGTAATGGTGCGATAAACAAAAACTTTATTTACTTTAAGATGCTCGAGCTCACGAAAAAACGCTGGTTGTAATATAATGCAATCACACTATTACGTTTGAAAACCATTGCTGATTTTCTTTTTTTGAATTTACTCTTGACAAAATGCTTCCGCGCGCTTGTAAACAATACTCTGGACTGTCATTTAGCCAACTAACATAACTTACATGCGCATGCGGTTTGAAGTTGGTTACACTTCAAGTGCCGGACCCTGTAACTCCGTTTTTCAGGCATAGATTTTTCTCAGCAAGGGATTTGTCACTACCAGCATTTCACACTTTTCCGCTGAGCTTTGAACCTCCCCATCAAAACGCATGGCTCTAATGCATAAAGCGGAATTACAGGTTAAATTACTTTCGTTTTCTTAGAAAAAGTATTTTTTATTAATGTCGTCTAATTCCAAGTATTACTTATCGCAAGAGGTATATATTTTGTTAGTTTGCTGTTATCTTCTTCTATTTTTCTTTTAAGTTCTGAAACAAAGTGTCTGAAGAAATACGAGTATATTAAATTATTACCTTGATTCTCTTTTTTCAAATTGTGTGATGAAATACATTTTTTTAATTAAATTCGTTCCTGACATTCATTACGAAAAAATAAATGGTCCGGAACTTGGTATATTAATTGATCAGCAATGAAATCAAAGCAAAATATTAAGAAATTCATTTAAAAAAACTAAAACATCTTAAACTTTTATGAGAAATCTTTAGTCAGTAATTTTTCTACAATTTTTATAAGTTGTTTTCTAGGTACATCTTTAAAAATTAAATTTCACAAAACAAAACAACAAACTTTGCTTCATCGAAGCAGAAAAAGTATTCGTACATTGCAATAAACGGTTAAAGTATTCACATTTAACAAAAAAAATAAGGTCTTAGTAACTTGTGAGATAGCCTTTCCGCTTGAGGACCTCCGCAAGTATATGTGGTATGGAATGGACAAAAGTTAGAAGTATCCTCTTTGGTAATTTTGCTCCATTCATTAATTATTACGTTTTTAAGCAGTTTCTTGGGGTTATGATGTGCTGACGGATCCTGCGCTCCAAAAAATGCTCAATAGGATTGAGATCTGGGGATTGGGGCGGGGTGCGCAATTAGTGATTTGTGTTATGCAGCAACCACAGCTTAACATATGCCGAATGCTTGGGATGATTATCATGCTGAAACCACAAATTATCACCAAGCTCCAACTGTTGAACGCTTTTCATCATTTTAGACTTTAAAATATTGAAATAAGAAAATGTATCTATTGTTGATTCTGTAACAACAAGTTTGCCAACTTCTTGCACCGCAATACACCCCCAGACCATCACACCTCCCCGCCATGCTTCACAGTTGGTACAAGATTTTCTTTTTCGAGCGCAGTACCGCTTTTACGCCCCACTAGTTTCCTTCTTTTAATATCAAATATGCAAATATGCGAAAATAGAACACGTTTCCAAAATTCTCGAGGCTTGTTAACATATTCGTTTAAATTCATGCTTTTTTTCTGTTGATGCTTTTTTCCGGATATGTACGTACGAATTTTTACGTGCCACACGTCCGTGATACTCATCTTTTTTAAGTATTTTACGAACATTATCGTCGTGCACATGCTTCCCAAAGGAGTTTAAAATGTAATTCGAGGATTATTTTTTACTGATTGCAGTATGGTTCGTTTTCCGCGTACGGCCAGCTTGCTAGGATGACCAGAACGTAGCTTTGACCCAATTGAATCAGTTGTATTGTATGTTTGCACGACATACTGCACGGAAGAATGACTCCTTCCGATGATTTGCCTAATTTTGCGGAAAGATTTGCCTTCATTTCAGGATAATTTTTCACTCACCACTAATTTCCTTAGTTTTGGGGGCCATAGCTATTTCTTGTACACAAAAACTAACCCCAAAGTAATGTCGGAAACTTCTACTTCGTTGAAGTGAACTTTTTTGTGTTTGTTCGGTAAAATTTAATTTTTGAAGATGTACTTAGGAAAAAATGTATAGAAATTGTAGAAAAATGACTGAGTAAACCTTTCTCATAAAAGTTTAAAATGTTTTAGTTTTTTTACCATGTATTTCTTAATATTTTGCTTTCATTTCTTTGTGTACGGACACTTTTTCTGGCAAGTGTATGTAACAATGAAAGATATGAGTTTCTTTTCGTTTTAGATTAGACTTAAATAATTAAACATGGTTTTTTTATTATAATTTGGTAAATAATGGATATATCTTCCCCCATAGGGAGTTGGTCATATATATATATGTACATATACATATATTTTCAAGGCTAGTCTTGAAATAATGGAGGCAAAATTAATGAAAAAATAAAGAATTCTACTAGCCTTTTTACATAATAGGATGTATCAATATCAATAGCAGTGGAACAGTTACGGTTTTTTGAAATTAGTGAGAGAGATTACGATTATATATTAATTTGCGAGATTACCAATGCATATAATATAATTTTTAAAGCTGAAACAGCCAATTGACACGATTCCGTGATGAAAATTCTTAGCGGTTTTTTGAATAAATCTTGCTCACAGAGAGCGACATTTGCCCGGCCGAAAATGCTAGATTAAACTGTTGGATTATTGGATATACATAATTATAGTATAGTGTATTTCCCATGTACCACTTTTATTCATTCCTACACATGCATGTTACACTCAATTATACTACGAAAGTGATTTTGAAACATAAATTCAGTATCAAAGCAATGACACATTCATATTCACACTGGCGAGATACTAAACGTAAATGATATTTGTAAAATTAATGTAAAAGGATGTCATTGTCAAAATGCTGTGATTATTACTTACATGAACTTTCTCGGCACAGAATATTCCTTTTAATTTCCGTGTACGAATATTTATAACAAAAACTGTATTTCTTTACGACTGTAATGTTTTCAAATTTCAAATATATGGGTAAAATAGTATTCGGGATGCATTCACTTCGACAGTCAGTTTTTCGTATTCTTTTTCCTGAAAAGCTGACAAACTTTTTCCAAAAATGAGACGATTTCTCGTGCCAATTAAACGACATTGAGAGTCTGCGGATAGTGATAACAACAATAATTCAGATTCGTTTTCTGGAACACTCGCAAAAAAGGCTATTCATCCTGTTCAAGATGTTTGCAAGACGAATGAACAAAGTGGTATCAGCGAGGCTTGTAACATCAGCAAAAATATTGATAAATATAATATGTGTCTGTATAGGTTGTCAACAAGAACGACGTTGGAAATTTCGTAAATATTGCACTCACTGACTTGCAAAGGCTGGATTTATTGACAAAAGTTTGGAAGTCTCCTGCAAATTAGGTTTTTCCGTTACTGGAAAAATTCAAGACTCGAAAATTGAGATTCTATTATAACTGGTTCGGCAAATATCCATGGCTTGCATACTCCAAATTACATGGTGGGGCTTATTGTGTTCCATGTGTGGCATTTGCAGCGACTGGTGGAAGAGGATCACAAGATTTGGGGCAGTTAGTTGTCAAAAAACTCGACAACTGGAAAAATGCAAAATGAGTGAGTGAAAAAGTCTATTTATTGTTTTCTTAACATTTTAAGCGAAATCAAGGCAAATCGGGGTTGATCGAGGTACCAGTGAGTGCATTTATATATATACATATAATTGGCGCGTACACCCTTTTTGGGTGTTTGGCCGAGCTCCTCCTCCTATTTGTGGTGTGCGTCTTGATGTTGTTCCACAAATGGAGGACTCTAGTTTCCTTAATATTTGACACCCAAAAAGGGTGTACGCGCCAATTGTATATATACAAAATATAGAGTCTTATATTATTGAGATTGTAATATTATGAGTGATTAATATTGAATAAAACCTCAATCATCTAACGCTGACTAAAAAACTCTTTTGTGTGCATATATGTTAGGTGATACGATAATCTTGCCAAAATTATAGTGGAAAATCTGGAACAGAGCGAGCTTGAAGTTTCAAACTTAGTCGGACTGGGGTACGATGGGGCAAGCAATATGTCAGGTAAATTCAACGGTGTACAGGCGATTATTCGATTAACCATGCACATCATGCTCTACATATCCATTGTGTTGGTCACGCTCACAATCTTGCTATATCTGCAACTAGCATCGTTCCAGCTATAAGAGATTGCCTAAGCACTATATAAACTGTTTATGTGTTTTTCAACGCTCCCAAAAGAATTCCGATTTTAGAAAAAACAGTCGATGAATCAGGTGAAAGTACTAGGACGAAAAAGTTGAAAAGATTAAATCTTACTCAATGGGTATCACAATATGGAGCTGTGAGCGATTTTGATGAGCTGTTTCCGTATGTGTTTGGAACTTTAGATAACCTCAGAATTGACGAAAAAGTTGCGAAAATGCTGAAAAAATGCCATGGATTTTGAATTTGTCATCAGCTTACGTTCTGTTACCAAAATCTATCAGCTGTCTTTACCTTTGAGTCGAGAATTTCAGTTCGAGCTATACAGCTGGCCAAAGATTTACGCGCTTAACTCATGAAAATACGTTCTGAAAATTCTGAATTTTCTGAAATTTATAAAGCTGCGACAGAATTAGCAGAATCCCTTGAAGTGAAACATAAGAGAATAGTGGATAGACAGAAGCATTGTGGAAACCATCAAGTAAGCGGTACGGAAGACTATTTTCGTATGTCTGTATTCAATCCGTTTTTGGACTTTTACATCATGAATCTTGAAGAAAGATTCACCAGTCTCGAAAATATTCCTAACATCAACATGTTACTGAAGATTTTAGCAACTTTACCTGTATCGACTTCGACTCCAGAGAGAACCTTCTCCTGTCTGAAAAGAATGAAGACTATTCAAAGAAACAAAATTGGAGAAGTATTATAATTTTTGAAACTTTTTATATACTGCCTTTTCAAAAAACGTTCGACTGATGAGATATCTAAGAAACCACGCAGGCTAGATTTCGTTCTGTAATAAATGTACAAGCATGTTGTTTTATTTACACGTGTAAATATATGTTTCTATTTAAAATATTTTTTAATAATCAACTGAATTTACTTTCCAATAATTCACTACGTACAATGTACTATGGAAACTATGATTCTCATACCTTATCAAAAATTATAATCGATTTTTATTACACCTATACTTATCAAACCTGATGTTGGAGAGCATCGTACGAGCCGCAGAATTGAATCGCTCAGGCACAATATTTTATAAGAGCGTACAATTGTTGGCGTATGCCGCTGATGTTGACATTATCGGCCTTAACAACCGCGCTGTTAGTTCTGCCTTCTCCAAACTGGATAAAGAGGCAAACCTACCTGTACTGTTTTGATTCGTCGATCCCGATCGCTGAACAATATTACGCCAAGTAATTCTCTAAACGTAAATTAAAAACAATTGTATGCAAAGAAAAATATATATTTCATATATATATATATATATATACTAGCAACCCGCCCAGCTTCGCACGGGTATAAAATATATACCCTATGTCACTCACTGAAAAAATGATTAAAATCGATCCAGTAGTTTTGGCTTATTCATTATTGCCCGTAGCCCGCACGCATTAAATTTGGAGTAAAACAATTCTCCTTTCTTTATAGCATGAAGATTTCCTGCTATCTTTGGGATATCTAAATTCATACCCTACATTTTTGCATATTAACTTTTTGCATTTTTACATATGTATTTATTTTATTTTTACAACAATTACTATATTACAGAATGTCTTTATATACAACGTTCATAGCCTTCTTGTCATTAGACAATACAAACATGTTTTCTCTAGAGGTTACTCTTGAAAGAGCGACATACAGTTGGCCATGTGAAAAACAGTCAACACTCAAATCTAAGCCTGCAACGTTGAAGGTTTGACCCTGAGATTTATTAATGGTCATTGCAAAAGATGTCTTTACCGGAAATTGTAAGCGTTTAAATTGGAATGGTAGATCCGATGGTATCAGAGGGATTCGGGGAATCAATACATCTTCTCCGGTACCACATCCTGTGAGTATTGTGCACTCTATTATGAAAGTTTTCAGTGATTTTACCATCAAACGCGTGCCATTGCAAAGTTTAGGTGGACTTAGGTTTCTTAATAAAATAACAGGACAACCTATTTTCAGCTCCATTTTGTGAGGAGGGAGTCCAGACGGTTTCAAAGAATTTAGAAATTCTGTAGGAAATTGAACAGCTTCTTCCAAATCGAGAACAGTATCGACCGAGTAGTATATTTTCGTCGGCGCATCAATCTTTGAAATAATCAAGTTATTTACTTTATCTACTTGTTCGTTAGTTGGTGACAGAATAGCTCTTTCTTTAAACCAAGATATTGTCTTATAACTTATGTTATCAATGTCTGGATAGACATTATTGACTAACTCTTGGATGTTGTCTATCAAAACACAAAGGTTTTCTAGGTTAATCCTTCCCTCACTTTGTGTTAATTCTCCATTGCCAACTTTTAGCAGCATCTCTGGAAATAGCCTGTTCTCACGTGAAGATGACGAAATCCTCATATTAGTTTTAAGCTCTAATTTATTGACATACGACTAAAGGTGGGATCTTTTTAGCGAAGCATTTATTTCGTCAGCACGTGTTCCTCGAGTCACAACTGGTAGGATTTGACGGAAATCTCCTGAGAACAGAATTGTACATCCACCCATAGGTGCATTTTTGTTGCGCAAATCGCGCATTGTCCTATCCAGTGCTTCCACAGACGTCTTGTTTGACATGGTAGCTTCGTCCCAGACTATTAATGAGCAGTCACGCATCAATTTTCCTGTATTGCTCTGTCTAGAAACACTACAGACGCTGTTATCATCATCGGTGGCGATTTTCAGCGGGTGCTTCATTGTAGAGTGTGTGGTTCGGCCTCTTTCCAAAAGACTCTTTCCAAAAGAGTAGCGGCAATGCCGGATGACGCAACAGCTAACGCAATTTTTCCGGTAGATCTCAATTTCTAATTACTGTTGTAATATCTTGAAAAATATTGTTTTTAATTATATGCTGTAAAGAGCCATATACATAGATCTATATGAAAACAACAATGTATTTAAGGTATTTAATTGGATAAGGATTAATGTTGTACCCATTTGTTGAAATCGCTTCGAAAATAAGCTATTAGTTGTCGTAAAAAGTAAATGACAAAAAATGTTATTGTATGGAATTGATAGCAAACTAAACGCGCTCCGAATCAATAAAAACTATTCAAAAACTGTATTTTAATTATGTGCGATTTACTAATATAGAACCTGAAAATAGCGTTTTATTTCGCTGTAAAATTGTATGTGCATATAATTACATGGAATTCAGTACATACATAGATACATATGTACATATGTCCGAAATGAAATAATGCGAGCGATTCGTAAATACATATATACATACGTCACCATACGATGTAATTCAACATTAATGAGGTGTGGTGAGATTATCGCGTAACGCCTGCTGCTTCACTCGGTTGACAGCGAACACACACACAAACAGCTTTTTTTGGAAAAAGAGCTGCTTTTGTTTAAACAATTTTGGTTAAATAACAAATAAATCAATTATTTTTTTTGATGCAGAACGAAAGTAAATATTTCAAAGTTAAACTTCAAGAAAGTTTCATTTTAATTGGTTGATTCGTTTATGATTTATGGCCGTGAAAACAAAAAAATTATGTTTTTTTGCCACATTTTGACCGATTGCCACGCCCCCTTTATATATTTCTTCACATTATATAGATATAAACCTTCCTCTTCAATCAATCTATCTTAAAAAAAAAACCGCATCAAAATCCGTTGCGTAGTTTTAAAGATTTAAGCGTATAAGGGGACATAGGGACAGAAAAAGCGACTTTGTTTTATAATATGTAGTGATGATATTCATATATTTTTATTATATTATTAAATATTTATTTAAAATATGTACATTTATTTGAGGTTGTAATATTTTATATCAACATTTACATGGGCAATTCTGGATATATTTCCCACCACGAATTATTGCATTAATCTTCAGTAGGTTCTACAATTCGGCATATAATGGGAATGTCCTGCACTTTTGTTGGATTGCTAAGATTTCTTGTCAAATTGCTGGAAATTACATTGTTTTTGAACTTCTGCCATGTGCGGGTGGTCAAAAAGTCTTTAAAAAGCTGTTCTCTGGATGGTATAGTTGAATTTAAATAGAATCGCCTGCTTTGCCATATGTTTCCCGGATTTTGCTCTTTTTCCAAGAGCCAGTATCTTGGCAGCATAAGACATTGAACTGTAGTTCGTGCCATTATAACCCGATGTTCTAGTTTTTCACCTAAACTGAAGACACCTCCAAAAGTAATTGAGCCTACATCAATGAAATGATTCTCAATTCTTGTAGTAATATCCTGTAATTAAAATTTTTCAGGAAAATGCAGTTGTACATATACATATGTATATACAATAAATAAGCGCTTTGAATTTATTACTAACAGACTTCGGCGGTTAATAGAGAAATGTAAGGCCTATTCTATTCGGCATTTCCCCGCACACTACCTTTATGCTCGATTAACTTGATGCGTGCGAAACCAACAACAAAGTTATCGAGGAAAATTCGCCGCTAGCGAGTATGGCTGTAGCTCATTAGACGCATTGCCTTACCAACACATGTAATTTAAGGCAGCTCTCTTCCCGCGGTGCTTCATCTATTCGCTATTTGCTAACTCTTGGCGAAAAGAAGAGGCCTACCTATATTTGAATTATTACAATATTTGTTGTTTTTAAAGATTGTTTTAAAACAAATCCGTCCTGGGTGAATACAAAAATTGTGAATTATATTAATACTGTTTTAATAGATACACAGGTGTACATGTTTCATTTCTATGAGAGACGAGTATCGCAGGCGATGAAACAATGAGCTGTATGAGCTTTACGACGACATAGATAATATGCAGAGAAAAAAGATGCAGAGGCTCTCTTCGTTGTGCCATGTTGTTCGAATGGATACAAACGCTCCGGCTCTCAAGGTATTCGATGCGGTACCAACTGGTGTTAGCAAAACAAGAGGAAGACTTCCTCTGCATTAGAAAGATCAAGAGGAGAAGGACTTTGTGCGAGAAAGAAACGACTGGTACGCTCTGTTAAACTCTCGATTAAGCGATTATTGCGTCAATCAAGAAGAAGAGAAACACAATACCGATGTCCAAAAGTTCCAGCTACGTCATGGTTTTGAGAAGAGTGGGGATGAAAACTTCTAAAAACGTGTTTTTGGGTGTCACTCTTTTCACAATAATCTGACGTGCCAGATATTTATTTTATTGTAGCTTATGCTTATATGAAAGCGGGAATCTTATTCCACAATAAGTTTCCAAAAAAAATTTACGGCTTGTAATTACTTTTTACTTACGACCTGCCGAACAGCAACAATTGCCCCACAGCAACATTTGCTAATGACACAGCAATCCTAACTGTCGAAAAGACAGAAATAGAGTATACTAGGGACAGATAAATGGCACAGTAAATTGAATTAAACAAAGTCTGTACACAACAAATTTACAAACAAAAATACCCACCATCTACCAATATACTCGTATATAAACAGCAGCAAACAGGTATGACGCTTGACACGAAACTTAGGTGAAGTGCGCACGTGAAAAAGAAAAGAGAAGAACTGAACCTAAAATTCCAAAATACGCGTTGACTAATGGGTAAGCAATCAGCCTCATCCGTACACAATAAGATACTGCCTTACAAACAAGATCTCAAGCCTATCTGGACCTATGGGATTCAGGTGCGGATGCTTCAGCTAAAGCCACAAAAGCAAACAAGCAAAGATTCCAAACTAAAGTGCTCAAGTATGCTGTTCGTGCTCCATGGTATATTAGGACGCAAGATCTAGAACGTGACGAGAAATGCGCAAAATCGCACAGAGAGCGACTAAACAACCATGTGAACAATGAAGCTTTCATTCTTAACGATAATACAAAATGGAAACGAAGGCTCAAGCAGAATAAAAAAACCTCTAGATTTAAGTGATAAGTTCGTGCGTATTTTACCCATAATTTCACTTTTGTGCGATTTTTGCATACAAAAAATTATTCGCGGAATATAACGGAACTATTTATATTTTATTTGATATATTGTGTATTCAACAAGTGATTTTAATCGCGGATAGAAGCACGTGTTGTTAAAAAATAAAATGGAATCTTCGAACGTGTATAAGAGGCATATAAAAGTGGTAAAAATGCAACAACTGCAAGCTGCTGTAGAAATAAACACTGTTCACGGAGTGGATACCGTGAGTGTAAGGACTGCGCAAAAGTGGTTTTCAAAATTCCGAAGTGGTAACTGCGACGTGGAGGACGCCCCGCGCTCTAGTCGTCCTGAAGTCTTTAACTCCGACGCCTTGCTCGAACGTGGAAGCTGAGCCAAATTTGACAGTCGATATGATAGCTCAGAGGTTAAATTCATCGCATGGAACAGTTCACAGGCACCTGGTTCAGTTGGGAAAGGCTTCAAAGCTGAGAAAATGGGTTCCACATAGACTTTCCGTCGCCAACCTTCAGCAGAGAGTGAATGTGTATTCTCAGCTGCTGCAACGGCTTGCAAATGAAAGTTTTTTGAACCGTATCGTTATATGGTGATAAAAAATGGGTCCTTTACAATAATCCTGTTCGCAAATGCCAATGGTTAGATAAAGATGAAACACCAGAACCGACCCCTAGAGATGGCCTTCACCCCAAGAAGATTATCCTGTCTATTTGGTGGGATATGGCCGGTATTGTTTATTATGAACTTCTGGAACCAAACCAAACGATAAGAGCTGATTATTAGTCCCATCAGCTATCAAACCTGAAACAAAAATCAACCGTCTTTAGTAAATATACGCAAAGTTTTGTTTCACCACGACAACGCAAGACCTCATACCGCAAGGCAAACATTAGACAAGCTGAATGAGCTCGAATGGGAGCATCCACCATACTCTCCGGATATTGCATCTTGTGATTATCACCTTTTCCATGGACTTCCATCCCATATGAGTAACAAGAACTACTCCTCAAAAGAAGCTTTAAAAAGGGATATCGAAGCATATTTTGGCTCCAAGAACAAACAATTTTTTGAGCAGGCAATTAAAAACTTGCCTAAACGTTCGGAAGACATTGTTAATAATGAAGGAAAATATATTATTGATTGATAAATACTTTAAACATCTTTTTTATGAATTTTAAAACCACCTTTACCCACATATCCGATAAAAAGCATCAACAAAAACAAAGCATGAATTTAAACGAATATGTAAACAAACCTCGAGAATTTTGGAAACGTGTTCTATTTTCGGATGAAAGAAAATATTGTGACCTCACCCTACCCCAACATCTAAAACAAAGGGCACTCGCAAATGGCCAAAGTGAACACTGAATCGTTCCTAGCTCACTTTGATGCTAATTTCATGCCGCACATAAGTGGTGACTCTGGCCTTCTTGCATTGCCAAAAACTGCGACGTATCGGCGCCCCGTATGAGGCTACGCTCAAGAAGACGACCTGTGTACTAGTGGACAACAGAAATAGCTGAGCTCAGAAGAACCTGTTTCCGTAACAGAAGAAGCAGAGGCGGAAGCTGCTGATTTCAGACAATCCCGAAAGGTGCTGAAACCAGCAATCATCGCAAGAAATCAAAATGGGAGGAACTTCGAAGGGATCTAAATAGCAACCCTTGGGGACTGGGCTATAAAATTGTAACGGGGAAGCTAAACGCGAGCTCCATCGCCCCACATCTAGACAGTGATACTATTAGCAAAATAATGGACAGACTGTTCCCCACGCACCCTATGCTGTGAAGGGACCGAGACCCCCATGGCGACGAGATGCTCCCGCCCTTCACTGAGGAAGAGCTTAAAACCGCGGCAGGAATCCTCAAACAAAGCTCCAGGCCCAGATGGCATCGCAGCTGAAGCTCCCAAACTTATGGCTGAAAGCCGAGCAGACGGGATACTTGAGGTTAACAATGGATGCATTCCACAAAGCATTACATAAACTGACGCTAATCAGTAAGGGTAAGGGCGACTCCGCTTTGCATGCTGGACAGCGCCGGGAAACTGCTTGAGGAACTCATATAGTGCAGACTTGCAGAGTCTGTTGAGAGTGCAGGAGTATTGTCATCAATACGTTTTCCGACGCGGAAAATCAAACCTTGGCGTAATAGAGGAGATGGTAAGCAGCGCTCAACGTAGACGCCACTACCCGAACCGCATCACTGTACTCGCAGCTTACGATAGATAAATATTATAAAGGCACTACGAGAAAGGTTTCGAATACCTGCACATCTGCTAAGGATTCTCCAGAGCTATCTGAGTGAACGTGAACTGCTGTACGACACACCAAATGATCAGAAAACAAAAGCGATAACGTCTGACGCAGCTCAAGGATCTATTTTCGGCCCCGATCTGTGGAATCTGAGCTACGACGAGATATTAAGTATAGAAATGAAATAAGACACATATCTAGTGGATTACGCGGACCATATAGCGGCGGTCCGAAGTTATCCTTATGTCACAGGGTCACATGTCACTCGAGGTCAGTATGCAAATAGGCGACACGTCCTTAGTGACCCAAAAAGTAGTGAAATACTTAGGTATTCTACTTGACTTCAGGCTTTCTTTCTGGGCCCAGATACGGCATGCGGCTAGCAAAGCAGCCAAGGTCACGGGTATGCTAAACATCTATGGGGTAACACAGCAGAAAAGAAGGCTAATTATGGCGGCCACAAGCTCAATTCTCCTATACGGCAGCGAAGTATGGGGAATTGCGCAAAACTGCACAGCCAAGCGCAATGCACTGGAGGCTGTGCAACGAACAGCGGCACTAAAAGTTGCCTCAGCCTATCGCCTTATCTCTAGCGCTGAGGTCTTTGTGTGTGAAGTGCCAAGCGATGACGCTGAACACATGACAACGCGCCGAGCAACATAATCAGCAAAATGCTCGAACGCGAGGACAGCTGGAACGCGGTAAAGGAATACATCGAGAATGTACCCAGGAAAAAAAGATATACCTCGACACAGTGCAACAAAGTGAATCAGATAGAGCCTATATCATAAAAGCTGGATACAAATATTGTGACCCAGACGTGGGTGAATAGAATTGGTTCCTTATGGATGCTGTTCTTGGCCCTCCCGAAGTAATATAGAAAGTAGTCCCGGGAAGGGTGTCTCCCCAGAAGAATAGGAGGGATTGTTTTAGTAGCCACACCACACGACGCAATAGGCGACGATCGCTGTAAGCATTTTGAGCCCCACCTCACCTACCAAAATAAACAAGAAAGCAAATAGCGTCCTCGGGTATTCTTGGTCCAGTTTTGATTATTATTGTTATAAAAGACGTTGACTCTTGTTTCAAAAGTTCGAATGTTTTACTTTATGCAGATTGTTTTAAGTGTTTTCGTAATACTACCTCTGAGACTGATGCTCATCTCTTTTCAGAGGATTTACAGGGTCTGGCACTCAAAGTGTAACCAACTTCAGACCACTCGCGTGGCTGATGCACTTGGCCAAATGACAGAGTATTGTTTACAAGCGCACGGAAGCATCTTGCCGAGAGTAAACGCGAAAAAAAATCAGTAATGGATTTCAAACGTAATAGTGTGATTGCGTTATATTTGGCAGGAAAAACACAAGCGGCGATTGTACGTGAGCTCGAGCACCTTAAAGTAAATAAAGTGTTTGTTTATCGCACCATGACTCGTTACAATGATACTGGTAGCATCGCCAAAACGTCATGGAGGTGGTCATCAAAAGACGTGAAATGGTTCAAAAAGTGAAGAAGCGACTTTAGCGAAATCCCCGACGAAGTGCCTATCAAATGGCGAAAAAACTGAAAATATCTGACCGTAGCGTCCTCCGCGTACTGAAAAATGATCTCA
Source organism: Anastrepha ludens (assembly GCF_028408465.1). Lineage (NCBI taxonomy): Eukaryota > Metazoa > Arthropoda > Insecta > Diptera > Tephritidae > Anastrepha > Anastrepha ludens. The sequence goes on from NC_071498.1 coordinate 76,048,823, forward strand.
AAGAGAAGTCTTACAATATCTAAAAGGGCATGATCTCACACCAAAGCAGCAACAAGTTAGACTTGAGAGAGCGAAAGAGTTGATTCGCTTGGCCGAAACCGGTCAATTTCGAGCATTGTGTTTTCTGACGAGAAAATTTTTCAAATTGAGCAGTTTGTAAACGTCCAAAACGATAGGGTTTATTGGACCGACCGATCATACAAGAATTTGAGTCATTGATTGGCCACCAGGAGGCAGCACCCGTCGCAGGTAATAGTTTGGGCCGCTGTAAACGCAGATGGGCGTTCTTCGCCAATCGTTTTCATCGAGCCTGGCGTCAAGGTAAATGCGAAATATTATCGGGAAAATATTCTGGAGGTTGCTTTGAAGCCGTGACAGACAAGCAAACATTTCGGTGCCAGACCATGGACGTTGCAACAGGACTCTCTACCGTGTTACAAAACTCGAGGGAGCCAAGAATGGATGTGAGTATGCCTCCATTAAAATTGGAAAGGTGCGACATAAGTTGATTTGCTTTGAACTCCAGTCAATTAAATTTCATAAGTTTAAGGGCACTTGAAAGTAGAGGAATACTCCAGTATTATGCTTGTTTACGACGTAATTCCAACATGTTTAGGTTTTATTGATTCCATTGAATATAACGAGCTTCTTGAATTTTAATTCTTTTTCATCTCCAATATTTGTTTTTAAATCTGCCAAACGACGCTCTGTAATAGCCCTTTAATGGGCTATATTATCTATATATAAATGCATTAAATTTAAATGAAATAATATACCTCTTATCTCTGCCACAGACTGAATACATTGAGATGAAATGAAATACAATATATAACTATAAGGATGTGAAACCCCCTTATGGTTGCAATATCAAAAATCTTCAATGCCACGCTTTTCACTTCTATACACAGCGCATGAAACAAACACCTTTTAACGTCAATTTTTTCAGTAATCATTGAAAAAACGTCACCATAAATTTGATGCCATAATTGCTTCCCGCCAAAACCATTAATAAAATGCAGCTCGCATTGAACTATGGATAACGGAACCTAGTAAAGGTATGCATTTTTCTAAGACCTACCGACATGCACCGGCCACCTTTAACTAAGCCTTTTTTATATGTACCTATGTTGATTACCTGTTTGAGTGAAATTTGTTTCTTAGCCGTTCTCATTTCCGGAAGTTCTTCTGTAGACCTGAAATTATCATTGGACGGTATATTCTCTTTACTTATAATATTTGAAAGCCTTATTGAATATTCGTTCAAATATTTTGGATCACATTCAGAACTTATCCCACTGAATTCAGACATTTCTCCTGGTGCTTCTTCGGCGCCTAAATATTCCTTGGAGAAATTACTATTTCTTTTAGAAGAATTTTCCTCCTTGTTCATTTTCGACACGCCACATGAGTCTTGAATACTCTTTATGTCCATTTTTTGCAACTTTAATAGAAAATAAGAAAAAATATTATATTAACACTAATTAATATTGGTATTTTCAGAAAATTTAATTTTTGCGCACATTTTATAAAAATACGCAAAGCGTTTTTAATCAGATCTTCGGCTTGAATGTGAAGTTTATAAAGGAGGATCAATTTATAGGTATCGGATTTTAAATTGAAATAAAACAACGAAAATTCAAATTGATTGGGCAATCTTTATCATTTTTGTGTAGAACCATTCATGAAACTTATTTTTTAATGATAATCTCTTTGAAATGTGGACACAACTGCACCGTTTTTCGGTATCCGTAAGCACCAATTTTGAACGACTCGTTGGACGACTTCGGCCGTAGTTGGTTTATCCACAAAGCATTTGGACTTTACATATATATAAATAATTGGCGCGTACACCCGTTTTGGGTGTTCGGCCGAGCTCCTCCTCCTATTAGCGGCGTGCGTCTTGATGTTGTTCCGCAAATGGAGGGACCTACAGTTTCAATCCGACTCCGAACGGCAGATATTTTTATGAGGAGCTTTTTCATGGCAGAAATACACTCGGAGGTTTGCCATTGCTTGACAAGGGGGACCGGAATTAGAAACGACTTTTTTTATTTTGGTGTTTCACGAAGATTCGAACCAACTTCTTCCGAATGGTAGTCACGCAACCAACCCATTCTTCTACGGCGGCCCTTGTGGAAGAGCTTAACTTTTTAAAATAAGCTCATCCTACTAAAATACTTATTTTGGGAACCTTTTATTATTGATCCAGAATAAACTGCTACACAAGTTTACATGGTTTCACATAAGCAATAAGCATATTGCAGTATAGACTGCTTAACGTGATTTACAGCAATGTATAAGTACCTACTCTACGAGTATAGTCGCCAAATACGATTCTATTGTTGTTAATTGATAGTGAAAAAAGTCTCGAAAGAGATAGTGAATTTGTTTCGCGAGTTTTGTTGTCCTTAAAATTCCAATTGTTCCTCTCATTGAATCTTCTATATGTAAGTGTACATGTTTGTCCCATGTTCCTTCGCGCTATTTTTTTGGTTTTGCCTTCTCTTTAAATTGTTTAATGTTGTGAAGTTAGGTTATTTATTTTGATTGAAAAATTTTTTGATAGGTATAATCAATTCCAACTTTTCTTTATCGCTACCAATTTTGTTTATCCTATCCTCTCTTATCTGTAAACTTACTAATATAATTTTCTTGCTCTTTCACTAGCCTTGGTTTCCATTTATTTAAATTTGCGATAAGGTAGATTTCGTTACATAAGTTTTCTTTACCAACGCAGCCATTATGCAATCTACTGATTTTCTTTTATAGCGGTTAGATTTTAAGCTAACACAAAACAAATATATACAAGGTCATACCAAACGAATTCCTTTTTGACTTTCAGCATCCTCTTCCGACATTATTTCATAATCCAAGTCAGAATACGAAGATCCGTTTCTTAAATCGCCTTCTTTTGAGTTTCGTAGGGTACTAAATATTGCGGGACCTTGGAATAGGTTTTCTTCCTTACACTCGGAAATGTTAACAAGTTCAAATATTTTTCCGCCTGTTTTGAGTGTAACCTGTAATTTATTACACACTATTATTCGCTTTCTTTTTATGTAATCAAGTCTCATAACGGTAATTTATAGCCCACCTTCACTTGTAAACACTGCAATATCATGCATTCACCACTTATTACGAAATGTACATAACTCTCGTGACCTTTATCTTCATAAAGTATTGTTTCTAATGGATCAAACTGCCTAATAAGCGCTAATTTACATGCCGATATAATCTGTGTGAGTGAAACGGCACAATAAAAACGAAATACTTACAAGTAAACATGAATAGAATTATTATAAATACCTGATCATCATTTAAATATTTGAAGTATTCCAATGCTAGTAGAGCGGTTTTCTTTTCCTGCCACTGCTGTGTCATTATGGGCCGCAAAATCTTGTCAAAATCTTCTCCATGCAGAACAAGCAGTTCAACTTCGTCTGAAAGTTATTTATGTAATATATTTGTATCGAAAATAACGACTGCAGCGTGAAACTACTTGTTATGAACGTAATAGTGTTTATATTAGGCCTGTTCATGAATCAAATAGTTTGTAACAATTGTTGCAAATTATCACGTTTTGGTGTTCATATACCCAAAAAACTTGCAAAGTAGTGGAAAGTGTGAGAGGAAAATGACATTTCATTTTGTGTTTACTGCAACAACAAATAATACAATGGAATATTAATGGACTACTTAATAACTACATAGATTTAAATATACTAATCAATGAATTCAACCCGGCGATTGTCGCACTGCAACAAACACATATTCCATCCAATAAAACAACATACGCACCTAATAAATATAATATCTATTTCCACAATTTGCCTCAAAATACCTTGTGTAAGCAAGGAATCGCTTTCTTTATAAAAAAATCCTTAAACCATAAAATAATTCCTATTCCATCTAATATATCCTGCCTAGCTATTGAGATTGATAAGGAAGAAAAATCACTTTAATTAATTGTTATATTCCTCCCAGCCAAAATTTTACTTACAAAGAGCTTACTGATATAATTAACAAATTTTTCACCCCAATTATAGTCCTAGGCGATTTCAATGCTTGGAGCCCATTGTGGGGCTCCGAGAATTCCAATAGAAGAGGAAATACTATTGAAGATTTAATTTTGACCCAAAATCTCATTGTCTTGAACGATGGCCTACCCACACACTTTTCCACACACCAAACCTTCACCCATCCTGATATCATTCTTGCATCCAGTTCTATAGCTCCCAGCCTTTCTTCTCGTAGATTGGACGAACTCCACAACAGCGACCATCTCCCGCTCATAACATCCTTTTCCATCCCTGATTGGTACGAAGTCAAGCCGATATCAAAATTTTTAACGGGAAAAGCTGACTGGAAAAAATTTCATTCCTTATCCATAACTCTAACAAACAATAAAGCGGTTTCGAAAAACATCAACGCAAAAACTGCTAATAAGTATTAAAACAATAATTCGTTCGGCAGCCCACCTCTCAATACCACAAACAAACACAAGAAAATTTTCCGCCAAACTACCATACTGGTCTAACCTACTTACCATCTTAAGTAATAGCAAGTAAAAACTGTGGTCCAAATACAAGTACCACATGAACGATACCAACCTCGCTAATTATAAAAAAGCGAACGCTGTTTTCAGAAAAGAGCTTAAATCAGCTAAAAGGCGTTCCTTGGAAAAACTCACAGCAAATATAAATCCCTCTTCAAGCCCTAAACAAATATGGTCAGATATTAGAATGCTGACAGGCAGCTCACGTCGTTCTAACATATAATACTATTTGTTTATAATGAGCAAGGGCCAATCTATGCTCCACCAGATATCGCTGAAGAACTCCAATTTTCATTCCGCCTTCAACTCCCAAAAAAATCTAACCCTACCTGAAAATTACTCCAACCCATACCCTTCAATTGAAGCTTCGCTCATAGAATCCCAAATTTGTCAATATGAATTCGATTCTACGATCTCAAAAATGACAGGAAAGACACCCGGCTTGGATAAAATATCCTATGAAATACTAAAAAACCTACCCAGCATCCTCAAAATCCGACTCCTGAATCTTTACAATGATATTTTCAATGCTGGAATCTTTCCTCAAGAATGGAAAACTGCTTTAATTGTCCCTATCCCTAAACCTAATAAACCCTCTACCCTCATTACGAACTTTAGACCTATCTCCTTACTCCCTTGCATGTCCAAAATCCTTGAGATGATCATTTCCGTCCGAATTCTGTGGTTCGCTAAAGCAAAGGGACTTCTTAGTCCCAACCAATTTGGCTTCCAAAAAGACATAGGAGTGACCGAGTCGCTTTTATACTTTGAACATTTCGCACCCTCGGCATTAGCGTCAGGTAATCACTCTGTATTAAGTTTAGCCTTCGAGAAAGCATTCGATAGAATCGGCATTCATGTTGTTCTTAACCAACTCAAGCGCTGGAAAATCGGAAACAAAACATATAAATTCGTTAAATCCTTTTTAAGTAATCGCAAGTTTTCAGTCAGCGTTAATAATTGTAAATCACAGGCTCATAACCTCTTTAATGGTATACCATAAGATTCACCTCTCTCAGTAACATTGTTCACAAGAGCTTTCAATGAAATTAGTTCAATTATCGCCTCTAATGCCGAGGTGGAACATGTTATATATGCTGATGATATTTTAGTATTTTCCAAATTAAAAAACCTTAACGAAGTCACTTATACTTTCCTGAACATTTTAAACAGTATAAGCAAATGGCCAGAAATATCAGGCGCCAACATCTCAGCCCACATTCTAACACACTAAGGATTTTAGGCTTAACATTCGACAAAAAAATTACATATAAAGAACATTGTAAATCCATTAGAATAAGCTTATTTTCAAGGCTTAACATAATTAAGTTTTTATCTTCTAAGCATTCCCATGATCATCCACACACACTTGCTAACGTAATAAAGGCGATTTTGGACTTTGTATTTACGGACATTGTGCCAAAGAAAACATCAAACTATTAAATGCTCCTTACCATCCGGCAGCTTGAAGAAGTATCCGAGCTTTTTCAACATCACCAACAAAAGCTGTTCTTGCAGAAGCAGGATTACCGGATATACTACACAGAGTCAACCGCAACACAATAATGCTCCTACCCAAGCTTCTTCACTGCAGAAATAAAATATTACTTGGACTGGTAAACTCAGCGAAGCAACAACATAAAAATACCCGCAAACCGTCCATCATACAACGTTGTGTTGAAGTAATGCACAAACTGAATGTTTTCCCACCAGGCTTGAATCCAAAAATTATTTTTATCGCGGATTTGCTAAAATTCCCCAAAGGGGAGGTGGACCTCTAATGAATACGTCCAACATTTTAATTGAATCGTTGCTCCTTTAAGAAACGAATGGGAGTTCGTTTATGCCGACGGTTCTAAAACAGACACCAGTACATCGTTCGCAGTCACAAACCAGCTTGGTGTCACAATCTCAGTCGGGACTTTAACTTCCTACTGCTCAGTATTCACAGCGGAAGCAGCTGCATTGCTTGAAGCGGTAGTTTATACCTCCAACAAAGGCGGAAAATTCATTATTTGCAGCGATAGTGAACTCGTAATGGACGCTATATTGAACCATTCTAACGAAACTCCAATAAACACTGAAATCCGAAATAATATCGCATCAAATAAAAATTCCATAAGGGTCATGTGGGTTCCGGGTTATGCCGGAATACAAGGCAACGAGTGCGCTGATACTAGAGCCAAAGAAGCTGCCCAAGAACCCCTTCACTTCAGTGCACATTTTACTACCAAAGAAAAATTATACTAAAACCTCTTCAGGATGCATACAATAGCCAATGGTTTAATTATCAACACCACTACAAAAAGTACAACCCTACTGGCATCAAGCTGATATATCCTACACACATGTCTTCCAAGAACCTCAAGATATTTACACGCCTTCGAATCGGTCACACTATAGTCACTCATGTTCACATCCTAAACGGCACAGTCAAACCAGCCTTCCCTTTTTGCAACTCAGACTACACGACTTCACACCTCCTCGATACCTGCCCAGGATTGAAATGCACTAGAAATGCAATTCATCCTAACCTTGAACTTTCGAAGCTACTCAACAACACAGATGACAATAGCATTAATTTAATTTGTAAATTTATTAAACTAACTAAATTAAAACTTTAACTCTTTGCGAAAACTAGATATATGTACATATATAAAATTATACTCCGGTCAAACTCACACTACCCACTAATGTTCTAATACTCCCTCAACTGCTCTCTCCCATCCTCTTGTATAGTTACTTACCTATATTATTACTCTAGTTAAGATACCAGCCGAAGGCCCTGGCAGCCAGTGCTTATTTCGTAAGTGGAATAGTTATTAATAACTGTTACTCTTTTAAATAAATAAAAAAGTTAAATATTTACATACATATGTATATATATATATAAATGGCGCGTACACCCTCTCTGGGTGTTTGGCCGAGCTCCTCCTCCTATGTGTGGCGTGCATCTTGATATTGTTCCACAAATGGAGGGACCGAAGGCCAACTTTACGTCCTCAAATTCTAAAACTTATAATGAAAAAAAAACTCTAGAAATATAATTAAATTTAAAAAAATAAAACTCATTTACTTAATGCAAGACATACAAGTAACACATGGACTGAAAAATCCAAAGAAAACATGTATTTTTTCTGTTCAAAATTAGCTTTATTCATCAACGTAATTTACATCGAGAACAACGCAATCATTCCAGCGCCGCTGTAACATTTCCATACCGCTTTTGTAGAATGACTTATCTTTTGTCTCAGTTTCAACGATAACGTCTTCATTCGAGCGAAATTTCTTACCGGCGAGCATAATTTTATAAGTCTGCGTAGCCAGTAGTCGCTAGAATCACAATTTGGCGAATACGGTGGATGTGGGAACAATTCGCAGTTCAATTCATGTATTTTTTTTATGTCTTGATGAAACAAAACAGAGAGCAAACGCGGCAAACGTGAACAAAGTTTTCTCATAGTCATATGCTCATGCAATATAAAGCCAACACGTTCTTTTGATATCTTTAAGATGTCTGCTTACTCTCACGCAACTTCACCTACTTTCATTTTTTGATGTTTTCTGGTGTTATCGCCTTATTCGGACATCCACTGCGTGGTGTATCATCGGAGTCTCTACGACCACGTTTGAAGTCAGCAAAACATCGTTTTATTGTTGTTTCTGATGAAGCGGAGTCCTAATAATACTTTTCAAACTATTGCTTCTCATGCATGGCATTTTTTTCGATCAAGAAGCAGTGTAAAATTAAAACACGAAATTCTTTTTGATCCATTGTTTTGAAAATAACAAAAGTAGCCTAGCTCTTAGTACAATAACTCCCGAACTAATGAATAGAATACCATGCAATTTTAACAGTGGTCTTATTAAAGTTAGTACAGGGTGGCTGATGAATTTTGCTACATTAAGAAACTCAAATAACTTTTTTTTTAGTGTATGGAATTCATTTATTTTTTTTTTTCAAGTTGAAGGTCATTAAATTTTATTAAATGTAGCTTAACTAGTTTTAAAAATAATTGAATTTAAATGCCCCCCATGCTCGTTGACACAAGTGCGGCATCTTAGTAAAAAGTTGTTCATTGCTGCTTTGAGAGTTGCGACAGGAATAGCCGCAATTGTTGCCCGAATGGATTGTTTTAGTTCATCCAAATTTGTTGGCTTTGTTTTATAAACTTCTTGTTTACATAAACCCCACAAGAAAAAGTCAGGTGCAGTAAGGTCAGGCGACCTGGGGGGCCAACGAAATTCGGAGTTTCTTGAAATCAGTTTATTGGGAAATTTTCGTCGCAACTCTGTCATAACAGTCTGGGCTATGTGAGACGTTGCCCCATCTTGTTGAAACCACACAGAGTTGAAAGGAATTCTCTTTCGGCGTAGTTCTGGATAGAAAAATTCTTTCAGCATTTTCAAATAACGCTCTCCAGTAACCGTAACGGTGTGACCATTTTCTTCAAAAAAATAAGGCCCGACAATACAGCGTGAAGAAACCGCACACCACACTGTCACGCGAAGAGGATGCAATTCCGTCTCGTGGAGTATCTGTGGGTTAGAAGTACTCCATATTCGACAATTTTGTTTGTTCACATTGCCGTTTAAATCGAAATGGGCCTCATCAGACATGAAAAGGCAGTTTAACCTGTTTTGGTCTTCTTCCACCATTTGCAGTATCTTCTGGCAAAATTCCAAGCGAATTGGCAAGTCTGCTGCATTCAGTTTGTTAACCATTTGAATTTTGTAGGGAAATAAGTCTAAATCTTTGTGCATTATTGTTTGCAAAGACTGTCGGCTGACACCAAGTTGAGCAGATAAGCTTCTTGTTGAAACCCTTGGATTGCTTTGTATAGCTGCAGCTACAGCAGCGATCGTTTCCTCCGTCCGAACTGGTGGGTTTCGATGATAAGGCCTTCTTGCGACTGTTCCTTGCTCAGCAAAATTATTCACCAGTCTCATTATGGTCCATCTGCTCGGGGGATCGCCGCCAAACATCCGCCTGTACTCTCTCTGTACCAAAACTACGGACTCCAGTGCGTGATAGCGGCGGACTATCCAAATTCTTGTTTGCGTGTCCCAGTTATCCATTTTAATAAATTTTAAAGATCAATCTGCAAATTAAAACAAAAATGGAACAGATAACTTAAAAAGAAAAAAAGTTATTCAATTTTTTTTTGGTAGCGGCTTTCATCAGCCTCCCTGTACTAACTGAAAAAGAGGTGAATGTAATAAAACTAGTGCCCTCTATGTGTTAGTCTCCCTACTTTTCAGCCCATGTGTTATATATATTCAATAACCACAATAATAATCAATAATTAGCAACCCCTATCAAAAAACAAAACGCCTAAATGGCGAGTCCGGATTGACAACAAGATGTGTAACTTGAGAAAATATTTGTGGAGGTTGACACAATTTCGTTAAACATTTAGAAATCTTAAAACAAACACACAAGAAACCAATAGAAGAAATTTTCGACACCCAAAAACAGAAACTCAAAGTATGTGCTGCTAGACTTGCAAGATACAGAGAATTAAATCGAAAAAAGATAGACAATCCATTCATAAGCAACGAAAAGATATTCCATAAGCAGTTAAATGAAACAGCCCCAGCTGATATGAATCCACCAAAAAAGGAAAAAATAACTTTTTATTCGAAGGAAACGTGGTCAACACCAACACAGCGCATTGGATACATGAGGAAAAAAAGAGGCAGGAAGGTCTACACCAACAACATGACATAGAAGTATCAACAGAACAACTAATGGAAATAATCAATAAAACACAAAACTGGAAATGATAGTAGTAAACCATATATATACAATATTTTTGGTATAAAAAGTTAACCACTGCATATGAACACATAGCCAATAAACGAAATAATTAATCAACGCAAAAACGACCTCCATTCCATACTATACTTATAGGCGGAACATGCATAAAACCAAAAAACACAGAAGCAACCATCCCCCGAACTACAGACCCATAACATGCCTACATACCCTATACAAAATAATAACTTCTACAATTAGTAACATCTTTCGCGCTATAACATTTTAACGAATGAACAGAAATGCTGCAAAAAGGACAGTTGAGGATGTAGAGAACAATTAGAGAACAAAAGTTATGAATCAAAGCACAAATGCGCAATGTACGCACCTGCTACATAGACTATCAAAAAGCTTTCGATTCAGTGCCCCACAACTGGTTTCCAAGGTTTTACAAATATGTAAAATACCCCCAAAACGTATACACTTTTTAACAACTACCATGTTTAAATGGAAAACGAGCATAAAACAATAACATACGAAGAGGCATATTCCTGGGAGACTCTTTAAGCGCTCTATGCTTTTGTCTTAGCCTTAATCGTTTGTCTAACACACTTAACAGTTAGAAGCTCCTTAAGATTACAGATTACAGATCAACAGATATAAGAATGCAATTCGGAAATAAGAAATGTAGAGCACAGCACGTAACAACCAAAAAGAAAATAGTTAGCCAAAACATATACAATTTAGAGGAAAATTAAACCTGTAAATATTTCCGTTTCCAACAAAGCACCAAACTACCACACAACTATTAAAACCCAACTTGCAAAACAATATGAAAAACGCCTCAAACAAATCTTTAAAACATATCTGAATTCCAAAAATCTCACCAAAGCCGTAAATAAATATGCTCTACCCATCCTATCATACTCATTTGGGATCATACGTTGGTCTAAAACAGACAACAGACAAATAAAACAGCAACTAGAAAACTGATGACAAAATATAGAAACCCACTTCCAAAATCATGCATACAATGAATCCCAATACAAACAATCCCAAGAACAGAAGGAGGAAGAGTCGTTATAGATACTCCCAACCTGCATAACAATCAAATAAATAATCTTAAACAAGCTTTATCAGCTTTACGACGACATACTACTATGAGCAAAAAGTAAATAGCGCAACGAATAAAGTTCTAGCGGCTGCATTGACTGGGTGATGTCGTTTGAATGGATACAAACGCTCCTGCTCTGAAAGTATTCGATGCGGTACCAGCTGGTGGTAGCATAGGAAGAGCACTTTGTCAAATTCGGCCAAAATCACGTAGGCGGTTATCGCGCCAATTAAGAAGAAGAAATAGTTATAGCAGACAGAAATTGTTCCTCACTAACCCTTCACAACACATATCATATAATAATAAGTAAACCGCTCAATGTCTCAAATAATGGTGTTCAGAAAAGGTGGGAAACTTAGTAAAGAGGAGAAATGGCATTATAAGCTGTGTCTCGATATACTTACTTAGGAGTGGAAATAACACCTCAGATGAATTTTAAAAAACATGTTGAAAACAGCTGCAGCAAAGAATGGTATTAATGCTTCGTGGGCTTTTAAAAAAGAAAGAAATTTAAATTGAAGCTAAATAGAAACTTTTTCTTGCAGTTTGTCGTTCAATACAATCATACGCAGCACAGGTGTGGGGTTTCGGGTGGTTTGAAGAAGTTGATATATTGCAAAAGTATTTTGTAAAGCGAATTCTGAAGTTACCATCATATATGCCTACATACATACTTTTTTTGGAAACCGGCATGTAAGAAAATCATTTGTTGACCTTAGAACTATTCCTTAAGTATATGCACAGAATTTTGTTTATGTACTCAGAAAATCGGCTGCCACATTATCTGTCCAAAATTGTTATAAAGAAAGAAGTCTTCTGGATTAGAGTCTTCTTGTTTAGTAAAAACGATGTCATTTGGCGAAGAGATAACATACAATCAGAAAGCTGGATAGAAGATGCAAAATTGCTTTTAACAAACCACAACCAGGCTAGGATGAATATGTACATACAAAAAGCCTTAAGTACTAGTAGGATATATAAGGAATTGGATTGGTCAAAAGGTCTGGTTTATTTAAAAAAATACGATATAGAATCAAGCATGTGGATAATGAGGGCTAGAAGTGACATGGTAATTTTAAATAGCAACAGATTTGAAACAGAAAGTAAAACTTGTTCAATGTGTAATTTAGGCGAGCTTGAAAACATAGCACATTTCCTGGCGCGCTGCCCGATATTAAGAGAATATAGAAAAGTCTTTTTCGGAAATTTTACCTTAAATGATTCACAGCTGATTGAGATTCCCAATGGGAACATGATCATTGGGATAAACTTTTGCGTTTCATTAAATATGCTTCTAGATACAGAGATTACTTAATAAAAGAGTTTAACTGGTTTTAGAAAACCGTAAACCAAATAATTGTTTTGTACGAAAAATAAATCGACAGACGGCTCATGCCATTGTCGTTAAATTATTGTAAATATTTATTTATTTTTTCTTAATATTACAATAAGTAAATTTCAAATTTTGTATATTTTACTTTATTTGCAATAAATACTACTACTACTACTAATAATATGTACAACAATGAAAAAACAAGCCATTTGGGCACAGAAAGAGCTCCACAGCAGACATCCGCAGTTAATGCGGGACCAAAATATTTGCCTGAAGAACAGCTGCACCTGGCTACAAAAAGAACTTTACCCTGAGACTGAAGGATTGATTTGCTCGCCACTCAGAGTCAAGTTATCCTCACAAAAAATGATCAAAAATACGTTTTGGGAGATCTCAACGTGTCAGATGATAAATGCCACAGAGACCACATACACTCTGAAACGATAGACCACATAATCATAGGATGCCCCACACTTGCCGGTACCGAATAAGAGGTTGTTCAAAAATTGTTGCGGTTTGATGAGAATTTTATGGTTTAAAATACACTTTGTTATTCAGTATAGTCTCCCTGAATACCAATCACCTTGCTCCAACGAGATTCCAATTTATGAATTCCAATTTATGAGAATCTGGAAGGGCTGTAAAATACGCTTCCACAGCTCTTATAACCTCATCACTTGACGAAAACGCTTTATATGCATGGATTTTTTTCTTTTGAAAACACCAGGTTCACACCACTCTTTAATCTCTTGTTTTGATTTAGGATTATGGTGATAGTCCCAAGTCTCATCCATAGTGATGACTCGACTCACAAAATCCACTTTATCCTTTTGAAAACGCTCTAAATGTTGCTGAGAAAGTCGCATTCGAAAGTTTCATTCAGTCAAAACATTGCCTGCACTGCCCAATGAGATGTCTATGGCTTCTACTAAATCTCTTTCAGTCATTCGACGGATTTCCAATACGGTGTCCTGAATATTTTGTACGATTTCTGGTGTTGTTGCCGTTTTGGAAGGCCTGTACGACCACGTTTATATTCCACCATCTTTATACTGTACTAATTGATGGCGAAAAGTCCTTATACACTTTCAACATTCTTTTATAAATTTCCTTTGCCTATAAACCTTCCATAAATAAAAATTCAATCACTGCACGACACTTGATTTTCCCCATTGTAAAAGATAGTGTGACACATCGATACTAAATGGCTTCTAACCAAAGAATGAAGTGACAGATTGAAATCCAGCTTCACATACATACGTACATATGTATATATGAATAGGGTACCAACTTAAAAAAAAATGTAGGCTAGTTGCTACGCCCTCTCTTATCGAACCGCAAAACTCATTGGACAACCTAGTACACAGAAATTCAAAATATAGTCGCAAAAATTCTACATCAAGAAATAACAAACAAATTACAACTGTCAAAAATCGAGGAACCATTTTATAAACACACACCATGCAACATAATAGAAAATGAAATATATACACTATATTGGGACACAGCAATATATATACATATATAACGGTTGACACTTTTTATGAGGAGCTTTTTCATGGCAGAAATACATTCGGAGGTTGGCCATTGCCTGCTGAGGGGTGACCGCTATTAGTGTTTCACCGAGATTCGAACCTACGTTCTCTCTGAATTCCGAATGGTAGTCACGCACCATCCCATTCGGCTACGGCGGCCACCGACATAGCAATACATACAGATAAAGCCATAATTAACAATTGACCAGATATAACATATGCTCGAACGATTCCGTTTATAATATAAGCCAATGGTATATTACACAAAACATTTATGCTTAATCTGAAACATTTAGAAATAAGATTCATCACAGAATTCAAAAATCGCGATTCTTAAAATGTGCAATATAGCAAGACATTTTTTTAATCTTTAAGTTAACAACGAAATATAATAAGTAATAATTAAAAAGTGAAATGAGATATCCAAAAAGAACGACGGAAATTTTTTTAATTCTATATCAAATAACAAAATAAAAAAGCAGCCCGAAACTGCCGTCGTGCTTGGTGAGAATAGACTCGAATCGCGCAGTATGCGGGGTGAGATTGGCATGGGATAATAATAATAACAATAAGTTTAAGAAAAGTATTTTCATAAAAGGAATTAACTTTAAGCTATTTGTCAGTATGTCCCGTGCAAGTTCACTCGACTACGGCGACCTTTAACACTTACTGCGGGAAATGCATGTTTTTCTTCGAGGGCATTCTTCAATCATTTCAATATCGCCAAGGCAATCTCCTGGCCCAGTGATCAAAACCAACTTGTCCTCGAATGCGTTTTTTGTCTAGCCAAAAACATTTTGCGTTTTTTTAAACCAATTTAGTATTTTTTATGAAATTATCTTAAATACAAACCCGATCATAAACTCTTCGGTATAATTCAACTTCTCCACTGAGTATAAAGTATACTGAAGAAGGCGGATCACCTTCTTTTATTATTTTTCGCCCAGGTTGCAAAAACATAAATTTAATGACTGGTACCAATCTAGCACGTACTTTCTGTAAAACGAATATTTATTCATATTACCTTTGGGAGGTCTTGCAAAGACAATAACCAACATTATTTGGATTATTATTTGGTTTCTGCAAGCTTCAATAAGGCTATGTGCTATGCATCAAAAATGTTGGTTAGAGCGCTGCATGTATCTACAAATACCATATTAACATACAAACGACTAACCGGCGGAATTCGAGAAAAGCACGTTAGACTCGCGATCAGATTAACCAATTTTTTTCGGTCATCTATTGAACGCATGGCGGGATGAGTTCGCAGCAGTATTTTTTCCTATAAATTATTAAATAAAAAATATCGTACCACATTAGTAAATTACGAGTATAAGGCTAAATACTGGGTGGTTTTTTAGCTATTATCTTTTTAAACAGTTGGTTTAAACAGCTGACGCACGTTTCGTGTTTTGTTTCACTGTCAAACATATTCAGTTTGGCCTATAATTTAACCATGAATCGTCTTTCAAACGATCAACGCTTGCGAATCATTGAATTTTATTATAAAAATGCGTGTTCTGTTAAGAAAGTTTATCGCGCGCTTCTTCCATGTTATGGTCAGTTTAATCGACCCACTGAAGCGGCTATTCGAGCTATTGTGACTAAATTTAGATCCGAAGTTACATTATTGGACATCAAACCATCAACACGCTTACGTAGAAAATTTTGCGAAAGGATTTAGGTGTGAAGCCTTTCAAAATACAGCTGGTGCAATAATTGAAGCCGAAAGAATTTTTGGTGAATGGGCTCTTGGAAAGTTGACCGAAGATCCACTTTTTTATCGTAAAATTGTGTTCAGCGACGAAGCTCATTTTTGGATCAATAGGTACGTAAATAAGCAGAATTGTCAATTTTGGAGTGAAGATCAGCCAGAAGAATTGCAAGAGCTACCAATGTATACAGAGAAGGTCACAGTTTGGTGCGGTTTATGGGCTGGAGGTATCATTGGACCGTACTTCTTCAAAGATGCTGCGAATCGTAACGTAACTGTGAATAGTGAGCGCTACCGTGAAATAATATCCAACTTTTTTCCCCCCAAAATGCAAGAGCTTTACTTGCATGACATGTAGTTTTAGCAAGACGGTGCCACATACCACACAGCACGCGTAACAATGGACTTGTTGAGAGGCGAGTTCGGTGAACATTTTATTTCACGTTCGGGATCTGTCAATTGGCCACCCAGATTGTGCGATATAACGCCTTTAGGTTATTTTTTGTGGGACTATGTTAAAGCTCATGTGTATTCAGACAAGCTTGCTTCAATTAACGCATTGGAAGACATCATTAAAGCATTTATATGTGAGATACCGGCCGAAACATTGGAAAGAGTATGCCAAAATTGCACAAATTGGACTAAACGGATGGACCATTTGAAGTGCAGTCGCGGCCAACATTTGCATGAAATAATCTTCAAACATTAAATTATATGTACTGTACTATCGATTTAAATAAAAATTTCATGCATTTTTCTGAATTTTACGAGTGTTTGTTTGAAAATTATTCATTATGAAAATTATATTATCATCATTAACACTGGTCGATAAAGCTGCGATATTTTATTCAATAATGTAAATTTGGTTCTAAATTTAGTCACAATAGCTCGAATAGCCGCTTCAGTGGGTCGATTAAACTGACCATAAAATGGAAGAAGCGCGCGATAAACTTTCTTAACAGAACACGCATTTTTATAATAAAATTCAATGATTTGCAAGCGTTGTTCGTTTGTAAGACGATTCATGGTTAAATTATAGACCAAACTGAGGATGTCTGACAGTGAAACAAAATACGAAACGTGCGTCAGCTGTTTAAACCCAAGGTAATAGCTAAAAATTCACCCGTTATAATAAAGAGACAGAAGAGATATAAATAAATTGTAATATTGTAGACATTAATTTTTTTTCCTTTAACTTACTATATTTAAGTAGTTACATATTTTTAATGAGAAATATGTTTTGCTTTCTATAAGTGTTATTTGAAGCGCATGATAAATCAAAAAGCAAAAATAACAAAAATTAATACGAGTATACTGCAGTGACACATATTACGTTTTGTGAATGCTATTGAAAATGGGCGAAATCGGTCCATAGCTACACCCATCTCCCATGTAACGATGGTTTTCTTCTTATTTTTACACCGTCCTCGAACTTCGACTCATCTGTATACCAGATTCCCGGGTTAGATTGAATATATGGATTACCTGCCTCCCAGAGCACTCGATCGAAAATACATATCTCGAAATTTTTAAAAATCTTTGAAGCAAGTGCATTTGCATCACGCAATTGTAGCACAGGCTTTTTTATAAATTTCGTTGCAACTATACATATATCTAGCAAAATTTGTGAAATTCCCGAATCTTTGGTCCGAAATATTGTCCAGTCATAGTGCTGCTAGAGTAGCTTCCTTGTCTATGATGATAGCGAAGGGAGGTATTCCTATGAGTGTATCAGTTATGCCGACGCATATCAATCGTAGCAATTTACTTAAGTCTGCCCTTGCAGTTCTTTGTCTAGTTTTAGGTCACCATGCTGAGGACGAATATTTTGTTTTACAACAGGCGAAGCAGAGCTTTTTATAAGTTGATATATAGTAAGGCAGTCTCTGTCGATTTGCCCTGTTGACAGGTCAACTGTTTCATGCACAGAGTTCGGTCTTTTAGATTTAGTTCTCTAATGTGTTGTTCCAACAGAAGATACGCTTAATATAGTTTAGACAAGATTGGGACTATAGATTTTTTGTATATGTTTTTTGTTCCTCGAAAGAACGTCGCACAAGGAAACAACTGCCCTCAAAAGCTGTTACAATATCTGAGCGAAGCTGTTCACCTTCGGTTTCAAGCTCTTGCTCATGCAAGATTGGTAAGCTCGAGTTCTTCTGATCTTCTTTAAAGGTAAAACGAAGGAGATCCCAGTTATCCCAGCCATGCGGAGATTTTTGAAAGCTGGTTTATATATATATATATATATATATATATATGTTTGGCCGAGCTCCTCCTCCTATTTGTGGTGTGCGTCTTGATGGTGTTCCACAAATGCAGGGACCTACAGTTTCAAGCCGACTCCGAACGGCAGATATTTTTATGAGGAGCTTTTTCATGGCAGAAATACACTCGAAGGCTTGCTATTGCCTGCCGAGGGCAATTTTGGTGTTTCACCGAGATTCGAACCAACATTTTCTCTGTGAAGTCCGAATGGTAGTCACGCACCAACGCATTCGG
Source organism: Anastrepha ludens (assembly GCF_028408465.1). Lineage (NCBI taxonomy): Eukaryota > Metazoa > Arthropoda > Insecta > Diptera > Tephritidae > Anastrepha > Anastrepha ludens. The sequence goes on from NC_071498.1 coordinate 76,067,334, forward strand.
CTACGGCGTCCGCCGAAAGCTGGTTTAGGGCCGGGAAAATAGGAAATCTCGAATACAATACCTTACATTTTGTTAGAATAGAAGCCAGTTAAGGGCATTAACAAATGTTGGCTCATTGACACGATTTATAATACTTATGTTATCACAACTAGTAAACTCAAGAAGCTATTCCATTCACCCTATTTTTGTTGTTTTGTATTGGCATCGCAGCACAGGTTCTAAAGTTGGTCACTCCGTCGACAGTGTTCGAAGTGGGCTTGAGATTTTGTCTTTGGTATAGTCTCCTCCTCACGCGAATGATATCCGATGGCTAAAATAGCATCTTATTCTCCTCTAGGATTGGGAATTTTTGCCCATACCGCCAATAGATCCGTCGTAATGAGCCGTAAAAGGGAAATACACGTTAGTTTATTGCTTCGAAATATCCCCGTTCTTGGGCGAGGGCTACTGACATAAATACACTTACCATCAGCTCTGTTAATGCCTTTTGCAACACTATTAACAGGGACGGGCTCCTGGCTCCTTATTTCATGAACATTCTGCAGAAAACATCAGATGCTGCTTTGGCATTGTAAATTTTCCTTGGAGGCACATAAGGCATCGATTCAGTTTATAGGTTGGGAATCCTTACCTGCGGCTTTTGTAGCCACGAGCAGTCGATTTCCTCCCCTACTTTTACCCCCCGCTTCTCTGACTTCTTCCTAGGTCCAAGTTGCGCCCTGACTTTCCCTGTTGCTTAACGTCAACTCATTTAACGGTAGGCCCAGGAACGGAGATATTTGGGGCAGGGTGCGTCTAGAGGGAGAGCCGTGTTAGGTGAGTAGGTTTGCGTGGGCATGTGAAGAGATGGTTAGTGTTGTGCGATGTGCCTTCACATGCTGGACATATATTGGGTTTGTCGGGGTCAACTCTGGGTAAGTAGAAGTTTAATCTACTACAATATCCATAAGCTAATTGAGTCAAAGTTACGCGAGTCTTACGAGGCAGCTGAAGATCTTCGTCTGCTATAGGTAGTGGTTGATCTCCTATAACGGCATTCGGAGATCGGGAGTTTAGGAGGCATTCTAATGTATGCCTATATACTGTCCGGTCCCATAGTTGTAATTGTGTCTTGCCCTGGATCTCGTTGGTGTAGTTGAAGGGATGCCTTCTGACGTTCTCATGCTATAGGAAATGTCTGCAGGGGTGATACCTTCGGTAGCACTCAAGTAGAAATTGCTTGTTGAGCATTTTGCAGCGCTCCTTAATTGGAAAGCTGGTTCTACGTGCCCATTTTCATGGCAGTCGATTCTGCGTACCGGAATGACTCGGGTTTTTTCCGACCAAGTGCTGCCTCCGCCGTAAACTAGCTTTGTCTGGTGCACTGTACCTCCATTTTCCCTCCGCGGTGCCGGTTTAGCATTATTTAGGAAAGGGCTCTTACTTCTGCAAGAACAGAGTATGTGGCTGGTTTATGCTTAGTGTCGGTCCCCTAGCCACCGCTGGGAGCGAAGGTTGGGAGTTTCACCTTAGTTTGACTTTACCAAACCCATGGTTACCATAGAAGCCTTGCAGCTGGATTACGTCAGTGGACATTGGATTGACGGTGATCGAAGAAACCATCAGTAACGATCTGTGCGTTCTCTTGAGAAACATTTATCTGCATTTTATCGCTGGGCTTTAAAAAACGATCATATTACTTTCTTGTTTGTTTTAGTATGACGTTCTGAATAGTTTTAATCTCTTCTCCAGACCGGATGGTAGCCAGGTAATCGTGTGGTACTATACCCAGTTTAACTTCACTCAACGCATCCTGGAATGATATGGGCTGCTGAGCATCTTTTCCATCGTGACGAGGCATGGGGGTCTTGGCACTGCGCATAGCATAATCCCTGCTTTCGGAGTCAGCTTCTAGACTCAGACGTTTTTCCCGCACTTTTTCTGGTGGAGTTGCATTTGAAGAACGATCTATTTTCTTTGGTACGCCCGTCGAGGGACCAAGAGGTTCTTTGGAAAGCTCTTTGACCCTCTCAAAGCCGAGTCCTCTAGCCAAATAACGCTTGAGGTATTTGCGAGCAAGTCCGAAAAGCCTCTTACACACTCGAGCTGGACCAGGTTTATCAGAATTCGTCGAGAGGTAACACAATGATGCCACAAAATTATTCGCCGTGAATCTAAACTAAGCTTCGATATGAATTTTAACCCTTTCTTCCACTTATTCCAAAAGCTCACAATAAAACACAAACACTATACAAATCTAGGTCTTTTATCCGAAGTTGCAATCATTGCGTCCCCAGATATATATATGTATATATAATTGGCACGTACACAACTTTTTCTAATTTCTCCCTGAATTCCGAATGGTAGTCACGCACCAACCAACATTCGGCTACGACGACCGCCCCAAGATAATGAGCCTGAAATTGATGTACAACATAATAGATAAAGTTAAACCGTGCTACGGAACATGTAACGATGGAAATTCCACAATTACAAAGAAGTGACCAGAATTTCTGTTTTAGACGTAAATTTAATAAAAAAAATATTGACTCATTGAGAAATTATCTAAATATCTAAACAAGCAAGTTAAAAACTCTTAAAACATCTCGAATTGTGACAAATTTTTACCTCATAAGGTATTCATTAATATCATCGGATCGTCCATGTCATTACTTAGAAGGCTGTCAAGGAAAACTTGCACGAAAGGCTTTATAGATATAGAAAAGTTATTAAAAGTCGAATAAATGTTTTAATTTTAATACTATGCACGTATTTTTTTTTTAATAAAAAGATTAATTTATTGTTTCAAATTCAGATTGTGATTTTATACCATATATTAAATGATCTTTTGCGACCCATTTTGACAATTTGATCTTCCTAGATCACTCAAATCGCACACCATTGGTCGTGTGCAATTTTAAAGTACTTCTTTTTAAATTATTCCATACGTATTGTCACTTTATTGCATTTTTCATTAATAAAATTTATGACGTTTTTCGAACTTATTTGGGAGTAAAAAAATTTCAGAGGTCGGGCCTTCTCGATGATCATATCAATGCAAGCATATATACATATATTTATATATGATCTCATTTCGCGACACTTTCAATGTTAATTTTATCCGTTCGTCGTCATGGTCTATATGTGTAGCAGTCGCTCTTTGAAACTTTGCACTACTTATGTAATATATATTAAGTAAACATATCTGCATGGGAGTTCTGTATATGCCTTTTTGAATTAGTTACACTACCGGATTTTACAACTTTATTGCAGATTTTACATTAAGATTCATCTCCGTTTTCGAAGTAAAATATTCTTACGAATTTGTTACGTTTTTATTCAAATAAAATGTCCCAGAATAATTCCCTATTCGCACACACGTCAGCTTTCTTTATCGAGCGATTTCTGTCCCGCCATCTTGTGCCAAGGCGATTTTATGCCTTCGTTTTGGTAATTCATTCGCTCGGTAAATGTTGCCAGACGTTTTTGCGAAGTTCCTCGGTTCGCTACAGTACGATCTCACTCAAGGCGTCCCTATAGAATGCGGTGTGATTTGAGTAATTGATTCCCTCTTCTTCCATTCGCTTTTAATTTAGAAATGTCAGTAAAACGGAAAGTTGTTGCTGTATTGTGAATGCTCGACTAACAAGTTTTTAATTTCTTCCTTCTATTCTCTTTCTCTTAATAGTTTTAATTAAAAAATGTTCTTATAGCTCAAATGTCACCACCTTGAATAGATTCGCCTTGATCTCAGTTGTTTGCCAAATTAATCAAAGCATAGCATATAGTGATAAACAAAGCAAAGGCAAAGAGACATTCATGAATAAACTCAACACTATAGAATACAGAACCTTTTCATTAACAGATTTTTAGCGCAGCGTTTATGCAAATACAAAGAGGTTCACCTGCCATATAGTCCAATTAGTAAGTTTTGATGGGATATTTGTAAATAAATTATTTGCAGGTGGTCATAGACGCGCAAGTGCAGCGCTCCCACATCTGTACGAACAAGTGCGCGCACTTTACATCTACAAATACAGAATTGCAAATTTCCAAACATTACTTAGTTTTTTTTTAAACATCTATATTCTACAATATAACTCTTACTACATACACATATGTATACATATTTAGGTAATTTGTTACTTCATAATATTTAAAAATTTTAATTTTACAAAAATATTTGCAGTCGGAAACTTCTGAAGGCTACAGAAATGCCTTGACTCCGCCTCAAAGTAGAGCTAAAGTGGCATTGATATTTCTTTAAATTCTTCGAAATAAATCGTTAGATGTGTTTTTAGTCACTTAATTTAAAGAAAAAAATTATGAAAAAACCATGTTGCTAGCAAATAATATTTGGATAATGATAGAATTGCCTCCTAAATATAAGTAAATGCCTCTAAAGAAGCAACACACCGAACGTCCAGCGAATAAACGGAATATTGTAAAGTATAAGGCTGCCAGAAAAAAACATAGAAAGCTGCCTTATTACTTCACCTTTTATCATTCCGCCATGTTTCTACACTCATACTCATACGTATGTTCGAATGTACATACATATAATATGTGCTACCATAGATTTTTCAAAAGACTTACGGCCATTGTAAGGATTCCGACTTTATGTTGTGGCCGAATAAGCATGGCTATATTTTTCTTAACATTCAGCGAGAGTTTTTGTTCACTGACATCCACTAACCAAATTCTATTTATCATTACACTTCGTATAACATTTTTTAATCTTAAACGAGCCATTTTCCTTTTCACGTCTCCTTCACCACGTCCACGCTTGGTTGCCATTGCTTAAATGGTAGATTTTATATGGTAATCCTTCAATAGTTTAATAAGAAATACAGAATGTGTATTTGGAATAAAATATATGAGTATATCTTTTTATTGTGTATGTTAATCTCAAAATTTGTATGTTGAATAAATTCTTTCTGTTTAAAATTGAAATATTTTTCCTAGGAAACCTTAATTCTTAAAGCTTTGATAAGTGGTGACAATGGAGTTCTGAAACTCCCGTATAAAAAGTTGTAAATCGACAAAGAGGTTGAAGGAAAAGCAGAAATTGCATCCCTTTGGAGGAAAAGGTAATTCGAAAGCGAGCAAAGTAGGCAGTTAGTAGTGAAACTTAGTTTAAGAACAATGACCTCTCATTTGGATCAATTTTAAAATTTCCCTTGAAAGGTCATGAGTGCTCAACGAACTTGTAACCCTATATCACTAAACTTTTTTTTTTCTTTCCCCTTTATTTTATACATCAGTCCATTGACATTAAGTAGGTTAGGTTAGCTTGGTTGGCAACAATCCACGCATAGACCTTTTGGTCCCTAGCGATACCAGATGGAGGCCGACCTTTATGAATACCTAAAGTAGACATCAAGCTTTTGAGACGTCTTCCAGACCCACAAACAATGGCACTCCCAGGCATTTTAAACGCGTTTTTGATAATGCAGGACAAACGCACAGAAGGTGTTCTAAAGTTTCCTCAACATCCTCTTTGCATTTCCTGCATTTGTCCGTGTTAGCAATCCCTATCTTGTACGCATGTGCAGCCAATAGATTATGACCTGTTAGCATACATATGATAGTTCTGCAGTCCTTTCGCGAGAGCGTAAGTACGAATTGAGTCAGTTTTTTGTCTTTAGTTCACACATGACTTTTGCCTTTTTGCATGTGGTTAGATTAGTCCACCTAGCTTCCAGTCGCCTTTTCATGTAGTCGTCCATTTCATTGTATAATATATTATATTTAGCGGTTTTTGTATGTCGTTCTCTTGTTCAAAAGGTAGCGCTTTTTGCTATCTCATCTACTATTTCGTTCCCTATAATGCGTTTGTGACCAGGTACCCAATAGATATGCAGCCTACTGTTTCCGGTTAGCCTTTCTATGGCCTCCCTGCTCTGTCGAACATTTTTGGACATATTGTAATACAATATGAGCTTATTGCTTTTATTGCTGCTTGACTGTCCACGTATATATTAATTGTTGAGTTCTTTCTTGTTCTAGTGTAGGCTAGCTCTGCGGCTTTCCCCACAGCAAAAACTTCCGCTTGAAAAATACTGCTGTGGTCTGGCAGCTTGATAGGCTGCCTTATCCCTAGTTTTGAGCAGTAAATACCCGCTCCCACTCCATCTGAAGATTTAGAGCCGTCTGTATAGATGTGAAAAGTTCTATGGCCAGGCTTCATGCCTTTGTGCCATCCCTCATCTTCAATAGTAGTGCGAAACCTTCTCTCCCAACTAAAGTACGGAGTCATGTAGTGTGTGCTACTTGAGCTTCACTATCCTATTGAGTTGTGACCGAAGGTTCTATAGGTGAATACTCCAGCAGCTACCAACCTCCTCGCGCATTTCGCTGCCAGGTTTTCCGCCATAAAGTCAATAGGTGGCATGCTGAGTATGATTTCCAGCGCCGCCGTTGGAGTGGTTTTCATCGCTCCTCTTATGCAAAGAGGAGCGAGTCGTTGAATCCTTTCTATTGGCATTAATTATGTCAGTTTTCTTGTCTCAGTCCGCCATACTAAGGCCCCATACAGCAATATCGGTCTACCCACTGCCGTGTAGCAACAATGCATCAGAGAGGGTAATAGACTCCAAGTAACGCCCAGAATTCTTTTACATGCCTACATCTCATTACTGGCTTATTTCACCCGTTCCTCAACATTGTGCTTCCACAGCAATTTACTGTCCAGTATTACTCCGAGGTATCTCGCCTGATCTTTGAGAAGTAGTTCGTTGTGGAGTAGCTGCAGGAGGATCCACGTCGGGACCTGGTACTTCCTGGTAAAAAGTACCATGCACGTTTTTCCGACGTTTACGCCTAGCCCTGCGCGAGATATCCATTGGTGTACCGTTTTAAGTGTGTTATTCATCACATTACTGATGGTGTCCAGATACTTTCCCGTAACTACTATAGCTATGCCATCTGCATATGCCACTAGTTTTGGTGCCCCTCCGTCAAATTTATTGAGCAGTTCATGTGCTACAAGTAACCATAATAGTGGCGATACTACCCTACCTTGCGGAGTGCCTCTGCACGCATATGTGGTGACGCTCGTATCGTTACATTCCGCGGGTTGCACATTAAGTGACTCTATGCTATTTAAAATAATATCTTTTGTCACGTTGTTAAAGGCCCCTGATATATCTAGAAATGCTCCTAGAGCATACTCCTTATATTCTAACGCCTTTTCTATGTTTAGTACAAGTTTCAGTTTCAGTAGATCTGCCTTTAGTGTAAGCGTGCTGCGCCTTGGATAATACGTCGGCGCAATTGTGTCTCTAATGTATGTGTCTAGAATCTTCTCTAACGTTCTGAGGAGAAATGAGGTCAGACTAATGGGCCTGTATTCCTTCGTGTAGAGAGGGTTACTTTTCCCATCTTTTGGAATAAACACAACTCTCTCTTCTGTCCACAATACAGGAGCATAGCCGAACTTCAAGCATCCCCTGAATAACGTTTTTAACCATGGTACCATAAGATGGCTTACCTTTTAGAGCCTGGCTGGGAAGATTCCATTCAGTCCTGGCGATTTATATGGGTCCAAACTTTGTATAGCCCATTCTATCTTATTGGTCGTAATTACGTTCGTCGGGATGTCGTGCACAATATCTCCGCTAGGTGCGACATCTGCAGTGTCCGCACACCCTGGAAAATGTGTGCTGACTAGGTCTTCGAGAGAGTCCTCACAGCTGTCAGCCCACTCCTCGTTAATTTTTCGTATTGTTCTTGCCATAGACGGATTCTTGGATAACAGTTTCCTAATTATAGCCACATCGTTAGTGTCTTCCATACTGCTACAGAAGTATTTCCAAGATTCTCTCTTAGCTTTACGTATCTCTTTCTTGTATACTTTTAGTAGATCCTTATACTCTTTCCAACAGAACTCATTGTCAGCAACTTTGGCTATCCTATAGAATTCATGTACCCTACGCCTTTGTGCTCCTAATTCCTTGTTCCACCAAGGAAGCTTTACCTTGCGTATATTACGTGTTGGGGGACAGGATCTTTTGAAGGCTTTAACGAGAGTAGTTGCAAACAATTCAACCCCTTTCTTAAGTGCAACGTGTGACCTGTATTTCCGGAGTATCATTGGTGTTTTTGATAGTATATCCCTATTCAAGTCCCAGTTCGTATTCTTAGAATTTCTAAACGATATAAGCTTATTTTTTGCTCGAAATTTAACCTGAAAGCGTATGTAATGAGGGCCTACTCAACACTTCCCATTCCTGAACCATAACATGCTTGCTTGTGTAAAGTGTTAAATGAAGTACATTCTTCGAGGTTGGTCCAACATATGTTGGTTCTTCACCTCTATTAGCTATTTCTAGGCTACTCTGAAGAATATAGTTAAATAGTGACATACCTCGGTCGTTGATGTCTGCGCTACCCCAGACCGTGTGATGTGCGTTAGCGTCAGTTCCAACCACCAGAGAATGCTTCTTTCTGGCAGCTGTTTCTACCAGCCTTCGAAGTTCTATCTGTGGTGCTTCTTCATCATATGGCATATAGCAAGACCCAAAGAGTAACGTCTCATCCTTGCAGCCTTCCAGCGCCACCACTGTCAGATCGTCTGAAGAGAGATTATGATCAATATATTAACATACACTTTTTTTAACCATTATTGCTGTTCTTATCTTATTCTTTGCAATCGGGATGTAGGTGTTGTAGTTGTGTGACTTTAGATCGGAGACTATGTTGCCCGATGCTATCCATGGTTCCTGGACTAGAGCCACATCGTAGCTGATACCATCTATGTTGAGCAGGAGCTCGGCTGAGGCGTTCTTACTTTCGTCGATGTTTATCTGAAGGACCTTCAACATCTGGCTTCAGTACCTTCTCGGTGTTGGATACTTTCTCTAGCTCACCCTTCTCCTTTAAGGCGAAGGTGCACGCTACCAACTCCCCAAGCCATCCTCCCGAATCGCGCGTAAAGCAGGTCCTCTGCCGGCTTGTTGATCTGGATAATGTAGTCTTGGCCTCCTACAGCAGTTGCTGGTTTTGCCACGCTCAATACTTCCCAGTTGTCTGCCGGCACGTCCGTGTTCTGTCTTTCTAGTAGTCGCAGTGCATTTTCCGGGTTTTCAATGGAATGAAAACCTTTGCCTTCGGTATTGAGGGAATGCAGCTACGATCAACAATTTCTAGAGAAGCCCCTTCCTACAGGCCTTGAAGCGTTTTTACTGCGTCCTTTAGCCATGTGAGCGTGGGGTCATCCTTATATATATATATATATAATTGGCGCGTACACCCTTTTTGGGTGTTTGGCCGAGCTCCTCCTCCACAAATGGAGGGACCTACAGTTTCAAGCCGACTCCGAACGGCAGATATTTTTATGAGGAGCTTTTTCATGGCAGAAATACACTCGGAGGTTTGTCATTGCATGCCGAAGGGCGACCGTTATTAGAAAAATGTTTTTCTTAATTTTGATGTTTCACCGAGATTCGAACCAACATTCTCTCTGTGAATTCCGAATGGTAGTCACGCACCAATCCATTCGGCAACGGCGACCGTACGTACATCCTTACATTTTATAATTTTGACGCCGCTGAACCACCCTACTCCGTCGAATGCAGGTATGGGTGCATTCGGCTTTGCGTCCATTTTCGTAAACTGGGTTTCCAGTGGCTTTATTTCCACTACCTTCCATCGGTCCTCCGACATTCGCCGAAGCTGGTCAGTGAGGGCCACTATAAGGTGCCTCTTGGCAATTTCACTGGCCGCTGCCGCTGCTTTTGACGTCGTAGGTCTTTCGTCTCCGTTTTTCGGTTTAGCCATCTCGTGTCTGTGCTTCTGCTTTTTCGATGCCACTGAGGCCTCGCTATCCGCAGAACGCTGCCTCTTGATGGCTAGCTCTTCTTCTATTTGGTTCGCATACATCGGATTGGAGGCTGCGAACATTTGCTGCGTAGAAGGCCCGGCCATTTTAGATCTCCTCTCTGGCCCAAGCCAACCGTTCCTCCTCTTACTTCGTCAGGTTGGACTTGCTGCCAAATCGGTGACAAACTGTGACCGCGGCCTTGTATCGAGCTTTGGTCTTCAGCCTCTCTTTATCGGGGTTGATCCTTGGCCTGTTCTTGCTATTCATTGGACCCAGCCGGAGCACGCAGAAGAGCCTCTTCCTTGGCTGTGTTGGTGCTCGCGACGCTTTCGTGGTCCGAGTCTTCGTGGACAACGGCACCACCGCGATGAAGACCGTTATGCGTGTGTTTGGCAGTAACATTACGACCACTGTAGTCTGCTCCCGCTACAATGGAAGTTTTGTCGCTTAAGTTGTTATGTGTATTCATCTTTTTCGTACGACCACCTGTGCAGTGCCCCATGCCGTGGCAAGCTACAGTTACTTCCTGAGGTGACCCGGTGTTAGGAAGGCACCGTTGAAATACAGCCTGTCTGGTGAACTCCCTGGCTGCAAACCATCCAATGGGCACGGTGTCGCATAACACCCTGGATTAGGGGGTGGGCAAGGAGAGGAAATAACGGGATGAAAGGGGGTTGGGGATGACAAAGGGATCTGCGTCGGTACGGTGATCTTCGCATGGTGATTGGATGGTCATCAAGTACGCCGTAAAGCAAATTGATGACTAGCCAATCCTCATATGGAGCTTCCCTCTTAGTTCGTGTTGGGTTACTCCCCATGATATCGGGGTCAGACCACCACTTAAGCCTCATCCAAGACATTAGGTATGTTGTTGAACAATTTGGCCAGGATTTACATACATTTTCTAGCATTCATTACGTCGCCTGGTGGGGTTCTCTTTAGACGTCTTTTTGTGTTTTTTCCCCTTTCCAGAAATTAATTGATTTCTGCATTATTGTGTTCGTGTACTTTTTCAAAGTGCTTTGCTGCTATTTTTTTGATTTCTTCGTCTACTGTTGCTATATTAAAAGTCCTGTATATGTCATAATTTTTCGTGTACCTGTCGTTGAATTTTTACTATATGCGACTTTTTAGCCGTTCCCCACATCTGTAGTCCATATAGCCAGATTGGTTTACTCATAGTTTTGTACACTAACACAGTGTTCTGTATAGTAAGTCTGGATTTTGTGCTGACTAACCAATGAAGTTGTCGAAGTTTTTCATTTATTTGTTTGATCTTTTGCTTTATGTGATGATTCCAATTTAGTTTCGAATCCAAATGAATTCCCAGGTATTTAGTAGTTAGTTTTATTGTAATTGCTTTGCCATTTATTTTAATTGGAACTGCAGTAAATTTTGATTTGGTAGTAAAGATAACCTGTACGGTTTTGTCTTCATCTATTTTTAGGACCAATTATTGAATCATTTCTTAACTGCGTTTGTGTATCGCTGCAGTTTTTCAGTGGCGATAGTTAAGCTTTTGTCCGATGCCAATAGTATTGTATCGTCTGCGAACATAGCAATGAATTACCTTCGTCAGGAGCGTAAGAACGCTTCCTTGCAGAACTCCAGCTGTTATTTGATGAATATCTGAACATTGATTGTCATATTTAATACAGAAACTTCGGTCAGTTAGTTAGTTTTTTTTGATGAGATAGTAGTAAAGAGGTATCATTATTTTTATTTTTTGGAGTATGCCTTTGTGCCACACTTTGTCAAACGCTATAGGTGCGTCCAGAAATACTGCCGCACAGTAACGATTGTTTTCGAGGTTTGAATGGATTTTATTTGTAATTCTATGGATCTGTTGGTTAGTCGAATGTTTTTTCTAAATCCAAATTGATGATCAGGTATTATGCGTTTTATCCGAAAATTGGCTTAGTCGATTATGCAGTAATTTTTCAGCAATTTTCCAGCTTATTGGTTTATAAGATGATACGGTAGTTGGATCTTTACCTGGTTTTAGCAATGCAATAATCTCTGCCACTTTCCAGAGTTTCGGAAAATATTGTAGGCGAAACATTGCATTAAAAACGTTTCGCAAAAATATGTATGTCTTGGTTGGTAGCTCCGCTAATGTTTTTCCTGTTATCAAAACATATCCGGGTGCTCTTTTATGTTTTATTCCTTTTTATTTTTGTAAAATCATAATTTTAGTAGTTTTGGTTGTCAATTTTCTTTTCTTTGTCATTTGATAGAACCTTTTCAAAGTAATTTGCCAAAGTTTTCGCCTTCTCCTCTTTTGTAGCGGCCCATGAATAATATGTAGTTATCTTTCTTTAGTGGTGGTTGATATTTTATTTGGGGTTTTACTTAAATCACTTATCATTCGTCTTACAGATTACAAATTAAAAAAAAAAGGAATTTTTATACTTCCGTTTTTTTTTTTTGCAAATAAATTAGTGTAAAATAAGAGAAGTATTATTTCTATTTAACTACAATATTTATGGAAGTTCTGTTAGTGAGGTGCTGTGACGGAGAATATGTCGAGTTCGCGACACTGCAGGCTTGCGTAGTCTATTAGACGAATGTTTAGTGATCCAGGGTTAATATTATAAATATAATACATTGCGGATCATGGCTATTTTTATGTTATTATTGGCTCAAAACAATTTTATTTTTATTTCGGGTGTTTTTAAGTGTTTGAGAACTTATATATATACAATGAGAACTTATATGTATAATGCGCTCCCACGACCCTCCCATACATATGTGGTGAAGCGGGGGCAACAAAAATCCATTCAACTTCAGGGTATTTCCTTTCTTTCTTGTGATAGAAATCTGGTCTAAGTATAGGATGAACTTGAAAATAAAAGATTTTCGATTGATTTCCTCACCATTAAGCAGAGGACAAATCTCTTCATCGAACACCTCGCTTTGTCAATTAAGCATAATTGCAAGCTCTGCTGTCTCTATGTTGTCTGGGTTGAGTAGCTTTTGAAGAAACTTAGAACGTGGCTTTCACTTCGTAACCAATCGTGGAAAACGTAAAACAAATTGATGCGTACTGCGAAGCTTCTCCCAAGTACTAAATCTTTTTACATCCGGAGTTATTTCTACGGTCGTAACCAATGAGTTGTTAGCGAAATACATATGCTGTAGAACCTTAACTGTCTCTTCGTCATCATCTGGAAATTGCATAATTCGCCAGCTTGACTCTCGTTCTAGTTGGAATTTAGGTCTACTGAACCAGCGATGGTTGTCGTCGAATTCCCGGCTGCTGCTCCATTTAGTTCCTTCGTCCGCAATATTCTCACCAGGTGGCAGCTCCCTCCATTCCATAATAGCAGAATTCTTGAGAATCTCTCCGATTCTCAGTGCCACGAATTGATGATATTTTCTTGTGCTCGAACGTAGCCAAAACAACACATTTTTGTCCAGAATATTCTGTACAGAATACTCTGCGATTTATTGTGATGGACAGTTCATAGCTAAGAACATTTGCCAGCCCAAGTCTCAAAACAGCAGCTAACAGGTCCAGCCGGGGTATGGAAATGGGCTTCAATGGCGCAACGCGAGATTTTTGAAGCCAAAAGTGAACAGGATATTTGCGAGCCTATTTTTGACCGGATGAAGGCCACCGTAGCGTAGGCTTTCATGCTTGCATCTACAAAAACGTATAACTGATTATTTTGGTTTTCGCAGGCAAGTGAAAGGCAACGGAGAATTTTTATGCCGTTGATCGCGGTAATACGTTTTACCCAACGAAACTAGTTGCAACGTTCTTCTTCTTTAATCGCTTCATCACAACCTACTCCGGAGCACCAGACATCTTGTAAAACAATTTTTGCCTGTATAATGGCAAACGCGTGCAAACCTATAGGATCGAAAATCGTCATTATTGTGCGTAAAATTTTTCGCTTCGACAAGATCGTATTTTCTTCTTTTGGAAAATTTTCAATGCATGTTCACTCATCCGAAACTGGCACCCACCACATCCCTAGTACCTTTTCTATAACGGCTTCTGGCTCTTCAAACCATTTGGCGGCTGGAACGTCGTCAGCGTCTAATGAAAATAGTACGTGTTTGGAGTTAGATATCCAGTTTCTCATTTGGAATCCGCCCTCCTGATGAACCCAACGAGCTTTAGTGGTTAGACGAGCCAATTCATTTTCAGAGTCTGCACTCTGAAGCCAGTCGTCAATAAATGTGTTACTAACGATGGCCCGTTCGGCATCGGGATGAAGATCAGTGATTCGTTGAGCGTTACGGTTTTCTATGTAGTTCACCAATGAAGGCGAAGACGAAGCGCCGAATGTCAGAACCCTCATCACATAGATATCGTAGTCGCGAGACGAGCCACCGTTTCGCCACAAAAATTTTTGCGCCACTTGATATTCTTTTATAATTTTAATCTGGTGGAACATTTCGCGTATATCTCCACAAACTGTGAAACGTCGTTTGCGAAATCGGAGCAGTACTCCCAATAGAGATTTAGTAGATCGGGCCCTTTCAGCAACATATCATTAAGCCCGACACCCTTTACCCTTGTTGCAGCATCCCAAACCAATCGTGTTTTCTTTTTATTGGCATTGTAAATATGGGGAGATACCAAAACCTAGCGCTATCTTTTATTTCGTTTTTGTTCAACATACGTGTACGTAAGTACATAATCATGTATTTTGTTTATAAGAAATTGGCGAGTTGACGAATCACGCTTCAATTTCCTTTCTAAGCACGACAGTCGCCGGATTGCCATAGGCAGGGAATCGAGAAGCTCGACAGCTTCGTGCTTCGAAAGTAACCCGGTTTCCCATTTCTTTTCAGTGGAGATAAAGCACGTGGTCTTTTACATGATTTGAAGAGCGTGTTCATCATCTTTAGATATCAACAGCTTAATTGGTTCATATGATCCGATAGCATCAATAGAAAAATATGTTTTCAGTTGCTGGTCCATACGATGGTCCGCAAATGTGTGCTGGATTTTCGCTATGCAGACTTTATTCAAAGAGCAACAACCGAAATTGGTAAAAACAAAAAACGCTGGGCAAAAACGATGCTCATCTCATCCAGGCAAGGAAGAAACGCAAGCTAGAACAGCACCAATAGATTGATAAACCCGATCTACAACAGCACCAACAAGACATTGTCAATGAACCACAAAATTCCTCAAGTACGTAACAAATATTACAACACCCTAAAATTTAAGGAATCACTGCTAATACAAGTGAATAACTAATGGGTTTTCCAATAACAGGTGTTATTTAAATATATATAAAAGGCTATCGAGAGATGATTAACAATTTTTTAGGGCCGGAATTGGATGGTATTGATCTGGACAACGTTTATTTTCAACAAGAAGGCGCTACGTGCCACACAAGCAACGAATTGATATTTTACAGGGAAAATTTCCGGACCGTATTATCTCTCGAAGAGGTGATCACAATTGGCCACCGAGATCTTGTGATTTAACACCTTGTGACTTTTTTCTTTGGGCCCACGTGGAAGAGAAGGTATACGCCAACAGCCCAGGGTCGATTCAAGACCTCTAGATGGAAATTGTTAGGCTATCGAGGCCATAGGGCAGCCACTTTGCAATTCGGTAATGGAGAATTTCCGATTATTTATATTAAAAAATAGCACATTTCTTTGAATATCAAAATACCACCTCTTATTTGAAAACCCTTTACAAAATTGAACTAATAACATATGCTTGAAATAATGACTGCTTTGTGTCTTTGCAACGATTTGTAATAAATTAAAATATTTTTACTATTTGCGTTATCACTTTATCACAACTGAATTCTAAACAATTTGAAATTGTATTAATTAAAATCACATAAATATGTATAAGTACATTATATTGAAAACATAAAATAAAATTATAATTACAACATGTATGTAGGTATAACATAAATAGGTATTTGTTATATATACATATATGTATATGTAGTGGCAACTGATGTTCTTTATATTGTAACAACAAAAATATAACTCGAGACTTTTGAATAATACAGAAGTGGCAGTCCTTGGCAGTTCTAGACTCCAAATGTGGGAACAATCGCAGACGCGTCTAGCACGATGGTACCACAAGAAATGATTATTAAAGCTACGCTAAATGTAGTCAACACACAGAGAACGTTAAATATAGAGAATTCTCACGAGCTACGAATAGTGTGAATTGTCAAAAATGAAGTGAAACCGCGAACACTATTTCACCTCGCTTAACTCGACAGCGGGGAAGTTCTTAACAGGGCTGATTACAGTGAATTATGTACAAGTACATTGGTTCTGCTCAGTTTTTGGTTTCTGTATGAAATCAAATTGACGAATGCCGACGGCATTTTGCAAGGCATTTGCTTGTGCATTTTTATGTTCCCTTGGTAAACGAAAATTTATTCAATTTGTATTTTCAAACAAAGGTGATGAAGAAAAAATGATTGAATTTATTATATGCGCCAAATCAAATCAAAGTAACTTTAATATTTTGATTTAATTTAAAAAAATACATTATAAAACGACCTCTCACATTTTGGTATGTGCGTTTTATTAGTAAATTTAAAACTAAACAAATTTGATGAAAATTTTTACTAATTTTTTGAGTCGAAATTAATTCATAGCATACAAGTGTTTTGGTATATCGACATACATATGTATTTACATTTGAACATGCATTTATTTGTTCCTTTGGCAAAACAATTTTTTTTCAATTTACATTTTATTACAGGGAATAATAATATACATAAATTTGTATGTATGCATTTTCTAGATAGTATAAAAGTTTAAAAATAAATAAAGGAAAACTTCAAAGAAACGTATTTGCATATATGGGACAACTAAGTTCTATTGCATCTTTATTAAATATGTATATGTTGCACGCATATGTATGCACTGAAGCAACATGACCTACCTCACGAGCATCGCCTTATCATATTTCATGCAATAATTAGGGTGTAAATATTCGAATGATCGAATTCCTGCAAATGCTAAAACAACTTCTTCTGCATATGCATCGACGTACATATGTGCATGTGCGTATATGCACACTTGATGCCCTAACTATATATATATATATGTACGTTCAATTGATCAAATCAAAAAATTCTGTATACAAAACGCTTCATTACCAGGCACACAGGAAGATGGCATATGCAAATATAAATATTGAATTCAAGCAAAACAATGCTTATTAATATACACATATGCATGTACATACAACCGCACACACAGGGCATTCGCTTTATTCCTCAAAATGCGTATGTCGTTCAAAGCTAAAATTCCATGCCTAGCGACTACAAGAACAAAATGCAGTCATAGACGCAGGCGTAGCGGCCATCATTCTAGTTGCCATAGCGCTGAACAGTCGCGGCGGCGCCGAACAGTTTCAACTATTGTACTGTGCAACAAAAACTCATCTTCAACAAATTCATTGATAAATTCGAGCTCATAGTTCTAAGAGCAAGAACTTTCATTCATAAAACGAGCCGCCCATATGCCAATTTTCTCGACAATTCGAAAATAGTCAATATTTGAATATTTCGCGTAGAATTATTTGCCAATATTTGATAAATCTTCAATTTTTGTCAAGTCGAGTGCCCGCGGCATCGTACATATGTATGCAAAAATATATGTATGTAAATATGTCTTTCTAAATGTTCGACAGCCGCAGCTGCTGTGCGTCAAGTGCGCGCATGAGCATACAGTAAGTTGCGGAAGAAAACAAGTAGCTTAAAAAAAAAGGTCTGATTCGGACATTTTAATACTAAGATAAATTTGGAAACAATTATTTTATGTTAACTGATAGTAGGCAAATAGTTAATTAGTAGATTACTTTACGTATGTAGTTTTTCAATTGATAAAAAGTGCACAAAACATATGCATATATCTGCAGTTAGAAACTTACTCTGAAATCAGAGCATTTGTAGGTGCCTGTAAACATGTCAAGGTTACTGTACATACAATGCTGTGCCAATGAATGTGCGCTGCGCCTATGAATGCGCGCTGGATTTCTTGAGAAGTTTTACCGTTTTATCTTGAGCTGTGGCTGGTGAGCACACATACACACAGCATATACATATGCGCAAATGTATATAAACTCACAAATTTACATTTGCATATGCCATCTTCCTGTGCGCCTGGTAATGAAGCGTTTGCTGTAGAGGATTTTGATTCAGTTGAAGGGAATTCAACAAAGTTTTACAGACACCAGACAGACAGACATAACATATGTACATAATTTGGATGATTTGGAGAAATTCAAATATATAGGTCATATTAAAAAGCTACCTAGCATTCTTTGCTTCTAATCACCAACAAATCCTCATCGACTGCTGCTAAATTTACATAATTCAGCCCCTTACTGTTAATTTTTGTTGAAAAATGTGTCTGTGGTGAAATTGTCTTCGCGAGACGAGTACCCAGAGAACGTTAATGAATAGAGAAGTCTTAATGACTGGAAAGTGTTCATTTTCGAGGGGTACTCGTCTCGCGAAGACAATTTCACCACAGACACATTTTTCAACAAAAATTAACAGTAAGGGGCTGAATTATGTAAATTTAGCAGCAGTCGATGAGGATTTGTTGGTGATTAGAAGCAAAGAATGCTAGGTAGCTTTTTAATATGACCTATATATTTGAATTTCTCCAAATCATCCAAATTATGTACATATGTTATGTCTGTCTGTCTGGTGTCTGTAAAACTTTGTTGAATTCCCTTCAACTGAATCAAAATCCTCTACAGCAAACGCTTCATTACCAGGCGCACAGGAAGATGGCATATGCAAATGTAAATTTGTGAGTTTATATACATTTGCGCATATGTATATGCTGTGTGTATGTGTGCTCACCAGCCACAGCTCAAGATAAAACGGTAAAACTTCTCAAGAAATCCAGCGCGCATTCATAGGCGCAGCGCACATTCATTGGCACAGCATTGTATGTACAGTAACCTTGACATGTTTACAGGCACCTACAAATGCTCTGATTTCAGAGTAAGTTTCTAACTGCAGATATATGCATATGTTTTGTGCACTTTTTATCAATTGAAAAACTACATACGTAAAGTAATCTACTAATTAACTATTTGCCTACTATCAGTTAACATAAAATAATTGTTTCCAAATTTATCTTAGTATTAAAATGTCCGAATCAGACCTTTTTTTTTAAGCTACTTGTTTTCTTCTGCAACTTACTGTATGCTCATGCGCGCACTTGACGCACAGCAGCTGCGGCTGTCGAGCATTTAGAAAGACATATTTACATACATATATTTTTGCATACATATGTACGATGCCGCGGGCACTCGACTTGACAAAAATTGAAGATTTATCAAATATTGGCAAATAATTCTACGCGAAATATTCCAATATTGACTATTTTCGAATTGTCGAGAAAATTGGCATATGGGCGGCTCGTTTTATGAATGAAAGTTCTTGCTCTTAGAACTATGAGCTCGAATTTATCAATCAATTTTTTGAAGATGAGTTTTTGTTGCACAGTACAATAGTTGAAACTGTTCGGCGCCGCCGCGACTGTTCAGCGCTATGGCAACTAGAATGATGGCCGCTACGCCTGCGTCTATGACTGCATTTTGTTCTTGTAGTCGCTAGGCATAGAATTTTAGCTTTGAACGACATGCGCATTTTGAGGAATAAAGCGAATGCCCTGTGTGTGCGGTTGTATGTACATGCAAATGTGTATATTAATAAGCATTGTTTTGCTTGAATTCAATATTTATATTTGCATATGCCATCTTCCTGTGTGCCTGGTACAGAGAACGTTAATGAATAGAGAAGTCTTAATGACTGGAAAGTGTTCATTTTCGAGGGGTACTCGTCTCGCGAAGACAATTTCACCACAGACACATTTTTCAACAAAAATTAACAGTAAGGGGCTGAATTATGTAAATTTAGCAGCAGTCGATGAGGATTTGTTGGTGATTAGAAGCAAAGAATGCTAGGTAGCTTTTTAATATGACCTATATATTTGAATTTCTCCAAATCATCCAAATTATGTACATATGTTATGTCTGTCTGTCTGGTGTCTGTAAAACTTTGTTGAATTCCCTTCAACTGAATCAAAATCCTCTACAGCAAACGCTTCATTACCAGGCGCACAGGAAGATGGCATATGCAAATGTAAATTTGTGAGTTTATATACATTTGCGCATATGTATATGCTGTGTGTATGTGTGCTCACCAGCCACAGCACAAGATAAAACGGTAAAACTTCTCAAGAAATCCAGCGCGCATTCATAGGCGCAGCGCACATTCATTGGCACAGCATTGTTTGTACAGTAAGCGTGAAATGTTTACAGGCATCTTGAAATGCTCTGATTTCAGAGTAAGTTTCTAACTGCAGATATATGCATATGTTTTGTGCACTTTTTATCAATTGAAAAACTACATACGTAAAGTAATCTACTAATTAACTATTTGCCTACTATCAGTTAACATAAAATAATTGTTTCCAAATTTTATCTTAGTATTAAAATGTCCGAATCAGACCTTTTTTTTAAGCTACTTGTTTTCTTCTGCAACTTACTGTATGCTCATGCGCGCACTTGACGCACAGCAGCTGCGGCTGTCGAACATTTAGAAAGACATATTTACATACATATATTTTTGCATACATATGTACGATGCCGCGGGCACTCGACTTGACAAAAATTGAAGATTTATCAAATATTGGCAAATAATTCTACGCGAAATATTCAAATATTGACTATTTTCGAATTGTCGAGAAAATTGGCATATGGGCGGCTCGTTTTATGAATGAAAGTTCTTGCTCTTAGAACTATGAGCTCGAATTTATCAATGAATTTTTTGAAGATGAGTTTTTGTTGCACAGTACAATAGTTGAAACTGTTCGGCGCCGCCGCGACTGTTCAGCGCTATGGCAACTAGAATGATGGCCGCTACGCCTGCGTCTATGACTGCATTTTGTTCTTGTAGTCGCTAGGCATAGAATTTTAGCTTTGAACGACATGCGCATTTTGAGGAATAAAGCGAATGCCCTGTGTGTGCGGTTGTATGTACATGCAAATGTGTATATTAATAAGCATTGTTTTGCTTGAATTCAATATTTATATTTGCATATGCCATCTTCCTGTGTGCCTGGTACAGAGAACGTTAATGAATAGAGAAGTCTTAATGACTGGAAAGTGTTCATTTTCGAGGGGTACTCGTCTCGCGAAGACAATTTCACCACAGACACATTTTTCAACAAAAATTAACAGTAAGGGGCTGAATTATGTAAATTTAGCAGCAGTCGATGAGGATTTGTTGGTGATTAGAAGCAAAGAATGCTAGGTAGCTTTTTAATATGACCTATATATTTGAATTTCTCCAAATCATCCAAATTATGTACATATGTTATGTCTGTCTGTCTGGTGTCTGTAAAACTTTGTTGAATTCCCTTCAACTGAATCAAAATCCTCTACAGCAAACGCTTCATTACCAGGCGCACAGGAAGATGGCATATGCAAATGTAAATTTGTGAGTTTATATACATTTGCGCATATGTATATGCTGTGTGTATGTGTGCTCACCAGCCACAGCTCAAGATAAAACGGTAAAACTTCTCAAGAAATCCAGCGCGCATTCATAGGCGCAGCGCACATTCATTGGCACAGCATTGTATGTACAGTAACCTTGACATGTTTACAGGCACCTACAAATGCTCTGATTTCAGAGTAAGTTTCTAACTGCAGATATATGCATATGTTTTGTGCACTTTTTATCAATTGAAAAACTACATACGTAAAGTAATCTACTAATTAACTATTTGCCTACTATCAGTTAACATAAAATAATTGTTTCCAAATTTATCTTAGTATTAAAATGTCCGAATCAGACCTTTTTTTTTAAGCTACTTGTTTTCTTCTGCAACTTACTGTATGCTCATGCGCGCACTTGACGCACAGCAGCTGCGGCTGTCGAGCATTTAGAAAGACATATTTACATACATATATTTTTGCATACATATGTACGATGCCGCGGGCACTCGACTTGACAAAAATTGAAGATTTATCAAATATTGGCAAATAATTCTACGCGAAATATTCCAATATTGACTATTTTCGAATTGTCGAGAAAATTGGCATATGGGCGGCTCGTTTTATGAATGAAAGTTCTTGCTCTTAGAACTATGAGCTCGAATTTATCAATCAATTTTTTGAAGATGAGTTTTTGTTGCACAGTACAATAGTTGAAACTGTTCGGCGCCGCCGCGACTGTTCAGCGCTATGGCAACTAGAATGATGGCCGCTACGCCTGCGTCTATGACTGCATTTTGTTCTTGTAGTCGCTAGGCATAGAATTTTAGCTTTGAACGACATGCGCATTTTGAGGAATAAAGCGAATGCCCTGTGTGTGCGGTTGTATGTACATGCAAATGTGTATATTAATAAGCATTGTTTTGCTTGAATTCAATATTTATATTTGCATATGCCATCTTCCTGTGTGCCTGGTACAGAGAACGTTAATGAATAGAGAAGTCTTAATGACTGGAAAGTGTTCATTTTCGAGGGGTACTCGTCTCGCGAAGACAATTTCACCACAGACACATTTTTCAACAAAAATTAACAGTAAGGGGCTGAATTATGTAAATTTAGCAGCAGTCGATGAGGATTTGTTGGTGATTAGAAGCAAAGAATGCTAGGTAGCTTTTTAATATGACCTATATATTTGAATTTCTCCAAATCATCCAAATTATGTACATATGTTATGTCTGTCTGTCTGGTGTCTGTAAAACTTTGTTGAATTCCCTTCAACTGAATCAAAATCCTCTACAGCAAACGCTTCATTACCAGGCGCACAGGAAGATGGCATATGCAAATGTAAATTTGTGAGTTTATATACATTTGCGCATATGTATATGCTGTGTGTATGTGTGCTCACCAGCCACAGCACAAGATAAAACGGTAAAACTTCTCAAGAAATCCAGCGCGCATTCATAGGCGCAGCGCACATTCATTGGCACAGCATTGTTTGTACAGTAAGCGTGAAATGTTTACAGGCATCTTGAAATGCTCTGATTTCAGAGTAAGTTTCTAACTGCAGATATATGCATATGTTTTGTGCACTTTTTATCAATTGAAAAACTACATACGTAAAGTAATCTACTAATTAACTATTTGCCTACTATCAGTTAACATAAAATAATTGTTTCCAAATTTATCTTAGTATTAAAATGTCCGAATCAGACCTTTTTTTTTAAGCTACTTGTTTTCTTCTGCAACTTACTGTATGCTCATGCGCGCACTTGACGCACAGCAGCTGCGGCTGTCGAGCATTTAGAAAGACATATTTACATACATATATTTTTGCATACATATGTACGATGCCGCGGGCACTCGACTTGACAAAAATTGAAGATTTATCAAATATTGGCAAATAATTCTACGCGAAATATTCCAATATTGACTATTTTCGAATTGTCGAGAAAATTGGCATATGGGCGGCTCGTTTTATGAATGAAAGTTCTTGCTCTTAGAACTATGAGCTCGAATTTATCAATGAATTTTTTGAAGATGAGTTTTTGTTGCACAGTACAATAGTTGAAACTGTTCGGCGCCGCCGCGACTGTTCAGCGCTATGGCAACTAGAATGATGGCCGCTACGCCTGCGTCTATGACTGCATTTTGTTCTTGTAGTCGCTAGGCATAGAATTTTAGCTTTGAACGACATGCGCATTTTGAGGAATAAAGCGAATGCCCTGTGTGTGCGGTTGTATGTACATGCAAATGTGTATATTAATAAGCATTGTTTTGCTTGAATTCAATATTTATATTTGCATATGCCATCTTCCTGTGTGCCTGGTACAGAGAACGTTAATGAATAGAGAAGTCTTAATGACTGGAAAGTGTTCATTTTCGAGGGGTACTCGTCTCGCGAAGACAATTTCACCACAGACACATTTTTCAACAAAAATTAACAGTAAGGGGCTGAATTATGTAAATTTAGCAGCAGTCGATGAGGATTTGTTGGTGATTAGAAGCAAAGAATGCTAGGTAGCTTTTTAATATGACCTATATATTTGAATTTCTCCAAATCATCCAAATTATGTACATATGTTATGTCTGTCTGTCTGGTGTCTGTAAAACTTTGTTGAATTCCCTTCAACTGAATCAAAATCCTCTACAGCAAACGCTTCATTACCAGGCGCACAGGAAGATGGCATATGCAAATGTAAATTTGTGAGTTTATATACATTTGCGCATATGTATATGCTGTGTGTATGTGTGCTCACCAGCCACAGCTCAAGATAAAACGGTAAAACTTCTCAAGAAATCCAGCGCGCATTCATAGGCGCAGCGCACATTCATTGGCACAGCATTGTATGTACAGTAACCTTGACATGTTTACAGGCACCTACAAATGCTCTGATTTCAGAGTAAGTTTCTAACTGCAGATATATGCATATGTTTTGTGCACTTTTTATCAATTGAAAAACTACATACGTAAAGTAATCTACTAATTAACTATTTGCCTACTATCAGTTAACATAAAATAATTGTTTCCAAATTTTATCTTAGTATTAAAATGTCCGAATCAGACCTTTTTTTTAAGCTACTTGTTTTCTTCTGCAACTTACTGTATGCTCATGCGCGCACTTGACGCACAGCAGCTGCGGCTGTCGAACATTTAGAAAGACATATTTACATACATATATTTTTGCATACATATGTACGATGCCGCGGGCACTCGACTTGACAAAAATTGAAGATTTATCAAATATTGGCAAATAATTCTACGCGAAATATTCAAATATTGACTATTTTCGAATTGTCGAGAAAATTGGCATATGGGCGGCTCGTTTTATGAATGAAAGTTCTTGCTCTTAGAACTATGAGCTCGAATTTATCAATGAATTTTTTGAAGATGAGTTTTTGTTGCACAGTACAATAGTTGAAACTGTTCGGCGCCGCCGCGACTGTTCAGCGCTATGGCAACTAGAATGATGGCCGCTACGCCTGCGTCTATGACTGCATTTTGTTCTTGTAGTCGCTAGGCATAGAATTTTAGCTTTGAACGACATACGCATTTTGAGGAATAAAGCGAATGCCCTGTGTGTGCGGTTGTATGTACATGCAAATGTGTATATTAATAAGCATTGTTTTGCTTGAATTCAATATTTATATTTGCATATGCCATCTTCCTGTGTGCCTGGTAATGAAGCGTTTTGTATACAGAATTTTTTGATTTGATCAATTGAACGTACATATATATATATATAGTTAGGGCATCAAGTGTGCATATACGCACATGCACATATGTACGTCGATGCATATGCAGAAGAAGTTGTTTTAGCATTTGCAGGAATTCGATCATTCGAATATTTACACCCTAATTATTGCATGAAATATGATAAGGCGATGCTCGTGAGGTAGGTCATGTTGCTTCAGTGCATACATATGCGTGCAACACTATTTATTAAAGATGCAATAGAACTTAGTTGTCCCATATATGCAAATACGTTTCTTTGAAGTTTTCCTTTATTTATTTTAAACTTTTATACTATCTAGAAAATGCATACATACAAATTTATGTATATTATTATTCCCTGTAATAAAATGTAAATTGAAAAAAAATTGTTTTGCCAAAGGAACAAATAAATGCATGTTCAAATGTAAATACCTATGTATGTCGATATACCAAAACACTTGTATGCTATGAATTAATTTCGACTCAAAAAATTAGTAAAAATTTTCATCAAATTTGTTTAGTTTTAAATTTACTAATAAAACGCACATACCAAAATGTGAGAGGTCGTTTTATAATGTATTTTTTTAAATTAAATCAAAATATTAAAGTTACTTTGATTTGATTTGGCGCATATAATAAATTCAATCATTTTTTCTTCATCACCTTTGTTTGAAAATACAAATTGAATAAATTTTCGTTTACCAAGGGAACATAAAAATGCACAAGCAAATGCCTTGCAAAATGCCGTCGGCATTCGTCAATTTGATTTCATACAGAAACCAAAAACTGAGCAGAACCAATGTACTTGTACATAATTCACTGTAATCAGCCCTGTTAAGAACTTCCCCGCTGTCGAGTTAAGCGAGGTGAAATAGTGTTCGCGGTTTCACTTCATTTTTGACAATTCACACTATTCGTAGCTCGTGAGAATTCTCTATATTTAACGTTCTCTGGAGAACGTCAGTTCGAATCTCGGTGAAAGCAAAATTAATAAAAACATTTTTCTAATAGCGGTCGCCCATCAGCAGGCAATGGCAAAACACCGAGTGTATTTCTGCCATGAAAAAATTCTCCTCATAAACATATCATAAAACAAAATAAAATAAATGTATAAAAAAATTTTTTTTTTGTGATTCGAACCAAGGATTTTAGGTCGGAAGCCCACATTGCTAGCCGCTAGGCTAGGCTATCGCGCTGTGCTGCCGGCGCTGGCCTAAAAGTTATTTTGTTCGTCGCTACGTTTATATGAAACTGGCACTGGCAAACGAATCCATATGTATGAAAGGGATAGAAAATCACACGTACACAAAGTTTTTGGCACGATTTTCCCAACGCTTTTAACAACGTGATTGTAAAGGGGCGTGGTTAGTGACCGCTTAACGGTCACGTGTGCAGGTTACGTGATGGGTAACGTGACCGGCACTCTTCTTGCTGGGGTCTTTCAATGTTTTGTTTCAATACTTACTCATTCTTATTTGTTTCACGAAGGTGTATGTATTGCCTAAAATATCCTTAATTGCCTACTATAAATAACCTAGTCTGGCAATAGCGCACTACCTCCTGTTTCATTGCGTTCTTGATTGATAGTACTGTGTTTAGTTATGCAGATAGCTTGATAATCTACTAACAATTTAATATATCCTTGCGTTGATTCATAGGCATCAGGGGAGTACGATCTTCCAAGCCGCTTCCATAGCATGATATTCTCCTTGACGATATTATCGGGAAAAAGAGCCGTGAAATGCCAACTTATGCTGTTGCCATATGTTTTTTTTAAACAGGCGACCCTGGACGCAGGAGGAGTAAGTGAATGTGTTCATCTTAGTTGAGGGATTGCAGAAAATATCCAAGAGAAGAGGAGGGATGTTTTTATTGGAATCACCATATATGTTCGTAGTAACGATGGTTATTATATAGTGCGAAGGCATTTTTAACCCAACCTCATCGCCAAAAAAAAATTATTGTAATATCATATTCTTGACCTATTTTTTACAAATAAGATGTTATATGAACTTATAATATGATATATATGTATATGATATAAATCAGTCAAAAGATAATAAGTATAATGGGTGTACACAAAGTTCAACATAACGGTGTCAATTTTACTGCATTTCGCACATTGTTTTCAATTATATGGTCATTCATTCCATTCTTATGTTCTCGTTCCCTTTGAAAAATGTTGTTGTTCAATGTCTCCACCTTGTTTACTTATAGATTCGACTTATGACAATCCATTTTATTATGCAATATCCATGCGCAAGTTAATTTACTATAACCAGACTCTGCTCCAACATCAAAAATCAAAAACTACAATCATTATCTCCTTGTGTTGTACTGTCTCGTTCCCTCTTGAAAAATCGGCTCCCTTAGCAAGTCACTGTGTTGCTAACTCTAGAAATTTTGAGTGAAAGCGGATGAAAAGTAAAATTTGTAGAAAAAACATTTCATTTTCAATAGGGAAAGCTTATGAGCAACAACTCCCTCAAGAGTTTGTACCGGTATGCGCAGGACTAGTAGGACATGGAATAAATCCCTTCATAACGCTTAAGGCAGGACATCATAAAGTCATTGGGGCAATTCGCATGAAAAGTGAACTTTTTGGCCATCTGAAACCGATTCTTAATGGAGAATGTAAAAACCTCTATTTCTTATGATTTGGTAATTTTGAAGGAATTCATGTTTTGCAAAGAGTTACAACAGGGAGAATAATTGGATAGTATCGAAGCGATCGAATACATTGCAGGCTTCAATATTATAAAATTGAGATCGACGCAAGAATTCAATATGACCCTATTTTGCTTAGGTAACATAATAGTTTCATATTGGCAAACTTTGCGATCGGATTTAAATTTACAAATTGATTCGCAAAATATAACTTTCGATTGAGTTAACAAATTTTTTGTTTTAATATCAGACTTGTCCATAAAACATGTTATATACATTCAAATATTAATTAAAATTTATTTCTTAGACCTTTGGCAGCTTATTTTTATTTAAGTTAAACATGCTTTATTGCTACCATTTTTACCAAAAAGGATTCAACCAAGGCGAATTTATTCAATTAGAACTGCCGAAAAAATTAAAAATAGATACAATTTTTTTGGCGCGCATTCACAACATAAAAACAACTTTCCGTCAATCCGTTTTACCGAAATTTTTAATTTAAAGGCGTATGGAAGAAAAGGGAATCAACTACTCTAGTCACATCATCTTCTATAGAGGCGCCTTGAATGCAACCTTTTATAAGAAAGTGTCAAAATTCTATTGTCACAAGCGGACAAAGCTTTAATAATTGAATCATGGCTTGTGTCGAAAAACAAAATGATTTAGAATTAATTTGACACCACGTCATCCAATTAATTGAATAAAGTTTTTTATTTTTTATACTTTTTATATATAATCTATTTCTGTACTTTCGATTTAGAATTTGAATTATTTTAAATTCTAGTTCTTTTACTTGTGCAAAATGTACAATCGCGGAAAAACTCGTAGCGCAAGGACAAAAGAAAAAATTAAACCTGGTATTCGTTTTAAACAGTTGGCGCGTGGGGCTTTAATGAATCAGCAATGGTTATCTGGATTAATAAAACAACAGAATGCAAACATTTCGTCATTTCACCCAAAAGTTACTGGAATACTTACAAATAGTGTATGTTTATATTTAAGCTTTGTTTTCAATGGACATAACTTCATATATTAATTACAGGAGAAATCTCTTCTGCGCAAAAGTCGAGAGTTACGAAGCAATTCAGAAAGGCTTATTCTGGTAAAACTAATGGCTAATCTAACTGTTTTTTCACGATTACCGCCTGTAAGTAAGTGGCAGAATTGTTTCTTCCACATGTGTGCTAATGTACTTGTATAAAATATTTTGTTTGTGAATTTCTGATAGAAGCTACGAGCACGTTTGTCTCCCTATGCGTACTTTATAATTATTGGGCCGAAGCGAAGAATAATTAAAGAAGGACACGAGCCAGCGACGGTATATTTTGTGCTTACTGGCGACATAACTGTTAGCAAAAAAGTCTGGGATTCGGTAAAGATTTATATTTGGGGAAAAACAGGTGCATTGCTAATATCGTTAACATACCTATTCCACAGGCTAAAGCCAAGTATGTTGATGGCTTGGACCATGTAAGTGGGCCAGGCGAATGGCTAGGTGATATAGATCTACTTGAAAATGAGAAAAGGCAATACACATTTACCAGTAAAAGTGAGTAAATAGCAAGAATTTAAACGTGGGGTGACTTCATAAATACAATAATGCAAATTAGACGGCTCTTCTCTTTCAAACCATAAAATATGATAGTTGCTAAGTCGCGCAAATCGTAAATTTCCATCTAAT
Source organism: Anastrepha ludens (assembly GCF_028408465.1). Classification (NCBI taxonomy): domain Eukaryota; kingdom Metazoa; phylum Arthropoda; class Insecta; order Diptera; family Tephritidae; genus Anastrepha; species Anastrepha ludens. Next base: position 76,096,669 of record NC_071498.1, read on the forward strand.
AAGGCTGAAAAAGATGCAAATATGTATATTGCACTAGTGTGTTTATGAATTCATCATAGGCTGCGTGTGGCCAATAAGATATTGTGTGCTAAATTTCTACCTATACCAAATATTGTGTGGACTTTAGCAACAAATTTGCTGAACCATATATGTATAATGATTTCTTTACAAAAATATATAATATATCTCCAAACCATATTATTTCAGATAATTTTTGTGCCTAAGTTTACAGTGCTTTTTCTTTTAAATAATAACACCCTACCGACATGAGGGGTGGAGCCCGTATGATGTTCGGATTTTTTTGTGTTTTGGCAGGAGCTTGGAAAGGCAATAGTTTGACAAACGTTGAAATCCAAACCAGGAAAAATTAATCAGCTGAACAATAATTTACGCTTACGCGATTTCTTTCTCGTGCTAACTGGCGCCAATTGGACACACCAAGTGAAGTCAAGTTCTTCTCCACCTGATCTTTCCAACGCAAGGGAGGCCTTCCTCTTCCTCTGCTACCACCAGCTGGTACCGCATCGAATACTTTCAAAGCCGTAGCGTTTGTATCCATTCGGACGACATGACCCAGCCAACGTAGCCGCTGGATCTTTATTCGCTGCGCTATGTCTATGTCGTCGTAAAGCTCATACAGCTCATCGTTCCATCATCTGCGATATTCGCCGTTGCCAACGTGCAAATGTCCAAAAATCTTTCTCTCGAACACCCCAAGCGTCGCTTCATCGAATGTTGTCATCGTCCAAGCTTCTGCGCCTTACGTTAGGACGGGTATGATGAGAGTCTTGTAGAGTGTTAGTTTTGTTCGTCGAGAGAGGACTTTACTGCTCAGTTGCCTACTTAGTCCAAAGTAGCACTTGTTGGCAAGATAGATTCTACGTTGGATTTCAAGGGTGACATTGTTATCGGTGTTAATGCTGGTTGCTAAATAAACGAAGTTTTTTACAACCTAAAAAATTATAACTGTCAACAGTGACGTGGGTGCCGATACGCGAGTGCGCCGACTGTTTGTTTGGAGACAGGAGGTACTTCGTTTTGTCCTCGTTCACCACCAGACCCATTCGCTTTGCCTCTTTATCCAGTTTGGAGAAGCCAGAACTAACAGCGGGGTTGCTAAGGCCGATGATGTCAATATCATCGGCATACGCCAGAAATTGTACGCGCTTATGAAAATGGGAATTTAACTTTAAATATTATTCCCATCATATTTCTACGCCTAGCAAGTGTGGGAAGATTTATCGGTTTTTGACTACTATTGAATTGAGAAAGATTATGTGGCGAGTCCGATTGAAAATCTAGTAAGGCAAAAGTAGTATGAGCCAATCTAGCTAATCTATGTAAATTTGGTATTGCGGGTTCCCGACAGTCGAACCATCTAATCCCATTGAATTCGCCTCACTACAGTTGTAGAAATCCCAACAGTGACTTTAATATGAATTTGTGTATTGTATAGCACAAACTACTTATATCCATATTTATAAGTATACTAGCGGACCCGACAGACTTCGTTCTGTCAAATATACTTTAAATGTGGCAGTTTATATTTCGACCTTAAGACGTTTTTACTATGCTGACCCTCACACACCACCCTATCATCATCATCAATCGTCACGATTCTGTTCAGGAGAATTAAAGAAAAGGGTCAGCTCGGGTGACCTAAGTATCTTCGCTTCCACGAACTTTGGCCACCCTTTTGGGACCCACTAAAAGCCAGAGGGCTTCAAATTAAGAGAGGAACTTAAGGTTCAAACCTGATTGAAAAATAATCTAAAGTGGCAGCCTAAAGCTGACAAATATTTATAAAGTGGGTGCTTCAAAACATAGAGATAATTAATTATTTATTATTATTATTATTATTAACATAGGGTTAATAACCGATTGATCATTCCGACGATGTAAAATAATATCACGGGATTCCAAGTTTTCTCCAACTACAACGATGGCAACTTCATCAATAGTTGGTGCATTAAAACGTCTTGCATGTTTTCCAACAGGTGTTTTATCAGCTCTGATTACAATTTTGTGAATATCAGATGGCATCAGATCCAGTGCAGTTTTAAACAACATAAGCAAATGATTGTGCTCATGAAATAAAGTTTGTAATTGTTCTACAATAGACCTCTTTAGTGAATTATTATGTGAACAACGCATATCAATTTCTTGTGGTGAATTGCGCATGAACTAAATTTACAGGAATTTGTAATTGCTATCTGACACTGGTAATAGTGAACCTGCTCAGTGATATATTTGGTCTTGTACCTGTAAATAAAAAAAAATGATTTGACAAAATATAAATAATATTTGTTCCTAAAAAGTATATCTGTCTCCTAATTTGAATCACCAAATAATAATTGAAATGCTTAGGTATGTCAATAACTACTATCCATCATCAAATAATTATATTGTGTTTCAAAATAATAAGAGTGTTGCTAATACTGAATCACCAAATAATATTATGACTTTCTCTTCTTCTTAATTGGCGCGATAACCGCTTACGCGATTTTGGCCGAGATTAACAAAGCGCGCCAGTCGTTTCTCTCTCGTGCTAACCGGCGCCAATTGGACACACCAAGTGAAGCCAAGTCCTTCTCCACCTGATCTTTCCAACGCAGAGGAGGCCGCCCTCTTCCTCTGCTACCACCAGCTGGTACCGCATCGAATACTTTCAAAGCCGGAGCGTTTGTATCCATTCGGACGACATGACCCAGCCAACGAAGCCGCTGGATCTTTATTCGCTGCGCTATGTCTATGTCGTCGTAAAGCTCATACAGCTCATCGTTCCATCGTCTACGATATTCGCCGTTGCCAACGTGCAAAGGTCCAAAAATCTTACGCAGAATCTTTCTCTCGAACACTCCAAGCGTCGCTTCATCGGATGTTGTCATCGTCCAAGCTTCTGCGCCATACGTTAGGACGGGCATGATGAGAGTCTTGTAGAGTGTTAGTTTTGTTCGTCGAGAGAGGACTTTACTGCTCAATTGCCTACTTAGTCCAAAGTAGCACTTGTTGGCAAGAGAGATTCTACGTTGGATTTCAAGGCTGACATTGTTATCGGTGTTAATGCTGGTTCCTAAATACACGAAGTCTTTTACAACCTCAAAATTATAACTGTCAACAGTGACGTGGGTGCCGATACGCGAGTGCGCCGACTGTTTGTTTGAAGACAGGAGGTACTTCGTTTTGTCCTCGTTCACCACCAAACCCATTCGCTTTGCCTCTTTATCCAGTTTGGAGAAGGCAGAACTAACAGCGCGGTTGTTAAGGCCGATGATGTCAATATCATCGGCATACGCCAGCAATTGTACGCTCTTATAAAAAATTGTGCCTGAGCGATTAAGTTCTGCGGCTCGTACGATGCTCTCCAACATCAGGTTAAAGAAGTCACACGACAGCGAGTCACCCTGTCTGAAACCTCGTTTGGTATCAAACGGCTCGGAGAGGTCCTTCCCAATTCTGACGGCGCTGCTGGTGTTGAGCAACGTCATCTTACATAGCCGTATTAGTTTTGCGGGGATACCAAATTCAGACATCGCGGCATACAGGTAACTCCTTTCCGTACTGTCGAATGCAGCTTTGAAGTCGACGAAAAGATGGTGTATGTCGATTCTCCTTTCATGGGTCTTTTCCAGGATTTGGCGTATTGAGAATATTTGGTCAATGGTGGACTTTCCAGGTCTGAAGCCACACTGATAAGGTCCAATCAGTTGGTTGACGGTGGGCTTCAGCCTTTCACACAATACGCTCGCTAGAACCTTATAGGCGATATTTAGAAGACTAATCCCGCGGTAATTGGCACAAATTGCAGGATCGCCCTTCTTATGGATTGGGCAGAGCACACTTAAATTCCAATCGGCAGGCATGCTTTCATCCGACCATATTTTGCATAGAAGCTGATGCATGCACCTTACCAGCTCCTCGCCGCCATGTTTGAATAGCTCAGCCGGCAGTCCGTCGGCGCCCGCGGCTTTGTTGTTTTTTAGCCGTGATATTGCTATTCTCACCTCGTCATGGTCGGGTAACGGAACGACAACTCTGTCGTCAACGATTGGGGTATCGGGATCTTCACATTCTCTATGACATGCGCAGCTGTCACCGTTTAACAGGTTCGAGAAGTGTTCCCTCCATAATTTAAGATTGCTCTGTATGTCAGTCACCAGATCGCCGTCTTTGTTCTTACAGGAAAACGCCCCGGTCTTGAAACCTTCTGTAAGCCGCCGAACTTTCTGGTAAAATTTTCGGGCGTTGTTCCTGTTGGCCAGCATCTCAAGCTCCTCGCACTCACGTATTTCGGCCTCTCGTTTCTTCTGTCGGATAATACGTCTCTCTTCCTTTTTCAGCTCTCTGTAGCGATCCCACATGGCTCGCGTTGCGCCCGATCGCAGCGTGGCTCTATAGGCGGCATCCTTTCTTTCTGCGGCAGCATGACATTCCTCGTCGTACCAATTGTTTTTTCGGGCTCGCCGGAATCCGATTTCTTCTTCGGCGGCGGTACGTAGTGAACGAGAAATGTTGCTCCATTGCTCGCGCATGCCGGTTTGTTGGGCAGTGCTCTCCGAGAGCAGGAGTGAGAGTCGAGTGGCGAATCTTCTGGCTGTCTGTTGTGATTGCAGCTTTTCGATGTCGAACATTCTTTGCGTAGGTAGATGTACGTTTTTTGCTGCACAGAGGCGGGTGCGCAGCTTGGCTGCAACAAGGTAATGATCCGAGTCGATGTTGGGCCCTCGGATCGTACGTACATCTAATACACTAGAAGCGTGTCTTCCATCTATCACAACATGATCGATCTGGTTTCGCGTTTTTCGATCAGGAGACAGCCAGGTAGCTTGGTGTATCTTTTTATGCTGGAATCTGGTGCTGCAGACTACCATGTTTCGGGCCCCGGCGAAGTCGATCAGCCTCTGTCCGTTACCGGATGTTTCGTTGTGCAGGCTGAATTTTCCGACTGTGGGACCAAAAATTCCCTCCTTGCCCACCCTGGCGTTGAAGTCGCCAAGCACGATTTTTATGTCGTGGCGGGGGCAGCGCTCATAGGAACGTTCCAAGCGCTCATAGAAGGAATCTTTGGTCGCATCGTCCTTCTCTTCCGTCGGGGCGTGGGCGCAAATTAGCGAGATGTTAAAAAATCGCGCTTTGATGCGGATTATTGCGAGACGCTCGTCCACCGGAGTGAACGACAGTACTTGGCGACGAAGTCTCTCTCCCACAACAAATCCGACACCGAATTTGCGCTCCTTTACATGGCAGCTGTAGTAGACGTCGCAAGGTCCTATGGTTTTCTTACCTTGCCCCGTCCATCGCATCTCTTGGATGGCAGTGATGTCAGCCTTTACTCTCACGAGGACATCAACCAGCCGGGCAGAGGCACCTTCCCCATTAAGGGACCGGACATTCCAGGTGCATACCCTCAAATCATATTCCTTATTTCGTTTGCAGGGGTCGTCATCAGTAAAGGCAGTTCTCATCCGAGGCTTTGTAATTCTTTTCATTGGGGGGGATTTTTAAGTGGCGGGTCCCAAACCCAGCGCACAACCAGCTATCCTGGAATGCTTCGCCTTCTCACGTTAGCTCACTCCCGAACGGGTGTTCGGGAGCTACCCAGAGGATACGTGGGCTAATCCCGGCCGTTGTGAGCTGCTTGAACCATATGTAGAAGAATCGTCCTGGCCACTCCCAAGTGAATGGCGATCAGTAACTTTCCCCACTTGCGTGGACTTCTACACATGGAACCATCCTCCATGACTAAGTAATATATTTTTTGGGGATTAGGGAACTGAAGGTTAATGATACATCTTTACTTAGTTAACAGGAAATTTTGTTCACTAAAATAATAATGATTAATTGCTATAATATAGGGTTTTTCAGTAAGAGCGCTTCAACTTTTGAACTTTTTTGAATAAAACACAAACGGTTTGACTTTTTTAACTAATTTTTTTTTTATTATCGAGTTTGAACATATACATTTAAGTATGAAATTCGATTTCTTTTGCATGACCACCGCGTGCACGTTTTACGAAGACCAATCCTTGAACCCAATTTTCGACCACTCTTTTGCATAAATCGGCCGAAATTCCAGCAATTTCACGTTCAATATTGGCTCTGAGCTCACAAATCGTCGCCGGCTTGTTACTGTAGACCAATGACTTCACATAACCCCAAAACGGGATGGCTTGTTAAATGGACCGTAAAATGGCCGTAATGCTCTTAAAGTAGCAGCAACAGAACGATTATTTTCATAAAAAATTTGCACGATTTGCAATCGTTGCTCAAGTGTGTAGCGTTCCATGATGAAATGTATACTAATGAAGTTTACAAATGACAAGCGAAAAGTAAAAAATATTGCGTCGTTCGCCCTCCCTATCGGAAAAAAGTTGAAGCGCACCTATTGAACAACCCTATACATACCTTAAAAGTTGGCATGGAATTTTCCGGAACTACGTTTGTTGTCCCAAATGGCGTAATTTGAAAGCAATTGTTATATTGTTGGATATTTGACAAAAAGTGTATGGAATCTGGTCCTGTTCCTGAAACCAATGAGTACAATGGCTCTGGTGGTGGATCCAATGGTATCAATTTAACTTTCCCATTTGCGCAACACAATCCATTCGCTTCATTTTTGTATTTCAATGCCTTAGAATGAGAGCAAACCAAGTTCATAGATCCAATAGTAACACATTGGTAGTTACTGTAGTCAATTGACAAATCTTAACTCAGTGGGCTCAGATCTGTGGAAGTTTGGCCCAGAATGGTTAGTTGAAGAGGAGTTGAATTGGCCTTCGGAGTATATTTTAGAAAAATCAATGAGCCTGGCCGCCAAATTTACAGACAACACCAATGAACTATTATCGAAGCTGTTATTAAACTCGAAAATTAGAGTGAGTTGAAGCGGCTTTTGCGAGTTACAGCGTTTGTTTTCCGATTTATTAAAAATGTTAAACATAGCGTAATAAATAAAAGAACAACTTTACCAAAATCGTCCATTAACGAAATAACTGCTCACGAGTGAAGCAAAATCAGAGTTATATTGGATCAGATATGTCAAAGAAATTATTATAATAGAGAAGTGGTTGGTTTAGAAAGTCAGCATTCAATTCCTGCTGATTAAAAAATGTTGTCGTTGAATCCAGTTTTAGTCGATGGTTTTGAGGCTTACTAGTAGGTTACCCCCAGAGATATACGGTAATTATAATCCAATAATACTACCAAAACGTTCACATTTAAACAACTTACTTGTTTGGGAAGCGCACAAGCAAACGATGCATGGAGGCATAAATACTGTTTTAGCCCGTTTAGAACAAACATTTTGTCTAGTACAAGCGCGACAACTCATAAAATCTTGCCCCCATAAGTGTGTTATCTGCAGACGGCTATGTGGAAAAAGAACGCCCGTGACCGAGTGGAAACAAGCAGACTATTGGAGACGACTTTGGTGGGTCACTATATGTTAAAGAAGAGACTGAAGGCGATAGACATCATACTAATAACGTATGCTGCATTTAGAGCAATTCATTTGGAACTCGTTGGAGACATGACAACTAAATGCATTACGGCGGTTTATAGCGAGACGTGGTGCTCCAGTAACTATAATGTCAGATAATGCCAAGACATTTAAACGAGCGGAATTTGAGTTAAGAAAACTAAGCGATAAACGAATAATTGCGAGGTTCAGCGGTTAGCAGCGCATGAAAGCAAAAATTGGAAGTTTATACCTGAAAGAGCAGCGTGGTGGGGCGGTTTTTGGGAACGCCTTATAAAAATTGTTGAAGATTGTCTGAAGGCGGCCATAGGAAAAGCGAATTTGTCCGAAGATGAATTGACAACGCTACTAACTGAAGTGGAAAGTGTGGTCAATGCAAGACCATTGACTTACATAAGCAGCGATCACAACGATTTGGAGCCTTTGACTCCAGCACATTTTTTAACTAACTTTAAATCTTTTTTACTTCAAACAGAAAGCGAAGTCGTGGCAGCAGCGGCAAGCTATAATAAAGAGGTATACGAAGAGATGGTGTACAGAATATTTAAGCGCACTCCGTAACATACACCACAATAGAGGCGGTCCAACCCGTAGTGTTAAGGTCGGGGACGTTGTCCTACTACACGATGACAATAAACCTCGGCTGCAGTGGAAGCTAGCGGTTGGGCAGCAAACATATCAAGGAAGAGATGATCGCGTTAGGGCTTGCGATATCCGGCTGCACGATTTTGAAGCGCCCAATTCAGTTATTATATCCTTTTGAAATAGCGTCTTCTATATCCGGGGCGGAGGATGTCAAGAATTAAATACCAATAAATTAGTACTCTTATATTTACTTAGAAGGATCCATTATTTAATGAGAGAGAAAATCTTCACACAATAAAAAGCTAAACTCATACCTTGTATTATCTTTTTATAATGATTTAAAATACAGTAAGAATCTGGCCGCCGATACTGTGCGAGCTCGGGACGGAAAAAGGGTCTTTTATTTAATATTTTTTCACAGACTATATGCAAAAAAATACAGCAATAACGAACAAATAATTTTGACATTCGAACTACCAAATCGCAAAACAACCAACAAATCAGCTGCTCTTGTAACAATATGTACCTTGTATTTTTTTGCCTTGAAATTCGCTGAAGATGATCTACATACATAGGTATGTACATAGGAGTGAAAATTTTAGATTTTTTATGCAAGTAAAAAATAATATAAATGCTTTTCCGATAAGAACATAAAAAAAGTCAATCACTTGTAAGAAACTCACAGTTGTTGCAAAAACCATGATTTGTGTTGCAAATTTATTTTTTCTATCAACTTTACTTTGATGAATTGCATAGCGGCGTGGAGGAAGAGTGTGCTTAAGATCAAGATTCAATCATAAAATCTTATCTCCATAAAAAAATTAGGAATCATTTTAGAAGAAAAATTCGAAGCTTTCATCTGAGCATAATTTAAAATAAAATTAATAATTTAATAATGAAATTTGAAAGAAAATTAAAAAAGGTTTGAAGAAATAATGATAATAGTCAAATTTTTTTTTAATTCATATCGGTAAATACGGCAAAAGTGTTTGGTGTGTTTGGTTTTTTCTTACGACTGGTACACCCAATGGCTGCGGTTTGTTGTTGTTGATGTTGAAGTGGTTGAGTATTTCTACTGAAATAATCCTAATTAGCGACCAGCACCGCTTTACCAACACTGTTCTCGTGTGATGATGTCTTGTTTGTTGTTTTTTTTTTTGTGTAAGTCAGATCCATTTTGTGAGATCCAAATATAGCAACAAACTCTTTATGTCGATATCTGAGATCTCATTAATTTGCTGTAGAAAGGCTTACCGAAAGAGCGAAGTCGTGCCCTAGCTAGCCCTGGACAGTCACATAAGTAATGGAAAAGACTTTCCTTCACCCCTTCCGCTTGACAGCATCTGCAGATGGGATTGAAAGCAATGTTGAGTCTGGCTGCATGATCCCCTACTTTCCAATGACCTGTAAGGGTTGCAGTGATGCGTGAAATGTTTGGTCGAGAGCATCCTAACAGGTAATTCGTCCTCTAGATATTGTACGATGGGCATGTGTTTTTTGTTGTAATACATGTATTTAATTGCTTCCACCTTCTTTCGGCTAAAGTATGACAGTGTGAAGCAATGGTTTCTCTACACTGTAAGACTAGTTTGGATGAGGTTCAATTGGAATCTAAAGCCTTGATAGCTGCTTGACCGTCTGAAAAGATAGCTACTCTTACACCAACTTTCTTGTAGAGTTTTAGTGATTTACCTGCTTCTCTGATCGCTAATAGTTCTGCGTGGAACCCGCTGGCGTAGTCAGGGAGTCGAATTGACTGAGATAGGTTGAGCGCCTCCGAATGGAAGCCAGCTCCCACACCACAGTTCATATTAGACCCGTCAGTGTAGATTTTAATATCGTATCTTCCAATCACCTTCCCTTTGCCCCATTCGGCTCTCGGTGGAAAACGTACCGTAAAGCCTTTCTTGAAGTTAAGGTCGTGGACTGTGTAGTCTGATTTGTTTTTGAGCAGCGAGGGTCCCTGTAAGAGGATCTTGCTGTGACCGTACGATGTTGTTGTCCGGCTTCCTATGTCTCTGAGTCCCATCGCGCTGCAAGTAGTGATGGTTTTTATGTGTAAGTCTAATGGTAATAGGTGTGTTTACATTAAGCGCTTCAGTAGGTCTGCTGCTAAGCGCTTCTATAGTTAAGATACACGCTGTTCTTTGTACCTTGTTCAGCATTCCCCGTTTTCTTTCCTCAAGAAAAAAGGATACGAGTGTTCTTTGGATAAAAGCTTTCCTAGTCCGACCGTATCTTTAGTTGATTCAATAGAACTACAAAAATCTCTCCAAGCTTCTTTGATTGCTTTCTTGTATTCTCTAAAGGGGTTTGAAGTACTTGTGTTTGTAGCAGATGTGGAAAATTTCTCTTGTCATTTTCTTCATTCCACCAGGTGGGCTAAGCTATTTTCCCATATGCAGCAGGACATGTTGCTTCAAGCTCTTTCTAAACGAAGCTTCAAAAGCTCTTATTTTCTAAGTCTTTACTTGACGTTATGGTTTTATTTATGTGTTGAAGTTTAGACTGGGTTACTCTACGGAATATGTGGCAGTTTGTTCTTCTTAGGTTTCGATATGGAGTCGGTTTCTCTAGCTTGAGATTGATATCGAAGAGAATCCAACTATGGTCCGAAAAGGATTTCTTGTCGGATACCCTCCGCTGTTCGGCAATTTGGGAGTTTTTATTTGGGCCTGAGAAATTAACCAAGCTCGGAAAAGTGAAGGATGGGGTGGTGCCTACATTACGTATGACAATTTTGGTATTCAATAAGAATTCAAAAAGTGTCTCAACTCTATCATTCGTCTCTGAACTGCCCCAGAGCTCGCTTCTGTCGTTTGCGTCGCAGCCCATCAACAGTTTGTCTGTGTTGATAAGGACCGAGCCACCTCGTCTGACGGCGCTGGTTTATCATGTGGCATGTATACTGATGCCAGGTATATTGCCGATTTTTACAACTCCCCCTTTCTTCTTCTTCTTCATAATTGGCGCGATAACCGCTTACGCGATTTTGGACGAGTTTACCAAAGCGCGCGAGTTGGACACACCAAGTGAAGCCAAGTCCTTCTCCACCTCATTTTTCAAACGCAGAGGAGGTCTTCCTCTTCTTCTGCTACCACCAGCTGGTACCGCATCGAATATTTCTGTAAAACGAATGGCATGCTGCTTTTTTACGGTTTTTCTGCCTTCACGATTTCCCAGTCGCCCATCGGCACCGCAGGGTTGTGTGATTTAAGGTACTTTAGCACATCTGCACCGTTTAAGTCCATCGCCGGTAGCCAAATGCGCTATATAAGCTTTAAGACTTCTAGTGAGTTGCTGATCTCTAGGACAATCCCTGACCAGTCGTCGTCGCACTTGTTTACCTTACAGATTCGAAGTACTCCTGCCGAATCGAAGGAAGAGAGAGCATGCCCTGTGCTCCAACTACATGCTTGTCTAGCACGAGCTTGGACAGTTTGGTCTCCACCTGCCCCCACATGGCTCCGGTTTACTATTAAAAACTTTCAGCATTGAGTTTGCAGGCCGCAAAATTTGGGGTAACCTACAGAATAGTCTTGTATACGACCGATTTGTTGGAATTTTTTTATCAGCTTTTCCTACATAATGTCTTTATTATAACGTTGTAACTCTAAATAAATAATATTTTATTTATTTTTTGGTAGCCGAAGTGGAACTACTGGCACTTGATCGCGAGGATTTCGAAAGCATTCTAATGCCCTTTGTTAGAGAGACTTGGGAAGGAAAAAAAGCTATCTTGCGCCACTTTGGCTATTTTGACTTTTTTACAAATCAACAGGTGAGATGAAAGGAATTACATTTCAACATATTACATATGTATGCGTATATAACCAGATAAACTGTTATTTAACATAAATGGTTGTAATCAAGTAAGTAGGACAAAACAGTTTCGTTAACTTTTTAAATTATGTCTCAACATAATTTAAGTTGTTAAACCCATCGAACGGGTGTAAAAAAAGTTTAATGAAGGACAAAAGATTTGGCCTTGAAATCCCCAAAAATGTCCATGGTTTGTGTGAAAGGTGTTGGGCTTCATTTCAAAACTTACTCTCTCACTAAAAATATGCGGGGTTCAATTGCCCTTCAAGGTGAACTTGTTAAATTGCATGACTGGGCGTAAGAAATCATCTTTTTCTGAATGTCAAAAGATGCTCACATTTTACATACATATATCATAATAAAAAAATTGTATTGTAACATATTTATTCCCATTTTCCAATAAGAATTAATTTTAACAGATGATTGTCATAATTTTGATATTATTGTATAATTATCCGGAGACATACAGTATTCGTACATCGTAAAAGTGTCGAAATATTGATTAAAGGTTCTGTGGTTCCACATCTGAAATCGGTTACTCTTCTCCTGACACTCTTCTATTTTGTTTATCCCATTTTGTGTAAATTATGGAAAGTACTTTATAATGTTAATTAATAAATTTAATTTAAAAATGTGCATGTGTTTAGTATCAAGTTACTATCATATTTGTAAGTGAAATAACTCTATCAGAAATACTTCAACTATGAAATGTGTAAGCACAAGTATCTATGATATAATGACAGGTTCTAAAGCTCTAATAAAACATTTTATGTATAATTAAAAGTTTTTTTTTCCTAAATTGCTCAAGTTAATATCATTACTCGAGGCTTCAATTTCATATAAAATGCAAAAAAATATAATACATCAAATCAAATCCTTACCAACATTAAATTTTTTTAAACAGAAAGACAAACCATTTCTGTTTTCAGTTTACTTTTTTTTATTTTAAAGTATGTTTGTATGCCACAGAATAACACAAACTAAAAGAAAATTTGAGTGGCTTGAATTTATAGGAATTACGCAGGTGACGGGATGCAATCAATCAAAATCAAAAAAGTGGTTTCGTTTGACACTCATGAAAAACTTTAAAAATTTTCAGCTACGTGATGAAATAACTAATAACTAAATTGATAAAGTAGTTTTCATTTACATCAGCTTTTTGTAGCTCAGTCTCAGAATTTATATGTACATACTTTATGTGTGAATTTATTAAAGGTGACAGCAACCACATATAAGTAAAACCCTACATGTATTTGTTGTTGCTTTTGGTCCAATCATCACGTCAAAATCAGTAATCAAATTGTGGGGGACTAAAACCCCCACATATGCTTTTTATTTTATATTAACACTCTTTATTTGTGATGTTTAATTCAAGGCAGTTAAAATAAAACTAATAACTTATAAAGGAACTCTAATTTTTATATGTCTTGTCGTTTGCAAGAACGCTTCTCGAATGATCTCTTTCTTAGAACGCATAACGACGTTAAAATTAAATTGAATAATGAATAAAAATTAATAATGAATTCAGTGTGGCCAAAAGGATAGGTATAGGTGTGTTCCCGTACGACACTTTCAGCTGTGTTCTTACAAAATGTAAACATACGAATGTAAACATACTGTGGGAACACAAGTGAGAGTGTCGTACGGGAACACACCTATACCTATCAGTATGGCCACACTGATTTCATTATTCATTTTTATTCACTATTCAACTGAATTTAACGTCGTTATGAATTCGAAGAAATAGATCATTCGAGAAGCGTTCTTGCAACTACAAGACATAAAAATTTAGAGTTCTTTCACAAGTTATATATATTATCTTAATCTTGAGTTTTCATAGGAAATAAAGCGTGTTAATTTTAATGTAAAAGTATATGTGGAGTTTTATTGCCCCACAATACCAATACATACAAACAAAGCATATCATTTTGACCTAAGCCATACCTACGGCGAAAAATTCAGCTGGGTGAATGCTGTCACCTATAATAAATCAACCTTGGAACTACATTTCTAAATCGTTTAGTTCGATTATCGATAGTTGTTTTATTTAGTGTAGCTTCGCTAAAATCGAGTTTTCTTCATAGCTCATTTATTTATTACTTCATTCCAAAGTATGATATGAGGTGTGTTCAAAAAGTATCACGAACTTTGAATTCTCGCAGGTTACGTATATTCGAATTTCGTTTTTTTTGTGGCGATATGTTGGTACTCATGTCTCTGACTCATGCCGACGAGTTCGGCCATTTTGAATGTTCAGTTAATTGTTGACAGCTGCTTTGCTTGCACCGTTTTCGGCTCGTCTTCTATTTTTACCTATTCAAAAAGATGTATCAAAGAACCTGTACCAAATGTTGTGTGAAAAACGAAATTAAGCGGGCGGATACATTCCGAATGTTAACTGTGTCATAGGGAGAAGCTTCTTTGGACCGAAGCAACGTTTATCGGTGGTACAAAATGTTCTCAGAAGGCCGAGAAGACGTGAACGACGAAAAGCGTGCGAGACGCCCGAGCACTTCAGCCACAGACGAAAAAATTGATGAAGTGAAGAAAATGGTATTGGCCGATCGACGAATCATCGTTAGAGAAGTTGCTGAGGACCTAGACGTATCGATTGGCGATACTTTTTGTGCTACCTGCTTCACTACATATCTGTTCAAATTCAGAGCAGTATTGAGAGCAGAGCAATGCTTTCGTTGATATTTCTGAATAAGTTATATTCTGAAATTTTTTTCCTATTAATTTACTTTGAAACAAATGTAGTTTACTGTGTAAAAATTTGGTATTTGCCTGTGGTGAAAAAGTTATGTTTATTGTCCCGCACTGTTCCCGTTTTTATGTTGGGTTAATTTTTTCTATTTTTTTTTAGGTATGCGGGCCTAGGTTTCATAGTGCCTGCGCACTAAACCACTCATCACCTTGCTGTTCTGCTTTTTTCCCTCGTTATTACCAGTTAAGATATTCCTTCAAGAGGGCAGCATGTGGTTATTCACTCATTTGTCTGCGTTCATTATCATCATGTCTCAACCTTCGCATAATTGTTGAGGCTACGTTACAACCATAGTTCCACGTTTCTTCAGATTCTAGCATATATTGTACTAGGCTACCTGCTGTCATGCTCTAGCCGATATTTGAGCGCCACATGCTTCGTTTCCCATCATATTTTTCTTGGCAGCATAGGCAAATTGGGGAGTCTGTGTGCTTATATTTGTACAAATACTGCCTGAAATAGACATGCAGCATAAAGTAACGTTTCCATGTGTTCTCCGGATCCATTTCTGTATGTCGGGCAAAGTGGTTCTTCCCTTCCCACTATCGTTCCATTTGGTCTGCCAATTTTGCAGAGCGATATCATCGATCCTCTGTAGAGCGTCCCTCAGTGAGGCTTTTTTGGATGTCGTTTCATGTATTGTACCTTTATATCGAGGGGAATTCCGCCTACTATTACTCCTGCGGCTTCGTCAAATATTTATCCAATTTTTTCAAGTTCCTGAAGAAGATTATTGACGGTCAGATTCCACAGAAGTGGAGAGATAACCCGCTCACTCTAACTTTTTTAAACGGAAGGATGATAGTCTAATCGGCATGTCCTTCGGTTTCGTATGTGTAGTTTTTCCCTGCTTTGGGAATGAATACAACCTTTACTTCAGCCCATTTTTTGGGGATATAATTTAGTCGTACTGCTGCCTCAAAAATTGAGGCGTCTCTAGGTGCAATCATACCTATTGTATGTTGCAGGTCAGCGAGGATAATTCCATTTGGTCCCGGTGATTTGTAAAGTTTGAAATTACTACCGTCTTCATTGCAGAGACAACCTGGAAAATGTGTCTGCTTTAGTAATTCCAGCCTTTCTTCACTATTAGTTGTCCAATTGCCGTCTCTCCAAGGCTCTGTTTTTGCTGCCCTAATGGCATATTAAAATCTGCGTTGACAGTCTTTGTATCCGTCCCACAAATTGGTTCTCCTCGCTTCATTATACTTAGTTCTGAATTTCCTTCTTAGGTTTGCTATGTCAGTGGATCACCATGGAGGTTTCGGTTTTCCTCTTTTCGTCGTCGGAGGACATGATGCTTTCGCAGCATGTTGAAATGCTAAAGTGAGTTCATCAACAGTAGAGTCAAGTTGAAGGTTTTCAACATTTCGTCTAGAACTTATGAGAACCAGTTCGGTTGTTGTTGTTGTAGCAGCATGAACATTCCCCATATTTACATACGGGGAATGCTGCTGGAGTGACAGTCCTTGGTCGGATATAAATCCGGGTCGTAGAAACGGTTTTTATTGTAGCAGCATAAACTATTAGTTCGGTTTTGTGGTCTGCTAGTCTTAGCCCAGACGATTGTAGCCATTGCTTAATTTTATTGATGGTGTCCTCTACCCTTCGTGAGACCTCTTCTAGAGTTTTCCCAACGACTACCATAGCTAGGTCATCTGCATACCCAACAATGCTTGCTTTTTCGTGATGTTCACCACGTAGCACTGCGTCATACATGATATTCCACAGAGCCGGGCCTAGTACAGAGCCTTGAGAAACTCCTCCAGTTACCTTGTACTATACCATAGGGTTCTGTTATTAAAGTATGAAGCAATTAGCCTTATCACATAGTTCGGTACATTCATACTCCGAAATGCCATTAGTATTTCGCCCCATTTGGCCGTATTGAACGCGTTTTTAACATCCAGAGTCACGATTGCGCAATATTGTTGATTCCTCCTAGCCATATTCTACCAGAAATAGTAGTTTTTGCTATTTCGCATACTTCAATTATTGCATCTACTGCACTGCGATGCTTTCTGAAACCGTATTGGCGAGCTAACAGACCTGTATGGCATTCTGAGTATTGAGCTAGTCGGTTACAGATTATTGCTTCTAGCACTTTACCAGCGGTGTCCAGCATACAGAGCAGCCTGTACGATGAAGAATCTTCTGGAGGTTTTCCAGGCTTCAGCAGTAGGACTAGTCGCTGTTGTTCCCGTTTCACAGGAAAAACTCCGCTTCTAGTGCATATTGTGTACATGCTTCGAAAAATGTCTGGCCTCACTTGCAGTGCTTTTTTAGGGATTCCATCAATGCGCGGTGCTTTTTGCAATTTAATCCTTTTGCAGGCCAGTTCTATTTTGTCGAGGTCCACTTCGGGCACTTCGTCCTCGATATTAGTGAAAACCCTTCTGATAGAGATTACACCTTAATGCGGGAAGAGATTTGTTACTATGTGTAGTATTTTAGCATGTGGTACCAACATGCTAGTACTCCCATTCTGGAATTTTTTGTAAACATTTTCTAAGCGTTCCCCCATGGATTCGCATCTACCTCATTTAGGAGCCTTTTTCAGTGCTAGGCGTTTGGCTTTGTATTCTGCCCACAGCTGTTCCCCTTCTGGCCTATTTCTTCTACGCTGATGCTTTTTTCGCAGTTTGTGGTATTCGCTTCTCAAATGCGCGATGCCGTAATTCCACTAATAATTAGATGCTCTTCCATTTAAGAGGTATTGCAGCATCGCACGCGACTGATAGTTGGCTGTGGCTCTAGCTTCCTATATTTTCTCTAGGAAGTACAAGAGCATTTGTTCGTCTAAGTTGCGGATTTTCCAACCTCGTGTTTGTACTCTTTCGTGTTTTCGCATTTGAAAGAGTTGTGTAGGACTCCATTCCAAGCACATTTTACCTCTGTCTGTGTTTTGGCATGATTTCGCTACATCACCGAATTCCAAGAAGTGAACACATCGCGTTAGCGTTGCCTTTTCCCGCATTCGGCATCGTATCCATTCCACTTTTAGTTTGCCTACTTATAGCGGCCGCCGTAGCCGAATGGGTTGGTGTGTGATTACCATTCGGAATTCTCAGAGAGGTCGTTGGTTCGAATCTCTGTGAAAGCAAAATTAATAAAAACATTTTTCTAATACCGGTCGCCCCTCGGCAGGCAATGGCAAACCTTCGAGTGTATTTCTGCCATGAAAAAGCTCCTCATAAAAATATCTGTCGTTCGGAGTCGGCTTGAAACTGTAGGTCCCTCCATTTGTGGAACAACATCAAGACGCACACCACAAATAGGAGGAGGAGCTCGGCCAAACACCTATCAGAAGTGTACGCGCCAATTATTTATTTTTTTTATTTTTTTTTACTTATAGCAATTTCCTCGCATGCTTGGTAGGCAGTACAGGATCGCTATTTGCGCGTTATCTCGAAGTACCCACATGGACTTACCTGTGCTATCTGTTAATCCATGAATTTCTGGGAATTACTCCTTTACTGCTTTTATGACGCCATTTTTGGGGGCCGTTTCTTCTAGATCTCTACATTCGATAGTAGTTTATTCACGCAGGCTTTTCACACTCACCGAAAATAGTCTGTATATTTTCTACCTGCTCTTAAAATTTTTCGGGGTAGGTTCTAGCATTTCTCAGCTGAATCAGAAGTTCCCCTTTCGCCGTTCTTCTGATTTTGTTGACACTTTCCCCTAGCTCTTTCAGCACAAGTTTGCCTTTAATTGCTTTTAGGGTATCGGCTTATGACTTCTCGGTTTCGCAAACGATTAGTGCAACAGGATGTCCTTGTGCTAGCTTTTGCGGTTTCTTGACTGTGTTTTTGCGTTCCACAAGTCGCCAGTCATTTATCACAGCATGGCTCTCTGTATGCTGCTCGTGCTGTTCGCTTGCTGTCCTTTCAGTTCCGTCGCTTTGCTAGCTATAGAGGTAGGCTGTCTATTCACTCTGCTACTTTGCTTGTCAATACAGCTTGCTGAGCTTTCGTATTTTAGGCATTTTTCACCTGCTTGATACGAGTGCCATCTGTTTGCACTCCCTACGTGGCGTGCATTACTGCATTTATTGACGCCTCTTTATTTTATTTACCAGGTTCACATGTCGCTGTGCTGCCATCAAATCGATTAGTTCGACAATTTTACTTCCCAAATTCCTATATGCATCTTTATCCCTAGGTTCCTTAACCTTGGTTGCAGTACCGATATTTTTGCCTATAGGCGTAAGTGGGGTGAGGATGCTTTCTTTAAAAGGATCGCATATTTTTGACGAATCATCCTCTGCCACTATCGCGGCATCAGATATAATGGGTATAGTTGGGCGTGTCGGCGATCTTGCCATTTTGTGGCTTCTCTTGAAAGGATCTTTCCCTTTCTCAGAATTCTCAGCTAACTCGATTTCATTATCGTTCTCATATCGCTGGTACTATCGCTTTTTTCCGCTATAATTAGCGCTTGCTGTTGTTGTAATTTTTGTGTTTGTAGTTTTTTGTGTCTCTATTTTAAAAGCGTCCCACTCAAGTCCGTTATCTCTAGACGTAGTGTAGTTGCTTTATAACCCAATGGTTATCTCTCTACATGTGCTTAGAGCCGGGTCGGCACTAACCAGGAAAATTCAACTGGATCTACACAACCAACTAAATGGTGACAGCTAGAGAGCGTTACTTGAGGCCAGTATTTTAACGGGACGGGGGCTATCGTGACATTAGCCCAGGAGCCATTTCACTCTTACCTACTAAAGTCCTAGAATACTACGATAACCAGCCCATGTCAAAAAAATCCTCTCCTATCGCCAGTTTGCCATAATTAAGATCTTACTGGTCTCGATCTTAATTGAAATTTTTAATAATTTTAAAGTTATAGCGATTGCTATTTAAAGTGAGTATCCCATAATTACCACAAAGTTTGAATCAGAACATGAAAAAGTATTTGTGGTTCCCTATGCCAGCAATAGTTCTCAGAATTAATAAAGAAGCCCAATAAGCTCAAAATAAGTTGTGCCATACAAGTGAGATCGAATCGCGTACGCAAGAGAAATACAAGAAATGTTAATAAGAGTGATATTTTCAATAAAGCAATGGATTCTTCACACTCCCTTCTTTCCAGTTTGTTTTTATCCGTTACAGGAAAATGTCGGAAGAGATAGAAACTACTATATAAAAGTTATACTCGTAATTGTGTGAATCTTCAAGTGAGCTACCATACAAGTCAGCAATCCGTTACCAGTGCGATCTGAAACCAATTCGGGAGATTGAGATTCTGATATACCTGTAAAAAGCGTTGCATACTTTGCATAGTTAGACTTAAACATTAAAGGCAAGCAAGACAAGCAGATATGCTATTTCGAATTAAGTTTGGAAGTGCACAAAGTGTTTCGTATAACGAAAGCCTTCAACAAATTCAAAGAACTGATAGCGAATTTGATACATTTTTTCTATTAGTTCTAAACGCAAAATAAGATAATTAAGTTATGGCCCCCAAATAAAAGGCACATAATCCATCCTATATTTTACTTGAGTAACTTAAAGCAACTTCAAAGTGAACAAATTAGAAAAAGATGAGAAACACAACATAACATATGATTCGTAAACTATGTATATGGATGTAAACTATATGTGTGGAAAAGCTTAATTTTAAATCAAAATCAATACCTAAGTAATTGACTTTGGGAACGCACCATGTTTCTAGATCTCTTCTAGAAATTTACTATGATAACGCGTGGACAAAGATATTGTAAATTGCGCATTTAATTTGAAATATATATCTTTATACAATGAATTTATTATATATGTGTATCGATTTAACGCAACATTTTATTTAGCTAGTAACCGCTTGCAAAATTGCTACGCTTCAACAGTTTGAACCTTACGAAACTATATACCACCAAGATAAGGGACTAGAATCGTTTGTTCATTTTGTTATAAGTGGTACATGCATGATTCTGCAGTGCCTAAAAATTAAGGTGAAATCAAGCTTTAAGTAAATTGACATTTCTGAATTTGCCTGATTTAAGTTTCAATCGCAGGTCTCTATTAAACGAGGGAGGAAACATTTTGAGCTCGTTGAAGTTACTAAAAGTGAAGATCTATTCAAGAAACCGAGTGCCACAGAAATTCGAAGCTATGTACGAGAGAAAACCACGTACTCCACATTTTCTTTGGATGATACTAAATCTGTTTCGGATGAGGATATTCTTGCTAAGGAACAACGGAACATGAAGGTAAGGGAAATTAGTAGTGTGACATATTTAATGAGTGGATTAATCTTGATTGAACGGTTTCAGAGGAATATTCTGTGTTTGTGTTTATGCTTGCGAAGTCACCTCTATTTCCTTCCGTTTCGCTTTTGAATGTGTTACAAAGGGTGATTTTTTAAGAGCTATAGGAAAGTTTTTCAAAAAAATTCATGAAATTTTTATTTAAATTGATAGTACAGTCCATATAATTTAATGCTTGAAGATTATTTCATGCAAATGTTGACCGCGACTGCGCTTCAAATGGTCCATCCGCTTAGTCCAATTTGTCCAATTGTGGCATACTCTTTCCAATGTGTCGGCCGGTATCTCACATATACATGCTTTAATGTTGTCTTCCAATGCGCTAATTGAAGCAGGCTTGTCCGAATAGACATGAGATTTAACATAGCCCCACAAAAAATAATCTAAAGGCGTTATATCGCACGATCTGGGTGCCCAATTGACAGGTCCCGAACATGAAATAAAATGTTCACCGAACTCGCCTCTCAATATGTCCATTGTTACGCGTGATGTGTGGCATGAAACCACATGTCATTCAAGTCAAGGTCTTGCATTTTGGGAAAAAAAGATGGATATAATTTCATAGTAGCGCTCACCATTCACAGTTACGTTACGATTCGCCGCATCTTTGAAGAAGTACGGTCCAATGATACCTCCAGCCCATGAACCGCACAAACTGTGACCTTTTCTGGATACATTGGTAGCTCTTGCAATTCTTCTGGCTGATCTTCACTCCAAAATCGACAATTCTGCTTATTTACGTACCTATTGATCCAAAAATGAGCCTCGTCGCTGAACACAATTTTTCGACTTTAAACTTTCTTAACAGAACAGGCATTTTTATAATAAAATTCAATCATTTGCAAGAATAAATTATAGACCAAACTGAAAATGTATGACAGTGAAACAAAAACACGAAACGTGCGTCAGCTTCTTAAACCAACTGTTTAAAAAGATAATAACTAAAAAATCACCCTGTGATGCATGTAAAATTTTTGCTAAAGCTCGATATCATATAAATTTAAGTGAATAAGTTTTTTTTTTATTTTTTTTATGATTGTTTTATTTGATTGTTTTTTTTTTGCTTCCTAAAAATATTACACCTGTCTATATTAACAATAAATAATTTGTTTTAAAGATATTTGGATAGTTAAGTGATACCGTAGTAGTCATCTTTTCCTGGTTCCGGAATAAATAGTACTCTTACGCGTCGCCATTGGTGGTATATGACCAAGTGCAAGACAGACTGTGAAGATCGTTTTTAGGGCTTCAATCAGCCTGTCTTCTCCTTTCTTTAGTCCAGAGGACTTAAAGTTTTCAAAGGAAGATAAGGAAAAAAAAAAAGACTAGCATTATACCAGCTGTAGGTCGCTATCGTTATTGTTCATGCCACTCTCTACTTCAGAGAGTGTTCTACTACCCGGAAAATGGGTTTCGTCATTCTAGCCTGTTCTAATTAAAATGTAATGATTATAATTTGTAAAATATACATTTTTTAAAAACTAGTTCAATAATTCACTCGGGTTTATTCAGCTTTACTTTTTTTAACATCTGGTCGCATTGCCCGCGATTGCGGTTATTGTTGGTGTTCTTCTCCTTTCCGCAGTCAAATCTCTCTCTCGCTACTGCAGTGTTGCCTAGCTTTGTATATAAAAACGCACTAAAATGCTCATTTAAAGAAAACAAAATACCAAATTTTTATTGAATTACTTAAAGAATTTTGTATGCATGATAAATTGTCTTTAAAATGTGCGTTTTTTTAAATAAATGTGTTCTGGTTATGTACAATTTAATTTATGAGTTTTTCGTCACGAGAAACTCTGTTGTTAAGAGAACGACTATTTTGCTATTGTATATTTAAGGTTATGTAAACAAGATACTGTACTCTTTTTTTAAAAATGTCGTTATGGTTTCTTCAGTAATTTCTGGTATTTTGTTGTTTATTTTTACTATGAATACACCTCTTGATGCCCTATGTCCCACTAAGGATTGAGGACCAGAAGAAACGATTACAGCTCTATGGTTTTAGTTCGCATTCAATAAATTCAAACGATTTTTAAAATGTAAAAAGGTTTTGAATGTTAAGAAGAGTTGAGAGAAGAAGATTTAATATTCTAACATAACCTTAAAAGGAACAAAAAATTCATTTTCAAAATATCAAATTTTATAAGAATCAACAAATTTTCATTAACACTAAAATCTTCTCAGAGTGACCTTGTTAAACATTCTTTTGTTTAATAATACAGTTTTTTTACAGTTTATTATATATTATAATATATTAAATTAAAAAAGCAACAAACAAATTTTCGCATTTTGGCTATAAAAAAGCATAAACATTATTGCGAAGAGTAAATGGTTGGCAACACTGCACAACTCAGCTAACGCGATGTCACGCACGCTCTGATGGGCGCAATCTTGTTTCTATCATTCTTACCCTACACCTATGTTGCTTTGTTGCCGTCTGAACATTATCTATGGTCTGAAAAGTGACTGATTGGATGGGTGGGTGAATTCCTGTGAAATGCGGTGTAGAACTGGGCTGCCGAGTACTCTTGTGACGTGCATCCGAAGTTTCTTACACAATTTTGTTTTTCACCACACTTATGGCATGGTAAATCTACAATTCTTGTGATATTGGCTCACTTTCTGAATTTTTTTTACCACGATCCCGCCATTTTTGATCGCGATCGACTTAGTCGCTCGAACGCATATATGTAAATATAGCTCTCCTTAGAAAACAGTCGTACTCATATTCAAATATTATACTTATACATTTATTATGCCTATTTAGAAAATCATGAACATACAAACAATAGAAAGAGAGTGCCAAATGTACAATCCCGCCGGAAGATCTTCGGGGTCTTCAAAAATCGATTATAAATCATCAATTGGTTCAAGTTTTATGGCAGACGAGGAGAAAAACATTAAAAATGTAGAAGAAGAGGAAGAGAGTGTCAACGATTATGATAGTGATTTAGATGAGATTTCAGAAGATAGCGTAAAAAGAATTATAGACGAAAAATATTTGGTATGTATAAGTATAACAATATCTCTGTGTCTAAATATTGGAATTGCATTTTCATGTGTTAAATACATTAATAGGGAACACAATCCGAGTCAAGAATTGAAAACCACTTTATCGAGGTGTGCAGAGTCAGCAAAGGTGGTATTTTTGGGCTCGGTGAAACAATGGAACATCGCATTATTATGACTGAAACCACAGTACAGTGTTTAGTGTTGCCCAAATATTGGTTGCTGGAGCGCGAACAAAATCCAGGAAATATGTGGGAAAAGCACAGAATTCAACTAGATTTTACCCTACCGTCGAGAGAAAACCTGTTCAAGAATTTTTTAAACTCACGGAAATGGCAAGTTTTCAAATCAGAAATCGTATCTTCCTTTAAGTCGCCTGGGACTAAATTGCAAGATATTCCAATAATATATCGTATCATATCATCCGATGAATAAAAAACACAAATATATTCAAACGATCTTTTGAGAATCTTCGTTAGGGGTTATTCGCTTCGTAGGTTCGACATTGCCTGCTTTTCGGAAAACATTTTTCCTTTAATTAATATTTTCTGTCCACATGTGACTTAATCTCCAAAGCGGGCAATAGTTGTATAAATCTTCTTCTTCTTAATTGGCGCGATAACCGCTTACGCGATTTTGGCCGAGCTTAACAAAGCGCGCCAGTCGTTTCTTTCTCGTGCTAACCGGCGCCAATTGGACACACCAAGTGAAGCCAAGTTCTTCTCCACCTGATCTTTCCAACGCAGAGGAGGCCTTCCTCTTCCTCTGCTACCACCAGCTGGTACCGCATCGAATACTTTCAAAGCCGGAGCGTTTGTATCCATTCGGACGACATGACCCAGCCAACGAAGCCGCTGGATCTTTTTTCGCTGCGCTATGTCTATGTCGCCGTAAATGGTTGGCAACACTGCACAACTCAGCTAACGCGATGTCACGCACGCTCTGATGGGCGCAATCTTGTTTCTATCATTCTTACCCTACACCTATGTTGCTTTGTTGCCGTCTGAACATTATCTATGGTCTGAAAAGTGACTGATTGGATGGGTGGGTGAATTCCTGTGAAATGCGGTGTAGAACTGGGCTGCCGAGTACTCTTGTGACGTGCATCCGAAGTTTCTTACACAATTTTGTTTTTCACCACACTTATGGCATGGTAAATCTACAATTCTTGTGATATTGGCTCACTTTCTGAATTTTTTTTACCACGATCCCGCCATTTTTGATCGCGATCGACTTAGTCGCTCGAACGCATATATGTAAATATAGCTCTCCTTAGAAAACAGTCGTACTCATATTCAAATATTATACTTATACATTTATTATGCCTATTTAGAAAATCATGAACATACAAACAATAGAAAGAGAGTGCCAAATGTACAATCCCGCCGGAAGAAGATCTTCGGGGTCTTCAAAAATCGATTATAAATCATCAATTGGTTCAAGTTTTATGGCAGACGAGGAGAAAAACATTAAAAATGTAGAAGAAGAGGAAGAGAGTGTCAACGATTATGATAGTGATTTAGATGAGATTTCAGAAGATAGCGTAAAAAGAATTATAGACGAAAAATATTTGGTATGTATAAGTATAACAATATCTCTGTGTCTAAATATTGGAATTGCATTTTCATGTGTTAAATACATTAATAGGGAACACAATCCGAGTCAAGAATTGAAAACTACTTTATCGAGGTGTGCAGAGTCAGCAAAGGTGGTATTTTTGGGCTCGGTGAAACAATGGAACATCGCATTATTATGACTGAAACCACAGTACAGTGTTTAGTGTTGCCCAAATATTGGTTGCTGGAGCGCGAACAAAATCCAGGAAATATGTGGGAAAAGCACAGAATTCAACTAGATTTTACCCTACCGTCGAGAGAAAACCTGTTCAAGAATTTTTTAAACTCACGGAAATGGCAAGTTTTCAAATCAGAAATCGTATCTTCCTTTAAGTCGCCTGGGACTAAATTGCAAGATATTCCAATAATATATCGTATCATATCATCCGATGAATAAAAAACACAAATATATTCAAACGATCTTTTGAGAATCTTCGTTAGGGGTTATTCGCTTCGTAGGTTCGACATTGCCTGCTTTTCGGAAAACATTTTTCCTTTAATTAATATTTTCTGTCCACATGTGACTTAATCTCCAAAGCGGGCAATAGTTGTATAAATCTTCTTCTTCTTAATTGGCGCGATAACCGCTTACGCGATTTTGGCCGAGCTTAACAAAGCGCGCCAGTCGTTTCTTTCTCGTGCTAACCGGCGCCAATTGGACACACCAAGTGAAGCCAAGTTCTTCTCCACCTGATCTTTCCAACGCAGAGGAGGCCTTCCTCTTCCTCTGCTACCACCAGCTGGTACCGCATCGAATACTTTCAAAGCCGGAGCGTTTGTATCCATTCGGACGACATGACCCAGCCAACGAAGCCGCTGGATCTTTTTTCGCTGCGCTATGTCTATGTCGCCGTAAAGCTCATACAGCTCATCGTTCCATCGCCTGCGATATTCGCCGTTGCCAACGTGCAAAGGTCCAAAAATCTTACGCAGAATCTTTCTCTCGAACACTCCAAGCGTCGCTTCATCGGATGTTGTCATCGTCCACGCCTCTGCGCCATATGTTAGGGCGGGCATGATGAGAGTCTTGTAGAGTGTTAGTTTTGTTCGTCGAGAGAGGACTTTACTGCTCAGTTGCCTACTTAGTCCAAAGTAGCACTTGTCGGCAAGAGAGATTCTACGTTGGATTTCAAGGCTGACATTGTTATCGGTGTTAATGCTGGTTCCTAAATAAACGAAGTATTTTACAACGTCGAAATTATAACTGTCAACAGTGACGTGGGTGCCGATACGCGAGTGCGCCGACTGTTTGTTTGAAGTCAGGAGGTACTTCGTTTTGTCCTCGTTCACCACCAAACCCATTCGCTTTGCCTCTTTATCCAGTTTGGAGAAGGCAGAACTAACAGCGGGGTTGTTAAGGCCGATGATATCAATATCATCGGCATACGCCAACAATTGTACGCTCTTATAAAATATTGTGCCTAAGCGATTAAGTTCTGCGGCTCGTACGATGCTCTCCAACATCAGGTTAAAGAAGTCACACGACAGCGAGTCACCCTGTCTGAAACCTCGTTTGGTATCAAACGGCTCGGAGAGGTCCTTCCCAATTCTGACGGCGCTGCTGGTGTTGAGCAACGTCATTTACATAGTCGTATTAGTTTTGCGGGGATACCAAATTCAGACATAGCGGCATACAGGTAACTCCTTTCCGTACTGTCGAATGGAGCTTTGAAGTCGACGAAAAGATGGTGTGTGTCGATTCTCCTTTCATGGGTCTTTTCCAAGATTTGGTGTATTGTGAATATTTGGTCGATGGTAGACTATCCAGGTCTGAAGCCACACTGATAAGGTCCAATCAGTTGGTTGACGGTGGGCTTCAGCCTTTCACACAATACGCTCGCTAGAACCTTATAGGCGATATTTAGAAGACTAATCCCGCGGTAATTGGCACAAATTGCAGGATCGCCCTTCTTATGGATTGGGCAGAGCACACTTAAATTCCAATCGGCAGGCATGCTTTCATCCGACCATATTTTGCATAGGAGCTGATGCATACACCTTACCAGCTCCTCGCCGCCATGTTTGAATAGCTCAGCCGGCAGTCCGTCGGCGCCCGCGGCTTTGTTGTTCTTTAGCCGTGATATTGCTATTCTCACCTCGTCATGGTCGGGTAACGGAACGACAATTCCGTCGTCAACGATTGGGGTATCGGGATCTTCACATTCTCTATGACATGCGCAGCTGTCACCGTTTAACAGGTTCGAGAAGTGTTCCCTCCATAATTTAAGATTGCTCTGTACGTCAGTCACCAGATCGCGGTCTTTGTTCTTACATTAAAACGCCCCGGTCTTAAAACCTTCTGTAAGCCGCCGAACTTTCTGGTAAAATTTTCGGGCGTTGTTCCTATTGGCCAGCATCTCAAGCTCCTCGCCCTCACGTATTTCGGCCTCTCATTTCTTCTGTCGGATAATACGTCTCTCTTCCTTTTTCAGCTCTCTGTAGCGATCCCACATGGCTCGCGTTGCGCCCGATCGCAGCGTGGCTCTATAGGCGGCATCTTTTCTTTCGGCGGCAGCATGACATTCCTCGTCGTACCAATTGTTTTTTCGGGCTCGCCGGAATCCGATTTCTTCTTCGGCGGCGGTACGTAGGGAACGAGAAATGTTGCTCCATTGCTCGCGCATGCCGGTGTGTTGGGCAGTGCTCTCCGAGAGCAGGAGTGAGAGTCGAGTGGCGGATCTTCTGGCTGTCTGTTGTGATTGCAGCTTTCGATGTCGAACATTCTTTGCGTAGGTAGATGTACGTTTTTTGCTGCACAGTGTGCGCAGTTTGGCTGCAACAAGGTAATGATCCGAGTCGATGTTGGCTCCTCGGATCGTACATACATCTAATACACTAGAAGCGTGTCTTCCATCTATCACAACATGATCGATCTGGTTTCGCGTTTTTCGATCAGGAGACAGCCAGGTAGCTTGGTGTATCTTTTTATGCTGGAATCTGGTGCTGCAGACTACCATGTTTCGGGCCCCGGCGAAGTCGATCAGCCTCTGTCCGTTACCGGATGTTTCGTTGTGCAGGCTGAATTTTCCGACTGTGGGACCAAAAATTCCCTCCTTGCCCACCCTGGCGTTGAAGTCGCCAAGCACGATTTTTATGTCGTGGCGGGGGCAGCGCTCATAGGAGCGTTCCAGGCGCTCATAGAAATAATCTTTGGTCGCATCGTCCTTCTCTTCCGTCGGGGCGTGGGCGCAAATTAGCGAGATGTTAAAAAATCGCGCTTTGATGCGGATTATTGCGAGACGCTCGTCCACCGGAGTGAACGACAGTACTTGGCGACAAAGTCTCTCTCCCACAACAAATCCGACACCGAATTTGCGCTCCTTTACATGGCAGCTGTAGTAGACGTCGCAAGGTCCTATGTTTTTCTTACCTTGCCCCGTCCATCGCATCTCTTGGATGGCAGTGATGTCAGCCTTTACTCTCACGAGGACATCAACCAGCCGGGCAGAGGCACCTTCCCCATTAAGGGACCGGACATTCCAGGTGCATGCCCTCAAATCGTATTCCTTATTTCGTTTGCAGGGGTCGTCATCAGTGTTGGAAGTTCTCATCCGAGGCTTTGTTATTGTTTTCATTGGGGGGGCTTTTTAAGAGGCGGGTCCCAAACCCAGCGCACAACCAGCTATGCTGGGATGCTTCGCCTTCTCACGTTAGCTCACTCCCGAACGGGTGTTCGGAAGCTAACCAGAGGATACGTGGGCTAATCCCGGACGTTGTGAGCTGCTTGGACCATATGTAGAAGAATCGTCCTGGCCACTCACAGGTGAATGGCGATCAGTAACTTTCCCCACTTGCGTGGACTTCTACACATGGAACCATCCTCCAGTTGTATAAATACTTGCTATAAATGAAAGAAACTATTAATGGTGAAAAAACCAAGGAACGACAGTAAGTAAACAAACGTGGGCAATAGAATCCATCCATTTTTTTGTGATCAACTAGCGAGATAACTTCATTACCTTACTTATGTATATATTTCCCCAACTTTAATTTGCACTTGCATAAGCTCTCTAACGTATGTATATATACATACATATATATATATATATATATATATATATATATATATAATGTATATACATTAGGATGGGCTAATTTGTATGGAACAATTTTTCTTGACATCGTTCCTAGCAGATTCATATTTTAACTGAAATCCTAAGAATGCAAAGTTTATTAGAGCATTACTATAAAGTCAATATCGAGTCCAACCAAATCTTAAAATAAATTTTGCAAAAATAATTTTTTTTATTGAAAATAATCAAATCCAAAACACAATGGAACAAATAAAGACATCTAGTCGCTTGTTTTCAGAACTTTTTTCTAAAATGTTTGCCCCCATGGGCCAATTTTCTTTTCAGAGTCGTCAAAAAAACTGTTTTTGTCAATAACTTAATTGTGTTTTAGGAGAAAATATCCCCCTCCCTTGATAGTAATTGTAAACTTAAACCTACTTGCTTGGACAAGTGATAATTTTGGTTTACTTGAATAAGCCCAGACATTGGTCGTAAACTGTAATTTGTTTCATTCCGCAATGACGATTATTAAATTGCAAGGTGTTTTGCCCATGCTACGCTCAGATCACTTACTACAGCTGCAACAGTGTACCCAGGCCATTGTAGTGTTTCTATTGTATGAAAAATAAATTACTGCGTTTGAAACCCATATGAAACCCTTCCTTGAAAATAAGAAAACCCTAAATTATGACATATGTTTCAATCCAATCACATTGTGTTATTACTTTTTACATATTGAAATCCTCTTCGCTCATTGCATCCAGTTTATTTTCAAAATTGATGCACTTTTCATGCAGCTTGATTTCGCTGTCTGAATGTTCAGACCTGGAACTTACGAATATCGCTTCCACCACTTCGTTGTCTTCCTCCAACAAAATCGCAGTGCGCAGCTCACCTATAAACAATATCGATAAAACCTACAAACTCTAAATTTAATTTCTTATGTAAATAAATTTATTTACCAAAGAATCCTAACTATGCACATACATATGTATACGAGAATTTTATCAGACCAGCGGCATTCTTTATTCACTAGTATACAAAGAACGTGGTAAATGGCACCCAAGAAAGGTCAATTGTACAAGCGCTTACAAATTGCATTGCACAATGCGTCTACCATGCATTTCCACTACCCTGTTTTACTCTTCGGTGATTTCAATGTCTGGATCCCCCTTTGGAGTTCATCCGGCTTTAATGCATGTTATAGCTCATGGAGCTAGGAACTAAAAAGAAGCCGCCATCTCCTGGTTTCCTGGACACAAGGGAATTGAAGTAAACGAGAAAGTGGATATGCTAGCAGGCGCTAATCTTCCAGTAGCTAGCATGGCTGGTATACAACCACCTCTCTGGAAACAACGACTATATATATGTATGTAGATGCAGCAATGATTCGAGAAGCGAATTCTAGATGGGAAAGAAACAGCTCATACAGAATCGCGAAAATCATGCTACGCAATGTCAGGTCTACAAACTATATTTTATCTCTTCCCAGGAAAGAGTGTAGGTATACTGACGGGAGACTGTCTCATTCCATCATATGCGGCCAAACTGAAGCTAGTGCAGAACGATACATGCACAATATGTAACGAAGTCAACGCGAGAGGAACCCTGATACACCTACTCTGCTACTGCCTGCACCTAGCAGAACACGAATAAACTGCCTAGCTTCTACATGTTTTTCAAAAAATTAGCAGCCTACTTAAATTATCCAAACTGTGTATCAAAGAAAAACTATAAGATAAACTCTCCATACTAACACATGGTATCACTATGGATCAATTTCTGGTCTATGTGTGATCTAGAGGATCAAGCAAGTCTAACCTAACCTAACCTACCGAATAGTTGCAGATCTTCTGCAAAATAACAACTTTATAATTTTAATTCTAATCCCCAACTCACACTGCCCACTGAGCATGTTAACCGCTTGGAAAATCGGTGATCAAATCAAGGAAGCCTAGTGCCGGTGCTCCATCTAGTATCTTTCTGGATGATAAATTTAAGAATCAATTTCATAAGTGATCAATTGGCCTTGCTCGTTAAATGCTACATCGTTTATGAACTTTTTCTCTTTAAGTATGCCAGTGGAAGATGTTGAAAGGAGTATTTACCGCTGAAACCTTTCACAAAAACGGATGCTGATGGTCTTTCTGTTGTTCCTTTATAATATTGCTCTGTTTTTGCTCTGTCTTTAAATTTGAATTTTAATAAATCATTAGCTTCTGGTACATTTACCGGTAATTGGAAAATAACAGTGGTTACCGGAATTTCCAAATGTAAAAAGATGATGTCCAGACAGACCGATTTCAAAGCTATACATATACTGCACCCAATTTAGTATTACTTCACCATGCCAGATTGGTTTTGTTAAAGGTAGGTCCGCAGTTTCTGTATCATTAATCTTAAATCACTAAGAAGTAGATCAATTTTGTTACTGTACTTTTTGTTTAATAGTATTAAGAGCAGAACTGACTGTTCGTATATTTTAGGAATTATTGACTTTTGTATCCCTAAATATCCATTCTATTTATATGTTGCAACACGCGAAATAGCTGTATGGATACAGCTACAGCAATATATATTTGGATAAAGCTTAAGAACAAACCACTCTCTCAACCACCATCCGAAGTGGGACAGTTACTGCTCGCCATTCAGTTGGGAGTGGCCAGGACGATTCTTCTACATATGGTTCAAGCAGTTCACAACTTCCAGGGTTAGTCCCAGTATCCTCTGGGTAGCTTTCGAACACCGGGAGCGAACCAACGTGAGAAGGCGAAGCACCACAGGATAGGTGGTTGTGCGCTGGGCTTAAGACCCGTAAAAGATTTCTTCTATGCGCGCCTGGAACGTTCCTATGAGCACTGCCCCCGTCACGACATAAAAATCGTACTTGGCGACTTAAACGCCAGGGTGGGAAAGGAGGGAATTTTTGGTCCTACAGCCGGGGAAATTCAGCCTGCACAACGAAACATCCGGTAACGGACAGAGGCTGATCGACTTCGCCAGGACCCAACACGAGCCATGTGGGATAGTTACCAAGAGCTAAGAAAAGAGAGAGACTTATTATTACACAGAAAAAAAGAGAGGCCGGAATACGTGAGTGCGAGGAGCATACTTAAATTATGGTAAGGTGCATGCATCAGCTTCTTTGCAAAATATGGTCGGATGAAATAATGCCTGCCGAATGCAATTTAAGTGTGCTCTGCCCAATCCATAAGAAGGGTGATACTGCAATTTGTGCCAATTACCGCGGGGTTAGTCTTCTAAATATCGCCTATAAGATTCTAGCAAGGGTATTGTGTGAAAGGTTGAAGCCCACCGTCAACCAACTGATTGGAACTTATCAGTGTGGCTTTAGACCTAGAAGATCCACCATCGACCAAATATTCACAATACACCAAGTCCTGGAGAAAACCCTTGAAAGAGAAATCGACACACATTATCTTTTCATCGACTTCAAAGCTGCATTCGATAGTACGAAAAGGCGTTACCTATATATCTCGATGTCTGAATTTGGTAACCCCGCAAAACTAACACGGCTATGCAAGATGACCTTGGTCAATACGAGCAGCGCCGTCAGAATTGGGAAGGACTTCTCCAAGCCGTTTGGTATCAAAAGAGGTTTCAGACGGGGTAACTCGCTGTCGTGTCCAATTGTTGGCGTATGCCGATAATATTGGCATGATCGGGCTTAACAACCGCGCTATTAGTTCTGCCTTCTCCAAACTATATAAAGTAGCAAAGCGAATGGGTCTGGTGGAGAAGGATAACAAAACAAAGCATCTCTCGCGCATTCGTGTATCTGCACCCACGTCACTGCTGACAGTTATGATTTCGAGGTTGAAAAAGACTTCGTTTGATCGCCTTGAAATCCAAGTCTAAGTAGTTAAGTACTCTCTCTACGAACAAAACTAACAATTTAGAAGGCTCCCATCATATTTCTCCTAACATATGGCGCAAAAGCGTGGATGATTACAATATCCGATGAAGCGTCGCTTGGAGTGTTTGAGCTTTACGGCGACATAGACATAGTGCAGCGAATAAAGATCCAGCGGCTACGTTGGCTGAATCATGTCGTCCGAATGGATACAAACGCTCCGGCTCTGAAAATATTCGATGAGGTACCATCTGGTGGCACCAGAGAAAGAGGAAGGCCTCTTATGCGTTGGAAAAATCAAGTGAAGAAGGACTTGGCTTCACTTGGTGTGTGCAACTGGCGCCGGTTAGCATGAGAAAGAAACGATTGGCGCGCTTTGTTAAACTCGGTCAAAATCTCGTAAGCAGTTATCGCGCTAATTAAGAGGACGGAGATTTTCTTTTAGAGCTATAATGGCAATGAGGTCTAAAAATCGGACCGAGAAAAGGAGAAAGGCAAAGAAGAAGAAAGTCGAGAGACGAAAGTCGGAAATACGTGCATCCTCGACTCAATCCAAGGCAGATAAACCTTCACTGACAAGACGAAGGCTAAGGCACCTCAAACGTCGAATGGCACTCTTCCGTGAACGTCTGTCGAATCATTCGCGAGAATGGCAGCAAAGGCAATGATGGTAGAGATACATACCGACAAACAAGACGGTCTTCTGTCCAAAGGGCAACAAGATTATCTTGTCAGCTATCTTTGGAAAGCTATCGGTCAGTGGAAAGACGCGTGGTAGGTGCTGAAGTCGAAGTACGAATGTCATGTGACATGTGGAGCGAATCCATTTTCCTGTCCAGGATAAGGTGGAGCACAAAGTGTAAATATACTCAGTCTCATGACTGAAGTAAATTTACGCAGATAAATCTGCAGCATAGCAAAGCGTCTACGGCTGTCCTGTACCGTAAGCATGCAAAACTGCAAACAAACCCACACTTAATACTAATACAAGAACCATGGATATGTCACAAGCGTTTCTGTGGTCAAGGTGCTATGTCGTGGGGACAAATACTTCATTGGAAGGGAGTGTGAGACCGCGAGCAAATATTATCATTCCAAGGTTGATCGATGTTAAAAAAGCTATTCTCCAGAGATATCGTTGTTGCAAAAATAAAGTACTGGAAGAGTGGGAATAGCGTCAAAACTATTATAGTTTCGGCCTACCTACCCTACGACTCTTCATAGCCACCTCCTTCGAGGGAGCTAAGAGAAGTAGTCAAGTATGCAGAATCCAATAATGTGGGGCTAATAGTGGGCTGTGATGCAAATTCACAGAGCATTGTGTGAGAAAGTAGCAAATGCAACCCCAGAGGTCTCAAGTTACTGCATTTTATCCTGTCATCTGGTAACAAACCAACTTTTGTGACCAAAAGGAAACAAAAGGTGATTGATTTACCACTTACCAATACGTCAGTTGGAAATCAAATCCACCGATGACGAGTTTTGCAAGAGGACTCTCTTTCAGATCATCGTCTTATCGAATTCCGACTAGGAATTGATACAATATCAATACCTTCCGGTAGGAATCCTCGAAATGTGGGCTGGCATAGGTATGGTGAGCTTGCAACAGAGCGATTACCAAACCTGAAAAAACCCAAATCAATAGAAATGATTGAAGATGCTACTGAGAAATTAGAAGGTACTTTAATCAATTGCTTTGAGGAACTGTGCCCACTCAGGCAAAGTAGACAGGAGAAAGCGGTTCCTTGGTGGAACCCTGAACTGTCGAAGCTTCGAGTACGGCCCAGAAAACTTCTTAATAAGGCCTTACAAACCCAAACAGAAGAGGACTGGACCAATCATAAACTTACCCAGAGAGAAAACAAGAAAAAAGTACAGAAAGCCAAACTTAGAAATCAACACACTTACCAGAGTGGAAAATCATGTGAATCAGCCTTACACGATCTTGTTAGCAAGATTGAAGCCGAGCTGGAAGCTGACGTGTATACAATGGGCGTGTTCGTGGACATTGAGAGGGCTTTTGATAATGCCACTTTTGGTTCAATATGTTCTTCTGCCGAGCGACATGGAGTTAGTCAAACCATTTTTAAGCGGATATATTCCATGCTCTCTGAGAGGCTGTTAACCGCCAACCAAGGATATCCACAAGGGGTGTTCTTTCTCCGCTGCTGTGACTCTCTACTAGCGGCAAGAAGACGGAACTTCGGAACACAAAGAAATCTTTAAGTTGCTAACTGAGCAGTATCCACTGGTTAGGTGACATATGCACCTAAAGGCGACCTGATACCCATAGTTTCATTTGGAAGAAATTTTATGTCCCGCAATGGAGCAATCCAGAATGCATTCAGGGAGATTTTACGGATATTTTCTTTACCGATGGGTCCAAAAATGAGATAGGGTCTGGAGCCAGATGACACTTAAACGATAGTAATAAATATCACTATGCTGTGGGGGAAATGACAACTGTTTTCCAAACGGAAATTTTTGCCATCCTGAAAGTAGCCGAATGGATAATCGAGTGGAGATGAAGCGGAAAACAGATTGAGGTTTTCAGTGACAGTCAGGCTGCACTGAAAGCAAGGGAAATCTCAAAGACTGTTCAAGAATATAAGAAGAAGATTGATTCAGTCGCAATACGGAACAGGCTTGTACTTATATGGGTTCCAGGACACTCCGATGTTCAAGGAAACGAAGTTGCCGATGAATCGGCCAACCGTGGATCAGCGGTTCCCCCACAAGGGCCAGAACCAATAATCGGAATCAGTTCTGCAGGAATCATGAATTGGATCAGCGATTATGTGTGCAATTTACATAAAGAGCGACGGTGCGGTCTAGAACGCTGCAGAACTGCAAAGTGTTTAGTGAGAATGAGTGTTTATGTGAATGATTAAGATTCGTTCTCTAAAACTGGAGGATATTTACAGATTTGCCAAAGAATTAGGAATATTCTCACAGGGCTAACTACCTTTATCTCTGTCTCTATTCTTTCATATCTCTTTCTCTGATACTTTTCTCTTTCCCTCCTTGACTATTTACTCTCTTTCCAGAGCTCTAAATACAATAGGCTTTTTAGCCTGAGTGTTTTAGGAGCCGCCAAATCTTTTGGTGCTCTTGGCTCGACCTATTCAAATTTCGACTTCATCTTCAACCGATTGACCGTGGGAACGTGATGTTAATACTGCGAACAGAATATCGATCACTAAGTTTTTCGATTATTTCATTAACTGGTTCTGTCACTATTTTGTTTGAAATTTCAAAGCTCAAGGGAAAGTTAAGTTTTTGTTATTCTGCATTTTCTTTCTTTTTATATTAATTTGGTAATGGAATCCGAAATTATGGTAGGGGTAGTTAAAATTACTATTAAAATCCTTATTAATGGTTTCATTTAAGGTGGACAAATCGTGTAGCTCCAAATCATCTCAGGCAAAAATTCCTTTACGAATTGTATTGGCGTTTCTACTTAGCACAATAGGTACTGCAGTCATTTTAGAATTTTTTGAAAGGAGTCGTGGTTTCTGGAATTCGGGAATTAATTCAGAACTAAACACTTTCGATGTCACGGTAAATGCATCACTAAAATTTGCAATTTATCCGTCTGGTAAAGCGGAGGACACCCATCTTCAACATGTGGTGGGGCTGTTGGGAGTAATGGGTTATAAACAAACTCCCCTAAGTGAATTTGATTGGAACCTTCTTTGGGCTCATGAATATCCTTTTCAAAACATGTCACAAGTGTTGCGACAGATTTTACCTCATCAAATTGTCAATCATATTCCTGGAATAGGATTCATTACAAGCAAAGTGGATCTTTCTACCTCATCACTACCTTTCATGCCAAAGGCTTTCCGTTTGCCAGAGCAAAAGAAAGAATTTTTGAAGTATGCCAGTATTAATCCACACACATTATTTGTGGAAAAGCACAATAAGCATCGATCCATCCGCATTCGTTCGCCTAGTTATCTAAACTTGAGTTCTAGTGATAATTTTGTACAAGAATTTATACAAAACCCCTTATTGGTCGATGGACATAGGTTCGACATTGGGGTGTATGTTGTGCTGACTTCAGTTGATCCATTGTTAATTTATATGTATACAGGGGACGTATTGTTTCGTTATTGCCCAGAAAAGTATTTCCCATTTGACGCGGAAAATACGGAGAAATACGTCGTTGGAAATGACTATTTGCCAACATGGGAAGTTCCCTCCCTAATTAAATATTTTGAAATTTTTGGCGGAAGTATGCGCGCTTCATTTGACGCATACTTACGGGACAATTCACTTGATCCTAATGTGGTTTGGCTACAAGTTGAAGATATCGTACGTGAGGCAATATTGTCTAAAATAACTAATATTGCAATGATTATGCGACCTTATAAAACTGGTAACTTCTTTGAGCTGCTTCGATTTGATCTTATTGTTGATGATAAATTAAAAGTTCATCTAATGGAGGCTAATATGTCACCTAATCTGTCCTCAGCACATTTCAAGCAAAATGCATTGCTATACAAACAAGTTCTCTACAGCGTTTTCAACATCGTAGGTGTTGGATCATCTCTACGAGCCGATAAAAGGTGACTATAGTTGAGAAATGGCAGTTGCTTTAGAGAAAGTGTATTTATAATGTATTTCATACTTCCCTTCAGATTTTTAGATGATGAAGAAATGATAACGTCTGATAAAAACATCGCAATTAATCTCAACGAATGTGCTAGATATTCATGTCACAAGTCTTGTAATAAACTGGAATGCGAATTGTGCTTAACTTGTTTGAAAGGATCAGAAATCAATATCTTAAGGAAGGCGAATTACGAACATTTGCATAAAATGGACATGAAAAGGATATTTCCAAAAACAATGGTAGGTACATATTTAGATCTGTTTTCGCATTATTCAAAACATAAATTATGTTCTTGTACGCGATAATTTGTTCCGGTTGTTGCCAACTATAAAAAAATTGCAAAGAAGGCAAAAGAGAGCGCGACATAACATTTAATTTTGAGAAGAAGTTGCAAGTGTTGGAAATTAAATTATTTTAATCTATTCTTCGGTTCGGTTACACCGGTTAAAATTTAAGGCAAAACATTCCATTATGGTCATCCCACCTCAGAAAAGCGTTCACAATTACGTAATGTACTAAATATCGTTGAATAGAACTGTATAACGTAATTATTAACCCAGCAAAAATTACACAAAGGTCTTATTCATAATACAGGGTCTGGCACTCGAAGTGTAACGATGGATTATTCTCTTTGGACCATTTTGGAGAGCAAGGTCCGAACTAAAATATTCACCATTCCAGAGGCACTAAAAAAAGCCATTGTCCGCGAGTGAACCAAAATACCTGCAAGTCACATTCGGACAGTTTGCGATTTATTTCTGGACCGGCTCAAGGCCATAGTCAGGGCAAAATATGGTCATATCGAGCAAAAGTAAATTGATTCTTAATTTCGTATTATTTTCACACATTTTTCCCTTTGAATTGAATAAAAGTAATTTTCCAAACTGGCGGCCGCCGTAGCCGAATGGGTTGGTGCGTGTCTACCATTCGGAAATCACAGAGAGAACGTAGGTTCGAATCTCTGTGAAACACCAAAATTAAGAAAAACATTTTTCTAATAGCGGTCGGCCCTCGGCAGGTAATGGCAAACCTCCGAGTGTATTTCTGCCATGAAAAAGCTCCTCATAAAAATAACTGCCGTTCGGAGTCGGCTTGAAACTGTAGGTCCCTCCATTTGTGGAACAACATCAAGACGCACACCACAAATAGGAGGAGGAGCTCGGCCAAGCACCCAAAAATGGTGTACGCGCCAATTATATATATATATCTATATAAGATAATCGAGTTCGTCGTGTCCATTAAAAGTATTCGCTTGTTCTGCGTAGGACCTCAAAGGTTTGCCATGAGCTTACTTAACATGCCGCTTACCTTGGCAGCTCTTGTGACAGCATGGTTTATACGCGCCCAGTATGTTAGCCTTGTGTCTAATTGCACTCCTAGGTACTTGACCACTCTTTTTGTCGATAAAGTGGCATCAAGTACTTGTATGCCGACTTCTAATGGGATACGTCTGTTCGTTAGCAGAATTAGCTCTGTTTTCTCTGTGGCCAGCTTTAATCCATGGTCTTCTAGCCATGTCTGGACTCGGATCATCACCTGATTTAACTTCCTTTTGGCTTCGTCGGTGTTTCGGGCGATTATTACAGCTGCAATGTCATCTGCGTATCCCACTAAATGCACATCCTCAGGCATCTCTATTCGAAGGATTTCATCGTAGCTTATATTCCAGAGCTCAGGGCCAAGTATTGATCCTTGGGCCGCACCTGCTGTTATTTGTTTAGTCTTACACCCTTCTCGCGTTTCGTATAAGAGCACGCGATTGCTGAGATAGCTACGAATAAACTTCAATAGATTATTCGGGATCTTGAATTTTACCTTTAAGGCTTCAATTACGTCGTCCCAACTTAAACTGCTGAAAGCATTTCTAATATCCAGTGTGGCTAGTAATACTAGGCGTTTGGAGTATCGATTACCTGTCTGGGCATGTTCTACGCTAGTTATTACATCTTAGATGGCTCCACTTCTAAAACCATGCTGCCTGTCGGACAGCCGCCACTGTTCTCTACGGCTTCGCTTCGGTTAGACATATTGGTCTGTAGCTCGACGGCTTCTCCGCTGATTTACCTGGTTTTGGAAGCAGAATTAAATTTTGGCGTTTCCGAATTGACGGAAAGGTGCCCTCCGAAAGGCAACTATTGAATAAGTTGCTAAACACTTTGATTTGTTGTTCGATTGCTAACTTCAAACATCTATTTGGCACTCCATCCGGTCCAGGGGCTTCTGAGTCTGCTAAACTGCTTGTAGCCCTTATTATTTCATCCTGTGTAAAGAAGTCGAAATTGGTTAACTTGGTGTTGTTGATTGGGGACGCCAAACGTTTATGTTTTGGAAATAGCGCATCCACGATTTTAGCCATGGGCACATAGGCGCTGCGGATTTGCTGCTCTTAAGATTTTTGGCTACTATCCTGTATGCGGAACCCCAAGGGTTTCTTTCGGCGTCATCGCAAAGTTCCAAAAAGCTGTTTCGCTTACTCTCTTTTATAGCGTTTTTAAAAGCTTTTCTTGATGCTTTAAAATTTACCATACTTTGTAGAAAGTTTACTCTTCGTCTGGACCTTTGAAATTTCCTTCTTGCCTCTAGGCATTCCTTACGAAGCATGGAAATTTTCTCATTCCACCAGTAAACAGCACTTTGCGATTTATATGCAGTTTTTCTTTTCATCGATGCATCACAGGCCGCTGTAATACTCTTCATTACGCATTTAGGCATGTTGTTGGCGGAACCCGAACAGGAAGCGTTTTGTAGCATTATCTTAAACACTTCAGTATCAAGCGTGTTGATCTTCCAACCAGATGGCTGTCGAGTGGAGACTGAATGTTTGTTGCTAGTTTTTACGTCGCAATTTATCGCTGCGTGATCGCTGTGGGTGTAGACATCTTTTATGCCCCATTGGCATAATCTAGCGATTAGGTGTAGAGTGGAAGCAGCAAAATAGGATTGTGGGATACGGTACACTAGACAGGGCTAGTTTACTGGGGCGGCAGCCCTTGGTCGGAAAAAACCCGAGTCATTCCGGTAACGGAGAACCTCCTTACAGTCGCCTGATGAGAACTGTTTGACAGTGTTTGGACAATAGTTAAACAAAAGCTTAGGGGAAAACAAATATGGACGGGCAAACAGCTACCAAGTCGAATTTGGCTGATATGGGGCCGATTACCGCCACAAATTGCACAGAAATTTACAAAAAGTATGGCTCGAAGATGTGAATGCTGGGGACTGTACATTTTATTGAATATATTGCGTATAATAATATAAATATTATAAGCCTAAATGTGCAGTTCGTTAGAATGAAATTGTTAAAATAAAATTGCTCACACTTTCTTTAGACAAACTATTTGGGTGTTTTGAATTGAATTATCTGATCCATAAATATACAATTTGTAACCGCCAGATAATCAAAAATGCTGCATCCTATAATTTTGCTTTTCCACGAAAATAATTGGGTCATATCTTTTGGGACCATATACGTAACATGTAACATTATTATACGCAACGTCAATTTTGAGAGATGAAATAGAGTCAAGCTTACTATGTACGAGTATATATGAGCCAGTGTACGTAATACAGGGTTTTATTGAAAAGTAATGAGCCTTCCCGCGCGGAGCGTCTGCCAAGTGATCAACCGAATCGGCTGTAGGGGGAAAATGATCGTTGGACCTTCCCCTTCCACTAGAAACCGGTCCCAGTTCGCTGGCAACAGCGGTGCAGTCAACATCGCTCCGCGCGTGAAAGCTGTTTTAAAAGTGTGTTAGGATTTTGCAGTGGCAAAAATGCAGCGTCGTTGGAGCAACGCTACTCGATCAAATTTGGCGTAAAGCTGAACAGTTTGTACCTCCAGGAAGCACTGTAAACGCGACATTTTACAAAGAAGTGCTCCTTCGGCTGAAAAACCGCGTCGCCCGGGTTCGGCCCGACCTCGTCAACAATTGGACCCTTCATCACGACAATGCGCCGGCGCACACTGCCTTCCTCTGCACCTCTGCATTGGCCAAGATGGGGGTTCCGGTGCTTCGCCACCCTCCCTATAGCCAAGACCTGTCCCCTCCGGACTTCTTGTTCCAGCGCCTGAAAAGAAAGCTGAAAGGGAGGCGTTTCGACTCCATCGAGGTGATCCAAACAACTGTGACAGCCGAATTGAACGCGATTCCGGCGGATGAGTTTAAAAAATGTTTCCTGCAGTGGAAGGACCGCTACCAGCGGTGTATTGACGCTCAAGGGTCCTATTTTGAAGAATATTAGTTGTATAAACCAAAAGGTTTAATAAAACTGCTTAAAAAAATAAGGCTCATTACTTTTCAATCAAACCCTGTATGTGGTACTATACAATGAGTATAATAGCTAGCTTTTTTCTAGTCTCTAATGGTGTAAGCCACATCTTTCACTTGTACTAAACTGTTACTAATGGGCAATACATATGACCAGGCCGCATATACATTCTTAATTTTTTTTTTTAATTTTTGTTTTTAAACAACTAGCATTTTAAGAATATGTAGATTTCCATACACCTAGTAGTATGAACTCATATACTTACATACAGATTATATATACAGATATATGTATTACTAGAATGCTATTTCACTGGTATACGCTGCTGATAATCACTATCTTAAAATTTGTTTTTAGGCTCATCCTGAAAACTTCGACATAGAAGCAGAAGTAAAAAATCTCTCAACAAAGAATGCATGGCTAACGCGTTGGTTTTATGGAAAATGCAAAGATGAGAGAAGTTGGTGCCAGTAATCCGATTAAATTCGTGCCATGCATGGCATATTTTGAACTGCTTCATACTACTGACAGAAAGCGTGGATCCAATGGAATAAATGTCATGGCCTAGGATTTATTAGCACATAACACACACAGTGTTCATCAGTTACGAAAGGCGGGACCAAAGCCTTTTTAAAAATATGTAATTGCTCTTTGTAAAAAAAATAAATACTGAAATTATTTTAATATTAAATTACTGTCGCTCGGGTAAAAGAGCTGATTAGCTTAAAGCAACAACAAACACACTTTACAGGGTCCGGCACTCGAAGTGTAACCAACTTCAGACCGCTCGCGCAGAGATGCCCGGGCATCAGCTGTTAGGTAGCTAAATGGCAGTCCAGAATATTGTTTACAAGCGCGCGGAAGCATTTTGCTGAGAGTAAACGCGAAAAAAGAAAATCAATAATGGTTTTCAAAGGTAAAAGTGTGCTGAATTTATATATAAAGGGTGGTTAAATTTCAAGGGTCGATATTGAATCTGAACTACACCTAAACGTCAAGTGTTTTTCTGCATTTCATTTGACATTTTTCAATTTTAGAATAACTCAATTTGAACCATGAGAAGATACATAATCGAGCAACGCGTTAAAGTTATTCAGGCTTATTATGAAAACGGGCGTTCAAATCAAAATGCATATCACGCTCTTCTTGATTTCAGTGATGAGGCACATTTTCACCTCTGTGGATTCGTCAATAAGCAGAATTGCCTCATTTGGGCGAATGATAATCCAAGAGTGATTGCCGAAAAACCAATGCACACACAAAGAGTGACTGTTTGGTGCGGTTTATGGGCCGGCGGCATCATTGGGCCGCATTTTTTCCAAAAAGAGGCCGGTCAGGCAGTTACTGTGAATAGTGTTCGCTATCGTGATATGATAACGAACCTTTTATGGCCCGAATCGGAAGATATGGATAAGAACGATATGTGGTTTCAACAGGACGGTGCCACTTGTCACACAGATAACGAAACAATGGCTCTTTTGAAAATTTGATGGCCGAATAATCTCACGTCGCGGCGATGTCAATTGGCCGCCAAGATATGGGATTTGACACCGTTGGACTTCTTTCTTTGGGGTTATTTGAAAGAAAAGGCGTACGCCGATAAGCCAGCAACAATTCAAGAGCTAAAATATGGAATAATTCGGCACATTAACGGCATAGAACCTCAATTATGCCCCAGCGTCATCGAAAATTTGGACCATCGGATGGAGGTGTGCCGCCGAGGCCGCGGCGGCCATTTGGCCGATATTTTGTTCCATACGTAATTGAGCCATACCAGTATTATCATAATAAAGAGAAAAGGCAACTATTTCCTGATTTATTTCATTCTATTCTATTTTATTCAAAATCAACACCGTCCATTGAAACTTAACCACCCCTTACATGAGAGCAGTACGAAAGATTTGGCATTGC
Organism: Anastrepha ludens; assembly: GCF_028408465.1. Classification (NCBI taxonomy): domain Eukaryota; kingdom Metazoa; phylum Arthropoda; class Insecta; order Diptera; family Tephritidae; genus Anastrepha; species Anastrepha ludens. Next base: position 76,140,895 of record NC_071498.1, read on the forward strand.
TTTATTGGAAGTGCTTGCCTCTTAGATTTTCAAAATTATATAATTACATTTTTTTTGTAATAAATATATGATTAAAATTTAATTCTGGAGACTATTTTTAAGCATATGTAACTAAATATTAGGTTGGGGATAAGTTCGTAGCGTTTTTACGAAGACTTTTATTTAAAGAAAAAACAATAATTATATCAATAAGTCAATCAATTATAATATATTCGCCGTTGCTGTTTACAACCTCTGCTTACCACTCGATCAATTTTTTGATGCCGTTCCGAAAAAAATCGCCTGGTCTGGTGTCAAAGAAGTTGTTGATTTAGTTCTTAAGACCTCTTTGTTTTTGAAGGTAACGCCCTTCATATGGCTTGACAAGGAGCGGAAAAGATGGTAATCTGTCGGTGCAAGGTCCGGAGAATACGGAGGAGTGTGGCTCTTGCAACATGGGGCCTGGAGTTGTCGTAAAGGAGTATGGTTTGACCATGTCGATCAGGTATTTTCAGTCGAATAGCTTCATTCACGCGGTGTATCTGGACAATGCAGACCTCCTTGTTGTTAGTGGTGGCATTCTTTTCGAGCATTTCCCAGGCACCATGCCCTCCCAGTCCCACCAAACACATATCATGATCTTTGGATGATAATCCGGTTTGACTCTCGTCTTTGACGTACCTCCTGGAGCCACCTACTTTTTTCTTTGCTTCATATTGATGTATAGGCACCATTTCTCATCTCTCGTAACGATTTGGTACAAAAAACGCTGTTTATGACCGCGTGTTACTCGATGGCCGGCGAGAGGCTCAGAAGTAATTTGTTTTTTTTTTTCATTGAGCTCGTGAGGCACCCAGGCCCCCAATTTTTCGGTAAACCCCATACAATTAGCATAGTTTTGTAGAGCAGAAATAGTTCTACCGAATGAATATTTATTTTGCCTAACAGCAAACAAATCGTTGTAAAATAAAAGAAAATATAAAAACGTAAAAAATGTAATTCACACAAAGAGAGGCAATTGCGAACGCAGATAATGAGAAGACCGTTCAGAGTAGGAAGCATCCGTATCTTCGCATCCAAAATAAAATATCCAACTTGTCATACGGTCATGTAAAATCAACACCAGAATTGAAAAACAAATTTCAATCCGCACATGCGCTAGATATCGGAGCATACACCCCGTATTTGATTCTCGAGAAGCCAGTTTTCAAAGTTTCATACTGTAAGATTCTTATTCGGAACATTGAATTGAATTTTACTGAGAAGGGAGGGACAATAAATAGTTCCAGTAATGATACTAACATTAGATGAGCGCGATATAATATATCTTCTGTTACCAAGTGTTTTTAACTCAATCAATAAACATCGAGGGTGGTGCGATGCTAAAAATTCTGAAAAGTTTGACGACAGAATGGCAAACTGTGTTGACATTTCTGTTCAGTAAGGTTTTGCAAGTCATCATAAATCGTTAAACGCCAGAACAACGCTTCCAAATGGTGGGTATTTAATTTGAAAAAAAAAAATCTGTTCGCGAAGTTCATAGAGCACTGGCGGTATTTCTTTCGAAATAAAGAAGGAGCTGCCGTTGCGTTGAATTGCGAGCGTTATCGAGCCATGCTGACTGAATTTTCATTTCCGAAAATTAATCAGTTAATCATCGAAGACATTTGATTCCAATTTGTATTACAGTTTAACAATTGATTTATTGGACTGATCGAATGGACCATGTAACTCGTAGCCGTGGCGGACATATGCCGGATATCATATTCCAAAAAATAAATTTCATTTAATTATCTACCAGATTATAATAAAAACAAATTCCAAGAATATATATTTCTGTTTCGTATTATAATTTTAAGTTTCAAGCTTGTAAGTTCGACTTATTAATATTCCTTTTAAAAAAAGTGTTTCACAAGTTGAAAAAGACTTATAATAATAAGAAAAAGTTTTTAATATGACGGAGTATATTTTTTGAACACCGTTGCTTGCGTTTGTGCCACTCATATTAACACATGATCGGAAAACACCATAACTTTGATTCAATTCACTTTGGCACGCTCCGTAAATAAATAGAAAGGAAAAATAAAGAAACGGAAATGAGGTCACTCCTCTCTTTACTCCTTATGGTAACGAGAAAAGTTACTTAACAAAAAGGATCGCATAGAAATAATGTTTGAGAAAGCACAAATTCTGTTAAACGTATTTTTTTGGAAATAAAGTAGTAAGCGAATATTTACATGTCTAACATTAATTATATCGGTTTTAAATTTTTGATTAAAATATTTACGTGCATATTTGTTTAAAAAATATTCAATATGCTTATGATGTGTAGAGAGGAGTTACCCAACCCTCATAGAAACTGCATACATGATATCCTAAATACGCTTGTCTGTTATGACAATGAGTTGCGGCGCATCAATACCGAGTTACGCAATTTAAAATATGAGCATAAAAAGGAAACTGAAAAATTAAATTTTGGTTCGGCGGAGCTGAATAAAACGGAGTGCGAAGGGTCTGATACAATTATTAATTTTACTCGGAGAATAACCACGATACACGATTTAAATGAGTGTTTTTCGAAGAAAATTGAAGAGCTGCAGAAAAATCGTGAAGAAATTATCAGTGATTCGCGGCAATGCATTTTAAGTTTAAATGCCGAAAAGTGCAAATTCCGACAGTTTCATGAGAAATCTGTCGATTACTTAAAACGATATGCGATCAAATCCGATGATCCAACTGTCATTAATAATTGTAAAAAAGATATTTGCGAAATGCATAAACTATTTGTTAAAGAAATTTCTTTAATAAATAAATGCGAAACAGAGCTGCAGTCTTTTTTTCAGTTATGCAATCTGCAGAACATAAGCAATTGCTGTTGTTTTAAAGACTATGATTGGCTACCAAGAGGTATGAAATTCTATATAATTTTGATTACTTACTTATTTAACTAACGCTTTAATAGGTAAATATCTTCATGTGGTTGATGATCTCGCCGACGAAATAAAGTGTCTTATGGGTACAACAATAAGTAAAGCTTTTGCTCAGTTTCATTATCGACAAGCTTCAGATATTAAATCCTTCCTGGCGGCATACCTTATGAATTTAGAACAAAATGAGCAAGTGCTTAAAGAAAAACTTAATATTTTTAGCAGCTTGACATAAATGCATTTCAAATGTTACCCAAATTCTTGCGATTGACAAAATACTATATATAAATGCACAAAACTATTTTATAATGATTGCAATACTATATGTAAATATGTATGTACGTTAGGGTTGTTCTTTTTAAAATAATTTTCCGTAGGCTACCCTTCAGTTTGGTTCCATTCTGGTAAAAAAAGAACTCTATGGAATTTGGTAATTAAAAATGCAAAATAAACCAAAAATCACATGAAAATTCCATAATTTTTGTGTGCTTTATTTTATAGATTAAGGAATTGATAAAAAATTATGCTGCTAAATTATATGCAAATTGAATTAAATTAAGGAACTGTATTAAATAATTATTATCCGTATTGTATTTAGCTTATATATTTCTAGGAGACTGTTACTTAAATTCAATCCAGTCTACTAGAAGAAATAATGGTATACATTTATCAAGAAAAAACGATATTTACAAATAATCACGTACAATAAAGAAATAAAGAAAAGTTATTAATTCACAAAAGAAAGCGGCATGATGGATCAAAAATCCTTATTCTTCGATAAAGTTGGTTTTCTGCTACCCGAGGTTGGTGGTTTACTACCTGAAGCACTTACTACTTTTTTGTAAATAAGTTAATTAGTCCTCCATTTTCATGCCTCACTTCGCCGGATCGTTTACAACTTTTAGTTTCTTAACCAGGTTTAACGCTTCGACATACCATATACGAGTATCAAAGAATCTTACATGTTAAAGAATTCGAGAAACATGGATCGGTGCTGGACCAGTAACGTTAATAAGGTGAAATTTAAACACAACGAAAACATAAAAATATTCACAGTAGATACTTACTCACGTTGTTACATATCACGATCACTTTGCTTTTTTTCGTTACCTCTTGCATTTTTCGTTCAAAAACGCATGTCCCTTTCGCAATTAGCTGGTAATTAATTCCATATATGAACCCTGGCCATCCTCTCAACCGCGGATTAATTAAAGGGTTAGGGGTAGTCAAAGGCCTGAAAAAAATGATGATTTTCAAACATTTTTTTTGCTAGTTGCTTTATTTTACAAAAATAAAAACATAACATTAATACATCATATTTCGACTTGACTTTAGCAAAATTTCAAAAAAAAAAAATTTATAATTGTAAAAGTTATCGCTGTAGTCCCTTGCAGTGATCATCACAAGTCCTTGGAGATTCACCTAAAATTTCTCGGACAAGAGAAATTAGTTTTATTAATAGATAATCTTGTGCTTGACCGAAGTTTTTTTTGTCAAAATTAATAATATAGCGGCATCAGGAAATATTTTTCAGATTTTCGAGAAAAAAACCGAGTTAATTAAAAAAATCGACATTTTTGAAAAAAAAATCCTTCGATCAGGCACGAGTTTTTTATGTTTTTCAAAAGCAGTATAAATTTTATTGAAATTTACCAAGCAGTTTTTAAGTTATAGTGATCTCCAGGTGAAAAAACACAGTTTTGAGAAATATTTTAAGGTTTTGCTATCGATTTACATATGTATAGTTATTTTCGAATTATTCAATTACTTACACTGTGTCATCTTTGCCGTATAATAGTTCTTCAGCCGTCATAGACCCGATTTACACGAGGAGACATCTGGAAGGGAAACATTTTGTTCGGTGGCGAAGGACGGTCGGGGAAGAGAGAAGGGATTTTGTCTCCCGTACTCGGCGACACGCTTTGCTCTTCTTATTCGTATTTCCAATCTTTCCAATTTTTGACAGTTGCTTCATTCGTTTTTTTCTTTTGTGGGAGAAGGTTCTGAGTTATGTGTTGGTTTTCAAGCAAACGGAAGATAACAAAGATGACAAACATCCGAACACTGCTTGGGAAATGCACGATTATTTTTGCTAGTAAAGTAGGTATAATTTAAAATATATTATGGGGCATGTTTATGTTGAATTCTAATTTTCCTCGCATTTCTAGTTACTCAAGTTAATTTTAAGTTAATTATTTACATATGAAGTATTTTTAATTTAATTTTTTTTATTCAAGTATAAGAATTTATAAATATATTTCAATAAAAAAACAACAAATTATTTATTATTTAACCAGTTTGCATTTTTCATTCATATATTTAAGAAACTGTTGTCGAACGCTCTCTGCTTTACATGTAAGCGCGTGCTAGAATACATCCGAATCAGACGATGCTAAAGTGTTAAATGTCAAAATGTCGCGGAAACATTTTTGCCCGTGTGAACGCGAATGAAACTTCAAAAGAGAATTTCCAGTGTCTCCCTTCCAGATGTCTCCTCGTGTAAATCGGGTCATAGCAGTTTCCAAAATATCGATTTACTGTTGCCGCTTATTTCATACGTGTGTGCTGCTACCTACTTGCCCTTTGTTAATTGTTGAATAACTCGAAAAGTATTTGTCGAATTCACTGAAAATTTTCACTCAATATTTTTAAGATATTATACTTTAAGAAAATGCAAAAACTAAATTAAATTATTTTAAAATTCTGACTACCCCTAACTCCTTAAGAACTACTTACATTCTTCAATGCTAATGATACTCAAAAAATTGACACGCACTATGCCAGAAAGATGGGTACATTTTTATGAACCTTCGATGATCAGCCAGCATTTTTTATTGATACAAAGCTTCACAATCTGGTATACAGCTAATTTTTCTCAATATATCATCTTCCCGTACGGTTACCTACACTCCTGGAAATTGAAAACGAAAACCTCTAAAGCTTGTTCAAGCTGAAAAATTTTCTCTCGTAGTATAATTGATGTTATTGTGCTACCGTATATGTTCACTTCGAATGTTATAGACAACTAATTTTTTTTTAATATAAAATTCGTTTCTCAAAAAAATTATAATTAACTCTTGAAAAAGAAGAAGGAGTAGCCAAGAACATTTGAATTATCGCCTGGATTACAAAATTACAATACAAAATCGAAATGCTCGCCTACTTGGCAGTACTTTCGTACATTGAATGCATACTTTTAGAGATATCGCACCCTAAATACAAAAGGGTCACAACTCAAAATTTTCCACACTCGAGCTTGACTTGTTTACAGTAGCACAGAAAACAAACTATGTGACATATCACGCTGAAATTTGCCAGGTAAGCTTATAACAGTCCTACCAAAAAACAAAAAATTTATTTTTGCCATATGTCATCCGCGGACCGTTTTTTTGATAACGTCTCGTTCATATTTGAGTAGAAGATAGATTTTGAGTTGTGACCCTTTTGCATTTAGGGTGCGATATGTGCTGAGAAGCAGGGCGCTTGAATTTTATGTATACTAAGACGTGTCTTCATTTTAAAATCAGTGTAAAATTCGCCCAAAAAGTGTATTATCTTATTTATGTAATACATATGTGTTTATAGTTGTCTATTTTACAAACATTTAGGAAATAAACATCTCGATTTGCGAGCCAACAAAATTCGTGCAATTGCCGCACAAGTACTCAACATGTAAAACTTAGTGGTCCTATCAATTTTAATGAATGGAAGGGCTATAATATCGCTAAACTGGGGAGGGTGCAAAGGAATACATGTATTGGCATCACCAAAGCAAGTAGAACTTGCCCCAGTGGTGTCTTGAGAGTTTTGCACTTACTTTCCATCGACTTTTACGTTATTTGCATCGCTGCTCAAAGTATAATCAAATTAAAGGAGGTTAGCCTTTGGAGGCAATCCTCTCAAGGGACATAATAGCATTTATTGGCAGTCGACACCGTATCTCTCCGGACTTCGGACAGATCTCTCTATCGACAAACTGGAGTTTGAGGGTCGTGTCAAGGCAATCTAAAGGGGACTCAGACTCAGACACGTCGTACCAGGTCATCGGCATTCTCCTGATTGTTGTTAAAGGGGAATCGAACAAATTGTGTCTCAGGAAAGCGCAGAAAAGATAGAGCTCCATTTATTCATGTGCTATTTCGAAAACCCAGTGGCCGTAGTGGAATAGACGGTGGGCTCAGAAAATCCTGGGGAGGACTGCACGCCACTGAATTTCCAAACTCGTCCAACTTCATTGTTTATAATTTAGCATTGCAGAAGCTGGGAATTTTTCGGAAAAGAAGACTGTTGAGCACTTTCTTTATAAATGTCCGTGTTTGACAGCTAGGCGATTAAGGTCACTAGGTCCTTTCTTCGACAGCCTTGGACAGTGCGCTAAACTAAATCCCATCAATATGCTCCATTACATCAACAGCTCTGGCTGGTTGTAGATATGTATCTGCCTGTTGGAAGTCTCATATTGGCATCAAAACGGCGCTTTAGTGCTATTAGAAGAGTGCCAGAGTGGTACTTCAACCATTTCGCCTATCTACCTATAACAGGTAAAATTTTGCATTTCCAAAAAAATACTTTATGTTTTGATAGCAAAGAATCAAAGTAAAAAATGCTCTTCAGTTTTAATTGCACTTTTCCTTATTCTGTAAATATATTTCCCAGATAAGCATTTCATTTCTTTAATTCAAACATTAACTTATTCACCTTTTTACAGCAATGATACGTATTTTATTTATTTATTCGAATTTAATTTAACAATTAAGTTCTACTTAGACAAATTGCATCGCAACTCACTGAGAACAAGAGAACTGTGTCGCTGACACTTGATGAAAAATATGTGCCAGATCTCTTATTTTTAATCATGACACTTTGAAAGATCCTTTATCTTCTTGATCAGGCCAATTACATTTCAAGCCTTCACATATTTGATGGAATTTGTTTGGTAATGTATTGTAGAATTACTACCTCGATATTTAAGGTAGTAATTAATGCATTGATAACTAGTAGCTGTCATTATAAAATAAATATTACGATTTTTTCACATGAAGTATTTTATGCGCGCAGGCAAAAGCAAAAATAAAAAAAGGAAAATACTGGGAAGAAGTGCATGAAAAGTTAAGACAGTTTTCTGTTTGCAAACTTGTAATGCGAGGCGTACCTAATAAATCTTTTATTATTCTTTAAAAATAATGATAATAAAGAATAAATGGCAAATGAAGAAGCTGTGACGCTAAATGTTTTAAATTGTGACCTCTGGCGGTCCCTACTGTGATACGCCTGCTTTTCCAAAATGACTTTTTAGCTGGTAATCTTTTTACATAATTTATTTGCCCTTGCACCAAAGCTGTCACTGTATTTTTCATTTTTTTTTTGGTGTGTTCGAAGGTTCCTCTACATTTGAACTCTCTGGCATAGATTGTATAGAAAAGTCCATCTCAGGTTCACCTAACGACTGGCAGATATGTGTGATGTATTTTCACATCAATGTCGTTAAATGTAGGCATTTGAGTTTTTAATGAACTTTACTCTTAAGTATCATACTACTAAATCTAATCGTAGTGGAGCTGGTTGATGTTGTTAACTACTTATTTAGGGGAACAAACCCCATATACCACTGCAATTATTGTTTTATTTAGTGATAGTGAAATAAATGTTCAACTACAATCTTTTGTAAAGCAGGTAAAAAGCTTTCACTGAATAAATGTTAGTGCGTTAATAAATGTAGAGAAAATATTATTTCCAGTTGTGATCATGAAAAAATACATACACATATGCATATAAAGTGCATTTTGGATTTACCCTGCTTTAATCGCAAATGTATAGATTAAGCCCCAGTCAAAATGCAGAGCTAAAGGCTATGCGTGATGTATTTTTTAAGTGTATCCTGCTAAGAGTGAATTTAATTGTGGATGGCCGGAAGTTTTTCCAAGCATTGAGGCAATATTGCCCATTGCTCTTAAGATCAAGATAAAGGAATAAAGTTGTAGGGACGGACAGGTGTGATTAGTAATTTTTGATTGTGTGGTCGACCACATAATTAATCCCAAATATTTAAAAACTAGTACATATAATTTTTAAGAAGAATAAGAATAAGAAACTATTGTCATATACATATATTTTACACGGTTTTTTTACACAATTTTGAAATACCTCGGTTCACTAAAACATTTATTAAACAAACAAAACTTAATTCATAAAAGGGTGTCTTATTAAGAAAAAATGTTCGTGTAAGAGCCACAAGTATATTTTATAACTACCCAAGTCCAACTGTGCATTAAAAGTATTGTATAAAGTTTCGCAAAATGAATCATCCAATTTTGTTTTTAAATCATTTTTTTTAATATAAAAATTGTTTTGAGTGATAGATACATTTTTTTACCTCTACGCACTCCATTGCTTGTCTGTTTGTTGACTGTTGTCTAGTTAAGAAGTGCTAAATATGACAGACGATTTGCAAAAATTGTATAATAAGTTTTCCGATAAGGTGACTAATTTAGTGCCACCTTGTATAAATAATTCGCGAAAATAAAAAACAGTCGCTAATAACAGACTTTGTTACAACGAAAAAACTAACAGAAGCCGGTAATAATTTGAATAAAACTCGACAGATGGGCTGGACATATCTGGGATATCTACTGATAATCGCATTTTTGGCCTTCTTCTTCTTAATTGGCGCTTACGCGATTTTGGCCGAGTTTAACAAAACGTGCCGGTCGTTTCTTTCTCGTGCTAACCGGCGCCTGTTGGACACACCAAGTGAAGCCAAGTCCTTCTCCACCTGATCTTTCCAACGCAGAGGAGGCCTCCCTTTTCCTCTGCTACCACCAGTTGGTACCGCATCAAATACTTTCAGAGCCGGAGCATTTGTATCCATTCCGACGACATGACCCAGTCAACGTAGCCGCTGAATCTTTATTCGCTGCGCTATGTCTATGTCGTCGTAAAGCTCATACACCTCATCGTTCCATCGCCTGCGATATTCGCCGCTGCCAACGTGCAAAGGTCCAAAAATCTTACGCAGAATCTTTCTCTCAAACACTCCAAGCGTCACTTCATCGGATGTTGTCATCGTCCAAGTTTCTGCGCCATACGTTAGGACGGGCATGATGAGAGTCTTGTAGAGTATTAGTTTTGTTCGTCGAGAGAGGACTTTACTGCTCAGTTGCCTACTTAGTCCAAAATAGCACTTGTTGGCAAGAGAGATTCTGCGTGGGATTTCAAGGCTGCCATTGTTATCGGTGTTAATGCTGGTCCCCAAATACACGAAGTTTTTACAACCTCGAAATTATAACTGTCAACAGTGACGTGAGTGCCGATACTCGAGTGCGCCGACTGTTTGTTTGGAGACAGGAGGTACTTCGTTTGGTCATTTCAGGCATTTTTGGCCTGGTCCGTAATAAATGTGCACGCTTGTTATCAAATAGCGATGAATAGTTGTAAAATTTACTTTTTTTCCCAATTTCAACTTGAATTTTTATGTTTTGTAATAATGGACCACATTTTCACTGTGCACTAATTTTAACTTTTCTTTGTAAAAAAATTAATTGATTTCGTGTTATAAATTCTCATTTTATATGGATTTCATCTTACGCGATTTTTTAAAGTTGTGGAACTTATCCTCAAATTTACCATATGTCGCATGTATTTTTTTACACGATTTTTTATTTTTTTGTTTTGTAGGAACGTATCTACCGTATAAAAACATGCAAAAAAATCCGAAAATCTATTTTGTATGGAAGGCGTGACACCTTAGGGTTAAAAATTTCCAAACTTAAACATTCTTAATCTTTCTTATACTAAAACACTATATAAAACTCAACCTAAAGGTAGAGTAATAAAACTTATTACTGAATTTTGAAAAGTACATACAAATCACTGCCTCTCTAATACTAAAGAATTTTGATCACATTTTGTGTGATATATCACCCCAGTATGACTTCAAGAGGTTAAATATATCAATATTTGAAGAAGCTTTATTATAAGTAATAAGCAAAAAATTTATCGAGTTTCTGAAGTGCATGGATTCTCCCAAATGGTACGCTAATCCATATAAAATTAAGTAGTTGATCATAGTGAAGAGGGGCATTTTGTATTCTTCACGGTTTAATATTGACTCCAACTATACCAGTTACACATAGGTAAGTACTGTTATTAAGAGCTTTCATCGACCTTGTATATACCGACACGTACTTAAAAGCCTCTGCATAAAAATGTATATAAAGGGTGCTTTTTTGCTGTGGAGAATCTTAAATGCAAGAAATAACAGAAAAATGCTTTTAATTGCACCATGACACAATCCCAAGGGTCAAAATCCCAATTTCTTTACCACACTTGTGTACAAGAGTATTTTAATTTTGTTCCCGTAAGGTTTGTATGTAGCAGCATATGTAAATGGGATTGATATAGACGTATGTACATATAAAATGCTCAGAATGATGAGACGAGTCGATTTAGCTATGTCCATTCGTGCCCACAATATTTCGAGAAAAACTAATTTCTTTTACCGAAATTCGTTGGGCAAATTACATACGATGAATTTGAAAAATAAATACGACGCAAATAAAGATAAAAAATAGGCGGTACACGCCTATTTCTGGGCAAACGCGTATACCTCGATAATGACTTAATAGGGCTGGCCCAACCTTTGTTGAATGAATCCTCCCAACCTTATACAGATCCGACATAAATAAGGATCTCAAGGATAGGATACATTCTAAGACAGAGTAAATAACTTATATGACTTTCTTGTCCGATGTATATAATGAGCAATTGCCTGTACGCAACCGTTCGAGACCCACTGTGGGTATGAAACACCAAAAACAAACCATGTGCCATGCGGAGGCGGCCTTAAACTGTAGGCTCCTTCATCCAGACATGCGCCGCTAATTGGAGGAGGAGCTTGGGTGTATGCCCCAATTATATATACAAGAGAGGCAAAGTCAGCTTCAATGGCAGTGGTTTGATACAAATTTTGAATTTTGATCGTTTTGGGAATCTGTCAATCCATTCATAGTGACACAAACTCAATTAAAGAGATTTATAAGTACCATAGTTTATGTCGTTATATAAGGAGTGACTTTGCCCCAAAATTTTAAATTGGATTTAAAATCGGACAATGCCACAGTAGTTTTTAATATCCACGAGAGTGGCTTTATTTGAAAGCTAAATTTATGGCGTTATTGTTTGAATATAATTTCAAAGGTCCAATTTTCACATACTGATGGAAGTAAAACAGACCGTATTTCAGCAATAACGCATCGAATATTATCTTCCAAGGGCTTAATTGTGTGTTTATCGGCGTAAGCATACAACCTTACATATCCCTAGAGAAATTAATAGGAGTAAGGACGCCAGTGATTCCATCGGTCCATAAAGTGAACTAAACGGTGGCTTTCCTAGATGTAGTGGCGTTTTAGAAATGACTTGTGAGCGAATTGAACAATGTTTTTCAAAATAAATTTGAACAATTAGCAAACCCTGCTCCGACCAAGTTTATGATGAATTGATAAGACAAAGTAACCTCAAAACAATCGATAACTGTCAAGCCGGCAATTAAAAAATAAAAACACCCTTTATATTTACATAAGTGTGCGTAAGCATATGTATATGTATATTCATATATGTACACATTTATAATATCTTATAAGTAAAAGGATTGAGCTACACTCAAGCTGACGAAAGGCATTGTACATAGAGTAGTCAGAGACATTGGAACAGTCGTATAAGTGGTGTAAAGAGTACGAACTTTTCTCAGAAAGTTTGGGAACCGGTTTACATGATGCTAGCAAATTTTAAACTTCCAAACATAAATGTACATATACCTATGCATATAATTACGTACTTATATACTGGCACATAGATATGCGTGTAGTTATCTATGAGGGAGTACATAAAAAGCAATTACTGTACATCCATAGGTATATACTCGTACATATGGTACTTATATTGGAGAGTAGCTTAAACTAGTTTTACATTGTATTTGTCAGAATGACGTAGAGTTAACTACTCGACCAAACGAGACTCGTTTGCTTATTTATGCAATACATCACATTTTTTCATTCTGTTTCAGGGGTCCCTAGATACATAATATGCATATGTATGTTGCATATTAGAATAATTATATTATTTTAAATATACCATGCATATACTTATGTACTTATACGAGTAAATGTGAAAGTTTGCAGTTTATGGACTTCTAAACCATTCGTCCGTTTGCAATGAAATTTTGGCAAGTATCATAGTTCCAAGCATGGTTCTGGGAAGGTTAACGAATTTATGGTTCGATTTAGTTCATACACGGAATAATACAAGGTGGCGCAAAAGTAACCTTGCGATGTTTTTGGGCTGTAATTAAAAAAAAAAAAATGAAAAACTTTGATTCTTCTTGTGGACTATTTTTATTTGGTCTTTTAATTTTTTTTACATCAAGTCGAGAATGTGATGTCATGTAAATGGCCACCGCCACAGTTGATTGCCATTTGAGCCCTTTTTATGGCATTTTCCATCACTTTGGCCAAAACTTCCGGCGATAGGTCTTCACATTCTTGACGGATATTGTCTTTAAGAGCTGCAAGAGTCTGAGAATTGTTGACATAAACCCGCGACTTCAAAAAGCCCCACAAAAAGAAGTCTGGAAAAGGTCTGATGACTTCTCCAGCGAAAACAGCACACCATACAGTGACTTTGAGCGGGTGTAATGGCTCTTCGTGGGTTACACGCGGATTTTCAGTGCCCCAGAAGCGTAAATTTTGCTTATTTACGTACCCGCTAAGATGGAAATGGGCCTCATCACTCATGATCATTTTTGATGAAAAATCATCTTCCTCTTGGTGGTGATTAAGGATGGCTTGAGGAACTTAATTTTACTATCAAAAGACAGAGTTTAGAGTTACGCTCTTTTCTTCGAGGACTTTTAATACTATTGAAGTGCCCTGATTTAGTTCCCCCTAAATTTGGATGAAAATTTGTCAATTTTTTATAATTTTTGTATAAAGTCTAAATGGTCCAAACTAGTCAAAATGTTGAGGGGGTACTGTTTTGACGCTTTTCAATCCGCCTTCTGCAGGTGTTATCTATTTGTCTTAATACGTAAATTTAGTATACAAGCAATTCTAATGCGACTGCATGATTTTCGGTCGCTCGTCTGTCGAACAGCTATTGGAAAAAGTGAGAAAAATGTATCAAAACAACTTGGTAGCAGCAGAGAATGTTAATGACATTATGACATTAACATTCTCTGGTAGCAGCTAGCCGAAGGCCTACCGCTGCTAGTGCTAGAAATTAAAATTAAAATTTGTAAATAAATAATAATAATAATAAAACTTGGTAGTATTATTAGTTTTGGCATGAGGTGAGCTCCTACTATACTTAGTCTTACCATAAATTCTGTGACAAATTTCACAATGCGTACGACGAGAACAAGTTCACAAAATCTTTCTGTTCGTATACATTGTCTACTCTTAAATTATACTCAGTTTCGTGGCAAATTTCAATTGTTAACAATGGAGTGGGGAGCTAAGGATTATCGCACGGAATTTCTACTAAGACGAGGTAAGCACAGTCTTAGCACACTGATTTCAGTTACGGGGCATTGCCTAATCGGTAGGCACACCCAGAGAATGGGAAATGGGATGTAGATAAACGTAGCGAGTTAAAAAAAAATGACGTCATCTGGTGGCAGCGATACAGCAATGAATAATCATCTGAAATCAAAAAACCAAAAATTTTATTAATCTCCATAATAGTGGATTAATGGTGATGATTTTAATTTCGATGTGTGTTTTCACAATTTTTTTGATTTTCAACAGGACTAAAAAAATAGTTATTTTCAAAATTTTGAAAATCGGCTACGTACAACGATAGCCAATGCAATTACAAAAATTTTGAAAAAAGAAAATTAAAATCGGTTCATTAGTCTTCGAGAAATCGTTGCTACCGTATGAAAAAAAAGTCGTTTCGAGAAAAATGCGTTTGAAATAAAGCATCGTATCGTAAGCGTAACGGGGCCGAACCGACGGGCGCTCACTTAAGTGCTCATAGAATCGGGAATAAAGCGAATTTTGCTTTAAAATTTTACAACATTTTCTTGAGTAGTTATCCTAACAATTTATGTAAAAAAAAAATCATTTTTTTTGAATTTTCACAGTGGCGTTCCCCCTTAATGTTTTACTTTAAGATCATGTATGATATAATCTCTTTATATATGATATAATATCTTGTTTGGCTTCTTAAACGTCCCAATTCTTGAATTTTCCAAAATAACCTTTAATTCTTATTGCCTGCATTTGACTATTTTAAAAAGCCTTAATAATTTAATCGAGGTGAAATGTATCACTAATAAGCAAGAATGGTTGCGATGTTACGACCCCCATCTGTAAAATTTGTGGAAGTGGATAATGAAACTGCATAATTGGCATCTGTTTAAACATAAAACTTGAAACTTTTCTTTTTAAAAGGTATACTAACCTTTCTTTAGTTATTTCTGTTTAGTTGAAAAAAGATATGAAAAAGTTTGAATGTACAAGAATTCCATCATCTTTTACACTTTGCAGTTTTTAATTTATTTTTGAAAATTAAATAAACGCAAACTTAATAACCGTTTACTTTTACATAAATACATATAAATAATTAGGAAGTTTAAAAAGTATAATTAAATTGTAGGTTGTAAATTAAAATTGTACGCAAAGTTGTAAATCATATGCTTCTACATATAATCCGCACAAAAATATTGTACTCAGCAAAGGTGTATTTGCTATCATTTCATTTTCTATGTGAAACAGAGCGTTGTTACAATAATTGTTGAACTAAAGGACCTTCCATTTAGCGGTATTTATCTAAACTGCAAAGAATGCGAAGTTTTTGTAATCAATCAATACAATATGTTAAAATACAATTTATAGTAAAATATATCTTTGCCTTTTGTTGAGACCCCCACTTCATTTGACCTTAAGAATCACAATTTTAAAAATTATGGAATCGAGTTGTTGGTTTTACGTAAAGCAACTAATGTTGATATTGACATCATCGGCCTTAACAAACGCGCTGCTAGTTCTGTCTTATCCAAACTGGACTGGTGGTGAACAAGGACTAAACGAAGTACCTTCTGTCTTCAAACAAACAGTTGGCGCATTCACTTGGTACCGGCACTCACGTCACCGTTGACGGTTATAATTTCGAAGTTGTTAAAAACTTCATTTATTTAGGAACCAGCATTAACACCTATAACAATGTCAGTCTTGAAATCCAACGTAGAATCCCTATTGTCAACAAGTGCTATTTTGGACTAAGTAGGCAACTGAGCAGTAAAGTCCTCTCTCGACGAACAAAACTAACGCTCTGCAAGGCTCTCATCATGCCCGTCCTAACGTATGGCGCAGAAGCGTGAACGATGACAACATCCGATGAAGCGACGCTTGGAGAAAGATTTCTGTTTGAGAGAAAGATTCTGCGGAAGATTGGCAAAGGCGAATACGCAGGCGATGGAACGATGAGCTGTATGAGCTTTACGACGACATAGACATAGGTCAGCGAATAAAGATCCACAGGCTACGTTGGGTGGGTCATGTTGTCGGAATGGATACAAACGCTCCGGCTCTTCCACCAGCTGGTGGAAGCAGAGGAAGATCAGGCAGAGAAGGCTTCACTTGGTGTGTCCAACTGGCGCCGGTTAGCACGAGAAAGAATCGATTGAAGCGCTCTGTTAAATTCGGCCAAAATCGAGCCAATTAAGGAGAAGAATTAACGTTACAAAAATTAAAAATGTCTGGAAACCGTTCGATGAAAAGAATATAAGAAACAAATGAAGAATTTTCCGGAGATTGCGAAGATATATTATTTTAAACACGGATAAACAGCTGAGAGGAAAAACCGCTCAAAGTCCAACATTTGCCAGAGATTTGTGTCCTCCTTGTATATAAGTAAACTAACGAACAGCTGACAGACGTGACGAAATTTGCATAACACATTTTTGCTTTCCTTTTTGATGAAGGCTGAGATAGAATTGTGAAACACACTGTAATATATATACATATACATATATATGGCAAACCTCCGAGTGTATTTCTGCCATAAAGAAGCTCCTCATAAAAAATATCTGCCGTTCCAAGTCGACTTGATACTGTAGGTCCCTCCATTTGTGAAACAACATCAAGACGCATGCCACAAACAGGAGGAGAAGCTCGGCCAAACACCCGTAACGGTATAAGTGCCAGCGTATTTAATAAACACTCAAATAATAACTGGCGCTTATGCCGTTTTGGGCACATATATCCACAAGTATTGACTCAACCTTTCCCACATATCAAGAGAATGGACCATGGCGAGAGTAGTTTCCATCCCCAAAAGAGATTTTCATTTCACTCTAATGACCACTCTACCACAACTGCATTAACGAGGAAGAGGTAGAGAACGGTACCAGTGCCCCACTCTTATCAGAATGCGATAACGCTATGCAAACTCTTACTTCTTTGGATGTCTAGCAGACTTGGAATCGACAGCCATTAATAGTATTTTATCGTTTTTCCAAGAGACGAAGGGGCTCATCACATTGGGAATTAGAATTACTTGAGTCTAAACTTGTGATATCACAGTGGACCTCCACACTAAAGTGGGAGCCTTTACACCCTAATAGAGAGTGACACCTACAGTAACCTAGCTTTACCTGCTCTTATATGTATGTATTTTTATTCGATACATTGGCATATAGTAACATTTCAGATAAGTTTTAAAATTTTTTTAATTAAAATAAGCTTTAATTTAATTAATTAGAATAGCAAAATTATTTATCGTATCTCTTAATTCTTCATTGAAACGTGACAAAAATGGTCCATCAATTTTGATTTCCCATATTACCGTACCACAGTAAGCAATAATTCGTAAATGAATTTCTCTGTACACATATCGCACCCTAAATACAAAAGGGTCACAACTCAAAATTTTCCACACTCGAGCTTGACTTGTTTACAGTAACACAGAAAACAAACTATGTGACATATCACGCTGAAATTTGCCATGTAAGCTTATAACAGTCCTACCAAAAAACAAAAAATTTATTTTTGCCATATGTCATCCGCGGACCGTTTTATTGATAACGTCTCGTTCATATTTCAGCAGGAGGCACATTTTGAGTTGTGACCCTTTTGTATTTAGGGTGCGATATGTGAAATGTGTTAGTCAACGTAGTGTCTAAAACTAGAATAAAAATTTAAAATATATAGAGCAAAAATACAGTCACCTGCTTCAAATTTATGCTATGTACATACATATGGATACAAACTATGGATGATAATCTCGGGATCCGCTTGTATTAATCTCGGTATCCCGAATTTTTTAATATCGAATTAAAAGAAGTAACAACTTGTTTATTAGAAAATTTTATTACAATTAAAGCTTTCCAATTTCCAAGAAACGTGGTTAAATTTACACTTAGTCCTCGGAGAAATAATAAATTTCCTTTAAGTTTCGAAAATTTTTGATCGAATTAAATAGCATTAAACGTATGATAGACGTTTTTTGTTTTTCTTTTTTAACGAATCATAATAAAATATATGAAGTATGCTTACTGTAAAATGCCATCTTTGAGTACAATTAAGGAAGACTTTGAAACTGATTGAAATATTTTCTTCAAGTGACCGAAAGATATTTTTATCAGCAGGTTTTTAAAATATGTATAATACTATTTTAAGATTTGACTGTATTAATATATTTGTGATTTTTGCAATCAGTTTATCTTTCATTTTAATTCATTTTATTTCTTAGTATGTTTAAGTGCTTTCAGTTAAGGAATTTTTACTCATATTAAAAAGTTATGTCCCAAGATAAATCCCAGTATTGCTTTAGAAATATGGCAAAATCCCGCGATCAACATTTTCTGCTCATATTAACGTCCCTAAAACATTAATATATATTAGAGGTCGACGCAGTTGCTATCCGATTTCCATAATTTTCAAATCATGATTGCTTTAGAGGAGTCCATAGACACTCAATTTGTGTCCATTGTGTATCTTTTCAATTAAACCCCCTTTTCTCTTATGTGCAAATGTTATTATGTGAATTAAGTTATAATAGTTGATTGTCAGACATAAATGTTAAAAACGAAAAATATTATGGTGTAGCCGGCTTCTGTTCAAATATTTCCAAATATGTACATACAGAATGTGGGGTATAATGTGTATGAATATGCAATCGGAAGTGTGCGTTTACTTTAAACCTGCTACCACATTTTTGATTGCATATAATTTATATGTATATATTATACGTATATATACATATATATGCATGTTTATACACCACTATTTAGTGAATTGACAAAAAGGTGTTAAAGTGATTGTTGCCAGGATACAAGCGTCAATGGGAGCATTTTGTTATTTTATTCTCAACGACTTCGACAGCTGTAGTCACATGCCTCTTTACCTTGACGCCGCGCCGTTGCGATTTTTGGTGTCTGCAGTGTCAAAAGTTGTGCGAACACGCAAAGAAGGGCTTCAAGCCGATTCCTTCGAAAACAATAAACACTTTATTTTCGAGTCTTAGTCCTTTAAGTTCAATAAGCTTTGACGTGGCGCGATGCGAAAGTTCATGAGCTTCAATAATAACTTTTCTCCAGGACTTGCGTTGTTAGTTTATCGTGCATCAAAAACAGTGAAGCGGAGAAGTAATGATTTCATTTATGATATCTATATGGAATCGAACCTAAGCTTATAAACATATGCACTATTCCTAAGAAGTAACATAGTCTTATATATGGTTTATAAATAAATATTTATTATACTCATATAACTATCAACAAAGTATCCTTAGAATGGAACATCTGATCTAGTGAAAAAATTTCTGGTTCAGAACGAGTACAATTTCGCCAACATCCGCGACATCGAGTGAATACTACAGTTCATGACGAACAAGTGTTTGGTTCGAATTTAGCTGAAAGATATGTGTTTTTTGTAAATAGGAAGAAAGTGAGTTTTCTTTGCACTTTTGAACTTTTAAATTGTACAATGTAAGTAATACAGCTTTTGTATATTATGTGCACGTATATATTGAAGTCTTTGGGCTCCCCAAAGAATCGAACCAGAATCGTGCAACACTATCCAGTCGACTATTGTGACTGCAAGAGCAGCAGACGCTAAAGCACAGTTTAATTTCTCATGGATATACTTCGTTGAGTCTTACACTATTTCGCAACTATCGAAAAGGGATGCAGAGTGTACAAGGTAGTATCAGTCGTATTTTGTACTAGTTCGAAACTATCGAAAAAAGGTAGTACCTTCACCAGTTGCTTTATGGAAAGAAAAGGAAAGAAAGGAAGGCATATACATATACATACGTATATGTATTTTCTATATTTTTTCGGTTATGTTTAAAATACTGAAAACATACTGTATTGAAAAGGTTTTCTCTAAACTACAAAAAGAAACCTAATATAATAATTTTGAAAGACTTTGAAACCTAACGGCAATATTATTCTCAATCATTTCATTTATGGTAAATTATTTTACAAGCTGGACAGACCAGAACGAATTTTTTGTTTTTAATATAATATGTTTTGAAAACTACAGGCAAGTTCCATTGCTCGCCCCGTTTTATGTAATATAAATGATTCTATTTATTTAAGTTTGCGTATTTCAATCCCTCCAAACCCTGTTAAAATAATCAAAAAAAGCAGCCCTTGAAAGCGATAATATATAAATCAGAATTACGTCTTACAAAACCCAACACGTAGAGTTATTTAGAAATATATTATAATAGAAAGGTTTATTAAATGTAAGCTCAATATCAACTACAATAACAATGCCGAAGTCCATAATCTCCTAACACGCTAAAGGGTATAATTTGATATGTTGTACTTGGCATTCAAAGTGTTAAATATCTTGGGATAAGAAATTTAACACATTTAGATATATTCATGGAGAAACATTATCTCTGACACCACAACTGAAGAGTAACAATGCCAGCTTGAAGGTTAATGGTTAATCACCAGCATAAAGCAATACAATATAATTTATTTAATTAAGACTTCTTGAGAGGTTTAACAATATTTTCAAATTTTAGTTCGGGTGTCCATTTTTTTCTGTTTTTAGTTACAGGGTATACTAATTAATAAAAATTATCAATAAATCTAAAATTTTTGGCTGCTTGATATAATTTTGAATTTGCGATTTTACGCTAAGTGCTTCCTACTTCCCATCATTAAAACAATTTTGATGAAAACTATTCTACAAACTATTTTAAATCTGTTATGTATTTTTAGCTATCCAGAAAGTATAACATTCAAAAAATTATAACGTAATTGAATAAGCTCAGCAGATAACATAATCGATTAAAAAACAACATAACAAAATCGATTCCAAACAATATTCGTTTAGTAACCGGCATAATTTAAACAATCGAAAAGGTCGGTCGAAGAATTCTTGCATCGAGAGATTCTCTACGTCTCCGGATTTCTTATTTAGCCTGCTCATGGGAGATATGATAGACTGTGCTTCAGAAATGAGCTAAAGGGTAATGTCCTTATGTAGGATGACCTTCCCGACAAGCCTGAATAGTCGACCTGAAAACCTGCCGAAAAAGGCTCATTGCAGCATACACTAAAAACAACGAGATTAGAAACTAAAGATTTATTGGCAACAAACCAGTACCGATTTGGGCAAGTTAAAGATTTAAACTTTAAAGCAAAGTTAAACTTAACATTGACTGAATTTTCAAAAATTTTCGAAATAATCGAAATATGTGAAAAATACCAATTATTTTCATCATCAGTGAAATCCCCGAAGAAAAAGATTTGTTAAATATCTAAAGGATATAAAATATTAAAGGATAAACTAAAACGAATTATATAATGTTGTTTATTAGCATCCCTGTGGAGTTACCTGTCTCCCTACCGGCGTGTCGGCGGAAAGTGGATAGGAGGACACTCGATGGGATCTAAAATAGCACTTGCGGACCAAAACGGGCAACACCTACATACTTAGAGGTATAGGAAGTTTTTATTTTTCACCAAACTAAGTTGGGGGGATAGCAGTTTGGCTTATTCGAATCTATACATGTATATATATACATATACCATATATATATACATATACATACATATATATATATATAGACATAATATTATGTATTTATTAGCAAATTTGTAAACATTAAAGTTCTGAGATTTCTCAACTATTTAATTTTTTATTTGATGATTCCTCGTAATTTTCCGGCCTCAAAAAATAAAAATCCATATTAGCAATATCGAAGCAATATCTTATAATTACAAATTAAACAGACCCTTTTACACCTTGTAAACAAATTACGTATGTGCATACACATGTGAAAATAACTGATGGAAATGGGCATCATTTCGTCTCGTGGTTAGTTTACTTTAAATAAAAGCGAAAGCAATTCCATTGAAATTTAGTTACAATTATCGGTAAGTTTATTTATTCTTTCCAATTGCTACCTTTGTCTCTGGAAAATAAAACAAAATTCGTTCTGTTAAAAAATATGGTGAATAATCACTAGACATTCTGTGAGCTACCACAGCGCGTTGACCTCTTCTAATATTTACAAAATCCTACTTGCCGCTTGATTTATCATAGCACCGATTCTTTATTTTAATGTTCCTAATACACAACAACAATCCTTTGCTCGTTTCGTTCATACGAGTACAGGGATCTTTTAGAAGGAGTAGTTGAATGATATATCCTAACTTAAATTTGTACCAAGACGTAACTATTTATTTTATGAAATGACTTTTGGTATATCCAGACGGTTCGAAAAAGCACAGTTGGCTATTTACGCTGCACGATATTCAAAAACAAGTAGGAGCAAATCTTCTTGAACAACAACTTGCTGTTTTTTCAAAAACAAAGCCCCCCCCACCATTAATGGCCATGTGGTCGGTGCTGGCATATCATTCGGACGTGTATCGAATCTCCGTGCATGAAATACCAAAATGATAGAAAAAATTATTTCGAATAGTGGTCGCCTCTCGGTAGAAATTGGCAAACCTGCGAGTGTATTTCTGCCATGAAATAGTTCAGGCTGTACTAAATGTAGATACATACAGTTCTTATGCCCTAGAATAGCGATATCGCTAGCTTTGTCCACTCTTTTATTCCCAGTTCACTTATAGTGTCCAATTGAGGCTTATTACAATTTTTTTGGAAGTACTTGACTAACATATTCGGACTATTAATAAGAATCTATGAATATCTCAACCGGAGAGCCAGAAAGCGGGAAAAATATTCTGTTTATGTAATTAATGTAACTAAAATCGGTTTTTCAGAATACCTCGATCACAGTGCTATTTATAAGTATATTCTGGCTATGTATATTCGACCACATAATGGGACCAAATCAGTTCGTAATCCTTTCCAAGATTGTTCACAGAAAATCATCAGCATTCGTATAAACGACTTATAGTATATATATATGTATATAATTGGCGCCCAAAAAGGGTGGTGTTTGGCCGAGCTCCTCCTATTTGTGGTGTGCGTCTTGATGTTTTACCACAAATAGAGGGACCTAAAGTTTCAAGCCGACTCCGAACGGCAGATATTTTTATGAGGGGCTTTTTCATGGCAGAAATACACTCGGAGGTTTGCCATTGCCTGCCGAGGGGCGACCGCTATTAGAAAAATGTTTTTCTTAATTTTGGTGTTTCACCGAGATACGAATCAACGTTCTCTCTGTGAATTTCGAATGGTAATCACGCACCCACCCATTCGGCTACGGCGGCCGACTTATGAGCCTATAAATGTAGAGATTTTGTGTACGCACATAATTGGCGAATACGTACTTTCTTAGGCGTTTGGCCCAACTTCTCCTTCAAGTTGTGGCATGCGCTAATGTTATCCTGCACGTGTCAGGGAGGTTCCGTGTGACAGATAGCGTATATGGAAATGGTAGTCATAGAAGCTAAAAAAGTGTTTAGCGATTAATTGTGTCTTATCATAAACAACAATTTAACCTTGCCATAATGAACTTAAAATACTTAAAATGCATTTTATCACAAAAACGGAGTTTTATTTTAAAATGAGGAGTACGCGATTTTAAAATTTTATTAAAGCCGGGAAAAATTTAAAGCAACTGACACGATCGTATTTAAACAACAAGATTCGTAGTCAAAGAATATTACGAGGTTTTGCTTAAAACAGAAAACATACCAGGAGCGAAAACTTACATACATATGTACATACATACATGCACATTTACTTCCGCAACGTTATGGCAAACACAAGTAAGTAAATTTTTGTTTTTTTATATGGATAGCTCTGTCTCTCTCATTTTAGCTAGAAACTAGTCTTAAGATACATATCTATGATAGAAAAAATTTTGAAAAACTAATTTTAAGTTCATTGACGTACGTCTGCGGGCCTTCATGGTTGTGAGTGATTTATATCGGCCATTTTTTTAGCTGCATGGGAACTATCGATATCGATAACTGTGATGTTGACATTTCTGTTCAGCAAGGTTTAGCAAGTCATCATTAATAGTTTAACGCCAGAACAACACTTCCAAATTGTGGGAATTTACTTTGAAAAAACTAAATGTCTTCGCGAAGTTCATAGAGCACTAGCAGCATTTCTTTCAAAATGAGAAAGAAGCTGCGGTCACGGCAAATGGAGAGCGATATCTAGCCATGCTGACTGAAATTTTGTTACCAAAAATTAATCAGCCAAACATCAGCAGCATTTGATTCCAACAAGACTTTGCAACTTGTCATATCATACAGCTCGAATCGATTAACAATCGATTTAAAGGACTGATCAAATCGGCCATGTAACTCGTACCCGTGGAAATTATCTACAAGATTATAACAAAAAAAAAATCGAACGAAATGTCTATTTTTACTATCATTTTAAGCTCTCAAACTCTTAAAAAAACGCCCGACATTTACAAGTTGGCGCAAAATCAAGCATCCAGATTTATTTGGAAAGGCAAATGGCTATGGACCGGAGAGTGGTAAAGTTATAGGACCCTTCAATTTGGAAGAATATTATAGCTGTTAGAGCATACACTCCACGACAAAATGATGACACAACAATATTTGACCAATTTTTACGCCTTTATTATAATTATTCTCGTTTTTTTTAATGCCCATTATTTTTTAATAAAAGTATGTTTAATCTATATATAAAAGATAGTCATGTTAGTTATACTATTTATAACTCGAGAACGGCTGAAAATTGGTGGAGAGGTAGCTTAGAACCAGGAGACGGGCATGGGATACTTTTTATCCCATTCGAACGCGTTTCCGTGAAGTCACCATAAAATGTGGTATAACAAAAACGCACCTGATAATGAATAACAAAACGCAAATGACAGCTAAACGTAATTTTGTCTATGATTAAGTAGAAAATTTGATAATATAAATTTTGTCAGAAATATATAATCACAGTAATTTGTATTCTCTTTGAATCATCATTATCAATGCCGCGACCAAGACGATCGAATCTTTCCCTACAAAGCCGTAATGCAAGAAGGATACGCAACATTGCGAATGAATGAAACGACTGAAGAAGCACAAGGAATTGCCCGTGAAGAGCGCCGCGGTAGTATGGTTCGACTTCGTGCTTCTCAATCACAAGAGCAAAGCGAGGCAGGCCGTGAAACGGCTCGGTTGGCAATGCGAAATCGTCGAGTGAATAACAGAGATCAACAAGTAGATCATTTTCGACGCACAAGAAGAGAATTATCAAGTGCTGATTTGAATCGAGCAGCGTTTCGATATGATTGCAACACTGATTACTGCTTGCATCCTAGCGTTTGCATTGGGCCAATGAGCGTTGTTTGCGAGTATTTTGGCGTATTGAAGTTTTCCGGAGAAACGCCCGGATTGCGCTGCCTTAATGGAAGAGTGAAATTGCCTTTATTGACTTTTTTGGACTGTCTAGCGACTTCCGTCAAACACTGCCAGTAATTCTAAGATCAACGGCTGCTCACGAAGTAAACGCTTGCTTCAAATCATCTAATCTATGGCGCTATGTGAAGAAACTTCAGCTGACAACAAACATGAGAGTTGCATTACTTAATGATACATCTACTGAAGATTTCTCTGAGCAATTACTGACTATCGATAATGGTCGAGTACCTGTCGACGAATCGAGCAGATTGATTTCATTTCCTCAGAATTTCTGTAACTTTGTCTCATTGAAAGACGAACTTATCAATAAAGTACGAGTATTCCCAACCATCATTAATAACTACAAAAATAATGAATGGTTGAGTGAGCGAGCAATTTTAGCGGCTAAGAATAAAGATGTAAATGACCTAAACTACATAATTCAAAATGATATCATTGGAACAATGCATTCATTCATATCCATTGACAGTGTAACAAATGCAGATGAAGCCACCAACTATCCAATTGAATTTTTAAACTCCTTGGATGTGCCTGGCTTATCACCGCACAATCTACGCCTGAAAGTTGGCTCCGTAGTAATCATGTTTCGAAACATAAGCCCACCAAAACTTTGCAATGGTACGCGTTTGGTGGTAAATAAATTGATGAACAATGTGATTTACGCGACGATAGATACTCAAAGAAAAATTCGAAGGTGAAGAAGTTCTCATTCCGAGGATCCCGATGATCCCAACCAATCCTCCGTTTGAGTTTAAAAGACTTCAATTTCTGATGCGTCTTGCAATCGCCATGACCATTAACAAATCACAAGGCCAATCCCTCAAAGTTTATGGTCTGAATCTAGAAAAGAAAGAATGTCGTGTATCACAAGGTGCTTAACTGAAGACTGCAATCTATTAAAGCTTCATTGAAATACTTGATTAATAAAAAAGTTAACTTAATAAAATAAAAAATCTGATTTTTTATTGCCTCTGAGGCGGAACAAAGTTCGCCGGGTCAGCTAGTAATAATTATAAGAATCAAAATTAGAAAAATAACAATTATAAAAATAATAATGGAATAACTTTTTTCCTGAATAAAAACCATGATTTTGAGTGATGGAAATCTCTACTTTGACCTTTGGGCAAAAAAACAAAAAAATAAATAATAAAAAAATTAACTTAATAAAATCAAAAATCTGCTTTTTTATTGCCTCTAGGATAGAACAAAGTTCGCTAGTTGCTTAATAAAAACCATATAAATCCAGTTTTAAAATTTTAATCACAAATAAGAAAAACTATTCATCTCGATTCCACGATTTTTATAATTTCTATATAGATATTTGGTAATTTATATTGGCAGTTTTATATTATAGTTTATTATATTTTAATACTATAATAATGTATAAGTTCGAAGTTGCTGAAAATACACCTGATTTTTTATAATTTTTATCTTTATAACTTTTTCCGTATAACGAAGGCACGACATTTTATTTTATGATATGCTTATGCTACCAAAGATAATGTATAACTTTCACATAATGCAGTTATAATTTTGGTTGTCTCTGTTCTGCTGGGCATTTTGATTTCTTTAACTCTTTACAATCAGCTTATTCAATGATAGAAATGGTATACATCAATACAATACCCCCTAAATATAACTACATACCTACATATTATATATGTAACACCACCGTCGGCCGCCGTAGCCGAATGGATTGGTGCGTGACTACCAATCTCGGTGAAACATCAAAATTAAGAAAAAGTTTTTTTCTAAAGCGTCGCCCCTCGGCAGTCAATGGTATATATATGTATATACATATATATTTATATGTGGCACAAGAACTATCTGCTGTTTCCAAATCAATCACCAAACCCGTAAATGGGTCATGGAGTTTACTTTTCTGCGTCATGATTTTGCCTTTACGTCAAAAATATGGTGCATTAACCTGCTAAAATTGAAGATATTTTTTATGTGTTGCCTAATATGTATGCACTCTTTAAAATCTCTATGCATTACATACTTATATTATATACTAATTTTGTATAGGGTTCTGCCTCAATTATTTCACTAAACAAAAGTACCGGTCATATAATACCTATAAAATAGGTTGCTTTATTTGTTCTGTCCCACTCACATGTAAATATCATTCAAGAATTTCCATATACTTATATTTACCTCCCTGATATATAGTTGAAAAAGTTTCCTCTATGTCGACAAAAACACAAATCCGTTTCGAGCAAACATTGCAACTAGTCAATGAGTAAATCAATTTTCACCCTTGAGGCCAACTTTCGCGTGACCAATAATTAGTTTATTGTGCTTTGGAACTTAGTATATATTCAAATTTATGTATATGTAAACACGTAGCATAATCCCACTGCTTTCAACGTATAGAAATATATGTACAAGAACATCCACTTTAGTATATTTTTGCCCATAACCAGTTGAATATTGCGCTTACGAGGGTGAACTAAAATAATGAAACTATTTTCACTTGATTCAAGACATTTCATTTATTTAACTGTTACCTTTGTTATTGTTAAGCAAATTCTATGTATTAAAGAATTCCTATAATTGTGTTTAGACATGCGGATGTTGTTTATTTACACTAGCTGTCAAGCCTCTATACCTAGAAAGAGTTATGTAATATATGTATTTAAGAAAGATGCATCGGAGTTACTTATTTTCTTCTGTATCTTATGCCTATTATGAAGTAACTGCAATACTTTTATGTAAATTAGAATGCACAAATATTAAATTTTAACCTGAAACGAACCCCGTTTGCGATTTGATATCGAGGAATTTCTCTAGAAAGTATTTCATTTTGTTTCAAAGCATAAACGAAACAAAATCGAATCGTTAATGTTGAAACGAAATAAATTAGCAAAAAAAGGTTTATTTCGCTGTCAACATGTAAAGGAAATGCTATGGCTTCGCATTTAAACGTACGAAGGTGTTCGTCGTTTGCAGACGATGTCTTGCCTGAACTGTTATGTACAAGTATAAGGCTGTCAAATCTGCTTTCTTGTTTTATATAATATTTTTGTGCATTTACCATTAAAATATGCTTTCAACAAACCGAATGCACGTTTTGCAAATTAAAACAATAGACACCGCAGCCTATTTTTAAAAGCAAGACATAAACTAAAAGAAAAGAAAGCTTTCACATTACATATACATAGTATATACATATATTTAATATTACAATAGAAGCAAAAACACCAAGAACATATACATATGTATGTATTTAATTTAGCAATAGCAACAAAAACATATAAGAAAAACATACCAATTCACGCTTATCAGATTCTACAGTATTGGTTAAAAGTTCAATATTTAAATTAAAGAAACGTAAACTAGTACTTTTGCTGTAGCCTTTTACTTGTATTAAAACAGAAAAAGCTCATACTACATATAGGACTTGTCACTTAGAAAGGAAATCACTTAGTTTTCACTAAGATTCGAATTGAAAACTCTCGTTTCACATTTGCTGAGGACACAGCTAGCATTATTTTGTACATCTTAGAAAACATTAACGTATCGCCTATCCGCTTCTTATTTCTTATACAATAGTTTCTGTCCAAACTTTGATATAAACTCGTACAAATTTTGAAACGAATACTCGAAACTTATCATAACGATAATGAACTGAATCGTTTCAATAGAAGGATTAAAGGCATTTATTTGTTAGAAGTTAAAGAACCTACACCTACCCTAGTATGCTTTTGCACATACTCGTACATGCCACTACATATGTATATATACCTACAAAGCTCCTTCGTGGCTTGAGTTCTAAGTTTATTCCTTATTAATTGGAAGAGAACCTTCCTTCACTGGAAAGTACCACTTTTCGTTTTGACCAACCTTGTTGCTATGGTATTTTGCTGTCGGCGGTGGTCAAGTATATCTTGACCAGTCCCGCGAATATCAAAATTTAAAACGCAATGGAATGCTATTAATATTCCTTATGTTACGACTAGGCTCGTGTTTATTCGAACACGTCTGTGCATATGTAAATGTATGCAACGTATTATAAATAAAAACAAATATTAGTGTTAATCCATATACCCACAATGGTCTTCCATAGGCTAAAATATATCAATATTATTCATATTTTTATTTAAAGAACTGATTTCACTCAATGTAATTTAAGTATAACTCAACAAGATAGAAGAGACATTTAACCTACAAATGAAGCCTGTTCGCATACCGTTAACAAGCTCTATGATTTCAACATATTCCGCAGTAGGCATTGAAGAATGCATCGAATTTTCTTTTCTTTTAGGTTCATTTTGGAACGTTAAAAAACACAAATACAATAATTCTTTTTGAAGCGTAAAACATACATAAATCGTCAAAATGGTCTGAACTTTTTACTTCACTTAATATTGGCGCGTACTTCATGTGTTAGGTGATTGACCGAGCCTCTTGGGTGTCTTGATTTTGCCGACGTACAGTTGCATGTCACCTCTAAACGGTAGATGATTTCTATGAGAAAGAGAGATACACTCAGAGCTTTATCATTGCCTGCCGCGGAGCGATCACTATTAGCAGCGATCACAAACCCACACGGCTATGGTTGATACTGTTGTCTAATGTTAAAACTAGAAACTTTCCAGTTTATCTCAAACATAAATGCATTTATAAAACGATCATGACCTGGAGGTGTATTAATGTACAAAAACTGTATTTTAAACATATAACAGCCATATAGTATATGCAAAATAAAGGGTCTTTCAAAAGCGACGCCTAGATATCAGTAGTGAATAATTCCTAGACGGTACCTTTTTTATGCCATTTGAAATTTGTCAAGAAGACATATCCACAATTTTACACGATAACATAACGCGTGAAATCATTGAAACTTATTATGAAAACGGTCTACCTTTAAAAACAACATATCGTAAAATTCGTGTCGATTTGGTGGAAATAATCGTCCACAATTCAAAGGTTGGTGGAAAAATTTAAAGAAACTGGTTCTGTCGGCGATCGAAAAAGGACAAGCAGAGAAAAATCTGGACGTTTCGTTGAGAATTTTGCTGCTGTATCGCAAAGTTGCTAAACAACCTTAAACATCAATATTTCGATGTTCTCAAAAATTAGACATTCATGAATCGACTGTTTGACGGATTTTACCTGTAGTTGTCTCATTTTGGATGTTTAAGTTATCTGATTTTTTCATATATAATTGCTAAGAGCCATATGTTGAATAAAAATAGTGAAACCAAAAAAAAAAAATAATCTACTACTTACATTTGTATTTTGTTTATTTTATAACAAAATCTTGGCGCGCCTTTTGAAAGACCTTTCAGTAAAGAGCAGTGATAGAAGCCTGTCATATAAACTTCCATAATGTGGAATAAGGAACATTTCAATATGACAAATTTTATTCTCAAGTTCAATGGTATATAAATTTTAAGCCCTTATTGTGACTCTTAAATTCTTTCAGGCAGGATTTGAGTTATAGGTACCAGTTAAACGGTTGTTGCATTGTTCTGGTTGGTTGGTTAGTTAAAGTGGTGATTCATCCAGAATCCAACTAGGGCTCCCGCAGCATTTTCTTGCCACATCCTCGTTATCAACATGTTTATCATTTATTTAATGCAAGACTATATCCAGTCTGTGCGGTTTAAGAACCTTATTAGGTTGTTGACGTACTATATAAGCCAGGCAGTTGTTCGAGACTCTCGAACAGCGGTTTGCCCAGGGTTAACATTCTATCCTTCCATAGGGCTGGGCATTCACAGAGGAAATGGAAGATTGTTTCCTTTTTCTCCGGTTGTTTACAACTATGTGTTGCGAGGGATGCCCATTTTGGTAGCTTGTTCTCCGATAGACCAAAAGCCAGTTAGACTGCCGTTAGTCTACCTTGCGTCCCGTCAACGATTGCTTAAGGGTGTAGGTGGACCATAACGTTCGGCTAATTTTGCATTTCGTCTGGTCTCTCCATCTACAATTCGCGATTTGGAGGTAATTTAGGGAAATTGTATTCTTGACTGCACCTAATGATGTGAATGCCGATTCTGCAAGAGGGTTACTCATGGCAGATCTCCTTCTTGCCACTTCATCTGCTTTTATGTTACCTTCAATGTTCCGATGTCTCCGGACCCAGAATAAGGTAACTTTATCGTTTTTACTCAAGGTGATAAGGCTATTCCTACTTTGTTCCACCCCCATAGAGGTTGTTGTAGCCGAATCCAGTGCCTGGATTGCAG
The DNA here is from genome assembly GCF_028408465.1 of Anastrepha ludens. Taxonomy (NCBI): domain Eukaryota; kingdom Metazoa; phylum Arthropoda; class Insecta; order Diptera; family Tephritidae; genus Anastrepha; species Anastrepha ludens. The sequence goes on from NC_071498.1 coordinate 76,172,835, forward strand.
CTTGGCTATCTGAAAGAATAGCGATATTGCCCTTAACAGATAAATCTGAGATTAGTAGCCTACAAGCTTCCCCAATTGCCAGCACTTACGCCTGGAAGACACTGCTGGTATTAGGGAGACGCACAGATTTTTCAATTTTAAGTCTATGAGAATATATACCAGCTCCAAACACCACTATCCATTTTATTGCCAGCTGTATAGACTTTAGTGTCGAAGTTGTTTAGTGAGAATCCCTTATTCCATTCCCCCTTAGATGGAAAGAAGAGTGGCAAAATTAACAAAAAAACATATGTTTTTCTTTCCAGCGACCCGCTTCATTTAGCCTATAACCGCCGTATACAACCATAATATATGCTTGTGTTATAGACCCCATCTTCTGCCAAACATATGTACGTTTACAGGCATATAAAGCAATTTCTGCTTTCCTTACCCGTTCTTCGACGTTTAATTTCCAGCTAAGCTTGGAGTCCAGAATTACCCCTAAGTATAGGGTGGGCCATGTAAAATTTGCTCTTTGAATCGGCTATAAAAAAACTAATGAATATATTTTCAAACTTTTTTTTTTATTTTGAAGATTGAACATTGTCATTTATGAATGAAAAATAATATTGTTCAAATGACTGCCACGACTAGCTTTACAGTAGGCCATTCGATCAACCCAATTTTTAAGCACATTTTCGATTGTTTGGGCTCCAATTTCATGAATGGCGACTTCAATTTTGGGTTTTAAAGCATCAATCGTCTCTGGATGGTTCGTATAGCATTTGTCCTTAACGGAATTTCGGCTGATTATTCGGTTTTCAAAAACGGTAGCCAAAAGTTCGAGTGTAACTTTAGCAGTGTGACAGTTGCACCGTCCTGTTGAAACCAAATGTCGTCCATGTCATCCTCTTCAATTGTTGGGAACAAAAATTCGTTGAGCATGTCACGGTAACGCTCGCCGTTTACTGTAACCGCGGCTCCTCGCTCATTTTCGAAAAAAAAATGGACGGATGATGCCGCCAGACCAAAAACCGCACCAAACAGTGACTCGTTGCGGATGCATTTGCTTCTCTACAGTAACGTGTGGATTTCTGAGCCCCAAATCCGACAATTTTGGTTATTGACGTAGCCTCCGATGTGAAAATCAGAAAAGAAGAAGAAGCCTCACCACTTTGGAAAAAGGTTTTCAATATTTCCCAATTTTGTTCAAGCGTATAGCGTCCCATTTCGTAAATGTCAAACCTTTAAGTAAATTATGAACACATTTGACATGTCATTTGTGTTACCATTCTCAAAAAAATAGATGGTTCGAAAAACAAACGTTATGTGGCCCACCCTGTACTTTGCACTGGATGAAAGTGGAAAAGTTTGTCCGTTAATATTATTGTTCCAATTCATACCAAATAGCTCACCACTATGTAGAAGGAGTTAATAAAATGTAAAACTAGCGCAAACATTTTTTTTTTTTTAATATTATATTATCTATTCTTGAATTATATTTTTTTTCTATAGCTACCGTTTATTACCCTTTTATCTTAGTTTTAATATATATGTAAATATATTATATGAGGATAATGAACCGTTGTTGGGAATCGCAATTAGTGCTACTTTTCTCTCATAAAAATTACCTTTCACGCTGTTCAAGGTTACGCAAAGCTTATGTCTCAATGAGATGACATTTTTAAAGAAAACAAAATGGCACAAAGTTTTTTCATAAATTTGTTGAAAACAATTACAACTAACCATTTCTTTTTAACAAATAATGCTAAATGTCTATAAATGGGTAGTGACTGGGTTCGAAACTCCGGGCATAAAACACCAAATGATGAACATTTTTTTTTCAATAGGGTTCGCTCCTCGGCAGGCAATGGCAAACCACCGAGTGTATTTTTGCTATGAAAAAACTCCTCATACAAACTATCTGCCGTCCGGAGGCGGCATAAGTCTGTAGGTACCTCCATGTGTGGAAGAACATCAAGACGCACACCACAAATAGGGGGAGGAGGTCGGTCAAACACCCAACAAAGGGTATATACGCCAAATACACGCTATATGGTATATATATATATATATATATTTATAATTTTTAAAAATAAAAAGTGTTACTTATATATTATTAAACGATGCGTTTTTAAGCAAAACGTATATACATATTTAACCACATAGATATGTATAAAATTGTGGACGATGACCAAAACTTAAATAAATTATGTAGAACACATCTAATGCGCTCTCTTAAGTAAAAACTAAAAAAAAAATATAACAGCGAAGCCACAGTATCACAGAAACCCTTGTTCTTGATGCCACCCAAAATTGCTTTTCTATCGCAACTTCCAAAAGTTTACAGATATTTCATAAAAATCAGAGATGCGAGCACTTTACTTCACAATAAAATAAATAAATGGAAAACGTACATCTGCATACATTTTGTGCAAATTGCTTTTCAAAAGGAAAGAGGAACACGTTATAAGTATACTTAAATTCTCATATTCATGAATATATTGTAAATACTGGCGTGTTTAACCAACAATTTTCATTATCACGAAATGGTATCAAAAATATACAGGAACAATCCATTCACTCATGTATTGTGCATGTATATAAGAAAAGCAGGATTTTATTATATAAAGCCTAACTCAATTTCCATATTCCAAAAAATACCTCACCTCCATCGCTGTTTGCCTTGAATGCGTAATTTTGTTCCAAAACAAAAGAAACTTCCAAAGGATCGAAAGTTTCATGCGCTATGACACATGCAAATGGCCTTTTAGATGTGGTCAATGCTTTGTCCTCGGCGGTCGCATTGGCTTTTAAGGCAATAACATTTAGTCCTGCGGAATGGCGCAAAACGTTTGACGGGCGGATATTTATACTTCTTCTCTATATTGAAATCGGTAGGCTCGGTTGTTCAAGTGAGGATGGAAAAGTGGAAATTGATAAATGAGAGATGTGCTGAAGAAAATTAACAAAATATTTAAGAGTAAACATGAATTTATTGTAAAATGTGTACTTCGTGTTTGGCCACTCTAATATTTTTGGTGATAATATAATATGAAAATTCTTAAAAGTGTTTATAGGATATAAAATGCATATATGTCTGTATGTTTGTACTATGATGAGGTAAATGGCTATGTAGAGAAGCGCAGTGACAAGAAGGTGAAGTGAATTTTTCGTGTTCGCCAGAGGCGAATTTATTTAAGCCGCTTTTGCTTTTAATATTATATATATATATGAGAAAACAGTTCACTGATTTATTGTAAGACAAATTATTTACCTTAATAAAATCTGATCATAATGCGTAAATTGTTCAACATCGAAATGGATTTGGAACAATTGGGTTAATAGTGCTCTGCTCCTCTTAATTTTCATCGTTTGTGATTACATGCTGAGCATTGCGGTATTTGTTTTCTTTGAGAACCCCCGAACCCTTCCAATCGTTATAAAAATAAATATCTACATATTTACTCACATACTGCAAAGTTCACAAACTTAAAGAAGATTAGCTGAACTTTTTACTAAACATATCTATGACAAAAAAGTAGTTCATATGCATGAGAAGGAATTTGAACATTACAAGTATACTTCTTCTCGTTGATTGACTTTACAACAGGCTAAGTGTTTGACCAATTTTGACCAACCAGAAACAAAGACAATTTTTTTTCTGAACAAGCTCCCGATAAAGAAATATGTATTATAAAAAACTAAATTTAATATAGAAAAGCTTTTGTCCTTGACAGCTCTCAGTGAAGTTGAAGAGTTCTTTAACACCTGCGAAAAATTCAATTACACAGGCCTACAAGATCCACTTTTTGGTTTTTGTTTTATGTGGGAGTTATTAGAAATTTTTTGTTGTAATTTTTCCAATTAAATGAAAGGCCTAGAAAGTTGGAATATTATTTATTTTTCGTGTTGTTACTTTCTAATATAACCATTGCCTTGAAACATAGCCCTTGATTTAAGTGGTTTTCGGATTAGAATCGGATGTTTAATAAGTAACTAGTAGTGGTACCTCAGTTTTCCGTCGCAACTGTTTCCCTTTCAATGATTTGGCTTCTTTGTCAGCCCAAACAACGACACCACAGGAGTTCGGCAGAAAAGTTAGCGAGATTCATTTCATCTCTGGATATGATATTGTGGTAGGTTATGCTAGGCTCTCTAAATCATAATGCCATTTTCTGGGTATCGTCCCATGGTCCTTATGGCTATGTTCACAAAATTGTCTGGACAGTGCCTATACATATTTTCTCCTTCTTTGCCGCTTCAACGAACTAAAATCTTATGTCTTTCAATACAAATTTCGCCTTAGAATTCGCACGGCGTTTGATCCGGCGAATAATGTGAAAGAACAAAACAAGAGATGCTGCTGGCTGAAGCAACTTGATAGACAATGCAAAAGAGCCAATGGATTTTGGTTGGACGACCAGTGCGTGGATCATTTCAGCGTGTTTTTGGCCATCTTGAAAACTTCCTTTCCACGTTTCTTGTGACTTTCTTATTGAAAATGACCAGATTCATCATTCTGAGTAAAAAATTCTAAACGAGACTTTTATAGTTTTTCTGGGATGTGAATATAAAAAATATACTCTTAAGCTCGAAGCTATCTGGAAAGCGCTCGCCTGCAAAGGAGTGCCTGAAAAAATAATCAATATCATCAAAGAGCTGTACGCGGGCGCTTGCTGTCGCGTCAAACACGAAAACGTTCTAAGTAACGGGGCCGGGGTGCAAACCGGTGTGAGGCAGGGTTGCGTACTATCTCCGCTGCTTTTCAATTTAGTTCTGGATTTAGTAATGCGGCAAGTCTGTGCGACCAACAGAGGTATATCCTGGGGTAAGTGTGGCCACCTGGAGGATTTAGACTATGCTGACGACATATGTCTGCTGTTGCATAAATATTCACACATATCAGCAAAACTTCATGCGGTGAGTAAGGCCGCAGCCCAAACTGGACTAAAAATCAATATCGCGAAGACTAAAGTTATGCGCATCAACACCAGCGAATCGCAAGCTCTTCAGATTGCCGGCACACCCCTGTAAGATGTAGGTGGATTCTGCTACCTGGAGAGCATTACCTCCAAAACTGGCGGGTCAGCAGCTGCCATACGTAACCGTATATCAAAGGGATGCGCTACATTTGGCATGCTCCACATTGTTTTCAAAAACAATTTTTCTCCAGATTTCTATTAAACCAAACATTAGTTGTTAAATATACATATATACGTTTCATAACTTTCCGTAAATATTGACTTAATACATGTAGATGAAATGAGACTTTTTTTCAATTTCAAACGTTTATTAAAAAAAAGTGGTTACAAATTTAATCTTCAAAATAATAGCCATCGCTAGCGACACATTTTTCCCATCTCTCAGGCAATTTGTGGATGCCGCGCCAAAAAAATTGTCCGTCTTTAGCCGCAAACCAATCATCGAGACATTTTTTGGCTTTTTCGTGAGAATTGAAGCGCTGCTCGGAAAGCGCGTGGCCTATCGATGCAAACAAATGATAATTGGAAGGCGCCAAGTCTGGTGAGTAAGCCGCATGCACCAGCGGTTCCCAATCTTACGTCTCCACCAATTTCCGGATGGATGTGGCGGTACATTGTCATCAAGAAAAATTACTTTGTGACGCCGATCGGCATATTCTGGGCGTTTTCGGTGTATAGCGCTGTTCAAATCGGCCAATTGTCGTTGCTAGCGTGCACCGTCAACTGTTTCACCTGGTTTTAATAGCTCGTACCAAATCATACCACCCTGATCCCAGAAAATACACAGCATTGCCTTGCGGCCGAAGCGATTTGGTTAGACCGTTGTTTTTGGCTTGTGGCCGGGCGGACCATACGATCGTTTACGCTTGGGATTGTAGAAATACACCCATTTTTCATCACCCATAACGATTCAATGCAAAAAAGACTTCCTTTTGAACCGGGAGAGCAGTATTTCACAAGTGGTTTTTCGGTTCTCTTGCTGCCTTTCAGTCAGTTAATGCGACACCCATCTTCCGACCTTTACCATAAAATCATGCCCACGTCTTTCAAACGTTTGGAAAGGGTTTTTTGGGTCACTCCCAACTACTCTGCCATCATTTCTTGCATTTGACCGTCATCTTCATCCAACAATGCTTGCAATTCGGCGTCCTCAAACTTTTTCGGTGGCCGGCCACGGTCCTCGAAAAAATGCATTGTTGTATGAAAAAATGCATTGTTGTATGAAACGTAACCAACCATGAACTTAATATTGTTGACAGATGATAGACGAAAACACAAGACATTTGGGAAGGTTTAAAAATACTCCTAGCGACATCTATGGGGTAATAGCTGAAAGTCTCATATCATAGGTATCTATTATGATTGGTAAAAAATCGGAAAAGCAATCTGTAAACTCAAGCTCAAAAAATTGTTTAATATTTTTATTATTTTTAATCTCAACCCGTTACCTTTCAGTTAGTTGCTTACTTTCAGTTTCTAGTTAGATTTGCTTGTTTTTTGTCTTATTTTACCAATTTCGTAGAACATTCGGATACACAGGTAATTCCGAAACTATTCACATTTAGTTCAATGTTTCGCTCAACCCTCAACACACATACCCTGAGTAAAGGTACAGTCTGTCTAATAGAAACGTGGCCGCCATAATACATTCAATAATGGCTTCGCATCTTAGAGTCATACTCTGTGTTAATTTCTGTGCAAGTTGTGGGCTAATCCGCTCTAAATCAGTCGAATTTGAATTGATCACTGGTTGATATGTCTTATATGTCTATATATGTCTTTCCTCTGAGCTTTTACTTAATTATTGCCTAAACATTGTCAATAGGGTTGACATTAGGCGACTATGAGGACTAGTACAACATTTTCACTCTAAACACCTTCGTCTTCTACATACCAAGGTGGCTAGTACTTCCAAACATCTTCGCAGATGACAGTAATAATGCTATTGGGTAAATTTTATTTATCAGAACTGCAATCAAATTAGCGGTTAACAAAAATAAACGGCCAAATAAATACTTTCGGAAAAGCAACCCCAAAAATTAACCTTAACTGGATGCTAAACAGACCGTTGAAGTTGTCGAATATTAGCAATATAAAAGAACCGACGTGTGTAACTATTCGCCCAAAAGGAAGATTCATCCAAGAATTTTTTGTTTGCCCAATTCCGTTTATTTAGGAACCAGCATTAACACCGATAACAATGTCAGCCTTGAAATCCAACGTAGAATCTCTCTTGCCAACAAGTGCTACTTTGGACTAAGTAGGCAACTGAGCAGTAAAGTCCTCTCTCGACGAACAAAACTAACACTCTACAAGACTCTCATCATGCCCGTCCTAACGTATGGCGCAGAAGCGTGGACGATGACAACATCCGATGAAGCGACGCTTGGAGTGTTCGAGAGAAAGATTCTGCGAAAGATTTTTGGACCTTTGCACGTTGGCAACGGCGAATATCGCAGGGGATGGAACGATGAGCTGTATGAGCTTTACGGCGACATAGACATAGCGCAGCGAATAAAGATCCAGCGGCTTCGTTGGCTGGGTCATGTCGTCCGAATGGATACAAACGCTCCGGCTTTGAAAGTATTCGATGCGGTAGCAGCTGGTGGTAGCAGAGGAAGAGGAAGGCCTCCTCTGCGTTGGAAAGATCAGGTGGAGAAGGACTTGGCTTCACTTGGTGTGTCCAACTGGCGCCGGTTAGCACGAGAAAGAAACGACTGGCGCGCTTTGTTAAGCTCGGCCAAAATCGCGTAAGCGGTTATCGCGCCAATTAAGAAGAAGAATCCCGTTCTGAATTTGCCCATGCCGTGAAGATTTTGACCATGCAAATCTTTTTTCAATGTGTGGTAATGAGAGCGGCGAAATTTGAAGTGTTCCACTCGTAAACGTCCTTGGATCGTATCTCTGGAGACATTAACACCACTTTTACTTAAAATTATTTCAGCTCCACTCAACGATAAGTTCGGCTTTGTTAAAAACAAATAGTTGATCTTCTGGATTGGAAGAGATATTGTTTTGAGCCTCGTCCACAAAAAACGTATAAGCGCCAATTATACTAATATATAAGCCAAGACACTTACGTAAAATTCTCCACGTAGTCGAAGGACAAAGGTCAACAAGTTGAGAACGACGATGAATCCACATTTCAGCGTCTTCTTCAACCTTTCGTTCTATGAAGTTCAAAGTAAATTTCCACAATTCGTAGATATCGATAGTTGACGAAAACGGCATTTTAATAAACCAAATGCATTTTAAGTTTTTACGTGTATTTGGCAAAACGTATAATTGTATTCTCTTTCGGACTCGGTTAAATTTTTTTTTCGGTACGGTGTTTATAAATAGCTCCGAAGTGGATACGCAGAATCTCAACGGATATGGTAATAGGTCGAACACAATTCAGGCAGCTCCTGAGAAATAAATGCAAATTTGAACACACGCGAATCATATATTTTACTGCGAAAATCCGAAACAAAACATCCAAAAATCTCAAATTAGTACCACAAATGCCTTGCATAGTTATTGATATGATATCGTACCTATTTATGTCTATGTCTATATTGATCTTATTTTTTGCTCGCTGCTGTATTTGTAAGTTGTTAGACTTTATTAAAAAAGCAGCATATGGTAATCCACAACAATAATTATATTATAATTTGAATTTCAAGAGTGAATCCCGCTTCCACCTTTATACTTTATTTTCATTAAATAGTTTGCACTTTCATGATGCCCCTAAAGCGTTTTTTAAACTTTAAATTTAAAGCAAGGAAAATAATAACAATTTCTTTCAATTATCTTTTAACATAAACATATATGAGTGGGCCACATCCACCACACACACCTACGCTTTTCACTTTTTGTAAACACAGAAATTTCCCCATCTTCGAATGATAATGTCGAGGACTCCAATAGGTCGTTTAAGTAAATTTGTGTTAAAACAAGTCAACTTTTATTATTTGCCAAGAATTTACCTGCTAATTTGCTTAATATTAATGATTTAAGTAGTTCAAGTCAACCAACTCTCTTGATAAAAACGCTTCGGGTCCCCTTCGGCACCCGGGTCTGGCCAGACCCCCATGTGTTTATATGCATTTGTATCGGAATATGTGGCAAATACGCCACATTTATAATCTATTTTGAAGTGTCGCATATATATTTAATATCGTATATATTTTTAATTTCTTACCTTTTCATTGGTTTTGGCATACATTGAACTACCTACAGAAAGAAAAATATTTTGGTTTGTGAAAAAAAGTATTTTTTTGTTATGTTCTTTGACTCATTCCGAAAAAGGTTGAAGACGAATATGTATAATATGTATGAAGCTTTTCGCCTCCTTGTAGACAAAAACGACAATCTCTCTTCGCTTTGAGTGTATCGGCTCCGTTTAGTTGGTTGACTACAATATTCCCAGGGAGTAGTGGGATTATTCACACGGGTTTCGATGTTTGCAAGAACTAATGTGTTCGATAAAGTCGTTAACAATTTTCGTCTCGCATCACTTTTTCTGAGCCCATCAACTTCCTTCCAAATATGACACAAAACTTTGCCAATGCCATAACATCCAACATGTTGCATGTTGTGTGCATTATAGTAAATAATGGGCGATAGTTTTTTTGCTTCGCCGTCACAATCTTTGGTATAATGAACGGTGGAAAATAAATTAACCACTTTCTTCTTTTTTGGTACATAGCCGCTGATTGTAACAAGATTTTTACGAAAAGCAAGCATTGACGAAAGAGCTGTGCGAGAATTGTTTATTTTACTTTCTGGTGGAATGCAGTGCTTTTTTTTGGATCGTACGGTACCAACTAATGCAAGACCTATTGCAAGGAGGCGCTTAGCTCCTTTCAATGTGACGAAAAAGTTATCAGCTATTATTGCACATTTTCCCCTTGATCAAATTTACGTTCTTCTCCTTACCAAAACAAATTTATCGTGTCCAAATTTTGAATTGACGATGGGACATTGCTTCTCGAAAAATGGGCAAAGCCTCCGAACGCCGTGTGTTACACCCAAGACCAAAAGAATACCAATAAATGCCTCAAGCTCAGTGCTAGTCAGATCAATCCAAACTCTTGGTTTCGCTTCTGGATGTGCTTCATTCCACTTTTAAATGGCTTCACTTGCATTTCGATTTGTTTCCATAACAGTAATTAATGAAATATTGGGTGTAAAAAAATTCTTGAGTACCTCAATACGAGTAGCAACGGAATTTTGATGCCTTGGCCCGGAGCGAAGTCGTATAATATTGTGTTGCCGAATACGAATAGCCTCAGATGGCTTATCATTCTTCCACTTTGTTCTATCTCTGCTGTAGAAAAACTGATCGTCAGCACTTGGTTCTGGAGCAGCCGTCGACTAATTCAATAAATCGTGCTCAATTTCTTCATCGCTGTCAAGTATTTTTTTGGATCGATTATTTCTTCCTGCTCACTCCAGTTCATCGACCATTATGCTGCTTTTACGCGTAAATTACTTTTTATTTGGCACTAACGTGTTAAGTGTTCTACGTTCAGTACACAAAAAAAGAAAAAGGAATTACACAAAAACCGGTTTATACGAGTATATTTGCTGCTAAGCTAAATTACCGTAAAATATAGTCTAAATAAATATAGAAAAATGCAGGCATAATAAACAAAATGCATCATATTTTCATTCATTTGTATAGGGGTCTAGCCAGACCTGAGGTGCCCAATCGAAGGTGTAACTTTTTCGCCCTATTCCAGAATCCTTTTTAAAAGGTTAAATCCATAAATCGATAGAAGATTAAATTTTAGGAAGCTACTCGGAAACTTAAATCGTAAGCTATAATATAAATATGTCAAATTCACGTCCAAAGCCGAAAAAGCCAGACCCGGGTACCCAACGGAGGTTTAAATCTATGGAGACTCAAACTTCTTCGATGGAAGATTTTGCAGTTGAGATTAAATATGCTCAATTGTTCCATTGAGATTTGAATTTAATTTGTTTTCATTCCAAAAATGTTTTATACAAAACCACATTTTTAATAATATTCTTTTATTTTATTTTCTTAATCGACTTCGATTATACAATAATTATTTTTACATTCAAAATTTTTACTACTAACCCTAATTAAACTTAATTTAGTGTCAAACTTTTTAGCCGCATTTCATAGTTCAGCTGTGTCGCCAGTTCCTGATGTTACGAAACCACGAACGCTGCTTTCTGATGACACATTGTTTTCCTTTAATTTTACCCTACAGTATTAACTCAGAAGCTGATATTTTGAATATGTGAATATGTGGCCAAGATACGCCGTTCTGCGACGCTTTATTGTCTGCAGGACGTTAAAGGCGGTTTAACTTGGAGCGTCACTCAACTGATTGTTGTTGTTGTTTTGTCCAGGACGGAGGCAGCTTTTCATTGTTCCAGATGGCTGTCATTAGTTCAGGCTGTATGCCATCTTCGCCTGCTACTTTGTTGAGCTTCAGTTTCTCAATTGCATCTTTAATCTCCGGTAGGCTGGGGCAGATTGTTGTTATTTTATTGTTGGTTGTTGTTGTGCTGCCCACTTCAAAGCTAGGTATACTGCTAAGAACAATGTTGCAAGTTGCTTCAAGTGGATCTTCTATCTGCGGATCTGATCATCATTGGAAGTCGGGCTGCCAACTATGCGATACAGCTGTGTCATGTGGTTTACTCCTGCTGCCGCTTCGGCATCGCTAGCAAGGTCTTCAACGAACTTTCTCCTATCATTTCTGGTCGATTTTTTTACTTGCTTCGCCACCTCTCTGTAGGCTGGCCGAAAGGAGCTCTGGCTCATAAGTTGCCTTTTAAGTTCGTTTCTGCGCTGAATGAAGTTGTGTCAGAGATCCATGGTTTGCTGTTGGTGGTCTTTATTGTGCCCAATTTTTCCTGAGCGGGGAGTTTATAGCTTCCCAATCAGTGCTGTTGTGGTTGGTGAGCAGCTTCTCGCGAATGGCGCAAGTTGTTTCATTTTTGGTAGCGGGATCACGCAGGAGCTGAACTTTGAGGCGCTTATGCCTGCGTGGTGTGTACTTTTCTTACTGCATTTCAGCTCGATCTTGACGTCAGTGGTAATTAACTCGTGGTCGCTGTCTATGTCGGCTCTCCGTTTGTTCCTGACATCAAATAACGTGCCTCTTCATTTACGACTCACGAATCGTCCCACTGGATGAGGTCCAAGTGTATTTATGGATTTCCTTGTGGGGGAAGATTAAGCCACCAATAATAAGCTGAAACGTCTGGCACACATCAATTAGTCTGCTGCCGTTGTTGTTACGTGATCCGCAGCCATGCGTTGTGGGTTCGAATCCCACGTCAAGCACGGTCCTCGCACTTTTCCAAATTTATCTACTTTCCCTGTTTCTAAAAAAAAATTATTCCTCATCTCCAAAAACCTTATCCTTTCCATCCTTACTCCCGCACAATTGGCTACGCATTATTTGCATTGTGGCTGCTAAAACAAGCAAAACGAAAAACACAGAGTCACACGCGGTAATAGCCCAAACACACCAAATTTAGCGAAGTCCTCAACCATCTGTGCAATCCTTCTTGCACAAAAATTTGAAGTACAGATGGCGCTCCAAGCAGTAAGAAGGCGTTGTTCCTAAGCAACGACAGGTGAGCATTCCCACCATTTAGGACTGGTAGCGGCAGGCTTATCATCTTCCCTGTCAGAAACCAAATACATTAACGTAACCAACGCAAGACGAAGCCTCGGGTACGCGATCTCTTCTATGATGACGACATTTGGCACACATACCAGGATACGAATAGCACAATGGAACGTTAGGACTCTCAGGGAAGCATCCAGACAAGCCCAAATCGAAGTGCAGCTGGCGACCTACAACATCGACATACTCGGCGTAAGCGAAATGAGATGCAACGGCAGCGGTGAAAGCACGTCAGCGTATGACAACACAATGCTGCACAGCGGAAAAGATGACAGAGGTGAAAGCGGCGTTGGCCTTATAATTTCTAGGAAAATGCGTAACATCTTGCATTCTTGGAAGCCAATCTCAGACCGCATAATCCTAGCACGCTTTTGCAGTAACGCTCATCGACACGTTAGCATCGTACAATGCTACGCTGCAGCAGAGGACTCTGATTGTGCTGCCAAAGAGGAGTTTTACGCACAGTTAACGGCCACACTTAACTCCACCGCAGAGGCGATATAACTTTCTTCATGGGTGACTTCAATGCGAAAAAAGGCAACCAGAACTTCCCATGGCTTCTTCACATTTTTTGTAAATTCTATTAGGAATTATTTTTAAGAAAATTTTAAGACATTGGTTCATGAGGCCCCTGTATTAATCGCACTTTTCGCGCTGGTTTTCTTCGGTAATGTGATAAAGCTGGGCAAGTTTTCTTAAATAACTATCCATATATACGCAATTACCGAAAAGTTGTGTAAAATTTGAGTAAATTTGCTTAATTTATAAAAGCAATATCAGATTTTATTTTCAATTATCGGTATGTGACCCTTGGGCGTGGTTATTGACCGGTTTTGCTAATTTTCTATGCCTCACAACCTTGGACACACAGTAATACGTGCCAAGGCTCTTTTTATCGTTCGTACGGACTCTCATTATTCTGAGCATTTTGGTGTATATACATATACATATATGTCCATATCTATCTCGATTCCTTTATGCTGTTGCATACAACCGTTATGTGCGTGCGGGTATAAAAATGGTTTTCCAAGTCAATCGCTTTTTTCGATTCTTGACGAATTTAGTTCACGTCAAGACCGGTTCATCTCAATCTCGAGAAATTTCATCAGCTTCAAAAACGAATTTGCCATTTCCATATGTAAGTTTAGATTTATGCGTGCTGAACTATTATCTTGGATCAAAACAATAACTATAGAAAGTTAAAAAACGTGTAAGTAAGAATCAAGTGTATTATACAATTTTTTTTTTCCTAGTGTAAGCCAAATTGTGGAAATTATTTGCCAAAAATCAGTACGCAAAATGAGGTTTGTACTTGTAAAAGCTTTCGCTCGAATTCGTTGATAATCGAATTCCTAAATAGTACCAAAATTGGATTCTGAGTACCTAAAATTGGATAATTTTCTTTAGTACCTAAGTATTGTACATATTTTATGTATGCAACTTTCTGCATTCTTATGCATACGCGTATACATATATGCACATATGTGGGCGTATAAAATGCTTTACAGCGTCTAGTGGTACGGCAACAAAATGTGACAGTTATTTATCTAGACATCAGCAATAGTCAATACTCTGCTTTTGGAATACTCCGTTTCGAGGCTCGACTTACAGAGTAAGTCATAGGGCTTACTTTATACACAAGTACACACATTTGAAAGTTCATTTATGTGTATGTATGTAAATTTTCGAGCATACTCTGCAGGAAAATTCACTGCTATTGAACTGGATCGCTTCTAGTGAATGAAGAGCCATGATATGCATTCCTTCTCTTTTCCAAGGAAGTAACTGTAGTAGTACTAAATACGACAGACGAGGACTATTACTTTCTGCTTCCCTTTTTTATAATTCCGAACCAGTGTAAATCGTAATGCAATACTCGTACGTAAGAGAAGTAAAATGATATCCTGGCTTTTGATGTTGTCGTTATTACAATAATCGAGGGCTTAGAGTACTTCAGTACAATTCAGCAGATCCTATGTTCGATACAATATATAAATAATATAAATTTTATTAAAACTCAACTGTATGTCACATTCATTGGAAAATACTGTGCCTGATAGCTGATTGTTGGCCTTTATTTTTCTATTAAAACCGATGTCGCTATTTCCCTGCAGGGTAATTCTCAGAGGCCACGTCTAAGACGTCTCGTAGAAGCAAGCTAGCTGGATGGTCTCTTGAATGCAGTCGTTAAGCGAGAGCATCAACAAAAACCAGTCCCAAATCGAAGAATTCCAAACGTACATGCCATACATACATCCATATGTATGTAAGCACACAGCATTGGTTTTGACTCTCATTACAGGTTCGTTGATCTGTTGAGCTTCGAATCTAACAAAATATGAAGAGAGCAAACTCATGACTGCAACGGCCTTAAAGCAATCACGGTCTTTCTAGTTGATTGGTTGTCAGTATCAATTCAACCCCGTAACTTGATTGGGTGGCTCGGACTACTGAAATGTTGTAATATTTTTAAATAGTTTTTTGTAGTTTGTATAATGCACATTTATGCTACTAAAACTTGAGTTTTACTTAAATATACACATAACGCACCTACAAACGTGGCTGTGTATGTATGCACATACACCTACATACTATATGTATACAAGATCGTCGCAGAGAAATACATTTCTGCTCCTATTAAAAGTATGCAATCAATAGCGGGTTCTCGCGAAGCATGTAAAGACTCTGAACGCCTGCGAGCGTATGCTTCAGAAAGTTCGTACGTAGATACACACTTATTTGTATACGTTTCTATAACCGCCGTTGACAGTAGCAAAAATGAAATACTGTGCAAAGAAGTTGTATGTGCAAAGAATATATTTTATACTTAAACCGGAAACTAAAATAATTAAACATATTAAAGAATTTCAGTGTACACAAATAAATTCGTTAGATGCAATGCATACTCGTACATGCGTGCCCATGGAATACGTATAAATTTAGGTGCAAACCGTTTGGTTTAATCATGAAATCCGATATATGGGCTTGCTGTTTAAAATTAGTCAAACAAAGTGCGGTTCTCTCCGTCCAAGTTTTGGAGTAAAAGTAAAGATAAAAATGTGTGGTCGCATAAGCAATGAGTGTGAATTGTGAGAAAACAGCACTCAATTCAATCGCAAAAACCTAACACAGTAACATATTTTCTTGAATAAAATCTTAAAATCATCGTTTTACTTACGAGTATTTAGTAATTATATCGTCATCTAGCTTTACAAATGCGTTTGAATGCATTAACTTTGTAAATTAAGCATGGGGTATTTTGTGTATCCAAAAAGTGAGAAATAGCTTTGAGGACAGTAATTACTTTGCCATATATTTTATCAAGAATTTATTATAATTAAAAAATCCAGATGCAAATGCCAACAGGCATTTTCATATATTTATGATAAAAATAAGTAATGGAATTTAGAGGGCAAAATACTTGAACAGATATACCAAAATCGTACATTTATGTATGAATATATCTGTACCATAAAGTTTTTTATTTTATGACAACATTTTATCAGGCCCCGAAGTTAAAATAGGTGGTTGAAATAGGCATTAAAGCTTACAATAGTAAAACATCACACGATATCTAAGGAACAATTTTTCTGATTCTATTATACATTAAGTTTCTCAGATGAAGTGGAAAAAATCCTACCGAGTGTCAACTAGTTGTGGTACAAAGTAAATTACAGTTTTTATTTAGAAATGGGCACTGTCAAATGCATTTGCGTATGTATTGTGTTATGTATTCGAAACGAGTGAAAAAGTAAAAACAAAACCGGAAAATCAACAAATCAAAGAATGTTAGTGTGCGTGTGTATATGCATATCAGCAAAGTTCATTTCCTATCAAGGCAATTCAACGGTGGTAAAACATCAAAAAGTGGAAAAACTGTTATTTGCAGTATAGTGGCTGCATATTTTACATTTCGTATACGAGTACGTACTAAATTCGTCATTAGAAAGATATATCTACAATCGTTTACTTGTATATGTGAATTTGTTTAAAAGCCGGCTCATCGTAAATTGGAAAGGGCAGAGAACATGTTTACTGAAAAAATAAATACGTAAAGGTAAGTTACCTTATAAGCATAAACCTTATTTTGAACATTATTTTCGCTTTGCGATGCTTTTGGTAAAGAGTGGTATAAGTTAATATTAGTTATAAGAGCGCAATGTTTTATAAAAATTTTTTTTTTTAACATTTAATTATTCTTTTTTACTTTGGGTTTGTGCATTGCAATCATTTGAGACTCCAACAGTTTTTTTTTCAATAGCTATCGCCTCTTTACACGAATGGTAAACCTCCAAGTGTATTTCTACCATCAAAAAGCTCCTCCTGCCATTCGGAGGTGGCATAGTAGTAGGTCCCTATATCGGACTAAGCATTGTATAACGATTTGTCTTAAAACTTACTTTTGAAATAAAATTAGGTTAAATGTGTTCAAGTTTAGTACTCATTGGCGGAATATGTTAATGGAGATTTAGGTGGCAGAGTTTCGATACTTTCTTATCATGGAAGCCTGTGCTCTAATTGAAAAATAAAATATTGAAGCAAACTAAAAATACTAGTAATTATTCAAGCGAACACTAAGTGCTTAATTATGGTAAATTAAATGTTAAGCCGAAAGCGGTTGTCTAAATTGGTAATGATGGTATATACATGCATACCAAATATTAATATCCCCGAAAACGTTGCAATAATGTTACCGTTTACAAATAGTTTTGCCCACAAATATTTTACCAGTATATAACTCATTATACAAGCAAACATATTTTAACAATATTTATTGTATTTGATGTTGTTATGCATCGAGAAAAACTTTGGAGTTAATTTCAGCATGTTCAGCAATATATATTTGTGCGTATTTATTTGTAAAACACCAAACGACCTTGGCTGACTTGACTTCGCTAAATATACGTGGACATATATCTATTCATAAATATAGAAATATATTACTAAATTTATATATTATATATATGATAATACACGTTTATTAATGGTTGTACCCGTAATATTGGCAATGTATTGCATTATTTTTTTAATATTTCCGAAATTCACTAATGCTTTACACTGATCCTACTGAGAGGAGATACTACACAAGGGTTATTTGAAAGTGCAATTTAAAAACTTGGTTGATTACCCAAATGTGTTTTTGTCTCAAAATAAATAGCGTAAATAGCGATTCACATGTGAATCAATAACACTTCCACCCAAAGAAAATAAAAATATATTAGTAAATAAAGTAATAGGAATAAAAGCGGTTTTAATTATTAATAGAAAAATGTTTCAGAAGTGAAAAAAATATTAGATTAAGATGGGCCCATTTTTATTTAGCTCTAAAAGCTGAATATGAGCACCTAAAAAAGCAGTGGGCTTATACCAATGTGTTGGAAGGCGTCGTGCCCTTGAATGGTAAGGTAGGTAATAATTGTACTAATTATTGTTTCCAAATAAATAGTAATTGTCGTTTCAGGATGCAGAAAGAGTTCCTTTGTAGTTGGAGGACAAGACGAGTACCTTATTGCAAGTATATAAAGCAACGCGACTAAATAACCCCATGCTTCGGGAGCATGAACTGATGGACCCAATTATTATTTTATGTTATAAATTTATATAGCTCGTGTACAAAAGAATGCAGCTATAATTAAACAATTTTCAACTCTTTTTGATTGTTTTTAATACTTATGAAAGGGGTCCAGTTAAACTGCTATCGGGTAATTAATAAACTCATCAATAGTGGAGTGAAGTTTGCGCCCAAAATCTTTCGTTTCAATAGTCTAATATGTACATATAGTACATCTTATCAATAAATAGTCAAGCATGTTTTCTTCACATCCCTTACTATATTTCGAAAGGTATTTTGTGCTGAAGGGAAGCAAATTAATCAAATTTCAAATAAATTTAATGCGAAAAATAAATTAAAATATTACACTAATGCCAAGATATGTATATATGCCGCCTAAATGTGTGCTTTAATATTGATACTGTTATAGAGAAACGTTTAAACCTGCGGTTTAAGAATAAGATTTAAAATAAAATTAATACAAGGAGAAATGCCAAGCTGAATATGGGCGATAGATGAAGAAAAGGATAGACACAAATACAGAAATAGAACTAAAACATAACTAAAGTAAAATACTTAATATAGCTAAATACTTATATAAAACACTTAAAGTAACTTAAGTAAAATACTTAATATAAGGCAAAGGTGAGAATTAATATGTATGTAAGAAACGAATAAAAATAATGAAAGTCACAATTATATGGATAAAGATAAATAATCCGTTTCAGAACAGGTCAAATCATATCATATCATATACATCATATATATATCATATACACCTACAATCCTCTTCCAATATGCAAGGACAAGATCATGCTCCCGGGACTCATCTGCTGGGTATTGGTACCGATCGACTTCATCTGCTTGACAAGATTGAACATTTCAAATTCATCAATAATGTCACATCACGTATAAAGATCATATATAACTTGAAGTAGTTCACAACAAGTTAGACTCTCATTCCTTTCACAAACCTTTTGCCACTATATATGTATGCAACGTTTTAAGGAACTCTATACTTTACTAGGGCATAAAGAACTTCTTTATAATATTTAAATTACTTATTTCAAAAACAACAAAAAAATGAGCCCACTGAATCCCCATTCGAAAACGTCACATTAAATGCTAGTTTTTCTGACAACCTAAATGACGTTTTTTTGACAAGTGACAATTTTTTTATTTTAGAGATTTTAACCAATATAACTTGGTCTGGACACCAGCGAATGACAATTTAGCTTTGTTTCCTAATAATGTTTAAGTTTTTCTGAAACACATATTATAGACAATCTATTAAGCCTGAATCTCTCCCATATGTACAATATTTACAAATATGTGTACAGCTGTGTTCAAAATAATGGAAGTGCCCATTCCAACTATAAATAATCACAGTTTTTTAACATAGAGGAATATTTTTACACATTCAAATCAATCTGCAACTTGCTTCTGTTCTTTTCAAAAAAATAGGAGTTTGAGTTAAAAACTATTATAAAAAATGTATTATTTAACACTTTGTGTAGAAAAATTAAAAGTGAGTATACAAAAATAAATGAAAAAATAATGAGTACATTTCAAGCATTTCGCTTTGTTTTTAATTTCGAGGAAATCACTACAGCGAAGAAGAGCGTCAAATCATTGCAAATCACAAAGAAACGGTAAAACATATGGAGAAATAAAGCAAACATTCGGGTGTTCTGATGAAATGATAGCGAATGCCCTGTCGTATAAAGGTACACGCGAAAAAAAAATGGTCGCAAACGCAAAAGAACAGAAAAAACGATCGATATATACTCTAAAAAAGAATTCACATGGGCATCTGCAGTAATAAAAAAACGTTTAGATCTCAATGTATGGTATGTGAGGTAACAGTTCGTGGACACTTATTGGTGCACAAATTATATGCGCGAAGTCCACGAAAATTTCCTTTGTTGCAAAAAAGCACGTTGCGGCACGTTTAAAATTTGCGAAAGAACACGTAAATTG
Organism: Anastrepha ludens; assembly: GCF_028408465.1. NCBI lineage: Eukaryota > Metazoa > Arthropoda > Insecta > Diptera > Tephritidae > Anastrepha > Anastrepha ludens. Next base: position 76,192,988 of record NC_071498.1, read on the forward strand.
GCCAAAGGAAAAGTGAAGAAATTGTTTGTGAACGGATGAGACTAAGGTTGCTCTATTTGGAGGAACTGGGACTGGGCAGTATGTCCGTAATCTGCAGAATTGCTGAATATAATCCCCAATGCACCGTCCAGGCAGTCAAATATGGCGGTGCGAGAGTAATGGTATTGGGAAGTTTTTCTTATGGGGCGTTGGTATCAGCAGGTACCAATCCATTCGGCTACTGGGGCCGCCATGATTATTCACTCTATATTAATATTAGGAAAATTATTTAAAATATTTAGATTTTGTATTCAAATATTTGTTTTCTTTATTTTTCTTAATATTAATAAAAAAAGTATGTATGGAGAGACTGAAAAAATAACAGCTTGTGGTAACAAAAATATCGAACAATTTAATTTTTTCAATAAATAAACTTTTTGTTTTATGTTGAGGTCACACCTATTACTATGAACACAACTGTATTTATATTTAAACTCGCTGGTATCCTGCAATTCGGTTTCCGTGGGGGAATGGGTACAAGAGAAGTTTTATTCTATGTCCAGGTGCTTGTTGAAACTGTAGAGGTGTACAAAAAGATGTCTTTCTATGTTTCGTAGACTACGGAAAAGCATTTCACACTGTGCAACATGACAAATTGTTCAATATCTTAAGATCTCTGAATATCAATGAAAAGGAAATCCAAGCAATTGAAAATTTATATGACCACCAAACACCGCATATTGTAGTTGATGGTGACCGTACTGAAGACATACCGATTTCGAAAGGGGCTACATACTCTTAATTATGGCAAATTTCTAAAATGTCGCGACTTTAATCTTCAACTAAAAATGCACTTTATAAATGCTATATAGTATGGAAATATGGACCATAAAACTCTCCGACATGAATAGACTGGAAGCATTTGAAATGTGGCTTCTCCGGAGATTGTTCAAGATACTATGGACCGACCACGTTTCTAATGAAGACGTGCTGCGAAGAGTTCACGGCGACAGACAACTACTCAAAGGCATCAAACGAAGAAAAACTTGGGCATATTCTACAGAACCCTGCATCTCATATTGCAGGGCAAGATTGAAGGAAGAATGGGTATCGGGCGTAAGCAGTTTTCTTAGTTGAGGAACTTAAGGCGGTGGACGGTAAACAACATGTAGGTCCCCTCTTGGTAGCAGCTAGAGACGGCGAATTATTTTCAAATATAGTTCAAAATTTGTATTAAGAAGAAGAAGATATTAAAGAAAAAGAAGATATTAAAGAAGAAGGTATCCTAGATATAATATTTACAAGGCATAACATGAGTTCTTCTCTAGGTGAATGTCTCCACCCACTGTCGTGCTCCGGTCTGCATCATGTTCCTCTTATTGCAATTGGTGGCAGGGGGCATTAAATTTAGAACTCACTTTAAAAATTACAGTTTTAGGAACTGAAATTTTGTTGCTATAAATGTCATAATGCTAAATGGTATGCTATACTTCGACTAAATATGCATGATTTTTGTCAGACTTATCAAAAGAAGTGAGGAAGTAAAATCTCTTGGTGCTAAAGGATTTAAGCGAACTTAAGAATTTTAGGAACAGTTATAAAAACATCCTTTCGCAAGTTTAACTCTAGACGAAAGAAGAGTCCGTAAAAACTATGACGCAAAATTTGAGTCTGCAATTAAATTTAATCTCTTTGACATTTCTCTTTAGAGGCCGCAAATAGCTTGGCGAATTTTTTCAGCTCAAACATGGAGCCCAATACGATTCTGAGCGATGATGTTGCTTCTAACCTGGACTCGCCTATCAATTTTGGGAACTTTCCACAACTATTGATGGCGTTGTACAGGTATTTCAAATCATCATCTCAAACAGACGAAGATGGTTTTTGCTCTTCCTCGTTAAATCATTTCTTAGTAATTGCTTTCAGAATCTTACTTAAATCCAATAAGACTCTTAATATATATATATATATAAGTAGGTAAGTTCATTAAATCTTGGAAGTAAACTCTTTCACTCCTGTTTTTAAAAATGGAAATAAAAACAACAACGCGAACCTCGTAATTTTGTCTTTCTGTTTTTGTTAATCGAGCTCAAGTGGAAACCGGGTATACCGGTTTTTCTAAGCCTTTGGATAAAGTAAATGAAGTGATCTCTGTTTTCATGTTAGCTTTTTATCTTGAATGAAGTCAATAACGGCGTTGTATTTCTTTATATATGGTATTTCCTCATGTTCTTTTACTGAGTCATCTGGTGTCTCACAAGATAGTGTTCATGGACTTCTTTTGTTTGACATTATTATTAACGACACTGACATTTTTCACTGATTCATGGACGCTTAAACTACTGTTTACATCAATACACACTTTATGCCGTGTCTGAAGGGTAGAAATCTACTTGATGGTTTACCAGTGCCTGCCAAGGGCCACCGCTGTTAGAAAAAACTTTTTTCTATTGTATTATTTGGGCTTTCGAACTTCTACCAACTCTCCTTCAAGATACTTATATTGCTTCTAAACAAATATACTTTTTGGCAGCTGCTTGCTAGTGCTTGGCCAATCGAAGAGGTCTTATTTCTGCCATACAAAATGGCTTGTGCGTATTCAAAAAACTTGTATGCGCTTTGGTCTTCGGTCACTACGGTTTCAAGATCCGATACCTTTCTAAAGCGCTAAATAGTAATAATTGACATCTGTGTTTTATATATATAATAAGTGAGGTGATTGATTCGCCGTTTTTATTTGAATGTACTCGTTCCACCTAAGGCCTCCGAAATTATGAAATTTTCGTATTAGAACGAGTAAGAATACTCCCAAATTTTTTTGAAATTCTTTAATTCTTTTTGAATAAAATTCATTCAATATTCTAAAAAAAAAATTAATAAAAACACAAAACAAATTTTTTTTATTTCAACTCGTCGTTTATTTAAAAAAAGATATTTAAAAAAAATTCTAAAATTATTTCCACCGTGGGAAGTCAAGAGTAGAGTAGTCAGTAGATATAAAGATCTGCTGCTCAATTAAACATCTCTTGTACCTCTAAAACATATTCTCTCTTACTTGATTAAAGCCTAATATTTTACATTTGTTTTTATGTGAAATTTCTTTTCACTGTCGTCACAGTTTGTCAATAAAGTGATTGGTAAAAAATCCTCTCTTCTCGATAATAGTTTAATGAGTGATCATTAGTATTCACAATTACTTCAAAAATTCGATTCGGTACATAAAGTAAAGTCATAAAGCGAAAAAGAGTAGTTCACAGAAATCATGACCTAGTCTGTTGTAATCTTGCACTTTGCCTTTCATTCCTTCAAGTTGTTGTCGAAAAACTTACTAGAATATTTAATAAATTTAAGTATATAACTCTTGCCATAAATTCTGTGACAAATTTTACAATGCATACGGGGAGAACAAATTCATAAAAAAAAGTTCCGTTATTTTTGCTTTTGTTCATTTACTTTGTCTACTCATAAATTATACTCAGTTTCGTGGCAAATTTCTCTTGTTAACAATGGAGTGGGTAGCTATGGAAAATCGCATTGCAGTGATTGCATTACAAAAGCGAGGTAAAAGTTCAAATGGGATTTTCGAATTACTGAAAAAACTTAATATTTCGAGAATGTTTGCTTATCGCACAATCAGTTGTTTTTTCTAAACGTCTGAAGTGACAGACAGAAAAAGAAGTGGTCGTCCTCGCATGGTGTGAACCAATGCATCCACAAAAGCCGTTCGAGAAAGAGTTCGCAGAAATCCTCCTAGAAAGCAGAAAATCATGTCCAGAGAAATGAATGTATCGACCAGATCCATGTAAAGACTAATTAGAGAATTAGAAGACTAATTAGACCTAATTATCAACAGGCCATCTTTTGCCAACGCGCTTGAAGGAATTTAGACTCGACAGATGCAAGCAGCTTCTTCGGTGGCACCCGGTCAACCGCCATGAAAACATGATTTTCACAGATGAGAAAATGTTCACTGTTGAAGAAGTTTTTAATAAGCAAAACGACAAAATCTATGCTAAAACTTCTAAAGACGCAAAAAATGTTGTTCCAAGGGTTCAGCGTGGCTACCATCCAGCCTACGTAATGGTTTGGCGGTGAGTGTCTTGTAAAGGCGTTACATCTCTTCATTCTTCCAGAAAAATTCCGCTCCAGCCCATTAGGCAAAAACCACCCAGCAGTGGCTATAAAACCATATTCCTAAGTTCATAGTCGCAGAAGATTGGCCGCCTGAAAGTTCAGGTCTGAATCCAATGAATTACAGTTTGTGGTCCGAATTGAAGAACATGGTCTGTCGAAGGCCGCACAAAAATTTGGCGAGTCTCAAACAATTTTTGGTTCGAACAGCGACATCAAATCCATGGAAACCGCGTGCTGCAATAGCTGAATGGTCCAATCGTTTGAAGCCTTGTGTAAAAGCAAATGGTGACCATTTCGAATGAAAATTAACTTTTTTTTAATATTTAGATAATTAAATAAAACTAACTTCATTTAAAAAAGTATTATTGTATAATTTCATATCTATAACGAACTTAACTTGTAACAGAACTTATGGCAGGACTAACTATGTATAAGTTTATTCCGTAGTACATTTTTCGGCACAATTCAATGGCTTTAAAAACTATTCTGGGCTACTCCTCGAACATCATATTGCAAACTATTTTATGGTAAAGATTTAACTCCAACTGAACTTCCTCAAAATTAAATATGATTTTTTTTTAATTTACCATAGCATTACCGTCAAGACGCGAGTTATTATTGGGAAAAAGGGTTTGAAATACAAGATGGAGGAAGAACACGTAGGCAAATTTCTGTTCTACCCTGCACTATTTTATACCTTTGGAGTAAATTTTTGACCACAGATTGTATATTTTATTTTAATTGCTATAATACGTTAACATTATCCACCTTCAAATAAGGGACTCAATGCTCTTCAGATTTATGAGAGCCGAGCGAACATCCCCTCCAATCGCAAGTAATTTTTACTCTCCATTTCACTTCCATGCCAAACGTAGTAGAAGTTCTCGTGGTTGTCGTAAAAATGTGTTAAAAATACATTTTCATCTTTAATAAGATGTACAATGTACTTTAATAAAGATAATTATGGGTAACAAAAAATATATGTCGCCTGGAAACAAATATTTTTTTAAATATCATATTAACTAAATCCGTGTTTGAAGATGCTAAACCCCAAATTGGAAAAATTTAGGCACAAAAACCTCCTAATATTTAGATATGGTTAATGGCTGCCGCCGTAGGCGAATGGGTTGGTGTGTGACTACCATTCGGAATTCACAGAGAGAACGTAGGTTCGAATCTCGGCGAAACACCAAAATTAAGAAAAACATTTTTCTAAAAGCGGTCGCCCCTCGGCAGGCAATGGCAAACCTCCGAGTGTATTTCAGCCATGAAAAAGTTCCACATAAAAATATCTGCCGTTCGAAGTCGGCTTGAAACTGTCCCTCCATTTGTGGAACAACATCAAGACGCACACCACAAATAGGAAGAGGAGCTCGGCCAAACACCCAATAAGGGTGTACGCGACAGCCCAGGAAACAGCGTAATTTATTAAATGCGATGACCAACGACCCCGAAATAAGAGTTCCAGAAAAGTTCGAGGACGTCAAAAATAATAAGTATGCACCAGGATGGCGTGCAGCAATGCAGAGGGAGTATGGCTCTTTAATCATCAACAACACTTGGACGCTTGTGGACTTATCAGAAGGATAGAAACCAATCCGAAGTAAATTGGTTTTTAGTTTCAAGATGAACAAAGATGGCAGCATCGAAAGGTGCAAAGCAAGACTAATAGCTAAGGCTATGGCATGTCTCAGGAATATGGCGTGAACTATTTCGAAACATTTTCTCCGGTCGTGAGGTATGACACGATCCGCATGCTACTGGCGTTAGCAGAACAGCATGGACTCTACTTACATCAGCTCGACGTCACTACCGCTTACTTAAACAGTGAGCTGAAAGATGAGTGCCACATGCGACAACCTGATGGCTTTATAAGCAGCAGTCCCCCCGGCGGCGTTTTAAAACGAACAAGACAATCTATGGCCTAAAGCCGTCTGGCAAGGAGTGGAATTCTACCTTGGATTCAGTCTTAAGGAGAATGGTTTTCATTTCTTGCACGAATGAACCCTGCCTGTACCGAAGGCGAAACACACGCTAATTGGTATTAATTGCGATTTATGTTGATGATCTCATTCTAGTATGCTCATCACAAGACGATCTGACGGCAATCAGATGTGAGTTAGCTAATGCGTTTGATATTGTCGATAAGGGGCCCATAAGTCATTTTCTAGGTATGAAGGTGGGTCGCGATGGCGATACTGGCGCTATCACTGTTGACCACAGGCAGTATATCATCAATCTGTTGAAGAAATGCGGAATGCCAGATTGCAGGCCGGCATCAACTACCCTCGATGTTGGGTACCAAATCAAACGTGGCGATGATGCTGAGAAGCAGATTGATCCGACGCCCGATCACTCTCGCATTGGCGCGTTCATATACTCGGCTGTAAGAACTCGGACTGACTGAACGCTGAACACGAAATAGGAGCAAAACATGTCCTACGTTACTTGGCCAAGACTTCTGACTACAAGCTTCGGTACTAAGCTGACAACTCTGAAGTCTATAGATATGTGGACGCAGACTGGGGCGGCGACCTCAATGACCGAAAATCATACTCCGGTTATTGGTTTATGATGGCAGGCGCTACAATTTCATGGAAATCAAAGAAGCAAACGACTGTTGCTTTAAGTACTACGGAAGCAGAGTACGTCGCACTTTCAATGGCGGGGAAAGAAGCAATTTATTTAAAAAATTTACTAACAGAATTCGGATTTCATTTCAAAGATAAAACAATATTGTTACTAGGCGACAACATAAGTGCGGAGCATCTAGCAAAGAATTATTTGTATCACGCCCGTACTAAAGAGAATTAGAGAACCAATTAAAAGTGGAAATATTGAGAATCAATTAAAAGCGGAAAAATATTATATACTAAAAACTAAGGGAAAGCAAAACATTCTGAACTTGTTAAACATATGGGATTATATTGAAAAACATTAATTTTTGAATTGAAAAAATTTATGAATTTTTTCTTTATTGAACGAATGTAGGTATTGAACAAATGTAAACATTTTGGGATATATTTCGGTTGAGTATTGGAAAATAATAAAATTATATTATAACTAGATGGCAACCCGAATTCCTACTTAATTTATATTCTTACGTCAGTTCCTTTTACTTGTCTAGATTTAATTGTGTAATAAAACGTTGAAACGAACATTACGTTTTTCTTTTCGCTCATCTGGTTTTTTGCCCTACAACATCGTTATTGATTTCCTATTAATATATATATATATAAGCCATTTTAAGCCCAGAATTTCCGTACTATTACTCGATTAAAAGAGTTTCGGTAACCAGTTAAGTGAAATATTGGCGAATAGTATTCCTATCTGACTTTGGTGGCAACGCAGATTTCGTTTCATATACTACTTATATATATGAGAATACTTTATAACAAAAAGTTTTGTAAATTGTGGAACTTTACTTTGTATCTTTTTACCTTTTACCTGTACTTATTAAGTTCTTTTGCTATATTCATCTTCTTTGTATGTATATTTATATGTCCTCGCGTATTTAAGTGGACGCAGAATGGACATACAGTTTACTGCAATATGTTACGCAGCTACAGAGATATTGTTTAATTAAACTTTAACTATGAATTGCCAATATGTACAATAAATAATTACAGTATTGGTTTTTCAAAGCATCGTTTGCCACGTTAGCGGGGTTTCGGCCCCTCATTACACACATATTCCCACACACAAGTTTGCTCCGGCATAAACTGTTTTCTACGCATAACACAGAATTTATACCAGAGATCTTCATGGACAACTCGACGGATAAGACCTTCAGACACATTCAACTCCCTCGCAAGAGTTCTGCTAATTCCGAAAAGCCCTGGTCAATGATCGAACAGTGTCCTTTGTGTTTTTTGCGTTTTGCAAAATATTCTACATCGAAGCCTGATGCTTGCAATTCCCGGCGAACCTTATGTCGATTAAACGGTTGCACTTAAGAAAAAGAGAGATAAGTAAATCGGTGTGATTTGCACTGTCTCTGATTCGATAACTGCATGTCTCTTCATTTCTTGAGATAAGTTTTAGTCCTCCATATCAAGTCCCCAAATACGGTATGCTCCCTGTAACGATGATACCATTCATATACTCGTATTAGGAACTGGTACTAAGTTTGTTGAATTGAATATTCAATTTCTCACATAGTATCTGGTGACACACGTCTTATGCTTGTGCGGCTCGCATTAAAAATACGGAATAATTGTCGTAGGCAAAAAAATTTGTTCCACTAAATGCTAAATATACATATGTATAGAAATATTGTACATACATATACACTCGTACAATATCTTCTCGAAAAAATATCCCAAGTCTTATGATCACCTATGCGTAAGTATACACGCGCATTAAATAACATTTGATGATTTTAATCATTTGATTATTTTTTCTTCTGTAACATTTGTATGAGTATATATGTATGTATGTATATTTTTTAGCTCTTTTTTAACTCCAAGTTATTGAAATTTTCCTAATTTGAACTCTGTTGGCTGTGTTCAATATTTGTCCCAACAGGCACTATTTTGCGTTGCGATTTTTAAACATAAGCGCGCAATTGAAGGCTCGAAGTGCACGTGCACGACCTAAAAGATTGTACACACTGCAGCTACATATACATATATGTATGTCTGCAAGCACCCGCACCGTAAGCAGTCTGCATACGAATAATTGCGGACTGGTGCTTAGCTTACTTGTCCGGTTTGTTGGTTGTAAGAAGTCGCCAGTTGTTGCAGTTGCCGTAATGCAAGAAAATGCAGTCAACATTCGCTATATGTCGTGTTGCAATTGTAAATGAACAACGCCCAAAATATCTTGATCAAAGTCTGCAGAATTCCACTCACGATTTTTACTAGAAGCCCTAAGTTCTCAACACCAATATAAAAAATAATACTTTTCCTTAAGAGCGCACGCTATTATTTGTTAGGTGGTTTATAAAAATTATCCGCATATACATGCATATGTATTTACCTTCGTATGTGCACATGTGTTTGCGCTGGCACACTCTTTATACATATATACATATGTAGACGTGTACTTATGTTTGTTTATACATATCTAAAATACGTATGTATGTATGTAAATTTAAGAGCTATACGTCATAAATCTATACTCTAAGCTAAAGAGCAGGTTCATACATAGTGTTCAATATTCATTGATATTCATGTATATTATTCTCTTCTCTTTTTCAATGTTCAAAACAATTTTCATTGGTCAAACTTGGAACCGTCTTCTATTTATGCGGTAACTCGGGCCGCGAGAAGAAGAAAAGACATACGGAGCCGCGTGAGATGAATACAGAGCGGGTGGAATGATATTAACGTTGTTGTTCGCATAAAATATGAGATGCTGACGTTGCATCAAACTGTTCAAGGCATTGGAAAATGTTCCGCCATAATTCCGACCTATTGCGAAAAATATTCTGCCTCAAACACATCATTACGCTGCACAACAATACTTATTTAAACATATATCATTTACTAGCGGAATAAGTTCAGAGTGATGGCAACCAAAGGAATCGATAAACAAAACTTCCATTTTGGATCGAGCTTTGAGCTTTGGCTCGCATGAAAAACGCCATTTCGATGATTGTTGATTTGCTTTCATGTCATATTCATAGATTCACCATAATTAAACATCTTTAAAGCTTACGCAAATGATATTTTTGTGAAACATAGCGGAATTTGCCATATATTTCAAAGAATGACTTCCTTAAATAACCATGACGTATGCGCTACATGTCGTTGGAAGTGTCCAAAGAAATTCGGAAGCATAGGAGGAAATCGTTTACGGAAGATATTATAGAAATATCCGGCTTCCCTAAATTGCACCCAAAAACCAAACTGTACCTCTTCAGGTAACAAAATTCTACTAATTCTATCTTAATGAACGTCCGGCTGCACGTCATAAAACGGTTAAATGGACAATTTAGTATTTCAAACTGTTCAAATCTCGAGGACTAAGCCACTTCACTACATATTATAAAACAAAGTCGCTTTTTCTGTCCCTATGTCCCCTTATACGCTTAAATCTTTAAAACTACGCAACGGATTTTGATGCGGTTTTTTTTTAAAGATAGATTGGTTGAAGACGAAGGTTTATATCTATATAATGTGAAGAAATATATAAAGGGGGCGTGGCAATCGGTCAAAATGTGGCAAAAAAACATAATTTTTTTATTTTCACGGCCATAAATCATAAACGAATCAACCAATTAAAATGAAACTTTCTTGAAGTTTAACTTTGAAATATTTACTTTCGTTCTGCATCAAAAAAAATAATTGATTTATTTGTTATTTAACCAAAATTGTTTAAACAAAAGCAGCTCTTTTTCCAAAAAAAGCTGTTTGTGTGTGTGTTCGCTGTCAGCCGAATGAAGCAACAGGCGTTAAGCGATAATCTCACCACACCTCATTAATGTTGAATTACATCGTATGGTGACGTATGTATGTATGTATTTACGAATCGCTCGCACTATTTCATTTCGGACATATGTACATATGTATCTATGTATGTACTGAATTCCATGTAATTATATGCACATACAATTTTACAGCAAAATAAAACGCTATTTTCAGGTTCTATATTAGTAAATCGCACATAATTAAAATACAGTTTTTGAATAGTTTTTATTGATTCGGAGCGCGTTTAGTTTGCTATCAATTCCATACAATAACATTTTTTGTCATTTACTTTTTACGACAACTAATAGCTTATTTTCGAAGCGATTTCAACAAATAGGTACAACATTAATCCTTATCCAATTAAATACCTTAAATACATTGTTGTTTTCATATAGATCTATGTATATGGCTCTTTACAGCATATAATTAAAAACAATATTTTTCAAGATATTACAACAGTAATTAGTAATTGAGATCTACCGGAAAAATTGCGTTAGCTGTTGCGTCATCCGGAATTGCCGCTACTCTTTTGGAAAGAGGCCGAACCACACACTCTACAATGAAGCACCCGCTGAAAATCGCCACCGATGATGATAACAGCGTCTGTAGTGTTTCTAGACAGAGCAATACAGGAAAATTGATGCGTGACTGCTCATTAATAGTCTGGGACGAAGCTACCATGTCAAACAAGACGTCTTTGGAAGCACTGGATAGGACAAAAATGCACCTATGGGTGGATGTACAATTCTGTTCTCAGGAGATTTCCATCAAATCCTACCAGTTGTGACTCGAGGAACACGTGCTGACGAAATAAATGCTTCGCTAAAAAGATCCCACCTTTAGTCGTATGTCAATAAATTAGAGCTTAAAACTAATATGAGGATTTCGTCATCTTCACGTGAGAACAGGCTATTTCCAGAGATGCTGCTAAAAGTTGGCAATGGCAATTAACACAAAGTGAGGGAAGGATTAACCTAGAAAACCTTTGTGTTTTGATAGACAACATCCAAGAGTTAGTCAACAATGTCTATCCAGACATTGATAACATAAGTTATAAGACAATATCTTGGTTTAAAGAAAGAGCTATTCTGTCACCAACTAACGAACAAGTAGATAAAGTAAATAACTTGATTATTTCAAAGATTGATGCGCCGACGAAAATATACTACTCGGTCGATACTGTTCTCGATTTGGAAGAAGCTGTTCAATTTCCTACAGAATTTCTAAATTCTTTGAAACCGTCTGGACTCCCTCCTCACAAAATGGAGCTGAAAATAGGTTGTCCTGTTATTTTATTAAGAAACCTAAGTCCACCTAAACTTTGCAATGGCACGCGTTTGATGGTAAAATCACTGAAAACTTTCATAATAGAGTGCACAATACTCACAGGATGTGGTACCGGAGAAGATGTATTGATTCCCCGAATCCCTCTGATACCATCGGATCTACCATTCCAATTTAAACGCTTCCAATTTCCGGTAAAGACATCTTTTGCAATGACCATTAATAAATCTCAGGGTCAAATCTTCAACGTTGCAGGCTTAGATTTGAGTGTTGACTGTTTTTCACATGGCCAACTGTATGTCGCTCTTTCAAGAGTAACCTCTAGAGAAAACATGTTTGTATTGTCTAATGACAAGAAGGCTATGAACGTTGTATATAAAGACATTCTGTAAATTAGTAATTGTTGTAAAAATAAAATAAATAACCGCTTACGCGATTTTCGTCACGTTTAACAAAGCGCGTTCTCTCTCGTGCTAACCGGCGTCAGTTGGAAACACCAAGTGAAGCCAAGTCCTTTTCCACCAGATCTTTCCAACACAAAAGAGGCCTTCCTCTTCCTCTGCTATCACCAACTGGTACCGCATCGAATACTTTCAGAGCCGGAGCGTTTGTATCAATTCGGACGACATGGCCCAGTCAGCGTAGCCGCTGGATCTTTATTCGCTGCGCTATGTCTATGTTGTCGTAAAGCTTATACATCTCTTCGCTCCATCGCCTGCGATATTCGCCATCGCTAACGTGCAAAGATTCAAAAATCTTGCGCATAATCATTCTCTCTAACAATCCAAGCGACGCTTCACTGGATATTGTCATCTTCCATACTTCTGCGCCATACATTACGAGGTATGTTGCCTACGTTACTACTCAGTTGCCTACTTAGTCCAAAGTAGCACTTGTTGGCAATAGACGTTCTACCAGAGGTCGCAAATAACTGTTGACCGTTTCTCGTTGTCTACAAATAAGTGTATTTTACTCAAACTTTGAGAAAAGTGTGGCTAAACATATTATTTGCGTCCGTGAATTGTGTGTGTGCGGTTAAATATTGTATTTTGTACGAAATGGGAAGGTATTTGAAAAAAAATTGCATCAATCCTTTAAATTTAATCCGCAAGAAAATAAATCAATTTGTAATATGTATATGCGGTTTGAAATTGTCAGGCACTCATGCTACAAATTTAAAACTAATTTAACTACAAAACATGCGAAAATTTATAAAGAATGGGACAGTAACGAGGAAAAAAGAAAAGTGACGTATCACCCGAGTGAAAATTCAATTGTTTCTTCAATATTAAAAATTGTCACCACCGATGGAAAACCATTTCTGTTCCTGAACAGTGGAGTGTTTAGAGAAATAATGAATCCAATTTATGAACCATTTGGCATGAACCCAATAACGCTTAACGCTTTATTAGTTATTAAGTTCAACTTCTAATAAATACTAAATATATATTGTATGTAAATAATGATACATAAAAAACAACAAAATAATTGGAAATAAATTTAAATTGTTCTTTAAAAAAAATGTATTTCTTTTTATCTACAAGGCAAATTAATGTGAACACCGTTTGCATTGACTTTTTCAGTCATTTGCTCACTTACTGAGTCTCATTTTGCGAACGTTAATCGTATCTCTCCTTACACAATGTTCTTAAAAAAGCGTCACACGAATGGCTGAACTCAATGCGCTCAAGAGAAAACAAAAACAAAAAGAAACGAAGTCTACTACTACTCAGAGCAAGAGCGAGAGTGTATGCTTTTTTTCGGTTGTGTTCACGAACAGAGCGTAAAGAATAATAAAGAATAAAACGGTCAACAGTTATTTGCATGCTATGCATTCTACGTTGGATTTGAAGGTTGGCATTGCTATAGGTGTTAATGATGGTTCCTAAATATACGAAGTCTTTTACAACCTCAAAATCATAACTGTCAACAGTGACGCTACTGGTATTGAGTAACATCATCTTGCATAGCCATATTAGTTTTGCGGCGATATCAAATTCAGACATCGCGGCATACAAGTAACTCCTTTCCGTACTTTCGAATACAGCTTTGAAGTCGACGGAAATTTGGTGTGTGTCGATTCTCCTTTCATGGGTTTTTTTCCAAGATTTGGTGTATTCTGAATATTTGGTTGATGGTAGACTTTCCAGGTCTTAAGCCATACTGAGAAGGTCCAATCAGTTGGTTGATGGTGGGTTTCAGCCTTTCACACAATAAGCTCGCGGATTGGGCAGAGCATCCTTAAATTGCAATCGGCAGGCATTCTTTCATCCGACCATATTTTGCATAGGAGCTGATGCATGCACCTTACAAGCTCCTCGCCGCCCTGTTTGAATAGCTCAGCCGGCAGTCCGTCAGCGCCCGCGGCTTTGTTGCTCTTTAGCCGCGTTATCGCTATTTTCGCTTCGGCATGTTCGGGTAGCGGAAAGACAATTTCGTCGTCACCGATTGGGGTATAGGGATCTTAACATTCTCTGTGACAAGTGCAGCTATCACTAATTAACAGGTTCGAGAAGTGTTCCCTCCATAATTTAAATATGCTCAGATCGCCATCTTTGTTCTTATAGGAAAACGCCCGGTCTTAAAACCTTGTGTAAGCCGCCAAACTTTCTAAAACACTGGAAGTGTGTCTTCCATATATCACAACATGATCGATCTGGTTTCGCGTTTTTCGATCAGGGGACAGCTAGCTTATGTTGGAATCTGGTGCTGCAGACTACCATGTTTACCTCTTACGTCAACATAATATTTTATTCTTCATATTTTTCAAAACCATTAAGATTTGAGTAAAAAAATGTTTTACATTTATATGCATCAAAAACCTCATCATTTTTCGCTGTACTGGTTTATAGGTATAACGCAGGATATTGACGCCCGTCTTTTTCATACCCTTTCATGAAAGCGTCATCGATTCTTTAAATTAGAAGTATTTGTCAAAATGAGTTCTTCGTACAAAAAAATTCCCAAGTACATACTAAAAGTTTGTATAACGAAAATTGTTTTAATAATGCTTAAGTAAATATAACTCTTCTAAAGTATATAAATATACTATATAAGGCACTAATTAAAAATAATTTCTCTTAAAATATAGGTGACTTGAAATAGACTTTAGAGCTATATTCTTATGGGCCAATTATTTCTTAGAATTATATGTATAATCCGAATCTGATAGGAAGTATATCGTTCCATACAAATTAACGCGTCCCAATGTACACTTAATTAAAAAGGACAACTCTTCCTACCATACCTTCTATGCCTCAAAACTGAAACATTTTTAGGAGAAATACAGAAGTGACGATTGAATAAAACAAATTGAGAATTTTTAGTACGCAAAATGATTGCTGTTTAAAGGGTTCGAAATATATGTATTTTAAATATATGAACTTTAGCGGGAGTATTCACAGAAAAAAGTATTTGAATGATATAGATGTCAGTTGAAAGTCAGAGAATGAAAAGGAATGGAAAGACGTAGTCGGGACAGACAGGGTTGCTATAGCTGAGAAAAAATAAAATAGGGAATGTTAACAAATTATTAATTTTTACAGAGCAATTTGAATTGTTTTCTCATATTCTCTTTTTTATGCAATCTTTTGACGATTTACGCCTCACAGGCTCACTAGTTTTTGTTACACTGTCCAACCGTAGTTACCCAAAACAACAAACGCTAATAATTATTAAAGAGGATATCGCTCAAACCAACTTTTCCGAAGGCAATACTAGTATAGTATAACAATAACATATTAAGAATGCGAAAGTTCTAGAATATTTATACAAGAAATACGTTTTCAGTACATATGCAACCTTTTCTTAATGAACTCGCAATAGATACTCGTATTACCAATCTACCAACGGAAAATCTGCCTTGAGGATTACCTGACAGTTTGTTGTATGTGACAAAACAGAAATTTGCAACATGTTTTTTTAAATTGTACAATAGTTTTTTTTATTATTTTTCCATTATTTTGTAAGTAATATTAGAACATATTTCATTTTTAAGCACTGAAGGCCCTAGTAGCCATTGTGCTAATTAAGTTAGGGTTACATTGTATATATCGGCGGCCGCTGTAGCCGAATGGGTTGGTGCGTGATTACCATTCGGAATTCACAGAGAGAACGTTGATTCGAATCTCGGTGAAACCAAAATTAATAAAAACATTTTTCTAATAGCGGTCGCCCCTCGGTAGTCAATGGCAAGCCTCCGAGTGTATTTCTGCTATGAAAAAGCTCTTCATAAAAATATCCGCCGTTCGGAGTCGGCTTGAAACTGTAGGTCCCTCCAATAATCTCGGCTTCCTGCCTACGTCCTCCATGCCCGGAATCCTAGAAAAACCTGCGTCTTCATTTACACCGTCAATGCATCTGAACGGTGGGTGGCCCTTTTTTCTCTGTCTGTGGCATTTTTCAAAGAGTAAGTGTGAACCTCGTAATATGTGACTGCCCATCTCAGCCTGTTAATAATTATTGTAGTTATTACAGATGCATGTATAGTTTTTCGAATTCATGATTGCAGCACTTCGGCTATTCGTTATCACATATCGTGCCAAAAGTTTTTCGCAAATTCTCCTCCCAAACGATAAATCGTTTTGAACTCTTACAACGTTCCTTTTATTGTGCATAGTCGGCCGCGTGAAGCGTATTAGCTTATCGGTAATATCGAACCCAGTCATCGCTGAGAAGAGCTGAGTTCAAATTATGCTGTTGGAAGCTGCTTGGAAATCTATAAAAAGATGATACGTCGTTATGGCGTATTCACGAAACTTTTCCAATATTTGCCTTAGTACGAAAATTTAGTGTTGTATTGCAATCAAAAATTTTCGTACACATTAGTCTAATGGCTAATATTGAAATTGGCTTGTTAACAGTCTTGATTTATTTTGTTATATTTGTCGCGAGCTTACACCAAAATCAAAAAGTCTGACTTAATCATAAAATAAGTTTTGGGTTCTTAAAATGTGCTGAGGTGGACTGAGCCAACTTATCATATCCCCACCAGGATGAGTCTACTGTATCCGTTCCGGCATCGTATTTGACTGACAGTCGAACTTATTTTCTGAGTAGAGGAAGGTCAAATCGTGCCGCACAAAAGTTAGTGACACAGTGAAAAATGAAAGTGTTGTTGGCTGCTATTATAAAATGAGATGCAGTATGTCATTCAAATTGCATTTTCTTCACATTCTTTTCACATTTGAGCTTTCTCCCCGAAAATATGGGTTTAGTTAAAGACGAACACAGAGAACGCTTTCATCAATATGTCGCTGCATTCGAGACGCGTTACCAAGGAGGATGCTCGCCCACAATGCTCGAAGATTACTCTTTGAGTCTTATGAGATATACCACTAAATTTCATTATAAGAGAGAAACTTGCTGACTCAAAAAACCGTGCTGGTTTAATCAAAATATCAATAGCCGAATCGCGCGCTGCGTCCAATATTCGGTCGACATAATCGTCCATCAGAGTCACTAATTCGATTAACCATGGATCGGTTTCGCACCACGTTTGCTCTAGTGGATAATACGCATCCTCAGAGACGACGTACAGTGTGCACCGAAGACGCTATTGCTGCTGTGGAGCAGAGTATCGAAGAAGACCCGAATGAGTCCATCCGCCATCGCGCGAAGCAATTGGAGATGTGCCCATCCACTTTATGGAAGATTTTGCGGAAGAATCTTGGTTTGCGGGCTTACAAAATCCAACTCGTGCAAGAATTGAAGCCGAACGACCATCAAGCGCGTCGCACGTTCGGTGAATGGGCCCAAAACGAGATCGCCACCGATCCCGATTTTCACAAGAAAATTTTGTTCAGCGGTGAAGCTCACTTTTGGTTGAATGGGTATGTCAATAAGCAAAATTGTCGCATTTGGAATGAACATAATCCACAAGCCATTGCTGAGACGCCGTTACATTCTCAAAAAGTCACTGTTTGGTGTGCTCTATGGGCAGAGGGAATCATTGGTCCATATTTCTTTAAAAATGAGGCCGGCCATAATGTTACAGTCAATGGAGAGCGCTATAGAGCCATGATTAATGACTTTTTCGTGCATGAATTGGACGATGTTGATGTGGACGACCTTTGGTTCCAACAAGACGGCGCTACATGCCATACAGCCAACGCAACAATCGATTTATTGAAGGAATTTTTTGGTAAGCGCATTATCTCGCGCCGTGGACCTGTGGCGGGGCCTCCAAGATCGTGCGATATAACACCGCTGGACTATTTCTTGTGGGGCTATGTGAAGTCGCTTGTCTACGCAGATAAGCCCGAGACGATTGACGTCTTGGAAGAGAATATTCGGCGCGTTATTGCTGACATACGGCCCCAATTGCTGCAAAAAGTGGTCGAAAATTGGGCCTCTCGGCTGGAATTTATTCGAGCCAGCCGCGGCGGCCACTTACCCGAAATCATTTTTAAAACATAATGGCAAACCCTTATCTTTATAATAAAGCTAAATTCTTGGCCATAACATTAAATTATATACGTTTTATTTCATCTTGAAAACCTAACCTCTAAAAAAACACCCTTTATAATAATATAAAGATACATATATATTCCCAGTCTAGTTGGAGAAGTGTTTTAATTAAAGGTTTATTGCACGCCCATGTTCAATGAGACTGATTTTCTCCTTGGGTCCAGAATATTACTTCCTTGAATAATTTTCTTCCTACCTTTGACTTAAAATTTATAGGTTTTTTTAGCGCATTGTATTTTTATGTATACGTGTATACTCGTACACTCGTATATTTGAACGTCACTAGTATTCACAGATGTACATGTAATTTTAAAGTATTTAATTTATTTTATTTTTCTTCAGTGCTTCAGTGAAGTTTGCGGTGATGACTTCCAGCTGGTGTAACAACAGAAAACACAATCATAATCATTACGTCAGAAAAAGACACGGTTCTTGCATACGAGGTATGGGCTTATCACCAAAGAAGAGAAGAATATTCAAACCACTTTCCCGGTTTTCAGTGTATTCCCCATTAACTACGTTATCACTCCCTATTTCAATGAGAAACACAAGAACGACATCTCGAATATGGACACTCGGTATATTAATTGGCATTCTATGCCCATTACACATTGTTCATTGTGTGGATCCAAAGTTCGACCCTTCGACACGAATGCGTCTCGTATTGGTGCCGGCAGATGCGCAAGTCGGCTCTGTAATTTATCGATTACGTGCCACTGACGAGGAGTTTGACTACCCACTGACATTTGAACTTAAAGGAGATGCCGCATCTGCTACTGTTAAGATTGAATCACTTCCATGTACAAAATACAATTCCGTTTGCCAAGCCAATGTTGTGTTACAGCGACGTTTGGAACCGGGGCGCTACTACGATTTCCAAGTTTCAGTGAAGGACACCAAAGGTGGCATGGCTAGCCAAATGTGTTCGATTACAGCCACAAATTTCACAACACCCCACGATCTCATATTTCCACACAAACCGGGTATTATAATGATTTCAGAGGTAAGGACTAGTATAAGCATAAATTCATACATAATTCATCCACAAATTTATACCGTAAACGATATTTCATTCCTTCCACATACTCATTACCAGGGCAGCCCAAAATATGTTACACTATGTTTTTTGTCGCGCATATTAGGAAAAAGCCGATGAAATTAGTATCCTTTGTACAAAAAAATTTACAATTTTGAGTTATATTTCTTATGGCAACTTGCACCTTAATATACCGAAATTCAATGGGCTTTAAATCTGCTAACTCGTAATTTTTTCGAAAATTTGTAGATTTTTTTTTATTTGTATAAAGTTTGAAACTTGGGTCTGTATGGCTTCTGTAGGCAAATGATCTACATATATTTTCACAGAAAATTATTAAAGTAAAAGAAGAAACAAACAAATTGTCACAACTGGTCCACAAGTCCCTGTGCTATAGTTATTAAACGCACTCTGTATACAATTTGAATGCATATCTTAAGACATGTAAGGATTTTATTAGCATTTTTGGAGCATATATTCAGAATTTAATGGCATATTTTAAGCGTTGAAGTAGAACTGTAAAATGTATATACCCATGATTGACGGGTGGAAAGATGGTTTGTATGTAAAACGTCTAAATGTTTTCTTGAAAAGGTACATAATATTATTTCTGACAATATATGCCACAAAGTGAACTAACTTTGGTCATTAGTGCTAGGACGACTAGAAGAAAAGCAGTGGCGGCCTACCTGTTCGATTTATTTCGTATATAAGCGGAAAAGTAAGTTTTGAGTTTTCCAAATCCCATCTTAACTAGCCAGTTCAGAAGTGAGAAACTGTATTGTGCTCAAATGAAACCAAATATTATCAAAGAGACTTAAATGGAATAAGGCGAGTAAAATTAAATAAATATTGTATCACAGCTAGTATGTTGAGGACCAAATACTATTAAAATTAAGTTCGAGAAGGACAAAGATCCCAAATAATCTAAAAAATGGTTGCGGCAAAATGCTAAGAGGCTTTATATAAGGAAAAATTGTATAACAAACGAGTGACTGTTTGAAGCTTTCAATGTAACCTGACACAATACCACATATCTCTGGAAGTTGTTGGTTTATTCGATGACAAAGAAAGCCTTGGAGTCATAAAACGTAATGGTCGTCGTACAAAATATTAGACAATAAACATAAATAACTTTGTAATATAAATATTAAAAATGTTTTATAATTTAGTTCATTTTAATAATACCGAAGGAAACACAAGTTGTAAATACATGTAATATTTTATGCGGTTTTATATAACTAACATATTTGCATCATTTGAAATTCCATCTGGGCGGTACTTCAGTTTTAGACAATACGCCAAAAAAGTTAAATTTCGGGACTTACCTAAATAACACGCATTCCGGGTAGGTGACATTCCATACTATGATACATATAACACATATATTTTAAAATAAGTTTTAATTTTTAGCGTACGATTTTCTAAATTTTAATAATTGCTCTATATTCCAGGATTCAAAACGCGGTACCGAATTGGATTACGTGATAGCACGCAAAAATCCACTTTTCCAAAAGCCAGTTTACCTAGAATTATGGGTAAGTACGAGATGGTAGCTAATAAACTTTAAAGCCTCTTGATTACGTTCACAAAGCTCGTGAGCCGTACAATACTACATTAGATGAAAAAATAAGCTATAAATGCTTATACTTCATATACCTGTAAGACAAAATTCCTTTCTTTATTACCTGGGCACTCCCTAAGTTGGTCAAAAAGTGTTGCACCCCGATGTCTCACTTAGACATACTTTACAATTCAGGCATATGAAGTTGAAGGAAGCCAAATGAGTTGGGCAGTCAATGGCAAACCTTCGAGTGTATTTTTGCCATGAAAAAGGCCTCATACAAAATCATCTGCCGTTCAGAGGTGGCATAAAACTGTAGGTTCATTTCTGGAACTACATCAAGACTCGCACCACAAATTGAAGGAGGAGCTCGGCCAAATACCTAAGAAAACATGTATCATTATGCGAAGGTTCCGAGCAGTTACCTGGCTAACCTTCGATTCCAAGGCAATGGAATAGTGCAAGGGCAGTGTTAAGACCGACTCGACGATTTCCATGATTTAGTCAATATATTCGACGATTGACCTATCAGAGTGGAATCGTTGGAATTACCGCTTTGCTGTTGCATGCGATACTGTATTGGTCCGCAAGCAGCACACATTTGCCGTCTTTTCCCCCTTGGTTGTGGTGGTATTGAAGAGCGCATTAAATTTTCTATTTTTTTATCTCAAAGGCTAACTGCGTCGAATTAAGAATTTAGCTTGGTATCAGACATACATAAGCATGAAAGAATTGCCAGATAGGATGCATGAAAATGTAATAAATTTCATAAACTGCACTCATAGAATTTATTAATAATTTAACGGGTTATATTATTTTTTTCTCAATTATATAATATACAAATAAAAATAATTTTAGTAATTTAAAACTATTCAACAAGGTTAATTGTTTTAAAAAACGTTTTTGCAATTCTTAAAAACTGTTCCTGTGTCATGTACGTAATCTTTCTCTGTGTATCCATCGTTTATGGGAAAAATGATACTCCTTCAATGAAATTTTATAATTGACGTCATCATAACTTTTAATTAAATAACGTTACTTTCAGTTGAGGGAATAATATTTTTCAATAACCCGTTAGGCGTGACGACAGCTTTATTTAAGAAAATCTGTAATTAAATAAGAACTTAGGTATATGAGTTAATTTTTTTTTTTTACAAATAATTTAATTGGGTTAAATGCTGCCCAAAAATATACGCTATTCAATTTTATTATAAGCTCCTAAAGACATTTTTAATGGTAAATATAGGTTATATTATGTTAATTTCCATATTTATGGAGTTTTACCTAAACACTTAAAGTTTTTTTAATTTCATATTAATTTTTTTTACATTCAAATTAAAGTTTTTTTTATTTCAAATTAAATTTTTGTAAATTCAAATTAAAGATTTTTAATTTCAAATTAAAGTTTATGAAATATGATATGATAATTAATTTTTCTTTTCCAAATATATTTATTTTGCTAATAATAAGGTTAAACACTTGTTTAAAGTTTAGCAATTGTAGTAATCACAAAAAAAAACTTTTTTTGCAATCGCAGTAAGCACAGAATAAAACTTTTCTTTTCTTGTTGTGTAATTATTATTTATTTTAAAATAAATATTTGAAATTCAAAATCCTTTAAGCCCTTAAATAAGTTTATGATAATGAACACCAATGCATCAAATGAAGAAAATTGTCTGCACGAAATTTGCTGGCCGATCCACAAAATAATCAAAATTTTGTACAGATTATTGAAGAATCAATGACCACTCTTACTTCTATGTCTAAAAAACTACCGCTGGTTGTAGTAGAACAACCGTTGCATTAAATGCTTTGTACAAATTGCTCTATTTAACTTTTTTTGATTCTTATTCTTGTTATTATTCATTTTTTATTGCACCATAAACATTCAATATTACAATAATAAACTTTAATTTGAATTTAAAAAATTTAATTTGAAATAAAAAAACTTTGATTTGCTTTTAAAAAAATTTAATTTCAAACTAAAAACTTTAATTTGAAGTTAATAACCCATATAACTCAGTGACAACAATTTCTTAGCAGATATGTATGTTGGGTATTCACAATTCCGTTTTAAATGCAATGTAACTTTAGGGAGATAATACACTTAAAGCTTGCAACTGAGTTTTTTTTTTTTGGTTGCCATTGTCACTTTTTACAATTTGTTGGAAATTGAAACCAAAAACAGAACTTACTTTTAATATCTGTGATTCCATTTTTAACCCTCTAATGAAATCCACTGTTTAATAATACCAATTTTACGCAGAAGATAAGCATTTGCCAAAGCGATGCAATTTTTGTATTAAATAATACCTCTGATGCATACAAACCAAAGACAAAATGATTCAACATTAATAAAATACAAAGTCAAAATACTTTTTTAAAAACTTTGCATATGTGCATACATATCTATGTATATGCAGTTACAGTACAATTTTTATTAACAAAATCGGTAGCTAGTCTCGATCGACGAGATGAAATGGAGCAAATCGTA
Source organism: Anastrepha ludens (assembly GCF_028408465.1). Classification (NCBI taxonomy): domain Eukaryota; kingdom Metazoa; phylum Arthropoda; class Insecta; order Diptera; family Tephritidae; genus Anastrepha; species Anastrepha ludens. The sequence continues at coordinate 76,216,360 of NC_071498.1, forward strand.
ATTTCGTCAAGTTTCCCCGAATTTTTTTATCTTTGGAGAATTTGAAGTTTTTATGGAAGCCGCATTGAATATGGGTTTTGGTTGATTAACAAATTGATCTCATTCAATTAATCATTTGTGTATCGATGCGAAATCATTATGCGGCTTATGATGCAGTAAAATACTTATATATCTACATATCTTTAAAAGTCTTGTACGAGTATACTTTGGAGAGCATCTTGTAACACCACAAAGAATAATTTTATTTGAAGAAAAGCTTGTATTTGTATTATTATTATTATTATCGAGCTGGACGCAGTGAATTCCTTTAATATATAATTAAAGAATTAGCTGAAAACTGACAATAGCTTCTCAGAAATTCTCATTTTCATTCGCTGATTCAATTCGGTTTTTTCTAATTTCTATACAATTTTTTTTATGTCCCCGAATCGTGGTGCAAACCAAGTCCTTGCGTTCACACTAATAAGTATAGCAAATAAATTTAATTAAAATTAAAAAAATAATAACAAATATAATCTCGAAAACTCACAAATTTACCCACAAGTTTTGGCGACAATCGTAAATGCATTAGTCGAATAAATAATAAATAGTAATTTTAACTTTTATCCATTTTTTACCATACCCCTATGACTAATCGATTTATTTTTAGGGTTCTCAGCTCTTTGCAATTAGGCAAAAAATTGTATCAACAGAAACCACAGAAGGCACCGTGTTTTTGCTAGGTCCACTAGATTTCGAGAAGCAAGCGATGCACCATCTAACAATATTGGCCAACGTAAGTATAAAGAAGTGACAGAGATAAATTTGTATAATATATGCATCTGGCACGCCGCGTAGCTGGTGTTAGAAAATCTAAGCATTGTTCATTAAAGAATCAGAAAGTAAAACTACTTTCACGAAATTCAGTTATTATATTTGCCAATTTTGATTATTTTCGAAAAGTTTATCCACTTGAAAAGCAAATTCCAACGGCTGAGCTTGCTTGTTATATACGTTGGTGTTTATATCGAAGCATATTATGAAAGAAAAATATAAAAATGTATCAATGACGGTAAAATTATATTTTTTCCAACATAGGCATAAATCATGATTCAATTATAGAAGGTTAGGTAAGTCATGACAAGGGCGCATTGATATTCCCTTATTTTAGGGTTGTATTTACGAAGGATGGGGAAAGAGAGAAAAATGTTTTCCCCTTCTTGCCTAAAGGTAGTAAAAAGTACGTAAAGTAGCTATTTAGTCCTGTAATAAGAGAAAACCAAGTATATTGGTTATTGAATCTACATTAAAACAAAACAACAGAAAAATTATAGTTTATTTCTTTAAGCATATGTAATATTTATTTAGAATATTTTCGATGTTTACCTAACACAAGAGCACGCAGAACTATGTCATGTTACTTATGTATGTATGTGTTTTATGTTAGTTCGTAGTTGTAAAACAAATATTAGTTAGATGTGAAACGAGACAAAAGTAAAAAAATGGAGTCTCTAAAGAAGTATTTTCATTACATTAAAAAGGAAATGCTGCTAGTAAATAAAAACATTTTGGAAAATTTGTTCACTCTTATACATATATAGCCATGTTTAGTAATCTTTGCATTACGAGATGTGGCAAATTTGCTCATTTCAGTATTGTATGAACGTAAATGTACTTTTCATAACTGTTTTTACAAACTTTTATTCCTTAAAATATCATAAATACTTATATTATGCATTGAGAGAGTAACTTGTTAAACCATTGTATTTGATACTGATTTGACTGCCAAGATACGTTAAAAATAACCAGGAATATATCAGAGGAACATTTTAAGAATCTCAGGAACAAAAAATAGTCATAATAAAGGAATATAATGTGTTAAATTTATTACAAGAATATTTTCCTAAAGTCCTATAATACACCAAAGGTCAAAATATACTTAAACGACAGAAATGGGATAAAACAGAAAGTTTAATTTCGTATTACGTGCAAAACAATACATGTACATATGTATGTTACCGTAAAGTCATTGCGAAAATAGAAGTTCAGTCGATCATTTCTAAACATAAGAAAAAATTTGGAGTTAGAAGAGTTAAAATTGTTTGCAAAATTACAAATTTACTGAAATGAAATTTGAAAAGGTCGAGCCAAGAAGCACCAGGAGATTTGGTGGCTCCTAAAACACTCAGACTAAAAAGCCCATTGTATTTAAAGCTCTGCAAAGGGGGAAGATAGTCAAGGAGGGAAGGAGAAAAGTATCAGAGAAAGAGATAGGAAAGAATAGAGACACAGATAGAGATAGTTAGTCCTGTGAGAATTTTCCAGATTCTTTGGCAAATCTGTAAATATCCTAACGAATATTACTCATTCTCATGACACCGACAAAGAAGCCGTGCTTTAGCAAAGGCAGGACACTCACAGAGAAAGTGCTCAGTGCTATCCGCCTCCTCCCAGCATAAAAGGCATACCGGGTCCTCTATGATTCCAATGGTGGTCATATGCCGACCCCATGGTTTGTGTACTGTAATGATGCCGTGCAAAGCCTCCTTAAGGATTTATCCGATGTTAGCGCACAGACATCGTCCGCATATGCTTGGACGTGAAAACCGAATTCCTGCATCTCCACTAATAGAGAGTCTAAGACGAAGCACCACAACAGCGGAGAAAGAAAACCCTCTTGGGGACATCCTTGCTTGGCCCTGACTGTGATTTGTTCGTCACTGCTCCCACCAGCGGTTAACAGCCCCTCAGAGAGCATGGAATATATCCATTTTACAATGGTTTGATTAACTCCGTGTCGTTCGGCAGAAGAGCATATCGAGCCGAAAGTGGCATTATCAAAACCCCCCTCAATGTCCATTGTGTATTCGTCAGCTTCCAGCCCGGCTTCAATCTTGCTAACAAGATCGTGTAAGGCTGATTCATATGATTTTCCACTCTGGTAAGCGGGTTGATTTCTACTAAGTGGACTTCTCGGCAATACCCCCACTCGAATATGTTTCTCCACCACTCGTTCCAGACTTTTCAACACGAACGATGTCAAACTGATTGGTCTAAAACTTTTTGCCAGAGAATAGTCATCTTTTCCTGGTTTCGGAATAAATACTACTCTTACGCGTCGCCATTGGGATGGTATATAACCAAATGCAAGACAGGCTGTGAAGATCCTTTTCGGACCTCAATCAGCCTGTCTTCTCGTTTTTTAAGCATTGCTGGATATATTCCGTCAGGTCCAGGGGAATTTAAGTTCTCAAAGGAAAACAAGGAGAACCTTATCGATTCCTTTGTCACTATCCGACTAGCAATATACCAGCTGTACCTAGAGGTTCCACCGTTGCTGCCGTTATTGTTCATGCCACTCTCTACTTCAGAGAGAGTTCTACTACCCGGAAAATGGGTTTCGAGTAGAGCATTAAACGTTTCCGATTTGGAAATGGTGTATAAACCATCAGGTTTTCGAATGGAATCCAGCCTTACTGAGCGGTCTAAATGAGGACCTTACAAAGTCTCCCTGTTTCCCTCATTTCTTCGACGTTACTGCAGAAAATTGTCTAGGATTCAAGTTTGGCTTTCCGTACTTTTTTCTTATATTCTCTCTGTATAAGTCGATGATTAGCCCAGACCTCTTCTGTTTGGGTCTCTAAGTGGAAACCCGCCTCCAAAGTGGTAGCGGATTTCTGCCTGGTGCACGAGTATACTCTCCAGAGAGTCGTGTCAAGATCTTTGTTCTGAACACGGATGCCTGGGAGGAGTTCTGCTCAACTACAGGAAGGACCCGGAATCCAGACACTCGCTCGTACCAGCCTTCCTTTGTTACTCTCAACAAGAATGAACTTGCTGTTTTCGCAAGCTGGAGTTTTTGCTATCTCTTTTTCCAGCCATTCTCGGGAAAAAGCATTGGAACAGTGCACCTTTACGATGCCGTCAACCACGCTTTTCCCCTCGAAAGCGGCGCGTCTTTCGACTCACCGATAGCTTCCTAAAGATAGCTGCCAAGATAGTCTTGTTGCCCTTTGGACAGTAGACCGTCTTGTTTGTCGGTATGTATCTCCACCGTCATTGCCTTTGCTGCCATGATGAATGATTCGCCAGACGTTGACGGAAGAGTATCATTTTAGGTCCCTTAGCCTTTGCCTTGTCAGGCAAAGGTTTGTCTGCCTTGGATTGGGTCGAGGATGCAGGCATTTCCGAATTTCGTCTCTCGACTTTCCTCTTCTTTGCCTTTCTCCTCTTCCCGGTCGTTGGCGCAGACCCCGTTTCGTTTCCGGAAGAGTGCAACGCTACAGAGGAATCCTCTGTTCTGTCACGCTTTCCCGTTTCCATTACAGGTGTCGAAGTTGACGGAGCTTGAGTACTTACCTTAGCTTATGCTTCGGCTTGCTTCGCCTTCTGTTTTCTTCGTTTAATCTGCCTTGCGGATAGACCAACACCTGCGTTCCACTCTCCAATAACTTCAGTCTTTTTACCGGTACTTACCTGATTCGCACCAGGTTTAACCGCTGTCAAAGACTTACTCGGTACCAGAGATCCATCTGAGTCTACTGAGAGATTGTCCGCCATCTCCACATCCTCCACAACTTGTTCAGTTGCTTCAGATCGTTTCGACGACGGTGTATCGCTCACACTCACTCGGCTCTCCATTGGCATAGTGCGCTTCCTAAACATATGAATACATTTTCAGAACATATGAATACATTTTCCTAATTCTTACTATTATTAGAAGTATGAGAAAAGTGTGTGCACTTGCTCGTATAGGTGTTGCAACCCTGTACTTATTCGGGCAGAAATCAAAAATCTGAAAACCATATCACTACAACTTAGGTGTAATTGCAGACGTAAAGCGCGAAAACTTGCTCGCGTAGGTGTTGCGCATGCATCTACGTAGATACAGCATATTGTTCTAGACCAGGTAAGGTATAGACGTGCACAGCCAGTTCGGAAGCCAAATTGATTTCAGTGGTAGCAGCACTAGGCACATAATGACCGTCACATGTCAAACACTTAACTACGTAGGTATTTGCACCATCATACACAGCACGCCCAATGTCATCTATGAAATTGTCCGTGGCACCACATGTGACAGTGGTAGAAATACGTGCATACTTGCCTTCGGTTCTAAAAACCACAATAGTTGTGCCACCTAGCTCTTCAACACACTCCTTCCGCTGCACTTGCTCGTCTGTGAAGTCGTACAAATAAAAACTTTATAAACAATTTATTAGTAAATATTCTAACAGAACTTACTAACTGTAGTTTATGTATTGTGTCATATGTAATGTGGTCACTATTATATCAGCAAAAACGCTGTTCTAAAAGCCTATGAATGAAAAAGTTTACGACGAATTTTTACAAATGTCTGATCTGGACTTACGTATACGAAAATTCACAAACCGGTGGTTTTCTGCAGCAGAAAGCCGTCTCCAAATAATAGGCTACCACCATATGGAAGACATAATCGACCTACCATAAATAGTGAAAAACGACATTAATTTACAAAATAATTAGCTTTTATTATTATACAGGGTTTGATTGAAAAGTAATGAGCCTTATTTTTTTTAAGCAGTTTTATTAAACCTTTTGGCTTATACAACTAATATTCTTCAAAACAGGACCCTTGAGCGTCAATACACCGCTGGTAGCGGTCCTTCCACTGCAGGAAACATTTTTTAAACTCATCCGCCGGAATCGCGTTCAATTCGGTTGTTACAGTTTTTTGGATCGCCTCGATGGAGTCGAAACGCCTCCCTTTCAGCTTTCTTTTCAGGCGCGGGAACAAGAAGAAGTCCGGAGGGGACAGATCTGGGCCGTAGGGAGGGTGGGGAAGCACCGGAACCCACATCTTGGCCAATGCAGAGGTGCCGAGGAAGGCGGTGTGCGCCGGCGCATTGTCGTGACGAAGGGTCCAATTATTGACGAGGTCGGACCGCCACTGCAAAATCCTAACACACTTTTAAAACAACTTTCACGCGCGGAGCGATGTTAACTGCACCGCTGTTGCCAGCGAACTGAGACCAGTTTCTAGTGGAAGGGGAAGGTCCAACGATCATTTTCCCCCACCAGCCGATTCGGTTGATCACTTGGCAGACACTCCGCGCGAGAAGGCTCATTACTTTTCAATCAAACCCTGTATTTACTTACTTGAACGTTTACAAACAGATAAATGATTTTCAACGAATAATAACAAGGTAAAGTGTCAAAGTGGAAATTGTGTTGCCGACCATATACTTTGCACCAAAAGTTTAATTTGTATTACAATTTAAAAGTTTTTTTATAAAACGTGTACGAATATTTGTATAGAAATAACATGTTTTCAAATAAGGGAGCCGATTTGTCAAGAGGGAGCGAGAATGCTGCTTACTTACCTAACCTTCTATGATTAAATCATGGGCATAAATGAGCTTTTCTTTCCATTGCAATAGGACGCATACGCCGAGCCTGGCCAAGATAGCCGCAATATAGCTGGGCTTGAACTCGTAGTCATTGTACAAGACGTGCAGGACCAACCGCCTGTATTTACTTCAGCTGCACCTGTGACGAAGTTGCCCGCAGGTATTCTTCCAGGAGATAAGGTGAGTTCAAACAAAATATTGTACTATTTATATCTCAGAAATAAAACATTTACATACATATATTATGAAATGTGTTCCATACAACGCGGGGAATGTGTTCACCCGACTTGGACTTAATTATAATACGAATATATGTGCATACTAACGAAGTTTGCCAATGTACCTTGTATGCCCAGTCTCCATGGCCGATCGCACTGGCTTTTAAATAATAACAATTTTTTTACCCAAGAACCAGACCCTCCAATTCCTATGTACTTAATTCGAGTTTGCTGTCCTTTAAAAAAAGTTTATAAATACGTATGAAGTTTCATAATTCAAATGTATTGCTTTCGATTTCTGTGTTGGCCAACTTCACTTAAGAATGATCAATGCAAAAATTAATATGTTTATTCTCATTAGAATAACTTTTACATCTTTTACTTATGTCTTAAAATTTTTCTCAATATGTGAGGATAAAAAAATGTGTAAACTATTTTTTTTTTCGATAATCGGTTATATAAGAGTGTTTTTTTTTTAGCCGCATAAAAACTATTGATATCAATAATAAAGGTTTGTCAGCTGAGATGGCAAACTGTATTGGTATTTCTTTTCAGTAAGGTTTGGTAAGTCATCATAATCGTTTAACGCCTGAACAACGCTTCCAAATTGTGGAAATTTACTTTGAAAAAATAAATAAATCTGTTGGTGAAGTTCATAGATCGAAGTATTGAAGATTACGCCGATATGTCGATTACGTGCCCATAAAATATAGCTCGTGCAAGAATTGAAGCCAAATGACCACCGTTTGCGTCGCATTTTAGCTTTTCGGGCTCATTGAGATTTATTATTCAGATTTATAGGAAAAAGTAGTTAAAAATAAAACTGCTCGAAGGGACAATATAACACGTAACTGCGGCGGACATATGTCGAACATCATATTCAAAAAATAAATACCATGAAAGTATCTACCAGATTATAAAAAAAAATGCATTTCAACAATATTTCTGTTTTGTACTATCATTTTATGTTCTCAAGCTCTTAAAAATCACCCGACATACTTCTTACAAGACAAACCGAAAATTTTCGTGTTTTTGCCAAAAAAAAATATTTCTTTTTTAACTTTTAACTATTCAAATTAATGCAACCGTTCGTCTAATAATTTTAATCTTAAATTCGACCTTTTCAGACTTCAATCGTATTCTAAGTTCTATTTTCGCATAAGAATTACAGCATTCTATGTAAGGGCGTAATTCCATTAAGTATAAATATAAACTATTGCTATCATATACACCTTGAAAAGCAAGAATCAAACCATCAATTCATATAAAAAATCGGTAGCTGAGTCTGGAAATCCGCATTTTTTCTGCCGTTTAGATTTCCAGATATCGCCAAATAACGGTTTTGGATTAAAGAAACAAAAATTGATCATCCTTATTAGCGTCTATTCTTAGTAATATGTCGATGGCCCTTGTAAATGCAAGTACATGCGGTAGCTTTAATAACCCAGAAATTTTATTTTTTGGAATGCGAGATATTACTGAATCCATTACAAATAGTCTTTTAGGCGATGGTAAAAATTCAATGTTTCTTTAAGTTAGACCTTTTCAAAGTTACGTTACGTTAAGTTAAACCTTGTTTGCATAACTAATAGTTCCATTAATCTAAATATGTTATCAGCATATATTTTTTGTTTTTTATGTTTTCGATTGGCATGACTAAGCATACGAGGGGTGCCTTTTATATGTCGGGATTAGAGAACAAAAACTAATTTGAATCATCGAAAATCACTTTATTTTTTCAAAATATTCTCCATGAAGATCTATACACTTTTGCATGCGTTTGAACCAATTGTCGAAGCACTTTTGCCACTCTAAATGAGGTACCTCCAAAACATGCATTCTGAATGCCGCAACCTCTTCTTCAGGTGTCGAAAAACGTTGACCTCTCAGTTTGTTTTTTACGTACGGGAATAAAAAGAAGTCATTCGGTGCCAAGTCAGGACTATACGGCGGATGACCCATTAATTCGATGTTTTGGGTGCTCAAAAATGCAGTTGTTTGAGCCGATGTATGAGAGCTCGCATTGTCCTGGTGAAGAGTGATCCGTTTTTGGCGATTGGTTTTCCTAATTTCTTGGAAGACAACTTTCAAACAAATGGTTGTGTACCACTCAGAATTTACTGTTCTGCGTTGTTCTAGTGGTACGGTTGCGACATGTCCAGTTTTTCCGAAAAAACAGGCGACCATTTGCTTGGAAGTGCTTCGTGCGCGAACAACTTTTGTTGGATTTGGCTCATCTTGAAACACCCATACAGTCGACTGCTGTTTACTTTCGGGATCATACGCGTAAATCCATGATTCATCACCTGTCACGATGACATAGACGTGTTTCGAAGCCCCGCGATCGTATTTTTTTAGCATTTCCTTCGACCAATCGACACAAGCCTTTTTTTGAGCGATTGACAAATTGTGTGGGATCCAACGCGAACAAATTTTTTTGACAGTCAAATGTTTATGCAATATTGAATGTATGCTGGTCCCACTAATGCCTAAGATTGTCTCAATCTCACGATAGGTCACATGACGATCTTGCAATATCAGTTCGCGCGCAGCATCAATGGTTTTCGGAACAACAACTAATTTTGGACGACCTTCACGAAATTCGTTTTGGAGTGAACTACGACCACGATTGAATTCACCAACACTGGTCCTTGATGGAGCTTCATTTCCAAAAAATGAATTAAGTTCATCCATGCAATGTTGCTGAGTTAATCCACGTCGAAAGTTGTAAAAAATAATCGCACGAAAATGTTCACGATTTAATTCCATTTCCACCAGGGTTGCCAAATCCCGACATATAAAAGGCACCCCTCGTAGAACTATTTTTCCATATCTATCTTTACCTGTGTCGATGTAGCCGTTGTAGAAACAAAAGTTTCGAAGGTCTATCAAACAAATGTAGTAATTTGTGCTCATATATCGCGGTTTTATTAGGGATTTACTTATATATGAAATAAATTAATAAACATTTCGTTGATGCATATATGTATTTTGAAGACTGAAATTAGAACATTTTGAATTTTCTAAATATATAAATAAGGAGCGTAACTAAGTTCAATAGATGCCGCCAGCAGTGTGTGCTAGTCGATTCTAACATAACCTAAAGGCATAAACCAAACTTAGACATATGTTAAACAAACTGCTTCGAAAATGTCTGATTTAGTGCCATTTCGTCATTTGCGAGAAGTGTTGATTTTCCTCTTTCATTCGAAAAAAAAACGACGGCTGTAGCGCATCGAGACCTACAAAAAGTTTATGGAGATGCTGCTTTAAGTGAAACAACGTGCCGAGATTGGTTCCGTTGCTTCAAAGACGGTGATTTTAATGTTGTCGACCGTCCGCGTGAAGGAAGGCCAAAAACCTTCGAAGACGCAGAATTGCAGGCATTGCTCAATTAAGATCCGTGTCAAACGCAAGAAGAGCTTGCTTCAGTATTAGGAGTTACGCGCCAATGCATTTCCAAGCGATTGCATGTTTTGAGAATGATTCAGAAACAGGGAACTTGGGTTCCTTATGAGTTAAAACCAAAGGATGTTGAACGTCGTTTTTTCGCCTATGAACAACTGCTCCAGCGGCAAAAAAGGAAGGGTTTTCTTCATCGCATCGTGACGGGTGATGAAAAATGGATTAATTACAGCAATCCAAAGAAAAGAAAGTCATGGTGACTGCCCGGTCATGCTTCTACATCGTCGCCTCGGTCGAATATTCACGCTGCGAGGGTTATGCTATGTATTTGGTGGGACCTAGTTGGTGTTATTTATTATGAACTGTTAAAACCAAGCGAAACAATCACTGGGGATCGGTATTGTCTTCAATATATGCGATTGAGCTGAGCACTGCGCGAGTAGCATGAAAAAGTGATTCTACACCATGATAACGCTCAGCCTCACGTTGCGAAACTTTTTAAAACCTACCTGGAAACACTGAAATGGGAAATCCTACCGCACCCGCCATATTCTCCAGATATTGCGCTGTCCGATTATCACCGGTTCCGATCGATGGCACATGGTCTAGCTGGCCAGCAGTTCCATTCATATGAAGACATTGAAGAATGGCTTGATCCGTGGATAGCCTAAAAAAATGAACAGTTTTACCGCGACGGTATACGAGACCTACCAGAAGGATGGAAAAAGTAGTAGCCACTTGTAACCACTTTTTCAGAATAAAGTATTTTCATAAAAAAAACAGCGAGAACTTAGTTGCGAACACCCTGTGTTCGGTGCTTGACGGAGCTCCTCCTCAATTTCATGGTGTGATTCTTGATGTTGTTCGACAAATGGAGGGGCCTACAGTATTATGATGAAGTGAGAAGCTTTCTCGTGGTAGAAATACACCCGTAGATTTGACATTGCCTGCCGAGGGTGGCCGCGATCAGAAAAAACATTTTCTCATATTCGATGTTTCGTGCCCACGGGAGTTTCAAACCTATTCTGCTAGGGCAGCCGCTTAAAGAGCGGTAGAAGAAAAGGTTCAAATTTCACCAGCGTCAGGATTGTTACTCAAACTACTTATTGGTGGTTTGAGACTCTTCAATTTGAATATTTAAAATTAAAAATTTATGTTATGTTTGGACATTCTTAGAGCTTTATTGGGTTCTTCGAACTTTCAAATGGAAGCATTTTTACTTTTATAACTGATCACATTTTGCACATTATCACTGCTCGAATTCGATTCTTTACGGTTTACATTTCTAATTTACTGTCCTCCTGTTCACAGTCTGAAAGAACTCAGAAGTGGAAAAACAATCGTATTCCATAATTGCATCTTCCTTTCTTTTCCACGTAATAGAACCATTTGCTAAGTATTTGATCATACAAGTATAAGGACAAAAGCTATGATCTAAAATAAAACAAACTATGGGGATTGATTTTCATAGCAACTGAATTTAAATGATGTATTTTGGCAATAAGGAAAATTTTTGAAAAAACCACCCCAATCACTTATTTTAGAATTCGAAATATTAGCATTGTTTATCTCCTTACTAAAACTCTCTAAGAGTAACAGGCGAATGGCAATTACGCATTCGATCGGTCGCGGTTTGATCTTACTTCACTGGTGCGTTGCACTGACATACGAAGTTGTATTGGCTAATGGTGCCCACACTCTCCAACGTATCAGCTGACACGAAGAAACTAATGAGGGCCCCATGTACATGAATTCTACCCACCGCTCCGTTCCGTAGTATCGTAGATGGTTCTTTCATCGTGTTAGGTAATACGGGCGTACGTTTCGGTCGGTCGTGCGTTTCAGTAATGTAACTGCAATTGTTTCAGTTTTTAGTCTACAGCCAACAACTGCATTTAGAAGAGTAAGAAAACAAAGCACGAACAGCTCACAAGTTACGAGTGGAAGCAACAAAAATTGCCCTGTATGAACGTGGTCTTAAGAGCATCCAGATGATATTATTGTCATTGTCGGCTCTCCTGAAAGATATCAGAGCATTAATAGTCCAGTCATTTAAGCTTAAATTAGGTAAGAATCTCGGAATTCGAGATACCCAGCTGTAAGTCTGTAAATACTTGTATATTGACACTCTAAAAGTTGTCTCAAAACCTACATATAGTAGGGTGTACGCAACTATTAAATTTCGGGGTCAAAGGTCACAGAAATCGGTTTTTTACGCTTATTTTGTAAATATCTCATTTCCCATGGAATTTTTGCTATTAGTATTTATAATCAATATTGTAGAATGCAAAATTCTCTACAAATTTTGTTGAAACAAATTTTTTATACGGTGAACCGTTTTCGAGATAGAGGGCGGAGCGCGCGGTCACCGGATCACTTCAGGTCAACGGGTGCCTCCGGTCAAAAACGCGTCATATATAGTTGATAAACTATCAGATAGCCTAAAGTTTTTGGGTGGAATTTTCGATCAAAATATAACTTTCAGAGAACACTGTCCATATCTAAGAAAACAACTGATTGCCGGATTAAACGTTATTACATATCTATCATCCAAACATTGTTTAATCAACTATTCTACGTTAGTTAATACAACGAAAGCACTAGTGCTATCCAAGATATTTTATGGGCTCCTCATCTATGGTAACTGCGCTAAAGGTACCATCAAATTGCTTTACTTCCCATACCACATGCCTGTAAGAAGAAGCATTCGCGCTTTCCCTACATCACCAATAAAATATATACTTGTAGAGACCGGCCTACCCACGATCGAGGAATGATATGAACTTAACATAAAGAGACTTGTACCCAAGCTTTTCCTTTGTCATAACAACAAACTTTTCGAAAATGTATATCCGAGTTGCATCCTAAAAAACCTCCCAGACGCATGCCGGCAATTTCAATCTGCGTCGAATACGCCAGAGAACTCAGTATCCTTTATCCTTCCCTTCGCCAAAAGGAATTGTCTCCGTCCTGGAAGATAACAAAATCTCAATTCCTATTAAACTTAGAGAAGCACCCGAAGAGCAGTACAAGTTCGACAGTGTACCAACATCTTTTTACGGAGCACACAAATGCTTTTCTTCCCGAATGATACTCGATTTTTACAGATGATTCAAAAGCCGACACAAATACTTCGTTTGCAGTTGTTGATTCTCATGGGGCAACAATCACAGCAGGTATACTCCCCAGCTATGCTTCCGTCTACACAGCTGAAGCTGCAGCATTCTTCAACGCAATCATCAAGAACAAATATTACTTAATCTCCTGCATTCGAAACAAACTAATCGTTAACGTCAATCGTATGAAACTCATGTAGCAAACTATCCAGCAAGTTTAGGTTCAAAAACATCAAAGCATTCGTCCGCTTACACCTAGGACATACCATCGCCACACATTCGTATCTACTACTGCGTTCCAGTCCACTTCCTTGCTTGCACTGACCGAGATTGGCCTTAACCGTCAACCTCGACGAATGTCCACATTTCGCAGCAATAAAAAAACCGTTCTACAACAAGTGCATTTCGCGTACTCGCAGTGAGCGACGATGCACATTCTCACTAAACGAATACGATAAGAAGTAAAACTACCTCATTTGGGGTATTGAAAATCCACATGACATTCAACAAAAACCTATGCATCCATAACGAATCAAGTTTTGGTGAGGTTTCTGTTCTTAACACTTCATATCGTTCACCCTGTATATATATTTGGCACGTACACCCTTTCTGGGTATTTGGCCGAGCTCCTCCTCCTATTTGTGCTGAGCGTCTTGATGTTGTTCCACAAATGGAGGGACCACAGTTTCAAGGAGTTTTTCCATGGCAGAAATATACTCGGAGGTTTGCCATTGCCTACCAAGGGGCAACCGCTATTAGAAAAATGGTTTTCTTACTTTTTTGGTGTTTCACCGAGATTCGAACCAACGTTCTCTCTGTGAATTCCGAATGGTAGTCACGCACCAACCCATTCGGCTACGGCGGCAGTTTTTGCTCTAACTTCTTCGCAAATGATGGCAGTAATGCAGTTATGGTTAACGGAGAATGCTATTGTGACATGATAATCAACCTTTTATAGTCTGAATGGACGATTGTTGTTTTTATTTATAAAAGAAAATCGGCAGCCTTATGTAATCACCTTGTATAGTACGATTAAATAATTATATATACATGATTCGAAAGATATTGATGGAATTAAGGAAATTAATCAGGTTTAACAAGGCAAAATAAGTTAATATAAAGGGAAAGAAATCAATTCAAAAATGGCACTAGCACAAAAGCAAAAAAATGTATAGTACGTACATATGCCTCCTAAATGTATGCTTTAATATTGATACTGTTATACAGAAAAATTTTAAGCTGTGATTTAAGAGTAAGATTTAGATTCAGATCAATACAAGGATGAAGATAAAGGTGAATATGTAGATAAAGAAAATATTAAAAGCGAAGATAGCAATAAAAATGAAGATACTTAAAGATAAAGATAAAACCGAAATTAAAATTGAAATTTAAAGATAATAATAAACCCAGCTATTTACAATGGAAATTATTATTGGTCGAATTTTCGAGTAGTATACATAAAACTTTATGAATCACTTCCAGAACCCCGAATCTACGAATGAAGTTTGCTGTGAAATAAATACTAAAAATGTCATCCTTCATGCACAGTTTATAATTTTTTTTTAATAGTTGAAATAATTTTTAAAATTTTGGACCATGTTAATTCTAAAATTCATAACCACTTAAACACCCCGAATTTCTTCTTATATATTTCACTTGTATTTCAGATACTTCAAGTTCATGCTGAAGATGGTGACAAAGGAAATCCACGAGAAGTTCGATATGGCCTTGTTTCAGAGGGCAATCCATTTACTTCTTTTTTTGATATCAATGATACCAGTGGTAAGGATATGAGAAACTAATTCTTAAAACAAGTCAATTGCATGTATATATGTATGTATGCACAAAGGTCGTTCAAAAAGTCCGTGCAAAGTCAGGGAGATGTCACTACTGGTTATTTTGTAGGCTTAGACAAATCATATTATACGGAAGGGATCAGCAAACTAGAACAGCGTTGGACAAAGTGTATAAGTCTAAAGGGGGACTATATCAAAAAGTAAAAAGATTGGCCTCAAGCAATTAAGTCGTTTTATTTTTGCACGGACTTTTCAAGCGACCCTCGTACTCCAATAATTATAACACATTAAGAATCCCTCAACCAGTTGTTTGCCCTATTTTCCAGAGATAAAAATCTCGAGTGGAGAATTTGGTACCATTTTTATCGGTCTCAGCGCATTAAAATGTTAGAATACGTGAGTGCTTCTAAAGAACTCAAGTCAGTACTCGAGTCAACTCAGCAATTCACTACTTTCCGTACAATTCACTAAACTTTCTAGTAGTATTTTTCAAATGAATGCAGCTACTATTAAACCGTAACATTGAAATCTTACAGTATTGTGTGAAGGTTTACGCGCCGTATCGGTGAGTGCCATTCGGTTTTTCTGAGTTCGAAACCCACAATGAAACTATAAAAAGAAGTTTTTTTCTAAAAGCGATCACCCTTCAGCAGAAAAAACCATTTGTAGATCAGAAGCTCGGACAAACACTGATCAAGAGATGTATGGGCTAATTATAGACAGCAGCACCAACGAAGTCTGAATATAAATGCGGCGAAAATGATTACGGACCCTAATACTAATACGAATAGGCATGAAATTGTGATTCAAAATACGAATTCGAATATCGCAGCATGTTTTGCATCAAAATCTCGTATTCCTAAGCGCATATCTATAAGTATTTATTGAAATATTTCTATGTTTACAATAACCGCATTAATTGGTATCATCTTTAGAGCAAGATTGGAATTATTGAAGTGAAACTTCTTTACGCGCGTCAGAGTATAGTTTCAAGGCCGCGACACACGAGCTAGCGTTATGAAAAACCGTCACGAAATGTATAAGCCTACGGCATACAAGCTATTATTCTCTTTCTCCGCTTTGTGCGGTGCTTCGTAGTCGTTAGTAAAACAGCATTACCGATAGCTAAACGATCAGCTACAATACCATTAAATCACATTAAAACTATAAATGCAAAACGTACACATTTTCCTATAGTTTGTGCATGTGCCAGTCCCATACACAAATCTCAGGGCGGTACATATTCTGAAATAGTCTATGAATACGATAAAAAACAACTACAATCGCTAGTGTATGTCACATTGTCACGTGTTACTTCCATTGCTGGATTGTTAATATATAATTAAACGCAATGACGATTTGAGATTCTACCATGGCCGGAGACCATCAATAACAATGGCATCATTCCAAGCAGAATTTCGAAGACTGTCGAAGAATTGTTTGGAAACTCTTGAACAACAAATGATTCAATTTATGCTGAAAACAGTGAACGACGTAAACGCAGTCCCCTGTCAGCTGTTACGATCAAACTAATGAGAACCCCATGTAAATGAAATATTCCTTCCTTCCGTATCGTAATATCGTAAATTTTATTTCAAGATATTTGAAAATTCCCGTAGAACCCTGTTAGCTGATTGCTCTCTCACCCCACAGTGTTGCCAAGCAGTACATTTCGAAATCATTTACATAATAAACTTAGAAAAATTATAATTTTTATTAAAATAACTTAAAAACACTGTTGAATAATGTTAATTATAGATAAATGAACTATTTGAACTTGTTGGTTTTTGGCTTTGGTTTATTAAACAATAAAAAATTGTAACTGATAACGCGGATGTGTGAAAAAGTGTGTAAGCAAAAATATCAATGGCAACATTGTGTAGATACAACCAAACACATACACACACAAACCGATGTATTGTGTAAATATGTAACTAATAGAACGCAGTTATTCTCACGGGATGAGTTTTTGTGCTCGTTAGGGGCTGCGGTAAGAATCTGCGTACGTCGTTTACGGTTTTCAGCATTATATAACAAAGAGAAGGATTGTCGATATACTCTTTTAATTCTCAAAGTCTACGTGCTCATGCTACTGACGTATTGAATCCAGTTATGGAAAAATGCAACGTGGTAGTTTTTCATGAGACTTGGTTGCGTGAAGGCGAGGAAATCAGTTTACCGGAGGAGTCGCTATCTAAAAAATAAATAAATAATTGGCGCGTACACTTCTGTTAGGTGTTTGGCCGAGCTCCTCCTCCTATTTGTGGTGTGCGTCTTGATGTTGTTCCACAAATGGAGGGACCTACAGTTTCAAGCCGACTCCGAACGGCAGATATTTTTATGAGGAGCTTTTTCATGGCAGAAATACACTCGGAGGTTTGCCATTGCCTGCCGAGGGGCGACCGCTATTAGAAAAATGTTTTTATTAATTTTGCTTTCACCGAGATACGAATCAACGTTCTCTCTGTGAATTCCGAATGGTAATCACGCACCAACCCATTCGGCTACGGCGGCCGCGCTATCTACCACAACAAAAATGATACCGTGAATGTCCTCACACCACACTTACGATTCACCGCTGTACAGTCAACATCAAATGCAGCTATAGCAGAAGATCTTGATGATATTTGTAATTCTGTGTGCCATTCAAAACATAGTAATTGTGGGTGTCTACATAACTCCGAGTTCACATATCAACGACATTATCGCATTTTTACATGGTTTGCTTTAAGATACGCTCGTGATGGTGGTAAACTTCTTCCTCAACGCGACGATATGAAACCTCTCATATTAACTGGAGATTTTAATGTAAATTTTGCATCGGACACTTCCATGAAATTAATAACATTTTTAGAACTTCAACTGAATTTACAAATGAGTAATGACCGCTATATTTCAACAACAAAATCAGGAACAACGATAGATGCCGTATTTTCTCGCTATATCGGCACAATCGAGTCAAGAACATATACATATATCCTATTCCAGTTACCACAAACCGATTATATCCACTGCTGCTATTGCACTATCAATACAAAATGTACAGGCTATTGAAGCACCAACTAATGAACACATTTCAGAAATAAATAAATAATAATAATATATTATCCACTATTATTGTATCATTTCAATCCTCATTAAAATTTTTAAATTTAATCCAGAAATTAAGTAGTTTCACTTCAAATATGCGCACATAGTGCGGCTGGCCTTTTTGTAGATATCGGAAGAAAATTAAAAGACATATGACTGAATAAATCTTTAAATGTAATATTCTCTAAGAAACATATGATAACTACTCCAAGTTTAAATATTTACGTAATTTTTAGGAGAAATTTTTTTAATGCGTCCCCTCGAGGATATTGCGGCAATCACGCACGTTGGAGATCCAGTATTGCTCACAGTAATTGCGGAGGAAGTTAAGGTTGGCCGTGACGAACCCGCTGCTATGGCTTCAACTGTGCAGTTGGCATTCTTTCTGCCAGAACGTACAAATTCAGCACCTTACTTTGAAAATGACCAGTGAGTACCACCGTAATCATAATTGAATCCGCAATTAATAATAATGAAATGGTTTAAACTTTACTTAAATGAATTATTGCATTAGGCAAGACAAGGAATAAAAATATAAATCATGCTCAAAATATATAATTAGATACCGGATAAATAAGTTCAGGACATTCTGAATAGAAATTACTGAGAAATCACCACCCGACATTAAATGAACATTATCTACTAATTGTTGGGTATAAAATGTTCATTGTACAATATTCTGTATTCAAATTTAATATTCTGGCTGCTAAAATTCTGTATTGTAAATCCAGCATTCAAATTCTGAGAACCGTACGGATAATGAGAAGAAGTGGGCACTATGATCCTCAGAATTTTTAACACAGAAGATTATAAAGGGTTTTTCAATTGGCGCGGGTCGATTTTGGCGCCCTGTGGCAGCCATTTTGTTTTGGTGACATCTGTCAAATCTTTTGTTTATTATTCAGTTGTTTATGCCAAATCATCATGGCAAGTTACACGATTGAACAGCACGTTCAAATGATAAAACTTTTTTATCAAAATGAGTGTTAATTAACGCAAACGTTGCGCGCATTGCGCCCATTTTTCGGTAGACGTGGTGGCCCTTCCAATTTCTTATGGCCCATATTGAACCATATGGACCTAGACGACATGTGGTTCCAGCAGGACGGCGCTACCTGCCACACAGCAAACGCTATTTTATTCCATTTCAACATCTACCCGCCCTTATTGAAAACCCTTTACTAAGGCGATACCATTAAAATAATTAGTGCCAATTTTAGTATCTTACGTACTAAATCTGTCTATATTGTTAAGGTTAGCTCCGCGTAATCACAATCATGAATTTACTATTACTGGTGTAAAAAATAGTTTAAATTTAATTTGTTTGAGGCATATCAAATTTAATATTATAAATATTTTGCTCACATACAATCTTTCCAGCTACGTTTCAAGAGTGGAAGAAAACGCTCCGCAAGGCACTGCACTTACATTCAACGATCCATATGTACCACGTGTTTATGATGATGATACTGGAAAAAACGGAGTCTTCTCTTTAACGTTACTCAACAATAACGGAACATTTGAGATTTCACCCAATGTCGCTGAACGTAGTACTTCATTTCTAATACTTGTGCGCGATAATGTTCTATTAGATTATGAGGAACGGCACTCAGTGCAATTCCAAATATTAGCGCAAGAATTAGGACCAGCTACTAATCTGTCAGTTAGTGTAAATGTGACGGTATACATAAACGATGTTAATGACAACCCACCGATATTTGACCAGGTTGTATACACTGTGGAGCTACCAGAAAATATGACAGCCGGAACAAAGGTTGTCCAAGTTAAGGCTACCGACGTAGACACGGCTGGTTTAGGCGGACGTGTTAGATACACGGCAATTTTGGGTTATTTAAACACTTCATTGAATCTAGATTCAGAGTCCGGTCTGATCACAGTATCGACGACCAATCACGGGTTTGATCGTGAAATAATGCCCGAATACCACCTATACGTAGAAGCCCGCGACAATGATGGCACTGGTAACCGTGCTCAAGTGCCACTGATTATAAAACTTATAGACGTCAATGATGAAACACCAATATTTGAGAAAGATCTGTATGAATTCATCCTATCGCCCGACTTCAAAAGCTTTACATCCACAGCTATTATACACGCCACAGATAAGGATGCAACAGCCCCCAACAACGAAGTTCGTTATGAAATAATTAACGGAAACTACGAAAATAAATTTCATTTGGATAAAATAACTGGTGAGTTATCCGTTCAAGAGAAAATTTCGATACGATCTAAAGTGCGAAAACGACGTGAAACAATGTCTCACATTGAAGACGATGTATTCTTGATGACGGCGCGTGCTTATGATTTAGGAGTACCAGTACGCTTTAGCACGACTGCTATTCGTATATATCCACCCGAAAGTCGTACACGTACTGTGACTTTTGTAGTACCAGGTGGAAGTCCTGACAAAGTGAAAACAGAAGAAACGCTTTCCACGATCACGGGAGGAAAAGTAATCATACACGACATTAGACTGTTGCAACCTGATGAGCCAGGCGCCAAAGCAATTACGGGAGGAAATACGGATGCAATGGAAAGAAGTGTTGTGACCGCCACTGTTCTGTACGATAGCTCTTCTGTTGTAGACATTTCTCAAATTCAGCAGCGTTTATCGCAGCACAATAGTTCGTATGCGATAATGAGTGGTAGCGATACAGCGGAAACAGACGTGAGTATGAATTTACGAGTATTATTCATTAATTCTTCTGCGTAATTCTCCAAGTTAATAAATTCAAATAGAACTTGACCCCTTTGCAGACTTTGTACAAAGCTGAAAATAAGTTGCTTTTCTGGCTTCTCATCTTGCTGGCTACCTTGGTCGCTTTAACGATTCTAATATTATTGTTATGCTGTATTTGTTCCTGGTGTCCTCTGTATGGAAGTGCAAGGTAAAAATAAAAATTCACGTATATACATATGCATACAGATTTTTACTCAGAAATGTCTAGAATTGCATTCCCTGAGATTAATAAAGTTCGTCAATGCGTATGTTTATAGGGCATATTTACTTATTGGACATTCCTGATTGTCTTTACTTCTTAGACTTTCAAAATATCAGCTTTAAGTCTTAATAGTAATAATAATATTTTTATGTGATAAAAATATAAAAAAGCTGAAGCTTCTCAATTATTTGGAGCAATTGAACTGTATCATAAGACATTTTGCTCCATATGATAACTTAGAAAAAATGCAGGTTCAGTTCAGTTTTCTGACATACGGCTGTCGTATAAAATACAATGCTGCCTAATATTTATTTTAAATGTAATTTGTTGCTTTTCTAACCTCAACAAGAACTGTCACCACAGCAGCATTTGCCAAATCTGAAGCGCCTATGCCTAGAGAATGGTTTTACTGCCGAGAGCTTAGCAAGTGGCTATTGCCATAGCTGTGGGACATTCGAGTAAAAGATACGAGTGCCAAAGATGCGAAGTACTAGTAGTTATGTATGAGCGTCACATGGCGAGAAATTATTTGCTCCTAGACGCAATTGTAAAAGTTGAAAATTTTTTAAATTTTAATATGAAGCAAGGTTTAAGATGTCCATCTGTTAATGAACTGAAATGTTTAATTTTGATAATTTTCAAAAAGGAAAAATTGCTTTCACAGGTTTCTCAAAAGTCAATGCCTGGTGTAATGTTAAGTTGTACGTTAACGGGCATATTCTCCAGCTCTTCTTGATTCTCCAAACGACATCTCAAAGGGTTTTCATATACATACATCAATGGTGTTTCTGATTTTATTAATGTCCGAAAAACAGGAACTGTAATTGATAAGCAATGCAACTAATATTTCATCGAATTACCTAATGTCTATAGTATCTTGAAATTCCTCATGGATGATTGGCATTTTCAGGAAGTACATCCTTCAATTGCACGCACAAGATCAAACATAAACTTATTGTTGCCTTGTAAGGAGGTATTAAGCTGATTGGCGTAATTTGTGAAAAGAAACGCTAAAGTAATAAGAGTTGTTTAATGAATTTACAATATCTTTATGACCTCAGTTGTGGGTACATTTACATTCTTTTTCTTTAATCAACCAACCAACAAATCCCGATAATTGGCCAGTCGTTACAAGAGCGGAGTCAGGATCTTCACATTCTCTGTGACATGCGCAGCTATCACTATTTAACAAGTTAGACAAGTTTTCTCTCCATAATCTAAGTATGCTCAGATCGCCGTCCTTGTTCTTACAGGAAAACGCCCCGGTCTTAAAACCTTCTGTAACCGCCGAACTTTCTGGTAGAATTTTCGGGCCTTTATCCTATTGGCCAGCATCTCAAGCTCCTCGTTTCTTCTTTCGGATAATACGTCTCTCTTCCTTTCTTAGCTCTCGGTAGCGATCCCACATAGCTCGCGTTGCGCCCGATCGCAGCGTAGCTCTATAGGCAGCGTCTTTTTTTTCTGCGGTAGCATGACATTGCCTCGTCGTACCAACTGTTTTTTTCTGGTTTCCGATTTCTTCTTCGACGGCGGTACGTAGAGAACGGGAAATATTGCTCCATTGTTCGTGCATGCCGGTTTGTTGGGTAGTACTCTCTGAGAGTGGGAGTGAGAGTCGAGTGGCGAATCTTCTGGCTGTCTGTTGGGATTGCAGTTTTTCGATGTTGATCATTCTTTGCGTAGGTGGATGTACGTTGTTTGCTGCACAGAGGCGTGTGCGCAGTTTGGTTGCAACGAGGTAATGATCCGAGTCGATGTTGGGTCCTCGGATCGTACATACATATATCTAATACACTAGAAGTGTGTCTTCCATCTATCGCAACATGATCGATCTGGGTTAGCGTTTTGCGTTTAGGAGACAGCCAGGTAGCTTGGTGCATCTTCTTATGCTGGAATCTGGTGCTGCAGACTACCAGACTACGGATGTTTTGTTGTGCAGGCTGAATTTTCCGACTGTGGGACCAAAAATTCCCTCCTTCCCACCTTGGCGTTGAAGTCGCCAAGTACGATTTTTGTGTCGTGACAGAGGCAGCGCTCATAGGAACGTTTCAGGCGCTCATAGAAAGAATCATCGTCCTTCTCTTCCGTCGGGGCGTGGCCGCAAATTAGCGAGATGTTAGAAAATCGCGCTTTGATGTGAATTATTGCGAGACGCTCGTCCACCGCAGTGAACGACAGTACTTGACGACGAAGTCTTTCTCCCACAATAAATCCGAGACTGAATTTGCGTTTCTTTACATGGCAGCTGTAGTAGACGTCGCAAGGTCCTCTGTTTTTCTTGCCTTGCCCCGTCCATCGCATCTCTTGAATGTCAGTGATGTCAGCCTTTACTTTCACGAGGATATCAGCCAGCCGGGCAAAGGCACCATCTACATTAATTGACCGGGCATTCCAGGTGCATACGCTCAAATCGTAGTCCTGAGCTCGTTTGAAGGGGTCGTCATCAGTATAGGAAGTTCTCATCCGAGGCTTAGTACATCTTTTCATTGGGGGGATTTTTAAGTGGCGGGTCCCAAACCCAGCGCACAACCAGCTACCGTGGGATGCTTCATCTTCTCACGCTAGCTCACTCCCGAATGGGTGTTCGGAAGCTACCCACAGGATACTTGGGGTAATCGCGGAAGTTGTGAGCTGCTTGAATCATATGTAGAAGAATCGTCCTGGCCACTCCCAAGTGAATGGCGATCAGTAACTTTCCCCACTTGCGTGGACTTCTACATATGGAGCCATCCTCTTAAAAGCATTGCCCCACGTAAGAACGGATTAATAAGAAAAAATGTTTGTTGTGACAATTATAATATACCGACGATGGAATATACTTTGAAAATAATTTGTGATACAACTTGCATATGTTGGCAATTTTTTTCACTTTTTTTTTTTTTGTAATATACATGTATGGTTGCTCCGGCGGCCAGGAAACCCCGAAAAAACATTGCGTGCGAAAGAATAAAGCCAATTTCCCATTTTCTATCACGGATAGGATACAGAAGTTGTGGCCAATATTAGACCGTTAACCGGCTCTCATTCAGTTTGAGGGAGTAAGCTAATTTCCTAACGTAACAGGTGAAGTTATAGCCCTTTGTTTACAACAGAGGTCGGCACAAACTGAAATTGAGTTGGTGATATACAAAAGAAACATTGCACATTTTACTAATGTGGAAGGCTGATTGTATTCAACTAATCTCCTTTTACACAGTTTGGAAACGAAACAAGATTTAATTTTATTTATTCATTTAGTCAACCTAGAAATACCGGTCTTCTTACAGACTACATAGAACAAATAGTAACAATTATATGCACTTATACATATGTTTATCGCAACTATTCAAAAAATTCATTGAGTGATGATTTGAAATTATATATTTATATTAGCGATCATTTAAAAGCAGAAGAACTAGAAATCTGATTAAACTTTCGCGACATAAATAATTCTAGTCCGCTCTACGAAAAATAAACCATTACTCTGCAGATTTACTCGTATTTATGTATGTATGTATGTATATGAAAATGAATGCGCTCTAAGAGTAAAGGCGAATCAACTGTCCCATTTATAATATCGAAAATAAAGTGGAGTGAGAGCATACTTCTTCTCGAAAACGAAAAAATTACATTTGAATGCGTTCAAGTCTATTGACGTGACATTGATTATATGGCGTAAAAATAAAGACGGCACAACCCAACTTAGACTCTACGATATAAATATTTAGTGACTGTAAAGTGTATGGATCTGTAAAATCGGAAACAAAGCGCCGAATGAAGACAAGTGTAGAATACGATTTGGCGATGACAAAATTTAAATTACTAAGAAACTGAAAAGTGGAATCAAAGATTACTCCCAAATCAATAACTTCATTAAGAGCATGCAGACAAGAGTTCTTTATAGAATATAATGTTGAGCTGAAATGCTTAGGCTTAGAAAATGACACATGAGAACATTTCTTAATATTTGGTTGAAGTAGATTCCTATCACAACATGCCACGACGTTGTTGAGGTCTGATGGAATATTGTATGAATCAGACAGGTTTAGTACAGTCTGCATATAAAAAAAACCCAGAGAAATGAAACATTCAGATATGTCATTAATAAAAGTTACAAAGAACAAAGGGACTAAAATACTGCCCTGAGGGGCACCGGAAGAAGCAATGAAAGAATAAGAAGACACGTTATCGATTGAAAAGGTATGTCTTTATCCGTCCGGATCACCTCGCAGTCATCGGCTTACCCGTCATTCCTCATTAGCCAATCTATTGTCGGATATGCGTAGCACGTGATTTTTCCATTCCCATTTTCGTATTCGGCTCGCATAAGATCTCTGCGAGTATGTCCTGTGATTGATCGCATGTTGCCATCTCAAACTTGTGGCAGCATAAGTGAGTACTGGTCGAAAGCATGTTTTATAAATTCGGGCTTTACCTTATAAGCTTAGAAGCTTACTTCTCCGTATTACACCGTATAAGCATCCAGAGATTCATGCTGCATTAATCATCCGTTGTTTACTTCACTGCTATTTACGCTAATTATGGTACCCAAGTAGCAGTTTTTATGTTTTATCAGCTTGACAAAAATATGTGATAAGGTTTTTCTTAAAGATGTATTTAAATTTGTTGAAAACCCCAATTCAGTGTACTCTCTCCTAACGAGCACCTCTATTAAACGGACCCCTGCCATAAAAGGACAGTTTTTTCAGTACTACAAAATTCTTAAAGATTTTTGAAAATATGTCCCTCGAAAAAAGGCATTCCTTTGTCAGGCACACTTATAAGGAGAAAAGCTAAAGAGATTTCAGTGAGACTCAATGACGAGGATTTTAGTGCATCATCCATCAAGATTATGTTAAAAGTTTTTTCGAAAAGGTACCACATTTTTTTTAGGGATATGATATGATTTGAAATGCATATGAGACTCGCTTGTTTTTCCGTGCATTACCCGATAAAACATTGGCATTAAAAGGTGAAAATGCAACGGTCCTTTTGTTATTGGGAAATCTCCATGACCTCGCGCATTTTGCAGCATGAATTTGAACAACTTATCTGTTATGTAGCGATCAAACAAAAAAGCTTGGATGGTGTCTGATTTGATGACAGATTTTCTCGTACAGTTCGATAAAAAAATACAACTTCAAGAGCGGAGCGTCGTTCTATTTCTAGATAATGCGGCTTCCCATCCTTGCGATCTAAAATTGAAAAATGCTGAAGTTATTTTTCTCCCAGCGAACAAAACAGCATTTTGTCAGCCCCTTATTTTTAAAAAACCTTTTGTTTCGGATGGAAGAGACAAATTCTGCTATGGAGTTGTCAAAATCAATCAATTTATTAGATGTTGTTTATTTCATACAAAAAGCATAGGAGCAAGTGAGTCCACAGACTCATTAAAGCTGGGTTTGGGAAAACAAATACACATAATAACGATAGCGGTTAGACCGCAGAAGATGAGTATCCGCTATCAGCACTTGCTCAGTTCTCCAACGTTATTAATCAAGTTCATAGCGAAGTCCAAGATGGCATGGAAAACTACCTTAATTTAGGTAATGAAATATTCATTAATGATGAAAATTTGGAAAATATCAACAGTTAATATCAAGTGTTAACTGTTTCCTAAGAATCGTTGACCATCTCGACTAAAAAGAGGCTTATTTAGCTATAAGAAAATTAAAAGCTTTTTCTCTAAACCAGAAGGACCTTAATGGTGTTGAACTGCTTATTGATCTTCAAATACATCTTCAAGATATTGAAATTAAAGGAAAAACTAGCGACAGCTAAAATTTCTGACTTTTTTAAATCAATTTGAATATCTTGTATAATAAATTTTGTTTTTTAATTCTTGAAAAATTGTTGATGAAAATCCTTTCTTTGCGTTATATATGTACATATATATGTAATAATTAGCCCAATCATAGAATCCGTCGCAGAAAACTTATGAATACGAATGTGTACTACAAATACGAAAAAATTTTAATCGTGCGTTCCATGTGGACACGAAAAAAGTGCTGCCAATATCAAATGCCAAATTTTGGTATTGCGACAACAGCTTACTTCAATGTAAACAAGATAATTTAGCAAATAATCTTTAAGTTGTTTGTCAAGTTAGTTACATTTACGAATTAAAATGTAAAGTGACAGAAGCAAACGGGGTCTCAGAATTGAGCGAAAAATATTGAGTGATGCAAGCAACCTTCTCGTTTTGGACGAACCAATGTAAGTGCTTGCCTTTTTGTCAAAAAAAAGTTTACTCAAATACGGTTTAAAACAGGTTTATTATTACCGGTTAAATAAAACTGCATTTACATACGTTTTGAGTTTTATTGAAGACAGCGCGAGCTCAGCAAGGTCGTCGTCCATAACTCCAGTTCTCCCACTATCCTCTGTTTTACGGTTTCTTGCGGAGGGAGGCTATCAACATGGAGTTGGCAAAGATTTCGACGTGCCAATGAGGCAGTTAGCTATGTACTAAAAGACGTATTCTCGTCACTACAAACACGATTGTCTCCTCAGTGGGTAAATGTCGGCATGAGTGCCAATAAAAAACGGCAAAGCAAGATGGAATTCTCTCAAAAATATAGATTTCCTGACATCCTTTTTTATCTGGATCGGACGTACATAAAAATTATTTCCTCTACTACAACCGGAAGGGCTATTACCGTATCAATGTTATGATTGATTTCTCCTTCTTTACGCCTGTGGAAGTCACATAAAAGTACATATACTTAAAAAAAAATTTTTTTATTTATAGTTTAGTTAATATAGAACTTACTTTTTACAGATTTTCTAGTTGTTTCCTTTTAAATCTTCTTTTTATTATATATATAGATGTATATTTGGCGCGTCCACCCTTTTTGGGTGCTTGGCCGAGCTCTTTCTCCTATTTGTGATGTGCGTCTTGAGGTTGTTCCACAGTTTTAAGCCGACTCCGAACGGCAGATATTTTTATGAGGAGCTTTTTCATGGCAAAAATACACTCGGAGATTTGCCATTGCCTGCCGAGGGGCAACCACTATTAGAAAAATATTGTTCTTAATTTTGGTGTTTCACCGAGATTCGAACCTACGTTCTCTCTGTGAATGCCGAATGGTAGTCAAGCACCAACCCATTCGGCTACGGCGGCCACCACTTCTTTTTATTACTCGTTCTAATTTTTGTCCGTTATTCTAACGTCATCGTAAAAAACTGTACGAAACTCTACGATCTAGCAAAAAAACAGTCTACGATGAATTGCCTGATAGGGCTGAATATTCTTGTTTTGGAAATAAAACTGTTTAAGCATATGTACATCTATTACACATTTTTATGAACTCGTCTTATATTTTTCTCATAAGTGGACATCTCTCTTAAGCGGACAAATTTGTCAGTCCCTTAGGTGTTCGCTAAAGAGAAAGTACACTGTATTGACAACAATGTTCTGGTAATAATTAGAAATCTCAACACCGAAAACACCACTTATGTCAAGACTAATACTGAAATACCAACCCCAATACCGGTGGCAATAGGGATAATACAAGGCGACAGCTTAAGTCCTATCCCGTTCAATTTGATTATGGGCGAATAATATCTGCTGTAACATCTACACGGGCAAGAAGATATTTGCTGGGAAATGAACTCAAGATAATGTGCGACGCCGATGACGCAGAGAACCGCACAATGAAGATGACCTTCAGCAGATGTTGTATACCTTCGAGAAAGCTGCTTCTGCATTTACTATATATACAGATATCGGAAGCAGACGCAGAGCATGACAATATGTAAGCAGCTGCTCAGGTATAAGCTCGCAGTACAAGAAAAAGGTATCGAACAGCTTATAGAATAGCAGCAGCTTGAAGACTAGTATTGAAAGCCGACGTACAAAAATCTAAAAAAAAAATAGAAAGATTAGTGGCAGTAAAACCCCAGCCGTAAAACCTTGCATTTTGTTTTCATTTCCCCGCATCTCTCTTTGCCAAAAAGGGGATTTGCCAAAGTTAACCTCACAATTTTGCTTCAATAGTCAAACCTATCTATCAGCCTTAACTTTCTATGAAAAAACTAACTTTTTACTGGTATTTAAAAATATTATATTTTACAAAATTCACACATAAATTGGAAAAGAAGCAACATGAGTCTATCTAAGGAAACCGACACGTCAAGAAGTGAGAAAGCTGCTTAGTTATTAAACCTTTAATAATTCAATCATATGAAAGTGTTAAGCAAGTTTTCTCCTTCTCAAATAAAATATTAGGGGTATTCATCTAAACATTCAAATGTATGAAGCGCTGAAATATAAACGTTTACACGCATGTTACATTAACGCAAATCGAAAAGTATTTGTATAATTCTATTGTAAGCCATTTCTCATACAAATTTTGATAGGGGATTTCTTAAAATATTTCATTCAATAATAAATTAAATTAGTAGCGATTTTACGAGATCAGGGCCTATTGATTTTATTAAAAATATTGCTGCTACATATTTCGAAGATCCTCATCAGACTTCATTCTCGTAGAAAGTTTCTTCACTTTAACGGTAGTGAAGTTGGAAGTGAAGATTTATCTTGAAAATATTTTTAAATAATCCGAAAAATCGTGTTATGAAGATATTAAAGCAAAATTAAAACATATATCCGTTGCGTTTATAATGATTGGGCAAGTATTGGAGAAATAACTATGTTCCTCAATTAATATCTTTACCCGTATTTTTGCTGTTATTTAATCGTAAGTTACCTATCTGTAATTCTTTCTTTTTCTATTGTAGCAAGAGAATAGTTAATGTCAGTAGAACTGAAGACGATGTTCACCTAGTGCATAGGGAAATGGCAAATGGAAAACAAGCAAAATCTGTTCAGGTAGATTTTGAATATTGAATTTCGTAAAATTTCTTTTATTTCCTTGCAAGCAGCGCCACATTCTTTTAGCACAAAAAATAACTGTACAAAAGTGCTTCTATTTTTTCATGATGAAGTAAAAAATTTCGATTAGACATTTAATTTGCACAGTTTTAAGTTTTTCATTTTTTATTTCCTTATACAGTGGTAGTTAGTAATTGTACTTACATATACCTATACGGGCCATTCTTTTTAACTCGAACGGATTTGGGGGAAAATTAATACAGTAGTTATTTCAAAAATAAGAAAATAAATTGAAAATAAAGGTTTCAGTAATCACTAGTTAACCGAACGAATTGTAGATAAGATATAACTTTAATAATAGCCCTTAAAAGTTTTGCTTTGCCTTAAAACATAAAACATATATCTTGGCTACATCTACAACACGTTAGATCTTTGTTGAATGTCATTACGTTAAAATTTGTAGAATCTCATAAAATTGTGGATAAACATCTTAATGCTTGTTATATAAGTCGCCAAATTCTTTATTCCCATCATACATACATATACTATATATGTATAGCTGCCCCAACTCATTTTAAGTACCTTTCTTCTTGTAAAGGTATTTAAGAAAGTTCACCAATAGCTTTTTTCCTTAATTTTCTGAACTTTGCGATGTCTTCAAAAAGTTCATCGAGCTTATGAAATCATCGCCATTTGATATACTTATGTATGTATATACATACAAACCGGAAAACTTTCCTCTTAAAAGGCGTTCAAGTTAAAGAAGAACAACCCACATACGGATGCACATATGTGTATGTACATATGTAAGTACATGTACTTGTATTTGATTTAATGCTATTTATTATGATTTGCTTAAGTTAATTCATTCATTTATCGCACACACTAAAATTCTTTATTTTACATATATGAGTATATACAAGTATGTAGTAAGCTGCACGAGTAAGTACGGGAGCGTCTACAAAGAGATCATAAAATCATAGGTTTCATGCTAAGTACATCATGTTTAAGTATTGCGCCAAATTTATTGTTAATTGTGAAAAAACAAACTTTCTTTTATTGATTTGTTAAATTTAATTACATAGCAGATTTAGTTCAATAGCAGAATTAGTTCGCAAGCTGCCCGAATGTGACTTGCAGGTCAATGATCCACTTGCGGTCAATGGCTTTTTTCAGCACCTCGAGACTGATGAATCTTTTAGTTCGAACCTTGCTCTCCAAAATGGAGAATAGAGAATAATCCATCGAACTCGCGTCTGGTGAGTTTGAGAGCCATTGTGTGGACGTTATGAGCTTTTGTTATCAACTTTGTGAGACAGTGCCGAGACCTGTTGAAACGTCCATGGTCTGCCACCGAAATGTTTGTCTGCCCACGGCTTCAAAGCAAAATCCAGAATACTTTCCCAATAATATTTCGCATTTACCTTGACGCCAAGCTCGGCCCAAACCATTACCTGTGGCGGGTGCACCCTCCTGGTAGCCAATCGATGACTCTAATTCTCGTACGAACGGTCGGTTAAATAAACCTCATCGTTTTGGGAGTTTACGAATTATTCAATTTGAAAAATTTTCTCGTCAGAAAACACAATGTTCGGAAGTTGACCGCTTTCGGCCAAGCGAAGCAACTCCTTCCCTCTCTCAAGTCTGACTTGTTGTTGCTTTAGTGTGAGATCAATTGCCTTTTGGATCTTGTAAGGCTGGACTTTAAGATCATTTTTCAGTATGCGGCGAATGCTACGCTCAAGTCGCTCCTTCCCTTTTTGAACCATTTCACGTGTCGTTGCAGTCTTTTGATGATCACCTCCATGACGTTTCGCTATGCTACCAATGTCATTGTAAAGAGTATTGGTGCAATAAATAAAACCTTTATTTACTTTAAGGTGCTCGAGCTCACGAACAATCACTGGTTGTTATGTCCCAGCCAAATATAATGCAATCACACTTTTACGTTTGAAATCCATTACTGATTTTCTTTTTTCGGGTTCACTCTCTGGACTGTCAACTAACAGACAGCTGATGCCCATGCAGTTGGTTACTCTTCGAGTGCCGGACTTTGTATTTTTAACTTATACTGTATTTGTTCTTCAAATAGGTGTCGCATTAACCGTCGTCGTAGCGTCGTTAGAGACGCATCTTCGTAAAAGAAGTTCACATTAGAGCACAATATTTCATACGACGCACATTATAAAATGGAGAAGAGAATATTGCTGTTGTAACTAATTACATTTCACTTCATTCTAATTGTAATATTTCTAGCAAAAGCGCTAAATAAATCACTATCTAAACGTTAAAAATCACCAAACATCACTGCAAACAAGCATACTTGAAAATCTGGCGTTACCAAACTTTTCTCTTAAATGCAATTGATTTCTGCAGGTTTTATACATTCAGGCATATGTATGTAGCTACACGGGTATACCTTTACATGCTTAACCCCTTCGGACCTCATGTGCAGAATTATGCACATAATGTTTAAAGCCTTATAGGTAATATTTTTATTTTACTTTGTTGACAACACTTGGGACCTAATGAGCATAATTGTGCACATGCCGGAAAATTCGGAAAACTTAAGAAATATGTATGATTTTTCACACATTTGTTTTTATGATGTCTTTATTATTAGTAAAAACATAATTTTATTATCCATTAACAATAATTCAGATCTGAAGGGGTTAATAATATTTAATGTAATACATGTAATACATATTTTTCAATTCAGTTTCAGGGAATGTAATGTTTCTAATTTCATTTAAGATTCCTCAAAGTCATTTTAACAGTAATCCAAAAAAATGTATTCACTAATTTGTTGGCTGCTAAGTTGCAATTGCGTTCTTCAATTTCTTCGTTTCAAATACGAATAGAACTATCGCATTAGCATGGCATTAATTGACAATAAATTTGCTATTAATTGTAAAGTCGGATAGAAGTACCAAGGGATGCAGAAGGTGGCGCTTTCTGAAAACCATTACTTTATTTTTCGCGACTTTGACACCTGGTTGTCATCATTACTTGGAATAACCAAAATGTCGCTGATGCCGTAGCAACAAAGTGTGTGAGTTTCTTGTGGTTGGCAGTTCCTATTGCCTTCGCTTATTCTTCCTCTTCAGAAATTTATCTGCCCTTTTTTTTTGTATATTCGTAGCGTTAACGTCGCAGCGAATTCGGAAGGCGCAACCAGAAAAAGGAGAAAACTTTAATTTATTTTCAGAGCTTCTGCTACCATTGTTTTTAATTGACCTGCTTGTTTTCTCCTCGCATTCATACACATTGCTTTTTCCAAAAAGAAAACATCGTTTTTTTACAACTTCCTTTCAGCACATCAAATATTTTTCCATTGTGCTCCTTTTCAGCACTTGTACATTGATAAAAGATTAATCGTGTGATCATTCTTATACAAATTTTACGACGGACAAAATAACCTTGCCAACCACATCCTTCGATTACTTTGAAATGTTGACTTTAATGAAAGTTAACGCACATTCCCTCAAGCGGCTTAGTGAAAACTTATTTTCCGTTTGTTGCTTATTTTTTGCCCTTAATTTCACAATTAAACGAATATGCTTCTTTCTGCCTCTTTCCCTTTTATTAAATTTAACACGATATTTATAAAATACAATACTTCCAAAAATCTTGTAACGTGGCCTTGCATATTTTATTATTTGACCAACAACAACAATTTCAAATTTCGCATTCATGAATGAAATTTCGCTTTCTCAATTAATTTTACAATTGCTCTAAGTGCAAACAAAAATACTCTAGCAATAGGTTGATTACATTTCCAATTCCTTTCAAATACTTGGAAAAAAAAATACATTACCAGCATATATAATTAATTAAAATTACAAAATTCAGTCTTTATATTGGCATTAATAAAAGTTACTGAGAAATGCAATTGAATTTACCCAGATCTGTACATTTGTAGGTATTTGTTTTTCGAAATACTTGTTGTTGCTCCCAATTGCTGACTATTGGCACACATAGGCATGTTTATGTAGGTACATACGAGCACATATTATATATAGTAAGTACATTTATACAAATTCTACTTACTCGTGCAGTTCTTTCAGTTATACACGAGAGAGATATGTATGTATGGCTAAGTAAGGCCCTAATACCTTTTTAAAATGTGCTTAGAGAATATATATATGATATATATACGTATTTTCTATATTTTTGTATATCCTTTAATTATAAGTATATTGCTTTATAGATAACAAACTTAATAAGTTTTGGGAATATAAACATTTGTTATTTTGTAACCACAGGTCGCCGAATGGATGGGACGACGCGAGGCCTGGTCCGCCGAGAAGCCAACAGATCCGCGAACGAAGCCAACCCGTTGGGAGTTCCACAATGGACGTGAGCAGTTTAACGAAAACGTAGGAATTCATGAAACTGTAAAAAGCGGCGAAGACAGACACCGCATTCGTTCCGCGGAAGAACAACAGAGGCGTGTAAAAATAAAGTAAGCAAAAGTGCTCAGATTTATCTACTCGTACTATGAAATACATACATACTATATATAGGAGTAGAGTATAAATTATGATATTCTTAAAAAAATGCCACTGAAGTTATGTCGCAAGATTCCTTTCCTTCCCGCTCAAATTTTTGGTGTGCGCCTCAATGCCATCCTAAAAATGGAAAGATAGGGCCTTATAATTTTACAGCTTTTGAAGAGTATTGTTTTATTAACATCTTTTTCTTCGTAATAGACAGAAAAAGTAGTATTTTAGAAGTACCGCCCAATCTTGAATTTTAGATTTTGCATACTCGTATATGTAGTACAAACAATTTCATTATTATTATTAATATCTTTTTATTTATTACAATTAAAATTACAATAAATATAATATATAAATAAGTTCAATGCCTTACTATATCTCTCTTACCATTTTTAACTTTCAGAAACAGCAGTACAGCCAAAGACGACACATTTCATAACTCTAGAACTAATTTGATAAATGACCGAGATATATACATCGAGGATATCGCAGATGAGAGAGAACTTTTAGATACAGATACAGAACACTTTCAATCCAACAAAACGAAGCAACAATTGGCTCAACATAAGCAACGCAATGATATTGAAGCTAAGCATTCTGACCGCGATTCCCTAAGTCGTCAAGAGATGGATCGCGGCAGTGATATGAACTATAATACAGCTCGAAGCAGTTTAAAAAATAAGCGCGAATTTTTTATCAAAGATGGAAACATTGAAATACTGCAACTTATGACTAGGGATAAAACCCGCGATAGTGTTGCAGTGGTGGACGACGATAATAACGTTTATGTAAATTTACCAGTCAAATCAACAAACCTCTCACAACCTCAACTACTAATGGTTGATAATAGTGGGAAAGAAATTCTAATGCGCCGATTCATTGAAGAGCAACCAGATGGGAAACAAATCATACGCGAGCATTATCAAATCGTTCCAGGTGCCACGTATATCCAAGCAATGCCCAATGCAATTCAACCACATTCCACAATGAAGGGGGGGTCAATTGCTATCGGTAAATCAGGTGCCAATAGCATAGTTTATTCACAAACAGAGCCTGAAGTAAAAGTGATACATACGCAACCTGTTCATGGAGCAATAACAATACAGCCCGATGATCTCGTAGGTCAAATGCATCTCTCAACATCGAATCAATCGCTAACAAACGAGCTCGAGAACTCACTAAAGCAACAAAATGCGTTACTGCGACAAATCTTAATGGAAAAAGAAAAGTTAGAAACTCGGTATACCCAACAAGAAGTAGTATTAGAGACCCAAAGCCTTCCAGGACAGTATGTAGCAATTGCAACACAAACAGAATGTGAAGCTGGGACCCAGACAAACGAAGATGTTGAATTTGCTCAAAGAACGACTGTTAATACGCAGGGGAAATCTATGCGGCGCAAAGCTCGAAGTGAAAATGATGACTCCATGTCGGAGAATGAATACGAATTTGTGCGATTCAGCCCTCCAAATAGTCCCGATCATGTTTATTGGATAAAACGTAAGAAGCAAAAAAAACGCAGTAAATATCGGAGCAGCACACATCCCCGGAAGCGAATTATTATGGTAGAAGACGTTAAGAGAAAAATACGTACTCCCATTAAGGAGGAAGACGATGAGATGTTCGAGTACAGAAAACGGACCCCACCCAAAAAGCCCCTTCGCAGGCACGCTGAAACTAAAACCAGTGTTCTACGACGAAAAAAAAACGAAGAAATGAAGCGAAAAGATATTGCCATGGGACAAAAAGCGACCGAAGTGGGTCGGGAAGTTATAATAGAAGTGTCCGATTCATTAGATGAGAAAACAAGAAGTCCTGGCCGTTATCGAACAAGAATAGTCGATGAAATATCATACTACCCTCAAAACAACGCTTGTACTGGGGATGTTGATGATGATTACGACGATGATAATGAGCTTGAGTATTCGAATGAATCTGATGCTGACGAAATTGTCATAAAAAGTAATGCTTTTACACCTAATCAAAATAAGCATAAAAACTATAGCAGAGCAGAGGTTATTGCTGAGAAATCCAATAACGGAACATTCTCGAGGTCTTCCTCTGACCAGAGAGAAAGGCTACCAGAAGTAAAATCGCGAAATACACGCAAAACAAACTCACAGCGTCTAAATCGCTGTAACAGCTCCTCTGAACCTGCACATAGTCGCTATTATACTGAAAAACAAAAATCTTCCTCATTAAATATTATAAATAGTACATACACAGAAACACCGGAAGCAGGTAATGCAGCAAAAGATCGTGTATACCAAAGTGAAACTGATTTAAATTATCAAGATGATCGCTTCAATGACACAGACGTTATTGAAAAAGGTGTGCCAAAATACATGGAATGGTATTACGGCAAGCAGAAAACTGCAAATAATAGAGCTGGAACGGATTCTTTGAAGTCTTTGACGGTAACGAAAAAAAAGAATAGTGTATCAGAAAAACGACTTTCAAAGGCACGTTTATACTCGAAACCCGATGCAATTATTTCTGACGAAGCTAAATCCAAGCCGGAACCAGCTCCTAGAAAGTCTCCTCCTAAGAACAATAGGCTTCTCAAGGAAGACATTGTAATGAACAAGCAACATAACCCCAAAATTGAGACTGATACTAGCCATCCACTATTACAACATTCAGAACACAGATTTGAACGGGAAAATGCTCCTGAGGTACCATTACCACCAACTAAACTGCCGCATTACATGTATCCAGAGACTCCACCTTTTGCTGCGTTTAAAGAGACACCAGGCAACAACATAAAAGTGAAACCCAAGCCATCACCCATCAGGGAAAATGAAGTAAAAGTAACTAACTCGAAAATAAGCCTAAATGTAGGAAACCCAAATTCTGCAATTGCAACGTCAAGTACTAATACTCAAAAGCAACTGAACGCATCTACATTAGAAGACGACCACGACTCTGGTATAGCCATGAATTCCTTGCTCAATAGCATGGGCCGTCGAAACCCCATTGCTGATAAGAAAAGTGTATTTTCCATTGCATACGACGATGTTAGTCGAGTGAGAAAAATTGCATCGGGAGGCGAATCACCACAATACTCATAGAAACGGAGGTGTCTTATTTGGTCTTAGCATATTTATACCACATATTACAAATATTTGCAAGGTACTATAATATCAATAACATAAATACTATTTGTGATACTCTTTAAGTTTTGTTAAAACTTATAAGCAACAATTTGTTATTGAACTCGTCTTCTATATGTCATCATGTTTACATACATACATACATACATACAAACAAAACAACTCATGTTTCTGTAATAGTTTTTGCTTCTGGATTAACCTTGCTTTTTAGGTAGGGGCAATAATAGGCATGACAAATTTATTATTTTGGGCAATTGATTTTCGGCAGTCAATTATTTTATAAAGAAATCAAAAACAAAAAATTCTGAATCAAAAAAGAATACATCAAAAACAAGTAATTGTAGTAGATGATGTACATCATCATATTATTATTATTTATAGGGGATATATACATACATTAAAACCCCTTACTTAATTAGCACATGTTCATCATAACTTTGTACTGATAATCAAAGAATTTATTAGTTTAATATTGATCTAATGCATAATCGGTAAGTTCTTTTTGGGAATTAATAAAATGGTACTCTCTAACAGTTTACACTCGAATTTTCAAGGAAACAAGCATAATTTATTGCTTAAAAAACTTGAAGTTTTCGACAAAAATTTGATGTTTCGAATTTCGTTCAGGCGCATCGACTTACAGCGGTCACCGACTTCGAAAACATAGTTTCAAAAAAAGGGTTTAAAGTCTTAAAATAGTACTGGCCTGTTTTCCGTATAATTTTGAAGTTGGTAACTCTGGGAACTGTTAATTCAAATGACTCAAAATGTTCAGTGAATATACGGCATTATATCATAAACAAATCGAAGAAATTACAGTTTTTGATATGTTAACAGCCGTAGCCGAATGGGTTGGTGCGTGACTATCATTCGGAATTCACAGAGGGAACGTAGGTTCAAATCTCGGTGAAACACCAAAATTAAGAAAAACATTTTTCTAATAGCGGTCGCCCCTCGGCAGGCAATTTCTATTTCTGCCATGAAAAAGCTCCTCATAAACTTTAGGTCCCTCCATTTGTGGAACAACATCAAGACGCACACCACAAATAGGAGCTCGCCCCCCGAAGATAGATTTTTAAGCTACAACAGTTTAAGAGTAATTATTTCAACATTTCATTACACCTCAGCAAATCCCGAGGTTGGCAAAATAGTAAGCGTATGTATGTAGACATAGGGTTTTTTTTTCATTTACATAATAAGTATTCCATATATCATAAATTCATAAAAAATTTATAAAAATTATGATTAAAATACATTTGTATATAGTATGATATATTAATATGTGTATAAAGTGAAAGCTGTCATAGAGGGGCACATTCTTGAGAACAAAGAATTTTTGTATTCTTCCCATAGAAAATAGACCTCATATACGAAGTTCTGATATTGTTTATCACAAACGTTACTGTTATCCCTTTTTACTAGTTCTGTTATCTCCCGACAGTTCAACGATTTCTTTTTTTGTATGAATTTACGCATAATCTTTTTGCACTACTCACTCGTAGCGACATAGAAATACAGAGCGATGTACAGAATACAGAGGTGTGACCAACATCAGACCGTTAACCGGCTCGAGATTAGATTAGCCGGCGATTTAGAAGGAATCAACTGATTTGCTTACGTCTGGGGGTTGTGTTTACGAAAAACTGAGATATGTACATATGTATGTTGGTGATATGTAAACAACAGTTCCCATTTTACTTCATTGTAGTCTGAACCATTTTTGCGAAAATGCATTTATTTCGATAACGACTCATCTCTTCCCTCATTTATGTAGATCTGGCAAAACATTGTTGAGATCGAATAAAAACTACGTCCATTTTTTATGTAAAGACAAAAATTCCATCCGTCCTTTTGGTGGTCCAAACTATAACTTTCATTGGCTATGAGTTTGGTTGACTCCAAAAATGGACAGCCAGACCAATTTAAATATCGGTCCGGGCCAGGTTTAGCTCATATTTTATTCTGAATTTTAATATTATTTTTGCGACATTCTGATAAGTGGACAACAAGTAGACAAACATCAAAGCCCGCCTATTGGAGCTTTCACTAAATATATAATGAAACAATATGTACATATATATTCTTACATATATTTATAAATATATGTATACGAAGTCTTTAAAAAAGAGATTATAGATTTGCTGCATATAGGGTAAGTAAATATATATGTACATATGTATATCCTTATTAATATGAATTAATGAATTTTAAAGCAAAAGTTTTTATATATTATATTATTATTTATAATACCATATTTACATCTTAAAAAATATACTATAAGTATAGTATTAACATAATAATATGTATATATGTATAAGTTTAACATTTACGTATACAAGTGAATATACTGGAATATTCAATGTTTAATTACATATGTACATATATCAACACTGTTATGCCCATATACACATAAATATACACATACATATGTACATGCATACTTGTTTAATATATGTATAAGAGAAGGAGTTATTCCAAACCCATTTTATAGACGCATTTATTAGTTGTATGCACAGTATTGACATAAATTGGTTACTCCTAAATCATACAAAGCATTTACGAATCAATTAAGTAATATATACGAACGCATATATATGTATACATACATACATAACTATATAGATACTATGTACGACAGAGTTACTAGTTTTTTATTCAGTTTTCACTTTGAATTCGATTTTACTCTTAAATAAG
This sequence comes from Anastrepha ludens, assembly GCF_028408465.1. NCBI lineage: Eukaryota > Metazoa > Arthropoda > Insecta > Diptera > Tephritidae > Anastrepha > Anastrepha ludens. The sequence continues at coordinate 76,256,440 of NC_071498.1, forward strand.
TCATGTATTTTCCTTTTTGTGATGTTTATTCAAAATATTTTTTATTGAAAGTCTATAATATTGTATTTAAATATAAATAAATTTTATTTAAGATACACACATGTACATAAATTCATCCAGATGTAAAAGAAATTTTAAATTAGGAACTAAAATTTTCAAACTACTTCCAGAAATAAATGAAAAGCTATATATCTATATATGAATATTTTTTTTTTTATTGAGCTAAACTTTAATACGGGATTAATATGCTTATAGCGGGATGTAATAAAGAATGATCAATTTAGAGGTATCGGATTTTAAATTGAAATAAAACAAATAATGACCTGATGACTGAGGCCCGGGGAGCATACTTAAATTATGGAGGGAATACTTCTCGAACCTGTTAAATAGTGATAGCTGCGAATGTCACAGAGAATGTGATGATCTCGATACGAAAAAGAGTTACCTATATGCCACGATATCTGAATTTGGTATTACCACAAAACTAATACGGCTATGCAAGATGACGCTGCTCAATACCAGTAGCGCCATCAGAATTGGGAAGGACCTCTCCGAGCCATTTCTACTAACCGTTGCCGCGATGAAGAGACTTAGTAGGTGTGATGATCCTGAGAGCGATTCCGGCGGTAGCGTAGCACCGAAACTAAAACAATCCTCCTAGTATCGTCTGACCACAAGTTGGTTATGTCTACAGTGGATATCCGTCTTGCGTCAAGCAAATCGCGATATAAACCTGTGGCTAGGATAAGCTCGTGGGACCCAAATACAGCGTTCAAAAAAAATTTAATACAAATGGAAAAGAACAAAAACTGAGAATGTGCTGGGCACACTAGCCAGGACACAGTTGTCGGGCCCAGTACGTCGAGCCCAAGCCATATTACTCCGGCATTCGTTTAAACTCAAAAGATCACATTTGGCTGCCGAAACTGAAGCTGGAACCTCAGAAGAACCTCAGAAAAACAGTTTCACAGCGCTGCTGCTTATTTCTGACGAGTCCCTGGTGGTACTCAAGAAAAAGTAGCATCAACTTCGCTTTGGCCTCAGGATGGCTAAAGTTAAGGCCTTCTCCGTGTCTGCTACTCCGGATGGTGACCTTCACGTGTCTGCGACGGACGCGGTTCCAGAGCACATGGCTCCATGGAACCTTGAGAACCTCCGATTTCTATGAACTTCCCTTAACAAAGTCATGTTAAGAGTAGCTCAAATCAACCTTCCCCGTTCTAGTCTAGCCACCGATAACCTCTATGTCATTCTCAGGGAAGAAGACATTGATATCTGCTTGGTTTAAGAACATGGATCTCCAGAGCAGAGACTATGATCTTTTATATAAGTAATGGTAATGTAATAATACTCATCGTGTTCGGACGTGTTAACACCTCACACTCGAGTGCCGCGTGAACGGAGTATACCGCTAGCTACCGCGCAAACAACAAATCCAAATCAGTGCTCAACTTACTCTGATAAAACAGAAATAGAAACAAGAGAAACTATGGCTAAAATACGAGAATCAACAATTCCGCTAGCGTGGAGTGATCAATGGAAAACACCAATACCGTTAACGGCTAATCACCATCACGTGAAGAATCCGGTAACAAAGACTACTTTGGCGCCCTCCAATGGTCACAGCAGGAAAGGAGGGAAACTGCTGGGCCGGCGAGTTAGCCAGACAATGAGAGGATTGGTGTTCCCTTAGTTGTTCCAAAGTTGCAAGATCCTTCTGGCCGCGGGTAGATCAGGGGCACTCGAGAGAAATTCTAAGGCTAACAAATTCACAACTATCGAATTTAGTATTAGGACACTATCCTTTAGGAGTCCATGCGGTGAGGCATATCATTGCTTCAAGCCCTTTCTGCAGAATCTGTCTGAAGGACGAGGTGGAATCATCTCAGAGCTTTTTTCTCCTGTTGTCCTGCTTTCGTCGGGCTCTCACTTTTTCGCTACGCCAGCTGATATTTCGGGTTTAAGTATCACACTTCCTTGAAGCGGTTAACACAAACGTAAATCGCCACTAGCTGGTCGTCATCCTCAAATCCTCTAATCAAACCCCTGGATTCTGTATGGTTCCTCCCCTCTCCTGTTCCCCTCCGCTTCCCCTGTACAATATCACAACGGACAAATTTTAAATTTTTGTCTAAGTGGGCCCCTCGCAAGGGCAGCGATTTAACCTAAACTAATCTAACCTAGGAAGATGGTTCCATGTGTAGAAGTCCACGCAAGTGAGGAAAGTTATTGACTGCTATTCACTTGGGAGTTGCCAGGACGATTCTTCTGCATATGGTTCAAGCAGCTCACAACTTACGGGATTAGGCCACGTATCATCTGGGTAGCTTCCGAACACCCATTCCAGGATAGCTGGTTGTGCGCTGGGCTTGCGACCTGCCCCTTAAACAGCCCCCCAATGAAAACAGCAACAAAGCCTCGGATGAGAACTACCTTCACTGATGACGACCCCTGCAAACGAAATGAAGAGTACGATTTGAGGGCGTGCACCTGGAATGTCCGGTCCCTTAATGGGGAAGGCACCCTCTGCACCTCTGCCCGGCTGGTTGATGTCCTCGTGAGAGTAAAGGCTGACATCACTGCCATCTAAGAGATGCGATGTACGGGGCAAGGCAAGAAAACCATAGGACCTTGCGACGTATACTACAGCTGCCATGTAAAGAAGCGCAAATTCGGTGTCGGATTTGTTGTGGGACAGAGACTTCGTCGCCAAGTACTGTCGTTCACTCCGGTGGAAGAGCGTCTCGCAATAATCCACATCAAAGCTCGATTTTCTAACATCTCGCTAATTTGCGTCCACGCCCCGACGGAAGAGAAGGACGATGCGACCAAAATTTCTTTCTATGATCGCTTGGAACGTTACTATGAGCGCTGCCCCCGCCACGACATAAATCATGATTGGCGACTTCAACGCCAGGGTGGAAGGGAGGGAATTTTTGGTCCCACAGTCGGAAAATTCAGCCTGCACAACGAAACATCCGGTAACGGACAGAGGCTGATCGACTTCACCGGGGCCCGGTAGTCTACAGCACCAGATTCCAGCATAAAAAGATCCACCAAGGATGTCCCCTGATCGAAAAACGCGAAACCAGCAACGCGAGCCATTTGGGATCACTACAGAGAGCTAAAAAAGGAAGAGAGACGTATTATCCGAATGAAGAAACGAGAGGCCGAAATACGTGAATGCGAGGAGCTTCAGATGCTGGCCAACAGGGCCAACGCCCGAAAATTCTACCAGAAAGTTCGGCGGCTTACAGAAGGTTTCAAGACCAGGGCTGTAAGAACAAAGATGGCGATCTGCTGACCGACATCCAGAGCATTCTTAAATTATGGAGGGAACACTCCTCGAACCTGTTAAACAGTGATAGCTGCGCATGTCACAGAGAATGTGAAGATCCCGATACCCCAATCGTTGACGACGGAATTGTCTTTCCGCTACCCGACCATGACGAGGGGAGAATAGCGATAATGCGGCTTAAGAACAACAAAGCCGCGGGCGCCGACGGACTGCCGGTTGAGCTATTCAAACATGGCGGCGAGGAGCTGGTAAGGTGCATGCATCAGCTCCTATGCAAAATATGGTTGGATGAAAGTATGCCTGCTGATTGGAATTTAAGTGTGCTCTGCCCAATCCATAAAAAGGGTGATCCTGCAATCTGTGCCAATTACCGCGGGATTAGTCTTCTAAATATCGCCTATAAGGTTCTAGCGAGCGTATTGTGTGAAAGGCTGAAGTCCACCTTCAACCAACTGATTGGACCTTATCAGTGTGGCTTTAGACCTGGAAAGTCTACCATCGACCAAATATTCACAATACGCCAAATCTTGGAAAAGACCCATGAAAGGAGAATCGACACACACCATCTTTTAGTCGGTTTCAAAGTTGCATTCGACAGTACGGAAAGGAGCTACTTGTATGTCGCGATGTCTGAGTTTGGTATCCCTACAAAACTAATACGGCTATGTAAGATGACGTTGCTCAATACCAGCAGCGCCATCAGAATTGGGAAGGACCTCTCCGAGCCGTTTGATACCAAACGAGGTTTCAGATAGGGTGACTCGCTGTCGTGTGACTTCTTTAACAACCTTATAACTATTATCTTTTAACAGCCGCGTTGTTAGTTCTTCCTTCTCCAAACTGGATAAGGAGGCAAAGCGAATGGGTCTGGTGGTGAACGAGGGCAAAACGAAGTCTCTCCTGTCTTCAAACAAACAGTGGGCGCACACGCGTATCGGCACCCACGTCACTGGTGACAGTTATAATTTCGAGGTTGTAAAAGACTTCGTGTATTTAGGTACCAGCATTAACACCGATAACAATTTCAGTCTTGAAATCCAACGCAGAATCTCTTTTGCCAAGAAGTGCTATTTTGGACTAAGTAGGCAACTGAGCAGTGAAGTCCTCTCTCGACTAACAAAACTAACACTCTACAAGACTCTCATAATGCCCGTCCTAACGTATGGCGCAGAAACTTGGACAATGACAACATCCGATGAAGTGTCTGAGAGAAAGATTCTGCGGAAGATTTTTGGACCTTTGCACGTTGGCAGCGGCGAATATTGCAGGCGATGGAACGATGAGCTGTACGACGACATAGACATAGCGCAGCGAATAAAGATTCAGCGGCTACGCTGGATGGGTCATGTCGTCCGAATGGATACAAATGCTCCGGCTCTGAAAGTATTTGATGCGGTACCAGCTGGTGGTAGGAGAGGAAGAGGAAGGCCTCCCTGCGTTGGAAAGATCAGATGGAGAAGGACTAGGCTTCACTTGGTGTGTCCAACAGGCATCGGTTAACACGAGAAAGAAACGACTGGCGCGTTTTATTAAACGCGGCCAAAATCGCGTAAAAAAATATTTGCGGAGAAGCAAGGGCCTTTTTGCGCTCATTTCAGCATTGCAAGATTTCGATAGGCATCGGAAGATGATCACTAGACAACTTCGCTATCTTTCGATCTGGCCCGATCTCGAAATTCCTTGCCGAAGAGTGATACACGCAACTTTTTCGTCTGGTTTCAATGAAGTGCCGTACAATTTTACCCAATATTTTTTTTTTCATTTTGTCATTTTTCAAACTTTGAACCATGTAGCACAAAAATGATGGAAATACTGACACGAACATTATCCATGATATCGACTTTTTTTCATCAATCCAAATACAGGTATCCCTCGTATAACGCGATAGTAACGTTCCAGAAGAATTGCGCGTTTTGTAATATAATTCCGCGTTATCTAAAACATAGTTTTCATATAAATTTGGGAGTTATGTTCCAATAGGTTTTTTTTTAAATAAAATACATACAAAATAACAGATGCATATATATTTCAACGCAATACTAAAGTTCAGACTTTCTTATACAATTAAAAACACAAGATATGAATAATAATACATATGTACACACATATTTCAAAATTCAAAAAACAAAATTTAAATAATTATGTGCACATTAAAAAATTTAAAAACAAACTAAAACAAATTAAAGGTTTATTAAAAACTTTGTTGTTATTCTTCAAACTTCTTATGGTAATTAATCTGTTTCACTGTCTTCAAAGATCTTTGCACGTGGGCGTTTTGGGGGAGCAATAGCTTCATCAGAAGATATTTCTTGAACATAGTTTTCGCTATTGGATAAGAAACTAGTTGTGGGACCTTGTGGTTCTTCTACTGGTTTTATAATTGCAAAATCTGTTATCAGTTTTTGGTGGGTGGTTTTTTTAAGCTCCTTTTCTGGTATACTCACACATGTTGTGAAGGCAAAAAAGGGTAATTCCCGGTTTACATTAAAAATACATTACATATCATATATATGTGGTACGCAAATTAGTGCTACCAGATTTTATAATTATGTATTTTCCCCTTCGCGTTATATAAGCCTAAATTTCGCGTTGTACTGAAACCTAATTTTTCCAAATCGCGTTATATCGAAACCGCGTTGTATAAGACCGCGTTATACAAGGGATACCTGTATTACAATATTCATACATAAATATATTGAGCGTGTAGCGTTAGCCAATGGCAATATATTTTTTAAGTATCAAGATATAAACATTTGCCCGTGGAGACGAGTTGTAATACATTTGAAATGTAGGTTGTGTTGGGTGGCTGGTTGTTCGTTTAGCAAGTTTTTATTAGTTTCAATTTCTCGTTTGTATAGCTTGGAAGAATAAAGTCATAACCGGGCATTTGACGAGCGCATTGTTTTGTATTCATTGAGATTAAGTGCCTACCTCTCAAAAATGTGTAAATGTTTGGCAGGAAATGTAGCGTGTTGGTAAGTTAATTCAGAATGTAAATATGTGAAACGCGGGCAATTATTTAATTTACCGGCATGATATTGAAACACTTCAAACAAAACATGGATATCAATCATGATTCAGTGATAAAAGGTTTGCTCAGTAAGCAGCTTTCTCGTTCTCTCTTGACAAATCGGCTCCCTTAGCAAGACACGGGATGCTAACTCTAGAAACTTTAAGTAAAAGTGTAGGAAAAGTAAAATTTGTAGAAAAAAACATATCATTTTCAAAATGGTGTGCTTACGAGCAACAACTCGCTCAAGAGTTTTCATCGGTATGTTCAGGAGTATGATAGTACGACATGAAATACATACCTCTTAAGTCAGGACATGATAGAGGTATTGACGCAATCCGAGATCGATGAGTGGAGAATTTACAAGGCTTTATTTCGTATGATGTGGTGATTTAGACGGAATTCATGTTTTACAAACAGCTAGCATTTCCCAAAGAGTTACGGCAGTGAGAATAATTGGATAGTCCCGACGCGACCGATAACATTGCATACCTGATTATAAAAAAGTTGGGATTGACGGAACTTGTTCCCAATGAGCCCATCTTACCATGGATGGATGAAGTGTCCACAGGAGGCTTAGCAAAGCACAGTACCAGCGATCAGTTTTAAATTTAGTAATTAATTCACAACATAAAATCTTGGATTAACTGAAATAATTTCTTGTTTTAATATTAGCAGAAAAATAACAATCTTCTCTTATTAATTCAAGATTTAAGTTAAAGCCATTTTTACTCAATAGAACTACGAATTTTATTAAAATTCTATTATTACAAATGTTCTTCTAAACGTTTGTAATACCGTGCAAAATAATTGTGCGGGACGAAATTCGATAGAAATATAAATAATGATATATTTATATATACCGAATTTATAATTAGTGACGACTAGTTGTTAATAATGCCTGTTGTTTTAATGTTTTTATTATTATATTGTATATGAAGGAAAAATGTATGATAATATTTACCACATACCTTATAAGATACGTTTTATACTAATATACATATGTATGTATGTATATAAATATGCATACATACATTTACGTTGGTGCAATTTTCATAGTCTAATATACATACATATGTCCTATGCCAATACATATAAACATGCCTACATATATACAATTTCGCGCGTTTGACAATTGTAATGTAAAGATGCATACAAATCATATGAACATATCAAATGTGCGAATCTATTCTCTCCGATATGATGTGATAGGAAATGAAAGGGAGTGTTTCGAGTGTAATGTGTCTTGAAAAAGTCAAATCGATAATGTTGCCTCTTAGTGTTGTTGACTTATTAACGTCTGATGCACAATCGAAATTGAACATATCTTTCATGAATTTGAGAAATATTTCGTAATTTTTCACGTTTGTGTAAATGTAACTTGTTCAATTCCATTGCGATTCCATTTACCTTCTTCTCTATATCCACACAAAATATCTATCAAACAAATAAAATTAAAATTTTCTTTGGAAAAATGCAACCATTCCATCAGTATTTTCTTATGACGTTGTCACGTTAAACTATTTTCAGTAAACCGACTTTACAGACAACCTCTTTTTTTATATGCATATACAAATAACCCATTATATAAATATTATTGATATATTTATTTGTACATAAACATAATAATAACATATATAAACATCATTATTATATTTATTTTTATGTAAACATAATAACAATAATATATATATATATATAAACACATCATTGTAATGTATATAAACATAATAACGCACACACGCACTCAAACCAAAATATAACAAAACGCAACACAACATAACATAAGTTATAGGAACGACGCATGAGGAAGATAACGACGCATTTTTTGGTGCGTGCAGCCGGCTACATCGAATTATAAGACGTTATCACGTCTAAATCGCGATAAAATAATATTTTCCGGTTGGCTTTCCATTGCTACCACGATATAGTTATTTATAATGTCTAAAGCGTGGACTGAATTTAAAAATTATAACACAAAAATCTAGTCACTACATCAACCTTTTGATTTATAGTACTTCTTATAAATTAGCATTAAGAATTAATAGCAATATTTAACTTTAAAAATACTTCTTTTTTGCATAAGCTTAAAAAATGCCCTATTACAGACACTTATTTTACTTAAATACAAACACAGAAAAGTAACAATATTCACTACTAAACACTCTTTATTATTTTTACTAAATAATAAAATTATAGCATCGACTTGGTTTTTGATTTCTTCAAACGCAATTTTTTGGGTGGTGGCTCGTCTGGGGTCTTCCATTCGGCACTTTGACGCTTAGTTTCACCCCATTTACACACGGAGACATCTGGAATGGAGACACTGGAAATTCTCTTTTCATGTCTCATTCGCGGCCACACGGGCAAAATTGTTTTCGGCGACATTTTGACATTTAATACTTTAGCATCGTCTGGTTCGGATGTATTCTAGCACGCGCTTACATGTAAAGCAGAGAGCGTTCGTCAACAGTTTCTTAAATATATGAATGAAAAATGCAAACTGGTTAAATAATAAATAATTTGTTGTTTTTTTTATTGAAATATATTTATAAATTCTTATACTTGAATAAAAAAAATTAAATTAAAAATACTTCATATGTAAATAATTAACTTAAAATTAAACTGAGTATCTAGAAATGCAGGGAAAAATTAGAAATCAACATAAACATGTCCCATAACTATTTTAAATTATACTACTTTACTAGCAAAAATAATTGTGCATTTCCCAGGCAGCGTTCGTATGTTTGTCATTGTTGTTATCTTCCGTTTGCTTGAAAACCAACACATAACTTAGAACTTTCTTCCACGAAAGAAGAAAACGAATGAAGCAACTGTCAAAAATTGCTTTAAGATTGGAAATACGAATAAGAAGCACAAAGCGTGTCGCCAGTACAGGAGACAAATTCCCTTCTCTCTTCCGCGGCCGTCCTTCACCACCGAACAAAATGTTTCCCTTCCAGAGGAGACATCGTGTAAATGGGCACTTTCAGGTTCATGTTAGAAACACAATGTTGAATTCTGAGAAATTTTTGGTCCTCAGTTGACTTGTGCGGAATGAAACGTTCACAGACCTTTCGTAAGCCCAAATGATGAGATCAAATGCGATATATCAATGTTTTGGAGATATTCAACTCCGATTCCATAAATTTCAACGATGATTTCAGTTTTTGACAAATTTACGAACAATTTCGATGGAGTTTTCAGTAATTACTGATTTTGGGCGGCCCGTATGTTCATTGACATTTATGTCCTCACAACCATTTCTGAAACAGACAATCATCGCCATAATCTTTTTTCATCAATTCCAATGTTTCGGTAAACATTTTACCAATTTTAAAACTAAATTTGACACCTCTTTGTTCGAAACTTCTTTTTGTACCGATCACACAAACATACTGACACTACTTCGCTTCCACTGAACCAAATGTCACCAAGCTTTCACTGGAAGTCAGTTAGGGATGGAACTTCCAATTCCTGAAATCATTAAAAAGATGTCGCCATCAAAACCATTTTTATGACGCCAGACTTGTTTATTTTGGACTTTACCTTGTATGGTATCTACGTTCATTCCATCGCCTTAGAAAATTGTGTTCAGAAAATTGTGTTGGGCTTACAATCTAAATTACAATATAGTAAAATCTACTGGGGTAGTGCATATACTACTAAAATTAGGTTTGCAGAAGTGTCTCATTCGAAGAATATGCAACATTACTTGTTTGGCGCACTCTGTGGATCTTTTTATAATGCTAATATTCTTCCCATAATAAACTTGTACTTGTACTACAGTTGTGAAATTGTTTTTTACAAGGAGTTAATACAGGGTGGCGCACGAATCGTGCTACAAAAACAAAACGTAATAACTTTTTTTCTGTGTGAGTAATCGGCTTTTTATTTTTTTTTATTTTGCAGATTAGTATTTAGATTTACAAAAAATGGAGGCTTGGGATACCGAAAAGAGGATTTGGATATTGCAGCGGTACCATGCTTTGCAGTCCATCATTTCCGTCCAAAGGGAATTTAGGCGGGAGTTTGGCGGCACTCCCCCGAGCAGATGGACCATTATGAGGCTGGTGAACATGTTTGCTGAATCTGGAAGCATCGCACGCATACCGTACCATCGAGATCCCCATGTTCGGGTCGAAGCCACAATCGCGGCTGTAGCATCGTCAATTCAGGCAAATCCAAGAGTTTCGACTCGTAACTTGTCGGCGCAAATTGGAGTTAGCAGACGGTCATTGCAGCGGATAGTTCATGATGACTTAAACTTGTTTCCGTACAAAGTTCAAATCACAAGCAAATTAAACCCTCTGGATTTGCCTATTCGCCTGGAATTTTGCCAAAAAATTATTGAAATGGCCGAAGAAGACAACAACTTCATAAATTGCTTGTTTATGTCTGGTGAGGCCCATTTTGATCTAAACGGCAATGTAAACAAGCAAAATTGCCGTATATGGAGTCAATCAAATCCGCAAATACTCCATGAGATGGAACTGTACCCTGCAGAACGAGTCACAGTGTGGTGCGCAGTTTCATCAAGGTGCATTGTCGGGCCATACTTCTTCGAAGAAAACGGTGTAACAGCGACTGTAAATGGGCACCGTTATTTAAACATGTTGAAGGAGTTTTTTTATCCAGAACTGCGGCGAAGACGTATCCCTTTTAACAGCATTTGGTTCCAGCAAGATGGAGCAACTGCACATATAGTCAGACCGGTTATGGAGGAGCTCCAACGAAAATTTAGAAATAAATTGATATCCAGAAATTCCACTTTCCGCTGGCCCCCAAGGTCTCCTGACCTCACTGCACCAGATTTTTTTTTATGGGGTTATCTCAAACAAGAGGTGTGTAAAACAAAATCAAGTAATTTGACTGAATTGAAGCAGTCCATCACAACAATAATTGAGGCGATCCCGACTTCAACCCTTCAGTGCGCAATGAACAATTTTCTCATCAGGTGTCGCATATGCGTGAATGAGCATGGAGGTCATTTACGTTCTATTATTTTCAAAACTAATTAGTTACATAAAATAAAATTGAATTATCTATACAATAAAAAAACAAAAAGTTAAATACGTTGATTAGAAAAAAAGTTATTACGTTTTGTTTTTGTAGCACGATTCGTGCGCCACCCTGTACTTACGAAGTTCAATCTACACCTCGAACAATTTAAAAGTAGTTCTCATACACATGTTGGAGTTCCAATGTCTTCGCACCACCCTTTTTTTAATAAACTTCTTAAAGATAAACAACTTGTAAAATTACCCGTTTTCCTAACAGAAGTGAAAATATCTTTTTTGGTTTAAAACATGCGATATTGAAGTAATTTCTGTATAATTATTTTATTTACGTAAGCTACCATTTATTATCTTATACATATCTTTAATTGACTCTTAATGCGTCCTACAGCATTTAGAATCCAATATTACATAACTATACAAGGAATTGACATTACCACTGCTATATTTTTCGAACACTCTGTCATTAGCCTTCGATAGACACACCTTTTTTCCACAAACAGAGTTGAAGTTTTTATTTATACCTTTTTTTGTAAGTATTTAGATTAAATAAATTTAAAATGAATTGTTTTATTGAATTTATTCAAAGATATCACATAATATAATATCATGCTTGGATTTTATTAACATAAAGACAAATTTTATCAGAAATAAGCTTTGCACTCTAAAGAAAAAAGAAATATATAGGAGAAACTATCTTGTGATTCAGAAAACTAGATATATAAACTAAAAATGAAGTAGTAAGAATACAAAAAGTTAGTGAATCATTAGTTAGTTAGTTACTTGCATTATATGGGTTTTGCAATAGTATGAACTATATTTTTGTATAAAATTTAAAAATATATATGTAAGTAAATAGTCAAAACTTTTCCATATGGGGCGAAAGGTGAATTTTTATCTTTTTTGTAATTCCATGTCGGCCTCTAAAAGAAAGTGAGGTAGACAAATTTTCACCTGATTGGGATGATGGCAATGATAGTGTCATAAACTTATCAGTATATGGTGACTGTATATGCAAAAAAAAGTACGCGAACTACACACTGGGTAAATTTCACCCAATTATTTTTTTTAGATCTCCATAAATTCGGTGCGCAGCAACTGAGGACTTACTGCATGAATTCGAAGATAACGGTATATTTCCAAGTGCTAGAAATAAACGAGCTACAACCTAAATATGGGGTTACTCACATCCCAAAGTGTTTACCGAAAGCTAACTTTTATCTTATTTAAACTCTTGTGTGTACCCATGTAAGTGCACTTATAAAATTTATTAGACAAAAATGTATATATTTTATAAGATAATAAAGAATTGTAAACAAACAAACAAATCAGCCGCTGCTCAGACGGCAAAGATCTAACTGGCTATGTTGATTTTAGACCTCTTCTATTTGCCACTTCCCTGCTTGGCTCGCTTGACGTGAAATTCGCATGCAAAAGCAACAACAAAAATATCGTGCAAGACTCGCCCAGTATGGTTATGCCTCATAAAACTGGTGGCTAATTTAATTTTAGCCAGCTCTATTTCAGCGCCGCCAAGATATATTTATTCATGCCAGTAGCTTCATCTATTCGCCGCTTGCTAACGCTTGGATAAGAGGCCTTTTTTCTTATATCACTAACACAATCTCAGTTTTTTCGTAAACAAACCTCTATGATGTCCCCAGCTACGTCAGCCAATCAGCTTATTCTCTCGAAATCGCTGAGAGAAGTTAACGGTTTGATCTTGGCCCCACCTCTACAAATCATTTCACCATGTTGTAATCTCATTCTTGGCCGCCGTAGCCGAATGGGTTGGTGCGTGATTACCATTCGGAATTCACAGAGAGAACGTTGGTTCGAATCTCGGTGAAACACCAAAATTAAGAAAAACATTTTTCTAATAGCGGTCGCCCCTCGGTAGGCAATGGCAAACCTCCAAGTGTATTTCTGCCATGAAAAAGCTCCTCATAAAAATATCTGCCGTTCGGATTCAGCTTGAAACTGTAGGTCCCTCCATTTGTGGAGCAACATCAAGACGCATACCACAAATAGAAGGAGGAGCTCGGCCAAATACCCAAAAAAGGTGTACGTGCCATTTATATATATACATATATATAATCTCATTCTTGAGTTAATGTTCAAGCTGATAGTGATACAAAATACTACTTTTACGCAATTGTTTTTTTTTTATATTAATATCTTTTGAACGGTTTAAAAGAATTACTCTCCGTTTTTGGAGTATTAATACTGGTTCAAAAATGGGTCGATTGGTACCCATAACGAATATTTTTAGCCAATGTTTCCGTAAAATCAACTAAATAAGTTTAAGGAAAAATTACTTTGATATACCCATGTGGAATAAAGGTTGGGTGGATAAAAAAATTATGCATTGTGTATTAAACTTATTATTAAATAGTCGTCGGATTCAAAAATGTTAGTTCAGTAAATTTTCAGTATTAAGAGCACAAGTAATTCAATAGATATAAATTAATAAAGCTGCATAAATAACTAATTTTAAGCTCACATGTGCAACCAAAGGTCTCGTAGTTAACAATTTTAATTTCAAGCGTAAGTAACTATTTTTTTTATTCAAATGGGCTAAACGTTTTTGTGGATTAAGCTTGTATTTAGTACTAGATAAAAAGCACTAACTGTAACAAAAGAGCTTTAAAAAAATTATTTATAGAAACTTAGTTATAGAATTTCACACTATAAAATAATGTGATAATGAGAACTTTTGAACGTGAAGACCGTAGGAGGCATCTATATTCCAACTATGGGTTCAAAACACTCTAATGGCTTTAGATGAAAAACATCTATCAAAATGGTAAAATTAGAAAAAACAAATTGTAGACAAATAATTCCAAAAGGACTCGTCGAATGCATCAAAATTATCGTGATAATTTTATGGAGCGCTACAATTAAATACATGAGATCCATACCAAGAGCTTAGCATGTATGATGTTTGATTAAGTAAATGTAAATTTTAAATATTACAGATTTTACATATTTTTTCACAAAAGATCAAAAGAAAACTTAATAAAACAAATCATTTCTTGAAGATAACAACAAAATTGTTCCCTAAATAATTGTAAATGCCCAATAAGCAACACATAAAACGTCCAACGAATAAAGGCCTTCATTGGACTTGGGACGATATGACACAAGCAATATCCAAAATTCCTACCTAGATGGATTATTAGGCTTGGCTACTGAAAAAACTGTAACGACATTTTTACAAAAATAGTGCCTTTGAAAGAGAGAGAGAAAGAGTATTTTGTTACATAACATGAAATATAGCGAATAAGTCGTTCCCTTAACAAAAGAGTTTCTTTTAACAAAAAAACTCATAAATTTAATTGTACATATCAATAAAATATTTATTTAAAAAAACGCACATTTTAAATACAATTTGTCACGCATATAAAGTTCTTTAAGTAGTTCAATTAAAATTTGATATTTTATTTTCTTTAAATGGGCATTTTAGTGCGTTTTTATATACAAAGCTAGGCAACACTGCAGTAGCGAGAGAGAAAGTTGACTGCTGAAAGCAGAAGAAAACCAACAGCAACTGCAATCGCGGGCAATGCGACCAGATGTTAAAAAAGTAAAGCTAAATAAAACTAAGTGAATTATTGAACTAATTTTTAAAAAATATATATGTAGGTACATTACTTTTAATTAGAACAGGCTAGAAAAATGTCATGAAGAAAGAACTAAAACTCCGAGACTAAAAAAATACCGTGAAATGTAGTATATGTATGTATAAAGAACTCGGTAACTAGTCACAAATATGTAGATGCCAAACACATGCATTGTCAATATACATACATACATATATAATATGTACATATGTAACAAATCCACGGGAATGGTTAAGTTAAAAATATAAATAATTAAAATAACATGAAATTATTCTGTGGTTTACATCGACCTTTTCTCAATTTTTTCCCACCTTTTCAGAAAGCGGATAAACGTATACCCATTTTCCTCTTACTTTCATCAATGAATTAAGTATCATCCGAAATTAGTTTTCAAACTTTCCACGACCTTTCCTTATTGAATCATGGCCAGAGGTAATCGCAGTGTTTCTTTGCATAGTGAAGAAAAATTTAAAATTTAAGCTTTGATCGAGAATTCCAACAATGTGTAATGTGTGTGTTAATTTAATAACTGTTGGCGTCTAATAGTCGTAGACAAGTACAGTAATGGAATGTGTGTATAAATTTGTTGTTTGCTTTTTTATTTGTTGTTGGAATTATCGATCAAAGCTAAAATTTTAAATAGCACTTAATAGTTTGGAAAAACAATAAGAACTACAAGAATATAACATTAAAAAAAATACACTAGAACATAGTCAATTTTTTTTTATCATCTGTTGTTTCCAAAAATTTCTGTAAAATCATGTAATTCGGAATTGCGCTGGTAATTTGCCACTAGTTTGGATACTCCAACAGGATAACGGCCTTTTGTTCGTAAAGGGGAGGATTAGTGCTAACGACATCAAATGGTTGGGGTTTAAGGTGCAAACTCCATTGGCTCGGGTTCGAAACCCATAGTACTCATGAAACATCAAATGATAGAAAAAGTTTTTCTAATACCCGTTGCTCCTCGGCATAATCGAAAAACAAATGAAAACAGTATTAAATACCACAAGTGTACTACGAGGGTCGTTTGAAAAGTCCGTGCAAAGTCAAAGAGATGGCACCACTGGCGCGTATCGAGGTTATGTCTGGTTAGTAGCATCTCTTGGGAAAAACCCACAGCTATATTTAATTATTTATTTATTTAGTTTAACGGTCTTAAAACCTAATTTATACATTTATATGCTTATATGCTAAGTAGTATAATAATAGTATTACATATGTATGTGTACAATAAAACTAATTGTAGTTTACAGTTATCAAGCTTTTACAGCGTAATTTATAATTTAACATAGTTAATGACATACATATATGTATATATACATATGTATATACATATTAATCGAAGAAGTTTTTCAGCTCACGCCAAAGCAGTTACTGTCGCAAAATTAATGGAAATAGGGTTCCAACTCGTTTCGCGTCACTCTTTTTTCCAGACTTGGCTCCTTCGGATCCATCGGACTACTGTTTGTTCTTCAATTTAAAGAAATTATTATTTTTCAGACATGGACAAATCCTTTTAGTCGGAAGGGGTCAACAAAGTAGAACAGCGTTGTAGACGAAGTATATAAGCCTAAAAGGGGCCATGTCGAAAAATAAAAAAGGTTTGCCCCAAACAATTATGTAAGTAGTTTTTATTTTTAAACGGACTTTGCAAACGAGCCTCGTATCTAACATTACAAAGGGAAAATGTTACACATGGTTGCGTTCAGAAATAAGAACTTAAACATTGTTGCAGAATCGCATTTCAAAATATTTTAATATTAAGATTGAAATTTAAAATAAGTTAATATAGTCACATATAAAGGGTAATTTTTTAGCTAATATCTTTTTAAACAGTTGGTTTAAACAGCTGACGCACGTTTCGTGTTTTGTTTCACTGTCAAACATCTTCATTTTGGTCTACAATTTAACCATGAATCGTCTTACAAACGAACAACGCTTGCAAATCATTGAATGTTATTATAAAAATGCGTGTTCTGTTAAAAAAGTTTAAGTCCCACTTTTTTATCGAAAAAATGTGTTCAGCGACGAAGCTCATTTTTTGATCAATGGGTACGTAAATAAGCAGAATTGTCGATTTTGGTGTGAAGATCAGCCAGAAGAATTGCAAGAGCTACAAATGTATCCAGAAAGGTCACAGTTTGGTGCGGTTTATGGGCTGGAGGTAGCTTGCACCGTACTTCTTCAAAGATGCTGCGAATCGTAACGTAACTGTGAATGGTGAGCGCTACCGTGAAATGATATCCAACTTTTTTTTTTGCCCAAATGCAAGAGCTTGACTTGCATGACATGTGGCTTCAGCAAGACAGTGCCACATGCCACACAGCACGCGTAACAATGAACTTGTTGAGAGGCGAGTTCGGTGAACATTTTATTTAACGTTCGGGACCTGTCAATTGGCCACCCAGATCGTGCGATATAATTAGATTATTTTTTGGGGGGATATGTTAAAGCTCATCGTTTCAGACAAGCCTGCTTCAATTAACGCATTGGAAAGCAACATTAAAGCATTTATTTGTGAGATACCGGCCGAAACATTGGAAAGAGTATGGCAAAGTTGGACTAACCGGATGGGCCATTTGAAGCGCAGTCGCGGTCAACATTTGCATGAAATAATCTTCAAACATTAAATTATATGGACTGTACTATCGATTTAAATAAAAATTTCATGAATTTTTCTGAATTTTACGTGTGTTTTTTTGAAAAACTTTCCTTTAGCTCTTAAAAAATCACCCTTTACTATATTCATATGATGTTACATACAACCGTTATGTAAACAAAATGGCAGTATTGTTGTGTTCAAGTGGGCGCGGGTATAAAAATAATGTGTGTTAAATACATACATATGTATGTAAAGCAAATTAGAACAACCCCTCTGTCGCACTATAAGGATTTATACAATGTATGTACACATATAAATGAAACGAGTGTACATATAATATTTGTTTATTCGCATTTGAGAGGCATTCTTTTCCCAAGTGTTTTGTACACCCATTGCATGAGAGTTTGTAATACATGTGTGACCTCATTGAATAAATTTGTGTAGAAGCTATGTTAATGTTAAGCATTAGCATACACTAACAATTTCATATTTATGTGTTCCTTGGCGCCAGTAATACCCAAATATAATACTTCGCATAATATCAAGATGACGCAAATACAAGCATGAGCAAATCTACTAAACTGCGCAGATATGTACTTACTTTTATGTGGTGTGAGTAGATATGTCGCCGCTCAGATTAAACATAACCACTACATAAAAGTTAATGGCATAAGTTTTAAAATAGTGAGATTTTTTAGGGTAAAAAGAAAATTTAGAGTTCCATATCTTAACGAAAGTGGCGAAGAATTATTAGAAAGAATTATGCTAGAATGTGTTACAATTTTTTAAATTTCAAATTTAAATGCTAAGTTCTCAAACCATATTGAACGGTTATATGTACATACATTCATACATATGTACATAATTTGTAATCAGAAAGGAAGTAGTTTTAAGTTGTGGGGACTTTGTGGATCGGCAACACTTTTTGTGAATATAAAAGTAATAGTATCACGTCACACCGCATTGGTTAGCACTTCTTTGTACGATGCCTAATACTGCCCTATGGTGCCACTACATGGTAATGGTTGTACAGATTAGTCCTTTATGCACTGCGACCACATTGATTTATTGTGCGCCTCTATTTACTTAATTATAATTATTTTGTATACCGAGGAATCGCACCAGCTCATTAGGAGGGAGCAACTGTAGGTCTTCCTCCTCTAGTAGGCCCTAGCCCAGGATTCTGTGCCTCCTGTGGCCTAATGCCTCACAGTTGGTGATTAAGTGTTCCATAAACTCCTCTTCATCACAGCAGAACCTGTACGATCTTGTACTAGATAGCCCTATTGTGTTAATGTGTTTATTACAGGCAAAGAGACCTGTAAGTGCTCCACAGAGTAATCTGAGGCCATTTTTATCTAGGGTTAGAACAGATTTTGCTCTATTGGCATTGAAGTTCAAAAACTGTTTGTAATCATTAAGGCCGCTTGTGCCGTTCCAGTGTTCCCTGATTTTAGTTTGGATCCATTTTTTCGTTTCCTGTTTTATATTATTTTTGTTAAAGCCGAAAAATGGGGTTGGGCCAATAAATAGCCCTTCTGTTCCTCTTTTGACATAAAAGTTTTCTTTCTCGTTTCCTTCATGTTACTCATGTCCTGGTACCCAAATCAGGGAGACTTGATTATGTGTGGCCAGTTTGTTAAGTGCATTGTTACGCTCTATTAGGACTTTTGACTTGAATGTAAAGCTATTCAAGGGTTGAGAACCGATTGGCTTTTGGATATGATTCTTACTGTTTCCATTATGGCGAAGAGCTCCGCATGGAAAATCGTGGTATCTGTACTTAAAGTTAGAGATTTGTGTGCTCTAGGCCCGATTATTACTGCTCCTACTCCTCTGTACCATTTTTGTGAGTCATCATTTAGCCATGTTGCGTTAGTGTTCCACTCTTCCCTAGACGGGAAGATAGCCTTGTATCTCTTTATAAAATTGAAGCTGTTAAACTGTTAAAGATATTGAGATATCCAGTAAGATCTCCTGGTTTAAGTTTTTCTTTCATATGAAAAGAGAGTGCTTCCTCTTGTATTGCTAAATGTAGCGGTGGTAAATTTAAAAGCGCCTCCATGCCAGCAGTCGGGGTGGTTCTCATGGCCTCTGTTATGCTTAGGCTCGCCAGCCTTTGTGGTTTACACGGTTTTGATATAGCAGTAGTTTGATTTCTTTTAACTCACCATACCAAAGCCCCATATAGTACAATAAGTCTTACCATGTGGGTGTAGATCCAGAAGGTTATTTTAGGGTTCAGACCCCAGAATTTACCCAAGAGTTGTTTTGTTGTTCAAAGGTTTTTCGTTGCCTTTTTTATTGGTGAGTTGAGGTGAGCCTCCCAAGTGAGTTTTGGGAAACGCTGTGGAAACGTAATATAAGGCACAAATCCGCAACAAATCGCTCGCCGGTAGATCGAGGGGCAGAGAAAAGAAATGAAATGAATTTTGCGTGCCGAAACACTACTACCAGGACCGCCACGGGATGTCTCCTAGTCACAGTATTTTTGCCCAGAACTCCTTTCGGCGATTCCAAATACAACTTAACTGACTTGGTTTTGATTTGCAAATTGTGTCTAATTATTTTCTGTTTATATTGTATTTTGATTTGTTTTTGTTTGTTTATTGATTTGAACGTGTGAATTTTGAAATTCAAGGTTATGAGTGTAACCGGATTTTAATATTGGTTCACGTAAATTGTCATACACATTGGAGCAATGTTTCCAATTATTTCGAAAGGTACTTGTTATAAAAGCAAACTAATATTGTTTGCGCTTTTCTATATACTTTTGCTTTACATAATACAAAGTGCGATAGAAGGACACGATTTTAATTTTTAGTTCTAGAAATTAAAAAGTTATTTTAATCTAAAAAAAAATTAATAGTTTTTGTGGCAAAGTTAAACCTAAACATTTTCAAATTATTGTGACTTACAATTTGTTTATCAAATGTAGCCCCAAATGTCCCTTATTTATTCTGAAAGTTTCATCGTGAAGTTAAGTTTTCACGAAAAAAATATCAGATTCGTTATACTCGTAACATAAAATAGCATGTGGTAATTGGTTTTTATACTTTCTGAAGAGTGCCACAACATTAACATACAACAACATTTTTTCAGACACAGGCTAGGCAAATTTAGACCAGCTGATTTTTTTTTTTTTTTTCAAATGAGATAACAAAAAGCCGTTCCAAGTCGGCTGTTCAACGTAGTTTGTCGTTTTCTTTTTCACTTTCTTTGTCGTGACATTTTAACGCACAATCGTTGTTGTTGGTTGTTGGCAAAGTGACACCTCAACTTTGTATATTCAATCGCGATTTTGACCTTCAGTTTTAAATAAAGATACAAGAAGTCAGGATAGTCGACTCTGTAATCCGTATACTCGCCAGCTGAAACGTATACTGTCTGCGCCCCTCTACGCTGTTTAAAGTCAAAGCCGGTTTAGTTGATGACTGCCGGTGATACGAAAAACTTCGAACAGCGTGGAGGGGCCCGAGCGCGACGGAGAAAGCAGTAAGTGCGATCGAGAGAAAACACCGAGGTGGGAAGCGAAGGACCTTCCCCCTGAAAGGTCTTATTTATCAGGAAAAATAATACGATCTCAAAAAAAGTGCAATGAGTTAGGTCAATTCTACGTGAGTGATATTGATGGAAATGAACTTTACGAAGAAATTCTTGAATGCAGGATGTTGCTCACGAGCCGAAAAAACACCATTTCAAGTCCAGAAACACTCCTCAAATTCATTGTTTGGTTCGAAAATGAAAGCGTGTTCCCGAAACTTCGCATCGGCATTCAAATTATACTGATAATAGCAGTTTCCATTGCTAGCTGCGAGAGATCCTTCAGCAAGTTAAAACTTATACTGTCTTATTTAAGAGCTACAATGGGTGTAGAAAGAGTGTGCGATTTGGCGTTATTAATATTTCGCTGCCATGAGCGCTACGTCCTCCAGGGACGCCTCTGCCTAAACATACACAACAATGGCAGACAGCCTACGTTTGTTACTGATGAAAGGCAGGAGGTGATTGATCTCACCTTATCAAATTCAAAGCTTGTGTGGTCAATCAGGAACTGGAGAGTCCTTGCCGAAGATTCGTGCTCGGACCACAGTTATATTGAGTTTCAGTGTGACGAGGAGGCACAAATGTCATTGCCCTCTAGAAACCCCAGAAAAACAGACTGGCAAAAGTTTAGGGGGGCGTTGCAGGGCTTTGCCCTGACGCCACCAAGACTTCGAAAATAACAGGGGGTATTGAGGTGGCAGTTGAGAAGCTCAGCGCTGCCTTAGTTGAATGTTTAAGTCAGCCTCCTTCAACATCTCCTTGATCGGACTGTTGTTCCATAGGGGAACCGAGATCGTATCGAACATTTTTAACTCTTATGTACATATGTACGTACAATATATCAAGAACTTACATCTAAAATAATGAATTTAAAACATGGATTTGCCAAACGAATCCAAATTATATTTACTTTTGTACCACCCAAGATAAAATAACATTAACTTTACATTTACACATATGTACTTACCACCCTTATATAAGAACCACAACACTTAAGTCTTTAGTTAAGTTTTGGGCTAAGCAATATTATAAAAACATATGTATGTATGTGTGTTTCGTAATGAATAAATTAGAGCTCTTAGTTTGCGGGAAAGTAAATCCGAAGGGGAGTTGTTGTTGTTCACATACTCCCCACACTAACGGGAAAAGCTTATAGAAAAATGTCAGTATTGTCTTTGATCACATACATATGTATGTAAATTGCAAGTGATTACTTTGCTGCACTAGGGAAAATTGCTTTTCAGCCACTCCCGTTTTATAAATTTTACAATTTTCAACAATTTTTATAGAACAGGTGATTAAAAAGATGGTACCTGCTTTATGTTCTTATCAAAATTTTTATTTAACAGTGTATGACAAAATTATGGAAAAGCGAAAATTATTAATTTTTATCGGAATATAATTGCGCTTCTACAATAGATCAAAGAAATTTACTGAAAATTTTATTAATATACATACATATGTATATACATACATCTACCAACGGGTTGCCCATATTAATTTACACAAGTGTACATTTATTTTCCTTTGCAGCTGCTTCAATTGCGCGCTCAGTGTTCTAATATCAATTCTAAGCGCATTTTTTGTGGTGTTCCTAATAGTCGGCGTAATAGTGTACTTTGTTTATTATCATGAGCAAGAAAATGACACTGCAAGCAAAATAAGGGACGGGCTAAAAGCAGGGCTTGACAATGGATTGGATAAAATAAATGATGCTTTATCAAGAAAATAAGGTAAATACTACATAATACATATATTTAATATGAGAACATTTTTACCATTCCTCTTGTAACTCTTTTTTTAAGTTAGTTTATTTTCGCACCTAATAACCGACCACAGGTTCTTGATATCATTCAAATCTGGTGATTGCGTACAATCACGGATATATGTATGCTTTGAGTCGTTACCCTGATAGAAGCGAATTTTCCGGAATGTTTAATTTTGTGGCTCTTTGCAGCAAATTTTCCTTTGAAATATCCACATACTTATGCCATATTACATTCAGCAAAAGTTAAATTTCCAGTTCCTTAATAACGCTCAATAATATGTTAAACAGTACGGGGGAGTCGCATTTCAAATTGCAATGAAGACATTCGATTTCGGGCAATAATTATTTTCAATTAATCTATATTATTATTTCGTAAAAACGTAAATTGTTTACTAAAACCTTAATTGTGACTTTTATAAAAATACATATATATGATATTAAATAAAAATAACAAAAAAAAAATTGTTGGGGTAATAGAATTTATTTCAAGAGTTTAAGTTTTTTTTTATTGCTACATCATTTTGACTGTGAGTCATTGTGGCATCGATACATATTTTTCTCACATTTCCTCATTTATTGACTATTTATATAAAAGAAAATATTAGTATGAACTTTATTTATTCTATCTATTATAAATTAAATAACTTAAACCTGGTCGCTTTCATAGAGGCAAAGGTATTGGCAATAAAACTAATATGTAAATATAACTTAACTTAATTAATATTTTGTTAGCATGCCTTTTTGTTTGAGGACGGCATTTCAGCGATTCTGCGTTGAGATATTAATTTTTTTGCAGTTTCTTCCCTAATATATTCTGATTATGATTTTAATACTTTTTGCAAATCCGACTGGCTTGTAGTCGACTGATTTGTGGTGTGCGTCTTGATGTTGTTCCACAAATGGAGAGACCTACAGTTTCAAGCCGACTCCGAACGGCAGATATTTTTTTATGAGGAGATTTTTCATGGCAGAAATACACTCGGAGGTTTGCTTTTGGCTGCGAAGGGGCGACCGCTATTAGAAAAAACGTTTTCTTAATTTTTCATCTTTCACCGAGATTCGAACCGACGTTCTCTCTCTAAATTCCGAATGGTAGTCACGCACCAACCCATTCGGCCACGGCGGTCGCTAAAAAGTGAATATGTTTGCTATTTTCAGTTTTCCCGCACCTCGTGCAACACTCTTCAAACTGTTTTGGAATGTGATTCCTTACCAAAATCATCCTTGATATTTCAATATATTAGTGTGGTTGTGAGGTTTGACTCCATCTTAACTTTTCGAATGATCTGGGCTCATTCACGTTCTATTGGCTTCCTCGAGCGGCCAAGACGCGACTGGCGAGGCGTTTATTCTTGCTTACGGCCCAGGCTTTTGATTAATAATGCGGCTCATAGCCCATTGTGATGTCGCGTGGGGAGCTTTCCCTATTTCTCCTAAAACCAGTGTGTGCTTTTCAAAAATTTTAGAATACCTCCTATTTCTGCGGAACTGAGATCTTCCAATTCGTTAAAAAATTGTCTGCCTAGAATAGCAAATCTCCGTCGGGATAGAGCAGGACAATGGCAAAGAAAGTGTAAAATTGTCTCTTCCTCATCAAGACAACTTCTACAGAAGTCATGTGCTTGCACACCCATCCTTTGGGCGTGCCTATCTATTAGACAATATCCCGTTATGACTACACTAAGAGTCGGCCACAGTGGATGGGCTATTTTGCAGGTGGCTTCATTACGCCATCATTCGTGTGCTTTCCTTACGATTTCTTCAAGGATAAGCAGCTTACATGTTTGTAAGGGTATGCCTATGTCATTGTCTATGTTGGTGCCGAGTCTCGCTAGTTCATCGGCTCTACAGTTACCATCAATATCGCAATGGCCAGGAACCCATATTATCCTTAGGCGAAATGACTCAGCCATCTCGTTAAGAGATGTGCGGCATTTCATGGCTACCTTGGAGGTTGTCGACTGTTTTGTGAGGGATTTTAACGCCACCTGGCTGTCAGTGAAAATGTAGATGTCATTTCCGGATATCGCATCACACTGTAGCAGTGTCGCGGCTTTCGTTATTGCCATCAGTTCGGCCTGAAAGACACTACAGTAGTCGGGGAGCCGAAAACTGAAGGAGATCCCCAGGTGCTCGGAGTATACACCTCCGCCCACCCTGCCTCGAGCTTTGAGCCATCTGTGTATACATGCATAGACTCGCCCTGTCTTACATCGTCCCGTGCCCACTCTTCCCTTGAGGGTAGGAAGGTCGTGAAAGTACTAATGTCAAGTGTGGGCGGGAGTGCATAGTCCACCAATCCGGGAATCTGCGAAGTGCCAGCCAGGATTTTGCCGTGACCGTAGCTCTTATTTGACCACTTAGAGTGTTCAGCCTTATTGCTGTGCGACGAGCGATATATTTTGCCTGCAGATCTACCGGCAGGAAGTTTAATGTCGCATATAATACTTTCGATGGTGTGGTTGGCATCGTGCCAGTTATGAGAACAGATGCTAGTCTCTGAACCTTGTCACGTTTTTTGATGTTCACCCCCTTCTCAAGGCCATTCCACCATATTACAATACCATAGTAGAGAATAGACCTAACCACTGCTGTGTATAGCCTGTGTATCATTCTGGGTCATCATAGATTTGCGTACTCTATCTGCGGCCGTGTGCCCCCAATTTAGCTTCCTATCCAGTACAAGTCCCAGATATTTCGCCTTTTCTGTTACTCTAAGTGGTTTCCCTCCTAGGAATATGTGTTTAAGCAAGTGTTTTATGTTTTCTGCTAAATAGTATCAGATCCATTTTTTCCGGATTTACTTCAAGTCCTCGACTTTTACACCAAAGTGATAGTCTGTTAAGGGATCTTTGTTGAAGATCGCATAATATCGGAAGGTGTTTCCCCGAGATTGCTTTAACAATATCATCGGCATATGAAATTATCTTATCCATTGGCTGAACCATGTGGTCCGGTGCTGCCGACGTTGCTGTGGGTGTTTCTCCTCCCGGAGTTCCCGTGTCACCTGAAGTGACAGGGACAGCAAGATCCGCTTGTCTTCTGACAGTGCAGATCTTGCTTCCCGAGTTAAGCCCAAACAAACATTAAAATTTTGAGGTGTGCCAATACGTTTGCCTCGAAGAAATTTAAATAAATAATGGACTGTTGCGTGTTTGGCCGAGCTCCTCCTCCTGTTTGTGGTGTTCGTCTTCATGTTGTTCTTCAATTGGAGGAACATACAGTTTTAAGGCGACTACGAACGGCAAATGGTGTTTTATGAGGAGCTTTTTCAGGGCAGAAATACACTCGGAAGTTTGCCATTGCCTGCCGAGGGGCGACCGTATTAGAAAAAACTTTTCTTCTATGTAATTTTGATGTCTCATGCACGAAGAACCGAACGTACGCACCAACCCATTCGGCTACAGCGGCTGCAGAAGTTAGAAAAGTAAAACAAATGTCAATCCTTATGCCAAGATTTTAACTCTAATTCCAGCATAAATAAATAAATCATTGGCTATGGTATATCTCTAACTTTGACCTGTCTTTCTTGGCGCAGTTTGTTAAGCGGAGGGGGAATGTGCCCCTTATATTGGGTGGGGTCATGTTTAATAATAAAGTGGCGAGACTTAACGTGGCCCTGTAAATGATAGAATCTATAGCTTTATGCCCTCTACGAATGATAAATGAAATTTTATGAAAAGCTTTTTCATGGCAGAAATCCACCCGTTTCTAACATTTTATTTACACGTTCGGCTTCGGCTAATCGGGCTAATGGAGTATAAGTTGCATGTTTTTCAAGCATACATTTTTAAACTCATGAAATTACTTCGTATGAACGGTTTTTTGATTGCAATTTACACATCATCGTTTGCTTAAAAAACCTAATTATCGGGAGCAATGGCTTTAAAGACATGTTTAGGCAGTCATCTCAGCATGCTTGTCGCGATTTATCTGTTCAAATTATCACATTTTTCCAGCAAACGTGCAATATCTACTTACATATGTATATAGATAAAAAATTGTAACGAAATATTTAAATCTCCCTTGAAAAGCCATGGAAATATTTACCTTTTTACCATCAACTCGCTTTCTTGTTTATCTGAGATTTCAGTAGAAATTTCCGGTTGCTTTAAGGAAACTTACCGATGAGATAGAAAATTTCGAATAATGCTCAAACCCCAGCTAACGAATTACGAGGAAAGCAACTGCACAAAATATACTTGAGTTGAGCTGCTGGAAAGAAAAGACGGTAACTTTTTTTATGTCATTGTTGACATTTGTCAAGCAAACAGATGCACAATATTACACCATAGAACACCGCGTGAAAGTTATTGAGACTTATTATGAAAATGGGCAATCTTTAAGACCAACACATCGCGAAATTCGTGCCTTTTTGTTTTTCAGTGGGTTTTACTTGTAGACGTGCTCATGGAGAGCATTTCAATTATGTAATATTTTACATATAATAGTCATTTTAAATATTTTTAATAAAAATTTTGAAACCTGAAAATATCTAAATTTTTGAATGTTTTATTTTAAAACAAAATATAGGCGCGTCATTTGAAATACTCTTTACTTTAGAAACTCCACTTAAACATCAAACGGGGGTCGCATGCAGTAGTATTTAAGTAGCATATAATTCATTAAAAACTCCCTTAGATGTAATTGACAACAATTCCACCAACTATGATTTGAATTCTTTCATTCAAGATTCGAGCCATATAACGCGGCATACAACTGTGGAAGAACATAAGACGCACACCACAATTATAAGGAGGAGCTCGGCCAAACATCTATCAAAGGGTGTAAGCGCTAATTACATATATATCTATGGACATATTTGTATATGTAAATATGTATTTAAAGGCCTCTTCTATTCGTCATTTCCCCGCTCGCTATCTTTATGCTCGATTAACTTAACGAAAAATTTGCATGCGACAGTACCAAAGTTTTCGAGCTAGATCCGCCGCTAGCGAGTATGGTTATAGCTCATTAGACTGGTGTTACTTACTGTCATACAAACACATGTAATTAAAGACAGCTCTATTCCCGCGTTGCCCACATATGTTCATTTATACCAGTTGATTCATCGATTCGCCGCTTGCTAACGCTTGGTGAAAAGAAGACGCCTTATATATCACATGTGCCACACGTTTTTCATTTTAAATGTTTGTTTATACTGAATATTGTAAAAAATTTTAAATCAAAACTTCTCAAAGCTAATCCTATAAGTCTAGGAAAAATTAGACTTTTTTAGTCCGTTTATAAAAACGTGTTATTTTGCCTATACATAATATTAATTAATATGTTTTATAAAACTTTTTTTCTTTCTAATTTTAGGACTACTGTGCCATGCCAGGCATAAAAATGCCCAACACTATTTTAAAATGAATCTCGATTGCATTGCATAAAATTATATTACACACTACATCTTCAAAACCTTGTAAGCAACGCTCATAAATCAAAAAGATTAAATTGATGGCCTAATTATAATTAAATATTCTAAACAAAGACAAATCTATATGTAGGTACAAATATGCTCTGAATTAGTATACATAGACCTCATCATAGACCTCTCATATGTAACATTTAATATGTCATATTCTGAAAAAAGAAAAGAAACTGTCCTTGCTCGACTTCGTTAATTTTCAGGAATGCACTTTTTTACAGTATTATTTATTATGTATTGAAATTGATATCAAATACGAATGTATGTTTCTAGAAGCCTTTTGTTTTAATTTAAAACTCTCAATGCAACTGCAATAAAAACAGTTCATTTAATTGATTGTATGCATTGTACCATAGCATAAAAGAAATAAAAATAATTATGTTTCCCCAGCAAGTATACAAATGTTAACAACGGAACAATACGAACATATGCCAATGTTAAGTCCAAAATTATTCCGCATTTGTACACTTGTGATCAACACTTCTGGATTTTACTATAACTCACTTTAATTTCTGCACCAGGACATGAATTCGTTAAGAGTAAAATTTGTCAAACATCAATAATCAAATTTTCTATAAACAGTGATTTTTATGAAGATTATGCTTCCTATAATAAATAATTTTTATTCATGTACAACACAATTTCAGACATACTAATATATATTAAATATTTGTTGTAAGGGAATAATCAATTACACGGACATCATTTTTACATCAAACGCATTCGAATGTTTTTATGCAAACAAATGTGAGTAATAAACGATGAGCTTTGTAAATGAAAGTTATGTGAAACAATAAATGTGCATTTATATATGTACTATCTATATTCAGTTTTAAGCAAAATTTTGTTATTTAATAGTGTACAATTTCGAGATAATATTCTTTTTTACAATAAACTTTATACTTACCGGTAAAATAAAATATAATGTTTTATATTTCATATGCTTGAAGCAGATCGATACAAATTTCTTTCGATGTTTTCCTCGTATTTTTGCTGAAATCATAGTGTGATAAAATATGATGTAAAGTGGAATTCGGATGATTCGTAAACGTACGGGGTCAACAAGATTCTACGAGTTAATAAGGTTTTCAAATTAGAGATTTCAATTTAGCGAAGCCAAAACAAGAACATTACAAAATAAAAGGAATTTTTCTATAATGTTTTTTAAATATTTATTTTTTAATAACACGAATTCATAATAAAAATATAAAGTCATATTTATGAGCACAGAAAAAAACGGATAAACTTAGCTGAAGGCATTACCAAAAGTTTAATTTCAAGAAAGGCTATTTTTTGCTTTGCTTCAAGCTCGTTTCGCATATTTTACCCAGAGCTTTCAAAAACAATCAGGAGCTTGATACGTTTTCATTAACAACATGATTTTTATGAAATGAAAATAAATGTAGAATGCGTAGCTCTAAATCTCCACAAACAAAAACAATATTGACTATATACATGATTTAATAATAAAAGGTTCTGTATTCAGTGGCAACTAAAAACTGGCACTCCTTAATTTATTGCTGGATTTGAGTTGAGAGAAAGGGAAATAACGAAGCGTTTCGAGGCGGTATTTTTATGCACGCATTCGAAAGAGCCGAAATTATCTTACGCCGCGGCTGAAAAAATGATTAAAAAATGAAAAAGGTTTTTTGTAATGTGCAATCAACGGTATAAACTGTACAAAGTGTTAATGACTTTTCCGAGTGCGGTTTGAAGCGAGTGACGACAATAAAGCAGGATAAAGCGATCGTCCA
This sequence comes from Anastrepha ludens, assembly GCF_028408465.1. Classification (NCBI taxonomy): domain Eukaryota; kingdom Metazoa; phylum Arthropoda; class Insecta; order Diptera; family Tephritidae; genus Anastrepha; species Anastrepha ludens. The sequence continues at coordinate 76,286,493 of NC_071498.1, forward strand.
ACGTTTTAAGCGGGACCCTTCTTTGCGACTACGCCAAGTACGCACAATTCTTGCTAAAAAGGGAATAGATCTGAGTATCAACACCATCGAACGACGACTGAGGAGCGAACATATCCTACCGTCCTACATCATCAAAGCCACTGGTCTAAAAAAACAAAACACATTGAGAAACAACAAAACAAGAGTATGGCTTCACAGTAATGTATTCGCCTTCCCAGTCCCCAGACGCAACCCCATTCAAAATGTGTGGGGAATTATGAAAACGCATCTTGCCGGAAAGCCAGTCCACGATTTAAAGGAACTCGTGCGTCAAGTTCGCAAAATTTGGTCCCCTTTGTCGACGAGCTACGCAGAAAAGTTCAAAGCATGCTAAGAAAATGCCAGGCTATACTCGACAACGATGGAGACTACACGGCTTATTGAGTAATTGCGACTCGTGGTTTTGTACATACTTTCATGTAAAAAAATTTAAATGTATGAATAATCGCGGCCCTGACTTTTCTGACTTAAACTATATGGTATATGCAATTATAACAATAATAATTTAAATTTTGTTTGTATTTTATTAGAATAAATTTTTTTGGTCAGACCTGTACTGAGTAGACAAATAAAACTACTTAGTTATAGTGTAAATTCCATATAGGAAAACCACTTTTATTGCATTTTATATTCAAAATCACAGATATATCATAATATATCTATACAAAATATGCAAATTGTATGTGTTTTAAACATTATACTATTATAATTAAAAACTATTTAAAAACAAAAAGTGGCTTACTTGTGAAAAAACTACTTTTTATCATATATTTAGTGCCGGTTCAATAAGACGCTATATTTCTTCAAACACCTGTTCAAATATTTAATGTGAAAGTGCATTCTGTATTTAAAAGAAGCTTCTTCACATCTTCATCTAATACAATATTTTCTGCATGCCAAAATAGTTATTTCGTAATAAATGTAACGTCGTGCAAACGCTGCTTCCACAAGCTTAATTTTTTTTTAACCAGCGCTTGGTTTAACCCATGCCCCTTGGAAACCGTGTCGACCAATGTAAACGAAGACTCATTGGGCATATATTCGCTTAATTTGGACTTTCGGATGAAGTAGTCGGCAGTATTTAGACACAGTGTGTTCGCTCGGCAAAGGATAACCTTTGTTGCTCAAATGGTTGAACGTCTTAGGTCCCATGACCATTGAGTTCAATTGATTTTCAAAGTCCATTTCAGAAAAATGAAGTGTAAATACTTTTTCATCAGGCTTGAAGAAGTTTCCCCACGACTCAATCCATTTTTGACGAGATAACGTCTTATAATTCGATGTAACTGGTTGCACGCACCAAAAAATGCGGCGTTACCTTGCTCATGCGGCGTTTCCGCCTTCGGCAACGTTCGACATCTGGATCTCTCCTACTTGAGTGAGCATATATGTATATATATGGGCTATGTTCAGAAACGCATTATAATGCGCAGTACTTGCAGCACTGTCAATGTGACAATTCATGCAACTGATAGATTTGTTGAAAAATTGCAAATAGATTTGTTGCATTTATGAACGCGCTGTGCAGTAAAATGGAATTGCTACTAAGTTTGGTCATGGAAGATGTATGTGAGGAAAAAACCGATAGTCTTTTAATAAATTTAAGAAAAAAAAACCGTGTAAAGCTTAAAAGAAGGACATATCTTGTCAAAAGTTTAATATCAGTCGGACTCTGAGCAGTAATTTTATCTCCGATGTACTAAAGTAATTACTAATACCAAGAAAAGTATAGTAAAATAAAGTTTAAATATCGTATTTTTCATCAATTTTTGTATTAAAAGCTAAAATAAATAATTAAATACCCACTTTTCATCAGACATTGTACTAGCGTATTTATTGGCAGTGTGAAAATTTTTGCTGCAAATAATGCACGACTTTTGACACAAAAATGACGTTTAAGAATGCGTTGCATTTGCAGTACTGCCATATTTGCATTTTTGAACGCACTGCTCACTCTGAAATGGTATGTTGCGCATTATAATGCATTGTTGAACATACCCATGTATGTACATGCGCATTTGTATATAAAATCACATATTTGTATTTGCATATGCCTTCTTCCTGTGTGCATGGTAATAAATCATTTCTCTATGAGGATTATTAATTTGATTTACTTGAAGAATTTAACATAAAACCAATTGTATCATCATCATCCTTACCGAATTTATAATTAGTGACGACTAGTTGTTAATACGAGTAATACCTCTTGTTTTAATGTTTTTATTATTAATTTATAGGATAGAATAGGCCGATGATAGGAAAAGTAGGAAATGAAGGAGAGTGTTTCGAGTGTAATGTGTCTTGACAAAGACAAATCGGTAATGGTGCCTCTAAGTGTTGTTGACTTATTAACGTCTGATGCACAATCGAAATTGAAGATATCTTTCATGAATTTGAAAAATGTTTCGTAATTTTTCACGTTTGTGTAAATGTAACTTGTTCAATTCCATTGCGATTCCATTTACCTCCTTCTCTATATCCATACAAAATATCTATCAAACAAATAAAATTAAAATTTTGTTTTGAAAACTGTATTTGTAAATCAGTATTTTCTATGACGTTGTCACGTTAAACTATCGTCAGTAAACCGACTTTACAGACAACCTTTTTTTATTTTATTTTATTTGTACACACACATATATGTGTATCAAATATGGGAAAATATATGTATGAGTATTGAGATCTGAAAGATATGTGTGCCCTTATCACATACGTAGTGGCAATACATTTAAATAAGTGTATCAAATACGCATGTAATAATATACAAATTGGTCATGATTCAACAATAAAAGGTCCTGTATTCAAACAGCTTTCTCGTTTCCATAGAAAAAATCGTCTTCGTAATTGATCAAGAATGTTGTTTATAATACGTTCACGTAAGTAGATTATCTACTTTTTCGTACTTAACACCAAATTCGTAATTAAAAAGCGAGATTACCCATACAAAATGTCTCTCCCGAAATCTGAGATTATAAAATAATCCTAGTTTATTACCATATTTTTTTACATACACCCTCTTCTTTCTGTGGTATCAATAATTATTTTTACGAATGTAAAGAAAACAGGTTTGTGACAAAGCTCTCACAAAATTTGTATTAAATATTATTACTTATGCATTAATTTTACAGAAAAAAGACTATGTCCATAAACGCTTTGTCCTCTTATTACTTGTTATAAAATGTAATATCGAAATTTGTATGAGTATTGCTGACATAATTTTTTGAAACCTCAGTAAACGTCGTTTACGGATTTCCTCCAACTGTTTATTACTAGTAGTCAATTCCGCAGTTAGTTTTCCTTCTCCTTGTCTTTTCTTCATATCGTTAATAATAATAAAACAAACCAAAAACTCCAAAATATTCCACCAAAGCAAATTCTATGAAGAGAAACCTTTCAAAGCAGTATTGAGAGCTGATTGTCAATTTTGCAGGTAATCTGCCATATGTGAACGGGTAGACTAATTTTGTTTTTTTATTGCTAATTACTGCATATGTGAACGTACTTTTATTCTTTAGTTTTCGGTTATTATATTACTGTAATAATAGAAATAGTACTAGTAGAAGTATTTTATTTATTTTATAACACAGTGAATATGACATAATATTTTATAATAAGTAGAACAAAAAAACAATAAATAAAAACAATTATGGCAATAATTTATAAGATTGTGTGCCACACAAATAACAAAAATGTAGAAGAAAATTAATTTACAATAATATCTCTGTATTCACTAACAGATATAAGTACATTTAAATAACGCATAGTTGCTAAATATAAAGATTTTCCCCAAAATTAAGTCCACGGATGTTTTTGTAAATCGGGCAGCGCCAATAAAGTGATATATGCTTTCGGCATCGCCAATGTTGGAAACTAGACAGGTCACGGAGGGAATATTTTTAAAAGTTCTTGCTCAAAAAATTAGGCTTATGGCATAAACAGAGAAATCATTATTAAAATAAGGCACATATAATGGTATAAGGTGCCGATAAAGTGTATTAGTTTGTAACAGAAGGTCTTTGAGTGAACAAAATGAATTCTTTTTTCAATTAGTTTATTTAGTAGTGTTGGCATGAGCTCCATTATATGAGCCGAATAAAATTCTGATGGCAACATGTCAACACTATATGCTAGCTCATTTCATTATTTTACCCAGTAAGCATCTAATTTAATCGATTCTTCAGCAACGGTACGAGAAAGCCTTGGTGTTGGTAGGCTTAGGCACCACGCGATAAGACCTAGTTTTAAAACCGTAATTAATAGTAGCCTTTCTTTCTTAAGATTAGTAAAAGATAAATAAATATAAAATACTGTCATTTGTAATGAATTACTTCATTTCTTTGCTTTTCATTTTATTTAACAAATAGTATTACTATTACTAAAATTAAATTCTTTAGCAGAACAAAGTTTTCACAACCGTACATTTAATATGAATGAATAAATACGAAGCTTAAAACATAGAAATTAGTGAAAGTATAAACATTAAATATTGATGTTATAACGTCTTATAATTCGATTTAGCCGGCTGCACGCACGAAAAAATGTGTAATTATCTTGCTCAATCGTCGTTTCCACGGGACAGTAGGAAATCGTCAACATGCCGTTCATCAACGACCAAGACGTTCCAATGAACTTGTTGAAGCAGTGAGGGAGAGTGTTGCCCAGGAGCCAACAGTGTCGTATCGTCGTCACGCACAGCATTCTGGCGTCAGTGAAACCACAATGCGTCGCATTTCAAAGGATGATTTAAATTTGTTTCCGTATAAAGTTGGCACAAAGAATATTACCGACAGACCGTTCACGTCGCTTGGAATACGACCAAACAGTCGCTCGAATGGTTGACACTGAATCTAATTTTTGAAAGCAAATTTTAATGACTGACGCGGCACATTTTAACCTCTCTGACAGCGTGAATAAACAAAATTGCCGCTTTTGGGGAACTGAGAATCCTCACGAGATCCATGAAATGCCATTGCATGGCCAGAAAGTAACTGTTTGGGTCGGCATTTGCGCCAAAACCATCATTGGGCCATACTTTTACCGAGAAAACGAAACGGACAATGGAAACGGATATCGATAGATGTTGGCTCATTATGTCTGTCCGGTTTCAACAAGACGGTGCGCCATGCCACACTGCAAATGCGACAACTGAATTTTGGCAACGAAAATTCCCGGGACGTCTAGTGGCGAAAAGAGGTGACATCTACTAGCCCCCCAGATCACCTGTCTTAACCCCCCGGACATCTTTTTGTGGGGTTATCTGAAAAGTAAGGTTTCCTTGCCGCGGGGATGAGGCTTAAGTGGCGAGTTAACCCCATTCTATGGAGATTAACTTACCACGAACTAAGAGGGCAGCTTCATATAGGAACTGGGTATCCACTCATCCGCGGAACGGCGGAATTGGTGGCCACCCAAGTACTATGTGGAGAGTACCGTACCGACAACCTGGCAGGAGGGATAAAATGCATTTCTTTTCCCTAATGTGGAGGCTAAATAAGGATATTTCTGCACGAGGTAACCCACTTTTGGGAAATCCTCCCGTCGAGCAATCGACGGCTCGGGCATCGGATGTGCAGGCCCGAACCCCACATTCCCCTATGACCGGAACTGACACCCAGGGTTCCGGAGGAAGCGCACTACTAGTGGTGAAACATGGCACATTGGCTATGCCAATGGAGAGCCGAGTGAGTGTGAGAGATACACCGCCATCGAAACGATCTGAAGCAACTGAACAAGTTGTGGAGGATGTGGAGATGGCGGACAATCTCTCAGTAGACTCAGACGGATCTCTGATACCGAGTAAGTCTTTGACAACAGTTAAACCTGAAATCCGCTACCACTTCGGAGGCGGGTTCCCACCTGGTACTGGGTATCGATCTTGGATCCCTCAAGGTTCTTAAGTCGAACTACGGGTGCCGTCCCCACCTACATCTGGGGCGGATCCAGTTCCGCGTCCAGGATAAGGTGGAGGACAAAGCGTAAATATACTCAGTCTCATGACTGAAGTAATATTTACACAGATAAACAGCAGCATAGCAAAGCGTCTACGGCTCTCTTGTGCCGTAGGCATGCAAAACTGCAAACAAACCCACACATAATACTTATATAAGAACCATGGGTATGTCACAAACGTATCTGTGGTCTAGTGCTATGTCGTGAGGACAAATACTTCATTGGGAAGGGAATGTGAGACCGCGAGCTTGTATTATCATGCCGAGATATCGTTGCTGCAAAAATAAAGTACTTGAAAAGTGGGAACAGTGTCGAAGCTATTGTAGTTTCGGCCTACCGACCCTACGACTCTTTACAGCCACCACCTTCGAGGGAGCTAAGAGAAGTGGTCAAGTACGCAGAATCCAATAATCTGGGGCTAATAGTGGGCTGTGATGCAAACTCACAGAACATTGTGTGGGGAAGCAGCAAATGCAACCCCAGAGGTCTCAAGTTACTGGATTTTATCCTGTCATCCGATTTAGTCATTCAAAACACTGGTAACAAACCAACTTTTGTGACCAGAAGGAGACAAGAGGTGATTGATTTAACACTTACCAATAGGTCAGTTGGAAATCAAATCAACCGATGGCGAGTTTTGGAAGAGGACTCTCTTTCTGATCATCGTCTTATCGAATTCCGACTGGGAATTGACACAATATCAATACCTTCCGGTAGGAATCCTCGAAATGTGGACTGGGACAGGTATGGTGAGCTTGTAACAGAGCGATTACCAAACCTGAAAAAACTCAAATCAGCAGAAATGATTGAAGATGCGACTAAGAAATTAGAAGGTACTTTAATCAATTGCTTTGAGGAACTGTGTCCACTCAGGCAAAGCAGACAGGGGAAAGCGGTTCCTTGGTGGAACCCTGAACTGTCGAAGCTTCGTGTACGGTCCAGGAAACTTCTTAATAAGGCCTTGAAGACCAAAACAGAAGAGGACTGGGCCAATCATCGACTTACACAGAGAGAATATAAGAAAAAAGTACGGCAAGCCAAACTTGAATCCTATAGAAATTTCTGCAGTAACGTCGAAGAAATGAGGGAAACAGCGAGACTTTGTAAGGTCCTTCATTTAGACCGCTCAGTAAGGCTGGATTCCATTCGAAAACCTGATGGTTCATACACCATTTCCAAATCGGAAACGTTTAATGCTCTACTCGAAACCCACTTTCCGGGTGGTATATTGCTAGTCGGATAGTGACAAGGGAATCGATAAGGTTTTCCTTATCTTCCTTTAAGAACTTTAAGTCCCCTGGACCTGACGGAATATATCCAGCAATTCTTAAAAAAGGAGGAGACAGGCTGATTGAGGCCCTGAGAAGGATCTTCACAGCCTGTCTTGCATTTGGTTATATATCATCCCAATGGCGACGCGTAAGAGTAGTATTTATTCCGAAACCAGGAAAAGATGACTATTCCCTAGCAAAAAGTTTTAGACCAATCAGTTTGACATCGTTCATGTTGAAAAGTCTGGAACGAGTGGTGGAGAAACATATTCGAGTGGGGGTATTGCCGAGAAGTCCACTTAGTAGAAATCAACACGCTTACCAGAGTGGAAAATCATGTGAATCAGCCTTAAACGATCTTGTTAGCAAGATTGAAGCTGGGCTGGAAGCTGACGAATACCAAATGGGCGTGTTCGTGGACATTGAGGGGGCTTTTGATAATGCCACTTTCGGCTCGATATGTTCTTCTACCGAACGACACGGAGTTAATCAAGCCATTATAAAGTGGATATACTCCATGCTCTCTGAGAGGCTGTTAACCGCTGGTGGGAGCGATGACGAGCAAATCACAGTCAGGGCCAAGCAAGGATGTCCCCAAGGGGGTGTTCTTTCTCCGCTGCTGTGGTGCTTCGTCGTAGACTCCCTATTAGTGGAGATGCAGGAACTCGGCTTTCACGTCCAAGCATATGCGGACGACTTCTGTGCGCTAACATCGGATAAATCCTTAAGGAGGCTTTGCACGAAAGTGCAGAGGATTCTTGACAAAATCGATGATTGGTGCATGAAACAAGGTCTTTCCGTTAATCCGAACAAAACAACTATAGTCTTGTTTACGAGAAAACGGAAATTGGATGGACTCAGTCTTCCAACACTGAAAGGTGTGACACTTGGTCTTTCCAACGAAGTTAAATATCTAGGAGTAATCTTGGATAAGAAGCTGACTTGGGAGACACACGTTTCACTGAAGGTGAATCGTGCATTGAAGATTTTTCAGCAATGCCGTAGAGCCTTTGGCAAAACTTGGGGTCTGAAACCTGCTGTGGTCCTATGGATATACACGGCACTTATCAGACCAATCATCACTTACGCTTCTGTGGTCTGGTGGCGACGGAGCATGGTTAAGTCCACAATCCGGGAACTATACAGGCTGCAAAGAAGTGTATGTTTATACATCACGGGTACCATGAGTACAACCTCTGGAGATGTCCTAAATGCTATGCTTGATTTGCTCCCCCTGGATCTTAAGATACAACAGGAAGCAATAAAAGCAATGTGTAGACTCCATAAATATGGTTTCTGGCACGAAGATGGAACTTCGGGACACAGAGAAATCTTTAAGTTGCTGTCGGAGCAGTATCCACTGTTTTTGGCACCTAAAGATGACCTGATACCCACAGTTTCATTCGGAAGGAAACTTGATGTCAGATTTCCATTGCGTGAGCAATGGAGCAATCCAGGAGGCATGCAGGGAGGTTTGACGGATATTTTCTTTACCGATGGGTCCAAGACTGAAATAGGGTCTGGAGCCGGATGGTACTTAAACAGTAGTAATAAGTATCACCACGCTATGGGGGCTCGGCAACTGTTTTCCAAACAGAAGTTTTTGCCATCCTAAAAGTAGCCGAATGGATAATCGAGAGGAGATGGAGCGGGAAACAGATTGGAGTCTTCAGTGACAGTCAGGCTGCATTGAAGGCCCTGGAGAACGCGAAGCAAACCTCAAAGATTGTTCAAGAATGTAAGAAGAAGCTTAATTCTGTCGCAAGACAAAACAGGCTTGTACTTATATGGGTTCCGGGACACTCCGGTGTTCAAGGAAACGAAATTGCCGACGAATTGGCCAACCGTGGATCAGCGGTGCCCCCACAGGGGCCAGAGCCAATAATCGGAATCAGTCCCGCAGGAATCAAGAACTGGATCAACGATTATGTAAGCAATCTACATAAAGAGCGATGGTCCGGTCTAGAACGCTGCAGAACTGCAAAGTGTTTTGTGACAAGTCCGAACAGAAAACTGTCAAACTTTCTACTAAAACTTAGAAGGAAAGACATTCGGTTGATGGTCGGCATCATTACAGGACACAACCCATGGGGTCAGCATATGACCACCATTGGAATCATCGAGGACCCGGTATGGCTGTCATGCTTGGAGGAGGCGGATAGCACTGACCACTTTCTCTGTGAGTGTCCTGCCTTTGCTAGAGCGCGACTACGAGTATTAGGTTCCGATGTCATGAGAATGAGTAATATTCGTTCTCTAAAACTGGAGGATATTTACAGATTTGCCAAAGAATCTGGAAAATTCTCACAGGACTAACTATCTCTATCTCTGTCTCTATTCTTTCCTATCTCTTTCTATGATACTTTTCTCCCTCCCTCCTTGACTATCTACCCCCTTTCCAGAGCTTTAAATACAATGGGCTTTTTAGCCTGAGTGTTTTAGGAGCCGCCAAATCTCCTGGTGCTCCTTGGCTCGACCTTTTCAAATTCATTTCAAATTCAAGGTTTAAGGCAAACATTCGTGCCGAAATCGACGCTATAAAGCCCGAAATGCTTGACAAGGTGGTGAGAAACGCAGAAAAAAGATCGCAGTTTGTGATTGCTAATAAAGGCGGCCACTAGATTGATATTCGACACCGTCATTTTACACTCGACACTCCCGCCAGGGCTGAAGAGGTAGTCCGCGAACTATCAGAGTTATCGACACTCGTCGGTAATATTTCGAGACCAAATCTCTAAACAGAGGAAAATAAAGCAAGGAGCTCCGCAGGGTGGTGTCCTTTCACTCTAGCTTTTCAATATATACATCTCGAAGCTCTCCCAGCAACCAGAGGCAGTCTCTCTGGTTTCCTACGTCGAGGACTGTACGATAATGGCGTCGGGCAATGAGATTGATGGGCTGCGCCAAAGTAATTGACTAGCTTTGACAGTTTGCTCTCCTTCTCTGCGCACACAACCGCTATGCTAATATACTAAAGTTCAAAATCGCAACAAGGTCCCTAAATCGCTTCCCAGCAGCACTTGGGGGGGCAAAGACAAAGAATTGTTGCTATCGACATTTAAGGCAATTGGTCGGCCGGTTCTGAACTATGCTGCGCCTGTCTGGTCGACTGGAGCTAGTGACACGCAGTGGATAAAGTTTCAGACATGCCAAAATACTGCTATTCGGACAGTGAACGGTTGCCTCCTGATGTCCCCCATTTAACACCTTCACATTGAGGCACAGATGCTCCCTGTGATGGAGCACAACAAACTGCTCAGCAAGCAATTACTGTAAGGGTGCTACCGTAAGTTTCACTCTTGCAGACACCTGCTTGAGCCAGAGCAGCCAAATATGCATGTCAGGAAACTCCTTTTAAACTACGCCGACTGGACCAGACAGTGTTAAGACAGTCATTAAACGACAAGCTACCGTCCACTGAATGCAGTAATCGGAATCCAACCACCAACTATAGCAGATGAAGAGGTCCAGCTTCCCCGTGAGACACGTGTAACAGTGGCACAATTACGTTCTGGATACTGTAGAAGGTTAAACTACTACCTATCCAGAATTAACCCCGACATACCAAACATATGCCCGGCATGTAAAGATACCTCGCACGACACTAACCGACTTTTCACATGCCCCATCAAACCCACATCTAACAAGCCTCTCCCTCTGGACCCAACCCGTCGAAACAGCATGTTTCCTGGGCCTACTCTTAGATGAGCCAGACGCAGACGGTAATACACCCTACACTGACGGGGCTTCTATTACTGTTAAAACAACAACAACTACCTCACCAGTCGTTCTCGCTTTTTTACTACGAGGAATCTACGATTTTCCTTCACTAAGTCAAGTAAAGTACGGACCAAGGTAAACGTCGACGGCACACTAATACCAACAGCAAAATCTTGGGGTTTACCTTTGACAGTTTGCTTTCCTTCACGTTTGCAATTGCCTCTAAAGTCCCAAATCGTAATAAGGTCCTCAAATCGTTTGCCTGAGGTGCTTGGGGCAAAAACAAAGAAATGTTTTGTATCGACATTTAAGGCAATTGGCCGGCCGGTTCTAGATTACACTGCGCCGGTCTGGTCGCCTGGAACTAGTGATACATAATGGACGAAGCTTTAGACTTGCCAAAACACTAGCAGTTGGTGACCCCACTAAAACACCTGCATGACGAGGTGCGGTTCTTCCAGTGAAGGAGCAAAACAAACTGCTCAACAAGCAATTTCGTATAAGGACTTCCGCAGGTCCCACCCTTGCAGACACCTGCTTCAGCCGGAGCCGCCTCTCAGGAACATCAGGAGGCACCTATTTTATTTTGCCGTCGAGATCCAGGCATTTCCATGGCAACCGGTTCTACGTTACCGGAATGACTCGGGTTTTTCCCGACCAAAGGCTGCCGCCCCAGTGAACTAGCCCTGTCTAGTGAATTACATATCACCCCATATCGTCACAGGAGCAACTCTTTGCAGCAACCTTGCTCCAAATGGTCTCCTCAGGGCTGGAATTGAATCCAACCCTGGGCCAGAGGTATTCTACGGATCCACCCGAACTCCACCACGGTTAAGTGCAATAAGTGCAACGGGTGGAACCACCTTAAGACCTGTTCAGGCCTCAAGACCCATAGGGAGTGGTCCGCACGGTATGTGGCCACGTATAGCTCCCGCCACCAGGCGTCTGATGCCTCCACGGCTACTACTCCCCCTGATAGGCCGGTACCACCAACGGCCACCACAACCCATACCTCCACGGTATGGAGCCTATCGAAGTAACAAAACTCCCCCGACTTAGCCCATCCCCTTCCCTCCTGCTCCAACCCCAGTGCGGGGACAAACCAGCAGCTCTTGGTCCTCCGCACAGTCTGTTCCGTGTGTCAGACCGGAATACCTCGGAATCTGGTATCAGTCAAATGCAATTCTTGTAATGGCTGGTGCCATTTTCGGAGATGTTCCGGCCTGTGCACCACCCGTGAGTGGACAACTGACTACGTTGCCCCCTGCTGCAGAGCTCTGCACCCGCAACCGCCCCCCGTGGCGCGGCCGCCCACCATCATCAAGCCGCAACAACTACAGCGGATTGCGCAGCAGGCCCAACGTAGGCAACCCCACGCGTCCCTCACCCCGCGAGTTACTTCGACCTTACCAAGAAGCTTCAAGCTTCATCAAATTAACAAATGCAACAGACTCACGAGTAAGGTCGTCGAGATAGTTCACTTCATGAGCCGACACAGTATCACCATAGCTGCGGTCCAGGAAACCAAGCTGCACGCTAGGTCCTCTCTGATCACCAGGGATGGCTATAACATGCACAGACACGATCGCGAACGAGACAATGGTGGCGTAGCATTTATAGTCCACCATACAGTGCAGTATCGTCTCATTGATGAAGGCATCGACCGCAGGGACAGCACCTTAGAATGTCAAGGTATAGCTGGCGATTCCGAGCTCGAAATTTATAATGTTTACATACCCTCTGTCAGCTGCTGCCCGGCAGAATATCACCCTAATATAGGTGCGCTCATCACAGGTGAAACCCGATTGGTTGTAGGTGACTTCAATGCGCATCACGATCTTTGGCATTCAAGCCTGCCAAACGATCGTAGGGGACAGCAATTGGCAGAGCAAATAGACGATTCGACATTCAGCACTGTGAACGACGACGCCCCCACCAGGGTAGCCTGCAATTGCAGCAGCTCGCCTGATCTAAGAACGTGGCGCCCTATGCTATCGCTTGCATCAGAGACCTGCCGACTTCGATTACGCTAACCACAGGCCCTATTTAACTTTAAAAAATTGGGCCGGCTTCGCGGAATTCACTGAAGATACCTTCGCCGCTCTTCCCATCCGCACCGATGTGCGCGCAGGCGAACGCGCATTCCGCAAGGTGCTCACAGCTGTTGCGGCTCGCTTCATTCCTGCTAGAAGGTTCAAGGATATCACACACAAGGGATCTCAATTTGGAAATCCGGCAACTGATAGATCAACATAAGCGGACTAAATGGGTTGAGCACCTGAAGACCTGTAACCTCACCACTGGTGTGAGTAGGCTCTGGTCCACCGTTAGGTCCCTGTCGAACCCGACGAAGCGCAACGACAAGGTAGCTATCATCTTCAACGGTTGCACTTCGTCGGACTATTTCAGCCGACTTTTTATACTGCATCCCCCGGTCGACAGGGCCAAGTGTCGTGCCTCCAGAAGGCTGCACAAACTAGCGCACGACAGTGCGCTACTGACTTTCTCTTGTGATGAGGTTCAGGGGGCCATTAACAAATCAAAATCCTCAAAAGCCATTCGGCCTGTCGGACTAAACGCGCTTATGCTGAAGCTCCTGGGACCATTGGGAGTAGGATTTCTCACAAGGGTTTTCAATCTGTCCTTGGAAAGCAGGGAGACTGGTCCCACTACTGAAACCTGGGAAACCCGCCAACCAAGGGGAATCTTGTCGTCCGACGTCCTCCCCAGTGGTGAAGACACTTGAAGCCCTCCTACTCCCACTCTTCACGAAACACCCACATCAGCATGGTTTCCGACGAGTGCATAGCACCACCACTGTACTCACCACCATAAACGCCCAGATAAACCGCGGGCTTAACCGAAACCGCCCCTGCGAGAGGACTGTCCTAGTAGCGTTGGACCTGAAGAAGGCTTTCGACACAGTCAACCATTCCACGCTTCTAGATGATATTTATCAGTCGACACTCCCGCCAGGGCTGAAGAGGTGGTCCGCACCGAAACGACCCGGATTTATATCCGGCCAAGGACAGTCACTCCAGCAGCATTCCCCGTGCGTAAATATGGGGAATTTTTATGCTGCTACAACAACAACAATGTGGTCCGCACACTATCTAAGCGGTCGTCACCGCAGGGTGGTGTCCCTTCTCCCTTGCTGTTCAACTTCTACATCTCGAAGCTCCCCCAACCACCAAAGGGAGTCCCTGGTCTTATACGCTGACGACTGTACGATAATGGCGTCGGGCAATGACATCGATGGCCTGTGTGCCAAAGTGAACAACTATCTCTCCGACCTTTCTCACTTTTTCAGTGCGAGGAATCTCCAACTTTGCCCACTAAGTCCACGGCGACCCTCTTTACCACCAGGACAAAGGTCAAACTGTCCCTTAAGATAAAAGTCGACGACACACCAGTTCCGACGGTAAACAACCCCAACATGTTAGGTGTAACCTTCGAGAGTTTGCTCTCCTTCTCAGCGCACACAACCACAATTACTACAGACATGCCCTGATGTCCCCTGTTCAACACCTTCACAACGAGGCACAAATGCTCCCTGTAATGGAGCATAACAAACTGCTCAGCAAGCAGTTCCTACTAGGATGTTACCGCAGGTTTCACCCCTGCAGACACCTGCTTGAGCCTGAGCCGCCTCCCAGGCACGTCAGGAGACACCTCTTAAACTACGCCGACGAAATCCAGGACAAACCTGCCAGAAATTTACTGGACCAGACAGTATTTAGACAGTCAATAAACGACATTCACCGGGAGACCGTCACCACCTTCTTAAGCTCCCGTCCTGTGAATGCCGTAATCGGAGACCAACCACCACCTATTGCAGATGAACAGCTCCAGCTTCCCCGTGAGACACGTGCAACACTGGCACAATTACGTTCTGAATACTGTAGAAGGTTAAACTCCTACTTATCCAGAATCGACCCCGACATACCAAACATATGCCCGGTATGCGAAGGCACCCCGCACGACACTAACCACCTTTTCACATGCCCTCTAAAACCGACTCATCTAACACCCCTCTCCCTCTGTACCCAACCCGTCGAAACAGCATGTTTCCTGGGCCTACCTTTAGATGAACTAGACGAAGACGACCGGTGATACGCCCTACACTGACGGGGCTTCTATTACTGTTAAACAAACAGAACAGACCGACAATTAATGGATCGGACAGTGTTCAGACAGACTATAACCGGCATTCTTCGGGTGACATTTACCACCTTCTTAAGCTCCCCCGAATGCCGTAATCGGAGTCAAACCCCCACCCATAGCAGACGAAGAGCTCCTACTACCCCGAGAGACCCGCGTACCCGATATACTAAACATATCGCACTTGTTACGTTAAAGCGTAACAACTCAAAATTTCCAAATTTTAGTTTTTTGCAAGAAAACAATGTACAGTGGTCATCTCTACCCACTGTAAAAATCGTTCAGTGGTTTGTCTAGTCTTTCATTAAAAAACCGTAGAGTAACAACTCAAAAATTTGTTATTTTAGCGCAACTACTAAACAAATAAGAATGAAACAACCGATATATTGTTTTTAGTGATATTTTCGTGCAGATACATATTTTTTTCCTTGTAATATATTATTAATATTTACGGAAACAGTTTTTCGTCTCTACTGAAAATGTTCAGATTTTGAGTTGTTACGCTTTAACGTAACAAGTGCGATATGTCTAGTATATGAAGGCACCGGCTCCTATACACACAAATTTTTTATTGTAACCTCCTTAATAAATTAAGATCTAAATATCCTTTATTTGATATCCACAAAGACTTCGAATCAGTATTTCAATTTTCAATTAATAATAAATCATTCACTCTCGTCATTTCATTCATTTTAATTAATTTTTTCTGTACACCAGTAATCTCAGAAATTTTTCAACTCCCAACGTGGAGTACCCTGGCGATTTGTGGAAGTTATTCCTGTCATTTTCGTTAAAACAGAACAAAAATTATGATTATGTGTCAAAAGTAGTCAATATAGGACCGACTGACATTGAAATAATTGCAAAATATTTGCTGAAATTTGTAGAATTAGTATTTAGTGATATAAAAAATCGCCTGAATGGAATAATTCTGCTAATAACTTTAATTTGTTAGAAACTATTGACTATTTCTGATAAGTTTTGGCACCCCGGCTGTAGAAGCGATATATTATAAATAACCAATAACTATCTAAATTGTTCCTATGTACTGCATTACCAGCACTCTCCAGTGATTTTGGTTATTTCTCTATTCTTTCACCTGATTACCTGCATTAGGAGCTCAAGTACACAAACTACTCAGTAATTTAACAAAGTATCGAGTATATGTATACTCATATCGGAACGGCACTATGTATGCATAGATGTATGTAAATTCATCATGGTGCTTCAAATTATTTATTTGTGAATTATTAACTAAGCATTGTTTTATTTCAAGTTTGTTCGCAGGAATTTCTACGTATTCCTAAATGAATGGAGATCGAGCTAAATGCTTTTGATATTTGTGATGATTACGAACACATTGATCCGAGTTTGTGTTATGTTCTAGAAAATGTTCTTAGTACGCAGGTTGATGCCGATCATTGTGAGGAATACCAGAAGCTCAAGCAAAGCTTTAATTCAATTCTCTTAAATGGATGTGAATGCATTCAGGACCCACATAATTGTAGTGTTTGTTCCCATGGGGGGAACTACAAATGGAATGCACAATTTAGAGAGCTTGTCTTGGATTCTGAGAGGTCTAAAGAATTAATTTACGAATGTAGCTCCGTTTGCAGATGTGATCCTTACAAGTGTCTAAACAGACTTGTACAAAAAGGACCAAGAAGAGGTCTAAATATTATTAACTCTAAGTTATATGGCTCCAAAGGTCTCATAACAACCGAAGACATTCCTGGTGGTGGATATATTTGTGAATACGCCGGAGAGATACTAACGCGCACCCAAGCTATTCGACGCCAAAAGACAAACGAACAAAGTTCTCTTATGAATTATATTCTGTTTTTAAATGAACACAATATAGCAAAGCACACCACGGTGTCTAACGTGCTAACGACAATAATTGACCCTAGTAAGAGAGGCAATATTGGACGGTACTTAAATCATAGCTGTGACCCGAATTGTGAAATGCGTAGTGTCCGTGTGGACTGTCCCATTCCGAAAATTTGTAAGTTAAAAAGCAATAAATAAATATGCATTCACTAATATTTTTGTACGGCCTTTACAGGCATATTCTCAAAACGATTCATAAATGCTGGAGAAGAACTTTGTTTCCATTATAATGAAGGCTGCACAGAAATTGTAAAGGCAAAATACCCTGTGAAATTTAAAGGGACGGTTTGCTTATGTGGATCTCCAAATTGTTCTAGATATTTGCCAACAGCTAATATTTGAATATACGCAATTTTGAATTCTATTCCTCAATGTCTTTTTTAAGCGCTTGACCGGGGCATTGCAGGTGGCTAAGAAATATTTCTCAGTGTCAGAATAGCGAACGTCTAACAGTTAACTTCGGATAAAATTTATCGAAAGTGAACTTCCTTCCAGTTACTAACAGTAACAAAATTCATCGGTAGCTAAAAGCTAATAAATACAATATACAAGATTAAGAGAAAATTTGAAAGATTTGATTATAATAACGCGTTGTTATTGTCGTAGCAAAAATATTCCCTATACATGTACGGGGAGTGCTGCTGGAATGACAGTCCTTGACCGAATATATAGTGAATTCGGGTGGTTCCGGTAACGTAGAACCGACTGTCGGGGGAAAAGTATAATATCGCGTATGCGTGCATGATTCAATAATAAAGGCAAAGCGAATCTATTCGAGGTGATAGAATTCAAGCAACATTTTTTAAATGGTAATGTCAACGAAAAGAAAATATAATGGAATGAAAGACAAATATGTAGACAAAATTAGTTTGCCACGCATTCACAACAAAATACAGTGAATCAGAAAAGTGTTGGCACACACAAAAAATCAAAGTTGTCAGTGCTATAACTTTTATTCTAATGATGGTATAAAAAAATATAAAGCGGTATTTTCTAAATGTATTTATTTCTTAGGTATCTGAACAAATAAATTAACTTGGACTTCGGTTTACAAGCTCAACCTTGAAAGGCAAAGTAAGGCACAAATTCACATCAAAAAAGTATTGGCACAGGTAACGTAATCAGAAGAATTTTGTAACGCTATTAAATAAACAAGACGTTTGTAAACCTAAAAGCGCAGAAAAATTTAAGCTCCATTTCTTCATGTGCTATTTCGAAAATCCTATATCCCATCAATCTCCTCCATTATATCAACAGCTTTGGCTGGCTGTAGATATCTGCCTGTTGGAGGTCGCATAATGGTATCAAAACGACGCTTTAGTGCTACTTGAGGAGTGCCAGACCCAATACGATATGTGAAGGACTCAGAAAGTCCTTTGGACTGCTGGACATTCAATTTCCAAACTCGTAGCTATGTTTACCGGTCAGTGGATTATCTGCACACAGGCGGAAAAGCTAGGGTTACCATTTAACCTCCATTGCAAAAGCTGTGGAGACCTTTCAGAGAAAGAAACTGTAGAGCATTTTCTCTGTAAATGTCCGGGTTTGGCCGATAGACGACTAAGGTCACTGGACGCACCTTTCTTCGACAGCCTGGCAACTTAAATCCCATCAATCTCCTCCGTTATAACAACAGCTTTGGCTGGCTGTAGATATCTGCCTGTTGGAGGTCTCATAATGGTATCAAAACGATGATTTAGTGCTACTTGAGGAGTGCCAGACCGGCACTTCAACCGTTTCCCCTACCTACCTGAGAATTTTTTTGGCTTTTTGCAAGTATATGTACATACGGTACAAACTTATAGTTCGCGATTGCTTTCAAAGTGATGTTTGAAACAATATTACGGCAGCTAATGTTTGAAACAATGTTCAGTGCTGAGTGCAAAGTTTATGTGTATGTATGTATGTATAAAGATGTATATATTTATGTATATGCGTTCGCCTCTTTGCACGCGTACGACGTATGGAAATTATTCGATAGACAAAAATTCAGAACACACCCTATTGTGATGGCCTTCTTTACGCAGATAAACTAAAATCAACTATCTTCACTTTTTGTAGTAGGTACAAAATACTACATTTTGACTTGGTCAGACTGCAACAATTTGATAAAACAAAATGCAGTCCTTATTAATATGGTAAGAAAAAAGACGCATCCCTGGGGCTGAACAGAATGAATCCGACATTATTACGTGAAAAGAAAATACCGTAAATAAGCATCCGCTTTTTACCATTTTATTTATCAGCATCTCATAATAGTTGATTATATACAAAATAACAGTAATTAATTCCAGACAATAATTTATCAATTCCCATTTTTGGAAACAAACATATGTACATCATTCAAATAATATTATTCTTTTCATAGTTTATTTCTTGACTCACTTTCGAGAGGAGGTAATTTTTTTAATATCCACTCTTGAATATCTAAGAGTTGTCGTTTCTTGAGCTCATGTAAAGTGTTGTCGAGAGATATAAAATTTCCTTTCGCACCAAGCTGTATTAGCTTTTCATATGTTCCCTTACCCCACTCTAAAGGTACGAGTGTATCTCTATCGCCATGGTACATTCGCATCTCCGGTAGTAGGAACTCGGTTCCCAACTTCTGACTCAATGACTCGTATACAATTGAATCTGAATTTAAGAACGATGAACAAGCAAATACTCCAGCTAAATCCGTGTTTAAATGAAAGCCCGTATGTAAAGCAAGTGCTCCGCCCATAGAAAACCCTCCAACAATAATTCTGTTTGGTGATATACCCAGTTCCTGTTCGTTCTTAATAAGATCACAGACTTTTTCATAAATCCGGGATATACTTTTTCGATCTTCTAAAGCATCTATAGAAATAGACCGACGATCAAACCAAACGTTTGAAGATTCCCCGCCTAATGGAGTATATGCTTGGAAAGGTGCTGTGGGGTATATCACTTTGATGTGTGCAAACTCCATATCTCGCCCTAGTAAGAAGCGTATCCATTCTAGTAAATTTGAGCCGGTGTCACCTATTGTAAACAAAATTTAATGAATAGCTGTCTAAATAATAATTAAAATATACCCGAGCCATGAAAAAAAATCACTGTTGCGCTATGTAACCGAGTTGTTGGATGTGTGTTCCTCAAAACAAGATTCATTTCTCTAGCTGAAACTAAATAGAAAAAAGTTCAAAGCAAAGAACACCTCAAAATATATGAACACAGAATAGAAGGCTAAATTCGTGAATTAATTACATTATTCTACACAAATCCATCTCATTAGTACGTGTAGTATATAAGTAAAACTCTGTTTACATGGTTCAACCAAACCGAATTTATTACAGGTGAAGGCAGCCACATATAATATAAGAAAAAAAAGAGGTTGTCTGTAAAGTCGGTTTACTGACGATAGTTTAACGTGACAACGTCATAAGAAAATATTGATGGAATGGTTGCAATTTTCAAAACAAAATTTTAATTTTATTTGTTTGATAGATATTTTGTATGGATATAGAGGAGGAGGTAAAAGGAATTTCAATGGAATAGGTCATGTTACATTTACACAAACGTGAAAATTGACGAAACATTTATCAAATTCATGAAAGATATCTTCAATTTCGATTGTGCATCAGACGTTAATAAGTCAACAACACTTAGAGCCATCATCATCGATTTGACTTTCTCAAGACACATTCAAAGAACGTTAAATATAGAGAATTCTCACGAGCTACGAATAGTGTGAATTGTCAAAAATGAAGTGAAACCGCGAACACTATTTCACCTCGCTTAACTCGACAGCGGGGAAGTTCTTAACAGAGCTGATTACAGTGAATTATATACAAGTACATTGGCTCTGCTCAGTTTTTGGTTTCTGTATGAAATCAAATTGACGAATGCCGACGGCATTTTGCAAGGCATTTGCTTGTGCATTTTTATGTTCCCTTGATAAACGAAAATTTATTCAATCTATATTTTCAAACAAGTACAACCAAATAAAGATTTAAAATCCAACATTTAAAATCAAAGTAACTTTAATGTTTGTTGCTTTAATTTTAAAAGAAGAATTTAAACAAAATACATTATAAAACGCCCTCACATTTTGTTGTGTGCGTTTTAGTAAATTTGATGAAAATTTTTACTAATTTTTCGAGTCGAAATTAATTTTAGACAAGAATTCAAAGAGCATATTGGTATATTGATGAATATATGTATATGTACAATACATATATTTGTGCAAAAGTTCAATTGCATCTTCAATTCTTATAGTGTTACAAATGTATCTGCACACCCACTGCAGCAACAATGACCTATCTCACGACGCATTGCCTTATCATATTTATGTGCATTTGAATATGCATTTTTTGTTCCTTTGCCAAACGAAATTTTTTTCAATTTACATATGTATATTACATGGAATAATTCATATATGTATGCATTTTATAGATAGTACAAAACTTTGAAATTTAAAATAAATAAAAGAAAACTTCAAAGAAACGTATTTTCATACATGCATACATATATGGGACAACTAAGTTCTATTGCATCTTTAATAAATATAGTTAGTGTTGCACGCATATGTATGCACTGAAGCAACATGACCTACCTCACGAGCATCGTCTTATCATATTTCATGCAATAATTAGGGAGTAAATATTCGAATGATCGAATTCCTGCAAATGCTAAAACAACTTCTTCTGCATATGCATCGACATGTGCATGTGCGTATATGCACACTTGATGCCCTAACTATATATATATGTACGTTCAATTATCAAATCAAAAAATTCTGTATACAAAACGCTTCATTACCAGGCACACAGGAAGATGGCATATGCAAATATAAATATGTGAATTCAAGCAAAACAATTCTTATTAATATACACATATGCATGTACATACAACCGCACACACAGGGCACTCACTTTATTCCTCAAAATGCGTATGTCGTTCAAAGCTAAAATTCTATGCCTAGCGACTACAAGAACAAAATGCAGTCATAGACGCAGGCGTAGCGGCCATCATTCTAGTTGCCATTCGCGGCGGCGCCGAACAGTTTCAACTATTGTACTGTGCAACAAAAACTCTTCATCAAAAAATTCATTGATAAATTCGAGCTCATAGTTCTAAGAGCAAGTACTTTCATTCATAAAACGAGCCGCCCATATGCCAATTTTCTCGACAATTCGAAAATAGTCAATATTGGAATATTTCGCGTAGAATTATTTGCCAATATTTGATAAAGGGTATATTCAGAAACGCATTATAATGCGCAACGTACTTTTGCAGTGTTGACAATGCGTTCAGAAATGCAAATATGGCAGTACTGCAAGTGCATCGCGTTCCAAAACGCCATTTTTGTATCAAACGTCACGCATTATTTGCAGGAAAAATTTTAATACTGCCGCTGATTACGCTAATATGATGTCTGATGAAAAGTGAGTATAAAACTAATTTTGTTAGCTTTTAATGCAAAGATATATTAAATTATTATTATATACGTTATAAAAACAATATTTTATTACATTTTTCTTGATTTTAGCGATTATTTAGGTACATCGGAAGTAAAGTTGCTTCTCAGAGTCCGACTGAGCAGTTTTTGAGCAGAGTGTTTTGTCGAATAAGGTGGCGGAAGAAATAAAAAAAGTGAATAAAGATTTGAAAATAGACGGGCAAATCGCGCAGCGAAAATTTTCTAATTGTTTCAAAAAAAGTTTTTTTTTTTTTTTTTTTTGAAAATTGGAAAAGTATTGAATTACAATCACAATAAATTAAAAAGCATTAGCGACTAGGAAAAAAAGATTTATTTTTGGGAATTTTTCGTTTTAATGAACATCTTACTATATGTGATCTTCTTTTTACTTTACACGTCTTTTTTTCTTAAATTTAGCAAAAAACGCTCACTTTTTACTTCAAATATATCGTCAACAACTAAACTCAATAATACTTCCATTTTAGTGTAAAACGCGTTCATAAATGCAACAAATCTTTTTGCAAATCGTCAACAAATCTTTCAATTGCATCACTTGTCACATTGGCAGTGTTGCCAGCGCTGCAATTACTGCGCATTTATAATGCGTTTCTGAATATACCCAAATCTTGATTTTTTGTCAAGTCAAGTGCCCGCGGCTTCGTACATATGTATGCATCAATATATGTACGTAAATATGTGTATATGTACAATGCTGTGCCTATGAATGTGCGCTGCGCCTTTGAATGTGCGCTGGATTTCTTGAGAAGCTTTACCGTTTTATCTTGAGCTGTGGCTGGTGAGCATACATACACACAGCATATACATATGCGCAAATGTATATAAACTCACAAATTTACATTTGCATATGCCATCTTCCTGTGCGCCTGGTAATGAAGCGTTTGCTATAGAGGATTTTGATTCAGTTGAAGGGATTCAACAAAGTTTTACAGACACCAGACAGACAGACATAACATATGTATATAATTTTGGATGATTTGGAAAAATTCAAATATATAGGTCATATTAAAAAGCTACCTAACATTCTTTGCTTCTAATCACCAACAAATTCTTATGGACTGCTGCTAAATTTACATAATTCAGCCCGTCACTGTTAATTTTTGTTGAAAAATGTGTCTATGGTGAAATTGTCTTCGCGAGACGAGTACCCCTCGAAATTCCATACGTTCCTGTCATTGAGACTTCTCTATTACACTTGAAACACTCCCTTTCATTTCCTATTTTTCCTATCATCGTTTATTCTCAACAGAGAATTTTTTCATTACCATGCACACAGGAAGAAGGCATATGCAAATACAAGTATGTGAATTTATATACAAATGCGCATATACATACATATATATGCTCACTCAAGTAGGAGAGAGCAAGATGTCGAACGTTGCCTTTCGTTTGCTTTGTCGTTCGTTCCGCGCTTTCGCTTACAGTTCATTCAAGGTAACTACAATGAACAAGGTAACGACAAATGAGCAAGGTAACACTAATGAGCAAGGTAACGACACATTTTTTCGTGCGTGCAGCCTGTTAAATTGAATTATAAGACGTTATCACGTCAAAACATATATATCTGTTATTGCCTTTGGTGTAGGCATCACGTCAAAATCAGCTGTTTGCTTTTAGCGTGATTTGCTTGTGAAACGTAAATAAAGTAATCCAAGCTTCGCGTTTAAATTGCTTAGTACTTTCGATTGATTTACTGATCTGTGGCCCTGAGCAAATTGCTTTGAAGATGCCAGCATATGCGATGCGGTGATGTGTATGCAGGTAAGCAAAGAGAATACCTACCGATACTTGCATTTAAATAATATTTCTTCCTAGGCGCAGCATCGGCTAGGAGGATTCGATACAATTACAATGGGCGTTAGAAACGCTCGCCAAAACTAAAACAAAAAGCAACAATTGTTTTCCATACTTATAGCGATTAGCAGGAGAAAAAGAGGAAAAGCGTTTAGCTAATTTACTACCTGAAGAAAGGTTATCTGAAAAACTACGCTGGAAATAGTCACAAAATAAAAAGTCGCCACATTACCCACAGTTCATTGAAAATTTAGTACGTAGCTTATATCTAAATTGTAAGTTCTTGTAGATATGAAAAAAATCATCTACTTTTGCGGTATTTTAATTATAAATACATATTTCAGAATCTGCCACGGGCATTAATAGGTTGAAGATGAATGTAAAGAATGAAGTGTGCACACGGAAAAGTTTAAATTAGAGAAACACAACGCAGAAAAAACTTGGAAACAAGGCCGAAATTAAAGTCTCACAGCGTACAGAAAGTAATGTATGCAATATTGAGCTCAATTGGATTTCTATCACATTTTTAATTTGCAATTATTACATGTGTAATTCTATATCCTCATAGGGTATTGATGGCTGTCAGAAATCCACCTTGGCTCTAATGACTATGATGACTTCATGTAAATACTATTGAGATGCGAATACCATATTGCATAAAAAATGTTTGCTTCATGTTTTTTGCGGAAAATCGATCGCTATGATTTACATCTAAAATTGTACACTTAAAAATTCTGGATAACAAATTTCTAGCAT
This sequence comes from Anastrepha ludens, assembly GCF_028408465.1. Lineage (NCBI taxonomy): Eukaryota > Metazoa > Arthropoda > Insecta > Diptera > Tephritidae > Anastrepha > Anastrepha ludens. The sequence goes on from NC_071498.1 coordinate 76,311,534, forward strand.
ACTTGTGAATTCATTTTATATAATAATACTTTATTAAATATGTATGAAAAAAAAAATTTTTTTTTACACTTTTTGAGATCAATGATGAATGAGAATTTTTAATTTTTTTTTTTTAAGATATACGAAAAACTTGATTTTGATAATCTGTATTTAGAACACACGTTCTTAAACTTTGAAAAATTGATAGAAAAATTAATTATTTAATTTAATTTAAATTTATATAAATTTTATTTAATCCATTTGGATTTTATCATCTGCTGTGTCTGTATGACGTCGGTGAGCTCCTGTGATATAAAAAACAAATGATTATTTATGCCTATTATTCGAATTATTATTATACAATAGTAATATGAAAACTATTTCCTTATATCTTTGTTGATTGTTGTTATTTTGTCCACGTCCTCTATTAAAATTTCTTGTATTGTAAGTTCCACGACCTCTATTTGTTGAAAATCCTCGACCTCTATTCCCATTGTATAAGTTAGCGCATTGCACACTTGCAAAGCTAAAACAGAGATTTGATGATTCCCTTGAATCACTCCCACGCTACTGGCTGTTCGTAATTAGATCGCACAGCTTACTCCTACGCCTGCCCGTCTTTTGGATTTTGCAAATAAACAAATCTTACAGCGGTCAAGCTGATCATCAATTTACGTACGTGACTTTTGGCAGCTTGAGGAATGCAGCTGAGAATGCATTCGTACCAACATACAAACAAAGCTGCCGGCGCAACTACACCAACACAAACTCAATAGCTACACCGCAAGTAGGGATTTAGGGTAGATTGTAAGAATATAGTTTTTAGTTGAGATTGGAGTTTAATAAAGAACGGTCGAAAGTTGAGATTGGAGTTTAATAAAGAACGGCAAAAAATAGAAAAGTGGCGCCCAACTAGCAGGACAACTGAACCCAACTAGCAGAATAACTGAACCCAACTAGCAGAACAACCGAGCCCAACTAGCAGAACAACCGAGCCCAACTAGCAGGACAACTGAACCCAACTGGCAGAATAACCGAGCCCAACTAGCAGGACAACTGAACCCAACTGGCAGAACAACTGAATCTAACAACGAAGGATACAATCAACTATTTGTGGAAACGAAGGAAACCTGCACGGCAGAAATGATTGCAATACGTGAAATAATAATACTGTAAGTAATTGTTCGGTTTTGATCCAGTGCAATTAAAGAAAAGTTATATAAAGTTTTTGTAAAGCGAAATACCTTCGGCTCTTTCTTACCTTTTTTTAAAAAAAAAAAAAGCAAAACAAAATTAACATGAGTGTAACTAGGGAACAGGTAATAGAAATTTTAAGACAACAAAATGAGAAAAATAAAAAAGAATTAAAAGCCCAGTTGGATGAAGTGATGCAAACTCTTCGGCGCTTAGAGCCGCCATCCGCGGAGAGTTACATTCCCGTGGAAATAAATCCAACTGTGGTCGGGGGCAACACAAATATGGATTTAATAAAATCTATACAAGAATTTAAGGGGGATACTGCTTCTTATCCGGCCTGGCGTTCCGCAGCAGAATTCGCCATTGGCTACTACAAAGAGGGTTCAGAGCAATATTATGTTGCCATGGGGATATTTAGAAACAAGATAGTAGGCCCCGCAAATGCAACGCTCGCTTCCTTCTCAACTGTTTTAAATTTTAAAGCTATAATAGCTAGATTGGACAAAGCATACGCGGACAAAAGACCGCTACATGTTTTGGAAACAGAGCTCAGCGTTCTGAGGCAGGGAAGTTTGTCAATCTGCCAATATTATGATACGGTAGACAAGCAATTAACACTCATAACAAATAAAAATATAATGACTCATTCAAACAATACGCAGCTTGCCGCCGCGCTCAATGATAGAGCTAGAGAAAACGCATTAAGAGTTTTTATTTCTGGCCTAAAGCGGCCGTTATGCGACATTCTATTTTCTGCCAATCCTAAAGATTTGCCTTCTGCACTGGCTACTGCCCAGGAGTTAGCGAACAACCGCATGCGTTATGATTTCGCCAGAACATTTGCGGTTAACAACGTAGCAACTACCACTAGCCCAAAATACCACAATAACTATCCTGGCAATCCCCAAATGCTCAAGGACACCCCTACTCCAATGGATGTAGACCGCGGATCCTCCGCATTCCGACGTACAAAACAGTCCAACCAGAGTTATAGAAAGGGAAATGCCGTGGGAGGGCACCCCAAAAGGGATGCTAATCAATACGTGAATAAACGGGAGCACAGAAGGGGAGATTCAGTAAATTCACGGAAGCCGAAAGTGCAACGGACCAACCATTTGGAGACAACCCCAGAGGTGGATCCACAAAAGAAAATTACTGTGGACCGTGACAGTGATTCGGATGTCGAGATCGCTTCCAATTTCGCGATGGAAGACGAGGTTAATTTTTTAGTATAAGGTCGCTCCTACCTTACATTACCAAGAAGGCGTCGGAGGGGCAGGAGCTTAGGTTACTGATTGATACAGGAACTTCAAAAAACTATATCAAAAATTTGAGCTTCCTAAAGGGAATTATCCCTGTGGAGAGACAGTTTACGGTCAAAACTATAAACGGATGTAATCTCATAGAAAAAAAATGTAAGGTTTTCGTTTTGGGGAAAGTCTCAACTTTCTTCATTCTTCCTAATATAAAGGGCTTCGATGGTATAGTGGGATACGATTTCCTTAAGGAGATAGAATCTAAAATTGATACGACATCCGGATACTTATATTACGAGGGTGGTAAGGAAAAATTAAATAACGTCAAATGTGAGCAAGTTAACTCCATATATTTGGACAAGGACTCGGTCCCAGCTCTTGTGAAAAACGAGTTTGACTCTATGATTAAAAAGAATTTTAAGGCCTTTGCCGAACCTAACCGCGCTTTGCCATTTAATACTAAGGTCAAAGCTAAAATTCGTACCACTTCCTCGGAACCAATTTACACCCGATCTTATCCATACCCGGTTTCGGCGGCAGGATTCATTAATAAGGAAATAGAAATACTGTTGAAAGAAGGAATTATCCGAAAATCTAATTCGGCGTATAACTCTCCGGTCCATGTAGTGAATAAAAAAGGCCTGGATGAATATGGTAAACAAAAGCTCCGCATGGTAATCGACTTTCGAAAATTAAACGAAAAAACGATTGCGGATAAATATCCTATACCAGATATTTCTACCATATTGGCAAACCTGGGCAGTTCCAGATTTTTTACTACTTTAGATCTAAAGTCTGGATTCCACCAGATAATCCTTGAGGAGAAGGACCGCGAAAAAACAGCCTTCAGCATTAACAATGGCAAATACGAATTTAATAGATTGCCATTCGGGTTAAAAAATGCGCCCAGTATCTTTCAACGGGCTATTGATGACGTCTTGAGAGACGACATTGGCCAAAGTTGCCAAGTTTATATGGATGATATAATCATCTTTTCAAGGGACGAAAAGTCTCATATTCAACATGTCGATAAGGTACTGGGGAAGTTGGAAAGGGCCGGTATGCGAGTTTCAGCAGAAAAGACTAAATTCTTTAAAGATAAGGTTGAGTTTCTTGGCTTTATTGTCTCTCGAAGGGGGATAAAAACATGTCCAAATAAAATCAAGGACATAATCGACTATAGGAAGCCGGAAACACTTCGAGCATTACGCTCTTTCTTGGGTCTGTCAGGTTATTATAGAAGGTTTATAAGGGATTATGCGTCTATCGTCAAACCATTAACAAAGTATCTTCGGGGGGAGAATGGCCATGTGTCATCCCACAAGTCCAAACACACTAAAATAGTCCTTGATGACGAGGCCATTCAAGCATTTAAAAGGGTAAAAAGCATTTTGGCATCGGAAGATGTTTTGCTGTTTTATCCGGATTATGACAAAACATTCGAACTAACAACAGACGCTTCCTCTAGCGCTTTAGGCGCGGTCCTCTCCCAGAATGGTCGGCCCATTACAATGATTTCAAGAACATTATCAAAAACAGAGGAGAATCATGCAACCAACGAGCGTGAGCTCTTGGCTATAGTGTGGGCCCTTAAAAACCTTCGACATTACTTATACGGTATTAAAGACATCGTAATATTCACAGACCACCAGCCTTTAACTTTCGCTATTTCGAACAAAAATCCTAATACAAAAATGAAGCGATGGCGTGCGTTCATAGAAGAATTTTCGCCTAAATTTGTTTATAAACCCGGCAGAGACAACGTCGTAGCAGACGCTCTGTCCCGTCAGTTTTTGAATAATATGACTGATACAGATGCTACAGCACATAGCGAGTCATCGCTCTCAAACACAATTAAAACTATCCAGTATCCAGTAAACCAATTCAAAAGACAATTCATTTTGACGAAGGGGGATCATTATCACCAAAGTACAAAAATAATTTTTCAGAAAAAAATTCGTTATACTATAAATTACGACACAATAGTAAATTTGTTGCATAATCTTAAGAAACTCGTAAACCCTAGCGTTACAAACGCTCTTTGTTGCGATCTTCCGACACTATCAGAGATCCAGGGACCTCTTGTCGAAGCATTCCCGGGGGTTAAATTTATTCATACAGAAAAATTTGTAATCGATCTAACGAATCCGAACGATCAACAGGAAGCAATAGCAACGGAGCATGCCCGTGCCCATCGATCTCTGTCCGAGAATTTTAAGCAAATTCTATCAGAATACTACTTTCCCGACATGAGGAAAATGCTCAGGTCAGCTGTATCAAATTGCAAGATCTGTCTGGAAAATAAATACCAAAGAAAACCACCAAATCCGGAAATTGGGAAAACTCCAATCCCAGAGCACCCAGGAGAAATTCTCCACTTAGACATTTTAATTACTGGAAAGCAGCTATTCTTAACTGCTGTTGATAGGTTTTCAAAGTTTGCAATTGTTAAACCTGTTATTTCAAGATGTACCATTGATATAAAAGAAGCTTTATTAGAGGTATTAGGTATGTTCCAAAACACTAAAACAATTGTCACAGATAACGAAAGAGCGTTTACTTCAAATTTAATTAGAAACATGCTACGCGATCATTTCTCCATAGAACAGTTTTTCGTACCCACCTTACATAGCGAAAGCAACGGACAGGTCGAAAAGTTTCATTCAACCCTTTTGGAAATAGCCAGATGCGTGAAGGCACAGCAGCAGATAAGCGAGGTTAAAGATCTGATTTTGCTTGCTGCTTACAAGTACAACAGAACAATTCACTCGGTTGTAGATTCGAAACCAATCGAAATTTTGCAGAACTGCCCAGCGGAGAAATTTGGGGAAATTAGAGATAAATTAATAAGAGCCCAGAATTTAGTATTGAATAGATTGAATGAGAAAAGAATAACCAAAACATATCAGCCTGGTGAAAGGGTGTTTCTTCGACGAAATAAGCGATTGGGAAATAAATTTGAGAAGGTGTTCGTGGAAAAAATAGTAGAAAGAGATTTAGGTACAACAGTACAGATAGAAGGCAGGAAAATTCATAAAAGTAATTTACGATAAAATCAATTTCAGATTGCCGCTTGCCCTAGTCTTCGTCACTAGAGCCAATTTAATTGACTACACCTCCTCACAAGTTATCACCATCCCTCGGGGAAATGTGGCTATTTATAATGAATTCATTTACCTCGTGCACGCCATCAACCTAACAGATTATCGCCAGATAGCTTACGAAAGCCGATGGTTCACATCAAAATCAAAAAATCAGGTAGTGAACGAAAATATTTTGAAACAGCAAGGTGAGGAAATACTACACATAATTCGCACTTTGGAAATACCTAAGAGAATTGCAAGGTCAATAGATTTTCTGGGGTCCGCCCTGAAATTTATAGCCGGTACCCCGGACCACGAAGATTTTGAACTGCTCTTGACAAAGGAAAGCATACTAATAGAAAACAACAATAGGCAGATTAGAATTAACTCCGATTTACAAAATAGAATTAACGAAATTACCAACCTAATCAATACACTTCGCGGAAATCAAACGGATTGGATATTAAAAGACGAGGAAACATTGCTCTGTGAAAATTTGGTAAGAAGAAATAACCATATAATCAGCCAACTAAACAGACTAGCACTCTCCATTGTGTTGGCAAAAAGTAATATCATAAATCCACTTATTTTGGATGACGAAGAGATGGATCAAGCGTTCAATTCCGAACAATTACCCTTTAGTTTAAGTAATTTACTTTTAGTATCTAAGGTAAAAATTTTGCAAAGTTCTGATGTTATTTACTATATTCTTAAGGTTCCTAAGGTTACAAATTTCTGTCAATTCCTAAAAATCTATCCTGTAGTCCATAATAATAGTATCGTAAAGCTAGAGACCACGCTTGCGGCAAAATGTAGCGACACGTTTCAACCACTCGAGAACTGCAATGACACTCTGGTAGCTAAAGTGTGCAAACCGGCTCACTCAGATTGCTTGGGTCAGATGCTAAATAATAACACAGCTAATTGTTCATCAGAATCGGCATATCACATACCATCAGTTCAAAAAATAGAAGAGGGCATCATTATTCTTAACAACGTGCAACCAACGACAATATTTGATCAACGAAAATTGGAAATAAGGGGAACGTATCTGCTTCTTTTTCGTGACTCTATCACCATAAATGATACAACTTACGTGGTAAAAAGAGAACCGACTTATATCCAACCACATCCTCCAAAAACCGTATCCATTAATTACTTGGAACACCATACGAGTTTGTCCCTACCATATTTGCACCAAATTTATATCGACAACATCTCTCGCATTCACGAATTGAAGGAGGGTATATCTGTTCATCGTAATTTGTTCTGGACGATTTTTTCTTTTCCTCCATTATTATTGATCGCAATAGCAATTTTTTTCATCCACCGCAGAAACAAATTAGCAAGTAATAAAGTAAAAACTCAGAGGGCAGTAGAGGAAATTTTGGCACGAGTCGAGGGCGGCTCGTCTTAAGAGGGGGAGAAGTTAGCGCATTGCACACTTGCAAAGCTAAAACAGAGATTTGATGATTCCCTTGAATCACTCCCACGCTACTGGCTGTTCGTAATTAGATCGCACAGCTTACTCCTACGCCTGCCCGTCTTTTGGATTTTGCAAATAAACAAATCTTACAGCGGTCAAGCTGATCATCAATTTACGTACGTGACTTTTGGCAGCTTGAGGAATGCAGCTGAGAATGCATTCGTACCAACATACAAACAAAGCTGCCGGCGCAACTACACCAACACAAACTCAATAGCTACACCGCAAGTAGGGATTTAGGGTAGATTGTAAGAATATAGTTTTTAGTTGAGATTGGAGTTTAATAAAGAACGGTCGAAAGTTGAGATTGGAGTTTAATAAAGAACGGTCGAAAGTTGAGATTGGAGTTTAATAAAGAACGGCAAAAAATAGAAAAGTTATATATGACTACGACCTCTATTTCTATAGTCTGAGCGGGCACGTCAGTCTTTTTGTAAATGACCAGGCTTTCCACAGTTAACACAATTTACACCTCTCAGGTATGATGATGTCGGCCTGGCTTCAGCTCGGAAAGCATTTGAGCTGTCATTTGTTGCTTCACTAGATTTTTCTTCAGCACTTTTAAGCTTAATTTTACTTATCAAATAGTCAACCGTTGTATCCTTCTCTGGCAGTTCATCAATGAGATCACCTATGGACTATAACTTGGCGGCATGGATTTCAGCATGTAATTAAGTCTTTCCTGTTCAGTGATCGCTGCACCAGCTTGTTCTAATTCATTCACAGCTTTTTCAAAGTCATCACAAAATAAAGTCACATCCGAATAGTTTTTCAATTTTATATTTTATAGGTTATGTCTACATACAATTTACAGCTACATTGAATCAAATTTTTGTATAATAGCGTATGCACTATAAATATAGTTAGTAGTTTGTATGCCTTTTTCAACCCATTCGGCGTCACCCGTCGATGTTTTAGCGCGCAAAACGCGCTCAGTTCAGTTTTTTTCACAAAGCACGCTGTGGTACCATCTTAATATACATGAATGAAATTCTTCTTTACTTCTTTTATTAGTTTTATTAAGCTTTTACAATTATTTTAATTAACACAAAACATCTTAATATTACATCTTGTCGGCCATTTTGTTAAAATAAAAAAAGAATAGGAAAATAATGGGTTGACAGATGCAGTGTTGCTAATATAAATGTACACCATAATACCAACAATATTAAAATAAGCATACAATATAACTGGTTGAATTGTGTCAAAGCTACGTTCTGGTCGACCTAGAAAGCTGACCGTATGTGAAAAATTAACCATATTGGAATCAGTGAAAAATAATCCTCGAATTACTTTTTCACAAATATGTACAAACATTTGGCGGCGCAAGGAGTTGGCAAACTTGTTTTTATAGTGTCAACAATGAATCAGTTTTCTTTTTAAATTTTACTGTACGAACACTTTTTCTGCTTCGTGGAAGTGAAGTTTTTGGTTTTTGTTTTGTGAAATTTAATTTTTAAAGATGTACTTAGGAAAAAATGTATAGAAATTGTAGAAAAATTACTGACTAAACATTTCTCATAAAAGTGTAAAAAGTTTTAGTTTTTTTTACAATGAACTTCCTAATACATATGTTGCTTACATTTCTTTGCGTACGGATACTTTTTCTGGCAATTGTATTTTCATTCAAGCCTTAAGTCTCTGCAAATGATATTGGGCCTCTTCCTTTCGCCAAGCGTTAGCAAGTGACGAATAGATGAAGCAACTGGTATAATTTGCTTGTAAAGTAGTGAGTAATAGTTTGTAAAGTTATGAGTTATAACCATACTCTCTAGCGGTGATAACTTTGTTGGTACTTTCCCATTTTTTCGCCAACAGAGCCATGCAGAGTGATAGCGAGCAGAGAAGTGGCGAATAGAAGAGGCCTATTATTGCCTATATAGTAAGGCATACAAGGCCTATAGTTCAAACTATGCTTGCCATAGGTTAGTCAAAAAACTACGCCGATAAGCACAATAAAGAGTTTTATTCGGAGCTGCCACTACCATATATGTATATATTTATATATATAATTTACGTTTACATGCTTATATATATATATTTATATATATAATTTACGTTTACATGCTTATATATATATATTTATATATATAATTTACGTTTACATGCTTATATATATATATTTATATATATAATTTACGTTAACATGCTTTTTGGGTGTTTGGCCGAGCTCCTCCTTCTACTTGTGGTGTGCGTCTTTATGTTGTTCGGCAAATGGAGGGACCTACAGTTTAAGCCGACTCCGAAAGGCAGATATTTTTTATGAGGATCTTTTTCATGGCAGAAATACACTCGGAGATTTGCCTTTGCCTGTCGAGGGGCGACCGCTATTCGAAAAATGTTTTTCTTTATTTTAGTGTTTCACAGAGATTCGAAACTACGTACTCCGTATAGTATTCTCCCACCAATCCATTCGGCTACTGCCATATACGATAAAATTTTATAACCAGACTTGTATCCGTCTGTCGTGAATGTCAGCCGTTTCGTTTTTTTTTTTTTGCACGAGACGAAAAATAACAGCAGAACCCAAGAATGATATAAACAAGATTGCGCCCATCAGAGCGTACGTGTCGTCACGTTTGCTGAGTTGTGCAGTATTGCCAACCATTTGCTCTTCGCAATAAATTTAGTGCTTTTTTATACCGAAAATGCGAAAATTTTGAAGTTTCGTGTTTGTTTCTTTTTGCGTTTAATTTAAAGCTACCGAATGCTTCAATGCTATCACTAGTAAAATGCTTCATACATATAAAGCTCGTTTTTCGATTGAAGGTATTTCCTCGCCGACAGAAATGCATCCACTGTTTGCAGAGCGCCTCATCCTTTGGAAATATAATATAAAAAAGCTTATATCACACGCTTTATTGAGGTTCTTACTAGCACAATTTTTCACTGCACATTTCATGTTTTCTTATTTTTCACTTATACGAGTACACTTTCACGAAATATCTTATTTTTGCGTAAATATTCACTAAAACGTTTGTTACCGTTTGTTCTTATTAACGCACATTTCAAATAAGAAACGAATATTCATAAACATCAACAATAACCGCAATCATGGGCAATGTGACCAGATCTCTGAGAAGATTTTAGTGCTAATGAAAATTTTTTTACTCTTATAAAATTTGATAATTTGAAAGTGCAAATTTAATTTTTGGCTCCATTTAAGGTTATGCAAAAATATTATTTGCCCCGCTCCCAACTCTTCTTAAGATTGAAAACCTTTTTACACATTTTAAAAAGCCTTTGAATTTATTGAAAGCGAATTAAAACCTTAGAGGTGTAATTGTTTCTTCCGGTCATAAATCTTTAGTGAGACATAGGACATTAAGAGTTGTATTCATTGTAAAAATAAGCCACAAACTACCAGAAAATACTAAAGAAACCATACTGACATTTTTACAAAAAGAGTACCTTATCTAGTTGCATAACTTCAAATATAGCAAAAAAGCCGTTCCCTTAACAAAAGAGTCTCGTTTAAGAAAAACCTCATAAATTAAATTGTACATAAGCATGACATATTTATTTGAAAAAACGCACATTTTAAAGACAATTTGTCACGCATACAAAGTTCTTTAAGTGATTCAATAAAAATTTGTTGGGTTATTTTCTTTGAATGGGCATTTTAATGCGTTTTTATATCCAAAGCTAGGCAACACTGCAGTAGCGAGAGAGAGATTTGACTGCCGAAAGCAGAAGAACACCAACAACACCTGCACACGCGGGCAATGCCACCAGATGTTAAAAAAAAGTAAAGCTAAATAAAACTGAGTGAATTATTTAAATAATTATTAAAAAATGCATATTTTACAAAATTATAAACATGACATTTTAATTAGAACAAGTACAAAAATGTCATGAAGAAAGAACTAAAACTCCGAGACACAAAATAATAAAAATAACAAAAAAAAAATCATAAATCAAGTTACGAAAATGGTAATCTGGCCATACTGGAGCTAAAATCACGTAACTAGTTGTCAAATTCGCTGAGCGCAAAGTAACGGGACCACGATGGGCGCCATCTCATTATTCTTTGCATCATGTTAATACAGTGCACTCGCGGTAACTCGAATAGCCGCTAAGTCGAACGACGTGCTAACTCGAACACATTTTTTTCCCTATTGACTAGTTTGTAACTCGAACAATATTAAAGCTCTATAACTCGAACAAAAAAACAAATTTATTTGTACACACATTCTTTTCAAACATGTACATTTTGTACATACATACATATGTAATAGTATATGTATATAAATTATATGTATACTAGTGTATTGTCCATATGAATATTTCGACGTTAATATCCCGTTAGTTTTCTGGGAACAACATCTTGCATTGACCAAATTGCTTTAAATTTGTCATTTGTAGTGTATCAGTGCATGTGAGTAATGGATCGTAAAAGGTTGAAGTGTTTAACATTAAAAGAGAGGGCTGAAGTCCTTAACAAAATTAAACGTGGATGTAGTGTTACTTCTCTAGCGAAGGAATATGGGGTAGCCAAGTCCACCATAAGTCTTATAAAAAAGAAAGACAAGGCAATTTTAAAAGCAGTAAACAACACGTTTTTGGGGCTTGGGAAGAGGAGAACTTTAAAAGCTTCTGAGTTTCCTAAAATGAAAGCCGCTTTATACAAATGGTTTCTGTCCCAAAGAAAAAAGAATTACCCAATAAGTGGACTCATCTTGAAAGAACATAACATGAAAAACATAATTTACAGGTCGAATTTTCGCTTTATGATGTTAGCAAATGGAATGATGGTGCCGAATTTACCGACACAGAAGTAATAATTGAAACTAGTGATTCTGAGTCTGAGTTTAACAACACAACTGAGACATGTGAGCGGATATCATCTGAGGAGGCAGTTAGCTCTATCAATAAGGTAATTCAGTGGGCCACAACTGAACAAGTAATCCCCGCAAAGGTTAACACTCTTCAATTGCTGCGTGAAAAAGTCATATTCAACATTGCTGCAGGCAAGAAAAGACAAACACACATTACAACTTTCTTTTCGGCCTAACTTTTCTGTAAAAACTGACTTTTTTGTGTTACTGACACAAAGACTGCCAAATATTTGATGAAAAATATTGAAACGAATTAATTATTTTAAACATATTCATGTTCATATCCATATGTATAAATAATCCATATCCATAAATAAATTTAATTGAAAAAAATCGATATCGATGACTGTTTTTTTAACATAGCACACTCAATTGATAAGTCGAACAAATTCGATAAATCGAACAGCGCCTGTTTTAATTAGTTCGAGTTATCGCGAGTGCACTGTATATATTATATTTCCGAAATGCTTCTGCCATTAGGACAAAATCTAATGCTGTAAGAGTGCTGAGTTATCAACTGGAGTACAATATCTTTGTCAGTATCGAAACTTTGTTCACCTCTACATTTTTTGACTCGAATCAGATTCTGGCTTTTCACAAGGATGCAATTAAAACTGACCGTTCGAAGGTTCTGGTGTATTAATTGCTGTCGAACGCAAGTATAATGTAATATTTAATAGCGCTCGATAATGGTGATACTTTACTTAACCAGTTTGGCATCAGCGTACTGGGGTCTGCGCATTACGGATATTTATTTATAATTGCTTCGTATATACCAAAGTTTAGAAAGTATTCATTATATCGCACCCTAAATACAAAAGGGTCACAACTCAAAATGTACTTCTGCTCAAATATGAACGAGACGTTATCAATAAAACGGTCCGCGGATGACATATGGCAAAAATAATTTTTTTGTTTTTTGGTAGGACTGTTATAAGCTTACATGGCGAATTTCAGCGTGATATGTCACATAGTTTGTTTTCTGTGCTACTGTAAACAAGTCAAGCTCGAGTGTGGAAAATTTTGAGTTGTGCCCCTTTTGTATTTAGGGTGCGATATATTGGTATACCTATAATAGTTTAGAAAATGTTTATAAAGCCCATGTTAAACATGATAATATTGCATCTATTGTGCTCAACAAGTTGGACAATCACCATATATGTATTCTAAAAGATTTTAATCTTAGCGATATTAACTGACTTCGTGCTTATTGTACCACCTTATAGACAACATTTTAAGGTGAAATTTATTACATTAACGATAATATTAACTTTAACCTATCTGAGTGCTATGCGCCAATCACGGAAATGTCAATCAGATAAGCACCATACCACTCTTGTTCTTAAACTCGAGTTTTACGAATTTGGAGCTGTTCTTTCTGACAAAACAGTCACTTTCAATTTTGCTCGCTGTTATCTTTACGGTCTAAATCAAATTATTTCTGAGATAAAATGGTCTGCCGTGCTTTCTAACTCAGATATTGCTAACTATTTTGAGATTTTTATGTTTGATTTATGCTTAAAGAATGTTCCAGTTGTAAAAAAAGCAACCATATAAATTGCCATGGCACGCAAGGGGTTTAAAAGAGTTAAAAAACACTGAACAAGTTTTACAAGAAATTTGTTCAGACCAGTCTGTATTATATGAAGGAATTCAACTGTTTGGGCAGGTTCCGTTACAGAAAGTACATCGCTAATTTTGAATCAAGTAGTCCAAGTAAGTCCAACTCTAAGATGGTTTGAAATTTCATAAAGTCCAAAAAATCGTGTTCAAATCGATGTCATTTTAAAAAACAAATCTGCAAGCACTACCTGTGGTGCTGCTAATCTCTTCGCAGACTTTTTCAGATCCAATTTTGTGTGTGATGATGATGTTTCTCCTTTTGACTTTTCATCTGATATTGATGCTATGCTTGATTTTGGCTCAATGTTAGTTTTAGTTGACGATATCTCTTTTGCTGTATTTAAACTAAAACATTCCTCTAAGGTATACGTAGATGGTATATTGACCCTCTTGTTCAAAGGCTGCCATGCCCGAGTTGTACCTCTAGAAATACTATTCAATATGTCACTTCGCAGTGGTGAGTTTATCGATGCCTGGAAAGATGCTACGGTAACTCCTATTTACAAATGTGGAAACGTATGCAATTACAGGCCTATATCGATACTCTAATATTTCTAAGCTGTTCGAATGCATAGTTAAGGATAAGAATTATTTCTTTGTTTAAAGTTTAATCTGCTCTAACCCACCAGATTTTCTCACGAGGCATTCTATATTTTCGAACCTGACAGTTTTAAGTGAATACTGTATCTAAGCGTTTTTTCGGGATGTCAAGTCGACTGCATCTACACTAATTTCTCCAAAGCATTCGATAAAGTCTTTCATAAGATACTGATTCATAAACTAGTTTGCCTAGGCTTTCACTACATTTTTTTGCAATGACTTAAGTCGTATCTAAGCAATAGCTAGTGTGTTGTCTCTATTGACGGCGTGTCTTCTGAACCCTTCCGTGCAACGGCCGGCGTCTCTCAGAGTAGTACTCTAGGTCCGCTACTTTTCATATTGTTCGTTAATGACTTTAGCTCTTGTTTTTCATATGTTAAGTTTCTGTTGTACGTTGAGGACTTTTAAAATATACTCGTTAGTAAATCGGCAGATGATATGTTGATTTTTCAAACTGAGATTGAGAATCTTTATTCGTGCTGCACTAGATTTCATCTGTGCTTAAGTATTAAAAAGTGTTTTCATGCCACTTACTCAAAATCGCGGTTTATTTTTGAAAGCCCTTATAGTATAGTTAGCCATATCCTTATAGTATAGTTAACCATATCCTAGTCAATTCTCAATCAACAGGTTTGAGAATATTCAAAAGGTTTTTCTGAAGTATGATTTGCGATCTTTACGATTTACTGAACCTCTTCCATAATATAATGCTCGTTTAGTTCTTTTAAATCTCGAACCTCAAGAAAGAAAAAGATCTGTTCTCTCCTTAACTTTTGTACCCGGCAATATAAAACGAGATTTCAACTGTGCTGTCCTTCTGGAAAAGTAAATTTTAATGTTCCAAGAAGAGAACTTTTGTGTGTTTTCATAGTTCCCAACAAGCAGAACATCTCTTTAAATACACTGGACTCAAAGTTTCTTCCTTCATCTAAATGTAACTCAGTAGGTACTCCAAACCCAGTTCTACACGAAAACCTCAGAAGTGGGAGAACGTACACTACCGGCAACTTATTGAATTAGTTCATAACAACGAGTACATTTTTGTTGCCGGCGTTGGAAATAGATTATCGGAGGAAGGTTAAAGGAGTTCATCTGGAGAGGAACTAAAATAAAACATGAATGAGAGATGAAAAGAAAGAAGTTACCAGAAAACTTGAGTTGCCACTATACATATAAAAAGTACGATGGTTGTTAAGTAATGGATTTAAGCAGAGGTGCATGCGCTCAAAGTAATCAGTCCTTCCTTGTGGGGAACTTGTAACCCCTACATGGCGCCTTCCCAGGTGGCGGATAGGGGATCCCTCTCTAGTATAGCTAGGTGGGTAGAGGGAAATGAAATACCAATACCAGACCAGACAAGGTAGTTAAAAAATTAAATCGTATTACTACCTGTAGCGCACAGATTGAAAGTATACCTTCTACGATTCCTGGTCAGTCGTTAGGCTAGCTGGTGGTGATACCAGTAAATCGGTCAGCCCTTTGGGGTAGTGCGGCTATAAGTACGGTCATGTGTCTGCTGGTTTTGGGTTGCCGACAGCCGGACGCGGGAGAAGGAACTCCCTGGGGTGGATTTTGCCTCCGCCTCTCATTTTGAAAGCCCGGTCTTGAGAGCGTAGGACGGAGTCAAAATCATGACTCCTTCAAAAAAAACTCCTAAACTCACGATGTAACAGCTATTTTGGTGAGCTTGCTTGACGGGGTAGAGTCAAGCTTAATAGCGAACTCCGTACAAGGTCTGGTGAACATACGGTTTCAATTAGCTTTCCCATGGGGGCACTGTTGACCAAACAGCTTTTTTAAATTCAAAAACAGATCATATGGATAATTTTGAAAATAAAAAACCGGACTGCACACCATCAAAGTGGCGAACAACAATCACTGGCTGATGAGGCAGTTAGTCTCATCTCCAGTGAGATAATGGATCTCGACTTTCGGGTAGGGGCACTCGGTCTCTCTATCGACAAGCCGGAGGAGATAGACACTCTGCTTAGCCAAAATGGGCTGGAATGTTTATCTCCTCCGAACAGGAGAGAACTCTCCTGGAAACTGGTCCAGAAATCAATGAGCATAAAATTAAAAGACTCATGGAAACAGGGTGAAGCTGTCCGAAGCTGGACGCAAGAGACTAGAGACCTTAGTCGCCGAGGGCACACCGCTGGAAACAGCCTGGTCCATGGCCATGAGGTCGTCGAATGCGTCTGGCATCGAACAGAACACCTCTAAACGATCCCGTTCTAGTGGCTTCACACTCACATCGAGTTTCAAGCCGACGAAGTGCACCAGCAGGCAAGAAAACTGTTGAGGACTCGTCCACAGTGCCCACAACCTCTCCGTCGGCTTGCAAATTGACAGAAGGAGTGGAGACCTCAGCCAAGGGCAATCCTGATCCTGGCATCGGTAGAGTCTGGAGAGCAGGCTACACAGCGTGTTTCCACGGAAGTTCCTTGCTCAGTGCCTACTCTGGCGCAGGCAGTCGCAGGCAAAAAGATTGGGATTATACCGCACGATTTCTCGGAGGACATTTGGTCGACCGAGAAAATAACAAAGTTACAGTGATGCATCCTCGATAGGATGTATGAAAGTCGAAGTGGTCCGGTAAAGCCTCACTTTGCACTCTACAGTTTCAAGCCTGGATGGTTAATTCTTAACTGTCTAGCATCTGGCACATCACAAGGTGAGTCACTTCTTGATTTTTTACTACTAATAATAAAGTGGTAGTAAATAGAGGCAATGAGCCAACTTTTATAAATGTGAGAAGAAGGGGGGTTCTGGATCTCACTCTCACTAGCGTATTTATATCGAATAGCATTTCGAATTGGAGGGTGTTATGTGAAGTTTTCTTGTCCGACCATCGAGCTTTCCTCTGCAGACCTTTGAACTCCATATTCCTGGCACACTTCTTCATAACCATGTTCGCAACTGTTTACCCAAGAATGCCGTTGTTACCTTCTGCAGATTGTTAACTCCAAGATTAAGGGGTTATATATAGTTAGAAGGCTAAAAAAAGCGAATTTTCCAGAATTTTTTCTAAATTTGTTGATCTAAAAATTTGTACACATATTATATTATCTCTTAACTGTATTTTAAGACTTAGTATTAGTAAAAATATTTTTTTGGAAAGGAGCTTTAGCTGATCTCCGGGAGCTCCACTCAATAAAGACGTTTTGCGGTGACCACTATATCTCTGAACTATATCTCTCGAAAGAGATTTCGTTAAAGTAATATTAAATCAAGTAATTAATCGAAGGAATAAGTAAAATAAATTTTTTTGACAAAATGGCGGTTTCTAAAAAAACGATTTTTCACAAAAATTTTGGAGAAATTCCTGAGAAAATAATCATTGATTAATTACCAAAAAATACACTTCAGAAGCTTGTGTTAAACTTTGAGACTAGTCGGTTTAGCCGTTTTCGAGTAATGTTGGTCACCGACTTTGAAAACACCATTTTGAGAAAAACGCGTTTAAAGTTTGATAGGATAAAAACGCCTTTCCAAATTTGCGTGTAACTTCGAAAATATTCACCGGAACGATATTAAATTGTCTGTGTGTATTCTTAAATATATGTACATTAAGAAAAAAAAGTCGAGTTTTGAAAGGCCTATCTGCATATAACCCCTTAAGTTCTTGAGAGTTAGTGATTCTTCCGCTCAGAGTCCCTATGTTTTGCTCCGAATGTACCGATGGTCCGCCAAGAAGACTTCACATAACACCCTCCAATTCGAAATGCTATCCGATATAAATACGCTAGTGAGAATGAGATCCAGGACCTCGCTTCTTACCACATTTTTAAACGTTGGCTCATTGTCTCTATTAACTACCACTTTATTATTAGTAGTAATAAAATCAATCAATCGCGGCCGCCGTAGCCGAATGGGTTGGTGCGTGATTACCATTCGGAATTCACCGAGAGGTCGTTGGTTCGAATCTCGGTGAAAGCAAAATTAATAAAAACATTTTTCTAATAGCGGTCGCCCCTCGGCAGGCAATGGCAAACCTCCGAGTGTATTTCTGCCATGAAAAAGCTCCTCATAAAAATATCTGCCGTTCGGAGTCGGCTTGAAACTGTAGGTCCCTCCATTTGTGGAACAACATCAAGACGCACACCACAAATAGGAGGAGGAGCTCGGCCAAACACCTAACAGAAGTGTACGCGCCAATTATTTATTTTATTAATAAAATCAAGAAGTGACTCATCTCTTGCATTGATGTCCGAGTTACCCCAGACCGTGTGATGTGCTTTAGCATCGCAGCATATGACCCATTGCAAATTTCGTTTGTGGCAATATGCCATTAGTTCTATATAAACCATAGAGTTCGCAGGAAGCAACATCTTCCGTATCACCTGGAAGGTATAGCGAGGCCAGGACAATCCGTCTTCTTCCTCCGGCACTTCTGCCTGTACTCCCACCAGATCACGTTGCATAAGCTCTGAAATTGGAAGAAGGTTAATGTATTTACCGGTTAATATTGCCGCCCTGGGACAGTCAACATTGAAATCGTTAATCAACTTCCATGTTTTTGTCTGCAAACCTTTGACAGTTCCGTAGGATGCCCAGGGTTGCTGGATGACCAGACACGTTTTTTCCACCAAGGCATCAAGTCTGGTAGAGGTTCCTTCTGTCCGAAGGAGGTTTTTTTAAAGACAGCGAAACTGCCTCCAAGGGTTACGTTTTGGTGTGAAGCCTGGGACATTATTTGTGCACCTGACCACCCTTTGTGCATCGTACTGTTTCCGCAGCCTCCGGGTCTTTCCTTTCCTCAGCCGACCAGAGAGAGCGGAGGGTTTTTTGGCACTGGTGTTGCCACTCCCTACCTTTGGCTTAGTGTTAGAAAATTTGAGCCTCGTTTTTGACTTTTGGATGTTTAGCCGCGCTCGAGTCGCTGCGGAAGTTGATGGTTGATCAACCAGCCCCCTTGCCGATCTGAACTCTCCGTGCCTGACAGTCCCTTACAAGATGGAAAGGAAACTAAAATTCTCCACGAATTTCAGAGTGGTCATTAGTGACCGCTCAGAGTAGAGAAACAATGAAATATCCTTGAAACAGGGCACACAGGTGTGGTTTACTGATGGGCCCAAAATGGAAGACGGTAGTGCAATGGCTGGAATCGTCGGACCACATTTGAAAAAAGCAATTGCAATGGGAAAAACCACTTCCATTTTCCAGGTGGAGGTCCACGCCTTAGAGCTGTATGACAGAGAATGTCTCCGAAGAGGCACGCGCGGTGTCAATATTAACATTCTCTCTGATAGTCAAGCAGCTCTAAAATCCCTGGATAGCTTCTCATTCCAATCAAAGTTGGTCTGGGAATGTTTTAAAATCCTCAACACCCAGCATAAAACTTTACACTGGACTACTAACGAGACATTGTAAACTTAATTATCACATGAAAAAGATAGATGCGATTGAAAGGGATGCTTGTATACTCTGCAAAGAGGGACAAGAAACGACAGAACATGCTCTATGTGACTGCCCAGCAGTGGCACGACGCAGACTAAATTACTTGGAAAACGGGCTTACAGATCCAAACCTCCTGGTAGAAATTAAGGCTACAGCAGTTTTAGGATTTATTAACAGCCTAAAACTGTTTGAGTAGGCAACATGACTGCACAATAGAACCTTTCGCAGTGCACAAATAGCCAATCATAATAATAATAATAATCAGTCCTAAGTTGAAAGTGCAAACAAGTAAAGTGATATAACGCTTGTGCTATGACGACACCTTTTGTGTTCTCGTTTATCTCAATGTTGTTATTGACTGTAGATCAAAAACTAACAATTGCAAGGTATATTAGCATAGATGACAAATTGCGAAATCTCTCAATTTATATGAAGAAAATACCGTTTATAATAAGTATTAAGAGGACAAAACGTTTATGGACACACGCTTTTTTCTGTAAAATGAATCTATAATTAATAATATTTAACAAAAATTTTATTAGAATTATGTTTACAGACCTATTTTCTTTGCCGGCATCCATTTCATTTAGTTTTTATTTTGATGTTTCTCCTCACATTCGTAATAATAATTATCGATAACACAGAAACA
Organism: Anastrepha ludens; assembly: GCF_028408465.1. NCBI lineage: Eukaryota > Metazoa > Arthropoda > Insecta > Diptera > Tephritidae > Anastrepha > Anastrepha ludens. The sequence goes on from NC_071498.1 coordinate 76,331,645, forward strand.
CAAAACGTATCGTTATTATCTAGGATTATTTTATAATCTCAGATTTTGGGAAAGACATTTTGTATGGGAAATCACGCTTTTTAATTACGGATTTTGAGTTAAGTGCGAAAAAGTAGATCATCTACTTATATGTGAACGTATTATTAGATGTATTTTCTTAGGCGGTCCGATACATATGCACATTAAGCAAATGATAATTTATCGAATCAGTCTCGAGTACCGAAATGAACATATTGAGTACCGACATTTTTCTGAAGTAATAGGCATTGACTAATCAACACATAACTAATAGATTTCCATGTTTAAGAACTAGGTTTTTAAGTTTTTGTTTTCCATTAAAAACGGTTGAGAAAAAGTTTTTCGATGGTTCCAGAGGATTAGGTTTGATATTTTAGCTTTTGTGATAATAAAGAATATATTCCGGTATGTATTATAGAGGAGTGGATTTATATCTGATTCAAGTAATGTTGCTACTGTTTTGATACAAAGTTGACAAGTTCTCATTCATCATTGAGTTTGATTTTTATGAAAGATAAACTTTCTGAGAATGATAATTTTCTTATTGTAGTATAAATGTAAACATATAAATATATGGTGGGATGCTGGTGCTTAAGAGAGTGCTTTTTACATTAGGACTTTGTTCTCTTATTTTATATCATAAGCAAACATGCATATATGTACATATAAATATGTGTAGGAAACCTACGCAAGAAACAGGTCGTCATTTTGATAAAACCTGGGGAAACTTTTGAACAAAATTGAACAGAACAGGATGGAATGGGGAAGCCGCAGTTCATAAAACTACTATTGCCCACATGAAGAATTTTTTAATTTTTCAATAATGGCTTTCTGAATTTTTAAAAGTAATGTATAATTAGCAACGGTGCTCCAAAAACGCCAGGCTATTGCCTTCTGCATGGTAGTTAGATTTATCTTTCCTGTGCCTTCCTAAGCCCGCTTGTGGATCCGAATTCAGCATTTTTAAGTGGACAGAGGAAAAAGCTTATTGTTTAGTTTGAAATCGCTTGTTTTCAATGACAGGATCACATAACCATAGCAAACTCTTAAGAGCCGTACATAAGAGTATTGTGTTCCAAACATTTTCTATTTGTGTCCACAAGTCCTTCAAGTTGCTGGATTTTACTGCTTTGATGAGCTGTAACACTCCAAAGGTTCTAAACGGAAATGGGAACCGGTGATTGAGAAGTACCTTTAAAACTACAATATTACATTCTAAGAAACAGTTCAGCGAACGTGGAGTGTGTTTTGGAAAATTTTCATGCATGAAAGATCATCGAATTAAATTGGAAGTAGAACGAATTGATAAGGATAAAGAAACAGACAACAAATACAAACAACGTAGACCCAATTAGTAAGCTTAATACTGTAAGAGTTGTAGCAGCGACGCAATCAATGCGGAATTGCTTTAATGCCGTGGATCTATATTCCACAAACGTATGCATCAGCTAATATTGCAAATATGGTTACAAGAAGAACTTCCTGCGGGGTGGGAAGATAGTATGGGGTGGGCCAGGTAAAATTTGCTTTTTGAATCGGCTATAAAAAAAAAAAACTAGACAATATTTTTTCAAACTTTTTGTTTTATTTTGAAGATTGAACATTGTCATTTATGAATGAAAAATAATGTCGTTCAAATGACTGCCACGACTGGCTTTACAGTAGGCCATTCGATCAATGGCAACTTCGATTTCGTGTTTTAAAGCATCAATCGTCTCTGGATGGTTCGCATAGCATTTGTCCTTAACGGCTCCCCACAAAAAATAGTCCAACAGGCTTAAATCACAGCTCCGAGGCGGCCAATTGATATCGGAATTCAAAAACGGTAGCCAAAGTTCGAGTGTAACTTTGGCAGTGTGACAAGTTGCACCGTCCTGTTGAAACCAAATGTCGTCCATGTCATCCTCATCAATTTTTGGAAACAAAAACTCGTTGAGCATGTCACGGTAACGCTCGCCATTTACTGTAACCGCGGAAGAAGAAGAAGACTCACCACTTTGGAAATAGGTTTTCAATATTTCCCAATTTGAACACATTTGACATGTCATTTGTGTTACCATTCTCAAAAAAATAGGTGGTTCAAAAAGCAAACGCTATATGGCCCACCCTGCAGCTGGCTTCTCTCTGCTAAATACATGCTACAAAATTTTCAAATATTTACATTAACCTAAAGGCTGAAAAAAGTTTCGGCAACTATCAATGCGTCTCCAGGGCAGACCAATCAACATTTGACCAACGCTTTTCACTGTCGCAAATATTTTAAAATTCCGCAAATACAAAATTATGCCATGCTGTCTTTTTATAGATTTTAAACAAGCGATTGACATACTCAATCGAAAACATATTAACATCATCTCTGAAAGAAACATATGCGCCTATAATTATATGCTAGGATGGTAGGACTTGCCATCAACGAAGAAAAAACCAAATATATAGAAGGTGCCGCACGCAACGCAATACGTAACTTACAAATCGGCAGCTATAGTTTTGAAAAAGTTGATGAATTTAAGTAGGTTGAGCTTTGCTGAGTGCGCAGAAAGATACATCAATTGCCATACAAGACAGGATACAAGCTGCAAATAAGACTTACTTTGCGCATACAAAACTGACGAAGTCGAGAAACCTGAAGCTTCAAATATAAATATAAAACCGTTATAAGTCCTAATCTCACATAAGTCTGAGTCTCATGAAGTCTGAGTACTGAAATAAAATGAAGTCGATCAGTTAATTTGTTTCGAGAGAGAAAGATTCTCAGAAATATATCAGGACCATATATACGACTTGAAGATGACAATTACCCCAATGACGAGTTTGACAGACTTATCAGAGGTGCAATTGTTATCAGATACGTTAAAGCGCAATGAGCGCTGGAATTTCTTCTTCCATAAGCTCAACCTGGGCCAGCCACCGCTAGCGCTGAATATTGATGCGCTTAACTACATATGTCCACATCTTCGTAGAGCTCTTACAGCTCGTGGGTTATTCGGCGGTAGTAGTTATCGTCAACACGAAGAGGACCGAAAATTTTCCAAAGTATCTTTCTCTCGGATATCCCAAGAGCGGCTGCATCAGTCTGCGACACAACCCACGCCATATAGTAGCACGGATAAGATGAGCATTTGGAAAGTTTTAGTTTTGTCGGGCGAGAGAGGTCTCTGCTACACATTTGCTTACTGGTACCCTAGTAACACCTATTAGCAAGCGTGGTTCGTTGGTTCATCTCCAGGCTGACATCGTTTGTTGTTGTGACGGCGGTGCCAAGATTATAAATTTCTTGACAATTTCCAAGGTTTGTTTGTTTGTTTGTTAACAGTAATAGTAGCCCCGCCAGTGTCGGGCATATCACCGGTCGTCTTCGTCTAGCTCATCTAGAGGTAGGCCCAGGAAACATGCTGTTTCGACGGGATGGATACAGGGGAGAGGGGTGTTAGATGAGTCGGTTTTAGTGGGCATGTGAAAAGGTGGTTAGTGTCGTGCGGGGTGCCTTCACATGCCGCACATATGTTTGGTATGTCGAGGTCGATTCTGGATAAGTAGGAGTTTAACCTGCTACAATATCCAGAACGTAATTGTGCCAGTGTTACACGTGTCTCACGGTGGTTGGACTCCGAACCTCATTGCTGGAGAAAGCAAGAGGCGCACTGTTGTATGTCAGTTTGTTCAGCCGCCTGGTAGCAGTACGTCTAGATCTGTAGGCCGGAGGATGCAGAATAAATTGCCGGCTAAAGTGGCTCGCGCCTCTCTTCGAATCCGACAAAGTACAACCGTTGAAGGTAATATCCACCTTGTCGTTGTGCTCGTCGGGTTCGACAGGGACCTTACGGTGGACCAGAGCTTGCTCACACCAGAGGTAAAGTTCCAGGACTTCAGATGATCTTCCCATTTGGTCCGCTTGTGTTGGGTAAAAGGTTGCCGGATCTCCAAATTGAGGTCCTTTAACCGAGGATCTCCGGAATCGGTCTGGCGTAGGAGGTCCCGCTCGTTCGCCAGAACAAATGCTTCAGCTGGGAAATTGGGACATATGTCCCGGATTCTTCCAGCGGGTATGAAGCGAGCCTGTGATCACCTTGCGGTAATGCGCATTCGCCTGCTCACACATCGATGGGAATGGGGAGAGCGGCGAAGATGTCTGCAGTAAATTTTGCGAATATGGTCCAATCAGCTTTTTTAAAGTTGATATATGACCAGTGATCCGCGGAAACAAAGTCGGGAGGTTTCTCGATCGAGATGATAATGGGCAAGTGGTCTGATGCAAGCAATAACATAGGCCGCCAGGTTATGCTATTTTATTTTATGCTGCATTCCCATGGCAGCCGGTTCTACAATACGTTATCGGAATGACTCGGGTTTTTCCCAACCAAGGGTTGCCGCCCCAGTAAACTAGCCCTGTCTAGTGTACCGTATCCCCTAAGGTGCAATCATTGGGCATGCTTTATCCTAGCTATATTTTAGTCATAAGCTGATGCATGCACCCAGTCAGCTCATTGCCGCCGGCCTTGAACAGTTCTGTGTGCAGTCCATCTACTCCGGCTGCCTTGTTATTCTTCAGGCGCTGAATAGTTACACTATCCACGTCATAGCTAGGAGTTTCCACCCCGTCGTCTTCAATTGGTGGTTCCAGGTTAATTTCCCCAGCGGCAGTTTTTTTTTCTTTGCTCACTCCTCTCGGGAGCATAGGGCCTCGACAAGACTCTTCCATCGTACACGGTTCTGTGCTGTTGTTTTGGCACCGTCCCATGAGATGTCGGCGTGTGTTAGTTCGCGCAGCATCGACCTTCTCCAAGTGTTTTTCGGTCGACTGCGATTTCTACTCCCTTGCGGTTTCCAGTCCAGTGCCACTTTCATGATGCTAGCGGCAGTATTGACAGCATAATCGCTAGCCATCATTCCCTCCATAATCTCAGTGTCGGCTTCGTATCTGTTACCAGATTTCCATTTTCATCTCTACAAGAAAATACACTGGAATGTTAACTAAACTTTCGTATTACAATAATGATAGTAATTACAATATAAATAAAAAATGTATACGAATGCCCATAAAACAAGTGAAAAGGATAACAAGATAATATGATTGTATACTACTTTAGACTAGGATATACCCGTATGTAAGTAGATAACAAAAGTCATAATGAAAAATTATGTACCTGTTAACGAAAGTATGAATACAATACATTATTGATGTTGCTCTTACTTAAGTTGTTGCGCATTGAAGCTGGAACTCTGTTCTGTTCTCATAGACGAAAGAGGTTGGCTAATACAAGAGGTCGGAATATACAAATACAGTTCCTGGTGATATGCCCATAAATGCAATGGTGGTGAGCTGATTAATGATAAACAATTTGTCTGGTTATTGGTCTAAGGTTCAAAACCGTACTCACGAAGCTTGATGAAATTGTAAACCTTACTGAATATTTTGACCACTGGTAGCTTTGGTAACTTGACAGCTCCTGAAACAGCAATTCCAAAAATGATAGAATACAAGATTTGACAATCCGAAGCAAAATTAAGAGAGTAACTTTGACTGTTACGTCATAGGCGGCCCGCTCATTTGACACGTATTCTAACTCTCTTCCGGTTAGTCGTTCAAAAGGCAACGATAATGAACTGGATGATCTGTAATAATTAGAATCTTACATTATTTCACGTGGAAAAGCTATATCAGGTCTTAATATTAAAGGTACTAGTCAATTTTCGAATCCACCAATTATAATAGTTATTACTATAAACAAAATTATTACAAATGCATGTGCTGTTGAAATTAGATTATAAATTTGATCATTCTGATCTCATGATCCAATTTGATTTTTGTTTTTTCATAAAGCCGACACAATCTTAGTTTTTTCCGACTCCTGTTGTATACAAACCGCTGTTATAATACTTATTACGTTAGCAAATCAGTTGATTCATCAAATTCGCTGAGAGCCGAATAACGGTTTAACGTTGGACACAACTTTGAATGATGTACATTGTGTAACAATTCGAACTATTGTAGATATCTGGAAAAGTACAAACATAGCTCACAATCTTTTACAGACGGAAACGTAGCCCAAACGTTTATATTGGCATTTTCTGCAGGCATTGAAAACGGTCTGTTTCGACGGGGAGGAGGGTGATAGAAGAATAGGTTTAAATGGTAGTGTAGGTTTATGCGGGACAATTTTTTGAGATTGCTTCAATATCCAAAATCTGTCACAAGTTGCTGAAGGCTTTTTTCTTTGAATCAGTGTTTTGTTATACAATTGCCACAATTCGATGTCGTCTCTTTTGACAGATGTTTGTATATAGAAAATCTGTATATTACTAAAATGTGTTTGATTTCGTTTACAAAAATAACTAAAATCCGAACAGTATAAAAATAACAAAAATGGTAGATCTATAAAAATATATTAAAAATGGACACGAAAAATATTGGTTGGGCGAAATTTATAAAGCTATCAAAACAATTTTAATGCTATTTTTTTCTTTTTTAAGTGTACTATGTTAAACAAAAAACTGATATGTGTTCTTTTTGTTATAAAAAAATGGCACAATTAAGATTTGACTCCTGTAATTAGGTGATGGACATCAGTTTTTGTTAAGGTATCTGCTGCTCTTTGCCAATTCAGTTTAGACTGCTGCTCATTTAATTATTATTTTTTTTTTTTTTTCGTTTTAGCAATTGCCCAATATTTTCCTATTGGTCGCAATTGTCGGCAAATTGATGGGTTGTGGGCCTTTTGAACAATATTTACCTCGTGATTTTCATACAAGTTCATAGCAAGACGGCTATAACGATACGATGCTAGATCGGACCTGAACAGAACTGAGCCTTTATGTTCTTTTATGAATGGCAGCAAACGTATTTGTAAACACTCCATAGTGATGAACGTTTGAATTTAATGACACCATTATATGGGTTTTTTTTTTTTTTTTTGTTTTTCTTTGAGTCCTTTGTTCCACCGACAAGGTTTCATTATACTTTTTTAACAGATAAGGTACCGTACTTTTCGGACAATTTAAAGTATTTGCTTTGGTATTGAGCGGCAGAAAAAGTGAATCCGCCAAATTAATAATGGCAACGAACAATATGAATATGTATACTTATTTTTTAATTACAGTTAATTTTACGCAAATGCTAAGTAGTCACAATAGACTTTTTTTTGTGTCCATTCTTTATTCAATATAATTGTTAAAAGATATGTATGTACATTTTTTATTGTTCCATTAAAATTGTGGCAAGGGCTCAACGCCACGTCAATCCAGACCTGCCGATGGATGGCATAGATTATCGGATTTGTGCTTACTATACTACTACTATCGCTGTAGGCAATATTTGCCAAGTTATGTACACTCTTGGCCTTAGTTACATATATAAATATATTTATAATCAATTTAATTTTCACACATCTCTACTTACCTTTATTATAATTTTACGTTCTTATATACTAGTGGTTTTAATTGTGAATATAAATAATTTCACAACATGTATTAACAAAATCAATTTATTGAAAGAAACGATCAATATTTTAATTTATTAATATCATACCTTTCGCCTCATAACTGTAGCACATAGATGCTCAGACACTAAAGATTGTCTCACGGATTAAAAGTTCTTGTTATTTCATATTAAAATACTTTCTTACTTACTTTTCAGAAACGGAGATGAGCAACACTACTAATTCTGCAAATAATTGCCAAAATGATTTTATATTTCGTAACCCGTGTTCATATAATACACCTATAGCTGAACAGGAAGATGTAGACGACCGGGACGATGATATGACCTTTTGCATGTCAAATTATGCCAAAGAAGTTTTAAAGATGATGTTTATGATGCGATCGCACAATATGCTTACAGATGTCATACTAGAAGTAAAACATGAACTATTTCCCGCCCACAAAGTAGTTTTGTCAGCAGCATCTCCTTATTTTAAAGCTATGTTTACGGGAGGCTTAAAAGAATCTGAAATGTCACGAGTTCAGCTGCAAGGAGTATGTATCGAAAATATGTTGTATTCAAAAGCCTATTTTATAGATTAAAACTCTTCTCTAAATGCTAGGTTTGCCCCACAGCAATGGGTCGTATAATATATTTCATGTATACAGGCCATATACGTGTTACAGAAGTGACGGTCTGCCAATTACTACCTGCTGCAACTATGTTCCAAGTGCCAAACGTTATTAATGCTTGCTGCGCGTTTTTAGAGAGGCAATTGGATCCAACGAATGCTATCGGAATAGCGAACTTTGCTGAACAGCATGGCTGCTCAGAACTGCAAAGAAAAGCCAACCATTTCATTGAAAGACATTTTACACAGGTAATTAATGACGAAAAATTTAACCTTTCGAGCCAATATCAAACGGCTTACGGGAAATTATGTATTGGCACCCTTTGGCAAACATTGTGCAAGGTGAAATACACAAGACTGGTGTCATAGAAATGTTTTTTTAATGAGTTAGTGCGTTGGAAGTTACGTCCCTAGCTGACTTCCAGCGAAAGCTTGGTGACATTCGGTTCAGTGGAAGCGAAGTTATTGCGTCTAAAGTGTCAGTATGTTTGAGTCAATGAGTTTCGAACAAAGAGTTAATATCAAATTTTGTTCTAAAATCGCCAAAACGTTTACCGAAACATTCGAATTGATGAAAAATTGCGTTTGGAGAAGTTAAAAATCAAGTGGATGCTCATTTGTTTCTACGATTCCAAGGGAATTGTCTACAAGGAGTTCGTGCCAACAGGCCAAACCGTCAATGCAGGTTTCTATCTTGGCGTTTTGAAGCGTTTGTTGCATCGCATTCGTCGAATTCGCCCTGAATACCGTGAAGGAGGTACCTGTTGCTTAATGCATGATAATACACTATCCCATCGATCTACTCTTGTGACTGATTTTTTGACAAGAAATCGTATTTTAACCATCAATCACTTACCGTATTCGCCTGATATGGCTCCCTGTGACTTCTACCTATTCGAAAATTGCATTTGGCCATGAAAAGAAAACGTTTTGCGTCCGTAGAGGCCATCCAAAAGCCTTGTACCGACATCCTGAAGGACATTCTGATCAATAACCTGAAACACTCTTTCGAAAAGCTTTTAGATAGCGCGAAACAGTATATCGAGGCCAGAGGGGACTATTTTAAATAAATAAACTCGAAGTTAGCAGAACAAGGCTCCTGTCGTTTCTATTTCAGCTCAGCCTTATCTATTTATTTTTATTTTTATTATACATGATAATAAAATGACAAGTAAACTCAAGCAAACGCAGCGCTAGCAGCAGAGGCTTTCGGCTGTCTGGTGATGTGTGTTGAATCAGATACGAGGAGTAGGTCGGTGTCCTTCAGAAATTTGTAAATTTTTTTAATATTATCTTCAGTGGCATCTTTTAAAAGTAGAAGAGGATCTGTGTTGCTGAAGTGGTGATGCCTTTGAGAAGCAAGTTCTGTGCAGGATACCAGTAGATTATGCACACTGACTGCCTGGGCAGAAGGGGCAGGAGTTGGATGTATTACTCTGTAATAGGTGTACGGTAGTAATTAGGGTGTGCCCAATACGGAGTCGTGTGTATGGGGTAATGTGGTTGGTGGGTACCGATGATGGATAGGCAGGTTTTGTACGTTTGGGGTTAATATTCGAATAATGGTGTTTATAATACGACCATTCACGAAGTAACTTAGTTTGCCTCTGTTCAAGAATAAGTCGGTATATGTCGCTGGGTAGGATGACTTCTGATGTGACTGTTGGTGTAATGGAAATGTCCTAGGCAATTGTATCTGCCAGTGTGTTACCCTGGATGCCGGAGTGCCCAGGTATCCACATAATTTTGATGTCGATGATTTTTTTGTGGTTTTGGATGGCTTGGAAGCAGGACAAACTTTCGGATCAAATTATATGTTTACCCTTACTTTTGAATTGAACGGCTTGTAATATAGCGGTTGCTTCAGCGGTGAAAATGGAGCAGAATGAAAATAGAAGGACGTACGCGATAACTTCCTGATTTTCCTTTACCACTGCGTAAGAAGTGTGGGATCCTTTAGACCCGTCAGTAAAAACCAATTGCCACCCGTTAAATTTATAGTATGCAATAGATTCGGAGAACTTGGCCCTGTAACGCCCTCCAATATTATTTTTCCGTAAATTAGCTAGGTCGTTGATAACGGCTTTTTTGCTAACCGCCCACGGTGGGTGATTAGTGAACCGCAGAGTGTATGACTTAGAGGGCAGTTGCACATGTTTAGCAAATAAGGCGCTGGTGTGTATTGATGAGAGTATTTTAGGTGTAGATACGCGTGAGGTTGCAGAGTGAAAGTCTTTGCCAATAAGAAGGTTGAGGCTTAGAGTAAGCTTTGGATAGAGCCTGAATATTTTGTCCTCCATGTCGTCGTATAGAGACGGAAGGCCCGATTCGGCAAGAATGGCCTTTATGGGCGATGTGGGAAAGGCGCGTATGGATCTGCGCACTGCGGCATGGTAGGGGGCAGAAATCATCTTTAGATTTTGTTTGGCGTGTAATCCATAAATAGCTAGACCGTAATTAATGGTTGATAGGATGAGCGCTTTTACGACATTAATCAGTAGAGTTGAGCTAATTAGCGAGCGTTTGTTTGACAAGTATTTTATAATATTTAACTTAACATATAATTTTTCCCTAACATATTTACAGTGCTAATAGAAGGAATATTTGGGATCGAATATAATACCAAGAAACTTAAGATTATCTGTATTTGCAATATTTACACCATTGAGGGTAAGGGAAGAAGGAGGACACTCCCGTTTTTTACATATATGAAGCATTTTGGTTTTAATAGGACAAATTGAAAAGTCTGAGAATAGAGACCAGGTGGATAAAAGGCGTAGGATTTTGGAAAAGGTTTTCATTACTTCCGCTTGATCATTGGATTTGGAGAATAGCAATACATCGTCTGCGTATATTTGGTGTTGGATTGTTGGAAACTTGTTGAAAATGGTACTAATTTCGTTAAAGGCTATAATGAACAAAATGGCCGATAAAGGGGATCCCTGTGGAGTGCCATTATCGAGTGGAAAAATGGGAAAGCGGGTGTTGGATATAAGTACATGTAATTTTCTGTTCGAGAGAAATGATTTTATGAAATTGTATAATTTGAGACCGATCTTCCATTTGTCGAGTTGTCTGAGTACAACCTGTGAGTGAAAGCAAGGATATGTGGTTTTTGCTGGAAAGCGCGTTTGAAATAAAATGGTCAAGATGTAATAGGGCATCTGTTGTGCCTTGTCCCTTTTTGAAGGCGACTTGATTCGGGTGGATGAGTTTGTTTGAGTGGGCATACGAGGTTAGTCTGGCAGCGATTATCTTCTCCATTAATTTGCCTAGGCAGGGAAGAGGTGAAATTGGGCGATAGCTGTTGACGTCTCAAGGTGATTTTCCGGGTTTTAGGAGAGGAATTGCTGCGCTTCTTTTCCATACGTGTGGGTAGTAACCTGTGGTGAGGATATTGTTGTAATGAGAGATTAGAAGGAGTGGTGCGATTTTGGGGGATTAGCGAGTATTTAAAGATAATAAATTCGGGAGGAAGTGTGGTCTGAAGAGGCATTAGAAAAGTGGCTGGCAAATTCTTGAGCTATATTCCAAGGATATAGAAGATTACCATGAGAGGAATTAAGGTTCGGATGACGCAGAAATTCTGCTGTTGAACTTTTGAAAACAGTGCCGCTTAGCATCCCTAATTACTCGACGAAACCGTGCGTTCAATTTTCTGTATTGAATGAGATTTGAAGTGGATCGATTGCGTTTAAAATAGTGCCAAACCTATTGCTTGCGAGGCAATTTCTTTGTTCCACCATAAGGGGGCTAGTTTTGTTGGGAACAGGGGTATGGAGGCGTTGACCGCACATCGAATCGCTTTATGGAGGTTGGAGGTTTCTAGGTTGATATTGAAAGGCAGTGGGAAGGATCAGTCTTATTTATTTTGAACTTCACCTTAGGTTAGGTTTATCAACCGCATCGCAAATAGAGACAGCGCTGCCACTTAGACCTCGAAATGGGTCTGTTTTGAGCAGCAGGGGTTGGGTTACATTTCCCCTTCCAGATTGAACCATCCTGAGCTTTAAACAAAGCGTAAAAGGTTGTTGATACCTAAAGTGTATAGATTATCTCTATTCATTAAGAAGTAGTATCTTAAATATCAGTTCCTGTTTCCGATTAGAGCCGGGCATGTGCTAAAAAGGTGTTTTGTTTCCAACTCCTCCTCATTCCTGCAGCTGAGACAGAAATCATGTATGTAATCTCTTTGCGTGATTTCCTATGAGACAATTTCCTAATTTGAAGTCTACTCAATTTTAAAATATATTCTTGGACAGACATAGATTTAGCCTTGGCCATGTTTGCCTAGCAATTTCACAGGTATTGGCACTAATCAATCTTTGATTTACAGAACTGCGTCCATAACAAGAAGCTTACAAGTTGCGAGAGGCACCCAAATAAAATTACTTATGTTTGGCATACAGGTACCTTCTACAGTTCCCTGGTATATCTCTGTGGCCTGGAACCCAGCATAAGATAATACGATATTGTTTGGTCATCTCATTAGGAGATTGGCGACAATGTAAGACACTCTTTGATGTTATTTGGAATGCATCCAGAGCGCGTAGGTCAGCTTGGCTGTCTGATAGAATGCAGATATCTGTTGATGGTATTCTGTTTATCTCTAACCATCTTAAGGCTTCATGAATAGCGTTTATCTTCTTCTGGTAGTTTAAAGGATTCACTAATAAAAAGCTCTTCGCAATATAACCCTGATCCTACACCGGTGACCATTTTAGATCCCTCCGTGTAGATCTTAACGGGTGTGTTCGCTGATGGATCTTCTTCAAGCCATTCCAGTCTAGAAGGGATTTTTATTGAGAAATTTCTTTCGAAGCAGGAACTGGGAGGGTGATAATCACAATCACTGGATATATCCGTATAGGCGCCTAAGATGATTGAATGTCCATGTATGACAGTCTTCCAGATTCATAGGGGAATGTAGCATGATATCCAAAGCCGTAGATGGCGTGGTTTTCATGACGCAACATATTGCTAATTCCGCTGATCTCTGCACCTTATTCAATAAATTAGAATAGGGTTTTTCTGTATAGCACACCACCAGACAACATTTCCAAATAGAAGAAGGGGTCTGACGACATCAGTATAAAGCGAATGAGCAACCTTCCCCAGGAATTACCTAAAGCTCTCTTAAAACATAAAAAGCTAGGTTTCCTTTCTTAACTTTTTCTAAGATGTTTGCCTTCCAAATCAAATTCTTATCTATGGTTAGTCCCAAGTACTTAGGTTATGGTGGTAATCGGTCCGTATGACCAACTCATTTAGACCTTACAGGTCCGTTGTGATATCACTGCGCGACACGGGAACCTTGTTTATTTAATTTCATTAAACTATTTTGAGGCTCTTATGAAGCGCAGGATTGGTGTAATCCCCGCGCCAGGTAGCTCTGTAAGAGAATGTAAAAAGTGTTTACCTAGATAACCTGCTATGGTTTTAGCTAAGGCTGGACAATTGTAAAGGAAGTGCTCAACTGTTTCTTCTTCTTCCTCATCTCTACAACTTCTACAATATTCATGGGAGAATACTCCTAGTCTCAAGGAATGCCTGCCAAATAGCCAATAACTGGTGACACAAGCCACGATCTTCGAGATATCATCTCTTGAGAGGCTAAGCAATTCCTTTGTCCTTTGTCCTTGTCATCTTTCCATGACCTATTGGTCTCTTGGATAATTTTGTTTTTCATCATTAACTTACTCGTGGCCATAGGCATCCCAATGGTACTTTTGTCACTGAGCAGTTGTAGAACAGTACCTTTCCTAGCTAGCTTCAACGGCTTTACAGTTTCCCTCAATATCTCAAATAAGGCTGACCTTGAATACGACGCTATAGCTTCCTTTGCATTTAAGGACTGTTTGCCGATAACGGATATTTTTTTGGGAAACTCCATCTGTTTCGTACGATCACCGTCCACCGTGGCTGACATTGTGATCTCATAAAAAGGAAAAACATAATGGTCGACCTAGCAGCGCCTCATACCACTCCAAGGTCTTGGTTCTACCCCGAGGTGACCTGGTATCGAGGTAGTTCCGTAGAAATACAGTCGAAACTCCCTGACTGCCAACCACCTATCTTAGCCAACGACGATCTATCTTAGCCAATTATACATGAGACAGGCTTTACGACCTATTTGAAGAACAAGCCGCGCCTATGTCTACTGCGCAATTGTTTCCAGCCGTCACCGCGTGGAGGTAATAGATCTGAATTCCACAGAAACTCAATTACGGCATGACCCAAAAACGAACATGTTGATCGCCTTGAGTAGCGGGGGGACTTCACCTTGTATTACCAAAATATTTTTTCAAAGCGTATGATTTTGTAAACTACTCAAAATTAATTAAAATTCTTATAGAAAATGTGAATAATTTATGGGTTTAGGAAGAGAAGAAGATACCAAATTCGAAGCCTGAAATTTCGCCAATGTGGTTGAGGAATGGTTTGCCAAAAACCTTGTTCTTGATAAATCCGCTCAGGTATAAAGAGCTGTCAGTCTTGAGCTGTTAGGTCGTCCGTCCCCTGCCGGTTGTTTGTTCTTGGATATGTTATAGCCAGGCTATGTCTTTCTGGCCATGGCACAGGTTGGTACTCATCTTCCAAGGCTGTAATTTTGAGACTCTTGAGGCATAAAGTGGTTTTACTTTTTAATTTATTTTACAAGTTCGCCTGCTCATCTGACGTATTTTCCCCCCTCTACGGCGCAGCTGACTATTTTTTTTTTTATTCTACTAAATGTCACCAATACACAAAAAAATTTCAGCCGGTTTTAAATGAGTTACTAAAAATTTTTTCGACACGTTTTGCAGCATCCCAGGCGCGTCTGCCTTCAGTATTAAAATCAGTCGGCATGAAATGATGAGGTCAAAATGACCCCTGGCTCCCGGACTATATCCTATCAAGCTCATAAGCCTTTTCATTACTCTTGATGTTCCTATGGCCTGGAATCCATACTAGAGTAATATCGAGCAATTGACTGATCGAGTTTTTTTTTTCAAATATAATAATTGCTTTTTTCGTTTTAAAATTTTAGAATTTCCCAATTTGAAAATTGAATTTTTTTTATGAAAAAAAAAAATAAACAAATTAAAAAAAAGGTTAAGTCAATGACGACATGCATGCCAATTAAGTATATAGAAAAATTAAATGTCATATATTTATTTCACTTTGTTCAATACACTTTTTTTTAATGCTAGTATTTTATGACAGATTACAGAACATTAGCTTTCGCAAAAGCTAATCAACTCGCATTAAATAGTTTCGGAATCTGAATAACTTTTACATTTTCGCAAAAAAAATTTTCAAGTCCTCCGCATAAAAAAGGTAACTCCAGTATTTAAAACAAGCATTGGCGTCTTTTGTAAAGATCGAGCAAAATAATGAACCGAATATACTGTGTTGGGGCACCCACGACGTGGCTGTGATTGGAAAACATCTAGCATTGCCAATTTTTATATAATTACCATAATTCTATTCGCAAGATTTAACCCAAGCCAAAAAAGATGGTGTGGAAACCATATACCTGTAACTCGCTTAGCAATACATATATTTATTTTGGCATACTCTGACAAATCCTTTGAACAGTAAAAAAGTGTGTACCAAATAACAGACAAAGAGATGTAATAATTTGAAAAAATTGCGATAGTGGTAGCTGTTGAACGCCCAGATACAAATCCCTGTTGTGAGGAAATGGAAGTTTGGTACTAACAATATTTTCAAATAACTTGACAGATTTGTAGGCTTGGAAAGGGAGCAATAGTTAAAAATCTAAAGAATCACCTTTGAAAATAAGGGTAAGAAAACCACTCTGCATTCTTCTAAGAAAATCTAAAATTTGAGAGATAAACAAGGAAAAACAAGGAGATACTTGCTTCGAGATTTTCAAATCCCTTATTTGATTAAACATATATACCGATGGTCCAAGGTTTAGCGGGGAAGAAATTTTAATTTTACTTAACATTCGAGGGATGGTCATTAACAAAATTAGTTTGACTGTGCAAATAAGGTTCCGAAACCGTAAAATGTATTTCAGAATAGTCAATTGTTCTTTAGAGACCGCAAAATGTACTTCAGAAACTGTAAAATTTATACTTCAATTATACTTCAGATATCGTAAAATGTACTTCAGATGGCGAAGACTACTATTTATATATTATTGAATGAATATATTATTGGTGAATTGACGCTTACACCCTTTATTCGGTGTTTGCCTGAACTCCTCCTCTTAATCCACAAATCGAGGGGACCTATAGTTTTAAGCTGACTCCGAACGGCAAATGGTTTCTATGAGGGGCTTTTTCATGGCAAAAATACACTCGGAGGTTTGCAATTTCCGGCCGAGGAGCGACCGCTATTAGAAAAACTTGTTCTATCATTCGGGTTTCGTGCACGGGGTTTCGCACCCATGCACTTCCTACTGAATTGAAATTCACAATGTTTATTTACCTATTGGCACATTTTGTATGAAAAGTGCTAGAATTTTGAATTTTTCTGCCTTAATCACCACCAATAACTTAAGTTTTTGCGTCATCAATGCTCCAACTACGACAGCTTTTGCCAGTTGGTACATAATTTGAATTTGCATTAATTAACGAACTGTTTGATTCTTAAGTACACAAGAACTAACAACTACATAAGAACACTAAAAAAATTCGTTTGCTCATTCAGTTGTAGGTTACAAGGTGTTAACAATGGAAGTCAACAAAGAGAAAATTCGGTACATTTTACAGTTTTTCTTTGATAAAGGTGAAAATGCAAGCCACACTGCTGAAATTGTGAATGGTGTTTATGGTGCCGGTACTGTAACAGCTAGTTAAGTTGAATTTTGGGGTCGTCAATTCCTGTGATGCATTTTTGATGTTAAAGAAAATGTCGATATAACTACAGAAATAATCGAAGTTGGCATATTACTAGTCGTAGCATCGCCCAGGAGCTAAAGATCGACCATAAAACAGTTTTTGCGCAAATGGTAAAAATTTGAAAAGTAAATATGTTTCAAATTACCATAATTGAAACACATAATTGGTCAAGGTACAATTGTAGCAACTACAGCAGTAAAAATCTGGGTTTAATAGCAATTAGAACATCACCACCACGAGTAGTATTTACAGATACACTGTCTCAATCTGTCAATCAATTTCTGTAAAAAAAATTCCTCACTACAAGAAAATATCACAATCACAATGGCAGCATAAGTAGAGCTAGCTTTGGTTCCAATTCCTGTCATGTTTTAATACTAAATTTTAAAATTTGAAGCAAAACGAAAAGGACATAATCAACGGATGTGACTCGTATTTTGAAATTTGCTTTAGATAGAGAATTTACATTAACACCTCTCTTTACTAACTTAAACAAAAAGAGATGCGTGCGATCACAATATTTGTGTGGTGAGAGATGTAATTGACAAGCGTTGAGTTGACCAAGGGTTTAAAAGAGGACACTTGGAGACATCCATATATTAGTATAAATCGCACTGTTAATGATGTAGAGAATTAACTCAAATTGTAAATTTTTTGAGATTTTATCGTCTTGTTGAATGCTCAATAAGATAATTCCGAACTAAGTTGTTAATCCCGATTAACGTCACTGTCTGTCTATGCTTTATACTAGTTTTATGATACTCTCTAGCAGCGAATCTTGCTCTATAACTTTGTTGCTGCTTTCAAATGCAAATTTTTCTTCAACTGAGCATAGTCCAGAGACGGCGAGAGAGAAGTAGCGAATCGAAGCCGACTTTTGATTGGCTGTCGTCAAAAATTTAGATATACATACAAATGTACATATATATGAAGAAACGAATTACAGTGCAAACACTGTAATGTGTTGTGGAAACAGTTCAAAAGTCTCTCAAACCCAAAATCTTTAAACCAAGGGTTTGACTTTAGAGGAAACGTATTATAAGATGCTTTAAATAAACACAAAACGTGAGCTTAGTTTAAATAAATATGGAGTTATTGGAGTCATGGCTGTGGAGTTAAAATTTTCGGAGAAATTGATAGGTCCATAAATTATTTCACCATTTAACACTTGAAATATCATTTTCAATAAATGAAAAAATGGAAAAAGTCAAAAATGAAGTTTGCATACTCTAGAAGGCTGGGTATCAACATCATTATATACATGCCTCCAAAGAAGCAATACGTGAAACATCCGACGAATATAGGCAATCTTGTAAAAGATAGGGCAGCCGAGTGTCAGAAAATGAACAGATAAAGCTGCGTATTTGCTTCCCCTTTAATCCCTGCTTGATTTAACTTAATACTTCAAATTATTTACAAACTTTTTATTTTAATAAATAAGCTACTTTAATTCAAATTTTCGATTGCTTTGTTTAGTATGATCGGATAATATTAATGTCTATTTCAGGGCAGGAGAATTTAAAAATGTATTTTCCAGCATTGAATACTTTTTATGCATATACTGCACTATATATTCTCATAGACTTAAAATTGATAGATCTGTGCGTCTCCCTAATGCTTGCAGTGTCTTTCAGGCGGAAGTACTGGCAATTGGGGAAGCTTGTAGGCTACTAATCGTAGATCCCTTTTTTATGGGCAGTATCGCTATTCTTTCGGATAGCCAAGCTGCAATCCAGGCACTGGGTTCAGCTACAACAACCTCTGAAGTGGTGGAGCAAAGCAGGAATAGCCTCACCACCTTGGGCGAAAACCACAAAGTTACCTTAATCTGGGTCCCGGGACATCGGAGCATCGAAGGTAATGAAAAAGCGGATGAACTGGCAAGAAGGGGATCTGCCATGAATAACGCTCTTGCAGAATCGGTATTCACACCACTAGGTACAGTCAAGAGTGCAATTTCCCTAAAATACCTTCGAATCGCGGATTGTAGATGGAGAGACCAGACGAAATGCAAAATTAGCAGAATGTTATGGCCCACCTACAACCTCAAATAATCCTCAATATTGTTAAACATGAAACGACGGGACGCCTGGAGACTAACGGCAGTCATAACTGGCTTTTGGTCTGTGGGAGAACAAGCAGCCAAAATGGGCATCCCTCACAACACATACTGGAAGGACAGAATGTTAACCCTGGATAAACCGCTGTTCGAGAGTCTGGAGCAGCTGTCGGGCTTAGATGTCAACAACCTGATAAGGTTCCTGAACCGCACAGACTGGATATAGTCATGCTGTAAATAATTGCTAAACAAGTTGATAACGAGGATGTGGCAACAAAATGGTGCGGAAGCGCTAGTTGGATTCTGGAAGAATCACCACTTAAACCAACCAACCAACCACTGCAGTCAAACAGTATGCTTCATAAAAATGCTAATTATTTTTTTAGCAAAACTAATATTTAGGAATACTCTGTATGAAAGTATTACAAGCTGAATAAATTTTTAATAATAAAGTGAATTAATTCTGAATAAAAAATATTAGGTTAAAATATAGACTCCTCGCCTAATTAATACACAATAAATATTTTTGTAATAGTTTACTAGCTTTTCACCAAAAAATAAAAGTTTTGAAATGTTATTAAAATTGCAATACGAGTGTGTGCATAGAAATTTACAATCTGTATGACTAATGAAATATCTGTGTTTGCAGGTGTGCCAGGAAGAGGAGTTTCTCCAACTGAATGCTTGTCAATTAATTGCTTTAATACGTCGCGATGAGTTAAATGTTCAAGAAGAGCGCGAAGTATATAATGCCGTACTTAAATGGGTTAAGTATGATGAAGATAATCGTTATCCAAAAATGGAACACATTCTTTGTGCTGTTCGTTGTCAATTCCTGACACCCAATTTTCTCAAAGAACAAATGAGAAACTGTGATGTGCTACGAAAGGTGCCGGCCTGTCGAGAATATTTAGCAAAGATATTCAAAGACCTGACTTTACACAAACGGCCGGTAGTGAAAGAACGTACACCAAATACGACTCGAATGATTTTTGTAGCAGGAGGATTTTTTCGGCAATCATTAGACATACTTGAAGCTTATAATGTGGATGACAAGGCGTGGACAACATTACCGAATTTGCGAATTCCCCGATCTGGTCTTGGTGCAGCATTCTTGAAAGGAACTTTCTATGCTGTGGGAGGACGAAATAATTCAATTGGTTCTTCATATGATTCAGATTGGGTGGATCGTTATAATGCCGCAACAGAACAATGGCGCGCATGCGCTCCAATGACAGTACCACGCCACAGAGTGGGTGTTGCCGTAATGGATGAGTTGATGTACGCAGTTGGTGGATCCGCTGGATCGGAATATCACAATTCAGTTGAATAGTATGTAAATAAGAAAGAAAAACTCGGGTGTAGCATTTATTGAACAAAATACTTATTTTTTTATTCTCAGTTATGAGCCAGATCAAGATCGATGGACACTAGTGCAGCCAATGCATGAAAAACGCTTAGGTGTAGGTGTGGTTGTTGTGAATCGTTTATTATATGCTATTGGAGGATTTAATGGAACTGATCGCCTCACAACTGTAGAATGCTACCACCCTGAAAATAATGAATGGACCTTTGTGCAGCCAATGCAATATGAGCGGAGTGGTGCTGGTAAAATAAAAATATCTTATTTGGCTTATAAATGTGTTTAAAAGTTATTGGTTTTGGTTACCCCAGTTTTAGGCAAAACTCGATTTATTTCTGATGTGCTAGTTATCATTTATCTAAACTCATCTCATACAAAACAATGGCCAAATGATGTTTAAATCGTTTCTTCGGGAAACGATTAGGAACGATTTTTTCCACTCCATGTTGATTTGAATGTTCATACCTGATGATATGATAAGTTGAACGTAAACTTTTTCGTTCTTTCTGAATTCAAGATAAAACAAATCATGTTGATCTTTAAATTGACCCCCTCTTACATTTTGCTCTCCATATTGGGAAGCTAGATTTTCGTTATGGATTTTACATATTTCTTTAAGTTAAGGTTGATGCCTTGACTCACATTCGAAAGTGCACAGGTTCGAAACCCCGGGCACGAAACACCAATAGATGGAACACGTTTTTCTAATGACCGTTGCTCCTCGGCAGACCGACTGTATTTCTGTCATGAAAAACCGTCTGCGGTTCGGAGGTGGCATAAAGCTGTAGATTAATCCATTTGTAGAAAACATCAAAACGCTTACCAAACTCCTGGAAAGGGTGTAAACATCAATTATTTATATAAAGATATCGGAAAATTTATAATGTTTGCAAATGGCGTCGTACGTCAATCCTATCGGGTGTTATTTTTAGATTCATGACAACTATCGATGTCGATAACTATGGTTTGATATTCTTCAGATTTATTGAAAAAAGTAGTCAAAATTTAGGCTCATCGAATGTACCATGTAACTCGTAGTCGCGGCAGACCTATCATATCATCAAAATAGATAGATAGATTTCTGGATTTATTATCTACCAGATTATAAGGAAAAAAATTCACTCCATCAATATTCCCGCTTTGTATTGTCATTCTAAGTTCTGAAGCTCTTAAAAAAAAGTCGAAAAAAGCACAGTCGATATTTTTCACTTGTGAATTAGACGGCTGCAGTATACAAACAGACAAACAATGGAGCGCGTAAAGAGGTCAAAATAAATATTTCCATTACTCAAAATTTTTTTTTATTTAGTAAAAAAGTTATCCAAAACAAAATCGGATGATTAATGTATAAGTATATGGTTGGGAGTACCAATATGAGTACTTATACTAATTCAGGCCTAAATAAATTGAATGGTTTTTCTGTTAAACATTTCTGAAAGTGTCTCATTTTCTATTAAAAAAACTGCAACCTCAGTTAATGCACACTTTTTTAAATTCAAAAAGGTATTGTTTGTTTTGGTTAAACAGATAGCTATTAGCTTTAAAATATATTTTTATGTAAACCAACACGAGTTCGAACATTACCAAATAATCCGTTTTTCAGAAAACAAAAACTAAATTCACTAGTATTTAGGGTAATTTTCATATTTACTTTCACTCGGATTCCAGGACCCGTCTGTATATTTATTTAAGGATTTTTTTTTTCATTCATAAGTAGATTACATTTTTCTAGATATGTATGTTAAATTTAAAAGATGGATGAACGAAATTTCGGGAATAGTTTTCTTATATAAAGGGTGGTTAAGTTTCAAGGGCCGGTGTTGATTTTGAATAAAATACAATTGTTTTGGGAAATTATTGTCATTTTTCTTTATTATGATAATATTGGTATGGCTCAATTACGTATGGAACAAAATATCGGCCAAATGGCCGCCACGGCCTCGGCGGCACACCTCCATCCGATGGTCCAAATTTTCGAAGACGCTGAGACATAATTGAGGTTCTATGCCGTTAATGTGCCGAATTATCTCATCCTTTAGCTCTTGAATTGTTGCTAGCTTATCGACGTACACCTTTTATTTCAAATAACCCCAAGGAAAGAAGTCCAACGGTGTCAAATCACATGATCTTGGCGGCCAATTGACATCGGCGCAACGTGAGATTAT
This sequence comes from Anastrepha ludens, assembly GCF_028408465.1. Taxonomy (NCBI): domain Eukaryota; kingdom Metazoa; phylum Arthropoda; class Insecta; order Diptera; family Tephritidae; genus Anastrepha; species Anastrepha ludens. The sequence continues at coordinate 76,354,153 of NC_071498.1, forward strand.
TTGGCCATCAAATTTTTCGCGTAAAAGACCCATTGTTTCGTTAGCTGTGTGACAAGTTGCACCGTCCTGTTGAAACCACATATCGTCCACATCCATATCTTCCAATTCGGGCCATAAAAGGTTCGTTATCATATCACGATATCGAACACTATTCACAGTAACTGCCTGACCGGCCTCATTTTGGATAAAAAACCGGCCCATAATGGCGCCGGAACATAAACCGCACCAAACAGTCACTCTTTGTGTGTGCATTGGTTTTTCGGCAATCACTCTTGGATTATCATTCGCCCAAATGAGGCAATTCTGCTTATTGACGAATCCACAGAGGTGAAAATGTGCCTCATCATTGAACGCCCGTTTCATAATAAGCCTGAATAACTTTAACGCGTTGCTCGATTATGTATCTTCTCATGGTTCAAATTGAGTTAGTCTGAAATTGAAAAATGTCAAATGAAATGCAGAAAAAAACTTGACGTTTTGGTGTGGCTTCCATTCAACATCGGCCTTTGAAATTTAACCACCCTTTATTTATCTCATACATAAATCGCAAATTTTCATATTTTCGCAAAAACTGTGGAAATATCTTGAAAATGTTTAATTTTAATGAAATCAAGCATGAACGATCGATTACCATATTCTCAAGATATTAGAAATTTGTATGATCTACATTTTCCTTTAATCCATAACCGTTATTTGAGGATATCTTGAAAAAAGTGAATTTTCGGTGGATGGTTTGATTCCTAGTTAAAAATATTAGTAAACATTTGTAAACCAAATTAATTTAGTGAAGACAAGACCCCACTACGGGGAACACGTTTTAACAGCAAGACAGCTCGGATGGCTATACCGAAAATAGAATTCCGGAAATGTTTCGAGAGCTGGATCAAGTCCTGGCATAAGTACGTTTCAGATGTTCTCGTAAAATTTAAAGATTGTGAGCGATTGCCATTGTATTGACATTTTTTTTTTTTTTTTGTCTTTTTATTCTTTTTGTTCCCATTTTAGCTTGTGGTTATTTTGTGTAATGTTTTTTTTTTTGTACAAGCAGAGTTGATAGTTCACAGCATTTGTATGCAATGGAGTATCGGTCTTTAAAATTAGCAGTAGTCGAATGGGTTGGTGTGTGACTACCATTCGGAATTCGGAGAACGTAGGCTCGAATCTCCGAAACACCAAAATGTAGATAAGTTTTCTCTAATAGTGGTCGCCCCTCGGCCGGCAATGGCAAACCTCCGAGTGTATTTCTGCCATGAAAAAGCTCCTCATAAAAAATATCTGCCTTTGGAGTCGGCTCAAAACTGTAGGTGAAACAACATTAAGGGGGGGGTAGGGTTTCGCGCTAAAAAAAAACACTTTTTTTTTAATTTTTTACAGAAATATGGCTTAAGATACTTTAATAAAATCAGTTGCATGTTATTGTACATCTTTTCAATAAGTTTTTAAAAAATATTAATAATAAAATATTGACAAATAAGCCCATGACAGAGTTTTTTTGGAGATATGTTTTTCGAGAGGTGCTCTGCGGTGCCAATCGGCATTCGTCGTAGAATCATCTGAAACTAAAAAAGTCGAATTTTTCAGTTAAAGTATGACGTAATGCTCCCCCCTACATTAATAAAAACTTTTTTTTTTCATTTTTGTAGTTTTGGTGGCAAAAAAACGTAAAACGAGCATTTTTGGCGAAAAATTTCGCCATATTTGTAAGTGAAAAACAACCTTAAAAAAAATAAATAAAAAAAAACAGTGTAGGGGGGGAGGTATTTTTGATTTAGAAAACGTGTGCCAAATTTGAAAAGAATCGGTTGAATAGTTTCGGAGTTGTGATTGGCACCGACTTTTAAGAAGTCGTTTCGGGAAAAACGCGTTTGAAAAAATGACTCTAAGAAATTATCGATGCTCCGCATTCGAGGTAGAGTGCCTACAAAGGCTATAACTTTGAGAGTTCTGCTCCGATCCACTTAAAATTTTGACACAACATTCTTGAAATGATTTACTACAAGATGAGTGAAGAAAAAAAATTTCGATTTTGTGACCCTGAGTATTGCTATCTACATATGTATATCCTATATATATATATATATATAGTATACATATATACATAATTGGCGCGTACACCCGTTTTGGGTGTTTGGCCGAGCTCCTCCTCCAGGGCATTCCAGAGATCAACGACCGCATAAATAATGCGATAAGTGCTTTTTTACACTCAATAAAGTTTGGAGATGCAGCAACATCTCACAGAGCACAAAAATCAAAATCTTCAACTGCAGTGTCAAAGCGGAACTGTCATGCGGTTGCAGAGCTTGGAGCTTGCCGCTGGCAACAAATTCTAATAACAAATACTGCGAATTTTCTGCCCAAACCGTATTTGAACTGAAAAGCTTTTGCTACGCACAAGCACCAGCCCAGTTGAAATAGAAATTTGGAGTAGAAATGGACGTCGCGTAGACGTCCTCGAAATACATAGTTCCGCTGTACCAAAAGAGAATTAAAAGTAACCCAGGTATTCTGGAACCAGGCTAAAACCTTAGCCAAAATAGGGGAGATGGGGAGAACTTGGGGAGTTCATTTTGAACATTTTACATTTTATTCATATATATTGTAAATAAGGGGCATATATATACCTATATACACATATATACATATATATGTATGTAGAATTGATTTATCAACTGATTTACCTCAGATAGTTCTCACCGCACCCAATGAATCGGCGCCACATGGATATTGTTAAGCATCTATTCAAAATCGCTCATGTAAATGATGATTCAACAAATTATCTGACAAAAAAATCACTTTCTCAACTTTTGCCGGGCGGGTTTCCAACTGATTATCGCCTCATGTACATATATGCGGCTTTAGATAAATATCATATTTTGCTATCCATACCCTAGCCAAAATCTGGGCCGGAATGTAAATCTTAAAGCTTAGCCTTAACCTCATCGTTTCAAAACACATTTCTTTCCAAATTTGGGCCATACATTATTATTATTTTATATGTACATACATTACATTGTAGATGTAAAGATTGTCAAATGCAATAAATTTCCCATAAAATTTACAGGTGTCGCTGCCATAAACCAATATATTTATGTAGTTGGTGGATTTGATGGAACACGCCAACTTGCCACGGTAGAACGATATGATACTGAAAATCAAATTTGGGAATCTGTGGCATCCGTGCGAATTGCGCGCAGCGCTTTATCTCTTACCTCTTTAGATGGAAAGCTTTATGCAATTGGAGGATTTGATGGTACGAATTTTCTGTCGATCGTTGAGGTATATGATCCTAAAACTAACACATGGGAGCAAGGTACTCCTCTAAACTCTGGGCGTTCCGGTCATGCATCAGCAGTGATATATCAACCATCTTGCGCTACAAACTTTATGGATTGTATGGACAGTGAAACAACTAAACGTGGTGGGAGTGATCCATGTCCTGACGAATCATCAAGCAGTAGAAATATTAGTCAAATAGGGCATAATGTTGAAGGTTCTACAAGTGGAAACTCTTACATGCATTTCCACCCCAGTTTTGGCGGGAGTAGCTGTAGAAATTGTGATCGTGATTTACAAGCAAACAAAGATATTAAAAAGAAAGTTTCAAATTTATACAACCCAACATTGCTAGATACCTTAGAGAACGTAAACCTCTGTAGTGAAATTATGCAATATCAGGTGAAAACGCCTGCTGCTGATCTAGTCGGGACTCCAGAAATTAAGCAGGAGAATTTTAAATATTCTAAATGTAGTAAACATGTTCTAATACGATATTTAAAAAATATAGCTACCGGACAATTATTTTATCAATATTATCACGAGCTACGAGAAAGGCATTGCAAGATACAGGTTTTAGTATAATAATCTTTTGTTTTAAAATTATATATATTGTAATATTTTAGATACTTAAATATATGCTCCTATATATTTATATATGTATGTATGTGGCTTAGGCAAGAGTGAAAAGTCGTTCATAGGTCTGCAGCAGCAGATAAGTGAGAGAATTGAAACTATTTGGCATTGCACTGGTTCGTTATATATTTTTTAAAGCCATTTTGTTTTTATGTAAAATACTAGCTGTACCCGGCGCGCGTTGCTACGCCAACAACTAAAATAAATTTAAGAAAAATAACTTCAAAGAAAAATCAGTACGCAAATATTCAATTCATTCTAAACCATTTTATTGATTTTGATTATTTCAAAAAAATCGGTTGAACGGGGCAGAAGTTGCTACTCTGCAGCGCCACCTGGTGGTGAGTGGCAGCAATGAGCATATTCTACAAACCTTCTCCGTGGAAAAATACATATATATATATACCAATTTTTATAATAATCGGTCCAGTTTTTGAGTTCATCGAGGACATACAGACAAACATTCATTTTTATATATAAAGATTATGTATATACAGAAATAGGAATCAATTTGGATTATATTTTCTTTAGTGAGAGTTTGGTATCTGGTTCGAAATTGTATTGTATTAATAACAACAGTCATGATGTTTTCTTTTCTCGCAGTAATGTCACAATGGCTGTTTACATACAACTTCAGCATTGCTTTTGCTTTCAGTTCGCTTTGACGCAGCGCGTTAAACTCTAGTGCTTGCTACAATGAACGCTTTTGGTAAATTAATTGTAGTAAAATTTATTATTTACAATAATAACTGCATTTGCTAAATTTATACCATACTTATTTCAATTTAACTCGGGTTAAACATTTTTGGAATAATTTTATTTGTTTACGTCTACTGATTGTCGATGCATGCGAAAAAATGAGTTGCCCATCTTTACGCTTTACTTTGGGGTTGGCGTTGCTCACTTTTGGCTATACGAAGAGCTTCATATAAATGTATGTGTAACACAACGCTGATTCCTAATTTGTTTAACATTAATCGATGTAAGCTCATCGCTTTTTGCGAGCTCCTTTTTGTATATTCGCTGCACTCCCAAATGACAAGTAGTGTCGTGAACGTATAAGAGGAAGGTCGTAAACTGCGGTAGGCATTGTATTGTTTGCAATTCAATTTGATTTGTCATGCTATACATTTGTATTTTTAAATTTTTAGAAATAAATAGTTTTCGCCAGGTTATCCGGCACTACTTTATTTCACCACCTTAATCTTCAAGGCACTACAGCTTTATTTCGCAGGTCTACACGCAAGCTATTTAACACATTTAAATTGCTGCCATTGACATGACAGTAGTCCACTGTAATCTTCAGTTGAGGCCCGTTATCCATTATTTCGTCACATGAAATCAAAAAAGCCCTAAGTTACATTTTAAAAATTTTACAGGAGAAGCAAAAAACCTTTTAAAGTGAGAATGTTTTATTCACCGTCACCGTCACCGGCTTTTCGAATTTTGTTTATACCAACGTCATTATTGGTTGTTGGATTATAAAATTTTAAAGGAACATGTATAATGATACAGTGCATAATAATCAACTAAAAAGTCGATTTTGAATTTTTTGTAACTTAGGGCTTTTTTGAATTCATATGACGATTTGTAACTTGGTTTGAACTTTTCAACAAGGTGATAGCCGTCGACGAGTAGAACTGTATGCCATAGAAAGGAGATCTAGATAAGCCTAACACTCTGTCCAGTATCCAATTTTCCGGGGACAGCACAAAGCCTTCACTTGCCTAAGTTTATGGCTTCCTGTGTGGCAGAAAGATGGGCTCTGACAAAGCAGAGCCGGTTACGTTTTTGTGCATAAGAAGCGATCATTCAACGCGTGATTGCCGTCGTCGCGCACTGTGCATGGTCGACGGTTGTCAACGTAAGCACAACAAACTTTTACATTAGCCTTTCCACGCCACCAGCACAACGGCCATATCGCAACGGACAACAGTTTGTGGGTGTCGTCAACGTAATGGAATCAATGAAGATAGGTTCACCCGATACAACTAAGCGACCTGGGGACTTATTTCGGATCATGCTTGTAACTCTATTTGGGCCTTGTTAAGGAGTCGATACATTTGCGATGTTAGAAGGCTCCTCCATTCTCCATGGAGAAAAACATGATTTCAATGTACAATGGTTTAAAGAATCTTAATCTGCTAGTGCAAAGCAAACTTACATAGATTGGCTACCGGGGACTTGTGAAATATGAACATGCGATTCTCCCACATCACCCGGATAATACTCGGGCTAGATCCTTGCCATCCGTAACAATGCAGGTCTTCAAGGTGTGTATGCAAGTCAACACGGAGTATGACGGGGTAGTCTTCGGGTCGAATGAACAAAGGGCCGCGCCAAACGCAACGTGTCTATACGCAAAGAAGCAGCGATATTTTCATCATTTAGGGCATCTGCACACGGGTCGTGTCGTCAGCGGCACTACATTTTTTTTTCTTTTTTTGTAGCAACCATTACGATACGCTTGCTTGTCCGCATACAATGCAACTAGCTATCGTACAAATACAAGACGAGTCAATATGTCGAGTAATGAAGAGGAATTTATTTTATTGTATTATGTTCTCCATCGGAGGGAATAGAAGAAAAAGAATGCCATGGGTGTATCCGTACATTAGGAATAACTTCAACAGCAGATTATTCATTGTCACAAGGAAGTTACAAGAGGATGATTACAAATTGCAGACTTTTGCTTACACAAATGATTGCAATGATTATAAATTTCCAACATTTAACAGAATATCTAAAAATGCTTTTAAGGAGCTTGTGGAAATTTTGAAGCCGACTATTCAAAAACAAAATACACTGAAAATACAAAACAAACTACAGGCGTGCGTATGCTCAAGCAAACGATCATCTGTGTTGTTGGGGAATTTTAGACGGGACTTCTTTGCAAGTGACTGCATACTGCCTTAAAATTACCGGAATGTTGCTCGAAAGTTGGCAAACAAAGAATACAAGGTTATTGGGATGATTGTGCCTTATGCTACCACTTCCGTCGGGAATATTTCACTCAATTCGTGCTTAAGCTTACTAAGTTCGAGGTTCACGGGAAATGGCTGTGCAAATCTACACAAATTGCTTTGCTGTGGAATATGCATGAAATTTCAAAATAATCTCACGGCCAAGCAGCACACACTTCACGCCATGAAAACACGGCGCAACATGCCAGCAATATTTTTTCACAACTATTGAAAGTGCACAAGTCATTTAAAATTGAGCGAAAACTGGCAGTTCGTTGAAATTAACAAGCCGTACTATGCAAACAAGACAAAGAAATCGGGGCACGGCGAATATGTTAAGGGGCTTAAGAGAAGGTTGAAAATCCCCAAAAAAGTATTCATGAAATGCAATTTTATTTTGTTCTATTTTATTTTATTTTACTTCATTTTATTTTTTATTTCGTTTCTCTGTTGTGTATGTTATATCTATATCAAGCATAACATATCGCTTATGAACGATAAGATATTAACTAAAACTACCCTAACTATCCAGATATTGATAGATATAGTAAAGCTTGATAAAAATAATATACAAATTGCTCAAATGCTCATAAATTTGTTTGCTTACATTTGTTCAATCTTAATTTTGACATGGGAAGCCAAATGCATGTTGCTGGAGAAATTTCACGGCTCTGAACGTAGTGCTAGCGTTTACTAGCAGGAGTATCAGCCTACGCCTTGCGTGTTATTTTAATTTCGTATTGCGTATGTTGCCGTATGCCGAGATATAGTCGAGATGTTTCATCAGATCTACGTTCTACCCGAAGATAGATGCTTTTCGAGGTTCCGATATTTACGAGATGCAGGTTATGACCTTCGACGCGGCCTGCTCCACATGTGCAGCACAATTTGTAAATACGCTAAATGCGCTGGAATCTGCAGATTATTTTCGTCGTGCGCTGACTTTCAGTGAAACATCGCGAAATAACTTGTGCAATATTGCGGCAGCTAATTACAATATTAATAATAATTATTGCATGCGGCGAATCATATATTTCGATAGATGGATATGATATTAGTCGGTAGGTGAACAGAGTGATCAATCTCATACAAGATTCTGCAACAGAGTTCCAAAAGGGTTGCAGCGCAATTATTGAGTAGCGCGATGCAAACTGCTCCTGTATGGGTTATGATATTCGTACCCTTGTCCCGAAATTTCAGACTATAAAGATTTTGATCCTCATCCAAAAGAAACAAGTTTAGAGTTGGTAAACTGATATGTATATATGTATATTTCTGCCATGAAAAAGCTCCTCATAAAAAAGAAAATATCTGCCGTTCGGAGTCGGCTTCAAACTGTAGGTCCCTCCATTTGTGGAACATCAAGACGCACACCACAAATAGGAAGAAGAGCTCGGTCAAACACCCAAAAAGGGTGTACGCGCCAATTATATATATATATATATATATATATGGTGCATTCTTCGCCAACCGGACACCCCCATCTGCCCAGAACAGTTTTTATAAAAAAAATTTTTCCCTATGCCGAAATAAAAGCTTATGTCATGTACTTTAATTTGTCATGTGGCACTTTTTAAATATTCAAGATGGACGACGAATATTGACAAATATGTTGGAAGCTTAACAAAAGATTCGAGTCTGCAGCACCAGTACCAGAAATACTAAAAAGCCATTCCTTCCAAATCTCAAACAAAAAGGAAGTGATTATTAAAAGATTTTCCAATTCTCCAGAAGAAAAAAAAGTTTTACTGTGAAAAAAATCCTGTATTATGAAAAAAAAATTCCAATTTCAGCAATTTCCTTCAATATTTATATTCAGCAGCGAACCCAGAAACCCTCGAGCATCATGTCAATATTCGTCGTCCATCTTGAATATTTAAAAAGTGCCACATGACAAATTAAAGTACATGACATAAGCTTTTATTTCGGCATAGGGAAACATTTTTTTTATAAAAACTGTTCTGGGCAGATGGGGGTGTCCGGTTGGCGAAGAATGCCCCATATATATATATATATATATATATGTATATGTATAAGTTCTCAAGCTAAACTTATAGGAAGGATATACACCAGAGGTCTGCAAAGAAGCTAGAACAGACTTGAAGAAAGATTGCGTGAACCTTTTGATGTTAAGTATTTAGGGTATTCACAAGGGCGCGACAGTCCCCTCAGTACTTGCGGGCAAAGTAGTATTGTACAATATGCATAATAGATTTTAGGAATTAAAAAAATGCGTTTAAAAAATGTATAAAGCGTTAAGTATTAATTTTTTTTTGATCCTTTTTGTAACATTTCTCCTTTTAAAGCATTTTGAAACATTGGCACTTTGTTGAAAATCAGCACCATCAACTATTTTCGGTCCAGGTTAGTTCAGATAAAGAAACAAAAATTAAGCTTGGTTTCACGTTTCTTTCAGAAATATTTTTCTTTCTTACAAATCAAGTATCATATTTTTTGTGCTGAAGATGGAATATTTTAAAACTGTCCTTTTTATAAGCTTCTCTGCTTTCTTGCACGCGGAGGGTTCCAAGATACAGGTGTTGCATCAGTAATTGAAACAATGTTAAGTCCACCCATTTGAAGCCCTTTAATGGCTGACTGTAATTATAGAAAAATTAATGTACAAACAAATTATACTGTTTATAAAGTGTTACCATTCGACCAGGCCCCAATCCCCGCACTTTTACTCGAACGGTCTTCCAACCGAGTTCTACGGCTTTCTATAAGTAAATAAAAAACCTTATTGCCTGAAAATCGTTTGAAATTTACCGCCTACTCACTTCGCTTATAGTTATTGCAGTAGCTTGGGCAGCAATATTTGTGCCTTTTCGAGTATTTTTAAAGCCCTCAATGCCACAGGACCGTATAAGTCTAGGAACACCCTTGCTATCCGTAACACTTATTATAGTGTTGTTAGGAGATACACGAATGTTGCAAACAGGCAACTCAGCAAACGGAATTCCATTAAATAATTGTTGCGAGGTTTGATCATCTGGGAAGAATTTTTCTTTTCTGTCGAATATAGAGCATTAAAAATATCAAATCATGTATGTTAATTTGAATAATCTTTCATTTAATAATATTACTTCTATTATATGTTAGGAATCATTCCTTGCCGTATATTAGTTTTTTTCGTACGCTATTTTGGTGTCATAAGACTTTGTGCTTTACTATAATGTATAGAATGAATTTTTAGGCTGAAAATTTTAATAGATAATTTTAAAGTAGTTCGACGATTTTTTATATAAATTAAAATTGCATGCATGAATCTGAAGGGTTATTACAGCATCAATAGCCAGTTTCAATGTGGCGCAAAAGTGGTTACCCGATTTTATTTGGCTGTAATTTCTTAACAAATGAAAAACTTCGGTTCTGATTTTGGATTATATTTATTTGATATCTAAATTTTTTCCTTTCTTATCGAAGCCAGTGTTGATGACCGCAGAATTAGCTGGCATAATTCCCAGGTTATCGGTGGAGCTAGAGCAGGCTTTTGAAGCCAAGCTTAAAAATAAAGCTGACACAATGGTAACATAATAACATTAAAGCTAGTATAATGTGAAAATAACACTTTTCTTCCATATGAAGATTGGCAAGGTTTCACTTGTTGGACTTAAGGTGATTGAACTCCTCTTTGGTTAGTATTATGTACATAGTAAAAAGAAGAGTATCTACGAGTTGTTAACAATTTTTTCATTTATTAGATATTTTCGCAGGAACATCATAAGAGGAAATTCAATTCCAAAACATATAACTTTAAGCCACAATAGGAGTAACCAGAAAAAATATATTAATAAAAAAATGTTTGCTAATAGAGTAGGATAGGTATATAAAAAAGTACATATTAACAAGAAAATGTAAATAGTAACACTAAGTAGTGTATTGCAATATTATTTTTATACAATAAGATACCTAAACTTTTTTAAATAAAACATTTCGTTTGTAAAAATAAAATTGTTAATTTTCTATTTGTGTGCTTTATGCGGTAATGAAGACAAACACGAGTAGTTTGATCATTACTGCTGAGAACTGTATGACGATAAAAATGAGTAGTTTGCTCATTACCACCCACCACGCCCATTAGAAAGAGCAAGGTCATACCATTATAAATTTTCAGTATTTGTAAAAATATTTGTTTTTGTAATATCCCTATATGTATATTTGAAATCAAAAAAGCGCCCCTATAAATAATAAAAATAATAATAAAAGAATTGTTCCCTTTTGGTTGACTGGGTTTTTCTTATTTCGCTTTGTTCTTCTCTCTCTCATCGTTCGTTTGACAGTTCGCTCCTCAAATTTATTCTGCACGGTATTACAAACGGTTGGAAGACCATTTGTAATAATAGAATTTTAATAGAATTTGGAGTATTATTTAGTAAAAATAGCTTTAAATCGAATCTTAATGTAATAAAGAATGTTTATAAGTGATTTTATTACTTTTCTGTGTTTGTATTTAAGTGAAATAAGCGGTTGTAATAGGGCATTTTTTCAAGCTTATGCAAAAAAGATGCACTTTTAACGTTAAATATTGCTATTAATTCTTAATTTTAATTTATAAAAAGTAATATAAATCAAAAGGCTGATATAGTGACTACATTTGCGTATTATAATTTTTAAATTCGGTCCACGCACTTAGACATTATAAGCAAATATATCGTGGTAGAAATGGAAAGCACAGCCGTATATTTTAACGCACATTCACATATTACAGTTTCCACACACTTTGATTTGATATTTTTTTTTATATAATATATGACTAACACTGAAAATATTATTCCATACAATGAGCGCATCCATGAAAAATTAAAATAGCGTAATTTTTGTCTGGGTTTCCTACGGTTTTATAGGAACTCTATGTTAAGACTTTAATAACTGGAAAAGTTTGTCTCAATCCCCTGCGCTCGCCAACCAAATACAACGTGGGTGTAAAGGAAAGTTTTGCTGCATTTTTAACAAGTGGGGTCTCCTACTTCTCTTCATAACTACTTTTACTTTACACATAAATACATATAGAAATATAACTAAGTATAATTACTTGTGAATGAGGGTATCTATATCTATTGATTTTTCACCAGCTGTGCCTTCATCCTTATCCGGTAATGAAGCCATCATACCCTTCCGGTCTTCTACTTTTAGCAAAGCTATTGTTGTATGTATTTCACATAGTTGTTTTCTATTGAGAAGGCCAACTGTCCTATCGAACAACGAAGTTATTGATCTTCGCAACATATTTTGCTCGAATTAGAATAAGTAATATTTATCAAAGGAAAGTTACGTCAAGTCTTAACAATTAAAAAAATCGATAAATAATTGACGATTTTCTTCGCTTATCACAATATTAGGTTCACACAAAGGCACAATGAGCAGCACGCTGCGAATCTTTACAACATGTAGGTGATGGCTGGTTGTCAAAGAAAGAGCATTTGTATATATGTAAGTTCTTCCTTCAGCTGTAATTTGACAATAATCAGAAAAAATTTAGTATACTGAAACATGCTTTGAAAAAATAGGTTGTAAGGGGGGATAGAGGGGTGTATCACCATTTTAAAACAGAAAACCGTGCCCTCCGAAGGCTTGTAGTTTTTAAGTAATTTATTGTTAAAGTTGTGTAATTTAGCGAAAAGTTGGTGTTGCCTGACATCTGAAATAAGAACTAACTTCGGATGCAGCTTCATTCAGCTTATAAATCTAGAATATTTTTTGCTTTCCTGTAGAATTGAGAAACATTTTTTAAATATAAACATATAAAATTGAATTTTACAGGAGCGTCATCTAGAAGGGTTTTTGTAAATATGTAGAATTTTTGCTTAGACCTTTTTTCGGTGGGCAGAATTCAGCCGCGCTTCAAAAAAATAACGCTCCGGCTAGCCATCGACAGTATTTTTGCATAGAACTGCTTTCCACGTTAAAACCATTGAACCCAAATTAAAACGTCCTATGCGTGTGTGTTGTAAGGAGGTACAATAACCTCCATCCCCATCATCAACACTCCACTGAAATATTTTATTTTGGTTCATATTTTTATTTTTATTTGCCGGCATACGGCAACACTAACTGTTGTCAATTCCAATTAATTCTTATTCGTGTTTAAAATTGGAAAGTGATTATATGGGTAATGCATTTGCATTTATTCGGGTACAAGTATAAAAATAAGTAAAAACTCGCGTGTGAGTATATATTTTGTGAAATTAAGTCAAGTTTATAAAAATATATATTAATAATGTGCCAAACTATAGTGAAGTTCCCGAGGGCAATTTGAAGGCAAATAATTACCAAACTATTATTTCCGGAACAATTGGGATTTATAAAGGTTGTTTCTGAACCACTCCCTGACTTATCCAGAGAATGTAAATTCATATGGCCTCTGGTGACGATACAGCATGCTTGACTGAGCTTTATATGTGTTAGTGCAGTCGGGTGGCGTCGTGTCACACATACTTGTTGTCGGTAAAAATCAAAAATTTTAGATATTAGCGTCAAGCACCCGACACGCACACATATAAAGTTCTTGTCAAACAATGCTTGACCGTCACCAGAGGCCAATAGAGAAGGCGCAGTCCCGGCCCGTTCCTCATTTTGGGCTCTAACGAAACACGGGTAAAAAATTCAACTCAGAAATTACTTCACCACAAGCTAACAGTAGGAAATCAATTAATATGGCTGCCGGAGAGAAATGAGAGGGAGAGAGTGACACGCAAGTGTGAAAAAATGTAGTTTACATTTGCTTGTGTACAGAATAGATTTGTTCATTTGACATGAAATGATTTTTATGCATGTTTACGGATTTGTTCTCCTTGGTTTTTTTATGCAAATTGCGCGAAATTGTATGTATGCATGTTTATTTATATATGATGTATTAGAAAGAATGTTAGCGCTGTAGGCTAGCTACAGGCACTTTATCATAAAAAAATATGCTAAGATCGAAAGCGACTTAAAAAGAGGAAATCATCCAAATATATATGTCATACATATATTATGTCTGTCTAAGGCATCTTCTGTAACCTTTGTTTAATTCCTTTCAACCAAATCAAATCCTTCATAGAGAATTGATTCATTACCAGGCACTCAGGAAGATAGCATATGCAAATTTAAATATGTGAATTTATATTCATATGCGCATATATATATATGATGGTATGTGCTCTTACCACAGAAAAAAATATTACGATTCTCTAAAACTTCTCAAGAAATCCAGCGCACATTCATAGGCACAGCATTGTATGTACAGTAACTTTCAAATATGTACAGTAACCTTAAAATACTCTGATTTCAGAGTAAGTTTCCAACCTCGCAGATAGTTATATGCATATGTTTTTGTGCAATTTTTATCAATTGAAGAACTACATACGTAAAGTATTATACTAATTAACTATTTACCTACTATCAGAGAGAATAAAGCAATTGTTTCGAAATTTTCTCCTGGTCCGACACAGAACTTTTTTATAAGCTTTTTTCTGTAGCTTACTGTACGCTCATGCGCGCACTCAACGCACAGCAGCTGCGGCTGCCCAGCATTTAGAAGACATATTTACATACATATATTGATGCATACATATGTACGGAGCCGCGACCATTCGACATGACAAAAATTCAAGATTTATCAAATATTGGCAAATAATTCTACGGGAAATATTCCAATATTGACTATTTTCGAACTGTCGATGTAGGTCAATCAGGATCTAAATGGTTTTGAGCGAGAAGGATGAAAGAACAATTGGATAAATATGATCGTCTCGATTAGGCACCGAATTATTCGACAAGGATGGAGTCAATCTCTCTAGGTGAACTAGCTTGACTATAAAGTTTTGTATTTTTATATTTGATACACCACATTATTCAATCTGTTAATCGTTTTGTATGAATCTTTTCAGGGCGCTTGCAGTTTTGGAGAAGCGCCTTACTTTCTTTGTGGGTTATAAACAAGTACCAAATGATTCGCCGATTTCTTGGTCTGAATACAACTCATTAGGTACTCCAAACCGAGTCACCCAGTTCTGCACGAAAAACTCAGCAATGATTTTGGCCTCTTGGTTTGGTAGATCGTAAACTTCTGACTTCTTACCAAAACAATGAGCACATATTTGTTGCTATAATCATATGTGGGAAACGGACCCACAACGTCTATGGCCCTTTGCTCAAACGGCGAGTTCGCGTTGTATTGCTGTAATCTTCTACGACTTCCCCCACGACTAGACAACTGATCCTCTGGAATTTACCCAGTAAAACCGCTGCTTATTCTTCTTCAGCGTTTAAGTGATACCCAGATGACCTTCACTTCACCCATTGTGGAGCTCCTTTAACACGGACGTAACTCTGGATTTAAGAAAATAATTTGGAAAACAAGCGCTATAATCCCCATATTGAAACCTGGAAAGCCTGCTTGTGAATTCTCTAGCTACCGCCCCATCTCTTTAATCCCTTGCCTGAGAAAACTTATGAAAAAAATCGTTGCTAGGCTCTCCTGCTATCTTCATTCCAACAATCAAATCCATCCAAATCAGGCAGCCTTCGAAAAGGGCCAAGGCACTATCGATGCACTCTTACATCTAGACCAATTCATATCTGATGCCTTATCCAACAAAACCATTTCTCGTTACTTTCACTCGACTTTGAAAAGGCCTTCGATCGTATTGGTATACAGGTCATCCTAAGGCAACTCATCAAATGGAAGGTTGGGCCTCGAATCTACAACTTTGTTAAATCCTTTATTTCCAAACGCAAAATCAAAGTTCTTATTCCCAATATTTCCTCCCTCACTCTACCTCTTGATAACGGCACTCCTCAGGGTTCACCACTATCTGTCATTATCTTCACCATACCATTTGACGAAATAAGTTCTATCCTGTCTAACTTCCCCAATATTCGGCATCAAACATATGCCGATGACGTTATTCTATTTTCAAAATTTTCTTGCCTTAACTCGACAGTTTCTACTTTCGAGGAAATTCTCTCCAGTTTATCCTCATGGTCCTCTTCCTCCGGCGCTTCCATTTCCTATACTAAATCCAAGTTACTACATATTTGCAAAAAAAATAATTGTAGCTTCCCAACACTTACTTTCAACAATACAAATATTCCATGCTCACATACTTTCAAGTTTTTTGGAATTGTATTAGACAGCAAATACTCATTTAAATACCATTGTCAGTACCTCCAAGATAGACTGATAACGAACTCAAACATTGTAAAATACCTGCCATCCATGCGTTCGTTCATTGGTCAAGCTTTACTGGTCAACGTTGTAAGAGCTCTTATCTGTGATCAACTACGCTCTGTAAATCTACGATCATCACGCAAAAAATAATTTAAAAATGCTTGCGGCGCCATATCACACTGCTATTCGCAGAGCGCTTCGGGCATTTCCCACATCACCTATAAAAGCATTTTGGCGGAATTGGGGCTACCGTTCTTGAAAGACAACATGGAGGACAGTATCTGTAAACTTTACCCTAAGCTCAACCACGGCACCTACTTTACGCTTCGTAATGTTTCTACTCATCTATCTACATATGCGCTTTATTCACCAAAGAAAATAACTTACCACTAAAAAACCCTCTCTTAGGTAAACTCGTAACCCTCTGTGGCTGGTTTCAAAATCGCCATTTATAGATCAGTTAGCGCTCTTGCCCAAATCCAGCACTCCCAACGCAGTCTACAACGCTATGTTCGGCGAATCCTTGGTTCGATTCAAACAAGATAACTGGCGGTTTATTTTCACTGACGGCTCCAAAGCAGTACACACTACTTTCGCTGTCGTAAGCGAGAAAAATGAACCAATTTTATACGGCCTACTTTTCCTCTACTGCTCCATCTTTACAGCGGAAGCTACTGCAATATTGCGACTAAAAATACAGGAAAATACATAATTTGTACCGATAGACAATCCTGTTTTCACGCCACCAATCAAGGCAATAATACCAATAACATCATCAGCTGCATTAGACACAATCTCATCTCTTACCCAAATAAGATAAAGATAATGTGGGTACCAAGCCACACCGGCATCGACGGTAACACCTACGCAGACAAAATGGCCAAATACACGACTTTCATCCCGACAGTCACATCCAGCCTCTTCATCAAGAGCGACATATATCGCCTAGTCAACCAAAAAAGGCGCACCAAGCTGGCTCTCGACTGGATAGATTACAATCATAATTACTTCAGAATCAACCCAACCCGGATCAAATCTCACTACCCTTCATCCATACCGTCAACCATGCTCACACTTTTTATACGGCTCCGAATCGCACACATCATACTCACACATGCTCATCTCTTAGAAAAGGGGCGGACCAACCAATGCCCCTTCTGTAATGCCCCAACAAGCGTTCTCGACCTAATTTCTTTCTGCCCAGGACTCGATGCCAAAAGACAACAGAATTTCGCTGGAACTGACCCCACCGCACTTCTTATGAACCCATCTGAAAAAAAACATAAGAACAATGTATGGATTCCTAAAAGTCGCCGACCTACTCCGAAGGATTTAAAACCGTTCATACTTCCCGGACAGCTGATAGCCTCTGATGCTAGTGCTGCATGACAACCCAGTTTATATAATAGTTATTAACATTGTATAAGCTTAATTAAAATTAAAAAAAAAATCCAATTGCCCATGCGTATGCACCCCGTCTTATATACATGTCTGGCAAGTTCTGTTATTGCAGCACCTTACTAGTCACCTGTCGTCTTCCTTTAACTCACCCAGCGGTAGACCAGAAAGCGTGCCCTATCTCGTTATTTGCTGTTGCCATCAAGGCTAATTCATGTTTTTGGCTTGCATCTCTTTTGCTATAGTTGCCGGTCTGTACGCAAAACTTTGCTATAGTAACAATATATATAAATGCATTATATAAAGTTCTACATTTAGTATATTTATTCATATATTATCTTCTATGTATGGTGTTTTATACTGTTAATTTTTAGGGTATCTGACCGCACTTCTTTTTGTTGGAATAACCAAAATAGGCCGCCGCAGCCGCAAAGGAATTCAGAGAAGTTGGAATCTCTGTGAAACACCATAATAAAGAAAAAGTTTTTTCCTAATAGTGGTTGCCCCTCGACAGGCAATGGCAATCCTCCGAGTGTATTTCTGCTTCATAAAAAATATCTGCCGTTCGGAGCTGGCTTGAAACTATTGATCCAAGAAAGGGTGTACACGCCAATTATATATAAATGACCAAACTAGAAGAATTGTTGGTAAGTTTTACAAATCTTGAAATCGAATAACTTGAACTAGAACTTTTTGAAAGGTGGGATTTTCTTTACAAAATATAGGAATTTTGCAGGTATCTGTCATATGTTAACAGGTAGATTAATTTTGTGGATTTGTTGCTAATTATTGATCGTACTTTTAAGTATGCAATTTTATAGTATCTTCTTATTTATAAAACTAGAAGAATATGGTATATAGAAGGCAATTGTAAATATGGTATTATACACCTGATTTTGTTGCAACTCTGTCAATTATCACGTGGAAAGGTGTTTTTGTAATAAGGCTTTCTGTAATAATACATTTAGTGAGAGAAATTTATTTGCCCGTGTAAACATGGCTCTGAAGAGATTGAAAAGTGTGTAGATAGAATAAGACAATATAAAATGTATTATAAATATTTTTACACATTACAGCCAAAAAGTCCAAACGACAAACTGGGCGTCTGAAACATAAGATTGAGAAAAAGGTTCGTGAGCACAATCGGAAAGTACGTCGGGAAGCCAAGAAGAATCCCAAGAAGGGAAGCAAGAAACAAAAACTTATACAGATACCAAATATTTGTCCATTTAAAGAGGAAATATTAAAGGAAGTTGAAGAAGCCAAAAAAAGACAAGAAGAGGAACGAAATCGCCGCCGTGAAGCGTACAAACGTGAACGAAACGATAACAAATTCAAAAGTCTTCAGAACTTGGTGGAAGATGCAAATGCTCGTGTTGAATTGCATGCAGCAACGCATGGTGAAGATAACGTTGTTGAGGTACATCTATTTAAAAGCTATCTAATCAAACCAAATGGTTGATACTCAAATAGAGTTTATAATAACTATTTACATATATATCTGTATATATATACACTTGTGCTAGAAAAAGTTGTTTCTAAAAGCAAACGTCCTAGTGTAATGTGTCCTACTGTACTCCACCACTTTAGAGGTTGTTATAGCCGCGTCCAGTGCCTGGATTGCAGCTTGGCTATCCGAAAGAATAGCGATATTGCCCTTAAAAGAGAAATCCGTGATTAGTAGCCTACAAGCTTTGTTGTTGTTTTAACAGCATAGTTAGCCCTGTCAGTGTAAGTATATCATCGGTCGTCTTCGTCTAGCTCATCTAAGGGTAGGCCCAGGAAACATGCTGTTTCGACAGGTTGGGTCCAGAGCATGATGCAAAGAATAATGTTTATATCATTCTTGGGTCCAGAGGGAGAGGGGGGTTAGATGAGTCGATTTGAGGGGGCATGTGAAGAGGTGGTTAGTGTCGTGCGGGGTACCTTCACATGCCGGACATGTGTTTGGTATGTCGGGGTCAATTCTGGATAAGTAGGAGTTTAACCTGCTACAGTATCCAGAACGTAATTGTGCCAGTGTTACACGTGTCTCGTGGGGAAGCTGGAGTTCTTCATCTGCTATCAGTGGTGGTTGGACTCCGATTACGGCATTCACAGGACGGGAGTTCATGAAGGTGGTAACGGTCTCCCGGTGAATGTCGTTTATTGACTGTCTAAATACTGTCTGGTCCAGTAGGTTTCGGTCAGTTTTGTCCTGGAGTTCGTCAGCGTAGTCAAGGAGGTGTCTCCTGACGTGCCTGGGAGGCGGCTCAGGCTCAAGCAGGTGTCTGCAGGGGTGAAACCTGCGGTAACACCCCAGTAGGAACTGCTTGCTGAGCAATTTGTTGTGCTCCGCAACTGGGAGCATTTGTGCCTCGTTGTGTAGATGTTGGATGGGTGACATCAGGAGGCACCCGGTCGCTGTCCGAATGGCGGTATTTTGACATGTCTGAAGCTTTGTCCACTGCGAATCACTAGTTCCAAGCGACCAGACAGGCGCAGCATAGTTTAGAACCGGCCGGCCAATTGCCTTAAATGTCGAAAGCAACAGTTCTTTGTCTTTGCCCCAAGTGCTGCCGGCCAGTACTTCCACCTGGAAGACACTGCTGGTATTAGGGAGACACACCGATTTTTTAATTCCTGGTCTATGGGAAAATATACCAGCTCCAACACCACAATCCATTTTACTGCCATCTGTATAGACTGTGGTATCGAAGTTGTTTAGAGAGAATCCCTTATTCCATTCTTCCTTAGATGGAAAGAGTGTGGCAAAATTCATATTGAAAGTTACCATCGGGACGATGTAGTTAGTCCTCACCGTGATTAACTCAGCTTGTCTCAATAATAGACTAGCGTGACCATAAGTTATTTCTTTCCAGTGACCCGCGTCATATAACCTAAATGCACTCATGGTTGCCGTCTTCTTTATATGTAGGTCTATTGGAATAACGTGTGTCAGTGCATTGAGAGCCTCTCTAGGATATGATCTGATTGCACCGACCGTTATTGCACAGGCTGATCTTTGTATTCTGTCGAGTTATTTGGTATTGTAATCTCTCCCTAGAGCTTTCCACCAAACTACCGAACGAATACGATAAAATTTGTCGTATAACCGCCTTATACAGGCATAATGTATGCTTAGGTTGAAGACCCCATCTTCTTCCAAGCATACGTTTGCAGGCATATAAAGCAATTTCTGCTTTCCTTACCCTTTCTTCGACGTTTAACTTCCAGCTAAATTTGGAGTCCAGAATTACCCCTCAGTACTTTGCACTGGGTGATAGTGAAAGAGTTTGTCGGTTGATATTTTGTAGGGTGAAAGTTGGTACCTTGTATCTAGTGGTAAAAAGCATGGGTTCTGTTTACGAGGGTTTAAACTTAGGCCACATCCTGTGGCCCAAGTGTTAAGCTCGCCTAACGCCCTTTGGATGATCCCACTGATCGTATTGGGACACAGTCCTGACACCATTAGCACCACATCATAAGCGTACGCTACCACTTTTACCCCACCTCTATTAAGTTTTATTAAGATTTTGCTGAACATAGCCAAAGAAGTGGAGGTAATACTCCCCCCTGTGGAGTGCCCCCGTGAACCTTCTTGGTTATGTTGATATTACCCATATTGGCTTTGATGATCCTGGTTTCTAGCATAGAGATGACCGAGTTACTAATGCAACTGTCCACCTCTAGGTCTATCAACGGACGTTGGATGGCACCTGTACTAACATTGTTAAATGCGCCTTCTATATCCGTGCCGCCATGGCATAATGTTTGCTCTCTAGAGAGCCCTCTATTGTTCGGATTACCTCGTGAAACGCTGTCTCCGTAGATTTGCCTTTAAGGTATGCGTGTTGTGCAGTTGATATACCAGAGCCCTCCAAAGAGCTTCTGAGGTGTATATATAAATGTCTTTCAAAAGTTTTTAACAGGAAAGACGAAAGACCTATTGGCCTGAAGTTCTTCGCTGATTCATGTCCTCTCCTACCTACTTTTGGTATGAAGACGACCTTGACTAGTTTCCAGCTATCTGGAATATGGCCTAAGTTTAAACACGCTTTAAAAATTTCCTCTAGCCATGGTAGGATACAATCCAAGGCTTCCTGTAACATCTTTGGAATGATCCCATCTGGCCCCGGAGATTTAAAAGGTGAGAAAGATTTCATTGCCCATGCAACTTTCTCCTTGGTAATTATTTCATTTGCAAGATGCTGTGGATTATATTGGCTCCGCCTAATATTTCTCCTCTCACTTTCGTGAGCGCTGCATCCCGGAAAATGCGTGTTTAGCAGAAGTTCTAGCAATTCTTCTGCCGTAGCAGTCCAAGTTCAATCAGTTTCTTAACCCAAGAAGCCATTGAATGGTCTTTGGAAAGAACACGGCTGAGCCTAGCAGAATCCCTGGTGGATTCGATTGACGAACAAAATTCCCTCCAGCTCTCTTTTTTGGCGGCCCTGATTGCCTTCTTGTACTGTCTCCTTTCTCTGTACAATTCCCAATTTCCCGTCGAGTAGCTAAGGTTAAACGTTGATCCAGATTTTTCCCTTAGTTTTAAGAGCTCACTGCTCCACCAAAGAGGGTAAGTTTTTTTACTAACTTTTATAGGGTAGGACGTTTTGTAGGTCCTACTAAATGCCTTTTCCAGTGTTATGACCCTACTCGCAAGGTTTATCCGTGAGAGTGATTTGAGGGATAGGAATCTTTCCTATCCTCTTGTTTACTGCATTTTTGAACCTCTTCCAGTTGGTTCTTAAAGGATTTCGATACGGTGAGGGTGGATCTACCTTAAGATCCAAATCGTAGAGGATCCAAGGACTTTTTATTGGATATCCTCCAATTATCTTCTCTTACTGAGCTATTTTCAGACAGTAAAGTAACATCAATCACTTCCTCCCATCCTCTGAAGTACTCCGTAGTAGGGAAGGTGAAAGTGGGAGTGTTACCCTGTTACATACCGATAAATAAAAAAAAAATATTGATAATAAAATTATATTAAGACTCAGCTTGATCGTTTGTCTCAGAGCTTCCCCACAACGCATGCCTCGCGTTGACGTCACATCCGAGTAGAAGGATTTTGTTACAGGTTCCTTCAAGCACAAGCCTCCTCGGGCGGAGCTGGCCGATCATGTGCCATATAGATGGATGCAAGTGTGATGCTGACACCGTCAGCGGCTTCCACCTCAACGGCCGTCACATCCTGTGAACTATATGATGGGATTAAAAATATGTTTAAGTGTTTTTTGGCTACAATACATGATCTAGGATTACCTTGAGTACGCTTATAGTAAAGATTGTAGTTTCTTTCCGGGAACCCCTTCACCTCGTTGCTCCGCACCCAGGGTTCCTGGATTAAGGCTATGTCAACGTTCTCTTCCCCTAGGAGAACGGTTAGGTTGTCCGTTGCAGTCTGTGAATCCTGCAGGTTAATTTGGACAACCTTTAACACCATTTTTTATTGGTTTGTTTTCCCAGGTTCAGCGTCATTTAATTGCATGCCAGTCAGCAGTTCGCAGCAGTGCCGTCGACCTCATCCTGCTTCTCCTCCGTATTCGCAGAACGGAATATCTTCAGCTGGGCCTTCCGTATCCCAAACCGAAGTTTATTTTCCACTTTTTGCAGTGGTTCAAAGTTCTCTTCTGTGATTTGAAGAAGGAACGACACGCTGTGCTTCTGCGGAGCCTCCGCTTTGATGATCGACCAATCGGTCATCGGCACTGAGCCTGGAGATAGGGAATTAATTGATTGGCTTCAAACTCCATGTTTGGTATCCAGATGTGAGTCCTCGGCCTTCGTGGTATCCCGCTGGCTGGAATGAGCTTGAGCCTCAAGCCCTCCCAACTGTTGTGAATTTCGCCAATCGCGTTTGTCAGGAAATGCAATCAGTACTGGCCATCACATTTGATTACCCTGCAACCGCAAACCACTTCCACCGAGTCGAAACCTGGCGATTGACCCTCCGGGTTCGTCATGACATGGTCGACGATTATGCGAGACAACCACGCCTCAATCTCCGACCATTTGCCAAGCACAGGTTTGCCGCGGTTGGAAGTTTCGTCCACCAGTGCCATTTGAAGATGGTGCCGTGCCACCTCACTGAATTGTTTGGTAAGTTTGGGGACAATCGCACCCTGATCTAAGATCTTGTGCTTCTTTGTTGCCCTCTTGTTTTCGTCTTGCAAACGGTTAGCTTTTTTTGGCCTCTGTCTTTCGGGCGGTTTGGAATGCCAGGTATTCGTCCCCACCTTTTGACACCTTGCCTTGTCAGCCTCATCTTTGGGATGCGAGAAACTTCTGGTAGAGCTTATACCTTGATTGGCCATTATTACCGCGCTTTTGCCCCATGGCTTTAGCGGATGTTGTCGGTTCATTTATAGTTGTTGGCGTGCTGTGGCCCACAGCTTTACCCTCAACTGTTTCCTGGCTAGAGGCCAGGAGCTCATCCTCCGAGGAAGATCCGATCCCCAGTTTGTCATGGGTGACCGATCGTTTGTCCTGTCGCCTAGTATGTGTGTCCGTTTGTCTGTCCTATGCTGTGAATGCGTTCGTCTCTCTTTCCGTCACTGTCCGTCTGTTTTTCGCCACTACCCGATTTTTGTTTTTTGTTTGCTTTTATGATTCTGGTTCGTACGGTCACCTGCCCCGCCCAGGGAGCTGCGCATGTCGCCATACGCGGTGACCAACCCCACCAAAGAGGCACGGGTCGCATCACACCTTGGGTTGAGGGAGTTTTTTTTAACAAACTTTACGTTTTCGGCCTGTGTGGTTCGCGGGAGACCTACTCTCCTATCTTCCATATCTGGGAGGTGTTTCCATATCCACCACCCGGCGATGCACCCTCTAGGGATAACAGACTCCCCAAGGGATGACGACTGGACGTCACGTAAATTTAAATTACATGACATATGCCAGGCTGAAGCTCTAGCAATTGACGCTGTACTGAAGTGGGCTCAGAAAGAATTGAAAATGGAAAAACTAGTCATATATAGCGACAGTCGCTCTTGTTTGGAAGCTATCCAAAATCGGAGCAATCATAATCCCTTAATTGCATCAATTCATCAGCACCTGCACCTTCTTCGCCAGGGACACAGAATTGACTTTTACTGGGTCAAATCACATATCGGTATTGAAGGAAACGAGCGCCCAGATGAGCAGGCAAAAGAAAATACAAATCAAGGAGTCGATCTAGTATACACTGAATTTCCTTTAAGCTATGCTTTACGGCAAATACGTCTTAAAATATGCAAGTCATGGCAGCAGGAGTATGCCTACGATACCACTGGCTCCATTACAAAGACTTCCTAATTCTTGAAGATACGCAACTAGAAGTATTCTATTGCAGCATTTGCCACAAACGGCTCCACCCGAACTCTACCTCGGTTAGGTGCACTAAGTGCAACGGGTGGAGCCATCTTAAGTTCTGCTCAGGCCTTAAGATACAGGGAGTGGTCCACACGGTATGTGGCCACGTGTTGCTCCCGCCAGGCTCATAAAGTCGACTATCAATCTTACTCGTAAGTCGGTTACAGTTCAGTTGTAAGAGTTTAAAACTCCTCGGGAGTGTGATCGTAACTCGGGGACTGAGGGACGCGTGATGTTGTCTGCGTTGGTCCTGCTGTGCATTTCGCAAGAGTTGTGGTAGCCTGACGTTGACGGACGGCCGCGCCGCAGAGGGCGGTTGCGGGTGCAGAGCTCTGCAGCAGGGGGCAACGAAGTCGCGTGTCCACTCACGGGTGGTGCGCAGGCCCAGAGCACCTCCGAAAGTGGCACCAGCCATTGCAAGAATTGCATTGGACTGTTGTCAGGTTCCGAGGGATCCTGGTCTGACACACGGGATAGGAGCAGGAGGGCTGTGCGTCGTTGGGGAAGTTGTGTTCGCATGAGGGCTCTTTACCGTTGAAGTGTTGGTGGCGGCAGTTTGAACGGTCTTCTCGTGTCGAACTGTCACTTTACTCTTTAAATTTTTATGTAACGAATAATCTTTTGCTTTCGAAAAATTATTAGTAGTAAAAGCTAATTAGATATGGTACCAAATGTATGCAAAATAAGTTCTTAACAGTAATAGCTATGCAAATAGGGCAATTGGACATTCCAGCCACTTAACTATCTTCAAATGGCGAGTGAGCACATGATACTACTCATTATCATTCTGAATTAACTTTTTCTTATTTTGAATTTACATATTCCAAATATGAATTTATATTTCTCATTATTAACTGTTATGTTCCCAATATAATTTAATACTTTCTCATTTTGATTTATATTTTCTCATTTTTATCTTAAATTTATCAATTTCAATTTACGCATTATCTCTATAATTTTACATTTTCTCATTATTATCTAACATTTTCTCTATTGAACTTGAAATGTGTAGTTTTGCAAAATTTTATCTCAAATCAAATTTCTTACAGATAATAGTTTACATATTATTATTCATATTTATAGAAGACATATTGTTCTGCCAATAGTAAGGAGCAGTCATTGAAACAGTACTTTAAAGAATTTAAAAAAGTGGTTCAGAATGCTGATGTTATTTTGGAAGTGGTTGATGCTCGTGATCCCCTTGGAACTCGATGTTTAGAGGTTGAACGAGCTGTACGATCTGCACCAGGCAACAAGAGGCTGGTGTTAATATTAAACAAAGCCGATTTAGTCCCACGTGAAAATCTTAATAGTTGGATCCGGTATTTCCGGCGTTTTGGTCCAGTAACTGCCTTTAAAGCGTCAACTCAAGATCAATCTTCAAAATTAGGACGCCGAAAACTAAATCAAACAAATACCGAAAAGGCAATGCAAGGTTCCGTATGTGTAGGAGCCGAATTGTTAATGTCGATGCTAGGTAACTATTGTCGTAATAAAGGAATTAAGACGTCAATTCGAGTTGGTGTTGTCGGCATACCGAATGTTGGAAAAAGTTCTATAATAAACTCTTTGACTCGGGGGAAAACTTGCTGCGTCGGCTGCACTCCAGGTGTTACAAAGTAAGCATAAATCATAAGGTTAAATTTGAATTTTTTTAGATTTCTTTCTAAATTTAAGGGTAATGCAGGAGGTGGAACTTGATTCGAAGATAAAACTAATTGATTGTCCAGGAATTGTATTTACAAACTCTGGAAAAGATAATACGGAGGCTGTTGTTCTAAAAAACGCCCAACGAGTAGGAGATCTTAAGGATCCTTTTACGGTTGCTGAAAGTGTACTTAAGCGAGCAAGTAAAGATTATTTCTGCAAGCTCTATGACATTACCGAATATGACAGTTTTGAAGAATTTTTTGCGAAAAAAGCAGCTCGTATGGGTGAGTAAATGTATCTGCAGATCTTAATTTTTCATTTTCAATTGCATGTATATTTGCATACTGTAGTTGTCTAGCTTACAAGTGCCAAATATGATTAATGTATGACACAATTTGCAAAAATTATAAATCTTCCGATAGGATGATTAATTTTGCTTCACCTGGTACTAATATGTGTTGCTCTGCCTTTCACGCAAAATACAGAGTGGTCCATGTGGTGGTTTTTTTGTTATAAGTTCACACAATTAACAAAAATCAATATTATTGTATATAATATAAATATTGGGTATGGGAAAAGTTTCCGCCCTCGTAAAAGAGGTTCGCTGCTGATACTATTTTTGTGTTCGCTCTAGTAATATACTGGTGATTTGCAGGTGTATATTATATTTGAGAGCTCCTTTTTTATCTGACGTCAAAAATGTCTACGTTCGTCCCGAAAAAACAGCATTTGCGGGAAGTCATGTTTCATTATTACCTTTTCAAGAAAATTGCAGCTGAAACGTGTCGTATATTGATCAATATTTACGGTAATCACGCTCTTTCAAATACAACTTGTAAAGAGTGGAGAGGGATATCGAGAGACGTTAGGTAACGTGTGAGATGCTTCTCGAACGGCAGAAAAGAAAAGGTTATCTGAACTGTATCGTCACTGGCGATGAAAAATGAATTTATTATGAAAGCGTCCAAAAAGTTAGAGCCTGCCAGCTGAACCAGGTCCATCGAAAGCGAAAACATCCCCGAGAGTCCCGCGTAACCTTGGCACAATTACGTTCTGGATACTGTAGCAGGTTAAACTCCTACTTATCCAGAATCGACCTCGACATACTTAACATATGTTTAGCATGTGAAGGCACCCAGCACGACACTAACCAGCTTTTCACATGCACCATTAAAACCCACTCATCTAACACCCCTCTCCCTCTAGACCCAACCCGTCGAAACAGCTAGTTTCCTGGGCCTACCTTTAGATGAGCTAGACGAAGACGACCGGTGATGATGACCGACGCTACACTGACAGGGCAAAGGTACTGCTACAACAACAATAACAACAGCGAAAACATTCTCATGGTAGCCGGAATGATTCGGGTTTTTCCCGACCAAGTGCTGCCGCCCCAGCAATCTTGCTCCAAATACTTCTCCTCAGGGCTGCTATTGAATACAACCCTGCGCCAGAGGTATTCTATTGCTGCGTATGCCATAAACGATTCCACGCGCACTCCAAATCGGTTAGGTGCAATAAGTGCAAGGCATGGAGCCACCTTAAGATTTTCTCACGACTTAGGTCACACAGGGAGTGGTCCATACGGTATGTGACTCCCGCTAACAGGCGTCCGATGCCTCAACGGCTACTACCCCCCCTGATAGGCCAACCGCCACCACAACCCATACCTTTGGTATGCACCTATCGGTGCAACACAACTCCCCCAACACAGCCCATTCCCTTCCCTACTACTCCAACCCCAGTGCGGGGACAAACCAGCAACTCTTGGTCTGCCGCACGGTCTGTTCTATGTGTTAGATGCTCCCTGTAATGGAGCACAATAAACTGCTCAGCAAACAGTTCCTGTTAGGGTGCTACCGCAGGTTTCACGAGATCCAAGACTGACAATAATCGACATTCACCGGGAGACCGTCACCACCTTCCTAAGTTCCCGACCATCGAATGCCGTATTCGGAGTCCAACCACCACCTATAGAAGATGAAGAGCTCCAGCTTCCCCGTGAGACCCGCGTAACATTGGCACAATTACGTTCTGGATATTGCAGCAGGTTAAACTCCTACTTATGCAGAATTGATCCCGACATACCAAACATATGTTTGCATGTGAAGGCATCCCGCACGACACTAACCACCTTTTCACATGCCCCTCAACCCACTCATCTAACACCCCTCCCCAACCTGTCGAAACAGCATTTTCCTGGGCCTACCTTTAGATGAGCTAGACGAAGACGACCGGTGATATACCTTACACTGAAGGGGCTTGTATTACTGCTACAACAACAGCGAAAAAAAATATTCATGTTTCAAAGGTTATGCTGTGCATCTGGTGGGATCAGAAGGTTGTCTCTATTATGAACGCCTTAAACCATCTGAAACCATCACTGGCGATAATGCGTTTGAATCGAGCTCTCAAAGAAAAGCGGCCTAATGGGACGGTAGACATAACAAACTGATTTTGCTGCATGACAACGCCAGGCCACACGTTGCTAAATCGTTCCAGAAATATTTAGAGGGAATGGGAATTCTTAACCCACCCGCCGTATTCCCCAGACAATGCATCTTTGGATTACCATTTGTTTCGATCAATGCCCTCAGTCCTAATTGGAGAGCGGGTCACTTCTTAAGAGAGCATCGCAACCTGGCTCAATAATGGATCAAGTCAAGTTGTTAGAGGAGTCCGTATGCTGCCCGAAAGATGGAGTAAAGTTTTAGCTTCCTCGGTGACGGTTTTTAGCTCTATCTCTAAATCGTTATTGGTTTGTTTGTATAACATCGGATATGAAAAAGCTCCTCATAAAACCCCACTGCCGTTCGGAGGAGATATAAAATTGTATTGTAGGTCTCTCTATTGTGTAACATCAAGACGCACACTACAAATTGGGGGAGGAGCTCGGCCAAACAGCCAAAAAAGGATGTAAGAGCCAATTACATTACAATGGTACCCACTTTTTATATACGAAGGAATAGTGAGTAACACAATAACAAGAATAAAAGTCAGAGAGTATACAGTTTTAAGCTTTGCTTTGGCTGCTTACCCCCTCTTAGTGGAGTTTGGCAAATAATTGGTGTAAATACCTGTGAAATTGCAGAATTGTGCTGCATTTTTGCAGTTTGAAAATTGTATGATTTATTCACGCATTTCGGCTATAGACACGCTTCTTTTGTAAGTTTATTCAAGTTATGTTGGAAAAGCCTTCCAGGAGAGACTAGCATAGTTATTGCGTACACACATATTTTGCGACTTTATGTACTTTACATATAAGTAAGGCGGCGTAGAACTGTAGGTTCCTCCATTTGTGGAATGACATCAAGACGTCTACCACAAATTAGAGGAGGAGCTCGGCCAAACTCCTTGCAAAGGGTGCTCGCGCCAAGTATATACACATATAATATAATATGTATAATGGTATGTATTAATATATTTCATATTTACTTAACAATTACAGGAAAGTTTTTGAAAAAAGGAGTGCCAAATGTCGTTGCAGCAGCTCGCAGTGTGCTTAACGACTGGAATAGTGGTAAAATTAAATATTGTACACAACCGCCTGAAGCTGAGCAAGGTGATGAGGTCCACGTTAGTGCCTCAATAGTACATTCTGATGCTCGTGAATTTGATGTGAATAACTTCCATGCAATGGAGACAGACATTTTAAATAGTTTTAATGTCAATAATGAGGAAGTTATGAGAATTGATTCAAGTGGACCTGTGGAGTTGCAAATGCCGTTGGATGATGATGAACTGAAGCAGTCTTTGAACGTCGTAATTAATGAAAGTGTAATTACAAGCAAAAAACGTAAAATGAAAGACTCTGATGATTCTAAAAAGGATCTTGCAATGAATTTAGAAGGTAATATGTGATTAAGACTTTACATTCTGTCAAAAAAATATCGGGAATTGTTCATTTAAAAAGTGCGCGTTACACATACTTATGTCTAAATTTCTTTTGCTGGAATGTTGGTACAACTGTCCTCTATAGTGTCGCAGAGTTTGAGCGTGATCTGTCAATTAGCTTGTTTTTGGCATTGAATTATATCAGTCAACCGCTGGTGTGCTCTGCGATTTTCACTATGGATAAAAATATCCAACAAAGAATTTGTCTTAAATTTTGTGTTTTGAACGGGATTTCGTGTGCCAAATCGCTGAAAGTGTTGCAGAAAACCTATGGCGAGTTATGCTAGAGCTTCATCAAAAACACGGGTCTACGAGTGGTATAAGGCTTTTGCAGAAGGCCGAGAACTCGTGGAAGATTTGCCCCGATCTTGTCGCCTATCAACGTCTTCAACGGATGAAAACGTCGACAAAGTCAAGGAAATTGTGCTGGAAAACCATTATTTCAGTTTGAGGGAGGTAGCTCCTGACCTTAGAATGCCTCACGAATCAATTCGCAACATTTTATACCATCAATTGGGCAGAAGAAGATGACTGGACTAATCGTTGGCATTGGTGTATTGCTTCGAATGGAGCCTATTTTGAAGGCGACAAAATAAATTTCGATGATTAAACAATTATTTTGAGTTTTATTGAACAATTTTCGGTACTTTTTTGACAGAATGTATGTTAACTTTTAACGTCTCTGATTGTAGCTATAAAATGCTTTTAGTCAGATAATGTCGCTGACAAAGAGTTGCCACAAGGTTCAATAAATATATGAAAAGGTGTTAAGCCGCATCGTGAGCATTAACAAACCTAACGAGCTACCAGCTCAAATAAATGAAGCCACAAATGAGCTCACACAGATTTTCAAGTAACAGTCCCTAAATTCTCGTTTCTTCCGCTCTTCCAAAGATTTCTAATTTTTATAAATTTAAAAATTCTAATAATAATATATTAATAAAATGGATCTCTCATATCGAAATGAACAAAGCTATTTTTTAACAGTTAATGAACATGAGTAATTTTCGTTCTATCGTTCATGTAGTACGTGACTAGGGCGGTGGGGTCATCAGTTGTTCTTTTTGCAGCAGTTTACAAAACTCTGCTCAATGTAGGGAATCTATCGGTCATCGTTGTTGTTCTATCCCATCCAATGGCAGGCCATAAAAACGGCTGTGGACTAGTGAAGAGGTGGTTAGTGTCATGCGGTGCCCCGCACATCCCACATACTGAACATGTGTTAAGTATGTCGGTAAATTCTGTATAAGTAAGAGAAAGTTTTAAGCAAAATGAAGAAATGTATTTTGTTATGTATTAGTGGGCAAATGATTATTCAAGAATGTAAAAACTTAATAATTGTCCTATTACATTAAAATTTTTTACATTACAAAAAAGTATAGTACTTCAAATATATAGTACGTACGTAGATTTATCATATTCCTTAATAAATGTTTGTTTCGATAGTTTGATAAATGCTGTGAACAATAAAACATGGCAACAATAAAGAAGCTGGGCACATTTAAACCACCAAATCGCAAGAAAAAAAACAAAAACAAATTAGCTGCTAAAACGTGCATGAAGCACCAAAAGTTTTTTCTAATAGCGGTCGCCCCTCCGCAGGCAATGACAAACCTCCGAGTGTATTTCTGCTATGAAAAAGCGACTCAAAAAATATTTGCCGTTCGGAGTCAGCTTAAACCTGTGGGTCCCTCCATTTGCCGAACAACATACAACATCAAGACGCACACCACAAATAACTAGTAGGATCAACTCAGCCAAACACCAAGAAAGGGTGTAAGCGCATTTATATATGTATATATAATATAGTATATATGTATGTGTATATATATAGTATATATGTATATATAGTATAATAAAAAATAGTAATAGATTAGAATTGTATATACGCATAATGATTTTTCAATGGAAATCCAGAAAATTTTGGTTAAACAATTATAATATGAAAATACAGTATTAATGTATTGTACTAACAGGAATTACTCTTTTTCATTTCTTTAGGTAATCAAACTCTGAATAAAAACATGAAAGATGCAATTAAAAAACGAAAGAAGCAGAATACACGCAGCGAAAAGAAAATTTCTCAAATAACTGATGTCCTTGATGGGTTCAGCCTGGAAACAAATACTGATAATAAATATGTCTTTAACGAAGACTATGTAATGGAATAAAAGGATGAATAATCATATGTATATAGTTCAAATTAAGGATTTTTAAAATGCTTGTACGTTAGGACACAAGTTGTATCGTATTTGCAGAAGAGTTTATTTTTGTCACCCCCGTGCATTTTCGGATAGCTTGGGATTAAAAAAAAAAACAGACATCCGCATTGGTCTTTGGACTTAAATCCCAAAAATTGGCCAAAAATTATATAAAACTTGGTTGAGTAATACCTACATCTTAAAATGATGGGTTGTCAAAGAATAATACTCTAAACAATTGTATGTATAATGAAAGCAGGAATATTTCTTTTGCATAGATTTTCGATCTACGAGTGTCTGTTCTTGGTCCTTAAGAAGTCAAGGTAAAATGAAAAAAAACTTTTTACAGAGAAAATACATAAAAAATTATGTATCCGAAGAGGACGCCTAAGCGCCAAGTAATGAAGCGGCGCGATGGTAAGCTTGGCCAGTCACAAAATTTTAGTTTCAAATGTCAAAAGGTGTAGTCAAAATTCTATGGTCGTTCACAGCAAAGCACATTCGTCAAATTGCCAATTAATAAATCGCCAAAGTAACGAACTAGCGGGAGTACCCCTAGTGAGTTCTATAAGTTTTATTTTGTTAAATAAAATATTTTATGTACTTTGATTCATGTACTTATTTATCGCTAACCCATTATTTTAAAAAGTATTAGTCTATAAAGCTATAAATTATTTTTGGTAAATTTTTGGACTTTAATTTTAAACTGACTGGGTTTTCCCACTACAGATAGTCAGTTTTGTGTACATCTTACTCTGCATCCCCTAGCTATCAGAAAATTCGCGTGTAGTGACAAAAATTAACACTTCCATTATTTGTATGTATCAAAACATAAATATATAGAAACAAATACTGATTATAAGAATAATACAAATATTACATATGTAGTATGTACGTACATGAGAATAATCAGTAATCTAGTTTAAAGTATTTTGTACATACACACATGCTTATTTTTTATGTATTAATACATATGACTTGATACCAAGGCACATTAAATAGGTTGCAGGAGCAATGTACAATACATTTTGCAAATTGTGATTTTTTTGTATTTATTTGGCCTGTAAATTGTTAAATTTTGTTAGGGTTACTCTGATCTGTCAATCCTTGTTTATAGATTTTGACATTCTAGGGACCAAAAGCAAAAACAAAATGCATTGCTCTTCTTTTTGCTCTACTTCTGCTACCTGTTTAATGTGTCCTGCTTGGTATGCGCATTTGAAATAAAAACATCCGTAATAATATGCCACAGAAATTAACGTCTGAAAATGCTTTATTGTTTAAGAAAAAAAATTTGTTTATTGCTTGTTGAGAAATGTCGTCCGTTCTACTGTATATTGTTGAGTCCAAGTCTCGAAAATTGGACAAAGACACGATACGTTTGCAGTTTTTTTGTTGGAGTTTGCGTAGCTACGGTCCTGTGGTGGTTACTTCTACTTAACTTGAATTTTTCTCTGAAAGCAGCTATCGTAATATTAGCAGCAATGGACGCTTTAATTGGTAAGCACGATATTCGAAGAGTTTATATTATGTTTATTTGCGCTGCGGCATGGCATACATTTTCAAAACAGGAATAGGCTTTTTATTCACTTCGAGTATAAAATGTATTAGCTTTTTAATACTGGCTGGAATGGCAGGCAAATCTGGAAGAAGTTATTTAAGAGCTTTGAGCTTCGCATTCATCATATCAGGTATTTAAAACAAAACATGTTTTTATATTTCACAATTTGGTTTCCATTCATACATTTTCAGGACCTATAGCTAATTTGGCAGCAAATGGTGGAGAAGTTGTTCACGTATTTGCTTGTGCCACAACACTCACATATAACTTGACAAAGACCCGGTTGGATCTCATGACGAAACCATTTCAAAACACTTTAGCTACTATGAAGGGTGATGTGGCTGATGTAGGAACATCGTTTGAAAAAATAAGTGAAATCTTGGAACCAATGCGTGCAGAAGTAGAGGGAGCATACGTTGATCCAAATTATGTATTACCTCGTCGTAAAGTCGAAAATATGGAAGAGTATATACAAAGGACATATTCCAAAAAATTTGAAGACCGATGTAAAATGCAGCTAACAAGAGGCGAACAACGTTGCCGTGGAGCATTTGCTAAGGCATATGTTGAATGTGAGATTAAATTACCCCGAATTGTTCGGACCTTGTTATGCTGGCCGTTCCAAGCCGATTTTATATGTGGTATGAATTTGTTGGGAAATCCGGACAATCTTTGTAATCCTAGTGAGGTACTGCCCAACAACTTCGGAGAAAGCTACGCTCAGTTGGATGACGCTGAAAAACTATTAAAGCAGAATGCCTCCGAAGTAGAAGTGAAATACAAAATCAAATCTCCTGTACCACAAGCTGCTCAAAGGTAGATGATTTTGATTTATTTGATTGGTAGCTATCTAGTTGCAGCGTACGCTCAGAATCAGGGACCGGAATCATTATGGGCTTGATCTAAAATTAATATTTAATTATTATTTTGCAACTTTCAAATTTGCGATCAATAATAATAAGTTTCTGAGTTCACCTCATCTTAACCCTTGTGTTGCCACCCGGGTAGTAGCCGGGTGCCCATTGGCCCCCAAATGGTATTCCAAGCATTTAGATCACCGCACAAAATAAATTGAGAGGAGAAATTACAAAAGATGCGCGTGATTTCCACTGAGGAAAATTCTTGGGTGGGAGGAATGTACATGGTCATGGCTAAACAGCTAATGTTGAAATACTGGACTAAATTTGAACTAATTTGTTTGGAATATTTTTCCTAACAAGTATCGCTACTCCCTGTTTCTTTGCAGTTATATGGTCTAAGTTATGGATATAGCCTACATACATCTTGGAAGTATAAGGGTATTGGCTATGAGAGATGTGAGTTTCATTAACTCACGTCATTTCATCTCATGAAACTTATGCCACTGTGCCGCGGAACCGTGGAAATATTGACGATAGCCTGCTCAACCTAGTGTTATGTAATGCTATCTTTTATTTGTATGTTAAGATTGAAGCATACAACTAACTATCAGCATAATGGAAGGATTAAAATGAATCAAAAGAAGTTTCACTTTTGTAGCGCGGCCCCGGCGAAGTCTTTTTTATATATTTTTTTCAATAACCACAGATACGGGAGGCGTATTGTGTCAACCTGTTTTGGTGCATAACCTTCAATTTCATTAATATCCTTTTGCAAATCGCATCTTCAGTCTCATTGTCGGAGTCTTCATTCAATCTAAACACTTCAATTTAGTTGAGAAAGTTTCAAATTGCATCCGAAGCAGACGTAGGGGTAGAGCATTAAATTTTCAGCCTCACTAATTATTAACTAGTAAAATTTTCCAGTAAACGATTATACTCATTAATAGTGGGCTTGGATTCTATTCCTTTATGAATGGAAATATGAATAGGTAATATTGGGAAATTGCTGCCAATAGAATAATATGTGAATGGAATTTATGCTGTGTTAACAAATCCCTCCGAAATTCCGATCGTCCCCGATTGTTTTTTGGCTTACGCTTTTATGCTTTGAAATTTTTTTGTGGCATATGAACATACCATAATCTGTGCTTTGAATAATAATTGGCTGATTTGCGTGTCCTGCATGTTAAAAGGTTAAAAGCCCAAAATGAGTTAGGATGTTGGATTTAATTAGCAAATTTTAAGAATTTTATTTTTTAACGTTTTTAATATTTAGCTCTATCATGAATTTTAATGATAGCATTTCCTCGTATTCTGAACAAGAAGAAGAACGGTCTCAGGCAGCGAACTTCTAAACTTAAATTGTTTATTGTTATTGTTTCATTAAACGATTTTATAAAATACGATCCCTTCACATTCCTTGGGATATTGTTAGTATTTGTAAATTTTTCGTTAAAATTATTTAGCAAAATCAATCCATTTTTTTATTTCTGCATGAATTTCTAATATATTTTTGTGCATTTTTCATTTTCTCAGTTTTCAGTTTCATCTTGTTTACATATTTTTAGTTATTTATTTCTCTACAGCTGTTTTTAGGCCATAGTATTTGCTATTAAATTTCAAGAAGTTTTCAAATATAACTTTCAAAATAGTGCAATTTTTACTTAAATGTTTAATTATAATAGATTTACAAATGTCTTTTCCGGTTGAATATCTGCAAAATTTAGTGATTCTTGCAGAGAATGAAATAGCATATTTTCTTCTAAAAACTTTACATATGTATTTATTTTGTGAGTTCTTTGAGATTATGTAACTATTTATTATGTAAAATATGGCAGTTATTATTTTACCTTTTCTGCAATGTATGGATGTAAAGTGTGGGATGGTGGGGTATTTTTTTTATTGTGGTGAGTATTTATGTCTCCTGGGATGATCGAGTATTCGGTAAGGTTTATATCGTGTGGGATTCATTATCAGACTATGAGTAATCGAATACTTCAATCGAACCGTAGCAAATTAAGTAGAGGGTTAAGGAAATTAGTGTTCTAAGAAGAAAAGAAAATATGAATGCGTTAGTTTCGTATACGGACTTTATGGACTATTTTCCTGATTCCGTGGTTACTGTGGAGTGTCTGTTGTCTTTAACTATTTCTTCTTTGTACCTTTTTACGAGTTTGGTTCTTATTATTGGTTTATTCTGCCCAACAAAATTTTGTCTCTGGCTTTATAATATGTAGTTTCTTGCCTATGGAAAATTATTTCAAATTTGTATGTACTGGTTGACATTTCTAATGAAGAATTAAGTTTTCTAAAGAGCTTTCGCTACTGTTTACAGTAATTGAATTTAAATTAGAAGTAGGTAGTCTTGAAACGGAGCCCGCAACGATGCTCAATTGCCTGATTTGTAAAATTGTTCATGATTGTGTTTTTCTAATTCATTAAAAAAAGGTCTGCTGCCTTGGAGAGTACAGCTCCTAAAGCGTAATTGGAAGCGTTCGTGGCCAACTCAAAGCTTTTTTCAAACTGTGGTTAGGGAAGTATATTATCATCAGATGGCAAGCAATTTTTAAATTCTTTAGAGGTTGCTACTTGTACTGTTAAATTTATATAGCCTTGGCTAAAAGTATTAATTACTGAATTTTTCGTTTTAAAAATTTAATTTATTAATAAATCAGTATAAATAAAAGGAATTAATGATAAAACCATTAAATTTTAGAAGGTCTACCCTTTGCTTTAATAACAGCGTCAATGCTCTGGGGCATTACGTTCTAAAATAACCCACATGTGGTCTATGCGGTTTAGATCTGGAGATTCTGCTGGCCGATCTAACAAAACAATGTTTCTTCAAACCAACGCATCGTAGTCGCTGATTTGTCAAAAAGAGCATTGTATTGTTGTCTTGTAACCAGAGAAAAAGTGCAGTTTCTAATACAAGGTGAAGTCCAAAATAAACAAGACTGGCGTCATAGAAATGTTTTTTAATGAGTTAGTGCGTTGGAAGTCATCCCTAGCTGACTTCCAGTGAAAGCTTGGCGACATTCGGTTCAGTGGAAGCGAAGTTATTGCGTCTAATGTGTCTGTATGTATGTTTGTATCATCGGTACAAAAATGAGTTTCGAACAAAGAGTTAATATCAAATTTTGTTTTAAAATTGGTAAAACGTTTACCGAAACATTTGAATTGATGAAAAAAGTTTATGTCGATTGTCTATCTCGTGCCAGAGTTCATGAGTGGCTTACACGTTTCAGAGATGGTTGTGAGGACATAAATGACAATGAACATACGGGCCGCCCAAACTCAGTAATTACCGAAAACTCCATTGAAATAGTTCGTAAATTTGTCAAAAACTGAAATCATCGTTGAAATTCATAGAATCGGAGTTGAATATCTCCAAAACATCGAATTATCGCATTTTAACTGATCATTTGGGCTTCCGAAATGTCTCTGCACGTTTCATTCCGCACAAGTCAACTGAGGATCAAAAATTGCTCATAAAAGAGGCGAGACAAGACGAGAACTTTTTTTACAACATTTAATCTGGTGATGAAACGTGGAGTTTCCAACATGCACCTTAAACTAAGCGTCAAAGTGACAAATGGAAGGCTGCAGACGAGCCATCACCCAAAAAATCGCGCTTGAAGAAGTCAAAAATCAAGTTGATGCTCATTTGTTTTTACGATTCCAAGGGAATTGTCCACAAGGAGTTCGTGCCAACAGGCCAAACCGTGAATGCAATTTTCTATCCTAGCGTTTTGGAGCGTTTGTAGCATCGAAGTCGCCCTGAATACCGTGAAGGAGGAACCTGATGATTAATGCATGATAATGCACCATCCCATCGATCCACTCTTGTGACTGATTTTTTGACTAGAAATCGCATTTTAACCATCAATCACTTACCGTATTCGCCTGATATGGCTCCCTGTGACTTCTACCTATTCGAAAATTGCATTTGGCCATGAAAAGAAAACGTTTTGCGTCCGTAGAGGCCATCCAAAAGCCTTGTACCGACATCCTGAAGGACATTCTGATCAATAACCTGAAACACTCTTTCGAAAAGCTTTTAGATCGCGCAAAACAGTGTATCGAGGCCAGAGGAGACTATTTTGAATAAATAAACTCGAAGTTATCAGAACAAAGCTCCTGTCGATTCTATTTTAGATCAGTCTTATTTATTTTGGACTTCACCTTGTATATTTATGTACTTTTGACCCATCAGCAGTCATACATCCCCAGATCATATTGCTTCTTCCCCTTGCTAATCAGCGGGTACCTCGCAATCTGAATGGTATTCCTCGGCAATCCGCCGCATCACGAATGTCACTCCTGGTGTTACAAATACCTGTAGGAAAAGAAAAAAAACCGTTTTATAAGATTTGGGTTATTTCCTCGGACTAGGGTAGGATGCTATGGGTGTTGATATTTTAAAATGATGTAAACTAACTCGAAGTCCCAATCATCAAACCACAGAACATTTGATCAATCTTCCTCTATAAAATGTTGGTATCGGGGAGCCTATTTTAAACGCTTTTTCTGAAAACCATGGTTTGTCTCCGATTCTTTTCAATTCCTTCCGACAGGGCAGCTGCAAGGGCAGAGAGTATTTTTTACGATCCTTGGCAGACTCGCGTACACTAGTGAGGTGTTTTCCCCACTTTTTGATTTATGTGATACATTCGACTGCGCAGCGCGAACATCCCACCAAATTGGCAATCAACCTGATACTTTCCTTCCTCACTTAAAACTTGGATTCACACTATTTCGTCGTAACAAAGTTGATTTTTTTTTAGTAATTTCGATAAAAAGAAATTATTTATATCCGCTTGATGATTTTGCATTAAAGATTACGCACACATTGACTACCAAATTTAAAATGCCAAATTATTTTAAGTATACTTTTAAAAATGCCACTTTTTAGACTTTATGCGTCAAGTATGCCATGGCTTTTCCCATAATACAGTTTATTGTTGTAATCAAAGGTTAAACACACTAGTGACACATCTGCAGAAAGCAGCGGCCACTTTGGTGGCCTCATTTGAAATTACTTTTATTTTAATGGGGTTCCTATTCTGGGATTCATATTCTTTCCAGTTTACCTATTAGTATTTCCGTGAGAGGTTTTGGAATTTGACCGTGTGCTTTTATAAATTTGCGATTATGTTCAGTCATTCCCAAAAAGAAGGTTTCTGGTCCTTGGAAATATATTATGGCGTGAGATGCCGTAGTGTAGATACCATTTCAACTAATTATTATACCAATAAATTCCATTCCTTCTTTGATACATTCACATTTCTCGAACTGTGCTTTTAAATGTGGTCTTTTGAGAGTGTCAGTGATGATCTTAAGATCATTAAAATGCTGTTCTTAACTTTCACTGAAAATAATTGTCATCGACATAGACGTAACATCGAACACCGATATGTTCTCTTTTCACATCGTTCCAGGTGCGTTGTACAATAGCAGGCTCATTTCTTAAGCCGAACCTAGATTGGTTAGGATAGTGGTGATATCTGGAATGGGATATTTATCTGGTATGGTATCATTTAATTTGCGGTAGTCGATTACTATACGGAATTTTTTCAACTCTGAAGAATCTTCTTTTTTCGACGTCGGAGGATTATTAGGACATTTGCATATAAGAATATTTGCATTTTTTGAGTAATGTAAAATAATAGTATTAGTAATAGTAAAAATGACTTCAAAAGTTTTTAAATTTTTAAATTTTATTTAGTTTAGTTTTTAATAAGGTTTGTAATAAAATTTTTAGTTCAATTTAACTTTTTATATTAAAACGAAAATATGTATGGCAGTGAGGATTTTAGTTTAAAAAATTGATGTTATCACTAGAGGGCATTCCGTTTTTTTTTGTCAAATTCGCATTGATAGTCTTTGCGAGGACTCGCAGTATTCTACAAGATACTGCACCTTTTCATTGTTTCAGTACTATAAACCCTTTGAATTTTGTTAGAAAGCGGTATCATTTGAGAAAGAGGTCTTTTGTTAGCTTGGTTATTACTAAACCGCGCTGGTGTATTATTAAATTTGTGTGGTTTATTATTGAAGGTTTGCTGTCTTTAAATGCTTGGTTTTGTTGATATTGTAGCCTGTTCTGAAAGAACATCGAAGGTATTGCAAATGAAACTAGAAACATTTGATTAAACTGGGGACTAACCAAAAAATCGGCGTGGAGCTTAGATTATAAAGTCCTCAAATATAATACAAGGTGGAGCAAAATTAATGTTCCTATCGGAACATTTATAATTTTTACAAATGGCGTTGTACGTCAATCATATTTTACACTTGTGAACTGCACAGCAGTATGTAAACAGACAAACAATGGAACACGTAAAAGTCAAAATAAAGATTTCTATCACTCAAAATAATTTTTTTATTTAGTAAAAAAATTATTCAAAGACAAAGTTAACTTTGCGCCACCTTTTACTATTATAAGGCCAATGAACGAACATTAACATAATTCAGTCCAAAACGCTAAGAGCATTATGGTAAATATATATAGAGTCTTTCAAATAGCTATGGCCAAAGCTGAAGTGAAGAATAGCAGAAAAACATCGAAACCACACCAATCCGTTGGTAAATACCTTCTGTAACTGA
The DNA here is from genome assembly GCF_028408465.1 of Anastrepha ludens. Taxonomy (NCBI): domain Eukaryota; kingdom Metazoa; phylum Arthropoda; class Insecta; order Diptera; family Tephritidae; genus Anastrepha; species Anastrepha ludens. The sequence continues at coordinate 76,395,690 of NC_071498.1, forward strand.
ATAAATATGTTATATCAAATGAAGCAGAGCCTAACCAGCCTTTGAAGGGCGACATTTATCCAACAGGGCTCAATCACAGAACTTGAGCTAATAACACATCAAACAGGATTTGAAATTTTATTTCTTATTGTTAGGCTTTATATATGTATAAGCAGATTAAATAAATAAGTCATATTTTTTTAACGAGTGTTGCCTGCTAACTTTTTGTAGCAAAAGATTTTATTTCTAGGCTATTGAGTACTTTTCCTTAGAATTTGCTTTAAAATAAAAAGTAGCTTTCCCAAGAGAATATCACGGATTTATTAAGTAGCTCAAGATGAGCCGACCCAGGGGGGAAATCAGACATTTTAAAACATGGGCTAAAAAGTCACGGTCCTAACACTTAGATGGCACTAGTTTTGTTGCATTCACCTCTTTTTCAGTTAGTACTAACCTGCAAAAACAGCTGTTAAAGTTTCATTATATTCTATTCATTAGTTCGAGAGTTACTCTGCTAAGATTGTCGCTACTTTTGTCATTTTCAAAACAAGCGTTCAAGAAAAACAATGGCTTGAAAAGAGTTATGGGGACTACGCTGCAATAGAAACACCAATAAAACGATGGTTTGCTGACTTCAAACGTTGTCGTAGAGACACCAATGATGCATGAGGCAGTGGACGTCCAAATGAGGCGATAACACCGGAAATCATCAAAAAAATCTACAAAATCGTTTTCAATGACGATTCAAGTGGAGTTGCGTGAGTTGGCTAACATCGTAAAGATATCGAAAGAACATATTGGCTTTAAATTTCATGAGCATTTGACTATAAGAAAGCTATAAAGTGGGTGTCGCGTTTACTCACTGTTGATCAAAAACAAGATCTTTATGATCCTGAGCAGTGTTCGGCCATAATAAACCGGGATCCTTTCCGCCAGATGTGATTCCCAGCGACTACTGGCTGTTCGCAGCCGGTAAGAAATTTTAGCTCGAATGAAAAGGTTATCGCTGAAACTGAGGCATATTTTGAGGCAAAATATAAATCGTTTTACAAAAGTGGTATTGAAATGTTAGAGCGACGCTGGAATGATTGCGCTGTTCTTGATGGAAGTTACGTTAATGAATAAAGCTAATTGTGAACAAAAACAAAACGTATTTTCATTTTTAGGCCCGGGACTTTTCAGCCCAAGTGTTATATATAAAAATGTTTCTCCATATCATATGGAAAAAATATTTTGTACATGGGGTGCTGGTACTGGCACTCCATTAAATAAAAGAACAGTATATCGTACAGCATATCATCTTATTCGTATCAACTTCTGCTGTGCGGCAATCCCAGAAAAAATCAGAAGCAATCTGTATTCGGATATATATGTATATACTAACAGATACAAGAATAGGTAATTTAAGAAAATTATGCTCACAACTAACAACTCTATCTCTCTCTACGTTCGTATTTTTGTTCTCTTCTGCTAGATTTCATTACAAGAATCGAATTATCTGCTCGATTTTTTATACTCGTAATTATTTAAACATTTGTAAAAAACCACTGATTACTTTATACATACATATATGACATTTTTTTTTGTATCACTCTATCTTTTAATGTCATGTTTATGTCACATACGTAACATGTTCATTCTGCAGGGCTGCTACTGGTTATAATTGTGTGCAGAGTACGTAATGGATATAAACGTTTCCACCGCTTCATTTCATTTTATTTGTCAGTAATATATATCATCTTTAACAAGCTTCCAAGTATGCCAAAAAATCTGATGGCTTGTAAAATTTGGCCATATCTAAGTTTACCTGATTTTAAACACTTCGTTATTCGTATATCCTGTATTTCATTATTTTATTACCACATTTATATCAACTCACTTTCTTATTTATCATTGATTCAAAGATTTTAGTGGGAACTTTGCAGTCGGTTTTTAAGAAACTTAACTTAACTCTAACTAGAGACTTAAAACGTTAATACTTACATGAATAATACCGGATTCAATTCAATATTTAGCAATTTGTTTCAGTTTTCAACGAACTTTATAAAATATACAGACACTTTTAGTTTCACACTTACTATAGATATGTTTAGGCAAGACTAAAAAGTAGAAAATGAGACTCAACTAAAAACAAATTTTGTGTACCACGTTTCCATACATGGATTAAAAAGTAGAAAATAATTTTTCCTAGACTCATATAACCAGTTTTGAATTAAAATTAATTATTAAGCTTTGAATTTAAAATTTTAACAACAGTCCATGATTCACTGTCGAATTGTCGAATTCGGTATTACGTTTTCTCCAGACTCGAATCCTTTCATCCAATTGAAAAAAGTTGAACTCTCGTCGTTAAAAATAACGTTGATCCAGAAATCAAGTGGGTTATTTTTACATTCCTTTGCGCACTCGATTCTTTTATTTTTATTGACTTTGCTGATGAGTGGTTCCTTCGAGCCATTCGCGAGCTATATGCGGCACGTTTCAAGGACCTGCGAACTGATTTCAGATGGACTTCTTTATTAATCTCTTCAAGAACTTCTGCTACCACTTGCGTTGATGTAATTTTTGGATTCTTTTTCATTTTTCTTATTACATGGCGTTCATCACTGAAGGCCAATTTGTGAGGTCATCCAGTATGAGGTCGGCTCTTAAAATTTCTTTCCCCTTTAAAACGTTTTATCACTAGAGTAGAATGGGGTAAGATAGGTCTTTTTTTTTGAGAGCTCTTGCTACGGTGGTTTTGCATTGATTTTGAAAAATAAGCAAGATTTTGAAAGGTTATTTATCTGCTAACATTTTGGTTATACTGACTTATGTTTGGTTAAATATTTTGGAAGCTGCATTCAATAAGACAAAGGTACTTTTTTTTCGATATTTTCAAAATCGGGGGCACGATAGGTCACTATATGGGAGGGGAAAAGAACAATGTACATGGCTTGGAAATTAACGTTTTAACCTTTATTTATAGAGTATGAACACTGCACATGATATAAAAGTTAGGAATTTTTCTTTAATTCATCACGCAAGCACGTAATGTTTCGAACGGAATTTTAAATTGTTTAGAGGCTGATCGAACACTAGCGCGATCTCGGACTGCCGCGATTGCGTTTTTCACGTCCTCTTCATTTCGTTTCGGCGTTTTTCGCACATAATTACGCACCATTTTGCTGCAAAAACAATTAAAATTTATTTTATTCCATTAAAAGTAGTGACCTATAATGCCCCCAGACGGCTGACCTATAGTGCCCCCAAGCACATGTTTTATGTTAGTGTCGATATTTTTTTAAAAAACAAAAATATCAGAAAACTGACACATCATTCGTGTTCAGCATTATTTTCTACGTCAAATAAAACTCACCTGACAAATATTTACTTACATTAAAAGCACTGCACCGTAGAATAAAAAAAATGCTATGTCGGAGAAAAGCTCACAAAAAACTAAACGACGCCAGAACTAGGATAACTAATCAATGGTGACGGCCGAAATGACAGTCGCGAACGTTGTTCCCCACCACGTATTCAATTCACATAAGACGAGTGATCTCTGCAAAAACAGTGCGACGAAAACCCCACCTACCTATTGTGCCCCATACCTATTTTACCCCATTCTACTCTACATATTATAAAACAAAGTCGCTTTTTCTGTCCCTATGTCCCCGTATACGCTTAAATCTTTAAAACTACGCAACGGATTTTGATGCGGTTTTTTTTTAAAGATAGATTGATTGAAGAGGAAGGTTTATATCTATATAATGTGAAGAAATATATAAAGGGGGCGTGGCAATCGGTCAAAATGTGGCAAAAAAACATAGTTTTTTTGTTTTCACGGCCATAAATCATAAACGAATCAACCAATTAAAATGAAACTTTCTTAGAGTTTAACTTTGAAATATTTACTTTCGTTCTGCTTAAAAAAAAAAAATTGATATATTTGTTATTTAACCAAAATTGTTTAAACAAAAGCAGCTCTTTTTCCAAAAAAAGCTGTTTGTGTGTTTGTTCGCTGTCAACCGAATGAAGCAACAGGCGTTTAGCGATAATCTCACCACACCTCATTAATGTTGAATTACATCGTATGGTGACGTATGTATGTATGTATTTACGAATCGCTCGCATTATTTCATTTCGGACGTATGTACATATGTATCTACAGTATCGGACGAAACATTTGCAACTAAAATGTGGGCAATGAAAACTTTCGATTGCTCAGCCGTTATTTGTTTGGAACCTGTTAATTTCACTTTATTTGTAATAAAAGATGTTGATTTACGTAAATAAAACAAATTTATTCAAATTCAATAGTTCATATCTTAAATTTAAAAATCAAATCTGTCCAACACCTGTATCTAATAAGACAAAACAATTGCAACTATAGGAAATCAGTAAACTATTTTTATTAAACTTAGTATTTCGTGGCAAAACCATTGCTCTGAATAACAGCTCTGCATCGTCTCGGAATTGAAGCTATCAAATTGTCAACTATCGTTTGTGGTATATTTCTCCATGCCTCCAGGACTCTTTGGAAAAATTGGTCAGTATTTGTCACATTAGTCCGATCAATTCTCTTTTTTACTATTTCCCCATAGGTTTTCTATGGGGTTAAGATCTGGGGATTGTGGAGGCCACTCCATTACGTCCACTTTATTCCTCTAGTCATTCCTCTAGTCCTTCGGGTCATTATCCTGTTGGATGACCCACTTCAAGGGCATTTCCCACTCAGCATGTGGCAGCATTACCGATTCCATAATGTCCCTGTAAACGTACTGGTCCATTATGCCCAGAATACGATGGAGTGGTCCCAAACCAGCAGCAGAAAAGTATCCCCAGACCATAATGTAAGCACTATGCTTGACAGTCTTTACACAGTATGATTTTTGAAGACGCTTGTTACGTGGGCGTCGAACGTAGGATACGCCATCACTTCCGACCAAATTAAATTTGGATTTGTCGCTGAAAAGAACAGCTTTCCACTTCCTTAATGGCCAATCTATGTGATCCCTTGCGAACTGCAATCGTTTTTGTTGGTTACGCTTACTAATAAGCGGCTTCTTTGCTGGTCGGTACGTCCGTAAATCAGCTTCAGCCAGGCGACGACTGGCAGTTTTTGAGCTGATTGGTAACCCAAGCTCCTTTACCAATTGGGGAGCACTTCTAAATGGATATTTTTTACCTCTCTCGCTATCAGTTTGTCAGTTCTTTCATCCGTTTTTCTTTTTCGGCCTCCTCGATGCACTACCGCGATAGTTTTGTTTTTTATAAAGTTCGCAATAATTCGAGAAATTGATGACTTATGAATATTATATTTTATGGATATATCTTTCTGGGTCATTCCTTTGTTATATTCATCTACAACACGCGCGCGTAATACTTCACCGAACTTATTTCGAGCCATTACTTCATTTAACTCAACTTTACAAAAAAATTGTGTTATCGCCACAAATGTTCATGTTCACAAATTGACACGATTAAACTAAACTCAGAACAGTTAGAAAACAAAATTAAGCTCAAGCATTTTTACCGTTATATAGCTAAGCTCACAAGGTTGCAATTGTTTTGTCGCTCATAGTTGCCAAATAATTTAATTTTTTTTTAAATACAGCTACAAAAAGGAAAGGATCTTGAAAAGATTTTTTGGAAAATATTACTCAGATGCTCTAGTATCCATAGCGTGAAATTGAATTGCAATTGAGTGAAGAATGACATTATGACAAAAAATAAATTGAAGGCTGCATTGCAGTTGTAAATGTTTTGTCCGATACTGTATGTATGTACTGAATTCCATGTAATTATATGCACATACAATTTTACAGCGAAATAAAACGCTATTTTCACGTTCTATATTAGTAATTCCCACATAATTAACACGTTCCCTGTCTGCTGAACGTGCGCCTGATAAGCACTGATACGTTCCTGAGCCATATGTGCGTCAGGGGGTGACTAGGGTCTCAAGATAGAGACCAAAACGTGGACCCTAGAATGTGTTTGTACAATATGGATATCAAATTGAAGCTGTTGGTGAATGCTTTAGTACAGAGTATTTTTCATGCCGCTCCGTGACTGGGGTCTCGAGATATAGGTCAAAACGTGGACCCGGGTAACCTTTGGTTGTGTATGTACAATATGGGTATCAAATGGAAGCTGTTGGTGAATGCTTTAAAAAAAATAAATAATTGGCGCGTACACTTCTGTTAGGTGTTTGGCCGAGCTCCTCCTCCTATTTGTGGTGTGCGTCTTGATGTTGTTCCACAAATGGAGGGCCCTACAGTTTCAAGCCGACTCCGAACGGCAGATATTTTTATGAGGAGCTTTTTCATGGCAGAAATACACTCGGAGGTTTGCCATTGCCTGCCGAGGGGCGACCGCTATTAGAAAAATGTTTTTATTAATTTTGCCTTCACCGAGATTCAAACTAACGACCTCTCGGTGAATTCCGAATGGTAATCACGCACCAACCCATTCGGCTACGGCGGCCGCTACGGTGAATGCTTTAGTTCAGAGTATTTCCATCCGCTCCGTGACTAGGGTCTCGAGATAGAAACCAAAACGTGGACCCTAGAATGTGTTTGTACAATATGGATATCAAATGAAAGCTGTTGATAAGTGCTTTAATACGGGGTAATTTTCATACCTATTGATGACTAGGGTCTCGAAATATATGCCAAAACGTGAAACCGCCGTGTCTTTGAACCGAATTAAACCAAACTTACACACACTGTTAAGTAGGTATTGAAGATGATTTCCGTATAGTTTGAATACCTATTGGTAGATAGGGTCTCGAGATATAGGTCAAAACGTGGACTCGGGTAACCTTCGGACGTGTATGTACAATATGGGTATCAAATGGAAGCTGTTGGTGAATGCTTTATAACAGAGTATTTTTCATGCCGCTCCGTGACTGGGGTCTCGAGATATAGGCCAAAACGTGGACCCGGGTAACCTTTGGTTGTGTATGTACAATATGGGTATCAAATGAGAGCTGTTGATAAGTGCTTTAATACGGGGTAATTTTCATACCTATTGATGACTAGGGTCTCGAAATATATGCCAAAACGTGGACCCGCCGTGTCTTTGCACCGAATTAAACCAAACTTACGCACATTGTTAAGTAAGTATTGAAAATGGGTTTCGTAAAGTTTGGTTGTAATTCGGAGCAGTGGCAACGGGTACAGCGTTCTTTTGAACCAGCCATAATGTCGCTTACTTTTTTAACGCTTAGGGCGGAACTGAACTGTCAAATTGACAGTGTGAGTTACAATGTGTCAATATTTCTTTCTGATTTGGATGCCATAAGGAAAAAACGTAAGTGCAACATGTAAAAATTGTTTGTGAATTTTTTTGGAGTGGATTTTGGAACAGTGAATAATTTCTTACGAAATTTGAGAATTTAATATGAAATCCGAATGAAATTATGTGTTCGTGGAAAAAAAAATTTGTTTCGTTTTTTTTTTTTTGAAAAATATAAATGGATAATGGTTAAAAAAGCTCCAATGCTTAATAAAACATATAAATTGAAACGAAAAATTCATGGATGATCAGGAAAAAAAGACGATTGTTTATTCATATGCGATGATTTGAAATTTAAAAACAATCTTCTTTTTTCCTGATTTTCAATTTATATTTTATATTTACTCAAAAACAAATAGAAAAACAAAAAATATTGTTTATGCCAAAGCGCTTGAATAAAGAATAAAGAATTAAATAATATGAAAATCATATATTTTCTGTTCTAAACCATATCTATTCTATTTTAGTGTGCCCAGCGAAGGGGGCCGGGTTTGCTAGTTATGCTATAAATAGTACAACTACTTCGATTCACCGTTTGACCGATTTCTGCACATGATTTGCCCTCATTATACATACATATGCAAAATTATTTTTCTTTCAACTTCAGTTGTGTCTGCTTGATTCGGACCCATGATGTACTAATAGCGCGAAAGCAAGACTTGAAATAACCGAATAAGTTGAGTTTCAAATGATCATATTCATAACGGCACTTATTCGCTATTTGCTTTGAATATATGAAGAATCGTATGATTAAGCTTCCTTGATCCAAATGTGACTGCCAAATAAGCGGTAATTTCGTTTAATTTTCCTCGAATGTGATTGTGAAACATTCTTATGACACTGATTTTTACTTCCAATCTTGTTAACGTCCTTATGTGTTGATGATGGTTTATGTGCTACTTCTAACTAGACGAAAATTTGCATGCGAAAGCAACAACAAAGTTATTGAGCAAGATTCGCCGCTAGCGAGTATAGTTATACCTCATAAAACTGATATAACTCACTATTTTACAAACACATGTAATTTTAGGCAGTTCTATTGCAGCGTCATTTATACCAGCTGCTTCATCTATTCGCCACTTGCCAACGTTTGGCGAAAAGAAGAGGCCTATAATAAATATCTAATTGTAGATTTTTCTTCCAGAAGTGCTGACCGTACTGCTGATTTGGTCATGGAAGAATTTTATGCCAAAAAGAAAATATTCAATACCGTAATGCATATTGCTCAAATGTTTTTATCACTCCTTTTCCTCAAATTGATTATTGGTAAATTCGTACTTGTAAAGTATTTGTAACCTCGACGATTTAAAGACAAATGCATTTCTTTACAGGTGCCATATTGTATCACAAAAAATACTTAGGTAAAATTGATTTTGATAACTTTTATATATCGGAATATTTTTATAAGATAGATGATCGTCGAAAGGGAGTCAAGAAGCCAACTATCTTACCATTGAAAAAGGTAAACTTTTCACATACGCTACGCACGCAAAATTTTAATTCAATTTCAGTTTTCATTTAGTTTGAAAAGAAGAATTTAGTGGACTTGAGGCGTACCTGTCAACATACTGATAAAGAATCGAAGGCAATAATTTTTAATTTATTTAAATTTTCGTTGGAAATTTTGACCGCATTTTTTTTCTTAATGCTTGACTATTCGGTTGTGACATTGCTACATATAATACGCATTAAGTCTTTAATTTCATATGTCCAAGAAGGGGAGCATACAATTAATTTTCAGGTAAATTATAACCATTAATTTCAAGCAACGATTACAAATAACACAATTAACATATGCTTACGATATGATATGTATATATAGATTATATACAAGTATATATAGGATGCTTCATATGGTGTTTTTCAATCGCACTTCGACAAAGGTAGCTCTTTCCCTTCGAAATCTTGACTAACAAAATAATTAATAATACCACACCTCGACTTACTACGATATCAAAAGTATTTTTGCGTAAATCTCTTCTCTTTTATGATTCTTCTCTCTACTATTGCATGATTCAGATTAAAGATTTCTTTGGTCGATTCTTGTAGTTGAGAACACAGTGCTTAGTGCTTTTTGACGAGTCTCCGAGTGAATTGCACGATATGATCGATGCAATCCATGATTATAGCATTCAATAGGGCCTTAAAGTAAATTAGACAAAGTCAAAATGCATGGTGTTTAGAGAGTCTAGCAGAACTCCTTCTTCTTATAATTGGAGGTTTGGCGACGAGAATATCGAGATTGTTAACGAATATAAATATTTGGGCGTAAACTAGCCTAGTCTAGTGCAACATACTCCATCTGGGCGTGCTGCTTACATACAAACTCTCTTATGCGAAATATTTAAATCTGAAGCTTGCTGATTGTAAAACCGCTATTAATGCAACTTGGCTTAAATATATTCATAATCCTCGAAGCTGCTTTTCAAATAAACTAAAAATCTACGATGCGTGCTCAAGGTCGATCATGTTTTATGGGGGGCAAGTTTGGGGTGTCGACGAATACGACTCAGTTCAGAGACTTATACGTCTCTTTATTAAAGAATTATTTTTTTTTACCGCTAAATACTCCGAACTATATGATTCCCATCGAAACATATTTGGTTCCGCAATATCTACATACACTCCGAGCTTATATGTATCATACTTTGGCTTGTGGTGTTTTATTATGCCAAGTCACAGGCTTCCCCGCAGGCAGGAGGCTGTGCGCCTCGGCGCTCAGTGAGTAAAAAAGTGGAAGCACATCTCGCTAATGATAAATATGAAGCCTCTTACTGCTTTTATTCTGAGTCTTTGTCTGCGTTCATACCTTCGTTTTTGGACAATCTTAAGAATAAAAAACTTTCGGACTCTGCTATTAAATCAGAATCACACGACTTAGCACTTAGAGATATTAAATATTTCAGTGATGATTTTTCAGCCTACGCTCTTAGCTTAATTTTTCGTGCAAGAGGAAGTCTTCTTAACCTAAAAGCGAGACCTTTTAAGATTGTACTTTCTACCGCCTGCACAGTTTGTAACTTGGTTGACCCCGAAAACATCCAACACGTTATAAGCATCTGCCCAATTTATAAAAATTTTTGTTTAGAGCGTTTTGGTGAAAAGACGTTAGATCTATCTTATATTATAAATATCTTAAATGACTGTGATTATAGAGCTTTGTATAAAATATTTATCCTGCTGTCTCAAGTATAAGGAAATGATTTTAAATGAATTTTCATAACTACACTTTTGAGTTTATATAATAATATTTTTTGCGCACTGAAATTTTAGTTATTGTAGGCATTTTTGCAATAATACACTTGAACCTTTAAATTAAAAATGCAGAAAATGTACCATCATATACAATACTTATTTTAAATAATTCCTACTGTCAACTATAAGTACCCATTGTATATATACATTTGTCTTTTGAGAATAAAGAATGTTATGTTTTTCTATTCACACATTTGAAGAAAGGTTACAGGTCTGCTTATGCAAGCGCGCGTAATTCAAATTTGTCAGGTGTTAGAAATAAAAAACAAAGTCGGATACTTTTCTAACAGACCTCGTACATACATACATACGTACATACAAACAGTGACACAATTTATAAACGGATACACCTAATACTTACCACGATTATTCATAGGAACAAAATTTTAATATATTCTTAAAAAATAACATTTTTATTCAATATTTAAGGAATTTAATTTAGACGTTATTCATTTCAGGAATTAGAGAACTTAAGGTAATAACGAAATAAGGCACAAATCCATGCAAAAATATTATTCGTACATAGTCATATAAAGAAAGTTTATTAAAAAAAACAATAGAAAAAACGAGTATTCAGTATTTTGTTGGTACAGTACTTAAATAACTGCCTCCAAACGTCGATGCATACTTTTTACCAATACATTGGTTTCATTAGCTGCAATTTTCCCCCACTCAACACTTAATGCTCTCTTTAATGACGCCTTTGATGTTATTTTGTGTTTTCTGATTCTCGTTTCTAAGAGCTCCCAGACATGCTCAATTTGGTTCAGATCCGGTGATTGGAGGTGAATATTTAAGCTGCTTACAGTGGTAAATAAGCCATTCTTACGCGAGATTATCATCAATAAAAACCATTTTTTCCACTCCATATGCAGAGCATCCTCATCATCCGACCTTAACGATAGAATAAGATTTTTTTTCATGCAGTTCTGTATTTTCTTTTCGCCAAACTTTTGAGGGCAATCTGATCCGAAAACATTAAGTTTCGACTCATCACTGAATTCGGTTTGCCAATTGTTTTGCCGATTTCGCGCGGATACTTTTTTTCCAAGTACAATTTAATAACAATTTTACGCATTTCTGATGGTAAATCCGCACTTCGTCCCATTTGTCACTAAATCGGCGATAAAAAATAAGAAAAAAAATCTTATTTCGTTTTCAGTAATATTAGCCAAAAAACACAAACGATTTTTACTGTTATTTTTGCAAGCAACAATATCATGAGCTGAAAGTGTACGAATAAATGTTTTGCAGTATTTTGCAGCAGACGTAGCAAGTCTGCCTGCTTTCCTTGGAACCCTTTAGCGTGAGCTGAAATAACAGAAGTTTTGTTTGCGGCAATTCACTACGAATGTAACATTCTTACATTGATCGAAATGAAATATATTGTTACAGCAAATATTTTGCGCAAAGTTAAAATTTTTTACATCCTACGTAGGGCGTACGAATAAATTGTGTGAACACTGTACATACACACACACACTTTGGGAGTAATAGCAGAGCAACAAAAGCGAGGGCAGTAGCGCTATCTAGAGCACACATGAATAATTCACTAGTAGTACTCCGACTACAGAGAGCACTTAAATTCTTTTTTTGATTATTGCTCTAAGCTACTAGCAGTGAAGAAATGTAGCTAGAAGCGGAGCAAAACAATTGCTCCCGAGTTTTGCGCTACCTTCTCTGTTCAGGTTGGGAGCACTAGCGAGAGCTATGAAATAGCGTGCCAATTTCAATCACTGGAAGAAATCGTTAGTGTGCGAATTAACAATGGCTAAGGCAAGTTTGAATTATTTGTATAGAATCACAAACTTTCTGGAACTTTTAAAATATCGAGGTGGGCTTCAGCCCCTTGAACCACTCACCTTGCTAAATACTTAACTGCTTTGCATGATAGGGATATACCAAAATTTGGAATGCTATTTGATTACGATAGGACGCTTATTAACGAAACGTGCTTTGCATAATTAGATTTTGTACGACTGACGTAAACTAATGGTACCCATCGTAGGTGGCGAAGGGCCATTAAAATTCAAATTTAACGAAGACGTTAATATTTAGAAGTCGTAGAAGGAATCGGTTCATTAAAATTTAGAGATCATAAGGTGGATTTAATGAATATTCTCTGAATTTTTTGGAAGTGTTTGCTAAGTGCAGATCCGTAGCAAAAGGAATACTATTGCGTCGGATAAACTTATGCTCATTTATTATATTTTAACGATTTTCCTTGTATTCTCAATAAATTTTCTTAAAAACACCATTTGTGATTGGATATTTGCTAGTTTTAGATTAATATTATAGTATGTGTAGGCAAATTCGTACCCTACTCATAACTTTTTTCAAATACATTTTTTTTTTGTTTTTACTACGTTACTCTCAAAAAACATTGTTGTCAAAAACCACATAAGAAAGTTATCTATAGAGGAACTTAACGATGAAAATATTTTTGTAATACCTACAAACCTTTACAAAAACTCGTTTCTGCTTGCCAACAACATAATCAACATATCGTAAAATGCAATATTTTGAGATATGGCAGATGAATAACGAAGCATTTTTCTGTAGATTTAGTTCAGCTTAATTAAATTTCTCATTGGTTTATAAAAATATCATCGATTTTATTAATTATAATGTTTTATTAATAAGTATAGTTATATTTGTCGGTAACAAAGTTAGTAAAGATTATTATCTACTTATATACTCGTATACCAATTGGAAATAAATGGCAAGGGTATTAGTTAATATTTTGGTGGGTTTTGGAAATTTAAGTAAACTCCCTTCTAGCTCAACTTCCTAGAGGTTACATTAATAAGAGTATCCGCTTCGAGAGAAAGTTCAAGATAGGACTAGGAAGTAAGACAAATTAGAAAGAGCTTGTTTTATTTTTGAGTAACCTCAGTAACTTGTGTGTTCTTCTTATCTTACGTTATGATAATGATCTGCAATACCAATATATGTATGTAGTTAGGTTGAGATATCGCTCTTTGAGACGTACAGCGGTCAGCTCTTGCAACCAATATGAACAGTTGTGTATCGCTATGAACTGATTTCTGATAACAACGCGCCATATGGGAGAAGGTGATACATATGTAGACATCCAATATATGCTAGCGGTCACTTGAGTGCATTAAGTCATTTCCTCCTCCGAGCTTCGAGATTCCTTTTATAGGAAGCTTAGGGTCGAGAATAACTCTCAAAAAGTGGGACTCTTTTAACTGTTTTAGATTTATGCCATTAAGTGATTCAGTTTCGAAGCAGCGTATTTACTTTCAGCGTGGATTAATCATTTGTTCAGTCCGGTTATATATAAGCCGCATCAACCGTTTTTTCTGCAACTTTTCCTTCCCACTGCATCTATGGTATTAAAGGCTAAGGGAGAGACGAACTATTTAGATTGTCGTCAAAGGTTATTGTTCTTTTGAGAACGGTTGATATAATATTGTCCAGGCCCGGAGATTCATTGTGTTGGAAAATTTTAATAGTCAATACTTCTTTATTAATCTGCCCCGACTGCATGCAGTGGTCAGTATTGCTGTGAAGTCAGTGATCCCTCCATTATTATCACACACAGAAAAGTGTAATACATGTGCTGAAAAGTCCCGGTTCTAACACTTAGATGACACTAGTTTTATTGCATTCACCTCTTTTTCAGTTAGTGCTAACCTTAAAAAACAGCGGTTAAAGCTTTATTATATTCTATTTATCAGTTCGTGAGTTATTGTGCTAAGAGTGACGCTACTTTTTTCACAACAATGGATCAAAGGGAACTTTGTGTTTTAATTTTACACTGCTCCTTGATGGGGGAAAATACCGTTCAAGCGAAGGCTTGAAAAGTTTTATGGGGACTCCGTTGCATCAGAAAAAACAATAAAACGATGGTTTGCTGACTTCAAATGAGGCGGTAACACCTGAAAACATCAAACTCGTTTTAAATGATCGAAAAGTGAAGTTGCGTGAGTTAGCTGACATCGTGAAGATATCAAGATAAGGTGTTGGCTTTATATTGCAAAACATTCGACTATAAGGAAGCTCTGTTCAAAGTGGGTGCCGCGTTTGCTCACTGTTGATCAAAAACAAGAACGGCACAAGTCAGTCAAAACAATGGCAAAACTACATGAATTGAACTTTGAATTTCTCCCACATCCATCATATTCCCCAGACTTGGATCCCAACGACTACTGGCTGTTCGCAGCCCTAAAAAAGTGCTCGCCGGTATGAAATTTCGCTCGAATGAAGAGGTTATCGCTGAAACTGAGGCCTAGTTTGAGACAAAAGATAAATCGTTCTACAAAAGTGGTATTGAAATGTTAGAGCGACGCTGGAATGATTGCGTTGTTCTTGATGGAAATTACGTTCATGAATAAAGCTAATTTTGAACAAACAAATATGTTATGAACATTTGAAATTCTAAGATTTCGAATCTGTTATCTAAATAATCGGCTTTCCTGAAAATGATTCGAGATCTGCGCAGAACTCCGACCATAAGTCTTATTGAAATCGTGACAATAGGGGTACTGTCCTGTACATTTTTAATTTTGTTCTTTTAAAAGCTTTCCTAGTCGCTATCTTAAGTAGTTTTGGCTCCTTTGTTTACCAATACGCGGTTTATTTGGCAGCTTTGTTTTCGTTCAAATAAATTAATGCAAAATAATTTATATGCTCCATGGTACAGGTTCAGGGCAATGGGTTGATGGCAAGGTTATTACGCAAAACCCTTCTCAATTTTAATATGCACGAAAAGGTGTCTACGTATCTCACAAATGAGGCTTGTTTACCCACTCCGTATACTCTACCAAGACGGTGTGTCTTTTGAAGTTCATTTAATTTATAAAAGCTATCTTACTAATAATTTTATAATTTTTCCACAGGTTTTATTTAAAACTCACCGCGACGTATGCAATTATTATTGTACTTATTTACAAAAGCACATTCTTTATGCGCCTAAGGCGATTAATTTGCAGTTACTTCTATCGCAGACGCGAGAAACAACGGGTACTATATTTGTATAATAATTTGCTTCGAAAGAGACGTACTTTATTCGAGGTAATGCGAAAGGCTGTAGAATTTAATGTAGTCAAACAAAAGATGCGAAGACGGGTCAATCTTGCATTGGTAAGTCATTGCACATTGTGTTAATTTTGAGCTTATGGTTTTCTTATCATTAATTTTAGCGTGTACGCTTGCGCTGGCCCAATTGTTGTGACTGGCTGAAATTTTTTACTATCGCCAGACTGAAATGCTTAATTTGTGATTCATTAGAAGGTAGTAAAATATTTAAATTTATTAAAATGGTGAAGAAACTATGTTGATTAATTTTATTCCAATACTTATTTGTTATAAAAGCGGTGATATGAATGATATACCGGCTAATTAGAGTATATTTGTAATTTTAATTTCATTTAGATGCACTTATGTTAGTTCCACACTTAATGTTAGTCATGTTAGCCATTTGACTTCTGCTGTTACTAAGACACTTTCATCGAAGCTAACAGATGGAAAATTGTAATTAAGGTTTTTCATCTGTCTTCAATTCAATTCCAATTCTATTTTATAAAATAATAAAAGCTGGAAACCCTGAGCATCTTCTCAATCAGAAGCAAGTTTTCTATTTAAAAAGAATTATTGGATGGTATCGTTCGGATTAGTTAGGCTGTTATTTTGAAATGGCATGATATATAGGAAAGGGGGAATGTGGTTAACGTTTTGCAATATTTTAGTGAGTATGGTGTTTATGGACTTCTATTTTCTAAATGTACGTATTCCACCAAATCTTTCAAAGAAACGTTTATTGTTTCATCAGCTGTGATCGAAAAATACGGTTTCGCAAAATAAGTACATACATATGTAGATAAAGTTGCTTGACTAGCCAGTAATTCAATCCGTTTTGCTAATTTTATGTATGTACGAATGTAGAGAGCATACTACCATTAGGACCGAGAGGTAATTGATGAGGCAAAACGGAAGGATGCATCGTAAGTGAAACTAATAATCCAATTTCGTTTTGGAATTTCGATTAATGAGAATCTTTATTTTGACCTTTACGTGGTCCATTACTTGGCTGTTTGTATACTGCAGCTGTCTAATTCACAAGTCTTAAATTTGATGCCATCTGCAAATAATATATAAATCTAAAATAAAATATCAGGCCAGTTCATAAGTTCGTGCGTATTTTACCCATAATTTCACTTTTGTACGATTTTTGCATACAAAAAATCATTCGCGGAATATAACGGAAATTTTATATTTTCTTTGATATATTGTGCATTCAACAAGTGATTTTAATCGCGGATAGTAGCACGTCGGCTGTCGTAGCCGACTGGGTTGCTGCGTGACTACCATTCGGAATTCACGCGGTGAAAACACCAAAATTAAGAAAAACATTTTTTCTAATAGCGGTCGCCCCTCGGCAGACAATGGCAAATCTCCGAGTGTATTTCTGCCATGAAAAGCTCCTCATAAAAATATCTGCCGTTCGGAGTCGGCTGGAAACTGTAGGTCCCTCCATTTGTGGAACAACATCAAGACGCACACCACAAATAGGAGGAGAAGCTCGGCCAAACACTCAAAAAGGGTGTACGCGCCAATTATATAATATATATATATAGTAGCACGTGTTGTTAAAAAATAAAATGGAATCTTCGAACGCGTATAAGAGGCATATTTTGTATTTTTTTTATAAAAGTGGTAAAAATGCAACAACTGCTGCTGCAGAAATAAACACTGTTCACGGAGAGGATACCGTGAGTGTAAGGACTGCGCAAAAGTGGTTTTCAAAATTTCGAAGTGGTAACTGCGACGTGGAGGATGCCCCGCGCACTGGTCGTCCTGAAGTGTTTAACTCCGACGCCTTGCTCGAACTCGTGGAAGCTGAGCCAAATTTGACAGTCGATATGATAGCTCAGAGGTTAAATTCATCGCATGGAACAGTTCACAGGAACCTGGTTCAGTTGGGAAAGGTTTCAAAGCTGGGAAAATGGGTTTCGCATAGACTTTCCGTCACCAACCGTCAGCAGAGAGTGAATGTGTGTTCTCAGCTGCTGCAACGGCTTGAAAATGAAAGTTTTTTGAACCGTATTGTTACTGGTGATGAAAAATGGGTCCTTTACAATAAATAAGATGAAACACCAGAACCGAGTGCACCTTGTGAGTGATTACACAGGCCTGCGAAATTTATTTTTTTTCAGTTTCTAGAATGGCTGTACTTGTTTCTTGTAGTTTTTTATGCGCTGAAAACGAATCTGACCTTCAAAATGCTCCATCACGTCAGGATTTTTGGTAAATGAAGCCTAAAAGGTCAAAAAATGGCCATTTTAGCGTTATACCCAACTATTGGCGTAACTGAAACTGTTAATTTCAAAATGTCATAACTTTTTTTTAAAAAATCGTACAATAATTAAAAAAAATGGGTTTTAAAGCTAAAGAATTGTACTATGCAACCTTTTCGTCGAAAATTGAAAAACAAAATTTTCTATCCCAAGAAAAATTATCAAAAATGGCTAAAATGGCCATTTTTTGACCTTTTAGGCTTCATTTACCAAAAATCCTGACGTGATGGAGCATTTTGAAGGTCAGATTCGTTTTCAGCGCATAAAAAACTACAAGAAAAAAGTACAGCCATTCTAGAAACTGAAAAAAGATAAATTTCGCAGGCCTGTGTAATCACTCACAAGGTGCACTCGGTTCTGGTGTTTCATCTTATTTATTGTAAAGGACCCATTTTTCATCACCAGTAAAGGGATATCGAAGCGTATTTTGGCTCCAAGGACAAACAATTTTTTGAGTAGGGAATTAAAAATTTGCCTAAACGTTGGGAAGACATTTTAAATAAAGAAAGAAAATATATTATTGATTAATAAATACTTTAAACATCTTTTTTATTAATTTTAAAACCACCTTTAAAAAACGCACGAACTTATGGACTGACCTGATATAAATCTTCAGATAAGGTGATTAATTTTGCGCCATCTGGTTGATGTTTCGGACAACCAATACTGGTTACGCTTTAATTCATTCCGCTACTGTGGCCGTACAGTAGGCAGGGTTGGGATTGATTCGATAAATATGTCGGTGCAGACGCATATTTCTTTATTACCAAGGCGCATAGTTTGAGGCTATTGGTTTTTAGTTAGACGTTATCAATTGAAGATAATAAAGAGACTCAATGCTTACATATGCAAATTTTAATCTTCTAGAGATTTTCAGGAGCTAAAATTATTGGAAATTTCTCTATAAGTAATAACTGCACCATTCATAGATTTTATTGCAAACAAAGTCAATTTCAAATGCCAAAATTAATTTGGGTTTGATGGATTGATGTCGACATACTTTTATAATATTATATTTAACTCTTTTCAGATAATGATTTTATTATTTGCAAAAACCCCAAATGCCGAATTGGATATTGTTATCAGTGTTGGCGAGAAATGGGCTTGTTATGTATTTCCTGCAAAGATGTCATAAAGACAATTGAAATTCTAGAATTCAATAAATTTTTCGAACTTGTTGAATATATACCGTAAACTGTAAATTTTTAATTGAAATCTATTTTTATATTCATGTTTACATAAATATGTATTGTTATTTAATTGTTGTTTGTTTACTATTGTACGTCGCGCAGCTTCAACTCGTACGGGACCCAATGTCCTTGCTTTTGGATCATTCCCATCGCTTTTAGACGCTTGCAAACGGTTGATTTATCAACGCCCAATGATCCAGCAAGCTCTTCTTGGGTTTGGCACGAGTCCTCGTTTACCAATTCCCCCAATTCCGCGTCCTCGAACTTTTTGGGCTGGCCAAGACGCTCCTTGTCTTCGGTGTGAAAATCACCACTTTTGAATCGTCGAAACCAGTACTCACATGTTGAAATCGACGGAGTATGGTCTGGGTAGGCCTCCTGCAGCAATTCACGGCTTGGGCTGTATTTTTTTTCAAATTGAAGCAGAAAAGCAAAGCTTCCCGCAAATTGCGTTTCGACGGCACGAAAGTTGACATACTCGGAGCACGAAAACACTGCGTTGTTTATACTTCAGCGAAATGACAGATACTGATAAACAAAGCCTAGGGATGAGGCTTTGTCATGAATATATATTCAGTATTGCCAACGCGATAAAGTGATAAATAGCGCCATCTGTGTGCCACCTTTAAAACTAATTCAACCTCCCAATATATATTATAGGGTATGTTCAACAATGCATTATAATGCGCAACATACCATTTCAGAGTGAGCAGTACATTCAAAAATGCAAATATGACAGTACTGCAAATGCAACGCGTTCTTAAACGTCATTTTTGTATCAAAAGTCGTGCATTATTTGCAGCAAAAATTTTCACACTGCCAATAAATACGCTAGTACAATGTCTGATGAAAAGTGGGAATTTAATTATTTATTTTAGCTTTTAATACAAAAATTGATGAAAAATACGATATTTAAACTTTGTTTTATTATACTTTTCTTGGTTTTAGTGATTACTTTAGTACATCGGAGATAAAATTACTGCTCAGAGTCCGACTGATATTAAACTTTTGACTAGATATGTCCTTCTTTTAAGCTTTACACGGTTTTTTTTCTTAAATTTAATAAAAGGCTATCGGTTTTTTCCTCACATACATCGTCCATGACCAAACTTAGTAACAATTCCATTTTACTGCACAGCGCGTTCATAAATGCAACAAATCTATTTGCAATTTTTCAACAAATCTATCAGTTGTATGAATTGTCACATTGACAGTGCTGCCAGCACTGCAAGTACTGCGCATTATAATGCGTTTCTGAACATAGCCATACATATATTACCGTTCGAATTAGCTTTATAGAGTTTATAAAATGATTTCATTACTAAAAATTTTGTATGTACATACATACATCATTTTTCTAATAGCGGTCGCCCTCGGCAGGCAATGCCAAACCTCAGAGTGTATTGCTGCCATGAAAAAGATCCTCATAAAAAATATCTGCCGTTCGGAGTCGCCTTGAAACTGTAGTTCCCTCCATTTGTGGAACAACATCAAGGCGCACACACCAAATACGAGGAGGAGCTCGGCGAAACACCCAAAACGGGTGTACGTGCCATTTATATATATATATATAGGGTATATTCAGAAACGCACTATAAATGCGCAGTAATTGCAGCGCTGGCAACACTGCCAATGTGACAAGTGATGCAATTGATAGATTTGTTAACGATTTGCAAAAAGATTTGTTACATTTATGAACGCGTTTTACACTAAAATGGAAGTATTATTGAGTTTAGTTGTTGACGATATATTTGAAGTAAGAAGTGATAGTTTTTTGCTAAATTTAAGAAAAAAAAGACGTGTAAAGCTAAAAAGAAGATCACATATAGTAAGATGTTCATTAAAATGAAAAATTCCCAAAAATAAATCTTTTTTTCCTAGTCGCTAATGCTTTTTAATTTATTGTGATTGTAATTCACTACTTTTCCAATTTTCAAAAAAAAAAAAAAAAATCTTTTTTTGAAACAATTAGAAAATTTTCGCTGCGCGATTTTCCCGTCTATTTTCAAATCTTTATTCACTTTTTTTATTTCTTCCGCCACCTTATTCCACAAAACACTCTTTTTCCTCCTCCCTGAAGCAAATTCACTTTCCATGCTCAGTCGGACTCTGAGAAGCAACTTTATTTCCGATGTACTTAGATAATCGCTAAAATCAAGAAAAATGTAATAAAATATTGTTTTAATAACGTATATTTAATATATCTTTGCATTAAAAGCTAAAAAAATTAGTTTTATACTACTTGAAAACATCAGACATCATATTAGCGTAATCAGCAGTATTAAAATTTTTCCTGCAAATAATGC
The DNA here is from genome assembly GCF_028408465.1 of Anastrepha ludens. Lineage (NCBI taxonomy): Eukaryota > Metazoa > Arthropoda > Insecta > Diptera > Tephritidae > Anastrepha > Anastrepha ludens. The sequence continues at coordinate 76,417,026 of NC_071498.1, forward strand.
GTGACGTTTGATACAATAATGGCGTTTTGGAACGCGATGCATTTGCAGTACTGCCATATTTGCATTTCTGAACGCATTGTCAACACTGCAAAAGTACGTTGCGCATTATAATGCGTTTCTGAATATACCCTCACTTGTAAACATTTTTTGACTCAGAATACTCTCACCGTATGCCACTGTCAACATTACAAGTGCTTCCATTTTTTAGTCAAAATTTGATGCAACTCTTTGATCTATTTTTTTCGATAGCAGAAAACCCCGAACACGCAAAACACTTGTCTTATTTATGCCTGTAACAAACAAACTAAACATGCTACATTGCTAAAACCGTGAACATATCTTCGAGACGAGTGGACCAGCATAAAAAAAATAAGGGAAAGTCGAATGTATGTAGCCCGCGAAATTTAAAAACTCCCCTTATTTTTCGAACACACCTCGTATATTTAGAGGAGTTCGCAGATAAAAATGGACTGTCGCAAATATTTACATGTATGTACACAATTTTATTGTCATTTGAAAAAAACACCTCAACCGCAACAAGAAAATTACAGATGTACACCAACAATGTAAAGAAGTTTAAAAGTAAATGAGGACAAATCTGTACAAGTAATATTTACGACAAGAACTGAGCAGCAACTATGCGGATTAAGCTCAACAATAAAAATTTTTTTCCTTGTCAACTGTGCCCCACAAGTAATAATCAAGAGGATTGCCAAAAATCTGCTGACCAGTGGTAGGGTAGGTTATTCTTGAGCCAAGCCTGAGTCTTCTTTGTCTTGTGAGCAGGTGCGGAGTCCTGCTGAAACACATATTCTCTTCCAGCAGCCACGCGGTCCATCCAGGGTTTAACAACTTGCGTTTTTTTTTTAATCAATTTAGGGCTTTTTCCGGCGCGAAGTGACTCTAGTATCGCAGCTCTTCTGTCCTGCTCTCGACTCATTGTTTCACTCGCACTTACTCCGGCACTCCAATGTCAATCAGGAAACAATACACTAAAAATATGTCCCTTTATCAGCGGTTTTAGACTTAACGCTACTGCTCCAGAGCTTTCGAAATGTTTTCCGGATTTACCTCGACAGCCCTGTACCAAAGCAACAAAAAAAAAATAACACACTAATTCGACACTGTCAATACACCGTTTTTATAAACTTTAATATAGGTTTTTTTTATTAAATACATGCTGTGAATACGTATTTAATAAACTTTTTTTGATTAATTTAGTATTTGGTATGATAACCGTTAGCTTCAATAACATTTTGCAGGCGCTTTTTCATGGAATGGACCAATTTGTCCATGTCGCATACGTTCGGTATATTCTGCTGCATTCTTTGGATGCCTTTTAGCGACTCTTTTCTCCAAACAGGTCCACAAATTTTCAAACACGTTTATGTTAGGTCTCTGGGATGGTATATTTATAACTTTACCGCAATTGTAGAGAAACCACATCTGCACATTATGCTCCTTGGGCTTTGGATCGTCATCTTTGTAAAATTTTAAATTTGTTTTATTTTCAGAGATAAACCTAAATTTCTTAGCCGACTATGTTTTTTTTAATATAATATATTTAAATATTGTTTGGTGTCCATTGTGCCGTCAATAAATACCAAGTCTCGTACTCCTTTATTTGAAATGCACCCCCAAACTATACGGAAATTTACTCTCTATCAAGCTATCAAGGGCTTGCGCCATACTCTAGTCGGTACAGTATTATCTTTGTCTCGTGGCAAGATATAACGTTGTCCCAATAATCTCCTGTTTCGGAAATGTTGTTCGAAGCAAAAGACAGGAGTTTTTCTATATTTTGTGCAGACAGAAATGGTTTTTTGCGTGTTGATCTCGATGAATATTTGTGGTGCAATATGGCTTGACGCGAAACCAGATCGATCATGTTGTGATAGATGGAAGACACGATTCTAGTGTATAAGATGTACGTTGCAGCCAAACTGCGCACACGCCTCTGTGCAGCAAACAACGTACATCTACCTACGCAAGGAATGTTCGACATCGAAAAGCTGCATTCACAGCAGACATCCAGAAGATTCGCCACTCGACTCTCAGAGAATACTTATCCAGTTTGGAGAAGGCAGAACTAACAGCGCGGTTGTTAAGGGCGATGATGTCAATATCATCGGCATACGCCAACAATTGTACGCTCTTATAAAATATTGTGCCTGATCGTTTAAGTTCTGCGGTTCATACGATGCTCTCCAACATCAGGTTAAAGAAGTCACACGAAAGCGTGTCACCCTGTCTGAAATCTCGTTTGGTATCAAACGGCTCGGAGAGGTCCTTCCCAATTCTGATGGCGCTGCTGGTGTTGAGCAACGTCATCTTGCATAGCGGTATTAGTTTTGTAGGGATACCAAATTCAGACATCGCGGCATACAGAAAACTCCTTTCCGTACTGTCGAATGCAGCTTTGAAGTCGACGAAAAGATGGTGTGTGTCGATTCTCCTTCCGTGGGTCTTTTCCAAGATTTGGCGTATTGTAAATATTTGGTCGATGGTAGACTTTCCAGGTCTGAAGCCACACTGATAAGGTCCAATCAGTTGGTTGATAGTGTGCTTCAACCTTTCACACAATACGCTCGCTAGAACCTTATAGGTGATATTTAGAAGACTAACCCGAGGTAATTGCTAACGAGTGTGCTAACGTAGGTCCAGACATCTGTATTAAGTGCAGTTAGTGACGAACACGCAGAACGCCTTTATCAAGTGGTCGCTGCATTTGAAAAGCGTTACCAAAGAAGTTGGGTGGAAACTATGGTCACAGATTATTGTAGAAGAGATGCCATCTGAGTTCCATTAAGAGAAAAACCAGCTGCATATACTGTGAAGTGAGATGTGGTAGAAAATATGAATTTACGTATTCTTAATAATCAATACCAAAGAATAGTAATCATATTGTGTGATCTCAGCTAAATTTAAATTTGTAAAGTTGTTAAGTAGTGTTAGCGCAAAACCCAGGTCGGCTTGGTAGGGTTCGTGCTTTAGTTGAGAATTTGGTAACATGTGACATGTTAAGTAATGTAGCAATAAATATACTCCTATTCATATTCTAATATATTCAGTTGACACAAATATGTGGTCCCCTTTCCACATGCTTATAACCATAGGTAACCCTAAAAATTGGAGCACAACAATTTTTATTATTGATAGTTCTTCATTGTCAATTTTTATAAAAATTCTGTAATTCTGTCATTTTTAAACTGTGACAAATAAATTTCATGGTATTGCGGAGTCTTTGGATAACCTAAACAAAACAAAAAACTTTGACATTGAAAATGGGTGATGTTTTTCAAAAACATTTTTTATACGATTTGGCAATCAACACCACGATTATTACTTTCGGTCATTGTGTTAAGGGTTCACTTACTGCTTTATGTTTGTCTGTGTATGTATGCATGGACAGCAACATATATATATTTGTCAGATGTTCGCTTCTGGCAATATATATACTTCTTCTCTATGTACATATGTATGTGAATTCTATAGTTTTAAAAATACATTTAAGCAATTGAGCCTTTTTTTATTTTTATGATTCTTACTAGAACTGCCTTAGGCATTTATTTTTTTTCTGCGTTTGCTTTTCTTTGCTACTTAAGCATAATTCAAGTATACACACATTTTCAGACACTATGCATTCTTAACGCTAATCATCTGTATCAGTTTGAATTAGGCACTAAAAAGCGATCAACGCTCGCAATTCTTGAAATATACTATTTTTTCAACACAGCTTACTAAAATATAAAACGTACTCAAAAAAATCTTAACTATTGTAAGTTTTTGAATCACAGGATTTCCCTATCTTAATTATCTTAATTCTTTCGTGGTATCGATATTCATTGTCGGTATCGACAGCTTCGATTTCTCCACGAACTTGATTGCTACGATATTAATTACATATGCAAGAGCTTAATTTCATGAAAATATGTTTCAGCTAAATTATCTCATGCTAGACCGCTGTTTGTTCAATTTCTGTGGCCGATCGTAACAATTTATATCTTATATCGACCATTCCATAGTTGTTGGGTGAGGTACGACGTCGCAGCAGTAAATTTCTCCACATTCTGGATTGTGATATAATTATTGGCGAAGATTCCTTGGCTTGACTTCCTCACATATAAGTTTTAAAATCCAATTTTAAAGTCCCAATCGATATGGGGTGTCACCGTTGACTAAAAGAAATTTCAAGCCAACATGGGCATTTCATAATATCTTGCCGCTTGTAGTGTTCGCCCCATCCTTTTACAAAACTAATGCAGATGCTTTGCATGTTTATTGGACCTGCTTCAGCACCAGGAAATTGTGAAGAACAGTTAAGTGATTGAGCCCTAAGGGACGATAAAAGAAATGGTTAGTTAAAATTATTTCCATATATTGTAGTTACTTATAATATTATACCTATTATTATCGAAGGCTTTCAGACAGTCTCCTGGTGCCACTTTATAAACACATGTTAAACTTTCATTCAAAGTCGGTGATAAAATAAAAACTGGTGCCTTAGACCGGTTGTAAAGCCAAACACCATCAGATTCCTGACTTAGTATCAGACCTAGAAAAAATTTATTAAGAATAAATATAGTATGTGTATTTAGGTATTTATGAGTGTAATTAAATAATTTAAGTAAAACTTACCTAAGCCAATTTTCTGTCTTGTGTTTTCAACGCCCTCTCGAGATGGTGTACCCTTTTTTGCAGCTAATTCCATTAAGCACATATCCTGACTCCACTTACAATCACTTGAACCTTCTGCATAAATGTTCACAAAGGGCTTTTGCACGCAATAACGATTTCCAACACGCTCATTCAGCTCCCAGTATGCCACTTGGCACCAAGATTGTCGCTCTAAAAAACATGGTGAGAAAATAGGGTGGAGATTATAGCTGTGTGTTTGTCTATTGGACTCAAGGCTAAATCTATAACTACAGTAGATCATAAGGGATTGTTCGAGTTACGTCCCACGATTTTTTAAAGTATCACGTTCGATGTGAAATTCCGGAAACTTTGGCCAAAGTATTTACAGCTTTCTATTGAATTCTTAAAAAATCGGCCATTGTTGCGTGCAAAGTCTTTTAAATTGGCATAATAAAAATTTTGTTTGCACGAATCCTTCATTCTTTTCTTCGTAATCTGCAAGCAGGGTTGCAAACGTTTATAAGTGCGGCAATACAGACGCATTCATACTCGCCTCGAACAAGTCTCATATAACCTTAATTCAATATTTCTACCCACACTATTAGTGTGCACAACGATTTTATTTTGTTCACATAATGGTTGATGTAACAAATAGACATATGCATATATATTGTACCTAAAGGCTCCGGTTGATGAAAGCAGTCAATGTCTGTCCAAAATTAATGCATTTCAATGAGCAAAAATTAATGCATTTCAATGAAACTTCTTACACATATTACCCTTTGTCAATTGCCTCGCCTCCGGCCATGCAACGGCTATTTTCAAAAAAGAAAAAACATGGTAAGAGGCAAAATTTCGCAAATTTGGTATAAATAATGAGCCCAAGAAAAGAAATTTGTAAGTACAGTTTTGAAAAATGGGTAGTGCTACGCTCACTTTTGGGCAAATATGTGTTAGAGTATATCGATAACTTGATAAAAATCTTCCAAACTTGGTGCATTTCATTATTATTGAGATCAGATAAAATATAACATTTTATATACTAAGGTTGAATTTCCGTCTGTCCCTCTGACGTCAGAAGCTATATCACTCAATATCTATGAACTTGTTTGATTTTAAAAATTAACAGCCGCCGCCCCACAAACTTGTTTTTTTTGCTAATTTTGTCTTGCTAAGGACCCATAAGAAAATATAATGGTGTATAATTTCGGATTTCTTCCCCTTATCAAATTAACTTAAAATTCCCCTATGAAGCCAAAATAACACTAATTGCTGACATGTTTACAAAATATGAGGTAATTATTAAAGTTGCAAAAATATTTTCCAATACATAAAAACATTATTTTTTATATTATTACATATTACGACTTCGATTACCCAATTTGTGTTAACTTGTTTGGGCTCTGCTCGGTCAAATAAAAATTTTCATTATAAAAGAAAAAACTCACGCCAAATACGTAATCGGTCAAACGAACGAGTTAGCAGAATTTCGCTGAAATACGTTACTTTCTTCCCGACGCTATATATCTACTTATATATATGTAGATATGTATACATATATAATGTAAATGTAAAATTTGCTTTTTGAATCGGCTATAAAATAAAACTAATCAATATTTTTTAAAACTTTTTTTTTTATTTTGAAGATTGAACATTGTCATTTGTGAATGAAAAATAATATCGTTCAAATGACTGCCACGACTGGCTTTACAGTAGGCCATTCGATCAACCCAATTTTTAAGGACATTTTCTATTGTTTGGGCTCCAATTTCATGAATGGTTCGATTTCGTGTTTTAAAGCATCAATCGTCTCTGGATGGTTCGCATAGCATTTGTTCCTAACGGCTCCCCACAAAAAATAGTCCAACAGGCTTAAATCAAATGTCGTCCATGTCATGTTCTTCAATTTTTAGAAACAACTCGTTGAGCATGTCACGGTAACGCTCGCCATTTACTGTAACCGCGGCTCCTCGCTCATTTTCGAAAAAAAATGGCCCGATGATGCCGCCAGACCAAAAACCGCACCAAACAGTGACTCGTTGTGGATGCATTTGCATCTCTACAGTAACGTGTGGATTTTCTGAGCCCCAAATCCGACAATTTTGCTTATTGACGTAGCCACTGATGAGAAAATCAGAAAAGAAGAAGAAGACTCACCACTTTGGAAATAGGTTTTCAATATTTCCCAATTTTGTTCAAGCGTATAGCGTCCTATTTCGTAAATGTCAAACCTTTAAGTAAATTATGAACACATTTGACATGCCATTTGTGTTACCATTCTTAAAAAAATAGGTGGTTCAAAAAGCAAACGCTATATGGCCCACCCTGTATTTACCAACGTAAACGTACGCCCGTACGCCCGTATCAGCTGACACGATGAAACAACGATATACAATACTACGGAACGGAACGGTGGTGAAAATTCATTCATTAGTTTCATCGTGTCAGCTGAGACTTTCCTGAATGTTTACCCATAAAGGCAACCGAATGCGAAAGATAAACCACACAATAAAAAAAAAACCAAACGATGATAAACACTAGTTTACACGTATAACGAAGCTCGTTAAAAAGTGATTTTTAGGGATTTGTAGTTAAAAAAATTGTATTTCCTGTTTATAAAAAGAGGTGAAAGATGATCAAGATCACTAAGATAATTAATGCATATTAATGATAATTACAAATAAAAATAAATTACAATACACTGGCTAATTTCTACCTATCACACAAACTCGTTGATAGGTATATAAACAACATATACAAGTGGCAAAAAAAAAATCATTCACATCCCAAATATGAATGCATTGACACGTTTTCCTATACCTAAAAAAATACCGGCATACATATGTAGATTAAACATATATATTTTAGTTCCTGGACTTTAACTATTCCATTTTCATCATCACACCTTATACAAATTTATAAATACTCGTACGTATTTAAAATATAAGGAACTTACCTTCACTATCAGTCATTTTGCCTATTTTGGTTGAAATATTGTTGTTGTTGCATAAAATTTCGGTGCAGTCTTCGTCTGTAAAAAACAAATATTATTCACTAAAGCACAATTTTTTGTTCTAAAATACGCTGAAATATGTATATATGTATATGCAAACACATCAACATGAAACATAAAAGATACAAAACATGATTGACTGAACAACAATATTACACTGGCACATACATCCATGAGAGGTATTTGGGCCAAGCTGTTGTCACACAAAAAAGGAATCTTCAGTATTGTGCCGCTTCCGAACAGCGGATGGAAGAAACGCATTCGACGGTTTGTCGTTGACTGCCGAGGAGCGACCCTTATTAACAGCGACCATTATTAAAACAATTTTCCATCACTTGGTGGTAAATGTCAGCAGTGGGGGACGATCCCAGGACCTACTGCCCATGCCACAGCTGGCTAGATCATGGCCACCGCTGCCTATAAATATTTATATTCAATTGCTTTTATTAAATACAATTGCTCACAGAAAGTGAAGATCTTATTTTTAACCATTTCTTGTAAACAAACTATACACTGAACCTTATCCCTCTACTTTTTATGGAGTTTTTAAAATCTAATGCAAATACGAAGATACATGTGTGTATGTAAACATCTAAACTTTCAAGTATATTTTGTGCACAAAATTTAGTGTATTTACATTCTGTAAAAAAAAGAGGTTGTCTGTAAAGTCGGCTTACTGACGATAGTTTAACGTGACAACGTCATAAGAAAATACTGATGTAATGGTTGCAATTTTCAAAACAAAATTTTAATTTAATGTCCATATGATTGTATACATCTTGAAAAATGCACCAAAGTATATGTATGTATGCATGTTTATATACATATATTAGTATACAAGGTAGGTGCTAAATATTACCATAAATTTTTTTCCTTCATATACATATAATAATAAATTAATAATAAAAACATTAAAACAACCGTTATTATTAACAACTAGTCGTCACTAATTATAAATTCGGTAAGGATGATGATGATACACTTGGCTTTATTTTAAATTTTTCAAGTAAATCAAATTAATAACAATCAATACAAATCTGTGAATTTGTATACATATGCGCATAATACATACATATGTATATAATATGCTCACTCAAGTAGGAGAGAGCCAGATATCGAACGTTGCCGAATGCGAGGGTCGATTGTGCTCTTTGTCGTTCGTTCCGAGCTCTCGCTTGCAGTTCAAGCAAGGTAACGACGCATGAGCAAGATAACGACACATTTTTTCGTGCGTGCAGCCGGCTAAATCGAATTATAAGACGTTATCACGTCAAAAATATCGGGAATTATTCATTTAAAAAGCGCGCGTTACACATATCTCTAAAAATTTTTTGCTGGAATGTTAGTACAACTGTCCTCTTAAGTGTTGCAGAGTATGAGCGTGATCTGTCTTGTCTTTTAGCTTGTTTTTGGCATTTGATTATATCAGTCAACCGCTGGTGTGCTCTGCGATTTTCACTATGGATAAAAATATCGAACAAATAATTTGTCTCAAATTTTATGTTTTGAATGGGTTGCTTTGTCAAAAACACGGGTCTACGAGTGGTATTAGGCTTTTGCAGAAGGCGGAGAAGTCGTAGAAACTTTGCTCCGATCTGGTCGTCAAAGCCGAAACCCCAAAAAACCACGTCAGTGTCAAAAGTGAAAATCATGCTACTCGTTTTCTTTGATTATCATGGTGTTGTGCACTCGGAATCTCGCATACGTTCCAAATGGTTCTACGGTAAATAAAGAATATTATTCGGAAGTTATGCGACGTTTGAGAGAATATGCGTAGGAAACTGCTCATTTTGTGTAAAGAAAACTCATAGATCTTGCACCATGATAACGCACCGTCTCACAAAGCTCAGTTTGTGAACACTTTTTTGACCAAAAACTCGACAAATTTTATCGCACACCCACCGTATTCATCGGATTTAGCCCCCTGTGACTTTTTCCTTTTCCCAAAATATAAATTGCCACGATAGAGGTCATTAAGGAGAATTCGCTGAAGGAGCTGAAGAAGATCTCTTCAAACGCGTGCTTTGATGACTGAACTAATCGTTGCCATTTGTGTATTGCTTCGGATTGAGCCTATTTTGAAGGCGACAAAATAAATTTCGATGATTAAAGAATTATATATATGTAAATAATTGGCGCGTACACCCTTTTTGGGTGTTTGACCGACCTCCTCCTCCTATTTACGGTGTGCGTTTTGATGTTGTTCCACAAATGGAGGGACCTACAGTTTCAAGCGGACTCCGAACGGCAGATATTTTTATGAGGAGCTTTTTCATGGCAGATATACACTCGGAGATTTGCCATTGCCTGCCGAGGGGCGAGAAAAATGTTTTTGGCGTGATAACGTCTTACAATTCGATTTAGCCGGTTGCACGCACGAAAAAACGTGTCGTTATCTTGCTCAATCGTCGTTATCTTGCTTATGCGTCGTTACCTTGCTTGAACTGCAAACGAGAGCACGGAACGAACGATGAAAAGCACAATCGGCCCCGCGTTCGGAATGTTCGACATCTGGCTCTCTCCTGCTTGAGTGAGCATATATATGTATGTATATGCGCATATGTATATAAGTTCACATATTTGTATTTGCATATGCCTTCTTCCTGTGTGCATGGTAATGAACCATTTCTCTGTTGAGAATAGGACGATGATAGGAAAAGTAGGAAATGAAAGGGGGTGTTTCGAGTGTAATGTGCCTTGAAAAAGGCAAATCGATGATGTTGCCTCTTAGTGTTGTTGACTTATTAACGTCTGATGACCAAACGAAATTGAACATATCTTTCATGAATTTGATAAATGTTTCGTCATTTTTCACGTTTGTGTAAATGTAACTTGACCTATTCTATTGCGATTCCATTAACCTCCTTCTCTATATCCATACAAAATATCTATCAAACAAATAAAATTAAAATTTTGTTTTAAAAATTTCAACCATTACATCAGTATTTTCTTATGACGTTGTCACGTTAAACTATCAGTAAACCGACTTTACAGACAACCTCTTTTTTTTATTAATTTTGGTTTCACCGAGATTCGAACCAACGCTCTCTCTGTGAATTCCGAATGGTGATCAGCAACCCATTCGATTTGTTTGTATGCAAAAATGTTACACAATACGAACAACCGCAAATGATTATGAAAAAGGATGTCACCCAGAAACCTGCTTTGCGGAAAACAGTACTGAAGTACAATGAAGAAGGTTAAGGTTTTAATATTTTGGCTGAAAGTGGCAAGTAATTTATCGAAATGTTTAAAGCGACTTCAAATAAAATTTCCTGTTTTCAGGTTACTGCAGTAGAATTAACCAAGGAGTTCTTTTTAACTGTTTCATGCAATGTGAAATGCGGAAAAATTTCGCTATTTAGAAATAAATTTTAAAATTTAATATTCTAATTTTTTTTGGAGATAATTAGTATAGGAAATAATATTCCTTCCTAATATTCCATAGTTTTCTTCTGTCATTTGATACCAATTATACTGCGAGAAATTTAAGTCATGTTTGCGTTTTTTTATTTTTGTAAAAAGCTAAGGAATGATTTTTACATGATACAGTCCTCTAATGGATACCGATCAGTTCAGCAGTATTGCCCCTAATCTACAGAATTTGCTATACCTACTAGAACAGTGTTTTCAAGAACAATGCTTTTAACTCCAAGTATTTGTAAATAACTTTAAGCCACATTCTGCTCAAAAATGAATGTCTGTCAAGTAGTCCACACTAACCAAAATTACGAAAGTCTTAATCTTATCAAAAATCCGAGGCAACTGCTCGAAAGCAGATATCACATATTAAACACCATTTTCTCCGAAGACATCCCAAAACTAGCACGATTAATGATCTGGAATTCTCAAAATACCTTCAAATAGCCATCCACAGAAAACAACCAACAACTGAAACACTTTCACAATGGTAAATATGTAAACACCATCAAACCAATGGTCAAATGGTCCCATGCAACTCGATGAAAATATCACATATAAACGAAGCAAAATCTCCTAGAATTATTTAACATCACACATACATAGATATCTAAATTCCTTGCATCGGGTGTTTTTAGCTTCATGACAACTATCGATATCGATAACTATGGTTTCACAGTTGAGATTGGTAAATTGTGTTAACATTTCTTTTCAGTACGGTTTGACAAGTCAACATTAGTCGTTAAGGCCAGAACAACGCTTCCAAATTGTAGAAATACTCGTACACTTTGAAAAAATTATATCTGTTCATGAAGTTCTTGGAGCGAAGTGTCGAAGATGATGCCGAAATCTCGATTCATCGTCGTTCTCAACTTGTTAGCCTTTGTCTTTCAACTACGTGGAAAATTTTACGTAAGGCTTATTTGCCTATCGTTTGCGTCGCATTTTTGCTGATTTGTATTTAATATTGAGATTTATTAGAAAAGTTTGTAGATTTATTCGTAGTTTTGCTAGGTGTATTTAAATGTAACAAATAATTTAACAAAAGACCTTACTAACATTATACAATATTATTTTCAAAATGTCTTATTAGAACCTTACATACTATGCACATATTTGTTTAAAAAGGGGCGTAATAAAACTCGAATTTTATTAACTGTTAGCACGCCCATTTCTTTTTTTAGGCTTATCATTCCCACCAAATATGAGCAATTTTACTTTATTTATAACAGAGATCTCAGATTTTTTTTTAAATTACCTCATACCCAGGAACGGAATTTCAGTTTTAACGTATAAAAACGGGGTGTGGTTTTTATTCGATCTAAACAATATCTATTTATGTCGATTTTAAGTGAGGTGGAGAGCAATGCATATACCAAGTTTGGACGAGTTTTATTAAGTTCTTGTTGAGATAAAGTTATTAACGAGAATTTTGTTTTTTGTCACCAGTGTGCCAAAGTCGTGTGTTATAAAGAGAAAAATGTGTACCAAGTTTCAAGAAACTGTGTACATTTTTTACCAAGCTGTCGTGCGCATGGACGGAGATACATGGCTAAATTGGCGCCTTTAATCATTCCGAACCTTTTGGTATATACATATACGCACATATATATACACCGATCTCTTAATGCTGTTACATGCAACCGTTATGTGAACAAAATTACAGGGTCCGGCACTCGAAGTGTAACCAATTCTTCTTTTCTTCTTAATTGGCGCGATAACCGCTTACGCGATTTTAGCCGAGTTTAACAAAGCGCGCCAGTCGTTTCTTTCTCGTGCTAACCGGCGAAAGTTGGACACACGAAGCCAAGTCCTTCTCCACCTGATCTTTCCAACGCAGAGGAGGCCGTTCTCTCCCTCTGCTAGTACCACCTGGTACCGCATCGAATATTTTCAGAGCCGGAGCGTTTGTATCCATTCGGACGACATGACCCAGCCAGCGTAGCCGCTGGATCTTTATTCGCTGCGCTATGTCTATGTCGTCGTAATGCCTCATCATTCCATCGCCTACGATATTCGCCGTTGCCAACGTACAAAGGCCCAAAAATCTTACGCCGAATCTTTCTCTCAAACACTCCAAGCGTCACTTCATCGGATGTTGTCATCGTCCAAGCTTCTGCGCCATACGTTAGGACGGGCATTATGAGAGTCTTGTAGAGTGTTAGTTTTGTTCGTCGAGAGAGGACTGTACTACTCATTTGCCTACTTAGTCCAAAGCAGCACATGTTGGCAAGAGAGACTCTACGGTGGATTTCCAGGCTGACATTTTTATCGGTATCAATGCTGGTTCTTATAAATACGTACCTAGTCTTTTAGAACCTCGAAATAATCACTGCCCCCAGTGACGTGGGTGTCGATACGCGAGTGCGTCGACTGTTTGTTTGATGACAGGAGGTACCTCGTTTTGTCCTCGATCACCACCAGACCCATTCGCGTTGCCTATTTATCCAGTTTGGAGAAGGCAGAACTAACAGCGCGGTTGTTAAGGCCGATATATCATCGACATACGTCAACAATAGTACGCTATAAAATATTGAGCCTGAGCGATTAAGTTCTGCGGCTCGTACGAGCCTCTCCAACAACAAGTTAAAGAAGTCACACGACAGCGTGTCACCCTGTCTGAAACCTCGTTTGGTATGAAACGGCTCGGAGAGGCCCTTCCCAATTCTGATGGCGCTGCTGGTATTGAGCAACGTCATTTTGCATAGCGGTATTCGTTTTGCAGGGATATCAAATTCAGACATTACCGCATACAGGAAACTCCTTTTCGTATTGTCGAATGCAGCTTTGAAATCGATGAAAAGATGGTGTGTGTCGATTCTCCTTTCGTGGGTCTTTTCCAAGATTTGGCGTATTGTGAATATTTGGTCTATGGTAGACTTTCCAGGTCTAAAGCCACACTGGTAAGGTGCAATCAGTTGGTTGATAGTGTGCTTCAACCTTTCACACAATATGCTCGCTAGAACCTTATAGGTGATATTTAGAAGACTAATCCCGCGATAATTGACACAGATTGCAGGATCACCCTTCTTATGGATTGGGCAGAGCACAATTAGGTTCTAATTGGTAGGAATGCTTTCAGCCGACCATATTTTGCATAGAAGCTGATGCATACACCTTACCAGCTCCTCACCACCATGTTTGAATAGCTCAGCCGGCAGTCCGTCGGCGCCCGCGGCTTTGTTGTTCTTTAGCCGCTTATTGCTATTCTCACCTCGTCATGGTCGGGTAGCGGAACGACAATTCCGTCGTCAACGATTCGGGATCCTCACATTCTCTGTTACATGCGCAGCTATCTCTGTTTTACAGGTTCGAGAAGTGTTCCCTCGATAATTTAAGTATGCTCTGGATGCCAGTCACCAGATCGCCGTCTTTGTTCTTACAGAAAACGCCCTAGTCTTAAAACCTTCTGTGGGATCGCCGCACTTTCTGGTATAATTTTCGGTCGTTGTTCCTATTGACCAGCATATCTAGCTCCTCACGGTCACGTATTTCGGCCTTTCGTTTCTTCTTTCGGAAAATACGTCTCTCTTCCTTTCTTAGCTCTCTGTAGCGGTCCCACATGGCTGACGTTGCGCCCAATCGCAGCGTGGCTCTATAGGCAGCATCTTTTCTTTCTGCGGCAGCATGACATTCCTCGTCGTACCAACTGTTTTTTCGGGCTCGCCGGAATCCGATTACTGGCTGTCTGTTATGATTGCAGCTTTTCGATGTTGAACATTCTTATCGTAGGTAGATATACGCTGTTTGCGGCACAGAGACGTGTGCGCAGTTTGGCTGCAACGAGGTAATGAACATAGTCGATGTTGGTCCTCGGATCGTACGTACATCTAATATACTAGAAGCGTGTCTTCCATCTATCACAACATGATCGATCGGGTTTCGCGTTTCGCTGGCTGTCTCCTGGTAGCTTGGTGGATCTTCTTATACAGGAATCTAGTGCTGCAGACTACCATGTTTCGGGCCCCGGCGAAGTCGATCAGCCTCTGTCGGTTACCGGATGTTTCGTTGTGCAGGTTGAATTTTCCGACTGTGCAACCAAAAAATTCCCTCCTTGCCCACCCTGGCGTTGAAGTCGCCAAGCATGATTTTTATGTTGTGATGGGGGCTGCGCTCATAGAAACGTTCCAGGCGCTCATAGAAGGAATCTTGGGACGCATCGTCCTTATCTTAAAAAGTCGGGATTTGATGCGGATTATTGCAAGACGCTCTTCCACCGGAGTGAACGACAGTACTTGGCGACGAAGTCTCTCTGCTACATCAATTCTGACACTGAATTTGTGCTCCTTTACATGGCAGCTGTAGTAGACGTCACAAGGTCCTATGTTTTCCTTGCCTTGCTTCGTCCATCGCATCTCTTGAATGACAGTGATGTCAGCCTTTACTCCCACGAGGACATCAACCAGCCGGGCAGAGGAACCTTCCTCATTAAGGTACCGAACATTCCAGGTGGTTAGGTTCCGAATGAAGTATACCTTAAGCAGGCAGTATGAATAGTGAATGCCGTCTATGTGACGGTATCTTGAAAGATTATGAAAGACTTTATTTTATAAGATGCTGTCAGAGTTGAGCTGTTACTAAAAATCGTCTTTTATCTACCAAGGCTCTGAATCAAGTTATTACAAAAAATCCTATTTATAGTCCAATGGGCGGTGTGTAATTTTAACGTGATAAAAACAGTTTTCCAACATTTTTAAAGAGAAATTCGGAACTTCCTCTAAACTTAGTGCTTTGCATATAATGCAAAGGTCTTAACAAAAGTAATCGGATTTAATCGCTTACCACACCACTAACGTGAAAAACTACGACGACCCGAATAAATTAATCTGTGAGATTTGACGTTAGTGGTTAGCTTAAAACATATACAGCATATACAATAAGCGTTCACTTTAGCGTTAGTTTTTTGGCTAATTCATTACGACTTGATAATGTCATACAAATATTCTAAGTCCCCTCCCCTAACGCTATTAAAATATCTAAAACTATGATTGGATATTTCATGACCAAATACGAAATTGCACAAACTATTAAACCATGGTGACTGCTACGGAATGGAGCTGACAAAAACTGATAAGTGTTTTCTTTTCTCGAAAAAAATGTCACCTCATTTTATGGCAACATTAACATTGAAACATAAAAAAATTTCGGTTAAAAAATAAATTTCGATGGCACACCTATTTGTTGTCTTTGAGTCTTTTCCAGGATTTGACAAAATCTGGTTTGTGAAAATCTAATTGATAGTGCGTTCGTATGTCTGAAGTCAAATTTATAAAACTCAATCAGATGCTTAATGCCTTCTTTGCTAGGAACATTCGCTAATTCAGACCAATAAATTTCTCAAAGGGCTCTCAAAAGATTTTTTCACCTGCTGCACCAAGTTCAATTCTGAGTATTAACATGGAAACATAGGATTAAACCGATGTTGGTGGACTCCAGAAGTTCGATCCACTTCCCCAGGATGAGGGAGTAAAAATATGTTGAGCAAATAGTATAGAGTTCGCATTTATCTTGACAACTGAACATTACACGCTCGGGCAAAGTAAAGTCAGCTAATTAGGCATGGCTTCCCACTAGTTCAAAAACGTGTTGCTCAATGCCTCCTTTTGGCTCTTATGTAGGGGTTTCTATGTAATGTTTTACTTTTAATTACCACCTTACTGTTAAGTATCTCTAGTTTAACTTAGACAAATTTCGAATCTATTTAGAATTACCTTCGAACTTCGATCTGGGCACTCCTTGCATTTGGTATGGTGGAGGTGCAGTATCTGTAATAAAAGAATAAACCCCAGTTTTATATAACATCAATACTAGAAGTCATAAATTGAAGCTATATATTATTAAAATGTAATTAACTACTTGAATTTGTGCAAAAAGTTTTTTATAACACACGTTGCACCTGTATAGGGTCTGTAAATAATACATATTTTGAAGAGAACGATATTTCAACTGTAAATCATCGCAATGCATTTTATCAAGAGCTAAACAATTCGGATATGCTCAATTAGTTGTAATATTTTATGTCTCATACATTTTCTGTAGAAAACCGCATTCAACATAAAATTTATTTCTGAAATAAAAGTTTTTTAATTGACATAGCGGTTCGTACTTAATAATTTACTTCATGTATCTTTTTCCACTTTTCAATTAGTGCAAACAAAATATTTTATGGGAAGCAACAAAAATATCACATATGTATTGTAGTAAACACCTACATACATACAAGGCATTAAAGAAAAATTCAATATTTCAAAAACTAATATATAACTATGTACAAATATTGGGTGGGGGGATAAGTTCGTAGCGTTTTTACCGAAAAATAAAACAAAAAATGCTGAAGCCGTTCCCCCAAAATTCGCCTGGTCTGTTGTTAAATAAGTTGTTGAGCCAGTTTTTAGGGACCTCTTTGTTATCGAAGGTAAAGCCCTTCATATGGTTTGACAGGGAGCGAAAAAGATGGTAATCGGTCGGTGCAAGGTTCCGAGAATGCGGCGGACACTGAAGAACCTCCCATTCGAGCTCTTGGAGTGCGGCTTTGACGTCTTGTGCAACATGGGGCCTGGCGTTGTCGTGAAGGAGTGTGGTTTGACGATTCGGTATAAAAAGCGCTGTTTATGAGCTCGTGTTGCTCTTTGTTCTTTTCGTTGGGCCCGTGAGGCACCCGCGATTGAGAATTGTTTTATAATCCTAAGTAATTTTTCCGCCAATTTACAAATGTTGCCATCTCAAAAAATGATTTATAAATATCATTTAATATATTGTGTTGGCTACAGAAGAATTTTCAATGCATAAATTCATTTTAATTTTTGCATTCGGGAAAATTTACACTTCTCAAATATGTATGTGCGCACAGTATTGATCCAATTCTTCAAATACATGTTTTTTAAATATTTTTGAGTCTTTAATGAACTTACTAAGTACTATGTCTTTCTTACCAACAGAAATAAACCAAAAATCGATTATTTTGAAACACACTCAGTTTTTGCACAGTGCACAAATTAAAAGAAATATGCGTAAAAAAAGTTTGCAACTCCCTTAGAAGTTCAAGAAGCTCCGAGATATCCACCTCACTTCTGTTGCGGTATACAATATTCCAAAAATCGAATTGAAAAGGACATGATTTTACATAATTAAATATCCTTAATATGTGGCATCATTTGCTTAATCGCCAGTTCGTCTATGCAACATGTAATGACTGGAACTACAACTATCTGTCCAAATGTAGATGCAATCATTCCAATTAAGATGGTTTTCTTCAAAAACGTATCAATTTTGTTAAACAAATCTTCTTCGGTAGTGTTAGTAGGCAGCGTTGAGCACATAAGGTTGCCTTCTTCAAAATAATGTTTATATGGATTTCTCACACTACTGACGAGACAGCTTGACCAGTCGAATCCACTTGCAAGACGAATTGAATTTTTTTTGTTCACGTGCAAATAGTTACTGTTTTTGTCTTAGCTTGTTAGATCATGAATTCGTCGCAAAACAGTAGCGTTAGAAAGCGGTACTATAGAAGGAGTCTTTTCAGTTTTCTCTTACGTTGAGCATACAGTGTGTCACCTCATACAAAGAGGTGAGCCGCTGAAATCAACAAATCCGAGATTTAAATATGTTACATTATATCTCCCTTACCACTACTATGGCAGAATAATAAAAGGTGAAGTATTAAGGCAACAGCTTCCTTTGTTCATTTTGTGACATTGCCTGCCTTATATTTTACAATGTTGCTTTTATTCGCTGGGCATTTCATGTGTTAGTTCTTTGGAGTTATTTACATTTATTTAGGGGGGGCGATTTTGCTATTATCTTTAAACATTATTTTTTCTTAAATTATCCATTTGAATGTCTGTAAAAAAAACGTGAAAACTGTGACAGGTAGTTTATTTGTGAATAGAAAATTACAAATCCATAAGAGGGAAAATATATCCTATGGTGGACTTAAAAATCCTTCACACGATTTTCGTATAAAGCTTCATTTTTTGGAAGAGATATTTCAAGTGTTTAATGATATGCGTCTTAACGTTGTTCCGCAAATGGAGTTTTACAAAGAAGGAAGAACTTGGCATCACTTGGTGTGTCCAACTGATGCCGGTTAGCACGAGAAAGAAACGACTGGCGAGATTTGTTAAACTCGGATAAAATCGTCATGATACAAATCAGTCAATGAGAAATCTTCACAGCCTATAAAAAATGTGGGCGTAAGGTTCTTTGTTATATACATATATATATACCTGGCAATGTTGTTATAAAGCAAAAAAGAGTCGCAAGTGGAGATAATCGAAGTGCTCATAAAGCTCCAAAAATGGGGGTAGCAAAATGCATTGTTCGAAAGGCACTGTAGTTGAGTCCTCTTGCGAATGCTGGCCGCAAGACTGATGTAGCAAGGGAAACTTGGAGGCTAGAAAGCATCGGGAAGACCTGGAGCGAATTAAAGTTGCCAAGAATCGCACAAGATGGTGCGTAGGCGTAGTGTATGCCTATGTCTGAAGAGAAATTAAGGACCGGAAAAAGTCTTGCCACAAAAAATCACTCATGTGATGGAACTGTATAACAGTGATATTTTTTGGTTTAAAACTACAAGTTTGCGCTTAACTCAATGTCAATATTTAGTGTTCTGTTAAGGGCCGCCGAAGCAGCAAGAGTTGGTGCGTGACTACCATTCGGTAGTGACCGTGTTCGAAGCCACGGACATAAAACACCAAATGATAGAAAATGTTTTTTCTAATACGGTTACTCCTTGGCAACCAATGACAAACCTCCGGGTATATTACTGTTTTGTAAAAGCTCCTCATAAAAAAACATCTGCCATTCGAGGGCGGCATAAAAATGTAGGTCCTTCCATTTGTGGGAAAACATCACAACACACACTAAAAATTGGAGGAGGAGCTCAGCCAAACACCCAACAAAGGGTGTAAACGGTTTTATTATTATTATGTTAAATAAAATTATTCGAAATAATTAAATTAACGTAGTGCATAATTCAGCGCATTCGAATTAATTGCTTTGAATGTTGTATGAAAATGTTCAATAGTGGACTTTTTTTCATATAAGAATAGCATTGTGCTCGAATTTAGTAAACTACTTTTTTCTGGTTTGGACCTAGTTTTCGAGTTATTCGCGTTTTAAGATTTTATCAAAAAGACATAAAAAAGCACAAATATTTTATTTTACTTCCACCATTTATTCAACATTTAGCTACAGTAAAAATTCAATATATAATTATAGTATTAACTGATGTATGCGTTAAATTAAAGAACTTAGGTAGCGATTGCTCCATTTTGAAAAAGTGGAAATTACGATTTCGGTAATCATAATCTAAGTAAGTGATGGTTTACTTTATTTGCAATCCTCTCTTAGACTTTGTGAATATAAAACGCTCCTCTGAAAAAAACCGATTCTTCTTCAAGTATATTGAAAGTAAAAGACACTAGGTAATTAAGAAAATATGGCAGAAATCGTAAACTAATGATGTTTAATATTTCCATAAAAGAAAAGCAAAACATTTTAAAAGCTGCGTAAAATAATTTCAA
The DNA here is from genome assembly GCF_028408465.1 of Anastrepha ludens. Lineage (NCBI taxonomy): Eukaryota > Metazoa > Arthropoda > Insecta > Diptera > Tephritidae > Anastrepha > Anastrepha ludens. The sequence continues at coordinate 76,437,624 of NC_071498.1, forward strand.
ATATAATACAAATATATAACAAAAATTAGTTACGAAATATTTTACTTAGAAATTCTTTGTACTCGTAACAGGGTTGCCACATTATGATTTAATATTAATTGATGAAGCTTTTAAACAGGTAAAATTTTGAAAAAGGATGCCAACATATTTTATTAAAAACATTTCAAGGGAATAAAGTTTCATATTTTTCCATATAAACAATTTAATCCATTAATTACTTAAGATTAAAATGGGTAAATACGTGAAACCAGTAACCAGTAACCAGAATTAATATATATATATATATATAATTGGCGCGTACACCCCTTTTGGGTGTTTGACGGAGTCCCCTCCTCCTGTTTGTGGTGCGCGTCTTGATGTTGTTCCACAAATGGAGGACCCTACAGTTTCAAGCCGACTCCGAATGGCAGATATTTTATGAGGAGCTTTTTCATGGCAGAAATACACTCAGAGGTTTGCCATTGCCTGCCGAGGGGCGACCGCTATTAGAAAAATGTTTTTTTTCATTTTGGTGTTTCACGGAGATTCGAACCTACGTTCTCCAAATTCCGTATAAGTGTCACACACCGACCCATTCAGCTACGGCAACCACCCTTTTTAATGGGAGAAATACATTCGGAGGTTTTTCATTACCTGCCAAGGGCGGAAAAAACTTTTTCCAACATTTGGTGTCTCACGCCTGGGGTTTTGGAACCGGGCACATGCGAACCAACTCATTCAGTTCGGTGGCCGCTTACATCCTAACTACACATGATAATGACGAAGAATGCCAATTTTTAAGAATGTTAGTTATGATTCTTGCACCTAAGAATTCTAGTTAGAATTACATTTGAAAGAAATGTTTTTTAAGGTTTTTTGATAATAATTTACCTGTTTCGAGAACTCGATACCAGTGCAAAGGGTTGCAGCAAACATACATAGGATGGCGGTCGTTTGAACAGCTCGGTAATCGTTTCAGCTCCGTTGCATCTCTCAAATTTTGCCAAAAAAACAGTCGACATACAATTACGTACGGCTCTTCTTTGTAAATTAAGGATTTTTTTAGTAGAATACAACACGAAGTGTTGACGACCGACATTTCTTTGCGGCTTTTGACCGCATCCAGTAATGTGGCTTGCTGTTGCCAATTCAACATTTTCATAAGCTTTCGAAAAGTTTGTTGGAACTTTTGTTGACCAATAGCTTCTTTGTCGTTTTGATAGAAAGCGTTCGATATCGAATGGCTTGCGCGCGAGTCTGTGGACAAACCACTGCCGCCACAACAATTCCGCAGCATATTTACTGTGGCAGCAAATGTTCCTGCTGCTGTTGTTGTAGCCGCTGTTGCAACCGTCGTCACTTCTGACATCGCCAGGGTTGAGGCCGACAGATTCTTTAGACTCGATTGAAGGGAACGATGGGATAATCTCGCTAAGTGATCCGAGGAGCGATTGGGGTTTTTGTTTTTTTGAGCTTTTACCCGTATGTAGGAGGCGACGCTCATACCGTCGCAACTGCTTCCATAACTGCAACCACTTACGGAATCGTTCGCTTTCTGTTCGAAGCTCACTTCCGTAGACGAACCAGAGTATTCGAGATTGGATGTCAGTGTGCTCGATGTAATCGTGGAATTGCAAAATGAACTCTGGCACTGAAGCGAGTTCCGGTAGTGATGGCTCGCTAGAAGGGGGTGTTGATGTTGATGGGCATGCGGCTGTTGTGGCTCCAAATTGTTTATCCCATCGAAATTTCTTGACAGGTTTTTTGACGCATAACGCCATAGTTCCTTCTCCTTTGGAAATAGCATGGAGGGACATAAAATGTTTTCGGAACATTTATTTTACTTACTGTATTAACATTATTTAATCTGACTGATCTATTAAATTGGCTGCTGTCACTGCTTTGCGAACCAAACCGCTGTTCAACAACAGCACAAACAAAAGTACACACGCAAACACGATTGAAAGCAAAACGATTGGCCCTTTAAATTTCGAGACAAATGGCGTATCTACACATGTATGTTTGTTGACATTATTTGCTTGTCACTCCTGTGTATTTTGCTTAGCTTTTAGATGTCCGTGCTGAATATTTAGAAAACAAAAGCTCTTAACTTTAACTGACTTCTGTTCACGAATATTTTCTTTGATATAAAATATAGTTGTGTTTTGTTTACTATTAGCTCATTTATATATTCGAGTAATAATATATGTATGTATTTATCACTTCAATTAATATTATGATATGTTGAGAGTTTTGCATTTTTTTGTTTTTTAGAAGAATCCATTTTAAAAATTCGTTTATTCTGAAATAGAAAACGGAAAATTATTGAAATAGTATAAGTAGTTTCAAACAAGCAAATATTAGCTTAGCCACAGACTAATTAATAATTAACCTATGTTATATTATTCTAATTTATTTCCGAATTTCCCCAAGATCAAATAAAATGTCAATTTTAGTAGTTTAGAAACTCCTATTCCCTTAAGCACATATCTATGCATCTTTAATTTTTCTTGTATTGGAGAAGTGAGTTTTCCGATGTGGAAGATCGAGATGCACGAACTTAAAGTAACTATAAGTCATGTACGGCCCCAAGTTTCATGCATAAAAATTAAATTGGTGTTGATCAACTTTTGTAAGCCCTTGTAAGAAACTCGAATACACTCTCTTTTAGGTTCAATTGATGACATTGTCGACATGACTGCTTCATATGTTGGTCAAGTACTGGTACCATAATACTATTTCTGTGTAATTTTATTGATTTTGTGGTACTTCTCATTAGAGGCAAACAATTACTAATTAAGATTACTAAATTTGGCCTTTAAGAGTATCGATAGGGTTTGAAATTTCAGAAACCGCCTTAACGACTCCTATAGGAAATTCATGCACTACTTTGGAGCCGTTCGTAAATTAAGTGACGAAAATGAGAGGAAGAAAAATACAAGTCGGTTAGATATTTTTCAGACAATCCAAAAAACTTTGGCCCCCACTGTAATAAACATAATAAACATCAATAGAGTATTTTTTCATGAAATCATTCGTGTTAAAGCAAACTGAATCAAACTGAGTTCTTTACATTGCTAGTTATTATACGGGGTTTTCGGTGGCAGAATTAGGTCTTAACCTAACATCTACACCTTCTACTAAATGTGTCTAAACATCTTTCAAATTTTTGTTTTGACTTTGTCTCGTTTTCTCATTTGGGAACATTTCTTTTCCAAAATGGTACCCAGCAAACCAGATCGCTGTATTCGCCTATGTAAATGGCCGGGAAAAAAACTATAGTAGTTTATGTTAAAACAGTGATGACAAGAAATTCGGTAAAACAGATATGTTTTAACAGCGAAATTCGCTGCTCCCAATTGAAATTTATTTAAATTTAAAGTTTCTCCCCTAACCGCTGAACGTACATATAGGCAAGGAGGGGATCGCGTTAGCTTTGTTATTCGTGCAGGATATTTAGTCATGATGTCGCGGTGGACGTGTGAACAACTTGCGTTCGCAATCGAAGCGTATTTCAAAGCCAATGATTCGGGTGCAACGCCTCGTCATAGATTTTGTTCACTTTACAATATTCGGCCTTTACGTGATGCCCCAAGTTAAGATGTGATTTATGGGTGTGAAGGTTTGGGCAACAAGTTCGGTGGCAAGCAGTCCACGGTTAGGGTCCTATCGAGAACAAATGAAAATATTAAACTAGTCACAAATTTGCATCATAATCCGTGTCAGTCCGTGCGCAAGAAAGCGGCTGCCCTGGAACTTTGTAAAACGATTGTGCACGAAATATTGATGAAGACATCACCTGTTCAAATTTCAAATCGCGCAAGCGCTTAAATCTAACGATTAAAATTTGCGTAATTCTGCGAGACAATTTTGAAGCGATATCATACGGTAAACACTGCCTCTTGGAGTGATGAAGTCTATTTTCATTTAAATGGCGAGTACATGCGCAAAATTACCATTATTGGATACCTAAAGCACAGAATCCACTATTAAAATATCAACAGGCACCACACAGTCCCAAAGTGACGGCCTATTATCGGCGAATACTGAACGATTGTTTTCTGCCAATAATGAGAGAACATCCTTCCTTTAGTACACACACATGGTTTCAGAAAGAACAGTTCTGCACATTGTTGAAAGCTTTATGCATTAAAACCGTGTGGTAAATAAGGGACGTCAGACTTCAAATAAAATTTTTACAGAGAAAGATTGCCAGTGGTTAGTGCGCCAAGTGAAGAAAAATCCACACAGAAACCCACCAACGCTAACTGAAATGACCTAAAAGGATTTAGGTAAGACTTGCTATCCAGAAACTGTTCGAAAAATACTGAGAAAGCAAATTTAAATCGGAGAATATCCCGTAATAAACCTTTCGTAAGTGCAAGAAATAAAAGTAAGAGATTGCGGTTTGCGCGTGACCATCTAAATAAGACTGCAGGAGGAGGTCCGTTTGAAGGACAGTACTTTTTGGAGACGAGTTAAAATTAAACTTATTTAATTTTATATGGCATGAACCCAATACGGAGCTCAAACCCCAAAATTCCTGAGCTACTATAAAACACGGCGTTGGCAACGTTATGATTTGGGCATGTAGGTCATCAAATGGAGTCGGACATTTGACCTTTACCGAAGAAACAATGAAGAAATATGTTTCTTTAAAACTTCCTTAAGCACAAGTCATAAATAATACAAACATGGTTAATATTTAAATGTCCCCACGTTGTTGAAACTCCCGGTTTTGAAGACAAATATAAGAAAATATGACAACCATAACAAATCTGATCGCAAAGAGGCGATACTTGAAGAGTGGAAAATTGGTTTACTCCATGCCACGCAGACTTCAAGCTGTAATTGATAATAAAGGATACCAACCAAATTACTAAGTACCTTAAAATTAAGAAAAATTGAAATAAATAGCTTCTCTTTTTTAACTGTATCATTTAAGCTGTGGCGTAAATTCCCTGTACGTTTTTGGTTTTTTTTTTGTATTTTATGTTGAGAAATGAAATAAAACAAAGTAAATAAAATATCTGCATATTCTGTTTTCCATTCTCGCAAAATATTACGAAATATAGAACACTTTACTAAAGAATCGTATCTGTATCAAATTAGTTGTGAATGACTGTATGTGTATACATATGTAAGACTAAACTAAATTATGAAATAGTATAGGTACATTTTTTCTTTAGATTGATTTGTACAAATTTTTAAACAATAAAAGCTTACTCAGTTCGATTGAATGAGTTGATGTATTTGTAAATATTAAAGAAGTAGATTTCAACGCGAATTAATTTATACCATATTGCATAAGTAAATTAAAGTACTTTTTCACGTTCGATATTTTAAATTTTATGAAATTCCGCGGTTTGGATTAATCAATACATCGAGATCCCGGGTTTGGCATTACTCAGTATGTGTATATATTAAAGCATTTTGGGCACAACTGTTGCAATTCCATTAATACTGTCAATTTTAAAATTTGTCAAAACCCGCACTGCTTATGTAAAAGGTTCTGATACTTTTATTACAATAAAAGTCCATCAACCTTCTGGCATTGGTGTTTTGAAGTACACGTTAATATACTTATAGTTAGGTCTGAATATCATTTATTTACGTTTTCTTAACTATCATTTTTCAAAAAGTATAGTGCTAGCCTAGGGGTAAAATTTCCGAAGACAGATAACATAACGTCAGCGCAATATCATCAGTGGTTTATCGAATCCCGTTTTCCGGTCCATCTGTTATTTGTGGGTTATTGAGCATATGTACTATTTGTAAATCTTTCCTTATAAAAAATTTCAAAATATAAATCGGACTCTCCTTGGACTTCTTCTTACTTTATGTTCACGCAGAAGCAATAAATTGGATCAAACCATTTGGATCAAATTCTGGAAGTTCTTGAAGAAATGACCGAAGACAAGAATCAAACAAGTGAAACAAGAAGTGATGCCCGAATGTTGAAGTAAGATTTATTGATTTTGCTGGGATTTTTGAATAAAGTACTAATCCGCATTAACCGCGTTTAAAAGAGGCTGCAAGATCTCACGATGAATTCTCACGATGCTGCTGAAGATTTGAAGGCTCTTCAAAATTATTTAAAAAATGAAAGAGAGGCCATCGCTGATAGTTCACTCGAGGAAAGGATAATTTTATGTCAAAAAGGGGACGTTGCAACTGAAAGACGCCGAAGAAGAATAAAAAATATGGATGATCGACTATTTCAAGAAATGAAAGCAAGAATGAAATCGATGAAAATGTTCGATTCCTTTTCGATGTCAAAGGTCCTATTTATCAGGAAAAAGAATACGAACTCAAAAAAAAGTGCAACGAGTTAGGTCAATTATTAAGTATAGAAAGGGATGAAACTGGAAAAACTGATTTCGATGATATTATCAATGAATTCGCGTCAAAAAAAGCAAGAAAAGTACAACTGTAATTTTTGCAAAGCTTCCAAATCAGTAACAAGTTAGTTGAAGATATATTATTGCAACGATGCGAGATCTTTCAATCAATAATTTAAATCTAACCTTAAACGTGTTACGTAATTATTGAAAAGCAGCATCCTGAAGTAATAAATTATCTTGAAAATACAAATTTAATTTCCATTCTTTAGCATTATGATAGTGAAATAATTACGAAGTACTTCTCATTAAATTGTTATACAATTTTTTTTTAATTCATAAGAATTAAAAACGTTTTTTTTTTGCTGCCATGGGCGATACGTCCTCCAGGTACGCCTTTTCTAGGAACCTCCGCGCATCTTTAATCATTGTGGATATGTTTTACATGCGCGCAAATTCGCTTCCAGTTATCACCCGATTTCAGCATGAAATCTATAATATTCTCTTCGTTTAATATGCCATGCAGATTGCGCAGTTTGCTGAACTATCATAGCCGAATCTGTGGAGATATTTTCGAAACACCCCGTGCCCTGAAAGGAATTGGGTTATATGGAATTTTTTTCCCCCTTTGTTTGGTTCCTTTCTAACCACGTCCTAAGAATAGGTATATATGCGTCCATCTACCTTTCGATGATCTGTTCAACCGGTCTTGCCAGTGGCGATCGAACGATATATTTTTACGACTTGCTCAACCATCGGGCTCGAATAGCCTTAAATACACTCGCTGCATTTCTTTCGCCAAAATGTCTACGGGGACTAGACCGGCTATAACGAAGGCAGCATCGTCTGAAATTGTACGAAAGCCACAGATAGTCCGCAAAGCGCTTAGCCTATAGATTGCTATCAGTTTTTTTGTGTAGCTATTTATGTTCAGTGCGTCAGCCCATATCGGTGCGCAATATAAAATAACCGAGCTGACTACCCTGCTATATAGTATTCTTTTGCTGTGGCTAGGTCCGCCGTTGTTTGGCATTATTCGCAACAGACAGGATTGCACATTCGATGCCTTCTTCACAGCATATTCCATGTGCGTTTCGAAGTTTAACCGACTGTCAATCATCACTCCTAGGTATTTAATAGCGGGTTTTGAACTAATAGTTACAGTCCCAACATTTACATTTATAATTTCTACTATCTTCCTGCTGCTTATTAGGACTACATCAGTCTTATGCTCAGCTAGTTCCAACTTCATAGACCTTAGCCAAGCATTCATCCTGCTTACTTATTCGCTGACGATCCTCTTAATTTCGTGGATTTATTTTGCCACCATTACCACCGCGATGTCAGCCGCGAATCAAATGACTTTAGTTCCAGGAGGCATATCCAGTCTTAGAATCCCGTCACACATTAAGTTTCATGGCAGTGGACCCAGAACTGATCCTTGAGGAGTCCCTGCTGTTACGATGTACTCCTCAGCGTCATTGTCGCTTCTAAACCGCAGTCTACGGTCCGTGAAATAGCTCTCAATTATTCTGATAGTTATATTATCGGCGACCCTATTTTTGCGAGGGTTTCCAGTATACGCTGCTAACGTCCAGAGTTACCACAGCGCAGTACTCTTTTTTCCCGCCTCGCCATCTTTTGCCTTCAATGGCTTATGTTGCTAAATCTACCACGCATCCACTGTTGAGCGGGATTTCCTGAAGCAAAACTGGTATGTGGATAGAATACCTTTATCTTCAGTGATAGATGACAATCTGTCGCAAATAATACTCTCGAATATTTTGGATAATTTTGGATGTGACAGGATGTATATGTATTTCTACATATACGCAGGAATCCACTCGGAGGTTTGTTCAGCTAAATATTAAACTTTAAAGTCGTATTTAGTAAATAAAAGCTTATTTTCCCTCCTTCATTTCAGCTTTAGCTAGTGATGACCATCAAATTGTCAACATTTTGCTGATAGTACGCATGGCATTGTTGCAGAACTTATGTGATACGAGTAGAACGTGCTGCTATCTCATAAAAAATAACACTGCCGCAATTATTACAGCTCGAGCATATTCGATGTCTCTGATTTGTATACAAAAAAAAAAAACAACAATGTTACCACCTGGTAAAATCTCTTGAAGTTAAAATGCGGTAAAATTAATATACCAGATAACATAGAATTACGAGCAACTAAAGTATTGTCGTTCTCACGCAGAATAAATTTTATATGTGTAAATGCTTAGAAGTGTAAATGTGTAGTGAATGTGCGCTTTGGATATTAACTTCATTTTCGATCAAATATTGGCCCCTATTATGAGTTGTATTCGATCTTCGATATTCGCTGGTTGTCGAAGATCGAAAATCGAATGTCAATTTGGTATTATGAGCGGTGCAACCCTATCGAAATTTTCGTTGTTTACCGAATTTAGAGTCGAATGCAATTTTGCTTTCGATCGTGTAGCGTATAGTGGGAAAACTTGTTAAAGTGTAAGTTGTTTGCGATTATTTATGGTTTTATAGTAACCAAATAATAAATATATACTAATTTTGTTAATATTATGCAGGGCGAAAGTCGTGAGTACCAAACAACAATTAGAAAGACGAATCCACAATTCGCAAAAGGGATTTGCACCAAACTTCAAGCAGCAAAAAAATGGGAGGAATTTACAACGGAGCTGAATTGCTTGGGACCACCAGTGAGAACGGCAGCAAAATGGATTAAGCTTAATAATGGTTTTTTTTTGTGATGTTTATAGAAATACATTTTCATATTTTTTTCGAATGACGAATAATTGAATAAAGAAAATTTATAACAAAAATAAAACAGAAAGTGTGGTGTAAAGGTTTCTATTTAATTCTTTTTAGATTTTTCTATAATATTCTCAAAATTTCATTTCTTATGTTTTCTAATTCTCCGTTATTTGACTCCACTTCAATATCTTCAGCATCATCGTACACATTGGGTTGAGCAAGTCCTAGCATACCTTCATTACCAATACTCAATTGGTACGATCCCTGAGCACAAACTCGCAGAACTGTGGCTAGCTTTAAAATATTTGGAATCAATTTGGCTCGGGTGCACTGCTGCAACTGGTTTTCTGTACTGGACAGTAGGTTCACAAACGGCTCTTTAGATAATCTAAAGTTCTTTAAAAATCTGTAAGGAAATTTCTGTAATATTAAGTACGTCAACACATTTTGAAAGCTCTAAATTTACTCAGTGGAAGCCATTTCTAGGTGGTTGGATGCGTCCCTCAATTGTTTCCTACTTCTAGCTAGTTCCACTAATCTTTCATCGTCCGATGAATCGTCGAACCACAACTCCGTTGTACTCATTTTCACAAAAAATACTTTTTTTACCTTTTAAAAATAATGTTAGCAAAGAATTTCAACACAATCGGTTTTTCTTTTATTTTGATTTGCTGTATCAGCTGAGAAAAAATTATCTATTGTAAATGCGTCGAGCGATCGAAATTCACAATAGTCATATTCTTCAACGAATGAGCACCATAATACCAAATGAAAATTCGTTCGATCAGCACTTTCGACTACAGTCGAAGATCGAATGTTGCTCATAATAGGGGCCATTATCTTATTATCATTGCAGAAATTTGTATTATTAATTTTGAACGTAATGACGACATATTCATTTAATTAATTTAGTTATTAATTAGTTAATTAATTTAATAATGCTTTCATATTCTCTAAGAAAGATACATACATATGTATGTATGTAGCTCAAATTTGATATTTTTTTGTAAAACGATTACAAATTACATCAGCTTGTTGCTAGCATGCGTGACAAAAAACATGTTAGAACATATTTTGGGCTGCCCTATTTATATACTAAGTATCTAATATACATATGTATGTATATGTATGTAATTAGTGGAAAGGCTGAATTTTTCTTGCTCTTTTCTCACATGTGCACACATATATACACATATGCACAATACACGGCACAAGTTATTTTTCTGAGCATTTAACAAGTAGTCTTCTTACTGAGTTATTTAAGTTTTGCGATTTTATTTTACTCATTTAACCATTGCAAATATTTCCCGCATTTTTAGGCAAATATCTACTTCAATGTTATATGTAAATACCCACATACATACATACATAGATAGATATGTATGTATGCACTGCATTTACATATATATGTACATTAATAAATGCTATCTCTCACACTCCCTCTCTATATTATATATGTATGTATCTAAACGTGATTATGGTTGAATGTTTTTACATACATACAGACATATATAGTAGTATGCATATGCATCTGCACAACTGTATGTAAGTACCTGTAAGGTGCTAAGGCGTGTGGCTGACGGCAGAAAACCAGACACTACGACAGCTAGTCAGAAACGCAGTGGCGTCATAAACCAACAATAATACATACAGCTTGTTTGCTTGGACTTGCGTGTAGCCACACTGGCAAACGAGCAAGAACAACAAGTATAACGCAAGGCAACCGGTTGGCGGGTGGGCAGCGGCATCTTAAACATTAGGCGCCAGTGGGCGCCACTGACGTAATAAAAGAAATAATAGTAACGTTACCGACATCGTCATAATGGCGCCTCGAATTCAGACACAAACACGGCGTGGCACAGACAGACACATTCCTTATACATTTACAACAGCATTCACCTACAATATATGTGTATTGTACATGCAATCGTATGTTCGTACACAGACATAACGAGTTGAGTAGTGCCAGCGTTCCGACGCCAGTGAATAACCAGATAACGACAAACACGTCTGCGGTACACCACCTCTCACCGCGCCACGGCACTCGAAAAAAAAAAAATAAAGCAAACCGATTCTCTTGGTAAGGCGCCTTGTTTATAGCTGGCGCGGACATACAAACAAATTTATGAACGTACTCTACATGTGGATACATATATAAAATAAATACTTATGTATGTATGCATTTAACGAATTTAATTGTATATACAGTTACTCACACAGAAAATGAGACACAGCGTACGTAAGTACAAATTTTAAACTGCTAATTCCCTAAGAGATTGAGTGATTTTCAATTCCAACTGCTCCTTTTTATTTACGCTATGCAATCTCTTCGATATAAACATAATGGCGTATAGTTCATAGTCAAGTTAAATTAAAGTCGGATCATTTTGACGTGTTTTCTCTTCTCAAAAAAAAAAATTCATCTCATTATATGACAACAAATATTGTCATATGACCTGCGAAAACGCAATACTTAAGAGAATAAAACAAGAAAAACACAGCACTTCGATAAATCACATTTTATATATGTATGTATGTATATACATGTATATACATACATGTATTCAATTAATAAATTACAATTAAACAATTAAACTTTTTCGTACAACTCCAATATTCACTTGGCCTGGTATGCCAGGTCAGAGAGAAATGTTTTAAAAATAAGACGCAATCCTATGTACATACACATATACATATATGCTCAGAAAGGAACACGAAAATTTGATAGTCCTGGCGCAGAGCAGAATAAATCCGATATTATTAGGAGAAAAGAAAACAACATTAGTTAACTTAATTAGATCTTAGGCATCGCCAAGTTAGAGTCGACCAGAAGATAAAGCGCGATTTAAATTAAAGTACGAGTATGCTTCAACCTGATTTTATTTCTTGAGCTCCTAAGTTGAGTGTTTTTTCTGCCAATGTCACATTACTGAGACATCAAAAACCTAAAAAAAAATGTCATCCGTTCGGTTTAGATGATGACGATTTTTATTCTAGGTACCGATTTGACAAAACCACTGTTGAATTCATCATTCGTATGAAAATTTGTACGAAAATATTTCAAAACTACTTAGTCTTCTTTTGTTCATCATGTTTCAGTTCTTAATTTGCGGATTTATGTAAGTATGTATGTATGTATCTGAATACGCAAATCAGCTAATTTATACATATGTATGTATGTATTCTAAACACGGGTTGTATGTAGGTATATTAATTGATATATTTAGATATTAAATTGCAAGTAAAATATTCTGCATCAAATGTCGACTTTTTCTCAATAGAAAAGCCAGACTGTCAATTAAACTTTATTTTTAAGGATTGCTAGCGTAAAAGTAGTCTTTTGTTGAAAAATTATGTTTTAGCTTATAAACAAAAAATATTTTTAAAGTATATTCATTAGTTACATTACGACATTTTCCCCTCAGAAGAACATCGCTACTTTTGCAGCGTTGCCATTCCAGTGTATTTCCTAATTAACAAAGTCCTTATTATTTATCACTATATATTAGACTGACTCTGACAATAAGTACTAAAAGCAGGGTTTGCTATTTTCGTTAGTTGGTTGCTAAATATAACTATGCCCCATGTAAGCATATCAGTTTCTATAGGGTATTCATCACACCAAATAAATTGTTAATGTCACAGTAGAGGTGCCTGTCTTTTTGAAAAACTGTAAAAGAGTCCCGTGCTCCCAAGTGCACTTTGTTTAGATTAATTCGATTGACGAGTCAAATCACTCAGTTCACTTTGCGGAGTTAAATACTTTTTCCACGACCAAATTGCTTCTACTACTCGTTTGTTGAATTCATAGATTCCAAATATATCAAGCGACCATTTGTACAGTTTTGTTACGAGAACATTATAAAACAATTTCGACACCCACTGCTTGTGAGTGGTTACTGCAGAGAAACCAAAGCAGTGAAAATAAACATTTACACGCGCATTTGTTATTATTTTATCACTTTTATATCGAGTATACCATATAACATAAAGAAACACCTTAAACAGACTTTACAATGATATATGTGTGTTTTAAACCGTTATAAGAAAAAAACCACGTATCGAATACAATATTTGTTTTTAGTCTCGTTAAACTTGACACACAATTGGAAGATTCAAATTCAGTGTATCAACTTACGTTGATAGTTGTTCCCATACCTATGCTCGAGTTCAAATGATAACCGGAGATAGTAAACTTAAGGCCGGCGGGCCAATTAGATGTCCTAAATTCAGTAGTTTTCGCGAAGCGTTGTAGGATGAGAAAAAAAACAATTAGCCAAATGAAGTTTTGGGGATAGTTTAATATATATTTGAACTAAAAAAAAAAATTTGTACAATCTCCAACAATATATTGTAAGCCGAGTTATCAATAGATTCCCAGAGCGCCTGTATCCAACTTCTGTACAAGATACAACTTGCAATTTTCATCTGAAAACAAAAAACAAAAAGATTATTAATTTTGATGTAATTATCTTCTATGTGAACTAAAAAAACATCCAAAAACTTTTTTAAGCGACTTTTTTACCCAGTTGAAGAGTTTTTTTTTCCTTGAAAACCACTTTTTTTTCTACCTTCCCCAAAAATTCGAATTTTACGTGTTTCTCCCAATTTTCTTAGTTCACATCGAAGATAATTACATCAAAATTAATAATCTTTTTTTTTTGTTTTCAGATGAAAATTGCAAGTTGTATCTTGTACAGAAGTTGGATACTTCAGTGGCAAGTCGCTCTGGGAATCTATTGATAACTCGGCTTACAATATATTGTTGGAGATTGTACAATTTTTTTTTTTTTAGTTCAAATATATATTAAACTATCCCCAAAACTTCATTTGGCTAATTGTTTTTTTTTTCTCATCCTACAACGCTTCGCGAAAATTACTGAATTTAGGACATCTAATTGGCCCGCCGGCCTTAAGCTTTCTGGTGAATTCTTCAGTTAATAATTTAAAAATCCTGTTTTTACTATTTGAATATTATATTAACCCTTTTTCTGTAAATAATTATGGGTAATCTTTACCGATTTACTACTAAAAATCACTATCCAAAATTTATCCAAAGAAATGATTTTATTTTAACCGGAAGTTTTAAATTATTGGTTGAATTATACAGTGCACTCGCGATAACTCGAACTAATTAAAACAGGCGCTGTTCGATTTATCGAATTTGTTCGACTTATCAATTGAGTGTGCTATGTTAAAAAAACAGTCATCGATATCGATTTTTCGATCGATTGTTGAAAATGGAAGCCAGTAGAAAATTTCTGTAGTATAGTTTCGTTATACGAATTACATTTTGGTCCATTGGCTGGATCAATGGTGTCACATTCGGCGGCATAAACATAGTTAAAATTAAACCATCCTCGGACTTTAATTCGATTTTGTTGGGCTGAGATGGGGCATTATCAATTAGAAGAAGAGCCTTCTCAGGTAGTCCCCATCTTTCAAATTTTTTCTTACCTAAATATTAAAGTCATTTAACTTGGTTAAAACAATTGTTTTAATGAATCTGGATTTTACCTGCGGCACGAACGAATTATGAAACCAGTCTTTGAAAATCGCCGAAGTCATCCAGGCTGATTTGGAATTTTGTACTCTACCGGACAGTTAAAATTTTTGAAAACTCGAGGATTTCTTGCTTTGTCAATAACGAGAAGTTTAAGCTTATGGTTGCCGGTAGCGTTAGTGCAAGCCATAAATTGCCTTATCTTTCTTTTTTATAAGACTTATGGTGGACTTGGCTACCCCATATTCCTTCGCTAGAGAAGTAACACTACGTCCACGTTTAATTTTGTTAAGGACTTCAGCCCTCTCTTTTAATGTTAAACACTTCAACCTTTTACGATCCATTACTCACGTGCACTGATATACTACAAATGACAAATTTAAAGCAATTTGGTCAATGCAAGATGTTGTTCCCAGAAAACTAACGGGATATTAACGCCGAAATATTCATATGGACAATACACTAGTATACATATAATTTATATACATATACTATTACATATGTATCTATGTACAAAATGTACATGTTTGAAAAGAATGTGTGTACAAATAAATTTGTTTTTTTGTTCGAGTTATAGCGCTTTTTTATTGTTCGAGTTACAAAGAAGTCAATAGGGGAAAAAATGTGTTCGAGTTAGCACGTCGTTCGACTTAGCGGCTATTCGAGTTACCGCGAGTGCACTGTATTTGAATAAAATTAAATGCATTCATACTTTGAATGGGTAATGTATTTCTTTTACTAACTATTTAACTTTAAATTGCTAAGTCCCATTCTGAGTTTGAGTAACTGTATTTAGATATCTACGAACACACTCTTGTGAAAACGAGTCACATATATATGTTCCTTTACCTATGCAGTCATCAGTGTTACCGTTATATGACTGAAAAGAAAAATTGGCCTTTTTTGAAAGCAAAACCCCTAACGTCAACTTTTAGCAAAATTCCACAATTTAGGGACTTTTTTTTTTAATTTTAGCGACTCTTACCCCCTTTAATATTAATAACTGTATTTTATATATTTGATTTTCCTTTTACGCGATCACGATCGGAATGTTGAGCGCTTGGTTATATGGTACTTCGATGTGAACTAAAAAAAGAAATGGAATGCTATCGAAGTACCAAAAATAAAATGGCTCAAAGCTTAAAATCCTATTTAGTACAGAATTAATTGAAATCGTTCTTATGAATTGTCGAAATAATTGTCTATAACATATATGTATTTGTATTTTGTATTTGTTTATGTATGTGTGTAGTTGGCCCGAGTTACTTCCTATGAAAATTTGTTTTTGTTTTTTTCTACGCGTTTTTCTTTCTTACGTTATATATTTTAGAAAGCTATTATTTTTGAAAACTATTTATTTTTTACGCAACCAATTTTGGTCATAATCTAACGCGAAAAACCAGCATCAGGTGTATTTTCGCGAGGCTTTTCAAATATGTATATAACACATG
This sequence comes from Anastrepha ludens, assembly GCF_028408465.1. NCBI lineage: Eukaryota > Metazoa > Arthropoda > Insecta > Diptera > Tephritidae > Anastrepha > Anastrepha ludens. The sequence goes on from NC_071498.1 coordinate 76,453,643, forward strand.
TCTGTCTATCTATTACATGTACTATACATACTTTGTTCATTAGGAACTACCATATCAAAAAATTTTATCAACTAACGAAACAGTTCAATATGAATTTACTATTTTTAGTTATATGATGTGAATTATTTAACACAAGTTGTTTTCTTCTGTAATTATTAAAAACCATAGATTTCGATAGTTATTGTAATGTCAAATTAGTATTGGTATAAAGAATTAGTGACACTTTTTTTGGCCGCATCCCTTTTTCCGATCTTTGAAATTTCAACAGTAACACTGGCAATCAGAACTCTTTGTGTAGCGAAACGAGAATGGGATTTGAATTTCTCACAGATACTACAACTACAACCACATCACGAATATATTCCTGAGTGACAGGCCATCTCATTGGAGTGAGGGCCAAAGAGAACATATTCTACTCACATACGTAAATACACTTACACACATGTATGTGTGTACATATGTGTATAGTTTGAATTCTTCAAAATCTTTTTGGCGCCATCCTCTATTAAGTACGTATGTTTGTATGCAGATATTTCTCTCGGACTTTGATTTCTCTTTAAAATTTGAACAGTGCGAAAGTGCCGCAAATCAACGATTGGAAACAATAGTATTGTGAATTGTTGCATAAAATATTAAATAAATAAAATATCGCCGGTTTCTATTTGCAAATTAGCTTATAGGCTACACGTTTAAGAAATGTGCATATACTGCATATGTATGTATACCTACATAGCACTCATTTACTGCTTGAGTGGCATAATCCAAAAAACCAAAATGTTGAGGAAATCGGCTTCAATGTTTCCAATTTACTATGCCTTATGTATGTGATGAGATACTGCTAAGAGATATCGCCGTGAAATTTTTACATAGCATAAAAGAAGAAATTGTGATAATTTTTGCATAGTTATTTAAACATTTTTTTTTTGGATAATGACACTAATACATACATATGTACATAAGAACCCTATATTTGAAAGCTTACATACAGTGACATTAAGTAGGTGCGAGTTTACTCTCACAATTTTGCTTCGGATGGCCAAATCAGGTAATCTATCATCCTTATTATTGGACGGTTTGATGTTGGCCACAACTTTGCTCTATACATCGTGCAATGTCGGGCCGAACATAGTGAACTAAGTAAATTTATTGCCATATAACTTAAAAAAATTAGGAAATAAAATTAAGCAAAACCTCTTAAGACTAAGTTTAATGATTCTTCCTCATATGTTTTGTCTAACATTGGATGCATATGAGATCTTCAATATGTACATACATACGTATCCGCTCCGCAAAGCAAACTTTCTTCTTTCAGTAAGTTTTTAAAATAGATTGTGTACTTCTTTTAGAAAATAGGACGTATTTTCATTATATTTTATATATTTTGTTTTGTGCTTTAAGGATTTTTTATGGGATCATAAATGTATGTAACTTCCAATCTTTAAAGCACGGCAGGGAATTTTGTACTACCACTCTTCAAATCATTAAATCCGATTATTGCACTTATTATTCACTGCTTTAAAGCTAAAAGTTTTCAAACCAAATTTTTTTATCTATAACGAGTTATTCAATTCAATCTAACGGCTGGCCCAGCATCACTTACGACTTGCCAACAAGTTACATACATAAAGGGTCTTTCAAAAGAAATTTGGATTCTTTCAGGTTCCACTATTTTGATTCCAAATACGGCTATTAACAACTACATGTGAAAAATGGCATTATTTAATTGTTCACCATGAGTACGTCTTCAGATAAAATCCGCAACACAGTCGATTCATGAATGCTTAATTGTTGAGAACGGCGAGATATTGATGTTCTAGGTTGCTTATCAACACTTCGCGCTATTTTCTTGATAAGTTTCAATAATTTTAAGGTATTATTCTATCGTGTAAAAGTGTACAGTTGTCTCTTGACAAATGTGAAAGATGACAAAAAAAGGTACCATCTAGGAATTATTCCCTACTGACATCTAGACTTCACTTTTGAAAGACCTTTTTTTATATAATGACAAATAAGAAAATCTATCTCGATGTAATAATTATTACCCATATATCTGTACGATAAATCATTTGAAACCGCCCCTTCAACTATAAAATGATAATAAATTGCCGTCTGACTTTGCCATTTTGACGTTGACGATAAATAAAAATTGATTTTTAAGTCTAAACAATATTGTTAATTTAAATTATAGTAATGAATTTAACTTTAATGTAGTGCAATTTGGCTCACAATATTTTTAGGTAATCCATCTATTGTCATAAGCGCAGATTCTATGGTTTCTATGGTTTACCCTCATGTGTTAGTGCAGAAATAGTTGGGCAATTTTATGCATTGTGTGTTTGGATGGAGTCCGAATTTTCTGTTGGCAGTATCCAACAATTGATCAGAAAATCTCGCCTAGAGGTAACTCGAGCAAACATTGTGCACATATTACCTTTTGTCCAAGGTAGTTTGGTTTGAAATTAGTCTGTAATTAAGCCCACCTACCATATAATGGTAAGGTGATATATCCGCGTTAAATGAAGCAAAATTATTCAAATATGATGCAAACAATGAGCACAAGAAAAAAATTATATCGCAAAGAAAATTTTGAAAAATGGGATGTGCCACGCCCACTTTTATATACATGCGTACATCTCGATATTGACTCAATAAAACTCGCCCAAGCTCGATATGTATACTGCTCTCCCCATCATTTAATTCTACCAAAAAAAGAGCAAAAAGCAGCTCCTCACAAATTGCAGCAACCATTGCGGAAGAAAATAGCATGCGGTTGGCTCAAGCACCATCCGATGGACCCTAAATGTAGCAGGTTATAACGCTAGAAAATGCAGAAGCAGACTTTTGATAAGTAATGTGAATAGAGATAAGCGTTTAGAACTATAAAATTATATGTAATTAAAAAAAATGTATATTAGCGTACCACAAATTGTTGAGATTTTGTAGTCAGAAGTCGGTGAACATATTTTCATTGAAAATACAATGACCAAAGAAGACATCTTTAATATTTTAAAGGAAAATTTAAAGAAAAGTACAACGGAAATGAACTTAGGCAATAACTTATATTTCCAGCAAGGCAATGACGCGAAGACCACGACGAAATAGTGCGACTTTGGATACTGCACAATTTTCGTTCACGTATTAAAAACACCTTCCTAATCGACCAGGCTCAATCCAATCCAACGTTTGTGGAACGAGCTTGAGAAAACGAATAAGAAAGCATACTATAACACCCAAAAATCAACTAAAAGCTGTTATCCTAAAATAATGTCGACAAATATCAGTTGGAGTCATTAAAAACTTGGTACAATCTGTACAAAATAGGCCTAAAGAAGTTATAAAGCAAAAACTAATGCAAACTACATAGATACTAAAAGTAGTTTTACTTGTAGATTAGATATACATATATCTACATTCAAGTATGTGCAACGATTTTAAATACCGAGTACTTCGTCCAACCCAACAGTGAGGTGTCTTGATGTTTTAAATTATTTTAAATTTAATTTAAATTTACTTTAAATTCAGTTTTAATTCCATTTTTCATAAATTAATAATTAATTTCATTTTTAATTAATATATTTTTTGCATTTTATTCCTATACTCGATTGCTTATTGCTTGATGATACTATGCCAGAAATTTTGTCCATCACTGTTTATACAGCAAATATAAAATAATATAAAAATTCCTGCAGAATCAGTTAGCCATTACTGTGAAAAGCATAATATATGAAATGTATTTTAATTAGTTTCAAATGGTTTAAATTGTGAACTGTATACCACTCATACCATTTAGTATCACAGCAATAATGAAAGCTATAAAATTCGGGTCAGCGAACATTGTAATTTTAAAGGTACAAGAAAGGGAATTCAATTTAAGAACATGAAGAATAAAATGTTATCTATTCAAGTTCACCGCAAATAATTTAAAACCAGTCTGCATCAAATTCTGATGTAAAAGCAATCGTGGTTAAGTTTTACGCAGCCCCTTTCATGATCAGACTTTTTTAATTACCGAATTTCTTACAATTTAACTATTTTTACGTTTGTCGTAAGTTCCAAAAACAAAGCAAAAATAAGATTAAAAAATAGTAAAAGGTAATCTTTAGCTAAAGGAAAAAAGTTACTCAGAAAATGCACAATATTTGCTGACATGTATTATATAACACAATACTTGTTGAACTTATATACGTAGACATATGTGTGTGCATATGTACATACATATCTGATTGTATGTATGGCTGTAGGTGTTTATTATTTAAATAGCTCTGAAATAGCAATACAAATTTTGTACTTACATGATAATTTTATCGCTAACATCCGAAGTTTAGATAGTTTTTCTTATCGCCAGATTAATTGATTAAAGTGTTGATTGCAGCGCTAATGATATTTAAGTGGATTGTATTTGTATATTTTCGATATGTTTTTGTTGCGTTTTCACTTATTTTTTATTATAAGTTCATTCCTTTCTCCCTCCTACATTGACATACACGATAAATTTATTCAAATTTTATGTGCATGTACATGGTAGGTATGTATGTATATTCATAGATGCAAATTTGCATATTTTATAGTTAACTGGCTGATTCTGGGTTCACCACCGCTAAGCTTTTTAATTTTGTTGTTTCGCTTCACAGCATAAATTTAAAAACATTTGTTCACACCCGGTAGTATTGCCTAAATTGATGTATGATTTTTTGAAATTATTTACTCGATACACTTGTTGCCATTCTTAGTAAACATAGTAAATATGTATGGGCTTACATAATTATTTACATTTATACGTATGTACATACATGCAATTGTATATGAACGTTGTTGTGGAAAGCATTATGTTACTGTATTTTATTCGAACTCACTCACATTTCGAGTTGCACTTTTCGTTGTTTATCTGCTTGGTAACCAAATATAATCCATATTTTATTTAATAATTCGCAGAAACCGTACACGAGATACTTACATATATCACTAGATAGTGCATATATGCTTATAAACACATATACATACATACATATATGTACATTTATGTATGTACATATTCTGTTTAGTTATTTTTATATTACATATACATATATTCATATTCATATGCAAGTAAAATATGTTTTAAGATAGGTTTTAAATCAGTGTAGAAGCAATGGAAAATTATAAACACATAGATAAAGGCCTATATACGCATGTATGTACCAATATACATCTGTACATATATATGAACGTAAAATGTAAGAATACTTACGTATATATATATATTGTATGAAGTTATTTTGTTTTATTTTAACCTACATATTTTCATTTTCGAAAATGCATCGAAAATGTTAATGTAGATACAGAAACGTGTATACATACATATGTACATATATTAAGCCGCCCACTCCCTTCCACCCGTAAATAATAACATTGCTATTGTAAAATTATGAATTGTAGAGCGCGACGATTTTGCTCTTTATTACAAAATTCACGTGAAACTTCACCGAAATTGGTATAGGTTTAGTTTTTGGTGATACCTCCTCAAACCTCTGGAATGAAAGACTTTGCAATTAACAATCTACTGTTCGGAGTAGGCATAATGTTTCAGGAACGCGTTTGAAACAATATAAAATACAATATGTACATTTCAAAAATATTTTATTTGGTTTCGACCAAAAAGTCACAGCATATTCAAGTTATTGTGCTATCCCACGAATGTTTTTTAAACCTTAATTTTATGTATTGTGGGTGCTTTGAGTTTATTGGACATGTAGAAATTTAATATTATTCGTCATTGCACATGAACATTTGTATGATTTAAGTAAATCGATTGATTTGGTGTCTTCACTTTTTATGACATACAGTATTAGAACTATTTGCATGTATGTATGTATGTGGGACTTGTAAGGTAAGTTAAAATTATTGATTAGTAAAGTCCTGTTATTGGCTTACTGCGCCTTGCTGTGCAGTCTCTATAATATGGTATTAAATGCTTTTACTACTTGAATCCCAAAAGTTCCTACTGTATCCATGCAAGGAATATAAAAACACAATAAATGCAAAAAATGCAATATTGATCACTAATCTAACGGAATCACTAAATCTAATATAAAATTTAACGGTAAGACCAAGAGACGTGCTGTTACGTGGGGAAAGGGGAGCTAGACGAACTGATTTTCGGAAGCATGTGAGGAGGCTGTGAGTTTCATGCAGGGCATATATAATATTAGTTTTTCATTCATAGGATGAGAATTAACGAAGATTTTAATTGCTTTTCCGGGAATATGGTTTGATGCTTGTCGATACTGAAGCGGACTCGTCAATAAATTGAAGAGATAACTTATAATTAGTTGTGGAATATAGCCCGAGTAGGATTTGGTCTGTTCTCGATGACAGCATCTCAACGAAAACTGCCGTTAACGTAATTTAAATGAACGAGAAATTAAATGAGCACAGAAAATTCTAGGGGCCCAAAACTTAGATTCTTAAGACGCCACCGAACTAGATTTTTAGCTTATGTGAATTTCAATATTTTGTAAGTAATAGTTCCTTATGCCCATTTCAATGAGTAAATACATGAATGTATAATTGAAATTTTTGCTTTGAACTTCTATTTTATATATATAATCGTATATCTATTATATTTACTGACTTAATTTCAAAATATAGCTTTAAAATTCATGCATTTACACATACAAACATAATTTTTACAAATAGATGCATGCGTTCATTCACATTACTTACTTACATACATATATACGTATCTGCATACGAACATACATGCACACATATAGATACACATTTGTTTCCAAGTTTAAAACATACTGTTGGTAGCGCCACCTCTTAAGTCAAATCATAAATTTTAGCTATTTTTTTTTTTTTGGCAATTTCTTTTTTTCCTACACATCGGGTTTAATATAGCCGCACACATATACATACATCACATACTTACACATCTGTTCACAAGAATACCTACGTACATACATACATACAAACGTATGGGTGTATACATATATAATATGTATATGAATTACAAATTATATTGAAAATATGTAGAAAGAAGAAAATATACGAGTGTGCGGTAGGTAGAAGTGGATGAGAGCAGCAGCGATAAAAATACACAATGAAGGTGCATATGTACAAATGTACATACATATACTATATAATTTATTCAACACTGATCAATCTACATACATGTACGTATAACAATGAGTAAAAGATTGTACATTTTTCACCGATTTTATATAAAAAATTATCGGTTTATTTATTGGGTGCGATTTACGGAGACAAAAGTAATATTGTAATTCGATAACACGCACAATTTTAATAGGCTGTCACTGCGTTTTAATTTGAAGAGATGACACACTTTACTTATTTATACACAACACAGATTTTTTAATGTACTTTTATTGCACTTCACATTTTTGTCATTGAATGTAGTCGTAAAGCCGGAAAACATTAAAATAAAAAACTAACTAAATCCCCCAACACATAATTACACGTCTTACACCAGCCAACAGACAACAGCAACTAAAAATTTTGTTATTTGGAAAATTCTCTTTTACCTATACCCACGACATACCGACGAGTTTATTTGTGTATTTGTGTGCGTGCATATCTATGTGATTATGCTCAGACTCAGAGAGAGTGATTATACTCTTAAGTATCTACATATGCACATTGCAGAAGTAGTGGTAGCAGTTCCAATTCAGTTTGTTTCATTACTATTCATTTTTAATTCTCTCGGATCAAACTTAGCGTTGCCATCCACAAATAAAACTTCTGGCTTCTTATAAGATTTGATATGCATATGTACAAGAGTCAGTATATAAGTAGTTTAGAAATACATCAGTTATGTTAAAAGTTCTGTACAATTTCAAATAAAATTCAAACCTTTGTTTTCTAGGAACTTAACATAATTTCAAAACTGAGTTCATACTTATGTAAAAAGCTGCTCTCATAAATACTTGTTTTTATAAACTGCCATATAATGCGCATATTTGCCGAAATGTACTAGAAAAATTAACTCGATTTGTAGCATGGAATAACCAAGGAAGATTTAACCTGGAAAATACTCAAAGTTCGTAATAAAAATTATTACGCCTGCTATCGGAAGGCAAGCGGAACTCATCGACATCAGGAGACTGAAACATCCAAAACAGGTTTTTCTGCTCGTACTTCCAACAGAATCAGAAAAGCCAATAAGGAACATTAATTTATTGTCAAAATTCTATATTATATCTTTATAGCTTCACACATGCAAATTGATTCCAAATGTAACACAATGTTTTGAATAAAGATAAATTACCACGTTCATTAAATTTTAATTTATACCAATTACTAAAACTCTTAAACTCGAGGTGCTATGAAGCGGTCTTCTGCAACAGGCTATCGCCACAGCACAAAATCTTGACAGTGTGAAGTATTTTAACGCAACAGTAATATAATCTATCTATGCATTGAACGATTGCTAACGGTTTAAACGCCGCATCAGAACTGCTTTCAAAAATACTCTTCAATAGGTTTTAGTATTCTCAGAATCAATTTTAACCAGATAGCTTTAATATTACTTTACAGTAGACACACATTTTTGGCGTGTTTTCCTGGGCTTAATTCAGTGTCCCCATCAATTTCCACGAAAACAAGCCGAATCATTTTACGGTTGGTGCCAACACAACAATTGCTGTTAAGAACATGACGACATTGAAGATGAAGTATGATATTAATGGATGATGAGGGATCTAAATATAACTAATACGAAATTTCAAGTGTTATTGCATTTACGCGAAATTTTTTTTAAGCGGGTCTCGATATTGGCCTTTAAAACACAGCTTGATTAAATTGCGATATAGGAAGCGAGCTACCTCAATGCATTAAATTAATAAAAATACATAAACAAATGCATGTGTATGGTAGATGATGAAGCAGACTTAATTAGTTATTGTATTACGTATAGGTTCTTTTAGAAGTTTGAAGGAAGGTAAGGGTTACGTACCTAGATATATATGTATGTATATAAAGATTTCACGTTGCATTTTCGTTCACTTCGCTTAGCTCCGGACGTGCGTCTGCCTTGGAGTAAGCGGCGCACTATATGTGTACACATTTCCTAAACACCACCTCCAAAGATGGAAATTTGAAAACAGCAACGACTTGTCCTTTGCCGAAACCTAATAAGACGCCGGGTCAACCAAGCTCGTATCGACACCTCTCTATGATTGATACGATGGGCAAAATTTTAGAACGGCTTATTACTGATCGTTTGGAGCAGCACCTTATTGAAAAAGAAGGCTTGTCCGACAACCAAAATGGTTTCCGCGGGGGGCGCTTGACTATTGATGCAATAAAAAAGCTTACACCAATAGCGGAAAATGCCATTGAAGGAACAAGATGGATGCATGGTACCAAGGAGTATTGCGCCGCCATAACACTGGACGTAAAAAATGCATTTAACTCTGCATGCTGGTCCCACATTATGCAAACTTTAGGGAACCTGGACACGCCACCATATCTATTGCGTTTGATAAAAAGCTACCTGTCGGATAGAATACTACTCTATGATACAGACGAAGGAGTTAAGCAATATAGAGTAACTGGGGGAGTACCGCAAGGTTCTGTGCTGGGCCCTCTATTGTGAAATGTGCTCTACGACGGAGTCCTCCGCATCCCAATACCAAAAGCAGTCGAATTAATCGGATACGCGGATGATATTGCGTTGGCAACAACGGCAAAAGAGCTTCATCAAATTAAGACTATATGTAGTGCGACAGTTTACAAACTAAAAAACTGGCTTACATCGTCAAACCTACAGCTTGCGGGCCAAAAAACTGAAGCAGTTTTGATCACAAGTAGGAAAAAATTGAGAACATTACACTAAGCATAGACGGGCATAACATCCACACCCAACCGTACCTGAAATACTTGGGAGTCATGATTGATGCACGCTTAAACTTCAAAGTGCACATTGAAAAAGCTTGTGAGAAAGCAGCACGGGTAAATACAGGCGGGCCAAGCCAGAACAGAAGGCTACTACTGGCAAAAGTTACCCAATCCATTGTAAAGTATGCCGCACCTGTGTGGGGACAAGCGTTAAAATACGAAATATACGGCAAGAGTACGGGTAATTTCTGGAAAAATGCCCCCAGATATAATGGCTCTGGAAAGTAAGAGAATATATGACAAAAGCCGAAGCCTTGGCAGGTCGTTAATAGCTGAGGAGCGCACAGTGCGGCCGATTCCCAAAAAGTTGGCCAAAAGTCGAAAAAAAAAGTTTCTAGATAGAGTTTTTTTGTCTTTGGGTTGGCTACAGTAATGCCTTGAGTAGTGAAAACCGTTCATAGCAACGTCCTGTACCCTAAGTATCCTCTGTATTTTCAGTCGCAACGTGGCCTTCGTTTGAGCATCGTATTACTGTCGATGAATAGTGAAAGTTGTACACATTTGAAAGATTTTGTAATGGAGTAAATTGAACAAAACCAAATGGAATCATCTTCGGAAGGTTAGTAAAATACGAGAAATCTTTAGTACATATCAATACCTCGACACAAAATTTTTGGCTGCAGCAATACGTAGATACATTTTTTGCAATTTTTTTTATAAAATTTGATTTGATGATGATTTTCAAAATTTTAAGATCAAATTCGTAATCAGCGACCTCGACAACCCCCGAGTAAGAAATTTTGAATCAATTACTTAATTTTTTGAGTTTTGGCCAGCTTTTCGGGAATCGGCCGCACTGTGGAGCGCAAAGAAATCAGATACGAGAGTCTATCTAAATGGCAAAGACGCTGGGATATAACAACCAATGGGAGATGGACACACCGACTCATTAGTAATTTGCAAGCATAGGTCGGTAGAAAACACAGTAATGTCGACTTTTATATGACGCAGTTTCTGACAGGACATGGTTGTTTTAGAGAATACCTCCACAAGTATGGCCATGATGATGGAGTTATATGCTCATTTTGTGCCAAGACTGATGAAAATGTGGAGCATATTTTCTTTCACTGCCAAATATATAGTAAAGAACGAGAGTTTGTGGAGAACCAAATAGCAGAACCAATAACACCGGACAATGTTGTTCCACACATGCTACAATCTAAAGAAGTATGGGATTGTATCAAAAAATTATCAGCGTTCGTACTCAATGATTTGAGACAAATGGAGAGAAGGCGAAAAAGCGAAAGCATAGCACTAAATAGCTGAAATTCCATAGTAGTAGATGTAGTAACTTTTCCTGTAGTAGTAGATTTAGTATCTTACGGTTGTGCCACTTTCTAGATAAATTTATTTGGATGCAGGTAAACTGACGATACCAGACATAGAAACTTACCTTTCTGGGGTATGGACAGAGACATGATGGGTGGGGGAGTACTGTTATGACAGGGGTGGTTCTCTCATCAGATGACCTAAACAGTGGGTGGTAATAAGCAGATGCTACTTTCGACGTATTGCATCAGGACAATAACGGACGTTGAGTTTAGTGCTCAAACCCCCTCCCGACGAATACTTAACGGTTGTACCGAGGGGATCGGTACTTTGACGGTAGGAGGTTTAGTTCGGGTTAAAGTCCCACACTGACGGGGTTAGGCTTTCGATGCTTCCTCCTCGTAAACAAAAAAACCTCCAAAGATCGGTCTCTTGTGTTTCGGACACGTTATATAAAAAAACTGACAGTGAAAAGCCAGACAAAGTTTCATATAATGAAAATCGGTCTTGAGTTTGTGGTAAGGAGAGATTTTGTTACTGATATTATCTTGACTCTGGTGAACGACTGCCTTGCCCCAATCCGTATCGAATCGCAGTTCTTAGATACCTCGCTCATTGATAGACTTGTTTATTAAGAAGCTACTTCTCTGAGACTAAAGGAATTAAGTATTTGGAAAAAGTATGTGTTTGAACATGCGTGTATTCTTCAACAACCCAGAAACTTGTAGCAAATGGAATAATATAGTATTTGGTGCACTATTCTAATCTAACACATTTCTATAGGCGGAGGAATCTATTCATCGGAGCTTCATATCGGGAGGTCTATGCATCTATGCATCTATGCTTCAACCCTGCAACGAGTCATTAAGCCAAAAATGGGTCTCATTACTGAAAAAAGTTGTTGGCCTGAGCGCGTGTGTAACACTTTTCACAGAGCATCGAGGTTGTTGAGGCGTGAGTCTTTTCCTGATGACATTTTATGTATTTAGTTTGACACGCGTGTCTCGCGCAGTCACGCGTGATCTGTCAAAACAACCCTATTGGAAAAAGTACCTACAATCTGATCGCCCTTTATATAGTTAAACGCTGTCTATGCTTGTGCAGCAAGGCAGGGACCGGTCCACAAATATTCCTTCGCCAAATTGGTTACATAATCAAAGTATATTCTATCTTCAAACAGAAAGCTTATTCCACGCTATACACGCCGACACTTCTAAAGGCATTAGAAGTGATACCACCATCCAAATGGAGAAGGGCATAGCCTGGCTCAGTTGAAAAATGGGTTTGTGAAAACTTAGCCAAAACCAACGCCAATCAAAAAGAATAAGAATTTACCAGCTTTGTAGGTAAATGCAAACGGAGCTCAGAGTGTTCTCTTGCCTAATTTTTATTTGAAAATTTGCTTTGAACAGCTTTTTGGATCTTTGCCGACAGGGAGTTTTCGTGTCTGCTATAATTTTTTCCAGAGATCATTTCTTTCATTCAAATAAGAACAAGAAATATTTGCGTGGAGAGTAATGTGTCTTTGTGTAAAGATTGTTTTAAGTTATAAAAAATATTCATCCAAAATATATCGAAAACGATAAGAAACAGTATAATGAGCTTTATCTGATTTTATTTGTTGGTTCATACATCTATGTACCAGATAAAACTCTCCTAGTACGATACTATGAAGTACGGAGAGGGAATTTCGTATCATGCACACGTAGTTAAAGCTATTTATTTATTTATTTCAAGAAGTCAAGAGAACATGACTTCAAACTGACTACTAGAATTAGAGAATAATGATCAACTGTCAAAAATGACACCTAAATCTTTAGACTCTTTAACAGATTGAAATACAATATTAGATATGCGGGGAATAGGGGTTTTGGGAAAAATGTCGTGATAGATTTTTGGATATTTTTTGCTTGAAGCCTACATACGTCAGTTGTGTTATTTATAACGGAAAATATTTTTAATTCGTCAGATATTAGAGAAAATCACCAAATGAGAAGCAATTGCTAAAATCGTTGATAAATAACACAAAGAGTAGTGGACTAAAATACTTCCCTGAGGCACTCCTTAACAGACAATGAATGCTTCAGCGGATATACCATCAATTGTGACTACACAACGCCTTCTACATAAATAGGACTTTAACCGTTGCAAGAAAACAGAGTGAAACCCAAGCGAATATAATTTATGTATATAATAAAATGTTGAAATAGGTTTAAACCCCATGCGTTTCCCATGTGGTTCAATTAGACAGTCCCCAGTCATAATACAAATGGAAGATTGGTCTAGTTCTGTCTTCATTCATTTTAGGTCATACCTGCCTAGTTACCTTACAAGTGGGCTCTGTTGTCTGTCCATTGTTGGCCTGCGCGATGTAGACCGGCCTGATCCAGAGATTGCTTGAGAATAAAAGGAGCCCGCAGAGCCAGCCATTTAGAATAGCTCTACATTTAATTACTACTTTGAAGGAAGTATTATTGCATTGTAGGGATTTAATAGCAGCTTGTCTGCCAGAGTAGATAGTGATAAGATGTGCAATCCCAAATGAGTCCCTCACCCGCAATTTAGCTTATTTTATAGCTATTAGCTTAGTTTGAAAGACACTGTAGTAGTTAGGTAGCCTCAGGGTTATAGTATAAACATTTTGACGGCATCACTTCATGACGTAGCGACAGTCGATTTTTAAAAATAGATTTAATTCGGCGACAACGTGTATATTTTTATATTTGACAGATGTCGCCGGTCGCCTGCTGTTGTCAATGTATTTATACTATTATATTATGGTACTGACCCAATGCAGACTGGCTTGGCTTCGACAAATGTCAAAAATAGAACAACACTAAAACATATGAAAAGGGACTAAATGGCAGCTTTTCTTAAAGCGCTTGAAGTACGACGAAGTTTGAAATAGCCCAATATTCTATTTGCAGCAGTTTTGACATTAGGAATTGAACATCCCTGTCGTTCATTTATGTATTTGATTTGGTTTAGCTTCATTAGCGAATTTTAGGCATTATGCTTGAAGAAAATTTAATCAACTCCATTGAATAACGTAGATGTATAAATCACTCTCGAACTGGTGCTCGTCTCTTACAAGCTTGCGCAAAGCTGAAAAACTTTTGTCGTTGGTCACACCGCGTCTTATCCTGTACATTTTAAAAGAAGCATTCGCAATATGTTTTCGCAGCTTCTAGTTAACATCTTGATTCAAAAATATATTATCTATTATTGAACACGGCTAACATCTCTGTTTCCTTTTTCCTTTTATGAATCTTTTGATTGTTATGGCAGCGTTCAAAACGCTCATTTGGCCACACAAGCTTTCAAAGAACAGCGAGCAAAGGCTGCCTGCATTGGGCCAGTATTTTTAGGCTCAGCTGCACCACTTTTGCGTGAATTCAGACGACCTCATTATTTAGCCTTGATCCATCAGTTAATATAACCTTTTTATGTCTTCCCATTCAAATCTTTCTGGGAATCTGGTGGAACAATTGTTTTCAAAGAAAATTTCCGAAACAGTGTAGTCTAGATCTTGGGGGGTTTCCAGAAATATTTCTAGAATTTTTGAGTGTCCAAATCTGAATTTTTTCCAGCGTAGGCATACATTGCTATTAGCCGGGCATTCGCCATGGATATCAAAGGGGAGAAAGTCCAAAAGAGTATCAAATTGCACTGATTAAAAATCTCTCTCTGCCAGTTCTGGTTATTCAAAGACGGCAACCAATGCTTTGAAACCAAAAAATCGACAATGATGCTTGCACAATGTGTATAAGTGTGGAACGAACCGATGTTGTTTACTGTAGATTTACTATCATCAGAAGAGTACTTTTAGTCATGGTAATCAACAATAATAACAGCATATAACAATAATAACATAAAAACCGTTACGGCGAAAAATTAAAATTCAATTGGTCTGTACGGTTACGGTTATGACCACGACATTATGGTATGTCACCGCTAATCGATTACAGTGTCGCCCATAGGTTGGTTCGATCAGCAGATTTATGTGGCTATGGCACGTCTAAGCCACTAACTTATAATATGATCACGGATTTGTTAACGTGAAAAATTACAACGAGCACGAACAAATCAAACGGATTTAGCTACCTACCTGAATATATACAAGTATATCGCACGTACACGCATGTACATACATACATATGTATGAATGCCGCGACAATGGTCCTAAATATATTGTTTACCTCCATGGTATAGTTGTTTACGTTTTTCTTAACTGTGTGTAATTTTATTAGTACTCCTTTGTATGTTTTTGACGGCCGTCATAACCGTGCTGCTTCTTTAGTAGTCATCATTTTGTTGACTCTGGGCTCGATGCCCACTGTTGCCATGAAACATAATAGAGAAGTTATTTCTCATTAATGGCAAGCGTAGGGAATGGAAAAATCCAAAGAGTAATTCTGCAATGAAAAGGCTTTTCATAAAACCATTTGCCCTTCGGAGGCGGTATTAAACTAAAGGGTCCTCTATTTGTCCAACATCAAATCACATATTGAAGGAGAAGTAGTACTAAATATCTCACAAAGGATATATGCATCAACTAGTTGAAAAAGCATTAAAGTTCTAATTAAAGGGGGGGCTATACGTGTACCAAGTTTGGACGAGTTTTACTAAATCGTTATCGAGATACACGCATTTAACCAAAAGTATGCGTAACCCATTGTCCAATTTTCCATTTAATGTGTTTGTTTTTGGGTTTAGCACTTATTCAGAGTTATCAAGATTTCTTGTTTTAGAAAATTTCCGTTATATGGGTGATGGGCGTGGTTATTGACCAAATTCGCCCATTTTCAATACCTACTACCTTGGAAAGAGTAATATTTGTACCCAATTTTACTGAAACATATTAATCCTTTCTTGAGTTATCGATACATAGTATATGGCTAAATCGACTAAATATGTATGATATTTATCTCGATTCCTTAAGCTGTTATATGCAACCATTTTGTCAACAGAAGTTTACTTAATACTTTTGTACTCAAGTGAGCGGGCATCCAAATTCCGAATAAGCTTGCGCGTTACTACATATATTGAACATATCAAATTTATGAACTTTTCAAAACAACTTATTTGACTTTAGAAAGTTTCAACAAATATTAAGTCTGAGAAATACTTGTATACCTGAATGTACTGGCATTAGAGACGGTATTGAATTCAATCATAACTGCATACCCAGGGTGTTATGCCTCAGAAAAAAATTGTGTCTAAATTCTGAAGCCTTCTGATTCTGTAAATTACTTGATAACCGGTCCCAATCCCGATTTAATTTTTTTAATTAAAAATAAACTTATAGTAGTTTTCAACATTTGCGTCAATTCCAAGCGATAACCCTTAAAGTCTCGCAAGAATATGCATCAAATGACAGTTGAAAATAGTTTAGTGATTATTTTAATTTGTGTTTTTGAGTTGTGATGGTATTGCAGCATAAAGGTCAACAAAGGAACAAAGGCTTGGAGGAACTTACCTTACTTCATTGACACTCGTTGATATAATGTTTATTTATTCTACATATTTACTTTTGTATATTTCCGTCCCACATCCATTGGTATATAATCAAATAAATAAACACAAATATATAACGATGTAAGTTTGGTATATTTTTTTTGCACTTAACGGTTTTCTTATTTAAAACATCTGTAAGGTTCCTTGTTCAACATATTAGGTTTATAACCAACAATATTTATGTATTTTCACTTTACATATAATCTTCACAAGTGTTGTGGATAAATTTTCACATATTCAATAATTTTTTGAATTAGTCGAGTCGGAGTTTAAAAATTTGTTAAGCTTGTTAATCGCGTAATTGATCACTCGCTGGTGAAAATATTGCTTGGAAAGCCACGTGTTTCTTCTCTTTCTCATAAGTCTTTTTAAGAAGGCAGAAGTATTATTTGTGATGTTTGGAAGAAGACTAAATGCGAACACATCGCGTTTGTCCCTTTATATACAAGTACAAAGACGTGGCTCGCTGGTTTGTTGTGAATATGAAGAGTTAGAATATCGAACAATTACATATGTACATACACATGTATGTCTATTACAGCGACTGTGATGATGGTGAGCGCGGGAAAATTTTTGTACCTAGTATATCCTCAAACCACGCTAGTGTAATTTGCTCAATGCAAAGTCCTTTTTAGTCATCATCAGTTTGCCGGTCGCCATTCATCCTGACTGCTGAGTTTCTATGGCAAGCTCGGCACCATAGAATGGTAGCCAGGATTTTTTTCGTTTTCGACGCCAGACTGCCACTGTCTTTGGCGCGCTGTTAGTGGCATTAGAAGAACTTTATTTTCGTAAACAAATATTCGGTTTATAGTGTTACGCGAATGTTAGGGTAGTAACATCAACGTTAGATAAATTTACAAATGAAAAAAAATTTTAAGAATCAGATTATTTAAAGAACAAACATAAAACTTAATTTTTTTAATATATGTGTATATTTCGTTGTTGGTAAATGCTTTTTAGTGCGCAGGTTGCCGATATGTTTGTTTACGAAAGGAATTTCAAATTGATAATAAATAGTTATAATTTGGTTTGACATAAATAGCGTGGGATATTACAATACATTTTATTTTCAATACACAATGGTTGTAAAAAATATGAATATAAAAAATCTCATTTTGGAACTATGTACCTCTCGAGATTTCCTCAAGTAATTTCCATATTGTACTTAGAAATACTTATCTCTGACTATAGTAAGAAAATATTACGGATTAAACCATCAAGAGAGAATATAAGAAAAAAGTACGGAAAGCCAAACTTGAATCCTATAGAAATTTCTGCAGTAACGTCAAAGAAATGAGGAAAACAGCGAGACTCTGTAAGGTCCTTCATTTAGACCGCTCAGTAAGGCTGGATTCGATTCGAAAACCTGATGGTTCATACACCATTTCAAAATTGGAAACGTTTAATGCTCTACTCGAAACCCATTTTCCGGGTAGTAGAACTCTCTCTGAAGCAGAGAGTGGCACGAACAATAACGGTAGCAACGGTGGAACCTCTAGGTGCAGCTGGTATATTGCTAGTCGGATAGTGACAAGGGAATCGATAAGGTTTTCCTTGTCTTCCTTTGACAACTTTAAGTCCCCTGGACCTGACGGAATATATCCAGCAATGCTTAAAAAAGGAGGAGACAGGCTGATTGAGGCCCTGAAAAGGGTCTTCACAGCCTGTCTTGCATTTGGATATATACCATCCCAATGTCCACGCGTAAGAGTAGTATTTATTCCGAAACCAGGAAAAGATGACTATTCCCTAGCAAAAAGTTTTAGACCAATCAGTTTGACATCGTTCATGTTGAAAAGTTTGGAACGAGTGGTGGAGAAACATATTCGAGTGGGGGTATTGCCGAGAAGTCCACTTAGTAGAAATCAACACGCTTACCAAAGTGGAAAATCATGTGAATCAGCCTTACACGATCTTGTTAGCAAGATTGAAGCCGGGCTGGAAGCTGACGAATACACAATGGGCGTGTTCGTGGACATTGAGGGGGCTTTTGATAATGCCACTTTCGGCTCGATATGTTCTTCTGCCGAACGGCACGGAGTTAATCAAGCCATTATAAAATGGATATACTCCATGCTCTCTGAGAGGCTGTTAACCGCTGGTGGGAGCGATGACGAGCAAATCACAGTCAGGGCCAAGCAAGGATGTCCCCAAGGGGGTGTTCTTTCTCCGCTGCTGTGGTGCTTCGTCGTAAACTCTCTATTAGTGGAGATGCAGGAACTCGGTTTTCATGTCCAAGCATATGCGGACGACGTCTGTGCACTAACATCGGATAAATCCTTAAGGAGGCGTTGCACGAAAGTGCAGAGGATTCTTGACAAAATCGATGATTGGTGCATGAGACAAGGTCTTTCCTTTAATCCGACCATAAAACAACCGTAGTCTTGTTCACGAGAAAACGGAAATTGGATGGACTCAGTCTTCCTACACTGAAAGGTTTGACACTTGGTATTTCCAACGAAGTTAAATATCTAGGAGTAATCTTGGATAAGAAGCTGACTTGGGAGACACACGTTTCACTGAAGGTGACAAAACCTGGGGTCTGAAACCTGCTGTGGTCCTATGGATATACACGGCACTTATCAGACCAATCATAACTTACGCTTCTGTGGTCTGGTGGCGACGGAGCATGGTTAAGTCCACAATCCGAGAACTATACAGGCTGCAAAGAAGTGTATGTTTATGCATCACGGGTGCCATGAGTACAACCTCTGGTGATGCCCTAAATGCTATGCTTGATTTGCTCCCCCTGGATCTTAAGATACAACAGGAAGCAATAAAAGCAATGTGTAGACTCCATAAATATGATTTCTGGCACGAAGATGGAACTTCGGGACACAGAGAAATCTTTAAGTTGCTGTCGGAGCAGTATCCACTGTTTTTGGCACCTAAAGATGACCTGATACCCACAGTTTCATTTGGAAGGAAATTTGATGTCAGATTTCCATTGCGTGAGCAATGGAGCAACCCAGAATGCATTCAGGGAGGTTTGACGGATATTTTCTTTACCGATGGGTCCAAGAATGAAATAGGGTCTGCAGCCGGATGGTACTTAAACCATAGTAATAAGTATCACTATGCTATGGGGGAAATGGCAACTGTTTTCGAAACAGAAGTTTTTGCCATCCTGAAAGTAGCCGAATGGATAATCGAGAGGAGATGGAGCGGGAAACAGATTGGAGTCTTCAGTGAAAGTCAGGCTGCATTGAAGGCCCTGGAGAACGCAAAGCAAACCTCAAGGATTGTTCAAGATGTAAGAAGAAGCTTAATTCTGTCGCAATACAGAACAGGCTTGTACTTATATGGGTTCCGGGACACTCCGGTGTTCAAGGAAACGAATTTGCCGACGAATTGGCCAACCGTGGATCAGTGGTGCCCCACAGGGGCCAGAGCCAATAATCGGAATCAGTTCCGCAGGAATCAAGAATTGGATCAGCGATTATGTAGGCAATCTACATAAAGAGCGATGGTCCGGTCTAGAATGCTGCAGAACTGCAAAGTGTTTTGAGACAAGTCCGAACAGAAAACTATCAAACTTTCTACTAAAACTTAGAAGGAAAGACATTCGGTTGATGGTCGGCATAATTACGGGACACAACCCATGGGGCCAGCATATGACCACCATTGGAATCTCGAGGACCCAGTATGCATGTCATGCTTGGAGGAGGCGGATAGCACTGAGCACATTCTCTGTGAGTGTCCTGCCTTTGCTAGAGCACGGCTACGAGTATTGGGTTCCGATGTCATGAGAATGAGTAATATTCGTTCTCTAAAACTGGAGGATATTTACAGATTTGCCAAAGAATCTGGAAAATTCTCACAGGACTGACTATCTCTATCTCTGTCTCTATTCTTTCCTATCTCTTTCTCTGATACTTTTCTCCTTCCCTCCTTGACTATCTACCCCCTTTCCAGAGCTCTAAATGCAATGGGCTCTTTAGCCTGAGTGTTTTAGGAGCCACCAAATCTCCTGGTGCTCCTTGGCTCGACCTTTTCAAATTTCAATTTCAAACCATCAATCATCCAATGGCTTTTTATAAATGTGTAATATTATATATTGTGGCATGACAACGGATACGTAATTTTGTTTAAAGAAGGACGCATCATATCCAGAAAATCCTAATATGATATAATTCCTTGGAGGGAAACCTAGGTCAAACAACCAAGCAAGTACGGAATGCAACAATACAAGATCGTTGTTACAAAATATACAATAATAGCAATTTTTTTAAGTTGAGTGCAAGAGCATTCACAGCATACTAAAAGAGATGCTTAGTTTTCCATTCCTTTTGTTTATTTACACCATGATAAAAGAAGGGTCATTTACACGTTGACATTTAATGATGTCTATTACTTCGAAAGAATTTCCCGAACTTCTCCAATTTGTTGTGTGAGCCTTGATGTTGTTCCACAAATGGAGGGCCCTATATTTTCACGCCCCTCCTAACGACAGGATGCTATTCGGCTACGAATTTAAAGAAAATACGAGTGCAAAATACTAAAAAATCGCTACAACTTTTATTTTAAGCCTATAACAGTTTGTGTATTTGACTAACTAAATGTAGTCATAATATTAAAAAGTTGCGTTCTCAATTTGGACAAATTCCGCTAATTTTTAATTCAAACTACGTTCCTATATCAGCAGAATAGTAAACTATGGCAAATATTCCGCTGAAAAAAACTGTGAAAATACTTTGAAAATATTTTAAAAATAGCTGACTAGCCAACGACTATTAAATCATATAACCACTTTCTGTTTGGGGAGTTGAAAACATCGACGGGTTAATTTTATCAAACATTTATTTAACTCAATTGGATGTAAAATATTTGACGAAACTTCTGGGCAAAAATATATAAGTCGATTTTGAAGTCCTACATTTTTCAAATCATCAATCACTGCTGTATATGTACATATGTATGTATATCGAACTGAATTCGAGCAATGGCCAGAGTTATGAGTTATATTGATTTGCGACTTCAAAAAGCTCCACAAGAAAAATTCGAATGGGGCATATCGCACGATCTTAGCGGGCAACCCTCCCAGCGAAATATAAGTATTTATACTCTCAAATCTTTCATACTAAAGTTCAATCATTTGTAAATGATAAATTGATATGGTTACTTGGCATCACCGACTGAGGATTAAACAACATACAGGTATTTGGCAGACACCGCCAAAACAACACAGTCTATCATCATCGACTACCTTTCCATTAGACTACCTTATATATGTATTATCCCTCATATATGAAAAAGTCTCACTTAAGTTTAAAAATCCAATGGAGATACACTATGACAAATGATTGCTTGGTGGCAAATGTCACTGCCTTTTGTGATATTCACGTAATCTGTTTTGAATATTTGTTTCGAAACATTAGCAAATATTTTTTTCAGTTGAATAATAAACTAGATCAAAATCTAATAAACTAGGCAAAATCTGATAACTTTAAGGGAATACGTAAAAAATAAAGACCATAAACTACACAGGTATACCGATAGCTTCTTCCGCAAGTGATATTTTAGCTAATGTTACCCGCTATTTTCAAATATGAAATTTCTAAAATTCGAAAAAGTTCAATCAAAATTTTAAGTATTTTTATCAGATTACTATTCACAGTTTAGAAAGTTTGGTCTTCCCATTTCCCCTATACAAGTATAATATATCCGTTATGTGAACAAAGTTATAATACCCTAATGCACCCCAATTATGATGTGCGTATGCCGATTTTATATCTTAAATTATTAATATTATAATTAAATTATAATTATTAAATTCCAACTGCTTAGTCATTGCTAGGTATAAATATTGGCATATTATATTATAGTATGTAGTATGTAAATATTTATGCAAACAAAAATACTTACTTAAGAACGTCCTGGTACACATACATATTCACACATTCTATTGAGTACTGCTACCAATTATTCGGTTTGGCAGTAAACCGAATTGCAAACACCGGCTCTTATTATAAATGCGTGGTAGCTATGGACCCCGGATGAATAGTCGGTAAGGTTTGTTTTCGATTATTTTGCTCTGTCTGTTAGCCAGTTTGGCATCAAATACAGTCAAGGGGGCAAATGCCGACTCCAGCCAAGTTGCACGAAACAAAAACAGACGCCACTCGGGAGGAGCGACTGAATTCAGTTGATTGTAAAACATTACAACTAACCACACAGCGTTCAAAACGACTCGCACTCCTGCGTGCAGCCTAGGGAAGTAAAAAACTTTGATAAAGCACTGAGAACTAGTACAAAAGTGACTACTTATGGATTATGTATAGATCTGAATAGTGGTACACTTACTACATACTTATGTACGTATTGTAAAAATTAGTAGAATAGAAGAATAGATTAGGTTATGGGTTATGTTAAATAGTTTCTCCCAAAGTAAGAGAGCCCACCTGAACGAGAATTATAAATACGTCTATTGTGGTAGCATTTAAGTGTGACGGGGGAAGCGGGAAAGAAGAATAGGAAAAACTATTTACGAAAAACAATGGTTTATGGTTACGTAAGCCGCTTCGTGCTAATATCAAAACCTACTAGAAAGACTAGATTTCTTAACCGTAATTTCGCAAAAACAGAACAGCAAAAGGAGAAACTTTAGAAGTTCCTCAAGTGCCTTCGATCCACATATGGCTTACAAGTTGGTGTACTTGCGTAGCGCTCGCCAAAATCGACGCGAAACCCTTTCTTGCGCGGAGAAATCACCTCACGGGTTTCGAGTATAGCTAGCTCATTAGCCCAGCATTTTCCTGTGATGCCCCTGTGACCAGGTACTGAACACTCTTCACAGCGTCACCTAAATAAAGAAAAAAACAATTAAGTTTAAGTTGGGTAAAATAGCAATAAGCGTTGTCGAAATTAACTGGCTCGCATGACTCATCATGAATCATTACCAAAGAACAGCAGTTGGATCTTCAATATCTGATAAAAGAAATGTGGTAGTCAGTCTGCCACAGGGATCTGTACCAGATAACATTTTTTTAATATCTACCGTAATGATATTGTAAACGGTATTACAATACCTATATTAATATAAAACTTTTGCTGATGATGCTCTAATTGCAATAAGTGGGGAAAATGTAGTTGAATATAGTAAGTACGAGTATACAACTGGCTGTGCCTGAACGGACTCAAGCTCAATGCCAACAATGCCAAATTTATGATCATATCCAGAAGAAACTATGATATTTCTGATTTATATAATTTAAACATAAACCTTGAAATAATCAGAAAAATTCGGAGCTTCAAATACAGGGGAATAAACATCGACTAATATTGGGCATATAAGTACCGTGCGCTAACCAATATTGGCGGCCGCCGTAGCCGAATGGATTGGTGCGTGACTACCATTCGGAATTCACAGAGAGAACTTTGGTTGGAATCTCGGTGAAAACACTAATAGCGGTCACCCCTCGGCAGGCAATGGCAAACTTCCGAGTGTATTTCTGCCATGAAAAAGCTCCTCATAAAAATATCTGCCGTTCGGAGTCGGCTTGAAACTGTAGGTCCCTCTATTTGTGGAACAACATCAAGACGCACACCACAAATACGAGGAGGAGCTCGGCCAAAAACCCAAAAAGGATGTACGCGCCAATTATATATATATATATACGATTGTACAACTGTATATATATATAATAATGGGCATATTGACTATACTGTGAGCGAAGTAGCAAATAAAAGTTTACTTTACGCAACGCACTTGTAAATTCTTAGGAATAAAGTTTAAAATAATGGTTTGTAAAGCAATAATCGAAACTCTCATTTATTTCCAACCATTATTATCCTTATGAAAGAAAGTCAAATTAATAAACTACAGAAACTACAAAATCGTGCAATGAGATTCATTATTCGCAAAAGATATGATACACCAGTCAGAGGCATGTTGACATCCCTAGGTGACTATGAAATTTATTAAAAACATTTTTGACGATAACGTGCTAAATTACCTAAAGATTCACATAAGATAGGCTATAGTATACACAGTAGCCACATACTTTTGTTTGGTGTTTTCAATGACAAAGTGATCAGCTTTTTTTGTTGTTTCGCAAAAATTTTGTGCTGGGCAAGCAAAAAAAATTAAACAAAATATAGCCAGTGTAAGTAAATGGAACATATAACCGATCTCGAGTGTTATTTTTGCCCGTCGGGTGCAAAAGAATGCAGCAAATATATATAGATACACACGAAAAAAATAATTATTAAATATTATTAATTATAATTAATTACTTGTTAGCGTGAAGCGCTGTAAGAATAACAATGAATTTGAGAGAAAATTATTTGATCACTTGAAGACAATGCAATTATAATGACATACACTTATAATACGTTCACATATGCATTAATCACCTATAAATCCACCAAATTAATCTACCCATTCACATATAGCAGATTACCTGCAATATCTACAATCAGCTGTCAATACTGCTTTTCTTCACAGAAATTATTTTGGTGGAATACCATACTTCGGTGTTTTTGGTTTCTTTAATTATTATTAATCATATGAAGAAAATACAAGAAGGAATAGCTAATTTAATTGCGCAATTGGCTGCTAATAATAAAGAGTTCAAGGAAATCCGTAAAAGAAGGACAAAACGTTTATGGACACACGCTTTTTTCTGTTAAATGAATCCATATTTTATTATATTTAAGAAACATTTTATTAGAATTATGTTTAAAGACCTGTTTTCTTTGTCGGCATCCATTTCATTTAGTTTTTATTTTGATATTTTTCCTTACATTCGTAATAATAATTATTGATAACACAGAAAACACAGGGTTGTATGTCAGTAAATATAATTATTATCTGGGATTATTTTATAATCTCAGATTTTGGGAGAGACATTTTTTATGGGAAATCGCGCTTTTTAATCACGTATTTTGAGTTAAGCGCGAAAAAGTAGATCATCTACTTATATGTGAACGTATTATTACTTAAATTTCATTTCATTTCATAGTTTAATCCTTTCCTACTTATGCATCTAAGCTATACCCACTTGGAATATTAATGCTTACATACTTGTAGATGGGCCCTTGGTCCGCGTGTCATGAAGTCATTTGAGAGCCTTTAGTGGATTAATTTGGGTTGTGGGTTGACACCACCTACTTGTTCGGAGGCGGCGCAATATGTGTAGAAATATACATATGTACCCTTTTTGGGAGCTTGGCCGAGCTCTTCCCCCTATTTATTGTGTGCCTCTTAATGTTGTTCCACAAATAGAGGGACCTAAAGTTTTGAGCCGACTCCTAAGATATTTTTTATGAGGAGCTTTTTCCTGACAGGAGCACACTCGGGAGGTTGTCATTGCCGTTATTAGAAAACACTTTTTCGATCATCTTGGTGTTTCATGGACACTTCCGAATGGTAGTCCCTGCCAATCCCATTTAACTACGATGGTCGCCAATCCCCACATACTTGCATATATTCTATAAAATAATAAATAATTTATACTTGATTATTACTAATGTCACAACGCCACTTCTATTTTCTACAAACTAAGGAACTTCGATAATGTCTTTATTCGGTAAAAAGAAATTTAAGAGGAGCTACCTTCTATTTTTGTATCAGGATTTATAGTATAGTAATATAAAGTGTACCAGCGAGTTTGATGTCCGCACATTTAAGTTTCCTTACTTAAATTTTTGATTTTAACCCATTACAGCATTTTTTTATTATTCTTGCGTAA
The DNA here is from genome assembly GCF_028408465.1 of Anastrepha ludens. Classification (NCBI taxonomy): domain Eukaryota; kingdom Metazoa; phylum Arthropoda; class Insecta; order Diptera; family Tephritidae; genus Anastrepha; species Anastrepha ludens. The sequence continues at coordinate 76,480,021 of NC_071498.1, forward strand.
CTCATTTTGTTTAAATGCTTACTTCTGTTTTCTATTATTTTTTATTTATTTAATTTTAAATTTCCAAAAAATAAATTTTCACAAAGCTTGCTAAATATTTTTTGAAGATTGACGCAGAGTGAAAAAAATAATTACAGTATAACTTCTAAGTCTGCGTACTGAACTCGAATGTTTTTGCTACTTGGCACTCTTTATTTCATTACAGCATGGTTCCATTGATCAGAAATTAGCAAATCAACGCTGACAATAATACAAAATACTATAGCTCTTGCGATCCCTGAAATATTTTTATAAAAAATATGTTAGTTAATGCGTACGCGTATTTAAAATTTCAATGTAGTGTATGTAAAGTTGTTATATTTTGATAATGGCGAGAGTTCACTATTTTCCTGATTAAAACGTGCTATAGCGAACAGCTCTATTCCTCTATTTTGCTTCCACATCCACCTCCATATTTGGCGTTCGGTGCTATTGCGGGTTCTAAAAATAGGCGAATAGGTGTTGTGAAAAGTTGGGGCGAGGCCGGACGACAAACTTATTTTATCCTCCTCCTAAAGTACATTCACATATGCAGTAATTAGCAATAAATCCACAAAAATTAATACCTATACCCGTTCACATATAGCAGAATAGCTGCAAAATTGACAATCATCTATCACGACTATTTTGAAAGGTTTCCCTTGATAGAAATTGGTTTAGTGAAATATTTTATTGTTGTCTATTTGCTAAATTATTATTAAAAATATCAAGAGAAGACAAAGAGAAGCAATAAAATTGTGCAATTTGTTGTTAGTAATAGACAGTTGAAGGAAATGTGTAAACGAGGATTGCAAAAAATTATGGCAGAAATTATTATAACCTGTAATATGAATGCGTATTAATAATATCTAACACGAATTTTATTAGAATTATGTTCATCAAACCTCTATTCTTGGCCGGCATCTATTTTATTTAGTTTTGACTTTGATGTTTCTCCTTACATTTTTAAAAATAATTATCAATAACACAGAAACCATAGGGTTGTACTGCAAAAAGCATATCTATAAGCTGTGGTTATTTTTAAATCTCGGATTTCAGGAGAAAAATGTTTATAACCGATAAGCGCAATCTTATTTTGTTAAATGCACAGAATACGTAGACTTTTATTTTCCAGTAACAAAATGTACGTTACGGTCGAAAATCAATCGTGTACGAGATTAATTTGAGTGCGAACTAACAAACAGTGGATAAAAGTATGTACTTGTATACGAGTATAAGTGAGGCTCTCCTGGTTCAAAAATCATTGATAATAATTCCTGAGTGACTGAAAATACACTAATTTGGCACCATTGTTTTCCATGCGGGGTTAGTACTATATTCATGTGCATACATATGTATGTACTTTTAGCATTGTCTTTCATGTACATACATATGCACGTAGAATTGTTCCATATTCACATAGTTACTCGCAAAAGATTTATTCTATTACCACTAAGGATGTTCATCATATCCAAATGAGTCTAAAAATTCTTGCCAACCCCACATTTTTTTCTGATCATTCATTCACTTGCAATATATAAATTGTAATTTACATACATATGTGCTCACCTACTTTTTGAAAATTCTTGAAATAATATAATTTTATTAAAGTAAATGTCAGATATGGTGTTATTTTGGAATGGTTTGCGTTATCGAGAGATGATTCACGATTTTTTATGGCCAGAATTGGATGGTATTGATCTGGACAACGTTTATTTTCAACAAGACGGCGCTAGTAACGAAACCATTAATCTTTTACGGGAAAAGTTTCCGAACCGTGTTATCTCTCGAAGAGGTGATCACAATTGGCCACCGAGATCTTGTGATTTAACACATTGCGACTTTTTTCTTTGGGACCACGTGAAAGAGAAGATATACGCCAACAGCCCAGGGTCGATTCAAGACCTCAAAGATGGAATTCGTGAGGTTATAGAGAACACAGGGCAGCCACTTTGCAATTCGGTTATGGAAAATTTCATGAAAAGGATATTGTCCCGTAAGCGTGGTCGTGATGATCATTTACCTGATGTTATTTTCCACTATTAATGGCATACCTTCCTCTTTATAATGAAATAAACATCCGATCCTTTATATTAAAAAATAGCACATTTCTTTGAATATAAAAATAACACCTCTTATTGGAAAACCCTATACAAAGTACATCTATATGAACAGGCTTGTGGTGTCGTAAAATTGCAAAACCTGATTGGCTTACATTAAAAATGAATGCGTTAAAAATATCGGGATAAGGTACAAGTACGGGAGAGGTCTTATAAGCAGTGTTGCCGCTCGCGATTTTTAAGTCGTAGAGAAATCGGTTGAAAGAGAATTATTTCCTTTAATGATATGTGGGGCATGATCCCACTAAAGCAAACCTCCCCTCTTCGGCTGACTTTCATCCCAAGACCGCATTTGCACTACATCGAGAGTGGAGCCGTAATTGTGTCTATAAACCACCATTAGGAGCAATGTCCCATCTTCGCTGCCATTCGTTAAGTGACGTAGTTCGCTGGTCCAACTTTTGGTCCCTTGTTGGTTTTGCTCCTTGCCTTGGATAGAGATAGTTAAGTTCACGTGCTCGGATATTCAGTGGGATTTTTCCCTCAATCAAGCTAATTGTATTCTCCGATACCGGTAAGCACAGGCAAAACGCATACCCTATAAACCTGCCTGGCCTCTCGTAGATGTGTTTCTCGGGCCTGGGACAAAATGGGAGCGGCATGTAACAGGATGGAGTGTGACACAGCAGATAAAAGCCTCCTCTTTGCCCCTTGGGTTCTTCCAATGTTCGGTAGCAGTAGGGTTAGAGCAAAGGCACCTTTCGTGCAGACTTTCATCTCATGATCCCGAGGCACTGTATTACCGGCTTAGACTGACACAACAAAACTGCTTTTATTTTTTACGCTGATAGCTGGAGTTTGGCATTGTACAAGCAGCGCTCAATCCTCGCGATCGCATCGCTGCAGGTGGTTTCACATCAATGACACGTTTCCTCGTTACAACCAGTGCAATACCGTCTGCGTATTCCACCAGTGTCGCATTCATGGGCAGCTCCATTTTGAGGATGCCATCGTACATTGCGTTTCACAAAATAGGACCAAGAACCGAGTCTTGCGGGACACCACCCGTCACTATATATTTCTGATGTCCGTCATCCTATCCGTCGTCCTATCATCGCAATGGCTCCGGATAATCCTAAGCAGGTATGGAGGCACTTCAAGACCACTCAGTGACGGAAGAATTAGTGTTAGAGTTGAAAGCGTTCTTTACGTCCAGTGTTATGACAGCGCATTATTTCATAGAGCATGCATCATCTATACTATAGCCTCGCTCGCTGTTTTATCATTTTTAATGGATTGCAATTTATAATTTTATAATGTATATCTTTAATAATGCATATTGAGTTTTAAGTTGCTTGTACTTTTTCATTTGGAATCGAATAGGTGAATAAAATGCGATTTATTCAGAGAGCAATGAATATTCATTCAAAGAATAGAGTTATTAAAATAATAGTACAATATTTAGTTCCAATCAGTGGTTACATTTTTAACAACTACTCAAAAAATTGCCAACAAATTATTTTTTTGCTTTTATTTAATTTTTAAGAGATAAAGTCTTAGCCCAGAACGGATTACGAAGCACTGACTGATAGTAAATTTTGCGAAATAAAAGAAATTAAGCTGCAGCCGTTTTGAAAATTTAATTTAACGGCTGCAAAAATTTGAAAGGCGGTTTCTCCGAGCAACAATTTTCTAGCAAGATATGGCAAACAAAAATGTTTAAAAGAATTCTGACGCGATATTTTTTTGTTCTTTATTTGTTCAGTTTAAGTTATGTACCCACGTTTTTTAAGAAGCTTGGGTTGGTGCGTGACTTCCATTAGGAAGTACGTAGATTCGAATCTCCGTGAATGAAAAACAAAAGTTTTTTCTAATAGCGGTCACCCCTGGGGAGCAATGGCAAACCTTCGAGTATATTTCTGCCGTAGTTCCCGTTATGATTTGTTATGCATTTGTTTAAAAAGTGTTTTTACGTTCGTTTTATGTAACAGTTCTAAAAATGAATGGGCAGCGTATGCATCGGATCTCGTGTAGCAATATTTGACAAGGCACAATATCGTACATCTCAGTCAGCCTCTGTGCAGACCTGAGGTGCGATTTTTTTAGTTTCCAAAATTTAAATTTCCGTTCAAGGAATATCGATTCGACAACAAAGAAACGGCCTATGTCTAACGTGCTCCGAGACTACTTTTAAGAGTGGACTTCCTCGAGTGAATTATGACCATACTTGGGATACCAGCGTCAGATTCAGTTTGAGACAGACTAATAATACAAGTGAATGGGATAGGCTTTTGCATCAAATAAATAGACCGAAAGAAAAACTATTATAGCAGACACCATATTAACAATTTGTATGCGAATGCATGTCTTTATACCTTAATCCTGCCAAGAAGTTGTTATTGTATATCGTTGTTTTAAGTCAAGACGAAGAGAATAAGCCTCATTTTTTAAAGTATATTTCGGCACATTTTACAACTATTTTGCATATCTAAAAGGAAGTGGCATAACTTTCCTTTTTAAGGCATAATTTAATGTTTTGAGCTTAATTGGTATAACTCGATTTAATTTTTTTTGTACATATATATTTTAGATACATTTGTGACAGTAAATTTTTTGGATAATCTGGAAAAATTACAAATTAACCTTCGATAAATACATTGTTACATACATATTAGCGCAAGCTTAATAAAACCACCATAGATATTTCTTAAACGTCAATTTATATTTCTTAATGTAAATTAGGTATATACATATGCGAAAATACATTACAAACTGGACGCGTTTGCTCTTGCATTAAATGCTGCTTTAAAAATTGTTAGTGAAGTTAAAATACAGGTATATAAGTACATATAATTGGCGTTTACAACATTTTTGGGTGTTGGGCCTAGCTCGACCCCTATTTATTGTGAGCCTCTTGATGTTGTTCTACAAATGGAGGGACCTACAGCTTTAAGCCGAACGGCAGATGATATTTTCTACGAGGACCTTTTTTTGTCAGAAATACACTCGGAGGTTAGCCATGGCCTGCCAAGGGCGACCGCTATTAGAAAGAACTTGTTTTCTATCATTTGGTGTTTTATGCATGGAGATTCGAACCTGTTACAGCGGCCGCCGATCAGGTATAAGCTGCAAATTTGATGATTTATCTTACAAATTGTACTCTATTATTCTGAAAATAAATGATTTTAAATATTAAAAAAAAATTACAAATTCCTTAAAGAGTCCAATTCAAAAACATACAACAATGCCAAGAGTTAGCAAGTGGCGAATAGATGAAACAACTGGTACAAATGAACATAGGTATACTGGCAACGCGGGAATAGAGCTGGCTTAAATTACATGTGCTTGTAAGATGTGAGTTATACCAGTATAATTAGCTAAAAGTATACTCGCTAACGGCGAATCTTACTCGATAACTTTGTGGTTGCTTTCGCATGCACATTTTTCGTTAAGTTAGTTAGAGATAGCGAGCGGGGAAATGGCGAATAGAAGAGGCCTACTCTTTCAGAGTTAACATTTTTGATTTACGCACCACTAAAATTAGCGTTATATGAATAAGAAATAGTAAAGCAATAAAACATGAAAATATTCATTATTTTAAACAAAAATTATATATATAGAATTTGGAAATTCTCTGCAAAGTTCGCTTTCTTTTATTTTTGTTAAATAGGAATTTATAGTCCGAAATTTACAGCCGATGGTGTTGATCACCATTCGGCGTTCCCACGACAGTCGGTTCTACGTAACCGGAATGACCCGGATTTATATCCGGCCAAGGACTGTCACTTCAGCAGCATTCCTCGTATATGCACGGGTAATGTTTATGCTACTACAACAACAACAACAACATCACCATTCGGTAAGGCCTCGGTTCGAAACCCCGGGCATAACCCACATTGATAGAAAAAGAGTTTTCTAATAGCGGTCGCTTCTCCGCAGGCAATGACAAACCTCAGAGTGTATTTCTGTCATGAAAAAGCTTCTCATAAAGACCATTTGTCGTTCGGAGGCGCCATAAAAATGGAGGTCTTTATGGAAAATTTACCACCAATAGTAGGCGGAGCTCAGCCAAACACAACCAAGGGTACCTACAACGCCAATTAGCATTGTTACTATTCAAAACTTGCACCTCTTTCTGGCTGTGTCAGGTTGTTAATAAGAAAATCATAAAGTTTTGCGCTGTGTACAATGCATCTACCATAAAAGATGCATCTACATAAAATTATTTATTGCGTTTTAAAATTTCCTCATCTCAAACTACTGAAAATGTATCTAGATTTAAGTCGGAATACAATATTTCATACCATATAAAACAACTGTTCAGCCAAGTAACAAGTAGGAACAGTAATGAAAATCTGATCTGTACACCAATGTATTTTGACTTTTATGATTCAACAAAATAGGTATAAAGGAGTTCCATTAACACTTTTCAGACGACATACTATCCACCGTTCAATTAAATAGATTATAACATTTTGTGCTATCATCCAATATTTTTTTTTAAACTGAAAAAGAAATTGAAAAAAATGAGAAATGGAAATTCTAAAAATGTGCAGCTGAGACGCCCACCGCAATAACAGAAGTGTACGCACCAATTAAAATTACAATTTTAAGCCGGCTGCGAACGGCAGATAATTTTTATGAGGAGTTTTTTCATGGCAAAGCAATATATAGGGGCCTAGCGTTACTGGGTGTTTATTGAGTATCTGGGATCTAATACATTTCGTTTTTGGGATTACGGGAGGAAATGTTTTTTAAGGCAATCTTTAGAAGACTCCATATATATTTTGTCTCAGACTCCGATTCCAGGACCTCCCTAATATATGCATAGTATCTTAATACACATACATATGTATGTATATTATAGACATATTAAGATTTGTGAACATGAGCAGAAAAACGGCAAAAGGCTAGCAACAACGATATTAATAATGACTATAACAACAAGCACATTACTAACGGTGGCAGTCGAAATAATTATGGCAACTATTATGCTATTTCACCGTCATCGCCACCGCCGTCGCCATCGCCATCGTCATGGCACTAAAAATTTCTTTTACTGGCGACATTCGCAGTCTAGCCCCCGTGGTGTCGAAGCGAAAATCTATCTGTGGCGCAGACTCAATTGCAAATGCGCGCTGCCCGACTGTCTCTACTTGCATATTTTCATTCTGAAGCTTTAGTTTGGCATCAGAGACATAATATCAAACTGGCGACAACTAGCTTCGGCGGGGCGGCGATGGCGCACTTCATTTGCTCTCCCTATGACAACCCAGTCAGTCGTAGCCAAAGCGTAATCACTTTCGGCAAATGGCGGCAACTTTAAAGCGCCAGCGCCATCGACAGTCAACAATTGGCGTCATCCTTTGGCATTTACACGACTGCGAACATACGCACTTGTCCGCCACTCTCTTTTATCAGAGGTTAAAGCTAAACCAAACGTAACAAAGCATCCTCACCCGACTGCCTTCAACAGTTTAGATGCCGATTGATAACACAATTATGAAAGCTATCGACAATACCCGATCCCAAGACGAAGTCATATTAGAAGATGAAGCCAAAGAAACCAATAAATAATCTAGCTGTATTCTATGGCAGTGCAACACAAAATAGCCGGATGATTGCAAAGGCAATAATAAAGGTATATAAAAGTAGATATACGCGTATACTATATACTACATAGGCAAGATTATACCACAAGTGGCTGAAACATAGTCAAAATACACTATAAATATGTGAAGAGCAATACGATGGCTTAATTTTTTATCCAACTACTATTTATATTACTTTCATACACATATACTTATAGTATGTATTCGGATGCATGCTTCCTCCTCGCTGGTAGAGGAAACCCAGAACCATAGAGTAAGTAATAGTATTATTACTCAGTGACTGAATTAGTGAATATATAACACAGGTCACCAACGATTTGTTCTAGGAAAGTGTAGTGTCATTTCCGAAGTAATTTTTTGCGTAGAATCCGAATCCGGGGTTTAAATTGCTCTATCACGTCAGGACTTTGAGATATCCTAACCTAAAATCTTCGTAGATAACCTCAAAAATGGGCAAAAACAGCGTTTTTTGACCTTTTAGGTTAGGATATCTCGAAGTCCTGACGTGATAGAGCAATTTAAACCCCGGATTCGGATTCTACGCAAAAAATTACTTCAGAAATGACACTACACTTTTATAGAACATTCCGAACCCATTTTTTTGCAGACCTGTGTAATTATTCTTTCCTGCAGTGCCCGTTTTAAAACGGTTTAAAATTATGTTCGCAGTATCGGAAATTATTTTTCAATGTTTTCACAAGTTTTAATCTGTTTATGAAGTTAAAATATATACTAAAATGTGTATTAAAAATATACAGCCGTTGAAAAATACTTAAGAACAAAGCGTTGGCAACCATATATGCGCATCTTTTATCGAGTACGGTGCCGTAACGGTACTTTTTGTACCTTGATATATTTGCTCTGATCACATTCTTCGAAATGCTTTCATTTTTCTATTTCTCTTGGACGGTCCACATTGACTTTTACGTTTTAGTAGAAACACTGATATTTTTGTGAAAAATATACTTAACAACGATTCGTCTAAAATTTTGCGAATTGTTTTCTGTTTTATATTGTAAATAAAAAATAAAGAATCTGGGGTATTCCTACAACACTTTACTTACTTGAAACGAGTTAATAATGTTGAAAGGGAAAAATTGTACCCCAGTAATCATAGAGTTGCAAAGGACCGGATTATCCTATAGTGCTATTTCAACGCAATAAATTTTTGAATGCTTTGAAATATTTGTCTAAGTATTGAACAGCACAAAACGTTCCCAGAAAAAAAGTGCGAAAGACTACTAGCCAGATTGATAAGATGATAGTTAGATTTTCAAAAGAAGATCGCAGGAAGAGTGCTGGTGACATCCATCGAGAAATTTTTGTTCACCTGAAAAAGCCAAAAACGAAAAAAAAACAGCTGCCTTCGTCTGGCAGAAGCAGGGTTTCAACTAGCACGGTAACATCATCGCAACGACAACGCCAAATTGAGTTTTCTCGAGTGCGCATATCCTGAACTCAAATCAGTGGCGTTATATTTTATTCAGCAATGAATTAATATAGTTGGTCCAAATGGAAGGAAGTACGCGCATTCGGTTCCAAGTTCGCCTATTCAATCATAAAGCGCTGGGGAGGCCCAACAATGGTGTGGGGCTGCTTTTCATGGAACGGTGTCAGGATAATTAAATGTATTGAAGGTGATATGGATGCGGGCAAATACGTTCAGATACTTTAAATTGAAATGCTACCTTATGCGGAAGAGAATTTACCGCTGATTTGAAAATTTCTCTGAAAAAGCTCTGCCGTTCGGCTTAAAACTGTAGGTCCTTTCATTTAAGGACAAGGAAGAGGAACTTGACCAAACATCCAAAACGGGTGAAAGCTCTAATTATATACAGGGTGGCTGATGAAAGCCGCTACCAAAAAAAAATTGAATAACTTTTTTTCTTTTTAAGTTATCTGTTCCATTTTTGTTTTAATTTGCAGATTGATCTTTAAAATTTATTAAAATGGATAACTGGGACACGCAAACAAGAATTTGGATAGTCCGCCGCTATCACGCACTGGAGTCCGTAGTTTTGGTACAGAGAGTACAGGCGGATGTTTGGCGGCGATCCCCCGAGCAGATGGACCATAATCAGACTGGTGAATAATTTTGCTGAGCAAGGAACAGTCGCAATAAGGCCTTATCATCGAAACCCACCAGTTCGGACGGAGGAAACGATCGCTGCTGTAGCTCCAGCTATACAAAGCAATCCAAGGGTTTCAACAAGAAGCTTGTCTGCTCAACTTGGTGTCAGCCGACAGTCTTTGCAAACAATAATGCACAAAGATTTAGACTTATTTCCCTACAAAATTCAAATGGTTAACAAACTGAATGCAGCAGACTTGCCGATTCGCTTGGAATTTTGCCAGAAGATCCTGCAAATGGTGGAAGAAGACCAAAACATGTTAAACTGCCTTTTCATGTCTGATGAGGCCCATTTCGATTTAAACGGCAATGTGAACAAACAAAATTGTCGAATATGGAGTACTTCTAACCCACAGATACTCCACGAGACGGAATTGCATCCTCTTCGCGTGACAGTGTGGTGTGCGGTTTCTTCACGCTGTATTGTCGGGCCTTATTTTTTTTGAAGAAAATGGTCACACCGTTACGGTTACTGGAGAGCGTTATTTGAAAATGCTGAAAGAATTTTTCTATCCAGAACTACGCCGAAAGAGAATTCCTTTCAACTCTGTGTGGTTTCAACAAGATGGGGCAACGTCTCACATAGCCCAGACTGTTATGACAGAGTTGCGACGAAAATTTCCCAATAAACTGATTTCAAGAAACTCCGAATTTCGTTGGCCCCCCAGGTCGCCTGACCTTACTGCACCTGACTTTTTCTTGTGGGGTTTATGTAAACAAGAAGTTTATAAAACAAAGCCAACAAATTTGGATGAACTAAAACAATCCATTCGGGCAACAATTGCGGCTATTCCTGTCGCAACTCTCAAAGCAGCAATGAACAACTTTTTACTAAGATGCCGCACTTGTGTCAACGAGCATGGGGGGCATTTAAATTCAATTATTTTTAAAACTACAATAGTTAAGCTACATTTAATAAAATTTAATGACCTTCAACTTGAAAAAAAATAAATGAATTCCATACACTAAAAAAAAAGTTATTTGAGTTTCTTAATGTAGCAAAATTCATCAGCCACCCTGTATTATATATATATACATATATAATGATTCGAAGCACATTTCTCGCGATGCAAAAAAGTTCTTCGAAGACAATTCGATCACTATTCTGGATCGGGCATCGTCGTAAAAAATGCACTCAATACGCAGCGTAGGAATCCATTCCTGTTGAACGTTGTATCAAACCTCATAACGCCAATACAAAAGTGCTGGGCAGCAGTAATGAAGCAAAAGTGATTTTCAACAAAATAATTATGTACACTTTTCCCTTTCGCCTTATGATTAGACTATTATTTTGCCTCATTAGGCAAGAAGAATTTATGTTACAGATAACATATTGAAAACATTAAATTTATAAAATAATACCTATGACAATTAAGGTGAGTGAACTAGCCATTTTGTACACTACCAATAGAGCGGGGAGCTAAGGAAAACCAGAATGCAGTGATTACATAAGTGTAGAAAAAGTGCAAGAGAAATTTTCAAATTGCTGAAAAAACTTAATATTTCGAGAATTTTTGAAATAAAATTTTAATTATTAATTCCCAATAAGTTTATTATTCATTTTTATTTTGTAAAAAAAGACAAGTGTCCTGATAGAGGACCAAACAAATATACGGTATATTGAAAGTTTACGAATGCATTTTTTTACATTTTTTTACATTTTGCGTTGTGACTTATTTCTAGCGTATACAGTAGGTTCTGTTTTTATGCGGTTTTGAAATAGTGCGGTTTTTTTTTAAAACAACAAAATGCATGTCGACCTATCGGGAATTGTACATATAAACAAGATTCTAAACCAGCTAAGCAAAAACTCATCACAGATTATATCAAAAATGCTAACCCTACAAGTATGGAACCGCCTGCATCACCATCCAGATCAGACGTGTACATTTCCTCAAGTGACGGAAGTGATTTTACGCCAAATCCTAAACGAATGCGCAGCATGCGGGTATTGTCTGATTCTATTGTATTTCTGACGATGTAAATTTATTTTTCGACTCTGACGTTTCTTAAATAAAGATATAATTTAAAAAAATACAATTTTTTGTTTATGCGATTTTATTTAATTATTTCAGATTCATGCGGTCTATGGAACGTATCTATAGTTATAATATGGGACTAGTACCCTTTTTTATGCGATTTTATTACATTATTTCAGATTTATACGGTTCTTAGCACTTTTGAAACGTATCTATAGTTTTACTATAGAACTGGTAGTTTTTTTTATGCTGTTTTTTTTTTATGCTGTTTCTTGCGGAACGTATCTACCGCATAAAAACAGAATCTACTGTATTTACCATATAGTACTCGTAGAATTTTATAAGAAATATTTTTAATGCCTTATATCACACTTATTATTAAGAAGGTGGGTCAAATGTCTTAACCGAATACCAGTGGATTTCATTTATTTTTAACTCATCGAAAACAAAAATAAAATGAATTCCACTTCTTGCTATGATATTGATTTCAAATAACATCACTCCTTAAGATATACTATATTAACACTTTATATATATAATTAAATATCTATATATGTATATATATATTAGGGCAGGTCGATTTAAAAATCGCTCATTGCTCTGTGAAAATCGTATTCTAGGGATCAAAATAAGAAACTTTGCCGAAGGAACCATACCTCTAAAACGAATTCTGATGTCCCCCAATTTGGGTCGAACGAAAAATCCCACTTTGACCCATTTAGAGTGCTACAATCGAGTCCAAATGTATGACCGACCCCCACTAACTTTGGACGGCCGATCCACCCATTCCAGTGGCACACCCATACAATCATTTCACAATATCACCATTTTTGGCCTTTACATGAGAAAAGAAACTAAAAAGTTCGACCCAAATTGGGGGACATCAGAATTCGTTTTAGAGGTATGGTTCCTTCGGCAAAGTTTCTTATTTTGATCCCTAGAATATGATTTTCACAGAGCAATGGGCGATTTTTTTGCTTCCCCACAAAAGACACTAAAAGTTCGACCCAAATTGGGGGATATCAGAATTCGTTTTAGAGGTATGGTTCCTTCGCAAAGTTTCTTATTTTGATCCATAGAATATGATTTTCACAGGCAATGGGCGATTTTTTTGCCTCCCCACAAATCGACCCGGCCTAATATATATAATATATATATATAATATAATATATACAATTGGCGCTTACACTATTTTTGCATTTTTGGGTATATGGCTGAACTCCTTAATAATAATATCACTCCTTAAGATTTACTATTATATATTCACACTTTGGGTGTTTGGCCGAGCTCCTTGTTCTATTTGTGATGTTCGTCTTGATGTTGTTTCATAAATAGAGGGACCCTAAATTTTAAGCTGACTCCCAACGGAGCTTTTTCATGGCAGAAATACACTTACATACACTTACGTAGGCTTACCATTGCCTACCGAGGGGCGACCGCTATTAGAAAAAACGTTTTCTTCATTTTGGTGTTTCACGGAGATTTGAACCTACGTTCACCGAATTCAAAATGGTAGTCACGCACCAAACCACGTTATTGAATAATCATTTATATCATTGAATAAAATAAAAAACTTTTTTATCGGATGTATAAATATAAAGTTAGGGGTAAGTATATCCTTCAACCTAGGAAAATTTGATTTTTCGGCTCTGACCCTAGATTTTGAGGGCAAATTCAAAATTCGGCATATTCAATTTTTTCTACTTGACTAAGTCTAAGAAAAATATATATTGAATTTTTTTCGCTATTACTGTGAAAAATATAGCGAATGATCAGGTGCCTGGGCGCATAGGAATTACTAGGAATAAAACGGCAGATAAATTAGTCAAAAAACGAGCGGCCTCTTCATTTATATAGAGTAAATTCTCTTCTATTATTCAAGAAGTAGAGGAAAGACAAAGAAGATCATGCTGAGGCAACGGGTAACGGTTTAGCACAATCAAAATCAATGATTAATACCGTTTTAAAGATTGCATGGAATTAAATAAGAATAATTTGAGAATTATCACAGGAATTCTAACAGGGTATTGGAAATTAAACCATCGTCTTTCTAACCTGGGGATATACTCCAATGTAACTTACAAGCTCTGTAGGGAGGAAGATGAAACCCACAGACAAGTATTAGGGTCGTCCCAACACTGATGCATAAGCGGGACAAACACCTGGGTAAAATACCATACTCGTATGTTGCCAGAGCAGGAAATAAAATAGGACAAATAATAAAATTTATTGAAGAAGTTGAGCTCAGATAAATACTAAGTAGGTTATTTAAAAGTAGAGTAAACTTCCTAATTTTACGCTCTCTAGCGGAAGGAATAAACAACAAAAAGTGAATTTCTTGTACCCAAAAAACAGACACATACAAATTAATAGTTAAATTAAAAATAAAGAGGATCGAAGTCCATTTCAGAGCAATTTTTCCAAGAACAAACTGGCCGATCCTAAAGTACACAACCTGCACTGGTATACTTCAGAAAGAGAGACAATTTAGCTATATTATTCATTTTCATATTTCTGTGAAGCTTCCGCTAACTTATGAAATATTTCATTTTCATTGGAATATTAAAATGCCGAATGATTCCAAAATACATAGCATTGTAAAGTTGTATTTATTTTATTATAAAACATAATTTAATTTATTATAAAGAATAAGTCTTGTATTTTTAACCGTAATAAAACTCTCGAAAATAAATGCGTTTAGTAAGGTACAAAGGTAGTCATTGGCAAGCACCTAAGCTCTGCTCACCGCCGATTACCAAAAGAATGTGTTCTTTCCAAAAGCGCGCACACTTTTTTATAGGTAAAAGCAAACCCAAAGATGCTTCAACATCCAAAGGGCCACCTCAGAGCCAAGAATGAGTACTGAACAGATTTATGTGCACACTCTTAGCCTCGAGAAGGCCAGAAAACTTGCTAGTCCCAGTGTCGCAGGCACCAAATTGTATCTACGCTTGAGATAGAAGGTTTAACGAGAGAGAGAGTGCGAAGCAGAAATTAAATTTAAACGTTTATAGAATAAATTCAATTCAAAACAAAAGAGATCGATGGACTAAGATGTACCAAATACACAATCAATTAGTTAAATTCAAAATCGATATGGCAGCCGATGTCAATTGTGTTCCATTACGGATTATCAAAAATTTTAATATTGAAATGGAAAATAAAAACAATGGCTTCCCTGTCTACGATTATATATTAGTAGTAATAGGTCTACTTATAAGTTCGTGCGGTTTTACAACAGATGGCGTAACTTGATTATTATTCCATCGATCCACATTTCCAAACATTCATTGGAGAGCTACTGTCGTAAGGCACAAACGTCAGTATAAGTTTTTTATTTGAAGCGTAAACAACAATATTTTTACCACACTTGAAAATGTCGAATTTCGTGCCAAATAATGTGTTTTTGCGGGGAATTCTTCTTCATTATTTTAATATGAAGAAAAAAGCAGCCGAAAGTCATCGTATCTTGGTGGAAGTTTATGGTGAGCATGCTCTATCTGAGCGAACGTGCCAGAAGTGGTTTGCACGCTTTAAAAGTGGTGATTTTGGCTTGGAAGACGAAGAACGCGAGGGTGCGCCGCCAAAGTTCATGGATACCGAATTGGAGGAATTGCTCGATCAAGATCCGGCTCAAACGCAAGAAGAGGTTGCAAAAACTTTGGGAGTTGATCAATCAACCATTTCCAAACGTTTAAAAGCCATGGGAATGATCCGAAAGGTAGGCCATTGGGTGCCGTATGAATTGAAGCCAAGAGACGTTGAACGCCGTTTTATGGCATGCGAACAACTGCTTCAACGGCACAAAAGAAAGGGTTTTTTGCATCGAATTGTGACTGGCGATGAAAAGTGGGTCCATTACGACAATCCAAAACGTCGGGCAACGTATGGATACCCTGGCCATGCTTCAACATCGACGTCGGCGCAGAATATTCATGGCCTGAAGGTTATGCTGTGTATCTGGTGGGACCAGCTGGGTGTTGTGTATTATGAGCTACTGAAACCGAATGAAACGATTACGGGGGATGTCTACCGACGACAATTGATGCGTTTGAGCCGAGCACTGCGAGAAAAACGGCCGCAATACGCCGATAGACACGACAAAGTTATTTTGCAACATGACAATGCTCGGCCACATGTTGCACAAGTGGTCAAAACATACTTAGAAACGCTCAAATGGGATGTCCTACCCCACCCGCCGTATAGTCCAGACCTTGCGCCATCCGATTACTATCTCTTCCGATCGATGCAACATGGCCTGGCTGGCCAGCACTTCCGTAATTACGATGAAGTCAAAAAATGGATCGATTCGTGGATTGCGGCAAAACCGACCGAATTTTTCACAAAGGGAATCCGTGAATTGCCAGAAAGATGGGAAAAAGTAGTAGTAAGCGATGGACAATATTTTGAATATTAAATTTGTAACCATTTTACGTCAATAAAGTTTCAAATTTCGAAAAAAAACCGCACGAACTTATTCATAGTCCTATTAATAAATTTAAGATATTCGGTAACGCTAAATTAAATCTGTTTGATTTACAAACAAAGCAAAACAAATTAGAGGAATTTCTGGTAGTTATAGAAAATAACTATGGGAAGAGAATCTTGCACTGAATTTGAATTAATCAAAGAACTAAATATTGACTCAGTTAATTTGTCACCGGATAAAGAAAGGTTTGTGAATGATAACAATTTCAGGGGAAATTACTATTCATTTAAAGGAAAATTCTAAACCAGTCTTACATTACAAAACACGTTTCCCGGACACTATAATTAAAAACTCAAGCTAAAGTTGGATTCAATGGCTCAATCTGGAATAATTTCACCCATTACACATCCAACTGACTGGGTTAATAATATGCAAATAGTTGAAAAATCAAATGGTGAGTTGAGGATTTGCTTGGATCCGAAACCTTTAAATGAATGTATTAAACGGAAACAATTCTTAATTCCAACAATTGATAATTTTACTTCGGAACTGTCAAATAAAAGAATATTTACAGTACTAGATTGCTCCAATGGGTTTTGGCAAACACTACTTGATAAAAACAGTTTTGAATTTACCATATTCATGACACGTTTCGGTCGATACAAATTCAATCGACTTCCATTTGGGTTAAATTGTGCACCGGAAATTTTTCAAAGAATTATGATTCGCATATTTGGTGATATTCCTTGCGTGCTTGTCTATTTTTTTTTCATGACATCGCTATTCTTGCCGAAAACGAAATTGAACCTGACAAAATTCTGTCAATGGTTCTAGAGCGTGCACGCACTAATAATGTCAAATTTAATCCGGAAAAAATTCAATATCGCAAATCGCAAGTAAAATTCATGGGTAATATTCTCTTAAAGGGTACAATTAAACCGGGAAATAAACACATTCAGGCCGTTTTAGATATGAAAAGACCAACTGATAAACATGGTGTTATGAGATTATTGGGGCTTTTTAAATATGTTAAATCCCCTCATTAATATAATTGTATAATTATATTTTTTGATTTTATTCGTACAGACAGGATCGCTAATTGAAGTGTATATTATATATTATATATTTATTGTATGTAGATTATATACAATATTATATATACCTATTTGATTTCACAAACAACTTCAATAATTTTTTTTTAAGCAAGTCTATATTTAACAATATACAGCACTACGGTAGCTTTCGGAATATTAATGGTGGATTCTTCAAAGCAGTTGATTATTCAAAGAGCAGAAAGGAGTTTGCGAGATTTCCCCATTGCAACGGAACTGCGTCAATTTTTTATACAGTTACAATATTGCAGATTCGAAGAGTAGACTCAGGCTTATATGGTACTTACCTTGTTCATAGAGCTTGATACTAGACTCTCTACCCTAAGTCTTCATTTCTTTTCACTTCATTCTCTTAATCTGTGTAGCCAACGTCTATCGGAGTTATTTCCAGTCGGATGCACCAGACGGTATTATAGCTATTCACCTTACCGGTACCTGCACACCTCAGTGAGTAACGTAATACAGCTGGCCAGTTCGAGTACAATATCGAAAATACTGGCCATCATTGACAAATCCAATAAATATGGACGCCTAAGTTTTAGTTCATTATAAATATATTATTTTTTCGTCATAATCTGGTTTTGCAGAGCAACCATAGGAACAAATCAAAATCATGATAATAACTCCAACAACAGAGAGATGCAGTCCGATATCACCCCGCCTCGGAACAGAAGTGAGTAGTACCAAACACCAGCATCGAACCATCCATAAAGCTACTTGACGGATCCCAAATCGAACGAAAAACCAAATTCGCCATATTCTGCTAAATGGAATGTACACTTCTAACGTGCTTGACGTACTTTAAATCGGAGGTCATTACCTGGTTACAGCCGAAATACCCATACGTATCTGCTCGATTTTGAGTTCTTCAATCAGCTTAACGAGAATCTAACATCGAGAAACTGCAATCACAACGGTCAGCTGAGAAATTTTCCACTTTACTCTCAACCCTGCATAAATAAGCAACTTCTTATCGACCGGAAGAAAGTGAGCAGCGGTACTCCTTTTCTCAGGAACAATTGGTCGAATGAATACTTGTAAGATTGTAACCTAGGTAGGTAGGTAGGTAGGGTGGTTGTCGTAAGACACACTTAGACCTTCGGCAGGTCCATTGTGATACCACTGGAGCTTATCCTTACTCTACGTGTTCCCTTTCAAACCATCCGGTTGCTTTAATAAACGAGCAGAGCTTCGTTAGTTTTAGATGGGCTATATCCGCTACATCGGTTAGAAATGCTGTATCGAGGGTGCGCAGCCTTCTCCTAGCTAGGCTTTCACACTCACATAAAAGGTGTCTGACTGTTTCCTCTTCTTCTGCATTTAGACAGCTTCTACAGAAATCGAAGTAAGGTAGTCCTAACCTTCTAGCGTGGCTGCCTATTAAACAATGACCTGTTAATACACCTATCATTTTTCTTATAGATTCCCTGTTGAATCTTAGCAAGATCTTCGATCGACCGCTGTTCCAGTTCGGCCATGTCTGTCTGCTTAGTTCGCATGTTGTGAGGTTTTGCCAGATTGTATTTACCTTTTTGATGGTTTCCCTGTCTATAAGTAATTTACAAGTGGCTATAGGCATGGGTATCAGCGTCTTATCCGGTTCGAGATCGAGCGTTGTACCGGCTCTTGCAAGTTCATCCGCCTTACAATTTCCTGGAATGTCCCTGTGGCCTGGTACCCAGATAAGGTGCACCTTGTAGCACTTAGATACGTTATCTAGTAGTTTAAAACATTCTAGAACTGTTTTTGACAAGTACGTTTTTGATTCCAGCGCTTTTATTGCTGCTTGACTGTCCGAGTAAATGAAGACTTCATTTGTGGATAATACTCTCGTTTTTATTTCTTTAAGCCCCTCTTTTATGGCAGTGACTTCCGCCTGAAATACACTGCAATGATCAGGTAAGCGAAATGATTGGCATACTCCGAGTTTGTCGGAGTAGACCCCTCCACCTACTTTGTTATCCAGTTTTGAGTCATCTGTGTAGATGTTTAAGTCATTTATCTTAACAATGAGCCCGTTATCCCATTTCTCTTTGGAAGGAAATACTGTGACGAAGGATTTATTAAAATTGATGTCCTTGGTCCTACAGAAATCCGTTGTGTTGGGAATGCAGGGGAATTGTTCTAAAATTGAGGAGTGTCCTCTTTGGTTCGTTCTGAGTAGGCCGATTTCTCTTAGTCTGAGATTTGCTTTGGCAGCTGTTTGCTTACCGTACTGCTCTATTGGTAAAATGTTAAGCATGATATTTAGTGCATCTGTGGGTGTGGTTCTGAGGGCCCCGCAGATGCAAAGACTGGCCATTCTTTGTACGTGTGCCATGGTTCTTTTAATGTACAATTTATCTAAAGCTGGCCACCATTCTAATATGCCGTATGTTAGGATAGGTTTGACAATTGCCGTGTAAAGCCAGTATACGATAGATGGGGAGAGACCCCAACTTAGTCCTATCAGCTGTTTACAAGAGTATAGTGCTATTGTCGCCCTTTTTACTCTATCTTCGACATTTGCCTTCCATGTTAGCTTTCGGTCTAGTATTAGACCTAAGTAGCGGGCCTCATCACTAAATGACAGTGCCGTTCCACCTAGAGTCGGAGGAAAGTGAAATAAGCATCAACTACCCTATGATAAGTATTATTATCTCATTCCAGACCAATTGGTTGGGCATAATCTGTGTAGCTTCAAACCTGGAAAATGCATCTTTGACGAGATTTTTTTACGTTTGGTAGATTGTCTTCTTCAAAAATTTGAGAACCGCTTTAGACAGTACAAAAAGCAGCTTCCTATACGAGGCACACGTAAACTTAAACAGTTATATATAAAATGACGTTGGGCACAATCTTCAGCTGCCCGAGCCGATTCAAACCGAATAAGGTCACTTCTTCAATCCGATGTTAGAAAGAGTAATACGAGATGTCAATCGTCACGTTAATTGTCACATCACAATATGCAGGATGTTATGCGTATGCAAATGATATTGACACCATTTGCCTAAATAAGAGAAGGAAGCAAAAAATATTAGTTTAGCAGTGAACGAGGACAAAGCAGAGTATATCCCGGCAACACATAAAGAGAGACCAAACAAACATGACCAACAATGTCATCCCAGAAAACAAACAAAGATTAACTCCTGGCAACAGATTCAGACTTCGGACTCAGTAGGAAATTGAAAAATAAATCCCTCTCTTGACGTTCTAAACAACCCTCGCAATGTCGGTTCTTTAAAATGCGCAGAAACGTAAACGAAAAGAAAAGGATGCTTTGGGAGCATTTGAGAGAAATATGTGATTATTCGCAAAAGGTATAGCTATCTTTGCGTGGGTGACGGATATATATACCTATATATACGAGGTCTGTTAGAAAAGTATCCGACTTTGTTTTTTATTTCTAACACCTGACAAATTCGAATTACGCGCGCTTGCATAAGCAGACCTGTAACCTTCCTGCACATGTGTGAATTTTTTCCCGCCTGTTGCTAGCGTCAGTTGCTGTCAAGCAGTGTGAACGTAACATGGTATTTAGTGCTCTCGTCGGTTTTTGAATATGGCTTGGTGACGTGGAATGCTTCCACTGTGACGACTGCATTTTGGTTTTCCGGTCGTACCCGTACACCCAGGACTCATCACCAGTGATAATGGTGTTCATAAAGTCAGGACCACTGTTTATAGAATCCAGCAAAATTTGATGCACTTTACTTTAAATATAATAAATTTTTTATTTCCATACGCAGTCTTTGTAAAGGCATGAGATTGAGAGAAGAATACAAAAATATGACTGGGTTCATTGCTGTTTCTGCAAAAACTATGTTTCATTTATTATTTCATAAATGTAACAACTTTGACTACAAATATTTTTCTTATTTCGGATTTGACATTCCATAAATGTAATTTCTGGTCAGACCGGTGATGCTACTATGAACAAACTTAAATTCGTCGCTTTCCGCAGCGACTCAGATTTATATACGGCTATAGATTGTCTCTTCTACAGCAATCAAAATTTTTGTGTAATCGTTATATGGAGAAAATTTGCAGCACCGTAACGGGAAAAATATCAGAAATTAAAGAGAATTTTGAGTCGTTTAAATTTGGGCATTATTATACTAAAATTTAATGGGCTGCAAAACTTAGTACCCAATTTGAATACTGAGATTTTTATGAAAGTTTGCCGAATTTTTATAAATCCTATACAAAGTTTAAAACTTTGAATTACATGTTATTTACTGTAGAATAAACTACATTTTTATAAAAAAATTAAGTAAAATTAAAGCACAACAGAAAAGTAAGCAAAACTATTAAAATATCGCATTAACTACCAAAGTGTGTATATATCCACAGCTAAATTTTATTTCTAAAAAAAGTTAAGGATGGAAGAAAATTAATCAAGTAATCGAATCTAATACAAATACTCAAATATGTACCCGTATACTTAAATACCTCCTAGATGCATGCTTTATGTTGATACTGGATTAAAAAACTAACACGTTTAAACAAAGCAGATGTGGTGAATTTTCAAACCCAGTAAAATTTTGCTATTTAAACATAGCTTAACTGGAAGGCAAAAGTGTAGATATGGAGATGAAGAAAAGGATACAGGAAAAGATAAAAATAATAAATATACGTAAAGATGAAGTCAATAAGAAAGATAAATTTAAATACTTAATTAAAGGACAAAGGAAAGAGAGATAACGGACAGGAAAAAGATGAAAAAGCGTATTGAAATACAAACATAGAAACAACAACCACGTTACCGGAACCACCCAGATTTATATCCGTTGAAGGACTACCACTTCAACAGCATCCCCCGCACGTATATGGGGAATGTTTATGCTGATACAACAACACCAGGGACAAAGATATAGATAGAGATTGGGACAGATTTAATGATGAGGATAGGTAAAGATGAAACTGAAATTAAAATTGAATAAAAGCAACTAATTACAAGGGGAACATGGGAATTATCATTGGTCGAATTATATCGTATGCGAGGTTAGCCAAATTTCACAGACTAATGTAAAAACTGTCTCATTTCCAATTGGATCCTTTTTTTATAAAACAAACCCATTTCAGATTAGTTTTATAAAATATTTATTAAGAATGAATGAAAGGAGCATCCAGTAAGTATATCTCATTTTTGGCAGAAATGTCAGTTACGAGGTTTTGCAGAACCCCCAACACGCAGTTTTATTCTATAGCAGTAAGAAGCAACACCACCAAACGCATAACCGATATTACACGAAGACATTCTCCCCATGGTTAATATGGTCAAACCTTTTGTACGCTGCACAACTCACTAAAGGGTGAACAAACCAAATTCTTATTTTGTTCACCACTTCTTTTTTTTTCTCATCCTAAATATTTGAGGTCATAAATTAAATTCTTTTAATTAAGAAATATTGTATCAAATAATTCATTCTTGGTGCCTCATTAGATGAAAATTAAACAAACTTGAGTAATACCATAAGTCGATCGAAATGTAGTCCATAATATTTGTCTAAACAAACCATGAATTAAATAAGAAGTAAGGCTAACCATTTTAAGTTTTATTCCTGGAAAATATTTATTTTTACAATTCTTTAAAAAAATCCGAACATGAATAAGGTGTGAGCGGGATTAAATGGATCAACAAAAATGACATTTGACGAGTAAGAAAGTCTGAATGCCCATCAATATAGTATACGAATATATTTAAAGCTAATGACATAAAATTAGTATTTTCATGTTCAATTGCATTAGTATTCTGTAGTTACATAATTGATTTTATATAATTATTTTTTATCCATTTTTAACGAAGAAGCACCAAACTAAGCATTTATCTATAAATTTATACATATAAATATTTTATATATATGCATATATGTAGTATATAATATGAAAGTGTGAAATACCGATTACAAGTAATCGGCTATAATTTACCAAGGTTAAAACACGTTACGACTGTTTTATAAAGTATTTTCATTGCATATTTCGAATGCCTTCGTCTTATCTTTAAATTCATACAAACTTTTTTTATAATAGATTTTTTTCTCAATAGTGCTATTCAGATCTTTGTTAAATAAATTTTGGCCCTAATACTAAGTTTTTGCTTCTATAAATATTTACAAAACACTAAAGAAAACTCACAAAAACACATAAAATCTAGAATAAAAAAGACAAGTTACAGTTGTCACTACTTTTTGAAACTTAAAATCGTCAGCTAAAATTTTAAATAGTTGAACTCTTTCATCTATCTATGTCGTTTTGGTAAAGTTGCCACTTCCAAGGTGACTGAAGATAACTATATTTTAAGTTTTTCAAGGAAGATTGGAATAAAGTTTTATTATTACGAAACAAACGTAGTTGTACATTGTTACATAAGTTCTGAAAATTATGGCGTAAAAAATTTAATAATTTTTAATGCAAATATAACATCGATACCTATATTAAAATTTTTTGATAGATAAGCGAAAGTGCATTTCCTGAGAATGAAATAAAACTTTGACCTATACAACCTTAAGCTACTTTGCCAAAACTACACAGCTAGATTTATTATGTGCTGCATGAGCCAAAAATATCGTATCTTAAAGACAACAATATTTTGCTGCTGATTTTTACGATCTTCTGCTCTGCTTAATTTTTCCTTTTTAACAATATTATACATTCAACAGTATGCATGTCATATATGTATGTATAACGGGTCATCATCACCTCCCAAATGTTAATAATGTATTGTATACCAATAAATTATTTTTAACATCTTTTGCAGAGTTACAGTTTTCATGCAACTAAGTTATTTAGTTTTACTTTAGGTTTTGCAAACTCATCCAATCTTGTACACGTTTAAGATTTTCTATTAACATGTCCGTCATTTTGATTTAGTTAATTTGCTGTTTTGCTTCAGTTATAAGTGCCAATAGAGAGTCCAGTTTTAAATCTTTAAAACGAGCAAAATGGTCCATCATTGGTTGTATTGAATCTGACTCAATTTCAGCGCAAATTGCCTGGTTTTGTATAGTTCGATTTAATGATGTTGAAACTTGATCTAAGAAGTGCCGCCATTTTTCCTTGTTGGCGTCGGTATGTGTAGAATCATTGTCAGACATGTATATATGCTCAGCCTGTAACACTAAGCAAACAAGCGATGATATTCCAAACTGAAAAATATAAACAAATATTATACCATTAATATTCTTGGATTATTTACAAATTATCTGCTAAATGTATCTAACTAATTTTCACATACAATCATAGATTGAATTGATGACAAATAAGTTTAGTCCAAGTCCGATCAAGTTGTCGCCGTTCTCCATATAATATGTAGTTATGTGGAAACCAGTTGGACTAGTTATGTAGTACAGTGTATTAAACTTTAGCCCGATCATTTGGCGAGGAATAACACTAATATGCATAGTATAAAAACTGATACGAAATGCATCACCAGCGAGAATAAATGAAAAATAAACGGTTGTGAGGGCCTAGTTTTATAAGAATATAGTAAAAGGGACATGAATCAATCAATCATCATTCCGTGGCGCAATTGTATTTTGAAATTTGTTGAATGATAGTAACCACATGTTTTTAAAAATATTTGAATAACTACATGTTGATTTTCTTTATATGTACATTCAACGTGTAGTTAGTAGCCATTGTGACATAAATTTGGAGTGCGATGGTGTAAAACTTAAAAAACAGCTTCTTCCCCTTCTAAGTTTGGTAATTTATACAAGGTGAAGTAGAAAGTAAATCCATTATTTTCCTGACACTGAAGGCTTTATTTAGCATAGGTAGAATAATCCGATTTTAAGCACATATCCACTTTCAAAATTTTATTGCCATTTTGAACCCAATTCCACTATGCCTCTGTCATGGGAACCCTCGTCTCATAGAAACCCAGAAAAACTGGGACACTTGATATTCTTAAGCTTACTACTAAGCAACTAAGCCCCACAATCTTGGGGGCAATCCACTGATCCGAGGCAACAGAAAAATTGTTCACCGAAACGACGACTCAGTAAATCCATTGTTTCACGGGCCGTAGCGCCGTCTAGTTGGGACCAAATGTTGTGGAGAAGACGGGCTTTAATTTCCGGCATCAAAAAGTCATTTATCACGGCGCTTTCGCCATTCACTGTTACTTTGAAGAAGTATAGGCCGATGAATCCACCAGCCCATAGTCCGCACCAAACTGTTGCTTTCAATGGAGGTAATGGCTGCTCTGGAGAATATTGACATCATCGGCGTTAACAACCGCGCTGTTAGTTCTGCCTTCTCCAAACTGGATAAGGCAAAGCGAATGCGTCTGGTGGTGAACGAGGACAAAACGAAGTACCTCCTGTCTTCAAACAAACCGTTGTTGTTGTTGTTGTTGTTAACAGCATAGGTAGCCCTGTCAGTGTAGGTATATCACCGTTCGTCTTCGTCTAGCTCATCTAGGGGTAGGCCCAGGAAACATGCTGTTTCGACAGGTTGGGTCCAAAGGGAGAGGGGGGTTAGATGAGTCGGTTTGAGGGGGCATGTGAAGAAGTGGTTAGTGTCGTGCGGGGTACCTTCACATGCCGGACATGTGTTTGGTATGTCGGGGTCGATTCTGCATATGTAGGAGTTTAACCTGCTACAGTATTCAGAACGTAGTTGTGCCAGTGTTACACGGGTCTCACGGGGAAGCTGGAGCTCGTCATCTGCGATAGGTGGTGGTTGGACTCCGATTACGGCATTCACAGGACGGGAGTTCATGAAGGTGGTAACGGTCTCCCGGTGAATGTCGTTTATTGACTGTCTAAATACTGTCTGGTCCAGTAGGTTTCGGTCAGTTTTGTCCTGGAGTTCGTCAGCGTAGTCAAGGAGGTGTCTCCTGACGTGCCTGGGAGGCGGCTCAGGCTCAAGCAGGTGTCTGCAGGGATGAGACCTACGGCAACATCCGAGCAGGAACTGCTTGCTGAGCAATTTGTTGTGCTCCGCAACTGGGAGCATTTGTGCCTCATTATGAAGGTGGTGGATGGGTGACATCAGGAGGCACCCGGTCGCGGTCCGAATGGCGGTATTTTGACAGGTCTGTAGCTTTGTCCACTGCGAATCACTAGTTCCAGGCGACCAGACAGGCGCAGCATAGTTAAGAACCGGCCGGCCAATTGCCTTAAATGTCGAAAGCAACAGTTCTTTGTCTTTGCCCCAAGTGCTGCCGGCCAGCGATTTGAGGACCTTGTTGCGATTTTGGACTTTTGTGGCAATTGCGGTTGTATGCGCAGAGAAGGAGAGCAGGCTGTCAAAGGTTACACCCAAAATTTTGGGGTTATTTACCGTCGGAATTGGTGTATCATCGACTTTTACCTTAAGGGACAGCTTGACCTCCTTTGTCCAGGTGGTGAAGAGGGTCGCCGTGGACTTGGTGGGGGAAAGTTGGAGATTCCTCGCAGTGAAAAAGCGAGAAAGGTCGGTGAGGTAGTTGTTCACTTTGGAACACAGGTCATCGATGTCATTGCCCGACGCCATGATCGTGCAGTCGTCAGCGTATGAGATTAGGGAAACTCCCGCTGGTGGTTGGGGGAGCTTCGAGATGTAGAAATTGAACAGCAAGGGAGAAAGGACACCACCCTGCGGTACGCCTTGCTTAATCTTTCTCTGCTTTGAAGTTTGATCTCGAAATATCACTGACGAGTGCCGACCGCTCAGATAGTTCGCGGACCACCTCTTCAGCCCTGGCGGGAGTGTCGACTGATAAATGTCATCTAGTAGCGTGGAATGGCTGACTGTATCGAAAGCCTTTTTCAAGTCCAACACTACTAGGACAGTCCTATCGCAGGGGCGGTTTTGGTTAAGCCCGCGATTTATCTGGGCGTTTATGGCGGTGAGTGCAGTGGTGGTGCTGTGCACTCGTCGGAAACCGTGCTGATGTGGGGCTGGGGCCAGGTGTTTCGTGTAGAGTGGGAGTAGGAGGGCTTCAAATGTCTTCACTACTGGGGAAAGGAGAGTTATCGGCCGATAAGACTCCCCTTGGTTGGCGGGTTTCCCAGGTTTCAGTAGTGGGACCACTCTCCCTGCTTTCCACTTGTCAGGGATGATGAGAGTGGCCATGGACAGATTGAAAACCCTTGTGAGGAATCCTACTCCCAGGGGTCCCAGATGCTTCAGCATCAGCGCGTTTAAGCCGTCAGGGCCAATGGCTTTCGATGATTTCGACTTGTTGATGGCCCCCTGAACCTCATCACCGGAGAAAGTAAGTGGCGCACTGTCGTTCGTCAGTTTGTGCAGCCTTCTGGTGGCACGACGTTTGGTTCTGTCGCCCGGAGGATGCAATATGAAAAGCCGGCTAAAATAGCTCGCGCATCTCTTCGGGTTCGACGAAGTGCAACCGTTGAAGGTGATAGCCACCTTGTCATTGTGCTTCGTCGGGTTTGACAGGGACCTAACGGTGGACCAGAGCTTACTCACCCCAGAGGTGAGATTGCAGGTCTTCAGGTGCTCAACCCATTTAGCCCGCTTATGCTGATTTACCAGTTGCCGGATCTCCAAATTGAGATCCCTTATGCGGGGATCCCCGGGATCGGCCTGGCGTAGGTGGTCACGCTCGTTTGCTAAACTGGCTGCTTCGGCTGGGAAATGAGGACGAATGTCCTTATAACTTCCAGCTGGAATGAAGCGAGCCGCAGCAGCTGTGAGCACCTTGCGGAATGCGCGTTCGCCTACGCGCACATCAGTGGGGATGGGAAGAGCGGCGAAGGTGTCCTCGGTGAATTCCGTGAAGCCGTCCCAATTAGCTTTTTTAAAGTTAAAATAGGACCGGTGATTCGCGGAAACGAAGTTGGCAGGTCTCTCGATCGAGACGACAATGGGCAGGTGGTCTGATGCAAGCGATAGCATAGGTCGCCACGTTATGCTATTTATCAGACCAGCGCTAGCAATTGTTAGGTCAGGCGAGCTGCTGCAATTGCCCACTACCCTGGTGGGGGCGTCGTCGTTCACTGTGCTGAATGTCGAGTCGTCTATCTGCTCTGCCAGTTGCTGTCCCCTACGATCATTTGGCAGGCTTGAATGCCAAAGATCGTGATGCGCATTAAAGTCACCTACAACCAATCGGTTTTCACCTCTGATGAGCGCACCTATATCAGGGTGATATCCTGCCGGGCAGCAGGTGACAGGGGGTATATATATATGTTAAATATTTCGAGCTCGGAATCGCCTGACCGGACAGCTATGCCTTGACATTCTAAGGTGCTGTCCCTGCGGTCGATTCCTTCATCGATAAGACGATACTGCACAGTGTGGTGGACTATAAACGCTAGGCCACCACCATTGTCTCGCTCGCGATCGTGTCTGTGCACGTTATAGCCATCCCTGGTGATCAGAGATGACCTAGCGTGCAGCTTTGTTTCTTGGACCGCAGCTATCATAAAGTCGACTATCTCGTCGACCTAACTCGTAAGTCCGTTGCAGTTGACCTGGAGAAGCTTGAAGCTTCTCGGTGAGGTCAGTGTAATTCGGGGGGTGAGGGACGCGTGGTGTTGTCTACGTTGGACCTGCTGCGCAATCCACTGTGGCTGTTGCGGCCTGATGGTGGTGGGCGGCCGCGCCTCCGGGGGCGGTAGTGGGTGCAGAGCTCTGCAGCAGGGGGCAACGTAGGCAGTTGTCCACTCACGGGTGGTGCGCAGGCCGGAACATCTCCGAAAATGGCACCAGCCATTGCAAGAATTGCACTGGACTGATACCAGATTCCGAGGTATTACGGCCTGACACACGGAACAGACTGTGCGGGGGACCAGGAGCTGCTGGTTTGTCCCCGCACTGGGGTTGGAGCAGGAAGGAAGGGGAGTTGTGTTGCTCCGATAGGCTCCTCACCGGCTCCTACCGGAGGTGTTGGTAGTGGTGGCGGTTGGTAGTGCCGGCCTATCAGGGGGTGTGTTAACCGTGGAGGAATCAGACGCCTGCTGGCGGGAGCAACACGTGGCCACATACCGTGTGGACCACTCCCTATGTGACTTAAGACCCGAGCAGGTCTTAAGGTGGCTCCACCCGTTGCACTTGTTGCACCTAACCGAGGTGGAGTTCGGGTGAAGCCGTTTGTGGCAGACGCTGCAGTAGAATACCTCTGGCCCAGGGTTGGATTCGATTCCAGCTCTGAGGAGAAGTATTTGGAGCAGGATTGCTGCGACGCACTCGCTTATCGACACCCACGTCACTGTTGACAGTTATAATTCCGAGGTTGTAAAGGACTTCGTTTATTTAAGAACCAGCATTAACACCGATAACAATGTCAGCATTAAAATCCAACGCAGAATCTCTCTTGCCAACATGTGCTACTTTGGACTAAGTAGGCAAATGAGTAGTAAAGTCCTCTCTCGACGAACAAAACTAACACTCTACAAGGCTCGCATCATGCCGGTCCTAACGTATGGCGCAAAAGCGGGGACGATGACAACATCCGATGAAGCGACGCTTGGAGTGTTTGAGAGAACGATTCTGCGCACGATAAAATGGCATCATCAAGATGATTGCTACTTTTGCCAAACGAATGCCTTAGGCCACAGTTTTAACTTGCGCAAAATCATAAATTACGCTAATGTTGCAACTGTTACAAAATATTTTATAAATAAGTCTGACATACATATAAGCTTTCAACTTTTACAATCAAAAACACTGCACAAGTCGCCCTAATTTGAATTGTAATTATAAGATCAGCAATTACAATATATACAATGTATAATATAGATATGTGCTCGTAATTAAGCCACTTCATCTTTTTACAATAAGCCCAAAACTTTTCATGATATATTTTTATCGTTAAATTTTTAACAATGCATTTGATTGTGTAATAAAAGCCTCGTAAATCAAAATTCCAAACTTTGTACAAAATTAACAAAAGTTTAACAAATTTAAAAACATACCATAAATATCTTTAACTTTTTTATTCGAATTTTTAGAAAACTTTCGGGTGTGCAGTTTTGTAGTCTATGTGCTTGAAATATATCGCGAATATTGTAAAAAAAAGTGACTTAATTACGTGAGCGCAAGTGTATATATAATTATGCCATGAGTACCCAACTTACCTTACTACAGAATACTCCGTTAGACTTCCTTTCGGTAAGGGGTATAGAGGATGAAATTTTCACAATTGCCTCAAAGTCAGCTTCACGGACTTGCTTCTTGAACTCCGGATAAAGTGCATATAAAACACCGTCAACATCTTCCCTATCTTTTTTAACAACATTTTGCAATGAAGCGAAAACCCCCATCCAAATATTCCAGCGGATTTCGTGATCTTCCATATATGGCATAATGCGTCGTATGAGTGTCTAAAGAAATACACCAAATTGAAATACTTAAAATAATAATGTAATTTCAATATTTCCAGTCAATTTTACTACTATCCAAACAAACTAACGCAAAACTAAGGCAAAGAGAAAAGGAAGAAAAATTAATTTTTTAATGATTGTATTATTTTGATTGATGACATGAGAAACTATTCTAGACAAAAATCTAAAAATCTTTGAAAGAACTTCTTGTTCAAACTAAAAAGTACCGAAAAATTAGTAATTCCCCTCCATTTAAAATCTCCGTCCAACTATTTTGACGAACTTCTGTACACAGATAATTTAAAATCAGCTTGATTACGGAACGGTCATGTTTGCAACATTTTGACAAAAAAATTTCCCGCCCTATTATTACGCTGAGAAAAGATTTACGCTGTCCGGGCAAAAGGCAAAATAAATACAACATTATTATGGCTCTACATGCTCGACTTACGTCTTTTTCAACAATAAACACATTATATTAACGACACTTATAAATCTTTCAAAGCCCGTAACCAGGAAAAAAAGAGGAGGAAAACGTATGTTTTTCAACATCAACATGTTTAGTCTGTCGCGATCCAGGATTTGATGTGAACCGTCGGCTTGAGCATCTCTTCGAGTACGGCGAAACACAATCACCGAATGTGACTGCCACTCTGTCATTGTGCTTCGTTTGATTAGACAGGAACCTTACTGTGGACAGAAGCTTACTCACACCACAAATGAAGTTGCAGGTGCTCAACCCAGTCGGGCCAAAGTCTGTCGCTTCAGCAGCTTCAAAAAAAAGATATTTTAATCGAGTTTTTTATGTTGTTATGTATACTCAAATTGAATTTTGAGCGTCCTAAGTAAGAAATTTGACTTATATCTTTATGCTTTCAGAACAAAATATCCACCACTAACGAGCATAACTGCAATTTATCATTTTTGATCCATACATTCCATATATTCCTATAAAGATCAAAATAACGTTTGTATGTTATCGCGAACATCCCGTATGAATGCGCCGATTAAGAAGAAATATGTAAAGGATCCTTATCCTCCGACTATGCTCATAATAGACTTTCAGCCCAAAATTACTTTCAAAGATGTTTCTTTGTCTAGGTCAGCTTTTATAAAAACCTTAATGTAATTGTCTAACTTTTTTCATTCAATAGCTGCGAAGTGCGAATTGTAATTCTTCATATCTTACAGTCTATACGATATTTTGTATTGTAGATTTAAATACATAAGTACTAAAAATATGG
The DNA here is from genome assembly GCF_028408465.1 of Anastrepha ludens. Lineage (NCBI taxonomy): Eukaryota > Metazoa > Arthropoda > Insecta > Diptera > Tephritidae > Anastrepha > Anastrepha ludens. The sequence continues at coordinate 76,511,865 of NC_071498.1, forward strand.
CAAATTGAATCACAGTTACATATGTAGGTGCGAACTTTCATTCCCCCGCCTTATGCGAATTCTGTGAAAGAATTCTTCTTCTTTGTTTTGTGGAGAATTTCACAAAACAAATTAAGTCAACGTAAATTTATGATCCTTTTCAAACTGAACCGAAGAAATAAAAGCAAATACACAGTTCATTAATTTCCGGTACTTAAATTAGCTACATATTTCGAAAAGGTGAATAAACGATTTGCAAAATTATGGAACGATTGGTTGAAAAAAGCCTTCAGTAGTTACTCATCCAGCAAAAATAGTTAACATTACCTTTCCCTTACGAACATTCATGATTGCCGGTACTTCTTCATGAGAAAGACCAGCTATCAGTTTCGACACGAGTATTTCTTTCTTTTCAATTTCATATGCGAACTTGTTTTTTAGCGCTGGATTCACTGTAGATGTATTAGATAAATCCGCCACTCGCTCTTCTTGAGTTTTATTCGCATTTTCTAGTTGCTCTAAAGCCGCAATGCGCTCGCTCTCTTTTTTCTTTTTCATTATAATAGTGGCAATTGCAGTGGGATTATTTAAATCCTCCAATTTTAAAACAATACGATAAAGTGTCTCAATATGTAGCAGAATATGTCGCGATTTACGTTGAGCAGATGATGCAATATCGCTTATAATACCTGTTAAAGAGGTTACTGATAAAGTATTGGATTTCAGATGGGCAGAGCTGATACCACTGGAATTTGCAACATTTCTTATGCCATCTCCAGCCCCGTTGGCAGCCGCTTCCTTGCCCATAATTTCAGCATCAATTATTTTGCGCGGTGCCGTCACACTTCCATACTGCAGTTTACCCAAAGAATTTTCAAACTTTAGTGGAGTAAACACATATGGGCTTTTTTGATCCTGGTTGTTTCCAATATGTCCACTATTATTGCCAGTAACGCCGGTCGTTTCTGAGTTACGGCGTTCGCGGAGCTGCCCATTTCGTGTTCCATTCTTATTACCAAGTTGGACTAAAATAAGTTGAGCATGACCTTTTGGCTGAGTTAGCGGATGATTTAGTTGGTTGTCTTTATGTGCCTGACTGTGACGCAGGTTGCCATTTTGAGCCGCCTTTCTTTCACGATATACCATATAATAAAAGTCGTCAATATAAGGAGTTTCTGTATTTAACTGCGATAACTGAATACCGATTAACCAATGTTTGTCTCGTGTACTCATCAGATTGGCATATTCATCGAACTCTTCATGGGGTAAATTGCCAGTTGCAGGCCCTCCTTCTCGACGCTGATGGGAAGGGTTTTTACCTCCAATATTGTTGGCCCGTTGCTGAGCAAGACTTTGATAAGTATTCATTCCAATTGTTTGCTGCATTTGTTGTGCTTGACGTGCAGCATTTTGCAAAAGGGGATGATTTTGTTGAATTTCTTGAACCAAACGCATATTAAACATATTATACATTGAGTTGGATTGTTGTGCATTTAGTAAGACTGCTGGACTGGTTGGATGAGGAGCAATACGAGTCTGTTGTTGTTGAGGTTGTACCAAACCAGCTGGATAAATACCCCCAACTGCCGCAGCCGCCCGCATAGCATTAAAATTGGGATGCATAGCAAAATTATTCAAAGCGATCGGGAGATGAGGGCCTGGCAGTGGGCGCTGGTGCAATTGCTGAAAATTTGGCGGCAGTCCGTGTTGGTTTAGTAAGGGATGGGGAGGAAGTTGGTGATTATTTTGCTGTTGCAAATGCGGGCCTGGTCCGGTTGAGTATAAGGGAAAGCCTGGAGGGAGACGACTTCCAGCCACGCCACCTGCTTGATGTTGCTGCAATAAATTACCCAATGGGTGCTGTGCTAGATTATTTGTAAAATTACTACTCGGTCTAGGTGGATGTCCTTGATTGTTGGGAAAACCAGGCGGACCTAGGTACAAAGAAATTAATTACTTGAACATTTATTATGGTATTTGGTACCTTTCAAATGTGTAAGTTGTGGTTTGTGTAAGTTTTGTTGATGTTGACCTGCTTGCTGTTGCTGTATATGTTGCGGTGGAGGTGTCTTTGTCGCCTGCTTTAAAACATCACTGATATATTGTTGAGTCTGTCGATTCTGGTTTTGCTGTTGCTGATAATCTTTAGACTCTGGATGTTGCTCTTGATGTTTGCGCATAGTTTGTTCATTAATTATATTCCTTTCTATATCCTCCAATGTGCAAAATTTAGGAGTTGGAGGAAGACCGTATACCCCACAAATACCTCCAACAGCCATATCCCCATGAACATTTTGAAAATCAGAGTTTGGATTTCGGTGGTCAAACGTCTGTTGCCGATGGTTTGCAATCTGTGCTCGTTGAAAATGCCTAATGTCATTTGATCCATTAATTCCACGTGCATCTCCACCTTGAAGAATTGGTGTTTGTGTTCTCATATCCCCAAGAATATTTGATTGATGTGCGGTAGAAGGCTTAAGAGGAATTGAAGCCCACACGCTAGGATCTAAACTTAGGCCAGAGGCTCCACCTACACTTTCATTATCGTCGAATCTTAAATCTACGTCATCTAATCTCATTCCCGACAAATTTAACTCCAAATCTGAGTCCGCATACTTTTCCACAGTTCGTACTCGCAAGGGGTTCGCTTTGGAAGATGACGCTTGCGAAGAATGTATAGCTTTTCCACCTTTTGATCTAACACCATCTAAAGAATCGCGGCAACCACTGTCAGAAAGGAAGCAGTCTGTAAGACGCACCATGTTTTCATGAGCCTCTTCCCAGTCGCCATTAGTGGCCGAACCGAAAGTTTCATCGTTAAGTGCATCATACTCTTCTTCCGAAGGTTCAGCGATTTGCCCACCAGCCCCGTCATCTTCGAACTTAAAAAAAGTGTTTAGTGAATTATACAACGAATTTAATTTTATCGTACTATAGGGTATAGAAATAGTCTAACAAAATTTTCCTATTGAACATGCCTTACAATGCGGAACTTCACAAACGACTGATAATGCATTAACACGAAGGCATGGACTAGAGGAACCGCTCAGTATCGTTTGTTTAATATCGTTGCATACGTTTCCATAATCTTCTAATTTTGTTTTGTAAATAACCTTGCGTTACGCAAATCTTTACTCACCGGCACAGATGTATCGAATCCAAAAAACGAATCATCCATTGAGAAAATTTGTTTATTTCACACGAAATTGTCATTTGTCACACATTCATGGCCGCCATTGACTATGTGCACGGTTGCCAAGTTCTACATTGGATACAGGCAAATTAGTTTTTTTGCGTTTACACAAAATCATTTAATAAAGCATGCAAATAATGTTTTATACATATTTTGAATATTTGGTAATAAAATATAATTTCTAAGTATAAAAATATTACTCATTTGATAAAAACAACATTATTTCTCCCATGTAAATCAAATATCTGGCAATGCCAAATAATACTTTATTATCATAGGAAGCGTTCGGCGAATCCAGAAAATAATGCCTGGGTGCACGAATGGATTTTAGCCGCAACATTTATCAAAATTTAGAGGCAGCTTCGAGAGCGTTTACTTCAGGGCCAATATGGAGACATATTTTTTTTAGCAATTCGGCGTACTGAATGTAAAAATTTCAATGAAAATGTAAACAAATGCACAAGGTAACAAACAAGAAGCAGGGCATTTTTACAATAGAGACATAAAATCACCTGATCCAGTCAAAACATTGAATGAATTAGCCTTTGTCCTTATTTTATAGCAGGGTTGGGAAATATGATATCAGAAATAGTACTAAACTCAGTTGGAAAATGTACTTTTTTGTTGAAAAGGCACTAATTATTTTTTTTAAATACGTGTACAGATGTGGTATAAACATTTGAAGTTAATTTCCGTTTTATTTATTAACGAAAATTTGGTTCAAATCCGATAAATATTTTAAATAAATAAAACCAATATCATAGATACTACTTTTACATATGTTTATTGCCGACAAATTATATGTATTGAGGCCTTTTTAGGAAATTACTTATTTTTATTTTTGAAATAGAATTTACGTCATTAATCAAAGAAGTTTTCATCCTTGTTTATGACTAAGGTATCTTCACTCTGGATTCCCTTATCAATTTATACATTATGACAACATTGCCCCTTGGCTCTAATTTTTATCAATGTTGAAACTGAATCAACCAGTAACCGATTTTGACATATTTTTTAAATTATATTCTGTATTGAAAATATCGCTCGACATTCGCTGATGAATGGAAGTTGACAAAATCCCCTGCGCAATTCTATATATATTTGCAAAAAATGGCTCATTTATTTCAGCTTTACTATATCAAACCTTTGCCCAAAACTCGCAAATAGAACTATTTTTAAAATTGCGCAACTCCTCGTGTTCTGACAGGGCTCTATACTCTGAATTGATGTTTTCAATTTTATCTATTTCCTATTTTGGAAATAGTTTAACTATTAGTGGCACAATGGTCATGGTTTTACCTGATAAAACCTTTTTAGGAACAAAGTTTGTAATCCAATACAAAATTTCACTATCGAAATCTATTTTCGTTCCATATAAAATTGTTTGGCGTTAAATTTAAAATTTTGAATCTCTTCTTTTTCCATTAAATTATTACAGATAAAAAGATCTACTTCAGCCCCGCAATATGCAATTTCTATATGGTTACTGCCTACGTCTATTTTAGAAATATCACTACTATCTAAATATTCTTTCTGTAAAAAATGTCGTGTTATTTGCCGGAACAAAAATATTTCTATTCTAAAGGGTTTTTCAATTGGCGCGGGTCGATTTTGGCGCCCTGTGGCATCCTTTTTGTTTTGGTGACATCTGTCAAATCTTTTGTTTATTATTCAGTTGTTTATGCCAAATCATCATGGCAAGTTACACGATTGAACAGCACGTTCAAATGATAAAACTTTATTACCAAAATAAGTGTTCATTAACGCAAACGTTTTTCAAATGGCGTGGGTCGATTTTGGCGCCCTGTGGCAGCCATTTTGTTTTGGTGAGATCTGTCAAATCTTCTGTTTATTATTCAGTTGTTTATGCCAAATCATCATGGTAAGTTCCACGATTGGACAGCACGTTCAAATGATAAAACTTTATTATCAAAATGAGTGTTCATTAACGCAAACGTTGCGCGCATTGCGCCTATTTTTCGGTAGACGTGGTGGCCCTTCCAATTTCTTATGGCCCATATTGAACCATATGGACCTTCCAGCAGGACGGCGCTACGTGCCACACAGCAAACGCCATTTTATTCCATTTACACATCTACCCGCCCGTATTGAAAAACCCTTTAGCTTCTTTCGATTGCATCTCCATATTTACATTGTTAATTATTTTTAAAATATAGGAGAGAAATAGAAAATACATTTGAATGAATTTCCAGAATTCCTATTATTTTGTCGAAAATTCCTTGTGCCGTACAATCAGTAATTGAAAAGAGCCCAAAAAATCGATCAACACATTTTGTTTCGTATGTCCTTACCACTACCGCAAGATTTTTCGACAATGACACATTCGTGCTCTCGTCTATTATTATTGAGTAGTAATTTTTCTGGCAAAAGTTGGAGATGGATTTCACATTTTCTGGAGCAGTTACAGTGTTAATGATTTGTTGGGCTTTTTTCCGGTCTATATTCATCTTTTTACAATTTTCGAGTCGGTTATTGACTGTTTTAAAAGCAAATTTAAGTGATCCAGTACAGTGAATGGCAAATTGTGTTCGGATATAAATATACTTAGTCTTAACTCCAATAAGTGAGCTGCTGCAGCTGTTGAGTCAATATGCTGTTTGTTCACAATAAATCCTTGTAATTTTGGAGTTTCCTTTGCCCTCTTCATATTTCATCCATGGCTTTCGCAACTTGCATGCCGCTGTATGTGAGACAGACCTCCAGCAATTGAAAGATTGCATATTAAACACTTCTTTCCTTTCTGGCTATTTTCCTGCAGTAACCAAGGGAACTTGGTTTTCCACTCTACTCGAAATCCTACTTCATATTTTCTTCTTTTGCTGCAAAAATTATTCTTCCATTTATAAAGGAAAATACAATTTAATTAACAAAATTGTTTACCTTTCTTCTGAACTCATTTCTTCTACATTTTATTGGTTGCTTCAGTTGAGTAGAAGATTCGCAAAGAGGTTCGAATTTCGTTAATTTGATTTCACGGAAAACATATGTTTTTGGCCATTAGATAAAACGAAACCATAAGGTGGCGCCAGGTAACATACATAGAAATAAATATACAACTTCAACATGCAAAAATCGTACTATATTGCAAGTTGATTTATCAAAGCAGATTAAACAAATACCATTTCGGCATCACCTGTATGGTTGCACCACGACTGAAACTATTTGATAGAAAGGGACAAATATAGTTCTTGTTGACCGAGGGACCGTGTTGTAATTTGTTTGAAAGAAGGTTGCCATAGTAAGAAAATTTTTATTCGACGATTACAAACATTGTAACAATAAGCAAAATTGTATCGAAAATGAATGCGTCGTACGTCAATACTTCTACTCAACTAATTGACTTTTCAATCTCCAAGACACACGGCTTCATACTGACAAACACTTTTTTCAATTTTAACAGCTTGGACAAGCAATACTTTGAATGAAGAGAGAATTTTCAGTTGTGTCTCTGACGAAAGCTTCTTGAAAATTCAATTGTCTTTAAAAACCTGGAACAAACCTAGATTAGTGAAAAACGTTTCATATGGAGGTGGAAGACAGGGTCTACAAAATAAATAAATAACACATCGCCTTAATGGGCGGTGCGCAAGCAATTTAATAAAGTCAAACACACCGGGTGCTGGAAAGAATACGGAAATATGCTACTAATATGTGGCAGGAAGATTAAGAACACAAACACAATTGACATTGTGGTCAATGTGCTGGAATATCTTTTACTAAGAGTCTTTTTACTCAGTAATGTGTAACATGAGATATGAACTCAAAGAAAACGAGATTGCTCACTGCCAAATTACAAAGAGTGGCTATGAGGAGGCCTTAGATAATGCATTCGGCAGTGTTCACAGAATATCAATGGAGGTTTTGCACTCGTCTCGAAGAAAAGGCGGGTAGAAGAATCAATAGAGAACGGGTTTTTGTACACGACGAGATTCCAAACGAATTTGCTCCGACAAAAGCTCATACGGAGAAATTTAAAAGCTCTTCAGCGCATCACCAGGGCCCCAAGTAACACAACCTACCTGATTGTCCGGACTTTAAAACTAAGAGAAGGAACGACCGTTGGCGGTTAGTCAAGGAAAAAAAGATGTGCATCCGCTGCCGAAGATCTATTTTTTTTTCATCGAAAAATTGTGTTCAGCGACGAAGCTCATTTTTGGATCAATGGGTACGTTAATAAGCAGAATTGTCGATTTTGAAGTGAGATCAGCCAGAAGATTTGCAAGAGCTACCAATATTTCCAGAAAAGGTCAGGTGGAGGGGCCTACAATTTTAAGCCGACTCCGAACGGTAGATATTTTTTATGAGGACCTTTTTTATAAAAGAAATACACTCGGAGGCTTGCCGTTGCCTACCGAGAGGCGACCGCTATTAGAAAAAACTTTTGCATTTTTGTGTTTCACGCAGACTCGAACCTACGTCTTCCGAATGGTATTCACGCACCAATCCATTCGGCTACGGCGGCCGTTTTAATAGCCAAGATAAATCTGCAGGATGTAGTAATCAAGTGTAACCCGGAGCGAAGTTCACATCCTTGTCGACGTAAGAATTTCAGTTTATGCAGTCTTGTGGTATCCAAAGTAAGAGTTGCTCTTTTGAAACAAATTTCAGTACCTAGGCTTGAGCTGATTTACTTAGCTAAGTTCGTAGAACAGGAACTCTCCCTTCAAATAAATAACCGAAATTTCTGGTCTATTTTAAACAACGTATTATTTTGGATAAGACCGGACGCAAGAAAATTTGACGAGTTAGTAGCTTTACGCATTGGTAGAATCCAAATATTGAGATTGACACTGCTGCAAGGTGGTTTACGAGTCCCGGATTTTTAACACTACCAGAGATTTAGCAAGTAGGAGAAACTACGCACTGCGCAATTGTGTATGAATAAGTTCGTGCGGTTTTACAACAGATGGCGTAACTTGATTATTATTCCATCGATCCACATTTCCAAACATTCATTGGAGAGCTACTGTCGTAAGGCACAAACGTCAGTATAAGTTTTTTATTTGAAGCGTAAACAACAATATTTTTACCACACTTGAAAATGTCGAATTTCGTGCCAAATAATGTGTTTTTGCGGGGAATTCTTCTTCATTATTTTAATATGAAGAAAAAAGCAGCCGAAAGTCATCGTATCTTGGTGGAAGTTTATGGTGAGCATGCTCTATCTGAGCGAACGTGCCAGAAGTGGTTTGCACGCTTTAAAAGTGGTGATTTTGGCTTGGAAGACGAAGAACGCGAGGGTGCGCCGCCAAAGTTCATGGATACCGATTTGGAGGAATTGCTCGATCAAGATCCGGCTCAAACGCAAGAAGAGGTTGCAAAAACTTTGGGAGTTGATCAATCAACCATTTCCAAACGTTTAAAAGCCATGGGAATGATCCGAAAGGTAGGCCATTGGGTGCCGTATGAATTGAAGCCAAGAGACGTTGAACGCCGTTTTATGGCATGCGAACAACTGCTTCAACGGCACAAAAGAAAGGGTTTTTTGCATCGAATTGTGACTGGCGATGAAAAGTGGGTCCATTACGACAATCCAAAACGTCGGGCAACGTATGGATACCCTGGCCATGCTTCAACATCGACGTCGGCGCAGAATATTCATGGCCTGAAGGTTATGCTGTGTATCTGGTGGGACCAGCTGGGTGTTGTGTATTATGAGCTACTGAAACCGAATGAAACGATTACGGGGGATGTCTACCGACGACAATTGATGCGTTTGAGCCGAGCACTGCGAGAAAAACGGCCGCAATACGCCGATAGACACGACAAAGTTATTTTGCAACATGACAATGCTCGGCCACATGTTGCACAAGTGGTCAAAACATACTTAGAAACGCTCAAATGGGATGTCCTACCCCACCCGCCGTATAGTCCAGACCTTGCGCCATCCGATTACTATCTCTTCCGATCGATGCAACATGGCCTGGCTGACCAGCACTTCCGTAATTACGATGAAGTCAAAAAATGGATCGATTCGTGGATTGCGGCAAAACCGACCGAATTTTTCACAAAGGGAATCCGTGAATTGCCAGAAAGATGGGAAAAAGTATTATGTTTCGTTTCTTTCGCTTGACAATGGGGGCTCCGGCAAAACATCCTACCACGTACATATTTCTCAGCGATAGAACTTGCATAAGTTCCCAACTCCTGTTATTTCGCAAGTGCTAGCAAGAATGTTACCGGGAAGAATTTATGCATCAAACAACCATCCATTTGCTATTGGTATTGATATTGACTATTTTGGACTTTTTGACAAGAAAGTTCGGAGGAAAGGGTAGGGGTGCTGTTTTTATCTAAATGACCGTTCGGATCATGCATATTTAGGTTTCTCCTTCTGTTTCACCGGATTCATTTCTCCTCGCATTGAAATTGTTAATATCCCGGCGAAGCGTTCCCAGACAAATCATTTCCGACAACGGCACAAATTCCAGGAGTGCCAGTCACATATTGGATGCACAAATCGAAAAGCTGCCATTTGATTCGTTAATACAAAAATACCCGAAATTGAATAGGTCTTTATACCGCCAGCTATACTTCAGTCAGTATTGGTGGGCGTACTTTCAAAGAAATGTCTGCATGAAGAAGTGTTAAGAGCTGCCTTGGTCGATGTTGAAAACATCCTCAGGCGAAGCTCTAACACCCAACTATTTCTGTTCGGTAATTCAAGCGGAATAAGAGAAAAGGATGATTTCGATATTGGGCTGTTTACGATGCTGAACCAAAACTGTCGCGCAGCCGGCAATTTAGCAGGTTGATTTTTGGCTTGACAGATCGCCGAGTACTTACTCAGTTTAACAATGTCCACCTTGTGGCCGCAAATGTCCAAATGGTTTGAGAAACTATCGCTCTAAACGACGGAAGGATAATTACCCTTGACGAGAATACGAAATGAACCACCTCAGTAAAGGAAAGAGTGCTGGATGTTTCACGCGGAGGAGATGGGCAAATCAGAAGAGCAGTAATGTAAAACTTGAGCGCCTAAATCTGAAGCTACGTAGAGGGGAATGTTAACGCCCCATATCTAGTGCGACCTTAAATATTTAATGCCATTTGTACTATAAAGTGCGACCTTGTGTGTCAGTTCCTCTATCACTGTTGTTTGCGTTAGAGAAGACTGTTAGAGAAGTCTCAATGACAGGAACGTATTGAATTTCGAGGGGTACTCGTCTCGCGAAGACTAATCACCACGGACACATTTTTCACCAAAAGTTAACAAGCAAAAATTTAGCAGCAGTCGATAAGAATTTGTTGGTGATTAGAAGCAAAGAATGTTAGGTTAAAATGACTATATTTAAATATTTTCCAAATCATCCAAAATTATATACATATGTTATGTCTGTTATGTAAAACTTTGTTGAATTCCCTTCAAACCAAATATACTATTCTATAGAAAACGCTTCATTACCAGGTACACAGGAAGATGACATATGCAAATATAAATTTGTGAATTTATATGTACATATGCGGCCGCGTGCACTTGCCATAGAAAAAATATCGCAAAAAAAGTCCCAAGCATTGTGCTGTTGTTATGAACAGCGCTGAACAGTTTACATATGTATTATGTGTATATATATATATATGTATATATTGTTGTTGTAGCAGCATAAACATTCCCCACTCTTACATACGGGGAATGCTGCTGGAGTGACAATCCTTGGCCGGATATAAATCCGGGTCGTTTCGGTAACGTAGAACCGACTGCCGTGGAAACGATTTTATGCGACTCGATGTTTCCAGTGATCAGTAGGAAAGAGGCAGTAGGAAGTGATAAATGCAAGCTATGTGACCAAAGTTTTTTTCTCGCAACCTATTCTCAGGGGCTGTAGGAGCAATTGACTGTACTCATGTCGCCATCCGAGAACCGCACGAACATCCTTACCTTATGTGATTCCCTTAACGTGCACTCTGAATATTTCATGTGTATTACAAACTACATTTTCAAAACAAATTAAATTTCTAGATACATATGTGATCCTACACTAAATATTTGAATTGTAAATGGTCTATATCCCTTAGATCGGTATGAGTGCTTTGTAAGGGATATATCAGCTGTTCAAAGAGTTGGGGAGCAAGCATATGAACATGGAAAGCAAGTATTTTTTGGTTCTCGCTTGAACCTTTGCTTATAACTCCTTCACCAAATGAAAAAGTTTGTAGCAGAAGGTTTGAATGCAATGATATGGCCAACATCAAACCATTAATCGGCTCCCAGCGAATTTGAGAAATCAGCATATTTGCTGACGTAAAAAGCGTTACGACAGCAGCCAAACTTGCGTCATTTGTATGAATTATATGAATTGTATTGTTTTGAAGTTTGAAATAGATTTACCAAGCGCTTGCTTAGTCTACTTTGCGCTTTATATTCTGCATTGCGATTGAAGAAAATATTAAATATCGATAAATCGAAAATCGATTACACTTCCAAACAGTGGTAACAGATGATGTTTGATTCTCAACTTTGGATTTTGGAAGTTTATGAAGTTTCGAGTTAGGCTTAAGTATAAAGAAATTTGCTAGAAGGCTGTAATAACGTGGGTGGAGTTGTTTCTGCAGGCAATGGGATTGGCGTCTCATTTCGTCAATTGACGCTAACATATATTGAGTGCGTTGTGGTTTTTTCATTTGTTATTTCACTAGATAATAATAAACCAGCCTTAATTACTTACAAGTGGAACTTTACAAATTTTTCGGAATGACACCAAAATCGCATGAAGATAAAGTCAGTTATTTGGGCTTTGATCTAAGTACCCAGAAGGTAAGTAATTTCGCAATAAAACTGCGCTTTAGTACAAGTTATAGAAATTATCACTTGTAAAATAGTATTTTAATACAAAATATAAATGCTTTGCAATTCAGAGCCTTAAAATGGTAATTGATTGGTTTAAAACTATTTGTTTCGTGCTGTCGATAAGAGTTACTTTCCTAACTTTATGAATGGGTTCGGTATAATGCCGCATAAGCAATTTTAGGAGACGTATAATGATTTATTTATTAGTTTTGCTGTCGAATGCAGATTTAAAATCGACAAGAAGATTGTGTGTGGTTAATTTCCTTTCATGGCTATTTTCCAAGACTTGACATATTGTGAATATCTGGTCGATGGTAGTTTGATTTTTCAGGACTTGAGCTACACTGATAAGGTGAGGGTGAGGCTGCCGTGGTGGTAAGAGTCTCCCGATGAATGTCGGTAATTGTCTGTCGTACACTGCCCGGTCCAGTAATTGAGAATGTCGGCGTAATTGAGAACGTGCCTTCTGAAGAGCCTGGGAGGCGGCTTAGGCTCTAGCAGGTGTCTACATGGGTGGGACAGGCAGTAGCACCCGAACAGAAACTGCTTGCTGAACAGTTTGTAATGTTCCCTCACAGGGAGCATATGAGCCTCTTCGTGTAGGTCTTGAAGTGGGGATATCAGTATACATTCCGTCGCAATCCGAATGGCAGTGCCTTGATAAGTGTGCTGCTTCGTGTACTGCGAATCACTAGTTCCAGGCGACCAGACAGGTGCAGTATAGTTTTGAACCGGCCGGCCTATTGCCTTAAATGTGGATAGCAACATTTTTTTTGTCTTTGCCCCAAGTGCTGCCGGCAAGTGATTTGAGGACCTTGTTGCGATTTTGGACTTTAGTGGCAATAAAGGTTGTATGCGCAGAGAAGGAGAGCAAACTGTCGAGGGTAACCAATACGATTTTGGGGTTATTAACAGTCGGAATTGGTGTATCGTCGACTTTTACTTTAAGTTGCAGTTTGACCACCTTTGTTGAGGTAGTGAAGAGGGTCGCCGTGCACTTGGTGGGTGAATGTTGTAAATTCCTCGCAGTGAAAAAGAGAGAAAGGCAGACGAGGTAATCGTTTACTCTGGCGCACAGGCAATCAATGTCATTGCCCGACGGCCTTATCGTGCAGTCGTCGGCGTAGGAGACCAGAGAGACTCTCTGGTGGCTGGGAGAGTCTCGAGACATATCAGTTAAAAAGCAAAGGTGAAAGGATACCACCCTGCGGAGCTCCCTGCTTTATTTTCTTCTATTTCGAGAGATTTGGTCAGGTGTTTCGTGTAGAGTAGGAGTAGAAGGGCTTCAAGAGTTGTTGTTGTTGTAGCAGCATTGCAAGAATTGCACTTGACTGATGTCAGGTTCCGAGGAACCCTGGTCAGACACACGGGACAGACTGTGCGGGGGACCAAAAGCTGCTGGTTTGTCCCCGCATTGGGATTGGAGCAGGAGGATTGTGTGTCAGAGAGGAAGTTGTGCTGCACCGGTGGGCTCCCAACAGTTGAGGCCAGGTGGCGCGAGCATCACGTGGCCACAAACTATCTGGACCATTCCCTATGTGTCTTAGGGTCTGAGCAGGTGGCACCACCAGTTACATTTATTGCACCCAACCGAGTTCTGGTCCAGGGTTGGGTTCAATATCAGGCCTGAAGAGAAGTATTTGGAGCAAACATGCTGCATAGGATTGCTCCTGTGACGATAGATTGGGGGTGGGGGACGGTAGATTAGACAGGGCTAATTTACTGGGGCGACATCTCTTGATATCGGAAAAACTCCGAGTCATCCGGGTCGTTCCGATTACATAAAACCGACTGTGGTGGGTACGCTAGATCTCCCTTCTTATGGATTGGCAGAATACACTTAAATTCCACTCGGCAGGCATGCTTTCATCCGACCATATTTTTCCTAGGTGCTGATGGATGCACCTTACCAGCTCCTAGCAACCATGTTTGAATAGTTCAGTCGGCAGTCCATCGGCTCCCGTGGCTTTGATGTTCTTCAGCCGCACTAACGCTATTCTCACCTCGTCTTGGTCTGGTAGCAGAATGATTGGGTAATGGGATCTTCACATTCTCTGGGAGATGCACTGTTGTCACTAGTTAACAAGTGCGCTCTGGATGTCAATCACCAGTTCCCCTTCTTTGTTCGTATAGGACCTACATGTTACTTCTTTAAAATACACGCGTTCATTTATTAACATTTAAAACCCATTTACCATTAATTTAATTTTATGTAACCAAACGTTTTTGGAATTGTGCATTCCGATGTTTCCCGTTATGCTTATGTCTAGTTAAAAAAAGGGGCGGATAATTTATGTATGTAAAATGACTTTTTTATTCATGCATTCTAGGAATCAATGTTAACGCATTGGTTTTAAAAAAATTTTCTCTCACTTTGTGGCACACAGTTGTGTGAAACTAATTATGCCTGCTATGACCTTTACACAAATCTATTAGAACATGCATATTGATTTGGGTATGGGTTTTAAACATTCAGATCACGATAGTGCTCCATAAGTGGCAAGCAATCTCTTTTTGAAAGTCAAATAGTTCAATAAAAATTGATAAGCATAATAGCCTGTTTTATTATTAGTTTGTTTGCAATTGAAAATATTTACACGTATACATTCAGACAAAAAAAAACAATTGAGAAACCTAAAGGGAATGGCTTGTCATTACTGCACTTCTTTTTAATTGCACTACAATCGTCTTGACGATTTTAAATGAATTTAACAAAGCTCGATTTGGCTCCAATAAGAAGGGAGAGGGAGAGGGGTGTTAGATGAGTCGGTTATAGGGGGCATGTGAAAAGGTGGTTAGTGTCGTGCAGGGTGCCTTCACATGCCGGACATATGTTTGGTATGTCGGGGTCGATTCTGGATACTTAGGAGTTTAACCTGCTACAATATCCAGAACGTAATTGTGCCAGTGTTACACGTGTCTCACGAGGAAGCTGGAGCTCTTCATCTGCTATAGGTGGTGATTGGACTCCGATTACGGCATTCGGGGGTCGGGAGCTTAAGAAGGTGCTGACGGTAACACCCTAGCCGAAACTGCTTACTGAGCAGTTTGTTATGCTCCTTAACAGGCAGCATTCGGGACTCATTATGTAGATGTTGTATAGGTAACATCAGAAGGTATGCTGTCACGGTCCTTAAAGCAGTGTTTTGGCAGATTTGAAGCTTCGTCCACTGCGAATCACTAGTTCCAAGCGACTAGACAGGCGCAGCATAGTTTAGAACCGGTCGGCATATTGCTTTAAAAGTCGACAGCAACATTTCCTTGTCTTTGCCCCAACAGCTGCCGGCGAGCGACTTGAGAACCTTGTTGCGAAGGAGAGTAAGCTGTCAAAGGTAACTCCCAAAATTTTGGGGTTGTTAGCCGTCGGAATTTGTGTATCATCGACTTTCACCTTGAGTTGTAGTTTGACTTCCTTTGTTCAGATGGTGGAAAGGGTCGCCGTGGATTTAGTAGGGGAGAGTTGTAAATTCCTCGCAGTGAAGAAGCGAGAAAGGCTGGCGAGGTTGTCGTTTACCTTGGAGCATAGGCCATCAATGTCATTGCCTGACGCCATTATTGTGCAGTCGTCGGCGTAGGAGACCAGGGAGACTCCCTCTGGTGGCTGGGCGAGTTTTGAGATAAAGAATTTGAAAAGCAAGGGTGAAAGGACACCACCCTGCGGTACACCTTGCTTTATTTTCCTCTGTTTAGATGTTTGGTCTCGAAATATCACCGACGAATGACGACCGCTCAGGTAGTTCGCGGTTCACCTCTTCAGCCTTGGCGGGAGTGTCGACTGTAAAATGTCATCTAGTAGCGTGGCGTGGCTGACTGTATCGAAAGCCTGTTTTAGATCCAACGCTACTAGGAGAGTCCTCTCGCAGGGGCGGTTTTGGTTGAGGCCGCGGTTTACCTGGGTGTTTATGACGGTGAGTGCCGTGGTGGTGCTGTGCACTCTTCGGAAACCATGCTGGTGCGAGGCTGGAGTCAAGTGTTTCGTAAAGAGTGGGAGTAGAAGGGCCTCAAGAGTCTTCACTACTGAGGAAATGAGAGTTATCGGACGATAAGACTCCTCATGGTTGGGGGGTCTACAAGGTTTCAGTAGTGGAACCACTCTCCCTAATTTCAAGTTATCAGGAATGATGAGAGTAGCCATAGACAGGTTGGAGACCTTGGTGAGATATTCTACTCCCAATGGACCCAGCTTTTTCAACATCAGCATATTTAGTCCGTCAGGGCCAATGGCTTTGGATGGTTTCGTATGTTTGATGACCCCATGAACCTCGTCGCTGGAGAAAGCAAGTGGCGCACTGTTGTATGTCAGTTTGTGCAGCCGTCTGGTGGCACTACGTTTGGATCTGTCGGCCGGAGGATGCAGAATAAATTTCCGGCTAAAGTAGTACGCGCATCTCTTCGGATCCGACGAAGCACGTAGTGTATGAAGCGAGCAGCGCCAGCTGTGATCGTCTTGCGGAATGCGCGTTCGCCTGCCGCACATCGGTGGGAACGGGGAGAGCGGCAAAGATGCCTTCAGTAAATTCCGCGAATCTGGTCCAATCAGCTTTGTTGAAGTTTACGTATGACCGGTGATCCGCGGAAACAAAGTCGACAGGACTCTCGATCGAGATGATAATGGGCAAGTGGTCTGAGGCAAGCGGTAGCATAGGTCGCCAGGTTATGCTACTTATATGACCTGCGCTATCAATTGTGATATCAGGCGAGCTACAGCAATTGCCCACTACCCAGGTGGGGGCGTCAGTGCTGAATGTCGAGTCGTCTATCTGCTCTGCCAATAGCTGTCCCCTGTCATTTGGCAGGCTTGAATGCCAAAGATCGTGATGTGCATTGAAGTCACCTACTACCAATGGGTTTTCACCCCTAATGAGCGCACCAATATCAGGGTGATATCCTGCCGGGGAGCAGGTGAAAGGGGGTATGAAAATATTATATATTTCGAGCTCGGCATCGTCTGACTGGACAGCTATACCTTGGCATTTTAAGATGGTATCGCTGCGGTCGATGCCTTCATCGATAAGACGATACTGCCCTGTATGGTGGACTATGAACGCTAAGCCTCCACCGTTGTCTCGCTCGCAATCATTTCTGTGCACATTGTAGCCGTCCCTGGTGATCAGGGGGGAGCTAGCGTGCAGTTTTGTCTCTTGGACCGCAGCTATCTTGATACCATGTCGGCTCATAAAGTCGACTATCTCGTCAATCTTACTCTTAAGTCCGTTGCAGTTCAGTTGTAAGAGTTTAAAACTCTTCGGGGGTATGATCGTAACTCGGGGGGTGAGGGACGCGCGGTGTTGTCTGCGTTCGTCCTGCTGTGCGTTCCGCAAGAGTTGTTGTGGCCTGACGTTGACAGACGGCCGCGCCGCAGAGGGCGGTTGCGGGTGCAGAGCTCTGCTGCAGCGGGCAACGAAGTCGCGTGTCCACTTACGGGTGGTGCGCAGGCCAGAGCACCTCCGAGAGTGGCACCAGCCATTGCAAGAATTGCACTGGACTGTTGTCAGGTTCCGAGGGACTCTGGTCTGACACACGGGGCAGACTGTGCGGGGGACCAAGAGCTGCTGGTTTGTCCCCGCACTGGGATAGGAGCAGGAGGGTTGTGGGTCGTTGGGGGAGTTGTATTGCTCATGGGGGCTCCTTGCTGTTGAGGTGTTATTGGTAACGGTAGTTTGAAGTGCCGGCACTGAGGGCGGTAGCGCCGTTGAGGCGGGGGCCGCTTGATGGCGGGAGCAGCACGTGGCCACATACCTTGTGGACCACTCCCTATGACTCTTAAGGCCTGAACAGGTCTTAAGATGGCACCACCCGTTGCACTTGTTGCACCTAACCGAGGTGGAGCCGTTTGTGGCAGATGCAGCAGTAAAATACCTCTGGTCCAGGGTTGGGTTCGACGCCAGCCCTGAAGAGAAGTATTCGGAGCAAACGTGCTGCATGGGATTGCTCCTATGAAGAAAGATTGGGGGTGGGATACGGTACACTAGACAGGGCTATTTTACTGGGGCGGCAGCCCTTGGTCTGGTGGAATCTGGAATCTGGTGCTGCAGACTACCATGTTTTGGGCCCCGGCGAAGTAGTTCAGTCGCTGTCCGTTACCGGATGTTTCGTTGTGCAGGCTGAATTTTTCGACTGTGGGACCAAACATTTTTTTCTTGCCCACCCTGGCATTGAAGTCGCCAAGCACGATTTTTATGTCGTGGCGGGGACAGCGCTCGTTGGAACGTTCCAGACGCTCAGAGAAAGAATCTTTGGTTGCATCATCCTTCTCTTCCGTCGGTGCTTGGGCGCAACTAGGCGGCAGTCTTCTTTGACGATGGCATACAAAAGCTGGTCCCAAGGTACGATAAATGCCTCAATAGTAATGGGAATTATTTAGAAAAGTAGAGTAAATTATGGCCTTTCAAGTGAATAAATGATTTTTGGAAGATTTTTACTTGCTGTTTCTTTATGCCAAAACGGTACTTACTTACTTTAAAATCACGCCTCGTACATATTATTATATATGTATATTATAATATTTTACCAAAATAAATTGTTGCATATCACATGAAGCGAAATGTATTGACCGGGTCAATAGCTGCACGTCAGAACGTCACGATAATGCTCCATAAGTGGCAAGAAATCTTATCGACTTTTTGAAAGTCATATAGTTCAAATAGTGATAAGCATATTACGTCAGCCGTGCTTTATTATTAGTTTGTATGCAATTAAGTTTTAAAAATATTTATACGTATATACATACATATGTATACCGGCACGACTAAGAAAGCTTATCTATATTACTATCATATATATATTTGCAGCAAATTCTTTCAGGACCGATCGATATGGGCAGGCAAGCAGATCTGCTGGATTTAATTCGTTGCTCTATTTCTTATTCTTGTGTTCATAATTCTTCCTACATTAAAATTTAGAAATCATTTTTCAGACGACTTCTTAAGATTCAAGTGGTACATGCGGCAATTTTTCTTGGGAAGTTTAAATATGGTTTTGTGTCGTACTCGCCTATATCTACGATGTTTAAATGTACAAAATGACTTTAGCATGTTCTGGTTTTACGGTACTACGATGGATTCAGGGATGAGGTTCATTCGTATTTTCAAATGAGGAATTCAATGGTTCCTTTCAGTATAGCTGTATAGGCCGAAGATAACTATTGAACGACATTATACATTTCATATTTAAAGGAATTATCTCAGTTAATATACGATTTTTTTGTTTTGTTGTGTTGGTGGACATTTAATATATATATATGACATTAGACATTTATAATATATATGACTACAGTTTTAACTATTGGCATACTTAATTTTTTTGACAAGGTTAAAAGTGTTTTGAGGCGCTCGATGATCAAAAAATCAGAATCAACAACAGTACCACAGAATCAACTTTGAGACTTTTTCTTGTTCCCAAAATAGAAAATTCCTATGAAAAGATGGATATTCGCAACATTTGTGGCATACTACATTGTGACCATACTAAAGCGCTTTTAGTCAGAGGTGATTAGAGGATTCTGCCAACTGGTGGTAGAAATCTTAATTTGAACTTACGAAGACTTAACGATTCGGTCGAAATATGTTACATATGAAAAACCACCAAATACTTTTTGTTTATTTATATTTTTAATGAGATTTTGCTATTTTTAAATGCATGAAAATATGATTTTTAAACATTTTATGGGTTCCGTTAAAATATTTACTAAATTTAACACAGAAGTGAATCAGAGCTCTTTGTGTAAACATATTTATCAACAAAACTGACATAACAATTACAGTTATTTACATTCCAATGGTGCAATTGGCTCCTTTTTATATATAAGAAGTTTGGTTTTCTTGGTATAGAATAGAAATGAACTTAATATTTGCATCAGAAAAAATATTGTTTAAATTAAGTTTTATAGAAGTCTCCTTGACAAAAAAAATCATATTGTACTAGAATCTTATTTATACATTAATGACTTCCACAAACACTTCTACTTCATTTAATGTATGCTTGGATTCATTAAAACTTGCTAGGTTTTTTGCACTTTTCGAGGTAGAAGGAGTGCCATCATTTAGAATTTAAAAAATCGGTGTATTTATTGAAAATAACGTGTTTTGCCCATATCCGGTTTTACACGGATATATATGTATGCTACGAAAGCAAAAAAATTCATTAAATTTCAATTATCAAACAATTAGTATTAATTTTTAACATTATTTGTTTAGGTCACAACCTAAAATCCTTAAATGTCGAGCCACCTTAGTGTTAATAACGTCTAGTTGTCCGGCTGATGCAAACGTTTTGTTAGGAACTGTTTTTGACCGTTGCAACGTTAAGGCCATTTTTACCCATTTTCCCGCCGAACAGTTAAAAACAGTTTACGGCGAGGTTACTTTCCTTTCAAATTTAATAATAAGCAACACTTGAAAATCAGAACCGAAAGTTAGAGGACGGTATTCAGCCATCAAAGGAATCTATCTTCAGCATATAGTATATATATTCAGTATATACCTTTATGCATACTTACATAGTATACATTAAAAAATAAACTTTTAAAAAACTATATTAACTCAGGAAGTTAGTTCATTAGATTATTTAAAAAACTATACCATGTTTAATCAAAAGACGCGATCAACAGTTAACCATTCATGGAACCATTCTCAGTGCATAGGCTGCGTTAAATTATTTAACAATACAAGGCTACTGTCTCGTAGCTGTACGCTTTATTTTAAAAAAGAGCGATAATAAAAGCATTTTAAAACTGCAAAAACAAACAAACAAATTGAGCTATCTTAACAATGCACAAAAATCAACAAGATACTTAACATCTAATTTAATGGATATCTAGCGAAACTGCAACAAATCATATCCGTGTCTAATTCTTATTGGAGAGCGTTTTCCTTCTTTCTAATCTTACATGCATATTAACTTTATAGGTTCACATGCAATAGCGCCCCGTCTCGCCTTAATTTAATTGCCTGTTAAAGTATTATCCTCAATATCAGTAGGGTGAGTACTGCTAACTGACTATTTTTTTATTATTATTTTAGTTTTATTAACTATCTAATACATTACACACAACCTTGTTGTGCTTTAGAAAAAGTAAGTGAATTGTTAGAAATTGAGAGCAACTATTATTTCCGTTTATCTGCTTGCTAATATATAAGTACATAGGTATGTATCTATCGACTCCTCGATCGATTTGCAAACGGGCATAATATACATACACGTATACTGGCTTTTTGCTGGAGTATTCTTCATTGATTTGCTGAATGTACATATTTGAATATAACTCGAAAAGTTATGGGAATCCCATTACGAAACTTGCAGGGATTACTGAGTATACCTATTATAAAAAAAGCAAAATATCTGAGGGGCTCTGTTTTTCGGAAAGTGTAAAAGAAACATTTTTCTATAAAGTATATTTTGTCCTAAAAAATTGCAAAACAAATCATTTTTTATTTATTTACTTTAAAAAACTCTATACCAAAATGTTCAATATTTAATAAATCTCAAAATATTAAAATTTTTTCGGTTCCTTATTATGCTCTGTACGCTTGACTACTATACTAGGTTACTAGAATACTACATTTTTAAAAGAATTGACGCCAATACATTCATATTTTCGAGCTTGGTAGATATTTTCTAAATGGTATACTAGCTTAATGTGGGGCGGATTTTTGAAGTAGTAGAAAAGGCGAAAACTAAGTCCAAGTTTGTTAATCTGAAATAATTTTGTTGACATAAGTTCTTTTGGCCTGAATTGAACATTATATATAATAAATTATAATGGAAACAATAGATAACCAGGCTATTCCACATGAAACAAAAAATCTTTTAAAACATGTCATGTTTAACATTTCTGCATTATTGCGTTGGGTTCTTACATATCCAATATTAGATACAAAATTATTATGTTTTAAATAGTTATATGAAGCCTAATGGCAAATAAAGCAGTTTAAATAGGCCTAATGCGGAAAATAAAAAATATATAAATACATATATTTATATGTGCACATACATAAATACTAACGTTAAAGCATACTTTTCCAACAAATCTTGTAAATTTTTTGTATAAATTTACTAATTTTTAACTGGCAGATAAGCAGAAAGTTTAATTTTCACAATCTTGTCCAAATATAATGTATGCATAGTATATAACTATCTTAGTAAATCTCTTACCTAAACTAGCAAAATTAATGAATTTTGTGACAATCCGTGAGTACCAATCGAGAGTAAACGAACCAGCTGATATGCTTTCTTCTACCAATTTTTGTAAGAGATGGATAGTTTTCGTTAGTGATTAGTTCGTTAACTTTTTGGATATTTCTCTTCGGCAGAGATATTTCGCTTTATATTTGGATTGATGGATGGTTATTTCATTAATTGATTAACGGAATTGTCAAAAAGTGAAGAGAGGTTCCAACGCATGTATTGGTAGATAATGTTGGAAAGTAGTAAAATTTCTAAAGAAAATGTGCAAATTGTATTCTATCTACTAGATAATTTTATTGACTCTATTTTTATGAGCATATGTAAAACTTGTGCATCAAAGCATTATCTTTCTTACACACAATCTTAAATTAGAGCGGCGACCGAGCCGTGGTGGATTTAATAGAGATTTTTGTTTGGTTTAAAATTTTCGTGTTGAAATTGCTGCTCTGAAAAATGTCTCGAATGAAATTTTTCTATTGTATATACATTTGTAATATGTCTTTATGTGGTGTATGTTTTTTTTACCGTTTTAACAACAATATACCAAATGTTGTTATTAATTATTTGTTGAAAGTGGTTATGTTCAAATATGCATCGGGGATTTTTTTGGGGATAACTGCGGCCTGATAGAAGGACGAGGTATAAAAAATCTAGCACCACTAAGCCTAATCCCCTTTCAAAATAGGATTTTCCAGTTGCTTAGCGTTGCCGGCACGTTATTTCGGTTACTTTACACAAATTATAGGGGCATGAGAGATAAACGACGATGCCGCTTTAATTTAGGTTTGTCTGATAGACCCTGGAGGTGTTGAACTCGGTCCGTACCGAATTTCACCTGCGCACATTTTAGTAAAATTTAATTTGGGCTGAACGTAAATTTTTCGAATAAAATACTCATACTCAAACAATTATAGAGCTTGTAACATCAGATGAACGAACAGAAATTGGATTTTGACGTACAAAAAGTGGGCGGGAGTTTTGTTCGATCTCAATAATATTTATGTTTGAGGGAGTTTTATTAAGTTGCTGTCAAGATATACACGTCTACATTTTGTTGCCATCGTATTACAATACTATTTTTCGGATTGTAACTTTTACCAAATTACTTTAATATCCGCGCTCACTTGTGCCTAAGGGTATTGAAATTTTATACACATACCGGGTGTATATATCAGCATTAAAGGAATTGAGATATATACCAAAACGCTCAGAATGATGAGAGGAGTCCACTTAACCATGCCTGTCCAAATAAATAATTTATTTCGATGAAAATTGGTACACATATTATTCTTTGTCCAAGGTAGTTTGGTTTGAAAAATGGGCGAAATCAGTAAATAACCACGACCGCCTCCATTCGGACTACCATTTATTTACATCGGAAACTTACCGAAAGATTTTTAAAGTTTTTAATATTGACCTATGAACATTTTTATATTTTAGCTCAAAGCAGTCCAGTTGTCTTCCAAGCTCGAGGTTTATGCAACTGCTGAGGTGAAATTCGACTCTGACTTACCCGAATTTCGCACGAGCGGTGGGGCTAATTCCAGTTCAAGAAAGCATGAGTAAGCAAACTTCATAAGAATGAATTACATATGTCCTAAAAGCATATATTTAAAGAGTTTTTGTGCAGCCAGTAATGTGGGTAAAAGCAATTGACATTGTGCTGGATCGTTTGGTAATGCAAGGTGCTGACCTTAGTACTGTTACGGCGATAGGGGGCTCTGCTCAGGTAAACCACAATTCTCTTGTGTATCCTAAATATCTATAACCTATTAAATTGCTGCTAAGCCTAAAAACACAATGTAAAAATTATTGGACCGAAAATCACAAAAGAAATTAACATTTAATTATTCGACTCTATTTTTATTAAAATGTATAGATTTAATAAAAGTTTACTTTTAACAGCAACATGGGTCCTTATATTGGTCACGCCATGGTGTTAATACTTTGAGGAATT
Organism: Anastrepha ludens; assembly: GCF_028408465.1. Lineage (NCBI taxonomy): Eukaryota > Metazoa > Arthropoda > Insecta > Diptera > Tephritidae > Anastrepha > Anastrepha ludens. Next base: position 76,535,988 of record NC_071498.1, read on the forward strand.
TGGATTCAGACAAATTTCTCCACGTACAAATAGATGACTCCGCCTTTACAGTCAACCGTACTCCTATTTGGATGGATGGCTCAACAGAAAAGCAATGCATAGAAATGGAAACTGCAATCGGAGGTCGTGCGGAGATGGTGGATATCACTGGATCAAAGTGTTATGCTCGATTTACTGGTCCACAGATCCGCAAAATTTATCAAGATCGCTCCCACGCCTACGAAGAAACCCAACGCATTTCCTTGGTTAGCAGCTTTTTGGCCTCAGTGTTTCTGGGTGATATAGCACCAATAGACTATGGTGATGCATCTGGCATGAATCTTTTTGACATTAAAAGAAAATCTTGGTCAAAACAATGTTTGAACTCCTGTGCGCCCGACCTGGAGGATCGATTAGGCAAACCCGTTCCCACCAGCACGATAATTGGCAATATTTGTAATTTTTTTGTGCAACGGTTTGGGTTTCCTCCTGAATGTAAAGTTACTGCGTTTACCGGTGACAACCTGTCGGCGCTGTCTGGGATGGTCGTTGAGCAGGACTGTTTGGTAATGTCTTTGGGAACAAGTGACACATTAATGATGAATCTAAAAGAACAACCACATTTAGAAGAAGGACACGTGCTGTGCCATCCAACCGAAATTGATCAATTTATGGGTTTGTTATGGTAAGTTTGATTAGTAAATTTAATCTAAAGATGTTGATTCCAAGGTCATTTTATATATAATATGTACAGAAGTCGGAGCGTTTTTGAAGAAATATTAACAACAAGAAGAAAAATTGCCATTCCCATGGCAGCCGGTTCTACGTTACCGGAATGGCTCGGGTTTTTCCCGACCAAGGGCTTGCCGCCCTAGTAAACTAGCCCGGTCTAGTGAACCGTTTATTAAGCCCAAAAAATTTTGTATTTTTGATTGCAAGAAATCGGTTATTACCGTATACTACCTTTTCATTTTGAAGTCTGCTACTTAAAAACTTCCAGTGATTAATTAAGTTTGGTTGAGATTTTATACAGAGAGCAAGCAAAAAAAATATTGGTACAATTAAGTTTTCCGCCGACGATTATTGCTGCCATGTGGAGAAGTGGTTTTGGTAGGGGAAAATCTTCGATGTATTATAACATACACCTTCTCCCCACTTGCACCCATACTTCATATAACATAGCCTGAATTTCCCCTTTAATCTGAATGAATATTTGAAATGGTCTTTGAGAGACTCTTTCATACCCCTACATACTGATGCACTAGGATATTATTGCTTTAGGTATTTGAAGATTGTTTGTAACAATTTATTGAAATCGTGTATGTCCCTCCGTCAGTGTAACGGATAACTCGAGCGAAAGGCTGGGTGTGTTCGAACTGTACAAATTGCTGCAGTGTTAATTTTTGTGAGAAAGCATCATATTATGTCACAAAATTTCTGTAACGTCACATACATACAATGCTAACGTCACACGTTCTACCACTAAAATGTTGACAATCCAATGGTTATCACTAGTTAATCAATCTCAATATAAAATAGAAATGGAAGAAGAAAATTTAGTTTTTATTTAACAAATATTACTTTAAAGTTTAATATCATTTTAGCGCGAAATTTAGTTCAAATGAATTCAAAAATTTGCAATTGACAGTTTCAAACCTTATAAATCACCGAGACCAGATGGAATCATCCCCGTTGACCTGCAGCACACAATTAGTATGATTGCACTTAGACTCGTCACAATTTTTGAGGGAGCAGTACGACTTAATTACAAAAGTGCAAAAGTCGAGGACTAGAAGTAAATCCGGAAAAAACGGAACTGATACTGTTTAGCAGAAAACATAAAATACCTGTTATCAACAAATACTTTTAGGGGGAAAACCCCTTAAGGTAACAGAAAACGCTAAATATCTAGGACTTGTACTGGATAGGAAGCTAAATTGGGGGCTCACAGTCTCAGATAGAGTACGCAAAGCTACAACGACGCTATACTCCTGCGGAAGGCTCATTGGGGGAAAATGGGGTTTGAAGCCTAGAATGATACACTGGTTGTATACAGCAGTAATTAGACCAATTCTCTACTACGGTTTTGTAATATGGTGGAATGCCCTGGAGAAGGGCGTAAACATTAAAAAAGTTTACAGGGTCCAAAGACTTGCATCTGTTCTTATAACCGGTGCAATGTCAATCACACCATCGAAAACACTATATGTGATATTACGCGCAGTGATCACTTTAAGTAAGTGGTCAAACATAGACTATGGCCACGGTAAAATCCTGGATGGCACGTTGCGGCTTCACAGACAGGTGGACCATACAGTTCCGCCTATACTTGCCACTACAACGATCATGACCCTCCTATCCTCGAGGGAAGAGTGGGAACGGGACGTGGTAAGACATGGCGAGTCCATCCATGTTTACACAGATGGTTTAAAGCTCGATGGCAAGGTGGGCGGAGGTGTATATTCCGAGCATCTGAGGATCTCCTTCAGTTTTCGGCTCCCCGACTACTGTAGTGTCTTTCAGGCTGAACTGATGGCAGTAATGAAAGCCGTAACACTGGTACAGTGTGATGCGATACCTGGAGATGATATCTACATTTTCACTGATAGCCAGGCGGCGATAAAATCCCTGACAAAACAGTCGAAAACCTCCAAGGTAGCCATGAAATGCCGCGCATCTCTTAACGAGATGGCTGAGTCATTTCACCTAATGATAGCATGGGTTCCTGGCCATTGCGACATTGAGGGGAACTGCAGAGCCGATGAACTAGCGAAAGTCGGCACCAAATTGACTGATGAGTACTTAGACAATGATATAGGTATACCTTGCAAACATGTAGACTACGTATCCGCGGAGGAAATTGTAAGAGCAGCGATTAAAAGATGGCGTAACGAAGCCAATTGCAAAATAGCCCGACAGATGTGACCGACTCTCAAAGCTAAACGCACAGAACTTCTACTAAGAAGAGATAAGCATAGTCTTAACACACTGATTTCAGTTATTACGGGGCACTGCCTAATCGGTAGACACGCCCAGAGAATGGGTGTGCAAACACATGACTTCTGTAGAAGTTGTCTAGATGAGGAAGAGACGATCCCGCATCTTCTGTGTCACTGTCCTGCTCTATCCAGACGTAGACTCGCCATTTTGGGCGGACATTTCTTCAACGAATTAGAAGACCTTGGCTCTGTCGAAATTAAGGATCTTGCAAAATTTTTTAATAGCACACATTGGTTTCAGGAGGGGTAGGGGCTAGTTCCCCACGCGGTATCATAATAGGCCATTAGCCTGAGTGTGTCCTACAATGGACAACCGCTTCAACCTAACCTAACCTCACCTTTGAATATAAGTATACATATGTTATCATTATTCTTATTATTATGATTTAGCACTACGACTTTGAAAGGACTCTGAATATTTCTTTCACCTCCACTTCCTTAATATATTTTAGTATTTGGCCTTTTTTTATTGAGTTTATGGTGTGGGCGACATTTTCATCAAGAGGAAAAGCAAATATTCGCTTTGTGTCGAACAAAATGAGTTCTAAAATATACACTGAATTGTTGGACGACGTTCTCATCTAATTTTTGGATGATAAAATGGATGAAGACAGCATTTTCCAACAATATAACGCTGCCGTTCACGTTTCCAAAGAATCGTTGATATGGTTTGAAGAGCACATCATACCGATTATGAAGTCCCGATTTGAACCCGGTGGAGAGCCTCTGGGGGTGTATGTCGCGCGCTTTTGGACAAAAAGCTAAAGGACACCAGTATAAGACGATACTAGAGCTCATATTGACCATTAAGGAAGTTTGGGAAGTCTAGGTCCGTAGTTTGCTGTAACATTTAGTTAAATCAATGCCAAAACGTATTTTTGAAGTTATTAATATAATAAAAATTGAGGACCAATTAGTTTTTACAAATTGTAATAGACTGTAATATGTCTGTATTAAAAATTAAGTTTATTCGTTTATATGTATATGTTCTTATTCTAAGTATGCTATTTAAAATGCAACCATTTAAGTAAAGCAGCAAGAACGAAACTTGTAAGGCCTGGCTTTGAGATCATTTTTCAATATGTGGCGGATGCTACTTTTAGATATTTTCAGTGCTTTCGTCATTTGATTGGCACTTCGTCGGCGATTTTGCTCAAGTCGCTTCTTTACTTTTTGAACCATTTCACCATTACTCTCAGCAAAATGCTTCCGCGCGCTTGTAAACAAGTGCATCAGCTGCGCTTCGAGTGCCGGACCCTGTACTTGGAGGTTGCTATCTGCTGGAGATTACCGCTATTAGAAAATACTTTTTTGGTATTTTGGCATATACGGAGGCTTATAAAGGGTATACTGGTGGACCGACACTTGACTAGTCATTTTAGTAACACGACAGTCAGTGTCGTGGTAACGGAAATAAGCTAAGTCGAATGGCGTGCAATTTCTTCAAATTCTAAAACCATTTAGAAAAAATATTGAATCAAAGAATAGTGGTAATTTTTTGCTATATAATAAACTATTAGTGAAGCAATTTTTCAGAGGCTTGAAGCTATATGCTAGAAATGTTCTCAGTTTTATATCCGTCCGTTTCGTGGTTTAGTTTTATAAGTCATCCTAAGTTAAAAGTATGTTAAGTTTTAAACCATACTCCAAAACAAGATATTGTAGAAATACGCAGAATAAAAAGATCAACCGGTATCGATGAAGTAAATTAGAGAGTGAGTTTGTTGAATAGTTTGCTTATTCATAAGTAACAGAAAATTATATACATATGTATTATATTTAGGTTCTTTAATACTTCTTACATATTAAAGAGAAACATTTTTGGAATGTATGAAAATAACTGTGAAAACGCAGATAGAAAGAGAATAGGAGAATAAGCTGATACAATAAATAGTAAGCGACTTAAACATTAGGACGCTTAACAGATATATTTTTACACGTATTGGGGTCTTGGACATTCATGTACATCTGGAAAAATTACTGCTCAGTTTTAACTTTCCGTCATCATCATGTGATCTTTTTGTATAGCTTTCGAAACGGTTCTCTAGTACGTGATTCATTTAATAAAACTGAGGCTAATACTGACTGGAACAAGTTTAATGAACTACTTGACTCAACACCACGTGGAAACTACGGAAATATGGCTTTACATTTTCACTCTATTGAAATAATTCCTAATGTTAAGGGAGTTTTACGCTGGACTCGAAACAATTCAGCGGAAAGTTCTGAAGCAGCAAAAGGCGTACAAAAGTAAGTTCTGTATATCTAGATATTAAATATGTTAGTCATGTTCTTATGGGCGTTTCTAAATTATTTAATATAATAAATTATAAATGGAAATTTTTTCTAATGAGAAAATGTTCTGGTATGCTGATTAAATTGCTTAACCTTTTTGTAAATTAGATTCTTGTCGCCACAAACTGAAATTCGTGCGTTAGTTGAAGGGCAGATGCTTCATAAACGAGCCGTAGCTGCAGACATGGGCTTTCACTTCGGCGATGAGGCAAAAATTATAGCCACTGGAGGAGCATCCGTAAATAAATCGATTTTACAAGTGATTTCAGATGTGTTCAATGCACCAGTTTTTGTACAGGTTAAGTATAATTTTATAATAAATTTAGAACCAACATAACCTATTAATTTTTATTTTATTTCAAACAGAATGAAAGTGAAGCGGCTTTATTTGGTGCTGCGTACCGTGCAAAATATGCACTTTATTTAAATTCTTTAAAAGAATCCAAATATGTGAATGAAAATGAAAATGGCAATGAAAAGCCTTCAACATCCGTGCCATTAGGCTACCACGATTACATAATTCAATTCATTCCAAATCACTTGAAGCTAGTATGTGAGCCCAACAAGGATTGTGATCAAATTTATTCCCCAATGTTGGAACGTTACCGCAATATGGCATTAGTGTTGGCGAAAGCGTAGACGTACTTTCTATAACTTCACACATTCCCCTTGATTTTTGATATTTAATATCTAAACAAAATCCAAAATTTTTCTAAAAAAAAAATTGTAAAAGCTAATGTTCCTTAAATTTTAACATTTTTTAAATTTCTATGCCGTTGTACAGGCACTATTTTTTGATATCAGTTATTTGGTAAAATAAATAAGTTAAAAAGTTTAATTCAATTACTTTATGAATTATTGTATAATATAAAGGTATGTTTTTCGTTATTTTCTTTTATTTAGCCATTTACTATTAACATAAAATATACATAGATCTTTTTTCGGTTATCGTTTGTGTGGGCGGCGCAGGCTCAGAACCTTCATCCTCTACCAGCACGCCGTCGAGTATCCTCCTAGCTTCGAATATAGTTGTCAAATGATCGTTGTGATAGGAAGTTTCATTATTCGATGTGTATTAAGTAAGTTTATTCGGTAAGACCCTATGCTTACGTTAATTATACGGGTAGTATTTACATGGGAATTAAAGTTGTTTTAAATAATTTCTACATCCATAACAAAGAAATATATTGCAGCCAGATGATCCACTTATCGGGAAATTAACTGGCCACACAAACACTTATATCACTTTTCTAAACGATGAGAGAACTTCATTCTGACAGGCATTTATATATTTTCTTATAATTAATTAATTCTTCAATATTTAGTTCATGTTCATATCTGGTAATTCTTAAGGGGGAACGCCACTGTGAAGGGCCAAAAAATAGTCGATTTTTGAGAATTTCTTTTTTTTGTAAGAAGGGATGATTATTTGAGGATCGGACAAAAGGCAATTTATTATATATGTATTAAACTATGTTGATGTAAATTTTTATTAAAAAATATTGAAAATTGACAAATTTATGTAAATAAACGTAACGAGTTAAAAAAAAAATTACGTCACCTGGTGGCAGCGATACAGCAATGAATAATCATCTGAAATCAAAACCCCAAAAATTTTATTAATCTACACAATAGTGGCTATCGTTGTACGTAGCCTTTTTTTGTTTTTTTGACAAATTGGTGGTGATTTGAATTTCGATGTTTTTGATTTTCAACAGGCCCAAAAAAATAGTTATTTTCAAAATTTTGAAAATCGGCTACGTACAATGATAGCCAATGCGATAACAAAAATTTTGAAAAAAGAAAATTAAAATCGGTTAATTAGTCCTCGAGAAATCGTTGCCACCGTATCAAAAAAAGTCGTTTCGAGAAAAACGCGAATAAAGCATCGTATCGTAAGCGCTACGGGGCCGAACCGACAGGCGCTCACTTAAGTGCACATAGAATCGGGAATAAAGCGAATTTCGCTTTAAAATTTTTACCACATTTTCTTGAGTAATTATACTAACAATTTATGAAAAAAAATCGATTTTTTGGAATTTTCACAGTGGCGTTCCCCCTTAACAGATCTTGAATTAATTGCATGAAATTTGTTTATCGATTGAGTACGATCATAGCAAGCGAATAAGCACATGCATCACCGCCTCATATATTAGGCGGTTTTAGTTTTTTTCGTGTCCGTGGGAAAGCAGAAGAGTAAATTTGGGAACGCGTGCCTATGAAATGGTCTGCTCTGATGTAGCGGAAGGAGAGTAAATAGTCGCAGACAGTGCTGAATTGTAGGAGTTGATTGATCGAGTTGAATGCTGTAAGGAGTTGACTGTTCTACTCAGATTTCTTGAAGTTCAATAACGACGTACGCCTTACCTATTTGTAAAAGATGGCAGGGGCTAAGAAATATTCAGATGCTATACGTTACATCATACCATTTTGCAGTTATGCCTACGCTATGATAATGGATAGGCAAAACTGACGGTCCTACTCAATTGTAAGTTTAGCGAGGCCGACTCAGGAAAGCAATTGCAATGTTACAGCGGATAACTGGTTCTCTTCTGTATAACTGGTTAATGGAAAACGGGAGATACTCAATTATTTTGGGCATACAAAAACCGAGAAGTTCGCCCCACTTTGTAGGGCTTTACTGGCCAAATTAAAATAAAGCTGATACCCCTATACCTTCTATGTATCACAAAAACCAAAAAAGAGCTTACTTCATACAGGACTAGTTGCCAAAATGTAAACATTGGAAATGTTCTGTTATGTTTCAGTTAAGTTTTGTATTTTGTATTCGCATGTGTTTCAGATAGATATTGATTAAAATAACAGGAAATTGTAATGAAATATAATTATGACAAAGGACAAGCCAATGCAGTTGACAAGAAGTGAACAGCTATTAGGCACAAGTATACAAGCATAGGTGCACGTGCAGCGTATTTAGTTTGAAGTGAAGCGTGCGAACCTGTAAACAAAAAGTAAAGCAATAAAGTAAAGTGATCAATAAAGCGAACAAGTTGTGTTGCCTTTGATTTGTGACTTTTATTAAGCGGTCCAGTGATCGATCTCAGAGGAATTATCGTGAGGCATTTCATTTGGATAAAATCGTGACAAATGTGTAATAATATTGTATAACCAATGCCATAGAAAAGATGCCAAGTGAAGGTTTTTTTGTTTAAAAGTTTAGCATGTTCGTAGACCGATCCTCATTTGTATGCTCAAACGCTATTTCTTAACAAAGGCATTACCAAAGGAAATAAGTAAAATAACAACTTTCCAACCTCGAAAATCTAGGTAGAATAAGAGAAGAGCATGCCATCCATGTCCACCAAAATCATACCAGAAGACAGTGTATAGATTTGTAACATGCATTAAGAAAGTATTTATGTTAAAATTGACCTTTGCCGTTTTTTCTTATATACTTGTACACTATTAGAGTTTGCGATGTGTAAAAAAAAAATTAATATTAATACATATTATTAATTTTTACATATTTTTTTTAATAATTATCTCAGCATTACCTTTTTTCATTTAATACTTACTTATAGCTGTCAATGTGTTTCTGCAGATTTAGGAGTCTGATACGTAATAAAAATTCCATACTTAAGAATAAAATACCCTTATTTTAAATACACATATTGCAGTCCACCCTCTATACTTTTCCGTTATAGTTTAATCTTAACTAACCTGAAATGTTCCAATTTTCCGCAGCTTCTTCAGATAGTTGGAAGAATACCATCTTTTAGGGAATGATGAAACACCATGTTTAATGTAGGGGACTTGGAATATAAAGCATATAACAGTCGTATAATTTCGCTGCTTCTTAACAATAGTTGTGTTCCGATGGCTGATCAAATTTGATATTTGAATTAATTAGCTATTGAAAAACTATATTACGATTTTTAGTTGACATGTCGTTCTCTTGAAAAGTATGTTTATTATTTACAGGCCCTTCATCTTCTATTAGAGGTTTCATCTTCAATGCTGTAATTTTCCAAACAGCAAATGTTGTGAAGAATACGTCCACATATAATTATAAATATTTGTTATTTTTACCAAAACAGAAGTTTCACAGTCTGTCTAATAGAAGCGTGACCACCACACTCAAATTTGACTAATTCGCTTCGAACAAATTGCATTCGCAATATACAGGGTGCGCCATGTCGGTATAAAAACATTGAATAATCTAGAAAAACAAAAACTGATTTGTAAGTGAGGTATTTTTATTTGGTTTGGTTATTTACAATTTATTAAAACTATTTTTTGAATTCGATATCAATCAAGTGGCCACCTTTATTAGCATCGCCTTCGGGTTTTATAGCGTCGATTTCGCGTTGTTTCGGTGTAAAGCGATCCATGGATGAAATTGTACTGCAGTGACGTATCGGAAACATGTATGTTGAAGTCGATCGGTTGGTAAATGACAAAGTTATGTTTGGCCATTATAGGGTGGGCCATGTAAAATTTGCTTTTTCAAATTTTCAATATTTTTTCAAACTTTTTTTTATTTTGAAGATTGAACATTGTCGTTTATGAATGAAAAATAATATCTTTCAAATGACTGCCACGCCTGGCTTTACAGTAGGCCATTCGATCAACCCAATTTTTAAGCACATTTTCGATTGTTTGTGCTCTAATTTCATTAATGGCAACTTCGATTTCGTGTTTTAAAGCATCAATCGTTTCTGGATGGTTCGCATAGCATTTGGCCTTAACGGCTGCCCACAAAAAATAGTCCAACGGGCTTAGATCACTGCTCCGAGGCGGCCAATTGATATCGGAATTTTAGCTGATTATTCGGTTTTCAAAAACGGTAGCCAAAAGTTCGAGTGTAACTTTGGCAGTGTGACAAGTTGCACCGTCCTGTTGAAACCAAATGTCGTCCATGTCATCCTCTTTTTGGAAACAACTCGTTGAGCATGTCACGGTAACGCTCGCCATTTACTGTGACCGCGGCTCCTCGCTCATTTTCGAAAAAAAAAAAATGGCCCGATGATGCCGCCAGACCAAAATTCGCACCAAACAGTGACTCGTTGTGGATGCATTTGCTACTCTACAGTAACGTGTGGATTTTCTGAGCCCCAAATCCGACAATTTTGCTTATTGACGCAGTCACCGATGTGAAAATGAGCTTCATCAGAAAAGAAGAAGAAGACTCACAACTTTGGAAATGGGTTTTCAATATTTCCCAATTTTGTTCAAGCGTATAGCGCCCCATTTCGTAAATGTCAAACCTTTAAGTAAATTATGAACACATTTGACATGCCATTTGTGTTACCATTCTCAAAAAAATAGGTGGTTCAAAAAGCAAACGCTATAAGGCCCACCCTGTATGTTTGTTTTCCTGTAAGTTTTTTCTTAAATATTTTCAATAGGGTTAGCATCAATCGACTGTGAAGGCAAGCCCAATATTTCAATCCAATTTTGCTGTTACCACTCTATACACCTTCGGTTTCGATGCTTGGGATCGTTGTCTTCTTCTAAAATCCAAGGTTGGCTCCTTTTTTGGAGAAGCAGGCCGAAACATTAACTTTAACTGGATGCGTAACAGTTCGTTGAAGTTGTCGCTTATTAGTAGTTCACCAGTACCGACGTATGTAACTATTCGCCCGAAAAAAGGTTCATCTGTGAATATTACGTTTCCCCCCATTCCGTTCTGAACTTGCTTTATCCCACGCAATTCTTTTTTAAATGTGTGTCAAATTTCAAAATTTGGAATTTGAGGACTTCTTCTCGTAAACGTCCTCGAATTATGTCTGTGGATACATTAAAACCAATTTTTCAGCTTTACGCAACGATAAGTTCGGCCTTATCACAAATAAAACAATGATCTTCTGATCTTGCTTTGGAGGTATTTTTTTTGCCGCATCCGGGGAATTCGTCCACGTTTTTAACTACGGTATACCGTGGTACCCATTTATTCATGAACAACTTCAACTTCTAAAAATATTTCGATGCAGATGCACGTGACTTTTTTGGACCTTTAGGGTGCGTACATAGGAACACTATTTCAAATCGTTTACCTAAGTGGAACTTATTTATTAAAAACAACATACGCTCTCTAAATTTCTCACAAAACTAACAAATTGCATAACGGGTATTGAAAAATAATACACCTTTTTAGCAGCATTTAAATGCATCTAACCCCTCTTTTCTTAAGGGGGAAGTCTACTGTGAATTTTTCAAAAAATCGATTTTTTTTTTATTAGCTTAAAAAATACTTTGAACCCTCTTAAATAAGGTACAATATGTGTTACAGCTGGCTAAATTTTTCTTCGTTGAAATTTCGACCTTTTCCCGAAGCGCTCCAAAGCGCGTACCTGCTATACTGAAACTTTAAACGCATTTTTCTCGAAACTAAGTTTTTGTATACGGTGTACACGATATCTCGAGTTCTGATAAATGAATCAGCTTAAAAATTTAATTATATATTCTCTGTAATAGTGTCTCTCGTCTGACATAGGATTTTTTTGATATCGTTATTTGTTAAATTGTTATAAACAATAGTAACATCAATTTTAGGCAAAAAAAAAGAAAAAAATTTCAAGAATTTTTTTTTCAACGCCAAAATTTTTTATCGACATAATCCTACGTCAGACGAGAGTCAATACTATGTATATGATAACAATATTTTGTTTTTTTGTTTTAGATCACCGAAACGTAAGATTTCATGTACACCGTTTAGGCACCTAAGAAAAGCGGACCTGCGCTTGCAGAAGTGCCACAGCGGCCATTTTGAATATTTTGACTTAAAATTTTTTTTTCAAAAACTTAAATATATAATAAAGATAAGAGTTTAAATAGATTTTATGTACGAGCAATATTTTGTTAGAAATAAAATCCGGAAATAAGCCTCTTTTTTCCCTTGTCACAGTAGACTTCCCCCTTAATATATCTTTTTTGTACATTTTTGTTCCCTTTTTTTTTCTTGCTCCCGTTGCCTCGTAGTCCTCAAACATTTATTTGCTGGTGTTCCTATCCTTACATATGATGCTCTAAATCCGAATTGGTAAGATAAAGCAAAGGGGGCACTTTCTCCCTTGCTTTCCAACTTTTATATTTTGAAGCTGCCCCAATCACCAGAACTAGTTTCTTTGATTTCATACTCTGACGATTGTTCGATATTGGGGACCGGCAGCGTCTCCTTGCTACCAACGCCCAGGGCTACCCTATTTACCATCTGGGCAAATGAGGTCAAACTATTTCTAAAGGTCAATAACCGTAAGATACTGGGTATAACTTTCGATAGTTTGCACTCCTTATCGTCACATAGAACCGTAATTGGCACTAAATTCTAAAATCACAAGAAGATCTACAAGTCGCTTGCTGGTAGCAATTGGGGCAAAGGCGAAGGAACCTTTTTGGCAATGGCCGGTTCAAAATTATGCAAGGGGCTGCAAAAGTCGTACAGGGTATAAAAAGATCGCTAGTGCTAATTCTATAAGGTTATATCTATTTGATACTAGAGAAAACTTTTTATAATTTGATGTTTCATGTGTGGAACCGGGATTGGCCAAACAGACGTCACGCACAAACCACTCAGTTGCTGTAACCCGAAATTTAAAAAAAGCCTAAGTTGTGCCTGAACAGATTAAAACAAAACTAAACTATTTTAAGCTCAAGGGTCTAAATAATAATTTAACTTTCTAAATAAAATTTGATTAATTTTTGTGTGTCGTGAAACGTTGTTTTATAGATTTCTCACATATATGTAGATAGGAAAATGGAAATTTCTTATTTTTTTCTTCCACCACGTTCTTTAATTTGTAGATGTATTGTTGCACCGCTAAGCAAATTATAATATGCCATGGTATTGCTGTCCTTAAAAAACATTCCCTGAAAAAAAGTTTAAAAATATTATTATTATTTTATATTTTAATTTACATATCGTAAACGTTTAGTTTAGAAAAAGGTATCTTGAAACCATTGTAATTGTAAAATTGACGATGGTTGAATAACTTTCAATAAGTTCGAGCTGTGCTATCTGCGCTTGAAATTTGTAAGAAGCAATAAACCCTTTTGAAGGGAAAAACATACACACACTATACCATGTCGCCGAAGCATCATCATATTTGGGGAAGTCAATAATGCTTTGTTTTGTTTTTAAAATTTGCACAACACCTTGCACTCTCCACGACTAACTGCTTGCGGCTTTGTGCAGTCGTGTAATTTGTCACGTTGATTTGGCATTATTGACCCAAAAATAAATAACAGGTGCAACAGACGCTACCAAACGAAAAAAGTAACAGCATGCTGACAACATGGAACAAGAAAAGCTCTTAGGGTAATATTGTAACAATCGTAAAAGTCGAAATTTCTAAGTTAATCGTAAACCTGTATTTCCTGTTTTTGTAATTGTTGCAAAGCACACAACAACAAAATCTCTGCCATTTCATTCACTTTTTCAAGTTTATTTTAACGGGGTAGAACCTAGTTTTCAGCTTAACGCTGCCATGCTTGTATCATACAGCATATACAAAAATTAGGAGAATTTTCTAATTTGTAGAATGTAATTAAATTTGGGCCTGTTTATCTATAAACATTTTTTTTTTAACAATTTCAGCGGTAGGAGAAACATTAGGTCCTCCTATTTGTGTCTGCGCCTTGATGTTCCACAAGTGGAGGCATCTACAGGTTTAAACTGACTGCGAACAGCAGACGGTTTATTTATGAGGAGCTTTTTCATGGTAGAAATAAGCTCGGAAGTTTGGCATTGCCTGCCGAGGGCGATCGCTATCAGAAAAAAACGTCTTCTATCTGAAGTTTCTTGCTTTTATTTAAATTACGATTAATTTGAATTTTTCTTCTTGAAATTTTAATTTATGATTAATTCGATGGACGTTTAGAATATAACTAATTTAAAAAATTTTGAAATTGGAATTACGAGGGCGGGTCAATTAGTCCGTGACTTTTTGTATTTCTGACCTCTTTACTGAAAAAGAAATACTGCTCCTGTCAACAGGCATCTGTCAGTTGACTCCTGTCAAAATTTGAACGTGCTGCGTCAGTTAGTTTGTGTTTTACAGCTACCTTTATCAGACTACCCAGTAATTCACAGTCGACCACAAACGCAATCGTGTAACAACTTCACAGGAAGGTTTGGCGTTGTTTAATCGCAATATGGAGGAGTTTTTGCGCCGTTTTGTAACCGTGGACGAAACATGGATCCATCACTACACACACCAGAGACCAAACAACAGTCGAAACAGTGGGTTTCTAAGGGTGAATCGGCTTAATAAGCACACGAAATTCAGTTTTTTTCCATTTTCTCCTCAAATTACTGGGTAGTCTGATAAAGGTAGCTGTAAAACTCAAGCAAACTGACGCAGAACGTTCAAATTTTGACGGGAGTCAACTGACAGATGCCTGTTGACAGGAGCAGTATTTCTTTTTCAGTAAAGAGGTCAGTAATACAAAAAGTCACGGACTTATTGACTCCCCTCGTAAAATAATCGGAATTCTGATGCAATAACTTAATTATTTATATATGATTACAAGTGAATCATTGTTAACTGGTCATGGTTCAATAATCATCAATCATGGAGCGTGTCTACAGAAGACTAAAAATAGAAGATTACTCAATGTGCGCATGAAACACCAAACGACAGAATATCAAGACCCACGCCAAAAAATGGGGGACGAACTTGACCAAACACAAAAAAAAAAAGGATGTACGCATTGATATATTACAAAATATGAAAACTATGGCAAGTCTGGAAATGTGTTCATGAGGTAGGAGTTATCAATAATTATAAACCGACCTCTGATGCTATCAACTCAAAGGAGTTAAGTAACAATTTTCAGAATTAATAGAAATAATTAACAGTCAAATTTGTTTTAGAATGTATATTTTCTTTGAAGAGAACTTGCCGTGCCATGACGAAAATACCCAAAAGTTGTGGCCCAATTTGAACGCTATAAGAATGGAGCCAATTTTATTTTTATCTTGGCTCTCTTTGCAGATGTATTTTTGATTTAAAACGAGAGAGAAAAGGAAACAAATATTAAACAAAATTAATTTTTTTTTGCGCTGTTTATTGAAAAAACTTTAGTGTGAACAACTATATTGATATTTATCGTCAGTCGTTTAATTTTAAGAACGGCATAAACTGTTTAACTTTAGATATGTTTACTATTTTAGGCATGGATCGAAAATAATAGTTATTTTCGAAACTTTGTTGTACATAGCAATGTGATGCTGTTAGCCAAAGAATATGAATCCAACACTCTGGGAAAATCAACCAAATGCACCTTGTTTTTCCATAAGATCTTTTGACCACTCTAAAGTAAATAAATCTTTCTCCATTGGGTAGTAATATTTACTAGGAGTCTGACAAAAAAAATTCTCCATTTAAACGAACTTAAATTTGCAATACTATTTATAAAAAAAATATATTGTATATTAAAAAAAAAATAATAATAATAATAAAAAATAATAACAAAAAAAATCTAATTTAAATGCAAATTCAGACGAAAGGTACTTTTTCTTAAACAAAAAAACTATTCGGAAAACGCATGAAAAATGTATGTAATATAAAAATAAGAGTAAATCCAATCTTTAAATTAATTTATCACTTCAAAAGTTCGGTTTAACATCGAAGAAACGACATTTTGAAATTCCAAAGGAGGAATTCGACACTATTCGTTTGCAACTACGTTGCGTAAACCTTCTAAGATTTTTAACGTATGTCTTCTAGTGTATACTCGACGAGAAATACTGCCCCACATGTCTTCTCCTTAAGTCAACCTTGGATGGCGCATGACACAAGCATGGCAGTTTTTCCTTGCTGAAATGTGACTTTAGGTCCTCCATAAAGTTAATAAAGACCTTGTACACGAAATAATATTATTAATCAAAAAATATTATTAATTAAAAGAAATTTCGAAGTGCACATGAGCGGACAAATGGTAACATTAAGCAAACCATTTATTGAGTACTTATGATTTGTTCAAAAGCCAGCCATCATTGAGGAAAAATAGGAGCGATAAATATAAGGACAGAAATGTGAAATTATAGTCGTGGCAAATTTTGTTAGAAAATGTTAAGTAGACAAAAACGATAATATAGTAAGCGTGAAAAAAAAAAATAAATTTAAAAGTGTCTTTTAAACCAGTCCTGCAGCCAAATGTAACGTATTTTTCCCCTCGTCATCTCCACCCGACTGGCATGTTAAAATCACGTCCGTTCAAAAGTAACGTTCGACTGGTTCAATGACCTGAAACACTCTTTCGAAAAGCTTTTAGATCACGAAAAAGAGAGTAGAGAACAGAGAGGACTATTTTGAAATAAGCTCGAAGTTATCAGAACAAAGCTCCTGCCGTTTCTATTTTAGCTCAGTCTCGTTTATTTTGGTCTTCACCTTGTAGATAATTTGACTCGATAAAAGAATTTTGATACCGATAGAAAGAAGTGCTAGTACCTATTTGGCTCAAACTTATTTTGATTGCGAGAAATCGAAGTCAAAATATAAGAGTAATAATATGAACAAGACTCACCTCATAGGAAATTTTTTGTTTAGCAGGTGGCATTCCTGTTTCATCTTGAATCTTTGCTTTGAGATTGGAAACAATGTCTGTGAGAGATAATGAAAATGCGATAGTTTGCCCATTGAGTTTCCATTCAGACTTGTCAATTACATTGGGAATTTGTATTTGAATAGTTATGGGACTCTGAAATAGAAATTAACGTAAACAATTTTTAAACATAAATAACATAAATTTGAAATTTATATAGACCTGACAATTGTTATATTAAATATTTTGTATAATTTCAACAGAGTTGCAAATTAAAATTAAATGTAAAAATACCTTGTGTTTTGCTATAAACTCTTCTTCGGGTATCAGATTATCTTCGGAACGCATTTTTTTGTTTGGTGGTTCCTCATCTACAGGCATTGGCGGAAGTTGCATCATTGATTGGTCCATTACATTTGGTCCTGATGGCATTTGTGGTGGTCCACCCGTTTGCAAAGGAGGCATGTAACCACCAACAGGAAATGGTGGCGCTGTTAATTTTAAATTAATTTAGTTATACAAAGATATTGACTTCGTTACGTACGCAACATCGGTGGTGGTGGTCTCATTGGCATCATCATGACTGGTTGAGAAGTAGGTGGCATATTGTGCGCAGATGGCTGAGGAAGTGTTTGTTGTTGTGATTGCTGCTGTGGTTGATGATGATGGTGAGAGACGGAGTGATGAGCAACTTGAGCATGTCCTTTCAACGCTGCCTGGTGAGGCAAAGGTGGTGCTGATAATGTAGTTTTGTTGCTAACTGGTTTCGGTCCAATTTTTTCTTTTTCTTCATCTGGTAATAATCCTTTTACCTATAGGGACGGAAACAATGCCAGTATGATAATTCATATATTAACCATTTTAAAGCGATATATACCTTATGAATTTGATGAATCTGGTCTTCCAATGTTATGTTAGCTCGGGCAGCTCGTGTTGCTGCCTCTACACTTGATGTATGTCCATCCCAAGTGACACGATCATCTTTTTTTGTTTCCTCTTCGCCTAACTTTTTACCAATAACTGTCTCTTCATCGCCTACGCCAAATATATCTGTACGGCGCTCCGCTAATTGTTTTAAACTAGCTTCAATAGCAGTACCAGCAGCGTAAACTGTGTCTTGATTAATTTTCTCAACTGTATGCTTATCACGCTGTTCCACCCAACGAGGATCCAATAATCCAATGCGCATGTGTTCTGCTACTTTCGAAGCTGGTATTTTTTCTCCTGTTATTGGGGAAATAAGATACTCATCGGCACCCGCTGCTTTCGGCTGCTTCTGTTGAGTTGCTTTCGGATCGTATTTTTTAACAACTACCTTATCATGTGTTGGGGGCATTAGTGGTGCAACAGGTGGCTGCATCTTCAGGTTTGAAGGTGTATCTTCATCACTGGAAGCCTCATCCATATCTTGAACTTGTGTATTGTCCTTTTTGGCATTTGTTGATTGCTGATTATACGAGGCACCTTTCATTTGTATACCGGTACGATTTTCCATTTGCGACAATTTAACGGTAACTTGTTCCTCTTGACCATCCTCTTCATCTGATTCAATCTGCATTTCTATATCACCATCTTCTTCTAACAAACGCTCCTCCATTAGTACACGAGCTCCCACTTCCTCCGGTGTAGTAGGTGGTGGAAAGTTACCAGTCTCGAAAGGTTGATAGTCTACAGTTTCCACAACCACAAAGTCATGCCAATCGATTTGTGCATAAGCCACTGCATGATATTTATATTTGAGACAAATCGAAGTTTTAAATAGGGTTTACGAGAAGTGGAAATTAATTACAGGAATTTGTCAATAAAACACAAACAAAGTTTTCATTCTCATGGGAACCGATTCTACATCCGGGATTGACTCGGGGTTTTCCCGACCAAGGGCTGCCTCGTAGGAAACTAAACCTGTTTAGTGACGAAAAAGTCGAAACAGATCGATTGTGTCATATATGTATCAAATACATGCAATACCCATATCAACGTCGAATATTTTCATTTCGTCAAACCCATCAAGTACATATGTAAATATCTCAACAAATGCAGTAGTCGGTTTTGACAGATCTGATGCACGAAACGATGTTTCGAACGACGAAACCAGTTTCAAACAGGTCGATATATCAGCAGTAAAGAGGCTGTTTTGCGTATTTGAAATTTCCCCAATTCACAGCCGTTATCAAAATGTTGTTATCACGGCAGACACTGCACTTACCAACATTTTTTGAGCTGTGTGAAGAATAAGAATTTACCAAGACATTATTGTTCGCAGTAGCTTCAAAGTACAAAGTGCATATATAGGGAATGCCATATCCAAGAAGTTTCAACGACGTAAGCAAAGCATGCACATTGAAGACTACCGAAATCTTTATTCATTTGACACATTGGGACACATTTACACAGTACATTCAAACAATCCCGAGTGTTGCTATTATAGAATGCAAAGCGCTTAACTGAACTGTTCCTGTTATACCTACATCAACACCTTCTAATGGGCTAAACTCATTATGCGAATATGGGCGTACGTTTTTGGCGCTTCGGCAGACTCATTTGCAAAACTGCTGTTGAGCATTGTGAAGTAAATTATCAGTTGATGTTATCACTAAATGTATTTTATTGCCTTTGAACTTCTGTGTCGGTATGCCATCCCTTGAACAACTCATTCTGAAAGTTTTTTCGCATATTTCCCTCTATAAAAAATCTGGCTTCGTAAACGTGTTATCAAAATTTTCAACTTTCATAAGAATTAACAATGAAAGTAAATTATTAGAAAAATTGTAGCACAAACATATGTTTTTACACTGAAGGTCAAAATTTACTCCCTTTTTTGGTGTTTGACCGATCTCCTTCTATTTGTGGTACGCGTCTTGATGTTGTTTTTCAAATGGAGGACCTACAGTTTCAACCGACTCCGAGCCGCAGATATTTTATATGAGGTTTTTCATGGCAAAAATACATTCGGAGGTTTGCCATTGCCTGCGACAACAACAATCGCTAATAGAAAAAAATTTTCGTGCCTCATGCACGGAGATTCGAACCTACGCACTTCCGAACCATGCACCAATCCACTCGCCTACGGTGGCCGCTTACTATACTATTGGCAACACCCTTGATAATATTCCGAAGGTAACCTTTTCAAGAATGCGCTTTATCCAGCAACGTCAAGTTCAATCTATGCCGTCACACCATAACAAACGTCTTTAAATTACGACGGGAACTAAATGAAGGTCCCCTCTTTTCGGATATATGATTACGGACGCCAGTTCCCAAGTTACTAATAAACTCCCAGAACTTAATTGGTACACCTCGTATATCTCAATATTTACCCCTTTCTTTTTCAACTTTCTCTTCTTCTCGTCGACGTTGAGCTTCCTGATGTTTCTGCCAGTTTGCGCGGTATTTTACCTGATCCAAAACTAAGTTAATACTGGTCCGACCATCCGCGCATTCGGAGCGCAGTTTATTCAGAAGGTCTTTAGGTGGAATCAATATTTTTGTGTACTGCTCCAATAACTTTGTGAAATACTGGAACAATGAGTGTTGGGGTCGTAAAAAGTCGAACTGAAAATTACGCTGTTCACGATTCATCAGGTTTGTCAGAAATTGTCGACCATTACGTGCTACAAACTGGGCTGTTAGTTTTACAATGTCTCTACATGCGATAAAAATACACAGTATATAAGGAAAGAATATGAGTAATGGATTCAAAATACTCACAAATCTAATGCAGAAATAGACGGCGGATCAGCAATAAACTCAAAATCAGAAGGAGGGTCTTTTGGCACGAATTGCTGCTCTGCCACTTGTTTTAAAAGTTCTTGCTGCTTCTGCTGAGCAGCACTAGTAACAGATAACTGCTTGATGCCAACAACGACACTTGGTTCACCAGATGCATCTGTGCTCAAGAGGGGTAAATGAACGGTTAAACTTTTATTTATCTTAGCATGTTACCTTTTCCTTCCCGAAATTCATTCACTTTATGCCTATAGTATGCGTGATATGGATCACCTCCACTTAAAAAATTAAATTTTGCGTTTCCTAACTCATTCTGCCGTATACGTGCTTCAAATTCGGGACCATTACGCGCTACAAAACTAGCCGTTTTATCGACAATGTCTTAAAAATTAAGTATTAATGCTAAGGAAAATCTTTAGAGAAATAGTAATTAACCAAAAATAATTTTATTATGCCTCGCAATTATTAACATTATGCATGTGACATATTTCAAAAGGATACTCCTCACCTCCGGTGGTGGATAAATAATACCAATTATAAGACCAGACATTGGCTTTGATTGTTCGTTACCCTGTGGCGGCGAATCCGCTCCATTGTTTGCTACGTCCAGCGAAGGCATTGTCCCTTACGAAGTAGATGTTCTAAAATTGTACGAAAAATTAATTAATTACAGAGAAATGGAACCTAAACACATTTTTTACAATAGAATATTACATTTTGAAAAACTTTCAACAGAAAATATTAATTTTTGCAACTCGATTCACTTAGTATGGAAGTTCCTGTCAAATTGCGATGTGCCATACAAGCCCCAATGAGAAAATTATCGATACTTTTAGACCAAGGCGAATTGAGTATTTAAGGTGGCGCCATTAAAAAACAGTTACTTAACTTTTCGCGATTTTGACAAGTCTGACGTCAGCTCCCTTCGCAATACAAAACAAACGAACAAAACAAACAAAAGTAGGAGAAATCGCATGTTTGTGAAAATTCAGTGAATAGCTTGGTAATATTGTGGTTTGTGAGGTTAAAACTGAACAAACTAATGAAAACGAAATACCGCGGGCTAAATTGTTAAAACACAAATTAATATAGAGTCTCCAAATAAATTTGTTTGCATTTTTGATGCGAAAGACACCGTGGCTAGCAATTTTGTGCGTATAATTTCTTGTGTGTCGATTGGTTTCGCCTACTCTTCTTCTTCACAAATAAATAATTTCCCTTCCTTTTGTTTGTTTATTGGTGGACTCTTACGACACGGCTAATTCGAAAGGTACAATCTTCTCTATCATTTGTGCTTTTAGACTATATTATTTGTGCTTAAAGTGGGAAGTGAGATTGCGGCCAATTTTCTCCTTGCTGCCTATCACTATTCCAGGATTTCCTTACGCCATGGTATTCTTAATTAACTCTTATTCGCATTTTTGAAAAGTTTGAATTCTTACATATTTGTGTACTATTTA
Source organism: Anastrepha ludens (assembly GCF_028408465.1). Taxonomy (NCBI): domain Eukaryota; kingdom Metazoa; phylum Arthropoda; class Insecta; order Diptera; family Tephritidae; genus Anastrepha; species Anastrepha ludens. Next base: position 76,557,955 of record NC_071498.1, read on the forward strand.
CGCCGTTACTCTTTGTTAGCGGAAAAGTCATTACAAAATGACATGACATTATTCTTTGTTTTGCATTCGCGATCAGCATTGACTGATTGGGCAATTTATAGCCAATTGAGCGATATTTTTCTGAAGGAGATTTCAAAAACTGCCCGGTACTTTTTGAAACGATTACCATATGGTACCTATTTCTTTCGTGCTTGCTTAAACCACTTGCGTCGCTCTTTCTGCCAGAAAGTTGAATATGACATGCAATAACTGTTTTCCGTATGGCGTAGCCAGCGAAGTTGCGGATTTTCGGAATGATGCTTTTAGAGTTAGGATTATAATATATTTGGAAAAACAAAATTCGAAATTTAAAATATAAAAATTACGAAATAACTGTCAAACTTGATTGGAAGATATGAAGATCGAAATAGTTACGTTTTTGATCGATAAAATAAAAATCTGGAAATGCCATTAAATATAACTGAAAAAATAAACACCCTACATTAAGTGTAAGTTCTTATTTTTATTAAATGTATTTCGGTCTCCGTTATTTCTTTTTTTTTCTGTTTTAGTTTGTTATTATGTTTTCAAATTATTATATTATATTTGTTTATATGACTAAACAATTAAAAATATAGATCGAGGTAGGATAGGGACAAACAAAAAAAAACAACTGGAACACGAGTACTCTGAATAGAATAGGTTTAGGGCCATGGCTGAAATTAATGCCGATTCGCGAAGAAGTATTCTTCACGGAATAGGGAATGGTAATGGTAATGATGAATAAATAAATAAATCACATACGTCTACTTCGCGTGATTATATTTGCACACCAAGGTTGGTTTTCGGATGGCGTTACTTTCTGCAATGAGTATCGTGCATTTCAATCGCATTCATTCAATGATGAAGAAGTAAGGATAGCAACGTTTTTTCTCACGGTGTACAGAAATGCTGAAGGTGGCGGCTTTAGAAAACCACCTTTATTTTTCGGGTTTTGTCAACCGATAGCGTTATCACTTCAAATAAACAAACAAAAGCAAGGGAAGTTACTTGTTTGTAAATATTCAGTGAATGGCTTGCTAAAATAGTGACTTAAGGTTTGTGATTTTTTCAACATTACGCCCTTTTTGGGTGTTTGGCCAAGCTCGAGAGACCCACAGTTTTAAGCCGACTCCGAACAGCAAGGAGGTTTTTCATGGCAGAAATACACTCGGAGATTTGCCATTGCCTGCGAGGAGCGACCGCTACTATTTAAACTTTCTTTATCATTCGGTATTACATTCCTAGAGATTCTAAGCTTCAATAATAATTGTTTCTATAATGAGCGATAACAGGCTAACTTGTCTATGGATACACGCTTTTTTCTGTAGTATGAATGCATAATTAATATGGATTTATGTCTACAAACCTTTCTTCTTTGCATGCTGTGAAGCTTTCGCTCATATTGCTCTTATTTTCGTTTGTTTATGGAATGGCACAATCTTGTGTTCTATCAATTTTGAAAAAAGCCTATAAATGTTATTTGGGATAAGTATTTAGTGAGGTTGTATTGGAATTTTTAGAAATTGCTTCCCAAATGAATGCAGTTTATGAAATGGCTTTGAATTTTGACGATTTTCGATAAGCAATAGGTGTGAGAAAATTTAAAGGCCAAATGGATTGAGTGGTATCAACGTTACAGTTTAATTAATTTATAAAAAATGTTAAATTATTGTAAATCAAATAAACCAAGAAGTGTAAATTTTATTAACGTAATTAAATAAAGTAAACTACGATTGAACCTCAATTATGAATGAAGGCCAAATTCACTGGGAATATCTGTTAACAGGCTTCCTGACTCATTGACTTCATACTTCTATTAATTGTGATTTACTTCTATTATCCGTGAAACCGGAATTTATACTTCGTGCAAATCGAATGGGGGCCGCCGTAGCCGAATGGGTTGGTGCGGACTACCATTCGGAGTTCACAGAGAGAACGTTGGTTCGAAACTCGGTGGAACATCAAAAAAAAAAAATTATGAAAAACATTTTTCTAATAGCGGTTACCCCTCGGCAGGCAAAGGCAAACCTCCGAGTGTATTTCTGCCATGAAAAAGCTCCTCATAAAAAATATCTGCCGTTCTGAGTCGGCTTAAAACTGTAGGTCCCTCCATTTGTGGAACAACATCAAGATGCACACCACAAATAGGAGAAGGAGCTCGGCCAAACACCCAAAAGTACGCGTGAGGAGCTTTTTCATGGCAGAAATACACTCGCAGATTTGCAATTTACTGGCGAGGCGCGATTGCTATTAGAAATAAAGTTTTCTGTCATTTCGGAGTTCACAGAGAGAACGTTGGTTCGAAACTCGGTGGAACATCAAAAAAAAAATTATGAAAAACATTTTTCTAATAGCGGTTACCCCTCGGCAGGCAAAGGCAAACCTCCGAGTGTATTTCTGCCATGAAAAAGCTCCTCATAAAAAATATCTGCCGTTCTGAGTCGGCTTAAAACTGTAGGTTCCTCCATTTGTGGAACAACATCAAGATGCACACCACAAATAGGAGAAGGAGCTCGGCCAAACACCCAAAAGTACGCGTGAGGAGCTTTTTCATGGCAGAAATACACTCGCAGATTTGCAATTTACTGGCGAGGCGCGATTGCTATTAGAAATAAAGTTTTCTGCCATTTGGTGTTTTATGCTTGAAGATCCGAACCTGTATGGTAGTCATGCACTAACCTATTCGGCTACGGCGGCCGCCATGGCCGGATAAATTACATTTTAATAAATATTTAAGTAGATTCGGAATTGAGCTGAAAGAAAAACCCCAACTCTTTGTGGAATTATATTCGTTCTAAGAAAGGTTGTTCCAATATTTTAACTTGTATGCGCTTTGATGGGACAATTTCTCAGTCGCGCATTAATTCTGTCAACTTTTTTGTGGATTACTTCAAATCTAACTTTGTGACTGATGTGAAACTTTTAACGCCTCTGTCTGTTTCCCTTCATACGATTCCTTGAATCCCGGTCTCTCATTAACTGAGATTAGATAATCTCTGACGTTATTATCCTTTACTTCAGTCTTTAAGTCGGGAAGTAGGAATGAAGTCTCAAATTATATGCCAATTTTAAAGTAGACAATTTGTTACAACCTTTTCCAAATACTTACTAAAGTAAAGCTTTCTTTCGCTGAAATGCTTATTAGTGGCCGGTCAACTATAATTAATTTAGTACCGTTTTCGGAATTCTCTGCTTCATCTTTAAAAAGTGGGATCCAGACAGATACCATTTCGACTGACTTGCCAAAAGCTTTTGCAAAGTTTCTTATTCTTCTTGCAGAAGTCGGAAGGTCTTGGTTTTCACTCGACTTTTTTATCTTGGTTGGCACACTAGTCAAACCTTTTCTAATCGCATTCATACTTATTAGTATTCTAAACCACTAATTCAACACAGTTCCAGATTTCATCGATCTGGGTCGATTGACTTTTGTAAATAGTATTTTTTTTATATATTTCTGAAGGCCTATAGTAACTTAGCGTTTCGACTCATATATACAAAAGATTTTAAAAATCCCTATGCAAGGAAATACTCTACAACGTTTAAAACGTACTCTATAAGGTGAGTACGCTTCTATAATGTGGAATCTAATTTATAGTTCTCATGGTTCGTTTTGCTCTTCAGCCGCCTACCTGCTTACAGTGCTCGTTGTCTGTCGTTGATTGAACTACCCTGTTCCACCTCACATATGTATATCAATGTTGCCAACAGAGTCTTGCATTTCCAATCACCCTTTTATCTGCATTCAATTAAAGAATTTGCACTTGCACCGATCTTTACAACGTAGTGAGTTCAATAAAATCCCAAAAATAACTAATATTGAGATTACAATGCAACGATCGCTGTTTATATCGAATATTGAACCACTGCACTTAAATTTTTATTTTACTGCTTAGCACAAAGGAAACATTTGGAAGGGAAACATTTTGTTCGGTGGAGAAGGACGGCCGCGGAAGAGAGAAGGGAATTTGTCTCCTGTACTAGCGACACGCTTTGCGCTTCTTATTCGTATTTCCAACCTTAAAGCAATTTTTGACAGTTGATTCATTCGTTTTCTTGTGGGATAAAGTTCTGAGTTCTGTGTTGGTTTTCAATCAAATGGAAGAAATCAACGATGACAAACATCAGAACGCTGCTTGGGAAATGCATGATTATTTTTGCTAGTAAAGTAGGTATAATTTAAAAAACTTAAGGAACATGTTTATGTTGAAATCTAATTTTTCCCCCCATTTCTAGACATTCAAGTTAATTTTAAGTTAATTATTTATATATGAAGTACTTTTTTATATAATTTTTTTTTATTCAAGTACAAAAATTTATAATATATGTAAATAAAAAAGACAATTTTTATTATTTAACCAGTTCGCAGTTTTCTTATTAATTTAAAGCCTTCACTATTTTTTTTAATTTTTGCTTTGGAAGGTACGGCTGACGTCATAGCTATCAGCTGTTGTTTGTTTACATGACGATCGTAGTGTCATGATCTTTAATAATTCGTTCGTGCATCTATAGTACAAAAACACAAGATTGTGTATGTATATGTACATATGTTATATGTATGTATATCAATTTACAAGGAATTTTGTGTCCAGAATGATTGCAATTTCATTATATATGTATGTATGTATGTGGATTCATACGAGAATGCCATATTAAGGCCGAAGCAGATTCTTATCTTCAATGATCTGTTTAATTATAGAATATTCAAAGCTTGCGTCAAGACGTGATTATTTGCTACCGAACATGAATTATTAAATATATAGTAGGCGCAGTTACAAGCTGCGTTTACGAAGAGAGGTAGTTTCACAGTACTCTTATAGCAAAAAGGGCTACAAATAGACAATTTGCCACTTTTAAACAACCTTTTGTTTCGTGAGAAGTTATTTATTTAAAAAGTTTACAAAAACAGGAAAAAGACAATTTTCAGGAAAATTACGTTCAACATGTTTGGCGTGCAGAGCATTTATCAAGATCACCGACTAATTAGTTATGTGCATTTGCAAACAGCCTTTTTCATCTTGATCACTTACAACTGGATGCTCATATCGGCTCTTAGTAAGTTGATTCTTCCTTTATCATAAATGCCAACTAACGATTTACATATATTTTTGGAGGTTATGATGTTGCAGGAGATAATAATTAAAATGACGTTATTATTCACAATTGTACCAGTAGTAATAATTTAAAGGACGGTCCGATAACCAAAAATCATTTGAAATAGCGATTTACAGTTAAAAGCTGTTTACGTGATTCAATTTTCACAGCCTATTTCTTAAATCAAAAGTTTAATACGTAAAAGGCGAGGCGATTTTTAGTTGAACTGGAATTTCGTATTTAGTAAGTGAAATGAATTTAAAACGCGAAATAATAAGACTTGGTATAATTTTTAAGCGTTTTAAAAGCTTTGTAATATTGATTTTATTATATATTACTCACCATAATTCCATTATTGAAATGGACGCACACATTGTACAAAATGTGGTCAACCCAGGGCTGCTCGAAGACAAATTGTATGCTTCAAAGTTCACAACTGTGCTGCGTGGAAAGCTTTCAAAATGGAAAATTTTTCCGAATATACATAGCTTTCATTATTTGCAAGATGATGTATGCCTTTTTTACATAAGTTAGATTTTCAAAAAAAATTTTAATGTTCATTTAAAGAAACATATATTGGAATTATAAACACCAAGAAATGAATTTAAAGTTACTTTGATTTGAGAAGAATATTTAGAACAAAAACAAAATACAGCATAAAACGACCTCACTACTTATTCAATGTGTTAAGTAAACTTAACAATGACTCAGACTGCATAGAGCACACAAGTTTTTTGATATATTCGAGTATTATTTTCTTCCCATTCTCTTGTAACGACCTTTCTAATCACTGTCGGTTGTTTATTTGATTCTTTCTTATACCATATATCGCCCAAGAAGCCTTCGTAGATTTTCAATTATATTGGGATCGGTCGATTGCAGTGGCGATTAAACCAAATGGAGACAAGAGAACAAACAGTGGAACAATATTTGATTTGTATTTGGGGTAGTAGTCTTGATTTTTTAATAAATTTAAACCCCAAACCAGAACGCGACCTCCACGGTGCTGAATTAGGGTGGCACCAGATAAACGTCTTTCCATCAGAACCAAAACGATTAAATTTGCTTACATCAGCAAAAATAAAGTCATTTTAAAAGGTGTCCTACCTATTGACATGGCTTTTAGTAAACTGCACTAGAACTTCATAATTCACCTGCAAACAAATGGTTTGTTTCGAGCTGTTTTTCCATGAAAATTGGCTTTATCGAGATCCGGATTATTCTTCTTCTTAATTGGCGCGATAACCTCTTACGTGATTTTGGCTGAGTTTAGCAAAGCGAGTCTGTAATTTCTTCGGTGTGTTAACCGGCGCCAGTTGGATACACTAAGTGAAGCCAAGTCCTTGTCCATCTGATCTTTCCAATAAAGAGGAGGCCCTTCTCTTCCTCTACTACTACCAGCTGGTCCCGTATCGAATAATTTCAGAAGGGGAGTTATGGTATCCATTCGGACGACAACGTAGCCGCTGGATCTTCATTCGTTGTGCCATGTCTATGTCGCCGTAAAGCTTATACAGCTCATCGCCCGCAATATTCGCCGTGCTCAACGTGCAAAGGTCCAAAAATCTTCCACAGAATCTTTCTTTCGAACACTTCAAGCGACGCTTCATCGGACATTGTCATTAGGACGGTCATGAGAGCCTCAATTGCCTACTTAGTTGAAAGTAGCACTTGTTGGCAAAAGAGATTCTTCGTTGGATTTCAAGGTTGAAATTATTATCGGTGTTAATGATGGCCCCTAAATAAACAAAGTCGCTTACAACCTCGAAATCATAACTCAACAGGGACGTGGGTGCTGATACGCGAGTGCGCCGACTGTTTATTTGAAGACAGGAGGTATCATACTTCGATTTGTCCCCGTTCATCACCAGACCATTTACTTTGCTTCTTCGCCCAGTTTGGACAAGGCAGAACTAACAGCGCGGTTGTTAAGGGCAATAATGCCAAAATCATAGGCATACGCCAACAATTGTACGCTCTTATAAACAATTGTGTCTGGATACTGGTACGAGGTACTGTCGAATGCAGCTTTGAAGTCGACGAAAAGATGGTGTGTGTCGATTCTTCTTTCATGGGTCTTTTTCAAGACTTGGCGTATTGTAAATATCTGGTCGATCCAGATTACGAGATTTTATTATTACATTTGAACCTCTTTTATTAACATTTGTGGTTTGGTCTTTGGCATGATTTTTCTCAATATCCATGTTTTTTGTCAGCTTCTGTACAAATTTTTTTTGGGCCTTACGACCTTTGTGAAGCTCTCTATTTGCACGGATAAAGAGTTGTATTATGTATTTCATGTGCTGCATATGGATCAAATTGGCACCAAAGCAAGCAAATAGAACAAATACAGCAGCAACTGACATTTCTATGAAGAAGCAAATTATTGAAAAACGAAAGTTAAGAAAAAGATGGCAAAAAACTAGATCACCTGACGACAAGAGAAAACTAAACTTAGCCACAAAAATTCTAAAGGATACTTTAAACAAATCAAATAACAAAGAAATCGAAAACTATTTGAAGAACCTGACTCCCAATAAAGAGACAAACTACTCTCTATGGAAATGTACTAAAACATTAAAAACCCAAATAAAACCTCAACCACCACTAAAGAAAGACAATTCATGGGCCGTTACAATAGAGGAAAGGCGAAAACTTTAGCAAAATGCTTTGAAGAGGTTCTATCAAATGACGAAGAAACGAAAATTGACAACCAAAACAACTACCAGCATGATTTTACAAAAATAAAAAGGACGAATACATACGAAATAATAGCTTGCATCAAAAAAGGAATAAACCATAAAAAAACACCCGGAAATGACTTGATAAGAGGAAAAGCATTAGCGGAGCTACCAACCAAGGCATATATATTTTCGCGAAACGTTTTTAATGCAATGTTTCGCTTGCAATATTTTCCGAAACTCTGGAAAGTGGCAGAGATTATTGCATTGGCAAAACCGGGTAAAGATCCAACTACCGTATCATCTTATAGACCAATAAGCTTCCTACCGACAATATCTGAAATTGCTGAAAAATTACTGCATGATCGACTAATTTCGGAAAAAAAAAAACGTATAATACCAGATCATCAATTTGGATTTAGAAAAAAAATTCAACTATCCAACAGATCCATAGAATTACAAATAAAATTCAATCAGACGTTGAAAACAATCGTTATTGTGCGGCAGTATTCTTAGACGTAACTAAAGCGTTTGACAAAGTGTGGCACAAAGGCTTACTTACATAAAAAGCTACCTAACTGACCGAAGTTTCTATATTAAATATGACAATCAATGTTTAGATATTCATCAAATAATAGCTGGAGTTCCGCAAGGAAGCGTTCTTGGACCACTGTTATATGTTTTTTTCACCGCAGACATACCATCTCCTGACGAAACTAATTCATCAATTGCTACGTTCGCAGACGATACAATACTACTGGCATCGGACAAAAGCTTAACTATCGCTACTGAAAAACTGCAGCGATACACAAACGCAGTTAAGGAATGGTTCGATAATTGCTGCCTAAAAATAAATGAAGAAAAAACAGTACAGGTTATATTTACTACCAAAACAAAATTTACTGCAGTCCCAATTAAAATTAATGACAAAGCAATTACAATTAAACCAACTACTAAATACCTTGGAATACATTTGGATTCGAAACTAAATTGGAATCACCACATAAAGCAAAAGATCAAACAAATAAAAGAAACACTTCGACAACTTCATTGGTTAGTCAGCACAAAATCCAGACTTACTATACAGAACAAGCTATTAGTGTACAAAGCTATGATTAACCCAATCTGGCTATATGTACTACAGGTGTGGGGAACGGCTAAGAAGTCTCATATATATTAGTAAAAATTCAACAACAATCGAAGATTCTTCGAATCTTGACCATGTCTGACAGGCACACGAACAATGATGACATCCACAGGACTTTTAATATAGCAACAGTAGTCGAAGAGACCAAAAAAATAGCAAGAAGGCACTTTGAAAAAATACAGGAACACAATAATAAATATATATACTGCACATTTTAACAATATTTTTCTCCGAATTATCATCTTTAAAGATCTGAATCACTAATTCCTGTGTTTTCACAGACTACGGTGACTACCTCCGGTATGTTAAAGTTCATCCGATCTCTCACAAAATGAAAATCACTTTAAGAAACGATTTAGAGTAGCATGCAAACAAATTTGCGAAGTTTGCAAGTCGAAAAGTCGGCGCCAGTAACGGTAAAAATCCGCACATGAAAAAAGCTTCAAGTTGCTTTACGATTTTTTAATATACATAACACATATATATCTTTGAATATACATACATTAAAGTTTTTCCAAACATTTATACATTTTGAATGAGGGATCACTCGAAAAAGCCGAGTCAAGTACATATATATGTAGTATTTATTGATATTTGTATTTTATACGATTGCATTTTCATACGACTGTGGATTCACCTGAGCATAGAAATAAAAGAATATAGCTAATAAAATTCATGGCGGACTTTACCTTGGATCATAATGTAATGATGCAAAGTGTGAAAGTTTAATTTTAAAACAATATTTCGGAACTTAATTATTTTTGGAAAAAAAATCATCTTTGTCGTTTATTTAGAGTCCACTCCACTTATTTACATAAAAAAATTATATTAATTTTTTACTTATTTTATTAACAATGCTTTATGTCAAAACGAATAATCGTACAAAACTGTTTGTCCTTAAAATGTTGCACAAAGCGTTTAGGTTATGGTTAATATTTCACTTTTATTTAATATTTAAACGTCTTACTATAGATTCTACTAAGTTTTTACATACATATGTATGGTGAAATATTGAACCATTCGGTTTTCAGAGCTTCCTTCAGTTCCTGTATACTTTAGGGCAGTGGTAGATGAGCCACATGTTGGCAACCATGGAGGTGTGCTTGGGGTCGTAATAGAAAAAAAATGCAATATACCCAACGGTTCTGCACTTTGCTTAACATTAGCTTTAATAATATTCAGATATTAAAATCTATCTATATTGTCTTTTACAAAATTAATAACTTCCGATACCTGCGTTTGAAAAACACCACCATGCTCAACAGTAGCCTTTATATTTTGCGGCTGAAATTCAGTGTCGAGCTTTCTCCAGGCATAACACTTTCCATCTATATTATCTTACAATTTTTAAATGTCAGATATTGTTCGTTCGAAATGGACACTGTTTTAGGGCCACCCGTTTGGATGTTTATACGACGAAGGCCTAGAGAAAAAAAAAATCCAACGTAAGAATCATGTTGGTTTTTAAGAATAAGAGTAATGGAATGGGCGCTATGACCAACGTAATATGTTGTATCTATAGTGGATAGATATCGTCTATATTCAGATTTAGCTTTTTTATTTGTTAATACATCCATATATGTATGTTGGAAACACTACTACACTTATACAAATATTTTTCTTTTTTTATAAATAGACATTAAAAAACTCAACGGAGGAAACACGGAATATCTCAGTAATATTTCCCCGGAGGACTGGAAATCTGATTTAGACTTTGGAATCGAATTTATAAATAGGCAAGCAAGGTAAATACGAAATAATAATAATGAAATTTTAATTAATAACTCAGCAAAAATAATAACTTAACAAATCAGTCCTGCCCGTAGGCTAGGTATTTTTTTTAGTTCGTGTGATTTCAGAGGTTTATTTAGTTTTCCAACCTGCTATATATTTATGGAGATGTATTATAAACAAATTTTCTAATAGGCTAGAAGAAAATCTTGTTAAATCACGCGTATTTGTCGAAAATGGCAGCATATCACACGTACAGCTTTTAGACGCCTTGCCGAACGAAGAAGCCAGACGAGACAATGATATCGCTAGGAAACTATTGGCAGCCAGTCTTTATGTGTTCAATAGTAGATGTACTCCACATGGCATAGAAGGTGAAGATTGCGAGCATTTTTTGGCCATGAAGTCACTTCCAGCAAACAGCGAGTTATTAAACGAGTGTTTACGAATTATTGAAAGCCGCCGAAATGGACACAACTCATTTCGACGGTTACTAAGTCGCTTTTATAAGGATGGTATCTATGAGGTAGCATATATTAGTATGTGTGCACATTTCATGTATATTTTAACTGAAATTAATTGTAGATGTTTTCGGATAATCAACTTATCTCACCTTTGTTGGTAAGCAAACAATTACATAGTTTGAGTTTGAACACGAAAATAAGGGATTTGGAAGATGTCGAAAAGAATTTAGCTGTGATTCAATGGGCACAATTTATTGAACATGATCTCAGTAAACCTGTTGTAACTTCAATGAGTAAGTACTAATAATGTAATGAAAACAATTCAATTATTAGTAATTGTTTATAGGAGATGGAAGCCACATCGAATGCTGCAACAAAGACAGTTTTGAACTCGGTCCGCGCCATCGTCATCCTTCTTGTGTGCCTTTGATATTAAATAGTGGAGAATCCACGTACGACAAAGTCAACTGTTTGAATTACGTTCGCAGCGCTGTTGCTGTTAGCACAAAATGTACTTTCGGCGCAGTAGACCAAGTAAAACTCTTCAAATATACTGAACTATGATAATGAAATACATTTTTTAAATATTGCAGTTGAATCAGGCGTCATCCCTTTTAGACCTTTCACAACTATATGGTTTTACAGATGAAGCACAAAGGCACATGCGTTATTTCCACAAGGGTCAAATTAAGAGCAGTGCAAATGGTGGCGGATCAGCAATTTATACCGATCAACTACCTAAGATAACTTCGAATTTGGGAAACTTTTGCGCTTTTAAAAATTACTCACATCAGCCTGGCCAGTGCTTTATGGCGGGAGATTCCCGCGTCAATAGTAGTCCGCTCACCATTTCAATTTATACGATATTTATGAGAAATCATAACCAGATAGCCAAAAAACTTTCCTCCCGACATCCATTATGGAGCGATGAAGTGCTTTTCCAAACAGCAAAAACTCTCAATGCTCAAATCTATAGGAAAATTGTCTTTGACGAGTGGTTACCCATTGTATTGGGTGAAGACGCTATTGTGAAAATAAAACAAGGATCCCATAGTAAGGATCCTGAGGATGAAAGAATTTCGAATGAATTTGCTATAGCAGCAATGCGCTTTTATCTGTCGATGTTGCCTAATGCCTTAAACAATTTTACTAGAGCTCAACGTCTACAGTATACTACCTCCGACTACTTATCTAATACAAACAGGTAAGCTTTTGACTACTTGGCTTTTGACTACAAGTATAGTATAACTTTTAATACAATTTTCTAAAGCAATATTCTTCCCAGCGAGAATATAATATCATTGATTGATCAAACATATAAACCCGATTTGGGATACACTTCTAAAAAAATAGATTCCATATTTGAATCCATTTTTAATCAGCCTGCTATGAAATTGGATACTATATATGAAGACAGTGTAAGTGATTTTAATTAGTTTATCATAGCACATTTTGAATAACCCGGTCGTTTATATCAGCTAATTTTAGATAACTTAAACACAAATAGACCCACCCATAGTGATCTCCTTGCTTATGATATTCAGCGCGGTCGAGATCACGGTTTGAAAAGCTATATAAATTACATCGAGATTTACACCAGTCAGAAAATCGGAAGCTGGACGGATCTGGATCGTTTTATAGCTATAGATGTATGTAATAATAAGTAATTTTATTCACATAAATATTTGAAACATTTAATTGACTTTCAGGATTTGAACAAATTGAAATCCATTTACAGCGATGTGAACAAAGTCGATCTGCTGGTTGGAGGCATGGCTGAAATTAATTCATTCGGTGCTTTAGTTGGTCCGACTTTTAAGTATATTTTGGGTACGTATTTTCTGAGAGAAAAATACTAAGTTCTACAACAATTGTACTACATTTAACCAAGAGGAGGAAGAAACATTGCATTCGTATTTAAATATCTAAGACTATACTGTTCGAAATATCTTTTTCTACAAAGAAATAATACAGGTTGGCAATCAAAAAGCTGTTGGAATAAATTGAACCGCTTATGTAATTTGATGTGCTGAAAATGAAAATGATATCAGAAAATGTCTGAGACATCAGGATTTTTCACAAAATGCGAATTCAGATTTAGCATATTTTCCCTGGTCTTAACTATGAGATCTTGAGAAATATTTGTAGGACTTTCATCATATAAAAAGCATTTTCTGAATCAAGTCTTACAATAAGTAAAAAAATTAAAAAAATTATTAAAAAATTAGTCAGCCAATTTTATAACTTGATATTATAATACATAGAGATGCAAAAACATGCATGCGGTATCAAGCAATGCCGTGAGTTTTCATGTTCACATAACATGCTTACTACAGAGTGTTTTTTAACTGCATTAGAACTATCGATATCGATAACTATACTTTGGCAACGTTTAACGACAGAAGAATGCTCCCAAATTGTTGAAATTTACTTTGAAAAAAAAAAAGAAATCTGTTCGCGAAGTTCAAAGATCGAATAGATCGAATTATCAATTCGTCGTCGTTCTCAACATGTATTGGCCTTTATCCTTCGACTATGTTGAAACTTTTACTTAGGATCTTGGCTTACGTCCCTATAAAGTAGATCTCGTGCAAGAATTGAAGTCAAATGACCGTAGTTTAAATTTATTATTTAGATTTATTGGAAAATGTAGTCAAAAATTGGACTGATCGAATGGACCATGTAACTCGATATCATGTTCAAAAAATAAATGGCATGAAAGTATCTACCAGATTATAATAAAAGGAAAATTCCTTCCAAAAATATTTCTGGTTGGTATTACCATTCTAAATTCTCTAGCTCTTGAAATACCACCCTTGTATGCTGCCTATTCAATCCTTAAGCTTGATGAATTGATATCAAATAGATATCTTTTGCTGACGTTTTGCCGTTGCAAAAAAGGGAAATTGAATTGGGAAAAGTTATATTTCATTTTGAGGGGAAGCTGCAAGTTTTTAATGGATAAATTTTTACTTATCAAAACCTGCAAGTGAGAATAACAATATCAGTTCGTCCGGTAAGCAGACAAAAATTTAAAATTTATTTAGTGAAGACATTTACAACAGAAAATGTGAGTACTATTTTATTGAGTTATCCTACGTTATGAACTAGGAATCGGTTATTATTCTATTCGGACGGGAGGGACGTGAATAAATGCAAAAAAAAAAACAAAGAAACAAAAGAAATAATGTATTCGAGTTCTGAAAGCGGTGATGAGGGGAAAAATAGTTCGTTGGAGCTAATACGAATGACTTCTCTTTGTTCTATAACGAAAGAAATCCCAAATTTCAAGAAGCTTGTTAAAAAGTATCAGCTATTAGTATTGGTTTCTACAAACTACACATAAATTGGACAAATGTACTTATGTTCCAATGTTTATTAGCTACTTCAGTAGGCACATAGTCAATTGGCCCATTGATGAGGAAAACCATAAAAAAGCGAATATTTTTGAACCAGACATAAGACACCAGACATTTCGAAGCAATTGATAATTATGAGTATATTCTAGAAAATACAAATTAATTGTCATTTATCATTGTTATTTTCAAATTACAAATTACTTAACTGTTAAATATACATATAAGTATTGTATATTATATAAAAATTTTTCCATTGAATTCATTTATATTATATTATTTTTTCAGTTTTTCAGCTTATTTTAATTCAGTTCTTAATTTTGATATAACAATAACTAAAATAACGAAAATAGAGTGTAAAACTCCAATGATTTTAAAATACCTCTATTAATATCTTAGTAACGCTTGAGAACACCAACAAGCAGATATCTACAGCAAACCAAAGGTGTTTATGTAATTTAGAAGGTTGGTGGGATTTAGTTTGGAGCACTGCCCCAGGCTGTCGAAAAAGGAGCACCTTAATCGTCTAGCTGCCAATTCCGGACATTTAAAAAGAAAGCGCTCAACAGTCTCCTTCTGTGAGAGGTCTTCACAGCTTCTGCAATGGCGATTAAATGGCTAGGTTTAAGCTTTTATGCGGTCGTGCCCATCGTCCAAAGATCGTCAATTACTGCTGCGAGTTTGGAAATTGAATAGCATGGAGTCCCCAGAACTTTCTGCGTATATTGTACTGAGTAATACTTTGTGTTAATTTCTACGTGCGTTGCGGAAGAAATCGGTTCCACATCAGCCGAACTTGCCTTGATAACTGTTTGAGCGTCCATATTTGTTTTCCTTTGACTTATTGCTTAACTATTGCCCAACCATTTTCTATAGAGTTGGCATCAGCTGACCGTGAAACCCAATCCAACATACATACTATATCGATCCCATTTTACTGTTCCCACTCTATGTATCTTCGGCTTCAATACTTGGGATCGCTCTCCTCTTGTAAAATCTAAGGTTGGCTAGTTCTTCCAAATATATTTTATTATATGTTTAACAGTTCGTTGAAGTTGCCGGTTATCAGCAGAACACCAATGAGCAGCGGGTTTCACAATGTATTTCAGAATTTGAGGACTCCTGCATGTAAAATTCCTCTAATTGTGTCTTTAAAACATAAGAACTACTTTACCATAAACCTGCTTCAGTTTCACCTAACGATAAAATAGGCTTTGTCACACAAGCAATGATATTCTGATCTTGCTTTGGAGAGGTATATTTTTCGAACCTTGTCCGACGAAGTTGTCAACGTTTTTAACTTCGGTATACCGTTGCACCCACTTATTTATGAACATTTTTGACTTCTTCATATATTTTGCTGCAGATACCCGTGACACTTTCAGACCTATAGGAACACTGCTTTAAATCCTTTTTCATGCGCGGAACTAATTTTGTAAAAAAAAACACGCTTTCTAAATTTCTCTCAAAACTAACAAATTGCACAATGCGTATTGCGAACATTATACGTATATTTAGCAGGTTTTATAATCCACTTTGGTTGAAATGGAATGCGAGTTAATCTCAAAAACCAAAAAAGTCACCGGGCTTTCTGGCACTTCGCACTCACGCATTTCAGCCTTTGGTTTCTTCCCTCCGATAATACGTCCCTCTTCCTTTTCAGCTCCCGGTAGCAATTCCTCATAGCCAGTATATTTTGTTTGCGTTGCAGCGTAACGAACCAGAAATGTTGCTTCAGTGCTCGTACGTGCTGAATTGTTGGATTGTACTCTCTGAGAGCAGGAATGAGAGTCAAGTGCCGGATCTTCTTTGTTGTCTGTTGCGATTGCAGCTTTCCGATGTCGTACATTCTTTGCGTGGTTAGATGTACATTACAGGCAGACTACCATGTTCCAAGCCTCGGCAAAGTCGATCAGCCTGAGCCCGTTAATGGATATTTCGTTGTGCAGGCTAAATTTCCCGAATGTGGCACCAAAAATTCCCTCTTCGTCCACTGTGGCATTGAAATCGCCAAGCACGATTTTTATGTCGTGGCAGGGCAGCCCTCATGGAATCAACCTTTGGTCGCATCGTATTTCTCTTCCGTCGGGGCCGGGGCGCAAAAGAGCGAGGTGTTGAAAACATTTCACTTTGATGCGGATTATTGCGAGACGCTCCTCCACCGGAGTGAACGAAAGTATTTGGCGACGAAGTCTCTCTTCCACTACAATTCCGAGTTTGCGCTCCTCAACATGACAGATGTTGACGGCGCAAGGTCCAATGGTCTTCAATTAAAATTCCTTAAATTTAAGAAAAGTTGTTATCAATTATGAACATGAGAGCTAGAGATATGCATAAGTAGTTTTAAAAGATAACTATTCCAGTACTCGCAGAAGTTTTAGGTTTTTATTGCTTGCTATGGTGTACATGCATGTGCACATTTGTATATACATATATATAATTCGGGGTATTTGGCCGAGCTCCTCCTCTTATTTATGGTGTGCGTCTTGATGTTGTTCCACAAATGGAGGGACCTACAGCTTCAAGCCGACGCCGAACGGCAGTTTTTTTTGAGGAGGAGCTTTTTCATCGCAGAAATACACTCGGAGGTTTGCCATTGCCTGCCGAGGGGCGACCGCTATTAGAAAAATGATTTTCTTAATTTTGGTGTTTCACCGAGATTCGAACCAACGTTCTCTCTGTAAATTCCGAATGGTAATCACGCACCAACCCATTCGGCTACGGCGGCCGCCTTTTGCATACTTGCTTGTAAAAAAATTTGAACTGTGGAATACGAGTATTTCAATTATTATTTGCGTAAAATGTATACAAGTTAAAGACCCCAACTATAATCAGCTTATAAACAATTTGCAAATATGTATGTTTGGTATGTGGCACGAAATGGGAAAGCATAGAATTGTGAAAAATATTACTATTTTAGGATATATAACATTGTACAAGTAATATTATTTTGTGTAAGACATTTTATATATTAAAATACCGACGTACTTAATATATAATCTAAATACCTCAATATTTGAAGCCCCAAGCTTTCGAAAAGATGGACTTAATAAATATTTTGAAAGTCTTAAATTTATCAAAGGTAATTAGCTCATTCATATGCAGCCAATAAAAGTTATATCACAGAAAAAATCTCCCTATCTGATGCAACTACCATAACGATTTCGAAAGTAACGAAGAATTTATTACAAGCAATTTGGTAAATACGTGTTCAAAACTGGTGTAACGGTTAATGTGCAACGACTGCAATGCCAACATTTAACATTCTCCCTTATGTAATCGTGCTGTTTGTATGCAATTCACCCAACCATGAATTTAGACACAAGTGGCAATTTGTGAGTGTCGTCAGTGTTGACAGCAAGTCTGTTATATACAAGTCAAAATATACAATTGGTGGCGATTTAATCGATTTAAATATTTTTTTGAAACCAGTGGTTAAATATAGTACTGGTTGGTTGGTTGGTGGGCTTGCTTAAGGTTGTAGGTGGGCCATAACGTTCTGCTATTTTTGCATTTCGTCTGGTCTCTCCATCTACAATCCTCGATTCGGAGGTATTTTAGGGAAATTTCACTATTGACTGCACCTAATAGTGAGAATACCGATTGCCTGAAAGACACTGCAAGCATTAGGGAGACGCACAGATTTTTCAATTTTAAGTCTATGAGTATATACATATATGCCAGCTCCAACATCGCAATCCATTTGACTGCCATCTGTATAGACTGTATCGAAGATGTTTAGTGAGAATCCCTTTTCCATTCTTTTCTAGATGGAGAGAGAGTGGCAAAATTCCTACTGAATGTTACCATCGGGACGATGTATTGAGTCCTCTTCGAGGTATACTGGGTTTGCCGCAGTAGTAGACTGGCAGGGCCATGAGTTTTTTCCTTCCAGCGACCCACTTCATTTAACCTAAATGCACTCATAGTTGCCATTTTCTTGATATGTAGATCTACCGGAATAACGTGTGTCAGTGCCTTCCTAGGACATGATCTGATTGCACCGACTGTTATTGCACAGGCTGGTCTTTGTAGTCAAACAAGTAATTTGATGTTGTACACTCTCTCTAGAGCTTTCCACCAAACCTCCGAGCCATACGTTAAAATTTGTCGTATAACCGCCTTATACAACCATAATGTATACTTGGGTTGAAGACCCCATCTTCTTCCTAGCATACGTTTACAAGCATATAAAGCGATTTCTGCTTTCTTTACCCGTTCTTCAATGTTTATTTTCCAGTTAAGTTTGAAGTCCAGAATTACCCCTAAGTACTTTGCACTGGTTGAAAGTGAGAGGGTTTGTCCGTTTATATGTGGTAGAGTAAAAATTGTTACCTTATATTTGGTCGTAAATAGATCTCTTAGTTATGTTGATATTACCCATATTAGCTCTAACGATCTTGGTTTCTAGCATAGAGATTTCCAATTGCTGATACAATTTTCCACCCCTGAGTCTATTAACGCCCGTTGGATAGCATCAGTGCACCTTCTATGTCAAGAAAAGCTGCTATGGTGTTCTGTTTGCTTGCTAGCTAACCGTATATTGTTCGGACTACGTCGTGAAGCGCTGTCTCCGCCGATTTGCCTTTGAGGTAAGCATGTTGCGCAATTGATATACTAGAGCTCCCCACCGTGCTCCTAATATGTATGTCTTAAAGCCGTTCAAATGTTTTAAAAAGGAAATACGACAGACTAATTGGCCTAAAGCCCTTAGCTAATTCATGCCCATTCTGCCTACCTTTAGTATGAAGACGAATCTAACAAGTTTCCAAGTAGCCATGGTAGAATATTATCAAGAGTTTCCTGTAACATCGCTATCGTGAGCGCTACATCCCGGAAAAAGTGTTTAAGAGAAGTTCTAGAGACTCTTCAGCCGTAGAAGTCCAAGTATCATCTAGCCTCTTGGCTCAAGAAGCCATGGAATGATCTTTGAACAAAATACGGCGGAGCCTTGTAGAACCTCTGGTAGATTTGATCGAAGAACAAAAATCTCTCGAGCTCTCTTTCTTGGCGCCCCTAGTTGACTTTTTGCACTGTCTTTGACTTCCTCTGTACAGTTGCCAATTACCTATTGAGCAGCTGAGATTAATTTGATTATTTGATCTGGGATTAAGGGAAGAAATTTCGAGAGCTCATTGCTCCACCAGGGACGATAAGATTTTTTGCTATATTTAATTGGACACGACGTTTTGTAGGCCCTACTGAAAGTCTTCTCCAATGTTTAAATCCTCCTTTCAAGATTTTTCGTGAGAGTGATTTGGCTGATCGGAATTCTTACCAACCTATTATTCATTTTTGAACTTTTTCCATTTTTGAACTAGTTCTTAATAGATTTCGATACGGTAAGGGTGTATCTACCCTCAGATCCAGCTCGTAAAGGATCAAGCTGTGATCGGAGAAAGAATTTTTGTTGGAGACCCTCCATTTGTCTATCCTTACTGAACTCATTCCGGACAGTAAAGTAACATCAATCACTTCCCTCCAACCCCAAAAGTACTCCGTACTAGGAAAGGTGAAAGTGGGGATATTACCTCTGTTACATACTGTCAGGCTAGTATTAATAATAAAATCGTAAAAAGACACCTCGTTCGTCTCCGAGCTGCCCCATAGAGAGAGCCTTGCGTTGGCATCACATCCGAGTAGCAGGTTTTGGTTTCTAGCTTCAAGCACAAGCCGACGAGCCTCTTTCGGTGGTGCTGGCCGATCTTGTACCACGTATATAGAAGCCAGTATTATGCCAACACTGTCAGCGGCTGTAAACAATATGAAGGGATTAAAATTATATTCAAATGTCAAATATTCAGTCCGTTTGTAGAAGAGGTTATGGTTGTCTCCAGTAAACCCCTTCACCTCGGTACTACGCACCAAGGGTTCCTTGATTAATACTATGTCGACGTCCTCCTCCGCCAGAAGAACGGTTAGGTTGTCTGTTGCAATCCGGGAGTGCTGCAGGTTTATCTGGACAACCTTCAGACCCATGCTACTGGTCATATTACAATTTATTGGCGTCGTCAAGCTGCACTCCTGGGAGCTGCTCGTTAGCGCCATCGATTTTGGTAGAAGCGGCGTCGTCAAGTTGCATGAGCAACGATTTTTTGGATTTTTGGTTCTTTCTGAGTTCATTACTGTTTCGTACGGCCACCTGCCCCGCCTTGTCGCCATGTGCGGTGACCAAACAGGATATCGGGGAAATAATAAAAAAAAATAAGACCACCGTTACAACCTGAGGCGGCCTGGTGTCAGGAGGGCTCCGTTCGAGGACCACCTAATTTCGTTCTCACCCAAAAGGCACGGGTGGCATCACACCTTGGGTTGGGGGGGTTTTGTTTTAACGAAGTTTACATCTTCGTCCTGTGTGGTTCGCGGGAGATGTCCTCCACCTCCCATATTGGGGGGCGTTCCCCTATCCACCACCTGGGGACGCGCCCTCTAGGGATAACAGGTTCTCGCGTACTACTACTCAATATTGAAATAACACATACATGTTTAAATGTAAAAGAGGCTTTTCGGCTTCGATCGATATTCACTTTCTTCATCACTGGCGTATGACCGCTCAAGCGATTTCGGCATAAATCAACAAAACTAAACAGTAATTGCCATTGCCACGTCAATAAGTCCTCCTCAACTTTTCCCTAATCATATATTACGTCTCTTCTATTCGCCATCTCCCCACTCGCTATCTCTATGTTCTATTAATTTAACGAAAAATTTGCATGCGAAAGCAACAACAAAGTTATAGAGTAAAAGTACGTTCACATATGCTTTAATTACTAATAAACCCACAAAATTAATCTACCCGTTCACATATGGCAGATTACCTGCAAAATTGACAGTCAACTGTCAATACAGTTGTGAAAGGTTTTTCTTCATAGAAATTATTTTGGTCGAATATTTCGGCGTTTTTGGTTTGTTTAATTATTGCTAAGGATATTAAGAAAATACAAGGAATAGCTAATTTAATTGTGGGATTGACTGCTAATAATAAACAGTTTGAGAAAATCCGTAAACGATGTTTACTGAGGATTCAATAAATTATGGCAGCAATACCCATTCGAAACTAGATATTACACTTTATAATAAGTAATAAGAGGATACTCGTTTATGGACACACGCTTTTTTTCTGTTATATTAATACATAGCAAATAATACCTAACAAACATTTTATTAGAATTATATCTGCAAACCTATTTTCTTTGCCGGCATCCATTTTATTTAGATGTTACTTTGACGTTTTTCTTGTCACTCGTAAAAATAATGATCTATTACCAGAGAACACAGGGTGGTTTGTCCAAAAGTATGGTTATTATCTAGGATTATTTTATAATCTAAGACTTTGGGAGTGAAATTTTGTATGGGAATCTCGCTTTTTAATTACGGATTGGGAATTAAGCAAGAAAAAGTAGATCATCTACTTATGTATCATATACGTGAACGTATTATAAGATTCGCCGCTAGCGAGCATGGATATAGCTCATTAGACTGGCAAAACTCACTGTCGTACAATCTTATGTAATTTAAGGCCGCTCCATTCCCGCGTTGCCAATATGTGTTAATTTTTGCCAGTTGCTTCATCTATTCGCCACTTGCTAACGCTTGACGAAAATAAGAGGTCCATTCTTCTTATGCTTCATAGAGAGAATTCTGAAGTATGAAAGGACGTTCCTGTAAAATTGCCTACTCGGCTAAAATTGTTTTCATTGGCAAGGTGTATAACCTTTTTATTTCCAGGCTAAAATTTTAATCGGTGTTATATATATATATATATATATATATATATATAAATAATATATGTATATTGTAAGTAAAATGAATGCGTGTGGTTATATGTTAATGAACAGGTGGTGTTAGTTTTAGGCGCCAAAAGCAATAGTATATTTTTAAATGGAACAGTGGGCGCGCAAGTGACACTCCCGTTGATTTGTTGTTTGTATTATTTGGAAATACACTGTGCAAATATACATACATACATACTAATTCATATCCTTCCGTACACATTTACGTATTACTGTAGCTCTGCTCTACTTTGTTGGTTACAAATGGTAAATAAATATAAATTTTAAAAACTATTGTAAATGTCAGTGAGGGAACGAAACGTGCCATTATGGCTTACATTTTTTCCCGATTTGTTGCTTTGTACTCCGTCTCTTCCCTTCCAGTATGACCAGCGCTTTATAGGCCCGTCAAAATGGGTCCATTTCGCTCGTTGTGACAACGAATTTGACTGACAGCCAAATAGATTATGCATATTTGAGTGGAAGGTGTCCCATTCGTGCTGTACGCCATGACTTAACTTTCTCTCTTTTTAACGTAGCCATGTCTCTAAAAAAAACCAACCAACAAAAAAGAACCTATCTTAAAATGAAACAGAGGGAGGCTATCCCTACAGGTTTTCTCCCACAGGGAAGAATATCTTCTTCTTTTATAAGGTCGTCTTCGCAAATTTTTTTAGCTAATTAATAAAAAGAATAATTCAAAGATGCCTTCTTTTATTTTCAAAGTTTTTACCCTAATTTTTAATATATTATATGTAAGTGAATCAATTAAATTCTTAACATATATAATTTCTCATTTAGTACCATAAAATGTAACCCTTTACTTTCAGTAAAGGGTGATTAAGATATTTTAGCATTCTTTAATGTAATGGATTTCCTATAAAATACAAGTGGAGCGTGGAACATAATATCTTTTACAACTTTTATTTAGAATTTCGAGCAGGGAAACACTGAATTGCCATTCCCTTTCAAAATTCAGATCCGCCGAAACTATGTAATTATTGAAGCGTAACAACCCATGCCGGCATTTCCTAGTATTAAAATAAAGTCGTATAAGTATATTATGATCTTGTTTTCTCTGAAACAAATTTATATGGTAAAGAAAAACGGTTTTTTTTAAGTATATAAATACGTTTTAATAGTTTATAGTGTTCTATACAAAATTGAAAAATGCTTGATAAAAAAATTACACTTTTCAAACCATTATATTATATAATATTAATTTGTTTCTCTTGGTAAATGTGATCGTTATAAAACTTCATATTTCTTCTTTCTTGTGTTAAGGTAGATCATATACAAATTTTCAGCGAAATCGACCCTGTTGCATATATGATATATATTTGACCACGGTAGGGATGAAGTTCCACGAACAAATCCGTTATGAAAAATTATGCGCGAGTGACTGGATTGCCGCACTCAGTAGAAAGCGAATTTAAATTTGTTCACAGCAACATTCCCGGACTTTGTACAAATTACATTGTCATGTCAAATCAACATCAAATAAGAAAAATTTTTGTATTAAATAATATTCGTGGTGTTATGATATAAACTGTGCCCGCAAGCAATGGCATTCTTGTTCAATACGCCGACTTGGCGTATGGGTAAAAGCTATCAATGGTATGAGGTTAAAAGCTATCAAAAACCATTTGGAATGCACTTGGATTAATTCATACAAAACAAAAAAATAATCAAAACTTATTTTTAAATATGTATACATACATATGTTTTTGTTTCATAGGCTATTTATTTGGTTACATAAGTTAATCTACCGGGCCTGACCCTCAAGGATTCAAATCAAAACTTCTTCCTCTTCTTGATTGGCGCGATAAAATAAAAACGACTCAAGTTAAAAACTTATATACTTGGCGCTTACATCCTTCTCGGAGCGATCGCTCTCAATTGGTGTTTCGTGCTTGGATTTTCGAACTTCTGTACTTCCGAATGGTATTCACACACCAACGCAGTCGGCTACGGCAGCCGCTGTTATGTTTAGCCTTACATATATGTATATATTGTCTCTGGTTGCTTAAAGATCTGCCTTCTATAAATTTAAAGAGTCAAATTTATGAATCGGTTTATTTAAACCATAAGTTGTTCGACGATATTGCATGTAAAATAGGGTCTTCTCTTTGAGTCTGAATGTCATGAATGTATGATATTATAATAGTAATACGATGAATTTTTCTTCTGTTTAAAAGGCTCCGTAATTTCAAAATCGACAACGGAAATTATAGTTATGTTGGGATGGAAAAAACATTCGGCGAAGAGGAAATTCAGCGAATTTTTTTTAATACACTCCAATCGATCAGAATGTGGGGTGAACCCAAGTCCATAATACTCAAGCCTGAAAAGACACTTTTTAGTGCCAGCGAGTCAATAAATTCTTGAGAGTTTCTCTTGATAAATCCGAGCTTAGAGTTGACAGCGGAAATTACATATTCCCTGTTGTAATCAAAACTTAAGTTTGAGTTGTGATGCAGTCCTGAAGATCTAACCGTATTAGCGTGGTAATTAATCATAATTGGCCAGATGGAGTGTGAAAACGTTTTGTTGTTACATTTACCAAAGTTGAGCGATAATCCACTGTTAGAAATCTACATATATACCTATATTTACATATATATTGAAAAAAGCGTCTAGAGCTATAATAAAGCTTCAATTATTAATGTGATTCGATTATTGTGACATTAGAGTTTTGACGCCCCCTTACAAAAGGTTGGATTTGAGAAGAGTTAAGAAAGTGGAAACAAATATATCCCTTTTGATAAAAATGGTAGCAAAAAAGGGGTTTTTACTTAAATGGAAACAAACTGAGAACGGTTTAAAAAATTAACTAAAATCTATATTTGAATATAGAAAACATCTAATATAGTATGGATATTTTTTTCCTTTGTTTCACTATTTTTTAATAACTTTTATTTATTTTTTTCATTATTTATTATTTTTTATTTGAAGAAGCGTAGTACAATTGCATATATATATATTAGAAGGATACTAATAAGCAATTTTCATTTAGTGGACAATGCACAACTATTTTATATACATATGTAAACATTACAAAATACATCGATTGTATATTTTCCATTCTTACAAAATTTGTAATTAAGGACTCTCAACTAACTTAAGAGATTACATTTTTTTTTAATGCTTTGACCTCAGCAGAGCCATACAACTTTGTTTACTGAGTTATTAATAGTGGCAAATTTTAAAATATTTTACTTAATTTTCTAGGTGAACAATTTTCTCGAATATATCAGCGGCAGTTGCGTTTAAGGGACCAAATGCTACCAGAGTTTGAAGGGGTAACTGTCGTTGATTTGCTTTGCGCAAATACCGAATTGCAACAGGTGCCAAGGAGCGTATTCCTCTTAATTTCCGACAAGTAAGTGCCTCTCTTCTTTTAAGAATATATTTGTACAAGTATGTATAAAGTAGCAAACGTAACCTTAAAACAGTGCAAACACATATATGATATTTTTATGTTTGTCATATACTCTCCGTTCAAGTGAGACAGGTGCAGAATACCGGTATTTTATTTGTATTTAGGTAGCCCTGCAATCTATGACACTTTAGATATTTTAAAAGAAAATATATTTCTGTTAAATTATTAAATTTGATAAGTCTGCTGAATACTGCTGAAGTGACAGTTCTTAACTGGATATAAATACGGCTCGTTCCGGTAACGTAGAACCGAATGTCATGGTTAAGAAGGATAGGTCGTTTTACTTGCTTCCTTAACATACTTCATAAGTTTCTTCAAGGCAGATTTTGTCGTGGTTTCAACGTGGGGACGGTTTTGCTATTTTTCAGAACTTAGTCCTGTTAACTTAAAAAAATGATTCGAACGAGTTTAAATTAGAACAGAAACCACGGTCACACCCATAATAACTTATTAATTGGAGAACAATGATTCAATTTCATTCACATACATACATAAGTGCTGGTACATATCAAATCATATTGAAGTTAGAAATATAATTCTTATATGATTTTGCAACGAAAAATGATATTTTGATGACCGTTTTGGCGGAAATTTGCACTTTAAATGACTATACTTATAATATAGTCGTAATACATATTATATGTATATGGCTGATGAGCAGACTCTTCCATTTTCGCAGCGCGTATTGTTCTCGAACACTTGTGGCATTCAGAAATGAGTCAAATAAATTAAAAATAACGCCAGCTGGTAGTGTTTTATGTATTCATTTTTACTAACTTGAACTTTGAAATTGAAAACGAACATTTGCAAAAAGTGTTAGCGGTTTTACATATCTCACAAGTCCATATGAAAATTTAAAACAAGTATTTATTTCATCAGAATTAGTAGATGGAGGAATAAAAGACAAAGTTCACCTAAAGTCGGTTGTTGACTTAAATGTTGTAATGTTCTATTTAATGCTTCTAAAGATTTCTTATAAGCTAGAAAACACTTATCCCAAACAATCAGTCCTATTGTCCAAAGTCCTATTATCAAAGAAGTCAGAGCGGGCTTCCCAGCGCCTCTAGGCTCCATCAGAAATATGCAGTCCACCACTTTTGTCGCTAACAACTCGAATGATTGAATTGTAGACATGACCATGAAAGAGTCGTAAATCTGGTCATTAAATTTAGGAATATTTGACCGTAAAAACATTCTCAGTTTATTGCAATCAAATTTTTGTTCACGTTCTTCCAAATCTCGATTAAATACGTCAAGCGTCAGAGCATTAGGTGATATCATAACTAATTGCGCTAATAATTTAATTAATACTTCATTAGATGGTGGTTTCTCTGCTCTTTGCAGTGCATTTGGGCTTATATATCTACATACATGAAAATAAACAAATTGGTAATTTTCAAGATGAACAGCTAAGTGAACGACTATTAAAAGCCACTTATGTATTGGGAATGAACAAATCCGCAATATTACTTCATTGCTGCTTAAATAACGCTACTAATATCGAGTTATTTCATCGTTTCCATTTCTGGCGGCTACTCTAAAAACTGTCATATTGCTTACTTCGCCTACCTGTTTGCAAATGTAATTTATTGGCTTTGCAGAATTGCAATATTCAGCATTTAAGTGTGTTTTGTTAGTTGTAACTGTAGTGGTGAATATGGCACAATCCAGTGATTATCACCTTCAATATCGTGATTTCTAATTTTTATTACTATTTACAGTTACTTTCAGTTGATCGGCGACAATATAATGGATTTCCATTAACGATTTCTGGAGTCAATGCTCTTCGGTAACGTTTCGAACCGATAAAAATAGACCGCAAGACGCTACAGATTGAAGTGGAAAAATGTGATTAGTTTTAAATGAATGCAAACAAATAAAATAATAGAAAGAAAAACGTTTTTTTTAAGCATATGAGAAGGGTAAATTCTGTCCGGACCGAACTTTATATAGCCGCACACATTTCAGTAAAAATTAATTTGGCTTGGCTGTTAATTTTTGGAATGAAGCAATTCATAGGCAATGAGAATTAAAGCTAGTGGCATCAGACAGACGGACGAAAATTTTGATTCAAAATATATAAAGGTAGGCGTGGGGTTTTCCGATCTCAGTATAATTATGTCGGATATTTCTCGTTACCGAGATACTTGCATTTACCCAAACGCTCATTTTCAAAATTTCACTTGCGTCACATTTCCTTTCTCTCTTTCCTCATCACTGTGAGCATTGGAGTATATACATGTATACATATATCTATTATATGTATATCTATTTCCTTGTGCTATTAAATATAACCTTTATGTGAACAAAATTATAATACCCATGGGCACAAATGGGCGGGTATAAAAATGTAAATCAGTAGCGGTATCGCGTTGCTCTTCATCGGATGCGCATTCCTGACCGAAATGTCTGAAACTCTTACCTAACAATAATAATGATTGCATCGACAATGTTTGTGTTTTGTTTACTCGAATTGTATGTTTATGATTGCCCGACAGTATTCGATTCAATGCCGTTGGAAACAATCGAACCAACTCGTTTTGTTCATGAAATAGATTTTGTAGTTGTTCAACTACTACTCTTCTTGTATTTGATTGCAAGCCATTCATTTAGTTCAATATTTGAAATATTTTTGCAGAAATGGATAGTTTTCTTAGGAATGGTTGCAATTAGCCTCCTGATACTTTTGTTTTTGGTAACAATATTTGATTAATCAATCATATTGTACGAAGAAATAAAATTCAATGCACCAAAGCTACTGGATGTTCAACAGAAAAAGCTCGGCTCAAAGAAATACATAATCGGCGAGTACACTTTTGTGAGGTGTTTGGCCGAGCTCGTCGACCTATTTGTGGTGTGAGTGTTGATGTTTTTTCCGCAATTGGAGCGACCTACAGTTTTAAGGGGGAACTCCACTGTGAAGGGTCAAAAAATAGTCGAATCCTAACGGCAGATATGATATTATCTTATGGCAGAAATTTACTCGGAGGATTGCCATTGCCCGGCAAGTAGTCACGCCATTATAGCTCAATTACGTTCTGGATATTGTTTTAGGTTAAACTCTTATTTATCGATTGACCCAGCCATATGTATGTCCGACCTGCGGCCGCCGTAGCCGAATGGGTTGGTGCGTGATTACCATTCGGAATTCACAGAGAGGTCGTTGGTTCGAATCTCGGTGAAAGCAAAATTAATAAAAACATTTTTCTAATAGCGGTCGCCTCTCGGCAGGCAATGGCAAAGCTCGGAGTGTATTTCTGCCATGAAAAAGCACCTCATAAAAATATCTGCCGTTCGGAGTCGGCTTGAAACTGTAGGTCCCTCCATTTGTGGAACAACATCAAGACGCACACCACAAATAGGAGGAGGAGCTCGGCCAAACACCTAACAGAAGTGTACGCGCCAGTTATTATTTTTTTTTTATAATATGATATATTTTCTGTCATATATATATATATAGTATATACAGGGTGGCTGATGAATTTTGCTACATTAAGAAACTCAAATAACTTTTTTTTTAGTGTATGGAATTCATTTATTTTTTTTTCAAGTTGAAGGTCATTAAATTTTATTAAATGTATCTTAACTAGTTTTAAAAATAATTGAATTTAAATGCCCCCCATGCTCGTTGACACAAGTGCGGCATCTTAGTAAAAAGTTGTTCATTGCTGCTTTGAGAGTTGCGACAGGAATAGCCGCAATTGTTGCCCGAATGGATTGTTTTAGTTCATCCAAATTTGTTGGTTTTGTTTTATAAACTTCTTGTTTACATAAACCCCACAAGAAAAAGTCAGGTGCAGTAAGGTCAGGCGACCTGGGGGGCCAACGAAATTCGGAGTTTCTTGAAATCAGTTTATTGGGAAATTTTCGTCGCAACTCTGTCATAACAGTCTGGGCTATGTGAGACGTTGCCCCATCTTGTTGAAACCACACAGAGTTGAAAGGAATTCTCTTTCGGCGTAGTTCTGGATAGAAAAATTCTTTCAGCATTTTCAAATAACGGTCTCCAGTAACCGTAACGGTGTGACCATTTTCTTCAAAAAAATAAGGCCCGACAATACAGCATGAAGAAACCGCACACCACACTGTCACGCGAAGAGGATGCAATTCCGTCTCGTGGAGTATCTGTGGGTTAGAAGTACTCCATATTCGACAATTTTGTTTGTTCACATTGCCGTTTAAATCGAAATGGGCCTCATCAGACATGAAAATGCAGTTTAACTTGTTTTGGTCTTCTTCCACCATTTGCAGGATCTTCTGGCAAAATTCCAAGCGAATCGGCAAGTCTGCTGCATTCAGTTTGTTAACCATTTGAATTTTGTAGGGAAATAAGTCTAAATCTTTGTGCATTATTGTTTGCAAAGACTGTCGGCTGACACCAAGTTGAGCAGATAAGCTTCTTGTTGAAACCCTTGGATTGCTTTGTATAGCTGCAGCTACAGCAGCGATCGTTTCCTCCGTCCGAACTGGTGGGTTTCGATGATAAGGCCTTCTTGCGACTGTTCCTTGCTCAGCAAAATTATTCACCAGTCTCATTATGGTCCATCTGCTCGGAGGATCGCTGCCAAACATCCGCCTGTACTCTCTGTACCAAAACTACGGACTCCAGTGCGTGATAGCGGCGGACTATCCAAATTCTTGTTTGCGTGTCCCAGTTATCCATTTTAATAAATTTTAAAGATCAATCTGCAAATTAAAACAAAAATGGAACAGATAACTTAAAAAGAAAAAAAGTTATTCAATTTTTTTTTGGTAGCGGCTTTCATCAGCGACCCTGTATAATTGGCGCGTACATACTTTTTCTTCATTTTGTTGTTTCAGTGAGATTCGAACCTACGTTCTCTCGGCTACGGCGGCCGCCCAAAACGTTACGTAGGCAAAATTATCGAGAATCAGTTATCTAATTTAAAAAATACCATCAAAAGAATTTCAACAAATTCAAATATATGTATGAAAGTAATACTCATCACTTGATTCTATATACAAATGCCGAGTTACACTAGTCGCCTAATCGATAATTGTATAGTTATAGAACGATAACTGAGTAATTTCAGTTAACTGTTTGAGTTTTTAAATCAGCCAGAGGATTTATTTTTTGATGAAGATCTTATATTTAAAACGTAAACTATGCGAAATGGGTGGTGTCATTATAACAGTAACAAATATAGTGTGTATGTAGTTTTGCACTTCACTGTATATCATTCTATATAAATATATATACATACATATATGGTCAAACTGAAGCTCCATACGCATTCAGGGGCACTATTGGCAAAATAAAAATCTCTGTGATTTCAAAATGTATATAATAGCTACTTTTGATTTGGCAGCTACTTAGCGACTTGCTAATAAAACAATAAGTCGTTTGTTGCATATGTAGATATTTGGCACTGAACTATTCGTTGATTGTTGGCAATGAGGAATTGTGTGGTGCATGTAGTAATTGTAAATACAATATTGATGGTTTATAGACAAAATATCTTTTATTTTGAGTGATAGAATACCAAATCTTGAAAAACAATAAAAATTTGATAATTATGAGGAATGGTGTTGATAAGTGCGCAGAGTGGGGATGTGAATGTCCTATAAAGCTGGGGCAGATAGCCTAATCAAATAACCTTTTTTGTGAATGACGCGTTTTCAATATATAATTATATATATGAATACCAAGAATGATAGAAACCAGATTGCGCCCATCAGAGAGTTCATGACGTCACGTTTGCCGAGTTGTGCAGTGTTGCCAACCATTTGCTCTTCGCAATAAATTTAGTGTTTTTTATAAGTGAGAAAATTTTTAAGTTTGGTGTTTGTTTCTTTTTTCTATTATAATTTAAAGCTACCGAAGCTGGAAGTAAAAAAAAAACTATATTTTTGAACAAAGGAAGTAAAAAAAGTTAAATATGAGAAGATTTTAGTGCTAATGGAAATTTGTTGATTCTTATAAAATTTGAAAGTGCAAATTTTGTTTTTTGCTCCTTTTAAGGTTATGTTAGAATATTAAATCTTCTTTTTTCAACTCTTCTTAACATTGAAAACCTTTCTACACATTTCAAAAAGCGTTTGAATTTACTGAATGCGAATTAAAACCATAGAGGTGTAATCGCTTCATCCGGTCATCAATCCTTAGAGGGACATAGGACATTAAGAGGTGTATTCATAGTAAAAATAAGCAAAAAAAAAAAAAAAATACAAGAAAATATTAAAGAAACCATAATGACACTTTTACAAAAAGAGTACCTTATCTAGTTACATAACCTAAAATATAGCAAAAAAGTCATTCCCTTAACAAAAGAGTTTCTCTTAACAAAAAAACTCTTAAATTAAATTGCATGATACATAACCATAACACACTTATATATAAAAAAGCGCACATTTTAAAGACAATTTGTGACGCATAGAAAGTTCCTTATGTAAATTATAAAATAAAAAATAGTTTAAAAAAACTAAAGAACACGCTTTTATTGCCAATCGAACTAAAAAGTATAAAATAAAGTTTAATGAAAAAGAGACCTATAATGAAGTAATAGCAAATCGAACGATCAGTCATAGTCAACTACCTCAGAACAGAATGATAACAAAAATTTAGATACAAATAGAATAATTCAAATTAGAGTTAAAAGCGTGGGATGCTTGATATAGTAAATATTACAATCGTTCTATTGGCAACTACCTATGTACAGAAGGTTATGAACGTGAAGCAAAATGCATCCCACGCTTTTAACTCTAATTTGAATTATTCTATTTGTATCTTAATTTTTGTTATAATTCTGTTCTGAGGTAGTTGACTATGACTGATCGTTCGATTTGCTATTACAGTAGAAGTCCGATAAGTACAATTGGAAAATTTCAGCAATGATTGCACTTAGCAAAAAATTGCACTTTTGCGAATTTCTCCTGTGGATCGAGGAATACCTAGGGAAAAATATTTTAACTCTATTCAATGCAATTAATGAGCTCAAAAGGTCGATATTCAAGAAAAATGAACACATATTTTTGATTTTAATACAAAGAGATCAATGCGGAAGGACATATGAGTGTGTGCTCCAAAATTCATCAATACATCACTTCGATCTCACCACAAACTAATTCTTCTTCGGGCGGATGAGATGGGGCTTGATCCAGCAAGAGTAATGCTTTGGGTGGAACATCATTTTCTTTGGCGAATTTTTTCACTTCTTCGACAAAATTAACAAAGAACCACTTTTTGAAAATATCCCGCGTCATCCAAGCAGTCTTCTTGCTAGCATAATTCACCGGTAGACGAAAATTTTTAAAACAAGGCGGATTCATAGATTTGCCGATCGTTAATGGTTTTATTTTGTGGCTGCCATCACCATTTGCACACAAAAGAACACTGATTCGATCTTGTGAAACTTTGTTGCCTGGAGCACTCTTTTCATCTTTCGAAACGTAGGTTTTATTTGGCAAAAGTTTCCAAAAGAGCCCCGTTTCATCAGCATTATATATATATTTGTGATGTTACATATCCTTTTTAGCGATTTTCGCCGTCAATTTTTCCTTAAATGGCTCAATGGCTTCTGGATCACAAGATAATGATTCACCAGTCACAGTCAAATAGCGAAGTCCGAAGCGTTTCTTGAATCGCGAAAACCATCCATCACTTGCATTGAATTGTTCTCCATCCTTTTTTATTTCATCAAATATTTTTAATGCTTTGCTTTTCAATATCAAGCTAGAAACAGGAGCATTTCGTCGCCGCTGATTCATGAAAAACTGGTACAAACGCTTCTCGAGCTCTGGATGATTGCCAAACCGCAAAGTTTTCCGTTTATTTCCAAGTGAAAATGAATTGTATGCATTTTCTTTTAATGAACGGGATTGTTTTTTTATTTCAATTTTTTGGAGAATCTCATCTCTTTCTTTCAATGTAAGAAAATTCCGCGAAATTGCAGTTATCGGTATTGCACTTATCGAGCTTCTACTGTACTTCATTATAGGTATCTTTGTCATTAAAATTTATTTTATACTTTTTAGTTCGATTAGCAATAAAAGCGTGTTTTTTAATATAGTTTTTTTAAACTATTTTTTATTTTCTACTTTTTAGTTCCATTAGCAAAAAAGCGTGTTTTTTAGTCTTTTTAACACACTTTTATTAGGTCGGGTTGTATGTATGTATGTATGTATGTATGTATGCATGTATGTATGTATGTATGCATGTATGTATGCATGTAACGGAATCTTTGAGCTTAATTTTCACTGGCTTCTAAAAATCTGATCGACTTGAAATTTTGCACACCTATCAAGGACCGATGACAATGCAATAATTTGATAAAAGTTTTCCATTATCCTTATTAGGATTGCCAGGATTAATATTTTCTTTTTTACCTGTGGGCAAAAAGTAAGGTGAATTTGGTTGTAAAATGAAAAATCTTTTTTTATTCTTGTAAATCAGTTTCTCAGGCTCCCTCCACGAAATAAGTTCTTCATCCCGATTACTTCTTTATCACGGCCGATAACTGCATAGCTTTAGACTCACAGTCGATAAGAAAGGAATTAAATATAACACGAATATATCGAATCATTTATTCACTGACTGCAATGATAACAATAATTTTCATTCATAATAAACAAAAAATAGTTTAAAGAAACTAAAAAACACGCTTTTTTGCTAATCGAACTAAAAAGTAGAAAATAAAAAATAGTTTAAAAAACTAAAAAACACGCTTTTATTGCTAATCGAACTAAAAAGTAGAAAATAAATTTTAATGACAAAGAGACCTATAATGAAGTAATAGCAAATCGAACGATCAGTCATAGTCAACTACCTCAGAACAGAATTATAACAAAAATTAAGATACAAATAGAGTAATTCAAATTAGAGTTAAAAGCGTGGGATGCATTTTGCTTCACTTTCATAACCCTCTGTACATAGGTAGTTGCCAATAGAATGATTGTTATATTTACTATATCAAGCATCCCACGCTTTTAACTCTAATTTGGATTACTCTATTTGTATCTTAATTTTTGTTATAATTCTGTTCTGAGGTAGTTGACTATGACTGATCGTTCGATTTGCTATTACTTCATTATAGGTCTCTTTGTCATTAAAATTTATTTTCTACTTTTTAGTTCGATTAGCAATAAAAGCGTGTTTTTTAGTTTTTTAAACTATTTTTTATTTTAAACTATTTTTTATTATGAATTAAAATTATTGTTATCATTGCAGTCAGTGAATTAATGATTCGATATATTCGTGTTATATTTAATTCCTTTCTTATCGACTGTGAGTCTAAAGCTATGCAGTTATCGGCCGTGATAAAGAAGTAATCGGGATAAAGAACTTATTTCGTGGAGGGAGCCTGAGAAACGGCTACCCCACTCCATTGGCCAGTTTTTTTCGATTTTTGTGGTGTGGTGCACCATGAATTCCTTCCACCTGGCCAAACTGTTAATAAGGAATATTATTTGAGCGTTATGCGTCGTTTACGTGAAGCAATTCGTCTAAAAAGACCAGAATTATGGGCCAACAACTCTTGGTTTTTGCATCACGATAATGCACCGTCTCACACTGCACTCGTTCTTCGTGACCATTTCGCCAAAAATTCCACGCATATTGTTCCGCAACCACCGTATTCGCCTGATTTGGCTTCGTGTGACTTCTGGCTATTCCCAAAACTCAAGAGACCACTCCGGGGAACGCGTTTCGAGTCGATTGAGGAGATAAAAGCTGAATCGAAGAAGGTGCTGATGGCTATACCGGAAATGGACTATTTGGCATGTTTCGGGGATTGGAAAAATCGTTGGCATAAGTGCATTTCATCGAGAGGGGCTTATTTTGAAGGGGATGAAATTGATTTACAAGAATAAATAAAGATTTTTCATTTTATAACCAAATTCACCTTACTTTTTGCCCACAGGTAAAAAAAGAAAATATTAATCCTGGCAATCCTAATAAGGATAATGGAAAACTTTTATCAAATTATTGCATTGTCATCGGTCCTTGATAGGTGTGCAAAATTCCAAGTCGATCAGATTTTTAGAAGCCAGTGAAAATTAAGCTCAAAGATTCCGTTACATACATACATACATACATACAACCTGACCTAATAAAAGTGTGTTAAAAATTGGTGCGTTTTTATGTCTAAAGAACACCAACAACAACTGCAATCGCTGGTCACAATGTTAAAAAAAAGTATAGCTAAATAAAAATAAGTGAATTATTGAACTAATTTTTAAAAAATGTATATTTTACAAAATTATAAACATTACTTTTAATTAGAACAGGATAGAAAAATGTCATGAAGAAAGAACTAAAACTCCGAGACTAAATAACAAAAAAAAAGCTAAATCAAGTTACGAAAATGTAATCTGGCCATACTGGTGCTAAAACGACGTAACTTATTGTTAAATTCACTGAGCGTAAAGTAACGGTACCACGATAGGCGCCATGTCATTATTCTTTCCATCATGTATGAATGCATATGTTAATTGGCGCTTAAGTTAGCCGCAAACACGTCGTTGAAATTTCAACTGTGAACCCCCAATTTAGCTTCAAATCGAGCAAAAGGCCTAGATATTTAGCCCTCTCCAGAGATATTTGTTTAAAAACAGGGGTCTTTTGTCACCTGCTAAAAAGTATATTCTTCGTATTTATTTGTCTATTCTTTCTTCTTTGAGTTTTATGGTCCATATTTCCATGCCATATAGCAAAACTGACCATACATAGCATTTCATGAAGC
This sequence comes from Anastrepha ludens, assembly GCF_028408465.1. Classification (NCBI taxonomy): domain Eukaryota; kingdom Metazoa; phylum Arthropoda; class Insecta; order Diptera; family Tephritidae; genus Anastrepha; species Anastrepha ludens. The sequence goes on from NC_071498.1 coordinate 76,594,360, forward strand.
GTATTTCTAGTTGACGATTGAAGACGCGACATTTTAGGCTGCCATATTTAAGAAATGCGTATCTTGCGACATCTTATTTCTGTTGAGACATCCCAGTTTTCGTTCAGAATACAACCAAGATATCTAAGTTTATTTACTCTTTCTACAGGACCATTGTAGATTGTTAAATATTAAATTAACCATGTCTTTAGTTTTGTTGTTGTTGATTTTGAGACCGTATAGTTGACTGCGCATTGCAACTTTGTCGACCAGTTTTTGAAGGCCAGCCAAGCTGTCACATAGTAGAGTTGTATCGTCGGCGTACCTGATGTTATTTATAATCACACCATTTACTTTGATACCATCCTCAATGTTTTCTAATACTTCCTGAAATATTCTTTCGAACACCTTTCGAAATCGGTATGTCTTCAGCGCGATCACCATCAACTACAATATGCGCTGTTCGGTGGTAATATAAATTTTCAATTGCTTGGACTTCTTTTTATCTGAATTAAAAGCTGCGTGAATTTTCTAAAGGCTTAGAATAACTAAAATACTCGTATTCCAAAGAAAAGAATGTGGATGGCCCTTAAACTGTTATTATTAAAAAATGTTCTTTACTCATTGAGCCTTTAATGCTGATTTCTAATATTTCATTATTCTCTCTTAAGTTTATTGACGATTGGTAAAAAACCTTCTAAAAATACAATTTTCAAAAACGGCTATTCCAAAATATCAACAGGACTTCGATTGAGGCGTTAAGGTAGAGCTCACTAATGTAGTTAATTTTAATATATATTTTTGTTTATTTAGACAAGATGAGTTAGGATCATTTAATTGTGACACTCTTAGTCCTTTTATGCTCGAAATATTGACTGTCGTTGGGAAATATTACTATCTTGATGAGGTGTCGTAAAAGGTCAACCAGAAACTATAAAAACGTTCAAGGCAAATATTGTTCGACTAGTCGTAAGATATATTGAGAAATTGTGAATAGAACCTTTGAAAATTGGGTTGACAGGATACGCTACTGGGAAGCCAGTAGAAACATGAATGATATATTAGTAGGCTTCTTCTATTCACCGCTTCTCTGCTCGCTATCTCTCTACTCGACTAACTTGACGAAACATTAGCGTGTGAAAGCAACAACAAAGTAATCGAGTAAGGTTCGTCGTTAGTGAGTATGGTTATACCTCATTAACATGTAATTTAAGGCAGCTCTAATCCAGCGTTTTCAAGATATGTTCATTTATACTAATATAGTTATTTCATCTATTCACCACTTGCTGACGAAAAAAAGAGTGTGAAAAAATAATGGGAAAATTTGGTATAATCCACCGAAAAGAATTTATTTTTGTTCAACTTATTTGAAAAGAAGCTTGTATTTGGAATACAGATGTGCCCAACAAAAGAATATCTAAATAAAAGCCAACTATTTTATATTCTCAACGAATCATTTTAAACTTTTTCCACAATTTCTTGAATATTACCATTGTTCTTCAAGTTAAAATCTATAACATCCATTCTTAGTGCACTCAGATCATCTTTTTCTACTTCCAATAAAAAACCATTTCTCTTCCCCACGGCATGTCTTATTTCTGGGGCTTTTGATGTGTTTTTTCGACACGAAAATAACTCCTCCACCCATGCTCGCAATCCTAACTTTTATCTAGCCTTTTTATATCCGTATGCTCTAAAAGTAAGTAGCAAGATCTTTCAACGAATTGAAAGAATCAATTAAATGTGCGCTCTGTTGGGAGAGAACGTATACCTTAATAAAATATTAATATTTCCTGGTTGCAGCTTCTTCTGAATGAATCAGTTGACTATCTCACTTCAATGCTTTACGTTGGATAATGAATTAGAACTTACGGAATTAATAAGTCTGCCATGTGAAGCCGTTCGTAGTAGACGATTATTTAAGCTGTTATACTACAGTCAGTAAATATTTCTTGCTCATTTGATTAAATTAATTTGTATATAGCTAAATATATATATAGGAATAATTAAAGGTGATGTAAGATGTCTTATTTTTACCCTATGTCGAAAAGCTACTTTTGTTTTGAAAGCAAATTCTGAAGAAAAATTACTCAAAAGCATATCAATGAAAACTTTTGCTAAAAAAGATAGCAGGCAATAATGTTTTTGTTGTTCCACAGAACGTGGTTTGCCAATGGGCGGTTAAGTTTGTCCATGTCCTAAAAGACAAAACGAAAAGAAAGGCTTGGGTAAAATCGTGTGGCACCTTATTGAAGCCAGGAAGAGGGCGAAGTTGTCTAGTGATGCTCTTTCGATGCCTATAAAAATTATGCATTGCTAGAATGAGTCCGAGATGGCACACCCTTGGGTTGATGCTTCTACGTATTTTTTTATTTAAAAAGTGTATTTTTATTTAAACAAATTTTGATTTGGGTCATATACGGATTGTCGTGCGTTTCACCTGGAAAAAAATTGGCCAATTATAAGGAACAACTTGTGACACTGGATAAATTAAAATCCAATATCAGTCAAATAATTTCTGAGGGGCAGATTAAAAAGTTGGAAGACCCAACCAAAGTAATTCATTGGGCTTGGGACGTTATGGCGCAAGCAATATCCAAAATTCGTACATGGATTATCACAGGTCTTCTGAGAATGGGGAAAATATGTTTGGATTCTAGTACGCTCTAGTCCAAGAGTTGACTGGAATGTAAATTTGTAATAATTTATGTATTCTATATTTTTCTATTTCGTAATTTATTTTTATTTAATATTAAATTTTGAAATTTTTTTCTAATTAATCTTCTTGCTTTTATTCCAGAAACCCTCTTCTATCGTGCAATGATTATTTAAAACTGTTACGACCCTGAAAAAATATATTTGTCACTACAATATAAATTTATCGAAAATGGCATTGTAAAAATACAATTAAATATATATTTAAAAAGTTTAACGAGCAAAATAATTGCGTTTCAATAAAACTTTTATTTACATAGGCTTTGATGGATGCTGCCATTGTAATGCAGAAAATGTGTTACAAATTTCTCAAGTATTTCTGAACTTCTAGTCGTACAATAAACAATTAGGGGTTTATATAAGTACGCACCACATTAAATATTAAAGTCGTTCCAAAGAAGCAGGTATTATATTTTTAAGGCCGGTTTATTTCGCACAACTCGTGACAAAATATTCATAGTATTGACATGCTTGATCGATTGGTTTCTTTTTCCTAAAAAACGCCGCGTAGATATAAATCACCTTCAGTATTCTCTTAATGAAATGTATATCAATCGAAGGAATATATTTGCCTATTAAAGGCAACCCATATCTTGCACGGCTGACAACGAGATCTTCTAACAAATCGCTACATTAATCGCTAACGATTAATTGCTATCGCGCCGATTACTGGGCGCTTGTCAGCGGGTTGGATTCCAAACATTATTTAAATTCGCGAACGCGTCATTTGCTCTAACGATTCGGTGTTCTATGTCCGTTTTAACCCTGCCGACAGATGTTATTTGGCTGCCAAGGTAAGTAAAGAAATTTACATACGTCTCCTACTGCACGACTGTATAGTGTGAAGTTTGCTGTACGTAGCGAGTTGATGTTCATCGCTTTATTTTGTTCACACGAAATATGGTCCACACTTTCAACATGAAGCGAAATATCATCAAGCTTTGATTGCATATCCTTTGCTTTTTTCGAAATCCGTTGAAGTTGAATATTTAAAATAAATTATTCCAATGTGTTCCATTTTATACTTCCCAGTTTTGTCAATAAGCTGTTCGTTATATTTGGAAATAACTTAATGTCTTTGTACGCGACATGGGTGTTTAATTGTCGAATGAGGATACGCACTTGCTTGGCTTGTAATATGAATGCCGTAATGAGAAAAAACGTAATCAAATTGTTACCAGGAAGGAGATTTCGTATGAACACCTCATTAAGCTTAAGTTGATGTTTTAGTTTATGTTCAAAACGAAGGTAGCTGCTATCAAAAAATCCGTTGATTGGCTACTCACTAGTTTAAGAACTTGCGGAGATAAATATATAATATACTTCAACAGCAAATATATATTTCGAAAAAAAAAAAACTATCCATAGTTTATATGTATCTCATTCATTATTTTTGCATAAGGTCAGACGATGCTGAGCAAATTTGTGGTCAAGTGAAAAGTAAGGAAATATATAATATATAGTAAATTCATAAATATTTAAATACCATAAATTCGGCCATTAAATACCATAACGGCTTCAACATATGTATAAGTGGGTATAAACCAAATGCCAAGTAAATTGTATATACGCACTACATGTATTAATTTCATCATTTAATTATTTCATAATTTAATTTTCTTTAGTTGAGCTGTAATTATTAAACTGGCGTAAAAGTACTAAAAACCTTTAAATGTTATGTATGTAGTTATTAAAGTATTGTATGTATATTAATTATTGCAGGTAAAAGTTTCAAATGTGCACAGAATTACTCGCATCATTGAAAACGCCTTTGAGGGAAAAAGGGGTGTTCTGCTGTTTTTCTGGTCGTGTCTAGAACCTTTGATCAAGTTTGCCACGGTGGGCTCCTCAAAAAAATTATTGCACTTCTACCACGGAATATTTTATTATAATATTCTAACTTAAGGACTTAAGTGGACCACTAAATGGCGCATAAACTAAACGAAAGAAAATCGGTTCATTTAGACTTCACACAGAAGAAAATCAAATTCCTGCCACTTCACATAAACGGCGTGCAAATCCCGTACCACAACACTGCCAAATACTTAGGTATGGCAGATATCAAACTGAGATGGAATGCTTAAGTTAAAAAGAAAACAAAGAGTTAGAAATGAGATTTGGAAATATGTACTGGCTTTTAGGCAACCAATCAGCCTCATCCGTATACAATAAAATTATTTTATATAAGCAGGTGCTTACACTAATTTGGACCTATGGGATCTAGCTATGAGGCTACTCAAGCTCAACCAATATAAAATCCATACAAAGATTCCAAAATAAAGTACTACGATGCGCTGTTAATGCACCTTGGTACGTCCCCAACACCGATATCGAAAGGCTACGCCACCATATAAATAGCGAAGCCTCAGCCCTAATTGACCCCGGTAAATGGAAAGAAAGGCTAAAACAAAAAAGTATGCAAGTATTGTGCAGAGCATTATTAAATTTAGTTGTATTGTACAACATTAAGCCCAAATTGTTTGTTAGTTTATAAATTACTAACTAGTTACAATGTAAATAATATATTAAAAAAAGGTGTTAAAAATCCGAAATGAAATATAGCACAGCGGGCTACCTTATTTCAGATGAAAATCCAATTTTAAGCAAACTAATGTAAATACACTTTTATTTCTTAACAAAAATCAAAATTTAAATTAATTTTAATTACCTTACGCTGTACTCATACAAATTGGTTGGTTGGTTTAAGTGGTGATTCTTCTAGAATCCAACTAGTGCTTCCGCACCATTTTGTTGCCTCGTTACCAACTTGTTTACCAGCTATTTACAGCATGACTATATCCAGTCTGTGCGGTTCAGGAACCTTATCAGGTTGTTGACATCTAAGCCAGACAGCTGTTCAAGATTCTCGAACAGCGGTTTGCCCAGGGTTAACATTCTGTCCTTCAATAGGGCAGGGCATTCACAGAGGAAATGGTGATTGTTTCCTTTTTCTCCGGTTGTTTACAACTATGACAGTATGTATTGTGAGGGATGCCCATTTTGGCTACTTGTTCTCCGCCAGACCAAAAGCCAGTTATGACTGCCGTTAGTCTTCAGGCGTCCCGTCGTTTCATGCTTATTAATGCTGACGATTGCTTAACGTTGTAGGTGGGCCATAACGTTCTGCTAATTTTGCATTTTGTCTGGTCTCTCCACCTACAATCCGCGATTCGGAGGTATTTTAGGGAAATTGTACTCTTGACTGCACCTAATTGTGGGAATACCGATTCTGCAAGAGCGTTATTCATGGCAGATCCCCGTCTTGCCAGATCATCTGCTTTTTCGTTGCCTTCATTGCTCCGATGTCCCGGGACCCAGATTAAGGTAACTTTATGGTTTTCATTCAAGCTGGTGAGGCTATTCCTACTTTGTTCCACCACTTTAGAGGTTGTAGTAGCCGAACCCAGTGCCTGGATTGCAGCTTGGCTATCCGAAAGAATTGCGATATTGCCCTTAAAAGGGATTTGCGACTAGTAGCATACTTCCGCCTGGAAGACACTGCAAGCATTAGGGAGACGAACAGGCTTTCTAATTTTAAGTCTATGAGAATATATGCCAGCTCCAATACCACAATCCATTTTACTGCCATCTGTATAGGTTGTAGTGTGGAATTTGTTTAGTGAGAATCCCTTATTCCATTCTTTCCTGGATGGAAAGAGAGTGGCAAAATTCCTACTGAATGTTACCGTCGAGACGATGTATGTAGTCAGTCCTCTTCGAGGTATACCGCGACCCGCTTCATTTAACCTAACTGCACTCATTTTTGCCATTTTCTTGATATGTAGATCTACCGGAATAACGTGTGTCAGTGCGTTCAGGGCCTCCCTGGGACATGGTCTGATTGCACCGACTGTTATTGCACAGTCTGATATTTTATTCGCCAAGTAATTTGATGTTGTATTCTCTCTCTAGAGCTTTCCACTAAACCATCGAGCCATACGTTAAAATTGGCCGTATAACCGCCTTATACAACCATAAGGTATATTTGGGTTGAAGACCCCATCTTCTTCCTAGCATACGTTTACAAGCATATAAAGCGATTTCTGCTTTCTTTACCCGTTCTTCAATGCTTAATTTCAAGCTAAGTTTGAAGTCCAGAATTACCCCTAAGTACTTTGCACTGGTTGAAAGTGAGAGGGTTTGTCCATTAATATTTGGTAGAGTAAAAATAAGTACCTTATATCTAGTCGTAAATAGCATGAGTTCTGTTTTACGCGCGTTTAAACCTAGGCCACATCCTGTAGCCTGAGAGTTAAGCTCGCCTAGTGGCCTTTGAATGATCACTGATCGTATTGGGGCACAGTCCTGATGCCATTAACACCACATCCTCAGCGTACGCGACCACTTTTACCCCACCTCCAATAAGTTTTATTAAGATTTTACTAATAACACATAACCTAGATAAGTGGAGATAAAAAAATTTGTTTTTCATAAAATGTTAATATAATCCTTTAAGAATATGACAAACAAATTTTGAAACGTCAATTTTAGTATATCTGATATTATAGATCGTCAACCGACTTTATTTTTTGCGTTCGAGCGCTGGGAGATAAATTTTCATGTATTCAAACTTTAGACGCGTTTTTCTCTAAACTATTATTTTCGAATTGGCGTACACGATAACTCGAAAAGTTATTGACCGATCTCCCTGAAATTTTGCACCCATCTTTTTATGATATTACTTTTTATATGAGTTTTCGAAAATTTTTCGAAAAAATAATTTTTTCGAAGCAAAAATAGTAGGAAAATTCACCCCAAAATTCTTTTTTTTAAGCATTTTATTCCGTGAATTTTGTTTTTTCCATTTTTGTTTAATTAATATAGAAATTATGACATTAATAAACAAAAAAAAAATGTTTGGTTTCTTGTATTCAGGTCACTGACGCCGATTGAGAAGCCCCGCTGCGGCCTTCCTGGAAGAATTGAGTGTAGATCAGCCATTTTAAATAATTAAAATAAAAAAAAAAAAATTATATTATTTTAATGTATAAATAAACTGTATGCCAATTTCGAAAAAAAATATATTGACTTCTTCATTTTAAATAATATTAATGAAAATCAGGAAAAATATGGCCGTTTCCTTAAGAAGGCAGTTGCTGAGTGCATCATCTTTTGTCAGTAAAACATAAATACATACACTGTTACTTGTTTGTTTACAAAATGATACTAAAAAAATTAAAAAAAAAAGCTTTCGACTATTTGGACTATCGAATGTGTAGACCAACGATAGTCTTCCAACACTAGACCTCACACTTCATGTAATATGATTCTCTCTCAAACTCTTTCATATTCAATTCGATTTAACAGAAACGTAATGAAAATGATCAATGATCCATTTTAAAACGACTGATAACTGGCGATGACAAATACGTTGTCTACAACAATAGCAAGCGGAAAGGATCGTGGAGCAGGCCAGGTCAACCAACTTAAACAACATCAAAAGCTATAGATATAAAGATATTCATAAAAATAAGGTATGACCTTGTACCATCTCATTACTTTTTGATCTTTACAAAATTCGTTGAATGGTAAAAATTTTAATAATGATGATGATGTCAAATCGTACTTCACAAGTTCGATATTTAGCTATAACTTGTTATACTCATGAAGCAAATTCTTCTAATGCTAACGTCAACCCCCGCATTTTTATCTGGCCATTTGGTTCTTTATAAAACAAAAAACTGCCTTTTTTTCACCAAAAATATTAATGCAACCAAAAGTGTAAGTTGGTATTACTGAACCAGTTTTCGAACTTATTTGGTTGTTATTCCTTGGCAATTGTAAATTATTATTACAACTTGAGTAAGGCGAATCTATTTAAGGTATTAAGGCAGTAGCACAAAAAAAATTGCATGTTTTTTTTGTTCTTCCTCTTGGTTTTTGAATTGTGTAAGCAGCTGCTTATTTCTAAGGCGAATAATTCGCTTTGAAAAAAATAATTTATTTTCAGAGTAATATAAAGGTGGTGAAATTTCAAGGGCCGATGTTTTATGTGAACCACACCTAAACGTCAACGACACCGTTGGACTTCTTTCTTTGGGGTTATTTGAAAGAAAAGGTATACGTCGATAAGTCAGCAACAATTCAAGGGCTAAAGGATGAGATAATTTGGCACATTAACGGCATAGAACCTCAATTATGCCTCAGCGTCATCGAAAATTTGGATCAAGGGATGGAGGTGTGCCGCCGATGTCGCGGCGGCCATTTGGCCCATATTTTATTCCATGCGAAATTGAGCCATACCAATATTATCATAATAAAGAGAAATGACAAAAACTTCATAAAAAAATTGTATTTTATTCAAAATCAACACCGGCCCGTAAAACTTAACCACCCTTTATAATATATATATACATATATATATACTTGGCGCTTACACCCTGTTTGGGTGTTTGGCCGAGCTCCACCTCCTATTTATGGCCTGCGTCTTGATGTTATTCCATAAATGGATAACCCACAGTTTCAAGCCGACTCTGAACGGCAGATATTTTTTATGAAGAGCAGAAATACACTCGGAGGCTTGCCATTGCCTACCGAAGGGCGACCGCCATTAGAACGATATTCGAACTTACGTTCTCCCTGAATTTCGAATAGTAGTCACGCAGCAACCCATTCGGCTACGGCGGCTATATAACTAATTATAATTTAACACGTTATGAACCAACGGAATCATTCGGGACCAGAAGAAATGATCCATTGGTCCATTAAACAAACAAAATGTAAACAAACATCTCATTTTGACAATACGCAAACCAAGACAAAAAATTAAATCATTCTATTGATATTACTAGACAGATTCGCCTTGATTTAAGAAATTTAAACATCGTTTTGCTTAATTTTGTACATTTTTTTTAAGTTACTACTTCGCTTACTGTAAGAATTGTAAGTACCAATTGACTTATATAAGTATATATAATGCACCAGTTTACTCTTTATCCATCGTTGATGTTCGCCAGCAAATATGTTACGGCATTTGCCGACGAAAGTAAACCAACTCGTTACTTTTCATTTAATTCATATACAGTGGTCACATAATTTATTCGTACACTCACAGTTTATAAACAGACACTCCTGATACTTAGCACGATGTATACAAACAAACAAAATTTTGATATATTCGTAAAGAATAACATACTTATTCAATATTTAGGGAACAAAAACTTTCAATTTCATTTCTGGAATTAGAGAACTTAAGGCAATAACGAAATAAGGTACAATTGTATGTGAAAATATTATTCGTACATAGCCATATAAAGATTATTTTATTAAAAAAATAATGAAAAAAATGAGTATTTAGTACTTTGTTGGGCCGCCCTTAGCTTTAATAACTGCTTCCAAACGTCGTTGCAAACTTTTTACCATTACCTTCATTAGCTGCAATTTTCTCCCACTCAACACTTAAAGCTCTCTTTAATGACGCCTTTGATGTTATTTTGTGCTTTCTGATACTTCTTTCTAAGAGCTCCTAGACATGCTCAATTGGGTTCAGATCCGGTGATTGAGGTGAATATTTAAGCTGCTTACAGTGGTAAATAAGCCATTCTTACGCGAGATAAGATGAGTGTTTTGGGTCATTGTCTTGTTGGAACAAGAACCCTCAAGCATTCAGTCCAAGTTTAACGGCACTATCATGCAAATTGTTCTTCAAAATGTTTACATACAGATGTACCAAAACCAAACCATTGCATTTCCTCCTCCATGCTTAACGATAGGAATACAATTTTTTTCATTCAGTTCTGTATTTTCTTTTCGCCACACTTTTGGAGGCCCATCTCATCCGGAAACATTCAATTTCGACTCATCACCGAATATGACGCTTTCCCAAAAAGAATCTGGCTCATTTATATAGCATTTGACGTACTTCAATCTCTTCTTCCTGTTAATATCTGAAATGTAGGGCTTGCGGCGTGCCACTCTGCTATGATAACCAGCGTTTTGCTGATAATTACGGACTGTTTATGGACTTACTTTGTTTTGCAAAGACTCTAGAATATTTCGGCATAGTATCGTGGAGGTTATTATGGGATTTTGCGCGACTGATGCTACTATGTTGCGTTCCGCACGTGAAGTCAATGTTTTTCGCCTTCCGGCTTGGTGGTGATTAGCTTCCAATTTACCAGTATTAACATAATTGGCAAAAACACTTTGCACCGTATAATACGATTTGCCAATTTTTTGTCGATTTCGTGCAGAGACTTGTTTCCCATGTACAATTTAATAACAATTTTACGCATTTCTAATGGTAAATCCGCACTTCGTCATTCATCAGGAATCTAACATTCTTACACTGACCCAAAAAAATATATTGCCACAGCAAATATTTTGCGCAAAGCTAAAGTTTTTTACGTACTACGCAGGATGTACGAGTAAATTGTGTGACCAATGTATATGCACTTAATTTTATTTCTATGTTCTCGAGTGGGTCTAAGGAATTTCCGAATGTATGTACGATGGCCGCTGTAGCCGATTGGGTTCGTGTGTGACTGTCAGTCGGACGTGCACAGGTACGAAACCCCGGCCATGAAACACCAAATGATAGGAAAGTTTTTTGTAATAGCGATCGCCTCTCGGCAGCCAGTGGCAAACCTTCGAGTATATGTCTGCCATGAAAAATCATCTATTGTTTGTAGGCGGCGTAAAACTGTAGGTCCCTCCATTTGTGGAAAGCTTCAAGACGCACATACGCAACGGTGTGTAACAGCAATTTTTTTTAAGTACAGCGCGCAAAAACGGATCAATATATAATATATATATGTGTAAATATACATATGATATATATATATTAATACATACTTTTAATTGCTGCGGCTTACGTATGTATATATACTTATGTATGTGTATATACCATATATACTTATATATTTATATAAACTTTTATATATTTATTTACTTGTATGTTGCGTTTGCAACCGGTAAGCAATACTTGAATTAGATGTAACTAAATTAAAAATACAATTTGAAGAACTGCAGAAGCTGTGAAGCAATTCCCAAGCCTACTTCACGAAAGACAAGATGAGAAAAATTAGAAACGCGTTCAAAACTGAACTATAAACCATTGGACTTGGAATATCATGTTATAACTCTTTCGCAGTTGCACCCATGTCTTAATTTACTGGAAAGTGGATATCCTCTTTCTTGAGATTTGGCTGTAGCAAAATGTAGAAGGTTAAGTTCAAAAACGGAATTTAAAATTTTCATTCGAAACAATGCGAGGGTAAGCGTTTAGAACTGAAGGATAAATTATGCATCCTTTCGTTTGACGAAATGAAAGTGGAGCCTGGGTACGACTGTGAATCAATGTCAGATAGGGTCAGCATGCCAAGCAGGAAAATAAGCTCAATATATATAATATATAATAAAATATAACAGTTTTATTACTTCATTTTATATGGGAACTAACAAAGTCTGTTAATGTAGTAAGAATTATAATTTTTTTTGTACATTAGATAATATTGATTACATCCAAATTTAATATTTTCGTAAAATTGGCTTAAATTTAATATATATAGGTATGCAGCAAATCAATTCAAATATGTGTTTTCGGCTTATCATAATATAACGGGTGGTTTTTTAGTTGCAAGAGAACTATCGATATCGATAACTATAGTTTGTCAGTTCAGAACGGCAAACTGCGTTGACTTTTCTGTTCAGTAAGGTTTGGCAAGTTATCATGAATCGTATAACCCCAGATCAGCCTTTAAAATTGTGGGAGTTTACATTAAAAAAAAAATATATATATATATATTTATATATATATATGTTCGCGAAGTTCATAGAGCGCTTTGTCAACTTTACATGCGGTTTACAAGTTGGCGGCATCATCGGCACGATGTCTTGATATTCTCTCCTCCCAAAGAGGATAAATATTGCTTCGCACAATATTTTAACGAAAATAGCTTCACTGATGCCGATCCAAGGCAAAATATACTCTGCCGAAACCAGCATACACGGATTAAAAGGTCGAAAGCGGAACCACACATGACTTCGAGCGATATTAAACGAATGAGAGCTTTCTGGCAATCATCTCGAATCAAGGGGTATAAACAGGTGAACATTCGAAAACGGAAACGCCCCTAGGTATGTATGAATTTCGCCAGGATATACTTATAAATAAATGACGCATACAAGTTTTATTAGGTATTCCAGTTTTTCCCCAAATCTTTGCTACAAGTGAAAGGACCTAGAGTTTTGTACTGTAACCGAAGATGATATGGTTTTAATGAAAAGTTTTTTCATACACTCAGAGATTTGTAATTGCGATCGCTTTAAAACAAACTTTTTATATCATCTCATGTGGACCTAGAATGATATTGCACAATGCTTACATGCTTAAGTATAATCCGGGATTTCTGTTGGGGATTTTCTGAGGACAAATTTACCGCACTGCGTAATTAGGCTTAAAATTTAATATTACTAGAAGAATAATACAACCCGCTTATAACTTATTGACAGCCGCTACACATATGGAAAATAAGGCAGACATGCTGTTGTGATATAATATAACGTCATATTTAACAGTACTGCTCGCCAGTTATATTCAGGTAGCTATGGTATGTTCAGAGGTACATATTTACTGTATATACATATAATATATACTAAAACAAAAACTTTAGAAACTGGTATTTTTATTGTACCTCTCTCCATGAGGACTAATGCCAAAATGGAAAAGCCAGCGTTTTACGACATTTGTTTGTAATAGACAATTGGTCTGCTGCAAAATATTTTACAATAGTCGCAAAATAGTTAGTATAGTGTTGTAGCAGCTGATTGATATCTTGGAAGTACGTGGATAAATGGATAAATGGTAGTATTTGTCTTCGTTCGCGTCGTTTGTCAATACATGTCATACATTGTCAAAGTAGCAGGTTTAGAATAATAATAAAGAAAAGTGTTCATTTTGGTATATTTTTAACAATTCGCTAACACTTGACCTTTGGCTTATTAATGCGACTGTACGTTGTTTCGTTTTTTCGTAAAAAGTTCACCAACTCTTATGGAAAATTAGTAGGGAAAACTGTTTGAATGTTACATTAAAACGATTTTTTTTTTTAATATTAAGTCTCACATCTGTTAGGATCAAAATGGTTTTGGCCCATTAGGTCTGCGGCTACAAATCTCGAAGTCTGCTTAAATCCGTATTTGGTGTACCGCAAAAAAGCATTTTAGACCTTTGTTTTTCATTTTACTTATGTAGGACATAGGATTATGCTTTTAAAGTAGTAAAGTTTTTACGATAAAATGTTTTGAGTCTCAGATTAAAAATTGCATATTTGCGGTTTTAAAAATAAAATGTATCTCACTCCAAGTTTTCGTTCTATACGTGTAAACTGCGTTATGGCAAATGCATTCTGCATTCATTTGGAATCCATACCAGCAAATTCTTATAAGGCATCCTGACTTCGCTAAGCCTTGTAATCATTAAATCTTTCTGCACCAAAACCTTAATACTTTTCACGAGGTAAACTCATTAACTTGATGATACTTTGTAATACAAGTAGACGAGAAATTCTTTCATTGTCTTCTATGTTCGACATCATTTCCAGTAGGATTGATTGCCCTGCCCTTCTTTTTAGAGCTAATTTTAATGTTCGGAGTAGCGGCATGAATGCGCATGAAACTTTTCCAAATTTAATCAGAACTTTGAACTTCTTAACAAGAAGTTTTTTATGTGTACAGTTTTATAGCCCATTGAATTGACAATGCAAGTTTCAAGTAACTACAAAACACCTTTTATTAAAAAAAAAAAATGTCGTTGAGTTGCCACGTATTTTCTCCATACGAAGTACGTGCACGATTTTTTTTTTATGAAAGAAAAAACCTAGCTGCACCTTTAACTGTAATTTCTCTAACAACATCAAGATGGACGCCAGGTATTGGAGGAGAAATTGAGATGTATGCGTCATTTATATAGAGATATTTACATACTCGATCAACCGTAGCTCTTTCAAGGCAGCGGTACAAAGACTCCTCCCTTTATTGCAAACGAAATTCTCAGAAATAATTATTTCACGATAGTAGAATGCTGTACTTTGACTGATTTAACATCCATTTCGGCACGAAAGATCATCGGTAATTTTACCAAAAGCATCGACATCATTTACAAATTGTTGACCCTCTACTACATACACCTGAATGAGTCAATATACCGATAATGAATTCCTATTCAAAATATGTCTTTCGATTTAATTTACAAAACGAACTTCAACTGGAAAGACATTGTTTGCATGTATGTATGTATGTATGTAGCAGGCCCGTGCGCAGACCCTCAGATTTAAGGGGGGTTCCAACTTTTGTTGCAGTCTGATATAACTTTGCTTGTGTTTATAAATTTATGACACAGTACGCTTAAGTCACAGTTTTGGATATGATGAATCATTGATTGGTGATAAGGATAAATAATAATCAAAAAAAGATTGAAATTACTTTATTATAATATGCTTTATAATAACTCATCAATGTTCTCATGCTTTATTCGTATATAATTTGTTTTCTCTGTACATCTAATCGATATATGTCATTAGCTATTATCAGATTTTATAGAAGCAATTGAACATATACTATACATTTTTTACTATTTATTTGAGTGCCTATTTTTTTCATATCGATGGTAGGTAGGTAGGTGGAGTGGTTGTCATAAAGACACACTTAGACCTTTCGCAGGCCCATTGTGATACCACTGGCGCTTATCCTTACTCTACGTGTTCCTTTTCAATTTCATATCGATTCATGTCAAAGAAATTTTTTAAAACTTCGTCTGGGGGGAGGGGGGTTGAACCCTGCAAACCCCCCGTGCGCACGGGCCTGGTATGTAGATTAATATGTTTGTGTTATTGCTATTCATACATCTATAGAAAAATTTGAACTGTTGTAAAATTGTTGTCTCCAAACAATATTGATTGAAGTTTCTTTTTGTTTATTGATAAGATAGGCAAATGCAACCGAATATGAATTGTATCGGTATATACAGGGTATTTTGTTACTTCCTGCAAAAACTTTAAGGCTAGGTTTAGTTGTTCATCTCATTTTGAAAGATAAATAAAAGCTTGTTGTGTAGATAACCTGTTCATAAATGTCAAAATAGTTGCAGACTAACACTTTAGTTTTTTCAATAAACAGCATAACCGCAATTTTTTTCTTCTCAACTTTGCTCGCTCGTCAAAACATATAGGACTATAGTTCGAATCGTAAGTTAAAACCACCACGAATCCTTAAGTTTAGCAGTTTCAAACATTAATTTTCTTTTAAGTTGACTGTAACAGGATTAAAATAGTATTTACCTTATTTATAAGAACGGGCCATAATATTTTCAAAGCATACGAAGGTGTAAGACAAGATACAAATAAAAATGACGGTTTTTAGACCTTTTTCGTAATGAAATGAACAACAAAATATAATCTTAACAACTTTGCAATCGGGCAAGAGAAAACACTCTCGTATACGGTGATTTTGAGGTCTTAGGGGCTCAGGTATTGAAAAATTTAACTAAAGGGACACGTAAAATTAATGTAAGCGCTCCAATTAAATATCCCTTTTCTTATTACCTCTTTTAAGAGTGAAAGGTGCATTCATATCCAGCGCAACTTGTTATAAAAAGGGTTTTTTTTTAATTTCAAATTAAACTATGAACTTCTCAAAACAAATGATATTTTAATAAAACGAAAATAATTTGTTTAATAGTTTAAAACAACTCTACTTCAAAATTTTTCAAATGAATCCCTCAAATTATAGGACATGCATAACTTAAATATATTGGGAATGGAAATAGTATGGCCCTCATAAAAGAGGTATCGCTGCTGATACTATTTTTGTGTTCTCTCTAGTAATATACTGGTGATTTGAGTTGCAGTAGTTGACATTCGTTTGAAACTCCTTTTTTATCTGACGTCAAAAATGTTTACGTTCGTCCCGAAAAAACAGGATTTGCGGGAAGTCATGCTTAATTATTACCTTTTTAAGAAAAGTGCAGCTGAAACGTGTCATATACGAGTATTGATCAATATTTACGGTAATCACTCTCCATTAAATACAACTTGTAAAGAGAAGTTTCGACGCTTCCAAAGTGGCAATTGCGATGTGAGTGATAAAGATCGCAAAGGGGAACCGAAAAAATTCGAAGATACTCAACTACAACAACAGACGCATGTCGAACCCTTGCTGATGTGTCTAATAAGTTGGATGTTGACATATCAACTGTCGGTAAACGTTTGCACGCGATGGGAATGGTCCAGAAAGCAGGTAACTGGGTGCTACATCAATTTAACGGGAGGGATATCGAGAGACGTTTGGAGACGTGTGAGATGCTTCTTGAACGACAGAAAAGAAAAGGTTTTCTGCATCGCACCGTTACTGGCGATGAACAATGAATCTATTATAATAACCCTAAGCATCGAAAAAGTAGAAAGCTTGCCGGTGAACCATGTCCATCGACAACGAAAAAAAAAAGATTCATGCTTCAGAGGTTATGTAGTGCTGGTTGATCTGGAGTAATATGAGTAAAATTTCAGTAATCATTTAAACATACCATGAAATAAGACCATTTAAAACTTAAGTTAACTCATTTTAAAAAACACTTAATTACTAAACAGAGAAATCTTAAAGCAATACATGTTTTAGATTGCAATATTGCAATAATAAAAAAATACACAAATAAAAATGCAGATTCAAGGTATTATTGAAAGAAATAATTAATAGTAATATATATAAAAAAACATTAAACAAAAAATAACAAAAATATATAAAACTGAAAGGCCTACGCACATTTATTCTAAGAACCGTATTAAAAAATATATATATTATTATTTCATTTAAAATGTGTACGTAAAAACAGCAAAACATTTAGTCTTCTAATATTGATATACAAAACTTGCCGTAAAACATCTTTCGGCCTCAACACTTGTCAACTGTCAAATGGTAGTAATAAACCATTTGAAAATAAGTAGTAAATATTTCAACTTCTCTTCTCAGCGTGTCGGATAAATTGGAGGTTTTTCGATTTAAGAAAGTTTGGATTGATTGAATTAATGCAATAAATTATGCAACTTTTTCCAAGAACTTTCTGTTTTATTTACATTAGTGACACTATTGTACATTTTTTTAAAGCTTCTTCACAAAAGGCTCAGGCTGTAAATTTCGAAGTATAGTCTCTCTCTTAATTGTTATCAAAATTCATACTTCAGCCCATGTTCGTTAGAAAAAAGCAAACGTCTGACATAACCGTTCAACGCCGTTTAATTCTTTCAATAATTGTCGAAACATAAATTTTACTTAAGGAAAATTTATTACGCCTTATTTCTTCGAGCATTAAGTGTAATGCTACATTGCACTTAGAGAGAATAAAGCTTCAATAAGTGAATTATACCAGGTTTCTGGGAAATTGAAAGGTTTTTACTTTTTTTATTTCGATATTAAATTTTTTTTAATCTCGAAATCCCGGGATTGGGATCTCTAATATGTACATTCTAACATGCATACATGTTCGCTTATTCTCAAGCAGGTGACTATGGCGATAATGGAAACCGATATCCGAAAGCAAATTTACTACATTTACTACTACATATAAAAATAAAAATAAATAATTGGCGCGTACACTTCTGTTAGGTGTTTGGCCGAGCTCCTCCTCCTATTTGTGGTGTGCGCCTTGATGTTATTCCACAAATGGAGGGACCTACAGTTTCAAACCGACTCCGAACGGCAGATATTTTTATGAGGAGCTTTTCCATGGCAGAAATACACTCGGAGGTTTGCCATTGCCTCCCGAGGGGCGACCGCTATTAGAAAAATGTTTTTATTAATTTTGCTTTCACCGAGATTCGAACCAACGATCTCTCTGTGAATACCGAATGGTAATCACGCACCAACCCATTCGGCTACGGCGGCCGCTACTACATATACAGGTGAGATAAATATTCGAGTGCAATTGTTTTACCAACTTTTGCAGTTATGGATGTCAAAATATTTAATTTTCCTATCAGTTCTATTTCTGCTCTCTTCCCTTTCAAAGAGTTACAAGTAATATATGTTCAAGTAATTCATGTATCGTTCGCCTTAGGGGTTTTAAGCAAGTGATTTAACCACCGCAATTAGGTAAATAATTAATGTGTTATAAGTGGCTCAGTTTTTACAATTGTACGGAGAACAAAGTGGAAAAATGTATTAGCTACAATGCCGGCAATAATTTTAAATCATGCCAAATTAATTTTATATAACTATTTCTTAAATGGTTTAAATGACTTCATCAGAAAGAAATTCCATTGGACTTTAAAAGATAACACATTTCAAATTAAACAATAGCCATACGATAATATGTGGCAAAATTTTCTTACATTTAACAGTAATAATATACAAAAGTTGTTATCTAATCAAATATGAAAAACACCCGATACCTTCTGTCGCAGTATTATAAAGGTTTGGGTCTCGTTCATAAATATTGTCAATGCCGACAAAAATAATCATATATATTCGATATTTTACGTATACACACACATGTACATATACTTCCACATATGATATGGTATCCACATACATGTGATTTTGATTATTACTCATTTCCAAAAAGAATTAATATAAGTAAACGGTTTAAAAACCAAAATTGAGCAATTACTTAAACGTTATTTGACGCAAGAGTGTATTCATCTGTGGGAATTCGTTTTAAACTCGATTTTCTATAAATTTACTTTCACATGTAGAAACAAACAATTTTAAATACAATTTTTAATTTAGCTTCCTTGTACTCGAATTAAGCCGCAATACTTCAAGCGTTTTGAGTAAGTTAACTTTTCATAGGCAACATTCCACATGCAATTATTAAATATTATAAACCATTAATTTGACAGCAGCTGAAATTATCTTAACTGTTAATTAAATTTCCTAGGTAAATACTGCACCAAAGATTAACTGTGATGCCCAATTAAGTGGTAATGTGTTGCTCTTCCATGATTGCCATAAGTATTGGCTTATTGGCGTCATTTTAAAATTCTCTCCTGCACAAATCCGAAAGTCACAGATAGACACGACGTCATTAATAATAAGGACATAAAGCCATTTTCTTTAAGTCTGGTTAAAATGGTCTTTAACCCGAGGTTGGTTGATCTGATGGCTTTAAATGACAAACGCAATTCCTCTAGATCTAATTAGTTGACGTCTGGTTAGAATCCATAAAACTCAATTGTGAATACATAAAAGTATTTAATCAGATGAATTTTGTTTACAGTTGTTGCATATAATTAAATTATAATTTATCCGGTAGTTTCCTGCGTATCATGTGTGTTTTTTTGATTTTTTTTCTAATAATTTAATTTTTATAATGGAGGATACAAAAGTATATCAGCTCCCAAATTTCCCAAGCCTCAGAGTAGCATCGGCTATTGTTATTAAAAATAAAACGACGGTTGTGCCAGATACTCACTAACTAGTCATTGAAAAATCACCTCTTTAGCCACTTACAACCTACCATGATGGTGTCGACAAATATTGACCAGAAAAGGGATCCATCTAGCAATGTAACTAATGGAGATACCAAGCCAACTTATGCTTTGGAACACTTGGCCACGTTTAAAGTTCAACACGAATCTGACGTACGAAAACCAAAGGAAAAGCTAAATGTACTAAAGGATTTGGACATATCAGGAGCAATTTGGCCACAAAAAATGTATATGTCCTTTAGTGGGCAATGGTTGGTGATTTTGGATAGCGAAATGAAAGAAATAGAAAATTTCCCCGGTTCTCTAATAAAGGAACCGATGGCATTTATCAGCGAGGATCCTTTGGAGATCTTCAATAATATTCTAGTTTTCACGGTACCAGGCGTATCATTGGGAACAACAGAAATGCACTTTTTCCAGGTAAGAAATGTTTCGCTATTTAATTTTTATTTTTTCTAACAATACATACATCTGCATGCACACTTATATACACATTTATTTATATACAGGCAACGAATGTATCTGCTATACATATGGTTGAAGATTTAAAACAATTGAGTTCCGGTAAAGTAGTGACAATTGATCGAAACTTAACACCCATCCAAGTACCGAAGCCGGAAAAAACTCCTCAGAATGCTCGCGATCAGTATGGGATTGCAATAGCTGCCGCCGAAGTAGCTGCCGAGAAAAATGCTCTTGACGCCGAGCAAAATTTGCGCGACACCCAAGTATTAAATCATTGTTTTGAAGATATCGAACGCTTTGTTGCACGTCTAAAATATGCTGCAGAGGCTCTACTAGAATTAGAATTACGACATGAAGAGCACAACCCTCATGGTGAGGGGCTGTTGATATTACGGTCGCGGCCTCCAATTGAAAGCGAGTTTCTTGATATCATTGCTAAACTAAAATTGGCTCTAAATTTTGTAGTAAAGCTCAATAATCATTTTTCCAATGGAACGGAACCTATTTCTGACCTCTTCATCTCGTTGCACACGATTGTCAATGTTTGTAATGATGTACATGTCGGTGCTAAAATACCAGAAAATGTGGTTAACCCACTACTACGTCGTGAAACTATACAATTTTTATCTAATTGTTTGAATGTTGCTGATATTGATTTTTGGAGGTCCCTGGGAAAGAATTGGACTATGGCGAAGGAGCACTTTAAAGATCATAGAGGATCATATCATCCGATTTTTTATGATGACTGGTCTCCTGACTGGGTGGTTGACGACGAGGTTTCCTATATACCACTTCCTAAACCGGATTCACCAATAACACCACGAATTTTAGCAAGCAATGCCGTTTGGTTGTCCCGCTTACAATCAAGGAATGTAAAAATAGCCGAAGTTGTTTATAATAACAAAGCAAATAATGATAGAGAACTTAACGTGGTTAAGGGAGAATATCTTGAGGTATATAAGAACATACAGTTGCTCACAGAATGAATGTAACAAACTCCTTTTTTTGTAAGAGAGCTGCTCAACATTTTTTTTACTTGTTTTGATTTTTTTCGTGTTAAACAATCTTACGTAGTAGACTGTGAGTCTGGCACTCTGAGATTTTAAAGCTCGAATGCTTAATGCAAATACGTATATGTGTATAAACACCTAAACTGACAGAATACATACTTACTTATATCCAAGCACACAAGATAGAACGTACATATACAAAATTTAAAGTCCCATTAATTTTTTGATATTTTTTTTATAATTAGAATTTATCAGAAGTGTTCACTTAATTTAGTGATATGAATTTTGTTTTGATTTACTTATAGTTATTAATAAAACGAAGTGTATTATATCTGCTAAAAGGAATAAAAAAAAAATGAAGATTCAATACATAGGTTGGTATGAACGTTTATTTCCAATTGACTTCTGTGTACACTCAATTTTATGAGCAACTGTATTATGTAGTTAGATTTCATGTATAATAAAAAGTATACATAAGTAAAACATAATTAGGTTATCAATGATTCCCGCAACTGGTGGAAAGTCAGGAATTCTGCGGGAAATGTCGGTTATGTTCCCCACACTGTTCTTAAGGCGCATAATTTTGAAGTGCAGCCCAACTATTCCACGAAAGATACAGATTCCGTCACATCATCTATTTTGGACCATGGTATAATTTTGTTTGTAATAGATAATAAATCCTAGGAAATAGAGCAATGCATGATATTTTCAAATAAGAAATTATATATAAAAATCTTTATAAAAGGACTCTTAAAATAAGTCAGAGACACAGGTTGAGCATAAGCATTCAATAACAAAAATTTTGCAAACGAAATTATTATCTCAGTTACTTAACGTTGTATAATTTTGTATATGAAAAAATGCATTGCTGCTTCTTCCACTAGGATCCTACTATGTCTGACCTTTCTTAAAAACACTTGCAGAAACAGCCAATTTAAATCAAAACAACAACCAGTTTGTAGATGCAACAGAACGTGAAACAGTTCAATCAAAAAATGCAGGGAAGTCAATGCCACGATCTTACAGCATGCCGAACGTGCCCGTACCTCCGCCTATGCCTCCCACCGAGGACAGTGAACCCCCAACACCAAGTGGTACTCTAAAACGGAATACGGCTTCAGCTGGCAGTCTAGCAGGTATGTTAAATAAGTATTTACACGGATATGATGATATGTAGATACTTACGTTATTTTATTACGTATGTATATTGGGATGAGGCATATTCATAAATAAAGAAATAAATAAAAGAAAGGGGAATAATCGTAAGATTGACGAAGTTGTTAAGAATAGCTAAGAATAAAGAAGGCCTCCCGCCTGCCAACCCATCGTACTATATGTTTTCAAGAGTGCTCGCAAATAGGAACGTCTTCACATTTCACGGACGGACAGTTAGCTTTCAAAGCGCTTGAGACTATCACAAAAACCTCAGTAATTGTTACTGTTTGTCACAGATCTTTAACAAAATAGCTGACGACTTTGTTCCTCAACTTGCACGAGACAGATGCTGGCAAAATGACAGCCCCGAGGAAGCAGATGAGCTCCGTTCCACTTTTACAAGCTGATGCAATGCAATTTCGTTTCGAAGATGCATATTTGAGATGAAAACCTTTTGTTGTACAACATAAAGCATTGCCCATACATTTTTGGGGTTCGCAAAACCGATTGTCGCAGGAATGAAGAGGGTAACCTCTTGGGGCTTGTTATGTGCACTATGTATTGGATATGAGCTTCACGCAAAAACAAGCTTTTGTGTTTAATTTTCCACTTTCATAGTTCTGCGGTAAAAAACGTAACACACATTTTTTTAATAAAATATATGTAATATGATAATATTTATTTTAAAAATATAAAAAATGTTTTTTGTCTGGCAAACCCTTTGTTTTAAAGCTGAATATATCCTCTTCCGTTTGATATCCATGTTAACATCTTAGAGTGTGTGTAAGTATTTAAAACGGTGTTTTGAAAATTTAGTTCTCTGAAACTTTAAAGTCTGTTATATAATTAACTTGATGAGGAAATGATGAACTGATTATTCAGAATTACTATATAAAATCTGTAGTTTCGCGTGCATATAGATTTTTACTGGATTACGAAAAAGTCTATTTGTGTCGCACGGTGTATTCACTCAAAACGTTAGACTGAAAGGTTGTTTTTATGATTAAATTATTCTGAAAGTAACCTTTATCGATTTCCATTATTTGTTACAATAAGCGTTATATTGTGTAATTTCTTAAAGTTATTATATATAAACAATGAGACTTTGCATAATTTTGTCTTGCAGATGATGGGAATACAACATGTGTATCTTATATACGTATATTATATTATGATTGGGAGCAATACTAGAAAACAATTCAATAAATATCATATATTGATCGAAATTAAATATTTTTCGGGACTGTTAGCAATACAGATTTGTATAATCTAATTAAAATTACATTTTTATGTGGAATAACTCGAGATTACAACACAACGGAAGTCAAGGATAAAAATTTTTATCTTGAAGTCAAACAGGTTTTTTCAGCAATGCCTATTTTTTTCATATCGATTCATTTTTAAAACTTCGTCTGGGGGGGGAGGGGTTTGAACGCTGCCTGTGCGCACGGGCCTGCTAAATAATAGGTAATTCATCGCTACACAAGTGCCCGGATTTCAATGTCCGCTAGAGAACATACACCTGTTATAGGAAGAATCTTACGTTTTTAATCTACATATAATTTATTAAGTTTTTAAATGAATATATTTATACTTTTATTTTACATGGAAGCAATGCGTGCTCGCGAAGAAAATGAGACAAATGATGAATTATTAATGTTACAAGGCACAATAAATGAGGAATTGAAAGCAACTCTATATCAACGGGAACGACGCAGAGATCTAGAAATATTAACAACTCCAAATGTTCACATCAATCAGTATTCATCACCTCAAGAAGTGAAGGAGTGGTTGCATGCAAAAGGGTTTCCTGCCGTTATAATAAACAAGCTCTGCAAACTAAATGGAGAGGAACTGTTTGCGCTTTCGCCGCATGTTATCGAAGGTTATTTTGGGCAGAAGGAGAGTCGACGCTTAATTTCGCAGATAGTCCTACAGAAGAATATATGCGAAGTGAGTAAAGGGATATACACTGTTTGTATTTACAATAATTAAAATTATTTACAATTCTCCCTTTTTGTAGTACAAAACGATTCGTTCTTCAGAATTATCTGCCAAACTTGCAAAAGCACGCCAAAAAGCGGACCAGCAAGACAACGATCTTAATGAAATATTTTAGATAGAAGTATAAAGCTTTGTGGGCTACTCGTTCGACATCCACGTATTTTATGTTATACTTATAAGTATACGTTTGTCTTTATGTATTGTATGTACATATATTTTTCCGCTACATCTTTCAATCTACAATCATGAACTCTATTTAACTTGCTTTATCTTTAAAAACGTGCTTACTTGACAATTACATTTGTTTAATATTGCTTCAATAAATAATACAAGCCATAAGAAATAAATTGCATATTCAGCATAATCTTCGATTTGACAATGAAGGCACACAATGCGCTCCAGTAGAATTTTGACTATGTGGTCTCAAGTCACAAATCCACGATTAAGCGATCACTATTAAATAATTGAAATAAAATTAAGCAGTTATCAATATATAATATAATACTTTATAATATCCTAATTTAATGTTAATGGGGATCAAAATTGCTCTAAACTATTCTCTCTTTTTACATAATTATTACGATTAGGTACCACATTCAAAATGCATCTCTGTGCACAACGTTTGCTTATATCCCATTTTCTTTTCGTTGCAGGAAAATTGCTTTGTAGTTAAATTGTAATGATGAAACCGTGAATCAAAAAAAGAAAATTAAAAAACCACTGAAGAAGTGGTCATATGAAGAGTAGGACATTATTTTGTTATCCATAATATGCTGTATAAACCCTTTTTGGGTGTTTGGCCGAGTACCTCTTCCTATTTGTGGTGTGCGTCTAGATGTTGTTTCACAAATGGAGGGAACAACAGTTGAAAGCCGACTCTGAACAGCAGATATTTTTTACGACGCACTATACCATTCGGCATACTCTTTTAATATTAACTTTTTACATTTGTCAAAATCAGCTACTTCGTTAGCTCTTTTGCAAAGCTGCAACACGATTATGTACACCGTGCGTTCATGAACTGTTCAGCCATTCTACTGCTAAGCAAATTTGGCAGATTAGTTGCCCTTATTTATGAATACCACTATTAGCAGAGAATGTTTTTTTTATTTTAATTTTGTTTTTTAATGAAATCGAAATAATTTTGCGTAATAAATTGTACGTATGTATGTATATGTTTACCGTTTCAAAAATAAGAAAATGGTAAACAATTAATTATCTTTTCAAGCGGAAGAGTATTAGTTTTACGGGGATACTAAATTCAGATATTGCGACTTCTAAAAGCTGTCTTTTTTATGCTATCGCAAGGAGCTTTAAAATTAGTTCTACTTTCATGAAATGGTTTTCCCAATGTTTTACGAATTTTCTAATTTAAATCATATATTTTTTTTTTCTTTCTCTAATATTTTAAACGTACTAGGAAAACGTTAGGAATTTAAAATTATAATATATTTTATATCACTTATATCAAAAGCTTAATTACTTTTGTTGTGTTGGATATTAATATGTATATAAATAAAATAAATAAGCCCTCCAGCAAATTTGCTATTTGTGTGGTGTACCTTTGCTGTAATGACAAAAAAAACACTGTTTTCCAAAATACCACGGAATAAATTAATATGCATTTAAATTTAGAAAAAAGTTGTCTTGCGCAACACTGGGAAATGAATTGGTATAGTACTTTTTTGAAGTAAAAAAACTGTTTTAGAAACACCATAGAAGGAACTAAAAAATAAGTGTTTGTTTGATAGATAAAGCATTTCATTGCGTCTATGCTTAAAATTCATACGAAGAAATAAGCGCACAGTTTTATTTGTGCTTATGAAATAGTTGCGGATGAGATCGCTGCTTCCAAGTTTTGTTATGTAGTTTTTATTGGCTTCTTGCAATCTGCTTTATCGACCGTAAATAATCGAAATGTGAACAAAGCAGAGGTACGTTGATATCGTGTAATACACTTTCAGAATTCTGAAATCGCAGATAAAATACTTATACATGTGCACGTAAAAAACACTGTCATTACCCAAAAATGGTAATAAATAAGTTTTTACAGTGAAAATTAAATGTTTTTCTCCCCTTCATATCATCCTCTTCAAGGTTTTGAATACTTTCCTGCTACAAATTTTCACAGGTTTATATATGTACATATGTACATATACATACGATGTATGAGATTATTTAGTTGTTAATTAGAGTGTTTTCTTGGGCTATCTACTCAGTATCTTGATCAATTCCCACAGGAACGATTCGGATAATTTTTATCGGTGTTGACAGCACTGATATAAAACTTGATGATGAAACCTGTAATAGAAGATAAAGGGCCTGTAGATAATACACATTTTCAAGAGAATAACATTTTAACTGAAAATCGGTGTAATATACATACATATGTAGCTTTTCAAGAGTTACCGTCGTTGTGATGGCCGATACCAATATAAAACCAACCAATTTGAAGCGATAGTTTATGCCTAACGACGCAGCATTAAAATTGTCTGCAAATATCTCATTCATAAAATTTATATGCCAAATAAAAGCGTTTTTAATTGGCTTCATATAACTTCGAGTTTCTGTATACATTCACTTGTCAGTGCTGTACTGTCAAACTAATGACGAAAAACAAAACGAACAGAATGGATCATAAATTAAACCAGATACCTATTAGGACCACATCATTGTTGTTACATTTGTGTGCGAAATTTTTATCCGGATCTCAATCATCAGTCATTGGAACACCGCGAATGCATCACAAATGCACATAACTACATATGAATGTAGTTTATCAAAAATCTTCAGACATTTCTTTATATTGTTACATTTTTGTACATATGTATATCTATTAATATTTACACGGAATAAAAACTTCTGATTCGTCTTTGTGATCCATCTCGGTTGAAGACGTGTTTTTAGTATTGAAAATAGCAATAATTCAGTGGTTCGAATATTCGTCTTGAATGTGAGTTTACGACCAATTCTCCAAAGATGCCGTGCTTTGAGGCAAGTATTTCTCTCATCAGCTAGTGTTGATGTAGTTATCACAGGGGAGTTTGTGGAAAGACGCCAGATAATAAAACAAGAACGCCACCGGACAGCTGTGCATTTGATCGCAATTAATTAAGAGTTCGACCAAGCGATTCAGGTGATTCCTTATGAGGGCGTACATGCTTTGTTGGATGTTTGGCCGAGCTCCTTTTCCAATTTGAGGAAAGCATCTTGAGTTCAAATGGGAGAAGCTACATGTGCACAGTGGGATTCGAACTGGGCCTTCGTTCATTTGGAATACTTTTTCGCGCATTTATTGTTCACCATGTAAAGAGATTGTGGATTTATTGCTGCTGATGGCCATTCACTATGTTTCTCGGCAAAATATCAAATAGCTGTGGATGTTCTTCGGGAATAGGAATTTCTGCGCAACCGACATTAAACATATATAATATTTGAGCATTTCGTTTTAAGCGATATTAGAATATAAGCATGTGGAAGTTCTTTCTCCTGCCAGTACTTCCAGCATGGAGTTCCCCATCTATAACGACCATTTTTTTTTTTTTCATTTTATTTCTTCTCATCAGGCCATTCTATGCTATGAATATATTGTAAATCATCAAATGTTTTGGTTAAAAAAAATGTATCACATACAACGAACCTGTCGAGATTTTATTACAACTATGTTTTTCTCCAAAGTGCAAATAGTGAGTTAAGCCAATTTCATCGAAATCAGATCAACGGTTTGGCAGTTACTGCCAGAGTTTGAAAGTTACTGACGAAAAAATTCCGTTCTCTAAAAATTCTCATAACCTGGCGAAATACTTTAAGTACAGTGTGCATATGTAGCATTTGGAATTCAATTTAATTTATCTATAAAAAAGGCGATATAATTTTTTCCATAAATATTTTATATTAAATATCATTAAAATTACTACTTAACAGTAGATCAGTTTGTCAGGCCAATACATTTTGATGAATTGAAATGTCTTTAGATGGTGGCATTTATCCTTAAGGGTAACCCGCTGTTTCTAGGCGCTCAATTGGCATCAGAGTCTCGTCAAATTATCAAACTTTCGAAAGTTTTTGAATAATTTTCATAGTTCAAATTCCAAACATGAAATGGATCACCTTACATAAATAACATACACATGCATGTAACTAAAGATGGTGATGGAAGCCATGCACTTTATTACTTGATTTTAAAGTCTGTGATTTCGCAATAAATTAAGTAAAATAGTGTAATATAAGTTTATATGAATGGCGCATACAAATGTTTAATTAAACAAATCTTGTTCGAGGTTGCTAAAAATATTTTTATGTTTAATAAGTTTTTATCATATTCCTTTAGTTTTTGCTAGATAAAAGCATTTCCATAAAAACTAAATACATAAATTTAAGTTTGCTTTCATAAAAAAAACTATTAGGGTCGTCACTACTATAGTACCGAGCGTTCGGTTTCGTTTGTCTAACAAGTTGTGCATATACAGTAAGGTGCAAAACTGGAACATAAATAACATAAGTTACGTTTAGTACCATATCTACTCAAACAAGCTTGTTTATTTGAATGCAATTGCACATGTATTATATAATTAGTGTGTAAGCTTTCAAATGAGCTCATAACGGTTAAAATCTAACAACAACAACTACTCATTGGAAGAGCTGAAAAAAAACTATTTTAATATTTTGTCCAAAGCCCCTTCGATTTTTTTAATGCCTTTATACGGTTTGGCATACTTTCTGTATATTTAGCCACAGTTTGTGGCGGAATTGGGTACCACACATCCCGGACTCGCTCCAAGACCTCATTTATCCCTTTTGGCGGGTTTATATAGTTTGCGAGCTTTTGTTTTACGAGATGCCACAAATTCTCAATGAGGTTCATGTCAGGGCTTTGTGCTGGCCACTGCATAACCGAAAATTTTTGGGACTTCAGCCAGCTATTTCTCTTTTCGGTTCCATCGCTAAAGAGTTTTCAAAAAACAATGGTGCATACAATAAACATTTTATTATACTGCAATTATCAATTATACAAATTATATAAAACCTATTTAAAAATGTAAAACTGTAGTGCGATTATATGGAAAAAATAAAAATACTATTTTTTAAAATACAAAACCATTTTGATTCAATCAATGTTTTTTCTTTAATAGGGGATTTTCAGTTTAAAGGGAGCAGAATGTAATTTTTTGCCGCCAAAAGTCGAGACACATGTAAAATATTAGGCATAATCTTGAAATATTATAGAAAATGAAAGTGAAATATATATGTACGTCGGAATTAAAGTAGATTGTGATAATTATGAATCGTTTAACGCCAGAACAATGCTTCCGAATAGTGGAAATTTACATTGAAAATAATAAAAATTTACACAAAAATAAATCTGTTCGCGAAGTTCATAGAGCAAAGTCTTAAACAAAACGCCGATGCACCTCGACTACATGGAAAATTTTAAGTACGGATCTTGGTTTACGTGCCTTTAATATACAGGTCGTACAAGAATTGAAGCCAAATGACCATCGTTTGCGTCGCATTTTTGCTGATTGGGAACAGTAATCAAAAATTGGACTGATCGAATATACTTCACAGCTGCTTCGGACATATAACGAATATTATATTCAAAAATAAATGCCATGAAATTATATACCAGATTATATAAGTAATAAAAATAAATTCATTCTCACATTATTTTTGCTTTGTATTATCATTTTAAGCTCTAAAGTTCTTAAAAAACACCCTTTATAAGTCATGAGAACCAAATGAAACTCTACATCACTTTGTAAGTAAATATTTGCCCAAAATAGTACCGTTTTTTCACGATATAAAGGGTTTTCCAATAACAGGTGTTATCTATCGCTATCGAGAGTTGATTAACGATTTTTTATGGCCTGAATTGGATGGTATTGATCTGGACAACGTTTATTTTTAACAAGACAGCGCCGTAGCCGTAAGCAACGAAACCATTGATCTTTAACGGAAACCGTTTTATCTCTCGAAGAGGTGATCACAATTGGCCACCGAAACCTTGTCATTTAACACGTTGTGACTTTTTTCTTCAGGGCCATGTGAAAGAGAAGGTCTACGCCAGCAGTCCAGGGTCAATTCAAGACTTCAGCCACTTTGCAATTCGGTTATGGAAAATTTCATGAAAAGGATATTGTCCTGTAAGCGTGGTCGTGGTGGTCATTTGGCGGATGTTATTTTCCACTATTAACGGCATACTTCCTCTTTATAATGAAATAAACATTTATATTAAAATTAGCATTTTTCTTTGAATATCAAAATAACACCTCTTATTGGAATTATGAAATTTTTCGTTTTTTACTTTTTGTGCGCGCATAGTAATAAACGTGATTTGAAATTTCATATTTTAAAGCCATTTTTAAGTTTTTTAAGAAACAATTGCAAAAAAGTTGTTGAAATTTTTTTATTTTTCACAAAACAAAAAGTGCAAAACAGGTGTTTTACTCAAAAATTCATTACTCAAAAACAACTCATTTTAGCTACTGGGCATTCAGCTCAATTGAAGTTTGAGGTGTCCTCTTGATTTGGAAAAAGTTAAAAACAAAAAATACACTTTTTGAAATATTGAATTTCGACAAAATTTTGAATTTTTTTTTGCAAAATAAAAAATTTTCAACTACAACGTCTCATTTATCTTTTTTAACTCGTTGGTTCTGTTGGAGATATTTTTTGGCAAGATTCTTTTGTTTTCTTTCACAATTTTTTGTATGGCATTTCCCGCCGTAGTGGTGCTGTTGAGTAAGACATCTGAGTAGTCAGTTTGTTCTCTTTGCGTGGAGGTCGATGTATGTGGTGGAGGCGAATTATGTGGTAAGCTTGATGAGTGTGATGGATTATTGTTGATGTTGCTGGAGCTGGTTGCTTGCGTTTTGTCAATTTTTGGTATTCTGGTTGTTATTGGTGTGTGAGTTGTGGATTGTGTTGGAAGTGATGTTGGTATAATTTCTGCCTTTTTTGCGTATGGTGTGTTTTGTGGGTCACGTTCTTCGAATGTAGAATTTGCTTTTCGTCTATCCACTTTTTCTAGTGTTATTATGGCTTGGATTTCCCTTTCTTTTATGAATATTGAGCACGTTTTGTCCAAGGCAATGTGGTTTGTGTTGTTGATACCTTGGTGAATGCAACTGCTGTAGGCACTTGGTGCACTTTTCGCTTAGTTCAGGGTCGGTGTGGGAGGCTTTTGCACAGTTTACGCATTCTTGGGTGTTATTGCATACTTTTTGTGAATTACCGTATCTGAAGCATTTAGTGCATCGGAGGAGAAGTGGGATGTATGGTCTTAGCTTTACTTTTTCGTAGCCGGTAAATAGGGCATCTGGCAGTGTAGGATGGTCGAACGTGATGATTAGTAAACCCGTTTCGAATAAACTTTGGCCGATTTTTTTTCATTATTTTCCTTACTTCACTTACGTTTTGGTGTTTCAGTTCGTCTTTAATTGTGTCCTCTGGTATCCCTTTCAACTCCCTTGAAAAAATAACGCCTTTTGTGGTGTTTAGGATATTGTGTTCCGTGACTTCAACTTTTATGGTGGATGTAAATGTTGTTAGATTAATTAATTTTGTTGCTTGTGTTTTTGTTTTTATTAAGATATTTCCACTTCTTATTTTTTTACACAATTCTACTTCACCATCGAACACCGAGTCGATAACTCTTTTTATTAGGAAGGGGCATACTTTTACTTTGTGTTGTCAATTCTTGATATAACTAGGTACTTGGGTGAGTTAGAATTATTTTTCAGTGTTTTGTTTTTGTTGGTTGTGAAAACGAGCTGGTTGTTTGCTTTTCCTCGATCCGGTGGATCGCCCATTTTCTACTTTGTTTCTGTTATCGCTTGGGTAATTGTTATTTTACTTTGTTCCTTGTTTAGTTTTTAGTTGTTGATAGGGCAGCTGCACGTTTGTTTGGGTTTTGTGTTATTGTTGTTTGTTTGTTTGACGATTTGGTATGCTGTTATTGTTTTGCTTGTTTGTTCTTTTGTTTTGTGGATTTTACCAGTTTGTGGTCTTCGATAGTTACGCACTCAGATAAATCACAACCGTTCGCGTTGAGTGATAGTCGGAGACGGTCAGACCATTTTTATTATTCGCTGAATAGCAAATAATAAAAATGGTCTGACAGTGCGGCTTTTTATACTTCCTTGTGTTAAAGATTGAAATTGGGGCGCAGTTTTTCTTGCGAAGGCCCCTAATGTACATACAAACTACGTTTTCAATAACGCATGACATAAATGCTTTTTCTAATATGCTGCAGAGTTTATGAATGAAATAATACCGACATGCAGCACGAAAATTCCAGTTTATTCAATGACATGATAGTAAGTGGCATTTGCAAATACATGCCGATGTAAACAAACATACATGTATGTATATATTCATAAAGTACTCGTATACTCGTAAGCATGCGCGCACTTAAGGGGGGTCTTGGGTGTTTATTTGTTCCATGTGGAATAAGATTTAATTTGTTTTCATTAAAACATATCTTTTTGTTTCATTATTAGTTTTTTTTTAATATAGAAAATTTAACGGTTTTTTATTTTCTCTTATGTGCACATATGTATGTAGTTATGTACCTAGATTACCTTATTACATATATATATATTTGTTTTAGTCTTGTCAAAAACAATTTTTCAAAAAGCTTTCCCATTATGGGTAACAATGAAATAGGTCTGTACGAGCTTAATTCATTAGTATCTTTTCCGGGCTTAGGAATCATTATTACCTCTAATACTTTCCATTGTGAAGGAAAGTACTTTAGTTTTAAGCAAGCGTTCATTATACATACATACGTAGCAATTTTCTTGAAGCCTTTGGTGAGAGGTTTTTTAAAACTTCAGATGTGATAAGATCAAAGCCAGGCGATTTCTTAAGCTTTAATTTTTTTATTTCATTAAGCAATTCTCCGGTTGTAATCGGATGGATGCACGTTGAATCCTGCACAGTTGAAAGATCATTAAAAGTGTTAGTACCTTCAATTGGCTGAAAAATGTTTTCTAAGTGCAAGGCAAACGCCTCTGTCTTCTCAAAATCATTTTTTGCCCAAATACCATTGCACATCCTTATAGGTGGATTGTGGCAGATAGGTCTTTTCATATGAGCTGTCATTTTCCATAGGGAATAATGCGTTGTTTTGTCTGCCGATAATCTTTTAATTTTATCATTTAATTTTGTATTCTTGAACTCTATAATCTTGTTGGTAAGAAGATTTATAAGAAAATTGAGCTTAGTTTTGTATTCGGGACACCGTAATATTTGCCACTTTTTCCTTCTTTCTCGCGTAAGATTTTTAAAATCTCAGCTGGATACGATTGGCGGCAGTATTTCTCTTGAATTACTGGTGTGCTCATCCAAGTAGCATTTTGAATTTGCGTCGAAAAGACTTCAAGTTCGTTATCAATGTCTTCAGAACTGTTTATTATGCTTTTTACGTCTATTTTTTCATCGATAATATTTTTGAGGTAGTCCCAGTCATTAAGTTTGTTTGAAAGGGAGATATTGTGTGTAATTTTTTTTAATTCCCCTACAATGGTGAGAAAAATGGGTGAATGGTCTGAGTTAAGTTCGACTTCATCTTCAATAAACGTTAGGTTTCTCGGAATATGTTTTATAACAAAGAAATCGATTAAATCGGGTGTTTGAGACGGGTCTGTTGGCCAATATGTTGGATTACCCGTAGAGATAATATCACAGCCTAGTTGTTGGGAGGCATTCAATAACTCGCGGCCTTTACTAGTTGTTAAACGGGAGCCCCAGTTTACATGTTTTGCGTTGAAATCTCCTCCAATCACAAATCTTCCTTTATGTTTATTTAAAAACATTTTGTATTGATCACATTTTATTTATTATATTATGTCTTGGCGGACTATATATGGATGTGATGGACAAACTCGTATCGTTTAGTTTAATGTTGATTGTTGCTGCTTGGAATTCAGCAGTACTAATCTTTACTTCCTCATAATGTTCTAAAGATTTTTTTATCAAAATGGCACTGCGTCCTCTAACATTATTTAGAGGATGATTAGAACAATACATAAAATAATTGATGAACATTTGCTTTGTTAGGTGAGTTTCTGATATAGGACAAATGTCGATTTCTCTGCTTTCAAGAATAAGTTTAAGTTCCTCCTTTTTCTTCATGATTCCATTTGCATCCAATGCCATAACTTTGACGGTCGTTCTCTTGTTTTTTATTTTTTGGTGTCTTGCTTTTGTTTAATCTTTTCAATTATTTTCAAAAGCAATTGGTTGAAGGCGGTTTGCTCATTTAACTTCGACAGAATTTGCTCAAGAGAAGGATTTGCTTGGTACGCTGTTGTTATTCTTTTCAGATACGACTTCTGCGAAGCTTCTATCTGGTACAACAGTAGCATTTACATTAAGAACTGTTTTTCTTGTGTTGTGTTCATTTCTATTTTCGGTGCTTTTATTACGCAGTTTTTGAAGATGTTTTGCAACTTCACATCCTCGATAACTGACTGGATGATTTTTCTCACAGTTACAACACTTAGGCGGTTGAGTATCCTCCTTTGTGCATTCAATTGTGGCATGATTTCCTGCGCATTTTGGTGGTTTACAGCAGTAATTTTTTGTATGCAAGAAGCCTTGACAAGACTTACACTGCGGAATTAGCTTTGAAGGTTTCAGAGCTTCTAAAGGGTGATTTTTTAAGAGCTATAGGAAAGTTTTTCAAAAAAAACACACGTACAATTCAGAAAAATGCATGAAATATTTATTTAAATCGATAGTACAGTCCGTATAATTTAATGTTTGAAGATTATTTCATGCAAATGTTGACCGCGACTGCGCTTCAAATGGTCCATCCACTTAGTCCAATTTTGGCATACTCTTTCCAATGTTTCGGCCGGTATCTCACATATAAATGCTTTAATGTTGTCTTCCAGCGCGTTAATTGAAGCAGGCTTGTCTGAATAGACATGAGACGTTATATCGCACGATCTGGGTGGCCAATTGACAGGTCTCGAACGTGAAATAAAATGTTCACCGAACTCGCCTCTCAACAAGTCCATTGTTACGCGTGCTGTGTGGCATGTGGCACCGTCTTGCTAAAACCACATGTCGTGCAAGTCAAGTTCTTGCATTTTGGGCAATAAAAGTAGGATATCATTTCACGGTAGCGCTCACCATTCACAGTTACGTTACGATTCGCACCATCTTTGAAGAAGTACGATCCAATGATACCTCCAGCCCATAAACAGTACCAAACTGTGACCTTTTCTGGATACATTGGTAGCTCTTGCAATTCTTCTGGCTGATCTTCACTCAAAAATCGACAATTCTGCTTGTTTACGTACCCATTGATCCAAAAATGAGCTTCGTCGCTAACACAATTTTTCGATAAAAAAGTGGATCTTTGGCCAACTTTCTAAGAGCCCATTCACCAAAAATTCTGCGTTGCGGTAGGTCGTTCGGCTTCAATTCTTGCACCAGCTGTATTTTGAAAGGCTTCACACCTAAATCCTTTCGCAAAATTGTCCACGTTGTTGAATAACGGAGGCCCAATTGCTGCGAACGGCGACGAATCGATAATTGATGGTCATCATTAACACTGGCCGATACAGCTGCGATATTTTCTTCAGTTCGCACTCTACGTAAGTGTGTTGGTGGTCCAATAATGTAAATTTGGTTCTAAATTTAGTCACAATAGCTCGAATGGCCCCTTCAGTGGGTCGATTAAACTGACCATAAAATGGAAGAAGCGCGCGATAAACTTTCTTAACAGAACACGCATTTTTATAATAAAATTCAATTATTTGCAAGCGTTGTTCGTTTGTAAGACGATTCATGGTTAAATTATAGACCAAACTGAAGAGGTTTTACAATGAAACAAAACAGGAAACGTGTGTCAGCTGTTTAAACCAACTGTTTAAAAAGATAATAGCTAAAAAATCACCCGCCACTTTGACGACAGAATTCAGTAAGTGTTTAATTTCATACACTTTTTTAATTTCTTCACTTGGTTCGAAATATACAACGAACATATTTAGAGGTTCTTTTGTTTTCCATTTTAGTTTGCGGAATGCATTTTGTGACTTTTAGACCTTGTTGTTTTAAGTCAGACACAATTTCATCTGGATCACATGAATGGTGTAGGTCCTTTACAATGACTCTCAACTTTCTGGTTTGGAGAAGAGTTTGTTCTCATTAAAAATCTTTGTAATTTTTCTATAATCAAACCATCGTAAAAATTTATTTTATAGGAATCATTGCCTGTAAGTTTCAACGAGAAATTTAAAGTCGTGTTGTTTTTCAGTACTTGGTGAATTTCTTGATAGCTTTTATCGACACCTGAAAGCATTATTGGTGGTGGACTTGGATATCTAACACCCGGAGGTTTTTCTTTTTCTGTCTCTAAAACCGTGTCAGGAGAGCCTTCAATTCTTCGTTTTTTCGATTGCCTTTTCGGTTTGCTGAGAATGAACTCCGTCTCTTTGATAACCGCATATTCATCAGTAAAATATTCTATTCGAAGTTCGCTCGTTTTCTCCGAGTTTAATTTTAAATTTTTAATTTCTTTTTTAAGATCTTCATTTTCTTTTTTTAAAGATGGGCAAAAATTCTCTAACTCTTCTATTTTTCCTAGTAGGGGTTGTATTTGATTTTGCCAACCACGCTTGTGCTGCGCTTTTTGTGTCATTTTCGTATTTGGCAATTCTTCAGATGAGAACAGCTGGTCGCTACTGTTTACGATATTGAGTTGCGGAGCAGGATAGCTGATTTTTTATTTTGCAAATTTAACTTAGAAAGAGTACGCTATTTTACACTTGTCGCGAAGATTTAATAAATTTTAATTTTAATATTTTTGATTTTGTTACCAATAGCTGAAGATTTTGGACTACCACCAATGGACGAGGTGAGCCATCAAATAAGCAGCAGCACCGTAGTACCTTTTGGTTTTTTTTTTGCTTTGTTTTTATAAAGATTTTTGAAACTTTTTCAGACACTTCGAATAGTTCGTGTTCACTGTATAATTGTAAAATGTTTATGTATACTATTTATTTTTTGAGAGGATTTGGTACAAAACCATTACCCCACTTGGTTGTGCGCCTGCTTGTTTGTATGTAAGCTTATAATAAATGGGGCCAGTTTGCTTAGAGTATAGGAATGATAAAAATTAAGCTTTGACAGTGAAGGCAAAATAAGTACGACACCATAACCGCCAGCTTTTCGGTTGTACGCAGATGTTCATATACATATGTATTTACTAAATTATGTATGTATATGTATATGCCTGCATAACAAATACAAATTCACATACGAATAATCGAAGCCCCTAAAACTGTTATAAAAAAAGGTATTTGCCACAGTTGAGACAACGTCTAATCAAACTATATCAACTGAGAGTCAAAAAGTTCACTAAATAGTAGTACTTTAAACGTATACATGCACATATTATTCGTGGACACATGGATAGTTCTCATTATTTCCTTTTGCTGAGGAGTAAATTTAAGCTATGTACTGCTCAAAAGTTTGCCGACACGAGTGGCTTGACTTATCCATTGGATAACTTACCACCTCAACTTCTTTTATTGCACTTGCGCGACCAGAGGCTTTTCTTATAAATAACGGCAATTTCAATTCATTGAAGTTAGTTTGTTATTGCCAGCAGTGCCTTGTTTTCGATCGAATTTTGATTCCAGTTGCAGCGCGATCCACATTTTTTGTGCACAAAATATCGCAGTTCGCTCTCGGTAACAGCTTTATGTGGCGCTAAATTTGAATTTTGAAGCCGAATACAAGTTAAAAAGTAAAAACTGCACATTAAACAAAAAACGCGCTACCAGCAGATTTTTGCGTGGCATATGAAATGAATTCCCAGTCGCACTAAAAAATAATAAAAAATCGTTTAAGGAAGTGTGAAGTGGTTATTATACGCTGAAATATTGTTTTAGGTATTTTACTTTGAAACTATTAATAAAAAAAGCAAAGCAGGAGAAAAAACAAAACGGAAAATAACAATATAACGAATTTGGTGGTCAAAACATTTGTATGTAACAAAAAGAGAGCAAGTGAAATTCAACAGCAATTGAAATTTATGAATTCTGCAAATTTTCTAAGAAAATCTTAAACATTTATAGTAAGTAAAAACGTTGATATTTGAAACATCTTGATCAACATTGGGTCTTTATTTTCGATTACAAAATCATTGTAAAATGAATAATCTGCATATATCTCTAAAGTACTGACTAACACCTATAATTTTGCAATGTCATTTTAATTTTTATGTGTAAATAATTTGGCAACCGTTTTAGCCGAGTGGTGAGATGGGTAACTATTATACGTTGGGTCACTGGGTAGAAGCCCAGTGGGGATATGAAAAATCAAATTATACTAAAAGTTTTATCAAATAGTGGTCACGCCACGATAGGGTACTGGCGAAAATTTGAGCGAATTTCTGACATGAAAAAAACTTGTAATATAGTTCTGTCTTATTGTAGAACAACATCAAGACGCATGGAAGAGAACCCCGGCTAAATTATTATTATTATTTAAAGGGGACATATGCAATATATATATATAATTGGCGCGTACACCCTTTTTGGGTTTTTGACCGAGCTTCTCCTCCTATTTGTGATGTGCATCTTGATGTTGTTCCACAAATGGAGGGACCTACAGTTTCAAGCCGACTCCGAACGGCAGATATTTTTATGAGGAGCTTTTTCATGGCAGAAATAGACTCGGACGTTTGCCATTGCCTCCCGAGGGGCGACCGCTATTAAAAAAATGTTTTTATTAATTTGGTTTCACCGAGACTCGAACCAACGTTCTATCTGTGAATTCCGAATGGTAATCACGGACCAACCCATTCGGCTACGGCGGCCCAATGCAATATAACCCTAACTTAATTAGCACACTGGCTACTAAAGCCTTCGGCATTCAATAAATAAAAAGTCACCAACCCAAATTTGCAAATTAAGAATCTCTCTTCAGATGATAACTGAGTTAACTGAATCAATTATAATCGATATGATATTCTAAAAATCCAACAATTTTCCCCGCTTTTGGCTATTTTTGGTTTGGATGAGGTGGTTTTCTTTTTTGATCTAATAAAAAAGACATTTTTTAATTTTGAAATTAGATTTGAAATATTGAAAAATCGTCAAAAAGCATTGATGTCACTGTGCTAAATTTAGCTACGAAAAACTGTATGAGCACGTGAAACTACAGATTTTAGATCGCAATGCTGCATACTCAATTTTTCATTTCCACATCATTTTAAATTTTGAAAGGACTTTAAAGATTCAAAGGACTAAAAAATGTTTATGTGATATTAGTTTGGCAATGCCATTCTTCGAGCTATTTACGAGTGAGTACAATTCAGGATTGCTAAAAACTAAGGGGCATTAAAATTAGCTATATGGAATTTTCAAAATAAATCCGAGAGAAACATTTTTCGATTCATGATGGCAGAATTTTATAATTTTTAATAGTTGAAAACGTCATTTCACGTTTTCTCTCTCTCTCTCGTATGCTCTCCATAAATTCTCACTCCTGAATTCAAACGAAAGTTATAAAAAAAACTGTAAATGGATCTGAATATGCTTATTTATTTGTATTACAGATTTAAATACAAATTTCCACTTAGTTCGTGGTTTTCTATATTTCCCTCCTCCAAAAAATATTTATTTATTGATCAATATCTAAGTATCTTGCCTTCTTCAAAGCAGTCCCTTAAAAATAAAACAAACTTGCGCTAACTCCTCTTCCAACTCGGGAAGAACTTCTAATAAGCGCTTATTGGTATGCATATAGTATGCATGGTTGGTTATACATATGTATGTGCACAGGTGTGAACCTGAGCAACCGCCACTCCAGTTGGAAATTCAGGAAATCTATTAATTATAAAGGGTGGCTAAATTTCAAGAGCCGATGTTGGATTTAAACCACATCTAAACGTCAAGTTTTTTTGTGCATTTCATTTGACATTTTTCAATTCCAAACTAACTCAATTTGAACCATGGAAAGATACACAATCGAGCAACGCGCTAAAGTTATCGCGCACTTCGTGATTTTAGGGATGATGCACATTTTCACCTCAGTGGATTCGTCAATAAGCAGAATTGCCGCATTTGGGCGAATGATAATCCAAGACTGATTGCCGAAAAACCAGTGCACCCACAAAGAGCGACTGTTTGGTGCGGTTTATAGGCCGGCGGCATCATTGGGCCGTATTTTTCCAAAATGAGGCCGGCCAGGCAGTTACTGTGAATAATGTTCGCTATCGTGAGATGATAACGAACTTTTTATGGCCCTATTTGGAAGATATGCACATTAACGGCATAAAACCTCAATTATGCCTCAGCGTCATCGAAAATTTTGACCATCGGATGGAGGTGTGCCGCCGAGGCCGCGGCTGCCATTTGGCTGATATTTTGTTCCATACGTTATTGAGCCATACCAATATTAACATAATAAAGAGAAATGAGAACAATTTCCTAAAAAAGTTGTATTTTATTCAAAATCAACACCGGCCCTTGAAACTTAACCACCCTTTACTTCTAATTTGAGAATATTTATTTGTAATCTGAAAATAAGAACAATTTAATTGATGCACTCGATTAAACTTTATTTGTGTTAAACATTGGTAAAGTATGTTGGCCATTAATTTTCGAAAATCAGATTTTATCGTAGTATTTCTTTATTTTTATTGCATAAACAATCGAAATGGGTGGTTTTGCATTTCAATTGCATAGCGAAGCAGCTTTCCGCTTTAGCTCCACTCCGATATCTCGTTTTGCTTCGCTCTTTTTTCCGCCCCTGCTCCCAATAAAAAAAAAAATAGTTTTGCATAAGATATTCAATGAACTCGTATAAATCAGCGATTTCTTTACTCAGTTGCTATCTAACTAATGCTATCCTGTCACTATCGTGAGATACTACGCACTGGTCGCCCGTTCGTTATGTAATGTGTGTAAATAAGTATAAGAAGTGCAAATGAAAAAATTATAGGCCAAAGATGCCTAGTATAATAAATATCTACAGTGTTTCAGAAGAAGTTGCCATTCTTGAAAATAATCATATCAATGTTTGGAAACGAACAGACAAATATTTCTTTGAATGGGCCCAATTTGTATAAACATACCTTTTGCTATTTGATATTCTTTTATTTCTAGTTTAAATAGCTGATTTGAGGCTTCACTCAACTCGAAAGCCATTTATACGCAAATTTCAGCTGGAGTTAACTCCACTCTAGTAGACTACCTAAGTCGACGCAAACGAAACTCAGGGCCGTTATTTCAATGTCTGATTAAGCGCTCAGAACATAATGCCTGGTATGCCTGGTTAGGGAACATCTTTCAGTTAAATTCTCATTAAGAAGCTCATAAATAAAAGTGCTAGTTGATGCCAAAATTACAATATTAAAAAAAAAAATTTTGTTTTCAAACAACGAAATTGTATGAAATTATATGAAATGATAAAATTTTTTTCTTATTGTAAGACTCTAAAGATTTTATTCGATCGATGTACTATCAATACTCGTAATTCTTTGAATCGGATTTCTAGAAATTTGGGAGCCGATTTATATTTTATATCTTTTATTAATTTTATGTTATTAGCTGGCACAAACAAACACGTTAACTCGCGGTTTAAATTTAATACGAGTACAATAACTGTAAACTCAAGTCAGTTGCATTGGAGTTTTCGTGTTTTCGCAAGCGGCTTTCTTGAATTCTTTTGTAAAGTAAATCCAGAAAAATGCAATGTATATATTAATGATTAAATTTTCTCGTCACTGCTCATTCTGTTATCTTTTCTTTAGTTTCTGATTTTTCCAAATGAACAAATAAATGACAACGTATGCAAATATCAGCCATTATATTTATGGCTATGACACCATTAATAGAAAACAGCAAATATCGTTATGGTTATGACGTTATAATGTGTCACCTCTAATGTACCCTTAACAAAGAACGTGATATATGTATGTATATGATGCAAAACATGTCAACCCCCAAAAAATGCATCTTTCATTTCGATGCAATTTGGTGAAGATGTTCTACTATGCACTTACATATACATAGTACGAGTATAGCAGCATAAATTGTGCAAAAGAAAGAACGACATGTTAAGTAAGGAGATATAAGGGCTCGGAAAAATTTTGTTCTTATAATATTATTGATATGAAATCATCATTTTTTAAATAATTGTAAAGATTGATTACAGTTTAAAACCAAAACGTCGTTTTTTCTTAAGATTTTTATCTTCGGCTTAAACAAAATATGTAGGTTCTCTATCATTAAGAGAAAAGAATTTTTACGCAGTACTTTATAAGTCACTTAAATAAATGATTGACACAAAGTTAAAAGGAAAGTATTTGGCCTTCATCAAGTGAAAGGTACGATGTATAGACTCAAACTCCTACGGTGGAAGGAATTGTAGTGAAATTGCTGAAAATAAGCGACCAGCCGAAATTAAATTATATTCTTTTCATTTTCATGCGACTAAATATCCTTATTTGGTACACTGTGATTTGGACCTAATATGTTTTAGTAATTTTTATTTTGCTTGATAGTTTTAAATTTGTTTTAATGTAAAAATATTTTTTCATTGTCTTAGTATAAATTATTTCTCAGAGACTTTTATGCAAGCCCCCCT
This sequence comes from Anastrepha ludens, assembly GCF_028408465.1. Taxonomy (NCBI): domain Eukaryota; kingdom Metazoa; phylum Arthropoda; class Insecta; order Diptera; family Tephritidae; genus Anastrepha; species Anastrepha ludens. The sequence goes on from NC_071498.1 coordinate 76,637,723, forward strand.
TAAAAACAGTCCTGGTTGCGCACTTCATTCTCATATATCCTATCTAATATATCTGGTAATCGGTGCGATGTCAACCACACCATCGAAAGCATTACACCTAATTCTGTTTTTGGACGGCCTTTTTTTACACGGTTTGAAAATAAAATATTTTTAATTTTTTTACACGTTTTTATTCCATTTAGCACGATTTAAAATTTTTTGTGCTTAAATTTCTTTAATCAAATTTAATTTTTGCGAAATATGTTCATATCACAAATTTAGGGGAAATCCTGTTTTGTGCATACAAGCAAATTTACTGGTCAGAGCAATTGAAATGTGTTAATATTTTGTAAATTATCAATGCAATCAGACGTGTTTGGTAAAGAAATTTTTTATTGGCAAATTTGTTTTTCCAACGTTACATTAAATTTAACGCATTAACATAAAAGGTAAGCCAAAAAATATTTTATATTTATTCAGTTATTTATATTTTTTAATTTTGTTAAATATTTTATGTATCCCTAAAAGAAAATGTCAAATACAAAACTTAAACGTAAAGTAAATTCTTTGGAAACCAAAATAGAAATTTTAGATCGCCTTCGAAATGGAGAAGGCTCAAAATTGCTTGTCACTAAAACTTCAAAAAATAATAGCCGATGGTGCATTCAGTCCAGATCAGGTTTTTAATGTCGACGAAACTTTTCTTTTTTGGAAAAAAATATGTGGCCAAATCGCAAAAAAGTGTTTGCGGTTTTAAAGTATTGTAGAAAACGACCGAGTCATATTTTTATTTTGTTGTAACGCTTCTGGTGATCGGATGTTAAAGTCCCTGCTTATCAATCGTGCACTTAAGCCTCGAGCAATGAAAGGTGTCGATTTTGGTACATTTCCGGTTAATTGGATGGCCAATAAAAAAGCATGGGTGAGACAACTACAGTTTTCACAGAATTGTTCATTAAATATTTTATACCAGAAACTAGAAAATATATGAATGAAAAAGGCTTAGAATTTAAAGTTCTTCTGTTGGTAGATAATGCACCCGGGCATCATCAGTTGGAACACGAAAATGTACAAGTTTTATTCCTGCTACCGAATACCACATCCCTAATCCAACCACTGGACCAAGGCATTATCGCAACATTTAAAACTTACTACATCAAAAGAACATTTCAGTACATTTTGGACACTTTGGATAAGGATAAAACTCTTACAGTAATTGATGCTAGGAAAAGTTTTCTATTAAAGATAAAAATCCTGTGAATCCTGTGAATCCAAATACAAAAGAATATCCCAATATAATTGATTTTACCCACGCAGTTGGTGTGGAGGGTTTTGATGACTTGGTTTTTGATGACATTGATGAACTGATGATTGATAAAGTCCTTAGCGAAGAGGAAAATGTAGGTATTACATTTTGCCTCACAGAATGCTGATTCTATGAAAAGTAGTGGGAGTGAAGAACCTGTAAAATTAACTGCAAATTTAATTCAAGAAGGACTTCAACTTGCAAATAAATTAGGACCCCATTCCATCACAAATGATCTCAATGTCGAAAGAGCTGCACAATTCCAACGTGAGCTGAATTCTTGTGTGGCTCGTTACAAAGAATTATACAAAGAGGTAGCAAGAATGTTGAACGAGCAAGAGAAAGTCCAGTTCAAAATTATTCCAGCGATGATAGTGATTGTATACGCGTTCGAAGCAAACGAATGCGAGCAACTGATGATGACAGCAATTAAATTTATGTTCCGTATTATGATTATCACTTATTTTGTTTTTTTATTTTTTTGCCTTAAAAATTGAATAACCTATTCTTTTCGTTAACAACATAGCTGTTTAACAAAATTATTTTTAGTTCCTGAGCTTGCCATATATTTAATCCATATTATTTTTAAGATTAGAGTGCATAACTTTTTTATCTTTAATAACTATGCTTGTAAAAATAAACATTGTATATGTGATTTAATTAAATAGACTTGAATACTTGTTCTTAAAAAATCCTTGTTTTTGACTAATTTTAATAGGTTTTAGAGATTAGGAACCAATCACCTATTTTTGCATACGATCAATGTCTCTTTTTACACGGTTTTTTCTGGAACCAACCTACCGTGTAAAAACAGAATTAGGTGAATATGCGACATTAAATTTCCTTCCGGTAGATCTGCAAACAATATATAACGCACGCAGTGCGGCAACAAGGCAGAACACTCTATGTAAGGTCAAACACGGATTATGGTCACGGTAAAATCCTGGTTGGCACTTTGGGGCTTCCCGGACTGGTGGACTATGCGCTCCCGCCTACACTTGCAATTACAGCCTTCACGACCCTCCTACCCTCAAGGCAAGAGAGGGAACGGGACGATGTAAGACAGGGCGAGCCCATACATGTATAGAGATGGCTCAAAGCTCGAGGGCAGGGTGGGCGGAGGTGTATACTCTGAACATCTCCTTCCTTTTTGGCTCCCCGACTACTGTAGTGTCATTCAGACTGAACTGATGGCAATAATGAAAACCGCAACACTTGTACAGGGTGATGCGATATCCGGAAATGATATCTACATTTTTACTGATAGCCTAGCGGCGATAAAATCCCTCACAAAACTGTCGACAACCTCCAAGGTAGCCATGAAATGCTGCACATATCTTAACGAGATGGCTGAGTCATTTCACCTAAAGGTAATATGGATTCCAGGCCATCGCGACATTGAGCGTAACTGTAAATTTACCGATGAGTACATAGATAATGACATAGGGATACCCTTACAAACATGCAAACTACTTATCCTTGAAAAAATCGTAAGAGCAGCGAACGAAAGATGGACTAATGAAACCACCTGCAGAATCGCCCGACAACTGTGGCCCACTCTTAATGCTAAACGCACAGAATCTCTGCTAAGCCAAAATAAGCGTATTCTTAGCACACTGATTTCAGTGATAACGGGGCACTGCCTCATAAGTAGACACGCCCAAAGGATGAGTGTGCAAACACTTGACTTCTGTAGAAGTTGTCTAGATGAGGAGGAGGAAGAGACAATCTCGCACCTATTGTGCCACTGTCCTGCTCTATCCAGACGTGGATTTACCATTCTAGGTAAACAACTTTTTAATGAGTTGGAAGATCTCAGTTCTGCAGAAATCAGAGATATTCTAAAATTTCTGAAAAGCTCACACTGGTTTTAGGAGAGATAGCGGCAAGCTCCCAACGCGGCATCACAATGGGCTATGAGCCTGACTGCGTCCCACAGGACCACCGTTTCAACCTAACCTAACCTATCTGGTACGCTGTTACAAACAACCGTCGTTGAACAGAGCTAAAATTGTACTTGGATGCGACACTGAGCACAAGCACACAAAAAATGTATGCAGGTGTTTGACAAATTACGTTACAATTGATCGCTTCCTTAATATTTATGTATATGAATCTTAAAAAAAATTCCTATATTGCACGATTTATTGTTCCTTCAAATGTGGATATGTTCCGCCCTCGTTATGTTAGACAATAGCAAATTAGTGAAATTACTTAACTTTTGTGCCAACTCGGCGTTCATCAATGACAATATGTGGGCATCGGCGGACCAGTAATATTGTAATTATAGTTGCGAAACCCGTGCATAAGTGAAGTAAGGCGAAAATCTTATTGTAACATATTTTTAGTATACCTTCCTGTGTGTTATGAGCCCGCTTACGCGCTTAGTAACTTCGACGCATCGACGCGAAAACATCTGTTTTCTTATCAGTTCTTTGTTGTTTTAATTGTACCAATTTTTCTTTAATGCTTCGTTTTTAATTTATCATACAGTACTGCCAAAAACATTGCGTATAAATAATTTTTCTATTTAAAATATACGGGAATGAATATTTTTTCCAAAAATTTTGTAACTGGAAGAAATATGCTTGCCATAAAATCAAAATAGGTATCCAATAAAATATAACTAAACCAGCAACCAAAAATACTACTACTTCTGAAAGGTTTTTGAACCAGCTTAGTTATGTAGAGCTGACCTACAGGACCGAGGAGGAGGTAGATATAAGAAAATATTTTTTTAAAAGAAAATTTGGGCTTTGATACCAGTATTCAAAAATATTACAATTTCATGGCAGTAGATATTCACAAAGATGTGTTTTTCAGTATTATTATTGCAAATTCTACCGATCGCGTATGTTCCAAGGATTTATTTTTTTCAAGGAATAAAAATTAAGAAATGTGTCGAATCGAAACCGAACAGAACTTTTGTGGCTAAACATGGCCGTAAAAAAACGAATCAAGCGAAAATATTTACATCCGTGGCTTAATAGTAATGAAATTAAACATCTTGTTGTCAAATGAAACAAAGCTTATAAGCAATGAAAACGAATAGTTTCCCATGTTGTTTGAGTAAAATCAGAAATCAGAAAAGAAATGAAAAAGATTAGAAACGCAAAAAGTTTATAAGTAAGTTTTTCTTTATAAAATCGCCGAAGCAAAGGTACGTGGAATGAATTTAACAATATGGATTTAGTCAACAATCATATACGTGCAACAAACATTGATAGATTATATCAATACGCTTAAGCTTCGTTGCATCAAAGTCATTTGCCCGGCATAACGATATAGAGGGTAATAACCAACGCGCTGATAATGAATGATGAACTAGAACCTCTTTTTTCCATAAAGTCCCGTGCCGTCTATGTAGATGAGCTACATCATTGCCACAGTTTTTGCTTCCACTTTTCACTCATGTCACAACATCCACATGTCACACAGCGTTCACATAGCCACCCAGTTGGAGGAAAGCAAAAAATATCCCAATACCAAGGAATAATAATTAATTTATCCTATCTATCCTAACTTTCCTGTTTAAAGCTTTTGAAAACCTGATATATATATACTTATAAACAAAGGGATAACTCCTTAACGTCCAAAAATCGTTTAACAAATAGTCTGATTTTCAAAAGAAACGTAGACGCATTACTCTTTTAACCGACGTGGTTGATGCTACAAGTACGCATTGACTTTGATTCGAAAAAATCTGAATTTTCGATACTTTTAGTTGAAAAGACGTAAATCACACAATATTAATTTTGCGTACCTCTCCGCGAAACAATAATGTTAAGCTCTTTCCTTATGGCAATAACGCTCTATCGACTTTTTCCCTATAAACAAGGCTCTATTTTAAGCTCACTGTTGTTTTTCTCGTACATCCATACAATTGTATAAGTGCAATATATGTACGTACACTTAGTGTCATAAGTCTACATTCCTTTGTGAATAGTTGAAAAAGTAACAAGAAAAAAGTTTTTAGGTTTATGAAATAAATTTTTCTTATCTTTAACTACAATAATATGAGGCATTAAATTTATTAAATAAAATCCATCATTTATTTTCGAACACACCATTTAACAAATAAATAATAGATTTTACTTGAAATGCAAAAGTCTATTTTGCTTCGAATTTACCAATTTGGTAGACTCATCGAATTTCAAAATCTCTGTGCTTGTAATTTGTTGTTTCCTTACATTTCTTTCCAGAAACGCCCATAAGTTTAGGGGACACTATTGAGAAACTATAACTTTAATTTCTGAGCCGTGTGCCATACTATATACTCGATTTCCTCCACACAATTTTTCTTCCTTTGATACTAAAAATGCAAAACTTGTTTCCATCCTAAACAATAACCCTTTTCTAAAATTCTGAAGGCTGTGCATAAGCTCATTTTCGAAACTAATGCGTTTTTGCCTATTTATTGGCAATGTTGCTGGCTTCTTCCTAGCAACTCTTTCATAAGAGTCGACTTTTGTTAGGACTCTTCTGACAGTTGAGCATACTAAAAGTGCTAGTCTTGAAAGTTATTCGTTATTTCAGCTTTCACTTTTGCACTTATCTTTGCATCTCTTTGCAAGACCTATAATACTGTGCTTTTCCCTTTCAGTTGATTTACAAGGACCCCCTTCTCTTGGCCTTGAAATTATAATTCTGTTATTTTCTGATGTTCTAGCCCTACCTCTTGTTTTGCTTATTTGTGTATAATTTTGGACTTCTTTCCACATTTTATTATGATTTTCTTATTCGCTCCAAAAAGCGAATCCGCAAATGATGAGCGTACCTTTTTTACACTCGCCTTAGTATTGTACTTTACTTAGGTATTGTTTTTCTTTTATTTATTTCAAATAATTTAACAAGCAAATAAATAAATAAAAATAAAAATAAAAATAAACATCTGACTCAGTTTATAAGATCTATTTTGCTCAAAGATTTTGGTTCTATTGTATTCCTATTCAATTCATGATATTTCAATAGATTTCATTCCTGCTATCACCACATCCACTCGGTTGGACGTAGTCTTTCTATACTTATGTTTATGTACAATTTATGTATATTACATTATGTGTAATACGTGCATAAGTACATACATATATTATCTATTCAGATTGAAACATTCTCCTTTCTTAATATTAATTACCTATTAACATGTATGCAAAATTAAAATACATATGTATAATGCACTCATGTTTTTTCGGTCGTTGATGCACCAGTAGCGCGCCGAACATTTCTACATTTTGTGCGTAGTAATAAAACTTTTGCTCGTTAAAAAGAAAATCTTAATTGAAGTTTGTTAATTTAAATGAACTAATGAAACTTTTTTATTTTCGTTTGTATTAAAGTCAAGGTTTAAAAACCTTCATTATCATTACCTGCTAATGAGTATACTCTCGTTTCCACTCTTGTTTTTCTACCATTGGAGTAATGCTATGTATAGTATGCGTATATAGAGTTATTAATGTCCGCTAGCGAAATACACCATTCAGACAATGCCAATGAGGAAATGCCTTAATTATGTATGTCTGTGCATAAGTATGCATGTATATAGAAATACACTTCGAGTTTAGTAATCGCAATTAAGTGATACAACTCGTTATACACGCGTATAGTATGTTTAGACTGTTGCATCTACTTATAGATAGGGCAAAAACTAACACAAAAATTATTAAAGGAACTTCTTTATGAAACGTATTATTCGCGCGCGAAGAGTATTAAAATTTTGTTCTCATAACGATTGTGCATAGCATCATAAAGAAATAGAGAAGGATGTAGGCATACACATGTATACCAGAATGCTCAGAAAGATGAAAGGAGTCCATTTAACCTAGTGTGCCTGTCTGTTCCTGCGGCGATAACTCGAGGAAAAAAAGTGTTAATAGGGATCAGATTCTTCGGAAAATGAACGTCGAGAAGTAACTTTAATGATTCTTCGTCACACATCCCCCAACATCCCATTCGACTCTCAACTATCTCGAAGGACTCGTATGAATTTCGCGGACTGTTGGCAGTCCTCCATGCTTTCGCAGAAGCTTCTCCATGAATCCCTCCTATCTTTCTTCAGTTAAAAAGGCGGTAGCACGAAGCCATAGCATAGTAGAAAGCACTCTATGTAGACAAGAGATCTCAAGAGAATTACATAGATGCTTGGGCAAAAATTATTAAAAAAGGATGCGGATTTTACAAAAAGTTATTTTACCGAATTACATTTTGGGAGATGGATTACATAAGTAATTGAGAGGAATTTTTCAATCCAGTATGGAGAGGAAAGTTAAAAATTTTCGGAGAATCATTAATCTCAACTCTTATATTTTTATACTGATCAAGTTTATATTTACAAATTTAATGAATTGTACAAATTGAACATTAAAATAATTGAATTGAATTATAAAAAACATTCAACAATGCGGTCAAATTTAGACAAAATGTGGGCAAATTTAGTGACAAAATAGGGTTGCATGTCCATAAACCCCAAATTAAAGTAGTTCTTAAGACGAGTTTAACGAAAATTATTTGTATGATAAACTTCATGTAAAGATATGGTAAATGAGATGTTACGGAAATAAAAATGTTACACAGGACCGCAAAAAGCAAGTTACCAGTAAAAAAGTAAGTCGGCTTGTTTACAAAATATGTTATGCCATTATTTCTTCATAAGTAATACTTCGATTTGGCTAAAATACCAATTAACAATTATTAAAATGTATTCATTTAAGAATAGTTAATTAAATTTTAAAATATTTGGTATTTATTTTAATATTTTTAACAAATATGCAAATTTATTTGATTTCTAGCGTTTTATTTTTTGTTGAGAAATGCAACCCTGATATTTTCCATGAACTTGCCAGAAGAAAACTTTCTCTGTGAAGTCTGTTTAATAAGAAAACGAAATGGTATTGGAATCAAATAGAGAACAAACAAAACAACGAATTTTCCAAGAAAATATGTTTTTATAACGGATTTATTTTGAAAACGATATTCAGGAAGGGGGATAAGGTGGCTACTATCGATTTAAGGGAAGAGCAACGGGAGCTACGGAAAAACAAATTTGCAATTGACCTCCCAAAGAAAAGATTTCTTATGGTAGTGTTTAAAAATATTACCTGGAAATAATTAAGCAAATACCAAAAAAAGCAATAGTCACTACCTCTTTAAAGTTTGAATAATTATCACGTTATCTTTCTTTTTTCTGAACAAAGCCATGCTACAATACAAACTCGACTGTATTGAGTGGGGAACGTTCAAAATATCTATTATTAACACATAAAATTAGTTCTGAAGTTAAGTTTTTCTCCATTTTTCTGACACCAAATTTTTCATAAAGAAAATCAAAACACTTTCATCTGTCAAATACTAATTGTGTCAGCTAAATTATGCATGTGTGAACAACAAACTCAATAAATTAATTTACATTTAATTGGCCTGTATGAACATAGTCTAAGACAGAGGTCGGCAACCTGCGGCTATTTGGACGAGAAGCTGCGGCTCTTTAGTTACATACGCAAATATTATTTATTTTACCAAAAAAAAATTAAAAATCATTCTGAATCGATTAACAAGAATTAGGCACCGATTCCATCTCTCAGCCACATTTGTCTGCTGTTGTTAGTTGACTAAATGACAGTCCAGAGTATTGTTTACAAGCGCGTAGAAGACTTTTGCGAGAGTAAACACGAACAAATAAAATCAGTATTGGATCTCAAACGTAATAGTGTGATTGCATTATATTTGGCTGGAAAATCACATCCAGCGATCGCTCGTGAGCTCGAGCACCTTAAAGTAAATAAAGTTTTTGTTTATCGCAGCATTACTCGTTACAATGATACTGGCAGCAACGCGAAGGTGGTCATCAAAAGACTGCTACGTCACGTGAAATGGTTCAAAAAGTGAAGAAGCGACTTAAGCGAAATCCCCGACGAAGTTCCAATCAAATGGCGAAAGAACTGAAAATATCTGGACGTAGCCTCCGCTGCATACTGAAAAATGAAAAACTGATTACAAGATCCAAGAGTCGCATGACCTCACATCAAAGCAGCAACAAGTCACACTTGAAAAAGCGAGGAGTTGCTTTGCTTGGCCGAAAGCGGCCAATTTCCAATTGCGTTTTCTGACGAGAAAATTTTTCAAATTGAACAATTCGTAAACTCCCAAAACGATAGGGTTTACTTGACCGATCGTTTATACGAGGATTACTTACGGGATTTTGTCCGAGTTTAAAAAATCGCGCTAGTCGTTTCTTTCTCGTGTTAACCGGCATCAGTTGGACACACTAAGTGAAGCCAAGTCCTTCTCCACCTGATCGTTCCAACGCAGAAAAGGCCTCCCACTTCCTCTGCTACCATCACCTGGTACCGGATCGAATACTTTATATTCACTCGGACGACATGACCCAGTCAACGTAGCCGCTGGATCTTTATTCGCTGCGTTATGTTTATGTCGTCGTAAAGCTCATACAGTTTATCGTTCCATCGCCTGCGATATTCGCCGTCACTAACGGGCGAGGGTACAAACATCTTCCGCAGAATCATTCTCTCAAACACTCCAAGTGACGCTTCATCGGGTGTTGTCATCGTCCATGCTTCCGCGTCATACGTTAGGACGGGCATGATAAGAGCCAGAATTGCCTACTTAGTTCAAAGTATCACATGTTAACAAAAGAGACTCTTCGTTGGATTTCGAGGCTTACATTGTTATCGGTGTTAATGCTGGTTCCTAAATAAACAAAGTCTCTTACAACCTCGAAATTATAACTGTCTACAGTGACGAGGGTTCCGATACGCGAGTGCGCCGACTGTTTGTTTGAAGACAGGAGGTACTTTGTTTTGTCCTCGTTCACCACCAGACCCATTCGCTTTGCCTCTTCATCCAGTTTGGAAAAGTCAGAACTCACAGCGCTTTAGTTAAGGGCGATGATGTCAATATCATCGGCATACACTAACAATTATACGCGGCTCGTACGATACATTCCAACATCAGGCGCTGCTGGTATTGAGTAACGACATATTGCATAACCGTTTTAGTTTCGCAGGGATACCAAGTTCAGACATCGCGGCATATAGGTACTGTATTTTTGTACTGTCGAATGCAGCTTCGAAGTCAACCAAAAGATAGTGTGTGTCGATTTTCCTTTCATGGGTCTTTTCCAAGATTTGGCGTATTATAAATATCTGGTCGATGGTGGATTCTCCAGGTCTACAGCTACACGATAAGGTGCAATCAGTTGGTTGATGGTGGGCTTCAGTCTTTCACAAATTACGCTCGCTAGAATTTTACAGGCGATATTTAGAAGACTATATATATATATAATTGGCGCTTACACCCTTTTTGAGTGTTTGGCTGAGCTCCTCCTCCTATTTGTGGTGTGCGTCTTCATGTTGTTCCACAAATGGAGGCACCTACAGTTTCGAGCCGACTCCGAACGGCAGATATTTTTTATGAGGAGCTTTTTTAAGGCAGAAACACCCTCAGAGGTTTGCCATTACCTGCCGTGAGGCGACTGCTATTAGAAACATATTTTTCTTCATTTTGGTGTTTCACCGAGATTCGAATCTACTTTCTCTCTGAATTCCGAATGGTAGTCACGCACCAACCCCCTCGGCTACGGCGGCCGCTTTTAATTATCTTAATTATACTTACGATACCCGAATACCTTATCTCTCTTTTTTTCGTTTAGAATATGGATTTTTCCAATTCTTGGGAGTGCAAAGAAATTGATTAGTATATAGCAGTTTGCGGAGGGTCATCTTAATGATGCAAAAAGTAGGAGTGCAGTTCATATATTACATTTTCTGGTTTTTCAAAATTTTTTTTTATTTTGTGGCATGCAGGCTTTACTTATAATTTAGCAGCTACATTTAGCATCTGTCCCGTTTTCAGACCAATAATAAGTGGTCACCGTGAGTGAATGTGTTTGTACGTGATTACCATTCGGTAGGGATCGCGCTCGAAATCTACTTCGTTCATAAAATCTCAAATGATAGAAAAGGTTTTTTACTGTATATATTTGGGTCGAGAAAGAGCTCCTCATAAAGGAACTGTCTGCTCTTCCTCCTCCAATTTGTAGTGTGGATTTTATGCCGCCTCCGAGCGGCACATGACTTTTTATGACGAGCTTTTTCATGGCAGAAGTCCACTCGGAGGTCTGCCATTGCCTGCGGAGGTGTTGGTGTTTCATGCCAACAGTGAGTTTCGAACCCAAGCAGTACCCAATGGTAGTCACGGTTACAGCAAACGCAGACTATTATCAATCTTTAAAAATAATTGCAATAGGCTTAAGGTTATGCCATTGCCTTAGCTTTGTCTTTCATTATTTCCAGATTTATATTGACTGTTTGAGGTGAATCTACGCATGTATCATTAATTGGGTATCTAGCTGGGTGTCTGTTCGATTCGTTCATTAATCTGAATCTTTATCAATCTAATCTTAATCTTTCGATTTGTTAAGTGTAAGTGACGTTAATTTATTGGTATCACCCAGGCTCCTATTTCATAGGGCAGAAATTACGCGAAACTTTTTAAAAGTATTTTTTTTTTAGCAAAGAAAGGTGCTGCTGTTCACTTACCTATTCAGTGCAAAGTAGCATTTATTGGCAAATTTGATTATATTTGATTATGGATTTATATTCTTCTTCTTCTCAAATTTGAGCATTAATCTCTGCAGGTCGCCTTCGTTTTCTGCTTTCAACATAGCATCATCTGCGATGTTTTGCGCCTGCGCCTTTAACTTGTTCTATGATTTCATCCATTATAACATTGAACAGCGGTGGGCTTAAGCTATTTCCTTGTCGATTTCCTGCTGTAACCGGAATCAACTCTGTTAGCTGCCGTTTAACTTATCGGTGTTTTATTTTTGCTATTTCATTGGAATATTGTAACCAAGATATTATTTGGAGTTCTTTTCTTATACAGCAGTCGTATCACATCATTCAATCGCACCCTATCAATTTCTTTTGTGAGATCGACGAAACATAAGTAAGCGGGTTTATTAAACTCTAAGCCCCTTTCTATAATTTTGACATGAATGTGACATCTACTGTCGACCTGTTTTTCTAAATCCTTGACCTTCCTCTGCTCTATCTTACTTCGACATTTCATTCGCTACAATTTTTGCGAACAGTTGTTTACAGTGCACACAGTGGAGATTCGGCTCTTTTTTATCTCCTTTTTTTTTAATACTAAGATTTATATTGAATAAGTAAATTATGGACTCTACGTGAAATCAAACTACTAATAGTGATGTAGAGGTCAACCAATTTCCAATTTTTACCTGTCATTTCACACTACCATAGAAATTCGGTGGCCGCCGTAGCCGAATGGATTGGTGAGTGACCACCATTCGGAATTCGCAGAGAGAACGTAGGTTCGAAGAAAAACATTTTTCTAATAGCGGTGGCCCCTCGGCAGGCAATGGCAAACCTTCGAGTGTATTTCTGCCATGAAAAAGCTCCTAATAAAAATATCTGACGTTCGGAGTCGGCTTGAAAATGTAGGTCCCTCCATTTTGTGGAACAACATCAAGACGCACACCACAAAGAGGAGGAGGAGCTCGACCAAACACCCAAAAAGAGTGTACGCGCCAATTATATATACATATATGGTATGGCGGCCGCCGTAGCCGAATGGGTTGATGCGTGGTTACCATTCGGAATTCACAGAGAGGTCGTTGGTTCGAATCTCGGTGAAAGCGAAATTAATAAAAACATTTTTCTAATAGCGGTCGCCCCTCGGCAGGCAATGGCAAACTTCCGAGTGTATTTCTGCCATGAAAGAGCTCCTCATAAAAATATCTGCCGTTCGGAGTCGGTTTGAAACTGTAGGTCCCTCCATTTGTAGAACAACATCAAGACGCACACCACAAATAGGAGGAGGAGCTCGGCCAAACACCTAACAGAAGTGTACGCGCCAATTATTTATTTATTTTTTTTTTATATGGTATATGATATCTATAATATATATATCGAAATTCTGTAAACATACTACATACACTTAGTCATATAGGGAAATAAGTTTCGTGCTGACGAAGGTAGTCCATGATTTGTCAGCAGTGAAAAGGTTAAATCCAGAATGTGCCCTATATCGAAGAGGGAGAACACCTATTAGGCAACCGTCCTTTAACCAAATCTGATATTTAACCCTATCGTATTTTGATTTAATTATGTTGTACTTGGCAACAGGTAAGTTTTTGCCAAATCAGGATGAATAACGGTTCTTCATATTTGGTTTTCCAAAATAGCTCTATATGTAGACATTAAATTTTACAGTATAAAGTATATGTAGTACACAAGCAAGCATATATGTATGTATGTAGCAGTCAGACTTTTTTATATTGTCCCACGTATACGCTCATATGTATACTCTTATAGCTAATTTAGTATCGTCACGCAGTGTGAATTAAAATCGTTAAAACGGAACACAAAGTCACGAAACATTAAAGAAAATTTCAAGTTGAAGACCTTACATTATGAATGTTCACACATACAAATATTATATATGCAATCATGATATTCGAAACACTCATACGCATATTTAGGCCAGTTTTTTTCGAAGAAAGTTGGTTGGAGTCCTCTTACTACCCGACCAAGCAGAGTTTCGATACAATTTGGTATTCGGGAATACTTTTCATGTATACAAAATTGTAAAATTTCACGAATACTGAATAAACTAATAAAGTTGATAAAGTTGCAAAGCAACTCCATATTGCATAAACTGTTTTGTGTTGGCACTCATTTTATGGCTGGGAAATATTAGTTGGTTTTTTTACTCTAATGAAATTAAATTAACTTATTTGTAGTATTACCGAAGCAAAGCAAAAAATTTATGCGTTCAGACTTAGAAAGTTTACCGAATTTCGAATTGTGTTGTTACCACTTGATCTGAAGAGCGTTAATAAGAAATATGCTCTCACTTACATATACATACATATGTATGTATATAAATAATTTCATTCATATAGTATCGCAAGCTGCATTAGAAAATCACTTTGAACAGAAAAAATGTGGTTTAACTTACCCGTTAACGACCTTGTGGGAACAAAAAAAAATATTCGCAGCAATGAATTACATAATAAAAGTACAATGCAAAATGCGGATCTTTCAAGTTCGAGATTCTTTTTTGTTTCCTCAATCGCTCCCATTCCTGTTCGATAGCATTTCTTTGGAGAGATGTGAAATAGAAAATTTTAAATTTAGTAAAATTAATATCGATTTTGCTTGAGAAACGTATAAAAACATTTGAACTCCATTATGGACCTGTGAAAACTAGATATGTAGGTAGGTAGGCTGGCTGTCGCGAAGACACTCATAGACCGTTCGTAGGTCCATTGGGATATCACTGGAACTTATCCTTACCTTATGGGTACCTTTCCGGTAGCTTTAATAAACGAGCAAAGCTTCGTTAGTTTTAGATGCGCTATGTCCGCTACATCAGTTAAAAATGCCATAATAAGAGTGCGGAGCCTCCTTGTCGCTTAGCTTTCACACTCACATAAAAGGTGCCTGACTGTTTCCTCTACTTCTGTATTAAGAAAGCTTCTACAGAAATCGAAGTACGGGAGTCCTAACCTTCTAGCGTGGCTGCCTATTAGACAATTACCAGTTAATACCCCTATCATTTTTCTTATAGCTTCTCTGTTAAATCTTAACAAGCTTTTTGATCGACCGCTGTTCCATTTCGGACATGTCTGTCAGCTTAGTTCGCATGTTGAGAGGTATCTATAAGTAGTTAACAAGTGGCTATATGCATGGGTATCAGCGCCTTACCACTTGGAGGTCGAGCGTTGTACCGGTTCGAGGAAGTTCATCTGCCTTGCAGTTCCCTGCTATATTCCTGTGGCCTGGCCCCCAAATAAGCTGTACTTTGTAGTATTTTGATACGTCATTTGGAAGTTTAAAACATTACATATATGACTGTTTTTGCCGAGTGTGTAAACAGTCTATGCGTAAACAACTATTGAATATGTGGTTTTTACAAAATGGTGCAACAATGAATTGAAACCTTTGAAAGATAACATTCAACAACAGGCCACAGACAACAAAGTGAATTCATTTAACACATTTTCTTAAGCGGATAATTATTTTGGCTACGACTAGAAACAATTGTAGCTGTAGCTAATTATATCAATTTATACGTTGTCAAAGAGCCATATTCTTATTTTTCTTCTGTTAAACAGTCGTTATTGTAATTTTTTTTTATTATTTTTATTTCAGGCGTGTCTTTCGGTATTTGAGTTTTTAGATACATACACACATACATATTGCATTAATTACCAAAATGGACTTTTACGAAATTTTAATACGATAGTAGTTTTAGCTGCCTCATTCTTTATAATCAAGTAGCCGATGCCATGAACAAAAATAACATAGATAAAACGCTATAGTCGTGTGATCTCACCTCCCTCACCTGTTCTTCTTCTTCTCTATTGGCATCATAACCGCCTAAGCAATTTTTAGCGGGTTCAACAAAGCGCGCCTGCCATTTCTTTCACGAGCTAAACAGTTACATGTTCTTACAACAACAACAGAAATTCTAAGTGAAGCCAAGTTCTTCTCTACTTGGTCCATCCAACATAGTGGAGACATTCCTCTTCATTCGTTCAGCTTTTCAGGCATGCCCTGGGGCATGATGAGCGGCCTATAGAGCGCCTTGATTTTAGTTCCCCGAAAGTGAAAGAGGACTTTAGTGTAGCACCTTTGGATTTCAAAGCTGACGTTACTATTGTTGTTGATGCTAGTTTACAAGTGAACACAGTCCTTTAGTTTTCCAAATTTATAACTGCCAACAGAGACGGAGTTCCAAAGGCACAACTGCGCTGATTTTTTGTGTGATGGCAGGATATACTTCATTCCAGGACATACTTCCTTTCAGGGGATAGGCGAGTGGATCTGGAGGCGAACTAGAGCAAAAAAAGTATATTCCGTCAATACACAATAAGTCAATGTATTCGCACCTTAGCAACCTCTCATAGCCCTACGTATGTAAACAAGCAGAGAAAAAATCTCCATCCAAAATATGTGATTTATTTAATTTTTAAAAAGAAACTCGAACTTGAAAGACCCTTCATACACGTTTGCATATTGATGCATATATTTTCGGCATGCAAGCATTAACCAATTAAAAACTTTATGAGCCGGCGAATACATATGCACATGTATATATGTGTATGTAAGTACATGAGGAATAACTGTCTCCAGACAAGCGCGAAACTAACTTTATTTACGACGGTGCTATACATCGCAAATGCTTACAAATGGCGTGGGATCTACCTCACATTGAAATCTATAATGTGTAACAAATAAAACAGTACCTACATAAGTTCGGGTGGAATTGAACTTTCTATGTCTGAGACATGTTCTCTAAAATTCCAGGAGCGGATGTACGGGAGAAGAGTCGGGGGGAGTTCCTCAGAAAATTGGCCACATAGTGGTATGATGAATGAAAATTATTGTTCAACACTTAGCTTTTATTTCAGAAATTCAAAATTCAGCATTTTAAAATTTTGCCAATTTTAGCCAATAAATTAGTATTATTTTAATCTAGAGTTCACGCCATAAGAAATACCAAAAACATAATTTTTAATGCTAGTGCAAACACAGCTAAAACAGATGCATGCTTATTTATTATAATTTTTTTTTATTAATGATTTTAATTAATTTTCGTATAATTGACACTTCTTAATTGGCGCGACAAACACTTACGCAATTTTGGCCGAATTTAACAGAGCGAGTCTGTCGTTTCTTTCTCGTGCTAACCGGCGTCAGTTGGACACCCCACCTGATCTTTCCAACGCAGAGAAGGCCTTCCTCTTCCTCTGCTACCACCACCTGGTACGGGATCGAATAATTTCAGAGCGGGAGTGTTTGTATCCATTCGGACAACATGACCCAGTCAACGTAGCCGCTGGATCTTTATTCGCTGCGATAAACATAGTCGTAACGCTCATACAGCTCATCGTTCCATTGCCTGCGATATTTGCCGTCACCTACGTGCAAAGGTCCAAAAATCTTGCTCAGAATCTTTCTCCCAAACACTGTAAATGACGCTTCATCGGATGTTGTCATCGTCCTCGCTTCTGCGTCATACGTTAGGACTGGCACGATGAGATCCTTGTAGAGTGCTAGTTTTGTAAAGTCCTCTACTATGCAATTGCGTACTTGGTTCAAAGTAGCACTTGTTAGCAAAAGAGATTCTTCGTTGGATTTCGAGGCTTACATTGTTATCGGGGTTAAGCTGGTTCCTAAATAAACAAAGTCTCTTAAAACCTCGAAATCATAACTGTCAACAGTCACGTGGGTGCTGATATGCGAGTGCGCCGACTCTTTGTTTGATAACAGAAGGTATACTTCGTTTTGTCCTCGTTCACCACCAGGCCCACTCGCTTTGCCTCTTTATCCAGTTTGGGAAAGGCAGAACTAACAGCGCGGTTGTTAAGGCTGATGATGTCAATATCATCGGCATACGCCAACAATTGTACGTTCTTATAAAATATTGTACCTGGGCGATTAAGTTCCACGGCTCGTACGGCACTTTCCAATATCAGGTTAAAGAAGTCACACAAAAGCGAGTCACCTTGTCTGAAACCTCGTTTGGTATTAAATGGCTCGGAGAGGTCCTTCCCAATTCTGGCGGCGCTGCTGGTGTTGAGCAACGTCATATTGTATAGCCGTATTGTTTTCCGGGGATACCAAATTCAGACATCACGGCATATACATAGGTACTGCCTTTTCGTACTGTCGAATGCAGCTTCGAAGTTAAAAGACGGTGTGTGTCGATTCTCCTTTCATGGGTTTTTTCCAAAATTTGTCGTATTGTAAATATCTGGTCGATGGTGGAGTTTCCAGGTCTACAGCTGCACTGATAAGGTGCAATCAGTTGGTTTATGGTAGGTTTCAGTCTTTCACACAATAACAATAACAGGATGTCAGTCACCAGATCGCCGTCTTTGTTTCTACAGGAAAACGCACCGGTCTGTAAGCCACCGAACTTTCACGTATTTCGGCCTCTCGTTTTTTCTTTCGGATAATAAGTCTCTCTTTAGCTCCCGGTAACTATACCATATGGCGAGCGTTGCACCCTCGTTGCATTTCTCGTCGTACCAACAGAAGTGAGAGTCGAGTGGCGAATCTTCTGGCTGTCTCTTGTGATTGGAGCTTTTCGATGTCGAACATTCCTAGCGTAGTTAGATGTACGTTTTTTGCTGCGCAGAGGCGTGTGCGTAGTTTGGATGCAACGAGGTAATGACCCGAGTCGATGTTGAGTGCTCGGATCGGGCGTACATCTAAAACACTAGAAGCGTGTATTCCATCTATCAACATGGTCGATTAAAAATAGTACATATATATATAGTATACTAATGAGCAATTTTCATTTGATAATTTAACTTGTCTTAAAGCATTTAATAATATTACTCGTATATAATCGCTACTCGCTCTCTATAAAGTCTGCTATCATTGTATCTCTCAATCACCTTCGAAAAGAATTCAGCCGAAGTAAGCTGGATGATGTATGGTTTGTATGATTTTTTAACCGCTATTTGTGAGCTGTGGCAAATTACTTCATTATTTCAGTCCCAGTTGGTATGGCAAGATCACGATGAAGCTCGCTATTCCTTGTATAGTATGGATCGTTTACAATGCTCCGTAGGGTTGTGATGTGATTTTGGCTTTCGGATTCCCTATACTGTACCTATACCGTAAGGAAACCGATCTTAGTGTTCGTATATAAGTCATTTGTTGCGATTTGATAAGCTTGGTGCTACATAGTAGGTGCTACGTACATATAGTCAAGCTCTTCCTATTTTTATTTATTTTTTTTTTATGTGAGCTTTCCAGCGCAGCTTTGGATCAAGTATTATGCCCAAATATTTGGTGTCGTAGGCGTATGGGATTATCGATACATCGATGAAGATTGGCTTGTAAGTAGCGTTTTTCATGAAAAATACTACGTGTGTTGACTTGTTTTTGCTTAGCATTATTGCTCCCATGTAGCAATATGGTTAACAGCTTTTTGTACTTTTTCATTTCAATTTCATTTTAATTTCTGGAGATCTAGTTTGCTGCCTGTGTCCGTAATTTCCGTTTTTCTGCTACTAAGTTTCCGAAAAAGGGTGGATACTTTTTTTGATCAGAACTCTATTTTGGTCAAGGTGTACTGTTCCACGCTACCACCGGAAGTTGTTGGGTAAAATGAAGCACTGCGTCAGCGAGCTGTTTATTTACATAGTTGCAAATCAATAATTCAATTTGACCCAAAATATATTCCAATTTCGTGCAGAAAACAGAATACCTATAATTTACTATAATACTTAACAATAGTTTATGGAATAAACTTTATTCCACATTTACTTACGAAAATATTGCTACTCTTACGTACTTACATACATAGGTCAAATTACCACTTTTTCTATGCGAAATTAATAACAGTCAAGGTCATATTCTTTGATTAAAAGTCAGTAAAAACGACATAAAAAATGATTGTAATAAAAAAGGTAAATTAATTCATTA
Organism: Anastrepha ludens; assembly: GCF_028408465.1. Classification (NCBI taxonomy): domain Eukaryota; kingdom Metazoa; phylum Arthropoda; class Insecta; order Diptera; family Tephritidae; genus Anastrepha; species Anastrepha ludens. The sequence continues at coordinate 76,657,496 of NC_071498.1, forward strand.
ACGAAAAAAAAATTAAGATTACCTGACTTAATGCAACCATAAATAATTTACTTTGTTCGCATGGTACGTTTTTAAAACTCACAAAACGCAATAAATTCTTAATTTTATTAATTTTTTTATTTCTTCACTACCTCCGAATTCTATATGTTACCTACGTTCTGCTGAATGTAAATATGTATACCGAAATCAAGAAACCAGAAAAGATAGATATCAAAAGTCTGTCACTGCTTAATAACTACGAAAAGTAAGCTTGTCATTGCGCATACGAGCTTTTATCGATGTAGAGGTTTAACATGAAGGCGAATACTTTCAAAAAACATAATTAGTATTTTTAAGAGCAATTCGCATTATTGCTTTGAATCGCTCCGCAAAGCGATTTTTGCGTAATTTTTTAACTTAACCTACAGTAACTTAAAGATTTAGTAGCTACTCCTCTTAGCTCCCGTTACAAATTATGTGCAATTATGAGGGAAACATTCTTTTAAAATTATGTTGTTTTCCCCTTTTTTCTTTTTCTGAGTTATTTTATCTTTTGTCTGCGCGCACAACGCATTTTACATATGTATGTATATATGTTGGTAAATATTATAGCTTAAACTTCTGCGTACATACATATCAGAACAAATTCATCAAATATGCTAAGAGTATCAAATTCAATTGGCCTAAGCCAGACGTAGAGGTTAATAATTTTAATTTCCTGTATGATCCCATTTATTACCTTTGCAAAAGTTGTAGAAAATTTGAAATAAATAAAACAAAAAAAAGTTATCTGGCTAAAAAATTCGAAATTTTGTGAATATAGTTTTATATTAAGGGGTAACACCACTGTAGAAATTTCAAAAAATTGATTTTTTTTTTATAAGCTTAAAAAATTCTTTGAACCTTTTAAAATACAGAACAAAAAGTTTTATACGTTACCGAAGTTTATTTCATAAATATTTTAAGCTTTCAACCAAGCGTTAGTGACTGCTACCTAACAACTTCTCCAAATTTCCAAACTTTAAACGCGTTTTTCTCAAAACACGTTTTCTGAAATTGGCACGCAGCATAACTCACACAATTTTGAATATTTTTAATCAGGGTTTTCACTACGTCTGTATAATAAACTTCTTAAGAGAAGAGCGTAGGGGATTTTCGATAGATTAATTTAAACGATTGTTATAATTATTTAAGTGCCGTTTTTTTAATCCAAAATAAAGTTTTTTCCTTCAAATGCTTGCTAATTCCACAAAAATAAATATTTTTTAAATCCCCTACTTGTTTCTCTAGCTATTCTTATCTAGATTAAGAAAAAAAATGTTTCTTTGTTCCAGATTAAAATTTGCACCCTCTGTGCTGCGTGCCGCGGAGCTCCTTCAAGAGAAACCGTATTACAAAAATGTCTCCAATGCCGCCATTTTGTAAAATTTTTCGATCAAACTCTGTAGTTTTGTATTTTAGTATATAAGTAATAACTTCCCCAAACAGAGTGATTGTTTTCCCTTTTCTTCTATACAAAAAAATTCTTTAAAAATCGTGTTTATTTTACGCGTGTACAGTGGTGTTACCCCTTAATAAAATGAAAAGTCAAATTTATAGAAAAACATAAGGTATAAAAATGTTATTTTAAGTGCAATTGGATAAAACAAACTTCTATTAAAATACCTCCTAGCGGCTCAATTTAAAATATTCATTATCATCGCTGATATGGATCTATGCAAAGATTTAGGGAATTTTATTTTATTTTTAATATATATGTTTTCTTTAGTTCTTTTTTATTTTATTTTAGCTTTGTTTATTTTTCTCATCATTTCAATATTTTTGGTTAAATTTTGGTTTTTTTAATTTTAGTAAAATTTTTAAGGAAAGTAGACTGTTAATAAGAAAAATCTGTTAATTCAAGCGAGTTCCCTGAGCAAACTTGGCGATAGCTATTTACATTTTCCCAGGCAATTTTCTGGCAAATTGATTTTGCGCCAATAACAAAAGCTAACAAGTATGGGCGACAGACGGTCAGCGAATAATTCATGAGAATTCTTGCTTTGCAAACTTGCATACACAGTCGGATGTGGTTGCTTCTAAAATGTACTTGTCGTATCGTTTCATGAAACATAAATAATTAGCCTTCCAATTTAATAAAAATATAACGTTTTTTTATTTTTTCGTGCAGTTTTTTTAGAGCTGATCATAGAGAAATTAAAACAAAACTTCATATATCCCACGAAAAATATAATATTTAGTTCTAAGGCACTCTTTAGGGAATTTTTTTACATGTTCCTAATGCGTCAGGCCCAAGGCAAATTGAGTATCTAAGGTGGCATAGTCTGACGCCAGCTCCCTTCGCAATTCAAATTAAACGAACAGAACAAAAAAAAGTAGGAGAAATTGCATGTTAGCGAAAATTCAGTGAATGGCTTGGTAAATTTTGATTTGTGAGATTAAAACTAAACAAACTAATGCAAACGAAGTACCGCGTGTTAAATTGTTAAAGAACATATGAATATAAGGCTCTAAATGCAGTTTTTTTGCGGAAGTCGGCGTCACCAGAAAGCATGTGTGTATGCGTATAATTTCTTGTGTTTGGTTGTTTCCATTGCTTTTGCCTACTCTTCTTCTTCACGACACCCCGAATTTGGAAGGCGCAATCTGTGTTCTATCATTCTTGGGCCATATTCCTAATGATATGCTTTCAGTAGTAGGCACAATGAGCTTTTATATAGGTAAGGTGATAGGTTTTATACAAAACAGAAAATTGCTATACTTTTTCTATAGTAAAATATCGTCCCCTTTCTGTGATAACCTAATATATACAAAATCATATTATAATTTTCAGTAAATCGATAAAAATGTTTAGAGTTACTTAACTTCTATGAAGAGTTTTACGACGTTTTTGGCGATACTTGTAGTAGATACAAGGTTTTTGAATTCGAACATGTAGATACAAGAAAAATCGAAAAACTTTGAAAAAAATTCTATAATCATTATGAACATTATGTTTTGTTTTACGTATCAGAAGTGCTAAAGAGTGTTTTTCACTAAAAATCTCAATTTCGAGCAAAATGAAGTTACGAGGTTAACACAGAAAGGGGGCAATATGTTAAAATAGGTTAATATTTAAGATTATAATTCAATCTCCAATGCCCTGTTAGAATTCGTGTCAGGATTCTAAAATTATTTTTCTTTAATGGCATATAATCTCTAAAACTTTTTAGGATAAAGCTACTTAGCATTGTTTTTTGCAGACTATTCCTACAATAATTTTGCTGGCGACAACTCATAAAGGAAGTGTTACCATTTATTTAATCGAAAAAGGATAAAATAACTATGGAAACATACATATAAAATAATATTATTTCATTTTTTACACTTAAACACTTTACTTGAAGCAAGTTATCTTATTTTGAAAGAGGAAAAATCTTGTTATTAAAATGTTTTTATCTCGCTTGTGCACCTTATTGCATTTTAACATATTACTTACAATTTTAAAGATATTATATATTTTTAAAAATGGATGTAGATGATGGGATTGTGCAGTCACTGAAAAATCTGTCTTCCTCCCGAGTCATTCCATTGAGCTCATTATCCGCTTTATAAGCTGTGTTTGGTGCTCTATAACGAGTTTCCTGATCGATCGTATTTAATTTATTCTTATCCAAACAAAAATGCTAGCCATACACTTTTTAAACGAATTAAATCTCAAAACCTCTAAATCAGCCGTTTTGTTTGTCGTTTTTACGACACATTTCCACCGACACAAAAAAAATTGACGTCGCCACATGGTGCGATGCCGCCGCCAATCTTTTCATACCATAACTCGTCGCAAACAATGGCAAACCTCCAAGTGTATTTCTACCATAAAAAAGCTCCTCATAAAAATAAACAATATCTGTCGTAAGAGTGTTAGAACCAGTATATATATATATAATTAGGCTAAACTTTCCATTACTACCACGATACCCATTATAACTATGAAATTCCCAACCTCCTAGGGTCCCTATAGAACCCCCAGGAAAAGTTTAAAAATTAGGTTTTTTACTACCGTATTTGCAGCTTGAAGAGAAGTGTAAACAGCAATCGTCAACCCAGCAATCATTTAACTTAGGTTTTGTAATTCATAACACTTATAAAAATATTGTTTTATCGTAAAATTTATACATGACGCTGGCGAAAGTTTTGGCTAAAAAATTATCTGATTTTGCATTATTTCACTATTTAAAAATCAAAATATTTTTGTAACATGTATGTATATTCGAAAAAAAGCGCCGCGATTTTTATTCCAAATTTTCAGTATTTGTAAAAATATTTCTTTTTCTAATATGTATGCTTATTCGAAGTCAAAAAAGCGCCGCAGCTGAAAATTTTGACTAAAAATCGCACGATTTTTATTCCAAATTTGTATTTATATATTTGTAAAAATTTTTTTTTTCTAATATTTATGTATGTAAAGTATGTATGGCCGAGTGGTTGGTGTGTGACTACCATTCGGAATTCAGAGAGAGAGAATGTCGGTTCGAATCTCGGTGAAAGATCAAAAATTAAAAAATTTTTTCTAATAGCGGTCGCCGCTCGGCAGGCAATGGGAAATCTCCGAGTGTATTTCTGCCATGAAAAAGCTCCTCATAAAAATTGCTGCCTTTCGGAGTTGGCTTGAAACTGTAGGTCCCTCTATTTGTGGAAAAACATCAAGTCGCACACCACAGGAGGAGCTCGGCGAAACACCTAAAAAGGGTGTACGTGCCAATTATATATACATATATATATTTATATATACATATATATATATAAGAAAAATGGTATTTTTTATGGATCTATGATCGGATGTTTATTTCATTATAAAGAGGAAGGTATGACGTTAATAGTGGAAAATAATAACAGGCAAATGACCACCACGACCACGCTTACAGGACAATATCCTTTTCATACAATTTTCCATAACCGAATTGCAAAGAGGCTGCCCTATGTCCTCGATAGCCTCACGAATTCCATTTTTTAGGTTTTGAATCGACCATGGGCTGCTGGCGTAGACCTTCTCTTTCACGTGGCCCCAAAGAAAAAAGTCCCAAGGTGTTAAATCAAAAGATCTCGGTGGTCAATTGTGATCACCTCTTCGAGAGGTAACACGGTTCGGAAACTTTTCCCGTAAAAGATCAATGGTTTCGTTGCTTGTATGGCTACGGCGTCGTCTTGCTAAAAATAAACGTTGTCCAGATCAATATCATCCAATTCCGGCCGTAAATTCATCTCTCGATAGCGCAATCCATTCACCAATAACACTTATCATTTGAAAATTCTATATATTCGAAATCAAAAAAGCGCCCCTTTAAATAATAAAAATAATAATATAAGAATTGTTCCCTTCTGGTTGACTGGGGTTTTCTTATTTCGCTTTGTTCTTCTCTCTTTCATCGTTCGTTTGACAGTTCGCTCCTCACATTTATTCTGCACGGTATTACAAACGTATAGAAGAACATTTGTAATAATAGAATTTGAGTGTTTATAAGTGAATATTGTTACTTTTCTGCGATTGTATTTAAGTGAAATGGGCGACTGTAATAGGGCATTTTTTCAAGCTTATGCAAAAAAGAAGTATTTTTAACTGTATATATTGCTATTATTTCTTAATTGTAATTTAAAAAACGTACTATAAATCAAAAGGCTGATATAGTGACTACATTTGCTTGTTATAACTTTTAAATTCGGTCCACGCACTTAGACACTAAACTTTATCGTGGTAACAATGGAAAGCCAACCCTATAATTATATTAAAAATTGGGTGTTGGTTTATGTAAATATGTACACATGTAAATATTTTATACCTTGCTTTAAAAGCGTAGATAATTGATTTGAATTTGAGTTTTGATCTCCTTAGTTTCTATATTTTACAAACATACATACAATGAGAATACATTTAAAAAAAAACCGGTGTGAATTCTTTATCGATACTAACTACTCTGTACTCGCATCTTCCCAACACTGCGAAATCACATAACGTACATTTTATACTATTAATGTGGCAACGACACGCAAAGCAGCTGATGGCTTTGATAATGTTCTTATCGCCTTCATTTACGAGTTAGGAAAAGTGTGCTTTTTATTATTAGTGAATTAATATTTCTAAAAGCTATGAGTACGATTCGTGTTTATGAGGGATATGAATCCCCGTTAAGTACCCGTTATGCCAGCAAAGAAATGCAGTTTTTATTTAGTGATCAGCATAAATTCGCAACATGGAGGCAGTTGTGGGTTTGGCTGGCAAAAGCTGAGCAGGTAATTTATTCTGCATATGATTGATAGTTATTTATAAATATTACTTTATTGCAGTCCCTTGGGCTGGATATTACTAATGAACAAATTACTGAAATGCAAGATAACGTAAATAGCATAGATTTCGAAGCAGCTGCTGCTGAAGAGCGTTTAACAAGGCACGATGTTATGGCCCATGTGCATGTGTTTGCCAAACAATGTCCTAAAGCAGCTGCTATAATTCATTTGGGTGCAACTTCCTGTTATGTTGGAGACAATACAGACCTCTTAATATTGCGCGATGCATTAGATTTACTTTTACCAAGACTTGCGTCCATTATATTCTCTTTGAAGAATTTTGCTATAAAATACAAGTCTCAGCCCACCTTAGGGTTTACACATTTGCAACCCGCCCAACTAACTACGGTTGGGAAGCGAACTTGTCTTTGGATTCAAGATTTACTGATGGATGAACGTGCACTTCGACGTTGTCGTGAAGATTTGCGTTGTCGCGGCGTAAAGGGTACTACTGGAACTCAAGCTTCTTTTCTACAACTTTTCGATGGTGATGGTGAAAAGGTTAAACAGCTGGACGAACTAGTAACTAAGCTCGCCGGATTCGAAAAATCTTACGCAGTTACAGGCCAAACTTATTCAAGAAAAGTTGACGTGGAAATTATTGGAGCATTGTCGAGTTTAGGTACCAGCATTCATAAAATGTGCTCAGATCTACGATTATTAGCTTCACGTAAAGAAATAGAGGAACCCTTTGAAAGTTCACAAATAGGCTCATCGGCTATGCCTTACAAACGAAATCCCATGCGATCAGAACGCTGTTGCGCACTAGCAAGACATTTAATTACACTCTTCTCAAACGCTGCTAATACACATGCAACACAATGGTTAGAACGCACACTCGATGATTCTGCCAATAGGCGTTTGACTTTATCAGAAGCATTCCTAGCTGCAGATGCAGCATTAATGACATTGTTAAATATTTCCCAAGGGCTTGTAGTTTATCCGAAAGTTATCGAACGACATATTGCACAAGAATTGCCTTTTATGTCGACAGAAAACGTAATCATGGCCATGGTTAAAGCAGGTGCTGATCGACAAGTGTGCCATGAAAAAATTCGTGTTCTATCCCAGGAAGCTGGAGCGCAAGTCAAACAATACGGAAAGGACAATGATTTGGTTGAACGTATTCGAAAAGAGCCTTATTTTGAACCTATTCTTAACAAACTCGATGAAATACTTGACGCTCAAACATTTACGGGGCGTGCTTGTGCGCAGGTGGACGATTTCTTGACTGAAGAAATAGAACCACTTCTGGAAAAATATAAAGAATCTTTGAAAACAATACAAACTGTGCAATTAAATATTTAACTTTATGTTCAAAAACGTGCTCTTAATACAAAATATAATAAATCATACACATGTGTGCATCAGATTACAAGTTTAAACTTATATTTAGGGGCGATTCCTGAGAGCTAGCTATGTTCACATATGCATTAATTAGCAATAAATCCACAAAGTTAATCTACCCGTTCACATATGGAAGATTACCTGCAAAATTGACAATCAGCTGTCAACTATTGTGAAAGGTTTAATTTGAAATGAAAACGAATAGTGAAATTATATTGGTGGAATATTTCGGTGCTTTTAGTTTGTTTAATTGTTATTAACGATATGAAGAAAAGGCAAGGAAAAGGAATAGCTAATTTAATTGCGCAATTGGCTGCTGGTAATAAACAGTTGGAGGAAATCCGTAAACGACGTTTACTGAGGTTTCAAAAAATTATGGCAGCAATACGCATTCGAAATTCGATATTACATTTTATAATAAGGAATAAGAGGACAAAGCGTTTATGGGCACACGCTTTTTTTCTGTTATATGTATGAATGCATAGTTAATAATACCTAAACAACATTTTATTAGGATTATGTCTACAAACTTCTTTTCTTTGTCGGCGTTCATTTTATTTATTTTTTACTTTGACGTTTATCTTTACATTCGTAAAAATAATTATTCACATATGCATTAATACCCTATAAATCCACCAAATTAATCTACCCATTCACATATCGCAGATTACCTGCAAAATCTACAATCAGCTGTCAATACTGCTTTGAGAGGTTTTTCTTCATAGAAATTATTTTGGTGGAATATCTCGGTGTTATTGGTTTCTTTAATTATTACTAAGGATATGAAGAAAATACAAGGAGAAGGAATAGCTAATTTAACTGCGCAATTGGCTGCTAATAATAAACAGTTGGAGGAAATCCGTAAAGTGTGCAAAAAATTATGGCAGTAATACGCATAGGAAATTTTATATTACATTTTATAATAAGTTAAAGGAGGACAAAACGTTTATGGACATACGTTTTTTTTCTGTAAAATGAATCCCTAATTAATAATATTTAACAAACATTTTATTGGAATTATGTTTAAAGACCTGTTTTCTTTGCCGGCATCCATTTCATTTATGTAATATATGTGGTTTTTATTTTGATGTTTCTCCATACATTCGTAATAATAATTATCGATAACACAGAAAACACAGGGTTGTATGCCAATAAGTATCGTTATTATCTGAGATTATAAAATAAATTTTTGGAGTTTTGGGAGAGAAATTTTGTATGGGAAATCGCGCTTTTTAATCACGGATTTTGAGTAAAGCGCGAAAAAGTAGATCATCTACTTATATGTGAACGTATTATTATGCACGAAAAGTAGTTAATCTACTTACATATGAACGTCTTATCACACAAATCACAATATTACTAAGCCATTCACTGAATTTTTGCAAACATGTAAAACGTGTAAAAAAGAGGCTTACATTTGTTTTGTATTGCTACGGTGAATCACGGTAGCCTTGTCAAAATCGCGAAAAATACGACGATAGTGCGAATGAAACGACTTTCAGTAATTTTATTTTGTGCAGCTGGTCTAGTGATATCACCTTGAATAGATGCTTTGGAACAAACGAATTATGCTAGAGCTCCACGAGGACGATAGATTACCTGGTTTGGTGTTAAGTTCTGGCGAACAACGGAACTGAGCGAGCAAATTCGGCTGCCACGCCACCTAGTACCCGGCAGCAAGGAATACTATAATATGATGTAAAATGAAAATGCTTAAAAAAACATATTCAAAATAGTCTGATCATGATCGACTTCTCTGCCTTACCTCCCGATTTGTCGGGGCTGCCTTATGGGTAGGGTTACCACCCTTTACATACTTTAACATATATTTAACCTTTAAGATATATTTGTTTCAAAATAATTAATTTCAAGGATAATTAAGGATAAAGTTTTCAAATTACAATATTATAAAACATTTGGCGAAATTAAACGAACACTTTTTTTTTAAGCTGGACTTATTCTCTTTTGTTTGATGCCCATATTAATAGGTATAACATAATGTGTATAAGTATTTAATCCAATGTTTTGAAAATATAGTCATTTGAAACATTAATGTCCTTTAAAGAATTAAATTGATGAGAAACTGAAAAGCTGAGTATGCTATCTGAGTATTACTATATGAAATATGGAGAGTTCTACGCTTCCTGTACTCCTTGCAATAGACCATTGGCATTTTAAAATTGTTTTTACCCAACCTTATATATCGTTCCACAGATTTTCATTGAAGGTCGGAGCTTTGGGCTGGTCAATCCAGAACTGCATATGTTTTTGGGAAAACTTTTCTTTACGAGCCTTGTCATGCTGAATTGTAGTCTTTCGAACTTTCTTTCTTTGAAGCATAGTTTTATCTGTACTAATACATTTGATACATGATACGAGTATACCATTTTACCCGAACAACTCATTATTTCTGGAATTTTTGTTTGTTTTGTAAGCTCCTCTTCACATATTCATGGCCAAAACGATTTTAAAGGAAACAATTATATTTATAATTATAACAAACAAGAATTTATCGAAAAAATATCTAAGATTAGCTTAACTAATAATTGAAATATTATTGCGCTATTTCGTTGTCCAACGCTATGGGCTATGTTCGAACTGTCTTTTGTTTTTAGTGTAATTAAATGAGAAATTAATTGTTCGTTTCTGTTACGGGGTACTTGCTTTCATATCCCTACTAGAACACTACACAATACTTACCTATTTTATCTTAAATTGCTTAACACGAATTACGCGAGTTATGGAAACCCCATGAAACAACCACCAACCAAACCTCCAAGGTTAAACATAAAAATAGCTAAGTCAATGAACTAAAGGCAGAGTTCATCTGAATTATTATTAAAATATAGAATAAGCATTTTGAAATTAAATTGAGTTCATAGGAATTATTATTAAAATACAGAATAAGCTATTTTGTTATTAATTTATATGTTTCATTTTAAACATTTTTAATAATAAAAATCAGTTGTAATTCAGTGGTGAAAGAACGAAGTATTTTTTTTTTTTTTTTCTATCCTTCGAGAGATAGAAACATAACTCGCGCGTAATGCTCTTATTGCCCGCGCACTTAGATAATTCAATGTGATCTCGAGTCCGATTTCGTTTAGCTTTTCAGTGTTAAAGAAATAATTTTATGCAATTTTTTAATTTAAATTATCAAGCAATTTCAGCTCATATTGTCTTTAAGAGGTCTGTAAAAATTATTATTCTTATGTTTTACACATGAACAGAAATATTGATGGCGTTCATAGTTCAAATATATTTTTCTTTGAATGTACGTTTAAAGTTTTCTTGAAAATGTTACTGAAATTGTTTATTTCATCAATCAGACATATTCTCTTAAATAAATGATCACACGAAATAATCGCAAGAATACAAAATAATATATTTTATATTATATGAAAAAAATCATTGGCAATATGATGGAAAGATCAGAACAATTGAAATCAACCTCCCCACGATTTGTTTTCTATTAAAGAAAGAAATTAGCTTCAAAATACAAAAAATCCAAATTGGAGAATTCTATTCTATTATTAGAGTGGATAAAAGCATGACTGCCGATTGGAATTTAAGTGTGTTCTGCTCAATCTACAAGAAGGGTGAAACTGCAATCTGTGCCAGTTACCGCGGGATTAATCTTATAAATAAAAGACCCAGGAAAGGAAAATCGTCACACACTATCATTCGACAGTACGAAAAGGAGTTATCTGTATGCCGCCATGTCTGCATTTGGTATCCCCTCAAAACTAAACGCCTATGCAGAATGACGCTGCTCACTACCAGCAGCGCCAACAGAATTGGGAAGGACCTCCCTGAGCCGTTTGATACCAAATGAGGTTTCTGACAGGGTGATTCTCTGTCGTGTTAGTCCTTTAACCTGATACTGGAAAGGATCGTGCAAGCCGCGGAACTTAGTCGAACAGGCACAATTTTTTATAAGAACGTACAATTGTTGGCTTATGCCGATGATATTGACATCATCGCCCTTAACAACCGCGCTGTTAGTTCTGGCTTTTCCAAACTGGATAAAGAAGCAAAGTGAATGTGTCTGGTGGTGAACGAGGACAAATCGAAGTACCTCTTGTCATCAAACAAATAGTCGGCGCACACGCGTATCAGCACCCACGTCACTGTTGACAGTTATGATTTCGAGATTTTAAGAGACTTTGTTTATTTAGGGACCAGCATTAACACCGATAATAATCTCAGCCTTGAAATCCAATGAAGAATCTCTTTTGCCAACAAGTGCTACTTTGAACTAAATAGGCAATTGAGTAGTAAAGTTCACTCTCGATGAACAAAACTAACACTTTATAATGATCTCATATTGCCATACTATGGCGTGGCGCAGAAGCGTAGACGATGACAATATCCGATTAGGCGTCACAATTTCATGCCGAAAATTTGCCGGTTTTTATGAGAAGCTTTTTCGTGGCAGAAATGCGCACGGAGGTTTGGCATTGCCTGCCGAGGGGTGACCGCTAAAAAGCAAAACTGTTTCTATAGTTTGATATTTAATGCTCCCTATGGGATTTTGACAAGGACCAACTGAATGATTGTCAAAAACGTAATATACTATTTGTATCTTCGTATTATTCAATAAAAGCGCTAAACTTGTGAGAATAATAACAATAGTCGTATTCCAAATATCGTGATACTCAGCTGAATAAGCCAAGGAAGCACACTAAATAAGTGAAAAATCACATTTTATATATTTTTGATTTTGACAAAAATTCTAAGGTATATTTGGAAGAAACGCTTTAGTATAAAAACTTTTCCATTCTTTGTGTATTTTTCGCATGGAACTAAAAAATTTGAAGGCCAAAACTGAACTGAAACCATGAACTTTTTATGGCTTTTGTAAATACAAATTTCACACTCAACATTTTGCTATTTTCAGCAAGATTTGTAAACGATACTGTCTGCAAAGTTATGTAAAGTAAAAAATCATATTAGAAGGCAGTAAATATGAATATATGTATGCAATTAAATATAAGTTGTTGGTGATTAAAACTAATTAAAAAATATGAAGTCAATGCCGCCGCGGATTACCTGAATGAAGATTAATGAGGTATATTACATATACCTACTTTTTCATAAAAATTGTGCTTGTAAGTGCAGTGGCGTTAGATCTGGATAGGATAATAGAACAGGTCTATGGAAACCTGTAAGAAAGCAAAACTAACCGCCACAATCCCTGATATTAAATTTCGTCTAATTTCATGTTCAGTTGGAGTGCATGTGGGTAAGAAAATAGCACATATTTTTGAGTACCAGAAAACAGCATCTAAATAAAAATTGCTGCATAAACATACGCAGGAAACAAAATAATTCGATCTAGTTTTGATAATTATAATTTATGGAGCTATAAAGTAATTGGGCTTTATTAAAAGACTTACTCAAGCACTCTAAGGCGGAAAAATAAATCAACGAATAATAGCGAACAATCACAAAATTATCAGAGCGGCCGAACATTGTTTTTGCATCAGATATTTAAATTTGTGTTACTATTTATTTTTTATTTATTTTTGCAAAGAAACAATGATAATTTAGAGCCACAATCGTAATTTCAATCCCTTGATATACCATATATTCGCATTTACCTACACGGGATCGGATACAGGTCTGACATAAATAGGTTTGAATTTTACATATTGGAGTTTTTCGCATCACATAACTCCCTACATTACCTTTATGTGTACTTACACTATGTTATTTTTAAGAATAGTGTCCATAAGTTCAAACACTGTAAATAACTTTTGGTTTTGTGTTTGATAAACAAATAAATAAATAATATCAGGTAGTGTATATGTCTAGTGCATTCTGGGCTGTTATATGCTTTCTATACTATAATGAGAATTAGTTCAATAAAAGAAATTTAATAAATAAAGAAATGTAAACAATCACAGGTGATAGATTACAAGATTAGGCCATCTGCAGCAAAATTGTGAGAGTAAGTTCAGCTGGCGGAAGCCTGTCCCAAAGAAGACTGAGGGGTAAACCCAAACCTAAGGGGTGGACGGTTGAGCTAAGCAAGCTTCAAAAAACAAGCAGAAGCGCTTTTAATGAGGCAAAGAAAACATGTCTCGATGAAGATTGGAAAGGCTATAAAGATGCACTGAGAATCTACAAGAAGGAAATCAGAAATGCCCAAAGGCAATCTTGGAAATGAAGAGGTTGAGGGGGCAACTGAGGCCTCCAGACTTCGTAAGATTTTAGCGGGAAGCCCTCAAAATTGGGAACTGCTACAGAAAAGTGATGGTACTTTCACTACAACCAGTAAAGAGTCTCTAGAACTTTTACTCGACACTCATTTTCCAGGCTGCTCAGACATTACTGGGCATGACATGGAAGATACAGTACACTGTCGTGAAGTCAGAATAGATGCTATATCTGAGGATCGGCTCTTATGGACGATTGAAAGTTTCAAACCTTTTAAATCACCGGGCCCAGATGGCATTTACCCGGTGGAACTGCAAAAGGCCGCCGGATTTCTAGCACACGGGCTACTAGCAATCTTCAAAGGTTGCTTTCTCTACGGTCATATATCTCTTAAGTGGAGACAAGTCAAAATCGTTTTCATTCCAAAAGCTAGTAGAAACTCACATACCCATCCAAAAGACTTAAGACCGATATCTCTCTCCTCCTTCCTTTGAAAACTTTGGAGAGGTTGATAGAATTTCACTTAAGCCTAACTATAGATAGAAATCTTATCTCTACGTCACAACATGCCTACACGAAAGAGAAATCGGTAGAGACAGCTCTACATAACCTTATTTACACGGCAGAGAGTTCACTGCACAAACAGGAATTTACTTTAGCCGCTTTCCTTGATATTGAAGGGGCCTTTAACAATGTGGAAGGGAGGGCAATTACTGTAGCACTCACTGATCTTAGGGTAGAACCGGGCTTGGTAGGCTTCATTGGCAAAATGCTAAATAGCAGAATCATTGAAGCGGAACTAGGAGAATCGGTGCTCAGGAGATTGGTAAGTAGAGGTACACCGCAAGGTGCAGTCCTCTCACCGTTTTTATGGAACGCAGTTGTAAATAAACTTCTGTTAATACTGGAATCGGCGGGCTGTAAGGTGATAGCTTACGTTCCGACGACGTTGTTATTGCTGTCTCTGGTAAATTTGTATCTACATTAAGAGACCTAATACAAAATGCTCTAGATATACTTTCTAGGTGGGCAGGAAAGTGTGGTCTAGGAGTCAACCCAGACAAAACACAACTCATATTGTTCACTAGGAAACACAGAATCCCTCAGCTAAGTCCAATTATGCTCAAAGGGGAAGCTCTTGGGATTTCGGAAGAAACCAAGTACTTGGGACTAAACATAGATAGGAAACTGACTTGGAAGTCAAACACCTTAGAAAGGGTCAGGAAAGCGAACCTAGCTTTTTATGCCTGTAAGAGAGCTTTAGGTAAGACCTGGGGAATTAAACCTAAGGTTGCTCATTGGCTCTACACTGCTGTCGTCAGACCCATTCTTCTATATGGAAATGTTATCTGGTGGTGTGCTATGCAGAAAAAAACCTATTCTAATTTATTGAATAAGGTGCAGAGATCAGCGGAACTAGCAATATGTGGCGCCATGAAAACCACGCCATCCATGGCTTTGGACATCATGCTACATCTGCCACCCCTAGATCTCTTCTGCAAATACTCAGCGGCCTGCGCCGCTTTAAGGCTCAGAGCGAGCTCACAATGGAAGACTGATTCACATGGACATTAGATCATCTTAGACTCCTACACGGATATACCCAGTGACTGTGATTATCACCCTCCCATTCTTTGCTTCGAAAGAAATTTCCTAATGGAAATCCCTTCTAGACTGGAATGGCTTGAAGAAGATCCAACACGCAACACACCCGTTAAGATCTACACGGACGGATCCAAAATGGACACCGGTGTAGGATCAGGGTTATTTTGCGAAGAGCTTTCTATTAGTGAATCCTTTAAATTACCGGATCACTGTAGCGTTTTTCAAGCGGAAATAAACGCTATTCATGAAGCCCTAAAATGGTTAAAGATAAACAGAATATCATCAACGGATATCTGCATTCTATCAGACAGCCAAGCTGCCTTACGAGCCCTGGATGCATTCCAAATAACATCAAGGAGTGTCTTACGTTGTCGCCAATCTCTAAATGAGATGGTCAAACAATATCGTATAATATTATGCTGGGTCCCAGGCCACAGAGATATACCAGGGAACTGTTGGGCAGACCAACTTGCAAGAGAAGGCACCTGTATGCCAGACAAAAGTAATTTTATGGAGATACCTCTCGCAACTTGCAAGATTCTCATTAAGGACGCGCTAATCAATTCTGCAAATCAGAGATGGATTAGCGCTAACACCTGCGAAATTGCTAGGCAAACATGGCCAAGGCTAAATTTACGTCTGTCCAAGAGTATTATAAAACTGAGCAGACTTCAAATCAGGACCTTAGTAGGGGCCCTCACAGGACATTGTCTCATAGGAAATCATGCAAGGAGATTAGGCGTATACACGCACGATTTCTGTCGAAGCTGCAGAAATGAGGAGGAATTGGAAACAATTCAACACCTTTTTTGCACATGCCCGGCTCTAGCCAGAAGCAGAAACCGATTTTTAAAATCCTACTTCTTAACGAATATAGATAATCTATACACTTTAGGTATCAACAACCTTTTACGCTTTGTCAAAAGCTCAGGATGGTTCAGTATGGAAAGGGAAATGTAGCCCAGCCCCCGCGGCTCACAACGGACCCATTCCGTGGTCTAAGTGGCATCGTTGTCTCTGTGTGCGATGCGGCTGCCAAACCTACCTACCTAAGTTCAGCTTCCACGTCACCGGGTATTCGGTAGCACAATTCTGCCCTTCCATTTAACACAACGAAGCAGCATAAGGGAATACTGTGTTGGTGTTTTTTTCGTATATCACTAACTCAATCTCAGGTTTTTCGTAAACAAAGCGCTGTCATGACCCCGGTGACGTCAGCCAATCAGCTGATTCTTTCGAATTCGCTGACAACCGGTTAACGGTCTGGTCTTAACCACACCTTCTGAATTCTTAATAATTTGGATACGGAATTTTTCCACTTTTTTCGTGAATGAGCATCGTCAATCGATTAGTCGATCTCTATCTCAAGTACGAAAGAAAAGTGACGAACTGAAATTGACATTTAATTTACAAACCTACGGCGCGGGTTCGAATACTCAGTGTGCTTTCAATTGCAGTTTTTGCCAATTGTACAACATTTTCGAAAGTTCTAGATTTTTATGATATGATATGAGTTAGATATGATTTCTCCCTTGAAACACATCTCACACCGTAACGAGTCATAGACTTAAAAGTTGTTTTCCAACAAGCCATGGGCCTGTGAAAGCGAAGCGAAAGCTTCAAAGCCGTTTTTTCAATTACCGATTACGTCCAAATCCCTACCGAAGGGACCAATCGTGAATAGGGAATACTATTTTGTGACACGATTATCGCTCTGCAGAGCTTTTGGCAAAAAGTCTCACATACATACATACATATATAAGTTGATATAGCTCATATGGCCTAGTCAGACAATTTCTTTGCTACTAAGCTTAAGGAAGGCGAATGCCACAAAAAATGCAATATTTGTTGGACAGGATATGTTTTAACGTTTTTTTTTCAATAATTTGCGAATTGCTCTACTCTGTCGTGTGATATCATAGCTCTGGATTATGTATACAATATGTTTTTTAATTATATAATCATACATACCTACATATGTATGTGTGTTGCCAGAGCTGTGAGAAAATTAGAAGTCGACCGCACTTTCTTAAATCAACTGTTAGTTTAACAGTCTGTTCATTATAATTTTTGGTCATAAATAAACGCGGTCAAGCACTTCGTTTATGTATGCATATTCTTTGCACACGTACTAGCCTCTGATCAAAAGTAAACTTAAATACATACATACATACGCACATAAATATCACGTTGAACGAAATTTAAAATGGTACCTAGCATTCAGTAAGTGTCGTAAATGGTACTAAAGTGACAAAAACACGGACTAGCAATGATTATGCGCAATTATATATGTATGAACATAAAATCCCCAAACATTGGTTGCCTCAACAATTGGGGTAACATTTTTAAAATTGGCAATTTCAATTAGCTTTTGCGAATGGTGCGATGGTTAGCTAGTGGAATATGTGCCCTATTGCCTCGAATAAATACTAGTTATGCATTGCAGTGAAGTGGTGCAGGTGCTGCTGTCTATGCCGTATGCCTTGATGTCTACATAGTGTCGCAAATTGTAAACAATTTAAAGTCTGACCGAGATATCTGCTTTTCAACTGGACAAAAAAACATGCTTAGACATGTGTGGACTAATAGCTTACTTTTGCTTTAAGATTTATGAATACGAGTACATACATACACATATGTATACATATACTTATACAGTGGTTCTCGGCTTATTTGATAAAATTAAATCGACCCAACTTAAAAACTAAGATGTATGTACATTAGACTGGCCGCAGCTTGTATGGAGAAAAATAAAAATTGAAAATCCAAAAGTTTTCGGGTCGTAAAACATGAGGTTAGATGCAATAAAGAACGGTATATTTTTTCAGCCCGATCCGATGATGTCTAACCGTGCCCATTTGATCCCAAAGTATGGAAAATTTGAAAAAATCACGATTTTTACAAATTTTTTTTTGTTTCCAATTTTTTTGTTCGAATCTTATATTCATTGATGTGATGCGATTTTAATTAATGATCTTGTTTACTTTATTGCGGTATGGCCCAATTTATATCGCGAAAGCCACCTGACAAAAGGCGCTTTCAGCACACGTAACTGATTAGTGATACATGGAAAATATGTCACCGTCAGTTGAGTAATAGAAATTGTGTTTTATGAACGGTGTGTTGAGCCAGCTGCTAAATGAAATAATTATTTTTAAATTTTATGCAAAGGTACTTTTTAAATAATTTTTCACACTTCACTATAATAATAAAAATAAAAATTTGTTTCATAATCAACACTTTGGTGATCACTAAATAATTCATCAACTGTTGTGTTCGCTGAATACGCTAAAAGTTTTGAATTTTTACTCGACATTTGAATTAGTAGGCTTTGCATTCTTATTCAGTGTGATTTTTTTTCTCGATATTTGAATTGGTAGGCTATGGCATTGCATTTTTATTCAGTTTCAGTTGTCTTATGCGTTTAATAGTACAAAAGTAATTAAAATAAATAAATAAATAATTGGCGTGTACACTTCTGTTAGGTGTTTGGCCGAGCTCCTCCTCCTATTTTTGGTGTGCGTCTTGATGTTGTTCCACAAATGGAGGGACCTACAGTTTCAAGCCGACTCCGAACGGCAGATATTTTTATGAGGAGCTTTTTCATGGCAGAAATACACTCGGAGGTTTGCCATTGCCTGCCGAGGGGCGACCGCTATTAGAAAAATGTTTTTATTAATTTTGCTTTCACCGAGATTCGAACCAACGACCTCTCTGTGAATTCCGAATGGTAATCACGCACCAACCCATTCGGCTACGGCGGCCGCCGTTAGTTAGTGAAAAAATGAGTTCAAAATCATTATCAGGCATTCCGAAAAAAAGATTACGTTCTGAGCAAAAAATATTTCTTATGGGTGAATGTGAAAGTGTTATTTTAGGGGCCAAGTTGCCATCAATGAAACAGGTGCTCCAATTATTGTTTTACAAAATGAGGCACGAAAACTTGACTTCGGAAAGCAGTACGAAATACACGATTGGTGCCACGATTGTATTTTGGAAAAAAAGCTAAAATTCCAACGGCACAAGAAAAAAATTGTATTAAAAAACTTAAAAATCTTTACGAGGAATGGGGAAATTTATAAAAACATTCCAAGACTCCTAACGAGAAGTGTCGTAAAAATGAAGCAGAGTTTAAGGATAAAATTGAAAACTTCATATTTGACATTGCAGCCATGGATGCCCTAGGTATAATGAAAATGCAGGAAGATAAAGACGTTCTTTTACTCCAAAGAAATAGACGACGTCCAGGTAGTATGTATGATGCCGATACTGTACTCACAAGAAAAGAAAAACGCAAAGAGCAACGAATGGACGAAGAAAGAAAGCGCGTTGAAAAGCATTTAGTTTATATGAATGAAGGCGAAGATACAGACGGAAGTAACATTAATTCACTACCGAAAAAGGCAAATCGAGGAAAAATTAATTTTATTGATGATAGAATGCTTGCATGCATGGACAAATGTAACCTCTCAACAAGAGATGCCATGCATTTGGTGAGTGCAACGGTTGCTGCCTTCATAAATACCATGCAAAATGTGAATGGAACGCCGTCAATAAAAATGGAAGATTTAATTCTTAATCGAACAACATTACGTTCGATGAGGAGAGATTATCGTCGCAAACAAGCTCAAGAGATTATTAATGGATTCAATGTAATGGTTTTACTGAATATGTTTATAAGATTTTCGATTCTGGAACTTTCTTTTTACTTGTTTGTAGATTCCCGACGTTTTTGTCCTTCACTGGGATGGCAAGCTGCTTGCAGAAATCCGAGGCACAGAAAAGAAAGGTAGATTGTCTCTCGTTGTCACAGGAGAAAATATGGAAAAACTGCTGGAGATACCAAAAATTGAAAGTTCAACGGGAGATGCAATAGCTGCAGAAATACATAATTTTTTGTGCAAGTGGAAGCTCGATGATTTAGTGGAAATTGTATCATTTGATACAACAGCTGCTAATACGGGAGTTAATAATGGAGCAGCGTTCTTGCTTGAAAAGAGGTTGGGCCGAAATCTACTTTTCTTTCCCTGTCGTCACCATGTTAGTGAGTTGCTAGTCAAAGCAGTGTTCGAACTAAATTTTGGCAAATCATCAGCACCGGAAGTTCCCTTATTCAATCGTTTCTCTAACAGCTGGAAAAACATTAATTCTAAGTCATTCAAAAGTGGAATATCGGAAAATGAAGTTCGGAAAGTCTTTACAATAGCTGAAGTGGAAATATTTAAGAATTTTTGTCTAACTGACGTACCAAATTTTTCACAAGTACGGTCACCTGGTGCAACATCACACGCAATGTTTATGTCGAAGTGCCTATATTGCTACAAAATGTTTCTGTTTCGCGAGCAATTCGTGTTAACGACTTCAGAGATAAAGAGTCTAAGAAGCGTTTGTATTTTTTTAACCTGCATCTACGTTCCATATTGGTTTCGTTGTGTGGATCCAATAACTGCTCCACAAAATGACCTTAAGCTCAATAAGATGTGATTGTATATTATATTTCGATAAGAATGTATCCAATGCCTTGTTACATAAAATTAAAAATCATTTATGGTATTTGTCGGAAGAGGCGGTTGGCCTTTCATTTTTTGATGATCAAATTCCTTCACATATTAAGCGAAAAATGGTGGAAGCAATTACTAGCGATAACCAAAAGGAAGATGCTGTTCCAAAGAGAGTTGTTGCAAAGTGTCAGAAATAACGCTTTACGGCAGCAAGAATATAAATGATTTTATTCCATGAAGAACTAAAACATTCTTTACCCGCTTAGGAATTGAAACAAGTTTTTTGGAATCAGATCCTTCAACATGGCAAAAAAGTGAAGACTATATAGCGGGAAAACGAATTTGTCAGGATTTTTTCTGTAGTTAATGACGCTGCAGAGAGAGCATTGAAATTGATCACAGACTACAACAGATCGCCTACTTATAATGAAGAAGATAAACAGTACTTTCTGCAAGTTGTTGAGCACTACAGGCAATTGTATCCGTCTTACACCAAAACATCTCTCATTAAATAGACAATCTAATTCTTTAATTAAAATATTATTAAATTAAAATAAATTATATAAATAAAGTTAAATTATATATATATTAAGTATATACATATTAAATTAAATTAAATTAAATTATATAAATTGGAAACAAAAAAAAATTTTGTAAAAGTTGTGATTTTTTGAAATTGTCCATACTTTGGGATCAAATGGGCACGGTTAGGCATCATCGGATCGGGTTAAAAAATTACACCGTTTTTGATTACTCCTAACCTCATGTTTTAAGACCCGAAAATTTATGGATTTCCACAAAAAAAAGGTACGGCCAGTCTAATGTACATATATTGCCAAAATTTTAATGTAGTTTAGCAAATGCATGCTAAGTGCGTATATGTGTATGTGTTATGTATATTGTCCCGAATACAATTTTCAATGAGCCTAACTGCGTTATATTGCCAATAAATTAAAGTAAATCACAAGCTATCGGCTCCAAAGTTGGTCAGTGAGATTCACATAAATTGGGAAAGTCATGCAGTGTAGAAACTCTCCATCGTGTGCTCTGATAGCGGAAAAAATCAAGAAAGTCGATTTGTCTTTGTCAGAAAGTATGTCTGCCAAAATCCGGATTTCTGCGATGAATCAAAAGTAAAAATATTTGTGTCCGAATCTGAGCTCAATAAAGATTATCTGAAAGCTACAGGGAAATGTCATGTACGAAATTGGAGTTTATTGAAAAAAAAAAGAAAAATCTATATCAGATATTAAAATTGTCAACATAACTTTTTATATAACTTTTAAGTTTGTTTTCAATTGTATCAAATAAGTTATGGCATAAAGTTATTTTTATTTAATTTTTAGATTACTGAATAAGAATTTGAATTTTTTTTCTTCCTAGACTTTAATTCGGAATAAGATTAATTCTTATTACTCATAACTTTTATTTAAGATCAGATTAGATTTGTAGCCATAGACTTAATGAATGAATACCGTAATTATATTTATAAGTACATATGTATAAAGGTCCGGTCTGCGTGTGTTCGCAGTTCTTCTCCTTTAAAGGATTCACCAATTTTAATGCATTTGAGAACATTTGATTTAGGAGAATAATATATATTAATATATACAATATATAGATATATATTGGCGCGTACACCCTTTTTGGGTGTTTGGCCGAGCTCCTCCTCCTATTTGCGACGTGAGTCTTTATGTTGTTCCACAAATGGAGGGGCCTACAGGTTTTAGCCGACCCCGAACGGTACATATTTTTTTTGTGAGGACCTTTTTTCATGGCAGAAATACACTCGGAGGTTTGCCATTGCCTGCCGAAGGACGACCGCTATTAGAAAAATGTTTTTCTTCATTGGTGTTTTACCGAGATTCGAACCTACGTTCTCTCTGAATTCTGAATGGTAGTCACGCACCAATCCATTTGGCTACGGCGGCCGCCAATAATAAACTCATGAATAACTGAACATATTTACTAGTAATCCATCTTTTTAGACAAAATTGTTCCAAATATCGCCAAATTAATATTAGTATCGCTCTTCCCATCCCCAAGTACATTCCATACCAGTTTTGAGCTAATAAACGCAATAAAGTTAAAATTTCGATTTCACTTTTCTGTAATAAACATAAAAATAACCTTTTGTTTGGAATACATGACATTTAATGGTACATTGAAAATGGATTAGTCATTATGTTCGACTGGTGTGACCTATACTGACGTATCCTTGGAAGACAAAAGTGTATATAAGTTTTTTTGAACGTTTTTCGTTTTTTATTTTTTAAAATGAACGATCAATAATCAAAAAAAAAAAAGTATATCACATTATAACGCCGATTGTTAAATAATATATCGCCGCAGATTAAATATTCTCTTTTCTTATTTGCATTGTAAAATCAATTTTATGACTACCACTCGGCAATGCATAGGTTCGAATCTCCGTGCATAAACAACAGATAATAGAAAAAGTTTTTTTCTAATAGCGAGTTTATTTCTGTCATGAAAAAACTCCTCATAAAAACCCACTTGCCGTTCGGCTTACAAATGTAGGTCCTTCCATAAAACCAATTTTGAAGCAGTTATATACTTATATTATATATATTTGGCGCTTACACCCTTTTCGGGTGTTTTCCACAATTGGAGGGACCTGTTTGCGCCACCTATGAAGAGCTTTGTCATGGCAGAAATATACTCGGTGGTTTGCCATTGTCTAACTTTTTCTATCAATTGGTGCTTCGTGCCCCGGGTTTCGAACTTGAGCATTTCCGAATGATAGTCATGCACCAACCTATTCGGTTACGACAGCCGTCGTTAGAGGCCTTTTAATTGACTTAACTGCAGACACCAAAACGTATGCACCATCACCTCTTCTCCACGGGATAGACGTGCACCAAAGACGTTTAGCGTGATCAATTGGCGCACTCACGCACACATATATGTGCATAATGCGCATTACTTAAGAAATAGCCACAGGTATCAGAAAAATGCATTTTGTAAAAAAATTGTCAGTTGTTTTTATGCTGAAATTGATTTACAATGTAAATTTTATATGGATCGAAATTGATTTAATGCTTGTTTGACTGAACAGAAAACAATGACAAGCGGTGGTACGAAGTATTGCTGTTAGTCCATTGTATAAGCCGCAGACCTAGTTATGCTCGCCATATTGCAGTTGCAACAAAGACTGTTTGTATATCGACATTTTTGTTAATTGTGCCAAATAAAAAATTTTTAATGCAAAGATTGTTGGGTACATACGCGATTATTCATGTACTATGCACGTTTGGATATATTTAGATACTACATTCATTCATGATTATGCACTTAGGTATTTACGAAAGCATATCCACAAACTTAATTCGCAAAAGCTAACCTTTAATGGTATATAATTCCCAGTTAATACAAAAATAAAGACACGGGAAAGGGTAGAGATATGTACATACTACATATATGCTGGAGATGGTAAAAGACATTTTTGCGTTTTATGAATGAAACATGATTTCGACAGTCCTATAAGGTCTTAATAAGTCCCACAAGGAATTCAACTTCGATATAATTGCTATCTGATTTTGCATGCTATGTAAGTTCTACGATAGTTAAGAGTTGGGTAGGTCTGTTCCACGTTGACAAATGATTAGCTTCTCCGGCTTTTACCAGCACACTTTTTTCTGTTTTGTCCCGGCATCTAGTAGAAAGATTTATCTGATAGCCAAAAGTTGGTCTATTTGGAATCTGCACCTAAGCGAATTCAAAGGGATTTGAGTTTGCTAGTACAACAGCAACATCTACATTTATTTGGCTTTTGTAATTTGATAATTGGATTGTCAAAATTTCAATGAAAATGTAAACAAACAAACAAACATTGGTATTCCAACCAGCAAATCTCAAGAAAAGAAAATAAATCAGCTGCGAATTCATGCGGATTCGCCATTATCGTACTGTCGTTTAAAAACAGTGGTATTAAAAAACAATTTGAAAAACTGGAGTGAGTCCCAAAATCATTTTTTTTTATTAATCACAGTTTCAGCTGTTTCAGCTGCGCATTTCTCGAGTTCTTCTAAAATCGGCTATGTAGAACAGTCAATTATCTTATACTCTTTAGAAAAACATACAGCATTGATCCACTTTCCCTTCAACTGTAAATGTGTATTGTTATTAGTTTTCAATCTTTTTTTTTTAATTATAAGCCATCTTATTTATATACATATGTATATCAGTTAATTAAACCTTCTTCTTTGTTATTTTTCAATCAAGAAAATTTCAAATAGAATCATTATTATTTTATTTATTACGTTCATTTTCCAAACAAGGTTGTAAGTACCATCAGCGAAGATATTACGCATAGTGGATTTAAAACTTCTTTCCGATATTAAAATTCGAGGCTACTTTACAGAGACCTATTATAAGACCCTCCTTATCGGAAGCAGCTGCAGCCATATCTCGCGCCACTTCTACGTGATTGTTCCGTTCGCATTAAGCTAGAGCGTCAGTGTGACTACGGTTACTGGTATTTACGTTATTGAACTTCGTGGACAAGTATAAGCGCTACAGGCACTACCTGTGCCCAAAAACATTTTTCCGAACATGGTAAGAGCTTGTTTTTCGTCTCGTTACTAATTTGGAGAATCATTTTTTTATCGTCGGCCGCCGTAGCCGAATGGGTTGATGCGTGACTACCATTCGGATTTCAAAGAGAACGTAGTTGGTTCGAATCTCGGTGAAAAACCAAAATTAGTTTGTTTTTTCTAATAGCGGTCGCCCCTCAGGAGGGAATGGCAAACCTCCGAGTGTATTTCTGCCATGAAAAAGCTCATCATAAAAAATATGATGAAATATGAAATATATAAATATTGTATAAGAAACAAAAAAAGGTGTTTTATCTTCTTTTCGCACAATATTAACTGAAATTGAATATTATGAACCAATGAGTACGATGTCTAATTGGGAAATGAAACTTTCTTAAAATCCTTATTTTTCCAACAGTCTCAGCTACATGTTTTACTTCTCCTTTGTGAAATAAAAATAATTTATCATGAAATTTGCACAATAATTCGTCTAGGATGTCAGAAGGATTCAGTCTCACAGATTTCCCCTACAGACGATACCTTAGGGTACTACTACTATATATACATATATGCACATATTTAAGTATACCCTGCGATCGTGCATTTATTTGCATTTTAAGTAATTAAAGGTACTTCTGGTGTCAAAGTATGTACATATGTTTCCCACTGTAAGAGAATGTGAATATATGTACATAATTATGTACGCAAATTTTTGTCTAGCACACTGTCTTCAATGGTACATTGACGCAATATGCATACATATGTAGGTATATGTGTGTGTATACGTCGATTTGCATTCAGCTTCCAACTGACTGCCTTTGCCACATTGAGCAAACATATATACATATGTACATATTTACAAAGTAGAGGCCAACTACGAAGGTATGTACATATATGTAATCGTGGGTCTAATGCATATTGTTCATGTGCAAGTATATAAGCAAATAAGTAAATTTATTTGAATATTGCATGACTTGATTTTCGCGCTGCCTGCATTTTCGTGCAGGAGGTCATTGCACAAACTTCACAGGCAATCTTTGCTTTTTCTCTTTATAATCCAATAAGTTCGTGTCATTAAACTAAATCTTTGTGCATTTTTTTATACTTTATGACTAGAAATGTGTGAAACACTGGTATACATTTCCACATAAGTACATACATACCTTCATATATACGTACAATACCAAAGATCTACTGATTATTTCTACATTTTTTCTCTATAAATAAAAAAATGTATGTAGGGACAGGTGATGTTTTTGTTTTCGATTTATAAAACTTGTTTGGCATTTGTTCCCAAATGTCGAACTTACATACATACTTATATATGTACATAGATATGTATGTATATGAGTTTGTACATATAAATTGCACGAATATTGTATTCTTTCAAACATTCACTAAGCACAGAAATCGTGACAGCGTCGACTTAATCTCACGCTAATTGGAATATACTTGTGTATATAGTTAATTGTCACGAAAGAAACTGAATTTTGGTCTAAGATCAGTTCCACACAACCCATATTTCTTTCACACTTAAAGTAAATAATTTACCAATAGGCCACATGCCAAACGAACCATGTATTTTAAATAGAGCAAACCCTGCGTAAAATGTTTTTATTCAAGGCATGTTACAAAGTAAATAGAACTTTAAAAAGTCACGAAAAGTCCTCTTGACCACACCTGAATTTGTTAACGGAGTGACACTATTTGAAAAGGATATAAAAAAGACACATTTTCCCAGTGCTCTCTCGAAACCGAGCGCTCCATATCATATTAGGAGTATTTGCCTAAACACTTAAGTTATGAATCGCGTATATTTACATGTTTACGTGAGCTGCGAAATATTTATGTTTTTTTTTTTTTTTTTTTTTTTTTTTTTTTTTTTTTTTATGAGGAGGAAGCATCGAAAGCCTTACCCCGTCAGTGTGGGACTTTAACCCGAACTAAACCTCCTACCGTCAAAGTACCGATCCCCCCGGTACTACCGTCAAGTATTTCGTCGGGAGGCGGTTTGAGCGTTGCACTCAACGTCAGTTACTGTTCTGATGCAATATGTCACAAGCTGCATCTGCCTATTACCACCACTGTTAGGTCATATCAGAAGACAACCACCCCTGTCGGATCTATACGCCCCCTCCCCCCATGTCCCTGTTCGTTACCATAGAAAAGCTAGTTTCTAATAGTGGTATCGTCAGTTTACCTGTGTTTTCATCTCTGGATAGGTGTGCTGCTTCACGTTCTTATTTGACGTTCGCGCATCCTCCTTGCCTGCTCGCTATTTCGAAGTTGCTGCATTATTTCAGCAGCCATGTTTTGGACTTTGCTCCAATTGTCCTGGCTCATCAACATCAGTGGCACTAAATTCTCGGGCGTGATGCTGCTGCCAAGGTTGCCTTCTAGTTTAGCCCTTACTCTTCTGAAGCGGGGACACGTGAGAAGCACATGTTCTGCGTCCTCCTCAACTGCTGGTGTGCACTGCTCGCAGTATGGACTTTCTTCGTGTCCAAAGCGGTGAAGGTACGCTTTAAAGCAACCATGGCCACTTAGGATTTGGCAGACATAGAAGTCTACTTCTCCGTGCTTTCTCTGGAGCCAAGCTTCAACGTTGGGGATGAGACGGTGGGTCCACCTGCCTTTATTTGCACTGTCCCATCGCGTCTGCCATTGGTCCACGCAGCGGTGGTTTATGGATTTTCTCAGTGCCAGCTGATCGCATTGGGCTTGGTTGTAACTTTGTTTATTTATTTGGGTTATTTATGTAACTTTGTTTATCTGCTGTCAAACTCATAACGACCCACAATTAACGCATAAACTTACGCAGACAGTGTAAAGCACAATTTTGGCAGATTGTTTACGGGGTGGTTCAAATGAATAACCCTATTATTTATATTTAAATCATAGAGTTAGAGTGAGAGTGAGCGCGCTGTCAAAATGTGCGTTTTTCTAACAATTACCAGTGATAAGTAAGTTAAAAAAGTCTTAATAAACAAAATTTTTTACTAACATAACAAACAATTGACCTAGTTCCTCTTAATATTTGTGGTGTGCGGCTTGATGGGTTTCTTCAAATAGAAGGACCTAACGTTTTATGCTGCCTCTCAACGGCAGATAGTTTTTTGTGAGAAACTTTTTCATGGCAAAAATACAAAAAACGCCCTATCACTCCGGGGTGTCGAACACTTTTGAGTTCGATATTTTAATGAACAAAAAAAAAAAAACAAATTTATGTTCAATTAAAATCAAACTTTGCTTTATTGAATCTATCTGAAGATTGCCTTAAAATTACTGTTACAGCGTTATTTATTGTTTAAATTCTGTCAATGTTGCATATTAGCACAGTGAATAATTCTGTGGAATTGTTTACCGTTTATTTGGCAAGCGCCGGAAAAGTGCAAATTCGGCAAAAACGTGAATAAGTGTTCAATAAAAAAATAAGTTGCATTATTGCACTTTTAATAAAGCAATAGCTTTGGAATTGCTTAATCCTAAACGGCACATGCCGGATATGCAAGTTTTATTTTCTTATTACATTAATTAATTAATTAATTTTCTAATAAGGTCTTAAGTTAATTAATTTCCTAATAAAGTCTGCTATTTCTTTATTGTCCTCGGCTTCGGTGAGAATACAATTCTGCTTGGGTGCCAAGTACTCGTCTATATAAAAGAAAATTAAAAGTTTTCCTTCCTTTGTCTCTTAGTCTGAATGGGTCCTTTGATGTCCTTATGTTGGAATGAAGTTTTTCCTATTTTCCTTTACGGCTGGCTGATGTCTTTTCGATGTCGTTGGAATGAAGTTCCTATCATTCTTCACGGCTGACTGAGATCTTTTTGATGTCCTTTATATATTTTGATGTCCTTTTATATTTTCACGAAAATTATTATTATTTTTTAATCTTCAGTTTATAGTAGCAATCTTTTGCTTATTATATTTTCGCGAAAAATTTTTATGAGTTTGCTACTATTGCAATCTTTTGCTTACTATATTTTCACGATTTTTTTTTTCTTTTTTTTGAGTTTTTAATTTATAGTAGCAATTTTTTGCTTCCTATATTTTCACGAAATTTTTTTTTAGTTTTTAATTTATAGTAGCAATCTTTTGTTTACTACCGATTTACGTTGGGCAGAACTTGCAGTATCCTAACGACCACGCCACTTTTGAGTTCGATATTTTAATGAACAAAAAAAAAACAAATTTATGTTCAATTAAAATCAAACTTTGCTTTATTGAATCTATCTTAAGACTGCCTTAAAATTACTGTTACAGCGTTATTTATTGTTTAAATTCTGTCTATGTTGCATATTAGCACGGTGAATTATTCTGTGGAATTGTTTACCGTTTATTTGGTAAGTGCCGGAAATGCAAATTCGGCGAAAAGGCGAATAAGTAT
The DNA here is from genome assembly GCF_028408465.1 of Anastrepha ludens. NCBI lineage: Eukaryota > Metazoa > Arthropoda > Insecta > Diptera > Tephritidae > Anastrepha > Anastrepha ludens. The sequence goes on from NC_071498.1 coordinate 76,687,355, forward strand.
GTAATAAAAATATAAGTCGCAATATTGCACTTTTAATAAAGCAACTCTTTGGAATTGCTTAATTCTAGACGGCACATGGCGGAAATGCAAGTTTAGTTAAAGTGTTAGGTGCGGAACTAAGTTGAATAGATGCCGCCAGCAGTGTGTGCTAGTCGATTCTAACATAACCTAAACGTCATAAACCAAGCTTAGACATATGGTAAACAAACTGCTTCGAGACATTAGTGATTTTAGTTTGGTAGCATATACTTCTGATTTTGTGAAAATGCCTGATTTTGTGCCGAATAATCGTCATTTGCGGGAAGTGTAGATTTTCCTCTTTCATTCGAAAAAAATGGCCGCTGAAGCGCATCGAGAGTTACAAAAAGTTTATGGAGATGCTACTTTAAGTGAAGCAACGTGCCGAGATTGGTTCCATCGCTTCAAAGACGGTGATTTTAATGTTGACGACTGTCCGCGTGAAGGAAGGCCAAAAACCTTCGAAGACGCTGAATTGGAGGCATTGCTCAATGAGGATCCATGTGAAACGCAAGAAGAGTTTGCTCAGTATTAGGAGTTACCCGCCAATCCATTTCCAAGCGATTGTATGCTTTGGGAATGATTCAGAAACAGGGGACTTGAGTTCCTTATGAGTTGAAACCAAGGGATGTTGAACGTCGTTTTTTCGCCTGTAAACAACAGCCCCAGGGGCAAAACAGGAAGGGATTTCTTCATCGCATCGTGACGGGTGGTGAAAAATTGATTCATTACAGCAATCCAAAGAAAAGAAAGTCATGGGGACTGCCCGGTCATGCTTTTACATCGTCGCCTCCACCGAATATTCACGCTACGAATGTTAGGCTATGTACTTGGTGGAACGAAGTTGGTGTTATTTATTATGAATTGTTAAAACCAAGCGAAACCATCACTGGGGATCGGTATTGACTTCAATTGATGCGATTGAGCCGAGCACTGCGCGAGAAGCGACCGCAATACGCGGAGAGGCACGAAAAAGTGATTCTACAGCATGACAACGCTCGGCCTCACGTTGCCAAACCCGTCAAAACCTAGCTGGCAACACTGAAATGGGAAATCCTACCCCACCCGCCATATTCTCCAGATATTGCGCCGTGCGATTATCACCTGTTCCAATCGATGGCACATGGTCTAGCTGACCAGCAGTTCCAATAATATGAAGACATCAAAAAATGGCTTGGTCGTAGCCTCAAAAGATGAACAGTTTTACCGCGACGGTATACGAGATCTACCATAAAGATGGGGAAAAGTAGTAGCCAGCAATGGGTAATACTTTCAATGATTCACTTGTAACCATTTTTTAAAAAAAACAGCGATAACTTAGTTGCGCACCTAATATGTATGTATGTATGTTAAGTGTGTATTATAGAAATGGAAGTTTGGTTTTATATTATATTAAGAGACTTAATTATAACATCAAACCTGGGCACAACCGAATGGTAGTTACGCATCAACCCACTCGGTTCCAGCGGTCGTTATATCAGGTCAGTCCATAAGTTCGTGCATATTTTACCCATAATTTCACTTAGGTACGTTTTTTGTATACAAAAAATTTTTTGCGGAGTATAACGGAACTATTTATATTTTCTTTGATATATTGTGCATTCAACAAGTGATTTTAATCGCGGATAGAAGCACGTGTTGTTAAAAAATAAAATGGAATCTTCGAACGCGTATAAGAGGCATATTTTGTATTTTTTTTATAAAAGTGGTAAAAATACAACAACTGCTGCTGCAGAAAGAAACATTGTTCATGGAGAGTATGCCGTGAGTGTAAGCACTGCGCAAAAGTGGTTTTCAAAATTCCCTAGTGGTAACTGCCACGTGCTGGATGCCCCGCGCGCTAGTCGTCCTGAAGTCTTTAACTCCGACGCCTTGCTCGAACTCGTGGAAGCTGAGCCAAATTTGGCAGTCAATATGATAGCTCAGAAGTTAAATTCATCGCATGGAACAGTTCACAGGCACCTGGTTCAGTTGAGAAAGGTTTCAAAGCTGGGAAAATGGGTTCCGCATAGATTTTCCGTCGCCAACCTTCAGCATAGAGTGCAGGTGTGTTCTCAGCTGCCGCAACGGCTTGAAAATGAAAGTTTTTTGAACCGTATCGTTACTGGTGATGAAAAATGGATCCTTTACAATAATCCTGTTCGCAAACGCCAATGGTTAGATAAAGATGAAACACCAGAACCGACCCCTAGAGATGGTCTTCACCCCAAGAAGATTTTCCTGTCTATTTAGTGGGATATGGCCGGTATTGTTTATAATGAACTTCTGGAACCAAACCAGATGATAACTGCTGATTATTATTCCCATCAGCTATCAAACCTGAATGATGCACTTCAAAAAATCGACCGTCTTTAGTGAATAGACGCAAAGTTTTGTTTCACCACGACAACGCAAGACTTCATACCGCAAGGAAAACATTAGGCAAGCTGAACGAACTCGGATGGGAGCTAATACCGCTTCCACCATACTCTCCGAATATTGCACCTTGTGACTATCACCTTTTCCGTGGACTTCAATCACATATGAGTAACAAGAACTACTCCTCAAAAGAAGCTATAAAAAGGGATATCAAAGCATATTTTGGCTCCAAGGACAAACAATTTTTTGAGCAGGGAATTAAAAATTTGCCTTAACGTTGGGAAGACATTGTAAATAATGAAGGAAAATATATTATTGATTAATAGATACTTCAAACATTTATAAATTTTAAAACCACCTTTAAAAAACGCACGAACTTATGGACTGACCTGATACATCTACAGCTACAGCGGCCGTTATACTCATGAATAAGACCTTGCGTCATCAAAATTAATTCTTTACTACCTATCCTGTCAGAGTGATTTTCATTACCATAAACCTGTACTCCGCCAATTTTATAAAATTTAGAAAGATATTGCAAATACTCTTATGTCCTTCTCCGAACATACGAGGTCCCTATTTCCTCTGGTCTAATGGAATCTTTCACCATGTTCGTCGCTAACGTCTCCATTTCCATTTAATAGTTACATTAATTCCACCTTATCAAAATCATATTCTGTCTTAGGTTTTTTCGATAATATTAGCTCAAATCTTACGGACCCTTATACCCTGAAATTGCTGTTTATGACATTCGAGAGCTCCAAGTTAGAAAATGCTTTTATTTGGAGGTCATACTACAAATATTGAATTGGCAGGGTCGAACGTGTGCAAAAGGTCACTAAAGTTTTCTAACCCTATCCCATCTTACACATTCAGTTGACTATTAATCAACTTGAAGAAGGGTGACATTGTCTGCCCATTTTTGCTTAAAAGTAATCAATTTCTATCCAAATATGTAAGTTGAATACAAATTACGTTCGTAATGCTCCTATCGAGCACTTCGAAATTTTAATGAGATCTCAAATTCTAACTTGCTAGAGCTATCAGTTTCAAAAAACAAATTTTCTGTACCATTGAACTATAAATTTTAGTTCAGTTAGACATACGATTATAATTTAATTATCTATATAATTTCACCATCCTTTAGTTTTAGTCAGTTTGAAGTCATCTTTTCTTGCATTCTAAAAATAAATAAATAATCAGTCAACGCACTCGTTTTTGATTAAATTTCGAGGTAGTTGGAATTTAGCATTAACATCAATAGTAATGCCAACCTTGAAATCCTTATTTTGGTCTATGTGGGCAATTGCGTAGTAAAATTCCGCTCCACGGACAAAAAACGCATTTCATAAGTCTCTCATTAGAGTGTTCGAGAGGAAGATTCTGCAAAAGATATTTGGACCATTATGTGTAAGCGCCAGCGGATTTCGTAAACCATGGAACAAAGAGTTTTACGGCGATATAGACATACGAAAAGCGGCTCTGCTGGCCAGATCATGTTATCGGAATGAATACCAATGCACAACCAAAAAACGTATGGAAAATCGAACCTAATAACATGAACGCCGGCATAGGAAGCACACATTCATGTGAAGCTGCTAATCGTATCACTAATCATCTTAATGGTGTACACAATTTTCAATTCATTAAATTCCTATTGGAACCAATTGGTTTCCTTATAGTGAATGTCGTTCGCGAGTTAGAACAGTAAATGCAGTTTCCTTGTTTTTAACGTTCTCTGAATTGTCGCAGAGCAGTGGCCAACGTGATTAAAACTATTTTCGTGTATTTTTATTGCCACAAACAATTATTATCATCAACCAAGAAAAAGTTTAACTCGCGAATGGCATTCACCATATTAAAACCCAGGCCTTTCAGTTGTACCGCAGTTGGTATCATCACCGGGCAGTACCTAATGAGAATACATGGGAAACGTATGGCTATGATATCTGTCGCAAAGTGCCGTCAAACCACCGTAACCTAACCAACTAAAAACTGATTAGTTTCAATTAGATTCCTATTTTAACTAACTGGGTCTCAACATGGTAAATACCATTCGTGAGATCTAATGCATAATCTCCATTATAGTAGTTTTCTCATTCAACATTAGAGAGAGAGTTGTGCAGATACCGAAATAATTAATAGCCTCAATTGAAAACTTGAGAGCCAGTTATCTCGATTTTTTCGTTTTTCGGAATTTACTCGTATACGACGATGTTCCAGCAAACTTGCAATATATTTTACATTCATTAATATCCATTAGTCTTTAATGTAGCAAACTTCATTACCATTGCAGATGATTTTTAAAGTCAGCGTATGCATTTATTTAGTAGTAGCAACATTTAACTACTTAGCCAATGGGTTAACAAAATTCTCCAGTTCGGGATATCACATCGTTCATAACGACCTCCCAGCAAATCACATGTTCCGATTTCTACAAGGGAACGCACCTCGTTACAGAAGTCCACCGCCTCCGCCAATATTGCCACAAGGAATACAAGGGTATTTTATTATATTCATATAAAGTTTTTATGTTTGCATTTATACATATCTACTTAAATAATTGCTTTTAGTACATTATTTTTATAAGATAAAATTCATTTTGACAACAGTTTATAAGTAGATCTTATTTGATTTTATTTATTTTATAAAGAGATTTAAAGAATTCTCCAGGTCCATTGCCGTATGACAATTGTTCCATTCGGGACAAAAGGAATTGATAATGAAGATTAGCGCAAATTAATTAGGTCGAAATCATATTACGAACGATTTTCCATCATTTATTATTTCATACTATTGCCCTTATTATAACTATTATTTATTAAATATATACTTATTGAATATTAAATATATGCTTATATCGAAATAGAAATAAAGAGCTCTAGCTACCAGGGCTTAAGAGTCTGATTTTGTACCATAGCCGTATTTGTTTCGCCATGCGTTAACGGGTGGCAAATAGATGAAGTCACTGCCATAAACAAGCATTTGCTGGAAAAGACCTGAAAAATGGCATTTGTTTGGAAGCAATTAATGTGTGCTAATACTTGCCTAATATCAGAAAACAGAGCTGGCAGCATTAATTTAGTGAGTTATTCCAGTTTTATGAGGTAAACCACCGAATCTTGCTCGATAACTTTATAGTTAGTTACGCTCGCATGCAAATGTTTCGCCAAGCGAGCTGACCCCAAACATAGCGAGCAGAGAAGTGACGAACCGATGACGGCTTATACTATATATTTATATAAGTTAATTAAATTAAATCTGAAATATGATGCAATTCAAAATTATTTTCCAACAGTATTGCTATGTTTGGCCAAACATCCCCTGCGCCAGGAAACCCGTTTGCTCAGTTCAATCCAGCTTATGGTGCACATTTCCCCACCGGTGGAGTTGCGGTGTGTGCTATTCCTCCAACTCAATGCCAGAAATCGGCTTATCGAACGATGGACGGCTCCTGTAATCATCTCGATAATCCTCAAGCGGGAGTTGCAAATACGAGGTAAGTTGGTATACATTAGTTGGATAGTGGTCCACAAAATTGAGGGCGCCATAATAGGCCTTGCTTTAGTGTTCTCAGAAAACTATAATTGCATCTCACTACACCAATATTTAAATCTTACAGACTAGACAATTTAATTAAATAACAGAAATTCATAAACAACATAAAATCTAAGAAGCAAGTGCATAAATTACATAGAGAAGTGCATCTGCTAATTGGTTCGTTTAGTGCATAATTTGTTTTATGGCACACGTAATTATAATTCTGTATAGGGATAAAAATATTTTCTAAATATATTTTGTGCACGTTGAAATAATTTTTTAGAATCAATAAAGAAGTAACTGTTTGGCAAGAACTAAAATTCCTTCCACAAGCTGGTGTAGAAAATAAGTAAAGTCGACCGAAATCCAGACAATGTCACCTAAAATTACATAACGAATCTTGGAAAAAGGGGTAATTAATGAAATGCTGAATAGAGATCTAGAGATACATACACACATATCTTTGTACATGCCTCTGAATCATTGACAGAATAGCAATTCGAAGTTTATAAATTCGAAATTTATACTGTTTTAATTTGCTTGTTCATATGACAAAATTAAAAGATTATATTAATAATATTAACATAGTTTAATAAATTACTATGTTTTTATATACGTGTATGAGTAAGTTGATTACAATTGTATGCTAAATTCTTTCGAGTCAGGTGAAGTGTTAAGTACTGAAAATTCAAGTAAAACAATGGGTTCAACGCGCCCTACTTTACCAATGCTGGCAACGGGTGAAATAGTGCAATATCCAAATCAAAATAAGGCCCTATTGAAAACGTTGATTTTCTTAGTACACCGTCAAATGCAGAATACTGCAGCGGCCGTCAACCACATTGGTTCGAATTGTTATTTAAATAAAAGTTACAGTTGATCCGTAGTCAACCTCAAATAGTGCTCTGCCAACATTGCAATCAGTCTAATAGCTACTCAAAATTTTAAGAGGAAAATCTGATATGGTTGTTGAGGGAATCTGCAAAGCCATTAAAACTTTCAAGTCTAAAAGTTATGACCATTTGCCTTACAAGTCCTTCATTTAGACCAATTGACGTGCCTATAAATTAAATTATTCGTTTATTTATTGTATTTATACATATACTCATACTTATCTACATACCCTCCTCAACTAATTTAAATCACTATACGCCTAGCTTGCCTACACACCTTACTAGATTTAACAGCAGACCGTGCCACCAGCAAACAAAAAAACGTTCGACGCAGACCCCTGGGTTTAGAGAACTTTTGCAAGCCAGTTTCGGGAATTTTTTTTTTTTTTTTTTTGCTGAACATATCCTTTTCACATCTTTCATCATATTGTTTCGTCAGCTGACTGAAGACGTTAAGCAAACAAAAAATATTGGGCCGGTGTGTATATTATCGATATTAAACTGAATATAATGAAATTATTTAAATAAAGAAAAAATAGTTTTTAAGAAAACATTAACGATGCATTTATTTCACTCAGTGACATCTTATTAAAAAAAAAAAAAAAATGTGGCAAAACATATTAGAGTAATATTATTATTTCACACCTGTTTTATAAAATAACCATTAATTTTAATGAGAAATGTAACTTCCTAGAAGGTTAGAAACTATAGGGTTTTTCAGTAAGAGCGCTTCAACTTTTGAACTTTTTTGAATAAAACACAAACGGTTTGACTTTTTTAACTAATGTTTTTTTTATTTTCGAGTTTGAACATATACATTTAAGTATGAAATTCGATTTCTTTTGCATGACCACCGCGTGCACGTTTTACGAAGTCCAATCGTTGAACCCAATTTTCGACCACTCTTTTGCATAAATCGGCCGAAATTCCAGCAATTTCGCGTTCAATATTGGCTCTGAGCTCACAAATCGTCGCCGGCTTGTTACTGTAGACCAATGACTTCACATAACCCCAAAACGGGACGGCTTGTTAAATGGACCGTAAAATGGCCGTAATGCTCTTAAAGTAGCAGCAGCAGAACGATTATTTTCATAAAAAAATTGCACGATTTGCAATCGTTGCTCAAGTGTGTAGCGTTCCATGATGAAATGTATACTAATGAAGTTTACAAATGACATGCGAAAAATAAAAAATATTGCGTCGTTCGCCCTCCCTATCGGAAAAAAGTTGAAGCGCACCTATTAAAAACCCTATATAAGGTTATTAATGATTTCTGGAGGAATACTTAACCAGACTTGTTCAGCAGCTTCAATTAGCATTAACACCCTCTCTGTCTATTATTATCTTTATGTGATTGAGGTACAGCAACTGACCCGGCCGCTTGAGGACACTTATTTTCTCAGTTTCGATTCAATTTCTTACGAGTTTCGAGACGTGCTTCGAGTCATTAGCATGTTGGAACTTCAAGGTAATTGTGTCATATTCCACTCATCATGGGGAAACATTTTTTCAAGGATATTTTTGAGCATAAACCGACCCATTATGCTATTTATTCGGTGGAGGGGCTCAATGCGGAATCCAGAAAAAAATCGGCACACCATTATATCTCTCCGCCATGATCAACTGTATCTTGATAATATGGCGGATCCAAGCGATTATTTTGTGGTTACCGAACTTTTCTCATTCCGTCGGAATATTTCAAATTAAATTTAGATTCATACGAAACGGGTACAGTTGCTTAGCTTTTGATGGGTTCTGGAGCAAATTTAAAACGCTTCAATTGATTTTTTTGCTACCCTATAACTTCTTAGTCCATCTGCATCCTTTGTTCAGTGCCGCTGTTACTTTTAAGTATGTAAGTAAGCATCTTTAATCTTCTTTAAGGCCGGCGGGCCAATTAAAAGGTCAAAAAATCGATTTTTTTTTTCCTGAAATCAATAGCTTAGATATTCAAGAACATGAGACACAAATTTTCAGAGTTAAATTCCAAGTATTTGTAGAGCTACAGAGCCGAGCGTAGTGCGGCGTCGAGCAACCGTGCGCTTATTGTTGTAGTTTGAAGCGCGTTTTCTCGGCTTTTCATTTTCACGATTTTACCTAGTTTATGTACACGATTGCAAAAAAACTAAACGAGCTATCCATTTCATTCAAAATGCGTTATCTTCAGTATTGTTTTCTCTTCTATGTAAACTAAAAAAAACATCCAAAAACTTTTTTAAGCGACTTTTTTACCCAGTTGAAGAGTTTTTTTTTCCTTGAAAAAACACTTTTTTTTCTACCTTCCCCAAAAATTCGAATTTTACGTGTTTCTCCCAATTTTCTTAGTTCACATCGAAGATGATTACATCAAAATTAATCATCTTTTTTTTTTTTTTTGTTTTCAGATGAAAATTGCAAGTTGTATCTTGTACAGAAGTTGGATACTTCAGTGGCAAGGCGCTCTGGGAATCTATTGATAACTCGGCTTACAATATATTGTTGGAGATTGTACAAATTTTTTTTTTTAGTTCAAATATATATTAAACTATCCCCAAAACTTCATTTGGCTAATTGTTTTTTTTCTCATCCTACAACGCTTCGCAGAAAACTACTGAATTTAGGACATCTAATTTGCCCGCCGGCCTTAATTCTATATGTACATATGTCTTCGTGAGTTTTCTTGCGTTTTGTATCTTTAGGACGTCCTCCTCGATAATAAAATTCTACACATCCATCTACCCTGAACTTGCTTATTGTGAAACATACTGTTGATTTTTCTAATAAACACTTTTTGTCAATGTCCTTCTGAGATAAGCCTTTCTTGCAACCATCAATTATTAATTTGAATCACTGAATTTTTAAGGAAATATAATATTAAACAAGAATGCTTAAACTACGCTTTACACTCGCAATCGCGTATACATAAGTATGCATACATAAATTGTGTGTAGCCCATAAAATAAACTTGTTTCTAATTAGTTACCAAACAGAAAATTATTGCCGCACAGGAAAGTTATTCACTGCAAAATCCATTCTATTTATGTGCAAGGGAAACTAACTTTAGATATCTAATCGTGCAGAATAAAACTATTATTAATTTACCACACTATAAACTGGCTCTAGGCACTATTCAAGTTCTTATTTGGATTTGCCAAATTCAGAAAGGGAGGTTGAAAATTGTCGCAACATTTACGTTTATGGGTTTACTTTTATACAGTTTGTCTAGAATGACTTTTGACATTGATAATAAATTCAATTTTTCGACTTCATTAGCAAAAAATATCACCTCTTTTTTGTACTGATTCATATTTATTCACAGCATTTAAGGGGAATTAATAAAGAAAAACTTCAAAATCTTTGGAGAAACAACAACTAAAGCTACAAAAACAAATAACACACTATTCCGACACTGTCAGTAACTGTTTTTACATTTTGCTTTTTCAATTTCTTTAGAATGTGTTGCGCGATTAACTTAAATTTATCATTATCTCTGCTTTGCAGTGGTCACTTTGAAGCTTTCGCTTTACAATTCAGTGAAAAATGTTTGCTTTATTCGGACTTAAAATTTAAATATTGTGTTTTTAAAATGCATGGCAAAGAATTAACCTTTAATATATTATTACGCAATTATTATAATTACCATTTGGGTAAAAGTGTTCAGGAATTGTTTGAAATGTTTTCGGTAACACGTCAGATAGTTTTTAATGTTATAAATCGAGCGGAAAAAGAGAGTAGATTAAAGCAAAAGCGTGTAGGTGAATCTAAAACTAAAATTACTGGACGTGCAGAACGCTTGATGATCCGAAAATTTGACCAAACCCCGCGAATTTCCTTGAGAATACTTGTATAGGAGCTTAATGAGGAGTGTGGCATTGTTGTCTCTCATAAATCAGTGCGTCAAGCCGTGTAGTGCAAATATTTATCGAAATCAACACGCAAGAAACCATACTGTCTGCACAAAATATAGAAAACCGCCTGTCTTTTGTTTTGAACCACATTTCCGAACCAGAAGATTATTGGGTCGACGTTATATTTTGCGCCAAGGCAAAGATAATGTTGCGTTACAACGATGGACCGACTAAAGAATGGCGCAAGCCAAAAATATCGAAATAAAACTCCCACGGTTAATTTTGGAAATTGATTTGGGGATGCATTTTCAGTAAAGGAGTAGGAGACTTGGTGTTTATTGCTTAAATACATTGAAAAAGTGCTAAGTATTTGGGTTTATCACTAAGAATAAATTAAGTTTTAAATTTTACCAAGATAACGATCCAAAACATAAGGTGCATTATATGCAGATGTGGCTTCTCTACAATTGGGGTAAAGTTATAAATACACCAGCCCAGAGTCCCGATATAAACGTGATTGAAAATTTGTAGGCCTGCTAAAAGGCATCCAAATAATGTAGCCGCATTAAAAACTGCAATAATGGAGGAATGACAGAATATTCCGAACGTATGCGACATGTACAAATTGGTCTATTCCATGAAAAAGCACCTGTAAAATGTTATTGAATCAGTACAAAAAAGAAGTCGAAGGTAAATACATAGTGCTATTTTTTGCTAATTAAGTCGAAAAATTCAATTTATTTTCTATGTCAAAAGTCAATCTTGACAAACTGTAACTTTTTAATTTTGGGCACTGACTGTTAATACGAGTAATCACCACTTGTTAAATGTTATATTTTCTTAGATATGGACGCCTGCTCTCCCCAAAATACGGAGATGGCATTTCATCGCCTACTCGAGCAATAACAGGCGCAGAGTTACCGAATGCAAGACTTGTTTCACTAGTCGTTTTTAACGAATTGGATGTTCCGGATCCGGAATATACACTAGTAAATATGCAATGGGGTCAGATAATGACACACGATATGAGTATGCAGGCTGGAGGAACACAAGGCAGTAAGTAATAGAAAACGATTTGTTGTTATTATCTGAAGCCCAGCAAAGTTCCTTTGTACGAGCTTTTCAATTTTAATTTATAAAGGGCAACATCCAACACGCTGCTGTACTGACGATGGTCGACTTATCACCACGGGTGAAGCACACTCGACATGCTTCCCTATTGTGATAACACCAAACGATCCCGCATACTCACAAGTGGGTACTGAATGTCTTGACTTTGTGCGAACGCTCACAGATCGCGACATTAAATGCTTCTATGACAATGGTCCAGCGGAACAATTGACAACTGTAACATCGTATGCCGATCTGTCGCTCGTTTACGGTAATTCTATACAACAAAATAGTGAGATACGGGCTTTTCAGGGCGGGCGAATGTTAGTTGATCAACGAAATGGTGCTGAATACTTGCCTCCATCGCGCAATGGGACTGGAGATTGCGATGCGGCTCCGCCCGGTGAGGTTTGCTACCAAGCTGGTGACATCCGTGTCAATCAAAATCCAGGTTTAGCCATTTTACACACTATTTTGTTACGGGAACACAATCGCATCGCCGATAGTTTGGCTAAACTTAATCCCCATTACAACGATAGGACTTTATTTCAAGAAGCACGAAAGATAAATATCGCCCAATATCAACACATAAGCTATTATGAGTGGTTACCCATATTTCTAGGTTCAGAAAATATGTTAAAGAACCGACTTATATACAAAACAGCATCAAATAATTTTATAAAAGATTTCGATAGCTCAATTGATCCATCCGTCTTAAATGAGCATGCGACTGCAGCGTTTAGATATTTTCACACACAAATTGAAGGTCGATTAGAGTAAGTAATGTACACACGAACTGCATATAATAGTGGCTTATAATTGCTTTACAAACATGTACTATAAATAGTTTGGTTTCTGAGCTGCGGTCAGTTCTGGGGTCATTAAGATTGAGTGACTGGATGAATCGACCAGCCATAATTGAAGTTGGTGACAACTTTGATTCTTTAACTCGAGGGCATGCAACACAACCCGAAGAATTAACCGATATAAATTTTGATAGAGAGGTATGTACTGCTTATAGAAATATAATAAAACAGAACACATAAATGGCAACCTAAAAATTTCTACAAATATAAGGTTGCCTCCGAACCGAATTTAGCACTTCCTTACTTATGCATAGTTACAGCCGAGTCGCTGTGCTTTAGGGACACAAAAGTTACATACATACATATGTATGTGTACATTCATATGTTTTTTTGTGTAAAAACGTATAGGCCTAACATACATATGCTTCGTTATGAGAATATGTAAGGTAATTTCGATATTGTTGTACTACGTTACTTAAATATCCAAAGATGTATAAGAAATGGTATAGCCAATGCAAATTGCACAATGACAATTAAATGATATTATTAGAAAATACAAATGACATAGATAAGCACACAAAATGGTAAAATACATTAAAAATAATAATTGTAGACAAAACCCATCTGTTATGTAGTTTTTGTGCATTCACAACGATCAAACTAATCCCACAATGATTCAGATAACCATCTCTTGGTGAAAATGAAATTGTTATTTCAAGCCATCTAACCGAGTGTCAGGTGAAGACAATATTAACTGGAGATTGACCGTACCAAATATACCTGTATGTTCGGATTTTTCCTTTATCTTTTGCTAACTAAAGCTGTCTTTTGTGTTGATCTGCGTGTATTTGCATTTGGATATGAATGAAAATGTTGCACAGAGAAACGGCGGTGTATCGCGGAATGCTATGTCTTCTGAAACACTTAATTCCGTAACTTTATACGATCATACATTAGTAATTGAACACATTTTCACATACATATGTATGACACTATTATCGTATGTTAAGAATTTTTTTTAAGATGTAAAGTAGTAGCAATATTAATAATAATTATAATCATCATTGTACAGTTTAATTTCTTTACATACTCATAGATTAAGCACTTTTTATTGAGACGAAATAGGCCATTCGGAAGTGACCTACGAGCTATCGACATTCAGCGAAATCGGGACCATGGACTAGCATCTTACAATGATTTACGAGAATTTTGTGGTCTAAAACGAGCCAATAGCTGGGAGGACTATGGTGATCTTATAGAGCGCGAGGCATGTAAAATATGAAAAATGATTACTGAATATTATAAATTATTTCTGAATATTTATTCTCTAATTTTCGCAACAGGTTATAGAAAAAATGAAAACCCTATATGCCAGTCATGAAGATGTGGACCTTACTGTGGGAGGGTCAGTGGAAGCACATGTAGCAGGAGCTCTTGCTGGCCCAACATTTCTTTGCATTCTTACAGAACAATTCTATCGCACACGCGTTGGCGATCGCTTTTGGCATGAAAATGGTGATCCATTGACAGGTTTTACAGAAGGTAAGCATCATTACATTTGTATACATTTTTTAATATATCTAGTGATTTGTATTACTTATTATTTAATATTTAGTGGATTCTTGGAATTAAAAAAGTAGCTTCGTAATAAGAATCCGTCGCAGATTATTGGTGTTTTTTAATTGTGGGAAATAAATGTTCCGTTATTAAGTAACAGTTAATGTTAAAATATTATATAACTAGAATTATAGCTCGTCAAAGAAATGCGTAGGGTTTGAAAGCACGTGCTAGTTCCCGTTTGCTGCCATGTACAGAAAATGTTTAGTATATAACGGTAGCGGTTTTCGAAAGACGCTATCTCTAGTTCCTCTACACCGATATTCTATCATTCTTGCGGGCATTCGGCAGTAGAAATCTGGCTGCTCATTTTACACGTATTCGCAAACCCGTCTAATTGTGCAAACCTTAGATTATATTCGAACGCCAAGGGAGTAACATGGGTGACGGCAACAGATAATATAAGTGATAAATTTGGGGTTATCTTGTTTCGAGTGAGGAAGTTCGGGAAAGACTAGAAGTTTGTATGTGGTTTTTTTTTCCTTTTCGGTTTGGGGCTTGAGGAAAGTAAAGCAAACCTGTTATCCCCCAAGTTAGGTGGCCTAGGGGCCATTGTAGTTCTTACTTTATACCAGAGCACTTGCAATGAATTAAACGTAGAACTGTAAAAGAAAAAGTCCCGTACGATAGGAAAGTGATTAACGGTAAAGAGATACTTTGGTGAGAAACCAAGAGAAAAAGCACAGTCTGAAAGGCACGTCCACTCGCGATGAGTATCAGCCGGAGACTGATGCAAGTTTTTACTGGATAAAATTTTACTTGTAAGAATTTGCAAGTGAGAAAAACTGCTGATCGTAAAGTAAACATACACAATAATTAAAATTTGCGAATTGGGTGAAAGTTGTAAATGCGGTAAAAGTACGCAAAAGCTTTTTAATAGAAAACTCAGATAGTCGGATAGCCATAGAACATAGGGTATCTTCTTTTCGCCAAGACTTATGCTACAAACAGTCACCGACGTAAACGCAGACCCCTGTCAGCTGTTACGATCAAACTAATGAGAGCCCTATGTAAATGAAAAATTACTTCCCTTCCGTATCGTAGTATGGTAGATTTTATCGCAGGTTTTTTGAAAATTCCCGTAGAACCGTGTCAGCTGAGTGCTCTCTCACCACACAGTGTTGGCAAAAGGTGCATTTCAAAATCATTTATAAAATAAACTTGGAAAACTTTTATTTTTTGTTAAAATAACTTAAAAATAATGATGAATAGTGTTAATTATAGATAAATGATCTATTTCCATTTGTTGGTTTTTGACTTTGGTTTATTAAATCGGTCCTATTGTACTGGTGATAATCGACAACTTAACGAATTGTTAAGCATCATTCTTTTTGCTTCTTATCCGAAAAAGTGTTTGACCGTATATTATTGTTAACGCCAAATTGAATCCAATTTTGATGAATGAAACTTAACAAAAAGCATTATTACCGCCAACTGTGAAGATGTGGCAACTTGTATTTTCGGGCATCTTCTATTTTGTCATCATCTGGCACTCATGTTTTTGTTTTAGTATCTCATTTGCTCGGTATTGCCACAGATAACGTTAATGTAACCATTACCCATGATGGAAAGAATAATGAGATGGCGCCTATCCTGGTACCGTTACTTTGCTCTCAGCGAATTTGACAATGAGTTACGTGGTTTTAGCACCAGTATGGCCAGATTACCATTTTCGTTACTTGATTAAGCTTTTTTTTTTTTGTTATTTAGTCTCGGAGTTTTAGTTCTTTCTTCATGACATTTTCCTAGCCTATTCTCATTAGAAGTAATGTTTATAATTGTGTAAAATATACATTTTTTAAAAACTAGTTCAATAATTCACTTAGTTTTATTCAGCTTTACTTTTTTAACATCTGGTCGCATTGCCCGCGATTGCAGTTGTTGTTGGTGTTCTGCTTTCAGCAGTCAAATCTCTTTCTCGCTACTGCAGTGTTGCCTAGCTTTGGATATAAAAACGCACTAAAATACCCATTTAAAGAAAATAAAATACCAATTTTTTATTGAATTACTTACAGAACTTTGTATGAATGACAAATTGTCTTTAAAATGTGAGTTTTTTTTCATGGATATGTACAAATTCATTTATAAGTTTTTTTGTTGAAATAAACTCTTTTGTTAAGGGAACAACTTATTTGCTATATTTCAGGTTATGTAAAAAAATAAGGTACTCTTTTTGTAAAAATGTCGTTATGGTTTTTCAGTATTTTACACCTCTATGGTTTTAATTCTCATTTAGTAAAATCCAACGCTTTTTAATATATGTAAAAAGGTTTTCCATGTTAAGAAGAGTTGAGAGAAAAACATTTAATATTCTTGCATTAACTTAAAAGGAGCAAAAAATTAAATTTGCACTTTCCAAATATCAAACTGTATAAGAATCAACAAATTTCCACTAACACTAAAATCTTCTCAGAGTGACCTTTTTTAACATTCTTTTGTTTAATAATACAGATTTTTGTTAACTTACAGTTTCGGTAGCTTTAAATTAAAAACAAAAAGAAACAAACACCAAACTTAAAAATTTTCGCATTTAGGGTATACAATAAAAAAGCAATAAATTTATTGTGAAGAGCAAATGGTTGGCACAACTGCACAACTTGGAAAACGTGACGTCACGCACTCTCTGATAGGCGCAATCTTGTTTCATCATTCTTGACCATTGTTACGTTCTCTGCCAGTAGTTTCGCAAAAATTCATGATTTTCCTCACGGAATCGGAACAACTGAGTACTGAGAGCCAAACGAAGAGACGGCTTTTGAATTCGTCCCAGTTTGTTTGGTCAATGCCGCCTCCATATAAATACAACTTATACTTATATTGATCCGTAAAATCTGAACCAAAACGTCGAATAAAGACAAGTTTAGAATATGGCTTAGGGTTATATAACTAATGTCGTATTTATTCCGCCCTGCCCCCGGCTGTCAAATTCGTTTTATTTTTTTTTTAACGTTTTTTTTACAATTTCAACAGATAATTGGTGACTACCAAGCAAATTTTTGTGAGAGACGATAGAGTTTAAAATATTTATAAAAACAGCAGCTTGCCCTCAAAGTTAAATTTAACAGAATTTGTATTTAATGCATTATTAGTATTTAGAAATGCAGAGTAAAATGAGAATACAAAATACAAAAAACAATTTTTTGAAGTTTCAAATTATTCCATACAATGTTGCTCATTATCTCAATTTTCCGTTAATTTCTTTCTGAATCTTTAATGAATATCAGTATAAATAAATCATGTCCTGAAGAGCATAGAATTGTAAAAATATTTAATGGATTAAATTTTTTTAGAACAACTAGCTGAAATACGGAAAGCAAGCATGGCGCGTTTATTGTGCGATAATGGTAACCAAATCACCTCAATGCAGCCATCAGCTTTTAAAACTATCTCCAAATCGTAAGTTAATATAACTACATAATTAATCATCATATAAACATTCATGTGTATTTTCTAAAACTATGGAATTCAATTAAAAATCTTTTCAGAAATCCCGTTGTGCCATGCTCGGATATTCCACAAGTTGATTTGACAAAATGGATTGATCAAAAGCCATTTGTACAACCAAGTGACACTTTAAACGTCATTCCATTTCATTATGGTAACTGATGAAGAATTCAGTGGCCATGCCAAATGCACACACATGTATTCAGGAAACTTAACCGAATAATACTTCTATCGCTCGTTTACTTCAATGTCATATGTCATATTCAAAAAAAAAAAAAAAATTAAAAAAAAATTTGATAGGTGTGCAGAAAATGCAAGCTATTTTTTATGCTGTGTAAAAATTCATGACTCGGTAGATAAAAACATGTCACATAGTAAATGGAAAACTTTGAAGCCGTTTGTCCCTACATTTTGGTTTTTGACACTATTGAAGTAAATGTGAAGTGATAAGTGGTATGTTGTCAATGATGAGAATATATGAATAAACACTTAAATAATTCAACACACAAATGTGTATGTGTATATAGCAAAGGTGTACGTGTATAGCATTAGTATTTAGCGAAATCATGTTTCCCGAAATAAGTATTTTTGTATTAATTATTATGCATCCTGCAGTTTTTATTCAATGAAGTAATAGAACTCAAACATTGAGCCTAGTGAATATTATATAATTATATTTCGAAAATATAGCAGTTGTACGAAATAAGAACATACATACATTCTTTGTCTTTGAGTTACAGGTATTACCAACATTAAATATATACAAACATCAAATTAATAAATACAACACAGTGCGAACAGACACTGTGAAATACATAAAAAATAACGTGAATTTATACCATGCACATATTAAAACGTTGAAACAAAAACTGAGAAACTTAAACACTTTGTATTTCATTTACTTAAACAAAAGAATTTGTCTTAGACTAAAATTTTGTTCCTTACTTAAGTGGCAAACCCCACTATTTTAACAAGTTTCTGCATATTCGTATAAGCAATTTCCAGTTTGTCTAATTTCGCTGCAAATTTTTCGCTTTTACATCAAAATAATAAGAATATGTAATACAAAAACGCAATAAATTTAAAAAGGAGTTAAACCACTTTCAGAAGGTTCAACTTAAATTAAGTACATTGCATAAATTTTACTGTATGACTTTCAGTAAAGCGGGTAATTCTTCTTCTTTGCTTTCCGTACATCTGTTTCCATCGAAGGTATGTGAATTAAACAATGAAGTATAATGATGAAGTTTCTCTTGCCATTTTAAAAATAAATACATCTCCTCGAATATTTCTGAGCGTTCACAAATCTTTGTTTTTAATAGACGTCTGTGATTGTTCTGCTCATTAATTATGTATATTCCAAATTCACACAATTCTTCTATATATGTAATTGGCATTGGGTTGACGCTAGCAGTTTAAAGAATATTGAATTTTCAGTCTGATATTCATATAATAACTTACTTCTCTTCTATATTGTAATACAAAATGATTTTGATAACTAGAAGCATCTCAGTGTAAAAGAAAAGCCACAGCGCATCTTCACTATAATTTTGAGCGATATTCGCTTTCACCTCCATCAAAATATTATATGCAGATTGAGAAAAATCTATAAGGGAAAGTCGAAATTTAAAATAAATAAACATTTAATACTTTATAAATAATAAAATATAAGTAATAAAGATATTTATCTACATTTAAGGTGTATCTAAAATTCAAATTTTGATTCGATTCGAATTTTGATTACGAGTACTACAACCAACAGTTTGACAAAATGTTATTTAAGGATTTTGCTAACCTAAGGGTATACTAACTTTTTAGTGCCAGGTATTTTGCATACTGCAGCTCCGCTTTAATGCGAGTTTCATGTGAGGGAACGAAATTCTGCTTGACACGCATATACATTATTGTACTCAACAAATACAATTTCCGCTCATCGGCTGAAAATATTAATGGGTATTGAATTTAATGGAACTAAACCAAATTTATTACATAATCTTAAAATTTAGTAACACATTGGGTCGAACATGATTTAATAAACATGGGCCGAACGTCTCCTATAATTTCTAAGTGCAATACAAAGAGATACTATAAATGGTCTACCATTCGGAATTCAGGGAGAGAACTTTGGTTCGAAAGATCATGATTAAGAAAAAATAAAAAGTGTTTTTCTAATAGCGGTCGCCCCTCGGCAGGCAATGGCAAACATCCGAATGTATTTCTGCCATTAAAAGGCTCCTCATAAAAATGTTTACCGTTGGGAGTCGGCTTGAAACCGTAGGTCTCTCCATTTGTGGAACAACATCAAGACGCACCCCGCAAATAGGAGGAGGAGCTCGGCCAAACACCTGAAAAGGGTGTAGACGCCAATTATATATATGTTTACCTATGCCTGCTGTCTATGACTGCCTGCTGAGAGAAAATTTAAATTATAAACAACTTATAATGTAAGCCTTGGGAACGCTAAGTGTTCTTATGCACTTGGCGACCGTGAAGATTTGCACTTTTTTTTCTTTACTTTATTAAGAACGTTAAAACATTTATTTTGGATTTTAAAGCCAAGAGTGATGCGATAGAACAGTTACACGAATTGTTATACGGTAGTACAATAAGTGTATTAGCGAACAATCTTCGGTTAAAAATGAATTTTGTGATGAGCGTCGAGGATCGCTTGTTGTGGCACAAAACAGCGAAGTGAACAGCGATCCTAATGCATATCTATAACATTAAATAATAGTCGTAGCGATTTATCATGGATCCCACTTCATATGACAAAACGATTAGAAAACGTAATCGCAGATTGTAAAAGGTGACGAATCATCGATCTATGTGTGTTTCATTGATAACTGGTTACACCATGGAGTACAATTTCATTGATTTCATCGACCGCGCGGCTACCATCCTAGAATATCCAGGCATAGTTAAACTTAAATATTTTTTCTAATTTAAAAATTTGTATTAGAAATAGACCCGTGAGCAATTTTAGCATCTACATACAGTCTGTGTCAAAAAAAAGGAACCGGCATTATTCATGAAGTATAAAATAGATGTATATATTTTAAAAAATTTTACATGAAAGTATGTACAAAACTACGAGTCCCAATAATCAATAAGCAGTGTAGTCTTCATCATCGTCGAGTATAGCTTGGCATCATGATTTGAACCAACTTTTCTACGCAGCTCGTCGACAAACAGGACTAGCTTTTGCGAACTTGACGCACGAGTTGCTTTAAATCATTGACTGGCCTTCCGGCAAGATGCGTTTTCATAGTTCCCCACACATTTTCAATGGGGTTGGCGTCTGGGGATTGGGAAGGCCAGTCCAATACAGTGACGCCATTTACTTATTTTGTTGTTTCTCAATGTGTTTTTCTGAAAGCAGTGGGTTTGATGATGTGGGACGATAGGATATGTTCGCCTCCTTTAGTCGACGTTCGATGGTGTTGATACTCACATCTATTCCCTTTTTAGCACGAACTGATCCGAGCTTGATGATCACTTTATCCTACTTTTTTGTCGTCACTCGCTCCGAGCTGCGCTGGAAAAAGTTATTAACATTTTTGTACACCTTATACCGCTGATTCCACATCACAACAAACTTTTTTGATTTTTTAATCACTTTTGCAGCCGCGGCGTAAGATAATTTCGGCCCTTTCGAATGCGTGCATAAAATATCGCCCCAAAACGCTACGTTTACTTCTCACTCGGTTTTGTTTGGTTGCGTTTATGGGAAAGTTGCGAACGACATTAACCTGAGGTAGCACTGGCGTCGTAGCCCTTGAGTTGGACTATTATGCAGCAAGTTAAGGTTGAAGTTACAAGAAAATAACCAGTTCTTTTCTTCTGACACATACTGTACTTCACGTTTCACTCAACTTTCTTTAGAATTGAAATTTTATATAAAAATACATTTAACATACACTTAGCCCATAAAGTCTGCATTCACCTTACAAATATTTTTAAAGTGATTAAGGGGTAACACCACTGTACACGCGTAAAATAAACACGATTTTTAAAGAATTTTTTTGTATAGAAGGAAAGGGAAAGGAATCACTCTGATTTGGGAAGTTATTACTTATATACTAAAATACAAAACTACAAAGTTTGATCGAAAAATTTTACAAAATGGCGGCATTGGAGACATTTTTGTAATGTGGTTTCTCTTGAAGGAGCTCCGCGACACGCAGCACAGAGGGTGCAAATTTTAATCTGGAACAAAGAAACATTTTTTTTCTTAATCTAGATAAGAATAGCTAGAGAAACACGTAGGGGATTTAAAAAGTATTTATTTTTGTGGAATTAGCGAGCATTTGAAGGAAAAAACTCTATTTTGGACTAAAAAAACGGCACTTAAATAATTATAACAATCGTTTAAATTAATCTATCGAAAATCCCCTACGCTCTTCTCTTAAGAAGGTTATTATACAGACGTAGTGAAAAACCCTGATTAAAAATATTCAAAATTGTTTGAGTTATGCTGCGTGCCAATTTCAGAAAACGTGTTTTGAGAAAAACGCCTTTAAAGTTTGGAAATTTGGAGAAGTCGTTAGGTAGCAGTCACTAACGCTTGGTTAAAAGCTTAAAATATTTATGAAATAAACTTCGGTAACGTATAAAACTTTTTGTTCTTTCTTTTAAACAAGATTCCACACTTCATTGTTTACATAACGGTAGTTTCAGCAACATGTAAATATATAGCGAAGTTTGCAGTCAAATGCCGATTTTCAGTATATTGTTTCATAAGTACCACAAAAATTTTCGAAATCAATTTTTTCAAAAATTGTAATTGTTGCACAGGTCTCTAGCAATAATTTGGCTTTTACAGATTGAAAAAATATCAATTAGTCGACGAGTTATAGCCAAAAAACCATATAAACAATTTTGCTCCGATTTCGAACTTCGAAGGCCGATTAAAAAAAAATTCGAACTAACATAAAAAAACGGCGCGATACGGGTCTTCTAATTTCGCCTCTATTTTCACCCGCCACTCTCAGAATGGACCTAATTTTTGCTAACCTGAATTTGTTCCACAGTGTAATTAAAGGTGTTATTTTGATATTCAAAGAAAAATGTGTTTTTTTTTAATGTAAATGATCTGATGTTTAATTCATTAAAAAGAGGAAGGTATGCCGTTAATAGTGGAAAATAACATCAGGCAAATGAACACCACGATCATGCTTACAGGACAATATCCTTTTCATGAAATTTTCCATAACCGAATTGCAAAGTGGCTGCTCTATGTCCTCGATAACCTCACGAATTCCATATTTGAGGTCTTTAATCAACCCTGGGCTGTTGGCGTAGACCTTTTCTTTCACGTGACACCAAAGAAAAAAGTCACAAGGTATTAAATCACAAGATCTCGGTGGCCAATTATGGCCGTCTTGTTGAAAATAAACTTTGTCCAGATCAATACCATCCCATTCCGGCCATAAATCGTTAATCATCTCTAATCTAATCTAAATAACACCTGTTATTGCAAAACCCTTTATTTATAAATAATATACAAAAGCGAAAATTAATATATTGTTGGATATCCCGGGTTTTTTGAATCAATGATTTGGCATCGAGTTAACTAACTTCTCTGTTTCCTCAGTTGTAATCTTCGCCCATCCGGCACGCATAGCACTTCGCAAAGCCTCCTTACTTGTTATTATATTATATGCTGTCGAATTATTTTTTTCTAATAGATCCCACAGATGCTCAATACATAGAATTGAGATTCGGCGGCTGTGGGGGTGTTTTGATTTGTTTTGGAGCATTGTACGTGAGCCAAATCTTAACGATCTCGGCTGCGTGTTTTGCTATAATTTTTGGCACTCTGTTTCAAATTCTTTTTTAAAAAATTTTAACTGACCAACACCACTTGCCGCCATGCAACCTCACACCATAACTTAACCACCTGTACCAACATATTTTGTTTCTGAAGAGCTGTGCCTGATTTGCGTGAAACAATTTGACGACATCTTATTGCAAAAAATAAATTGCCTCTGGTGGCTTACCTACATATTTATTAGCACATTCAATGAGCTATCGTCTGTTCACAAGTGAAACAGCTTTCTTGGAGCGACACTACCATCGTATCCAGCTTTATGTAAAACTTTTTTAGCAGTTATTGCATAAATACTTTTTTAAATGTAATTTCGTAATTTTTGATGATGTAATTCGATTGTTAAACTTTGCCATACTGTGTACTTCTCGGACCGATGATAGTGGTCTTAAACGCGCATACCTTGGTTTAGATGTTAAAATGCCGGATTGTTTGAAATTGTTTACTACACGTTGAACAGAGAAACACATTCACCCAATAGCTTTGCAAATATTTCGGAAACTATTTCCATCTTTCCACAATTCTATAATTATTTTTCTTTCCGATAACCTAATTTATTTTTAGAATGTGCAACTGAGTTCGCTAACCGATATATTATAATATAATAAATAATGAAAAGTGCGCTAAAACAAAAACAAATTTTAATAAACTAACGGTATCATTAACATAAGAATTATGAAAAGGAGAAAAAAACTGCATTCACACTTCTGGTTGCTTTATTTTCAGAATAAATAAATGAAATATGTTTACAACTATAATGTTATATTATGCTTTTAATCAATTCAAAAATATTTGTGAGGTGTGCGCAGACTTTATGGGCTATGCGTATGTACATATCGTCCCCTTAGTATAACAATAGCCTATGTGCTCATAGGCTATTATTTTTTTATTGAATTTTTAAATTCTCCATCGTCGATTTTATATGTGGTCAAAATTTTGTCAAATTCTAGTTCCACAAAGTGGGTCAAAACGTCAGTCAAAAAATAATAAATATTTACAGACATAACGAGATTTGAGTGAGAGCTACTTTCGACAAAAAGTTTGAAATTCATTTTCTCAAAACATCAAAAAATTTATAGGCTATTTTAATACTAAGGGGACGATATATTGTTACTAATTCCAAAATCCTAGTAATATATATAAAAATGAATGTTTGTCTACCCGGTGTACACACCTACCTCATGAAGTTGTAATGAAGTTTTGGTGTATTGTTGTACATACATAGGTATTTCAAATATTCGTAAAATTCGTGTTTATGCCCGATTTAGCTAATATTCAAAATGCTCTCATATCGCCTCTATGAAAATACATATTTCCCCAAAAAATATACCTGCTAGATGGCGCTGAAGTAGAGATTTTGAGAGAATTAGAAATTTGACGGAGAAGATTTATTTACCACATTTCTTTAACGTTTTTCTATATTTTATGAAAACTCCACATAATAGAAAACTTTACTTAGATCATAAATACATACAAACATCAGTCGCTGGTCTGCCACTTTCGGCCTTCGAGTCAACTCTGAAAATATAAACCTCCACACTTTCGACTGCCCAAATTAAACAACCATGTTCTCCCGTTTTCATCGGAAGTTAGGTATCTTGGAGTGATACTTGACTCCAAATTCAATTTAATTTTATTATATTCGGCAAAAAATGGGGACTCAAGCCACAGGTCGTGCTGTGGATGTACAACGTAGTGGTTTTGCCATTTTTAACGTATGGATGCCTGGTTTGGTGGGAGGCTCTTCGAAAGGGCTATAATATTACTAAACTGGGGAGGGTGCAAAAAAAACTTGCCCCAGCTCTGACCTGAATGTCGTTTTGCACTTACTTCGCATCGAGTGAAATGAGATTGGCCTCTGGAGACAATCTCTCAAGGGACATGGCAGCATTTTTGAGCAGTTAACACTGTATTTCTCCGAACTACGGACATATTACTCAATCCGCAAGCCTGAGTTTGAGGGTCGTACTGGAGCAATCTTTCCAAATAGGCAGGATTGGATCGAGAACAAAATCTGCTCCAAGATGGAATCGGGAGTCGGAGCAGGGCTTTTCTCTATCTCCGAATTGCCGAATACTGCAGGTGTACTTCAGGCAGAAGTATTTGCGATCCTGCTGGCATGCAAAATGCTTAACATTGTGCAGAACCAAACTAGTTAACATCAAATATCTTGGATGTGCAGATAACATTTCTCTGATCTGGGTTCCAGGACATAGGAACATAAAGGAAAATGAAATTGATGAGCTTGGCTCGAAGGGGAATGAATTGACCTCAGAAACTTCCTACCCGGTCATTGGCATCCACCCGCCGACAGTTAAAGACCCCAGTACAATAGAAGGAGAACTCAGAAAGGTCTGAGGACTCAACGCCATTCAAATTCCAAAGTCGACGCTGTGTTTATCGATCATTGGACGATCGGCACACACGCGGAAAAGCTAGGTTTAACATTTAACCCCAATTGTTGAAACTGTGGGGACCTTTCAAAGAAGGAGACTATTGATTCTTTGTACATGTCCGGGTTTGGCAGCTAGACAATTAAGGGCATTGGGTGCTCCCATCTTCGACAGCCTGGGGCAGTGTGCCAACCTAAATCCCATCAATCTTCTCCATTACATCAACAGCTCTGGCTGGCTGTAAATATCTGCCTGTTGGAGGTCTCATAATGATATCAAGACGGCTCTTTAGTACTACTTGGGGAGTGAACTACCTATCTACATACATATATACAAACATACATATGTATGTATGTACAAATCGATTCATGCTGTTATAAATGCGGATAAATCGCATTTTTGAATTCCTTTAGCTTTCCAGGAATGGTACAAATGTTTTCACCCAAAATGGGTGCGTCTACAGCACTTCTCCACAACATAAATCCACCGCGTATATACACATGACCCACAAAGTCTGCGTTCACCCGAATAGCCTTCTTAAATTTATTAAAAACAAAATAGAATATTATGAATAAATTGAAATCTTTACAATTTGTTTATTCACTACATTCCCAGCTTTTAAGGGCAAAACAAAAAACAAGATTCCCCACTTCACTTTTTAGATAACGGGAAAATAATTTCAGCAGCATGCAAATGTGGCACCAAAAAGTCTGCGTTCAGCCTGTTTATTTTAATGATACCGTTAATTTTAAGATATTTTTCCTTGTTTATACTAATTTTTGATTGCGCATTACTTCGACTGAATGTTAACAAAGCTTAGTTGAATATTTTATTTATAACTGGAGATAATTAAAGAACATGGAAGGAAAGGGAAAAGAAATAAGCGTTTCTGAGAAGAAAATAATTATAAAAATGTGGAAAGACGAAATATTGGAAAATCTATTGGGTGAACGTTTTCCTCTATTCAGCGAGTTGTAACAAATTTTCGGCAAACTGGAATTTTTACATCTAAGCCCAGGTCAGGGCGTCCGAAAAAATTATCGACCCGGGAAGAGCGTTCTATAATCAACTTGGTAAAGGTTAACCCCCGGATTACATCCTCAAAATTAGTTGAAATCATAAATCAAACATTTAAAAAAAGTATTTGCGCTGAAACTGCCAGAAGAGTTCTACGTCAAGCTGGATACCACGGTAGAGTCGCCCAAAGAAAGCCTTTCATTTCTCTTGTGAACAGACGTAAACGCATTCAGTTTGCTAATGAGTACATAAATAAGC
This sequence comes from Anastrepha ludens, assembly GCF_028408465.1. Classification (NCBI taxonomy): domain Eukaryota; kingdom Metazoa; phylum Arthropoda; class Insecta; order Diptera; family Tephritidae; genus Anastrepha; species Anastrepha ludens. The sequence continues at coordinate 76,714,463 of NC_071498.1, forward strand.
CTCCCGAGTTCTGGAAAAAAGTAATATTTTCAGACGAAAGTAAATTTTGTATATTCGGAATAAAAGGCCGTCAAATTGTTTGGCGAAAACCTGGAACTGCTCTTGAAAAGCAAAATCTTGTTGGCACGGTTAAGCACGGAGGTGGCGGGGTTATGGTTTGGGGCTGTATGGCGGCAAATGGTGTGGGTCAGTTATATTAGAATTTATTGATTCGACGATGGATAAATGGCGATACTTGAACATACTAAAATGAATTTAAAGCAAAGTGCGGAAATTTCGGCTTATCAAGAATATTTTGGTTTCAACAAGATAACGACCCGAAGCTTACAGCCGAGATCGTTAAGCTTTGGCTCTTGTACAACGCCTCAAAACAACTTAAAACACCGCCACAGTCCCCAGATCTTAACCCCATCGAACATCTGTGGGATCTATTGGAAAAAAGAATTCGTCAGCAAGTGATTACTAGTAAAGACTTTTTGCGGAGTGTCATGCAGGCAGAATAGAGGAAGATAACAGCGGAGGAAACAGAGAAACTAGTATGTTCAATGCCAAATAGGCTGAGTGAAGTCCTGAAGCAACGTGCATATCCAACTAAATATTAGATTTAATTTTTACATATAGCATATCATGTTTTTGTATTAGACTTTAAGACTGAACGCAGACTTTATGGTCGCTTTATTTACTTGTTGCAGCCATTATTCACCATTACCTAAAAACTTATGTGAGGAATTTTGAAATTTACTTTTGTTTTTGAAACTTAAACATATAATAAACATATAAATATATACAAATATATACAAATTTATAGAAATTATAAAATCAGGTTGTGTGTTTCATTCACTAAAAAGTTATTGTATCAATAATCAACTAAAACTGCTATTGCTTTCGAACTGATATCAATTTTGTCCATGATGAAATCGAAACGTAATTTTGAGCTAAATCCCAAAAATAGTTTTTAATTAAGTCCTTGAGCACCAAAATGTGAAGCCATGTAATTTCTTCTCGAACCATAGCACGTTATAACTAAACTTTAAAACACTATGACGAGCACAGGAAAAAATTCGTTTGTGGCATAATTGGTTGGAAGGTTAATGTCCGTTGTAAGAAAAAGCAGAAAATCTCCGAACGCGCAAAACACTTGTCTTATTTATGCCTCTCACAAACAAACTAAACATGCTACATTGCTAAAACCATGAACATATCTTCGAGTCGAGTGTACCAACATTAAAAAATTATAATCGAAAGTCGAATGTACGTAATAGCCCGCGAAATTTGAAAATTCACCTTATTCTTTTTAACAAACCTCGTACATAAACTGTTTTTTTATGATATATATAATAAAGCTCCTCCTAAAAAAATATGTACCCTTCGGAGTCGGCTTGAAACTGTAGGGTCCTACCATTTGCGGAACAAGATCAAGACGCACATCACAAATAGGAGGAGGAGCTCGGCCAAACACCCAAAAAGGGTGTACGCTCCAATTATACAAGGTAAAGTCCAAAATAAACAAGTCTGGCGTCATAAAAGTCTTTTTGATAGCGCCATCTTTTTAAGGAGTTAGTGCCTTGGAGTTACATCCCTAGCTGACTTCCAGTGAAAGCTTTATGACATTAGGTTCTGTGGAAGCGAAGTTATTGCATCTAAAGTGTCAGTATGTTTGTGTCAACGGTACAAAAATGAGTTTCGAACAAAGAGCTAGATCAAATTTTGTTTTAAAATTGGTAAAACGATTGTATATCTCGTGCCAGAGTTCATGAGTGGTTTACACGTTTCAGAGGTGGTTGAAACTACATAAATGACAATGAACATACGGGCCGTCCAGAATCAGTAATTACCAAAAACTCCATCGAAATTGTTCGTAAATTTATCAAAAATGAATAGAAATCTTCGTTGAAATTCATGGAATTAGAGTTAAGTATCTTCAAAACATCGATTTTTCGCTTTTTAACTGATCATTCGGGCCTACGAAAGGTCTGTGCACGTTTCATTCCGCACAAGTTAACTGAGGACCAAAAATTGCCCAGAATTCAACATTCGAAAGAACTCATTTAAGAGGTGAGAAACTACGAGAACCTCAACATTGTAACTGGTGATGGAACGTGGTGTTTCCAACATAAACCTGAAACTAAGCGTCAAAGTGCCGAATGGAAGGCTCCAGACGAGCCACCACCCAAAAATTGCGTTTGGAGAAGTCAAAAATCAAGTTGATGCTCATTTGTTTTTACGATTCCAAGGGAATTGTCTACAAGGAGTTCGTGCCAACAGGCCAAACCATCAATGCAGTTTTCTATCTTGGCGTTTTGAAGTGTTTGTTGTATCGCATTCGTCGAATTCGCCCTGAATACCTCGAAGGTGGACGCTGGCGCTTATTGCATGATAATGCACCATCTCATCGATCCACTCTTGTGACTGATTTTTTGACTAGAAATCGCATTTTAACCAACAATCACTCACCGCATTCGCCTGATATGGCTCCCTGTGACTTCTACCTATTCGGAAAATTGCATTTGGCCATGGAAAGAAAAGTTTTGCGTCCGTAGAGGCCATCCAAAAGGCTTGTACCGATATTCTGAAGGACATTCGGATCAATAACCTGAAACACTCTTTCGAAAAGCTTTTAGATCGCGCAAAACAGTGTATCAAGGCCCGAGGGGACTATTTTGAATAAATAAACTCGAAGTTATCAGAACAAAGCTCCTGTTGTTTCTATTTTAGCTCAGTCTTGTTTATTTTGGACTTCACCTTTTATATACTACTAGCAACCCGCCCAGCTTCGCACGGGTATAAAATATATACCCTATGTCACTCACTGAAAAAATGAGTTAAATTTGGAGTAAAACAATTCCCCTTTCTTTATAGCATGAAGATTCCCTGCTATCTTTGGGATATCTAAATTCATACCCTACATTTTTGCATATTAACTTCTTGCATTTTTACATATGTATTTATTTTATTTTTACAACAATTACTATATTACAGAATGTCTTTATATACAACGTTCATAGCCTTCTTGTCATTAGACAATACAAACATGTTTTCTCTAGAGGTTACTCTTGAAAGAGCGACATACAGTTGGCCATGTGAAAAACAGTCAACACTCAAATCTAAGAGATTTATTAATGGTCATTGCAAAAGATGTCTTTACCGGAAATTGTAAGCGTTTAAATTGGAATGGTAGATCCGATGGTATCAGAGGGATTCGGGGAATCAATACATCTTCTCCGGTACCACATCCTGTGAGTATTGTGCACTCTATTATGAAAGTTTTCAGTGATTTTACCAGCAAACGCGTGCCATTGCAAAGTTTAGGTGGACTTAGGTTTCTTAATAAAATAACAGGACAACCTATTTTCAGCTCCATTTTGTGAGGAGGGAGTCCAGACGGGTTCAAAGAATTTAGAAATTCTGTAGGAAATTGAACAGCTTCTTCCAAATCGAGAACAGTATCGACCGAGTAGTATATTTTCGTCGGCGCATCAATCTTTGAAATAATCAAGTTATTTACTTTATCTACTTGTTCGTTAGTTGGTGACAGAATAGCTCTTTCTTTAAACCAAGATATTGTCTTATAACTTATGTTATCAATGTCAGGATAGACATTGTTGACTAACTCTTGGATGTTGTCACAAAGGTTTTCTAGGTTAATCCTTCCCTCACTTTGTGTTAATTCTCCATTGCCAACTTTTAGCAGCATCTCTGGAAATAGCCTGTTCTCACGTGAAGATGACGAAACCCTCATATTAGTTTTAAGATCTAATTTATTGACATGCGACCAAAGGTGGGATCTTTTTAGGGAAGCATTTATTTCGTCAGCACGTGTTCCTCGAGTCACAACTGGTAGGATTTGACGGAAATCTCCTGAGAACGGAATTGTATATCAACCCATAGGTGAATTTTTGTTGCGCAAATCGCGCATTGTCCTATCCAGTGCTTCCACAGACGTCTTGTTTGACATGGTAGCTTCGTCCCAGACTATTAATGAGCAGTCACGCATCAATTTTCCTGTATTGCTCTGTCTAGAAACACTACAGACGCTGTTATCATCATCGGCGGCGATTTTCAGCGGGAGCTTGAATGTAGAGTGTGCGGTTCGACCTCCTTCCAAAAGAGTAGCGGCAATGCCGGATGACGCAACAGCTAACGCAATTTTTCCGGTAGATCTCACTTTTTTTAAAAGCAGATTGATTAAAAATGTTTTTCCTGTGCCTCCTGGGGCATCAAGGAAAAACAATTTCCCTTCATTGTTATCAATTGTTGATAGTAATGCAGTGAATACTTTTTTCTGATCGATGTTTAATCGTGGCTCATCTTGAGCTATATTTTGTAAAAGTCTCGTTTGATCGTATGATGTTTCTCTTGTGTATTCGGCACTGTTAATTAAATCAGAGTTAGTAGTATTAGCTGGCATCGGCAGCCCAAAATCCTTTATCGTTTTACCCGAAAGTAATTGCACTATTTTGTTTAATTCAAATAATTCTTCGTCAAATATGTTTTGGTCATATTGTACATCAACAGAGTTTGACTCTTGCTGTCGCCGAATCAGAATATCACTGGCCATATTTTCTAGAAATTTATTCCATAGACTAACAGAATCAGTTACTTGACAAAACACTACTATGACGGCAAATAAATATCTTAATGATGTAGCTGAACTAATATACAAACAGCTGCTTCTGATAATGTATTTTCCCAGTGAGAATCGTCTTCCAAGAGCCCAATAGCTTTGCATGCTGCTTGATAAGTATTGTAAACAACACCTTGTAAAGTTCTTAGGTGAGCAAAGGATGTCGGGCCTTTTACAATATGAAGTAACATTCTCAGATAAAAGCATTCGCTGTTGTTGGGATGAATCACATAGACTCTGCCAAGAGCATCCGTTTTTTTTACTCCGGGGAAACCATCAACCGCAGTACCTTGTTTTCGTATGTATGGAATCGATAGCAAACTAAACGCGCTCCGAATCAATAAAAACTATTCAAAAACTGTATTTTAATTATGTGCGATTTACTAATACAGAACGTGAAAATAGCGTTTTATTTCGCTGTAAAATTGTATGTACATATAATTACATGGAATTCAGTACATATATAGATACATATGTACATACGTCCGAAATGAAATAATGCGAGCGATTCGTAAATACATACATACATACGTCACCATACGATGTAATTCAACATTAATGAGGTGTGGTGAGATTATCGCTTAACGCCTGTTGCTTCATTCGGTTGACAGCGAACAAACACACAAACAGCTTTTTTTGGAAAAAGAGCTGCTTTTGTTTAAACAATTTTGGTTAAATAACAAATAAATCAATTTTTTTTTTTGATGCAGAACGAAAGTAAATATTTCAAAGTTAAACTTCAAGAAAGTTTCATTTTAATTGGTTGATTCGTTTACGATTATGGCCTTTATATATTTCTTCACATTATATAGATATAAACCTTCCTCTTCAATCTATCTATCCGTTGCGTAGTTTTAAAGATTTAAGCGTATAAGGGGACATAGGGACAAAAAAATATATATATCGAAACCCGTTACTTTATCTAAAATATGTGTAAGTGAATGCTTAATTTTAATACTTCACAAATACATACATTCTGGATTCATTAGATTTTTGATTGTACACTCCAATGTCGCAATTTCGGTTCGATATTTTAATGATAGACTATCAAAATTTATTCCACAATTCGTACATTCTCCTTGACTTGATGTAATTTCAAATCCAGTACACTTTTCGCAGTAAATTCCGGATCTAGCATTCTAAAAATATAAAATGATGAAAGTTTCTTTTGAATTGCAAACATATAAATTTAACACAACTGAGAAAATATAAAAATATAATTTGTATAATGGGCTGGAACAATATAGGTAGTAACTACAACGGAACAATGAGCTTGGGTTTCGAGTCTTAATCAATGCGGTAATATTGCGAAGTCTTAAGTAGCCGAAATGGGTTGGTGCGTGACTACCAAGGGAATTCACAGAGAGAACGTTGGTTCGAATCTCGGTGCAACACCAAAATTAAGAAAAACATTTTTCTAATAGCGGTCGCCTCTCGGCAGGCAATGGCAAACCTCCGAGAGTATTTCTGCCATGATAAAGCTCCTCATAAAAATATCTGCCCTTCGAAATCGGCTTGAAACTGTAGGCCCCTCCAGGTCCCATCCCTCCCCGAATAGGAGGAGGAGCTCGGCCAAACACCCAAAAAGAGGATATATATAGCTATATATAATCGGCACGGCACGAGTCTATTTTTGGGCGTTTTTTAAACTGTGTGGGGTCACACTTCTTTTACCACGAGGCGATCATGATTATAATCATTATTGATTCTCTTAATACTGATGCTCAAGGATGCCTCAATTCACGGTTATGATATGACGACCTTGTTGAATCATTTGGTGCATATCATCGGTTATTTCTGGCGCAAAATTACACATATAAAAACGTTGAGTGTACTTATGAAAAAATATTTTAAAATTTAAAGTGGAAACGTCGGATGGCGCCCGACAACACTCAAATTGCGCAAGGTCATCCATAGTGAAAAGGTTTTTAGAGGTGTGCTCTTTAACAGAGTGTTATTGGGCTCTGAACGAATTTGACAGAATCAGCTGATGGGCTGACAAAACAGGCGATGTGTTTACAAGAAAACTGAGATTGTGGTGGTGATATACGAAAAAAAAATCCACACAATGTAATATCAACACAAGTATGTATTATTATAATTATTCAATAAGTACCCGTGCTTGACGACAGAGCGCGTTCCTGAGGGAAATTGGTGTTAGCATCGTGGGCTGCCATCTATCAAACAAGGGCAAAACAAATTCCAGACTGATTGATTGGTGAGTTTGGATTTGGCGTGTTTCGTGATTTTCGCAAAGATGGAAAAAGAGCAGTATCGTTCGGTAATTCGCTAAAAGCAAAGTAGGATGCTGCTATTGGGACGTTTCATCATATATAACCACAGTTAGATATTGGTTCAACGAATTTAAACGTGGACGGACATCCGTTTTTGATGAGGAGCGACCAGGACGCCCGGCAGAAGTGGTTACCGAGGAAATCATTCAAAAAGTCATTGACATGATTCTCGCTCATCGACGAAGTGCCCGAAGTAACAGAGGCCATAGGTGTGGCGATCGGAACGGCAATTATTATTTTACATAATAAGTTGGTGATGAAAAAATTGTCGGCCCGATGGGTGCCGCGACTGTTCACGGTGGACAACAAGCGTATACGGCTGTTAACTTTGTAGCAATGTTTGGATCAATTTAAGCGAGATCCGAAGAAATTTTTGCATCCAGTTGTCACCGTTGATGAATCCTGGATTCATCATTACACACCAGAAACTAAGTAACAATCCAGGGCAACTCGGATATGATACTTTTTACTATGTAGAAGGTACAAGAATCCAAATTTGCACCCTCCGAAGCTAAACGGCGTAGAACTGACTCTTAAAGACTATGCAAAGTACCTTCGAGTAATTTTGGATAGCAAACTATCATGGACTATATCCTTCAATAATGTATTGGTGCTACTCAGCTGTAGTAAAGCCAATATGCTCTAGTCTGTCTGGTGGACTGCAATGAGAAAAACGACACACAAGACACCTATGAAAAGTATTCAACGTCTTGGTGCACTTTGCACGACAGGGGCAATTAAAACTACTCCTACGGCAGCACTTGAAAGAATACTCAACCTACCACCGATTGACATTGCGACGAAGGTCTATCAGCTAGATCTGCCGCAAGACTTAACGCAACGGGTGAATTTACCTGTAAAATATTCGGACATAGCTCAATACGTATGAGTTATCGGACCAATTCGGACTATACGATTCCGAAATACAATTGGGTGAAGAGATTCCGGACAACAATAGAAGAAAAGGGGTATGAAACCTAGTCCCAATACGCTTAACATATTCACTGACGGCTCGAAAATGATGCACGGAGTAGGTGAAGGGATTTTTTGCGCAGAGCTGGACATCAGGCGGCCAATTAAGCTCCCTGACCATTGCGGTATTTTTCAAGCAGAAGTCTTTGCGGTAGGAAATGCTGCAGAAATAGCACTAGGAAGGACATCGAGCAACTCCAACATAAATATATACGTTGACAGTTAAGCGGAAATAAAGGCAATAAACTTATATGAAATTTCATCTAAAAACGTTCTTAAGACCAGGGAAGCCATAGAGAGACTAGCCGCAGACAGACGGTTACACATCTATTGGGTACCCGGACATGAGGGTATTGCAGAAAACGGAATTGTAGGTGAGATTGCCAAAAGCGCTGTTTACATACAATTCGAATAAGAAAACAACATGCTGAAACCTTTAAATACGGTACACAATGACATCGCTGCGGACATGAAAACACGGATAGACAAGAGGTGGAATAATCTAGCCCCTTGTAAAACCGCGAAAATCATGTGTACACAGAAAGAAAAGCAGAACTATCGTAGATATACTGACAGGCCACAATTTGTTAGCGGCACACAAGATTGGAATTGCAAACAATTATAGCTGCAGATTTTGCAATGAACTAGAAGAGAGGGAAACTCTTGAATACCTTCTATGTGCTTGCCCTGCATTAGCTAGAACCCGAATGAAATGTTTAGGATCTCTACAATATGAGAGGTTAGAATGTCTCTAGTAGTTAGAGCTTTAGAGCTTACTTAGACACGCAAAAGACGCAGAATTATACAAGAAGCCTACTACAAGGAAACGTAAGGGTCAAGCTCCATCTGGTACCACAAAGGACAAATAGGTCTATATGATGGCTTTGAGCCAGCCAGGTCAACCTAACCTAAGTAACCATCAAAACAATGGCTTTTTCCTGGTGACTCTGCTCCAAAGAAGGCAAAGACAGTCCCATCGGCCGGAAAGGTCTTGGCGAAGATTTTTTGGGATGCGAACGGCGTCATCCTCATGGATTTTTTATAAAAAGAAAGAACGATCACTGGACAATACTACATTACGACCGTTTTCGCAAAAAAATTCAAGGAGACACGGCCGCATTTGGCGAAAAAGAAGAAGCTGTTTCACCATAATAATGAAACAGCACATTTATCCGGAGTTGTCTCCCCCGAATTGCACGAATTGCGTTATGAATTACTACCGCACCCACCGTATTCACCCGATCTGGCTCCCTGCGACTTTTTCTTGTTCCCTAACATGAAGAAATGGTTCGCGGAAAAAATGTAGTTCAAATGAGGAAGTCAAACAGGAAGCTGAGACAGAGACGTGCTTTGGAGAGTGTGATAAATCCTATTTCTTAGATGGGTTAAAAAAACTGGCCGGAGCGTTGGGAAAAGTGTATCTTTCTAAAAGGGGACAATTTTGAAAAAAAAAAAATTGTGTCTTCATTTTTTAACACGGGTACTTATTAAACCCCCCTTGTAAATCATTTCAGTTTAATTTTAGAAAAGTGACACGAAACCTTTTTTTAATACGATGCAATTGTTGAAAGAAACACAAACTGATTTAGATAACAGTACATTTCCAAATGTTTTCGGCCTCATGGATAGCAGAATGAGTGGCTTTAAAGGAGAATGGAATTAAATCACCTGCTTTATATCCCATTGACTATGTTTTCGGGATAATCAAACAAAAGATCTTTGGCAAGTAACATACTTTAGAAAGAAGGTGGATCGAAAATTATAATACGAGCATATAGGGAATTATTTCAACAGCACTCCCATAAAATGTAGCGGTTTATTTATATGCCACTGAAAACGTTCCTATTCTTTTGTTACTGCTCTAAATTTTTTTTTGTTTCTAAAAGTATGGTTATTATCTAGGATTATTTTATAATCTCAGATTTTGGTAGAGAAATTTTGTATGGAAAATCTCGCTTTTTAATTACGAATTGGGAGTTAAGCACGAAAAAGTAGATCATCTACTTATATATGAAGGTATTATAAGAAATAACGAATTATTAGCAATGGAAAAGCAAACTAAAAAAGTAAAGAGTTATTCGGATATAAGAAGTACAGCCTTAGATTTACTACTTAATTCAACTTTAATATATACTTTCCTCTATAACGCCACATACGAATCCTGCATTGCTAAAACCAGTGCTCGAAAGAAATTAAGTTTTCTTACTTCTTGCCAGATGATTTAAAGTGATTTAAAGTGTTTGCCACTAAATATTAATAATTTGTTTTAAAAAAGAGATACGAACCGAGATATGGCTCACTAAAGACATCGGGAGGAAAACGGGTCAATATTTCGCTTTTGATTTTAGGACATATCTGTTTTGGAATGAAACGTGTAATGCCTAATTTTTATTGAGATAATCTGATGATATAATTTTAGTCTTGTTGTAATAAATATTTAACTTAATTAATAGTTTCTCTTTTATTATTAGTAAATATTAAGTTAAAATTATCAAATTGAGTCAAAAATATTCATCTAGAGTATAATTAAAAAACTCACAGTGGGTTCGGTTTCTACAACATTTTGGCAAACTTCACATTGACAGTCGATATTAATTTGCTTCAAAAATATGTGTCTTTCTTCTCGGGTGTGTCGCATATAATGTGCTTTGTAAGAGACAAAGAGCTCTTCGTCTTTTTTTATATATCGCATAGTCCTTCCCATAACCATTCCATTATCCAGAATACTACAGTTAAATTAAAATACAATAAAAAAATGGAAAAGGAAAAATAGTAGTACGTTATCTTACACAATATCAACATTTGGAGCGCATGAATGCTTGAATTTACGCAAAGTGGGGCACGGCAATGATAGTACTTGATGTATCTGATTACAGGTTATACTCGTTTGTAAAAAGTAGTCCATGAAATGTGCGTGAAAATTATGAACAAACTTTTGTACCAATTTACTCCGTTCCGTAATGGGCATTTTTGCTATGGATTCGCAAATTGAACGGCCAGAATTTGGAACAGCAGCCATCCCGCCATAGATTAAAAACTTGAATTTATCCGTGTTAAAGTAGAGTTCTGCTAATTTATCTTTAAAGACAGAAACCGGTCGTTCGATCGAATTACATAACTGAGTGTGTTCCAGAACTGGAATCGAGTCAACAGAAAGTTCGTTTTGATCCCTTGACTGGAGCTGCAAATATCGCATTGATAGGTCAACTACTTCGGCTTCTGCTGTATTGAAATATGCATTTATGTCCTCTGGATTCGGTTCTCGTACTGGATTTAATAGGCTTGTCCATTCAGCAATTTGATCATAAACTGTCTCATATTTGGGTTTATCCGTTAACAATGGAATAAGATATTCAAAATCGAACGTGTTTAGAAGTAAATGGCAATGAAGCCGCATCAATATGACACCAATCAGTATCATTCTGTGCGTTGGTACTATACGAAGTTTCTTGTAAAAAGTATCGACCAGGTTCGTTTTCCTAATAATAAAAAGTGCTAAACGGAAAGCCGTTACTACTAGAGTAGAATACTGCATTTCACTTAATTTTGTATAACTCGGTTTGACACGCAACAAATTAACTATTGAACCGAATTCAGAGTCCTCTTTGACAGCGCTCTTTTCAATTTTTCCCAAAACAGTTTCCACAGATGATAATTTCCTGTTTCAAACATATAGAAAGAAGTTCAATAATTTTAATTTATCCGGGTGTTTATTACAAAATAGTTGACACATTAAAGGGTCATAATATTCCTTTTATGAACAAAATGAAATAGTAATGGTTTTATAATACCTTAATAATACATGTTTGCGATGAAAGTACATTAAAAGAAAAAGGCAAGGAGAATTCAGAGTTACTCTTAGGATTAGGATAATATTTTGATTATTTAGAATTGCAGTTACCGTAATTGTAATCCATAACATTTTTTGGCTTACAATTGCTATAATCGCAATCTTGAAATGAATGATTGCGAATACTTTAGTGGTGATCCCAAGAATTTAGGGATTACCAATTACAGTAATCGTAGTCATGAAAATTGTGAATACGATTACTTGCATTTTTAATTTTCTTATTTTTTCAATTTCTTTATTTATTAAATCTTTCTTGTTTAAGAAACTAACAATAAATTTACAAATCTTATATACCAGAGTAATAAGTTCCCTTGCCAGTGTTTTCAGTCTCCGATTCTTCGTAATTGGGAGCCAGAAAGGTCTAGGTTCCAGTTTCCCTTAAAGCTTCCGTTATCCCTCATGTCGATTGTGCAAGATCTTTTTTTTCGGGCGTGAAGGATGTGGATGGAGAGAGCTGAAAAGGACATGTCTCCAATGGCCGAGATTCCATTGCCTTCGTGGACAGACCCTCATGCGGGATGAGATAATTAAGATAGTGCATACTTGAAGATATAAACAACCCCAAATTTTGGGTGTAACCTTTGACAGTTTGCTCTCCTTCTCAGCGCACACAACCGCAATTGCCACTAAAGTCCAAAACCGCAACAAGGTCCTCAAATCGCTTGCCGGCAGCACTTGGGGCAAAGACAAAGAACTGTTGCTATCGACATTTAAGGCAATTGGTCGGCCAGTTCTGAACTACGCAGCGCCTGTCTGGTCGCCTGGAACTAGTGACACGCAGTGGACAAAGCTACAGACATGCCAAAATACTGCCATTCGGACAGCGACCGGTTGCCTACTGATGTCCTCGGTTCAACACCTACACAACGAGGCACAAATGCTTCCCGTAATGGAGCATAACAAACTGCTCAGCAAGCAGTTCCTACTGGGATGTTACCGCAGGTTTCACCCCTGCAGACACCTGCTTGAGTCTGAGCCGCCTCCCAGGCACGTCAAGAGACATCTCTTAAACTACGCTGACGAAATCCAGGACAAAACTGACCGTAATCTACTGGACCTGACAGTGTTCAGACAGTCAATAAAAGACATTCACCGGGAGACCGTCACCACCTTCTTAAGCTCCCGTCCTGTGAATGCCGTAATCGGAGTCCAACCACCACCTATAGCAGATGAAGAGCTCCAGCTTCCTCGTGAGCCACGTATAACACTGGCACAATTACGTTATGGATATTGTAGCAGGTTAAACCCCTACTTATCCAGAATCGACCCCGACATACCAAACATATGTCCGGCATGTGAAGGCAAACCGACTCATCTAACACCCCTCTCCCTCTGGACCCATCCCGTCGAAACAGCAAGTCTCCTGGGCCTACCTCTAGATGAGCTAGACGAAGACGACCGGTGATATGCCCGACACTGGCGGGGCTACTATTACTGTTAACAAACAAACAAACTAAATTCGTTTATCGAGGTTGTCATCGTTAGTGCACAAACAAATGGGCATCAGCAGTCACAGCGTGCTGCTACCAGACCATCGTGTCGACTGTGGGGAATCTCCAATGGTACACACAGTTTAACGTGATCCAGACCAATCAGGAGATCAGCTTTAATGAATCATACGATAAGATAAATAGGGATCACCTTAATCTCGCTCGCGTATGTTGTCTACTTGAAGAGACTGCAGCTGCAACTTTAGATTCTTGATTGTATGAACTCTGCGCAGACCATATTTACCAGCCTCGTTCTCCCTTTCTGAAATCTCCAAAGATACAATTCGAGTATTCCTCATTGCTGGTCTACCTGAGCAAAGCTCGCCGCTAGGACTTCTAAGGTTGCAAACACAGTGCACGCTGAGACGAAGATGAAGACGAAGCTGAAGAGAAATTGCTTGCGTTGCGAGTAAGCGAATAGGTTGCACAGTGCAAGACGAATTGGTTGCGCTTTGGTTATGTTAGTCGCAATGGATTCCTCATCAGATGATGACCTGCTGATTGAGCAAAGCTTATATTTTATATTAAAACGTATAAAAGTATATAAAAAAGTGCACCCTATAAATTTGGGAAGAGAAGCATTTGGTGAATTTCATCATTTGTATGATGAGCTGCGCCACGATGAAAAGAAATTTGTGGAATATACCAGAATGACAATTAGCACATTTGATTATATTCTAATTAAAATTGAGCCACTCATTATTAAAAATTGGACTAATTTTAATAAAACGCCAATTATATGTGCTGAAAGGCTAATTGTGACGTTAAGGTAAAAAATAATTTAAAATATATTTAGTTTTATGCCTTTTATTGATTATTACTTCTCATTTAATTACTTGTTTATCTACTGTCTTAACTTAATTAACGTGCCAAAGCATAGACAGAACAAACAAACAAAAACCACAGTAACTAGCAAGCGATTCGTCTTCAAATTCAGTACAGCAACGTTTGAAGCTGATTGCTTGCGTTTCGTCTTCATCTTCGTCTTCGTCACAGCGCGCACTATGCGTACGAGCGAGCGAATTCATACGATTTGTTCTGTACTGTTTTTCGTCTTCAGCTTCGTCTTCATCTTCGTCTCAGCGTGCACTGTGTTTGCAACCTAAGTGTAAGCTGATGGGCCCTTTGAATTGAGTTACCCCACGTGCGATAACAATAGTACATATTTTTTTATAAATCAACACACATTTTTTACAGATCGGCAAATGCGAATAAACAATATATTTGTTGTATTGTAATATACTTTTATATTATATAACGAAAAACGGCTGATTTTTATATATATAGATTATAAGATTTGTGCACCATATTTTGACATAATATTTAAAGAATATTTTTGTATTATTAATAATATTTAAATTATTATCACCCCTATTATGGTATCCGACGGATGGTTGCGGAGGGAGTTATACTCGATCCGACAGTATTCGGTATCATAATAAACGTCGGATAAAGCAGTATGCGGATCGATAATGTGGTTTACGGATCGATTAAAAAAAATGGCATTACCAACAACGCACTCAATACGCGTTTCAAAGAAATTTACTCGTTTCTCATCCGCAGGTCATTGTGTTGCGGATATTATTATAATAAAGATGGAGAGCAATAAAATGTAAGGAAAAACATTTTTATTTGTTTTTTTCGGATTATATATATTGGCAAAATTTATACAAATGGCAAAATTAATATTTTTTAGGAAACGCACAACCACCAGAGAGCAATTTAAAGGTTTAATATCTCGTATGAAGGAGCATCCTGATATTGCAAAAAATTTTACCAGAAGTGCTCCTAACGAGGTAGAGCAATTTTGGGAGAGTGTGCGTGAGGAACTGAATTCATTAGGGCCTCCATCGAAGAGTATTTCAGAATGGAAAAAGGTTTGTTGATAATTCAAAAGTTCATTGAGAATATAAGTACTTATTTCCGTTTTAATTAAAGGTTCAGTAAAGAAAAAGTTGGCGCACAATAAAAGGGAATTACAAGCAACTGGTGGAGGCGAAAATAGGGAACTACCTTTATCGTCGCTAGAAGAAGATGTTGCTGCTCTAGTGGGCCTAAACGCCTGTGTTGGGGGCATTAAAAATTCAAAAGAGTTTGGAGTGCCTCAGAGGAGAATTATTGAGCATGCCACTCCACTAAATTCAGAGCAGGTGGTTGAAGACATTACTCCATCTACATCGAAGAGAGCTCGTACAAATTCATATACTTCGAGAGACGCCATCTGCATAGAGTTGTTGGAAAATGAAGATGTGGAAAATAACCAAAACATTCGAAATTAACTCCGAAAAAAAAGAGACCAGAGCAGTTTGACTTGTTAGACAAGCAAATCGGTGTGCAGGAGAGGTTATATTCAAAAGTTTCGGAAGGTGTTGGGGCACAGGAACTACATTTTAAAAATGTAAAAAAAGAACTGAAAGATCTGACTAGGTCGGTTGACCGTCTGGGTGATCACCAGAAGAAAAACAATGAAATTCTCCAAGCTTTTCTTGAGGAGACAAAAAGACATAATATGGCTATGGAGACAAATGCTATTGAAAAATTAAGGGTGAAACAAGAACTTTTAAACATTGAATTAGGAGAAGTTAACAAGCAATTGTGACTTAAAAAATGACTGTGAATTAGAAATTTTGTTTAGATTAAGTTTTAAAGTGCAACATTTGCCAAGAAGGCTTTTATATTTTAAGTTTAAGTTTTAATGTGCAACATTTGCCAAGAAGGCTGTTTTTATTTTGTTCTTAAGAAATATATACAAACATACATATATTTATGTACGTTAAATGAAAACAAAAAAATGTTTCTTTATAAAAATCTGTGTAGCATTTCATTCCGGATTTGGTTTGCTTCATTGGTATACCTTTGATGTTGTACAGGCTCGCCATTTTCATACTCTTCACTTTCAAAAACCCCTTCTAAATATTCGTCTGAAATATTATAATGGATCCGAAGGTTGTGAAGTGCCGCCGCAACATTAACAATTTGAGCCACTTTTTCCGGAGAATAATGAAGTTGGCGAGCTGAGAGCAAGCATCGACACCAATTCTTCCAGACACCTATTGTGCGTTCAACAACATTGCGACCCGAGCTATGGCTTTTATTGAAACGGCTTTGGGGTGTATTCGCTCCGGCATTTCGGAAGGGCGTTATAAGCCAGGGTAAAAGTGGGTATCCAGAGTCACCTAGGGAACATTTAAATCAAAATTACTTATGTATTGTTAACTGTTTCGTTTTTGTCATATATGTACCCAACAATCTAGTGCTTCTGTGTCCATTTTCATACATGGTTTGGAAATGTCTTGAAGCCTCACTATTTTCCCAAATAAAGGAATCGTGACTTGCACCTGCGTACCTACTGTTCACATACCTTATTCGCTGCTTATGGTCACATATCTTAAGATAGAAAAGTCATTTTATTAGTCAATTAAAATTTCAGAAATTAACTTACTATCATTGAATTAATACTGTAATATCCTTTCCTATTATAATAAAGGTGCGAATTGTCTCCAGCAGGTTTCAAAATCTTTATGTGGGTGCCATCTACGCACATAACTATGCCGGGAATTCTTGTTTTTCCAAAAAAATATCTTTTGGCTTCAAGCTCTTCAGTCTCGGTCATTGCCAAACTTATCCATCTGGGGCATAGTGTTGCCTCTAAAATATTTAAAACTTCTGACAGTACTATGGACACTGTGGACTGCGCCATGCCAATATTAAAATCCTGCCCAGTACCATTTTGATAACCCCCTTCAGCAAAAAATCTTAGACAAGCTTCTAGTTTGAGCTCTGGCGATATCGACCATGTTTTAATAACAGGAAGCATTTCCCTCTTTAATATGTTAAGAACATATTGGAAAGCTATCTTATTAAGACGGAATTGCTTAACAAATCTACAAGAGGAGTTCACATAAATTTTCGTCAATTGTCCTTAAAAAGTGAACTTACACATCATCCGGCAACTGGAACACGTCAACAGCATTATCCCTTACTTTTTTCCGGGTTCGTCTTGCATCATTGTTTGTACTTTCATTAAAATCCAAAAAAAAAAGCTATTGAATCCATTTTATTTAACAAATATTTATTGGTCTTTTGCACAGCTGATTATGCTGATAACACAGTTCACGGATTGTAATGCAGTGCATCCGTCGGTAACAATAATACCATTTTTGTGAAAAAGTGAATCGAGTGCGGATCGAGTTAACTCCCGCCGCATATCATCCGACGTTTATCATAATAGGCATGTATAAAAAACCACGAGTCAAGAAACTAATACTAGTGCGTTTTAAGGGGTTATACGCAGTTATGACTTTCAAAAAAATCGATTTTTTTATTGCATTTTTGTAATGTACATATATTCAAAAGTATACGCACGAAATTTGAAGTAGATCTAAGCAATACTTTCGGAGTTATACCTAAATATGTAGAGATGCCTCGGCACGTTTTAAGGTAGGTATTGAAACTTTAAACGTGTTTTTTTCAAAACGGCATTTTTCAAGTCGGTGTACACGATATCTCGAAAACGGCTTGTTTGATCGGTCAACCGTTTTAACTCAATCTTTAAAGATACATTTTCTAGTAATTAATCGTTCCTTTTGTAAATCTGATACTTATTTTCCATTTTATAATCAATTTACGGCCAAATTTTAACGTAAAAATCGAAATCATTTCTTTTAAAAGCTGCCATTTTGTGAAAATTCACTATTTTGATTAGCCGAACGATTAATTACTAGATAATCTAATATATTACAATAACAAAATTTGTTTGGTTTTTTGATTTCAGATAATCCAATCCTGAGTTACGATGTACACCGTAAATCGTCTTTTTTTAAAGGAGGTTCCAGAAATCGCCTGCAGCGCGCTCTATAATCAACATTTTCATAAATAAAAAATTTTGTTACGTTCTTGAAGGATGCTTTTATAATCGCCAAAAATTTTCAAATTAAAATATTCTGAAGTTTCTTCAGGATAAATCCTTGACAACCCGTCTTTTATTTGCTTCATAACTGCGTATAACCCCTTAACAGCCAAAAGCAACTAATGGAATCGGAGACGGCACTAATGATTATACCGAAAATAGAGTCTCAGAAATATTTCGAGAGCGTTGCATTTCATGGAGCGTTCTTTGAACGCGACAATATCACGTTTGAGGAATAAACTTGTACATATTTAGAATTTTCTGAATATATTCTGGAAACGGTTTTATCAAGGTGGTATATTTGTTAATACCTTGAAGTGTCTCAGTGAGAAAGATCTCTCTGGAATAAAATACCCTGGCATAGTGTTTGACGAACGGTTTTATTTCAATAACAAATTTTACAGACCCGTCGTATTCTTCTCGTCTAATGTTCTTAAGCCTGTATCTTGATGATAGACGCATATCCGTATTGCGTATATCTTTTAATTACGACGTTAACAGTGTTGTTGTTGTTGGAACGGACTAATATCCCGATTAAATATTCCTAAGCAATCTTTCGAAATTATCTTCAATGTTATCGTAGTAATGTGAGAACACAATATGCCAGTAATGCTCCTATTTATCGTAACATTAGGGAATTTAATGCTCTATGCCATGCTGTACCGGTTCATTATTCTCTCTCAAAGGTAGCTTTTTAAATCTCTTGAATTCCTATTTTTAATAATTTCTTACTTAAATTTTTTTTTTAATATTATGAATTATTAGCAACCGTTTTAAGTTATATTGTATTCTGCAGTCTGTAAAGTTGATAACCCATAGACTTAATAAATAAATAAATATAATGAGGTGACATTAATTTCGCGAAAGGAAATATGCATACGCAACCCTCCAATAAGTAGGGGAAATTAAGAGAGTGTAAAGGGACATTTCATTTTAAGGGAATCTGAAATTTCCCAACGGGAGAAACTGCCAAACGAACACAGCTGGTTACAATTCAAGCAAATCCGAATCTTTAACTTAGCTTTGAAAAAAGTAAATATAAAGAATTCAGATATGGAAAACGTAAGCAAATCTAACACATGGGTTGAAAAGCCCCGGGCCTAACAAAGAAAACATGTTTTGTTTTCAAAATTAGCTTTATTCATCTACGTAATTTCCATCAAAAACAACGCAATCATTCCAGCGCTGCTCTTGCAGAACGATTTATTATTTGCCTCAAAATAGGTCTCAGTTTCGGCGACAACCTCTTAATTGGGGAAAATCTCTTACTAGCGGCATTTGTTCAGGTTTTCGAACAGCGAGTAGTCGCTGGGAGCCACATCTGGCGAATACGGTGGAAATGCGAGGGTTCTGACGAAGCGGAGTCCTCATAACACTTTTCACATTTCACGGTTTTTTGAAAATAACGAAAGTAGCGTCACTCTTTGCACAATAACTCACGAACTAATGAATAAAATATTAGAGATTTTAACAGCTGTCTCTTTAAGGCTAGTACTAACTGAAAAAGAGATGAACACAATAAAACCAGTGCCATCTATGTGTTAGGCCCGGGACTTTTCAGCCCATGTGTTATGTTCGGCTCTTTTGAATTCTTTAACACTATTATATTAATTTTATTTTCAATGTACACAAACTACTATATTAGCTGTTCGGGAAACTTGCAAGTTTTTACTGGTTTTCTGTTCGTTTACTATTTTGAATATTTTTGTCTTTGAGATAGATCAAATTATATATTGCGATAAAATAACTAATTTTATTAAAATTACATGTAAATATATTACTTACCGAAATACTTTTCGAGAGAATACATGCTCATGTAGATGGCTCGACACTTTTATAAATAAACGATAGAGATCTTTTGCATCTAATATAAATAATATCAGATTCTTATATGCAGAGCATTCGTACTGATGAATATCTCTGTCTTTTTTAATGCAATGAAGGGAGCAATAAGTTTTATAGCGGCAATCCAAGCAGGTATACACTTTGTCACTTCTATGCAAACATAGTTCGCATTGAACTAATGGGGCATTTACATTTACACTTATTGGTTTTTCAATCAAAACGACGCTTTCTTCCAGTAAATCAGTATTCACGAAAACTCCTTCCACTTTCTTTTCCTTTTGATTAGTTTTTCTGAAATTTTAAGTATTTTATAAATATGTTAATATATTACTTTATAATAAAAAATTAAACTTGCATATAACACGCCGAAGACATTTGCTTTATGTCTGCATTTTTATTAAATCCTTGAAATGGTACATCTTGCAGCACAGTATGTCCACACTTAGGACCAAAGTTCTCAGAATCATGCAAATCAGGTTCAAAATAAGCTATGTGGTTGCCTATTTTCTCTATCAAAAAAGCATCTGGTATATAAGATATAAACTTAACGAATTATATTTTCTTCCTACCTATTTTCGTCTTCGTCAAAGTTTCCTTTGGTAATTTATCTGTTGAATAAAAACGAAAGGTATATACATATATGCATATATATAATATAATATAATATATATAGTGGTGGTCACGAATTTATTACTTTATGTCAAGACAACATTCCCACGGCAGTCGGTTTTACGTTACCGGAACGACCCGGATTTATATTCGGCCAAGGACAGTCATTCCCGCAACATTTCCCTTAATTGCATGGAAAATGTTTATGCTGCTACACGTTATTTTCACGTTACTCAGTTTACCCGATTCAAATTCTGTGGTAAGTTTTTGTTTAGGTTGCTTTTATAAGCTAAGAAAAATAAATTGTTATAAATCATGACGAAAGAACCTGGTGCCATGAAGAGCAGGTTTTTCAGAAAATAAAACTATATGTTGACGAGAGTTTGGCACGGGGTTATAAGATAAGATAAGAGTTTATTAAGTAGAAAACGTTACAATATTTATGTTATCGCACAATTTACAGAATATGATATAAATCTTAATTCTACATCATTATATTTGTATATTTATCACAGGTTTGGTTTTTTAAACGATTTTATCTTTTTTTCGAAGGAAAAAACTACTATGAAAAACCTCCGCTATACATCTTACAAGCTAGGGTTAATCTGTACGCATTTAAGTACCAGGGCCTAATTGAACATTAAGAAAGTTCAGTTATTAGTAGATTGTCCGAAAAACTGGAACGACTTCTGAATCTTTTAGTCAAATTTTGTATTTGATCTGACAAAATCTTAGTTTTTGATTCATCATGAAGCACGGGGTTATAATATCATTGAAAAGAAAGGATTTTCAACATTAAGCTTTTGTCTCTGTAATTTGTCCTTATTTTCTGTAAGACATATGATAATTCGTCTACCTCTAACTGGTACTGTAGTTTTAGGAGGAAAGAAAAAATATTTCACACACAAATTATATATCCAATATAACTGTCCAAAAAAATGTTAGGAATCATTTAGTTTGATAAATATTTTGTATGTCAAGCGTAACGGACGTGTTTCTGACCGCTCTGCAAAAAAGTGTTTTCAAAAATTCAAATCTGGACACAATTGATGTTCGTATTCAGACAGAGACTCTATATCAGTGGTGAAGTGGATTTTTGAAGTTTTCTGCCTCTTTCTCTCCCGCGTAAAACATATTTTCCATAAGAAAGAGTTAAAATAAAAAAGTGCAAAAGAAAGTTTTAAATATTAACTGTCTCATAACAATATACGCAATCCATGGATTGCAAAAGGTGCAAACTGCAAATCCGCGGAGAGACGGGAAGAAGGTGTGCGGGTGTGCAAAACGTATCATTCCCAATCGAAATGCTTGGGAATAGATCAATATACATTAGGAAAACTAGATGAATTTCCCAAACTTCACTACATGTGTGATGAATGTGTGGTTTACATTAGCAACGTTGACCTTGCAATTAAGGAAGTTCAGAGTGTAGTCGAGAAGAACGGTTCACGATTCCTTGATTACAAGTTTGAATTCGAAAGTGCACTTAAAACTCATGAAAAGGAAGCAAAAGTTTACTGGAGGTTATCGAGTAAAAGTTAAGTGAAAGAATAAGTGGAATGCAATAAGCGGAAAAAGTATGCGAGCGAGGTGTACGTGAAATGCATAAAATTCGCGAAATAACTGCAAGCTTCAACGAACAAAGTGGCAAACATAGCAAATGAACTTTTAAAACAGCTTTCACGTGCGGAGCGATGTTGACTGCACCGCTGTTGCCAGAGAACTGGGACCGGTTTCTAGTAGAAGGGGAAGGACCAACGATCATTTTCCCCCACAAGCCGATTCGGTTGATCGCTTGGCAGACGCTCCGCGCGGGAAGGCTCATTACTTTTCAATCAAACCCTGTATCTTATTGACCGATTACAAGCAGTATGTGGTGATAATACCATATCAGTAACCTGCTTTCTACCTGTAAGCAGAGGTGTACCTCAAGGCTCTATCCTTGGCCCTCTTTCATTTGTCTTGTACATTAACGATTCGTTCAGTGTGATTAAATATAGTGATGTCCATGTATATGCTGATGACGTTCAATTATATGTTAGTTGTCCCATTAGCTGTATTGGTATTTGCATAAGTAATATGAATTCTGACTTGAGCCTCACAAGCAAGTGGGCTTCTGACAACGAATTAATTCTTAATCCTGATAAGTCCCAATGTATCGTTATATACAAAAAATATATCAAGCTCGATGGCTATACATAAGTCAAACTAAATGACTCTGTGATTAAATATGTGGACAATGTTAAAAATTTAGGGGTCACATCTTTACTGTCATAGGCAAAGTTTATGGTATGCTCCGAAATTTATGGGCAACTCAACATTTTACACCAGTAAACATTCGACTGCTACTAGCTAAAACGTATTTGTTACCAACGTTACTGTATGGTTGTGAGTTATATACTCCTTGTGTGTGTCGTAGTAAGCTTAATGTTTTGTATAACAACATTGCAAGATACGTGTACTGTAAAAAACGTTATGACCATACTTCTGTTTTTGCGAAAAAAAATTGCTTCCGTATCCGACTTGCTTAGGTTTAAATGTTTAGTTTTACTCCAGAAGATCATAAACACTCAGGAACCCAGATATCTTAAAGATCGACTTATGTTTTCAAAGTCCTGCCGTTCGTTAAACTTAGTCCCGATAAAATACAGTTGTTTGGTGGCTGAACGTAAATACTTTGTGTTCTCTGTCCGTCTTTGGAATACCTTACCTTACAAAATGAAACGTATAAAAGAAAGCTCGTATTTCAAAAATAAATTGCTTCGCTACCTTGCCGAAAATTGCTGAATGTACCCAAATGGTTCCACATTATTTAAATTTCTGCCAATTAATCCCTACTCCTACTACTATTATTTTTACCTTACTTTCCTTTTTTAATACTTTTCTCCCACTTATACTTCTTTACTACTATCTGTAATTTTAATTTTATTGTTAATCCTTTTATGTAAACTATTCTTAAGGTCAATCATTATAATCAAAATAACCTATGGTTGTATGTTTGGCTTTAATAATAATAATAATAATAATAAAATAAGAAAAAAATTATAAAGAGACGGTTGTGTTGACATAAAGTAATAAATTCGCATTATTATATACTATACTTGTGATTACATACTGAAGTCACTTCATCCTCTACAATATTTGTAATATTTTCCGTACGAAATTTTTTGAGTTGATTACTACCATGAAACGTTTGCTTATAATGTACGTGGATTTAATTTAAAAATGTTTACAAACAAATACAGTCTAAATTACTATTAAGACTTAATACGAATATTTAATGTTAAATGGTTGTATGTTTGACTTTAATAATAAATAAATAAAAATTTAATAATAATAATAAGAACAAACACGCAATATTCACTTGTAATTACTCTTTATTGGTTGAACATTTGATTTAAACCTTTTTTAACACACTTTTATTAGGTCAGGTTGTATGTATGTATGTATGTATGTAACGGAATCTTTGAGCTTATTTTTCACTGGCTTCTAAAAATCTGATCGACTTGGAATTTTGCACACCTATCAAGGACCGATGACAATGCAATAATTTGATAAAAGTTTTCCATTATCCTTATTAGAATTGCCAGGATTAATATTTTCTTTTTTTACCTGTGGGCAAAAAGTAAGGTGAATTTGGTTGTAAAATGAAAAATCTTTATTTATTCTTGTAAATCAATTTCCCCTTCAAAACAATCCCCTCTCGATGAAATACACTTATGCCAACGATTTTTCCAATCCCCGAAACATGCCAAATAGTCCATTTCCGGTATAGCCATCAGCACCTTCTTCGATTCAGCTTTTATCTCCTCAATCGACTCGAAACGCGTTCCCCGGAGTGGTCTCTTAAGTTTTGGGAATAGCCAGAAGTCACACGGAGCCAAATCAGGCGAATACGGTGGTTGCGGAACAATATGCGTGGAATTTTTGGCGAAATGGTTACGAAGAACGAGTGCAGTGTGAGACGATGCATTATCGTGATGCAGAAACCAAGAGTTTTTGGGCCATAATTCTGGTCTTTTTAGACGAATTGCTTCACGTAAACGACGCATAACGCTCAAATAATATTCCTTATTAACAGTTTGGCCAGGTGGAAGGAGTTCATAGTGCACCACACCACAAAAATCGAAAAAAAACTGGCCAATGGAGTGGGGTAGCCGTTTCTCAGGCTCCCTCCACGAAATAAGTTCTTTATCCCGATTACTTCTTTATCACGGCCGATAACTGCATAGCTTTAGACTCACAGTCGATAAGAAAGGAATTAAATATAACACGAATATATCGAATCATTAATTCACTGACTGCAATGATAACTATAATTTTCATTCATAATAAAAAATACTTAAAAAAAAAACTAAAACACACGCTGTTTTTGCTAATCGAACTAAAAAGTAGAAAATAAAAAATAGTTTAAAAAAAACTAAAAACACGCTTTTATTGCCAATCGAACTAAAAAGTATAAAATAAATTTTAATGACAAAGAGACCTATAATGAAGTAATAGCAAATCGAACGATCAGTCATAGTCAACTACCTCAGAACAGAATTATAACAAAAATTAAGATACAAATAGAGTAACTCAAATTAGAGTTAAAAGCGTGGGATGCTTGATATAGTAAATATTACAATCATTCTATTGGCAACTACTTATGTACAGAAGGTTATGAACGTGAAGCAAAATGCATCCCACGCTTCTAACTCTAAATTGAATTATTCTATTTGTATCTTAATTTTTGTTATAATTCTGTTCTGAGGTAGTTGACTATGACTGATCGTTCGATTTGCTATTACTTCATTATAGGTCTCTTTGTCATTAAAATTTATTTTATACTTTTTAGTTCGATTGGCAATAAAAGCGTGTTTTTTAGTTTTTTTTTAAACTATTTTTTATTTTCTACTTTTTAGTTCGATTAGCAAAAAAGCGTGTTTTTTAGTATTTTTTTAACTATTTTTTATTACCAAATAATATTTTGCAATTTATTAAGCTTCTGTTATTACAAATGCTCTTCTAAACGTTTGAACGATAATGAGAAAAGAATAAAACGTAAAAAGGAAAAACCCAGTCAACCAAAAGGGAACAATTTTTATATGCTATATACAATATTTTGTGCACCATTAAATGGAAATATCAATCCCTAATACTAAGAGAAAGAATTGTGTTCTAATATACTGGGTTAACGGAAAGGATAACTCTTTTCCTGGGGTTCTCTAGCGACCTTAAGAAATTGTAGCTAGAATTATGGGCCCTTGCCCCTACTGTCAACATCCCACTACATGGTGGTAGTAATGAAAATTTTAGTTCTTTATACAGAATTCACAAAAATTTAACACATTTAAAAAATTTCCTTTTAAAAAATAAATAAGTATGTAAGCACAAAAGTGCATAAAAAGTAATAATAATACCTGATGCTTTCCATTTCAATTCAGCCGGCTATTCGGGTTGTTGTTGTTGTTGTAGCAGCATAAACATTCCCTATACTTACTATACATACGGGGAATGCTGCTGGAGTGAAAGTCCTTGGCCGGATAAAAATCCGGGTCGTTTCGGTAACGTAGAACCGACTGTCGTGGCTATTTTGTTTCATTTTTTCCTTTGCAAAAAAAAAAAAATTCGAAATTTTTCGAAATTCAATATTTCAAAAAGCGTATTTTTTTTTTTAACTTTTTCCAAATCAAGAGAACACCTCAAGCTTCAATTGAGCTGAATGCCCAGTAGCTAAAATGAGTTGCTTTTGAGTAAAAAACCTGTTCCGCACTTTTTGTTTTTTGCAAAATTGTTTCTACATGAAGTCGCTCGTGGAAGTAATGACGATCATTTTGAACCTAGAATCATTAAAATCGGTTCATTTTTGATTAAGTTATGAGCATTAAAAAAAAAATTTCTTATATAATTAAAAAAAATCGATTTTGAGCCGAAAAACAAAATTGCCAATAAATCTTGAAAAAAAAAATTTTTCGGGCGAACAAAAAAATACGTATCTCATTTTTACCAGGAAGCAACATATTTGAGTTACATCGAAATCGAAGAACATGACCCGACAGTATTTAGACAGTCAATAAACGACATTCACCGGGAGACCGTCATCACCTTCTTAAGCTCCCGTCCTGTGAATGCCGTAATCGGAGTCCAACCACCACCTATAGCAGATGAAGAGCTCCAACTTACCCGAGAGTCCAGCGTAACCTTGGCAAAATTACGTTCTGGATATTGCAGCAGGTTAAACTCCTACTTATCCAGAATCGACCCCGACATACTAAACATATGTCCAGCATGTGAAGGCACCCCTTTTGACACTAACCATCTTTTCACATGCCCTATTAAACTCACTCATCTAACACCCCTCTCCCTCTGGACCCAACCCGTCGAAACAGCTAGTTCCCTGGGTCTACCGTTAGATGAGCTAGACGAAGACGGCCGGTGCTTATGCTACACTGACAGGGCAAAGGTACTGCTACAACAACATCAGCAACAACAACAGTCTAGTCTACGTTTTCGGATTGAACCGAAACAAATACTGCTCTTTCACCAGCATTTCCAAAATGTGTACACATAATGATTTATTATGCTACAACAAAATTCAACTATAGTACTAACCTTTATATTTCTTAAAATGACGCAAATGTATCCTTGCTCTATCAAATTGCCTCATCAAATAATAACATACAGTAAGATTTCCATGCAATTCATACAACTCTTCATAACTATCGTCCCGTGTATTCAAATATAGAAACATTGTATAGTCATCTACAGCACTCTGCAACGGAAGATTTCATACAAAGTCTTATAGTCTCGAAAACTTATAACTTTACCTGTAAGTGGTACCGTTGAAGATTCAAGTCGCCTCGAATTTTTAAGGCTTGTGAAAGGGAATCACAATCTTTTGGCAAACGCAATATAATGTTATTGAGTATCCGTATTGCCTGATATTAAAAATTTACATTTCTGAATCATAACTATATTTCATCATCCTTACCCCTAACAAATTACCACTATGAATCATATCACTGGCAAACGCAACCTGATCCGCTGCTAACGAATGATTGCGGTCAAAGAACTCATTTGCTTCACGATCCAAGATAGACAAAAACTCATCACTCTCTCTGAAATATTTTTCATCAAATATTAGTGCAATTATTTACAAAACGTAAAATAGTTTGCAATTACTCAATATTACAAGCATTTACTGTATTTTCAAACAACAAATAGTCTGGTTCGCTGCGATTCCAGGATACTGAAGGCGCAGGTAGCAAAAGTGGTATGCGATGCATTTTTTGTGACTATATTAATATTTCGATAACTGGCCAACTAATTTATATAAATAACTTCAAAATAGAATCTAACGGACTTTCAAATAACGGGATAATAAATATTTCCACCAAACGATCGTTGGCCCTATCGATAGTAAAAAAAATTTGGTTGAATCGATTTTTAGTGCCATCAATTGTTTTACGCCTAAAATAGAGGTACCACATCTTAAACAAAGGCGAATCTATTAATACATTCACATATAAGATGATGATCTACTTTTTTGAGCTTAACTCCCAATCCGTAATTAAAAAGCGAGATTTCCCATACAAAATTTCTCCCCCAAAATCTGAGATTATAAAATAATCCTAGATAATAACCATTCTTCTTGACATACAACCCTGAGTTTTCTGTGTTATCGATAATTATTATTACGAATGTGAAGAGAAACATCAAAACAAAAACTGAATGAAATGGACGCCGGCAAAGAAAACAGATTTGTAGATATAATTTTAGTTATTAATTATGCATTCAAATTACAGAACAAAGCGTGTGTCGACAAACGCTTTGTCCTCTTATTACTTATTATAAAATGTAATATCGAATTTCGTATGCGTATTGCTGCCATAATTTTTTGCAACCTCAGTAAACGTCGGATACGGATTTCCGCCAGCTGTTTATTATTAGCAGCTAATTGCGCCATTAAATTAGCTATTCTTTCTTCTTGTATTTTCTTCATATCGTTTGTAATAATTAAAGAACCCAAAAACACCGAAATATTCCACCAAAATAATTTCTATGAAGAAAAACCTCTCAAAGCAGTATTGACAGCTCATTGTAAATTTTGCAGGTAATCTGCCATATGTGAATGGGTAGATTAATTTGGTAGATTTATAGGTGATTAATGCAAATGTGAACGTATTATTAGACGCTTTGGCCTTTATTGCTTATTATAAAATATAATATCGAATTCCGAATGCGTATTTTTTGAAACCTCAGTAAACGTCGTTTACGGATTCCTCCAACTGTTTATTATTAGCAGCCAATTGCGCAATTAAATTAGCTATTCCTTCTCTTTTTCTTTTCTTCATATCGTTAATAATAACAATTAAACAAACAAAAAACACCCAAATATTCCACCTATATAATTCCTTATTCATTTTCATATCAAACTAAACCTTTTACGACAGTATTGACAGCTGATTGTCAATTTTGCTGGTAATGTGCCTTATGTGAACCGATAGACTAATTTTCTGGATTTATTGGTAATTAATGCATATGTGAACGTATACTTGAACAACTACAAACTACTACAAAATGAGGTGCTAAAACAAAAATATGAATACCAGTAAATACGAGTATAAAGAAATTATTATAGTTGTTAAGAACATGTACATATATATGCAAAGGAAATATTTAGTATGATGTAGTGCAACACGATTTGAAAAAACTGGATATAAAGTGGGAGAGGTATATCTCCATCTTAAAACTGAAAACCGTACCTTCCGGAGGCTTATAGTTTCTAAGTAATTTATTGTTAAAGTTGTATAATTTATCAAAAAGTTGGTATTGCCAGGCACCTCAAATAAGAACGAAGTTCGTATGCAGAGACGTTCACTGTGAGGATGCTTGTAAATCTGCAATATTTTTTACTTTAGTTTAGAATTTAGAAAAAAGCGTTGCAGAAGAAAAGTGGAATAAAAACTACGCCATCCACAGTATTTTTGTGTAGAACTCCTTTCTATCGACCGCGCTTCAAAAAAAATAATAATCATCCTTTCCACGTTAAAACCATTGAACTAAAAATTAAAATGTCATATGCGTATGTGCAGAAAAGAGGTACTCCCACATTTTTATGCATTTTAATTTTATTTGCAGGCATGCGGCAACACAATACTGTTATCAATGACAATGAATTGTTATTCTGGTTTAAAATTGGAAAGTGATAATATTGATAAATGCATTCACATTTAATTTCCATAAAAATATTTCGAATATAATTATAAAAATTAGTGAAAATGTGCGTGTGACTGTATATTTTATGAATTTAAATGAAGAAGTGAAAAAATATATTATAATGTGCCAAACTATAGTGAAGTTCCCGGAGATACTTTGAAGGCAAATAATTGCAAAACTATTATTTCGGGAGTATTGGGAGTTATAAAGGTTGTTCCTAAGCCACTCCCTAACATCTCCACCAAGTTTCATTAAATAAGTCATAATACTTTGCCTAAAATTATCCATGTCGCATTATACTAAACCCGAAACAAACCCTTCGGTGTAGGCACACAAAATAATCAGTCATAGATTCAGCGTGTGAACGTGTAAGCATATTGTGGTATAGTGATTACATAATGTGGGAACTCAGCTGAAAGTGTCGTACGGGAATACACCTATACCTATGCTTGTGGCCACACTGAATTCATTATTCATTTTTATTCAGTATTCAATTTAATTTTAACGTCGTTATTCGTTCTAAGAAAGAGATGATTCGAGAAGCGTTCTTGCAAACGACAAGACATATAAAATTAGAGTTCCTTTATAAGTTATAAGTTTTATTCTTAACAGTCTTGAATTAAACATCACAAATAAATAGTGTTAATATAAAATAAAAAGCATATGGGGGGGTTTTAGTCCCCCACAATAATGCAAGCAAGTTGTGTTGCCATTAGAGTGTTGCTTTTATTTATACATAAGTCAAGTGTTCGAACTCAGGAGAATTATAAAGAGACGTTTTATGTTGAGAAAAACGTTACAATTGGTTCCAGTAGTGGGGTTGTTGGATAAAGTCCAATAAAACAGGATCCTAAAATATGTGTAAATCATCACAGATATTACAAATGTCGCCGCAAGTATCGTCACAAATCTCATCGCAGATCTCACAAATGTCAGCGGAGCTGTCGTCACAAATAAATGCGCAACGGAAAATCCACATTACGGGAGTGACCGCAGGAAACAAATTTTCCAGATGGAACTAGCAAATCAAAGCTAGAGGACTAATAAGCAAGAATATGCGACAGAGATCGAGTGTTTAGCGCATTTGATCTACGCGAAGCAAACTGCAAGCTTCGTAAAAAATATGAAGTGTCAGGCATTCATAAGGGATATACGGATACGGATGTGGATACGATGAAACGTTTGCTGAAACAGTGTCTTTTGCACTGGCACCAGGAAACAGCAGCTCTCTTGATTTAACTTTGGATTTGGGTAAAAAAGTCACCGCCAAAATCTAAAAGAGTCATATTCGTTAATGTGGAAAGGCGCTGTGGAACAAGTTAAGTGTGGGTCGTAGAAGCCGCTAAAGAGACGGCAAATATAATCGTGGAAAGAACACTGGTAAAAACGGGATAATATACACGGGTTCCAGCAATGGTGGTGCGCGATTTCAAGGTTTTCTAAAGAAAGGAGCTGTGATTCGAAAATTTCGGGAAGCAGAAGCCATAGTAAACTGCGGCAGACCTCAACAGAGAATCGAAGAGTTCTAGGAAGGAAGAAGAGAACCTGCCGACTTCATAAGGAGCTGGTTGCATGAAGTAAGAGGGATAGAAAAAAAGAAATACGTATAAGATAATTTTGAAGAAGCACGGCTCCATATTCAACGGTGATTGTTGAAAAGTTGGAAAAACTCCGTATAAAACATCAAATAGACACGCAAGGAGATGTAAAGCCAATTCGTCAAGTTCAACGCCGAGTTCCATTAGTAAATCGCGAGGAAGCAAATGAGATAATCCAAGACATTGAATTTGGTATGAAATAATCCCGTAGTTGAGCCATTAATAAGCCTGTGAAGCTCGCCGGCAGATTTTTATGTGGATTAAAATAAGCTAAATGAAGTCACAAACCAGACAGCCCATTACTCTTTATCCGATGCGAAATGGTTTTCCACAAGTGGTTACTGGCAGGTGGAAACTGAGGGTTACGATCGTGCGCAGACAGTCTTTAGCATAGAAGATGGGTCGTGGTGGTTTCCGTGTTTTTTTTTTTATTACTTTTCTCTCTGTGATGTCATTCGAATTATGCGCCGGTAATTTTTGAGCGTCTAATGGAGCATGTGCTGGAGGAAAACGTGTTTAGTTTATCTGAATAACATCACCATTATGGGTAAAAGATGCAGCGACCATCTGAGAAATTTAAAAGAAGCCCTTCAGCGCATTTCTTCTGCGGGACTACGATTTTTTGTTTTTTTTTTGCGGTAAGGTTGGGTTAAAAATGCCTTCGCACCATATAGTAACCGTCGCTACTAAGTGTGTGGTGATTCAAGATAGAGGGTCAAGACGGCGTCCTAAGAAGGACACTTACTTACTCACCCTGCGTCCAGGGTCACATGTTTTGAGAAACCTCCATATCGCGCTTCTTTTTTCGGATAATATCCTCCACAAAATTTACGACGGCATTCCATTTTTCTTTGTCTATCAGCATTTTCTCGATAATTTCTTCAGGTGTAAATACACCAATAGCTCGTTGCAGACCTGTTCTCTCTACGATCCACCTCTCGCATTTAAAGAAGGTTTGCTCCGCATCATCGTACTCAGTATCTCTATAAACGCAGTTTGGTTGGCTCAGTTTTCCCATTCGCTACAGATACTTGCGAAAGGACTCATGTCCCGACAAAAACTGTGTACTTTCTTTCTACCCACTTTTTAAGATCGGGTATTAGTCTCGCTGCCTGCTAAAGTGTGAGCGTTTGGACTTTAATATCGGAGAAGCGTGGTACTGGGATTCCTGTGTTTTTTGCCTCCCATCTCCGTTTGCGCTCTTGTGCTAGAATATCTATAGGGATGGTTCCACTGAAAACTAACACCGCTGCTTCAGATACTGTTCTGTATGACGAAGCCACTCTGAGAGCGCAGGTGCGTTGCACAGATTGCTGAGTTTTCCGCCGGCATTGCACCCTCCGTCGCACCACATCCGTATAAGAGAATCGAGTTCGTCGTGTCCATTAAATGTTTTCGCTTGTTCTGCGTTGGACCTCCAAGGTCTGCCATGTGCTTACTTAACATGCCGCTTACTTTGGCAGCTCCTGTGGCAGCATGGCCTTGTGTCTAATCGCACTCCTAGGTACTTGACCATTCTTTTTGTCGCAAACGTATTATTATTAAATTAAAAATTAAAAATTTTTGTTATAATTCTGTTCTGAGGTAGTTGACTATGACTGATCGTTCGATTTGCTATTACTTCATTATAGGTCTCTTTGTCATTAAAATTTATTTTATACTTTTTAGTTCGATTGGCAATAAAAGCGTGTTTTTAGTTTTTTTTAAACTATTTTTTATTTTCTACTTTTTAGTTCGATTAGCAAAAAAAGCGTGTGTTTTAGTTTTTTTTTTAAGTATTTTTTATTATGAATGAAAATTATAGTTATCATTGCAGTCAGTGAATTAATGATTCGATATATTCGTGTTATATTTAATTCCTTTCTTATCGACTGTGGCCGCCGTAGCCGAATGGGTTGGTGCGTGATTACCATTCGGAATTCACAGAGAGGTCGTTGGTTCGAATCTCGGTGAAAGCAAAATTTATAAAAAAAAAACATTTTTCTAATAGCGGTCGCCCCTCGGCAGGCAATGGCAAACATCCGAATGTATTTCTGCCATTAAAAGGCTCCTCATAAAAATATTTGCCGTTCGGAGTCGGCTTGAAACTGTAGGTCCCTCCATTTGTGGAACAACATCAAAACGCACACCACAAATAGGAGGAGGAGCTCGGCCAAACATCTAACAGAAGTGTACGCGCCAATTATTTATTTTATTTTTTTTTATCGACTGTGAGTCTAAAGCTAAGCAGTTATTGGCCGTGATAAAGAAGTAATCGAGATGAAGAACTTGTTTCGTGGAGCCTGAGAAACGGCTACCACACTCCTGAAACGGAGAGGTAACAACGAAATATTCTGACATAATCAATATGTTACATACTTTTTCCCATATAGATCATTGATTGAAGGTCGAACCTTGTTTTTCGGAATGAAAATGATTGTTTTCATTTAGTCAGTGATTTATAGTCCGATTTAATTGTGTTATATTTAATTTCTTCTTTACCGACTATATGTCCAAAGAAAGGCCAGCATTGGCCTTGACACAGAATAGATACTCTCAGCACAGAAAAAGGAGACCGTGCTGACACAATCAAAACGAGATGTAAAGTTCCAGTTTGGATTTTTTTAGTTCATTTTTGTTGTGAATTGTACTTTAATCGATAAAATTTTATAAATGAAATTATGGTAATGATAAATTCCTTCTTTATTTGCCAAAATTTTGTTCTCTAAAATAATTTCAAAATTTATGTTTTGATTATTTTATTGTAATTAACAAAATTACATCTTATATGCAAATTAGTTCATCTTATATGAACATTGAATAGAGTAAATTTGCGTGTATGAGACTTGTAGTATCTACGCATGTGTAAAGACTATGCAAAGTGAGAATGCAACTACCCTGAAAACGTTTTAGCCTTCTATTCGTACTGCAGTGCCGCGAGCCCGAGCAAGTTCGAATTCGAAAGAGTAAGTCGTAGACTCCCGAAATCAGTAAGAGTAACTCGGAGAGTGCAGTCATGCGCAGACCGCGCGTTAGCTCTATCTTTCTTGCTCTTCTACAGAAGATCTACTACTGTGGGCAAAAAGTAAGGTGAATTTATTTGTCAAAGTTCGCGGGATTAAAATTTCGCTCTAGTTATTTTTTCATGAGTTGGCAGCACTGTTAATAACATCTGGGCCAACTTTCATGTGAATGCCATTATCAGTAATATATTTTCGCTTGTGTTTACCAAACGACCAAGAGTGCATTTTTCGATTTTTACAATGTCTGATCGACGTCAACAGATGACCAGCACGTCAATAAAGTGAAGGAGTTAGTGCTCAAAAATCGTCGGTTGACTGTTAAAGACCTTACTGATATGATCGGAATATATGAAGGATCTGTGAAAACCATTTTGAAAGACGATTTGGGCCTACGAAAAGTCAAATCTCGTTGGGTACCGAAAACTCTCAATTTCTTGGAAAAAGTCGTCGCGTTGATGTGTGTGAAACAATGCTTTCAGACTATCAGGACAAGCTCAAATGCATTATTACGGGAGATGAGACTTGGATTTATGCTCAGTTACCGCGGATAGCTGCTACTCTGCTCATTGCTGCTACTCTCATCGCTGTCACCGTCGCTGCTTCTGCTGCTCTGGCATCGCCCGCTGTTGCTGTTATTTGTGCCACTGGTTCTGCTGCTGTCCATCCCGGAATGACCTGCAACTGTTTCATCTGCCAGAAGGAAGTCAAGGCTTGCAAAAAGGCTGTGCAATATTATCAGGTAACAAATGCGACCAATTGAAAGTTGTGGTCATTGTTTAACATACTTTGATTTTTTTACATCTCACTTTTATACATATATGTGAAGGATGGTAACCCTACCTGAAAGGCAGCCCCGACGAACGAAGATAGATAATCGTAGAGAAATCAGTCGCAAGCAGTAAACGAAGCACCGTGAAAATTCTTAAGCGTTTTTAAGAGAAATTATTTTACGTGGGAAGGATGCGCGAACACAACAATTGCCTGTTAAATAAAATGCGAGCGCGTTCGGTGGTAACTTCACAAGTGATTTATTTATTTCTAAATTCGAGTTTTTATAGTGTCTTAGCCTAACGGATTGAGTTCAAATTTATGTAATTACAGTAAATATGTATTGCTCTGTTACGTTTATGTAATATAGGTGTTTATACATATATAGTGATATTTTTAAATTCATATACGAAAATTGAACAGTATTTTAGAAAACAGTAAGCTTAATATTGAAACGTTATGAGAAATTATGGAATTTAACAAATTATTATAATAATGATTAAAATTAAATTAAATATATAAAATTAAATTAAAAATTAAAATTCTAAGCCATTTGGCGTAACACCGGCCACCTTGAAAGGCTCATGGTCCTTCAACGTCTGATGGCAGTACGGCGAGCTTGTGAACGGGGCGTTTAATTACGCCCGCTTTGGTTGCCACGTCTGCTACGCGGACTTTGCCGTCTTGCCCTGTTACGATTGCGGCGACGCGGCCGAGCACCCATTGCTGCGGTGGTGTGTTGTCTTCCTGAACCAGGACGAGGTCGTTCAGCTCGAGGTTGCGTTTCGGATGCAACCACTTGTTCCTCTGTTGAAGACCCAACAGGTAGTTCCTGGACCACAGTCGCCAAAACTGTTGCTTGAGACAACAGACAAGTTGCCATCTGTCGCAGCAACGCATTGGGTCCATCGATACTTGAGCTGGTGGCAGCGCTCGAAGGGGGCACCCAACTAATAGGTGCGCTGGTGTTAGGGCCTCTCCATCGTTCGGGTCCTGACTCAGTGGTACCAGGGGTCGCGAGTTGAGTACGGCCTCGACCTCGACGAGCAGCGTCTGTAGTTCTTCGGCGGTGAGCAGCGCGTTGCCGATTGCGCGCACGAGAAGGTGTTTGGCGGACTTCACTGCCGCCTCCCATAACCCGCCGAAGTGCGGTGCCCTGGGTGGTATAAAGGCGAAGGTGAATCCTTCGTCCGTTGCGTATTTCTGTACTTCCGGTTGTTGGGCCTCGAAAGCATCCCTCAGCTCGCGAAGCTTGCGATCGGCGCCGACGAAGTTGGTGGCGTTGTCGCTGTATATTTTCCGCGGCATTCCTCGGCGTCCAATGAACCTTTTTAGGGCGAAAATAAAACAATTAGAAGACAAGTCTGTTACTAGTTCTAAATGTACTGCCTTTGAAGTGAAACAAACGAACACTGCGATATATGTTTTTACTGGGGGTCTACCACGTATTTTCAATGTAGTATATACGGGACCACAAAAATCTACTCCACATATTAGAAAGGGTCGTAGTGCACGAAGCCTATCGGCAGGCAAATTTCCCATTATTTGGGATTGCAGCTTCGGCTTATAATGAAAGCAGTGTGTGCAGTTTCGAACGGTACGACTACAAGCTTCTCGAGCATTGACCAGCCAAATGCGGTCTCGGAGAAGCGCTACCAATGCCTTTGCTCCAGCATGGTGATTTCGAAAATGTAGGTACCGTAAGTATGTGGTAACGAAGTGCGAGTTCTTGCTTAAGAGCAGTGGGAACTTGGCATCATATGGGAGAGGCGCATTTAATAGGCGGCCTCCTACTCGGAGTAAATTAAACGACAGCGACAATTCCGAGTAGTTGTGCAAAAATGGATTAAGTTTTTGCAAACTTGAGGGTAGGGTGGTACCTTTGGTGAGTTTCATAATTTCTTCACCATATTCAACATGTTGAACCACCTGAATGACTTTGAGGAAACTTAATTTAATATCCTCAGCCGTCAGCATTTGTGTGAATGTCGCAGATGGGTTTCTAATGCGTTTTATCCATCTTAATATGTAAGCGACAATACGAAGCAGTTTTTGATGAGAAGATACTCTTTTGGTGAGTTCCATAATTGGATGCGATTCATTTGCTTGAACAACTAAAACTGTTGCGTTCCGTTTCTTCTCTAATGCTTCGTCTCCTGGAGAGAGCTGGAAGTGGGTGTTTGTTGGCCATAACGCAGGGTCTTCTAGGAGGAACTGTGGACCGCTAAACCAGATAGAATTATTCAATTCGTCCACGTTACAACCCCGAGACACTTGATCCGCGGGATTTTGCTTAGTTGGCACATGTCGCCAAGTAGCTTTATCCGTCAACTCTTGGATTTCGGACACTCTGTTTGCAACAAAGGTCTGTAGTACAGATGGATGCGTTTTGATCCAATGCAAAACAATTTCGGAGTCTGTCCAGAAGTTTATTTTTTCAATTGGCCGACTCAACATTGTCGCTATTCGTGACCATAATTTGGCCAGCAAGTGGGCTGCCGAGAGCTCTAGACGCGGAAGAGATTTAGTCTTCAGCGGAGCCACTCTAGACTTTGCAGTAAGCAGCGTACACTTCGTTCCACCAGCCGAATGGCTACGTATGTATATGCAGCAGCCATACGCTCGTATTGAGGCGTCGGCAAAGCCATGAATTTGGCAGCTTGCACTCGACTCGGTGTGTACAAACCGAGGAATGCTTATTGATGGTAGCTGCAGTAGATTGGCTTTGAAATTTTCCCAGCTGGTGTCGAGGTGCAATGGAATCGACTCATCCCAATCTAGTTTTTGCAGCCAAAGCTCTTGCAATAAGATTTTTGCTTTGGTAACTAGTGGGGCAAGTAAACCAAGAGGATCGAAAAGACGAGCCGAAACTGATAATATGTTTCGCTTAGTGGCTCGTAAACTGGTAAAGTTGTCATTTAAGACAAACCGAAACAAATCTTCCTTCGGCAACCAATGGATTCCAAGTGTTTTTGTGGAGTCTGTGTGATTGAAGTTTAAGGCCTTCTCAGAACTCTCACAATCGAAAAATGATGGGTGATTTGAAAACCACTTAGATAAATTGAATCCTGCCGAGTTTAATATTTTAACTACCTCACTTCTAATAAGATCTAGAGATTCGAAATTATCGGATCCTGTAAGCAGGTCGTCTACATAAAAATCTCCTTTTATTGCCTTTGAGCCGAGTGGATACATATGTGTATTGGCATCGCTGAGCATTTGTAAACACCGTGTAGCGAGAAATGGAGCAGGCGCAGTGCCGTATGTTACGGTGTTAAGTCGAAAGATTTGAAGTGGCTCAGATGGATGCCGTCTCCACACTACAAGCTGAAAGTTTTTGTCTTCTTCGTGCATGAGAATTTGGCGGTACATTTTAGTAATGTCCGCCGTAAATGCATATTTATGCAAACGAAAACGAAGAAGTGTTGAATACAGCTCTTCTTGAATGGTCGGCCCAACCATCAAGATTTCATTCAACGCAATTTGAGAAGAGGTACGACTTGATGCGTCGAAAACAACACGTAATTTAGTCGTCGTACTTTCAGGCCGAAGAACGCACTGATGCGGAATGAAGTAGTGTGGCTCACTCGGGATCTTATTATTTGTTGGGCTCATGTGACCCAATTCGATGTATTCATTCATGAAGTCCAGATACATTTGACGAAGTTCTGGATCTTTCAAGGTCTTTCTCTCCGCCGAGACGCGGTTTCATAGGAATTACCGAGTAACTTACGGTCATCTTTGAAAGGCAGTCTTACTTGAAGCCTTCCTGAAGGCAAAACTTTAGTGGTTTTTACGAAAAATTTTTCACACTCTATTTGTTCAGGTGTGAATTTTGTCGAACTAGCCCCTGAAGGTATTTCTTCCATCGCCCAGAACCTTTGGACAATGGAATCTATATTTGCTAGATCTTGTTCAGTATGGCATAATGTGCTACTGACTGTGGGAGGAGGACGTTGGTTGGAGGCGTATTTGCCAGACACAACCCAGCCTAAAAGTGTCTTTTGCAATGTTGGGTGATTGGAGCTGGCCTTGATCTGGCCTACAGCTAAAAGCTCGAAAAATGTTTCAGCACCTAACAAAAGATCTACCTTTTGAGCCTTATAAAATTCTGGGTCCGCTAAGCTAATGTTTTTAGGAATTTTCCAGCCATTAATATTTACGTTACGATCTGGATGGCTGGCTGAAATGGATCGCATTATCCAAAACTGTGCCGAAAACTCATCATTATTGACCCGCGATTTTACAAATGTATTTAATTTCGTCCTTACTTTTTTGGTTGCATTTCCGATGCCGATAATATTTAAGGTCGTACTTTTGCGACGAATTCGTAATTTCTGCGCCAAATCCTCTGTCATGAAATTCACCTGAGATCCAGAATCCAGCAAGGCTCGTGCAGCAAGGCTACCTTTTACGTTGACTACGGCTGTAGCCAACATAACCCGATCTGGCGTACTCGTCGTGTGCATGGCATGCGAGGTCGAAAGTTGTGGTGCAGTTGCAAAGGATACAGGGTACTGGTGCAGCAACGTGTGATGCGAACGGTTGCAAACACGACACCGATCCGCTTTGCACTTTGAAACTGAGTGCCCCTTTCGCAAACAATTTATGCATAAGGGGACTGATTTAGCAAACTCAAATCGCTGCTGAGCAGAGAGAGTTTTAAAAGTAGGACACGCGGGTATACTATGATCATTTGATTTACAGTGCGGACACACCGGCTGTTTTATATTTGAAGTCACTAAGGCAGCTTTCGTCCTTCCTGCATGAAGGTGGGGTTTCTGAATGCTGTGACTGCTTGACGGCTTGAGCCTCGACGTTGAGGCTTCATCGGCAGATAAATGTTGGTAGCGTTTATTTAATGCTGCCTCACACTCACGCCATAATGGCAGCTTATCATAATCCAACTGTTCCTCCCACTTTGACCGAGTAACGGTGTCAACTTTTGACATTACCAGATGAATTATGATAGCGTTTGTGATGTTTTTCTCGTCACCTAACGACAGCAACGAGTCGTAAACAGCCGACACTGTATCAATCATTGTGCGCAATGAAAGCGCAGATGGCTTTGGGATAGTTGGCAGTTCAAAAAGTTTGGAAATTGTGTCGAAAAATATTAAGCATTTATTGTCATAAACTTTTTTGAGACTAGCCAACGCCTTCGAATAATTTTCGTCCGACATTTGGAAGGCCTTTACCGTTCCCAAAGCTTCACCAGACAGACAGTTAACCAAGTGATTAAATTTCTCAATGTCTGGGATTGTAGGATCGTTGTGCACCAAACTCTCGAACAGACTCATAAAATTTTTAA
Source organism: Anastrepha ludens (assembly GCF_028408465.1). Taxonomy (NCBI): domain Eukaryota; kingdom Metazoa; phylum Arthropoda; class Insecta; order Diptera; family Tephritidae; genus Anastrepha; species Anastrepha ludens. Next base: position 76,754,936 of record NC_071498.1, read on the forward strand.
ATTCTGAATATTCCCCTTTAAATTTCGGTAGCGACATTTTCGGTAGTCGCGAGCTGTGAGGTGCAACAAAGGATGATTCGGCTATTAACGATTTATTTCTCGCCAGAATAGATTTTATAACGGACTTAGTTTCCACTATTAGGTCCTCTAACTCCCCACGGGCTATGTCTTCCTCGTCGATTTCTTCAATTTTCGACTGGCACTTCATAAGCTTATCGCTATGAGAGTTCAAAATGTCCAGTCGACACTCCAATTCAATTGGATCTAACGACATTGTTTTATCGAGGAGACCCGTTTTTATGCGCACTATACTATTTTTCGCAACAGTTCGCTGGCGCTTTAGTGATTTCAATTCCATAATCTCCTTACTTGGAGAGAGACTTGGAACTGCTGTCTTTGGCTTGCTCATTTTGAGTTAAATTATTTAAACTCCCGAAAAATTTGCTCAATGTCCACAGAAACGAAAAAATATCTGTGAGAGTTTGTGGCTGAAAAAACGAAAACGAAAAGATGGCTGAATAGCCTGCACAAATCTCAATCAGAAAAACGAAAAATAGCTGTTGGACAAGGCTGTGGTCAGGCCACGAAAGGATGAGCAAGCACAGTAGCACAACACTACGAAAATTGTTCAACAGATTTGCGAAAAATCGATTTTTGTTTAAATTATTTCCTTGTAAATAATCCGTATTTACGAAAAATTTATTTAACTTTATAATAATTTTAATTTAATTGAACTTATTGTTCGAAAAAAAGGTCTTCAATCTCTTTAATTTTGTTTTTTTTAAATTTATTGACGATTTCGCATTTAAGGTCACACCCTTTATTATCAAATCCCAACGTACCCTTGTTTCACTTTCGCGGAGTTTTATATACGTATATTTGTATAGATAATTGTACATATGGTACATGTACACATATGGGAGTGTGTACATATATGTATGTATATATATGCAAGAAAGTGAAAAGGGGATGCAAAAAATTGAGAGTGTTTATCAACAACAACCACAACTTTCAATTTATTGCACTTGTTACCTGTATAGGCTTATTGCAAGCCTTGACTTTCCTTTTGCAAAGGATGCAGGTGCAGGTCATTCCTGGCGGCGACAGAACCAGCGGTAGGGATTGCAGCGACAGCGGGCGATGACGGCAGCAGCAGTGACCAGAGTAGCAGCGACGGTTACAGTGATGAGAGCAGCGGCGAGTATGGCAGTAACTGCGAGAACTGTGACAGCGGACAGTGATATATACACGAGGGCGACGAACTGCGAATGAGCAGCGGTGAATTGCACTGTGTTTTTTTTTTTTTTTATAAATTTGCCTTATTTTTGGCCGAGAACATTTACATATCACTGTGACCGTTTATATAAGTACCGCACTGGGTATTGTAGTTTATTCTTTTTTATTTATTATATATTTTTTTTTTTTTTTTTTTTAAACTTTTAACGTTTTTTTCTTTTTTTTTTGATAGATGTATTAGTTTTTCTTTTTTTTTTTTTTTGGTTTTTGGGGGCTCACTGTCACTGTGCACTTTTTTGTATATGCATATACATATGTATGTACATATATTAGTTTTGCTGTCTGTGAACGGACCGCGCAGGCAATATTCGTTTAGTTATTTATTCGGCTGGTTATTTTATCACTTTTTACCGATTTCGCACTACTGTCCCTGCTCGGGCGCCATGAAAAATCTCAAGCGTTTTTGAGATGAGAAATTATTTTTCGTGGGACATGCGCGAATATAATTGCCTGTTAAAAACAAATGCGAGCGCGTTCGGTGGTAACTTCACAAGTGATTTATTTATTTCTAAATTCGAGTTTTTATAGTGTCTTAGCCTAACGGATTGAGTTCAAATTTATGTAATTACAGTAAATATGTATTGCTCTGTTACGTTTATGTAATATAGGTGTTTATACATATATAGTGATATTTTTAAATTCATATACGAAAATTGAACAGTATTTTAGAAAACAGTAAGCTTAATATTGAAACGTTATGAGAAATTATGGAATTTAACAAATTATTATAATAATGATTAAAATTAAATTAAATATATAAAATTAAATTAAAAATTAAAATTCTAAGCCATTTGGCGTAACAGCAGTCTTACTTGAAGCCTTCCTGAAGGCAAAACTTTAGTGGTTTTTACGAAAAATTTTTCACACTCTATTTGTTCAGGTGTGAATTTTGTCGAACTAGCCCCTGAAGGTATTTCTTCCATCGCCCAGAACCTTTGGACAATGGAATCTATATTTGCTAGATCTTGTTCAGTATGGCATAATGTGCTACTGACTGTGGGAGGAGGACGTTGGTTGGAGGCGTATTTGCCAGACACAACCCAGCCTAAAAGTGTCTTTTGCAATGTTGGGTGATTGGAGCTGGCCTTGATCTGGCCTACAGCTAAAAGCTCGAAAAATGTTTCAGCACCTAACAAAAGATCTACCTTTTGAGCCTTATAAAATTCTGGGTCCGCTAAGCTAATGTTTTTAGGAATTTTCCAGCCATTAATATTTACGTTACGATCTGGATGGCTGGCTGAAATGGATCGCATTATCCAAAACTGTGCCGAAAACTCATCATTATTGACCCGCGATTTTACAAATGTATTTAATTTCGTCCTTACTTTTTTGGTTGCATTTCCGATGCCGATAATATTTAAGGTCGTACTTTCGCGACGAATTCGTAATTTCTGCGCCAAATCCTCTGTCATGAAATTCACCTGAGATCCAGAATCCAGCAAGGCTCGTGCAGCAAGGTACTCTCCGGAGCTACCTTTTACGTTGACTACGGCTGTAGCCAACATAACCCGATCTGGCGTACTCGTCGTGTGCATGGCATGCGAGGTCGAAAGTTGTGGTGCAGTTGCAAAGGATACAGGGTACTGGTGCAGCAACGTGTGATGCGAACGGTTGCAAACACGACACCGATCCGCTTTGCACTTTGAAACTGAGTGCCCCTTTCGCAAACAATTTATGCATAAGGGGACTGATTTAGCAAACTCAAATCGCTGCTGAGCAGAGAGAGTTTTAAAAGTAGGACACGCGGGTATACTATGATCATTTGATTTACAGTGCGGACACACCGGCTGTTTTATATTTGAAGTCACTAAGGCAGCTTTCGTCCTTCCCGCATGAAGGTGGGGTTTCTGAATGCTGTGACTGCTTGACGGCTTGAGCCTCGACGTTGAGGCTTCATCGGCAGATAAATGTTGGTAGCGTTTATTTAATGCTGCCTCACACTCACGCCATAATGGCAGCTTATCATAATCCAACTGTTCCTCCCACTTTGACCGAGTAACGGTGTCAACTTTTGACATTACCAGATGAATTATGATAGCGTTTGTGATGTTTTTCTCGTCACCTAACGACAGCAACGAGTCGTAAACAGCCGACACTGTATCAATCATTGTGCGCAATGAAAGCGCAGATGGCTTTGGGATAGTTGGCAGTTCAAAAAGTTTGGAAATTGTGTCGAAAAATATTAAGCATTTATTGTCATAAACTTTTTTGAGACTAGCCAACGCCTTCGAATAATTTTCGTCCGACATTTGGAAGGCCTTTACCGTTCCCAAAGCTTCACCAGACAGACAGTTAACCAAGTGATTAAATTTCTCAATGTCTGGGATTGTAGGATCGTTGTGCACCAAACTCTCGAACAGACTCATAAAATTTTTAAATTCTGAATATTCCCCTTTAAATTTCGGTAGCGACATTTTCGGTAGTCGCGAGCTGTGAGGTGCAACAAAGGATGATTCGGCTATTAACGATTTATTTCTCGCCAGAATAGATTTTATAACGGACTTAGTTTCCACTATTAGGTCCTCTAACTCCCCACGGGCTATGTCTTCCTCGTCGATTTCTTCAATTTTCGACTGGCACTTCATAAGCTTATCGCTATGAGAGTTCAAAATGTCCAGTCGACACTCCAATTCAATTGGATCTAACGACATTGTTTTATCGAGGAGACCCGTTTTTATGCGCACTATACTATTTTTCGCAACAGTTCGCTGGCGCTTTAGTGATTTCAATTCCATAATCTCCTTACTTGGAGAGAGACTTGGAACTGCTGTCTTTGGCTTGCTCATTTTGAGTTAAATTATTTAAACTCCCGAAAAATTTGCTCAATGTCCACAGAAACGAAAAAATATCTGTGAGAGTTTGTGGCTGAAAAAACGAAAACGAAAAGATGGCTGAATAGCCTGCACAAATCTCAATCAGAAAAACGAAAAATAGCTGTTGGACAAGGCTGTGGTCAGGCCACGAAAGGATGAGCAAGCACAGTAGCACAACACTACGAAAATTGTTCAACAGATTTGCGAAAAATCGATTTTTGTTTAAATTATTTCCTTGTAAATAATCCGTATTTACGAAAAATTTATTTAACTTTATAATAATTTTAATTTAATTGAACTTATTGTTCGAAAAAAAGGTCTTCAATCTCTTTAATTTTGTTTTTTTTTTTAAATTTATTGACGATTTCGCATTTAAGGTCACACCCTTTATTATCAAATCCCAACGTACCCTTGTTTCACTTTCGCGGAGTTTTATATACGTATATTTGTATAGATAATTGTACATATGGTACATGTACACATATGGGAGTGTGTACATATATGTATGTATATATATGCAAGAAAGTGAAAAGGGGATGCAAAAAATTGAGAGTGTTTATCAACAACAACCACAACTTTCAATTTATTGCACTTGTTACCTGTATAGGCTTATTGCAAGCCTTGACTTTCCTTTTGCAAAGGATGCAGGTGCAGGTCATTCCTGGCGGCGACAGAACCAGCGGTAGGGATTGCAGCGACAGCGGGCGATGACGGCAGCAGCAGTGACCAGAGTAGCAGCGACGGTTACAGTGATGAGAGCAGCGGCGAGTATGGTAATAACTGCGAGAACTGTGACAGCGGACAGTGATATATACACGAGGGCGACGAAATATCACTGTGACCTTTTATATAAGCACCGCACTGTTTCAGCTTTGCACTGTGTATTGTAGTTTATTCGTTTTTTATTTATTATATATTATATTTTTTTTTTTTTTAACTTTTTTGGTTGTCACTGTGCACTTTTTGTATATGCATATACATATGTATGTACATATATTAGTTTTGCTGTCTTTTTTGTTATTTTTTTTAATTTTTTGTTTGCGAGACGACTTTTTGTTTTGCTTGTGAACGGACCGCGCAGGCAATTGTTGTTACTAATTAAAGCACTTATCGTTTTTATATGTTTATTGTTTTGTGTATTTCGAAATAATTTCCGATTATGTTCACCAATTTATTATTATTTTTTTTTGTATTTGGAATTACTTCCCTTAATAGTTTGCTTATGTTCAAAGTATATTCTGCCTCACGCATCAGGTCCCTGCTCGGGCGCCATGAAAATTCTTAAGCGTTTTTAAGAGAAATTATTTTACGTGGGAAGGATGCGCGAACACAACAATTGCCTGTTAAATAAAATGCGAGCGCGTTCGGTGGTAACTTCACAAGTGATTTATTTATTTCTAAATTCGAGTTTTTATAGTGTCTTAGCCTAACGGATTGAGTTCAAATTTATGTAATTACAGTAAATATGTATTGCTCTGTTACGTTTATGTAATATAGGTGTTTATACATATATAGTGATATTTTTAAATTCATATACGAAAATTGAACAGTATTTTAGACAACAGTAAGCTTAATATTGAAACGTTATGAGAAATTATGGAATTTAACAAATTATTATAATAATGATTAAAATTAAATTAAATATATAAAATTAAATTAAAAATTAAAATTCTAAGCCATTTGGCGTAACACACCGTCTTCCTTCTTACATTTATTATAGAATGAAATATACTTTTATAAAAAAATAGTTTAAATTAAGAAAATAAATAAATAAATAGTCAAAGAAGCAATGTCTTCCTGCCCCCAAGGCGGTGTGCTGCCTCCATTACTCTGGTGCATGGTAATCGATCCTCTACTCACCACCTTAAACGATTCGGGAGTCTACGCACAAGCATATGCGGACGATGTTGCTTGTTTGGTAACAGGCTCTTCGCTTATGAACATCTGCAGGAAAATGCAGAAAACTCTGGATCGGATTGACACTTGGTGCTGTGCGAACGGGCTGTCGGCAAATCCCGCCAAGACTGGTATTGTCCTCTTTACCAGAAGGAGGAAGCTTGACGGACTCGTTCTGCCAAGGCTAAAAGGAGTCACAATCCAGCTATCCAAGGAAATTAAATATCTAGGAGTAATCCTCGATAGTAAGCTCCTATGGAAATCACACGTTGAGACAAAGGCATCCAAAGCGCTGACAGCTTTCTGGCAGTGCAAAGGTGTCTTTGGGAAAACGTGGGGTCTCTCTCCTAGCAAGGTCCTATGGATCTACACGGCTATGATAAGACCCATTATCACCTATGCATCAGTGGTCTGGATGAGTAGACTATCCCTAGTGGGAGTCAGGAGGACCTTATCGAGACTACAACGCACTGTGGCCATCTGTTGCACCGGAGCTTTTCCGACTACTTCAGGCCCGGCACTAGATGCTCTGATTGGTTTACCACCACTTGATGCTTTCATCCGAGGAGAGGCCCTGACGGCCATCTGCAGACTGAAACACAGTGGGAACTGGTACGGCCCTTGTCCGGCATTGGAACACAGAGAAGGCATGGACATCGATCCAACGTTTCTCTCCATGCCCCTTGACTCAATGCCATCAAGAGTCGTACTTGAAAAGAGATACAGTGTAGTGCTACCAGAGGCTCAGAGAGAGCCCAGAGGCTCAGAAAATGAGCCCGGCAAACACTGTTTTCGCATTTTTACGGATGGCTCCAGGACCGAGCATGGCTCCGGCTCTGGGGTCTACGTGGAATCCAGCGGGACAAAACTGCACTTTGCTCTTGGAATGCATGCATCTGTGTTTCAAGCTGAGGTGTATGCAGTTCAAGAAGCGATGAACTTTGTTGTGGAAAAACGATGGAAAGGCAGATCTATATGTGTCTGCAGGGGCAGCCAAGCAGCGCTTATGACCTTAGACATCCCTCAAACCACTTCAGGGGTAGTGAAGTCCTGTAAATCCAGGCTGAACTATGTCGGCAGACATAATAGCCTGATGCTTACATGGGTCCCGGGACACGTGGGTATCGCGGGTAACGAGACCTCTGACTCCTTAGCTAAGATGGGCTCTGAAGCCAACTTCTTTGGCCCAGAGCCCGCTTTGCCACTCCCCTCTGCGGCCATCACGGCCACGGTTAGCAAATGGGTAACTACTACCCACAAGCGAGCTTGGCAGGCTGAGAGAGGCTGCAGATGGACAAAACTGATGTTACCTGTCATGTCCGATCGACTGTCGCAAACCCTTCTGTCATTAAGCAGATGGGAGTGCAGACGGCTGATTGGACTGATGACGGGCCACTTTCTGTGGGCAAAGCACATGGAAAGGTTGGGCATCTCAGACAGTGTACTCTGCCCAGCTTGTGAAGAGGAGGATGAGACGGCGGACCACTTCCTGTGTGTCTGCCCCGCCTTCGCCCGAATCAGGTTTGAGGTCTTTGGCACTGATGTGTTAAGAAGCGACCATCTTGGCTCCTTGGCACCACAAGATCTACTCAGATTTCTTCGGAGATCGGGTAGATTTAAAGAAAATTAAAAGGGAATCCAAGTGTAGTACAATGGACTCAATTAATGTCTGAGTGCTGCACTTGCTAGTTGTCCCGACAAAAAAAAAAAAAAAAAAAAAAAAATGTCTTCCTTCTTACATATAAACTCACAACGACTTTACTTAACACTTCCAATGTGGTTGGAGATGAATAGTTGCTCAATTTTATTTCACCATTATTTATTGCGTCTGTTAAATGTGATTCTGTAATGATAGCTTCTAACTGGTTTATATTTTTTCGAAGCCCTTGCGCGTTCAAGTACCAGCATTTAATTAACGACTTAGGTTACTATTATTGTATTCTGTTAGATTCATTTCTAAGCTTTTTTTGAAGAGTGTGGTAATTAGAACCTCTACAGTCATGGTTCACTTAGAGTTCGGCAAAAATTTTTCTTTTGCTTTAACACAATTTACACATTTCAGAGATTCGTTCGTGCATTCATGGAATGTGTGTTCCCAGTCTCCGCATTTGGCATATATTTGTTTTTTTTCCTTGCAAACAGCGGGTTTATGATTGAGTCCCCAGCACTTGTAGCCCCTCAATATATTGCAGCTTTCATATACAGTACACCTGTCCTATTCCATGTTCAACTACTTTGTTCACAATACATGTTTTGTAGGATTTATAGACCTTCATACTTTGTACTTAATTATTCTCTACATTATTTTGTTTTTTTTTCTTATAGCTTGCGCTACTTATTAACTATTTAGATTTTTACTCAAACCACATATCAATATCTTTGGTTTTCTCATTTTTGGCAGGTGGATGTCATACTTGTGACTCACTTTTTCTTTAATATCATTTACCAGTATTTTTCTCGCTTCTTTACTCTGGCACCTTATTGCTACTGCACTGTTTTGTCTATTCATACGGGTCCGGCACTCGAAGTGTAACCAACTTCAGACCGCTCGCGCAGCTGACGCACGGGCATAAGCCTTCTGTTAGTTGGCTATATGACAGTCTAGCGTATATTTCCACTTTCGAAATTTCAAGCTCATTGCTCACCGAAATACAAAACCTTAAGTAGAGTGTGAGGGATCTTGAAACATACTCGTACAACGCAAGTTTGAAGTGTCAGGAGATTGAATTCGACAAACTGAAAGAATATAAGTTACAATTGTTTTGGGAGTGCCAATTGCGGAAGCTAATATTGCCTGGGAAGAACATGCGTTGGAGTTGGTGGGACATGCCCAACACAATTCAGCTTGCCTTTTCAAAAAAACTGCATGAATTGGAAAGGATACTTTAAGCATTCAATGGTGAAATAATTTCTCTCAGTAATTATTAATCCTTAGCCACGAAGCTGAACTTCCAATTGATGTAAAAATCTTTTTTCAGGTTTTTCAATGCATTTCCGCATTGCATTAAACGAATCTTACACATTATATTCCTTTATCATGACTATTTTTTGTTCTTTCCAACAAAATATACTGAAATCTATTGCGAGATTAGATTTTCAAAATATTCCTCGTAAATATTCCTAGTTATTTTTAACATATCATGGCAGCCAAATCTGTACCAAATTCAAAGGTTTGACAAATTACCCTCATTCCTGCCTCGTACAGGTAAGTTTTAGAAATTTTTTTATTTAATATTCATTACTATTCCTATAATAACCCTCCGCATCCGAAGGCGGCGCAAACCCAATAAAGGATGTAAGCTCCAATTATATCATATTATTTCGATATTATGAATTTTATAAATTAATTTTGTGTGTCATTCTCTTTTTAATAATTCTGAACACACGAAATTTCTGACACATTTTTTGGAAGGCGTAAAAGATATACCCGAGAATCCTGATATAAGCTTATTTTTATTACTAGCCATGTTTTTTTTATTATAATGAAAATGCTCCTCTAGGGACTTACTAATCACGACAGCTATTATGAGTTTTGTCGACCTTTGACTCGTATCAATTCCAACTAGAAACTTTATGAACTTATAGCAATCCCCTTATATCCGGCAGCAGTCCAATCAATTGCAAATTTGTTACACACTAATTTAAAACATATATGTATATCAGATCATGCTTTTTTTGTGCGAAATGCATCGAAAAAATTTTAAATATTGTAAATATTACATTTGCATTAAAAGAAAACGATAATTTGTCTGCTGTTTCGTTTTAACCAATATGCTTAATTTTTCTTTTAATTTTTATTACACTACGAATTAACTAGTTTACTTTTAAGGCAAGTAGGAGAAAACATATTCCCCTTTTTCCATGCTTCGTAAATGTAACCCTAAAATAAGGGAGTGTCAAAACGCCCTTGTCATTACTTACCTAACCTTCTATAATTGAATCATGGGAAAAGCGTACATAAAAATTATCAAATTTTATAATGACACAAAATTTTAAAACTATTTTTCCCATAATTTATATATATTGATAAAAATTTTGTATACAGTATACAGTGGCTCACAGCTTATTTCGTGTGCCCGTTTATCAAAATAAAAAAGTTTAATATTTTTGTATAAACTTTATTTAGAAAAAAAACTTAAACGTACATTCAAAGATAAATTATTTCTTGTTACAAACATACATAAATAAACTTAAATTATTTCTTCTTAAGTAATATATTTACAGCAAAATCAAAATTATAAGTAAATCCACGTCACACCTTATTTCGTGTGCTTAACCAAACTAGAAAAAACATGATTTTTTTTTTTAAATTTATTAAGTTTTTACTAATCTAATATTTTGTAGAGGTAGCCTTTTTGTTTTAATACAGCTTTTAACCGGGATTGCATGGAGCTAACAAGTTTTCGAGTGTATTCAGGAGATATTTTCTCCCACTCCACTTGCAATGCTGTTTTTAGATCTTGTTTGTTGCTTATGTTATGTTTTCTAATTTTTTGATCCAGAATATTCCATAAATTATCAATTACAATGAGAACAGGTGATTGTGCTGGCGTTTTTACCACATGAGGGCAATTCCATATAAGCCACCGTTGAACTAATTCCGACTTATGCTTCGGATCATTGCCTTGATAGAACCTGAACCTGTCCCGAATGCCTAATTTTTCAGCACTTTGTAGTAAATTATTTTTTAATAAATTCAAATAAATAAATAAATCCATAATTTCGTCGATAAAAACCAAGTTTCCGACACCAGCTGTTGACATGCAGCCCCAAACCATTACATGGCCCCCACCGTGTTTTACTGTACCACGCAGATTCTTCGGGTCCAGCTCCGCGTTGGGCTTACGCCAAACGAAAGACTTTCCATCGGAACCAAAGAGGTTGAATTTGCTTTCGTCGGCGAAAATAACGTCATTCCAAAATGTTTGGTCTTTATTAACATGGTTTTCGGCAAACTCCACCCTTAATCTTCTGTTACGCTCATTAACAAACGGTTTGATTCGAGCTGTACGACCATGGAAATCAGCTTTGCGCAGAATTCTTCTTATTGTTTCAGGATTACATGACTTACCAAGTACTTTTTCAACCTCTTTTGTCAAAGCTGGCGCACTAATTCGTGGGTCTTTTTTAATTTTTCTTAATATCCACCTTTCATCAGCTTCTGTAAAAATTTTGTTTGGAGCTTGGCGGCCTTTGTCAACCACTCTTTTTTCACGAGAAAAGCGTTGAATAATGTACTGTACTGTGGAAGTACTCAAATTTACAATTTGAGCAATTTTTATCTTCGACTTTCCATTTTTGTAATGCGTAATCACTAGTTCGCGCCTTTCAATCGACGTACGACGACCCATCACGGTATTTTTAAATTAAGCTGGACAACCGACTACTTTCAATGTGTAAACTAAATAAGGATATAATCTAATATACTATGCAAAACAAATTTCTTATAATTGCTAACCGGTTTACTGGCGCCGATAACGGTAAAAGTGAACACACGAAATAAGCTGTGACGTCAATTTACCTAGTATTCTGTTTTTGTTGTAAATATTCTACTAAAGAAGAAAAAATTTGAATGCATTTATACATGTTTGTAATTAGAAATAATTTATCTTTGATTGTGCATTTAAATTTTTTTTAAAATAAATCAAATAAAAATAATTTTACAATTCTTTAGTTTAACATACAGCCACACGAAATAAGCTGCGAGCCACTGTACATATTTTATATAGTAATCAGGTGACGGAATTTCGATGCCACATTTTCCATTAATTTATTAGTCACATTTACTTATTAACATAGTCACATAAACACACGAATACATCTGTTTATTACAATAAGTTTCAATAGTTTAAGCTAACATAAATAGAATATATTATTATCAGAATTTTTCTAAGTGTATAAATAAGTCTGTGTACTAACATTTCCGGATAATCTGAACGTGCGATATTTAAATAGTTTGAGCATATTAACGAGTATAAGAATTATACGCGTGCTTACAAAGATGGCACAAGCCATAGCAAAAGACATCGCGAATATTCCAACAACATAATCGCTGTAACAATATAAGCTCAAAGCCAAGTATGCGGTGAGCATATAACAAGTGCACTTTATCGTGAAATCATACGCAGATATGGGCTCCCAAGAGTATAATTTTATTTTTATTGCCTTCATTTTATCTCTAATTCATGAAGTGGTAGCAGATTTTGCAAGTAAATGGTAAAATACAGATGTGTGTTCTAAAAGGCATGACAATGTCAATAACACGAGTATTGTTCTTAAATTAAATGTGTTTCAGTCCTTTTACGATCTATCAGGAATATGAGACAAAACCGAACATATATGTGTCCTCATCTGCTGCAGCTGCTTTTGCCGAGATGGACGTAAGGAATACTGCAAGAGTTAGGCATAATGATGTCAGTCACTTAACTAGTGCCATTGTACCTAGTTTGAATGAACTACTATTCAGCTCTGAAAAGTCTGACAAATTTCAGTGCACTTCACCGCGTTCAAACTGCGCGAGTGATTCGAAAAACTTTTATTATCGAACCTATGATGGGTCATGCAATAATTTTCAAAATCCCGACTATGGAATGGCAAAATCTAGGTAATTTTATGTTGAATTGTTAACAGTGTGCTTTAAAGTAAAAACGAATCAAAGTACTATAACCGAAATGTTCAAATTTAAATAAATACATAAGTGTATCGAAAAAATTAGCTTCGAGTGAATGAAATGTGGTATTTTTCAGAATATTTTCTCAATAGAATAATGAAAATAATCAGTGCTTTTAATTGTTTATTACATAATACGTGTTGTGTATGTTGAAATCAAGGAGGATTTTTACTTTCTGGGATTTGCAGTTTTGATATGATTATAATAATTATTAAACTAATTACATGTGAAAAACTATAAAATAATTATAATAATAATATAAAAAGGAATATAATTAAAAATAGTCATTATCCGTTAGCTTAATTCTTAATATGCATTCACATTCTAATTTTTTTCATCCACTTTCAAAATATATTTTTCGATACATTTTAGGTATACTCGAATGATGCCACCGAAATATAGTGATGGTGTTTACTCTCCAACAATCTCAATCACTGGGGCACCATTACCAAATAGCCGTCTATTATCATTGTCCTTATACGGAGAAACTACCTTGCCGGATGATTTTCGAACGATGGCGTTTTTGCAGTGGGGTCAATTGGTGGCTCACGACATGACACATTTTGTTAAAGGAAACACCAGTGGTAACTATACTGAAATTTACTTATTAATATTGAATAAGAACAAAATCAAATTTCGATTACGCCGGTTTCATATGATTTTTATCTTTGCCTTAATATGTTTTTATTTTGTGATTTAACAAACCGATGAAGTCGTAGAATATTTGTATGTGTGTATATAAATACCGGTATCTTAAAAAAATTGGACAATCTGCGATATATTTTAAAATCTCTTCAGAATTTTTGCCAATTTGCAATAGTTTGCAAGCAAAATAATTATTTTAAAATGTTTCAGCATAAGCTGGATACATTAATTTCTGGGTGGATTCATCAGACAAGACAGCTGAAAACAAACTGAAGAAAAAACCACTTCTTTAATTGTTGGTTCTTGCTTTAGTTTGCTACCTAAAAAAATATGTCATATTGATTTAAAGCAGTTTTGAAACATCCTCTAAATACGCACGTAAAGCAATAAATATTTATTAGTTTATTTTTTATAATACATTTATTCTAAATTTTGTGCGCACTATACAATTATTACTAATTTAATTTTGAATATTTTTAGACGACTGTTGCTCTCGTCCTGAAAGTTTATTCTGCTATCCAATTATTCTTCACCCGCTCGGACCAATTTCGCAGAGTTCTTCGAAGGGGTGTTTAAATTTCGCCAGAAGTACTTCTGATTGCGATGCGGTATGTCCCGCTAGTGGTTTGCCATATTCAGAGAAAATAACAATGACCTCAGCATATCTGGATTTGTCGTTTGTTTATGGCAACTCCGTAAGGCAAAACAGAAAATTTCGTGTATTTAAAAGTGGCCTACTAAAAACAAGTTTAGTGAATAACCGTGACTGGCTGCCATTATCCACCAATCCTGAAACTGATTGTGGAGAAGGAAATTATCAATGTTACGATATACCAGATATCCGTAACCAATTCATCCCAACAGTTGCAGTGTTGCATACCATCCTTGTGCGCGAACATAACCGAATTGCGAGAAAACTTGAACAATTTAACCCCCATTACTCGGATGAGACACTTTTCCAAGAGGCAAGAAAAATAAATATCGCTCAATATCAAAAGATTACGTTTTATGATTGGTTGCCGCTTCTTATTGGACCTTCGTATGCTTATAATAAAGACCTATTATACCACATTACGAAATATGAGTACTCATATGATTACGATCCAGCCGTTAATGCCGCACCTTACGCAGAATTCGCTGCAGCCGCTTTTCGTTACTCACACAATCAAATACCTGGATGGTTTTCGTACGTTTTAAATTCAAAACTGTTTAGAACTATCTCATGAACTAATTAAACATGATCACGTATTCGAAAGAGGAAGAAAGAAGTAATTGTCTGACCGTGGCGTCACACTATTACAAAAAAAAAAAGAACAAAGAAAGGAAACAAAAAAGGGTTGAGTGCGATTATTAATGGTATTTATTATAAAACGTAAGAAATAGAATTGATTGAAAATTATTAATGGTAGAAAGTGACTCACAAACGCGAAGCAATAGCACGGCTAGATTTTTCAATGTGGAAAAATGATAAATCATGTAAATGAAGAATGAAATGTGAAAAAAACGAAAACTTTTAAAAGCGCTACGCACCAGTTTGTTTTTCAAATTCGATGACAAATACACGGCTGGATGATTACGTGATCTATATTAATTGGTTCATGAAACTAACTTTTCATTTGAATGGCATTACGATTCTCGAGAAAAAAACGGTATGCTGCAGTCATCTTTTACAAAACATGCTTCAAAGCCTAAAACAAGTTTTTCGCATTGTTAAAGTTCATCAATGAATGGATTAGTTGTACGGAAAAGATTTCAGCGTCCCATTTTTTCAGTGCATATTAATTCGAAACCGAAACAGATTCGAAAAAAACATGGGGATTAATGTTTATCTTTTTATTTATTCAACAGATTAGTCTCTTCAAGACGAAATTTCAATCAAACATTGCGGTTAAGTGATCATTTCGAGCGGCCTGAGAATCTGAATTTAATGTGGGATAATGATAACTTTGACTCCCTTATTCGTGGCTTATGTACACAACTACAGAAGCGTCCCGACAGTAACATAGACAAAGAGGTATGATCATATAATATATGGCCTCTTCTTTTCGCCAAGAGTTAGCAAGTGGCGAATAGATGAAGCAACTGGTATAAATGAAGATATATTGGCAACGCGGGAATAAAGCGGCTTTAAATTACATATGTTTGTAAGATGTGAGTTATACCAATCTAATTAGCTATAACCATACTCGCTAGCAGCGAATCTTACTCGATAACTTTGTTGTTGCTCTCGCATGCAAATTTTTCGTTAAGTTAATCGAGCATAAAAATAGCGAGCGGTGAAATGGTGAATAGAAGAGGTCTATAATTATATACATATGTAAAATATAAGCAGCTTACGATTTGGGAAAGAAAAATACAAATTAAGAGAGCAAATAGGACCTTAATATAACGTCTTACTTTTGGGTTTGCTGTCGCTAGCGTATTTAAGCGCAAACACTAGCTAAAACACAAAATCCCTTGCAAATAGGTATCATAACCCAAACCCATTGCAAACCCATTTTTCATGGTGTGTTTGTGTTGGATTTGAATGCATTTTAATATTAAAAACATCAGTAATTCAAAATTTTTCATATTTACTCAAAGTCTTTTTTGCCAAATGGTTAACAGTTCGATTGAAGCTGTAGAAATTTAATATCTAAAATGATTCAGTTGTTCTTGTTATGGTTGGAACAATAAATACATATTAGCCGTCGTAGCCGACTGGGTTGGAGCGTGATTACCATTCGGGAGTGCGTAGATTCGAATCTTCGTATATGAAACACAAAAATAATAGAAAGCTATTCTCTAATAGCGGACACCAGTCGGCAGTCAATGGCAAACTTCCGAGTGTATTTCTGTCATGAAAAAGCTCCTTATAAAAAATATCTACCGCTCGGAGTCGGCTTAAAACTATAGGTCCCTCCCTCCATTTGTCCAGAAAAGGCGTAAGGGTCAATTATATATATATATATAAATGGGCGCGTCAATATGTATGGAACGATTTTTCGACATCTTTCCTGGCAGATCCGAATTCAACATAAAGCTCTAAAAAAAAACTCCATTAAAGAATAGCGCTATATTCGATTCCGAGTACGCCAAGTTTTAAAAATAACTGGTTATTTGAAAGTGCTGATATACTAATAATTTCAAATACATATTTCTTTTATGTGGGAATGATTATATTAATGTTGGTAGAAATATCTAACTTACAGGAACGTTACCTTGTTTGTACAAGGTATGCCCCTTTAATGAGTATTGACCTAAGACTTACATGAGTATTTACCCAGGAATTCTCTCTAACAAGAATTAACCAAACAACTCTCGATAATAAAATATAAGTATTAATAAGAACTTATTTGAGGTTTATTTATAAATACATTTATACGTACTCACATCTACTACAGATAAAACACTTCTTTGATCGTAAAAGCTTCGAAGTATTTGGCGCTGATTTGAAAGCAATTGATATACAGCGTGGGCGAGACTATGGATTACCATCTTATAATGACATGCGAACCTATTGCGGATTACCACGTGCTTACGACTGGTCAGGATTTTCCAATGAAATATCACAAGATGTACGTATAAGACCAAAAACAATGTTTTGTACATTAGAATGTCTCGAAAAAAAGTAGAGTGGTAGTAAAATATACCAGTTTTTCATCGTTTCATTTTGTGCTGACATCTTAAGGTTCAAAGCGAAAGAAAAACATACCAGTTGATGTACTGATTTCACCTTGTATAGATACGCCTTAGTATAAATGTATAGCGCAAAGCAAATTCATATAAGGTGAAGTTGCTGAAGCAGCTGATTTTTCAATTTTTCTTGCGATTCGGTGGTTTAAATGTCAAAGTGATCTGTTCTTTGTTCTTGTTTTATTTGTTTATATTCTGATTGAAAGTTCAAACCACTTTGAATCAATTGATTTTCTACTACTACAATCAACTTGTTTGGATTCGCTTGATATTGTCTGAACAGTGTAATTGATTCATATACATATGCATGTATATGTACATATATTTATACTTGTAAGCACATGCATACATATATTCGACTTCGCACTTTTTTCTTGAGAGCATTAAATTACTAGGCTTGAAGAACTCAGAAAATATCCTCGAACACCAATTATTTATTGCTCGGAAAGAATAAAGTTGTGTAAAATATGTGATTGTCTTAGAAGTCCTTTGATATGTATGTGCATACTATACATACATATGTATAATTATTATTATAATTAGTGTGAAATTTGGAATTTTTAATTTCAGAAAATTAGGGTAATGCAGGAGCTTTACGCATCTCCCGACGATGTAGATTTATCTATTGGTGGCTCGCTGGAAGCACACGCACCGGAATCTATTTTAGGGCCTACGTTTCAATGTATAATAGGACGACAATTCCTCAAAGCTCGAGTGGGTGATCATTTCTTTTTTGAGCGGTACAATCCAATAAGTGGTTTTTCAAAAGGTTTGTAACAAACATTTTAAACATATATTTAAATAAGTATCGGCCGAATTTTCAAGTTTTTGTTAGCAAGATATTAATGATTTTTAAAATATTAATTTGTAATGAGAACAACAAAACACACCTATATGAGAACAAATGTTCTTTTTTCTGAAAAATTGTTTGGCGAGTTGTAAACACTCTGCTCAAAATTGATATTACTTTATATAAAATGGGGTAATAAAATTCACTGTTTAAAAAACTAAAAACAACCCCCTCAGACACCAATCATACAATACCCAATAGCCAACTGAACGTGAACGTTGACTGAACTCAAGAATACAAGTTAGTGGGAAGCCAAGAATACAGAAATAAGACGATCATACAATGCATTTGGATCTGAAGTCATGTTTATTTGTTGTACTGACGTTACTCAATTGCCAAGCAAAGGAAGAAAGTAATTGTTATTATTATATTATTAGTATTATTGCTGTGGCAAGGCACATTTAAGAGATAGCAGCAGCAGGATTGCACTTTTGACTTTTTTATATATTTGATCTCTTAACTCTTTATAGATTTTGAAATTCTAGGCACCAATGCATTGCTCTTGTTGTTTTTGCTCTAGTGCTGCTTCCTGCTCACTGTGCCTTGTCTTGCACAAAGCTTTGTACCCAGGCCAGTCCACATATATAGAGCAACAACATTATTCACCAATTTTTTTTTTTTTAAATTTGGCGTTTTGAATTCTAAAATTTCAATAATAATGTAAGCAAAAAAAAAAAAAGCAAAATTACGGAAGCAGGTAACTCTGACAAATAGCAAATCTCAAGAAAAACGCTACTTTTTTCGCTATTTTGACAATCAGCTAATTTGCTGAAGTAACAATACAATATCTGGATTCATTTTATTGTTGTATTGCTGCGACATTCCCTGCAACGCCGTTCTCTTTCTTGTTTATTCAATAGTTACGTCACACCTAGAAATACTCTTAACGAATGTCGCAATCTTTTAATCAGTCATTCTAGGCCACGTTCTGTATTATCTCAAACCTAAAAAACTTCAAAAACCTTACGAGCTTAGACTCTGGCCGATGCCGGTTTAAGTGTACTTATACATACAGGGTTGCCAATATTCGATGGACCCATCTGGGAACCCTGTATCTTTTGACAAAGGCGTCAGATCGCTTAATGACATACCGCGTTGGAAGCGTTAGCCCAAGCAGGTTTTTACCATGGAACAGTACACGCCACGCGAGCGCTCCCAAATTGTTGAAATTTACATTCGACAAAAGAAGTCAATTGTGAAAAGTCAACGTGTGTATAAAAAATTAAATAATGTGAAAAGTGCGCCTTCTAAGAACACCATTAAACATTTGCACGAAAGGTTTTCGACTGGTGATGCTCTTTCTAATCCAAAGAGGCCAAATCAAAACCGACCAAGGCGTCGCCAAGGACATCCCAAAATCGCCGTTCTCAGCAGTTGGACATTGCTCGGACCACTTTACAACGAATTATCCGAATTTGACAATTGAGTGTCGTCAATACAGAAAATAAACATTTTTGCGCAAATGTATGCGTATGCAGATGTATGGGTGCACGATTTATTCTATTTTCTTAGCTTTCCATTAACTTTCGCATATTCTTCCCCCTTTTTTTTGGTTGTTTAGTCTCTGTGCTGAAGTCATGGTACTTGGGAAGGCGCAATTTGTGTTCTATCATACATATATGCTTGAATACATTCATATGCCATATATGTATATATATAATTGGTGCGTACATCCTTTCTGGGTGTTTGGCCGAGCTCCTCCCATTCGGCTACGGCGGCCGTATGTATGCCAAATATTTAGTAGTTGCATTCTTCCTGTTTTTGGCGACGAAATTTGCCATAAATTGTCAACATACTGGTAATTCTATGTAGTTACCAGTTAACTTACCATCAAATCGAATTGATAACCATAAAACGCTGTCAAAAATATTCTATAATGAAAACCAGGTGGTTATGAACTTACACATACATATAGAAATATTTAGTATATTGTACACTGATAATGCATTTGTCTTATTTATAGCCCAATTAGCTGAGATCCGTAAAGCCAGTTTATCGCAGTTATTTTGCAACAATGCCGACTTCTTACAGGATATTCAACCTAATGCGTTTATTTTTCCAAACAGAAGGTTATTATCATAAATCGTATTATTTTCATTAATTCTCTATCTATACTAAATCATATTATTGTTCTATACTAAATTTTTTATTCTTCAGGAATATTTTGAGAAATTGTAAAGATTTTCCTCAGGTGGATTTATGGAAATGGAGAGCACCTATACAACAAGCGGTTTACTTAAATAAATAATGATAAACGTTACATATACGTACCTACAAAAAATTTGTTATAATAAGGAATGAATAATTTCTTGCATTAATTATATACGACTAACCTACAATATAAATGATACCCCATTTTACAGGGTCCGGCACTCGAAGTGTAACCGATTGAAAAGGCCATACATTTGCTTTGGAAAATTACTTTTATTCAATTCAAAGTAAAAAATGTGTGAAAATAATACAAAATTAAGAATCAATTTACTTTTGCTCGAGATGATCACCTTTTGACTTAACTATGACCTTTTGACTTAACCTTGAGACGGTCCAGAAACGAATCACAACTACCCGAATGTGACCTGCAGGTATTTTGGCCCATTCGCGGTTAATGGCTTTTTTCAACGCCTCGAGACTGGTGAATCTTTTAGTTCGGACCTTGCTCTCCACGGCTTCAAAGCAACCTCCACAATACTTTCCCGATAATATTTCGCATTTACCTTGACGCCAGGCCAGGATGAAAACGATTGGAGAGCGCCCATCTGCGGTTACAGCGGCCCAAAGCAATACCTGTGTCGGGTGCTGCCTTCTGATGGTCATTCGAGGACTAAAATTCTCGTATGAACGGTCGGTCAAATAAACTCTATCATTTTGGGAGTTTACGAATTGTTCAATTTGAAAAATTTTCTCGTCAGAAAACAAAATGTTCAGAAATTGGCCGCTTTCGGCCAAGCGCAGCAACTTCTTCGCTCTCTCAAGTCTGACTTGTTGCTGCTTTGGTGTGAGATCATGCTCCTTTTAGGTCTTGTAAGACTTAACTGTGAGATAATTTTTCAGTATGCGGCGGATGCTACGATCAGATATTTTCAGTTCTTTCGCCATTTGATTGGCACTTCGTCAGGGATTTCGCTCAAGTCGTATCTTCACTTTTTGAACCATTTCGAATGACGTTTTAGTCTTTTGATGATCACCTCCATGACATTTGCGGCTACCAGTATCATTGTAACGAGTAATGGGGTGATAAACAAAAACTTTATTTACTTTAAGGTAATCGAGCTCACGAACAATCCCTGGTTGTGATTTTCCAGCCAAATACAATGCAATCACACTGTTACGTTTGAAATCCATTACTGATTTTCTTTTATCGCGTTTACTCTCGGCTTCCGCGTGCTTGTAAACAATACTCTTGACTTTCATTTAGACAACTTACAAACACAGCTAACAGATTCCCGTTCATCAGCTGCGCGAGCGGTCTGAAGTTTGTTGCACTTCGAGTGCCGGACCCTATATACTATTTAGACTGATATATTCTAGAAATATTGCTGGACATAAGTCAAGTATGAGTGGTTTTTCACAAGAAACCGTTTATTAACAGAATATTTAGGAAAAATATCGATTTATCACAAACCATAAAGCTAATGGCTTGCTTATACCAACACTTTGGAAAATTACTGATTCCGGGATAAACCATTCATATCATGAGCAAACTACCGGAAAAGTGTCTCTATCAAAATTTTTAATCCATTTCTTAACATGGCTTTATCTTAACTTTCAATTTTCATTGTTTTTAATAACTTCTGTTATATAAATAATTCACAATTTATAACCACAAATATGAAACTTCTATTGAACTGTCATATTCTGTTACACCTCATCTTGGCACAAGAAAAGAATTACAAATCCTACCAACATGTCCCTCTATGAACAAAATAAAATAATTGAAACCAGAATAAATTGAGTTATATTATTTATTATTTTATTAATTACGTTCTTCGCATAGCAAAATTTTCTTCGCGTATTCGTTAAACATTTTTATTATATTTTTGATTATGCGACTTATAGCATACAAGTAAAGCGTTTTTCAGTAAGAGCGCTTCAACTTTTTTTTTGAATAAAACACAAACGGTTTGACTTTTTTAACTATTTTTTTTTTTATCATCGAGTTTGAACATATACATTTAAGTATGAAATTCGATTTCTTTTGCATGACCACCGCGTGCACGTTTTACGAAGTCCAATCGTTGAACCCAATTTTCAACCACTCTTTTGCATAAATCGGCCGAAATTCCAGCAATTTCGCGTTCAATATTGGCTCTGAGCTCACAAATCGGCGCCGGCTTGTTACTGTAGACCAATGACTTCACATAACCTCAAAGAAAATAGTCTAGAGGCGTCAAATCACACGAGCGCGGCGGCCATTCGACCGGTCCATTTCTGGAAATAATGCGCTCATCGAACTTACTCTTCAACAAATCAATTGTAGCGTGTGCTGTGTGGCTTGTGGCCCCGTCCTGTTGAAACCACATGTCGTTTAAGTCCATACCATTCAATTGCGGCCAAAAATAATCGTTTATCATGTCGCGGTATCGATTTTCATTCACAGTAACGTGGCGATCGTTCTCGTCAACGAAAAAATATGGGCCAATTACGCCGCCGGCATGTAAACCGCACCAAACAGTGATTTTTTCGGGATGCAACGGTGCCTCATGAATCCCGTGTGGATTGCTTCCTGCCCAGTAACGCATATTTTGCTTGTTGACAAAGCCATTGAGCCAAAAGTGAGCTTCATCACTGAAGATGATTTTTCGACTTTAAACTTTCTTAACAGAACACGCATTTTTATAATAAAATTCAATGATTTGCAAGTGTTGCTCAAGTGTGTAGCGTTCCATGATGAAATGTATACTAATGAAGTTTACAAATGACAAGCGAAAAATAAAAAATATTGCGTCGTTCGCCCTCCCTATCGGAAAAAAGTTGAAGCGCACCTATTGAAAAACGCTTTAGTAACATTTGCAAACGTTTGGTGCAGAGACAATTGAGGTGTTTCCTTCCCGAAAAACTTGTTGAATGCGATAAACTATAGCACGTTGCTATTTATCGTTTGAGCATTGGGAAGCGATGAGTCTTTCAGCAAATTCTCGTAAGCAGAGCTTGGGGTTTTATTTCGTAATACGATATCTTCCAAATTGTCTGCACATTATTCCAAACAACAAATGTTATGTGGAAATATCTTCTAAATTACAAAAGTGTGTGATTTTCTGCGGGAAGTAAAACTATTTGCAAGTTGGGCCAACTTTGCAACTGCGCCTTTAGTTTGATTGTAGTGCAAAGTATTTTTAATTATCATTAATTTTTTCTGCAGCTAGTCAGACGTGTTCTTCTGTTTGTTTTTTTATCATGGCTATTAAGAAATCCATAAACACTATTTAGTGCAACTCATACTTGAGAATAATTATGCCAAAAGGAAATCCCCCTGAGCATACAAAGCATCTAAAGCAAGGAGTCCTAATTTTCAAACAGTTTATATGTATGTATATACTCGTAAATATCTGTTAAAAAAATATGTAGTTCAACATATCCAGTAGCATTATAAGTTTAATAATGTTCTCTGTGGAATTGTTTAAGAGTAGATCAATAGGTTTTGTGTTGTTTAGTGATTTTCTGTGGTTTGTAAAATGTGTGCAGTCGTCTAGGATGTGTTTGATGTTTGGAGCTGAGGTATTGCAGTATTTGCAGATATTTACGTCTTTTTTTATTCGACTTTTAATATCTGTGTGTAGGAGGTTCAGAGACATAGTTACGGGGCGGTTTTGTGCTTCTTTTGCTGCTAAATCTGCTAGTTCGTTGCCCTTGATTTTCGCGTGTCCTGATATCCATATAAGTTCGATTTTATTTTTGAGTTTCAATAAGCATTTCCTTACGTATTCTGTATAATAATAATTATTGTTTATATATTTTACCATTTCTAATGAGTCTAAGGAATCGGAACAAATTGCAAATTTTCCAGGTGTTTGGCTAGCATATTGTACTGCTTCAAATATGGCTATCGTTTCTGCAGCAAAATTTGTGCTGTAATAAGGTAAGACTTTGCTAATTAATATTATACCATTGTATATAACGCTGAAGCTTGTTTGATTTGCGCTTTTTGAACTGTCTGTGAAGATTAGTTTGATTTTTTTGACGTGATAACGTCTTATAATTCGATTATGCCGGCTGCATGCACGAAAAAATGTGTCATTATCTTGCTCAATCGTCGTTATCTTGCTCAATCGTCGTTATCTCGCTCATGCGTCGTTACCTTGCTTGAACTGCAAGCGAAAGCGCGGAACGAACGACAAAGAGCACAATCGTCCCCCGCGTTCGGCAACGTTCGACATCTGGCTCTCTCCTACTTGAGTGAGCATATATATGTATGTATATGCGCATTTGTATATAAATTCACATATTTGTATTTGCATATGCCTTCTTCCTGTGTGCATGGTAATGAACCATTTCTCTGTTGAGAAAAGGACGATGATAGGAAAAGTAGAAAATGAAAGAGGGTGTTTCGAGTGTAATGTGTCTTGAAAAAGGCAAATTGATGATGTTACCTCTTAATGTTGTTGACTTATTAACGTCTGTTGCAAAATCGAAATTGAACATTTCTTTCATGAATTTGATAAATATTTCGTCATTTTTCACGTTTGTTTAAATGTAACTTGACCTATTCCATTGCGATTCCATTTACCTCCTTCTCTATATCCATACAAAATATCTATCAAACAAACAAAATTAAATTTTTGTTTTGAAAATTGCAACCATTACATCAGTATTTTCTTATGACGTTGTCACGTTAAACTAGGCGTATTGTGTTTTTCCACTGGTGGAGCGATGTATCTATGGCATTGAAAGGTAGTGAATATCTAATTCCAGCGATTTTTCTATTGTGCGATTAAATGTTGATTGAATTTTGTGCTTTCGTTTAGAAATTATTATTTTGTACGTTAGTTTGGAAAGTGTTGGCTGGTCAATAACGATTAGGTTATGTTGCGAATCGATGTAGTACGATATGCGCCTAAGGCGGTTCTTATAGCAGAGTTTAGTAATGAGTTGAGTTTGTTGATATTTGACTAAGAAGCGTAGCCAAAAAGGTATAATCCATAATACATTTTTGATACGATTAAAGATTTGGTAGCGGCAATGATTGACTACATATGTAGTGTTAGCGTTAAATTTTAGGCTTGAAGGCCATTTTATTATGCTCAAACGTTTATTTAGTGAGTTGATAAGTTTTGAAATGTGGGCTTCCCATCTATATCTTTTATTAAATTCGATACCTAATATTTTTAAGTTTTCGGCGTTGTTTATGTGTATGTGTTTACTTTTTTCTGTTCAGAGGCTTACACCTGAGTAATTGCACCAGTTCAAAATATCATTGTGAATGTCGTTGAGATCCATGTTTGTATTTTCATGTTTATTAATTTTTTTATGAGAGTGAAATCGTCTGCGTAAGCCAGAAAGTCTATTTCTTTGTGTAATGATATAATGTTGCTGAGTTTGTGGTATGCTAATAGAAATATTATGACTGAAATTTTGGGATCCTTGGTATCCCATTTTGGAGTGGATATACTTCGGAGGAGTGAGAATCTATTCTTATTTTAATTTTTCTGTTTGTCATCAAATTCTTGATGTAGTTTAATATTTTAGGACCTATTTTTCATTCTAAAAGATGGTCTAGAATGGTGTGTACTCCGATTTTATCATATGCTTTAGTAAAGTCGAGTGAGATGATTGACAAATGCTTTTTTTTGGGATCCTCCCTACCCCGTGATCTGATGGTCTAGATATACTATATAATCAGACCCTGATTTACCCTTTCTAAATCCGATTTTCTGGCTATGTAGTAGCTTGCAGGAAACAAACCACCATAGCCGATTAGCTACTACTTTGTCTAATAATTTTGCGTAGATCGGATTTAAAGATATTGGACGGTAGGATTTGATGGAGGATTTGTCTTGGTGTGGGTTATGTATAGGGAGGACGAGACTGTTTTTGTACATTTGAGGAATTTGTTTGCTCAAAATGTTCTTATAAAGACAAAGTAAACGGGTTTTCATGGCCGCCGGTAAGTTTTTTATCATGGGGTAAGAAATTCTATCGATACCTGGGGTGCGACCCTTAAGTTTTGACAGAGCTATAAAGAGTTCTATGGGAGTTATATCGTTTTTTATTTGGAGCGCAGTTTTGCTTGGGGTTAAGCTTTTGATCGATGTTAAGGAGGAGTATTTGTTGTCTTAAAATGATTGTGTAAAGTTGGTGTTGCTGGCTTCCTTTGACCAGTATTTTCCAAATGAGTTGGCTATTGCAAGTTTATAGGTTGTGGTAGTTTGGATTGGATCTTGTAAGCCCATACTGTGTATCGGAAGGTGTGATTTTAAGCCGCAAAATCGACGTATAGTGTGCCACAACTGTCCAGTGGGTGTATGGGGGTAAATGGGGCCTGTAAACTTATGCATTGCTTTGTTTTTGGATAAATTCTCTCTTAAACAGAGCGTTTACTCTTTTGTAGCTTATTATGTTTTCAGTTGTTATGTGTATTTTTACTTTATTCCCAAAACGATTTCTATCTTTCTACAATCTTTTGATTTCTTTGTTGCACCAAGGGTACATTTTTTCGTATTGTAGTTCGTTTGAGGGATTGTTTCATTTGCGCTTTGTAGTATGATTTTTTTTAGCGTGGCCGCTGCTTTATTTGTAAAAGGTTTTCCAATAAGAGATGTTATTTTGATATTCAAAGAAAAATGTTATTTTTTATGTTGTCGGACGTTTATTTTATTATAAAGAGGAAGGTATACCGTTAATAGTGGAAAATAATTGCAAGTGGCTGCCCTATGCCCTCGATAGCCTCACGAGTCCCATCTTTGAAGTCTTGAATCGACCCTGGGCTGTTGGTGTAAACCTTCTCTCTCACGTGGCCCCAAAGTAAAAAGTCACAAGGTGTTAAATTACAAGATCTCGGTGGCCAATTTTGATCACCTTATCAAGAGATAACACGGTCCGGAAACTTTTCTCGTAAAAAATCAATGGTACGTTGCTTGTGTGGCACGTAACGCCGTCTTGTTGAAACAAACGTTGTCCAGATCAATACCATTCAATTCCGGCCATAAAAAATCGTTAATCATCTCTCGATAGCGCAATCCATTCATTCACAACGCCTGTTATTGGAAAACCCTTTATTATTGCCGTGTGGTTTAGATTGACATAGTATATTCGCTAGGGTGTTAAATTTTTCCCAATTAGCTTTATTAAGGTTACCTGGGTCTGATATTTATTGTGGTGTTTGATTTGTTGTTAAAGATGGTTGTGATTATTGGGAAGTGGTCGCTGCCGAAAATGCGGGATTCTACTTGCCAATTACTTTGTAGGACTATGGGAAGTGAGGCTATGGTTAAATCAACATGAGTGGGTTGGTGAGTCATCGTTCAAAAGAATTAGTCTTGATTGGCTAAGGAATTTAAAGAGCTTATTATCTCTGCTATTGCTTTTAGGGGATCCCCAGTTTGGATGCCAACTATTAAAGTCACCGGTAATTAAAATTGGTGCTTGCAAGCTGTCAAATATATCTTGAAGGTTTTTGGTATTGAAATTTTTGTTTGGGGAAAGGTAGATGGAACTAATTGTAAATTTGAGTACGGACTGTATTTGTATACTAACTATGCATATATATCAAAAGTGTTAGTGGTATGGTTTATTATTTTATGCTGTATGCATTTATGTATAAGAATAACAGATCCTCCAAGTGAGTTGCAGGGGTTTGTGGATGTGTATATATATTATAATTAATAGGCGTTGGCATTGGTATCGAGTTTTGGATGTGTGTCTCTTGCAGGGTAATTACGTATGGTTTAATTTGTGTGAGTAATATTTGTAGTTCGTTGTAATTGTTTTGGTACGATTTTTAGTGAGTGTCATTTATATGTAGAATCGATAAGTGTTCGTGTTTTTGTTTTAAATTAACTAAATAAAGATTTAATAAATATTTATATAAGGTATAAGTAAATTAGAAATAAGTATGTATAAGTAATTTTAGTTTTAGGAATATTAGGGTAATTAACGTTTTGATTAGTTGGGTTACATTTTTTTGTTAACTTTTTTATCTGTGATGGTAATCGTTTCTATGTGATTTTGATAGGATTTTTATCTTCTGCTTTGATGTCTATGTGGATTCTAAGCTGTCATTTGTCTCTGATTCGCTCATTACATCTGAATATTGCATGTCTTTCCTTTCCATGCTATTTTGAGTGAGAGAAGTGGTAGTTGGTGCGGTTGGCTTTGTTGGTAGTTGTGTTGGCTATATTGCGAGTGGGTGATTGAAGTGTGGTGGGTTTTGATGTTCTGATTGTGAGATGAGTGTTGTTTGTTTAGATGTACAGGGTTTGATTGAAAAGTAATGAGCCTTATTTTTTTAAGCAGTTTTATTAAACCTTTTGGCTCATACAACTAATATTCTTCAAAATAGGACCCTTGAGCGTCAATATACCGCTGGTAGCGGCCCTTCCACTGCACGAAACATTTTTTAAACTCATCCGCCGGAATCGCGTTCAATTCGGCTGTCACAGTTTAACTCTTCACTGATCTCACGTAGATTAGCACGACGGTCAATGTTCAAAAATTCACGAACCCGGTTCACATCTTCGTCTGTTTGCGTCGTCGAAGACCTTGCAGATCGCTGTTCGTCTTCGACGTCCTCTCGGTCTTCCTGTTAAGGAGCACAACAAAATGCTCGGCAAGCAGTTTCTGCTTGGGTGTCACCGTAGGCCTCACCCATGCAGACACCTGCTCGAGCCTGAGCCACCTCCCAGGCACATCAGGAGACACTTCCTCAACTACGTGGACGAGATCCAGGACAAAACTGACAGACCACTCCAGGATCAGACAGTGTACAGACAGGTCATTAACGACATTCATCGGGAGACCCTTACCACCTTCTTAAGCTCCCGACCCCCGAATGTCGTTATCGGAGTCCAACCACCACCTATCGCAGACGAAGAGCTCCAGCTTCCCCGAGAGTCCCGCGTAACCTTGGCACAATTATGTTCTGGATACTGTAGCAGGTTAAACTCCTATCTATCTAGAATCGACATACTAAACATATGTCCAGCATGTGAAGGCACCCCGCACGACACTAACCACCTCTTCACATGCCCCATCAAAACCACTCATCTAACACCTCTCTCCCTCTGAACCCAACCCGTCGAAACAGCCAGTTTCCTGGGCCTACCGTTAGATGAGCTAGACGAAGACGACCGGTAATTACACTACACTGACAGGGCGAAGATACTGCTACAACAACAACAACAACAACAAGCTCTTTATTTAATATTTATTCCATTCCTTTTTTTTGACATGTATTAAGTCTTCTTAACTAATAGGCAATGCGTAGTCAAAACTTAAAACATATTTTCTGAACAATTCGAATAATAATAATCATATAAATAGTATTTCTAAATTTTATTCTACTTTGAGCTTCGTTATGCGAAATTGCGTTAAATTTTCTAATCTCTATACTTTAAAATTATTATACACCCTTTTATACGCTTCAATTTAGAATATATATATATATATATATATATATATATATGTATATACATATATATAATTGGCACGTATACCTCTTTTTTTTTGGGAGTTTGACCGAGCTCCTCTTCCTATTTGTGGTGTGCGTCTTGATGTTCCACAAATGGAGGGACCTACAGTTTCCATCCGACTCCGAACAGCAGAGGAGCTTTTTCATTCATCGAGATTCGGACCTACGTTCACACTGAATTCCAAATGGTAGTCACGCATCAAGCCACTGGGCTACGGCGGCCGAATATAATATGCCACATGTATTTGGGGACTACGCCATAACTTAATAAGTAGAATTGAATATGTTTAAACAGTTTTTGTGAGGCCAGCACTATGCCGTTTACTCATAATTAATCTCAAGTCATTGGAAACTAGAAGGTCCTGCTCTCTTTACTTTTGTGTTTAGCCTTGCTACCGGTGTTATAGAATGCCCCTTTCAATTGGCACAAATTAATTTCAATTTATAAGACTGATTATGCACGAAATGCTCCTATTACTCGTTCTTTAATTGAGTTTAATTTAATCTCCAATTTTATCTTACTTAATTTTGCTTAATAAAAAATGCGCTTATAAATCTTCTGTGTTTTTACTTTTAGCTTACTTCATTATAACCTTTACTTTATATTAATCATCAAAATTTAAGTTTTTACTTTGTTAATTAGTGTGTTAATAAACTGAATAAATAAATAAATAAATAATACACTTCTACATCGATGGTCATATTTTAAAAAATCGTGCAACATGGCAGTTGTGGTTGCAACTCAGAAGAATGCCTATATCCTTCGCATAAGCCATATATGCTTAGGAAAATAACACATGAGCTGAAAATTCCTGAGAAAACACTTTTTTTTTGTTCAAAATTACCTTTATTCATCAACGTAATTTTAAACAAGAACAACGCAAACATTCCACCACCACTCTAACATATCAATACCAAATAAGCCTCAGTTTCAGCCATAACCTCTTCATTCGAGCGAAATATCTTAGTATGATACTAACTGAAAAAGAGCTGCATGCAATAAAACTAGTGCCATCTCTGTGTTAGGCCCAAGACTGTTACATTATTCGAGAGTCTATAACACTATTTAATAGAAAACATTCAAATTATTTTGTTTTTGCGTCAGACACTTGCAACGAGCGAGCGAATATAAAAGTTCCTATTTTCCAGTTCCCCTATTATCTTCTGCTTTAGGCCTAGATTTCGACGTGTCAATCTTGCCTCAAATACTTCTCATCAGGGATGGTATTGAAACCAACCCTGGACCAGAGGTATTCTATTGCTGCGTTTGCCATAAATGGCTCCACCCGAGCTCCACCTCGGTTAGGTGCAATAATTGCAACTGGTGGAGCCACCTTAAGACCTGCTCACGCCTTAAATCCCACAGGGAATGGTCCACACGGTATGTGGCCACGTGTTGCTCCCGCCACCAAGCGTCCAATGCCTCAACGACTACTACATCCCCTGGTAGGCCGGCACTACCAACCGCCACCAAAATCCATACCTCCACGGTAAGGAGCTTATCGGCGCAACACAACTCCCCAAACATAGCCAATCCCCTTCCCTCCTGCTCCAACCCCAGTGCGGGGACAAACTAGCAGCTTTTGGTACATTAGAATATGCCGTGTTCATTTTGAGACCTTACCACCAATTATCTATCGACAGAATTGAACGAGTTCAAAAAGTTTTTTTAAGTATGCTCTTTCTTCTCTAAATTTCTCTGATCGTTTCCCGTCATATAAATCTCGCCTTCTTCTTCTTAACTGGCGCGATAACCGCTTACTCGATTTTGGCCGAGTTTAACAAAGCGCGCCAGTCGTTTATTTCTCGTGCTAACCGGCGCCAATTGGACACACCAAGTGAATCCAAGTCCTTCTCCACCTAATCTTTCCAACGCAGAGGAGGCCTTCCTCTTCCTCTGCTACCACCAGCTGGTACCGCATCGAATACTTTCAAAGCCGGAGCGTTTGTATCCATTCGGACGACATGACCCAGCCAACGTAGCCGCTGGATCTTTATTCGCTGCGCTATGTCTATGACGTCGTAAAGCTCATACAGCTCATCGTTCCATCATCTGCGATATTCGCCGTTGCTAACGTGCAATGGTCCAAAAATCTTACGCAGAATCTTTCTCTCAAACACTCCAAGCGTCGCTTCATCGAATGTTGTCATCGTCCACGCTTTTGCGCCATACGTTAGGACGGGCATGATGAGAGCCTTGTAGAGTGTTAGTTTTGTTCGTCGAGAGAGGACTTTACTGCTCAGTTGCGTACTTAGTCCAAAGTAGCACTTGTTGGCAAGAGAGATTCTACGTTGGATTTCAAGGCTGACATTGTTATCGGTATTAATGCTGGTTCCTAAATAAACGAAGTCTTACACAACCTCGAAATTACAACTGTCTACAGTGACGTGGGTTCCGATTCGCGAATGCGCCGACTGTTTGTTTGAAGACAGGACGTACTTCGTTTTGTCCTCGTTCTCCACCAGACTCATTCGCTTTGCCTCTTTATCCAGTTTGGAGAAGGCAGAACTAACAGCGCGGTTGTTAAGACCGATGATATCGATATCATCGGCATCATCGGCATGGTCCAATATAAATCTCGCCTCTAATTAATGTCAAACAGCTAGAAAGTAGAAGATCGATTTTGCCCCTGTCTTTTCTGTTTAGAATTATCAGGGGGGAGGCTGAATGTTCTTCTCTTCTAGAAATGGTTAACTTTTCAGTCCCTACCAGGTCTTTACGAATTAAATATCCGTTCCATTTGAAAAGGCGGAGAACATATTATGCCTGCAATCCTTGTTGTTGTTGTAGCAGGAAAACATGCCACATACACCCACTGGGAATGCTGCTGGAGTAACAATCCTTGGCCGAAAATAAATCCGAGTCGTTCCGGTAACGTAGAACCGACTGTCATGGGAACATGGGCCTGCAAAGCTCCAATTGCTCGCTCTCTTCATGAACTCAATGGGATCTCGAATACTATTGAATTTGTATTTACTTCATCTAAGATATGCTTTTCTGCTGAATCAAACCCTTTATTGGAATTTAACTTATTTTTTTTCTTTTTGTTAAATATACTTTTGTTATAAGTTTCCGATTTCAGAAATAAATAAATAAATAAAAAAGATGGCGAAGTTATCATGTAAGTATCTAAGTAAAATAGGGTAATAATGAATTATTTCATAGAAGAAACGGATCCGTCATAAATTTAATTGACGAAACACATAACTTTGAACATACACCTTACTTGACTACGCCTGACCCATGTAAATTTTGAGTTTCTTCTGTACTTATTTAAATTAACCATTATAATATTTAAAGGGTTTTTAAATAATTATTTTTCTTTCGAAATGATTTGTGTAAATTTTTTTGTTACTTAAAATTTCTAGAGCGAGTAACAATATCCTGCTAAGAGAGCCTATTTGTCAAAAGGTAACGAGAAAGTTGTTGTGGAACAACATCAAGACGCACGCCACAAATAGGAGGAGCTCGGCCAAACACCCAGAAAGAGTTAATTGCTCGCAAGACCCCACTTTTGAAGGTGCGTTAAGGCATACAAAGAGAAAAGAAGTGACTTCAGATTGGAATACCATTCAAAATAGAAATTCTAGAGTTCTAGTATGCAGGACTAGGTCCGGTTTGCAAACTATACTTTTCGGAATTTTGTTCACTTAGTTATTTCATCCGTCCTACTGTCGAGCTCAATCAAGTACATGCTCCGAAAGTTTTTTGCAAAATACTTTTCCGTAATTGTATAAATATGTAAGTGCAACGAGGTAAGTATAATAAAAATCCGAAAACATTTAAGATTTTCATACGACAAAATAACAATAAGAAAAATTATCCTCTAAAGTAGATGCCAACTTAATTTAAAAATAAACTTTAATTCATTCAAAGAACAGTAGTAAACAATAGAAAATATTAATCAGCAAATACTTAAATGTTTATAAAAAAATGAATGCAAGTTTTGTCGAGAAACGGGGAAAAATTTATATTAGGAAAACAATGCCATCGGCAACCATGACTTGATTATCTTCAGTCATTTGATGCATGGCAGCTTCAATTTCAGAATTAGAAAACTGTTCGGAATTATTTTCATTAATTGTAGTGGTGATGCGTTCAAGAGATAAACTCTGTTCGCGCGCTTCTCGGAACAATCTTTGCAAACTGTTTTTAAAACTGCTCAACCTTGCATTCGATATAGAAGGAGGTGTAACTTCGGCCGAACTGTGTGAGCCTTGTGTACTTTCTTCGTTCGATTGTAGTCCTGTAGCCCCTGCAGCGTTTGACTTACGACCTGACAAGGAACGTCTTGTTTCACGGCGAGTTAAATCACCAGCATCTGGCTGAGGAGTTTCTATATCTTCATCAGTGTCATAGGCAACACTGGAGGGCTCTTGTTGTGAAGACTCTCTGCGTGTTCGCTTATTTTTTCGAGCAGACGACTTTTCGTTGCTATTAGTTTCTTCAGCATCGGAAATTGAACCGTCACGGCGACGTTTGTTGCCCTTTTCTTTTTCCAATACTTTCTTAAAATAAGCAAATTGCACTAACTCTATAGCAGCTTCAGCATCATCGGCGGTTACAGTTTTTGACATACGAGCCCGCGCATGTGCTGTGGAAAGTCGAATGAGAGTTTCTAATGTTCGAGCAGTTACTGGTTGTGTGCGTGCAACATCAGACTGAATATTTTCTTGAGAACGCAAACAGGAATACTCAGTAGCAATAGCTTCACAAGCTTGTTCGCTCAGCTTTGGTTTCATGCATTTTGCAATATGAATATATTTACGCATAAAATCGACAGATAAAATTTTGTCTTGTCGCCTTCGTGATCTACCATGTAGCAAAGGATCATATTTTTCATAGATTTCAGTTTCTTTTTTCTGAAAATTTGGAAAATTAAAATAAAATCAGAATTCCTAATATTTTATATATACCTCGTCTGAATTTGAAGCAAAAGATAAAGAGTCGGCATAAGTGCTTCCCATTGAGAGAGGTTCACCATCTGTTTCTTTTGAATTGCTGAAAAAAAATTAGGAAAATAGTTTCCCCGTCAAATAACATATCAAATGAATAGTATTTTTACCGATAGCGGTGCATCCGGACAACGTGATCTGAAATCATCTGATCAATATCGCTATCAATTACATCCAACATTACGAATAATAAGTCAAAACGGGAAAGAAGAGAATCTTGAAGACCAATATTCTCCATTGGTGTCTTGTATTGGTCATACTATAAAAACAAAAACTTGTTAGCATTAATTTAAGTTCTAAAAACCACATGCATACTCTTCCATAGACTGGATTAGCTGCCGCTAAAACTGAGCAACGCGCATTTAATGAAGCATGTATACCAGCTTTTGATATCGTTACACGCCCTTGTTCCATAACTTCGTGAATTGCTGTACGATCTATGTCACTCATCTTATCAAATTCGTCGATACAAACAACGCCTCGATCTGCTAAAACCATTGCACCCGCTTCTAAACGCCTCTCGCCAGTTTCCTGGTCAGTCGTTACAGCAGCCGTTAAACCTACGCCACTGGAACCACGACCAGTTGTGGGAATCGCCCTAGGCGCGGTGTTTAATACATATCGCAATAATTGAGACTTTGCTACACTTGGATCGCCTATAAGGAGAACATTGATGTCACCACGTAAACGAGTGCCATTTGGCAAAACCTTTTCTACACCTCCTAACAACAAACATAATATTGCTCGCTTTACGAAGGCATGCCCGTGAATTGAAGGTGCTAAGCTTTTTGCTAACAAATCAAAAATGTCATTATTCTTAGCGAGTTTTTTGCACAGAATGATGTCTTCGCGACTAATATCCATATTACTATCTTTACTTAATAGTGATATATTATTGGCTAGCAACACTGTGCGAAAAGTTCCAGATGTATATCCTCCAAACTTTCCTGGTAGGCAACGGTAGCTGCCTACGATCTGTACACGATCTCCAGGTTTACAACGATCCACCATATCGTCGTCGCATATGATATCTACAGATCGAGGTAACTGACCAGCCGGAGCCTTTTCAGGCATTTCTTGTATGGTTATTGTTTGATGGTCTTTATACACAGAAAGTCCAAATTCTGTCTCTAACAAATTCCCCTCATCATCTTTTGTTGGATAGATAGCACTAGAAGGTACTGCTTCAAACGAAGTCAAATCCGTATATTTCCTTTCCATTACTTTTTTTGTAGCTGGACAGTAATGTACGCTTCGCACGACCTTGGGATGGATCAAGGAAACTTTAGTAACAATACCTTCAACGCATACTAAATTTCCCAAATAACTATCAAAAGAAAAACAAATACGATTACATGTTATGCCAATTTTTATATCAATGAAATGAAGAATGAAGCTTAAAATAAATGCGATATACTAAACTTACATTGATGTTAAAGAACGTGGTGTAACATGACGATTTCCAAAACAACCTTCAAATCCAACGAAGAAATCTTCATGTTGCTTTGCGTAGGTAGGATCAATGGTCGCAACATATTCTTTTAACGCTCGCCCAAATGCTAACTGTTCGTCACAAGCATTCGAAAGAAGACCTTGAGCGCGCTGCGGATTTTTACGTTTCAAATCATTAATGTTGACGATCAATCGGCGGCTCTTTTCAGCAATCATGTCTTTAATTAGCCCTGAATAAATGCCCTGATCCTCTTCATCATCCAAAAAGTCAACGTATTCACGCTGTATATCCCTAATATAATGCTCCGTCTCCGCCATAACTAATCTTTAATATTTAAAAGCCCAAAAATTACAAACGCAAACCAAAATGTCGACAGCGTTTTGTTCGCTACACAATATTACACTCATATGCCACAAATTGGCGCGCAATTTGTAATCTTATAAGTGTAACAGACTGTTTACACGCTTCAAGAGGTGCGTGATGAATTTTGACAACCCAGGCGATTTACCCGAGGCGATTTTTTTACAGCCTTTTCTGTAAACAGCCTGCTTAACAAGTGAAATACAGTTAAAACGTGAAGTATAATGTTCTTAGCATTTCAAAATCACTGTAGGAAAAATTTGATTACTTTTATTATATATTACACTAATAACAATAGTAAACGAACTCAATCGCTATAATTTCAAAATGGACGGATACATACATAGGCCAGATGGTAAACGGACTCACGGTTGCTCGGAGAAAAGTTGACTTTCTACTGTGGTGGAGGTTAAGGTATATATTAGAGAAAATCCTGGATCAGCACATAAGAAAGGTACATCCGAAGGACCGACCTCGGTGCACTAAACAAATCCACGAATAGTGCAATGCATACATTACTGCAAAAATAGAAAAAGTAAATGTGGAGCAGATGCATAAATCAAAGAGGTAGAACTTGGGTAGTACCTAATTGGTGTCACTCTAAGTAAAGGGTGTTTTTTTAGAGGTTAGGTTTTCAAGATGAAATAAAACGTATATAATTTAATGTTATGGCCAAGAATTTAGCTTTATTATAAAGATAAGGGTTTGCCATTATGTTTTAAAAATGATTTCGGGCAAGTGGCCGCCGCGGCTGGCTCGAATAAATTCCAGCCGAGAGGCCCAATTTTCGACCACTTTTTGCAGCAATTGGGGCCGTATGTCAGCAATAACGCGCCGAATATTCTCTTCCAAGACGTCAATCGTCTCGGGCTTATCTGCGTAGACAAGCGACTTCACATAGCCCCACAAGAAATAGTCCAGCGGTGTTATATCGCACGATCTTGGAGGCCACGCCACAGGTCCACGGCGCGAGATAATGCGCTCACCAAAAGTTTCCTTCAATAAATCGATTGTTGCGTTGGCTGTATGGCATGTAGCGCCATCTTGTTGGAACCAAAGGTCGTCCACATCAACATCGTCCAATTCAGGCACGAAAAAGTCATTAATAATGGCTCTATAGCGCTCTCCATTGACTGTAACATTATGGCCGGCTTCATTTTTAAAGAAATATGGACCAATGATTCCCTCTGCCCATAGAGCACACCAAACAGTGACTTTTTGAGGATGTAACGGCGTCTCAGCAATGGCTTGTGGATTATGTTCACTCCAAATGCGACAATTTTGCTTATTGACATACCCATTCAACCACAAGTGAGCTTCATCGCTGAACAAAATTTTTTTGTGAAAATCGGGATCGGTGGCCATCTCGTTTTGGGCCCAAATTTGCACAATTTGCAAACGTTGTTCAGGTGTAAGTCTATTCATTATGAAATGGCAAACCAAACTGAGCATAAATCAAGTGACAGCTGTCAAAAAGACCATCTACGAAAAAAGTAGTGCCAACTTGAAAACCTAACCTCTAAAAAAAACACCCTTTACATGAGTGATGTGGAGCAAAAAGCTATTGTAACCCAATTTACTATACAAAAATTCAAATAATTAATGCTCAATTAATATTTAATTGGTAAAAGATATAATAAATAACAAATATTTTTAATATATTTCTTAACCATAATAATGCTGTTTTCATGGGAAATATCAAAATTTGTACGACTTTTTGATACGATTTTCTATAAAATTTAATCTTTTTTATGCAACCATTTTATATAAAGGAGCGTTTTGACGACCTGCTGAAACTGTTTTTACTTATGGGTATTTACCAACGATGATAGATTACCAGAAGCTCCGTAGGAAAAGGAAACGTTATTGATTATAACAAATTTTATTTTAGTTTCATTTACCAGTTTCCCATACTGCAAGGAACAATAGCCACTCCCTCCTAATCGACTTACATATTCCATAACTAATGTAATAATATTACTAGTTTATCATTTGTGGTACATATTTGCCTGAATATTACCATTAAAAGTTGTGCTTGCATATTTAGTTCTACCCTAAATACTCTAAATTCACATTCACTTGTGCACAAGGGTCAATTTATTTATTATTTATAAATTATTTCACTCGATCGTCGGTACCCAAATCGAGTAAGTGAAACTCGTAATTAATCTTTACCGTTCTTTGTTTGTTTTTTGAAAAAGTTGATGAATTAAATAATCTATGTTTTTTGTTTACCACACCACACACGCGTATATATCTTTACACTTAATGCATCTTAAATATATTATAAGACTTCCAAAATTACAAAAAAAAATTAAATTCACGTTTGTGTAAATGTAACTTGATCAATTCCATTGCGATTCCATTTAGCTCCTTCTCTATATCCATACAACAAACAAATTAAATTAAAATTTTCTTTTGAAAAATGCAACCATTCCATCAGTATTTTCTAATGACGTTGTCACGTTAAACTATCGTCAGTAAACCGATTTTACAGATAACCTCTTTTTTATTTTTTTGATAATATAAGCGCGGCTTCGGTAGTCTAGCGTAAGTGCACTAGCCTGCTATCCTAGAGGTTGTGGGTTCGAATCCTACGTAAAGAACGGCCCTCGCACTTTTGTAAATTTATCTACTTTCCCTGTAACTTATTATTTCCATCCTTACTACCGCGCAATTGTTGGCGCTCCAAGCATTAAGAAGGCGTTGTTCCTAGGCAACGGCAGGTAATATATTTTTCAAAATATCACCAAACGTTAATGGAAATTCTTGTTTTCAATGCACTTGTGAGACCTTATAATTTGCATATATAAACTTGAAGACTTAATAAGGATGTTTCAAAATTTCAATTTTTGCGGTAATTGACTGTTTGCGATGGAGTACACGAGATTCCGCTTTTTCAAGCCAGGAATTGAAGTCCACGTTATTTAGTTATTTAATGTTGTTTTTATTTTTTTAATTATATAGATTTGTGAATATAATCAAGTAGATCAGAATATACAATGTATACAGAGCTATACAATAGATTTGCCCTGGGTCTAGCTCTAGAAGAAATATGCCTATTAAGGCAATTCTCACAAGGTATCTTCGTATAGCATGGTTTGTTTTTTGTTTTAATTTGTGATTTGTTGCCTTGTTTGCTTATTTACGTTGTCATTGACGCTTTGATATTTAAAACACCGAATCGTAAAAACAAAATTCATGCAAATGTTATCGTTACCCTACCGAGGTCACCTAGTATGAATTCGCCTTAACTCCATTATAGGTTTTACAGCGTCATCTTTATGTAAGTTTTTTAGTTAAATTTGACGTTTAAGAATATGACATATGACATATTTTTGCAATTAAGATTGCTGCCTTTTTTTGTGTTAATTGGTTGAAATTTGATTAGTAAGTCCGTGAAATAAAGTGGATTCAATCTGATATTGAAATACTAAAATAATGACATTTAACTTTAGAGAAATGAGTTGGTCAGGTGTGTTTTGAGTTTTTGCGAATACTTGCAATATTTTGCATGTATTTATAAGGCGTTAGATTAGATATGATTTATATGATTTGCTTAATGTACCAAGTATTTTCTGTTTATTTTAGATGTTCGTGATCAATTTCGGAAATATCGTGAGGATAATGAGCGTCGTAGTGATGAAGTTATCCAACTGTGGGAAGCAGTATTAGAAAATCGAGTCCAAAAGACTGGCAACGAAAGGCACCTTATATTGGAACAAGTAATACTTGCCGCTTTGGACACGTCACGATTTGATATTGCAGGAAAATGCATAGAGCAACTGAGCACGGAATTTCCTGATAGCATGCGGGTAATGAAATTCGAAGCCATGCGCCTGGAAGCTATGCAGATGTATGATGAAGCTAATGATTTGCTCGATGAAATCATTGCAAAGGATGAAACAAATGCTGCACCTCGGAAACGAAAAATAGCTATATTGAAAGCAAAGGGAAAACGTACAGAGGCTATTAAAGAATTAAGTGAATATTTAAAAACGTTAGTATTAATTAATAAAGTACATGTGGCTGTTTCAATAGTTCTGGCTTTCTTTATAGGTTCATGTCTGACCAAGAAGCGTGGCATGAGCTATATGCATTATATTTGGCGGAGGGTGATTATTCAAAAGCAGTGTTCTGTTTGGAAGAAGTTTTACTGCATAACCCACATAGCCATCTTATACAACAACGTATTGCAGAGATCCGATATACAATGGTAACTATGAGTCTATAAGTATACCCACATACATCTAACGAAATCTTAACGTTGAATAATATATTTATAAGTATACGAGTATATCGCAATTTTTGAAGTTATATGAAATAACCTTATTATTATGGTTATTCATGACTCCTATTTCATAAATTCTTAAAAAATTTCGAAGTGCAAATGCTACTGTGTTATCAAGGTGCATTATACAAAGTGTGATTAACTACTCAATGCGACTCTTTTTTTAAGTTACTATAATGCAAAAAAATATATATTTATAGGTGTATAATTGGATCTCACACACTTTATTGGTAGTTTGGCCGAGCTCCTTCTCCTATTTGTGAAGTGCGTGCATTTTAATGTTCGTCTAATGGGGGGGGGGACGCCGTAGCCGAATGGGTTGGTGCGCGACTACCATTCGGAATTCACAGAGAGAACGTCGGTTCGAATCTCGATGAAAACACCAAAATTAAGAAAAACATTTTTCTAATAGTGGTCGCCCCTCGGCAGGCAATGGCAAACCTCCGAGTGTATTTCTGCCATGAAAAAGCTCCTCATAAAAAATATCTGCCGTTCGGAATCGGCTTAAAACTGTAGGTCCCTCCATTTGTGGAACAACACCAAGACGCACACCACAAATAGGAGGAGGAGCTCGGCCAAACACCCAAAAAGGGTGTACACGCCAATTATATATATATATATAATATAATGGGGGGGACCTACAGTTTTAAGCCGACACCAAGCAGCAAAGTGTTTTTGTGACGAGCTTTTTCATAGTAGAATTACCCTCGGAGGTTTGGCATTGCCTGCCGAGGGGCGACTGTTATGAGAAAGACTCCATTATTGGTCATTCATGCTCGGACATTCGAGCCTGTACACTTTCAAATCGTAGCAACCCAATTGACTACAAATATAAATAAACGAATTAAAATAGGTACAAATTTTGTTCAATTTGGCATTATAGTATATTTCTAATGGTAGCACTGTCAAATTCTATCACACTTTGTTGCATATATTTTGTGTGGGGAAAGGAGAGTTATCGGCCGATAAGAATCCCCCTTGGTTGGCAGGTTTCCCAGGTTTCAGTAGGGGGACCACTCTCCCTGATTTCCACTTGTTAGGAATTACGAGAGTGGCCAAGGACATATTGAAAACCCTTGTGAGGTACTCTACTCCCAATGGACCCAGCTTTTTATACATCAGCATTTTCAGTTCGTCAGGACCAATGGCTTTAGATGCTTACATCTATTTGATGTCCCCCTGAAGCTCATCACTGGAGAAAGGAAGTGGCGCACTGTTGTTCGTAAGTTTGTGCAGCCGTCTGGTCTCACGACGCTTAGTTCTATCGACGCAACCGTGAAGGTGATATCCACTTTGTTGTTGTGCTTCGTCGGGTTCGATAGGGACCTTACGCTGTACCAGGGCTCACTCACACCAGAGGTAAAGTTGCAGGTCTTCAGATGTTCTTCCCATTTAGTCCGCTTATGTTGGATTACCGGTTGCCGGATCTCCAAATTGAGATCCTTTATGCGAGGATCCCCGGGATCGGCTTGGCGTAGGTGGTCACGCTCGTTTGCTAGAACATCTGCTCCAGCTGGAAAACCCGCAGCAGCTGTGAGCATCTTGTGGAATGCGCGTTCGCCTAGGCGCACATCGGTGGGATGGGGAGAGCGGCCAAGGTGTTCTCGGTAAATTGCGTGAATCTGGCCCTATTAGCTTTGTTAAATTTTGTGTATATCTGGTGATACGCGGAAACAAAGTCGGTATATCTCTCGATCGAAATGATAATGGGCAAGTGGTCTGATGCAAGCGGTAGCATATGTCGTCAGGTATTTATTTATCAGACCAGCGCTAGCAGTTCTTATGTCAGGCGAGCTGCTGCAATTGCCCACTACCCTGGTGGGGCGTCATCGTTTACTGTGCTAAATGTCGAATCGTCTATCCGCTCTGCCAATTGATGTCCCCTATGATCGTTTGGTAGGCTTGAGTGCCAAAGATCGTGATTCTTCTTCTTCTGATTAGCATACCAATTTCAGGATGATATCCTGCCAGG
The DNA here is from genome assembly GCF_028408465.1 of Anastrepha ludens. Classification (NCBI taxonomy): domain Eukaryota; kingdom Metazoa; phylum Arthropoda; class Insecta; order Diptera; family Tephritidae; genus Anastrepha; species Anastrepha ludens. The sequence goes on from NC_071498.1 coordinate 76,797,436, forward strand.
CAACAGGTGAAGGGGTATGTATGGGTATGGGTACGGGTATGAGTATGTACATATATTCAATATTTATATTTCGAGCTCGGCATCACCTGGCCGTGTTTCGGTGCACGTTATAGCCACCTCTGGTTATCAGGGAGGAGCTCGCGTAAAGTTTTGTCCCTTCGACCGCAGCTATCTTAATTCCGTGTCGGCTCATGAAGTCGACCATCTCGTCTATCGTACTCATGAGTCCGTTGCAGTAGCTTGAAGCTCCTCGGGAGTATTGTCGTAACTCGGGGAGGGTTGTGGGTCACAGAGGGAGTTTGTTGCACCGGTGGGCTCCTAACTGTTGACGTTTGATTAGTGACGGCAGTTTGAAGTGTCGGCACATTCGACGATGAAGCTGTTGAGGCAGGAGCCGCCTGCTGGCGGGAGCAACTCGTGGCGTGGCCACATACCGTGTGGACCAGTCCCTATGTGTCTTAAGGCTTGAGTGGGTCTTAAGATGGCATCACCCGTTGGAGCCGTTTGTGGCATATGTGCGGGTTTTTCCCGACCAAGGGCTGCCGCCCCAGTAAACTAGCCCTGTCTAGTGTACGGTATTCTAGAAATATTTGGACGTTTCCACGACAGTCAGTTCTACGTTACCGAAATGACCCGGATTTATATCCGGCCAAGGACTGTCACTCCAGCAGCATTCCCCGTATGTAAGTATGTTCATGCTACTACAACAACAAAAACAGAAATATTTGGAGCAAACATATTGCGTAGGATTGCTCCTGTGACGATAGATTGGGGGTGGGGTACGGTACATAGACAGGGCTAGTTTACTGGGGCGGCAGCCCTTGGTCGGGAAAAACCCGAGTCATTCCGGTAACGTGAAACCGGGTGCCATGGGAATGATTCTGTTTAGGTAAAACTGTGTAGGTAAACTGTTACAATATCCTGAATGCAATTGTGCAAATATGACACGGGTCTCTGCATGAATGCTGTTTATAGGCTGTCTGTAATCTGGTAGCTCCAGTGGGTGTTCTGTTAGGTCCTGGGTCGTGTTGCACACCTAAAATGTCCAAAAATGTCAGGAGCATCTGTAGTAAAATATTTGAAGAAGTTGTAGGAGTTCATTAATAAATGGGTGCAATGGTATACCGAAGTTAAAAACGTTGACGACTTCTTCGGATGCGGGGGGGAAAAAATACCTCCAAAGCAAGATCAGAAGATCATTGATTTGTTTGTGACATAGCTAAACTTATGTTAATGTATCCAAAGACACCTTTCGCGGAGAAATCTTCCTTTTGGGCGAATAGTTGCATACGTCGTTCCTAGTGTAATGCGGATAAGCGATGACCTCAAAGAACTGTTAAGCATGCAGTTAAGGCTCATGTTTGGTGCTGCTTCTCCAGAAAAGGATTTGACAATATATTTGTGTTTACCGCCAATTAGAATGCAGTTTTGATGAATAAAATTTACCAGCAAGCATTATAACCGTTAGCTGTGAAGATGTTTGGAAGAACTAGTCAACCTTGGATTTTACAAGAAGACAACGATCCAAAGATTCGAAGCCGAAGGGTGGAAAGTGGAAGAGTGTAGAGTGGGAATAGCAAAATGGGATTGAAAAATTGAACTGGGCCTGATGTCAAATCTATTGAAAATGTTTGGGCAATAGTTAAGCCAAAACTCAATAAGAGGCACTCAAATAAGGGCGTTCAAACAGTTATCAAGTCAAATTTGGCTGTTTTGGAGTCGATTACCTGCACAACTTGGGCAGAAATTAACACAAAGTATGAGTCGAAGATATGAAGCATTGCGAATAGTAAATACGATGAGCCCATACAATGCAGTTTGTTAGAATCGGAATGGTCAAATAGTTGCTAAGTTATGGGGGCCACGCTGTGTATTATTTTATGAAGAGGGTTTGCTTGGCAGTAGAAAGTTTGCCATAGCGCTTATTAAAAAATTTGTTCTATCAGCCTGATGTTTTATGCCCGCGGTAGGGATTGTATGTACATTTTGCTTAAATGCCACGATCAAGGCCATAGGCTTTGACTTCCCTCTAATTTTTTGGAAACATTGTGTTCTATTATTAAAATTTAGTTTATGATTACCTAAAATGGCATGCGCACCCAAATTTACAATATATTGCTATCAAATTTGTTTAATATAAAAAAAAATTTGTTAACTTAGCTATACCTCAGTAATAGCATCTCAAGAGAAGTGCGTTTGTAGTTTCCAACCGCTACACTGTAAAGTATAATATATTGTGAGAAAAATTTTATTATTGTGCACTTCACATGCCATGCCTCCCAAAAAATTGAAAAAATTAAAAGTTGACGTATAACTTATTAATATATACAATATATAAAACAAACGTACATGCCCATACATATATTTAAATACATATATTTGTATTACTACTATTATAATTGCTGAACATAAATCTTTATGAATCTAATAATTTAGGGTGGAATAGAGAATGTGGAAATCGCTCGCACCTATTATTCGCAAGCTCTCAAACTGAATCCAAATAATTTGCGTGCACTATACGGCCTATATCTGGTATGTATATGTATATATTAGGTTATTATAAATAACTAATAACTACATATTATTTTCAGTGCTGCAGCTACGTTGCCAATTCTCGCGCCTTGGTTTCGAAGCGCAAAGAAGCACAGAAAATGGCGCAATGGGCATTGGAGAATGCAACAATGCGAACGACAAAATCATCGAAAATTTCTAGCAACGATAAATTAATTTCGGTTCTAGAAAGTACAATGGCTAGCTTAGATATTAAGTCTAATTGACATTGTCCTGAAACATTCGTAATTTTGCTCTAGTAGATGATAATATTAAATACCCGTTTAACTAAGATTTACTTGTACATTCATTGTCAATCCTATAGCCATTACCAATCCCATTGAATGTGAAGTTTAATTATAAGTTAAGCTTAAAAGTTGCGGAAAACATATATCAAGGTTTTTATAAAAGTTCGCTTAACTTTTTGGCATCCGCGATACAGTAAAATAGCATTTCATTGTGAGCAGAGGCTGATTTCGGTTGAATAAACTTTTATTTACAACAATTTGCCAGCCAGCGAAACCGCTGACTTCATACGGCTGATTAAAATTCAATCAACTAAACAAATTGGGATTAAGCATTTTAAAGTTAGAAATAATTAAAACAATTAATTAGCATATTTTCCGTCGTTTACTACTTTAGACATTTAGGTAAAAAGTCATAAAGTCATATAATTTGACTACAGCTCTAAAAATATTGTTTTTATTTTGTAAAAAACCAAAAATGTCGAAACAATCATAACTTTGCAACTTTGAAAAAAAATCTTCTTAATACTTAGTGAGCTGCCCAATTGTTATCTTTGAAAGTGAACAGATGAAAATTTATGAAGTTTGCTCTTGGATAAGTTTCTTTATATACAGCCATGGACAGAGAAATAGCACACAAGACAAACTTCATCTCCAACTTCATTTTCTTCACTATATAACATGTAAATAACATTTTATTCTTTGCAAAAACAATCAATTTATTTATAACATAAAATTTAATTTCAAAAATCAACTGTTTGTCCGTTTGTTTGTTCCTTTCTAATCATTATTGTTCCAATACTACTATAGGGTGGGCCATGTAAAATTTGCTTTTTGAATCGGCTATAAAAAAAAACTAATCAATCTTTTTTCAAACTTTTTTCTTTATTTTCAAAATTGGACATTGTCATTTATGAATGAAAAATAATATCGTTCAAATGACTTTACAGTAGGCCATTCGGTCAACCCAATTTTTAAGCACATTTTCGATTGTTTGGGCTCTAATTTCATGAATGTCAACTTCGATTTCGTGTTTTAAAGCATCAATCGTTTCTGGATGGTTCGCATAGCATTTGGCCTTAACGGCTGCCCACAAAAAATAGTCCAACGGGCTTAAATCACTGCTCCGAGGCGGCCAATTGGTATCGGAATTTCAGCTGATTATTCGGTTTTCAAAAATGGTAGCCAAAAGTTCGAGGGTAACTTTGGCAGTGTGACAAGTTGCACCGTTCTGTTGAAAAAAAATGTGGTCCATGTCATCCTCTTCAATTTTTGGAAACAAAAACTCGTTGAGCATGTCACGGTAACGCTCGCCATTTACGGTAACCGCGGCTCCTCGCTCAAATTTTAATTAAAAAATGTATAGAATCGTATCAGAACCATAAGTTACCTCAATATTTAGGTGATTGGCCACAACTTCTTATAGTTGCATCACATCTTCGGGACATACTCTCCACTTATGTCCTGCATCTGCTCACCGGTATCGAATTCCACTCTTTTTTGATTCCTTCCCATAATTCTTCGGCATTTTTGAAATTTTTCCCCCGATCTGAACCTTTACATCATTCCAAAGCTTTTCTATAGGATTCAGATCGGGGCTTTGAGCCGGCCAATTCAAAACTTCTACACGTTCTTTATTGAACCACTCTTTCACCACCTTTGATGAATGTTTAGGATCATCGTCCTGCATGAATATCCAATTTAGAGGCATATTTTCAAAAGCAAATGGCTCCATTGTACTTTTAGATATATCTAAATAAATATGTTTGTCCATTTTGCTATTAATTCGCACCAATGGACCAACACCATACCACGAAAACGCACGCGAATCCATAACACTTCCTCCACCATGCAACTGTTTTCATAGTGTACCTTGAGTTGTACGCTTGGTTTTTTGGGCGATGAACGAATGATTTTCCATCAGGTCCGATCCTATTAATCTTAGTTTCATGGTCATAGTACTCTTTTCCAAAAATTTAGATCCTTACTTTGCGGCAGCTTTGCAAATGTCAACCGCGCTTGGATATTTTTGTTTTGTAAGAAGTGGTTTCTTCCTGCTAGTTCTTCCATACAAATTGGCTTAATTCAAACGTCTTCTAACCAGTCTACTGGATACATCAAGGTTGTGCTCTTCATTAACTTCCGTCATTATGGCATTTGAGGACTTAAAAGGATCGGCCTTGCATTTCCGTACAATAATATTATCTAATCTTGGCGAGGTTTTACGTGGCGGAGGCTTTCTAATTTTTTTGTTTTGCAAAAAACTTTTGTTTGCTTGGATCAATTTAATAGCACTATGTACCATTTTTCTAGAACAATCTGGTAATTCGGCAATTTTCGATTTGTTGGTGCCTTTTTCAAAAAGATTCCACATAAGTTTTCTTTTTTCAAGAGTGCAATGTACTCCTCGAACCATATTTAAAAAAATTGTTTTAATTTATCACTTGCACAAAGTACACAAAATACTTCAACAAATTGACTGATTATTATTTTATTTAAGAATGAATACAGAAACACAACTGAAAATGTGCTATTTTTTGTCCACGGTGAATGTGCAATATACCAACAAAAACGTGATTAAAAAAAATAGACGAATCGATAACGGTAAATTTCGAACGGGATCAAGAGAGTATTGATATGACTAACAACACATGACCAAATAATTGATCTACTACGCCTGTGTAAAAAAACATTACGGTAATAAACATTTTATAATTACGGTAATAAACATTTTAATATTTCTGCTATTTCTCTGTACATGGCTGTAGCTAAGACATTTTTTTCTTTTTATATTAGTCCAGTCAAAAGAAGATTTAACTTAGTAATTTTAGGAGTATGCGAGTTTATGGTTTTATTATGTAAAGCCCATCACTGTGAACTTAAATTTGAGTTTTCGGAGTCGGGGGTTGTGTCCCGCGGCCGCCATCTTGGAAATAAGGGTGCAACTGGTTTTTTGCGATTATCTCGTGAATTTCGAAAGTTACGAAAATTTTGTAAACTACTTTTTTGTAGATAATAATATTATCTACAACTTTCATTCAAAACTTTTTATTGTAATATAAAATTAATCATAAAAAAGTTATAAACAAAATTACGCGAAAAATTAAGGGATGAATTTTTTTCAAGCGTAATAACTTTTTTTTTATTGATTTTATGGAAAATATACATCAGAGCTTTTTTATAGAGCATTCTTTTGTGAACATTTTTGTCCACAAGTTTTTTTCGCTATCTTTATTTAGTCTTATGATTTTGAGCTGCTAAGCGGAGCAACCATTACATTAGCGAAGCGCGTACATGATTGAACAGGCCGACAAAATTTAACCAACATTCAGACCCAGAAACTAGACTATATATTTCCGAAGGTTTATGATGCGCTGAATCCAAATCTGGCCTCAGAATTGCTCTATCAGCTCTGGTTTTCGAGATATCCTAACCTAAAAGTGCAAAAACACCGTTTTTGCCCATATTTGAGGTTATGTAGCCTTGCAGATGTTTTCTTTCACCAAAATTATAGGATGGCATCTTTAAATACAAGCCTTCTTTTTTCAAATGGGGTTGAGTTTGCTCAAATATCATTTTTATTTTCGCTGAGATATCGCATTTTGAAATTTTCATGTTTCTAAATTTTCCTACACCAGAAAATAGATTGAGATAACATAGACATGATATAGTCGATTACTAATTTTCTTGAATTGAGTCTTATTTTTCTTAAAATTTTGTCTCACACCATAAGTGTGCTGACTCACCACATCCCTACACTATCTAACCCACGGGTACCGAGTTAGACACAGCCCTAACCCCTAGAAACCACCCCTACCATACCGTAAGCAAGTGTAGGGGTGTGGTGAGCCAGCATACTTATGGTGTGAGACAAAATTTTAAGAAAAATAAGACTCAATTCAAGAAAATTAGTAATCGACTATATCATGTCTATGTTATCTCAATCTATTTTCAGGTGTAGGAAAATTTAGAAACATGAAAATTTCAAAATGCGATATCTCAGCGAAAATAAAAATGATATTTGAGCAAACTCAACCCCATTTGAAAAAAGAAGGCTTGTATTTAAAGATGCCATCCTATAATTTTGGTGAAAGAAAACATCTGCAAGGCTACATAACCTCAAATATGGGCAAAAACGGTGTTTTTTGCACTTTTAGGTTAGGATATCTCGAAAACCAGAGCTGATAGAGCAATTCTGAGGCCAGATTTGGATTCAGCGCATCATAAACCTTCGGAAATATATAGTCTAGTTTCTGGGTCTGAATGTTGGTTAAATTTTGTCGGCCTGTTCAATCAAGTACGCGCTTCGCTAATGTAATGGTTGCTCCGCTTAGCAGCTCAAAATCATAAGACTAAATAAAGATAGCGAAAAAAACTTGTGGACAAAAATGTTCACAAAAGAATGCTCTATAAAAAAGCTCTGATGTATATTTTCCATAAAATCAATAAAAAAAAAGTTATTACGCTTGAAAAAAATTCATCCCTTAATTTTTCGCGTAATTTTGTTTATAACTTTTTTATGATTAATTTTACAATAAAAAGTTTTGAATGAAAGTTGTAGATAATATTATTATCTACAAAAAAGTAGTTTCCAAAATTTTCGTAACTTTCGAAATTCACGAGATAATCGCAAAAAACCAGTTGCACCCTTATTTCCAAGATGGCGGCCGCGGGACACAACCCCCGACTCCGAAAACTCAAATTTAAGTTCACAGTGATGGGTTTTACATAATAAAACCATAAACTCGCATACTCCTAAAATTACTTAGTTGGCTATTTTTTTTGTCTCTTTTGACTGGACTATATGTTAGGCCTCGTCTTTTCACAAAGCGTTCGCAAATGGCGAATAGATGAAGCAACTGGTACAAATGAAAATATCTTGGCAACACTGGAATAGAGCTGCCTTAAATTACATATGTTTGTAAGGCAGTGCGTTATACAAGTTTTATGAGGTATAATCGTACTCGCTAGCGGCAGATCTTGTTCGATAACTTAGTTATTTCTTTCGCACGCAAATGTTAGGCGAGCAGAGAAGTGGCGAATAGAAGAGGCCTAGTATAAAATAAGGGGACAACTTTCTAAAACGATTAGCCCTCTTTAGACAATTATAAATGTGTTTTTCTGTTATTACTTGGCATTCGAAAATTCAATGGGTCATATCGAGAATATGATATAGGCTGTGTTCGTAAATGCAACATGACTTGCAGCATAAGCATCAGTGGCAACACTGCAAGTTTGACATTTGATGCTTCTTATACAATTTTTGACAATTTGCAAATACGTTTGTTTGCATTTTTGAACGCGTATAATACTAAAATGGAAATTTTGCTGAATCTAACACTAGACGAAATTTGTGAGCAAAGAAAAGATAGATTTTCTTTAAATTTAAGAAAAAGAAGGCTATTGAAGTCAAAGAGAAAAATGTTTAGTACAAATGTTTGTCTTTAAAAAGAAAAATACCTAAAAACAAATCGTTTATTAAAACAATAAAGTCGTTTCCCGAGGACCTTTTCTATTCCCATTTCCGAATGAATTGGGCCACTTTTAAAGTAAGGTTTTATAAGTTTTATGAAAATTAATAATTTATAGTTTCACTTTAACAATTTGCTGTTGGCGGAGTCATTGAGTGCCTTGTACCATAAACTTCGTCGAAGTCTTCAAAATACCTCCAGGATGTAGCTTCTCTACCGGAAGAATTATTTCTTTTCTTAATGCGCTTGTACGTTACCAAGAGATTTAAGCATTTTCTCTGCGCTGTGGTGCTGTCCAGTCTTATATTGAGATTTACATTTTTAACTTCGGTGAAAACTTTCTTCCACAATACATTTTTTTTCCTTCTACCCGATTTAAACTCGTCCTCCATATTCAACCGTACTCTCAGCAATAACTGTGTCTCCGCATTACTGAGATTTTCACTAAAAATTTAAAAATAATAATTTATACAATTATTATTAACATAATTTAACTAAATTTCAATACAAAAATTAAAATAAAACAGTTTTGCTTACTTTTCATCAGACATCGTAGTTAAATGCAGTAAACAATTTTTTGATAGAAATTATGAGTGACAACTGATAGAATTGTTGTCTTTTTGAACGCTTGATTATTGCAGTGCTGCAATATTGGCATTTCTGAACGTTCTGTTTGTTATGCAATTGTAGTTTGCGCGTCATGTTGCATTTACGAACACAGCCATACTCTGTTGGATAGTCCGTGTTGCTGTTTCGTAATTTTGAAATCCGACGTAGCTGTCAATTTAATGTTTTTACGGAAATTTTGTACGAGGAACAACTAGTGTCGGTGTTGAACGTTTTTTTTAATAGTAAAATAACTTGTATAACGTAAGAGTTATAAAAAATATGTAAATTGAATTGCGCATAAAATAAGATTCAACACATTTTTAGAAAATTGTCAAGACAAAGATCACATCAAGATCACACAGTAGGAAGAAATGGTGGAATGTGAAAGAAAAAGGACGGACATTGCTCGAGCATTTGCAAAGGTGCCAAAAATGATAGGCAGTTTTTTGTGGTAGTGTCACTCAGCATTTGAAGAGCTTGGGCCCATCAACAATAGATAAGCCCATTTTAAAAACGTACGGATAACATTTTCTCTTTGGCATGTTATACAATTGTTGGCTGAAGCAGATTCTTCCTCCTGGGACAAAAAAGCAGCGGCTACATGATATAATTATTATAATTAATAAAATTTTCTTATAATTGATAATAAATCCTGGTTTTAAATTTCAATAATATTTGTTTATTTACATATTTCTGTCAAAACAACTTATTAAGAACTTCGAATTACCTGTTTTTGGTTGGCAATGCGTGAGAGAGATACGAACAAATTCCAGCATACCATTTTTATATTTTGCGGAGCGGAGCTACGAATTTGTAAGTACGAAAATTCGGATTATAGGGGCGATAATTTGTTATCTTAGTTTTAAGCAAACTTTTTCAATTGAAATATTTTGTCAAGCTAATTGCCTAATTATTATAGCGGACTGTAAACATAACGAAATAATATTGAAAAACAGTATGTCATTTGAAGTCATTTATTAGAAACTTCTGAACCTAACCTAATCAGTGTTAAATTTGATTGGAATAAAAAAATATTTCTCACACATAATAATTATGGAGAAACTTATAAAATTAAAGTTGGAAAATAACTCGTGGATTTGTTCGAGAATAATTCACCGCGCAATTGAGTTTGAGGGCGAAAAATAAGTAAAGTTAGTAATCCTATTTTTATTATTTTAATTTAGATTACCGATTTTTTTTATTTGCCTTTACTAATCAGTTATTAAAAAGGTCAAATACGTAAGTATTCTCTTAATTTTTCCTTGATATACATTCTCCTTGATAACATATATAGCGAACGTTATAGCCGAATAGGTCCTTGGTTTCAAAACCAACTGTAGACATGAATGACATTAATGTTATTTAAGAAAACAAGCTACTATGTGTATGCTGAATGACACACAATATATGTAAATAGGGACCTAAATACATATATCCAAGGATGGTAGATTACCAGGTTTGTCCTTCAGCTATGGTGAACAACGAAATTGAGGGAGTAACTTCGGCTGCCACGTCACTGGGTACTCATCAGCAGAACTCTGCTCGCTCATTTCACACGTATTCACACACTCGTCCAATCAGTCGTTGCTGTATGTGTCTCACAAGCATAATTTATACAAAATTCGGTTTTCACTATTAAAAATAACCTGTGTATATATAAATGTATATTAAAGACTGTCGCCCGGTCTCAATTTAAGGGGGCAATATAAATCTACCTTGGAACAATTAGGTTTTCTCTTTGGCGGGCAACTAGCAAGTGCAGCACTCAGACACAATTAAGTCCATTGTACTACACTCGGATTCCCTATTATGTACGTACCCACAGTACCTATTCCATGTAGAATCTGTAGAAGGATGGATACAATTTTGGCTTTCAAAACTGATAAAGAGCGACTGAATACTATGAAACGGGTAGGTAGTACTCAGAGGGCAAGGAGGCAAGAATATGTAAAAATATATTCAAAGCATCGTATATTTTCACTCTAGTGATTTTGTTGTGATGTAGTGTAACAATTCATAAGGCTTGTGAATTACTTACTTCAGCCATGCCCCACGTCAATGCATGCAATTTTTGCGAAGCTTATAACCGCCGTAGCAGAATGGACGTGACTACCATTCGGAGAACATAGGTTCGAATCTCAGTAAAACACCAAAATGAAGAAAAAGTGTTTTGTAATAGTGGTCGACCCTTGACATGCAATGATAAACCTCCGAGAGTATTTTTACCATGAAAAAGCTCCTCATAAAAACAAAAAAAAAAAATATCTGCCGTTCGGAGTAGGTTTAAAACTGAAAGTCCCATTATTTGTGGAACAACATCAAGACGCATACCAAAAATAGGAAGAGGAGCTCGGCGCAAATTGTTTATATAAATATGTGTAAGCTGGGACCTACATTTCACCTATTGTATTTGCTGTAGGGAAGAGCCGCATGCCGCATAGAATCCTATTTGAATCGTTTGTATCTGATTGCACGGAACTAGCGTGTGAAAGCACAAGAACTGTTTTCAATCATGAGCTCAAGGGTTGGGCATATCTGAGTATTGTTGTTTTCGAAATCCGATAGTTGACCTCACACTTAATTATTTTCTTGGAGAATTCATTTTCTGATGCCTTTAACTAAATTTTTATTTTTAATACAATGTATCACAAATTATAAGTATTTCGTAACTCGAAGCAGTTAAATATTAATAAAAAATGATACGTTTTTTGAATAAGTACCGCACTTTGAAATAAGTCTTTGCATACATAGAAAACTATCATAAACATTGTATAATGCAGATACTTATGTAGCTAATGTGTAGAAGACATCTGATATACTTTTTTTCTTTTTTTGTTGATTTGAAAAAGATCCCCAAAACTAGGCGTTGGATGAATTTGTTGGTTTCTTTCGTCTTTGCCTAATTTGTTACTCGAAGAGGAAGATACTGGGCTGTTTCCGGTGCTACTGTATGTGAAATTAACTTGCTGATGTTTTAATAGCTTGTTATCTCGCGCAACTCCGTCGAGGGTTTTTAGCTGTGGCAGGGAATTGAATATGCATTCACGGTAGTTAATTATATCAGCGGGTGGCAACGGCATCTCCTGACAGGTCGCTTTTTGTGTTGATGACATGGAATAAACAAACTCGTTATTTACACCGGGATTACCCATCAATGAAAGATGTTCCAATGAGGGACAATGTGTTTGTATGCGATGGATCCATTCAACCATATTTGAAATATTGCAGTTATTAATCCTGTCCAAAATAAAATAAAGAAATATGATAAATATACCATGAAAACCACAACTATTATATAAGTACGAGTATACCACAAAATTTTGATATTTTCTAAAAACGGCAGTGTATTCACATCCAAAGTGCAGTTTCTATCTAATATTAACGTATCCAATTCATCGAAGAATGATAAAAACGATAAATTTTCGAAACGGTTGTAACTAAGATCTAAGCATTTAGTATGGGTGGTAAACTTTTCAGCGATTCGTCCGGGTATTGTACGCAAATTTTCATAAGCCAATGATATTCTTCCATTTTCCTCCAGAATATTATCTCCAATGGAGTCATCACTGGCGAAGCTACTTGTAGAAATGTTTCCACTAACAGATATAATTTTTTGCATAACACAAAAATTATAATCCGATAGACCGAAGTCTTCGCAGTAATCGTCGTAAAACGCGAGGTTCGCACAGGACTTAAGTACCGAAAAGAGTTTTTGATTTTCGCTGAAATTATAACATAAATACGAAATATTTCAATAATCAATCAGATACAAATAGTAAAAATAATATTAATTTTAACCACTACTAAAACCATTATTTTCTATAACCAAAACGTAATATGTACGAGGGCTCTTACTATTCGAACCCACAACATTCGGATTTACGTTACCGAAACGACTCGAATTCATCAGCTTTCCCCAAACATTTATGGGTTAATCGAATATTAGAATACCATATTAGTCGAACAAAATTATTCGGTAGGCGATAAGCGAATATGACTTACTTAAACTTCAATGAATGAATACTATTTGAATTTATAATACTGGACAAGACCTAAAAAGTATAGATGAAAAGAGTTCGCAACGAAAATTTAAATATTATATATCAAGCCTTGACAGCCTAAACTGAGGTGGAACAAATCTCTATACTCGTATGCGCGTTTCATGTAATTACATTTAGAAAATAATCATATTTCAAATATAAAAAATTTTCACGCTATAACTATTCATAGAAATATCCGATAAGCACAGGATTTGAAGCTAATATGTTTTGTAAGGACTTTTACGACTTAAATTGCAAAAAAGGGGCGGATCTATAAGATAAAATGAGTTAAAAAAGCATTAAATTAATTTTTAACGTTCAACAAATCAAAAATGGTTTAACCGACTGGAGCACTATTTTGTTTTTTGCCAATAAACTTCAACTCAACTTCAAACTCAATCAAATTTATCATTGATAACGTATTACTATTCAACTTTTTAGGAACAAGCGGGGATTTCTATGGCAACTTGCGACGTCTTGCTCGCCATTTTTTATTTCAAAGTAAATTTCAACTACTTGGAAGCGTTGTTCTGGCGTTAAGCGATTCAAGATGATATCTATCAAACGACGGCAAAACAAATTTCAGATTGATTGTTAGGTTATTTTGGATTTGGCTAATCGAGTAAGATGTGTTTCATGCTATTCGCTAAGATGGAAAAAGAGCATTTCATTTCATTTCATTTATTGCCCAAAATCATTTTAACATAGGAGTTTACAAAGTTATGATAAAATTAGATTATTTAGCATTATCCTAACATACATTTGTATTTATCTAGGAGTTTAAAACTTATTTTTCTTTTGATTATACAATAGGTTATCATTATTATTTGGAATGTCTTTGGCATAATTTTAAAACTTATTTATATTCTCCCAAAAAGGGCTTAAAAAGGAGATAACGTATATTAAACTTCTATAATTTATTTGGCTATAAATTGATCAATGTTATAAACTAAATTTTCATCGTTGAAGTTGTAAGTATTGTATCGCCTTTGATAATATATTGCTTTACTATTTTTATGTAACATATTATTATTTTTTAGTATTTTTAAATATATTGGTGATAAATGTTTTTCTGTTAGAGGTAATGATATTTCCCTTGCCTTTGACAGATATTTGTTTATCAGTTCATTTTCTATGAATGTCAGTTTATCAACAAATCTTACTGACGATTTCATTAAGAAAAAGTCTATGCGTGATATTTTACATTTTTCATATAAACTTTTATTAGAAACTCTTTTCCGAAAAGTACCACTTCTGTAAGGTTGGCGGTTAAGACCGCTACAAATTCTTAAAACATATAGTTCAAAACGTCTGAGTCTTTCCATTTGGCTCGATGAAATGTTGAACCATATCGGATGAGCATAAGATATGATTGGTCTAATTATTTGTTTGTAAATATTTATTTTAATACAGTTCGATAGTCCACCCTGCCTTCTTAATAAATTACAATAGCTAAAGAACATTTATTTTTGCTTTTGTCAAAATGAAATCTATATGTCTTACAAAGGTGAATTTGCTAATCCAAAATTATGCCCAAATATTTGATTTGTTCTTTGTATTTTATGTTGAATCCATTTATTTTAATTTGTGGCTCATATTTACGAGCATTTGGATATAAGTTTTTACGTATTCCTTTAACAATAGTTGTTTCGCTTTTATTGAAGTTTAGTTTTAGCTTCCATTTGTGAAGGTATGTATTTAATTCATTTAGGTATGAGTTAACGGCTTCATTAGCTTTGGTTATGCGTTGGTGAGATCCCAATATAATTATATCATCTGCGTATATGAGCACTTTAATATCGCAATTATTAATTTCGGAACTTAACGGTGGGTCAGGGAAATCAGCTAAGAAGATGTTATAGAGAATTGGCCCCAACAAAGAACCTTGTGGCACACCTGAGCTAACGTCTCTTGTGAAAGAATTAAATATACCTTCTCTAACATAAAATGATCGCTCTTTTAAATAACTATACAACATTATGCAAAGATTTTTTTCGAAGTTGAACTTCCTGTACATTTTAAATAAGATTCCTTCCACCCAAGCAGTATCGAATGCTTTGGAAAAAGAGCAATATCGTTCGGAAATTCGCTTTTTGTTTTTGGATGGGGAAAAATGGGAGAAGATAGACAAAGTTGGATGCTGTCTATGGGACGATAGGCAAAGTTGGATGCTATCCATGACCACAGTTAGATATTGGTTCAACGAACTTAAATGTGGGCGAACATCCGTTTATGATGAGGAGCGATCAGGACGCCCGACAGGCGTAGACGAGGAAATCATTCAAAAAGTACACAACATGATGATCGACGAACGAAAATGCGCGAAGTAACAGAGGCCACAGGTGTGTTGACCGAAACGGCATTTATAATTT
This sequence comes from Anastrepha ludens, assembly GCF_028408465.1. NCBI lineage: Eukaryota > Metazoa > Arthropoda > Insecta > Diptera > Tephritidae > Anastrepha > Anastrepha ludens. The sequence goes on from NC_071498.1 coordinate 76,812,723, forward strand.
TACATGATAAGTTGGTGATGAAAAAATTGTCAGCCTGATTGGTGCCGCGATTGTTCACGGTGGACAGCTGTTAACTTCGAAGTAGTGTTTGGAGCAATTTAAGCGAGATCCGAAGGAATTTTTGCGTTGAGTTGTCACCTTTAATAAAACCTGGATTGATCATTACACACCAGAAACTAAGCAACAATCAAAACAATGGATTTCTCCCGGTGGATATGATCCAAAGAAGGGGGAGACAGTCCTATTGGTCGGAAATGTCATGGCGACGACTTTTGGGATGCGAACGGCTTCAATCTCATGGATCATTTGGCGAAAAAAACACGATACCGCCCCAGGATATTCATCCGGAGTTGCCGCCGCCAAACTCCATGAATTGCGTTATGAATTGCTTCCGCATATCCCGTATTCACCCGATCTGGCTCCCTACGACTTTTTCTTGTTCCCTAACATGAAGAAATGGCTCGCGGGAAAAAAATTTAGTTCAAATGAGGAAGTCATCGCCGAGACAGAGGTGTTATTTGAGGAGTTCGACAAATCCTATTTTTTGGACGAAGTATATCCTGCTAAAAGGGGACTATGTTGAAAAATAAAAAATGGTGTCTTCATTTTTAACACGGGTACTTATTGAACCTCCCTCGTAAATGTCAACACAGTTGGTTATTCTCAGTTGTCAAACCATAGTTAACGATATAGATAGTTCTCCTGCAGTTAAAAAAATACTCGATATACATACTTATATATTATAAATGAATCCATTGAATGAAAGTTTAATAGATAAAAAATTCTTTTAAAATGCTATTATTTCAATGCTTGCAGAAAATGAGTTTTTCTAAGAATGGTATTCGTTATTTGAGAATCAATGAATTGGGACAGCAAAAACATACATATAAACATATAAATATATTATATATAAATGTATATATGTATATATATGGTATAATTGGCGCTTATACCCTTTTTGGGTGTTTGGCCGAACTTCTCCTCTTATTCATGGTTTGCGTCTTGATGTTGTTCCACAAATGGAGGGGCCTACAGTTTTAATTTTTATGAGGAACTTTTTTAATGCAGACATACATTCGGAGGTTTGTCATTGCCTGCCGAGGAGCGACCGCTATTAAAAAAACTTTTTTTTCACTTTGGTGTTTCACGGAGATTCGAACCTACGTTCTCTCTGAATTCCGAATGGTAGTCACGCACCAACCCTTTCGGCTACGGGGTCATCCGACATACTAATTGTTTATATTAAGTGAACAGTTTATGTTTACCATGCTTTCGACCAAATCTGTATCTTGTTTCTATTTTGCCTTTTATAATTAATTGCAATAGGTGATATTTCTTATTTCTGATGATAATAACCTTAGTAGGTAGTAGCTCTATATTCCCATGAATATGTAGATTCGAAATTTATATCAGACATTTTCAGTACCGAACATCTCATTTTTTATATTTCTTGTGGGTACTTTTTGTGATTTCTATTCTTGTTTCTACTTTTGCTATTTTATGCCGTCTTCGAATGGCAGGCAGATGGAATTACTCTCGGAGTTTTGCCATTGCTTGCCGAGGGACAACCGCCATTAGGAAAAGCTCTTCTATCATTTTGGTGTTCTGTGCCCACAGCTGGTTTTGACCGCGGGTACTACCGAATGGTAATTGTACACCAATCAGGTGACTTTAGCAATATCATTGCTTTATGGATATTATAAAAACTGATTAAGAAAAGTTTTTGCACGCTTAACGCTGGCTCTAACAAATTTGACGTTTCAATTCAGGCTGAAAAGTTGAAAAAAAGCTCGAAATTTCTAAGCTCTTCCTAATCATTGTTACTTTCGACTAATTTCCGATTTTTCTCTGCTAAGGTAAAAAACTCGCATATAATCCAAGTATTAAAATTGTACCTTATTATATTTACTCAAAATTGGCGTACATATTTATGTATACATATATACCTTTATGTGTATGAAAAGCCTTATTGCGGTGGCAATCAATAGATTATGAACGAACTGTAGTATAAAATATGTATGTGTATGGATATGTACATATGTATGTATGTATGTATATACGTACATTGACAGGATTATTACCGTTTTCGTATTATTTTTAATGAGGTTTCGTTTTTTTATACTAGTTTTCCATTCCTCAATCGGACCAAAATATTCCAAAAATGCTTCCAATACACCAGATTGTGAAAGCCCTTTTAGCTTATCAGTTTTAATAACAAAACATGTAAAAATGTACATACATACACATATATAATAGGGTTTACACTTCTGTTAGGTGTTTGGCCGAGCTCCTCCTCCTATTTGTGGTGTGCGTCTTCATGTTGCTCCACAAATGGAGGATCCTACAGTTTTAAGCCGATTCCGAACGGCAGATGGTTTTTTATGAGGAGCTAGTTGCCGAGGGGCGACTGCTATCCTTCCATCATTTCTTGTTTCATGTACGGAGATTCGAACAAGTGCACTTCCGAATGGCAGTCACACACCAATCCATTAGTCTATGGCGGCCACCAAATGTACATGCATACTTATACAATACTGAATTATATACATACACATATACATACATTTACATAAGTATGCACTTCTTTGACAGAAAAACTCACCTGTTGTCCCTGCTTAGAATACCATCTGCATCTGACATGCTAGTAGTTAACGGAAACTACTAAATATTTATTTAATCAAATTGTATTATATAATCGCAAAATAACAAACAAAATTAAACACAGTTTGAAACATTAACTCACTGTGATATAACTGTATAGTTTTTTTTCCACAATAACATTTACAAATTTTAGATTACAAACAACGGCACACCGACTTAAGGCTCAAAATATTTTGGAAACCCTTAACATTAAGTAACACTTTGTTGCTTGTCAACACTCCGCAATAAATTCTACTCGAATACACAGCTGAGATGCTGCACCAGCAGATAATATTCAAAGCTAATCGCAGAACACAAAAAGAGCACGGAGTACTGACAGTACGGCACAACAATGAGTCGAAAACGATAACAGACTTATCACATTCTATTTACAATTTATGTATTTACATACACATGTGTACATACATTAAATATATAGATATATATACCATATATATATATATGTATATATATATATACTCGTATAGAATAAGCTGAAAATCAGTATTTATTCACTTTTGCTTCGTACTCACAGGTTTAACACTTTGCAGGTTTAATACCACTATAACGGTCTTCAGCGATGTCCCTCACTATCAGTGGGTACAGTAACTGTTTGACTGTATTTGAAGATAGACTTAAAACGGAGTCGCCAACTGGAGTTATACGAAGTGGAAATGAGAAACAATTACATTTACAAGAGTTTCAGCCAATACAGTAAATTCAAGTTTAATTGCTTTGGCACTTATTTTTTTACTCTTTGTCCGCATCGGCAATTGATATTGATTGAGCAAAGCCCATGGGATGATTGGTGAATTTTAATTATGTGATATCCTAAAAATATCACGATGTACAGAATGCAAGGATGTGGCCAATATCAGCCTTTTACCTGGCTATCGCAAATTTGAAAGATTTTGCGGATTTGCTGACATAATAAGGGATCATGACGGCGGTTTGTTTACGATTACGACGTAAATTTGAAAAGCTCGTTATTTTATATTACGCGAGAATTTTTTAAATTAAAGTTAATATTTACACTTATGAGGAGTATGGTTCTAAATTGTGATATCGATAAATATTTAAAAATAAAATAAATAATTGGCGAGTACACTTCTGTTAGGTGCTTGGCTGAGCCCCTCCTATTTGTGATGTGCGTCTTGATGTAGTTCCACAAATGGGGGGACTTATAGCCGACTCCAAACGCCTATTATGAGGAGTTTTTCATGGCCGAAATACTCTCGAAGGTTTGCCATTGCCTGTTGAGGGGAGACCGCTGTTAGACAATTTAATCTAATATTAGATGTTAATGCACGGAGATTCGAACCTACTATCCATTCAGCTACGGCGGCCGTCATATAAATATTTAAGCGTTTTCAATTTCCCATTGGACGCGGCTTTGTTGGAAAAGTGTATTCAGATCCCCCGGAGGGAAGTTGAATTTAACCCGAGTCGCACATTTTTGTGAAGCATTTCCCAAGTTTAGGCATCGGCATAAAGAAAAAGCATTTGTGTCCTAGACCGCTATGTACAGAACGTAATGCAATCTATCATTCTCATCTTAGACTGAAGTAATAATACCATATATTCACAAGTAAGTATACTTTATAGTTTTCATTATTGTAATTGTTTTCAGTATAATTTAATTTTATTATTTACATTACTTTTGAAATTTGTTTTCAGGGGCGCCAAATTCTATGAGACATCAAAGTTGTCTTAATAATATTAAAAATACGAAGATGCAAAGAGATCAAATTTCATCAAATGTTCTCGTCATGGATCTCCTGTTATTTGCGACTACTTGAGGCAATAGAAGGCAAACCCACGGTAACTCAAATTGTTTCAGATTTAATATACTGGTAATATTTTGCTAAATATTTTTCAGTACGAAGTATTTTTCAGAAATTACGAAGCTTAAAATCATCACTTCGATTGTAATTGTATTTCCGTCATGATAATTTATAATGCACACAACTTGCCACAATTTGATGACCGCAATGTTTGTTTCCATTCAAATAACCTCACTTTACGTCTTTTGTTTTCATTTCATTTGGGTCCTTCTGTCAACCCCTGACCCCTTTTCCCTAACAGCCAAAGTTACTCTCATAATTTTGTTTCGGATGGACAAATCTTGTACTAAAAATCAAATTACTAAAGATCACGTAATCAACCAACCACGTGTTTGTAACCGAATCTGAGAAAAAAGTTGATGACGTAGCTCGTATTCGTTTACATTTTCCGCAATGAAAAATCGAGTCTTTCTGTTACTTCGCGATTGTAAAAAACTTTCTTTTGTGAAATTCATATTTTCAACCAATTTCACTTACATATTTTGCCATTAATCGCAGTCAATCACACCCCTTTTTTGTTTTCTTTATTTGTAGTGTTTTATAACGACAAACTTGGTAACAAAAGCGCGACGCCACGGACCGAAATTTACTTTTTTCTTTATCCTCCGAAGTTATGATCTTGTGTAATTGGAGACGGCAAACAGTGGGTGATTTTTGGATTTTAGCGCAATTCAGTGCCACATCTAAATGAATTTTGGATCCTGAATTCAAAAATGATATTGCTCTCTGCCCTTTTTTATGAGTTGGCCTAGAGGAAAGATTCACGTTGTTATACTTTTTTTCCAGGAGACTACAATTTATGGACACTGTTGCAAATAAAAACCTACTCTACAGCATCACTCCTTCCAGTAGACATCAATCTCATCCGTGCCGTAAGAGTTAGTTCCTTTTGAGATGAAGAGAAAGTGGATTGCCTTTTCTCTTTTAAATGGTAGTTACCAAAAGATTTGTCTGGCTGATCATATGAGAAGTTTTATTGCAAGACAGGAGATTCAGATGGAAATCAGATTTCTCTTTCGAACCAGCGTTCGTTTCCTACTATAATCCTAATCCTGATTTAATGCGCTTGCATTTCTTTCACTTTGCTACTAAAGTGGCTAACAAAAATTTCCAAAGCGTTTGAATTTGAATAATACACTCACCAGTCTTCTTTGTTTGTAACCAAGTTTCAAATATATCAATTTCAATTTCAATTTAGTAATACATAATATTCCGTATGCAGTAGATCTGAGTTTTTAACTATGCAACTTATATTTATAACAATCCAGCTGAGAACAATAACTTATAAAATAATTCCCTTAAAATATCTTGTAATCTAAAAGAGTCTGAAATAGAAAGCTCAAGAGATTCACTGAAAACGTTAAAGTAGTTAAATATAATGAAAGACGGCCATTATACAACTCCTTTCTTTCTTTAAGTGTTTAATTGCACGTGACAAATAATTTCATATTTTTATTGTGCTAACAAAAAATATGCGCTTCCCGCTTCATTTATCTAATACTGGCAATGTGTAAAAGAATTTTAAATATTTAAATTATTCCCATAAATATAAAGTTGAAAAAAAATTACAATCACACATCATCGGAGAGCAGAAATCTCCATTGGATAACGATTCGAAAAATAAAAAATTTTCGAGCTGCTAACGGTTCGAAGAACTAGAAATACTCTATTCGCTAACGGTATGTGATCGCCTGCGAATTCGAAATCGCCGATCTATCACCGAGAAGTATCGTGTCGAAGGTTCCATTACAAAAAACGTTTCATCTACTTTGGTTGATACCACTAAAGACTGATTTCCTTTGCAATTTATCACTGCGATGCAAATTTTTAATACTACTACGATGATTTGCATCATACAAATCTGTGATGAACGACTTGTGTTTGTGATGCGTATCAATAACTTGATTCAGAGATTTAGGCATCAAACGATTACCCATCATAGACTTTTTTATTTAGGATCATTTGACTTTGTACATATGCAGCGCACCGACTTTTAGGAAGTCAGCCAAAGTGTCACTTAGGGACTGAGAAACGCAATCTGAGTAAGTGAAAATAAATAAAATGTATAAGTCGTTATTCGGCGGTCGCCGTAGCCGAATGCGTTGGTGCGTGACTACCATTTGGAAGTGCGTAGGTTCGAATCTCCGTGTATGAAACACAAAGTTTTTTCTAAAAGCGGTCGCTCCGCCAATTATACACATATATATACATACCTATGTATATATTGATATGTATTATATTCTTTGTACTATATTCTTTTCTTTACTTTTCTATTTCTCATTTACTTACTAATTCGTGTAATTTTGCTTCTGCTGATTAATTGTTTTTTGTAAGCCGAAATGTCCCTAGAGAGATCTCCACTAGGGAATAACAGCATGATTGGGCCACATATCATCACTACTACAATCTTTGAGCTCAAGAAACCAATCAAAAAGATATCAAAACAAAGTTCTGAGCAGCGAGCTGGAAGAAGCGAATACGCTAGAATATTAAACAGCGTCTGGTTGATAGAAGTGCAGAAGTTAATCTTCCCTTCAAGTTCACTTACTTTACTTACGAATACGTTACCTATATAAGTATTCAAAAATTCACAAATCCAAAGAGATAATGGCAAATATGCAAAACCAATTACAGTAAATCAACTTTTTATATTTTCTAATCCTTGATCACATTTATTGTAGGTTTAGACAAAGCAGACGTTAATTAATATGTACTTCCAAATATAATTAAATGAAATACTGTACTTTAGTAATATCTATACTTTTTTATGTATACTGTAAAAATATTTACATTTCAGATATGTCTCATAATGTTAATATGATACGTTACCAGAGCTGATTCAGCATCTACGAACCATATCAAGTGCAAGCACGCAGTATGTACCTTGTCTGCTTGAGTAAGGATTATGGGCGTAATCAAGGGCGAAGTTTTGGTGTTCAAGTACAAAAAATTATTAAAATTATTAAAAAAAAAAGGCTTGCGGTTACTGAAAAACTAAGCGTGGAAGCTTATTATCGTAGATCACTGTATATATAATCTGTCTAATAGAAGCGTGACCGGTGTGTTCACCGCTTATTTGAATGCAGTTTTGATGAATAAAATTTACTAAAAAGTATTATTAGTGCTGGCTGCGAAGATGTTTTGAAGAACTAACCAACTTTGGATTTTACAAGAAGACAAACTTTCCAATCATGAAAACACAGCACAAAGGGATCGAAATATTGGATTGGCTTCCACAATCGATAAGATAGATTTTTAAAACATAAAAATATAATCCTTGGATTTCAAACACTTTCTCGATGATGCCTCGAGTTTTGATGATAATCCTATACTAAATTAAAAGAAATATATATTTTTTGTAGCGATGACTTAGAAGATTTTCAGATGAAATTAAATCTTTGGTATAAATAAAATAATTTGAAATATGAAATTCGAGGAAAGGCTAAAAGCAAACTTCAAAACCATTGAGCTGTGCAGAAATGATACTTGGCATGTATACATACATATAAAAGAAATACAACATATGTAATTTATTAAAGAAATACAAATAATTTATTATTAGAATGAAAGAAACATTGTATGAGAATAGAAGACAGTTTGAAGATAAAATGTGATTGAAGTAGCTTGGTCCACGAATTCTTTAAATTATATGTCTAATCCAAATCCTCTTTCTGAGTTAATTGTAAAAAAAGAATGATGGACATGCACTTTATTAAATAAATCAAATCGTCTTTTCATCTTAACACTTTCTCTGCGGGCTTTATCAAGTGAACCAAAAATTATAACTTGTTCAGGCAAAGTGAGTTAGAATTTACAACTACCATCAAGAGAAGACTATTTTCCCAGCAATCACTTTTCTTATAACATTATTCAAATGTTTATAAAACCATTCTTGTTTTGGTGACTGAAAAGAAATTTGGTCTGATTCAAGTGAGAAGGAGTGTATTTAAGAAGTACGATCTCACAAGAGCGGTTGAATAGGCAGCTTACCTTTATATCTGTAGAGATTCAAATTCCTACGGTGGAAATAATTTTAGAAAAATTTGCTGAATATAAGCGACGAGTCCAATTGAAATTACAGTTTTTATATTTTCATGAGACTATATCGTCCCCTTAGTATAACAATAGCCTATGTGCTCATAGGCTATTATTTTTTTTTTTTTTGAATTTTTGGATTCTCCATCGTCGATTTTATATGTGGTCAAAATTTTGTCAAATTCTAGTTCCACAAAGTGGGTCAAAACGTCAGTCAAAAAATAATAAATATTTACAGACATTACGAGATTTGAGTGAGAGCTACTTTCGACAAAAAGTTTGAAATTCATTTTCTCAAAACATCAAAAAATTGATAGGCTATTTTAATACTAAGGGGACGACATGTATTTATGTGTTCCTTTATGATTTAGATTTAATGTTTTTATTTCATTGAACAATTCTTTTAATTTTTGTTTTATTATAAGTTTTGTTTTAGAACATTGAGAGGATTTTATATAAAACCGGCCCCCATGAAAAAAAATCCTGATTGCATGCCTGGTGAGGACTTTTACTACCAGTACCAATATTAGGGTGAGAAATTCGAGTGTAATATGTAAACATGCATTTGAACTTTTTGCCGTTCACAACAATAGATGTTTCTTTATATTTTCTAATTTTTATGAAAAAATTTGAAATGAAAAGATTTGTGGGTGTTGATGATCGGTTAGCTTCTTGCCTTGGTGGCTTTTCTGGTGGTTCTTGTGTTGGTGTGTGTGTAGGTTGCGATAGCGGCCATAACTCGCGCTATATAGCTTAGTTTTGCGGAAGCATCTGAAGTGTGTATTGTAATTATATAAAGTTAATAAATGTTTAATTTCGTATGAGTTCGCCTGGCTACAAGCCACTAAATTCATCTAACGGCATTCACTAAATCCCTTTAAGTCACATAAAATGAACTAAACAAAGCCAAGTAAATAAATAGGTATGTATAAAGTATATATTTATTTTGACGGTATATATTTATTTGGCGCCGGTAGCCGAATGGGTTGGTGTGTGACTAACATTCGGAATTCAGAGAGAACGTAGGCTCGAATTTCGGTGAAAGACCAAAATGAAGAAAAAGCTTTTTCTAATAGCGGTGGCCTCTCGGCAGGCAACGGCAAACCTCCGAGTGTATTTCTGCCATGAAAAAGGTCCTCATAAAAAATATCTGCCGCTCGGAGGCGGCTTGAAGCTGTAGGCCCCTCCATTTGTGGAACATCATCAAAACGCACACCACAAATAGGAGAAGCTCGGCCAAACACCCAAAGAGGGTGTAAGCACCAATTATATACATCTATATATATATATATATATATATATATATATATTATATTATTTTAGATAAATATCTTTTTAATAATAATATGGTAATATTTTCGGCGGGGTAGAACTTATTTTTTCTACAGTTTTGCGCTAAAATTGTTGAGAAGGCAGTAACTTTGTAAAAACTTTCCGTTTTTCTTTCAAAATTTCCAGCTGTTTTCTCTTTGTACTTTTGTACAATAAGATTTATTATATTTTCCATTAAATTATTTACAAATTCTAACTTTTGCTTAAAATGGTTGGTGAAAAAAATCTTTAAAAATTACATCACAGTCTCCCTCTTACTAACATTCCTGATATTTACTTTTCTGCCGAAACAATTTTTCCATTTTTGGAACACTGTTCAGGATAAAAAATAGAGAGAAATGAAAATAATAAGGGCAAAAGGAAACGGGAAAGTCTCCTAGATAGCTGATTTTGAATTTCGTATTTGATGCGGTAAGGATAATAGCAAATTTTGCCAAACTGGTAACGAAAAATCTTTAATCTCCTACAAGTTCAAATTACCCCATAAAATAATATTTATGTGATCCAGTATTGCCCGTAGTCGAAAATTCGACCATTAACCATTCCCTTTGTAATTACACCATAATCCAAGTATTTTGATCGTGCAAGGCCCATTCGCTTAAGTAAGATGTTCATAGACCTCAAATCAGGAATTTAAATACGTATTAAGTAAAATGATTCCTTTCTCTTTGTTTATATTTAGGTGTCTTTTTCTTTATTCTTTATTTTTATCTTTGCCTTATTCTTTCCATCTACTTATACATATGCACTTTAACCTTCATCTTTGTAGTTAATCTTAATTTAAATCTTACCCTTAAACCGCTGATTACGATTTTTTTTAATCAATATGAAAATTAAAGCTTATGTTTAGGAGGCATATACTTATACATTAGAACTTTAAATTAAACTAATTTGAAATTTGATTGAAATTATTCAAAGTGCCTTTCGAATGAATTGTTTATTTCTTTCAATTATAAATTAGCCGTAAAACGGATGCAAAGAAAACATGTTTGCCTATTTGTATATAAGATTTAATATGATAGTTTTGTGATGGAGACATTCAGCTCAATTAACGAATTAATATATTTTTTTAGTAGTTGCAGCTCTTAAAGATAACGGAAAAATTCATTTCAATAGTAGTGAGAGACCCATGATATTTGTTCGTCATTATCTAGTTAAGACCTATTTTTTGCCATAGCGTTGCGGGAGATATTTTGAGGGGCGTTCGGAGAGATGGGACTCTGATCAGGGTAGCAAGAAGAGGCAGTTCGCCCTCAGCTTATAAAAATCGACGATCAAAATTATTATTTAGTTAATGCTGAAATTGTATTCACTGAGGATCTCAGGATCCAGAATCCTCAGAAAAAATGTGCAGACCCATCGATCAGCCGGTAAGAAAAGGGTGGCAGAACACCTCTAATATATCGTGAGAATAATGAAATTTTTTTATTTAGTTATCTCTGAAATTCACAAGCCACTATTTCAAGTAGTTTCAGAACGAAATTCCGTTATTAACCACCTGAGCGATGTCAGTTTCCCTTAAGCGCCCGAGCCTTGATCTCGAGTAGTTAATTAGTTTAATTTCCAATTTTTTAATTATAGAAAACAGTTTTAATAAATTATTTAAAATCTTATTAATTAGAATAGTCATGTAATGATAGTAATGTGCAATTTTTTACTAATTAAATAGTATATATATTATATATGTATAGCAATATTATAAATATAGTATAGGCAAGTGCTTAGTGAATACTTCACATTTTTTATGGTACGCGTAACAAGTTTCAATGCAATCAGTCATTTAAAAATCGATACATCTTCCATTCGTTCAAATCGGAATCATCTGCACCATGTCAACAAAATTAAATGATGAAGAATTTTGTTGAAGTTAACATTTATTTTCGTTATAAATATATGTATATATAATTGGCGCTTACATCTTCTGCTTTTTAAAGTGTATGCCTTCATGATGTTCCACAAAAGGAGGGACATTTAAGCCGACCCCGAACGGCAGATTTTTTTTTTGTAACGTCATTGTAAGGCATGTTTGTAAGATATCCACGAGATAAGACGGGTTATCAAAAGAGCATAATATAATACGTATGTTCGCGTGACGTCAGGTTTATAAATGAACAACAACCGGTTTCATCTCCTCCAACTCGCGCTATTGATGAGCTGCTAACGCTGCGAACAGAAGAGAATAACAGCGCCAGTTCCAAAGGTGTAAAGTACTCTCCTCATCCAAATAACCAGAGTATAACGGGCAGTGAACTTGTTGCTGTGGTACAAGAAGATGTAAATGAAATGCAAAGAGCAGCAAGACCGCCAAAGTTACTGCGACCATTATTTCGGTATCGCGCAAATCGAGTGTCAGTTCCGCTATCATTTAGTCCAGAGGGCGATAAATGTAGACAGTAATGTTTTTGATGTAAAGGCGAGGTCAATGTGCAGATCGCATTACGTGGGTCTGAGAGCAATGAATGCAATATCACTAATTTATTAAAAATTAAACATGGGATATTGTTAAAGCAACGGAGAAAGAAAATGTTGTTGGTTGCTGTTTTGTTCTGACGAACAAGGGAGGTGCAGATGGTATAAAATAGAGCGTTGTAGGCAAAGGTAGTGACCAAAAATATGGTGCAAATTACTATGAGACTTTTGCATCAGGAGCACGATTAGATACAGTGGCACACTTTAGTCTCACAATTTGGAAGATCGCATATCATTAGTATCTTACTCTTTGGTCAAACAAAGACGCTTTTCACTAGGTATGGAGAAACAGTTACGCTCGCAGCTCATCAATAATTGCCCCTTCAGGTACCATATTAAATGCGCATCGGCGATCAACCTTATTTTCCACATTCTTCAAAAAAAAAAAAAATATTTGCAAAAAACCTGGATCCTTTCTGGGTTGTAGAAGGAGTGAACCAATCTGGGGCTACACTTGGACTTGTTCTTTGGCTCACAATTTGACTTTGCACTTGACATAACACATTCCATGCGTTTCTTTTTTAAACTTCAAATCAGTACAATGATCACACACATTACTTAAGGTACCGCAAAAATATCATGATGCATGTTGTAATTGTAATCCTTATCTTAATTGAAGACCTTGATCTTAAGAAACGATCGATGTTCGTTCTTGATCGAATTTGTTGTAATCGCTCAGTTTGACGACGGGGTCTCGCTCTTCGGATTATTAAACATTTCTAAAAGTAGAGACTCTGATCCGTTGAATTTCGTGGTGCCCTGGTTGAACTTCCGATGTTTTGTTCTTTGAGTGACATTTCAAACGATTTCCAATGCTAAATGTTTATTGATAGATGAGGCATCCAAAGAAAATTACATTAGTTGGTCACAAATTTTGAACACTCTTAAGAAAAACAACAATAGTTTATAATATTAAATTCAATCTCGCAAGTTAATTCGAATAAAGATAGAACTATATTTTAACTCACATTTCAAGTACTTATTATAGAAATAATCACACTATTTCTTTATATTGAGAATTGAAATTGAATTAAAGATGAAAGTTAAAGAAATACCAGTTAACCAGAAAACGGATGTTGGTTCCGCTCACATACGAATATAACTAATGGGTAATTAAATTATATTTGATTCTTTCAATGTCAAACCTCTTTCTCCTCGTCGAGACGAACACGTAGGTATGCGTGTTTTCACAATGGGATGTACGGTAATTACATATGAAGACAATTTTTTTAGAATATTGAGTCACTAACTGGCGATGTATTTATTGTTCGATTGGTTTCATACATACGGAATAAATTTCAATTATAGAAAAGGTATACCCTTTAGATGGCGTTTCTATCGAAATCTTCTGGAAAATCGTATTTATGGAATAAGTAGACGTGATGCCTCCTATACTACGATGTAATACTTTGTAAAAATTGGCACAATCTTAATTATAACTCCATTTCCATTCATATGACTACGGCAGTCATAGCAATCCTGCTTTGATACCGCTAAAAGTTCCCATTTAAGACCAATAGTGAGTACGAAATTCTTTAATGGGATACAAATAAGTGTTGATTGCGGGGCGCTTGCCATTGAAATTTTGTACATTTGTGCTGACTTTAAAAGGAATTACATAGACTAGAGAAGACCAAGTACGAATTGAATAGAGACCAAATAAATCGACAAAATAATCAAATCAGCTGTTCTACGTGTAACAAAATGAATTGAATTTTGAAACTGATATATTTACAATTTTTCTACTCATAAATAATAGTGTATGCAATAATAATTAAGAAAATTGCTATTATAAAGAAAATCATTAGCATTTTTAATACGAAATATAAAAGGATTTTTTTCTTCAACCTTTTCTCTCGATACCTGCTGCCTTTAGAATCTCCTTCCTCCTACCGAACGTACTACAAAGCTTTGCCATTCCAACTAACTTATTGTCGGCCAAGAAAGTGGCCAAACGAAAGTGGGTCAAACGAAACACAATTACCGAGTGTGATTGTCATATTGTCAATCCCGAGAAATGAGCGGGCGGAATTCGTGGCAGCCGAAGTTACTCTCACAAATTTGCTTCGGATGGCTAAAGCTGGCAATCTTTACTCAGGTACTCGCGAGCAGAATTTTGCACTCGTGCAATCAGTCGTTGTCCAGATCATAGATGACTAGATGGGAAACTCTTTTTCTCGTGGGAGCGCTGAAAAATGTGCATTTTTTATAACATTTGCCAATATTGCCACACCGGTAGAAACATAAATTGGGTATTTTTTAAACAAGAATTGGGAATTTTTAGTTTCCACACCACTATTGAGGTTAGTATTTTGTGTGCGGTTGCCCAACAGCCTTATACCACTCGTAAACACCTACATCTACTAAAAATAAGCGCAATCCGTATGAAATATGTACATAAATAACCAAAAAATTTAAAAATTTATATGTAAATGAAATTACTTAAAACTGATATACAAAAGTAGTTTAATAATAATAAAGTATTGAACCCGAAAAACATAAGTTATAATTAAAAACATGACATATTGCGATTTTTTAATATAACATAGAAAGTGGGTAACAAAACAAAAACATTCTCAAACAACGAACAGAATAAGTTATTTGTTTTTTATTTTTGTAAAATATCTCCAACTCAAATTCAATTCCCTTACCTACCCTTTTCAACCATAGAATATTTACGTATGTATATACAAATTTACATAAACCAACACACAGTTTTCAATAAAATTACATTATGTACATAAGACTAATTAAAAGTAGAAGTCGAAAAGGATATAACGAGCTTTGGATTCTACAAACTCACTTCAATTGAAATTATTTCATTTCAATTGAATTAATTTTAAGACAAATAATTATAAACATTTCAACACGTCATTTCTCCATTAAGCAAAAACGAACTTTTTACGTCAGTTATTTCTGGCGCTTTCTTCTCGCAGCCTGCCATTTCGGCTATCAGCTGTTCAACATCCTATAATGTGTGAGTGCTGTCAAGTTTTGAAACGTTCTCATGGGCGCGCTCTCTCTAAAATGAAAGAGTTTCTCATCTTATTATCTATGGTCCAGACGGCAACGAAGTAACATTATTCGGCACAGCGTTGATTTTTTCGTTAGTCGCCAACACAATCTCAGTTTTTTCGTACACAAACCGCTGTTATGACCTTTGTTATTACAGCTGGTTCCTTCAAAATCGCTGACAGCGAATGTTGGCCACACCTCTGTATTCTATACATCGTGGGGATCAATGAGTTTAATGCAACAGCCGGCTATATGGGAATGTAAAGGCGCTGCCAAAAGATGCCTTTTCATCTACATTCCGTAGGATCCCAAACTACTAGAGTGATTTTTACTGATCTTTTATGCTGATGATTTGTCGATATTGGCGTCGGACGATTTCTATTGCATTAATCTCTTTTTCAGTTAGTATTAACCTTAAAAATACTGCTGTTGCTTGCTTACTTCAAACATGATTGATGATGCACACAGTGGACTCCAAATGAGGCGATAACACCAGAAGTTGCGTTGTAAAGGTATCAAAGGAACGTATTGGCTTTATATTCCATGAGCATTTGACTATGAAAAGCTCTGTTCAAAGTGAGTGCCGCGTTTGCTCACTGTTGAGCAAAAACAAGAACGTGTTGATGATTCTGAACAATGGTAAAGCTGGATGAATTGAACATCAAATTTCTCCCGCATCCACCGTATTCACCATATTTGGTTCCCAGCGACTACTGGCTGTTCGCAAACCTAAAAAAAAATGGGCGCCGGTAAGAAATTTCGCTCGAATGAGGAGCTTAGCCGTGAAACTGAGACCCATTTTGAGACAAAAGATAAATCGTTTTACAAAAGTGGTATTGAAACGTTAGAGCATTCCCTAGAATTACGTAGATGAATACAGCTAATTTGAACAAAACAAAACGAGTTTTTTTTTGTTAGGCCCGGGACTTTTCAACCCATCTGTTAGCTCCGCTCTTAATTAAAATTTAGCTCAACTTAAGAAACTTAAGAAGCTGTAAATGTTAGATTTTTAAGCTTCGTTCTTACGTAAATTGAGAGCTGTGCGAGAATCGGGCATCTTAGATTTTATAATTCCTATAAATAAATGTTTGCAAAAACTAGTTTTGAAAAGAATTTACTTGGTGCGGCATTATAGGAGAACTGTTAAACAAATGTAATAGAAGATACAAAAACTATGCACTGACAACATGTTGAGAAATCGTTGCCAATCTGTTAAGTTAAGTCGACACTAATTGAGTTTTAATACGTATTGAATTGTGGGGCCAATATTATATTCCCCCTTTGGTGTACGCCCTGCTTATGGCGCACTAAATTGAGAGGGTTGTATGATTGTATAGCAAGCGGATAGCGGATCGAAATTCATATTCGTAGTCTAGCGATGATAGACCTAGAGTTCGTAATACGCACGGAAAGCGGGGCGCAAGCACGAAAGTGAGCTCTGATGTGACGGTATAGCTGTTATGGTCAATAGACTAGCTCGGTAGTTGGCCTGAGTAGACGCGTTCGCTTAGTACGCTAGAAATTTGTTCGCTAATCGATGAACTCTTCTTTTTTAGTTTTCTTTTCTGCTATTCGCTAATAAACGCGACTTTTCGATGTTAGAAATAGCGTACATAGCATGTTTCCACGCGCGTGAGTTTACATTGTATATTTTTGTATTGTATCTGTTTTCTTTAAACAAATATTGGTCAAATCTAAATTTGATATTAAAGTGGTTATACAACAATTTAAAATATTAACATACATGTGTATGTATGTTATTCGATGACAAATATTACAAAAAAGAACAATGCTATGTATGTACATACATATATATGTACATATGTATGGACATACTTAAATTCTTACAAACGAGCTTCTGGAAACTAAATAAGTGACAGCGTAAAACTTTATACATTTTCCTTACTTTTTAAAAATTGATGTGGTGTTATTTTAATTACTTAATTCCAATATTAAATCAGCTTTGGCTTTTGAGACTCAATTTTATACATTTGGAAAAGTATATACATATATATATAAGTAAAAATACGTACTTATGTACATATGTACGCAGATATTCCAAAAAGTAGTATATAGATATGAATCTACGTCTGTATGTATGTATGAATGTATATATGTACACATATTTGACATCGCAAGACTAACTCATACATGCACACAAGTCTATATGTTATGCAGTTTTTTATTGGCTTAGTACGAGTATCTATGGAAACGAAAAGTATTGATTTGGCTATCGATGTGCTAATAAATCTCTCACCTTCGTCCGGTATGATTAAATATGAAGGGTACGAAGGTAGAAATACAAATTTATACTTTTTATTCTGTGAACTAAGTCAAATCATAGTAACGTATGCATATACATACATATGTATGTATGTACATACGTAAATAACTTAAAAGTAACATAAATAACTTAGGAAACTTAAAATTTTATACTGGAAAAAAAATGCTCGCAACATTTAGCATAGAAAGCGATAGTAAACAAAAGTTATAAAATAATAAGTATGAAATTGGTAAGGGGCCATAGTCCGATTTCTTGACGGAGTTGTTGTTTTCAATTTCTTGATTACACTCGTCAAACTTGCAACGTCTCCAATAAGCATGTATACAAATTTCTATATATATTTGCATATGTGTATGTTTGTTTATAAATGCTTGTACATGCGTGTTATGTATGAAAGTAGATTTGTCGAATTGTGTCAATGAATTTTCTACGCTGTGTTCGCCGGAGTGAGTAGCTGCAGAGTTGCCTTCATAATCAGTTTGTTTGTGTTTTGAATGAGCTTATTACCCAGTACACGATTTGATTTAAGTTACCGAATCATTTTTTTTTCTTTTACGCTCGCTAAATATGCGATACAGTAAGACCCTTACTTCCATAGGGGCAAACTCCTCCGCATTCTTTATCTTTTTTTATTAGGCTACGGTATTCGCTGTTTGTGTGAGTTAAGGATGGATATGTGTTTCTCCAACAGTTCGTTAATTACCATCCGTCATCGCATCCATAAAAATAATATATGACGCGAATCTCTGCGTTACGGGAGAGCACTGCCAAAATGTGCATTTTTTTATTTTTTGTAGTGCTACTCCGGCATGGAATGCAACAACGAGCATTCATTGACGAATTTTAAATAGTTTTTCAATTAAATATAATTATATTATATATATATATTATTCTTTTTAATTAATCCCTAGTCTTACCACAAACTTTTTTTATAAAAGCGAAAAGTGTTTTTCGAATTAGAGGTGGCACATTTCGTAGGAGACTAGTGGTAACTCAGTTTGTACCTGACAGCTGTTCGCCATGGGACGGATTCAGCTTTTTTGACAGACTAAATCACGACATTGGTCTCAATCGAAAGAGAAGAAAAGTGATAGTTTCATATCACATTATCTTTGACGTTATATTAATCGAATATTCGTCTGCAATGTGGATAAGGCTTCATCAAGGATGGAATATGTCTAATACATCATAAATAATATCGCTGACAAATTGGCGAATAGTCGTATTCAAATTACAATCGGCTCCAAACAAGTCAAGACATACTTTAATTAAAAGAGACCGACTCTTATGTTAAAATTTTTAATATTAAACCAGTTAAAACATTCTTCTATATGGAAATTTTGTCTGGTGGTGTGCTATGCAGAAAAAAAACCTATTATAATTTATTGAATAAGGTGCAGAGATCAGCGGAATTAGCAATATATGACGTTGGACATCATGCTACATTTGCCACCCCTGGTTTTCTTCTGCATATATTCAGCGGCCTGTAAAGATCTACACGGACGTATCTAAAATGGATGTAGGTGTAGGATCAGGGTTATATTGCGAAGAGGGTAAGACTCCGTCAGAAAATATGAGATTTGCAAGTGGTCTTTCGATTTCTTTGAAACTTTGGGAAATATTAGTTCTAGGTAAGATACATTCGAGCCTAAAAGGATTTTGAAAAATTTTCAAAATTGAGTCATCTACGCCATGTTGAAAATCGGGACCGTGTTTTTTTCAAAAATCAATATTTCTTGAACCGTTGGATGGATTTCAATGCAATTTACAGACAATATAGAAACAAATAAGTAGTTTAAATTAGTATTATGTTAAAAAAAAAGTTGGAAATTTTGACCAAAAAAAAGTCAAAAAATTTTTTTGAATCAATTTTTAGTTGATTTGGCCAGTTTTTAGATTTTCTGTTATACACGTAACGATTCCTTATGATTTAACCTTTATTTTGAAAAAAAAATTTTATGGTGTCTATAATAGTTCTCGAGATATTGCGATTTTAGTGGAAGCGCGCACCGTGAAGTTCGCGGTTACGCAGCGCGGGAGTAGAAAAACGAGCACAGACCTGCAGCAGTCTGCTCCAGTCACTTCATACAGGAACACATAACGCAGCGCGCATTGCACACCTGTTACCTAAACCGTGCGTGCGCGCTTCCACTAAAATCGCAATATCTCGAGAACTATTATAGACACCATAATTTTTTTTTTTTCAAAATAAAGGTTAAATCACAAGGAATCGTTACGTGTATAACAGAAAATCTAAAAAACTGGCCAAATCAACTAAAAATTGATTAAAACAAATTTTTTGACTTTTTTTTGGTCAAAATTTCGAAATTTTTTTTTTAACATAATACTAATTTAAACTACTTATTTGTTTCTATATTGTCTGTAAATTGCATTGAAATCCATCCAACGGTTCAAGAAATATTGATTTTTGAAAAAAACACGGTCCCGATTTTCAACATGGCGTAGATGACTCAATTTTGAAAATTTTTCAAAATCCTTTTAGGCTCGAATGTATCTTACCTAGAACTAATATTTCCCAAAGTTTCAAAGAAATCGAAAGACCACTTGCAAATCTCATATTTTCTGACGGAGTCTTACCCAAGAGCTTTTATCAGTGAATCCTTTAAACTACCAGATCATTGTGGTGTTTTTCGAACGGAAATAAACGCTATTCATGAAGCCTTAAGATGGTTGGCATTCTATCTGCCCTATGGGCTCTGGATGCATTCGAAATAACATCAAAGAGTGTCTCACATTGTCGCAAATTTCTTAATGAAATGGCTAAACAGTAACAAGGAATTGTAGGGCTTACCAACTTGCAACAGAAGGTACCTGTATACCAAACATTAATAACTTTATGGTGGTACCTCCCGCAACTTGTAAGCTTCTTGTTATGAGTGCACTAATCAATTCTGTAAATCAAAGATGGATTAGTACCATTACCCGTGAAATTGTTAGGCAAACATGGCCAAGGCTAAATCTAGGTCTGCCCAAGAGTATTATAAAATTGAGTATACTTCAAATTAGGACCTTAGTAGGGCCCTCACAACATAGGAAATCATGCTAGGAAATCATGTTTACATGCATGATTTCAGTCGTAGGTGTAGGGATGAGGTGGAGTTGGAGACAATTCAATACCTTTTTTGCACAAGTCCGGCTCTAGCCAGAAGCAGGAACCGATATGTAATACCCTACTTCTTAATGAATATAGATAATTTATACACTTTATATGTATATACAACCTTTTACGCTTTGTCCAAAGCTCAGGATAGTTCAATCTGTAAGGGGAAATGTAGCCCAACCCCTGCGGTTCACAACGGACCCGTTTCGAGGTCTACGTGGCACCGCTGTCTCTAGGTGCAATGTGGCTGCCAAACCTAACCTAACCTAAACCAGTTGTTGGTTTTTTATACTTATGGACCGCAACTTATGCGTATGTTTTTTGTGTGAATACTTTAATCCAAAACACAAATTTTTATTCTTTAATTTGCATAATGTAAACACAAACCAGCTGATATATGTAACTACTTACTTATAATTTTGTATGTATATGTATCTGTATAAGCAGCCATCTAATTTATGAGTATTATATCATATAATATTAGCTATATTCTTTTGGCATCCGACCTGTTATAGCATTGACAGACAGCGTCGTTAATCCGGATTATCGGAGCAGTTAATCTGATTAAAATTGTAGTGTGACAGACGATTGTTACGCAGATAAATTAATAGCTGACTTGTTTATTTGAGAGTTTTAGTAAAAGATAAACCGCAGGCAAAAAATATTTTAACAAAATCTTAATTAGCTATTTTTCAAACTGCTCCGAAATGTCAAAACAGTTAATGTTATTTCGAATTAATGTAATTTTGTGATATTATAGAGTGTATAGGATTGTAATTCACATCATATCCTCCTGCTATAAAATACTTCCTCCTGCTGTGCTCATCATATTGTTCACAATTGATTGTTTTAAGTCTTTCTTGCCTTTCTTTTTCAAAGTTTGATTATTTTTCAATCACAATAGATATTAACGGTCGTTTTTCAGCAGTGGCGCCATTTGTACTCAATTCCTGAGATAATTCCAAATTAAATCGTTAATCCCGATTAACGTACGGGTCTGTCTAAGCTATAGAAGAGCACTAGGAAATTTAGCGAGTTACGTCGAAGCAAAAACACAAAATATACTACTTAAGTTGAAAGTGCCTAACTTATATGATAGAAGTATATGCGAGTGGTGTTGTAAAATATAAAAAAAGACTTTTGTGAGGGGAAATTCCAGCTAAACGTCAAACTGTTGGATACACACAGAAAATAGGGGCGCGTCCATACTACGTGATAGCAGTTTATAATAGCTGATTTGATTTTTTCCTGTTTGCTTACATTTTGATTGAAAGTTTGACACTCAAACCAACAAATTGCCAAAAACAAAATACTTGTAAAGAAATGAAAATTTAGGTGTTATACTACTGTTATGATTGGGGTACAAATAAAATAAAAACAAATGAAGAAAATGTTAGTAAATGTAAAATATAACCGATTTCGAGCATTTTCTTTGTAGCTCGAATGCAAAAGAATACAGCAATTAATCGGTATACAGTGATATGGAATTCCAAGTAAAATATTTTACATCTATTGACGGCTTTTTTTTTTGTTCAAAACCATGTACTAAAAACAATTTCGGCAAACAAACTACGCTCTTATATATGTATGTATGTATGTCGATACGATGTATTTTACTCTCACTTGTGAAGTGGTACGATAATTTTTTATTTGGTGTAATAATAATAAGAATAATAATAGTAGAAGGATGTATGAATACCCTGATTATGAGTAGGCATTATCGATTTGAAAGTGTAATCGACCTTTATTGTTGTTTTGAATTCAAGTTTATTATTGCGGTAACACATGCTGTGTATTATATGTATGTAAATGTATGCATATATTTGTATTTACATACATATGCAAACGTATGCTTCCGTGCATACCCTACAGGAAATTTGATTAGCGCCGAATTACATCGCGTCCCTTGTCTTTCACATATGTATGTACCTATATAAAACAAATCAGTATCATATCTGCAGAATACAATGAATTGGGAAATATTGCAAACTTATTTCCGGATCGAAAAACCCACACGTGGTCGCATAGAAACTTATTCTAACTCAAAATGTGACGGTTTGGGGCATGATTGGCCCATTTCCCTTTGAAAATGCTGCTGGAGACGTCATTTCGATCAGCGGTGAGCGCTAAAAAGACGTAATAAGCAATTTTTTGGACTTAGTCAATTTTCGGTTTCAGCAGGATGGCGCGCTATGCCACACATCCCATGCTATAATCGATCTTTTGAGCACCAAATTCGGTAATTGTGTTATTAGTCACCTGTCGATTGGCCACTTCGGAGCTGCGATTTTACTCCGTTAGATTTTTTTGAGGGAAGCCGTAAGCGACCGATGTTATGCGAACAATCCAGTAACGATTGAGGCCATTAAGGCCGCATGCCGCTCGTTAGATAGAGCCAGAAACCATCACCAAGGTCTTAGAAGACTGGATTAACAGAATTAGCTAATGTGAAGGCAGCAAGGCAACCACATGAATGAAATCGCGTTCTATAAATATTGAGAATGTTTCTCTTTCGAAAAAACCAATAAGGCACCAAAAAATTAAGTTTCGTTCAATGTTAATATTATTGTAATTCAATGTGTTTAAAAAGAAAACACTATATCGACCAGCCTGTATATAAAAAATAGTTTCACTACGGCTAGGGCATTGTCTACACAACGGCAACATTTTTTATAAGTATCTTCCATGGAAACATCACTAACACAAACTATAGTAGAAAAATAAATGTTTTTCAAACCGATTACATGTGTTGGAAGACGTAATATTTTATAACCGGTTTACACTGTTGCACTAGGAATAGAATGTCTATCCATTGATCAAAAGTAAGATATCTTGACGAAATTCGGTAAGAAGAATGGGATATGTCTGACCTATTATAATGATCGAATATTACCCTTCGGGTTTAACTGATTACACTGCCCTGCATCGGTTTTGCGAATAAGATGGGACCTAGTGATCCCGAAGGGAATTTTCGCGCTAAGCACGAATCCGAGTTCAAACATTTTCCATCACGTCAGTTTTTCGAGAAAAAGGGGGTTGAAACCCCTAAAAATAGCGTATTTGGCCATTTTTCAAAAATTGTGGAGCAGAACCCTAACGTGTCTAACTTATGTCTACGGGGGTAGAGAAAAAAATGAACACAGGAACTTATCTTGTATACTTACATACATACAAACAAATATATGCGTCAATTATCGCACATTTCTAGCTTAAAGCCCAAAGTAGAGGTGCCATAACCATGACACCATAAATTTGCTGATCGAACCAACATATGGGCAACACTGTAATCTATTAGAGGAGACATGCCATAATTCCATAGCCATAATCATAAACGTGGAGACCAATTGAATTTTGGGTTTTCGCCGTAACCGTAACCAGTTGCATTGTGATTTGGTGCGTTGGTATAAACATGTTGTTATCTTTTCTTTAGTTTCTGCACTTCGAAATGTACAAATAAGTTATAGTTATCTAAAGATCAGCTGGCTATGGTTTTGTTTGTTTGTTTGTTAACAGTAATAGTAGCCCCGCCAGTGTCGGGCATATCACCGGTCGTCTTCGTCTAGCTCATCTAGGGGTAGGCCTAGGAAACATGCTGTTTCGACGGGATGGGTACAGAGGGAGAGGGGTGTCAAATGAGTCGGTTTTAAGGGGCATGTGAAAAGGTGGTTAGTGTTGTGCGGGGTGCCTTCACATGCCGGACATATGTTTGGTATGTCGGAGTCGATTTTGGATAAGTAGTAGTTTAACCAGCTACAATATCCAGAACGTAATTATGCCAATGTTACACGTGGCTCACGAGGAAGCTGGAGCTCTTCATCTGCTGTAGGTGGTCTTTGGACTCCGATTACGGCATTCACAGGACGGGAACTTAAGAAGGTGGTGACGGTCTCCCGGTGAATGTCGTTTATTGACTGCCTAAACATTGCCAGGTCCAGTAGATTGCGGTCAGTTTTGTCCTGGATTTCGTCACCGTAGTTTAAGAGATGTCTCCTGACGTGCCTGGGAGGCGGCTCAGGCTCAAGCAGGTGTCTGCAGGGGTGAAGCCTGCGGTAACATCCCAGCAGGAACTGCTTGCTGAGCAGTTTGTTATGCTCCATTACTGGAAGCATTTGTGCCTCGTTGTGTAGGTCTTGAGCCGAGGACTCAGGAGGCAACCGGTCGCTGTCCCAATGGCAGTAATTTGACATGTCTGTAGCTTTGTCCACTGCGTGTCACTAGTTCCAGCCGACCAGACAGACCGCGGCACCTGTTTATCACTTTTTCGATTTTACACAGTTTTTAATTCGAAGCTTTCTATAAGTGCTTCATATTATATTATGTATATTAAATACAACAAATAAATGGAATTTAAATTAAACACAGTGAAATTTAATATTGTTTTGTTTATATGCGGCAAAATTTTCATTTTGGCATTCCGGCACCTCTTCCATGTCACGTTAGTCAAAATGTTACGGCAGCGGACACAACATACCCATTGTAACAGGCCTAATACATGCATTTCTCAGGAGCCTACGAGTAAAACGGGAGATAGGTGTACAAATATATCTATCAATGC
Source organism: Anastrepha ludens (assembly GCF_028408465.1). Lineage (NCBI taxonomy): Eukaryota > Metazoa > Arthropoda > Insecta > Diptera > Tephritidae > Anastrepha > Anastrepha ludens. The sequence continues at coordinate 76,838,018 of NC_071498.1, forward strand.
TTTCGTGCATTTCTCTATTTATATGTGTGCATGCAACACATCTTTGTACATATTTAAAGTAGTTTGTATATTGACAGTTTTTAGGAATGAAATATAAAGGAAATGAATAATAAAGGAAACGTGTTCAATACTTTATTCTTAGTAAAACAATAAGAAATTCGCATATATAGAAGGAAAGCGTTTCTCAGGTTTTTCACAATTTGAAAAGAGAGAAATGTCGTAAGTAAATATAAAAATGGGTTTCACCCATGATTCAGTGACAACTGAAATGTGACAATATTGAGGAAAACAGGTAAAAATATGTAACTGAAAGATCTCTCAAAACGAAAGTGAAACAGCTTGTATTCTTAATCCCTTTCTATATGATATAAGATGCAATATTGTTCCTTGTGTATAGTAATTTAATTTTTGTTGGTCAAACCTGTATTGAAGAGATAAATAAATCGAATTAGTTATAGTAGAAACTCTATAGAGAACAGCCATTTTTATTGCATTTTACTTTCAACATTACTGTAAGATGACACCTAACAAGTATCTTCGCAACCTTTACTTGAATTGCATGGGACTGGGGTTGCCATGCAGACCACCTTTTGCTCGTATTGCTTCATAGAAATGCTCCAATATATTTTGATTTAGTTGATATGTCTGATGTATTGAAGGCTTGTTGTTCTGGACATATCGAAATAAATCTGGCGGGTTTACTTGCTGATCACCATATCACTCTTTTGAAAGGGTAACAAAGCTATTCGCCCAGAAGCATGAGTGTGTCTATTAAGCTCTCCACCCTGGCAATAACTTTCTGGCTGACACAAATCCTGGCCAAACGGAAGGTATATTTGGTACAATAATTTGAAAACTTTGTATTGAACACGTCAAACCCATCATTGACAACATTGATAAATTCTATCATTACCAATGGATTGTATAAATCCGGCCCCAAAATGTAGCGAGAAAGCTGCTTGAATACAGAAACTTTTATTATTGAATCATGCGTTTCGCCCGAATTCAGACACTTCTCTCTTTTAACGCTATTTATGATATTATACTTTTTAAACCTTAAGACACTTTTACACATCTGAATGGAAGAAATTAATGTAATTTACGTTTCTTTTCAGGCTATCTATTTCTAATATGACAGGAATACGTAAGTATTTTGTAATTTATTCACGAATGTGGAAAAATAAAAATAAAGTATTGATTTATTGAAAAATATTAATTCATTTAGTATTAACTTACAATAACTCGCAAAAAACTATAAAAAAAAAATAAAAATGCAATACGACACCCTTTTTCCAATACATACTCGTACATACCTTCACCAATTGATTGATAGCAGTAAAGTACTTAAGTTTTACGCGGTTCTGCTATTGGAAAGATCTCAACTATTGCAACCAAACATTGCACAGGTTTCCAATTATGGAAGACTCAGACAATTTTACCAAATTCGGTCATTGAAGCACCTGGTTTTAAACATCTGTATTTCCTATAATTTATATGTCTTGTATCTCTTCCGCTGCCACTCATTCGTTTTTCATATTCCTCCGTGATTAGCATTCCGCAATTATGCATTTCGCTGTTTTCCTCCTGTACCAAATAAGATGAATTATAGGCATGATTATATAAATTCAGACTATATAAACTATATTCTGACTTAATAAAGTTTAAAAAACGCCTTACTTACATATGGATCTATGACCACAGCATCTCAGGCTTTATTACAAATGTATTTTTAATGGTATTTGATTATATATACGAGTATATATATATAATTGGCGTCTACACCCTTTTTGGGTATTTGGCCGAGCTCCTCCTCCTATTTGTGGTGTGCGTCTTGATGCCGACTACGTTCTCTCTGTGAATTCCGAATGGTAGTTACGCACCAACCCATTCGGCTACGGCGGCCGCCGTATTTAATTTTTATTTTAATTAGTGTTATTTATTTAGTGTATTTAAATCTGTTTGAAGTTTAAACCTTTCTTTAATCAAAGTGTACCTATGACCTAAAAGTTGACAAAGGGAATGACGTCATCGTCAAGCATTATAATTTTTATATTTTTATAAAACTAAATGTTTTATATTTCATGACAGTAGAAATAAAGTTGATGAATAACAAGGGTTGCTAAATAACAAAAATAGCTGCTCTAGAGAACTCCTTCCGAGGGACCAGGTTGAAAACCACGAAGAACTTAAATGAACATTGAGCGACATATTTTGTCAAAGGCTTTAGCCAAATCAGTGTGAATATTTTCTCTGAACCCATTTGAGATGTGAGTTGTGAATTCAGGCTCATTTTGGCTCATTTGACTAATAATACCCGTGTTGAGAAAGAACAATAAATAGAGAGATTAAACAGGTCAATTGTTTAAAAACTAGAACTTCAAATAATTTTGCAATGCGACTTTAATTTTCATGAAGGAGAACATGAAGAAAAGCTTCCATGTGCAGAAAAGTACCCGTTGGCTGGAATGTACTTATACATTGCTTGTTTCTCTGATGAGTTTAATAGTCAGTCGATCTACGAACAATTTAAATTAGATCAGCACAGATCCTTGGTATCTTTAATCAAGCTTAACAATCTACTTATCAATCCAGCACATCTTACATCTCACTGCTTTGAATCATAATTATAGTTAAATATAATATAGCAAAAAATAAGCAAATATACCTTTTGAATTTATGAAGATTTACAAAAAAATTTAGCACCTCTTCATCGGGTGATCTCTTATCGATGAGTCACAGTCAAATAGTCGCTATCTCTGGAGAATATGTAGGATGAGATGGGAATTGGTTACTTAATTCTGACAGAAGTTCTATTGTAACGAGCCAATGTTTTGTTTTCTGCTTCGAAACAGTGCGAAAATTCGTTCGAATTGCCATTGTACACTGCGAAATATTACTTTAAAGTTGTCAAACCATTATGCTTGCTGCAATGTTTTCCAATTTTTGTGTCGATTGATTGATGAGATTATATGCAAATACTAAAAAGGCTACTACTAAGGCTAATTATAAACGGTATATTTACGATAAATATGTATCTTTTAAAAGTATTGTTTAGTTGAGGATACCAGATTTAGAAGAAAAGGATATGAAAAAATTGGGAACTCTTCTTTATTTGACATAAGGCTGTATACCTACTGAACTGACAGCTTGAGTAAACATCTTTACGTAACTTATATTAAGTTTATGTTTAGAGTAATTACATTATTAGGTGGAAATCATATTGTATTTAGCAAAGTGCGATTGAATTTGACGAGCTCTCAATACTTACACTAGTACATCTTGGTGGAAACGACTTTTATTGAGTAAAGCCATGTCAAGTGATCCTCGAAAATTTCACTAAGTCACGGATTTTAGGGTAAGATGTCTCATTGTGTAGTCAAAGTCATGTTAACGCTGTTCTATAAATATTTCGCGCAAATTCCAATTTTAGCAATAGTTATTAACAATCAAAGTTTTAAGCAAGATTAAATTAAAAAATTAATTACTCCGAAACTACAATAGATAATGGCGTGAAATTTTGCATACCGTTCAAGTATTGTCTGTACTATTTTTCAAGTGTTAATAACTCTTTTTATTGTGACAAATAGATAAATAAATAATAGCTTTTTGTAATCAGTTGCATTTTTTTATGTTTTCTTCACGCTGTTAAACAATCGGACTTACGGATAATTTTGCGGAAAACGCTTACCTTCAATAATCTGAAAATAGAATTTTGTACTTTTACTCCATTTCCGAGGTATTGGCTGTTTTGTAACTTGATGCGCTCGACGGTGGCATTGCTGCCATCGGCTGATCGGTCGCGCGGTGGCTTGAGGACCGCGCAAACTGAAGCAGCGTGCACGTTTGAACATGGACAGGATTTATTGCCTATTGACTGAATTCGAATTTTTCGCAGACACACTGTTTTATCAAATCGCCCATATTCTCCTTGAAATTTACTTTACACTTTTTTAATTCATGCCTGATTTCATAAATTTTCAAAGCCACATTCTGATGCGTTTTACAAACGCAAACACTTTGCGTCCCACTTTGCCCAGCGACAATGCATTCGCGAGGCCGAAGTTCTTTGAATTTTGATAGACCAATTAATGTCTCAAGGTATTCTATTCTAAATTGTTCGTGTAGATCATTCAGATTAAAAAGTAACAATTTTTGTTTCTTTTGTTTTTTTACCGTTATTAAAAACAGTTTTGCAGTCTTTTATTCCAGGTAGCAGTCTACTTGAATAATCAGACAAGTAGAAATTACGCACTTTTTCGACAGACAAGTCTGCAATTTTTTTCCACGTTTTTTCTGGCACAGATGCAAAGCCATTTTTTCTTCTCAATTTTTTAGATTTCGATGCCATTCTTTTTGAAACAGAAAATGTATCGCAAATTTTTTTCACGGTCCAATTGTCTGGAATTGTTGTGAGTATTTGAATTGTATGGTTGATACTGTTCTTTTCAACCAAAGCGTCTTTAATATTTTTCACAAAAGCTGAGTATGGATTTTCTGTTTTTTTCTGATTTTTTAATTCTGCATTTTCTGTTCCTTTTCCGGAATTAATGACGTCTGCAACAATTTCTTTGAGTTCCTTATCGCATAAATCAGAATACCTTTTTTTTTAATAGGTGGTTCGCCTAGTTCTTGCAGAATTTTGTTCACTTTATCGAATTTCAAAGAATGATCAATATTCTTTATTTCGAAATTTTCATCCTCCGAATCGTCAAAAGAATCTATAGAGCTATCCGACGTCTCACTTTCTGTACTTTGAGTAGGATTGAAAAAAGAAACGTGGCGATTTACTCTAGCGGAGTCAGCAATTTTAAATGTTTTATTAACTTTCACATTAAAAATTGAAGTGTTTTTATTCATAAGTTATTGTTATAAATTCATTCAATTGTCCTTTGAGGTTAAAAACAGCAATAAAAGACAAAAAATTTGGAAAGTATGTAAATATCTAACGAAATGCAAATTATACAAGCAAACATCCATTCACTCTGAAAAGAAATAATTTTCAATCGAAATTCAAATCTTGTTTGCAACAGCAGACAGTTCTGACAATGTTCATCTAGTGCGTTCACAGTAGTTTTCGCACCCTGATATAATTCTTTACGACACATTTTACAAACATATTGACCAATATTTGAACCAATATTTTTCAAATTTATCATTCCACTTAGATGTCACCAAAAATAAATTGCGTCGGACACAATTATGGCCTTTTTTCATAAACAGATTAGAGCATACGCTCGGTCGAACAATAATTACCATAATATTGAAATATGCAAATATGCTCTGTCACCAGTCACCACTTAAATCGAACTGTCACAAAGCAGTGTCGAATTCAGTCAATAGGCAATAAATCCTGTCCATGTTCAAACGTGCACGCTGCTTCAGTTTGCGCGGTCCTCAAGCCACCGCGCGACCGATCAGCCGATGGCAGCAATGCCACCGTCGAGCGCATCAAGTTACAAAACAGCCAATACCTCGGAAATGGAGTAAAAGTACAAAATTCTATTTTCAGATTATTGAAGGTAAGCGTTTTCCGCAAAATTATCCGTAAGTCCGATTGTTTAACAGCGTGAAGAAAACATAAAAAAATGCAACTGATTACAAAAAGCTATTATTTATTTATCTATTTGTCACAATAAAAAGAGTTATTAACACTTGAAAAATAGTACAGACAATACTTGAACGGTATGCAAAATTTCACGCCATTATCTATTGTAGTTTCGGAGTAATTAATTTTTTAATTTAATCTTGCTTAAAACTTTGATTGTTAATAACTATTGCTAAAATTGGAATTTGCGCGAAATATTTATAGAACAGCGTTAACATGACTTTGACTACGCAATGAGACATCTTGCCCTAAAATCCGTGACTTAGTGAAATTCTCGAGGATCACTTGACATGGCTTTACTCATTGTAATTTTCAAGGCTTTTTTGACTCACTCCCCAAGTCCATAAAATAAGAGGTTACGAAAACTATTGTCAAACATTTTTTTTGCATAGAAATTAATTCTGATTGGTTAAAAAATGTAGACAAAATAGTGAAAATGTGATTGCAGTAAAAAACATATAAGGAAAATAACTTTAAGGAATTAACAGTAACCTGGACCAACATAAAATAAAGTAGCAATAAACAAAAACTTTATTGTAGTGCATCTACTTTGCCGCCTCAATATGTTTTTTTTTAAATAATTTTCAGAAAATAAAAATCCTTTCCGATTGATATCCTTCAAAATTGGGTCCAGAGAGGGGATCCACCTACGTGATTATAGCTCTTGTAGTGGTAATCAAGGAGGGTCCTCAGTTTCTCAATCTGTAAATGTAGCCTACCAGGTGCTACGATAAAAACTAAAATTACAATTTCTTTATTGTTTTTGCGATTTCAAATAGCGCCTTTCAATTTTAAATTATTTTAATAAGTTTTAAAAAGGATGTGATGAATTTGTAGAGCTCCGTAAATTTAGGATACAAGTAATATTTCCATTATTGAGGAACATTTTTGTACAATTGTTGGACTGTGTTATTAAAGGTTTGATAAATAATGACAACTAAGCTTTGGCTCTCCCTTACAAAATGTTGCATATACGAAGGAAGTAAAAATTAATATAGGAGAAATGTAATCCTCGAAAAGGTAGGTGAAAAGTATCCAAAGTAGGTAATGAGTTGCATAATGTAAACTGTACAATAACGAAATATTTTTTGAAGAAATTGGTAGATTTTATAGTCGCTACTTACATTTAATACAATCCTCTGATGAGATGGTTTTCGTTATGGAAACAGCAAGAATTTTAATTAACAAAGATTATAACTACAGGGTTTCCGGTGCCAGGAAATTAAAAGCAAAACTAAAAAAGAATTACTAATGATAAATGTATTTTTTTTATTTTTTTTTTTTGATTATTTCCACTAAATGTGGACCGTTATATTAGATACCCTCTTGGAATTTGGCCTCCATACTCCGAGCTACTGGTTGCAGAAATGATGTCGGGATATTGAGTTGGGTTCCAGATTTGTTTCCTAGACTTTAATTTTGAGGTACTCCATAGAAAACAGTCCCTAGGGGGTAAGATCGGGCGACCTGGGTGGCCAGGTTATCACCGAAACGGTTTATGAATTTGTTAGGGAAGAAATTACGTAATATGGTCTCTCTGACCGTGTGCAATTGGAATTTCGAAGGGATGAATTCTAGGATCCTTCCTTAATATTTCATGTATAATAGTTCTTCGAAGTTCTTAGGCAGCCGCTCTCTCGTGCACGGACTGATGCTCGCACCCAAACAAATCTAATCTTCTCTCTTGAACAAAATCTACGACGAACAGTTGCACACGAATCCTAGGCCTTGAAATACGCTTCGATTGCGAACGCACGTTGTTCAACTGTCAACTGCGACATGGTGACCAAGAAACCCTTACAAATAACAAACTTAACGTGGTCCGCTCCCTGCTCAAATGCTCAGAGGTTAGGAAGAATCTTTAAATTATTAAATATAACCTTAACGTTTAGAAATCCTTTTCAATTAAAAAACTTAACTTTTTGAAACTAAATTTCATTCGAGTAAGATAGATCTTTTACTTCTCAGTTTTTTTACAACTGAAAATATTTGATAACATTTGTTTCGATTTTATAATAATTTCCAACTACTGCTGAGTAATATTAACAATAACAAAAATACAGTAAATGAAACAGTATTCATATTGAAATCACTTTATCTTAAATGAATATTAAACAAAAAAAAAAATGTAGCAATATTTTAATTCGCAATAGCGTTCCAGTGCTGATGTCCCGTAGGAATTAAAATCGGGTGATGATGCACATACGGGGACAGCAAGAAACTGACTATAAACGAGTACAATGCACTCGGGAAATCCGATGAATGGTAATCTACAACAAAAACATTTAAATGAATGGCATTAAGCATCATAAATCGAGCAAAAGTTAATATATTTCATTTAAATTAATGGCATTAAGCATTATAATTCGAGCAAAAGTTAATATATTTCAATGAAAGTAAGAACGTAATATGTGTCTTTGCCTAAGGTATTTTGGTATTGTAATTGAGGCGCGACTGCCATTCGTAATTCGGAGAGAACGTAGGTTCGAATCTCCGTGAAACACCAAAACGAAGAAAAAGTTAGCAGTCGCCCCTCCGCAGGTAATGGCAAACCTCTGAGTGGCATAAAAAAAAGTATTTGCCGTTCGGAGTCAGCTTAAAATTGTTGGTCCCTTCATTTGTGAAGCAACATCAAGACGCACACCACAAATAGGAGAAGAAACTCGGCTAAACACCCTCCAATTATATATACATAATTGAGGGAATTCGGTAAATAACCACATCCACCTGCCATATAACAGTAAGAGTAAAAAAAACACGCGAAATATCTGGAGCGAAATTGCAAAAATTTGGTGCAAATAATGAAATAGAAATACGACAGAAAAAACTTATAAAAGTTTGAAAATGTATCGATGCGGCAATCATTTGATGGTAAATGCGGGCGGGTTAAAAAAACCAATTTGCTTCTTTATTATTATTATTATTATTTATTTATTAAATTGTAATTAAAATTATAAAGTAATATCTTAACAGCACTAGCTACCAGGGCTTCTTTATTTGTCAAAGGTATACAATACAACCTTTTAATAAATTCTTACAACTAATATTTATAATGATTTTATGTTTATGTCATCAAAATTATACTTATTGGTAATAGTTGATTCAGTTACACGTACAATAATTGGTGAATCAACTAAATATTTCTTATTGCTAATTTCTACATTGTACTATTTACGTAAGTGTTGTTGCACTTCTTTCATTGCAAGCTAATGCTGTGTTCAACGATGAGTTCCATTTTTGGCTTAATGGCTACGTCAAACGATGGATACGTCAAACGTCCATTGAAAACAACAGTTTGATGCGGCCTATGGGCTGGATGAATCATGATTTTGATGCCGGAAATTGGAATCCGCGATCTCCACAATACTTGGTTCCAACAAGACGACCTACTTGCCATACTGCCTGTGAAACAATGGATTCATTGCGTTGTCGTTTCGGTGAGCAATTTATCTTTCGTCGCGGACCATGTAATTCTAAATGCCTTGTGGATAAACAAGCTTCGATTGAGGCATTGGAAGCCAAAATTACTAAAGTTATTCACAAGATACCGATCGAAGTCCTCCAGCGAGTTATTCAAAATTGGTGTTTACGGATGGCCGAAATACGGCGCAGTTGCGGCCAGCATTTGATACCTCTAAATTAGTCACACTTTATTACTGAGATCGAATAAAAGCATTATCACTTTTTATAAGATTACATTTCCGCCCATTGGCCTGATGTTACAAGTCTATGAGCTTTCAGTCCGGACCGAATTTAACCTTCTTGACTGGGCGCATATACTCTGTTTCTTTATAAGCATAATTTGGTTTCGCCTACATGTACTATGTGCACGGGTCCGCCGTCGTCCAGGAAAACTGGAAATGTTGCGCGCGGAGACGTCACGAACGGAGGACGTTGCACTTCGGCAGGATATCCTATAAAAAGGAGGATTCATCATCAACGTAGTTTTAGGCAAGGAAATAGCTTTGGAGCAAGAACACAATACGAAAACTATAAGCAATGATTGGAAAATATACAGTTTTATTGCAAAATATATCAACTTTCTTATAAATATTTACTCAATTCACGCCGTTGTCAGCGAATAGCGAAAACGATTCAAATTTTTTAAAGCTTTTTAAAAATATTTGACCATACTTACACATAAATTTTCAAAAACGCGACATGGAGAATGAGCGTGAAACTTTTTATAATTAAATTATAGTACATTTCATCATTTAACAAAACAACACCGGCATCTGAAACATTACTTACTTTAAAATATGTAATATTTAACTGAAAAACTTAAACATTTACTTCAATTTAATTTATTTTAATGTGTGTACATAAAGTATATTTAAAATTTCTGCATCATAATAATTCGAAGATTCGCTGTTCCTATTGTACTAAATCTCAAAATTTTTGCAGCTCATGATCCAAAATGGAGTCTGGAACGACGTGAGTCGTCAGGTCAATTGGTATGGCGCAAGGAGTCTCCAAGTTCGAAAATACGCTTCCGGTTTGATGTCGAAGTTTTGGAATTTGAGAAGCAACCGCATGAAGATATTGAGCACAGTAATGAAGAATTTTCGGTCGGAAACATAGCATCAACAATAGTTTTGTGTGCTAGCTGTGTTGTAGTAGTGGCTGTTAGCGTTTTTCTACCATGGTACCTTATGGAAAAAGCATTATCAACGGGTTCATAAAACTGCATCCATATATTCAAGAATATTATGGCCCGACATGAAAAATATTTTAAATGAAGAAGTTAATTTACACACACACATCTGTAAATAAAAATATTTTGGTTACGATAGCAACAGATAGAGAATGTAACGCAGAAATATTTGGCAAGCATTATTAGTGTTTAAGTTACTTTTAATAGTCGTGAGATCAATCTGTGATTTGAAAACATCACCTGATTTCAATTTTATACGGGTGTTATAAAAACTGTCATGCGTATTTACGTACTATTTTATATAATTCTGAGATATATAGTTAAATAAATATAAACCCACAAATTGCAGGGCAAAGTTTAATTAGAACATAACTTATTTAAGAAGGTTGCAAACAAATCTTAAAATGAAGTAATCGTATTTCGTAAAATTTTGTCTATTCATTTCATATTGTTCATACTCGTATTAATAAATTGTCGATATACAAATATTTTGAAATTCTCATTTGCTGAACTACTTCGCCTAGTAGAATAAACAATTTTACGTAAAATGCAAAGTATTTTTTCCGTAGGGTGTTCTTCTAGAAAGGAGTTCCCTGAGTGCAGAAATTTACTTCTGTTCAATTAAACAAAGCCGAGTGCCCCTACCAATGCACCATATTGATTGGATAAACTCCATTTGTCACACTCCCACTACCCCAATACACCTACACACACACATATTCTCACGCACCCTTTCACTTCCAATAAGTAAACACATACGAACGGCTAATGCGAAGTGACCGACCACGAAGTGCAAAACTCAAGGTGAGTTAAAGCAGATTAATCAAGATGGCCTAGTAGCAAAGAAGGCATAGCGTGTCAGCTAAATTCGTATCAAGAAGTTTTATAATAAATACAATACAATAAAATTGTATTTAATTTTTTTCATACTTCGAGCCGCATAGCTAACTCACACCGTAAAGCATCCATAATCATCATTTTTTTCTTAACAATCCTTCACCCATAATATAATAAATGAATTTTTGAAACCAATATTGACAAAAAAGTAGTTTGGTTCCTATGCATAGAGGTGCATTATACATCAATGCGAAAGAAGTGTTTAAGAAATTAGGAAGTAATTTGATTTGCAATACGACACATAATCTGAGTTCACTAAATTGCCTTTCAGACCAAGCTAATATTCACGTACGACGGCAACTATCCATCAAAAGTTCTGCATGAAACCAACCGAAGTGGATATTTCTTGTAAGTGAGTGCAGTTTTATTTTAAAACTAGTTAATATAATTCTTTACATATTTCAGCTTTTAATTGCAAAACATGGTGGCTGCCACTGTCTGATAGAAATCGCAATGATCTTGCCGGAGGCGCCGGCCGGTCTGGCTGAGCGAGTAAGCCGCAACCGCAAATCATAGAGGCTGAAATAAAATATTGTCTTTACTTATTAATGATGCGGTAAAATTCGGAATTCGCTTGTTATTAATTTATTACAAAAAAGAAAAGGAAATCGCTGAATACCGTCCTTTACCTTTTACAGAAACGGATCAAAGGGTTTTTTGTTTTGAAATTTTACTCCTAGTGCCGGTGTCAAATAAATTTAAATATATACATCTTTATACATATATGTATAAAACTTGTATCAAAGTTTAATTTTCTAACTTAACATTGGTATTTGTTTAATTAGCATAAAGCCAAGTATAAATTATATTAATAAAATTGCACAACGTTGCCCTCTTTGAATTTCATATTGTTACTATTAAATATTATATGTGATCACATTGGAACATTCTCCTCTTTCATTAAGTTTTCGAAGACACAAATAGCAAAGACACTGAATACATCGCGCGGCATCTTTATCGACTTAAAACAAAAACCTAAATCCTTGTTTTTCAATATTTAATATTCAGTGGTTTTAAGTCCTAATTGATCGTGAGCTCGAACAAATGCACTTGTATCAATTTCGTCTACGGTATATCCCCTCTTAAAAGTATCAGGTCTTCTAAATCATTTAAGATATCCAGATTTTGTTTTTGGACAGCAGCACACATTTTTTAATTGTACCAAACGTAGTTTAACACACATGCAACCCTGTAAAATATGCACGCAAACGCATTTTGGTTAAAACGCACAAAAAATAAAAAAATCAAGCGGTGGGTGTTTTTTAGCTGTATGAAAATTATCGATATCTATGAATCATTTAATGCCAGAACAACGCTACCAAATTGTAGATATTTACTGTGAAAAAAATGAATCTCTTCGCGAAGTTCATAGAGCACTGACGGCATCATCGGTCCGTATTTCTTTTGAAATGCCTTTATGATGAATGGCGAGCGCTATAAAGCCATGTTGACTGAATTGTAGTTTCCAAAAATTATTCAGCGAAATATCGACGACATTTGGTTTCAACAAAACGGCTTAATGTGCCATACAGCGCGCTTAACAATCGATTAATTGCAATATTCAAGCCGTCATTGGAAAAAGTATTCAAAAATTGAACTGATCGAATGAACCATGTAACTGGTAGTCATGGCGGACATATGCCGAATATCATATTAAAAAAATAAATGCCATGAAATTATTTACTATATTATAATAAAAAAAGTTCATTCCAAAAATATTTCAGTTTTGTATTACCATTTTAAGTTCTCAAGCTCTTAAAAAACACCCGATACATTGAGTAAGTAATAAAACTGTGGTGCAGTCGACTAGAAGATAGATCTATCTTGCCACTTGTTCCGAAAACCAGATTTCGTAATATACATTGTGTAAAATAAGTACCCGGAATTTAAAAAAAAAACACATTTTTTCATATTATTCATCATTATTTGTTGGATCGCCTTCAAAATAGGCTCCTTTTGAGCCGATACAAATATTCCAACGAACAACCCAGTCATCCATGGCCCGCTGGTAGGCCGGCGCCGGGATGGCCTTCAGCTCCTTTAGCGAATTTTTTTTAATGTCTTCAATCGACTCAAAACGCCTTCCCCGAAGTGGCAATTTTAGTTTTTTGCATATCGTACTCGTAGACCCATGTCTCATCACCAGTTATTATGCGTTTCATGAAGGTAGGGTCCGTATTAGCTCGGGAAACCATGTCTTCAGAGACCTCCTTCCGATGCTCTTTTTGCAAAAAATTGAGCTCTTTCGGAACAAGCCGAGTGGCGACGCGGCGCATGCCCAACACACCAGTCAAAATGTTCTGAGCGGTCATGTGAGAGATGTTAAGCTCACGACCGATCTCTCTGGTACTCAAACGACGATTTTCAAATATAATTTTCTTAATTTCTTCGACGTTTTCGTCGGTCGTAACGATCGATGGTCGTCCGGAGCGAGGCAAATCTTCTACCACTTCACGGCCCTCTTTGAACGTCTTGTACCACTCGTAGGTTTGTGTTTTGGATAAACACGAGTCACCATAGGCTTCCCGCAACATATTTAATGTATTGGCATACGTAATTTTGTTCGCAACGCAAAATTTAATGCAAACCCTCTGCTCCACAAGTTTATCCATAGTAAAATTCGCCAAGTAAACAAAAGATCAACTCACTTTGACTGCAGAATAAAACACACTAAGTAATAGATCCCGTTCTAATAAGGCTTGTGCATTCAAGGACATGTGTACCAACATGAAGAAACCAAATTTGAAGTGTCAGGTATTCCCGGGAGAGTTTAAATTATAAATTCCGGGTACTTATTTTACACAATGTAATTATTGACTATATATGTGAGTTCCCCAACTATGCAGTAAATCATGCAATATAACCGGTTAATGTTGGTAGGGTACTAGCTCGTACAAATATTTTGGATTATCTTTGTATTTTAAGAAGTCAACGACGGTGAGTGTTTACTACCAACTGACGCTTAGTGTTTGTGCTTCAAGGAAAATAGATATTGCATTTCTACTCACCACCAGAGTTAACAAATGAGGCTATGAATACTAACATAAAAAATGTAATTGTATCCTACTGAGTTTATTGTAATTGGATTGGCCTGCATCTATTTAAACACATGACTGAGTCATTACACGACAAAGACTGATGAAGGGATGAAAGCATCAGTTAAATATTACCGTGATTTTATGTACGTATTTTTCATCCCCTAGCCGCCGCTAATGAACTATTCCTTTGCTCAGATCAGAGTTTGCATTATTTTATTTTATTATAATTTCTGGTTTCTTATTCGTCATCAGAATTTAGTGTATCTTAAAATGGCAGATGTGAAAGCAATGGGTCACATGAGATTCAACCTATGATAAATATGAACATTTCGGAAATTTCTAAAATAAAGAAATTAAATAAAGATCATGAAACATGGAAATAAAATAAAGATAAAAACGGAAATCAAATAAAGATCACGAAACAAAAAACCAGTTCAGTATGCTAAAATAAAAACAACAATAATATTTTTTTTTTTTTTAAGAAAACTAACTAAATCCAAATCAAGGGGAAAAATAAAGATTTAAAAATAACTTAAATTTGATTTTGACTCACACGTTTTCAGCAAATTTTTTTTTAAATTCCTTCCACCGCGGGAACCACTAATTAATATATTTCTATATGTAACCGCTATTAATTCATACTCTTACAATTTCTTCTCATATACACCCCTTTGTAAAACTATAAAAGTACAACTATTTTTTTTATAAAAGTATAGTTGATACTATAATAAAAACCATATATCAGAAAATTTTATTGTATTATATTGTAGATTTTAATCAACATTGCATCAAAGCTTTCAACTTTTTAATCAGAACTTTTAGAATTTTTCTTGGTATGCATTTTGATATCTTATTAAAATTTATTATAAAAAAAAAAAAAATAAATAATTGGCGCGTACACTTCTGTTAGGTGTTTGGCCGAGCTCCTCCTCCTATTTGTGGTGTGCGTCTTGATGTTGTTGCACAAATGGAGGGACCTTATTATAGCAAAGTGCAAATAATACCGTTTATTTTTAAGTCGATGTAAGTCGATTTTTTCAGATGAATTCATAATTTTGCAAGGCGGTGTATAGGAGAAGAAATCATAAGTTTATCTTTTCGGGGCAGAAAACTGTTTTTGGCTTTTCGTCAAACTCCATATTGCAAATTATTTTATACCAAAGATTTACCCCTATCTGAAACTCCTCAAAATCTCTTTCTAAGACATCTGTCATGTAAAGTATAGCATTTTTTTTAATTTAGTATAAATAGCACCATCGCCAAGACTCGAGGTTTTACTGGGTTTTAAATGGAGCCAAAGCCTAGCAATGTCTCAGAAACCTTCATGTCTTAAAAATCTATCTTTTCGACAGCGATTAAACGAATCTGGGAATAGTATATACAGTGATAGTCGGCAATGAGCTTCAAATCTTAGTTTTTCAAAAACCGTAAATCGTATTATATATACTACAGTAGGTTCTGTTTTTATGCGGCTTTTTTTATGCGGTTTTGAAATAGTGCGGTTTTGTTTAATTACAAAATGCATGTCGACCTATCGGGAATTGTACATATAAACAAGATTCTAAACCAGCTAAGCAAAAACTCATCATAGATTACATCAGAAATGCTAACCCTACAAATATGGAACCGCCTGCATAACTATCTAGATCAGACGTGTACATTTCCTCAAGTGACGAAAGTGATTTTACGCCAAATCCTAAACGAACGCGCAACATGTGGGTATTGTCTGATTCTATTTCTGACTTAAATTTATTTTTCGATTCTGGCGTTTCTTAAATAAAGATATAATTTTCAAAAATACAATATTTTGTTTATGCGATTTTATTTAATTATTTCAGATTCATGCGGTCTATGGAACGTATCTATAGTTATAATATGGGACTAGTGCCCTTTTTTATGCGATTTTATTACATTATTTCAGATTTATGCGGTTTTAGCACTTTGAAACGTATCTATAATTTTACTATAGAACTAGTAGCTTTTTTTATGCTGTTTCTTGCGGAACGTATCTACCGCATAAAAACAGAACCTACTGTATATATAAAGTTAAAAAAAGTACTTATAGTATGTCAAAACTACTCTCACATGATATAAATGACTGAAAGGCTGAAAGTATCGACTTCAAAAATGGTTAAACCGGGTAAAATCAGGGCAGAAAAATATAAAGAAAAGCAGAATAGTAGTAGTATATACTACCTTATTGTGAATGCCAACGTTGATTATAAAAAGAATATTCAAAATCTTTGCTAATGGAAAGTGGATTTAGCGTTGTAAAAATAAAAAGTTTCTACGACTATGCGAATTGCTGTGCCGATTCGCTAATAACGGCTAATACTGGGGGCTGATATGTATGTTTTTTGTTTTTGCTGATTATATTTTCATGTCGTCGTTGCATTCGGCTATTTCGATAAATTATTCACTTCAGACTACCTAAGCTCTTCATTACCAACGGAATATTTCCAAAACTAGATAAGATTGGTTTGATATTATTAAAGTAAATATATTGCTACTAAGCATTTTGATTTCACACTTATACTCACCGAAAATGCTTCTTATGCTCTGAACGTTTAAATACTCCTGGATAGGTTTTGACTCCTGGATTATCTTTTGTTCATGCCCCTCTTTAATGAGTCTTTTTTTAACGTCGACGTGAGGTTTCCTTCCGTTTAACCTTAGACTGTTAGACTATGTCGATGATATCGTAAAGTTCATATGGACATATCACGGCGTTATTCCAGTCATTAGCTTATTCGTAACGCTTCTTAGATTCTTTTCACTTATCACCTGAGCACTCGAAGATTAACCACATGTGCTTCTGTTGAGAATGGATTGCAGATCATCTCTGATTAACTTCCGAAATTCCTGCTGGACACCGAATTAATTATATATGCGAAATGCATATCTATAAAAACTATGTGCCCATTGTGTTTAAATGGGGCTACGACCATTAGTTTAGGGGCCAAGGCACATTAAATTGGAGCAAAAGAGCAAAAACAACCAAAGCAATGTATTTTGTTTTTGCTTTTTTCCCCTTTCATCAACCGCTGCTTTCAAAAATTCTATGAATCTGAATAAGAAACTCCGAGTTGTTGATGATTACCAATCAGATCGAGATTGTCTGTAAAATGTTAAGAAGGAAATGACCATACACTTCGGAAGTGACTAAAATTGCGTTACGGAGGAACCAAATCAGCTGCCCTATTACTACTACCTCTTTATTGTGCCTTGCTAGTGGCTATGTGATGTTTTTTGATAAAACTTCAGTAGCTTTCTCAATAAATCAATATTTTAACTATTTTATTCAAAGAAATCTGACAAATATATGCAAATAGTTTGACTTAAGGCGAATCTATACAAGGTGGTACCACAAGACCAACAACAACACTTTAAACATCAGAAGTAGTGAAATACAACGGCTTTTCGTAATTTTAATTTGTGCTGACATTCAAATTTTCAAGGCGAAAAAAAAACAAATCAGCTGCGTTACTGATATAACTTTGTACAGATTCGCCTTGGTTTGACTGCTTTTTAAGGACACTAGAGCAACAACAACATTTACATGAATTTTGTTATGTTGAATGTCAAAATTTCAATCAGAATGTAAACAATCAAAGCAACAACAAAAATTAAATCCCTTTGGTATTTGGTATTCAAACCACCAAATCACAACAAGAAAAAAAAAACGCCCATGATATACTACTATACTATAAGCATTAAAATCGTCGCGTGTTAGCAAGAGAGCTTTTAAAAACGGGTGTTTTAGTTTTAATATCAAACGAAACACGTCTCATGAAACGTGAGCAGGAGAATAAGTTTAACCAGCTTTACAGCTCATTGCAACTCTATGCCTCTCCCGCTAGGGGATCTCTGACATTTAAGCCTGTGCTTTATACACCATCGTCGCGATACAAGTTTTGCTTATAATGTATCATACAAGTGCGTGGACTAAATTTATAAATTATTACTAGCAAATTTAATGAGCTATCATTAACAAACAAGTAATAACAATTTTTTTTATCAAAAATTGACAACATGTTCTTCTTAAAAGCGATATGCCATTATTCCAGTTTCATTATCCTTTTGTTTCATAAAACTCAATTACTTTAAAATTCATTAAAAGTTTGCTTCTATATCATAAAACATTTGCAAAACGATGCTTAACATGGAATAGGTCTGATGAAATATTTATATTATACTTATATCTATATATTTTTATAATTGACACATACAATCTTAATTAGATGTTTGGCAGAGCCCCTACTCCATTTGTGTTGTTTTTTGATGTTGTTAGATGAATGGAGGTACTTGGAATTTTATGTCGCCTCTGACGGGCAAACGGTTTTTAGGGTTATTAGATCATGACGGGGTTTCCAACTTGGATCCAACGATTTCGTAGTTACGCTCAAACCAATCGGCTGCTGCTGCTGCCGATGAATTAGCTAATGAGTAATTTTAAGAGATATCAATTACAAAGTCTCAAAGGGTTGTTTTTAACTCCTGAAAATGTTAATTCAGCGCTCCTAAAGAATATGTCATCCGAAATAATTTCTTTCAACTGAGGGTTTTTTTCCAAGGCGGAACAGCAGCTGCAAAGCAATTTGTAGGTGACACACGATACTTCCAGCCACTGCGATTGCGCTAGGCGGTTCTTCTGCGAACCACAAAAGTCTATCACTGCTAAGTATTACCCATGCAACTGTGCAAAGTGCAGTCTGGTGTCCCGTTTTCGAAAGGACTTTCGGTTTTAAAGAGGAATCAACCGGCATAAGCAAAAGTTACCATTAAATGGTAGTTACCAATGACAATAGGCTCTGACCTCAAAGCCAACAGAGAGGTCAACACTTCCGAAACATTTTCCAGATATGGGATGGGTTTAGGGTTCCGGCTTTGAACAATCACTTAACTCCAAAGAGACATCTAGAACAATATATAGATTATACAACAGCAGAGTCGCCGGGTCGGGTGCAAGAGGCAGTAGTTACCTCCGACTACTTTTCAGGTAAGATTTTTCTTTGTATAAATTGTCTGAGATGCTATTGCGACCATAGACTGTGGGACAGTATAGATATTATGGAAAGTGATGAGTGTCCTTTACAGGATCCCATGCAAAATAACACTGACTTTGGTAATAGAGTTTGTAAGCCGGGGAGTTTGTAAGGACCGTCTCTGAGTCAGAAGGGAACTTACGAATGTTGGATGAAGCAATGCTTTGGAATCATCAAAAGATCAGGTTTGAGTGATGGGGGCGATCGGAATTCCACAATGAACCCTATTAATTTTAATTAGCGAACTGCAGCTCAATGAGGTCAAAGGCTGTCACATCAGAACCAAATACTCGTATAATCGCTTTAGTTCAGTAGGCAAACCTATGTAACGGTTTCTTTGCAGTTACTCTTGAAGTTAAATATTGTTAGGAAAAATATTGAAAAATAGATGGAAAAATGCAAACTCTCGCTCATTAAATCGTATTACACAAAGTAATTTTTTTCGCATTTTCACGGATGGCTCCAGGACCGAGCATCGCTCCGACTGTGGGGTCTAAGTGGAATCCAGCAGGCCAAAACAGCACTTTGGTCTTGGAATGCATGCATCTGTGTTTGAAGCGGAGGTGTATGCAGTTCAAGAAGCGATGAACTTTGTTGTGGAAAACCGATGGAGAGGCGGATCTATATGTGTCTACAGCGACAGCCAAACTGCGATTATGGCCTTAGACAACCCCCCAACCACATCAGGGGTAGTCGAGTCCTGTAAATCCAGGCTTTTTGTTTTTTTATGGAGGCTAAAATCAAAATGTCAGAAACATCATCAAAGGCGTCGCACATAGGAGTATTTTCATTATCTACGCGGCCAAAAGTCAATATAACAAACTTAAAGAAATGATACGACATTCGACTATCTGAGGCAGGGGACATTCCAATGAACAATAGGCCGCCGTCCCCACCCCTATCCCGTTACGCGTTACCTGGCAACCTTAGTCGGTACTTGATCATCGAACAGGCAGCTTGTGTCAGTTATCGGCGATTTTTAGAAAACGTTACCATTGTGAGCTAAACTGCAGTTTCCTGTGTTAACCTGGTTAAAAAAAGCAATGGATTCAAATACTTCAGGTATGTAGCAATCCAAATGTAATTTAAATAATAGAATTTGATTCTGTTTAATATATTTTTAGTTATCGAGAAATAATGTCTAAAATTAGTTGATTTTTTTAAAGAATTTTATCTTCAAAGATGTATTTGTTTAAGTATCGGGGTAGATCCGGCTTTTTTCGACATTCATGTTAAAAATATACATTCTTAAGTATCAAATGATAATTGAATTAGCCGCGGAACAGCGCGGATACACTAATGCCGAGAACATTTATCTTGTAAAGTCAAAATTATTGAAATATTAATTTATGTTTAAAATTTATTTTAGGTTCAGCGGGTACCTCTGGAGTGAGAATAGTGACTCGTAAATCACTCTTCGATAAGATGAAGAATGAAAATTTACGTAATTTTGAAGAAAAGTTGGGTTTTTTAAGAGACCACCTTTTCACTCAAGACGACCTTTCTGAAAGTCAGTTAAATAAACTGAAACACAATTTTGCGCATCTTAAATCAGAACTGAAGCAAAGGTGGATTAAAGCGCACAAAAAAGAAGAGGTTTTCTTAAAAAACAACCATCTTTGGCTGGAAGGTACTTTCGAAATTCCAGTCACAACTACAAATCGTCAAGGTCGCCCTCGCAAATCATTTGGTGAATCTAGCGAAAGGAGCAAAAGGAGGAAAACCGAAGATATTCGCTCCATTGTAGAAGATGGTGTTTTAATTCACGCATCACAAGTTGAATTAAGAAAATCTGGAAAACGTGATGCTTCCCGCGTACTCCAAGATATAACAAGCTCCCCGACTCGTGCAACGAAGTACAAAAAAGCTTTCGATACCTCTAAGTGTGGAGTATCATCGCGTCTAACCCCTATGGAAGCTTTAAAAATGTTTATAGATGCAGATTTAACACGAGGACAATATGAAATCATAAGAAAGACAAACAAGAAGTTTTTTCCCTGTTATAGCTTAATTCAAGAAGCCAAAAAGAAATGTTATCCTCCTCCAGAAACGACCACGGTAACGAGTACCTGCGCGGAAACCCAACTGCAACCATTAATTGATATTACTGTCAAGCGTTTATCAGAATTCTTAGAAGAAGTCTTATTGAGAATAAACAAACAAGAGCGGAACACTTTGAAATTGTTATGTAAATGGGGCTGCGACGGATCCCAACAAGCCCAATACAAACAAAAACTAGACGATGAGATTGACTCTGATGCAAATATTTTTCAAAGCTGCTTTGTACCTGTGCGATTAATTTGCGGCACGGACAAACAAAAGGTGTTATGGGAAAATCCAACACCTTCATCTGCCCGATTTTGTCGTCCAATAAGATTTCGCTTCGTAAAAGAGACAACTGATATTACAAACGAAGAGATCAATTATGTTAAAAATTCCATTGGTAATTTGGTTGCGACTGAGGTGGATATTGACGGAGAAAAGTTTTTAGTGTATTCCCAATTTTTAATGACAATGGTCGATGGAAAGGTATGCAACGCAGCTACTGGCACAACATCCACAAGTCGTTGCTACATTTGTGGGAAAGTTTCCAAAGAATTCAACAATTTACAAGACAAAAGGAGAATTTCAAAGGATGCTACTGAATTCGGTCTTTCCATTTTACATGCGAGAATACGATTTTTTGAAAGCATTCTACATCTATCGTATAAATTGCCCGCGAAGAAGTACCGGCAGAGAAAATCAGCGGAAGAAAAAGAAATGGAGTTGAATAAGAAAGTCGAAATACAGACCAGGTTTCGCAATGAAACTGGCTTATTGGTTGACATGCCGAAAGCAAACTTCGGAAACACAAATGACGGCAACACCAGCAGGAGATTTTTTGAAGATCCAAAACTATCTTCAGATATTCCAGGAATAGATTACGAGTTAATATATAGATTAAAAGTGATTTTGGAAACGATTTCGAGCGGATACGATATAAATTTAGAAAAATATGAAAAATATGCAGAAGAAACTGCTTGCTTATACGTGCAACTTTACCCGTGGCACCCAATGACACCCACACTTCACAAAGTACTTGTGCACGGATCAGACATAATAAAAAATGCATTGTTACCCATAGGGCAACTATCTGAAGAAGCAGCAGAAGCGCGCAATAAGCATTTTAGGTCATACAGACAGGATTACTCAAGAAAATTTTCTAGAGAGTCCTGTAACAGAGACATTTTCAATAGGCTTCTTTTAAGCTCAGATCCCTATTTTAGTGCCTCAAGGGTAATACAGAAAAATAAGAAGTCTTCTTTTCTTCCTGAAACATTGGATATGCTTGTATCTGCATCACCAAACCCAGCAGACACACTTCAATCCGAAAGTCTCGATGAGATTAATTTATGTATTGATTGATTGAATAATTAGTAAAATTGTAAACATGTTTTTTTTTTTTTTTTCCTTTTTTTTTTATGGAAGTTGAAAGAAAATACATTATTTATACCGTTCACATTACGCTTGTATTATTCCCATCCTTAGCAACTCAAAACCCCAAACAAATGTTTTTGGCCAGCTAGATTAACTAAATACCCCTATGTGCGTCGTCGCACCAGTGGTAACCCACTAACACTATAACAACCCTCCTTATCGGCTGAGTTCCACCCTGGGACAGTGTTAACATTTCGTCCAGGTGGAGCCGCTTTTATGTCTATTGACACAACAGGTACCTGCGCCCAGGTTCCTCTTACATGGGCGTATGGAGGTAATACGCTATCGATAGTATCCATTGCTTCCCCTTCATAAGTGGTTCTGCACTAAATGAAACATCGGAAAAGGTGTCGGAAGTATTACCGACATGTAGTAGTCTGATACCGTCTTCAGCACTAAGCTCAGGCGTCTGTGATTTGTCGTCAGTTCGTAGGCAGTCTACCTTCAGTCAAAAGCTGCTGCTGAATTCTTCGCTGCGTGTTGCGTTGCCACTCTGCGCGTTGAAGATATAGCCCTATCATTGTTGCAAAATTTGTTGCTGCATTCCAGCAAGTATTTGATGCGATCATCTTGGTGATTAGATTTTCCGGGCAAGGCTGACCACTCAGAAGTGCTTCAAGTGTTAGGCGCTCCTCTCTGAAACGGTCGCAGTAGAAGAATACGTGTTCCGCACTTTCTATCGCGCTGCTGCAGTTTGGGCAGAACGGGGTGTCCTCCAGTTTAAATCGATGGAGGTACTCCAAAAAATAACCGTGGCCACTCAGTATTTGAGTGAGATAGTAGTCGACGTAGCCATCGTAGCCGAATAGGTTGGTGCGTTATCACCTTTCGGAATTCACAGAGAGAACGTCGGTTCGAATCTCGATGAAAACACCAAAATTAAGAAAAACATTTTTCTAATAGTGGTCGCCCCTCGGCAGGCAATGGCAAGCCACCGAGGGTATTTCTGCCTTGAAAAAGCTCCTCATTGAAATATCTGCCATTCAGAGTCGACTTGAAACTGTAGGTCTCTCCATTTGTGGAACAACATCACGACCCATACCATTGGCTAATATTTGAAATAAGCCTATGAGTCCAACGTCCGTTAGTTGACGAATCCCATATGCTTTGTCATTCTTCTACCGAATGCAGTCTCTCTTCAGCTTTTTCTTCTAATGACGGCTTAGCCCGTCGCCTGCCATAGAGACGGCACAATTCCATTGCCTGAATGTCGGCTGGTAGTTTGCCCGCAATAACGCCTATTGCGTCTCTCGAAACCGTTCTGTTGCCACAAGCCCCCCTTATTGCACTTGCGTAGTACCTATGCTGTGTAGTACAATGGACTTAATTAATGTCTGAGTGCTGCACTTGCTCGTTGTCCCCACAAAAAAAAAAAAAACAGCAATTTTGAAAAAAATATAAATTCATCCATAGATCCATGAAATTCAAGTAATTATAGAAATATTTTGTTAAACTTTGTGATTATCAGTATAAATGATTTTTTAAATGATTTTTTAATGTTTAGATTGCATATACATCACAAATTATTTTATCAGTTCAAGTGGACATAAAGTTATTGTTGCACTTATTAATCTGGGATTTAATTTTAAAGGTTCAGAAAATAAATGTTACTTTAGAAAAATTTGAACTGATCAACATTACGAATAAAAAACTGCACAATTGCGTCTAGAATTTTATACAGAGACCAAAAATTATCGATAACGCCCTTTTGCCTATTAGTCAACTATCTGTAGTAGTGGACGCCAGTACTAATATCTAATTCTTTCCCTTATACTCGTATATGTAGATTCATGCATGGAAAACGAACTTTTCCCAAATTGATACAACAATTCAAAAATTATTGATTTCGCTAAAGTTAGGAAAGCTAAAAAATCGAAAATAACGATAACAAAGTGAATGAATTTTTTGTACAATAAGTTTGATTGTAAATGCATGCGATAATAAATGAAACTGACCGGTATAAATCAATAAAAAAATTAAATCTTGTGCTGACAAAAAAGTCACATTCAAAAATATTTCGTTAAGAAAATTTCGAAATGATTTCGCAAAGATGAAAGAAAAAAGATTTCGTACCAATAAATTTGGTTCGATTTTAGAAAGCCACTTCTCTACAAGGACGTGCCAACCCTCTCATACAAAATTCTTCATAATTTTACAAATAAATCCGTTTCACATCTCAACATAACGATTTCGGTACAAAATCCAAATATATGGCATGGTGGGTTCATATAACATTTATGTGCGAGTGTACGTATGTATAAAGAAATAAAAAATAATTAGAAAATATGGTGATTTTGCAGTTTCGCCACTTCTGCTAAAATCGACCTTTCGGAGTGAAATTTTTTATGAAGTTAAATTTCGTTGGATATAAAAGTTCAGAATATTAAATCCGTTTTCAGTATTTGTTACCGCTTTTGTGAGTAAATACCCTTTATTTGATTATTCGGTGTATGAAATATTATTGTTCCTCATGAAATTAATTCAAATAAAAAATCTGTAATAAATTGCATTTTTCAAAAGCAAATGGTTATTTTAGGTTTAACTGGATTCACTTTCTTTTCCGTGTGAAATACAGTTTTGCTGAATATAGACTGAGCAATCTAAAACAATTTTCAGTGTTTGATGCCGCTTTTATAAGGTAAATGCCTTTTATTAAATCATTTGGCATTTTAGGTATGAAAATGTTATATTATGTACGTAATGATTCAGAATATAGATTTTTCGAATATTACAGTTTTTCAAGATGTCAGAAATTCAAAACTCAGAAACTGAAAAATGTTCAGGATGTGAAATGTTTTTACGTTCTTTTTTGAAAATGACTGATGATGAAACGATGTACAATCATGGTGTTTTGGAACGTTCCAAAAAATGTCCAACGAGTAATCAACCGTGCACCTTGAGTAAAGATTTATTTTGGCGTTGTCAGCGAAAAAGAGAAATTCAAAAAAAAAAAAGAAAAAACAACTTTAAGTGTCAATTCATGCAAAGTTGCAGAAATGAAACATTTTTTGAAAGGTCACATTTATCAATGTATGATATTTCTCAATTTGCAATGTATACGTTAGATTTGAATCCACCGAAACATGATTTTCTAAAACACGAATTTGAGATGTCTGATCACACTGTTGTTGATTGGAATAGTTTCTGTCGCGAAGTTTTGATTGGTTGGTCTATTGGAATTCAGTAATGACAAATTGGGTGGAAAAGCGAAAATTGTCTAAATTGATGAGACCAAAGTAGGAAAACGAAAGTAACATTCCTACATATGGTAGAAGGGAAGATCATTTTCCAGGATATTTGGCAGAATATTGTTTTCGCAGTCACTTCCTCAACCACACTGAAAGAGCACACCATTTTTTTATGGCAGTGGGAAAATTGTACAATCCCTCACAAATTTGATCAGTCATTTTTCTTCTGTAAAAATCAAAAATAAAATGTTATTCTATTTGAAATATTTCAAAATCAATTTGAATTTGCTTATTGTCATTATTATTTAATAAAGACTTACATATGTTATTTTTCTTGAGAAAACCTTCATTTCCTAAATACAGTACCATCTAAGCGAGTATGTTTTCTTCGAGTCATATCGTATGAATGGGCTCTATGACGACGATAATCTCCAAACACTGGGTGTTTAAAATACATAGTTGTATCGATATTGTATCTCTTTACGTCTTTCTTTAGTATAATTATTACCCAAATTTTCTTCTAAAACTTCATGAAGGAGATGTCGTGGAACTCCATGCAGAAAGCAAAAATTAGTCTCAACCATCTTTTTGTAATAAATAAAATTTTTGTCCCAGAATGCTTCTCGTATGAATCGAGGCCATGCATAAGCCTCTATATATCTTGCTCTATATATCTATATATCTCTGCTTCATCCTGCTCAATACTGTCAACAATTTCTTTCGATAATTGAATAACTTCTTCAGCGATGTAACAATATTCATCATCGCTGTCTATGAAATATCGTTGAGCACACTTCTTATGACTAAGCTCCATTGTTCCAATAATTAAAACTGTAAAGTGCATTTTAAAATTCACAATCAGAACTGTATGTTTTTGTTTACAATTTTTACACTTTTTATCATGGGCTAACTGCATGCAACTGATTAGTGCTGTCCTCTGTTGGCTATCACCAGCTGTCGCTTAGCTAATGCTATGGTAATAAAGATTTCTTGCGAGACTTGCCATTTTTCAATTTCAATCATTGATAATAGTTAAACTACTTGCATAATCTTTTTTCCGCCACTTAAATATTAGCTTTGGGATTGAAACACATTGTTTTAGCAAAAAATTGCACTCCGAAAGGTCGATTTTAGCAGAAGAGACTAAACTGCAGAATTACCGAAAATATATAAATTCAAATCGCGATACTATTGCCTTGAATAAAATGTTGAAACTAATTTGATATATAGAAAATGTAGGTTTTTTATTCATAGATGTGGTGTTTTTATATTTCAAAGACGAATCTACATATGTACCTATATGTAAGTGTATTAAGGAATATAGTTTGGTGCTTAACAAATATCTGCCATTTTTTGGAAAGGCACGCTAATATCAAACGATGTATTAATGGAGAGGTTAATTTGTTGAATGAAGTTTCGGCGGATTGCTGCAAATATTTTTGTTACAAATTATACTAATGTTATGGTTGTTAGATACATACGCCTGAAGCGTTTGGTTTATTTCGAAGTTATAATTTGTCGCTCTTTTACCATATATTAAGCGTGAGCCAAGGCTGACGAGATGGGCTGTTTTTGGTGAGTTCAGAACAACCGACAACTTTACACTCTTCTACTCGGACAAAAAAAATAACGAACCGCGGATAGGTGGAGTCGATTTTTTCTGGACTGAAACCACACTACGATCGTATTATAAAAGCTAGGTTTCGCTCCAGAGCTAGAAATATAATATGCATTCAATGTTACGCGCCTACAGAATTAGTCGAGATCTCAATTAAAGATGATTTTTACCAGCACTTAAGTTCCGTATTGTCAAATGTCCGGAAAGGCGGCATTTTCATTCCTCTAGGCGGCTTCAATGAGCAAGTTGGCAACGACAATGCATCGCTCCAAAATGTTATGAGAGTTCATGAATAATTAAAAGTGGTCGTATACTCACCGAAATGTGATGCTCTGAAATCAGTTGAAAGAAACAATCCCGCTGAGTCGCGTAATCATTGGCCCGATATTACAGGGTGACAAAAAATAAGAGTATACAACATTTTTTAATGAAAAATATTTATCATTGATAGCAGCTCAAAACGAATTGTGAAATTTTAATAGACAATGTTTGAGTAACATTATATTCAGCCAGTTTCGAAGTGGCCACCTTTAGCACGAATACACAAGCTCAAACGTTTCAAAAAATTTTGTGCTATAGGCCGTAGTTCGTCTACCGTTATGCTATACCACCCTCGACGTAACGCTTGCTTCAGGGACTCCAAAGTTTTGTGGCGTTTTGCACAAGCCCTTGCCTCCAAAATCTGTAATCTAGCGGATTCAGATCCGGTGAGTAAGGTGGCCATTCTTGGGCAGTAATGAAAGAGGGGAAATTTGCTTTGCATCACTCTTGGGTAAACATCTTTACTGATTTTGACTCCTTGGTCTATGAAAATCAGAGGAGTCTTGCCACTGACGCAAATTCCACCCCATACCATGACAAATCGTGGATTTTGACGATGTTCAACATTGGACGAAGGTCCAGGAGCTTCTGTATACCAATTTCTGTCGTTTCGATGATTGTGAGCTTGTTCAACGGTAAACAGCTTCTCATCCGTAAAGACGATTTTTTTCCAGCGCGTACCTGCGGCTCGACGTCGAGTCTTATTTTCTTGTTGTTGTCCGTGAGAAGCTAGTATTTTTGTAATTTATAAGGCTTAAGTCCAAGTTCTTTTTTTGCTATAAGGCGAACTGATTCACGATGGATGCCTGTCTCACGAGCAATTTTCCTCATCGAGACCATAGAATTTCGTTGAACTCTTGTTTTGATGCCTGTCTCACGAGCAATTTTCCTCATCGAGACCATAGAATTTCGTTGAACTCTTGTTTTGATGATTTTTCGGTTGTTGGAAGTTCGTTTTCTTCCTTTTCCAGGACGGTCACCTTCATTACCAAGCTCCTTAAATCGTTTGATTGCACGAGAAACCAATGAAAGTGCAATTCCAAGCTTCCGTGCTATCTCGCAGTTGCGTGCTCCTAGCTGATGCAGGGCTATTATAGCTGAGCGACTACTTGAAATCGTTACACAAAGCATTTAAAAAGAGCTGGAACAGAAACGAATACTTTTTTTTGTACTTCAGAACACACACAACAATCACAAAATAAGACATTCGCTAAAAAAATTTTACATTCATCTAATTGCACAGAGAAGTTTGTAATCCGGTATTTTTTGTCATCCTGTAAAAATATATTCATAACTGCATCTAAGAGCTTGGCTACATCAAAGCAACTGAAAATAATGGATATCAGACGAAACATGGAGTCTTATTCAACAAAGAACAGCTGCCAAAGCCACAACCAATACCGCGAGAACGGGAAGCGCGAAGCTTGATTCGCAGAGAAAGCACAACTTCCTAAATCGCATGTTTAAAAGAAGCGCGCGTTGCGATAAAAGAACACAAACGAAAGCACAGGCCGCAGGCGAGGCACACCGCAGTAGGAACCTCTATAAAATAGTGGAGCAGCTACCGAACCGCCCGTCTGCCTCTAGCAAGCCAATTCGGGTCGAGAATGGATCGCTTGTCAACTCAACTAACGAGTAACTTAAATTTTGAGAAAGCTTTTACAAAATATTACTCTCTAACTCTGATGGAAGCAATGATTTACAATGCAATTGCGATAGGCACGCAGAAAACGATAACGTCCGGACACAACACCCCTCCATACGAGAAATAACAGATGTAATAGTAGCACTAAAAGGCAATAAAGCACCAGAACTAGTAAAGGCAGACCCTATTACTAGCTCTAAGTTCGTTCAGCTCATCGTCGAACGCTTCTGGTTAGATGGGTACCTTTCAAGCGAAATTAAAAAAGATGTTATAATCCAAATTCCAAAAAGCGATCTCGTATAATGATTAATATTTCGTGAAGCACAACCTGGCTTCAGGCCGCACCGGTTATGGGTTGACCACGTCAGGCCCTAGTTAATCAGAGAAGCATCACATCACGATATTTGCATCCTTGCACAAAACTACGACGACATGACACGAAAACTCGATTCAATATCGGCACTGGTGGGACTCAACATCAATGGCTTTAAAAGCAAGGTTATACGCATAAATACAAACAGCACCCGTCCATTACTACTAAACTCAACATCTATAAAGGAAGTTCAAAGCTTCTGATATCTAGGATGCATTATTTCGACCTGTGGCGACTGCACCTTGCATTCGGGCAATAGAAAAACATCTAAAGCTCCTCATTCCTGTCCTCATTCACGTCATATTATTACGTTTTATTATACGGATGCGAAACATGGAATGCTGCACTACAGCAACTACATTGCCTTAGGCGTATACTAAAAGTAAAGTGGCCAGAAACTACTTATGTATCTAACGACTGGCTATGGGAATCGACTAACTATATGCTCGTCAAAACAAATATTCTGAAAAGAAAATGGAATTGGATTGGCCATACGCTTAGAAAACCTGCACACGATATTACGAAGAAAACTTTCGAATGGAACCCATCAATCAAACACGCAGAAGGGGACGACCAGCGTTTTAAGTGAATTGAATTGAATATTAAGTGAATTGATCTGGAACGAAATAAAAAGAATGTCATTGGATAGGAATAGATTTAAGAGCTTTGTTGTGGTCCTATGCTTCACTATGCGGAAGGAATAAATTAATATCATCTTCATCTACTGGCAGACTAAGTTACAGCATTAGAAAGAATTCTTAGTTTTCAACAGGAAAGCAGTATCTGTATTTCTATTTTTATATCTACATACATATGTACTGGAACCGCAAATGATAGAAAAATTTGTATAATAACTGTTGTACCTCGACATGAACATACCTATTTGTCACGAATCACGTGCTTCATGATAACCAGGGCACATTCAACAAGGTGGAAATGGTAATCCAGTAGAACTCTCACATACTTGACTATAGTGTGAAAAAGGTGCAACTAACAAATTAACCCTTTGTGATTCATGCACTATTTCTTCATTTGAAATGAAATTTTCTGTTAAAATGAAAATATTTAAAAGTATCTCCAGGTCAGCTTAATTTTAGTAGTTATTACATTTTCCCGTCAATGCATATGTACCATACGTATGTGGAAAGCCTCTAAAGCAAATAATTTTATCACAGTGTTCACGGAGCTTTCGCTTATATTATATATAATATTATATTTTAGTGTAAATATGGACCCGATTGTGGTTGTTTATAGCAGACTTACTCTGTTTGACTCTGCGCACCAGCGGCTAATTTTGTGATCACATACACTTTAAGTACGTCATGTAAAGGTATTGCATTTGGGAACAAATTCATCTTCTTAAAAATAATCTCGTTTGGCTTGATAACTAGGAGGTTTAAAATAACGCACAAGAGTATTGCCCAGTCTTTTGCCACCCAGCACATCGGTAGTAATTTCTTTTCGTTTTATTATTTAAGATTACTCGGGTAACGCACCGCTTAATATTGGAATAAAAAAAATAAAATTACGATTGTAAAGCGTTGAGAATTGACATTTCAGGCGCAGTTCAAAAGAGAGAAATGTCGAAATCACTTCGACCTTGTTGGATATGCCTTGATAATAATCATCTACCGTCCGTATTCAGGTTTCCAATTGTGGAGTAATATCAATACACAAATTACAAAGTCTAAGAGAAGCTTACCCAAGTACCTAATAACCTCCGGAGATCCCTGGTATGTATCACCAGTGATACCTTTAATAATTGTTTTTCCAACGTTATCGTTTCAATCGGAAAATTCAAAAGGTGCGTAGCATGGGTTTTATTTTATTCGTTGATTCATCGCTCATTTCATTGGTTCATTAAAAAAAAAAATGCGAACATTGGGCAAAAAGTAAGGTGAATTTGGTTGTAAAATGAAAAATCTTTATTTATTCTTGTAAATCAATTTCATCCCTTTCAAAATAATCCCCTCTCGATGAAATAAGCAACGATTTTTCCAATCCCCGAAACATGCCAAATAGTCCATTTCCGGTATAACCATCAGCACCTTCTTCGATTCAGCTTTAATCTCCTCAATCGACTCGAAACGCGTTCCCCGGAGTGGTCTCTTGAGTTTTGGGAATAGCCAGAAGTCACACGGAGCCAAATCAGGCGAATACGGTGGTTGCGGAAAGATATGTGTGGAATTTTTGGCGAAATGGTGACGAAGAACGAGTGCAGTGTGAGACGGTGCATTATCGTGATGCAAAAACCAAGAGTTGTTGGCCCATAATTCTGGTCTTTTTAGACGAATTGCTTCACGTAAACGACGCATAACGCTCAAATAATATTCCTTATTAACAGTTTGGCCAGGTGGAAGGAATTCATAGTGCACCACACCACGAAAATCGAAAAAAGTGTCATGATGACCTTTATTTTTGAACGACTTTGAAGTGCTCTTTTCGGTCTGGCCTCGCCTTTAGCACGATATTCGCTTGATTGGTCGGTTGTTTCAGGGTCGTAAGCTTCGATTTATGCTTCTCTCATATCCCGTAATGATGCATTTGAGCTTGTCCTGATAGTCTGAAAGCATTGTTTCACACACATCAACGCGATGACTTTTTTCCAAGAAATTGAGAGTTTTCGGTACCAAACGAGATTTGACTTTTCGTAGGCCCAAATGGTCTTTCAAAATGGTTTTCACAGATCCTTCTGATATTCCGATCATATCAGTTAAAGACCTTACAGTCAACCGACGATTTTTGAGCACTAACTCCTTCACTTTATTAACGTGTTGGCCATCTGTTGACGTCGATGGTCGTCCGGAGCGCTCTAAGTCATCAACACGTTCTCGACCCTCTTTGAAGTCTTTGTACCACTTATAAACATTTTTCTACGACATGGTCGAATCACCAAATGCCTTCTGCTACATGCTAAACGTTTCCGCAGCCGAAAGTTCATTCCGCAAACAAAATTTGATGGCACTTCTCTGCTCAATCAAATCAGACATTGTAAAAATCGAAAAATGCACTCTTGGTCGTTTGGTAAACACAAGCGTAAATATATTACTGATAATGACATTCCCATAAAAGTTGGCCCAGATGGTATTAACAGTGCTGCCAACTCATGAAAAAAAAAACTAGAGCGAAATTTTAATCCCGAGAAGTTTGACAAATACATTCACCTTACTTTTTGCCCACAGTACATACATATATCTTTTTTTCAGTTATGAAACAAAAAAAAATCTATTAGCTTAACTTAGTTTTCATTGTTTCTATAAAAGAAAATTTGTCTTAATTATTTTTTACACTTCATGGCGAACGGCATTAAAGAGTGTTACTGTTTAAAATAAAGTTATTATCAACGGGTATGCCCTCTCACTGCTTTCAATACATTTCCCTCAACTCTCCTTGCGGAGTGACGAAAGAGTGTCTGCGAGTATAAATACTTTGACAGGTAAGTCGGGCGATAACGGTCCGAAAGCTACACGAGATAAGAATCTCACTACAGCTTACTATGAGTATATTTTTCATTTATATATGATCGTTCCCTAGCAGTGATGAAGTCAGTTAGGAGCTTACTCTAATCGAGAGTGGACGCTAAATGTACACACACAGTGCAAAAGTAAAAAAGCGCTATAACCCCCTACTGTGGTGATCCATCCGAATTTAAACGATCTCGTTTCGCGGTGTTAATTGCATTTTACTGCGACAGTTCGATACAAACCGAAACGCGACTGAACGGTGCAAACAGGTTCCCAGTGGTTAATCAAATTCGACCAGATGTGAGATTTGCTTTGTGATTCATTTATTTACTATTATTTATACATCCAAGAGCATATAAACATTTTCAAACAGACATGTTTACAATGTACCTTTATCTACATGAATACAAATGAGCGTACCTAAGTATGTAAGTTTGTATGGACAATACGTACGCACCACATGAACGAGTGATTGCTAACGCATAAAATTATAACTTGAATGCGAGGCTGTTTTTCTAATAAATCGAGCTATCGAGTGCTATTATAAATGTGCAATATAAAAGTATTGATTGTGTGCGCAATGATAATAATAAACTTGGCACGTTAGTGCACAAATTTACTTAGGTATCATTTTTGTCCCTTTTAGCAATAACCATCCATGTATCCCGCTTCTTACTAATTAAGAGAAATTCCAATTATTTGTAATTTTCGTCAAGGAATGCAAATCTTCGAATCAGCCATGTGATTGCAGATGTATGAAACCGCGTTCTATTAAAATATTGTATATTGTATTCGTATTCCTGCCCGCTTGCTTGCCGCAGCTGTTGCTATAAGTATTTGCAGTCACAGTCGATATCTAGCGGCTGACTTATGCAAATTAATTTTCAGTAATTTATTGCTGTTAACGCTTCAAGTCACGAGTTAAACATTGAGCTTGAAAGTATTGCTTAGCGATTTTTTTTAACATGTATGAATATATGAATGTATATGTGTGAATCAAGGTATGTAAACATTAATACGCGCGTTAACAAGTGACGATTTGTACCCACTTGTCACATGGATGTTTAAATTGGGTGATCGTTACAATTTTCAGATAATCAAACCTGCACACATATAGAAGTGGTTTCGTACGGATGCTCAATATGAATATTTCAAAAATGACTTCCGATACACCTACTTCGGATTTAGGGTTCGGCGACAAGGTGAGTGAAGAAGAATAGATTTATTAATTTTAACTCAGTAAAATAAGAATTATTTATGGATTTTTACGGTTGTATACAAATTTTATTTTATATAATATATTGTATGAATTATTGTATTGATGTGAACGTTGAAAACCTAGGTTTACAAGCATAGATATTCCTTGAAAATTAAAATAAACACTAAAACCGCTTGTAAAGTAGCATTCCTTATCTGTAATGAGCGTGAGGCTATTTAAAAGCAATTTAGTTTCGCAAGCGTATAAGTAAATTGCGTTTACGTTCACATACATATATACTGCCTATCTGAGTTAGTGAAATAAGAACCTAAAATTTCTAGTGTTACGTACATATGTACATATATATATGTATGTACATATATAAAAATATATGTGCAATTTAGAATATTTCCAGAGTGATTAAATTGCTCCTATATTCTGAAAGCTGCTAAATATCACAAGGATTTCCCAATTTTGTTCACATATATATGTATGCATGTAGATACATATTCATATAATTGACGCTTACACCCTTTTGGCAGAGCTCCTCCTCCTATTTGTGGCGTGCGCCTTAATATTGTTCCACAAAACACTCTCACTATTTCTACATTAAACTTATATTTCTGAAACTGTTTTTTATCGTGCGCCTCTAAGTTCATGCTCAGTCCCTTTGTCGAGAAAGGATTCATCCGAACGAATATTTCCTTAAATTTGCAAGAAATTGCGATTTTGAATTGTTTTAAAAACATTTATTGCTCTATTGCACAGTTTTGGCTGCTTCAGGCTTCGCCACATGACTATCAACGATCTTACATTGAGTTGTAAATTATGTGGTGACATTCCTTGTAAGTCCTTTGTATGGATCAGTATCGCAATCGATTCACACAAAAGCAATTAACCAGATATTTGACTTTAATTTGTTATATTCAAATAAGGACAGCCTTATTCTTCGCTGACAAAATGGCTCGTTCGCTCACCAATAAGAACATTTTCGTTATCAACTCTTCTTTCGACGTATGAATTGAGCAAAATCAGGTAGAAAGAAACCAGAATAATTGTTTGAAAAGTACTATGTCTGCTGTTTGGTAATTTTTTAATGCAACTCGCATATTTGTGGTCCACTTAAGAGTTTTAACATATCTCCGCGAATTAGATAACTTCAAGCTGTTGAGCTTAGAATACTTGACATCGTTTGACGAAAACCGCCGACCAGTAGTTTTAGAGGTTCCGATTATTGGGCAAATTTTGCAATGTTCGATCGCGTGCTTCCAATGCTCATTTGCATGACGTTGCACACGCATTTCAATTGGTTATTTTGCTACTGAGCACTACTGTTGCCATTACAAATTTCTTGACATGTTCTACGTCGATTCAACCGTCGTTTGCAAATTCAGTGATGATTTAAGCGATGGTTCAACAATTCCACAGCTAAGATCAATGAACTTGGGTAGGGAACTCCAGTTCCGCCGGGAGCCTCAAGGAAGAAGATTCCTCCGAAGCCGTCGTTGACTGCTCTCGTTAATTCATTGTACGCGGCTTTCTGCTGCTGCTTAAAAGTGAATCATTTGTTTGTAATAGTTGATCCAAAACGTCTCGTTCGGAATTCTCGATTAAATCTATCATTCACTTGTCAATTTGGAGTTAGCATTCCTAATTCGTGCAACATTTTTCCGGACATCTTCTATCAAAAATAACGCTTTTTATAAATCTCTCTGTCAAATTCTAGTTCGAGGTTTTCTTTTGTTGTACGTACTCGAAGTCATACTTCAGTCAAGCAAGTTGAAACTATTATAGCAAAACTGATCGAGTTTGATGCGCAGTAAATGAAACAACAGCATCAGCAAGTGTGTGATCTTAATGAGTACCATCCTCAAGTAAATATAAACCTTGACAGGCCTCTCGATAATATTGTGCACAATTCACCATTCAGAGTTCGCAGAAATTCTAATTAATCGTTAATTTCATCAGCAACAAACTTAAGTAAAACTCGCGTCTTTACTCGATTGGACTGTGTAAATGCGTAGCGTTGGAATTTAATTATTTTGAAAAAGTTGTATTTCGAATATGAACAATATCGGGCCATAAATGCGATTTTTAGTAATACTCGTAACTCGACTCCTGCGTCACCTTGTGGGAAATTTCTTCCGTCCTCCTACCATTGCAGAGGAAATAAGGAGGAGGGGACTGATAGGACAGAAAGAGAAGGGAATTTGTGGATGAAGGTGGAACGATGACTTAGTTACGGTCGTGCTAATCGTGAAGTTCATCTGGTGGTTAATATCAAAGCCTGCTTCATCATCAAGCATAGGACAGAAATGAGAGTCAAGATGCCTAAATCTTAGCCCCGCGAAAGCAGGACAGCTAAGGAGAAGGGTTGAGATGATTCCATTTCATCTTCCATACAGCTGACGCAAAACGAACTGAATGTATACTTCTCGGACAGTATTCTGTAAGGCCACCTACGAAATTCTAGAGCTGAGATTTGGTTTAATTGAGAAGATCCTCCGATTCACATGTGTCCAGAATGATTTCGGGACCATACAACTTTATGTACTTTCCCAGCGCTCACGAACTGATGTGAAACTCACCCTTCCAAGAACAGACCGTAGGTAGTCAAGGGGACTCCAATCCACTAATTTCGCGTGGAAACTGTCTCAGACACCCTCTGCCTAGTCAGCTCATGCGTATCGCTGTTTCCTGCAATATTGCTGTAACCAAGTATCCAGATGAGCCTTATATCAAAGAATTCGGATGCGAACGAAAGTGTAGCAGCCAACCAATTTCGTGTGCTGTCGGAGTAGATATTTACTTTACTATTTATGGTAAAGTATGTCAAACTTTCCAATGAAATTTCAGATGGCGTCTCACAACACTAGACGTGCCTAAGGCCAGAAATGTATATGACAACCCTTGTGTCAGTGAAATATATGCAGTACTCTAGAATTTTTGTAAAATTTTTTTTATAGAAATTTCCTTAGATAACTCTCATTCTACTTCTTAGTTCTTATATTTCTCAAAATCAAATTATCACACATACCGCACCTAAGCATTAATTGACACTATTAACACCTGTGATTAAAAAATTGTGTACTTATGAATGCAAATAATTATATGTTCGTATGTAATAACATTTTCGATTGGCTAATCATTCTCCCCATTTAGACTTATTGATCTTGCGCTGGCCGCGAATGTAGTGCAAATTGGTTCAATAGAAAAATACGAAATATTTGTGTTGATTTACCTTAATATTTTCTGCTAACAGCCAATATACTTATTAATTTTTTTATGACTTAGTATATTCATACAAATTTTTAGAATAAATTTGTATATATATTATATTTTGTGGAAATTTTAAGCTACCTTAATTATATTTACAGAGGGTTGCTTGTATCTATGAAAGTGTTGAAAATGTGAATCTATAGAATTATCGTTAGTTAAAACATACATACATAAATCTGTAGAATTATCAATTGGGCACTACAATATAAAAAATGTTTCTATCATCAGCTCTCGGAGTCAACAAAATAGTCGTTATGCACAATTCCATCACTCACTTTGAATTGCTGATTATTATCCAATTCGAATAAAAATTACAGATAAAGTATTTTACACGGCCCGGAACGAAGTTTTATTCATTAAAACAGATATAGCCTAGTGATGCTATAGACGAATATATGAAAAGGGAATATCTATTTTTGATTTTCGATATAGCCAAACAGATTTGGGGTTCATTTCGGTTTCAACTATGGCCTCGACCTCAGACGGTATTTCTGACTGGTTGCTCCATTTGTGAGCTTGAGGTAACACTTTTAAGCATGAAAACTTAATCTAACCCCGTTTTCAAAGATATTTAAATTTAGTAGAATGACTGATTTTTTCGAGAATTTCGCCTTAATGTAATTAACTTATGTTCTAGAAGTTGATTAACCAATTATTTTCGTACTTTTTGAAAAAACATCAAAAAGCAAAACTCATATAGTATTTGCATTAAAAAAGTGATTTATTGCAAGTCGTACATAATGGGTATAAAGGCAAATATTTTTAAGAAAAACCTATTCCAAACGGGTGTACGCCCCAATTATGTTATTTTTTAATATAAATGATCGGATATTTAATTCATTATAAAAAGGAAGGTATGCCGTTAATAGTGGAAAATAAGATCAGGCAAATGAACACCACGACTACGCTTACGGGACAATATCCTTTACATGAAATTTTCCATAACCAAATTGCAAAGTGGCTACCCTATGTCCTCGATAGGCTCACGAATTCCATCTTTGAGGTCTTGAACCGACCCTGGGCTATTGGCCTAGACCTTCTCTTTCACGTGGCCCCAAAGAAAAAAGTCACAAGGTGTTAAATCAAAAGATCTCGGTGGCCAATTGCGATCACCTCTTCAAGAGATAACACGGCCCGGAAACTTTTCCCGTAAAATACCAATTGTTTCGTTGCTTGTGTGGCACGTAGCGTCGTCTTGTCTAGATCAATACCATTCAATTCCGGCCATAAAAAATCGTTAATCATTTCTCGATAGCGCAATCCTATTTAAAATAACACCTGTTATTGGAAGATCCTTTATTTACATATATCAATGTAAAGATAAAAAAATGTAGTACAATAATATTTTAAAATGCGTTGCTACTTAATTTTAAAGAAAAATGTTAATTAAAATCAATATTTAATTAGAGTTTGGGATATGGGTATCAAACGGACTGTGTTTTAATTAATTTTAATTTAAGTTTTAATGGATTTTATTTGTATATGGCGTTGCCACCTAACTCACATAGGTAAAAGCAGCAATCGGTCTTTAAACCAACTCACTTAGACCGTTGCCTTATATCTCTAAGGTCATCAGTATCATTGAAGAACGATGAGCCGAAGTATCTAGACCTAGTGGCATGCCATGCAGGACAGTGACAGAGAAGATGTCTGACAGACGCGTCCTCCTCCTCATTTTTGCAGCTTCTGCAATAGTCAAAATGAGGCGTGTTCAATCTATGAGCATGTCGACCTAGGAGACAGTGGCCTGTGATCAAAACAACGAAAATAGAGATATTTTTCCTTGAGCAATTAAGTAGCGCTTTGAGCGCCTGACATCCCAATATGACCGAATTCTTTTTGTAGCGTTACATGTCAGACAGAGAAAGCTACTTGTACCACGCAGCTTGTAGGTTGAGAGGGATCCTACAAGCTCCAGACCAAGAGGGAGGCGATAGTCTCGCTAATTGTCTGCCTTACAATACCCGGGTATGTCTCTATTCCCTGGTACCTATGTATATCAAATAGGTGTGGAAATAATTTAAGTATTTCATCTTATACGCCAGCAAAGTCGAGGGCTCGAGCTAGTCAAAATAAATTTAGTTTGGTTTGAAATTTCACGTGATTATCATGGAGTACATATAATATATGGTACATACATACATATGTATTTTGGTTAATTTTGCTTTCA
The DNA here is from genome assembly GCF_028408465.1 of Anastrepha ludens. NCBI lineage: Eukaryota > Metazoa > Arthropoda > Insecta > Diptera > Tephritidae > Anastrepha > Anastrepha ludens. The sequence continues at coordinate 76,877,990 of NC_071498.1, forward strand.
TGCAACACATTAGATAGTGGCCAAAAAAGTATAATCGGGCATCTTCCCAATTCATTGACCTTAATGGAAAAGTATTCCATTGAACCTAAAAAAGGAGGGAAATGCTTACGTTTGTGGGCTTGCTAACCTCAGAGTAAAATATATATTACGCTCCCAGTAAAAATTTAAAAGTGTTTAGAAAAACAAATGAAAAACGAGTTTTGTACTCGTATTGGACATATAACCAACTAACAAAAAGTTGTAATTTTATTCAACTTTTAATTGAACTTTAATACAATTTCCCCAATTAAAAATAAGCCACTGTAGAATTTTCTGTCTCAGCTTAAAAAGTGAATTCTTAATGCCTGGTTAGCGAACATTTATTAGTTACTTCTTACAAAGTTTAGCGGAAGGTCAGCTGCTAACCGAAATAAAAAGGCTAATGGCGCTGAAAATAATAAATAAAATTTTATTTAACTATTCTTTCTTTGTTCTTCTACATTTTTTATTGGCGTTTATATGCTTCACTGCCGGGCCTCCGCTTTAAATTTGTGCTGTGCGTCTTGGTGTTGCTCCGCAAATGGAGGGACCTACAATTTTATTGTGAACGAAACTCTGCTGATGTGGTTATTTCATGTAATTATAATTGATTTATGTGAATTCTTTTGTTACATATTTATATGAAAATAAAACCCGGACCCTGGTGAAAATAAAACGATCATTTCAAGTTTTATTTTCTTTCAATAGACAAAAATTCAAATAGTCAAAAATATAGCAAAATTTATTAATTATTTTTTCCTCTCTCAGTTTTTGATATTTTAAACTCTAATTCACGCCTGACCATCAAATGCCCATTGCCAAACAACTGCCAATTACCGATAAAATTGCCAAGATTGCCACTTTGGCGCTTTGTTACTTATCGCTTTCGTTAGATTTACAAAAACAAAATTTACGTAAAAATGCCAAAAAATAAAGTAAAGATCTCGGTGTGAATACATCTAATATTCACCAGTCCACGTGAAGCGCTCTGTATCATTTAATTGAATATTTACTTACCTTTTTTACGAGTATAATCCCATTTACTCAAATCCGCATTCATGATTTATCATGTTCCGGGGCATTTGCATTCTCTACAGAAATAATGATTTTATAGCTCTGATAACAACAATATTTTTAGGTTTTTTATAAAAAAAGTCTATTTTACAATATATGGTAGGGGCAACTCCCAACTCATTTGCTGTGAAGTTAGGAATTAGCATCAATTCATTATGTGCTATACATACATACATATGAGAGCAGACCGATATAACCAACCTCTAGAAGCGTGTGCCATATGCCACTGCGTCATCAGACACCAAAGTTTTTTGGTGCAAGGCCTAATTAAGATTTTGTTTTTATACCCGCATTTAGAAGCATAAAGGTATCGAGATAGACATATACATATATCAAAGTTCTGGGATTGATGTGGAGTCAATTGAACTATATCTGAAAGTCCTTGCTGAGTCTCGCAAAAATATCAAAATATCTAACCCTTTTCTTGAGTTATAGCTTGTAACACCAGAGGGACGTGCAGAAATTTAGTCTTAGTATATACAAAATTGTCGTGGTTTTTATCTGATCTCATTAAAATTTATATTGGATCGAAATGAAGCAGGCGCAAGATGTGTATCAAGATTGGGCTAGTTTTACTTGTCCCTTATTTCTTTAGGTTCATCATTTGTACAAATGTGAGTAATTTTGTTCCATTTATACAAATATATCAGTTTTCTTATTTTTCGAAAGTTACTGTTATATATGAAGTGGGCGTGGTTCTTTTAACCGATATAGAACAAAGAGTAATTTGTGTACCAAGTTTCATTGAAATATATTATATTAACTTTTACTCTAGTTATTGTGCGCACGGACGGACGAAGAGAATCGACTCATTTCATAATGATGAACCTCAATTTCATACCACCGTAATATTATAATACTCTCCGATTTCATCGGAAGTTAGGTATCTTGGAGTGATACTTAACTCCAAACTCCATTGGAAGCCACACATAGAAATTCGGTAAAGAAGGCGGACCTTCTTCAGCATAGCTTTCTACTCCTGCAAATCTATGTTCGACAAAAAATTTAGTTTTAGTTTTAACGTACGGATGACTCGTTTGGTGGGAAGCTCTTCGGAAGGGTTGGAATATCATTTTATTGGAGCGAGTGCAAAAGACTGTTTGTATTGGCACTACCGGAGCATGTAAAACTTGCCACAGTACTTCCCTTAATGTCGCTTTGCACTTACTTCCCATCAACTTTCATGTTATTTTCATCGGAAGGGGGCAATCTCTGAACGGACATTGTAGCATTTTTAGGCAGTTAACACCGTAATTCTCTGAAATTCTCTATTTGGAGTTTGACTGCCAGTGTTTTTCAGTCAGAAGTCTTAGCGTTCTGGCAGGCATGCAAAATGCTTAGAGAACGTGGGAGCAAGAGATATACTCGTATCATATTAACATTTTATCGGATAGTCAAACTGTGATCAAAGCACTGACGACACCATGGTGCATGGTGCCATGTGCGGGTAACATTTCTCTGATCTGGGTCATAGGAACATAGAGGGAAATGACATTGCTGATGAGTTTGCCAGAAAGGGGTCGACTGAATTGGTGTTAGAGCTCTCTTATCCGGGCATCGGCACTCCCTGAATATTCTTTAAGGGGAACAGTACAACTTATTTCTCAGAAAAGCACAGAATCAATGGAGCTCCATTTCTTCGTGTATGGACAATGCAATAGTCACAGGGCGCAGAAAGTTTTGGGGACTCCACGTCATTCAATTTCCATGTTCGTAGCTGTGTCTACCGGCCATTGGACGATCGGCAAACTCGAAGGAAATCTAGGTTTACCATTTAATTCCCTTTGCAGAAGCTGTGAGGACCTTTTAGAGAAGGAGACTGTGGTGCACTTTCTTTGTAAATGTCCGGACTTAGACAGCTAGACAATTAAGGTCACTGCATGCTCCTTTCTTCGACAGCCGGAGGCAGTGCTCGAACTTAAATCCCATCAACCTTCTCCATTACATCAACAGGTCTGGTTGGCGGAGGTCTCATAATGGTATCAAAACGGCGCTTTTGTGCTACTTGGGGAGAGCCAGACTGGTACTTCAACCATTTCACCTACCTTCCTACCCTTGTGCATACTAATGCGCACAATATAACAATCAAAGAAAAAAACAAAATAAACTTTGTGTGCGTTCTAAAATTATACCCACTGTTAAACTGTTTTTGTATTCGGCAAAATGAAAAAAATAATTGAATTGAGTTATTGAAAAGAAAATAAAAAGTTCGACCCAAATTGGGGCACATCAGAATTCGTTTTAGAGGTATGGTTCCTTCGGCAAAGTTTCTAATTTTGATCCCTAGAACATGATTTTCACAGAGCAATGGGCGATTTTTTTGCCTCCCCACAAATCGACCCGGCCTAATATTTATATATATAATATGTAGGTATATGCATATTTTTATTATTATGTATGGTTTCAGTATCTATATACATATATAATAACAGTGTATACAAATAAAAATACTTAATAATCATTATTACATAAAAATGACCTAAAACCTTCATTTTGATAGCAAGAAGCTAAGCAACCGAGTGCCTTAAAAATGGCCAGTATGACCAGAAGACGCTCATCGGCCGCGTCTACATGCTCTTTCAGCTCAGGCAAGTTTTCGTTTTATATTTATATACATAAATATACCTATAATGAACATAACTTTGTATTTGAAAAAATTTAGCATGTTATACTGGCAGTTCGGATGAGGATACTGTATCTCCACGCGAAAAGAGGCAACGTAATAGCGCCGGCAGCTCCGATTTTTGTGTTAAGAATATTGCTTCACAACATGCTTTCGGGAGAAGAGAAATTGAAATTGCCGAAAAAGAAATGCCGGGTATACTTGCACTTCGTAAACGCGCTTCAGAAGATAAGCCTCTGAGGAATGCTCAGATCGTGGGTTGCACCCATATAAATGCTCAAACAGCGGTACTCATTGAAACACTGGTAGAGTTGGGTGCCACCGTTCGCTGGGCAGCTTGCAATATATACTCTACGCAGGTAAAACCAGTAAAAAATTTAAATAATTAATTTCCATATATGTACGTACATAATAGAACGCTGTAGCGGCTGCACTCGCCGAGGTGGGTATCCCAATATTTGCTTGGCGTGGTGAAACCGAAGAGGATTTCTGGTGGTGCCTTGATAAGTGTGTCAACTCGGAAAATTGGCATCCAAATATGATATTGGACGACGGCGGTGACGCCACTCATTTAATGTGGAAAAAATACCCCACCCTTTTCAAGGCAATCAAAGGCATTGTTGAAGAGAGTGTGACCGGGGTGCATAGATTGTATCAGTTGGTGAAGAACGGAAAACTAACTGTTCCGGCAATAAATGTTAACGATTCTGTAACGAAAGCAAGATTCGATAATTTCTACAACACGAAAGATTCCATTTTGGATAGGTATAGTCAATATCTTTCATATTATATAAGTTTTGTATTATTATAAATACACAAATACATATGCAAATATTGTATCCTCTTTTTTAAAAACTCGTAGTTTAAAACGATCAACGGACATTATGTTTGCTGGTAAGCAAGTGGTTGTTTGTGGCTATGGTGATGTGGGTAAGGGATGTGCACAGAGTCTCCGCGGACAGGGCTGTATAGTGTATGTAACTGAAATCGACCCGATCTGTGCGCTGCAAGCAAGGTAAGCTCATAAACTGAAATATCTGTTATGGTTTCATCAATTCTAGACTTAAAAAATTATCTTCCAGTATGGACGGATTTCGCGTAGTGCGTTTAAGTGAGATTGTTCGTCAAGTGGATATTATTGTGACGGCTACTGGAAACAAGAATGTCGTTAGTCGCGAGCATATGGATCGCATGAAGTCTGGATGCATTGTCTGCAATATGGGCCATTCCAATTCGGAAATTGACGTTGTAGGTTTTCCCTTATGCTTATGCATCCAAGTTTTAGTTATTGTATGTAAAACTGCTTGTCTATTTCAAAAATTGTAGAATAGTTTACATTCTCCTGAGCTGTCGTGGTTGAGAGTACGTTCGCAAGTGGACCACATCATTTGGCCTGACGGGCGCATGATCATCTTATTAGCGGAAGGACGTCTTGCTAATTTGTCTTGTTCCACTGTTCCATCATTCGTGGTATCGGTTACAGCTGCAGCACAAGCTCTAGCTCTTATAGAGTTATTTAACGCTCCAGTTGGGCGCTATAAATCCGATGTTTATCTGTTGCCTAAAAAGATGGGTATGACATTACACGTATCTATTTAACTGGTTACAATTAAGTAGTAATTCATTTATTCACAGATGAATATGTCGCAAGTTTACATTTACCAGTCCTAGACGCACATTTGACAGAACTTACCGATGAGCAAGCCAAATATCTAGGACTAAATAAGGCTGGACCTTTTAAGCCCAATTACTACAGGTTTTAACTTTGTAGTATTAAAACTTAAAGCGACATACAATTTATACTTCTCTTTTAGATACTAAATATAAAAAACCCTTGCGAAGTATTTAATTAATTATGTAAACCCTGCTTCTATCAATTCAACTGAAGAACAAAGGAAGGCTGTTGTTGGAAAAAGTACTAAGGCTACTACTTTTTTCGTCAGAAAAAACATTGGATGAAATGTAAATTATTGAAATATTTGAAATAATTTGTTACATATGTGTATTATGTTACAATTATTGTAATTTTATCAGAAAGTATTAAATTTATAGATTTGTTTTATATTTAATCTCAACTTCGAAAAAATAAACTTTTTATGTTTAAAAAACTTATTAATATAATTTTGATGACCAAAGCTGTTATATACGTAATAAATGTATTAGATTGTCCCAAAAAACAATAGCTAGTTTTTAACGCATACCCGAAACATTGGAACCAGTGCCGGCTTGCAGTTAAAGTTAGCGGTAGAAACTTTGTGCAGTTGGCGTGTTTTGTTAATTTACTTCTTTTAATTCTGTATACTACTTCTGTACTACTTATAATCTCCCTAAAGTATTAGGGCTTACTACTCAAGGACCCAAATTATACTGTAATAATTTTCCAAAAATGCTTAGCAGAAAATATGGATATATGGGCATAAATTCTAAGGATAAATCGAAGCAAGATTAAATATAGCTTTTGGTTTTAATTGTCCTTTTTGAACATGTCCTTTAAAAATACCATTCTTAAGATTTTTAATTTTTAACACATTTCGAGGAATCTTAGTTTTAATTAAAAAAGATAATTTAAAATGATTACCACTTTCACATTTATTCCTTACTTCAACAACAACATATCCTCAATGACAACAAAGAATAAAAGTTTGGAGGGATATTTTGATAAAGGATACTTGGATAAATGTAAAATCGATACTAATTTTAATTATTGATATATACAAATTTTAATTATTCATTTATTTTATTTTAAATAATCCTTAGAAAACCGATGTTTACGCGATGCACCACACACAATTCATTTTACATATTTATAATTTTAAAAACAATGTAATCATTATTTTGTACATTTCTCTTACCTGTAAATTTCAATTTTATTCGATACTTTTGGTTTGCTTCATATGGTTCATAAATATTCAAATGATTTGTGTATCTCAAACCCCAATTATTTTGTTTTCAACTCCGTAAGCAAGTCGGTTGAATTTCCTGTTTGCACCAGTCGAGTGACATATTTGCTTACTCTAAAATTACATAGTAACTACGTTAGACATATTTAGATTTTCAAGACATTCAGAAATTATTCTACTATTGTAGAAAACGTATCGTTTTGCAGCTTACACATTGACAGAGCCACAGCGCGTTTTTCATTAATTATTTAATTTTTTCTATAACATTCTTTTAAGGGGGTAGTATGGTTAATTCGGTGTAAAACAAGCATATTTTTTTTGTCGACACAGTTGATTTATTCAAAATTTTAAAATTACTTCATTATAAAGTCATATTTAAAGAATATTGTGTGAAATTTTCATTGATTTTTATGAAGAAATGCGTTGGTGGCAGCGAATCTTCGCGGACGTCTCATAAAAAAGTTTTATTGCGGTGTCCCTCAGAACTCATTACTGGATCAACTAAAATCAAAAAACCAAATTGATTTCATCAGCTAATAAAGTTTCGCAGGTAACAACGTCGAATTTTTTTTTTTTTTTAATTTTTTAAAGCGCTTTGAAGTCAAAACACCGATTTTTCATAAAAAAAACTTGAAAACTTTGTTGTTTTAAAATATGACAAAATTAAAAAAAAAAAAAACTCGACGTCATTACCTCGTGAATAAAGTAAAAAAACCAAATTTGAAAAGAATCGGTGCAGTAGATATGAATCTACAGTGGACACCGACCGTAAAAAAGGCAAGTGTGAGAAAAACGCGTTTAAAGATTTTCGGCAGCGTGAAATCCGGTTGGAGAGGTAGATACTTAATCTTTTGTGTCTTTGTCAATTTTACTCTAATGCACTTCAAACTTTCACACAATAATCTTAAGATGTTATAGAATAATTTAAAAAAAAAAAAAAAAAAAAAAATGAAAAAAAAAAATGTTTATAACACCGGTTATTACGACAGTCCTATTAGCGATGGATAGACTGCAGATTTTAGTTTTGCAACAAAATTTGATGTTATTCAATTTAATAATAACCAATTCAGAACGGTGGCCGCCGTGGCCGAATGGGTTGGTGTATGACTACCATTTGGAATTCAGAGAGAGAACGTCGGTTCGAAATATCAATATTAAGAAAAAAAAGGTTTTTTCTAATAGCGGTCGCCCCTCGGCAAGCAATGGCAAACCTCCGAGTGTATTTCGGCCATGAAAAAGCTCCTCATAAAAAATATCCGCCGTCCGGAGTCGGCTTGAAACTGTAGGTCTCTCCATTTGTGGAACAACAAATATATATAATTCAGAACTTTTCCAAGGTTCTGCAGGAAGTACAAAAGCCACTCCCAGGACATCATCCAGTAAAAAAGACAGTTGACGCATTGTGTTCAACTTTTTTATAAATATCTGGAAATCTTACATCTAAATTGGTATGCATATATAATCTATTAAAATATGCAAAATACAAAAAGAAGTCTAGTTTAAAAAACGATTATTATTTATTTTACGAATTATTCGTCCAAGAATAGGTCCACTTCAGCTGACAATAAGCTTAATTCGATCAACGGACTAATGCAATGTAATTTTTCACTAAGTTAGGCGACGACCGAAACCATTTTGTTCGACGTTGTAAATTCCTGAGATATTCGTCTTTTAAATTCCTGCATACGAAGTTTTGGGAGTAATTTAAGAAGTCAGGCTTCTAAGTCGTTGGAGCAAGCAGGATGACTGCACAAAGTCCGAAAATTTACACAAGCTCCTACTTTAGTTAGCAATGTACTAAATTCTTGATACTTTAGCATATTATTACTTAAAACTCATTTTAGTTGGTATTTTATACACTTTATGCCATATCTAAATAACCACCTAAGGATAGTTTATAAGCTTTGACCATTCGAAGTAAAATTGGGAGAGTACTTTGGCTCTTTCAATCGTCATTGTTCAGAAGGTAAGGAATACTCGTAATATGAACGAAGGCTGCGTGGAATTTTTCGAATATCACTAACACAATCTCAATTTTTGCTAAGGGTCCGATGTTGATCACACCCAAGGTGGATTTAATAAGGTGACAGCATTCACCCAGCTGAATTTTTCGCCGTAGGTATGGCTTACATCAAAATGATATGCTTTGTTTGTATGTATTGGTATGTTTACATTCGTATGTTTACATTTGCTTGCTGATTTTGACATGATGCTTGCACCAAACGCAACAACAAATACATGTAGGGTTTTACTTATATGTGTTTGCTGTCACCTGTAATAAATTTGCCTTGATCACACCCATGTGTGCGGCGCTCGGTGGATTGAGATTCTACGAGATGCTGAAGCCGGGCAAAAAATAAACTGACCTTTCCGTTCGCCCCGCAATATCGAAATTTGCTTTCCAACTCTTTTTCCACTCCAATAATATTTTCGCCGTTCTCGGAATACACAGTTTTGCTAAAGCCTTGGTGATTGATACGCCTTTTAAAGGCGTTGAGAAACGAAGCCGAAAATAAAACTCAACAAGGTCTAAGTGCAAGTAAATTTTTTGTCCTCTCTACTAGAACCCTTTCCGGGACTTGATTATCTTGAGGTAAGTATGATTTTGCCGTACAGTGAAATTCATTTACCTATGGGTGCAACCCTTCTCAAAAATACGTTTGGATTAAAATTTCTTAAGCAGCCTTCGTTTGTTACCAATATTGGATAAGTACCATATATGTCGGATATGTAAATAACGTGGCTGTTGCTGGTATATTGGAAGATTTGGAGGAAGTTTTGGCGGAAAACAATGAAAATTATGACGATGAAGATGATTTTATGGCATACAAAGGGCAAAATCCACCATTAAAACACTTCGTTTTTAATTCCCTGATTGTTTTGGAAAATTCTGTCGATGCAAGACTCGAAACGAACTAAAAGCGGAACAAAATAACATCATTTTTTAAATTAATTGTTGATGTACCTTCAGCTCAGTTTATTTATTTTTTTCTGCATAGATCATACAAGTATGAATTTCGTTCTTTTAAAAAACAAATACTTATAACAACACAATTGAAAAAAAAATCTTATATTTCTTACTTTAATTTCGCTAAATCGGAATCTGTTTAATTCGAAAAGCGTATCAATTCGTAAAATATTGCTGGTCGTTTGCAATTCCGAAGTATCCGGACTCCACTGTGTAAGCTACACAATATAATTATGACCACATATGGAGTTTGGATATCACTGTAGTAATTGGAGTATTGCAAATGAGGCTACTAATCGATAGATGTCGCTGGCATCGAGTTACAAAATTATTTCGATATATTTGGGTATTAACAGTGGATCTCCACTAAATTGAATGATTTTGCATTTAATATTTTCTTTGGGTGAAATTTTTATATTAATATTTCGGATATTCATTTCAACTTGTTCAAATGTATTTGATTAAAAAAATGTCAAGTTGATTTTCATTTGAAGTGAAATTTCAATAGGCGACAGACCTTTGTCTAAAAAAACTCAATTTACCTTCCGTTGGGATATAGGTTCCCCTTATTTTATTGTTATTATCTTATTACTACATATTATCTTATTTGAATAAGCATTAGCAATTTAAAAAAAAATAATAATATTGTTATAATATTACAGAAGACAATGAATTAAATAATATGACAATATAACAGAATTCAAAAGCATCAGGTATTGATATGGCAATACAATAAAATTTCATTCGTACCTGGAAGTTAGAGAAGTGGTTAGATATAATTTTTTCTGATTTTATAGCGATGTATTTAATGAAAACCTACCAGATTTCAAACCTATGCACAAATCCAAAAGTAAGGAGTCTGGTTTTAGTCTGACAGAAATAAAAAGATAATTACATTTTATTAAATATTAAACTGCATCATCTAATTCGATGAACGTTCAGTATAGAATATAAAGAGAGACTTTCTGACATCGCGCCCAACTAAGTTTACTAGCTAATATTGGGTGTGGTACCATTTAGTTGGAAGACTTTCAGGTTTCAGTCAAGCATTGAAGTATTCGGCTATATTGGAAGCAGCATCAGAAACAATCTTACGTCTGCAGCAGATATAATCAACCAAATATTAAGTGCATTTTATTTGACTAGTTTGATACAGTTCGGAAAACGTTTACGTAGCCAGGTGCACTTAGACAAGGTTTTTTATGCCAATATGAAGTTAGACGTATTGTATGGCTGTGGGATTGTAGTTGCCTAGTCACTTTTTTACACATCGGGTGATTTGTTTTACATTGTCGTAAGTATTGCCAAACGATTGTATGTTTTATTTTTCTACGTGTAGCATAGATCAGTTGCTTAATATGTAAAAAAGATCAAAGGAACTTTTGACTGAAAATAATCGCTCTAATTGATTTAAAAAAAGGCAAGGTTTAAAAAAGTCAAAATTGCATAGAAATCATTCAGTTTGGAATCCGGACAAAAGGAACCTACAATTTTGGTTAAGAGTTCAGAATAAGGGATATTTTTTTCGAGAAAAAAGTACCCCTGTTTCTTATGATAGTACCGCGTTTGGTTTACAGAAATTTGAAAATGGTTCCGAATGGTGTTTAAGTAATATTTTTCATTGAAGAGTTTCCTCAAAAACTCGGCAATGAGAACATAGTGGTTGTAAAGTGGGAGTTGAGAATGGGTTCACTACATTAGTGAATAGTGTAAATTAAACATTTGGCTGTGTATCAGGCTCGAAAGATTGGCTCTCAAAGACAGTATGGTGGCGTATGCATATACGAGGGCGGTTTAATAATTCAGTAACTTTTTGAACAAGAGTTATTGTATTAGGTAAAAACGCGTTTTTTTTCTCCTTTAACTGTATACATTTTTTCCATTTTTTATCCCTTTACTTAAGGTCGTAAAATAAGAGTTTTTCCCTGATGCCCTCTTCAATAAGACCTCAAATATCTTACCTCGCAGCCATTTCTTCAGATTTGGAAATGGAAAAATAACCATAGGGGCCTAAATATGGAAACTATGCTGGATGGGGTATCAGTTTGCACTCCATTGTCCTTGCCCTTTGTCTTGATGAAATAGCACTTTAGGATAATATACACGAATAATGGAATTTATTTAACAACTCCATCCAGAAACCATGTTGCCTCTTCTATCTTTCAGGGCGTTGTGTAGTACAACAACCTTCTGGATGAGAAACAACTTCCTATAGCATTGGTAAAAATAACAAAGACTAGCCGCAGCCGGAGGACTAATAAGGCTGTCTTCGCCCTGATATCAGGGCGCCTCAGGTTGTAACGGTGATCTTGCCATGGCTAGGGGCACATGATCGACCGAATATTCCCCCTTTATCCTCTCTGCTCACCGTGAATGGCGACATGCGCAGCTCCTTTGGCGGGGCATGTGACCTTACGAACCAGATGAAATGTACAAATCAAAAAACAAAAATTCGGATGACGGGAAAAAAGCCTTAAAACAAACGCACAAAATGACGGGAAAACATGCGGACGCATTGACGGCACGGACTGATATACAAATGAACACGCGGACAAAACCACAGGACAAGCAAACAGATATACAGGAAAAAGGGTCATGCGTACTTAACAAACAGTCGGATAAATGGACAAGACGCACGAGTAGGGATGAACTGAGGATGACTGGGTCACCCTCAGAGAATGAGCTTTTGGCCTCCATCCAAGAAACAGTTTAGGGCAAAGCTGTGGGCCACAGTACGCCAACAATAATAAATCAACCAACAACATCCGCTAAAGCTATGGGGCAAAAGTGTGGTAATAAAGGTCCCCCGAGGTATAAACTCTACCAGAGGTCTCTCGCTATCCTTGGCAGGATTCGAAAAAACGAGACCGAAAGTATAGTTCATCCCAAAGATGAGACTGACAAGGCAAGATGTCAAAAGGTGATTGCCGATCACTTGACCTTCCAAGCCGCCAATAAGACAGATGCCAAAAACCGAAACCACTCGCACGACGAAACTGGGAAGGTAACGAAGAAGCACAAGATCTCGGATCAGGGTATAGTTGCCTCCAAACCTACCAAGCGATTTAGTGAGGTGGTACGAGACTCTCTTCAAATGGCATTCGTAGATGAAACCTCCAACCGCGGAAAACCAGTGCTTGGAAAATGGACAGAGATTGAGGCGCAGTTGGTTTGTATAGTCGTTGACCATGTCATGGCGAACCTGGAGGGTCAGGTTTCGAATCGGTGAAGGTAGTCCGCGGTTAAAGTGTCATTAAATGCGATGACCAATTCTCGTTGCATTTTCTGACAAACGTGATTGGTAAAATCTAGAACAGCTGGGAAGGCTTGAAACTCAAGCCAATTGCGGCTAGCGAGATTCCACGAACACCGAGGGTATGCATCTGGGTACCAAATATGGAGTTTGAAGCCAATCAATTAATCTCCTACCTGCAGGCTCACAATCTCTCGATACCGATAGCCGACTGGTCGATCATCAAAGCGGAGGCTCCGCAAAAGCATAGAATGCCTTTCCACCTCCTAAGTACAGAAGAGAGTCTGGGACCACTGGAGAAAGTGGAAAACAAACTTCGGTTCGGCATTCGGAAGGCCCAGCAGAAGATATTCCGTTCTGCGAACCCGGAAGTGGAGCAGGATGAGGTCAATGCTGCCAACGAACTGCTGACTGGCATGCAGCTAGATGAGACCTAGTCCGAAAAAGGAATAAAGTAAACATACTTAGGTTTAAAGGTTGTCGAAATTAATCTGCAGCATGCATAGACTTCAAGGGGCAAACCTAATCGTTCTCCTGGCGGAGGAGGACGTGGACATCGCTTTAATTCAGGAACCTTGGGTGCGTGTGCTATAAACGGATTGAAGGTAATCCAGATCATGCATTGTAGTTAAAAATCATTTAAACACATTTCTAATCCCATTGAATAGTTCACAGGATGTGACGACTGATGAGGAGGAAGCCGCTGACGGAGTCAGAATAACACTTACCTCAATATACATGGCATATGATAGACCAGCACCGCCTGAGGAGGCCCGTGAGCTTGTGCATGAAAACTCAAACAAAACCCTGCTTCTCGGATGCGATTCCAATGTGAGGCACGCCTAATGGGGAAGCTCCGAAGCAAACGGCCGAGGTGAGTCTCTTTATGACTTCATAATTAATACTAACTTGTCGATCTGGAACTTAATGTTGATCCAACCTTACCGTACAGAAATCCATTAAGAACCAACTGGAAGAGGTGCAAAAAGGTAGTAAATAAAAGGATAGGAGTAATTCCCATCCACCAAATCCCTCTCACCAAAAACCTTGAGAGCAGGGTTATAACACTGGAGAAGGCATTTAGTAGGGCCAACAAAACGACCTGCCCCAAATAAACTAATAACCTCAGAAATATCGTACGCAGAAGCACCTACCAAAAATATGTCTTCATCAACGAGCCATAAACAACATTCTCCCGCAACTAACCCCTATCCGACACAACAACAAGACGACTTACAAGAATTGAAACAAATGATGAAACAACTAGTTGCTCAAATGACCAACATGATGAATAACATCCCCTTGCTTGTGACAAAACTTGATAAACAATAAATTAATAATCGTCATCTGGAATGCTATCGGACTATACCGCCGCTTACTAGGATTGAAAATATTTTTAACCGACAATGCAATTGATATCATGCTTATTTCCGAAAAATCATCACCTCGCTATATAGTCATAAGACGAACTGGAATATATTTCGTGATGTCATAAAAGAAAACATTGAAACTAGAGTCTCTTTGAAATCCTCCACCTAACTGGACTATGTAATCGTATACTTAAACTATAACATAATAAAAGCAGTAACACAATCGACATCAATATTAGACACTTTAACAACAAAGAAAATCCCTGCTTTTATTTTAGACAAAATCAAACAAAAACGCAAACTTCGAAAAGATTGGGAACGCTCCAAACACCCAGCCGATAAAACTAGACTAAACAAATCATCAAATGAACTCAAAAAAGTTCTCCAAGAACATAACGACAATCAACTGAAGAAGTACCTTAGCAGCCTCGAAACAACTACAGCTACCAACTATTCCCTATGGAGAGCAACTAAAAAACTCACTAAAACAACCATACACAAGCCTCCAATAAAAACAAATTCCAACACATGGGCAAGAACAATAAACCAATATTTACAAATAGCCAAATAATATAAGGAAAAATACTAAGGAGCTACCCGATACTATAATAAACTACATACGATACCTTTTCAAAGACATAATTAGGCTACAATACTTTCCAAAAGCATGGAAAGATGCACAAGTTATAGCGATCCCCAAGTCAAACAAGAACGCCACTGTTGCTCGCTCGTGCAGACCCATCCTCTCCAAATTGTTTTAGAAATTGACCCGATTCTAAACGCTAAAAAGACGCTATCCCCTCACACCAATTCGGTTTTAGAAAACAACATTCAACTGTGCAACAGATTCACAGAGTAGTAAACAAAATTACAGGCGACTTCGATAAGAAGAAATATTGCATTACCGTGTATTTGGACATCGCAAAAGCTTTTGAAGAGTATGACACAAAGGTCTTCTGTATAAGTTAAAAAACATTTTACCACTTAACATATTTAATATCCTTAAAAGCTACATAACCTTTAGACACTTCTTCATAAAATATGACGTCATGAGTGCTCTGAAATTTTGACGACGACAGCTGGAATACCCCAAGGAAGCGTACTGGGCCCCATACTATACTCAGTATACACAAGAGATATACCAACGCCAACTACTCGAGGATCAATGATAGCTACATTTGCAGGCGACACAGTCTTAAAGTCAGCTAACAACAATGAAGAAGCAGCAACAAAAACATTGCAAGATACGCTATCAGCTACAACACAATGGTTTGAAAAATGAGGCAGTGAGGTCAATAAAGGCAAAACACAACAAGTAATATATGCGAAGAGAAAATCTGCAAGACATTCAATCCAAATTAACGGAGAGGACATAAAAATACATTCAAGTGCAAAATATTTAGGCATCACGATTGACCCAAAACTGACATGGAAAAAACACATACTGAACAAGAAACGAGATGAAAAACAAATTCCGACAACTCTACTCGCTACTAGGAAAACAATCAACCCTAAGCTTTTTTAATAAACAAATGATAATATATATAAATCAATAATTAGACCGATATGGACCTACGGAGTAGAAATTTAGGGGGCTGCCAGTAAATCAAACCTACAAATTATACAGAGAAGTCAATCTAAGATGTTAAGGACAATCGCAAACGCAATTACATAAGAAATGACGATATTCACCGCGACATCGGCATAGACACTGTCACTGAAACAGTAAAAAGAAGCAGCAGTAAGCATATCTTGCGACTATTAGAGCACAACAACTTTGAAATGAGACTGATACCGAAAATGGAACTTCAACCAAAAAGACTAAAGGGCAAAACACCTACAGATCTTGCTCGTACTGTAATATAAATAAAATTATAGAAGATATGTTAGTAAAATTGTACTAAATGTCACCAAAGACAATAATATTCTCTTCCAAAGGGAAGGGACATTTTAATTCCTAACACGAATTACTTATTGTTAATAAAGAGTGTTTTTTTTAGAGGTTAGGTTTTCAAGATGAAATAAAACGTATATAATTTAATGTTATGGCCAAGAATTTAGCTTTATTATAAAGATAAGGGTTTGCCATTATGTTTTAAAAATGATTTCGGGCAAGTGGCCGCCGCGGCTGGCTCGAATAAATTCCAGCCGGGAGGCCCAATTTTCGACCACTTTTTGCAGCAATTGGGGCCGTATGTCAGCAATAACGCGCCGAATATTCTCTTCCAAGACGTCAATCGTCTCGGGCTTATCTGCGTAGACAAGCGACTTCACATAGCCCCACAAGAAATAGTCCAGCGGTGTTAAATCGCACGATCTTGGAGGCCACGCCACAGGTCCACGGCGCGAGATAATGCGCTCACCAAAAGTTACCTTCAATAAATCGATTGTTGCGTTGGCTGTATGGCATGTAGCGCCGTCTTGTTGGAACCAAAGGTCGTCCACATCAACATCGTCCAATTCAGGCACGAAAAAGTCATTAATCATGGCTCTATAGCGCTCTCCATTGACTGTAACATTATGGCCGGCTTCATTTTTAAAGAAATATGGGCCAATGATTCCCTCTGCCCATAGAGCACACCAAACAGTGACTTTTTGAGGATGTAACGGCGTCGCAGCAATGGCTTGTGGATTATGTTCACTCCAAATGCGACAATTTTGCTTATTGACATACCCATTCAACCAAAAGTGAGCTTCATCGCTGAACGAAATTTTCTTGTGAAAATCGGGATCGGTTGCCATCTCGTTTTGGGCCCATTCACCGAACGTGCGACGCGCTTGATGGTCGTTCGGCTTCAATTCTTGCACGAGTTAGATTTTGTAAGCCCGCAAACCAAGATCCTTCCGCAAAATCTTCCATAAAGTGGATGGGCACATCTCCAATTGCTGCGCGCGATAGCGGATGGACTCATTCGGGTCTTCTTCGATACTCTGCTCCACAGCAGCAATAGCGTCTTCGGTGCGCACTGTACGACGTCTCTGAGGATGCGCATTATTCACTAGAGCAAACGTGGTGCGAAACCGATCCATGGTTAATCGAATTAGTGACTCTGATGGACGATTATGTCGACCGAATATTGGACGCAGCGCGCGATGCGTCGCGCGAACCGAACCATTATTTTCGTAATAAATTTGCACGATTTGCAAACGTTGTTCAGGTGTAAGTCTATTCATTATGAAATGGCAAACCAAACTGAGCATAAATCAAGTGACAGCTGTCAAAAAGACCATCTACGAAAAAGGAGTGCCAACTTGAAAACCTAGCCTCTAAAAAACACCCTTTATTAAAAGATTGTAATTTATAATGGAAATAAAAAATAAAAAAAAATCGTTTGATCTTCAAGTTTATTCAATTTTAAATTTTGTAATATCAAGTACTAGCTGCACGGTAAAACGACCCGTCGGTGAGCAATGGGGAATATCCATGATAGATGCAATCAACCGTTCCATGTTTTGCGCAAAACTTTGAGAGGTTTCCTATGAACTAAATGGAGTGGCAAGTTGCAAAATAAATTTTTAATGTGGCCGTGACGCAGCTTCGTTTACAAAAAGTATTAAGTAAATATTAGTCTGAAATAAATGAAAGAAGACAGCTGTTTAGTGTCAGTTTGTCATAAGTTTGTGAATAATTTAGTCGTTAGTGCAATCGACAAATACTACTGCTGTTTCATCCTCGGTGATCGTAGTGACGCACCAACCCATTCGGGCACGATGGCCGCCCACTTTTGAAGATGCTTCATGTACAGTCTTCTAAGACACTCCCGTACTTAAACATTTGTTGAAAATAAATTGGGTACATCAAGAGATGAACTTGCTCTTTTCCCCCGAGATAAACAAAGCAGGACTTATTAGACTTCCTGAAGTGCATAATCACTTTAGGATTCGATTTGGTGTTCCATTACACTCGAAGAGTATAGTTCTTTCAAAGAAACTTATAAGACAGTTCAATTTCTTTAATCAACTTTTCACCTTTTTATAAAATTTTTTAGATGTAGATGTAAGTGTACTGCGGGCGCTTAAAGGCTTTCCATATACCATATTTCATTCACTTGAGATTCATGTAAATATACATAGAACAAAACTTTGTAACGTCTGGATCAGAAACACATTCTCCTATTTAGTTTATAGTAAACGGGAATCAAGCTTAGAGAATTGTGGCAACTATATTTTGAGAACTATTTGATGAGTTGACAGACAATTTATAGAATGGATACTTCTGAACCCGCAAAAGTGGGGAAGGACATTGAGAGCTGAAAGTATTGATATTCAGACTTACAAACACAATATCAAGAATTTTATAAAGCCTATTCATAAAACTCTTAATCTGAATCAAGTTGAGACTTAAAAGTTTATATTGCACGTTATAAGACCGCTGTGGCGAAACATCCACATAACGAATGTAATATCTGGAAGGTTGAAATAAAAAAAATACTGATTATTGGCAGCAATCGGTATGTGTTGTATGGATGCTATAGAAATCAGATATAAAGATCCATATCCAGATTAACCTTTTATGCAAATACGCAGTTGGTCAGAAATGGCGTCAGCATTGTGAAGAGTTATTTAAAATGCGCGTAATTAACGTTGCACCGCAAATACTCGTAGCGCACTACTACAAACAGCCCGTTTTCGTAACATCACGGCCCCTTTTAAAGATATTAAACAAGTTTTAAGCAAAAAACTCTTGATCATAAAAGTTAGAGTTCAGCCACTTTTCAACGAGAGCAAAAACACCAAGATCCAAATGAACGCTGGGTGTGTGAATAGTCTCCAACTTGGTATGAAAGCCATCCATATTTTGGAAGTAAATACATTTTTCAACAGGTCATCAGTGCCTTTAGTAGTTGCTAGACTTCCTTGCTTGCCGGCATTTTGGAATAGTTTTAAGGAACGAACTTTAACATTGGCAGACTTAAGTGCTGAATTTAAAACCTAATTCGAATGCGGCGATGCTTCAAATTTATTTTCTTTTGATACGAGGACTGCTATCAATTAGAGAATTTTACGCAATCTATAAAACAATACATCCCTCAGTAACTGCAAGTTATTTTTTTATGTGACAACGGCCAATACTGTGTTGTTGTTGACCTCAAGAACTATGTCATTGGACCTTTTCTGAATACGACCCGTTTACCTTGCAACACCGTCCACTGTGCAGGAGATTTTGAGTAGTTATTTGCAGTGTACAACGCATGAAGGGGATCCAATTATTTATTTATTTTATAATTTACATGGAAGATTCACAAATAAAACACATAACGCAGACTTAATAGGAAAAAATGTGACCACAGCCAAATTTCACACTTTGAGATCTGCATCCGTTCGCATATCACTCACATCAGATACACCGTTCCGACAGCACTGCAGTGTGATTTATTTGAGTAACAGTCATTGGCTTACTCAATCTTTTCAGGGCACACTTCACTTGCATGAATTACTCATAGGATATAAAGTCAGATATTTCTCATTTTTGTTTAGATTTGCCTAATGTTTGTAACTTTCAATTTTTACATATCTATGCACACATGTTTATACACACATACATATGCATAAACATTTATATACTTACGTACTGCTTATACGATTTTAGCACTAGCGCTCCAGTGCTCAAATATGTGGAGTGACTGCTCAGATCAACCGACACTAAAGGGTGTGAAAATGTATAAAACTTCATAGAGCTATCGGGTTTTGCAAAGAAGATCCAGAAATAACATTCATATGTACGCAGGTATTTGCTTACTTGAATTGGAAATCACACTTGTATGCTTTGTTTTAATTTGGTTTTCAAATAAAAACCGCATATACTCGTACGCTTTTAAGGCCTGTGTTTGTTTGTTTTTCGTTTTTCTTGTTGAGCGAAGCCATGTATTGTGCTATTATATTGTTTTGAATACACCGAAGTGAGATTTAGCTACCGTTTAAATTTGTATTTGCACCAGCACTGGGAGTTAATCCCAATATTGTCTTAACCAGCCTATAACAAATTCAATATTATCACAATTCACGTTTGTGATTTTACACTGCTGTAAAAATAGGATATGACTAGTTGTATAAATGAACGACATACATACATACATATTTACCTTAACCACCATTAATTCGTACTCTCACGATTTCTGTAAATGATTGTAAATGGCCCGTTAGTAATTATTGTTAAGTATCCACATTTTTCATATGATGTTTATACTCTTTTTGAACGTTGCGAGATCTACTTACGAAATATTTTAACTCCATTTTAATCTAAATGTTGGTCATGTATTACTGGAAGAGAAAAAATACTGTTCTGCAGCCTTTTTAGATGTTGAACAAGCATTTGACAGGGTATGGCACCAGGGACTTCTGTTCAAAGTAAAAAAGATATTACCAGCACATTTCTATCTGGTACTTAAATCTTATTTAAGTGATAGACACTTCTATGTAAGGCTCGGGGATGCCTCATCTGAAATTTATAACATTAATGCCGGTGTACCCCAAGGTAGTGTCTTAGGTCTTGTCCTTTATACTATATTTACAGCTGATATGCCCAATTCAGAAAAAGTAGAAGTAGCAACTTTTGCTGATGATACAGCATTTATCGCTTATAACGAGTCCCCTGTAGAAGCTTCATATCTTTTGCAAAATCAACTCCAAATTTTGGAGTCTTGGCTTAACAAATGGAAAATAAAAGTTAATTCGGAAAAATCTACACATGTCACTTTTACATTAAGAAGAGAGCAATGCCCTGCTGTATTTTTAAATAATAAACAAATTCCCACTAGTGACAGAGTTAAATATTTAGGGATGCATCTTGATCGACGCCTCACGTGGAAAAGTCACATTCAGGCTAAGCAACAACAACTAAAAATTAAAACAACACGTCTGCACTGGCTGCTTGGCCGTAACTCTCAACTTAGCCTAGAAAACAAAATACGGATCTACAAAGCTATTTTGAAGCCCATTTGGACCTACGGAATACAGCTATGGGGAACTGCTAGCAACTCCAATGTGGAGATTTTGCAACGTTACCAATCGAAAACATTACGAAGCCTTGTTAATGCCCCTTGGTTTATTACCAATGAATCTATCCATAACGACTTAGGTATTCCTTTTGTAAAGAATGAAATTCGAAAATATAGTACTAGATATCTGAAACGATTATCTAATCACATAAATCCAGCTGCTATTTGTTTATTAGACACAACCAATGAAACTATACGGTTAAAACGCAATCATATCTTAGACTTGCCATTCCTCTAGTATGAATCTACTCAACCTATAAACTTTAAGGTAAAATTAAGTAAGTTAATCTTAAGTGATAATATTAACAAACAATGAATTTAAGCGATCTTGAAGTACTAATGAATTTTAATAATTTAAGAACGAACTGTACAAGTTAATAAGCTGTTGTAATTTCTATGTAGATTTGCACAAAAGCAAAACTACCGCTGCCATTATCTTATAAGATCTAATTTGCTGAATGTCTTATAGTAGATAGATTGCAAATAAAGTAAGTTATAAAAAAAAAAAAATTTAATCTAAATGTTGGTCATGTATTATTAAGTTTTATACTGAGTGGATTAGAAAAAACCAAAGCCAAAGGATACTCGTAATACACACATATCATTAATCTCATCTCCTAATTTAAAGCGAATATTGACAGGTAGATGTGATTTTCATTTATTTATCTCTCTAAGTTATCCATTGCATACCCTAACAGCGTTTTTAGGTGAAAGTACCCGACGAACGATTGTTTAAGAGTTAAGAAGTAATGAAGCGCTGAATTCGGTCCGCACCGAACTTTTTATATCCACCCACACTTTAAGAAAAAATCATAATTTGTGCTGACTGTTAATTTTTAGAATCAAACAACTTGTAGTCATTGAGAGTTAAAACTGATAACATCAGACGGATGGACGGAAATTTAATTTTAAAATATAAAAATTGGGTGGGGATTTTATCCAATCTCAATATTATTTACGTCGATCTAAATAATTTGGGAAGCAATAACGAGCGGCCGCCGTAGCCGAATGGGTTGGTGCGTGATTACCATTCGGAATTCACAGAGAGGTCGTTGGTTCGAATCTCGGTGAAAGCAAAATTAATAAAAACATTTTTCTAATAGCGGTCGCCCCTCGGCAGGCAATGGCAAACCTCCGAGTGTATTTCTGCCATGAAAAAGCTCCTCATAAAAATATCTGCCGTTCGGAATCGGCTTGAAACTGTAGGTCCCTCCATTTGTGGAACAACATCAAGACGCACACCACAAATAGGAGGAGGAGCTCGGCCAAACACCTAACAGAAGTGTACGCGCCAATTATTCATTCAATAACGAGATAAAGATTTTTCAATATTTTTCTTTCACCACATTTCGTTTATTGTGATTATCTTCTTCTTCTTGAGTTTAACAAAACGCCGGAGAACATGACCCAGTCAACCCATCGTAAACCTTATGCAGCTCATTGTTTCATCGCCTGCGTTACTCGTAATCGCCAATGTGCAAAGGTTCAAAAATCTTCAGCAGAATCATTCTCTCAAACGCTCCAAGTGACACCTTATCGGATGTTGTCATCGTCCAAGCTTCAGCGCCATATAGGATGGGTATGAGGAGACCCTTATAAAGTGTTAGTTTTGTTCGTCGAGATAGGACTTTACTAAGCAATTGCATACTTAGTCCAAAGTAAAACTTGTAGGCAAGAGAGATTATCTTACAACCTCGAAATCATAACTGTCCACAATGACGTGGGTGCCGATCCGCGAGAGCGCCGACTGTTTGTTTGATGACAGGAGGTACTTTGTTTCGTCCTCGTTCACCACCAGACCCATTCGCTTTGCTTCATTGTCCAGTTTGGAAAAGGAAACTTCCTTTGATATCAAACGGCTCGGAGAGGTTTTTCTTAACTTTGGCAGCGCTGCTGTTGTTGAGCAACGTAATTTTTTATAGCCGTATTACTTTTGCGGGGATACCAAATTCATACATCGCGGCTCATAAGCAATTCCTTTTCGTACTGTTCAATGCAGCTTTAAAATCGACAAAAGGGTGGTGTGTGTCGATTCTATTTTCATGGGTATTTTCCAAGACTTGGCGCAATGTGAATATCTGGTCGGTTGGGACCTTCACATTCTCTGTGGCATGCGCAGTTGTCATTATTTAAGAACTTTGAGAAGTGTTTCCTCCATAATTTAGTCACGATCTGGATGTAAATCACCAAATCATCCTCGTTCTTACAGGAAATCGCCTAGGTCTTGAAACTTTCTGTAAGCCGTCGAACTTTCTGGCAGAGTTTTCGGGAGTTTTTCTTATTGGCGAGCATCTCAAGCACGTCGTACTCACGTATTTCGGCATCTCGTTTCTTCATTCCGATAATACGTCTCTCTTTTGTGTTTAGCAATTTTTCTTAATTTGAGGAATTTTTCTTCATTTATGTATAAATGAGATATATATGTGAGGTGTCTATATCTATATCTATTTCGATTTCTTTGTTACTTACAACCAATATGTGAACAAAATTATAATACCTTTGGGGATACCAACTGCGTGGGTATAACAATTTAGGTGAGATAAAACTAACAAATATAAAAGGCGTTTTATCGTACTGGTATCTAAGGATTGTATAAAATTCTATTCATTAAATTAAATATTTCCTAAGAAAACTCCATTTTTGTCCCTTGGAACATTCCCACTTCTCTTTTAAAATACCTATTACTAATATAATAAATACTAAAGTTCATGAAATTTCGCCATTTTTACACATTTTATAAATCATGTAATGTTAAATAGAAAATATTTGTATTTATTTTATTAGTCCTTAATGGTTTAATATACTTTCTGTAATTTGGAATAACTCCTATAGCTGGGCTAGTGAAACAAAAATGGACTCTTTCAGAGCCCCGTTGGTATGAATCTGTTTTTTTTTTAATAGCATCAGTCCTCGGTAAGCAATGCCACACTCCTGAGTGCATTTTTGCACATTACAATAAGAAGATGACAATTTTTTTTATTTTTTAGATGGATTTTAAGTGGAAAGTTTTAAGAAGGACCTGCTAAGCAAATATTATTAAAAATAGAAAACAGTTTTATAAGTAAATGAGTTGGATATTTTGATGCTTCATCCCAACTAATTGCGACCATTTTAAATACTACCTTTTCGCGCAGCGCCGTATGAGTCACGGAAGTATAAACTGACCAATTTCATTTCGATCTATGTACTTATAGATTGAGGCAATAGAAATTGGAATCGATTTATTCACAAGGGTGCATAATGAGCGGGTAATGCATGGCAATGTTATTAAAAGTTTGGGTTCATAATAAACTAAATCTAGTCTATTTGGCCACGCGAAAATCCTTTGTCAATGAAAACACATGCAAAGCCTCAGAATCGCTACCGGAAGTTGAGAAATGAAAATAGATGTATCAAATGAAAGAAGAACAAAATCGTTTTCCTGTAAGAATAAAAATAGAATGAAGGGACTCTTCTCGTATTTGCTGAATGATGATAATAGTAGATGTCACAGAAGGTGAATATCCCAATTTCTCAACCCCCTAAGTCTCTGTCGACCACGACGAGATGTGAATAGCAACAACGCGGCTAAAAAATAGCAAATAGGCAGCCGCCGGACTGCCGACTGAACTATTCAAATAGTAAAGTGCATGCATCAGCCCCTATGCATAATATGGTCAGACGAATATATTAATTAGAAGTGCGATTCTGCAATCTGTGGCAACTGCCACGGAATTAGTACTCTTAATAATACGTACAGGGCTTATCGAGCGTATTGCGCAAAATCAACACACACTACCCTTTCGTAAATTTTAAAGGAACTTTCTTCAGGATGAAAAATAATTGCCTATTTGCTGTGATGTCTGAATTTGGTATCCCCGCAAAACTAATACGACTATGTAAATTGACGTTGCTCAATTCCAGAAGTGCCGTCAGAATTGGGAAAACCACTCGGAACCGTTTGATACCAAACGAGGATTCAAACAGCCTAAAGAGTGTGCGATCCGCAGAACTTAATCGCTCAGGTACCATAACTCGTATATATTACAAGGGTGTACAATCGTTGCTGTATGCTGATAATATTGATATTATCGGTTTTAACAACCGCCGTTATTATTCTGATATAGTAATTAGTTTTTATGAGAAGCTATTTCAAGGCAGAAATATGCATATTCGGAGATTTCTACCTAAAATTAAATTTAAATAACCAGACAAAGCCACTCAATTTAACTACATATAAATACTAACTAATGCAAGCACTTCTCATCCGCGGTTTTGTTTTGCTTTTCATTTTTTTGGATGTTTACGTGTCTGATTCCTGGTTGCCTCGCCTTCTCACATAAACTCGCTCTCAAATAGATGTTCGGAAGCTACCCAGTTGTGACCTGCTTGAACCCTATGCAGAAGAATTGTCCTGGCCCCCCCCTAGTGAATGCCAATCAGGGACTTTCCCCACTTGCATGGGCTTCTACACATGGAACCATGCTCGAATGGAAACAACCGCTCCGGCTCTGAAAGCTTTCGATGCGATACCGGCTGGTGGTAGCAGAGTCACCTTCTCAGGTGGAGAAAGAATTGGCTTCACGTGGTGTGTTCAACAGGCGCTGGTTAGCACGAGAAAGAAACGACTGACACGCTTGTTGAACTCGGCTAAAATGGCTTAAGCGGTTATCGTGCCAATCGAGAAGAAGAATAATGGCTAACTCGAATTGGTAACCTTAGTGATATCTCCAGAAAAAAAGTCAATTGGGGTAAATACTTGTATAAGTTTTCAAATTAAAAAATAATTTGATTTTTTAGAAAATAATTGGAGTTTTTAGCTCCGCTTTATATCACTTCATTTTTCAGACTGATTTCTTATTACAATTATTTGCCAATTAAACTTATTAGTAAATATGATAAATGCTATGTTTGCATTCCCATTGGTAATTACATAAATGCTTTGTTTGAATTTCCGGCTCGCTTAAATATTTTATGCTGCCCTAATGTCTGCTTACAATTTTGTTAATATCGAGTTCACTCGAATTCTATGGGAAAGTAATAAATTAAATTTAAATTTTACTGGTGTTAACTCCTCCGCCTTTAAAAACGAACGTCTGTACATGGTGGTGGATTGATTGGTCCATCCGTGGAAGCAGTGCAGGTTGCTCGTGATGCTCCAGAATTACTTCTTGCAACGGAATGTTGTTTTCGATGTTAAGAATGTACTTGTCGGTTAATTTTGATTTCTTCTTTAGCTTTAGCCTGATAACCAAAATTGCCTTTATGATTAGAATGGTACCAGATATTCCGAAATTTGCCAAAAATGCTGTTAGTCCTTTGCTTTGGAGATTCTGAAGATTTTTTATGTTTTTCAAGTGAAGTTCCTTCATCATTTCAAGGCTCAGTATGTATTTCTTCTTCCGCTGTTTCTATCGCGCTTGATTGTAATACCGCAAAGGAAGGAAGGGGCTTGCTGCCTGAAACTTCGAAGGATAAATATGTTTGGTTGCCTATTGTAATTTGTAGAATTGTGGTATTGTAAAACAAATGAGCCGGATAGATTGACATCTTCCTGGTCTATGTGAATTATTCCTTCGTATTGGTTGAGAAGTACGACATCGGCGAAAATTTCTTCGACTGTTGTAATGTGCTGGTTGTTTATTAAAATGCAAGAAGGTGGATGGCTTTTGAGTAAATGCGGAATACAGGAGGAGTTACTGATGTCAACAATATTCTTTTTTGTACAAATTTTAATTTCATTATGCTTTACACAATTATTTTTCGTGCCGAAAATTTTAGCTTTACATACTAAAATTTTCTCAAAATTTAGTTTAAATATTTTATTTCCCTTTTTAAGTGCTCTAATTGATAGACATTCACATACATTTTCATCAGTTAATGGGATATCAATTAGATATAAAATCATTGAGTTATTTGAAGCTATTTTCACGTTTGCAAATTCAAAAGATTCTTCAACATTACTAAAGGGAAATTCATCTTTTTCAAAAATTTCTTTTATTATTTTCATTTCAATATTAGAAAAAATATATGAGTTTACTATGCCAATGAATTACATAATTTGTATTAACAATTTCTTCTTTTATTAATTCTAATTGGTATCTTATATGTCCTTCAGCAACATCATGTTGAATGCTATCATCATTTTTCAATACTGCAAATATTTTGTTTGAAATCTCTGTAATATTATTAATTCTTTCATTCATTAACTTATTTATATCAGGTCAGTCCATAAGTTCGTGCGTATTTTACCCATAATTTCACTTTTGTGCGATTTTTGCGTACAAAAAATTATTCGCGGAATATAACGGAACTATTTATATTTTCTTTGATATATTGTGCATTCAACAAGTGATTTTAATCGCGGATAGAAGCACGTGTTGTTAAAAAATAAAATGGAATCTTCGAACGCGTATATGAGGCATATTTTGTATTTTTTTATAAAAGTGGTAAAAATGCAACAACTGCTGCTGCAGAAATAAACACTGTTCACGGAGAGGATACCGTGAGTGTAAGGACTGCGCAAAAGTGGTTTTCAAAATTCCAAAGTGGTAACTGCGACGTGGAGGATGCCCTGCGCGCTGGTCGTCCTGAAGTCTTTAACACCGACGCTTTGCTCGAACTCGCGGGAGCTGAGCCAAATTTGACGGTCGATATGATAGCTCAGAGGTTAAATTCATCGCATGGAACAGTTCACAGGCACCTAGTTCAGTTGGGAAAGGTTTCAAAACTCGGAAAAAGGGTTCTGCATAGACTTTCCGTAGCCAACCTTCAGCATAGAGTGCAGGTGTGTTCTCAGCTGCCGCAACGGCTTGAAAATGAAAGTTTTTTGAACCGTATCGTTACTGGTGATGAAAAATGGGTCCTTTACAATAATCCTGTTCGCAAACGCCAATAGTTAGATAAAGATGAAACACCAGAACCGACCCCTAGAGATAACCTTCACCCCAAGAAGATTCTCCTGTCTATTTGGTGGGATATGACCGGTATTGTTTATTATGAACTTCTAGAACTAAACCAGGCGATAACTGCTGATTATTATTCCCATCAGCTATCAAACTTGAATGAGGCACTTAACAAAAATCCATCGTATTTAGTGAATAGAAGCAAAGTTTTTTTTCACCACGACAACGTAAGACCTCATACCGCAAGGCAAACATTAGGCAAGCTGAACGAGCTCGTATGGGAGCTAATGCCGCATCCACCATACTCTCCGGATATCGTACCTAGTGTTTATCACCTTTTCCGTGGACTTCAATCCCATATGAGTAACAAGAACTCCTCCTCAAAAGAAGCTATAAAAAGGGATATCGAAGCGTATTTTGGCTCCAAGGACATCAAATTGATAATTACTTGTCTGTCATTATTTTCAAGGATATTATTAATATGATTTTCGTTATTTAGGAAGGGGAACAGGGGATTGGTAGCAATAATTTTATGTCTTATACTATTGTTAAGATTGTTCAATGTCCTTTGGTATTCATTTATGTCTATTGTATGAATAATTCTATAAGTTCCGGATTGAATTTTCGTCCATCCTGTATTAAAAGTCGCTAATTGTGAGTTCGTATAGTCAAGTATCCTAAATTCGCCACTGACTAGTGGTAAAAGTAATCTAAAAAAAATATATACAATTTTTTTATGTCTTAATGTTGCTTTTGAAGTATTATTTCCACACTTTTCTTCCAAGATCCAAATTCACCAGGATCACCGGAGAATTCGCGCAAGCAACGTACGACGTCGGGTATTTTGTCAATTCTTCTATGCCGTTTGCTACTGCTACATTCACTTGTTCGTCTACCTCAACAACATTTCTTGCAATTGCACGTTCGTTTAAAATCCTATTCACTATTTCTGTCACTTGTATATTTATGTCCCTATTTTCTTCGTTTGGTTGAGGGCTTGGGGGATTAAGGACTGCTGGTCTCAAAATATTATTTGGATTACTCATTTTAAATGTCAAGAGATAATTTAAATTTGGTTCAAATTTATTAGTTTTATTAAATTTAATTTAACTAAAGTTTCTTTGTTTCAAATTTATATTTGCACTTTACAAAATATTTAATATATGGCTCATAAAAATAGTTTACAAAATATTTAGCTCTTATTCACTATTATTTTTTCAATTTAATTTCTTAATTTATTATTTCACTATTAATTTACTCAATTTAATTATTCTCTCATGGATTTTCCTTTGATAATAAAAATATTTTCCACTTCGCCACTAAATTTAACAATCGAGCTTTTAAAATTTAACTCTACCTTTTTTCAATTATTTTCACACAATTTCCACGATTGAGCCTTAAGATTTTTCTCAATTTATGCACACAAAAAAAATTTCTTCAATTATTTCTATAAAATTTCTGAATTATTTTTCGCTTAACTAAAACATAAGAACTTATAGTAAGGCTAGCATTATTTCTCCACCGGCTGCTAGGATGTCTCCTTTTTGTTGTCCTACTAGGGATCCTGATGACAGTACTTTGGTTGCGGGGCGCTTTGCCGGCGGGCACTACAGAGACCTTTTTGATGATACCAGTCGCTTATGGTTCTACCGGCTGCTGCTTCTGCTGCAGGACTCCTCCGGAATGATGGTGTGAATGTTGAGTACAGGGAAGTCCTTCTTCCTTTAATTTTTGTTCACTCACGAACGCGGCTGACTATGTCAGACTTACACTTTTTTATTTTCACGAACCGCGACTGGTCCCTGCTCGAGCGCCAGTTTTCAAATTAAAAAATAATTTGATTTTTTTTTTAAATAATTTGAGCTTTTAGCTCCTCACTTCATTTTTCAGACTGATTTCTTATTACAATTATTTGCCAATTAAACTTATTGTAAATATGATAAATCGACGTGGATTGGTACGACGAGGAATGTCATGCTGCCGCCGAAAGAAAAGATGCCGCCTATAGAGCCACGCTGCGATCGGGCGCAACGCGAGCCATGTGGGATCGCTACAGAGAGCTGAAAAAGGAAGAGAGACGTATTATCCGACAGAAGAAACGTGAGGCCGAAATACGTGAGTGCGAGGAGCTTGAGATGCTGGCCAATAGGAACAACGCCCGAAAATTCTACCAGAAAGTTCGGCGGCTTACAGAAGGTTTTAAGACCGGGGCGTTTTCCTGTAAGAACAAAGACGGTGATCTGGTGACTGACGTACAGAGCAATCTTAAATTAAGGAGGGAACACTTCTCGAACCTGTTAAACAGTAACAGCTGCGCATCTCATAGAGAAAGTGAAGATCCCGATACCCCAATCGTTGACGACGGAATTATCGTTCCGTTACCCGACCATGACGAGGTGAGAATAGCAATATCACGGCTAAAGAACAACAAAGCCGCGGGCGCCGACGGACTGCCGGCTGAGCTATTCAAACATGGCGGCGAGGAGCTGGTAAGGTGCATGCATCAGTTCCTATGCAAAATATGGTCGGATGAAAGCATGCCTGCCGATTGGAATTTAAGTGTGCTCTGCGCAATCCATAAGAAGGGCGATCCTGCAATTTGTGCCAATTACCGCGGGATTAGTCTTCTAAATATCGCCTATAAGGTTCTAGCGAGCGTATTGTGTGAAAGGCTGAAGCCCACCGTCAACCAACTGATTGGACCTTATCAGTGTGGCTTCAGACCTGGAAAGTCTACCATCGACCAAATATTCACAATACGCCAAATCTTGGAAAAGACCCATGAAAGGAGAATCGACACACACCATCTTTTCGTCGACTTCAAAGCTGCATTCGACAGTACGGAAAGGAGTTACCTGTATGCCGCTATGTCTGAATTTGGTATCCCCGCAAAACTAATACGGCTATGTAAGATGACGTTGCTCAACACCAGCAGCGCCGTCAGAATTGGGAAGGACCTCTCCGAGCCGTTTGATACCAAACGAGGTTTCAGACAGGGTGACTCGCTGTCGTGTGACTTCTTTAACCTGATGTTGGAGAGCATCGTACGAGCCGCAGAACTTAATCGCTCAGGCACAATATTTTATAAGAGCGTACAATTGTTGGCGTATGCTGATGATATTGATATCATCGGCCTTAACAACCGCGCTGTTAGTTCTGCCTTCTCCAAACTGGATAAAGAGACAAAGCGAATGGGTTTGGTGGTGAACGAGGACAAAACGAAGTACCTCCTGTCTTCAAACAAACAGTCGGCGCACTCGCGTATCGGCACTCACGTCACTGTAGACAGTTATAATTTCGAGGTTGTAAAAGACTTCGTTTATTTAGGAACCAGCATTAACACCGATAACAATGTCAGCCTTGAAATCCAACGTAGAATCTCTCTTGCCAACAAGTGCTACTTTGGACTAAGTAGGCAACTGAGCAGTAAAGTCCTCTCTCGACGAACAAAACTAACACTCTACAAGACTCTCATCATGCCCGTCCTAACGTATGGCGCAGAAGCGTGGACGATGACAACATCCGATGAAGCGACGCTTGGAGTGTTCGAGAGAAAGATTCTGCGTAAGATTTTTGGACCTTTGCACGTTGGCAACGGCGAATATCGCAGGCGATGGAACGATGAGCTGTATGAGCTTTACGGCGACATAGACATAGCGCAGCGAATAAAGATCCAGCGGCTTCGTTGGCTGGGTCATGTCGTCCGAATGGATACAAACGCTCCGGCTTTGAAAGTATTCGATGCGGTACCAGCTGGTGGTAGCAGAGGAAGAGGAAGGCCTCCTCTGCGTTGGAAAGATCAGGTGGAGAAGGACTTGTCTTCACTTGGTGCGTCCAACTGGCGCCGGTTAGCACGAGAAAGAAACGACTGGCGCGCTTTGTTAAGCTCGGCCAAAATCGCGTAAGCGGTTATCGCGCCAATTAAGAAGAAGAAGAAATATGATAAATGCTATGTTTGCATTCCCATTAGTAATTACATAAATGCTTTGTTTGCATTTCCGGCACGCTTAAATATTTTATGCTGACCTAATGTCTGCTTACAATTTTGTTCGTATCGAGTTCACTCGAATTCTATGGGAAAGTAATAAATTAAATTTAAATTTTACCGGTGTTAACTTATATATTAGTTGAAGGCAATAAGCGTTCCGTCCGGCCGATTGAGGCGATGTTTTGAGACATTAGTGAAATAGTAGAGAAACTTCATTTGAAAGATCATTGTAGGAGCCAATGACACAGTGGATCACAGCTGAAATTTCATGCTTCTTCTTAGTCTATTATAAAGAAAGGCGCCAATATTTCGAGACTCCTCAAGGAACGCAATTTATTGATGATGATGAATTTAATTCGGCTATTTCTGTTGATTTAGAAAGGCTGGACAAAACTTTTTTGATAAAGGATCTAAAAGGAATTTATTGAAAATAAAATATTATATAATATCATACTTAATTTCTCATCCCTTCTTCTTCATTCGTGGAGCTTTCTGACCTCCCCTCGTACGTATATTTCTACGTAACTTTTTCTTATACCAATAAACTGCATACATTTGGATTGCTTCCAAACTCACATTCCTCACATCTGTTTCACATTCACTTGAAATAGGGGTGCACCCTCAAATTTATGACCGATCCGGCCATTTCGCTTAAGTTGCGCCATTAACAGTGGCCATTTATGTACGTATGTATATACTATATGTGGGAAAACGCAGCCTCTCATGCACGAGTATTGTTCACTTTTTCGTTTTGCTTGATTATATGTATGTATGTGAGTATCTATCAACTCGCATATGAGTATCTATCAAATCGGTAAGCAACCCTCCAATTTGGTGTTGGCTCAAACCCAATAAAATTACTGAAATTTTCAACAGCATCAGCACCATCGCTGCAGTAAAATGAATTTTCTGCTTAGTCAGAATATGGAATAATGGCTATTCCTTATATAAATACTTGTTACATTAGTGGTGGTTGTATACAGTGGTACATTTCGAAATGAGCGCCTTAGTATTTTACTGGATATGATTTCCTTCTTAGCCTTTCTTGCTCCTATTACATTTTTATATTTCTGTATGAAAGAAACAAAGATTGAACCTACCGTGATTTTTAAAACTTTTTTTCCTTTCATTGTATACAGTTTCCTTTTCCATTTTAATGCAATCGGATGCATTACCAAATGGGAAACTTCGTCATCATAAAATTTTATGGGGAAAAGAAAAGAAAGGAACATTGAAGAACTTGAAGAAAATTAATCACACAGCAGCGAAACCTACGTTATGTATGTATGTAAGTAGGGATAAATTCATCGGTAAAATGTACGTATGTACGATTATAAGTATATACATAAGTATACTACTATAAGGCATATTCGCGTATACTTGTATATTACATAGATATAATCCAGATTTTTGCCGTGAAAGCAACTTTAAATGAACTTTATAATCGAAACTATGCGGAATTGAAAAACGAAATTTGGTATATTTGACTTTCTGATATCAAATTATGTTACGTGCATATTATCGAATGGGTTGGTTCGTGACTACCATTTGGGAGCAGGTAGGTTCGAGTCGCCATGCATGAAACAGCAAATGAGCGAAAAAAATTTTCTAATAGCGGTCGCCCCTCGGAACAAGGTGCATGCCACAAATAGAAGGAGGAGCTCGGTCAAACACTTAACAGAAGTGTATGCGCAAATTATTATTACATATTTTTTACACACTAGGTACCTTATCGTTGATTTGTTGCACAATCGTCCTGAAAAGGACAATGCTGATATAGAAAAATATAATTCCCTAAGCAAAATATTAGAATACATTTTCTGTGCCATGAAATCTCCTTTAGAAAAAACGTTTTCTGATATTTGATATTTTATACCCACAATGAGTTTCGAGTCCGAGGCAAATGAATTGTAGTATCGCAAAAACTCACTCGGATGTCTGTAACTGAGATTTTTAATTTTTTTGATATTATTTCAAAACTAGAATTATTGTTATAATCCACGATTTAGGCCGGCCTGTGATAAGAAAATATGCTCAAATAATTTAACGTTCCCGTTTCCAAATAAAAGTATACCCGAACATAACCTTAATGTTATTTTGATGGATTTATTTTTTGGTCTGGAATTATCAAATTTAATATACATAAATTGCAGGCCATTGCGGCATAGAGGGGCTGTTGACCGTTCGATACTCGGATAAGAATATAAAGAAATTAGAAATAATTAATGCTAGTGTAGCAAGCCAATTTGAAACATTTCCTGGCAATTGTAAAATTTTAAATGCAAAAATTTCTTGCTAAGCCTAAATCAATGAAAATTTAAAATTATAATATCTGTTGTGTTACGGCAGGACACGGTATTATAGACGGTCATACCTCTGGATATTCCTAACTCAAATTACTTCTTTATGAATGCCAAGAAAATGATTTTTAATGTGTATATGCTTAATCCGCAGTAGCTGAAAGGGTTGGTGCGTGACTGCTATTTGGAATTTGGAGAACGTAGGTTCGAATCTCCATGCATGAAACAGCAAATGATAGAAAAAGTTTTATCTAATAGCGGCCGTCCCTCGGCAGGCAATGGCAAACCTCCGAGTGCATTTCTGCCATGAAAAAGCTATAAAAAAGGATTGTAAGTTTTTGGTTTTAGGTTCGGTAGCCGCATCGCACATAGTGTAAAAGTACCGGGAATGTTTAATTGACAGTTTTCTTCGGTTGCCAAGGCGTAGCGCACCATGCGTACCTTCCATCGGGCTAGACAGTAAATAAATAATCCTACTTATCCGTTTTGAAGCGTTTAAGAGATGCTGTACGTCGCAAACGGCCGGAAATGTGGGCAAACAATTCTTGGATTTTGCATGAGCATAACGAGCCATTGCATCGAGCCCAAATCGTGCTTGATTATTTGACCAAACACCAAGTAAATACTATCGGGTAAGTACCGTATTCACCTGATATGACCCGTGCGACTTCTTTTTGTTTCCCAAGTTGAAGTTACCACTTCGTGAAAAGAGACTTCAGTCGATAGAGGAGATCAAAGAGAATGCGACGAACAAGGACTGGGTTAAATGTTGGCACATGTGTGTTGCTTCAGGCGGGTCCTATTTTGAAGGAGATAAAATAAATTTGCCTGAAAGTTAAATCTGTTTTGTTTTATATAAACATTCCCGGTACTTTCTGATCATAGGGTATATATGTATGTATAATTCACAATTAATTGTTTTACTTATATCAGAAGCTAAAAATATTCTAGAAAATATAAGAAAGAAATAACGTCGGAGACCTCAAGTGAAATGCGAAAATTAACATAATGATTGCACTCCTCAAGCAAGTCTTGCAACAAGTCTCATTAATGATGAACCTACTTGTTGCCCTCACATCTCAAAAATTAAGCTTCTCAAACCCATTAATATTCTCCTCTGGAACGCAAATGGGTTCTCCAAACACATACTCGTATAAGAAATAAAACTGCTTCTCAAATCACAAAATATGTATATTTTCTTAATATACGAAACTCATTTGACCGATAAAACCTGCTTTTGTATCCCAAATTACAAGTTAGATCACACAATGCACCCCGAATAAAAAGCCCATGCTGGGTCTGCTATTCTCATAAAAAACACTATCAAACACCACAGCATTAACTCTTATTGTACAGAAGCTCTCTAAGATATTCGCCCACTGACACAAATAAATTACCCGATTTAATCGATTTTTGTGTAGCAAAAGGTATTCCAGCTAGTGAAATAACTCATATTATGAATTTTCCGCCGACCACTCTGCCGTACAAATTACGTTGAATAAATATAACAGCAAAACTGATTGGAAGTACTTTCGGGCGCTTGTATTCTCAGCAATTGATATGAAGCAGCCTCTCAAGACCAACGAAGATATAAATAATGCTATAGAGCATTTTAATAGCTAAGCAGCTTGGAAATCCACACCTTGCGTAACCAAGCGACAACGCTCACGAATATCTCGCATAGTTGAAGAAAAACTGATAGAAAAACGCCAGGCGAGAAAGCATTGGCAACAAACCAGACACTCTGGAGACAAAAAACTCTGAATTCGCTTACACAAGAAGCCAAGGAGCTTTTCAAAACTGAACGTAACTTTCATTTACAAAACTATCTCAGTAACCTCGTTGCATCCTCTTTTTAAGATTACTCTTTTTGGAAAGCAGCAAAAAACTTCAAAACGCTAGCCTTAGCACAATCAGTCATTCAAATGGAAAATAACAAATGGGCTAAGTCGGATCTTGGAAAGGCTCAAACATTTGCTCGTCACTTATCGTGATGTTTTACCCCACATGATTCGAACTCTCGCTAAGTACTGCTCAAAAAGTTAAAGACACCCTGGAGATCATCCAGCAGATGGACTCACCTATAAGAAGTTTTTCAACAAACGAAGTGAAAGAAGCAATAAAAAAGCTTAAAACCCAGAAAATTCCCGGATACGATCTTATCACTGGAGAAGTACTCAAGCAACATTCGACAGAAGGAATATCTTTCCTAACACATACGAGGTTTGTTTAAAAAATAAGGTTGCTAAACAACATTCGACATCGATATCTCAACAATTAGGCATTCATAAATTTACTGTTCGGCTGATTTGAGCTGTTGACTTTCTAGTGGTGGGCATTTAAATGATGTCATTTTTCTCATATAAATATTAAAAGCCGAATTTTGAATAAGAATGGTCAAAACTGAATGAGTCTACATTTTTACAGGTTTTATTTTAAAACAACATCTAGGCGTGTATTTTGAAAGATCCTTTTTTTATAAAAAATCTTTTTTTTCAAAAAATTCTAATGTGGCAAAGCTATTCTTAATGCTTACATTTGGAGAAATGTCAAAAACCGGTTTTATTTAACAAAAATAGTTGTATAAAATCTGCCTTTTTTTTTGTACTATGGGAAAATCCAATTCGGATTTACTAACTTGCGCTTATCTGACAATTAAAACGTTAACGGTTCTTATATTTGTTTAATACATCTAATAAAAATGTTTCATTTTGACATTATTAAAAGAGATTTTGATATAATAAACTATGATAAAGTGTTGAGACCTCCAATCAATTTCAATTAGATGAAAATGGCTTTTATCAACAAACAAATAAAAAACACAAATTATTAAAAACCAAGGGGAAGTTTCAGTCCCTTTTAACTTTTACTTTATATAAAAATCCGATTAGCTATAAAACTGTATACTTCA
This sequence comes from Anastrepha ludens, assembly GCF_028408465.1. Taxonomy (NCBI): domain Eukaryota; kingdom Metazoa; phylum Arthropoda; class Insecta; order Diptera; family Tephritidae; genus Anastrepha; species Anastrepha ludens. The sequence goes on from NC_071498.1 coordinate 76,915,277, forward strand.
CATTTTTTTCTAAATTCTGATTAAAAAGTTTGAAATTTTATGAACTTGTGAAAGTGTGTTATTTAAAGCTATATATTTTCTGTTGTAGTATAAATTATATTTTATTTATTATTTATTTAAATAAATAAAAATAATATGTGTACTTAGTTTCATTAAAATATATAAATTTTTGCTCCAGTTACGCGCAAAAAAGGACGTACAGACGGACAGACGAGCGGACGAAGGGATGTGACTGAATCGATTCCTCTTTTTATTCTGGGAACTTAGATATATATGTATATGTATGTCTATATTTATCTTGTTACTTTTATGGTGTTACATACCACCGTTACGTAAACAAAATTGTAATACCCTTCAACAAATGTAAGAGCGCGGTATAAAAATTAATTTATACATTTTATCTTACTACCCCTCTTGGTGCTTACTCATTCGGAAAGTCCTAGGCTTATTTGTATATACATTTTATACCATATTTATTACTGTTCTGAGAGAAACAGATTGGTGTAAGCGAAGATTTTGGCGTTCATCAAGCTACCGCTTGCATAACGAATTATATGTGAGATAAAAAATAATAGATGAGGCTACGGAATGGGTAAGGTTTCCTTCTGATTCGAAAGAAATGGAATGAGCTAAGAAACTGTATTATATATAAAACAATATACAAACATTTAACCATAAATGCCTGCGCATATGATATTCGAAATATCATATCACATATTGGCCAAATATAATTTCGAACCAAGAGCTCTACCTCATAGCAAACTGCCCGATTATTGCGGATATAGGGAGGAAACACCGAAATAGGGACTGGATTGGTTATACCTTAAGAAAAGCATAATACGACATTGCGCGAATAGCCTTTGAATGAAATTCATTCGGATGAGAGGCTTATCTATTGTAACTTGGATCCGGTCAGTGCATGCTGGAAGTAGAAGTTGGGAACTTAGCGACAGATTAAGTGTCTTACGTAAAATCGAACACGTTGGAAGGAATTCGGTACCTATGCCCGCTAGGCCGACTGTTAAGTTTACAAATACCAATTGCAATTTGTTAATTATCAAGAAAACAAGAAACTGTCGCAAAATAATTTTATATTTACGAGTGTACTCATATTTTGATCAAAAAACCCAGAGCATATGGCGACATGCGATGAAGAGAAACCTAAAGATTCAAATTATGTTCAAAATCAAGTGGACGCCACACTTTTGGGATGTGAGGGATACCCTTTAACACCGTGGCTGAAGACACCACAATCATCTAACACCGATGGATACAAAATGAATGCAATAAAATACGTACGAAAGAGCGCTGCTTAACCGATCAATGCTGCATGTTCGGTCAATTAAAACAAAGATTCCCGATATTGCAGTCGACAATTCGAATGACAACGAAGAGAACATCGTCAGTGATAGTGGTCAGTGATATCAGTGTTTTGAGATTTGTAATGTTGCCAAATTTTCGAAAAAACCAGATTTTGAGGCATTGGGAGAAATTGAAAATAATGGAGAATTGGGAGTGCATCAAATTGATGACTATACCCGAGGACAAAAACGGAGATGTGATACTGCTAACTGATTAAGAAAATTTGTAAGTTTGACAATTTATATAAAAAAGTGCTTGTTGAATTTTTGTAAGACATAAACATTTTGATGGGAAAACTTTGACCTTCAATGCTTATCATGGTCTTCTTTTTGGCGCTGTTCTTGATAAGCTCCATTTGTTGTTTGTCAAATGATGTTGAAATTAAAGTAAATACTCACTCATGCCCTCTTCAGAAATTTTTACCCAATAGGGGCACTAACAGATGCAACTGTCACTGATTACCAGGTTATCCACGGCGAAATTTATAAACAAAAAATGATTATTAAAATCCCACTTTGAGCAAACATCGCAAAATATTCGCAGTATTCAGGTTAAGTATCAGCTGAGAATCTGCAACTGAGTTGCAAAAGTGTAAAAGGGTTGCAGTATGGCAGTAATTATTGAGTAGCACCAAGAATTGTAGAATATGAGATTGCACCCATCAGATAGGCGTTACGTCACCCTGGTGTAGATGCTTGAGGAAAATGTGAAAAAGTGATGAAGAATGCAAAAAGAAGACGAGATTACTCAAACAGCACACGAACAAATTGGACAATTTTAACGTCACACACACAGAATTTCACTGAGAACGAAATAGCGGTACGAGGCGGGTGCCACCTTTGTATTCTGTACATCGTAGCATCAACAAGCTCTATATTTCCTGTAACTAAACCTCTAACCGCAGAATATAAATTCTTCAGCACGTCAAACAGCCATTGAGGCCAGAGTTCCGTTTTACATCTGCCTGTGTACATGTAAATATGTACACGTTTGCTCATGTATAACATTTATTGACGCTGGTGTTGACTGTCAAAGGGTGTTAAAATTCTAGAACCATGCCTTTGTTAGCTTAGAGTTTTGTTTGCATATCCTATTAGAATTTATCAGCGCGAGTACGGGTATTTGCGCATAAGCATACGCATCGTGTACATAAGCACATACGTAATGAATATATGTATGTATGTATGTATGTATGTTTAAAATATTTTATACTGCTGAGTTCTTGCAAATACAATGACAACATACATACATATGTATTTTAAATTAATTGTACTTGAGACCTAGCAGAGGAAGTATAGTTGGGGAAACGAGGAGAGTGGTAAACCGCTTACAAAATAACAACCTGAGTAGGTGCGATACTATACATCTATGTTTATTATGTCTGCCAGGTAAAGAAGATGGATTACTTCGGATGCAACGATATACACATTTTGGGACCGATTTAAACTTTTTTTTATTTGGACTACTTCCGCGGACCAGGTGTTAAGTAAATGCTAAAGATCAAGCATTTTTGCAATAGCGCAGTGCTCAGTGATGACCTCTGTAAGTATTCTTAGTGCGTATATAAGTGGCAAGCCTTCTCTAGATATTCATCAGTCAGATATCTGGAGAAGATGGTCGAGAGATGGAGTGCCCCGCTTTAATATGACTACGTTAAAAAAACAAATGTGGCCATTAATAAGTGCCCAAAACCTATGCCCAGTGGCAGTGGAAATGTAAAATGAATTATACATTTTTGGATTTAAATATTTTATTAATGTATGTATTTCAATCTGTCCAATAAAGTCCCACTATAATAAAGGGGTTTTTAATAGGAGGTGTTATTTTGATATTCAAAGAAAAATGCTATTTTTTTAATATAAATGATCGGATGTTTATTTCATTATAAAGAGGAAAGTATGCCGTTAATAGTGGAAAATAACATCAGGCAAATGACCACCACGACCACGCTTACAGGACAATATCCTTTTCATGAAATTTTCCATAACCGAATTGAAAAGTGGCTGCCCTATGCCCTCGATAGCCTCACAAATTCTATCTTTGAGGTCTTGAATCGACCCTGGGCTGTTGGTGTAGACCTTCTCTTTCACGTGGCCCCAAAGAAAAAAGTCACAAGGTGTTAAATTACAAGATCTCGTTGGCCAATTACGATCGCCAACGTTGTCCAGATCAATACCATCAAATTCCGGCCATAAAAATTCGTTAATCATCTCACGATAGCGCAATCCATTCTCCTGTAACACCTGTCATTGGAGAACCCTTTATTTTTATTAGTTACTCTATGCGTTTAGAAGTGCAGTATATTGGATAGTGTTGTAAAGTGGTGAGGGATGGATTGGAAAAAGTAAGATCGTAGTATATACTTAAGTAGTATGCGCAATCAATAGTTTTTCGGCGATTGAAATATTTTTATTTATTATTTACAATGCTAGTGATAGGGTTGTTGGTAAAAGGGCATATTCGCTTTATTTGTGCGTAGCCTTTTTTTGTTGTCGAAAGAGAAATAAGGATTAATAGCTGGAGTATTATATTTAGTAGATAGGCGGCCGCCGTAGCAATGGGTTGGCGGGCCTGTGTTCGAAACTCATTGTGGACATGAAACACCAAATGATTGAAAAACAAAACTTCCTAGTGTATTTCTGCCATGAAAAAGTTCGTCATAAAAAAACCATTTGCTGTTCATAGTCGGTTTAAAACTGTAGGTCTCTCCATTTGTGAAATAACTTCGAGTTGCACACCACAAATAGCATTTTTTTTTTTGACTATGATATTCGGTATATGTCTGCCACGACTACGAGTTACATGGTCCATCCGATCAGTCCAATTTTTGACTGCTTTTTCCGTAGGGCGTCAATGATGGCTTGAATATTGCAATAAATCGATTGTTAAGAGCGATGTGTGACAAGTTGCGTCGTCTTGTTGGAACTAAATACAAAGTACATTAGTGATTCCTCTGGCAAAATCCGTAATAATGCGCTATCGCATGGGGAGGAAATGGAAGAAATGGAGGAAAATGCGAAAAGAAGCCACTGATAGCATTAAATTAAGTTGCTTTTAAATAAGGGGGTTTTCAATTGGCGCGGGTCGATTTTGGCGCCCTGTGGCAGCCATTTTGTTTTGGTGACATCTGTCAAATCTTTTGTTTATTATTCAGTTGCTTATCCCAAATCATCATGTCAAGTTGCACGATTGAACAGCACGTTCAAATGATAAAACTTTATTATCAAAATGAGCGTTCATTAATGCAAACGTTGCGCGCATTGCGCCCATTTTTCGGTAGACGTGGTGGCCCTTCCAATTTCTTATGGCCCATATTGAACCATATGGACCTAGACGACATGTGGTTCCAGCAGGACGGCGCTACGGGCCACACAGCAAACGCCATTTTATTCCATTTCAACATCTACCCGCCCTTATTGAAAAACCCTTTACGAGTATGCGTATAGCTATTTAAAGTAGACTAGTTTTATAGCTATTTAAAGTAGACTAGTCTTGTTCGGAGAATGTGTTTTGCTATCTTTAGAAGGTTTGCATTGGGATTTTGCATCAGTTTACAATTTCGAACATAATTTTCATTTGAGGAGAAACAATTTCTCCTCGTTTTTTTGTTACTATAAAGCACTAAAGCTATTTCAGAAATACAATTTTTTAGATCTACTTTTATTTCTATAGTTGCCTTAGCTTAAAAATGTGCTTTTATTAAAAATAATACTTTTTGCTATTACCTTCCTCCTTGTGTCTTAAATTAATAAACTAGTTTTTTAAGTATAGACATTTTTTAAATAGAAATCGTCTTAAAAGAAAAAAAATACCTTTTTATACACAAGTACTTTTCTAATACCCCACTGTTTACATTTTCAAAACAAAAGTACTGTTTTGAATGGGTTGGTGCGGGACTACTATTGAGAATTGCACAAAAGTGTTATAAAAATTTCAAACCTTTTAATTATTTTTTATTTTTGTTATTGAACGTAAATTGCTTTTTCATTGCTTTTTGTTTGAATTTTAAAATAGGAAAGCCCCAAAAATTACCATTTTAACATTTAGTATGACATATTAAACATAGAAATCGTCCTCACCAACTGAGGCACCAAATATGTGCTAATAGGCGGTTTCTTTTATGTGTAATTATATTTCCTATCTTCGAGAAAAGTCTTTCGCAAGTTCGACAGTAGAGCAAAAAGAAAGTCAATTTCAAATAAAGTTCTGTATTATAGTTTTACACCTTAAGAGCAGGTGTAGCATTGCAAAGCTATGGCTGTTTATTTTTTTATAAAAATATATGTAGTTACGGCGGCCGCTTTCGGGTTGGTTGGTTGGGTTGGTGCATGACTGCCATTCGGACTTGAGAGAGAACGTAGGTTCGAATCTCGGTGAAATACTACAATGAAGAAAAAGTTTTTTGCAATTGCGGTCGCCCCTCGGCAAAGGTCCTCATAAAAACTATCTCCATCTGTGGAACAACATCAAAACACACGCCATAAATAAGAGGCGGAGCTCGGCCAAATGCCAAAAAGGGTCTACGCGCCAATTATATATAGTTATTCTTGTAATATACTTTGTATAACATTTTAAATAATTAAACAAATTTTCTTACAAATTTAATCCCTTTTAACCAGAATTTTCAGAAAAGTATTCATCAAGTTCCCAGTTTTATAGCCCATTGAATTTTTTTATAATAAAGTGCCAATTTATAATGGATCGAAATTCGCGTGCTTTTTGATAAAATTTTTGCTGATAAAAAGCACTCTCGTCTAACTGTGGGTGGCTTATTAATCTTTCATCGTTTATTAATATATATCAAAATCTTTTTCAGTACCTTGAAAATTAAAAATTGTTATTGGGTCACAGGTATTCGTAAATTGCATTTGATTTTAGTTTACTAACTATAAAACCAACTAAGCCTCTGTTTAGAACCAGCTTATTTTCGACTATGATTATGCGTACATCCCAGCAAGATAATGCCCCCTTCATGTGACACGCCCTACGAACTCATTTTTCGAGTCCCGCAATATTCCATGGCATAAGTGACCGGCACCGAGATCTGATTTTAATCCTTTACAGGATCTGAGGGACTACTTTTTGCTAAAATATATACGCATGCAAGCCAACACGACACGATTAAGGATTTCAAAAATGCATTGTACCTGAGTGGGGAAAAACCCATTTAACTCCATTTCAAAATTTAGTTATGTACATACCTTTATGCCTCGAAATACAACAAAATACCTTCTAATGATGTTAAAAAAAACCGGCTAAAATCATTTCATGTCTACAGAAATATACTCGTCTACGCCTAACCATTACTATATTTTGCACATCTAAATATTTTCTATGGAACTTAAAATATTTATTTTTATCGAAGAACGTCTGTGAAATAAATTTTAGAGTTCCTCAATAAAACTTACAAAACGTTAAGTAAAAAACATGATTAAAAACATATTTTGTGGGGAGGAAAAAAAATCGCCCATTGCTCTGTGAAAATCATATTCTAGGGATCAAAATAAGAAACTTTGCCGAAGGAACCATACCTCTAAAACGAGTTCTGATGTCCCCCAATTTGGGTCGAACTTTTAGTGTCTTTTGTGGGGAGGCAAAAAAATCTCCCATTGCTCTGTGAAAATCCTATTCTAGGGATCAAAATAAGAAACTTTGCCGAAGGAACAATACCTCTAAAACGAATTTTGATGTCCCCCAATTAGAGTCGAACTTTTTAGTTTCTTTTCTCATGTAAAGGCCAAAAATGGTGATATTTTGAAATGATTGTATGGGGAACCCCCCAGGGGAGTTCCAGGGGGTGTGCCACTGGCGTGGATGGATCGGCCGTCCAAAGTTAGTGGGGTCGGTCATACATTTGGACTCGATTGGAGCACTCTAAATGGGTCAAAGTGGGATTTTTCGTTCGACCCAAATTGGGGGACATCAGAATTCGTCTTAGAGGTATGGTTCCTTCGGCAAAGTTTCTTATTTTGATCCCTAGAATATGATTTTCACAGAGCAATGAGCGATTTTTAAATCGACCCGCCCTAATATTTATCCGTTACAATTTAAACTGAGTTTAAATGAAGACATTTTTTTATTACATTATTGTTTTCATTACAATATTTAGAAGTTTGAACCAAGTATTCTGTAAAATAAAAAGCCCCTGTAAGTTTTGAAGACAGGCACCACAGTGATAGTATTGAACTGTCGATTTTTTATTGTAGGGTGCCTATGCTGATAAGAACGAATGTATGTATGCGTGTATGTGCGTAAATACAATAGCTATTACTGTTGTAGGTAGGGGCTATGTACAAATGTATTTACTATTTTGGAGGCGTTGTTGCATATGTAGCTCCATATTATTGGCCCATAATCACGGGTAAAAGTACAACCGACTGACGTAGTTCGTTGTGCGCATGCCACATAAAATTGTGCGGAAGTAGAGCACAGTTAATCAGAGGTTCTTAAACGTTTACATCGGGTGTTGGTCTAAGAAACTAAATTGAAAATTAAAATTTTGAAACAAAATTAATATATGCACAAATGATGTTACTTATCAAAAATACAATTTATAATCAAAATAAATTTGTTGACTTTTAGAATAGATTTCACATATATGTATGTATATACTCATGTCCTTAAAAAAATTTGTATAAAAAAATTAAATCCATAGATATGACATTTAGAACGCCGTTGGGTGTATTATATTCGATTTATTTATATACGAGTATGTGTGATATAGATTTGCTTTTAACTTTACACCCAGTTTACAGTAAATACGCACCACTACCACTGTACGTTCTCATTCAATGCCTGCATACATATACACTTCGTCGAAGCTATTAAGCGCAGCTGGTAGCCCCACGGCTGATTTCAAGGAAATCTACCCTATTGGAAGCTTAGGCTAGAAATACTTTTACTGCGCATGCGTAGATAACAGTCATACAAAATGGGATCCAATCGCTTACATTGCACAGACTTTTAATTGGCCCATATGTAATACGTATATTTGTATGGCTACATATGTATGTATGTGAGTACTTACTCTTTATATACTTTCCTATTCTTCTTTTTTGGCACTACAACCGTTTGTCGGTTGGAGCCGAGACTAGAAAACTGCGCCAAATGCATCTGCCTTTAGTCGTACCAAGTACAGGTAGACCTTTCTACATCTGGTTCATCAATTGTGTTCGTGGGCATCCTCGCATTCTCTGTGCATCTATGGATGGCGAGTCCATGGATTTTGTCCAAATCAGCGAAATCGTTGTAATATTATGCGATTAACTATGTCTATGCCATTATAAAGCGCATACAGTACATCAATCTGTCTTTCATATATGTATGTACATGCATACTTGCCCTAATCACTATTAATTCGTACCCCTACGATATCTTCTCATATACACCTCTTTGCAAAATTATAAACACACCACTATTTATTTTAAAATTATAGTTTATACCAAAACAAAAACCATACCACGCATAGTTACAGCTTCGTTACAACAACCCTTTACATTTAACCAGAATTTTTATAATTTTTCTGGAATACAGTTGCTTACGGTGCTAGGCTTTTTCTTTCATACAAAACAAAAAATCGAGCATATACTTGTAGGGCAGGAAGGGAGAAAAAATTCAGAAATCAACGGTAGTTTGTAGTTGAAGCTAAGGGACAAAAGAAAATTTCGCCAACTCAGAATGCCGAAAAAACACAATCCAGAGGAGAAGTTCAAATTTGGGATGGAAAATAGCGGCAGATGATTGGTATAATAGCACTAATAATTAAAAAAAATTATGTAATGACATTGCATTTATATTTATGCAGGTTGTAAATATTTCACATGAAGTTGAGTAGAAGACAAGAGGAGCTAAGCTATGCTTTAATTTGTTGTTACTTTTACAATAAAATAAATTCACATACATATTTTTTACTTGAATTGGGATATTTTACGTTTTAAGTGATAGGGGAAAAAGATAAAACGATTCAAAAATAAATCGCGCGGCTTTTTCTATTTTTTTCATTTTATCAGAATTTTTTTTTTGGATTGCATCTTGCTGGGATTATGAATGGTGGGGGTTTTGTATGTCGGGATTTCGTCACAACCTAAAAAGTAAACAGTTTTACTGAAACGTGGAAAAATGGCTAAACATTTTGAAATTTTAATTTACATAAGTAGCGTGTAAAATGAAGAGTGGCTAAATTAGAAAAAAATATATATTTTATGAATTGTTCATTTTGTTAAGGTTGCTTTTTATCAGGGTGCAACATATCAGCTGTTACATGGTAGCATTTCTAATTGTTTTTTGAATGTTGCCTTTATTACGTAATTTCACGTCAACTCAAGATCAATTTAAGAGAAATACTCGTGCATGTTTAAAAATTAAGTAAAATCTCTATATTATTTTTTTGCGCAAAAGTCGTGATTTGATGCAACGTACTTTTCCGTATATCTGACGACCCTAGGCAATACATCAATCACTTTGCTAGGCAACCACTGTCATTAAATCCGGGGCGACAAAATAGCTTCTCTTTCTTTTTTCACACGTTTGTATATAAACATTTGTATGTACTTTTATCATTGGCATTTGACATATGCATTTAAATAAATATACATACATATATGTGTATGTTCCTCTGAATAAGGTTTCTTGGCTGCATTTGCTGTTCTTTATATTGTTTCATTTGGCTATTGCTGGTATTGTTGTTTGTTGGCTATTGCTTTAACCAAACTGCTGCTAGCGGTGGTGTTTCTATCGTCTTTAGCCGCGCAGCCTCGCTTAGCACAGTTGTGTAAAACGTTTCTAAATGCACACACGAACTTCTCTGAACATATATGTATATGTTGTATATACTCGTATATTTATATACGTACATACATATATGGGTGTAAGTTTATATATGCACATGTATATATGTAAGTACGTATATACTTATGCATACGTCTACATTTGTAACCAAACATAGAGTATATTCGCCAAGTTCTTGGAATCTAACAACAAATTCACACCCCAAAACAAAATCGCACTTCATTCACCGACAGAGCGTTTCACGTATATGAGCACATCGCACCGAACGAATCGAACGCACTCGCTTACCACAATTCACTAAATTATCAAAATCTATTTCAAGGTAAAGCAAGTATTTACAATATACTATTTATTTGCTCTAAAATGTGATTTACAAGAACAACATTTAATACAGAAATTTGCAATAAAAATTTCCTGCACTATTACGAGTAAAGTGTTACTGCAATAAAAAGAACGTAGTACCATATGCCATTCAACGCCGGCGGTTCTACTCGCGCATTCATCATTCACAACGGTCAGACTTTATCGGCGAATTCAATAATCGTGTCATTTCACTGTGTACGTCGTTTCAACTCACTATTTTTACGATTCCGCGTTATTAGCACCTCTTTTTCGGCCGCCAATAGGAGTCGATGCATAATTGCTTGTAGTGTATACATATAGTATGTATATGCAGTACTAATAAATTTTAACGCCTTCTCAAGGCAAAAACAAAAACTATAAGCCATAACAACAGTAGCAAGAGAAACAACAATATATGGTACATTGGTGTGACTTTACGATTTGTTATGATAGCATTTGGTGGTTTTAAAATTGAATGATTTTCATAATACGACCTGATGTATTGTGCATTGGCTTCGCTGTTACTAAATACCGTTTCGCTGCGACTGTCAAAGGTGTGAGTGCGGATGTGTGTTCCTGTTAACATGTGTATGTGTATGTACAGGCATACTTATGTAAATACCTGACTATAAAGCATTTAGTGAGTGTTTAATTTTAAAGCCAATTAACATTGAATTTAATGTGCAAAAGAAGTAGACATGCAAAAGTTTACATTGTACGCATGTGAACCATTTCGAGAAATTTAATACTGCTCATAAATTACGGTAAGTGAGAATATATGTAATAATTAAAGTATTATTGTGCTAACTTACCAATGAATTTTTAACTGTTGATAGAAAGTGATTTGTTTGCAAAAAGCGACATTTTTTTGGAAAAACCTTTATAACCACTTAACTGGGTATCGATTCGTGATAAGTAATCAAGCAGTTTTAGGTGTACCTGTAGCCCAATTACACGCATAGTTTATTCTTAAAATGTAAACGAGATAAAATAAATTGTTTTCAGTATACCTATTATGCTTTTCTTAAAAGTAGTCAAAATTCACGTTATTTATGGAGCAATTTTTAATTTCGGCATAATATCGACCTTTCAAGATATCTCACAAAAAACAGTACTAAAGTTACAATATTTGCCAAAGTTGTTCCAGCGTTAGGCGATTAATTTGCTTCCGAAGAAGTACTCGTATGACTCTGACTGGCAGCAAAGCGAATTGGTTCTTAATTGACTAAAACTTTGAAGTTTAAATTCAACTGAAGTAATGAATCTTGTTCGCCTTTTTTGGAATTCCGGCATCGCCCTTGGTTATATAGGAATTACATAGATATATAGATGAGAAATTGTAGAAAAACAACAAATATAATGTTTTTACATTAATTTATTACAAAACCCTCTCGCACGGAACAATACCTATTAGTAAATTGAGAAAAAATTGTATATTCCTCCTTAGAACTTCACTTAACATTCTATTTCAAGCTTTATTCAAGAATTTAATTCGCTTAAAACACAGACTTTTGCAACCTATCGGAAGATTTATAATTTTTGCAAATGGCGTCGTACGTCAATCATACGAGGGGTGCCTTTTATATGTCGGGATTAGAGAAGAAAAACAAATTTTAATCATCGAAAATCTCTTTTTTGTTTTTCAAAATATTCTCCATGAAGATCTATACACTTTTGCATGCGTTTGAACCAATTGTCGAATCACTTTTGCCATTATGAATGAGGTACCTCCAAAACATGCATTCTGAATGCCGCAACCGCTTCTTCAGGTGACGAAAAACATTGACCTCTCAGTTTGTTTTTTACGTACGGGAATAAAAAGAAGTCATTCGGTGCCAAGTCAGGACTATATGGCGGATGACCCATTAATTCGATGTTTTGGGTGCTCAAAAATGCAGTTGTTTGAGCCGATGTGTGAGAGCTCGCATTGTCCTGGTGAAGAGTGATCCGTCTTTGGCGATTGGTTTTCCTAATTTCTTGGAAGACAACTGGCAAACAAATGGTTGTGTACCACTCAGAATTTACTGTTCTGCGTTGTTCTAGTGGTACGGTTGCGACATGTCCAGTTTTTCCGAAAAAACAGGCGACCATTTGTTTGGAAGTGCTTCGTGCGCGAACAACTTTTGTTGGATTTGGCTCATCTTGAAACACCCACACAGTCGACTGCTATTTACTTTCGGGCTCATACGCATAAATCCATGATTCATCACGTGTCACGATGTCATAGACGTGTTTCGAAGCCCCGCGATCGTATTTTTTGAGCATTTCCTTCGAACAATCGACACGAGCCTTTTTTTGAGCGATTGACAAATTGTATGGGATCCAACGCGAACAAATTTTTTGACAGTCAAATGTTTATGCAATATTGAATGTATGCTGGTCCCATTAATGTCTAAGATTGTCTCTATGTCACGATAGGTCACATGACGATCTTGCAATATCAGTTCGCACACAGCATCAATGTTTTTCGGAACAACAACTGATTTTGAACGACCTTCACGAAATTCGTCTTGGAGTGAACTACGACCACGATTGAATTCACCATACCATCGATAAACACTGGTCCTTGATGGAGTTTCATCGCCAAAAAATGAATTAAGTTCATCCATGCAATGTTGCTGAGTTAATCCAAGTCGAAAGTTGTAAAAAATAATCGCACGAAAATGTTCACGATTTAATCCCATTTTTGGACCTAGATGAATCTTTTAAGTTACTGTAAACAACACAAATAGCGCTGGTATTTCAAAACGTTCTGAGTACGTAAAAGCCAAAAAATGTCAAACTTTGCGATACAGCTGTCAGTTGCCCGATTACAACACCAGGGTTGCCAAATCCCGAAATATAAAAGGCACCCCTCGTATTTGACACTTGTGGACTAGACAGCTGCAATTTATAAGCAGATAAGCAATGGAGCGCTATACAATCAGAATACAAATTCCCACCACATACACATATTTTTTTTTATTTGGTAAAAAAGTTATTACAAAAAAAATTGGATGAATAATTTTGCACAATCTTCTATAAGATATACTTAGTCTTGCCATAAATTCTGTGACAAATTTTACAATGCATACGGCGACAACAAAATCGCAAAAAAAAAGTTCCGTTGTTTTTGCTTTTGTTCGTAAGCATTGTCTACTCAAACATTACAGGTATACTCAGTTTCGTGGCGAATTTCGCTTGTGTGTGAGTGCAAGTGAGATTTACGGATTGCTGAAAAAACTTAATATTTTATATATTTAATTTATATATATATTTATATTTAATTGTTTACCGCACGATCAATCGTTTTTCCCAAACGTCTGATGTGACAGACAGAAAAAGAAGCGATCGTCCTCCCGTAGTTCGAACCAGTGCAGCCATAAAAGCCGATCGAGAAAAAATTAGCAGAAATCCCCTTAGTAAGCAGGAAATCATGTCCAAGGAAATGAATGTATCGATCAGATCCATGTCAAGGCTAATTAAAGATTGGTCGCTTACAGTTTGTAGTCAGAATGAAGAACATATAATATGTAGCTCAATCCGAAGCTTTGGTATGAATGCATTTTCCTGAGTTGGGGTTAATAATAGCTGATTCCTCTTTTACTTCGTGCCTTGACAAGGAGTTACGCAATTTTTTAAATTAAAGGATAGATCATTCCCAGGACGCAATATCGTCCTCATAAAAGGGGTGATCAGAGAACCAAGCATCGTAACATGCATTGCATATAAATTGAGTGACAGCAAACTTTAAACTTGAGCAGAAGAATAGAAGCTAAAATGACAAGAATCGGTCTCGAATTCCATCAAGCTTTACTTAACGGTGGAAGGGGTTCGAAATTTATATTAGGCTTTTCCCAGCTCAAACAAGTTATACGTATCGTTACGCCATATAATATTATCCACCTTTAATCGCTTATTGTTTTGTTCATAGGGGGTTTTCAGACAGTTGCAGTTTTCTAATGGATCTGAAATAGAATCATTTGCAATATTTAGAGAAGATGTTTTTCCATTACGTGCCTGACATCAAATGCGCAGTGGTTGGGATAACGAATTATTGCTAAAATAACTTTGTACCAGACTAAGGAAACGAAATGGTTTCCTAGTGTCAACGTCTGTTGATCAGAAATTATATTTTTTATGGATTTAAATAAGCAAAACTTTCCTGCAAAGTATTTTTTATTCCGTTATAAATATATGTATACCTGATATTTTCCAAATTTCGAGTACCAGGACGGTCAACTTTACTCCCCTTTTGCGTTTTTGAGAACTATTACTTGAAATTCATTTTTTCCAAACCTTTTTCCATCAAAATAAAGACTCCAGCACTCGCTTTTTGATTCCACCTAGAAAATTTCTTCTATCGCTGTGCTGACGTTTTTTGCTTTGCAAATTCCAGATTATGATGGTGCAATTATTTTAGTTGGTGACTCTGCTAATTGTTTGCAATTATAAATGCTTTCAGGTTTTGTTACTAAAAGGAGACCTGACAACCTAGATAAATATTTTGCAATCTTAATTTCGGCATGACTATAATAAACACTATTTCTAATTCGGATCCTGAACTACTTTCTAAAGAGTTATTATTTTCTTAGAGGTATGCAATTTAGCTTATGGTCCTAAGTCTGTACAATGTGTATGGCCATACATACATATATGCAAGAATATGATGTGCCAAATTATTTATAAGTGCAAATAAAATATAATATACCATATGCAGTTTAAAAACGGCTGATTGTAATCACAAATTTTTATCAAGAAAAATGGCCTACTTGTAAATATATGTATATCGGCATGTATACGTTCAAATGAAGTTTATACGAAGTCTTGCAAGATTATGGCTTCAGATAGACATATACATATAATTCACTTATAATTTTGTTTAAAATAATTTAAATAAATTTTATTCAAACTTTAATCAGAGTTGGTGTTCATTCACTCCAATATTTTTTTAATTTATGTAGAGCATCCGGTCGCCATTGCTAAGTTTACTTTACTCAGAAGCCTTCCCACGCAATACACAATGGCAGTTTGACGATAGCACGAAGTATCTGTCACTTTGCGATCAATTAATCCCTCTAAATAAAATGGCAGACACGCACTGGAATTTTTAATGCCATTATTCTCATGGAATTCAATTTAATCGCACAAAGCTGGTTTTAAACATACGAGTATATGTATGTGTGTGTTTATCTGAGGCGTTGCATACAAGCATAAAATCGTGCCATTGAGCTACTTTGTCTCTTTTAACTATTCATCCTTCTGTTATTGCTGGCACTGATTTTGTTGAAAGGGAATTTGAGGAGTAGGCAATGAACCCTAACCGTCACACATAGCGCACAAAACAATAAGAAGAGGGTGTGGTTTTATGTGGATATACAAAGTGCTTCAACTTACATATGTACGAGAGTGAAAGAGTATTTTCTGTTTTACTATATATTAGATAAAAAAGGATACTGGTATTGAATGCGTTCGGGTAGAGATGTGAAATAATCGATTGTAATATCGTCGCCGATTTTAGAATTATGAATCGAAAAATCGGATTTTATGGAACATTTCGCGTTTTACCTATTTAATTAGAACTAACATAGGCGGTAATTTTAACAACATCAATGCACTCAGTTTCAGCGATAACCTCTTAATTCGAGCGAAATTTCTTACCGGCGAGCATTTTTTTACATCTGCGAACAACCAGTAGTCGCTGGGAGCCAAATCTGGCGAATACGGTGGATGTGGGAGCAATTCGAAGTTGAATTCATGTAGTTCTGCAATTGTTTTGATTGACTTGTAACTGTCTTGTTTCTGGTGAACAGTGAGCAAACGCGGCACCCACTTTGAAGAGATCTTTCTCATATTCAAATTCTATGCAATATAAAGCCAATACGTTCTTTTGATATCTTCACTTTTCGACGGATTTTCTATAATATTTTTGAAAATAAAACATACAACTCATCGAATCTTAAAAACAATGATATTAAGCGTATCACAACAAATAATAAAATAATTAAAAGCCAAAAATTACGGTTTATAAGTGTATTGTATTGCTTCGATCAGTTTTACAAACGGGTTCTCGTGCATTGTATAAACAGATTTTCTCCACAAAAATTCGATTATCATGTATGCAAAACAAATAGGGTGGTCGTAGTTGTCTTTATTAAAAAACTCGTGACCTTTAAAAAAAAAAATAGCCTTCATCAGTCCAACTCCGGCTACGCAATACACAGTATTTTTGTGTAGAATTCCTTTTCGCGTGGGCGGTCTTCGGCCGCTCTTCAAAAAAATAACCCTCATCAGTCTAACTCCGGCTACGCAATCCACAATATTTTTGCGTAGAACTCCTTTCCGTGTTAAAACCATTGAGACCAGAATTAAAACGTCATATGCGTGTGTGTAGTAAGGAGGCACAACAACCCCCATCCCCATCATTAACACTAAACTCAAATACTTCATTTTTGTGTATATTTTTGTTTTCATTTGCAGGCATCCAGCAACACTAAACTGTTGCCATTCCAATCTTCTTATTCGCGTTTAAAATTGGAACGTGATTGTATGGACAAATGCAATTGCATTTAATTTTAATGAAAATAATTCGATTATTAGGATAAAAATAAGTAAAAACACGCGTGTGAGTGTATATTTAGTGAATTTTAGTGAACGGTTAAAAAATATATACATTATTGCGAATCCCAGCCGATAAAAATGTGTGTAATAAATTTTACGTATTCGCTTATTATTTCAAAAATAAGAAAATAGTAAAAATTTAATTGGTCTAATGTCGAGATGCGAGATGTGGTGCGTGTTGAGGTGAAAGATGTGTGGTGTTTTCAATTTTTGTCTATAAAGTCGGTGCACTATGGAAAACTGAGGAGTTTTACAGACCAAAAATCGATAATTGTTACGTTTCTAAAGATTAAGTTCCGAAAATTTTCACAAATACAAAAAAGAAATGTGTAAAGATTTAAATAAAATATATTTTAATATCATTTATTTTTAAATACCGTGTGAAAAAAAAGTTGAACTTAAAAATTATCAAATCTAAAATTATTTTCTTCCATTTTAAATAGCTCAACGTCTTAAAATATGTAAAAACAAACTTATAATTCATAACTTTTAACAAAACAAAATATTTAAATTATTGCCAAACATTTAGTAAAGCAAGTATAAAAATCAGTAAGAAGAAGTAGTTCATTACAATTAAAGGAATACGTATTAAAGGAATAGAAATAATAAACATTATAAAAGTTATTTTTTGTAACACTTTCTATTTAAAAAAAATTATTTTAATTACTTAATACTTACGGAAAAAAAGGATTAAAAACAAATTAATTAATGTTTAGTAAATCCAAGGTTTCCTCTTAAAGCTCATTTACCATTCTTTTATAGGGTTTTCTTAAACTTGTTATAAATGGATCAGATGTATAAAGAAGAGCGTGGAATACGTCCTCATTTGTAGCTGATCGAGAGCATTTCCGAGCATGATGTAAACGAAATTTTTAATAATCCTTATTACGGGACTCTTGTGTGTCTTCAGAAAGTTGACCAATAGAAAGCACTGCAAAATGGTTTATAATACTTTCTCCATGTATTAAAATTTTGTGGACCGAAGATGGCATGTAATACCATTTATAATTAGTCATATAGATCTGAGTAGTTTCCATAGCATAACTAACAAATTTCTCTGAATTTATCATCATTCCCGATGAAAGAGTCTGTAGAACTATATGAAGGCGATTAATCAAATGAATATTGAATCCAGTAATTTCAACTGAGCAGCTAGCATTGTAAAAAAATCTTCTGGCAGTATTACCGACATTGGTATTGCCACTTCCTTGTCGGGGTTTGTCGATTATCAATCCTAGCTCATTGCGAACTCGTTTTTGTACCAGGATTTCTTTCTTCTGCTTTAGTAGTTTATTTTCTTCACCGTGAGCTGACAATTTTTTGAAGGAAAAATTGTAGGAAATATGTAGTATCATTGCCATGCAACGAATCCAGGCATGTAATGTAGATAGTCCATATTGATCGGAATCCCCTTTTGTAGGTCTAGCTATCACTTTAGTGAGATCAATAAATTAAACAAAATTGAAAAATCAATTAAAACACAATTTTTCTAGTAGATCCGAGTATAAGGCCTTATTTTTACGGTCTGCTGCTCTTACTGTTTCCACAAGATTTGCTTCTGTTCCTTCTCCTATCGAACGTAGTTCCTTAAGGTAAGTATTGTAATTGTGTTCAAATCCGTATTCATGGAGTAACATTGTGTTTTTTTTTCTTTTCTTGCTGGATTCTGATGAGTCTGTATAGGGTAAGCACGGTCTTCCATGTTTACCAGAAACGGGTGTATTCTCTTTCGGTAAAACAACTGAATATTCTGAACCCAACCAATAACTTTTTTTTTAAATACGTCTTTTTTACGGGATACTTCCATCCATCTTTAATTAAAAGCTGGAATTATATGTCTTTGAATATCACTGATGATAAGACATACCTATGTTGTCTTCAGAGACTTTGTAATTATTTTATAAAACACTTGATAAACCATTAAAAGTTTTCCTCCTTTAATTCAATTTTTTATTATTTCACGCTTAGACACTTGAAACAAGTAATTTTATTAAATTTGTTGCATTTAACGAGGCGCGAATGTACAAACAATCTTATCTTTACATGACACAAGAAGCGCGCATAAAAAGTGTTTGGTTTCAGGAAGTCACAGATTCCAAAGAATTTCACTAATTTCGTCTCACGCAGTAAGACAACTCAAAAGATAAAACGGTAAATAGATTGCTTCTGCAATCGCAATTGAAATTTTTTTCAATAACTTTGAAAATCGCAAAAATCCGCAGCAATTTTATAAATGTTTCTTATTAATAATAAAGTTACAAATCTAACTTAAATTGAACGTGGGGAGGCGTAAGCAACTGTTGAAAGTTTCGATAAACTTAAAAAACCCTTTTTTTAACTTATGTTATTTGAAACTGGCGGCCGCCGTAGCCGAATGGGTTGGTGCGTGACTACCATTCGGAATTCACAGAGAGAACGTTGGTTCGAATCTCGGTGGAACACCAAAATAAAGAAACAAATTTTTCTAATAACGGTGGTCTCTCGGCAGGCAATGGCAAACCTCCGAGTGTATTTCTGCCATGAAAAAGCTCCTCATAAAAAAATATCTGCCGTTCGGAGTCGGTTTGAAACTGTAGGTCCCTCCATTTGTGGACAGCATCAAGTCGCACACTACAAATTAGGAGGAGGAGCTCGGCCAAACACCCAAAAAGGGTGCTATTGTGTCCTCCAGCGCTATAAATTTGCTTCAAAGAATATCTGCTATCAACTTCAGCCGACTAGCGAGATTCTGAAATCTTCCCGCGGCATATTCCATTGTTTAAATTTAAACGCAAGCATCTCGGATGATACAATATAATGGGAGCAGATAAGTAAATTCAAAATTTGTAGCAACTTTTTGATTTTCATTTTTCAAATTTTGCAGAACAATTGGCTCACGTGAATTGCGGTTCATACTAAAGGTCAAAGGAGGTATACGTAAGCTTGCAAAAAAAAGAGGTTGTCTGTAAAGTCGGTTTACTGACGATAGTTTAACGTGACAACGTCATAAGAAAATATTGACGGAATGGTTGCAATTTTCAAAACAAAATTTTAATTTTATTTGTTTGATAGATATTTTGTATGGATATAGAGGAGGATGTAAATGGAATTGCAATGGAATAGGTCAAGTTACATTTACACAAACGTGAAAAATGACGAAAGATTTATCAATTTCATGAAATATATCTTCAATTTCGATTGTGCATCAGACGTTAATAAGTCAACAACACTAAGAGGCACCATCATCGATTTGACTTTCTCAAGACATATTACACTTGAAACACTCCCTTTCATTTCCTATTTTTCCTATCATCGTTTATTATCAACAGAGAAATGGTTCATTACCATGCACACAGGAAGAAGGCATATGCAAATACACTTATATGAATTTATATACAAATGCGCATATACATACATATGTACATACATATATATGCTCACTCAAGTAGGACAGAGCCAGATGTCGAACGTTGCCGAACGCGGGGACCGATTGTGCTCTTTGTCGTTCGTTCCGCGCTCTCGCTTGAAGTTCAAGCAAGGTAACGACGCATGACCAAGATAACGACAAATGAGCAAGATAACGACGCATTTTTCGCGCGTGCAGCCGGCTAAATCGAGTTATAAGACGTTATCACGTCAAAAATTATAAACACACTGTCAAAAAGGCTTGTTTTTGTTCTTTTGAACTAAAACAAAAAAATTAGAGCTCGGGTGGAAATTGGCGAAGTTAGGAGTGATTGTTCACATCAACCTACTGAAAAACGATTTTTTGGCCTTAAAATGAGATTTTGGGGATGTATTGGAAATTTCTCCTATACCAGTTTTCTTAGTTTTTCTACAAGTTGTGCTAGGTCTCCATAAAAGTACCTATATTTAGTTTTTTTTGTTAGACAGTGTAATTTATTAATCATTTTTTTACGATAGTTTAATTCGATCCTTAAACTATGGGGAAAAAATAAAAAAAGATGACAATACCGACATTTGTAAAAATCATTTTTGATATGCCGTGGTTCTACTATTTTCCATAGTGCGGTGTTCTAAAATCCCCTACTACAAACAGAGAATGTTAATGGAATGAGAAGTAGCAAAAGTTAAATAAGTTTTTTTCGAGTACTAATTTGTAGATTCATAGTAAGGGATTTTCAAATTCAACTTACCACACTGGTGGGGGATTGCAGATATTTACCTGATTTTTATATAAATCCATCAAAAAGAAAATATGTACATATAAACATGCATATATTTAATCTCTTTCATCAAATCCAAATTATATTGGTGAGAAAATATCATTCTAATATTCGTCCAGAAAGCCAAACGCGTATCCTACACACATATGCATATTAATACGCATACAAACTTTCAACGAACGCAGGATATGTGCATATAAAACATTAACATTCTGTGATTGTACTAAAAATAGTTAACAGTAACTTTCCGTCTGCTATTCACTCTGTATATTTAGCTGTATGCGCCACCTACATTTCGAGTTTTCAACCAAAGCGAGGACAATCACCTCCATCTAGCGCGCCACCTGTCGGTAACAGTTGAAGATGCATTTTGAAAGCAGTAGAGAGCGCCATTGGTTTAAGGGGCGGAGCCTAAAATCCATGATGGCTGCTGGGCATTGGTACGAGTATGCTAGTGTAGTTCATTCACTGCTGCAAGTTAGAGAATCGCACCTTCTGGACATCAGTTATATGTGAATTGAATAAAGAACAAAATATTTCTGTTGAAATACTTTATGCTGGCATTTTAACAAGGGCGTAGTTTAAAAATGGGTACAAAGTATATCACACAATGACAGTCCTAATGTGTTTTATATGAACAGTCTCAGCGTCTGATGATTATTCATCATATATACCTATTATAAACGGCTTTTGGTCTAGAATTTTATAAATTTATTCACTAATCGGGCGTTTGTAATAGTTCAAAAGATTGGTATTTATATATGGTATGTATATGCACTTACAGTCCACAGCACAGTACTTAAGTAATTAAAATATTATATTATTAAGTCACTGCTTACATGATTTGATTTTTTTACGGTCTGCTGTTAGCGATATAAGCGATATTTTGACGTGTGTAATGATATTAAGAAGAAATCACGTGTAATTGACTTAGTAGTGAAAGTGATTTGGATTAGTGAATATGCAGAAATTGACTATGGAGAAAAGTTTGCGATTTTAAATCTATGTGAACAAAATCTTCCTTAGACAACAGTTGGGTGAGAGATTGGATGTAGTCATATATCAGTTATGAGATTTTTCCGATTAACGAGATCGTGTTTTCTTCTTAAGGGGAACAGTAATTAAAACTGCTGATAAACAAATCTTAAAGTACGTTAGCAGAAAAACCAAAAAAATAAGTCAGATTTCATAGGAAATACGGAAAAATGAGATTTCTATCCTTTATTTAATTTGTAAATACAAAGAATATAATTATGCATATCAAAGGAAAGTGAGTTTAATTATCTCTACAACAACACTATCGTTTTAAAAATCAGTCAAACATTTTATAGAATATATGGTGTTTAATTTTTCGCAGACCTTATTTAACACCAATATTTAAAAAGGTGTGACAAGCGGATTACGACCATATTTTTTCTTTTTTAGTTATTTATACACATTAACTGTAAACAATTGCTTACTAAAGCCGCTATTTCGAACTTCGAAGACCCATTACTCGATTTTAGAGGATAACTTCGAAAATCGGAGAAATTTGCCTCAATCTCTTAAAAAACAATAGTTTATTCCAATACCCAGCCGAGTGCTGTACAGTGTTATAAAACTAAAATAACAAACATTTCCGAAGTATTAGTTTAATTTGTTACATAGAAAATAATTTTTTAATTGCATTTGAAATAAATGTTTAGTCCCCGAAAGTTACAAGCCCAAAAGTTTGATACATAATTAAGGTCACGAGCGGCGCATTAGCACTATTTTATGTTTATTGAAGTCTACGCAAACAATCTTAAAACGATGAAAATTTCTGCAAGGAGGACTAAAATTTATTCTTTATGGAAGAGCACAGCGGTCAATTCTGCCACTAATGGGAACAAAGAAAAATAATCTGCCACCTAATAGAAAATGACTAATCAATCGACAGCGACATTCGTATGATTGCGTCCTCTCAACTTATGGGTTGCATGATAAGGATAATTTTAACCGAAAAAACGCACCCTGGTATCTTAAGAGTACATGGGTCAGTGAGTGACGTTTTCCAAAACTGAGCCTTGAATAGAAAAAACTTCAGGCGAAGCAAGATATGTAACACATGGGCTGAAAAGTCCCGGGCCTAACACATATATATACTATTGTAGTTTTATTGCACTTGTCATTTTTCAGTTAGTACTAACCTTAAAAAACAGCTGTTAAAATTTCATGGTATTATATTCCTTAGTTCGTGAGTTATTGTGCTAAGAGTGACGCTGCTTTTATTATTTTCAAAACAATGGATCAAAAAGAATTTCGAGCTTAATTTTACACTGCTTCTTGATGAGAACAAATGCCATTCAAGCGAAGTAATGGCTAATGGACTCCGCTCCATCAGAAACAAGAATAAAACGATGGTTTGCTAACTTCAAACGTGGTCGAAGAGATATCGAAGGTGCACAACGCTGTGGACGTTCAAATGAGGCGTAGCACCAGAAAACATTAAAAACCCCACAAAATCGTTTTGAATGATCGAAAAGTGAAGTTACGTGGTAAAAATATCAAAAGAACGTATTGGCTTTATAATGCATAGAATTTGAATATGACAAAGCTCTGTTCAAAGTGGGTGCCGCGTTTGCTCACTTCACCGTGATCGCACCATGTCACAAGGTAATGGCAAAACTACATTAATTAAACTTCGAATCGCTCCCAAATCCATCGTATTCACCAGACTTGGCTCCCAGCGACTACTGGCTGTTCGCAGTCCTATAAAAAAATGCTCGCCGGTAAGAAATTTGCCTCGAATGAAGTGGTTTTCCCTGAAATTGAAGGAAAGATAAATCGTTCTACAAAAGTGGTTTTGAAATGTTCGAGCTGCGCTAGAATTACGTTGATGAATAAATCTAATTTTGAACAAAAAAAAAAAAACAAACGTGTTTTCTTTGTTAAGGCCCAGGACTTTTCAGCGCATCGATAACTACTGAGCTGCTCCTATTTATTAAATAAGATCGAATCCAATAAAAGAGAGTCGAATGAAAACCAAGACATACCAATTTAGTTATTTATTAAAAATTAGTTTTAAAGTTTGCACCATAGCCACAATCTTAATCTTTAAAAATCTCTCAATGACATCATCATCTGAAAGAACAAGTCGTCCGCAGTCGACAATAGAAAACACTTTCAGCACATAAGTTCACATAAAGTCATTATAAAAAACAGAGGCCTTTTTCATCGATTTAATATGTATATCGCTAAAAATTCTTTGGATTACTTTTTATGTTAACTTCAAATTTTTGAATGTATTCTAAATACTTTACAAAGAATGACTTAAATTACGAAACTTATTCCTGTGGTAAATCATAATAGATATAAAAATGATAAACGCGATTTTCTTTAGTTGACTTGAACTTCTTTCTCTCAAATATTTCTGATGCTTGAGTTCTTTGGTGCAGCAAGGAATCTTATAGCCTTGTCACGCTTAAAAACACACATCTAGCACTAAAGTTTTAAATATCTTAAAGCCCTCTGCAACTTCAATGTTGGCCAAAGCCACTTTCCTTAGATACAACAAAGCAAAGGTTGTCGCTTATAAAAATCAAATCTAAATCTTCTAAGCGACTCATACCATGAGATAATCTATTAATCTGAGTTAAACCCATGCCCAATAAATTGTCAATAAAATAAGATTCAGTAGAACTATTGATATTCGAAGTCGTTAAAATAACCCACTTAGATTGCTCAATTGCTTGGATAGGCTCAAATGTCAAAAATTTATAATTGCATAGCGCTAGAGTCCATCAGTATCACTTATGAAATTATATTTGCCAAATGTGATTAAACGTTTTCAGTTGTGAAGCAGTCCTCTTTAGTCCACCAAATTTCTATCCATTTAACTCTCCCATCTCGTTAATCTATACATACACATATACTATGTGCGTATGTGCGTATTAGAGTGTTCATGCAGGTCTTTCTCACTTCGTTGTTAATTTCTTATAGTTTGTTGACGTTGTTGCGGTGTGTAACAGCAGTTCGTTGATTGTTGAGTGTTAAAATATTTTACGATTATTACCCCGTTTTATGAAATTAGAGTTACGAGCACAACCGATCAGCTTAACAATAGATCACGCTGGCTAAGCGGTACGTATATGCGACAATGTGCAGACACGGCCTGTTAGTTGGCACGAAACAAGGATTTTAGCTAAGTGAAATTACGTAAAACATCAATGAAACGGAATTAGAAAATAAGGACTATTTAATGTCCTTCACAAAAATCAATTTGGAAGGGTTTGAATTCCTCAGCTATTATTCGGTTCACCTTGAACAGATGCAAAAGGTCGAACAACATTACGTTCTTAGACAAAGTGATAAAAATGAGTTGAATACAACTGAGGAACGGGGTAATAGTTGTAAATAAAATCAATTTAGGTATAAATAAACACTAATTTTTACCAAACTTACCAAACTTTTTACCAATTAACCAAACTGTGTTCCTACTTTTTCAATATTTTTAACTTTTTGGACACTTTTACTTTTTTTAAACCTAAAGTATCGCATGCACCATAAGCCTGCTTACAGCGGACACACCGTAAGCTGTTAACGTTAAGCCCAAGAAAAGAGCAGTTTCAACCGGCTGAGACTACAGAGAGAGAGGCTTGAGCGAATGTGTGAAGAGGTCGTTTGCGTCTCGTGGAGTAGCTTCACTTGGGGGAGGAGTTTAACCAGCTAGAATATCTAGAAGGTAATTGTGGCAGTGTAACGAGGATCTCACGAGGCAACAGAAAGTCTTCGTCTGCAATGGGCGTAGTTGGACTCCGACAAGGGCACTCAGGTACAAGAGTTAGTAAAGGTGGTAATGAACTCCCCGTGTCGTTTGAAGATCTATTTAAGCACTTCAATGCACTGTCAGTTCGGTATCAGTGCCAGTGAAAAATAAAATATTGTTGGCCTAGTCTCAAACGCACCATCAGGCAAGTCCGGCCCAGTCACGTTTCTTACCATAAATGCTGCTTCAGTGTCAGTTTCGTAATTTATAAATGCAACGAAATCGATAGTTTTGTGTATTTCACTAACAAACTGGCATTATTCTATTGAAGTTTGTGTTTGTAATAGATGAAAAAGAACGGATGTGTATGACTGATCGATTCTGATTTGCACTGATACTGAGCCAACAGGGCACTTATACGCTGTTGTTTGTATTTAAATAGGTCGTAAGTTTATAGTCAATCGATACAAGGATTGTAAATATAGTATAAGTCTAGATCTAGCCAATGATTTAATTCTTGCGGTGGGATCCTAACAGAAACTCCCCGATGAGCACAGTGTTATGCTCCTTTACTGGGGGAATATACATCACACTACAAAGATGATGATTAGACAATCAGAGGACAACCTGTTCGACAATTCAGCCCTAGTAGATGGACGACGGAATGCCTTAAATGGTATTTGGCTTTATCCCAAATACTATCGATTTGATTTGAGGTTCTTGTTGCAAATTTGGGCTTTAGTAGTGAATGCGGTTGTATGCGCCGAAAACGAGAGAAAATCATTGAATGCGACATCCAATAAATGAGGATAGTTGGAAGTCAGAATTGATATATCATAGACTTAAAAGCTCAGTTGGAGTTTGACTTCCTATTGGGAGGATGAGGGAGTTCTAGATGCTTAAATAATCGAGAGAACCGCCATTGTTGCAAAAGTACAATCGGGTCATTGAAAGACATGTTTCTCCGACTGTATAAGTACAATACAATTGAAATGTTTTTTGGTTATTTCCAGTCGACTGACTTATCATTGATGGCCTCGTGTCAAAGAGGCAAAGCGAATGGGTCTGGTGGTGAACGAGGACAAAACGGAGTATATCTCTTGCCAACAAGTGCTACTTTGGACCTAGTAGCAAATGAGTAGTAAGGACCTCTCTAGGAGTAATCTTGGATAAGAAGCTGACCTGGGAGACACACGTTTCACTGAAGGTGAATCGCGCATTGAGGATTTTTCAGCAAGGCGGTAGAGCCTTTGGCAAAACTTGGGGTCTGAAACCTGATGTGGTCCTATGGATATACACAGCACTTATCAGACCAATCATCACTTACGCTTCTGTGGTCTGGTGGCGACGGAGCATGGTTAAGTCCACAATCCGGGAACTATACAGGCTGCAAAGAAGTGTATGTTTATGCATCACGGGTGCCATGAGTACAATCTCTGGTGATGCCCTAAATGCTATGCTTGATTTGCTCCCCCTGGATCTTAAGATACAACAGGAAGCAATAAAAGCAATGTGTAGACTCCATAAATATGGTTTCTGGCACGAAGATGGAACTTCGGGACACAGAGAAATCTTTAAGTTGCTGTCGGAGCAGTATCCTCTGTTTTTGGCACCTAAAGACGACCTGATACACACAGTTTCATTTGGAAGGAAATTTGATGACAGATTTCCATTGCTTGAGCAAGGGAGCAATCCAGAATGCATGCAAGGAGGTTTGACGGATATTTTCTTTACCGATGGGTCCAAGAATGAAATAGGGTCTGGAGCCGGATGGTACTTAAACGATAGTAATAAGTATCACTATGCTATGGGGGGAATGGCAACTGTTTTCCAAACAGAAGTTTTTGCCATCCTAAAAGTAGCCGAATGGATAATCGAGAGGAGATGGAGCGGGAAACAGATTGGAGTCTTCAGTGACAGTCAGGCTGCATTGAAGGCCCTGGAGAACGCGAAGCAAATCTCAAAGATTGTTCAAGAATGTAAGAAGAAGCTTAATTCTGTCGTAAGACAAAATAGGCTTGTACTATAAGTACAAGTAACCCATATAAATGGGTTCCGGGACACTCCGGTGTTCAAGGAAACGAAATTGCCGACGAATTGGCCAACCGTGGATCAGCGGTGCCCCCACAGGGGCCAGAGCCAATAATCGGAATCAGTCCCGCAGGAATCATGAATTGGATCAGCGGTTATGTAGGCAATCTACATAAAGAGCGATGGTCCGGTCTAGAACGCTGCAGAACTGCAAAGTGTTTTGTGACAAGTCCGAACAGAAAACTGTGAAACTTTCTACTAAAACTTAGAAGGAAAGATATTCGGTTGATGGTCGGCATCATTACAGGACACAACCCATGGGGTCAGCATATGACCACCATTGGAATCATCGAGGACCCGGTATGTCTGTCATGCTTGGAGGAGGCGGATAGCACTGAGCACTTTCTCTGTGAGTGTCCTGCCTTCGCTAGAGCGCGACTTCGAGTATTGGGCTCCGATGTCATGGGAATGAGTAATATTCGTTCCCTAAAACTGGAGGATATTTACAGATTTGCCAAAGAATCTGGAAAATTCTCACAGGACTAACTATCTCTATCTCTGTCTCTATTCTTTCCTATCTCTTTCTCTGATACTTTTCTCCCTCCCTCTTTGACTATCTACCCCCTTTCCAGAGCTTTAAATACAATGGGCTTTTTAGCCTGAGTGTTTTAGGAGCCACCAAATCTCCTGGTGCTCCTTGGCTCGACCTCTTCAACTTCAACTTCAAGGTCCTCTCTCGACGAACAAAACGAACACTCTACAAGTCTCTCATCATGCCCGTCCCAACGTATGGTGCAGAAGCGTGGACGATGACAATATGCGATGAAGCGTCATTTGAAGTGTTTGAGAGAAAGATTATGCGTAAGATTTTTGGACCTTTACACCTTGGTGACGGCGAATATCGCAGACGATGGAACGATGAGCTGTATGAGTTTTACGACACCATAGACATAGCGCAGCGAATAAAGATCAAGCGGCTACGTTGGCTGTATCATGTCGTCCGAATGGATACAAACGCTCCGGCTCTGAAAGTATTCGATGCGGTACCAGCTGGTGGTAGCTGAGGAAGAGGTAAGCCTCCTCTGCGTTGGAAAGATCAGGTGGAGAGGGACTTGGCTTCACTTTGTGTGTCCAACTGGCGCCAGTTAGCACGAAAAAGAAACGACTGGCACGCTTTGTTAAACTCGGCCATAATTTCGTAAGCGGTTATCGCGGCAATTAGGAAGAAGAAATATCTGATAGTAGTGTAGCACACATAAGCTTTTTAGCCCAGGCTTTGACAAAATGTGATGTGCGTATCCGAATATTATTTCTACAAACGCCGAACCGTACAGTTTTATGACGCTTTCCAATGACGAATATTTTTTATGAGACATTTTTTCATGGTAGAAATACATTCAGCATATTCAGCGAAAGATAATAAAGTTATATAAAGTTTTTTCTATTATATAATGTATAAGATTTTATCTGAAGTTTATATCTAACTTCTTGGGCCAGTCCACGGGGGTCTCACATCGTGATATGAAACTCTAACGAAATATTTGTAGCAACCAATTGATATATCTATCTACTTATATACATATATGTATGTACACATGCATTAAGCCTTTTATTTAACTGTTGAAATATGAACATTGCTTACGAATAGAAATTTAATTCCAAATTGAATGTATGAGGGCAGGGAAAGTACTTGCTTTTATCGCTTGGAAACCATTTTCCAAGCCAGTGCATTTCGTAAACTTGGTCCTTTCACAATTTTATAACACAATTCCTCTACTTGCATTTCCTTAAGCCATAAACCATCATCGTATATATATGTATGTGTATATGTGGTTACGGGGGTTGAACTACGGGTGCGGATGGTGTAACACTGATTCCTTTCAGCTTTTCTGCTTTACGTCACATTACATCAAAACCAAGGAAATTAGAAAAGTTCACCATAAAAAAGAATCTCTTGGTTTCATGCTCATGAAAGTATGCAATGTGCTTCCCTTCCATCTTACCAATCTTCCTTTCATACAATCACCCAATCACCGTTAAGTTACGACGTGGGATCGTTAAATGTGCAACCGTTTGCTTGTATTGGATGCGAATGGAGGTGGAGGAAATATGTGCCATCGAATTTTCTTATTTTCCTATTTTCGCATCCCTGCAGTTAACATTACAATGCTGCGATAGCAATTTACATCCCCCTATATTTCCCCCAACCTTCAATAAAATTGAAGGGCTCAAATATGAAGAAAGGAGAATCTTTTGAAGCTCGCCATAAAACAAAAACGGAAGCTCCTTTTCGAGCTCATCGCTTGGTGTGCGTACCACTACTCGCTCTGCTCAGTAGAAAATGTGGTAGCATGTGCTTATTCAGTTCCTTTCGTTTTCTGGACACAGTTAGCATCATTTAGAAACAAGATTATCGTAACTTTATAAGCAACTAAAGTTTTGAAATTATGTTCAGAAGGTTCTTCAGAGGGCTCTTCTCACTTTAGAACAAAAAAATATAGTTGCTTGTTTGTTAGTGTTATATTTACATACATTTAAAACACAAAATCAATTTTAAAAGACTGAAGATGTATGGTATCAGAATTAAGAATCCATACGCCCTGATTATTCCATAATTTTTTTAAGTTAAAGTTACCGAGTCAGGTCGCTTTGTGATTATCAACCCATCTCTTCCCTATGACCAGCACATACCTTTGTGATTCTGCCATTTTTTGATAATTTCTTAATTTCAATTTAATATGTTATTTCAGTTAATGTATTAAGGAAAAGGCAAACACTTATCTGAAATATGGTGTAACATATGGGTTGAAAAATCGAGCGCCTGAAACATAGATGGCACTACTTTTATTGCACTCACCTCTTTTTCAGTTAATACTAACCATTAAATGATGGCTTGCTGACTTTAAATGTGGTCGTAGAAACACCGATGACTGCGTGGTACCAGCGAACTCTAAATGAGGCGGTAACACCAGAAAACATAAAAAATATCCACAAAATTGTTGTGGCTGATCGAAAAGTGAAGTTGCGTGGTAGAGATATCAAAAGAACGTATTGGCTATATATTGCAAAGAATTTGACTATGCAAAAGCTTTGATCACTATGAAAAATCTCGCGTTTGCTCACTGTTGACCAAAAACAAGAACGTGTTGATGATTCTGAACAATGGTAAAACTAGATGAATTGAACTTTAAATTGCTCCCGCATCCACCGTATTCACCAGATTTGGCTCCCAGCGACTACTGCCCGACTAGAAATTTTGGTAAGGCGGTGATTAGGCGCAAATAAGGCAGACCGCATTCCAAATTTGCGCCTCATAAGGCATCCAAACTAGGCCCGAGTCCCGAAAGGTATCGCCACACATCTGCCTCATTAGGCGTAGGTTCGACAAACCGAACTTCGGTAATACTCCAGATGCGCTTCTACAAATCAATTAAGGATTCTAATTTATGCCTAAGTGAGACACTGCCACAGATTTTCGTGACCACAACCAAATTTGGTATTGTTCTGGCATGCCAATCTTTGCCTTGCCTTGCCTAACGTGGGCCTAACTGATTCTTCGGCATGCCTCACTGGAATTCTAGTCGGATGGGTGTTCGCAAACCTAAAACAAACTGCCCGCCGGTAAGAAATTTCCCTCGAATGAAGAGCTTATCCCTGAAACTGAGGCCTATTTTGAGGCAAAAATAAAAGTGGTATTGAAATGTTAGAGCGGCGCTGGAATGATTGCGTTGTTCTTGATGGAAATTACGTTGATGGATAAAGCTAATTTTGAAAAACAAATCGTGTTTTCATAGTTAGGCACGGGACTTTTCAGTCCATATGTTAAGGTAAGGTTCATATATCATTGTAGCACATTGAC
The DNA here is from genome assembly GCF_028408465.1 of Anastrepha ludens. Lineage (NCBI taxonomy): Eukaryota > Metazoa > Arthropoda > Insecta > Diptera > Tephritidae > Anastrepha > Anastrepha ludens. Next base: position 76,947,150 of record NC_071498.1, read on the forward strand.
AAGACCACTGCCTGCTGAAACCTTAGCCGCAGTTTAATGAAAGAGATCGTAACTGGTATTTCAACAATTTGATGCCTTTTTCAAAATTTAGATATATGTATGAACCTCACAGCGATAAATATGATAATTAAACAGTGACTGAAAAAGTGATTATTAAAGGTGGTAGAAGATTCTGAGCTGAGCAACTTAGACTGAAGAACCGTTTATGTGAAAATCCATACATAAAATCCACACAAAAACTATCTTTCCTATGATGCGAATGATTTAATTTCAACAAACGATTTTAGGGAATGCTTCCTGAACAACTCTTAGAACTCCCAACATTCCGGAAATAATATTTTCTTCTTCAACAAACTTGGTTCTGTTTTGAGGTGTATTCCAAATTACTCAATTTTAAGAATAAAATACATCCAAACTACATATAAGCCTCCGGAGAGTACGAATCATATAAAAATTCTGAACAAAAATCAATTTTGCAACTATTCAACGTCATATCAAGCGTGCAAATTTATTATGGACTGGACCAAAAATGCTATCATCAGTAGATATGACAAACGCTATGTCAAATATGCCCCTCACATCTCTCGGGCTTTATTCAAGATTAATCATCCTATTTTTTTATATTTTTTGCAAGTGGCGTCGACGTCAGTCATATTTGGTACTTGTGAACTGAACAAGTGCAATATACAGACAAGCAATTGGGTGCGTAAAGGTCAAATAAAAAGTTCCATCACTCAAAATCACTTTCTTTGCATTTGTAAAAACTGATTCAAAAACGAAATTGGTTGATTAATTTTGCGTCACATTATTCTTTGTACTTATTATCCATCTAAACCCAACCTAAAGGTTACGTTGAAATTTTAATGCACAGTTGGGCTTGGTTAGTTCTTAAATGTACTTATTGCCCTTACACGAAAAGTTTTTTGCTTGATAAGACATCTTTTTAGGTATTATGTTTTGTTAAAAAAAAAACATTTTTTATATTGAGATTCGTGCAAGAACGAAAATTTCGTGTAATAAAATTGATGAGTGAACAGTGTTATTTCAAAATAGTGTAAAAAAAGACCTTGTAAAAAGAGAGACGGGTGTATACATCTATTATATAAGTATATTGGGTTCCGGGGCATAAAGCAATAGCTAAAGAAGGCGCGAGGCTTGGAGGGAGCAAATAAGTCAGGTACTTAAACCCCTGCGCACAATTCAAAAAGAACTAGAGAACCAATTGCAAAGCCACCAGGATCATGTGTAAACGCGCATATGATGACAGGTATATTAAATCGGTTATATCGTTCAATACAGGGAGCTGTAGAACTTTAGTTGGTGTACTAACAGGGCACTGCCGAGTTGCAGCGCATGCGTATATGCGAAATATAATGAGCCGGGTACAAGAGGAAACCTGCAGCATCTTCTATACTACTGCCCGGCTCTCTCGAAAACTAGACTGTGCTACCTGGGTGCTCTCAGTTATGAAAGGCAAGAATCTATCCCTGAACTGGAGCTTGATAGACTACTAAAATTCGTGAAAGGTGCGCGTCTTTTGAGTGATGCATATTTTCGCTAAAAAAAAAAACAAAACAAAGGACACTGATTTGGTATCGCTATGGACCAAAATGGTCTCTGCGTGTCTTTGGTCAGCGAGTATAACCTAACCTAACCTAAGTAAAAATATGAGATGTGTAGGCATCATTACCTTCGTAAAAATGTTATATAAAATAAAAAACGCGAGGGCATGAGTGTTGGACGTCTGAGTCGCAAAATGACTAAATTGCATCTTACATAAGAATTTTTAGTTTTAAAAGAAATTTCCTAGTTGTAAATATTTGAAATATTTTGATGTGTTACCACAGACTTTGAACACGAGAAATATTCAGAAATGTTCATGCATACATATTATTTTTTTCGAGATATTTCCTTATACTTAGATCTCTTAGTTAAAACTTCTCCTCTTAGTTAAGCTTCATATGAACGAAAGTTGTTCACTAATTCGTTAGACACTAAATAATGCTAATCCCCCGACGAATCGGCATGAATTGCAAAAGAATATTTACAAGCGACACTCTGGTTGGACTATCAATAAATGTATGATATATACGTGAAAATTATTGTGGGAATTATTACATATGTACATATTTTAAAAGCCTATTAGACTTAAGCTTTCAGGGGAATGCCGGTATTTAAATTGTATCGAACATATTGAACATCGTAGGCATGTACATTTGTATAAATATGGCATGGATACTCTTACAATGGTTATAATCGTAGAGTAAAAACGGTGGTTTTACAAACATATGTATGTAAGTATAATGGGAATATTAAAATATGCATGAATATGTATGGACGGATTTCTATTTTTATTTCAATCAAACCTAATTTTTCATCTTACCGCTAAAGTTTTAACACTGTTGCGACAAATCATTGGTCTGACAATTTTATTGAAAAGAATTGAAGAATGCGCAACGTCAACAAATGCTATAAAATTAAATACAATCAGACTCTGATTATTCAACAGATTTAAGCTATTTTGACTTACGGACTCCAACAACATTGCTGCGCATCGAAGCTTTGTTCTCTTTCGTTAAGAAATGCGTTTGAACAAGTTTATGAGTTGTTATATGTCAAATGAAAATTAAAATTTATGTGGAATTGAACACAAAGCATAACACGATCCTACTCTAATAGCAGCGCATGGGAAGACAAGGATCGAATGACGCTTGTATTCTTAGTACCTAAATTAGGTTCGCATGCTGAGTGTAGTGGTTATCGCCATCTTTTTGAATGCAAGCATGGCATCAACCACCAACCATATGCGTTTCATTGTTGGACATGCGTGTGTATTAATGTGAGACGGTGTTCGATATTAGTGAAGATTCGTCTCCACGAAGTGATCAGCACCATCAGCTGGCACGGCACTGTGTATTGAAGTGAATACAAGAATTTACATATCTGAATAAACCAAACAAGCATGTCGCTTTATTTTTTCTTCGAAAAGGAATGATGCCGTAATATTGCATATAATACGATCTCTTGTATTTGGCTAAAATAACTGGGGAATGTTCTTTTTTTATGCTAGAAAATAACCTGCGAGGCCTAAAAACAGTTTTTTTGGAAAAAAATAAAACGCTTTTAAATAAACGGACTCAGGCAAATACAACGTTTATGCACATCCATATATTTAAACTTCTACACAAACAAATAGACATTGGGAAAAACAGAATACATATATAATATATACCTATACCCATATAGGGTGGCAAAAAAATTTACCTCTTTACTAAAGGATATATGGCAAGTTATTCTAACATTTATTTCTGACCACCTGATTTTTTATTATGTAAAAACAAACAAAGCAAAAACAAAAAAAGAGTTACATAAGATGTTCAAACTGAAGAATATTCGAACTCTGTCTATAACCCCCTCAGTTGCTCGGATTTGTTGGCAATTTTGATTAATCCGTAGCTGCAATTTAAAGGATTATCAACGATTAATGTTTCCAAATATCCCCAAACAAGGAAGGTTTAAATCAGTCGAACTCGCTGACTCTTACTCATCTACGTGGAAAAGTTTGGTGTAAATGCTCTCTAATGGAAAACACGGCTATATATGAAGGCGTTTTGATTAGTTTGGTCTATACTATTGACTCCTTAAATAGTAACATTTCTTTTTTAACATTCTGTATAGACATAACACTGCTTTCAGTAGATTTTTTCCTAAAATTATACTAATTTAAATAATTGAGATTCCGAACGATGTGACATATAAGTATTTACCTGCTTGATGAGGGGATAAGTAAGTGGTGGAATTAGAAAACAATTCACTGTACAGAGTTTACTACGCAATACAATTGGTTAAAGAGAAAGATGCAGCTCTGAGGTAAGCAGAGTCGAGTGTAAGAGTTGGAAAAGATAACAGTCATTGAAATGTATAAAAGAGTATAAGCGTATGTCCCATAAAACGGACAGATTTCGAAATGCATTTACATAAATTATACCATTTTTTATTATATGGTGGTGTTTCCTTACCGCGACCTTTCTTGTAGCTATTCCAAGTATGTGCCGGCATTCAATAGAATTTGGGGAAAACATCTTACAACCAGATGAAGCATGTTTTTTTTGTTTTGTGTGCTTCAACTCCAAAATTTCTTGCTTCATATATATATATATATCTACAAAACACACCCCTATGTATGAGAATACATACGTTTATATTTATATATATATATAGTATATATAACAAAATAAACTTATATGCTTTTGCATTCGTTCATTTGTAAGATAAAAAATCGAATGTAATCTTCATTTTAAAATCATTTACAAAGATTCAAATACCTATTATGTTGGAGGTGCCAATTGTTATCATTAATTCCATTAATTTTCATATCACCAACGTTTATTCCTTTAGAATGGGTCATGCGAAAAAAGATGTGATAGTAAAAATTATCGGAATATAGAAAGTGAACATCATTAATTACCGATTTCATCCACTTTAAGTATCAATCGGTCTTGTACCAGACATAAAATATTTATGTACAATACATTTGTACAAAGTCTCATTATTTAAATTATCGCATGCACGGATCCAAGCCGATCTTTCTCTATTAATTTGGTTTTTGCATTCAAACCTTTGCGCAAATGGTAAAACTCGTAACACTTGTGAATACAATGAGAGAGTTATGAAATGAAGTCATGAAAGGGCACAATATTCTTACTTTCTCTGATATTTCTTTTACTTGTATTTTTTTAACAATTTCAATACAAAACCAAAAATTAGCGGTTTCAGTTCTACTTCAGTATTATACAAGTATAACTAAGGTTTCTCTCAGTTTATGTACTGCTTTGGTCCGCACCTATTTTCGAAAATGTATTTATATAAATTGATGTGTACAGCCTTTGTTGAGTGTTTGGCTGAGCTCCTTCTCCAATTTGGGGTGTGCATGTTGATGTTCTTCCACAAAAGGTCTTCAGATTTTTTATGAACACCTTTTTTTTGGGTAAAAACACACTCGGTGGGTTTCGAGCCCGGTCTCAGTTTATTGATTTTGGACTGATTTTTAGGATATTTCTCGCCAGATATCAATTATTACGTATTTTGATATTATACTTTTTTCAATTACCTATTGTTGCCATATACGTGCCGTACTAAAATTAGCCAGAAATAATATAGTTAAGTAATTTAATTTAATACTGTTATGCACAGAGATAGAAGCTTCAGTCAAGTTTCTCGGAAAGGGCAACTTTTGAGTCTTCCGTGGCCTACACCTATTCCTTGGCCCAGGTATTAGCGAGGAGAGAAGTGGTGAATCGAAAATATTTTCTAGAGGTACTGGTGGAAATGTATTCAGATGCTTTCCAGTGATTATCCGAGGATCTAAACTCAATACTTCAAAACTGAGTAGTTGACAAAAATTTTAATATTATAAACATATAATATGTACCAATTTTATATGCATAAGAATTAAACATAATTATATCTGATTTTTAACACTACAAAGAAAAACTTTGCTTTAATGTTGAATTCAAAGAAACGCCCGGACTGATTCAAGAAGGATATGCGCCTGAACTTGGGCAAGATGGTATGAGTCACAAAATTATTACTATTACGTGTATTTAGCCAAAGGAACGAGCACAGCGGTGTTGTTTTTATTTTTGGATTGGCTTTCAGAAGTAATTGTCCGGAAATTTAGAAAGGAAATTAAGCGAAGTGTTATATGCATTATCGTTTAAAATATATTCTGCATTATTTGGGTTCAATAATACAAAGTAAGTTTTTACGTTTGTGGACTGGCGCCATCCAAACTACTCCTTTTTACAACAAGAAAGGTAGTCAAAGCACAATTGTGAATAGATAAGCATTTCGACGGCACTTGTCTCCACATCTTACACTGCATATATACGAGAACATGCAACCAAATCTATGCAGATTTATGGGGTTTTAAATGAAGTGCTATCCCTGCAGGAAAATCGGCTGGGAATGAACTCGTACAGTTCCAGTAATATCAATTGTTAATAACACCGCCAAAAGTGGTTACTTAACACGAACAACCACTAATAATTATGAAATTAGATGGCTTCCAGACCAACTTTGGCCAAGGCCGTCCTAATCCAGAAGACCGAATTTTTTTTGCCACGTTCATTAAAGTTTTGACATTTTAGCCTAAAGTGCAATTAATTCGTCGGAAATACGGAATTTTACGAGGAATTTCTTTGTAGTGGATTTTAAAGCCCGAATTCCTACTTGAATAGGCTGCTATCATATTTTCAAATCTTCTTAATCTTCTTTATAATGAATGGGCGTTAAAGAAGGCAATTAAAGGCTGAAAATGTTTCACGAAGCTCGCACGGGTTAAGTTAAGTGTAAGAAAGCCTAGTTGAACCCAATGTTTACTAAGTTGTCATAGACACATTGCGAACATTTATATCAGGTCAGTCCATAAGTTCGTCCGTTTTTTAAAGGTGGTTTTAAAATTAATAAAAGAGATGTTTAAAGTATTTATTAATCAATAATATAGTTTCCTTCGTTATTTACAATGTCTTCCCAACGTTTAGGCAAATTTTTAACTCCATGCTCAAAAAATTGTTTGTCCTTGGAGCCAAAATACGCTTTGATATCCCTTTTTATAGCTTCTTTTGAGGAGTAGTTCTTGTTACTCATATGGGATTGAAGTCCACGGAAAAGGTGATAATCACAAGGTGCAATATCCGGAGAGTATGGTGGATGCGGCATTAGCTCCCATCCGAGCTCGTTCAGCTTGCTTAATGTTTGCCTTGCGGTATGAGGTCTTGTGTTGTCGTGGTGAAACAAAACTTTGCGTCTATTCACTAAAGACGGTGGATTTTTTTTAAGTGCCTCATTCTGGTTTGATAGCTGATGGCAATAATAATCAGCAGTTATCGTCTGGTTTGGTTTCAGAAGTTCATAATAAACAATACCGGCCATATTCCACCAAATATACAGGAGAATCTTCTTGGGGTGAAGGCCATCTCTAGGGGTCGGTTCTGGTGTTTCATCTTTATCTAACCATATGCGTTTGCGAACAGGATTATCGTAAAGATCCCATTTCTCATCACCAGTAACGATACGATTCAAAAAACTTTCATTTTCAAGCCTTTGCAGCAGTTGAGAACACACATTCACTCTCTGCTGAAGGTTGGCGACGGAAAGTCTATGCGGAACCCATTTTTCCAGCTATGAAACCTTTCCCAACTGAACCAGGTGCCTGTGAACTGTTCCATGCGATGAATGAGCTTTCATATCCACTGTCAAATTTGGCTCAGCTTCCACAAGTTCGAGCACGGCGTCCGAGTTAAAGACTTCAGGATGACCAGCGCGCGGGACATCCTCCACGTCGCAATTACCACTTCGGGATTTTGAAAACCACTTTTGCGCAGTCCTTACACTCACGGTATCCTCTCCGTGAAAAGTGTTTATTTTTGCAGCAGCAGTTGTTGCATTTTTACCACTTTTATATAAAAATACAAAATATGCCTCTTATACGCGTTCGAAGATTCCATTTAATTTTTTAAAACACATGCTTCTATCCGCGATTAAAACCACTTGTTGAATGCACAATATATCAAAGAAAATATAAATAGTTCCGTTATATTCCGCGAATAATTTTGTATATGCAAAAATCGTACAAAAGTGAAATTATGGGTAAAATACGCACAAACTTATGAACTGACCGATACTTATGAGCATTAGGGCGGATCGATTTATATGGAACGCAATTTTTAAACCATCAATTGAATTTTACATTTTATCTCTCAAAATTTCGCAACATCTTCTCTGCAGCCCGTTTTTTTTTGTAAAATTTTATTTTTAAAAATGTTTTCAAAAATGTTTTTGATTAGTTTTGTTTGCATTTTGTTGCCACTTTGTTATTAAATTTCTAAATATCAGAAATGCGGCCACTGACTTTTGGTTTAAAAGTTCGTTATTTGTAGCAGATATTTAATAGTTGCTAAAATAATACACAACAAATTAATAATCTCTTCATCATGTCGGTATTGAATTGGACCAGCATTTGACTCATTGTTACATAATTTTATACGCCTTTCCATCATTAAAATATCAAAATAATTAGCACCGGCAAATAAGTTTTGTTTAATTTTTGTTACCGAAAAATAAAATTTTATTGCTGATATGAAACATGGCTTCAAGTGACAAAACGCGCTTAATTTTTTGAATATTTTTTTTGCCTATTTTAAAAGTTTGTATATTGGCGTGTTGTGGAAATTATGTATTACTCCACAGCTGAGAAATTCCAGGCCCAGAAAATAAGAGAAAATTTTCGGGAAAAATTAAATCCCTCATATCCGAAAATATTTGCTTGATCATTGCTCTTTAATATTTTTGTTGTAAACAGTATCTATTGTAATAGTTGTAAAGTTGGAATTTGTTGCTATAATATTTTAGGAGGAGAATTTAATAATTACAGTGGAGTCGCGATAATTCGTAACAACTTTCGGTCCTTGGATAACTCGTTCAAAATGTATGTAATTTGATCCCTTCGATAACTCGTATTTGTTGCTCAACCGAACGACAAAAGTGCTTTCTTACTCGTATTGAATATTCCTATTGCCCTATAACCTGCAATTGACGAAATAGTAAAAATTCGCAAGTCGCTTTTAAATGTTACTTTTGGGTTTTGTTTTGCGAAAATGCTTCGCAACTCATTGGGATGTAATGAAAAGCACAAGCGACATTTTGATATTTTTTCACAGTTACAATTGTTTTTCATTTATCTGCGTATTTACTCAAATTCAGTGGAAATGTCTCAACGTAGTAGTAAAATTCTGTCAATAAAAATAAGAAAAGAATAACAAAAGCTGTGCAAATGGCAAAAAAAGAAGTTGAGAGATTCTATCGAGCAGCAAGCAAAAGTGTTTAAGCGATTATTCTTCTTTAACGAAATGCACAATTACAGTTTATCCTTTCAATATTCCTATTATTATTATGACGGGATATAACACCGCGACCTGACAGAGGGTTCAGAGTATTTCCTTGAGACTAATTTCGTATTTGTCCTATTTTATTGAGTTTTATTTCCTCCTTTGGCCAAATATGTATGTTACCGCAGGTGTTTGTGCCGCTTACGCATCCGGATAACCCGTAATATTTTGGTGATTCCTGGAACTATGGACACTGCGATTCTACTGCATTTGGTGGAAGTGTATTTTTACTACCAAATGATTTTTTTTATTATTATATTTCCCTTTTTAAATTACAGTCTGTTAAATTTAAACAATAAGTAATTATTTTTGAAATATTATTGGAATTCTTTGCTCTCTAATATTATATTATTTTCTAAGTAATAATTATTATTTTTTGTTTTTTCTTTTTTTGTTTTGTTATATTGTGAGTTCTGTTGGAGTTAATCGTTTTAATCTTCGTTTTCCCAATTTCCCCGATTGTGGTAGTTTGCGCATTTGTTCATTTTTATGATTTGTTAGTCGTTGTATATGCTTAATGGTGTATTTTTTATTGTGCCATCTATTGTGTCGATGTTGAGGTCGCTGTGGATCACGTCGTTTGGTATATACCAGCCTGCTTTTGTTAATGTTCGAAGTATTTTAGATTCCGTCCTTTGAATTATTTTGATATTGGGTTTTTTTGCTGTGCCCCAGATTTCTATGCCATATTTCCAAATGGGGGAGATTATTGATTTATATATCACTACGTTGCTGTTAAGGCTTAGTTTTGAATTTTTAGCCAACAGCCAGTATAGTTGTTTGAAGTTGTTTTTGATGTTATTTCATTTGTTTTCTATATGTCGTTTCCAATTTAGTTTTTCATCTATAGTTATGCCAAGGTACTTTGTACTAGGAAGGATTTTTATTTCATTGTTTTTATTGTTAGTTTGTGTTTCTTAGGCTTTCTGTTTGTATATATTACTTGTACCATTTTATCTTTGTTGACTTCTATTCCCCAATTATCGAGCCATGATACACTGTCATTTATTGTTTGTTAAAGAATGTCAGTCGCTTTTTTTTATGCAATTTTTGTTGTTAGGATCGGTATATCTGCTGTAAATATTAGGTACAATAGAGGCTCTAGGACACTACCTTGGGGTACACCTGCTGTCATTTCCATCATCCTTGAGCATTCGTCCTTGAACTTTATAAAAAAATGTCGATTTTCCAGATAACTTTTAAGAATGGTGAAGTGGCAAATGATAGATGCTTTTTTTCTATTATTGGGCGCCCTCGGTAGGCAATGGCAAGTTTAAGAGTGTACTTCTGATATGAAGGAGCCTCACATAAAAAACCATCTACCCTTCGGAACCGGAACAACATCAAGCCGCACACCAAAAATTGCAGGACGAGCTCTGTCAAACACCCTCGAAATTATGTACCTAGTAACTGACAACAAAGACTAGTTTTGCTGAAGGGAAGCTCATTTCTCATTAAAAATAGTAGTTGGATTAAAAAGACATTTTATAAAATTAGCATAAATGGGTTTGTTTTATAAAAGAGATAACCGTTTTGAAGTAAGACAATTCTATCTCCTGTGAAATTTTGGGAACCTCACATATGAAGTTTTGCGATATCTTGATACGCGGGTTTGTACATTAAACGACGTTATATATATTTAAGATCTTCAGATCAAGTTTGGTGCTACATTTGTAAACCTAAAATGTTTTAAGATAGAAATTTCTTAATATGCATTTTCTAATATTGAAATTTGTCTGTTTGTATGTGCACTTTTTCTACTTGGACGTATTTTATGCCTTCGACTGGGATGCTTGAATGGCAACTGAATTGGTATTGCTAACTTAATTTTATGTCTTAATTAAGCGTGAAACACTTTGGTGGATAACCGCGAACGGCGGTAACTACCCCAACAACACCGTGGGAACGATGAACAAAATCGCAGCGCAAACAATGTAATTTCCAAATTTTATTTCCACCTTTAAGAGACATTGTCGCGCCAGCAGTCAGCAGCCAAAAACTTGAGCCAAGCGGGCAGTAGCCATAGTAAAGGGTGTTTTTTTTAGAGGTTAGGTTTTCAAGTTGGCACTACTTTTTTCGTAGATGGTCTTTTTGACAGCTGTCACTTGATTTATGCTCAGTTTGGTTTGCCATTTCATAATGAATAGACTTACACCTGAACAACGTTTGCAAATCGTGCAAATTTATTACGAAAATAATGGTTCGGTTCGCGCGACGCATCGAAGAAAATTTTGTTCAGCGATGAAGCTCACTTTTGGTTGAATGGGTATGTCAATAAGCAAAATTGTCGCATTTGGAGTGAACATAATCCACAAGCCATTGCTGAGACGCCGTTACATCCTCAAAAAGTCACTGTTTGGTGTGCTCTATGGGCAGAGGGAATCATTGGTCCATATTTCTTTAAAAATGAAGCCGGCCATAATGTTACAGTCAATGAAGAGCGCTATAGAGCCATGATTAATAACTTTTTCGTGCCTGAATTGGACGATGTTGATGTGGACGACCTTTGGTTCCAACAAGACGGCGCTACATGCCATACAGCCAACGCAACAATCGATTTATTGAAGGAAACTTTTGGTGAGCGCATTATCTCGCGCCGTGGACCTGTGGCGTGGCCTCCAAGATCGTGCGATATAACACCGCTGGACTATTTCTTGTGGGGCTATGAGAAGTCGCTTGTCCACGCAGATAAGCCCGAGACGATTGACGTCTTGGAAGAGAATATTCGGCGCGTTATTGCTGACATACGGCCCCAATTGCTGCAAAAAGTGGTCGAAAATTGGGCCTCTCGGCTGGAATTTATTCGAGCCAGCCGCGGCGGCCACTTGCCCGAAATCATTTAAAAACATAATGGCAAACCCTTATCTTTATAATAAAGCTAAATTCTTGGCCATAACATTAAATTATATACGTTTTATTTCATCTTGAAAACCTAACCTCTAAAAAAAACACCCTTTACATATTTGCTGTGCATCAGCAAGTAGATGGAGCATTAAAATAAATATATATTTATCTATGTTGCATATATTTATGTGTGTGTAAATATGTATATACATATAGAATAGTATACTCAAGCATTTGCGAAATTTCGGAAATGCTTGGCGAGTTCCTCCTTTGTGCAATGAAATTGGCAATGGCTCAAACGTCAATCGCTGCGAAATGGCAGTGGGCAATAACTATAATACAAACCACAACAACAATTCTTAAAGTCGGTATAACAGTAAAAACAATGAAGTAAGATTATGGGCAATATAATGAGTGGAACTTTATTTTAAACAAATACAGCAAAAGCACTACATACAATTACAATTCCGGGCAATACAAACTAAGCATTTGCAACTACGGCTAAATAACTACTACAGACAAAAGTAACTGAAGTTTATACAATAATTACAACAGCAACAACCATGCTCATAACAACAATACTGGCACTAATAATAAAAAATGAGCACAATGTGTACAGTGAACAATAAAAAACGGTTATAGCCAATTAAACAAAATAATAAAATAGTTTACTGGTATTTTGCATTACAGTCTGCTGCAGTACGAGTATGAGTTGAATTGCGGCAAAAGCTATGCACTTGAGTTGGTGCTTCCTAAGCTGTGACGTTTTGCGGCAATAATTCAGACATCAGCAGCAATAATTCGGTAACTAATGGCATACATTTTTACTTTTATTTGCGTTGTATTGTGTTTCTGCTATATCTGACGGTTGACTGGACGTTTTGCTCACTAGCTGGTCTCTTGGCTCCCAATGTGCCTAGCTATTTTGCCGATTGCCATTTTGCCACGTTCGACGCTTTGGCGTCTTGCCATTCTCACTGCGCTCTTTGCCACGGTTGTCGATTGATTGCTATTACCATTGCCATTGCTATTGTTGCCACTTTTGTTGTAGCTGCGATTGCTCTAGCCAGTGCTGGAATATGAGTACTTATACTGGCTGGTGGCTGCTGGCTGATAATTGTTATTATTACGATCGCCATTAAAATCTTGCAGACTAAGATTGGCAGATGAGGGGAACGAGGTAAGAACAAATTGTGTGGAGCAGGGAGCGCGAAGAAGTCACCGGCTGTCACTCATTCATAAAACTGTTTGCTGCTTTGGTATATTTGTGCATATTTACACCCACACATATACAAGAACATTTGTATGTGTTTGCTACGTGGTGGCATTCTATGATTATGATTATGGCCGCAGTCTTGTTGTTATACAAAACTAATCTTCGATTTTGCAGATAATTTCCTTGATGAGCGCAAATTATTCCACTCAACAAGTCAACCTTAAAGACGAGTTATAGAAGATTTATCACAGATATATATTTTTATTTCAATATTTGTATACTTATGTATATGTATGGTTTTCTTCATGGACATATATATGTATGTGTGTAGCTATATACCTAAAGCTATTAATATTTTACTGCCATCTGTGGGCGCTGAGTGAGATTCGTTTTACAACACGATTCGTTTAATAATTTATTATAAATTCTCTTGATTGAAAAAATGAAAATAAGAGCAAACTATTTTTAGAAACACTGTCTTATCACTTCGAACGACTTTTAATGTTCAGTTTAAAAATAATAATTATTATAATTTCGTCCCCTTAGTATTAAAATAGCCTATAAATTTTTTGATGCTTTGAGAAAATGAATTTCAAACTTTTTGTCGAAAGTAGCTTTCACTCAAATCTCGTTATGTCTGTAAATATTTATTATTTTTGACTGACGTTTTGACGCACTTTGTGGAACTAGAATTTGACCAAATTTTGACCACATATAAAATCGACGATGGAGAATCCAAAAATTCAATAAAAAAATAATAGCCTATGAGCACATAGGATATTGTTATACTAAGGGGACGATTTAGAAATGAAATTTGGTAAAACTCCAAATGGCTATACATTGCGTGTAGCGAAGGCATGGATATTCAAATATTTACTGTCACTCTGTTGAGCCATAAAATTAAATGTAATTTGCATATAAATTTAATATTTGATTATGGATTATACAGTGCCAGGCAAGAAGGATTTTGATTATTTTAATATGAAATGAGCAAACCTCCTGTAATGTTATCGTGGAAATCCGACTTTATGGGGAAATCAATAGGGGTACTTTATTGCTTTAATTTTTAAAATATTAGATGTTGGTGTTTGGCCGAGCTCCTTCTTCAATTTATAGTGAACGTCTTGATGTTGTTAAACAAGTAGAGCGACTAGCAGTTTTATGTTGCTACCGCACGGACGATAATTTTTATGAGTACCACAAATGCACTCGGAAATTTGCCATTGCTTGCCAAGGAGCGACTGCTATTAGAAAACATCTTTCCTAACACTTAGTAGTTCATGCCCGTGGTGGGTTTCGAGCCAGATCATTCTAGTAGTGGTCGGAAAAGCAAACTAAATGTTTGAAAAAGGTATTTAAAGGAAAATATAACTATACCTATTTTAAAGGAGATAGAAAAAAATCCTCCGATAATTATCGCCGCATAACACCCTCACAAATCCATCTTAAAGCTTTTTTTTATCTTGTCGGAATTTGTTAAGTAAACAACATCATTAGCTCTAAATTACCAATTGCGTCAGGCATAAGGAAAGGGAAAAGTTTCAGCTCAATTCTATTCACCACCATAATGAATGGAATCATCAACGATGTTAGTACCATAAATCATGGTTTTAGAATCACTTATCACTTACCAATGGCTCCCTAAAAGTCATCTGAACGTCAAACTGCAATAAACACAAATAAAATGAAACAAAATTGAAAAACTAATTATAATCGAGTTGCATATTTTTTGTTTCATAAATATGGCAAATATAATAGGGTTTATATTTCAAAATTCAATAATTATATAACATTTATGTGTTATAATATAATATCTAGCGTTAAATTTTTGATTACTATTTATTTTATCCCTTATAACCAATTGTATAATAGCGAATTCTCTTTTAACCCAATGGTCTCAATGCAATTTTCGCGGAGGGATTACTTGAGAAACAAAATTCCCCCAAAAAAAATCTCCTTCACAAGCTCTAGTACGCTCACATAATAATCCATTGCTGGAAGAAATTCGAAGTGAGTGCACCAATATACCTTAATTTGGAATCGACTTTGCCATGCTTTTTGATGTAGATTGCTAAGAGGAATTCCTTCTGATGACTCTTATGTTCATAAAGTCCCTATTAATATTTAAAATTTTTCCTCAATGATGTTTCGCTACAAACAATGAATGCCTGAATGCCTCAGAAGCCTGTTGATTTAACCAAAAAATTCATCGGTGTTTTATTTTTTTATGTTGAATTGTTATCCGAGGTTTGTATTTTTTTGCCGCATCACTCCCTTGATGCTTCGAGGGGGCAAAGAGCGGGGCTTACACCCCATGGCGAAATCATGCTGAAAGGATGCACTCTCACAGCCGCAAGATGATTTCACTTAACACATAAACATACAAAAAAACTATTTTACTAACTTTTAATCCACTTTATTCAATTCAATAGTTCAAATATTAACACATATTTAGTATAAAATATTCAAGTATATTGCATTTTTGAAGAAGAACAACAAGAAGACAAATTCCTAGTGATAGAAGAAAAATAATATTCATGCGCATTTCAATAAAAGAAAAATGTGACACATTTTCATTTATACACAATATGAGGGAGTGTAAATTGAAATGGACGAAAATATGGGACTATAGTTTTTCCCAAATAATTCAAAAATTCTTTCTACTCCACTGGAAAGTTCAGAAATCTCATCACTTGTATGTGCTCGCATATATTATAACATATGTATGCATGTATATTATTGCGAAATTAGGATAAAATAGTTTAAAGGCATGCAAAATTATAGTACAGATTGGTTTAAAAGTAAGAAAGCAAAAAATAAAAAAGTGAGAGTTTTTAAAGAAAAAAATTTTTTTGAATCATTGCAATCTCATTTAGCTTCAATATAGAGTACTTCAAATTTTTTACCCTTTATGATGAAAAATATTGCACTAAGTAGAAGAAAGAAGCGTTGAAGTACTTTTTTCTATTTTACCAAATAATCTTTTCTTTCACTTAGATGCTCTCTGGCCAATAATAGCATCACACGACAACTTGCGAAAGATTTTGAAAATATTTTGAAAAGAGAAATTTCGGAAAATGGCTCCATTTCTCAATATCATAGTCAAACTATTATATTTGAGTTTGAGTATTATATATGTAGTTGAAGAGGCCAGTATATGATCGCTTTTTGGTGTTCAAAGCCTTTTTGATAGTACTTTTCTCTCTTCTACTGATTGTGCCTTACTCGTACGAATTGTGTAAATTTTCTACGAAAACCGTCAACTAGTCTCGAGTACACCTACGGAGTGCATTTTACTGACCACAACATGGTCAACTCGAATAAGTGATGCGAATAATTGGCATATATTGTAGCATTAGTAGGATAGTCTATTTGATATGCATATCTGTATAAGGCATTTTAGTGCATTTTAGTGTCACATTATTTCAATAAATCGAATCACACTGACAGGAAATTTATTCTTATAAAATCTGATTTTGTATTAACACCAGTCATCAAAGAAGAATGCACCTTACTTATTAGAAGTACTTAAGCTTGAAATATACGAAATTTTATGAATTTACGGACAATGAGTTTACTCAAGTTATTGAAAGTTGGGTAGATATAATATAAGTGGTTACGCTGATAATCAAAAAAATTTGAACTAAAATTTGTTTATGGTTATGTCAAGATGAAGAGTAGAATCAATTCGTTTGATTTCCAGGTTAAAAATAAGAATTTCTCCTCAAGTGTCACGGACAAAATTAATTTCATCTACCTTTAAATGATGACTCTGATGGAAGTAAAGCAAAACTAACTAACCCAATAAGCAAAACTAACTGTGCATCGAACTGGAATGCACTTGGAGCCTTGACATTTTCTGTCGCATGATTTCAACCGTTTCCAAATGAAAAAAAGAAAATATGAGGTAAAATAGGAATAAAGAAAATAAGCCAAAAGAAGGAAGAATGAGTAAATTTTGGCCAAAATTCTAAGGAAGAATCAAAGCTAAACAAGAGTAATACGAACATTGTTGAACTTTTTTTAACATTAGAGGGTCTAAATTGGAGAAAAAGTGTACCTCTTTTTTTCATCAGCAAAATCAAACTTTTGACCGTTTATGAGAACACTTTCTACTTATTCTTTATTTATCCTTTTTTAATATTTTGTTTTTTTTTTTCAATTTTTAATCTCTTACTTGTCTCCATAAGTACGTACATTAGAAATATCTTATTGAAGTTTTTATGAAATTTATCGACGAAATTTTTGTTGATTACGAAGGAAGTTTACGAGTCACGAAAGAAAAATTTTGATTAAATTTTGGCTTATTGGGTATGTAATTGATTGTATTTGTGCGTTTGCGCAGAAGTGTGTGTAGGCAGGGTTGGAAACCCAATAAATACACATACTAATACATACATGTACGCATGTATGTGCATTAAAACCAATGGAAACCAATAAGTATAATGATTTTTCTGTAGCCATGTTAGTGCCGCAAAGCCATAAATTTTGTAGCTGTCACTCTTTAATGGAGCTGCCCTAAATTCATGCAACAATCAGCCACGGCGGCAGCACCAACATTCACTCGTACCCAAAAGAACCAACAACGAGTGGTACTATACAACACTCCCTGAAGTATGGCCGCCACAATGATCCGATGCGATACGGAATCAAATAGTAGGAATTTGGTTATGGGTGTCCTCCACTTTGGTCAACATCTACCGAAGCTAAGCTGGCCGTCCAAATAAGGCGAAAGGAAGTCGGGAGGAGAAATACGATAATTTATAAGTCGTAAAATGTGTCGCAATCAGACAATGAAACGAAAACCAGTCACAGCAAGAACAAAAATAATTAAAAATGAGAAAAAAGGCAAGAACTGACAGGCGAACATGCTGTGTATATGTGTGCACATGCATGCACAGTATATATACGCGTACATAAAGTGTACCGAGAAGTAGATATTTGGCATTGTTCAGAGAGGAGAGCAGCCAGAGATGAGGAGTAAACTGAAACATTCGCTTTAATAATAATATTTTTTTGGTACATGAAAAGGGAATGGATAATTTGGCAGAGGTAAATGTAAAAAGGGAGGAAATTCGCAAAGGAAACAAAAAAATGGTAGCAGTATCAGAATAATTCTACAAAATGGTTTTAACAACTCGGGGCTGTATAAAATTGTTGTTTCTTTCGCGCAATATTCTTCAGTTATTATTATTTTCTGTATTTTTCTAATACATGTAACCGACTTCAAACTATAGTCTGTTTTGTCGGCTAGTTATCCAATGGGTGTGTGTCGAAGCCATACTTCAGACGGTAAATTTGAATTTATGATAGGAACAGTATTTCTTATAGAACTAAGATAAAGCGAGAGGAATGTGACCTTATACTTGCAAATAAAAAAAATATTATTTATAAGTTGTATGTAGTTGCCATAGTGGCTGAATGGGTGGTACGTGACTACCATTCTAATACGATCGCCCCTCGGCAGGGAATGACAAACCTTCGAGTGTATTTCTGCCATGAAATGCTCCTCATAAAAAACGTTTGGAATTGGCTTAAAACTGAAAACCTCTCCATTTGTGAAACAATATCAAGACGCACAGCACCAATGTGAGGAGAAGCTCGGCCAAACACCCGAAAGGGGCGTATGATCATATTTAGTATAATGAATTAAAGTTCTATAGAAAAAACATTCATTCGCATACAATGCCCTCTTTTAAGGAGCTAATTTCTATTAGCGTAGGGTTGGGGATAAGACAATCGTTAGGAAAATAATATATCATATAATGTAGTTTTATAAGAATATATTTAAAAGTAGAGTTATATTGCTTGACTGGCCTTAAAAACCATAACTTTTACATATTAGCTTATATCGGAAATGCAATATCAGTACCATGACTAGTTAATTGCCATAGTACTACAATTTATTTCGTCCCATTTTTTTCCAGGTGCTTAAGTAACCAGTTTTTTAAGATTAAAGATAAAACCACAATTTTACTATAAAAAACTGCAGGACCACTGTTCCTGCACATTTTAAATAGTTATTTACTTATTAATCTACGCTATTTCTCGGAACCGAATCAGATGTGACTTTCGCTGATGTGTAGATGAATTTTATGAGCAGAATAAAGACTATTTTTGTATTTACATATACATACAGTGGCTCAATAAAGAACTCGGACAAACCTTAGTTAAAACTTTGTATAAAAAACACTGCTAAAATAAAGGCAATTTGAAACAATATTTTTCGATTTCTAAATGCTTTATTTATATAATTTAAGAAATAACAAAAACATAAGATAAGTCGTGTGCACTTCTTTTATAATAACAAAAAACTTTCAAAATGAGGAGAATTCACGTCAAAAAAGAACTTGGACATCTGGCATCACTTCGTAATTTCTGACAGTTTAAATGGGGGAATCCCATTTTTTAAATTATATATAGTCAATTGAGGAACGATCGACAGTTTTGGAAGTAAATTGTGTCAAGAAAATTGTGTCAAGTACGCATTTTCTGTTTTCTTTTTTGTAAAATGAGTCGACAACGTGTCCAAACTTCGGTGGAAGTGCGAAAAATAATTATTGAGCAACATAAAAATGGAAAAACCATGCGTGAAATCGGCAAACTTGTAAATCGACCGCGATCAACTGTATGTGACACCATAAAACGCTTTAAAGAAACAAAAACTGTAGAAAACAAAGTGAAAACAGGACGACCAAAGCTTTTTACGGACGCTAACGAGCGGTGGATAGTAAACCAAGTCAGAGCAAATCCTCATTTAAGTGCTCCAAAACTTACAATACAAGTTAAAGAATATCTTGAAATTGACTGCAATCCAGAAACTTTGCGATTAGTTCTAAGAAAAAACAACCTCAATGGCAGAGTCGCAAGAAAAAAACCCTACATTAGTAAGGAAAATAAAAACAAACGAATTAATTTTGCAAAAACCTATAAAAATAAGGACATTGAATTCTGGGAAGATGTGATATTTTGCGACGAAAGCAAATACAACATATTCAGATCAGATGGGCAGTCGTATGTATGGAGGAAGCCAAATGAGGAGCTGAAAGAGAAAAACCTGCGTGCCACTGTTAAACACGGTGGCGGTTCAGTGATGGTTTGGGGATGTATGTCCGCCTCCGGACCCGGAAATCTTTGTTTTGTTGATGGCATAATGGATCACAAGCAATATCTTTCAATTTTAAAAAGAAATTCAATTCAAAGTGCTGAAAAATTGTGTATAAAGCAACAATTTTATTTTTACCAAGACAATGACCCCAAGCATAAGGCGCTTGATGTTCGCTTGTGGTTGATGTATAACTGCCCGAAAGTGCTCGAAACTCCACCACAGTCCCCTGATATAAACGTCATTGAGCATTTATGGGCGCATTTGGAGAATAAACTCAAAAATCACAAAATTTCAAACAAAAAGGACCTCGAAGCTGCTCTTAAGGACGAATGGGCTAAAATTGATCCTTCCGTTTGCAGAAATTTGGTGGAGTCAATGCCGAAACGACTAAATGCTGTTATTAAATCCAAAGGGTTTCCCACAAAATATTAATTTTTATTTTTATTGGCTTTTAAAGTAAAATTAATTTCCATGTCCGAGTTCTTTTTTGGCGTGAATTCTCCTCATTTTGAAAGTTTTTTGTTATTGTAAAAGAAGTGCACACGACTTATCTTATGTTTTTGTTATTTCTTAAATTATATAAATAAAGCATTTAGAAATCGAAAAATATTGTTTCAAATTGCCTTTATTTTAGCAGTGTTTTTTATACAAAGTTTTAACTAAGGTTTGTCCGAGTTCTTTATTGAGCCACTGTATATAAATATATATTATATTATATAATTGGCGGATATAGAATGTATACTATCCTAATATTTATGTTGTTGTTGTTGTTGTTGTTGTAGCAGTAATAGAAGCCCCGTCAGTGTAGAGTATATCACCGGTCATCTTCGTCAGGCTCATCTAAAGGTAGGCCCAGGAAACATGCTGTTTCGACAGGTTTGATCCAGAGGGAGAGGGGTGTTAGATGAGTGAAGTGAAGGGGTGCAGGTGTCTGCAAGGGTGAAACCTACGGTAGCACCCTAACAGGAACTGCTTGCTGAGCAGTGTGTTATGCTCCTTAACAGGTAGCATATTGCCCTCGTTATGAAGGTGTTGTATTGGGGGCATCAGGAGGCAGCCCGTCGCTGTCCGAATAATTGTGTTTTGTCATGTCTGGAGCTTTATCCACTGCGTGTCACGGGTTCCAGGCGACCAGACAGGCGCAGCATGGTTTAGAACCGGCCGGCCAGTTCTTTGTCTTTGCCCCAAGTGCTGCCGGCAAGCGATTTGAGGAGCTTGTTGCGATTTTGGACTTTAGTGGCAATTGCGGATGTGTGCACAGAGAAGGAGTTACACGAAAAAATTTGACAGTGACTTCGACAGTTACACGAAAAATTTCGGGATTGTTTACCGTCGGAATTGATGTGTCCAGGTGGTAAAGAGGGTCGCAGTGGACTCTGTGGGGGAAAGTTGAAGATTCCTTGCAGTGAAAAAGCGAGAAAGGTCGGTGAGATAGCTGTTCACTTTGGAGCACAGGCCATCGATGTCATTGCCCGACGCCATTATCGTGCACTCGTCAGCGTACGTGACCTGGGGGACTCCCTCTGGTGGCTGGGAGAGTTTCGAGATGTAGAAGTTGAAGGGGAAAGGACACCAGCCTGCGGAACACCTTGCTTAATCTTCCTCTGTTTAGATGTATGGTCACGAAAAATCACTGACGAGTGACGATCGCTCAGATAGTTGGCGGACCACCTCTTCAGCCCTGGCGGGAGTGGCGACTGATAAATGTCATCTAGTAGCGTGGAATGGCTGACTGTGTCGAAAACCTGCTTCAGGTCCAACGCTACTAGGACAGTCCTCTCGCTGGGGCGGTTTTGGTTAAGCCCGCGGTTTATCTGGGAGTTTATTTATCATATGACTCGACTCACATTTAAAACATACCATCTTGATTAAAATACTCCGCCAGGTGTCGCTCTAAGTCAACTGATTTGAGTTCTATTTTTGTTTTTGTTAGGTTGCAATATTTGTGATTAACATTCCTACCAAAATTGTATCGCCATTGCTTGACATTTGTAAAAGTTACACTATCTGGAGTGAATCTACCTCTGTACTTGTATTGGATTTGAATTTGCAACAACGAGATTGAATTAAATTTTGCATTAAAAATGGATTTAATAGTTCGAAAACCTTAGACATGGTGAGAAACTATTTCAGCAATGATAAATCAATAAATTGAAAGAAAAGTTTTTAAATAACCGCAAATTAAAAACTTTAACATTCCTTATGGATCAATTCTGGACATTTTAGTTAATGATTTGGGTTTGCACCGCGTTTCTGGAAAGTTGATTCAGAAAGGCCTGAATTTCATGCAAAAAAAGGGAGCGCGTTGATATCATTAAAGACACGATTTCCAAGGCTGAAACCGACACAATTTTCATCAAACGCTTCATTACTAAAGACGAGATGAGTGCGACACGCAATCCAGACATCAGACGAATGAGTGGAGTGCTCCGAATGAACCAAGACCAGAAAAACCATGTCGTTTTCAATTCAAAAAGAAAGCAATACTCACGGTTCTTATGGATTACAATGATTTTGCTTACCAGGAATTTTTGACAGAAGGTCAGAAAATAATAAAAACTATTATTTGGGCTTTATTGGACGCTTACATTAAGCAACTCGCGGAAAAATAAAGAGTTTGGGGGAAATCAACGTGGATCTTGTATCATCACAACTCACCATATCATCGCACAGTGCCATTATTGTCTGTGAATTTTTGACAAGAACGCTACGAATACCATCCAACAGCCTTCGAATGGCTCACTGCGATTTTTTCTCACTTTGATCGAGTCCAACAACTACATAATTTTTACAAAAAAAGTCTGCTAAGTTGACTCAATAATTTCTACTAAATAGGAAACTCCTAATTGTAAGAAGGACCCTTGTCTTTTACATATATCATTTCCATAAGACTTCAACCGAGAAAAGTCTGTTATTGTCAAAATATCATATGATTCTAAAAACACTGTAAGGGCCACCCTGTATTAAATATAACAAAGTAGACACCTTTACTGCTACGAGTAAAAGCTATTACGCTATTATTATTCTATTATGAAACAACGTACCGAAATTATTGTTGGCTTGTGGTTATAGTCATACCCACTATAAAGGGGGCACACACAATCGATTCCACTTAATTGTTTTTTCGACCTGCCGACTTTAGCGCATGACAATAGTAGGAACCTCATATAATTGGAAAACGTTGACCTATATTAATCCACTAATTTTTGTGAAAGCTTCATATTTCATGAGAGTTCTGAAAAAGTGCGGAAATACTAGAGCGACCCTTAAATGCATGACTTTCTCGTTTTGAAAATTTTTCATCATAAAGAAAGAGTACCGTTCGCAAAGTCTTACAGAAATTATTAAATTATATATTTTTGAATCATTCTCTATTCTAAATCGCTAAATGAAATTTTTAAGAAACAAATGGACACAAGTTTTCCTTCTTCAGTGTACAAAACAAAATGCTCAAGTCAATGTATTGGGGGATAAGTTCATAGCGTTTTTATATTTTCTTTTATTTTACAATGATTCGTTTGATATGTGGCAAAGGGTAAGTATCCATTCGATAGAACTCTTTTTGCTCTACAAAACTATGTTAACTGTATTTTTGAGTTATATAATTTTTTATTAATTTTGAGGCTTAGAAATGGAATACCCATGCAAAAATCATCCGCCGCCATCATCCATCCGGCATCCGCCGTATTCTCCGGACCTTGCACCGACCGATTACCATCTTTTCCGCTCCCTGTCATACCATATGAAGGGCATTAACTTCGGTTACAAAGAGATCCTTGAAAACTGGCTCAACAACTTCTTCGACACCAGACCAGCCGATTTTTGGTGGAACGGCATCAACAAATTGGTCGAGAGGTGGGAAGAGGTTGTAAACAGCAACGGCGAATATATAATTGATTAACTTATTGATATAATTATTGTTTTTTGTTTAAAAAAAAGTCTAATATATATTTACATACGTACATACATTCAGCCCGATTTCAAGAAAATGCGCTAAAAAACGCAAAAAAGACTCACATTGGGCAAAAACCAAGAGTAAATTCACGAAATTTTATAAAGAGTACGTAGCCAAATGTCAGCCAAATGAATTCAATCGTTATTTCTTGGCAAAGTAGTAAGTGAAGCGTTGCGAAGAGTTTGTTGCCAAATCGCTGAGTTAAAACTGATTCATTTTGATGGAGTAGAAATAGTGCAAAGTTTATATTATATTGTAATACTTACCTATGTGCATACATATGTATATGTTCAGTTGGGCAAAGTTGCAATTTAACCATAAAAAAAAAATGCGACATTAGCTTTCATTTTAGTTAAGTGAGTTTTTCAGTTAAACGGAATGAAACTAAGCGAAGTTCAATGTTTGTATGTATATGAATATCTATGTGAATATATAGTGACTGGGCCGTGTTCATGTTAATGAAATGGAAATTGCGCACGAAGAGCTAAACCCGATTTGATAAGTAATACTGCAGTTTTATTTCTAATTGAAAATTACACGGTTCGTGCAAAACGGCTGCATTTCATCAGCTTATCTGATTTGCACCTTTGAGTGTATTCAAATGAATTTAATGATAGGATTTGGCTATGCGAACTTAAATTTATATACTACTTAGGGGCGTTAATTCACTGCCATTAGATACACTTTGAATCATCGCGAACAGAAAATTGCGATTTAAACAGAGTGTCTGGGATAAGGAATTGCAAAAATGAAAAAGGGAACGGTGAAACGCAATTGCGTAGAGTAAATTTTTATATAGGGATTTAATTGAAATTAGCCGAAGGCCATAGTAGCCAATGCTTTAGCTCTTTAAGTGAAATAATTATTTATAATTGTTACTCTTTTAATAAAAAAAAAAAAATAAAATAAAAAAAATGTAGTGGTCTCGGTGGTCTGGAGCTCGAAAACTTAGGGTATTTTCAGGAATTGTTTTTACAATAAAAAAATAAAAAACGATATTTAAATTTTTTAGGCGTTTTATTTAACTTCTTTTACATACAAAAAGGAAAAAAAATAATTATAAATTATAAATTAATTTTAATCATTTAAAAAATGGCGCTGAAGTTGACCCTCTCGAAAAACTGGACCTAGTCGGTGTTGTCCATTTTGGTTCTTCTATTTATCTGAAATACAAAAAGCAAACAAATTATTAATAGTATAACTGTAGCTATGTCCCGCTACTAGAATAAAAAAAAATTTGACAAAATGGCGCGGTTTTAAATTTTACACTCTAAAAATCTAAATAATTGAAATAATAATATGATTATAGTACGGCGATAGCCATTGATGTTGTGAACAACATATAATATTAAAATTTCAGACGATTCGGTTAATAGCTTTTTATTTGACAACACCAAAAACTCGTTTCGAGATAATTGACCGCTCTCTACCTAGTTAATGGGCTGTAGAAGCTATAATATTGAGAATTTCAGTATGAAAATTTCATAGTATATTCTTAAGATACTATACTTTCGAAATATCGAAAAAACAAAAAAAATCGATTTTTTGAAATTTCTAGACCAGCGGGTCTCCTTAAATTTTTTTAGAAGTGTGGCTATAAAGTTTTCATACATATATGGCTTTAATTTTGTTTGTGAGGATTTAAAGATTGTACTAAATGGGAATAACACGTCTTTGTCTGGTCTTGTACATTCAATCCAACTTGATCAAATCAGCTTTAGTCTTTCTTAAATCGTCTGTTTTTGCAATCATTGATTGGCATATAAAACTAAGCCCAAGTGATTTTCACTGAGTCCAACAAATCACGCCAGCTGGAGTTTTGTATTCATTCGCCAATTCACTGCAACGTGTCTATGTTACAAGAGTTCGTGTGAGTGAAGCTCACTAATTACATGAAATATTAAATAATATGTTACATATAACAAGTTTCTTTTAATAATGATGGCCTGTCAATAGGCAATGGAAAATTACCGGGGGCATCTCTGCAACAAAAGGTATGCAACAAATTAGAAGAGAAGAGCGGCGAAAGAATAAATAAATAATGTACGTGCTAAGGTCAACATGAAGTTCTAAAATTTTATCGCTCCATAGTCGGCGATATTCGCCGTAAGCAATGTGTGTAATGAAGGACTTTTAAAGTGTAGATTTTGGTCGCTGAGAGAACAGCAACAACAATGTTGGCTCACTACCAAACGTACTTTTCTTATACTTTAAAATATCTGCCAAAAGATATTTGAGTGCGCAATGCAAATACTCTGACTGCAAGTATGAGCCTCAGTTTATTTCACTTTTTCTAGGTTTTGCTTACAGGGTACAAACAAATATAGATATGTTTATATAATTAGTAGGTATATGAGGTATGGTATACAAATTATGTAGAAGCATTTTTCATGATGCAACAAGCCACTTTTGCTAGCAAGTTGCGATCGCAAGTTGACGGTAGTCAAGCAACTTCAAACTGCTTTCGCTGCTTCAAAGTGTTGGATTTTTTATAGCTTCTAAGTTTAATTTAGTATTAACAAACAAATAAATCTAACTACTTAAGAGAGTTTTCTTGTCTTATTAATTAGCTTTTTACTCCTAACCTTCAATTGGATGGTGGCAGCGGTGTGTGAGGTGTATAAAAATATAAGTAGGTACACACTATGGTTTTTGGCCAAGATTTAGCCGAAATATCATTTTCTAAAAGGACAGTTCACAATAAAGTGCAATTGACCTGGCAGCACGGCATTTCTCAAGTGTGATTACATATATACAATACATATTTAGTTGTTCTGTTGCTTTGGTAATTTGCAAACGTCATAAGGCAAGTGTGCTGACTGCTTGTTCGCCATCACACCCATTCGCTTCGCTTCTTTATCCAGTTTAGAAGGTAGTACTAATGGCACAGTTGTTGAGGTTGATGACATAAATATCGTCGGCGTACGCCAGCAATTGTGTGCTGTTGTAAAACATGTTGCCTGAGCAGCAACATTGGGAATTGGGAAGTTCTTCCCAGTTCCGACAAAGTTGCTGGAAATGCTTGATAGCCGTATTAAACTCTCAAAGTTGCCGTCAGTTTTACGTCTAGCTCAATCAAAAAAATTTTTTTAAGATTAACGCATTGAACACTTCTTCATGCCGGAAATGTGGTTTTAGTTAGGAGTCTTAGCTTTATTCACTGCTGCAAATGTGATGCCAGTTTGTCTTATAGATAAATAACCGGTGCGATTTATAGCGGACTGTCGGGCACAATGGGTGCACATTTGACTGAGAAGTTTTTTTTTTGTTGTCGGGAACTAGCAAGTGCAGCACTCAGACATGAATTAAGTCCATTGTACTACACTTGGATTCCCTATAAATTTTCTTTAAAATTTTCTTTAAATCTACCTGATCTCCGAAGAAATCTGAGTAGATCTTGCGATGCTAACAAGAAACCAAAATGGTCGCTTCTTAACACATCAGTGCAAAAGACCTCAAACCTGATTCGAGCGAAGGCGGGGCAGATGCACTGGAAGTGGTCCGCCGTCTCATCCTCCTCTTCACAAGCTGGGCAGAGTACACTGTCTGAGATGCCCAACCTTTCCATGTGCTTCGCCCACAGAAAGTGGCCCGTCATCAGTGCAACCAGCCGTCTGCAGTCCCCTCTGCTTAATGACAGAAGGGTTTGCGACAGTCGATCAGACATGATAGCTAACATAAGTTTAGTCCATCTGCAGCCTCTCTCAGCCTGCCAAGCTCGTTTGTGGGTGGTAGTTACCCATTTGTTAACCGTGGCTGTGATGGCCGCAGAGTGTGGCAAAACGGGCTCTGGGCCGAAGAAGTTGGCCTCAGGGCCCATCTTAGCTAAGGAGTCAAAGGTCTCGTTACCCGCGATACCTACGCGTCCCGGGACCCATGCTAGCATCAGGCTATTATGTCTACCGACATAGTTTAGCCTGGATTTACAGGACTTGACTACCCCTGATGTGGTTGGAGGGCTGTCTAAGTCCATAAGCGCAGCTTGGCTGCCGCTGCAGACACATATAGATCTGGCTCTCCATCGGTTTTCCACAACAAAGTTCATCGTTTCTTGAACTGCATACACCTCCGCTTGAAACACAGATGCATGTATTCCAAGAGCAAAGTGCAGTTTTGTCCCGCTGGATTCCACGTAGACCCCAAAGCCGGATCCATGCTCGGTCCAGGAGCCATCCGTAAAAATGCGAAAACAGTGTTTGCCGGGCTCATTTTCTGAGTGTTAGGAGAAGTTAGTTACATCTCAGTTCGGCTATTTCCTCTGTGCTTCAATAAACAAAGTTTCCTTAGAAAAGGTCGGAATTGCTTTATTGTGCGAATACGTACCCTAACCTTATAGAGGTTGCCCTGAAAGTTTGTGATTGAAAAGTTTGAACAGCTATCGAAATACTTGTAAGATATATGTATTCATCTTAATTAGCGCGATAGCCGCTACGCGATTTTGATCGAGTTTATTTCTCGTGCTAACCGACGCCAGTTGGGCACACAAAAAGAAGGCATGTCCTTCTCCACCTGATCTTTCTGACGTAGAGGTGGCCTTCCTCTTCTTCTGCCCCCCCAGCTGGTACCGCATCGAATACTTTCAGAGCCGCAGCGTTTGTATCCATTCGAACGACATGATATAGTCAACGTAGCCGCTGAATCTTTATTCGCTGCGCTTTGTCAATGGCGTCGTAAAGCTCATCGTTCCATCGCCTACGATATTCGCCGTTGCCAACGTGCAAAGGTTCAAAAATCTTACGCAGAATCTTTCTCTCGAATACTCCAAGCTTCGCTTCATCGGATATTGTCATCGTCCACGCTTCTGCGCCATACGTTAGGACGGGCATGATGAGAGACTTGTAGAGTGTTAGTTTTTTGTCGAGATTTGCCTACCTAGTTCAAAGTAGCACTTGTTGGCAAGAGAGATTCTACGTACTTCGTTTTGTCCTCGTTCACCACCACCGAGGACCGCTTGACCGCGTTCCTACTCCAATTTGTGGTGTGCATCTTGATGTTGTTCCACAAATGGAGTTTTAAGCCGCCTCCGAACGACAGATGTTTTTTTATGAGGAGTTTTTTCATGGCAGAATTGGAGGTTTGTAATTACCTGAGGGTGACCGCTATTATAAAAAAAGTTTTCTTTCATTTGATATACTTGGCACTTCCGAATGAAGATAAGCTCCAATTCGTTCGGCTACGGTGGCCGACGTGTGTCGAACTTCATCCAAGTAAAGCAATGGGGGAATGGAAAGTATATACAATTTTTTTTCTTGCAAAACATTTTGTTTAAATTTTGCAAGTGTGCAATTTATAATAATTATAAGAGAGTCCAACTTTACAGGTTTCCCTGATGAGAAGCCGAATATTTTATTTATATTAATATATTTATTTTAATATAAAATATTATTTCTGCTGGTAGTTATGTATGCTTATGTGTAAGTTTTTGAATAAGTTGATACGAGTATAAGCTTATTTTACATGCAGGCATATAACTGCATGCTATGTTTTGGGTGTTAACATTTTTGAAACTTTTTCCTATTTGTTAATTTATATTAACAACACTTGTGTGTGTGATTGTCAGATGTCTTATGAACGTAACTGCATACTTGTATCTGCGCTCTTACGCCCATTGGTTTCTTGCTTGCCAATGGTAACTGTGAATATGCATATTCTATAGCTGAGAATCTGCCGCTGTTGTCGTCAACGAGGGTCGACGAGTGGCACGAAAAGTACCACTCATGCTGCAAATTCCAACTAAAAACTACGAAGTCCAAAATCAGCGACGAGCATCCAAGTATGCAATTTAGCAAGATGAGTTGTGTATGTGCAGTACGCCTATAGTCGGTCGACGTGATTGAAGCGGAAAATTCCAAGAAATTTAATTTTCAATGCCAATGTTCGTGACTCCAGTGAAGCATTGAAGCAGTAGTAAAGTATTGGCAGAGAGCTTAAGGGGGAGTAAAGGAATTGGCAGCGACGTCTACCTCGAATCACTGATTCGATACATGCCATGAAGAAGCCGTAAAGCCGTTAGAAATGGAACCGGTTGTAAGCTACGGACACATTCGAGCGTTTAATGGGCTCTAAATACCATGTTAGAATCAATTACGGGTATTCAGAGCAGACTAACTTCTTATCCAAAACCTAAAACTTAACATATTGACTTATTGTAAACAGAGGTGCTCAAACTTTGAACGTTCGTTATAAATACCACACATGTTTGGTTGCACATAGGTAATTCGAATATGTAATATATAAATCGAGCTAGTAGACACATGCAAAAGTTAACACCAACCATTTAATGGGTTAGTAAAAAGTGATTGTTTGAATAACAAAGAAGGTCCATGTCTCACTTGACAACTATCAAAGAGATTTGGATATTTTATCTGTTTGATGCGCCGCTGAGTAATTTTTGTATGTATGCTATATACTAGGCTGTGTATGACAACTAACAAAACAGATTGATGATTTTAGGTCTGGACTAAATTCAAACGTAGTACGATGTCGAGCATTAGATATGCATAGGGACCTCTTTGGGGCAATAAATAAAAAATCACCTAAGAATGAATGTTTTTCATCATCTCGTTCGAGATATATTATATAAAATTGAAAAAATTGATATTTGAAGGGGGGGAATAAAAGGTCGAGCCAAGGAGCACCAGGAGATTTGGTGGCTCCTAATACACTCAGGCTAAAAAGGCCATTGTATTTAAAGCTCTGGAAAGGGGGTAGATAGTCAAGGAGGGAAGGAGAAAAGTATCAGAGAAAGTGATAGGAAAGAATAGAGACAGAGTTAGAGATCGTTAGTTCTGAGAGAATTTTCCAGATTCTTTGGCACATCTGTATATATCCTCCAGTTTTAGAGAGTGAATATTAAAACCGGAACCCAAAACTCGTAGCCGTGCCCTAGCAAAGGCAGAACACTCACAGAGAAAGTGCTCAGTGCTATCCGCCTCCTCCAAGCATGACAGGCACACTGGGTCCTCAATGATCCCAATGGAGGTCATATGCCTACCCCATGGGTTGTGTCCTGTAATGATACCGACCATCAACCGAATGTCTTTCCTTCTAAGTTTTAGTAGAAAGTTTCACAGTTTTCTGTTCGGACTTGTCACAAAACACTTTGCAGTTCTGCAGCGTTCTAGACCGGACCATCGCTCTTTATGTAGATTGCCTACATAATCGCTGATCCAATTCATGATTCCTGCGGAACTGATTCCGATTATTGGCTCTGTCCCGTATAGGGGCACCGCTGATCCACGGTTGATCAATTCGTCGGCGATTTCGTTTCCTTGAACACCGGAGTGTACTGGAACACATATAAGTACAAGCCTGTTTTGTCTTGCGATAGAATTGAGCTTCTTCTTACATTCTTTAACAATTTTTGAGGTTTGCTTCGCGTTCTCCAGGGCCTTCAGTGTAGACTGACTGTTACTGAAAACTCCAATCTGTTTCCCGCTCCATCTCCTCTCGACTATCCATTCGGCTACTTTCAGGATGGCAAAAACTTCTGTTTGGAAAACAGTTGCCATTTCCCCCATAGCATAGTCATATTTATTACTATTGGTTAAGTACCATCCGGCTCCAGACCCTATTTCATTCTTGGACCCATCGGTAAAGAAAATATCCGTCAAACCTCTCTGCATGCATTCTGGATTGCTCCATTGCTCAAGCAATGGAAATCTGTCATCAAATTTCCTTCCAAATGAAACTGTGGGTATCAGGTTGTCTTTAGGTGACAAAAACAGAGGATACTGCTCAGATAGCATCTTAAAGATTTCTCTGTCTCCCGAAGTTCCGTCTTCGTGCCAGAAACCATATTTATGGAGTCTACACATTGCTTTTATTGCAAAAGGATTAGTACAATAAAAGTTGAATTAGTTATGACGTATACCGATTTGAAGTCTCAGAAAAACGCTTTAAACAAGAGCAGGTAAAGAAACATGGAATGGAGTAATAGACGCTCCGATTGGCTTGAAATTTTGGCACAATATATAAAAAATATATGTAAAACAAAGTTCACTGTCTGATTCAATATAGTCCAATCGAGTCCAAATGTATGAACAACCCCCACTAACTTTTGACGGCCGATCCACCCATGTCAGTGGCACACCCCCTGGAACTCCCCTGGGGGGTTCCCCATACAATCATTTCAAACAATCACCATTTTTGGCCTTTACATGAGAAAATAAACTAAAAAGTTCGACCAAAATTGGGGGACATCAGAATTCGTTTTAGAGGTATGGTTCCTTCGGCAAAGTTTCTTATTTTGATCCCTAGAATATGATTTTCAAAGAGCAATGGGCGATTTTTTGCCTCCCCACAAATCGACCCGGCCTAATATATATATATATTAGGTTGTGCAACGTCTATCCAAACAATAATAATAACCATATTAGCTTAGTCTGTTCCACTTTCTGTTGAATCGGTTACATTGTGAAAGGTTCCCACTAATGTGTAGCACCAGGTGACATTTTACCTATTATCATCGTCGCCACATAAAGTTAAGAATTTAAGTGTTAAGTTTCTAGTGAAGACAGCTTGGAGTTCTTTTGCAAATAAGAGAATGAGCGATGAATGAGCTGCCCAACCCATACTAAAATAGTAACAGCAACACAAATGCATCCCAAGTGGCATCCATATGAGCATTATGAAAATACTGCTACTGCATTTTATTTATATGGAATATAATATGTACATATATGTTTATATACAATATATGGTATATATTAAACCCCAAGAATTTAAGTTATTTAAGAGGTCACAATTTTATCTTCTATGAAGACTGGACTAAAGAAGAAGAATTCGATCGAATTCGCGGCTACCTTACAATATTTTACAGCAGTTCCACTACTGGGTACTATGCGTGTACGAGTGTGTATGCTCTTTATGAGCGGAAATAAAAAGTTTACGGTACTGACCGTAACCGCTTTTGTTGAAGGTATTGCTGGTAAGGCTATTTCATGCGACGTGCATAGCAAGTGAAAAGATGAATTGGTGCAACTATTTAAACTATTTGTGATTTGTAGCATTTTTATGAGATACGACTGCAAGTTTGAGCTCACATAAAATTGCTCAACTTGAAGGTGTGCATGAAGTACGTATGTATGTAAAAATATTTATTCATTATACTAATACGTTTTTAGCTTTTCAAAGAAACTATATATAATTAATATTGTTGCTCAGTAAGCTGCTCATGGAACTTCAATGTATAAATTTAAATTAATGTATATTTATTGTAAATTGGTAAGGAGAAATCTCAAAGTTGATAATAATTGAGCGCAAACAAAAAATGATATAATATATTGTATAATATCACATTTTATTTTTAATATAAAAAAATAACACTTTTTTAATTTAACAAGCACCTTAAATATTTGGTAACTTAATGCTTTGAAACAAAAAAAAATTTAGTTGTTTTCTCTAGTTGCCACAAATATGTAAGTACATACCCACGTGGACGTATACGTATTTAATTAACTAATAGGAAAATATTTAGCTGGGCGTCAAGCAAAGTATTGTCTGCCAATTTTAAGAGAGCAACTATGTTTATTTTCTGAGATAATGTTTCTCTTTATGTACATATGTATTTGAGCAGATACTGTTCCTGCAATATGCAATTATTGTTGTTGTGGTTATGTTTCATGAATTAGAGCCACAATGCGATAAAGCAATAACTCAATAAAATTTTGGCACGCCCAATTATCTAACAAATAAGTGGTCATAAAGTTTTATGGCTGATACTCGCACAAGAAACAAATTAAGTGTTAGGGAAATTGAAAATAAATTGCAGCAAATGAGGTACAAGTTGTCGAACATCTGCGCACACAATCGATATTTATTGTACATGTTCACTTCCGTTTACTTTTAATTTTTTAACGGAATTTTCAACTGCCCACAAAAGTTTTAAACTTTTTAACAATGAAATATTACTTTATATTAATTCATAAAATCTAAGGTTTTTTTGGCGAGACTCAGTCCTATTCCTTTCCATTTGATCATGCGATCATAGCAGCGCTTTGCAGGTTGATGTGTCAGGGGCAGGGCCGTGGAGAGAGTATTCGGGCCCCGGGGGAAACTTGAGATGCGGGCCCCTTCAAATTTTTTTTATTTATCAAAATGCATATTATGTTATAGTGATATAACATTTAAACATTGAAAACCTCATTGATACAATTTTTGATAGAGTTAATTATGAAATATTGATTAAAATGAATTTTAGAAAACTCTTCAGCAGATCTGAAATAAAAAACGCAGCTGAAAAAAGTTAAAATTTTTTATTCATTTTGTGAGCCTTACAAATATTTGAAAATGACTGCCACGATGCTTAGAATTTTGCTTTTCTTGCTTTAGCTGAGGCCCGCCCCCCCCTCTCGTCGGGCCTGGTCAGGGGAGATATGTGATAAGGATTCTATGTGCAACTGATTGCAGGTGATACTACGATTATCTAAGTCACAATTTTAAAATTTTGAAATTCAGTTTCTCATAATCAACCGGTAAACTAAATGACAGCAAGTTTATCTTAAAAAAAATCAGTAACCTTAATTACTTCCATGGACAATTTAAATAATTTTAGTATTAAAATTTTCTTAATTATACATTTTTTGGAACGGAATTTAACTTCCTTCACATTGTATTTCGATTGGTTCAAAGGGGATCTCAAGTTTCAAAAAATGTTCTTTGACAGTTTTGTGTTTGATGATACCTGAAATAAGGGTAGAAAAAGATAAAACTCAATAGATTCTTCGTTGCATTACGTCTACAGTGAAAAGTTTGAGCAAACTGCAAAAAAATGTATGCTGTTTACAGACCCAATACAGTGTCAACTGTAAAATTGTTTCTGTATTTTATGTTTTCTAGCCTTTCTAGCCTAATTTCGCTTTATTTATAGCGGAGATATCACATCTTCTTCTTTTTGGGTATTAATTTCATTTTCAATACCAAACTACCTTTAATGAAGAGTAATACTATATGAGTAGCAAGTTTCATTGAATGTGCCAGACGTTGCTCGTGTTATGGGACAAGCATGGCTAAATCGACTTCTCTCACAATTTGAAAACGTAAAATGATAGTATATAATATATTGGTAGACGAAAAAGTCTTTTCGTATTTTGTTAATAGATGTCTTTGGAGTCATCTACCTCCAGTGCTACCAATCACATTGTGTCATATAATTTTGTGTTAGAAAGGTGACATTTTAAGCTTCATTTAACCAAAAAAAATTAAATTCGGAGAAGTTGAAAAAAAGTTATAACTGTTCAAAAATGAGTGAAAATAATGAAGAAATTAGCTATATTTTGAAATTTTTGTATAAAAAAGGGAATAATGCCACGCAAGCCTCCAATGAAATTTGTGAAGTATACGGAGATGATGCTGTATCAGTTCGTGTAGCACAACAATGTTTCGCTCGCTTCCGTTCTGAAAATTTCGGTGTGAAAGATGCACCTCGCTCTGGTCGACCTATCGTTGAAAAAGTCGATGAAATTATGGAAAAGATTGACCAGGACCGTCACATAAGCTGCCATGACATCGCCAAGGCACTAAACATTCATCATCAAACGGTTTTGAACCATTTAAAATAGGCTGGTTACAAAAAGAAGCTCAATGTTTGGGTACCTCATGAATTGTCTGTGAAAAATTTAATGGACCGAATTAACATCTGCGATTCTTTGCTAAAACGAAATGAAATCGAACCATTTCTGAAGCGAATGGTAACAGGAGACGAAAAGTGGATCAAATACGACAATAATGTGCGAAACAGATCATGGTGCAAGGGTGGTGAAGCTCAACAAATGGTCGCAAAGCCAGGATTGACGCCTCGAAAGGTTATGCTGTGTGTTTGGTGGGATTGGAAACGAATCATCCACTATGAGCTGCTCCAGCCTGCTCGAACGATTGATTCTACACTTTACTGTCAACAACTGATAAGACTGAAGCAAGCAATCGAAAAAAAAACGGCCAGAACTGATCAGCAGAAAGGGCGTCGTCTTCCATCAGGACAACGCTACGCCACACACATCTTTGATGACTCGGCAAAAACTGGGAGAGCTTGGCTGGGAAGTTTTGATGCATCCACCATATAGCTCTGACCTTGCACCATCGGACTACCATTTGTTTCGGCCAATGCAGAACTCCCTTAATGGAGTAAAGTTGGCTTCAAGGGAATCCTGTGAAAATTACTTGTCGCAGTTTTTCGCCGAGAAATCACAAAAGTTTTACACTGATGGAAACATGTCTCTAGAAGAAAAATGGCAAAAGGTGGTCGACCAAAATGGTACATATATGGTTTAATAAAGTTCATTATAAATATAAAAAAAAATGAGTTGACGTTTGATTAGAAATACGAAAAGACATTTTCGACTACCATATATATTATATAATTGGCGCGTACACCTTTTTTGGGTGTTTGGCCGTGCTCCTCCTCGTATTTGTGGTGTGCGTCTTGATGTTGTTCCACAAAATGGAGGGACCTACAGTTTCAAGCCGACTCCGAATGGCAGATATTTGTATGAGGAGCTTTTTCATGACAGAAATACACTCGGAGGTTTGACATTGCCTGCCGAGGGGCGACCGCTATTAGAAAATTTTTTTTCTTAATATTGGTGTTTTCACCGAGATTCAAACCAACGTTCTTTTTGTGAATTTCGATTGGTAGTCACGCACCAACCCATTCGGCTACGGCGGCCGAAAACAGAAATTTTGCTGAAATGAATTTTTTCCCTTATAATCTGATAGATAATTGCATGACATTTAATATATAACATTTTTGAATATAACGCGGGATATATGTCCGCAGAGACTACGAGTTGCATGGTCCGATCAGTACAATTTTGAGTACATTTTCCAATAAATTTTAGGAAGAAAAGTGAGGAAGAAAACATATCCCAAGCCATTGCTAAAAGTTCAACGACTCTCCGGGCTTTGCATTTCGGGAGCTATGAAATCAATTCCAACGGCAGTTCTCGAGGGTATCTTGAACCTAACACCGTTTGATCTCTATGCGCAAAATCGGGCTGCAAGCTCAGCTGTGAACTTTCTCTAGAACTTTCGCACAAAGCTATACTACTGGGAATGCCAGAGTCAGTTCAGACTATATAGTTTCAGTTACAAGTTCGGGAAAACCGCTAAAGATCGTTATCGAAGACGATGGCGATGGATGGCGTTACGAGAAGTAGTTCCATTAATGTATTTACCGATGGATCAAAAATGGAAGAGGAGCGCTGGCATATATTGTGCGGAACTAATCATCAAAAAGTTATTTAAACTACCTACCTATTACACTACGTTTCAAGCTGAGATATTTGTTGTTAAGAAAGCATCAGAGTTTGTATGTACAGATGCAACAATTAACTGCGCAATAAACTTCTACGAGGATAGCCAAACAGCTATAAAAGCCATACAATCAGACAGTCCATGAATGCAATGAAGCAATTAACAAGCTCGCTCGTAGCCGCAGACTTTATGTATTGATTTCCGAGGCATAAAGGCATAGAGGGAAATGAGAAAGTGGACGAAATAGCTAAAGAAGGCGTGAGACTTGCAGGTACTTAAACCCTTGCGCACAATTCAAAAAGAACTAGAGGAGCTCATGTTAAGAAAGACGAAAGGCAGATGGTTTAGTTCGTTTCGCTATAAAAACAGGACTCTGATCTGGTATCGCTATGGACCAAAATGGTCTCTGCGTAGCCGTATGGCATCAACGACGGCTTAAATATTGGCTTCTAATACTGCAAGAGTTGCTGGTAAGAGCTCTGAATGGTTCACGGACGAATAGCTTAGCCAACTCCCTAAATGAGCCTCGGGCGTTTACCATCTGGCGGTTGCCATCTCTACCTAACTTAGTCCAAATGAGGCTAAATAATATTGCTCCCCCAAATATAAGTATTTTTTCTCTCCACAAAAGCGAAATCAGTGCAATATTTTGCGAAATCAATGGACAAATATCGAGTTTGAAATTATACAATAATACACTTGTATATGAGCCGTTTTCTTTGAAAGTGGTGTAAGTCTATTTTATATTATATGGATATATTTAAGGGCTTGCATTTGAATGGTTTGAAAAATATTGGAATATGTTAAAGCACTGATTTATGTTTTTTAAATATTAAATGGATTTAAATTTATAATGTAATCATTGTTTAAGTGTGATTAACAAAAATTCATAATTTTAATGTCTCCAGAAAGACTTACACCACTTTCAAAGTTAGCAAAAAGTAAAAAAGTGAGCCGTTTTCTTTGAAAGTGATGTAAGTCCATTTTGAAAAAAAATTAGTTAATGATAAAAATAATGAAAATTTCAACAGATTTTTTTGGAAAAAGTTTATAAATAAAAAGTTGATAGTAAATTGTATTAAAGTTGATCGAAAAATTGTGCATAGACTAGCTCGGTAAAGGCATTAGTTCACGTTCGTATTTAATTGACAGTGTAATCTAGTGGTAATATGCTTTAGGTAAACCGATTGCATTATCGCGATCGAGATAGTCTATTTATTAGAAAAGAAGTTCTCGGATATTCTACAGCGATTTCATCACCAAAATCACCCGGAACTAGAACCAAATCAAGCTTAAATAAATAACATTTGGCGTGTGTATTTGTAAAATACCATTTCCAATTTATTAATCGGCGCATAAATTCTTCACTTCAGTGCTTCGCCATGATTCTAATCCAATTGGTCTTGCACTATTACGATTTTTCAGCGTGGTATATAATAATGTTTTACATCTTTGACAAAGCATTAAAATACACATCTTTAGAAAATGTTTGACGCTTGAATTTGTGAGGCTTTGTGGTGTGAATAGTAATTTTGTAAAAGTAAAAAAAAGGTAATTTTAGTCTTTTGTTATTTCTGAGTGTTCAAATTAGCAATCATTATAATGTTCAATACTATTATAAATGATAAATTAAGATTCGAATTATGTAAATTATTTTGAGAAATAATATCTTGTGTATATTTTCAATTAATGATAATATCAAGACACAAAATAAAAATTGCGAGAGGCGCGCGGCCAATTAACGAAGAATACATCCGCAAATTATATTTGTGTATATATATATACCTATGCTTATCTTATACGAGTATATGTGTATATACTTATATGTACACATATACGCGTAAAAACAGTAAAATGAGATTAAGTGGGAAATATGGAAGCAGTAGGAAAAAGGTGGTAGCATGAGCAGAAGACGTAAAATTTATTAACAAAAAGGAATATTTTATCATGAAACCAAAATTCCACATAGAATGCATAATGTACGATACAGGGGAGTATACGAGTAAAATTTTTAGAATTTAAGGAGATAAGCTCATAAAATATTCACCCCCTCTTTTGGCTATAGGCATTGTTTGGCGCAGCAGATTTGGACTTGTGGAGCTTAGATGGGTGTAAACATTTGTTATTTAAATGGAAGCCTGATGGCCGTGAGGACCACTTCTCCTTATTCAATAAAGCGTTGTATTTGTATCGATTATTCTTCCTCTTTTTGTGCTCAAGTTATACAAGTATCATCGGAGTCAATACTAATACCGAGAACAGAAAATTGTATTACGATACGTGCATAGATACATACTTATAAACATAACATGCAGGAATATGTTATGAGGGTGTTTTAGTGGTACTTTGTGCAAATAATACACAACGAATCAATCCTGGCTACCAAGTCGCCATTTGGAATGATAATGCGCCGAGGAGAATTTATTTATTGGTATAGCGCCCCGTATGTACTCGCCCACTATCCTCTCTAGAATTTTGAGGAGGAAAGACGTAAGACTAATTGGTCTGCCTTGGGTATGAAAGAGACCTTTGTCTCTCTCCATCCTAGCGGAATGGAGCTCATGTTAAGACAACTTCTAATGATGATTTTAATAAACGGTGAGGCAATATCCCGTGATTTCTGCAATACCGTCTAGTCCAGGTGATTTATAAGGACCAAAAGTGCTGATAGCCCATTTAATCTTTGCGTTTGTCACTAATAGACTTCCTTAGGTGGATTGCCTTTCATGATTAGCAGAATCATTTTGTTCCACCGGTTTGTTTCCTGGGAAGTGTGTATCTAGTAGAAGACCTAATGATTCCTCACTTGACGTAGTCCATGTATTCCCTTGAACTTTCCCACTAAGAGTTTAATGATTTTTGGTGAGCTTTAATTAACTGACATCAACTGGTTAGGTTGGTAGAAACTGAGATCTGGTGTGTAAGTACTAGAACTAGTGGCCCACTTGAGACCAATGTACATTGGATCAGAAAAACTTCTCGAGGCAAACACATCGATATATCATATTCTAAAGTCCGGCTATAAATGCTCAAGATATGACGAGAAAAGCGACCTCTACGTTCAGGCTGTACTCACAACGTTTCTTTGTTTTTGGTAGGGTCTAATACACATACATACATATATGTACATACAAATATATGGGTTGTAATATGTGACGAAACAAATACTTTTTCAAATACCTATATTATATAGAATAATTCTCCCTACAAATATACATACATAAATTTCATGCTAGAAATATAACGAAGTCGGCTTAATAACTTCGACAAAAAATAGTAATAATACGTCTACAATATGTGCCTAAGTTTTCGCGCACCAATGAAGGCAAAATGCGAGATCTTTGCTAGTAAACCTTTTTTTTATTTACTTTGATGATCTTCTGTGAAGCAGAAATTGGGGTTGAATCTAGAATCCGTATACTACACAGATACACATATAGTTTAACAATAACTGCATACACAATATGATTCTTACAATAATATATACATTTGTATGTGTCCGAACGGCAGATTATCTTTTATGAAGAGCTTTTTCATGACAGAAACGCAGGGAGGGTTTGCCATTGTCTGCCGAGAATTAGAGAAAACCTTTTCTATCATTTGATGATTCGTGCCTGGGCTTCAAGACAGGGTACTACCAAATGGTAGTCACGCCAACCCAACCCATTCGGCTAAGGCGGTCGCAATATGATTTAGTAGAAATACTTATACTCGTATGATACTATTTTTCATTAAACAAATTTACACCGCCTCATATATAGCTTGGCCAGAACCACCCCTCGGTGCACAAAAGAATACAGGGACAGCGTAACAATTTGTGTTAAATACATAAATCACAACGTCAAATTCGTGGCAGTCACATACAGTCGATCCTAATTCGAAACCAATAATATAATACAAACAATAGAATTGACCAAAAATAATGCACATGCAAACACAAATAAC
Organism: Anastrepha ludens; assembly: GCF_028408465.1. NCBI lineage: Eukaryota > Metazoa > Arthropoda > Insecta > Diptera > Tephritidae > Anastrepha > Anastrepha ludens. The sequence continues at coordinate 76,988,417 of NC_071498.1, forward strand.
GAATGGTGGTTTCGGTAGTCTCAAATCCTTCTTTTAGTTGCCTTAATGCATACACTTTTATATGCATACATATAAATGGATAAATTGACATACACACGTACATACGTGCCTACATAACCAGAGACGTTCGTGTGAATGACAGAGAGAGCAAAAAGTGAGAACAGTGTTGAGTGAAGAAATGCTAAACGAGGACTATTTGGGCACAAATGTGTTTGGATAAACTTTCAGTTAACGTCGATGTGTCCAACCAAAAGGGTTCTCAATCTGTGTGTATAAAAATTACAACAAATGTTGGTAAATAAAGGGTATATAAGCCATCGTACTGACTTCCCTTCCAGTGGCGCGTTGGTGGCTGAGATTCTCCCAATATGGCAAAACGCCACAACACTAATAGGAAAGTGCACTCACGAACATCTGGGATGGTGAAGCTTATGGGCAGTAAGTGAAGAGAGATCCGCGAGAGCAAATATCCGCAGAGTGAAAATAGCTCGGCAAAGGCAGTATATTCAAGCAACTTCACATACGAAGCCACGGGCAAATGGGCACAATAAGTTATAGAAATGTATGTATGTATATATATTTATGTATATACAAATATATAAATAAACATGCATGTACATATATGCGGCATATACATATGTACATATGTATGTATCCAAGAGTACAACTTCAGAGCAGGCAGAGAAAAGAAAACTAGTGGATAAAGAAGAAATTGAAAATTTAAGGAATAAATGTGTGCACATAAATAAAATGCACTGAACAAAAGAAAAGAGAGCGCTACAACAACAGAAACAGAAGAAATATAAAACACATTTTTCAACCTCAACGAGTTTTTACGGCGAATTTTTATTTGGCATTTGGTCGTAAACTTCTAGTTGGTGTTGAGTGTGCGGCGCGCTACATTCCGTGTGTGCAACTGTTACTCGTAGAAATCGAAGGAAAGCTTGTAACGCTGTGCCATAAGCATATTACCCATAGATAATCAAAGCTCGACGCGAAAATTTGGTGGCCTATTCAGTCGAAACTGCGGTCTGGGGTATATGTCGGGAGTCGACGTGCAACACCCGGACTCTTTGAGAACGATAAGCTTGCACCGCTACCATGAGGTCCCGTGCTAAGTACTGTATTCAGTTTTGACTATAGATAGTGCAAAAGTGAAAAAGGAAAATTAAAAAAAAAAAAAAAAAAAAAAACAAACCCATATCAATCAAATAGCAGTGCATATAAACATAATTAAATAAAATCCATTAAAATATTCTGATCAAAATAAACAAAATATGCATGTTTCTAAATAAATTTGTAAGGTTGTGGTATTTTTTTCAAACAAATAAACAAACAAACAAATTATTCAATGAGGATTATTTGTCGTTCTGGAAATGCATCGTGGCTTGACAAAACATCTTTGAGTTTTCTTACTTTGCCGCCGCATCGTTACATCCATAAAATGTAAATCGTGTTGATTGTGCTAGTTTCGCTTACCTTGAAAGTCGTGAACTGAATTAGTTGTGTATATTTACGTACATACAAATGTGCGTAATTATTTAAGACACGCAGGAAGCAATGCTGAACGTATTTGGATTCGAGAAACTCACTAAAGTGTTCTTATATTACACTTGAAGGTCATTTGTGATATTGAATCCTTTTTTGACTCTAAGCTACACTAGAGGCGCCTTTTGTTAACAACTGCTTTCCATGCATGGTATTTAGGAAACTTAAGTGAGTATCTTGTAAACTAATTATTTTTGATCCATTATGCATTTTTTCCACTCAATATTGCGAAACAATTTCAAAGCCAACTTCATTGTTTGTATACCTGACATTGTAAAGTGATAATTGCTGAAGATAATTATACGTAAATAAGACTATTGCTACAAAAACCCGACGGCCGTTCATATACCAAGTTCAAGAGTGTTGACCAAAAAAGAGTTTGGAAGTGCTAAATTCTGTACGGACCAAATTTTATACTTGTATACCCGCGCACATCACAACATCGTTGGACTGGCTGTTAATTTTTAAAATCAACAAACACAGACGCCATGAGATTTATAGCTTGTAACATCAGGCGAACAGATAGAAATTTTGGTCCTAATAAAACCTGGACGTGGTTTTTATCAGATTTCAATAATATGATATAAATACCGTTTTTCGGCAAATAGGCGTGGTTAATGACCGATTTTGCGTATTTTCAGTACCAACCTACCTCGGACAAAGAGTAATATGTGTACCTAGTGTCGTTGAAATGATTTATTATTTATTATAGTCAATTAGATTTTACTGACTATTGACTTAATGCTAATGCAACTTCTTCAAATTAATAAATACAACGTTCAATAAATTTATAAAGGTATTGGAGATTAATGTGATGCATTCAACAAAAAGGCCATTAATTTTTAAAAGTTGAAAACCCAAGCGAAATAGATTTCGAAATATCACTAAATTTGCAAAGAGTCCGAGCAAAAGATGCATTGGAATGCGGTTTGAATATTTTGAGAAAAAAGAGTAAGAATATGAAAGTTAATGCGTTGCGAGAGAAACACACAATCAATGTCACCTTGAATTATATTAATCACAAAAGGAAGCGGCAGAATCGACCTTCTGCACTCGAACGACTTTAATCTGAATAATAAACAGGAATTTAATTGTGTAGAGGTCTGAGATAAGGAAGTTGGTGTGACTTAAGAAAAGGAAATTTCAGTCAAAACAACTCAAAGGCCTTTCAACTCATCCACAGGTTGAGGGATATTATTAGAGATTATTATGTAACGATTGTAGAACATCAAGAGACTTGGAGTAAGTCTGAGCCTTTTTGTAAACATATGTCTATATATACATATGTATGTTTATATCTATCTCGAAACCCTTGCGCAGGAAAGAGTGTGCAGAGACGAATGCAGTCATTACATATCGAAATAACTAACTTAAAACTTTCAGTCAACAATTCAAATACGACTCAGTAATACAGAAAATCAAAGATACTGCAGTATTTTTCTTTAAAAATCTGTATAAACGATTTGTTCACCGACGCCTACACGCAAAAAAACTCTCCACTTATACGAGGGGCCCCTTTTATATGGCGGGATTAGAGAACAAAAACAAATTTTAATCATCGAAAATCACTTTATTGTTTTTCAAAATATTCTCCATGAAGATCTATACACTTTTGCATGCGTTTGAACCAATTGTCGAAGCACTTTTGCCACTCTGAATGAGGTACCTCCAAAACATGCATTCTGAATGCCGCAACCGCTTCTTCAGGTGTCGAAAAACGTTGACCTCTCAGTTTGTTTTTTACGTACGGGAATAAAAAGAAGTCATTCGGTGCCAAGTCAGGACTATACGGCGAATGACCCATTAATTCGATGTTTTGGGTGCTCAAAAATGCAGTTGTTTGAGCCGATGTGTGAGAGCTCGCATTGTCCTGGTGAAGAGTTATCCGTCTTTGGCGATTGGTTTTCCTAATTTCTTGGAAAACAACTGGCAAACAAATGGTTGTGTGCCACTCAGAATTTACTGTTCTGCGTTGTTCTAGTGGTACGGTTGCGACATGTCCAGTTTTTCCTAAAAACAGGCGACCATTTGCTTGGAAGTGCTTCGTGCGCGAACAACTTTTGTTGGATTTGGCTCATCTTGAAACACCCATACAGTCGACAGCTGTTTACTTTCGAGCTCATACGCGTAAATCCATGATTCATCACGTGTCACGATGTCATAGACGTGTTTCGAAGCCCCGCGATCGTATTTTTTGGGCATTTCCTTCGACCAATCGACACGAGCCTTTTTTTGAGCGATTGATAAATTGTGTGGGATCCAACGCGAACAAATTTTTTTGACAGTGAAATGTTTATGCAATATTGAATGTATGCTGGCCCCCCTAATGCCTAAGATTGTCTCAATCTCACGATAGGTCACATGACGATCTTGCAATATCAGTTCGCGCACAGCATCAATGGTTTTCGGAACAACAACTGATTTTGGACGACCTTCACGAAATTCGTCTTGGAGTGAGCTACGACCACGATTGAATTCACCATACCATCGATAAACACTGGTCCTTGATGGAGCTTCACCGCCAAAAAATGAATTAAGTTCATCCATGCAATGTTGCTGAGTTAATCCACGTCGAAAGTTGTAAAAAATAATCGCACGAAAATGCTCACGATTTAATTCCATTTTTAGACCGAGATGAATCTTTTAAGTTACTGTAAACAACACAAATAGCGCTGGTATTTCAAAACGTTCTGACTACGTAAAGGTCAAAAAATGTCAAACTTTGCGATACAGCTGTCAGTTATCAGATTGTAACACCAGGGTTGCCAAATCCCAAAATATAAAAGGCACCCCTCGTATGTATATGCAGTGAGAGTCATTAATATTCGTTTTGCATTTATATGAATTGACAAGAAATGTTCTAAGCGCTTTATATAATTTTTATTTTGATTGATTAATGTGAGTGAGTAAACAGAAGCATTCAATGTAAAAAAGTAATTCGATTACATGAAAATCTAAAAATAGCTTCAGTTACATTCAGGATGCGTACACTATTTGAGGTCAACTGGAGAGTAAAACTAATTAGTTCGTATTTTAAGCAAAATTTAATAAAACTTTATGAATTTTTCACACAACATTAACTGTAATATATCCATAAAATCATTCTATCAAATTTCCATCAGCTGCAATCTTAACCTCCTCGATCCGGGGTCGAAAACGATTGCATGCCCGAATCAAATGCTCTTTATTAAAATATTGACCATAACAGTATTAATTGCACCATTCAGAGAAGAAATGGTGGTTTGATTAAGCTCATTGGCTTCAATCCAGGTTATTAAGGTCTAGGCATGTAGTTAGGCGGCCGGTTAGCATGAGAAAGAAACGACTGGCGCGCTTTGTTAAATTCGGCCAAAATCGCGTAAACATTTATCTCGCCAATCAAGAAGAAGACGATAGGCGGCCATAAGTTCGGTGCTACGTGGTCATGGAAGTTTTCACCCATCCAATCTTGTATCTCCTTCGCTTTGTGTGAAGGAGCATAGTCAATGGGCTGTCACCGCGAACATCATCAATCCAGGGTTTCACTAATGTCTCTAGAAGCTCGACATATGCAGCAGAATTCAGTCGAAATGCTTGAGTTAAGAAACCATAACAGTGGCTGGAAACTTTATTTTCATAACAACAGGAATTTCTGTGCGATTGGAGTATATCCATCTGTCTTTCTGGTAATTTCTGCTGTTGGTCTTGGTGAACATTTTTTTCGTCGGAAAAAATCATAATATTTAATTTTGTTTAGAAGGCGTCAAGCTCTCATTCGCAAGGGCCTTCATTGATCTTAAGGATCCTCGTCAATGTCTCTTCATTTCTAGTTGTGGACCTCCATGTCTTAACCGAAAAAAGCAAAAAGAAAAATAATGGTTTAAGGAAGTTATAGTCACAAATACCGTTTGCACCCTGTATATAACAACGAGTCACTAATACCAGGTGTTGAATATAATACATACATATGTGTTATTTTTCTTTGTTTAGCTGAATAATGAAATTAGGGTCCACTACCGTAGTAACATATTTTTCACCTCAGCAGTTGAGGAAGTCTCGTGCTTGCGGATACGGCGATCTAACTCATCACATAAATTTTCTATGGGGTAGATGTCCGAAGATTGGTGAGAGGGACAGAGTACTGTGGGACAGTTATGAAGAAGCCGTTCTTGAATTAGTCACGAATTATGCTTCAGGTCATTATCATGATAAAATTTAGATGTCTGCAAATTATTTAGCATTTCTGCGCTAATTTTTAAGCTTTCTTTCAAAATATCCAGATATGACTCCTTCTTCCATTCAGTTTTGAGTTACAGGGTGTTAACAGTGGAAGTCAATAAAGGGGAAATTCGTGACATTAGTGGTGGCTGCTTTGATTTTTTTGGTATTTCACGAGCAGTCTCAGTTTTTGTCGACCTTTGTCGGAAACAAACCGCTCCCATCACCCCGGTTAAGTTAGCAAATCTGATGCTTACTTCGAAATCGCTGAGAGTCGATTAATGGGCTGATGTTGACCACATCTTCAGAACTCCTTGCACCATGAATTATTTGGTAATTGAAACCGATTGCAGGATAACCCTATATGAGCAGCGCTTATTCTTCTTTTTCTGATGGAACCCATTGTCCAACATTGTCATTGTGTTGAAAATTTCTTCCAAATAACAGGCATAAGTGTTGAGTGTCGAAACCAGTGGATTGCTGCTTCATTTTTATATTTTCAATGTTTTTCCTGGGATATTCTGATTGCACTCCATCACATAACAACGTGCTTATGCCATAGTCGCCATTAAAAGAGGTCTTATTTCCGTGCATACATTTTTTTAGAGAAATGATTTTAGCTTTGAATTTCGAGTAGGTATTTTCTATCATGTAAAGTGGTAGGTTGTTGCATATACTTGTATTATATCATCAAATACAAATTCAAAATTTGGGCAAAGGTTTTGATATAAATATGACCATACTTAATTGGGATTTTGTGAATTCAATAACATACGACGTAAAACACAATTTCCAATATATTGTACTCGTAATGCTTCTTTTGGTAATTTTTGTGTTGAAAATAAAACTTAAAATTTAATTTTTTTTCCAAATTATCCTTTCAGTTTTAAACCCACATATTCTGCTAAAATTTTGCTCAGGACTGTTTTTAAATGTAATCTTTGTTATGAAAATCATCAAGATCGGATCACCTCCCAGGGAGCAGATTGTTCAAACGCAAGATTACTGTTTGATATAAAGGAAAATTTACGAAAATGTAAGGCCCATTTTAGGGAAGAAGCGAGAAATACAAAAGCAATAACCGTTTATTTTCAACACAAATATTTGGCATAATACCATAGATGGATGCAAATATCGAATAATCATCGGAGTATGGTGATCAACGCGATACAGAAGTTAAAAAGTAATTGGGAGAAGACCCCATTCAGCTTTCTATATTCATAACAGAGCTTATTGCGAAATTTAAGGCCTTTTGGGATATTATACTCTCGTTGAACATAAATATTTCAGAATCAATACCACCTTGGTCAAAGAGTTCCTGGAATATATTCCGAAAATTCAAAGGACAAGTTTATTCCTCAAAAGTGATATTATCGCCTTCAAAGTATCATACTTCCCAGCAACTGTAATGGACTTATGCCAGCATTTGATCCAGTTCTCTAAGCATTTCTGGAACTCTACATATTTTCGGTGTAGCTATCAGCGCCGTTTTCGGTTTTGCCACTACTTCTTTTCGGTTGCTAAAAAAGCGTTTCCTTCGATGGTTGTTGGATGGTATTCGTTTCGAGCTTGTTCACGGGTAATGATGATACTATGCGAAGTTGGGTTATCATGGGGCAAAATCCAAGAGTTTTTCCTCCAAATCCTTTTTTTTTGGCGAATTACTTCACGTAAACGTCGGCCATCGTAGCTGAATGGGTTGGTGCGTGACTATTCGGGAGTTCGAATCTACGTGCATGAAACAGGAAAATTGCAAAAGTATTTTCAGCGGTCGCCCCTTAGCAGACATTGGCAAACCTCCAAAAAGATCCTCATAAAAACCATTTGCCATTCGGAGTCGGCTTAAAACTGTAGGTCCCTCCATTTGTGGAAGAGCATCAAGGCGCACACCTCAAATAGGAGGAGGAGCTCGGCCAAACGCCTAACAGAAGTGTAAACGCTAATTATTTATTTTATTATTTTAAACGACTCACAACGCCAAAAAGATAGTCCCTCTGGCAAAAATTTGTGGTCTACAATGCCGTTGTAACCCATAAAAGCCCTGGGTATTGCTTTTTTTTTTGAATGAGAATGACGTGGCTTTTGGTCTTGGTTCATTCGGAGCCCTCCACTCATTCGCTTGATGTCTGGATTGCATGTCGTACACACAAAACTACAGCTCGTCTCAAGTAATGATGCATTTGATGAATGTTGGAACGGATTCAGCATTGAAAATCATGTATTTAGCGATATGAATGCGGCCACGTTTTTGCATGAAAGTCAGATCCTTTGGACCAACTTTACAGCAACAAGGCGCGAACCCAAATCATTAATTATCAAGTCCTGAACGGATCCATAAGCAACATTGAAGCAATTTCCAAACATTACTAAGGTTTTCGTAAACTTGTTTTGAAAATTCAAATCTATTTTTAAAACTGTTAAAATTGAAAAAAAAGTGTAGACGTAGATTTATTGAAGACAGTGTAGCTTTTACAATTGTCAAGCACTGGCGATACAATTTTTGTAGGAATGTTAATGCCATAATTGTGGCAGTTTAGCAAAAGAAAGCAGAACTCAAATCAGTTGACTTAGAGCGTCACTTGAGGGTTGTTCCGGGAACTTTTTGATTAAGATGGTATACGTAGACCATCAAAGCCAAGGCCTTTAAAGTCCTACACTTTCTCTATGCCCAATTGAGGTTCATCGTGGCTCACTGATGGCAAACTATCCTGATGACTAAAGAAGCTCGCTGGTGAAGTTCGATGAAGCACCATAATCCAATGTGATGTCATTGTGTTTAGACGAGTTGAACCCAAACCTAACGGTGGAACAGAGCTAAAATTGCAGGTCTTTGAAAGTGTCTTTTATTTAGTTCGCTTGTATTGATATCCTAGTCGCTGAATCTCCAAACTGATATTATAGTTTGTTGGAACGGAAATGGGAGAAAAGGCGTTTCTGTGTAATGTGAATTCACTTTTCGTATAAGCATATAAACTCAAGAGCAAAACCTAATTTCGGAGGCGTCCGACGAAGTACTTTTATTTCTGTGAAGGTTTTCCTCGAAAATAGTAATACTCGTAGACAGTTCAGTTAAGGACTTAATATATTCGTATAAGTATTTATTACATACATAAGTGTGTATATTGGCAAAGGTGCATATTTACATATATTAATATTATGTATATAGAGAGCATTAGCTTTGTTCCGATCTCCAATTTCCCTTTCATTTGTAGTAATAAAATGGCGTAAAGATATTTTGCTACCTGCATTTCTGTTCCGACTGCATTACCATTTTGCGAATAATAAAACCTCAATTCGAAGTCCAATTCTCATTGTTTTTAGTGTTGTGGTGGTTGCCTTTGCTTATGAGCTCGAAGCGCGAATAAGCGCGTCGTAAATGTGGAATCCGCATTAAATGTGCACATGCTCACTCACACACTTACTCCATCGTTTATTACAACTAACCATGCACTTGCCGCACTTTCAGATTTTCGTATCCGTAGCGAAATGGATGACCGCGTTATTGCCAATAAAGCGCAGCAGTTTAGAGCAATAACGACAATGGTAGCGCCGGAGAACGGATTGAGACAAATCAGGCATAAGTAATACTTATATATTCTCTTGAAGGAGGGGAATATGCTCAGAGTATTTTTTTATGAATTTTAATGCCTTACCCACCGTAATCATAATTTCGAAGGCGTTAAATAGTCGAAGTGCTTCCATCAGCGTAATGTCACAGAAGGTGATAAGTAGTTTTGGTAATTTTTACTAGTCTAACTTTTATTATCATGGGCTCAGAGAGAGGATTTATTGCACACACTAAAATCATTAGCACCTTTCGTCTGCCCCTATGCATTTAGATACTCTCATTCGTGAAGCATTTGTACGAAATATAGAGTCAACTTCTTTCTGCCATGGCACTGTGTAGGTGAAATAATAGCTGCAATAATTTCATTAAATTATTGAAACGTCTTGGTGTGCGTGCTATTTGGTGGAGTACCATCCATTCACACGTTCCTTCATAAAAACACAACCATTTACACAAGTGTGCATATACATGAAATATTAAATTAGTATCGTTAGCAACGGCGGAGTCAAGAGTAGTTGCATTGAATTGTATGCCATAAATTTATAAGGGAATTCAATTAAAGAAAATGATGCGGCGGTTGTGGCAGTGGTGCACGAATGGACATAGGAGCGTTTACTAAATTAGACTTCATTACGGAGTTTTATATGGTTGGCCGACGAAATGCATTTAAAATTAACTGAGCTTGGAACAATAAAATTAACAAGTCTCCCGATTGACTTGTGCTGTATTAATGGTTTTTTAAAAATTGGTGTGAAATTACAATTTAGACTTTTATCTGGGTTCATCTACGTGCATAAATATATAAAAGGGACATTGGAAGATAAATAAATGCGAAGGTTCAACGGTTCATAAGTAAATTGCAATTGCATTTTCTAAATCTTCTTCAGCTCCAAATATTTATTCCTAAACGAGGGACACTTATTGTTTTCTAGACATAATTGGCTATCATATCTTTTCCTGGGAATTTGACCAAGCTTCTCCGCTAATTTGTCGTATTTCACAGATGTTGGCAGATCGTTTTTAGAAAGAAATATATGGCAGGTTTCTCATTACTTGCCGAGGAATGATAGCTGTTGGAAAGTACTTTGTCTCTTATTTTGGTGTTTCGTGCTGACAGCGGTTTTCAAACTCGGATGATAGAGACGCTACGTCGGCAAAACAGAATGGATTTGTGCATGACTTGTATTCGAAGAGTACGAATTCGAGCCCTCTTTATACATTAATCATTAAACATCATTGTTTTCTAAAAGCTGGTGCCGTTTCCCAGAATATGGCTAGGCTCCGCCACAAATTGGAGAAGCTCGGACAGACCCGCGAACGAATTTTTTAGTTACTTTCGTGATAATTTGCAACCATTTCTACATTTCAGCTTTTTGCTCATAAGTAGAAAACTTTCGTAGAACCTAAACCGTCCAATCGACCATCTGAGAGAACTTCTTCAGTGTATCAATTTTGTGGAACCAAGTTATAGGCCTGCACGTCTCAATTTGTTGAATACAGTGGGTTAAAGTATAAAAAGTTTGGTCAGCTAAATCTTTATATTACGTGAAAAAAGTGTTATAAGTCGGTTTTTGATAAATTTGTTATGTCTGTGATCTAATGTGAAATTTTATGGCTAGCATCGTCTCGCCCTTTAAATTTTCTGACAAATATTTTTGTACGTCATTTTAGTCCTAGGGTTAAGGAAATTGCTTATTTAAAATTGAGTTTTCAAATTATCTTAAAAAAGTTAAAATTAATCCGTGAAAAAAGAAGAGGGGGGTTAAAAAGCTCCGTAAAAATTATCCTCTTGAAATTCTTCTACAGAATATTGTAGTCGCGAATACGCAATAAAATTTATTATGGTTCGAATTAGGTTAATAACTCTATCGAATTCGATTTTTCGATAGCTTCGCGGGACCTATTCTAGACCTATACCAAAAATATGCATTGGAAATCTATGAAAGTAAATTGTTTCAAAGAAAACCGCTATTAGGAAAATTTCACTATGGGACACACTCAGATTCGTATCCAATTGCGGTACCGCATGGGGATCTTGTCCTGTTCACGCTGAAGTCAATGTGAACTTTGAAAGTTTTTTAGAATATCCCTGATTTCCAAAGTACTGAGAGAATTGAACTTATTAAAAATTGTCTATCTAAAGTGGTGAATATCATCTAGATAGAGCAGGACCGTAGAATAGAAAGTGTGGCATCGTTTTGTCCTCTTCATAATTTAGATAGCTTCTGCAGAAGTCATGTGTCTGCATACCTAGGCTCTGGGCGTGCATGAATGTAAGACAGTTCCCCGTTCTAATAGAAATCAGTAACGTAAGGTATACTTATTTGGGCTAAGCAGAGATGGTGCACATTTAAAATTGAGCTACTGGATCTGCAGGTGAATTCGTTACCCCATCTTTCATTTGTTATTCTTAAATATATCTATATATAAATATACAAACGTCTTTTTCTATATTCCCGTTGAAAGTGTGGTGTCGAGTCTTGCTAGTCCAAGACCGTACAATTTCTCTACATGTCGCAATGGCCAGAAATTTATATTACATTTGGGCAAATTGACTCATTTTTGGGCTACCTTGATGTTGTCGCTTGCTTGTGGAAAGATGTAGAAATAATTTCCCGTGATCACATCCTACTATCATATATCAGTGTCACAGTGTCCAATCCTGCCTTAATTGTTGCCACCAGTTCAGTCTGAAAAATATTTCAATAGTCGGAAAGCGGAAAACTATGTATTATTCTACGTCCCATTATCCATTATTCTAGTTTCTTATCCAGCACACGGCCTTGATATTTTGCCCTTTCAGGAGCTCTGAATGTTTTCCCCACTATGAATGTTTGTTTAATAATAGTTTATGTCTCCTAGTTAACAGTATCCATTTTCTCCGGACTTTCTTCCAGAGCTGAGCTGTTACACAAAAGAGAGGACAGTCTATTGAGATATCTTAGTAGAAGATCATTCGATGTTGAAAGGTTTTTTTTCGAGATTGCTATTATAGGGTGGGCCATGTAAAATTTGCTTTTTGAATCGGCTATAAAAAAAACTTATCAATATTTTTTCAAGCTTTGTTTTTTTTTATTTAGAAGATTGAACATTGTCATTTATGAATGAAAAATAATATCGTTCAAATGACTGTCACGACTGGCTTTACAGAAGGCCATTCGATCAATCCAATTTTTAAGCACATTTTCGATTGGGCTCCAATTTCATGAATGGCAACTTCGATTTCATGTTTTAAAGCATCAATCGTTTCTGGTTGGTTCGCATAGTATTTGTCCTTAACGGTTCCCCACAAAAAATAGTCCAACGGGCTTAAATCACAGCTCCGAGGCGGCCAATTGATATCGGAATTTCGGCTGATTATTCGGTTTTCAAAAACGGTAGCCAAAAGTTCGAATGTAACTTTGGCAGTGTGACAAGTTGCACCGTCCTGTTGAAACCAAATGTCGTGCATGTCATCCTCTTCAATTTTTGGAAACAAAAACTCGTTGAGCATGTCACGGTAACGCTCGCCATTTTCTGTAACCGCGGAAGAAGAAGAAGACTCACCACTTTGGAAATAGGTTTTCAATATTTCCCAATTTTGTTCAAGCGTATAGCGTCCCATTTCGTAAATGACAAACCTTTAAGTAAATTATGAACACATTTGACATGTCATTTGTGTTACCATTCTCAAAAAAATAGGTGGTTCAAAAAGGAAACGCTATATGGCCCACCCTGTATAATATCATCGGCATTGGGTTACCCCACCCTAACGTCCACCCCTGACTAGAAATTACTTGATAAAAGTCCCACCTAATTCTTCACTTTTCACCCACTCAATAAGCATTCATTTTTAAGTAAGACCAGTACATTGCTTACTCCCAACTCTGGAAGCGAATGTGTTATTACTTGAAGGAATATATGCGCCCTCTAAAAAGGCAAGGGTGTATTCTTTCCAGATTGTATCAACCAGCGAATGATTTGTCTTTATAGTATTCATTTTTTGAGAACTAGTCTGAATCCTTCCTCTCATATTTGCATCCAGCAATTACTCTAGGGTCATTTACAAGAAAACTGGTAGGCTAAAAGTCTAGCACAAAAGTCGAAATCAAATCTTTCTTTATTATTATAAATATTTATTCGATTACTGATTTTAATTACTAAATAACTTGCGGGCATGAGCTTTGATCGCTGTCTTTGATGCGAAAAATTGCTTCTTTTATTTTTTATTTGGTAGCTTCCCAATAATACTATACATATAATATTTCATGCAAGTGGTTCAAAAAACAAATATATGATATAATTTCATAATTTAAAATAATTTGCTTAATAGTTTTATAATAAAAATAATGGGCATTTCTTTTTTGTTCGAGCCGAAATTTACATAGTCGCTCATATTTTAGTAAAATCTAATTTTATCTGGCTGTTAAGTTTTGAAACTAAGCAAACTCATAAAAAACTAGAGTTTTAGAAAAAATCAGAAAAACAGACGAAAATTTGATCTTAACTCTTTATATGTATGTTTTCCATCCGATCTCAATAATATTTATGTCGGGCCTAAATGAGTTGGGGAGCAATACGTGTATCAGGTTAAGTCGAACTTAACGAATTTAACCAAAAGTGGGAGTGACAAATTTCGCTTGCGTCTTATTTCTTTTCAGGGCTTCATTATTTGCACAAACTTTGAGTATTTTTGCTTTGTTTAAAATTAATGTTACGATTTTACCCATTTCCAAAGAGTAATTCATTGAAATATATTAATTTTTGCTCGAGTTATCATGCTGACGGACGAACATACCTGACTAAAAGGACTCCTCTAATCATTCTGAGCATTTTGGTACATAAATATCAAAATGTTATTTTGGCACATATATACAAGTATAATAAAATAGTATCGATTTCTTCATGCTGTTACATTAAATTGTTATATGAGCAAAATTATAATACACATATGCGCGAGAATAATTAAGGTAGGTAGGTGAAATGGTTGAAGTGCCAGTCTGGCACTCCTCATGTAGCACTAAAGGGCCGTTTTAATACCATTATGAGACCTCCAACGGGAAGATATCTACAGCCAGCCAGAGCTGTTGATATAATGGAGAAGATTTATGAGGGTTAGGTTGGCGTACTGCCCCAGGCTGTCGAAGAAAGAAGCACCTAGAGACCTTAATCGTCTAGCTGCCAAATCCGGATATTAAAATTAGAGAAAGTGCTCAAAAGTCTCCTTTCTGCTTTCCTTCTTTCTCGTTTTGCGCGATAGCGTCGTGAGAGGCTTGATCGCGGCTTGAGTATCGGAGAAAATCTTAATATCTCCCTCGCTCTCGCGTTGCCTAAGTATTTTGCATGCCTGCAGAATCGCAAAGACTTCTGCCTGAAACACAAGCAGAATTCCGCAGTTTAAAGGAGATATTTAAATTAGCTGATTTACAGAAAACCGCTGCTCCGACTCCCGATTCCATCTTGTAACCGTCAGTGAAGACAGAGGTGCAAGCTTCGGGGCATATTTTCTCCTCGATCCAATCCTACCTATTTGGAAAGATTGTCCTAGCACGAACCTTAAACTATAGTTTGCGGATAGAGAGATCTGTTCGAAGTTCGGAGAAATATGGTGTTAACTGCCCGAAAATGCTACCATGTCCCTTGAGATGGAAATAACGGAAAAGACGAGGGGAAGTAAGTGCACAACGACATTCAGGGCAGCACTGGGGCAAGTTTTAAATGCTCGTTTGCACCCTCCCCAGTTTAGTGATATTATAGCCCTTCCGAAGAGCTTCCCACCAAACCACGCATCCATACGTTAAAATTGGCAAAACCACTGTGTTGTACAAGGCGTGTTTTTAAAATAAGTACCGTTTTTAAATTACGCCGCCGCAGCGCTGTGACCGCCGTTTAGCGCATGCACGTCGTGTAGCTACATCTTTTGGGAAGCCGCAGACGCCATTACGGAACCACCCGATCGAGTCTACATCTGTTTGTGTGATTTTAAAATGTCTCCACCTATTGAGAATCCCGCCGTCTGTGAAGTGCGTGCTTCAAATCAGTTGCCACTCATCACCAAAACAGAGAAGTGTATGGTGAAAACATTATGAGTGATGGAATGGTGCGGAAATGGGTTAGGACCTTTAAAGATGGCCGCACAAACATTCATGATGAGGAACGAAGTGGGAGGTCTTCAGTGATGACAAAGTGAAAACGACTGTGTAGCAGTGATTGTTTAATCAGGCGGCAATCTTATTTGCCGATAGCATACAAAAGCTGGTCCCAAGATACGATAAATGTCTCAAAAGGTAATAGGAATTATGTAGAAAAGTAGAGTAAACTATGACCTTTAAAGTGAATAAATTATTTTTGGAAAAAATTTTGTTGTTGTTTTTTATGTCAAAACGGTACTTACTTTAAAAATACGCCTCGTACATCCACAGCACGACCTGTAGCTTGGATCCCCATTTTTTACCGAACATAGATTTGCAAGAGGAGAAGGATATGCTGGCCTTCTTTACCCGATTTTCAATGTGTAGCTTCCAATGGAGTGTGGAGGTTTATATTTTCTGTTAAATAGCGATAGCTTCGTTTTGTCAGAGCTGATTCGGAGGCAGCAAGTGGCAGCCCAGCCACTGAGAACAGCCAGCCAGACAGCCTTTTCAAAGGACCATGACTGAGGGAAACGGTCCCAATACCATTAGGACCAAGCCATCGGGGCATGCTACTACGTTAACCCCACCCTTATTTAACATTATGAGAACTTCGTCAATGGCAACTAGCCAAAGTAAGGACGAAAGGACATCGCCCTGCGGCGTCCCCCTGTGCACGAAGTGACTCTAGCCCCGCTTGCCACTGAACTAACTTCCCTGCAGCCAAGCAGGGACGAGATCCAGAGACAGATAGGTCTTTGCAACTCTAGTCTATTTAACGCAGTGGCAATTGACTCCGGCCTAATGTTATTAAAAGCACTCTCTAACCTATGAAGGCCGCGAAAGTGAATTGTTTGCTCTCCAGAGATTTTTCCCCACTCGCTGCAACCTCGTGTAAGTTTGTTTCTGTGGGGCTCCTCTTCAGGTAAGCATGCTGCGCTGGAGATAATTTAGATTCGAAGTGGATAATCAGTAAATTTTTTAAACCCCTAAAGGATAAATGAGGTAAGACTTATACGCCTGAAGCCTTTGGCCGAGTCGTGACACCTCTTACCTTCCTTGGCTATGACAACAATCCTCGTTTTCTTCTAGTTGGCGGGGACGTGATTAGAAGGGAGAGACAAACTCGTTTTGAACGTTTGGAGAACATTTTATCTGCAACGCACATTATTCATCTGTTTTTTTTGCAATTTAATTTTTTTTGATTGCTAGTGCGTTGCGAACCCGTTTTGCCAGTTCAATAATAAAATGTCCCTATGAAAGAATATGAACAAAAACTAACTGCTTACATAAAATTACTACTATTGTTTAGTAAAAATATACAAAACAAAACGAAAATACGCGTTAGAAGATGTGAAAATGTCTGGTTTGTAGCACTGTCCGGATTATAGATATCGTCGGACTATAGCTTGTCCGGATTGTAGATAAATCACTATAGAAATGTGTGATACTCTTTTAACTTCCGCTAATGCATTCTAATTTAGACTATTAATATTCATAGCATATTTAAGAAGCTAACATGCATTACAAACGAGAAGTAAATAATTTACTAATATTATATTTCTTTAAATAATGATATGTTTACAAAAAGTGAGTGCCGTGCAGTTTTTAAAACAATCAAAAAAAGACGGCTATATCCCACCACTTTGGATACCCACCATAAATGAATTTTGATTTGACGGCGGCATTCTTTCAGCGGCCATGTTGTTTTGCCGGATTAGTTTACCCGACGGGCTTTGTTACAACCCCGTCATATTTATGAAGGAACGAGATAGCAGTAAAGCTGCTAAGTCAGAATGAGTAAGAAGGTATATATAATCTATGGCTTCCAAGCGTCAGCGGAGTAATGTCTACATATTGCAGCCATAAATATATATGTACACACACTTGTGCATATTTCGGCTTTTGCTCTTTTAAACAGTAAAATGCTTGTTTGTTTTCACATTTGTAGAAGTCACAGTCACAGAGCATACATATGTAGTCTTTGCTTCGGTGGTGGTTTGGTGTAGCAATGTGCTGAGAGCGTCAAACACATGTAAATGGTACACACATACAGTTCATATAAATAGAGTTGATAGGTACACACGCGTATGGTTTTTTATTTCGCCGCATCGGTGTTGCTATTCGTGTTGATGAGAGAGAAATATCAGCCTAGTATAGTTTTTTGAAGAAGTATTGAAGAGAGATTGAAGGCATAGAGCGTAAAACGTTTTTTACTTGGATCTCAGATATTATGATGATGCGATGATTTATGTCGTTTTTGCACATTAACGTTGATATATCTACATATATACGTGTACATGTTTATTTACATTCCACCTTAACAAATTGCATGCCCAAACATGCGAGAGTGGGGAATACAAGCTTTAAACTTTGTAATATGCAAATAAAAATCTTCGGATGATTAAAATTCTGAAACGAAAATATGCGTTGCTTCGAAATACCCAACAATGCCAAAAATGAAGCTGCGGTGTATGTATCGGATGGAAAGTCAGGTGGCAGATGTGTTAAGTACGCATTCGTACACGAACAACGCACTTACTACCTTGTATGTGTAGCATAATCAGAAATTTTTGTTGTCACCCTGTACTAAGCCTGTGGTCTTTTACGAGCGAAGGTCAAAACCAATATTGCGTGTAGTTGTATCTTAACAGTAGATGGCGCCATACTCAGTAATAAAGAAAGGAGTAAATGTGGTTAATGTACTCTAAAGGCAAACATACATAATCTGTGACAACAGTTCATAAGTACAGTGGTCGTCCGATATGTCGTCATATGTTGTCGGCCTTAATCGTTAAATCGACTAATTTTCTACTATAATCGTTTTAATTAAATAAAGTTTAAAAAGGAATGTTGAATGAAATCCAACCACAACAAAACTATAGAATTTTATTTATAAATGGAATAAGCGTAGAACCAGTAACACCAAAAAATCCTGAGAACTGAATGAAATATGTTTATTTCAAAGTCAGTGGTAACTTGAAGTTAAAACAAAACATTTTAAGTATTATATAAGAACGACAACTTAACTACCGTTGTCCCAATGGAAATAATTTTTTCAAAGAGACGAACTTAAAAAAAACGAGAAGCGTTCGAAAAAATAAATGCATGTATAAATTTTACTCAAACTCTGAATATATTTCACACAAATATTTTTATTCATTATTAATTTATGTACCTTAAGTAATTGAGTATTTATATATTCGGCACACCTTAGGGACTTCTATGATATAATATAAACACAGATATGCATATATTTGTATGTATGTATGTATATAATGAATGATAACAAAAGAATAATTTAATTTATGAAATTTTATTTTCGCAAACGAACAAATTGATAAATAGAATGGATAATTATTTTGTGCAATGTAACCTACTTAAAATGTATGTATGCATATACATAAATATTTGTGAATTTTGGAATGATTTGGTTTAAGCTAACGATTGCAGAATCATTCTATAGAATACCAAAGACGAGATTAAAATTTTTGTTTCATCCGTAAATTTGCTTTAGATTAATTGTCATTAATTTCCTAGAATTTTTTTGGAAATTTGTATAAACTTTTGGTTAAGGAAAAATTCATCTAACTACGTGCAATGGTTAAAGAAAAACAAACACTTAAGAGGATAATAAACTTGTTCAACATTACGAAGTAGTCTTATTTCATATGTAAAGTTATGCGTCAGTTAAGTGCAAGAACAAGTAAGGAAGTGCTAAATTAGTTCCGGACCGAACTTGAATAACCGCACTCATTTCTTACTTACTTAATTATGCGGCGTTACCCCCGTGTGTCTGTTTGAGCCGAATCCAAAATAGCGCGCCAGCTGTTTCTATCCTTCCAACGGAGATGTGGTCTTCCTCTTCCACGTCTTCCTTTTTGGGGTACGGTGTCATAAATTCGCCTAGTTGGAGCGTCGTGACAGGACCAATCCAGAATAGCCGCTGTTTTTATACACGCTTAACTATGTCCATGTCCCTATATAGCTCATACAGCTTACTATCATAAGCGGTACTCCTCACGAAAGCGGAGGGGGCCACAGACCTTTCGTATAATTTTTCTCTCAAAAGTTCCTAAATTTTTTCATCTGCTGTTAAGGGAGGGGTCTAGGGGTTGACTTTCAAAAAATCGATTTTTTGGAAATAGCTTTTTCTTATAGTAAATCATCTCAAAAATATTGTCCCAAAATTTCAGCTCAATCGGAGCAAAACTTTTGGAGTTATAGACGTTTTTGTCCCCACTCCTCTGCGACAGCTGCGAGCGTTTGGAGCGGAGCGTTTTTTTCAAACGCGTTTTTCTCGAAACCACTTTTTCAAAGTCCGTGACTATTAGAACTTCAACAATATTTAAC
Organism: Anastrepha ludens; assembly: GCF_028408465.1. Classification (NCBI taxonomy): domain Eukaryota; kingdom Metazoa; phylum Arthropoda; class Insecta; order Diptera; family Tephritidae; genus Anastrepha; species Anastrepha ludens. The sequence goes on from NC_071498.1 coordinate 77,008,193, forward strand.
CGATCCTTTTCAAATTTGGTATACAACTTCTATATATAAAATACCTCCCCCCAACAGATAGATTTTTCACTTTTTGTTTTACATTAAGGGCGGTTTCCACTTATACAGCGAAAAAATCAGTGAAAATCGCACTTTTTGCTTCAAAAACGCGCTGGCAACGTAAAAATGAAAAAAAAGCGGAGCCACTGGGGGGGAGGTTTTGGTGATAATTTAACCAAATAATTCTGTTTTTTTTTATTTCAGGTGATTCTACAACTAGATACGATAGTCACCGCAAATCACCTTTTGGAAAAGGCGTTTTCAGAAAAGTTACCCACCGGCTTATTTCCCGATATTTTCTTACAAAAATTTAGTACAATATTGTTGAAATGATGCTTTATAATGTACAAAAAGTTTAAATACATTTTCACTATTCATATCTCTAAAGCAAAGTCTCAAAAATTCATTAAAAAAAATGCTCAAACCCTAGACCCCTCCCTTAACATCGTTCATGCTTCTGCGTCATATAGCAGGACGCGATTGATGAGCGTTTTGTAGAATGTCAGTGTGGTCCTTCGAAGGAGAACTCTACTTCTCCATTGCCGACTGAGCTCAAAGTAATACTTGTTGGCACCCGCACTCATTTCAGTAAAATTTAATTTGAGTCACCCATTTATTTTTGGCACCACGCAAACTTATAGACATTGAGAGTTAAAGCTTATAACAGCAGACAAACGGACGAAAATTTATTTTTAATACTTAAGTTGGGTCTCAATGCTTCAGAAAGCAAGTTTAGACGAGTTTTATTAAGGCATTATCGAGGTGCATGGATTCATCCAAAAGTGAGTGTGACATTGAATATTTTCCAAAAATTTACCTTCTTCGTATTACTTTTTTTGGGTTCATTATTTGTACCAAATGTGAGTAATTTTGTTTTAATTATTATAGAAGTATGAGTTTTTTTAGTTGAAAATTACCGTTATTGACCAAAGAGTGATATACATATCATGTTTCAATGAAATATATTTATTGTACAATATCATTTATCAACCTTTTATGATTCCTCTATCTCGCTTTTGTATACAACTTTTATGTGAACAAAATTATAATACTCTTTTGCACAAGAGCGCGTGGGTATAACAACTAATTTATTTGGTTTTATGACTTTACTAACCTCCTACTCTCAAACAAATTTTCTAAATCCTTATTCTGACGAATGGCTTCAACAATCTTTGCCTTAAGGATCTGAATCGTTTGAGCTTTCACCCCCAGAGAGTTGGTATTCGCTACTATTTAATAGATCAACGCGGGTAAATTAATTTGTCCAAACTGTTAACTTCCTTTTGCTGTTGGAAGGTTTCTCAATAAGTATGGTGTTTTCGATCTCCAAATCTGGCAAGTTTGTTTGTTAACATAGCCGCCACAGTGATGAAACCCCATGCCAGATTAAATATTTTTCGACGAAATTTCATTAACAATTTGTTGCTATAAGGCCCAAATTGAAAAGCGGTAACGCATTGTGTCGTTCACTTGAAAACCAGTTTCAAAAACTTTTTAAACAAACTTAGGTACAGCTAGTGGATACTTCAATGAGGTTTTTAATTACTTTCTAGTAGACATACTGTGTATTTGGGGAGTACAAAAATTACTTTGTTATTGTGGCAGGCCGTCGGCATCGAAAACTGAGGAAAGCATCAATAGAGTGAAAGGAAAAGTTGATCAATAACCTCAAATTAACCAACAGAGAGCTGACAGAGAACTTGAACATTGCTTATGGATCCGTTCAGAACATATTAGTGAATGATTTGGGTTTGCGCTGCATTGCTGCAAAGTTGGTTCGAAAGAACCTAAATTTCATGCAAAACAGAGAACGCGTTGATATCGCCAAGGCGGAATCTGTCCCAGCATTCATAAAATGCATTATTACTGGATACGGAAGGTGGGTTTATGACTAAGATACGCAGTCCAGGCAAAAAGCGAGTGAGTGAGTGATCCAAATAAATCAAGACCAAAAACACCACATCCTTTTTAGTCAAAAAGGAAAGTGACGCTTCAGATTTTATGGATTACAACAGTATTGAACGGTATTGTACACCACGAATTATCGCCAGAAGGTCAGACTGTTAATAAGGACTATTATTTGGGAGTTATGAGATGTTTACTTAAAGCAATTCGTTAAAAAAGAACGGATTTGTAGGACACCAACTCGTATATTTTGCATCTGATAGTGCACCATCTAACAATGCCGTGATTACCAAGAACGCAACGAATACCATCCAACAGCCATCGAATTCACCTGATACGGCTCCATGCGATGTTTTTCAGTTTCATGAAGTCAAAAAACCATTACAGGAAATGCGTTTTAACAGCCGAAAGATGTTATGGCGAAATCGACGACGGTTCTTTTACGCATAGGCACATCGCAGTTGATGGGGAGCACTTTGAGGGCGATAATTACACCTTTGAGCAATAAACTTGTCTTTGAATTTTCTGAACATATTCCGGAAAGTTTTTGATCAAGATGGCATATAACGCTGACTAACAGGCAAGGTCAAATAAGCTTTAATTTGAACTACCCTGTCTTAACGAGCAACATAACTGAAGTGTTTATGATCAATGTATAAAAAGCCTGGTTTAAGTTAGTAAATAATAGTCATACATATCGCTATTTTCAATATATAAAGGAGTGAACGCTTTTAAAAGGTTTGCCAAATTTGTTTTATTTGGTTGTTAATTTAATACTGATTAGGTTATACCTATACCTATACCGCCGTAGCCGAATGGGTTGGTGCGTGATTACCATTCGGAATTTACAGAGAGGTCGTTGGTTCGAATCTCGGTGAAAGCAAAATTTATAAAAACATTTTTCTAATAGCGGTCGCCCCTCGGCAGGCAATGGCAAACCTCCGAGTGTATTTCTGCCATGAAAAGGCTCGTCATAAAAATATCTGCCTTTCGGAGTCGGCTTGAAACTGTAGGTCCCTCCATTTGTGGAACAACATCAAGACGCACACCCCAAATAGGAGGAGGAGCTCGGCCAAACACCTAACAGAAGTGTACGCGCCAATTATTTTTTAGGTTATACCTTAACTCGTCGTACTCTGTTGCAGCGGGAACTATAACTGTACATGAATATAATGAAAAAATATAGTTCTCATTTAAAGTTCAGAGAAGCTACATTTACACATAGATATATTTTGGTATCGTCCAATTTAGGCAAAGAAATTCAAAGCAGATAAAACAAATACTGATAAGAAATAAATTAAATACCAAAAACATAAAAAAAAAAACAAAAACGTTGAACAAGTAAAAGGACGAAAATGCCCCTAAATTATTTCGTTTTCTGTACCACAAATAAAAAGCACAATAACAGAAACACCCCTTTCCCTCATAAAAAGTACAACAACGTACAATAAAAATACAAATCAGTAGTAGGGAGAGGATAATACTGAGTAGGCAAAGGAAGGAAGTCTAATGCTTCAGTTACCCACCGACATAGCGGCTGCTCGTACTTGGTTTGCGTAGTGACACAAATTTCACGAAACTCGTGCTCGCAGAAAAAACGCTGAAATCAGCTATGCTCTCTTGCCAGTATGTAGGTACGTTAGGTGGCAAGAGTACCACGGGTACACTACAAGTAGCGCTAGAGTGCCGTTTTGATGAAGGTATAAAGGAAGTATAAAACATTGAAATCGATAGTTTGTTTTTTAATTTATGCGAAATGTATGTACTTATAAAAAGCTCCTTGTTAGCTTCCAGTAAAGCAATCGCCTTCTCTGCATTTTCTTTTTAAAATATACAATTTTTAAATGCTTATCTTTCGATATGAATTATATTACTTTTTATTTATTATTATTAAGAGAAAAGTAATAATACAATTATTATTTTAAATTATTTGAAGAGTTTTATTATTAGTTTTGTGCCGTTTGTTTACATCGACAAAATGATCAACATCCATACATGATTTTGCACATACATATGGGGCATTCTTTCTGAACGTGAGACCCCCTGCCCCCAGAATAGATTTTGACGAAAAGAGGTCTATGAGGGCTTAAAATGTAGGTAATTATGTTTACTTTCGAAAGCAAAGTGGCACTTCTTGAAATTCAAAATGGCGGATCCTTCCTTCCTTATACTCCACAAGCTTGCTCACAAGAAAATTTTGCTTGCGCAATTTAAGGAAGATCCTGTTCTACGACTTATACAACCTTTAGAGCCAATTTAAAGACTTAATTAAATGACAGGTGTCACTATTGCTGTCAATAATTGAAAAGTCATTTAATTAAGTCTATATATATATATATATATATATATGTATAACTTTTGGCGTATCAAATATCGTTGTGTAAATGATTTAAGCTCTTATCAAACAAATAGTAAATTTGCATTATTTTATAAATATTTTAAAATTTTCTTTGACTGTTTTTCTTGTGATTTTGCAAAATGTTTGCTGGCAACTCTTAGTAGAGAGGTAGCACCAGTCACAGATTGCAGCGGATATGTATAAAGAAACATTATCCCATATATTTGATCGCTCCAGCTGACTTGTTCAGTGATTTTATGTCATATTAGCTGAAGTATATGAAAAAATACTATCAAACATGTTCTTCGTAAACGTGCAGTGCAGTTTTGGTATCGTCTGTTAATGTCAAAATATGTACGCATAAAAATAGAGGGATAGGAAATACAAACATTCAAATGAAAATAAAGGCGTACTTTGTAAAAAAGCTTAATTCGATGTTGCTTGTCTAAAAAATTCTCAACTGTTTAGAAATTAGGCGGCGCAATGAATAACTGTTTTACTAAAGACAAAAATACCAAAAAAAGAAATTGATTTTGAGTGATGAAAATTTGTATTTTGACCCTTACGCGCTTTATTGCTTAGCTGTATATTTATATACTGCAGGTGTCTAGTTCACAGGTGTTAAATATGACTGACCTATGGCGCCATTTGCAAAAATTATAAATCCTTAGATAGGGTGATTAATTGTGGACATATTCACTGATAACTTATACACATGTTTAAAACTTCGTAGCTTTCGTTTTAGTATATTTCAGTTGGTACCTTTTTAAATACGAGTATAAAGTCTTCCCGTTCTCTTTTATGTTTCGGTAACTTCCTTAATTCCAATACTCTCCAAAATAATAAATGATACAACCTTACATTACCAAAGTTATGACCTTATTTAGTTTTATTAACTCATATTGTTTTTGTAAATAGTATACCATACAAAATATATCTAACATACATTTTTTTTTCAAATTCGTCTATCGCAGCTCTTTTCGACTTAGTCTTATGAGCCCTGCTGGCCCACTCGTTATACACCTATAATTTTCTGATATTAATTGAATTACGTCCTATAAAAATCTAAACTGTTTGGATTAATTTGTCACAATCATGTTCTAAGCAATAATTTTGGAAAACTTATGCAAATTATCAGTAATTGAAAGATTTGTTGCATCGAGTCTACATTAAAAAATGCATACTATTTATTAGGGTTTTCACATGTAACAAAAACTTTTTGTTTAACTTTAACAAATATCTACTTATTTTCTTTCATCGAATCAATACAAATCTGTGTGTATTCAATGCGAAGGTACTTTACGGTTAGGGTACTTTCGTTTGTGTCATATATTACTTATATACATATATTTAAAACACATTCGTACATCATTTGTATTCGCGTAAGTAACTTACGCAAGCAAAGCCTTTGTTGATGTCGTCTCTGTCATCATTTCTGCCCTAGAACCATAGTCTCTGAGCCTGTGGTACGCTGATGATGCCCCTTGGGAAGCATTGACAATCTTGGAAATTGTATTTATGTATCTGTGCACATTATTTGCCTTTACTGAAAACGAGTCAGCTAACGGAGAACGCTTGTTATTTTAAGAGCCATGGTGTGTAGAATGATATATCAAAGTAAAATTTGAGGGGGTTGCTACGGGTGAGTAGTCGCTGCTGAGCATTGCAATTTTCGGCCGACAGGCTGGCAACTAATTCAAAAAACAACAAACAAATTTTCGGTGACATAGGCACTAACTTTCTGCTTCGTTTACACTTTCGGTTCGGCAAGTGTGGAAATTTAATGAAAGTGGAGATGGTGTAATATGTATTTCAGATATCCCAAACGATTATAATAGCAACAACACATCATACGCTTCGCATATTTATGTTTTGCTCCCGACTCACTAAAAATAAAAAAATAGGTTTTAATATTTCAATAAGTGGTAATGAAATATGAAACATATAGGAATAAAGCTTCTGATGCCGGAAACGGGACGGATCAAAGTGGAGTATTGAGTATGCTGTATTCGACAATCGGCCGCCCTAACATTCGGCTATTTAGAGTAGGAGAGAGATAAACGTATGTGCTGATGTATGTATCAGAGTGGGCATGTAGATATAACGGGTGATTTTTTAGCTTTAATCTTTTTAAACAGTTAGTTTAAACAGCTGACGCATGTTTCGTGTTTTGTTTAACTGTCAAACACCTTCAGCTTGGTCTTTAATTTAACCATGAATCGTCTTACAAACGAACAACACTTGCAAATCATTGAATTTTATTATAAAAATGCGTGTTCTGTTAAGAAAGTTTATCACGCGCTTCTTCCATTTTACGTTCACTTTAATCGACCCACTGAAGTGGTTATTCTAGCTATTGCGACTAAATTTAGAGCCAAATTTACATTATTGGACATCAAACCACCAACACGCTTACGTAGAGTGCGAACTGAAGAAAATATCGCAACTGTATCGGCCAGTGTTAATGATGACCATCAATTATCGATTCGTCGCCGTTCCCATCAATTAGATTATTTTTTGTGGGGCTATGTTAAACCTCATGTCTATTCAACAAGCCTGCTTCAATTAACGTATGGAAAGACAACATTAAAGCATTTATATGTGAGATACCGGCCGAAACATTGGAAAGAGTATGCCAAAATTGGACTAAGCGGATGGATCATTTGAAGCGCAGTCGCGGTCAACATTTGCATGAAATAATCTTCAAACATTAAATTACATGGACTGCACTAACGACTTAAATAAAAATTTCATGCATTTTTCTGAATTTTACGTGTGTTTTTTTGAACAACTTTCCTATAGCTCTTAAAAAATCACCCTATACATAGACACATATTTTTATTTGGGCTACAGATTTATGGGCGTATATATGCATGTAAATAATCACATATGGGCATTCCTCGCAACGAAACGGTGACATGTCGATTGTGCGATGTCGCTTTTAGTTTCCTTTGCAATGCCAACTTTAGCTACGTTGGTGTCGGTTTTGCTGTTGTACCGCGCATTATCACCTGTCACATGTGGTTGAAATATGTTTGAAGTTATTCCCATTGTCGCTCTTTATTGAAAATTTAATGGGTTCGTCATCGCATTTATTCGAAGAATCACCGATTGCTGTTGGTGTATCCGCACAAATTGGATGTGCATTTATAACATATATGTACATATGTATGTACGCAATCGAGTTATGAATTATTAAACATTAAAAAAAAAACAATTTGAAAATATAATTATAGACGATTTGGAAACTTCAATTATTAAAAATATGATTATATACATATTTACCAAAAATCTGATAAAGGATATATCCGCCAATTATATACCCCAGCGCACATACAAACAACTCAAAGAACAACTTTCGTAATTTGCAGCATATTCATGGTAGTGCTTCTGCCTTGCCTCCTTTTTTAAACGACTTGGACTAAATTTAACTTTCTTTGATAAAGTTCTATAATACTTATGCATGTTTATGATTGATTTCGTGCAAATACAAATTAAACACATAATTTATTAAAAAATAGATTTTCAATAATTTAGTACAATGCTGGTTTCTTTAAATATTAAATTATCACTACATTAAAATTGTTCCTTTCTGCATCTTCATCTAAAAGTTTATCACGAAAAGAAAAATAATTTTGTGTATAATCAAAAACTAAAGTTAAAAACTGTGGGAAAACCTATATTAAAAAATGAGTGAGCAGAAAGAAAATAATCTACATTAATGTGAAAATATTTTACATTAATCAAATAGTTTATAGGAAACAAATTTTACCTAATATAGGGGTTTTTAATAAGAGGTGTAATTTTGATATTCAAAGAAAAATCCTATTTTTTAATATAAATGATCGGATGTTTATTTCATTATAAAGAGGAAGGCATACCGTTAATAGTGGAAAATAACATCAGGCAAATGAACACCACGATCATGCTTACAGGACAATATCCTTTACATGAAATTTTCCATAACCAAATTGCCAAGTGGCTGCCCTATGTCCTCAACAGCGTTCATCTTTGAAGTTTTGAATCGACCCTGGGCTGTTAGCGGAAACGTTCTCTTTAACGTGGCCCCAAAGGAAAAAGTCACAAGGTGTTAAATCACAAGATCTCGGTGGCCCTCTTCGAAAGATAACACGGTCCGGAAACTTTTCCGTAAAAGATCAATGGTTTCGTTGCTTGTGTGGCACGTAGCGCCGTCTTGTTGAAAATAAACGTTGTCCAGATCAATACCATTAAATTCCGGCCATAAAAAATCGTCAATCATCTATCGATAGCGCAATCCACTCTCCTGTAACACCTGTTATTGGAAAACCCTTAGAAAAGTGGAGCAGAGTGAATAACGCTCGTGAAAATAGCGTTGCCGAAATCTCCAACAAAGTTGAACAATTTTAATTTTTCATTACAAAAAAAAAAAATAAATAATTGGCGCTTACACTTCTGTTAGGTGTTTGGCCGAGCTCCTCCTCCTATTTGTGGTGTGCGTCTCGGTGTTGTTCCACAAATGGAGGGACCTACAGTTTTAAGCCGATTCCGAACGGCAGATATTTTTTATGAGGAGCTTTTTCATGGCAGAAATATACTCGGAGGTTTGCCATTGCCTGCCGAGGGGCGACCGCTATTAGAAAAATGTTTTTATTAATTTTGCTTTCACCGAGATTCGAACCAACGACCTCTCTGTGAATTCCGAATGGTAATCACGCACCAACGCATTCGGTTACGGCGGCCGATTATCATTAATACAGATAAATTAATTAATTGCGCACTATTTTCGGAACTGTACCATACTGAAATATATTTTGATCTGAATACGTGATTATAGCCATCATATTGGATGCATGAAGTACCAATTCGAATTACTTTTAAATGAGGTTTTTTGGAAAAATCATTATTATAAACACACGGTTTTAATATTTTTGTGAATTATCATTTTCAAATTATAAAGTAGAAACTTCCACTCGATCACCTCTTAACATTTGTGGAAATTGGGGCACTTTGGGCATATTCAGTTTTCCAATTACCCTCACATAAAGGCAAAAAACACGAAGTTTTGAACCAACTTATTTTCTTTCTAAAACTTAATGCGTGAAAAATCATTTATTTCTGAGAAGATAGTCTATAGTCTATCTTATCATATACTCACATCAAGTCACATAGGCGGGGCTTAATACCAATTATATATTTATTCATTCTTTCGTATAAGGCGCAGTAAACATCCAATGAAATCGGAATAATTCAAAAATAATCTGCTTCTAAACTCCCCACAAATCTCACAATACTTTTGGCTCCTCGCTGGCAAATGATTTCAGCTACGAGTAACAAAACGGAGGCTTTATACATACATACATATGCACTTATATACGAGTGTACATACATTTGTCGCAAGGCTGCGGTGATGTGCTGATGGGGTGTCGGGATTAGTTTGAAGCCAATTTATTTTATGCCTCGAAGCAAACATTTTGTTTACTTTCTAAAATATTTGAAATGAAGGAACGCTTGCTCTATCTCCAACATAGAAATGTAATGGAGGAGAAGAAACATGTGGCGTGCAGCGCTGGTGTGGCAGTCGTTTCATTAACAAAATTTGGTTGTCAGTTGCGGGCTCATTCTACGCGGAGATATGTATTACTTTTAAGGGCTGATGAGAATCTTTAGAAGAATGGTGGGGGGTTGTTTAAAAATGAACACAAATGCTACCCTGGAAGGAAATTTATAGCGCTGCGCCTGCGGCAGCACATGATACCGAAGATTTACGAACAACAAACGAGAAAAAACAGCAAAAGCGGCAACTGCAAAATGAACAAGGGAAGCGTTGTGTAAAGAAAAACAGCAGCACGTCTGAATCCACACTGGTTAGAAGTTACGCAATCAATTTTAAAGGCAGTCGCGAAATGGTATATGTAGAGGCGAGTATGTAACTGGGTGTTAGTTGAGTTGAGAGTATTATTGGGCAGCTTGTATAGAAGATTTGTAGTTTATATTTGGAAAAAAAGACTTTCGCTAGGTTGACGAATGGATGAAAGCGCCAGACGGCTGAAACAGAAGGCCTACAGCTGACAAAAGCACGACTGTATACATTAGTTTAACTCATTCTCTGTAGAAATACCCCTTGAGTTGAGAAAAAGGTTTATCAAATTTGGGCTGAATTATGTAATAGCAATGTGCGCCACATAAAATCCAAATATGTGGTAATCGAACACCAAAAATCAACTCCAGATACAAATTTTCCAGATACAAAAATGTATCTCCAAAGGAAAGTCAGATAAATGCGATTTTAATATGTAGGTTGGTTTGTTGTGCCATTCAAAATAAAGTGCTTACAAAGTACAATACACGACTAGTAGATATACACTTCACATGAAAAACTGCGACAGTTTAGAACTGTCAGTTTTTACTTTTTTAAGATTATTCGATAAGAATTTGCGAGAAACTGCGCTGTATGTATATATGTTTATATTATACATATATATATGTATAGTTGGCGCGTACACCCTTTTTGGGTGTTTAGCCGAGCTCCTCCTCCTATTTGTGGTGTGCGTCTTGATGTTGTTCCACAAATGGAGGGACCTACAGTTTTAAGCCGACTCCGAACGGCAGATATTTTTATGAGGAACTTTTTCATGGGAAAAATACACTCGGAGGTTTGCCATTGCCTGCCGAGGGGCGACCGCTATTAGAAAAATGTTTTTATTAATTTTGGTTTCACCGAGATTCAAACCAACGTTCTCTCTGTGAATTCCGAATGGTAATCACGCACCAACCCATTCGGCTACGGCGGCCGATATGTTGTTTATATTAGTTTAGTAAAAACTAATAATTGCGGATAGTGGTAATTTTTACTAGCTCTGCTGACATTAACATAAAGAAAATGAAGCTATACATAAACCAATGTACTGTTTTGCTAAATTTAAAATTTAATGGTCATTTTTTCTGCACCCTTCAATTAGGACTTTTTCTCCTCGATGCTTTTACACTATTTCTTGTTGACTAATATTTATGTAAGTAAATAAATAAATACTTTCATTTTAAAGATTGCGCGTCATGCTCATTTCAGAAATGCGAGCCCTTTTGCGAAAAGACTCGGATATGAGTCGGCTATGAATTTGGGTGCTGGGTGAATTTTAGATGAGGGTGGTATAAGTAAAATTTATACTATATATATAATACTTTCGTTTGTAATAAGCATCAGCAAGGCTTTTGAAATGAGCTATAAGGGAGAATAACAGTTTGTACAAATATATATAAATATATATATTTACATATACCTACATATATAGTAGTTAAATTGAAGTTTGTGTATAGTAATTGCTAGCGGATGGCGACATCCCCTGCTTTTATTCAAGCCGTTCTTTTGAGTGTTTGAGTCGCACTTATTACTTCTAATAGAGACTTAATACAAAAACTCATCACCGGTTATTCGAACGTTGTTATATTGTTTTTTAGGTGTTTTCATTAATTATTGTTCGTTCCTTTCTCTTGCTCTACCATTTTGTCGCTTTACTCCGCTTTCAATTTTCGGTTTAATTGCGTACGGCTAACATTTGTTTGCTTTCACTTTCATAGCCTTGCAACGACGGGGAAAATGGCGGCAATTAAAATGAAATTAATTTCTTTCGGCGCGTGTAATTTCCCTACGAATTTTAATTATATTGCAAATATTGCTTTATACAAGTACAATTATTTGGGCTGAAGGGGTTAGAAACGTTATTTTAATAGTATTTTGCCCACCGTTTTGTTTTATTGCAGAATGTGCCAAAAGTTTGCCACGGAATTTCTTAATACAATGAGACAGTAGCTTTATTAAATTTAATCAAATCGATTATATATGCACACAACGGGCCTATGCCCGGGACTCCGTACGCGTGCCTCACAATATTAACAATACGTTTCACTTACAGATTACAGAAGAAAGAACAAGAAAAATTGTCAAAGCAAATTATTTATTAAATTTCGCTGAAAATAACTTTAAGGATTATTAGGGTTGGTGATGCAGTCGGGATATTAAGAAAAAATGTATTGTATTTATAATTTTATTTGGTTCAAAATAGCTCGACCACAGTGCCATCTAGCGGATCTGTTTGTCTATGTTAGCTATCTAAAGAACGAACGTAAACTGGTAATTTGTTTTTTTACAGTTAAGTGACCTCAGTGGATATATTTGAAAATTCAGTAGATATGGAATTTTTATATTTTCTACATGTAAAAGTGGTAACAGTACTAAGAAAAACTATAAAAAAATTAGTCGGTTTAGAATTTACTTTTAATATGTGGCCCGTGATGTATTGAAAAATGAAATCTAGTATACTGAATACATATTTTAAAACTGTTGAAATTTTGGTAAATTTATTGAGCAAGTATACTTCATGCTTTTTAACTAGAACTAAAAAAAAAACTGTGTAAGAAACCTTTAAGAGAAGTTGATTTTCCTACAACACTTTGCATTAATTGCTATTTAGAAAACAACGCCTTAATGATAGTTTTGTTCAAAAAACTTTAAAAAAATATATAATCGTGCAAAAAAAAAAAATGAGTGAAAAAAGAGCATCAGGAGACAAGAAGATGCCTTTTCCGACTCGTTCCGTTAACAAAACTCTGCAACTGAAACGGCTTCTAATTACTTACTTAATCGTGCAAAAAAAAAAAATGAGTGAAAAAAGAGCATCAGGAGACAAGAAGATGCCTTTTCCGACTCGTTCTGTTAACAAAACTCTGCAACTTACTTACTTAATCGTGCAAAAAAAAAAAAGAGTGAAAAAAGAGCATCAGGAGACAAGAAGATGCCTTTTCCGACTCGTTTCGTTAACAAAACTCTGCAATTGAAATTCTAAACGGCTTCTAATTACTTACAAAACTGCGACTTTCTGTCTTTATTTGTTCCTTGTTAAGTGTTTATTTTTCAAATTCAGCCACCACATTAATTGAAAACCAGAGGCCTTTCATGTCAGTTTTCCCTCTGAAACACCCATCCTATAATAAACGATAATCTGTGATAACAAAAGTAAAAATATATTGCAGAATAATATTATATAGTATAATAAATAATATATTAAAATTAAATTAATTCAAAATTACGCTCTTCTTATATTCAAAAGATCAAATGAATTAGTTGGATAAGGCATGGGTGTAGACGAAGATCTGTACGCAAAATTTACCACAATATAAACTAAGGGATTCTCAACTTCTTTGGACAGTGAATGACTGAATTTATTTATTTTTACTAAACTGTTAATTATAAATACATGTGAATACAATTCAAATTTAGTTAATAAAATTATAACTTTGTGAACCATTCGAGTTTATTATATTATACGTAGTTGTAAGTATGAACTCTTCTGGCTGGGCGGCAAAGTTTTTATAATATCATAAAAATGTTCCAGCTTTGTCAGAGGCCAAAGATGCTTCGATACAAAGGGTAGTAGCACTGCAAGACGTTCTTATTTAGAATACGAGCGATGAAAGTTCCTTACTCTGGCAAGCCTAGTAAAAAAATTACGATTCTTTGGTTCTTCAGCAAGTATATTTACATATCAACTCATCTCATAATATCTAATAATTGCCCGTTTTGAAACCTACCTACTTTCATCAGCATGAACTACTTGATTTCTAATGCTCAAAATTTCACTCTTCTAAAAAGCGAATACTTCAAAACGCCGATTCCTTAACCTTTAATTCTTTCCCCAATCTACGCAATATTGAAAAAATTATAAAATTCTTGAAATCAACGTATTTATATCAACATATTTGGAACATTGCAATTATTACAAAAACTTAATCCACACAACTCAAAACTCCATTTGAAATAAGCTTAGTACCTGCGGTGTCGAAGCTAAGAATTACCATATGTTAGGAATTTTAATTCTAAGCTCTTTATTGAATAACTGAATAAATAAATATTTTCACATCTCTTTCACCAAAAAAAAAAAGGAAGAGTGCAAAAAATTCGCTGTAAAATTTCTTGCCAATTTTTGGATTCGCCAATTTGGCTTCCTTCAGTAAGAAGTGTATCAATTGAAGTGCAATTAACATATGTAAGACTGCAAGTTTGCCGTACAAATTTTTCTACCTTTGCTGTTCCGAATACCCTTCTGGACCGCAAAGCTTGTTGGTCAACTCAAACTGCGTATACTGCTACTCCAAGCAATCAATCGCGCTTCAAAGTTTGACCGTCGAACAAGTTTTTAGACAAGAGCGCAATAGAAAATGGCTCATTAGAGCCATCACGTAGAAAAATCGTGACAATTTCGAATTACCAAGACGAATTATTTCATTGCCTATATCAGGCTACAACAACTCGGTTTTAGTGATGCCATTGTCACTGTTTCAGCAACGACAATTTCGATTGTTCGACATTGCAATTCGAACTTTTTCCAAACATTTCTGCTTTTCTGGCAATTGGTTTTCTTGCTAATGAACAGAAAATCTTCTAGGCACGAGTATATCAAGTACGTTGGTTTCACAGCTGGGTCTGGGTGTTTAGTTTAGAAGCGTGACATTATTGACGAGTTTGTTTTCATCGTGTGATTCAGTGGTATTACTCTCGATACTTTCGTCGAAATCTCTGGGAACGGTGTTGTTGCACTAAAATTAAATTCGAGAGGTTTTCTGTTTTTCTCATGTTCCATCTAATTTTTTTCACGTTGAGGACTTAAATGCTATAACACCGGGTGACTGTACTTCTCATACACGCAAAAATCAGCATGCGAAAAATACTAGAACTCTGTTGTAGAGTCTGAGTTTTTTGTTTTTCATCATCACGTCAGAATATTCTAAAACGATTTTAAAATTTTAGGATTTAGTAAAATATTATAACTATAAATTTTTATAAAGAATGTATAATAGTATCATGCAGACGTAAGGGTATCTACTCAAAATTAGAAGGGAGGATAATTCAAAAATGTTTTGTACTCAAAGTTAATATTTTGAAAACATATGAAAAGTGTATAATACTTTAAAACGTTATGCATAAATATGCCTTTTCACTTTACACCAACATTAGTTATTGAACCGGAAATCTACATTATAAGAAGACTACAACTCCATTATAACGCCAATATGGATACAGGGTAGGTAGTAGGGTATGGATAACAGGTAGCATAGCATGTTTTACTAGCATCGTTTTTATACAAAGGGTAAAATCGAAGATATTTTGAATAATAACATAAGTCAAAATCTTGAACGTGCGCAAAGACCTTCAAAAACCCATGGACGATGACGAAATCAAATATAGCATTGAAATTTTTTTTAAAACATTCCAGATCCACCCAAACCCTTGTGCTACTGCTCTCTAAATTAGGATTATGTTCACTTAAAGAAGATTCAGTAAATAAAGCCATGTACAAATGTAAATATTTAATTTAATTTAAAATTTGCCTATTAACTGAGAATTATCCATACATATTATGTTTCTACAATTTTATAACATATTGGTACTGGTTTCACTGTTAAAATGTTTACCTCTCGCATTCATACAGAAACAATTTTAATTTATGCTTCGGGCATATGAAGTTCGATCTTGACTGAGCATAGAGACTGCTTTACTTTGTTTGACTTTGTTTGTTTTAAAATAACAATCACAAATAATTTGGGGCAATACTATTTTAAACACTATACATTTACTCACATTTTATTTTAAACTTTGATTTGTGCACAGTCTTTTTCTCACTTTTACCTTTGAACGAAAACTGTTAACTCCAATTAAGAAAAATGTGCAAAAGAAAAACATAGTTTGAGTATGATTATTTCAACAGTTAAATAAAAAATATACCATTCCTCAAAGGATTAGGAATAATTGAAGTGGTTTGCTATTACACAACACGCTAGTACCTGCAGCCATAAAAACATGTATTCAATCAATTCAGTCGATCAACACATTGTTTTAAGTTGCAATGAAGTTCATTCAATGAAGGTGAGAGCAGTACTCAATCAATTTCGCCATGTATCTGCAACATTGCTGAGCATTTCTTCACTTAAGGCGTGAATAAGAAAATTGATTTACCAGATGAAGAAAATTTTAAGATTTACCAAATAGTTTGTCTTATCGAAATATAAATCAAAAGTCAGAAGTTATAAATAAGACCATAAGGTGTATTATAGCCGTAGTCGAATGTGTTGCTGCCTAACTTCGAACCTCCGTGTAAGAAACATCAAAATGGTAGATAAGTTTTCCTAATAGCGGTTGGCCCTCGGGAACCAATGGCAAACCTCCGAGTGTATTTCTGCTATGAAAAAGCCCTTCATAAAAATAAACCGTCGTTCCTGTAGGACCCTCCATTTGCAACATCCAACATCAAGACGCACTTCACAAATAGGATGAGGAGCTCGGCCAAACCAAAAAGGGTGTAAGCGTTAATTATACAGTCTGTCTAATGGAAGCATGAGCGGCAAAATTCAAGCTTAGAGTTCCGTTATAAACAAAAAAATGTAAATGCGTTGCGTAATTTGCAAGTTTTGTGAGAAATTTAGAAAGCGTACGTTGTTTTTAGAAATTGAGTTCCGCGCATGAAAAATGATTTGGATCAGTGTTTCTATGTACACAATACAAAGGTTCAAAAATGTCATGTGCATCTGGTGCAAAATTTTTGAAGAACTCGAAAACGTTCATAAATAAATGCGTCCAACAGAAATTATTGTAAAAACATTGATAACTTTTCGAACGAGGCCAAAAACATACCCCTCCAACGCAAGATCAGAAGATCATTGATTTGTTTGCGACAAAGCCGAACTTAAGGCTGTATGAAGTTGAAGCAAGTTTAAGGAAAAGTGGTATTAATGCATCCCAAGCCACGTTGCGAGAACGTATACGCGCAACTGACCTCAAATTCCGAAACACATTGAAAAAACCGCTGCTCTCACACACACGTTGAACAATGAACAATTTAGAACGGAATTGGGCAAACATAATATTCACGGTAGCATCTTCCTTAGTTGCGTATGTCGGTGCCGAAAAAGGATTTGGCCGTTTATTTGTGTTAAACGTCAATTCAAATGCAGTTTTGATTAATTAAATTTTTTAAAAAGTAATATTAGGTCTGATATGAAGATATTTCGAAGAACTAGCCGACATTCGGCTTTACAAGCAGACAGCGATCCCAAGCCTCGAAGTCGAAGATGTGTAGAGTTTAAACAACAAAATGATATTGAAGTGTTCGATAGGGTTTCACAGTTGCTAGATATCAACTCTATTGAGCAATAGTTAAGTAAAAACACGACTTAAAACAAATATGGACGGCCAAAGAGTTATTAAGGCGAATTCGGCTTATTTGGAACCGATTACCTTCATAACGTGCGCAGAAAGGAACACAAAGTATGACTTGAAGATGTGAAGCCATTATAGCAAATTATATAATTGTGTATAATAAATATTATAAGCCCATAAAATGCAGTTTGTTTGAATCCAATTGGCCAAATAGTTTCCAAGTTAAGGCGGTCACGCTTCCATTAGACAGACTGTATATACTTAAATATAAAAAGACTGGGCCCAGGTGGGCTAGTCCTCCTTCCTTCCTTCTCCAAGGGTCTGATAGTATACGTCCACCCTTATTTATTGAGCTATATCGACGGCTACGCGAAGGAAATTTTAAAAAGTATTTCACTATTTGAAAGGAATGCAGCAACGAATTAATAATCATAGGGATTTAGGTATAAGAGAAAATTACAAATAAAGAAATTGTAAAGGAAATTCCGTTTAG
This sequence comes from Anastrepha ludens, assembly GCF_028408465.1. Lineage (NCBI taxonomy): Eukaryota > Metazoa > Arthropoda > Insecta > Diptera > Tephritidae > Anastrepha > Anastrepha ludens. The sequence goes on from NC_071498.1 coordinate 77,026,157, forward strand.
AGGATGTGAGCATTTAGTCGAAAGGCGGCATTTATATTTTATTTTTTGATTGGTATTCAACTGCCATTGTACGATGAGCGCTGCAAACGATATTCGATTTTTATATAAACACATGCTTGTATATGTAGGTATGTATGTAGGTATAAATACCCTGCGGGGAAAATTACTAGTCGTGATCTAGAGTAATACTAGCTCACTTTTCAGCGAAACTAGTCGTGTTTTATATTTTCAGCGAGTAATATTTTTAACACGGCGATGTCCTACGAAATGTCAATTGTCCATTTATACATCACCAAAATACCAGTTCATAATAGGATAAACGAAATATGATAGTTCTATATGATTCTAAAAAAAAAAAATATAAAAAAATCATCCGTTTCATTCCATTCTACAGTTTTAATATATTTTATTTCGTATTGAAAGTGAATGCAGAACAGGCTTTATTTTTTGAGTAAATGGAACTTTTTTCAGGTACAGTAATGGGTTAAAAATTTAGAAAGTAAATTAAAAAAAATAAAACAAATTTCTTAAAAAAACTAATAAAGAAATAAAATTTAAGGTATGCACTTTAGAAACATAAATAAAATTAATACTAGTTGAATTTTGGATCTATATTTTGTGTATTCGGGAGGTGCGAGGATTTTTCTGCGATGACCCTGTTTTGGAAAAACTGGTTTTATTAAGTGATTTTCTTAATTAGATTTCCGGTTTATCGGCGCCGGTAAAGCTTTTAAAATATATTATATTTATATTGATCTCGATACTATTGCTCAAACAACCCCATAGAAATTTTCATGTTCCTTGGCCTCTTTTTTTCGTGGATCCCATCCATGTTGTACTCCATTGTTATATCGATGCTAACAAGTTTTTAAGATGTTTGCTGCAAGATTGCTTAAGCAGACTTCTTAGTGTAGAAATCTGTCATAGATAAACTTAATGCTTTAGACTCCGTTATTTTTGTGTGATCGAAATTAATACACACCATTATAGTATGGCTTTCCTGTACCACCTTTTCATTCATCTTAATTAAATCTTTTGTACGAAACATTCGGACAATCTTGCCAACCTACCTCAAATCATTGCGAAGCTTTGGTGTGTCTAAAAAAATGAACTACTTTGCAGACAAATTTATATTTACTACTGGTATTATTCTGGTCAATGACGAAGTATCATAGTATGATTGCTTCTACTAAATACTAAAAACTGGACTAGAATATTTAAATACTAGTGTGACTTTTCCCTGCAGGGAATGTGAATGTCTAAGAATCTGAGCGTATTGGTTGTTGGCACCCTTAAGGAGCAGACACGTCAACTTAACTTTGTAGAAGTGTTGATGGATTAACACACGACATCAGTTGCATATGAAATATAAACTCCATCCTTTGGCTAACGCTATTTGAGATAAATCAACCGAAAAGTGAGTAACAAAAGGCATAGGAAAAATATAATAAATTTGGAACGCGTTTAGAATTTCTGATCAATTAAATTGCAATAACCCCTAACCTAATATATGCACTTTTGTATGAGCATTTTATTGATAAGCATATATATAATATATATACATTATATTTTCAGCCTAATACAAATACAGACCAATGCGTAATAGAAAAAATACTTATGTATATATATTAATTCCTTCCATTCCGTAGTGCGGCATATACATATATATATGTATATATATATATTTGGTGCTTACACTCTTTTTGGGTGTTTGCCCGAGCTCCTCCTCCAATTTGTGGTATGCGTCTTGTTTCAAGCTGACTCCGAACGGCAGATATTTTTCATGAGGGGTTTCTTCACGCAGGAAATACACTCGGAGGTTTGCCTTTACCAGCCGAGGGACTAGAAGAAACCAATTTTTCTTTATGTTGGTGTTTCACGGAGATTCGGACCTACGTTTTCCGAATTTCCAACGGTAGTCACTCACCAACTCATTCGGCGACGGCGTCCGCCGTAGTGGGGCATAGGGACACATATAATAACTTAGAACTACACAATAGATTCATTACAAAAAAATCTTAAATTTATTATTTAAAGGAACCTTTGTGAACAAGAGATCGAGGTCCGAAGAACTTGGCAGCTCGTTCAGAAAAAAACAAGCCTCCTCTTCATTGGTACATTGAATTAAAATTTTACTAGTTATTGTTACATACAGGGTGCGCCATCTTTTATGCCGGTATGTAAACGCTGAATAACTTTGTCGTTTACCAACCAATCGACTTCCACATACATGTTTTCGATACGTCAATTCAGTACAATTTCAACCATGGATCGCTTTACACCGAAACAACGCGCTGAAATAGTGATGCTATACATCGAAAATAGTTGTTCTATTGTTCTAACTCAACGCGCATATCGCATAAAGTATCGCGACAAACAGGCACCGCCTGACAATACTATTCGTTGTTCGGTGTCGAATATTTTTGAGCACGGGACCGTAGGAGATCGTCAACATGCCATTCATCAACGACTAAGACATTCCAATGAACTTGTTGAAGCAGTGAGGGAGAGCGTTGCCCAGGAGCCAACAGTGTCATATCGTCGTCATGCTCAGCATTTTGGCGTCAGTGAAACCATCATTGGGCCATATTTTTACCGAGAAAACGAAACGGTCAATGGAAACCGATATCGATAAATGTCACCCTGTCTGAAACCTCGTTTGGTATCAAACGGCTCGGAGAGGTCCTTCAAAATTCTGTTGGCGCTGCTGATATTGAGCAACGTAATATTGCATAGCCGTATTAGTTTTGCGGGGGTACCAAATTCAGACATCGCGGCATACAGGTAACTCCTTTTCGTACTGTCGAATCCAGCTTTGAAGTCGACGAAAAGATGGTGTGCGTCGATTCTCCTTCCTACATTGCCCCGTTTTTGTGCAGTGCAAAGGCTGTTTTTTAATTACTATTTTTTGGGCTTAGCTTTTCAGATGAAGTTAGTTGAGCTGAAGCATTCAGCAATCAGCTGCTTGAGGTATGTATAAGTTCTCAAAAAAATGTTGCGCCGTTGGTCGAGTTATATGTTGCTCGTTTGGTTGATTATACTTCGCGGTTTTATAATTCTCCGCATTCGTAAAACTCTCCATCCAAATGTGATCATCGATCGCATCTACATATATTGACTGATTACTTTTTATCATTTTGTTGTAGAAAAATATAAACATGGAGGGAACTAACTAAAATCAAATACTAATACCACAAAATGTGGCTTTCTAATTCATCTTTCGAATGTTTCACTCCAAGGTTTGCATATTATAAAATATAATAACATACACCACGAAACCCTGAAATTCATGCCATTCGTGTTACCAAAAAGAAAAGAAAAGAAAAGAAAGCTCTCGTCGTGTTTTTTATTACAGTAACCAACATTCCAGGTAAGTGTCCTGCCAAGCGCCATCAGTTTGTGCAGTTATCGACAACTTTTTCTTGTTATCACACCTTAGTGTAACACGCAGAGCTTGCTGTATGATCTTAAATATCGATTTTTCATCTGCATAACCTTGTGTGATAAAGTCTTGGATGTTCGTAGAAATTATTGAGCGAAGAGTTCGTCTATGATCAAGATTCACAAAAAAGGAGAGAGTACGCTTCTTATAACTGATTATTGATTACTCTATCATCAATTAATGATTGATTTTAAATACAGCTTCTTGTAGAGCCTGATACACTGATTACTAGGGGGAAAAACTACGAACATTATAATAAAACCACAAAGGGGTATTTTCTTTTATATGGCTATGGACTGCAGATGTGCTTGGGTAACAAAAAAAAATTGGCTCTTATAGATATTTTTATCTCCTCCCACAAGTATGCTTATTGATGTTATCTTACAGAATGAAGGATCGTACTGCTTTATACAATTTTCGGATGCGAATAGAACAGAAAAGCACTCGGAGGTTTTTTATTCTCTGTTGAGAGCTCCCAGGCATTTGAAACAAATGGTTTCTATCTTTAGTTATTTTATACACGTAGTGGGCTTCGAACCCGGAATCAATCGTATTTTAGTCACGCACAAAACCACACGATTACCCCGAATTCCCGATTCATATTTGTGCTGTTTTACTATTATGACTGAGAAAATATTGCTTGCGTAATAAAGTGATTACGGAATCAAAGATAAATTTCCTGCTAAGTCATTAAAATTTTAGGAACACGTTTTTCGAATGTATTTCTTAGCATCATAAGTCGACTAAATTTGTTTTCAAAAATAAGAAGCGACGTGTTGGTTGGATGTTACGAATACTTCACGCGCAAATCAAGAGCCTCCTTAGATATATACGTATGTGGCTGTACGTAAGAAGTGCCATTATTGCACTCACTAAATTACAACGAATGGACTTCTATTTCAGGACACCACAATAAGCTCGGCAGCTTAATCGGCGAAATGAAAGTAGATTGCGTGGAAGTTCATTTGCATTTTGAATGTAAAATGCAATAATAATAATGTCGAATTGGAATCGGATAAACAAACAAAGGCAAGCTTGATGCTAAAGCCGGATGCTTATTTGGTTAGGCTGCTAAAGCGGTTCAACATGTTGAAAATTGCGTTTTTACCTTCCTTTTAGTTGTGCTACAATGTTGCTAGTGGTAGAGAGGAAGTTTAAAGCATTAAATAGTAAACATGATTGGCGAAAGAGGTTTTAATTGAAGGTGCGCCGCTTGTAGTGCGCCCGGGTAAGCAGCACCGAGTTTGATGCATCGAAGGCGATGGATATACCTCCATATGCATATATACATATATACATATATGTACATGTATGTGTGTATATATGTATATATGTATGTGAATATTGCGCCATTTTGCTAACCTTTGACGATTCGCCATTAACTCTGCCTCTCGACATTGCCAACCAAGCGTCGTAAGATGGCCTAATCTGCACATACATACATGCTTTCATATGCAACACTCATTCATTGTGTAAGTTCTAGTTGCGGGTTGTTACTATTGTTATTGTCGATTGGCGTGATAAGCGACGTGTGGTGTAGACTGTATTTCGCGCTCATTTGTAATTCAATGAGGCGAAATGAAATGTGCTATGTGCAGTGAGGAAGGTTGAATAACCAAATCGTCGTCTGTCGCGCTTGCTAGGCATGCAATTGACTAGTTAGCGGCCGGCTACAACAATGTTGCAGCCAAAGCGAAGCAGAATATTAATTGCATTTTATAGACTTGCTTCTCACTGTTGACGCATTTGCATTTTCGCATTTTTGCATTTTTAATGTCGCGTACTAAAAATGCGATTTACAATAGTCCGCAGCAGCTAGTATCTGCAAGCATGAGGCATGCTTGCGCTACTCTTCACGCCCTTCAGCATGATAGGCTACTCACGCCATAAGTGATAATAATTTATTGATACAAGCTTCTATTGTACATAAATAGCAGAATGGTTGGAAAATACGCGGAACTCGTTTGTACATCCATATGTACTAACATTGTTTTCAGTAATGAAATTTTCTAATATATAATTACAGTCAGAGTTATTTATTTACCTTCCTAGATCGGCCTATACGCAAATTTCCAATCCGGCTGCAAAGTGGCTAGATTGAAGTAAAGTAAACCGGACTCCATAAAATTGTGAGTGCTATCCCTGTAAATTTCTGGTAGCTAGACTACTCTTCTCTGCTATGGCACCTATTCGAAGCTAGCGATTGAATTTAGCAAACCTTTGAATTCGCAGGCTGCGAACTGATGTATGTCGTGAACAAGTTGTGAAGGAGGGGAACCAATTTTCAATCAGTAAACTCTTCTCATAAGGATGTTTCGGCTTTCACTAAACTAATCAATATCCCTTGGAACCCATATTGTGTGTGACAAGGCAGATCTGGTCAAATAGCGATGAAATACCGTGATTATGGGAACAATTTTTCGCACTCGTAAGAGAGGTGTCGCTTCTGATACTATTTTTGTGTTCGCTCGCTAACATTTGAAGCGTAAATATCCGTTCTTATCTGACGTCGAAAATATCTACGTACGCCCCGAAAAAACCGTATTTGTGGGAAGTCATGCTTCATTATTACCTTTTAAAGAAAAGTGCAGCTGAAACGTCTCGTTAATTGATCAATATTTACAGTAATAACCCCCCAACATGTACAACTTGTAAAGAGTGGTTTCGACGCTTCCAAAGTGGCAATTTCCACGTGAGTGATAAAGATCGTGAAGGAGCACCGAAAAAATTCGAAGATACTCAACTACAACAATTATTGGGTGAAGACTCATGTCGAACCCTTGATGATGTTGGGTGTTGACAGATCAACCGTCGGTAAATGTTTGCACGCGATGGAAATGGTTCAGAAAGCAGGTAACCGGGAGCCACATCAATTGAAGGAGAGGGATATCGAGAGACGTTTGAGATGCTTCTTGAACGGCCGAAAAGAAAATGTTGCGGTTCATGCTTCAAAGGTTATGTTGTGCGTCTGGTGGGAACCGAAGGGTGCCATCTATTATGAACTCCTTAAACCATCTGAAACCATCACTGGAGATCGTTACCGACTGCAGCTAATGCGTTTTAATCGAGCTCTCAAAGAAAAGCGGCCGTATTCCCTAGACATTGCACCTTCGGATTACCATCTGTTTCGATCAATGCCCTCAGCCCTTATTGGAGAGCGGCTCACTTCTTACGAGAGCATCGCAAACTGGCTCAATGAATGGATCAAATCAAAAGAACTCGAATTTTTCGTCAGAGGAATCCGTATACTGCTTGAAAGATGGAGTAAAGTTGTAATTTCCAAAGGCACATACTTCACATAATATCATGTATTATATAATTGTTTGAAATAATCCGTAACTTTGGCTAAGAAAGGACGGAAACTTATTACCATACCCATCCATATGAATTTCTGATCTCACTTGATTGTTCCTACAGTTCAGTGCGAACGAGTTTTATACAGTGGTTCCACCATAAATAATACATAAATAAAAGGGACGGAAAAGAGGAGTCACTTACGTGATACCACAAGCGGCCAAATGGCTTAAACACGCCACTACAAAACTCCGGCGAGTAACCATCGATTCTTAGAATCGAGAGCAGTGAAGTCCTGATTATGGAATATTAGATATTTTTCGAATAAGATGTTTGAGGGCCGGGAACAGTAATGTTCTATCACTTATTTTGAGTTCGTTGGAATTATATTGCTATACACTGCTGAGACGGTGGCTTGAACGGACGCTCAAAATACAAAAAAAAATAAATTAAAGTCTGAGCCCCCCCAATTGCCAAAAGCCAAGCAAGGCTACGACGGCACGCGCATAGAGGCCCGCATCACAATAGATGTGAGGTCGATTTGCTTACCGCCAAATTCAAATAAAGAATGAGAGCCTTCTAAAAACAAATAAACAGCGCAGGTGAAAAAGCTACAGTTGGAAGCAGTCCCAATTAAGTCCACAGAAAGATTCAGCTAAGGCATGAATGAAGGAGCGTCCGAAGAAAAACAAAGATCGGTGACGTGGAAATCTAATCAAGAATCTAAAAAATAGCTTGAACCAAAATTCTGAGAAATCGGCGATGCTTGCGCTTAATATTGTCTCTGGTAGTCGAAATCTTACAGTACTAATCTTCATGTCTCCAAACATTGCAGAATACATATCTACTCTTACATCTTCGAGCCGATATTCTGTGTGTTTCAGGTAATTTATGCTTAATTCAGGGGCAACTTAATTAATTATAGTCTACGTATTTGTGGTTCTGTGTATATATGAAACTTCTTATACTTCTATAAACGAAATAATGTTGTTGGGTACCTATTGGAATCTATGTTTATTAAACATAACCTTCAAATGATGTTTTACTTTTATATTTTTTATTCTGTTTGACTATTTAAATGTCGGTGTGAACAATGAGTGCTGAGCAGTGTTTACAAAAAGTTGCAGAAAAGCTATGAAGGCGCACCATCGTTGCCTATGCAGTAAAAAAAAACAAATATTACAGGTCATATACCTGAAATTCAACCAAACGACTGAATTAATTCAAGAAACATATAAACAAACAAAAATATTTTAAAAATGTTCTAAAATTGTTTTAAGTTTTTCACAAAAACATGGTTTATACACATAATGTTGTAGGAAAAATAATTATTTTTGAAATGTGTTTAGTTCATAATAAAAGTATATTTTATAAAATTTCCATTATAGATAAACGTTTATACGAGGAGGGTTCAATAAGTACCCGTGCTAGAAATGAAGACACAATTTTTTCAAGACAGATACACTCCTCCCAACGTTCCGGCTATTCTTTCAACCCCTCCAAAAAATAGGATTTGACGAAATCTCCAAAACACGCCTCTGTCTCGGCGATGACTTCCTCGTCTGAATGAAATTTTTTCCCCGCAAGTCATTTCTACATGTTAGGAAATATGAAAAAGTCGCAGTGGTAACGCAATTCATGCAGTTTGGCGGCGATAACTACGGATGAATGTGCTGGTGTGTTATCGTGATGAAACAGTACCTTCTTCTTCGCCAAATGCTGCCGTGTCTCCTTCAATTTTTTGTGAAAGCGGTCCAATAACTCACTGTACTATTGTTCAGTGATCGTTCTTCCTTTTTTTAAAATATCCATGAGGATGACGCCATTCGTATCTCAAAAAATCCTCACCATGACCATTCCGGCCGATAGGACTTTTTTCGCCTTCTTTGGAGCTGATTCACCGGGAGAAATCCATTGTTTGGGCTGTTGCTTCGTTTCTGGTGTGTAATGATGAATCCAGGCTTTATCAATGGTAACAGCTCGACGCGCGAATTCCTTCGGATCTGGCTTTAATTGCTCCAAACACTTCTTTGAAGTTAACAGCCGCATCCGCTTGTTGTAGCTTATGAGCAATGGCGGCACCCATCGGGCCAACAATTTTTTCATCGCCAACTTATCATGTAAAATATTAATTGCCGTTCCCGTCGACACACTTATGGCCTTTGTTTCTTCGCCCACTTTCGTTCGTCGATCAGCGAGAATCATGTCAATGACTTTTTGAATGATTTCCTCGATAACCACGTCTGCCGGGCGCCCTGGTCGCTCCTTATCAAAAACGGATGTTCGTCCACATTTAAATTTGTTGAACCAATATCTAAGTGTGGTTATAGATGGCGAAACCTCCCCATAGACAGCATCCAACTTTGCTGTTAGCGAAATTACTTAAGCGAATTACCAAACGATACTGCTCTTTTTTCTCGAATAGCTGCCAAATCCAAACTGATCTATTATTCAGTATGAAATTTGTTTTGCCGTTGTTTGATAGATGGGAGCACACGATGCTAGTACGAACTTGCCTCAGGAATGCCCTCTGCCATCAAACATGGGCACTTATTGAGCTGCCCTCATATTATTCCACAATTTTCTGGAACGCTCTCTGTCATTTAACTCGGGCACTTAGTGAAACGCCCTCGTATTACCGCACGATTTTCTGATTGCTCCAGTATTAAATTTAAGAATTGAAATTGAATTGAATTGATTGCTGAATTAAGCAAATTATAGCCTCGCTCTTTTTTGAACGCTCTAAAATTTTGGCATTTTTTGCATTTCTAAGCTTCTTTAAAATTTACCGCGAAATTAGAGTTTTCTCGATTATAATTCCAAACTAGTTAACGAAAATACGCTTAAGCCATCCGCTTTATAACAACGTCTAAAAATCTTAAATCGGTCGGAAAAGAGCGAATCTATACATTTTTAAAGCAGCAAGTACCGAAATCCCGTTTTTGCGAAAGAATAAATAAAGATTTTGGTGGCATTTATATGGAAAACTTGAAACATATTTTTTTTGTTGTGCCCGATCAGATCTATAATGCCTATTCTGTCATGCTAAAAATACAAAATGACTGCTACACAGTGTATTAATTCTTTTGGTGCAAAATCTGCAATTAATAAGAACGACTATCTGCAATTTTTATTTAAATTCTTGAAATGTGTGTAGCGGAGGTATGAATATAACAATAATTGCAGCATACACCCTCTGTGAGGCGTTTGGCCAGCTTCTCCTCAGATTTGAGGAGCGCGTTTTGATTGAAAAAAAGGAATTAGCTCAACTGCATATGCAGTTGAATCTTATTCGATGGCTCTACTTTGAGCAGTTCTAAGAACCATGTTCAATTAGAACTGCGGACCTTTCAAAGAAATCCAATACTTATCTGGTTGTCCATCAGCTCCCTGTACTTATCTAATTGCCTTTATTCTGGGACACAAGTGTGTCTGGGAGCAGTACTTGATCAAGAAATCGTACCACCACAAACAATAGGAGTACATGTGAGGTGATTATTATTTGTAAATTGTTAAGCCAATCGGTCGTAAAATTTGTCCCCTCTCAGTTTGCTTTTATCGGCGATTCCTCGTAATTGGTCTTGCATGTATTATAAATGTATAAGTACGAGTATATGAAGTATATAAGCTCCCCTGCTCCCTAGAAAATCTACAACGAAAGCAATTGACAACGCCGACTGCTACAGTGGAAGAGAAGAGGCTCTCCTTTGAAGTTTACCGCAGTGAATTTTACTATAAAATGCTTATCTACACATACGTCTCTATACAACAGTGCATATATGTATAAACATTTACATTTACGTATTTACGTACATATATATATTTGCATGTATAAATGTATGTATACTTCAAAATATTCATATGGTATGACATTTTTACGCCATAGCCGCCATACGTACCACTCTCACATAAATAAATTATAATCAAATACAGTTACTCAAGCGCAAAACAAAACAGTAGGAAAATAATGAATTTTATAAAATCTTTCAAAGTTTTTGGTAATAAATTATTAATAATAATAATTGGTGCTTATACCCTTTGCTGGGTGTTTTCCACAAAGGGAGGGACCTACAGTTTTAGGCCACTTCTGAATGGCAGATTGTTTTTTATAAGAAGCTTTTTAACGGCAGAACTCCACTCGGAGGTTTGCCATTGCCTGTCGAGAGGCAACTTCCGTCACAAAAGAAATTTTTGTTTCCTAATGGTAGTCACTGCCGCACCAATCCATTCGGTTACGTCGGCTTGTAAGAGTTAAGTTTGGTTAAATATTCAACAGCAGAGTCTCTTAAACTCTAGTTGGCGTTTATTTATGTAAGTATTATATAAGTGGTACTCGTACTAGCTTTGAAATCCAACTGATAATCTTTCTTGGGCTCTTGTTATGCTCGTCCTATCGTATGGTGCAGAAGCATGAGCGATGACAACATCCGATGAGGCGTTCCTTGGAGTGCCCGTGAGAGAAAGATTCTGCGGAAGAGTTTTGAACCTTTGCACGTTAGCAGCGGGGAGTTTCACAGGCGTTGGAAAATGAGCTCTATGAGCTTTACGGCGATATAGACATAGTGCAGCAAATAAAGATCCAGCGGCTACGTTGGCTGGGTTCTGTCGTCCGAGTGGATACAAACACTCCGGTTCTGACAGTATTCGATGCGGTACCAGCTGGCGGCGGCAGCGAAGGAGGAAGGCCTCCTCTGCGTTGGAAAGATTAGGTGGAGAAGGACTTGGCTTCACTTGGTGATTCCCACTGGCGCTGGTTAGCTCGAAAAAGAATTGTCTGGCGCGCTTTGTTAAACTCGGACAAAATCGCTTAAGCGGTTATCGTGCCACTCAAGAAGAAGATAAAAAATAAAATAAATAATTGGCGCGTACACTTCTGTTAGGTGTTTGGCCGAGCTCCTCCTCGTATTTGTGGTGTGCGTCTTGATGTTGTTCCACAAATGGAGGGACCTACAGTCTCAAGCCGACTCCGAACGGCAGATATTTTTATGAGGAGCTTTTTCATGGCAGAAATACATTCGGAGGTTTGCCATTGCCTGCCGAGGGGCAACCGCTATTAGAAAAATGTTTTTATTAATTTTGCTTTCACCGAGATTCGAACCAACGACCTCTCTGTGAATTCCGAATGGTAATCACGCACCAACCCATTCGGCTACGGCGGCCGCCCGGTACTATTGTATTATTATATATTAAATTATTATTATATATTAAACAAACAAAAAATATTATATGACCACCCTTTGGTTTTAATTAAAATATATTTGGGCAGGTTATGCAATTGACTTTCGACTGAGCTTTAATGCAGTGCCAGAACATTTTAATGAAAATCACTCGGAAGTGATTTACGGAACCTGACCGATTATAAATTTTTTGTTCTTAAATTAATAATTTAAATCTTATAATAGGTCTATTTATAAGTTCGTGCGGTTTTACAACAGATGGCGTAACTTGATTATTATTCCATCGATCCACATTTCCAAACATTCATTGGAGAGCTACTGTCGTAAGGCACAAACGTCAGTATAAGTTTTTTATTTGAAGCGTAAACAACAATATTTTTACCACACTTGAAAATGTCGAATTTCGTGCCAAATAATGTGTTTTTGCGGGGAATTCTTCTTCATTATTTTAATATGAAGAAAAAAGCAGCCGAAAGTCATCGTATCTTGGTGGAAGTTTATGGTGAGCATGCTCTATCTGAGCGAACGTGCCAGAAGTGGTTTGCACGCTTTAAAAGTGGTGATTTTGGCTTGGAAGACGAAGAACGCGAGGGTGCGCCGCCAAAGTTCATGGATACCGAATTGGAGGAATTGCTCGATCAAGATCCGGCTCAAACGCAAGAAGAGGTTGCAAAAACTTTGGGAGTTGATCAATCAACCATTTCCAAACGTTTAAAAGCCATGGGAATGATCCGAAAGGTAGGCCATTGGGTGCCGTATGAATTGAAGCCAAGAGACGTTGAACGCCGTTTTATGGCATGCGAACAACTGCTTCAACGGCACAAAAGAAAGGGTTTTTTGCATCGAATTGTGACTGGCGATGAAAAGTGGGTCCATTACGACAATCCAAAACGTCGGGCAACGTATGGATACCCTGGCCATGCTTCAACATCGACGTCGGCGCAGAATATTCATGGCCTGAAGGTTATGCTGTGTATCTGGTGGGACCAGCTGGGTGTTGTGTATTATGAGCTACTGAAACCGAATGAAACGATTACGGGGGATGTCTACCGACGACAATTGATGCGTTTGAGCCGAGCACTGCGAGAAAAACGGCCGCAATACGCCGATAGACACGACAAAGTTATTTTGCAACATGACAATGCTCGGCCACATGTTGCACAAGTGGTCAAAACATACTTAGAAACGCTCAAATGGGATGTCCTACCCCACCCGCCGTATAGTCCAGACCTTGCGCCATCCGATTACTATCTCTTCCGATCGATGCAACATGGCCTGGCTGACCAGCACTTCCGTAATTACGATGAAGTCAAAAAATGGATCGATTCGTGGATTGCGGCAAAACCGACCGAATTTTTCACAAAGGGAATCCGTGAATTGCCAGAAAGATGGGAAAAAGTAGTAGTAAGCGGTGGACAATATTTTGAATATTAAATTTGTAACCATTTTACGTCAATAAAGTTTCAAATTTCGAAAAAAAACCGCACGAACTTATTCATAGTCCTATTAATATAATTTAAAGACATAAACTATTCTCTGAGATATGTGTATATTTTTTTCCATTATATCTATTTATGTGTAGATACAGATTCGTATGCATACGTGCATTCATGTTTGCATATATTCTTATTTGCATTTATACCAAATTTTTGATTATTTTACCAGTTCGACGACACGTATTCGTATATGTGCACGCTTGAACGTTTATTTTTGTGGTCGTTAACTAATTTTCGCAGACCGTACACATTTTTATTTTGTAAACAAGCCGTATCCATGAAAGGAAAATTAAATTGTTTAGTAGCGTTGTTCCAATAAAGAGCACTGACCAAAGCAGTTGGGAATACATCTCTGCGCGTTTATTTATGTAGGAGAAGGTATGTGTTGGTAAGCAACTCTGCATTATAATATAAACAATTCCTTTGACGTCTAATTTTTTCACCTTGAAAACAACCTTCCACACATGAAGAGTAAATTATAATGGTTAAATGCGTTTTTTCACAGTAAGTAGGCCACATTCCATATTATCCCTACCGCTAAATAAAAAAAAATATGAATGCCGTCGGCTAACCGAGTTGAGCTCGTAAATCAGTTTTTATTTCATGGCTTGCAATATGCACTGATATGGGTGAAGAAAATGGAACTATACAAATTACAAAAGGGCCACCAGACAAGAACATTTTGTAGAAAATAAGTAAGCGGCAAAACGTAACTCTTATGTGATTTCTTGATGTTCTGAAAACCTCAAAGGACTTACATTGTTATCATGTACATCATGCAGACCTTCCACTTCATGCAAATCGTTTACTATCTTCCACAGTTAGTCATCCTATACTACCGACAGAAAATATTTGGCATTTATTACATCAGAAAATGTCAATTAAACAATGGCAACAACAGAAAGTGTAGGAGTTGTCGAAATGAAAGGTAGTAGGAAAAGTTGTGAACGGCCAACAATGCATCACCCGCTGACAAACGGTGTAAAGGGTAAAGCGACACAATAGGAGGCCATCCTAGTCCCGCCATGAGTTGTGCTCTAATTTTTCTTGAAATTATGTGACATCTATACATTCAAATAGTCGTGACAAGTTCTTATGCTTCAAGTAAACCTAATATTGTGGGCGAATGGCATCGTTTTTCACATTTTGACACACTAAATGTTCCCTGTCCGGTAGATGCCTCATGTAAGTGTAATGTACTTATATGAATATATCCATACAACGTAACCTAGATAAAATTATAGTGTTGTTGTAGAAATTGATGAACTTGAGCCTTCTATATCTTGGACATGTTTAGAATAGCTCGCCTGTTACATTATTCAACATGCAGTGATCGAATATTATAAACATTGTTGCACACATTGTTGTGTCATTTCTATGTTTTTTGTAGAAATTTTACCAAAACTGTTACAACAAAATACATGAACTTTTGCAGTACAATATTGCTACTTGTTCTATTTAAATAAAAAACTGGAAGTTCCGTCGCTATCATGTTTTTTGGCATGTATTCTTTGATCGGCTGACACGCTGCGGTGCAATTTAATTGTTTAAATAAATATTTTGAATATCATTATAAATAGAATGATACAATATTTGCATACATCACGACCGGCAAAATTGAAATTTACAGCTCCATTAATAAATGTAAATGCTGTAAATTTGCATATGCTTTTCATAATATGCGTTATGCAATTTGTGAGAAATTTAGAAAGTGCCCTTGTGTTTACAAAATGTCGAAGACGTCCACAGATAAATGGCTGCAACGGTATGCCGAATTTGAAAACGTTGACGACTTCTCCGGATGAGTTCCAAAACAAATCCTCGCCAAAACAAGATCAGAAAATCATTGATTTGTTTGTGGCAAAGGCGAACTTATCGTTGCGTGAAACTGAAGCAATTTTAAAGAAAAGTGGTGTTAATATATGCAAAGGTACGATGCGAGGACGTTTACGTGCAAAAGACCTCACTTTCCGAAGTACTTTAGAAAGAGACTTGCATGGGCTAAGGCCAATTCAGAACGGAATTAGGCAAACATAATATTCACGGGTGGATTTTCGTTTGGGTGAATAATTGCATACGTCGTTGCTGGTGTATTGTATGACAACTACAACAATCTCTTAAGTATCTGGGTAAAATTCATGTTTGGGGATGTTTCGCCGAAAAAGGATTTGACAATTTATTTGTGTTTACCGAAAATTTGAGTGCAGTTTTGCTGTATAAAATTTACCACAAAGATGCGAAGATGTTTGGAAGAACAAGTAAACCTTCTTGTGTTCTACAAGAACACAATCATGCCAATCATCGAAACCGAAAGTGTGTAAATTGGAAACAGCAAAAGGAAATATTGGATTGGACTTCACGATCAACTGATGCCAATCCAATTGAAAATTAAAATATTAAAAACAAATTTTCCCAGTGGCTAGTCCGGAAAGTCACCTTTTCAGATGAAGCTAAATTTCACCTCGTCGTTACGTTAATAAACATAACTGTCACATTTAGAGGTTAAAATGCCCACATATAATATAAACATGAGGAAGCCACAACGGGTGACTTGCGCGGCGCTAAGTGCCACACAATCAACTTTACCTTAGAGAGTTGGCGCACTGTTTGATGTTAGTTGGACACCAGAAGCTGCGATTTGACTATTTCATTCACACACATTCAGATAATATTAAGTTTACAAAAATTAACTCGAAGTTACTATTGATAAGTTAAGCGCCGAAAAACGCGAAAATTGGGTTGGCGGAGAGTAATTTGAATGAAATTGTTTACTTTTTCCATAACAAGGTTTATTGAAAAAGTGTGTTTATTTATAGTCGAATGTAAAGAATTTAAAGTAGTTGTTAGTTTTCGTTAAGAGAATTATTTCTAATAATCACGGACATAACATTTTGTCTATTCCTGGAGTGTGACATTGCAATTTGGCTGTGCATCATCAGCATTCCTAGCAGATAGTATTCATTTAACATTTAAGTGCGATAATTGCATTCTAATGCCTAAACATTATGAATAGATTCTCTATCACTCTATCTCTGCTGCTTGTAACCAATAATGGTGGATTGTATTGATATTGATTGTATTATTATTGCGCGTACGATCTTAACACATGTTTGCGATTGCATCGTTCTTCCAACAGAAGCTGCAAATTCCTTTGGAGTACATATATAATATATGCTCAGGTTAGTTAGATGACGATTCAGTCTAGAATACCCAGTTAGAAATCCTTTGATTATTCAAAAATTATTCCTATTTAATTCCATACATTATTTAAAACGGTTTAGATTAAAGTTACCTAGCAATGACTTTGATTTTGGGAAACCCGGTAGTTTGTCTCAAAGGCAACTTCCTGAATAGGAGAGGAAAGCACTTGATTGTGATATTCAGCTTATGAAGATATTCCAGCTTATATATTCCTGAACATACTCAAGTAGACATGTAACCTGGAAGGAGTTGAGAGCCTTGTAGGCTGCCTGGCTATGAGTAACAATAGCTAGGCTTCTGTGGTTATAGTTACGAAGCGCAGTTGGAGAATGGTTGATCATACTTTTGTGGCAGAGGTTTTTGGGTTGATGTTTGATGTGAAGTAAATTACATGTATATGCTGCTGTCTTAATTTTTTTGTCTTCTGCAATTGCCTATGCTGTTTTAAATGATCATTTTCCTCTTTCGAATATTTTGTATATTGTTTTTCTACATTTCCCATTTCTATAAAAATTAGCTCCATCTGGCCACGCACTCAGGCTTATATTGACCTAAAAAAGGTGTAATTTGAGGCATGAAGCGATTGCTAGAATATAATTTATTAAATTAATAAAAAACTTCATTACTAATTGAGTTAAATAATAAAACCAACATTAAAGCCGAAGGCCATGGCAGCCAGTGCTTATTTCGTAAGTGGAATAGTTATCAATAACTGTTACTCTTTTAAATAAATAAAATAAAAAAAATAAAACCAACAATTCCATTCCAAATGATTATTGTACTTTACAAAACTTTTTCTGTAAAATGTTTCTTGCTACTTTATAATATAAAATGCAGACTCGACAATGAAAATAATTTCTTTTGAGAATAATTCTCTTTTGGAAGTAAAAACTTGATAAAACAATTAAAATTAAAAATTAGATGATAGCTATTTTTTCTCTAACAGATTCTTATGCAGCGTTAATAATTACAATTTCATATCGGATTGATTTGTTTGTGAATTACGTTTTTACTTATTAAAAGAAATTATTTTGAATTACTCAGGCCAACAACCAAAAAACTTTTTCGATAATTTTAACTAAGGTTTTAAGGGTTTTCTATGCTGAAAACGAATATGGCCTTGAAAATGCTCCAGCACGTCAGGATTTTTGGCAATTTGAGGTTAAAAAGTCAAAAAATGCAGATTTTCGCCATTTTTTTAATTTTTTTTTGGGCAAGGTAAAGTTTTTTTTTAATTTTCCACAACGGCATCGCAAAGTACTAGTCTTCAGCTTTAAAATCCATTTTTTTTAATATTTTTACGATTAACATAAAAAAAGTTATTCTTTTTCAATAGGTGCGCTTCAACTTTTTTCCGATAGGGAGGGCGAACGACGCAATATTTTTTATTTTTCGCTTGTCATTTGTAAACTTCATTAGTATACATTTCATCATGGAACGCTACATACTTGAGCAACGTTTGCAAATCATTGAATTTTATTATAAAAATGCGTGTTCTGTTAAGAAAGTTTAAAGTCGAAAAATCATCTTCAGTGATGAAGCTCACTTTTGGCTCAATGGCTTTGTCAACCAGCAAAATATGCGTTACTGGGCAGAAAGCAATCCACACGTGATTCATGGGGCACCGTTGCATCCCGAAAAAATCACTGTTTGGTGCGGTTTACATGCCGGCGGCGTAATTGTCCCATATTTTTTCGTTGACGAGAACGATCGCCACGTTACTGTGAATGGAAATCGATACCGCGACATGATAAACGATTATTTTTGGCCGCAATTGAATGGTATGGACTTAGACGACATGTGGTTTCAACAGGACGGGGCCAAAAGCCACACAGCATACGCTACAATTGATTTGTTGAAGAGTAAGTTCGATGAGCGCATTATTTCCAGAAATGGACCGCTCGAATGGCCGCCGCGCTCGTGTGATTTGACGCCTCTAGACTATTTTCTTTGGGGTTATGTGAAGTCATTGGTCTACAGTAACAAGCCGGCGACGATTTGTGAGCTCAGAGCCAATATTGAACGCGAAATTGCTGGAATTTCGGCCGATTTATGCAAAAGAGTGGTCGAAAATTGGGTTCAACGATTGGACTTCGTAAAACGTGCACGCGGTGGTCATGCAAAAGAAATCGAATTTCATACTTAAATGTATATGTTCAAACTCGATAATAAAAAAAAAGTTTGTTAAAAAAGTCAAACCGTTTGTGTTTTATTAAAAAAAAAAGTTGAAGCGCTCTTACTGAAAAACGCTTTACTTATTGTGATTATGTAATGTATAAAAATGTATTAAGTTATATAAAATATATTAATATATTAACATAATTAATTGTACATAATTATTCGAATAAATGCGCTTGATTATCTGTAAACTGTTTGCACTGCTCTTAATGTTTGTTGTTCTTTTTATGATATCTAAATTGGAGTAATTATCGACTAATGTCATTTTAGCACCTTGCATTAATTGGGTCATTCCGATACTTTGTTTCTCTGATTACTCACGCGCTTTAAATCAGAGTGAAGACCAGTATTTAAAAAATGTTGACAGAACTGTTCAGGCGCACTTGTGTAAGTGTTGTGCGAATAACCAACAGTAACAAAAACCAATTATATATAGCAAACCATAAAAAGTTATACTATAAACATGGTACAACGCCAACACTCATAAATTAGCGATAATTAAAAATGCACTATGAAGTGCCACCGCTACACCCTTTCAAGCTAAGTCATGTGCATAATTGTCCTGAAGCTGTCCGGTTGTGGTATCTAAGCATATCCATTGCAGCCGCCTGAGTGTATGTTTTGCTCGACCGTTGAGCTTGACAAGCATATTGACTTACTTTTTGTTGTATACGCCATCGTTTCCATACGTTTAGTGGGTCATAATTCACTAACTCAAACGCAACACTAGGGCATCGTAAAATTTGTTTACAATACCAACAACAGCAATGACAAGAGCGGCGATTGCTATGTAGAAACAACATCACAAGCAATAACAGTAACACCAGCGAGAGTAACACTGTACTTTTACATACAAATACGCCGAACATGGCAAGCATACATATTTGTTATTTTTTACAATCGTTTAAAAAGTCATCAAAAAATTAACTTTTAAATATGTACACATATATCCATATCTGTATGTCTACACGCCCTCATACCTAAAGTATGCGCAGTTGCTATGTCTGCCTTGCCACCAAGTGAATGACTTCCATGGCGAGAGTTGCCGTTGTAAATAATATTCTTTTAATTTTATGAGGCAACAAAAATATTTTATATTAGCAATAATTTCACCTACATTACGCATGCCGCCATCCATTTATCCATCTATCCGTATATGCATTCGGTCACACAGCGAACCGCTAATAAACTGCCGTAAACGCTTAAAATGGGCACTAATAGTTCGGAGCAAAAAACTGCAGAAGGTATGGGAAGAGTGTTTGCTGGTAGTTATTTGTATTTTGATGGGCTTGATTTTGAATTGGTGACGAAATGAAGAAGTAATAGATGAATTAATGCTTTTATAATTAAGTGATGAAATCCATCAGAATTGTATCGACAAGCAATCGATTATACACACCTGGAAGACATCGCCAGCGCACGTAAATATTCATCGCTAGAAGCACCTGGCACATTACGTTTATTGGCTTAGTGTTGCAGACTTTTAGTATTTGCACATGGTTACACAAGTAGTCGTATCAATGATTATATAAGTAATGACTACGAGCACCATTCTGTAAAAATCTAGAAAATTTGCCATTGCGTGTCGTTGGGAAAAATAACTGTTCCTGTTCCATTTGTGAAACAACGTCAAGACTTACGCCCCAAATAGGAGGGGGAGCTCGGCAAAATGCCCAAAAAGGTGTACGCGCCAATTATATTGTATATATATATATTCTGTCAAAAAAATATCGGGAATTGTTAATTTAAAAAGCGCGCGTTACACATGTGTCTAAATTTTTTTCTTCCTGGAATGTTGGTACAACTGTCCTCTATAGTGTCGCAGAGTTTGAGCGTGAACTGTCAATAAGTGTTTTTGTCATTTAAATATATCAGTCAACCGAAAGTGTATTCTGCGATTTTCACTATGGATAAAAATATCGAATAAAGAATTTGTCTTAAATTTTGTGTTTTGAACGGGGTTTCGTTTGCCGAATCGTTGAAAATGTTGCAGAAATCCTATGGCGAGTGTGCTTTATAAAAAACACGGGCCGAGACGGTCACGAACACAGAGGGTGAGAAGTTGTGGAAGATTTGCCCCGATCTAGTCGCCCATCAACGTCTTCAACGGATGAAAACGTCGACAAAATCAAGGAAATGGTCCTGAAAACGCATCATTTAAGTTTTAGAGAGGTAGCAAGTGACCTTAGCGTGTCTCACAATTCAACTCGCAATATTATACACATTCAAATGGGCATGAGAAGCGTGGCTGTTCGACTCGTTCCTAAAGAGTTGAATTTATTTGAAAAAATTAATCGGAAGAAAGTGGCTGAATACATGCTTGAGCAAGTGAATTCCGACCCAATGTTTATCCAGTGCATCATAACAGGGGATGAGACGTAGGTAGTATAGTATATGAGTTTGACATGCTAACCAGTCAACAGGCGGCTGAATGGCGCTATCCACATGAGCCGAAGCTCAAAAAACCTCGTCAAAGTCGGTCAAAAGTGAAAGTCATGCTACTCATTTTCTTTGATTGCCATGGTGTTGTGCACTCGAAATTCATGCCAAATGGTTCTACGGTAAATTAAGAATATTATTTGAAAGTTATGCGACGTTTGAGAGAGAATGTGCATAGGAAACGGCCTAATTTGTGGAAAGAAAACGCATGGACCTTGCACCATGAACACGCACCGTCTCAGGAGGCTCATATTGTGAACACGTTTTTGACCAAAAACTCGACAGATATAATCGAACAACCACCGTATTCACTGGATTTAGACCCCTGTGACTTTTTCCTTTTCCCACAACTTAAATTGCCACTCCGCGGACGCCGATTTGAGTCGATAGAGGCCATTAAGGAGAATTCGCTGAAGGATTTGAAGAAAATTTCTTCAAACGTCTTTAAATGGTGCTTTGATGACTGGACTAATCATTTATATACATATGTATGTTGATTCGAATGGAGCCTATGTTTGTCTGGGAAGGTTACATAGACATTTTATTTTAAATAAAAAAATTTACAATCCGGAGATATCAAAGAAATGATTCTCCAATCAAAGTCCAGAACTTGGAGGTTTGTTGAATATTCAAAGAATTTTACTTTTTTCAATACAGCGCGATTTCACGTTATGTGATTAAAGTATTATAGATATTGTTTATTGGAAAAATTGGTTTATTCGTAAGCTTAAGTATAATAGGAAGCAAGTTGGAAAATAAAGAAATGTAATAATTTGAGATTTATTCAATATTGAAAATCTTGGTATGGAGATTTTTAAAGTGAAAATTTTGGTTTGTTTTAAAATATTTAAAATTTTTTTTAGTTATTTCTGATAAAAGGCACTTAAAAACTATTTTTTTTTCGAAAATTTTGGGACTCAAATACGTACTGCTGTAGCGCAAAGTCCAAGCATTACGAAATATGGGGATATTTTTATAAAACTCGCAAGGATTACTGTTCATAGTCGCAGCAATCATCTGAAAATAATAAAAAATTTGAGGCAGCGTATTTTAAAAAAAAATTTAATTAGTTAATTAAAATTAAATGAAAAATTATTTTTTCTCTAAAAATGCAAAATAAAAAAATTTAAAACTTTATACTTAAATTTTCAAAATTTGATAAATCTTAAAATTACAAAATTTTTTCGATTTACTTCTTATTATATTCAAGCTTGCAAATAATTTGGTGTTTTTAGAAGAACTGACGACAATTATCAAAATTCTTAGATCACATCACATGGAATCGTTCTATAATAGGCCTGTGATGCGTACTATGCCCGGTTTATTTCTTTAGAATGTAACAAAAAGCAGAAGCAAAGCAATATATATATGCAGGTATGTAGGTTTCGTATTGTACAAATAATTATGTGTTTAAGTTCAATATACGATAATATTCTCTAATATGGCGCCACCTTTCAAATCTCTTCCACTGCCTTCTTCTTGTGTACTCTTCGTTTGCAGACAGACCAACCACTCGTAACTCATTTTAATGTATGTTGACGATCATTAAACTGACGTAAAAGATCATTGGAGCTATACATAAATGTATCATAAACTCTTAGTGACAACACCAAATCGCAATCAAAGCAGAGCCAATGGCAATACGGATGAAATAATTTATAGTATGACGATACGTTGACTGTTAAACGATGGAGTGTTGGAGCACATTGGCTATGGTATTGAAAATGCGGAAGAATCATTTAATCAGTTTCGTTTTTATTTTAAATTTGTTAACTATATCCTGTGTCATATTGAAATATCATTAATAGAGGGATCGGGAAACAGAAATTTTTCAAAAAAAAAAGGAGTTGTATAAAAAATAGTCGAAAAAACTTAAACAAGAAAAAAAGTATAATACAATATAACTATATAATAATCCAGAATTTTATTTCACTACTTCCAAATGTTCATTAATTCATGTAACACATTCTTTCATGAAATTTTGAAATCTGTTGGCTTAGACGACAAACGATTATGCGTAGTTGCTAATATCGGTAAAATGCAAAACCTAGTATGCACGTTTTTGGTCCAAATTAAAGATATTCAAATTATTCAAGTTATTTAATAAACTGCGGCGGCATCCAATCATCATTTTAAGAATATAACATCATGCAGTGAATAAAAAGTTATATATACATATACATTAGGCCGGGTCGATTTGTCTGGAGGCAAAAAAATCGCCCATTGCTCTGTGAAAATCATATTCTAGGGATCAAAATAAGAAACTTTGCCGAAGGAACCATACCTCTAAAACGAGTTCTGATGTCCCCCAATTTGGGTCGAACTTTTTAGTTTCTTTTCTATAACTCACTTAAATTAATTTTTTCATTTACATATGTAATAAATATTATTGTAAATAAATAAGAATAAAGAAAAAACATAGCCATTCAACTGATTTTTTCATGTAAAGGCCAAAAATGGTAATATTTTTAAATTGGGGGACATCAGAATTCGTTTTAGAGGTATTGTTCCTTCGGCAACGTTTCTTATTTTGATCTCTAGAATACGATTTTCACAGAGCAATGAACGATTTTTAAATCGACCCGCCCTAATATACATTTAGGCAAAAGAAACATGAACAAAAGAATATTTGAATTTATTTATGTTGATTGAAATTAATGCGCTTAATTTGATCTATTTTGAGACTAATTAGAATTATCTCTTTCTGAACTGGAGAATCATAGTTATTGTCATACGAGATATTATCTTTTATATTGAGAAGCTATGATTTACTTAAGCGACACTGTTTTATTTAGTATGTTAACCGCCTAAGCGTTTGAGCTGATGTTAGCAAGGTACTAAAGTGTCTTGGTTACATCGAATGAAACCAGGTATTTTTTCACTGGATTATTTAAAAGGCTATCAACCGCAGGTACCGATCGAAAATTTTCAGAATTGGATCATTTGTACTAATTCTTCCCACATGATTCAGACAGCGGAGCCTCTGAATTTTTATTAACTGCACTACGTTTATACAAATATGTATGTTTATTAGCCTAAGCGATTAGGTTCTGTAGCTCGGACATTGTTTTCCAGCATCAGGAAAGACAAGAGTGGGCAGGAGGGAGAGTCGAGTGGAGAATTTTCTGGCTATATGTTTCATATGTAGGTTTTCAATATTGAGATTTCCTTGTGAAATTGTGTTTTGCTACTCAGAGGTGTGTGCTGATCAAGGCTACATATATGTATATATAATTAGCGCGTACACCCTCTTTGGGTGTTTGGCCGAACTCCTCCTCCTAATTTGTGGTGTGCGTATTGATGTTTTTCCACAACCTACAGTTTCAAGCCGACTCCGAACGGCAGATATTTTTTATGAGGAGCTTTTCCATGGCAGAAATACACTCGGAGGTTTGCGCTTGCCTGCCGAGGGGCGACCGCTATTAGAAAAAACTTTTTCTTAATTTTGATCTTTCACCGAGATTCGAACCAACGTTCTCTCTCTGAATTCCGAATGGTTGTCATGTAGCAACCCATTCGGCCACGGCGGCCGCGGTCAAGGCAACAACGAGCTAATAATCCTGGTCGATGTCATGCCCTTGTATCATACGTTCACCTAAACATGATCGATTTCGTTTCACGTTTCCAGTTCAGGAGACAGTTACGTAGTTTAATGGATTATGATGCCTTTTAAGTCAAGACGCAGTCGATCAGCCTCCAGTCCAGTAGCGGATATTTCTCATTAGTGAAATTTTCCGTCTATGGGATAAAAAATTCCTACCTTAATAACTCTGGTTATGGTTCTCTAATCACGGTTCTTATGTTGTGACTGGCAAACTCACAGCACCACTCTGCGACATTTAAATTTCAATTACACGTTTCTGTAAGATAGATGCCTACTTACAGCCGCTCCTTCTGATGAACCAATGCTTCATAATATTTTGGGCCTCGAAGTAGAATGCGCCGTAGTGATGCTACTAAAACTCCCTCTATTTCAGTTATGACATGCATTGCTCACGTGATTGTGAACGTAAGATTCGAAATTGTTTCTTAAGGAGTTTTTATCTTCTGTTAATGAGAGTTTCTGTGAGTTGAGTTTTATCTTGATTCGTCAACCCGTTGCGTTTCCTAAATATTGTACTGATCTGAATGGTACACGGACAGTGACAGCCTATTGTCACTTCGTGGATGCTCAGACGGATGGTGATGAGTGGACTAGTTTTAACATTTTCGGTAAGGCTTTTGTACAGAATATATCAACTCTGGACTTATGATCAGAAAATAGTGAAAAATGAAGCCAATAATAAGTTCGTTTTTATTTCTTTCTTAATACACAATTTGATCCTACGCATGGAAAATAACCAAAGTATGTTCCTTTAGGATAACAGATGTAATTATATATATGTACATCAGTTTACAACCTTTAACGCAACTTTGAGCAAAACGAATCAAAATTTGGCATCTAAAACTCCGACTTTAAACTCTTGTAGACCTTTTTTCTTAATTATTAAAATTAAAGGGGGAGATTAAATTTATTTATTTGTTTTTTTTTTGATTAAAAACGGCGGCCAAATGTTTTTTATTAGTTATTTCTTACATTTTACTTGTTGCCTGCGCTAATGACGCTTGGTATCATCTGCTAGAGTATCGCAATTCGAATGGGAGGCGCTCACTCATAAAAATTGATTCGTTTTCTACGATCTGGTTTGCTTTAAGTAAATTCGGAGGCAAACACGCTGAGAGAGCTGACTGAATACTAGCCAACACCAAACTGAGAAACCCATACGTCTCATATGATGCATGCACTCATCAATGCATGCATGACTGTGTGTGAGTGCACCATGCTTGTTTGAGCCGGTCAAAATTGAAATGGTATGGCCACTTTGTTGTTGGCAAATATGTATACCTGATATGTTGACGACGCCTCGCTGTCTTTTTATCAGCATGCTCGTCAGCCATTGGTTTTTTGTCTCGTTTTCTCTTTGGAGCAGTAGCTTAGTAGGTAGGTGGGCAATATTTGCTGGTGTGATATTGTAGGGAAAACATGGCTGCGTGTTTGTGGTGTATTTATTTCAAAAAATCATGCAAAAGTTGTGTGGTGACTTTGGAAGATGAGGTGAGTTAGCCTTTGCTCGGATCCAAATTATTATGTTGTGTGTATGTATAGCATGTGAATAGTGCGAAGGAACTCGGCGAGTGTTGATCTTATCCAAACATACAGTTAGTTGTTGAAATGATGCTGCGACCTTCTTTCATTTTATATGAATATACTCTTATAGGATACACAAACACCACCTTGGGTTCGAAAATTAGACTAATTATGTAGATATAAGGGACTGTGTTGCATATCTGAATTAATTTTATGGACTCCTTTAAAAAGGGTGGGTCAACTATGTGTTGAATTTTGAATAACGGGTTATTAGTGATGTTGCCGTGTAGTGAATTACTTAGAATTAACATTTTAAAATACCTAAAACTTACTTTGAGTATCGTTTTGCAGTCGCTGGAACAGCGCGAAGCTTGCATAGAAAGTCTAGTAGAAATGAGGAGCCATCGAATCAAGAAACTAAGATTTTTTTGCCAAAGTGCTCTAAACTGGAATGATGCAGTCCGGTGTCAGCAGGACTGTACATCGTTTAAGTATTAACATGGGGCAAAAATACAAGAAGTTTGTGGAATTTAAGCCCTACTCCTAAGGTTAGGTTAGGTTAGGGTGACGTGGCTGGTTGAAAGCCATCACATCGTTGATCCTTAGTGGCACCAAATGAACCTTGACTTTTACCTTTCTTTATAGTAGACAACTTGTAATAAGTCTGCGTCTTTCGCGAATCTAAGTAAACTCTGAAGCTGTAAGCCCGAGATATGTAGAACTCTTATTGTAGAGCTCCTAAGCACTTCATTCGCGTTCTAGCTAATGCAGGCCACGAACCTAGAAGGTGTTCTGAAGTTTCACTCTCTTCCAGTTCATTGAAAAATCTGCAATTATCATTGTTCGTAGCAAATTGGGGCCTGTCAGTGTACCTATGACAGTTCGGCTAAGCTATTCCTAAAGATAGCACTACTCTTAAAGAAATGATAGTTTAAAAATTAGTTCGGTTCTTTTATTACCGGTTATCAATTTTTCAAGAAACCGGGTTTGTTTACTTTTTGCTTTGGGGGTCAAATAAGCCATAATTACTGTTGAAATGTACAGTTACAACAACACTAACACAAACTATATAACACGAATTTGTTAAAATCAGAAAAATAAAAGAAAATTAAATTGATTGCATATTTATCGCGAATTGGATTATTACTTATATCGAAACCCCTTGATCATTTGTTTCTCTGTTGTATGTCTCTTCAAGGTGAAACTAATGACGATAATAGCAAATGATTCCTTAAATTTCTTTATCAGTTTGTATTTAACGCTTTACTAATTGATGCTTCGTTTTCGGTTTTCTTTTGTAACTGCGCTCGTTTGACATAAAATTTGATTTTTTTTAGAAATGGAGTTCA
Organism: Anastrepha ludens; assembly: GCF_028408465.1. Taxonomy (NCBI): domain Eukaryota; kingdom Metazoa; phylum Arthropoda; class Insecta; order Diptera; family Tephritidae; genus Anastrepha; species Anastrepha ludens. The sequence goes on from NC_071498.1 coordinate 77,053,861, forward strand.
ACAAGGGTAAGTAACGCAGTCGACATAGATAGATAGTTTAGCTGCTCCGCCACATACATTCATATATTAATAAAAGATTTATAGATAATGAAGTTAGGTCTCATTACGTGCATATGAAATATTCATCGTTCACATCGTTCAATACGTAGGCGTCAGCAGGCCTCTCTTTTTTGCGCTTTCTGAACTAGATTTATTTGCTATTCGATATATTCATGGAGCGCGTAGGCTAGCCCGTACCCGCCTGCTGCCGCTTTTGATATATAAAGTCAATTCGTGTGTTAATTTTCAAAACTGAGAATAGTTTTTCCATCAAACTAGTTCAAATTGAACCGTAGAAGTTAGCAAATTTGTAATTTTTTCATTTTCTGTTACTTTTATACTTTCAAACTTAAAGCTCTTTCTTTTGACACCTATATTGAAATATTTCACATAACTTGCGTATAATTTATTTAAATTAGACTTTTCAAACAGGCGACAGACTTCTACAAAAATATATTTGTTTGGGGAAAATAAATCCATTATATCTGCATACAATTTTTGGGCAAATGGCTTAAAACTACTTTATAGTCGATCTAGACTACTAATATGCCGGTCAACTTCGATTTTTTCTATGATTTTCTCTACATTCGCGACATTTTCTTTAACAACACAAATGCCTGAACGGAGTCGATGAAACCAAAATGGCACGTAATATAATTAGCTGTAACAGTATCGGCACCACAACACCATTCACAATTTCAGCTGCGGTTCTTGCATTTTCGCTTTTATCAAGGGCAAACTGTAAAATGTAACAAGTTTTATCTTTTTTGAGTTTCGTTGTTAACACACTGTAACTCACAACTGAATGGAACAAACAAAAAACAGGAAAAGATTTTTTGTTGTTATCTTGACAACGAGCATAAACTTGAAATTTATTTAAACTAACCTCAAACTCGCGTTGCGGTGGATAAATATTCAAACTGTCGTTTAAAAGCTAAAATATTCCAAATGTTAGTCAGAGTTATAAGCGATTCCTTTGCCAAATTTTTTCTAAATCTTCTAACTTCAAGCAATAATATTGCACATCTTTAAGTCAATTCTTTAATTTCCTGCTTCACTTTTGATAATCTAACAAAACGGTGAGATCTGATGCCATTCTCAAAAAATGCTTTCGCGTACTATTTACAAGAATATATGTATAAATAGATAAACTAAAACAAATAGGGAAAAAGGCCATTTAGACATTTTTTTAAAATGAAATATTTTTACAAAACAGAAAAGTGGTTAAAATTAGCATAAGCTCTAAACATTATTTAGATGCTTTTATTACGATTTTAAGTTTTCAGCACCTTCAGGCAAGGATTTATTTGTTATTAAAAAATATATATATATGTATTTTTAAAGTTTCAAAATTTTTATCCAATATTTATTTTTGGGTTCTTCATAGATTAAAAGGTTGGGTGCATTATATTTTAAGGATAAAAATATATTTTTAAGCCTACGTAAACATGCCAAGCGTTGAAGTGAAATGGTGGGAACAAATTAAATTTGATTTGAGGTGATGTATAAGGTATATTTTATATTTTATATGAACTTTTCTCATTTGGAGTTTAAGCTTTCAAATTATACTAAGAACTCTAAATTTCAAGACACTCAATTTTTACTTTTTTGTCCACGTTCGGGCCACTGTGAAACAATGCAGCTTGCCGCACGCCCGCTCCCCCCAGTCGAAGTGGCCACTTGAACCAAAACATGTTCCATACCTAATCGGAATATAATTTTTTCTTGTGCTCATTTGAAATTTATAATTTAAGATAATGTACATGGCACACCCAGAAAGTAGGCATACAGTAAGAACCATAGGTGGGCACTTTGCAGTAACAGTAAGAATGCAGTAAATATAATATTTTACTGATATTGCAATTTAATTTTCATTACCAGTAAACTTTTACTGATTACTGAAAAAAATTTGCATTACCAGTACACTTTTACTGATTACTGAAAAAAATTTGCATTACCAGTACACTTTTACTGATTACTGAAAAAAATTTGCATTACCAGTACACTTTTACTGATTACTGAAAAAAATTGCAGTAAAAATATTTTTTTACTGATTACTGAAAAAAATTTGCAGTAAAAATATTTTTTTACTGATTACTGAAAAAAATTTGCAGTAAAAATATTTTTTTACTGATTACTGAAAAAATTGCAGTAAAAATATTTTTTTACTGATTACTGAAAAAAATTTGCAGTAAAAATATTTTTTTACTGATTACTGAAAAAATTGCAGTAAAATTACTGTTAATATAATTTTATTTGCTATTAGCTATTAGCCTTTCTTAACACAAGCATTTCAAAATTTGCATCGCTGAGTTTTTGCCTTCTAGACTGATTTACAATTCCAGCGAATGAAAACAACCGTTCTACAGGTGCAGATGGCGGTAATGGGGTATTATATTTTAAAAATACGTTTTTAATAGCCTGATCTTTATTTAGGCAACTTGTTGTTTCTTCTCGTTCGGCCAGGTATAAGAGCGTTTCTTGAAGATAATTTTCCGAGTCAGTGGAACCACATTGTGTGCTAATATCTATTTAAGTAAATATATGCATAAAACAAATATTTAATTGAAAACCAAGTGTAAACAGTTTACCATTACTTTCATCCCCGAAGTCAAAAAATGTTTTTTGAGGTGGTTGAGGTAGAATACGAGTTTTGGCACAGGCTACTTTTCCATACTTGACCACATAAGTGTTGAACATTTTTTTAACTTCCTCTTCTGTTTGCGTTTTAGCTGTTTCTAAAAGAGCTTTCACAAATCGCAACTTAATGTCAGGGACAGAAATAGCGGCAATAACAGCATCCCAAGCGTCAGGCTGAATCAGGAAGTACTTTTCAAATCTTTTAAGCAAAGCTTCATGCATTTTTTTGCTACTTTCGGTTAAATACTTCAAACTTTTAGGCTCCAAACGACGCATTTTTATACTTAAGGACACTATAGTGGGTATGAAATAACCAAAATACATGGTCTTTTCACCCTGAAGGAAATCGATTGCTTCTGTTTTATTCATTGATTGCGCACATGGAAAATATTACAAAAGACTTTATAGTCTAGCGAACCTGACTTGTTGATACCCTGCAAAATATTTGCAAATTATTCATTCTTCTTAATTTAAAGAGTACTTATTATTATATTGAAGTAAACTTGATTTGACAAACGAAAGAACGTAGGTTAATCGATTCTGACAAAGAATCTGATAATTTATGTAAAAATAACATATCTTTAACCTCTACTCTTTCTATGTTGTATAGATATGTGTAGGGTGCAATGAATATTTATTGGCCTATTTTTTTCAGTGCATCTTCATCCAATTCTTTTGTTTGGATTGTACGACAGTTACAGTTATGGGGTTATTATTTTGTTATTTAGGAAAATAAGAGAAACCAAAAAAAAAGAAAGAATTATTGAGTACATAAATGATTGAATCTCGTGATGAGAGTGTATTACATTTTGACTTCCCATAAACAGTAAATATTATACTGATAATGCAAATCAAATTATATTATCAGTAATTTTACTGCAATTTTTTCAGTAATCAGTAAAAAAATATTTGTACTGCAATTTTTTCAGTAATCAGTAAAAAAATATTTTTACTGCAAATTTTTTTCAGTAATCAGTAAAAAAATATTTTTACTGCAAATTTTTTTCAGTAATCAGTAAAAAAATATTTTTACTGCAATTTTTTCAGTAATCAGTAAAAAAATATTTTTACTGCAAATTTTTTTCAGTAATCAGTAAAAAAATATTTTTACTGCAATTTTTTTCAGTAATCAGTAAAAGTGTACTGGTAATGCAATTTTTTTTCAGTAATCAGTAAAAAAATATTTTTACTGCAATTTTTTTCAGTAATCAGTAAAAGTGTACTGGTAATGCAAATTTTTTTCAGTAATCAGTAAAATTTTACTGCTTACTGCTATTTGTAATGCAGTAAATTTATAATGCAGTGTGCCCACCTATGGTAAGAACTCAATAAAAAATAAATAAATAAGTATTAAAAATTCACAAATAAACATACATACATATATAGGTATACACACATATGTAGGTTATATCTTAAGAAACTAATAAATGTCGAATTTTATTATTTAAATTTTCTATTAAAGTCCGAAATTTATTGGCCGAATAGTGAAAGTTCCCAAACTTCAAAAATGTTTTTTTTTTTTTTGTTTTTTTTTTTTGAAAATGTCCGCAATACAATTTCCAATTGAGCCTATATCATACTTATGCCTTTGAAAATGATTTGTAATTATAAACGCATACTTACAAACATTCAAATTAATTCATCTTGAAAACTTTGGCCGCTAGTTTTAATATTTTCAAGAAACTACTGCAAATAAACCCAAACACTTAGATAAAGTCAAGTTATTTGAAAAAACTCTATTCAGATATGACACAAAAATACAATGAGATTAAGTAAACTTCCAGTATGAAATGATGCTCAAACATTTATTCCACCCACAAATACTGCGTACACGAAACATCTGTAAGGGGGTTGGATAACAACATCTGAATAGGAATTAAAATGCATAGCTTACATTTATTTGTAGTAAATGGTGAGCGCAGTTAAACACCAACAATTCTACTTATATATTTACAGAGTATACCTTTCCTATCACAAAACCCCCTTGAATTACTTACACAGCTGCACCTGTGCCACTGGCATACTTACAGACAGATACACGAATTGATGCACTTTATTCTGTTGGGTAATTCTTCCTTTCGTTGCATTTATGTAGTTTCGTTGCTGCTAAAATATAATATATCGTCATCCTTTTGCCATCAGTCAGCCATATATCGCACATGGTAGTTGTTCGCTTTGACTAGACTGTTAGTTCAGACGGTCCGTCGGTTGGCTAACAACGAAAAAGTTAATGGACTGTGCATGTTTTTCCTTCAGCCGTGGCGCTTAACATTATTTATGGCGGATGAAAAATTATAGTTGCAATGCGCTTGTAGAACCCACTCGCCTGGGTCGGTCCAGTGCAGTCTCCCAATGATGTAGGTAACGTCGACATCACTAGCAGCACCAATAACACCGTAGCAAATAGTTTTGCGGTGGCTTGGAATATTTACGATTCTCCCTGCAATTTGTTCGTTTTTGCGCGTTCGTAAAACTGCGACATCACTCGATTTGATACACACTCACAATGATGTTAGCATAAGCGCTCGAAACACTCCGACAAAAATACAAAAATGTACTTGGCAGAAAATATTCACTATTAAAAATGCTGCTAAAGTATGATGCACATATTTAAGCACAGTATGCCCGCAGAGCAAAGAACATATTCGTCTACGTGGAGACGCACCTTATACATTTATTCATTTATATAAATATTTGTAAAGTACACACAGGGCTGAAAATGTGCGATTTTATTTGTTTGCTATTGAATTAATTTAATTTGAGACTTTCCCGCGTCGATCAGTCACAGTTGATGAGGATGCTGGGTGTCAAACGAATTTGTCTGTAACTACAAAAGTCATCTAACACTTGAAATGAACACAGAATACGTTTAATAAAGTCATCTATATTTCTAGGTTACGTCTATACTTCTGACAGGCGCTGAACAAACACTTATATATTTTAATAGCTTACATGATTTGAAATCCGCCAGGAAAAGCAAGGTTACAATTTGTAGGAAAAGTAAACCAGTTGACTTTAACGAGACCTCATTTAAAACTCGAACTCATCAACTGTTTTAAAAAGCGACAACATGTATGTATTTCAAAATTATACCAAAAGTATCGGGCATGTCTTGGAAGTCTTTTAGAGATCTCTAGGTAGTAGAATAATGAATATTTATAACAAGTTCTCTTCTAATAAAAGTTGAAAAAAAAGATCATTGGAAATAAAAAGGTGTATCTCTCCCTGAAACAATCGTTTATAGATAAGTTAGTCCTAAGCAATTTATTTATTATATGCTGGCAAGTATATAAAATAATAAATATTGCTACATATTATATACTTTTGCGTTGTATCGATAAATGTGATGAGGCCTTAGTATTGGTTACTAAGATCCTATCTTTCATATCTAATTGTCAATAAGCTGAAACAGCTTAAGTTTATCTTCACGAGTTTACCGTCGAAGAGGAATGTAGTCAGATCGAAGGATATTGAAAAATATAAAAGAGGGATAGAAAAGGGCTTTAAAAGGTATTTTTCCTTAAGTTAAGGGACTTGCCAAACTTAGACATACCCAGAGAGAACTTTTGATGAGTAAAAAAGATTGCAAAAAGAAGTCGAAAAGGCCGGGGTTTAGCTAATTATTGCAAGGCATGTGCCGTAAAGTAATTCTCTATCTAAAAAAATTCACTATCTCATACCTTGAACAATATTTGATGAAACTTTTCTAACTCATTTTGGTTTTTAATCCATAATTGAAAAAATTGGAGAGCGGCATAACTTTTTTATAAATACTTTATACAATTACAAATGAGATTTTCAGTTACAAAGATTCTTTAAAACTATACTCATACATACAAATATGAATAAGAAAACTATGATAACAAAAGTGGCACGTACTTAAGAATGGTTCAACATAAGTCAAAATCAAGACTGAGCAATTTGTTTTCTAAATTTTTGTGTACATCTGAACGGCTGAGATTCATTGGTTTTGAACTCAAAATAACTTTGAAACTTATCTTGAGAATCTGCATTTGAAGACAAATCATCATGCATCAATTTAATATCAACGAAACTGCTGACTTAAAATGGTTTTGATAGATATAAGAAAAAGTAAAAGTAAATGCAAAACAAAAATAAAAAGCTATACAAAATAGATTTTAGGCCCGAAATTCGGTCTCTCAAAAATTAGGCCAGCTAATTCCTGTTGCTGTTTACTTTTCAAATTAAAATATTGATATTGTTTTAAAATAAAACTTGTTCAAATTTAGATTTCTTCAGCTTTCACTATTTGTATTCAAAATACGACGCTTATCAATTACCTATGATATATATATTTTAAATGTCACCATGGGCACGCTCACCATTGTCTGCTTACTCGACAAATGTTAAAGGTGACATCAATTAGGTTCCGTCTAGAAATTATTCGCTACTGACATCTAGCCGTCACTCATGAAATACTAACTATCATATATAGAACCAGCAAATACGGTTATGCCCCTATGCAATTATCTGTGTGCTTATAAGCAAAACGAGTAGAATCAAAATCATTTCAGATCTGCTAAATCACAGGAATAACTTAACGTAGTCAGCAAGCCGTTACAGCTATGGTTTGGAAAACAGAACAGGAACCACAGAAATTTTATCAAGTGACCCGCTAAAATTATACAATTATAGGCATGTTAAACTCTGGCTACAGTTATAGTTTTCTTATTTGAATTCAAAATTGCTTACTTATGAAAAATATACGCTTTCACACCATTTTTTAAGTTTATGATCAGCTTGGTCATATCTATGCTTCTGCTCTTGCCGCTCTTTTGGAGTTGTTATATATGTTGGTATGTATGTAAATACCGACCTGTGCAGATGTGAATGCAATTCAAAAATGCGGCAAGTAATCAAGGCAATAAGCCACGGAACTATTTAGATAGGGGCGAACGGAGAATGTGGCTTGAATTCGCAAAAGATAGCTCATGTGTAGTACCAAGCAGCAATAAAAAATATGATAGCGACGAAGGAAAAATAAAAACGTGAAACTGTAAAGCGGCCGCAAGAAGTCGCAATCGGCCAATCGTTCCCTCGGCACACCTATTGTGCGTATCTATCTATTCATATTCGCCTAACAGCTTGCCTGCTACATACTCGAACACTATTTTCGCATGGGCGGCTGAGCAATTCAGACATACTATATGTGCATACCTACATACATATGAACTCGCAAACGAGTATGTTCATATTTGGTGTGCCACTTGTTATTATTGGCAGATCAGTTTGTTTGCCTGCCCGGATAGAGGTTTGCTATTAGGAGTAGTTGGTCGAGTTGCGCTTACTTAGTATATGACTTTGCGTGTTGCCGCAGGAGTTGTAATCGAAAAAACCTGTTCGGCAACAATGGCGAGCTAAGCTCGAGATAGACAACGATCATGGTAGCTATGGCACCACGATGGAGGCCAACAGTGAGTTGAGAGTTGCGCGTAACTATTACTGAATGGATCGGCGGCATGAAGGTGAAACGGTGTAATCATAAAATGCTTTAAATAGTGGCAAAACCACTGACAATTATTTTTATGCGCTTATGTTGGCCGCTTGGCCATTTGGACTTTTAGATGCGGTTTAATTACACAGTTGCAAGTATTTTTTACGATTGCAAAATTTTTTCTAATTAAGTGTACGTATTTTTTGTCTCGCCTTCAGTTTTTTTCCAGTTTTCCTTGTTCTTGCCACTTTCAGTAAATGTTATTTATTTTTTTTTTTTTTACTTTAAGACACGCCAAACAAGTACCTAAGTAGGGAATTAAGTGAAAAATATAACCTTCTCTAACACGCGTACGTAAATGTGTGTATGGGTACTCGTAGATCTACTCACGTACAACATATTTACCATCAATGAACTGCACAGTTATACTTACAGTGCTTTGTACATACATACGTACGTAAAGCAGAGGCAGCAGGGGCGTGCAGTGTACGGCTAATGTACAATCTAATCGTCGTTCAATATATATTTTTTATCAGAGTACGAAACAATATTTTGAATGCCAAACCTTTTATTTTATGTTTACTTTTTTGAGGCACCAAAGTGATCGAATATCGGTACGTCTAATAATGTTGACTGATAAGGGGAATCTTCTTCCTTACAGTCAATTTGTGCGTAATCGAGTAATTGACGCTAGTCTTATTTTTTCGATTTTAACAAACAAAACTTTAAACTGTATGGGAGTGATGTGACGTGGAACGTTTTTGTACAAACGAACCGGCATAAAGCTACTAGTGAGAGCCGAATATTTCTTGACTTTGCCAGTTTGCTTCCAATTTTAGATTATCGCTATTATCAAAGAAAAATCAATTCCTTTACTCGTACTTCCTAAATGCTTTAAATAACGCAATGAATCATCATTACGATCAATTTGCGTTCGTTATCTGAAAAATATTGCCCACAATTTGTCAGTTGAATTAATAAAAAGGCGATTAAATAATAATTAACATAAGTTGGCACTGTCGCTGAAGATCAAATAAATAGTATATAACAATTTATTCAAAGTTGAAGCATAAAATTTTATTTATTCATTTAATATTTGATTAATAAAAATGATAGCATTAAGACATAAAATAATTTAATACTTTTTTTATATTTCGCTTCCTTTTTTTTCGTTTCTTTTCGTTACTATTTGTTTCTGTTTTTCTGTTTAGCTCAGAGATTCTGGTTTCGTTTGGCGGTGATATATTCCAGAATTGTTGTTTTTGTTATTATATTTTATCACTGTTAGTTTTTGGTAGTTTAATTGTAATTGCGAATCGGTTTGTTGCGGTTTGATTTGGAAAATGGATTTAGGTATGAATTATGGCTTCCTTGGTGCATCAGATAATTTGCTATGCAGAAGAAGAGTAAAAATACAGAGAAAAAATCAGAAAAAGAAATGAATTTGCAAAGTATTTTAAGTTGCAGAAGACACTTTTTCACCACCATCAGACTTCTAGTTTATTTGGTTTTATTTTTTGCTCGTACTGCAGCAGTCCAAATGTTGAATGGCGCACTCGCTCTTCACTGTTTGGTACGTCGGCCTGAAAACTATGCAAATATGCTGCTTACATATACATACATATGCATGTGTGATTGCCAGTTTGCAGTGTTGTTGCCATTTTCTATTTTTAAGATGCTGTTCCATGTTTCGACCGCACACAAAGCAGAGAAAATACGAATGTAGAAAACATGGCACTGACTTCAGAGTGGAAAAAATGAAAACAAAAATTATAAAAATTAACTAAACACTTTACAATATATAAAAAATAAAAAATGGTGTCCATCGCTCGTCGTTTCTTTGTACTTTTACGTAGTTGAATAGTTGACTAGTGGCTTCGCTGCTCTGCAAATTGTTGCTGCCGGTTGGGCTGGTTTGTTGAATAATCCAAAGACAGTGGGCTGTTGTATATTCAGATCGTTTGGACATACATATTTTTTAATGAGCCCTCAAACTATTCCTAAAAAAATAATTAACAATATTTACATCCATGGAAAATTTTCTGTATTAATAAGAAGAAAACAATTGCATGTCAAAGGACCGGCGCAGCCGAATTTTTTTTCTAATAGCGGTCCCCCTCGGCAAGTAATGGCGAAACTGCGAGTGTATTAATGCCTTGAAAAAAACCCACATGAAAAACTATCTAGCGTTCAGAGGCGGTATAAAACTGGAGGTGCGTCCATACGTGGGGCAACAGTAAGAGACATACCCAAAATTGGAGGAGAACTAGGCTCAACGAAAGATGTAAGCTTCAGTTATAAATATTAAGGCGGCCGCCGAAAGGACTTGAATGCGATATTTTGTTTTATTTTTATTTAAAGGGAAAAATCATTAAACGTAAAACATTCATATTAGCTACGTAGGGGAAAAATTCTTTACGATATGTATACGCTAATGGCATTACATATGCAGCATTACACAAAAAATCTGTTGGACTAAATCTATTAAATTTTTCAGGAAGTTTTCAGAGATTGATGCATATCGTGGTACTTTTTAGACTGTTAAGAGTCTTAGGTTTTGTGAGGACCTAAATATTCTTCGACCCTAAATATACTCATATATTGTATACATGCTTGAATGCTAATTGTTAGAACAAAATGAGCATTTACTATACTTCATAACACTTATAAAAGTGAACTTTACCGTCTCAGCAGCGGTATCTAATTGCCAAGAGGTATCTAATTGCTGTAGGCATACTGGATCGCACCTACTAGAGGCAACTTTTTTGACCCGAGTGTACTTTGAGTGCTATAATTCTCTACCTCCGAAGTCCCATTTTTTAGGTAGTTACGTTCGTATTTTACAGATTTAAGTCTATTTTTTCTAAACCGCTGCACTGTGCATTTGTGTGAGCTTGTTCGTTGGTGAGGCATCGTTTCGGCTAACGTCTGTACCTCTATCGTCGCGTCGCTTGCTATTCGCGTTGGAAGCACTTGACGGCAACCGCCTCTAAACTGGCGTCTGTCGATTTTGCTACGGTTAGCTATTCGTTCGCTCAAATACAACCGTCTGAGTCCCCACCAGTACCCGACATCTATCTAACAACTTTGTTTATGAATATATTTATGTATGTACGAGTACAAGTGTATTTGCTCGTCATTGCCGCGTGGTTGTCCTCTGGGCATAAACCTCAATGCAAGCGAAGCAAGCAAGCGCAGATATGCCCCACATGACTGAAGGCGAGCGCGGCTGATCTGTGGATGAGTAGAATGCTATATGTATGTTGTAAATGTGAATAGCGACAAAGTTAACAACAGCAGCAAAAATACAAGTGGGCTATCACTATCGAAGCAGGGTCAAAACGAGGGGTCGCATAGATGTGGTCGCTGAGACTGTCTACGCTTGTGTATACGGGTTTGTAGTTATTGTATTTTAGCTTGTTTGTATGTATGAACGTATGTTTTATATACATATATACGACTATGTACGGATATGTATGTGCACATCTACATTAACAAGCAAGCGTGTGTGTGTATATAATGGAGACGCTCAACGCTGAGTTGTGACGGCGGCGGCTATGTTACATACGGTGATCCGCTCATTGCTCACCGCTCATTTGTGAAACGTTTGCGCGTTTGCATTTTGCTTTTTGTCTAAAGCAAAATATTGAATTTAATTTTTTGTTAGTAGTAATTTAACAATTTTCGAGTGTTTATCGCATGCGCGTCGCAAATGTGAATTTCGTGTGCGCTTCTTGCATTTGCCGACTATCGTCCAGCTTTAGCCTTTAATAGTAGCTTTTCGTTGCTTTCCGCTCGCTCGATTGCTTGTAGCCGCTCGCCACTGGCTATTTGCGATTATACGGTTCGTATTTTTCGCTACTCGCCCATCCGCGTGCGGAATTTCAGCTACAAAAACCATATCGAATTTGTTTGTTGTTTTCCGTTTTATTAAAATAATTATTATTGTTTGATTTTCGGTGTTTCTTCAGTTGGCGCCCAAGTAAATAGAAATAACACCGCAACAAAAACAAAGTTATAGCACCAGCAGGCGACCAAATCAGGGTCTGCAATAGGCAGAGAGGAGGAGGGAAAGGATGAGAATGAATTACTTGTAAGGCCTTTTATTGTAGTTGTTTGACAAGATCATAGTGGCTGGCGATTCCAGTGGTGAATACTTCAATTGTGACAAATTGCGAATGGAAATTTTATTTGATCTTTGATTATCTAATGTATAAAGATTTTGATATCGAATAGTTTTCGTGTGCAGTTTGGAAACGTTTTCTACGCAATTGAACTCTATTATGTTGAAGAATGAAAATTGTGTCGGAATTTAAAATTAACAGAGAAAGCATTATGAGTTTGTGACTTTTTTTGCCCTTCTAATGAATTTTCAGCTGCGAACGAGTAGGAAAAGAGGACTAAAAAAATTGATAACATTTTTATTGCCCGCTCGTTTACCTTTAATCCTCGGCATAAGAAAGGTGAGTGCTCCAACAAACACACAGAAATGTCTGTGGTAATGCGTATAGAACATGCTAAGAAAACCATATCTTCATTTTTGTTCATTCTACTTGCTTTCGGGTACACCGAAACAATAATTTAGAATGAAAATTTGCATAAAATAAATAATTTCAGATCATTAAGTCGGCAAACATATATATATATATATAATTGGCGCTTACACCCTTTTGGGTGTTTGGCCAAGCTCCTCCTCCTGTTTGTGGCGTCCTTCTTAATTTCGTTCTACAAATGTAGCGACCTACAGTTTTAAGCCGACTCCGAACGGCAGACATTATTTATGAGCAGCTTTTTGATGGCAGAAATATACTCGGAGGTTTGCCATTGCCTGCCGAGGGATGACCGCTATTTGAAAAACTGTTTCTTCATTTTGGTGCTTCACGGAGATACGAACCAACAAACACATACCTACGATTAATGCATTTTGAAGATCTGTAGATAATCTTGACATTTTTGATATGTATGTTAATTTGCTCCACAGTTTGACCATGCAAATTCGAACATACCAAGTAAAATCGGTGGTATTATGAATTGTAATTTTACTAAAAATACTTTAAGTTTGAAAAAGGATAACTACGTATCGTCCCCTTAGTATTAAAATAGCCTATAAATTTTTTGATGTTTTGAGAAAATGAATTTCAAACTTTTTGTCGAAAGTAGCTCTCACTCATCGTTATGTCTGTAAATATTTATTATTTTTTGACTTACGTTTTGACCCACTTTGTTGAACTAGAATTTGACAAAATTTTGACCACATATAAAATCGACGATGGAGAATCCAAAAATTCAATAAAAAAATAATAGCCTATTAGCACATAGGCTATTGTTATACTAAGGGGACGGTATGTCGATTTCTTTTTCTCTGATTTACAAGAGTGCTTTCGGAATCGTCATCTATTTTATAACGTTTTCATGTGTGCAATTATTTCTATGCACCTCAGCAAATTTAGCCGACGCTTTACGAAACATATCTACTATTAATCAACAAATTCCAATTTTGACGAATTGCCAACGAAGATATCGAAAATTCGCTTCAAGCATCTTTACCAGATTTTTCGAGTAACGAGTATGGCGATTTTGCCTTTCGACAATGATATGAGATTCCTTAAAGGTTGAAGGATTACTAATATTCCCCGTGATTGCGACTTGAAAAGAGATCAATGCGAAAGAAGCTATGGAATATTTCCGATACAAACAGAAACAAATTTATTGAATAATAGTATAAAATATGGCCTTCTGACAGTATTAAATGATTTTGATATTTAATAGTGCCATTTCATATTGTATACATGTGATTGAGTAAAATAAAATCGTATATAGTATCTTACAAAATTCCCTATACTCAGCTTAACTAAACTTGATACATCATTACTTCTCATCTTATCGAAGCATGATTTTAAAGTCAGTCAAATTAGACAATAATCAGAGCTAAAGGGAGATTTTTTAAGAGCTATAGGAAAGTTTTTCAAGAAAAATGCATGAAATTTTTATTTAAATCGAAAGTACAGTCCATGTAATTTAATGTTTGAAGAGTATATAAATATGTAATTGGCGCGTACACCCTTTTTGGGTGTTTGGCCGAGCTCCTCCTCCTATTTGTGGATTGCGTCTTGATGTTGTTCCACAAATGGAGGGACCTACAATTTCAAGCCGACTCCGAACGGCAGATATTTTTATGGGGAGCTTTTTCATGTCAGAAATACACTCGGAGGTTTGCCATTGCCTGCCGAGGGGCGACCGCTATTAGAAAAATGTTTTTCTTAGTTTTGGTGTTTTCACCGAAATTCGAACCAACGTTCTCTCTGTGAATTCCGAATGGTACTCACGCACCAACCCATTCGGCTGCGGCGGCCGCCGCGACTGCGCTTCAAATGGTCCATCCGCTTAGTCCAATTTTGGCATACTCTTTCCAATGTTTCGGCCGGTGTCTCACATATAAATACTTTAATGTTGTCTTTTAATACGTTACTTGAAGCTTTAACATAGCCCCACAAAAAACAAACTAAAGGCGTTATATCGCACGATCTGGGTGGCCAATTGACAGGTCCCGAACGTGAAATAAAATGTTCACCGAACTCGCCTCTCAACAAGTCCATTGTTACGCGTGCTGTGTGGCATGTGGCACCGTCTTGCTGAAACCACATGTCATGGAAGTCAAGCTCTTGCATTTTGGGCAAAAAAAAGTTGGATATAATTTCACTATAGCGCTCACCATTCACAGTTACGTTACGATTCGCAGCGTTTTGAAGAAGTACGGTCCAACTATACCTCCAGTCCATAAACCGCACCAAACTGTGACCTTTTCTAGAAACATTGGTAGCTCTTGCAATTCTTCTGGCTGATCTTCACTCCAAAATCGACAATTCTGCTCATTTACGTACCCATTGATACAAAAATGAGCTTCGTCGCTGAACACAGTTTTCCGAATTTGAACTTTTTAAACAGAACACGCATTTTTATAATAAGACGATTCATGGTTAAATTATAGACCCAACTGAAGATGTTTGACAGTGAAACAAAACACGAAAAGTGCGTTAGCTGTTTGAACCAACTGTTTAAAAAGATAATAGCTAAAAAATCACCCTTTATATCAGTTAATAACGATTTTTTTTAAAGAGATAAAGAATACGGTATTTATAACATATTTATGTATATGTAATTCCTAAAATTTGTGGTACAGCTTTTGATGTGTTTTTCAAATAAACGGCAGATGGTTTTTATGAGGAGAATTTTCTTGGCAAATATACACTCGGAGGCTAGCCATTGCCTTCTGAGGGGCGACCGCTATTCGAAAAACTTTTTGCGTCCTTTGGTGTTTCATGCCCACAGTAGGTTTTGAGTCCCGGTGGGACTTAATGGTAGTTAAACACAAGCGGGGTATACTCGTTTAAAATTGAGTTCGTCAAAGGTTACACTTCTTATATGATTTTATTTATTTTATTATTATTTATTAACATTTTTATTATTTATTATATCTAAATCGCACAGATACAAGAAAAGTAAGACCTTGCAGATTTGAATCTGGGATATATATCTGGATTTACAATTAACTTTATAATTATTGTTGTAAGGTGGCTTCTTATTGTTTCCGATTTTCCTTTTGATACTTATTCTATTAATTAAAATTGAACCTTCAGAAAATGTCAATCAATTTTCGATTGAGAATGGCTAATTATGCGATTTTATTTAACATTTATTTGGCCAGCACCGAGGTAATTAATATTAAATTAGTAAATAATATCCTGCGGTTTAAAACAAAATATTTTAATTATCTGTAAGCCGATCTTCGAATAAAAATCTTAAATTTCCTTAAATTGAAGTTAGGTCAATAAGATCATCCAAGATTTCGGAAAACTACACCGGCTTGTTATCCTCGTAGGTGTCGGACACGAATTAAGTTATTAATGATGAGTCTGGCGATGACTGTCTATGGTTCCCAAGCTCCAAAGATAATGAGTATATAATTTATGTCTGTAGTAAGAAAATTTATTTAGTAGACAGGTTTATATATAATACACACATCTTTTAGTGCGTGTTTCCCCGAGCTTCTCCTCCAATTTGCTATGTGCGTCTTGACAGTTTTGCGCCGCCTCCGAACTTCAGATGGTGTTTTAAGCCGCCATTGACTCCTATGTGTTAGATATACACTCGAAGGTTTGTTCTTGCTGCCGAGGCAAAACAGATGTACATGAAAATGTACGAACAAGACTTTTCAAAGTTCAACCCCTTGAAAATTTATCCTTGGTGTGTTAGAATTTATTGTTGAAAGATCAAAAGTAAAATTCATGTTGCTTGAATGCCTCAGCCAATTGGCCATATATTTATCAACTTGCGTTTTTTGTTATAAGCACTAACAGTTGTTCAAATATTTATTATTTAATTTTGCGTAATTTTTAAAAAACGTTAATTTTTCCGAAAACATATTATGTATGTTGTGTTATGTTAGAATTACAATTGTATTATTGTTTCTGTATTATCCAAAAATGCGTAGAAATTTAACAAGAAATATTTAGTTATCTGTTATAGCTCTCGTGTGTGGACAACCTTTAACTTTGAACTCTATGGGTGCCAGTACTTAGTCTGTTGATTCTATCTCTTTCAACTGTGTTCTAGGTATGCTGGTGAGGATAACTTCTCCGAGATATCAAACTAGATCTATTATAAGGCTTACCTAACCATGTTCCGACCAATAACACACATTTTTATCGCCCCATTTAGGATTAGCTCCTACTTCTGCTGCGTGTATCAGAGAAAGCTCCGTCTGAATCTTACATCGGTTTGTGGTCTCGAGCTGCTGGCGCCAATGGGAATCCGCAGCCACTAGGTCCTCTACCGTTTGGCTGGTTGCACCGGTGCCTACACAAGGATACCTACCTACCCGGCCTCATTGAGACCAACAGAGCAGGACAATTGCCCCTATGTCCCATGCAATGGTGAACGGAGAATTATACAATAATTACTGTTGGCAATCACTGGTATTTTTTCCGGTTTGAGTATGAATTTCCAAATATAAAATCATCATTGACATCGCAGTAAAATGCAGACATCGGAAAATTTATTTTTATTATAACATACATCAAATGTAAAAGATCGATTAGGAACATATATTCTAACTGATTAAGATCAAGGTTATAAATAAGTTATATATAATATAAATATTATATATACTTGGCTATTACACCCTTTATTGGGGCTTCGACCGAACTCCTCCTCCTATTTGTGGTGTGTTACAGTTTTAAGCCCTCTCCGAACGGTAGGCATGGTGCTTGCAGAAATGCACTTGGAGGTTGGCTATTATCTGCCCAGGGGTGACTATATATATACAATTGGCGAGTACACCCGTTTTGGGTATTTGACCGAGCTCCTCCTCCTATTTGTGGTGTGCGTCTTGATGTTGTTCCACAAATGGAGGGACCTACATTTTCAAGCCGACTCAGAACGGCAGATATTTTTAAGAGGAGCTTTTTCATGGCAAAAATACACTCGGAGGTTTGCCATTGCCTGACGAAGGGCGACCGCTATTAGAAAAATGTTTTTCTTAATTTGGTGTTTCACCGAGATTCGAACCTACGTTTTCTCTCTGAATTCCGAATGGTAATCACGAACCAACCCATTCGGCTACGGCGGCCTAGGGGTGACTGCTATTAGAAAAAACCGGGGGTTTTCAGTCAAATGACTCTCGACGTCCACGCTAAATCGTTTACTAGAAGGCCTACGATTCAGAGAAATTAAAACTATAAAGAAATGCACCAGGGAAATTCTTTCTTTCCACTCAAAGTCTCATGGAAATAACGAATTTATTCATTAAGACAATAAGCAAGCGCGTCGGAATCGATAAGTAAAAATTGATCTGCCTATATTGAGTAAAGGCAGAAGTTCCAGAGATTTTTAGAGCACCGATTTAAAATATCCTGACCTAAAATAGAAGGCTTCAACCGAAGTAGGCACTATAATAAGGTACGTCATCAATAGAACTATTTCGGTGGCAGCGGTATAAGTAACGAAATTTTTACTTAGTGTGAGAGTGTTTCTATTCAAAGTGGGTTTTTATGGCTTTAAATTATTAGAAGAGAGCGAAGCATTGCGAATATTTAAATTCGAATACTCATCTACAAATAGAACGGATATAAGCAGACGAGGTTGACAATGGCATATCTCTAAGCACATTATAAATTTCGGGTGGTGAAATATACCTGCACAATGTTCGGTTGTGGTGAATAGACTCCTACAGTGCAGATTTTTTAGTATGTAGGTCATAATCAATCGGGATTACGTCTTTCTTATTAAGTAAGTAGCCTGGCCCTCAACGCACTATAGTACTTAAATCGATCTGGGTTTACCCACCCATTTAGTAGCTGACTGAGCAGTGGAGGTTAAATTTTTAGGATCTAGTAGTCTATGCGCCTATTGCGATTGAGAGTTTAGTGTTGTGCCTGATATTTGTAACAAATACTGGATTTGCTCACTGTAAGCTCGTTTCTCAATAAAAGTAGTAGTTGGATTAAAGGGACATTTTATTAAATTAGTATCAAATGGGTTGGTTTTATAAAAGAGAAAACCGCTTTGAAATAAAACAGTTTTTATTCCCTCGTTTAGTGTACAGATAATGGTGTTATCGAAAAATTACTCCAAACTAAAAAGGAAAGCGAGATTGGAAAGCATTGCCATACTTAAATTATTCGTTCAGTTTTAAAATATGCCAGTTACCACAGCCATAATGGCATGCGTAAATTATGCAATACCAAAGAAACCAAACGTCAATATTGGAAGTTTTTATTTACTTTATTTGACGTATTTCAATCCATGACATTTACAATCTTACAGATTAGATTCGGGAAAATAAACAGTAACTTGATTCAATATTCGATTCATATAGTACTCAATGCGTTCAATATTAGTAATTTTTGATATTTTATTGCACTCGGTAAGAGTTCTAAAGAGCCGTACAAGAGCAAAATTAATGTCTTAGTGTGCTAAGAAATTCCGACAATGCTTCTCAATTTTTGCTTATATGAAGAAGAATTATGGAAATCGTGCAATTTCCTAGAAATCCTAGTAGCGTTTCTCATGAAAGAATTATAAAAACCGTGGAAGAAATGTTCCCACCAAACAACTTCAAGTGAAGATGAAGACGAGTGCACTGAAAATATTAATCTTGCTACAAAATTGCATTTAAGTCAATAAAAAAAGAAAATTATTAATGTTTGCATCTTAGGAAAAAGTTGGGCAGAATGTCCTTTAAGGACTAGTACATAACTAAGACCGGGTTTACAGTATATTGTGTATCTAAGTACAATACTAAAAACTTGCTGAGAGCCAGAAATAATATATACATACGTAGACTTGCTAAATCATGCCATAATTTTTGACTCAAGCAAAGGAAAACCCACTATGGACAACAAGATTTCGCGATATCGGAATTAAGAAAAGAATGATAAAATAATATAAAAGTTGGACAAATTTTCTCATGCTAATATTTATTTAAAATAGAGCGGCTTTCCTATTTATAGGACCAGAAGCATTTTGTGGCCAAGGAGAAGGCAACTCTACTCTCTTGATCAGGTCAGAAGTCAGAAAGTCAAAGAAAATCAATCTACCTAAACTTAAACGATTTCAAAGATTGTACGGGATTAAATGAGAATAAATTTAGGATCATCATTAAAATAATCATCATTGAAATATCATTAAATCTTAAATTAAATAGCATTAAATCTTTCAAGATGTAGTGCTAAATACCCTTGTAATAATAATAGTAACAATTATTTTATTTATTCGAGGAACATTCTAAACTATCATAATAATAATCAAATGAACTGTTTTCTTTTGTCATCTTCCATTTCCATCGTCGACATAATTTTTGGTGAGATATCTGTTCTTTGCAGTAAGGAGTTGTTTTCAAAAAGTCTTAGAACTCTACACCCGAATATGTGAACTGCATTTCACCGTGAGAACTACTTTCACATCTTTCAGCGTATCGACTTTTAGTTGTAAAGTTAAGTTTCTTTTGTTTACGAATTGCTGATGATTGAAAATATCCGTTCTACTGAAGCGCCAGTCTCCAACAAACACGAAAATATCTACAACTGAACTGGGTACCTCAGTGTAACCACAGTTTTCAACATAAAAATCTTGAAATATTCTCAATGTACCCATATTGCGCGTACAAGTCCGCAACACCCAACAGAGGTATACGGCACGGTCTCCCTGTCATTAGAAAGTAAGTTAAGGGGTTATAAACCTTGTGGTCCGGTGAAATTAGCGAAAGTTGGGTTTTTTTTAAAGATATGTAGCAATAATTTTATTGTATAAAAGTTTTTATTATTGGATATTACAATGTTTAAGAAAAAAAAAGGCTTTGTTTGTGTAAAAATATTTAAAAATGGCGGAGTTATGGCGTTTTCCCCCAAGACCCTTTTTTTGGAAGAGGCTTGCGGTGGACGCGATTCAAGTCCACCAAGTCAACCGAAGTCAAAAAATCGAAAAGATTTCATTAGTATAGGGTTATATCTTCTTAGTGAACGATCAATATATTAAATATTTTGATTTTTGTGAAAATAGGAACATGTTTTTAAAAAACTCCACTTCTACAGTCCTAAAATTGGCATTAAAAAATTCATATCTGCAAAATAAAAATTTATACATAAAAAGTTGATCGTTCACTAAGAGGCGACATCAATTACGAACAATTTAAAAAAAAATTATAAAAATCGGTTGAATACTTTTTTTGCAATCGCGTCCACCGCAAAGCATTTTTGGAAAAACACGTTTTTGAGATAATCGCGTTTAAAGTTTCAAGCGCCGCATGAGGCCGTACGCTCAGGACGTGACGACGCACAATTTAAAACGCTGTAACTTTCGATCTATTGCTCAGATCTCTATGAAATTTTTGGAAAATGTCCTCAAGGGATTGTACTTTACGATAAAGAAATAAAATTTATTTTGATTTTTTTGAAAAACACAAGGTATATAACCCCTTAATATTAACAAAATTATTGACAAAGCAAACGTAAGACTATTTTAAAAATATTCATAAGTATTTATGTATGGCCTGAAAAACAGGATTTATATAATTATCGAGCGATATATTTCTGGAAGCTAAAAACAGCCGTAGCCGAAAGGGTTGGTGCGTGATTACCATTCAGAATTCACAGAGAGGTCGTTGGTTCGAATCTCGGCAGGCAATGGCAAAGCTCCGAGTGTATTTCTGCCATGAAAAAGCTCCTCATAAAAATATCTGCTGTTCGGAGTCGGCTTGAAACTGTAGGTCCCTCCATTTGTGGAACAACATCAAGACGCACACCACAAATTGGAGGAGGAGCTCGGCCAAACACCTAACAGAAGTGTACGCGCCAATTTTTTATTTATTTTTTTAAAAAAACAGAGTATTCCATAAAAAAAAGATAAGTGGCATGGTTAACTATGCTCCTACTATGCTGTCAATCTATCCAATGGTTATGTTATATGAGACTCCAACGATTTTATATATTAATTGCGAATTCTGTGCTTTGGTTGACCAGAGAGATGACCATTATTAGAAACATATTTTCTTCATTTAACGCAATATGTCCATAGTAGGCATCGAGCCTGGAACCAACGGAAAGATAGTTGAGAGCAAACTACCAATAGTCTCGCCTTTTTTATTACATGTGAAAAGTGCATGGAAATGCCCAAATTTCATGATTTTCGCTGAACTAGGTCTTCAGAATAATTCTCCACCCTTCTATATTTATATGTAAACAATTCTCTATATTACCCTTATATTATTGAAATCATAATGAAGAAATCTACTAAATTCTTTTCTTTTGCAGAATTTCCATTTCAGTCAGAGTGTTACGAGTAAGACAACAGCTAGGACCTCAAACGCAATCTACTCACAAAGGGCTAAAACAACCAGTTTAGAAGCCTTGAGAAATACTGCTACGGTATGTACACTTAATACATATGTATTTGTATGTTTTTACTGCTCTTAGGCAAAAGAAATTAAATAATCAATCCGATCGGCTATGTTTTCGAATTTCACCAAAAATACCGACTAATGCAAAGAACACTAAACAAAAATTAAGTCATAATAATACCCAGACGAATTAAGACGCGACCACCATGACTGAACCAGGCGAAGTGTATAGTACATGCGAATGCGAAGAAGAGTTCTACGATAGGCGAAGGCCGAAAATTGATGACTTACAACTTACAGTTGCCGGGTACGGATGGGGTTGAGTATGAGTGTGTGCATGTGGATGTGCTTGTGACTTCGGCCATAAAAATAATTTTCCAACCGTTTCAAATTGTGCACAAGCAACAGCTGAAACGGGGAGATAATTACTGAAATATTGAAAAATTAAAAAAATAAAATAAAAAAACAAAACAAAATACCAATAAAATGCCAAAATGGCAATCAAATGTAAATAGGTGCATAACACTAACTCGGTTGGAATGAAGTATGATGATATTTTAGACTGCAGACAAAATCATACAAACCATTTGTTTAATGGCAGCTTTACTGTAATTTAATTTACGCCTCTAGACGATTTCATATTTAGTTTCCACTAATCCTTTGATGAACTATCGAAGTGACGGTCTAAATTACATTTTGCGACATCATCGGCCTTTGGCTCAATCGGCACCATTTTTATTTTATGACCGAAAAATATTTACATCACATCCTTTCCTATATGTAAATAAAATCGTGATTTGTCAGTTGGCATGTCTGTATGTCTGTATATTTATGTGAATAATGTAATACTACAGACGACGAACAGTATACAAGAGCCCAAGTGCCGCTTAGGGAAAATTGCATCAGTATTAAGCGCCAAATTGTTATTTCTTCTATTGGCTCTGGTCGTTAGTTAGCCTGTGGTGTTACAACACAATCACACACACATGTTTGTATACATGATTGCAAGTAGTAGGTACATATAACAAGCGCCAGGGTGGAGTATTAAAAATGGCCATAAATAAAATGAAGTACTTCAACTACATGATTTCCCTGTTAAGAGCGCGAGTACAATAAAAAATCGAAAGTAAGGGCGGAAGCTTTAAGGCATAGAGGCATCTAGGTGTGCATTAAGTTCTCGAATACCTTGTCGGTCTTTGAATCTTGAAGTAGTGGGAGAGACAAGTGTCCAACAAAGTGCTGAGGTGGCTATGTGGCGCGATGTGGCGCGACGTGTGGGCGATTGTGGTAAATCGGAAGTTAAAGGAAGTAATAAAATGCTGCAATAAAAATCTATGAATGACACATTAAATCAATTGCCAAAAAATCTCAAATAAAATGACGTACTTTTCTGCTGTCACATATACAAAACAAATTATTGAGTTTTTGAGCAATATGTGTTTGCTGCCGTCCTATTAAATAAAGCAAAAGGCCAAAAGCTTGTGTTGAAAATGAGTCGGTTAAGTGAAATAATAGTTAGATTGTGTAGTGTAATAAAAGAAAGGGCTACTGATTTGAGCTGCCAATTTGTTCGCTATCGATATCGCTCTTGTAGTACAAATTGCTGCGCTGCTGAATAATATTTCTGCAAACATTCTCAGTTTCAACTTTGAACTATTAAAATTATTCCCGTTGCTGCAATATAGCCGCTATAGGCTCATTTACAGCTAAGAAAAATGCATTCTTCTTCTTTATTTGCATCTTCATTTTCGAACGTAAGCGATCGTACAAAACTATATATATATATATCTACTAGTCTACTATAGTCTACTTGTTATGTATAAATTTATGTTCTTAAAAAATATTGGATGTAATCCGCTGATAACTTCTCTGCCTCTTGCCATATTTTATATATTGCCGATTCCCATCCAGTGCCTTATATTTCGCAGCAATGAATTTGTTTTCTCTCAGAAGAAGTTGTAGCAATTTGTAATTTTTATTTCGTAGAATATGTGCTAGATAAGTAGTCTTCTACGTTTCACCGTCATAAGAAGCTGCCTACTTCAGTTCATTTGGCGAAGAACTTCACTGTTGGACACGTGACTAGTCCATGGAATTATACGTCTGTATATTAAAATTATAAGGGTCCACATCTCCATTTCATACAAGAGTACTGACCATACATAATTTGACAAAGTGAACTTTTAATTGCATTGAACAATAAAAAAATGGGATTTGCACCTTGAATCAAACGATTTTCATTTTCGCACGATTTTACGCGCAACTTTCAGAGCATAGAGATATACTATACACATAGCTTGGGCATATTTGATACATAAATTTTGACGAATCAATCTATTTAGAATATTCGGATTACCATGAAGGCGTCTCACGGAAGACATTCACCACACAATACTCACCATGCAAATCGAAATAATATGGGAGTAATAAATGTGCATTGGCATATATATATTGGAGCATATTTTGTATAATATCCTGCTTTTGCAGTTTTAAGCAAATAATTTATTTAACTTGGTCTGCAACCAGTCCACTCTCATTCTCAAAGCAGATTCTACAATATAGAAGTGTATTGCACCACCACTGGCCATGACATCAGCACAGAAAAAAGACACACAAATTGAAGAGGAAGAATAAGTGACCATGACATCAGCACAGAAAAAATACACATAAATTGAAGAGGATGAATAAGTGAAAGCAAGAGGAAAGCAAGGAACGAAATTGCATTTCAAAGCTTTATTATCATTTGTGCTTCACAATTTAACACGCGGCACTTGATTGTTTTATTTTGTTTAATTTAAAAATAAAACTACGTCCACTGGTTGATTCTCAGGCAGGAAGCTTTGAACACAAAGGCTTGTTTGTTTTCTGTGGTGAACTCAAATAGCCGTTTCTGTAAATTTGCCGAGAACAAAGTAGCGTTACTGGAATGGCATCTCCTTTGTATTCTATCATAATGATTGTTGATTATCATATCACCTAACATTTATCTTAAATGGTGAATACAAAGCGTATACTGAATACCTCTTTCCAGAAGGTGTAAGTTTTTTTACGAGAACGCACGGAACGCAAGGCTAATTAAATTTAAGAAATTTATACATTGCTATAGTTTACCTACTTCTTCCTCTTCTTGACTGCTGCGGTAATCGTCTAAGTGCGTTTGGCTGTGTTCAACAAAGAGCGCCATTTTGTGTTATATAAAAAAATTGCCAGCATATAATGATTGCTAAAGCTGTATTTGTTTGACCAAAAATATACATTTTTATTTCTTAAAAGCTTATAACTGAAACTCAAGAACACAAATTTTGGCTGAAATATATTATATATAAACATAAAGCCGTAACTTTAATTTAACACCTGCCATTAGTCATTGCACTTCGGAGCACTTGTCCTGAAGCAGTAATCCAATTTTTATAGCTTCTCTTTCTGTTAACTTTCTGTTTCTTAAACATCCAATTTCCTATGTCCAGCTTCTACCACTTTCGGTCCAGAAGAAGGCGGAATTTTTGCGAAGGTCTGTCATCGAAACTAAAATGTTTCTGTAAATACTTTTCCACATACATATTGGAGTTGGTTGCACTAGCAGTGACTGCGCTTTTCAGGCCGCATTTGCAACTTATGGCAAGCAAATCAAACAAAGTTAGTTCTAAAATCTATAAAACATTTCATCCTTTGTAATGTATGTGTATGGAAGGGAGAAACTTCAAGGAGTTTGTGGGCAATTTGTTCTGTATAGTAACAATCAATCGGGAATTGAGCGCGCCACATTTTGAATATGCAGTTATGGCCATTTTCTCATCAGCTCAAGGGAAATATGGTTCGATGTTTACAAAAGTTAATTGGAAAATTCATTTTTACTAAATTTCTTATCAAAACCTTTGCAAACAAATATTGACAAGTATTTCTCTACAATCATTGCACTTTGATAAGGGTAAAATAGGTTCTTTGCATTTCAAATAACTGACAGGGCAAAATTATCGGTTTTTTGGTTTTTAATTTTATATTTGAATTCTTGAAATAATTTATTTAATTTCAATTTGTAGTAAGTTCTTAACAAATGTCGAAATTTGTTGGTGACAAGCCGCAAAAAAAAAGTTTGTTTGGTTATGCTCAATGTTGCATATATCTGATTTGTTTCCTTATATTAATATTAATAATAAACATCGAAGCATCAGTTTTGCAATAGTTTTTAAACTTGCGACTTAACTCTAAGTTAGAATTACAAATAATACGTTTTCTAAATTATTATTTTTTATTTGCGTTCGTTTGCGTTAAAACACCTGACTCTTCGTCTTTGACTTTCTTTTTGGTGGATGGACAGGCTTAGAAATTTAATGCAAGAGCCATTTTCCTGTATAGTTCTTGAAGTCAAGTGTCTACCGTTGAGATATGATCAAATGCATTTTTATTGTCGCCCTTTCTTCACATTTTCCTTTTCACTTAAAAACAATACATGCTTATTATTTTTGACGTTTACAACTAAAATTGTCAGTGGGTTTCCCTTTGTTCTCTTATTTATTAAATACAAAATTCTTCACATTCAGGTCTGCCTTTGTTGAGTGTGTTTTTTTATAATTAAAATTTTTTACGACTTTTCTTCGAAGATGGGAAGGCGGTGATCTCCGATCACATAAAATTCATGACTTCTTTATCGGTGCTGGGAATCATTGTAACCCTAATTTTTTTGCCTTTTATGACTTTTTTTTTGGTAGCCAATGATAGACAGTTCATTTTTTTGACAGGACGTGAGTTGTACTCACTCCGCAGTTGTCCACTTTCACCTGTTTACTGGTGGTGGCGATGGCCATATGACTGCTATCAACTAAGCCTAGCGAAGAAAAAATGGCGGAGTGTATGGTGAAAAGAAGGAACATAAAAAGCAGTTGATTATTAGTGAAATTTTACTCGTGAGGCCATTTTGATGACTTCATTACCGGCGGCTTGTGAGTGTGTCGACAAACGTCGGTTGTTACTTTTATCACAACTGGTTTCCTTATTATTTTACTTTCTGCTAAATACATAAATATTTCGCTCAGTAGGTGGATAATGTTTTAGAACAGAGTAATCCATATAGTTGTTAGTTTTTTGTACTCATGTACGTTGTTGATGGACTTCAGATAGAATAATTGTGCAGCGCATCAAATTAATCTTTGTCATTGCAGAGTTGACAGAGAAGTTTTCTCTCCGCAGTTTCTGCTGTCTGCACCTATGCTATGGTATATATTTTCACCTGTATCCTCGCTTATAACTTGCGTTAGAAAGAGAAAATTTTCCTTCTTAACCTTAAACGAGACTTTTTATTACCTGGTGTTACGTATGTCGCCAATGCCTGGTTTATTTCGGTCTTATTTATACTTATACGTATCTCTTTAGCTACATCACTAATACTGTAGACATTCAACATTAAATGAATATTGCTGAACTTTTTAACTTTAAAAAATTTTCAGTCAATTGAGTCAAATCAACATTTGTATATAATATATATTATATATTATATATATATAATTGGGGTGTACACCCTTTTTGGGTGTTTGGCCGAGCTCCTCCTCCTGTTTGAGGCGTGCGATTTGTTGTTGTTCCATTGCAGGTCCCAGTTTAAAGCCGACTCCGAACGGCAGACATTTTTTATGAGGAGCTTTTTCATGGCAGAAATACACTCGGAGGAGAAAGGATGCCGCCTATAGAGCCAGGCTGTGATCGGGCGCAACGCGAGTCATGTGGGATCGCTACAGAGAGCTAAAAAAAGGAAGAGAAACGTATTACCTGAAAGAAGAAACGAGAGGCCGAAATACGTGAGTGCGAAGAGCTTCAGATGCTGGCTAACAGGAACAACGCCCGAAAATTCTACCAGAAAGTTCGGCGGCTTACAGAAGGTTTTAAGACCGGGGCGTTTTCCTGTAAGAACAAAGACGGCGAACTGATGACTGACGTACAGAGCAATCTTAAATTATGGAGGGAACACTTCTCGATCCTGTAAAACAGTGACAACTGCGCATGTCACAGAGAATGTGAAGATCCCGATACCCCAATTGTTGACGACGGAATTGTCGTTCCGGTACGCCACCATGACGAGGTGAGAATAGCAATAACACGGCTAAAGAACACCAAAGCCGCGGGCGCCGACGGACTGTCCGCTGAACTATTCAAACATGGCGGCGAGGAGCTGGTAAGGTGCATGCATCAGCTCCTATGCAATATATGGTCGGATGAAAGCATGCCTACCGATTGGAATTTAAGTGTGCTCTGCCCAATTCATAAGAAGGGCGATCCTGCAATCTGTGCTAATTACCGCGGGATTAGTCTTCTAAATATCGCCTATACGGTTCTAGCGAGCGTATTGTGTGAAAGGCTGAAGCCCACCGTCAACCAACTGATTGGACCTTATCAGTGTGGCTTCAGACCTGGAAAGTCTACCATAGACCAAATATTTACAATACGCCAAATCTTGGAAAAGACCCACGAAAGGAGAATCTACACACACCATCTTTTCGTCGATTTCAAAGCTGCATTCGACAGTACGGAAAGGAGTTACCTGTATGCCGCGCAGTCTGAATTTGGTAACCCCACAAAACAAATACGGCTATGCAAGATGACATTGCTCAACACCAGCAGCGCCGTCAGAATTGCGAAGGACCTCTGCGAGCCGCTTGATACCAAACGAGGTTTCAGACAGGGTAACTCGCTGTCGTGTGACTTCTTTAACCTGATGTTGGAGAGCATCATACGAGCCGCAGAACTTATTCGCTCAGGCACAATATTTTATAAGAGCTTACAATTGTTGGCGTATGCCGATGATATCGATATCATCGGTCTTAACAACCGCGCTGTTAGTTCTGCCTTCTCCAAACTGGATAAAGAGACAAAGCGAACGGGTTTGGTGGTAAACGAGGACAAAACGAAGTACCTCCTGTCTTCAAACAAACAGTCGGCGCACTCGCGTATCGGCACCCACGTCACTGTAGACAGCTTTAATTTCGAGGTTGTAAAAGACCAAGCATTAACACCGATAACAATGTCAGCCTTGAAATCCAACATAGGCAACTAAGCATTAAAGTCCTCTCTCGACGAACAAAACTAACACTCTGCAAGACTCTCATCATGCCCGTCCTAACGTATGGCGCAGAAGCGTGGACGATGACAACATCCGATGAAGCGACGCTTGGAGTGTTTGAGAGAAAGAGTCTGCGGAAGATTTTTGGACCTTTGCACATTGGCAACGGCAAATATCGCAGGCAATGGAACGATGAGCTGTATGAGCTTTACGACGACATAGACATAGCGCAGCGAATAAAGATCCAGCGGCTACGTTGGCTGGGTCATGTCGTCCGAATGGATACAAACACTCCGGCTTTGAAAGTATTCGATGCAGTACCAGCTGGTGGTAGCAGAGAAAGAGGGAGGCCTCCTCTGCGTTGGAAAGATCAGGTGGAGAAGGACTTGGCTTCACTTTGTGTGTCCAATTGGCGCCGGTTAGTACGAGAAAGAAACGACTGGCGCGTTTTGTTAAACTCGGCCAAAATCGCGTAAGTGGTTATCGCGCCAATTAAGAAGAAGAAGATTATAGTTATAAGTTTATTTGTATCGTCGAATGAGAGTGAAGGATATTAAAAAAGAAGAATATTTATTGATAGAAACGTAATTTTTTCGAAATTCTAGAGACAACTATTCTCCCATACTACACGCAAATTCAAACAAACATTTCCACCAATCTCCTCTTCTTCCGAATTGGTATCTTAAGTCTCGCCGATCGCCATAGTATCCAAATCCTTTATATTTTCGTGTGCTTGCCCATCTTCCAATCAATGAACTCGTTCGTTTTCGATTTAAGAAATGAAATCGACTCGCAGTTTTTAACATTTTCTATATAGTTTTTGTTATTGTCACCAACAATCCAGAAATGTCTGCTTCATTGCATATTCGTTATAGGCTCTTATTTTTCTATTTTCTCTGCTTTTGATCTCTTAAGTAGAAATTATGCTTACATATATATACATGGAAATTAGCTATCTCACATTCTTGTCTTCTTATTCGTTTGGGTACATTCTGGGTCTCTTTTCTTGCACATTGACTGCAGCCGTTCGTTGGTTGTATGAGTAGAAATTGCCTAATGAAATTCCAACAACGCATCGAAAACTGTTGAGGCCCGCATCACGTAATCAACGCCGCTCAGACAGCGCGCATTGGGTAATAAAATGTTAAATTTATATTTCAATTAATAATGTCATCGGCGAATGGAACGTAGCAGTGGAGGCGATTGCCGAACTACAATAATACACCAACTTTACCTGCTTGGTTTGGATGCAACGGGCCTTGGCATGGCCACTATTAACAACAATAAAAGTGGAAAAACAAAACAATTCATTCGAATAAAAGACAAGCAAATGCAAACAGACAACAAATCAGACATTTTAATGCATTCAACTCGCATCGGCTCGAATCGATCCCCTCGTATAAGCTTGGTTTGCCATTGTTGGTCGGATTGGCGGTTGCGAGGTTGAGATTGTGTTTGTGTATTTGTTAAAACACCCATGCTTGTTAAAGTTTTTCTGGCAGTATATGTAGATTAATATTTTCTAAATGCTAAATGCTTGGTTGGCGAGAAGC
This sequence comes from Anastrepha ludens, assembly GCF_028408465.1. Lineage (NCBI taxonomy): Eukaryota > Metazoa > Arthropoda > Insecta > Diptera > Tephritidae > Anastrepha > Anastrepha ludens. Next base: position 77,084,490 of record NC_071498.1, read on the forward strand.
ATTTACCATATTACCCTATAGAAATTTATTCAGCCATAAATATTTTTTTTGGAATTTCAAGAATGCTAACTTATTTTATACTGGTTGATATCACTTTAAGGACCTATTGCGAAAAATTTATTATTTTTAAAAAGCTTTATCATATGCACATAATTCTCCCATTGTCATAAATTGATTGATGCAATGCGTGGATATCCAAGAAAAAGAAGCTCGAAGACATTTATTAAGACTTTATTCGTTTTTGATTTCAGAAAATTGTAAATTCTATTGGTCTTTTAGATGGAAAAACTTCTTGAACATATTTTTCAGCATTTATGTGCATAAATGTTATGATTTCGAGATTAAGGTACAAGTATGTACATAATTCATTGAATCGAAAGTAAAGTTTGTCAGTTTCAAATTTAAATCACATTCGCCAATTTTTCTTCGCTAAGCATAAATTTTAGATTTTAGGTTGATAAAATCTAACAGTTTCCTTCAATATGGCATAATTGCTTGGACAACCACGTGAAGGAGGATCTATTTAGATCGGTAAGGCGCACAAATTTTTAAAATGTGCTGCGCATTTACGTATGGATATCTCTATACGTATATGTATATATGCATGCACATACACATAGATATGTTTAATAGGTGTGTGTGTACATACCGGGTATTCACTTTCTAAATTTACATGACAAAGAAAAAACATAAGAATTGCTCGTATATATACCTACATATGTACATATATATTTATAAATGTATGTATATATATTTATGTATGCATGTATGTATGTATATCAGAACTCTCACAAGTTTTTTTGTACACCCCAGAGTCTACAAACTTCCAACATATATTTATACGTGTGTATGCATGTAAAACGGTTTCAAAGTGAAGTTCTTATCGGGTTCAATATATATAAGTGTGTATGTATCTACTTACATACGATTTCGGGCACGAATAAACTACATAAAAACAAACATGAAAGAACCATCTTATGAAACAAACACCGTCAAAAGCAAAGGGAGAGGAATGTTGGGCGGGAAGCGGTCGCCGTGAAGAACTGGTAGAAAGTATGCTTGTGTGTGCAAAGTCATTGAGTTAAGGCAACGACCCAAAAGGGATCGATATTTCTATCTGGAATGCGGCGGTAAAGAATGAAGAAGGCGAAGAACACAACTAAAGTTGTGGGTGAGGTTGCCAGCAAGATGTGGATGAATTGACGTTGCGGTCATGAGAATAGTAAGAAGTGATGGCAGTCATGACAGGCATGCCTACACAAGGGAAATATATTGCAGGGACGGCGATGCTTGCAGGGTTATCGTTTTGTTTCATCTTCTGAGCGCAAGGTTTAACGAGGGTGCAGCGTTAGCACAAGTGGAGCGCGTTCGATGGCCTCCTGACTGTCAGGCTGCTAGGCAGGCACTACATTTCGGTGTGTGTATTATTGAGTGGGAGCAAAAGAGGGCTACGGGTGAGTTTTAAAAGGTTTTTGGGGTGTTGTGATGTTCATAACGATTTGAATAAATATTGTTGCTGACTTTAGTGGTACATACTTACATATAGAACAAGCATAGAGCCGACAAGGGTGAATATGGGGTGGGAGAAGCGGGTGTGGGTTAGGCCATTGTTAAGCGCGCCATGCTGGGATTTAGATTCGCTCCGCAACCGTGGTTGTAAAGCCAGGCAAGCGTCTCTTTTTATCCATGTGCAAATGTAACCTTTTATAAACGCATGTGGGGGAAGAGAAGGCTCCCGGATTGCAACAACTATGAGGGATTACGTTTATGTAAATATGAAAATGTATTTTACACATTTTTTCGCCCTTTGCTTTTTCCAAAATTGCTTACGTACATATTAAATATTTATGTATGCGTGATTTATCCTTTTTGAATGAGATGAAGTTTTCTAACCGGGGGTTTTCCAATTTATACAAGCAAATAGGTTAACGAAAAAATGGCAACGCATTGCAAAACAAAGTTGTTACAGGGACCTCATTTAACTATTGACTGCATAAAATGCTCTCAATGTTGTAAAAATAATATAATAATAATAATGGAACAATTAAAGACATATCGTCTAATGAAAGTATAAAAAGATTATGATTTGATTTCAGGGGCTCGGCGTACAACGACTTCACAGTGTATTTCGTTTGTTTATGGAAATTTCATAATTGGTTAAAAATATTTTTAGAGAAGATTCTTTTTTTTTGGTTTTTTGTTTTTTGTGTCGGGGCAACTAGCAGGTGCAGCACTCAGACATTAATTGAGTCCATTGTACTACATTTGGATTCCCTTTTAATTTTCTTTAAGTCTACCCGATATCCGAAGAAATCGGAGTAGATCTTGTAGTGCCAAGGAGCCAAGATGGTCGCTTCTTAACACATCAGTGCCAAAGACCTCAAACCTGATTCGATCGAAGGCGGGGCAGACACACAGGAAGTGGTCCGCCGTTTCATCCTCCTCCTCATAAGCTGGGCAGAGTACACTGCCTGAGATGTCCAATCTTCCCATGTGCTTCGCCCACAGGAAGTGGCCCGTCATCAGTCCAACCAGCCGTCTGCACTCCCCTCTGCTTAATGACAGAAGGGTTTGCGACAGTCGATCGGACATGGCCATCAAGCCCTCTCCTTGGATAAAAGCATCAAGTGGTGGGAAATCAATCAGAGCATCTAAGTTCGGGTCTGAAGTGGTCGGAAAAGCTTCGGTGCAACAAATGGCCACAGTGCGTTGTAGCCCCGATAAGGTTCTCCTGACTTCCACTAGAGAGAGTCTACTCATCCAGACCACTGATGCATAGGTGATAATAGGTCTTATCATAGCCGTTTAGATCCATAGGACCTTGCTAGGAGAAAGACCCAACCTGTTTTTCAAAGACACCTTTGCACTGCCAGAAAGCTGTCAGTGCTTTGGATGTTTTTGTTTCAACGTGTGATTTCCATAGGAGCTTACTATCGAGGATTACTCCAAGATATTTAATTTCCTTGGATAGCTGGATTATGACTCCTTTTAGCTTAGGCAGAACGAGTCCATTAAGCTTCCTCCTTCTGGTGAAGAGGACAATACTAGTCTCGGCGAGATTTGCCGATAGCCCATTCGCACAGCGCCAAGTGTCAATCCGATCCAGACTTGTCTGCACTTTCCTGCAGGTGTTCATAAGCGAAGGGTAGATTCGGTAGACTCCCGAATCGTTTAAGGTGTTGAGGAGAGGATCGATTACCATGCACCAGAGCAATGGAGACAGCACACAGCCTTGGGGGCAGCCTATATTGACCCCGGGCGACACCAGCAGAGCTTCCTCTGCTCGCACCGAAACGACTCTTTGGGTCAGCATCGAACGAATCCAATTTACTAGCACCCGGTCTACGCCGTGCCTACTACCACAGCTACACATACTGTCAAAAGTGGAATTATCAAAGCCCCCTCTATGTCTAAAAAGATGCCCATAGCGTAGTCCCTCCTGTCGATGGCCAGCTCTACCCTAGCAACAAGGTTTTGCAGTGTCGGCTCGCAGGATTTTCCACTTTGATAGGCATGCTGAAATGGAGACAGAGGGTGAGCCTTCAGCGACTTCTGACGTATGCGCAATTCTACCAGTCGTTTGAGTCTTTTCAGCATGAAAGAGGTTATGCTGATGGGTCTAAAGCTTTTGGGGCTGGCGTAGTCGTCTCTTCCAACCTTTGGGATGAAAGCGACCCTCACCATCTTCCAATAGCGTGGTATGTAGGCCAGTGCCAGGCATGTCGAGAAGATTTTCTTCAGGGCACCTGTCACGGACTCTGCGCCTTCCTTCAGCATGGCAGGATATATGCCTGGTCTGGGCGACTTTCAGCCCCCAAAAGATTTGATGGCAAGTCGAATGGCGGCCTCATTTACCACAGATTTGGCAACGACTCAGTCATGCCGAGAAGTTGTAACAGCTCTGACAACTGCCTCTATCAATAAGGGCTGTTGCCGGCTGACGCTTATCTGATTGCCAGGAAAGTGAGATTCCATCAGCAAGCTGAGGTTCTCACTTTGCCGCTCCGGGAAGGAGCTATCAGATCTCCTAAGTGACCCCAGCTTTGCAGTTGGGCCCCTTCTCAGGATCCTAACCAATTTCGCCGTCTCACTCAGAGATTCAATACCGCTGCAGAATCCCTATATGAGGCTCTTTTCGATTCCCGAATAAGCCTCTTGTAGTTCTTCTGAACATCGCGGTATCGCTCCCCGTCCTCAGCAAGGTTAGTCTTGAGGGCCCGGTTTAGAAGTTTTCTCGACTCACGCCTGAACATCTGGAGCTCTCGATTCCACCAAGTAACGGGAGTCCGGTTAGGGTGAGGTCGAATTGGACAGGCTGACTAAAAACATTCAGTTAGGGCAGCGTTGAGTTTCTCAACAGCCGCCTCATTGGCCTGATCTTTTCGAAGTCTTGGTGGCGCAACGTCAAGGTCCCGCAAAGCCTCCCTAAACTTCTGCCAGTCTGTTTTCTGGGGCTTCTAGAGGGCAATGGCATTTGTGCCTCCTCGCCACACTGAAACTCAATGTACCTGTGGTCCGAGCATGAATCTTCGGCAAGGACTCTCCAGTTCTTGATTGACCACCCAAGTTTTGAGTTTGATAGGGTGAGATCAATCATCTCCTGCCTTCTAGCTGTTACAAACGTTGGCTGTGAGCCCTTGTTATGTATGTCTAGGCAAGAGGACGCGATAAATTCGAACAGTCGAGAGTCCCGTTCATTGCACTTGCTGCTTCCCCAGATTGTATGCTGGGCATTAGCATCGCAACATAGGATGAGGCCCAGATTGCGCCGCTCACATAACCTCACGAGACTAGTGGTCATCCCGGGTGGTAGCCCTTCCAGAGCATTGTAAGGAAAATAAGCAGATGCAATCACAAACTTCGACCATCCGCGTCTACCTCTGTAACACCTCAGCCGCTACCAGGTCTTGGAAACAGAATTGCTCAAGACCCGTCACAGTGAGATGGGATGATACTATTAGAAGAATACTGAAGAATACGCATTAACATTTTGTAGGCCATCCTTTTTGTTTTAAAACTGATTTTAACCGAGACTGCATAGAGCCTAGAGGTTTTGGTATATTCGGGTGTTTATTTCGCGTTCTAACAAATGGCTTGTTTCGAGCCGTTCTTCCATGAAAATCAGTATTACGGAGAATTCTTTTTACAGTTTCCGAATCACGAGACTTTCCGATTATCAGCAGAACTTCTTTTTTTTAATGCTGGTGCACTTATATTGGGTCTTTCTTAATTTTCCTCAATACCCGCCTTTGGGGTTTTGCGGCCTTTCCAAACCACTCTACTTTTACGGGAAAAGTATTGTATTATATACTGAACTGCGGAGGTGCTTAAATCGGCTATCTCTTTGTCCAAATTATAATTTTTAAAGAGCTGATTCCCGCATTTCTACATACGCATTGCCGACATATCACGGTATATTAAAGATGATGATGACGCTTTCTGAAATTTGCTATTTTATTTTTCGAGATTTTGACAACCGATGATGTAATTTTTCAAATAAACAACCGACAGGAAGGCATGGTACATGTGTGTAAATATTCAGTGAAATGGTCCGTGGTAAATTGTGAAAGCAACTATAATAACAATACCCCAAACACAGTTTTTTGCGATTTTTTGCCGATGGCGCACGGCAAGGAAGTGTTTGTGTGCGTGTTTTAATTTTTTGTGTTTGGCAATTTCCATTGCTTTCGCCTACTCTTTCTTTTCACAAATCAGTATATTTTATTCCTTTTGTTTGTTTGCTTGAAGAGATGATATCACACCGAATTCTAAAGGCGCAGTGTCACAATCTTGCATTCTATCATTATTTGTTTATATTCAAATCCGATCTCTCTCAATATGAAAATCACTCAAAGAAACGATTTAGAGTAGCATTAAAAAATAGCTTAGTTTGCAAGTCTAAACTGTAAAAAGAATTACTTATTGTCATAAGACAGGTTTAATTAATGAAGAAGCCAAAAAAAGGTCAATTGGGATCCATATGTGGCAATACCAGTTATGGAAGTATGCAGTGTTTGAATTTGATATTTTGTTTGTTGCAGAGCAGATTTTGTACCGCTTTATCAATATCAATAGAAAAAGGAAGTTAGTTTACATTACACTGCTTTCAATAGTAATACCATAATTACTTAATATGTATCATTTAATTTAAGAACCTGCAGTAAAAAAATATTTGAATTAATGGGTCCGTCTCACAGACAAATACTCACTATTGAACAGCACTCAAAGTAAATCTGTCTTTTGATGGCTTCTTAATGGTACGCTCTTTCACTCAATTGCTATCGTCACGCTCAATACTGCATCCAAACAAGCCACTTTAAGAACCATAAACATATTATTAACACCTTATAAAACAATTAACACATTACGGCCAACCATAAATAACAAATTGCATAATAAAATTAAGTAGGTTCTAAAAAACGAATTTAAGCAAAAAAGCGCTAAAACATCAAATAATAAATAAATAAAAATGGGCTGAGCAGAAAACAAACCTGAATAAACTTGGAGTCTTATAAAACAATAAAACCATTAAAAAAATAATAAAATTAAACAAAGTACAGCCGTCTCAAAGTCAAGTGGATTTGTGCGTGACTACTATTCATTTTGACCTGAGTTCGAAGCACACAACATTAAGTGATAGCAAAAGCAGTGGCTAAATGCAGTGGCAAACTTTTAACGTTTTCTTATACATTTGTCTGCGGAGGCGGCAAAAAGTGTAGGTCCTTAGATTTGGGGGATTACAATAAGGTACGTACTTATATACGTACTTATATATTTTTTTTTTTATTATTTTACATTGCGACTAGTTACAAAGAAAAATTTTATTAACTAACGAGCAATTTGTTTAGAATTTAGAAAATAAGGTTTATACAACAATTAACGCTAAGGTGTGGTTAGTACATTAAGTCTTTGGGTTTTCTGCGTTTCAGTCTTCTTCTTCAATTAGCTGGTTTAGCGAGAATAGTGACCTCCGTATTAACGTGGTTTTTTAACCTTTTATCATGGGCTTTTGCTATCTTTTATTGTGTCTGCCACCGAGTCAATATTTAGGTCGCGTTCAAGATCGGAGCTAAGGATATACCACGGAGCACCGACTGCACATTTAATAATTTTATTTTGGAGCCTTTGTATAGATTGAATGTTACTTTGGCTGGAGCAGCCCCATAACTGCGCGCCGTAGGACCATACAGGCTTCAGCATTTGTTTGTATACGATCATTTTATTATTGGTAGATAGTGCTGATTCCTTTCCCATAAGCCAATACATATTTCTGTATTTGAATTCCATTTCCTCTTTCTTTTTCTTTACATGGGCTTTCCATCTTAGCTTGGCTTCTAGAGTCATGCCCAGATACTTTGCAGTATTTGAGTATGAAACCTGTCTACCATTTAAATATATTGGAACATATTTGATTTTGTTTTGGGTGAAATTTATATGCACAGACTTGCTTTCATTTAATTTAATATGCCATTTATTGGTCCAGTCATATATTTAATTTATGGCTAATTGTAATTGTGATGTCGATGTGCTTTCCGTGTTTCCTATCGAAAGAATAGCTGTGTCGTCGGCAAAAGTAGCTGTTACGCAGTTTGAATTGCATGGCAGATCGCATGTAAAGAGCAAATACAATAAAGGGTCAAGTACGCTTTCCTGGGGAACCCCTGCTTTGATTGGTTTGAGGCATGAATATGAATCTTCTTGTTTTACTCTGAAGTAACGGTCGGATAAATACGAATGTAGGATGGGTAGCAACGCATTTATTTTCTTCTGCAGCCCATAGTGGCATATTTTGTCGAATGCCTTGGATATATCGAGGAATACCGCAGAGCAGGTTTTTCTTTCTTCAAAAGCATTTTCTATTATTCGCAATATCCTATGTACTTGATCGATAGTCGAATGCTTCGTGCGGAATCCAAATTGATGTGTCGGTATAATTTTTTTGTTTTCTATTATTAAGTTGATCCTTTTGATTAACATTTTTTTCACCATTTTCGATAGTATTGGAAGAAGCGAGATAGGCCTGTATAATGTTACATCGGGAGTATCTTTACCTGGCTTATGTCTATGGTAAATGTCACAAAAAAAAGTCGGCAAAGCTATGGATGTTAATAAGATAAGTTAAGTCGGCATCTAATACCCCGCGATGTTGTGAGATAAATGCGTACAAGTAAGTTTGATAGAACTTAGTTTTTACTACGTTATAATTTGAACTATAATGTTTCTGAATGTTTTTCTACTATAACATACTGTGATGAGCATCATGTTCCTCTGATCTTAAATATTGAATTCTATCAATTTCGCTCATCTGTTCCTGATGAGGGAATATCTTTTAACTTATTGTCTTGCTCTGACGTTTCTAGTTACTATAATGTTTTTAAAACTTAATGTTTGGATTTTGCTTAAATAATTTAATTTAAAAAACTTAGAGATCTTAGAAATATTTTTATTTTTTTTATTTTAATTAACTAGCTATACATTTAAAGTACATTTAAACTTTACTCTAAGGATCTTACTTATTTCGATAAATTTCTTCACAGAAACTACTTACACATTCTCAGAATAGACCCAAGGCCTTTTGGCATATTATAAAGCATAAAAAATCGAAGTTTTCCATACCTTCAGCTGTATTTTACCACAATGAGTTTGCTAGAAATTATTTGCGTTATATTTCAGTTCCAAATTTTGTTGCTGAGGATAGGAATCGATCGCCCGATTTTCCCCATAACTTTAGAACCGCTTTAAATTTTGATTTGCTTAGCCTTTACACTGATAATGCTATTACTGACATTAACAATTTTAAAGCGTCTGTGGAAACAGACGTACGTACTCTATGTTATATTATTGTAAACGTTTCCTGCCTTAATTTTACAACTACAAATAATTTCAAACTCGCCATTATGTTCTGGAATTTTCATAGATAATTGGAAACTTACCTCAATTAGCCCAATTCACAAGGATGTCAGTAAGAATGACGCTTGTAATTATATACCTATTTCTTAGGTTTTCCTGTTGAAACTCCTTGAATGTATTTTGCGTCAAAATTTCTGATCTCGCCAAACCAGCATGACTTTGTTTCTAATCGATCTACTGTTTTGAATCTTGCTGCTTTTAGTGAATACTGTATTTCTTCTTTTCCCGACAAAGCTTTCGATAAATTTACGCATTCTTTACTCATTTTTCATTTGTCTTGTATGGGCTTCCATTCTGTGTTTCTAAATTCAGTTAAGTCAAACTTATTTAAAAGAAATTGCATTGTAACAATTGAAGGCATTTCTTCTGAACCTTTCTGCCTCCTCTAGCGCTCCCCTAGGAAGTATATTAAGACCGCTTTTATTTGTTTTGTTTACAAATGACATAAGTAGTTATTTTCGTTTCGCAAAATCAATGCTGCTGATTTAAAAGTATTTTCCAAAATTTTTAAAGCAGATGACATTGACATGAAACGAAATTAAGGTCCTGGAACTATCTTTAAATATTAAAAAGGCATACATTCGCAAACACGCAAGATCTTGCCGACGTCTTACAACATTTCTCATTTTTGGTGGCACTGTTTGGAGGAGGGTAAAGACTTTGACGCTATTTCTTCGAGTAACCCTTCATTTAATCGACATATAAGTCAAATTATTTCGAAAATTCAATCGGTATTAGGGTTTGTGAGGCGAAATACTCCTACATCACTGACCATCACTCATAAATTATTATATACGGCTTTCGTTCGATTTCGAATATGCTACTTTCGTTTGAAGACCAAATTATAAAATCTACATGTGTAAATATTTTTCTTAAATACACTCTACGTTCATTGAACTAATTCCTATATATCAATCTCGTTTGCTTTTAATTAACCTAAAGTTGCTGGAAGTAATAAGACCATTCCTCTTGCTGGTTTTTGTTAAAATATCATCAATGGCAGTATTGACTACTCATTAAGTTAGGCAAGAATTGAATTCAATATACCTCAGTATAATATTCGTAAATCTTTATCTTTCTATAGTGTTCAATGTAAAACAGAGTATTTGCAAAATACTTCTCCTGTTCGAGTCTTAAGTGAATTTAATTCAATCTCGGGTTCTATTCAACTAAATTTTTCATCTTCGAAAAGCGTATTTTTAATTACTTTATATTCTATTTTCTAGGTATTTAATTAAATCATGCTCGGGATATGCCCGCTTCGGCTACGAATTACATGACCCTTTTCATCAGTCCCATTTTTGACTACTTTTTCCATTAAATCTGATTAATTTAGTATAAGCCCAATCAGCAAAAATGCGAAGCAAACGGTTATGATTTGGTTTGTTATATAGGCAAGTAAGCGCAAATTCTTACATACAATTTTTCTTGTAGTCTAAGGACAAATGCCTGCAAGTTGAGAATGACGGCGTATTGTCATTTCAGCGTTTTCTTCAACACTTTACTCTATGAACTTCGCGAATAGTTTTATTTTTTTAAAGTAAATATACACAATTTGAAGGCGTTGTTCTAGCATTAAGCAATTCATGATGCCAAATCTTACTTTAAAACATGTCAGCAGAGTTTGCCATTATCAGCTGCCAAACCATACTTTGCGATGTCGATAGTTCCCAGGCAGCTAAAAACACATACACTGAGAAAAATCGGACAATAATAAATCGGGCCCCTCTCATTTAGTGGAACAAGTTTTGTCAAATTAGTGAAAATATAATAATAAGTAAAATAAATAAATAAGTACAGTTGCACGAACTTTTAGATAAATGTGTTTATCTCTAAAAGAGCTTTACCCTAACTCTACTGACCTTAGTAGACACATTTTGGTGGCAAAAGTAATTAAATTAGATGGATACTATGTTTACCACTTATAAAATAGAAATTTTTAGTTGTCCTCGGTGGTTTATAGATAAGTAACGGATAACTCCAATACAATATGAGAAATAATGGTATCGAAGCAACTAATATGAAAAGTACTTACAAAGATATTTTTTTCTGAAAAAAATGTTCCTTCAAACTATTTCAAAATTTGTTCATGCACTGTACTGAAGTCACATAAAGTCGTTTGATAGTTTTGCGCTTAATCGAAATGCACTTTGCCTATATTTTCATCATAATTCAAGTAATCTTAAATTTATAAATCTCATACGTATTTCATCAGGAGTAAGTAGAGAGATAAAGATGCAGAAAAATTGGAAATGTGTATTTAATAGAATATACGCCGGTTTACAAGTACGAAGAAAAGTTAAGTCTTAAGCAGAACATAACTCTCTGCACAAGAAAGAAAAAGAAAGAATAATCGAGAGATTTGAATTTATTATGCGATCTTAGACGATAGAGTAAAATCTAATCTAGAGTAAGTAAAAGTGTGAATATACTATACATGGTATATAAGGGAAGTTGGGGAGTTTTGGGTCACACTTTGGTTTTAGGCCCAACTTTAAGAAAAATAAAGATTGTTATAAATTGCAAAAGTGGATGCGATAGTATGTGTAAACACTTAAATTATAAAAAGATAGTTCGAAAAAAAAAAATCAATAATAATAATACAATAAAATACCAATTATAACGAACAAATTTTTGTTGAAAGGTGCTAATTAACACAAATAATCAAGTGAAATAAAGAAAGTAAAAAAATTGAGATTCTCATTAATCATATTTGCAATTTGCACATTTGCGACCCGTAATTACCCCTAACGCTTTGCTATAAAACAGCCCACGAATGAATGTTCATATAAAATTCCTTTTCGATGTTCATAACGGTACTAAAACAAATAGATAAAATACCTTTTGGGAAAAGATCACGCGAGCGCAAACAATGCAAGAACACGTGTCGATCGCCAATTGAAAATTTTGATATTAATGTGACGAAATAAGGACACCGACTTGGATCTGTCATACCGTTTACGTAGGCGAAAACATAGAGTGAGCTACAAGTCTCCAACACCCCTACATAAATATAAACAGAAACCCCAATGAAAAAACTTAATAGGATTTTTTGTCACTTTGATTCACTTATTTATTTGTATCTGCACCACAGTTCGCACGCCACTTAGTGCCATAGATTTATGGCTGTGTGACCTCTGTGGGGAAAGTTGAAATAAATTTGACTATTCAATGTGTTTTCTGCTCTTTTTCGTTTCAATGCACACTTTCTCTCTTACATGCGCCACTAAAACTCCGGTTACTTTCTGCCTTTGCGGCAGAATTGCTTCTTTGGCACAGTTCCGCCCCTGTAGCTATATACTGTGCTTTTGAGTGTTCGGTTGCAATAATAAAATTATTTATGATTATGACACGCGTCACACACCTACGCATACTAATATAACTCATTCAAGTTTTGAGTGAAATGCACATGGTCAATATTTGTAGATATTAGTTCACCCAGAATTATAGGACAAATGGGCATTCGGTACCAACGATTTGTAGTGCGCTCATCGATAATGGAAATATAATTTTCAATCTCCTTTCTTAAACCTGAGTACGGCGATCGACGTTCGTTAGCTAAGTGGTAAAGCTTAAGACAAGCCTACTAGCAATTTAAAAAATATGTACATCCAATTATAGCATTTGCTTTGATTTAAACGTAAAACCATTTATCAATTTTTATACATATGTATGTGTATGTTTATAGTAACAGTAGCATATACATATTTGAATTGCATGAAATTTTGAATGAAATGCACTCGGAAGTGAATTACAGAACCTGCCGAATGTCTTTGATGTAGCTACGTCACTTCATTAAAAACACTCAACAGGTGCATGACGTTAGCCAGACACCTTTTTAAATTTGTATGGAAATAAATAAATACATAAATAATAGATAAAAATTTAATTACAAGCAAAGTGTGTTCGTGCATCTTTGGAATGTCTCTTTAATAATTAGCAAGCAACTGGTAGCGCGCTCATATGCACGATGTTTCAATTTTAAAAAGGAGTATTGACACAATATTCTCATTATCAGTACATTCAATGGCAATTATTATTTTAAATTTCATGGAGTAGAATACGTTCCTCCTTTCCAGATTTTAAACGTGAGCCAGATGTTCCTCAAGTTAGTTAGTTTTTGCCGAGAAAGTTTCGCATAAAAAACATTGCGAATTTATTTGGTCTAATGAGGCTAATTTTTCAAAACAGACCACTTCTTAAAGATACACATAGGCATTCTACAATTTTACGTATACTATATACAGCAACACCATATGCTTGCGGTTAGGCAGATCCATGTAACTCAATTGCTTAAAAATGAAGATGCGACGTACAGTGGAACTTGAACAAAGTGCTTAGCCTACTCTCTTAAAATACGATTTACTTAACTGACCGACTATATCACTGGTGTGTACTCATAAATGTTGGCAGGCAGAGTGCTGAGTAAAGGCCTCAGCTTAAAGGAGATGAATAGGTTGTTGATCACTATTAGCATCATGAACTGCAGCTCGACGTCGGCTCTGAATAACGCATGGTGGTTGGCATGACTCAAGTGCGTAACCTCGAGGCAATAGAAATTCGAAAAAGAAGGGAAGTGTGACAGCTTCATTGCTAGACACTCTGTTTTTTGCTTGGACTTGACTTGTGTTGGCGTCGAGCTTCGATAAAAGAATGCGAATAAGCTACCGATCATGTTGGTTGCAATGAAATACATTCGCACCGCAAATTGCTTCATGTGTTTTTCTTTACCTTGCCTCTTTGAAATTCTCTTCGTTAAGGACAACACGATTTCCATTCAAATACGATTTCAGATATCAAAACTTATGATAATTCGTGCACTTCAAAATAATTCACAACCGTGAAAGACCAAATTAATCATTTCATTTGAAAACTCCTACGAGTTTAAATTACGGCGCCTTTTTGTAGTGCACGAAAATGTATAAACAAAAACTTCATGTAAAAGCACTCAGAGCTGACAGCTGACTGCTGAGTGATTCTATGCCACATGATCCCAGTATTTTGGATAGGGCTTAAGTATAATAGGAAGTTAACTGGAAATATTTTGAAAGAATTTTTATAGATTGAAATTTTTGAAAGTTATTCGACGCAGAAATGTTGGGTATAGAAACTTCTTAAGTGAAATAGCTTCCGATCCTTTTAACGTTTTTGTAAATTTTTTTTTTAATTTTCCTAGAATAGGATATGCCTTAAAAAGTATTATTTGAGAAAAAAACTCAATTTTCTTGATAAAATTGTTTGGGAAATTTTTTTAAACACATTTTGACTTATTTTGCTCCCGGGCTCTGTCAGGCGTTTACTACTATTAGGTAAATATTTATTGTTAAAAAAAATAAAATAAAATACATATATTAGTTCAAATAAAGGAAGCAGTCAATGAACTGGTGGGACCTTAATAGTGCTGTTATATACCTGTTAAATCTAACATCGATCGCTTTCGGCAATACATAAAGGAGTCTGTATGGTTCGCTTTATAATACCACGTATATTCTTTATTAGAGGTTTGTACCTATAAATGGCCCTATAGTTTTATACAGACTCTGAAAATGCATTTGATAAAAAAAACCTAATTGAACTCAGATCATTACATTCGTATCCAGTTTCACCTACCCGACTGGGTGGCTGCTCAGAGAAATATAATGCGATAACCATTACAATACAGATATTTTCAAGAAAATTGTCTTAATAAAAAAAAATGTAATTGAATAGAGATTTGGATACCTACCATAAATATTATCATATTACGTTTTAATTCTATTACTTATAGGCATTAAGAAGATTTACAAAGGCGAGCTTTGTGGATGCAAAATCAATTTTGTAAGGTTTATGTTTGCATTGAAGTCTATTGGAGCTTTCGTTAAGGCCGTTTTTGGAGCATAATGAGTTTTTATGAAACTAAAACGGAAAAAGTCGATATTTCGAAACGATTTGGCAGGGCTGTTAAGATAAATCCCTCCAAGGAGATAAAGGAAATCCATATTACCTCGAATGATGGCAAAGAAGAGTGAAAAAGACGAAATAGATCTTGTAGATTGCAGCGTTTTCAAAGTACTAAGAATAACGAAATAGTAGCATGAAGCAGGGGACGTAGAACAAATCCAACGAAACTTTATCACACGCATGTATATTCCAGTTTTAAACTAAAAGATGACATGCAGAGAAACTTATAGGTATTAAGGCTTTGATTTAAGTACTGCTACAACTTACAAATGCTAACGGAGCATATGAAATATGTTATGATCATTAGAAGGGAAAATATGTCTGCAATGAAGAAAACGTTTTGTTGAAAGTTACATAATTTTTTTTTATATACGACTGGCTTCCGATGTATTTTTGGTAAAAGTCACAAATTTAAGAAAATTGGTGGTACAATACAAAATACATTTAGACGTGAATCTTGCACTAAAGTACTAGCAGTTCTTAAAACAAACAAAAAACTTAAACTTGTTCATATTTCCTTGAACTTACATATAAGGTTTTATAGTGTAAGATTAAAACTTTTATCTGTTATAAATTAAATTCTCCAACACCCGATTTTATGGGGTTTTAAACTCACTTTTTGAAAACCATGACGTGCCCCAAAATAAAACTTCAATGAGAAGTATCATTAACCTAAACCGTTTTAAAGATTGTAAGGAATAAAATAGAAATAATTTTAGAATCATTACAGGAATTCTAATAGTGCACTTTAAAGTGAATTATTATTTTACTAACCTGGGAATATACTCCAATAGTACTTGGAGGCTCTTCAGCCGAACATGTGCTGGCATCATGACAAGCACTGATGCATAACGGGACGAGCACCTGGGCAAACATATTTTACTAGAGGAGGAAATGAAACTCAGTAAAATAGGACAAATACTAAAATTTATTGAATACGTTGGCCTCAGAGAAATACTCCAAATTCATGAAGGGGCAAAATAGATCTTTGAGGTCTTAGTACTCTTAATAATTCATCATTTACAACATTACATTTACATTCAATGAGATGGCATTTGTAATATTCGAAGAAGCGATCTTGTAACTTGGAGACTGCTAACACCACTGATGATAGAACTATGTGCTGTATGATTAAGTATTCATATGCCATACCAGATGAATATACCACCTGCATCAAAAAGTTCCCGGAACAGTTCTGATTTTTTGCTGTTAAGCCGCATCTGTGATTAACACTCCTATCAAAATTTTATCGCCATTGCTTGACATTTGTTAAAGAGAAAATTTACCTCTGCACTTCTTTTCGATTTTTACAGTTTAATGAACAACAATTACAACTTGAATTTGCAACAACGAGTTTGAATTAAATTTCGCGTTGAAAAAGGATTCAATAGTGCGAAATGTTGGGAAACTGTTGCGACAATGATACTCTAAAGAAAGTAGCCGCTTAGGAGTGGTCGAATTTATCTGATATGGCTCCCTGCGTTTTTTTCGTTTGTTTGAGTCAAAAAAAACCACTGCGGGAAACGCGTTTTAAAAGCCGAAAGGAAGTAATGAAAAAATCGATGATGGATCTGATGCCTGTACCAGAAAAGTTTCAAGAGATGGATCAAACACGCATAAGTGCGCTTTAGTTGGTGAGGAGTACTTTGAAGGCGATATTATCATTTTTGAGGAATAAACCTTTATTTTGTGAAGCCCTTGAAACCCTTTATTTTGAATTTTTACAATGTATTCCGGGAACTTTTTATTAAGGTGGTATTTTATATTTTGCTTTAAATCGTTATAAAACTAATCTTTGTTTTTGTTTAATTAAAAAAAGTGCAACAAATTTTCATTCTGATTGTTTTTATAATTTTAGATTTCCAATATTTTTTCATTCATCTCAAACCTGCCACCAAGAGCTTGAAGCAGCACATTTTTTCATTTGTTGTCTCTGTTGCCTTTTTACCTCAACTTTCTTGTTCGTTCGTTGGTACCTGCCTATCGGTGTTTCTATCTCAGTTTCGTTTCAATTTGTGAGATGCTGTTGTTGACTTTTGTCGAGTCAGCAGCCATGGTTAGTCACACAAGCTTTCAATTTATATTTTCCCTATAATCAATCGGCAGTCGGCATTACATTTTTCGTTTAAGAATTTAAATGCTGGTTTTCTCATTTTGCGTTGAAATCCTTGGAACTTTATACGTGTGTGTGTTTGCCTGTATATGTAGCAAGTATATGGTTAAGTGCCTTAACCCATCTCCATATGATGACAGATACCTTTCGAATACATATTCATGTACTCTCATGTCGATCTGGATCTAAATTTTTTTAGTTGAATGAGAATGTACATGCCGAGCTGTTTACAAAAAAATATGTATACATACATACACATTTTATACATGTAGATACGTATATATGCACATACATATGTACATGCGTAAGTACTACTGAGAAAAATCGTGTATATCATCATAGAGATTAAAAAAGTCTGTTTTCCATCATATCTTACAGAAGATGTGCCGAGTCGGCCGGGATGAGAAGAGCATTCACATCTTTGCACATATGTGCATACATACATATATACGTACATACCAAACTGTATGTTTTTAACTTCTTATTGTTGCTACAATTAGCCGGATAAAGTTTTATAGACCGGAATACTTGTATGTATGTACGAGTTTATACGAGTACGTACCTATACAACCATGCATACATAAACCAACAGTTCAGATGAAAGAACTGCGGCTAATTAGACAAGATTACCTAGTAAAATAGCTCATGTACCCGTTAATTCCATTAATATTATAATTATATTTTTCTTTTTAAATGAAGCCGATGAACTTCCCCTGAAGGTTATGTGTTTTCTTTACGCATATATAATAATTGTTTCAACGGTTCGCGTCACTTAAGAAACAATTTTTCCTGGTTCATAGCAATTTTAAAATAACTCACTACATAAATAAGCTGACATATAATATTAAAACAATTATAACCTTTTCGTGAAAGCTGAAAGCTTACACAAATTTTGAATTTAGAAAATGATTTCCATGCCCATTTGAGAGGAATTGAGCTCCAGCCGTTCCAATATTTATGCTTCAATCAAGATTACATTATTCTAAAATAAAAAACTCCTACCCACAGGATTGCTTTTAAGAAATAGAAAGAAAAGGGGAATCATTTAATTCCATTTTATGAAAATGTATTGACATTTCGCGAAAAAGCATTCATAATATTGCGTAATAATATTGGGTAGTCGAAAAAGTCTTTTCGTATTTTGTCAATAGATGTTGTTGGAGTCATCTATCTCCAGTGCTACCAATCACATTGTGTCATATCATATGGTGTTAGAAAGGTGAACTTTTAAGCTTCATTTAACCAAAAAAAATTAAATTCGGAGAAGTTGAAAAAATGAGTGAAAATAATGAAGAAATTCGGTATATTTTGAAATTTTTGTATAAAAAAGGGAAGAATGCCACGCAAGCCACCAATGAAATTTGTGAAATTTACGGCGACGATGCTGTATCAGTTCGTGTAGCACAACAATGGTTCGCTCGCTTCCGTTCTGGAAATTTCGATGTGAAAGATGCACCTCGCTCCGGTCGACCTATCGTTGAAAAAGTCGATTAAATTATGGAAAAGATTGACCAGGACCGTCACACAAGCTGCCATGACATCGCCAAGGCACTAAACATTCATCATCAAACGGTTTTGAACCATTTAAAAAAGGCTGGTTACAAAAAGAAGCTCGATGTTTGGGTACCACATGAATTGTCTGTGAAAAATTTAATAAATGAGCTGCTCCAGCCTGCTCGAACGATTGATTCTACACTTTACTGTCAACAACTGATGAGTTTGAAGCAAGTAATCGAAAAAAACGGCCAGAACTGATCAGCAGAAAGGGCGTGGTCTTCCATCAGGACAACGCTAGGCCACACACATCTTTGATGACTCGGCAAAAACTGGGAGAGCTTGGCTGGGAAGTTTTGATGCATCCACCATATAGCCCTGACCTTGCACCATCGGACTACCATTTGTTTCGGTCAATGCAGAACTCCCTTAATGGAGTAAAGTTGGCTTCAAGAGAAGCCTGTGAAAATTACTTGTCGCAGTTTTTCGCCGAGAAACCACAAAAGTTTTACACTGATGGAATAATGTCTCTAGAAGAAAAATGGCAAAAGGTGGTCGACCAAAATGGTACATATTTGGTTTAATAAAGTTCATTATAAATATAAAAAAAAAAATGGTGAAGTTTGATTAGAAATACGAAAAGACTTTTTCGACTACCCAATATATTAGCAGCATGCCATTTTTCTACTAAACAGAGTTAAGTAAAATTTTGATTCTTACTCACCAATTCTAAAGTCCTGAAAAATTTAATTTATTAAATAAATTTTTGAAGTAATTTGTAAATATACTGTTTTTCTAGCTAGTCAGAAAAATGTTTATATTTTCTAGATGGAGAAAAAAAATATAAAAATCAATATGTAAATGTGCAAGAGTGGAAGAGAGGAAGAGTGCAACCCGAACAAATAATAAGTATTATTTAAACAAGAGTACTAAAAATACAATTTCTGAATAATAATGTTTTTATATGATGATTTTATATAGTTCCGTGCAGTTCATTATTACGAAATTGGATTCCATATAAGTGTAAATCTAATACAGTGGCGAATTAAAGTTCCAAATGTAAATTTATTTATATATTTGTAGTTTATTTACCGAATTAATTGTCACTTCATAACAGAAAGATACATTTTATGCTCAAATTACATTTTACTTTTTTTTAAATATAAAGCTGATTCTATTGAGAAGAGAGATAAGAGTTTTGAATTAAAATGCATATGCCCACTTATTAATCCGTACCACACCAAATAAAATGAAAAAAAAAAATATAACGGAAGCTCTGTCGAGAAAAAAAAATTAGTTACGCTAGTAAAAAAGGTTTAAGCGCTTGCACGATTTGAATTTTGAAAGGGCGAAACCTTATATCCTTCCTCAGTATTCCATGCTCAGCAGTTTTTGAAGTCCCGGTTCAGCCGCTCTCTTGCGCGCTGACTGACGCAAATAAACTTGTCGACGAATTGAATATTTTTAGTTTTTCTCGTTATTCGCCTAGGCCTTGGCCGTGGGCTGTTTGCTACCGAACTTAATGCCCGGAACTTTCGCACCAAGAACAAATTATATCTTCACTTGGGGCATTACGACAACGTCGAATATTTTAACTTGAAAGAAAATCTACGACGAGCAGTTGCAGACGAATCTTTGGCCATGAAATACGTTTCGATTGCGAACGCACGTTATTCATCTATCAACTGTGACGTAGTAACTCGACGAATAACGAAGCCATGGCGGTCGCCTCCTCGCTCATACGCTCAGCGATTAGGGTGAAACTTTAAATTTAGAACCTAATTTTTCTACCGGACACCCTGTACATTCTCAGTAATATTACCGTTGAATTTCAGAAACATTGACCCTAGAAGTTTTTTTCAAAAGAATATGCTTTTGAAAGTATGGCACGCGGAATAATGACGGTGAAGTATTAAAGCAGATTTCTCTGTTCACTTTGTGACATTCTGTCTTATATTTTCAATGTTGCTTTTACCCGTTAGGCGTTTGTCATTATCTTTAAAATATTATTGTCTTGTGAAAAATACGTAAAATCTGGGAAGTGTAAGTTTTTTGTGAATAATAACGTGGAATGAAGAAGTCATAGCTTTGTTCCATGATTTATTTATTTATTTAGTGAGGATTATTCGAATAATTGAAAACGCTTTTGAAGAAAGAAAAACTTGCTCTGCAGTATTCCTTGACGTTTACAAGGCGTTCGACAAAGTATGCCACTATGGGCTTATGAAGAAAATAAATGCGCTACTTACTACCCAAGCAGTACTTCATTATCCAACGTACATATTTTCGACATATTCGACTGATACCTCAGAGTAAAAAAAGAAGATTCCCTTTAATAGTCAGAGAGAGTAATAAATGCATTATACCTATTTCTACTACTTCTACAAAAAAGGCAATGCCAAATCTTTTGAACTATTATTGCTTCACCTGAATAATTCTACAATGATACGTAGCAAGGCACATTGAACAGATGGTAGAAGTAGAACAGAAACAACAAGAGAGAGGGTACCCCATCAGAGGACTTGGGAACAACTAACATTAACACCGATAATAATGTAACCCTTGAAATCCGACGTAGCAAGGGAAGAATATAAACATACGTATTTCAAACAGGGATCTTCTTCTTCTCTTCTTAATTGGCGCGATAACCGCTTACGCGATTTTGGCCGAGATTAACAAAGCGCGCCAGTCGTTTCTTTCTCGTGCTAACCGGCGCCAATTGGACACTCCAAGTGAAGCCAAGTCCCTCTCCACCTGATCTTTCCAACGCAGAGGAGGCCGCCCTCTTCCTCTGCTACCACCAGCTGGTACCGCATCGAATACTTTCAAAGCCGGAGCGTTTGTATCCATTCGGACGACATGACCCAGCCAACGTAGCCGCTGGATCTTTATTCGCTGCGCTATGTCTATGTCGTCGTAAAGCTCATACAGCTCATCGTTCCATCGTCTACGATATTCGCCGTTGCCAACGTGCAAAGGTC
The DNA here is from genome assembly GCF_028408465.1 of Anastrepha ludens. Lineage (NCBI taxonomy): Eukaryota > Metazoa > Arthropoda > Insecta > Diptera > Tephritidae > Anastrepha > Anastrepha ludens. The sequence goes on from NC_071498.1 coordinate 77,105,928, forward strand.
AAAAAATCTTACGCAGAATCTTTCTCTCGAACACTCCAAGCGTCGCTTCATCGGATGTTGTCATCGTCCAAGCTTCTGCGCCATACGTTAGGACGGGCATGATGAGAGTCTTGTAGAGTGTTAGTTTTGTTCGACGAGAGAGGACTTTACTGCTCAATTGCCTACTTAGTCCAAAGTAGCACTTGTTGGCAAGAGAGATTCTACGTTGGATTTCAAGGCTGACATTGTTATCGGTGTTAATGCTGGTTCCTAAATACACGAAGTCTTTTACAACCTCAAAATTATAACTGTCAACAGTGACGTGGGTGCCGATACGCGAGTGCGCCGACTGTTTGTTTGAAGACAGGAGGTACTTCGTTTTGTCCTCGTTCACCACCAAACCCATTCGCTTTGTCTCTTTATCCAGTTTGGAGAAGGCAGAACTAACAGCGCGGTTGTTAAGGCCAATGATATCGATATCAGCGGCATACGCCAGCAATTGTACGCTCTTATAAAAAAATTGTGCCTGAGCGATTAAGTTCTGCGGCTCGTACGATGCTCTCCAACATCAGGTTAAAGAAGTCACACGACAGCGAGTCACCCTGTCTGAAACCTCGTTTGGTATCAAACGGCTCGGAGAGGTCCTTCCCAATTCTGACGGCGCTGCTGGTGTTGAGCAACGTCATCTTACATAGCCGTATTAGTTTTGCGGGGATACCAAATTCAGACATCGTGGCATACAGGTAACTCCTTTCCGTACTGTCGAATGCAGCTTTGAAGTCGACGAAAAGATGGTGTGTGTCGATTCTCCTTTCATGGGTCTTTTCCAAGATTTGGCGTATTGTGAATATTTGGTCGATGGTAGACTTTCCAGGTCTGAAGCCACACTGATAAGGTCCAATCAGTTGGTTGACGGTGGGCTTCAGCCTTTCACACAATACGCTCGCTAGAACCGTATAGGCGATATTTAGAAGACTAATCCCGCGGTAATTGGCACAAATTGCAGGATCGCCCTTCTTATGGATTGGGCAGAGCACACTTAAATTCCAATCGGCAGGCATGCTTTCATCCGACCATATTCTGCATAGGAGCTGATGCATGCACCTTACCAGCTCCTCGCCGCCATGTTTGAATAGCTCACCCGGCAGTCCGTCGGCGTCCGCGGCTTTGTTGTTCTTTAGCCGTGATATTGCTATTCTCACCTCGTCATGGTCGGGTAACGGAACGACAATTCCGTCGTCAACGATTGGGGTATCGGGATCTTCACATTCTCTATGACATGCGCAGCTGTCACCGTTTAACAGGTTCGAGAAGTGTTCCCTCCATAATTTAAGATTGCTCTGTACGTCAGTCACCAGATCACAGTCTTTGTTCTTACAGGACAACGCCCCGGTCTTAAAACCTTCTGTAAGCCGCCGAACTTTCTGGTAAAATTTTCGGGCGTTGTTCCTATTGGCCAGCATCTCAAGCTCCTCGCACTCACGTATTTCGGCCTCTCGTTTCTTCTGTCGGATAATACGTCTCTCTTCCTTTTTCAGCTCTCTGTAGCGATCCCACATGGCTCGCGTTGCGCCCGATCGCAGCGTGGCTCTATAGGCAGGATGCCGGCAGCATGACATTCCTCGTCGTACCAATTGTTTTTTCGGGCTCGCCGGAATCCGATTTCTTCTTCGGCGGCGGTACGTAGGGAACGAGAAATGTTGCTCCATTGCTCGCGCATGCCGGTTTGTTGGGCAGTGCTCTCCGAGAGCAGGAGTGAGAGTCGAGTGGCGAATCTTCTGGCTGTCTGTTGTGATTGCAGCTTTTCGATGTCGAACATTCTTTGCGCAGGTAGATGTACGTTTTTTGCTGCACAGAGGCGGGTGCGCAGCTTGGCTGCAACAAGGTAATGATCCGAGTCGATGTTGGGTCCTCGGATCGTGCGTACATCTAATACACTAGAAGCGTGTCTTCCATCTATCACAACATGATCGATCTGGTTTCGCGTTTTCCGATCAGGAGACAGCCAGGTAGCTTGGTGTATCTTTTTATGCTGGAATCTGGTGCTGCAGACTACCATGTTTCGGGCCCCGGCGAAGTCGATCAGCCTCTGTCCGTTACCGGATGTTTCGTTGTGCAGGCTGAATTTTCCAACTGTGGGACCAAAAATTCCCTCCTTGCCCACCCTGGCGTTGAAGTCGCCAAGCACGATTTTTATGTCGTGGCGGGGGCAGCGCTCATAGGAACGTTCCAAGCGCTCATAGAAGGAATCTTTGGTCGCATCGTCCTTCTCTTCCGTCGGGGCGTGGGCGCAAATTAGCGATATGTTGAAAAATCTGGCTTTGATGTGGATTGTTGCGAGACGCTCGTCCACCGGAGTGAACGACGGTACTTGGCGACGAAGTCTCTCTCCCACAACAAATCCGACACCGAATTTGCGCTCCTTTACATGGCAGCTGTAGTAGACGTCGCAAGGTCCTATGGTTTTCTTACCTTGCCCCGTCCATCGCATCTCTTGGATGGCAGTGATGTCAGCCTTTACTCTCACGAGGACATCAACCAGCCGGGCAGAGGCACCTTCCCCATTAAGGGGCCGGACATTCCAGGTGCATGCCCTCAAATCATATTCCTTATTTCGTTTGCAGGGGTCGTCATCAGTGTTGGAAGTTCTCATCCGAGGCTTGTTAATTCTTTTCATTGGGGGGGATTTTTAAGTGGCGGGTCCCAAACCCAGCGCACAACCAGCTATCCTGGAATGCTTCGCCTTCTCACGTTAGCTCACTCCCGAACGGGTGTTCGGAAGCTACCCAGAGGATACGTGGGCTAATCCCGGCCGTTGTGAGCTGCTTGAACCATATGTAGAAGAATCGTCCTGGCCACTCCCAAGTGAATGGCGATCAGTAACTTTCCCCACTTGCGTGGACTTCTACACATGGAACCATCCTCCAGGGATCTACGCAATGGAAATATGCGCTTGTTTTAACCTTGAACGCAACTATAACAACTTGAGCATAGCTTGATTGATCAGTAAGACTCTCAACTCTTTAGAAACAAGGTATTTATGCGTGGTTTTGGTTGCCATTATGCCAAAATCTATAGACAAGGATTGACAACTGAACGTAATTTAAAAATAATTTGACAGACGAAATAAGTTGAAAAAAAAAAATCAAATTAGCTACACTACTGTTGAAATTGAAAAACGAAATTTGAAAATGTGGAGCCAAGGAGCACCAGGAGATTTGGTGGCTCCTAAAACACTCAGGCTAAAAAGCCCATTGTATTTGAAGCTCTGGAAAGGGGGTAGATAGTCAAGGAGGAAAGAATAGAGACAGAGATAGAGATAGTTAGTCCTGTGAGAATTTTTCAGATTCGTTGGCAAGTCTGTAAATTTCCTCCAGTTTTAGAGAACGAATATTACTCATTCGTATGACATCGGAACCCAAAACTCGTAGCCGTGCTCTTGCAAAGGCAGGACACTCACAGAGAAAGTACTCAGTGCTATCCGCCTCCTCCATCATGACAGGCTACTGGGTCCTCAATGATTCCAATGGTGGTCATATGCTGACCCCATGGGTTGTGTCCTGTAATGATACCGACCATCAACCGACCATCACTTTGCAGTTCTGCAGCGTTCTAGACCGGACCACCGCTCTTTATGCAGATGGCCTACATAATCGCTGATCCAATTCATGATTCATGCAGAACTGATTCCGATTATTTGCTTTGGCCCCTATGGGGGCACCGCTGATCCACGGTTGGCCAATTCGTCGGCGATTTCGTTTCCTTGAACACCGGAGTGTACTGGAACACAAATATGTAAGTACAAGCCTGTTTAGTCTTGCGACAGAATTAAGATTCTTTTTACATTCTTGAACAATCTTTGAGGTTTGCTTCGTGTTCTCCAGGGCCTTCAGTGCAGCCTGACTGTCACTGAAAACTCCAATCTGTTTCCCGCTCCATCTCCTCTCGATTATCCATTCGACTACTTTTAGGATGGCAAAAACTTCTGTTTGGAAAACAGTTGTCATTTCCCCCCATAGCATAGTCATATTTATTACTATCGTTTAAGTACCATACGGCTCCAGACCCTATTTCATTCTTGGACCCATCGGTAAAGAAAATATCCGTCAAACCTCCCTGCATGCATTCTGGATTGCTCCATCAAATTTCCTTCCAAATGAAACTGTGGGTATCAAGTCGTCTTTAGGTGCCAAAAATAGAGGATACTGCTCAGATAGCACCTTCAAGATATCTCTGTGTCCCGAAGTTCCGTCCTCCTGCCAGAAACCATATTTATGGAGTCTACACATTGCTTTTATTGCTTCCTGTTGTATCTTAAGATCCAGGGGAAGCAAATCAAGCATAGCATTTAGGGCATCACCAGAGGTTATACTCATGGCACCCGTGATGCATAAACATACACTTCTTTGTAGCCTGTATAGTTCCCGGATTGTAGACTTAACCATGATCCGTTGCCATCAGACCACAGAAGCGTAATGTATATCCATAGGACCACATCAGGTTTCAGACCCCAGGTTTTACCAAAGGCTCTACCGCATTGAGGATTTTTCAGCGATTCACCTTCAGTGGAACGTGTGTCTCCTAAGTCAACTTCTTATCCAAGATTCTTCTTCTTCTTAATTGGCGCGATAACCGCTTACGCGATTTTGGCCGAGCTTAACAAAGTGCGCCAGTCGTTTCTCTCTCGTGCTAACCGGCGCCAATTGGACACACCAAGTGAAGCCAAGTCCTTCTCCACCTGATCTTTCCAACGCAGAGGAGGCCTTCCTCTTCCTCTGCTACCACCAGCTGGTACCGCATCGAATACTTTCAAAGCCGGAGCGTTTGAATCCATTCGGACGACATGACCCAGCCAACGAAGCCGCTGGATCTTTACTCGCTGCGCTATGTCTATGTCGCCGTAAAGCTCATACAACTCATCGTTCCATCGCCTGCGATATTCGCCGTTGCCAACGTGCAAAGGTCCAAAAACCTTACGCAGAATCTTTCTCTCGAACACTCCAAGCGTCGCTTCATCGGATGTTGTCTTCGCCCACGCTTCTGCGCCATAAGTTAGGACGGGCATGGTGAGAGTCTTTTAGAGTGTTAGTTTTGTTCGTCGAGAGAGGACTTTACTGCTCAGTTGCCTACTTAGTCCAAAGTAGCACTTGTTGGCAAGAGAGATTCTACGTTGGATTTCAAGGCTGACATTGTTATCGGTGTTAATGCTGGTTCCTAAATACACGAAGTCTTTTACAACCTCAAAATTATAACTGTCTACAGTGACGTGGGTGCCGATACGCGAGTGCGCCGACTGTTTGTTTGAAGACAGGAGGTACTTCGTTTTGTCCTCGTTTACCACCAAACCCATTCGCTTTGTCTCTTTATCCAGTTTGGAGAAGGCAGAACTAACAGCGCGGTTGTTAAGGCCAATGATGTCAATATCATCGGCATACGCCAACAATTGTACGCTCTTATAAAATATTGTGCCTGAGCGATTAAGTTCTGCGGCTCGTACGATGCCCTCCAACATCAGGTTAAAGAAGTCACACGACAGCGAGTCACCCTGTCTGAAACCTCGTTTGATATCAAACGGCTCGGAGAGGTCCTTCCCAATTCTGACGGCGCTGCTGGTGTTGAGCAACGTCATCTTACATAGCCGTATTAGTTTTGCGGGGATACCAAATTCAGACATAGCGGCATACAGGTAACTCCTTTCCGTACTGTCGAATGCAGCTTTGAAGTCGACGAAAAGATGGTGTGTGTCGATTCTCCTTTCATGGGTCTTTTCCAAGATTTGGCGTATTGTGAATATTTGGTCGATGGTAGACTTTCCAGGTCTGAAGCCACACTGATAAGGTCCAATCAGTTGGTTGACGGTGGGCTTCAGCCTTTCACACAATACGCTCGCTAGAACCGTATAGGCGATATTTAGAAGACTAATCCCGCGGTAATTGGCACAAATTGCAGGATCGCCCTTCTTATGGATTGGGCAGAGCACACTTAAATTCCAATCGGCAGGCATTCTTTCAGCCGACCATATTTTGCATAGGAGCTGATGCATGCACCTTACCAGCTCCTCGCCGCCATGTTTGAATAGCTCAGCCAGCAGATTGGGGCATCGGGATCTTCACATTCTCTATGACATGCGCAGCTGTCACTGTTTAATAGGTTCGAGAAGTGTTCCCTCCATAATTTAAGATTGCTCTGTGCGTCAGTCACCAGATCTCCGTCTTTGTTCTTACAGGAAAACGCCCCGGTCTTAAAACCTTCTGTAAGCCGCCGAACTTTCTGGTAGAATTTTCGGGCGTTGTTCCTATTGGCCAGCATCTCAAGCTCCTCGCACTCACGTATTTCGGCCTCACGTTTCTTCTGTCGGATAATACGTCTCTCTTCCTTTTTCAGCTCTCTGTAGCGATCCCACATGACTCGCGTTGCGCCCGATCGCAGCGTGGCTCTATAGGCGGCATCTTTTCTTTCGGCGGCAGCATGACATTCCTCGTCGTACCAATTGTTTTTTCGGGCTCGCCGGAATCCAATTTCTTCTTCGGCGGCAGTACGTAGGGAACGAGAAATGTTGCTCCATTGCTCACGCATGCCGGTGTGTTGGGCAGTGCTCTCCGAGAGCAGGAGTGAGAGTCGAGTGGCGAATCTTCTGGCTGTCTGTTGTGATTGCAGCTTTTCGATGTCGAACATTCTTTGCGTAGGTAGATGCACGCTTTTTGCTGCACAGAGGCGTGTGCGCAGTTTGGCTGCAACAAGGTAATGATCCGAGTCGATGTTGGCTCCTCGGATCGTACGTACATCTAATACACTAGAAGCGTGTCTTCCATCTATCACAACATGATCAATCTGGTTTCGCGTTTTTCGATCAGGAGACAGCCAGGTAGCTTGGTGTATCTTTTTATGCTGGAATCTGGTGCTGCAGACTACAATGTTTCGGGCCCCGGCGAAGTCGATCAGCCTCTGTCCGTTACCGGATGTTTCGTTGTGCAGGCTGAATTTTCCGACTGTGGGACCAAAAATTCCCTCCTTGCCCACCCTGGCGTTGAAGTCGCCAAGCACGATTTTAATGCTTTGATGTGGATTATTGCGAGACGCTCGTCCACCGGAGTGAACGACAGTACTTGGCGACGAAGTCTCTCTCCCACAACAAATCCAACACCGAATTTGTGCTCCTTTACATGGCAGCTGTAGTAGACGTCGCAAGGTCCTATGTTTTTCTTACCTTGCCCCGTCCATCGCATCTCTTGGATGGCAGTGATGTCAGCCTTTACTCTCACGAGGACATCAACCAGCCGGGCAGAGGCACCTTCCCCATTAAGGGACCGGACATTCCAGGTGCATGCCCTCAAATCGTATTCCTTATTTCGTTTGCAGGGGTCGTCATCAGTGTTGGAAGTTCTCATCCGAGGCTTTGTTGCTGTTTTCATTGGGGGGGCTTTTTAAGTGGCGGGTCCCAAACCCAGCGCACAACCAGCTATGCTGGGATGCTTCGCCTTCTCACTTTAGCTCACTCCCGAACGGGTGTTCGGAAGCTAACCAGAGGATACGTGGGCGAATCCCGGACGTTGTGAGCTGCTTGGACCATATGTAGAAGAATCGTCCTGGCCACTCTCAAGTGAATAGCGATCAGTAACTTTCCCCACTTGCGTGGACTTCTACATATGGAACCATCCTCCTTATCCAAGATTACTCCTAGATATTTAACTTCATCGGAAAGACCAAGTGTCACACATTTCAGTGTTGGAAGACTGAGTCCTTCCAATTTCCGTACACTACTGTTACTCTCTGTTCTATTGGTCTTGAGAGGTAGTGGAAAAGTGAATTGTCAACGAATATGAGCAAAAGTAAGCAGACCCGTAACCGAATGGTGCATGACTACCATTCGAAAGCGCACAGGTTCGAATCTCCGTGCACGTAAAACCAAATGCTAGATAATGGCGAACCTCCCAGTGTATTTCTGGCTCATAAAAACTCATCTGCTGTTCGGATTTGGCATCTATTATAGGTTTTTCCATTTGTGAAAACCATTAAACACCAAATACAGGCTGTAAGCGCCAATAATACTCGTACGTATGAGCAAAATCAATTATTAAAAAAAATTTGTGTATCTAAATTAAATGTTTACTTTCAAAAGTAGTTTTGAAGAAATGGGTATAGGAACATCATTTGTTTTAGACGCAATGTGGGAGCTCATCTGATAAAATTAGAGTGGGGCAGAGTCCTTGGTTGGTTGGTTGGTTAGAGTGGTGATTCATCCAGAATCCAACTAGCGCTTCCGCACCATTTTGTTGCCACATCCTCGTTACCAAATTGTTTAACAGTTATTTACAGCAGGACTATATCCAGTCTGTGCGGTTTAGGAAACTCATTAGGTTGTTGACGTCTAAGCCAGACAGTTGCTCGAGACTCTCGAACAGCGGTTTGGCCAGGATTAACATTCTGTCCTTCCATAGGGCAGGGCATTCACAGAGGAAATGGAAGATTGTTTCGTTTTTCTCCGGTTGTTTACAACTATGACAGTAGTTGGTCCGATAGACCAGAAGCCAGTTATGACTGCCGTAAGTCTACAGGTGTCCCGTCGTTTCATGATTATTAATGTCGACGATTGCTTGAGGTTGTAGGTGGGCCATAACGTTCTGTTGAGGCAGAGTCCTACTTACGCAACCGATAGTTGAACCATTTGTTTTAATGAAAAAATCAATATTATTATATCTCTTTTTAAGTTTTGAATGTCATTTTAATGTCCAAAAGTTCTGAAATTGTTTAGATATTTTTAACATAAGAATAAATCTCCTAAGGAGACATTTTGCATTAAAACCTGAATTTGTGCTGATGAACGAAGATACTAATATATTAAACGACTGCCTGGCTAGAACAGTCACCATTACCCAAAATGCAAGCTGGTAACAGTTCCTAGTAAGAAAACGTATAATATTTCTCATTACACTGCATGTTTACCTACTATAATAATTCACATATTTGCATAAGTACATACAAAAGCGTTGAATAGTTTTTCTTTGAAACACACTGAACAGAATTCTGAATTCGAATTTTTAACACTGCGCTTGATTGCGCGAATTGTTGGATTTTTTTCAGTTATAACTAGATGTTGAGATTTTTTTTTACACAGTTTGTATGCACCTTTTAAACTGGCAAGGAAAGTCCGTGTATGTATGCAATTATCATGAGGTGCCCATCGAATAATCTAAAGAATTTATTTAATATTAATTTAAAGCATACTTATGTATGTATGTACATTTGCGACAAAGAGTTTATTTGAATGCATTCCAAATTGTTTTCGTTGTTCAACAATTAGTTTGGCTCACTTATGCTAACAGGCATAAAGTTACGACAATATTTTTGCAACGCATTTTATCGTCTCTGACAGACGAGTTAGTATGCATCTAGTGCCTATGCACGTGTGGATGCACCATATGAACATAAATGTCGGTAGCTTCGCAGTCAGTACATACATATATACATTTTCCCCTTGAGGATTGCAGAGGCAATCAGTCAGTCAAAGTAGGCAGGACAGGAACGTACCCTATAGATTTGAATGTATATACAATCGTGTGTATGTAGATATGTACATACATACATATGTTTGTATGGATGCAGATATGTGTACCTACATCTATGTACATATACATATAACCATTTGCATGCCAGTAAGTATGTATTTACTTAGAAGTACTCATAAGAAGATAGCGATTGACCCTGAACGGCAGTTAACGACACTGCAAAACAACCTTTAAATAAGATGGCAAAGAAAGCAATAACAAAAACAACAAGATTAACAATAAATACAACAAAACTGAAAAACGCTCGAACAAATCAGCGTGCGACTGAATGATTCAAGACTATAAAGAAATATTTACGATGTGTTTGACTACTGTTTGCTTTATTTATTTACTGTGCTCTGTCGAGTTGCCGTCAGTTACTCTTGTTGCTGTTGTTGCAGTTGTCATTGCTACTGCAGCTACTTCCTGTGCGTGCACTGTTTGCATTTCCTTTGGTTTTTGACGCGTACGATCGGATTTGACTGGAAGGCATACGCAATGATTCTTTAGGAAGTTCGTTATGTATTCGGTCGTCAGGTTGGTTCGTCTCGATCCTTACTTTGAGAAATCTGACACTTTCACAATGGCTCATTACCCGTGTCAACATGGTCGGTGAGGCGTTGAAAATACAAAATGCATATTTGTATAACAAACTATGATGCGCGTGCGTACGCTTTCACTATACCCTGTATATACACTTAAGATATTGTATTTACTCACAGCTATGTATGTATACGTAGTTGTATTTTGAAAATAGTTAGAATTTGTTGCTTTTCTTATTGCCAACCCTTTTCTACCCTTGAATTATTGTATGTATTACAAACTCATGGGAAGTACAAGCGTGTTTTTAATGCTTAATATCTTCCATAATAAAAAAATCTTCAGTAAAGTCATGCGACAGGCATCCTGACAGAAATATTATGCACATTTGAATTTTTAAATCTTCTACCTAACAGCCTCAAATTAATGGAATTTGTCAAAATTTGTCATATATATGTATGTAGGTACCCATAAATTAACATAAAATGGTCTGTCGGCAAATTACGAAATATGCGCTTATGCCCGTTTTGTAAATAGCGCACACTTTTTTTTATAATTTTGTATTTTCGTCATGGAAGATGTTACCATTGCTGTATTTTCTTGGTGTACAATATGTACTCGTATGTACTTGTATATATGCATATCGCTAATTTACAGAAGAGTACCTTATACAAAAATTGGTTAATGCTGCATAAAAAATTCATATCGGTGCCCAATAGCATTTTCTCATTATAAGAAAATATGTTTATTTTTAACAGGGAGCTTTAGTAAATTAAAACTTTAAAGGCTAAACGCTTTCTTGATAGTTTGGGGTTTCGAATCATGCAATTGTTTCAGCATTGGTTGCACACTAATGCTTGTTTACAAAACTTCAAAATTGATTAATTTGCTCTTAAAAATATATTTATTGATAAATACATGCGCACAATGTAAAATCATTGAAACTTTAGGTATAACACTTTATGTTTTAGTTGGTTTGATATTTGCTCCAACTGAAAAATTCATTATTATTTCGCTTAGTTTGAGGTATCTTAACAGTGAAATGATTTGACCTTGAGCTCAAACTCCACTGCGGACAGTAAACGTCACAATTATAGAAATATCTGCTATCAAGCCTTCGAGCGTAATTTTGTTTACTCCTAAATGGTAGTAAATGGTTACTAATTGGAAGCGGCATAAAACTGCAGGAGCATCTGTAGGAGAGCATCAAGGAATACTTCTCCAGTTTGCTGGGGTGTGAAATCAACTTAAATATAAATAGACGAGTTTAGTTGTATAAAGCATCGCTAGAATATAAAATACAGGGGCATCAGTGAAAAAATAGGCATTATAACAAAAAGGTGCGAATATGGAAGTTTTAGTTTAGCTATTAGTCAGCAACGGGCAATACTCGTACAATGCAGCGGTTACATTAGTAACGATTTTGTGTTTGCTCATAAAACGCAGTTATGCACGGCTCTCTATAAATGGTCTTGGTTTTATAGGTGAATAAGTCTAATTTTGAAAACTGCTAAGCAGATGGGTTGGTATTTGCTAACAATACGAGAGCTCAATTGCCCCTCTTGTTCTTCAGAAAAAATGTGTATATGTATATGTTCTTCAATGCGCTAGGCAAAGTTCGATCTATTAATCTAAGCCATCATAATTCAAAATAGCAAAAATTTCTTATTTTAACCACGCAAACTCACATAAAAATCGATAACTTTACAGAACATGCTTCTGTTTCTTATGATATGCATTTACTTATAATATATTTAATGTTTATGTGTGTGTATTAATTTATGTTTAGACGAGTAGTTAAAGTGTTTTTGCATGCCACATTTATACCTTTGGTTTATATACCAAATAGAGAAAATAATGAGAACAAAAAGCACAACTATGCACTGCCTCGGTTGGCTAAGGTTTAGGTTGCAAACTTTTAGATATAGATGGAGCCCTTTGTATGAATGGATTTGTAAAATCTTTCAAAAGCACATGACTCAACATAACTACTCGCAATTGAATGACTTTTCCTTGTTGAGAGTTTTATTTCGTGGATTGATAAGCGCATGCGCTCCAATTTATTTCTTTGAGTGTTTTATGTGTGTATATTCATTCAAATTGGGCTCCCAAGCAATTCTGTTGAACTGCATACTCAGATGTGAAATTGCGGGTTTGCTCGTATACGATTCGTTTAAGTATACGTGTGCGTGCTCTTCAGTAACTTCGATTCAAATTTGAAAATAAATTGATTTCATCTTTTCTTGGTAATGGGAATAAATCATTCACTGAATAATTTTTAAACCTAGTATTTGCGAATATCTGAGATTTTCTAACGACTTAATTATGAGACGTAATTTTTTTGAATTCGATTTTGTTTTTGAGTTTATTAAAGTAAATATTTCAAAATCATCATCAAAATAAGAAGAGATAAAGGCCATACTCTTTGTTGTAGAGAGCATGAACAATGAGAGCACCTTGCTGCATCAACCACTTTCCGAATATGATACGATAGCTGTATTCAAATTGGGAGTATTAAGTGGAGGAATACGCGTAGTAAACACTAACACACTTGCAGATGAATGTGTATATATACGGCATATACGTATACCATATGCGTGTGAGTTGTATCGGCAGCGCGCCACAGCTTAAACTATGTGTGTTACCACAAGGGAAAATTCAACACAATATTAGGGACGAATATGTTCACATTGCCCCAACTTCCATGAATATGTTAAATTTTTTCGAATCCACACAACTCTCCTCAGTTCTACCGCTTATATTACAAACTTCCTAACCATCTACTGTATAGATTTCTCTTTCGTTGCGTGCTCTCCACCATCACAACTCACAAAAATAAAAGCAATCAACGATAATGACTCCTATGATATAGGGTACAGCGTTAACGAAGATGGAGCATAGGGGGAACACCCGGCAGACCTGAGTTAGAAATTTTCACAATGCACAAGTGCACTCGTATAACGAGAGGCCAAGCGGTAGACATGGCATATGTATTTGTGAGGTTGAGAGTATGCTGTGTGTTGTGCATTTGGCCGTGCACATATATGAACACGTACGTGATCGAATCAGCCACTAACATGTACGAGTATGTCAGCACACGTATGTATGATTACATTTCTAGTGGCGGTTGTTGGGAGCTCAGTAACTATCAGCGGCTATGAATTTCCTGGCTATGTTGCTCCCGTTTACTTTTGCTCGCATTTCGAGTGCGCCGTATGAGCAGCGCTGTGTCGTTGTGGCGACGCTGGCGTAGTTTCAGAATATGCTTGCCAACCGTGGCCAGACGCATACGCTCCGCAAAAGTAGTGAAGTGAGTGTGTTGAGGCGCGAGAAGTGTGAGCGATGAGAAGTGGCATCGTACTGCGCGGAGGAATGTCGCAGCAGACAGTTTTTGATTCGATTGTGTGTTGCGTGTGTTGACAAAAGAATCTCTGTTTTCAGTGTAGATTTGTACTCCGTATCGCACAGTACGAGGCACACGCTTGACGCGGCACTTATAGCGTGCAATGTAGCGCAACACAACGCAACCAAAGACTTCGAAATTAAGCGTAATGTTAAAAATTGTGTTAAAAAATAATTGTTTCAAATAACTTCAATAAAGGGGGCGAAGTTCTGCTAGTAAGGTTAACTTGCATTGTGATTTTTAGAGTGCCATGTACGCAGAATTGTCAATGAGCCTACCAATCACACGTACGGGCTGAAAACCTGTCAGTTCGAAATTATGGTATCGTACTGTCAAGAGAAAGTAAAAATGGAAATTAGAATGAATATTACCTCAGAAATCATGCTAATAGGAAAATTTTAATCCACCAAGCAAGCTATTAAGTGTATTTTATATTAAATTGAAGGGCAAAGACAACTCATATGCAAGTTTACTCCAATCAAAAAATGATAGTGTGGTTCATAAGAAACTGCACGTTTAACCCAACACCAGTGCAAATGTATGAAAATATGTGTAGCAGTGTTTTAACAAAATTCGGTATTTTTGGTGTATAAAGTAAAAGTTTTATTTTTAAATAAATAAGTATTTGAAATTTAGAAATATATAATTTCTTATTCGAGTATCCGAGAAACTAAACAAAACGCTTTTTCTTTCCAAAAAAAAAAAAAAAAAATTGGTGCCACCTACAATTACAACCAACCTGCATCTTATGTCTGTGCCACATCTTTTTTAAAAACTTACGCGCTCCGCATTAAACACCATAAACACGCCGAAAATCATCATCAAAACGACATCAATCTGGACTCGGCGAAAAAATACAAAAACAAAAAAATATTTAAAATTTGTGTTTGTTTTGGTCGTAAAATGGATTTTATTATCGACACCGGCTACAATAACAACATACACGGACATAAACGCCGCTTGAACACATTTTCTGCCAATAACATTAATCTACAACAAATACAAAACCAAAAAAAAAATTAAATAATTGCAATAATAAATAAAAATATAAAAAATCACGCACCTTAAACTGCTTCGTGGCTTTTGTCGCAACCTGTGAATTTACCACTTTTTTGTCGCAAACCATAAACTCACGCGCTGGGACTGTTTGTACGTATATTCATGTGCCATTTTATGGGCATCGTACCGGAATACCCCTCATAAAAATATTTGCTACATTTCAAAACGAACAAAAAAATCATCAACGACTACGACAACTCATTGGTTACGATCATAAAATGACGTCAAAATGCTAAACTGTCGCTTGTTAACTATTTTTGATTTATGTAAATGGTAAAAATCGAAATGAAAACAAACCATAAAAAATATGAATACAAACTATTCAACTCATCTACATGAAAACAAATAATCTAATTTGATGAAAAATCAACCCAAATCAATCCTGTTTGCAAATAAAATTTTTTTAATAAATTATTAAATTTGTAATTGAAATAAATTGTGACATAAATTGATTTATCTTACCATTGGATAATTCATTTTGTATTTTGAAAATAAAAATAAATTAAACCTGGACTTAATAATAATCGGAAATTTCCAAACAATTTGATGAAATGAATTGACAATTGAATTTTTACAATAAACATTCTCAAACATTTGTGCTAACATCAACACAATATGCTTTAACCAAATACGTGGGCGATGAAACGAATATATGCCCTTGTCCACCCGTTCGCCTGCACGAATCGCACACACGCACCTCTATCGAATAATTCTACCACCACAATCACCGTGCGCTCTTTGATTACTCTCTTCGTCGAATCATTGTATACGTGTATGTGTATGTGTCTTCATGCGACGGAAAAAATATAAATCAAATATGTGCTCTCTAACTTAATGAATAACAACTCAATCTCTCTCGTTACGTGTTTTGTGCTCTTTGGCTCCGATTGCCGGTTTTTTGCAATCTCTATATTTGGATAAAAAAATAAAAACACTTTATCTAACGGATCGCGAAAAAATTCATTGAAAACCGGCTCAAATCGTAACTGTCAATCGGGCTTACGATTCTTTTGTATTATTCTGAACTTGTGCTTGCCGAATCGCATCGCCTCGCAATCTTGCGTTCGCGCTGTTTTCATTATAATCATCTCGCAAACGACCTCTTAAAATACTCGGCATTGCTTTCGTTTGAACCGCGTTCAAAATAACGGTAATTATTCCACCCCTCCCCCAAACCCCAACCATCCCGCTGGCGTGCGCTCTTTACGACCCCCACGATGTCTCGGCAGTCGGGTCGCACGCCACTGCCGGGGCTTGGTGGGGGCCACATCATCACGCTCCACATCCAACCGCTACTGCTTCGGCCACCGTGTCCGCCGCCTCGATCATCAACCAACAACCCGCCGCCAACACCATCAATCAATTGCATCATCACCCGCATCACCACCACCACCACCACCATCCGCACCTGCAACACCATCATCATCATCTGCAACACACCGTGCCGACTGTGTCGGGAAATTCAACCTCCCTCATACCAACGGCCGCTGTGCTCCCACAACAACAACAACAAACGACGCCGACGTCACATTCCACACCCACGCATGCGGTTATGTATGAAGATCCCCCTCCAGTGCCAATTGTTTCCGCACAACAACAGCAACAACAACAACAACAGCAACAGCAACAACCCCTTCACCTGCCCCCTCAGCAGCAGCAACAGCAACAACTCGCTACTACACCAGTTGGTAGTGGACATAGTCCCTCCCAAACACCTTCGGGCGTACCCTCACAAGCGCAGCAACATCTCACATCACCTCATCAGCAACAACAACAGCAGCAGCAGCAAACGAATAGTGTGCCTCCTGGTGCGTCAACAAGCCTCCAGCAGCAACAACAACAACAGCAACAACAACAACAACAACAAAACACAGCAGTGGCGTCGGGCCAAACTCAGATTGTTGCGCCGTCAACGGCGAGTGTTTCCCCCTCCAGTGTTAGTTCCCAACCTCCAGGTAAGTTACAAGACAGTGCCAATACATAAATACTCGTATGTAGCTAGAAAGTAATTTTTCGTATAGGTGTATCTAAGACGATAGTTAAATGGGAAATATAATTATAATGGGAAATGTATGTTAAACTTTCAGTTTTTACTCGTTAGAAAATTATTTATAGGAAACTATGCTATCATAGGTTATCAGTGGATTCCGCAGCCTTACGTTAAGCAGAGTAGATATGTATAATTTGTAGGAAGGCTTGGTGTAGTAAGTCGGGAATGGCTTGTGTGTAGGTGGAAATAATAATAATTATTATCATTATGAGGAAATTTAGCATTGCTACCTATAAGATCTATTTTGCCCCCATCATGGATCCGAAGTATTTCTCTGAGCCCAACTTTCTCAATAAATTTTAGTTTTGTACTGTTTTATTGAGATGTATTTCCTCCTCTGATAACATTGCTTTACCCAGGAGTTTGTTCCGTTTATGCATCAGTGCTGAGTACGATACCAGAATTTGTTTGGCTGAAGAGCCTTACGTACCATTGGAGTATATTCCCACGTTAGTAAGATGATAATTCACTCTAAAATGCACTGTTAAGATTTCTATGATGATTCTAAAATTATTCTTATTTAATTGCATATAATCTTTAAATGGTTTAGCTTAATGACACTTATCAGTTATTGTAATTACGATAAAACCGGTAGATTGTCCCAGCCTGATCTCCTTTGTCTCTCCTCTACTTTCCAAAGAAGAGAGAAAAGTTACCTTTCCCGGCTAATTTATCTACCATTTCGTTACCAGTAATTACTATGTGCCGTGGAGCCTATAGGATATTCAGCTTATCAAGACATTCCAGCCCCAATTGTGTTATAACCAGGAAAGAGTTACCAGCCTTGATTGCCGTCTGGCTGTCAGTTAGAAACGCTATGCTTCTGTTGTTATAGTTACGTTCAAGGATAAGTTATGAATTAAGGTAACCATTTTAAATATTTTTATCACAAAATTAGGAGAAATCGAAAGCTTCAAAGCATTACCCAGCTTTTTATAAAATTTTTGCGACATTTGGTTTTGATACTAAAATGTGTGCCCTACTATAGCTGTTTTCAATGAACTAAAAATATATAAATATATATGCATAACATTTGTCAACTAAATTTAATAGTTATTTGATCTTATTGTTAATTAGATAAATTTTCATAAACTATTTATTTATCAATTAGTCTGTAAGTATGTATGTAGTCTATGGTGTCTATCTGACATCAAAACCGAGTGGGTTTGTGCCTGAACACTATTTCGGTGAGCTCCGGGGTTCGAGGTCCACTGTGGGCATGAAATATAAAATGAAGAAAATGTGTTTCTAATTGCAACTATCCGAGTGCATTTCTTCCAATAAAACTCCTATCAAAAAAACCATATACCGTTCGGATGTAGTTCCTTCGTTTGTAAGACAATATCAATATCAATAATAAGCAGAATAAATTCGAAATTGTTAAAGTAGTCTCACATTTTCAGGACAATTGGTTTATAATATTATTAACATTAAAGGGCGTACAAGCCTGATGGGTGTTTATCACCACGTTGAAAACATAGGAAATTTTTTTGTATAATATTGTTTCGAAATGCCAAGCCAATGGCAATTTGCTCTTAGAAGATAGCGTAGAACTCGTTTTTTTCGTCTTAATTAAAAAATATTCCTCAAAGCCATGTACAACTTTTAGAAAACGAGTTATCAAAATAATATGCAGATCTAATATAAATATGTACAAATATTTTTATACCAAGCAACCGCTTATAAGATTATTAAGTAAATCATATTTTCAAAATTCCAAAGTGGGCCACCATATTGCAGAGTTTCTAAACTTTGTGCGAAATGTGCACAACTCTGAATAACAAAATCATTTTTGCATAACGATGAACAAGTTTTCTTGCCCCTTATATACTGCTTAAACCATGGAACAAAGCCAAAGATTTCTTTAGTAGCAGTTAGCGTAATATCTTTACTTTTTCGGCTTCTACTTTGAAACCTATATCCGATAATCTCGACCTCGACTTATAGTTTAGTTTATAGCGTTCTAGCTTCCGGAATTGCTCAAACATGCTCTACATATGTACAACATGTGAAGATATCCCGCATGCCCATTCATCTAACACCTCCTTCCCTTTGGGCCGAACGTTAAATGCGGCGGACGACAAGTGAGGTAGACGACAGAGATTTGATACTCTAAGCAAAGTATTGTAAACTGCAACAACAACAACCAAAATCTCGATATAAGGGGATGATTGTAATATTAATAGTTCCTTGGCCGGGTAAAGATTTCTCCTTCTTTAAAAGTAAATACCTCGATTTCTGTAAAGTTAAATTTTTCAGAAAATGTACGGAGAAAGAAAAGAAATCACACTTTTTCCGACTTAATATATTGTACGTACATATGTACACGTCAAGTTATTGGCGAGACTCGTGCATAATTGAGCAGATCTCTATCAACAGATTTTCTCTAGAATTTTAATTGACCCTCACTTATGTGTAAAAAATTTCTCGCTTTCGTGAGCTGCGGTTTTGTATTGCTTTCGAAAAACAAATGGTTTTCATGAAAAGCTCTTCCCGAGGCAGGAATACGCTCGGCACTTTTCCATTGCCTGTCGAGACATTAATGTGCGATAACATTGTAAACATTTTTTATAGTGGCAACAATTTTTTCCGAATTTCAGATATGTCTCTGTTAGCACCTCTGCATATTCCCGCGATCCGGCCTGGCTTCGAAGCCGATGCAACTGCAGCAGTCAAACGGCATCCTCATCCATGGGCATATGATGGTGATGGTTTCAGCTCGGCGCAGTACCATGCTTCGCAATACTTTCTAGACAGAGATCGAAAACCAGTTTTCTATGGCTATCCCGAAACGCAATATCAGGTGATTTAATAACTCAGAAGTCTTCTTAATGCAAAAATGTGACGCGCTTGTTAACTTTGAACAGGCAACTCACTCGAATTACTAAAATTTAATCTAAAATTTTATTTCTTTGTTACAGCCGTATTGGAATTACCGTGAACAACCCACACCTACTGCAGCCGCTTACATGAGCGCCAGTGACGAGCGACATGCTGCTGCAGCTGCCGCCCGCCAATCCGTGGAGGGCACCTCGCAGTCAAGTTACGAAACGCCAACATATTCTTCCCCCAGTGGGCTACGAGGATACCCAAGTGAGGCCTATTCAAGTTCAGGTAATGCATTGCTGGAAACTTTTTCAAAAGTTCTTTATTTAAAATTAAATAGGAAATAATCATGTAATTGAATATATGCGACACATTACAGGTTACATACACGACTTCAAAAAAGCACTTCAGTAAATTAACGGGTGGCTATTTCTTCACAATCCCTAATGTTCTTAATTAAACAGTAACATAAATTAATTTGGGTGTTATAAACTCTAAATAAGAAATTAGAAGACCTTGAATACATTTGTTTTAGTAAAATCAATATTTGTTATTTTGAGTTGGGTGGAATTTTTTATAAAGTCATCATAAGGACAGTCTCGGAATAAGTATGATTCCTTAAATTTGTAATTATTTATTTATTTTTTTTTTCAACTGATGGTGCAACAGTAGGGGGTATATTTATTGACCGAAACACCTGACAACTTTGTGCAGGTGTTCCTATTTCAAAGACTTGTAGTTGTATATTAAGCTTATTGCAAATATTTCTAAGTTAGTGCGTATATCCAGTTTAGACTTTAAATATGTAATGGGTTGTATGATTTTATTTATAGGTGGTACTGCTGGCATTCCTGTTGGCACCGTTGGACCTTGTACGCCCAATAATGCGCTACATGAATGGACTGGCCAAGTTTCTGTAAGAAAAAAGCGCAAGCCCTACTCCAAATTCCAAACCCTTGAATTGGAGAAGGAGTTCCTCTACAATGCGTACGTTTCCAAACAAAAACGTTGGGAGTTGGCAAGAAACTTGAATCTTACCGAACGACAGGTAAGAGTGTAAAACAGCTTTCCATTTTATTTAGTTATATTTGAATTTTCACAATTTCGCAACTCATTTCGCAGGTAAAGATTTGGTTCCAGAACCGTCGTATGAAAAATAAAAAGAATTCGCAACGCCAAGCCGCCCAGCAGAGCAACAATAGTAGTGCGAACAGCAATCATAATCACGCGCAGTCTACGCAACAACACCATAATACTCATCATATGAATTTGGGCCTGAGCATGGGGCATCATACTACCAAAATGCACCAGTGACCTTTGGACAACAGCAGTGCTAGCGCAATGGGGTTCGCCACCTACTAGTATTTGGCGAATATCAAGACCGAAATGCAGTCGGAATTTCAGTAGTCTTCGGTATATCCATCCGCGTAAATTAACTCGAAATAGTTTCACCTATATGGGTAGTTTGACACAACTCAACTCAACTCAACTCATTCAGTCAGTATGAAAATAAATAAATAAATGGACACCTACATACACACGACTCAGAATAAAGTGGAGTTAACAGCACGGAAATAAGTTACATATATTCTTTAAGAATTTTGCGCCCAAAATATTATTATTTCTTGTTATATGTATAAGTTAAATTATTGTACTATGCCTAGAGTTATATGTGTAGCAAATTTAAAAGATTTATTATAATTTGTTCTATTCGTTAGTCAAACTTCTGGAATCGCCATGGCCGAGCGGGCTCAGAGTTCAATGGTTAAAATGGGCATTGGGCATAAAATATCAAATGCTACCAAAAGTATTTCCATAAAATCCAATCTGCTGCTCGGTTATGTCATAAAACTGTACGTGTAAGTGCTCTATTGGTAGGACAACATCAAGACGCACACTTAAATATTTATAAATAGTTGAAGTCCTGGCCAATTATGTTTTCTTGATTTAGCTTAAATTTTGTCACAAATAAAATTTAAATAGTATATTTCTTCTATAGGGTACCCAAATGTAAAAAAAATATGTTGTGTTTTCTCAGTGTAATTTCTGAACTCCGGGGTGTTGCAATTAATTTCTAGTTTTTCTAAATAGTCATCAATCTATATTTAATAAAAGAAGTAAACAATTTCTGTGACACAACTTTAAAAGTTTTAAATAATCCTTATTTTTGGACGATTTCGGATCACAAGATATTTAGAAGTTTTAGTTGTAGTATAAAAAGGACTCCAAAAGTTTAAAAATGCTTATAATGTTTACACTACTTTTGAACAACAAATAAACTTAATATTTCAAACAATTTATATCACAAATACCATATACGAGTATATTGCAAGGCGCGAAACTGGATTCCTTCTTCCCGCATTAAAGTCTAGAAATATGCGATTTATTAAGGCACACACAAGGCACTGCTGCAGTCAAAGGAAAATTTGAGATAAACTAAAACAATATAAATAACATTTACGTATTTTAATTAAAATCTAAATTATATTTAACGTATTAAGTAAGTAATTTAAAACCAATATGAAACTGTAGCAAAGTAGTCGGTTATTAAAAAAGTATATACATATATAAAGAATTTCTCAAAGTCTCATGAAAAATGATATAATAAATAAGTAAAAATTTAATGGAATCTACAATTATTTTTAAGAAAAGTAAACACTAACTACAAATAAATATCTTTAACTAATAACATAATGCAGGCAATTCTTAAGCAAAATTGTATGTCCAATTAAATTACTGAAAAATAAGAAAACACAAATTGTCTAAATTTAGTAGTCTCGTAGAGTTAAGCTTCCGCTGCACACATAGCCAAACACATTTAAACAAACGCATATTTGCACACATATAGATATACAATTTAAACCCAATAATAACATACGATCGTAGTCATCCATACTTGCAAAAATAAATGTGTACATTCAATAATTTATTGTAATATCGTTAGCGTTAATGAAAAAGAAAAATTAATAATAATCTTAATACCCACAAAAGCTGTATTTGTAATGCTAATTGTATTTGCATAATATTTGTCACAATGCATGTGTTACTATTTGGTGTATTATATGTAGTAATTGTATTTGGCATTTGAGATAAGTTCCTGTAAATACAGAAAACATATGTATTTAAAAATCATAAAGACAAATATTAAAGAAATATCTGAGCAAAATCGATTTTAAATAAAATGCATGTCAGCAAGATAGCGTTTAGTGATTTTGTCTTTTATTAGCGAATAGTGTTCTACGGCGTCCAGGCTTTCACATAAATGTACACCTCCGTTGCATGGGTGGCCGGCTTGTCCCACTTCATCCTTAAGGCCGCGCCTAACTTGCCTTGCGGAATTTTGAGTATCCAAATTACATTACACAATAATTACAGAACAAACAAAAGCAAAAAAAAAACAAAAACATATTTGCATGCGTATTGGTTGAGCTGATTTCCCGCGAATAGAGTACAGAATTTTTAACTTATATTGCGATTATTTTAAAACCCCAAAGGATATATGCGCTTTAACCCTCGTTATAATTTGTTGAAAGAAATGGACTATTTCACAGCTCCCTTCAAACAAGGGCATACAGATTATTTGTTTATTGCTAGAAACAGTTATCAGAAAAGTCACAAAAGCTTAGATAATTAAATTCCAAATAAAATGTATGATGACAAAATATTACATAAAGCAAAATTATAGTGTAAGTTTTATGTGTGCATGTCATAAAAAAGAGAAATAACATACACCTATGAATGTACTACCAACTATTGTATTTGCATAACTATCAACTTACAGTTCCACCTACCAAAATGTAGTCAAGTAAATATGGCTTACCAGTAAGTTAAGAAAAGGAAAAATATCTATTAATAAAAAATAGAAACGCACATATTCAACCTTAAGCAAGTATACATACATACATACATATATTCATATAATGTGTATAGTACATTGTTGAGCAGCTACGTGTATTACTTGCTTAGTATGTTTGTGGTTTAAATTACAATGGTGAAAATGTAATACCTTTTGATCATTCGTTTTTGTTACTGTTTTCAATTTTTACTTGATTAGTTTTTGATTGTTTAAATAATAATAATAATAAAAATAAGATGTAGTACATATGTATGCACAAATTAAGTGAATCGAATTGTATATACATAATTGCCTCCATAATTTTTGTATTATTTCTTGTTTAAGCTGATTTAGGCAGTTATAGTTCGGTTATATTTGCGACAACTGTAATTTTTATAGTGAATTTAGTAGTTAGAATGGTTTAGTTGCTCCTCTCTATGATATTTAATAAATAATTTTACTCGCTATGTTTTTCTAAGTGACCGTTATTGTGAAAAATCATAACATAAATAATAAATAATAATAAATTAATTGAAAATTTGAATAGTTTGTTGCTGTTTTTTGGCCATTTCTTTATAAGATGGATTAATTAATTCCCAATATTTATTCTGGTTTCATTTCAAAATTATATGCCGTTATCATTCTTTCTAGATCCAAAACGCTAAGCATTACAATCTACAAATAAAAATATATATATATTTCCAAAAACTTCATATCAATTATGTTGCCCAAATTAAATACATTTGGTAAGTACTTATTTGCGTTATTTTATTCTGCTGTTCTCGGAAATCCTAGTAACCTCTCTCTACATACATATAATATACTCGTACTGTATAAAGCATATGTCTTACTTATTTACATATTTCCATCTGCAACATAATTAGAACCGAACTGTATACATTTATTGCCAATAAATCAAGAATTTGCAGTCCTGTTTCTCGATCCAAACATAGATAAATGTAATATTAAATGAAATATCCTACATACGTAGATATAACCTCTCGTTATCGAATTTACAATACATGCGTATACACACATTAATCACAAAATAATAGCAGCTAATAAATATTTGATATATTATATATAGACTTCCTAATAAAAATGAATAATATGTAAAGCCAAACTTAAGGAGCAAACCTCGTACATAAACGCTCGCGAAAATTTATATACATATGCACATACACATGTGCCGCAAAATAAGCGATCATAATTAGTAATCAGAAGGCCCGTAACAAATGCAGTAATTTATTTAGAATTATCTACGTAAATTAACTTTTAAGGAGGAAAGTATGTCGTGATTTGTTTCTCAAACAAGGGGAGACACGAAACATATTTAGCTGTCGTAGAGAGTACCGAGTAAACCATGCAATTAAACGCACTCGCTTGTATTTTAAATATGTAAACTTACATACATACGTGCTATTAGGCATTGTGTGACTGCAATATAGATAAAAAATGAGCCTGGAAAAATCAAAGAAAAATAATGTTTTCATTCAACATTCACTGCTGCACTGTCAAGGCATAAAATCATTTGTATTTGAATTTTATTTGTATATATGTAATATCTAGCAATGAATTGGTTATTTGTATGGATTGATGTATATGTGAATTTAAATTAAGATTAAGATAAGATTTCGACTTGAGATTAAATAAAAAATATACATAAATATTGGTAGTATGAATATATACACAAATATATAAAACTAATTATCGTTCAATCAGTCTTACTAAAAAACCTGAAAAAAGTATAAAGTTATGGTAAAACATAATGCTTTGTACAGCGTTCAATTCAAGGTTTTTGATGCAGTAATTAGGAGATCCCACACCGATACCGCTTCAGCAGAAACCCGCTAAGCCTCTATGTTAATATCATGCCGTTGTATCAATTCGTTATATGAACATTTTATATGGGAGAATAATTGAAACTCAAATTAGCCAAGATTAATTGTTTATGCTTCAATAAGGAAATAAACTACGAAAATTACTTTTAATTATTTCATGAACATTATAAATTTTCATTAATTTTCTTAGAGAGCAACCAGCCCACACGGATATCCCAAAAAATCTAAGTTTTAAGGACAAATTGCCAATTGCATATATGCATACTAGGACGAGTCGATTTAAAAATCGCTCATTGCTCTGTGAAAATCGTATTCTAGGGATCAAAATAAGAAACTTTGCCGAAGAAACCATACCCCTAAAACGAATTCTGATGCCCCCCAATTTGGGTCGCACGAAAAATCCCACTTTGACTCATTTAGAGTGCTGCAATCGAGTCCAAATGTATGACCGACCCCAACTAACTTTGGACGGCCGATCCACCCATGCCAGTGGCATACCCCCTGGAACTCCCCTGGGGGGTTCCCCATACAATCATTTCAAAATATCACCATTTTTGGCCTTTACTTGAGAAAAGAAACTAAAAAGTTCGACCCAAATTGGGGGCCATCAGAATTCGTTTTAGAGGTATGGTTCCTTCGGCAAAGTTTCTTATTTTGATCCCTAGAATATGACTTTCACGGAGCAGTGGGCGATGTTTTTGACTCCCCACAAATCGACCCGGCCTAATGCATACTATTTATATATACATATATAGGGTGGACCATGTGAAAAACTAATCAATATTTTTTCAAATTTTTTTTTTATTTAGAAGATTTAACATTGTCATTTATGAATAAAAATATTATCGTTCAAATGACTACCACGACTGGCTTTACAGTAGACCATTCGATCAACCCAATTTCTAAGCACATTTTCGATTGTTTGGGCTCCAATTTCATGAATGGCAACTTCGATTTCGTGTTTTAAAGCATCAATCGTCTCTGGATGGTTCGCATAGCATTTGTCCTTAACAGCTCCCAACAAAAAATAGTCCAACGGGCTTAAATCACAGCTCCGAGGCGGCCAATTGATATCGGAATTTCGGCTGTTTATTCGGTTTTCAAAAACGGTAGCCAAAAGTTCGAGTGTAACTTTGGCAGTGTGAGAAGTTGCACCGTCCTGTTGAAACCAACTGTCGTCCATGTCATCCTCTCCAATTTTTGGAAACAAAAACTCGTTGAGCATGTCACGGTAACGCTCGCCATTTACTGTAACCGCGGAAGAAGAAGAAGACTCACCCGTTTGTAAATAGGTTTTCAATATTTCCCAATTTTGTTCAAATGTATAGCGTCCCATTTCGTAAATGCCAAACCTTTAAGTAAATTATGACATTATACATTTGACATGTCATTTGTGTTACCATTCTCAAAAAAATAGGTGGTTCAAAAAGGGTACGCTATATGGCCCACCCTGTATACGTACAAGGTGGTGAAAATTTAATCACCCCACAGGAGGCTTATAATTTTGTGCTGAACAGCTGCAGTATAACAGACAAGCATTGGATCGCGTGAAGTTGAAAATAAAGATGACCGTCACTTAAAATTATTAGTTTATATTTATTAAAAATGTTATTAAAAAAGCATATATTGGATAATAAATTTTTGGTCGACTTGCTTAAGGCTCAGTAAAGAGGCGAACCAGAAGATTTTATATTTAAAAGTTGAGTATATCAAAATATTTGGATCTGGAATGTTAATTGTTGAACCGACGTGAGCTGCAGCTCTGAAGCGTACGTTACAGATCAGACCAATAGTAGGCACACTAGGGTGGTCCAAAAATGCATGGGAAAAAATTTATATTAAAATTTTTATGCTGCCGCCCCCCCTAAATGGTAAAGAATGAAAAATAAAAACACCCGTATTTTTTTTTTTTTTAATCAGACCATATTTAATGGTGCCGCCGGGGCTTTGAAATATCCCATGTATTTTGCATGGGAAAAAAATACTTTTTCGTAGATTTCATGTAAAAACCTGGAAAATGAATATATTTTAACCGGATACCTCAGTTTCTCTTCATAATTGGTCAGGGAATAACAACCAATCTCACAAAAAAATATCATAAAAGTAATATAAAATATTGTTTTTCGATTTTTTCTTAGATTTTCGTTTAATGGGGGCTTTTTGGGGTTCTATAAAAAATAGTTAATACAAAAAAAAATTAATTATTTCATAATTGGTTGTTATTCCCTGACCAATTATGAAGAGAAACTGAGGTATCCGGTTAAAATATATTCATTTTCCAGGTTTTTACATGAAATCTACGAAAAAGTATTTTTTTCCCATGCAAAATACATGGGATATTTCAAAGCCCCGGCGGCACCATTAAATATGGTCTGATTAAAAAAAAAAAAAATACGGGGGTTTTTATTTTTCATTCTTTACTATTTTGGGGGGCGGCAGCATACAAATTTTTTTTGGACCACCCTAAGGCACACTAATTGACTAATTGTAATACTTTAGACAGAGGCAGCATACTCTTTGTATTTTCTGGTCACTCTATATATTAGTATTAATTTCAAAAACCAGGAAAATGCCGAAGACCACTGTGATAGCAAATCTCGCTTCGAAAAAAATTTGGGAAAATAGAGAATTAGTCGGCAATATTTCATACAAATTTAGAGGCATGCCGATCTGTAACAAATTAATAATATTTCATGTACTGGATGATGGCGTACTGGGGCCAACGTTACACATATTCTACCTTTGCAGATGATTCATAAGCCATGGCAAATGAATAAAGCACTGAAAAAGCGGGCGGAACGCGAACTCCTCGTTAAATAATGTCGTCTCTATTGGGGCATCAAATATTATTAACGGAATTGCAAGCAGGTCATGAAAGTACATATGTACATACACATGTTTGTATAAGTACATATTTCAGTAAGCACTTGGCTCGCAATTGTATATTACACAGAAAAATAATGCTGTTTAGCTTAGGCGATTATATACCTAAAGTTTTTCAATAGGTGCGCTTCAACTTGTTTCACATAAGGACGGCGAACGACGCAATATTTTTTATTTTTCGCTTGTCATTTGTAAACTTCATTAGTATACATTTCATCATTGAACGCTACACACTTGAGCAATGATTGCAAATCGTGCAAATTTTTTATGAAAATAATCGTTCTGTTGCTGCTACTTTAAGAGCATTACGGCCATTTTACGGTCCATTTAACAAGCCGTCCCGTTTTGAGGTTATGTGAAGTCATTGGTCTACAGTAACTAGCCGGCGACGATTTGTGAGCTCAGAGCCAATATTGAACGCGAAATTGCTGGAATTTCGGCCGATTTATGCAAAGGAGCGGTCGAAAATTGGGTTCAACGATTGGACTTCGTAAAACGTGCACGCGGTGGTCATGCAAAAGAAATCGAATTTCATACTTAATGTAATTTCATAAAAAATGTAAATAAACTCGATAATAAAAAAAAAATTAGTTAAAAAAGTCAAACCATTTGTGTTTTATTCAGTTGAAGCGCTCTTACTGAAAAACCCTATATGTGCGTAATTAGTTTGGAGTGTTTATGACTTTCCGTTCGTGTGTAATTATTGATTTAAATTTACATACATTTACATCCTCGATTTGGGGGTTCAAAATTCGGATTTGTACCAAGTGCAAAATACTCACTAGGGCGTTGGCGAATTTAGTCGTACTGAGCTTCAAACTCAGGCAAATATTGCTGAAAATGTAACAGGTAAGAAACAAACGGGACTGGCACTGACTCCTACAGAAGTGGAATGTGATTTAGAGGTACCGGAAAGCTCGACTTTGCCAGTTTGCTCTTTCAAAAATGATCCCAGTACTTATGATATTCGATTGTTTGTTCAAAAATCACCAGCTGACGGAATAAACTCAATTCCTGGATTGCAAAAGAAGATTTGGAGTCCCCCTGATGGCTACAGTTTCCCTGCATCGGGCCCTAAAAGTTTGAAGTTTCAACGTTCTTGGCTCCAAAAACACCAATGGCTAGCGTATTCGGCAATAGAAGACGGTGCATATTGCAAATACTGCGTCTTATTTTGTGCCACATTGAGAGGAGTCGGTAATCAAACTCTGGGCCAGCTAGTTACCGCCCCATTAAAAAACTGGAAAAAAGCACTGGAAACTTTTGGAAAGCACATTTCATTAGAATACCATACAAAATGTCTGTTGCAATGGTCCTCGAGATTAGAAATCGAAGAAAAAATGCTTTATCCATTGATTTGCAATTGTCGAAACAAAAATTAGACTTTTTGAATGAAAGCAAACTACGCATGATTCCAATCATTGAAACAGTTATCCTGTGTGGCCGACAAGGACTTGCTTTCAGAGGTTCCAATTATACGGGAAGAATTTCTGAAGACGAGGAAGAGTCTTGCGCTCAACTATTCCAACCATACTGTTCAATTTTGCACGACGATTCCCGTGAAATTTGGGTGAACGAAGTACAACTTTGGCGGAAGCTCATTGCCGGAAAGGAAATAAAAAACTCACTTGAAGCACTCGATATTTGTAATGAAGATGCATTTCCAAATGTTAACCAGATGCTTCGCGTGATGGCAGTTTTGCCTGCCATGTCCGGGGACTGCTCGAGTGATATCAGATATAAATGTAGGTCATTCCGGTATCGTAGAAATTACTTTTGTGGGAACTTATCGTTCCGCATTGCTCTCTAAGAGCAGAGGGAGCATTAAACTAATCATTAGCCATAGAAACGGATTTGGGTGAAGAACTTACATATCTGCTATGCTTAATCGTAAGGCATCATTATTTTTGAAAGCGCTTACGGTTATCCTGTTGACAATTCTGAAGAAATAATCGAATTGCAGTGCTAACTTTGTTTTAGATAAAGATACTTCTCTTTAAATTTTCGATAAGAATTAATCATAGTCAATTATTCTTTTAAATAAATTAACTTATTATTATTATAACAATGTAGACGACTGTAGTTTTCACGGTTTTTCATACATCAATTTGGAATGCTACTGTCTCAAATGCTACTCTCTCAAATTCTGTGCATTTAGTTTCATCTCAGCCAATCAGAAGTGCTTAAGTCCGAAACTCGAATCACGAAACACCAATTGATAGAAAAAATACTTTCTATTGGAGGTCACCTCTCTGCAAACAATAGAAAACCTACGAGTGCATTTCTGCCGTTCAGAATCGAAGTAAGACCGTAGTTCCCTCCATATGGCGCAAGAGTAGTCATATGTGGAAAAAGAGTATTTATGGTCCGATTTGGCTCATATTGGTATGTTATGATAGGTATACAGTAAAAACACTTTTCACGTTAAATCTGCCTAATTTTGTTATTTGACCATTTATTTTAAAAACTGTAAGCATAAAATTATAAACTTCTGTTACAGCGATAGCGCCACCGTTCATTATGTTGGTATTTATTCCATTAGGTGAAGTAAACAGTTCTGAATGTTTTCTACTACATGTCTTTAATGGGCCATATCTCACGATATTTACATTCCACCGAGTGCTTGTCGACCGAATTGATACAAACGCCCCGGCTCTGAAAGTATTCGATGCGGTACCAGCTGGTGGTAGCAGAGGAAGAGGAAGGCCTCCTTTGCGTTGGAAAGATTAGTTGGAGAAGGACTTGGCTTCACTTGGTGTTTACCACTGGCGCCGGTTATCACGAAAAAGAAACGACGTTCGAGCTTTGTTAAACCCGGCCAAAATCGTGTAAGCGGTTATCGCGTCAATTAAGAATAAGAAGAGTCTTTGTCTAGGTCAGTGTGAATACACAATTGGTGTCTAAAATAAAGGTATAAAAGGCATAAAGGTACATACCATACATTATTCAGTATTATCACGACCAAGGAAAAAGTCGGAGCGGGAGGCCACAAACATTTGTTCTCTTTATTGAGCCAATGTAACAGAAAAGCGGTGATAAGTACGATTTCCTTCAGGTAGGGCATAAATGATGTTGATTAAATCATTGAGTCCGAACGGCATTTGCCCAGGAATTGAGCCAATTCGGAACCATTTGCATAAAATTAATTATAACTACGTTAATTTTATAGAAAAGTGTTGAGACATTTTTACTTGACCTAATATACCCTAATTAGTTACTTCATATTTCAAGCTATTTAGTCTCAGGACCGAGCATGTTTTCATGTACACAGTTGCTCAAACCTTTTCTAAACAATTGTAATATATTAAAATCAAATAAAATTTATTTTCTCACACCAAAATTACCAAAAATTTTGGGTTAGTGTATTATATTATATAACAAATATTTATAGTATTGCATAAAAAATTGAAGATATACAGTGAATGTTCATAATTAATTATGAAATTATTTTTCGCCATAGGCGAATATATTTGCGCGTGATTGGCATTCGGTAGTGCCCAGGTCGAAAACTCTAGCATGAAACCCCAAACGATAGAGAAAGAGTCTTCTATTAGCAGTTGCAGACAATTGCACATCTCCGAGAGAATTTCCCCTATGAAAAGCTCCTCATAAAGAATCATCTGTCGTTCGGTAGTGGCTTAAAACTGCAGCTCCCTGCATTTGCGAAAAAACATCAAGAAGCACCACACAAATTGGATGTACGCGCTAATTATAAATATTCACAACGTATGTATTGTATATGAACGAGAATTATTTATTGAAAATTCGCCTTTAAAAAATAATTTTTTATGAGTGAATATCATCAACATAAATTTCTATAGTTCCAGTGTGGCACATTGGGCCACAATGAATTATTTTCCATTCGGATCTGTTTTGTGCCAATGACTTAACTACATTCCAGCTAAGCTGCATATGCGGGTTTCTGACTCCACCAGTCGTCTCCAGGTATTCGGTGGTCTTCCACGCCTGAGGCTTCTTTGGGGAAGTGAGCATAGAGAAATAATAATTTTGGAAAATGAGTGCCTTTGAGTTTTACATAAACACAACTATTATACGAGTGTACCATATGTTCTGGGTATCTCGCTGATATAAATATGGAAGTATTAGAGGGTGTAGAGTTTTATGTCCAAAAGGAGGAGATAGTTAAATTACCGTACTTACGGCTGCCCATAGGGACTGTGATGATGGCATTAAACTGTATAAAGACTACCAGCAGTTTTTAATTGATGACACTGCAGATCAACACCAAACGAAGAACCCGGAGCAAGAACACGGGTAGCAGCATAAATTTGTATCCTGCAGTACAGCCTTTAGAATTTCCCTCAATTAAATAGAGGAGAAAATTTACTGATAGTGTTCGCTCGAACAAATTAATATGTTAACGCTAATGAGCCTATTTATTTAAATTATGAACCATGTTATAGGACACCAACAATGAAGGCCTGCTAGCCGACTGATGATGAAAAGGCAAACATTAGGTCATTTACATGCTTACGAACAAGATGGAAAGTAGGAAAAGGCGATCAAAAACATTTGTGTACCCAATACTCTATTGAATATAACGGCAACGCGTTGATTAACTCATGGAAATGGTCGAGTCTGTCGGGCATCTGCGCAACCATTGTATGGCACAGGTAGTGAAAATTGGTCTATTCATTTCGTTACCGCATTAAGGTGAATAAACATTGAGAACTTTATACTTCATTTGATGTTTGATATCACAAATTCGTAAGTTTTTGATTAATAATCATTGACCCTAAGCCAATTTTCAGAAATTCCAGGAAGGCCAACTGGGAGTTCTTCCCTCGAGTCTTCCGATTTTGAATACGCAAGAGCTTGAAACTGAAGCTCAGCAGATTCGTTGAGATATGGTTGCCCAAGAAAAATGAACACGCCATGCAATGTTTTCTGGTGTAACAAGATACTTGCACAACTACGCATGGCATCCATGCTTGAGGATAGTTCAATAGAGCACTCGCTACGGATGACTGGAGGTTATATAAACTTACTTTGACTTCCTACAAGAAAAAAGTTGAGAATATCTAAGAGAATTACCTGGAGGGAACAATGCAAGCGAATTAAAAACCTCCAAAACAGGATAAAATCATAGTAAGACCGTTCTCTAAATTGGTCGGCCGTGAATTTTGGAAAACAATTAATAAAAATGGAAAGAAAGAGAAGCAGAATTGGAGAAAAGAGTTAAATTACAATTACTTTCACCATGTAGAGGCAAACAATTATACATGCCTTAGCTTTTTGTATTTGCCCTATTTATCAGACCCTTAATTGTGTCAGGAATAAAATTCCACAGCATCACAGCAGTAACGAAAATCAGCCTTGCTAATTGCAAATAGAAATATTTAAGGGTTATCAGTGTTTGGTGTCTACGAGGCATACATTCGTATGTAAATATGTATACATCAAATATACATCTCAAGTCCGGCTTCTTTTCTTCTGCTAGCTTACATACACAGCAGATGGACATATGAATGGAATAAATATAGTCAGCTTATCTGACGAACATTTAGTTAAAAAATTAAAAGGTATCCCAGAACTTTTCCCAAAAAATGTTCTTCATTCCTTTCCAACTCAATGAAGCCAAGCTGATTATAAAAAATTGCCACATACTTCCTGCACATAAATACTCATTCTAAAGGGTGTTTTTTTTAGAGGTTAGGTTTTCAAGATGAAATAAAACGTATATAATTTAATGTTATGGCCAAGAATTTAGCTTTATTATAAAGATAAGGGTTTGCCATTATGTTTTAAAAATGGTTTCGGGCAAGTGGCCGCCGCGGCTGGCTCGAATGAATTCCAGCCGAGAGGCCCAATTTTCGACCACTTTTTGCAGCAATTGGGGCCGTATGCCAGCAATAACGCGCCGAATATTCTCTTCCAAGACGTCAATCGTCTCGGGCTTATCTGCGTAGGCAAGCGACTTCACATAGCCCCACAAGAAATAGTCCAGCGGTGTTATATCGCACGATCTTGTAGGCCACGCCACAGGTCCACGGCGCGAGATAATGCGCTCACCAAAAGTTTCCTTCAATAAATCGATTGTTGCGTTGGCTGTATGGCATGTAGCGCCGTCTTGTTGGAACCAAAGGTCGTCCACATCAACATCGTCCAATTTAGGCACGAAAAAGTCATTAATCATGGCTCTATAGCGCCCTCCATTGACTGTAACATTATGGCCGGCTTCATTTTTAAAGAAATATGGACCAATGATTCCCTCTGCCCATAGAGCACACCAAACAGTGACTTTTTGAGGATGTAACGGCGTCTCAGCAATGGCTTGTGGATTATGTTCACTCCAAATGCGACAATTTTGCTTATTGACATACCCATTCAACCAAAAGTGAGCTTCATCGCTGAACAAAATTTTCGTCGATGCGTCGCGCGAACCGAACCATTATTTTGGTAATAAATTTGCACGATTTTCAAACGTTGTTCAGGTGTAAGTCTATTCATTATGAAATGGCAAATCAAACTGAGCATAAATCAAGTGACAGCTGTCAAAAAGACCATCTACGAAAAAAGTAGTGCCAACTTGAAAACCTAACCTTAAAAAAAAACACCCTTTACATAGTTAAGATTTAATATGCGAATTAGAAAAATATAATTCTTTCGCGCTATTTAAATGCTAGTCTCCAATTCATGATGCATTTCGTAACGGAAGGTGTGTTGAAAAGATCCCATGTTTTGTGGTATGATAGTCCACCAGTAGCAAAAAACCACAAACGGGTGCACTTTATACAACTAATTTTATAATATTATAATATACATATGTACATATATCAAATGAAAGGTAGTTTTGTACTCTATTTAACTAATTAATAACAAATTTTTACAAGAAAAAGCATTTATATATATTTTTTCAAAAAATTTTGTGGCTGAAAAAAACTGCAAAGTAATATTATTGTTATTATTATTATTATCATATAACAACAGTGTAAAAGCCCTGGGTCTTTGGGGCCACCTCTGTGACTTTAACGCGTTGAAAGGGGCCACGATATTATATGACAGGAGTTCGAGTAGAGCTAGGACCGGTCTTATAGTATAATCCCATCTCACTGTGACGAGTCTTGAGTAATTCTGTTGTCAGGGTCTGGTAGCTGCTGAGGTGTCTTATAAGGGTAGAAACGGATGGCTGAGATTTGTGGTTGCATCTGCTTATTTTCTTTACGATGCCCTAGAAGGGCCCCCACCTGGGAAGGCCACCAGTCTCGTAAGGTTCTGTGGGAGGTGCAGTCTGGGGCTCGTTCTCTGCTGCGATGCTAGTGCCCAGCATACAATCTGGGGCAGCAGCAAATGCAATGAGCGGGGCTCTCGGCTATTCGAGTTTATCGCTTCCACTTGCCTAAACATGCACAACAAGGGCAGACAGCCCACGTTTGTTACTGCTGGAAGGCAGGAGATGATTGATCTCACCTAACAAAGTCAAAATTTGGATGGTCAATCAGGAACTGGAGAGTCCTTGTCGAAGATTCATGCTCGGGCCACAGGTATATTGAGTTTCAGTGTGGCAAGGAGACACAAATGCCATTGCCCTAGAGAAACCTTAGAAAAACAGCCTGGCAGAAGTTTAGGGATGACGCCACCAAGACTTCGGAAAGAACAGGGGATTAAGGTGGCAGTTGAGAAACTCAGCGCTGCCTTAGTTGAATGTTTTGAGTCAGCCTGTCCAATTCGACCCCTACTTGATCGGACTCCAGTTCTGTTGTGGAACTGAGAGCTCCACACATTGAGGCGTGAGTCGACAAAACTTCTAAACCGGGCCTTCAAGACTAACCTTATCTGAGAACTGGGAGCGATACCGTGATGTTCAGAAGAACTACAAGAGGCTTATTCGGGAATCGAAAAGAGCCTCATATAGGGAATTCTGCAGCGCTATTGAATCTCTGAGTGACAGGCGAAATTAGGATCCTGTAAAGGGATCCAACCGCAAAGCTGGGGTCATTTAGGAAATTTGACGGCTCCTTCACGGAGAGAGTGAGACATTCAGCTTGCTGATGGACTCTCAATTTCTAGGAAATCAGATAAGCATTGGCCGGCAACAGCCCTTAACGAAAGAGGCTGCTGTCAGAGCTGCTGCACCTCCTCGGCGTGACTGGCATGTTGCCAGATCTGTGGTGAATGAAGCCGCCATTCGATTTGCCATCGAATCTTTTGACGGGTACAAGTCTCACGGACTAGATGGCATTTATCCCGCCATGCTGAAGGAAGGCATAGAGACAGTGATTGCAGCCTTGAAGAAAATCTTTACTGCATGCCTGGAACTGGCTTATATCCCACGCTCTTGGAGGATGGTGAGGGTCACTTTCATCCCTAAAGCTGGGAGATATGACTACACCAGCCCCAAAAGCTTTATACCCATCAGCATGACCTCTTTCATGCTGAAAAATCTCGAACGGCTAGTGGAGTTGCCTATGCGTCAGAAGTCGCTGAAGGTTCACCATCGCTCTCCATTTCAGCATGCCTATAAAAGCGGAAAATCCTGCGAGGCGGCACTGCAAAACCTTGTTGGTAGAATAGAGCGGGCCATCGACAGGGGGGACTACGCTATGGGCATCTTTTTAGACATAGAGGGGGCGTTTGATAATGCCACTTTCGACAGTATGTGCAGCTCTGCCAGCAGACATGGTGTAGACCGGGTGCTGGTGAATTGGATTCGTTCAATGCAAGCCCAAAGAATCGTCAGGGTGCGGGCGGAAGGGGATCGGCTGGTGTCGTCCGGGGTTAGTAGAGGCTGCCCCCGAGGTGGTGTGCTGTCTCCATTGCTCTGGTGCATGGTGATCGATCCTCTAATCCCCTTAAATGGTGCTGGAGATTACACACAAGCATATGCGGACGACGTTGCCTGTCTGATAATGGGTCCTTTGCTTATGAAAATCTGTAGAAAAGTGCAGAAAACTCTGGATATGATTGAGACTTGGTGCTGTGCGAATGGGCTGTTGGCAAACCCCACCAAAACTGGTATTGTACTCTTTACCAGAAGGAGGAAGCTGGATGAACTCGTTCTGCCTAAGCTAAAAGCAGTCTCAATCCAGCTATACGAGTACAAAGAAATCAAATATCTTGGAGTAATCCTCGACAGTTAATTTCTTTAGAAGTCACACGTTGAAACAAATACACCCAAAGCACTGGCAGCTTTTCTCCAGTGCATAGGTGTCTTTGGGAAAACGTGGGATCTTTCTCCTAGCATAGATCCATTGCTATGATAAGACCTTTTATCACCTATGCATCAGTGGTGTGGATGAGTAGACTCTTTCTCGTGGGTGTCAGGAGGACCTTATCGAGACTCCAACGCACTGTGACCATCTATTGCAGCGGAGCTTTTCCGACTACTTCAGGCCCGGCATTATATGCTCTGGTTAGTCTACTACCACTTGATGTTTTCATCCAAGGAGAAGCCTTGAAGGCCATCTGCAGGCTGAAACACAATGGGAACTGGTACGGCCCCGGTTCGGCATTGGAAAACAGAAAAGGCATGGTCTTCGATCCAATGATTTTCTCCATTCCCCTTGACTCCATGCCATGAAGAGTTGTACTTGAAAAGAGATAGAGTGTACGGCTGATAGAGGCTCCGTTGTGGTCAAACTCTGAAAGTGAGCCCGGCAAACACTGTTTTCGCATTTTCACGGATGGCTCCAGGACCGAGCATGGCTTCGGCTCTGGGGTCTACGCGGAGTCCAGCAGGACAAAACTGCACTTTGCCCTTGGAATGCATGCATCTGTGCTTCAATTCAAGAAGCTATAAACTTTGTTGTGGAAAAGCGATGGAGAGGCATATCTATATGTGTGTAGACAGCCCCCCAACCACATCATCGGTACTCAAGTCCTGTAAGTCCAGGCTAAACTATATCGGTAGACATAATAGTCTGATGCTAACATGGGCCCAGGGACACGTGGGTATCTGAGGCCAACTTCTTTGGCCCAGAGCCCGTTTTGCCACTCCCTTCTGCGGCCATCAAAGCCTCAGTTAGCGAGTGGGTAACTACCACCCACAAGCGAGCTTGGCAGGCTGAGAGAGGCTGCAGATGGACAAAACTGATGTTACCTGTCATGTCCGATCGATTGTCGCAAACCCTTTTGTCATTAAGCAGAGGGGAGTGCAGACGGCTGGTTGGACTGATGACGGGCCACTTTCTGTGGGCAAAGCACATGGAAAGGTTGGGCATCTCAGACAGTGTACTGTGCCCAGCTTGTGAAGAGGAGGATGAGACGGCGGACCACTTCCTGTGTGTCTGCCCCGCCTTCGCTCGAATCAGGTTTGAGGTCTTTGGCACTGATGTGTTAAGAAGCGACCATCTTGGCTCCTTGGCACCACAAGATCTACTCAGATTTCTTCGGAGATCGGGTAGACTTAAACTAAATTAAAAGGGAATCCAAGTGTAGTACAATGGGCTTAATTAATGCCTGAGTGCTGCAACTAGCAAAGTTGTCCCGACGAAAAAAAAATATTCAAAAATTCAAATTTGTATAAATAAAGAAATTATTCGCAGATTTTAAGAAATCATTTATGATGAATATATTTCATTTTTAACTATTCCATATGCACAATTGCTCTTGTAGTCTCTGTTTACTTAAATAGCAATCGCAATACCATAATTTTTCAAAGTCAAACAAGAAGTGGGACACCCTAATTATTTAGCACATTTAAGTAAGCTATGCGTATTTCGTTTTTTTTTATAATAGAACTGCAACAGTTTGTTGTATTGCTCACATTTTGCTATTGACGTTGCAAGTTTTTAAGAGTGAAGATAAAAAAGCTAACATCCAGTGATTTAAAGGAACTTATGGTGAAATATTCTTCCGAATGGGAAAGTGTCAAATCGCGGAAATTTTGAAAAAACCTATTCCGATAGTATTTGTACATTGAAAAAAGAAGAAAAGGTGGCGCTGTAGGAGTTTCGCAAGTTAACTCAAATGTGACCAAGAGAAGGGTTATGCTTTTAATAAAAGAGTACACGAAAATTCCTGCAATTAACATTGCTAAATCATTCAAAAATTCGGCAATTAGAGACGCACACTCATAAACGATCAAACATTTTTCAAACAGTAATAAATAGAGAGCGTACACTGCTAGAAAAACGTTCCTTCTTTCAAGGATTAATGTGAGTGAAAGGTTGAACTAGGATAAAGAATACGTTTGCCAGCCGCATGAATTTTGGAGCAATACATTTTTGTCTGGGGAAGAGAAGGTACAACGCACAATCCGTCTAATGTGGTTGGTACTGCGAAATATGGTGGCGGACATGTTATGATTTGGGGAGCAACGACGGCAAATGAAGTGGAGTCGTTTGATTTACCTGAGGGCACTATGACGCTGTAGCCGAATGAGTTGTTACGTGACTACCATTCGGTATTCAGAGAGAAAACGTAGGTTCGAATCTCGGTGAAAGATCAAAATTAAAAAAAGTTTTTCTAATAGCGGTCGCCCCTCGGCAAGCAATGGCAAACCTCCGAGTGTATTTCTGCCATGGAAAAGCTCCTCATAAAAAATATCTGCAGTTCGGGGTCGGCTTGAAACTGTAGGTCCCTCCATTTGTGAGACAACAGCAAAGCACACGCCACAAAGAGGGGAAGGAGCTCGGCCAAATACCCAAAAAGTGTGTACGCGCCAATTATACATATATACTATGACGAAAATGAGTTATCTAGAAATATTGAAGTCGCATATCTCCAAAACTGTCGAACAAAGCCTATTGCCCCATCCTCCTTAGGACATTGAAAGAGAATTGCGCTAACGACATATTAGTGGCACAAAAACCATAAAATTAGCAGTTGGAGAGATTTGGAAAAATATTCCAAGAGATGCCACCAAAACACTAGTAGATTCCGAGCAACGACGTCTAACATACAAGCAGTAATTAGTGCAAAGAAATCCTGTACAAAATATTAGTTTATCAATTTTCTTTTATTTCCATATTTTCATTACTGTCCCTCCATATGTTTGATTTGTAAAGGTAAGTTATTCTTTTGTTTTCAAAACACTCCAAAATTTCCAAATAATTTAAATATTTTATTATTTTCGTTTTCCATTATAAAATAATGAATAACCTTTGCTTTTTGAAAATTGATTGAATCCTTTCTGAAGTTACAAAGAATTTAAGTGAAAAAAAACAAGAACCCCAGTTTATTTTTGGTTCACTGTATGTGGGGACGTCTGCTAAAATCATAGGGATTGATATGAAACTTACTAACGATTTTCGTTAATATTCGGTGTTTATGTAGTCATATAGTCATAATACAAATTTTAGGAAAAACATGGAATGAAAACATTTTTTTCATACTGAATTTTGCCTTCCGATACAACTACATATGTATCTCTGTGGCACGGAAATTATTTAGGAATAAAAAAACATTATGTACATTTTTGTAATAAGCAGTACTCTCTGTTTGAGGCATCTTATGACAAAGCATGTCGTTAGCTTTCTTCCAAGGTAAGAATGGAGGCTAGATACTCTCTTTGGGAAGATCGCTAAGAACTTTCCTCGCCGACTGTTCCATGACTAAAATTAGTACTGGAACGGGCTGGCATTTGGATAGTATCTTTAGATGCTTTACTGCTTTAGATGGGATGTCAACGGTTCCTCAATCGGAAGCCTTTGCAATATTGTTCAAAAATTGTTCAGAAATGTAAATTGAGGCTGAGTTCAGTTTCGAGGTAGAATGAACATGAATGGGTATCGGGACACAACTGACCGATGCATTAGCAAACTGCGGTTCTTTGAAGTGCCCAATTGAACCGGAACAGAAAGAAATCGCTCACATAAAGACTCAGAGTTTTAAGTCTCATGAGAGCCGTTGGTGCAGTACTGGCACCTGCAACAGAACCAAGTGAGAAGATGGTAGCAAAAGGAGGATTACTGAGATACGAGATCTGATAGGACTTGATACGAGACACAATCCATGAGCATGACATATGGCCATCATAAGGATTATCGACGATTCGAATTGAATTTGAAAAGGTCGAGCCAAGGAGCACCAGGAGATTTGGTGGCTCCTAAAACACTCAGGCTAAAGAGCCCATTGTATTTAAAGCTCTGGAAAGGGGGTAGATAGTCAAGGAGGGAGGGAGAAAAGTATCATAGAAAGAGATAGGAAAGAATAGAGACAGAGTTAGAGATAATTAGTCCTGTGAGAATTTTCCAGATTCTTTGGCAAATCTGTAAATATCCTCCAGTTTTAGAGAACGAATATTACTCATTCTCATGACATCGGAACCCAATACTCGTAGACGCGCTCTAGCAAAGGCAGGACACTCACAGAGAAAGTGCTCAGTGCTGTCCGCCTACTCCAAGCATGACAGGCATACCGGGTCCTCGATGATTCCAATGGTGGTCATATGCTGACCCCATGGGTTGTGTCCTGTAATGATGCCGACCATCAACCGAATGTCTTTCCTTCTAAGTTTTAGTAGAAAGTTTGACAGTTTTCTGTTCGGACTTGTCACAAAACACTTTGCAGTTCTGCAGCGTTCTTGACCGGACCATCGCTCTTTATGTAGATTGCCTACATAATCGTTGATCCAATTCTTGATTCCTGTGGGACTGATTCCGATTATTGGCTCTGGCCCCTGTGGGGGCACCGCTGATCCACGGTCGGCCAATTCGTCGGCAGTTTCGTTTGCTTGAACACCGGAGTGTCCCGGAACCCATATAAGTACAAGCCTGTTTTGTCTTGCGACAGAGTTAAGCTTCTTCTTACATTCTTGAACAATCTTTGAGGT
Organism: Anastrepha ludens; assembly: GCF_028408465.1. NCBI lineage: Eukaryota > Metazoa > Arthropoda > Insecta > Diptera > Tephritidae > Anastrepha > Anastrepha ludens. Next base: position 77,147,624 of record NC_071498.1, read on the forward strand.
TTGCTTCGCTTTCTCCAGGGCCTTCAATGTAGCCTGACTGTCACTGAAGACTCCAATCTGTTTCCCGCTCCATCTCCTCTCTATTATCCATTCGGCTACTTTTAGGATGGCAAAAACTTCTGTTTGGAAAACAGTTGCCATTCCCCCCATAGCGTAGTGATACTTATTACTATCGTTTAAGTACCATCCGGCTCCAGACCCTATTTCAGTCTTGGACCCATCGGTAAAGAAAATATCCGTCAAGCCTCCCTGCATGCCTCCTGGATTGCCCCATTGTTCACGCAATGGAAATCTGAGATCAAATTTCCTTCCGAATGAAACTGTGTGTATCAGGTCATCTTTAGGTGCCAAAAACAGAGGATACTGCTCCGACAGCAACTTAAAGATTTCTCTGTGTCCCGAAGTTCCATCTTCGTGCCAGAAACCATATTTATGGAGTCTACACATTGCTTTTATTGCTTCCTGTTGTATCTTAAGATCCAGGGGGAGCAAATCAAGCATAGCATTTAGGTCATCTCCAGAGGTTGTACTCATGGCACCCGTGATGCATAAACATACATTTCTTTGCAGCCTGTTTAGTTCCCGGATTGTGGACTTAACCATGCTCCGTCGCCACCAGACCACAGAAGCGTAAGTGATGATTGGTCTGATAAGTGCCGTGTATATCCATAGGACCACAGCAGGTTTCAGACCCCAAGTTTTGCCAAAGGCTCTACGGCATTGCTGAAAAATCTTCAATGCACGATTCACCTTCAGTGAAACGTGTGTCTCCCAGGTCAGCTTCTTATCCAAGATTACTCCTAGATATTTAACTTCGTTGGAAAGACCAAGTGTCACACCTTTCAGTGTTGGAAGACTGAGCCCATCCAATTTCCGTTTTCTCGTAAACAAGACTATGGTTGTTTTGTTCGGATTAACGGAAAGACTTTGTCTCATGCACCAATCATCGATTTTGTCAAGAATCCTCTGCACTTTCGTGCAAAGCCTCCTTAAGGATTTATCCGATGTTAGCGCACAGACGTCGTCCGCATATGCTTGGACGTGAAAATCGAGTTCCTGCATCTCCGCTAATAGGAAGTCTACGACGAAGCACCACAGCAGCGGAGAAAGAACACCCCCTTGGGGACATCCTTGCTTGGCCCTGACTGTGATTTGCTCGTCGTCGCTCCCACCAGCGGTTAACAGCCTCTCAGAGAGCATGGAGTATATCCTTTTTCCGAGTATATCCCTTTTATAATGGCTTGATTAACTCCGTGTCGTTCGGCAGAAGAACATATCGAGCCGAAAGTGGCATTATCAAGAGCCCCCTCAATGTCCACGAACACGCCCATTGTGTATTCGTCAGCTTCCAGCCCAGCTTCAATCTTGCTAACAAGATCGTGTAAGGCTGATTCACATGATTTTCCACTCTGGTAAGCGTGTTGATTTCTACTAAGTGGACTTCTCGGCAATAACCCCACTCGAATATGTTTCTCCACCACTCGTTCCAGACTTTTCAACATGAACGATGTCAAACTGATTGGTCTACAACTTTTTGCTAGGGAATAGTCATCTTTTCCTGGTTTCGGAATAAATACTACTCTTACGCGTCGCCATTGGGATGGTATATAACCAAATGCAAGACAGGCTGTGAAGATCCTTTTCAGGGCCTCAATCAGCCTGTCTCCTCCTTTTTTAAGCATTGCTGGATATATTCCGCCAGGTCCAGGGGACTTAAAGTTCTCAAAGGAAGATAAGGAAAACCTTATCGTTTCCCTTGTCACTATCCGACTAGTAATATACCAGCTGTACCTAGAGGTTCCACCGTTGCCACCGTTGTTGTTCATGCCACTCTCAACTTCAGAGAGAGTTCTACTACCCGGAAAGTGGGTTTCGAGTAGAGCATTAAACGTTTCCGATTTGGAAATGGTGTATGAACCATCAGGTTTTCGAATGGAATCCAGCCTTACTGAGCGGTCTAAATGAAGGACCTTACAAAGTCTCGCTGTTTCCCTCATTTCTTCGACGTTACTGTAGGAATTTCTATAGGATTCAAGTTTGGCTTGCCGTACTTTTTTCTTATATTCTCTCTGTGTAAGTCGATGATTGGCCCAGTCCTCTTCTTTTTTGGTCTTCAAGGCCTTATTAAGAAGTTTCCTGGACCGTACACGAAGCTTCGACAGTTCAGGGTTCCACCAAGGAACCGCTTTCCCCTGTCTGCTTTGCCTGAGTGGACACAGTTCCTCAAAGCAATTGATTAAAGTACCTTCTAATTTCTTAGTCGCATCTTCAATCATTTCTGCTGATTTGAGTTTTTTCAGGTTTGGTAATCGCTCTGTTACAAGCTCACCATACCTGTCCCAGTCCACATTTCGAGGATTCCTACCGGAAGGTATTGATATTGTGTCAATTCCCAGTCGGAATTCGATAAGACGATGATCAGAAAGAGAGTCCTCTTCGAAAACTCGCCATCGGTTGATTTGATTTCCAACTGACCTATTGGTAACTGTTAAATCAATCACCTCTTGTCTCTTTCTGGTCACAAAAGTTGGTTTGTTACCAGTGTTTTGAATGACCAAATCGGATGACAGGATAAAATCCAGTAACTTGAGACCTCTGGGGTTGCATTTGCTGCTTCCCCACACAATGTTCTGTGAGTTTGCATCACAGCCCACTATTAGCCCCAGATTATTGGATCCTGCGTACTTGACCACTTCTCTTAGCTCCCTCGAAGGAGGTGGCTGTAAAGAGTCGTAGGGTAGGTAGGCCGAAACTATAATAGCTTCGACACTGTTCCCACTTTTCAAGTACTTTATTTTTGCAGCAACGATATCTCCGGAGCATAGCTCTTTTAACAATCTGTGTTCGATCAACCTCGGCATGATAATACATGCTCGCGGTCTCACATTCCCTTCACAATGAAGTATTTGTCCCCACGACATAGCACTTAGACCATAGATACGCTTGTGACATACCCATGGTTCTTGTATAAGTATTATGTGTGGGTTTGTTTGCAGTTTTGCATGCCTACGGCACAAAAGAGCCGTAGACGCTTTGCTATGCTGCAGATTTATCTGTGTAAATATTACTTCAGTCATGAGACTGAGTATATTTACGCTTTGTCCTCCACTTTATCCTGGACGCGGAACTGGATCCGCCCCAGATGTAGGTGGGGACGGCACCCGTACTTCGACTTAAGAACCTTGAGGGACCCAAGATCGATACCCAGTACCAGGTGGGAACCCGCCTCCGAAGTGGTAGCGGATTTCTGCCTGGTGCACGAGTATACTCTCCAGAGAGTCGTGTCAAGATCCTTATTCTGAACACGTATGCGTTTGAGGAGTTCTGCTGAATTACAGGAAGGACCCGGAATCCAGACACTCGCTCGTACTAGCCTTTCTTTGCTACTCTCAACAAGAATAAACTTGCTGTTTTCGCAGGCTGGGATTTTTCCTATCGCTTTTTCTAGCCATTCTCGGGAAAAAGCATTGGAACAGTGCACCTTTACGATGCCGTCCACCACGCTTTTCCCCTCGAAAGTCGGCGCGTCTTTCGACTCACCGATAGCTTTCCAAAGATAGCTGTCAAGATAGTCTTGTTGCCCTTTGGACAGCAGACCATCTTGTTTGTCGGTATGTATCTCCACCGTCATTGCCTTTGCTGCCATTCTCGCGAATGATTCGCCAGACGTTGACGGAAGAGTGTCATTCGACATTTGAGGTCCCTTAGCCTCTGCCTTGTCAGGTTTGTCTGCCTTGGATTGGGTCGAGGATGCAGGCATTTCCGAATTCCGTTTTTCAACTTTCCTCTTCTTTGCCTTCCTCCTCTTCCCGGTCGTTGGCACAGACCCCGTTTCGTTTCCGGAAGAGCGCAGCGCTACAGAGGAATCCTCTGTTCTGCCACGCTTTCCCGTTTCCGTTACAGGTGTCGAAGTTGACGGAGCTTGAGTCCTTGCCTTAGCTAGTGCTTCGGCTTACCTCGCCTTCTGTCTTCTTCGTTTGATCTGCCTTGCGGTTAGACCAACACCTGCGTTCGACTCTCCAATAACTTCAGTCTTTTTACCGGTACTTACCTGATTCACACCAGGTTTAACCGTTGTCAAAGACTTACTCGGTACCAGAGATCCGTCTGAGTCTACTAAGAGATTGTCCGCCATCTCCACATCCTCCACAACTTGTTCAGTTGCTTCAGATCGTTTCGATGGCGGTGTATCGCCCTCACTCACTTGGCTCTCCATTGGCATAGCCAATGTGCCATGTTTCACCACTAGTAGTGCGCTTCCTCCGGAACCCTGGGTGTCAGTTCCGGTCATAGGGGAATGTGGGGTTCGGGCCTGCACATCCGATGCCCGAGCCGTCGATTGCTCGACGGGAGGATTTCCCAAAAGTGGGTTACCTCGTGCAGAAATATCCTTATTTAGCCTCCACATTAAAGAAAAGAAATGCATTTTATCCCTCCTGCCAGGTTGTCGGTACGGTACTCTTCACATAGTACTTGGGTGGCCACCAATTCCGCCGTTCCGCGGATGAGTGGATACCCAATTCCTATATGAAGCTGCCCTCTTAGTTCGTGGTAAGTTAATCTCCATAGAATGGGATTAACTCGCCACTTAAGCCTCATCCGCGCGGCAAGGAGACCGACATGACAAGTCATCGACGATTCACTATGCACATATTATTTGGAAGATGAAGCTAGTACAGAACATTTTTTATGCCGGTGTTTGGCTTTCGCCAGTCGTAGATGGTACATTTTGAGTCAGATGCATTAAGAATGGACATTCTCTTTCTTTGGACAAACAGATCTTTAAAAAAAAATTGGGAAGTTTACTGAGGAGTAATGAATCCGTACTCCACCTGTCCATCTCTATTCTTTTAAATTACATTTCTTGGCCTTAAGTGCAATAGACAATAATACCCGGGTGCGTGGAAAAACGTTGGGCCATCCATTTTAATATCCTATATATGTGCATGGACGGATTTATTCGAATTTTGTAGTATTTCCTAATATATTCTTTAAATTTCATTGTTTTGCGACGGCTCTTTCTATTTTTGGCCAAATATTTATGGGATGGTCACACTGTGAATCGTGTCAAGCAATGCCACATTCTATGCTGAACAGAGACATAAATCCAATGATTAGTCTCTGAGAGTAGAAAAATCAGTATGCAAGTAGAAGAAACACACAAGTTAAAAATCGCTTACAGATGATACCCCGATGATGATACAGGTGGGTATGTTGTTGTTGAAGTGGCTGAGTATTTCGACTGAAATTATCCTAATTAGTGACCAGCACCGTTTTACTACCACCGTCCTCGTGTGATGATGTCTTTTTTTTTAGTTTTTTGCTTCTAAGTCAGATCCAGTTAGTGAGGTCCAAGTATCTCAAGATAAATAATTGCAGTAAGAACGGCTTACCGAAGGATTGAAGTCGTGCCCTAGCTAGCTCTGGATATTCACATAAATAGTGGAAAAGACTTTCCTTCACCCCTTCCGCTTGACAGCTGCTGCAGATGGGATTGAAGAGGAGGTCGAGTCTGGCTGCATGATCCCCTACTTTCCAATGGCCTGTAAGGGTTGCAGGTAGGTATACTCTCTTCTGCTGTGGACGTTGATTATAGATGAATTTCTCTACATGCTGCAATGACCAAGGGTGTGACACATGCGCTCATATTTGGTGATCTACATGTTGAGGAAATATGGGAAAATTATATCGAATGTCATGCAACGAGCCTTGGGATAATTCTCGCACTATTTAACTGAAGATGGAAACTTTCTTTAATATAACCGAATCTAGGAAGTGATGCTGTAACCAACAAAGCCGTTCAGAATGCCTTACTGGTCATTTACTACTGTTGTAAAACCAAGAGAAATTATTTTTCCTTAGCAAGACATATTAAAACTAACCAAAAATTGCAAGCACTGAGATTCCGGCACACAGAAGTACTCAGTGCACTTGTAGCAATATCTCCCTTCCCAATCATGATAGAGAAGAAAGCTACCTTAGTAGCATTACGACTTTGGTAGTGCATATGGAAATCTTGACGAAATTCATAATTAATTCTGTAGTACAATTGTGTGAGCGTGCGAGTGTGCAATAACTCGGAAACAACGGAAATCTGGAGCGCAGATGAGTCGAAGCTTGCGAATGGTAGGAAGTGTGTATTGTCTTTGTGTGAAATAAGCGAGAGTCTAGTAGAACTTGCGGGAGCCTTACAAGCCGGGTTACAAAACCGAGAAACTGCGGATGGTATTTCAACGTCTTTTTCAGATTGTCAACAATAATATATAAGTAATATTATGAGAACAGTTTGAACAGTTCGAACAGCTTGAACACAGACAGTCGTTGAAAATTAAGGAGACCCTTAGCACCTCCCTAAACTCCCGACTCACGAATGCCGTTATCGGAGTTCAGCAATCACCTGTTGCAAGCGAAGAGCTTCAACTGAATCGCGAAACTCACGTTCTTCTTCTTAATTGGCGCTATAACCGCTTACGCGATTTTGGCCGAGTTTAGCAAAGCGCGCCAGTCCTTTCTTTCTCGTGCTAACCGGTGCCAGTTGGACACACCAAGTGAAGCCAAGTCCTTCTCCACCTGATCTTTCCAACGCAGAGGAGGCCGCCCTCTTCCTCTGCTACCACCTGCTGGTACCGCATCGAATACTTTCAAAGCCGGAGCGTTTGTATCCATTCGGACGACATGACTCGCGTTACTATGGCCCTATTACGTTCTGGATATTGTAGTAGGTTAAACTCCTACTTATCCAAAATCGACTCCGGCATACCCAATATATGTCCCACATGTGAAGGCACACCGCTCGACACTAACCACCTATTCACAAACCCTAGAAAACCTACTCGTTTAACACCCCTCTCATTTTTGAATGATCTATGCGAGTACACTGCGGCCGCCGTAGCCGAATGGTACCAAACCATTGCGTGAGTACTATTTGGAATTCAGAGAAAACGTAGGTTCAAATCTCGGTGAAACACCAAAATGAAGAAAAAGTTTCCAATAGCGGTCGCCCGTCGGCAGACAATGGCAAACCTCTGAGTGTATTTCTGCCATGAAAAGGCTCCTCATAAAAAACATTTGCCGTTCTGAGTCGACTTGAAACTGTAGGTCCCTCCATTTGTGGAACAACATCAAGACGCACTCCACAAATAGGAGGAGGAGCTCGGCCAAACACCAAAAAAAGGTATACCTACGTGCCAATTATATGCATGTGTATATATACAGGGTCCGCCATATAACTTTACGGAATTAAAAATGCTATGCTATATTTATTTTTTTTTCCAAACGGTTTTTTTTTATTTTGAAGTACAATCCTTCCGGTTAATGATGGAACACAACTTCATTCATATGGCTGCCTCGGCTAGCCATGCACCATCCTATACGATCGGTCCAATTTTTCAACACATTTTCGATTGTATGCGTTGAGAACGACGGTGAACTGATGTTCCTGGTGATTCACGAACACTCTCGGCCACAGCAGCAATATTTTCGGGGGTACGCACGGTTTTGGTCGGTCACGCGTTGGTTTGTCAATAAGCAACCCAGTTTCTCTTACTTTTTTCGCAAAGTAACGCACATACGCTTCATTCGGTGCTTTTCGTCTTCCCATTGCCGTACGTAATTTTCGTACACATTCTGCAACATTACCATGATTTTCAAAGTAATGTCGCAATATTTCCCACCATTCTTTGAGCGTATACACAACCATTTTCGTTCAGCGGAAGAATAAAACTAATTTTCTGTCAAATCAGATGACAGCTAAGTGTTACCATTCTTCAAATCCTAGTTCAAATCCGTAACGATAGATGGCGGGCCCTATATATAATATATATAGGAGTACACAAAGAACATTGCAATTCTATATGACGTTTTAGTATTTGCGCAGAAAATTGGGAAAATTTTGAAATGACAAATTTTCCTGCCTTTGAAAATATTAATTTTGGTGTATTCAAAAACAAACAGTTTTAATCGTGAAAAAACACTCCTAAATCCACGAAAAAAACTATCCCAATATTTTGAGTCGTATTTTTTCTTTGGAAAAGATTTTACAGATATCCAATTAAATTCAATATTGCCAATTAAACTGCACAAAAAATAGGTATACACATGTATATGTCAGATAAACTAAGGATACATATCTCAACAAAAAGATGTTTAATTATCTCCTGTAAAAGGTTCAGAATTCTCAAAAGTACAGCTGTACGAGTATTCATTTCAAGGCTAGATTAATATTTATTTCTAACAGCACTATGAGCATATTTTGCGTAGTGGTTTTGGCTGCTAGGTAAAGTTGAAATTATTTATATTAACAAATTGTGAATGTTTACTTTACTGTAATTATTTTTGTATAAGGACCTTGGCTACTGATACCTCACAGAAGTCCAGAGGAAGCATCCAATCAAATCAAATTTGACGACACATACTCAAAATGTCTTAACTTAAATGAGCGAGCCAAACGAATGCTGCAATATCGACAGCGAGCAAGAGATTGGCATTACACTCCAGAAAAGCAGCCAAAATAGCCAGGGTACCTATGTTGTGCATTCCGCAAATATACGCATTCATTTCAAGGTATACTCAGATCTGAGCAAAGTAGACACAGCACAGGCAACTCAATTAACTGAAAATTCCTATGTTATTTCCTTAAACTCGTCTCAGTATTTAGTTGAGGGAGAAAATATACGAAACCAACTTGGAAACACTCTATCGTTGTTCACTACCTAAATGTTGTTCCCCCAAATGTCTTTGTGAATATTTTTTGTTTCCAAATTCATAAAAATATCAATTAATACTTTCCTATACTAATAAATACTTGTTAATAACAAGGAATCAAAATAATTCATATGCACGTATTTCATATAAATAAAAAATATTAAACTTAAAAATCGAAAGTTTAGTTTTTCTTAACAATTAATTGGTGCGTAGACTTCTGTTAGGTGTTCGGCCGATCTCATCCTCCTATTTGTGGTGTGGGTCTTGATGTTGTTCCATAAATGGAGGGACCTACAGGAGGAGCTTTTCCATGGAAGAAATACATTCGAAGGTTTGCCATTCTATGCAACCGCTAATAGAAAGCATATTTCCTATCATTTAGTGTTTCATGCACGAAGATTCGAAGCTACGCACTCCCGAATGCTAGTTACAAACCAACTCAGTTGGCTACAGTGGCCGAATACTAAGAATACTTACACTAAGAATGCTTATAATTAAATATTAAAAAGAGAAAATCATTTGTAAAAATTGATATGCAAAAAGCATCACAGTTACTTTTCCAACTGATGTGAAATAAATTTCTGCATAACTAAATTGTGCTTTTCATCTCCTTTATTTGTTCTTCTTCAGCCTTTCCATTTCTTTAAAATACCTCTTGTGGAGAGCGTATAGTCTACCAAACCCCTTATAAATCTTTTTAACCTTTGAGTCTTCCACAGCATGTTTAATCGTGCTACACAACAAGCGTTTCGCAAAAGTTTCAGAAGGAAAAGGTTTCCGACATCTTAATTAATTCCATTAAATAGCTTATAAACATTACAAACTTACATTTTCGCCCGACGTAGTTAACGGAAAAATTATTTAAAATAGCATCACAATTTCCTTAGTTTCTATATTCGTGCTATCTACTTTTTCATCAAATACTTGAAGAGACTTCCCGGTAATTTTTATTTGATAATTTGCATTTTCTGTGTAGGAATCTTCTTTATTTATCAATAAATTATTTCTCTGTAACCTATAGCTTCCAAGCATTTCGGCTATTTTACGTATAGAAAACAAATATGCCACATTCCATTTAAATTAATTGTGTTAGTCCTTGAAAATTAAAACAGGTGATATTATCAAATGCGAAGGAAATTGCTGTAAGCAATACTAAAGAACAAAAATTTAATTTGTAAATGCACAACTATGCAAGGCAGTCAAACCGATTCGGGCTCGATTTGAAAGCTCTCTTCCATCAGTACAACGGCAACACGGTGAATAAGTCCGCTGCCGTAATGAAGAAAGTGTTAGGATTAATCTGGGAATTTTCCCTTCACTCAGAATATTTTGCTGAATATTTCTTCTTCCCAAATGTAAGAAAAATGGCAAAAGAATTGGGTCGAACCCAGAGATCAGCTTATTGAGTTAAAAGGAGACTAAAGTTTTATATTAAATTTTACATTACATAAAAAATTTATTTTTTAAACAAATTAGGAGAAGGTAAGCTATTTGATAAAATGAGTAAAGTAGGGAACTACTTGTTTGCTGTCTTTGACAAGGATGTTTCTTTAGAAGACATCTATATGCCATTTTATTGTTATTGACACAAAATTAGTGAACTAATTTTGAACAAGAAAATGGAATTGTGTCACAAAAATCTCCTAATTGTAGGGTTATTTGAGCGTAGACCTCAGGAGAAAAAACTTCAGAATCCTTATCCGTATTGTTTATTTCACCCTAAATGCACTTTTATTCCTTTAATTCTATTGAAATACATACATACAGATTTATCTGAGGGAATTAAGATTAACAGCGAAATTAATTAAAGCGAATCTATTCAAGGTGGTGGCATTAGCGCAAGAACAAGATTTTGTAAATTAGGAATGTCGAGGGAAAGAGAATAGAATAATGGAATGAACGGCAAATTAGTTTGTCGCGCATTCACAACACAACAACAACTTTCAGTCATTTCGTTTTGCTGGCATTTCTACATTAAAGGCAAAATCAAGAAGAAGAAATAAACAACTCTAATCACGCAACCTTCTATAGGTAGGCCTTGGTCTGAACCTTATTTGAAAGAATTCAGACTTATACTTTCAACTATTTCCAATTTTTTAATCTGTCTGAAACACAGGCGTCTACATTAGTAGTCATTAAGCCACAGATGCCTCTTTATGGTTTCGCGTAAAACATATTTTCGCCGACGCTTATTATGAAAATCTACAATCTTGTTTACATTCGTTCATGTTATTAAGGTAAGTTAGACCGAAATATCAACGACATTACAAAATACAGCGGTTGGCTAAGGATTGCTTTAAAGTTCACAACTGCAAGTGGCTAGCATTTGGTCAACAGTTTCAACACCTCCTTTAGTTTGTTAAAGTAAACTAAGTTATTACCTGCTATTTCTTGCTGTATTGCGGTCTACATATTGAATACGTTCTCTCTATGTAAGTAACTAAAGTATGGTAGTAATTCCAGTAAATGCGAAAGGTAAACTGAGCTCGGGCAGAAAGTGGCCCTAAATATAGAATTATGGAGTATTTTTTTCAGGACCAGAACATATCTTCCAGCAGTATCATTTTTATGCTTATTTGTTTACTTGAATCAAAATATGAGTCAAAAAATACAAGCCCCTACACATACGTTATTCCTGCAGAAAGGCGCTATTCTCTCAATTCGCTTTTCAACTCTTATATTAATGTTTTTGTTTATCCCCTCCCACAAGCGGACACTCACGGTTCCACAATTTTCGTCCGCTTATGGGAAGTGTCCGCTTATGGGGGTTGAAAAAAAACTCTAAGTTAAAATTACTATCCCTCCTCTTAATAATTTTTTTATGAGTTTTTATGGTACGTTCAGATTTTTTCATATTTATTGAAAAAATATATATGTATGTACATTTTCATATTGGGAACTATGAATATATTTACACATTTGAATATACATACATATTTGATTGAACATATTTATATTTTAGGCTTCAAAAATTCATATACCGTAGTCGGTCGTAGATTTTCCTGTTTATGTTTCAGAAAAAGGTTTTCAAGATGACATTCTAAAGTCTTAGCGTATTGGAATCCAGTAATATCGTCTCTTAGAAATTGCTTAATGCGACGCAGTTGTTCTAATGCTTCAGGATATGACTTGATCTGACATTCATCCTGGACACATACATGATTTGAGTCTTCGCTTTCTCCGTCAGATAATTCCTCAGTATTAATTTCGTCAATGACAACGTCAATATTATTGTCTTCTGTATTAACAACTTCGTCGATTAACAAAAGCTCTTCTGTATACTGACCTTGCTGATTTTTATTTAAAATCTTTATCAAAGCCGCTAGTGTCGATATGGGAATATCATCCTCTGCCTCGAAGTCAGAACATTCAAGCGGAGCTTTTTGAAACCCGGCTTTCGTAACACAATTCTTAATTGTTTCTGCCGTTACGTTGTCCCATGAAGATTTAATAAAAAATGTCAAAAGTTTTTGAAAGTCTGTCCATTGGAATGTCTCCTAATTTTGTCAAAATATGTTTGATTATATGGCATCTGTAATGACACTTAAAATTTTGTATTATACACTGATCGAGGGGCTGACAAACGGATGTTGTATTAGCAGGTAAAAAGATCAACTTTATGTTATCTAGTCTGGCAGCCCATTTTTTTATCAAGCGTTTCTAGCCACTCACACATAATTTCACGAGGCATCCAAGCTTTACGGTTTGACTTCCATTCCACTGGCAAACTTCCTATATTGCCTCTTTTAAAGGCGCGTGGGCATGCTGCTTTTCCGATAACCAATGGCTTTCCTTTATCTCCAACCATATTGACACACAATAGCACAGTTAATCTTTCTTTTGATAACTTACCGCCCACGCATTTTTAATTCTACAGAGCAAGAGTTTTATTGGGCAAAGCAGTGAAAAATAGTCCAGTTTCATCCGCGTTGTAAATATCTTTTGGGCTGTAGCTTAATAAAATATTTGGTAGTTTTTGTTTAAATTGCTGCACATCCTCGAAATTAACCTCGGAAGATTCCCCACATATTCTTTTGAAAGTCACATTATGACGCCTACGCCATTTCTCCAACCATCCATTTGAGGCAGAAAAATTTTGAATATCTAATCGGCCAGCGATTTCTTTTGCTTTTTCCTTTATAATAATACCCGATTTTGGTATATTTTGGCTTCTGGCCTTAACGAACCATTCGAAACTCAAATGGTCAATTTTTGAGCCATCCGCGTTTAACAACTTTTTCTTTTTGTTGACGTTATCTTCGCCCATCCATATTCTTTTAATATCTTTTATTTCAACTATTGTCTATCTACTATCTTTGTTGCCCGTGGATTAGAGTATCGCGTCCGCTTATGAGAGGTTTTTATTGTTTTCTATACACATTTGTTCAGTGATATATTTTGCTTGTCCGTTACCGAGAGGTCCGCGTCCGCTTTCGAGAGGTGATTAGAACAAAAAAAATGAGAAAAAGTGTCCGCGTCCGGTTATTAGAGTGTGGGGTTATTAGAGTGGAATTCGTTCTAAAAACACAACATAAAGCTTGGTTCCTCAGTTTTTGTCCGGTTATGGGGAGTGTCCGCTTATTGGAGGTGTCCGCAAGGGGAGGTTTCACTGTATATACAATATATATGTATTTATATTATTAAAAGCAGAGAATTAGACGCAATGTAAAATAATAAAATTGTTCTCCATTCCTAGTTTGAAGGTCCTAATTCCGCATAACAATAGATTGACTACCCGGGATAATATTCCGCGAAAACAAATAATATTTATATTTCGTTAATTGACAGATGTATCCTTAATTTGTAAAGCGATATGTGTACAGTATGAACTCAGTAAAAAAAAAATTAACAAAAACACTGATAACTGCACGCTTCTATGAGTGGGAAAGTTTACTTTTTAAAAGAAATTTATTCTTACGCATGCCAGTAATTTGTACTTTTTTATTACTAAGGTTTTTATAAAAGCATTCAAAATACAAAGCGATTACCAAGCTACGCTGAGTTTCTTTTCCAATTTATGCTTCCAATAAAGTTTTCTATAAGGCTTTGTAGTGTGAGAAATGAACTCGCTGGCTTACCATTACCTGTTTAGTGTCAGCTTATTGAAAACAAAAAAACAAGAAATTCAAGGTTAAATTTCATTTCGGGCCAGCGATTATCACAAATTCATATGCAGGCGCTGACCAGCTTTTTCCTTATAAAAATTAGAATTAGGCGATCATATATGGCAGTAGTACTCACATATTAGTATTGTGATGTGGAGGTGAATAAGCTCTAATCCAATTGAATAATTTAAAAAGTACTGCTTTCTTTAGCGAGATTTTTTAGACAAATAAGTATATTATACTTGGATGACGGAATCCTATAAACCGAATCAAAGTCAACACAAATTCTTCATTTGATTAGATCGAAATTTATTATTTGCCGCGGAGTGCGTCAAAGGAACTGGTAATACAGTCAAAATAGAGAAAAGTCACCCCAGATTGTTGTAAATGGTGGAGTATTTTTATGACTAAAATTGTGACCGTTTCACTGCCACTGCACTTATACGAGTATATACAACTACGCAAGCAAGTCAAACATACATGTACATATTATATATACATACATGAAGGCAAAAGTAAATTCACTATATTAAGTATACACAGTACGATAATTTGAATAAAAAAATATTTTAAGTTTTTGCAGTCAAATTGCCTGAGTTGTAACCGAGTGGGGTTCAATGCTCGGTAAGGACATGGAACAAGTAAGGATGAACATTTTTTAATAGTAGTGTCTTCTCACCGCATAATGGCAAACCTCTGAAAGCATCTGGCGTTCGGTAGGAATATAAACAGTGGATGCCTCAATTCTTTGACACTCAACACATTATAGGAGAATCTCAACCATATATGTAGATACATTCTTGTATATACGAATAAACTGAGCTTAAAGATCCGAGGAATTTTAAGATTACAAATAAAACAAAATTTTTAAGTAATGGTACAGTACAAAAAAAAAAATACCTGTCTACTTATTTTCTTTGGTTTCTGCCGGTGACTATTCCATGCTTATAACCTATTATTAAAACAAAATTTTAAGCAGCATTTTAGTGCGAATTATATTTATGAATGGGTTTGCTATATACTATAGTGATTTTTGATCGCAAACACCGATGGTGGCATAGTACTGCTTATGGTGATAAGCGCGACACAATATGGTATTCTTTTAACATTCCGTATAAAACGCTATGCTCGGTGTCACCTCCACCACCATCATTTTGCACCAACATACGATACATACTCGTACAAATGTATCGCATAAGGGTGCGCAAGGGCACCAAACTGAAATAACCATTTATGTGAGCGGGGGTGCATCAAAAACTAATATAAATGTTTAAATATAAAATTTTTTGTCTGAAACAACACTACACTTGTTAAATATTTTTTGTTGTCTTACTGAATAAGTTAACGTAATATAAATTTAAAGTTTTTCATGATCATAGATATAGGTATGTACGAGTATATGTGCTTATGTCGGATGCATACACATACAGGTATATCGAGCGCCATAGTGGAGCAGGTTTGTGTGAGATGACAATTCGCTTGATTCCTGGTTTTATGTCAAAATGTTAAATGAAAACTTTTATTAATATATCCATAGGTGCTATTTGGTAATCCTCGTCAGGTAAGGTAAATTTTTCGGCGCCTTGCTGCCATGAAAAGGCTTTCCAAAACCCGTACTGCCTTTTTTTTTGTGCACCATAAAACTGACTTAATACTATTTCCACTACTAGAACCATACCGAACATTCGAACATTACACTGTGAACATTACACTGTGAACATTAGCGGTCATTGTCTGGGAGCATAATGACTCCAACCCTGGACGAAAGACTTGGAACCATATAGTTAAACCACAAAATTCTTTTCCATTTAATGATGCATAAAAAGTTGTTGTAAATATACTTCTATTTTCTGTGCACTTATAGATTCTCCAATATGTGAAAAGATTTTGTCCTAGGAAGCCTCAAGTGAAATTGTATGGGAAATAAATTGTTTTCTAGAACATTTTAATACTTTAGCGACTTTCAAAATGTCATTTTGTTCGACCTTTGCAAAAAGGCGCCAAAACAACTCTTTCATGAGAAATTTTATCTTAAAATGTTCTACAAAATTATTCCTCGTAACATATTCGATCTCCTTAACTGTTGTTCTCTAAAATACGTATTTTGACTAATATTTCTTATATTCTACAAGCATTTAGGCCAATTATTGTGAACTTTAAATGGACATAGCAAAAAAATTTAACCAAAGTATGCAAAGTGATTTTGAGGCTTAACTATATGGGTCTAAAAATTCGGTTTCACAATGTTACCAATATATTTTAAACAGCTTGGCTCAAGTTTTCGCGGGGCAAATACAAAATTTACAAAAGTGGTTACTTCAGGTAGATAATTCTCTCTAATTTCTATACGTTACTTGTATTTGAAGTTGTTTCACTTTCGTAGTTATTGAATTTCAAGAATTAAACTTTTAATATTTTAGGAATGTGTTTTACAACAAAGAATTTGTATAATAAAAATAAGTTCTACTGGAAATATTTCTAATTATTGTTAAATTATTTAGAAATAAGTGAATCATAATTCCGAGTTCAACCTTTATTACTAGTATTTCTTATTGTACATCCCTTTGTGCCATATCCTTAAAAGTTCTCGTATTATATTAGTGTTATATAGGGAAACGGTCTTATTAATAAAGGAATTTTTGGGCAATTCCATTATTGCCGAAACTTTAAATGAATCAAATCAGATGCATTTTTTAAAGACACATTTTTATAAATAAAATATTCAGATTAATTATAAACCAACTGTGTGATTTGTCATTTTTAAGAGAAAATTTGACGCCCCTTTCGAAGTAAACAGTTCATCCACTTTTTGATCCACCCTATAGCTGCTTTATTGAACTGAACACAAATTTACATACATACTTACACGAGTAAGTGAACACATCTATGCAGGGAGGTATAGGTAAGTAAGTATGTGTACTCTTGTGCATGTATCTTTTCACAAATCATTTGGCTGTGTGCGACGCGATCTCTGCCATTGCTCCGCCACCTCAAACAGAGAATACAACTTTTATTACCCTGAAAAGGTTTTTTGTTTCCTTTTATTAATATCTTTCGATATTTTCTTTTAACTTTTCTTTTTATTCTTCAATGGCCTGCGCGTTTCCTTTTCCCATTCTCAGTTGTCTCGTTCGATTTCGCGTTTTCTCTTTGATGCCTGTGCCTGTATATAGTTGTTGGTGTTCATTGCATTTTATATGGACGAAGTTTAATGGAAAGAGCGACTGACTTCCTCGCTTCTGCCTTCAACTTCAATGTCGCCTGCGCCAGCTCACCCCAATGGCAGTTCGGTGAGTTGGTTGTTCGTTGAATGGTTGGTTACTTATTTTTATTTTTTTGATAGTGTATTCCGCAGTATGACATTTTTGTGTTGAGCACAGTATGAGTAAGAATACCCTCAACCAAAGAAGCGAAATTCGAAAGCGAAGAACACAAAGAAACGAATAAACACTCTAACATGCAATATTATGAGAGCACGGCAAAGAGCACTGTCGGCGACATCGAAAGAAGAAGCCATCAGCCGCCATCAGCCATCATCATACCACCATCGTTAGCGTCATCGTTTTCAACCTGGTCTACATCTTTTTCGTGTCCAAAATTGTGGTTGCAGCTGTAGTGCGTTGTGTAAAGTGATTTGAGCGAAATTTTGTCTTGTGTCTGCTTATCAGTCAACAGCTGGTGATTATGGCTTTGATTTGGTTGGTGTCTACCTAAAGGTTTATAATTTCTGATTGTCCAGCCAAGGGACGTGCTTAGTTTATTAGATTCGGGAATCAGAAATCATACCCCCGCCTCTGGTGACAGTATCACTGAGTATGGCGATATGCATTAAGAGGAACGAACTCGTTCTTAAACACCCTACAGCGAAGGCGTAAGTTGAATGCTCGTGCAAACGTTTGCTTTTTTTAATGTCGCTGATGCTTTCGTTTTCCTTTTTTATTCGCGTTTGTCGATTCTCATTCGTCGTATTCGTGCGCATTATCGTTTTGTATCTTGTTTCGGCAACTATGATGCCACCACCACTGCCATGTTCCACATAACATCATGACTGGTGCTCGACCCTTCACTGCTGCCGCCGCGTGTTCGCGTCAACATTTGTATATGAGGCGATGTGCTTCATAGCAAAAGAACTTGAAGAAAGAGCATTGCCATCGAGAAATTCGTTTTCTGGACACTTTTCACCGATGAGATGTGTGTGAATGAGTCCTGTCGCCGTCGCTGATTTTGCCGTTGCGTCCTCGGCTGCTGAGCTCGGGTCCGTTTGATGATATCTGCGCCTTGGAAAAACCAATGGTATCAAGCCACACGCAAACAATGACCTGAACTCTAGTGAACTCAACCGATTTGAGTGGTCGCGCTCTGCTTTGGATGTGGCGATAATACGCAATCATTCCAACACATGATTTTGTGAAAATTTAAATTAACAAAAAAAAAAAAAAAAATTTAAAAGAGTGATTCATAAGTGCTTCTGAACAAATTCAAAGAAAAATCCTATTGAATCCACTTTCGCGTAACTGCCTGTAGCAATTTCTTATCACTTTGATGCCATATTTTATCTGCCGGCTACGGATTTGATAAGCAAGTTGTAATCATCTACGAATATTTGTCAATTGCCAATTGCCAATTTCAAGTAAACAAAGGGAAAGTACCAATCAAATCCATAACCAAAAATGTTTAAAATGTTTGAATGTGAACACCGAGAGTACGCGATAATTCGTTTTTTGTTTGTTTGTTTTGACTGTTTGAAGGTTTGTTGCCCTACAATGACCGAATACGCAGCTCAATACAACGAGACTAAAAAAAGAAATCAAGGAAAAATCAGATCTAAATAAATAACATTGTAAAAAAAGAGCAGCACCAGAGAATACCGGCTTCGTTCTAATTGGCAAAGTAAGAATCCGTACGGTATTACGTATGTCTTGACTTGCCCGATACCTGAGTGTATTTCCAACTAATTTGATGTATTATTTCAATTGTGTCTGTGTTGTGACTTTGATACTATTACGTAGAGGTATTTTGTTACATGTAATTAACTGGTTGTATGTGCGAAAAATTACGTGAAAATATCACAGGCAACCAAAAACAAAAGTGGCAATTTGCGATTTGAGTTTCACCTTACCTTGAACTTTCGTATTCAAACTTTATTTACTTTGTACACGCTTTGATAATTTTAGGCGGCAAAGACTAAACATACAGATAATGTGGAGCAAGAAAAGTGAGAAAATACGTCTTATGTTTAACATGTTCGAAATGATATTTACCGAAATGAGTTTCAACAAAACGCTTGGTGGCAGGTGAGTTGCACAAATACATTTATATACAATCGCACACAGACATTCACTGAATTTGTAAAACCGTGCACCTGATGCTAAGAACTTTGGATTTTTCGTACAATTTGGATAATTAATATTTGCAAATTGCTTATAGGCTGAATGCAAACTTTATTTAAATGCCGTGATACGCTACCTAAAAATGTTTCAATTACTCAAGACTGCTCGAAGGTGTTGTATAAAAAGGTTTATTTATTTTGTAGAATAATTTTAAGAAATGAGCTCGCTAAGTTTGAAACCATGTGCATGTATATGTTCACACATACATATAAACGCACAAAAAAGTATAAAACTGCGAGGGGAATCCGTCCATCCGTGCACACTATTACTGATATGCAAATTTCTTTGAACTAAAGGCGGTTGACATACGAGTATTAAATGCACATTTTAAAAATTTCCAAAAATGAAATAATACAAATGTAGTTAATATCAAATTCTGGTATGCCCATTTTTAAATACACATAATTGAAAAGCTATTACTCGAACTTCATTTTGTGTAACTTTTATATGAAAGGTTAGAGAACCATGTAGAAGATATCGCACCCTAAATACAAAAGGGTCACAACTCAAAATGTACTTCTGCTCAAATATGAACGAGACGTTATCAATAAAACGGTCCGCGGATGACATATGGCAAAAATAAATTTTTTGTTTTTTGGTAGGACTGTTATAAGCTTACATGGCAAATTTCAGCGTGATATGTCACATAGTTTGTTTTCTGTGCTACTGTAAACAAGTCCAGCTCGAGTGTGGAAAATTTTGAGTTGTGCCCCTTTTGTATTTAGGGTGCGATATGTATTTTGATTTCTACCCGTCCGTCCGACTTAGCATTCTCGAATCATTAAACTATAAAAAATAATGCTTTAATGACTACGACTATGGCTCTCATAGTCTGGAGGTACACAAGTATCCAGTGGAACGATTTTGGTTATTGGACATTATTTTGAGTGCAATGCAAATCAGAATGGCTTTTTAATAATAATCAATTTGTGGAAGCAAATGCGTAGGAAAAACTATAGGTTTTTCCCATTTATTTTATATTGCCACTTATTGTAATAAATATATTCATATGAAATGTTTTAATAACCCTCACAAATATTATTTTCCCCAAAAGGGAATAGCTATAATAATTTTCCGACTAATAGAGGTGATTTAGGACGAGCAGGTCCGTTAGCAATGACTAAGCTAATGCAGTAAATTTTTTGACGTGCTATACCAAATGAAGCCGGCGGCCGCCGTAGCTGAATGGATTGGTGCGTGACTACCATTCAGAATTCAGAGAGAACGTAGGTTCGAATCTCGGTGAAAGACCCAAATGAAGAAAAAGTTTTTTTAATATCGGTCGCCCCTCGGAAGGCAATGGCTAACCTCCGAGTGTGTTTTTGCCATGAAAAAGCTACTCATAAAAACATTTGCCGTTCTGAGTCGGCTTGAAACTGTAGGTCCCTCCATTTGTGGAACAACATCAAGGTGCACGCCACAAATAGGAGGAGGAGATCTATCAAACATCTAACAGAATTGTACGCGCCAATTATTTATTTATTTTTATACCAAATGAAGCCACTTAATACGAGAAGCCTTCATAGAATTTTTACCCATAGAATGAGACACTAATATTTAGGCTTGTTCGAGTAATAAGTTACGTATATGTATAAGTTTTTCCAAATACATTTTTCATTTTTATATTACAACAAACGAATAGTCGACTGCTCCACAGTGTTACTTAAGGGTACCCGGTGGTCTAGAGCACGAAAATTTCACCTATTTTCATGATTTTTTTTTTCGCCATTAAAATTTAAGGGGGGGAGGGGGGGTAAGGGATAAACGCTAAAAAAAAAAACACTTTTTTCATGAATTTATTGTAGCGAAACGGTTCAAGTCAGTTTATTAAAAGTTGTTGCATATTATAACGTAATATTTCAAGAATATTTGATAAAATTTTCATGTAAAAATATTGCAAAATGAGCGAATGACAGCACATTTACGTAGACGTCTTTTCAAAAATACATTTTGCAGTAGTCAGCATATCTCAGCGTAGAATCATCTGAAATCAAAAAAATCGAATAATTTAGTTAAAGTATGAGTTAAACTTCCCCCCAACGTTTATTTTGACGATTTATTTTCATTTTCAGCCATTTGGTAGTCGTTTGAAGTAAAAAGTGATTTTTGACGAAAAAATGCCGCCATTTTGTAGGTGTAAAACCACCTTAATATACAAAAAAAATGGCGAAAAAAAACGTTTGGGGGAGGTTTTTTATATGTAAAATATGTGTGCAAAATTTCAAAAGGATCGGTTGAGTAGTTTTCAAATGCCAATGACTACGCACTTTAAAAAAAAAGGTTCGAGAAAACCGCGTTTAAAGTTTGTAAGGGACTACGCGCGCAACTGCTGCGTCTCGGCAGATGTTTGAGGCGGCTCGGCTTTATGCTCTATAACTTAAAAAGTTTTGCTCGGATTGACTTAAAATTTTAACACGGTATTTTTGAAATGTTTTACTACAATAACATGCAAAAAAAAGAAAATCGATTTTTATCCCTTACCCCCCCCCCCCCCCCCCCCCTTAAAAAAACGATGTTTCAACTTTTCGGGCTTATTAGTACGTTTATTGAGCGTACAAAAAATTTTTTTTTTTACTTTTGAAACAATATTTATTATTATAAAAATGCCGCTGAAGATGACCCTCTCGAAAGATCGAACCCGGACGGCGTAGATGATTTCAAGACTTCTGCTCATCTGAAACACAAAATTCAAGAAGATTCTTAATCAGAAAGAGTGCAGTTATGGTTGGAACTAGAACAAATCGAAAAAAATGAAAAATTGACAAAATGGCGAACTTTTGAAAAAAAGTTCGTAAAATCGGGTTTTTTTTCGCTAGTTTTTTAGTTTAAAAAATAGGAAATTATTGAAATAAAATTATAATTCTAGTTGCGACGAAAGCGATACATGTTGTGAACAACATACCTGAATTCGGTTCAATAGTTTTTTTGTTTTCATCCCCGTCTTGCCGAAAAAAGTCGTTTCGAAATAAATGAGTTTAAAGTTTGAGGTACAGGAGCGCGCGGACCGCTCTCTTCCTAGTTAATGGGCTGTAGAAGCTATAACATTCAGAATTTGCACATCAAAGTTTCATAGTATATTCTTAAGATACTTTCGAAATATCGAAAAAACAAAAAAACGATTTTTTGAAAATTCTAGACCACCGGGTACCCTTAAATAGTTTTTCTGAAGCAAACGTTGGAAGTAAGGAATGATATTGTATATTGCATTGATATCAGAAACGAAATATATATGTATATAGGCTCTTCAAGAGCCAATAAAAGCCAATTGTAAAAAATATCTTCTAAAATTAAAAATTGATATTTTATCTGTTGGTTACTTCTAAGCTCTAGGGCAAAAACGCCACTAAAATAAAACTCTCTACGTCACTACACCGTATGTCACCAAGTAAAAGCCTCTCTTCACTCGCTTTCCTTTTTTAATTATTGCCAAATATGTAAAATTTCGTAAAGATCAGAGGATAATGCAATTTTTTGTGCTATATAAACAATTGCTTTCATCCATTACGGTTGAGTGAGAAAATATTGTTTAAGCTCGGAAGAAAGCTTTTCAAATTTTAATTGCAAAAACGATTATGTTTCTCTTATGATGGAGATGATGAAATATATATGTATGTGAAATATCCTACATGGATTGAAAATGTGAACACTAAAAATTGCGAGCTTATAAAAACTAGAAGCACTCGAAAAGCGGTGTTCCCACGGCAGTAACAGAAGAAATAATAAGACCAAAAATTCCATAACTTTACACATTATCCTAAAGGATTGAATTGAAAATGATTGGATTACATTGAGCAAAGTTCATTAGAATTTTTACTTCGTGGGCTTTAGGCCCGCTGCTTACAAAACCGAAGACAGTTTTTCAAAATTTAAAATGGCGGAAAAAAATAATAATAATAAATGGATAATAAATGGGATATCAGACCAAATCATTCTATAAAGCCCATGCGTGCCCATAATCATAAATTTTGACATTTCAATCAGCAATGCTTTGATAAAACAAATCTGTACTGATATATTGCACCATTTTCGTAATAAATATTCTATCTTAAAAGTGGAGTGGCACATAAATTCAGTTCACATTATGCTTATAATGCTTCTAGTGTTCATTTGTTCTAACAAGAAATCCACAAATACATTCTTCACCAATATAAGTGAGTCATGAATAGTGGAATGCTTTGCAACTAATGAATGAATGAAAACGTGCCGGCCCATTTTGAATTGAGGTCTTTGATAAGTATTTAATATACGGACCCACAATGACAACTTTCAATTAAGTAGCTGACAAATGAGGGAACGTGACCATTCTTCTGCAGTTTTAAATGTAAAGGTGGCGGTATTCTTTTCGGTTTAACGAAATGTGGCTCATATTCAATATTTATTTAACATTGTCTTAACCAAACGGCGAATTTCATTACTTCTGGCCAAAATTTCCGAATATAATGATCTGTAGGCACTTGTCTGTCTCATTTGTACAAAAAGCAGCAATATACAGGGTTTGATTGAAAAGTAATGAGCCTTCCCGCGCGGAGCGTCTGCCAAGCGATCAACCGAATCGACTGGTGGGGGAAAATGATAGTTAGACCTTCCCCTTCCACTAGAAACCGGTCCCAGTTCGCTGGCAACAGCGGTGCAGTCAACATCGCTCCGCGCGTGAAAGCTGTTTTAAAAGTGTGCTAGGATTTTGCAGTGGCGAAAATGCAGCGATCGTTGGAGCTCACCGCCTTCCTCTGCACCTCTGCATTGGCCAAGATGGGGGTTCCGGTGCTTCCTCACCCTCATTCTGAAAAGAAAGCTGAAGGGGAGACGTTTGGACTCCATCGAGGCGATCCAAAAAACTGGGACAGCCGAATTAAACGCGATTCCGGCGGATGAGTTTCAAACATGTTTCCTGCAGTGGAAGGACCGCTACCAGCGGTGTATTCACGCTCAAGGGTCCTATTTTGAAGAATATTAGTTGTATAAGCCAAAAGGTTTAATAAAACTGCTTAAAAAAAATAAAAAATAAAAAAAAATAAGGTTCACTACTTTTCAATCGAACCCTGTACTTAGCATAACCCTTCAGTCATTTTGCCTATCGTTGCGAAATCAGGGAGACGAAAGCCGCAGTTTTTGCCGCTTTTTTTTATTTATAGTTTATTTAATAATTTTATCGTGTTTTAAGCGTTCATATATAAATACCGCATACTGAAATACATAGTTTTATGTTGCACTCCTGTAAAAAACTGCCCTTAAACTCAGTGCACTACAGTTAATGAAACGGTGCCATTCACAGAGAGGATACGTTTTATAAAACTCCTTGAAGAAACCGTTTATGTCAGTCAGCTCTGACTTTTCTTTGTTAACCCTGAATCCCTTATCGACTCATTCAGTTTTTCTGCGTAGAGGCTTCTCAACATTTCTTCAAAGTCAGTTCCGTCCAATTCACTAGATTCGAGGTCCAAGACATCCGATTTGCTTTACTACATATAGTCAAACAAAAATCAGTCAACTTCGTGTCAAATTTAAAGATAAGCACCAAAAAATACTTACACTTATGCTAGTTATCCAAATACTTAAGTTTATTCTTCAAGTTGCATAGGACGTTCGGCGTCCATGGTTCGCCAATGTTTCGCGGAACAAATTAAGAATATAAATGTAACGCATTTCCGAGGTTTTAGTAAGATTGCGTGGCGGCCTTAAAAGATGCAGTAGTCCCTGCTTAATAGAACATTTGAAAACACGTTTTTGTTCAGTAAATCGATAATTTCTTAAATTCAAATCGCGTTTTTAATGTTTCAATTATATATAATATATACATCTTACTTACAGGGAGCGCCATCTTTTATGTCAGTATGTAAACGCTGAATAACTTTGCCATTTACCAACCGATCGACTTCAACATTCATGTTTTCGATATGTCGATTCAGTACAACTTCAACCAAAACCCGAAATGCTTGACAAGGTGATGACAAACGCAGAAAAAGATCGTAGTTTGTGATTGCTAATAAATGTCGCCACTTGATTGATATTGTATTCAAAAAATAGTTTTAATAAATTGTAAATAACCAAACAAAATGAAAATACCTCACTTATACAAATCAGTTTTTTTGTTGTTGAGAAAGTCGAGATATCGGTTTTCAAGGTTTTTCAGCACCACTTTGCGCTACAGCCCAAACGATTGTCCAGTTTTCGCTATTCCAGTCCCCCTTCTATGCTTAGAAGAACCAGTTTCTTCAAATTCTCTTACCAACCTTTGAATTGTCTACTCATTCGAGCGACTATTACTACCAAAAAATATCACGAATGTTATTCTTACAGATCGATCACTTGCGTAATACGTTTGAACAGTTTTGGGACTTTGTTCTAACGTGTAAAATCTGTCTACTTGATAAAATCGGCGGAAAATCGCCGAACACGCAAAACACTTGTCTTATTTATACCTCTCACAAACAAACTAAACATGCTATATTGCTAAAACCGTGAACTTTTCTTTGAGACCAGTGTACCAATGTAAAAACCAAAAATAATAATAATCGAAAATCAAATGCACGTAGCTCGCGAAGTTTGAAAACTTCACCTTAATTTTTGAACAAACCTCGTATATAAAAGTTCAGTGTAAAAGTATGTAGGCTTACCTGCTATATCTCTTATAACAGCGTAATTTTTTATCTGGCTGAGGACTCACGGTACAAAACAAGGAGAATTTTATATTTCGTAAAAATATAAATTAAAAAAATAAGGTAAATGCTTAAAAATAGTAAAAGGTAAAATAAGGTAAATGCTTAAAAAGTAATAGTAAAAGTGCGACAACATACGAGTACTATCAATGATGGGACGAGTTAAGGCTACGAGATACAAGCTGGCTCCTAACTGTGAGTCTTTATCTAGTCTAGGTCCTTATTGGGAAGGATATAAAGAGAAGAAATTTGAGCAGCACATAAGCCTTCCTGAGGACAAACTGAAAGCATTCTCATAGGTAAGATACGCTTGAAATATGGCCCACCGGCTACAGTCGCTTTGCGACCAATCCCCGGAAACACCAATACACATTTTTCTTGCATGCGGTGCTATTGCGAGAAAAAGGCCTAGTTATCTCGGCCTGACACTGCCAACCTAACCTGGGAATAATATTGATATATCACTTCTGTCTTTTCCAAACTTCATAGCGAAGCAAAGCGAATGGGTCTGGTGGTGAACGAGGACAAAACGAAGTACCTCCTGCCATCAACCAAACAGTCGGTGTGTTCGCGTATCAGCCCCCACATCACTGTTGATAGTTATGATTTCGAGGTTGCAAGGGACTTCGTTTATTAGGAACCATCACTAACACCGATAACAATGTCCACCTTGAAACCCAACGGAGAATCTATCTAGCCAACAAGTACTACTTTAGACTAAGCAGACATTTGAGTAGTAAATTCCTCTATTGACGAACAAAACTAACATAAGGCTCTCATCATGCGACATCTTATCGTGTGGCGCAGAAGCATGCGCGATGACAATATCGGATGATGCCTCCCTTGAATTGTTTTGCGATAAAAATTCTGCCGAAAATTTTTGGATCTATGTACTTTGGCGACGGCAAACATCGGAGGCGATGGAATAATGAGCTGTATGAACTTAACGATGATGTAAAAGCTCTGGCTCTGAAAGTATTCGATGCGGTAGCAACTGGTGATAGCAGAGAAAGAGGAAGTCCTCCTCTGCATTGGATAGATCGGGTGGAGATAGACTTGGCTTCGTTTGGTGCGTCAATCTATATGAAGAAGAAGATGACAATTTGTCAAAGTTGTTGCCTTGTATTGTCGATCATAAATGGTCGCCGTAGCCGAATGGGTTGTTGGATAACAAGCATTCGGTCTCCGGAGTACGGAAAGAAAACTTTTTTTGTACTAGCGGTTACCCTTCGACAGGCAATGCCAAATCTCCGAGTGTGTTTCTGCTATGAAAAAACTCCTCTTAAAAACCATTTGCCGTTCGGAGTCGGCTTAATCAGTAGGTCTCTCCATTTGTGGAACAACAACAAGACGGCCAAACATCCAACAGGAGTGAACGCGTCAATTACTTATTTTATTTGAATTACCTTAATGTAAGCGGAAATGTGCTCCAAATTTAACTTTTACGAAATTCTACAAATAATTCATTGATAATAATATATGACTATTTTATTTAAGAATTTTAAGGAAAAGTAAATTTGTTTGTATGTTGATATGATTTATGACGACAACAAGCGCCAATTTCCAGTCGTCTTTCAGAGCAAAACGAACCATAACCTGTGCTTACTAAAAAGGCAAAAGGTAAGAATTTCAGGCTCAAATGAAATGGTGCAAAACTACGCCACTCGCAATGCATAACTATTTCACGGACTACCTGCTAAAACAAAATATTCTTATTTATGGCACTACCCGTCCAATGACGTGCTCACTGTGGCATTTATAAATATTTTGGCTTCAGTCTGGAATTAACCGCACGACTAGGCATCGACAAGGCGCGAAACGGCGAGAAACATGCTAAGAGCAAAACATAAGTTGACGTACTGATTGTGAGACAAACAGCCAAAGAGTTAAAACAATTCACGAAAATCTTCTTTGAAAAGTACCTAAAATTTTCTGATGGACAACAAAGAACGACAATTTGAACGTTCACATGAATATTTCCATTCCTATATTTTCGTTAATTTTCATAAGAAATGATCGAGTTTGAGATGCACGGTAGCGCATTGAATAGTTGTTTTGACGGCTTTCTAACTTTTTGTTACCTTTGTTGAAATTCAAAAGTGCGAAAGGGTAACAACTGTGCATTACATCACGCATGTTGCGAACTGTGGCGAATGGTGCAAGCTGCATGCTACAATTTTTAATGTTGTGGCAGCTACATACAGTGAGGAAAAATTGAAAATTTTCGTAAAATTGTTACGCTCCAGTTGTAATTAGGACGAAAGGATACTTTAGCAAGAGTTTTATCTTAGAATATGAAAAAACATATTCACTATGAAAGGCAAATAGTTCCGCCGGTCTTTCTACGAAGAGAAGTCAGTGGGCTTGAATATGATATAAATAAATGTTTAGTTACATACTCAATTCATGTGCGTATACATCTATATTTGTATAAATGTTTGTTCACATATTGTGGATACTGAAAGAAAGTTCGACTGCTCATCGATATGTTGTGTTAGTGTTTTATTTTATTGTCGACTCTCAATATAAAGATGTTTCACTTTTAGGCGCTTACAATGTAATGTAATAAAATGGTCATACTTACTACCCCTCGCACATGCACACATATGAGGGTGTATATACATTATTTAATTGTATGCATATGTATGTACATATATGCATGTGTTCACTTATAACATTGTATTAGCGGCAAGCTTCAATAAAATCTCAAATGAATACATTAGGCTTGGTAAATGAGTGACTGCATGCAGTTGAGCTATAAATTAATTGCTTCCCAACCAACGGCTGCAATAAGTCAATTTTTTTCAACCGACGCAGTGCCCCCTCTGAGTCATCCACATGCATTTCATTGTAAAAGCAAACCGTCACGGGGGGATACTTAACAAGACACTACAACTATCATCTTGGTAAAATAACCAGAAATGCGAGGAAAAGTGCAGAGAGAGAAAATAAAAATTATTTACATCATTGTTTATTAGTAGTACGATGAACTAAACAAGTCTTTAGAATTGACTAGTAGCTAGATATCGAATGAAACATGAATGAAATGACACTTGCCAAATTAATAATAGAAATTTGCGTAATTAGCAGTAGTAACACCCACATTTTCAACAAGGTAGTTCTTAAGGCTTACGCGAATTTGGACAGTGTCTAGCGTGCGGATACCGATTTAATAGTCAAACTATATTAAAATACAGAAATACGTATATAAATTTGTGCGGTGAACCCAATATGAATTAGTAATGTGTGGTGTTTGGTGTTTCTCTGTATGGGACTATATGAATGTACAACTACACCTATTGAGTTGATTAGGTGCACCTTTGCTCCTGTGATAGAAATTTCAACATGTTTACCAAAACGAATACAGGAATACAGAAAACAGGTTTACCGCATCAAAAATTTCTGAAGTTATTACAGAGCGCTTTTTATAAGTTCCTTTTGTCCCTTAATCGTTTGTTGAATTTTGCTAGCCTTTTTTAATGCTTTTCATTATTTTGAAAATTTTTACTTCAAGTTGACGATTATATCTATGTTAAATAAATCAATAAACTGGATAGCTCTTTTAAAGTGCACTACTCTTCGAAAAATGACGAAATGTTTTAAAAATAAATGAATTAGTCAAGCGTGAGTTAGACTTGTCAGCATTAGCGCTAATAACTTATTTATTTATTTGAAGAAGAACAAAATATAAATATTGCCCTCCTTTAAATATCGTTATAAATTATTATTATTATTATTTATTAGAGCAGTATGAAATATAACACTAATTGATAGAGTACACTAGCTACTTAGGCCTACGGTGCTATTGTATTAAATATTACTTTATATGCTATTTTACACGTATAGAAAATTGTTAAGCTTTTTAATTCGTCGATATTGGTTTAAAAGCTGTTGATTAGGTTGGTATCTTTTATGAAATTGAATATTTTAAGTACATTGTCTACGGATATGTTTTTTAGGAGTTTGGAAGGTTGTGTGGAATTGAAGTGGAGTTGTCTTTTGGTGGACAGAGCTGGGCAGTTGTCAAGGATGTGTAGTATGCTTAGGTTGTTTCTGCAATATGGACAAGCAGAAGGGGGTGTGGATGAGAGGAGGTGTTCGTGAGTTAGTTTGGAGTGGCCAATTCTTAGGCGGGTGAAGGTACTGGTTTGCGTTTTCGATGGTGTAGATGGGAAAATTGATTTTTTGCATTCTGGATTGAGGTTAGTGTAAGGGTGGTTGAAATGAGTCCAGGTATTGTGTTGCTGTAAGTAGAGGTAAGTGATAAGCTTTCGGATGTCTTTTTGCATGAGGGGGTTGAACGTAGTGACGGGAGAGAGGTGTAAACGTTTGGCTGCAGAGTCGGCATATTCATTTCCGGTAATACCTTTGTGACTTGGGGTCCATATTATTTTTGTTTTACCAGCTTTTTTTATTAAATGGTCGCGTATTTGGGAGATTATTTGATTGCTGTTGTGAATATTGTCCAGAGTCTGGAGGACAGAGAAACTATCGGTGAAAACTGCGAACTTGCCTTTTGCATTAGATGCGAGGGTTACTGTCTTCAGAATTGCGACTGATGAATAGATAGAGCTGTAACTTGGGAGTCGACCACCTGTTAATAATTTGCCGGTGTCATCAATTTTTGAATTCGAACCGAACTACGGCCAATTTCAGCTCAAGCCGAACCGAAACCGAACCGGAAATAATAAACAAACAATGATTTCTTAATAGTCCAACCACTTCTATTAATAAAAAAGCCAAAAGGGTACATATGTTTGAGACCCATTAGTTTTTCCTCGTAGTAAATATTTGTAAAACCAACAACAACAAAATAATTTTTAGCCGCCTACATTTAGGAAATTTTTATAATTATAAATTAATATTATTTTTTACTTAGTTGAATAATTTAAAATTAATGTAAAAATATTAGCCCACCGACATTTTCACCTTTCTACCAGTATAGAGCTCACTCACTGAAAAATTGCTCACTAGCCACGATGGCGGAGTAGATGAAAACAATTTAAAACAAAAACGTGTGCTTTCATACCAGTAGTATAAAAATAAAAAAAAAAAACGAATAGTTTATTAACGTTTTAGACAACGAATCGATGGTTTTCGATAAAAGTGACATAATTCAAAAATACAAAATACTGAGGTGGGCCAGTTTTCTAGATAATTGACGCGCCAATTCGATCACCTGACAAAACGACACTAACGCCATCTCTCAGAATTGCTTCAAGATTCGCTTATGACGCTTTTCCAGATAAAAATATATGAACTCTGTAGTTGATTTTTGCTTTTAACGGCAAAACTCCGAATTTTAGTTAATTTTGAGTTGTGTCGCTTTTCTCGAAAACCATCGAAATTTCAGCCAAACCGACACCGATTTGAGATTTTGTGGCCGAAGACACAGTTCGGGTTTTCTCTAAAGACTTACATTATTGAAGTATGTATAAGACTCACAAAACTTTAATTTCACAGGATGGAACAAAAACAGGATGCAGAGTATATTTTGAGATCGCTATCTCTCACCAATTTGCAAAGCGCTCGACCTTTAAGAGGCTTAATATAATATCTGACGTAAAATATCAGATTTTGTAGGTGCAAGTAAAATGCAAGTAAATTAACCAAACTCGTGCATATTTGAAGAATAACCTTGCACTACAAACTCTTCGGCAAACGTGTTTCACAAAAAATTTTAATTTAAACATTCTTTGCATATTTATAAAGAGCGTTCTTAATACTTTCAATTCCATAAAAATGTCTAGTTCTGTGGCTAAAGGAGATATCCCACTGGACCCACTTGTAACCTCGCACTCTTTTCCAAATAAAGTTGTTTTAATATTATTGGTGGTTGTCTGTTGTTAGCAATTTATTCATACGATTATACATACATATACATATCTGCATTTTTGTATCTGTAACCTTTTATACTGCGAATACATTCTTCAAGTTTCGATTCGCAAAAATTAAACCATTTAACTATCTAATGGAGTAAATCCACATTTCAAACTTAGCAATGTTAACTCATTGGTCTTTTTAGAAACCCTTGTCCTGAGTATATGCATGTATGCACTTATGAATGTATCAAATATGTAATACGAGTACATTCCCTGTGTTGCCATATTACCCTCTGTCTGCTTTCATGATATTAACTGCACACATGCATTTATATGTGTATATATGTATGTGAATTCATGGATGAACGAACCTTTCTTTGATTGCCTTTTACTATATTCCTTCTTACTTTCCCTTATCAAGCACTGGTATGCGCATGCGTCGCATTTACGCTCTACCTCGCTACTGTTGCCAATGCTATGTCAATTTTGTTGTTGCTGATGTCTGATGCGTATGTTTGTAGCTGTGTTATACGCAGCCATTCGAAAAGAGGCGGAGCTTATTCTTGACACAAAGTGGCTATTGAGGCGAAGATTTCTTTTGGCTGTTTTCTGGCAGATTGGCAGTGCCGCCGACGCAACTCTTTCACCGGTGGTGAGTTAGGGAGGTATGTTAATGTGGTGAACTCATTGAATCCAAGAGTCGAGTCTAGACAATTGTGGTGTCATAGCAGTTATAAAGTGTGAGTACGAATGGTACACTGCTGCAATAAGAAACTGCAGCGAATTGTTGCCAATGAAAGTATTTCGATTTAGTAGAATTCATTTTTCATTTAAACAATAATATTTTGGTTGACATATAGGTTGAATTATTGCTGAGAAGCTCAGACAGGATATTTTATTTTTTCAGTTGATTTCTTGGTCTCATACTCAAGACCTATTTGGTTAACTACGTTTTATTCAAAATCTAATAATGCCATGAAAACAACTAACAGTTTACAACAAAAATCTTTTTTTCTTTTCTTAATATTCACTTCTGCAGACTTAGTCAAGTGAATCAAATATTAATTTATTACTTGTTCAGGCAACTTGTTTTCATTTACAACTAATATTGAGAGGAGATGATACTTTTAACAATCACTTTTCTTAGACCTTAATTAAATTATGAAATTGTTGAAGTGCCACTCTGGCACTCCCCAAGAAGCATTAAAGGCGCTTTCCGGATAAATAAGTTGTGCGATTCCCTTTTAAGAACTGTCAGGGGGATACCGATGACCGGGTAGGCGATCTCTGAGACCAACTCAGTCCCCTTTCAGGCAAGCTCATCAGGACTTTTGTTTCCCTTTATGGTCCTATGTCCTGGAACCCAGATCAGAGAAATGTTACCTGTACACCCAAACGATTTGATCTCCTCCCTACAGGAGTTCACTAGTTTGAAGCTGCACCATCGAGTAGTCAGAACCTTCCTCGCGGCTTGACTATCCGAGAAAATGTTAAAATGTCTCTTGCTCCCACGTTTCCTAAGCATTTTGCAAGCCTGCAAGATAGCAAAGACTTCTACCTGAAAAGGAGATAGATAAATTGGCCGGATTGCACTTTGAGCTGCGATGGAAATATCGTAAAAGTCGGTGGGAAGTAAGCGCAAAACGACATTGAGGGCAGCACTGGGGCAAGTTCTACATGATCCGGTGATGCCAATACATGCACCATCCCCAGTTTAGTGATGCTATAGCCTTTCCGAAGAGCTTCCCACCAAACCAGACATGTGCTAAAATTGTCACACCACTAAGATGTACATCCACAGCACGACCTGAGACTGGAGTCTCCATTTTTTGCCGAATATAGATTTGCACGAATAGAAGGCTTTACTTGCCTTCTTTATCCGGTTTTCAATGTGTAGGTTTCAATGGAGTTTGGAGTCAAGTATCACTCCAAGATACCTAACTTCGGAGTCAAGTATCACTCCAAGATACCTAACTTCTGATGAAAGTGGGGGAACGTTAAACGGTTGTTTAATTTGGGAAGTCTAAAGTGTGAAGGCTCATATTTTCTGGTAAATAGCACCAGCTCTGTGTTGTCAGAGTTGACTCGGATGCCACAACTGGCAGCCCAGCGGCTGAGTACAGCCAGTGACCTTTCCAAATCTCAGCCAATCTAGTGACTTTAGCCCCTTTTGCCACCGCATTAACTCCCTTGTAGCTAAGCAGGGATGAGATCCAGGGAGAGATAGGTCTTTGCACCTCTAGTCTATTTAACGCAGTGACAATTGACTCCGCCCTAATGTTATTACAAGCACTCTCTAACCTCTGAAGGCCGCGAAAGTGAATTGTTTGCTCTCCAGAGACTCGCTGCAACCTCGTGTAAGTTTGTTTCTGTGGGGTTCCCCTTCAGGTAAGTATGCTGCGCTGGAGATAAATTAGATTCGAACTGGATAATCAGCCAATCTTTCAAACACCTGTAGGATAAATGGGGTAAGACTTATACGCCTGAAGCCTTTGGCCGAGTCGTGACACCTCTTACCTTCCTTGGCTATGAAAACAATCCTCGTTTTCCTCTAGTTGGTGGGGACGTGATTAGGAGTGATACGTGCCATGAAGATTTTGTTTTACTTTCATAAGCATCACAGGCAAATATCATCGGAGATGTAGAGGGGGAAAACTATTGACTGCCCATGGAATTACCCACAGGATATACTTCAGGGAAACATCGAGTAATCCTACCTGTCGACAATGTCATGTGGGAAAATAAAATTTTCTCGAAAATGATTATTTACCAGGAAAGTCAAAGATTCTTCTGGAGGATCAGCCCACTACCCATCTTCCCTTTTTACAAGAGTGCTGCATTAGTGGTCCCTCGAAAGGATCTTGTTTCTCTCTCCTTGACGGACTCAATGGATTCGCAGAACTCCTTTTTTGTATTCATTGAGAACTACACGGTAAGTTTAAATGTTTTTAGTTTGGTAGATTTCATATTTTTGAGTGACTCTGAGCGGAAAATTGACTCAAACGCAAACGAAAAATATTTGACTTTAATCAAGTGAATGGCGCGACACATATTTATGTCTATAAAGACCCAATGGTAAAAACAAGCGGCGAGTCGAAACCAAATTATAGTGTTTTTTATTTTCGTCGGTCTAAATGTATTTCCATTGTGATTTGTATTCATTGAGTTTGTTTGGACTTAATTTGAATTAAATAGAGTTTTTGTTTTTGTCTCATTTTAATTTTTTTTTTAGAAAAATGCGAGGATTTTATGCAGCCAGCTCTGATATTTCGACGATAGTTGCTGTTAGTACAAAATGACAAGTTCGAACTAATAATATGTCCTCCAACAAAGTGGTTTAGAATTAACCGCCTGGCAGTTGGTGATCCTTAAAATATATCCTGATAATATGATGTATCAGGCATCGGATAAGGCCTGAAAAGTGTTTCTTTGATATTTCGTGAAATAGTGTATGGTTTTCCGGTGCCTGAGGGTCTGGAATCGTATCGCACACTCTCTCCAGTGCTCATTTTTCTGTCATTGCTCTGTGTCCCATTACGTAAAATTTTATCTCAGATTTGTTATGTCTCTTTTGTTCCTATGAATGACACTGTACTGCAATTGGTAAATATTTTATATTGTATTTTTGATGTATTGTGGTACTCGAAATGAAGCAGCCTACTATTGAAAAGATATCTTTTTATTAATTTCTTCCTTTTTATTTAAAAAATTAGTTTTCACTCATTTCTAACTTTTAATATCAGCAAAAGAGTCACAACTAAAATGCAGTCAATACGCAATGCGTGAAAATTTTATGGAAAGAGTTAAACTTAAAAAAATATAGTTTTCATCTTTTCTCAAATGACCTCTTAAAAGCCTTTTCTTCTCAATAAGCGACATTTTATTTTTTAAAATATTTTATAACCACAGTTTTTTCGGTTTGTGAAAATGGTAAATTTTGTGTGCGGTATGGTCTTCGGTGAGATAGTTGAACATGAACATCCTATTTCCTACTGCTTATTTCTTATATTTTGAGTCTTATACTTCAAAGTTATGTTAATTGAAATTCACACCACTGATAATCATCCCAACTTTAGTCTATGATATGCCGCAAGGATTTCACAAGGCAAGTACTTAAAAAGTTATCAACAACTTGAGGATTCTGAATGCATTTTAACAAAAAGTGCAAAAATGCATTTACGAAAACAGAATATATAAAATTAAATGAATTATGATAAATACTTGGTTTCTACTGAAGGGAAAGTGACTAGTAGCATTTTTTAATCACATACACCAATGTTTGGATATATAAAAAGTACAAATCTTGCCGTTTATTACCTGAATATTTTTTGGCTGTTTGATGTATTTTTTGATTTTGAAAACCACTGAGCCCTGCCATAACATTATTTATTTAAACTCCTTATCCGTATTACTTCAACGGTGGTTCGAAAATTTGTATGGTTAAACACTTTTAAAATTCGAATGCACTGTTTCTGCCTTTTCGTTTTTTCGCTGTATTTTTCAATATTTCTTCAAATTGTAGCGAAGCCTAAATGGAATATAGGTTCATGCTTGAGCCAACGAAGCTGTAGCAACTTTGCAAAGAGTTTCAACGATACCAACCCACAGTGCTTGGCCTCTCTGAAACCAGATGGGCTGATTCGGGAGAAGCCAAAACATCAACAATAGCTGGTTTTCTCAAGTAGATAACCATCTCAAAGAAGAGAGTGTTAGATCGGCTTTCGCGACTTATATAATGGGAAGCGCACTCTGAATAGAATCATCTCGATTATATTGCATTAGGAAGCTTACTATAATCCAATGTTATGCACCAACGAATGTTGCAGATATCGGTGTCAAAGAAACCCTTAACAGGGGTGACATAGTTATTCTCATTTCTGACATGAACGCACAAACCTTTCAAAGCAATCTTTGTCTTGAAGAGACGATGGGACAGCATGAAGTACGCTAACTGAAAATGAATAAATGTTTACCAACTTGTATTCCAACCATAACCTTGTCATTGGTGGCACATTTTTTAACTAAAGCATGTTCACAAAATTACATGAACTTCAGCTGATCACATAACCGAAAATCAAATTGACTACATTGCTATAAGCCTGAAGTGGCGAGGCTCCCTTATGGACGTACGCAATAAGCTTGGTGCTGATTGAGCAAGTGATCATCATCTTCTCATTGCAGTAGTTAAACTCAGTGTATCAGCGGTCATACGAAATTTACGGAATTGTTAGGCACAGCTGTAACCACAGACTTGCAAACGAATGGCAGCGGATCAAACATACCTTAGTAAAATCAGCGAAAGAGCATATCGGTTATAAAGTCAATAAGTGGCAGTGTAAGACATCTGAGCATACATGGAATTTAATAAACGAAAACAGAATAATGATAAACCTCTTAAGCAGTGCCAGGACTACATAGATCGTCCAAGTCAACATTACAGCAGTAGCAATACGTGTACCAATTTGGGTCGACTTTTATTAAGTCCTTTTCGAGATACACGCACTTACCCCTTAATTTCTCCGCAAATTACCGTAATATGGGAGGTGAGCGCGGTTGTTAGGCGACATTTCCCATTTTCAAAAGCAAATAACCTCGGATAAAGAGTAGTGTGAGCATCAACTTTCATTCTATTGTATTACTATTTGCCCGCGATATCATGGACACAGAAGGACGGACGTATCATTAGATATGGATAATTCACTCCTATCATTATATTTGTTATAAATATGTATGTATGTATTTGTCTAAGTCGATTCCAAATTTAATAAAATAATTTAAAATTATAAAATTTTCGAATAGGACCTATGGTCAGTGATAACATGCTAGACTGGTACTCGTATAGATTGCGAAAATATGTGTGACGAAATAGGCGACAACATTTTCTTGCAAGCCGCTGAGGTGCGTTCAAAAAGTATCGCGAATATGGTGTTTTTTCAAAAACTATTTATTTATTCATTAATATCTATTTTGTCCCCTTCAAAGTAATCCCCATGAGATATTATGCACTTGTGCCAACGTTTTTGCCAATCTTCGAAGGACTTCAAAAAACATTTTTTTTATCTTGTTCAGCTCCTCCTTCGATGCCGTCTTTATCTCGTCAATGGTAGCGTAGGGTCCTTCTTTCATGGGTCTCTTCAGTTTCGGGAATAAGAAAAACTCACAGGGGGCCAGGTCTGGGGAATACGGTGGCGGTGGCATCATTAGTGTGTTGTTTTTGGCCAAAAAGTCGAGCACATGGATATGTGAGCAGGGGCGTTATCGTGATGCAAGAGCCAACTTTTGTTCTTCCACAAATCCGGGCGTTTCTGGCTGATTGTTTCGCGCAAATTGCGCATAATTTGCAGGTAATATTCCTTATTGACCGTTTTACCCTGTGGCAAGAACTCATGATGCACAACGCCCCTGTAAGCAAAACTTTTACATTCGACCGAACTTGGCGCACTTTTTTCGGTCTTGGTTCGTGCGGCAGCTTCCATTGAGATGATTGAGCTTTGGTTTCCAAGTCATAACCTTAAACCCACGATTCATCACCAGTTATAATGTTCTGGAGCAAATTTGGGTCGTCGCGGATAGAGTCCAGTATCTCTTTAGCAATGTTCATGCGATGCTACTTTTGATCGAAATTGAGCAGTTTCGCCCAAATCATTGAAAAATATCGAATGGCTCACAAAATTTGATAGAGATTTTTTGATCCATCTTTTTGAATAGGTAAAAATCGAAGACGAGCCGAAGCATGTGCAAGCAAAGCAGCTGTCAACAATTAACTGAACATTCAAAATGGCCGAACTTGTCGGCATGAGTGAGAGACATAAGTACCAACATATTTTTTTTTTTTTTTGTTTTTTGTTTTTTAAAACTTTATTTTGTATTCTGTTTATACTTACAATTCTTAGAAGACATTTTACAAATATTTGGTTACATTTAAGAGTGGCTTTGGTTTTAGTATTAAAGGAATATTTCCAGTGAAATATCCTTTCTAATAAATAAGTTCAATATTTTATAGATGTCTCGTGGACGAGCTGAATTGGTTTTTTTCTTTTCAACCTTAAAAAGACACATGATGGTGACATGAGGGTAGAGGCCAGTTCATTTGGGTGCGATTGAAGCCGATTTCGGTATTTACTGGTTACATTTTGTATTTCCTCTTTTATTGAAGGGATGTCTAAGTCCCGATGAATTTGGGCATTTGTCACGTATTGACTAGGGTGCGTAGAGTCTTGGACTGGAAACGCTGCAGGATTTCCAAGTTTGAATTTGACGCAGTACCCCACAGTTGGATTCCGTAAGTCCAGACTGGTTTTATCACAGATTTGTAGAGGATAAGTTTGTTGTCCATTGAGAGGGTGGATTTGCGGTTTAGCAGCCAGTACATATTACGAAATATTAAACCTAGAGCTTTCCTTTTTGTAAAGATATGCGTTTTCCACGTAAGCCGTTTATCCAAATGAATTCCTAGATACTATTTAGCACTATCACAATGCGGAATTGGAATACGGTTTAATTTGATTTGTGGGCAGGTGGTTCTTTTTGTGGTAAAGGTTACGTGTTGAAATTTATGTTCGTTTACTTTCAACCGCCAGCTCCGGAGCCATTTGGAGATTTTATTTATGCTTATTTGGAGCATATAAGAGGCTTCCACGGGATCCACTGCTGTCGCCATAATAGCGGTGTCATCGGCGAAAGTGCCAGTTAGTACACCTTTTGTGGTTGGCAGATCGTGTGTAAAAATAAAGTACAGGATTGGACCTAATATACTGCCTTGTGGGGCCCCAGCTTTAATTTGTTGGAAATTGGAAATTTCATTTTCGTAATTTACGTAGAACATTCGTTGGTTTAGATATGATTTAAGGAGCAAATAGGCATTTAGTGGTAATTTCTTTTTTATTTTAAAGAGTAGACCTTGGTGCCACACTCGGTCGAAGGCTTGTGATATGTCCAACATATCGCTACAAAAAAATCCAATTTCGAAAATACGTAAAATGTGAAAATTCAAAATTCGCGATACTTTTTGAATACACCTCGTATACTTGTATTTAAGCAGAATTAAGAAGACAACTAAATATTTGGATGTGATTGAGCAAATTGGCAAATATTTAGTTTGTATGAGCTAATATCGAAGATCAGGAGAAATATTTGTCATTGAGAAGAAAATGATTCAAATTTTTAATGCTATTTTGTATTATCCTAAAAGAAATTTGTATGGCATTAATTTGTTTATTTATTTATTTATTTTATATGATCAGTGATATAATAGTTTGTTAATTTTATAATTTAATTAATATATGTAACCCTCATGTAATCTAAGAAATAACTGATAATAGATACAATTTTGCGACTCTCTAAAAATTCTGGAAATACGTACACGCCCCGGGAAATATAAGTTTGGGTACGTTCAGAGCTTACACACGTTTTTAATTGATTAAATGACAAAATATATCGTTATAAAATGGGTTGTACACAAACTAAGCAAAGTGCACAAATTCAGTATCAAATCGTTTATTTGAGAGGTTCTTCATCAGATACGTGAACGGTTGCACGGTCCGAAGAGTCGGAAACGTTCAAGAGAAAAATTCTGCGAAATATTTAGGAGCTTTTGCTTATTGGAAGTAGCCAATATCCCACATGATTGAACGATAACCCGTGCCTTACAGTGCCAAAGTCGTGTCGTGCGAGCGGATGGAAACGTATAATTATGGAAGAAGAATGCCCTTTTTGTGTCGGAAAGACCAAGTGGGGAAGAAGCGCACGAGAAAGAAAGGACTGCGAATTTTGTTAAGCTCAGTAAATATAATATATGTAGCTTAGGTATCTATTACGTTGTTAAAGAGAAAATAGTTCAATAAGTTCCATTTTCCTTAACTGTGTTAATTTGGTTCTTTCATAGTTTCCTAACACCCGACTAGAATTACAGTGAGGCATGCCGAAAAATCAGTAAGGCCCGAATTAGGCAGGCCTTACTGAGGCACGCCTCAGTATTACCTTAGCAGGCCCACGTTAGGCAAGGCAAAGATTGGCATGTCAGAACAATACCTGATTTGGTTGTGGTCACGAAAATCTGTGGCAGTGTCTCACTTAGGTATAAATTGGAATCCCTAACTGATTTGTAGAAGGGCATCCGGAGTATGAAGTTCAGTTTTTCGAACCTGCGCCTAATGAGGCAGATGTGTAGCGATACCTTTCGGGA
Source organism: Anastrepha ludens (assembly GCF_028408465.1). NCBI lineage: Eukaryota > Metazoa > Arthropoda > Insecta > Diptera > Tephritidae > Anastrepha > Anastrepha ludens. The sequence goes on from NC_071498.1 coordinate 77,188,484, forward strand.
CTTGGGCCTAGTTTGGCTGCCTTATGAAGCGCAAATTTGGAATGCGGTCGGCCTTATTTGCGCCTAATCACCGCCTTACCAAAATTTTTAGTCGGGCAGATGTGCTTCATGAGGAAACATTACAACGACAATTTGTTACAAGTATAATAAAACATTCACAAATTTTCAAATTAACGAAAGAGTTCATAAATTTTATGCCTAGAGAAAATTTTTTAACTGTGGTTTTAAAAGTATTTAAATTGTAATTTACTATCTTTAGAACTATTAAGCGGCAACTGTAGGCAAATTATTTCGGGAGTGACTACCATTCGGTAGGCCCTGGGCTTAAAACGCACTGTCAGCATGTAACACCAAAACAAAGGCAAATTGGAGAAGGAGCGCGGCCAGAGACCCAACAAAGGATGTACGCACAGATTATATGATATACATGTATGTACATACTCGTACACCTTCAGAGCTGTTAAAAATACATAGCACTTAAGTAAAATGTCTTTTATAAAAAGTAATTGAAATACAAATATGTTTTTGCTGAAAAGTTTCGAATATGAAGGTCATTGAATTTTGGTATAAGAAAGTACAAGCTTGAAGTGGCGCGAAAATAGTTTTGATTTGTACCGGATTAACTTTTTAATCCTTCTCTCCTGCCGATAAGTGCTACTTCGGACTAAGAAGGCAATTGAGTAGTAAAGACTCCTCTCAACGAACACAACTAACAATTTATAACGCTCTTGTAAGACTCCACAAATAACTCTTCTCTTCTATATGTGGTGTGCGTCTTCATGTTCCTACACAAATGGAGGGACCTACAGTTTCAAGCCGACTCCGAACGGTAGTACAGGGTGGCTGATGAAAGCCGCTACCAAAAAAAAATTGAATAACTTTTTTTCTTTTTAAGTTATCTGTTCCATTTTTGTTTTAATTTGCAGATTGATCTTTAAAATTTATTAAAATGGATAACTGGGACACGCAAACAAGAATTTGGATAGTTCGCCGCTATCACGCACTGGAGTCCGTAGTTTTGGTACAGAGAGAGTACAGGCGGATGTTTGGCGGCGATCCCCCGAGCAGATGGACCATAATGAGACTGGTGAATAATTTTGCTGAGCAAGGAACAGTCGCAAGAAGGCCTTATCATCGAAACCCACCAGTTCGAACGGAGGAAACGATCGCTGCTGTAGCTGCAGCTATACAAAGCAATCCAAGGGTTTCAACAAGAAGCTTATCTGCTCAACTTGGTGTCAGCCGACAGTCTTTGCAAACAATAATGCACAAAGATTTAGACTTATTTCCCTACAAAATTCAAATGGTTAACAAACTAAATGCAGCAGACTTGCCGATTCGCTTGGAATTTTGCCAGAAGATCCTGCAAATGGTGGAAGAAGACCAAAACATGTTAAACTGCCTTTTCATGTCTGATGAGGCCCATTTCGATTTAAACGGCAATGTGAACAAACAAAATTGTCGAATATGGAGTACTTCTAACCCACAGATACTCCACGAGACGGAATTGCATCCTCTTCGCGTGACAGTGTGGTGTGCGGTTTCTTCACGCTGTATTGTCGGGCCTTATTTTTTTGAAGAAAATGGTCACACCGTTACGGTTACTGGAGACCGTTGTTTGAAATTGCTGAAAGAATTTTTCTATCCAGAACTACGCCGAAAGAGAATTCCTTTCAACTCTGTGTGGTTTCAACAAGATGGGGCAACGTCTCACATAGCCCAGACTGTTATGACAGAGTTGCGACGAAAATTTCCCAATAAACTGATTTCAAGAAACTCCGAATTTCGTTGGCCCCCCAGGTCGCCTGACCTTACTGCACCTGACTTTTTCTTGTGGGGTTTATGTAAACAAGAAGTTTATAAAACAAAGCCAACAATTTTGGATGAACTAAAACAATCCATTCGGGCAACAATTGCGGCTATTCCTGTCGCAACTCTCAAAGCAGCAATGAACAACTTTTTACTAAGATGCCGCACTTGTGTCAACGAGCATGGGGGGCATTTAAATTCAATTATTTTTAAAACTAGTTAAGCTACATTTAATAAAATTTAATGACCTTCAACTAATTAGAAAAAAAAAAATTAATGAATTCCATACACTAAAAAAAAGTTATTTGAGTTTCTTAATGTAGCAAAATTCATCAGCCACCCTGTATTTTTATGAGCAGCTTTTTCATGGCAGAAATACACTCGGAGGTTTGCCATTGCCTGCCGAGGGGCGACCGCTATTAGAAAAATGTTTTTTATTAATTTTGCTTTCATCGAGATTCGAACCAACGACCTCTCTGTGAATTCCGAATGGTAATCACGCACCAACCCATTCGGCTACGGCATCCGCCATGCCTGTCTTGGGCGATGATAATATCCGGAGAGGCGTTACTTAGAGTGTTTGAGAGACAGACTCTGCGGAAGATTCTTAGGTTTTTGCACGTTAGCGACGGCGAGTTCGCAGGTGATGGAGCAATAGTGGAGCGAATAAAGATCCAGTAGGGTTTATCATTTCATCCGAATGGATACAAACGCTGCGGCTCTGAAAGTATTCGATGCGGTACCAGTTAGTGGGAGCAGAAGAAGAGGAAAGCCTCCTCTGCTATGGAAGGATTAGGTGGAGAAGGACTTGGCTTCACTTAGTATGCCCAACTAGATTTGTTAAGCTCGGCCAAAATCTCGGCCTAAGCAGGAACCACGCCAATCAAGAAGAAGAAGAAGAAGAAGAAGAAGAAGAAGAAGAAGAAGAAGAAGAGACTATATGGATGACTTAACCTAACAAGTGAAGCCGTTGTTTTTTAATACCCCTTCATATTATTATTATAATTATAAGGGAATTTAGCCCTATAACCATGGATTCAGAGTATTTCTCTCAATAAATATATCTAAATAAATAATCCTCAATAAATTTTAGTATTTGTCCTATTTTATTAAGATTTATTTCCTGCCGCCTTTGTATTATATAACCGCCGGGCGCGATATCAGCGCATGCATACAATCTTTAAAACGGTTTAGGTTAATGATACCTATCATCATTGACTTTGATTACGATAAACGTGGTAGATTGTCTGACCATAACTTTCTTTGTCTTTCCTTTAATTCTTGAATTATAGGGTTAATGTAAGTAAATATTCGAACTGTTAATTATTTAATTGTCAAATTCGCATTAGTCAGCTATTTATTTCCCTTTCTTTAATACGCTTTGTGTTCTCCAAAATAAAAACTCATATTCTAACCAAGAACCTTTCGAGAAACAAATAGAAAATTGACAAAATCTGTCCTAAGCCGACGAATGCGAATACAGCATAGAGTATCAGCATGTAGCATAGTTCAAATAGCTATGAAATATGAATTTGTAGTCCAACACCACTCCCAAATCGAAAGTTTCAGTAAGAGCGATTTACTGAGACAATTTCCATGTTAAGAAGTGGGGAAAAGAGCGTGAATTGGAACAGGAGATATGAAATTATTTATTTGTATATAAATTGAATCTAGTTTTAAATTTTCAAAAAGAGATGGCTTAATCAGTGTACATAGTGGCAATGATTATTATTATTATTTTTATTTACTTATTCATTTCATCAATTAAAGTATAACTTAAATAGATTACTAATACTAAAGCTTAAATATAATATATGGTAAACAATACTGTGAGATACATTAGTCACAATTCAAAAAGTGTATCTCCAGATTAAGTTTTGATTTGAAAGTCTCTAGTGAGTTAGGGAATATATCCAAATGTTTGCATAATTGGTTACACTGTCTTTTACAATTTGCAGAGTCCTAGGTTACGAGTGGGACAATTAAAGAGTATTAGCTCCAGCAAGAAGTGACATTTGATATGATTCGTAACTATGTCCCTTATAAACATTACCGATGAAATTTTTCTCCGCATTTTTAAAGTTGGCAATGCTAACAAAAGACATCTACTTTTATATGCAGCCAAACTGCAAGGCCAACGAAGTGAATGAATAGCAAATCTAGTGAAACGTTTTTGAACCTTCTCAATTCTTAAAGATGAATCCATATAGAATGGATCCCAAATGATGCTGCAATATTCGAGGTTTGATCTCGCAAGAGAAAAATACAAATTCTTCAGCGTAGAAATATCTTGGAACTCCCTTGAATTCCTTATTACAAAGCCAAGCATAGATCTAGACTTGGCAATCATAAAGTCTATATGTTTAGAAAACGACATTTTCGATGTAAATATGACCCCCAAGTCTTTCTTTTCATCAATTTTTGTGAGGGTGCTAGTGTCCAACGTGTAATCGAAATCAATCGTAACTTTTCGTCTACTGGCATGTGCTGGCATTTACCAGCATTAAGAGGTAAGGAGTTATCATCACACCAAGCTTCCAATCTTGTTAAGTCTTCTTGAAGTCTTATGCAGTCTTATGTTACGTTCCTACCCGACTGTAAATTTTCAGTTCACCTGCATACACATAGTAGAAAAAGTCTGCGTTCACCTATGCAAATATTCTTTGCATTAGAAAAAGTTCAAAACAATAAATATTTCACAAATTTTTTTAATGAGTTTTATTTAGTTCACTTAAACGTAACTATCACACATATTTCGCTACCAATAACAAAATCAAATTTAAAATGAGATCACATAAAATTAAATAGGCCATTCAAACTAAACGGAAAAAGTTTGCGTTCACTTCAATAATAATAAAATAAAAGGCTTAAGATCATAGAATTGTTTTAAAATTAATAGCTAGTTGGATATCCACGCCTTTTTATGACTTCTAGAAGGCGTCTTTTCATTGATCCAACTAGTTTGGCTGTTATTTCTGGACTTATGGCTTCCCATTCCTCTTTAAGCGCGTTCTTAAGCATTTCCTTGCTAGTTATAGTACGCTCTCGTTTTTTTTTTTTCTAGAACGTCCCATAAGTGCTCAATGGGGTTAAGGTCAGGTGATTGTGGGGGTGTGCGAAGTTGTTTTGGAACATTATACAACAACCACAACCTAACAATCTCTGCTGTGTGTTTCGGGTCGTTGTCCTGTTGGAAAACAAATCTTTCACCGAGTCCCAGTTTGATTGCACTTTCTCTCAAATTCGTTTTTAAAATATCGAGATAATCATGTCTGTTCATTATCGACTCAATAAACTGTATATTTCCAACGCCCGAACTAGCCATACACCCCCATATCATGGCACCTCCTCCCCCATGATTTACCGTAGGTACCAGATTTTGCTTTTCAAGTGCCGTTCCGTTTTTCCTCCAAATAATTTTACGACCTTTTATCCCAAAAATGCAAAACTTGCTCTCATCTGAAAAAATCACACTATTCCAAAACACAGGTGGCTTGTTTACGTATTCCTTGGCGAAAGCCATCCGCTTAAGTCGATTTACTCGCTATATGAAGGGTTTTTTTTGGGCCACTCTGCCATGACATCCGATTCTTTTTAGAATTTTTCTTACTGTATCTGGATGTACTTTCTTTTGGTATTTTACTTCTATGTCTTTTGAAATTTGGCTTGCTGTTACGCGTGAATAAGACTTCCCAAGACTAGTTATGTTGCGTTCTTCTCTTTCCGTCAGTTTTTTTGGACGCCCAGAACGAGACTTAGACTCCAAACAATTCGTTTGCTTGAAGTTGTTTATTGGTCTTTGGACCGAGGAGTATTGCCTCCCAACAATTTTCGCGATTTCACGATAGCTCTTACTATTTTGCCACAAACTTACAATGATTTTCCTTTCACCAATATCTATTTCTTTTCGCCTTTGGTACATAGTAACAAAAAATGTATTTCTAATATCAATTTTTCCCTCTTTAGATTTGTTCTTAACGGCGTCAACTACATGAATGATTTAAAATTAAATTTAACGTAATTGCCATGCAAATAATCGTCACTATTCGAAATGAACGCACACTTTTTCTGCTCAGCCTATTTAAGTAACTGTACTACAATCCCGTTATCTGAACACGACGCAGCTCAAACTCCAAAAAAGTTTGTACATACCCTCTATGAATAATTTTCTTGGAAATAAGTGAAAAGAAATAACTGAGAGTTGTAAGATAAACACGTTAAATTATTTTAATACTTTATAACACTGGGTGAACGCAGACTTTTTCTACCATGTGTATATCAGACAACGTGATGTCTCGAAAACGTTTGGAATGTCATTAACAAACATTAAGAACAATAGTGGCCCAAGATGGCTACCTTGAGGTACGCCTGAGGTAACTTTGATGACATCAGATTTTATGTTATTTATACGAACGAATTGAGTTCTATCTGTTAGATAAGATGCAAGCCACTTGAGTAAGCTAGGATGAAGACCAAATGAACCCAGCTTTTTAAGTAGGATTCTATGGCTGACTCGATCAAACGCTTTCGAAAAGTGAATATGACATCGCATAGTTGGCCTGTTTCAAATTGGTTTAAGACATAATTTGTAAATAACCCGAAATTCGTAACAGTAGATCTACTCTTAATAAAAGCCGTGCTGATTAGGCGATATGAGATTTGAAATTTGGAAGAAAATCAAATCATAAACTAGCTTTTCAAAGAATTTAGGTATGCAAGAGATTTTGCAGATATGGCGATAATTTTGGACTTCCGACTTGCTTCCAGACTTTTGTATCGGTATGATGAACGATTTTTTCCAATTATGTAAGCTAGTGATTTATTGAAGATAATTGTTAATGGTTTTGCTAGCGATGTAGCACAGTTTTTTTAGTAATATAGGAGGGAAGCCATATTCTCCAGGAGTTGGGTCATTTGCCAAGGCCGAAAGGCTCCTGAGTACATCATTAGTTGAGAACGGGAAACCTTTATTTGTTCGTGAGCTGTTAAAAGAGGTATCTTCTATTCCGGTGTCGGATTGACAAACATAAACAGATCGAAAAAAATCTGCAAAAAGGTTACTAATTTTTTGAATGTCCGACAACGTTTCCCCCAAATAATGCATTTTTTCTGGAATTTCAGTGGTTTTCTTTTTACCGTTAATGAACTGCCAAAAAGATTTACAATTTTCTTTGATACCACTCTCTACTTTAGATATGTAGTTCTGATATAAAAATTTGTTCAGAACAACGAATTCTTTTTGCAAACGATTGTACGCTTCATAAAGTTTTGCGTTATATTCAGATTTGCGGTATAGTTTGTATGCTTTGGTTTTTTTTTTGTTAAGATTAATGAGCCTAGAATTGTACCAGGCCGGTTTGGACTGATTTTTTGCAGACACTATTGGAACAAACATATTAATTGCCCTCTCTAGTCTTCCTACGAAATCATCATACATCTGTGATAGTACGGGTTTGCTTAAGACAGTTTGCCAATCTACCAAATCCAATAACCCCGATATCTGGTTGAAATAGGCTTTATGGAAGTTATAATTTATGCAATTATTAATAACTGATTTGATATAGCTTATATGTTTAAAACGTACACATAACGCTTTGTGTTGTATGGAGTTAGGAAGAGGGGGTGAAGAGAGGAACTCGACATCGGCCTTTAGATCATTGCTTATGAATACTAAATCAAGTAAGCGATTGATATCATTGTGTTCTCTGTTAATCTGGCAGATGTTATATTCGGCAAAAGAGTCAAGCACCTCACATTCACTCTCGCTTGAACTCCATATGGTACTAATTTCTTAGCGTCATCGTCGAAACACCAAATTATTAGGGTACTGCGCACAGCGACTAAAAGAGATATTTTGTACAAAGCCTGCTGAGGTATCTTATATTTTAAGGTTTTATTTTAAATTGTAGGATATTCTTGCGGTGTTAGGAGTTGCTTAACTTAAGAACCATAAGACCAATAAGAATTTCGTCAGTGTTTAACGAATTTCTTCCCTCCCACTTCCTGAGAAATACGTTAATGCGGTCCTTTCTAAGTCCATTATCCCTTTGCAGTACCAGTGGTAGTTGAGCATCTAACCATGTAAAACCGGTGCGAATTGAAAAAAGTCAGAAGAGAATTTTGGTTTTAGAAATTTTGCTTCTATGAGCAAAACTCGCAAAAGTCCTTGTCAATGTCGATCCTAGTAAATAGTGAATTCTAGTCAATGGAAGGAATTATATTATTTACTATTAGCTTTATGAATAATGTTATCTGTATCACCAAATAAATATGATGCACTACGCAGAAAAATACATATCACAGGTTTTTTCTCGTAATAATGTTGCATTTTTTCCAGCGCTGTAGCGCTTTCGTATTCGTTTCCCAGCGTATGCATAGGGTTGAGTATTCTTTTCCTAAAATGTTGCACTCTGACCAGCAAGAAATGATACATTTTCTTCCCTCTGATATTAACTTTTCTCGGTACGCAATATCCACTACATAGTTGTTCGAACGGCGGCCGCCGTAGTCGAATGGGTTGCTGCGTGATTACCATTCGGAATTCACAGAGAGGTCATTGGTGCGAATCTCGGTGAAAGCAAAATTAATAAAACAACATTTTTCTAATAGCGGTCGCCCCTCGACAGGCAATGGCAAACCTCCGAGTGTATTTCTGTCATGAAAAAGCTCCTCATAAAAATATCTGCCGTTCGGAGTCGGGTTAATGAGATAGCGGATGAGCTAGCAAGAAAAGGTTCGACACTCGACATAGCAGAGGCGGTGGCAGTCTCCACCCCAATGAACACATTAAAAGCATCCATTGCTTCACACTATCATGCTTTAGCCGAAAGAAGATGGAAGCAAATACCTACATGTATTGCAACAAGAAACACATGGCGGTCATATAAAATCCAAAGGACGAATGACCTGCTAGGATGTTCTCGGCCAAACATTTCACGCATCACTGCAACTCTTACAGGTCATTGGAAAGTAGGGGATCATGCAGCTAGACTCAATCTATCCTTCAATCCTATCTGGAAGGAAAGTCTTTTCCACTATTTATGTGAATGTCCGGGACTAGCCAGGGCACGACTCCGATCCTTCGGTAAGCCTTTCCTACAGCAAATTACATACATACATACATACAATTCAAAAAGAAAAAAGAAAACGCGATTATTTTCGAATAGAAAAGAGGAGTCCTAGGAGAAATATCAGAGAGCTCAAATTTAAATGAAAGTCTGCATTTCACTCAAATATCAGTAAAATGTGAAACATTCGTAGTTCTATTTAAGGAGATTGTACTGTACCTGTGTTTGGGTTTTGCAAACAATATTTCTTGGTAAATACTCTATAGTGGATTTCTGATGCTTAAATTTAGTTATACTTTTTGTATTTGTGACATCAACCAGCTTTTTAGCGGCATCTGCTGCTGGAAGACGCGAGCAGCATTCTTTAGTGTTGCAGTCACTCACACAAAGATGGCGCTGTCAAAGGCCAACCTACACATAAGAAAATACTTTTATGTGCTGCACTCAATTACTCAATAAGACACTCACATCCGAATGGAATTTGTCTTCACATTGATTCTCTTTCCTTAACACAAAATTCTCAAAACACTCACACACATCCGGTTAGTTACACGCGAAGCTGAGAGTTTTCGCTCACCAACACCTCTACGGCCATATTCGATTTATGCGATTGTGTGAGTGCTACGAATGTTAATGTGTTAGTGGTAGAGCATATGAATAGATTGGATAAATTTGTGAACATTCCGCTGCATGTTTTTTGAACTCTTGGAATCAATAAGAAATTTTTTAACTAGTTAACTACAATGTTCAATGAGAAATGTGTTATTAACTTGTGTATGTTTGTGCGATGTTTTTTATTATTTGAAAACTATTTATGTGAGTACATGCAAACCTTAAGAATATATGGGATTCGATTTTTCTTGAATACTATTGCATATGTATATGGTTATATATTTATTTATTTATTTAAAAGAAAAACAATATATGGTTATATAATATAGAGGTTTTCATAGGGGTATAACATAACCTCTGCAGAGTCCAATCGGAGAAGTGAACCCTACACAACCGCAAACCCATGGTACCACTATTTTTGTTCGATTATGGAGTGAAGTACAAAAGTGGGTGAAACATTTACAATACAACTTCTATAAAAAATTCTTTTTTTTTTTAATTTCTTTGGTATGTTTAATATAAGTATATTCCATGTTTATTACAATATGCACTATTATTATTGTAATTACACACATAGGAATGGCTGTATTATTTCAGGGGTTTTATTTTCAAAACTTCTATAATGAGCTGCCACTTTTTATTCTGTTTTTATTGGATGATATTCCATATTTATGGCATATTGGAATGTAAATATGCCATTATGACATCGATACATAAGTTAATTTTCCATTTATCCTGAACATTGGTTTAAATCAATATTCAGGTATTTCCTTCTTCATTTTCATATCGTCAGTCTCAACGTCCAGACAAACGTCTTCAGTACTATCGACTTCATTAATTAATAAAAAGTAGGCAGAATGTGAGCCTTGCTGATTTTCGCTCAATATCTTTATCATCGTCGAGAGTTTTGATATTGGAATATTATCTTCTCCATCGAAGCCAGCCGCATCAGTAAATGTTCATTTGAGCTAAAAGCTAGACATTTTTACTAATGGGAACCATTGCATGTAGCGGCTTACATATACATATAAGTATTTATATTTTTACATACGTATGTATATTTCGGTTTTTCGTTGTTTAGTCATTCTACTCTCTTCTCAAGTTGTGATCTCCGTTGTCCGCGGGTAAAAGTTTCGCATCTGCTTATCATAAATTTTTATTGTTTTCTTTAATTTTTTTATAAGGACACAAATGTCCGCACCCGATCATAAGCCCGCCCAGTTATCGGATTTGTTATAAAAATGCGACAAAATACTTGGTTCTTGAACTTTTGTCTGATTATGGGAGGTGCCCGCTTGTTGGAGATGCCTGTAAGTAGAGGTTTCTTTGTACAACGAAATACAATTTGTTATAAAGGGTGGTATGCAAATTGAACTCGTTACATCAAATCTTTGTCAGTAAACAAATCTTAGAAGGAAACTCAAAATATTAATAATATTCTGTTACGAGCAAGTACTTTTAAGTAAATAAACAATTTCATTAAAAAAAAATGACATTTAATTTTTGTTATATACCTACATATATAAATCATTCTCATACCCTAATGAGTACTCAATAGTGATCCTCACATCTTCGACTAAGTATCTAATTAAGACTAGAACTTTTCTATTATCAAATCAGAGTGAGTAAAGCCAAATCTTCTGAGGTATGTCACAATATTCTGTAAGTTAAAAATATTTTGCAAAATTCTCGCAGAGGAGTGAATAGAGATACCTAGCATAGACATTATCACAAAAAACAAAGTATCTTAGGAAAGTAACTTAACTTCCCATCTGCCTAAGAAAACTGATCCAATGCATGTGCAATCATCAGAACATCTCCATTTTTTTGCTATTTGCATTTGAATAAATTTTAGAGGGGTGAGCACATGTTTTAGTGAAATATTAAAATGAAAATTTTGAATTAGCCTCAAATAAGTTGCACTTTGGTACGTTAAGTAAATGCAATGAATGATTAAGGGGGGAGCCTGGTTTATAAGGTAAAAAAAAATGAATTTTTTTTTCGTTTTAAGCGATTCCTAATAAAGGTTGTCAAAAAAGTCTTGCGGTATTTCCGCAAGCTTGTCTTTGCAAGCGCGTAGTTCTAGTTGTATTCGTCGCATCGGTTCACGCTAGAGCTTTTTGGAAAGCTCTTTTCACGTGCTAACACGTGTTTGATTAATTGTTGTTTGCTTTTAGTCGTTCGTGAGTTATAGCGTCGCAAGCATGGAGCAAAATAAAGAGAAAATACGGCATATTTTACAGTACTACTACGATAAAGGCAAAAATGCATCTCATGCTGCCAATAAAATTTGTGCAGTTTATGGACCCGATACAGTTTCCATTTCCACCGCACAACGATGGTTTCAACGTTTTCGTTCTGGTGCAGAGGTGATCGAAGATGCGCCACGGTCCGGAAGGCCTGTCGTCGAAAATTGCGATAAAATCGCTGAATTGATCGAAAGAGACCGGCATAGTAGCAGCCGTAGCATCGGCCAAGAGCTGGGCATGAGTCATCAAACCGTTATAAACCATTTGAAGAAGCTTGGATTCAAAAAGAAGCTCGATGTATGGGTGCCACACGACTTGACGCAAAAAAACATTTTTGCCCGTATGGATGCATGTGAATCGACCGTTTTTGAAGCGGATGGTGACTGGCGATGAAAAGTGGGTCACTTACGACAACGTGAAGCGCAAACGGTCGTGGTCGAAAAGCCGTGAAGCTGCCCAGACGGTGGCCAAGCCTGGATTGACGGCCAGGAAGGTTCTTCTGTGTGTTTGGTGGGATTGGCAGGGAATCATCCACTATGAGCTGCTCCCCTATGGCCAAACGCTCAATTCGGACCTGTACTGCCAACAACTGGACCGCTTGAATGCAGCACTCATGCAGAAGAGGCCATCTTTGATCAACAGAGGCCGAATTGTCTTCCATTAGGACAACGCCAGGCCACACACATCTTTGGTGACGCGCCAGAAGCTCCGGGAGCTCGGATGGGAGGTTCTTTTGCATCCACCGTATAGTTCGGATCTCGCACCAAGAGATTACCACCTACTTCTGTCCATGGCGAACGAGCTTGGTAGTCGGAAGTTGTCCACAAGAGAGTCCTGTGAAAATTGGCTCTCCGAGTTTTTTGACAATAGGGAAGCGAGCTTCTATAAGAGGGGCAGTATGAAGTTGTCATCTCGTTGGGCACTCGTCATCGAACAAAACGGCGCATTTTTGACTTAAATCGCATTATTATAACCAATTTTATGAACAGTTGAAAATTCAATAAAAATACCGCAAGACTTTTTTGACAACCTACATATATGTATGTTTCAGAATATTCACACAAAGTTACAGAGCCTAATTCTCAATATTTCCGTAGATACAAAGCCAAAGGTAGGCGAGCGTTAGGTAGTTACGCTGTGACCGGACAGCTATAGTACAAACTTTATCTTCTTTTCTCGACTTTTCATTTTTATGATTTCTTTGAATTGGCGTACATGAATGAAAAAAAAAACTAATTAACCTTTTGAAATGAATCATAGCTTGTTCCCTTCAGTATTAAATTCTCTTCTATTTGAGCTAACAAAATAGATAAAGAAAATTTTTCAAGATTTTTATACCAAGTTGAAGTGAATTTTTTTTTATAGAAAGGCATTTTTTTTTTTTAAAGCTCCAAAAAGTTGAAATTTTGGAATTTCTCTCAGTTTTCTTAGTTCATCTAGAATAAAAAATCATGATAATTAGAAATCCATTTGAATTTCTTGCTTTAACTAATAATTACGAGCTGTATCTTGTACGCCAGTTGGAAACTCAAGCGTTGCAGCGCTCTACTAATTTCTATGTTAAACATTTTTTTTTTCAACTTATTTTAACCAGTACACAAATTTTTTATATTTTTTAAATGTTCATTAAAAGGTAGAACAAACTTTGCAGTGCTAAATTAATTTTTTCCTTAAAAAAAAATCGCAAAGAGATGCAGTTTTTAGACCTCATAAACCAGGCTCCCCCCTTAAGGCTAGAAATTTATCTACGCACCGTTCAAAATTATTTTTATATCGGGTGTTTTTTAAGGGACTGAGAAGTGATAACAAAAAACAGAAATATTGTTGGACTGAATTTTTCTTTATTATAATCTGGTAGATAATTTCGTCACATTTATTTTTTGAATGATATCTGACATAACATATATCCGCCGCGGCTGCAAATTCATTGGTCCATTGGATGAGTCACATTCTACAAGAAAAATGGACCGATGATGTCGCCAATGCTATATGAACTTTGCGAACTTTATTAATTTTTTTTTCAAAGTAAATATCCGCAATTTGGAAGCGTTGTTCTGGCGTTAAACGATTCATGATGACTTGCCAAACCTTACTGAACAGAAATATCAACAGAGTTTGCCATTTTTTGCGGTGAAATCATAGTTATCGGTATCGGTAGTTTTCATGCAGCTAAAAAACACTCCATATAATTTATAAAAGATGTTTACAAAGTGAAAATGCACATTGACTAATAAAAGGCAAATAATTTCGAAACTTAAAAACTTGCATCTCTCCTCATCAAAAGGCTGGATGCCCCTTCAGTCTTAAGTTCAAGTAATAAATATGTACATAAAATGCAATCAAAAACACAGAAAAAAACAACAACAAAATTTGGTAGCATAGGCTTGGAATGAGTTAAATTGAAATAATTGGCAAATGCATTTTAGCAAACGAAAACTACAGGTGGAAAGAAACTCTAATAGGAATTGCGATGCTTCGCAGTTTCAGTAAAATAAATATCATTAAGTCTGATTATAAATTTTGTTTCCAGTTGTTATTTTTACATCATTGCTCTAATAATAGCTTTTAATGACGACAAAAGTGCTCGAAAACCTGTATAAATATAAAAATACTACTATCCAAGGAACATACCGGTTTAATTTTCGTACAAGTTAGTACTTTATTTAATAACCCCGGCAAATTCACTTGGACACAGTTTAATGGCGCAAGGTTAACCATTTGAAGACCTACTGACATCTCAATCATACATTTTTTCTTCACTGAACGCTTTAATTGTAAAAGGAAATTTATTATAATTTACTGCATAGCTTCAATATCCTTTAATCATTCGTTTCCTGTACGTCGAATACGTGACTTTCAAAAATAAATGCTCGTCTGCCTCAGTATGTGCGTAGTTTATTAAGACGATTTCTCCAAATCAGCCATAGTGTATTCACGCCACTACTGGAGGTCTCCTTCAATTCTGTGTGACGCAGATAATGATTTAATGGCTGGAAGTTGGCGGAAGCAAAAATTAATAAATACTGTGTTTGGTTATCCAATCACTTGGCTGTTAAGGTTATATGCGATCGCGGAAATGGTTTTTCCAAGTAGACCTGCAGACGACTCCATATATGCAACTTTAGAAATATATTGTATTCGAGTGCGCGTAAGTGGCCTCCAATTTGTTTGAATTTATGGCTTGAATTTAACATTGACATTTATTTCCACTCAAGAAAAAAGAATACCTTATTTATGATACCTCAATGAAGATATTTACAAGCCAACCTTTTTTTGTGTAAGTGTGTAATGCAAATTCTGTTTTACGCCACTTATTGTTTGTGTTTGTCTTATTTTTACTCGATTTCTTTATTCGAAAACATTTACGTGCATTGGCACGCCATGGCTATTAGGTGGCTCCGCATTCGGTTTTGCCTCGTCCAACTGATTGGCTGCATTTGTTGGTGCGGCCATTGCCGATTCCGCGCCTTTACCCCAGAGCGTCTGGTTGCACCTTTAATTAAATTTCTTGCACTTGAATTCTTTAAGCAAGGCACGTCTCTTCGGTTTGACTGGTGCTGACAGACAGCCTATTCCGTCTCCTCATTCCGCCTTTATTTCACATTGGAAATGCATTGCATTGGCATATGTAATTGCATGTTACGTTGGAGGGATTTTAAAATGACGACTCACTAAGCTGGTCATAGTCGAAACTTTACTTTAGACAGAATAAAATATATGGGTAAAAACGTACTAAAAATTTTATATATATAATATACATTTCAGTAAATGTCAAATAATTATTTATTATGTAAAATTTATGGAAAATTTAACAACTGGAAAGTAATACATTTGTTTATGGAATATAAATAAGTTGCACAGATAAGCTAAGCTGAATTCTCGCTGTAGCTGGATACTTAATGCGTTTCCCTATATTTCTCGGAAAAACATAACTTTCGGTCTTTATCTCACAACAGTTTTTGTTCTAATATCCGCAAAAATTTGCAAAAGAATGCCTATAATATTTTAAATATAAACTTCTAAGAGTATTATAAAATTAAATATTTACTTTACAACTTTTTACAAAAATATGTTCTTAATTTTGGTGTTCTCAATCGTACAAAAATGTTGGAACATAAATAAATTAACAATACAGTCGGATCACGCATTTTTTCAGAATTATGATTTTGTCATCATTGATATATTTTGCAAGTTCTCTCATTTTTAAATTAATCCTGGTGGAGAATATTTTAAAATACATAAAAATTGCTTTCAACCACCAATGTTCATTCTTCCGTTATAAGGTCAGAAATATGAATAGCAACCCTCACATAAAAAAATTGTTAAAAACCAGAGACGTGTTTTTCAACATTTCTTCACGTGAAAACATGAACGGTTTAATTAAAAAAAAAGTTCATTCAAAGGTACATATGTGTTTTTATTTTGGGGCAAACGAGAAGCACTGGAAAACAAAAAAAAAACATCATTTCTTGTCCGAAATGAAACGTCAAAGTTATTTGTTTTCTTATTTTTACGCAAACTGGTGACCCCTCAATGTGACAGTTTTCACAAACTCACCCAAACTTCGGGCTAGTGAGAAACATATGTAAATTACTCTCTCAAAGTAGCTCACAACAGACCGACAACTGACAAAAGAAGCAGAAAATGGGCCGTTTCTGGACGGAATATTAGATTGAATATTGGACCCGAAATTAGATTGAATGTTAGAATGGAAACTCATCAGAATTGTGCAATAGATATCAAGGCGAGCGCCACAAGTTAGAAGAGGCATCCATTTCTTACATCATTTAGTAAATAGAAATTGCATTATTCTTTGTTTTCGGTATTCAACAACAACATTACACAATATTTCGAAATACAAGTATTTTTGTATGTATGCATAAACTTTCTTGCGAAATCTTTTTTTGTTGAGTACTTATTTGAAATATATACATAAAGACGCATTTGCTCCAAAGTATTCACTGTTACACGCGCTCAGTGGTGACCATTAGTATATTTGTAAATTTGTATATTTGTGATGACGATGCTTGCAACAAAGGACACTAAAATACTCTTTGTGCGCAAAATTATATTAGACATGGCGCCAAATATGATTTTATTGTCTTGTCGCACCGACAAGAGGCCAAACAGTAAGGCAAACTACTAACCATTGGCTCACGCCTCACCTCTACCCTTTTTATCAGCTTACTGGATAAGCGGAAATGTGTGGTGGTAATTTGCAGCAACGTCAGTGTCAGTTCATTTATTTCAGTAATTCCAAAAAAAGAAGAAATATACGTATATGGTAAGCAAGTAAAACAGTCCACTGCCTCTTCAGTTTTTCTCCTCTTCTGCACTTTAATTTCATTGCAACGCATTTTGTAAATGTTAAAAATGCTAAAACGAAACTATCTTCAAATGACTCCGATGCTATAAGCTTCGAGTAGCGTTCAGCTGCTTGTATTCTGTCCTCTGTTTTCCGTTATTTGCTGCTCCCGCCCAAATCAGCACGCGTTGCTCTGTTCGGTTGTGCGAAATTCTGCTGCAAGTTTCACTGAAACCGGTTTGACTTTTGTAATGACTCTACTACTAAAGCGTACTTGTATAACTACTTGGCTAAAAAAAAAACTCCAATAAATGTTGGCTGTAGTAACGATGTGGATGAAAATGTACGTCTCAAATGGAATGGACTTTTTCCATTATCCAAATGGAAAACTTGCAGAATTATTCGTGCGCGGTATTGCTCTATTACGCAAATGGCACGATGGGATAGGCACGGGGGGATATAAAAATATCGCATGACGGTGGAGTAGACATTTTTATCTTAGAATTACATGTATTGTATCATAAATGGAGGAGCGGCAGCTTTATAAAAATTCGACGCATACTGACATATGCTTGCATATTTGCTTACATATATATTTCTGCAATCGTGCGCTCTAATACCTACATTGCATTACTATACTTATGTACCACAATTTTCGGGTCGTACTTTTGTATAAAATATAGATTTCTTAATAATTCTTAGAAATGTTTACCTACTTAATCTCTATGTGTGCTCTTAAGAAAGACAAAAATATGTACGTTTGTACCCTTATTAGTTCTTTAAAGTTGAGGAAATAATACTGGTTACAATTATTTGAAAATATAATATATTCCCCATTTATAAACAAAAGTCCACTTAAACTATTGTTTAAGAGCTATAGTGTAATAAATTTAAATCAAAAACATAAAGGTGAGGCAAATTAAGTTTTTAATGGTAAGTAAATAGCACAAATACCTTATATTAAACCACTCCGTTGAGTCAACGTTGCTGTGGACAGATTACTTTAAAAACCATAACAAACTCAAAAATGTTTGTATAGAGATGCTTAACAGTTTTCGGCTTATTTTTGGGGGTTATTCCTATTTATTCTGTATGTTTACCGCTAAGATGTATATCTTCTTCTTCGATTTGCTTATATTCCTGAACGCTAAATAATTACTTTTGACGGGAGCGTCATCTCTGACTAGCCCAATATGATTTCCAAGGCTTAAATAATTGTTGGCTTTTTTGCCTTGCTGTGAGCTCAAACAGCGTGACAAAAAATAGTGTCAATTCACAGAATCTTGAAGGAAAATTAGAGATCCGGGTTCTTCACGTTGCTGGCGAAGAAGTAGGAAACACTCACAGTGTAAGTACGAGCTTCTAAGTTAGCAGGTCACGGTTGTAACTCTTACAGATATATGAGTTCGTTCATAGTCAGTTTTATATGTGCACATATATAAGTAAGTACAATTAAACTTTTGCACGCAGATATTTTCCGATTGCCAATAGCTAATAATAAAATTCTTTACCTGATATTTTCTGGGGGATGCGGAGAGCTCAACGTTCTCAGTTTTTACCGGGGTTGAATGCTAAATCGCGTTTGCAATTAGTTTTCGCTTCATTTGGCTGCAAAGCCCGCAGCGTTGCGCTGTGCAGCATTTTAATTAATGCCAATGGCTGAATTGTAAATAGTCACATAGTCACACATGCATGCACATACATAAGTAGATACATACAAACTTACAAATGCTATGCCAGCAAATGGCGATTGACAAGACTCGCATTTCGCATTTCGCGATTTGCAAGTTGCAAATGTTGCAACAATGTTGCAGCTTTGCTTAATTGGCATTACGGACAGAATTTAAAGCATTCAAGTGAAACGCTCCGCCGGTTTTGAGCTTTGGCTGTGAATGCAGATTACTTGCACACTAACATGGCGACATTTTAATGGAACTGTGCGAATTGTCTGACCAAATGCAACAAAAAAATATTGCTAAAAAAATTAAATTGCGAATGAAACCAATAAAAATGTGCAAATAACTTCATGTGCTTCGCTGCGTCAATTGGCCATTTTTTCTTCGACTTTATGACGTCAAGTGGTGCTTTTTGAAGTCGGGGCGGAATTCTTCCAGCTGATCAAGGCTTATGTGTAGACCGAACGATCGACCACGGACTGCTGGCTGGCGACCGATTTAAATGCAAGGCTACGGCAGTCGCAGCTGGGGAATACTCAAGCGCATTTAATGAACTATCAGACCGAATGCATTGGCGATAATGGAACCGACTAGTTGCTGCCATTTCTGGTTTGTTCTCTATCAGTTCATTTCTCCGCATACGGATACTTGCCTATGTTGGCTGCGCATTCTGCTCCGCGATAATACTAAAATGCTAAATGACTGAATTGTTGCTTAATTAAATTCTAATAGGCGCAACAATGTTTCCACTGACCGACAATGTTGCTGCTGTATCATTGTCAATGTTGTCGCAATACTAAAGAAAAACTCGTCTCAAACGCAGATTTGTGTGGGAAATTTTAATGAATTACTTAACCGCAAATTTGTCTACAAATGAGTTAATATTTGTTTACTTGTATATGGCTTTCTTGTGAATTCATATGTGCATGTTTCTACATATAGCTACATATAAGAGATTTATTTGAAGAATGTCAAATACTTAAATAACTGTTCTGTAAATATTGCGCGTGTGCTTTACATGTATACTTTACCTCATACTTCTATTTGTTTTATTCAAAAAATAGCTTAATATACAGAATATGTAGGGATTTGTTTGCGTGATGTAAGCCGAAGAAATAACATCTTGCATAGATTGATGATGAAGTTCAGATTTTTTTTTCAAGGAAGGAAACGATAATTACGGTCATGAACTTAAATATCATGTGCTATATTGCTTTTATGTATGCAGATAGGTACATACCCCTTAGACTGTAAAGATTGCAGAGCTGAAAATTTAACTCAATAGAGATAAAAGAAATTTGAGCAGTATAATACGTATTTTCAAAATTTATTACTAATTCTTCTTTATTCTACTATTGTAAAACTGGACAAAACCAAATTTGGAACAATTTTGGGCTTAGTTAAATTGTAATTTTTATAAAGAAATGCAAATAAAGCATATATAGTATCCCCCCAGTTGGGGGACATCAGAATTCGTTTTAGAGGTATGGTTCCTTCGGCAAAGTTTCTTATTTTGATCCCTAGAATATGATTTTCATAGAGCAATGGGCGACTTTTTTGCCTCCCCACAAATCGACACGGCCTAATATATACATATAAGTGTAGTTTCAGATAAAGTTGAAAATAATGTGCATTGTAAAGATGCGTTCGCCATACCACACAGCAATTAATTCTTATTCAAATTTTATTCGTACTCTATCCACTCTGGTTGATATACAAATAGCCGCATAAGCTTAAATTTAATATGTTGCCGTATATATGTATAATAACTGATTGGAGCCACAAAATCGCCATCATATACGAGAAGTGAACAGATAGAACGCGAAAGTAAGTAATATGGACACTATTTCTTTAATAATCTACTCAGCATAAAAATATAGGAAAAAGAGTCATGAGGAACCAAAACTTCGTTTGTCGTATCACGCACTTTTGTTTACATAAATACTTTAAAAACAAACTCAAAGAACACATTAGAAAACTTTGAAATGCTTAGTATTCTCGGCCATAATTTCCCCTATGATTTCATCAATCAGCCAACACTACTCATGATCGTTAAAAATTTTAGCGCTCAATACTCGGATGTAGTTTTTAATGTGTTGCACTAATTCATCACTTTCTCTTTCTCATGTTTCATGCCTTGTGTACTTTTATATGTTTTACGCTATTTTTCCTTCGCTTCTGGCGTTTGGTTTGCTGGTAGTGTCTAGTAAGATATATGTAGGTTCTCTCCGTTCCTCAGCCTACTCGTTGCACACAAAGAAATGAATGAGTTAAAAACCATAAAATTATTTATGGATGTCATTAAATCATTATTATTACCGCAGTGACCTTGAGCAGTTAGTTATGTTGACGGTGTTGTTATCTCCTCTCTGGTAATGCCTTTGTCGGTGTTGATGATCTTATTCGTGTTTGCGATGGTGTCGCGGGTGCTGTTACTTTTACCGTTTGCTTCGTTTATACTTTGTCAATTGTTTTGCATACGCTCGTGTAGGTCATTGACTATATGCCAGTTTTACTTCAGAAGATGTGTTTTTGAGGTGTTGTATTGTATACTATTTGTTGCACATATTTGTGGTACTCACTCGCAGCACTTATAACCAGGATAACCTGTTTGTAGTGTTGCACGTTTGACATATGACGTTGAAATGATTACACTTCGCAAACTATAAATCATTCAATGCAAATAGAAACTATTGAAGGCACTTTTCGCGATGTGGATTATTCACCCTTGTTTTTACCTGTATTAAAATTGTTCTTTGCATTTGATGTACCAAAGCGCAGATTCTTTGTTCGTATACCAGACAGACTTTCAGAAGCTATAAGTAAAATACTTTGCCAGTTTCACTTACATTTCAATGTGATGTGCGTTTTATGAATGAACGGAGTTGCAAGTGGTAGAATTAGAATCGAATGGGGAACTAAAATTTTGTAAACGATTTCTAACATTTACTGTCGTTAATGAAAATAATTATACACGTATTTTGCGTTTTGTTTATTGCATACAAAAAATACGTGGTTTTTTGAATTCGTTTGGCAGAAACAAATTTGTAAGCAAAGCTAAAAGCGCACAATAACGTACCTCCCCCGACTATTAGTTAACATGTAAAAATGATTTAGAAAAACATCTTAAAGTGGGGAAAAATAAATCCATTATTTTCTCGGTAGATGGCTGTAGTGATCGATATCTCGTAAAGTATCGATCAAGCAATTTAAAGTTATGGTCGTTATCAAGGTTACATTTTACATTAAAAATATTCTTTTGCTATTTTTTGTTTGTTCCATTCAACTGTGATATAGACGAAAATGCAAGCCAGGCCGCTGAAATTGTGAATGGTGTTTATGGTGTCGATACTGTAATAACAAATTACGTGCAATTTTGGTTTCATCGATTTCGTTCACACATATTTCATGCGAAAGAAAATGCCAATAAAGAAATGTTGATAAAGTCACCGACAAGTTAGTAGTCGTAAATCATTTTTGATAGTTAAAAAAAAAAATTGACACAAAAATTTTGGTTATCTTTTATTATTGCCAAACTAATATTATTTAATTGGTCTAAATTGCGAGATTTCAGATTATGTTTATGTATAGGAATGTATTAAATATCTTTTGTGAGTTGGAAGTTTAAGCCACAAAAATAAAAATAAATCATGACGAATAGCAAAGACAGCAATAATAAATATATCAAGTGAAGTGGTGACAGTTTCGTTAAAAATTTAAAGTTAAAGTTTGCCGATTTTTTTTATATTTTATTAATCCTTGTATTTTCAGTCTATTTTAATAATAACAAGTAAATTAACACTAGATTTACCAGACCAGTCATTTTGACTGGTTTTGCAATTTGAACTTAAAACACCTACTGCATGTAATATTATTTTTGTGTAATGATATCATGACTTTTGCAGCTATAGCTAAAGAATTAGTTCTATTAACTTTATATTGTTTTAGGTATATATTCGTAACAAATATATTTTCTGTTATTGACACTTATATCAGTACCAGTCAAAATGACTGGTGCAAGTTTCTATGTGATGAAATGATACTGGGGTAGCTACAACAACTGGTAAGTATTGCAATCTATTTTCGCGACAAAATATATGATTCCGGGGAAACCATGATTCTGAGAAATACAATGTCGCGTGTTCTACGGGAACGTATTTTTCACAAAAAGAGAGAGCAGAGTCACGTCAGATTAGTCGCGATCGGATATATTTACTATTGTTACGAATAATGTGCAAAATCATTATCGCACTGTAATAAACTCGGTTAGTAAGGTTTTGTTGTGACACTGGTAAGAAACATTTATGTGGAGATAGACGTATTCAAAAATAGATGCTTCAGTAAGAAGACTAAATACAGGGGGAGATACTATCCTACTGTTAGTTTCAACTTATTTTTATGGTTATCCTCAGGCCCTGAAAATGATAAAACAAATGAAACGTTCTGCGTAAATGGAAAATCTAACTGGCATTCCATAGGTGTTCGGATGGTGAAAATGATGAACTATATATTGGCAAAAGTGCACTATTAGAGAGCCAAAGTGATCGACACGGCAGTAGTGATAACAGCTGAAGTTGGTTCAGACGGAACTATTTGGAAAAAAATTGGAGAAGGGGGTGTTGCTGGAAGATTGCCAGTTCAGAGTATTTTCAAGGATGAACCCGGGGCTACAGCATATGCAAAAAGAAATATTATGAAGGGGGAGCTAAGTAACGTATTTTTATTACTAATTGACCATCACATCTTAGAACATATAAGAACTTGTACTTGTTAGAAGCCTCTCGCGTTTTGGGGGAAAAATGGATACTAACGCAAGCAAAATTGAAGGCATTTATTGCAATATTCTATGCACGTGGGACGTATCTGCGAAGGAAAAACTTTGAGACTTGAATACTTATGGAATAACAAGTGGGGACCAAATTTTTTTTCTTCAACTACGAGTAGGCGTGATTTCACTGAGATTCTACGTTTCATGCGCTTTGACAAAAAAAATGAGAGGAGCCATTTTTTGCAAAGGGACACATACGCTTTAGTTTCAACTGTTTGTGATAAATTTATAGAAAATAGCTGAAATTGCTTCAAACCAGGAGCTTATATTACGGTGAATGAGCAGCTCTTTCCCACAAAGGCCAGATGCAGGTTCACCCAATACATGCCAAACAAACCTCAGAAATTTGGCATGCAATTTTGGCTGGCCTCTGATGTTGAAACCAAATATATGGTGAGTGGCTTTTCTTATTTAGGAAAAGATCAGGCTCGAGATTCATCAACCCCGCTAAGTGAATTTGTTGTAATGAAACTTCTAGAACCATATACTATGAAAGGTAGGACCATAACAACAGATAACTTCTTTATTAGTGTTCTTCTGGGGCTAAAATTACTCCCCAGAAACACTTCTTTAGTTGGAACAATACGTGCAAAGAAGAGGGAATTGCCGAAAAATTGCAAACAGAAGAAAGGTGACATGGCTCTTTTCTCAACGTTGCTGTACGAATCACAGTTTACCAGAGTAAACCAAATAAAAAAGTACTTGTACTAAGTACAAAACACAAACACGTGAAAATAGATTAAACTAACAAGAGACTACCCGAAAGTGTATTTTGGAGTCGACATCACTGATCAAATGGCACGAAAGTATAGTGTCAAGTCAGGTTCCAGAAGATGGCTACTTCAAGTTTTTTTTAATATAATATCTTGGATTTAGCTGGGATATATTAAATTCCTGGATATTGTATAAAAACACGACGGGTGAAACTATATCTAGGAAAGTCTTTCTGTTTCGCTTACCTGAAGAATTTGCTTCTGAATATTCAACTTCAGGGGAAAAACCACAAGAAGCTAATATTCCAAGTTCAATTGGTAACCCTCCTGTACGTAAATGGTGTCAAATAGGATATTGCAATAATAATAAGACCACAACACACAAAAAAAATGTATGCGGAAAGTGTAAACTGATGTACAAAAACAACAAAAAGTTTGATTCATTTGTAATGTCTATAAGCCTATTTATGTATTGCAATGAATATTATTAAACTTATTTTGTTATTTTTTTAAAGTAAAAAAGGACTGAAAACCGCATTAAGTACTTTTCTTTAAGGCCAGTCATTTTGACGTGTTTTGGTAAAAATAGGTATATTTAAATAGCTGGTAAATCTAGTGTTAAACAACCAGGTTACAATTTGACTCATATTATTGTTATCCAGTGAAGCCAATAATAACATACCGATGTGTTCATGTAGCAAAAATAAATATGCAGAATTTAAAGCTATATTTAACACCAGAATAATTATTTATTGCCAAAAATGAAATATCGAAAAGTGTGATAATAAAATCCAAAATTATATAGGTCTGCAAAAATTGACAGTATACTTTTTTATGATGTTCAATAAATCTAGGGCGATACCTACTAACAATATTATTTCTCCCTGACTTTTGTTTTCGATTTGATAAGTTTCGATTCCCCCATCGCTAGTCGAGCAAAGTAACTTCAATATTCCTCAGCGAAGCTCATAAAACTATAATATTTTCTGCTTAGATATGGTATGAACTATTCATGGCCCCATTGGTCCGATTTCTAGAATTTTGAGAAGAGTTAATATTCTTTCAAAGCATATTGGCCTAGATTTTTCTTCTACAAAGTACTACTTCAAAATGTTACCAAACGAGTTGCTTAACTAGATTCTAAGTATTCTCTAATATTCCTTCTCTGTAAACTGTAAGAAATGTCCATCTTCTTCATTAAAATGAAATAAATAAATTATGAGTTAAGTTTAGTTTTGATTGAATTGTTTAGCACTAGTCTTTGGTCATAGTCTGTAAGATGTACAGCATATGCATTTTTAGATTGATAAATAAATAAGCAAATAAACAAATATATCAGAAAAAAATATGGATGTATATGTAACAAAATAGTAAATTCATCTAAAGTCGATTTTCTCGATGCTTTGGCTTTCTTAAAATAAAATATTCTTCCAGCAAGCGCACATTATACGTACAAGGACCTCACACAACAAAAAACTGTAACATCTTTTTAGGAAAACGTAGTTCTTGTTGCCTGTCTACTCTTTAAAAATGCGAGTAATTAGGTAGGTGAAAAAAGAAATGGAAAGACATAATTGTGTTCGAATGAGAATTTCTCTTTCAAGTTATGAAAAAAGTATGTAGACAGATGTTTTGATACATTTTACACCTTCATTCGAAATGAAAACGGTGCAGTTATTTAAGCAAGTGAAAAAACCTTGAATTCGATCGATTTTGTTGTGTTTTTTTTTCAGATTTATTTTCAGTTATAAGCACCATTCTCTTAGTTATGGATGTGCTTCGATATCATGTAAAGAAAAAGAATGTCAAAGAAAGAATTTCTTTCCAAGTGAGACACCAATATCGACTGTTATTTCACTGATATTCACAGGACGATCTGTGAGCAGAATTTCCATAACAGTTTTGATGCGTTCGTCACAGGACTACCAAAACGAGGCAAATTATTAAACGGCTCATTGTAATCTCTTTGTATTACTCGTATGCCCGTGTTTTCGACATTATCGGCTTCCTGTAGACTACCTTTAGTACCATACTTTCAAAACATTTGCAGATGGTGAATGTAAAAAAAAAAGACTTTTTTGCAAAGCCGTTCTGTGCTTATACGTTACATTACTGTTAGATGAACTAGCCTCGAAAAGAATGATTTTGATAGCATCTCAATTGCGGTTCCTTTATAAGAGAAATTCCTTGTACTTTTTCAACAAAAGATACATATAAAGTTGCACATACAAAGTTGTAATTGAATATAAGAATTATTCTTAAAGAAAGTTGAAATCATGTAAATATATTACGAAAATATCCGAGCTTTCATGCATGAGTACTTAAATATTCATTTAAGGATATAGGGTTTTGAAAATTTACACATATTTTAGGTTTAAAACTATTATGAAATTTCCTTTTAATTCATTTTTCAAAGATTAACTATAGCTCCGACAAACTATTGTTAATTGAACTTCTTCTTGGTAACGTAGCTGTAAATTTATGCAGGCTACTGCGTTCTGTGTCACCTTCAACTGCCGATTATGCGACAATTTTGTTCAGGGTTCGGCTAACAAAACTTTTTCGTCACAAATCCCAGTTATAGTCAGTAAAGACATCAACATTTCACGGGATTATTCCAGGTGAAATTTATGGCTTATTAACACGGATAAACGTTTAATGATATACTCATTCCTACGCATACTCACTTAAATATATACTTGTATTTATGTACGCCAGTGTGCCATTGCAACGCAAGTTCCGCAGAGCAGACGAAAAGACGACATTACGTTCGCCAATGTCTTTGGTTGAGGTTTAATTAAAATTGCCTTCGAGTGGGCCGAAGGCGGCAGACAGAAGGAGAGTTGAGTTTTTGGGAAAGCAGTATACATGTCGTGCGTAAGCACAAACATAAACATATGTATGTATACAGATTTATTTTTGCTATTATTATACAATATACGAATATGTAATCGTAAGAGTGTGTGGAAGTCATATATTATTCTATACTCTTTATGTATACATGTGTGGACATACATATATAGAATGTCCAAACCCTAAGACTCTCCAGAAGGCAGGGTATTAAAAATATATTCACACATATAAACAAAATTCAGGATTTTTGTTTCGAAACGGCTGAAAGAAAATGCGCGAGTAATTTTTTTTTGTAATAAGTTCGTTTGAACTACAAGTAAATTATATTTTAAGTGGAATACTTAAAGAAATCTAATAATATAAAAACAACGCGTCCTGAACGTAACATCCCTTGACGAAAGCGACGTTATGATTATTTATGTCCCAAACTAACAAAAGTTGATTTAATTCGGCCCTACAATCATATATTTTTTTTTCAATTTAATTATTGTATTCCTCCCAAAAAAGAATTTAATTTTTAACTCCGGATAAATTGCAATACTAGCTAAATATTGTGGGTGAACAACTATGGGAAACAGTTGCTTAACTGACATTAATTAAAGAAAAAGTTTTTAGATGAAGAATAATATGGAGATACAAGAATGGTATTTTAATCTGTCTAAAGCAAAAATCCGTAAACTACAACGATCAAGATCGACTTTCTGCATGGTGAAGAAACCTTATTTTTTATTTTTACCTAATTGAGTTTTCTATTACTAAAAATACAAAAATACTTATAATATGTTCTATGCACCCGATAAACGAAGGAGCATAATAATTGAGCATACATACATACAAATGTTTTAAAAATATAAATTTCTTTTCAGTTCATTCAACCTTTTTATTTATAGCAGACTCTTTGGAGTATTTAAGACCGTAAGCTAGATAAAAAGGCAGAAAAATTTGTATGTATATATATACATATGTATGCACTTTGAAATTTTCTGTGCCTGACTTTTCATATGGTCGAGATATAAAATGTTCCCTACTAACACTTTGATCCTTTCTAAACCAATTTACTTTACACTTTGCTACCAAATAATTATTTTTACTATTATCTGAACGGAAAACTCATATGAATAATTTCTGAAGGCGAGTTCTTAAACTAATGAAATCAAATTAAATTCAAATAAAATTCTGCCACGAAAAAGCTCCTCACAAAAAAAAAAAAAAAAATACAGGGGCGGAATAGAACTCCAGGTCTCTCCATTTGAAGAAAGCCCATCAAGGCGCGTACTACAAGGAGGAGTAGCTCGGTCAAATCAAGATAAGTAAGACCCAATTATTATGTAGACATTTAGGAAATATTATTAAGCTATTTACACATAATACAACCATTTAATGCTATCATTCAGTTTATGTATCTTTAATTATTCGGCAAGTAAATGGATATTTTTTTTTTAATTGTAACTTTCATAATATTATACATTCCTTTCTTCTAACACATTTAGATCCAATATAAATAGTGTACATTTCTTAGAGCGCAGTATGTGTAAAGATAGCAAAAAGTTATTTATTTTCGAAATGTATGTAAATAATTCAAAAACATGTCTTTAATATTTTTATACTAAGTATTGTTAAAAACATTTCATATCATTTGGGGGTGACAGTTCACTAGTACGATAAAAATCAAATCTAAAGCGTTCTACAAAAACCTTTTTCATTCTTCTTAAGTAAATACAACAAATTTTAACATTATCATTTAGCATTTACTAAAACCACGGGAGTTTCATACTAATATTTAGTTATACTTTCGACTAAACAAGTTTCGATAACTAGGGTTTGTTCATGAAGATTTTGTGAGTAGGAAATAAGCAACATTTCTAATTCACCCAATAGGGAGAAATATGTTAGGAATCGTTTAAGGTTTAGCCAATTAAGAAGATAAATTAGTATACGCATATTAAAGTTTGGACTCTTTTTGTATACAATTTTTAAACTCAAATTTAAAGAATTTTGGCTGCTATTCTACGACTTATCGCAAACCAAATTATTTTTTTTTCGCAAGGTTTGATTTCAGATCAATAAATCACAGATCTTTTTAGTTTTTATTAATTTTTTTTTTTTTTTTTTTTTTTTTGTTGTTTGAAACTGCTAAGATTTAAGATTTCTTCAGATTATTATCCTATTAACTATTGACCTCAAGGCTTGAGATATAAAATATGCCGCAACGATGATACCGTAGTATTTAGTTCATAATTAGAGTTTTATAATTTATTTTATCAAAATATGGTGTATACTTAGAATAGTAAATCGATTCTGAAAAATGCTGTTGTACAGTGTCCAATCTTGGACTTGCTCAATAACAATCTTTATACTTTTCACTATCCAATTCTTCGCAACTCGCTGTTCAACTCAATTTCTAAAATCACATGTATACATACTTTTACAGTATGTATGTGTGTACACATTCCAGCCACCATCGAACCACGCCCTGAGTGTGCACGATTATAAGTATGCGTGTGTGTTTTGGCTGTATCTATCAAATACCGACGGCAATGGCAGCATAGCCGGCCATTCCACATTGAAATCATAGCAGTCGTGCGCAGCACAATGTTTGTTGTTTATTTTTAACAGCGTCGAACGCCTTTCTACTCCACCATCATCACAAAACACAACAACACTATGATACGAGTATGTATGTAGATACGAAGTAAAGCGCAGACGTTAGAGGGCAAGAATGATTGTTATAAAAAGAACGTGGAAGTAGAATACGCCAAATGGATACTGTAGGTTTGCGTAGAGATGCTGATGCAGCGGCAAATTAAGTATTCTTAGGGTAGAAACACTTGACGACCATGTACGTACATACGCACATAGGTAGACTTTAGCAGATTTTACATCGAATGATTGAGACTAATGCCTTGGCAACTGAATTAACACTACTGTTGCAGTTCTGTACAGAAGAAAAAAGGTTTTGTTGTTAACAAACTGAAGACAGTCTGCTAAGAGCCAACAATGAACTCCTACATCTTATCGCCCGTACTCAGCTTTCGGTCGTGGCGTTTTTCGTATGCCTTGTTGATCCAACATAAAATATTGAATAATTTTCTTATATGTTTAAGTTTCCGAAAACCCTGCTTAGAACTACGTCGTTAGTGTCACCTTTTACTCCAACTTAGAATTAGAGTTGCAAGTTATTTCAGTAAAACGTATATCCCACCCATACCACCTTGAGATGTTCGCTGATATTTTCTAACATTGCTGAACCGCTTTATCGGCCTTCTGTATAATAAACTTTATGCTATTCGCACCACAGCAGCTAAAGACTGATTGAAATGCAAAAGGGTCTGCAGAAAAAGAAATGCCGAATGGGCGTCTTGGCCTACTGAAAAATCAGGAGATTTATTTTCACTGGCTTACAGTGAGTTGTAGTTCGCGAGTGTTCGACATATGTATGTACATACAAGCCGATTGATATAGACCAATTGATACAAATACCGAAGGTATTAAATAGAATTTTTCAATCAGTAGAACTTGAGTTGAATACCACTAAAATCTTTTCACACACTGTTCGTCTTTTCTCTGTAATAATGCAACTAGATTCGCATAAAAAACTGATGCTCATTAGCGAGGCGATAATTTCTATTGAAACATGGAACATATGCCTGCATATTTTGATTTTATGATTCCTACCAAAGTACCGTTGGATTCCAAGCAGTTTCCGTTAGTATCGTTTTCTCGTATCAAAACTGGAGCAATAAAATAAATTCATTTTTTTAGTGACTGTTTGTATATGTACGAATAACAGATTTAGATGAAATCTTTAATTTTTAAACCTTCCGCATTACGCAAGATAGACTTTAGTATTTAACGATAAACTCTTTTCCGGATTTCACCTATAATTCGATGTAACACATCGGAAAGTCAAATTGTTGATATATATATTGTATATAATTGGCGCGTACACCCTTTTTGGGTGTTTGGCCGAGCTCCTCCTCCTATTTGTGGTGTGCGTCTTGATGTTGTTCCGCAAATGGAGGGACCTACAGTTTCAAGCCGACTCCGAGCGGCAGATATTTTTATGAGGAGCTTTTTCATGGCAGAAATACACTCGAGGTTTGCCATTGCCTGCCGAGGAGCGACAGCTATTAGAAAAAGCTTTTTCTTAATTTTGATCTTTCACCGAGATTCGAATCTCTGTGAATTCCGAATGATAATCACGCACCAACCCATTCGGCTACGGCGGCCGCCGTTGATAAGTACAATAAAAAAATTTATGTAGTCAATAATTTTGTAATTTTTCATCAAAATTCAGGTATAAAAATTTGTATGAGAACTAACACTTTTGAAGTAAAGGATTTTCTAAATATGTTTTGATGTGTAAAAATGTGTATTTTGTGTATTCTCAAAGTTCAAAGTTCATTTTAAATAAAAGCTTTCAGAGTTAAACGCCGAAGGGTAATGGCTAAAGTTAGTGGTAACAAAAACCACAAAACGCGCGGAAGCCAACAAAATTTCGATAAAGTTTTGGTTGTTTAATAAAAACTTGTGCAATTAAATTGTTCGTTTAAGGACATGATTCGGGGGGGGCTCATTGGAGTAACACAATTTCACGCATAAATGCAAGCAAGGGGCTGTAGCTGGTGAGCAAGCTGTAGACATCGTTATTACTAAGCTACCTGTTGTCTTGACACAGGTTCTAAAGTACATCGTTGTGCGTCTTCATTTAGCAGCATATTTAAACTTTACACTCTTATATTGCGATGCCTACGTTCAGCCGACGACATTGGTTGTTTTCTGTTTTTTTGTTTTTATGAGCTGCTGTTCTTTGTTTGCTTGGAAAATTCTTCAAAAAACAAAAAATTATAATAACATGTACACATACAAACAAAAATATATATATACATATCCAGAGAAAATATTACTTTTGAGTTTTATTTGCTTGTTTATCTTCTTTTGCTCTCATTTTGTTTGGCCTTTAATATGTGATTAGGTAGGCACTTCATTTGGAATTTGATACCCAATGCGTAATTCCCATGGCGTTAATATATGTATGTATGTATGTATGTATGGATATGTTTTTGTTGTATACTTACGTTCGTGATACTCGTGTTTGCAAAAACTTTTAATTAGGATGACTGCCTTAAGAATTCGACCAAACGTTTTTTTGTTGGCTTCTGCTTTGTTTTTAGTCTAGGTGCTT
The DNA here is from genome assembly GCF_028408465.1 of Anastrepha ludens. NCBI lineage: Eukaryota > Metazoa > Arthropoda > Insecta > Diptera > Tephritidae > Anastrepha > Anastrepha ludens. The sequence continues at coordinate 77,220,781 of NC_071498.1, forward strand.
CCAAAACGCTTTTTATTTATTTTTCAATGTGTTTTACGCCTCATTTACGCATTTTGCTATTCACTCCACGACTGGCAAATTATGCAAATTTTGTTGGTATCGTATAGTTAAGAGTGTCTATCATCAAAAGGAGCTGCTCCAATCCTATTTAATCAATTGGATTTTCTCCAAATTAATTACAATTCTTCGGGGATAATTAATTTTTATTACTGCGGAGTTAAATGTATGCACGTACTTATGTAGTTAAACTAGCAAAAGCAGGAAATTCGGTTGCTATTTCTCTTCATATTAAGGTTGTTGTTCTCGAGTACATATACAGATACGTAATAAAATGTGAATATGATGGTGAAAACTCAATGTTTCTCAAAGAGCCACTTACTACAAGACAGACGATTAAGAATATTTGCATTGCCTAAGTCGACTGCGTTGAGTTGAAGTTACCTTGGGGTTAGTTTGAGGTTTTACAGTTGACCGTTTTCAAATGAACACTTTCGAGTTCCCTACTTGAAAAATATATTGGGATAAAGTTTTTAACCCGGGGTTTGTCGGTAGACAAATACAAACACAAACGGTCGCTATTGGGTAACAATTACCACATAACATTATACATATAGGTGTATAATTAATTAAATATTTCTATTACGTAGGAAGCGCTTCTTTTGATTCTATACAGAAAGGTACATGAAGCGGTAGGTCACGATATTTTGTAGAAAAAAAGTTAGAAGTGGTTTTATTATGTGTTATTTCTTACCCAGTAGCGACGAACGCCGGGTTAAAGGCTTATGTTTAACGGAAGAAATTCGCAGTGAGGCTGAAACTATATTCAAGACAATTATGTATATGAGCATTATGACCATCCTGTAGGGTGTAGCAGCGGAAGTGGGAGGACTCCTCTGCGATGGGAAAATGAGGTGGATAAGCACTTGGCTTCACTTGGAGTTTCCAATAGGCGCCGGCTATCACGCGAAAGAAATGACTGGCGCGCTTTGTTAAACTCGGCTAAAATCGCTTAAGCGGTTAACGCGCCAATCAAAAAGAGAATGGCATCTTCAAGATTTTCTGTTTTGAGTCTGACTCTGCAGTTATGCCACAAAATGTGAGATATATTAATTTATTGGTTAAAAGATGCGTATATACTTATATAACGTTACGATTCGTTACTCAGATTACAATAATGTGGTTCAAAGCAAATTTTACGGATTCTCAATATGAGTATTTTTTTGTAACGCCTAAATTTGACTATTTTTGTATGATAGCAAGTTGAAGAAACGTTATGCGACCTAACAGAGCGCAATATTTTTCTTATGCTGACGGTTACTAATGCTTTTTTAGTTGTGAGATATCGTTTGAAACAATTAAAGTTGATTGACGTCATTTAAATACATACGGTTATGTGTAGTGTGCAAAAGTGTGTGGTTACACATGTACGTTTGCAAGATTATAAATGACATTTTTAACTAAAATGCCGATGTGTTCTTCCAATAATGAAATTTACTCACGTATGCTTGCTTGATTGTATGAATTTTATGCAATGGAGGCTGCCTCCAGCAAAGCGGAAAAGTCGGTTATTTCTCCAACACAGCTCCACCTCTTTCACTGAAATTACCAATTTGCCGCATTGATCGCTGCTGCTCTTTTCCTCTTCTTATCCCTTCCCTGATATCCTATCTAATCTTGCATCTAATAAGCATTTTCAATCAACTTTTATGAGAAAGCTGTAAAACGGAAATCAAGCACCGAAGCATACGCACCGGAGCATTTACTCAGCTCACAAAACACAAGCACACTCATTCACAGCCAATGTATGTGCAAGTACTCTTGCGCACGAAAGTGCGAGGAGGGAGGAGGCGTGGCAAGCATACGCGCTCAATTACGCGGTTTATTCCAACTCTCGACAACTTAATCCGTAAATTTTATAAAACGTCAGCAATACCATCAGTAGGAGGTGAGCATAAATACTTGGTTATAAAACCATACAAGCCACGATTTGGAAATATTAGGACGAGCTGCATTTAGCATTTATATATTTGCATTCTGAGCATATCAGAAGGTGTACTTGCATATATACGTAGGTGGGTATGTGAGTGAATTTATTTGATTATATAAAACCGAATTTTATACAATAAATACCAAATTTGGGATTTAATTTAACCTATATAAATTTATATTACATTTTACATCAACTTTTAATGATCTGATACATTTACATGTAAATATAACAGACAAACTTTGTGTAAACTTAGTTCTAGAAGATGAAAGTGCCTCTTCCAAGAAAAAAAGTGTGTGTATAACAATTATATTTCAAACAGATGAACCTAAAGGGAAGCTTTTTCATGACAAAAATACACTCTATCATTTGGTGTTTCATGCACGGAGATTCGAACCTGGGCACTTCCGAATGGTACTCACGTAAAAAGCCATTCGACTACGGCGAATGTGCGGAAGCGCTAGTTGGATTCTGGAAGAATCACCACTTAAACCAACCAACCAACGGCGACCACCGCAAATAAAACAAAGTATTGTAAATAAATTTAGTATTGCTTTATTAGCTTTATACACCGTTTCCCCTTTATTTAAAGGAGCCACTGTTTAACCACGAGTGATGGCTTTCAGCCAGGCAGATCAACCTACCATTGTTTATATTTACTAAACAGACCATACGTATTTGTATCCGAAGCCTAGTGAACATTGTCCAATTCACGGATGCGTATTGGCTTTTCCTACTTATAAAAATTAAAAGATCTGCAATTCTATTCCTCATTGAAATTTGTATGCATTCTTTGTACGATTCTTTTAAAATTATTTCTTCTTCTTCTTAATTGGCGCGATAACCGCTTTCGCGATTTTGGCCAAGTTTAACAAAGCGCGCCAGTCGTTTCTTTCTCATGGTAACCGGCGCCAGTTGGACACACCAAGTGAAGCTAAGTCCTTCTCCACCTGATATTTACAACGCACAGGAGGTCTTCCTCTTCCTCTGCTACCATCAGCTGGTACCGCATCGAATACTTTCAAAGCCGGAATGTGTGTATCCATTCGGACGACATGACCCAGCCAACGAAACCACCATCATCGTAAAGTTCATACAGATCATCGTTCCATCGCCTGTGATATTCGCCGTTGGCAACGTGCAAAGGTCCAAAAATCTTCCGCAGCATTTTTCTCTTTCCAACACTCCAAGCGTCACTTCATCGGATGTTGTCATCGTCCACGCTTCTGCGCCATACGTTAGGACGGGCATGATGAGAGCCTTATAAAGTATTAGGTTTGTTAGTCGAGGGATGACTTTACAACTCATTTGCCTACTTAGTTCAAAGTAGTACTTATTGGCAAGAGAGATTCTATGTTGGATTTCCAGGCTGTCATTGTTATCGATGTTAATGCTGGTTCCTAAATAAACGAAGTCTTTTACAACCTGGAAATTATAACTGTCTACAGTGACGTGGGTGCCGATACGCAAGTGCGCCGACTGTTTGTTTGAAGACAAGAGGTACTTCGTTTTGTCCTCGTTCACCACCAAACCCATTCGCTTTGCCTCTTTATCCAGTTTGGAGAAGGCAGAACTAACTGCGCGGTTGTTAAGGCCGATGATGTCAATATCATCGGCATACGCCAATAATTGTACGCTCTTATAGTATATTGTGCCTGAGCGATTAAGTTCTGCGGCTCATACGATGCTCTCCAACATCAGGTTAAAGAAGTCACACGACAGCGAGTCACCCTGTCTGAAACCTCGTTTGGTATCAAACGGCTCGGAGAGGTCCTTCCCAATTCTGACGGCGCTGCTGGTGTTGAGCAACGTCATCTTACATAGCCGTATTAGTTTTGCGGGGTTACCAAATTCAGACATAGCGGCATACAGGTAACTCCTTTCCGTACTGTCGAATGCAGCTTTGAAGTCGACGAAAAGATGGTGTGTGTCGATTCTCCTTTCATGGGTCTTTTCCAAGATTTGGCGTATTGTAAATATTTGGTCGATGGTAGACTTTCCAGGTCTAAAGCTACACTGATAAGGATCAATCAGTTGGTTGATGGTGGGCTTCAGCCTTTCACACAATACACTCGCTAGAACCATGTAGGCGATATTTAGAACTCCATGTCGGAATAGCTCAATGTTCCCTCCATAATTTAAGTATGCTCTGGATGTCAGTCATCAGACCACCGTGTTTATTCGTACAGGAAAACGGCCCGGCACTCGATTTATTCCAACATTCAAGCCCCAATTGACGTCATACGGCCAGATTTATTAAAGAAAGTAGTCAAAAATTGGACTGATCAAATAAATCATGTAACTCGTAGCTGCGGCGGACGTAGGCCGAATTTCATGTTAAAAAATTCCTTAAATTATCTACCCGGTTATAATAATATAAAAAATTCATTCCAACAATATTTCTATTTTATATCTTAATTTTAAGCTCTCAAGCTCTTAAAAAACACCCGGTTTAGCTGCGAAGATACCGAAAAATATGTCATTGACGCTCTAAAGATAAAGCAACAGGTTCTATAATTTCTAGTCATTGGCGCTTGATAGATTTTAGTACAATCGAAGCGACTTCACGTCCTCACTGGCTGCGATCTTCTTTGTTTTTACACGGACCGTATAGAATATAAGGTGCCGATTATTACCTTTGACAGCTGTTTTCTTGAAAATCTGTTTTCGCACCTAAGGCTCCCTTGAATAGACTAGGTTACATATGCATGTATAAACTGTACTGCTCATTTTGATGTGATTCTATAAATGGAAGCACCTACAGTTTCATGTATTTTTTATCATTTGATATTTCGTCTCCACAGTAGTGATCGAACTCGCCACTAGCCGATTGGTAGCCATCCACAAACCTACTCAAATTATTAATATTTGTTCATATACACATGCACATTGACATCTCGCCTCTATTTTACAGAGTTTATTGCTAGTTCACGTTTCGTCTCATAAGAGCTCCTGAAACAAAGAGTTGTATTAGAAATGCGCTGTCGCAGCACAAAAAGGTATAATCAGAATCATGTCTTTTTTCGTTTTTTAAATTGCACCTTTTTGCATTTGGGTTATGTGTATCCGCTCCTCCTACTCCTCCCATCCCTTTCTCTCCACTTTTTATGTCTTTTATTAGGTTATTTTATTTCATTCCATTTTCTGCGCTAAGGAATAACATTTTTATAACCAACGCTTCTCCTTCGGTAGCTTCTTAATGCACAGTACTTATTCATATTGTTCTCATACCCAGCCAAGCGGGAAATGCGTATTCCAATCTTTTGGATGCTTTTGTACTTTGACTTTCATTTCAAAGTTAACTAAACAACTACATAAGCTGTGTATTTTCTAAACATCTTTTTAAAATCATCAGATGAGTGTCTCTCTAGATGCTTGCTATCTGAAATTTTACACACGTTTGTTTGGTCGGTTGGTTGGACGGTCGGCCGTTTGCAATAACACGGTTTAGTAATTTTCATGGCTCATAGCAAGCCTTCGCAGCACTTATTTATATGCCTGCAGCTGCCTTTTGATTATAAATACGCATAATACTACTTGAGTATATTTTAGATGAGTGGCTATGTTTGTGTAAATATGTAGCTATGCGTTTCTTCCCTACATTTTTCGCTTTAACTTACAATTTATATTTATTGCACCCCTCGATATCAGGTATTTTCAACTCTATGCTTTTACACGTTCAACAAATTCACAAAAACTCGGATCCGCCAATCTGAAATTCTTTATCCCTTTCCTAATTTGCTTCCTCCTATACTCGTACATCGCATCTTCACATGCTTTTCTGGATGTCTCTGTCATTTCGTGTGCGTTCTTGCATCCATTTCGTAGGTTAATGGAGATGAAAATTAAACGCTGGCTTTACTCTTCGAATATTACTTCAGTTAATGCTGTTTGCGAAAACGACTACCTTCGCGCATGCACATACTATCTAAACCCCTTTCAAAGCTTTCTGCGGAGAAATTTATAGCATACTGTCCTTCTCCCTTCTGAGTTCTTAGACTTTAAACTTATCGTTTCAATAATTTTCGAATTGACAATAAAAGTACAGCGTAGATGCGTATCTGAATTTTTTACATGAAATAAACAATCATAGTTACCGATTGTATTTTTGGGTAATATGCATTGACATAAGATCCTTAGTTCGATCCCTACTGTTTTTTTAAATCATATTTACTATTGAAATTTTAATTTTGCGACTTATATAATTTTTTTTATTACTTGGCTCTAATGATCACTTGCGCTATTAAAATTAAGAGACCACACAATGAGAATATAGCAACAAGTAGAAAATAAACAATTTAGGATGTTTCTGGTACGAGTCTCCCGTTGGTCCGAATCTTGTTTTGAGAGAGCGAGAATTTCCATGGCTATATAAAAATCGAAATAATAATAAATCCTTGTGGTCAATATATTCACATATACTGAGCTGCCCACTAACATTGCCACCTTCGTTTCTTGCTTTTATTTTTACGGTAATAATACGTAACCATCGGAAAGAAACAACGTTTTTTATTGAACAACGTATTTTATTCCGTTCTGTCCCAGGGCTGTAAAATGTTCGTGCTCTTTTCTTAACATATTCATAGGGTTGCCAGTGAAAAGGGCGATTCAAAAGTGCAACATATTCTTATCTTTATCCTTATTTATTTATCTCGAGAAGTCAAGCAAACATAATTTCTAACTGACTACTAAATCAAAGGAATAATGTAATTATTTACAAAATTAAATTACAAACTTAATCCTAACTAAACCAAAAGATAGAGTTCAATAATATAGCGAATTCATTATTCGAAACGAGAAATCTACCAAGTTAGAATCCGAGATCTCATTAAAATCAAGAAGTGCACGTTCAATAGGCGCTATTCGAGCATAATTTGTATCGGATTTATTTGGATAGAAAGGAAGAGCGTTACGGAGAATTCTTAGAGGTGTAGGAAAATTAATACTTTGACCTAGAAATGGTTAATCAGTGTCAACCCTTAATAGCATAAAATCAAATGAGAGAGCAAGAATCGATCTTCTACTTTCTAAGGGCTTCAAGGGCACCAGTTTCGGCAACTGTTGGGGATATGGTTAATCAGAGTTCACGCTCAGAAAGTACCAGCGCACCAATGGTCACGGAACAGATGCCAACTTCAAGAGAAAATCTGTCTAATAGACAGAAGAAGCGGCAAAGGCAGAGGATCACGAAGGAGGCAAGAGAAACAGTAGGTATGACTACGGCTAACGTAGCTATGCCAGCTGCCACTCGAGCCGGAGTTGTGGCTCATCTGTCTTCGTCCACTCCTGTAGCCGAATTTGGCAAGAGGAACAGATCTGATGCTGACCCATCTGATCTGGCCACCTCTCGAACACTAAAAGTTTTCTGGCTGTGTAAGAGAACCTTTGGCAAGACATGGGGTCTAAGACCGGCGATAGTACACTGGCTCTACATCACCCTGATTGGACCCATTATTACATAGGCCTCTGTAGTATGGTGGAAAGCCACAATGGTTAATTCCAGAGTAAAACCCCTAAATAGGCTGTGCTGGGTATCACAGGTGCCATGAGTACGACATCTGGTGAGGCCCGTAATGCCATTCTGAACTTGCAACCTCTATATCTTCAAATTGGAAAGGAAGCAATGAAGGCAGCGTACAGCTCAAGTTAAACGGAGTCTGGGGAAATGAAGTAAGCACTGGCCACTGTGAGATATACCACTGGCTGTCAGAGCGGTGCACACTGTTCTCGATGCCGGTGGACAATCGGGTGCCTGTCGCTAACTTCGGTAGGAAGTATGACGTTTTGATCCCAGATAGAGATCAATAGTTAAGTCCAGAGAACTTATTAACGGGATATCAGTACACTTTCTACACCGACGGATCCAAAACCAGTGACGGAAGCGGATCTGGATGGTACTTAGACGAAGGCACTAAGTACTCCTATGCTACAGGACAGATGGCTACGGTATTCCTTACGGGAGTCTATGCCATCTTGAATGTGGTGTACTGGCTAATTGAGACAAAGTGGCGGGGCAACAGTATTGGAATTTGTAGTGACAGTCAAGCTGCACTGAAAGCCCTTGCTAACCCACGCTGCTCTTCGAAATTAGCCGGTGAATGTAAGACAAAGTTGAACAGTGTTGCAAAACACAACAAAATTAGTCTTATTTGGGTGTCTGGACATTATGGTATTGCAGGGAACGAGTTAGTTGATAAATTGGCAAATGAAGGCTCTGCAAGTATGCCACTAGGCCCTGAACCCTTTCTAGGTGTCAATTCCGCATCGATTCAACTATGGATTGAGGACTTCATGAGGTCTACCCATAGAGGACGTTGGTGTAGGTTGAACTCATGCAGAGTAGCCAAGTGTTTTGTGAAAGAACCAAATAGGAAAATAGCGACCTTTCTCCTAAAACTCAGCAGAACGGAGCTGAGAGTACTGGTGGGTGTAATCACAGGGCACAACGTCTGTGGTCAGCATATGGCTACCAGGGGGTCGTGGACAGCTCGATATGCCTATCCTGTCTTGAGAATGATAATACTGCAGAGCATTTGCTCTGTAGCTGTCCGGCGTTTTCCAGAATCAGCCTTAGGATATTCGGTTGCGATATGCTGAGAATGGACAAAGTTCATACTCTTCCATTCCCGGATCTCTTAAAATTCATCAATGAGTCCAAGAGATTTGTGGAAGAGCGACCTCAAACTAATTTATCCGTTTTTACCATGCACCTTTTTATCTTTCCTATCTCTATTCTTTCTGCTGAAATCTATCCGGATATAAATAGTACAATGGTCTCCTGACTGAGTGCTGCGACTTGTCCAACCCCCCAAAAAATCTAATCTAATCTAATCTAAAGGCTCCAAGTTAACTGATAACAAACGCGATTTGTAAAGTGGGATAGGTTTAGAAAACTTAAATGATCTTAGTACAAATTTGAGAGATACCTTTTGCTCACTTTCCATCCTGACAATGTGGTATGGCTTCCAACCTAGAACGCGCGACTACAGTAAACAGCCTTTTAAGAGTATAGTATAAGAGCCAGTTAAATTTAAGATGGATTATGATTTTGATAAGATGAAATTAATTTTACTATTAAAAAAAAAACGACTGCCAAAACTTTAAAATCTTTGGATTCTTTACAGATTGAAGTACAGTATTAGATATGCTATAAGAAGTATGAAACAAATTAGAGGAAAAGAAAATGGGAAAGGTGCATGATAGAATTTTTTGACATACCTATAACAATTTGTAACACCACATAATTTGTCTACATCTGCTTAAAGCCAACAACATACATCAGTTGTGTCATTTATAATTTTAGTTTGTCAGCATTTAACAGAAATGAATTACAATTAATTGCTAATATCGTTGATAAATAATGAATAACAAAAATAGTAGGTGACCTAAAATCCTTCTCTGAGGTACACCCGCGCAGGCTGAGACTATACCATGGAATGCGACCACGAAACACCTTTTCCATGTACTCATATGTTGGGCATGGAAATTCTTTTTTACTGAAATGCTAACTATTACATTTAAATTTAAATATAAATACTTCGGAAATTCGCACGCTATCAGACTGATTCTGCGTTAATGAAATGTTGAGTGTACGATATGTTAAGTTAAATAAAAGTGTCTTAAAATGTACATATGTAAAGTGCCTTTTGGTGAACAGAAAAATTTAAAAGTATTGGTTTCTCTCGAAAGAAAATGCCAATCCTATTTCAATTTCTCTGTACTGCACTTCTAACGACTAAGAGTTTGCCATATTTGTAGCCGTCTAAGTTTTTCAATTTGATATCGCACAATTATTTCTATTAAGTTCTATTGTTTTCAGCACAGAACTATTTCGGAAATTATTTGTAGAAGACATTTGCAGAACGATGTGGTTTTTGTTATTGTTACGAGGAACGACAAAGCATTGCTGTTCTATCACCTAGCATCCAACTGCGAGAGACGCTAAGATGGTTCCAAACGTCGTCAATGGCCCACTACTACGTGTATACTGTGTGCCATTTTATGATTTTATAAAGTAACAGCAGTGAGACGCAATGAAAACTAACGCAGCGCATTGATTATGCCAAATGAATGTGGATGCTAGTGCAGATGCTCTTTGTATGTATATATAATTTACATACATTTGTATGTGTGTGCACATTTAATATGTAAATACGCTCATAGTACTATTAATATGCATACAAACATATATGCGCAAGCATAGTATACGCGAATCTCGGCAAAGCTAATCCGCTTCCACTGCAGCCTTGTTGTCGGCGCCGAACTTATGGCTTGTTTGCAAATTTTCGGTTCGCTGCACAGCGGACATTTTCTTGAAATGGTAATGCAAAGTCATTGCAGCGATGGGGGCGCATAGTAAAAATTTTATTGCAATATTTTTAAATAGCACTGCTCTGCACCCTACCATTCACATACATACATATAAATACATATTCGCATCCTTCTGTTATGTCCGTTTTACCTAACAGGGATTGTGCTCACACTTTAGACTTTTATGACTTGTCAGCTTTAATCAAATGAAATTCAATAATGTTTCAATTTTAATGTGACGTACTCTGCCTCCAATGAAATGCTTGCCCTAATGCGATTTCCATTTAGTCAGAATTAATTTCAAACACTGCGGGGAAATTGAAATTGAAAATGGATGAACATAAAAATAATGCACTAATATATGTATATTTAAATGTAGTATATGTGAACATGTATTAATGAACGTACATATGTATTTATATATTCATATTTATGCAAATGCCAATTTCCTGCTTCATTAAAAATGAACTTTTATTACTTTCATAGCAACATACACACGAATAAACACTTGATTTCATTTCATTTCATACATTTGTATATGTACATATATACGCATAGATACATATATGCAGCATATCGGAATTTATATAACTACTGAAGTGTATATATATTATATATTTTCAGATATAGATGCCGAGCTCTGATAAGAAGGAACGCCGAATATGTACGGGTAAGTACTCGTATTACTAAAATTAAAATTAAATAGGAATCGAATATGCAATCTGACATGAAACTAGCTTTACACTATATAAAATTATACGTATGTCAAATGCATGCTTTGCTTAACTAGTATATATGTACATACGAGTATAATGCTTCCCATAAGCCGAACAGATTTCCAAAAGCTGCAAGCCATAATGAACGTTGAGTATTGTTGCCGATGTGGGACCTGTTCTTTATCGAGTGCTTGCAAAAACCTGGAGATAGTTTCATAAGTTTATCTAATCAGATAGCGGTTCTGACTCTCCTGAACAATTATCGGGAATTATTTTTAGTGATGATTCCATTTGAGGAAAGTTTTTTAATTGTACGCTTTTTAAAATCTCGCAAACGAGAGCCCTCTATAAAACCATAGAACCACTCTTGCTACACCATTCGATCACTTTCATTCTACATTTCCATTTTTCAATGCCAGTACATTTGGTAGACGGGTGAGGCGAATATTTTCTATCTCTGGATCGAGGATATACATATGGGATGAGAATCTCCTAAATCTTCCAGAACTTAAATTCTTATTGCATCCACAAACATGTTTATTTCTACTAATGGGCCGTAGCAGATAAACCTCAAAATTAATTTTCTGATATTGGCCGAAGTCCTCAGTAGACGGCGCTATATTAAAAAGTTGTATGTTAGTTGTAGCATTGCAAGCAGAAATTTCATTATTAATAAAATAAAATTAATAGATTTCTGATATGATACTTGACATTTCTTGAAAATCCTAAAGCACAGCATATGACATAGGCATATGCGTATAAGCGGCCGCCATAGCCGAATGGGTTAGTGTGTGACTACCGTTCGGGAGTCTACGTACAGGAAACACCAAAATCATAGAAAGTTTTTTCTTCTAGCGGTCGCCCCTCGGCAGGCAATAATAAACCTTCGAGTGTATTTCTGTCATGAAAAAGCACCTAATACAAAAATATCTGTCGTTCGGAGTCGGCTTAAAACTGTAGGCCCCCTGTATATACCTACACATATCATCACATTTTTTCAATAAAAACATTGTGTGGTTACCAGATGCACAAATATTTATATTTTTTCAAATAAACATATAAGAACTACTTAGTAAGCCAATGAGAAGTGTGTGGGTATATATGCATATATATACGACATACATATCTAGATATGTGCACATATGCATATACATACCTCGATGTGAGTTGCTTTGGATATTTTTAAATATTTGATTCTCAAAATCCTTGGCGTTGCCGATTACTTACAAGTGATATATTGCGACATTTGCATGAAAGTGTATGACATACATATACATAAATATTTGTATACATTATAAATTACATTCTGTAATAATCTTTAAATTTTGAAAATAAAATTCCACAGTTGTGTGGCCTAGCTCCTCAAAAATAAGAACAAAAAATAAGAATTGAACATGCAGAAAATCGAATACCTGAAACCACATTCCCCTTTTTATTTCAACGAAATGTGACACATCGTTTCGAATCCAAGCGAACCTGTGCAATGCGCGGAACATAAAATATAGACGAGACATTTTGAGAATTTCAATTTTCAGCACAAAAATATCCAAATTAGTTAAGGGGAAAACAACTAAGAAACAACGCATTGAAATTTCCAACTGCCGGATAGATGAGCAACGAACACACAGCTTGGTCGCCTGGCTGACTGGTTGACTGGTTGGCAGCATGACTCTAGCTGGTTGGCTAACTCGGCAGCAACGCCAACATTGTTGGCGGAAATTTCAATCGCATTTTATTGCAGCTCTGCTCAGTTGACATTTATGTCGCGTGGTCTTGTCAATAAATGCGGGCAGAGCAGCAACACAAGGACGGGGGGACTGAAAATGAACCTGTGATCGAACGGCATGATGAAACAGGGCCCTAAGATATGGGGGATAAGTGTGAGTAAAGAACAGAATATTATTAGCAATGCGACTTGCATAAGCAAAATGTTGCAAAAAGTCACAAAAGTATAAAAATTGCAACTTGTGCGAATGCCATCTACCGCAGTCGGCAGTCGGCAATCAAAAGGTGGCTTGGTTTGAGAACCAGCATGCGGAGGGGCAAAAGAAAACTCAACTTACAATGGACACTCGTGCTGTTAGTTGGTGGCTTTAAGCGCGATGGTGGTGGGGTGCGCGTGCCAATATAATATAACCAGAAAAAATAAAACTGACAACAGAATCATCTTATATGCACGTTCGTGTTGTAAATTGCAATGTGCGAGAGTGGCAGCAGCAGTAGCACCAGCAGCAGCAGCAGCCGTTGACAACAACAGTAAGGACAAAAATCTTGATATATGTATTATACATACATATGTACCATTTGTAGGAATATATAGAAGCATACAAATGTATACATACATCTGCACGTATAGTAATACTTATAGTATGTAAAAGCGGATATATAAAAACGTGATACATATTTTGCTTTCGGGCTACATGTTTTTCCCTTCTTCACCATGCACCAGATACTCCTGTTGTAGTTTAGACAAGAAAGAAGCGGAGGTGGACGTTGATCTTGAATACTGAAACTAAGCTGGGCATAATCGGGAAACTAACTCCCCATCCGTAGTTTCGTGCTAACTAGTTGGCCAACTATCGGGGTGGCATTTTAAAGTCGTTCCTCGATATTCCGAGACATTGTAATAAAAAGAGAAGAGCTCTGCATTCTAGCTTATAGTGGTTTACACACGTGCATACACATTTATTCACGAAAGTATACGTATAAATGCAGTATGTAAGTATGTATGTATACGCACACGCCCATGAACCATCTACCGCTTCTTTAGTTGAGCTCTTTGCTCGTTTGTCATTTGTTCGCAGCTTCAAAACACGGAAATTCCACTAGAGCATGTTACGAGTATTAGTGCTTATTCACATTTGCCCCATTTTGTTGCGTTCTCCCATTGCCCACCGGTTTCAGCAATGCTAGTTTTGAGTATCCTTGTGCATACTTTGTATGGATGTGATTTTCGGGATGGATGGGTAGATAAGCGCTATATAATTTTCAGAAGTAATCCCCGTGAAACTTTATGTTTTCGTCAATATAAATTATTCAGATTAAGAAAACGTGCTTAGGGCAAAAGATTTTAGTATTCGTATTTTCTGTATATCTGGTGGTACTTTCGTAAGGACATTCTTTTGCGGGATTTTTCTTTTGTTTTCCCTACAGTTTTTCTCGAATAGTCAGATCAAGAAACACAGATTATCTCTAATGCATAAACTTGTCCTGCATTTTCTAAATGCGCACAAAGCTTTTTATTTAACTGCATTGCTGCAAATAATATACTCATGAGTCGTGGCACTGTAACAAAACCATTAATGATTTTGTAAAATAATTCGGTAAACCTTATGGTATTGTATTTTAAGATGTTCCTGTCTTATTTTGTGCTTAGCTCATACAATCATTTGGAGGTTTGAACCAGTTTTCAGATTTCACCATGTTTTCATCATACTGATTAATGTGTTTTTGTATTTATCTGTAGTTTGCCGATATTAAAAATAGTATCGGCATAGTAGTATCGATATTAAAAATCAGTAAAAGCGTATTTTTGATCTCAAACATAGCCAAGTCAAAAGCTGCAAAATCACACGTGTTGACTTTATGGGTCATAACTTCTACAATTTTTCGTCGATTCAGACAAACTTAGGCTTAAAATGTAGGTGACAAAGTTGCCTTTCAGAAAACCTATCTAATGTCGATACAAAAAAATTTTTTCTTCCAGAAAAAAGTTATTAAACTTTGATAATTTAGTAAAAAACGTCAAAAATGCCTTTTTTTAACTTCCAACAGCTGTTTTGCGAAAACTACGACTTCAATTGACACGAATTATATATTGCCATGTAGGTTATACCTTCTGCTCAAATATGAACGAGACGTTATCAATAAAATGGTCCGCGGATGACATATGGCAAAAATAAATTTTTTGTTTTTTGATAAGACTGTTACAAGCTTACATGAGAAATTTCAGCGTGATATGTCACATAGTTTGTTTTCTGTGCTACTGCAAACAAGTCAAGCTCGCTTTTTGCTCGAGGACCATTTTTGAAAGTGAAAATTCGTAAACTGGTAAAATTCAAAATCTATAAGCGTAATGATACTTTGCGACATATGAAATTTTATTATTTAACTTTTACGAATCGGAAATTTTAATAAACATTTCCTTTATAAATTTAAAAATTGAGTATTTATTTATTGGCTCCTTTAGAGATGCCTAATAGAAATATAAGGGATTGGCTTTGAATTGTCCCGATCAAGAAATTATGTTTCTGTTTTGTTTCATGCACTAAAGTAATAGTTAGTTATATATATAATTTACGCGTACTCCCTTTTTGGGTATTTGGCCGAGGTCCGCCTCCTATTTGTGGTATGCGTCTTGATGTCGTTCCACAAATGGAGGGACCTACAGTTTCAAGCCGACTCCGAACGGCAGATATTTTTATGAGGAGGTTTGCCATTGCCTGCCGAGCGGCGACCGCTATTAGAAAAATGTTTTTCTTAATTTGGTGTTTCACCGAGATTCGAGCCTACGTACTCTCTGTGAATTCCGAATGGTCGTCACGCACCACCCCATTTGGCTACGGCGGCTGCCTAGTTACCTAATCAAATTATATTAAAATCAAATCAGCAATTGAAGGAAATATAATTTGAGTTGATAATCACTAAAAGGCAGAACCTTAAACTAGAAGACTATTGACTATTGACGATATGTACCAGCTACTATGTTACCGACTATAAAGATTTTAAGGTTATATTCTGGTGTTAATTTCATGATAAAAGAGACCTAAAAGTTTGAGTTCACCACGAACCCTCTAGAAATGGCCCGCTAAGATTGTGTGTCTAAAAAAAGCAATATTTTTTTATGCAGAAGCAGTACGCATACAAAATATTTAACCCAATGAAATTGTATACCAGATATTATTCACAATTGTATTTTTCTATCCGACACTTAAACAGAGCAGCAAAGAAGAAAATTACAGCCGTTGAAAAATCCCTAAGAACGATACGCAGTTCTTTAAGACTTTTTCCAATAAAATCGCTAAAATGTTTTGCATATTAGGTTTTACTTTATAAATTTAAAATGTTTTCAATCTGCATCAGCCTTTTTATCTAAGAAAAACATACTATTTTTATGCCATGCATAAAAGTTAATTCAATTAGAAAATCCTTTGAATTGACATTATTAAACCTCTACAACGTTCAGTGGATTCCCCAGCCGTCTTGGCCTTTTCAAATAACTGACACAAATTATTGATATTCTGAGTGCTGAGTGCATTTTTACGTCGTTCCAAAGATGTTCTATTGGACTTAAGTAGGCACTTGGAGATGCCCAAACCAGAACAGTGATAAAATTTCCTTTGAAAAATCATTTTCTTCTTGAAATTTCCAAATCACCGATAAATTCTTCTTTCGCATAAGGTAGCATTACATTTTGAAGTATCTGAACATACTTGACCGCATCTATATTACCTTTATTCTGATGAATTGGCCCGACACCGTTCCCCACGACTATTTCACATGTGTAAATGCTTAATAAATATTTTAAACGCAGGTACATCCACTTATATAAACGTGTAATAAGACAGGATTTTTATATCCGATTCAGTGATTTCAACAAACAAGAAGTCCTTTTCCCTTTTATTAAAATCAAGTAGTAGTTGAAAGCAATGTAATAGTAGAACCCTCACTTGAAAATAGTAGTGCATTAAAAAAAAAATCGGTAAAATCTAGCTCTTAATGGTATCGCTCCCTGCCTTTATGGTTCGTGAGTAATGCCTTTATCAGAGTGTAGAAGTATTTACGTAAGAAAAATTACAGTGCTACATCGCAGTTGTTGCTATTAAAAGTAAGTAGAGTAAGATCCCTGGGTACTTATTTGTTTCTACTACAAGGCGGCCGCCGTAGCCGAATGGGTCGGTTCGAATCTCGGTGAAAACACCAAAATTAAGAAAAACATTTTTCTAATAGCGGTCGCCCCTCGTGAAGCAATGGCAAACCTCCGAGTGTATTTCTGCCATGAAAAAGCTCGTCATAAAAATATTATATCTGCCGTTCGGAGTCGGCTTGAAACTGTAGGTCCCTCCATTTGTGGAACAACATCAAGACGCACACCACAAATAGAAGGAGGAGGAGCTCGGCCAAACACCCAAAAAAGGTGTACGCGCCAATTATACATACATACAAGGTGGCGCAAAATCAATCACCCTATCGGAATATTTCTAATTTTTGCAAATGGCGTCGTACCCTCATCATATTTGACACTTGTGAACCCTGCTGCAGTATTCAAACAGACAAGCAGTGAAGCGCGTAAAGGTCACTCAAATTTAACTTATATAAGGATACTATCTCCTAAAGTTATAACGCTCATACGCACCCCAATGCGGGATTTACTAGATCATATGAAAATTTATTGAGAAATGTTCGAGTCAATCAGTCAATCCTCACGAGCTTGCGTTTTTCATCAGCATACATAATTATTATTCCGATGATTATCTGTTATGTGAAATTAAACGTTGTCTTCACTTTTTCACACTATTTGTTCGCCTCTAAAGATATTAGAGTACGAAGTTTTAAGGCACACTAGATGAAGAGTTTAAAGCATCCTCGGTCAGAATCTGCGTTTGGAGGTCATAACAGCTGCTAAAGAGTTTCGTATAGAATTCGAGTCGCTGCGAATCAAAAATCAAAGACTTCAAAAGAAGAAACAATTTTCGCTCTGACTGCATATTTGAAAATGAGTTGACCGGCATTGGGGAATTTTTCTATTCAAATGAATTCTGCATTCACATTCTGCAACATCCACTTCAGTAAATTGCCTAAATGGCTTAAAGTTTCTATTTTTCGCACTGGCAGACAATATTCCATTGGCTAAAATTAAATTTAAAAACACATACATGTTTCTACTTTGATTATGTAAATGTGTGCCAATCTTCAAATGCTCCTCATTGTATTCTTACATCAAAATAAATTTCATTACAAGAACATCAGCTGCCCATTAGAAGTTATTTGTGGAGCTAGCGATTTTCTTGTTTTCACTATGCGTTTGACAATTTAACGCTCACATTTTTCATTGCTAATTTCTCTAGTTGAATATAAATTTGAATTATGTTTCCAGAGTTTAGTTCTAACATTCTTTACTCACTGTCACAGTTCTGAAATAAAATCCGTAAAATTTATTTTGGCGCTCAATATTATGTCCATATTTTTCACAGATTCAGAAAGTTTTTTTTTTTTTTGCTTCTTTATTATTATAAGAGTAAGTATGATACTTATGCATGCATGCAAGACACTCTCGCACCCCACCACCAGCTTCACACTATCTCCTCTCTCCATCCGACTTGATTACGTTGTTTGATGTTTTCATGTTAGTCCTTGCCATAGCGTATCGTATATCCTCGCCATATATTTTTGATGAAACTATTCCAAGCACTGTTATGTTTATATTTCTCACAAAAAACTTTTTGCAAATTCTTTTTACGACTTCATTTACTTTGGTGGAGATTTGTCTTCGCATACCATAGATGGAGAATAAGAACAAAGCATAGTCCAAATACATAAAAGTATATTTTAGCGCTTCTTTTCCTCTATACGTGATTGTAAGTAGACTGAGAAGTGTATTTAGGTATAAGTGAGAAAGAAAAGTTAGAATCACAAACTGTAAGGGGGACAAACGGCGACCAAGGTAATAAGTCATATTAATCAGAAAACTTCGTTCATTTAAAGTTTTATCTTTAGCCAAGCCAACTTGGATATCTGTCATAGTTTAATTTCCACACACGAATGGCGCGTGTGCGTCTGTCTACTTCTGCACTGTATAAGTATATAGCGTTCAATTATTTTATGCTCAACGAAGCTCCACCTTATTTTAGTAATCTTCCTATAGTCGCCATTCGTTTGTCATGCGATTTCCTACGACACCGCCAAATTATTGCAATCGCATGCCTCAGCTGCATTTCGGTGCGCCGAATTGGAAATAGTAACTCCAACAATAAGGTTTGAAGGGGAAAGCAGTGGCCGTAACAGACACTTCCGGGGTAAATCGTAAATCAACGAAAAAAAAAGGAGCTGCAAGCACTCTTTGGCAGAAACTCTGCTCAAGTGGAAATTCCGTTAGTTATTGTTGGAAATAAGTCACAGCATAGTTATGCTTGGAGTTTTAATGAGAACTTGCCGGATGACATTTGAATTAAAAAATTTCATTATTTCGTGCAACGGCCATGTGAATTGCTTACCAAGATCATCCAATTTGGCTCATGAATCTGTGTATATTTTTTGTCGAAAATTCTAAGTTCCAAATATCCTCCCATGTATTTTTTGAGGGTCGGTCTTGTAACTCAACTCTTAACTTTTGTGCCAGGAAAGCAAAACCTTCGCTGAGATCTAGCCTGCATAAAATTTCGCGTTTATGTTCAACAATATAATTTTAAATCAGGTGGTGGAGATTTTTCTTGAATAAACCTGATGCAGCTGATTCTAACCACTGATATAAAATATTTGTATATACTAAATTTTGTTAAAAAGCTTTATGTTTATTTTGAAACTCATAATGGTGTGCTTCATTGTTCTTAAGTATGGATGATATTTACTATAAATAAAGGATCAAAGATGTTGATTTAAAATAAATCAAGTAAACAATTTTTATTTTTTCAGGTTTCATTATTTTTGTGAAAAATGGCGTTGGATAAGCGTTCACCATAAGCTAGTTTACAGGATGTTATATGAGAATTAAAATTTTTAAAGACTCACTCACAACTTATTGTATTGAGTTCAGCAATTTCCCGAATGTACACGACAGCTTTGGAATCATTGTTGGCTATGTAAATAAGCCTTAAGTCTAAATAAGACTTACATTTTCAACCAAAAATTTCACAAAAAGAAGTCTAGTGGAGTTTGATCGAATGATCCAGGTACCCAGTTTATGTCAGCATTACACAAAATTAATCGACCGGGAAACTTAGACCGCAATAACGCAATGTTTGCGACTTGTGGATCTATGCAGTTGAAAATAAAGATCGTCTATACGTTTTCCTTTAAGTACATGCCACAAATCATCTTTAATCAGTTATTTCTTTCATTTTTATCTTCCAAAATCGGCACAAAAATCACTCCAAACATACAATTTAATGGATTTAATGATTTTTCTGAAATTACTCGAGGGTTTTCTTTTTCCCTGATGTGACAATTTTGTTTGTTGACAAATCCATCCAGTATGAAATAAGCGTCATCACTAAGCTGATTTTTCGCGAGAACCCAGTATCATATTCAAAGACCTAATTCACGAAATATGTATTTGCGTTGTTCTATCGAGTGAGCATCCACGATTAAAATTGTATATCTCTTCATTTGGTAGAAATAGAATTATAATTAATGGCGAAAAAGCACTAGTGACTAGAACTATCCGCCAGAGTTGATTGTAAAAGATTTCTGAATTAAATGTACATAATTCTAAGAATTGAGTAAAGTTGAAAAGATCAAAACTGAGTTAGGTAGAATATGGTGAGCCACAGAAGACTATTTCAGTTAATTAGAAGGTTTTATACTTGGGAAAATACAATTTCTGCCATGGTCTTGTGAAGGTTAGCAGTCTATTATATGAGTGATGGACAGTGAAAGTTACACAGTGGACAGGGCAGCCATTTTAAATAATTTGATGTAGGACTTATGAGTGTTCCAAAGGAAGTCTCGCAAAGATTTCAGCTTGTTGCAAAGCAACCTCAATTTCCTTTGAGCGATTCAGATTCAGAAATTTATATCCGCGCTGATGTGCCAGCCAGTTGTCTATTGTGTACTTTATGTAGACGTTTTCAATTTTCCTTGTGGCGGTGGATTTGGCAAATGCTTTAAAAACTACACTTGACGTATTTCTTACACTCTATACTGCTTGATCGTCGTGTTCAAGAATAATAGTTCCGCAGTGTTCTGGAACTCACATTATTCAAATTTTGAAATTGTTTTTGCTTAATTCAAAATGTATGGTTTCTATTGAACAATTCATTTTTATTAGAGCCGTTAAAGTAAAAGTGTATAGTTTTATTTTATCATAACAATTAGAAATCATATATATAAAAATTCAAATATTTATTATAAAACTTATTGCGAAAACAAACAAAATATAATTGTTTTTAAGTGTATCTGATACCATCTCATTTATCATTAATAATAAAAGTAGCTTGGATTCCAATAACAGCAGATTATTAGAAAATTCTTCATCTGAAATAAAATAAACACTATCCGCCATTATTTGGTATTATAGGGAAGCGGTCGCTCCGGTAAATGCTATAGGGCGAATTTAAGGAACATCTCACGTCCGCGCTGGACTGTTGAATAAATTTTTGGTTAAAATATTTCTTTAAGATTAGAATTATATGGCTCCGATATGAATAAAATCAGACTATAGATATGATTTTTAAAATATCCAGGCTCCTGTGTCTTCTATGGGATTCGCTTTCGTTATATGTACTTCAATCAACCGGCAGGCTTTCGAGTGCTTGACATTCGTACTTACTAATAAACTGTCATCCTTAAGGAGATTAAGTCAAACGCACCTTGTTGCCTATGACATTTTGACTCAGTGGATAATTCCGTTAGGATGCAGCTTCAGTGGTAAGTGCAACTACTAAAGAAGGCGAACTAATGTCATTATGGATTTATTGCCGTTAAAAAATGCTTAAGTGACACATTTTTTGCTAACTTTCGGTCTATTGGCCGGAACTAAAATGCAGTGGAACCCAAATCGAATTTTCTAAGAAGCCATTCCGGTATTTTGAAATTTGATCTTGTAATACACCTTTTTGGTACTAGGCTTTTCGAGTCTAACGTATTCACTTTTTACATTTATAACTGCCATAGACATAAAATGAATTTCAACTATTTGTGTTTCGATTGATTACTTCAATTTGAATTATACTAATTTATTATACGTTTTCGTTTTCCTTAGAAATCCCAACAGTTCCTCACTTGTCGCAACAAGAATAAATCGGCCACGGCTCTACCCTTTATTATACTAAGTAACATTTATTTCTTTAATCGTGTGGAACGAGTTCAGGAAATTAATATTTAATTAAATATATATGTATACCAACATAAATAACTGAAATGGGTGAATTAGATATTCTGTTGCTTTTAAGGATATCAGTAATTCTGATACTAATTCAATATAAATTTCTTTATTTTTATGGCCGATTTGAAGCTTATATTGATTAGCGTTGGTTTGTTTTTGACAGCGATGCTTATAAGTTTTTTTCTTGTGTACGGCGTTACTTCTGGTCAAATTCTTAATTTTCTTAAATGCCATGTATTACTTAACTAGAGAAACATCAAGCAGAGGAAAACAAGTAAAATACACTCATTCAACCTTTCTGGCATAACAAAGTCATAAACTCGAATAAATGTCTGCTGAGACCTTTTAGGCCACATAAGAAGCACATACTTGTACATATTCATATACATGGGAAATGTTGCTATTTCTACATAATTGTTTATATACATTTATATATAGGAACGTATAATTGAGCGTTTTAAACGTGCTTGCCGTTATATAAATACATACATACATATGCACTCTTGTATTTGTCTGCAAAGTGGATTAGGCTTGTGCGATGTAAATAACAATAAATTAATTCGATTGTTTACAAGATGAAAAGTAGTACAAAACTCCTTCCCCACAAAAAGCAAATAAAACGGGATTATTAAAGACAATATTGACGGTATGTTGACAACGGAAAGTCAATCATAATGTAAACAGTACAATTTGCTTAACAGATGCAACTGGAAATACATACATATATACGTATTTACTTATATTAGGAGCAACTGCGGAATGCTGAGTTAGAAAGTAAAACTATAGGATGTAGTGAAGTAAAACAAAATGAAAATGCTGCAGTTCAGTTACGAGGCGTGTAAAAAGTTGCAGAACGTAAGACACAATAGCACGTGGGCTGAAAAGCCCAGGGTCTGAGAAAGAAAACACTTTGTTTTGTTCAAAATTAGCTTTATTCATCAACGTACTTTCCATTAAGAACAACACAATCATTCCAGCGCCGCTCTAGCATTTCAATACCCCTTTTGTAGAACGATTTATCTTTTTTTCTCAAAATAGGCTTGTGTTTCAGAGATAACCTCTTCATTCGAACGAAATTTCTTTCCCGCGAGCATTTGTTTTAGGTCTGCGAACAGCCAGTAGTCGCTTGAATAGAAATCTGGCTGCAATGCGAAGTTCAATTCACGTAGTTTTTCCATTGTTTTGATTGACTGGTGACTGACCTGGTCTTGGTCAACAGTGAGCAAAAGCGGCACCCACTTTGAACAGAGATTTCTCATAGTCAATATAAAGCCATTATGTTCTTTTAATATCTTTACGATGTTAGCTAACTCTCCCAACTTCACTTTTCGATCGTTCGAAACGATTTTGATATTTTCTGGTGTTACCGCCCCATTTGGACGTCCACTGCGGTGTGCATCATCGGTGTCTCTACGACCACGTTTGAAGTCAGAAAACCATCGTTTTATTGTGGTTTCCGATTAGCCATTATTTCGCTTGAACGGTATTTGTTCTAATCAAGAAATAGTGTATAATTAAAACACGAAATTTTTTGTTTTTGTTCCATTGTTTTGAGAATAACAAAAGCAGCTCCACTCTTAGCACAATAACTCACGAACTAAGGAATAGAATATCATGAAATTTTAACAGCTGTCTCTTTAAGGTTAGTACTAATTGAAAAAACGGTGATTGTAATAAAACTAGTGCCACCTATTTAGACCCGGGACTTTTCAGCCCGTGTGTTACCCATGTAGTTGGAAACATTTTAATAGTTGAGAACATAGTTTGGAATTTTTTAACATTTTTGTATGGGAACTTTACTTATATATACAGTTCGTAGTACTTCGCAAGAATACATGCGAAGTTTTGAATATTTGTTCACTTTTTATTTATTTTTTTATTTTTTTTTTATGAAAAATATAGTTTACACTACAACAAAACCTTGTAACTTGAACTTTCACACTTTGTAAAAACTTTTAAATAACTTTAAAAAATCCAAAGTTTCAATTAGAATTTTTAGTGAATTTTCAATGCAATTTCATAGCCCATTGAGCTTTCGTGCCATCCAGTGCCAGTTTAAACTGTGTCAAAATTCTCAGAGGCACTATTTATTTATTTATGTCTTATAACGCAGAGGGATTATTTATTTATTTATTCAATCCCGACGATGCAAGAGTAAGCCCTAAAAATATTAGTGCTAGTCACAAAGGGGTTTTATCAATATTTCATAATTTGTTATATCAAAAATTTTTCAATATTTAAGTGCAAGTTTAGGTGCTTAAAACCACCTTTAGTTCCAGCTGGTGGTAAGTTTAAATTTAACCCGATTCTAAGCTGAAAAGCAGGTACTAATTCGACTATGATTGCAATAAACTGTGGTTTAAACCGCGGTTTAATAAATAAAGAACCGACTTATTTTCGACTATGATTATGCGACATATAATCATATCGTTTTTACGTAATAATTCGTTGATTCGAGTGTTCTTTTCTCAAAATGTTGTACTCGAGCCGTTTAAAAGAGTAAACTTTCCTACCCTATACAAAACGTAACGATCAGCGGTATCGTTCGTCAAATAATTGGGAGAAAACTATAATTGCTACAAAACAACGAAGTAAATCGTTATTATATATGTACATCATATTTAGCAATCCTTAATCAAAACTATGGAGGGAGAGCTGTATATCCACATCAATTCAAGGCGCATAAAATTCTTTTTATTATATTTTATTTTTAATTTGCTATATTGCAACTTTGATTTTAATGAATTTTATGTTTACTGGTGCAATGTAAAGTAATTTTTAATGCGTAAAAGAAATGGGCAAGAAGCCTAAAATAAAAGACAAATAATACGAAGAAGCTATATAATTTGTGGAAGGGTTACATTTTTCTTTTTTTTCATACGAAACACGCAACATTTTCGGAAAGTATATTCCAATTTTCGTTATGCTGCTCAGTTTAATGAGCAGGATTTTTTTTTTTTGGTGAAAAGAAAACTATTTTTTGTTCAATCTTTTAGGAACAACAAACAACCAAATCTTACATAAATGATATGGGAAGGTGTACGTACATTTACTTATGTTTATATTTACACTTGTAAAACTTGCCATAGAATGGATTAAAGCATGATAAGATTGAGTGTATCGGGATCAAATAATTTGTCCCGCACCCATCACTAATTAAGATGGAGTTTAGTGTGTCACTAATATGAGTAGATAAATAGCGAAGTCAGTTGTATTTATGTGAATGCATAAAAATATGTATTATTTCCAAGCTCCTCACTAATGTCCGTCCACTCAATAGCTCATGGGTGAAACTGTTTGTTTTCTAAGTTGTTTGTGTTATTTTAGTTGCCATGAGCAGTGGCAGTGGCATTGAGGCGCACAACATTTGAAGGAGCAACAGCAACGCTCCATCAACTGTCATTGGCGTAATAATCCATTTATTTTAACGATGCTGCTTAACATGCCTTGACAGACGTCATTTCGCGAATATAAACAGAAGTAATGGCAGCTTCACGTATGTTAGCCACTAGCCGCCAGTGCCAGCAATGCCAACCATTAGCCACCAACCACCAGACAGTCTTGAAACGTCTTCCTTCATCCGCCTTGCGCCATCCACTCCACTATGTAAACAAGCAAATAAATTACAAACAAACAAAAATGAAAATATTGTAAACAAGGCGATATATGGCACTATAACTTGCAACCAAGTACAATAACTGCCTTCATAAATTCGACTTGTATTTATTTACAATAATTTATTTTGATAATGACGCCATCGTGAGACCTATTCGAAGAGTTGAGAGTTCTGACTTTATTCCTACAAAATAATATGAGGCTATACATATGTTCTTATTTATATTTTCATCCTTTTTACTAATTTTATCAATTTAATTGATACATGAACTTAATATTACAATTATGATATTTGAGACAGAAGAACATACATACATGCATACATACTTGTGTATGTTAAGTAATTGAATTTCATGTACCTCTAATCAGTTATTTCTCAAAGTTGCATAGACTATTTGTATATATGTATGCTTAGGCCTGAATTGTAAAACAGCTGCATATCCGTATTGAACCATTAAAGCCCTATAATATCGGAAGCTAAGGCTTTTCAAAATTTTAAGTATTACTACATTAAAGTTAAGCCACATGAAACACGCCGACTTTTGAGCCATTGCCTGTTTTTCAATAAGCTTTCTTTCGATAGGTCTGACATAAGCTCTAATGCTGGTATAGTAAATCCAACTATCTTAAATATTATTGTGAGAGTCGTATGCGATAACCCGGACATTAAAAAGTCCTACCCAATATTTAGCAATTTCTAATTTTGCCGTGCTTTTTCGGAGAACAAAGTTGAATGTGAAAAGTGAAAGGTGTGGCTTGATACAGTTTAAAATATTCAAGTTCGTTATAACTACACAGTCGTCCATACAAGTAATACAAATTTTTTAATTAATTCAATATTTATTTTTAACTTCCTATGCAAAGTATTATACAATGAAATGGTAAGTTTCCAATAAATAAATTTCTTTCAAAATAAGAAGCCGTTCAATGTTTCCTTGTTTCTCCTCCATTTTTTTAATCTTGCTTTGAATGATTGCAATTTTATCCGAGAGTTGCAGCACACGCATTTCGTTCTGCAATTTTATGCAATTTTTTTCTAATACGTTTTTATTTGGTGGATAGAATTAGCCAAATACCTCAAGAAAATATCGAAAAATTGGTACTGAGCCCGTTCTTTTTCAATACTTCAAACCGAACAATTCTGCGATTTTTTTCGGAATGCATACATATACGAGTAGGTATAAGTAAAATAAAGTACATGAGTATGTGGAGGCGTATAAAAATGTCTAAACCTTCTGGATACACTAAGATGTTTAATTTTTGATAAAAAAATGCATATGTACATACTACTAAACAAATCGACCTTTCCACCCACACAAATACATATTTACATTAAATATACACTCGTGTAGTACTTCCATAGGTATGTATGTATGTATGTATATATGTACCATATATTGCGCAGTTAGACAGGGGAGTCACAATGTACTATAGATATAAAATGAATGGAAATATACCGGAATGCAAGTGAGTACGTGGCAAACTTGTAGAATTTTATGCAAGTATCTTACAGAATTCTTGATTTAAGTAAAAATATATTTTGGACTTTTTATGGAAGAGACGCAGGCGTTGGCGTTTGCGTTGGCATAGTCGTTTGCTACAACTTTGTAGATGTCATTGTTGGTACTATTTGACGGCAGACGTGGAAAACACCTAAATGCAAGTAAAAGTCGACAGTCGACTGTCGACGTGAAGCGAAAAATCGTGTTGGTGGCACAGAGAGTTCATGCTTGTTCGTAGGTATGACAGATTACACTGCCATCAAACAGAAACCAAATTCTTTTGTATGCTTCTGAGCAGAAAAGGAGTCGACGTAGCTTGGGCAGCACTGCTGCAAATTATTTTTCAAGTATGAGTATGAAAAGATACTGTGAAGCGAAACTAGTGAAAATTAGCTAATTGTGGAGAAAATCTGTTTTGCCCCTACCTTTCGTTTTATAAATGAGATCCGTGGCTTCGCTCGCACACAAAATGAAATACTTGATATATTTAACAACGATTTCTGTTTTAAGTTGGAATTTTTTTATTTTACACACCTTATATTATTAGGCGTTTCCAGTAGTATTTGAAACAAAAAAATAAAAGGCCACACCATTCAATAAATACTTTTTAAATTAAAATGTTCTGAATTATTATTTGCCTGATGACCAGATTCTTATACTTAATTCATTTGCACTGTTTATTGATTTATTGATTTAACAAATGATTTATGTGCAAGTCATTTTAGACGTTTATAATATGGACATCACTGTTGGAAGTTACAAAAATCGAAATCATTCAAAATCAATACTTTGAATTACCATTTGCGCCTTGACAGCTAGGTGGCAACGCCACACACAAATAATTTCAGTTAAAGCTTTTTTCATTCTGTTAAGCACATTTTGTTTGACATCCATATCCCTAACCTCTAACTAAATTTTGCGATTCTGATGTCCCCCAATTTGGGTCGAACTTTTTAGTTTCTTTTCTATAACTCACTTAAATTAATTTTTTCATTTACATATGTTCTGACTAAATAAATTTCTTAAGAGAAAAAATAGATATTATTATAAATAAATAATAAATATTATTGTAAATAAATAAAAATAAAGAAAAAACATATCCATTTAGCTGATTTTTTCATGTAAAGGCCAAAAATGGTGATATTTTTAAATTGGGGGACATCAGAGTTCGTTTTAGAGGTAGGGTTCCTTCGGCAAAGTTTCTTATTTTGATCCCTATAATACGATTTTCACAGAACAATGAGCGATTTTTAAATCGACCCGTCCTAGTATATACGTATATATATTTTTTTCAATTCATATATTTCTGTAACGCAGTTTTTATTTCCCAAAAAATAGGTTGCACCACCAGCTAAAAATGCTATTTTGTTAAAGCTTTTTTAAACACCTTTCATTTGATAACTATGTTTTATCATTCAGCTGAAGTATTATATATGATAAGCTGCTATCTTTGCAATAAAAATCAGGAGGCAATGCTATCAAAAAATTATGATAAATTTGAATAGATTTTTCTGAAAAATATTTTCATGGGTATCAACCCTCTAATACTTGAGTATATTCTTTTAAACAAATGCAAAATAAAAAACATAAAAAATGGTGTGCCAACTATGAAGCATGGCGGAAGTTCGGTGATGGTATGGAGCTGTAAGTCAGTGGATGGGGTCGTTAAATTGCAGTTTGTAGAAATAACTACGGCCCGGTGTATTTATTTAGACATTTTGAAATGCTGTTTGAAAGAATCAGCAAGCAAATTGGATCTGAATAGGGTCGAATACACAAAAGAACTTATAGCAACAAACAGGAAAAAAGTATGTTCTGGAGTGCGAATGGAAACAAATAACATCCGGGATAAAAAAAAGTAACTTTTTCCGCGCAAAATTGATTAAGGGCAGTAGCACAGGCAAAGGGAGGCCCAACTACATACTAACTAAACCATTTGGATTTTTTATAATTAGATTTAAGTAATTTTTCTGTAGAGTACGTATACTTTTCTGTGCTGGGAATTTATGTTTTTCGTTTTTCATATATGTATATATAATTATTGTCAAAATACTTGACATCGGTCTTCAATAGTGCCCATTTTCAATATGGTACATATTATTTTCGATTTATTCATGCATTATTTAATAAGCGTATTGAATGTCTATGAAATCGTAATGGATTTAAAGTCACTTGACGGAGATTCACGTATAGCAAAAATTAATGAACTCGGTATATTGCCCGGTTTCCCCAGTTTGCCCCTTGATCCTATATTGGCGGGAGCTTTTACGAACAAATGGAAATATTACTTGTGAAATATTTAGATTGAAGTTGCCTTAAACTTGCAACACCGTGCGAATTACCGCATTTGTGTGGCTCCACAATAGGTGTGTCACTGATTTGGCGGGTTGGTTGATTCTCTTATTTACCTGTGCTAAATAAGTAGATGCACATTCGCAACGCTGAACGGAAGGAGGGCATGGGATATTGCAAAACTTATTTTGCAACTTTTATGACAGAGCTGAAATTTGGTTTTAGTGCAAACTGGTGCTACACCAAAAAAAAACAAAAAAAGCATAGCAATAGAAAATTTATGTGTAAATCGATAAAAGTATGTACATACATACATATATCAAAACCGTGCCGCTCAGGCGAACTCCTGGAACTAGTCCTTTCAAAAGTGCTCTTGTGGTGGTTTTTAACTTCTTAAAAACCAGAAACAAACATGCCATATTTAGGTATTTATATACAAATAGTATATACACCTAGTATATGTATGTTATTTATGTGCACATATATGTACACACTTTATATACAATATTTCTGCTTTATTAGTTATTAAACACTAACAGGCATAATGTCTTTGTTTTTCTTCTCACATATAAAAAAAATCATAACTACATCGACCGAAACCCAAAAAACCTGCTGAGTACCGGCTGGAAGGCATTCACTGGAGTGCAAAGAATAGACGAGTTAAAAACATGAGTACGAGAATCCTTTGCATTAAAATGGTGGTTACTCCGCGTAGCAGTTGCACTTCACTATAGTTATGTTCACTTGTTTTGAAATTTAAATTTTGATTTGAAACAAACTTCAGAAATTCTTTAAATGCATGTTCTTGTTGCATGCCTTCGTTTCGCAAGTTATTTTTTGTTTGATAAAAACTAAATAAAATGCAATATTCATTCTAACTAAGAACATAAACTTTTTCTCCTATTATTGGGGTAACTACTTTTAACTCTTTTGCGTTTATAGTATTCCATTTTCCGAAGTGGTGAAGCTCCAGCATTCCTCATAAAATATAATGCAATAAAAAAATTTACTTAGCTATTCTCAACTTATCACATCAATACCGAATAAGAACGAATAATATATTGAGTTTGCATAGACGTGTTTATATGTATTCATTCACATAAAGTGTACTTTTCCTCCATGACATTTTTATCTCCAAAAACCTAGAGACCTTCGGAAACTTTAATGCCCATTCATTTGCATTCACTTCATTTAAATTTTTGATATTCGCTTCCGATTTCATGGAAATTAGAAATATCAACATACATATGTACATATTTCAAAAACTGAAGCGTCAAATAAAGCATTTAGTTTTATTTATTTTATTTTTTATATATTATATTTGCACAAATGTATATAATATACATAATTGATTTTGAGCCGGGCTTGGACGCTAATCGGCGTCTGCTACGGGCCTTATTATAAAATTATTAAATATTGTATATTAAACAATGACTTTTAATCTAGCTTTGCAATTATTTTATGATGAATGCTTTTGTTTTTTTATGACCGCATAAATTCTATCAGGCAGCGATGATATGATTCAGAATCATACTGAAAAGTCAGGCCATCTGCTCGATAATAGAACTATTCTATAAAATCTAATCAGTTCCGTTTACAGATTCTTCTATCGATGGTAATTTTGCAAAAGCGTGATAGGTAGAACATACCCTAATTTTTCGTCCCACAGACGCTTTTCCAGCAGCGCCAATATGGAATATCGTCCGAAGTTTGTAATCGATTGCGCTTGAAATATCTGCCACAACTTCGCACAAAGACGATAGAATTGTATATTAGTATAAGTATAGGTTTATAATAACAAAAAAAGAAGATAAATCTTAAACCTTAAGTTATAAGATATGTAAATTTTACATAAGCGCTTTATGAAAAGATAAAAGTTCTTCGGTTCTGTGCGCGTTGGCGAAGACTACCGTTCAAGAATGAACCACGAGCTGTATGAGCTCTACGCCGACATTGACGTAGTTCAACGCATCGCCATCCAACGCCTGCGTTGCCTAGGGCATGTCGTTCGTATGGATGAAGAAGCTCCAGCAAAGAAGGTGTTCGAGGTCCAAGGGGGCCGACGCAGCGGAAGACCATTGCTCCGGTGGAAAGACCAGGTGGAGGAAACCCTATGCTCGCTTGGTGTACAGAATTGGAGAAGGCGCGCGCGGAGCAGAGGCGCCTGGAGAGAGCTAGTGAGGTCGGCCGTAACTCGGTAATGGTAAGTAAGTAAGTAAGCTTCATAAAAATATCCATAACTTTTTTTTGTTACGCACTATCGTTTTGTAAGTGCGGCAGTACTTTGACTATATATTCTTTGCGATGTCGGACATAGAAAAGGTGGCGCCTTTCGGATTTGACAATTGTGTTGGCGAATTTGACAATTGAGTGACGTCAGTACAGAAAGTAGTCAAGCCTTCGTTTGGAAATGCGTACACGTGCACTAACATCAACAAACAGTCTAAGTGGAAGGTTAGTGATTGTCATACGCAAAGTGATCACTCAGCAATAATATGTGACATTGACTTAAGCGAATGTAAACTTCACAAAAAAAAAAAAGAGCAATTAAGTTTGAAGCACCGGGGATGGGAAACCGATACCTTAAACCCTGAAATATTTAAAGAAATGTTGCCAACAAGCGAATATACGGGATGCGTGAACGACATGACAACCAAAATTATTCATGATATTCGAGGAGTTTGCGTTGCGTCAATGAACAAATAAACACGTTTCGAACAAGAGTATTCATTTTTTTAAGGGAAGAATGTATTAAGGCTAACAAGAGCTTCCAATGGGCCAGAGTTAGACCTAAATTCTTAGAAGGCAGAAAAACATACAAAGCCGCGCGACATCAATTCAAGGCAGCAATAAAGGAAAGCAAGCGTCAAAGCCTCCATGAGCTTTGCGATGATGCTGAAAACAATCCTTGGGGACAGCATGCAAGATGGTGACCAAGACGCAGAAGTTTGCTAATGAATCAACACCAACATGCCCGATCTTCTTGAATAAAGTGGTGAATATCCCTTTTTCCAAACAAAGGAAGTTGGTTTACTTAATCTCGAGACCAACCGCATATCAGTTTCCGCGAATCTCCGCAGACGAGGTTCTGCGAAGAGGCACGAAAATCATAAGTCACCTGGCCCAGACGGGGTGCCTAACCAAGTATTTAAGCTGAACAGCCCTATCGAAATGAAGCGAAAAAGGTTGATACTACTGCCCAAGCTCGGCAAGCTTCCCATGGAAGCGAATAGTTTCAGACCAAGTCCGTGCAGGCTCTGTGCTTTTGATGTTCTGTGCCTCAATTTACTCTATGGTGCCAACATTATCGGGTTTGCTGACGATATCGCAGTAGTTCTTTAGCCGTTATTAACGATATCGCAGTAGTAATTTGGTCTGCTAGTCTATTTGCCTTTTTCTATCCTCGACAGAATTAGTTTCTTGACATTTTTTCTTTACTGCCATCTAGGCTTCAGTTTGAAAGACACTTTACTTAAGGTAACATTGGACCTCTGCTTTCACACCTCAAACATTTGTATCGACAAGAAGTAGAGAAAACGCGTATTACTCACGGACATAGTTTTCTTTTACCATAACATGTCGCAGTAAATTTGCCTTTATATGGAATGTTTTGTTCGCCGGCACTGGTGAAAACAATTTTGAATTGCGAAGGAGCGATTGCGCATCATGTTTTCCGTAAAATAGTGTTATTCTATTGATGAGTCATAAAACATCTCCACTACGGGAAGTTTTAACACTTCCATCATTCTGAGATGAACTAACAGAGCATCATTTGAAAGAAGCATCACCTTACATTTGTGTATTCGGTATGCATTTTTTAAAGCAAGAATATGTCGTAAGCAATTGGAATCACAATATATGTATTTTTTCTTACATAAAGATTTTTGAAACAAAATGCTCCTAAAATTTACGAAGTTCTTCTTGTTTTGACATCGACATGATCGAAGAGGCATACATTATTTTACTGTTTCAATTTCAGTATTTCAATGTTATATTTGAAACCAACTGGAGTTCAAACCGAAATTTAAATTTTTTCAATTTCAGAAAAATGCTGTTTTGCTAAGAAAGGTATAATTTTCCAGTTGAGAAACGTTGAAGATTTGAAAAATAACTTATTTTTCAAGTTAATCACAAGTTGAACTCAAACCTACATGTTTCTTGGGATTTTATATAACTTCTTCAATCAAGTTTCATAAAAAATACACATGTATGCATTTCTTAACAAATTCAACGAAAGAAAAAAATTCATTCATATTTATAGTATAGGTATAATAACATACCCCACCGGCATATTACGGAAAATTTATGCATCTTATGATTAACGTACTTGGAAAACTTCTTATGATCTATTCAAGATTGCAATTTCGAAAGATATAGGTGTATTTACTTTTCAACTCGTTGACTTTCATCCGCCATTTAAAAGTTGAACAAAGTAGAGTAGGCATATTCTAAGCGCTGGGTATACCGTCTGAGAAACACATATGGAAATGTTGGCACCCGGGGACTTGAATTCCATTGACGACAATATGAAATCTATAACTTTCATTCTCAAACGCAGATTTAATTTCCGATAATTTCTAGAATTCCAAATTGCAGCCTGGTTTTAAATAACGCTCGAAATTTTATTTCTTGAATACAAATTTTTTGCAGAGACTTCCGTATTTGTATAAATGTTTTTTTAAGAACTCTTGCTCAGGAGAATTTCTGTACCAGAAAATCAAGTAATTACCAAATAAAAAGTGATCAACTCTTACAATTAGATAACCCTGTTCATCTATAGATGGTCACGGGACACCTACGAAGTTTATTGATAATTTTACAAAAAATAGCGGATTACAATAACATTGCCTCTTTGAACCACCAAGTATAAGTGTGGAAAGTAAGTGCCTAATTTTAGCTACTAATAAACTAAGTTATTTAAACAATTCAGCGTCGTAATAAATGAGCGTAAATAAATGAGAGTCATATTGAACATACACAACTATGTATATTAATAAAACCTGTTTTGGAAAAGTACAATCACCTTCAAAATGAAAGCAAGAGTACTGATTCTGTGAAACGCCAAAAATTATTTGATTACGATTGTGAATAAACTTAACTTCTGAAGTCCACGTGTATGTATTTATGTGCATACTCGTGTATACATTTTAAATATCAAAAAAAGGTATGGACGATATGCAGCTTTAAACTCAGTTTCAGTACCGAATCTTTTAATGATAACTAGATAAGCTTCGAGATAAAAGACACAGTTGAATCAACATTATCCGATAATTTTAATTTTAATTAAGCGATGCGCTAGTTTTTCGCGCTTTCAAGAATTAATTAAAAGTCGGAGCTTAAAAGCGTTCTAACCGATAAATTTCTCCAATTTATTAATTTAACAAAGCACTAAAAGTAAAAAAATATGTATTGAAGAAAAGGTTACCATAAAATCTGTCCGTTTTGTTCCCTTTGATCAATAATTGCCATAATTAAAATCACAGCAAGTCGCACATTCGTATGCAAGTGGATTCTACTGGATTAATGCTTACGAGTTGTGTTGTTGATTTGTAGGCAAATCGATATTTAAACGAGTGACCCTCGTGTGCAAAGGGTACGGCTACTATCCTTTTCCGAATGATTTCAGAAAGGTTTTTTGACTAATCTACAGTTCTTGGGTAATGAGTAAGTGCTCATATATCAGTCCGACTCGACGATTGCTTTCTTTTTATGGGCATTCAACGAATGGTCTACCAGAACGGAATCGTTGGAATATTCGCTTTGCTATTGTATTCGACACTGTATTGGGTACATAAATAGCACAATATTACTCCCTGAGATGAGCAGATATCAGCGAGGTGCAACGCTTAAATACAGTTTTTTACCCCCTACTGTCAACAAGTTCAATAGACACGTGCTATCGCGGATTCAGGGGCGGGATGTTTAGTCACCATCCCATCCAGTTATGTACGCATATTAGTCTGATTAGTTTTAGGCTTACCTCTCCAACATGGGCGGCCCTGATGGTATGCCTTAGCAAACTGAAACAGCATGGCTCTTCATTGATATACGCAAGCCCAACCACCAATCGTCAAGGTGACGGTACCAGTAGGTTAGGACGCGACTTGAGCACTAGCCCAGTACAATAAATAATACAATTAAATTTATATAATTTTCATTTTTCTAATGATACAATTTTTGCAACAGAAACTACATAGAAAGCTGACTCTGTACAAACATTATTAATCAGATAATGAACGTCAACTTCTGGATTGCATCTATGGATATCTTCAATTAAGTGGAATTTTGGGGCGGAGTGGACAAAACCGCACTGTAAAGCTTAAATTTTAAACTAAAAAAAAGTGTGATCAAATATTTTTACAGAATATTGACATGGAAACACATAAAATTTGATTAGGAACTAAAAACACAAGGGATGTGATAATTCCGGATTTAACGGCAAAATATAAATATTTTAAAGTCGTTTTCTAACCATTAAACTCCGGAGTGGTATGGTTAGGGACCCATGTAGTAACAATTTTAGAATAAACCCACACTGAACCGAACTTTTTCAAAGACACAAAAACTAGCTACGTTTTTGTTTTAAATTCTGCTTCTTTAATTATTAAGAAAAGAACAAAGACACATTTTTAAATCACATTCATTTTTTATCATACTTAAATATAATAAAATAGAGCTGAAACATAAATATAATAAACGTAAACTAAATCAACGTTTTGGATTCTAGCATAATTGTCCAGCTGCGTTTAATAGGTTCCCCACGCTGCATGCGAAACCAGTTTTAAAACCCTCTACCGCATCGTAGTTTTGAGAAAATTGGAATTAAAATTCCAAAGGAATATTTTGTGGCAGAAACGAGAATGTAACGAGATGAGATAAAAAAAATAAAAACAAAGCGATACTATTACTAATTTTTTCAGATAATAAAACTCTGCTTTTTTTTTTAATTCCATGAGCATTATTTTAAATTTAAGTTCATTATGTTCTCACACTCATTTCGTTCTATCGCATATATTCGTATGTATGCACTTAGATACTACTCGTATGTTATATAATATGTAAGCCTGCGGCTTTATGTACGCATTTGCTTATGGCGATTTAGCAGCACTCGTGAACAAATTTTAACTACGGTGCAAAAATATTCGCAGTATATAGACAGGAGTAAGTCTTTAGTTTTAGGAAGAAGTCGCTTAAGTTACACACATTATTGTAGAGCAAGCTAAAATAGTTTCTTTCTTTCTCAAAAGCCAATTAGATACAATTTTCTTTAAAATAGAAAACCAAACTGCAAATGCCAAACTCATTTGTTTTTAACCCTTGTATCTCATTGACGTTCAGTAGAGAAAATAAAAAAAAACATAAAAAAATGACCAAAATATTAAGGAGAGACATCTAATGTAAGGCACCTTCGCCATAGGCAGTCCAATACCAAATAACGCTAAGACTCACGAACCAAATACACAGCAGACCTAATGGAATTCAATAATTAGATGACCTCGAAACTGTGAGGCAACTATCAAGAAAAGCAACAAAGTGTGTAGGACAATACGAGTATATGAAACAGATCGAGAAGAGGTTTTGGGTGTGCCGTTTTTGAGCAAGACTTTGGTGCACTGCTATCAAATGTGTTTGTTATGGTCATTAATATTTTTATTCGTTTATTGGTAGTAGCCGCAGTTCAGAGCAGTTAAAGCAAAAGAAACAGCAGGAGTGGCAAGAAAGTGAAAAAAGATATACTAAAAATCCTTTCGCTGTTATTGCGCTCTAATTCTTAACTGTGGCCTTCCAAATGTAGAAGAGCGATACAACAAAACCAATCGTTTCATGGTTGACGGAACAGATGAGGAGTAATTTGGCAGTTCGGCATCACTCATGCTATACTGCTGTTGAAGCGCGTTGAGTTGCACGCGTTGAACGTTTCCCATTTTTAATTTTTATGAAGGTCATTTAAAGAAAAAGAGAGCGCGAAAAAATGCAAACAATAAAATTTTATTTCATAACTCATATTTCATGAGAAGTCCAACTGCAACGCCATAACGTTTATGCATTTTCTACAGCAACGAGTTAAACGAGGTGCGAGCGGCAATTGAAAATTTTCATGACGATCCCAGAAATCCTTTTGTAGCACCAGCGCACACTGGGGTATACGCTTACAATTCGACAATGGGTTGTGTATTTTATAAAATAATACTATTATTTTTGTAGTCAACTAAATACGTTTTCTTATCTGAAACTATACTTAAAATATATCGAAGTATAGGATTAAAAATACATGAGAAATAAGCGTACACGGGTTTGCTTATTTCATAAGAATTTTATGTAAACCAAAGATATGACCTAGAAATGAGAAAGAAGTACTCGGTACGATTATGCAAAACCAATCTATTTGTTAATCTTTCTTGATAATAACTTGTAGAAAAACTTCACATTTCAATCATCATCAGAAATATTAAGCAACTAAACTCATAAAACAAAAAGAGAAAAAAGTAAAGCATATCTTCTGAAATATGTATTATAAAGGGTTTTTCAATAAGGCCGGGTAGATGTTGAAATGGAAATGGATGGCGTTTGCTGTGTGGCACGTAGCGCTGTCCTGCGGGAACCACATGTCGTCTAGGTCCACATGGTTCAATATGTGCCGTAAGAAATTCGTTATCATCGTTGTGTAGTGCTCGCTGTTGACGGTGACCGCCTCACCAACGTCGTTTTCAAAAAAGTACGGACCAATGACGCCGCCGGCCCAAAATCCACACCAAACGGTAACTTTTTGAGTATGCATTATCACCTGGTGAGCCTCGTGTGGATTGGTGTCGTCCCATATATGGCAATTTTGTTTGTTAACACAGCCATTCATCCAAAAATGCGCCTCGTCACTAAAGATGAGTTTTCGCCCAAAACTGGGGTTCTCTTCCAAACGATTCAAAGCCCAGTCAGCGAACAAACGGCGTTGTCTATGGTCATCAACTTTGAGCTCTTGCGTCAGTTGGATCTTGTACGGGTGTAGGCCCAAGTCCCGTCGCAAAATTCGCCAAGTTGAAGTCTGCGAAAGACCAAGTTCTTGTGCACAGCGAGGAATAGACTGCCTCGGGTTCTGTTGTACACGGACCGCGGCAATGTTCTCGTCTGATCCTGCGTTCCTTGAACGTACGGGTGTTGGCTGATTGTTTACTGACCCGGTCGACTCAAATTTGGCCACCAAACGTTGAAGAGTCGACTTTGAAGGGCCACCATGTCTACCGAAAAATGGGCGCAATGTGCGCAACGTTTCCGTTAATGAACACTCTTTTTGATATTAAAGTTTTATCATTTGGACGTGCTGTTCAATCGTGTAACTTGCCATGATGATTTGGCATAAACAACTGAATAATAAACAAAAGATTTGACAGATGTCACCATAACAAAATGGCTGCCACAGGGCGCCAAAATCGACCCGCGCCAATTGAAAAACCCTTTACAATACTTAATTTTAATATCCAATAGATATACAATACTTTCCGAAAGAAATTATCAAAAAATATTCACTTTCGATGTCAAATAAAAAGCTTAATGCAGTCGTGTTTTTGAATAAGGCTACCTAACCTAAAAACTGAAATATTGGTATCCGAAGAAAGTAGCGCGAATTATAAGCATTTCTAAATGGGGTTGCCAACTACCTCACATTTTATAGATATGTAAGTCATGCAATGAAATAGCGAGATAGAAACACTTTAGCTTCAACAAGTAGACGGGAAGTTATTACACTAAAACATCCCTCAAAACTTTCAGAAATTGTAGGCAAATGGAAAAAAAAAAATTATTTTCAAAGATAGAGAATTTTTCTATTGTTTTCTACGATTTAAACTCGATTAAACCCCGATTGGTAAATGTTGTAACATTATGATAATTTAATATGACCATCATCTATAAGTTATTCTGCTGTGTGAAATGAATTCATAGTAGTCCACAAACAAGCGCTCGAATCGAGAGGCTTAGTTGTATTTGGGTATAAACAACAGAACTTTTAACATCGTATTGATATTGCGCGATAGGCTGAACGCAGAACAAAGAGTTCCGCAAACTTTAAAATAGTATTAGGTCTACCAGTCTACATGGCCCTTGAAACTGTTCGGTGAAATGAGTGATTGTTCGATTATTGAGCAGAATTTTTCAATTCACTCTATCTGTCACTTTTAATTTAACGAAAAACTAACCTTTCTCTCTTCCATTCTTCTACTAACCAATCTCTCTTCTTTTGTTTGAATTTAATAAACTTTTGCAATCATCGTCGGCACAACTTAGATACGGTCCTTAAAGTTGATTCTCACACTGAGGCAATGATACGAGGGGTGCCTTTTATTGGGCAGGATTTGGCAACCCTGGTGTTGCCATCTGGCAACCAGCAGCTGTATCGCAAAGTTTGACATTTTTTGGCTTTTACGTACTCAGAACGTTTTGAAATACCAGCGCTATTTGCGTTATTTACAGTAACTTAAAATATTGATCTCGGTCCAAAAATTGAATTAAATCGTGAACATTTTCGTGCGATTATTTTTTACAACTTTCGACGTGGATTAACTCAGCAACATTGCATGGATGAATTTAATTCATTTTTTGGCGATGAAGCTCCATCAAGGACCAGTGTTTATCGATGGTATGGTGAATTCAATCGTGGTCGTAGTTCACTCCAAGACGAATTTCGTGAAGAACGTCCAAAATCAGTTGTTGTTCGGAAAACAATTGATGCTGTGTGCGAACTGATATTGCAAGATCGTCATGTGACCTATCGTGAGATTGAAACAATCTTAGGCATTAGTGGGACCAGCAAACATTCAATACTGCATAAACATTTGACTGTCAAAAAAATTTGTTCGCGTTGGGTTCTACACAATTTGTCAATCGCTCAAAAAAAGGCTCGTGTCGATTGGTCGCAGGAAATCCTCAACAAATACGATCGCGGGGCTTCGAAACACGTCTATGACATCGTGACAGGTGATGAATCATGGATTTACGCGTATGAGCCCGAAAGTAAACAGCAGTCGACTGTATGGGTGTTTCAAGATGAGCCAAATCCAACAAAAGTTGTTCGCGCACGAAGCATTTCGCCTGTTTTTTCGGAAAAACTGGACATGTCGCAACCGTACCACTAGAACATCTCAGAACAGTAAATTCTGAGTGGCACACAACCATTTGTTTGCCAGTTCTTCCAAGAAATTAGGAAAACCAATCGCCAAAGACGGATATCTCTTCACCAGGACAATGCGAGCTCTCACACATCGGCTCAAACAACTGCAATTTTGAGTACCCAAAACATCGAATTAATGGGTCATCCGCCGTAAAGTCCTGACTTGGCACCGAATGACTTCTTTTTATTCCCGTACGTAAAAAACAAACTGAGAGGTCAACGTTTTTCGACACCTGAAGAAGCGGTTGCGGCATGCAGAATGCATGTTTTGGAGGTACCTCATTCAGAGTGGCAAAAGTGCTTCGACAATTGGTTCAAACGCATGCGAAAGTGTATAGATCTTCATGGAGAATATTTTGAAAAACAATAAAGTGATTTTCGATGATTAAAATTTGTTTTTATTCTCTAATCGCGACATATAAAAGGCACCCCTCGTATAACAAAAAATAGTTTACAGATACCCGAAATTAAGCTTCAGGAAGAAATTAACCATTTAAGGGAGGGGTCTAGGGTTTGACTTTCAAAAAATCGATTTTTTGGAAATAGCTTTTTCTTATAGTAAATCATCTCAAAAATATTGTCCCAAAATTTCAGCTCAATCGGAGCAAAACTTTTGGTGTTATAGACGTTTTTGTCCCCACTCCTCTGCGACAGCTGCGAGCGTTTGGAGCGGAGCGTTACGTTTTTCTCGAAACCACTTTTTCAAAGTCCGTGACTATTAGAACTTCAACAATATTTAACCGATCCTTTTCAAATTTGGTATACAACTTCTATATATAAAATACCTCCCCCCCCACTGAGAGACTTGTCACTTTTTTGTTTTACATTAAGGGCGGTTTCCACTTATACAGCGAAAAAATCAGTGAAAATCGCACTTTTTGCTTCAAAAACGCGCTGACAACGTAAAAATGAAAAAAAAAAAAAAATCGGAGCCAGTGGGGTGGGGGGGAGGTTTTGGTGATAATTTAACCAAATAATTCTGTTTTTTTTTATTTCAGGTGATTCTACAACTAGATACGATAGTCACCGCAAATCACCTTTTGGAAAAGGCGTTTTCGGAAAAGTTACCTCACCGGCTTATTTCCCGATATTTTCTTACAAAAATTTAGTACAATATTGTTGAAATGATGCTTTATAATGTACAAAAAGTTTAAATACATTTTCACTATTCATATCTCTAAAGCAAAGTCTCAAAAATTCATTAAAAAAATGCTCAAACCCTAGACCCCTCCCTTAAACTTTTTTTTCAGTATGTAATGTATTAAAAAATGATATAAAGTTATTTGTGCGAAAACTCTCAATGTTTTATTAACGAAATACATAATTTTTAATTTAAAGCCAGAAAAGATTTATCGGATCAAAGATCTTGGTTTTATTCATTTAGTTAAGTCTTACACAAATCTAAGCTTTATTTAGCGTGATTGTGTAAAATTCAAAGCTTATTCCTCAAAAGTGATATTATCGCCTTCAAAGTACTCACCATCAACTGCAACGCTCTTATGTCAGCGTTTGATACGCACTCACGGGTAATGATGGCACTTTGCGACGGTGCGTCATCATGGTGCAAAATCCACAAGTTCTTTTCCCACAAATTTTTTTTTTCGGCGATTTGCGTCACGTAAACGTCTCATAACTTCACATAATAGTCCATATTAACTGTCCGACTTTATGGCAATTCGTGGTGTACAATACCGTTCAATAAGTTGTAATCCATAAAAACCGTAATATCACTTTTTTACTAAAATCGTGTTGGCTTTTTTGGCCTTGGTTCATTCATAAATCCATGTCTTGTCTCCAGTAATGTTGTGTTTGATGAATCTTCGATTGGATTCAGGATAAGGGGATGCCGACATATCGGGCAGGGGTGAGTGATTTAAGATCATTTTCTGTGCACTTGCATCTGGTCTCTGTGTCCAGGAAAGCAGTAGATGTTTGTGGGGCGCCGCTTAACCAGCTCATTTAGAATAGCTCTGCAATCGATTGCTGCACTGCACTGTATGGACTTTTGTGTTAGTTACACCATTGTTGGTAGTGGACTGTTGAGTACTCGTTTGTATGTGGCTACCCCAATGTTCAGAGTTCTAGTACACATTTTTTGTATTTACCTTTTTGTTAGTTTTATATTTCTATACCATCAGCGCATTCTGGCATTTGTTATAGCGATAAAAAATGTCTATTATTTTATTTAACGATCCTTCGTTTTCCAAGGTCGTATAATAGAGCGAAACGCATTTTATGTACGCATAGTACGTGGATCGTTTTAGTTTCAGTAACATGTATTTAAAGTTTTGAAATTGTGCTTAGTAACTATGCGTGGAGGAATCACTTCAGAAAATGTTTTTCATCAGCAACAAAACCAAAATAAGACCGCTAATGTTGGAAAAGGAATGAAAAAATGAAGAAAAACAAAAAGAAGGACGGGCAATCGATGTTCAAAAATTGTATTAAAGCCTAGTACAATGACGTTATGTAGACCCATGTTTATGAAAATGTTTATGCTGCCGAAGCAGTAAAAACTGTACCACAGTGTAAAGGATTGGAGTGGAGTGGAGTGGAGTGGAGTGGAGTAAATAAAGTATCCAATCGCTCATTTCAAGGAAAATAGTTTATTTCGTCTGATTCTACCACCGATGAGAAGCAAATCAAAAAAAGATACAAGCAAAAAAATTATTGTATATTCTACATTAAATCCTTTGGTGGGTTGATTTGATAATGAGTCTATCCAATGTGACAGAAATGTTATTACTTGGTCACCAAAATTTCTTCAAAATGCTCTCATTCCTCTTCGTGAGTTGTGCCAATTTTAAAGGCAATTAAATTCATGAGTACTCTTTAGTGTTTTGTGAAAGCAGTATCGGTACTACGGTTTACAATTTTTGAGCGAAGTAATCTGCTTTTATTAGGAGACCTCATCATGCAGTCCATATATGATAAATCGAGTGGAGATAGTTGAAAACATTTTTGCGCATTTCGCGCTTCATTCACTCAATTTCGCAGACCCGAAACCATCATACGAACCTGGCTGTCGATTGATTAGTCTCTTCCCATTAAGTGA
Source organism: Anastrepha ludens (assembly GCF_028408465.1). Classification (NCBI taxonomy): domain Eukaryota; kingdom Metazoa; phylum Arthropoda; class Insecta; order Diptera; family Tephritidae; genus Anastrepha; species Anastrepha ludens. The sequence goes on from NC_071498.1 coordinate 77,264,460, forward strand.
CACAGGTACTTTTCAGGCAGTATCATTTGTCTTTGATCTCATTAATGGCGAAATTGACTGCCCGATCCTTCTAGAAAGAATCCAGTTTAGTGTTCCTTGCAGAAATTTTCGCCGTTGCAAGATTTTTCACGTTGGCTTTAGTAGGACATTTAAAAGTTCCAAACCGGCACTCGTTAGAACGTTTTCTGACCTTAAATTTCTCTCAACCTTTTACAATTTGGACCTTCCTGGGGCCAAACAAGTATTTCAAATCTAATTAAAAAATCACTTTCTATGTAAAAATCAAAATAGCACTTTGTAAATATTTCCTTTTTTGGTTTTATAATTATTAATTTCGTTAAAATTCAATTGCAACTTGTATATATTTTCAGCACTTTAAGGGTTTCTTGTGTTGATAATTTATTACTACACTTTTTAATATTAAATATTGTAAAAAATAAATAAATAAAAAATAAATATATGTAAAGAATATTCACTGAGGAGAATTTCACAATTTTTTTATTAAACTGAATGCGCTTGAATTTTATATCTGAGACCTCGGAGCTGGCTCTTAATTTAATTTTCGTCTATCATTTTTTAATAACATCATCTAATTTTAGAAAGGCTTTTCATATATTATTTCCTTCACTAACGGGAAAAATTATTCGCCTTTTAATGGTAAAGGAATTGAATTAAATTATTAAGGAAAAAATTACCACGGATAGCAGACGGATTTCATGAAGAAGTTGTCCACTCCAAAAATATACAGCAAGGCCTTTAACGTCAGCCAATCATTTTGATGACGAAAACCTGATGCCTGAAAAGGGCTTTAATGTGAGCACTTTTTGGAATATATTGCTAAAACTAAGTTTGAATATATGTATGCTACTGTGTTATCTTAGTGGCAATCAAAGTTTTGTGTCAACGATTTCCATGACCTCCAAAGGCAATAAAGAAATAAACTGGGGACCCATATGCTATTCGCTTACATTCTTTTGAACTTTCACGCACATATTTATTAGAACGCATTTATAAATGGTTTCAATCATTTAGGATTAGAGACATGTTTCTCCAAAGTTCGTTCGGTCAAAGAAAGCGGAAATGAAAATGGATGCGGCAATTGCAATGGTTTCCATTGCAAAAGTTTTCAAATGATTATTGTGTCATGCACGGTTGGCCGCCTCCCACATGCCAACCTTCCGCCTTCGCGCGTGCACATTTGTGTATGTAGGTGCGTTACTTACATTTTGCTATTTTACTTCCTATGATCCGTATAATTTTGCTACATTTGTAAGCGATTTGTGTCCTGTTCGCTCATTTCGTTCGCCTACCCCACACAGGTTTTTAGGAAATTTACCTTTGGGGAATCATATTGCTTGAGTTCTTTTATTTTTATTTCCATATAGAGCGCAAGCATTTCGAATTTATCGCAAGTGGATTCTTGTGCTCGAAACTTAATGGTTTGCAACTTCGCGCCACACTGAGGTTATTTTTGACAGCCGTGCAACATTGTATGCCACCATTGTGTTTTCTGTGAGTGGAAAATTATGATGGCATTAAATATGTATTAAAATACACTATATGTTACATAGAGGCAAACTTGCAGTTCTCTGCGTGCAACGGGTGTTCTGTATGCTCGTTGAGAGGTTAACGAAGAAAGTTGACATATCATTGAAATGTATTTCTAAAATTCATTGAACAAATTGGCCCATGTTTGGAGTGTTAACAATCCCCTGCCCACCACTGTTTGGTATGGTTTGCCTGTCGGAAGCATGTGCAGTAGGCCGGGTCGATTTGTGGGGAGGCAAAAAAATCGCCCATTGCTCTGTGAAAATCATATTCTAGGGATCAAAATAAGAAACTTTGCCGAAGGAACCATACCTCTAAAACGAATTCTGATGTCTCCCAATTTGGGTCGATTTTAGTGCCTTTTGTGGGGAGGCCAAAAAAATCGCCCATCGCTCTCTTTTCTCATGTAAAGGCCAAAAATGGTGATATTTTGAAATGATTGTATGGGGAACCCCTCAGGAGAGTTCCAGAAGGTGTGCCACTGGCATGGGTGGATCGGCCGTCCAAAGTTAGTGGGGGTCGGTCATACATTTGGACTCGATTGGAGCACTCTAAATGGGTCAGAGTGGGATTTTTCGTTTGACCCAAATTGGGGGACATCAGAATTCGTTTTAGAGGTATGGTTCCTTCGGCAAAGTTTCTTATTTTGATCCCTAAAATACGATTTTCACAGAGCAATGAGCGATTTTTAAATCGACCCGCCCTAATGTCCAGGCTAGAAATATAGATTGATCCAATGTAAATATCAATGGTGATCACTGCATGTAAATAATTTTGGAATGATTTGATTTCCCATGTCAATGACAAGGCGGTATAACAGGTCTTCCTCTTTGGCATGGAATCAGTTCAAGAAATATGCCTGACGTTGGTCACTTAGGTCATGTGACTTGATCACTTTTTATTGGGATGTTACTGGGAAAGTACTGTCTCATACTGAACAATGTTGCCATACTCACAATTTTAACTGTGAATTAAAATTTTTGAGACAATCTTCATGCTTTTCTCGAATTATAAATAGATTTGCACGAATAAATATATATATTTTTTTTAATTACAATATGAATTTGAATAAATATGAAATAAAAAATAAATAATTGGCGCGTACACTTCTGTTAGGTGTTTCGCCGAGCTCCTCCTCCTATTTGTGGTGTGCGTCTTGATGTTGTTCCACAAATGGAGGGGCCTACAGTTTCAAGCCGACTCCGAACGGCAGATATTTTTATGAGGAGCTTTTTCATGGCAGAAATACACTCGGAGGTTTGCCCTTGCCTGCCCAGGGGCAACGCTATTAGAAAAATGTTTTTATTAATTTTGCTTTCACCGAGATTCGAACCAACGATCTCTGTGGGAGTTCCGAATGGTAATCACGCACCAACCCATTCGGCTACGGCGGCCGAAAAATAAAAAGTAAATTTGAAACTCCTGCATCCTCTGAAGAGATGTCAAATTAAATGTATGAGAAAATGAGGAACGCAATTTACGGAAACTAATTAATCTGAATTTCATTACAACAAACTGTGGTTTAATTTGAATGTTTCTTTTGTTTGGTTAATTTTAATTTAAGTTTTTATGTTATTTAATTAAATATTTTTTTTTGCTCACGATTAATAAATCTAAGAAGCTTAATTAAAAAAACTTCTTGCCTTTGAAGCTGCAATTTTGTAAATGAAATATAGAATAGTGTTTTTGCGAAATGTACTTGTTATAGTAGCACTGCCCTCAACTAAAGCCAAATATTGGTCATTTTATCACCTTTCTGTCTTTGGTTTTGTATTTTGAAGAAAAAATAGCACCCGCTACAAACATTAACGATAAAAGCAGACGCACGTTGAAATACATCAAATTTCCTATCGCCTCTACTGCGTTTCTCGCTTTCACCTTCATTTAGTTTTCCACTAAAAGGTATCAATCAACTTAAACGTTTTACAAAAGGGACGATGCTATTTATGACTTTCCAAAGCGTGTGAGGTAGCGAAAATCGACTTTAGCAGGGATTCCTTGTGAAAAGATTTTTTTATTTATTTTTATTAGCCAATCCCAATGAAGCATTCATTCAATTATTTCTTAACTTATTCAATCTATTAAATTGCCCTATTTCCGTTGTAGGTTGTTGCGCTAGTTCTTTCTTTTTAATTTTGTTTTGAAAAAATCAGCTGCACGAGTTTTATGTGAAATGGAAATGGAAATTGAATAAACAATTTTTCTGCTGTTATTTACTTTCGTTCAGTAAAGCAACAATGAAAATGTGTGGTCCCCCACAGCACCTGATAAGTTTTGAATATGCTTTTAATTCACATTTTTTGGGAATGTGGAATTAAATATGGAAATGTCGCTACGAATTTGCCAAATAGTAGTCTGTCATGTTAAGAAAGTTGTAGAAAGAGAAGACGCGTTAGAATTAGCCTAGACAAGGAACAGAGTAGCTAAAGAATACCTTTCCATTTTATTTTATTTATGTACAGAGCAGGGCGATAATAATTACATGTCTAATTGATTGCATCGAGGAGAAATAAACACAACTTCGAAATTTTTTGAGTTATGATTATTGTAATCGTCATTCGAATTAACCTTGAACTATAATCACTGCAGCCCTAACTTAGGAAACGTTCAAACTAAAATTATAATAATCGTAATGTTGAAACCTTTGATGAACGATTACTATAATTCTAGAATTAAAATTTTCTTAATTACAATTATTTGAATAAATCGAAAAATATGCAAAATAATTGGGAAATGTTCAAAAGTTAAATGAGAAATAAGTTTAGTAAAGGCCACTTTCGTAAGGTAAATATTGATTTGCGGCAAAACCTCAACCGTATTTTCCTATAATCATTCAAATTGTTAAAAAAATGTTCTTGAGTTTTCCACCGCTGGGTGTGCAACTATGTTTTAAAGGTTTTTTTTTTCGATTTCAAAAATTTATTGTTAAAAATTGGTATAACCTATTTTATCCAAAATACTGTCCATCACTATCTATAACTTTTTCCCACTTCTCTGGTAATGCATGGATTCCGTCCCAATAAAACTGCTCGCTTTTGGAGGCGAAGAACTCATCAAGCCAATTTTGGATACCTTCAACCGAAGTGAAACGCACTCCCGTAAGGGCATTCTGCATCGACCGGAACAAATGGTAATCTGATGGTGCAAGATCTGGGCTATAAGGCGGGTGGGGTAGAACTTCCCATCCGCTACCATCGAGATAGGTTTTGACCACTTGTGGGATATGCGGCCGAGCATTGTCATGATGAAAGATCAATGTCTCATGTCTGGTTTCCCATTCCGGGATTGCTCGCTTCAATCGCATAAGTTGTTGTCTGTAGAGTGCTCCGTTTATCGTCTGACCACTTTTCAGTAGTTCGTGGTAAACGATTCCCTTCTGGTCCCACCAAACGCAGAGCATTATCTTGCTGCCATGGATATTTGGCTTTGGCGTCACTTTTGAATCATCGGAACCAGAACTCGCAGGTTGAAATTGATGGAGCATTCTCACCGTAAGCCTCACAATAGCAATGCTTCCCGCGAATGAAGTTTTGTAGGCACAAAAGCTGACATAGTCTTTGTATAAAAAAATTTTTTGTTTACACTTCGACGAAATGACACAAACTAAGAAACGACACTTAATGATGACGCTTTCACATGAAACTCGTTACACAAATACTCAGTACAATTTGACACTAGTATTACTATATGTTTTAAATCCTTTAAAACTTAGTTGCACACCGAAGAGTCCTACTTCTCTTCAAATCATGTAAGAAGCGATTCTTAACTTTCGATTAGTATTGCAGTCACAATCATTTGGAAATCGATTATATAGCCCAGCTTTGATAAAGTTATACACCTTTTTTGAAAAATATGGCTTGGTAAAACAAGGAACTTCGCCTTGGTATATGAAGCAGCTAATGGCTACATTGAAACTTGTTTCAAATAAGAACAAAATACGAATATAAATTGAAATATTAGGTGGTTTCTTTACCACTTTCTAGCCAAAGTTACGAATTATTTAAACAATTAAATAATACATAATATAATGTCGGTCGCAAATGTGGGCAAACAATTCTTGGATTTTGCATGATAATAGCGCGCCATTGCACCGAGCCCAAATTGTGCTGGTTTATTTGAAAAAAAAAAACACGAAGTAAATACCATCGTGCAAGCACCGTATTCACCTGATATGGCCCCGTGCGGCTTCTTTTTGTTTCCCAAGTTGAAGTTACCTCTTCATGTAAGGAGATTTTAGTAGATAGAGGAGATCAAAGAGAATGTGACGGAGGAGCTGAAGGCCATCCCTTCGTCGGCCTGACCTACCAGGGGTGCATGGAGGACTGGGTTAAACATTGGCACATGTGTGTTGCTTCAGACGGGTCATATTTTGAAGGGGATAAAATAAATTTGCCTTAAATTTAACTCTGTTTTTTTTTTTTATTTAAATATTCCCGTTATTTTCTGGTCAAAGGTACATATGTGCCATTGGAAGCTACAACTTTACCCCATCTTTCTGGCAGCAAACGTATTCCTCTGGCAAAAAATTCGAGTTCTTTTGACTTTATCCATTCATTGAGCCCGTTTGAGATGCTCTCGTAAGAAGTGAGCCGCTCTCCCTTTAAGGGCTGCGGGCATTGATCGAAACAGATGGTAATCCGAAGGTGCAATGTCTAGGGAATACGGCCACTTTTTTTTGAGAGCTCGATTCAAACGCATTAGCTGCAGTCGGCAACGATCGGCAGTGATGATTTCAGATGGTTTAAGGAGTTCATAATAGATGACACCCTTCGGATCCCACCAGATGCACAACATAACCTTTGAAGCATGAATATTTTTTTCGCTGTTGATGGACTTGGTTCACCTGGCAGACGCCAACTTTTTCGACGCTTAGGGTTTTCATGATAGATCCATTTTTCATCGCCAGTGACGATGCGATGCAAAAATCATTTTATTTTCTGCCGTCAAGAAGCATCTCACACGTCACCCAAAGCCTCTCGATATCCATCTCTGGTAGTCACGCACCAACCCATTCGACAACGGCGTCCGCTTGATGCTTGCAGGAAAGCGTATTTTTATATTCTCTAATTTCGACACATGGAAGGTGTCCTTAAAATTTAATAAAAAAAGTCACAGGTTCCTTATTTAGGTAATAGCAGCGCATGGCCACGGGACGCGGCAACTTTTCAGAAGTTGAAGAAAAGAAGCACCCTAATATTTATATTATTTTGCGTAAGTACATCGATTCAATGCTGCTTAGGGGATTCAAACATTCTTATCAATTTTACCAGACGGGTTAGCTTAAAATAACTAAGTACATTTTCATCAATCAAATATACTTTTTTTATAAGTTTATACCGGATAGACAAATATACATATATTTTTCTTTTCGTTTTGGCTTTAATTTAAATTTTACTACTTATTCCCTACTTCTCTTTTATTTTAAACAACTACTTCTTAACAAAACTGGATCATATTTCCTCATTCTTTTTAAATGCAACTTTTTGTCTGGAAGTCAAAACTCTCTTGCCACTACTTACAATTCAATAAATTTAACATGGGAATTGTAAACAAAATAACAGAAGTGCCCACAACAATGTTTAGGGAGAGTAAGATTTACTTCAATTTTGTATTTTTGTAAAGAAGTTCGCGAAAGGGGGTAGCAATAAAAATGAGTTAGTAAATAGTATTATGGGATCTATTGATCACACCTCCACATATTTTCGAGTTTAATAAAAAATTAAAATCAAGCCGCTATTGAGAAATAATTTCTAATTTAATTCGAAGTTATGGAATGGAAAAAATATAGAAACATGCGAAACATGCGTTTGAGCAACAGCAAAGGGTTAAAAATGTTATGCGTCTCAATTATTATTCATGCATTAGTATACTCGTATAGTACGCACCACATACAACAATCTTTGAAGTTTCCTTCTAATTTCATCTTCACTTACAACTGAGCCAGTTGCGTAAAAAAATATAAGCACATGAAAGCAATTAATGCCTAACTCCAATAATGGGGAAACATAAGTACAAAAACGCATGCATACATGTATAAATACGAGTATTCGTTGGAGCAGTTTGGCGGACCTACCGCAGAGCCTAAGAGCAATTATTTTGAATTTTTATCAACAGTGAGTAATTTATGGTTCTCGTTAGGAATTTGTTTCTACTATACGTTTTATCAATCACTAATATGCGATAACCTTTGAGAAGAATATTAAGCAGTAATCCACCACTCACTACGAGTATTGAAGGCAACAAAACCTAATTGCAGTACATAAAATATGTGTTGAAATATGAAATACTTCATTATGCGAGCATTTCATGTTTATTATTTTGGATAGATAACATTAAGTAGAAACAGCAATTCTAACTCTTAAATTTAAGATGGTCGCGTTAACTGGAAATTGGTTATTAAACGAGTGGAATAAAAAATAAGGGCATTTTTAAGCAGTCAGTTCGGGACAGTTCTGTCTTTCTTTCTGTACTGTTATTTAAAAATATACCAACTTCAAACAAACTATTATAATTATTTTGTATTAGTAATGTACAGACCACTTTATAAATCTCTTATCATACGCCTCATATTTTAGGCACAGAAGTTTCGGCGATGACAATATCAGGTTACGCGGAACTTGCTTTGTTTAATAGAAAAATTTTGCGAAAGATTTTTTGACCTTTGCTCGTTTTCGACGGCGAGTACCGCAGTTGTTGGAGCAATGAGCGGCTCCGTTGGCAAGGTCATACCCTAAAAGTATTCGAAGCGTTGAGTGCTGATGATAGCAGAGGAAGGGGAGGTCACCTCTGCGTTGGAAGAATTGGGGAGAGAATGACTTGTTTACACCTGATTTGCCCACTGGTGCTGGTTAGCACGCAAACGAAACGACTGGCGCGCTTTAAACTCGGTAAAAGTCGCTTAAGCAGTTATCAGTTCTGCCAATGAGGAAGAATTAATGTGAATAATTAATGGGCCCAAAATATGCATAACTTTCCCTTGGTTAGCTTTTTAGCTATGTAGAAGCCTAGAAAACTATAAAAAAATGGCTCAGAAAATTTGCTAAAATTATTGATGTTCCTTAACTGTTTGTGATATTATTGGTTATTACCAATTTGTTACGGGAGTCAGTTAAACGCAAGCACGTCGACGTATCAGTGAAAAGGGGTTGAGAAATAGTGCACTTGAAGTGAACTTAAAGTTAGCTAAATTGCCTTCAGGAATGTGTTTATATATATGCGTGTGTATGTGATATTAGTTCCCTTAATGAACCAAATGTACCTAATGAATGACCTAAATATCCCTTAATGAACCAAATGTACCTAATGAATGACCTAAATGTCCCTTAATGAACGAAATGTACCTAAAGCGCGCTGGTTTTAATGGGAAACATATTTGCTGGCTCTATTGCAATTTTATTACCTACATTAATATATTTCAAAATATTGTATAAATTGAGATATGAATGCCATGGACGCATTCAATTTTTATTAGACGCATCTAAGATGCAAAGTGAATATAGGTAGAATTCGGTAAAGTGGTTGCAAGCGTATAACTTCGAAGTTGGTAGTTCCTCCACTTGTAATCTAAATAGTATTTTTGTTTTCATAAATAGTCACGTAAAATCACAATAATTAGAGGCGTTTGAGATGTGATGCTATCGGCGGATGATGAAAATATCGTGGCAGACAAAGTTAGTAACAAAGAAGTCTTAACGAAATTTAGAAGGGATAGAGAGCTCTTATTAACGATAAAGCGCTGCAAAACCGCATATTTTGGTCATATTATGCGTGGTCCTAAATATGAGTTGTTGCAACTGATTGTGCAAGGTAAAATCGAAGGCAAACGAGGAATTGGAAGGAAGCTAATGTCTTGGCTACGTAACATAAGAGAGTGCGCAGGATTAAGGCCTATTGGGCAGTTGGTTGAAGCAGCCCGAAGCAGAGACAATTACCATAATATTTTATCTAATATTTTATAGTTTTGTTAAATGTAAAAAAGGAGAAAGAATTTTCCATCGCATTTGTATTAAAATTAATGAACAATTTATTACTGTGATCGCTTACATTCTGTATTAAGAATTGACCCTCGATTGTGGGGGCAATCGTCTTACTATTCCTATTCAATTTGAATTCGATTTTCAATTATTTGGTCCAAGTGAACTTTTTAGGAGTTCGCTACTTTTTAGCAATATCTCACTGAAACTAAGTAAACCGCTTCACTATGACGAGCAATTCGCTAGAATGAACAGAAAGCCGTCGGATACTTATTTTCCATAAAAATCTACCAATTGAACTTAAAAGGGATCCCCAACTCTCTTATAATGATGAATGATATTTCTATAGATATTCATAAAGTGATTTTGCAAATAATATAATATAATATAAAGGTATAAATCAAGACTCTCTTAGTCTTTGAAAGCGCAATAAAAAATGTGGAATAGTTTTTCAAAAACTAACAAAACAAAAGTAGTCAAACATATAAATGGCACTGTGACATTTGCATGTGTACCTATTTGCACTATATGCGATTGCATGTGTGCGAGTGTGTGCGCGCTTATGCGTTTCTAGCTTTTCTTCTTCTTCGACAGTTTTCCGTTTTTGCTTTACGTGCATTGCTTTTGTCAGCCATGTTGGAAGGCGAGGTATGTCATGGCGGAGAGCCGAGAGAATTTAAGATTCGAGCTACTTGTTTCGGCAGCCGTGACTGGCAGCAAGCAACTGGCATGTGATGAGCGAGCAGGTCCAGGGCCAGGGCAGTTGGGGGTCGCGACCGTTGCCGTTATAATCAAGCCATTGTACATCGCTGGCTCGGTGACTGATTGAAGTTGTTTAATTAATATGGTGAATCGGTTTGAATCAATGCAACGTCTAACGGAACTAAAGCGTTGAGATGCTTTCAGAACTGGACGCGAGTAAAAATCGGGCGTGATACAGCATAATGCAAGAGTTACCAATGCACCAGTCATTCGAATGCGAGTGCCGCCTCTTTTCTAGCAGTAGCAAGTGACAACTTTTAAGCGCTGGGGATGAGCGACGGATCGTCCCAATGTTATTGAGGTTGGTTGCTGCGCACTGAAAACGCGAGCAACGTCGGAGCGGTTCGACATTCGTTCACTTAGCAGCCATTTGCCGACGGAAATTTAAGTCTCAATCGATTTTTGCAACCGCAGGCCGCCTTCATACAACTTTGATACTCCGATTACATAGACGAGTCAGAAAGGGCTAGTGCGCACACAACAATGCCAGGTAAGTGAATGAAAGCATTGGTCAGCCACAGCGGTGGTGACGCGTCAGCGAAAGCAATGCTCTCTTTTCTCAACACTCGCTGTAGTGCCATGTGCGGCTGTTGCCTTGGTAGCGGCCATGAAATTCGTTGCCGATAAGTTTAAGTGAGAAAGAGAAAGCGTGTGTATAGATACGTGAGCGAGTGAGTACGAAGTAAAATACTGGTGCGACGCCATGATTGCTAGAATGGTTGTGCGAGTGTGTGTGTGCTTAACAGTGCCAATGGAAACCGGCTTATACAAGTCGCAATGTCCACGCACGTAAATACTTATGCGACTGTATGTTTAAATAGTAGTAGGGAGAAATATGTTGGGATTGAAAAACAAAATATGAGTTGAGAAAGTAAACGAGAGTAGAAAATAAGTTAACGAAAGTACCAAAAAGGAGCGACTCTGGAAAGGAAGTAGCATAGACATAAACCTTAAATGTGAACGAAACGCAACTGTTTTTCGATAGGTTTCTGATTCTGAATCAGTAGAACGAAAGTGAATAATGATTTGTTACAAGAAAATCGGCAAGTAAATAAAAAATATCCGATATAATGTTTGTATTTCATTGTGGATATTGGGGCATATCGTATCCCGCTATCTTAAGATTTAAAGCTACACAAGTTAATTCTAATTCGTACGATTTTCACGAGCCAGACTTTTCGGGTTAACACACTTCGTCACACTGACGAAGGTGTTATGAAATATAGTTTTAAATCGAAACTAAAGTTTTCCGACTAAGGAAGTTAATATCTTATTGAATTTTTTTATGCTGAAAACGAATATGAACTTGAAAATGCTCCAGCACGTCAGGATTTTTGGCAATTTGAGATTAAATAGTCAAAAAATGCAGATTTGGGCCATTTTCTTAATTTTTTTTTTGAGCAAGGTAAAGTTTTTTTTAATTTTCCACAACGGCATCGCAAAGTACAACTTTTTAGCTTTGAGGTCCTTTTTTAAAAATATTTTTACGATTAATATAAAAAAAGTTATTCTATTTTGAATTGGATACTTTTAGATATGCAAATTCAACCTTTCTAACTCTCTAACGCGCCTGTAAAGCGCGAATTCATAATAATTAATAATTAAAATTTAAAACTCTAATTAAGTGTTTTAAGTACTTGACAATTTGTGGGATATATCTGAAAAAAACTTTTTCTAATCCTCAAATGCCTCAGTTTGTCACTAAATTAAACAAAAAATAAGAGAATGCGCTTCTTAAAATAAAGCAAATTTAAACAAACACCACTTCTATTTTCCTAGTTCCCCTAATATCATTATCGGTAGTATCGATAGCAAGTGTTCAACTTTGGTGGAGTCACTTTTGCTAATTAAATTATTATTAAACTCAGCGGAAATAAGGCGCAATAATATTTTTTATTAAAAACTAGATTTAACAGCCTATTATATTTACGGATGATTCATTGGATAATTTAATATATTTCGTGGTTTTTTGAAAATTAAAAACTTTATACATTTCTTAACTGTCTTTTTTAAATTTATTATGGAAGAATACATTATTTTCGACATCATAAAAGTGTTTGTGATATTCCTGTATACTTCGTCTCAAAAAAGTTATAGGATACTATATCTCCAAAACAAGTATGCATATGCAGTTTTTAAATATTATAGAATACATTTTCGTTTACTAATTTGATTTCGTTGCCCTAAGCATTGCCATGGAATTGACGTCGCGTTACGCGACTAATGGCGATAGTGCATTTAAAGAACCATAAAGCTGCAAGTTGCTGGTAAAAAAGCTCGTCTGCCGGATATGATGCACACCTTCTATTACGTATTTAAATAGCTCTACCAATAGACAGGGAGAACGACCCCCCAATAGGCTCCAAATACAGACAATTATGACAGATGAAAATCTCTGTCAATGAATTTACTATCTAACACTCCGTCACTATCCAACTCTTTGCGAATTCTAAAGTCGCTTTCGACTTCTTTCGTCTGATGTTGCAAAAAATTGATCGAGTTGCAAAACTAAATCATCCATGTAGATTGCATTAGCCTCAAGAGCTGCACCGATAGTTCTGTCTTTTCTAAAAGAATGCAATCAATGAGAAGAGCGCCTAATTTGATGTGATCAAGCCAGCAGCAATCCTACTCCCACCTCGACATGCTGCCAATTCTAATTTTCTGAACCGATATTAACAGATAGTTTCTCTTGCCAACAAGTTCTATTTCGAACCAAGTAGGTACTCAAACAGTGCAATCTTCTCGCGACAAGCAAAAAGCTTAATACACTTAATAACACTCTGAGCATGCCTTTACAATAGTATGGTCCTGAAACGTCTGCGATTACCAAGTTCCATGATGCGACTCTTAGAATAATCAAGAAAGATATTCCAACAAATATGTCTTTACTCAAACGCGGGGGCAACGATGAATGCCTCAGGCGATAGGACCATAAGTATTCGATGGCATAGAAGAGGAGGAGAAAAGAATCCTCTGCACGGAAAAGGATGTGGCTTCATTTGACAACAGTTTCAATGTCAAAGAATCGGCAAGCATTTTGTTGAAATGTATTGAGATATCATTTTGTAATTTTCATTTTTGAAAGTAAAACGAACTTTCTCATACAAAATGGCAGACATTTTACAAAGAAATTGGAATTGTGTCTATCTTACAGAGAACAATGTGAACTAAATTCAAAATCCATACATGGCATTTTAAATAATGACTGCTCCACGGGCTAAACCTTAAATACTTGAACACTTGAGCTTCACGTATGTACTTTATAAATATGTTGACCTAAAACAAATTTTATTGAAACTTTCCGAACTCTTTGCCTAGTTAAAAGGAGTCTTTCAAAACTCTTTTTCAGTAGTGAATAATTCCTAGACGGAACCTTTTCCTATGTCATCTTCAACATTTGTCAATTAGACAGATGTACAACTTTATACGATAGAATAATGCAATAAAATTGTTGAAACATATTATGAAAGTGGCCGAACTTTAAGCACAACATATCGCAAAATTCGTGATTTTGCTGCTGAAATAATCGTTTGAATGAGTCGAATGGTGAACAAATTTTAAGAAACTAGTTCTTTCGAGGATAGAAATTGGGCAGATAGACTGGAAGACCAAAAGCTAGACGTTCTGTTGAGAATATTTCTGCTGTAGCGTAAAGTGTTGCTGAAAAGCCTTCAACATCGAAATCGCGACGTTCTTAACAATAAGGCAATTATGAATCGATTATTTGGCATATTAGACGTGTCCATGGTGGGCATTTATATTACCAAATTTTTCACTTAAAATTGTTAAGAGCCATCTTTGAACAAAAGTTGTGAAACCTGAAAGAATATAAATTTTTATATGTTTTATTTTGAAAAAACATGTAGGAGCGTCTTTTGAAATACGCTTTAGGATGTGAATATATTAAAACGTAAACTAATGCCAACTTTTTATTCACTTTACAAACCTGCTTATAAAACTCATTCATTTAAGTACGAATAGATTGGTTCCCACCAATTTTTTATATAGATCTCTTACAAGGCATACTAATTTTTATTTTTTGTTCTCATCACTATTAATTAATAATTGCACTAACTATTATGATAAAATGTGGAGTATTGTTGTTTTCAATATTTCAGTAGGATTCAGACTTATCAAAATTTAGGGCATGAATGCCGGTTTTTTCTAAGCTAAGCTTAATGCAAGTTTAAATAGATATGAGTAAAGAAGCACGGAAACGTTTGAGCGTTGTTCGCGTATTTGTTATAGCGTCTGGGTACCAAAAAGCTTGACTTACATTTTTATAAAATCAAATTTTAATTAAAGCAACGTATTTTCAGTTTTTGTCTAAATTCTGCCCAAGAATTTCCATTTCAAAATAGCAAAACTCTTACGTTCAGTGATTTGCTTATCGCACTAACACACTCAAACGCAACGCACCACCGTCTTCAACACATGCATACATTCATGCCCTCATCTCCCCATCAAAGGTCTCCATCAGTGAGCTGGCGCTCACTTATACTGTCGCAGCGGTTGGCGCTCTTTTACGCTTAAGTATGTGTGACATTGTCAAAGTATGAGTGTTGCTCGGCTGTCAATGTGTGAGTGAGTAATGACAGAGAATGTTGAAGCCATATGTTCTCTGATACGAGCTACACTCCGTGCTCTCTCTTCTCTTACCACCCCAACATTTCTCTTCGGTCCCTCTTTGCTAATACATTCGCTCTTTGTTATACACCTGTCCGCCAGAACTATTTCGTACGGGTGTGATTACGACACCCCCTAAGCTGCGGAGAAATATTTTGGCGCATTACCTTTTGCTATGTATTAGACTATTTTTACAGAAAGTTTTAAGGTCTTAGTATCTAGTATTTTCAGAAAACGAAAATGTTCTTCATAAAAGTTAAACACAGTTGTGTTTTTTTTTTTTTCGTATATTACATTTATATTTAATTGCAGCTCTTTGCCTTTTAACCCGCTGCATTGGGTACTAATAAACTTTTTTCGCTCTACCTTCATGAAATCCCCTTCATTATGTGCACATGCAAATGCAACTGATTAGTTCCATTTTCTACTCATCCGCCCCTCCAACCCACTTTTATAGCAATTTACTCTCTATTTGTTTTCCACTATGCAAAACCAAAACAAGAAACCTGAAAAAAAGCAACAAACATGAGCGAATCTCGTAATGCAGAAAGTCACCCCCAAATCATTACCCGTTGTAGTTGTAGTTGCCTTTTCTCAGCGAATATTCATATCTAACTTCTCATATTCATGCATACTCTATGCACATGTGTTGAAAAACTTTTGTGATTGCACTTATCGTACTTGTGTGTGTGTGTGCGTGTGTGTGTGATGTGCAGTGGCTGTTGGCCTTCGTATAAGATCTTATTAGATTTTATTAGAAGTGTGCGCCAGTCTGCCATCCCCCGCTCGCCTAAGACATTTTCCATTTTCCACGACGTGGGGCAAGTTGCAACTGCAACAGCAACGTGACATGCGCCGAATTTGTCACAAATTCACCCCAACCCCACTACGTGTGTCTACAAACATGTATACGTACATATTTATATCGCAGTAGAGCCTCAGACTGGAATTTCCTTGCCGACCGCCACATTCCCTTGCCCTGGTCCGCCTCCGTGTAAATTGCAATTTCCTCTTATTTCTCAAGACAAACATTCAACGTTGCCTATTTATATATTTTGTGATGCAACAATGTTGTGCGTATATAGCATGTTGCAAAGTTGATTACACTATTTATTTTTGTGCATACATAGTTCTTCGACGAGATGCAACGTCTTGTCTCTTCCCAGCAACGAAGGCAGACTAGCAGACGTCAGTGGCTGTTGCAGTCTTGCCTCAAACATAGAACGACGTATTTTCCACCGTATTGCCAAAAAATAATAAACTTTTTCAAAGCCTAACAAAGGAACTAGCAGTACCCATTTGTCGCTTCGTGCTTCCCTATTTATAGACATACATTCCGCTTATACACCGCATATTCTGAAAATTTACACCGCTGTGGCAACATACAATTCAGCAGAGATACCGATAACTAGTTTCGAATTGGATGCAGCTTCTATGTTGAAATATTATTGGAAAATGTTTCTATTAGCAACGGAGCATACAGTGTCGTCATCAAATATTAGTTCTTCGTAAGTGTGTTTGGGACTTTGGAAGAAATGTGTTTGCTTATCCTTTGACAACTCGTTAGGTTTGAGAATTGGATTGAGAGTGTTGGTAAATTGTATGTAGTTGTAGCTAATGTAGGCTGCTGAAGAAAGGATCACTTTCTGTTATACGTTTGTATGCTTGTATTTACAAAGGTGTGTTGAAATGACGAGTTGTATTGACGAATTGGTTTTCGCCTCTAACATTTTCGTCTTTCTTTCAGCATTTCGTTACATGAAGAGTGTATGTCATATCTTGCATTAAGTAATAAATATGCAGTCGGTTGGCATCATGGCATGCTTTTCCTTCAGTACTTTATTCAAGTCTTTCTTTAACAATAATTTAACGCCCTTCCGCCTTCGCTGTGTGTTTGGCCAAGATTCTCGTACTATTTTTGGTATGCGTCTCGATATGAATCTACAAATGGAGGAATCTTTGAATAGTAAATAGTTTTCGTGAGTAGCTTTTTCATAGCACAAGTACACCAGGTTAGAAATTGTGTGCCGAGAAGCGACCGCTATTAGACAAAATTTTTCTATAATTTTTGAGTTTCTTGCCCACGAATGCCAGCTCTACCGAATAGTAGTCACACACCGAATCTTTCGGCTACGGTGGTCGCCAAATACGTTTCGTAATATTAAAGCAAAGAGCTTCAGAGAATACACAATTAGCCATACATATTTGTATGGAAGAGGGGCGCATTAGATTCCATTGCTGAAGCAAAAGTAATAAAGAATCAAACTAAACCATTTGACCCGAAAAATGGCTCAAAAACATAAGTCAAGTTATCCTTTACTGATTATACAATAAGATATCTACTCGTACACATTCCTGAGAGCCAACGAAAAGGCTTACGCTAATTGGTTACTAATTAAGTGGAATAAAGGATGCTTTTTAGAGATGGAGAAGCTTAAATGGAAATAAAACATAGAACAATGTTTGTAATGTCCACGAAAATGACTTTATATCACAAATAATTGTATAGCATAAATGTTTGCATATGATTTCGGAGATGTAGCCGACGCGATGGACGCGTACCTGGCGCAAGCTGAAGGTCCAACTATTACTCCTTCTTCGCTGTAAATCAGGCTATATTTCTGCCATTATGCATCAAGTGCTCAATAATTTTGGTTTATCGGAGTAGGGATGCAAATTCAGATATCTCCACAGAAAATAATCGAAATCAGTCGACTCGCAAGAATGTAGTGACCAGTTAACCGGCCCCTTTCGTGAAATTAAACGTTCTTCAGGTACTTCTTTCAATAAGTTAACTTTATCGGGGGCCATCCTGCTGCAACAATATGAATTCAAAACAGTGAACTCATCCATACCTGTCATCATTCACATATTTTAGTGATCTACAATTCGGTATTCTGAAGTTCTCATCCACCAAAATTTTATGAACCATCCATAGTATACCGAACGGTGTATTATACATAAAGTATTGTAGACGCTTCCGTTTTCTTTTTTCACACATAGGTTTATAGCATACATACGAGCATAAATAAAATTATAATGAAATTATAATTAAAAAAGTGTACATGTTTGGTGAAGCATGAATACATATACATATCTCATATATTTAAAAGTTCGCATTGTCAGCTAATTTCGCCCCTACACTTTCTTCAGTTTGTATTATATAAAGCGGGCATAGATACATACAGATACATATTCAAAATGCAAAAACAGTATATTTGGCTATGTAACCTGGCGGAACATGTACTGAAAAAATATCTATTCGTTGATTGTATTAATCTCATTAAGGGTTTATACTCGTACTAGCAACATTCTGAAATGCTGCACTAAGTGAGCCTATCATCGGAAGGAACATCATTGCAATACTTTTATTTATTGGAAAATAATCTCAAATATTTTAATACTCGTACAGATATTTGCAATTAAAAAAGCCGATGGTGAATCGTGTCATAAATCAATGCTCCATTAAATGACAAATTAGCGAATAGGTCATTAATCAAAGTATGCGGAACAGCGAACAGCGCCATCGACTCCACATCCGGACATTCGACTACATCGGCGATTGGTCTGCCTGTCTGTTATTTGTTTTTGTTCGTGCATACCCACGATTTTTGTTCTCAGCATAAGTCGATTCCTAAATGATGACATACATTGAGCGAGCTCCAACTAACGCAGTGGTAGTGACAACGTAAAGGGAGGATTTTTATTACTTTGCCCGGCTATGAAATATCAATTAGTGTCAAAAGAGTTGACATTTTTACGCCCAAATGCATACCTTACTTGTGCATATGCGTATGCACGTATTTATACATTTACACATATATTGGTGAAGTATATTCACTGATATAAAAGTGTATGTGCATGTATGTATATAAACACATACGTAAAATATAATGACGAAAAAATATGCAATCAGTTAAATATATGCATATATATCTATGTGTGTGCATACATGTATGCGTATGTGCATAATTCAGGTATAAGTTTCTTGCACTTTTGAAGACCATTACTACGCATGACACTGTGGTCTGTCAAGAGGAGTTATAGGTGGATGGAGGGGCTTTTACTTAGTACCAATAAGAAGGTGTAAATATTTTGAATATTAATTGTTGCATTGGGGTGCGTATATGAATGCAAACCATTTAAAGAGACAGGTGATTTAGATGGTAGATGATTGCGTATGAATTGAGGAAAGCAGTTTACATATACATACGTATGTATGTGTGTAGTCATAAATCCAATATTTCTATCGAATAATTGTTTTATGCATATTGTATGAAAGATAGTGATGAATGACTTCCCATTTTCAAAGAAAAATTGTAATAATAAAAATTTTATTGTAAACGCAACAAGTCAAAGTAGCAATCACTTGGTTATTCGTTTACATATAAACATTTTGAGGCGTTAATTATATATGGAATAAACGGGTTTGTTCAAAGATTATTTTCAGTTCAATTGCTGTGCATAATAGTCGACATTTATTATGGGAAATAGCTGAGGAAAAATAGTTTAAAGAAATATATTAATCTTACAATCATATTTTTTCAAAAACTCCTAGTCTAGATTTTGCTGCGTATACTCTATTTTACCTCAAGCTTTATTGAATATACAATACTAGCTTTAACCCGCGGTCCCGCTCGCGTAGGAGTAGTTTTGAGGGATTTAGGATATGTAAAGCGTTTTTCAGTAAGAGCGCTTCAACTTTTTTTTCGAATAAAACACAATCGGTTTAACTTTTTTAACTAATTTTTTTTTTTATTATCGAGTTTGAGCATATACATTTAAGTATGAAATTCGATTTCTTTTGCATGACCACCGCGTGCACGTTTTACGAAGTCCAATCGTTGAACCCAATTTTCGACCACTCTTTTGCATAAATCGGCCGAAATTCCAGCAATTTCGCGTTCAATATTGGCTCTGAGCTCACAAATCGTCGCCGGCTTGTTACTATAGACCAATGACTTCACATAACCCCAAAGAAAATAGTCTAGAGGCGTCAAATCACACGAGCGCGGCGGCCATTCGACCGGCCCATTTCTGGAAATAATGCGCTCATCGAACTTACTCTTCAACAAATCAATTGTAGCGTGTGCTGTGTGGCTTGTGGCCCCGTCCTGTTGAAACCACATGTCGTCTAAGTCCGTACCATTCAATTGCGGCCAAAAATAATCGTTTATCATGTCGCGGTATCGATTTCCATTCACAGTAACGTGGCGATCGTTCTCGTCAACGAAAAAATATGGGACAAATACGCCGCCGGCATGTAAACCGCACCAAACAGTGATTTTTTCGGGATGCAACGGTGCCTCATGAATCACGTGTGGATTGCTTTCTGCCCAGTAACGCATATTTTGCTTGTTGACAAAGCTATTGAGCCAAAAGTGAGCTTCATCACTGAAGATGATTTTTTGGAAAAAATCTGGATCATTTTCGAGTTGATCTTCAGCCCAATTTACGAATCGACGTCGCTTCAAATGGTCAAACGGCTTCAGTTCTTGAGTCAGCTTGATCTTGTACGGATGTAGGCCAAGATCTTTTCGCAAAATTCGCCACAATGACGACACAGAAAGGCCCAATTGCTGAGAACTTCGTGTGAGCGACACATTTGCATCTTCTTGAACTGAAGCCCTGGCGGCAGCAATATTTTCAACACTTCGTGCACTTCTTGCTCTCACTGGCACCGGAACATTATGTAGCGAAAATGTAGATACACATTTTTTCACTAGACGGTCGATTGTCGAATGGGATGGCTTGTTAAATGGACCGTAAAATGGCCGTAATGCTCTTAAAGTAGCAGCAACAGAACGATTATTTTCATAAAAAATTTGCACGATTTGCAATCGTTGCTCAAGTGTGTAGCGTTCCATGATGAAATGCATACTAATGAAGTTTACAAATGACAAGCGAAAAATAAAAAATGTTGCGTCGTTCGCCCTCCCTATCGGAAAAAAGTTGAAGCGCACCTATTGAAAAACGCTATATATAAAAGAATTACAAACAATTATTTCATAGAAAATAATTTTTTATTAATAACCATAATATTACAATACCCGACATCAGTTGTGCTATAAATAGTGGGAATTGGAAAAACCAAGATTTTTTAGATTAAATTTAAACAAATCTTCGATTATTAGTGACGGATGAGAGTGGTGGCGCGGCCTGGGGGCTGTGGGAAGGGAGTTCCATCATAAAAACATGCCTATAACCTTAATTGGGTGAAAATATGAATGTATAAATATTTGTACGTTATTGGGTGTTGTCGTTTCGTAGTGATGAGCGGACAACGTACAGACATTCACCTTTATAGTATAGAAGATGTTAAGATTTGTTTGTGACTCAAATTACTTTAATGAGCTTTATTGAGCCAAATATGTGCCATTATGATTGATGGTGCTCTCTGGCAGTTTGCGTCAACCACAATCTTATTTGTACCTAATTTTCATATGTGATTCACTTTCTATTCCATTTCAAGATTCGGTCAAAAAAATTGAAAGTTTTCACTCATATTCAAATATACATAAATAGTGTTTCATTTGTCATAATAACACGACTGCCCACTTTTTTCATTTAAATCTATGCACAAAATATCAGCCCGTCTGTTATCAGCAGCGATGTATGTATGCGCATACATATGTGTAATACAAGAAATATTCCAGTTGAAACCCGTATGTCGGTTTTATATTCCGGAAATTTTTTTAACTACCCAATATTAGAGACAGGAACGGTTTTTGTTCGCATGTCATAATCTGATCATCACTTTCTTCTACTACTTTAACGAAACATTTATTGTGCCTAAGTACTTAAGTACCTATAGCTAAGTGTTTCTTGTACCTAAGTTTATCCATCATCGGTTCCTTGGAAACGGTTCAAACGATTTGGATGGAATTTCGCATCTTTCATTCTGCTTTACCTTCTAAGTTTGGCAAAACTAGCGGTTTATCTGTATTTACGTGCCAGATTTACGAGACAGAATTTGTGATACATGTAAGTACATCAGTATACTCGTATTGCAAATACGTTCAAGAATTCAATTATGGCATTTGAGGACAATTTGACCGTTAAAGTAATTAGCTTTTATTTTTAACAAAGTTTCATGAAATTTCGCGAATTTCTTTGGGAGGAAGTGGTGTTATGAGGATGCCATACCGTCTAATCCAGGGACTTAAGTTATGGGGAGACAGACAGCTAAAAGTTCGCTGTTGTGATATCATGGAAATTTTCAGCCATCCACTCTTGTGTCACCATCGCCTTGTGTGAAGTAGCATAGTCTTGCTGAAAGACGTATGGGCTGTCATTGCGTACACCACCAATCCAGGGCTCACTACTGTCTCTAGAACATATTATTTTTATGTTTAGATATTTGCAGCAGATTTTACCAGAAATTCTTGAGTAAGGCACACCCATAAGCAAATGTAAATTTCCATTCAAAATATTTTGTCGCTTTTAGCCAATTGTTTGGCGATTATGCTTGTCAAGTTGAAAAATTCTCTTAACAGTGCAGATGCGCGGATTGTAGCAAACAATTATGCATCTCCCATTTTTTTTCTTCTGGAATTAGCTTTGTCAGAAGATTTTATTTACTTTTAACTCTTGATGACTGGTGCAACAATAAGTTTAAAAAGACAAGCAAGTATCTGTAAATATTTTACCTCTATTAAAATTATTTAAACTAAAAGTTGAAAAAATTGAAATTTTTTTATTTAAAAGCCTTCAAAAAAATAAAATAAAATAGAAAAACAAAACCAATAGATGGGATTAGAATCGCCTAGAACCGAATAGCGAATGTTTATAAATAAGCTGGCAAACAAAATGTCAGCTCAATGATGCTGGTAAACGATAAAGTACTCCAATTTTATGTTTATCAATTGAAGCCCTATGATTCATCTGGGAAAATATACATCCACTCATGTATATTAATTTGAGGATAATGGGCTGCAAAGATCGATTAAGCAATTTAAAGCTTTTGCACGTTGTCAAGGTGTCATTCTACACAAAAAAATCTTTTGCTGTTTTCAGTTATTTTGTTTGTTTCATTCTGTGTTTAGTTACACGGTGTTAACAATGGAAGCCAGCAAAGAGAAAATTCGGTACAGTTTACAGTTTTTCTTTGATAAAGACGAAAATGCAAGCCAGGCCGCTGAAATTGTAAAAGGTGTTTAGGACACCGATACTGTAACAGCTAACGTGTAATTTTGGTTTCATCGATTCCATGATTTCGTCGATTTCTGATGTTAAAGACAGTGTCGAAAATATCTATAAAATCACAGAAATAATCGAAGTTGACCTGCATGTTAGTAGTGGTATCATCGTGCAAGAAGATCGACTATAAAATTGCGCAAAACAAAACAGTTATATTCTTACATTAACTAATAAATAATGGAAACTAATATTAAATATTCTGAAGTGAGGACGACTATGGCATTTTCTAAAACCACACTCATCTAATGAAAAGTTTTTCCGAGTTACTTGATTTTGGTTTTTTTGAAAAAAAAAAAAAATATCGTAATTATACTGGATTACAAATTAGGCCCCTGATAAGTGTCAATAAATAATATAGTTTGGTCATATCAATAAACAAAGAGAAAAGATAATCCAAGAACTTTTCTATCTCAATTTGTATTTCAATTTTAATGTAGGTAAATGAAAACTGGCCGGCCGCCGTAGCCGAATGGGTTGGTGCGTGACTACCATTCGGAATTCACAGAGCGAACGTCGGTTCGAGTCTCGGTGAAATACCAAAAATTAAGACAAACATTTTTCTAATAGCGGTCGCCTCTCGAGAGGCAGTAGCAAACCTCCGAGTGTATTTCTGTCATGAAAAAGCTCCTCATAAAAAAAAATATCTGCCGTTCGGAGTCGGCTTGAAACTGTAGGTCACTCCATTTGTGGAACAACATCAGGACGCACGCCACAAATAAGAGGAGGAGCTCAGCCAAACACCCAAAAAGGGTGTAAGCGCCAATTATATATATGAAAACTCAGGTAAATAGAAACATAGAAGCAAAGCGGGAGTCAAATCCACATCCAAAATGAGGTCCGAAGTCTTTTTCTGCTCACCAACACACTTAGTGCCTTAATTTTTCAGTACAGCCATCACCTTTTTTTTTTTTGACTATTTGTATATAAACGACATTGAAAAAAGAAAAAAAAAAAACAGGAAATCCTTTAAAAATTAATAATTAGTCACAAAATTTAATCTGAATACATAGAATACAGAAATTGATTGCAGTCATTCACAAATGACAGCATTATTTTACAACTCTGATAGATATAAAAATCAGCTCATCCACTAATTTTAAACTAATTTCCTTTGCATTTAGTACCACAACAGCGATTCACAGTGTGATGCCCTCTTATAAGCGGTAGCCAATAGTAATCATGGACTGATTAGGCTGAATTTGATATTTGCACTAGGCTTACTGAGAAAAGAGAAAATATGAATTATGGCGAAAATTGGCTTCACTAGTGTAGTGGACAGAAATAACATCTGTTATTCGATGTTTATAAAATTTGTTCTAGCATTTTTTATACCTACAAGTAATCGGAAAGACGGAGAAAATCTGTTATGTGTATAATTTTATTTACAAAATTGCCACGCCGCTTTTTCTGAATATTTATGTATATATGTACATATATATAAATGCAACTGTGTATATATATATGTATATAGAAACGTAACTATATAATATATATATAAATGTAACTGTTTGCCAATTAAAAGCTTCATCATATTCTGTGTCTAGAAAAAGTGTGGCATAACAAGAAAGAAAGGCTGAATTTTGTCCATACCGAGCTTTCATATTTCAATTTTTCATATTCAATTTGGGCTGGTTGTTAATTTTGGAATTCAACAAACTGATAACAGCTTTAGTCTTAACATGTATAAAGTGGGCGTGGTTTCTATCCGACCTCAATAATATATGCTGTATTTAAATCAGGTGCGGTTGAGCTTGGTCCAGTTTTATTATCTCGTTACTGAGATACATACAAGTTGGTGTTACACTACCCGTTTTTTTTTTAATTTTAACTGCGCCGTTCATCATTTTTACAAAATGTTAGTATTTGAAAAATTTTAATCAAAAAATATATTATTATTGTTAAAACTGCGTTTGCATTGGGAGACGTAACGTACACAGTTTTATGTCCGTCACTGCAAAGCTACGTTGATTATTTCTACTATCCCACCTTTGTTGACCGTAAAAGATTTCAATAATTCGGTCATTTCAACAAAGCGGGTTTATATATCCATGTCTTGCAAATTGTCATTGGTACTATAAATCCATAATTGCTAGTGAGATAAAATATGTATATACACAAGGTGGCGTAAAATAATCACCCTATAGGAAAATTTATAATAATATATATAATATATTTGACACTTCTGAACTACACAGCTGCAGTATACAAACAGACAAATGAGCCCGTAAAAGTTAGAGTAAAGATTTTCGATCACTCAAAATCATTTTTTTTATTTAGCAAAAAAGCTATTCAAGTTTTAATTATACTCAATTAATTTTGCGACACCTTGTATATATATATTGTATATATATATATAATTGACCTGTACATCCTTTTTGGATGTTTGGCCGAGCTCCTCTTCCAATTTGTGATGCGCGTCTTGATGTTGTTCCACAAATGTAGGGACCTACAGTTTCAAGCCGACTCCGAACGGCAGATATTTTTATGAGGAGCTTTTTCATGGCAGAAATACACTCGGAGGTTTGCCATTGCCTGCCGAGGGGCGACCGCTATTACAAAAATCAATTTCTTAATTTTGATGTTTCACCGAGACTCTCTCTGATTTCCTAATGGTAGTCACGCACCAACACATTCGGCTACGGCGGCCACCTTGTATATATATACAAGGTAAAAATTTAACATATTGAATAATTTAAAATGCACTAGTCAGTTGTTAATGGACCCATCGCAAAAACAACAATCGAAGATGTATTATAAATATCGGCCGTCAAATGTAGAGTCGTTGTAATAAATTTTAGTCCCTACGATGTAGTTCTAAGTGAAAATAAGAAGTAAGAAGCAGAAAGCATAGGTGGTTCTCAGCGTGTCTACTTGTGGCTGATAGACGTACCGGCATGGCTCGTTAAAGCGATAATTTCGCTAATAAATTGTATGCGGCGAATGAATGCCGTCAAGTGCGACGCAACAATACAACAACAAATGCAAAAGCAGGAACAGCAATAATAACAAGTCATTCGAATTTAAACAGTGACAGAAACAAGCAAACAACAATAAAAACAAAACGTGCTTTTAGTTATTGTCGTCAGTGAAATTATCGCTATTATGCGATGTACTTTGTGCTTATTGTTGTTGTTTATGTTATCATGCTTTCGTTATACTCTAATGAGTGATATTCGTTACGCCTCTTTTCAATGGCGGGTCGAATGAAGCGATATCGTTGGAATGATTCTTACAACTGGCTATCGGATGAAGCGTCGTGTAGTCGCCGCTTTGGTGGAAACAATGGCTGGTATCGAACCACAATATACTCGTACTTGACATTGGTTTTCTGAGAACTACACTTGCTGCATTTCCCATTTCCAGTATTGAGTATGTATAGTCGTCGCCATCAGAAATGTAGAGAAATGATTTGAAACTCTTAGAATTATTTTTCCTGCGAAAAAGTAAAGAAAAATGTTTGAAAGCGTTGACAAGTACGTTTAAGCACGAAACTCTAAACAGTTTATAGTGATATGCGTGATTTAGCGAAACAACGATGATCGCTTGGGTAAGTCGATTTTAATTTAAATATGTGACAATATAAGTATAGTCATAAAGAATATTGTAGGACATGTCTGAAATAAATAAACTGTGCTGAACCACATGAAAAATGCAACAGAAGTGGCAACAAATTTTTGTTTACACATCAAATAAAACTGCGGCAACAATTAATCTCCGCAATTAACGTAAACTTAAATACAACAGAAAGGTGCGACAATAGCAGTCTCTCCTTTTTTAGCGAAATTCATACAGGAAAATCTATAGTAAACATGCTTACATACATATCGTATTGTATGTAAATCAAAGAGTGTGCATGTGCTTAATATATGCGCACATAGTGCTTATGAGTATCTGCATGTGTACCCACATGTGTATGCATATCTACAAGCTTGTTGCCAGTTTGTCTAATAACATTTTTTCAATAAACCTGCAACTTCAACGCGGGCGGAAAAGAAATAGCAGACTGTCTGCAAGGCGGCAGACCGCCAACGGCCTTACCAGACAACCAGTCTGCGTTTGCTTTCACAATCCAATAAAAAAATTAAAAAAAAAAAGCATAGCCGCTGATTGACATTAAGCAGTGGCGACGGTACTAGACTCTCAGCCATAAAACTACAAAACAGTAAATGAATTATATGTGGGTATACATATTAAAAACCTGCAGTAGACCTGAGCAGAATGTTTGAAATAGCTTTAAAGCATGCCAAGTTGCCACAACTAAGCTTGCAACTAATACCTAATGAAACTTTTTAACCCAAACAGTAATTTTAAATAAATATAAATTTTATATAAGTATTCTTATCTTTATTCAAAACGAAGAAGGTTCAATTATTCATTGATATTTATTTTATTGCCTTTAAAGTAAAGCAGCACATATTCCAACGCTTTTTATGGAGTCACTATCAGTTCCATCTGTGACTGTTTCTGCATCACCTGCATCACTCACAATTCGTTCAATAATATGTATTTTGGTGCCGTTCTGTTTTCGTTACTGTTGTGGTTGGAAAATGGGGATGAGGCAAACAGGCAATGGGGATGAGGTAAAACAGTAATCAACAACTGTAAGGATCGCTTTAAACTCCTTGTACCATTCGTATGCTTCTATTTTCAACATGGTCGAATCTCTGCAACAAATCGTACAGCCTCTTTTCTCAACTAAGTCCATAAGACTTACCAAAATTCGCCAAAAACATCCGGCAAATGGCTTATTTACAAAGATATTATCTACAAACTATGCGAGATTTTGTTCGTAAAATATTAAATGTAATTAACTGACAGTTGAACGAAGGTAGAAAAAAATATTTTTCCAATATTGGAATTGAGAAATTTTGTTTACTAATTCTTACACTAACAGTCACATTTCATAAATTAATATTTGCTTACAGAAAAAAAAATTTCTAAAGAATGAATGTTTATTGTTTATTTCCATACATACCAGCAATCATTTTGGATCAGTAGAGTTACATTTACAAAGTCTGAATATGAGTCATATGTAATTCTTATTGACCCCATGTACAGCTCATGAAGGCTAAGCCTCTGATTTATTACTTTAAAATTAAAAAAAATACGTTCATTTGCGTACAAATCAAATCCGAAGTTACATTGTAACAGTCGTTACAATTTCAAAGTATCTTTTCGGGATATTTGAGTTCTAATTTATTGGCATTTCTCCACTTCTTAAGACGCATATTTCTTACTTATATAGGAGCGCTCCGAATATGTTAGAAACTCTTTAGAAATTTCTCAGGTGAAAAGCTATTTTTAATTTTACGTGGATGTAGCCTTTCAGTGCGAAGATATCAGATGTTTTGAAAATGGAAAATTGGCATATGGTTTAGTTAAATTTGAAAAAATAAAGAACCGTCAAAAATGTTCACTAGCCAAACTTTTTTCTTTGGTTTTCTTTTTTGGCTGTGTCATTCCAATTTTAATTTTGTTAAAAGCGAAGAGGTTGAATCATAAGGATGCATTCTACCTGATTATTTTTCGCAAGGCATTGATGAACCATGTGTGTGTATAGTTATGACTTGTAAATACACTTATAGTACTAAAAACAACGTGCATACGTTTCTATTGTATATACCTAAATTGTACATAACACGTATGTGCATAGATATGTGAAAAGTGGATAGAGCGAAAGAGTCAAACAGAGCTGACTTTGCCATTAGTTGCATACAGATGTACATATACACACAAAACCCACAACATAAATATATACGCCTACATACTTACTTATACATATCTACATATGTCTTCACCGTTTAAATTTTTTTACCTCGTCAACTTAATGTATCGATCACTGCATTTCCATCCAGTCAGGAAGCTTCTGTCGTTCCGCTCGTTGGTGACACACATTTTTTCTAGCTGTTTTCAAGTCTTTGTGTAGCCGTTGGTACTTTGTTTTTACAATTTGTTACTTAAGTAATTTGCCATTACTCGTCATAGCGAAAAGAAATTTTGGCTGTGACCTAACGAAAGGTTGCATGTGATTTGCCAATAGCTCTCACCGCATATTTTTCATTGTCTAAGAAAAGTAATATGAGATTAAAAGCCAAAGGGTTAGGAAGAATACCAAATAAACTCTCATTTGATTAGTTAACGCAATCCCCATCCAGCATGTACCCGAGCAATACTTTGTCTAGAAACCGAATTTGCCATTTCGTTTGTTTATTTTTTTTCTTTTTACAAGTTTTTTATAACTGTTGTTGAACGCAGTTCAATTGACATTATTTCTATACATACTAAGTGAGAGTGAGCTAAAATAACTTGTTCGACTGTATTTGTTTTGCTTATAAAGTGTGTAATTACTATAGTATTCTACTTATATAAATCCTTCGTCGGAGCTAAGGGTAAAACGCTAAACGGCGGCTGCAAAATAATTGATTATTACTCATATATTTGGCATGCTGTATTTATTGTATTTTACATTATAAATAAATTTAAAATATTTGCTAGTTATAAGCAAAGAATAAAATTATTCATCATATACATAAAAAGTGTGCCTTCGGACATTTACATTTTTTCAGCAAAACTTTACATATATAAACATTGTTAGTTCCTACGAATGACTTCAAAGCAAAGTTTAAATGCACATCGACAAAAGTTTGAGGAAAAGTTATGAAATTTGTATGCCAACAATTTATGGAAATTTGAATGCTATACGAGTAGAGTCACACTAGTTGCTATATACGGATAATTTCGTACCGAATTTGGTTAACTCACATATTTAGGTAAACTATTTTAGAGATTTCCTCACTGAAAATCATCCAAAGGGTTTAAATCAGTCTATCCTAATGCCAATTTGCTGCGCAATATTTTTTAATTATTCTTCTCGGGAATTTGGTCCGCAATAAATTCTGTGGTCGTATGGCATAGTAGCTTAAGACGAAACGAAAGTTCGTTTAAACTTTAGAAAATTCTGCGCACTGTTTTGATGTTTAGAATGTTAGCCGTTACTATGTAATGTTCATATCCTCAGCTAAATATTAACTTGACTAAAAAGAAGTTGTTAGTATATCTTGATACGGCAGTCCGTTGACGGTAAACGCATTTTTAAGGAATGACACCACCGTACCAGAATTTGGACCGAAAAGTAGCACGAGAGGAATATAAAAGCTTCTCAACACAGTCCGTGATCTTTCTTATGCTATGGATTCCAATTAATTTTATATTGTTTTCAGCCAAAAATGAAAAGTTACCAGAAAAGGCAATTAGGGGAGAAAAATATTTCACAGAAATTTTAAGCAGGCATTTTCACCGCATACTCGTATTACCGAAGATGAAATATTCGTACGCGTTAAGATAAGAGCGGAAGAAAGCTTAATTCAAGCTAATCTATACTAATATTATAAAGAGGAAAACTTTGTTTGTTTGTTTGTTTGTTTGTTTGTTTGTAACGAATAGGCTCAAAAACTACTGGACCGATTTTAAAAATTCTTTCACCATTCGAAAACTACATTATCCAAGAGTAACATGGATTACATTTTATTTTGGAAAAAATAGGGTTCCGTAAGATATTTGGATTTTTCGGACACAATCTGAAAAAAATCTTATATATAAAATAAAGTCAACTTTTTGTGTGTGTTCGCTAACCGGCCGTGTCTGCACCGAATTAAACCAAACTTACACACAATGTTAAGAAGGTATTGAAGATGGTTTCCGTATAGTTTGGATATCTACTGGTGGATAGGGCTCGAGATATAGGTCAAAACGTGGACCCGGGTAACCTTCGGATGTGTATGTACAATATGGGTATCAAATGGAAGCTGTTGGTGAATGCTTTAGTTCAGAGTATTTTTCATGCCGCTCCGTGACTAGGGTCTCGAGATAGAGACCAAAACGTGGAGCCTAGAATGTGTTTTTACAATATGGATATCAAATTGAAGCTGTTGGTGAATGCTTTAGTACAGAGTATTTTTCATGCCGCTCCGTGACTGGGGTCTCGAGATATAGGTCAAAACGTGGACCCGGGTAACCTTTGATTGTGTATGTACAATATGGGTATCAAATGAAAGCTGTTGATAAGTGCTTTAATACGGGGTAATTTTCATACCTATTGATGACTAGGGTCTCAAAATATAGCCAAAACGTGGACCCGCCGTGTCTTTGCACCGAATTAAACCAAACTTATGCACATTGTTAAGTATGTATTGAAAATGGGTTTCGTAAAGTTTGGTTGTAATTCGGAGCAGTGGCACCGGGTACAGCGTTCTTTTGAGCCAGCCATAATGTCGCTTACTTTGTTAACGCTTGGGGCGGAACTGAACTGTCAAATTGACAGTGTGAATTACAATGTGTCAATATTTCTTTCTGATTTGGATGCCATAAGGAAAAAACGTAAGTGCAACATGTAAAAATTGTTTGTGAATTTTTTTGGAGTGGATTTTGGAACATTGAATAATTTCTTACGAAATTTGAGAATTTAATATGAAATCCGAATGAAATTATGTGTTCGTGGAAAAAACAATTTTTTTCGTTTTTTTTTTGAAAAATATAAATGGATAATGGTTAAAAAAACTCCAATGCTTAATAAAACATATAAATTGAAACGAAAAATTCATGGCTGATCAGGAAAAAGACGATTGTTTATTCATATGAGTTGATTTGAAATTTAAAAACAATCTTCTTTTTTCCTGATTTTCAATTTATATTTTATATTTACTCAAAAACAAATAAAAAAACAAAAAATATTGTTTATGCCAAAGCGCTTGAATAAAGAATAAAGAAATAAATAATATGAAAACCATATATTTTCTGTTCTAAACCATATCTATTCTATTTTAGTGTGCCCAGCGAAGGGGGCCGGGTTTGCTAGTGTATATAATATAATAATTCACTCTCAATAATTCTCCCCGCAGTACAGAATGTCTAAAAATTCCGCTTAATACAAATCGATACGCCCTAATGTTCATAAATGTAAGTATTCAAAATGTTTATGTACCGAGTGTGTAAAAATTCGCTTGAACAAAGTTTTTGCTCTTCGGAACCTCCAGTAAAATTATTTGCATAAAATTTCTGTGAAGCATTTTATCTCTTTAATCGTCTTTTTAAATGAGCTTTATTATAGCTGTTTTGAGAACGGGTTCAAAATGTTCGTTTAAGCAGCAGTTAGAGAGTTTAAATCTGTTAGATAAAAATTCTTCATTAAATTTTAGTGTAGAACTTTGAGGACACACATTTTATTTCAAGTCGTTTCATTAATCATATTTTGTTTTGGCGAACAAATTACTTCATTCAATAGTAATAACGAAAAACTTACTAATGTTTGATGACCAACATAGGCGAGTTCGCTTGTGCATACCAATCTAGGTTAGTTTCCAAAGATGGTGCGTGCGATTCCCACTTGATAAAAATTGATAAAATAATATAAATTGTTGTTTCCATCAAATTCTGGCAAACCTCTGAGTCTATATGGTAAAGAGCAAAGAAACTTCAGGAAAGTTTAAGGTAAATTCAGTATAAGATAAATTCAGTAGGAATGCTATTTTTAAAATATACAGATGCATATGTGATTATAAATTACGCATACATACTTTGATATGTGGTATGTTAAGTCCAGATTTTCCTTCAGTTTGTTGCGTTTGTCTTGATGTTATCCTACGATTGGAGGGATCTGAGATGAACTTGGTGGCAAATTACTAATTATTTTTCATTGATGCTTCCATTTAGAGTCTTAAGTATTTTACTACCAAGTTTTACAAGGAATTATTTTAAGGTTTTTAGGATGTTGTGAGAAAAAAATTGTTTACATATTAATTGAAATTTATCCAAATAAGTATTTAACGAATTTCGAAATACCTCTAAGTGAGTTTTTTACTCTTAATTTCAATACCAAAAAGAGTATGTGCCATATATAATATTTACGTACATTTATGATTTGCCGGATGAATGTATTGAACAAATATTTCTAAAAATATTCTTTACACAAAATCAATTATTTCAATAGCAGAAGCCCATACGCACATGCCATATGTATGCATGTATGAAAAACTGTATTTGAATAAGATCCATGGTTTGTGAGGGACGCAAAATGTGAAAAAAGCATTTATGGTCAATTGAAGTACAAAAGCGAAATGGACGCGTCGCCACTGCCAATGAATGTCATCTGCTTCGCATTAGGTTTTCGCATTTACGAGTATTGCAAATGTGATTTGTGGAACTGGGCATGACTCTGTGCTGCATGGTTTATGCACCCGTTTTGCAAATGATACTAAACGATGTCTGGCAGCTCCATCATGGCGATTGCTGGCGAGTTTATTCAACTGTAATTGTGCCAACAGCAGCGACTGCATTTGGATTTAATTTAGTGAATGCATTTTTCGTTTGCGATATTAGTTGGTTCGTTGATTCGTAGATGGCAATGGTGTCGTATAAATATATATGCATGTATGCACGTAAAAGGAATCCGTTTAACATAGTGAAACGCCATCTTCCGGCGGAACTCTTTTGCTTGTGTGGATTAAAAACCAGAACGAATGATAATGACCAAAGAAAACAAAACACTTTAATAAACTTATAAAAGTTAAAAGCAAAAATCAATTTCGTTGGCAGCTGCTGTCACTGGCGTTATGAAGACGTTTAGGTCGTTGAAGTCTGGTTTGACGACGTAGTTGTTTTTGCTGTGTTTGCGATTATGAATGGATTGTAACAGTGGTCGATAATCTGCAGTCTAAAAATATAATATAGAAAATAATATAAGCAATTAGCAAAGTTATTTTGTGTTACGAAAGCAGTGGATGCCCGTAATGGAGTATGCTCTATGGATTTAAAAAGTGGCTGCATACTTTCCAGAGACAGCAATTAAAAGGTGAAAAACAAGTTATGGCATTTGCATATGGTGACTCCCAATGTTGGAGGATGTCTCCTGCCTACAAATGCTACTTTGGACTAAGCAGGCAATTGCTTTCTTGACGAACAAAACTAACACTTTATTGGGCTCTCATCATGTCCGTACTAACGTATGGTGCAGAAGTTTGGACGATGAGAATATCCGATGAAGCGTCGCTTGGAGTGCTTGACAGAAAGATTCTGGAGGAGGATGTTTGGCCCTTTGCACATTGGCAACGGCGTATATCGCATGCGATGAAACAATGAGCTGTATGAGCCTTACGATGACAGTGGTTTCGTTGGATGGGTAACGACGTCCGAATGGATACAAACACCCCGGCTCTGAAAGTATAGAGGAAGAGGAAGACCTCCTCTGCGTTGGAAAGAACAGGTGGAGAAGGACTTGGCTTCACTTGGTGTTTCCAACTGGCTCCGGTTAGCACGAGAAAGAAATGATTGGTGCGCTTTGTTAAACTCGGCCAAAATCGCTTAAGCGGTTATCGCGCCATTCAAGAAATAGAAGAAGTAGACCGCCACTGTCAGGCAAGCATCATTTTTTGCAACGTTTGATATGTTTACGTTTCGTTTTGTAATTTATAATACAAAATATTATAAAAAATGATTTGTCTTCTATGGAAAATAGTATGAAAGTCCCAAGCTTAAAAAAAACTTAATAAAAAAATCCACGAAAATGCATTTAAGTTTCCAAAATTTTAATCAGATGTTTTCTAACTATTAAGGGGAAAATTTAGAGTTCCTGCTATTAACAGGTTTTTCGCTGCGAGTCTTGCACATTTTCTCCGCAAAACGTATACAGGTCTTGTAATTTTTGTTTCTGTTGAGAAAACGCATAAGACTATCAGCGAAAATCCTCACAACTTTTAATATTTGAGAAAATGAGAAAATAGTTCCACAACGTTGACAGGTTTCAGTCGAATCGATAAAAATATCCACACACATAGAACTTATCACTGCAGTACTAGTGGTACCTCAATTCTTGAGCAACGTCCTATTGGGCTAAGTCCAATGCCAAGAAAGGCATACTCAAAGATTAGTTTTGAAGACTTAAAACAACTATGTAGGAATATATTAACGTTAAAAAATAGAGAATAGAAATTTGAAATTAAAAATAAAAATGTGTAGAATTTTCATACATATAAATGTAGGTATATATTATAATTGACGGAACAAAGCTCTCGGTTCTATTTTCTATTTTCAGTTTCCATTTTATGAATTGATTATTGTATATACTCGTATGTTGAGCACAAACTACGGTTTCGAAAATTGAATACAACAAAACAAGTTGTATTTCCCAGTAGGAAATCTTGTTGTGCGTACTAAAATATTGAATGAACAAATATGTTCCAAACAAAAGTATGTATATGTAAATAAAGAAAATAAGAAGAGGTGTTAGAACTTGTTGGAAAAATATTGTTTACTATAAATTTATGTTTTAATTTTGGAAGAAATGTGATTGAATTGAGAGCATCCATGGTTTTTCAGATACACTTACCTATAATCACAATACATTGATGCATCTTCTTCATGAAGAAGACATCTGTTTTCCTTCCTTTTGATTTGGTCAATAGATGGTTAATATGAATATGAAAAGAAATACATTATTCTCTCGGCAATTGGCTGCAGAGATCGATATCTCATAAAGTGTAGATCAAGCAATTTAAAGTTTATGCTCGTTGTCAAGGTGTCATTCCACACAAGTTATTTTGTTTGTTTCATTCAGTGTTGAGTTAAAGGGGTTGACAATGGAAGTCAACAAAGAGAACATTTAAAAATAGCACCATTTTTGGCCTTTACATGAAAAAAT
The DNA here is from genome assembly GCF_028408465.1 of Anastrepha ludens. Lineage (NCBI taxonomy): Eukaryota > Metazoa > Arthropoda > Insecta > Diptera > Tephritidae > Anastrepha > Anastrepha ludens. The sequence goes on from NC_071498.1 coordinate 77,300,262, forward strand.
CAGCTAAATGGCTATGTTTTTTCTTTATTTTTATTTATTTATAATACTATTTATTATTTATTTGTAATAATATCTATTTTTTCTCCTAAGAAATTTATTTAGTCAGAACATATGTAAATGAAAAAATTAATTTAAGTGAGCTATAGAAAAGAAACTAAAAAGTTCGACCCAAATTGGGGGACATCAGAATTCGTTTTAGAGGTATGGTTCCATCGGCAAAGTTTCTTATTTTGATCCCTAGAATATGATTTTCAACGAGCAATGGGCGATTTTTTTGCCTCCCCACAAATCGACCCGACCTAATGTTTATGGTGCCGATACTGGAACAGTTAATTACGTGCAATTTTAGTTTTTGATGTGAAAGAAAATGTGGATAAAATCACAGAAAAAATCGATGTTGATAATCGGGATGCTCGTAGTCGCAGTCGTAAAAATAATGGATTTATTTTTCCCCAAACTAGCATTTATCATTCAGGTATAAGATAGCGAAACTGAAAAAGGCTCTGATTATTTTCAAACCCGCAGTACATATAAAGATTTTTTCGCACAAAGTTTAGTTTATCTGATATAAATTAACCAAGTTTCTTAATTTGATTTTGAATCTGGGCTATTGAAAGGTTCTTGTAAGATTTTAAGAGGCGTTGAATGTTTAATTATTTTTGGCAATAATTGAGATTATGCAGAAAAGCCAAATGTAGACACGATGAGCACTGAGGTGGGAATTTTTGGTGGTGGTACCGTTTTCCGAGTTTAGTGAAATCTTGGAGCAGCCACTCTCCACGAGTTTTGCATCAATTGGCGATTTATTTGAAATATTGGTATTTGCGGTTACTGAAAAGATGACGACAATTTCTCTGAAATAGCGTGGTCGTTAAGCATTTTGGCTCTCTGCGATTTTGAACCGATCATCTTATGCGCTGGTATACGTCGAATTATGCGGAGGTTGGTCGACAGAGGTGTGCAAAATCTGAGATTGTGTTGGTGATATACGAAAAAATCAATACTACGTACACTAAAGTTCCATCGTTACCGTCTGAATAACGACTGGCTGACCAGCGTAAGAATACTCGTGAAATGAGCGAGCAGATGGATCTGGCTAAGCAAAAGTAACAATCCTCTATTTGATTTTTCGGCTCCCTATCACATTGAAAATAAAAATGTCGATAATTTTCGTCTATAAAGCTTAGTTCCGTATGCAGTGCAATCTATTTCAACAGGCACGGCTTGTTAATGTTGAATGCAAATACGCCGCTATGAATTATATATTTTATTATTTTTATAAGCTTTTAACATCCACAACATAGCAACAACTCTTCGAATTGACTTTCTAAACTTCATACATTCCCAAACAAATTATTTGAATCTTCTTCAATATCTGAATCGGGTGACAAAGTTGGCCGCAGTTTGTAAATTTCGGTTATTTATTGTGTCTAATAAACCAGAAGTGGTGTCGTAAAAGATTGTTTCCATTAAGTAATAATAAATAATCGAATAAAATCCCCGTTTGAGGTGAAGCTCAACCTAAACATATTTTAAGGTAATATTCTTCATGTTCACTATTAATTAATAATTAGTTATGATTTGTTCTTTAAATAAATGTTTTCAATTATTAGAACGGCATTAAAGGGATCCAAGCAGTAAGCTACCTGGGTGCTCGCGCCATTTCTATGTTAGAACTAGTACGGTTCGACTGATTACGAGCTCATTGCTTCTTATGTTGTGACAGCCAAATAGTTAAAAAAAAAAATAGCACCAAGGCCGAAAAGTAAAGGCCATTACTTACATACATGCGCACCTTCATATGATGAAAACTATTCTGATGCAATAAGTAGCTGGTTTGAGTCTGGCCAGGTTGAAAAAAATTAATACCAAAATTAAGAAAAAGTTTATCGCTTTGTTTTCCAAATTGAATTGGATTACAGAACAGGTATGCAGGAATTGGGACCATCGAAAAATGATTGCAGGCAGCCCATTCGTTGGATCTCGTTATGTAAAACGCACGAAAATTATATATAACCCTTTTTTGGGTGTTTGGCCGAGCTCTTCCTCCTATTTGTGGTGTGTGTCTTGATGTTGTTCCATTACAAAATTACTACAGATTATTTTCAAATTATCTAGAAGTGCAGTAGTACCATATCAAAACTACCTAGTCCTAAATTGCCTAAAAGCACACCAGTGCCGTACTGCGGCATTTCTCTGCAGGGTTAAATTCTTCACATACATACTTACGCAATATTAAATATTCCTATACCTGTACAAATGTATTTATGCTGTGCTGTTATTGTGCAATAAAATGTCTTTGTAAATAATTTGGCAAAGAAAAACCCATTCCATTTTATTTCAACATTTTCGGTGCTTGTTCCTTTTGTGGGCTGTTGTAATTATTTTCTGTTTTGCCACCGGGCTTTTAAACTATTTAAATTATATTCAAGTTTTCGCTTTGCATTTCGATTTTTTAGAAGCCAATAACGCTTTGTTGTTTGTGATATTGTCTTTTAGATGCTCGATCTGTGAAAAAAAATGAACCAATAAATTTTCTTAATTAAAATGTTATTTCGTCATAAATCTCCTAATTTTATTTGTTGTTAATGTTTTAATAAACACGCTGAAAACGGCACAATGTTCGGCATTAGCACTCACTCTTTGCCGCCGCTAGTCGCACAAGTCGTACAGGGGTAGATAAGAGAAGGCGGCTTGTTATTGCGGTTTCGGTTGCGGCTATAAATACGCTTGCTTTACGAGCAAACTTGTTAACATTCTTGCATTTTATTGCAAGCTGATCCACGCACCGCTCGTTCGCCCAAGTACTTGGAGGATTACTGAAGTGTAGATATGTGTTATGCCTTATGCTCTTCAAGTCTTTAACAAAAACAAAAACCTAACAAAAGCACAAAGCCACGCAAAACAAACAGTAATAAAATTTACAAATATGAGTTTTTAAGTGGGACAAAAGCCATAACTGCTTTACATGCATGTGTACTTACGTCAAAGATGAGCGATTAGTTTGCCGTTTTCGTTATAGCGTCACTCAGGTGAAGCTACAAGTGCCGCGGCTAAGTGCTACCAACTCAAACAAGATTATTGCCATTAATGGGCCATAAAGTGATTTCGTCGCCAAGGCTTGCCAAATGATGTTTCGTATCTCGTTGTTTTCTTTCTTTGTGATTGCTTCCTTTCCTAAAAATAAACCTCAAACAATAATGTAAAATCTCCTGGTATACAAAAAAATCAGGATTGAGTTTATTTATTCACGAAACAATTATTACGTAACTCATTTAAGGGAAGTCCATTTCTCAAAACTTAGAACATAGTAATTTCTAAATGACAAATATTAAAAAATATATAAACAGGGCAAATAGTTTGTTATTAAAGATTCCTTTATATGTCTTTAATGGTGGAAATGTATCTGAATTGTTGAAATAATAAAACGTTTTCCTAAAACGGTCAGCAGGAAATAAAAACCTTCTAAATGTATTTCTGCTAAATAAAATTTATCATAAAATCAATTGCAGTTCGTGATCAGTCTATAATATATATATACATATATATGTATAGGTTGGCCAAATTCCTCTATTCTCTTCTCTCTATTTTGTGGACTACGTCTTGATGCTGCTCCACAAATGAGGGAGCATATAGTTTTGTACTGCCTCCGGCAGATGGCTTTTTATGAGGAGCTTTTCTTTAGCAGAAATATACTCGTAGGTTCGTCATTGGGGGCGACCACTATTAGAAAAAACTTTTTCTATTCCTTATATTTCGGGATCATAGTGAGTTTCCGGGCACTACCGAACGATAACTATGCACCCATACTTTTGGCTAAGATGACCGCATATAATATAGTGCCCTAAAGTTTTAGACGCAGCAGAGCAGGATCCAAATAAAAGTTGTTTATTCAAGTTGACCTCCGGTTGGTAGGTAAAAGTATTGATTGTATATTCAAATGAATATGAAAATCATTTTCAGTTGTTCGTAAGCTATAGAGATAGCTTTGAATAGGAAAAAGCTTCTTTTAGTGCCCTTGTAAAGTGTTTCAACTATAAAAGTATGCACTAGGGATGGATTATCGATTAAAAAGTAAATATAATATATAACGCGATAGCAAAACTTATTTTTTAACAGTAAATTGCTTTAGACAAAAAATGTATTTTATTACTCAACCTCAACCTCTTCCTATTACTCACTTCTTACCTCTAGAGTAAATACTGGCACAACTCAGGTTTCAAAGATCTCTCAGACGACGCGCCTAGATGTTGTTTAAAAAAAATGTACAAATTTATGTTCTTTCAGGTTTCACTATTTTTATTCAAAATAAGGCTCTTATAAATTATATGTGAAAAATGACATGATTAAATGTCACCATGAGCACGTCTACGGTACGTCTGACTCCGACGAACAGCCCATTCATACATGCTTAATTGCTGAGAAGTCAAGATATCGATGTGGAAGATTGTGCAGCAACACTTAGTGCTACATCAGCTGTATTCTCAACAGAATGTCTGCCATGCTTTTTTATATCCTCGCCATAACCAGTGTCTTGGGATGTGTTCATCAACTTTTGATTTGTCGACTCATTCGAACGATTATTTCCTCCAAAAAAATTACGAATTTTGCGATGTGTTATTATTAAAGACCTACCATTTTCATAACAAGTTTCAATAATAATTCAAAAAATATCAAGATAAAAAAAGGTACCGTCTATGAATTATTCACTACAGACATCTAGGTGTCACTTTTGAAAGACCCTTTATAACGTGGTAAAAAAACTTATGAATAAGCAAAAGGCTTTATGTTTAAGGCTAAGTTTAGTGGTTTATATATTTCTATCCAATAGCCAGAAAATTTCAATGAAAGTTACTCGGAAGTGAATTGCAGGACTTGCCCGATTAAGATTATTTCGGTAATGTCTGTTTGCTCATTCGTTTTGAGCTAACTTTAACACCGCTCAGATCTTGATGACGATACAATAAAAATTAGGATGAATTAGGTGAAGTTTGTGGTATTCGAATAATTGTTTTATGGTGCGACAAGCAGATTGAATATTAGGTAGATATATGTAATTTGCAAAATATTAACTATAAAAGTAAGACAATCACTCTCTTTCATTGAAATTTCCTTTCGATAATGGAAGGGCTTCAAATCCACAACGAAGATAAAACACATTCGATAATGATGGTTCTGTTTTTCTGGAACCTAAGTCTGGAAGACGAATATACTTTCATATTCAGTATTGAAGGTGGGGCGTGAAAGAAAAGAGTTATTTTCGAATTGTTAACTAAGCTAAATTTTTATTGTTTAAATGTAATTTTTTTTTTGTTTATTGTAAGAGAGAAAACCATATTTTAAGTATTATATATATAGGGTGGGCCATGTAAAATTTGCTTTTTGAATCGACAAAAAAAAAAAACATCAATATTTTTTCAAACTTTTTTTTTTTCATTTTGAAGATTGAACATTGTCATTTATGAATGAAAAATAATATCGTTCAAATGACTGCCACGACTGGCTTTACAGTAGGCCATTCGATCAATCCAATTTTTAAGCACATTTTCGATTGTTTGGGCTCCAATTTCATGAATGGCAACTTCGATTTCGTGTTTTAAAGCATCAATCGTCTCTGGGTGGTTCGCATAGCATTTGTCCTTAACGGCTCCTCACAAAAAATAGTCCAACGGGCTTAAATCACAGCTCCGAGGTGGCCAATTGATATCGGAATTTCGGCTGATTATTCGGTTTTCAAAAACGGTAGCCAAAAGTTCGAGTGTAACTTTGCCAGTGCGACCTGTTGAAACCAAATGTCGTCCATGTTATCCTCTTCAATTTTTGGAAACAACTCGTTGAGCATGTCACGGTAACGCTCGCCATTTACTGCAACCGCGGCTCCTCGCTCATTTTCGAAAAAAAAAATGACCCGGTGATGCCGCCAGACCAAAAACCGCACCAAACAGTGACTCGTAAATTATGAATACATCTGACATGTCATTTGTGTTACCATTCTCAAAAAAAGCAAACGCTATATAACCCACCCTGTATAATTATTTTAAAAATTTTTATAAAGTTTCGAGTAAGAAATGAAAATGAATAAAAAAAGATGTAATAAAATTTACAAATTTCGCAAAATATTAAAATACGCCACTTTCTCTGTTGTTACTATAGTCCTAAACCACTATGAAAGTATAACCTTTTTTTCAAAGTTGCATTTTAATGTTGTTCGGTAGAGAGAATGGCGCAAGGTATCTGAACATAAATATAAAAAATCAATTTAAAATTTTTACTTGAGTTTGAAACAAATATTAATTTCTTGCAGTTATATGTAGTGCACAAAATCTAAATGTAATAACAAAATCAAGAAAACAACATCTCATAAAATGTCTAAGCCAATTGTTTTATTTCCTAAAAGTTACTTAACTTTCTTCATGTACATATTTACATAAACAAATCTTAAAATAACTGCACAGAACTGGAGTTGTGACCAAAAAGCTTAGCGGAACTTGAATATAAGCGCACAGGAACTCCATTAAAATGATCCACTGGAGCTGGTTGGGCTCCCTGTAGCGCTGAAGGTTGGAGCATCTACTCTTTGGAGTAAAAATGTGGCGGTAGTTGCGCTTAAGTTTCAATTATTTGCACAGTTATACGTACTCGTTTAAACGAAATTAAAATTAAGGCCTGACATCTAAATATTATTATGTTTTATGAATTTTGCACGTTTTAGCGGCACAGAATAATTAAATTAGTAGAAAAATATATTTGATTTCTATGAATTGAATGAAAAAAAAACCGCTTTCGCCACAATGTTTATAGGGGATTATAGGGGACTAACGGCGGCCGCCGTAGCCGAATGGATTGGTGCGTGACTACCATACGGAATTCACAGAGAGAACGTAGGTTCGAATCTCGGTGAAACACCAAAAGTAAGAAACACATTTTTCTAATAGCGGTCGCCTCTTGGCAGACAATGGCAAACCTCCGAGGGTATTTCTGCTGAAAGACGCACACCACAAATAGGAGGAGGAGCTCGGCCAAACAGCTCGCCAATTATGTGTATATATATATATATATATATTTATAACTATTTTTTATATCATTGAGGTATGCTCATGACTTTTTTAAGTAGAATTTTACATTTTCGGGAGAAAAAGTTATAATATTAGTTATTATATTAGTTTAGTTTTTGCTTATTTAATCATTTACCATCAGTTGCTTATTATTCCCGTTATCTTTTGATTGACAAACTAATAGTCAAGGGCCAAAGCCTTAAGTGAAAGATAAAGATATCGCGGCTATCATAATTACCGGATCGCACTCATCTCCACTGGCAGTCATAAATTTGTTGTCTACAAACTCATACTAGCCCATGGCTCAAAAAGCAAAAAAAAGACATAATTGTTTCGGGCCGAATGCTAGCGTTAAAAACACAGATGGTAATTGCATTAAACTTTCGATCAGCTCTCCGTGCCTTTTTCTTCAGCTCAATTAAGAAAAAACAAAAAAGACCAAACATACTTTACTCGTATTTTATTGCACGTATGACAAATAAGGCAGCTCTGTTGCAAATATAAACATGCACCAATCATATTCGGATAACTGCGACGTTTATTCACATCTTCGTAACATTTTCAGTTTCATTCATTTCTGTGCTTATTTTGTTCTGTTTCAAATCTATGTATTTGCTTTGCCAATTAACTACCCAGTTCGGTCAATTAATTCTTATAACTTTGTAAGAAATATTTTCATTAAAACTTTGCTTGAAGCTCTGCTGGTCTCATTGAGAATAATGGCGAAAACGATGACTGCACTTCAAACTTTTCCTATGAAAGCAACCACCGCAAATATACATAAAATGCATCTTATTCTGTTCAATATTCACCCATAAATTCGTATAAATACTTAGAAATATATACGCATATTTGAAAGTGTAAGTACGTGCCTATACATATAAATATTTTTACCCACACATACTCATCGCACACTTTGACGAAAGCTCTGTACATGCACCAAATATACTCAAAAGAACTTCAAGCTCCGGAATTTGACGGCCAGTTTGATGCTGCTGCTGACTATGGCTTTGGCATGACAATGCGAATAATCATATCTCTCATCTGGCTTATACATATTTACGTACCCACATATATTTATGACTAGTGCATAGTGCACTCACGCCCCTATGTAGATTCTTCTGCAGAATGTCTATGGGTGGGTATTTATTTAAATATGCAAATAATTTAGACAATTTATATGCATAAAAATGCACAGACGCGACTGCAATTCATGGCTCATTGCCGTGTCATTGGCATTTTGGTGCAGCCATATAAGATGCCCGACACGATGAGATCAGAAATTCGAACGAAAAGGGATTTGGAATATGACAGGCAAAAAAACAAAAGTAGTAGCGAGGGCACAATGAATTTATTTTAAATTCAGCCCAGCAGCGGTACATTGTAAGAAACATGTAAAATAATTCAATTTAATACCGCCAACTTATACTAATGTAAACATGTTAAAAATATTATCAACAAAGGGGCCTACAATTTAATACCGGCTCCGAACAAATAATGGCTTCTATAATAAACTTTTCAATATCACGCAGAAGCTTGAGCCCGTATTCTATAAAGAAAAATCTTTTTCTATAATTTTATGCTTGAAGTCAGCGATCTTTAGATGCACATTCTGACGAGTGACCTCTGTGACCATCGCCTTGTTATTATATAATATAATAGCACAAAACATTCACTTCAAACGGCATCATCGCAATCAATTTCAAATACCTATAAATGTACGACTTCTAAATAGAGCAATGGTATACATGCATATATAATATGAATCCACCGTACGTTGTTTGAACACTTCAGCTATACCCATTGGAAAGTTTGACATATTTGACTATAAGCCCACACAAATCGTTTTGCCATATTAATGTTGCTTACAGTGGCTTTAAAAATTCATCTCGGCAAAAAAATATAATTAAACTGTGAACATTTTCGCGCGACTATTTTTCACAATTTCAGGTGTGGGTTAACAAGACCAGAATGAATCGATGCACTACAATCATTATGCCGCATGCAATCATCATCCTTTAGCAACTTAAAAACCTGATATGATATATATATACAATATATAATTGGCGCGTACACCCGTTTTGGGTGTTTGGCCGAGCTCCTCCTCCTATTTGTGGTGTGCGCCTTGATGTTGTTCCACAAATGGAGGGACCTACACTTTCAAGCCAACTCCTAACGGCAGATATTTTTATGAGGAGCTTTTTCATGGCAAATATCATATAATAATAAAGAATTTTCTCGCTCACCGATGAATTCCGGTAAGCTCTTACAAGATCAGTCATTGCACCAGAAATAATGTTGTGCGCGAAATGCTTCAGCCCTGGAAACGCAACTGGAATATCTCGGGTAATATTTTGAAAAACAATAAAACCAGTCTCCACCACCATTTTTCCCCTTTGCTAGGCCAGAAATATAATAGCAGCCCTCATAAACTTTCATATAACTGTGTGGTAAGGATGAAAGTTAAAGCCAGGAAAAATTGAGTTGAAGTTAAAAAAAAAAACTATGATTTTATATGATATTATAAGGATTATAATAAAGATACGAAAATTTGAAAATTCTAAGGGTAGTTCTAATGCTTGAAAGTCAGTTCCCCTTTCCGAGGCAAGCAATGGTTGGCAAAATCGACCCTAAGTATCTCAATAAAGTTAAGTACTGACTCTTTGGTTGAACAATTCAATGAGTATACCAACAAATTTTGACATAAAAAAAGTCTGGGAAGCTTTCTTTAATACCTCGCTCCCTTAAAAATTAAAAGCAGTTAATTTTTTTTAATTGTTTCTATGCTTATAAAATAATTGTATACAGGTTGGGTAGCATCTTATAAAGGATGCATACATATATTATATTTATTATATAATATAGTTCAGTCATATACCTATATACGTTGTTTCTGTTTTTCATCTACAACCTATAAATTTGTAGCAATGCATTTATGAAACCTTATTATTTGTTATTTACAATTCACGTAACATACACATCTAAACATTTTTAGTTACTTTAGTTGTTATCGATTGTTCTTTGAACAAGTTATGAACAGATGATGGGAATTCAAATACGCTAACATTCCGATATTCATAGGGGTCTATGCCATGCTTTTTAATCTTATTCATATCATATGAGTAAGCAGACAATTCTTCATAAGTAAACTCCGTGAGTTTGGGAAAAGTTCTCTACACATTTCGCTTAACTTGTTATCTATTTCTCGCGGTGTAATTGGTTGCAAGAGCGTGTTTATGTGATATACCGTCATATATGTACGTACTTTGCATTACTATGGCAGCTGCATGAATTTGCATCTGAATACATACAAGCAATCATATATGTATACACTTGTGTGTACTTACGTGCATTATTTATGCCATTATGTCTGCAGTTGGGAATATTTGACGAGTAGCTTGTGAAGCATACGAATATAAATCACGCCAGAAACCACAGCAATTTTCTGTATCTGCTTATCAAACTAACTAAAGTGATCAGACGGAGTGGGGATTGTTTTTCAAGCAAATCCCAGAAGAACTTAAGATATTTAATTCACCTGAGTATTTGTGTGTTTAAACGAATATGTACCTGCCTGTATCTGCGACACAGTTACGCGTGCGCAATCTATAGCCTCCCATCGTCATTACCAATGCAAATAATTTTTTCATTTAATATGCTGTACACATTCTGACGCAAAGCCAATGGCGTAGCGTTTAGTGTAAAATTTAATCATTTTTGCGTTTGGCCGTAACGCGTGGCATTTACCCGCGTAGACATTCATGGAAAGTGTTATGTACGAACGCATGTATGTACATATGTAAATGCGTATGTTAATTGCAAATATACCATATACCTAAAATATTTACATGGTTTTCAAAAAATTTTTGCACACATACATTTGTCGAAATTGTATTTGTATGTACACGAGTGTTACATTTGGTTTGCTGAAGTCGCGGCTTCGATTTGATTTGCTTTGACTATTTGCGCATTCTTAGAGGCAGAAATGTTGATTGCTGACAAACCGGACAGCTCAATTCATAGGAGCCGCTGTTTGATCATTATCGCGTCGGGCGCATGAATGTGTGTATGCACATATTTAAGCAGCTCAAATCGCAAAATCCACTCAGTTAGATGAATTTCTTTTGAGCTATATTCATAGATATATAAGTACTTATGATACATATATATACCTATGTATATATATATATATATGTATATGCATATATATACTCATGTATATGCACATATGCATGTTTTTTAATTTTCACAATTTTGTTTAACTTCACTTTCCCTTTTTATACGCACCACATGCATCCTACTCAGGATTCTGTCCTGCAGTGGAAATATATCGCCATCAGCGGTAGGTAGTATCTGTAACAGCAAAATTCCCTCACTTTCGCTTTCTTTGCGCATTCATAAATTTTGCCCTAAACCTTTATTTATTGTATTTTATTTTTGGTTTAAAAAATGAAGCATAACTAATATTCCAAAACTGAAAACGGCTGTTGACGGCGGCTACAGTTGACGCAGCCAAAACATAAACACGAAATGCCCTGCGCGAGACAGCAGAGCTCTGGGAGCACACGATGAAAGGGTTTGCCAAGAAAACAATCCGTTTTACACAAACGGTGAAGATTCGCACAGCAGTCGAGTAAAATGAATTTTATGAGCAGCGAACATTTCTATCGCATTCAATTTTAAGAAACCAGAGATGCCAAACTATTGCAAAGCAATACCTGTTGAAAATAAACAAAGCAAATGCACACGGCTTTAATGTTATTGGAGTAATTTTCTCTATTAGTTTTTATTGCTAAGGCAACCGTACAACTTCATTTCAAATTTTTAATAACTTTTGCTGATATTTAAATAGAATTAGTTTTCACATACAATTTTCGATTGCAACTGTGGTCTTAATGTTTGGATGTGCCTGATATTTCGTTTAAGAATCCAAAGATCGCAAACACCAGCTTTACTTCGAATATCGAGCGCCAAAGTGCTAGAATTGGTTATTTCTAATAACAGTTGCCTCTCAGTAAGCAATAATCAAAAACCAATTGCATTCTGCATTCCATAGTGTTAATAGAGGACTGTATAAACGTTTCAAGACTATTTCTTCGAAAGTAATAATAAGAATCTTTTATGACATTAACTGTTTCTGTTGACTGTTTTGACAGAGGCTTCACTTCACATCAATGCTCTTTTTCCTTTTTGGGAGTATTACATTTAATATTTTATGCGTTTTTGGTTCCGAAGTGGCAACCACAAACACGCGCTGACCTGCCGCTAATACGCGTATCAATATTCTAGCCATTGTTTATTGCTTCTCTTGTTGTCTTTTCCCTTTCATTTGGTTGCCTTCTTCATTGTTTTTGGACTTTTTGGAAGCCTCTAAACGATCTAAAAAACAGCAGCCTAAAGTGGTAAAAGAGCACACATTTTCAGTTTCACTTAGTCCTCCATGTTTTCTGTACCAAAGAGCAATAAAGCATAAATTTGAATGACCTTTTACGAAATATTCAGTTTTTGTTTTTTGTTTGTTTGATGGCCATTCTCGAAATGGTTCAATGTGAAAATTTACGCCTTCAAACCACATGCGAGGGATGAATGTAAATATTTACGCTAAAATATAAAGTGGGAAATTCTGTAGGTAAAGAAAGTTTTCACGATTCGTGCAAACCGAAACTATGTTGACATTCTCGTATACGAGTACTTGTCAATTCGTAGAGAGTTATTTCAGCTATGCATAAGTTTTAAGCCGCAAAATTAAGTCTTGAATGGGAAAATTTGCACGAAGTAATTTTTCAAAAACATATATACATATATTGCATTGCAGATACGCATACCTATATTCATATCTACATATATGTACATATAAATTTTTTCTTCAAATAGCCTTTGCGCAATCAACGGTAATTATTTGAATTGAAAGCAATTAAGCGGAACTTGCCGCAAGTGCAATATTATCATGCAATAAGCATTGCATATGAGTGGCGTGCGTCTCTGGCCTATAATTCTTTATTATTACTTTATTATTATTATTACGCCCGGATACATTTGCGCAAATCTAACATAACATCCAAGGCTCTAAAAATAGAGCTTAGTTTACACTTTTAAGAAAGTATTTTGCATTGCAAGTAGTTTCTAGCCCCTTCATATACGATATTGACGTTTGCTACGTATAAATGTTTTATACCATTCATGACATTCAATTTCACAGTCACAATTAATTTGTGTTTGTTAACCTTTTATTCAATATTAAATATTACGACTTAACTTAAGGGGTTACATGGGTTTCGTCGGGTAAAAAAAGGCCTATTTTCAATATTTTTTTTTTTATGTAAAAAATTATTTATTTAATTCAAACTTTTTTCTGTCTTATAGATACATATCTAAACAATAATTTCTGAAATTTTCAAAAAAAAAAAAAATTAAAACTCCTCCATTGTGACGTCATTTCTGGTGATCCCTCGAAAAAAAGATGCGTTCGCGTTGTCAGCATAACTCCTGACAGGATCATCAGAAATGAAAAAACAAAAATAAGTGCTTTAGTTAAGACCATAAACTCGTGCTTGAACGAGGGAAAGGAAAAAAAAGTTAAAATTGGAATTTTGGCAGACATTTTTGCACAAAAATGAAAATTTCGGTCAAATTTACTTGACATTTTTTTTTTTTTTTAAATAGTTGTAATTCGTTCAAGCACGAGTAAATTGTATTTCGAACACCTGTGTAAAATTTCATCAAAATCGGTTGAGTAGTTTTCGAGAACATTTGACAACCGACTTTGAAAACACGGTTCCGAGAAAAACGCGTTTAAAGTTTTGAGTAACAATAAAAGTGGCTTGGAGCGCACACCTTCCAAAGGCTGTATCTCCGAATTTATTATTCGGATCGACTTGAAAACTTAGGATAATATTCCTGAGATGTTGTAGGAATTAATAAGCCAAAAAAAAAAAAATCGATATTTTGAACTAACGAAACCCATGTAGCCCCTTAAGGCTTATAAGGTCAAAAAAATCAATTTTTTTATCGTTTTAAGCGATTCCTAATATATTTCGAATGTTCACACAAAGTTACAGAGCCTAATTCTCAACATTTCCGTAGATACAAAGCCAAAGGTAGGCGAGCGTTGGGTAGTTACGCTGTGACCGGACAGCTATAGTACAAACTATATCTTCGATGAAATACTACTCGTTATTAAGTTCTTAATTCATTGAGTAATATATCTAATTTAAAGAAAAATTAAATTTCTGAAAACTAAAACTAAGATTAATTGTTTATACTTAAAAGTACTCATAAATGCTTAAGAACACTATTACTTAGGTAATTTCTGATAAATTAAAATTTGAAGGTCGGGGAACGAATTATAATAAATAAAACGTGTAAATTGTTAAGTTTTTTCTTTTAGCATGTATATTTTAAATTTCTTCGATCTTTGGATACATTATACTTCACTTATTGAGCCTGCAATCCGCCTAGGGGATATTTCTTTATTTAAGTATAGGGTGGGCCATGTAAAATTTGCTTTTTGAATCGGCTATACAAAAAAAACTAATCAATATTTTTTCAAACTTTTTTCTTTATTTTGAAGATTGCACATTGTCATTTATGAATGAAAAATAATATCGTTCAAATGACTGCCACGACTGGCTTTACAGTAGGCCATTCGATCAACCAAATTTTTAAGCACATTTTCGATTTCGGCTCCAATTTCATGAATGACAACTTCGATTTCGTGTTTTAAAGCATCAGTCGTCTCTGGATGGTTCGCATAGTATTTGTCCTTAACGGCTCCCTCAAAAAATAGTCCAACGGGCTTAAATCACAGCTCCGAGGTGGCCAATTTATATCGGAATTTCGGCTGATTATTCGGTTTTCCAAAACGATAGCCAAAAGTTCGAGTGTAACTTTGGCAGTGTGACAAGTTGCACCGTCCTGTAGAAACCAAATGACGTCCATGTTATCCTCTTCAATTTTTGGAAACAACTCGTTGAGCATTCACGGTAATGCTCGCCATTTACTGTAACCGCGGCTCCTCGCTCATTTTCGAAAAAAATGGCCCGATGATGCCGCCAGACCAAAAACCGCACCAAACAGTGACTCGTTGTGGATGCATTTGCTTCTCTACAGTAACGTGTGGATATTCTGAGCCCCAAATCCGACAATTTTGCTTATTGACTTAGACTCCGATGTGAAAATCAGAAAAGAAGAAGAAGACTCACCACCTCACCACTTAGGTTCTCAATATTTCCCAATTTTGTTCAAGCGTATAGCGTCCCATTTCGTAAATGTCAAACCTTTAAGTAAATTATGAACACATTTGACATGTCATTTGTGTTACCATCCTCAAAAAATTAGATGGTTTAAAAAGCAAACGCTATATGGTCCACCCTGTACTATTCGATTTTGAATAGTTAACAACATACTAGTTTTTTTAAATAATTTCCTGAATAATTTCTTACAAAAGTGGAAGAAGTGGAGTCTTTAATTCAAATTTTGTCAAGCAGCAATTTTTAACAGTCAGGCTGACATTGTACTGACAGTTTTCATTAATTGACTCAAGCAGAATAAAATCGGGCATGTGCTCTAAAGATGTTTCTTTAAATAGATTAGATATCAAATCATATACCCGAATTAATTAGAAATGACATGTATAAAATTATCATGAATTATCTAAGACCGTTTCTCCGACAACTATATATCCCTAATGCTGTCGTCAACACTTAAACTTTTCGCTTGAAATGTAATGATATCATAAGAATTACATCAACTTTACTCATTTGATATACTCGTATAATAGGTATAATCAGCAACCAAAGTCTAGTCTAATTTGTTCATATTTGCATGAGCGTTGAGCATTGATTTCTCAGTGGCGAAGGCAAATAAGTTTTGAAGGTCAATTTAAGTTAAAAATACTGTCAACTGTGAAAACTGTGGAAACTACTATAAATAAAGTTAATTCCGTCATTAGAGGGGAGTGTAGAATATCCCAAAAATATTTCATCTGGTATATTTTTGCTGATCAACAAATGTCCGTGAGATATTGATTGACAATCTGAAAGAAAAATAACTTCTCAAATATATATATATATTTTTATTGGAACTAGTTCATAAATATTTACAAATGACTAACAAGCAACTTAATTATGATAACATTACACAATTTTCACTCTACATGACATAAAGCATTTCTATGGAGGTATGAGATCGCTAGGTTTAGTGCGTCTGAGCCTTCGTATTAGTCCGTTGGTTTCAATTAAATTAAGTGCTTCTTCATTGATGTGGTTTAATAGTTTTTCTTTATGGGCAACTGCAATCTTTGCGATTTCAGTGTTGACGGAGTTTATTTTAAGGCCGCGCTCAATGTCGGAACTTCTGCAGTACCATGGTGCTTTGACAATGCACCTAATGACCTTATTTTCGAAGTGTTGGATTTAGTTTTTTGTACTTTGACTGGCGCACCCCCATAGCTGCGCACCATAACTCCATACTGGCCTTAGTATCTGCTTGTAAATTAACAGCTTGTTTTCTATCGTGAGAGCTGATCTGCTACCCATGAGCCATTGCATGTTTTTGAGTTTAATGTCCAATTCTTGTCTCTTTTTCTTGACATGCTCTTTCCATCGAAGTTTGCAGTCAAGTGTCATACCTAGGTACTTCGCATAGTTTGAGTATGGGACCAGTTGATCATCTGAGAATAGTGGTATATGTTGTATTTTAGTGTTTGTGAAAACTACGTGTACAGATTTTGTTTGGTTAAGCTTAATTTTCCATGTATTAGTCCACTGGCAGATCTTATTTAACGCGGTTTGTAATGTGGCTGTCGATTCGTTTTCAGTTTCACCAACTGCAATCAAGGCGGTGTCATCTGCAAACGTTGCTGTGACGTAATTAGGATCAGACGGTAGGTCATGTGTAAAGATAAGGTACAGCAGAGGTCCAAAAACGCTGCCTTGAGGTACTCCTGCGTTTATTTGTCGAAGACTTGAATAAGCATCATCTTGCTTGACTCGAAAATAGCGATCTGATAAGTACGACTCCAAGATTTCGTAGTATTGCTTAGGAAGTATTAACTTTAGTTTAAAAAGCAAACCTGTGTGACAAACTTTATCGAATGCCTTTGCCACATCGAGGAATACGCCATAACATACTTTTTCCTTTTCGAGTGCTTTTTCTATTTCATGCGTGATCCTTTGTACCTGGTCGATTGTAGAATGTTTACTTCGAAAACCAAACTCAAATATGAGATATCGAAATGGTATAACTTTCTTAATACGAGTATATGCGCCTCAATTCGAAAACCAAACTCAAATATGAGATATCAAAATGGTATAACTTTCTTAATACGAGTATATGCGCCTCAATACCATTTAATGCATGGGGTAATTTCTTATAAAAGTCAATTGCACTTCGAAGGCCGCTAAATAAAAAATTGGACACACATCACACAATTAATATTACTTTCACATAAAAATTGAAAATGATAACATATTTAACTTGAAATAAGTAAGAAATTAAAAATAATAGTTTTTTGTCTCTAAATTAATCAAAAGTAAACCTATTTTTCTAGACTCAGAAACGCAATTATGGATATCCACAAGTATAGACGAACGAAATATTTTTCGGTGTCAAGCCCAAAGTATTATTTTAAAAATTTTTTGTTACTACGCTCTCTTTAAGGGCTGATTAGAAACGATTGGATATATAAAGGAAGCCTTTTTGCCATTGTAAGGCATCATCAAGTTAGTTGATTCGTACTCAGCGGCAGCCAACAACAAAAAATCAATAAATGAGCCAGCATGCAGACTTTGCTGCACAATTGACGAGCAGTGTTGCTGCTTCTGTGGCGTTCTGCTTTTAAAATAAATAAATTATTAATTAAAAAATAAAAGCAAATTCGCCGATTAAGTCAATAAAGTATTTACTTTATATGCATTGTGGCCCATCGGAGTGACTTCAGGCAGAAGCTTAGCTGGCAAATGGCTGAAAATGCATTTCGATATCGGTTTCAGAATAAAATACAATACAATTAGGCATCGAATAAAATTTAATATTTATTGCTATAAAATCACAAGCTTTACGGCAGTCCGCCGTTCAAGTGCATTGACATGCGCCATGCCTTCGCGAGTTTAGATGGTGGCCGTAGTCAAAGCGTCTGACACTTGCAGCTGCTGCATCGAGTGGGTATCACTTGGATGCTGCTGCCAAATGGGGGGAACCAATGAAAGTGTCACTATACACTCACTGTACATTGTCTTTTCGTTACTCGAGAATTATTCATTTATCGTCACACTTGTTGTCGATCTAATATAAGGTTTGAATATAAGATAACAGATTGATATATTTTGCGTACATATGCGTACAAATTTGCTGCAATAGTGTCACAATTCCAAACAAAATTTTTAGAACCAGGTGAAGGTAAATTCGGTCCGGACCGAGCTCTATACAGGGTTACCGAGAAATTCGTGCTAGATACGTGAGGACATTACTACTTAAGTAATTTCTGAATTAGGTCATTCTTCTTGGTTAGCTAAAAATACATTCTGATATTTAAATTATTTTGCAGAATAACTACATACAAAATTTTGTTATTTTAATGATTTGAAGTAATAAAATGCAAAACTCAATTAAGCAGCTATTTTTAACAGTTGGTGTTTGCTTCAAATTGTATTGAAAATTTTTATTAACTCATATAGCCTTAAAATTAACTTAAAATAAACTAAAAATTGGAAAATATCGCACCATTGTCTGACAATTTAAAAGAAAGGAAACGTACAAGCAAAAACTTGGCAAATTTTCCAGAAGGGGAAGAGGTCTTAGACGTTACCCTATGCACAAACAATAATTCCCAAATAGTCACAAATCGGAGGGTATCCGCCAAGAAATCCTTTTTGTACCATAGTTGGATTCTCTTCGGTATCAATCTCAAGCTTGAGAAACCCTAGAATCTTAGAAGAACAAACTGGTACATATTCCGTAGAGTAACTCAGTCTAAACTTCAACATATTAATAAAACTATCCAAAGAACACTCCTGCCCTTCCTTCATGAAGAAAGATAACGGAGAATGGACAAAATCCTCGACCGACACACTAATATAAATACACATTTCCCAGGTAACACAGAATATATTGAGAACAATAGTAGCAATGTTCAAACCTGTCATCCAATACAATGAATCACATCGTATCCCAAGATAGAATACTATGGGCGATGAAAAATTTGAACCATACAAAGCAACCGGCCCAGGTGGGATATTCCCAGCCATGCTGTGGAACACTCAAGAAACGACGATTCCTTGGCTGGAGGGCTTTTTCAGGAAAGACTTATGCTAGGGTATATTCCAAGGTGATTTTTATCCCCAAAGCTGGTAGACGCGGTCATGAAACAGCAAAGATTTCAGACCCACCAGCTTGTCCTCCTTTATTCTCGCGAGCGATTGTTGGATGTATATCTCAGCGAGAAGATTACAGACACAACGATTTCATCATCTCAAAATGCCTACCTTAAAGGAAAATCCACAGAGACAGCTCTTCATGAGGTTGTAAGTACGATTGAGAGGAGCATAGAATACAAACAATACTCACTAGTCGGTTTTCTTGACATAGAGGGGGCGTTTAACAATTTTAGCACAAGATCCATAATTGAGGCTCTTAATATCTTAGGCACAGACATATGTAGGTCTCAACGAATGGATAGAGAACACGCCTAAAACTAGAATAATCATCGGTGGATGGTAGGCAGCAGTGCGGTAAAACGCTCTGTCAACAGGGGAACCCCTCAGGGAAGAGTCTTATCCCCTCTGCTGCGGTTACTAATTGTCAACAATATTCTTACCAAATTTAGCCGAAAGGGAATTAAAGTAGTGACGTACGCGGTCGTGAATTCTGGAATGTTTCCAACCATAATCAGTGAGATTATAGAAGGAGCTCTGGTATTACTCAGCAATTGGGCCACGGACTGTGGTTTAAGTGTAAACCCGAGAAAAACTGAACTGATGCTATTCACCAAGAAAACCAAGGTGCCAAACTTTAATCCCCCAAAACTAAACGGCGTTAGTCTCACGCTAACCCAACAGACAAAATACCTAGGTGTTATCCTAGACCCCAAACTCAGCTGGAATTCCAACGTAGAGTACAGGATAAAGAAACCGATTGTAGCAACTTAAACGTGTAATAGAATGTTGGGTAAAAAATGGGGTCTCCAACCAAAACTGTCCAATTGGTCCTACACAGCCATTGTAAGGCCAATATTAACATATGCGGCACTAGCTCGGTGGCCTGCAACAGAAAAGAAATACAACAAAACTAACCTGAACAAAATACAAAGAACAGCGTGCATTTTAACTACAGGAGCGCTTAGCACCAATCGTACTGAAGCGCTCAATGTACTAACTCATCTGCTACCATTAGATTTACACATTAAAACAATCGCTACTTGCAGCGCGGTGAGGCTCAGAGACATAGGAAGTTGGACAACAAGGTCGTACGGTCACAGTAAGATCCTCCTACAGGGACCCTCGCTGCTCAAAAACAGATCAGACTACACAGTCCCCGACCTTAACTTCAAGAAAGACTTTACGCTACGTTTTCCACCGAGAGCCGAATTGAGCAAAGGGAAGGTGATTGGAAGATACGATATCGAAATCTATACCGACGGTTCTTATATGAACTGTGGTGTGGAAGCTGGGATCCTTTCGGAGCCACTCAACCTATCTCAATCAATTCGACTTCCTGACTATGCCAGCGTGTTCGAGGCAGAACTTTTAGCGATCAGCGAAGCATGCAAATCACTAAAACTCTACAAAGAAGTTGGTGCAAGAGTAGCTATCTTCTCAGACAGCCAAGCAGCTATCAAGGCCTAAGACTTCAGCTCCATTTCATCCAAACTAGTCTTACAGTGTAGAGAGAAGCTGAAATTACTTAGTCATTCGCTTGAAATTACTCTGATATGGGTTCCCGGACATAGGAACATACGGGTTAATGAGATAGCGGATGAGCTAGCAAGAAAAGGTTCGACACTAGACTTAGCAGAGGCGGTGGCAGTCTGCAACCCACTGAACACAATAATAGCTTCACACTATCATGCTTTAGCGAAACGAAGATGGAAGCAACTAACTACATGTATTACAACAAAAAACACATGGCCGTTATACAAAACCCAAAGGACGACTCACCTCTTAGGATGTTCTCGGCCAAATATCTCACGCATCACTGCAACCCTTACAGGTCATGGGAAAGTAGGGGAGCATGCAGCCAGACTCAACCTCCCCCCGCAGAAGCTGTCAAGCGGAAGGGGTGAAGAAAAGTCTTTTCCACTACTTATGTGAATGCCCAGGGCTAGCTAGAGCACGCCTCCGCTCCTTCGGAAAGCCTTTCTTACACCAAATTAAGGAGATCTTAGACATCGAGGTAAAGGATTTGCTGCTATACTTGAACCTCACTAAATGGATCTGACTTGGAAACACAAAAAACAAAAAAAGACATCATCACACGAGACGGTGGTAGTAAAACGGTGCTGGTCACTAATTAGGATTATTTCAGTGAAAATATTGAAAATATTTTTTTGAAATAATTATTAGAATTGAATATCTCGAAAATGCTTCAGTTTTAGACACAAATTAGTCAAAAATGGCCTAAATAATAGTGCTCTTGATAATTAGGTGAGTTTTATTAAGTCGCTGGGCGTTGCACAGCGAATTTTTCAAAGAGCCACTTCCGTGGTATTTACTTCTCCGGACTCATCAATTGTACCTAACTTGTTTATAACAGAGATAATACGTCTGTTAATTTTTTGAAAATTACCATTGCATGGCAAGTTGGTGTGGCTATTTACCAATTTCGGCCATTTTTAGAGACAAACTACCTTGAAAAAATGTAATGCGTGTACCATGTTTTAATGAAATATATAAGATTTTACTCGAGTTATCATGCTAATGGGCGAACGGACAGACTTGGCTAAACCGACTCCTCTCCTAATTCTTATCATTTTGGTATATATAATTCTATATCTATCTATACTCCTTGATGCTGTTACTCACAACCGTTACGTCAACAAAATTATAATACCCTTTTGCATGACAGCTCAATTTCATGCTAAGAATTTAAGAAATTCATAGCAATATTTATTAGCAGTAACTTTAGATGAAAACGTATTTTTACTTTTAATTGGAGAGACATAGTCGATGGATCGAAAACTTTGAAGTCGTTTTCCCACAACATTTTAGTGTTTTGAGTTATGGTGTGTCAAATTTTTTCATGTGTATTTTCTTGTCATGTAAACAACTTCATAAATTATTTTTCAATACAAACACTTTCTGCTTTATCAGCTCCATTTTTTATAAATAAAATATCTACAAGCGAGCGCTTATATGTGTGCCCAATATCAACTGTGAGTCAGAGCACTACTGATAAAGAAAATGCCATATTCTTTAGGCTGTCCGAAAAATTTAGTACTCTATTGAATAGCGTTGCTTTGTTCGATCACTTAACAGTGGTATGAAGCGGCCGAGTACAGTCAAATCATGCAGGCGCTTAAAATAACTTATTCATTTAGCTTTCATAATGGAAGTATGGTTGCACTTAAATATTATTGTACCATCGACTCTTTCGACTTATTCGTAACTCTTCCCGTTTTATGTCAAGTTGCTCTTATCTGATGAGAGAATGCAACAGGTATCGCAGTAAGTAATTCGAAGGAAAGCACAAGCTAATGATATTGGCTACCCACAAACATTTAGGTTGCCATCTTCTTTGGGCCACTCTCATCGTGGTAGACTCATTTTTACTAATTTGTATTACGGTATAGTTCGCGTTTGAAACTAAAACTACTTTAAGTTTTTTTTGTCATTTGAATAATGTTAACGATTTTGACTGCACATTGAGTCTCTGCATTTCCGATTGTTAATTAAACATGTTGAAATTATTACTTTCATTTGGAAAAATATTATTTTAAATGAAATTCGTGGTACGAAGTGTATTATTGAGCACAAAGAGTTATGTACATTTTCATATGCATATATGTATTTGAATATCTTCGTGTATCCTTTTGCACAAAGTATTTCAATTATTATCTTGTTTGCTGAACATGTAAATGGGGAAACAATGAAGATATGTACATAAAAGGACAAAAATAGCTGCTTATGCGGCGACACGCGCAACTATGAATATACAAGTAATCGTAGCCGCCATTACAGTATCTCCCACTCAAATGATCACCTCACTCCCACCATTTTTTTTTTGCAACTTTTTATACATTTGTTGCTTTGCAGACCCTTTGTTTTTCTACACTTTGCAAAGCACTTTTCGCTGTTTGGGGAAAACAATAAATAATGCATATTTATACTAACAACCTTACATATGTATATATCTACGAAAATATATTAATATAAGAATGTGTGTTATATGCCTTATACATGCATTGGTACATACAAACATACACATGTTCATACATGAGTAGTTTTTCAAAGTTGGTTAACAATCCGTGCAATACGACAATGATATTTTTGTGTGTCGTTCGCGTGGCCCACAACGACCCGCAGTGGACACACAAATAATAATTTGTGAGCTAAAAGAGCAGAAATATCAGGCGTACATTTGTTTGCAGATATTTTTACGCACTTGTTTGTATGCTGGCAACAGTAGCAATTTTATTATACAGGTCTCGGGTGTGGTGGGAAAATTTATAACGCTGATGCAAAGGATGCCGGTAAGAAAGGCACTCTAACGGTATTTTGTGAATTGTTGCTTGATTCCTTGATTCGATGTTTCGATGCTTCATTGCTTCATAAATATGAAAAAGAAGGAATAGAAATAATACTCGTAAAAAGGAAAATATGTCCTTTGGGTCTCATTCTAGTGACGTTTTTGGAAAAACATAGGTGAATGAAGCAAATACGGAACTGTTTAAAAAAACCTTGTGAAAAAAATCGAATATGATAATGCCTACTCACTAAAGCTAAATTGTTACTTCTTCTTGCCTATGAATGCATGCGAATGTTTGTGTTAATGTAAACTTGAAGTGTACCTTTAAATTTCCATTTATATGTATGCAGAGGCGTTCAAAAAATAGTTTCCTCAAGACGCCACGATTTGTATGTGTGAACAACGGCGAGGATTTTACGAATTTTCGAGTAATCCGTCTCATTAATATTACAAATTACTTTTTTTTAAATATGCAACTATTGAGTTGCAATACAAAACAACAACCGAAAATAAATTCCCTAAAGTCATCAATTTAAGAGTTATTTTTTTGACAATATTAGTAATTGAAATGAAAGTGCATTTGAAAATCAAAGAATTATATGTTAGGTGCACCTTATCTTCTTTTTGGGAAATTGTCTTAAAGGAATATAATTTCCAAAAGCTTTTCGTAAATAAGAAGATGAAATATTTCAATATATATTGGACGAGTCATCGCCATACCGACTCACAAAAATTCTTCATACAACATCTCAAATTACATATTTTAAACAAATTATAATTTATTTAATTTGATTTTTTATATGTCTAGGAAATTTTATAGCAAATGCGGAACACAAGTGTAGATGCATATACATTAAGGCGGGTGGATTTAAAAATCGCTCATTGCTCTGTGAAAATCGTATTCTAGGGATCAAAATAAGAAACTTTGCCGAAGGAACCATACTTCTAATGATGCCCCCCAATTTGGGTCGAACGAAAAATCTCACTTTGACCCATTTAGAGTGCTCCAATCGAGTCCAAATGTATGACCGACCCCCACTAACTTTGGACGGCCGATCCACCCATGCCAGTGGCATACTCCTTGGAACTCCCCTGGGGGTTCCCCATACAATAATTTCAAAATATCACCATTTTTGGCCTTTACATGAGAAAAGAAACTAAAAAGTTCGACCCAAATTGGGGGGCATCAGAATTCGTTTTAGAGGTATGGTTCCTTCGGCAAAGTTTAAGAAACTTTTGATCCCTAAAATATGATTTTCACAGAGCAATGGGCGATTTTTTGACTACCCACAAATCGACCCGCCCCAATACATTTAGGCGGATACAACTTTTTCCACTTCTTTGGTTTTACGGCTAAAGCATTGACTGGCAATCCTCAAGAAAAAAGTGAAGCATATCCCAAAAATGGATTTCGATCCGTTTTATTTTTTATTTTAATCATTAATCCCCAATTAATTTGCCAAACAAAATTGTATCATTATTTATGTAAATCTATCATATCTAGGTTACCATTGCATTTGAAGTTTGTCTTTGGTTTCTTGTAATTTAGAAGCCTTTCTGAATCGCCCAAAACCCACATAACCCCAAAAACCACATACATACATTTTCTTCTAATAATAATTTTATAAAATGAAAAAAAAAGTTTGGCGATGAATAGCTAAAATAAGAGACTAAAATTCTTTTTCCATTTGCGATTTTGTTCAGAATTCTACAGTTGACGAATCGAAGTCCATTTCGTTTTTAGGAGCATGTTGCCCCACCCTAATATACACTAATAGTTTTACATATAACCATCAAATCATTTCTGAATTTAATATGGGAAATACCACCTTTATCAAAAGGTTCCCGGAACAACCGCTAGTAGACGCTCTAAGTCAACTGATTCGATTTTTGCTTTTTTTATTAAGTTGGCACATCCATGATTAACATTTCTACGAAAGTTTTATCTCCACTGCTTGAAATTTGTTACAATGTCTACCTCTGCACGTGTTTTCCATACTTTAAAGTATTAAAAAATAGATTTGAATTTACAACAACGAGTTTGTATTAAATTTTGCATTAAAAATGATTTAATATGGACACCTTAGAAATGTTGCGAAACTGTTTCAGTAATGACATCGTAAAGCAAATAGCCAATTACAAGTTGCATGAACGCTTTAGAAAAGATAGTCAGTCCATCGAGGATGGACGGCATCGAAATCGAAAACAGGTGAAAACATCAATAAAGTGAAATAAAAGCTGCATTTCAGTGAATATATGCCAGCAAACTTTCATTAACCAGTTCAAATTTTCATTCAGATACCTAACATTTTACTTTAGTTATTATTGACATATCACAAAGCACACCTGATTTAATAACTGTGTCTCATATTTCTAACACTTTCGGTACCACAATTCCTGTAAGTCTTAAAAACAGGGTAATAATATCCAAGTGGGCCAGTTATATGCTGGGTATACCTCTCTTTGAGTTGTTCTTTACATCTCTCTACCTACTTATTGGGAAAATCATACTTGTACTTATACAAGAACTTTGGTCGTATATTCACATCAAATTAACAAATTTGGGATGAACTTTCTTAGATTTTCCACATATGAGGGGCGATAATAAGCATGAAATTTGCAACAGTTTTAGCCAAAATCGAAGAGGCAACAAACATATGAATATCTTGATACTGCAAAAGTTTTAGCAGGAAAACTAATTAAATTGCAATTGAAGAACACAAAGTAATGCAAAAGTTATCTAATACCGAAAGTTATCCAATACCAAGTTCCTCATTTGGGAAGTACAGCAAGAACAAGCTTCTTTGTTTTCACTATATTTTTATTGCGAGTGTTCATATACATACTCGTTATATATATTTATATGTGTACGTACATATTACCCAACCATATGGTACATCATTTCAATAGAAACGGTTCGGTATAAATATGTTTACGAAATTATAGGTTCAAATTTACAACTAAGTTTCAGATCGAAATGACTTTCGAAACCGAGAAGGGAATGCTCGTAATTAATAATGGTCTAAGCTGAACCGTGCATGTAATTCAGTAACTAGGTAATTTGGTGGCTGGTGCGTCTAAGTTGGCGCACGGAAACTCAAGAGTGAGTAAACCACTCATATCTACATGTAGATATTTTCTGTTTATAATGGCATAATTTTTCTCTTTTCTATTTCGAATATTTTCTCGTATCTTATGCATCTAAGCAAGGCTATCGTGAGGTATGTATTTGAACGGAGAGATATGTATTTTTGTCAGAAGTTGCACGGCATAAAGCAGTTTATAAAAAATTAAGTAAATAGTACTCCTGAAGTACATATTTGCACATACAGTTTATTAATTTAATTTTAGTTATATTTTACATTCATAATTTCGTTTCTATTTCTTTTCAGGGCAAAACATGTGAATTGTTGGATAACGGCTGAAGGTAAGCCATTTATTTGTTGCTCGCGTACATTTACTATATGCAGGGCATGCATTAGGAGTTAACGAAAAGTTTGTTTCCTATCTTTCAAATGTTCTTGATTATTTTTTTCATTACGTATATATATATATATATATATATTAGGGCGGGTCGATTTAAAAATCGCTCATTGCTTTATGAAAATCGTATTCAAGGGATCAAAATAAGAAACTTTGCCGAAGGAACCACATCTGATGCCCCCGAATTCTGATGTCCCCCAATTTGGGTCGAACAAAAAATTCCACTTTGACCCATTTAGAGTGCTCCAATCGAGACCAAATGTATGACCGACCCCACTAACTTTGGACGGCCGATCCACCCATGCAGTGGCATACCCCCTGGAACTCCCCTGGGGGGTTCCCCATACAATCATTTCAAAATATCACCATTTTTGGCCTTTACATGAAAAAGAAACTAAAAAGTTCGACCCGAATTGGGGGACATCAGAATTCGTTTTAGACGTATGGTTCCTTCGGCAAAGTTTCTTACTTTGATCCCTAGAATATGATTTTCACAGAGCAATGGGCGATTTTTTTGCCTCCCTACAAATATATATGTATATATAATATATATGTATGTATAATATTACATATTCGTGCATTAAAATGTTTCACTAAATTTTGCAATATAAATATCATCCAGTAAATTGGCTCAGTATTATGCTTAAACCATTCTGATATAAAGAAACTTCTCATAAAGTCAAAAGATTCAAGAAAAAAGTCGAAAGCAAACCAGAGAAAGCCCCAAAAAACAACAATTCTCAGGTTTTTATATAACCTAGCACCCCGTCCAAGGAAATACAACTTTACTCACATAAATATTTTTTTGTTTTTGCTTTCAAACACGTTGGCAACAAACCAATATCTTGATAAAAGTAAAGTCCAACATTTAAAAACTTTTTATAGAAGCGTACTTTCAAAATGATTCCTACCTAATACTGGCACGAATGTTCAGTCTCAGGGCTCTCAAAATCTCTCAATGCACTTGAAGCTGGGTATTTCATCAAAATATCTTGGGTTGAAGTAGAGGCGGCATTAGTCCGAAACTGCTCCCGTAAAGCAGAACTATCGGAAATTTATGGGAGACTGCCCGATTTTGATCCCTAAGGTGACAATCAATGCTAAAGTTAGGAATCACTCGGCTTGGCGCAGGATTTCATCTATTGTCTCCTAACCAATCATTAAGAAGAGTAAAGAGATATGGGCATAAGTGATTCGAAAGACGAATTCAATGAACGAATAGTAGTTGAGCCCTAACATCGAGGTGACCATAACGAGGAAGTGCTAAAAATGATTGCATGTTTGAAATAATTAGCCAAAAATAACTTAATAATAGGACTATGAATAAGTTCGTGCGGTTTTTTTTCGAAATTTGAAATTTTATTGACGTAAAATGGTTACAAATTTAATATTCAAAATATTGTCCATCGCTTACTACTACTTTTTCCCATCTTTCTGGCAATTCACGGATTCCCTTTGTGAAAAATTCGGTCGGTTTTGCCGCAATCCACGAATCGATCCATTTTTTGACTTCATCGTAATTACGGAAGTGCTGGTCAGCCAGGCCATGTTGCATCGATCGGAAGAGATAGTAATCGGATGGCGCAAGGTCTGGACTATACGGCGGGTGGGGTAGGACATCCCATTTGAGCGTTTCTAAGTATGTTTTGACCACTTGTGCAACATGTGGCCGAGCATTGTCATGTTGCAAAATAACTTTGTCGTGTCTATCGGCGTATTGCGGCCGTTTTTCTCGCAGTGCTCGGCTCAAACGCATCAATTGTCGTCGGTAGACATCCCCCGTAATCGTTTCATTCGGTTTCAGTAGCTCATAATACACAACACCCAGCTGGTCCCACCAGATACACAGCATAACCTTCAGGCCATGAATATTCTGCGCCGACGTCGATGTTGAAGCATGGCCAGGGTATCCATACGTTGCCCGACGTTTTGGATTGTCGTAATGGACCCACTTTTCATCGCCAGTCACAATTCGATGCAAAAAACCCTTTCTTTTGTGCCGTTGAAGCAGTTGTTCGCATGCCATAAAACGGCGTTCAACGTCTCTTGGCTTCAATTCATACGGCACCCAATGGCCTACCTTTCGGATCATTCCCATGGCTTTCAAACGTTTGGAAATGGTTGATTGATCAACTCCCAAAGTTTTTGCAACCTCTTCTTGCGTTTGAGCCGGATCTTGATCGAGCAATTCCTCCAATTCGGTATCCATGAACTTTGGCGGCGCACCCTCGCGTTCTTCGTCTTCCAAGCCAAAATCACCACTTTTAAAGCGTGCAAACCACTTCTGGCACGTTCGCTCAGATAGAGCATGCTCACCATAAACTTCCACCAAGATACGATGACTTTCGGCTGCTTTTTTCTTCATATTAAAATAATGAAGAAGAATTCCCCGCAAAAACACATTATTTGGCACGAAATTCGACATTTTCAAGTGTGGTAAAAATATTGTTGTTTACGCTTCAAATAAAAAACTTATACTGACGTTTGTGCCTTACGACAGTAGCTCTCCAATGAATGTTTGGAAATGTGGATCGATGGAATAATAATCAAGTTACGCCATCTGTTGTAAAACCGTAACGAACTTATTCATAGTCCTATTAGGTTTTCAAAATATCGGAAATATCGATACACATTCCAAAATTGCACGTTTAAAATTAAAACAACCAGTATTTAAGCAACCTACATTTACAAAATTTTTCAACCAAAGTAGTTCGAACTATATATTTTTTCTATTGTACATATTTAATAATAATATGTACGTGTGTATATGCAATATTTAAAATAGTCAGTAATTTGCACAAAATATTAAAGAAACGACAATTCGTCCGCTTATGAACGGGGGAGCATCTCGCTTAACCAGACATAAACAGTTCAACAATGAGTACCCGTTTGAGAGTAGTTTCATTATAACTGGTGCATGCATTCGTTGGTGGGGGTTTAGCCGAGGTCTTCCTCGAAGTTATTATGTGCGTTCTTTTGTTACTTCACAAATGGAGGAACCCGCAGTTATATGTCGCCTCCGAACGGTAGATTGTTTTTATGAGAACTTTTTTCAAACCGCTCGGCGGTTAATCAATGCCTGCTCTCCGTATAATTATAAGAATAATGGTAATGCAAACTAATATCTTAATAATAATAATAATAGGCGGACACAAATTTTCTTCAAAGTTGTTTAAGATAAGTTTTTCCTCTAATTTGTGATGGGAATTTTATGGCCCCTTCAATATTGTTCTCTTAAAAAACTTCTGTTCAATACTGCGATATGAAATGGAGGGCGAAGGAATTACATCATCTGAAAGGAGCACAGGATAGACAGAATTTAACACTTTTAAAGAATCACATTTTTAAAAAGGATAATTTAGCTCGACGAACTACTTTTTTCTCTATTTTAAGCATCCTTGCGAGTGTATTATGTGTTATATATATATATATATAATTGGCGCGTACACCCTCTTTTGGGGGTTTGGCCGAGCACCTCCTCCTAATTTGTGGAGTGCGACTTGATGTTGTTCCACAAATGGAGGGACCTACAGTTTCAAGCCGACTCCGAACGGCAGATATTTTTTATGAAGAGCTTTTTCATGGCAGAAATACATTCGGAGGTTTGCCATTGCCTGCCGAGGGGCGACCGCTATTAGAAAATACTTTTTCTTAATTTTGTTCTTTCACCGAGATTCGAACCGACGTTCTCTCTCTGAATTCCGAATGGTAGTCTCGCACCAACCCATTCGACTATATTATGTATTATATTATATATATTTCAGTTTAATAAATAAGCAAATAAACTTTGTGAGATATGAAATATTTAGAGATTATATCATACAGATATCGCAGAGTGAGTAAGAATACGAAACTGTTTCGAATGTAAGAACATAGAAGTTGAAGACATGTGTGCTTTGAATTTGTAATAGAACAGTTCCTGTACCCACGTTGCTAGTTCATTACTTCACATTTCAACTTTACTGTTCACAACATTTCAAAAATTGTCAATATACTTCGATGTATGTAGGTGAAGCATATTGAATGAATATCAGTCAAACACGTAGTAAACTAAAGTCGAACAAAAGTAAAAACCTCCAATATACTTGCGTGTAGGGTAGATAATTTTTGCTGCTTTCCCATTGCAAAGAAATAAATGGCGAACAAAAGAGATTTAGTTGACAACATATGAAGGTGAGTTAGTAGGCTTATTTCGGCTTTGCAACATTCACTGAGGTTAGAGGAATGATGCTTTTGAGGCTTGAATTCAGATAAACTATAAATGGAGTAGTGTGGCTGCAGAATCCATTGAATCACTATCGCGGGTGGAGGAAATTTTACTTTGTTTCCCCCTTCTTTGATAAATTCCCTCATGTCGGCTACCAGTTAGCTTCGAGGTAAACGTGATCCATTTGATTGGTTAATGTTGATGCCAGTTCGCCTTGCACGTGACACTGTAGCATGCCACATTCCGTGCATGAGCCATGACACGCTTCAACCCATTTGATGGAAAATGATGCAAAGTGGCAACAGACTGCAAAAAAAAAATTGTTCGTTACACTCCCTTACCTTAATTTGCCTGCTGTTGCTTAAAAATTTCCATTTAAATTGTCCGAAATGGGAGCACCTGAGTAGTCGCGCCAAATACGTTGCTGTAACTATGTTCCCATATACTGAAATGCTTCACGTAGAAGGAGTCAACCTAAACGGTTTGTCTCCCTTTAGTTGGCAATGGTTTCTTCGCAAAATAATCACAACAACATAACAACATAAGGCGAACTAGTGAGACAAGCGAAATTCGATTTCGCTGTTGCTTTCTTGTTATTGTTAACAAAATTACCTAATATTGTGTAATATTGACTCGCATGCACTACACACCACGCACATCAGCCGCCCCTCAATGAGATGATTTTATGTACTCAACAGCAATAAATAGCGAAGAAAATTTAATAAATACGAAAATGCAAATAAACTATAAACTGGGCATCGCAGACTTGCATTAAGGGCGACAAATTTAGGTGTTCGAAATGAATAGTTTTCTTCAATACTATTTACTAAAGATGGCCTCCATGGACGAGTGTTGTGGTGCATGACATACAGGCAACAACTCCTGGAATTCATGCCCGTCATGAACATAAAACATCCAAGAGTTTCTTGCGAAATTCGGCCGCTCCTCGGCAAATCAAGGCGCAAATATTCAAGTGCAAAAACCCGTCTGCAGTGGAGATTGCAGCATATAAGCAGCTATAGTTTTCTTAATTTTTAGGTGTTTGCGGCAGTCTAGGTTAGGTTAGGTTAAATGGCTGCCCTAGCTAAAGGGCTCACTTGGACAAATGTTAAGAAATTCGTCCGTTGTGGTGCCATACATGGGAGAGGAGAAAGGAGATGGGAAGGAAGAAGGAGCCTTGGGATTAGATACGATGATGACCATACATTTTACGACGGCACCGACGGGGGCTGATTTGCGTTCATAGTTAGCCGTAACAGGCTACTAATGAACTTCACCAAATTTATGATATTTACACCGGCTATATCCGCAGGCGTAGCGAAAAAGTGAGAGCCCAGATTTCTAAGTCTTTGCCAGACGAGAGCAAGGCAGCTGAGAAGAAGGTGTTGAGATGATTCCACCTCGTCCTCCAGACAGTTTCTGCAGAACGGACTTGAGGCAATCCCAAGTCTTACGGCGTGAACACCTAACGGACAATGTCCGGTAAGGATGCCCACCAAATTTGAGAGATGGGTCTTTGTTAGCCTTAGGAGTTCCCTTGAGCGTCCCCGATCTACCCGTGGCCAGAAGGATCTCGCGACCTTGCACGTTTGCGCACTAGTCCAGCGCTCGCTGAGTTGACTCGAGGCCCATCTTTCCAGGAGCAGACCACAGGTTCTCAGGGGAACCCCAATTCTCTCATTTCGCGACGAAACCGTCTCCAAAGTTCCCTGTCTAGCCAGCTCAACAGCCCTGCAGTTTCCCCCTATGCCGCTGTGCCCGGGAACCCAAATGAGCCTGATGATGAAATATGTGGATGCAATCGAGAGAGAAGCCAGACATTCCCCGACCAATCTCGAACGCACAAACAGCGAGCCCAAGGCCCTAATTGCCGATTGGCTATCGGAGTAAATATTTTCTTCCTTAACGGTAATTACCGAATTAAGCAACCAGTCCACCGCTTCCTTAATTGCGGATACCTCCGTTTGGAAAACATTACAGTGGTCCGGGAGCCTAAATTTAAGTTTGATGGGAGGCTCCTTACAGAATACTCCTCCACCAACCCTTCCGTCCAACTTCGAGCCATCCGTGAACATGTTTGCATTGCCTTGCCGCCGAATGTTGCACCCCGCCCACTCATCCCTTGAGGGAATGTGAGTAGAAAAAGGTCCGCTCGGACTTAGTGTGGGTGTACAGTGGTCCAGCACCATAGGGATGAACTCAAAGTTTTTAAGAATGCTAGAGTGTCCGGCAGTCTAAATGTTATTTAAAATAACTACTTTATGGGACAAAAATCTCTGGAAAATAATAAAGACCTGTGGACAAGCCACAAAGGGTCTCTTAATGCCTTGGTTGATTTTAGAAATATTATAATATATATTGTATATATTCCACAGTTTTTTGTAAATTTAGTTTCTGATTTCCAGATGACTCTTTATGAAGAGCTTTTTCCTGGCGGAAATGCACTTGGAAGATGAATCATTGCTTGCTGAGGGGAGGACCGCTATTAGAAAGAAATGTTTCTGTCATTTTGATCTCTTGTACCTAGTGGGCACTTATGAATGGTACTCATTATCCAATCCATTCGGCTATGACAGCGGCTCAGATGTACATCAAGAATTGGTAATTTACATGTGCAGTGGACATCGAATGCAAAACCTACTACACCTCATAAGCCTCGGTGCTTATGGAGTACGTATTTATCCATAGTTGCTAAATGACAGAAACTTTATATAACTTAAAATATTGAAACAACGATACCTTAACCGACGCAAAAGCATAAACAATTTCCTTAAGTTTGCAAGTAAATATGTATACTTTTATTAGCAAAAATTAGTTATTCAAGCATTAGAAATTAACTTATTTCATTTCAGGAAGATATCTAACCTTTTTTACTGCAGTTTCCTAAACTGATATTGTACAATTTGCACAATATGTGTTGCGATATTAAGAAGTTAGGCACAAATTAGTGTTTCTACATTTCTATTATTAAATTTTCCCAGAGTGTTTGGGAAAATTAAACCAAAGTCATGCCGCTCTTAATTTGGCTTGAGTCAAATTTGCGCTTTCACTTAATAAATTGGCCGACAAATTTATTTTTCGACAAAAAATATCATCACTATGTTTGAATGTGTACACCTACTCACATGTGTACATGCCTTCACACTTAGATACTCTGACAAAAGCATTGACATCTCGCCGCAATTAGCATTCTCCTAGAAGTAATTATGCGCTGGAGACGCGCAATTAGGTTAAATGAATTTATTTACATTTTCAAGAATACAAATGAAATCGCCAGTAAAAGAAATATGGTCCGACCTAATTACAAATGCACAAGCACTATGCCAACGGAATTGAGCAGATAGATATTTTACGTCAGAGAGGGAGGCAGCAGGCGATGAAGTGACCGTCCGCCACGCCAGAAAAGTAGGACACATATTTTTCGCACTCTTTTTGTTGCTGTGTGTTTTTCGTTGCCTAGACAATCGGCGCAAACTACCCCAAAGCGACCGTACGCTACTATAAATTAAAAATTTTATTAAACAATTTACAACGCTAAAATGGCTTTGCACAACCGCCGCAATCCCTTCACTTTCTTCGTTTACATTGAGAAAGATGCACAAATTATGCGCTGAACTGTTTGGTCTTCCCTGGAAGCTTCGCCAGAGTCTTAAACAAATTTGCTTTCCAAACTGGTTAATTATGTGAGAACATCTTGGAAAATTGAAACAAATAAAGGAATGTGTAGGTTCGAGCGCAAGCGGTCTGTATATACCCGGTGCACATTTTATGAGTAATGGCATACACTAGTATGTTTATGTTTCATTTCTACTCACTTATATGCAACCACGGAAGAGCTAACAACCATAAGCGGTAAATTTGCAGACCGAGTTTTGAAGTTAATAATAGAATCATGCATGTATTTCTATTATTTTGCTCTATTTTAGAGTTTGATAGATGAGTTTCAGAAATACACACATTTACTTAAGGAAAAGCGGCGCCACTTCCATTTTCAAAACGTTTTAATATTGCTATTTTTTTCTCCAAGGCCACATGCTATGACTAACTTAAGCTATTTTTGTGTATTGGGTACTAAAATATCAATTTTTTCTATTCTTACAAAATGTGCTGAGTTTCGCTGCCATATTTCCAATTATATTCAAGTTAACAGCTGAACAAGCAGATGTGGCTTAATCAATTCTTCTCAACATTTGCAAATACAGTCGAACTTCCATATAGTGAATTCGCACGGGACCTGAAAATCACTTCACTATATAGAAACTTCATTATAAAGAAACATTGATTTTTTATGTAATTTTATTTAAAATAATCAGTGAGTTTGGTTTGAATTACAGTCTTCCATTTTTCATTTTCAATAAAAGCTTCCAAATCATGTAGAGAGTTGAAAACATTAATCGGCACGTCACTCCTCATTTCCACAAAGGCTCTAATTACGCTAATGGATGAAGCAGCTTGTATCAACGTAGGTAATGCCTCCTCAGTTTCTGCCAATTCTTCAACGGTCAAATCGTGTTCATCGTTATCTGAAATAATATTTACATATTAAATTTTTGTTTGACTATAAAAAGATAAATGCTTACCAGGTTCAGCTGGAACTCCGCGACTTTCAAAAATGCTGTTGAGAATATCTTCTTCGGATGGTTTGTCCCAAGTCTGCACACCATTATCAACATTTACGTAGTCATCAAACGATGCTTCGATATTTGCTACTTTTTTAAATGAAGACTGTAAAGCAGCCTAATCCGATATTGAAAGAAGGTCCTCTTCATCCCAATGCTCAAATGGAATCTGCATAACATCTTTTGAAAATCCAGCCTTTTTAAAACAGTTGGCAACTGTTTCTGGTTTAACATAGACATTCCATATATTGCTAAGATTTCGAACTGCTTGCAGCAAGTCTATGGCCATAACAGAATTTCCCTCATCCACTTGAGTCAGTATATTCGTTAAAATTCGTTTTCTGTAATGTTGTTTCATGTTGTAGATAATGCCTTGGTCCATTGGTTGCAGTAACGAAGTCATGTTGGGAGGAAAATAAGCGATATGAATGTGTCTCAACTTGTCTCTCACATCTTTAGGGTGGGCAGTGCAGTTATCAACAAAAAACAACACCTTTCTGTTTTGATCACAAAATTTTTTGTCGAGTTTTACAATCCATTTCGTAGAAATCTCACTGGTCATCCATGCTTTTTTGTTAAACTCATAATCGACACCTAAAGATTTTATTCCCTTGAAGTACCTCGGATTTTTGGCCTTTCCGATTACCAGCAATTTTAGCTTTTCTGATCCAGTCATATTGCTTCCCACCAGGACAGTTATTCTCTCCTTGCTTTGCTTCCCACCAAAGCATTTTTAATTTTTGAATGCCAGTGTTTTAGTTGGCAAGCATTTGAAAAACAAAGCAGTCTCGTCGGCATTAAAAATGTCGTTAATGTTGTAATTTTCAATTAATTTCGGTAAGACGTTCGTTACCCATTCATCACGGTTTTCTATGTTGGCGTCAGCACTTTCCCCACATAATGTCTTTTGAATAACGCCATGCCGACTTTTGAACTTGTCTAACCAACCTGTACTTGCCTCAAATTCGTGGTGTCCTAGTGCTTCCGCAAAATCTTTGGCCTTTTGCTTCAATAATGGTCCAGATAAAGGGAGATTCTTACCACGTGCAACGAGTAACCATTTCAGCATTGCTTCGTCAATATCCTCAAAATGACAAGGTCGAAGTCTTTTGCGTTTGGTATTTACTGCCAAATCCTCCGCATTTTTTAAAATCACTTCCTTATTTTTTAAAATATTTGATTAAGTGCTGGGAAGAACTCCGAATTCATTGGCAATATCTTTTTTTTTTCTTTCCTTCATTAACTTTGTTAATCATTAATAACTTTTTTTCAAGGGAAATGCTGCTTCGATGCATCATTTTAATTTCAATCACTGAATAAAACTGTAATAGCTCAGCTCTTTCTGTTTTAATTTCCACATCTAACTGTAATTTTTTGCAACAGAAAACTTTTGAAAAAATTCACTATATGGAGACAAAAACTTAGTTCGCTTGAATTTCCAGCTGTAAAATTTGTTCATTATATAGAAAACTTCACTATATAGAAATTCATTATAAGGAGACAAAAATACACCGAAAGTAGAACGAAAAAGCAGTGTCTTCGAAACCAGTTCATTATAAGGAGAGCTTCATTATATGGAAGTTCACTGTAGAGAAGTTCGACTGTATATACATATAGTGTGTGTGTTTATGACCACTACCAAAAAAACCAGAACCCACGACCATACATCAGAGATATTTAAAATATTATTAAATGTATCGCAAGAGCGTAAGGAACTACAATAATATAATTCATCATCAAAAAACTAAAGTAAGTAGTAACAGAAATTTAATAATTTTTTTTTCTAAAAGTAAATTTAGCAATGTTTCATACAAGTACCAAAAAATATTTATAAAATAAGTAAATGCTTGCAATGAATGTGAAATATACATTTATATATGCACATACCGCTATGTGTTTCATGTCGAAGAAAATTTGGTTCATGTGAAGAGGGAACTAATAGATGGCTGCTGTTCACCGTGGTTCGTAGATTTTTACTTTACATCATCTGATTTTAATGGCTAAATTTACCCGTGCGTTTTGCAGCGGCTATGCAAGAAAAAATCGCACTCTATAAGTTGAGACTGTGCACAGTGTTTCTTTTCAGATAAATGAGTAGTACTCTAAATTTGGTTCTTAATAAATTATATTCTAGTTAATGTCAACTTAATTGTGTTGGACCTAACACCTTCACGTAGTCCCAGCGTGCGTATATGGTTTCTTAAGGTCTTTATTTAGAAACTTTTTTTTATTTTAAATTACCATACAAGAAGCTACAGATTTTACGGTTACCGTTAATGTCACTTAGAGATTAAGTATCATATGCAAATGAAGCTAACGTAGATGTGACACGTCGATGAGTCTCCTTTCATGCGTTAATAAATTGACAGAGTAATTACCTTTGATTTTTATGTGACAGCTTTCCGCAAATCATACGTGAGCAGAAAAATTATAGTCGTAATCAAATAGACAGTACCACTTAGCGCGAACTTTGCGAACAGTCTGTGTGCATTTTGAATAATTTTTATGATAAAATTTGAAATTTCAAAGTATTTACGTGTTACTCTATTCCAATAGTATACTGTATTAAATCAATAAAATGATATTCTCTTGAATCCATCGCTAACTCTAGAGATTTTTTCGTATGGTTATTCAATCAATCCAATTCTTAAATTTTTTGACGAATTTTTTAAGTTTTTCAATTATCATTTAGCCATAACCGCGCGCACTAGTGTGCACTAGTATATGAGAGCTTTGTTTACTTAACGTGTTACTCAAAAAGTAATATACTTCAATGAAATTTGATGCATATTACTCTTTGCCCAAGGAGGTTCGGTATTAAAAATAAGTGAAATCGATCAATAATGAATAATAATAGGACTATGAATAAGTTCGAGCGGTTTTTTTCGAAATTTGAAACTTTATTGACGTAAAATGGTTACAAATTTAATATTCAAAATATTGTCCATCGCTTACTACTACTTTTTCCCATCTTTCTGGCAATTCACGGATTCCCTTTGTGAAAAATTCGGTCGGTTTTGCCGCAATCCACGAATCGATCCATTTTTTGACTTCATCGTAATTACGGAAGTGCTGGTCAGCCAGGCCATGTTGCATCGATCGGAAGAGATAGTAATCGGATGGCGCAAGGTCTGGACTATACGGCGGGTGGGGTAGGACATCCCATTTGAGCGTTTCTAAGTATGTTTTGACCACTTGTGCAACATGTGGCCGAGCATTGTCATGTTGCAAAATAACTTTGTCGTGTCTATCGGCGTATTGCGGCCGTTTTTCTCGCAGTGCTCGGCTCAAACGCATCAATTGTCGTCGGTAGACATCCCCCGTAATCGTTTCATTCGGTTTCAGTAGCTCATAATACACAACACCCAGCTGGTCCCACCAGATACACAGCATAACCTTCAGGCCATGAATATTCTGCGCCGACGTCGATGTTGAAGCATGGCCAGGGTATCCATACGTTGCCCGACGTTTTGGATTGTCGTAATGGACCCACTTTTCATCGCCAGTCACAATTCGATGCAAAAAACCCTTTCTTTTGTGCCGTTGAAGCAGTTGTTCGCATGCCATAAAACGGCGTTCAACGTCTCTTGGCTTCAATTCATACGGCACCCAATGGCCTACCTTTCGGATCATTCCCATGGCTTTTAAACGTTTGGAAATGGTTGATTGATCAACTCCCAAAGTTTTTGCAACCTCTTCTTGCGTTTGAGCCGGATCTTGATCGAGCAATTCCTCCAATTCGGTATCCATGAACTTTGGCGGCGCACCCTCGCGTTCTTCGTCTTCCAAGCCAAAATCACCACTTTTAAAGCGTGCAAACCACTTCTGGCACGTTCGCTCAGATAGAGCATGCTCACCATAAACTTCCACCAAGATACGATGACTTTCGGCTGCTTTTTTCTTCATATTAAAATAATGAAGAAGAATTCCCCGCAAAAACACACTATTTGGCACGAAATTCGACATTTTCAAGTGTGGTAAAAATATTGTTGTTTACGCTTCAAATAAAAAACTTATACTGACGTTTGTGCCTTACGACAGTAGCTCTCCAATGAATGTTTGGAAATGTGGATCGATGGAATAATAATCAAGTTACGCCATCTGTTGTAAAACCGCACGAACTTATTCATATAATAATGAAGCAAAATACTCACATTTGATACAAATGATTAACGCATAAAAATATACGTGCAAATAAAATTTCTGATAAATATGTTTATCTCGGTCAGAACTCTTTAGATCCTACAAAAATTTTATTGACATTAACTTTCTTTCCGTCCAGCTACAAATTATATAGAGTTTTCATTTTTTAATTTATGTGCTAGCCAGTTATAAATTATGTCGAGTTTAATTTTATTTCTTAAGGAGTTTAGATATTTTTGCGAAAATCGGTAAGCGTATTACATTCTTAAAAATTAAGTTTTTTTTTAGGAAATTTGGGAAATCTGTGAATAAGCACTCCACCTCCCATATAACTATTATTTTCACCAAGTTTATATAAATAAATCTCGTGGAAAAACGCTTTAATTTTTCATTGCCTTGTCTTTGAGTTTGTTTGATTCCAAATTAAATTTTACTAAATTGTACTAGGGCATATAAATTTCGGTCCGATCCGAATATAACACCTGCTTATTTGTTTTTAGATGCAGTTCGTTTGATGGTATTAGCACTCAAGTTTTTACTCGATTTCAATGAGTTTCTTGTACATATTTTAAGGATGCGAAAAATGAGTGGTTCCAATTCAGTTATTTCCTTTACGTGCTCAAAAAAGGGTAACATCCACATATTTCAAGTTAAATCAAACCATTTATAGAAGGTTTGAAACCTTTGCCTGAGCTTAATTATTTTTGCTGTCTCTGCATCTCATTTCTGTCTCACTGTCTGTACTACATCGAATACGTATCAGCATTGCATTTAGTATACGAATTTATATGTACTTATATACATAGGTATTTTGCAGTTGCCTTCGTCAACCATTCTCGTACATGCTTCCATCCATCTGTCTACTCACTCTCCATCACTGTTCTCTATTTCGCTCGCGCTAACACAACCAGCATTGCGTGCCCTCATCCTT
Source organism: Anastrepha ludens (assembly GCF_028408465.1). NCBI lineage: Eukaryota > Metazoa > Arthropoda > Insecta > Diptera > Tephritidae > Anastrepha > Anastrepha ludens. The sequence goes on from NC_071498.1 coordinate 77,341,380, forward strand.
ATGCTGAGAGAAAGACGATACTCGCAAATCGGCCATGCGGGCTGTCTGTCGTTCGTCGGCGGCCATTGAATTCATCAGTGCCATTTCGGGCTGCTCTCCACTTTCATGTTTTATACTATTCTTTTGTTTTACTTTTCTTGCTTTGTTCTTGCAGTACTTCTAGTGCTGTTGCTTTTATTGTGGTGTCATGCACAGCAGTCAGCAATCACACTCGTACTCGTATCGTTGGTATACGACAGACAGCGCGCAGAGTTAAAAGAGGAGGAATTGTGGAGGAGCCAAACAGGCATTCAATGTTGTTCTTTGCGCACGCACGTTTCGTTTTGTAGTTGTTTTATAAGTAAAGTTGTTGTTGTATTTTGCAGTTATCAATGCGCAGTGCTTTGTTGTAGCTTCCTTTATCCATATATGTAGATGCATGCATACATTCATTGATATGTATGTGTGTGTTTGTTATATCACGGAGAAATTTGTTAAAAGAAGCTACAAGGGGTGTAGTTCAATATGGGGTTAATTTAAATTCTAGTTGTGCACGTTGGGTAAGAACAAACACAATACTAGTGGTAATACCGACATTTTGGTCGCCACCCGACCGAACCTCACATATCTAATACCTGTAAATATGTATATAAACAGAAGTTCATGTGTACTTGTTGGTACATAAACCGCTGGGGCCATGTTGCCGCATGACATGAGTTTGATAGTTTTACCGAAAGTAAGCGAAGGAGTGAGTGGTGAGCTCACGGATAACGAAATGTTGTCTATTGCTTGTGATTGTAATCTGTGTACTGTAGCTATTCTTTTAGATATTTCAGTCACTCTGTGATTAGGGAAATTTTACTGAATATTTGGAGTGAAAATGCGAAAGACATTTGTATGTATCTATGTATGTGTGTAAACACATAAAATAAATATTCAGCATTTTCGAAGACCTACGGCACTATGTTTTAAATTTAAATTTTCCAAGTTAACAGTTCTTTCGAAACATCGAAAGATGATGGACTTTTTAACTGTACATATCTATGCCTTCTCATAATGTTGTTTGGAGCAATGGTAGGGGGGAAATTGAAGAACCTTCTGAGAATATATTTGCCAAAATAAGCTAGCCAGTTATGCATCAAAGTGAATAGTAGGAATATGAGCCATGTCTCTTTGTTTTATTTTTTTCTTGAGTTTGTGATTTAAAAAGAAAAAAATTACCCCACGTTTTCTTCAATAAATTATATAATATATATATAATTATATATTAATTTTCATTTTTTCTAAAACAACAGCTAATTTTATGCAATCGAACTTATTATATGTACATACATAAATGCGTCTTCGGCGTAAATTTTTAAATTTAGTTCTTATTACTCACTTATCAGCCCGTGGAATGTTATTGGCCATAGCATAACACAACTGACGTCAAATACATCAATTTAATTTTTACTTACTTTTCTTTGGTAGCGATGCAGTCTTAAATAAATAAAATTGAGTTTAAGCCCTTCCTGAAATGCTGTGGCGATGTAATTAAGTCAGTTCTTATTTTCCTAGTCACCAGACTTACTAAATGAATACAAATTTAAAATTTTCATTGAAGTTAATATAATTTTTATAAAGGGTTGTAAGGGTAAATGTGTCTTATAGGTCATTTGAGCTGAAATTTGTAAAATTCCCATAAAAACGACAGCACATATTTGTATGTACTGAATACGAATAAACCAGAATTGGAAATACTATTTCCATAAATAGCTTATTTTCTGCAAAAATATTTCTTCTGGCATATGACTCGATTCAGACCATTAACACGACTTCTATAAATGCACAGTATGACCTCGCTCAATGCAACTAATATAAATTTGGGCAGTTGAAATAACTGAGTTTGTTGATAGTCTATTTTTGTACCGAAATATGTTGCATTTAATAAAATAGTCAATTTGGCCATTTATTTTGTTACATATCTTTGATATATCATATTATTTTTCAAAAAAAAAATAAAAATTTTTGACAGCTTTTTTGTTTCATAAAATTCTGTACTGTAGTTTTACCAAGGTTTCGAAGTAGCATGCAATTGCGATTTGATAGTATCGAAAGATACAGTCTTTTCTATTTTAGGATATTCACAATTTCTTATCGCTACTTGGTATCCTGGTCCAGATCCACAACAAATTTTCTCAACAGTGCTTCTTTTTTTCTTTTTTTCAATTCTAGATATTGTTAACTTAGGCACTTTATATTTATTCTCTCAATTTCACACTTTTTTAATAGTAAACTTCACAAATTTTGTAACCACTGGCATGGAAAGCAACATGACTCAGAGTAAATTCATTTGAAGTGCGTAAGCGCAAGCCAAGGGACACAGAATGTAATTTAATTCTAATAGATGGCATTTTTAAAAAATTATTTCTTCTCCTGTAACTTACACAATTTTGGAATTAATTAGGTCGTACAGAGAATACATTTTTTTAGAAAATATGATACTAGTGCTACCTAGAGGAGCGATTTTTTTCAAAAGATTTATTTTAAGGCAGTCAAAGTACATATAATCCGCGTATGTTGAACCCAATCAAACGCCAACTAGCGAATCCTCACAATAACTTGCCAATTCGCTTGAATTTAAATTTGGTGAAGGTTTTAAGAGTACACAACTCAAACAATCAAACAAACAAAAGCGAGTAAATTTCTGAGGTTTGCTTTCCTCGCCTTCATAAATCGCTTTATTTTATTTGATTTTTCATTTCTAAGCAATATAAATATGAGTGCATAACTTTTTCTGATGTTACTTTAAGTTTATTAACCAGATTGGCTTTGGCGTATTTTTAAAAAGACTTCTAGATACCACGCACGTATTCTGTTATAAAATAAATTAGTAATTTTTGACTGAACTTTTAACCTAGGCTAGCTTCAAACACTTTGCCTCACTAAAAGCGCGCCAACGGGAACGACAATAATTTTGTCTTTTATCAGAGCTTTGTGCTATTGTGTTTTTAAAACATTGCAAAAATAAATATTTTTCCATGACTACTGATAAGCAAAAATATTATATAATAATTTCAATAGCCGAATTGGCAATGGCGGCCAATTATTAAATTGTCTATCTGCTCTCATGGATTCTCTAAAATTATTCCAGTGGAATCCCATTTTAAAGTTGTTTTTTGTTCGCAGAGGTCTACTGTGTATCTTAATTAAAGTAATTTGATAAAACTCTCAATTTGCTTAAAAATATATTCTGAAATAAAATCTCACTTAATAGTAAAGTTCGTCGAGCTGAATGTGCAGGAGGCAGCAGGAGATGCCAATTATGCCAATGCTTTTGCAGCTTGAATTAAATTTTAATTGCAGAGTTAAGCGCTTCATTAGGGACGAGCAGCAAAATTGCAAAAGCCATAAATATACAACTACTAGCCAGCGCCAAAACATGTAAACCTATCGAAGGTACATATTAAAGCCAATGTAAAGGGTGACGTCGTTTGGAAGAAATAAAGTTGCGCGGCAAGTGAAGTTGACTTTGCATTTTAATTTGTGTTTCCTAATGACGAACGTTTTCAATTGGTATTTGTAACTAATATGGAGTATCTAAATGAGTAATATCTTTTCATTTTAAATTTGAATATTTTCTTCTTCTAATAAAGGATGTGCATTAGCGCGGGTCGATTTAAAAATCGCTCATTGCTCTGTGAAAATCGTAGTTTAGGGATTAAAATAAGAAACTTTGCCGAAGAAACTTTTCCTCTCCACAAATCGACCCGGCCTACAGCTAATGAATATTTGCTAAAAAAATAGTTTACAGTGATGTTTCCAAGTAAATGGAAAATCTGTTTACCGGAGCTGTTAAGGACGGATCCGAAAGATCGAAATTATATATTATAAATTATTTATAGTATTTTTTCTGGCGCAACTCACGATCGTGCATCAAGATTTTTACGAGTACAGTAGGTTCTGTTTTTATGCGGTAGATACGTTCCGCAAGAAACAGCATAAAAAAAAAACAGCATAAAAAAAGCTACCAGTTCTATAGTAAAACTATAGATACGTTTCAAATGCTAAAACCGCATAAATCTGAAATAATGTAATAAAATCGCATAAAAAAGGGCACTAGTCCCATATTATAACTATAGATACGTTCCATAGACCGCATGAATCTGAAATAATTAAATAAAATCGCATAAACAAAATATTGTATTTTTGAAAATTATATCTTTATTTAAGAAACGTCAGAATCGAAAAATAAATTTAAGTCAGAAATAGAATCAGACAATACCCACATGTTGCGCGTTCGTTTAGGATTTGGCGTAAAATCACTTTCGTCACTTGAGGAAATGTACACGTCTGATCTAGATGGTTATGCAGGCGGTTCCATACTTGTAGGGTTAGCATTTCTGATGTAATCTGTGATGAGTTTTTGCTTAGCTGGTTTAGAATCTTGTTTATATGTGCAATTCCCGATAGGTCGACATGCATTTTGTAATTTAAAAAAAAACCGCACTATTTCAAAACCGCATAAAAAAAAGCCGCATAAAAACAGAACCTACTGTATACAAATATTTTTTTTAATAATTTTTTTTTTTTTTAACTTATTCTCTCCCCGTTACAAAATTATAAACGCACCGCTACGTTTAAAAAAAATATAGTTCATACTAAAACAAAAATTATCAATCATCATCATCACAAAGTGTAGCGCCTTTTGCTAAATTTTTCGAAATCTTTCAAAATTTCATCAAAACCTTCATAACATAAAATCTTAGTTTCAAGTGACGACAAAATACTGTTGATACATTTTTCGCTGAGGCGTCACGCTTTTTTATCCATACAAAGTACATGCCACAAATTTTAAGTTATTTTTTAAATTTGAAAAGTTCTGTATAAAGCTTGAAAATTTACGCTATATGGTTTTTGGTGAACTAAACTTTTGTAAAATAGTGGCGCGTTTATAATTTTGTTACGGCGTATATAAGAGCAAAATCTGTGTTTTACTTAATGTGGCTCAAGAAGAAATATATTAAACTAATGTCGTGCTAGCTACTCAAATTAACTAAATATTTTAACAAAATTTTATTACCTCAATGCCAACACTGGTGTGTATGTATGTTTGTTCTATTCCCAAATTGGCTGTACATCAAATTATGGCAAATTGTGAGCGATAAGCAGCAATGAACTATCGGTATTCATAAACATATGCTTTTATATATACAAGGAAAAAAACTAGAAGAACGCTTTGAGGGAAACTCGTTAGCTCATCATCTGATCCTGATCTCTGTCTATTATATGAATTGCTATGCTGTCCTGCCTCAAGCTTAGTTTAAATCAGATAATATGACTGCGAAAAAAAAACAGAGAATTAATGAATTGCGTTAGTTGTACAAATGCTGCTGTTTTCGCCTTCCGCTCGGCTTGACGCATGATGCTTGAATTGACTTGCGGCAGACTATTATCTGCCACACTGCTATCCTTACTTCTGATGGAAACCATTAATAGCCCATCAGGAAATGAAACTAACAAATACTCGTATATGTTTTCAAAATAAGCTGGTGGTGGTTCCAAGTTATTATTTTGACTCAATGGGTTTAATTTTTCAATAACAAATTTTGAACTCCCAGGGGATTCTATGGGACCTACCCAGTTTAGACGTATTTTTTTCTGTGTAAGTTTAGTATTTTATTATTTTATTATTCATTTGCTCGTTACTTTGCAATAACCTGAGGTACACTCCAACTTTCTCAAGCCGCTATGGTTTTGCAGCCACTTTTTAGAAATGAAATATTAGCGTAGTCAGTTAATCCCAAATAAGGGCACCATTTGCCTTAATACTCGAATTTATTTACTGCGCTAAAAAGATATGCACACAACTAAATGGTAACGAGTTTTCGCAACTGATATGACTATTTTCTATTTTTATCTTTCTGACCATTGTCTTCCACAAAACGTTGAAACTTCGGGCTCAAAGATCACATGAAACATTAGAACGACCCTTTTTTTAAGCGATCACCCTTTGGTTGAAAAATACCAACTTTCGAGTGCATTTCTGCTGTGAAAAAACTTCTCATAAAATCCATTTTTTAAAGTCGGCCTAGAATGAAGCGTTTACCAATTTGTTGGGCAATGTCTCAGCCAAACAACTTTTAGGGAAATCACTCTCCAATACATAAGAATATAAGATCCTTTATGCATCGTGTCTGGATGTTATCCTAAAAATAGAGAAATGTATTTTGTATCACATAAATAAACTCAGAGGGTTTGGCATCGATCACGGGCTCAACTGAATGGTAGTTACGATCGAATTCACTCGCCCATGACGGCCGTGTCCGCCAGCATATATTTCAAAAATATCTACAGTTTCCACATACCGTAGGATGCTTTATAAGTATAAATATGGAAAAAGAAAATTATTTATGCGGTAACACCAGAACTTAAAGCTGGGTCCTACTGTTTGACTGCCACACATCTTTTAATCTATGCGTGGACTTGATAATATTGTTGAAAGGAGATCAATATTGTGTCTATTCTATGACAAATTAACAATAGCAAATATTTTTTTAAATCGTTCAGGTTTTTCGTGTAAGCAACTTCGATTATTTTTATTGCCAAAAGTACGCTGAATCATTACCTTTCTCAGTTTGTTAGAGACTGCTCGCATAAGAAGCTTTTTCTGAGTCATATTATCATTACAAGCTATTACTAGCTATTCGGCCGCCGTAGCTGAATTGGTTGGTGCGTGACTACATTCGGAATTCAGAGAGAACAAAGTTTCAAATCTCCGTGAAACACCAAAATGAAAAAAAGTTTTTCCTAATAGCAATCACTCCTCGGCAGGCAATAGCAAACCTCCGAGAGTATTTCTGCCTTGGAAAAGCTCTTCAAAAATAAATATCTGCCGTTCGGAGTCGGATTAAGCTTGTAGATCTCTCCATTTGTGAAACAACATCAAGACACAAGTAACAAATAGGCGGAGGAGCTCGAGTGTAAGCGCCAATTATGTATATATATACATATTAGGCCGGGTCGATTTGTGGGGAGGCAAAAAAATCGCCCATTTCTCAGTGAAAATCATATTCAAGGGATCAAAATAAGAAACTTTGCCGAAGGAACGATACCTCTAACACGAATTCTGATGTCCCCCAATTCGAGTCGAACTTTTAGTGTCTTTTGTGGGGAGGCAAAAAAATCGCCCATTGCTCTGTGAAAATCATATTCTAGGGATCAAAATAAGAAACTTTGCCGAGGGACCCATACCTCTAAAACGAATTCTGATGTCCCCCAATTTGGGTCGAACTTTTTAGTTTCTTTTCTATAACTCACTTAAATTATTTTTTTCATTTACATATGTTCTGACTAAATAAATTTCTTAAGAGAAAAAATAGATATTATTATAAATAAATAAAAATAAAGAAACAACATAGCCATTTAGCTGATTTTTTCATATAAAGGCCAAAAATGGTGATATATTGAAATGATTGTATGGTGAACCCCCCAGGGGAGTTCCAGGGGGTGTGCCACTGGCATGGGTGGATCGGCCGTCCAAAGTTAGTGGGGGTCGGTCATACATTTCGACTCGATTGGAGCACTCTAAATGGGTCAAAGTGGGATTTTTCGTTTGACCCAAATTGGGGGACATCAGAATTCGGGGACATCAGATGTGGTTCCTTCGGTAAAGTTTCTTATTTTGATCCCTTGAATACGATTTTCATAAAGCAATGAGCGATTTTTAAATCGACCCGCCCTAATACATATACATATAGCTTTTGTTTTTGTTTGCGATTGCTATAATTTTCTTACAGGGATCGTATACGCATATTTAGATAGTCATTTGTGTGTATGTATTGGAATATATGTATTTTCCATGTTATTTTGAATTCTTGTTTCTCGAATAATTTGCTATTTCATTACATCGTTGTTTGTGTAATTTGTGTGTGTACGTACAAAAATGCGTACATAGAATCGTCATGCTGTACATTAAAAAATCAGCTTCACGTTCTTACTTTGGGTAGTTTGTTAATGCTTCTATTCTCGATATTGGTCTTCTGTTTCGCTTCATTTAATAGTTTCATGTTTAATTTTCGAGCCTTTGTTTCTAGTGTTTCTAGTTCGCCCTTGGCGCACCGCTAACTTGATTTTCGAGTTCATCGCTTAAGTGAATCTCCTAAGATTTCTTCTTCTCGCTGCGCTGGCACTTCTTTATTTATTCATCAATTTGGTGCACTCTGCGATTCATGCCAATGACCGATGCTGTTGGTTGGTTTCGATGAACTACACCTAAAAACTTTTTTTACACATGTTACATACATACATACATGTAAGAAAGTATGTGCATATGTATGTATAAAAGCATATTTCAGTGCAAACGTTTGATCCAATATTTCCGGCACGACATTCTCGAATAAGAAAAACGCGACAGAATTCTGGGCTTATTGCGTTCATTATATTTAAACGCCCTCTTCACATATATACATACGCATGTACTCGTGCTTGTTTATACTGATTGAATGACTCGTGGCTATGCTTTTCTGAATGTTTTCAAATTGTGGAATTTATGTAAGACAACTGACGTATTGTAAAAGTTGGGCATCACATAAACAAAAAGTGATGGTTTGTGCCGAAGTGTATTTGAGAGTAATGGAGATGAATGGAGCTTATTCATTATATATGTATATACGTATACGTATGTGTATAAACAAACATATATATGTATGTATTTATAGACAGGTGAGAACTTTGTTGATTGTTGGTGTTGTCCCACAAATACTTAGAAGAACCCACAGTTTTATTTCGCCTCGGAATACTTTTATGGAAACCTTTTTATGAATTCACATACTCAGAGGTTTTGCCATTGTCCGTGAAGGAACAACTGTTATTAGTTAATAATTATAAGTATATGTATTGAAAACACAAGGTAACGGCATACAAAGATGCAGGTGTTCATGCTTTTAGATACCACCGTAAACGAGGGTTATTATTAGTTATTAGCAGTAAATTTGTTTGCTTTGTTAATATACCATATTTAAGCTATATAAATCGCCTTGTAGGCATATATGGGTCACACATATTAAAGTCAGATGAGAGTATGAAGGTTGCCACCTCCCATGAGGATGTAGGGGGCGCTCTTAGTCCTGGAAGCCCATTAAGGGGGGAGCCTGGTTTATAAGGTCAAACAAATCAATTTTTTTTATCGTTTTAAGCGATTCCTAATATATTTCAGAATATTCACACAAAGTTACAGAGCCTAATTTTCAATATTTCCGTAGATACAAAGCCAAAGGTAGGCGAACGTTAGGTAGTTACGCTGTGACCGGACAGCTATAGTACAAACTTTATCTTCTTTTCTCGACTTTTCATTTTTATGATTTCTTTGAATTGGCGTACATGAATGAAAAAAAACTAATGAACCTTTTGAAATGAATCATAGCTTGTTCCCTTCAGTATTAAATTCTCTTCTATTTGAACTAACAAAATATATAAAAAAAATTTTTCAAGATTTTTATACCAAGTTGAAGTGAATTTTTTTTTATAGAAAGACATTTTTTTTTTTTAAAGCTCCAAAAAGTTGAAATTTTGGAATTTCTCTCAGTTTTCTTAGTTCATATAGAATAAAAAATCATGATAATTAGAAATCCATTTGAATTTTTTGCTTTAGATAATAATAACGAGCTGTATCTTGTACGCCAGTTGGAAAGTCCTGCGTTGCGGCGCTCTACTAATTTCTATGTTAAACATTTTTTTCAACTTATTTTAACCAGTACAAAAATTGTTTATACTTTTTAAATGTTCATTAAAAGATAGAAAAAACTTTGTAGTGCTAAATTAATTTTTTCCTCAAAAAAAAAATCGGAAAGAGATGCAATTTTTAGACCTCATAAACCAGGCTCCCCCCTTAATTAGTGCTGTTGAAACCACTTCAATTCTCTAATACACAATGGAAAGCTGTGAATGGCTTGCGGATCTAATTCTACCAGATATCCAAGCAAGTAAAAGTATAGGCAACATGGGTATTGATGAAGAATGTGTTCACCACACATAACGAGGAACGAGGAGAAGTCCCTGCAGCTACGACGAAAGTTATTAGAGAGAACCCATACGTTTCTATGTGTGTCCATAATTCCATGTACGGTGATGATAACAACTTTTATACCAATGAGCAGTTGATCTAGACTGATGAGGTCACTAGTTTATTCCGGTCTATACCTATCTAGTCTGTGCGTTCTTTGTTCCATTTACTGTGGGCTGCTTGTAGACGGACATTATCCAGAGTTTGGTTGAGTATAAAAGGATGACCATGTGCTGCTCAAAATTTACTTATTTCAGATCACTTCCCTTCTTGGATAAATCATTCGCTGCAAATTCCAGGAATGTCTCTATGTCCAGAGACCTTTTGTAGTGTACAACTAAGCCAGCTCAATTAGAATACTTCTACATTTAATTGTTAGCTTGGATGAAGTGCTCCAGAGATTCGATTACAGCTTGATTTTCAGGATAGATAGATTTTAGTAGTCAGGTGGCCGTTTCCCAAAGTTCATCTGCAATTCTTCTGCATCGCATTACAGAATTCGAAAATAATAGTGGCAAATATATAAATTTTGTTGCAAGGCCGTGATATCAGACAGTTTGGATGTTATTGTGGTTATCCCTATATTTTACTGAAATGAATTCGATTCCGCCTGGAACCGTCTCTAACGGTGATTCGACGATGGCCAATACAATTTTCTTCACAATTTTTTCGTCTGTTGTTGAAGTCTTCGGGCGTCGGCACGCTTTTCGTCGTTCACATCTTCTCGGCCTTCTGAGAACATTTTGTACCACCGCTAAACGTTGCTTTGGTCCCAAGGAGCTTCTCCGTATGACACAGTCAACATTCGGAATGCATCCGCGACCTTAATTTCGTTTTTCACACAAAATTTGATGCAGGTTCTTTGATCCATCTTTTTGAATAGGTAAAAATCGAAGACGAGCCGAAACACGTGCAAGCAAAGCAGCTGTCAGGAATTAACTGAACATTCAAAATGGCCGAACTCGTCGGAATGAGTGAGAGACATGAGTACCCACATATCGCCAGAAAAAATCGAAATTCGAATATACGTAACCTGCGAAAATTCAAAATTCTCGATACTTTTTGAACATACATCGTATATATCTTATATAAAAACACATATTGAATAGTCCAGATAACTAAGCCTTTATTTATTAAAAAAAGGAAAACTCGTCTGTCAATAGTAACTTCAAGAAACCTTATTAGCCATTTATCTTAGGAAATTATTAATGCCAGGATTTTGTTTCTGTTATTTTAAATAAATATAAAAATTAAAAAACAAAAAACTTTTCAAGTTGTAGGAAGCTGCTGATTATCATGAAGATAATTGCGATAGAAAAAAATAAATACATTTGTAAGTTATGTTTGCTTATTTAGAGAGTAAAATATGAGTGATTGTATAGTAGCTGCTGAAGTATCATAATTTGTATATTAAACTCATTATACAATAGTATGAGGAAATAGTTTTGAAAAAAAACTAATTTTCAAAATAAATATTCTGCGAATTTTTTTTCTACGAATGTGTCAACTACACAATTTTGCGTTTCTGTCAATGTTGGAAAAAAGTATGGAAAATTACACTCTAAACTCATTGGTTGATGAGAACTGGCGTTCCACTCATGCCAGGATATTATGAATGGTATTTTAGAGATGAGAGCAAACTCGAAAAACGACGACCACTTTCTTTGATTACCGTGGTGTGGTCCACTCTGTAACTCACCAGGCCAAACAATAAATGAGGAGTATTATGTAAGCATATTATAAAGGGTGATTTTTTAAGAGCTATAGGAAAGGAGATCAAACGGAGAATCACTCTTGCTAATAGGTGTTACTATGGGCTAAGTAAGCAATTGAGTAGTCGAGCCCTCTCTCGCATGACCAAACTGACACTTTACAAGACGCTCATCATACCCCTGTTGCTTTATGGCGCAGAGGCATGGGTAGTGTCACAAAGCGATGCAGCCGCTCTTGGGGTGTTCGAGAGAAAAGTTCTTCGTAAGATCTTCGGTCCTGTGCGCGTTGGCGAAGACTACCGTTCAAGAATGAACCACGAGCTGTATGAGCTCTACGCCGACATTGACGTAGTTCAACGCATCGCCATCCAACGCCTGCGTTGGCTAGGCATGTCGTGCGTATGGATGAAGAAGCTCCAGCAAAGAAGGGGTTCGAGGGCGAAGTCCAAGGGAGCCGACGCAGAGGAAGACCATTGCTCCGGTGGAAAGACCAGATGGAGGAAACCCTATGCTCGCTTGGTGTACAGAATTGGAGAAGGCGCGCGCGGAACAGAGGCGCCTGGAGAGAGCTAGTGAGGTCGGCCGTAACTCGGTAACGGGTTGTTATGGCCACCTAAGTAAGTAAGTATAGGAAAGTTATTCAAAAACCGACACGTAAAATTCAGAAGAATGCATGAAATTTTTATTTAAATCGAGAGTACAGTTCATATAATTTAATGTTTGAAGATTATTTCATGCAAATGTTGACCGCGACTGCGCTTCAAATGGTCCATCCGCTTAGTCCAATTTTGGCATGCTCTTTCCAATGTTTCGGCCGGTATCTCACATATAAATTTTATCTTCCAATGCGTTAATTGAAGCAGGCTTGTCTGAGTAGACATGAGCTTTCACATAGTCCCACAAAAAATAATCTAAAGGGTTTATATCGGGCGATCTGGGTGGCCAATTGACAGGTCCCGAACGTGAAATAAAATGTTCACCGAACTCGTCTCTCAACAAGTCCATTGTTACGCGTGCTGTGTGGCATGTGGCACCGTCCTGCTGAAACCACATGTCATGCAAGTCAAGCTCTTGCATTTTGGGCAAAAAAAGTTGGATATCATTTCACGGTAGCGCTCACCATTCACAGTTACGTTACGACTCGCAGCTTCTTTGAAGAAGTACGATCCAATGATACCTCCAGCCCATAAACCGCACCAAACTGTGAACTTTTCTGGATACATTGGTAGCTCTTGCAGTTCTTCCTGCTGATCTTCACTCCAAAATCGACAATTCTGTTTATTTATATACCCATTGATCCAAAAATGAGCTTCGTCGCTGAACACAATTTTTCGATAAAAAAGTGGATCTTAAACTTTCTTAACAGAACACGCATTTTTATAATAAAATTCAATGATTAGCAAGCGTTGTTCGTTTGTAAGACGATTCATGGTTAAATTATAGACCAAACTGAAGATGTTTGACAGTGAAACAAAACACGAAACGTGCGTCAGCTGTTTAAACCAACTGTTTAAAAAAATAATAGCTAAAAAATCACCCGTTAGTTTGAGGGCGAATTTTCGTCATAAGAGGCCAGAATTGGGAAGGAGTAACCCTTGGCTTATACAACACGACAATGCAACGGTTCTCGCAATTCATCGTGCATGTGCCTATTTGTCTAAAAAATTGCGCTAGCACCATTCCATAAAATCCGTATTTAGCTGACAAAGCTCCGTGTGACATTTTGTACCTCCACTACCCAACTAGCCACTTCGCGCAAAGCGTGGCCGTTGTACTGACTTGTAAAATATTGGTTAATAAGGCAATGGACTACTGCTTCCAAGCTTATGTGGCTAATTACATATCAGCTCTAAGCCACAAAATTAAGTTTAATTCGTAATCGAAGTATAGTCTGCAATATTTTACGGGATTTACTTAACTAGTATTTTTATTTTTAAATTAAAGCAAAATGCGCATAAGGATGTCGACTAGTGTTAGCTAGAAACGTAAACTTAGAACAATTCAGTACCACATTAAATTTCAATTATTAAACTTACCGTAACCACTATTAATTAACACCTCTACGATATCTTCTCATACACAGCACGTTGAAAAATTATAAACACACCACTATTTATATATACTTCAATAATATAGTTCACACTACAGGTTTCAAACTTTGTACAAAGTGATGCAATATTTTTCAAAATCTTATAAGAACTTTCAACTTTTTAACCTGAATTTATGGAACTCTTCTGGGTATGTAATTTTATAGCCCATTCAATTTTAGTATAACAAGGTGGAATTTTCAAGTAACTTTATGGTTATTGTTACCGTTGATTTTGGGATTTTTTTTTTGACGGTGCTAGACTTCTGAGTCTTTTGTTGAATAGAAAAGCCTGTCATGATTATATATAGTACCAATCAGTAAGGAATAGAAAGCTTCTCTTTTTGGAAATAAACTCAATGGGAGCCAACGTGAACAACAAGACTAAAAGAAACAATCTGACAACATATGGAACAATATTAAACTAGTACGTGTTTATTAGTTAAAAGCCATTTCAAAGCAATGACTGTCTACGATTTCAATGGGACATATCTGAAGAGTAGACCAAACCCACCACCTTTGGGCCAGCATCCAAGTAGCCCCACAAAAACTCTCAACATATATTGTATGTTTTAAATAGAACCATTCCTCATTAATGTTTACGGAAGAAGCCTGGTATTTATGCGGGTTAGAAAGTGGAAAAAAATGTTCGAACCAGCTTAAATAATTATTTGTATATAATTTTTAAATATGCTAATTTTAAAGATTGTTGATGTTCTAGAGAAGTTACAAAACTATTTGAAAATCCATTGCTTGGCCTTATAATTTGCCCAAATCAAAAGTGCAAAACTATTTTATCATCATCATCATCAAATGATTATACAAGTGCGCATTTACATATTACTATTTTCCTCTGAAGTGTTTGAGATTATCCTTGTACGAGTAACTCATTCGCATACAGATCAGCATAAATATCGGCATCTGATTGCATTCTGATAATTTAGCGCTCACACAAAAATTCGATAGCCTAGCGGCAAAAATTTGAGTTAACAAATCTTATCTGCCCACTCCACCAACCTCTTATTGCATTCAAAACTGGAATTCGGCATCTCCTTAGTCAAATAGGAATTTGTGCATGAATTAGTATGGAAAGATGCAACAAAATGCTCGTTAACGCCACATCTAAGATAAATTACGCCACAGTTTCCCGTCAGATGCCACTGCTAGCGATGTGCTGAATTCCATCTGTCACAGCTGTGCAGCATTTCACAGCTGCTATATCATCTGAGTCGCAGCCATTTTGAATTTATCTATCAAACACCGCACATACTGTGAAGAACACCACCGTCCAGTAACGCACACTGGCATAATGGAGTATCGGCAGACGCTCGCATGCAATAGCACTACATCTCTGTCTTTTTTTTACCTACCAGTCACTGCTTAACTAACACTAACGCCTGCCTTTGTACTATACTCGTTCATAACCCAGGCGTGGCGTTTGCGCTTGAGTGCGTATTTTGTGTTGGTATTAGTGAAAATCTGCACACACCCGTATATTGAATAAACATCAGCGGAAGAGCAGAGAGTTCCATTCGAGCGAGACGCTTTGAATGAGACGTTTAAATACAAGGCTGCAAACTCGAATTGGTTATTCCATTTATAAATTTCTTACAGAAAAGACTAATGCTTTGTTCTTTTGAAATATTATAACCAAAATTTAGTTAATACACAATATGCAACCAGATTTTTTAAACATATCTGATTGCCACCTTGTGATTAAATAACATTTCACCTTCACACTTCTAGTGCTAAAATTGCCAGAAATTGGTTTAAATTGGATTCCTTTCATGGCATAGTTCTTGTGGAGTGCTGAAATTTTATTCAGCGGAAGTGGTGACGGTGTCCTGAATATAGTACCCTTATTTTACCTATAACAATCAGTCTGTAAGCTTCAAGAAATGTATTCATGCACGAGTAAAATCTTCATTCCTTCCCGTAAATTGTGAAGTTCCTACGGAGTTTGTGACACGTTAGCAGCCGTGTGACTGTGGAACTCTTTTACTCAGCATAAGAAGCAGCTGCGAGAGTTTGATTTTTGCTCGAAAATATTATTGATTTTAACATGAATTTCTACTCAAATTTATTGAAAAAAAAAAAATCGGGTGAAAATAAGGTAATGACTTCTTGTTTATTCAGTTTTATTGAATTTTGTTCAAAAACATGTGATTGTGAGAAGAAATTCCCTTGTTTTTGTGTTAAAAATCTTATAAATTAAATCTGTAAAAATATCGACTTATTACCAGAGTCTCTTTCAATTTCTTAAAAAGGAAAACTTTTTAATTTTTAAAACAGCCCTTTTGAATAAATAAAAAAACAGTGTAATATTAATTTTCGGAAGGTTAGGTTAGGTTAGGCTGGTTGGCAATAAGCCACGCATAAACCTTTTGGTCCCTAGCGATACCAGATGGAGTTTATTTTCGGAAAATATAAATAATAAAATAGAGCAGATTCTTCATCAGAAAGGATTTTCATCTTATTTTTACAGGCTCTTTTCGTTTTAATTCACGAACCTTCTTAATTACGAGTACGTAAAAAAGGTTTTTAATCCTAGTTTTACAGATTATGTGCTAGATTTCATTGATATGACATATCCATTCGTAATAAGACATGCTTGAAAAACAAATTATAGAGAAATCCGCTAAATTGTGTATTTTTGTTCTATGTATTTCACTCAAATTTACAGGGTTGGCCATGTAAAATTTGCTTTCTGAATCGGCTATAAAGAAAAAACTAATCAATATTTTTTCAAACTTTTTTTTTTATTTTGAAGATTGAACATTGTCATTTATGAATAAAAAATAACATCGTTCAAATGACTGCCACGACTGGCTTTACAGTAGGCCATTCGATCAACCCAATTTTTAAGCACATTTTCGATTGTTTGGGCTCTAATTTCATGAATGGCAACTTCGATTTCGTGTTTTAAAGCATCAATCGTCTCTGGATGGTTCGCATAGCATTTGTTCTTAACGGCTCCCTTAAAAAAAAAATAGTCCAACGGGCTTAAATCACAGCTCCGAGGCGGCCAATTGATATCGGAATTCAAAAACGGTAGCCAAAAGTTCGAATGTAACTTTGGCAGTGTGACAAGTTGTACCGTCCTGTTGAAACCAAATGTCGTCCATGTCATCCTCTTCAATTTTTGAAAACAAAAACTCGTTGAGCATGTCACGGTAACGCTCGCCATTTACTGTAACCGCGGCTCCTCGCTCATTTTCGAAAAAAATGGCCCGATGATGCCGCCAGACCAAAAACCGCACCAGACAGTGACTCGTTGTGGATGCATTTGCTTCTCTACAGTAACGTGTGGATTTTCTGAGCCCCAAATCCGACGATTTTTCTTATTGACGTAGCCACCGATGTGAAAATCAGAAAAGAAGAAGAAGACTCACCACCTCACCACTTTGGAAATAGGTTTTCAATATTTCCCAATTTTGTTCGAGCGTATAGCGTCCCATTTCGTAAATGTCAAACCTTTAAGTAAATTATGAACACATTTGACATGTCATTTGTGTTACCATTCTTAAAAACATAGGTGGTTCAAAAAGCAAACGCTATATGGCCCACCCTGCAGTACACATTTTCTTTCTCCAAAGAAGGTTGGAGACATGTTAAGACTAAATTTCCGCTCGTCCGTCTGATGATACTCGTTATAGTTTAAGCAAAAATGAGATATTTTTGCTAAAATTAGCGAGGCCATTACTACTGATACAAGGTCAGTTTCTGTTGAAAACTACCAAAATCCATCAATATCCTCCTCAACGTCAATTTCCAAAAAAAGAAAAAATAAATAAAATAAATGAAGCACAATTCAATAAATTAATTACGGTGCAAAGAAAATATTGGTAAATGTGTGGTGCCACACCCATCATTGATAAGATGCAAACATATATGTATATAACGACGCCTGACCTCATTTAGCTCCCACACAAATATTAAAAGCACGTCCAATTTTATACGTGAAAACTAGATTTCCGTAAGTGCGTTTGATGGTGCAAGGTGTAACTATCATTGTTTATGAGTTGATCTGACACCAAAAATTAAAAGCCAGCCCAAATTAAAGTTTACTGAAGTGTGCGTGGGTATTTAATTTATTTAGCAGTTCTTTACTTGTTTATATTAAATTTCTATGAGCAAAGGTAGGTCAAATTTTATTTTCTGAAAAATCAAATATTTTATTGGGTCTACCCTCGGATAATTATAATGAACAAGATCGGAGTCAGAATTTCTGTTTGATATAATATTTTTTCCAAATATTGGTATTTGCTCACAACTAAGATTTTATCATGACAAAGTGTAAAGAAGAAATACCTACCTATAAGAACAAACAGTAACGCCATCCTAAAGTCTAGCGATAAATAAATAAAATGTTCTACGCACTTACGCACAGGATGACGCATGTCAGTGAAGAATCTCCACTACCTTTCCCTGCCTGAATTCATTCACTTGAAGCAAAGTTTCGCCAACTTTCCCAGCCTCTGATAAATAAGGCAAAACTATTTGATTAAATTGAAACGAAAACGCTCTCAATCATGTGCGCAATCGCTAAACTTTTCCGCAAAAATAATAATGAGAACAGAAACAAAGACAAGTTAAATAATCATCAAAAGCAAACAATAAAGAAAATGCCAAACTAAACACACATCAAAAAATCTCTGTTAAACACGTTGAGCTTGTCGAAGGCTAAAATAAGGAGAAAAAATAATTCATTATTTCTATTGTCTTGCGAAAAAATTAGGCGACAATATGACAACAATAACAACAGATTCTTATACTACATTCAAACAGACATACCAACAGACATTAATGACATGTAGAAGAAGAAAATACCATAGCAACATGGCAGTCTTCAACGGAATCAGACTTGTCCGACCGCAAGCGGCAAAGCAGTATGCCATTTCCTTAAAAGCAGCGTATGTAGAACAATGACAAACTCTGATAGGGAAATAAAAGCAAAGTAGTCAGATTCCGCTCCATTATTTCATCTTCTCTGTGAAATGGAGACACATTTTTCTTATTTGATAGTAGTTTACTAGAGTTCCGTTAATATTAATTTTGGAATGCGGGAAATGGACGACAAATTCTATCCTTCCGTTCGTTATGGAATGTCAATTGTTATTAATAATAATCAGTATGAATTTATTATTGGAAGCTCTAATAGTAAAGTAATTAAGAAAATACAGTTTTTTTATATTTAAAATCACTTTCAACAAAATAAATTATTTGATTAATCGAAACTCTGATCCTTTAGTCACAAGGTCCGTCGGCAAAAGTAGTTCTTAGCGCATTATTTTGATCGACACTACAAACGGTTCAACTAGGGAATATTGTGAAATGCTCAAAGTTTTAGAATTCTTTGCCTTTACATTTATTCCTTTTTTCTAAACATTTATATAGTAATTGCATTATTATATTAATAGATAGGAGTCTTCAGAAAGATCGAAGGCTCAACCATCAGACTTTAATCACGTTCATATATCCCATTTTTAGATTGGAATAGAAAAATCACATCACAACCTTCGATTTTACTCAGTATTGAGACTTAATTCAGTTTTTTCGAGAGCATATTTTCATTTAAAATAAATTCCTAGACGTAACCTTTTTTAAGTCATCTTTTTCATTTGTCTAGTAAACAGATATACAATTTTGCACGATTATTAAGACTTATGAAATGGTCGATCTTTAAGAAGAAGATAATCAATCGTCCGGATGAGTCGACAATTCAAAAGTTGATGAAAAAATTGCAAGAAACTGATTCTGTAGAGTATAGAAAAAGGCCTGGCAGTGTTACTGAACAACCTTCAAAATCAATATTTGCAGACGTGATCATTGTGGACATTTAAATAATGTCATTTTTCACATATAATTGTTAAGAACGATCATCAAAGACGCATCGTATGGAGTTTCACCTGGAATCTTGATGACCTGGACAAGCTCCCTGACATGCAAGCGAAGGCGGACAGGCAAGTAACGCTGGAATGCACTGTTGGACTGGAGGTCAACATCGCCAGGACAAAGTCTATGAGACTCAACCACAATAAAGCAAGACCTACATATAATATAATGATTGACGGATGTACGGTGGAATTTGTCGAAAGCTTCTGCAACATCGGCTGCACTATCAGGACAGACGGTGGAGCAGATGAAGATGCCAATTGCAGGCTAAACAATGCAAGGGCGGCATTCGGGCGAATGCATACAGTATGAGCGAGTTCGCGAATCTCCAGGTGCTCTAAACTGCGAATATTTAGCACATGTGTCAAGTCTGCATTGTTGTACTGAAGTGCAACATGGCTGGTTTCCAAAACCATCACACAGAGGCTACAATCTTTCGACAACAAATGACACCGCAACCACGCGCTGTGATGATCAATGAATGAAAAGTGGCGATGATAGGTCACACGCTTGGAAAACCATCAGATAGCATCACGAGAATGGCACTGGACTGGAACCCAAAACGGAGCAGAAGCCGCGGTCGGCCAAAGATCATTACATACACATAACCGTGTGCGATGGAAGAGCTTTGTCGAGGCGCTATGCTCTCGAGCGGAGTGAATAAGAATATAAAAAAACAATTGTTAAGAGCCATATTTTGAATAAAAATAGTGAAACCTGAAACTTTTTAAATTTTTACATGTCTTATTTTAAAACAACATCTAGGCGTGTCTCTTGAAAGACCCATTACAAAAATATTATATTTGCATACCGTTAATACTTTATTTAACATGATTTATTACTACAATATATAAAATTATAAGACATAACTGTGTATGGATTTTTAAACCAACTGGTGTGCAATTAAATAACAAGATTTGGATTTCATACTTTATTTATTCTGATTCTCCTCTGTCCCTTAAAGGCTCCATGCGAATCTTCCATTGTTCGAAATAATCATGAAACCCTTCTTCTGTCAGCTCTTGAGGGAAACATTGTTTTCGAATAGTTTGACTTACAGTGATCTAGTGAAAGCATAAAGTTCATATAAATTACCAATTTTGCCAATATTGCTATCTGCTTTTGACTTGGGAGGCAACCCGGACGAGATAATCTGCAACGTTTTCCTGACCATCGCGAAAACACTGAAATCACTAAAAACGACTGTACGTCATACAAATTATTTTCATTTGCTTTTAATATATTATCGGATGTTGTTTTAAGACCCTGCGAACGTAAAATAATAGTACAAAACAGAAATATTGTTGGGATGAATTTTTTTATTATAATCTGGTAGCTTATTTTTTGATTATTATATCCGGCATGTGCCCGCTGCGGGCAGTAGCGATTTTTCCAAATTGCATGCGAAAGTTCCAAAATAATTCTTTGTTCTGTATTGAGGAAAAGTTTTTTCGAATAGCGGTTGCCCCTCGGCAGGCAATGGCAAACCTCCGGGTGTATTTCTGCCATGAAAAAGCTCCGCATAAAGAAATATCTGCCGTTCGGTGTCGGCTTTAAGGTCCCTTCATTTTGTGAAACAATAACAAGATCACGCCACAAATAGTAGGAAGAGCTCGGCTAAACACCCAAAAAGGGTGTACGCACCAATTATATATATATATACATATATTAGGGCGGGTCGATTTAAAAATCGCTCATTGCTCTGTGAAAATCGTATTCTACGGATTAAAATAAGAAACTTTGACGAAGGAACCATACCTCTAAAACGAATTCTGATGCCCCCCAATTTGGGTCGAACGAAAAATCCCACTTTGACCCATTTAGAGTGCTCCAATCGAGTCCAAATGTATGACCGACCCCCACTAACTTTGGAGGGCCGATCCACAAATGCCAGTGGCATACCCCTTGGAACTCCCCTGGGGGGTTCCCCATACAATCATTTCAAAATATCACCATTTTTGGCCTTTACATGAGAAAAGAAACTAAAAAGTTCGACCCAAATTGGGGGACATCAGAATTCGTTTTAGAGGTATGGTTCCTTCGGCAAAGTTTAAGAAACTTTTGATCCCTAGAATATGTTTTTCATAGAGCAATGGTCGATTTTTTTGCCTCCCCACAAATCGACCAGGCCTAATATATATTGTACGTACTATTTTTCCCCACTGAAACAATAATATTCGTGTTATATCAAATAGTATTAAAATAATCTGTGAGTGAATAAATAAATAATAAAATTTAGTTCTCACTCCATTAATTTGAGTTCAAATATTACATAGATGTTATCCGGCACAATATTACATTTTTTGACAAATCATAAGTTACTTTATGATATATTTACATATGCGTCTCCATTTAACTGATGTATTTCACTAATGTCTATTAATGAAATTATTCCACTTTAAATTAAAAAGCGTATTTAGAACCCATCTAATTATTATTTAATATGCCGTAGAGGAGCTTCTCAAACAATGTTAACGCAAACTTGTGTGAGTTCTTCCTCTTCTTCTTAGCATTGCAGCTCTTGATCACCATTGCTTCTTTCCTAACCACTGTCACATCTTGCTATTAAAAGCTACATCCTTCCAACGTCTTACGTTTAGCTTCATAAGGTCTACTTCCACATCTTCGCGCCATCTTTTTCCCCTTGCCCCTTAGTTGCTAAATACCAGACACTTTCAGCGTCCAGAGCTCATGTCTGTGAGCACGTGGCGGAATAAGGCTTTATAAATCTTTAATATTTGCGGTTTGGATTTGTTAGCAGCTAAGACTTCGAAAGAACATACGAAAACATTAAAAAATAAAGAAAACAGAAATAAAAAATGAAAAACTGTAAGGCATTACAATATTTATTACTTTTAAAAATACATTTGTTTTAGTTTTTTTACTTAGAGTATTGCTTTTCATTAATTTAATACGATTTCCAAGCACTTTTTATAAAGTCTTAGTTATAAAATCGACTATTATTTTCAACCTCAATAAGACCAAAGCGACTACCCATTCCACTCTACAATTTCAATTTTATTGTCTTCCAAGCATGTTTTTTGTTTCTCCAAAGGTATTACACGGTCCCTACCAAAGTTTTTATTTAAAACAAATTGAGGATTTATACTTGATTCATGCCCACAAGAGTTTTCATCATCTAGATCATCCATATTTAGTTTATTTTTATCGGAAAAGATAGCCTTGACAACCCAAAAAAGTAAGATAATGCCCCAAGAGCTTTCATATCCCCTTGAAGAGTTCAAGTTCTTGTGACGTCAACTTCGTGTATGAGCAGCTGAGTTTAATCGGACTCCTACTATATGAGAATTCGAGAATATGAGAGTATCATTAAGGATCTCTGCAAGCCGCTATTCCTCGTGGAGCTAATTACTTTGGTGACAAGTTTTCCTCCGTGCAGCAATATTTCTTTTAAGTCCGGATCATTTGATTGTTCCGTTAATTTAAGTACTACGTAAAGACTTACAACAATACCTTATTCGCATAAAATTAGGCAAGTTTTATATAGTAAATATGAAATAGTAAAATATATTGAGTTTTGAAAAAGACTGCAGAGCATAGCTGTAAGCAGTACAGCAAAGAGACAAGTATGTGACATTATTTTATGATGGCATTATTTTATACTGAGCTAGAGGGATATGGAGAGAGAATATTTTATATTAAAGTAACACAATATACCTTTTCAATCAAATGCAGCAGAAATCTAAAATCTCATTTAGCGAAATAATCAAAACTCGTTCCAAATCTGCATCAGAAAAACTAGCCAAGTCACCCTAGTACATTTATTTCCAAAAACCCATCTTTCAGCTAACTTTTTTTCGATTTCAGCACTCCCAGATTTGTTAAAACTGCTGACTTTGCGAAACAAAAGACTAGAGTAGCAGCATAAAGCAAGAATAGCGAATAGATTAAAAAAGTTTTTAGTGCAAAGCGCCACCAACCAACTCGGTCAATCAAAGTTGATTTCTCGTCGCCTCGCACAATTTGGTCACACATTCCACAAAAGCTTAAAAGTTAAAAACATTCGTTGGTACACGTACTCATATATTTCGCTCATTTAGTTTGGAACAACGAACAAAGCCAAAACCAACAAAAGGTCGCCAGAAGAAAAAACGAATTTTCCACCTCAGAAGCTGAATGCGACAAATGCTGCACTTATCAAAATTGCATTGGCACTGTGTCGGCAATATTCTCTAGCTGTATGTGGGAGTTAGTCACCCCCTGTGGACGGGTTTTCATTTTCTCACACGTTCTGTAGCTAACAAGATGCTATCCTGATTGCTAATATAAGCTCGTATGCATTACATATTTACATATATATGTATGTACGTGTATGTGGAATGCAGTCGAACGTAGTGTACGTATATGCGAGTATATTTCCAAATTTTATTCACGTGTGCACAACCTGTTATATTTTCAGCAGAGAATGCGAGTTTACTTAACTCATTTGTTTGTATTCACCGTAAAAGCACTTGCTCTTATCGTCAGCTACATTTGCTGGTTGCCTTAAGTTATTTTCTCTTTTGTCGCTTTGGATTTTTTTGGTCATTAGATTTTTTGCTGTTTGTGCTCTGTAATATTTTCAAATTTGCGGTAATGTTGCGGATTAAGACGTTGCTGCATTGTATCCAGCTGCGCGTTCATCAAAATATACATATCCACATTTCCATTTATAAAAATACACATGCATATAAATATATAAATGTATTAAATTCGTGACAAAAAGTTGAGTCTAATAATGAAAATACATAATATCGGAACATTTCTTCTGTTGTATTCAATTTGCCCTCCAGGCAACTTATTTCTCATTCGCACTTTGCTCCGCACGTGCTCTAGTCTTTTCGCTTTTGTTTTTATTTTATTAAACAATTCCATACTTTTGCTGGCGCAGCGACTCAGCTGGGCCAAAATCACACTTAAAAAGCAAATTGAGTTGCATCAACATGTGGCAAATATTCCTATACCAAATATGATACCAATGACTTTTGTACTGTTTAGTGAAACTTCTCAGAACACTTCCACACGGAATAATAGTTGCTTGATGTCATTATATTATTAATTATATCAGTGATTTCTGGCTGTACTTAAAATAATAAAACAGAATTTCGTAAAATGTGAAGCTCAGATTACATCAGCAGGAAATATTGAAAAGACTGAAACACTCATTTTTTGTGTAAATTCAAGTTTCCGATCAACTATTCCGACGAACTTTTGTACTGAAATAAATTAAAATCAACCCTAATTTTATGTGGAGAGTAGAAAATGTCATTTATTTGACTGAACAGAGTGTAACAGTTTGAGAAAAGAACACGCAACCTCACGATGCAAATTATACAAAGGTGGCGCGTTCTCGAACCGTTGGGTAATTTCAAGAATTGAATGGCGTCAGTACATAAAATAAACCCTTATGTGCGAATGCGTGTGTGCACGTTATACTCAATCATTATTGGCTTTCTACTTACTTTCTCTTAATTTTGCTCTTCACAATCGTATATTCCATCATTCTTGATGCAATTCAATGAAAATGCTGAGAAAAGTACACGACAATTTGGCAGCTCTGGTGCAGAAAATAATAAATGCAACATTATTACGAGACAAGAACACAGTATGAAAAGCAAAATTCGAATATCTTTCTCTCCTTTTCATCAGAAAATATTGTCATGAAAATACCCTCCTGCTTAAGACGACTTAACTTGCAACAACAACTCCAAATTTACGAGCATAATAAATATTTTAGTAAATCAAAAGAACAAATCCTTAGTATAAGACCTGTGTACTTTTCTACTTTAGACTTTTATATACAAATAAATAAGTTTATTTTACTATATTGTAGAGGAATATACAGTAACTTCTGTAGTTTAATTAGTTTCACGAATTACAATTTTCTCTGAAGATTTTTGAAGTATGAACAACATCTAACTTTCTTTAGTTGTGGAACTACTGAAGTATTACTCATAAGTTTTTGCTGCAATTCTGGCGGACTTTGTAAATTTTACTCTTAATTTTCTCCGTTTTGTGTTTTTTTTCAAAGATAAGTATATTACGGCGCTTTAGTTCTACTCGGAAAGTGACAGGGTGGTACTTTACCCATTTCACCTATATTACCTTGCTGAATATCCACCACTTCTGCATATTACAAAAACCAGACATTTGACATGAATAATCAGATATTTGACAATGATAACTCAAAACCTTTGAGTAATATGTATGTATGGGCTAGGTATGAGCAGTTAGCCAGAGAACTCATTCACTTTTGGCGAATTGGCATTAGAGTTGACCCTCATTTTTTCACTTCTTCAGACTTCCTCTGCTGCACAAAGTTTAAGCAAAACATTTTATTAAAATATCTTCATTTAACTTTGTGTGTATTAGTATCTCAATAAATAGATCCACATATGAGTACTATATACATATATATAGTGTGCATTTATATAATTTATTAAAAATGTCTTAAGATAATTGAATCTCTTTAGAAGTACAAAAAATTTAAATTGGATTTTTACTACAGAATTTTACTTGGAATTGAAACTATGGATTTATTTATGTATATCATTTTGCAAGTTTGGTACCATACTTTAAAACAATTTGGGTACTAATTTATTTTCTTTGACAAATAATGCCTATCTTAATGAGTATTATGAATTGAATAATTTGCGTCGAATTATAAAGACCCTCAACTTTTTTACATGATATTTAATTAATTTAATTTAATTTAATTTTTGTTCTTGCACGAATCTCAAAAAAAAAAAACAAAAATAAAAAAAAACCATTTAATCTCTATATATAAAAGAAAGTCATGTTGGTTACACTATTTATAACTCGAGAACGGCTGAACCGATTTGGCGGAAAATTGGTGGAGAGGTAGCTTGGAGCCAGGAGACGGTCATAGGATAATTTTTTATCCCATTCGAACGCGTTTCCGTGAAGTCACTTTAAAATGTGGTATAACAAAAACGGATCTGATATGGAATAACAAAACGCAAATGACAGCTAAAAGTAATTTTGTCTATGGTTAAGTAGAAAATTTGATAATATAAATTTTGTCAGAAATATATAATCACAGTAATTTGTATTCTCTTTGAATCATCATTATCAATACCACGACCAAGACGACCGAATCTTTCCCGGCAAAGTCTTAATGCAAGAAGGATACGAAACATTGCGAATGAAACGACTGAAGAAGCACAAGGAATTGCCCGTGAAGAGCGCCGCGTTAGTATGGCTCGACTTCGTGCTTTTCAATCACAAGAGCAAAGCGAGGCAGCCCGTGAAACGGCTCGCTTGGCAATGCGAACTCACCGAGGGAATAACAGAGTTCAACAAGTAGATCATTTTCGACGCACAATAAGAGAATTATCAAGTGCTGATTTGAATCGAGCAGCGTTGGAGAGTGAAATTGCCATTATAATTATTGACTTTTTTGGAGGCGCAACGATTTTATTGTCTGGCGACTTCCGCCAAACACTGCCAGTAATTCCAAGATCAGCTGCTGCTGCCATTAACAAATCACAAGGCCAATCCTTGAAAGTTTGTGGTCTGAATCTAGAAAATCAATGTTCCTCATATGGTGAATTATATGTGGCATGTTCACGGGTCGGAAACCCATTTGCGTTGTTTGTTCTTGCACGTGATAATAAAACAAAAAGTGTCGTGTATCACAAGGTGCTTAACTCAAGAGTACAATCTATTAAAGCTTCATTGAAATACTTGATTAATAAAGAAATTAACTTAATAAAGTCAAAAATCTGATTTTTTAATGCCTCTAGGGCGGAACAAAGTTTGTCGGGTTAGCTAGTTCTAAATAAAATTAATTCACAAAAGAATACTTTCTTGTAGAAATTATTTGCTCTAAATATGTTTTGTGCAATGATAAGAAGAGTGCATTAAAAATTTTATGTAGCCGTGGGTCTTTTGTGGCTGAATATCAAGATTTATATATAAACCAAAAAAAAAAACAAAAAAAAACAGTCGCTAATAAAAGACTTTGTAATGACGAAAAAACCAACAGAAGTCGTTAATAATAAATCAAATCCGATAAATGGGTTCGACATATCTGACGTATCTACTAGAGCTCCAGATATCAGAATATCCATCAGCGCAAGTATAAGTAGTTTGATACTAGCTCCAAACCCGTTCATTGCGTCATAGGCGTCAGTTTTTTGTTCGAAATGTTCGATATTTTGAACAATTTGACCAGCTGAAAAAAAATCAATGTTATTTATCAGTTTTTCTTTAGTTTTCCAACGACGCTAGCACAGTGCGCAAATAATTTGTAAAACTTAAAAAAAAAAATTCTGTCAAAAAAGTTAAAATAATCTATAATAATAAAATATTCACGGTGGGGAAAAAGAGTTGGGTGCGTGTTCAACATGTTTTGTAAGGTACATAATTTCAATGCCTCACAGGCATAAAGTCCTGCGTTGAAGTAAATTATTTGGGCAAGAGTTGGCGGCCGCCGTAGCCGAATGGGTTGGTGCGTGACTACCATTCGGAATTGACAGAGAGAACGTCGGTTCGAACCTCGAAACCAAAAGTAAGAAACACATGTTTCTAATAGCGGTCGCCTCTCGGCAGACAATGGCAAACCTCCGAGTGTATTTCTGCCATGAAAAAGCTCCTTATACAAATATCTACCGATCGGAGTCGGCTTGAAACTCCATTTGTGGAACAACATCAAGACGCACACCACAAATAGGAAGAGGGAAGAGGAGCTCGGCCAAACACTCAAAAAGGGTGTACGCGCCAATTAAATAATATATATTCTCATACTCATATATGAGTCAAAAGATGAGCATACATTCAAAAACTGGGTTAATTCAAGATTTATGCAGAATCAAATCGTTCCCATATTTTCAATGCACTAGACTCAATTTTCAAACGATATAATTACTTATAATACAATACAATTTGTCACGTTGTGTGGCCTTGTTCTCAATAATTTATGCAATAGTTTTTGCCTTTTATGTAGTGCTTTATTGTGGCGCCGCCAAGCATTTTCACTTCCATTTATATGCAACGATTACGACTCAATTGACAATTACAGTAGATAATACACTACGATAGAGTAGATAGTACAATGTACACAAAAATACAAAATGTGAAAGAGCCTCTACGCAACTGAGGTAACGAAGTAATCAGACAAATCTGCGCATAGAACTAAAGTGCATTGTACAACTATTGCTTGTGGTCCTATGAGCAGCTCACGACAAACCCTAATCATTCTCAAAGTAAGCAGTTTAAAATAAAATGTTTCATGATTGAATAACTACATATCATGCAATTAATACTTTAATTCAATGTCATGTATATTTACTTGGAATTCATATGGTATATATTGTACATATATAAATGTGTATACAACTAAAGCGTTTTTAAAAGCATGCATGTAATTTTTTAGAAAACCACACGAGTTGAAAAATTAAAACTATATACATACCTTTTTTATCTCATTCAGCGGAACACTTGGCCATCGGAGAAATAAATAAAACTCGTTTTTTAAGACGACTTAAACCTAACGGCTTTATTTGCAAAGCTTACCAGTCAATGGTAAAATTCATAATTTGTTGCTTAATGAAAAAATAAAAACTCCATTTTAATTCAAATTTGTAAAATCAATTTAATTTCATAAAGATAGTAATTTACTACTTCCTTACATTGCAGTTGGCAAATGCGCATGTGCGTGTGTTTGTGCGTGCATTCATTCGTGTATCCATATGCATTTCATCCATGTTTAATCCCATATCAAAACCTTCAATTTAATAAGACATACCCACCCTTGAATAAATCTGCAATAAGTTGTAGTATTTATGGGACTGTTTATTACAAAAAGAATTTCTCACGATTTTATATTAAGCATTTATAACTATATAATATTTACACAAATTATCACAAGTTATCGCAACTTTTTGTTAAATCATCCTTGCGATTAAGATCCCCTTCTTCTTTTCATGGCAAAGAATGCTTCTTGTTTGACAGAAAACCGGTGGCAAGCAAAACGTGTATAACTACAGCAGCGACAATTTATCTTTTAAATAAATGAGCCAAGCTCGTTGCGACGAACGGCCTGCGGCACACAAATTTAGTTTTCCAGTGGGGTCCTACTTTGCTTGCATTAACAGGCGCGAACACATGGCGTCCGAGGAGCACAGTAGATTAAAATAGTAAAATCGTCACACAAAAACAAAGTATTAAACATAACTAAAGCACTTGAAATATATTATCGGATCGTCTTAAGCCAAAGTCTCACATTGCGTTTATATAGTTCTTTAACTTAATTTTAAGGATTTTCTGAGTGAATTTGAAGCTTTATTATAAAAATTTAGTACAATATATTTTACTTAAAGTATTGTCCATCGTTAGCCACTACTTTTTCCCATCTTTCTGGTAATTTGTGGATACCGTCCCAAAAGAATTGCGCCGGCTTGGCTACCAAGAAGGAATCGAGCCAATTTGTGATACCCTCAACTGAAGTGAATCGTATTTCAGTGAGTGCGTTCTGCATCGACCGGAACAAATGGTAGTCGGACGGGGCAATGTCTGGGCTATTAGGCGGGTGAAGTAAAATTTCTCATCCACTGTTTTCCAAATATGTTTTGGCCCGTTGAGCAACATACGGCCGAGCGTTATCATGTTGTAAAAATATGGCGTATATTCCGGCCGTTTTTCGGCGATTGCTCTCTTCAAACGAATCAATTGTGTTCGGTAGAGGTCCCCTGTGATCGTCTGGGCCGATTTCAATAGCTCATAATAGATCACACCTTTCTGATCCCACCAAATACAGAGCATTACCTTGGCGCAATTAATATTTTTCTTCGGCGTCGGTTTCGCTGGTTGGCCGGGCTTCACGTATGATATTTTGCGCTTAGGGTTGTCATAATGGATCCATTTTTCATCCCCAGTCACAACCCGATGCAAAAACGACTTCAATTTGTGGCGTTCAAGCAGTAATTCGGCCATGCATTTTCGCCTTTCAACGTCTCTCGGCTTCAGTTCATGGGGAGCCCAATTTCCAAGCTTCTGAATGAATCCGGCTGCTTTTAAACGTTTTGAAATGGCTGCTTGAGTGACTTCCAATGATTTTGCTAGTTCTTCTTGAGTTTGACAGCAATCTTCATCGAGTAATGCCTCTAATTCTTCATCTTCAAACTTTTTTGGCTGTCCTGGACGTTCCTTGTCATCCAAGTCAAAATCTCCACTCTTAAAATGTCGAAACCAGTACTCACACGTTTGTTGCGGTGGAGCATGTTCACCATAAACTTCACACAGCAATTGATGACTTTCAGCTGCTTTTTTCTTCCAATTGAAACAGAAAAGTAATGCTTGCCGCAAATTGCGTTTTGTTGGCACAACAGTTGACATGTTGATGGCTACAAAAAAGTATTGTTTACACTTTAACGAAATGACACATACTGAAAAATAAAGCGCAATAATAACGCTTCACAATGACGTTAGTTAATGTATGACCTGTTGCGATTTTATATCGGTAACGCCATCTCTCAGAAAATCCTTAAAATTAAGTTATAGAACAATATGTATATGCACACTTTTGGGTTTTTTTTTGTAAATACATAAGTACGTGGTTTTATTCACCGGACAGCTTACAAGTTAGTTAAGCCTAACAGTGCCCTAAAGATGTACACCACTGTATTGACTTTGGATATTTCGGTACGTAATTGCTATGACATCTACGACTATTGATGTTAACAAATTTCTACTTTTTGGAATATCGGATGTAAACAAAATATATAACATTGGAACAAGAAAAGTTACATAGTCATAAATTCTTAAACACATTTTATTCATTAATACCAAGTTACAACTATGAACTAATATTTTTCTGTAAATGAGAATGCGCAAGTATTTACTGGAAATACATAAATATATAGTACTGGAAGGCAGCTAACATCTGTTGGCGCTCGGTTAGATTTCTGAAATAAAATCATGAGGTTTTTTCCGTTTAAGGCTTTGGCATAGTAGCGCAGAAAACGCACTAAAACTTTTGAAATCGTTGAATTTTTTCAGTATTTGATTGCTTAGCACAGTTCCACAGAAGTATGCCATAAGCCCACACGAGCTTAAATACTTGGTTAAAAACTAAACCTTTGTTTTGAATGCTTAAATTGTTTTGAATCAGTTGTAATGCAATTAACCTGTTCAATAGTTCCGTGTTTTTCATCAAATCCATGTGTTGATATTATGTCTGACTATTCAAAACGGAGACTTTCAAGACAATATTTCTAATGTTCAATAGTTTGCTGATCTAATTGGTGAATACAATAATATTGCACCAAGTGTTCAAAGAACGGAGATAAAAAAATATGATGCCTGATATTCAAGCAATTCGTCGTCTGGTCGTTCGATTTGGAAATACTGGATCAATCCGAAATCGAAAACTACAATTACACAGCGTCCAACAAGCTGGTCATTAAGAATAATGCAGATATGATGTATAATTTTGAGGAGAGTCATAAAAATTCGAGTGAAATCGCTCAACGCGATTGGACCCTCCTCGGCGGTATCTTCCAAGACCTGGATCAAGGATTTGAAGATGTTCCTCAAAACATTTAGTAGTAGGATTTTTTTTTTGTCGGGACAACTAGCAGGTGCAGCACTCAGACATTAATTAAGTCCATTGTACTACACTCGGATTCCCTTTTAATTTTCTTTAAATCTACCCGATCTCCGAAGAAATCTGAGTAGATCTTGTGGTGCCAAGGAGCCCAGATGGTCGCTTCTTAACACATCAGTGCCAAAGACCTCAAACCTGATTCGAGCGAAGGCGGGGCAGACACACAGGAAGCTGGGCAGAGTACACCGTCTGAGATGCCCACCCTTTCCACGTGCTTTGCCCACAGAAAGTGGCCCGTCATCAGTCCAATCAGCCGTCTGCACTCCCCTCTGCTTATTGACAGAAGGGTTTGCGACAGTCGATCGGACATGACAGCTAACATCAGTTTAGTCCATCTGCAGCCTCTCTCAGCCTGCCAAGCTCGCTTGTGGGGTATAGTAATCCATTTGCTAACCGTGGCTGTGATGGCCGCAGAAGGGAGTGGCAAAACGGGTTCTGGGCCAAAGAAGTTGGCCTCAGAGTCCATCTTAGCTAAGGAGTCAGAGGTCTCGTTGCCCGCGATACCCACGTGTCCCGGGACCCAAGTTAGCATCAGGCTAATATGTCTACCGACATAGTTCAGCCTGGATTTACAGGACTTGACTACCCCTGATGTGGTTGGAGGGCTGTCTAAGGCCATAAACGCAGCTTGGCTGTCGCTGCAGACACATATAGATCTGCCTCTCCATCGTTTTTCCACAACAAAGTTCATCGCTAGTAGTAGCATAGTTTTACGTGGCTTTTGTTTGTCAAGGTAATACTCTAAAGTAGCACTTGATAGCAGGGGCGAATCTCAGTTAAATTTCAAGGCAGAAATAAACTAAGTCCCTTAGAATTTGGAGTTTATAATTATAATGCTTCGCTTGTTCTATTACTTCGCTTTGCCCTCGTTCACTATTAAACCATTTCGCCTTGCTTCTTTAAGCAATTTAGAAAATACTGAAGTAACGGCACGGTTGCTGGGGCCGAATATACATTAATGGCTCTTATAAAATATGGTCCAACCAATTGAGTTCTTCAGTTCGAATAACCCTTCTCCGTCCCCCCTCACACTATATGGAGCCACTTGTCTAAAAGCCTTGTTAAGCAACAAACGGCTCTGAGAGGTCCTTCTCAGTTTTGAAGGATATGCAGATATTGCTCAACGTCATTTAGGGTATAACAAACTTAGAAATCCTTATAAATATGCAACTCTTTTTCAGGCTGCCGAAAGTGGTTTTACCATCTACAAAGATTTGGTTTGTGTCGATTTTTTTAATTATTTTGAATATCTTACATGTGGGCGAGTTATTAGGTTATAAGATTACTGACGCACGAGCTTCAGGCTTTTTTTTTGAATATATTGTATAGGACCGTATATGCGAGATCCATAAAACTAATTCAGTGATTGTTGGCGCACATTGGAGGACCACACTTCTTATGGAATAGGTAGGGTTCGCTTAAATTTCAGCTGACAGGCATCCGACTATATTTAATTACTTATGCGGGAGACCATGGCTCATGTTGCTTGTTGTTCTGTATAAACATTATTACAATTCGGACTTTGCCATTAGCGATTTTGACATCTGGTCTACAATTTCTCCGCGACTACCCCTCCGCTCATTCAAAACGTCTGATAAGTGTTTCCTCCATAACTAAAGCCTGCTCTGGATGTTAGTCACCACATCGCCATCTTTGTTTTAACAGGAAATGAAATATGTACATATATACACTTATAAATACATATACTTATTAGTAGTTATGATTATGGTAGGTGGGCACATCTCGAAATAAAAGTAAATTCCTAAATCATATGTCGTCCCACTGTACATGACGTGTATAACTTGTGTCTTCATTATATTTTTAAATAAAAAAAATTGTTTATACATCTTGAATATGAAACAAGTTGGAAGGCAATAGAAATATAGCAGTTCCGGCTACAAAACAATACAGTACAGTGATCACTGGCGCCCACCATCAGTTGCTCCAGTGCTCTTTTGGGTATCAGACACTTTTGCCAGCGAACATTTGCATAAAAGTCAGATTGTCATGCAAATACATGAACGAGTGTAACTGCGGCAAACAGTAAAAATATTGAAAAGCTTCCCTATTTCAAAGAGGCATGAAGTCGCCATTCCTTTACAGCTACATCTTCGCCGTCAAGTGGCTGTTCCTGCTGGAAGCGGGAATGCGCTCTTTGTCGTGCTAACTAAAGCAAATGTCTTTTAATAAATTTATTTATGCGTCTTACATACTAATAAGCTACTGATTTAAATTGCATTCCATTTTCAACCAGCGACGTAAGTAAACATAATGAAATATGGAAACTATGTAATGTCACTGAAATGCGAAGTACTGAAAACAAGAACAACACAATAACGAGGTTCCTGCCACTTATTCCTATAGGAGCCCACTTAGTTCACTTGTCTTCAATTTACAATGGCGCACAAATCACACAGGCCAGGTGGGTATAGCATTTATTGAAGTAAAACATTAGATGGCGACACTGCATTGATTTATAGACAGACTTTAACCACTATCGCTAGCTGCCTGCCATACATTCGATTGCACTCCAAATGGCTAGGTGGCGGCATTGGCTTTCAGACCAGTTGTACCGCTTTGAAATCAATACCTTATTACCTTATACATATATACGCATATACGTACCAGTTCGGCGCTATGGCTTGATGCTTTACATCGACCAGTTATGGCGGTCGCACCATTTGTACGGTGGTCACGTCTTTGCTATGCATTTCGGTTCAAAAAACAAAACAAAAGACACACAAAACTAAGTGTATCTGATTTACCGTCCTTTGATCAAACGAAAATGTACACTTCATAAATGCGCGTGATAAGTTTCAGGCGAAGAAAAGTACATACATATATACATGCATACGTATACCTAAATACTACCTGCCTATGCGTGCGTCGATGTGTAAGTAAAGACATATGTTCCCTGACTCGAAATCTGTGAAGAAACATTGATAAAATGTATATTTCGGACATTTATGTATGTGTACCATTCGTTTCCCTCCTATTGCTTGCCTAATCGTTTTTTTAATGAATGTGACTAAACAGTTTTTTTTCTTCTTTAAATAATAATCAATATTTCTTTCTTTCATTTCAGCAAGTATTATTCGCTCTAAAGGGTAAGTTCCAGTTGAATAATATGTTGGGTTAAATGACCTTCGAACTGTATAATGAACGAAGGCGAGCTCATATAAGAGTGCCAAGAAAGTAAGTGCTTTAACTTTTACTCAGCATTATTTTGTTCGATTCTGAAACTACTTTGACCTTGAGAAGAAAATGTAATTTAAAGTATAAAGGCAAACGAAATTTTACTTTCGAAATAAAAATGCGTATCCTAAAGGGTTGCTCAAATAAAGGATGCCTTGGGTCAAATGACCTCAGAGAAAGTGTTGAAATATTAATGGTTAAATATAAAATATTAAAAAGTAACATTTCGAAGGCTAAATACCATTCGAAAAACTATTATAGGAAATCGGGATGGAATTGATGGAATTTATCAAACAAAACTTTTGGATTTCTTATGAAATATTGACCAAACTTGATGCTCGTATTGCATCCCACATAGATACTATTGAGATGATATAAAAATCTCGCTAACCTTTTCTATGTTAGGACTAAATTTCCGCCCGTCTGATGACATAAGTTATAACTCTCATTTTCTTTGAGTTTATTTGATTCCAAAATTTACAGTCATCCGAAATCAAATTTTGCTAAAACGTGCGTGAGTATATAAAGTTCGGTTCGGACCGAATTTGGGCTTCCTTACTTGATTTAAATTAAATATTAGACGTACTTATTTTTAATTATCATTTGAGCATCTTTAAGATACCACTGTTTATAAAGAGCATTTAAAGTGTTTTAGTTCTTAAATCTAAAAGAGATCAAACGCAATGACTTTACAAAATTAAGATAAATCTTTTGTAGTGGTTATTATGGTAGCCACAGTTATTTACCAGCTTCACTCATTTTAATTAGAGGTTTACCTACAACAGTAAGTTTTTGTCAAATTATCACTACTACGGACGGACATGCAAATTAGTCGAGTGCCCTCACTGATGATCCACATAGACGTTGGAAATATTTGTTTAGGTTCACAAAACATCATGTCATTAAGGGTGTGTGTATACGCCTTTGTGATTTAAATATGAGATACATATTTATTTATTTCAAGAAAATTTTGGTAACCTTGCTTGGAATTTTAGTTAAATTTTAGCTCTTCTTTTTGATTTAGGAAATCTTTGTTAAATGTTGTTGTTTTTTACGTGAGTACCTGCTGGCGACAGCTTAAACCCACGGTACCCAAAGGCACACGGATCAAAACAATGCGTTGATCAGCGCCCCAAAAATGCAAAAAAGCGCTTAAGGTACCAATTGGCAGTGTGGCATGGACACACTAACCGCCTTGGTAGGGCTCGAGGCCTACCCATACCTCTGCCGTTCTGAAGGTCCCGGCACCTGGTTACAATACAACTCTACATCGAGCCAAAGACTCTACCCGCGCTTTAGGTCTCAACCACAGCCACCACGAAAACCTCCCCGAAGGGCCGTTCTCAAAAACAGGTCAGAGGGAACTCTGAGGGCTCCTGTTCCCCGTGGTACCGAGTTATGGTCTCCGGTAAGACATCGTGCCCGAGGACACTGCCAGTTGAGCACCCATACTACTCAGGCACTGGTAAACCTAGATTTTAGTCGCCTTTTACGACAGGCATACCTTACTTCGGGCATATTCTAACCCCTGCACCGCTGGGGGGGCCAATAAGTAACAATCCGATTCAATAGCGAACTATGTTAGTTAGTTTATTGCGCCATAGCGCACTTCGACCTCTAATGTAGACTTTTTTGTACGGCCGCGAGCTTATAAATACAGGTTTCTAATTAATTTAAGAACTTTATTGGGTTTTTGTGAACTTACTTTAGTCGTGAGAGTTTAGAGAGTTTACACTGAAGCTCAGTCAATCTTACCGACTTCCTCGACCTCCTCTCCTCCATTGCTAGACAGAAACATATATTAATCCTTTTCCAGTTTCACACTTCGACTATGCACATTTCAGAAACTTTTGCATAGTTAAAACACTGCTAAGCATATACCAACCCACAGATTTCTCAAATGCATGCTCTGAAACTAATCAAAATTTGTAAAGATCAACATGAACCCACGTTGATAATATAGATTTTTTAGAAACCAGAAAAAAGTTGCCATAGTTTTGAATTCACTTTTAAACGCACTTTGTCCAGTTTAACATTATCCATTAACATCCATGAACAACAATAAGGGTAGCCAAGCCTTTCTGTAATTGGTATTTCTAGCGTAACTTCCTCAAATGATCTTCTCCGCCGTTTACAAGAATTCTCATTCGAACTCTTTTGCTATTCACCATAGTGATGGCAAAAAGATCATAAATCCTAAAACACTTCTCTTGTTATTTCCATAGTTACCGTGCTGTAGCAGACAGTCCATTCCAAATCTTTATATAACTACCCTGCAGAGAAATTGAGCAGTTCTCAACTAATGAATGTGCTAACTAACTAAGAGCGAACTAACTCCCGCTTATGAAATAACGCATAATTAAATATGATAGTTAAAAAACGGCGATTGTTATATTAAATTTATAAGCCATATATTGAGTTAAAGCACTACAATACACTTATTCTCCAGTTTATACGGTTTGCACATACGTATCAACCTGAAATTTGGCGCAATAGCTCAGGGTTTCTCACAGGGCATAAGTGCATATATTCGTAGAAGTGAGAATGTGCTTCACGTCAGACACACATTTTTAGGTATATGTGTGCGTTGGAGTCCCATCATAATATGCCTAATGGCAACACGGTCTCCCAAGTGCGTATGCGTTCAATGTCAATGGCAAGCGGCTTTATTTGCGGCCTGCTCTTGCTCTCGTCGCTGATCACCAACATGATTGGCTTGCTCATTTTGTTTGCACCTCAGCTCACCTCTTCCCAAGCAGTCAGGTGCCATTGCGCTCAATGGTTCGGAGTGTTGTTGTTACCTACTTATGTCCGCTGTTTCTGCTGTTATAGCAGTTGATGTCGCTGTTTAGTTTTAGTTGTTGTTGTTGCTGCTGTTTCTGACGTTTTATGTAATGTGCTAAAGCGCGCCAACATGTCTTTGACATTGCAGACTTCTGTGTCTATAAAAGTGAGAGTCATTAAGAAATTTTTACTGCTTCTCAAGGTCGTCCGAGGGAATTTTATGTGTGCTTTTATGACCATTTGAACGAGCGTTGGTTATTGCCACCCTCACTACTACCATGGATATGCTTCACTTTTTCTCAGTGAAGCGGTTTTTTCTAAAGTATGAATGCTGACTTTTGTTTATGTCCATACATACATACATTCATGTAGACATTCGAGTTAAATTGTATGGCATTAAAAACCGATAGTACAGCGACACTTATTTTTTTAGTGAACATAAAATCTAGTGGAACGGACTACTCTTTTATACAAACATAGACAAAAAAGTTGTCTTATTTATACCTAACGTTTTCTATACAACCGAACGACATAAATAATATTGCAAAGTAATTATGCGCTATACCTATTTTATTATATTGTAATATAAAGAAATCAAGTACACTTATGCTAAGACTATTGAGGCTTTTTTAAGGTTAAAATTCAAATATAAGCGCGTATATTTAATACAGGCGCGTGCATGGTCATAGTCAAGCCAATGTGGGCTCTAAGTGAGTTAAAACACAAACTACTCAGAAATTTACCTCACTCATTTTTGAGTTAGAGGTGACCTTTGCAAAATAAAATTGCTTAAAGTTGGCAGGGTCTTTAAATTAAATAGGATAGGATCAAGATTTCAGTTTTGTGCATTTTCCGCCTCACAAGTTAGGTATGTGCGGTTTGTTTCAATACCTGAATGACAAAAGCAAAAAACAACAAGGAAGGCGATATTCGGTGCGGCTCAAACTTAACTTATCCGCGTACATTTTAATAAAATTTTATTTGGGCTGTCTGTTAATTTTTGAAAAATCAAGCAAATTCACAGGCAAGGACAGTTATAACGTGTAACATTAGAGGGACGACGGAAATTTAGGCTTAATATTTGTAAGTATAACAAGTGGGCGTGTCTTTTATCTGATATCAATAATATTTTCGTATTTAAAATAGATGCAGTCCAGTAAGTGTGCCAAGTTTTGGCGAGTTTCATTAAGTCAGTAACTCATACATTTACCTAAAAATGGCACTGGCGCCGAACATGTTTTTCTTTTGTTGTTTGTCAAATTTGAGTAATTTCGTTTCGTTTGTATGTTAAGTATCGTGTTTTTTTATTTTTAGTTTGCTTAATTATCGTTATATGAAAGTGGGCGGGTTATTTATGTATGTATTTCGCTCCTATTCAATACCAAACTACCCCGGCAAAAAGTGAAATGTGTGCCAAGTTTATTTGAAATATATTTAGCAAAAAGCTATATCGACTCTTCTACTCATTCTGAGCATTATTCATCTCAATTATTTTCTGCTTATGCAAACAACCGTGAACAAAGTTGTGATACTCTTAGATTAGATTAGATTTGTGGGGGGTTGGACAAGTCCGAGCACTCAGTCAGGAGACTATTGTACTATTTACATCCGGATAGATTTCAGCCGAAAGAATAGAGTTAGAAAAGATAAAAAGTGGGTGGTAAGGCGAATAAATTAGTTTGAGATCACTCTTACACAAATCTCTTGGATTCATTTATGAATCTTCAAAGATCCGGAAGAGGAAGATTATGAAATTTATCCATACTCAGCATATCGCAACCCAATATACTAAATCTGATTCTGGAAAACGCCGGACAGCTAATCAGAGCAGCCATATGCTGACCACAGACGTTGTGCCCTGTGATTACACCCACCAGTACTCTCAGCTCCTTTCTGCTGAGTTTTAGGAGAAAGGTCGCTAATTTCCTGTTTGGTTCATTCGCAAAACACTTGGCTACTCTGCA
Organism: Anastrepha ludens; assembly: GCF_028408465.1. Classification (NCBI taxonomy): domain Eukaryota; kingdom Metazoa; phylum Arthropoda; class Insecta; order Diptera; family Tephritidae; genus Anastrepha; species Anastrepha ludens. The sequence goes on from NC_071498.1 coordinate 77,381,665, forward strand.
CGAGTTCAACCCATACCAACGTCCTTTATGGGTAGACCTCCTGAAGCCGTCAATCCGTAGTTGGATCAATGCGGAACTGACACCGAGAAAGATTTCAGGGCCTAGTGGCGTACTTGCGGAGCCTTCATTAGCCAATTTATTAGCTAACTCGTTCCCTGTAATGCCATAATGTCCAGGCACCCAAATAAGACTAACTTTGGTTTGTTTTGCAACACTCTTCAGTTTTGTGTTACATTCACCGACTAACTTCGAAGAGCAGCGTGGGTTAGCAAGGGCTTTCACTGCAGCTTGACTGTCACTATAAATTTCAATACTGTTGCCCCGCCACTTTGTCTCAATTAGCCAGTACGCCACATTCAAGATGGCATAGACTTTCGTAAGGAATACGGTGGCCATCTGCCCTGTGGCATAGGATTACTTAGTGTCTTCGTCTAAGTACCATCCAGATCTGCTACCATCACTGGTTTTGGATCCGTTGGTGTAGAAAGTGTGTTGATATCTCGTTAATAGGTTCTCTGGACTTAACCATTGATGTCTATCTGGTATCAAAACATCATACTTCCTACCGAAGCCAGCGACAGGCACCCGATTGTCCACCGGCATCGAGAACAGTGTGCACCGCTCTGACAGCCGGTGGTATATCTGACAGTGGCCAGTGCTTTCTTCATTTCCCCAGACTCCGTTTAGTATGAGCCTGTACGCCGCCTTCATTGCTTCCTTTCGAATTTGAAGATCTAGTTGTTGCAAGTTCAGAATGGCATTAAGGTGCTCACCAGATGTCGTACTCATGGCACCTGTGATACCCAAGCACAGCCTGTTTGGGGGTTTTACTCTGGAATTAACCATTTTGGCTTTCCACCATACTACAGAGGCCTATGTAATAATGGGTCCAATCAGGGTGATGTAGAGCCAGTGTACTATCGCGGTCTTAGACCCCATGTCTTGCCAAGAGCTCTCTTACACTGCCAGAAGACTTTTAGTGTTCGAGAGACCTCCTGCTCGACGTGCTTCTTCCAGGTAAGCTTACTATCTAGGATTACTCCTAAGTATTTAAGTATTCAGAAGACAGTTGCAGTGTTACCCCATTCAATGTGGGTAGTAACAGGCCTTCCCTATTGCGTTTCCTAGTGAAAAGCACTAAGGTATTTTTTGTAGGATTCACCGAAAGACCATGCGATTCGCACCAATACTCAATCTTATTTTTTGTTGCATATAGCTTTAAGTGATCATCATGAGATAAATACGTACACATCGTCTACGTGGGCTTGGATGTGTCCAATTTCCTGCGGATCATTAAGAAGAGAGTCCACCACGAAGCACTAAAGTAAGGGAGAGAGTGCACCGCTTTGTGGGCAACCCTTCTTAACCTCAACCCTGACTCCTTCATCGCTTCCTCTATCCATGGTAAGCAGTCTTTTGGATGGCATAGAATGAATCCATCTGACAATGATTTCTTCTACTCCATAACTTCTGATAGAATAGCACACAGATTCAAAGGTAGCATTGTCGAAAGATCCTTCAATGTCCAGAAACACATCAAGAGTGTACTCTCCCGTTTCCAGCACTTTTTCGATTAAACTAACTCACTCGTGCAGAGCCGATTCGCAAGATTTCCCACTTTGATAAGCATGCTGTCCGACGATGAGAGGGTTTCGACTTAGAACCCTCGTCCTAATGTGCTTCTCCACCATACATTCCAGACCCTTAAGCGTAAACGATGGCAGGCTTATAGGTCTGAATCTTTTTGGTAAAGCGTAGCTTCCTTGCCTGGCTTTGGGACAAATTCAACTTTCATCAAACGCCACAATTGGGGAACATAATCATGCGCAAGAAATGCCGTAAAGTTTCTCTTCAGAGCCGTCATTAATTGTTCTCCGCTCCGCTTGAGCATGATTGAGTAAATGTCATCGGATCCTGCGGACTTAAAGTTTTGGAATGACGAGAAGGTGAACCTTATCGTTTCCTCGTTAACTATCCTGAATGCAATAAGCCAATCACGTTTGCTGGTAATTATATTGACGTGATCAGATTGATCGATAGAGCTTTGACCAACAACATTCCTGGAGCCAGGGAAATGTGTTGAAAAGAGAACATCGTACACTTCTGATTTTAAGTCCGTATAAGTACCATCCGGTTTGAGCAGTGAGTCCAGTCTAGCCATTCCGTCTATTTTTAGGGATTTGCATAACCTCGCTGAACTCTTCCGTTCCTGCAGTTCACTGCAGAAGGTTCTATAGCATAGGGCCTGACAAGGATGCACCGTCCAATAGATGTCCATCCTCAACCAGTAGCTTGCTTCCTCCAGGGCCATGATTTTCAGCCATCGGTGGTGAATGAGTTTTGGGCCTGCACATACGATGCCCAAGCCTCTGGAGGACCAGCGGTAGGATTACCATAAGTGTGGGTACCCCGTATAGAGAAGTCGTGGTTTCTACTCATTTTCCATTGGGTGACCCTATTTATTACTCTTCAAGGGAGTCACTGTTGAAGAGAAGCCCGTTATCGACAGTTCATGTCTAGATCCGTAGTGTTCTATTTTAACCCAGTAATCACTCTATTTGTGATCTGATCTGAGCAAGGGATCTTACTGAGTTAAGGAGCAGGGTCCTCTTACGCTGGTCTTGGCTTCGTAGAGGCTATTGAGTTGGAGAAACCCTCTGCATTGCGCGTATCTACGCCCGAAAGACTCACACAGTGAGAACAAAACTCTTAACCCACTTAACACTTAACTTAAGTTGTGATACTCTTGGCCACAAGTACGCGGGTATAAACAATGGATATGTAAGAAATAGGGATTCTGAATTAGCCGATGAAAGTTTTTACTCTCGGTATCAATTCGACGAAGCCACTGATGAGTTAATAAATCATGTTCTTTCTTCCCCGTCATGTTTCAGCTCCAAATTTATTAGTACAGTTCAACTGATTTATGTTTATTAAAAAGACGATGCACACAGGTTTTGAATTTCAAGTAAAAAATCTACATCATTTTTGAATCCTTTCTTAGAAGAAAATCATCTGCATCTTCAAATTTCTTTTTAATTTTTTTTTTAATTATTAGGTTAGATTAGCCTGGTTTTAATTATTAACTTAACAAAAAAAAAAACGGGTTTAAAATATATTACAACTATATTCCCCTCATGAGCGAAGTGGTATTTTTACAATAATTTACAGTTAATACGCGCCATAAGATTTATGATAAAGAGACTGGCAGATTGGCAACGATAAAGTTAAAAAATTAAACATGTTTATCATAAAAAGCAAATTTAAATATATGAAAATTAAAGGTAAGCTCAGCCTAAGCTTATAAATGCTGTATGCTTTGCATTGTTCTTAATTTTAAATAAATTTATGATTCCTAAATTGTTTTTATAATTTGAAGCGGTTCATTACTGATTATTTCGGAAAGCAACTGCAAAGTAGGTAAAATATGCGTGTACCTGTGAGCTTCAGTGCAAAGAAAGGCTTTACTGTCCATTTTATTTAATTTGATTTTATTTTAGTTGTGAACAATTCAATGATACTTACTATGGTACTATTCTATAATATTGTACTTAGTAGGAAAATAAGAAGTACTAATATCCACATTTGTGCAAATCGTATACAAATTAGAAAATTTGCTGGATAAAATACCGTCGATGGATTTTCTGCCTTGCATCGCACATAAGCGAAGGTTGAAAACAGCTTTCTGAAACTGCTTTCTGACTGTTCACATAGGTAGGTAGGTGGGGTGGCTGTCATAAAGACACACTTAGACCTTTCGCAGGTCCCTTGTGATACCACTGGAGCTTATCCTTCCTCTACGTGTTCCTTTTCAAACCATCCGGTAGCTTTAATAAACGAGCAGAGCTTCGTTAGTTTTAGATGGGCTATGTCCGCTACTTCGGTTAGAAATGCTGTATCAAGAGTGCGCAGCCTTCTCATAGCTAGGCTTTCACACTCACATAAAAGGTGTCTGACTGTTTCCTCTTCTTCAGCTTCTACAGAAATCGAAGTGCGCGAGTCCTAACCTTCTGGCGTGGCTGCCTATTAAACAATGACCAGTTAATACATCTATCATTTTTCTTATAGCTTCTCTGTTAAATCTTAGCAAGATCTTCGATCGACCGCTGTTCCAGTTCGGCCATATCTGCCTGCTTAGTTCGCATGTTGTGAGGTTTTGCCAGCTTGTATTTACCTTTTTGATGGTTTCCCTGTCTATAAGTAATTTACAAGTGGCTATGGGTATGGGTATCAGCGCCTTACCCGGTTCGAGATCGAGCGTTGTGACTATTCACATAAGAAAGTGTTGAAATAGTTGAAAAAGTACTTTTCTTGCCATGTGTCACTACATCATTATAAGCAACGCACCTCTATAATTGCTTACTTCTTATTCTTTTTAAAAAACCACTTACCTAACATTAAAAATTGCATTTGTGCCAAATGAGTAAAATAACAAGAAGCTGTTCGCATACATTTTCCCAAATTCAACAAACTTCTCATCAGATATCTACTTATTGAAATCTTCTCTTTCTTCCGCTGCCCACTTTCTCCTCGCGTGGTGCAAACCAATTTAACATTTCAATGAAAATATATTTCAGCTACTAGTGTTACTTGCAGAGAAGTTGTGAATGAGACAGTATTTGTAAAAAAAACGAATAACTTGGTACGTCTTTTTTGAAATTTCATCCGATTTCCACAAGGTTTCCAATTCCATTTAATTTATGCTTGCGAACCGAACGCTGTTTGTTCCTCCTCGCCGAACCAGTTGAGATTTTATTTAGATGAAAATAAATATTCGCAGACTTTGCAAGCACTGCGCAATGAGGGTAATTCGAAGGTGTGGATTACAATTTTGTTGGGATACGTTTTTCTAAAAAACAAAAATCCACACGAAATGCAATTTAGAGAAGCAAAATATAAAAACCACAATAATACCAACAGCGAGGTTCAACAACAATCAGTGGCGACTGCCCTATTCTGTGAAAGGGTGGCGATTCGTGCGATTGCTGCACGTGCGGCTGCTTCAAATTGAACGTATTTGTAAATAGCAATCGTCTAACCAGTCCGTCAGTCAGTCAACCGAACAACTAACAAGCAAGCTACTAAATTGATTGGAGGTGGAGTCTCTGGCAAATGTTGCCATTCACATCTTCACATCAAAATATTCGCATTCACATTTGGTTTTTGGCTATTCTCATGAATTTTCAAGTAGCCGACAAAGTGATTTTTCAATCTTTCCTCTGTAATTGAAGAAAATATCTTAGCAAAACATTCTCGAACGCATGAAGGTGCTCGCATTGAAAAGAGCATACCAGAATTTATGATTATGTGGGCTTCGGCTAACCTCTCTCCACTTTCGCACCATCTGCAATAAGTAGTTTGTACGTTTCGATAAGGCAATTCCCAGTCTTAATTTTAAATGCATGAGTAACTTACATTGCTTTAAATATATTTGGAAGTTAATATCTTGTTATTAGACAACATCTAAACTATTCGTACATATATTTGTATATATCCGGTCGTCAAGGCCTAGGTTCGATACCCACCGTCGATATGAAATTTTTTCTAACAGCGTTCGCCTCTCGAGTGCATTTCTATCATAAGAAAGATTCTAAAAAGCTACCTGGCGCTTGGAGGCGACACAAAACCAAAAGTCTATACATTTTTTGCAGTAAATGCACGACCAATGAATTCTAAGCTATGCGCCTAGATACTTAGAAGTGATGGAGTCGTGGCAAATCATTTTTTTTTTCGGGCATGCTGCATCGGACAGAGTGAAGTTTTGTAAAAGTTCTTGCTGTAACAAGAAAAATTAAAGAACTACATTTTATTTGCCACAGTTAGCTGAAAATAATAAAATAAAAGCAATTTAAGCAATATATTTTAAACAATTCCGTTACACATAGTTTTCATGCTTTTATTCCTTTTGAAAATGATAAAGTTAAATAGAAAAACGTTTCTGGTTTCGACAATAGATTATCCTACTTGTTTTGGATTTTGTTTCCAATTTTCAATATTTCTTCAATACAATAATTTTATATCGCATGTGGGCTAGACCTACTAGGAATATCCTGTGAAAAAATAAATAAAGCGCGCCGAGTATGTCATACCTCCCATGTGGTGCGGATATGGTAATTAAATGTATTGAAAAACCATTTTCTTGTTTTAATCTACACACTAAATCAGCAAAGTATCATTTGAATATCAGAGTGTTTTTTAAAAGTTTTAAAAGCCTGCACGCACTACCACACAAGCCAACTTGACCGAAATTTCAAAAACTAATTCTTCGAAAAATCAATAAATGCATTGTCAACATTTATTACAGACACATAGAACTTTAGTGCACATTTGTTTTAATAACTTTTTATATACAAATATTTACTTTAATATATTTTTCTAAAAAGTAAGTGAAGCCATTTTTAAAAAATATAGTAACAATTTTTTTCATTCTCTACAATTATTCTTAGTAACAGTTTTTTCTGGGATCAATAGTTTTCGAAATACAAATCCCTGAAAAAAAGATTACTTAAACGTTTGATAAGCAATGATTCGAAAACATTTTAATTTTGCTAAACCCTTTGACAGACCCAACAACAAGAAAAATTACTAAGTAGTAACAAAATCTGAAATTTAGAAATTCGCGGACATATGGAACGCCTCGAATAAAATCAAATATTTATGAAAAACAAAAAAGTTTCAAAAGGGAAAAGAAATATGATAAATCACCGTACTCGAACTCGACCTAAGTTTTAGAAGATAGATGCCACGTTTAGTATTAATGTCAAATTGTTAATAATAGTAAAGATAGTAAATAATAAAAGAATTTGTTTCATTTTGCTTGTGCTACATTATCACTTTTTCAGTTCAATATACTTGAAATTGTGAGAATTTGTATTTCGTTCCCAAAATATTTTTCACTTAACAATTTATAGAGCTGCAGCAAGAGTTAGCTGTAAGAGAAGCTGTAAAGTCAAAATGTGATTCCGATTCACTATCCCGCTATTTCATGGTTATTTCATGCCAGTTTCCATTATTAAATCGTAAAATACAGAACTTTTATATGGAATTCGCAAAGGTGATTCTTTTTTTACATATTATATATAAATACGCACATTCGGTTAAATACCCTGCAGTGAAACACCAAACATAGTCCGAAAAAACAATAGTTTTCAATTAGAATTTCCTGACTAAAATCGAACTAGTCTGAAAAAGACCATATTTACACCTTTACAAAACATTTTATTTGACTTCAATCTCTTAATTTATTTTTGGTATGGGGCGGCCGCCGTAGCCGAATGGGTTGGTGCGTGACTACCATTCGGAGTTACCAGAGAGGACGTGGGTTCGAATCTCGGTGAATCACCAAAAAAACTTTTCTAATAGCGGTCGCCACTCGGCAGGCAATGGCAAACCTCGGCTTGTATTTCTGTTACGAAAAAGCTCCTCATAAAAATATTTGCCGTTCGGAGTCGGCTTGAAACTGTACGTCACTCCATTTGTGAAACATCATCAAGACGCACGCCACAAACAGGAGGAGCTCGGCCAAACACCTAACAGAAGTGTACGCGCCAATTATATATATTATATTAGGTCGGGTCGATTTGTGGGGAGGCAAAAAAATCGCCCATTGCTCTGTGAAAATCATATTCTAGGGATCAAAATAAGAAACTTTGCCGGAGGAACCATACCTCTAAAACGAATTCTGATGTCCCCCAATTTGGGTCGAACTTTTTAGTTTCTTTTCTCATGTAAAGGCCAAAAATGGTGATATTTTGAAATGATTTTATGGGGAACCCCCCAGGGGAGTTCCAGGGGTGTGCCACTGGCATGGGTGGATCGGCCGTCCAAAGTTAGTGGGGGTCGGTCAAACATTTGGACTCGATTGGAGCACTCTAAATGGGTCAAAGTGGGATTTTTCGTTCGACCCAAATTGGGGGACATCAGAATTCGGGGACATCAGATGTGGTTCCTTCGGCAAAGTTTCTTATTTTGATGCCTAGAATACGATTTTCACAGAGCAATGAGCGATTTTTAAATCGACCCGCCCTAATATATATATATATATATATATATATATATATAATACAATTTTATGAAAAACGATTTTACTCAATCATTGGACGGATAACAGTTTCAAAATATTTATATATTTAATTTTACTTGCTATCTGTGCTTAGAAAATGTAAAACTAATATTATTAAATAAAACTATAGTTTTTTAAATTATATTTAGTGAAAAAGATTTTATTGTGTATTCATGAATTGATTTTATTTTTTAATTGCTCCTTTTAATTTCATATTAATGGTTTTGGTCCATAATTGGATTATTCTGAACTAGCATGAGGCTGGTATATTTCTGACCGAAATCTGATTGACATCTCACAGGACATCGTCATGTAAAAAATGCCAGTTTCTTATATTAAAAAAAGATAGTTAGATAGATACCTGAGTAGTTGAATCTGCGGCTCTTATTAGTTCTAAGGCAGTCTAAAATTAGTGGTTTGGGTGACAGGGTGTCTATGTATTTTTACCAAAAACTCACATTGCTGCAACCAGCAGACAAATGTAATTTCCATATTCGAGCTTGGAATGACAAACAACGTCTTTTCTTTCAAACTATGAACCAACGATCCGCAACGTTAATTGTCCAATACAACATTTTTCTTTCATTTCGCGTACAGTACCTCCATCACCACTTTAAACTATTTCAAACGTGCTTAGAATTGAAGTATAATATAACTTTGTGCAAATCTAAACTCACGTAGATAAACTCGTGAAAAAAAATATAAAAAATTCAACACATTCAATACAGCAACAATAATTGCAAAACTTAGTGAAATGAAACCTGAACATTCGAAGCATATCCATACGTACGTATGTATATGAATATTTTGTAAGAAGTAATTTACAATTTTTGATTATTCCCCATTTCTCTAAAACATTCTTTTTCCTTATCGACTGAAATTTCTAATCCATTTTAATAACGCTCGTTAGCCATTCGAACTTTTTTAATCTTAGAAAACTATATCCGTGTATCGGCTACTGAAAGCAAGCAATCACTACTTAAGGGTGTTTCGTACAAGTCTTTTGTAATTTTGTGGTATCGACAGAGAACTTTCAATGCTTTGTTCAGAAATGCAGAAAGGGAAGAAAGGACGGATATTTCCCAATTGTTCATATTTTGGTAATGAATAATCATCATTGGCATATAGGAACTTTTTATAGTTTTGGTTATGATAACAACTGATATTTTATTTGAAATTGAATATAGAATTTTATTCGCCTATTTCAAAAAAACTAAAAAATTGATTGAGATTATCAATATTTTTCTTACCACCTAAATACATACATACAGGGGCGGATCCAAGGGGGGAAATAGGGGAATTTCGTGTGCTTATTAAGCCGATACACCCTTAGAAACCCACTGTTTCGACTGTTGTTTGGTCTCTGGTGTGTGGTGATGGATCCATGTTTCGTCTACAGTTACAAAACGGCGCAAAAACTCCTCCATATTGCGATTAAACAACGCCAAACCTTCCTGTGAAGTTGTTACACGATTGCGTTTGTGGTCGACTGTGAATTACTGGGTAGTCTGATAAAGGTAGCTGTAAAACACAAACTAACTCACGCAGCACGTTCAAATTTTGACAGGAGTCAACTGACTGATGCCTGTTGACAGGAGCAGTATTTCTTTTTCAGTAAAGAGGTCAGTAATACAAAAAGTCACGGACTTATTGACCCGCCCTCGTAAGTTATAAATAGTTTCGGATACAATGATTTTAGTCCACGCATTATGAAATGTATAAGTTCGTTTAAATTTTGTACCTTGATTTCTAGAACAGCTAACCTATTCAATAAATAACGCCCAAGCCTTGGCATCCAAGTGGTTGCTTTATCAGCTTAGGCATACACTTGCGCTCAGACAATTGTGATCAGTTTACCTTTTTACAGTACTCGCAATACATTTCATGCTGTAATTTTTTCGTTGGTCGCTAATTTTGTAAAAATTAGGCATATAAATCAAAGTTCTGAACTTGGTACAAAATTAAAAGCAAAATTAACAATTTAAAAGGTTTTTTTTATCAAAATGCTGAACTTTTCAATTAGAATCTTTAAACACTTTTTAGGTATGCTATTTTATGGCTCATTCAATTTTGGTATAAAAAGTTGTAAATATGAAGACGTTCGGGATAATGGGTATTTTTTCCATATTATAAAACATACATATTTTCGAAGGTATTTTAAATAGAAGAAAACGTTCAACATGCTACGCAAAAAGGGGGAAAAATTCAGAACAATGCATTTTTGACCTACTTTAGGCTTAGACTTCATTATACTTAAATTTAATGGCCTAAAAAACTGCTTGCTCAGCAGCTTTGCACAGATTCTGATTGAACATTTCAAATATTTATGACAACTGTTTAAAATATGTTAAATTTTTTTGAATTTTTTACGCAATGAAATTTTGATTAAGCAATAAACCTTATTCTTAGAATTAAACTTCATTATGTGAGCACAAGTAGCAGAAGTTCGCACCAATAAAGAGATGATTTCACACGTCATATCGCTTGTTGCTTTATCTTGTTAGATGTGCAAAAGGTGGCCGACCACTTAGCTCTGGCGCTCTCCATTGCCGATCATTTAGGCCTTAATTTTGAAATTGTATGGACCAATAATGTTTCTGGCACACACATCATAGAAACCGTTATTTTTTTGATATTGAGCCAAAAATGATCCTCATTGCGAATTAAGGTGAAGAGATTTGCATATTTGATATCTAGGAAATTTCAAAAATTTGGCGATGCCCAAGTAAAAAATAAAATAGAAATATCAAAAATGCGTATTTGTATCGAAAAGTTATGATGGTAACTAATAAAAGACTTGTCGAAATATGAATTTATGTGCATTTTAAGTTAAGATGTAATGCAGAATTATAAGGGAGCTGAAATACTCTTACTTTTCAAATCTCCAAATTAATATTTTCAAGGTGACTGTTGAACTTGTTGAATTCCACGCCAAACGTTTTTCTCAATTTCTCTAAAGCAATTGAAAGAATGATTACACAAATGTCTACAACAAAGTTGCAAGTATATTGAACGAATCAAAAGGTAGCTTGAAATCTGCTCTTCAGTGCTCTTAGTATTGTGAACACCATGGAGTCGCGCTTACATTTGAAACAAAAAAAAAAAATCTATTTGTATTTTGAAAATCTGTTGAAATATGATTAAGAAGAGCATGCAAAAATTAAAACTTGTTAACCGGTGTTATCAACCAGCACAGAACTAAAAATTTCATCAAATACTCATCAAACAAAAATGGTGGTAGTTTCTAAACTGAGTGCATGCCCAACTAAAATGATGGAATTTGGTTCGTTGACACATTGAGACTATGACAAGTCAATGCCTTCCTTCATTACCGGCTGATAAATGACTCCATTCCCACCTAAAATTGCATGAATTTGCACTTATCGTTGTCTATAGATAAGTGAATATCTATATAATGTAGATATACTAAGTTAAAACGCAGAAGTTACTCTCTAAATTTGTGAAAATTCGTGATTCGCATAACTTTGACAAATCATAATGGAAAAGTTTTCGCTTCCATCCATGGCATTTATCAGAACAACATTTCACTCTGGTACAGCGTTACGTAGATACATGAACTTACTTTCTCTGCGATTGTTAGTTGGCACTTGAGTGGGTGGCTTGTTGAATGTCGATGCGCTTTAATATGCAAATTTGGCTTTAATGGATGCGGGGTCGCGCCCATTCAGACTCCTGCCATTTAATTTTACACGCATTCATTCACTAACGCTCCGAGGAATTAAAATGTTCAACTCAGTTGAATGCGCTTCTCATCATCTGACGTCTGCCGCACATGTCTCAACGCGTCTCCAATGCTCCCATTTTGCATCATAATAATGACGTGCTTCGTAAATTTTTGCCAAAACTTCAAAATTGTATATTCAACTTAACCGCGCGATTTATTCCCGTAGTGGTTGCACATTGGGCCAACTAATCCGACACCCTGATGGAATTTTTAATCGCATTGGGCAGGGTGTGCCCCAGACAAGTCATTCTTTCTTTTATATATGTGCATGTATGTATACGCATACATACTTTTGAACGGCATATATCCACACATACATGCATACGCGATGGCACTGTTGTTGATCTGATGTGTTTTTATGCCCGTGCACATTCATGCACTAGGGTACTATAACATTGTGTAAATAACGATTCTTTCTTACAGCATAACTAAACCAAGTAGACATAAGCATACACAATTTTCAGAATGTATGAAAGTGGTAAAAATCGGACGTTGTATTTTGTATACCTGTTATGAAGCAATGGGTTCTTAAACGAACCCACTTTGCACATAAAATGCAAAAAAAAAATGAATATTTGCAAAAGTTTTAAAAATTTACACATCAAATTCAGTCAAACTTTAGTATAAAATAATCTGGCCTTATTCCAGCATGACGTTCAAATTAATAAAAATAAAGTACCGACAAATAAACTCAAATTCTACTTATATATAAAAATATCATATCATCTAAAATATTAATTTTAATCACTAATTATTAGTTTGGGGAAAAAGAAACCCGTTTTTTCGGTAGGTAGCTTTAGTGATCGATATCTCGTAAAATATCGATCAACAAAAAATATTTAAGAGTGGAAATAAAAACGATGTTAGCAATTACCGACCGATTTCGAAGCTTTCGTCTGTCTCAAAACTTTTGAAGATAACAGTGAATTATAAGTTATATTTTGCTGTCAAAGGCCTAATATCTACCAACCAGCATGGTTTCGTTGCAAGTCGCTCCACTATCACTAATTTGTGTATTTTCAATAATTACTGCATTTCAGGCTTCCAGAACAGATCTCAAGTTGATACAATTTATACAGACTTCTCTAAAGCGTTTGACAAAGTATCGCACCGAATATTATTGTCGAAGCTTGCATCATTGAGTATACACTCCACGTTTTTGTCGTGGATCAAATCATATTTGTCCAACAGGCACTGCGTTGTAGCCGTTGATAATACGACATCCCGTGCATTTATTGCGCTCTCTGGTGTCCCACAGGGAAGTATTCTAGGACCCCTTCTCGTTATACTCTTTATTAACGATATTGGTTCTTGCTTTTCGTTTGCAGAACACTTGTTGTATGCTGATGATCTTAAAATATTTGCGGTGATTAACAGTTTTAGGGACTCTGAAAAGTTGTTAACCGACTTGCACAATGTTCGGAACTGGTGCTATTTAAAGCGTTTGTCACTAAATATAAGCAAATGATTTCACGTAAAATATGCTAAATCAAACAATACTTTGCATACTTCGTATAGTATTGCTGGCTTACCTTTGCAATTCGTTGAGGAAATTAAAGACTTAGGCGTTATTTTCGACTCTAAGCTGAATTTCACCAGCCATGTTAATCACGATAATCAGACGATCATATGCGATGCTAGCATTCGTACGCCGAAATTGTTCTGCATTTACCAACCCACACATTCTCAAAACATTGTATTGTGCTTTTGTTCGATCAAAATTAGAGTATGCCACTGTTATTTGGAGACCGTACCAAATAGGTCTGTCTAATCGGATTGAGAGAGTTCAGAAAGTCTTTCTTCGTTTTGCGCTCCGATCTTTAAACTTTTCTGAACCTGTACCATCGTACCGCTCTCGATGTTTATTGATTGACTTAAAACCACTTGATAGCAGATGATCTATCCTATCGTGCTCATTTATTATTCGTATCATTTCTGGATCTCTTGATTGTCCTTCCCTATTAAGTAAAATTCAATTTAATATACCCAATATGAGGCTCCGACAGTACGAAACCTTTAAAACTGGCTTCTCGAGACCCAACTATGGGGTAAATGCTCCGATTCCTAGGGCATGTGCAGATTTAAATATGTTTTTCAATTCTTCTGGTGCTGATTTTACATGGCCGTATGGCATCTTAGTCAATCATCTTAAATCGTTCTTTTCTTAGTAACTACTTAACTATTGTACATTAGCTTAATATAGTCTGTTAGAATGTATCCATTCAAAAACAATAAATAAATAAATAAAAAATAAATAAATAAAAATAAATAAAAAAAGTTTAAGTTCATCTTCGTTCTCACATTTCACTCTAAAAAAATCTTTTGCTGTTTTTTGTTAGTTCCACTCAGATAAGTTACAGAAAATGTTGATAATGTCGAAAATGTCGATAAAATCACCGAAATAATCGAAGTTGACCGACATGTCAGTAGTCGTAGCATCACCCAGGAGCTAAAGATCGACCATAAAACAGTTTTAAACCATTTGCACAAAAATTTTACGCAAACATAATGGATTTCTTTTTCCCCAAACTAACATATACTACTTGCCTTTCCAACACTTCTACGTATTTCCGATAATACGATAACGCCATAATTAAAAAAAGAACGATGTGGCCTAAATTAAAAAATGTTGTTCATTTTATAGTCATGGCTTAGAAGGATATTTTGATGAGCTTCAGGCGGCATTAAATCTGTCGTATGAAATAGTGTGTATTATGAAGTGCGAGGAGAGGCCAAAATTAGCTGGGAGGCAATTAGATACACTGCCGAAAATACATATTTAATTTTTTAACTATTCCAGCAACTTTTCCCATAACAACTTGCGAGAATGAAAGATCATTTTTACTACTTCGTCTGTAATATTACAAGAGCAGTTAAGCGGGTCAGCACATCTTTATATCTATAGGGAATTAATTCTCACAATGGGAAGAATTCTAGAAAAACTTTTTTCTTGAAATATCTCCATTTATTCTATTGTGATTTTGATTTAATTTGCTGTAATTAAAAAAATGTTTTATTTTAAATTTTTCTTTTAGAACATTGAACGCGATTTTTATTTCCTTTCTTCCTATATGTATTAACTATTGTAAGAAATCCTATAACTATTTACGTTTAAAATATATTTGTTTTTATGAAGAGCACTTTATACAAAACTCACCTTTGAAAAAATTGTAGTGCTGAAATGCAAAAATGGTGCCAAAAAAAAAAATTACTAAAACCAGGAGTAAGGCTAATAAAGCAATATCACCGACATGTCAGCAAAACCTGCGTTGGGTATACTCATAAAGTTCGATTACGCCCGAGCTTAAACACTTATTTTTGTTATTGTCGATTTGGTGGTGGTTTTTGTACGTTGAACTCACCGGTGGTGGCCATGTCGCTACGTCTAAGCGTTATACTTCGCATTGCTTGCTAGAGTCTCCTATAGCTCTATACTTCCACTCCACCCCTGTGGAAGTCGAAATTGAGCATCGTTTGTTTTCGCTTTCAGTCAGTTGTTTTGTAAGCGTGTGCCATTTGCGCCAACGGCTGCCATTATTTACACAATTGCCTTGCAGCAGCAGTCCCATCCCTTAGCATATCCTGGCACAGATGTGACTGTTACCGTTGTTCTTGTGCTATGCTGTGCCATACTGTCATTGTTGTCGAAACTCTTTCATTTCATATCGCTTTAGTTCGTTGTAGTTAATTCAATTTCGTTGCATTACGCTTCATATCAGCTTTTTGATGAAATGTTTTCGTTTTCATTGAGGTCTTTTTGCTCTGCGTCATTTCTAAAAAAAAAAAACTATAATTCCGGATTTGTTAAACGTATGAACTTTTTGTTGTATATTCATATTACTCGCAGCACTGGACCGACTCACGTCACATTCATTTGCCTTAAATATATATATGAACTTCACCTCATATCATCCATTTCATCGATGCTGCTAAGCTATTTTCTTGTTTTGTCATAAGCATTTCATTCTTTCCTCGGTTGTTGTGTTCTCGTTTTTTTACAGTTGTTTGAACGAATATCTGTGCTTGCTTGACAGCAAAAATACTTCGCTTCATTAATTAACTAAAATAGTCACAATGGGGTTTGCACGTTACAACAATAAATAATTTATCCAAATTTCTGTCTGGGATTTTGTCACTTCCCTTCCATTCTCTCTGTGCTATTCACGACTCAACCAACTGTCTGAATATATGTATACATAAGTAAATGGTCATGTTGGTATTAGCTCGTTGCTTTGTTGAAATATCTGTTAAGCTAAGATGAATGAAGAACATCGTTTTTACATTATTACCACAAACCCACTGCGTGCTATCCAACTAAAGGCCAAAGTGCTGTGCATGTTTTAGAATTCGGAAACAAATGCAAAAAGTGATATATGTAAATACGAACTATTTTCTTCCTTCGGATGAATGAATTGAGTACATCACTTCTTAGTCCGGTAGCTGATATAAATTAGAATGTAACAACATTTATCAATTTAATCTGTTTTTTTTTGTTTTTATCTTAAGTACAATAAATAATTCAAGCAAGTGGGATGAGCGACCTACATATTTTCTTACTAATGAAGCAACCGCCGTAGCCGAATGGGTTGGTGCGTGATTACCATACGGAATTCTCAGAGAGAACGTCGGTTCGAATCTCGGTGAAAACACCAAAATTAAGAAAAACATTTTTCTAATAGCGGTCGCCCCTCGGCAGGCAATGGCAAACCTCCGAGTGTATTTCTGCCATGAAAAAGCTCCTCATGAAAATATCTGCCGTTTGGAGTCGGCTTGAAACTGTAGGTCCCTCCATTTGTGGAACAACATCAAGACGCACACCACAAATAGCAGGAGGAGCTCGACCAAACACCCAAAAAGGGTGTACGCACCAATCATAAAATAAATAAAGTAAATGAAGCAACCTAAAGCTTTGTGCCGACCCTAAACGGCAGCTGTTTTTTATACAAGCCCTTTTAGGGCAAAAATGTATTTCGACCAGTATATGAAAAACCATTTCTTTTAGCTGGTGTTTATTCCCACAATGGGTTTCGAACCACAGCTTTACCATAAGGTTGTCGCGCACAAATCACTCGAATACAACGGTCGCACTCGAAGCTTAGCTATTGTATGTCCAGGGTGAATCCCGTTAGAAAACATGTTTTGAAATTTTCAGTACTCTATGAAGATCGAACTCTGAACCCATTGCTCGACTACGGGGGTTATTCGACGTGACATATCTCACTTAACCTAACAATTTCCGGCAAATACGGTAAATTGTCTAACGTGGGAAAACTGAACTTGGTTAGAAATCTCTCGAGAGACGATGTGGCATAAGTCGGCGTTTTGTCTCAGTTGAGAATCCACGACAACTCCTTCCATAGTTCTAAAATAAAGAAGAAGAACGAAGGAAGTAATTTTGCTTAAAACTTTAGCCTTCAGAAAATGATTGAGTTTTCAGCTTTTTGAAATTTGATTTGATCATTTTAAATTTTTTACTCTGAATGTAGTTAAGCTCATTATTAAGATCATGAATCAGAGTTTCATTTCAAGAAAATAAGTAAAAAAGCTACAACTGGCCTTCGCATTGTTCATTGAGAAGTTTAATCATGATTTTGGTACGAATTTTTCCTACTATGCAGAGTTTTTACAAAAGCAAAACGTAAATCGTTATTTCAACTCAGCAGTTTGGCTATTACAATTATCAATGAAGAACAACAATTCAGTGCAGAAAGTGAAATAATGAACCCAGGCGAACACAAATTTAGTTGAATCGACTGAAGTTGTGAAGGGCAACTCTGTACGCATAATGAAATAATTCTCATTTGTTCTCCACCTCTGTTTTACACAGCGATTCACCGAAGTATTCACACAAAGTGTCCTTCCTGTCTGCTCTCAATCTTCCACGCTTTTATAAAACATGATGTAAGGACAAATGAGTGCGTTGGAATCGGGCATATTATTTCTGTAGTCTCTGCAATAGCTGCGAGTATAAGTTACTGAGGCACTTACAGCTAGTTACATAAAACAAAGTTTTCAATATCTGAAATAGATGGTTGTACCTCTGTGCAAAAATACTCGTGGTGCTTGCTTTTAGACAAGTATATGAGCCTTGTGGTTGTTCTTAGTGTGTTGATAATTTTGGCATAGCCAAATTAAATGCGCTGTCGTTCATGCAGCTAGTGACGGTGTTGTATGTCCACTGTCCAAATTTCCAGACGCATTCGAATGGCAAAAACAGTTGAAGGCTGCAAGAACTTTTGCTAAAATAGGAAAATCAAGACGCGATATATACGTATATTAAATTGAAATATATAATTACACCCCAAAACATACACATTTTTGTCCGATTTCCTTGTTTTGTTGTGATATCTTAATTGTTTGTTTGTGAATGCGTTAATCAGTGCACACAATTGGACAAACAACCAGACCCGAATACGAATCCATCCCTCAGCTGATTATTGCGTGCCCTGTGGTCTAGGTTTCCCTTTTTGGTTTCGTCTGTAGAATGTAAAAAAATCCCATCACATTTGTATATTGGGCATAATTTCTACCATATAATTCAATAAATAGCAAAAAGCACCTACATACTTATATACGAATATGCACTTATATTTAATGTTGGAATGAAAATGCCCGCCGAAAGGGTTGTTTATTACGGGATCGCAATCCTTAACATTTTGTCGTATTTTTCCAGTCTGGTTTTAAAATAAAGCGAACAAACAAAGTGGATTTGTGAAAACTTTGGCGTAGCTGTGGCATTGACACCAGCTGCATTAGCTGTTTTACCGCCTGCCATTATTTAATTAACCCTTCACCGTAGCGGAAGTTATTATTTTATTAAATGCTCTAAATCCATTTACCAAATGTAATTTTCATTTATACATATTTTAGTTACGTAATTAACCCGCAAGCACATTGGAATTAATTATTTTATTAAAATACACATGGCCTGCTCATAAGGACGTCAGAAAGCTTTAATAGTTTTAATTTTATTTACTAAATGTAATTTATATTATCTACATATTTTTCTTCGCTATTAATTGCAAACTCATTTAAAATTAGAGGCTATGCCGCATGTTTTTAAAATTACTTCAGACGGCATAAAACTGCATGTGATACTTCCATTTAAGGATCAGTATCAAGGCGCGTACAGCAAATTAGTAAACCCAACAAAAGGCGAAAATATTCCATATATACTATGTACCTTCTGCTCAAATATAAACGAGACGTTATCAATAAAACGGTCCGCGGATGATATATGGCAAAAATAAATTTTTTTGTTTTTTTAGTAGGACTGTTATAAGCTTACATGGCAAATTTCAGCGTGATATGTCACATAGTTTGTTTTCTGTGCTACTGTAAACAAGTCAAGCTCGTGTGTGTTCTTCGAATTCTCTTTTATGACTTCAATTGTCTCAAAATGTTTTCAAGGAGCGGCAACTTGAGCTTGGGAAACAGGAAAAAGTCACATGGAGCCATATCAGGCGAATACGGTGTTTGCGGAACGATATTAACATTATTTTTGTTCAAATAATCGCGAACAAGACGTGATGTGTGAGCTGGTGCATTATCGTGATGCAAGAACCACGACTTGTTGTCCCACAATTCCTTCCTTTTAAGACGAATGTTCTCGCGCAAACGCTTTAAAACTGATGTTACTGGACGACGTTCATGAGGCAAGTTTTCAACCGATGTACGGCCCTCTTTGAACGATTTGTACCACTGGAAAACACGTGCACGCGATAGAGCAGAGTTCCCATAGGTTCTCTGCAACATTTTTAAGGCGTCTGAAGCCGAAATTTTGTTGGAATAACAAAATTTCAAACAAATTCTTTGTTCAACTTGAATTTCCATCGTTAAATTCGAAGAACACACTCGAGCTTGACTTGTTTACAGTAGCACAGAAAACAAACTATGTGACATATCACGCTGAAATTTGCCATGTAAGCTTATAACAGTCCTACCAAGAAACAGAAAACTTATTTTTGCCATATGTCATCCGCGGACCGTTTTATTGATAACGTCTCGTTCATATTTGAGCAGAAGGTAGTTTGGGGCAAAAGAAATTGATTTTTTTTATTTTTTATTTTGCACAAATGGTTAACAACTGTTTTATGGTCAATCTTTAGCTCCTGGATGATGTTCGTATTACTATTGTAACATACCGGTCAACTTCGTTTATTTCTGTGATTTTATCGACCATTCAAATTGTGATAGCGGCCTGACCTTAATTTTCGTCTTTATCACAGTTTAATCGAACAAACAAACAAGAGCAAACGAATTTTTATTTACATATATTCGATCGACACTTTACGAGATATCAATCACTACAGCCATCTCCCGGGAATGAATTTTTTTTATTTAAAAATTGGAAAAGCAGTGAATTACAATCACAATGAATTAAAAAGCATTAGCGGCTAGGCCATCAGCTTTACGTAACATAAGTATTTATATAATAATATTCGTGTATAATTTAGATTTCAAAATACAAATTAATTTTGTCAATAAAGTGTATACAACTTTTAATGTTTTCTGCGTTTACTTCGGACAGAAGTTCTTCTATTGTAAGGCTTGATATTGGTTGTCTTATTGAATGTAATACTTCACAATTTGTAACAATGTGTTGGGTAGAAAGTGTCTCTTCGTTGCAGAATTGACAAACGTGGTTTTGTGGGTTGTTGTTTTGAAAGAGGTTGCTGTGGGTCAGGCGTGTATGTCCAAGCCGAAAACGGGTATAAATAACCTCTATGTATTTTTTGATTTTTTTGCATTCTACTGCACCTGGCTGTTTCAAACCTTCTACGATTTCATCTTGGCTTAAATCTTTTAATACTCCGGGGTATATTACACCTTTTGAGATATTGAGCGTTGGCTGAAGAGAGACTGATATATTGCAAATATTTGATAATTGTGTTGCTTTAAGGAATTTATTCGCCTGTTGTTGAGTTTTAACCAGAATAAGTAAGTCTCCTTCTTTAGTGTATGATATTTCTAAAGGTTTTTCAGTCGTTATCGATTCTAGTGCTTTGCTGACTGCGAAAATATTGTAGGCTTTAATTGATTTCTCTGTTTTGCTTTTTATTAATAAAAATTTTGGGCATGATAAGTTTTGTTGGGTACTTGCGGGTTTGATAGATTTTAACGCTGAAAAGTCATAGTGATTGCTGACATTGTAGGCTTTTCGTTTAGTTTTTGGTTCTTCGCCTAAGATGGCGAAGTTGTTACTTCTGCTCCTTTCGGGGTCTTCTTCCATAGTGGTTGTTTGTCACAAATAAGCAAATTAGTTTTTAACCGGTGGGATAAAGAGAGTTTGAATTAAAAATTGGTGGCACCTTGTCACGTAAAAATTGCACTTGATCGAGTGTTATTTCAGATTGACACAAAATACTACACAAGCGACTGTTCTAACATGACCGCACTGTTTTTTTTTTGTTTTTTTATTTTTATTTTTATTTTTATTTAATTTTATTCAATTTCCAATATTTGAAAAAACAAATTAGATTAATAAATCGAGAATGCTCTCTCTAGAATGAGAATGGATTTATTTTTCCCCAAACTAATATTTACATAAAAATAAATTATTCTAAAACTTAAGTCAGTTTGTGTTATTTTGACGAAAACGAGCCACATAAAAAAAAAAATTAATAACCCGACAAACTAATTTTTTTAAATTATTCGAATGTTTTATTTATATTAGCTCGGAAGAAATATTTTTAAAAATTTCGAAGAGCAAAGGGCAGAAACTATTACCTGCAGTAATTGTGATTACAGTTCATTATTGGGGATTAGTGACGGCTGTTTATATTTGGCATATGAACTCTTGCTTTTTGTATGTATATATGTATATATGTACGAAAATTCCAAATTTTAAGCAATACGCTCAAAGTTTCATGCACAATCAAATATATAATAAACAAATGTTCTCCGGTGTATATGCAGTAGAGGACAGTTTTTTCACTAAGTATTATACTAAGAAATGTGATTGCACTTTTTAAAAAAGCTATTCATATTTTGCCACATAAGAATCCATTATATAGGGTGGGCCATGTAAAATTTGCTTTTTGAATCGGCTATAAAAAACAAAAACGAATCAATATTTTTTCAAATATTTTTTTTTTTGTTTTGAAGATTGAACATTGTCATTTATAAATGAAAAATAATGTCGTTCAAATGACTGCCACGACTGGCTTTACAGAAGGCCATTCGATCAACCCAGTTTTTAAGCACATTTTCGATTGTTTGGGCTCCAATTTCATGAATGGCAACTTAGATTTCGTGTTTTAAAGCATCAATCGTCTCTGGATGGTTCGCATAGCATTTGTCCTTAACGGCTCCCCACAAAAAATAGTCCAATGGGCTTAAATCACAGCTCCGAGGTGGCCAATTGATACCGGAATTGCGGCTGATTATTCGGTTTTCGAAAACGGTAGCAAAAAGTTCAAGTGTAACTTTGGCAGTGTGACAAGTTGCACCGTCCTGTTGAAACCAAATGTCGTCCATGTTATCCTCTTCAATTTTTATAAGCAACTCGTTGAGCATGTCACGGTAACGTTCGTCACTTACTGTAACCGCTGCTCCTCGCTCATTTTCGAAAAAAATGGCCCGATGATGCCGCCAGTCCAAAAACCGCACCAAACTGTGACTCGTTGTGGATGCATTTGCTTCTCTACAGTAAAGTGTGGAGTTTCTGAGCCCCAAATCCGATTTTTCTTATTGACGTAGCCATCGATGTGAAAATCAGAAAAGAAGAAGAAGACTCCCCACCTCACCACCTCACCACTTTGGAAATAGGTTTTCAATATTTCCCAATTTTGTTCAAGCGTATAGCGTCCCATTTCGTAAATGTCAAACCTTTAAGTAAATTATGAACACATTTGACATGTCATTTGTGTTACCATTCTCAAAAAAATTGGTGGGTCAAAAAGCAAACGCTATATGGCCCACTCTATAGTAGAAACCGAGATGTAAAATAATTGTGCGGAACTGGATTTATATAAATAGAAACTAAATAAATTTATTTAACTATAAAATAATTAGTAATTATTAGTAATTATTTTATTAACAATTTCTTCCTTGTTCAACGTATCCTTCCAATAATTGTCTACTCTTATGAAACTATACGTCGCTAAAGTCCAAAGTGATTGTTATTACGGGGTGATTGTTATCAAATGATTGTGTTGTATGGAGTACTGAGGTTTTTCACAGCTGAACTAACAGACTAGTGAATAAATTATTGAAATAATGTTGGTCATACCTGGTTATATATATCAAGTTTTTAAAAATCGTAAAAAAAATTATATGCAGTAGCATCCCTGCTGCGCGAACTCGTATAAATAAGTATGAACGCATTTAAGTTGTTTTTTTTAACATATTCGGTTTTTTTTTACCATATATGTGATGGCATAATGCCTGAATCTTTTAAAAACAGTTATTACGTCAAATGTAAAGAAACACAAATGCAAAAAACAAACACCTACGAAAATCAATCGAAACCTTTGTCACGAATGCTCGGCAGTGTACGCTGATCAATGCTTTTGTCAATAATGTCAAATAAATCAATCATATTTTTATAAATGGTTACCACAGCGTGGCATAGAAAACTGTTTAGCTTGTGCCAAATACCCGTAACAATACATATGCACATCTATTTGTATGTATGCGTGAGGTGGGCTGCTTATTTTTCAATATCATTATTTTTTGGTTCGGTTATTCTTGGGGTTGGTGCTCACAGTGAACATGGAAAAAGGGTAAATATTTGATACGAAAAAGCTTTCATGTTTTATATAATAAACACCATTCACATAACTCTTTATTCACTAATTCATATCAACGAACATCAATAAAATTATCTGCAAATATCTCTTTTTCTGTAAAAATTTTACAAAATATTTTTACATTAAAATTTTGACAACCCCACATTTTTTTAGAACTTTCGAAAATATTTTCGGAAACTTCTCAGCCTGCAGAAGATAATGAACTACATTTCAAATCTTAAGCTTATTCTGAAATTAAAAACACATAAACACACATAGATACGTACCTATCTGAATGTGTTTTTAACCCTTCCCAGTTCTCACTGTCGCCCACAGGTGACGGAGTTTAAAAAAATATTCTTTAATATAAAATAATTCTAATGGGTTTTTTAAAAGATGTGCTTATATGTTGCTTTAAAAGAAACATTTACCAATTTAGATTATTTCAGATTTCATTAATATTATTTAAAACACGGCTCTTAACAATTATTTGTGGAAAATTACAATTAAAAGTCCGCCATGAGCACGCCTACAGGGTGTCATACGAGATTTGAAATTTTCTTTCTTTTTTATAGCATTGAGTTGAACAATCTCGATGCGAATGTTGTGCTTCATACAAAGTTTACTTTTAAAAATATCCAGCAAAAAGTAGTCTAGCCGACCCAGATCGCATGAATTAGGTAGCCAGTTTCTGTCAGCATTACGTGGAATTAATCAACCGGGAAACTCAGATCGCAATAATGCAATGTTTTCTCGTGTTGTGTGACTTGTGGCTCTATTCTGTTGAAAATAAACATCGTCCTTGTCTCGCTTAGGTCACAAAAAATCTTCAATCAGTTGTCTATTGCGATGTCCATTGACAGTAACAGCTCTTTTATTTTAATCTTCGAAAAAACGGGCCAACTATTCCGCCCCGCCAGCCCTAAAACCTCACCGAAAAGTAAATTTTATGGATCTAATTATTTGTCTGAAATTGCTCGAGTATTGTTTCTTCCCAGATGCGGCAGTTTTGTTTCTCGCGAAACCAGCAACTTGCCATGAGCAAAGTTGTGGCTAACAGAAATCTGTGAACTCCTCAGATCTGACCAAAATTAAGCAACAATTCCTAAAACGATTAGGATTTTGATTAGGAAAAGTCAAGCGTGGAGAAAATATTATTGCACTTGCACCCAAGATTAGTTTATAAAAGGTGAAGTTATTTGGAAGCAATAATATGTACGTATGTAGTGCATGTACTTGCTTTTATAATTCTATAGTTTGAATATCAAAATTTCGATTAGAGTATAAAGAAAGCTACAAAAAGTAGTACTTCACTTTGACTATCAAACCATCCAATCGCAAAGAGAAAACAAATCAGTAAATACAATACATTGAACGTTCTACGTACTAGTAAAGCACCACCCCATGAATGGTGCAAAACGTACAGTTGATTCCCGAGTTTTTAGATAAGTGTCGCAGTGAGAAAGCAACAGCGACTACCAGAAACTTCAACACATTTAAAAATTGTGACATCGACACCAACACATTTAAACTTCCTAACACTTACTAAAGAGAGTGACATTTATCTCTCTTTTTTCCGAATTATAGCGTAGTTTCTTAAGAACCCTTCCTCCTATAAGGAAGTGCAAGAGAGAAGGAGACGACGAATGTTGTGTCTGACAAGTCTTTGCGAAACCCAAACATTTCGATTTCTTTAGTAAAATAATTCGTGATTTTCTCTGTTCAATTGTGCATTTACAAATGGTGGAAACATTTAATTAGTAATGTAGTTAAAAAAATTACTATGACATGGACGACATTTGGTTTCAACAGGACGGTTGTCACACTGCCAAAGTTACACTCGAACTTTTGGCTACCGTTTTTGAATTCCGATATCAATTGGCCGCCTCGGAGCTGTGATTTAAGTCCGTTGGACTATTTTTTGTGGGGAGCCGTTAAGGACAAATGCTATGCGAACCATCCAGAGACGATTGATGCTTTAAAACACGAAATCGAAGTTGCCATTCATGAAATTGGAGCCCAAACAATCGAAAATGTGCTTAAAAACTGGGTTGATCGAATGGCCTAGTGTAAAGCCAGTCGTGGCAGTCATTTGAACGATATTATTTTTCACTCATAAATGACAATGTTCAATCTTCAAAATAAAAAAGCAAGTTTGAAAAAATATTGATTCGTTGTTTTAATAGCCGATTCCAAAAGCAAATTTTACATGGCCCACCCGATACAAATTTAAAATGCATATGAAAAAGGATTGGCAGGGCAACTAAGAAATACATACTTACATTTTGAGAAACTAAAAAATATATTTATTTTGTAAAATATGTAATTAATATTTCAGGATGTATGATATTACTGTAACATTGAATTAAAATGCTTTCAGCTGCTTTATTTTATTAAAATGCTGCACCATATTTTTCACAAATCGCTTAAGGCACTCCATTGCATTTAGAAATCTTACATAGAGTCCATTTTTCGCTTCAAGGTCCAGGTGTCGATTTAATCTTTTCGTGTTTCTAATAGTGAAGCATGTCGCGCAGGATCCTTGTGTAGCAGTAGTTTAAAAAATTTAATTTATTTAAATTGGTTTCAAATTCTATTTACAACTAATTAGTTGCAAAATAGTTCGCGTTAGACGGCGTGTTCTTGGAAATACCTAAAGTTAGAACTCCGGACCAGTCTTTTCGTCTGTAGCAAAGGCCACAGAGCTTTTTTTCAAAGTTTGTACCCATTTATACTTATCGCTATTAGCGATATGCAGAGTTTAAACTGACAAAACTCGATAAATCGACTAATCACAGAAACATAAATTTGTTTAAAAAACTAATTATTACTTAGCAGGTCTGAGGTTTGTTACAGAAATGTAACATGGGCCATAAAGAGTTAAGTAAATAAATTTTACTTTCACATCAGTTCGGTGTGCTTTTGATTCAAACACATTCCTACCTATTAAGCACAGTCGACTGTAATCATCGCATGGGTATATCCCGCTGCCCGAATTACCAACATTAAATTTAATTCGAGTATTATTTTTCACGCGACCATAACCTATCACAACAACTATTTATATACTTTTGTCGTCACATCTATAAACTTAGCTCTTCCACGGACACTCGCCTGCACTGGTGACGCGTTTATAAGTATATAGCCCGCTAACTCATAAAATGCCAAACAAAATTTGTGGCGCTCATCAAACGTTTAGTGCTGAGACTGTGAGGCGACAAGTAGGAAGTGGCAAGCAGATGCAGGAATAGGCAGTGGCAGTACGCCAGCGTAATCCATAATAAAACAATTTTATGAGTGAAGTCATTTCGCCTCTTTGGAGAGCACGCTTATTTTGCATTTAATGTATTTGTACAAAGGCTATTGTTGATGTTGCGATATAAATTTTCAAATGTTCAACATTTTTTATTTCTGCTGCCGGTTTAACTTTGACTTTACACGTTTGTAGTTGTGTGCTTACACCCGCTAACCGAATTCAAGCCCATCAAAAGTCGCGTGAAGTCCATTATTGAGTACTGACCAACTCAGGCATTAATTCATTTCAAAGCAACCGGCGACCATTTACGGTTGGGGATCATTTCACATTCTCTTAGTAACAACATGCTTCCTGCCCCTGAACACATCAGATAGAGTAATTCACGTGTTACTGCTGAGAGCTTCAATGTGCGCGTTTTTTATTATTCTCGTATTTCAGGCGTGTTTCTTTTTTACGATTCCCTCAACTTTTATTATGCTCCTTAACCCAATATGTATACTCGTATAAATGTTTGAGCCAGTGGCTGATGAGCTTTTAATTGGTGCAATTAACACATCATCACGAGGTCGTAAGTCGGTACAAAATATCGTTACACAAAGACTGCAGATCGCGCCAATTTTAAATATGAATTTGAGCAATTGGAATAAGCAGCAATTTAATGACATCTTTTTGCTGCGAGTGTTATTATAAGAAAATAATCGCATCATTGTCAATTCGCACATCCAATTGTGCGGATGTTAAGCAAATGTGGACGCGTACATTTCCAGAGCTACGGAAAGTGAGACAAATTCGTGCGCAAGGTCGCTTTGGCAAAATTCAGCACAAAAAGCTGTAAATGTGGGACACCAGTTAGGCTGGTGAAATGGCTTACTAGCATAATGTCGCAGCTTTAGTGAAGACGCGGCGCTGAAATTGTGCAATGAGTCGTAAAATTTTGTATGCATGCCGAGCACCATTAATGGTGCTTCAACATGGCAAATGATGGTGTTGAGAAACTATACATTTTCAATTGTTACATGTTATTGATTAAGCCCGTGCGAACCAGTATTCTATAATGCGTAAATTTCTTAAAATTTAAATAAAGGTATATTCATATACATGTATAGAGCGCCTCCTCTAATTGATGGTGTGCGTCTTAATGTTTTCCTACAAATAAAGGGAACTACGGCTTTATGCCGCCTCCGAGTGGTAGCTCGTTTTCATGGCAGAGATAACCTCGGAGAATTGCCATTGCCTACCGAGGGCGACCGGTATAAAATAAATTATTTTTTTGGATCTCGAAATCAAGGCAATTAAATGACTGTCACGCACGAACCCAAACGTAACACATTTCAAACAAGCCTTACTTCAGCGCTGCGTATTTTTCGGTGGGGTATGGGTATTTCACTAAAAATACTTGCCGTGCTCATGTAGTTATTTCCACCCAAACTTAATATAACTACATACTTTAACTGTTTTTGTATTTATATTGTATAAGAAGATCAATACGAATTTTTGACAATTTTGTACTTGTGCCACATATTTCAGATATTATTTCCGTGTTTATATGCGCTTACACGTTTCAAGTTCGGCAAAGAACATAGAAAACGTTTTTAGAAAATTAAAAATCTCACGTTCCATTAATTACAAGCACAAAAGCGTCAAGAGACACTATATAAAATAACCACACACACACTTACGTACGTGCATTTGCTGCTTGCTAAAACTTTTCGAGCAAAGCTCCAATAGTTTCTTTTATTTGATTTTTAAAAACAAACAGAGCCGCGTAACGGTGTGGGTGGCGAAATGCTATATGAAGTCGGTTTACCTTTTGGTTCGAATAAGTTATTCGTAGCAATGGCAACCACTTTATATGAGTATGCCTAGTCAGGTCACTGAACGCCGAATTCGCGCCTGTATCTGCTGTCTCAAAACTTTGTTCGATTTCTAAAGCGTTCCGCTGTTGCCCTTTCCCAAAGAGTTATTTGTGACGCTGCTATTGTCGCTTTTGTTAACCAAAATAGCTTTGTAAATAGTTTCTTTGTTTTCCTTTTATTATGTTTTTGTGGAATTATTTGTTTTCTTGTTGTTGCTGGTTGATGATGCGCGACAGTTGCCACCAGTTTCCTTTACTTTTGAATTTATAATAAGTAGTATTTTTCTGCTTTGCGTTTCTTAGTCAATATATTGCACAGTGGTTATATTTCTTATGTTTTCTCTTTAGACAATTTTTCTTAATTTAAAAACCAAAAAAAAAAAAAAACGTAAAAATTGTTACATTCTCATTAAGCACTTATAAGTGATTTAATTTAAAACTAGGAGTTAACTTTTCGTGGCATGTACAAAAATGGAAAATATCATGGCGGGGAAGTTAATAGCTATCCCGGTTGGTTGAGTGGTTCTCGGACATCATATACTTTCCGAGCAAAGCGATTTTAAAAACTTTTCCTTAAACATATTTCAGCTTGAAGCTCAGCATATTGAACATAACAGGGCGTTCATATAAGAAACAATATTTGATTTTAAGTTATTGTACAAAAAATTTTATAAAATAGTTTGCTTTTATTTTGAATCCATGCTTTTCTAATACGATGTGATAGGCAATTGGTAAACTGTCAACGTCGATCAGCAGTAAAATCCAATGCTACAATGCTTTTATTCTTCATCAAAACTAATGATGACTAAAAGAAATAGAGCAATTAATCTTGATTGCTCTTTGTGGTTTCCTTATGCACAAAATAATTTTGAAAACTAAACCGAATCCTGTGCTTCAAGCGAATTTATAATTTTGAAATTTTCAATTTCAGTTTTTTTTCCTTTCATTTATTTGTTTTGTGACTTATTTATGTCTAGTGATGCAGACAGGCACTTCAGACTTATATACTAAACTAGGGTTACCCGGGTCCACGTTTTGGCCTATTTTTCGAGACCCTGATATCCGATTCTTAAAATTTTAAAACACAAACCTTCTCCACATATGTCTCTTCAATGTGGCAAAGTTTGGTTAAAATCGGTTGAGCCATTCTCCGTAAAGTTCATCACAACGCAAAAAACGGCTGAATTTTTATATATATCTATATATACTAAATGAAGAATGTTCATTACAGAACGAACTTAAGTAGATATTATTGAAAACACAAATTTTTAATGGAAATAGTAGTACCAACTTAATGTAAAGAAAACCCATCGATTTATGTGGAGTATTTAATAGGGCTGTGGAATGAAACCTCCTTTATGAAGTTTGGATCGAACAAAAGTAGAATACAATTTAAATTAGGTTAAATGTGTACTAAAACGCCATTCGAGAAAAAAAATCAAGACGCACACCGCAAATTGGAGGCGGGGCTCGGCCAAACACCCAACTAAGGTTGTAGCCGCCAATTAAAATAATGAAGATGCTTTCCATTTCAATTCAACCGGGCTATTCGGGTCATGTTTTTTGATTTCGATGTAACTCAAATATGTTGCTCTCTGGTCAAAATAATGAGACACGTATTTTTTTGTTCGCCCGAAAAATTTTTTTTTCATGATTTATCGGCAATTTTGATTTTCGGCCCAAAATCGATTTTTTTTAATTATATAAAAATTTTTTTTTTTTAAATGCCCATAACTTAGTCAAAAACCAACCGATTTTAATGATTCTGGGTTCAAAATGATCGTTATTACTTACACGAGCGACTTCATGTAGAAACAATTGCAAAAAAGGAATTGAACATTTTTTATATTCCAAAAAACAAAAAATGCGAAACAGGTTTTTTACTCAAAACTTCATTACTCAAAAACAACTCATTTTAGCTACTGGGCATTCAGCTCAATTGAAGTTTGAGGTGTCCTCTTGATTTGGAAAAAGTTATAAAAAAAAAAATACACTTTTTGAAATATTGAATTTCGAAAAAATTTGAATTTTTTTTTTCTTTTTTGCTAAATAAAAAGTTTTCAACTACTTTTTTGCAATTGTTTCTACATTAAGTCGCTCGAGTAAGTAATGACGATCATTTTGAACCCAGAATCATTAAAATCGGTTGATTTTTGACCAAGTTATGGGCATTTAAAAAAAAAAAGTTTTTCTTATATAATTAAAAGAAATCAATTTTAAGCCGAAAATCAAAATTGCCGATAACTCTTGAAAGCAATTTTTTTCGGGTGAACAAAAAAATACGTGTCTCATTATTTTGACCAGAGAGCAACATATTTGAGTTACATCGAAATCGAAGAACATGTCCCGAATAGCCGCTGGAATTGAAATGGAAAGCATCTGAAAATAATGGTGGACAAAAAAAGATTTGGCATTTTTATTGATATGCTAGGTTTACGTTTAATTGAGTAGAGGAGTAGTAGTATTCACGCAGTTTACCATTTCATAAGCCCTCTAAAAGATACAGCGATATGCTCGGCAAAAGGAAAAATGCAGCTAAACCTGCTGCATAGTTACAGGCGAGAAGAGAATTTGGCGCAACCATCAACCAATGTCTGGTGCCAGTCTGTTCTTGAAATGAGTGTCCAAAAAACAATACAAAATAACTAATTTCGCAGAATCTTTATTAAATAAATGTGTCTAATTATTGTCTACATCGCGTCAATGTGTATTAGTGAGCCGAGTGATTTGTATCGGTAACCGTCAAGGAAACATTGGTAGCTGAAGTTTCGAAAGAACTTTCTATGGGTCTGTTCAAAATGGTCTTACTTTCGTACTTCGCAACACTGTTAATCAATGCACACCGCTTATATCAACTTGAGTAGACTGTTTTGTATTGTTGCTTTCCACGTAATTCACTAAACTGCTTGGTGTTCTTTTGCAGATCGATTGAAAAAAATATTTCGCTACATTTGTCATACAAAGTCACTTATTTCATATTAGCCACACACAAAATTTATATTTGTCGTTTTCGGCTAAAACTCTACTACTGTATGTCGCTTCTTGAGCATTTACACGTTTCTTATGCCTCGGTGAGGCGTGATTCATAAGCGTTGGTGTAGTTGCTGTTGTTTTGTGCTTTATTTTTGTTATTTTTCCTGCATTTTTGTTATTTTTATACTTGGTTGTACGTTCATATGAGTATTTCTGTCGTTATTGTTTTTCGTTTGTTGTTTTTTGTTGTCATTGGTTTGGTGCACCGTGGCGGTTATTGATGGGGAGTCTTTTATTTTGCTTTCGTTTTGGAAATATCTACTAATGTGTGGCATACATACATATACGATATGACAATGACGCAAACTCAATATGTTTGCATAACTCTTTGCCCATCAATCTGCATTTAGCCAATGCCTTTCCCGCCTTGTTTTTGTCGACATTTCGAACTCAATCCAGTAATCGATTGTCTGATTGTTGGACAGTTTTCATGAAGTCTGAAATTGTGACCCGTTTGGAATTTTCTTTTATAGAAAGCTTGTTCTGGAATATTGTAATATTCTAAAATGTCGATAATTTGACTTATGTTTTAAGTCTTCAACGAAATATAAAACTTGAAATAATATATTGTTTTCCAAATATGGCTTCTAAAATGGCTACATGATGTCTGTAACCGGTTTTTAGACTTGAATTTATTTTATTTGGTGACTTGTTTGTTTGGTGCTAAAGATTTTTAAAACGGTAACTAACGATATTTAGCCGTTGGATTATTTATCATTACGCAGCAAATCGTATTGAGAATCAATTAGTAAGCTTACCTAGACTTTAGTTATTAATACATATCTCAATAGCTTCTTCTTCTTCTTAATTGGCGCTATAACCGCTTACGCTATTTTGGCCGAGTTTAACAAAGCGCGCCAGTCATTTCTTTCTCGTGCTAACCGGCGCCAGTTGGACACACCAAGTGAAGCCAAGTCCTTCTCCACATGGTTTTTCCAACGCAGAGGAGGCTTTTCTCTTCCACTGCTACCATCAGCTGGTACATTCCCTCAATAGCTACATTCCCGATATTTGACTTGGCTAGATATTCACACTAAATAATCCACACTTTCGCTCATAAAATCGGTGTCGGATAGATATAGGCCAAGCGTCAGCGACCCCATAATTTTTTAGCATATTGTACATGTTTAGTAAAAAAATATGATGGCTATTTATAAATATCAATTTTTTTCGAAGTACAACATAAATTTATACATACAGATAAGCACACAACTAACAACATAATACATATATAAATAAGCACTTCGTACACAGAAGTGTACGCGCCAACTATTTATGTATTTGTATTGAAATATTTGATTTTATTATATTTTATTTATTTATATAAAATTAGCTTACAACATAAATCTTATAAGCTATTTTAAGTTAGGGGCTATAGCAGCGAGGCCTTAAGCTCGATAATTTTATATACATATGCATACTTCCATTCTTAAACTTAGTAGATACAATTTTATTTTAAATCTTATGGTAAAGATTGGTTCTTTTGAGGAATTTTGTTATTATACAAATACCATAATATCTTTTCCCGCCCTCCAAGTAATTCTTAAATTATAGAAAAGCATTAAGTTTTGAGTCTCGTGCACAAACCAGTCACAAAAAGGTTATTTTTATATAAACATAATTAGTTATTAACTAGCTTTTAAACTCTTAGCAGCTTTCGGTGAGGTTTTTTTTCAAATCAAGACATTGAATATTTAAATAACAAATTATTTTAATATTTCCGACCACTAGTCTCCATCTTCCTGCTAACGGCTAACTATATAAGAAAAAGTAATCTGTGCATGATTACCGGTATATGCGAACGGCTGCAGGAATAGTTTAATAAAATAATTAATAAAATTTTTAAGTATTTGGAGGCCGTGACTTTAAATTAAATCAACGACTTTGGGGAATATTTTGTTAACCGAAATGTTTGACAGGGATTTCTGAAAACCTCAAATAATATTAAACGCAATACAATTAAAAACTAGCGCCTTTGCGACGGTAGATAAAACGTAGATAGCCGTTCAGAAACTGGAATGCTTGTATCTGCTTATACATATATATTTCCACTATCTACTCAGCTGAATAAAATAGAATTGGGCTGGCGAGCGTGAGCGCACTTTGTACACATGGCCGCCGTTGGTTGCGACCGACCTGCTGTTGTTATGGCAACGGCCAATGGCGGCCAACGTCAGTATGGCGAACAACTGCCGGCTGTTTATATTGGTGTGCGTGCGCTTGGCTTAGTGTGCGTGACGCTTAGCGCAGGGGCTAATTCTTTTGAATGTGTTGGAATTGCTAAATGATGCCGAATGTCAGTGTGTTGGTGAGTGGGAAATTTTCCTTGTTTTGCTATGCACTGCTTCCCTTTGTTCCAAAGCAAAACACGTATAAACGTATACAGACGTTCGCTGAACAAAAGGCTTCATGGTTTCTATGGCTACCTAAGCGGAGCAGCACTGCCAGCTAGCGGAAAAGTGGCAAGACAACACAAGCTTGCTACGTTTACTACCAGGGGGCGCTGTGGTGGCACGCCAAGGTTTATGTCTGCGGTTTTTGTTTGAGGTAGTGTTTAGTTCAGAAACCCCAACAAGAAAGCAAAGACATAAATCAAATCGAGTACATATTAGCCGGCAGACATACACACACATATGTAGATATATATGCGTGTGTTAAAAAGGTGAAACGGTATTACATATATAAATTTCAGGAAATAATAGAAGATATGGGTATCACTTTTAATTTAAAATCTTCATCCTCTGGTTAGTCATCTGTATTTTGTGCAAAAATACACAGCAACAAATTTAAGCCGATTTAAGAAACTTCTACATGCTTTATGCACTTTCGCAGCTTTTGTTTTGCAGTTGGAAGAGCTTTTGTTATAGACATAGCAATGACTTGCAGCCGAGGCAAGTTGGGAAATAGCAAATGTGGATACATAAGCCCATTTATACCAAAAAATGTACATACATACAGATAATCGGTTTAAGTACAAAATCGCGTAAGTCAGGTTACGCAAATTTTACAGGAGAGAGTAAAAACTATGCTATTTCTTGATTAGCGGTTTTGCAACTAGGCTGTTATTTTGCATTTCATTGTCTAAATATCGATTAGGTGTGAATGGAAGAGAGGCCTTGATGAGAGGGGCTTCCGGTGAGTAAATCTCAATTTTTGCACAAACATTAGTTACGCGTTTTGCACATTAAACGACGATATATATGCATGTACATGGAAAAATGTATGGGTGGGAAGTTATAAACATAGCCACATACATTTGTTGAATTTATATAAGTATATATGTACATACATATGCATACAAATGTATGCATGATATTTCCGGCAAATTCCCCTAAGGCTCAGGGCAGTCAACTTGAAGTCTGTTCATCCCTATGGAATGAAGATACGCCTGTATTGAATACGTGAATTATTGTTATATTATATAATACATACATACGTACATAACTACGTGTGTACATACATACATATGTGTGTGTGTGTGTGTAAATGCGTGGTGTATTCCTTTTTTAGCGATGTGATAAAATCGATAAGGATATAGGCATTCTTACCCCGACCACTACTAAAACGACTTAATTTATGCCATTTTGTAAAGATTATGATGCAGAAAATTTTATTACTTTCCTTCTAAAGATTTCGCGATCTACTCGCATGGAGCCGGGCGTCTTAAGCCATCAACGTCGCATTTTATGATATTTTATTACCCCTAAAACATTTCGCTTTCGGGCAAATGCGATTGTAATAAGAAAAGCAGAAATACAAATGTACAGAAAATTTAGCTTGTGAATAGCAGAATTGAGTTTTGGTTGGAAATCTACTGGAAATAAATTGGACAAATTTTGGTTTCTCTCAAAATGCATAGGTTCATAAATTTTGATTAAAACTTTTTCACAAACTTTCTAAAGGCATGTGTGTATGTATGTACATGTGTACCATACATTACCGAACTTTTTAAACCAAATGTTATATAATAAGATTCCGGCAGTTATTGTCTAATTCTGATTCGCTCAGAAGAAGACTTGCTCAAATTGCGTGATAATTATTTTTAGCTTCCTATACTAGGTTTGAACTTATCGATGTGTGTATTGATATGTAGGGGCATAAGAAGTTTTTCTGAGGTTGCTACTTAAAATTCACCGAATAGCCAACTACAGTGATGGATATAATTGAGCCAATACATTAAGATTCCTCCAACTATTCTTATGTGGGTATTTCTGTCGCATACCCAGCTTTGCTTTCAAAGGTATTTACGAACAAAGGAATACCTACACATACACAAAAATGCGTGTGTATACGAACATGCTTTAATTTATGCATACATATTTATGTATGTACTTAAGTGCTGTTGGTATTCTAGCTCGATTGCCCTAAGCACATATGTACGTTCGTTTGGTTGTGTGTGTATATTTTAATTTAATTTTCAAATAAAGTTCATAATTTATTGCGGCACCACATCGACCGCGCAGGAACATGACCAAAGGCCAATGAGCTGGTGGTAACAAGTGTTTTAGCCATGGTTTTCACGATCGGTAGAAACTGGGATTCCAAATGACATCCGCAGGCTTGCAAACGAGTTTAAAGCATTATATTTAAAAGGACATTTGATATGCATGAATAGTCGAAATACTCTGTGCGCCAAATACTAGCCATCTTAGTGGTTTGGTAGCTAATAGCTTCAGCGAGCGATGGGTGGGGTGCTTCCCGCTTGTTCTTGCTGGTGCATTTTCTTTTCATTGGATTACTATTGAATCATTTTCATATTGATAACTGCTAAAGGGTTTTTAGTAAAAGAAATCGATCAACGCCTTAAGCAATTAATATAGTACTTTTGATTGAAATAAACGGCAGTTCACTGCTGCCATTCGGATAAACGATTTGAACAAGCGCACAGTGCGGCCGATTCCCAAAAAGCTGGCCAAAAGTCGGAAAAAAAGTTTCTAGAGTTTTTTTGTCTTTGGATTGGCTACAGTAATGCCTTGAGTAGTGAAAACCGTTCATAGCAACGTCCTGTACCCTAAGTATCCCCTGTATTTTCAGTCGCAACGTGGCCTTCGTTTGAGCATCGTATTACTGTCGATGAATAGTGAAAGTTGTACACATTTGAAAGATTTTGTAATGGAGTAAATTGAACAAAACCAAATGGAATCATCTTCGGAAGGTTAGTAAAATACGAGAAATCTTTAGTACATATCAATACCTCGACACAAAATTTTTTGCTGCAGCAATACGTAGATACATTTTTTGCATTTTTTTTTATAAAATTTGAGTTTTCAAACTGTATAGTAATACAACGCCGTCATATGCTGCTTTGAAACCTATTAAAGGTTACTCAAAAAAGTAATGGTTACTGAATAAAACAAGATTCAGCTCCTACCACTTGCTACCTTGCGACCCCGAAAACATATAAATTTACATGCATCTTGATTATGTTCTTGAATATACGCTATTTCACGTGAGGGGGTGGCCAATAGGGGTGGAAGGGGGTGGATTTTCAAAATTTTAAGATCAAATTCGTAATCAGCGACCCCGACAACCCCCGAGTAAGAAATTTTGAATCAATTACTTAATTTTTTGAGTTTTGGCCAGCTTTTCGGGAATCGGCCGCACTGTGAAGCGGTAGCCCAGTTAATTTGCTCTGGAACTCCCAACGCGTTACACTTATTTTACTAATGAGTCCATTAGAATCCCATCCAATCGAAAATGGCGTGTTAGGTGTCATTTTTTATCACTACGGGGTTTATTTATTTGTGACAAAATTATTTCGGTTCGGAGTGATGCAGAAAACAGAACTGAGGAATGCCGCTTCTAAATGAATATTTATGATGATGTTCGGTGAAACAAGACTTACATAGGCAAAATATTTACTAGCAATTTTCGTATTTTCGTGTTTCGTACGCACTTCCCCTTTAAAGCATGGGTGTAACATAGTGTACTGTTAACGAATAGAATACAAGTTTGAGCATTAGATTTCAATTTCCGGCAAATAATATCAAATATAGCAGAGAAAGCTTTTAACATTTTCGTTTTGCGTAGATTATAAAATTTATTTGGACATTCCGTTGATTATCTGTTTGGGGGTAAAGTAAAAAAAGTTGTTTTTATCAAAAACAGATCATTATCTTTAAATACATTCATTAAGTCTATGTTATTTAATTCTATCTAATCTAATGTCAAATAATGTAAAACAAAAGCTCGAAATTGGTTTTATATGGAAGAAAAGGCGTAACACCGCCAACAAACAAAAGGTTATCCAAAAGCATTCCGCATTGCATTGTATGTTTGAACTTGCACAATATTGTATCAAAATTTAATGGTCTATACGTCTAAAAATTCTAACTAAAAATATTTATTAAAATTTGCAACATTTTTTTAATTAATTAAATAACGTTTATATTTACACCCAAAACAAGCTGGTGCTAAAGTCGTTTTTAAGCTCATAACATTGCACTTAAATATTGAAAACTAATAATAATATTTAATTTTCAATATATTGGAACAGAGTTGCATATAACAAATGATTAAACACTGATAAGATACCCCAGCCCATTTGAGTTAGATTGAACTGGAAACTACAAACCTGAATTTTTTTCTAAAAAACTGGTTAACAAGTTTGCAATTATTATTTTTTAAATTTTTAAATTTTATTCACAAATCATAAAGGAGTGAATATTCAAAACTTGTTAAAAAGCCACTGTGTTTTCTAACCACGGCTATATATGTATATATGTCTAATTAATATATAAATGCTTTGCTAATGAATAAATTTTTACTGAAGCAAGATTAACAATTTCTACAACATCTTATGATATTTTAAAACGATTAGCCCGTTTGGGACAAAAGACTTTTATTTCACCCATAGCAACTAATAAACATGTAAAATAATTTGTATTTCCGTTAGCGGCTTTCCGTACCGAAAGGGTTAAGTTATGAGTTTATAGCAAAAAAACAATTTGCGTCCTGAAGATCATTTGAACTTTTTTACTATTGAATAATAACTTATTTGGCATATAACTTCTCAAGTTCTGGGTTTTTGAAAAAGTCCTATTCTGAGATAGCATTTCAGACTAGCAACCAAGAAACTATATATCTATTTAGTGTTCGAAAGTAATTTTTTAATAACAGACTTTCTTCGCGACGTCTTATAAGTAAGGATTAAAATAGAATCCTATATACCATAGATAATGTTTGAAATTTTTCATTGAATTTAAGATTGAATCCTTTATAGATAATATTTGAAATTTTTCATAATATTTCCACTTCCATTAGAGTCGAGTATGAAATTTTCCACTAAGATGAAAATATAAATTTTACTTCCAATAGAGTACTGCTCTCTCATTAAAGTGGGATGATTTAAAGTGAAATGGGTAAAATTTCACGATTTTTGATTTTGCATTTTTGGCAGATCCCATCTGCAGAATGATATAGTTAAGGTTCTTCTTCTTCTTCTTAGCTTCACAATCCGTGGTGGATCATAACTTCATCAACAATTTTTTTCCACTTTATTCTATCCATGGCTACATCTCTCCAGTTGTGTAGGTTCATTTGCTTAAGATCTGATTCGACGTTATTTAACCATCGCTTTCGAGGGCGTCCTCTTTTTCTTCCTCCAATCCTCCAATGGGTGTTAAAATAAAAGCTTTCCTAGCATTTCGCTCTTTCGGCATTCGCAGTACGTGCCCAATCCATCTAATTCGTTGGGCTTTCATAAAACGTATTACATTTGGTCTTTGAACGATTTCTTCGATTTCATTGTTGTAGCGAATGCGGTAGCTGTCATCTATTGTTGCAACCGGACCATATATTTTCCTTAGTTAAGGTTAATTACTAAGAATGTTTTCCAACTGCTTTAACTTGTTTATTTCTAGGTGCCAAAATATGTCACTTACATAAACGTATTCGTTCAGCAATAGTTTATAATTCACGAATAGTTAGTTCACAATATCAAAATATATGATATGTTTGGGAAATTTCGTGGACAAAAAATATTGGGAGGAATTACTTTTAAAGGTTTTTTTCGAAGATTTGGGGCTTTATTGTGAAAAAACGGTACAAAATATTTTATTCGAAGTATTGGCCATCGCTAGCTACAACTTTCGCCCATCTTTCGGGCAATTTCCGGATGCCGTTTCTCCAAAATTCTGGCCGCTGCTTGGCTATCCATGACTCAACCCATATTTTGGTAGCCTCGTACGAGGAGAACCGCTGGTCCGCCAAATCGAGACTCATATGCCGGAACAAATGATAATCGGAGGGAGCTATGTCTGGACTATACGGCGGGTGGTGTAACACTTCCCAGCCAAGCGTTCCAAGGTATTTTTTGGCAGGTTGAGCAACATGCGGCCGAGCGTTGTCATGTTGCAAAATAACCTTGTCGTGCCTTTTTACCGTTTCCGGCCGTTTTTCTTTCAATGCCCGGCTTAAACGCATCAATTGCAGTCGGTAACGATCCCCCGTGATTGTTTCGCCCGGTTGGAGCAGCTCAAAATATACGACGCCGACCTGATCCCACCAAATGCAGAGCATGATTTTCTTGCCGTGAATATTCTGCTTGGCCGTCGACGTTGATGCGTGGCCGGGCAAACCCCATGATTTTTTGCGTTTTGGGTTATCGTAGTGGATCCATTTTTCGTCGCCAGTCACCACCCGATGCAAAAAACCCTTCCGATTTTGTCGCTCGATCAGCAATTCGCACGTAAAAAATCGCCGTTCGACGTCGCGCAGCTTCAACTCGTACGGGACCCAATGTCCTTGCTTTTGGATCATTCCCATCGCTTTTAGACGCTTGCAAACGGTTGATTTATCAACGCCCAATGATTCAGCAAGCTCTTCTTGGGTTTGGCACAAGTCCTCGTTTACCAATTCCCCCAATTCCGCGTCCTCGAACTTTTTGGGCTGGCCAAGACGCTCCTTGCCTTCGGTGTGAAAATCACCACTTTTGAATCGTCGAAACCAGTACTCACATGCTGAAATCGACGGAGTATGGTCTGGGTAGGCCTCCTGCAGCAATTCACGGGCTTGGGCTGTATTTTTTTTTCAAATTGAAGCAGAAAAGCAAAGCTTCCCGCAAATTGCGTTTCGACGGCACGAAAGTTGACATACTCGGAGCACGAAAACATTGCGTTGTTTATACTTCAGCGAAATGACAGATACTGATAAACAAAGCCTAGGGATGAGGCTTTGTCATGAATATATATTCAGTATTGCCAACGCGATAAAGTGATAAATAGCGCCATCTGTGTGTCACCTTTAAAACTAATTCAACCTCCATAAAATCCGGTAAATCCTTTAACCAAATAAAATTCTGTGGATCACGATTTTACTAATTTTTCCATTTTGATTTATTTTATTTGTGATCAAAGCAGCTTGACGCTTAGCTGAATTTTCCCAAACACTTTCCAGTACCTATCGATGTAAACACTATATAATCGTGAATCAATGAAACTTGGTACGTATACAACATACTGAAAAAACCGGAATAGGTAATTGCCCATGTAATGGTAATTTCCAAAAATACAAAGTTGTTGTTATATTGTTTTATATGTAATATTATAAATTTCATAGAAACGTTGAACCGAAAAAACTAAATAAAATTTTGGAAAAAATGTAGGTCCAATATCTTTTGATATCTCGAAAACGGCTTAATAAAACTCATCCAAACTCAGGAAACCTGTTGCAATCCACCTCATTCAAATTCAACATAATTGTTATTGTCATCGGTTAAAAAAAACCGCCCAGTTTCTTAATTAAGATTAAATTTGCGTCCGTCCATCTGATGATACAAGCTATAACTTTCATTGTCTATGGGTTTGTTTGATTCCAAAATTAATAGCCAGGCTGTCAACTCAAGCCCCTCATATCAAGTAGTGAACTTGTTTTTTGTTGTTGTTTAAATTACCTGAGCTATTTTGCAAGTCGTTTGCAAAATAATATAGTTTTAACCGTAATATCAAATAGCGGTAAATCGGCTTTAGTATTGAGATTAAGAATGTTTTCAAAAAGGCTTTGAACTGAATTTTCAGTGTCCTCAACGATCTAATAAAGCGCAGATGGAGTTTCTATGTGTGACTATTAAAACTCCGTTGCACACCTTTTTTAAAACCTTCTGGTGGGTACCCGGGACTGGCCCTTTTTTCGTCCTGTCCGAAGATCCTTTTCAAAAGAATATATCTATAAATCGATAGAAAATTTTATTTTAGGAATCTACCTAGCTTCTTAGAAGCTCAAGTCGTTAACGGTAATATAAATATGTTAGATGCAAGACCAAAGTGAAAAAAGCCAGTCTGGCTTCCCAACGGAATGTTAATAATACGCAGAAGAATTTTGGACAACACTCTGAATCTTATGATTATACGCTAATTTCTTTTTTAAAATATTGATGTTTCAATAATACTGGAAGATGCGGAATTTCTATTATAACAGGCTATTCAATGAGTTGTGGCTATATCAGCGGAACTAAAATCTTATTTTTCTCAACTTTAACTAAATCAGCACAAACATATTACGAAATTTATTAGCATCCATCTGGGACGAATTTTTTGTGACAGAAAATAAGTTGCACGATTGCAAAACCTTGAATTTTACTAAACTTATGTTTTGATTGCGGCCGCCGTAGCCGAATGGGTTGGTGCGTGATTACCATTCAGAATTCACAGAGAGGTTGTTGGTTCGAATCTCGGTGAAAGCAAATTAATAAAAACATTTTTCTAATAGCGGTCGCCCCTCGGCAGGCAATGGCAAACCTCCGAGTGTATTTCTGCCATGAAAAAGCTCCTCATAAAAATATCTGCCGTTCGGAGTCGG
Organism: Anastrepha ludens; assembly: GCF_028408465.1. Classification (NCBI taxonomy): domain Eukaryota; kingdom Metazoa; phylum Arthropoda; class Insecta; order Diptera; family Tephritidae; genus Anastrepha; species Anastrepha ludens. Next base: position 77,424,145 of record NC_071498.1, read on the forward strand.
CTTGAAACTGTAGGTCCCTCCATTTGTGGAACAACATCAAGACGCACACCACAAATAGGAGGAGGAGCTCGGCCAAACACCTAACAGAAGTGTACGCGCCAATTATTAATTTTTTTTTATTTAATTGAATTCATTTGGATTTTGTAGAAGAATTAGAATAGTATAGAATACGATATCAAAGCGGCGGTTCCGAAGATTCAGCCTTACTAAAATAATATGGAAGGTTTCTTAATTTCCAAGTTTCTTAGATTAGATTAGATTCGATTTGTAGGGAGTTGGACAAGTCCAGCAGGCAGTCAGGAAGACCATTGTACAACACCCGAACAGATTACAGTAGAAGAGATAGAGAGATGGGATAGATACTGTATGGATGGTAGGACTGCAAAATTGGTTTGAGGTCACTCTTCCGCGAATACTTTGAATTCATTGATGAATCTTAAGATGTCCGGAAAAGGAAGAGTATGAACTTTATCCATACTCAGTACATCGCACTCCAATAGCCGAAGTTTGATTCTAGAAATCGTTGGGCAGCTATAGAGAAACGGAGGAGGTAAGATGAAAGAGAAAACCGATGGGATGAAAGGAGAGGGCGGGGAAAGATGGTGATGGGATGGTTAAGAGAATGGGTTTAGAGTGTGTGGATTATGAATAATGACTGTGCTGCGCTTGCGTCAACCGCTTTATGCTGCTAATGAAGTTCATCGGAGCAAAGCAAAAAAGTAGGTTAGGTTAGGTTGATATGGTTGCCCAGGGAATGGGCACACTTGGACGAAGAAAGATTCGTCCTTTGTGATGCCATTATGAAGGGGTGAGGCGGGGGAGAAAGACCGATGGGATACAGGGGGAGGGCGGGGAGAGATGGTGCTCGGATGGTTAGGAGCGTGCGGATTACGAACGATGACTATGTGAACCGCTTTAAGCTGCTGATGAAGTTCATCGGATTTTTAATGTCTTAGGTCCTTACTACTAATTTTTAGGAGAAAGATCGGTAGTTTCCTCTTTATTTCTTTCACAAAGCCAAAAAAGCCAAACTCAGACTAACGTGTTCTATGAGTAAACCTCATGGCGTCGTCAATCCATGGTTGAATCAATGCAGAATCACACTTAGAAAGGGTTCAGGGTCTACTTGTTCCCTCAATTTCCAGGCACCTAAATAAAACAAACCTGGTTATGTTTTGCAACACTGTTCATTTTTGCCTTACATTCACCGACTAATTTCGAAGAGCAGCGTGGGTAGGCAAAGGCTCTTAGCGCAGCTTGACCGTGACTAGCCACGTTTCTTATTATCGAACAAAATGAAAATAATATCTAACTTGGATAATCCTAACTACTCACTCACGTTAAATTCATCATCGGGATGACGTGTAAAACCATGTTTTATTAGAAGATTTTTACAAAATTAACGGTGTTCAATACACTTCATAATCTTCTACGTATACAACTTTTAACTTTGAAAACAAATATTTAACGACATAACACCATTTTTTTAATATTCAAATCTTGCCCAAAATGAAGACAATTAGGAAAAATAAACATTTCAAAATAAATAAATCTGTTTCAAAATTTAGTCAACATGAAATTTGAGAGAAAATAATAAGTACGCGTATCACAAGCTTTTCAATAAATGAATATATTTTTCAATATAATATGTATATACAAGCGACACAAAGCCTATATCGTTAAACTGTAGTTGGTTTTACATACATATGTAATGCAGCAAAAATGTTTATTCGTATGTAAAATGTTAGTTCAGTTAATGATTTCAAGTATATTTATGACAAAACTTAGATGTATTTCGGTTTACTAGTTTCTAAACTAAAAGTTCAATGAAACCCCAAGGTTTTTATAATTTAAAGATTCCAACATTGTGTGCATAGAATATTTGCCATGTAGGGCGAGAGCTATTACTAAGAATCGGTCGACATCTAAGTGGTAAATCAATGATTGCAAATTGCTCTGTCAACCAGACTACAATACTTCATTGGATCCAGCTTAAAGCTTGCCCGAAATTTATTTAAGATCGTAACTTCGTGGTGGCCACTTTTTCTGCGCATAATCATCATTTCGTCACATTGGCTTGTGATCACATTCGCACAAGTAAAGGGTAGTTATATTTTAAGGCCCGATGTTGAATGTAAACCAGACCTAACCGTCAAGTTTTTTTCTGCATTTGATTTAACATTTTCCAAATTCAGACTAACTCAATTTTAATCGTGGAAAACTACATAATCGAGCAACGCTTTAAAGTTATTCAGGCTTGTTACGAAAACGGGCGTTCAAATCAAAATGCATATCGCGCACTACGTATTTTTTTGGTCAATTTAATCGTCCAAATGTGCGTACAATCGGGAAAATTATGCAAAAAAATAAGCAAACCGGGTCTGTAGGAGATGTGAAAACACCAGAGCATGCTCGTGCAGCTCGTACTGCAGAAAATTTTGCTGCTGTTCGCGATAGTGTGGTTGAAGAGCCGTCCACCTCAACTCGTCGTCGTGCCCGAAAATTGCACCACTCACGCTCGTCGTTGATGAACATTATGCATAAAGACGCGTTTACAAGACTCAAGAACTAAAGCCTCTTGACTATTTCAAACGTCGTCAATGGTCAGAATGGTGGCAGGAAATGGCAACAGTGAATGATCAATTTTCGAAGAAAATCATCTTCAGTGATGAGGCACATTTTCACCTCCGTGGATTCGTCAATAAGCAGAATTGCCGCATTTGGGTGAATGATAATCCAAGATTGATTGCCGAAAAACCAATGCACCCACAAAGAGTGACTGTTTGGTGCGGTTTATGGGCCGGCGGCATCATTGGGCCGTATTTTTTCCAAAATGAGGCCGGTCAAGCAGTTACTGTGAATCGTGTTCGCTATCGTGAGATGATAACGAACTTTTTATGGTTCGAATTGGAAGATATGGATGTGGACGATATGTGGTTTCAACAGGAAGCATAACGAAACAATGGCTCTTTTGCGCGAAAAATTTGATGGCCGAATAATCTCCCGTCGTGGCGATGTCAATTGGCCGCCAAGATCATGTGATTCGATACGGTTGGACTTCTTTTTTTGGAGTTATTTGAAAGAAAAAGTGTACGTCGATAAGCCAGCAACAATTTAAGAGCTAAAGGATGAGATAATTTGGCACATTAACGGCATAGAACCTCAATTATGCCTCAGCGTCATCGAAAATTTGGACCATCGGATGGAGGTGTGCCACCGAGGCCGTGGTGCCCATTTGACCAATATTTTGTTCTATACATAATTGAACCATATCATTATTATCATAATAAAGAGAAATAATAATAATTTAAAAAACAAATTGTATTTTATTCACAATCAATACCGGCCCTTGAAACTTAACCACCCTTTAGATAACGCAACGCATCCATAAGTGGGTGGTTTCATTTCGATAATATTTAACTACTCAAAACTATCCAACTAAGGCGCTACTCCATCCATGAGAAGGTTTTCCAAATCACCATGCCTCCACCATCGTCATTCTGGTGTATTTGACTTTCAGTCGATTTACAAGCGTTCTCCCATTGAGATTAATTTGGTAAACTTGTATGACGCTCTTTTCAAAACGACTAGGACATTTTCTCCATTTCAATCTTTTTGTAAAATATTTTCTCGACTCCAACGTTTTGGCAGATTGCGTGTCTAAGTAATTAACAATATTGCTTGAAAAACTTGTGTATAATGTATTTATTGTTTATTTCAAAGGTAATGATACTAGAGCCCTCGAAGTAATAGTCTTTCTTTATCAACGCAAGTATAAATTTTGCGGTAAGCGGATTTGCGAACTTTAATTTAATTGACTTGAGTTTAATTTATTTGCTTATTTACTTAGTGTAGTATTGTAATTCACAATCATACAACCTACGAAGAGCATAAAGTATCTTAAAGTCAAATATATATATATTGTAATACCATCAAGCGTAATCTTTCTTAGAAACTATATTAAAAACTATTACTAAATGAGAATACAGGCTAAGTTAGGTCTACATCTAAAGAGTCCGAGTAGCAAATGAATTGTCTTAAAGCTCTAATATTTAATTAGGGCGAATATGCATAATTTGTATTGATGCACTCTATTAAGAAGATTTAATTATTTCATATGGGGAACGAGGAAACGAACTCGTTTCAATAGAATAGGAGAGCCTACAGCACCATGAATAATATCGCACATAACGCCTAGTGATAGTGGACTCCTTGTACTATGTAAGCATCTCAGATTGATTAACCAACAGAAAGTGACAAAACTTTTTTGTAACCGCTTAAGGGGGGGGGGGGAGGATCACAAAATCGAAATTTTGTTTCTTCACTCATCTTATAGTAAATCATTTCAAGAATGTTGTGTTAAAATTTTAAGTGGATCGGAGCAGAACTCTCAAAGTTATAGCCTTTGTAGGCACTCTACCTCGAATGCGGAGCATCGATAATTTCTCAGAGTCATTTTTTGGCACACGTTTTCTAAATCAAAAATACCTCCCCCCTACACTGTTTTTTTTTTTATTTTTTTTTCTTTAAGGTTGTTTTTCACTTACAAATATGGCGAAATTTTTCGCCAAAAATGCTCGTTTTACGTTTTTTTGCCACCAAAACTACAAAAATGAAAAAAAAAAAATTTTATTAATGTAGGGGGGAGCATTACGTCATACTTTAACTGAAAAATTCGACTTTTTTAGTTTCAGATGATTCTACGACGAATGCCGATTGGCACCGCAGAGCACCTCTCGAAAAACATATCTCCAAAAAAACTCTGTCATGGGCTTATTTGTCAATATTTTATTATTAATATTTTTTAAAAACTTATTGAAAAGATGTACAATAACATGCAACTGATTTTGTTAAAGTATCTTAAGCCATATTTCTGTAAAAAATTAAAAAAAAAGTGTTTTTTTTTAGCGCTAAGCCCTATTTACATTTGTAGGCGCTCTTATGATTTATATACACCTTTTTATTATCGATAATACGATACTTCAGATAAACGAAACTATTTGTCAGCGACTGCCAAGAATTAGGAAAACTAACGTTTCAAAATACATATTTTATATATTCACATACATAAATACATAAATATATTAAAGTGCTCTACAGTTTGAGTCGTCGTGATGGCGAGTTTTACGCCCTCGGTCTTATATTTTAATTTCAATCAATTTTGTTCTTGTTATCTTGTACCCAAACATTTTCCATAACAGCATGCTTGAAAGGCATTCTTATAATTTTACATATGTACATGCATACATAAATAGAAATGATTTGCTCTTACAATATATTGTTTTTTTTTTTTTTCTTTGTAAAATGTGAGACTGCATTGCAGATAAATTGCCGCCGGAATCTTATAGAACTGGGTTCAAGTGTACATCATACGTCATATATTTATGTATGTAAATGTATGTATGGTAGATATATACTCGTACATGCGATTCTTTCTCGTTTTTATATTTGCTGCTTTTCCATTAGCGGTACTGGCTGGGGCCAATTGAGCTCGAAAGTCCATTGAAAATCGACCGGCGAATGGCCTCAATAGTTTGTTTCCTCATTTTGGTCGATCGTTTGCTCGTCGTCAGTTCTGCCTCTAGCCCTTTTCAAGAGTTTACATAGTAGCGTATATAAGTGTGGGTACACATGTGTGTAATAAAATATGAAAACATTTCAGCCATAATACTTCAGATTTCATATTTTTATCACCTACACTTTCTACATCAACCAAATCAGACATCATTTTCCTATTCGCTGGCATATCGTACACAACAAAAACATTGTAATTCGAAATGACCGGGTTTCGAATGACTTTTCAAACACTTTAAATACATTATTCAAATTACATTTGTTTTCTATTCCCTTTGCATTTACTTAAATTTTTTGTTGTTGTTGTCGCGCTTCAAATACACACATTTCATCGTTGCTGGATTACTCGCAATGGCTCTGCGTCTGCCACTTCCCACATTTGGTCTTTGCATATTGTCTTATTTTTTAATTTGTGGCGTCGTAAATTTTCAATCTGCTGGCCCAAGACAAAAGCGCCAAAGGTTGTTATATGAATATTTTGATATTAATGCAAACGAAATTATCATTCATACATACATACATAAGTATCTATACATGTGCATATGTATTTTTAAAAGATTTGTGGGTTTCTTACGTGTACACACATATATTTGAAATCGAAAATTATGCCTTCAAACTATTTCGAGTTACTGTATTTGCTGTGATTGTCCAGTAGAGCTCGAATTGGCTCGGATTTGCATGGATATATGCATTTTTTATAGCTGGGATGCTGCCTCAACCATTGCTGTAAAATTTGAAAATATTTCAATGAGATCTATGAATGAATATAGAAAGAAATGGTGAATTTGAAGGTATTCTTCAGGATCAGGTTTCCGTTACTGACTTATTACTTTTATATGCAACGTAACATCGATTGGAATAATTATGTTTACAACTTAACATACATACATAATAACAAAGATTGCATGTAAAGTTCCTCGAATTGTAGAAAATAATGATTAAACGTATTAACCGTAAAAAGTATGTTTTTTGAACAGTTAAACTAAAAAATGTTGATATAATTTGGCATTATTTACACATTTTATTTTATTTGGAAGTGCAAACCTAAATTCGAGAGAAAGATTCTGCGTAAGATTTTTGGACCTTTGCACGTTGGCAACGGCGAATATCGCAGACGATGGAACGATGAGCTGTATGAGCTTTACGACGACATAGACATAGCGCAGCGAATAAAGATCCAGCGGCTACGTTGGCTGGGTCATATCGTCCGAATGGATACAAACGCTCCGGCTTTGAAAGTATTCGATGCGGTACCAGCTGGTGGTAGCAGAGGAAGAGGAAAGATCAGGTGGAGAAGGACTTGGCTTCACTTGGTGCGAGAAAGAAACGACTGGCGCGCTTTGTTAAACTCGGCCGAAATCGCGTAAGGGGTTATAGCGCCAAATAAGAAGAAGAAGAGCATACCTAAATTTTATATTTTGAAATATATGAAGTAGTTTAAAATACACCTTCACTGCTTCTTAAAATGTTTACTTAGAAACATAAAATTGATAATAATAAAATTCACCAAAATTTCGTACGTTTAAAAGGAGTTAAATTTTAACTAAAGATAATGTTTGAAATTAGAATATGTAACTACCATAAATTTTATAACATTTAGTGGATATTAAAATATATTCATAAATAAAACTCTGAACAAGTTTACTTTCGCAAATTAAATTTTTTTAATCTAAATGTGCAACTGTTTGCCAAAACTAATAATCGAACCGATTTTGCTGTGGTTTTCACTAACTGTAAGTAAAAGAACATTTCAGGGAAACTTTTTATACTTGCCATTTTTACTGATGATGTCTTCGATATATTTCGAAAAGCCATATTTCTTGTCCGAGTTTCTCTGAAGATTGAAAACAAATTTCCCTTGTGTATGTTGTAACATTACTTGACATGATATATGTATATATAATTGGCGCGTACACCCGTTTTTGGGGATTAAACTGAGCTCCTCCTGTTTGTGGCGTGCGTCTTGATGTTGTTCCACAAATGGAGGGGTCTATAGTTTCAAGCCGACTCCGAACGGCAGATATTTTTATGAGGAGCTTTTTCATGGCAAAAATACACTCGGAGGTTTGCCATTGCCAGCCGAGGGGTGACCGCTATTACAAAAAACTTCTTCTTCTTTTTGGTCTTTCACCGAGATTCGAATCTACGCTCTCTCTTTGAATTCTGAATGGTAGTCACGCACCAACCCATTCGGCTAGGGCAGCCGCGGGACGGAATATAAATATCGATGCCAGATTGAACGTCTGACATTAATAGGAAATAAAGTTGCCAAAGATAAGAAAAGTAATGTGGGTACCTGGACATACAGGCATTAGAGGTAATGAGATTGCGGATAAAAGAGCCAAAGAAGCTGGCACTGAACCTCTTCTTTTTTTTGATTACCTCTCAAATGCAGATATTCGTAAACTCTGCAAAAAACAGCAGCACGTTAGATGGCAAACAGAATGGAGTAAATACAAGCATTTCTATAAAAACTGCAACCCCGATGGTGCACGATCGACCTTTCCTGTAAACCTGCCAATCAAAAATATAAAAAATTTTGTTAGGCTAAGAATTGGACACACGATTACCACACACACGTGTCAGTCACCTGCTCGATGACTGCCCAGAGAAACAACACATCAGGACAGCTCTATTTACTAACACTAAACCATCTGATCATCTTAACTTTATTAATGCCACCAATGTTAATATTCTATCGCAATTCGTATCCTTATGTAAAATAAGCACATAATTTAATATCCTCACATCAGCTATAAATATACACATTTATACATCTTTCTGTACCAAATTACTAAATATTATCATCTAAGTATGTAAAAAAAAAAAAAAAACAAAAACAAAAATTGTTTCTAGCCGACGGCCCTGGCAGCCAGTGCTTTAGATGTAAGTGGAGCAATTATTTATAATTGTTTCTCTTTAAATAAATAAATAAATAAATATTAATTTTGCCTTCACCGAGATTCGAACCAACGACGTCTCTGTGAATTCCGAATGGTAATCACGCACCAACCCATTCGGAAATTGAAATAAATGCGTTAGTCAAAGTACTTTTCTTAAAAATGTGGCTTATATTAAATGAAGTGAGACCCAAAATGAAGCCGTTGTTGTGCATGTACTACATAAGAAACACGAAAAAATATTTTAATTTTATTTATCCCCATATTTAGTTTTTACCGTATTCTGACTCAAATAATGTTAATTCAAAGACTTTGCTATATCTTACGTCACCTTAAGCTAAAGACGCTGAAGTCTTAAATTCTTATTTAATTTAAAAAATGTGTACCTAGTTTTGCTTGGTTATAATAAAATTCCATATTTGGTATCTATGGAGAGAAATACAACAAAGTGCAGTAATCAGTATAGTAACAGTAATCGAACTTTAATAGAACAAAAAATGTCTAGCCATTTATTGGTTTTTGTAGTCTACTTGATTCTCTTTTCTATTATTCATATTTAAAATATATATGTACATACTTATACATGCACACCTGAAACTTTTCATAAGATGATTTCGGTTGTGAACATTTTCACTATAATCTAATATCGAAATTGGCAATTACCATAAAATTTATGAAAGCTGTTCCAGTTCTTACCGCCTCTATGTTAAACTTCTTCAACTGTTCGAACTACTGCATTGACAGTTCCCTGAACTAGATATATTTGATGAATTTCTGATTAAATCTACCAAACGTAAACCTTTTCCCAACATTCTATTTTTAAATGCTTATTTTCCAATTGCTTGTCCTCACTCACGCCTTACAGAAATACCTTGCTTACATAGCTATTTAAGTCAATAAAAACAGCAATTAGTTTATACTCATATTTTCTTATTTACACTTTGGTCATGAGCGACCAACAAGCAAAAGCATTATTGGCCGCCAAGCTATTTCTATGTGTACCGAGTCAATTATGGGACATTTCAAGAAATATAGGCTTCTTATACGAGTTGATTACGCGTTTAGGTAGGTACTTGAGTAAACATTTTATTTTTATTGAAATTTAATAACTGGCAAACATTACATGTTTAAAGGAAATGTATTTGGATAATTATTGAACTCTACAATGCAATTCTCGATTAAAAGCAACAAAGGTATTTATTAACGATAAATGGCTGTAGCACTCAGCTCAGAGTACCCATTAGACCATTCACGTATGCTCTGATAGGCGAACACAAAAATTTAATTTAGTTTGTCGTTTACATACATATGTATATGTACATATATGGATGTATGTATGTGTATATGTGCTCATATTATTGCACTTTGAATTGCTTAGTGAATTAGCAAAGAGTTGTTGTAGATGAGTTTGCACCGATCGGTAATATTCAAATTCACCACTAGCAGAAAGGACGGCAACATTGCTGGAAAGTGCAAATTTAAAGAAAATATAAACACGGAATGGAACGTGCATACAGCAAACTTAGGTATGGTTTGAAGCACAATTTATTTACATACATATATGGTATTTAAGGCATCTAGCATTTGATACAAATGACATACAAAATATATGCAAACATATTTATATAAGATTGGAAATAATGATGCAACCGCCAAAAAATATTATAATATTCTGGTATAAATGCAATAAGTAGACATTTTACTAAGGGTTTGCTGGAAATTTCTATATCCGCAGATAGTCGAATTGTAAATATTCCACCAACCATCAGATGTTGAGTGCAAAAGTTTTTCACAGCATCCGTCCCATTTTCTAAGTTTCTTCGATGCTGAAATAACCTGGTACTGGCGAGTCGCTACTATGAAATGCATCAAATACTAAAGAAAACCTTCAACCAATCCTAAATAAGCAGAAACTTGATGCTACGTTGCTTTCCTTTCTTTCATTTTTCACTATCCTTATTATGATTATTAGCGTGAATTTTTTTTTTTCGTTGTGAAACGAAATGGGAGTTTCGCAAAAGTTTGCAGTTCATGAACATTTGCTGCAAATTGAAATGCAAGTCATCCGAGGCGTCAAATGAAACGGCGGGGAGAAGTGAAAAACGCCGAAACTGTGATGGCACTTTGCTTATGCAGCAGGCGACAGCGGGTCGAGGGTATATGTACTGCTGATATAAATTACAATTTTGTGTTGAATCTCTTTGGCAAAGTGCTTTTTTCTAATGCACAGAAAATAGAAGAAGTGAGATAAAAATGAGAAGAATAATAAATAGAAAAGTGCGATTTCTGATATGCGTATATACATATTTACATATTTATGCTCTCATTATAACTGGCAAAATCGTAGATACTTTTTAATGGAATTTACATAGGAAAAGTGAAAGGTTTTAAAACATTTTTAAAACTTCCATATACTAGTTGTTTACTTAAGATTTCCAACTCTAGCATATATCGCGTATTCAAGAGCTGGATGAAATTCATGCTTTGGAATTGACATATCATAGTGTTTTTCCTTACAAGCTAAATATATTATGAGTAAAACTACTCTGAGGTCCTCAATTAGGTAAATGCTTTTTAAGCATACCCAATATCCACGAACCTACAGTTTTACGCTGTTAAATGGCATATTTGAAACTACATATATCCCTTATTAGACGTTCGACCAAGCTTCGCTTTCAATTCAAGGTTTAATGACGCCTCTAAGCGGTGGATAATTTTTCTTAAAAGTTTTCTCACGGCAGAATCCCACTCGAGAGCTTGCCATTGCCCATCGAGTGCGCATCTCTATTAGAAATATTGGGTAGTCGAAAAAGTCTCTTCGTATTTTGTCAATAGATGTCGTTGGAATCATCTATCTCCAGTGCTACCAATCACATTGTGTCATATCATATGGTGTTAGAAAGATGACATTTTAAGCTTCATTTAACCAAAAAAAATTAAATTCGGAGAAGTTGAAAAAAAGTTATAGCTGTTCAAAAATGAGTGAAAATAATGAAGAAATTCGGTATATTTTGAAATTTTTGTATAAAAAAGGGAAGAATGCCACGCAAGCCACCAATGAAATTTGTGAGGTTTACGGAGGCGATGCTGTATCAGTTCGTGTAGCACAATAATGGTTCGCTCGCTTCCGTTCTGGAAATTTCGATGTGAAAGATGCACCTCGCTCCGGTCGACCTATCGTTGAAAAAGTCGATGAAATTATGGAAAGGATTGACCAGGACCGTCACGTAAGCTGACATGACATCGCCAAGGCACTAAACATTCATCATCAAACGGTTTTGAACCATTTTTTAAAAGGCTGGTTACAAAAAGAAGCTCGATGTTTGGGTACCACATGAATTTTCTGTGAAAAATTTAATGGACCGAATTAACATCTGCGATTCTTTGCTTAAACGAAATGAAATGGAATCATTTCTGAAGCGAATGGTAACAGGAGACGAAAAGTGGATCAAATACGACAATAATGTGCGAAAAAGATCATGGTGCAAGAGGGGTGAAGCTCAACAAATGGTCGCAAAGCCAGGATTGACGCCTCGAAAGGTTATGCTGTGTGTTTGGTGGGATTGGATGACTCGCAAAAACTGGGAGAGCTTGGCTGGGAAGTTTTGATGCATCCACCATATAGCCCTGACCTTGCACCATCGGACTACCATTTGTTTCGGTCAATGCAGAAGGCTTCAAGAAGAAATGCAAGTTGGCTTCAAGAGAAGCCTGTGAAAATTACTTGCCGCAGTTTTTCGCCGAGAAACTACGAAAGTTTTACACTGATGGAATAATGTCTCTAGAAGAAAAATGGCAAAAGGTGGTCAACCATGATGGTACATATTTGGTTTAAAAAAGTTCATTATAAATATAAAAAAAAAAATGAGTTGAAATTTGATTAGAAATACGAAAAGACTTTTTCGACTACCCAATATTATATTATAAAGGCTGGTTGAAAAATTCGAAAACAACTTCAATACACTTATTTCAATGATTTTCCGGAAGCTCTGCAAGTTTGTTGTTGCTCATTAATGTTTCATTTACTTTCCTAATAGCTTTTCCATTCATTCATTAATTAATCATTCATGTGAAATATTGAATACTCGTTCAACTGGCATATGAATGGCATCAGCAGTTTCACGTTTAATCAAATTTGTATTTAAATCAATATCATATACTCGCTAAATGATTTCTGGTGGTATTGCACTTTTTGGACGCACACGACGTGTCTTTTTTGCAATGTTGGGGTTTGACAAACGCGAATTTTCTTGAGTTATTGATGAACGCGCGCGTGCTTATTTTCAAGCATATTTTTGATTATTTATATCTTTATACAAGTTTACACAGCAAGTTTACGCTGGTTGCCTCAGACTTAGCCAAAAAGGAAAGAAACAGAATATGCTGCCCTGATTTGCATAGTCCAAAAAAAGGAAATCTGAAATTTCACACAATTTATGCTACCGACAAAAGCAAACCAATCCCCAATTATTCTTGTTTTGAAATGCATAAGGCCGTGAAATCTATACGCAAGGAAGTAGCTTCAATATCCTTACTACGAAACGGTAACATTTAGTTAAAAACTCAAATAGCGCAGAAATCAATTTTACCTATAATTGAAATATGAAATCACAAGATATTATCTCTGTATATCAATTTTCGAAAAACGTGAACAGTAAAACCAATTATATTGCAATTTTAGAAGTATTTTGGTAAAGTGCAGTTATAAATTTTTCAGTGTTCGGAATACACAGCTAAACGCAATCTAAAAAGTTTTGAAAATTAAATGTCAATATAAATTCGCAATGCTTGGGGTATTTAGTCTTTTCAAAGAACAAACATTGATAATACTAAGCTCCTCCTTCGTTGCGGTCGCCAGCGATGCCTACAAAACATAACAAAAACCAAACCATCAAATATATGTTAAATCACAAACTACTCCTCCATCTACTCTACCACTTCAAACAAACTCAACTTTATACTTGTTTCTATTCGTGATTGGCTTTGGAACCTTGAGACTTCTAAAAATCTATGGGCTTTATTTGACTCATATTTCAGTAAAGTTTTTTCAGAAAAAAGACATAGTGGTAGGGTGTAGATAAATTTATAAAATTCTGCTTATAGGCTGGGATATGAATTCACTCCATCCAATGTTAACGTCATTTTACAATTCTATTTTTTTGAAAGATTTCGCTGTATGGAACTATCTCAAGTGAACGGATTTCGTAATGAATTAAGTCGTAACTTAGATTTTGTATTTGTTAGCTTTAATTTATATTTTAAGTTTTCACTGGCCACTGGTTATATTTTTTTTTTTTGTTTTTTTTATTTCCATTATAAATTACAATCTGTTAATATTAACAATAAGTAATTGCTGTTAGGGGTTGGAATTAAAATGTCCCTTCCCTTTGAAAGAGAACATTACAATTTTACTAATACATAGTTTTCTGTAATTTTATATTATTATATTTTATTTTATATTACAGTACGAGCAAGATCTGTGCGTGTTTTGCGCTTTAGTCTTCTTGGTTTAAGTTCCATTTCCTGTATCAGCCTCATCTCATGGTTTTTGTGCTCTAATAGACGCAAGATGTGCTTACTGCTGCTTCTTTTTACTGCTTCAGTAACAGTGTCTATGCCGAGGTCGCGGTGAATGTCGTCATGTTTTACGTACCAATTTGCGTTTGTGATTGTCCTTAGCATCTTAGATTGACTTCTCTGAATGATTTGTAGGTTTGATTTACTGGCAGTCCCCCAAATTTCTAGTCCGTAGGTCCATGTCGGTCTGATTATTGATTTGTATATCATTTGTTTATTAAATAAGCTTAGGGTTGATTGTTTTCCTAGTAGCCAGTAGAGTTTTCGGAATTTGTTTTTCATCTCGTTTCTCTTGTTCAGTATGTGTTTTTTCCATGTGAGTTTTGAGTCAATCGTTAAGTATTTTGCACTTGAGTTAATTTTTATGTCTTCCCCGTTAATTTGTTTATGTCTTCCCCCTCATTTTTAAAACCATTGTGCTGTAGCTGATAGCGTATCTTGCAGTGTTTTTGTTGCTGCTTCTTCATTGTGGTTAACTGACATTAAAACTGTGTCGTCTGCAAATGTAGCTATCATTGATCCTCGAGTAGTTGGCGTTGGTGTATCTGCTGTGTATACTAAGTATAGTATGGGGCCCAGTACGCTTCCTTGAGGTACTCCATCAAGATAACAGAGCACTCATATTTTATGAAGAAGTTATATCGCATCTCCAAATCAGCATCATTCTCCATTATGTCTTTCGATAAATTTTTTGAATTATCAGCAAGTAGTCAGAGGATAACTTTTAATTACTCTCTTTGTAATTTTACTTACCTGAACAACTCTTTAAATTGGATTGGTCTAAGCTTTTTTGAAGTAAGGATGCAACTAGTTGTTATACAATTCTTTAGTCCAATATTTATGATGCTTGCCTAAGTCCACTATTTAATCTAAAAAATTTTAAACTTCTGTGTTTCTCAAAAAAGCTTAATCATCTAAGAAACTTAAAGAATAAGTTTTATAAAATATATGACGATAATCTTGCTGAAGGGTATGTTTTCTATTGAGGCAAATTTAACAAGCTTAGCAAATGTATTTTACCAGAAATATATTTGCCAAGTTGAAAACAATGGTAATTGAAAAATCAAAAAAAGGATTTCTCGAATATTCTTGCGTCTTATTATATTACGGACAGCTATCACAACGATTTTACGGATGACGCCTATCCATTCCTAATGTAAAACTTTCCACTTCTACGGATGTTGATGGTCTCTCAATAGGGTGTTTCATATATAGTAGGCCGGGTCGATTTGTGGGGAGGCAAAAAAATCGCCCATTGCTCTGTGAAAATCATATTCTAGGGATCAAAATAAGAAACTTTGTCGAAGGAACCATACCTCTAAAACGAATTCTGATGTTCCCCAATTTGGGTCGAACTTTTTAGTTTCTTTTCTCATGTAAAGGCCAAAAATGGTGATATTTTGAAATAATTGTATGGGGAACCCCCCAAGGGAGTTCCAGGGGGTGTGCCACTGGCATGGGTGGATCGGCCGTCCAAAGTTAATGGGGGTCGGTCATACATTTGGACTCGATTGGAGCACTCTAAATGGGTCAAAGTGGGATTTTTCGTTCGACCCAAATTGGGGGACATCAGAATTCGTTTTAGAGGTATGGTTGCTTCGGCAAAGTTTCTTATTTTGATCCCTAGAATACGATTTTCCCAGAGCAAAGAGCGATTTTTAAATCGACCTGCCCTAATATATAGGGTACCTTGTGAATATGGACTTCCATTCCATTCTGTATTCCTAAAGAAGATTATGCCTTATTAAAATAATAGGTGATGTGTTGTTGTAATTGGCAATGTATCATGCCATTAGCTTATTGCTTCCTCAAATTTACTCCAGGGTAGTGTCCAATTTTTGCTTTTTATTAATGATATTTCTTCTTGTTCTCTAAGTGCAATTTCTTTCTATATGCGGATGACCTGAAGATTTATCATGAAATTAAATGCCCGGAAGATGCATTTACTCTCTAAGATGAGCTTGGCAAGTGATACAATTGGTGCATCCATATTCGGATAATTCTGAATACTAGTAAATGTCACTCCACCTATGCTAAATTGGTCAGCCTTGTTCGTACATCAGGACTTGGGTGAATATTTCGATACTGTTCAGAGTTTCTTACATCAATTTTAAAATTTCTGGCTCGTTTACGATTTTGACATTTGATCGTCGTAATTGTTTGTCATTTTCTGATCCTATTTTCGAGTTAATATGTGATGCATTGCGATTCTTGGTCGCCGTTCTCAAGCGGTTTCCTTTTGAATATCCCATACGATTTGAGACTAGATTTTCCTAGGAGATCTTTATTCTAATATATATTAATAGATTTGAATATAAATGTAATTTTTTTAATTAAATGCGAAAACCCTAACAGCCAGAAAGAAACTGACAATACTCTCTGGATTTATAGAAAACTGGTTTGCAAGTACGTACTCGTATTTCGACACTGCTTATTTTATAAGAAGCGCTGAATAATATTTGCAGGGAGTTTACATTTTACATAAAGTATGGCAAACAATATACATTAAAAATCAAAATTTATACAAATATGTATATACCCCTTTGCTCATGTTTTATAAAGGAAGAAGAAATACGCCCCTCTTTATATTCACCTTTTGTTTGCTTGCTTTCAAACCATAACTTTCCCTTTTTCTACTTTCCCTCAACATTTCACATTGAAAGCGATTTATATGTTTAATTCTCAGTTACCTGTGAACAGCCTTTCCCATATTTTTCACAAGTATTTTGTTAAATGACTACAACAAATATTATAACAATAGCGGAGTCATGGCACTAACCCTTTTGCAAAATTAAAAACGCCATATATTTGGAAAAGTGTTGGTGAATGGAATTTCTGTTAACAGTTGTTTCTATACTGATTGTTATTATTGTTACTTTTTACTACGTATGTATGTTTGTATTTCTGTAGAAATGTCATGTAAAAAGGCGACGCCGTAAAATCGTCTATACGTACATATACCTGTTTGTTGTAGATCCTTACAAAGATTATGTGAACATAAGTCTGCGTTTGCTATTCGATTCAACTATTTTTTAAAACGCCATTTAAGACGGCAAAAAACGAACATAACAATAACCGCCACGTTGCAAAAAGGCCCAGCAGTAATAGTTGTATTTTAGCAAAACAAACATCGGTCGGTGTGTTATGCTTCTCACCATTCTTCAGCCAAGAAGCCTCGTGAAGGGTAGCTTCTTTCTTTCATTTGGAAAAATGCTGAAATTGCAAGTACGAAGCCAACCCTTTTTCCAGCTAAAAGTGCATTTTTCTTCAGTTTGAGCTGTGATGCAGGCCACGGCCAATCGAAGACCGCGGGTGCGCTGTGTGGAAAAATTAAATGGACACGCAATTCAAAGAGTAAAGCCACCTGATGCGGAACCACTCAGTTTGGTTTTTCCTTTCCACAGGTTCTTTTATGCAATTTACCCTTTTGTTTGCATTATTTTTTGACATTCTGTCATGTTTATTTTGCTGACGGTGTCGGTGGTCGCAGCAGGTGAGCAGCGATGCCACTATTTCCTTTGCCTTCACCGCTGAGCACTTGTATTTTTTACGAATATAGCTTACAAATTAAATTTCTTACATAAAACTTTCTCGTAAGTATTACCTCTGCCTTTGCTGTTTGCTGAAACCCTTTCGTTTATGTATACCGGGCTTAGTGCTTGCTTAAATATTTACGATAGAAGTAAAGTTATTTAATTAATGACGGTTACGCATTTCTATCTGCTTGTAAGTACTTATGTATTTGAGTAGGCCTGTGGTTAATTCGCGAGCTTTCCATTATACGAGGATATCATACAAGCGTCTCTGGCTTATAATTATTTTTATTAATTTCATGTTTAGTCCAATTAAGACTTCATTTCCCTGCTGCCAAGGGAGTTTCATTTATTTTCTACTTTATTGCACTGTTTTTATAAGGACCTACTGAGAAGAAAAGGATTACATCGATTTATGTGCACGAGCACATGGGCGGGCCTTCGCTCTCGTAACTGTTGCCATGTGTTTCGTAGCTTGTAGTAAAAAGCCGTGCAATCAAGGAACATAAGAAATTGTTGAACAAACATTGAATCGAACAATTTATTGTATTAGAAAATATCGTTCTGCGTTAGTGCCAATTGGATAGAGTTCCTGGATGACGCAAATCATTGGAATTAAGATTATTACAATATCTGTAATGATATTGAGGCACAATCAGCTCCTCAGTCGGGAGCCACTTGTCAAAACGTTGTATGCACTTTCACGCCTTTTGGGTGGCAAAAACGGCAGCTTAGTTTGTGCACTAAATAAATAAATCATGTTGTGATATACTGCACACGCTCTATTCCTACAATAAATGAAAACGTCAGCTGGAGGTACTCGCCAGCAATAGATAAAAAAAAAGTAAACAAAATTCCTTATTGGCGCGGACTCCTTCGTCACCCACAATTCGTTGTGTTTCTTATGCACTTTTGGGGCCATTAGGCGCTTAGGTCTCATTAGGAAAGTAGATATCACCATAAATTACCATTGCCAATACAATTGTAGAAGTGAAATAGCTGGCATTGGAAGGAAATTTATGTAAGCAATTTTATTAAAATACAGCAGCAAGTTTTACCTTTCAGCGATGTGCTGATATGTGTTTGCAGTAAATAGCAGACACGAAGACGAGGGGTATATACAAAGACTTTTACGTAGGTACAATTCATGTATATTTATATATTTATTGACCAAAGTTGTTGCAGATATCATATCACCATCAGGTGAGCCGAATACGTATGAGCCCTCAGTCGTGAATAGTTCAGTTTTTCCACTTACGTAAACAAAACCTTTCACCTCTCTGTGACTGAACTTTGTTGTATGTAATTTGTAATTTAGCCATCCAAAGATTACTTAGATGAGAAACATGTTACACTCCCTTATGAGTAGCCAACGTTTGGAATCTAACTGTTCGTACATATATGAATAAAGTACGTGCACATGAATATGCATACCCCGCAAGAAAATCCGTCTTTAGAAAACCGGTGCCCTTGGTGCTCATGAAGCAAATTTGAAATCACAACAAAATCTCTTCACTTCTCAATTTGTATGCAAATAATTAATGAAGCAACCACATCAATGAGCTGAAAATGCTTCAACGGAAGTTAGATATCTTGGAGTGATACTTGACTTTAAACTCCATTGGAAGCTACATATTGAACTTCGGGTAAAGAAGGCCAGTACAGCTTATACTCCTGCAAATCTATGTTCAGCAAAAAATGGGAACTCAAGCAACAGGTCTTGCTGTGAATGTACAACGCAGTGGTTCTGCCAATTTTAGCTTATGGATGCCTGGATTGTGTTTTGACTGGCATAATATAGCTAAACTCTGGAGGGTTCAAAAGACTGCCTGTATTGGCATCACCGGACCATATAGAACTTACCCCAGTGCTGCTCTGAATGTCGCGTTGCAATTACTTCCCATCGACTTTTACGTTATTTCCACCGTGGCTTAAAGTGCAGTCAGTTTAAAGGAAGTTGGCCTCTTGGAGGAGATCAAATATCTTGTGTGTACAGACAAAATTCTCTAATCTGAGTGCCAAGAGGAGGCACAGAGGCATAGAGGGAAATGAAATCGCTGATGAACTTGCGAGGACGGGGACGGAATGAGTCTCAGAGGCCTCCTATCCGGCCTTCTGCAACACCATTCACTATTGTTAAAGAGGAATTGAACAACTTCTGAGGAAAGCGCAGAAAAGATGGTGCTTTATTTCGTTATGTGCTATTTCGGAAACTCTTGGCCCCAATTCAATGAATGGAATACTCAGAAATTTCCGGGGACTCCACGCCATTCAATTTCTAAACTTGAAGCTTTACCGGTCATTGGACGATCGGCACACACGCAGAAAAGCTGGGTTTGCCATTTAATTCCCATAATGGTATCAACACGGTCTTTATAGCATCTTGGTGAGTGTTAGAGTGGTACTTCAACCATTTCACCTACCTACTGATTAATTCGATAGATAAGTAAGCGATGACACTGTTGGACTTCTTTTATATGGACTTAATTCGGTTTTTAAACATTTGCAAAAAGGAAAAAAATATTAACGAATAAATAAAATGCCTGTAGAAAGAGAAAAATATTTAAATAATGAGTTGGGTAAAGAACTAAGTGTAATATTTCGAAATAACAAAACAGACATCTGCAATTGCGCGTATTGCACTTCATATTCACGTATATCGCACTAAAAATTTGTCTTATTAGGTCTTTTGATCACTGTAGGTATGTAAGCATCTCAATAGATATAAAAAGTATGTGCATACGTATATGTACAGCCGTACACGGATCATCCTGCTTGATTAAACTCAAACGTAAGCATAGCAAAAAATGTTCTTGGCCGGTGGTATTGGATAGACAAATGGTGGATGGAAATTTTATATACTCCTGCCCTTTGCCAGCAGTGTAACACGCAAAACCACACCATTCAAAATTTTAGAAAAATACGAGGAAAGTTCTCGAATTTATTTTACCGGAGCTTAGTTTTTACATTTGATTACATATGTAATATATATATATATATTATGCATATATATGTACATACCTACAACACATACAACATATTTTTATAATGCGTACACATACCATCATCGGCTCAAAAATTAGAGTAGAATAAAGAAGAGCATCCATAACTACATTGTTGTGAATAACTGCAGAATAACTTTTGTAATGGCTAGTTTTTTATTACTATAAACTCACAAAGTACTAACTATACCCAAAAATATATAAATGACAATATTCTTAAGTAAAAATAAATAAATGTAGGACTTGGAAAGATAGATATTAGCAGAGAACTACCTAATTCCGCTTCGGCCATGTTCAGTTGGGTTTCAGTTCGGCTTTAGCTGTAAGGTTTGTTTCGGCCTTAAAAGGCGATATTCGGTCGTTCTCTCGATATTAAGAAGCCACAAATGAGAATCGTTCTACAACAAATAAATAATTCTATTCACAATTTACAATTTCGTTAATTATCACGAAAATTGGAGATCGGAAAAGCTATTGGTGCTCACTATTTTGGAACATATTTTTATGATTGATAAATAAATATGATTGTAAATATCTTTACAAACAGTAAAAGTGTTGGTTTATGTCGCTTTGAGTTTTAAGAACACTAATTTTAGTTCTCTACCTCACCCGTAACCCGTTTCTGTAACCATTCTCGATCAAGTTCTGCATCGAGGTAGTCGATTTGACGAAGCAATGGCAACACTCTCACTTGTTGTATTGTACCGTGGTAGCCAATTGACCATTCCTTTCAATTTTAGCACGAATACTCGGTTAAAAATTATTACTTTAGAGTTTTGTTATTTATGGAACTTTAGTTTTTGCTATCCAATTTAAGTCAGAGGGTGTTTGTTATTGGTATCCCATGTCCCAATGCGGATCTGTACTTAGGTATTACAATTCGTTGTTTTATTCTTACTCTTTGTAAAGGGTGTTTTTTTAGAGGTTAGGTTTTCAAGATGAAATAAAACGTATATAATTTAATGTTATGGCCAAGAATTTAGCTTTATTATAAAGATAACGGTTTGCCATTATGTTTTAAAAATGATTTCGGGCAAGTGGCCGGCGTGGCTGGCTCGAATAAATTCCAGCCGAGAGGCCCAATTTTCGACCACTTTTTGCAGCAATTGGGGCCGTATGTCAGCAATAACGCGCCGAATATTCTCTTCCAAGACGTCAATCGTCTCGAGCTTATCTGCGTAGACAAGCGACTTCACATACCCCCACAAGAAATAGTCCAGCGGTGTTATATCGCACGATCTTGGAGGCCACGCCACAGGTCCACGGTGCGAGATAATTATATTAGCTCACCAAAAGTTTCCTTCAATAAATCGATTGTTGCGTTGGCTGTATGGCAGCAAACCAAGATCCTTCCGCAAAATCTTCCACAAAGTGGATGGGCACATCTCCAATTGCTGCGCGCGATAGCGGATGGACTCATTCGGGTCTTCTTCGATACTCTGCTCCACAGCAGCAATAGCGTCTTCGGTGCGCACTGTACGACGTCTCTGAGGATGCGTATTATCCACTAGAGCAAACGTGGTGCGAAACCGATCCATGGTTAAT
Organism: Anastrepha ludens; assembly: GCF_028408465.1. NCBI lineage: Eukaryota > Metazoa > Arthropoda > Insecta > Diptera > Tephritidae > Anastrepha > Anastrepha ludens. Next base: position 77,446,276 of record NC_071498.1, read on the forward strand.
TTACTGAAATACATTTGCAATGACTGCAACGGATGTCCAGAGTGTCCTAATACTCTTCCTATAGAGCCATTGGCATTGTATTCATTTAGCACATAGAAATTTAATATGCTAATTTGTCAAAGGAAAATGTCGGGTGTACTTCCCTATATTTCGAACAACACGAAATGATTAGAATACTATAACAAAAAGTGACGTATCTTTATTAAAATTTCTGTATGCACGATTTGTTTTCATGCGTACTTTTTTCAATATTTCCACACACAATTGTAGTTTCGATTTCACACATTCCTTGAAGATTGGTTTACAATTTCTCTCACTGTTTCGCATTTTGTTGATCGCAATTTTCCAATCGCGCAATTCGGATCGAACCGACGCAACGTCTTTATAATCGACCTCTTTTCTCGAGCATCTCTCTAGCATCTCTGTGATCTATTGATCATGACCAAAAATAAAAAAAATATTTTAATTTATTTTAATATTTGTTTTAATAAAATGAAGATGAACGGTTCTATTGAAAACAATATTAAAATTTCCTCGCAAATAACTTACCTTAAATCTATTAGTAATTGTAATACAAAAATAAAAAAACTGGTTTCTGAGATAAGTATGCAATAATGACCATTAGCTTTTTAGGCTGTGCAGTTTGGCCTCCCCTTTTCAATTAACTGGCTGCGCCTTTGGTATCAGATACGTAGCAGTTTATGGTATCTACCCACGTAAATATAATATGTCGGTGTACTGTTAGCGGCAAGCACGTGCAAAACGAGATGCCTAAGCACGATTTTTTGTTTGATGAGGAACACAATTTGTTAAGCAAAGACGTTGCCTCAGTTATTCAGTGACTGACGTGTTTTCAAAAATGGCCTCATGCGTGTATGGAATACATTGTCATTAACATGTCATGGCTCGATTTCAGTGAGGGACCCTATTCCTGTTTGCCTTCCTCTCTGATGCTTTTTCTACTCCTGTAAAAGTTGCAACACAAAATACCGGAAATATGTGGATAACTGAAAGAACAACAAATGTAATATATTTAGTAAAATAAATTCAAGTACTTCTTAGCGAAACGAGATGACTTAAAATTCAAGTTAAGCTAAACCGGTTTTGGATACGCTAATAAATCGGTTTGAACTTACGTTGCCATGGTCTAAAAGTATAGTCTTAACGGGAACTAGAGCTTACGGCCATAAATTAAGTATTACTGAAAAAAAACTCAGGCATGAATGTTTTATGCATTCTTAAACTCCCCTCTCGTTATTCCCATTGCATATGTGAGCTGTAAACTGCTACCTCACAGGTCCGTTGTGATACCACTGTGTGACACGGGAACCTTGTTTATTTACTTTTATGAAACCATTTTCAGGCTCTTATGAAGCGCAGGATTGATCTAATCCCCGCGCCAGATAGTGTAAGAGAATTAAAAAAGTTTTTACCTAGACAACCTGCTCTGATTTTAGCTAAGGCTGGACAATTGCAAAGGAAGTGGTCTACCGTTTCTTCCTCCTCCTCATTTCTACAGCTTCTACAATATTCATGGGAGAATACTCCTAGTCTCAAGGAATGCCTTCCAAATAGCCAGTGGCCGGTGACGCAAGCCACGGCCTTCGAGATATCTTCTCTTGAGATGCAATTCCTTTGTCATTTTCTTGTTTATTTGCGGCCATAGTAGCTGGCTGTTACGCATGTATCTTTATCTTCCCATGACCTATTGGCCTCTTGGGTAATGTTGTTTTTTATTATTAATTTACTCTTGGCCAAAGGTACTCCAATGGTACTTTTATCACGGAACAGTTGAAGAGTAGTACCTTTTATGGCTAGCTTATCAGCTTTACAGTTTCCCTCAATATGTCTGTGTCCCGGAACTCAAATAAGGCTGACCTTGAATACGGCTGCTCGGCATTCCTGTGTATCCTTTGATCTTAGTATAGCCGCATTCATTGATATAATGGCCGCTTGGCTATCCGAGAATATATGTCTTTATAATCGTTTTTGTTACGGCATGCATATTTTGGTATGTAGCCACTTCTTTTATGGCTAGAACCTCTGCCTGATAGACGCTGCAGTAGTCTGGTAGTCGAACGGATAGTTCCAGTCTTAATTCTTTCGAAAATACTCCATAGCCAACTTTATCGTCTAGCTTGGAACCATCTGTATAAAAATTTAATTCCCCCCTTCTCCATGGCCTTGGTGTCTGCCACTCCCTTCTTGAAGAGATTGTCGAAGGTAAGTCCAGGAGTAGAATAGTCTATTTCTTGTCTGTGACTGTTCAGAGTGTGCAAAATACAGGCGTGGCTAAACCACCATTCCCTACCTTGAGTTGGAAGGTCGCTATTACATGTTTTGAACATTTGCTCGATTTTGTTCGGCTCTGCCGGCTTGGCCGGCATCCAAACTCAAGTTCGAGGTCTGCTTGGAATTTCTTCTTTACTGACCGCTTCCAATTTGGCTCCCGGCCAAACCTCTCCTACCCTAGCTACGACCAACCTGTAGAGCGTGGCTGACCTAACGTCTTCGCAGGCGATGAGCTTTGCTCTACCTTGATACCAGCCTGTGTCATGGCAAAGGGGAGGGGGTCCGGGGAATTCCTCTAGAATCTGGAGGTAAACTTCGTCGATAACCTCCTCAATCCACCTCAATTTTTCCTTAGTAATGTTCCCTTCCTCCTCTCCCCTGTCAATAACGGTCAGTATCGCACCGCCGCCTTTTATGACCTCACTGAACTTTGGGTATTTATGGCCACCTATTTTTTGCTTTTTGGCCACGTTTTCTTCTGATTTCTCTGCAGAACGTTGCCCGTTAGGAGTAGCACCCACCGATTTTCCCCAGTCGGATATTACTCCCTTTGCCCATTCCAGCGACTAAGCCTGTTCTTCTGTTAGCTGTTCTGTTTCTACTTCTCCTAGTTTAAATAAGACCCTACTGGCCGCCTTTTTCTCGTAGTAGCTTTGCTTAGAGTGACGGACATGTTTAGCCTGCCACCCCTGCCTTACAATAGTACTTCGCCTAGAGGTACTAGGCCCTTCGATGGCAACCTGCCGGTTAAACCTGGAAGCTGGTGCCGACCCCCGTCCCCTGAAAGAGGTTGAGGTGAAATGGGGATTGCTCGCCCTTAGCGGAGTTGGCCCCGTAGCTCTTGGTGTTGGCCACTTGGAGACCGGTTTTCCCAAGAATCCTCGAACCCCGCTGCCTCCTGCAGTACTCGTACTGGGACCAGCCCTATCGCTCAAGCCTCCTCTGTCTCCTATTAATGGCGGTCTGACCACTACCTTGCTCGCAGCTGTGGTAGCAGTCGGCTTCACCTTCGTCGGTTTTTTGGGAGGACCTTCCTCCTTGTTAGAAATATGTTTATTTAAATTCTTCTCCATTTTTGGTCCCACGAGTGTCGAACAAGGGAGGTCCGCCCGCACAGAGGTCCATGTGCACAGGTAGGGCTAGATAGAACTGAAGGTCGTCAGGTATTCGGACCACTCCGTTCACGACTGGTCTATTTTTGATCTGGGTCCCCAGCCAGGCTGAACCTCGGCACGGGTCGTATTACACCTTGCTCTAACCCAGAGTTTTTTTCAAGAGGTTTGCTCTTCTGGTTGGCAGAACTTGGTCATCGTTGAAAAAGGCAGTCCGTTCATTACTGGAATGTACGTAAACGAACCCACTGCCATCCAATGATAAGGCCTGATTAATGATTCACCTAAGCCCCCGCACCACGGCAAGGTGCCTACCCTCGCGGAGGAATGAATACAACTACAACCACCCTATTTGTTTTGCAGACATGATGATCGAATTTTTGTGGAGAAAATGTGTTTATAAAAAGCATGAGGACTCGTTTGTAAAACAATATACAATACGATATACTTATAAACGGTAATTTTTGGTTTTTAATTACTTTATTATTTTTTGCGATATTAAATATCAGTGTTTTTAAGCTTCTATGAGTTAAATACGTACATAACATAATCCAGAAAACCGCACTGTTTTTATAATATTTTAAATTTAATCATGCAACGCTTATTTTGTATGTTTACATTTTCAAAAATGTTTTTCAATTTTAAATTACAGCACAAAATACTGCAGATTTACAATAAACCCTCCACTGAACATCTCTTCAGGTGTATGGCAACACCAACTTTTCGCTAAATTACACAACTTTAACATTAAATTACTTAAAAACTATATGTCTCCTGAGCGTGCGGCTTTCAGTTTTAAGCTGGGGATACACCGCTCTATCCGCCCTTTAAACCTTCTTTTTTCAAAGCAGTTTACATTATACTAAATTTTTCCCCAGTTTTTATATGACTTACAAATGTACGCACATACATACCTATGGTTACAATTTTTGTATTTTACGGAATAAATACACCAAAGTGGAAACACTGTCAATTATTGTAAAGCTTTTAAGGTGAATATATGTTTTTGCGAGAAGACAAAATGTAGAGTTCGCATTTGCCATTTGCTTTCTTTCTTCCCTGGCATCTGTTTAGTTCACAATCTTGAGACCGCCCATTCACTTATGTATATATTTCGCTCTTCGCTTCCCACATCCCTCACACCATCTTACGCAACCGAAAATGGCAGTCCAGCGTTTGCAATCACAAACAAAACACCAACGCCAACTTTAATACCAATGGCTGGATTTTATACATTTTTAACAAGATGTTTCATTAATTTGCTCGTTTCTGCCACCATTTATTCCAAAAATGTATGCCCTGTACTTTGAAAGTGAACTAAGGCAATTAAAGGCGATATTATTCAATATTAATTAAACTGATTCCAGGGCGCTGCTCCCATTTCTTACACGCAAATGTATATAGACACATACATCTGTCCATACAAACATATATGAGTATGTGTGTACGAGTATGCACATTAGGAACAATAAATTTTATAAATCTTGCATTTAGTGGGAAAGGCTGACCAGAAATTGAAGAAGGCATACACTTAGGGAACAAGAAAATCAGGTTTTTATAGTTTTCATCACGGCTTGTGCCAAAATAAAACATAAATTCATTTCTGGTAAATAAAGTATTTCCTAACTCGTTCCACTTAGCAGCAATAATATCTATTTTATAATTTGCGGAGACGACAAAACAACCTTTGAAAATAGTTTTGGATAAAGTAAATATTTATTTATTTTTTACATGAAATATAATTAAAAGTAGTCACATTACAAAACAAACAGGCGCTTTTCCGCAATATGCCTTGTGCAACTTGTCAGTTTTGTGATAAATTTAGAAAGCATTCATTGTTTAAACAAAATGAATTCTGCGTATGGCTAACGATTAGAAGCAGGTTCCCCAGATACTTACACAAGCTAAAGGTGCAAGAATGACACGCGGTTCTGCAGTAAAATATTTGAAAAAGTCGAAAACGTTCATAATTAAATAATGCAATGGTACACTGAAATTAAGAACGTTGATGATTTCGCTGGTCGAAGCCCAAAAATACCTCTTTGTTTGTGACAAAGCGGTACTTGTCGTTGCGTGAAGCCGAAGCGGCTTAAACTTGGGTGCAAATGCATCCATGGAAACGATTCGAGGGCGTTTGCGTACCTCAAATTCCTTGGATTGTACAAGAAGACAATGGCCCCAAGCGTCAAATCGAAGGGGTGTGGAGTGGAAACAGCAAAATGGGATTGAAATATTCGATTGGCCTTAACAGCCACCTGATGCCAGCCCAATAAAAATGTTTTAGAATAGTTAATTAAAGGCTAAAAACAAAAAAATAAATGTGAACGGTCAAATAGTTATCAAGGGAAATTTGGGTGATTTGGCGCCGTTTTTCTCCACAACTTGCGCAGAAATTAACTTGAAAATGTAAAGCCATTAAGCTAATGTTGGTGACTATAGATTTTATTGAATTCATTGCGTATAATAAATATTTAAGTCCGTACAATGCAGTTTGTTAGAAACGAGTTGGCCAAATAGTTTCCAAGTTATGGCGGCCACGCTTCCATTAGACTGTGCATACATATATGGACATGTGTTGAGTCATGTTGCTATGTATAAATTATTTATATAGAAATTAAATTCAAATGTGTAGAATATGTGCTTTAAATGGAATACCAAAAAAATTGCCATCATGACTAAATTATTTTAATATGAAATATATGCTGGCCGACATAGCTGATGGTCAAGAAAGAAATATTGATGAGTTTGCTCTTTATTGAGCAGAAATCCTGAGCGTTTCTTAGGCGCTAATACGTTAAAAAAAACTAAGTAAATAAAAACAAAAAATAAAACTTTAAAACCACAACATTTTATAAAATGTATAGAAAACAAAGAAAATAAAATCTTTGACATTTCATAGACACACAACAATGCTGCTTTTGCAGGGTACCCTAAAAATCAATAAACATCGCATATTATTCTTTCGCTTTTAGTTGATACCTTGTCCCCTTGTTTACCATTTATTAGGTAAAGAGAAAACCAACGCTGTCAAATAGATTTAACTCCTTTATACGTTCAATAAAGAGTCAGAATATTCTTTTCAAAGTGTCGCCATTTTAGTTTAATAATTATTTTTTATAAGAAAGATTACATGACAAATTAATAATCCTCCTTGGTATTAAAATGCATGACAGTATGGGCGCGACCAACTAAGAAGTATGTATGGATGTATGTATAAGTACACATTTGTATTCTTCTTAGTTTCGATATTACTTGTATGTATGCTGTAATACCATAGCACTGGCTTTGTACTCTCATGGCAGCTGCCAAACTAAATTATGGCAACTTCTCTTGGAATAAAATATGAAACCTTGTTATTGGAAAATTTTAAAGGAGGCGTGCTCTGCGCAATGGTGCGTATGAACTTTGCTGCGCAGTATTTCCCAAGTCAATGCACGAAGAGAGCCTTTTTCTCACGGTTGAATTTGATTATGTAAACATATTTAATGCGGTTTCATTTTATTACTTTCTGGGGAGTGTTCTACTAATCGATATTTTGCAATCCAATCAAAGAGTCAAAGGGAGATACAAATATTCACCTTAGAGCAAGTTACTGCAAAAAAATGACAGGGTGTTTTCGCTTTTATCTTAAAAATAAGCATCTAAAAGTATTGTATATTAGTTTCCTATTAGGAGTTATTTCTGCGATTTCTTGGCCTACAAAAAATTACTTCAACCACTTCGTTCGATAGTTCTTACAACAGAGATCCATATCACCAAGGGTTCCTTTCTCGACTTCACTGTCGACAAATTTAAAAATCAGTCACGGCATTGGTTAGCGATTGGCACTTTGGTTTGTAAACATGAAACAGCTGTTTGATATGTTAAAATTATTGTATATTCGTGACGGACTATGAATATATGAATAAATTATAATGGAAAATAGACGTGCTTAAGGAAATGTTTGAAGAAACCTCAGAGCGTCATATAGCTAAGAGTACTTTTCGGAGCCGATAGGACTATTTTGAAAAGTGCACAGACTTCGAGAGCACTAGAGACTTCGGTTGATGCAATCCATTTTCTTATATAATCTGACCAGAATTGGTTTTGCCATTCAAAACAGTAGGCAAATATTAATCATTAGTATAGTTAGAAAAATACGTGCGTCCTAAGAAGTCGGAAGTCGTGATATATATTTTCTGGCGTGGAATAAATATTAATATTAAATTATTATTTAAGAATTGTCTTAGTATCCTTTCGATCCAATACGATATTAAAGTAATAACATTTTGATTTACGAAATAATAGTTTTTAAATAATTTGATTTCAAAGGTACGGATTGGATAATTAACAGCTCGAGCTACCATGCTTAAAGAGATTCAGATTGAAATGCCAATGTATGTTTCTCCTTTTTGGCACGCGAATTATCTTGGAGCAGAAGTTTGGAATTTTAAGTAAAGTAACCTTGCGATGTTATTTGGCTGTAATTTAAAAAAAAAAAATAAAAAACTTTGATTCTTCTTGTGGATTATTTTTATTTGGTCTTTTAAGAAGAATAGAATGAGAATATGATGTCATGTACCATAAATGGCCGCCGCCACAGTTGATTGCCATTTGAGCCCTTTTTATGGCATTTTCCATCACTTTGGCCAAAACTTCCGGCGATAGGTCCTCACATTCTTGACGGATATTGTCTTTAAGAGCTGCAAGAGTCTGAGGCTTGTTGACATAAACCCGCGACTTCAAAAAGCCCCACAAAAAGAAGTCTGGAGCGGTCAAATCAGGCGATCTTGCTGGCCAGTGCAAATCGCCAAAACGAGAGATTAGGCGCCCGGGAAATGCATCCTTCAGCATATCGGTTGTGGCACGTGCAGTGTGTGCCGTTGCACCGTGCTGTTGGAACCACATGTTTTCCAATCCCAATTCATCAAGTTGCGGCAAAAAGAACTCGTTAATCATTGCTCTGTAGCGCTCACCATTCACAGTAACCGTTTGGCCCGCGACGTCTTCGAAGAAAAAAGGTCCGATGACTACTCCAGCGAAAACAGTTCACCATACAGTGACTTTGAGCGGGTGTAATGGCTGTTCGTGGGTTACACGCGGATTTTCAGTGCCCCAGAAGCGTAAATTTTGCTTATTTACGTACCCGCTAAGATGGAAATGGGCCTCATCACTCATGATTATTTTGATGAAAAATCATCCTCTTTGTGGTGATTACGGATGGCTTGAGCGTATGTTAGACGCGATTGGCGGTCAGCAGCTAACAGCTGATGCACCGTCTGGACTTTGTAGGGAAACATCTTCACATCTTGTACCAAAATTCGCTGTAAAGACCGTCGACTGACATTAGGGGCCAATCGCAAAATTTATAGCATTTTCTGATAGGAGGATTACTTTAGCGCCACCTGTTATCACACAAATTTCGTTTGGTACGCTGTTAGGAATCAAGTTTTAAAGAACACTAAAAAACGAATATAACCCTTCAGTGTCACTTTTAAGAAGTTTTCATTATCCTCACTTCTTTCAGAAGAGTCTTAAAGAACAATATAATGAAAACAAAAGCTAACAGTAGTATGAATTAATTTCAAAGTTATTTCAAATCTAGGTTTTACTTGTTACCAAGCGCTAGCATATCATAAAAAGCCAAGGAGTTACTAGAAACAACGTCACTACCCCATTATCGGAATGTGTTAGAATTACTCAGCCTTTTTACTGCTTTCCTACTTTCCTGCACTACTCATTACAAATTTCATGCACATATTTGGTTATTTTATAAATGGACCTGTACAAATAAGAATAGTTGTTTTTGTAACTGAGTAAATTTATTGACGTGTAGCCTTGTACTTACCCATTCTTGATTTATAATACGGTCAAGTAGCTAAAATAAAATTTAAATAAAAGCTAATTCTTCTTTTGGAGCGATTCTGGCGAGAACAGTAAAATACTCCATAGCGATTGCATGTCTGTATGTATGCGCACGTGAATGGCTCGTATATAATTTATATCTTCATAAATTAACAAAATTCATTATAGATTTTTACTTAGTACTTTTGTGCAATAGTTAGTAAACACCAGGGAATTGATACGAATGGTACAACACCTGTGGCTAGCAGTGTGCTATGGTGAAGATGGAGGCGGGTGAAGATAGGAAAACTGTATTTAATAATAACAAAATTACAGCGGAAATGGCGACAAAGGTACACACAGGCTTCTTGAGGGCGAGCAAAAGTTCAGAAGAGATACTACTTATGTAATATATATGTACATGCAGGCACGAGACTGTTCAGTCAGTATGTATAAGAAATTTAAGGCAGCGTTTGCTGTTGTTGTCAAAATATGGTAAACTGCGAGTAAAATTGTATAAAATGCGTTGCAACGGTATAGAGGACAAGGAGAAGAGAGGAAGAAAATAAAAAACGGCAGAAATATACCCAAAAAAATGTAACAATTGAAAATAAGCAATGAAAAACGAAAAATACATACATATGTATGTTCATATATATATAAAAACACAATATTTGACACATTAAATGTGCCGCCTTCCTTGTATTCATCATTCTCGGCTAAAGCTTTTGCTTTTTCTACACCACTTCTTACTTGAGGAGTTTTTCTGTAGTCGTTGCTCTTAATTGCATAAGGGGTTATTATCCCATAAGTGGCTGAGTGCAATGTTCCGCTTGGCTGCGCCCTGCAGAAAAACTCCTTCGTTTCTTCTCTTTTAACAATTTAGATCAACCTACACATTGATGGGGCACGTACGTGCGTATTAATGTTGAAAATTATGGCCAATACAATTGAATATTTTATGGACGTAAAGTTGACAGTTTTGAAACGAAGCCAAAAACTGCAACACCAACAATTCAGGTAACGTTTTAGCAATGAGGCACCAAGTATCAGACAAACTCTATCCTTTCTTATAACCTGCTGAAACTTTATGCTGCTTGGCTGTCGGTCAACTTTTCAAGTTCGATAAAAATAGCAACAAAATTAATTGAAACTCGTATCTGCGCACGTGTATGTATATTTCTCGTTAGTGTAATTACCTGAATGCGACTGTGTAATTAAATACATTAGTAGAATTGTTAGGTACTTAATTCGCATTGAAACGAATTAAATTGCCTACTCTCGGATACGTATTGCGTTTGCCGGAGGAACGTCATAACTCTAAAAATAAAATATTCGAGAAAGCTGGATTTAACTTATTCCTTTTAAAGTAAAAGTGTAGTAATTACACATTTTCTTCTAATGAGGTACTGTTAACGGATAGCAGTAGAACATTCTTTGCATACTTACTATATCTAAAAAAATTATTTTCTTTGGGTTATGCCTTTTTCCAGCAAACGAACGATATGTATAAAGTATATGTACATATATGTAAAAATGGATAAGTTGGCGGTTGATTTTTCCAACAGTGAAAGTCCTTCTAGCAAAAATCCTCTCAATTTTCTACCGTATGGAAGCGGCATAAAACTGCAGGTCCTTACACTTATAGAGTAACGTCAAAATGTACACCACAAATTCAAGAAAAAGACGGTCTGAACAGCAGCTAAGAAGTAATGCATGCACCAGTTATGCATATAAGCCTGGACGACACCTTAGGGACTGGAAAATGTATCCCCTTATAAGAAAAGTTAAAAAAAATGTACTAATTTTGTTATGAAAGGTATTCACTAGATTTCAAAAAGTTTGAATTGCTTGCTAGGTTAGACTATCCTTTAATTTCAATATGTTGGAAATGTTCTGAAGATCAGTAAGGAATTCAAAGCCTTTCAGGATGCTGTGATAGATTTCTAAGAGCTCTCAATAAGCCTCGTATTAAGAATGATAAATTTTTTATCAACAGGTGTCTTAAAAAGTTTATATAATATATATATAATTGGCGCGTACACCTTTTTTCGGTGTTTGGCTGAGCGCCTCACCCTACAGTTTCAAGCCGACGCCGAAGGGCAGATATTTTTTATGAGGAGCCTTTTCATGACAGAAATACACTCGGAGGTTTACCATTGCCTGCCGAGGGCGACCAGTAGTAGAAAAAGGGTTTTCATTTTGGTGTTTCGCCGAGATTCGAACCTACGTTCTCTCTGAATTCCGAATGGTAGTCGCGCACCAACCCATTCGGCTACGACCTAAAACAGAAGGCTTCAACCGAAATAGGCCCTATAATGTTTTTGTGAGTAGCTTTTTCATGGCAGAAATACACTCGGAGGTTAGCCATTGCCTTCCGAGGAGCAAAGGATATTAAAGAAACTTTTTCTTCATTTTGGTGTTTCACCGAGATTAGAACCTACGTTCTCTCTGAATTCCGAATGGTAGTCACGCACCAACCTATTCGGCTACGGCAGCCGCCGAAATAAATATTATATATGCTTAAAATTATAATCAGTAAAACTTCTTGTAAACAACATCCAACATTTATTTTCTTTAAAAGAAAAGCAAGGAAAGCATAAAAGATGTTGGAAAAAAATTGTGTTCTGCTTGCACGCTAAATTCACTCCGGTTCGAAAAATTAGATATCCCGCACATATAACTAAAATTTAATTTTGGCTAATAAAGTCTTAGAAAATGAGAGTTATAGGTTGTATCATTAGGCGGGAGGACGGAAATTTGACCTATTTATATTAAGCATATAAATAGTGGGGACGATTTATATCCGCTCTGAATAATATTTATGTAGTTTCTAAATGAGGTGGTAAGCAATATGTGTGGGCGTGGCAATGAGCATTTTTTTAAACTTTGTAGTTCTTGTTCTTGGGTTCATCTTCTTCTTCTTAATTGGCGCTGTGACCACTTACACGATTTTGGTCGAGTTTAACAAAGCGCGCCAGTCGTTTCTTTCTCGTGCTAACCGGCGCCAGTTGGACACACCAAGTGAAGCCAAGTCCTTCTCCACCTGATCTTTCCAACGCAGAGGAGCCCGCCCTCTTCCTCTGCTACCACCAGCTGGTACCGCATCGAATACTTTCAAAGCTGGAGCGTTTGTATCCATTCGGACGACATGACTCAGCCAACGTAGCCGCTGGATCTTTATTCGCTGCGCTATGTCTATGTCGTCGTAAAGCTCATACAGCTCATCGTTCCATCGTCTGCGATATTCGCCGTTGCCAACGTGCAAAGGTCCAAAAATCTTACGCAGAATCTTTCTCTCGAACACTCCAAGCGTCGCTTCTTGGGTTCATAGTTTGTAAAAAAATTGAGTAGCTTGATTGTTTTTTTTTTTGGTTTTCGGTGTTTTGAAAATCACCATAAGATGACAGGTGGGCTTGATTTTATACTAATTTTTTACGTAGTACGCGCACCAAGTTCCATTGAAGCTTGTGTTATCCTGCGCGCGGACGAACGGACAGGCATAGCTCTAAATCGACTCCTTTCCGTATCTCGATTTTTGTATGTTGTGACATACACTTGTTATGCGAGCAAAATTATACTCAAGTGAACAGGTTAAAGTAATGTTAATTTCTGACTATTCTGACATTAATACAAAATACAAAATCCTTCACCTAATCTCGAAAACAGTAACAACATTTTGTAATGTGCCTGATGTTTGTCGCCAAATTTTTAAGAAGCATATCTCAGGTGGCCATACGCTCTACTCTTAGATTTTATTACTGTGATATAATTTAGTTGCTAGCTCCAAAGAAATTTCCACTGCTCCGAGCAGTTCAAGTAACAATACCACAAAAATAAAATTTTAAATTTGTTATATTATATATCTAAAGTAATTTTCAGGCTGTTGGCTTTGCAATGAATGACATAGTAAAAAATATATATTTTTTGTGTGGTTTCTTATTTACTTTGCTTGCTCTTTTTTAGGCGATTGGTAAAATAACAACAATTTCGTCTGTTTTATACATTCATATGTAAATACCAGATAATTTTATTGACCATACATCAATTCAATTTCAATTTCAATGGTTTGGTTTCGTTTTTATTTTCTCTCATATTTTATATACATATTATTCTAGTGTAATTCTCTATTTCTTTGCATTTTCTAAGTATATCACAAGTATAAATATGTTCACATTGAATGTATAGTATGTAAAAAATGGGCTGAAAAGTCGGGGGCCTAACACTAACACGGCACAAGTTTTATTGCATTTAACTCTTTTTCAGTTGTTACTACCCTTAAAAAGACTGCTGTTAAAATTTCATGATGTGCTATTCATTAGTTCGTGAGTTATTGTGCTGAGAGTGACGCTACCTTTGTTATTTTCAAAAAAATTGATCAAAACGGAGGTTGTGTTTTAATTTTGCACTTATTTTTTATGGTAAAAAAATACCGTTCAAGCAAAGAAATGGCTCGAAGAGTGTTATGGGGCTTCTGCTCCATCAAAATCAACAATAAAACGATGGTTTGCTGACTTCAAACTTGGTCGTGGCGAGGCAGCGGATGTTCAAATGAGGCAGTGACACCAGAAAGCAAAAAAAAAATGCACAGAATCGTTTTCATTGATCGAAAAACGAAGTTGCGTGAGATAGATGACATCGAAAGGGTGTTGGCTTTATATAGCCTGAGTATTTGACTATGAGAAAGCTCTGTTGTGTGTCGCGTTTGCTCCTTGTTAACCAAAAACGAGGACGTGATGATTTTGAGCAGTGGCAAAACTGCATGAATTGGCCTTCAAACTTGCTTCTACGTCCACCGGCTCCCAGTAACTACTGGCTGTTTGCAGACCTAAAACATGCTAGCCGGTAAGAAAAAGAATGAAGAAATTATCGCTGAAACTGCGACCTTTTTGTTCTTGATGGAAATTACATCAGAGTTTTGTCTGTTGCCAAAAAATGTTATCGGTGGATGTGCTCAGAGTGAATATGGCCTGGTTTATGCTCAAATTCACCCATACAAAATTTAACTTCTTGAATTTGTGCCACTGTGGGAAAGCACGGTAGATAATTCCATGGTGTTATATTCTATATGTGAATACAAATATTGATATCTGAAGTAATGAAACAATTACAGTCGCAGCCTGTTTTATTCCATTTTAATCTTGATCCATCCGTTGAATTATTTCATAGTTATATCGCATAACCGGTTTGAGTTAAAAGCGCTTAACCATCTGCGACCTGATTGGGGCAGTGTGGCAAAGTAAAAAAAAAAAAAAACAAACATTGCTGTGAATTGACTTCTGGAAAGTACTTGTAAAATTTCAGCTAATCGTCAAACCGTTGTGAGCATAAATTTAAAGAAAAAAAATATACCTTCTAAAACCAAATCCAATATGATTTATATTTCAGAATAAATAAACATATTTTCCAAATACTTTATTATGAATTGAAAAATAAATTTAACAAAGGTTTTTCGGAATTACTCATTTCATTTTGCTTTTTGTTCACAAATTTAGCAAAAGCTATTGAATCGATAGCTCACTAAATGGCAGACGAGTCCGGTGTTCGATTTACTTAGCCTGCACTTTCTGATTATGTTGGAAAATTTGTTGGGTTCACTTCTTTATATTTTTCTTTAGATGAGTGGAAAAGGGCTATTTAGATGCATGAAGTACACTCAGTTCAATTAAAGGTCATTTCGAAGCTCGTATACTTATAAAACTGCTTTAGAGTTTTCACTTGTATGCCACATTGGCGCCTATTTAAGCGTGAATTATTTGTTCCAAACTAAAAAAGGAGGTCTGCTAAGCTAATGAACATGACAAGAGATCGCTATCACATGCTATCCATTAGAGCCCAGTTTGTAAGCAAAACTAATATGGCAAACTTCCATTACAAATGAATATAGGGGTGTCATAAGAATTAGCCAGTTCACTGGAGAAACACCCATATACTAGGGCTCACTTTCCTTTTCAGCCACACTTCCACTATGGATGTGCAGAACAATGATTTTTAAAACTACGGTCAAGGCCTTTAAACGTGGCCTTGAGAAACTATTCGATTTTTGTTAGAAACCCTTCCGAAAATAAAATTTTTATTCAAACCAGAAAAATAAGCAATCAGATGAGGTCATTAAAAACTCAGCTGGCATGAAACAAACGTCAAAATAGCTAACATACCCTACAACTATATGTGTGAAGTGTTTCGTATACTGTTGTTTTATTTGTGGAAAATACCTTCATGTATGCAGAGTTGTGCAGACATTAATTTGTTGCAATCTGTTTCAAATATATGTGAAATGCTCATAAAATTATAATCCTTTAGTGTTTTATGTGGAAAGACAATGTTAGTACCTAATGTGCTTCCCGGAGACGGAATTCTCCTCCAAAAAGATACTCTCGCTTTCTTCTAAGTATGTAGGTATGTGCACATAAAAGAGAAGAAGCAAAGTCATAAAAAATAACAGCAAAAAATAGAAGCGAGGAATTAATGGGCTCGAAATACCTACATCCATACATGCATATGCACATGCACAAGTAGGCGAGTGTGTACATAGATTCAAACAAATGCGCACAATTAGACACACCATATGAACGAAAATGGCCCAGACAGTGACCGCTACATTGTTGCAAGAGTTATGTCGCGCATTGCACATGTGACTCTGTTCCTGACTTAACTCTATCTTATGCCTGAATATGTGTATACATATATGTGTGTGCCCGTGCGTACTTTTGTTTTAGCTGGTCTTTGAAATTCTTCAGATTTGCAATTAAAAGTTTTAATTGCCTTCACGCATGTTCATTTAGCAAAATATTCGGAGCATAAATTTCGCCACGTCCTCGGAGCACTGCACAAACACCGAGAAACGTGCATTTTTGTACTCCTAATGAATAAAAAAATAAAAATTGTTCGTACTGCAAGCAGAATATGTGTAAGTGCATGCATCCTCATGGAATATAAAGCGAAATGTGTAATGGGCGGCAAACTGAGGGAGCTGAGCCTTGTCTATGCTGATAATAATTTACATTGAATGAAATAAATCAGAAAGGACTGTTGTTTACATTTTAAATTCGAGCTGAGACTTGGAAGCACAGATTATTTAATTTTTATAAATGCCCATTTATATTTATCAAATTAATTGTTGACATTTTTATGCAATGCATGCCGTGTCGATTGGTTTGTCAGTAAAATAACACACATAAATGTACGTCAAGTACGGGACAGACGCGCTTTCAATTGCTCGACACGATGATTTGTCCTGGCATTAAATAATTCATTTGATTGCCTGTCATCCATCCGACTGTCTGCCTAGATGTCTGCCAGTTAATTGGGTACGGCAAAATTTATGGTATATAAATTTAAATAAAACAGTGATGTTCCCTCTGTAGCATATTATCATTTTCATACAGACAAGTGCCATAATACGCAGTCTGTCTACAAGTCCGGAACAAAGCTTGCGCGAACAAGAGAAAAAGTCCGCCCAATCGCGCGTCAAAGTAAATGACTTAAGTTTTATCAAAAAATGAACAGAGGGAACGTTATATGAATGCATCGCTTTGATTTAAAATTCAACAACTATACTTATACCATATATGAATATACAAACACGTATACAGTATACAGTGGCTTCAGTTACTTACAAGTTTTACATATTTCGCTGTCAGTAATATTCATGGCATTCAGCCGCATTGTAGTTGCTATACCCCAGGCGTTGGCTCCAATTATCCACGTGACCACTTGACCTTACTTACCACTACGAAAAATGGGAGGGTATCGCTGATTGACGCACTTGTCGCACCACACAAATTTGCTTTTCACTTGACTGGCCATTGCTTTACTTCCATGAATTTTAATTGAGTTCACTGAATGTAAAGCCGTCATAATGCATGGACCTTATGCAAATATAAATGATATCTCTTGTAAAGAACATTTTTTTGAAATTGAAAATATTTAAGAAAACAGGGGCATGAACGCAATATATGACTTCATATTCACAATTTGCTAAATTTAAAATTTTATTGTAAACGTAATATTAACTAATGTTTCAATTTATTTTCAGATTGTGCCATAACTGCTTAATGGATTAAAAAGAAAAGGTATGGTGCATTATATACTTGATATATACTACTGTGGGCAAAAAGTAAGGTGAATTTGGTTGTAAAATGAAAAATCTTTATTTATTCTTGTAAATCAATTTCATCCCCTTCAAAATAATCCCCTCTCGATGAAATACACTTATGCCAACGATTTTTCCAATCCCCGAAACATGCCAAATAGTCCATTTCCGGTATAGCCATCAACACCTTCTTCGATTCAGCTTTTATCTCCTCAATCGACTCGAAACGCGTTCCCCGGAGTGGTCTCTTAAGTTTCGGGAATAACCAGAAGTCACACGGAGCCAAGTCAGGCGAATACGGTGGTTGCGGAACGATATGCGTGGAATTTTTGGCGAAATGCTCACGAAGAACGAGTGCAGTGTGAGCCGGTGCATTATTGAGATGCAAAAACCAAGAGATGTTGGCCCATAATTCAGGTCGTTTTAGACGATTTGCTTCACGTAAACGACGCATAACGCTCAAATAATATTCCTTATTAACAGTTTGGCCAGGTGGAAGGAATTCATAGTGCACCACACCACGAAAATCGAAAAAAACTGTCATCATGACCTTTATTTTTGAACGACTTTGACGTGTTCTTTTCGATCTGGCCTCGCCTTTAGCACGATATTCGCTTGATTGGTCGATTGTTTCAGGGTCGTAAGCATAAATCCAAGTCTCATCTCCCGTAATGATGCATTTGGGCTTGTCCTGATAGTCTGAAAGCATTGTTTCACACACATCAACGCGACGACTTTTTTCCAAGAAATTGAGAGTTTTCGGTACCAAACGAGATTTGACTTTTCGTAGGCCCAAATGGTGTTTCAAAATGGTTTTCACAGATCCCTCTGATATTCCGATCATATCAGTAAGGTCTTTAACAGTCAACCGACGATTTTTGAGCAATAACTCCTTCACTTTATTGACGTGTTGGTCATCTGTTGACGTCGATGGTCGTTCGGAGCGCTCCAAGTCATCAACACGTTCTCGACCCTCTTTGAAGTCTTTGTACCACTTATAAACATTTTTCTGCGACATGGTCGAATCACCAAATGCCTTCTGCAACATGCTAAACGTTTCCGCAGCCGAAATTTCATTCCGCAAACAAAATTTGATGGCACTTCTCTGCTCAATCAAATCAGACATTATAAAAATCGAAAAATGCACTCTTGGTCGTTTGGTAAACACAAGCGTAAATATATTACTGATAATGACATTCACATGTAAGTTGGCCCAGATGTTATTAACAGTGCTGCCAACTCATGAAAAAAATAACTAGAGCGAAATTTTAATCCCGCGAAGTTTGACAAATAAATTCACCTTACTTTTTGCCCACAGTTTGTCCACATGAGTGTAAGCTAGATTTAAAATCCCTACTGGTTTCCAATTGATCAAACGAGCATTCTGTGGAGAAGTATTTAAACATTGAGTTCTTAATGAACACATTACCGATTCTTCAAATAAGATGATTGTTTGATCTTATTTGTAAAAATGAAGTAGAAGTAACTCAATATTGTTGACTGGCAAGGAACTAACGAAATCTTACACATAATTTATTTATTTGACACTGATTGAGGACTATGGTTTTATATCCATCAAGTATGTAAACAATTTTAGTAGTATATCTAAATGAGAAACAAACTCTAATCCTGTGAAACAATCAATGCTACCTTATAGAAGCTTAGGTTGTTATCATTATAAATTATTTTCCAATTCTGGAGACGTCTCCGCTCATGTGACTGCCTCTGAAAATATATATATGTATATCTATATACATCTATATGTATATATTAGGGTGGGTCGATTTAAAAATCGCTCATTGCTCTGTGAAATCGTATTCTAGGGATCAAAATAAGAAACTTTGCCGAAGAAACCATACCTCTAAAACGAATTCTGATGTCCCCCCAATTTGGGTCGAACGAAAAATCCCACTTTGACCCATTTAGAGTGCTCCAATCGAATCCAAATGTATGACCGACCCCCACAAACTTTGGACGGCCGATCCACCCATGCCAGTGGCACACCCCCTACAACTCCCCTGGGGGGTTCCCCATACAATCATTTCAAAATATCACCAGTTTTGGCTTTTACATGAGAAAAGAAACTAAAAAGTTCGACCCAATTTGGGGGACATCAGAATTCGTTTTAGAAGTATGGTTCCTTCGGCAAAGTTTCTTATTTTGATCCCTAGAATATGATTTTCACAGAGCAATGGGCGATTTTTTTGCCTCCCCACAAATCGACCCGGCCTAGTATATATACAACCCTACAACCTTTGTTGGCTGCTTTGGCCGAGCTCCTTCTTCTGTTTGATGATGTTTTTCCACAAATGAGCCGACTCCGCCTGTCGAGAAACGACCACTATCAGAAACAATTTTTTCTCCCATTTGGTGTTTCATATCCAAGGCTTTGTACCTGGTTCCGTACCCATTCGGCCGCTTCTGACTATAGGTGACTTTTTAATTATCAGAATGTACGTCCTTTAAGAAAACGCATATAGATATCAGCAAACCAAATGTAATTTGACATTGTTGTATAAGTGAAAAAAGGCCCAAACAGTTGGGGTAATATGAATATTATCCCAGTTTAACATATTGAATGCATGATTTTTTTTATGTGTAGAAAATGCGCAATGCGATCACTAAAAAAGTTATCAAACATCAAGTCGATTTTTCTGCAAATTCAAATTTAATAATACTAATAAAAAGCTATAACATAAAATATCTTTCTAAAAATTCTATGATACAAACCCATGTTCTACAAAGTTTATGGAATTTTTCTCGCTTTGCATAAGTTCTGACAATTAAGTTTACATATATGGTTTTTGTTAGTGAGTAATAATTTTACAAATAATTAATGATCATTCAAAACAGAAATGAAAAATCAAAACTGGTCAAAATATTGGTGTGTTATCGTTTTGCTGCGGGTTGTATATCTACTAACTCTGTTTTATGAAGATAAATATATCAATATACTAAATTTTTGCTAAACACTAGTCGCGATTCATTCATATTTGAAACACAATTTTAGGGTTCTTCATTTAATCAGATAGAGATAGATTATAGTGTGTTATAGTAGTGTATTTTTTTGGCGGTGCGGTTGGCTTGAAAATGCCTTCGCACCGTATAGTAACCGTCGTGACTACGTGGTGTAGTGATTTCACTAGTAATATCCTCTTCTCCAATTGGAATTTTCCCTCAACCCCGTGAATGCTTCCACATTGATTCGAGGTAGAGGTCCTAGACGGTGTCTTAAGAAGGACACATTTCCCTTACTAACCCGCGCTCCCGTTCGTCTTACTCCCCGCTCTTCAGCATAAGTTTCTTTTTCTTGCCTCTTTTTTCGGATAATCCTCAACG
Source organism: Anastrepha ludens (assembly GCF_028408465.1). NCBI lineage: Eukaryota > Metazoa > Arthropoda > Insecta > Diptera > Tephritidae > Anastrepha > Anastrepha ludens. The sequence continues at coordinate 77,466,937 of NC_071498.1, forward strand.
AATTTTGCGACGGATTCACAATTTTCTTCGCCTATCATTATTTTTCCGATTATATTGTCTGGTGTACAAATTATCTTTTGCTTAAATAGCAAAAGCTTTTTTAAAACACATTGTGAGTCTTCGTTGCACACCGGATCAAAAACTGATCCGAAACTTTATTAATCTTCCTATTTATACAGAATCTGAAGCTTAAATCTTAGGTTAGTATGTCTTAATTCTATTGAAAGCGGACCATACGTGATATGTGATGTCCACTTCCTTCATTAGCAAAGTGTCAATGACATGTTTGACACTTTCGCTAATGGTAAGTGCTTATATTTATTGTTTATTTTTTTGGGAAGTGGCTTGCGCTATTAATCTATGGTTAATTGTTTACATACTGGGTTAGTGGTGTGTGGTATAGGAGGCGTTAACTCCCCCTCTTCTAAATCGAAGCGTCCCGTCTTCGAATATAAATCTGTTAAGTGATTAATTGTGTCTGATAATTGCAATAATAATTCTTCTTTTTCCTTTGCATTTTTTAATTTAATTTTTAGATTAATGTATATGATAAATTTAAAGACAAAATATGCAGATAATATTATTACAATTAAAGCGGTAAATGTCCACCAAACAGGATTTCGTTTTATTTCTTGCTTTAATGGTGTGAGTATATTAACATTGTTTAGTTTTAAATCAATATTTTTTGTTTCAATGTATTTATTTACAAAAAAAGATTTTAATTTTCCTTCCCTTAAATATCTTAAAATTTTTCCTGTAGGATTTTCATATTTGCTGTTGTCAATTATAACATCATCTTGAAAAGTTATCAAATAAACTCCTTCTATAGTGTGATTATTAATTTTATGCTTTCCTGATGCTATTATAGCACCATCTTTTACAATATTTATTGATTCATTTGCTTCATTTATTTTTGTGCAGTTGGCATGTTTATCATTTAACATATTGGACAAACATGTGTTATTTCCTTTTATCATACAAAAAGCATTACTTAATTCCTTTTTACAAAATTTGACTGAATAAAATTTATCTCCACATTTTATTATTTCATTTTCAATCAACAATTTTCCATCATTTTGCGCTACAGCTATTGCTTTATACAATTTACAAACATTTTTTACTTTTGGATACTTAATGTAAACAACTATTAAATTACTTTTTTGTACAATTTTAAATTCCGAAAACTTTAATGTTATCTTTGTGAATTATTCTGTTTCTGTTTTGTATTTTAACTTTATTTCCTAAATCGTCTACTACTATCTGCTTTTTATATTTGGGTTTTAATTTATTTCGTTCCCCATATACTTTTTCATATATAATTTCACCCCTATGGTAATTTTTTTTGAAGCCTTTTCTTGTTGTGATATTTTAACATTTTTTCCTGATTATTTTTTAATATATCCCTTATATTCTTATGCTTCTCTTTATTAAACAAAATATTACAAGGTTGTTTACCTGTTACTGAATGTATAGTTTTATTATACTGCTGCACCGCCCTCATAATTGATTCGAAATCGCTAACTAAACTGTGTTCCTCTTTTAAACATCGAGATATTGCTATAAGTGTGGAATGAACCCTTTCTATTTGACCATTACTCGTACTATGACGTGGTGTGCAATAATAGATTTGTATGTTGAGTCTTTCCATTAAAGACCTGAATTGTATCGTACTTAAACCTGGTTCATTATCCATAACTATACTTTTAACATCTGGAAATGTTTGCAGAAGTTCCAAAATTTTTTCCTCCAAATTAAGCTTATCCCCAATATATTTTACAATTAAATATTTAGAATAAGAATCTATACAAGTTAAAAATTTTAATTTTTGCGCGAAAAAAATATCAATATGGAGTTGTTCCCCCTCTCTTTCCGGAATAGGTGCCTCTCCTATCGGAATAAGTTTTGGGTGCCTTTCATATTTATTACTGTTGCATATGTTACAATTTTTTACATATTGCTTGAACTGTTTTATCATCAATGGCCAATAATATTGTTGCCTAATTTGGGCCAAATTTTCCCTATAATTTCTATGTGCCCTATTGTGAGTTTGCTCAATAATCGCTCCCTGATCCTCTCTATTAGTAATATCGTTTGGGAACAATTTCGTATGAAAAAATTTTACAGTTGGAAATGCCTCCCTCAATACGTTCTTTATTTCGTAAAGCACCTCAGGTGAGCAATATATTCCCGTAACCAACTTTGGGTTAATATATTCTTTTAAAACTCCAACAATATTTTCCGGTATGTCGTATTCGATCAAAAATCGTTTATTATTAAAATAAGAAATTGTCTCTAACACGGTTATTTTCGCCCCGTTATATATTAAAATTTGTTGCTTAAAATGATTTAATGGCTTTTTTGTTTCATGAATCTGATATTCATTACTGCTTTCAGCAGAATGTTGTGTGTCCGCTAACGAATCACTGGAGTCACTATGTTCTTCGGAATTCGTCAAATTATTAAGCATTTGTCTCGACAATGCATCAGCAACGACATTGGTTGCACCTGGCTTGTAAATAATTTTTGGAGAAAATTCTTCAATAAATGATCTCCATCTCTTAATCTTAATATTCGGATTTCTTTCCGAAATCGCAAATGACAAAGGTTGATGATCAGTGTGTATTTCCAGATCACTAACACCGTAAAGGTAATTACGCAATGCTTTCAAAGCCCAGACTATTGCGAACAACTCTTTCTCATTTGTAGCATAATTAAGCTCCGTAGAATTTAATGTTTTTGATATAAAGACAATAGGTTTCCCCTCTTGTGACAATACTGCACCCAAAGCTACATTTGATGCATCGGTTGTTAAAACAAATTTTTTGTTATAATCAGGTTGTGTCAATTCAACCTGTTGAGCCAGTAAATTCTTCAATTTTTCACAAGCAGCCACTCCGTCTTGATCTAGACTAACTATCTTTTTCTTTGACAAATACTGGGAAATTTTTCCGTTTTCCCCCTGCAAATGCTTAGTTAATGGTTTCATATTTGCCTCCCTTAATATATTAATTACCAAACTCAAATGTTTTTTATGGTCTTCCAAATTTTTTGAAAAAATTATAACATCGTCGACATAAACATGACAAAACTTTCCAATATATTCTCTTAATACATTATCCATAGCCCGTTGAAAAATACTTGGTGCATTTTTCAATCCGAACGGCATTCGTAGGAATTCGTACTTCCCGTTATTTACCGAAAATGCCGTTTTCTCTATATCACCTTCTTTCATTAATATCTGGTAAAACCCAGACTCCAAATCTATTGTAGAAAAATAATTAGACTTTCCCAAATTCGAAAGTATAACCTCTGGATTAGGCATTGGGTACCTATCAGATGTGGTTTTTTCATTAATTTTTTTGAAATCGATGACCAATCTCAATTTAGGACTTCCGTCATCATTTACTCCTTTCTTTGGAACCACCCATACTGGAGAATTGTATGGACTTTTACTTTCCCTAATTATATCCTTTTGCAACAGGCTTTGAACCTCATTATTAACAAAATCATTCACTGACATTGGGTAAGGGTATTGTTTTGACCAAATTGGCCTTTCTTCAAAAGTTCTTATTTCCGCCTTTACGTCGGTACGAAAAGGTAAATCTAAATTAACATCACTATGTGTTATTGAAATTTCCTCAATCACCTTATTTTGCAACCCTTCGATCGACTCCCCTTTCCTATCTACTTCAAAGGATATCTTTGAGGAATCCGACCTTAAATTATTCAATGAATTTCCAATTTGGGAAGCTTCATTCTTATCTTGATTTTTAAATTTTTTTATTTTCGCGGTATCTACCTCAGCAAAAGTTTTAGGAGTTAAGTTTTCCGATATATTTTTTTGCAAATTTTTATTATCTTTTTTGTTTCTAGTATAATTTTTGGCAGGCCCCTTCTGACCTTTTTCCCCTACTAGTTTCTGATTAATTTTCTTCACACCGTTTTTGGTATTTCTTTCATTATTTTTCCCTTTGGGTTTATTGATAACATCTTCGACAGACGTTTCAGGACCTTCTTGTCCCGAGGGGTTTGGTATATCAAAATCATCAAGAAAATGAATTTTTTCTGTTTTGTTATTACCATAGATCAACACCCGATTTGGAATATCAATCTTGGCCTCGATTTTACTCAAGAAATTGATTCCAATTAAGAGATCACTTTCTAAATTTTCAATCTCGTAAAATCGTTCCTGAACATCAAATAAATTGATATTATGGAAAAAGTTTATGATGGTCGAACCATGAATGGTTCTTACCCTCTTCTTATTTTCTAAAACATTTTTGTTTACATAGAGCCCGGCCCGTATATATGAGCTTGTTGCTCCCGTATCAACTAAGATTTTGAAGATTTGCCCCGTCTTCCTATCCGTCTTGACAATGTAGGGCAAATCAGACCTTACTCTAAAAAATGGTTTTCTCCCATGTTATTAATTCTTTGCACCTTCTGTTGAGGTTGCGTACTTATTTGCGCACTATCATTCGACCTCTTTGGCACAGCATTTGCCTGATAATTATAATTGGTCTGCCAATTATTTCTATTGCCTCTCACCTGTTGCTGGTACGTTTGTACCGGTTTGGGCCTATTTGTGATCTGTAATGATGGATCAACGTCCATTGGCTCTGGACGATTTTGTTTGACCTCATTTGCTTGGGTATTCCTTGGTGGATACCTTAAATTGTTCAGAAAATTCGCACCCCTACGAACGCCCTGAGGAGCGTTTCTGTTTATTGTAATATTATTATTACTATTATTATTACTCCTTGAAAAATGCAATGCGAATTGTGCTCGCATTTGATTGGCATCGAGCTCCTGCGCCTTGGCAAGAGCATTTGGTAAGTCACGTGGTGCCAACGTGAAGAGGATCTGGTCCAACGGAGGGTTAAGACCTGTAATGAAAGTTCGAAGAGCTGTTTCCCTGTTTTTGGTATTAAGCTCCTTTGTAATTGCGGAATTCGTTCCGTGCGTCATTATCGTTTTGTTAATTAATAACGTCAGTTTTTTATAGACCTCGTTGTAGAACTCTATTAGGGTACCAGGTCCTTGCCTAAGCACACTCATTTCCTGTTCTATTATGTGACACGGCCTCTTATCAGCGAAGGCAAAATCTAGCCTACTCAGAATTGCATCGAAATTAAGAACCGTACCGTGGTTCGTTAAAATATTGTTAGCGTCCTGCGTAATTTTGTTACGCAAGATAGTCAAGGCAGCAAAATATTTTTTGCTTCCCCTAGTATACAATGACATTGAATTGTTAGCAGCCTCGCGCCAGCTAACATAATTGTTGATTTTTCCTCGAAATTCAGGAAGAGATTTTATGACATCTAAACTTTCCTCACAATTGATCGTTGAATCTATTGATTCTGTTGCATATTCAGCAACATTGTCGGAATTACTTAAAGCCTGCAACTGACGTCTAACTTGTTCTACCTCGCTACGCAGCGAGGCGGTGCTAGCAGCTATAAGTCGCGACACAACATCCATATTGGGCGTGCTGTTGTTATTATTCACTATAGACATATCTGCAAATCTACTTCTCAACTCTTCCAGCTTTATTTTTGGTAAAATTTGAAAAATTTTTAATCACTTCTTTATTTTTTACACAATTTTTGTGGTTTTCTTTACACTTTTCACAGTAGTGTAATCTCTCGTAACCTAAGCTACTAGGTCTATTGCCCATATGCTATATTTATTCTTAATTAATTAATAATTTACAACTTTTAATTCTTAAAAATTATTTAATTTCTTACTCATTATTGGAAGATCCCTTCAGGTCCAACTTGGTGTTTGCTTGCTAAAGATGTTTGCATACAGTGATTTCCCTCTATTGAGTGCGTTTTTCCTCCTTTGCTTTTTTCCTTGTAGAATTATTATATTTTGTAGAATTGCTCGATATTTTGGTTTATTATTTTTTTAGACTAGGATACTTTTTGGTTTTCTCCTTTTTTAAATTTTTTCTTTTTGTTTTATTAGGATACTTTTCGGTTTTCTCCTTTTTTTTTTTTTAATTTTTCTTTTTGTTTTATTAGGATACTTTCTGGTTTTCTCCTTTTTTTTAAATTTTTCTTTTTGTTTTATTATTTTTTAGACTTAGGATACTTTTTAGTTTTCTCCTTTTTTTAGTCTTTAAAAAATTTTTTTTCTCCCTTTTCCGATTTAGGGATACTTATTTATTTAAATTGTGCACTGCCTTTTTACAGGCTACTATAGTACACAACTTTTATTTGGTCCACCAGAACTTAAATCGCTCCTGGCAGGATCGCCAATTATCTTTTGCTTAAATAGCAAAAGCTTTTTTAAAACACATTGTGAGTCTTCGTTGCACACCGGATCAAAAACTGATCCGAAACTTTATTAATCTTCCTATTTATACAGAATCTGAAGCTTAAATCTTAGGTTAGTATGTCTTAATTCTATTGAAAGCGGACCATACGTGATATGTGATGTCCACTTCCTTCATTAGCAAAGTGTCAATGACATGTTTGACACTTTCGCTAATGGTAAGTGCTTATATTTATTGTTTATTTTTTTGGGAAGTGGCTTGCGCTATTAATCTATGGTTAATTGTTTACATACTGGGTTAGTGGTGTGTGGTATAGGAGGCGTTAACTTACATACACCAACAGCTCATTGCGGAGCTACTCTTTCTGTGCTCCGCCTCTCGCATTTGAAGAAAGTGGGCTCCGCACTATCGTATTCACTATCTCCATAAAAACTTGCGAAAGGACCCGTGTCCGGACAAAAACTGTGTGAGCTAATAATTAACCTCACCGCGCTTTCTTTCTACCCATTTTTTTAAATCGGCTATTAGTCTCGCTGTTCATTTTCCGTACTGTTCAGAGCTCCCTCTTGTTTGCCAAAATGTGAATGTTTGGATTCTAATGTCGGGGAAGCTTGGTCCTGGAATTCCTGAGATTTTTACTCCCCTCCCCGTTGACGCTCTTGTGCCAAAAGATCTATCCCTCCACTGTTAGTGCTGTATTAAAATAAGGTGATGCCAGGAAAGTGGCGTTTGTTAACTCCATCAAACAGCATGCTTTTGTCATCACTTTTACCTCGCTCCACTTTTTATTTCATATTGAACTTTTGACTGCTCTAGTCGATTTCGCCAAACAAATCATTTCTTATGTAGGATGCACATACAGAGTGGTCCATACAGTGATTTATTTTTAATTGCGCGGTATTTTCAAAGGGAAAAATCTTTCCCGTTGGAAATCTTGACGTAAAGCCAGTACCATAACTCAGCGGAACGAAATGAACCGGTTCATTCTTGAATAATGTTGGAAAATATTACAAACTTATTTACAAAATCAATGTTGTGTAGTTCAAATAGTGCGTTTATCGAAAAATCATCCATTTTGATGAAACGCCTTTTCATTTTCGAGGCTGCGCTTACAAAACCTCCGCATCTGGGAATAGGAAAACCCACACGTGATCATCGAAAAGCCAATGCATCCTCATAGAATAACAGTTTGGTGAGGATTTCGGAGCGCTGGCATCATTGGTTAATTTTTCTTTAAAAATGCAGCTAAGCCGCCATGTCGCTTAATGGTAAGTATAATAGAGGAATGATAAATTGTTTGTTTCTAAGACATAGAATTGATAGTTTTTTGGTTTCAACAGAATGGAGTGCCATGCCACTCAGCTGTTGTCACAATTGATCTTTTGCGCTTCGGAACTGCGATTTGATAACGTTAGACTTTTTGGGTGGGGTGCCGTGAAGGACCGATAATATGCGAAAATTCCTTTAACAACTCAGTGCCTTAATAAGCAATTTGTTTTTTCTGTTTCAGATGACCACAAGTGACGAAATCACGCCAGCTAGCCACTGTACCTCTTTTTTTTGCCGCTTGCTGCAGTGTACAAAAATAGTATCAAAACATTAAAAAAAAAAAAATTTTTTTTGTACACCTTCTGATACCTTTAATAACATATCAGAAAATCAAACCGATTTAATTTTATTTTCTCTTCCAAAAAATGTCCCAAGCATGGCCTCAAAAAACGTGTAAGTTACCAGACTACTACCTTAAAGCGAATGTCGAACAACAAAAGCCTGAGATAAATCCAGAAAGAACTGCCGATGAACTGAATTTAGGTTTTTGATGGCAAAGTCCCAGGAGTTGAAAGAGGGTAATTAATATTTGTATAGCAAACAAGCCTTTGGTTTTGCAACGTATTCCACAAGGAAGATTGAATAGTTTAAGGTTTTTGTTTTTGCTGTCCCTGCGAAACCTATGTATTGATTGTGTTTCAGTTCTAGATTAATTTGATTAATGGTTGAGAAATATAATTTATTGAAGGGTTGCAGTACTATGCATTAGCTTAGTTTGATTTTGCATCTTTTGCATATTGATTTACACTGTGGTTTTTCATATGAACTGATTTTCAGAAAAAACAAATTATAATTTAATTACAAGTAAAAATACATTTGTTTACGTATTGCTAGTTCAGAAGGGTATATGGAAAAAGTTTTACATGCTAACATATATAAGAATCCAGAAATTTTAAGTATATCTCCTGGTCAAACAATTATACGGCCTTCTTTATCGACTTCTTCATGATTATCGTTGGATTTTCAGTGCCAATGCCAGTGGACAAAATCGATTAATTTGTTGGGCATACATAAGTTCAAATACAAAAAGTAATTGTTTCTGCTTCAACTTCTTTGAAAACTGTTTATTGAGTGTTTGTTGCCGTTATGTGGTCAATTTATAGTGCAATTTATTTCTTGTTTGACAACTGCTATCTTCATATGCAATAATCATTCATCACTGTTTGTGTAGGTACATTTATTTGTTATCTAAAATACATACATATGTACACCAAAGTTAGCTTTTAAAGAGACAACCACCATCCAGCGACCACACCCTGAAATATATAATTTTGCTGTAAAGACCTTGGGTGAGCTTAGCTACCCTTCAACAATTTCCGCTTCACCTAGCCGTGCTCTCTTTTACTACTCGTGTCAAGAATTGTATTTTTGTTTGTCCAGTTCAATGTTGAATCAATTTAAGTAGTCGATTAGATACATACTTCATTCATGTAGGTACATAAATCGATGGGGAGCACCCTAATAATATAGGTCGGCGGGTGTTTTTCAGAATTTTCCCTATCCGCTTCAATTCTGAGCAGCTACTAACCAAATTAGAAACGTAAACCAACCGGCTTCTGCAACGCAATAGCAATTAAATTTTGTGTACGAGATTTAGCAATTCAAAACAAAATAAAGATTCGTTCAAAATATGAGAGTGTAAATATAAGATTATATAAAAATATAACAATTACTTTAACTCTATCCTGCCTACTACATTAGCTAACTTGCGTTATCATTTAATTATTCGAAGGTCCTTATATTATATAATATTAATCAATAACTTTGCATTTTGGCGTAATTGCTCGACTTTCTAAAACATAGTAACTTTGCGTCTTGGAATAAGTATATATGTATGTGTATATGTACATATGTATATGCATGCATGCTTGCGTTGGATGGATGAAGCAAGCCAATGGTATCTACGAAATCAAATATGGCCGTAGAACTATGCAGTTGAAAATTGTTTTTACTCTCCAGCCCTACTATCTCCTTCTGCGCACCGTGAGTAGCCATTGTTGCCATAACAACGTGCGGTACACACCACCATTTCTCACAACCTCTCTCTTGCTTATCGTTGTTGTAAACTGCGCCGTGAATTTGTACTCAGCTGCGCCATTCGTAGCGTAATTACGTCGTTGCCCTAATGCTACTCGTTGTGTTGTTGTTGTTGCCCAACGTAAACAGAACCTGATCAAAAATGCAAAGGCTTGTCTAAGGAAACGAGTTTCATAAGAGACGTAGTGGTGCGGTAGCAAGCGACGGGCACAGAATGTTGATGACTCAAATATCTTGCTCTTGTGGATGTTTTTTTGCCTTTGTGAGTGGAAGTGACTGAATTTCACTTTTTCGTTTGCGCTCCTCTACGGCTCTTCGTGTCATTCCATTTTGAAACGGCGAAATCTAAATGTCGGCTCTGTTGGTACATTGTTGCTGCATTCTACGGTGTGGCCAGTTTTGGTATACTGTTGTAGGAAATGTCGGTGTAAAATGTTTGGGAGCGATGAATTAGAGTTAAAGTTTTATAATGGTGCCTTATTTTATTTTTTTTTTTAATTTTTAAAAGTAAAATAATTATATTATAAATAATTAATGTACTCAAAAGCTAAAGCAGTGGCAACTGTGGCCTTCGGCTTAATGGTGCTTTATAAAATTAATTAATATTTAATATGCAGATAAATATGTTTTTACAAACGGGAGCATATATTATTATGCCCACTTTTGATAATATCGCCTACATCGACTTAGGGCGTTCTGAATTATAAGTTGCACGGACAGAATAATATCATATTTGCATACATACAAATGTAGTTCACAAGTTTGTTTAAAAATTCATTTCACAAAAACCACATTAAATTAATTAAATCTTATATGAAACCTCATGAATTAACCGACCTTAGATGTATCCAGTAAATAATTCGACTTATCTGAATCTCTGCATTTATATGAATTTCTTTTTAATTTTGTTCAGCAAGATTTGAATATAAAAACTCATGAAAGCCGAAGGCCACTCGCAAATCATCAAATGCGAACTTCTTCTAAAATATTTTTGAAAAGTTAGTTAGAAAACATATTTAATGTGATGATAAGCAGTAATAAGATTATGCTATACATATATATACTAAATAAGTATGTTATGCACATATCGTCATCTAAAGAATAAGGCCGCTTATCAGGATAACGCAAAACCGCGTTGTAGAGAATTTCCAAATTTTACTTTAAATAGTTAAAACTGTCTTATTTCGTGATTTTTTTTTAATTACTGATTTTAATAAAGAATGAGCTTCCAGTGAGCAAATCTTCATTTTTGGCACAAGTGTCAGTTGAGCGGTTTTGCACTTTAAACGACGATATATATAAAAAACCCTTACATTATATGTTGATCTTCCACTGAGGCATGCTTAGTTGTATGCCACTTGGAGGTGAGGAGGTGAGGAAGTGCCACTTGTGGTGACGTCACGTCAAAGCCCCGCAACGCCCACCTAAACTTCTGCCAGTCTGTTTGGAGGGATATATAGTCTGACCAATATTATGCAATAAAAGGGAAACATATTTTTCGAGATATTTCGGAAACCTTTAGCAGCTCTGGGTTGTAAGGAGCCCCGCGAATTTGTGTTCTGGTAATCACAGTTACTTTTGAATAAAGCTCTCATATTTCATGTAATATCATTCCTGAATGTATGTATGTTGACGTCGTACTCTCGTATTTGGTAATCGTCCATAGCCTTTGGCAAATCCTTCTTTTCATTTGAAAATTTTACCCTTTCGCTCCTTTGCGTGCTATGTATAGATTTAGAACATCTTATACACTACTTTCGTTTTTGAATTAACCGCTTTGTAAAAATTTATAAATCTCTTATAATAACACGTATTTTTATCACGGGATGCTGATCTGGTTATAATTTAATATGATATTTCTATGATATTTCCTTTTAAATGATAATTTCTGTGGTCAGCGCTCGATGACTGCTGTGGGTTTGGTGCTCGCTAACATTCCGTTTAAGGGTGTATAAAAACAAATTATATCATAGTAACTTATATTTACAAATTTAGGATTTTTCCGAGTATGTTTGATACCGGTAAACTGAAAAAGGTATATCATCCGTCATTTCTAACTCTTTGGAAAATATTAATTATATAATTGAATTCGAATCGCTTTTCTAATTTAAAGTAAATTCAAAGTTTAAAGGCTTTCTGATTTCATTGATAATATTATGATGAAAAGAGAAGGCAGAAGCAATTAGAGATTTTGTTCGCCATGTTAGCCTTTTGACTTTTCCTGGCATTATGACATCTCCAACAAAACCAAGCTACCAGGCACAATAAATAAATTATTTTTCAATTGGTTTTTAAACAATTCGAAACAAAAGTTAAATAAATGAAACACAATCCTTTTTTAATTAGATAATGAGGTAAAAATAATAGTTGTGCGTTTAAAGGTTGTATCATCCTGTACGTATGTTTTCATTATGTTGGGCTGATGTTCTGATCATAATTGGTAAACATTTTAAAACTTCAGAAATGCCAGTATCCGTAAAATATTGTTAAGGGGAACCACCTTTATTTCATAGGTATATATTCAAGCACTGGGATCATCTGAAAAGACCTCAGGAACATTAAACCGGTACCCAATAGCCACTCTCTTTCCATCTAAAAAAGAATGGAATACGGGATTCTCTCTAAACAACTTCGATACCACAGTCTATACAGATGGCAGTAAAATGGACTGTGGTGTTGGAGCTGGTATATATTCTCATAGACTTGGAATTGCAAAATCTGTGCGTCTCCCTAATACCAGCAGCGTCTTCCAAGCGGAAGTACTTGCAATTGGGGAAGCCTGTAGGTTACTAATTGCAGATTTTTCTTTTAAGGGCAATATCGCTATTCTTTCGGATAGCCAAGCCGCAATCCAGGCGCTGGACGCGACTATAACAACCTCTAAAGTGGTGGAGCATGGTAGGAATAGCCTCACCAACTTGAGTGAACACCATAGAGTAACCTTGATTTGGGTCCCGGGACACCGGAACATAGAAGGTAACGAAAAAGCTGATGAACTGGCAAGAGGGGGATCTGCCATGAATAGCGCTCTTGCAGTACCAGTATTCACTCCACTAGGTGCGGTCAAGAATGCAATTTCCCTAAAATACCTTCGAATTGCAGATTGTAGATGGAGAGACCAGACGAAATGCAAAATCAGCAGAACGTTATGGCCCACCTACAACGTCAAGCAATCGTTGACATTAATAAACATGAAACGACGGGAAACCTGTAGACTTACGGCAGTCATAACTGGCTTCTGGTCTAACGGAGAACAAGCCGCCAAAATGGGCATCCCTCACAACACATACTGTCATAGTTGTAAACAACCGGAGAAAAAAGAAACAATCTTCCATTTCCTCTGTGAATGCCCTGCCCTATGGAAGGACAGAATGTTAACCCTGGGCAAACCGCTGTTCGAGAGTCTCGAGCAACTGTCTGGCGTAGACGTCAACAACCTAATAAGGTTCCTAAACCGCACAGACTGGATATAGTCCTGCTGCAAATAACTGGTAAACAAGTTGGTAACGAGGATGTGGCAACAAAATGGTGCGGAAGCGCTAGTTGGATTCTGGATGAATCACCACTCTAACCAACCAACCAACCCAATAGCATCTGAGCAAAAACAACAAACTGTGTGTGTAATTTATTGTTGGTTTTGTACTCTAAACATTTCTAAAAAGGTTAATCCAAATTTAAAATTTATGTATCATTTCGTTGAATTCTACTGTTACCTACTCAATGCGGCTTCTAAGATCCATTAAAAATATTTGAAACTCCCGTCACCAAATAATATTGTATTACTGCTAATATCGCAACGCCACGTGTAATTCGTACAAATTATGGTGCATATATCCGTCATATAAATGTGAGGACTAATTCCAACTTGACATTTCTATCACGGATAATACGATTGACTCACTCTAGACTCACAATAGAATAAATATATTGGTTTTATATTTGTTCAGAAAGAAAGGAGAAAGGAATAATCTTGAATAGACATATATTTTCTAATTGTTTGGGAATGGACGGAGGTAAACAGGTATATACAGTACAAAATAGTTCAGTCGTCAATTTGGCGACTGAAATGACAACATTTACTGTTTCGTTTGGGTCTACAAAAGGAATGGGATAACGGGCTTATTGTTTAGGAAAATGATTTAAACATCTACACAGATGGCTCAAAACTGGACAACAAAGTAGGTGGAGGAGTCTACTCCGATAAACTCGGAGTTACCAATCATTTCGCTTACTTGACCATTGCAGTGTATTTCAGGCGGAAGTCGCTGCCATAAAAGAGGGACTTACAGAAATAAAAACGAGAGTATTATCAACAAATGAAGTCTTCATTTACTCGGACAGTCAAGCGGCAATAAAAGCGCTTGAATCAAAAACGCACTCGTCAAAAACAGTTCTAGTTCTACTACTAAATGACGTATCTAAGTGCAACAAGGTTCACCTTATCTGGGTGCCAGGCCACAGAAATATTGCAGGAAACTGTAAGGCGGATGAACTTGCACGAACCGGTACAACGCTAGATCTCGAACCGGATAAGGCGTTGATACCCATGCCCACAGCCACTTGTAAATTACTTATAATAGACAGGGAAACCATCAAAAAGGTAAATACAAGCTGGCAAAACCTCTCAACATGCGAACTAAGCGGACAGACATGGCCGAACTGGAACAGCGGTCGATCGAAGATCTTGCTAAGTTTTAACAGAGAAGCTATGAGAAAAATGATAGGTGTATTAACTGGTCATTGTTTAATAGGCAGCCACGCTAGAAGGTTAGGACTCCCGTACTTCGATTTCTGTAGAAGCTGTCTTAATACAGAAGAAGAGGAAACAGTCAGACACCTTTTATGTGAGTGTGAAAGCCTAGCTATGAGAAGGCTGCGCACTCTTGATACAGTATTTCTAACCGATGTAGCGGACATAGCCCATCTAAAACTAACGAAGCTCTGCTCGTTTATTAACGCAACCGGATGGCTTGAAAAGGAACACGTAGAGTAAGGATAAGCTCCAGTGGTATCACAATGGACCTGCGAAAGGTCTAAGTGTGTCTTTATGGCAACCACCCCACCTACCTTGGGTCTACATGAAAATTTGTAAATGGATAATACAATAACCACCATTTCAGTATACATTACATAACTACTTTAAATTTAATCCTCCCCAATACATGCGGGACACATATCCAATGCAAGCTTTTGTTTATCTGAAATGCAAATAACTCATTATAAAGCTATGCATTGTTTCCGTCAGTTGTTTACTATCATAAGTAATACTTGTTATGGTCACGTTCTATCTTATTTTCGTCTCAGCCTGCGCTACGGCAGTAAACTGCCAAATTTGATGAAAAATGAATAATAATAATGTAAATTTGCGAATTTCACAATGCTAATAATAAAGGGTTTTCCAATAACAGGTCTTATTTTGAATAGCCCACTATTATCGAGAGATGATTACCGATTTTTTATGGCCAGAATTGGATGGTACTGATCTGGCCAACTTTTATTTTCAACAAGACGGCGCTACGTGTCACACAAGCAACCATTCATCTTTTACGGGAAAAGTTTCCGGACCGTGTTATCTCTAGAAGAAGTGATCAAAATTGGTCACTGAGATATTGTGATTTAACACCCTGTAATTTTTTTCTTTGGGGCCACATCAAAGAGAAGGTCTACGCCAACAGCCCAGGGTCGATCTCAAGATGGAATTCGTGAGGATATCGAGGTCAAAGGGCAGCCACTTTGAAATTCGGTTATGGAAAATTTTATGAAAAGGATATTGCCCTGTAAGCGTGGTCGTGGTGTTTATTTGCGTGGTGTTATTTTCCACTATTAACGGCACACCTTCCTTTTTATAATGAAATAAACACCCGATTATTTACAATATATTAAAAAATGGCATTTTTCTTTGAATATCAAAATAACACCTCTTATTAGAAACCCTTTCTATATAATATTTATATATTATGAACTTTATCTTGGATACATATACCTTCTGCTCAAATATGAACGAGACGTTATCAATAAAACGGTCCGCGGATGACATATGGCAAAAATAAATTTTTTTGTTTTTTGGTATTACTATTATAAGCTTACATGGCAAATTCCAGCGTGATATGTCACATAGTTTGTTTTCTGTGCTACTGTAAACAAGTCAAGCTCGAGTGTGTTCTTCGAATTCTCTTTTATGACTTCAATTGTCTCAAAATGTTTTCCACGGAGCGGCAACTTGAGCTTGGGAAACAGGAAAAAGTCACATGGAGCCATATCAGGCGAATACGGTGCTTGCGGAACGATATTAACATTATTTTTGTTCAAATAATCGCGAACAAGACGTGATGTGTGAGCTGGTGCATTATCGTGATGCAAGAACAATGACTTTTTGCCCCACAATTCCTTCCTTTTAAGACGAGTGTTCTCCCGCAAACGCTTTAAAACGTCTAAATAATATTCAGCGTTAACCGATTTTGCGATTTGTGCGATTTTCAAGCACAATTTCCTTTACTTTTCCGATGTTTTCGTCGTTTACTGATGTTGCTGGACGACGTTCATGAGTCAAGTTTTCAACCGATGTACGGCCCTCTTTGAACGATTTGTACCACTGGAAAACAAGTGCACGCGATAGAGCAGAGTCCCCATAGGTTTTTTGCAACATTTTTAAGGCGTCTGAAGCCGAAATTTTGTTGGAATAACAAAATTTCAAACAAATTCTTTGTTCAACTTGAATTTCCATCGTTAAATTCGAAGAACACACTCGAACTTCACTTGTGTACAGTAGCACAGAAAACAAACTATGTGACATATCACGCTGAAATTTGCCATGTAAGCTTATAACAGTCCTATCAAAAAACAAAAAATTTATTTTTGCCATATGTCATCCGCGGACCGTTTTATTGATAACGTCTCGTTCATATTTGAGCAGAAGGTATGTATGACCCAGCAATATTTGTGACTGGGGCTCATGTGTGCCAAAAGTAGAATATTAAGAAAGTACACAATTAATTTTGTTTTTCGGACTAGCGATCAGAATAGAAACCTTCTTTGCTTAGTTGAACATATTATTAGTCAAAGAGTGGGAAGTCTGTAAACTTAAAGAAAATAAAAATAAAAGCCTTACTTCTTCCGAACCTTTAGTTAGTTTTGATTATCAGATACATTCCATTGCTTATTCCTGATGGGACAATATTTTCTCAGAATATTTTCTTAATTCCTAGAAGTAACTTTTTTAAATATCGAAAAACGCGTTGAAAGCCGAAGAGTGTGAGACTTGTCTTTCGACTACCTACCCACTAAAAACCCACTCAACCCTCGTCTCGCTCCCACGGTGCAAACGTTAAGTATTACTTCACGGAGCAGGGGAAGTGGTCTATTGCCTCTTGATGAAGGACGAAGCAGCAATTTTTGCCATATTACTGACAGCGGACTTCCTCTAAGTCAAGCATAATATCTACTAGATTACTAACCAATATTGGCTAATATTGGCCCTAATACGCATTTCTTCTCTTTCGACCTCAAAACAGGGGCAGATAGAGAAAACATGTTCTGCATCTTCAACTAGACTGTCACAAAAAGTGCAATAATTCTATGTAGATAAGATCTAAAGCACCTAGATATGCCCACTAAGTACCTGGGTTAGGTAGGAGTCTATCTGGCCATATTTTCGAGTTATCCATTTGAAGATACAATTCGGAATCAATCGATACGTCCATCGTCCGTTCATACAGTTGTTCCATTTCTATTGCCACGCACGTATGCTTCGCTCCTTTCAGCCTTTCGGTTGCGCAGCTGTGTTGGATCCGGCCGGTGCTTTTTTATCTGACATGAATTTGAAAGCAGTCAACTTAAACGGTAGCATACCCGCGAGGAAAACATTTACAACTGGTTTTGTTTTTGAGTGTTCAACAGTGATAAGGAGTTGCACTTAAATTTTCTGAAATTAATATTAAAACGTAAATACGCCAGAAGTATAGAAAACAGGCTTTGACGTTTTCATAAATCACCTACCATGGGAATTGATTTCATTTTCAATGATGTTTTAGTTTGCTGAGTATAATTAAGCGCTTAGTTAATCAGATTTGCTTTTGTTGGAAATATTCAGGGTTAAAAATTTTATCATTCTCAAATGGCACAGTGGTGAGAAAGCTTTTCGAAGAGCTTTTTTGTAATATTTCCAATGTTTTTCGATTTATAATTTTTTGTAAGTTTTTTTAATTGTTTGATCTAAACCATATACAGAACTAAAACTTTCGAACTTTATACAAAATTTCGAAAAACCCAATAAATTTTAATCAAAGTTTTAAATAATTTTTTTTAGTTTTTCAAAAAGTTTCGAGTAACGGTAACATTTCTCATGAAATATTTTTAAAGTAATCCTAAGTCTTCAGGGGCTAAACGATCTCTAGATCATTTAAACTTTCTTTTTAATGTGCGGTTTTTGCACTTTTTTCCAAATAAATCCGAATTTTTTGTGGAAGAAAACCCGCAAAACCGTTTGCAAAAATAAATGAAAACAATAAACTCCAGGTGATAAATTGTACTTCTTCTTCTTAATTCGCGCGACAACCGCTTACGCGATTTTGACCGAGTTTAGCAAAGAGCGCCAGTCGTTTCTTTCTCGTGCTAATCCGCGCCAAGTGAAGCCAAGTCCTTCTCCACCTGATCTTTCCAACGCAGAGGAGGCCTTCCTCTTCCTCTGCTACCACCAGCTGATACCGCATCGAATACTTTCAAAGACGGAGCGTTTGTTTCCATTCGGACGACATGACCCAGCCAACATAGCCGCTGGATCTTTATTCGTTGCGCTATGTCTATGTCATCGTAAAGCTCATACAGCCCATCGTTCCATTGCCTGTGATATTCGCCGTTGCCAACGTGCAAAGGTCCAAAAATCTTACGCAGAATGTTTCTCTCGAACACTCCAAGCGTCGCTTCATCGGATGTTGTCATCGTCCACGCTTCTGCGCCATACGTCAGGACGGGCATGATGAGAGTCTTGTAGAGTGTTAGTTTTGTTCGTCGAGAGAGGACTTTACTGCTCAGTTGCCTACTTAGTCCAAAGTAGCACTTGTTGGCAAGAGAGATTCTACGTTGGATTTCAAGGCTGACATTGTTATCGGTGTTAATGCTGGTTCCTAAATAAACGAAGTCTTTGACAACCTCGAAATCATAACTGTCAACAGTGACGTGGGTGCCGATACGCGAGTACGCCGACTGTTTGTTTGAAGACAGGAGGTACTTCGTTTTGACCTCGTTCTCCACCAGACTCATTCGCTTTGCCTCTTTATCCAGTTTGGAGAAGGCATATCTAACAGCGCGGTTGTTAAGGCCGATGATGCCAATATCATCGGCATACGCCAAAAATTGTACGTTCCTATAAAATATTGTGCCTGAGCGATTAAGTTCTGCGGCTCGTACGATGCTCTCCAACATCAGGTTAAAGAAGTCACACGATAGCGAGTCCCTCTGTCTGAAACCTCGTTTGGTATCAAACGGCTCGGGGAGGTCCTTCCCAATTCTGACTGCGCTGCTGGTGTTGAGCAACGTCATCTTATATAGCCGTATTAGTTTTGCGGGGATACCAAATTCAGACATCGCGGCATACAGGTAACTCCTTTCCGTACTGTCGAATGCAGCTTTGAAGTCGACGAAAAGATGGTGTGTGTCGATTCTCCTTTCATGGGTCTTTTCCAAGATTTGGCGTATTGAGAATATTTGGTCGATGGTAGACTTTCCAGGTCTGAAGCCACACTGATAAGGTCGAATCAGTTGGTTGACGGTGGGCTTCAGCCTTTCACACATTACGCTCGCTAGAACCTTAAAGGCGATATTTAGAAGACTAATCCCGCGGTAATTGGCACAAATTGCAGGATCGCCCTTCTTATGGATTGGGTAGAGCACACTTAAATTCCAATCGGCAGGCATGCTTTCATCCGACCATATTTTGCATAGAAGCTGATGCATGCACCTTACCAGCTCCTCGCCGCCATGTTTGAATAGTTCAGCCGGCAGTCCGTCGGCGCCCGCGGCTTTGTTGTTCTTTAGCCGTGTTATCGCTATTCTCATCTCGTCATGGTCGGGTAACGGAACGACAATTCCGTCGTCAACGATTGGGGTATCGGGATCTTCACATTCTCGGTGACATGCGCAGCTGTCACTGTTTTACAGGTTCGAGAAGTGTTCCCTCCATAATTTAAGATTGCTCGGTAGGTCAGTCACCAGTTCGCCCTCTGTGTTCTTACAGGAAAACGCCCCGGTCTTAAAACCTTCTGTAGGCCGCCGAACTTTCTGGTAGAATTTTCGGGCGTTGTTCGGGCGAGCATCTCAAGCTCTTCGCACTCACGTATTTTGGCCTCTCGTTTCTTCTTTCGGATAATGCGTCTCTCTTTCTTTTTTAGCTCTCTGTAGCGATTCCACATGGCTCGCGTTGCGCCCGATCAGAGCGTGGCTCTATAGGCAGCATCCTTTCTTTCAGCGGCAGCATGACATTCCTCGTCGTACCTACTGGTTTTTCGGGCTCACCGCTATCCGAGTTCTTCTTCGGCAGCAGTACGTAGGGAACGAGAAATGTTGCTCCATTGCTCGTACATGCCGGTTTGTTGGGCAGTGGTCTCTGAGAGCAGGAGTGAGAGTCGAGTGGCGAATCTTCTGGCTGTCTGTTGTGATTGCAGCTTTTCGATGTTGAACATTCTTTGCGTAGGTAGATGTACGATTTTTGCTGCACAGAGGCGGGTGCGCAGTATGGCTGCAACAAGATAATGACCCGAGTCGATGTCAGGTCCTCCGATCGTACGTACATCTAATACACTAGAAGCGTGTCTTCCATCTATCACAACATGATCGATCTGGTTTCGCATTTTTAGATCAGGAGACAGCCAGGTGGCTTGGTGAATCTTCTTATGCTGGAATCTGGTGCTGCAGACTACCATGTTTCGGGCCCCGGCGAAGTCGATCAGCCTCTGTCCGTTACCGGATGTTTCGTTGTGCAGGCTGAATTTTCCGACTGTGGGACCAAAAATTCCCTCCTTGCCCTCCCTGGCGTTGAAGTCGTCAAGCACGATTTTTATGTCGTGGCGGGAACAGCGCTCATAGGAACGATCCAGGCGATCACAGAAGGAATCTTTGGTTGCATCGTCCTTCTCTTCCGTCGGGGTATGGGCGCAAATTAGCGAGATGTTAAAAAATCGCGCTTTGATCCGGATTATTGCGAGATGTTCGTCCACCGGAGTGAACGACAGTACTTGGTGACGAAGTCTCTCTCCCACAACAAATCCGACACCGAATTTGCGCTCCTTTACATGGCAGCTGTAGTAGACGTCGCAAAGTCCTATGGTTTTCTTACCTTGCCCCGTCCATCGCATCTCTTGGATGGCAGCGATGTCAACCTCTACTCTCACGAGGACATCAACCAGCCGGGCAGAGGCACCTTCCCCATTAAGGGACCAGACATTCCAGGTGCATGCCCTCAAGTCATATTCCTTATTTCGTTTGCAGGGGTCGTCATCAGTAAAGGTAGTTCTCATCCGAGGCTTTGCAGTTCTTTTCATTGGGGAGGATTTTTAAGTGGCGGGTCCCGAACCCAGCGCACAACCAGCTATCCTGGAATGCTTCGCCTTCTCACGTTAGCTCACTCCTGAACGGGTGTTCGGAAGCTACCCAGAGGGTACGTGGGCTAATCCCGGACGTTGTGAGCTGCTTGAACCATATGTAGAAGAATCGTCCGCGCCACTCCCAAGTGAATGGCGATCAGTAACTTTCCCCACTTGCGTGGA
This sequence comes from Anastrepha ludens, assembly GCF_028408465.1. Lineage (NCBI taxonomy): Eukaryota > Metazoa > Arthropoda > Insecta > Diptera > Tephritidae > Anastrepha > Anastrepha ludens. The sequence goes on from NC_071498.1 coordinate 77,488,342, forward strand.
CTTCTACACATGGAACCATACTCCATAAATTGTACTAGTTATACGAAAAAGAGCCGTCACCAAAACACATTTTTTTAAAACCGCTTAAAACGGACACTTTATTATCAATGGGCTCTAAAACTGCAAACTCAGATGAAGAAGTCCGTAATTTAGATGAATAATTTATTGAGTTTTTCAAAATTTTTTGTATAGTATCAAAGTTCGATTTATGTATATGGTTTTGATTAAAGAATAGACAATTTTAAAGAAAAAATTAGTTGCATACCAGCGAGATTTGAAAGTTTTGATGAGATTTTAAAAAAATTTGTACGAAGTTTGTATATACTTTTTGCTTTAGTATGAACTATGAAAAAAAAAAACAACAAATGGTGGTGTGTTTATAATTTTCGAATATATATGCATAAGTAATCGATTATACATATATGCAATATATATATGCATATAATTGGCACATATATTCTTTCGTGGGTGTTTGACCAAGACCCTACTCCGATGTGTGGTGAGCATCTTGATGTTGCTCCCCAAATGCAGAGACCTACAGTTTTATGACGCCTTCGAACAGCAGATCGTTATTTTATGAGTAGATCTTTAATGGCAGAAATACACGTACACTCGTAAGTTTGTCATTACCCGTCGATGGGCTACCGCTATTAGAAAGAAATTTTCCTATCATTTTGGTGTTACCTGACTACAGAGGGTTCCGAACCCAGGTATAACCGAATGGTAGTCACACACTAAGTCATTCGTCTAAGGCGGCCGGCCACCTCCCATAAAATATACTGAGCTGAAAATTAATTTAAAAACATTAGTTTAAATAACTAAAACAGTATCCAACTTGGGTTAAAAGTAAATTTGTTCTATAGGTAGGCGTATGAGTACAGCAGGGTCAGCTCTGCCATGCCGAAAATAAGTATTGGAACAAGGGCACTGCGTCAATAGTAGTCTTATTGGAATATGTATCGCAATGTTGCTTTGACACTGGTAGGAATTCAACTCGTATTGGCTTGTTGACTGCATTGTTTGCCCTTAATACAGCTATTACATGATAGGTGGCGCTGTCCGCGAAAGCCGCTTGAAACTCCAGTACAAACTGAAGTAAGCGGGGAAAGGCAATGTGAATATATGCATATGTAAATGTGTAAATGCGAACTAGTAAAAGTAAATATGTAACGTATTCTTAAATTCATGGAAGTTACTATGGGTAACGTCCTGGACACTTTGAAAAGTAGAGATATGTTGGCAGTTGTCTTGCCATATATTAGTAGCGCTTTAATGGAGTGTCTTGTTCATCGCCTCTGTCAGCTAGCTCGAAGTTCCGGGTGTAGACATGAAACATCAATATAATTAAATGAAAAAAGTGATTTTTAGAAAAAATTAACTTAAATCTTAAGTTGTTCAATTTATACAAGTTATTTCTCTTTAAATCACAGAACTTGCTCATATCTTCACAAGGGTAATTACAAAGGTAATATACATGGTTGCCACTTGTTAAAAACTAGCCAACAAAAAAACTGATTTGAAAAAAGTACCAATTTTGTTTCTCACGTATCTATTAACCCAAATACCAAAAAAAACAAAGAAATAATTGCAACACAACTCAGCTTGTAAGGTTAACAAAAATATTTGTGCGTTCAATCACATGTTTATTTTTATATGTATTTCATACAAGTGACTTTAAAAATAGGAATCTGAAAAACCACAGTGGGTATACGATTACTTGATAAATAATATTAAAAATAATGCGGCTCGAAACCTGTTTAGAGCTATTTTTCCACTTACTTTTGCACTCGGAATTGCTAATATTTAAAATACTTCATTCGCCGAAGCAAAATCGTTTTTTTAAACAAATTGGCCATACCATAGTTAGCATACTAAAGTAATGTCATCCAGTGTGGAAACTTAAACTTTTATGCTAAGTGATTTGTTATTAATTTTTATTATTAAAGGAAGAAAGAAGATAATTTCTAATTAAAACTAAAAATCCTAATCAGAACTGCCAAACAGAAAAGAACTACCAAACTAACAAATTCGGAAAAAAAATTAAAAAATTAAGTTTGGTTGGAAGCAACTAGCAATGGCAGCAGTGGTAATATAAGGAAATCATTAGCATTGATTTCATGGAGTTACCATATGAGACATTTATTATATAGAGTTTCTCCATCTCGGTAGGGTTCGCAATTACCAGAGATAACATGTATCCCGGATATGTTTATCATTTTTTCAATTTCTACGTATTTGCTGTGTACGAGTATGTTAATGTCATTAGGGACACTTACTGGAATTAGTAGTGTAAGTTTTTCTATCTCGTCTGTTATTGTTATATCTGGTATCTTGCAAATTCTTGCCTTATCTGTGTGAATGTTGCATTTACGGCATCTGTTTGATGTGATGGTAAAATCTTTCATTATGTATTTTCTGTAGTTTCTTGTTGCTATAATTTGGTCCTGTATACCAATAACGAGTCCCAATGTTTCCGCTTGTAGATCTCGTTTTCTTAGCCATGTGATGTGTTTTGCTGGTCTATGTTGACATTGTTAACGATATGTGGATATTTTCCGTGTACTTGTTTTTATTTCCATGCTGTTAGGGTTTCTTCTATTGTGTATTTTGGTAGGGTTAAGTTTTGATTGTGTGTTTTGTCACACTGTTTTTATAGTAATTTTTTTCTGATATTTTCTGTGTATATTGATATCATTTGGGGTGCTGATTTCTATAAATTATGTAATTTTGTTTATTTTATTTATTAAAGCAATACCCGTCTTGAAATGTAGAACCCCACGCAAGTGGAGAAGTTACTTCCACATGCAGAAGTCCACGTACGTGGGGAAAGTTACTGATCGCCATTCACTTGGGAGTGGCGAAGACGATTCTTCTACATATGGTTCAAGCAGTAGTAGGAAAGACTTGAAATTGATTGCAATATTTTTAAATCGTCTGTATATTAAAGAAATTTGAAACTTGAACTTAGACAGAAGATGATGAAAAATAACGGGCCCAGAAATATGCTCCGAGGTGCACCAGAAGAGACAATGAAAGAGTCAGAAGAAGCATTATCAACAACAGCTACACACTTATGGCAAAAAAGGACGACTATACACATTTAAAGAAGGGAGTGAAACCCAAAACTAGGCAATTTGAATACGAAAATGTAGTGATTGACTTTGTCTAAAGCACGTGAGAAATCAGTCTAGACTATATAGACTTGGACTCTATTATTGAACGCAGACTTACTAAATGCTGACGTAATAAATGACAGCAGAATTCCTGGCGATAGACCTGACAGCTATGAAATCATGCTTAGTATCGGATATGTAACGCTTTTTGTGCCGTATAAACATTTTTTGTGATAATAAATTCGAGCAACTTGTATGTAGTTGATAGTTTAGATAAAGGCCTGTAATAAGAAACATCGTTTTTATTGCTAGCCTTAAATAAAATTACCTAATTCTGCTGATAATTTCAAAATCGATAAAAGAAGGTATGCAAGGACAGGACTTCCTGAAGGAAAGAGATGAAAACCCCATCATTGTCTGTAAGCAGAGAGCTTTTAATACCCTGAATTCTTTCAGAAACGTCATCGATAGTTAGCAAAAGAGTGCAAAAATTAAGTGGAATCAGCTCTCCAACAATTACCACTAAGAGGCTCCGGCGATGAATCAAAATTAGAATTAAAAAAGTCCGCGGAAAGATCAACCTCCTCCCGAGCGGTAGAAGCAACGTTCCATTGTAAATTATTTCGGAGGGAATAGTAGAGCAGGTCTTTTTGAACTTAACTAAATGCGAGAAAACCTTCAGGTTAGTCTAAATATCGGCCTCAAACTTACGAACATAGTTTCTCTGGAGTGTTTAAACTTCTTGACAATAGTTGGCCTAACTCATTTTTCAAGTTCTTTAGTCTTTTTAATATAGATTTATTGTATACAATGGAATCTTATTTTACTTTTTACATGTGGTACGTTTTTGCAGAAAATTTCAGACATTTTTGTTTTAGAAAAGAAGAAAAATTACTACTACTTCTTTACAAAAACTGAATCCCAATCAAGAGCAGAGTCTTCGTTATTGACAATGTCAAAATTACAATTAAAATATGCTGGCATATTCATGGAGAAATTAGCTTACAGAATGCATGTAGTTTGGCCGGATGGTTTAAAATACGTGCTCTCACAAATTTAACTCAGAAACGTGTGCAATGAATTAAAAATTGAGTTATGGAATTTATATTTTGGGAATGCAAAATCCCGCATTTAACGCAAAAAATGCTGAAATATAATTTTTCTCTTCCTCTTGAATTAAAATGCCAGTATATAGGTATGTTATTGATGAAAATAAAACGGCGTGCACTTGCATTTTTTGTCTGACCCTACTAATTACATATGCATACCTACACGTTTTGAAAAGTTTAATTCTCTTCACTATTTTGGCTGTACCGCTCCATTTATTTTTTAATTTATTTTATGATTGTTGCCTGGACTGCACATTCTTTTGGGAAAAAATAATTGTGCATATGGTTCTTGAAAATGGAATTTCAGAACTTTGAAAATACTATAGAAATCTTGACACATGCGCATCTAACATACGCTGCTTAGCTGCTCACAAATGAGGGAGAAAAGACATATATTAAAAAAACTACTAGTACTCTATGTGTGTGAAATATATTTATATATCGTCAGTAATTAACAGGTAACTTTTTCAATTACACGGGCAGAGAAAAATTAAGACCAGCTGATCACTTTCTACAGAGGGTATAAAATGTTGAATTTCTGCCTGGTTGGGAAAAGAATTTGACAGCTTTGACGAAAGGCAGAATTTATACAACATTATTACGTGAAAAGAAAGCGCGATTGGAAAGTTCACTGGCACAGTGTGTACATTAGGGTGGCCAATTTATATGAAACGATTTTTTTCAACATTCTTCCCAGCAGAATCGAAATCAATTTCGAACCCAACAAATTTTAGAAGATAATTGAGAGGAAGGTATGACAATAAATAGAAAAATAGAAGAGCAAAAACTAAAATCCAAAATAACTGTAAACACGATGTTAATTATAAAATAAATTATGATTAAAAAATGCTGAAAATAGATTTTTTAAATATTGTAAAATTTAATAGCTTCAAGTTTTGTTGGAAATATATATAATTGGCGCGTACACCCGTTTTGAGTGTTTGGCCGAGCTCGTCTCCCTATTTGTGGCGAGCGTCTTGACATTGTTCCGCAAATGGAGGGACCTACAGTTTCAAGCCGACTCCGAACGGCAGATATTTTTATGAAGAGCTTTTTCATGGCAGTAATACAATCGGAGGTTTGCCATTACCTGCCGAGGGACGACCGCTATTAGAAAATTTTTTTTCTTAATCTTGGTGTTTTACCAATATTCTCTCTGTGAATTCCGAGGGGTAGTTACGCACCAACCCATTCGGCTACGGCGGCCGCCGCCAGTACACTATTAAAAAATTCCATATAATTTGCTGTATAGCGCCCTCTTTAAATAAAATATAGATATCCAATATAAATTTTTCATAGAATTTTATTTTGAATCCGAAATTGCTGGGAACCATGTTGAATCATGGTATATACATTAGGGCGGGTCGATTTAAAAATCGCTCATTGCTCTGTGAAAATCGTATTCTAGGGATCAAAATAAGAAACTTTGCCGAAGGAACCACATCTGATGTCCCCGAATTCTGATGTCCCCCAATTTGGGTCGAAACGAAAAATCCCACTTTGACCCATTTAGAGTGCTCCAATCGAGTCCAAATGTATGACCGACCCCCACTAACTTTGAACGGCCGATCCACCCATGCCAGTGGCACACCCCCTGGAACTCCCCTGGGGGGTTCCCCATACAATCATTTCAAAATATCACCATTTTTGGCCTTTACATGAGAAAAGAAACTAAAAAGTTCGACCCAAATTGGGGGACATCAGAATTCGTTTTAGAGGTATGGTTCCTTCGGCAAAGTTTCTTATTTTGATCCCTAGAGTACGATTTTCACAGAGCAATGAGCGATTTTTAAATCGACCCGCCCTAATATATATATATATGTACCTATACATATAATTTAGGCGTGCATCTTTTGCGGAGAATTTGGCTGAGCTCCTCCTTCACTATGAGGCGTGGGTACGGTTTTATGCCGCCCCCGGACGGCTAATGACTTTTATGAGCAACATGAGAAATACCTTCAAATGATTGAGGCTTTTAGAAAATGGCCATTTTCTATAATTTGGTATTTTATACCCACCTCCTGGACAAACCCATTCGGTCTCAGCGGCCACCGGACTACAGCTTACTTTAAAATAAATATGTTCACCTTCAAAACTACTTCGCCAAAATGTTTATAACTCGGCTCACACATTGCCATCTAACCTACATGCATCCAAAGCAAATAAAATGCACGAAAAGTGGTTAGTCGGTTGGAGTTAATTTTTCCACTCTTAGAAACTCTGGTTCTTATACTTATATAAATATAACGAAGTACCATATTTTACTAAAAAAAGTGGTTAATTCCTTACTTAGAAATAATAAAATTTAAATAATGCATAGCATCTTTTTAAATGCGTCGAAATATTTTTTATTAGGATCAACTGGTGACTTTTTATAAATATAATCCATCCTTTGGTTACATAGAAAATAGAAGGAACACGAATTAAGTACGATTTCCAATTTATACACATCTTCACTCAATTATGTAGGTAAAGTTAGTATATACATACTATACACTAATGTACATATACACATTTTTGCGCTTTACCAGGTGATTGCTAAAATCACTTAATTCTTTATCATAAAGAAGCAATAAAACTCGTGGAAATTTCACAAGACACGGAATGTAATTTTCGTTTTATTTAAAGCTGGAAGGTTGGTGTTGTTAGTGTTTGAATTGCACCACTGAGATTTGCCATACAGATGCATACCAAGTTCGTTCATGCTCAGTGAACCCTGTAAGGCACTTTGATGACCCTTCTGCCGACAATCTACAGGCAACGTGTTATGAGATGATGGGTCATTGGACATGCATTTTTAATATCAACAAATTTTATACAATGTAGAGAATTTCGTTGTGGATACATACAAACATCCATATAAAACATCTATACATATACAGTTTCATGTACATACACACTATATTACAATACATATGTACACATGTGGGTTTTGCAGTGGCATAGTGGAAAAATGGATATCAGAGCATTACATATCTCAGAGGTAATCAATTGGGAAAAGAGTTCATACCATTTATAGCTCCTTTAATTGAATGAGAAAACTGATAGTCCGTATAACTTAGTTTTCTAAGAGTACTCACCGATGCAATACTTACCGGAAATTTGTGCAAACTTAAGTAGGAACCACATTTATCGTTTTGCTTTCGACCCATGTAAAAATGTCTGATTCAATTAAATATAATTAACCAATTCATTGAGTTTAAAGCGAAAAGAACTCAATTGGTGAGCCTCAGTTATAGTTTCACCAAAATTACGTAGAAATTATCTTTTAGCAACTGATGGTTACCACCTTATCTCAAAGTTTGATCTACCGCATATTTTTTTTGAAAAGATATTTTTAATTAAAAGACTTTAAGGACCTTTTTAGAAGTTATTTTTACATGATGAGTCCTTTTTATGTGCTGGCAATGTCGAATTCTTATTAGATTATTAGATTTAACAAAGTGGAGTATCTCAACGCACATTGTTTGGAAATTATTAAAAACTATTACTGAAGTTCTGGGTCTGTCGTGTTTAAGATCACTTACTCAAATTTAAAGCCATTTTAATGGACTCACCAGAGAGGCTGAGTGAATAAGTTCTAGCTAACATATTCACAATTAAATCGTCCCCTTAGTATAACAATGGCCTATGTGCTCATAGGCTATTATTTTTTTATTGAATTTTTGGATTCTCCATCGTCGATTTTATATGTGGTCAAAATTTTGTCAAATTCTAGTTCCACAAAGTGGGTCAAAACGTCAGTCAAAAAATAATAAATATTTACAGACATAACGAGATTTGAGTGAGAGCTACTTTCGACAAAAAGTTTGAAATTCATTTTCTCAAAACATCAAAAAATTTATAGGCTATTTACTAAGGGGACGAAATGTTCATACGTCTGTCGAGCAACGCACTGGCCAAGCTACTGATAATATAGCAAACGTAAGTGCTTCGGTTAAAAGTCTGCCAAATCATGCAATCGGCGTCCAGACAACATTGTTGTAACTTTCGAGAAGAGATCTTGTTTAAGCCCCTAAGAGACAAAACTACTCTGCAAAAGTTATGTTATGCCACGATTGGAAACCTTTCCAAAAATGATTATTTAATAAATTTTTTCAAATAAAGCCTTTTGAGATGGTACCCTTAGAACTGAATTTGACATCTCAAGTGGGCTTCAAAGACAAGAGTAAGGCAAGCCTTGGGAAATATCTGTCAATGTCAAATATGTTTCAAGGAAAAATTTATGTCAGCATTTGTATTGATGTAGAAATAAGGGATGGAAGTCTGCTCCCTGCCAGACTGCATGTATTAAAAATGGCAGCGATGTTTAATAATACAAAACTCGTATAAATTCGCAGATGTTTAATTATGTTTCAAGCTACACACATACATATATGTACATACATACACATATGTATACCAATCTTCATTAAATTTGCCTTCTACAATTCAAAATTTAAACCACACTTCGCTCAAAATAAACACGAAAATAATTAATTTATTTATAATTTAGTTTAAATATTGTATATTTTATTTTTATTCATATGTATTTATAATATGTACTTAGTATATATAAAATTCAAAATAATATTTTCGATCCGTAGCTGTAATAATAAAAATGATTATTGTTTCAAGTAATAAACCCACATTTGAAGACATCGCATCTGCCAGCTAAGCATTAAACGACGTTCGTGTGTTTGTAGCTAAATCCAACGATGTAAGTGTGGCCTCGTGTTACGTATACTGAAGGTATACCGGATAGGATACACTCAGGATACATTCAGTATACGTATACGAAGTTGCACATTTTCACAACAGCACAAATCCGAATATTAGCAAGTGTTAAAAATAGGTTAAAGACAAAACAAAAAACGGCCACACCAACGATTGCTATTACGATAACGATTACTGTTACGATAACGATTACTGTTATGATTACGGTTTCGGTCACGATAGCTAATTGAATACGTCGATAAAACATCCGCTAATCGCGTGAGTTAACACTGATTGCCGCTAACGTGTTATTGAGTGTGTGAAATCGGTGTGTGTGCCAAGTGTTTTCGAGCATTGAAGTGGCGCGGCGAATGGTTACGATCGCGGTTAAAACGGTACGACTTAATTTTTCGAAGTTGAAAATCACATACAAACTGAATATATAATATTACCGAGGTAAGTCTTTGTACTGAAGCCGTTGAATGCTAATTATTAAAGTAAGTGTAGTCTAATAAGTGAAAAATAAAGCACGAGCCTAAACAAAGGAACATTTGTGGTTTTTTTCGAACTTTAATTTTATCACACGCAAGCACATTAACTGACGTTGCTACTCCGACGTTTCAGCAGTAACTAATGAGCACACACGAAAATCGAGGAAAATGCAAGCGCTCCCTGCTTGTGAATTTTCTTCGTCCTTGTTTCGTTTGCTTTGCTCGCTCTGTTTCGTTTACCATCTCGTTTTCTCGATTTTGTTTTCATATTGCTTTTCTAACGGATATGCGCCCTCGAATGAACTGAACTGAATGTGGAGAGCAAGTGAGTATGTAAGAGAGAGACAGAGGGGGAGTGGTAAGTACCAGGACATGCCGGAAGGGATGGTATTGCAAGCATTGTTTCCGGGCAGGCGCGTAGATAGTTGATTGTGAAGAAGGGTGAAATTTTAAATATTATATTATCGTTTCACAAAAATGCTTGCACTAATTTATAACTTCATCTACTTCGATTTCTCTACGGGTTGTCAGAGCAGCCAAAAGTTTCATGTGTCAAATCACAAAGGCGTGAGCAAATATGAATCCCCAATTTCACAATGCAATTCAGATTATAAGAGGAGTGCATTTAAGCGAGCTGTGTTAAATTTCCTTCTCGCCTCTAAGTAGGCAACAAGTTGAGTTTTTTATTTATCACTTCAAGTGTGTCGATTTGCTGCATTTCTCAAGTGATTTATAAAAGGCAAAATTGCCTCCATCAATCAGAAGCGAAGGCTTTATAATACGAGTCTTCCAAGCCATAAAGCTGAATAAATTAATAAAAATATCAAGCCAGATATGAAGCTCAGTCGAGGTAAGTCCGAGGCTCAGATAACACTAATACTATACTCGGTCTGTACCTCTCACCGCCCCTAAGCACATCAGAGTCGTAGAAAATTTGACTTTCAGTGCTCCTTTGGAAAGCTTTTAGATCTACTGGAAAGCTTTCGTTCTACAGTAGATAATAATATCGGAAATTTGCTAAAATTTTAAGAAATATGTTAATATTAAAAAAATTAAGGAACTTACTAGCTTCCCTTTCTAAGTTTTGTGCTGGTGTCAATACCTCTGCTAGTGCTTTTAGCAAATACTACCCTTGGAAAACAAAATGCGTAAGAAATTCGAAGTAAGCCAGTCCCCCGCCTACGCTACTGTTTACGGAACTCCTGTTTAGAGCACGCAGGACACAACCTAATATAGCGTTTCATGCAGGCTGCGTATACTTAGGTATATACATATATATATATATATATATGTATATATATATGTATATATATGCACCCGATTTCCTCTGTTTCTTGCAACAGCTGCTTGCGCTTCTGCTGCCGCTGGAGATAATGTGGTTGGCAATGGCAACATTATCTGATTTAATCGAAAAAGAATGCGTGCCTGAAAATGTGAAATATATTTGCAAAAATAGAGAAGTTGGTGAAAAAGGGAAACCCAAAAACAAAAAAAAAACCCGCATTGTGTGAGTGAACAGCCGGCAAGTGAATGTGTTAGTTGGGGCGGAAGTGCACACTTGCTATTTCATTGCCACGTACAAAGCCACACCAGACTGCTTTTGTAGCCTTGCGCTTCGCGTCGCGACCGCCCTCAATATACTGATAGAATAACAATGGCTTTGGAAATAAAACCCACTATGCCTCTGAGACAAATTCCAGACAGATACATTACAATTTTAACCTAGGCGTCATGCCAAAACCAACCCCATCACTACTTAGAATTGCTGCTGCTGATGATGATTATGAAAATTGTAATGGCGACGACAAAAATAAAGGCAATATTGCCGAAAAATTCAAATCACATTCTGTTGCCAACTAATTTGATCCGCTCACACGTTTAGCTCAATATGTTCAAGCAACGTCGGCCATTAACCGCTTGTCAACAAGTAAAAATGAAAGCTTATGACGTTCTTCGCCATCTATTAAACTTCAATCCGTCGATGGGCTCTTATTTCACGAGAGAGCGCGCAATCCATTCTTTAAATGAAGCACCAAACACTACGGTGCTGTTGGTGTAGTGGGCCATTATACTCGTATTATATGTACCTATGTCGCAATTGGAGCAGCTTGCCTGAGATGTTGTTGTAGAAATCGCCTATGCAGTTGTGGTTATTTATTTGGATGATTTCTGCTCCTGCCTTATCACCGCTGTGCACCAGTTGGTTAATACAATTCGCCATTAGTATTGAGCTTGAGACAGTTGGCTGTGGTTAGTTATGCTGAAATAATAAACAAAACACAGTATTTTGATATTGTTGTTAATAAAATGGGGTGGAATAAATATGGTATAAATAAACTATGAACTAAATTATTTCTATTGTGTAAACATGTAATCTCATCTAATTAATTGTGTGCTAAGAATATAGCACCCGGCATTTCAAGCGTTTTACAGTTGTTCTTGGGCAGATTTTGGATCAAAATACGGCTCTTAACAATTACACATGAAAAATTACACAATTTAAATGTCCATTATGAGCGCCTCTACAGGTAAACTCCGTTACACAATAGATCCATAAATGCCTAATTTTTGAAAACGTCGAGATATCGGTGTCGAAGGGTGTAGGTTATTCAGCAAAACTTTGCGCTACAGCAGCAATATTCTTAACAGATTGTCTAGTTTTGGGTCTGCGAGAGAACAATTTTCTTGAAATTTATTCCCGAACTTTTGGAACTGTCTACTTGAAAAATGTCAAAGATGACAAAGATGGCATCTGGGCGTCGCTATTGAAAGACCCTTTATATATTTTTGTGAACAAAGGTTGGTCTTTTTATGGCTGATAACCAACGGCGGCCGCCGTGGCCGAATTGGTTGGTGCGCGACTATAATTCGGAATTCAGAGAGAACGTCGGATCGAATCACGGTTTTTTTCTGATAGCGGTCGCCCCTCGGCAGGCAATGGCAAACCTCCAAGTGTATTTCTGCCATGAAAAAGCTCCTCATAAAAAATATTGCCATTCGGAGTTGGCTTGAAACTGTAGGTCCCTCTATTTGTGGAACAACATCAAGACGCACACCACAAATAGGAGGAAGAGCTCGGCCAAACACCCAAAAAAGGTGTACGCGCCAATTATATTGGGTAGTCGAAAAAGTCTTTTCGTGTTTTGTCAATAGATGCCTTTGGAGTCATCTATCTACAGTACTACCAATCACATTGTGTCATATCATATGGTGTTAGAAAGGTGACATTTTAAGCTTCATTTAACCAAAAAAAAAATTAAATTCGGAGAAGTTGAAAAAAAGTTATAACTGTGAAATGAGTGAAAATATTGAAGAAATTCGCTATATTTTGAAATTTTTGGTATAAAAAAGGGAAGAATGCCACGCAAGCCACCAATGAAATTTGTGAAGTTTACGGAGACGATGATGTATCAATGGTTCGCTCGCTTCCGTTCTGGAAATTTCGATGTGAAAGATGCACCTCGCTCCGGTCGACCTATCGTTGAAAAAGTCGATGAAATTATGGAAAATATTGACCAGAACCGTCACATAAGCTGCCATGACATGGCCAAGGCACTTAACATTCATCATCAAACGGTTTTGAACCATTTAAATAAGGTTGGTTACAAAAAGAAGCTCCATGTTTGGGTACCACATGAATTGTCTGTGAAAAATTTAATGGACCGAATTAACATCTTCGATTCTTTGCTGAAACGAAATGAAATGGAACCTGTGAATGGTAACAGGAGACGAAAAGTGGATCAAATACGACAATAATGTGCGAAAAAGATCATGGTGCACGGGTGGTGAAGCTCAACAAATGGTCGCAAAGCCAGCATTGACGCCTCGAAAGGTTATGCTGTGTGTTTGGTGGGATTGGAAAGGAATCATCCATTATAAGCTGATCCAACCTGCTCGAACGATTGATTCTACACTTTACTGTCAACAACTGATGAGATTGAAGCAAGCAATCGAAAAAAACGGCCAGAACTGATCAGCAGAAAGGGCGTCGTCTTCCCTCAGGACAACGCTAGGCCACACACATCTTTGATGACTCGGCAAAAACTGGGAGAACTTGGCTGGGAAGTTTTGATGCATCCACCATATAGCCCTGACCTTGCACCATCGAACTACCATTTGTTTCGGTCAATGCAGAACTCCCTTAATGGAGTAAAGTTGGCTTCAAGAGAAGCCTGTGAAAATTACTTGTCGCAGTTTTTCGCCGAGAAACCACAAAAGTTTTACCCTGATGGAATAATTTCTCTAGAAGAAAAATGGCAAAAGGTGGTCGAACAAAATGGTACATAGTTGGTTTAATACAATTCATTATAAATATAAAAAAAAAAATGATTTGAAGTTTGATTAGAATACGAAAAGACTTTTTCAACTACCCAATATATATATATATATACAACCAACTGCAATAAGTACAAACACATAGCTTTCGTACAAACACACACATAATATTTTGTGTGTAAATAACTTTTTACCTAAAAGAAGATTTTCGGTGATGGAAATCTTTATTTTGACCTTTAGGCGCTTCTTTGTTTGTCTGTTTGTATACAGCAGCTGTCTATTTCACATGTGCCAAATATGATTATCGTACGAGGCCATTTGCAATAATTATAAATCTTCCGATATAGTGGTTATTTTATTTTTTTACTAAAGGAGTATGGCCTTCAGTTAGAGTAATTTTGAATTAATATTTTGCTGTTTGGAAGTTGAAATTAGTTTGACGAAAAATTGAGTCCTTACTAACGCTAACTTTAGCACTAATTCTAGTTTATCACAATCTCTAAATTTTTACAGTTCGTCAATTTCCACTTTTTCCATGACTTTCCAGTCACATATTGAAATAACGGTTAATAAAAGTATGTGAACTAGGCACTGTCAAAATTGCGAAAAGTAGTTAGTACATATGTACATATGTTTCAAATTAGAAAATGCGGTTTCTCTAACAATTTTATCACTGTGTTTGGCGTTTGGTGTCACGTCAATAAAAATTTATAATCCTGTTTCATCCAATATCTATGGATGCGATATCCGTTTTTATTGGCCATTTATCGCATTTAATTTACGTACCGTACATTAAATATGAATATCATTTCCTTATTTATTGAATGAGACGAGATGATAATCCTTTTATTGATATCATATCCATACAGTTTTCTCAGTACATTTACCTTTTTGTATACCACAGTATACCATATTTTTAGACATCTGAGTTGACTTCATTCGGTGAATTTATTTGGCGCTACTAAACCATCATTTTAATTGCAAATGTAGGTAAATATTATATGCACGAGTATTGGGTCCATATTGACCTTATTTTGAAAGAAAATATATTGCGTTAACTGGCAATATAATGCGTAGTAAACGTAAAGGTTTATGAGTACATCTTAAGTATAAATTATCCTCTTCATAGCTATTGTTTCCTCTTCACCAGTACCTCATCTCACAATTTTCTCAAGTCTTGAACATTTGCGAGTTAAACAAACTTTCTAAAAGTGATCGTAAATTACCCCTTTTATAAGTTCTCTAAGAGCTTGGTGTGAAGATAATCAGGTATTAATATTTGTCTGCAAACTACTACAAATGCTCTTATTACTGATACTGAGCCATTGTACCCCAACCCTACCCAACTTTTCACTGTATCGTATTTATTTTGCTAATATACGTCTTTGTCGTCCTCATGGCTGCAAGAACAAGTTTGCTAATCTCACTAATCACCCTTTGTTTGGGAGACCGCCCCACCAAAACTCTCCCCAACATACTCGCATATATACAGAGAAGTACAATTACATATATATTTATAAGCAAGGTAGGTACCATGGCACCGCTCATACACTCCGATAAATACCGAGGCAATGTCATGCATTATAATCGTTTTATCCGCAACCACAACACCCTCACGTCCGTGTATTTAATATGAAAGACCTTCGAGACTCATTGTGGTCCGCTGTGGCTGTGTTGGCGTTTTGCTTATACTCGTACCACCATTCTCCATTTGCAATCCAGCGTCTTGCAACTTTACAGACCGTCAACTATTCCAGCGATCTAATGTGTGAGATAAAATTCAAAATTTATAATATTGCACAGTTTACCCAATATAAAGCGCAAACTTATGGGTTCGAGGAGTACGTGCTATATTTGCGTTTGTTTTTTGACTTGCACGCCCCCACTTTGCCCACTTTGCTCAACTCATTCTGCTTACGTTCAATGGCGGCTGGCAAAGAGCAATTGACGAAGAAAGCTCCGCCAGCTCGTTATTCGATGCTTTTGTGTGAGGAGATTTCATTCTGTAGTACCCCACCGCACCGCGCCGCGCCGCACAGAAGCACAACCATAACGGCCAGCCGGCGCATTTGCCGAAGTCAACCAGAAGCCTTCAAATACGCTGAAAACCTTAACTGCCAGAACCATCGTAAATATCATTTTTTTATTTGCTGTACTCATTTAAGCAGCATCAACCCCCAGCCATCGAGCTCGAGCAACCCGAATTGGCACACCAGGGTGGAATATTTACCATATGCGTGGACAAATGTTATGCAGAGGCTAAGTGAAAGAACAGAGCTGCTGTAGACACTTGATATTTGCTTTTGCCAAATCCAATAATGTCTGTCGCAAGCAAATTGTCATGGAAAACAATCAATGCATAACTCAGATATATTCAGTGTTTGCTTTTTTCCAGATTACTGGTGGCGGTGTGCCACACCTTAATAACTGATGTGAATATGTGCCAAATAATTGCTCTCTCCGAGCTCTAGGAATATTTTAGGACAATTTGCCAGTTGACTGAAAGCGAAGCGTAATCATGGGGTCTACGAAAAAATCTCATTTTGATAGACGTCAAATGTAAAAACGTGACTTTATTGACTTTTGATTGGAGGATGGAGAAGGGCCAGCAAAGTTTTCGAAATATGCAATCGGCGAGATGCAAGTGACATGCATACACATTTTCGCACGGGTTCCATGAAGCGAAACAATGCATAATATTGCAATACTTACGACTGCCTTTTGTACATATGGCCTGTTTGAATTCACTGCTTTGAAGCATAGAGACAAAACTATCCTCTTGAAGTCTGATTGACGCCAAAGGAAACAAAACTAGAGTTTAGAGAACTCTAAGTGAAATTTTTCGCTAAAACTCAAATAGCACTAGGGTGATCGATTGTTATGGTCATGAAAGAAATTTTTTATATTTATCTTTGTTTTTATAAAAAAAATACCGCCTTAAGTAAAGAAACCCAAGGGCTTATTAAGAAGCTTTAGAAATTTATTTGCTACTTAATTAATTTCAACAATATCTTACCCTGTCAGCAAAAAAAAATTTCAAAAATCAACGCTCGAAATTTTTCTAAAACTTCTGACTAAAAAGTTTGAAATTTTGAAAGCTGATAATTTATGGACTCTTCTTTTTGAATTTGCACAAGGTGTGAAACTTAGACTAATATAAAAAATTGTTAAAATTGAATAAGAAACAAAAAGATTGTCAATTCTTGTGAGTCTCTATGATAAAGTTAAACAGCCTGTTTTATTTGAAATGTTTTCATTGAATTCAACTATTTATATAAAATCAACACAATAAATATAAATTATTAATTAATTAACTTAATAATAATTAAAATTAATTAAAAATTTAATTGAATCTGTTTATTTAGTAAATCAAAGATTACAATTATTTGTAAAAAAATATTTATGATTAAATTTCAAATTTAATAAAATATTTTAGTATTTCCTCCTTAAAAGTAAAAAGACCCCTAATCAAATTTACTCTTTTTCATTGTAAAAATTCAATGAAAACAGCCTATTTCATTTCAAATGTTTTCATTGAATTTAATAAGTTAATAAAAATTTAAATAATAAAAATAAATTTATAGAACTAATAAGTATAAAATAATTATATTTAGTTTAAATTATTTATCATAAAAAATTTAATTAAAATAACAAAATAAAATTAAATTAATAATTAGGAATTTACTAAATAAATAGACCTAACTAAGGTTTGTTTTTTTAATTTTCATATTTATTAAATTTATTGATAAATAATCCTCTTATTTTTCAATTTAAAAAAAATTTTTTTTCCTAAATAACATATTTTATAATAATAAGACATATACTAAGTTAGATAAATAAATATCTATATGTATATAAATATTTAATTAACTGCTTTATTGATATATATTAGTGCGAGAGCTAGGCCCTTATGAAACATCTCTTTTTCATTTTGAATATCACACATTTTTCTTTTATTGGATTGTGTTTCGAAGTTATGCTTGGATAAATTTTTGTTTAAGGTAAATATTATATGTATATATATACGTATTGTATATACATACGTTTAACTGTTATGAATGGAGCGATCTCAATGAAAAACCAGATATTCGACACACCAAGGTTAGATTAAATCATATCCTCTTCACATTTTATGCTCGCTATATAAAAATAAGCACCGGCAGAAAGGTGAAAATTTCAACAAAAAAAATCCAAACATTGCAAAATAGAGTCAGAAAAATCAGTGATGGATCTGCCTAATGGAAAAATATATATGCACATTGTAAAAGTTGTTTGGCGTCGACATATGAATGTATATATACATTCAAGTATAAAGAACGGAATGAAATATGTGTGAGAGAATGCCTTAGAAGGAAAATGAGAGGTACTCACATCTACATACTTTCAGATAGCCAAGCGGCTTTAAAAGCCCTTCTATCAACAACCATCACCTCTAAACTGGTAAACGATTGCCTAAACCTCCTAAACACGTTAGGAAACCTCAACACAGTAACACTATGTTGGATTCCGGGACATGAAGGACATGAGGGAAATGAAATGGCTGACGACCTTGCAAAACAAGGAGCAAATATGCAACTTACTGGTCCTGAGCCTTTCTGTGGACTGACAAAAGGCCACATTAATGAATTCCTTAGGAAATGGGAGGAAAGAAAACTTGCCGCACATTGGCTAAACTGTGCCGGTCAGCGTCAAGCCAAACTATTCCTAAGTCCCAACAAAGGAATATCTGACAAACTTCTCTCACTAAACAGAGTAGATCTGCGTCTTTTAACCGGATACCTTACAGGTCACTGCAGCCTGAGGTACCATCTAAACAATATTGGTCTATCCGAGACCAATGTCTGCCGCTTTTGCGAAATGGACATAGAAAGCTCAGAACATTTGCTTTGTGAATGTCCTGCGTTGGGCAGACAAAGACTTCACCACCTTGGTGGTATCGTAGTATCTCCATGCAATCTTTGGAACAACAAACCCAAAACTGTGCTAAAATTTCTAAAAAGCCTAAAACTCTAGGGTTACAAAATAGGCCTTTCACAATAGATCAGCTCTGGTCGCAGTGCGTAATGGCCTTCTAATAATAATAATAATAAAGAACGGAACTTCCTAAATTACTTTTGCACACAATTATTTAATTAAGACATTCTTGGCCATTGCCAGCACTCACCCGCTGCATCTTTATCATAGTTTCTAAACGGTCTAAAAGGTTAATAGCCAGTACATTGCATAGGCGGACATTTTTGTTCAACCGAAAGGCAGTCACGCAAAAGTTCACTCGGTTATAGTAGCTCAGATCCACAGACGATGGTAGAAGGTGCTTTTAATAGCAATGGCTATGGAAAGCTGGTCTTAAACATCGTCTACCAATAGGGGATGTCACAGGCATGTGGGCGCCTTCAATTGCAGGACAATATGAAGACGCGTACTACAAAGTGGAGGAGAAGCTCGGCCAAACACTCAACAAAGAATGTGTGCATTATGTACATACGTGTGCATATATATATGTAAGTGGGTATAGTGGTATTTATGCACACTTTTGCTTGCTTCTGCTTGAAGTTCGGTGGTAAACTATGCGTTTTATTATCATCTAGCGTCTGATTGGAATTTGTTTTTCATTATTTGTCTATTATTCGGCTCCCATCGAATCGCTTATTTATGCTTTGAGACGAGAAGGAAGCATAAATGACAGCCTTGTATTGTATGAATATTTAAAAAAATTATGAACCGGAATAGTTAATAATTCCATCGTGAGATTTTATGAAAAAGTTTTATTTTGGAGTCGAAATATTTATACGAGTATACATATATGCATGCACGAGCACATACATAAATTTTTTTCTTTCTTATTTAATTTTAGTAATTTTTCATTCTCCTACAAAGACCAATAAATCGAATTTCAGACTTTGTGCAATTTTAAAAGAAATTCAACAAATTTTCATTAAAATGTCAAACCTTTTAAGATCGAGCATTCGATTGGAAAAAATTTACAAGAATACAATAAAATCTTTTTAAAAAATTGATGCGGTTTTTGACCCGTTTCAAAGTTGTATCTTATTATTTCCAAATTAAATCGGTTATAAAATTGCATAGTCGAAAATTTCCTAAATATTGTAATTTAAAAGTTTGAAATTTTTAAGAAAATGTGTTGAATTTTTTTTTAATTGCACAAAGTTTGAGAATTGGATTTATATGAGATATTATACAATTTGGCAATAAGTGCCTGTGATATAGTTATTTAACACTCTATATATGATTTTTTCAAATTCGTGGTCTGGTTGAAATAAAATATTTAGGGGAGTGTTGGTAAAAATATTTTAAATCAAATATATTAATACTGAGAAGAATAGAACTAGTAGGACTTTAGTTATGTAATAAAAATATATGTTCTTCACTTCCTAATATAATATTAAACATTTCTCGCGCAGCAAATGCACCTTGTTTGACTTTTGAAACAATTACCTGGGCAGCTGCCGGTTATTATGGCAAAAACAACTGCTATTAAATATTTTTGTAGAGAACCCAAAAATTAATTTAGTTTTTAGTTTTGATAAATTTTGGAAACATATAAATATATCACCAAAAATACTGAATTGCTGGAACCGTTTTAGTTGAACTAGATTTGGCTTGAGATAGTCAATACCGTTTCGGTGAAAGTACTGCAGTACTGTGAAAAGTCTCCTCGTTTTCAAAGTGATATTCGTTCTTTCTTACATAAAAGTTTTTTTTGTTGAGTACTCCATTTGACCTACTAAGTACATAAAAATCTGCTTTAATACGAGACATTTTCGTCACGAAGGGTAAGCTCGTAGACGGTTTGAGTTCAATTCCATGTCAAATTGCTGGTCAATAGTAGACGTACTCATAAATGTAAGTCACTCGATTACATTACTGATCCACATGAAGTCGTCTATTATTCACGTGATTGAAACAACGGTAGTTAAAACAAAGAGCAAGGCAGAAGATATGTTGATTCTAAAACACCACTGATCAAATTCTGGCATGTCCACTTTCAAGTTTGCCTTCCATTCATAGTGGTGATTAATAAGGCGTAAAGTGAATAATTGGAAGAGTGGAATAAACCTTGCATTGGCGAATTTTCTCCAAAGACACTTTTCGCTTTATCTCCGTGTGCAAAGATATAAAAGCCAAGATTTGGCAATGAACCTAGTAAAAACAACGACAAATGAGTTTCATAATGTTGAATTCTGAGTTATTTCATTTTAACGGTTTCATACACAAATTTGATGAAGAAGCTCTTTCTATGAATTGACTGGCTGACTGACAGATAAGGCACAGCCTGACATGCATCTTCTCAAAATTAAGTCTATTAAAAATTAGTTTTAGTAAAGTTTAAGTTCTGATTAATATTCGTAATTTAATTTTAACGGCTATGGAAGAGTGCGAATGGGTGCACAAAGAGAAGATTTTTCAAAAAGAGTTGGTGAAGTTTGTATGGATATTCTTCATTGTTAAAAAGTGAAGTCAGCGAGGACTTTATGGAGTCTAAGCTGTTTTTTATAAAATAAAAACCAATTTTATTCGAGGTTTTGAAAATTCATCAATCGCACGCATTCACCCGGGCGACACTGGGCATGAACAGCTACCTAGTTTAATATATATATGTATAGATGCACCTCCTACATTTACTTAAACCACATCTGTGGTAATTGAAACTTTTTCCTAACTTCACCAAAACTTAAAGTGAGTACTTTGCGATGGTGTTGGTAAACATTTTTTGGTGAGTTTGCACAAACGTAGTGCAAATGGGAAGCGGGGTATTACGCGAAATGCAATAGTTGCCGCATGCCATTACTAAACGAGCGAGAAAGCAAAGAAGTGAACGAAAATTATTCGAAAGTTTTTAAATTAGTTCTGAAAGTTTCCATCTTTTTGTACACCTCCCAATGCCACCAAAAATAGCACCTAGCACAGATTGGCGGAGAACAGAATAGTATGTCCAATGTGTACTACCACACCTCTGCATACTTACCGTTTGCATCAAAGCTTAATTTTATTTTATTAAATTGGATTATAGAAGAAAAACATATGCGGTGGTGTTTACCTGTGGCTGAGACTGAGTGGTCAAATTAACACAGATGTTGAGTGAATGGTTGGGCTAAACGAATTTACGAAAGCAAGCGACGATATCATAATAATGAATGAAAATCATAACTATGTAGTCTTGTAGAAATCGTGTAACGAACAAAAGGTCAAGCAAAACGAGCTAATTAATTCAGCGCATACCTAGTCTTAACTTAAAAAAATTCTGTATATGTATACATAAACTAATGCTCAGCTGAATAAATTGAATAAATTGAAGTTCATCTTAGGCATTTGTAATAGGAATTAACAAAAACATCTATAAGATGGTGTCCAATATTGAAGTTCTATAAAATGCGTTCGCGTTTCACTTAACCTTCGGAAGACACACTGGGATGTGAGTCACCCCCACAAAATAGTAGATGGATTGTAATTTGTTTATTTCTAACATCTGGAAATATACCGTTATCTGTATTGCAGCAACGCCGATTTTACTCTTCGAATTCATACTGTAAGTCCTCAGTAGTTGGTGCGCACCGAATTTATGCAGATCTTAAAAAGTGACAGGGAAAGACGTACATACTGTCAACGTCAAACGTTGCAGTTCACTGACATTTTGGAATCGTATACAACAAATAGGTACTTTAGAGTAAAGCAAAAGCAGGCGTATTCGGAAATAAAACAAATATTGGCCGGAGTACCACAAGGCAGCACACTCGGCCCAGTACTGTACCTACTCTATATCGCAGACCTGCCAGTACCGAAAATGTGCAAAGTAGCTACATTCGCTGACGATACATGCATCTTAGCTGTTGGATCAACTGAAAACGAATCCATCCAGAAACTGCAGAAGTCCATTGACGAAATAGTCACATGGACTGCAAATTGGAACATAAAACTAAATGAAACCAAATCAGTTCACGTGGATTTTACTAATAAAAAAAATTATCTACAAACCAGTTCATATTTTGTCAGCAATAGTGCCAAATGCTAATAGTGTAAAGTATCTAGGCATGACTTTAGATGTAAAGCTCAAGTGGAAAGAGCACGTGAAAATCAAAGCTGCTGAGCTGAATCTAAAGACGCAAAAACTCCAATGGCTAATTGGCAGAAACTCTGAGCTATCAACTCAAAATAAACTCCTCATTTACAACCAAGTGCTAAAGCCGATGTGGACCTATGGTCTCCAATTATGGGGATGTACTGCAAGGACCAACATCGACATTATACAGCGCCTCCAAAATAGAGTATTCAGGGGAGTCGTTAAAGCTCCCTGGTACGTGCGTAATGAAGATCTGCACAAGGATTTAAATTTAAAAACCGTCTCAGACACAGCCAATCTCTGTGCGGTTAAGCATGCTGAAAAGTTAAAAAAACACATTAACGCAGAAGCTTCCGTACTAAGGGATGAAGCAACTGTAAAAAGAAGATTAAAAAGAAAGAAACCTCAAGACTTAGTTGTCAATACACTTCAAATTGTAAAATGAAAATTACTTATTAGTTTTATACTTGGTGTAATCTTTATGCAATGTATTGTAAATAAAAATTTATAACATTTCAATAACAAAAAAAACAAAAAACACGTCAAAGGAGTTTTATTCGCATATTGATACATTTTTTTTATTTAATTATTTATTTTTTAATTTGAATAAATTTTATAATAGGTCTATTTATAAGTTCGTGCGGTTTTACAACAGATGGCGTAACTTGATTATTATTCCATCGATCCACATTTCCAAACATTCATTGGAGAGCTACTGTCGTAAGGCACAAACGTCAGTATAAGTTTTTTATTTGAAGCGTAAACAACAATATTTTTACCACACTTGAAAATGTCGAATTTCGTGCCAAATAATGTGTTTTTGCGGGGAATTCTTCTTCATTATTTTAATATGAAGAAAAAAGCAGCCGAAAGTCATCGTATCTTGGTGGAAGTTTATGGTGAGCATGCTCTATCTGAGCGAACGTGCCAGAAGTGGTTTGCACGCTTTAAAAGTGGTGATTTTGGCTTGGAAGACGAAGAACGCGAGGGTGCGCCGCCAAAGTTCATGGATACCGAATTGGAGGAATTGCTCGATCAAGATCCGGCTCAAACGCAAGAAGAGGTTGCAAAAACTTTGGGAGTTGATCAATCAACCATTTCCAAACGTTTAAAAGCCATGGGAATGATCCGAAAGGTAGGCCATTGGGTGCCGTATGAATTGAAGCCAAGAGACGTTGAACGCCGTTTTATGGCATGCGAACAACTGCTTCAACGGCACAAAAGAAAGGGTTTTTTGCATCGAATTGTGACTGGCGATGAAAAGTGGGTCCATTACGACAATCCAAAACGTCGGGCAACGTATGGATACCCTGGCCATGCTTCAACATCGACGTCGGCGCAGAATATTCATGGCCTGAAGGTTATGCTGTGTATCTGGTGGGACCAGCTGGGTGTTGTGTATTATGAGCTACTGAAACCGAATGAAACGATTACGGGGGATGTCTACCGACGACAATTGATGCGTTTGAGCCGAGCACTGCGAGAAAAACGGAGGCAATACGCCGATAGACACGACAAAGTTATTTTGCAACATGACAATGCTCGGCCACATGTTGCACAAGTGGTCAAAACATACTTAGAAACGCTCAAATGGGATGTCCTACCCCACCCGCTGTATAGTCCAGACCTTGCGCCATCCGATTACTATCTCTTCCGATCGATGCAACATGGCCTGGCTGACCAGCACTTCCGTAATTACGATGAAGTCAAAAAATGGATCGATTCGTGGATTGCGGCAAAACCGACCGAATTTTTCACAAAGGGAATCCGTGAATTGCCAGAAAGATGGGAAAAAGTAGTAGTAAGCGATGGACAATATTTTGAATATTAAATTTGTAACCATTTTACGTCAATAAAGTTTTAAATTTCGAAAAAAAAACCGCACGAACTTATTCATAGTCCTATTACAAAAATATATTATAGTTCACACTACTACAAAATCTATATAATGCAAATAACTAAGTAACCAATTTTTATGAATTTGTTATTTTCTCGTGTTCCTTCTCTTTAAATTTTAGTTTATTTATTGTAGTTTTCTAAAGTCCAAGATAGTTTTCCGTTATATATTTTTTCTTCAGAACGAAAAGCCTATTTCTGATAAAAAGTTTCTTTTTGTGAATTTTGTTATTATATTATATTAACTGAAATCTTTTAAATGAACTTTTTCTAAATACTTACAAAAAGACTGTAAACAAATCTTTATTTCTGTTAGGGCAAAAAAGTTTATGAATTGGGGTGATTATAGTCCAGTATGGCGTTTACGTAAAAAAATAGGTGTGTCTACCGAAGATTAGGTTTGCACATTTAACAGTCACTTTGGAAAGTAATGATACAAAATAAATACCACTGTTTTACAAATTACGATACGTTTTTGTTCAAAGGATGCTAATATGCAATTCCGGTTCGCTGATCCAAAAATTGTATTAATTTTTGTTTTTATTAAAAAGTTGTCGAGGAAATTGCTATTCAGCTAAAATAAAAGTAATTCCACTTGATCCCATATAAACTTCGAATTTGTTGGGCAATTTTGAATTGAAATTTGAATTGTAGGAAACGAAAGATAGTATAATTTTCCATAAACTGGATATGTAAACGTCTGACACCAGTGGAAAGTCTAATGATTTCTGAGAAATTTATTAAACATTTTAGATTTAATTTTTATATAATTTGTGAAAAAATTCAAAAAAATCTAAATTTTCGAATCTTAAAAAATATCAAATGTGTTTCCTCTATATTTTAGCCCATTCATTAGACAAGATCTAACTGCTAATGAACAAAATCGTTGATTAAATAAGAAATTTGTCAATGATCAAATTAAAATACCCAATTCACGAAATGTTAATGCATGAAACTACAGAGAGTGCATAAGAATTACAAAAAGCACTACATTTAGATACATTTTTTTGAGGGAAAAAAATAAAAATAGGTGGACGGACTTTTTTTAAAATGTAAAAAAGAATCCTAAAAAGTTATAGAAGAGAAATTAATTCTTTTTCTTCAACAAAAATTAAGAAAAAAGTGTTTTAACTTAAAAATTAAAAAAAAAAGTTTTTTTTTGTAATGTTAAAAGTAATCGAAGATATTTAAATTTAAGTCCATACCAACATTTTCAATTTGTATACATTTATATTTTCATCCAATGAAGGTTATACGCATGTTTTTATGATGGAACTCCCTTCCCACAGCCCCCAGGACGCGCCACCACTCTCATTCGTCACTAATAATCGAATATTTGCCTAAATTTAATCTAAAAAATCTTAATTTTTCCTATTTCCCACTATTTATAGCACTCTCTAGACTTCATAATCCGCATAAGCTCTTCAACTATGACCCAAATGCAAAGATCAAAAACGGGTTGAGATAGAAAATTAATAAAAATAATTTTGCTTGATATTTTTCTGATTGGTTGTTTAGATTTTATTCAACGAGGCATAGCAACGGATGCCGGGTATTGAATTATTATGGTTATTAATAAAAAATTATTTTCTATGAAATTAGTATTTGTAACTCTTTTATATACATATCCTAAATCCCTCAAAACTACTCCTACGCGAGCGGGGCCGCGGGTTAAAGCTAGTATTGAATAAACCTCAAAAATTGTATTAAAATTTTTTCCTATTTCTTTTTATATTCAAGTCTACAAAAATGTTCAAACCACTTTTTTTTAATATTTGGGATTTCGAATCTTGGAAAAACACCACCCCTCAAATTCTGTTCGTATTTTTGTCACTAATATCTGACACTATAACAGTAATCCTTGAAAGTTTCATAGTGGGGTTCCCATGATTTCGAGTTATATTCAAATAAGTCCAGCTAACTTTTTTTCACAATTCAAAAAAAAAAAAATCAATTTACTTCGTATTATACTCAAACCTACAAATAAACCAACATTCACAAAAATATAAAATAATTTTCAGAATATCTTTTTCAGTTTCATCTTAGAAGAAACTTTTGAATACCCTAAATGTAATTTAAATTACGAAACAAATGCCTTTATAAGAAACAAATGCATAAAAGGGGCATAAACAACTTCAATGTGAAAATTTTTTATATAAATGAAAAGTGATATGATGAAGTTTAAATACATTTTTTATTTTTTCCATCACGCTTCATGACTATTAAGAAAGTTTTATTATTTGTTTGCAATGTAATCGTTGTATGTTAAACTATATTTTTTTATACGTAAAATGTTTCCCTCATAAGCAAATATGACATGTTGAGTTTTGGTCATCTCTCGAATATTAGACTTATAGTATACACTTCGCTTACTTATTATGGCCAATTAAAAATGAAGGGATGAGTAATAGTCCTGAGAATGGTAGTCACGCTCCAACCTATTCGCCATAGCCATGTGTTAGTATTTGATTAGAGAAACTGAAAGCCAGCAGTTGACGCTTACCGGGTTAAAAATCTTCAGCAAACTTTTAAAACTAACAAATTAAGCTAAAAGTTTTGCTATTATTATATTATATTTAATGTCACTACTTTTTCTGCTCAAAATTGTTGAAACTGCTTTCAAATATTATCAAACTCTGTTTTGGAAATCAAAATCACATCAGGAGTATAACTAAAGTTCACTCTTTATGTGTACTATCTGTTTTCGGTGATTAGGCTGTAATTATTTTTAAAGTTCTAAATTTGTTGCAATTACGTAATATTATCTTAGCAAATATATTTTTTTGCACTCTAACGAGGCTTGTTTTTGATTTATAAGGTATTACTTTGAAGTGTAAGTGATCAAAATTTATGGTCTGACAACTTAAAAATTAACCAGTCGCACCATAGGTAAATTGAGCTCAAAAATTCCGTAAATGAAATCAGTGAAAGAAGTAAATATTAACTTGTGATAGGCATTAACTCGGGGACGTGAATGCTATAGCATTCATTTTTATAGTGATGCAAAATGACGTGAATGCTACAGCATTCAAATTTTAAAGCCATGTTTTGTTCATTTAATTTCATGTTACTTTAAGTTTTTGTAATTAATATACATATTAAAGTAATGACCACTTGATTCATTAAGTACTTTCATATAACAGTTAAAATACGTTAAATAAGAGTAGTCGGACTTTTATAAAATATAATTGTAATCAGATTTAGGATATTACTAGTGTGGGCAGAAAGTAAGGTGAATTTATTTGTCAAACTTCGCGGGATTCAAATTTCGCTCTAGTTATTTTTTTCATGAGTTGGCAGCACTGTTAATAACAACTGGGCCAACTTTCATGTGAATGTCATTATCAGTAATATATTTACGTTTGTGTTTACCAAACGACCAAGAGTGCATTTTTCGATTTTTACAATGTCTGATTTGATTGAGCAGAGAAGTGCCATCAAATTTTGTTTGCGGAATGAAATTTCGGCTGCGGAAACATTTAGCATGTTGCAGAAGGCATTTGGTGATTCGACCATGTCGCAGAAAAATGTTTATAAGTGGTACAAAGACTTCAAAGAGGGTCGAGAACGTGTTGATGACTTGGAGCGCTCCGGACGACCATCGACGTCAACGGATGACCAACACGTCAATAAAGTGAAGGAGTTAGTGCTCAAATATCTTCGATTGACTGATATGATCGGAATATCAGAAGGATCTGTGAAAACCATTTCGAAAGACCATTTGGGCCTACGAAAAGTCAAATCTCGTTTGGTACCGAAAACTCTCAATTTCTTGGAAAATTGCTTTCAGACTATCAGGACAAGCTCAAATGCATCATTACCGCAGATGAGACTTGGATTTATGCTTACGACCCTGAAACAACCGACCAATCAAGCGAATATCGTGCTAAAGGCGAGGTCAGACCGAAAAGAGCACGTCAAAGTCGTTCAAAAATAAAGGTCATGATGACAGTTTTTTTCGATTTTCGTGGTGTGGTGCACTATGAATTCCTTCCACCTGGCCAAATTGTTAATAAGGAATATTACTTGAGCGTTATGCGTCGTTTACGTGAAGCAATTCGTCTAAAAAGACCAGAATTATGGGCCAACAACTCTTGGTTTTTGCATCACGATAATGCACCGCCTCACACTGCACTCGTTTTTCGTGACCATTTCGCCAAAAATTCCACGCATATCGTTCCGCAACCACCGTATTCGCCTGATTTGGCTCCGTGTGACTTCTGGCTATTCCCAAAACTCAAGAGACCACTCCGGGGAATGCGTTTCGAGTCGATTGAGGAGATAAAAGCTGAATCGAAGAAGGTGGCATGTTTCGCGGATTGGAAAAATCGTTGGCATAAGTGTATTTCATCGAGAGGGGATTATTTTGAAGGGGATGAAATTGATTTACAAGAATAAATAAAGATTTTTCACTTTACGACCAAAATCACCTTACTTTTTGCCCACTGTTTCAAATATAATTGCAGGACAAATAGTGTTTCTATAAAAAGTATGGAAAGAATAAATTTATTCCAAATATTAGCGTTAGCCCTTGTAATTCTTCCAAGAGCAGATCATTTTTCCTGGTGCGCTGATATGCTCTTGCTCGTAACCTTTTCTCTATTTAAGGACTCTCTGGTACCGGATTTGAGACGCCTTTAAGAGCACGCGTGGCCAAGTCGGGACTATCAGGCAAGCGATCACAATTCATTTAATTGAATGTTTGGAAAGTGGCTCAATGGTTGGAAAGTGAGGAAAGAGAGGACTGTAATGTACAGTCACGTCAGAAAAAAATGGTTTCCGGTATGTTTTATGCAAACACTGTACACACATGAACATGAGCACTTACGTACAAATGATTTTATATATTTGTGTATATGCGAATTTATTTTTCTTTTTCGTTTTATTTTTTTCCAAAGTTCGCAAGAGCAAATAGAAAAGACATAAATAATAGCACCTTGTCAAAAATAAATGCAAGTGAAATTAAAGGGAAGTGCAATAGTTTCGCATCCATATTCTCTCTCTCTCTCCCTTCGCTTTCGTATTTTCAATATTAAATTACCATTCGTGATATGCACAACAATGTATATACATACTTATAATATATATTGATGTAAATCTGAATCCTAGCGTAAGTATGTTACGGATAGTTAATTTTTGCAACATGCATTTCTTGAATATGAAAAACAAAATTATTGACGATACGAGTTTCGGGCTGCCTGCTGCAAGTATTTTACTTGATTTCCTATCTGTTTTACGCAGTATAATAACAGCCTGCGTGCATTGATTTTGGGGTGCATTGAAACGAATCGAATTGTTGTTGGTACGTATGGGGACGTTTTACAGACATTTTGCTTTTTGTTGTTGTTCTTTTGCTCTTTCCTGCCATGCATAGAACAATGAGGAGAGGTGTGATGCTCGTAATTATTATCTGCTTTAGTTGTTCACACAGTCATAAAATCGCAACTCAAATCACCGCTGCTGAACTGTTTTACGATTTTATGATTTTACGATTGTTTTATTTACGACCAGTCCGGCGCTTAGCTTGTGCTTTATTATGATTATTTACCCTTGTTTTATTTCGGACTTTCGCCCTTCACCCTGAATTTGTTATGTATGGCTTGGTGCTATGCTCCAATTGGTGAACCCTATACTTTAAGCCACTTCTGGATTCTGCACTTTTAAATTTTCCGACTAGTACAGATATGAGTCCACAATGCCAGGATTATGGGCTTGGGGCTTTTAAATTTATTAAATCAACAACAATTGAAACGCCAAAATTTATGTAGTTTTCCCTATGTATCCACAATAAGGTAAATATTTACACACATAAAGCATATTTTCAGAGCATAAATTGTTGCGGGCATCACGTCACCATCCCATTGAATTGACTTAAAATCTCCTCAAAATAAAAATATCTCTTAGCATAAGAGGCAAACGCAGGAAGTCTTCCAATGTGGTTATGATGTATATGACTGAGTTCCGAGCCACTGAAGAGAGAATCACCATCTGTGTGTATAGTACTCGTATCCACGTGCCAAGGGGTTGTACGAGGGGTGCCTTTTATATGTCGGGATTGGAGAACAAAAACAAATTTTAATCACCGAAAATCACCTTATTGTTTTTCAAAATATTCTCCATGAAGATCTATACACTTTTACATGCGTTTGAACCAATTGTCGAAGCACTTTTGCCACTCTGAATGAGGTACCTCCAAAAAATGCATTCTGAATGCCGCAACCGCTTCTTCAGGTGTCGAAAAACGTTGACCTCTCAGTTTGTTTTTTACGTACGGGAATAAAAAGAAGTCATTCGGTGCCAAGTCAAGACTATACGGCGGATGACCCATTAATTCGATGTTTTGGGTGCTCAAAAATGCAGTTGTTTGAGCCGATGTGTGAGAGCTCGCATTGTCCTGGTGAAGAGTGATCCGTCTTTGGCGATTGGTTTTCCTAATTTCTTGGAAGACAACTGGCAAACAAATGGTTGTGTACCACTCAGAATTTACTGTTCTGCGTTGTTCTAGTGCTACGGTTTCGACATGTCCAGTTTTTCCGAAAAAACAGGAGACCATTTGCTTGGAAGTGCTTCGTGCGCGGACAACTTTTGTTGGATTTGGCTCATCTTGAAAGACCCATACAGTCGACTGCTGTTTACGTTTGGGCTCATACGCGTAAATCCATGATTTATCACCTATCACAATGTCATAGACGTGTTTCGAAGCCCCGCGATCGTATTTTTTGAGCATTTCCTTCGACCAACCGACACGAGCCTTTTTTTGAGCGATTGACAAATTGTGTGGGATCCAACGCGAACAAATTTTTTTGACAGTCAAATGTTTATGCAATATTGAATGTATGCTGGTCCCACTAATGCCTAAGATTGTCTCAACCTCACGATAGGTCACATGACGATCTTGCAATATCAGTTCGCGCACAGCATCAATGGTCTTCGGAACAACAACTGATTTTGGACGACCTTCACGAAATTCGTCTTGGAGTGAACTACGACCACGATTGAATTCACCATACCATCGACAAACACTGGTCCTTGATGGAGCTTCATCGCCAAAAAATGAATTAAGTTCATCCATTCAATGTTGTTGAGTTAATCCATCGATGTAAGCAGAAATTTTAACTCTTCGCCATATTGTGCGGCCATCTTGCACTTTTGCGGCCCTGAAGTTTTTAGGTGTCTTAGATTATTTTTACGCATGTGCTCACATATATGTGGAATTAATCAGGCCCAAATACAAGAAAGTATATTCCTACTAATAGAGTCGCAGTCATATTCGACAATAGACATTGATAATGTCAATGGAAACATTTTTTCAAAAGTGACGCCGTTGAGTCGAATTATTACTAAAAATCATTATTACGGGCCCATTCATCTAATATCCTTCTCTATCTTGGCTCCAGACAATGGGACCGATTGATTCAGCTAATTATACCTGCGCGTCCGTGCGCATGCGCAAGGGTAATATAATTTTATTTATAAAGAGGTTGTATGGAACACCATAAAAAAAGTGAGATGGATATAAAAATCTAAAGAGTGATCAGAATGGAGGTGATTTTTCTAATAGGGTTTTTTCACAGATCACGCATGACTACTGTCAAACTAAATCCTCCACTGAACCCTCCCCGAGGGTGTCAGCTGGTAATAAGTACCACAGTTTTCCTATTTTCAGGAGGTACTTAGCTAAGTTAAGGGTACTATGGGTAGGGTTCGATACTCCTCAATAGTACAGCACTACTCAAAGTACATTAAACGTGGTCGGGGGTGAAGGGCTGGATTAAGGTGTGATGCCACCCGTGCCGAGAATCGGTCAGGCTTGGGGCCCTTCTAATAAATAACCAACTCTCGAACGGAGCTTACGGATAACTGGGGCCCTCCGTAATAACTAGCCTTACCCGTGTAGTTCGGAGCTATGCACGGGTGGACATCTTTTCTCCGACACTCGTGAGTCCAAAAATGCAATATGACAATCCAAAAATAAACAAAAAAAGGAGATCGGTCCTCCTTCTAACAGACCGATAGGAACAAACAGTTCCGCAATAAGAGCAACGGTCGCACCGAGCTCAAAGAAAACGCCATCCATCGGCTTAATAAGTCGATCGAAATAAATAGCGACAGCCACAGCGAAAGCGAGGCCAGTTGCTACACAACCAGTACTGGACACAGGTCCAAGTACAAGTAGAGGTGCACTAGCCCGGCAGTCAACTGCGATTCAGCCCCCAAAAACGGTCCCGACTGGAAGCACTGCTACTGCTAGCTCCGGTACCGAAGGATGACCGCTTGTGAGGGTGGTAGACCCAGCGAAAGCGAGCTACCAGGATCGAAGAAACGCAGCTAGGCTCCTAAGGAGGGTGTACGAAGCTCACCCAAAGGAAAGTGGAATGTCACAGGAGTTGAAATAGGCGATTGAAAGAGTGAAAGCGATCATTCCTGATTTCAACCCCGACTTCAAACCAGTACAATCTGCTCCAAAACGACAGCGGTCCTTGGAAGAATATAAGCCAAGCGCAAAAAGGCATAAATCAATGGGCGTGACGCCCAGAAGATCATTTGCGGAGGTTGCAAAAGACCGCATTATCATAGGAGTTCTGGACGAGAACCATCCTGAAGTATGATCCCCAAGGTATGACCAATGGATTGGCCATCAAGATTGTGTGATATAACACCTGTGGACTTTTATTTATGGGGGTGTGCAAAGTCTAAATGCATTGTGGATAAACAAGCTTCGATTAAGGCACTGGAAGCCAACGTTACTAAAGTTTTTCACGAGATACCGACCGAAATACGGCACAGTTGTCCCCAACATTTGAAAGAGATTATATTTAAAAAATAAATGATGTGAACGGTTCTACAGAAAAATAATAAAGATTGTCCATTCAAATTGAATTTGCGTTGTTTTATTTCAATTTAAAATCCGATACCTCTAAATGGGTAGCAAAGTGCGCGAAATGAGGTTGATAGTCGATTTGGCGGGGTCGGTCCGTCTATCTGTACTTGTTAATTAATGTAAAGGGTGATTTTTTAAGAGCTTTAGGAAAGTTTTTCAAAAAAACACACGTAAAATTCAGAAAAATGCATGCAATTTTTATTTAAATCGATAGTACAGTCCATATAATTTAATGTTTGAAGATTATTTCATGCAAATGTTGACCGCGACGGCGCTTCAAATGGTCCATCCGCTTAGTCCACTTTTGGCATACTCTTTCCAATGTTTCGGCCGGTATCTCACATATAAATGCTTTAATGTTGGCTCCCAACACGTTAATTGAAGCAGGCTTATCTCAATAGACATGAACTTTAACATCCCCACAAAAAATAATCTAAAGGCGTTATATCGCACGATCTGGGTGGCCAATTGACAGGTCCCGAACGTGAAATAAAATGTTCACCGAACTCGCCTCTCAACATGTCCATTGTTACACGTGCTGTGTGGCATGTGGCACCGTCTTGCTGAAACCACATGTCATGCAAGTGAAGCTTTTGCATTTTGGGCAAAAAAAGTAGGATATCATTTCACGGTAGCGCTTACCATTCACAGTTACGTTACGATTCACAGCATCTTTGAAGAAGTACGGTCCAATGATACCTCCAGCCCATAAACCGCACCAAACTGTGACCTTTTCTGGAGACATTGGTAGCTCTTGCAATTCTTCTGGCTGATCTTCACTCCAAAATCGACAATTCTGCTTATTTACGTACCCATTGATCCAAAAATGAACTTCGTCGCTGAACAAAATTTTTCGACTTTAAACTTTCTTAACAGAACACGCATTTTTATAATAAAATTCAATGATTTGCAAGCGTTGTTCGTTTGTAAGACGATTTATGGTTAAATTATAGACCAAACTGAAGATGTTTGACAGTGAAACAAAACACGAAACGTGCGTCAGCTGTTTAAATCAACTGTTTAAAAAGATAAAAGCTACAATAAAAAATCACCCGTTATTTGAATAATACCGATAACGGTACACATATCACTTTTTATTCAAAGTAGGTTTCTCAATAACCACGCCCATCTTCAAAACAACGGTAATTAACAAACAAAAAAGAAAAAACAACGTGATATCTTTATTATAAATAGAGCAAATTACTCGCTTTTAGTACAAACGATGAACGATGAACAGAAATAGAACAGAAGCAAAAATTATTGGTATCACGCGCATTCTTGAAATACATATATCTCGATAAAAAAATATATAAAACTCTCCCAAACTTAGTACTTGTGCTGCCCTCCACCTCATTTAGATCCGACATGAATATTATTCAAATCGCTTAAAAACCCCGCCCACTCTTTATATGTGAAAACTAAAGTCCCGTTTGTCGACTGATTTACAAGCTATAACTCTCATCATTGCCTATGAGTTTGTTTGATACCAAAACTTAACAGCAACCGCAAATTAAATTTTAGTAAGTAGCGCGGGGGTATATAAATTTCGGTAAGTACCGAACTTACTACTTCTTCTAGTTTGTGTTTTACATACAATAATTAATTAGTTGTTTTATTTATAACGTTTATAACGTGTATTAATCCGAAATGATAATCGTCCACCAAAAATTTTTCCATATTATAGGGGTCACTATATCAGATGTGCCAAAACTTCAAAGCCCTATCCATAAATGTAAGACAAATTTTCAATCTGATGCTCTAAACGAGCTTCTCATCAATAATACTCGTATAAATATTATGCAGCTTTCAAAAAATGTACCACATTTTTCTTGCTTCCAGTGGAATGAACCTTGTAATTATTGTAGGAGAATTTGTTTTACTGTTTTATTTTCATCACATGTACCAAATAATCGTTGAATAAGTAATATACGGAACAAGGAATTCATCTTTAATTATTCGCCTAATTACAAATTGTTCGGTTTATTGAGGTTAATTGAAAGTGTGCGCAGTAATAGGCACTTTGCGACAGTTTATTTACTCAAACCGAACAAAGACCTGCCCCAACAAAGTTTACACATATATGCATATTTATAAATGTACTTAACATATACTAAAAATAAAAAACAGGTCACTTAACCTAAAGGCAAAAGGGAGCTGTGAAGGGCAAGGAACGATGGCAATGTCAACGTGGTAATCGGCGCGCCTCATTTAACTCATTTTTCTATTTCACTGTAGCATTCTCATTGTGGTTGATTTTATGATAGATATTACAAGGGCGGATCAATAAGTCAATGAAAATTGAAATAAGGAACTATCTGCTTGGAACCAATCTTTCACCGCCTGTGTGTAGGCTTTTATTAGTGAAACACAAGTTTTCTTGCCAAGTGCGGTTGTTTTGCCTTATCTCTCCAAGACAATCAATGTGTATGGCACAACAAATCCCATAAAACTACGGTGTTCTTTTTTTAGATGATGATTCCAGTCGTTGATGATTCCAATCAATGGTGAAGGTTGCTACTTTCCACGCAACGTTTTTTCGCCTACAATTGTTTTTCTGTTTGAATGTTTGCTTTCTGTTCTAATAGTCGGAGACTTATTGAATCGCCCTCGTATCCACTGCAAAGTAAAAGTACATACATTAAAACTATGTATGTATTTTTATACTTATATACAAGCGCGGGTTACTCAGCCAACACTAGCCCACAAATGATTTACATTTTTTTGGAAGTTTATGCTTTTCTTCATAGCATGTTGTGCGTGTGAAAATGTGAGAATGTGCGTGTAAAATGCGAACAAAAACAAATAAACAAGAAGCTCATGATGAAATCGCTTGGAGATACGGATAAATGTTCATGAAAGTGAGAATGGTGAATATGGAGAATCAACGAGCGAAACAGCCCCTTTGCTTCGCGTTCTGGCTCTTTGACTGGTATTCTAACTATCCGACTCGCCGTTTCTTTACACACTGGCTGCCTCGCCGCCAAGTACAAAATTAGTGACTGCTTGCTTTTTGGCGGAAGTCTCAATTGCAGTAAATTTTTAAAATGTATGTAAGACGTTGCCGTTTAATATCACACGCCTATGTGGGATGGCCAAAAGGGTGGGACTGGTACTTGTTTGAGTTTAAGAGCGGCGTTGGCGTGGTATTTCGGAACTCAGAAACATACAATATATACTTTCATACAAAACAAATACAATAAATCTCAACTTAAAAATA
The DNA here is from genome assembly GCF_028408465.1 of Anastrepha ludens. Lineage (NCBI taxonomy): Eukaryota > Metazoa > Arthropoda > Insecta > Diptera > Tephritidae > Anastrepha > Anastrepha ludens. Next base: position 77,525,098 of record NC_071498.1, read on the forward strand.
TGCTCGTGTGCATAGTAGTTCAAATAGTCTTACAATAACAAAATTTTGAGGCCTATCAAAAGGAAAAAGAAGTTTCCTTATGAATTTATAGAATTTTGTAACATTTTAATTACTAAGTTGTATCGATTTGGATGTTTGTTACTCATATGCGCTTCTATGAGGAAGGGGAAACATGTTTTTATAAAGTTTGTCTAGATCTCACGACTAAAAATAAATAAATAAATAATTGGCGCGTACACTTCTGTTAGGTGTTTGGCCGAGCTCCTCCTCCTATTTGTGGTGTGCGTCTTGATGTTGTTCCACAAATAGAGGGACCTACAGTTTCAAGCCGACTCTGAATGGCAATATTTTTTATGAGGAACTTTTTCATGGCAGAAATACACTCGGAGGTTTGCCATTGCCTGCCGAGGGGCGACCGCTATCAGAAAAATGTTTTTCTTAATTTTGCTTTCACCGAGATTCGAACCAACGACCTCTCTGTAAATTCCGAATGGTAATCACGCACCAACCCATTCGGCTACGGCGGCCGCCTCGACTAGACATAAAATAATAGATTGTAATTATTTACGCGAATCGTTTTAATAAATTTTGCGACTTTATAATCGAGAAGTGGTCCATGATTTATTTTACTGTGAGGGAAATGGTAGTTTGAAATCGTTCTTAGACAACATCACTGCTTTTTTACCTTAACCATAAACTCTAAAATGCGAAATTTTAAAGCCCTCAAGTTTTACACGTCGTACGCAATTTTTTAATTCTATGATATATCTCAGCTGAGAACTACTCTATTTACTTCAATTTTAAATCCCTTATTTTTATATAATATATTATGTACATATATATCTCGATACATCGCGACGTAGATCAAAAAGCATAAATCGAAGGTTTAGTCTTCCGTATGATTGCAAGGTTTTGATACAAAAAGTACATAGACACATTAACGGCAAAGAAGGTAAAAATTAAGACATACTTTGGATTTAATGTAAGCCAATATCTAAGTTAAAAAAAATAGAGAAGGGAAATTCAGTTCCATAATGGAAAATTTATGATGCAAACATAAAAGATATTACATGAAAAACAAATAACTTAGAAATACTAAAATTTAAGTATACATATTTCACGCATCGGGATTTTGTATTTAAGGGGTTACATGGGTTTCGTCGGGTAAAAACAGGCCTATTTTCAATATTTTTTTTTGAATGTAAAAGATTATTTATTTAATTCAAACATTTTTCTGTCTTATAGATACATATTGAAAGAATAATTTCTGAAATTTTCAAAAAAAAAAAATTAAAACTCCTCCATTGTGACGTCATTTTCGGTGACCCCTCGAAAAAAGGTGCGTCCGTGTTGTCAGCATAACTACTGACAGGCTCATCAAAAATGAAAAAACAAAAATAAGTGCTTTAGACCATAAACTCGTACTTGAACGAAGCAAAGAAAAAAGTAAAAATTGGAATTTTGGCAGACATTTTTGCACAAAAATGAAAATTTCGGTCAAATTTGCTTGACATTTTGTTTTTTTAAATAGTTGTAATTGAAAAAAAAAAAGAAAAAATCCTTCGTTCAAGCCCGAGTAAATTGTATTTCAAACACTTGCGTAAAATTTCATCAAAATCGGTTGAGTAGTTTTCGAGAACATTTGACAACCGACTTTGAAAACATGGTTCCGAGAAAAACGCGTTTAAGGTTTTGAGTAACAATAAAAGTGGCTTGGAGTGCACACATTCCAAAGGCTGTATCTCCAAATTTATTATTCAGATCGACTTGAAAATTTAGGATAATATTCCTGAGAAGTTGTAGAAATTATTAACTAAAAAAAAATCGATTTTTTGAACCAACGATACCCATGTAACCCCTTAATGTCAAGATTTCAGATATAGACATCTGAATATAATCGTTTGGTAGCCTTCATGACGTAAACTATGTCAACGTTGAGCAAGCGGACGTAAGTCGAGGATATATTTAATACTAGCAATGGAGCGCCTAAAGGTCAAAATAAAGATTTCCAACACCGAAAATCTTCTTTTAGGTAAAAAGTTATTCACACACAAAATATTATGTGTGTGTTTGTACTTATTGCAGTTGGTTGTATATATATAATTGGCGCGTACACCCTTTTTGCGTGTTTGGCCGAGCTCCTCCTCCTATTTGTGGTGTGCGTCTTGATGTTGTTCCACAAATGGAGGGACCTACAGTTTCAAGCCGACTCCGAACGGCAGATACTTTTTATGAGGAGCTTTTTCATGGCAGAAATACACTCGGGGGGTTGCCATTGCCTGCCGAGGGGCGACCGCTCCTTGGTGTTTCACCGAGATTCGAACCGACGTCTCTCTCTGAATACCGAATGATAGTCGCGCACCAACCCATTCCCCTACGGCGGCCGCCGAGGTATTACTGTACTTCAAATACAAATCTCTTCGCAAAATTATAGAACCACCACCACTTGGGTAATCAACTTCCTCAAAAAATTCATTAATCTTTCATAATTTTTCTCCCAGACGGTGTTGCGCATTTTGCTCTTAAGATGCATGCAATACAGTTTTCTTTATGGAGTAAATATGTAATCGCCATGAAAAATAATATTGTTTTTAAAAATGTTGACTAGATCGAATTTTTATAAATTCTGTACAAAGTTTGAAACTTGTATTAATATGGTGTTAGTTATAAAATGAAACTTATATTGTTAAAACTGGTCAATATGCGGTGGTTCCATAATTTTGCAGCGGATTGTAGTGTACACATACATTCAAAATTATTTCATTGCATTAGAAATCAAGGTTACTTTTTTCGATTTATTTTAATACAAGACTTTCTAAATACGAATATATGACATACCTTAAGCAGAAAAGTAATCTATGACTGTGCAAAAAAGTTTCAGAAGGTTAATTTAAAAATATTATAGCACAAATATATTATCTTACGAAATATTTTTTTGGGCATTTTTTCTCTTTTTTACTTGCAAATCGAAGTCCAACTAGCAAACAGTGTCACACATAATTAAAGTGCTATTTTACTTTATGCAAACCGATATTACAAAAAAGTGGAATTCAAATAAAATATTAAGTGTACTGCGGCTCGTTAGATATTAAAAAAATTACAAATTCAAGTCGAGTGCGAGCAAGAATTGTAAATATTTAACCTATAAATTTAAAAATATTATATTTGTTAAATCAATCATGGTTTGTGTGGTGTATAGCATAAATTGATAAATCTTTGATTTCGTAAGCGATGCAGATGCATTTCTTTGAGCACGTGTAAGGCACTGTGTATTGGAGAGCACACACACACACTCCAACTGGGCACATATTTCCTTCTACACTTCGTCAAGAGAGTGAGGTTAATACTCTAGAATCTTTTTTAGGCATTCCAAAAACAAAGGCATTATATTTAAAAAGAGCACCGACATGAGAGGTCAAGATCGAGCAGAGAGAAAGCTTCACCTATCGTTGCGGTGATCTGATCGTCTTACAACCTGCGTTGTCGTCATCGGTAAAACCAGTTGTTTTAATTGATATTGCACAGCTGACCGACCAACTGGATAAGCCACTTTGATAACTGTGCATAGAGATCCACCTGGTCAGCGCTCTAGCCGTGTGTAGGCGGGTGACTATTTGTGTGCGTATGGAATCTGCATTTACGTATACAAGGAAACACCATAGTTGTGTATAAAAGCACATGGCCATAACTGGTTGGACAACAAAAGCACTGGTCAAAATGTAAATTTGATAAGAAAATATGGGAATAGGGAGAAGTGTAATAAATGAATAAGAAATTTAGTGATATATTTTGATATATGAGATTTATCACAGCACGCAGGCAAACACGGTAATACAGAAGTCAGAATTTAAGCACTTTCACTTATATAAATTTATCTTAAGTTGAATAATAGAAATCAGAACAGAATACATATAAAAGTTATTTCGTTAGTCACCTTTTGCGTAGTCGTATTTATAGCACCACCATCCAGCAGCGGAGTGATAAGAGCAGCATCCCTCCTCATTCAGCGACATCAATAAAGTTGTCAGCAGCAGTCGCAGCAGCAGCGCGAAACGCACACACACGTACACATTTTTTAGATTTATTACTGAATTTATATTGTTGATTTTTTTTCTATTTTTACTAAAGCTTATTTTAACCTGTGCCGGCTGATCATAAGCGCTTTCTTCTGTGTTGCTTTGCACGGTGCTTAATGTCTTTTAATTGTGTTTTGTTAGTTTTTGTGTGATGCTTTTCTATTTCAGTCTTTACTCGTATTAGCAAAACCATGAATTTATGCAATTTGTTGCAAGTAATCTTGTTGTGTTGATGTCTCGCAGCCGATGTGTGTTTTATGGATGATTTTTGCTGATGTTCGCTCTTTTCGACGTTTAGCGTACATTTGAGCCGCAGTCGCAGCCGCGCGTCCGAAACTCGCTCGAATGGCGACTAGCCCGTAGCTAACAGCTACAAAGGAGCGGCGAAAATATCAGCAGCAGCAGCAAACGACATTCGACATGCGCTTGATTATTTCCCTACACATGTACATATGCACGGGTGCACGGGCGTACCAATTCCGACAAACAGTAGCTGGTTAGCCGGAAAGCAGCAATCCGCAGCGAAGGGTACCGGTGGTGGACTTACGCGCGTATCTTACAAATAGCCGTAACATCTTGAAAGTGAAAAAGCAAAAAGCCAAAGAGAATGGTAAGGGAAGGGTAAGGGGTAGCCGAAGAGTGAAGAGTTATGTCGTTGTGTGACGCTATTGTTATTATTGTTTGTGCTGTGTACGTACATTCGTAGGTGTACGACGGCACACCGATACTCACCAATACCAGTGCAGATTTCAACACCGGCAACTCTGTCGTTAATGCATGTACGACTGCGGTGCGCTAATGTGGGTGTATCCGTGTGCTTACACTTTCCTTCACCGAAATAAAGTTGAGCATGTATGAATCTGTGTATCACATGTACGTATAGGTACACGGTGGCAACAAGCAATAGAAAATTTCCCTTCTATTGACGGCAGCGAAGCTAAACTTCCCTCATTGGGCAATTTTTGTCCGGTATTTGGTTGCTTACACTTGCACGTAAATATATGTATATATGTAAATTGCCATGTGCAAGCGTACGACGGTAGTTTCTGACTTCGTTTGTTAGTTTTTGTTTATAGAATTTCTTTAAAACCGTCTGCTTTTAAGTCATCTCGCCAATTTACAGCTCTGCTTGTCAAATTTCTGAAAGTCCTTATTGTGGGAAATTCCTTTCGTCATGCTCTAAAGTTCTAACGGGAAATTTATGTTTACATCGTTGCAAAGGCCTCACTGCAAAGTTGACGCAAAAGTTCTTCTGGAACGCTTTTTGTGCAGAAAAAGTTTACAACGTAGTGCTTTCGTCCAAGCAACGAAGTATATGCGGCCGCCTTTGTATGTACATACATGGTATATGTGTATATGTATGTATGTATGTATTAGCGGTATGTTCAAATTATATATTTTATATATGTATATGTATATATAAAAGCCTTCCAGCTGGAAAGGGCATGGTTTCAACCCCTGCTTTCCGGCTAGTTATGTACATGCAATATATTGACAAATGTAAATATGTATCAATGTATGTACATATGTTGGAAATTGCGTGGTGGATGAATGCGTTGCAATACATGTATGTATATTGAAAATTGTTCATATGCATGTCTTCCATACATATCGACATTTAAATATGCATATGAGTGGACATAAGTACCTACACATATGCATCTGCAATTGCGCTTGGACTCATGTGTTCTTTATCTCTTTGATGTAGATTTTCGCTGTGATTTAATTTGGGTACGCGGTTGAATGCATTCTTCAGGCGTTTTTGCCAATGCCTTCCAACTGATATTAAATACTGTGCTTTACTGAAATTTTCACCTCTATGTATTGTAGATAAGTGAGTATGATGTAGAGCGCATGCACTTATAGTATATATTTATGTACTTTCAGTTCAGCTGTTAGTTAATATTGCTTTTGCATAATAATTGTCATTTGCTGCAATATCTAATTTCATTTAGTTTCAGCACAGTTTGCATTTTTTAAATTATTTTGCTTTCCTTCTATTATTTTAATACGTTTACTCACTTTATACCTGTGGCCCATTCGTTAATTCGCGCGTTTCTTGGGGTTTTTGTTACCTATTTCCATCAAAGAAAAAACATTTTTTACCAGTTGTATTTGCTTTATATAGCACAGGTACTTTATTGTAAGGATATTAGTTAATGGTTCTGTCCGACCATATCTTCCACATTATTTTTTAATTTTTGAATAACTTTTCCAACTAACTATTAACTGTTTTGCTTGTTAGTAGAAAACTTCTGAAACGAGCTCCTAATCATCGGTTGAGGCAGGTCGCTCCGGTATTTATGGTACTCCGGTGTATACCATTGAGCAGGCCCGACGAGAGAGAGGGGGGATCGGGTACTTTTTCCCCCGGGCCCGGAGTTTTCAGAGGGGCCCGGACTCGAGGGTAATTCCAAGAAATTTCCTGCTTGAAAAAATATGGTAAATAATACTTCTACCAGAGATCCGTCACAGACTTTTTTTTTGGTGTCACCATATCGAATGTTATGATCACGATTACGAAGAATAAATATAATATGGTGATACAAAAGTGTATATTATTGAGCTCTTATTAAAATGAAACATTTTATGCTACTGATTCTTGTTCAACTCAGAGTCGAGTAACAGGATTGGCAACTTTGTATTTGGAATCTGAGTTAGCAAGGAAACTCGAATTCGATGATATTATAAGAGCTTTTGCCTCAGCTAAAGCAAGAAAAGCAAAATTCTAAGCATCGTGGCAGTCATTTTAAAATATTTGTAAGGCTCACAAAATGAATAAAAAATTTTAACTTTTTTCAGCTGCGTTTTTTATTTCAGATCTGTTGAAGAGTTTTCTAAAATTCATTTTAATCAATATTTCATAATTAATTCTATCAAAAATTTTATCAATACGCATAATACGCATTTTAATAAATAAAAAAAAATTTGAAGGGGCCCGCATCTCAAGTTTCCCCCGGGGCCCGAATACTCTCTCCACGGCCCTGCCAGTGAGTGCTATTGAGTACTAGTGCACGAATTGAGTATAAATATAAGTATATGGACTTCGAATGGCGGCTGCCGGCCGGAAATTTAAAAATGTACGATGTCTATCCGTCCACTAGTTCATACTTCTTTCGATACGATAAGTCGATTACGAATTAAAATTACGGAACGAGGTATACCCATGACCTGTGGGAAGTTGCAATAGAAAATGAGGGAATAACTACACCCATCCTCTGTATGCCTGATGTTTTCAAAAATGGAAAGAATTTAATGGAAAAAATTCAAAAATTCAACCAATGTGATATTACTACGATTTTATTTTTATATTTATTATATGTGACCTGGTCTACGAAAAGGTACCTTACGTGCGAAAACAAGTTTTCGAGAAAACAGCAGTTAAAGTTTAAACTTTTCAGTCTTTTTCGCATTTGTACTTTTCTTTTTTTTTACAAACTTTTAAACAAATTATGACTTTCTGGTTTTCACCATTTTAAAGAGCCTTTCACACATTATTCGAATCAACAAAAAAGTGAAAAATGATTTTTTGACACGTAAGGTACCTTTTCATAGACCAGGAGGTCACATATTTCAAAAATTTGATATTATATTTCCTTAACTAGTGAAAGAAAAATTGGGCAATCAGTCCTTAAAGACTTGGTGGAAGGCTAAAATTTTCTTAAAATTTTTTTCTTCAAACTTTTAGTATTTGTGACAATTATTGCTAATCCATAAGTTCTGTTTGAAAAAATTGCTTCAAAATATCGATATGCATCTGCGTTGAGTGGGACTAGTGCATAATTGTTGAATGCTGCAGTTTAGCTCTATAGCGATAGATGGGGCCGCTTGGAAAGTGAAAATGTCGATAAGCAATTGTTTTACATTATAATCTAAAATTATTGGACTATGAGTACACAAGTTTTTTTGTTGTTATATAGTTATTACTACATGTACACGAGTTTTGTTATTTTTCACAAACGTAAGTTATGACTAGACATTAATGTGATTAAAACTTATGCACCGTTTTCCCCTATTACACTGCGTTACAAAAACGAACTTTTTTTCTGTCCTATGAACGAAATATACTTTTTCGGAAATGGGAGAAAAAATAAAAATACACGTGTATCGGCGATTTTCATGTACTCGTCAACATTTTTTTTTCTAAATTTTTTGCATAACCTGAAGGAAAATTTTTAATGTAACAATTTTTAATTTTAATATAAAAAATTAATAATAAAATTCGGGGTTTTATATCTCTATTGTAGTGCGGAGTGAAATACCTTTCTTTTGATACCCACATCGGCATATCTCATGCAATTTTTTTTTCAATTTCGAACAGGTGGCAACCCTGTGAAACATTGTCAGTGGCAACACCTAGGTGAAAAGTCTAGAAATGTGATACACTATCTGTGTGCCCAATTTTATTCAAATCCGTTAAGCTAATCCTAATGCATACAAGAATTGCTCGTTTAAAGTTATAAAATACAAAAAAAAAATTGTGACGTGTATATGAAAATCGCCGATACACGTTATTTTTATTTTTTATCCCCTTTCCGAAAAAGTATATTTGGTTCATAGGACAGAATGTGTGTAACGCGGTGTTATGAACAAAAAGTAATTTTTTTTTATTGCTTTGAACGACGAAAAATTTCGGTTCGGTTCGATTCGACCTTGGAAATCGATGTTCGCTCCTTCCCTATAAGTAGTCATAATCTTGCAATAGATTTGTTTTTGTGTTCTCAACCTTTAATCAAATAAAACAAACGTTTGAACAATGTAGAAAAATAAGAAATTATTTTTTTATTAATTTTTTTTAATAATCTACAGTACAAACAACCTTACAAACTACACACTGGACAAAAGTTAAAAAAAACAAGCTGAATTTGGCAACTAAAATGTTAGCAATCAATATACATAAATAAATTACAATATTAAGCAACTAACGGAAACGTCTTTAAAAATTAGATCCAGATGAAACGAAATCATGCATGCTAGAAATGGATAATGAACTATAGTCTCGTACACAAAGAGGATCGTTGATATAAAATGTTAAGTTTCTGACAAAATATTAAGATATTACAAAAACAACCCTTCGATCATTTCTTTAACATTAGAACATTTTTTTTTTTAATAAAAAATATAATTTTGAGTGTAGACATTTTTTATTTTGGCTTTTATGCTCTCCATTGCTTGTCGGTTTGTATACTGCAGCCCTCTGGCTCATAAGCGTCAAATTTGATGACGTAGAACGCCATTTACAAAAATTAAAAATCGATAGGGTGATTAATTGTGCGCCTCCTTGTACTATATTAGAATTTTTGAAAATAAGTTATCTTAAAAAATTTGCTCGCTGTGGTGCATTTCTAGAACCTATTCCCTACGCTTTATACTTGAAGCGTATTTGGCCTTTGTTTTAAAGTTTTTCGCAAATAGATCTTTTACTGAGTACAATAACTTGCCCTTTTTATTTGATGTCGTGAGTTTAACTAAAATTCTTCAACCTATCTCGCTAGCCATATAATTTGGTATTATAGCTCTTGAAAAATTGTGTGATTAAGTTAAAAATGGGAAATCATTCATACCTCCTTCATACATAGGTTATACCGTATTATCTTAACTCCCTTGGGAGATCCTTCTCTAAGTTCATCCGTTATTCAATTTTTGGATTATATCTCCTCTACCAAAATAAAGTATAGCCATAAATAATATGCTTTACGTAAGGCATACAAAATTACACTGATTATGTAAGGTATTTTTGAAATTAATAGGACTATGAATAAGTTCGTGCGGTTTTACAACAGATGGCGTAACTTGATTATTATTCCATCGATCCACATTTCCAAACATTCATTGGAGAGCTACTGTCGTAAGGCACAAACGTCAGTATAAGTTTTTTATTTGAAGCGTAAACAACAATATTTTTACCACACTTGAAAATGTCGAATTTCGTGCCAAATAATGTGTTTTTGCGGGGAATTCTTCTTCATTATTTTAATATGAAGAAAAAAGCAGCCGAAAGTCATCGTATCTTGGTGGAAGTTTATGGTGAGCATGCTCTATCTGAGCGAACGTGCCAGAAGTGGTTTGCACGCTTTAAAAGTGGTGATTTTGGCTTGGAAGACGAAGAACGCGAGGGTGCGCCGCCAAAGTTCATGGATACCGAATTGGAGGAATTGCTCGATCAAGATCCGGCTCAAACGCAAGAAGAGGTTGCAAAAACTTTGGGAGTTGATCAATCAACCATTTCCAAACGTTTAAAAGCCATGGGAATGATCCGAAAGGTAGGCCATTGGGTGCCGTATGAATTGAAGCCAAGAGACGTTGAACGCCGTTTTATGGCATGCGAACAACTGCTTCAACGGCACAAAAGAAAGGGTTTTTTGCATCGAATTGTGACTGGCGATGAAAAGTGGGTCCATTACGACAATCCAAAACGTCGGGCAACGTATGGATACCCTGGCCATGCTTCAACATCGACGTCGGCGCAGAATATTCATGGCCTGAAGGTTATGTTGTGTATCTGGTGGGACCAGCTGGGTGTTGTGTATTATGAGCTACTGAAACCGAATGAAACGATTACGGGGGATGTCTACCGACGACAATTGATGCGTTTGAGCCGAGCACTGCGAGAAAAACGGCCGCAATACGCCGATAGACACGACAAAGTTATTTTGCAACATGACAATGCTCGGCCACATGTTGCACAAGTGGTCAAAACATACTTAGAAACGCTCAAATGGGATGTCCTACCCCACCCGCCGTATAGTCCAGACCTTGCGCCATCCGATTACTATCTCTTCCGATCGATGCAACATGGCCTGGCTGACCAGCACTTCCGTAATTACGATGAAGTCAAAAAATGGATCGATTCGTGGATTGCGGCAAAACCGACCGAATTTTTCACAAAGGGAATCCGTGAATTGCCAGAAAGATGGGAAAAAGTAGTAGTAAGCGATGGACAATATTTTGAATATTAAATTTGTAACCATTTTACGTCAATAAAGTTTCAAATTTCGAAAAAAACCGCACGAACTTATTCATAGTCCATTAAATTTATTCAATTAAGTGTTATCGTCAGAACTGTTAATTTTAATTAGATTACTTTTTACAGGCTAAGCTTCAGAATACCATGGGGCTTCTAAGATTTAGTGTTAATGATGGTAATCAGTATCATTGCAGCTTAATAAGGTTTGTAATGCAATACTGGATTACACAAATCTCAAATGCAGTACCAGTTTCTTAAGTATTAGACTCAAAGTGTTACTAGAATAACATTTGAATCTTCTCTCTGGTACCAACAGTAGTTACTACCGTGTAATTCGGACCGAAAGGAAATGCAATGAATTTTAAGCACTGAGTTAATTTTTGAAAGTCTATATATACATACGCCTACCATTTAAAAGTTCGCAACAAACTAGGCGGCACATATAACTAGTGACCAAATTGTAAGTGGTGAACACGACTAAAAACTGGTGAACCAAATCCAAGATGCTCAAATGTATTTTACATTAGTTGGATGAGTGATAATACTGTACGGTACTGTAAAACCTCTTTCCTTTGATATGCATTATTGCATACTTTTTAAATAAAACTAAAAAAAAAACAAATTAAATGGAAAAACCTATTTTTTATATGATATAAGTTTAACAAAAAAGGAAGAAGATTTGTTCGTTGCACACTATACGGTAATATAGTATCACTAATTTTTTTGGGTTGGATTTTTTGAGGGTTGATCTATATAGACTTCTGCGTACTTAACAAATGATAAGTGCTCATATTTAAACATGGCATTAGCCCCTGTAAAATTAACAACTCAATTTAATTAGCGACACTTTGAAAATATTTTGGAACTCAGATATTTCCTTAATAACATTTCACAAATTTACACCATAACCAAAATTGCATCTTTAAGGTGCAAACAAAACTACTCATACATCTTTCAGCTGAGTACGCAGAGCTTAAAGCACTTTCTTACGGTGCATGATCTAGTTGTACTTGTGAGATATTTTAAGCGCGCAAGATAGGGCTTGCACATACATCCAGATATGTAGGTATATGCAAATAGTTTCTCATTTTCACAACCACTGTTTTAATTGTAATTTTATACAAAGCAATCACTTAAAAAATATGTGCACTTATGAAATATATAAATTCACAGATTTCAACTTCAAAAATACTCAGCAACACTATGACTGGTGAAGATTGCAAGTTTTTTGGGACTTACCGCCTTTGCCTGATTGTAAATGAAATCTAATAACAAAAAAAAAATAACATCGCACCACTACAAACGGCTTAGCACACCTTGACGTTGCGAAGAGTTGCATTCTTGCATTCAACCCTCGAACGTGAGCGACAACAAGGACATTTGCCAATCGGGTATGTTGGACTACTGATGCTGGTATTGTTGTTGTTGTTGTCAATGGCGCAATTGCTGTTTGAATTTTGTTATATTCGAGTACAGTGTAGCGTTTTTATGATGTGGTTGCTAAAAATTCAAAAAAAAATTATAATAATTTAAAAACTAAAGAATTTTGTGCTTGCGTAATTAAGGTTATTACTTTATTTAGAACTTTTTATCAATAAATATTGTGAAATTCTTAGACATTCAAGGCCAATGTAAGCCTATATTACTGCTGCATTTTTGGGTTTCTGTAAAAATTGAGAATCGTTAGGAGTTCGAAGACTCTTTCAAGATTTTTATACCAAGTTGAAGTGAATTTTTTTTTTTTTATAGAAAGGCATTTTTTTCTTTAAAACCTCCAAAAAGTTGAAATTTTGGAATTTCTCTCAGTTTTCTTAGTTCATCTAGAATAAAAAATCATGATAATTACAAATCCATTTAAATTTTTTGCTTTAGATAATAATTTCGAGCTGTATCTTGTACGCCAGTTGGAAACTCCAGCGTTCCAGCGCTCTACTAATTTCTATGTTAAACATTTTTTTCAACTTATTTTAACCAGTACAAAAATTGTTTATACTTTTTAAATGTTCAATAAAAGATAGAAACAACTTTGCAGTGCTAAATTAATTTTTTCCTTCAAAAAAAAATTGCAAAGAGATGCAATTCTTAGACCTCATAAACCAGGCTCCCCCCTTAAAGCTGCTTCATTTTGCTTAATTCTATTTGTGTATTCAACCGTTTGACATTTTGTTTTATTCAAGGCGAATCTATGCAAGGTGAATCCAGAAGATAAAAGCAGTAGTACAAAAATAATATTGGGGTTTTGCAAATTGGTTATTTGAGTGGTTTACAGAAATCTCCTTGTATGGATGCGCCTTGATTTGAGTGCGTATGCAGCAGTATGAATGATATTTTAACTGGAATTTTTCAACTACTTTCCAGAGGCAAATTCAGGGCTCTTTATATCTCCGGTTATATCACCTCAAGTTGTATATTTTGTGATGTTGCTTTCTAAGTAACTCGCCAAATGTCGCAGTGTTCTTTTGCAGCTCGAACACTAAATGATACTATTTTTCTTTTTGAATGCTAATTTTTTCGTATAAAATTATAGCTCTTTGCTTAACAAAACCATACAAATCTTATTTTTAAATTTATGCAAACACTAGAAAAATTTAACAAATGTTTTGTCACACTTACATTTGTATTAATTGGAATTTCTAAGACTTTTAGCTTATTAAATTTTAGTATAATAAAGTGCAAGTTCAAAGTTGCTAAAAAATCCCCTTGATTTTGCATAATGTTTTTTTATAATTTACTCCATATAATGAGGGCGAGGAATATTTCTTATATGGCGCGACACCGCCAAGTTTTCACCATAGAACAAGTTATACTTTTATACAAAAATAGAAAGTTAATATATAATCAGTTAGCAACAGGTTTTCCCTCTAAATCAGCATCATATCCTAGTTGATATCGCAGCAAAGCACTTTTTTAAGTAGTTTCGCAATTTTAGATTTCAACAGATAAAGTCTGTCCGTAAGAATTCTTTTCTAACTTAAAAATATTAGTCCAATACTTATATATAGATACTATTATAGATGCCACAAGTTTGTGCATCATAATGTACACGATTTCACTTAAATGGCCCTAACGTATGTTTCTTAAACCATTCTTCTTTATTCTTATTTTAAAAACATACTTTCGTGCCTATTTTGTTGGACTACATGCAAAAATAAACCACTGTTATGCGGTGGGTAACCCTTATAGAAAAGTATAATCACCGTCACACCGCTTGCATGCATGCATGTGTACTTGTGCATATCTATGAGATAGCTACCCCTGATTGCATAGTCATAAAAACTGCAATTCCGCTGAAGGACGTCTTTCTATAGGTTTTGAAGAAGGTAGAAAAGTATAACCAAAGCCAAGAGATGCAGAATGAAAAGGAAGGTAATAAAATAAATAAAAGGAGAAAAACATGCATGCAAAGAGAGAAACGAAAGGCAAACAAAATCCTTTGAACTCGATGATTATAATTGCATTTGTTCTCCGTGGCCATTGTCACATTTTCCTACTAACAAAGAGTTTCCAGAATTTGTTGTTACACTGCATAGCATTCAATCGTATTTGGTTGGGTTGACGTTTAGGTGTAAAACTTTTGCACTGCAAATGCTTTTTAGCTACTTCAACAATTTCGCATTTTTACCTTCTTTCCGTTTCGCTTGGATGCTTTAAGTGAAGTGATCTGTGAAGCTGTCAGAGCTGGAGATGATGTGAATGAAGAGGTTGTCAGCTGCAAATGATGCGCCAAACGCTAAGCTGGGCATTGGGGCATTAACTTCAAGGCTGGAAGTGGAGAGAAGGGGGTCAATTTTCGCAAGCAGTTTGGTAAAATGCAATTTACAATAACGTCCGCTGGCGATGTAACGCAGGAGTGGAACGCTGACGCTTGTGATTCCATTTATGCTCCTTGGGCTTACCAGGGTATAGAGAATACAGATTATACTCTATAAAGATTAAATATTTTTTCGAAAAATATAATTCCTTTTTCATTGAAGCAAAAATCAGTTACATTTTTAATCCACTCCTCCTAGAATTTTCACAGTAAATTCACAAAATTTGCATACATTCAGAAGCTTCGTATAATTTCAGGGATCACCACTTGTTTATTAAAAACTCTTTATACGTTCATCTTTTGTTTCTACTTGATGTGGTATAAAAACGTAACTTCCATTATTAGATCAAATGGTGCAACAATTTCGAATTATTTTGGGATGTTGGTAAAAAATATTTAAGATTTAATTGTACTACCATTTACATTTAAAATTTTATTTTATATAATTCCCCGGTCACAGTTCCAGTTTTAATTAACAGCATTCATGTGTCTTACGTTGCGGAGCTCAAATGTTGGCTCAAGTCAACGACTTTAGTGTTGCTTCTGAAATAAAAGACAATTTTCCAAGTGTATTTCCTTATTCACAGAAAATATTTATTTAAATCTGCATTTTTCAACTTCCGCCAATTATTGTTAAAGGTTTAGCAATTTAATGTTTTAGGAAAAATGCGTCCAACTTGTTTCAATTATATTGTATTTGAAGTGAAAATCAAGTTCTTATGAGCCAAAATATATTTTTTTGTTTTTATCTCCTTGTCTATTAGATCAGCGTAAACTAGAACTCAATGATTTGGTTATCAGTGATTTGAACTGCGTATTAAGAACCTTTTACTGTTTTCCAGTTTAAATATCTGACATTTTGTTCTAAGTTGCTATTGAGCAAAAGCAGTAATGTACAAATTAGTTTCGAATTAGAAAATGTAAATTTCTTAAAGTCTACTGCACACCTGAATCAAAAGCCAATGCAAATCTTAAAAGAAAATGTTGCTCCAGCTGAGGCAAATGACGAGCAAAATATCTAAAATCTCGATTAGTGCATACAATCAACTGCATATTGCAAACAGCAGTCAAATAAATGACAGCATCAAGTGTCGAGTTACGAACTATTGCACCACTCGCTCAACAAAAGCAGTAATGCTTTGGCTTAAGCATGTATCCAAAGTCCACACAAAAGGATATCCGGACGAAAGGGAATCGAGCATATTTAGGCGAAGTTAGAAATAAAACACGGAAAAAGAATAACACAACTGGCATGCATAAACTAAAGAAATTAGCAATTTAAGATGGGCGTAGTGCTGCGTTTTCTTCATTGACAACGAATTCGCAGGCAGCGACGGCAAAAATACGCGAAAACAGCGACGGGTTGGGCCATGACGAGTGGCAACCGCGAGCACTAAAAACAAGAAGTGACGTCTGGTAAATAAAAGACCGATTGAAGATGGGGAAAGTATAGCGCGACTGGAAGCTATTTGTCGATGCCGGCAGGGCGCCTACAAAACGCTTGAATGTGCAGCCATCAAATTGTCACTCTGCCAAAATTCATGCAAATCACTCAAACTTCTCGATAGCGCCCACTACGTAGCCACTTTTGGCGCTTGCTGCCACAAAGCGCCCATATCTAATTCATATATGTGTTCATAACAGCTGTTCCTTCTGCTGCTGCGAAGCCGGTGGGCGTGGCTAAATAGTTGACTGCACAACTGTGTCCCTAAATTTGGTGTACGCGCCGAGGGTGCAGCACAATGAATTCTGTAAGCCATTAAGCAATCAATTATGGTATCCAACTTTAAGTAACCACACTTGTAGCATATAACTTATTCTGTTTATCACATATGGAAATGCTAAGGCAAAATCTGTTTAGCCAAACGTAATCTAGTCGGACCGCACTGCAAATCCGTCAAGGCCGGCCACCAGACCAAACAAATGGCACACGTGAGTGAATGCGATGGGCAATGTCATGTGCGTCGACAGCGGTACAGCGTGGCTCTAGCCTGCAATGGTGGCTATGCGGGAGCCATCTTGGCGCGAGAGTGAGATCGCATGAGTAGCAGAGAGCAACAGCTAGCGCTGCCGGTGTGCAGTCAGCGTCGAAAACCCACTGCTCGTTTGATGGGATACTGACGGTTTCGCTTAGGGACCAGTACTGCCGGGCGTACACTTGGGAGTGTTTTGGTTGCGACGCAGCTGAGTCTTAAAAGTTTTCGCAAGCATTTTTCCAAATGGTCGACGTTGGCGTTGGCGAACGTGGCGAATGTGGCTGTGTGAAGGCATGTACGTATAGGCTAAATGGAGCCAGAGGGCCTTGAGCTGGTGTGGAACACTATTCGGAGTGTTTAGTCATATAGTGAGTAAATTTCTCACTGACACTCTGCAATGCAGCCGGAACTTTTCGCTCTGGATGCTGACAAGTATTGAGTGAAATGGGTCGTGAGATGGAAACTTAACCATCGTTTGCGTTATACTTTCTCACACACATATGTGAATATCGAAAAGTTATGAAACATTTTAAATTGAAAAAACAAATTAAACTAAAAATTTGTTTCAAATCATAATCAAATAATCAAATAATTGTGGATGTACCTGAACTACGAAACGTAGTTTTTATTTTACCTATCTTAAAAATGAATGGTATTATAGTGAAGGAATGGTACTTTGTTATTAATTCTGTTTGGAGTCATCGCTGTCTGATTAAGTATGGAAATATGCCTCTCAAACGCGTGTTACGTAATTCTGTAGCCCATGACGACAATCTGTTTTGAGTCCGTTTTGAAGTGTGAGCAAGCAAAAACACATGAATATGTATATACAGTGAAAATTCCCACAACCAGACATTCAGGGCCACAATGTTTGTCCGCTTTCGGTGAATGTCTCCTTATGGTAGATGAAGAACAAAAGTTGAAATATTTTTTTATTGGTTTTTCTGTGGTCGCTAGTACCAGTTAGAAATCACGAGCGGGGACAGATCCTGCAGCACGTGGCTCTTCGCCTTTCTTTTCGGGATAATGTTCATAGATTCCCCTTACTGGAGCGGTTTTGTGCATATGGGTGACATGTCCAAGCCCACTTACCCGCTGAATTTTTACACGCACCATGTCACACTATGTCACATATAGTTCATACAGCTTGACGTTCCACCATGCACGATACTCCTCAGGAATGCGGAGGGAAAGGAAGGGAGGAATGCTTATATGCACATTTTTATTTATGCGGTTTTATTTTTAAACGTTTTACAAAACAAAGTTTTATTTGACGTTCCGAGTTTCTGTTGTATTGGAGTGTAGTAATGTCGCTTCTCGCAAAACTGTTAAGGTAGCGAATATGTTGTAAGGCGTTAGGATTAGTAAAAAATTTCGTAAATCCTAGATAGCAGCTTCATTCAAGGTTCATATAACTCTTCATTATGTTATCTTATGCTTTCAGCATTAACGACTTCATCAATAACTAAAAAGTGACCAGAAGCGAGCTTTCTTGATATTCGTTCACGATCTTCATCAACGCCGGGAGTGCCAATACCGGAACATCCTCCTCTGCATACAAGTCAGAAATTTAACTCGGCGTATACTCGTTCCGCATACGAGAGGTGATGAAAGTATACAAATAGGAAAAATAGTATCTGCGTCTGGTAATTAGAGTGGCTTCTTATCGCAATGGGATTTGTTCTCTTGGACTTCTGTTCTTGGACTTTTGTCCGATTATAGGTGGTGTTCGCTTGCTGAAAATGTCCGCAAGTGGAGGTTTTACTGTATAACCAAAGTAATTTGGCAAACAGCTAACTGTCATAACCATTTGTCTCACCTGTCGCCAAATTCAATATCTGTACTTTCAGTTATTTTCTCCTTATGCTCCCGTAAATGCTGGTTTATGTTTGCATGTATACACTTGTTTAGGTTTCTATGCAATGCTGGTGTACCATTCAATTCCGCATTCAACAATCCCAAAGCTAATGCTGTCAGCGTAGATTTCAATTAAACTTAAACGCAACTATAAAAATGTCTGACCACCATTTGCTATTAATGAATTCGCTTAACTCGTCGACATTGTCGAGATTACGAATTATTTACGTGACGTATCAGCTGGATTTAAAAGAACATGTACATACATATATATATATATATATGCGTATTCATGCGAGTACATGCGAAGAGCACCTCACAGCTAGTGCCAAATACCTAAAAATGAAGGAGTGTGAAAATGTGCAGTGAAATTACATCACATGGATTAAGAAATAAATTAAAATTATTAAATTTCTACATGCATAACTAGAAACCAAAAATATATAATACAGTTATAAATGCGCGCCACACTTGATCGCCTCATTGCGTACGGGAGGCGCAGGGAGTTCTTAGTTTGATTTTTACTACGCTGTACATTATCAAAATACTACAAAGAGTTTATTTTCTATATTTATTAGAAAACAACAGTAAACTTCTGAATGTACTTTTCTATAAAAAATTTACCATAAAATCTTGCTGCTTATCTTAGGTGACCTACAAGTCGCTAAGTCCAAGCGGAACTTTCTCCACCCATATTCCACCAAGGTAGGAGTGGACCGGAGGCAACACCTGGGGACAGGGCCTCGTTAACCTGTTCACGGATGGCTCGAAGCTGGACGGTAGGGTTGGAGGAGGAGTATTCTGCAAAGAGCTCCCCATCAAACTCAAATTCAGGCTACCGGATCACTGCAGTGTGTTCCAAGCAGAGGTGGCCGCAATTAAAGAAGCATCTGACTGGATACTTACTTGCGTAATAACTGTTAAGTAGGTAAATATTTACTCCGATAGCCAAGCGGCCATCAGGGCTCTAGGCTCTATTATGGTGCATTCGAAGCTGGTCAGGGAATGCCTGGTCTCACTCTCGATTGCATCAGAATTCTTCGGCATAAAGATAATTTGGGTACCTGGTCACAGTGACATTGCATGAAACTGCGAAGCCGACGAGCCGGCCAGACAAGGGACCTGTGAGGCAATGTGCCCGCGAAAGGAGAGAATCGGGATCCCCTTGACAACCTGCGCTCTACTCCTGGAAGGATGGGCTCTGCACCAACTCAGCGAACGCTGGGCAAGTACACGAACGTGTAGGGTCGCGAAGTTCTTCTGGCCACGTTTGGATAGGAGGCGTTCGAGGGATATCCTGGGGATGACAAAATGTCATCTCTCAAATTTCGTGGGCATCATCACGGGGCACTGTCCGCGAGGTACACATGCCGTGAGACTCGGAATTACTTCGAGTCCTTTTTGCGTCAGCTGTATGGAGGATGAGGTGGAATCATCTCAGCACCTGCTCCTTAGCTGCCCAGCCTTCGCGGGACTAAGATTCAAGTATCTTGGGTCTCACTTCTTTTCTGCGCCTGCTGACATAGCAAGTGTTGATAACAAAAATCTGATGAACTTCATCAGCAGCATAATGAGGTTAACACAACCGCAGACTAGTCACCGTTCGTAGTCCACAAACACTCACCACTCCCCTTCCCTTCCCTTTCTCCCCTTTTTTCCTTAAATGGTATCACAAAGGACGAACCAAACTAGTTCGTCCAAGTGGGCCCTACTCGCTGGGCAACCATCACAACCTAACCTAACCTAACCTAGGTGGCATACAAGAGTAACACCGTTCGATAATAAGGAGGCATAGCTCAATGTTTAGGAAGCGGACTTCATTGTAAATGATAAGAAACAGCCCACCGTATATAGAGCACACCAAATTAGAGAAAATGTTTTACTTGCAGCAGTGACACTTCGATAGGTAAACCTCTGGTTGTCTTGTTGCAATAAAAAATCTACTAATTAAAAACCATCTTGCATACGAAGGTAGCATAAAATGGACCCTAAAAGAGGTTTGTACAACGACATCAAGACATGCGCCACAAATTGAAGCAGAAGAACGACCAAAACCTACATGGATTTTGCGCTCTTATTATCAATTGCTCAAACATACACTTTACTCAGAATATATATTGTATATTAGTTTGGGGGGAAAAATCCATTAGTTTTATTTTTTGCTTTGCGCAAATGGCTTAATGCTACCACAAATAACATGCCGGTACCCTGTATAAGTAGAAATATAAATAAATAAACTCTTTAAGCTATTTATGTCAATTTATTAAATGTTTTTATTAATAAGAAGAAAAACTGTGAAGTAAGCCTGCAACGAAGTTACTAAATTAGTAAAACTAGAATAACTTCTCATTCTACTTTCGAGCGGTGCAACACATGCTAAGACCTCACAGTTGGCCGCAGGTACAAAAGGCATGAAATTACAGCTGATGCCATGATGTTATATATAAATTAAATATACATTTCAGTATTTCTGCATGCATATTGTTAAAGTACATATCGCCCAGTATAAACCGTACTTTGTCACGCCTAATGCACAATTATGGCTTTTAGGGGCAGTACCGGAACCCAATAAATGCTCTTAATCGATTTTATTGGTAGGTCCGGTTGCTTCATACTTTTAATTTTTTGCAAAAAGAGTTTTCTAAGTTCACTGCCGCGCTTTCGATGCAGTAGCGAAAGCGTAACAGTCACACTCCACAGTCGTTTTTCATTAGTTTGAGGTCAGTCATCTGGGTGGGTGGTAGGTAATAATTTGTATGGGGTTGTAACCGTGATACCATACCATTGTAACGTTGCATGTGTTATGTTATATATATATATAAATAGTCGCATGTCTGTGCGCCCGCACTCAGCTATCAAAAGCATTTATTTACAAGTTTATGGGCAACTAATGGCAATAATGAATATATTTTATAGCACAATAAATAATTGTTTAAACATGCCGTGGTAGCTCCGCACTGCAATCCCATAGTCACCTTCACTGCCGTCACCAATCCCATCGTCACCACCACTGCTTTTTTGAGCACTCTTGCACTAAATGGAAATTAAAGAAATTACGCCAAAATATCGAGAGGTTGAATAGGAATAAATGCAGTATCAAGCGGGTAGCTAAAAAAATTATATTTATTATAATTAATGAGTTCCTTTACTTACTTGTGTTATGAATACAACTACAAGTGTTATTAAACGCCAAGTGAATGAAGTGAAAAACAATTAAATACTCAAATTCGGAGGCATTGAAAATGGTAGATAAATGTTCCCCCAAAGCTTAACTGCTGTATACAATTTGCCTGTATTAGTTCCACAAAAGTCATGACCAAACTGCCTGAACAATCGTTTAAATATATTTTTATGCTTCAATTTAATTTGCATAAAATTAGCACCTCTATCAAACACCGTAGGTGGTCTGGTTAGATGTTTTCGGAAAATGAGTGCCCCATAAGTCGCATATGCATTTGCGTTTGAATGTTAACGCCAAGTAAGCACATCACGTTAGACATACCATATGTATGTACGTATAAGCATGTAGGTATATGCAACTAAACTATAAGAATTCAATACGCATACAGCAATTAAATAAAACAGAAATCAAACAAAATTTTTTTGGCGGCCATTGGAAGTGTTTGTTGGTGTGGAATGTGGTGCGGGAATGAAAACAACGGTAACCAAACAGTCTTAATTAAATCATAATTCCAATTAATTCTTTTATTGAAATTGAAATATCTATAAATCACCTATGTCATGCCGATTTAATGAACCAAATTGAAAGCAGCCATATACTTAATTTCGTTGCCATAAAATGGAAGATGAAAATACACATTTTTGTTTTTAATTGTTTTCAAAAATCAAAGCAGACAATAAAATCAAAAATTGCTATACTTCACTACCATATTAGCACATCGAAATTCGTTAAATTCTGGACAAAGGAGATTATGATTTGTAACAATATCGCTTAAAAATTACGAATAAAAAAAGTACCAATAAAAAAAGTTGACGGCGCAGGCACTAAGTATTTATTTGCTGTTCCCGTGGAGTAAGTTAGCTCTTCTTAGTTCAAAAGTTGGCTTCACAAAGCAAGTAGAGTGCCGGAGTGTAGGCGGTAAGCTGGTTCTGCAGCATAAATTTCTTACTTATTGTTATGTTTATGTGCATTTAAAGGGATTAAAATATAAATCTTAGGTGGGCGCACAAAAGATAAGTAGATGAATGGGAGTACAAATAAAATAAGCTGGTTTAAAATTTGAAATTAGATAGATTTGTGAGCCATTTGAACGATTTTATCCAAACCAAAATTATAACCTACAAATCGTTGTAATTATCAACCTATTTTTAAATTTATTGATTTTTCCACATCAATATTTAGCCGACTTTTAAGAACAAGCAGGTAACGCAATTCGTTTGTTTGAGGATTTTATTTATTAGTTGAGTTATGCGCGCATTATTGCCTAGGCCAAAACATTATTCGTTTGGGATACTCTTTGATGTCATAGCTTTATTGGTAAAATAATGCTGCATTGTTGTAGTATAATTGTGGGAAATCCGTTCACATACATATGCACGCACGCACTATTGTGGGGAAGTTGCTTTTATGGCCATTTTATGAATGAGCAATAAAATTGTGCCTTATGCAATTTTAAGTGGTCCAATTGAAAAGCCCTAAACCAATCAATCTGGAAAATATTGCATTCATTGAAGGCCACTTAGTTTTAAAATTGATGCAGGTCAATGTTGGGGAAAATAGACCAATTATTAATGTGGATGATGTGTATATACATACATACATATATTCATTTTCATTTCATTTCATTTTGTTTCAGCTAAAGATATAGGTACAAATCTTACAGAAGCGATTAGATAAATTTAGAGAAACTGATCTATGTTAAATTGTAAAGGCTAGTTTATAAAATAAAAACAATAATTCAATAAATCGAATAAATCGAATAAAACAACTGAAGTATTGCCTCAAATGTGGATCTTGATAATGAAAATTCAATATCAACTATCTTCAAGATGTTATTAAATTCCAAAGCACTCTAAAGATTGGAGGTAATGGATACTTATTAACTCTAGGTGTGTCAAGATAACACAGTGGTAGGAAATTTAAGATTGGCGAAGTGGCGAATATTGGATCCAATTGTTAGACTGGAAATTCTTAGTCCAAAAAAATAAAATAAATCTGCTCGAGTACTGAGCAGCATATCAGTATAACCAAGAAGGTCCACAGAGGCACCCCACACAGGGAGTATTGTCTCCACTTCTCTGGTTATGCGTTATTAGCAAAGTCTTAACAAAACTTAATAGAGGTGGGGTAAAAGCGGTGGCGTACGCTGATGATGTGGTGCTAATGGCGTCAGGACTGTGTCCTAATACTATCAGTGGGATCATCCAAAGGGCATTAGGCGAGCTTAACTCTTGGGCCACAGGCTGTGGCCTAGGTTTAAACTCTCGTAAAACAGAGCTTATGCTTTTCACCACTTCGACACTACAGTCTATATGGATGGAAGTAAAATGGGCTGCGGTGTTGGAGCTGGTATATATTCTCACAGACTTAAAATTGAGAAATCTGTGCGTCTCCCTAATACCAGCAGTGTCTTCCAGGCGGAAGTACTAGCAATTGGGGAAGCCTATAGGCTACTAATCGCAGATTTCTCTTTTAAGGGTAATATCGCTATTCTCTCGGATAGCCAAGCTGCAATCCAGGCACTGGGTTCGGCCACAACAACCTCCAAAGTGGTGGAACAAAGTAGGAATAGCCTCACCATCTTGAGTGAAAACCCGGGACATCGGAACATTGAAGGTAACGAAAAAGCAGGTGAACTGGCAAGAGGGGGATTTGCCATGAATAACGCTCTTGCAGAATCGGTACTCACACCATTAGGTGCAGTCAAGAGCACAATTTCCCTAAAATACCTCCGAATCGCAGACTGTAGGTGGAAAGTACAGACGAAATGCAAAATTAGTAGAACGTTATGGCCCACCTACAACCTCAAGCAATCGTCGGCATTAATAAGAATGAAACGACGGGACGCCTGGAGACTAACGGCAGTCCTAACTGGCTTCTGGTCTATCGGAGAACAAGCAGCCAAAAGGGGTATCCCTCACAATACATACTGTCACAGTTGCAAACAACCGGAGAAAAGGGAGAGGATCTTCCATTTCCTCTGTGAATGCCCTGCCCTATGGAAGGACAGAATGTTAACCCTGGGCCAACCGCTGTTCGAGAATCTCGAACAACTATCTGGCTTAGACGTTAACAACCTAATAAGGGTCCTTAACCGCACAGACTGGATATAGTTATGCTGTAAATA
Organism: Anastrepha ludens; assembly: GCF_028408465.1. Taxonomy (NCBI): domain Eukaryota; kingdom Metazoa; phylum Arthropoda; class Insecta; order Diptera; family Tephritidae; genus Anastrepha; species Anastrepha ludens. The sequence goes on from NC_071498.1 coordinate 77,550,093, forward strand.
ACCGTTAAACAAGTTGGTAACGAGGATGTGGCAACAAAATGGCGCGGAAGCGCTAGTTGGATTCTGGAAGAATCACGACTTTAACCAACCAACCAACCAACTGAGCAGCAACTGAATAGTTCTTCTCCTTTCATATGACCGTAAATTTATGACATGATACAATAGTTTTTACGACATGATACGGTTTTTACTTGGCAGAAATCATAATTCGCATTTTGTGGTACCATACGTCCGAAGTAACTTCTAGGTGCTGTTTTACAAGCTTCACCTGGAGGCCTACGTTTAACTTATCTAATAAGACTGGTTTGACTGGGAGATACATCTCACAAAGTATCGATCTCGACTATTCCCGTAGTATATTTTGATTCGTTGTTGGGTATATGACCGACAAAACTCAATGGTGTTAGCAGTGCCGAAGTTATATTGCAAAACTTTGTATCTGAACAATTATTCATAATTTTTCAAAGGACACATATCTTGAAAAAAAGGTTCAGATCGTATTTTAAGTTGGCGATTTTCTAGCACATGAGCTCATATAAAGAGATCCGGGCCAGAACTTTTTGTTTACATGTCAGACCAACGTGTTCTTGTAACATAGTTTAATAAAGAGATAAATACGATAAATAAAATTAATTATTAAACTAATCAAACCTTCTTAAGATTAGCAATTAAGATTTTGAAGTCCAAAATGTAGGCATTTTATTTTAACCCTTTCGATTCTCGAAGGATGATTGTTGTAAATTGTGCTCCAGATAATTGATACATACTCTAATTTCGAACGTACTGGTTGACGTTAAATGGGAAAGCGAACGCTGATTGACGCTGAAACAAGTATCCGCAAAACTTCATGTAGGAGAGATTAAATACATCAAGCAAATGCTTTTTAAATGTATGTATATATGCATATGTCTGTAGATATAAATAACTGCCTGCATACACATCTTTCGTAAGGTGTTTAGTTTCTTTTTTAGAGTTTCTCTACAAATAGAACGAATCTCTGGGCATAAAATATCAAATCATAGAAATGGTTTTTTCTAATAGTGGTTGACATTCCGCAGACAAAGGCAAACCTCCGAATGTATTTCTGCCCTCATAAAAAACTATTTACCGTTCGGAGCTGACTTAAAAGTTGTAGGTCCTTCCATTTGTAGAACAACATTAAGACGCGCAAACGCAAAGATACGCACGACCAAACACCCAGTAAAGAGTGTAAGTGCCAATTTTATGTTTGAATACATAAACTGGGTGCTAAACCCATAGTACGTATGAATCACTATACCTATGGTAGAAAATGTCTTTTTTTATAAAAAATTCACTCCGCAGTAGGCACTGACAAACCTCTGTACCACACATGAAAATATATATATATATATATGTATAGCCACAGCTGTGGATTTTGAACCCGCGGCTACCGAATAATAGTCATGCACAAACCCACTCACGCTGCAGCGGACGCCAAGTACAAACAAATATAAATGTATATGTACAGCTCAGGGTTTTAAAAAAAGAAATGTTATGCAAAAACCAGTACTCTTTTTTAAAACAGCTTCATTTATTTATTATTTTATTTACATATTTATTATAATTTATTATGCTTTATTGATGTGCGCGAATACATATGTTTCAGAGTTTAGAACTACAAGCAATTTTGTTTGCCTAGTATATATTTCATTTCCTAATAACTTTTATAGAAAATATATATTGTTTAAGTTATACAAAATATTATCAACTCGTACTTATGTAGCCATTGATATAATAAACAATTTCCATAAATTACCATCAAATACCATCAAATACATTAGTATTATCACATTTTACATAAATATTTCTCCCTTTGTTAATCAGTATTTCACATTACTTTGAGGCCTACAATTGAAAAGCTGGAAGCACTAGAAGGGATTTTAAAACGTAGTGTTTTTCATATCTAGCGCCAAGGGCCAATGTAACGTCGATGCACTTGCATTCATTTAACGAGCATCGAAATCAATTGGAACTCATCAAATAAAATGTTTATATTTTGAAAAGTCAAAAGGCAAATATGCGATTCACCAATACAAAAACACGATTGTGCACACAAACACACAAAGCAATGGCTTAGGTCAAAAGTTTTACTCTTTCTTTTTCCACGTGGCGGCAAGCCATATTTGTTTTATTATTTGTATGTGGCAAAAAATTTCATGCCGCACATGGCCATAATTGAATTATAAATTATGATGTGTTTTCAGACAGACAGAATGATTGGGAAACAGTTTTGTTGGCTTGTCAATCTTGGCAACCAGTAATGTTTTCTCAACACCCTCACTTTTTTCCGCGCTCCGCTTCCAGACGCTTTAGCTACGTATTGTGCGGCAACGTAACTAGAAATTTCACAACAGGAAGTGCACTCGCCTTCAGTATCAACGAATAAGTGAAATTGAGAGAAAATATATATATTAATATACTAATGCTGAATTGGTTGCATGGATAAATTGGAAGAAGCGGTGTTTTTGCTAAGGATAGATACGAAATTCGTACTGATAATTATTGGTAAATAGTAAAAGCGGGCAATGAATGTTTTTACTTGTTATAGTACTTTTCCACACTTTAATTAAATACAATAATAAAATGCGTCAGAACTAGTAAATCTGGCATAACAAAGTCCGTGATTTGTTACACGTAATAGAGTGATTTAGTCTACTTGACATAATAGGCATTACTAAAATGGAATAAGAATCCCCCATTATTAGTATTTATTGCAAAAATGTTAATAATTTCTATAGCCTCATAAAGAATATTAGGGTTACAGAAGTCAAAAGGTAATAAAAAATTATCACTTCAGCAATCAGCTGAACCAGACACAGCAATCTTAGCAACTAAACAATTAAATGGAAATTTGCTTGACTTTCAATAACTTTCATACGCGATCTGGACATACATTATATTTTATTTTCTCTTTCAATTATTAAATTTAAATTTGAAACATACATATTTTGAAATCTACCAAAATAATAATAAGAATTTTCAGCTACATACTTTGAAGGTGGTTGGCCGAGCTCCTCCTCCACCTATTTGTGGGGTTTGTCTTGATGTAATAAATATATTTTTTTCGATAGTGGGTGTGAAGTTTCTTTGTAAACGGATGAAATGATCAAAGTAGGTTTTTGTACTTCTATATATATGTGTATAATTGGCGTTTACACCCTTTTTGGGTGTTTGGCCGAGCTTCTGTTCCTATTTGTGGCGTACGTCTTGATGTTGTTTCACAAATGGAGGGACCTCCAGTTTTAAGGTGCAAATGGTTTTTTATGCGGAACTTTTTCATGGCAGAAAGACATTCGGACATGTGCAATTGCCTGGCGAGGGCGACCGCTATTAGAAAAAACTTCCTAGTCAGATTTGATGTTTCACGGCGATTCGAGCCTACGTTCTCTACGAATTCCGTAAGGGAGTCACGCACCAACCCGGCTACGACGGCCGGTTAGTGTACTTAGAAAGGTTATGTAAATTGATGTGGAAGTACGGAAGTTTCTGCGTTAATGTTTGTTTTTATCCTTTCAAAATTTTTCATTGCAAAGAGGTTGACAATATCTTATACAGTTTTCATAGATAAACCCGTGCCGATCTTCATTATGAACGCTCCAAGGAGCTTCAACGATTTGCCTGATTGTTTTGTTTTGGAAATACTGTTTGACATCAATGCAAGCCTTAGCACTTGATTGTAAATGAGGACCTTATTTTGAGTTGACATCTCAGAATTTCTGCCAATTAACCATTACAATTTTTGCATTTTTAAATTGAGTTCAACAACTCTTTCCACTTGAGCTTTGCATCCAAAGTCGTGCCTAAATACTTGGCACTATTGGCATATATAACTTATGCTGAAAGTACAGGCTTACATCTAAATTTCTTGTTAGTGAACTTCACTTTAGTTTCATTCAATTTTATTTCCAATTTTCGGTCCAGTTAGTCAATGGATTTCTGCAATTTCATGATAGATTCACTTTGAGTTGATCCAGTTAAGAAAAGCATCGTCAGCAAATGCGGCTACTCTGCACGTTTTCGATACCGGCAGGTCTGAAGTATACTTATAGAGTAAGTACTGTGTCAGTCCGAGTATAGTGCTTTGTTGTCCTCCGGCCGATATTTCTCCCATCCGTCCGTTTTAGCTTTACTCTGAACCACCTATTGGTTTTGTATGATTTCAGAATGCCAGTGAACTGCAATGTAAGTAGGGTTTTTATTTTATAAAGCTTTAATATAAATAATATTCACAACCACCAAATAAGTTAGTGCGATCTGGGTTTCACCAATTCATTTATTGAAATGAATATCTCCTTATTACACTACTCAACAAACTTTCAACTTTTCATTTTAACTAACGTCGCATTTTGTGATTATAATTCATCTGGTATTGACGCACAAATAATTATTATTATTATTCTTAGTTGCTAGATCAATAGAATGCGTACTTAATTTGTTTTGTGACAGCTCAGTTCCCAGAATAAAATCCAAGTCTAAAATCATGATCTTCTTACGAACCATCTCAACGACTTTTACTAATGTTTTGATTTAAACGTTAATGTTGTTGGCCAGGGGCCTTTGCATAAGGCACAAAAGTAATCAGTAAATCCCCTTTGTTCTTGTAAAAATTAGAAAGTGTCCCTAACTAACCCATTTTTTATGTCTGGACCTACGAAAAACTTGTTCTTGGATTTTCGCTTCACTAAGCTTGGGGATAGTTGTGTTTGAGATAGTAAAATGCCAACTAGATTTGGGTTTAGTGTTTCACAAAATCTTTTATTAACCCCCATTTAAAGGGCGGCAGCCGTAACCGAATGGGTTGGTGCGCGACTACTATACGGAATTCACAGAGAGAACGTAGGTTCGAATCTCGGTGAAAACACCAAAATTAAGAAAAACATTTTTCTAATAGCGGTCGCCCCTTGGCTGGCAATGACAAAACCTCCGAGTGTATTTCTGCCATGAAAAAGCTCCTCACAAAAATATCTACCGTTCGGAGTCGGCTTGAAACTGTAGGTCCCCCCATTTGTGGAACAGCATCAAGGCGCACACCACAAATACGAGGAGGAGCTCGGCCAAACACCCAAAAAGGGTGTACGTGCCAATTATATATATATATTTAAAGGACAGTCGCGCCAAAATAATTTAATGTGGAGTGGCGAGATGTAGCAAGCGACAGCATGGTTCGCTAACTCTTTCCATATTATTGGTGTACCAAATATTGTTATAATTAATTTTTTCCCTTGAACCAGCCATCAGAATTTATATAACACATTGAAAAACTCACTTTCAGAATCCCCGGCTTAACTTGACTTATTATATGAACGTCAAAACAAGCTAAATAATACTGACGATTAAGTCCAGAAGCAACTTTTCCCGATTTGGACATAAACTCGCCCCAAATATAACGAAATAAATCAAAACTGTTTAAACACGCTAGTAATATTTTATTTTTTCTTTTCAATATCTTCGGACCAGTATTTTGACAAATCAACGTAGGTAAACATTTTTTTATATTTTTTCTGTGATATACATATCTCCATTTCCTGATATGATACCAAAATAAAACCTATATATTTAGATATATATTGATATTTATTATTAATCGATATAGTCATGAAGCGTGTCAGATATTTTTTACTGCTGAGTAATCATTGACGAAGACTCGAACCAGCAAGGCTTGATACCTCCATATAAAGATTTTTTTCTGCCAATTGCAATATTTTTTCTCAATAACATGAACACTAATTTACTTGAACACATACAAACCTTTTTCTTGAGGTAATAGGCCTTACTTATTTCAGTGACCTCAACTGCATGCATACATATATTCACAATACGTCCTATACATACTACGTATAATGAATCATTAAACAAAATGTTTAATCTGTTGTTAAGTGACTATAACAGGCAACATAAACTATTTGATAAGAAATTTATTTAAATCCATCAAATTTATACGCCAAACAACAAATAACAACACTCTTTTATTGCTGTACACGAATTCATATAAAGTAAGGTTGCGTTATCATTATGGCTGTCGTTAATTCAATTTCATTCCCATTTTTATTACAATTTTAATTCTAAATGTTGATATTATTTCATAAACACAATATATTTTCATAAATAGTTTTTATTGCTAATTTTATAGTGTAAATGACAAGAATATTTTAATCGCAGCGACATATTCAACGAGCGCGTCGCAAGCAGCAAAATCAAACAGCCAAATAGATAACTGTAGGTGCTTGGTTAAGCAGCGAGTCAGTCCGTCAGCCAGTTAGTCAACCAAAATAGCGTAAGATATGCGAATTAAAAGTTACGCCCGATGCCACAACGAATCGTGCCATTCCATATATTGCACGCTCTTCAAAACAAACGTCGTGTGAGGCCCATGCCACTGTCATAGCCACACCCGCACTTATCCTCTTGATAGCGGCAGCAAAATACTGAAATAGTCACACGGAACCGCTGGTATATTTTAAAATTGCTCCGTACACTCGTCACATATACGCATTTACATATTTTTGGCTATTATCGAAATAATAATATTATAATAGTTTAAAAAAGTGACAGTTTTGTAGCAATTGTACAAGTCTTTGATAGTCAGCAATCGCCTTCGAAAGATTGCATTTTAAATGATATTTATAATGGCGCGTACTTGTGTATAAGTACATAACTACAAGCATATATAAATAGGTATCTATAGGTACATAATTATAAAGTACTCGTATGTATGTGTGCAGCTATTTGGGTAGCACGTTTTGCACAATGAAGCCTTCCAAAAATAGACGCATGCGTTGCCTAATGGATGTGCTGGAAATACAAATTTGTCAATAAAATAAAATAAAATTTCAACAAAAACTTTGATTAATGACTTTAAACTTGGGGAGTTAGAGAAGAGGAATACGAATATGAACAAAACTTATTGTAACTATTACCATATTTTTGTATGCCTATAGATATATAAAAATGGGCACTCAAATTACATGTAAAGTTGATACTTATCAAAAAAAAAAAAAAAATTAGTTGTTGAAAAAATCTCTTAACAGGTGTTTCGAAACTACTTTGATTTTATACATACTCGTACTTGCATTACGTATTATTTCCTTCGAGAATAATTTGATAAAACAGCGCACACGAAGAACTCATCTAGATTTTTTACTGGTAATCGTTTGCGAGATTTTTTACTGAAAGCTTCTCTTCAATTTTTAAAATAATGTTTGCCTAAATTGTCGAAAACAAAATATTGCTGAATTGGTTGTAAAAAAAGTTTGTTGACAAACTCACCGACGTAATTAACGTAAAAGCACTTGGTGTACGACTCTAATATTTGCCTCGTTCTTTACCGTCTTTTTAACAGCAATGCTTCGATTTTATTAAAACCAGCATTATTTTCTAAACTGCGGTAAATCTTTGTGTTTACTTGTTTAGCAACTTAAGAACTTAAGATCAATGATGTCCAACTACTTTTTGATTTACGGCGTGTTTGAGGCCTATTTTAATTTTGATATCTCTGTAAAACCAGCGCCAATTAGTTATTTTACAAATATGTTAAATCTTTCGAAATGATCATTGTAATATTTCACCGCATTGAACTATATTCCTCACCATGTTATCACATTCATTTAATTTTAAAAGATCTCCAACCGCATTGATTAGGTACAATCAACTCATTTGCGGTGTGCTTTAGTCTTTCACCTGGATTGAGCAGAGCATACTTAAATTCTTATTTGCAGAAATGGAATTTGTTTTACTTTCCCCACATTTTTCAATTATTTGATTAAAAAATAAATATTTTGCCTATTATTTACTAGAAAACTTTATTGACTGTAACAACAAACTAGACACACCATTTAAGTTACTTTCGTGATGAATTGACTTATTGAATCTACCTTAAACACTTGACATATTACGAAATGGTCGAACTATCAAAACAATACGGAAATAATCGTCCAAATGAGTCGCTTATTCAATGTTTGGAGAAAAACTGTCAAGAAACTGGTTCTGTCGAGGGTAGAAAAATGATTGAGAAACCAAAGCTATAGGTTCCGTTGAGATATGCAAGCCAGATTACAAAAATTTCCAGAAAGCACTGAAAAGTTTGAACTCAAAAGCACCTAAACGTTGATAAATAAAGTGGAGGGCTATAGATTAACATTTTCAAAGTGATAAAATATTAATTTTATATAAAATTTTCTTTCCTGCTAGAGTGATATCTCTTTTTATTAAAAATTCTTAAAATCAAAAGTGGTAAATTAAAAGTTAAGGTAAATGTATTACCAACGAAGAAGTAAGAAGTTTAAAGGATTTGACGAATACCTCATACCATGGAGCCAATTATTCATATTTGCAAACAGATAATAACCGCGAAATCCACAGCTTCGGAAACCGGGAAAATAATTCAGTTAGTTGACCCTTAGCCTCAAAATATCCATTTGGTTTTCGTTTTGGTCCATTTTGAACAAAACTGACACCCGTACTGTGGATAGTTTCTTGGTATTCAATTTTTGGTGAGTACTACTCCACACGTTTTGTTGATATGTTTACGTTTTTAGCAATCACGCCCTTTTTCACTATTCGATTTTGTATAACAATTTCATTCATGTTTTTTTTCTGAAAGCAACAAAGCAAACATCCGGGTAGTAGGGGAATACTTATAAAAGCTGTCCAAAACCAAACTGAGCTAAGCCAGGATAAACTGGAATGAAAAATTTACTATACACATGGAAACAACAATAGAATGCGCAACAGTGCAGTGTTACGGCCTTATCTCAGCCGGCGTCAGAAAGAAATTTACATAAGCCATATTTTATCATGTTTTGATTCTTACAAAAGGCTGCTATATTTGGATTTTATTCCAACTTGTACAGGTTTGTCGCACCATCTAGCACAGTTCATTGGCTGTGATTTTTTACTAGTCTAACGCACAGTGTATGTGACTTGACTGCCCAGCGGTTTGACGCTTATTATGAATGCAAGGAAGGTTAGGACGTTTGCACTGCGATAAGAATCTTTTAATAACAAATTCTTTGTTTATTTAGGAAAAACGCTTCGGTTGTTGGCTCTTTGGTTCGTGATGACTGGCATTGGTATCATTATTGTAGATGAAAAGCTCTATTCCAATATCCATAAGGAAGGGGGTTACTTTAATTTTGGCATATTTAGGAATACTTTTAGATTATTGTGCACGTAAGAAAAGTTCTCACTAAAAATTTAATAGAATTTTATCAATATTCTATTTTTATGGCAAAAGAATTGGGCGGAAGAAACCAAAAGTAGTGAATATTAAAATATTTTTTATTTAATTGAAACACGCGACAAGAGGCAAAAGCAGCTGGATGTTTATCAAGTACGAACAGTTCTTTATTATTATAATTTTTATGAAGAGATGTAGTACTCACATAAAATCGCTTAAGCGGTGATCGCGCTAATCAAGAAGATGATTTAGGAGTGTGAATTGAAAGATCTGTTGTACCCACTTCATGGGTTTCGACTAGCGTACTCAACATCCAGTACATGCTTCGCGGTTTGATCTGCCGCTCTACAGCGCCTGCAAGCTCTATTGGACTATACTCCCTGGCTAGTGAGATAGTCGTTTATAATATCAAGAAGAAGTGAATGTTTTACGACAACTACATACACACGCCGAGTTACATATACAAATTCTTTATATAACGTGGTGAATTAATTGCAAAGCTATGTCTATAGAAGATATAAGAAAATGTTAAAGTTGCAGTTCGGGAATGAATATACGAAAACTACCGAATATGGGATGTATAATAAAATATTTCAAAAGGATATAAAACAGGTGGCGCTAAAGTAATCATCCAATCAGAAAATGCTATAAATTTTGCGATTGGCCCCTAATGTTAGTTCTGTTTTGACGTTTGTGTAGTAAACACATGCGAAATACACGTTAATAAACAATGTTACGCTACACTGCTCCAGAACACGGAATATTGCTGACTATTTATTTGACCAATAATCGGTCGGTGACTTTGGCTCAACGTGAATTTCGTCGCAGATTTCCTCGCCGTCCAACGCCTACTGGTAAAACACTGCGACGTTTAGCCGCTAGCCTCGAAGAGACTGGCACAACATGAGATGCTGCCAGGCGTGGCAGACCCCGGAGTAGCCGTTCTGCAGAGAATATTGCTGCTGTAGCCGAGGATGTCATGGAAGCGCCGTCGACATCGACCAGACGACGTGCCACGCAAATGGGTATCAGTCGACGGTCTTTACAGCGAATTTTGGTACAAGATTTGAAGATGTTTCCGTACAAAGTCCAGACGGTGCATCAGCTGTTAGCTGCTGACCGCCAATCGCGTCTAACATACGCTCAAGCCATCCTTAATCACCACCAAGAGGAAGATGATTTTTCATCAAAAATAATCATGAGTGATGAGGCCCATTTCCATCTTTGCGGGTACGTAAATAAGCAAAATTTACGCTTCTGGGGCACTGAAAATCCGCGTGTAACCCACGAAGAGCCATTACACCCGCTCAAAGTCACTGTATGGTGTGCTGTTTTCGCTGGAGGAGTCATCGGACCTTTTTTCTTCGAAGACGTCACGGGCCAAACGGTTACTGTGAATGGTGAGCGCTACAGAGCAATGATCAACGAGTTCTTTTTGCCGCAACTTGATGAATTGGGATTGGAAAACATGTGGTTCCAACAGGACGGTGCAACGGCACACATTGCACGTGCCACAACCGATATGCTGAAGGATGCATTTCCCGGGCGCCTAGTCTCCCGTTTGGCGATTTGCACTGGCCAGCAAGATCGCCTGATTTAACCGCTCCAGACTTCTTTTTGTGGGGCTTTTTGAAGTCGCGGGTTTATGTCAACAAGCCTCAGACTCTTGCTGCTCTTAAAGGCAATATTCGTCAAGAATGTGAGGACCTATCGCCGGAAGTTTTGGTCAAAGTGATGGAATATCCATAAAAAGGGCTGAAATGGCAATCAACTGTGGTGGCGGCCATTTACATGACATCATATTCTCGACTTGATGTAAAAAAAAATTAAAAGACCAAATAAAAGTAATCCACAAGAAGAATCAAAGTTCTTCTTTTTTTTTTAAATTACAGCCAAAAAACATTGCAAGGTTACTTCTGCGCCACCTTGTATATATACATGTCTTAGTAAACCACCTGTAGAAAGATATCCACGAAAGAAGGGACGATTATTGATTTTTTTTTTTAATTTGATAAAGTTTTGTAAAGTCATATTGTGACTTTTATAATAAAAGTTTCGACAAAGAAGTTATTTTCTCACTTTTATTCTAATTGGAAACAAAAATACCTACTGTTTAAATTGACTTTTATTTTTCCCAGCAAAAATAAAAGGTTTAGCTAAATAAAAGCAAATTCTTCAATTAAATTTAAGTAAATGTAGCAATCGATTCGATTTGGGTTGAGGATTTCTAAAATACTTAGTTATTATTAGGTAATTTTGACTTTTTTGGACTCAGACAAAATCTCGTTTCGTTTGAGTTGCAAATTGCAAATTTTCTTAAACACCTAAATATTTCGGATATCAGGTTTTTCAATGTCTCCCATATATTTTAAATGGCCATGATTCTAATAATCCATCTCGTGCGACCTTCTCTATAACAAAAAATATTAAATCAATCCGCATTATCTTTTTACCTTTCCACTCGTGTTAAGATTGAGGTTTAATTTGAAAGAAATTTCAGAAAAATAAAGTTTCTCTTTGAAAGCAGATATTCAGAGCTGACAACAGATAAAATCAAGCAACTGTTCATATTGACAGAATACATACGAAAGAAATAATTAATGGATCTTCATTATGAATCAAGTCGTAACTTGTTTTTGTCTTATTTGTAATGTCGGAAAGATCCAATCCCAAACAAATTATATGCATATTTTTTAAATATTGAAGGCAAGACGAATCGGTTGATACATTTACTTAAAAGACATTTTTGTTATTTAATCAATCCTTTTATATTTGACAAAAAAAATACAAGTATTGTAAATTTTAACAGTTTCTATTGAACCATTTTCGTAATAAAAAAAGATTCTTATAAAGGAGGTATCCTTCCTTTGTAATGGGATATGAAAGCTATAATATTTTGTCGTTGACTTCCAGGCAATGGAACTTATTCACAAAGGCATTTAATCTGTAATTGAAATTCTAGTCATTTCTTTGGCAGTGTGACACAAACTGTACTTACAATTATAAAATTATTCATATGAAAGAACACACAAAAAGACGAAAAGTGAGAAGGCAGCTAATTCAACCCAGTTGGGACTGCAAATAAATCTGAGCGATTTATTCTTGGGCGTCATCCGGTGGCGAAACCACTTGAAGTTTGTACCAATCGTGCTATGCACTTACTCAGGTGTGTCCGTCGTCAGTCAACTAACTACAATTCAATGTGGGCGGCAGTCACGCGAAACGTGACAAGACAAATGTATGCACTTTTCTTTTTTTACTCAGAGTACTTGTAGTACTGCAGTTATTGTTTTTGCAACCTTTTGCTTCATTTGAAAGTAAATTTACGGCAATTGTTTAAATTTCGACAACAATTTGAAACGCTCTTAGCTTGAAATAACATTTTCGCAGTTCGTACCTTGCCACTGCCATTAAAAGTGGGAAATATTTCAGTTGATAAGGAAGTAATAGAGCTCAACTGAAATTAGTTTAATTAAAATATAATTTTCGTGCATTTATCAATCAGTTAATAGCACCTGCTGAACAAAGAAAAGTATGAGCAGATTAAACACAGTAATGTGTTCCTGGGTCCCCTAGACATGTTTTCAATGCTGGTATCAAGTTGTTTTGTCGTGTTTGACGCTGCCTTTGTAAAACTAAATAAATAACTCAATGGTCAACTAGACTTAAGAAACGAAATTTTGAAGAGTTTATTATCATAATTTCTTTATTGGATTTGCGTGTGGTTCAAGTAGCTCCCAACTTCCGACAGCAAGAATTTTCTGGATAGTGACCAACTGTAAAAAAGTACACTCTAGTTATGCCACTCTTACATATGTGGTCCGCAACCTCTTTCTTTGGTCTGAGCCTAATCGAAAAAACCGGAAAACGCAATTAGAAAAAACTGTTTCTATCGATTGAATTTAATTTTTATTGATCATCAATTGTTCAAATTTCCGATCAAACTTTCATACTAGTATTATATGGAATTGTAATACAGAAGTTAAGTGCTGCTGCTAGATATGCATATTTCATTCTGAAATATCTATCAGGTGGGCGAAAGAGATAATTTGTACCCATATCGTTCATTTAACCTTCGTTTGTTTTACTTGTAGGAGTATAGGTCACCCTTTGACCAGAGCGGGTCAGTTGCTGGAGTAATGGTCAAAACACCGATCTCCATCGCTGCATTTGTGGGGAAGCGTATTCGCGGGCCGTACATCTTTATGAGTCAGTGTCCTCTGATGGCACCCGCTTCAGCCGTTTAGCGATTTAGATTTTCTTTAATCAAGCCTTTTTCCGATCTAACATATCACTCAGTATGTGAGTTCCCTGACCCACCTTCTACTTGTTCTTGCCAGCTATTCTTGTGAGCAGTTTCCAAGGATACACTATGCCACCCGTAGCATACATTATTGCAAGCTCATTCAAGGAACTCCAGTATTCAGCATTGTGATCCATATGCGTCCGCCACTATTTTATTACACATATCTTATTTAATGTTTTTCAGGTAAGATATCTTGAAAATGATAATTTTTAAGATAGGACCTTTTGAAACAAGAATCCAGACAATTAAATATTATTAGAATATTGTCAATCGTAAGTTATATTTATCTAAGACTGATATTTAAACAGTTAGAAAATTATAAAATCAGATTAGGATATAGAATAAGGTAAGCATATTTATGTATGTCCTTAACCTAAAACTAATTTTCTTACCGTTTTTTTGGATATGTTAGTGGAAGCGAGTTTTAGCAGTATTTTGTCTTATTCCTTCAACTCTTTGATTTCGTTTAAGCAACGTTCTTTGAATTTCTTGCCAAATGATGTAAACATTCTGCGATCATCTCTTTCGCTTTTAAGAAAATCTCTGTGTTCGAATGGGAAATATCAAAGAGATTATCTAGCTTTGATTTAATTATATATTTTCTTTTGTATTACAATTTACTTAATACTTGCCTATAACACAATATAAAAATTCAATATTTTTCAAATTGATGGGTGGCAAAACCAAAAAAAAAAAATGTTTGGCGTCTCCAGGTTAAAATTATCGGATGTCGGCGCATCTTAATAAAGGAAATAGGGTATGAAACTTATGTGAGTATGGTCTGAGAAAGAGTGATTGTTGTATCGCCAGTATCTTGTAGTGTTCAAGAAGCTATTCGAGATCAGCGTGTGGTGGAAGACCTATTCTCTGTTAGATGTGGTAAAAGTAAGGACTATGAATAAGTTCGTGCGGTTTTTTTTCGAAATTTGAAACTTTATTGACGTAAAATGGTTACAAATTTAATATTCAAAATATTGTCCATCGCTTACTACTACTTTTTCCCATCTTTCTGGCAATTCACGGATTCCCTTTGTGAAAAATTCGGTCGGTTTTGCCGCAATCCACGAATCGATCCATTTTTTGACTTCATCGTAATTACGGAAGTGCTGGTCAGCCAGGCCATGTTGCATCGATCGGAAGAGATAGTAATCGGATGGCGCAAGGTCTGGACTATACAGCGGGTGGGGTAGGACATCCCATTTGAGCGTTTCTAAGTATGTTTTGACCACTTGTGCAACATGTGGCCGAGCATTGTCATGTTGCAAAATAACTTTGTCGTGTCTATCGGCGTATTGCGGCCGTTTTTCTCGCAGTGCTCGGCTCAAACGCATCAATTGTCGTCGGTAGACATCCCCCGTAATCGTTTCATTCGGTTTCAGTAGCTCATAATACACAACACCCAGCTGGTCCCACCAGATACACAGCATAACCTTCAGGCCATGAATATTCTGCGCCGACGTCGATGTTGAAGCATGGCCAGGGTATCCATACGTTGCCCGACGTTTTGGATTGTCGTAATGGACCCACTTTTCATCGCCAGTCACAATTCGATGCAAAAAACCCTTTCTTTTGTGCCGTTGAAGCAGTTGTTCGCATGCCATAAAACGGCGTTCAACGTCTCTTGGCTTCAATTCATACGGCACCCAATGGCCTACCTTTCGGATCATTCCCATGGCTTTTAAACGTTTGGAAATGGTTGATTGATCAACTCCCAAAGTTTTTGCAACCTCTTCTTGCGTTTGAGCCAGATCTTGATCGAGCAATTCCTCCAATTCGGTATCCATGAACTTTGGCGGCGCACCCTCGCGTTCTTCGTCTTCCAAGCCAAAATCACCACTTTTAAAGCGTGCAAACCACTTCTGGCACGTTCGCTCAGATAGAGCATGCTCACCATAAACTTCCACCAAGATACGATGACTTTCGGCTGCTTTTTTCTTCATATTAAAATAATGAAGAAGAATTCCCCGCAAAAACACATTATTTGGCACGAAATTCGACATTTTCAAGTGTGGTAAAAATATTGTTGTTTACGCTTCAAATAAAAAACTTATACTGACGTTTGTGCCTTACGACAGTAGCTCTCCAATGAATGTTTGGAAATGTGGATCGATGGAATAATAATCAAGTTACGCCATCTGTTGTAAAACCGCACGAACTTATAAATAGACCTATTAGTTTTTCCCCCGGAGTCGCTCTTAGCCAGATTATTTAATAAATTTAAATAAAGTAGAGATTCGACTTGGTGGTTGGCGCCATTGGAGTTCCATAGTATATGGCATCGTCCATCGGGAAGCTTTCCGTGCTTGCCTTCTTCTCCACATCCGGTAAATCTAGGATGATTTTCTCTTGAGCGCCATGCTGATGCACACAGTATATATATTAGGGCGGGTCGATTTAAAAATCGCTCATTGCTCTGTGAAAATCGTATTCTAGGGATCAAAATAAGAAACTTTGCCGAAGGAACCATACCTCTAAAACGAATTCTGATGTCCCCCAATTTGCCTCCCCACAAATCGACCCGGCCTAATATTACATATATATATATAATGGCGCTTACACCGTTTTTGGGTATGTGGCCAAGCTCATCCTCCTTCATGGTTCTTTGTTCACGTTAAATCTTAGCTGCTTATGCTTTCCTTGTTTGGCCATTTCCTTTTGTAAAAGTTTGTCTCTTCTACTCAGAACCGGAGAGTTGATCTTTGGTTACATTTGTTTACTATTTTGTCTGGGTGTGATATGGAGTAAGCTTGTTCAGTAGAGGATTGCCTTTCTTTAGCTTCTGGATACTTCCTCTGATGAACCATTAGCTTCATGTTAAGAGCTTAGGAGGCTCTCCCAATCAAGACCATACCCAAAGAAGAAGCTAGTTTTTCAGCATCTGCAGCAGCAACGACAAAATCTCATGCAGCAATAAGACCAACAGTTCTCTCGGAAGTAGATTGGTATTCAGGATACATGTTCAAATGTAGTTAATTCAATACCCTCCGTGTCTATTCGCGGAGTATTTAGTGAAAACACTAAGCACTAAAGGCCTAAGCACTAAAGGCACATTAAACTTCTTTCCAATATGTAGATCCGTTAGCAGGTATATGCCACGAGAATAAGGATCAACAACTAAAGTAAGTGATCAAACATTGACTACGGTCCTACTAAGATCCTAACTGGCATTTCGGAGCTTTCCAGACTGGTGGACTACGCACTCCCACTTATAATTTCTATTACATAGTTCACGGCTTTGCAATTCTAGTGGGAGCGGAATGATGAAAGACTGGGCGAGTCCATCCATGAATACTCAGATCTCTCACATATCGAGTGTATGGTGGCCGGAGGTGTATGTTCCGAACATATAGGAATCTTATTCGGTTTTCCGACTACTGCAGTGTCTCTCAGACAGAACTAATAGCAATACTAAAAGCCGTAACACTGACATAGCATGATGCGGTGCCTGGAGATGATATCTACATTTTCACTGATGACCAAACGGCGATAAAGCCCCTCACAAAGCAGTCGACAACTCGCAATGGTAAAAGCATAGAATCTCTGCTAAGCAAAACACTCATAGCCCTTTATATATTATACATGATTTCCGTTATAACGCCATTTGAAAAGCTTACACTGGTCTTAGGAGAGACAAGGACAAGTTCCCCACGCGAATTTACGATTGGCTACGAGCCGCTACAATCTAACCTAAGGGCCTGCAGAGGGTTTTAGTGGTAATTTGATTAATTTACTTTACAAGCCATATTTTCTTATTAAACTTTTTTCATTTCACTTTCATAAATTAATTCAAATAACATCAAATGTATTCGGTTCAAAAATGTTGATTTACATCAATTGCATCTATACCTATGTACTGCAATAATACATATATAATATATATTGTAGTATTTCGTTAGAAAGTTACAGCGTACACTCATAACACGAAAACTTCTTAACACAAAGTAATGTGTGAACTAGTAGTAGTATTTATTGCAAATAAAAGTAAAATATACAAAATTTGAAATTTACTTTTTGTAATATTAAGAAAAAATAAATATTTACAATAATTTAACGATAATGGCATGTGCCGTCTGTTGATGTATGAACTATTCTCAACTAATTTGGTTGCTGGATGAACTGGGGTAATATTGGAAAATAATTTCGAAAAAAATAACTCGAAAAATCTTAACATTTGGCTCGAATGTAAATTCAAATTTCAGTATTTTCAAAAAACCTAGTTTAATTTTTGCTTAAAACTTCTCTGATTAAAATTTCATTTGATTTTTAGATTTCAGATGATTTTGACCCGCAATATGGTGGTACCCCATTTATTGTTTCTTTTTCTTTTTTTGTTTTTTTTTTTTTTGTGTTTGTTGCAAGAGAAGATGTGCTTACTTATATCTTAAGGTTGACAATTTCTAAACATTGTGTTTTCTGACGAGAAAATTTTTCAGATTAAGCAATTCGTAAACTCCCAAAACGATAGTGTTTATTTGACCGATCGTTTATACGAGAATTTGAGTCATCGATTGGCCACCAGGAGGCATTTAGTGACATTACCTGCCACAGGTAATGGTTTGGGCCGCTGTAACCGCATATGAGCGCTCTCCAATCGTTTTCATCGAGCCTGGCGTCAAGGTAAATGCGAAATATTATCGAGAAATTATTCTGGAGGTTGCTTTGAAGCCGCGTGCAGACAAACATTTCGGTGGCAGACTATGGGCGTTTCAACAGGACTCGGGCAGCTTGCGACACGTTGCTGAACCGCCTCACGGCCATAGTCAAGACAAAAGGTGGTCATATCGAGCGAAAGTAAATTAATTCTAAATTTTGTTTTATTTTCACGAATTTTTCACTTTGAATTTAATAAAAGTAATTTTCCAAACTAAATTTATGACCTTTTTAATTGGTTACACTTCGAGTGCCGGACCCTGTATTCCAACCTTTAAGACTTTCTTCCTAACTATGTAAATGTATTCCTAAGTACTTTTGTATTAAATTATTTTACATTTTTGTTGTTACCGTTCCAGGCAAATTGCTTGCCAACAGAGCAGCACTAATTTTTATACCGCAAACATTCTATCAAAACATTGCTACAGTCCAGAAAGTAACCTCTGCCATACGCTTTAATACGAGTATTTGCGTATGGCGTAGTAAAAGTGAAAAAAATTGCAGAAAACAAAGCCCATAAACAACAAAATACACTTGGACTTTAGAAAATGGAAAGCTGAAATTATTAAAAAACGTTTGCACAAGAGTACCTTAGAAAAAGAGGCAAAGGGATATTCATGGCGGGTATTGGTGGTGGCATGTTGACAATGTGTGGCAACAGAGCTCTGCGTATTAATGCGCGACAAAGAGTTGACGCTGTGCGGTCAGTTCTCGCTTTTTTCCAAATGTGTGTACGCGACAATTTGCTACTATGCTGGTTTGCAACTTTTCCATTTTCTCGGTAAAGGCGCAGTTTTCAACTCCTTTAGCATCTGTTTTTTATTTCTTTGTTTATTTGTAAAGAATACTTCTCAGTTGGACAGTTTAACCCTTCACAGTAGCACTGCACATGAGCGGACAATCTGTTTGCCACGTTATTAGAAGCGGTGTGAGAAATTTCATTTCTACTTACATACATGGCTTCAAATTTAATATTTTTTTCGTTTGCATAAATAGAGGGAGAGAAAAGTGAGAAGTAAAAAATATTCTTGTTTATGATACTAGAAAAACCAGAACATTTATTCGACTTGTTCAATTCCTACCATCCAAGAATCCATTGATAATATTTTAAATTATCAGTTGGTTGTTATATCCGCCATCATTTAAATTAAGCAAAAAAAGAAACAAAAATACAGTATATAAACTTTGCGATCTCCAAAATTTAAGCGACTGAGCGCAATTTAGCAAACCGAAAAAAAGGGTTGAAGCGGTGCAGAATGCAACAGGCAACATTTGTGGCCAGTAAAATTACATTTTAATGTCCGCTAACAGCCATAAGTTCTCCGAGTTTATGAGACATTCTGGCGGTTGTCAATGCGTAGAAGGCTTTCTTGTGCTGCGGCTTGTTATTTCTGCGCTGCTTTTGCGGTGTAGTTATGCTAACTTCTTTTTCTCTGCCAGCAAAATGCATTTGTGACCATAAAAAATGTACGGTTTTGTATTTTGCAACAAAAAAATCACTCGTTTGGCAGCTGTTGGCCAAACCTTTAATACTCCAGAACTTGTGATTCTTATTAATGCTATATACATATTGCAATGTTTGCTGAAAAAAGACTAACTTTATAAAAATGCAGTTCAAACTACATAAACTCAGGTTTATACAATTCTTGCAAGTAAGAATGTCGCGTTCAGATACCCAAGTTCATTTGAAATTGAAAGCATAATTTTCGAGAATTGTTTTGTGTGAGTATGTAAGCAATGTTTATATTATTAATCATTAGAGAAAGCTTTCCACACATTTATGACAGTTATTTAATATCTACAATTAACACCTTTACTTTGTAACCCAAACTTCCATGAAACCGTTGCAGGAAATCGCGTCTTTGAGTACTTTACCTCTGTAAGGTGAGGATTAGGAATTATTAGGTTGTTGACGTCTAAGCCAGACAATTGTTCGAGCTAATGCCGCACCGCCTTTTTCGTTGAAATATTGACAGTTTACCAGCCAATTTCTCAAGCATTCGGAAAATTCGAATATTACTCCAATACACAAGAGAGAAAACAGAACCAGGATTTAGGTTATAAACTAATCTCTAAATTTCTACAATATCAACGCTTTTTAATTTAGCTATCAAGGCTAATAGGTTAAATTTAGGTCAAAAATGTAATTAGCCTTTTTCAACATAGATTCGAGCTGGTTAGTCTACCGTTACCAATCTAGCTGCACTTTCATAGTAGATACTGTATACAATTTGTTAGCTTGGTTGTCAAGTGGATACTATAAGGTGGTGGTCTGTTTGTTCACTGGAATTGTTAAGTTCTCAAGAGTCTTATATGAATCAGCTAGGGCGCCATTTGCAATAGTATACATCTTCCAATGTACGTACACAGATTTGTCCAAAGCACATGATAAGGTATATCACATAGCATTTTAATTGCAAAACTCCAGAAAATTGGATTTCACTTCACATGTGGCTTACTAAGGTACGATAGTAACCGATATTCTGTAGTTTTTGCGGATAAGGTCAAAAAAATCATTTTTTTTTTCGTTTTAAGCGATTCCTAATATATTTCAGAATATTCACATTTCATTTCATTTCATTTATTGCCCAAAATCATTTTAACATAGGAGTTTATAAAGTTATGATAAAATTAGATTATTTAGCATTATCCTAACATACATTTGTATTTATCTAGGAGTTTAAAACTTATTTTTCTTTTGATTATACAATAGGTTATCATTATTATTTGGAATGTCTTTGGCATAATTTTAAAACTTATTTATATTCTCCCAAAAAGGGCTTAAAAAGGAGATAACGTATATTAAACTTCTATAATTTATTTGGCTATAAATTGATCAATGTTATAAACTAAATTTTCATCGTTGAAGTTGGAAGTATTGTATCGCCTATGATAATATATTGCTTTACTATTTTTATGTAACATATTATTATTTTTTAGTATTTTTAAATATATTGGTGATAAATATTTTTCTGTTAGAGGTAATGATATTTCCCTTGCCTTTGACAGATATTTGTTTATCAGTTCATTTTCTATGAATGTCAGTTTATCAACAAATCTTACTGACGATTTCATTAAGAAAAGTCTATACGTGATATTTTACATTTTTCATACAAACTTTTATTAGAAACTCTTTTCCGAAAAGTACCACTTCTGTAAGGTTGGCGATTAAGACCGCTACAAATTCTTAAAACATATCGTTCAAATCGTCTGAGTCTCTCCATTTGGCTCGAAGAAATGTTGAGCCATATCGGATGAGCGTAAGATATGATTGGTCTAATTATTTGTTTGTAAATATTTATTTTAATGCAGTTCGATAGTCCACCCTGCCTTCTTAATAAATTACAATAGCTAAAGAACATTTTTTTTGCTTTTGTCAAAATGAAATCTATATGTCTTACAAAGGTGAATTTGCTATCCAAAATTATGCCCAAGTATTTGATTTGTTCTTTGTATTTTATGTTGAATCCATTTATTTTAATTTGTGGCTCATATTTACGAGCATTTGGATATAAGTTTTTACGTATTCCTTTAACAATAGTTGTTTCGCTTTTATTGAAGTTTAGTTTTAGCTTCCATTTGTGAAATTATGTATTTAATTCATTTAGCTATGAGTTAGCGGCTTCATTGGCTTTGGTTATGCGTTGGTGAGATCCCAATATAATTATATCATCTGCGTATATGAGCATTTTAATATCGCAATTATTAATTCCAGAACTTAATGGTGGGTCAGGGAAATCAGCTAAGAAGATGTTATAGAGAATTGGCCCCAACAAAGAACCTTGTGGCACACCTGAGCTAACGTCTCTTGTCAAAGAATTAAATATACCTTCATTAACATAAAATGATCGCTCTTTTAAATAACTATACAACATTATGCAAAGATTTTTTTCGAAGTTGAAATTCCTGTACATTTTAAATAAGATTCCTTCCACCCAAGCAGTATCGAATGCTTTTTCCAAATCTAGACTGACTAATATCGTCGCCTGTCGTCGATTTAAATTACTACAAATAAAATCAGAGAGTAAAGTTAGTGCGTGGCATGTTGAATGATATGGCCGGAACCCAAATTAATAGTCTTTTAAGACATGTCGCTCTTCAATATATTCACACAAAGTTACAAAGCCTAATTCTCAATATTTCCGTTAATACAAAGCCAAAGGTAGGCGAGCGTTAGGTAGTTACGCTGTGACCGGACAGCTATAGTACAAATTTTATCTTCTTTTCTCGACTTTTAATTTTTATGATTTCTTTGAATTGGCGTACATGAATGAAAAAAAACTAATGAACCTTTTGGAATGAATCATAGCTTGTTCCTTTTAGTATTAAATTCTCTTCTATTTGAACTAACAAAATAGATAAAAAAAAAATGTTCAAGATTTTTATACCAAGTTGAAGTGAATTTTTTTTTATAGAAAGGCATTTTTTTCTTTAAAACCTCCAAAAAGTTGAAATTTTGGAATTTCTCTCAGTTTTCTTAGTTCATATAGAATAAAAAATCATGATAATTAGAAATCCATTTGAATTTTTTGCTTTAGATAATAATTACGAGCTGTATCTTGTACTCCAGTTGGAAACTCCAGCGTTGCAGCGCTCTACTAATTTCTATGTTAAACATTTTTTTCAACTTATTTTAACCAGTACAAACATTTTTTGTACTTTTTAAATGTTCATTAAAAGATAGAAAAAACTTTGCAGTGCTAAATTAATTTTTTCCTAAAAAAAAATCGCAAAGAGATGCAATGTTTAGACCTCATAAACCAGGCTCCCCCCTTAAATGTGTAGTATATTTGGCTCGCAGCAAAAGCTCTATAACCTTTATATCGGCTGCTATGAATGTGGCTAACATTTATGGATGGCACAGTCCTAATGAGATACAAAATTTGCGAAACTAAATTTACATAACGAGTTAAATGTAAAATTTATCTGACTTAAAAAATGGAGCCTCGAAATTAATACAGATAAAACGTGGCAAGTAAACTACACAAACTTGACACCACAGTACTACGCATCACCGTCGATGCAAAATTAAACTTGCTGGAGCAAAGGAAACCCAAAATTAAATTAAAAACCATTTCACGCAATTTTACTGACTGCTTGGAACTCCGGTCAAATGAGCATTGCAAAATGTAACATTTATTGATCGAGCGACAATTGCATCGATCTGGAAACATGAGGTGTGCAACACTGCTGCAAAAAGAAATCTAAGCAAACTACAACGAGTCCGGTCTCCAGACTAAAATACTTAAGAACATGATTGATGCACCTGGCTACATACCTAATGCAGATATTCATCGCGATCTTGATCCCGATGCTTTTGACGAGACAAAACTAAACACAAACAGAAGACACATAAATACAACTATTGACGCACACAATTGATGACAAGACTCCCAAATAAAGAGAACTCTAACCAAAGTCGACATAACCATCAAATACCAAAAAATCTCGCAACTATATGTAGTTAATTGCCAACTTTCAACTATTTATATGTGTCATTGTTTTTTAGTCACTAGTTTTAAAGGCTATGCATATTTCTTCTAAATGAGCTTGAGGGCATTGGCTCATCAATATCACTCTCCTTCCATCTCTTTGTAATTAAATTACTTATTGCCTAATGACCAGCGTAATATTTTATGGAAGCAAATAAAAAAAAATAAAAATATTTGTGGTCGTACCACCACTGCTTTATTCTGCACTAAAGAAATACTGGGTTTGGGGGTTGTTTTTGTTTCCGAGTTGACACTCGTAAGCGTTACAGGGGCATGCTAAACGATTTTTGTGGCCGAGAATCGATGGCATGGACTTGGACGATCTTTGGTTTCAGCAGGATGGCGCGAGTGTTATATTAAGTCAACAAAAGTCTATTTCAATATTACTTATTTTTTTATTAATTTTATAATTTATGTGAGCTTTAATCTAAGTATTCGTATGTAAGGATTTAATAATACATAGACTTTAATAAGTTAAATAACAAACCGATTAAATCCCGGATGTTAGTAGAACTAAGATTCGGCAAAAAACTGAAGAAACACTGGCGTAAATGGAGTCGTAATATACTGGCTAGTATTCGACGCTTTGGATATCTTCGTCCTCATGGCAAAACCCATATATAGTATGTGTACTTATATGTAGCTATAACTTTCCGAAAACATTGTTTTTCGATTTTTTTCTTTTTCTTTGCAAATGACACTGTTTTAGAAATTTATATTTTTCTTAAGTGCGCTCGTTCATTCGTTCCTAATATATCTATATATATATATATATAATTCGTGCGTACACCCGTTTCGGGTGTTTGGCCGAGCTCCTCCTCCCATTTGTGGTGTGCGTCTTGATGTTGTTCCACAGCAATGAAGAGCTATTTCATGGCAGAAATACAAATGTTTTTCTTAATTTGGTGTTTCACTAAGATTCGAACCTACGTTTTCTTTGTGAATTCCGAGTGGTAGTCACGCACCAACCCATTCGGCTAGGCGGCCGCAAACTCCTCACATAACTCTACTTTAGACTGCGTAATCTTGCATTCTATCATTAGTAGTATGAGGGTGCCTTTTATATGTCGGGATTAGAGAAAAAAAAAACAAATTTTAATCATCGAAAATCACTTTATTGTTATTCAAAATATTCTCCATGAAGATCTATACACTTTTGCATGCGTTTGAGCCAATTACCGAAGCACTTTTGCCAATCTGAATGAGGTACCTCCAAAACATGCATTCTGAATGCCGCAACCGCTTCTTCAGGTGTCGAAAAACGTCGACCTCTCAGTTGTTTTGTTTACGGGAATAAAAAGAAGTCATTCGGTGCCAAGTCAGGACTATTCGGCGGATGACCCCATAATTGCAGTTGTTTGAGCCGATGTGTGAGAGCCCGCACTGCCCTGGTGAAGAGTAATCCGTCTTTGGCGATTGGTTTTCCTAATATATTGAAAGACAACTGGTAAGCAAATGGTTGTGTACCACTCAGAATTTACTGTTCTGCGTTGTTCTACTGGTACGGTTGCGACACGTCCAGTTTTTCCGAAAAAACAGGCGACCATTTGCTTGGAAGTGCTGGAACAACTTTTGTTGGATTTGGCTCATCTTGAAACACCCATACAGTCGACTGCTGTTTACTTTCGGGCTCATACGCGTAAATCCATGATTCATCACCTGTCACGATGTCATAGACGTGTTTCGAAGCCCGCGATCGTATTTTTTGAGCATTTTCTTCGACCAATCGACACGAGCCTTTTTTTGAGCGATTGACAAATTGTGTAGGACCCAACGCGAACAAATTTTTTTGACAGTCAAATGTTTATGCAATATTGAATGTATGCTGGTCCCATTAATGCCTAAGATTGTCTCAATCTCACGATAGGTCACATGACGATCTTGCAATATCATCAATGGTTTTCGGAACAACAACTGATTTTGGACGACCTTCACGAAATTCGTCTTGGAGTGAACTACGACACCGATTGAATTCACCATACCATCGATAAACACTGGTCCTTGGTGGAGCTTCATCGCCAAAAAATGAATTAAGTTAATCCATGCAATGTTGCTGAGTTAATCCACCACGAAAATGTTCACGATTTAATTCCATTTTTGGACCGAGATGAATCTTTAAGTTACTGTAAACAACACAAATAGCGCTGGTATTTCAAAACGTTCTGAGTACGTAAATGCCAGAAAATGTAAGACTTTGCGATACAGCTGTCAGTTGCCAGATTGCAACACCAGGGTTGCCAAATCCCGACATATAAAAAGCATCCCTCGTAGTAGTTGTAGTAGTAATAGTAGGAATTCTTTATGGTTAACAATTGGCTTGATTCATACATTAATTCATTTAATATATTAAAGTAAATAAAGAAATAAATAAAATAAAGAAGACAATAACGATGTTCTCTGTCAAAGCTCTTAATATAATTAATAATTGAACTCTGCTATAAGAAAATCTCTATACTGGCAGGCTGAGTATATGATATTTGGTTTCATGTTCTCCAATTTTGGCCATTTAGTATAGCGTAGTACAGCGTCGTTTAGTTTCTCTGCATTTAAGTAACTTTGTCTGATTTCCTTCAGTACAGGACACCTTCCTAAGAAGTGAGACATATCTTCTTCTTCGTTTGAGTTGCATAGCGTGCAAATTCTTACCGCGTTTCCATAGGCTATTGCATTCAGTTTTAACAAATCATATCTTGCTTTAAATATTGTTGTTATGTCAGCTAGCCGCATATCTTCTCTAAAGTATGATTCCCCTTTGATTATTCTAAGTGTTTATATATTAGTGTCGTGCTTGATAGTGTTTTTTGTTTTGCCAAGTTTAAGTTTTGTAGTTTAATGTTTGATAAAAGCTGGATGCAACGATCTTGCCAGTCCGTAACAGTTATATTTTCTTCAAGCTTTATGCCCAAATCCATACCTAAGTCATTGAGTTGTTCGAGCCAAAACACGTTTTTTCGAAATATGCACTGTGTAAGTTTGTGCGGGAATCTACTGCTGTTGTATTCATAGACAGATTTCCAAATGTTTTTCGTATGTAGTTCTAACGAATATAAGTAGCTATCTTGTACATTAGTTTCTACCGTTATTGCATAATTCGGAGTGACGTCAGGTAATTTGAAAATTCTTTTAATAAAATAACGCTGAAGTTTATTTACTTCTTCAAACAGCGTATAACCCCAGATGTGAGCTGTGTATGTTTGTATAGCACTGCACACAACTTGAAACAGCTCCCATTTTGCTTGATATGAAATGTATGGTTTAGCTAAGAAATTGCTCAATGTACAATTAATGCTAGCTTTTGCTGAATTATTTCTGGCTTGCACATGCTTAGCGAACGCCATTTTGAATGTGAGAATGACACCAAGGTATTTATATTCTGCTACCACTTTTATTTCCTCGCCTTTATACCACCATTTTTCTGCCTTGGCTAGTTGACCACCTTTTCTAAAGACCATCAACTCAGATTTCATTAAATTTACTTCCATGTTCCACTCAGCGCAATATACTTCTAGTTGTTTAATCATAGATTGCATGACAATAGGATTATCCGCCAAGAGAATAATATCATCAGTATATAGAAGAAGGCATATATTTATTCCATCAATCAGTAGACCACCTTTCAGACATAATGTGAAGAGTAAGGATGATAACGGACACCCTTGTTTCACCCATGTACTGGTTTCGAAGTAATCTGATACTTCCGTTCCTGTCCAAACTGCTGTTCTCGTGTTCGAGTATGTACATTTTCAATCAGGTTTGTTATTTTGTAGGATAATCCCATCTGTCGAAACTTATAAATTAATGGCCTCCTGGCTTACCTGTCGAAAGCCGCTTTGAAATGCATATGTATGAACTTTTTTGTTTTCATTGAACTTTGGTTGGTTGGTTTAAGGGTGACCCCGCATCGGAGTGCCACATAGACCGCAAGTTGGGTCCGTTGTGTTGCCCTAGAGCTCATTATGTTATATGATTTCCCCACCTAACCGAGTTTTTTATTGTAGATTTTGGTCAAAGATATTAATTCGTTTCGAGAATTTGATGAGAGATTCGATTTTCAGGTTCGAGAGTACTGAAAGATTGTCAATTGTTGGAGAGCCTAGAAGAGCGAGTCGACTTCTGGCTAGACCGGGACAACTGCACAGCAAATGTCTGCTCGATACTTCCTCATCTTCGTCCTCGCAGTATCTGCACAGGTCGTTTTGAGGAACCCCGAGCCGACGTGCGTGAGTGCCCAAAAAGCAGTGGCCGGTGATAAGAGATATTATATGCCTTAGTTCGTGTTTCGAAAGACTTATAAGGGTTTTTGTCTGTTTCAGATTGCAGGATGGCCAGATTTGTCTTGTCGTAACGCAAGTAGTTTCCACTCACCACCTCCGATCAGCAATGCTGTGAAATTCTCGATCAATGAGCAATTTACATGCTGAGAGCGGAATGTGGATTGTGGGTAAGTTACTAACTTGATTGCGCAGCTCCAGCTCTTGCGAGCTCATCAGCTTTCGAGTTACCTTCGAATCCACTGTGACCCGGTATCCAGATAACTTGGACAGAATTCTGAACACTTATCTCGTTAAGAGATAAGAGATAGGATCGAACCGCATCTGAGTGGGTATAAGAGGAGCTGAGTGCTCGAACGGCCGCTTGACTGTCGGTGAAAAAGCGGATATCCTTTAGTGATATTCTATTTTCTAAGAGAGTTTTCGCAGCATACCAGATAGCGCATACTTCCGCTTGGAATACGCTACAGTAGTCGGGTAATCTAAATGATAGATTGATGTTAGGGGAATTGGAAAAGATTCCAAATCCCACTTTGCCGTCTTGTTTTGAACCATCTGTATATATAATCAGAGGGCCATCGATTTCGGTTAGATTTGTCTTCCATTCTTCCCTAGTTGGGAGTGAACAGGAGAATAGCAAAGGTGGTGATGGAAGACTTACATGATAGTCTATGTCGGAAGAAATAACAGTGTTTCTGTTCAGTATGGCCGAATGGCCAAGATACTTATTCCATTTCGATATAGCATTCATGCGTGTCGCTGCTTTCGCTGCAATCGCTTTGCCAGCCAGATCGATAGGGAACAAGTGAAGCAACGAATTTAGAGCCTTAGTAGGTGTTGTACTTAAGCATCCTGTTATCAGGAGGCAGGCTGTTCTTTGGACTCGATCAATTGTGGCTACTCTACACCGTTTTTCGAGTGCTGTCCACCATACAACCACACCGTAGAAGAGTATCGGTTTGATGATCGAGGTATATATCCAATAAATGATCCGAGGTGAAAAACCCCAGGTTTTGCCAATAGCTTTCTTACAAGTATAAAGAGCAATGAAAGCTTTTTTACATCTGTTTTCAATGTTCAATTTCCAAATCAACTTCCTATCTAGAATAACTCCTAGCTGAATCAGATAGGAGTAATGATTCCCCTTTTAAAGTTATTGTTTGCAGTGGAGGAGATTGTTGTTTCCTATTGAAGAGAACAAGATCTGTCTTTGCTGGATTCGCATTTAGTCCACATTCGGTGCACCATTTTGACAGAATATTGATTGAGCGTTGCATGAGCTCAGTGAGGGTAGCATTGAACTTTAAATGTTAGTTTTTTCTAAAGCCGTTTGTAAGCCTTGCATTAATCAATCGCATTAAAACTTTTGCGATATAGTTCATAAAGGATATTCCCCGATAATTACTTGCTATCTTTGCTTTTCCTTTTTTTAAAGAATGGAGAACACATTCTATCATTATTGGGCTTATTACGAGCCGAAAAAAAGTATTGGGCTAAGATGTTTAGTATTTCAATAATAAGCATCTTCGCTTCGCCACTTTTCTTCTCGCTTGATGAGCAATTTGCATGTGAAATCACTATTTTCAATGCTGCCAAACTCTCTTTTCTGATATTAAGCAAGTTTCATAAGGCCGCGTTCATAAAGGGAAGCTCTTGCTCAAACTTTGGGAATTCTCTTTTGGTGGTGCCCGTTGTGTTCATAATCGGCAGCTCCGTTGCTTGCAGTTGCATAATTTTTAGTCTACAGACAACAACAAGATTGAGAAGAACGATAACCCAAAGTGTGTAGACAGAGAACCAGCATCACAAGAAACGAGTTAAAGCACCAAATATTTATCTGTACGAACGAGGTCTTGCTGAATAATACTCATCCTGTGATTTGAAGCATATTTAATTTTTGGCAGCTCTTTTCCAACGCTACCACAAATGCTTATTAGCTCCAGTTGCCTCCTCTATTCGCTATTCGCTAAAGTATT
Organism: Anastrepha ludens; assembly: GCF_028408465.1. NCBI lineage: Eukaryota > Metazoa > Arthropoda > Insecta > Diptera > Tephritidae > Anastrepha > Anastrepha ludens. The sequence goes on from NC_071498.1 coordinate 77,579,984, forward strand.
ATGAAAATGTATTTATGTATATTATTAAATATGTATTTATAAGTGTATTAACCATCAACATACTCATAATATTTGCATCTAATATTTGTGTTATGCTATATATTTGAGCTAGGCTCTTTATGTTGTATGCAAATATGTTTGTATGTGAAACGCATTCCCTTTTCGTTTCTAGGCAACTGTTGTTACTACTATACATAGATTATATGACCGCAAACGGCGCAAAAAACTGATGAGATTTTGAGAAAAATGCATCTTCTGCTTAATTGTCGGCGAGTTGAACGTTACGCTGAACATTAATTGCACACAAATACAATATTTTTCATAATTCCATACAAAGTGTGATTATTACTCTGCACTAAATCGCTTCCCACCAACAAACTCAGACTAAGTAGATCCCTTCAAACCGTCTGTGCTAAGCAACGGAGTGTGCCGGCTCGACTGCTTCACCAGTTCGGTAATATTTCATTTTGCAATGCAATTAAAATTTGTTTGATTACATTCCGCAGCAAAAACAAAGAATGCGAAACTTTAGCAAAACTCCAGCCACTGCCACAGGAAAAGGCTCAGGGCGTTTGAAGCGCCAAGATATCATTTGCACAATCTCAAGAAACGCAAATTTCGTACATTCCCTCACATACTCGAATTCGCATTAACATTGTATTCGCACGCGCTGGCTTTTTCAATCGCCGCTGTTCGTCTGGGGGAGATTCGCAAGTGGAGTAGAAGTGGATGGCAGTGATGCCTCAACTACAAATACAAACATAAGTGCAAGTAACAGTCATTGTTGTGGAGATTTTATGGCCGTTTGGTGCATTTTATGAGCACATTATGAAGCGCCGATACAAATACGCGCTATGCATTTACGCAGTTTACGCACGTACTATGTATGAAAATACATGTAAACTCGCATACATATATGTATATTTCTAGTCTGTACATGCCTGATTAAAAATAAACGAACATGTTTTCACTACACTGACGGTAATATGCATACACATGCACGCATATATTCGGATAAGAGCAATCCAGTAACGCGGGAGTACGCAATTATTACTAATTATATCTCCTATCACCAGTACCAGTCGTCAAATGAAAACAATTACAAAAGCTAAGACATGTAAATGCATTGAATGGAAGAGTGAGTAACTATGTTAGTCTCTTTTAGGCCTCATTTGAGGTGGCGTTCTGAGTGTAGGATTTCATTGATGTTGTGTGTTACAAACCATTCAAGCTTAGAGAACAACAGTTATTGACTCCTGCGCAGGTTTGAATTGCCTTTATTTAAGCAACTGAGTAAGTGGATCCTTATTTTAGGAAAAGGTCTCTCTTGATATGTTAGTTTTAAATGGAACTGTATTAGGTGGGAAAGGTTTGTTACCAAAAACGCTTACTATCGTCGTACACCTTCTTTTGATTTACTGGTATAGGCGTCATGCATCTATGCATCTAAAGAAAAGAAAACAGGCTGTGTAATTATGACTTTGAAACAACTTTAATGTTTGAATTCTGTCCGTTTAAAACCATGAACCGCAAGCCCAAGTTTGTTGTTTAAAGGCAAAAGCAAATTTCAACTCATTCAAAATAATAATCAAATACAAATATTTGCGTGTGTCTTGCCGTTGTTCTGCAAATAGAAGTTGTTGTATGCTGTATGCGACCTCCGAATGGCAATAACTTTTCTATAAGAAAGTTTCCAATTGCAGAAATTCAGTTGGAGATTTGCCACAAACAAATTAAATTGTTTAATCTTAAAGCCGACCACTATCACATGAAAAGGCAAGTGGAAGCTAGGTGGACTAACCTGACCACATGCAAAACAGCAAAAGTCATATGTAGAACTAACGACAAAAAACTGACTCAATTCGTACTTACGCTCTCGCGAAAGGAATGCAGAACTATCATAGGTATGCTAACAGGTCACAATCTATTGGCTGCACATGCGTACAAGATAGGGATTGCTAACACGGACAAATGCAGCGAGGATGTTGAGGAGACTTTAGAACATCTTCTGTGCGTTTGTCCGGCATTATTAAAAACACGACTAAGATGCCTGGGAGCCCCACTGTTTGAGGGTCTGGAAGACGTCTCAAAAGCGAAGCTCCCATCCCTACTTAGATTCGCCAAAAGCGCTGACATCCTACATGATGTCTACTTTAGGTATTCATTGAGGTCGGTCTCCATCTGGTATCGCTAGGGACCAAAAGGTCTATGCAAATCTGTGAACCTTAGCTTCTTCCACAAGTCTTCTCTATGCATCTCGGCCCATAGCGATACAACGGTAGTTGGCCACTCCTGTGCTTCTTAGATCGTTCTCAAGTTACAACGTTTTCCCCTAGTAGGGATTCCTCTAGCCAATATCCTTAATTGCTTAATTGTATCCGCTTTCAATGTCCATGTTTCGCATCCATACGTTGCCACGGGTCGAATCAGTGTTTTGTATATAATATTTTGATTTTGTTTTCCTACTTAAGAGCTTGCTTTTTAACAGATTAATTTGGACAAAGCATATTTTGTTTGTATCATCTGTTCGACTGAGGTACATGTTTTTTTGTTTTCGTTGATCTTTAATCCACTTAAAATACTTGTACTTCTCTGAGAACATGACGAGCGACGAGCAGGTCATCAGCAAAGCCACATATTTGCGAAGCTTTGTTGAATATATTCTCTGATGGATCAACATCTTTAATTATATAATCAGGATTCAACTGTGAATAAATCAGACGCGTTGCCTTGTAGCAAGGGCTAGACTTACTAGCAAAGCCAATTTTTCGAGATTCCTTGCATGCGAATTTCATTAAAATTTATTAATTTTTGCTCGATTTATCGTCAGCATCGACGAAAGGACGAAAAGACTTGGCTAAATAGACTCTTTCCATCATTTTGAGTCTTTTGGCAAAAATGAAATAAGTAAATAAATATCTATCTCGATGCTTTGGTGCTGTTACAGCCAACCGTTACATGCAAATTAGAATACCCTTATGCGCAAGTGCGCGCATTAGGCCGGGTCGATTTGTGGGGAGACAAAAAAATCGCCCATTGCTTTGAGAAAATCATATTCTAGGGATCAAAATAAGAAACTTTGCCGAAGGAACCATACCTCTAAAACGAATTCTGATGTCCCCCAATTTGGGTCGAACTTTCTTCTTTCTTTTCTCATGTAAAGGCCAAAAATGGTGATATTTTGAAATGATTGTATGGGGAACCCCCCAGGGGAGTTCCAGGGGGTGTGCCACAGGCATGGGTGGATGGGCCGTTCAAAGTTAGTGGGGGTCGGTCATACATTTGGACTCGATTGGAGCACTCTAAATGGGTCAAAGTGGGAGTTTTCGTTCGACCCAAATTGGGGAACATCAGAATTCGGGGACATCAGGTATAAGTTTCTTATTTTGATCCCTAGAATACGATTTTCACAGAGCAATGAGCGATTTTTAAATCGACCCGCCCTAGCGCGCATATATATTGTAAAAATGTTTGATACTTAAGTTCCGAAGTACTTCCCGCCGTTTGCCCTTACCTTTTCTCATCTTTCGCATAGTTCACGAATTTCGCACTGGAGAACTTCTTGTCTTTTGATGCAATCCCTAAATTGATTCATTTCTTGACTCTTCATAAGAGTGAAAATTCTGATCAGTCAGATCATGTGCCTTCGATCGGAGCAAATAAAAGTTGTAAGATGAAATTTGGCATAATTATGTACCGGATGGTGCAGCAAGTTAAGCACTACCTCACTATATTCTGTCTAATTTGACTAGAGGTTACCATCTCGCGAAAAATGGTATGAGCAAAATTGTGCACCTAATGCACCCCTGTTGCTGACCAGTTGTCGTTAATGGCAACTTAACAATTCCCATTATTTGAATATTCTCGATCTAAGTATGATATGTAGGTGAGCTACGCACAGTTCATGTATGTGCATACATATATAGAAATATGTGTGTATAATTCTAGTATTATATCTTTGTCTTTTTATTATATAATAAGAGTACTATAATATACTGCACGAGAAATGTTAGGGTGACAAACCACAGCAATAAAGAATATAAAATTCTGCATATAAATAGCGTTTTCAATAAAACGCCAAGGCAGAGTAAAGAATGCATATGAGTGAATTAGTTTAGCTCTCAACTTTTAATTTTATTTTTCGATTTGTGGTTGCGAGAAAAAATAAGCGCTGGGCTGTGACTAAAAATAATGTCTGGAGTTATGGCACTTCAGAGCTTAGGCATACACACCAGCCAAATGTCTTAAAAAGTTTTGAGGAAGATGCTTAAGGCTTACAAGTGGGCGTAATTTAGTTTTATGATTCAGACTATGCTTGAGGTAGATGATTTATTTCAAAAACCTTCTGTTTCCACCTGCTAACACACTCCACTGTTCTTCTAATGAATCCTAGCTGGCATTGCATATGAACGTGTCAGGATTTTAGTTGGAACCCACCTTGAGCTTGCGAAAAAAATGTGCAGTAATTTATGTAGCGTAGCTATTTTGAGCCAACATAAAACATTAAAGTGGTGTGTTTAGGCAAACGCATATGTGTTTGTTCTCACTTTTTCTTTCCCAATAAAGTTTCCCACCTCGCAGCACAACTGAAAATCAAATAAATCTCTCAAGCGACCATACAGTAATCATTAACACCTACTCAAAAAATGTGTGCATTGGCTAAATGAAGTCGTCAATGTTGGCTGGTGTCACTGGACGGTCATGCAATTTGTTACTGCTTCAAATTGTAGTTTTACGTGACCACAATTACATACACTGGCTACTAATTTATGCACTGTCACAGCCAAATAACAATAATTTCATTCAAAGAGTGTAAAGCGATTCCGCCTCAGACTGTTGCCCACTATAGGTATAAACCCAAAAGTGTTTGCAGACGGAAAATAGTTACCTACTTGTATAAATGGTTTCCTTATGATTGAGTGCAAAAATCGCGTTTGTGCACTGTTTTTTTTTATTAATTCTATGAAAACAGTTAAGGTGTAGTAGAAGTATGGGAGCTATATAAGTTCTATAGAGGAGTAAATATTTTTTCCATAATTTAGCCAATAAATACAAATCATAGTTTTTAAATACAAGAAAATTATTCTCTTACCCAAATATGGGGGTAGCTACATGAGAGCAACACATATTAGAATTTGAAAATCCCATAAAAAAATTTATATGTGTTTAAATGTCACATTTATTTCCACTAAGAAATTCGTATGCACTGTAACAAATCTTCATAAAAGATCCTTCGTTTTTCCTCTGTGATACCTTTTCCTTAACGAAATTTCTAGGAGACAGAGCATCAGTTTCGCAGCGTCTCTTGTAAATCTGTGTTTCTTAATTATCATTGCATTATTTTCAAATAGTATGCTGTGATTGAGCCGATAGCCAACGTCATGTGTTCAAAGCTCAATTTGAAAAATGAAAAAGTCTCAATTTTATTCCTTGACATCATCATTGTGTGACAATCCTGCATTTCCATTGGTAGTTATTGCTTCCATTAATATTCTATCAAAATAGGTCGACACTCTTCAGAGTGCGAAAAAAAACCATTTTATCAAATTTCATTGGTAAGTCAACTTTTATTGGTTAGAAAAAAATTGAAGATATTTTCCGTTTTGTAGAAGTGGATGTGGTTTCAGGGAGTTGAAAAATCAAAAATTTGTATTTGCTCCAATAACTTCAATACATAGGAATAATAAAGAAATATAAATTTTAACCTTTACATTCTTTTGCTTGTCTGTTTGAGTACTACAGCTATCTAGTTTACAAGTGTTAAATATGATTGACTTGGGACGCCATTTGCAAAAATTACACTGCGTTACAAAAACGAACTGTCCTATGAACCAAATATACTTTTTCGGAAAGAGGAGAAAAAATAAAAATACACGTGTATCGGCGATTTTCATGCACACGTCAGAATTTTTTTTTTATGTATAAAATATAGAGCTCGTAGTCCGCCTGTGTGAAAAACTTTGTTACGTTTGTGGCTTATTCGCACCAAGTAAAAAATTTTTAAATATTACGAAAACAGTGGTTAATTCGTTTCAGAAAGTATTCAAGACTGCTTATGTTCCTTACTTGTGGTATACTCCGGAAGTCGTGTGCGACTATTGCTATAGAAATTTATGCAAGTTTACTGATGGAAGGTCAACAATAAAGTACTCTGTACCAACAATTTGGCTACCACGTACGGAGCACTGCAGTGAACTGTGCTACTTTTGCGTAACTTTTACTCAAACGAAAGGGTACCAATACTTTCGCCGCAATAAAATTCGCTACGCTAATGTAGAATCGGTTATTCCAGCGGTTCTGTACTCACCAGAAGAACGTATAGCGGCTTCAATGGAGATTTTTGATGATGTTCCCGAATTAAGGGATGGAGAACCAACAGTAGCACCAACATTGCTATCAACATTTCTTGCATCGAATGTGAGATGCGGGGAACCAGAAGTATCGGAATTTGTACCAACACCCAGTGAACTTGGGACTGCAGTGCCGCATTTAGTAACGCAAGCCGACTTCAATGACCTTGTACGAGAAGGAAATTTGTCAAAGAGAACAGCCGAACTCTTTGCATCACGCTTTAAGCAATGGAATATAGTGACGGCTGATTTTAAAATAACAGCCGCTCGTGATCGACGTAACAGTATTCCATATGACGAATTTTTAAAATTGCACGAAGATCGGGAAAAAAACCTGACACAAATGCTTACACACGCAAAAATAAAAGGCCTAAGTTTCTTTAAAAGCATTAAAATTTTTAATGTAACAATTTTTAATTTTAATATAATTTTTTTCCCCCCTTTATTTTATACATCTGTCCATTGACATTAAGTATGTTGTTTAACAATTTGGCCAGGATTTACATACATCGCTTAATGACCAGTGCCAAAGCGATCAAAATTAAAATAAACGAAATAATACTATATACAATTAAATAATATTCAATACAAGTTTTACTCTACATAATTACAATTTTACAAAACTTTAACAGCAATTTAACCCCTTTGCACATTTATTATTTTCTAATATAATATTGATTCAATTGAAGCGTATTAAACAAAAAGAAACAAATATAACTCAATTATTATGATTGACTTGTGAGAAAGCATCCAGTGACGCAAATGTTCCGATGAGAACACCTGATAAGGCAGGAAGATCATGCGTGAATAACAGGTATTATATGGGACCTAGGACGAAGCCTTTAGGCACACTTGTTTATAATATTTGGGCGTTGGAATGCGTCAAAATATTTCTTTTGAAACGATTTAGAAATCCTCTTGGTTTTGTAGTTGCCTGATCGAGACACATGAGCATCCGTAAAAGTGGCCAATAATTAATTAATTATTAAATTCATTGAATCACCCATGTGATGATTTAATATTTTTGTCCAAGTAGTAGTTTACAAATATACTCGTACTCTACTACTGACCCATATTTCGCGTTACATGTTGTCTCTCTTCGATTTCATAAAAACTCATTGTAAATATAGGCATATAGAAATAGGTATATGTAAGATGGAAACAGTGCTTGTCAAAAACAAGAATATATTGTACTTACATAGATCTGATTCATAATGTATTCATTTTTTTGTTTTTTGAATTTGAAAATTTAGTGACGTCAGTACAGTACAGAAAATACACAAAGCTTTGTTTACAAGTTACTTGATTGTGAACATTCTGTTATGTTGGGATTTTAATATTTGTGATTTTTAAATATAAGAAATAATTGAAATGAAGTTGGGCGTGTTAAATTGTAGAAGCTTGAATGATAATAAACCTTCAAATGCATGAAAAGCGAAAATTTCATGTCGAAGACGCCGTGGCAAGAAAATTTGTGTGTGTGTGTATACTCGTACATATATATACATATTAGGGCGGGCCGATTTTAAAATCGCTCATTGCTCTGTGAAAATCGTATTCTAGGGATCAAAATAAGAAACTTTGCCGAAGGAACCATACCTGATGTCCCCGAATTCTGATGTCCCCCAATTTGGGTCGAACGAAAAATCCCACTTTGACCCATTTAGAGTGCTCCAATCGAGTCCAAATGTATGACCGACCTCACTAACTTTGGACGACCGATTCACCCATGCCAGTGGCACACCCCCTGGAACTCCCCTGGGGGGCTTCCCATACAATCATTTCAAAATATCACCATTTTTGGCCTTTAGATGAGAAAAGAAACTAAAAAGTTCGACCCAAATTGGGGGACATCAGAATTCGTTTTAGAGGTATGGTTCCTTCGGCAAAGTTTCTTATTTTGATCCCTAGAATATGATTTTCACAGAGCAATGGGCGATTTTTTTGCCTCCCCACAAATCGACCCGGCCTAATACATATATATAATTTCTTGTGTTGGACGGCTCCCACTTGATATAGGTTTTTTTTTCTTTTTCTTTTTACTTGTTTATTTTCTGTAGTGACGACACGGTCCATGGAAAGGCGCAATATTGTATGCTATTATTTTTGGATGTAATTTGTGCCTGTGAGAAAACGGAATGTACCCAAAAATCTGGCAAACGCTTGACATTTTGTTTGCAAGATTTTACATCTACGAAAGGATTGAGAAATATACTCAACTATAGATATATAACATATGTTTATATATATGTATATTTTCAATTATATTAGGAAACGATTGAAATTAAAAAAAAGTGTTTTGGTCTCTTCAAGCAAGTTCTCCTTAAAATATTTTATTTTAGAAGAGTTTTGCATAAAATCAACGAATATTTGTTATCATTCGGTTTTTTGTATAGCTTATTTGTAATGCTGTAAATAAATTGGAAGGACTTGGCTTCACTTGGTGTTTCCAACTGGCGCCGGTTAGCACGAAAGAAACGACTGGCGCGCTTTGTTAAACTCGGCCAAAGTCGCGAGAAAGAAGAAGGGAAATAAATTGGAATATTCAGCACCTCTTCAAGGCTATTTACCATAGACTTTTTTGTCCAAATGTGCCCGAACAAGTTTTTGCAATTAAAAATTAATTGAAACTAATTTTACCTCAATGATAGCAATTTGAAGTTCCAATTCTTCAAATTCAATCCAAAAAGAATTTCAATATTACGCCTTCGGATGTAAAAGGATTACAACCCAATTTGTTCGCAGATTTTTACAGCTCTGTTTGATACCTTCTTTTCCAAGTTGGTAAAAGAGGATGAACTCCACAACCACCATCATTACTGTGAGGTAATACCTTTTTTGGCAGTTCCGCGGGGAGAGCGACAGAATGTGAAGTGATATTTGGAACGTACGTGTAGCCATGAGGTTACAAGTCGTGCATACTGCTATGCTGGTATGAAAGTACTCATGAGAGTTTCCTCTTCACGGGCGTCATACCGAAAAAAGGCCGTTTTAGATGCGTATGCTTTCTGGACTTGTCTTTTATGGTTCAAATAGTATCATCGCTGTATGTCAGATGTCTATGTATGTCGTAATATAATATCGTAAGAAAAAAGAGTTTGGAAAATGTTGATTATAATTATCTTTAATTCCACGTACGCAGTATTTTGATTTGAAAACGTACTGTCTTTTGCCCATCTGGCGATGCTGATTCTTTCACAATTGAATTTCGCAAAGCATCCGCATTCGCCGAACATGTACAATATATACAATATATATGTATATCGTGGAGTTAAGACACAGAATTTGCCTTCGTTAGAATTCTCTATGAAAAATTACATAAAAAAGATAACAGTATATAATTTTTAACAACGAGTTCATAGGCTGGCAAAAGTCTTTTTACAACTCATTTTAATTCAATCTAAGAGCTTCAATCCCGATGCACGTAAACCTTTTATTATGAAATACATTGCTTTTAATTGGATGAATTCATTTTGCTTGAGCTTAAGTAAGCTCCAAATAATGTGAAAATAAATCAAGTTATCTTTCTATGAGACAAAGGTGAGAGTTAGGTATTGAAATTTGGTTCGCAAATCTCCCATTTTGGTAACTTTATAAAGGGTTTTCCAATAAAAGGTGTTATCTATCGCTATCGAGAGATGATTAACGATTTTTTATGGCCGGAATTGGTTGGTATTGATCCAGACAACGTTTTTCTCCAACAAGACGGCGCTACGTGCCACACAAGTAACGAGACCATTGATCTTTTACGAGAAAAGTTTCCGGACCGTGTTATCTCTCGAAGAGGTGATCACAATTGGCCACCGAGATCTTGTGATTTAACACCTTGCGACGATTTTCTTTTGAGTCACGTGAAAGAGAAGGTCTACGCCAACAGCCCAGGGTCGATTCAAGACCTCAAAGATGGAATTGGTGAAGATATCTAGGACATAGGGCAGCCACTTTGCAATTCGGTTATGGAAAATTTCTTGAAAAGGATATTGTCCTGTAACCGTGATTGTGGTGGTCATTAGCCTGATGTTATTTTCCACTTTAAAAAGGAAGGCTTTATAATGAAATAAACATCCGATCAAATAGCGTTTTTCTTTGAATATCAAAATTACACCTCTTATTGGAAAACCCTTTATTATAAAGATTAATCGACTTCGGCGCGTGTACCTACCAAAAATTTTCGATTATACCTATATAAATTACCCAATGTTATACACCATCCCGTATAAAGGGCATATTTTTTACCTACTGAGAGAAGAGCGCAGAGCACTGTGAATATGTATCTATCTTAATCTGGCATACGTATTTCTTAATATTTACATTTAAAGTAGGCAGCTGATTTTGTCAAGGGATAAAATTTGTTTCCTTTGCCTTCGTTAAGTGTGGCAGTTTTAGAATGGAATACAAAATTTTCTCGCCGTCTTAAAATTATATTAGAATCGAATACGAGAAAAGCAGGGGGCTATGTAAAGGCAACATTTTTGGGAGAAACTAAACCGCCATAGGCCGAGCACAATTGTGATATGCATTTTTCATTATTGGTTCAAATAAGAAAGATTCCTGACGCTGAGTTTCTCTCGAAGTGAACATCAAATTGCAAATATGATCTCTTAATCAATTATTTCATATGCTGCATTTTAATATATTTGTGGATTGGACTTCAATGTAAATCGATTGAAACTCCATTCTTTTACCGTGATGACACTTAATAGAATATATTTTACCATAAAAATATCAGTTTTTTCACTTTTGTAAGACAGTCTTTCCTGCAAATTTCATAATTGTTAAATTGTTATGCATCTTACAATGTCATTTTATTTTGGCTTAAATCACCCTTTCATTTGGATTTCCTCTAGAACTACATTAAGGAGCCTGCCAATTTAGTTATAACTTGGGGATTGACACCACTGCGAAGTTTGTAAAATTAGTAGTTTGAAGTTGATGGAACGTTTGTTTTGTGCTTTAAGCAAGTTTCTCGAATGAAACTGTCTTGCAATGTCGTGAATATTAATATCTTCAGTGACAAGCAACGTATTGTGGTCCAATCTTGGTGGTCCAAACTGAAATAACCTCAGCAATCCTTCGAAGTTCGCTTCTCGAAAACCCTGTGAGCTTGAATGAGTGAATCGGTTCAAAGAGGAATGTGAATCGGTAGAGTATTCATGCGTTGCATAACGAGTTAAACATTACTAGAGATCGGATTCTTATGCAAGTGCATATTTTTGTTTAACATCACATGGAGTTCGCACCTAGGTAGAAACTCATCATAATAAAATATTCAATTTGCATAAAAATCCGATCTCTAAACATCACCAAGGAACACAAAATTGTGTTACATCACTTACAAAAGTGATAAAACTGATATTTTAAACTGATATGGTAAAATATATTCTATTAAGTGTCAATTGTGTCCACCAAGTCGAGCCCCAGCGTAGAGCTACACGGGATAACTTTGTTGCATTACTAAGAGTGCTTACAATCGTGAAAACATTATTGGAATCGGTGAGCAGATTTAGAAAGGGGCTGTTGTGGAAGCCATTGATAAAAGTTTACTCTTAACTGAAATTCCTTCCTGCTCTTAACACAAAATCCCTCAACTAAGTCCAATTATGCTCAAGAGGGAAGCTCTTGTGATTTCGGAAGAAACCAAGTACTTGGGACTAATCATAGATAGGAAAATGACCTGGAAGTCAAACATCTTAGAAAGAGTCAGGAAAGCGAACCTAGCTTTTTATGCCTGTAAGAGAGAGCTTTAGGTAAGACCTGGGGAACTAAACCTAAGGTTCCTCATTGGCTTTACACTGCTGTCGTCAGACCCATTCTTCTATATGGAAATGTTGTCTGATGGTGTGCTATGCAGAAAAAAACCTATTATAATTTATTGAATAAGATGCAGAGATCAGCGGAATTAGCAATATGTGGCGTCATGAAAACCACGCCATGCATGGCTTTGGATATCATGCTACATCTGCCACCCCTAGATCTCAGGGACATTCAACCATCTTAGGGACATTCAACCATCTTAGACTCCTACACGGATATACCCAGTGACTGTGATTATCACCCTCCCATTCTCTGCTTCCACAGGAATTTCCTAATGAAAAGCCCTTCTAGACTGGAATGGTTTGAAGAAGATCCAACACCCAACACCCAACACACCCGTTAAGATCTACACGGACGGATCCAAAATGGACACCGGTGTAGGATCAGGGTTATTTTGCGAAGAGCTTTCTATTAGTGAATCCTTTAAGCTACCGGATCACTGTAGTGTTTTTCAAGCGGAAATAAACGCTATTCATGAAGCCTTAAAATGGCTAAAGATAAGCAGAATATCATCAACGGATATCTGCATTCTATCAGACAGCCAAGCTGCTCTACGAGTCCTGGATGCATTCCAAACAACATCAAGGAGTGTCTTACGTTGTCCCCAATCTCTAAATGAGATGGCCAAACAATATCGTATAATCTTATGCTGGGTTCCAGGCCACAGAGATATACCAGGGAACTGTACGGCAGACCAACTTGCAAGAGAAGTGTTTACCAGACATAAGTAATTTTATGGAGATACCTCTCGCATCAGGTCTACAAATCAGAGATGGATTAGCGTTAACACCTGTGAAATTACTAGGCAAACATGGCCAAGGCTAAATTTACGTCTGTCCAAGAGTATTATAAAACTGAATAGACTTCAAATCAGGACCTTAGTAGGGGCCCTCACAGGACATTGTCTCATAGGAAATCATGCAAAGAGATTAGGCGTTTACACACATGATTTCTGTCGTAGCTGCAGAAATGAAGAGGAGTTGGAGATAATTCAACACCTTTTTTGCACATGCCCGGCTCTAGCCAGAAGCAGGAACTGGTTTTTAAAATCCTATTTCTTAACGAATATAGATAATAATTTAGGTATCAACAACCTTTTACGCTTTGTCAAAAGCTCAGGATGGTTTAATATGGAGAGGGAAATGTAGCTCAGCCCCCGCGGTTCACAACGGACCCATTTCGTGGTCTAAGTGGCATCGTTGTCTCTATGTGCGATGCGGCTGCCAAACCTAACCTAAGCTAACTTAAATTCCTTATGCTTTTTTGACAAACTCCCCGAATTTTATTGCCATACCTAGTAAATAAAGCATTTATCAAAAAAAAAACATTCATTTGTTCATAAGCATTCCGTTTTTCCCTAGTTTTTTGCACAATGCTATTTAAGATGTTTTTCTTCCAAAACACTTATTTTTCATTTATTATTTTTAGTGTACTTATGCACCACGCGTGAACTCATTTCACAATCGGTAATTTGTAAATCCAATCTAAACATTTAACGGTTTAATTCCTATTGGACAAGAAAAACAAGATGAACCGCTGCATATTTGTTGTTTCGAAAATTTGGAAATGTTCAACATAAATTTCCACTCATTGTTAGAAAAGCATACGATTGAAATGATTATAAAACTTTCAGTGTAGACATTTTTATAGCCCTGCAAGTAATTTCGTGAGATTTCGTGAGAAATTATTTTGAAGCAAATGGGAAAAATGCAAATATTCACAGCTTTTATTAGCACATCATCCAATAGAAAATAAGAACGAAAATCAAATAGTAAATGTAGTACAAACGAGTTAAAATAATAACGAGTTTATTGTACTGCTATTTGTTGTACGAGTATACCCATAAATACCACCTAACGAACACACAAGCGCTTACCCAAGTAGCGAGAGCGAAAAGTTCGCCTATTCAAATACTCGTACTGAGAAAAATAATTGATCTTAAAATAACTTAAGAATTCGGAATATTTAATTAGCTATTTCGTAAAATTGTGTGCCATCGGTTGACGGAATTTATCGGACACATTGTACCTACACATTGAAAGCTCATAATATGTATGTAAGCCAGAGCGCGCTGCTACAAAACATGAATAATAACTTTAATGATAATTTAAGTGCCATTTTATTGATAGTAAAAAATACGAAATGAATTATGTATGAATATATTTGTTCGCTTCAGCTTCTGCAAAGTCGCTTGCTCACACTCCAGCTCCGCCTTCGTCTCTGTCTGTTTTTCACCTTCCGCTTGCGGCTGCTGAGCGTCTTTTGGAGACAACGCTGATGGTGGTGCTGGTTGTACTGTCACGGCTATAAAAATAACACTTGAGTAAATAAATTCTGCGATTTTCGTTTGGCTAACATTTAAAAACCAATTTCGGCTTGTACGCCGGCGATCTTCCTGCTTAATTTTATTAAAACTCGTAAACTCTGGCTACTACAATTGTGAACAGGTACGGTCGAGAGTATGAATGTTGTAGAGGTGATATGAACAATACATGAACACTTGCAGTCGGAATTAGCGGGCGTTAATGGCATTAGCAGTGGTGCAAACACTGCATGATGCACATTGCACATAGCACATTACGGATTATTATGGTTTAGTTGTTGTTTCTGTTTCCTTACCTACCCGCATATTTACTTTTGAAGAGTTAAATGTAGAGGCCGTCTGTTATTGCCAAATGGGCGTGAAAAATCGCTGATATGTCTATGAGTAGTCAGTCTTTTTGTACATTATTCGCTGCATGCTGCACAATTAGAAGGTGGAACTGAGTAAATACATCGCCCTTGACCCCTCGCAAGTAGTTGGTTGAGCTGAATCCTTTAATGCATTACGTAACTGTCGTTTTTTATCTGCACCTTGTCCTCGAAGTATTTGCACTTAAATGTTTGCTAACCTGTCCACCGAGTTTTTTACTATTTTATTTTACCATTATTTTGTTAATGGGTTATTTTTATGACAAATATGACCTTGATGAAGTTACTTGTTTAAAATCCTGGGACAAAATGTAGTTTCTGTTAGTGACAGTCCACGCTCTAAACAGTAATTGCAAACTGCTGCAGCTACAAGTTTTTTTTTTAAGTTAAAAACAAATTAAATTAAAAATGAAAAGTCAGCAAATCAGTTGATTCATTCTAAATTAGTGAGAGCCGGTTAACGGTCTGATGTTGGCTGCACCTTCTTCACAATGCGCGAAGTGGGTCGAATACTGAAATTTATTTAGAGCTGCTCTTGCTCGGGCTTTCTTGTATGCTCGCAGAATTGCACGTTCGAAAATACAAAAAGAGTATACAACTGTAGGTATGAGTATCATAATACATTATACCCTAAGTGCAGTTGCATTTACATCTGCTTCAGCTAAAATTACTGCTATTGGTTAGGTGCTCCTTATGGCTGTAGTAAGTAGGAGTTTAAGTAGTGTTTTGCAGTGTTTGTAAATCGAGAGTTCAAGTAAATCTTCCCTTGTAAAGGGTTTTTCAATTGGCGCGGGTCGATTTTGGCGCCCTGTGGCAGCCATTTTGTTTTGGTGACATCTGTCAAATCTTTTGTTTATTATTCAGTTGTTTATGCCAAATCATCATGGCAAGTTACACGATTGAACAGCACGTCCAAATGATAAAACTTTATTATCAAAATGAGTGTTCATTAACGCAAACGTTGCGCGCATTGCGCCCATTTTTAGGTAGACGTGGTGGCCCTTCCAATTTCTTATGGCCCATATTGAACCCTATGGATCTAGACGACATGTGGTTCCAGCAGGACGGCGCTACAAACGCCGTTTTATTCCACTTCAACATCTACCCGCCCTTATTAAAACCCTTTATTAGAGCTATATTTAAGTGTAGGCTACTACTTAAAAATAGTCGTTAAAATTTGATTTTGGCTTGATATCTGACAAAACCTTTTTTGTGCTGGAGGTAGGAGTAATATTAGGTTCGAAGTGTTGGCACTCTCGTTTAAATATCCACCTAACTTTATTAAACTTGACATGATTTCTGTCAGTTATACAACTTCTGTGGATGGAGGGGGGATTGGTTCAGTAAGGTAGTTTGGTAGTAAATTTCCTAGTACTTGCACTTTTCTTCTTTTTTTTTATTATTAAAACGTTATAAAATTTGTATACATTTCATGGTATTACGCCTAGCTTAAGCTAACAAGTAACATTTTTCTATCCTTAACATTGAAATTTAAAAACAATTACAAATATTTTACGAACAATTATACAGTGTTGGCGACTAAATCTCGTGGCTTAGTTCTTCGAAGTCTTCTTGTGCATACTGTTTTGGTAAGCTCTGTGGCCCCCCGGGTTTGTGTGCTCTTTCAGCCTGGTTTCGTGCTTATTTGCAAGAATTGGGATTATATCAGCGACTTTTTTCACCGACAGATCATTGTGCAGGTCGTGATTTCGCACATACCAAGGTGCGTTGACCATGTCTCTGAGAATCTTATTCTGCAGGCGTTGTACGGCTTCAATGTTTGATTTAGTGGTACATCCCCATAACTGAATGCCGTATGTCCATACCGGCCTAACTACTTGGTTGTATATTAATAATTTGTTCTGTATTGACAATGTAGACTATCTGCCATTTAACCATTTCATTTTTTTTAATTTTTAAGTTGATTTCAGGAGCTTTCATTTTGACATGCTCTTTCCATTTGAGCTTTGCATCCAAAGTCATACCCAAGTATTTTGCTGTATTACTATACGGAACAGTAGCAGATGATATTTTCACTGGGTTATAGGCTATTTTCTTTTGTTTGTAAAGTCTACGTGAACAGACTTGCTTTCATTTAGTTTGATTCTCAGGTTTTCAATCCATGCGACAACTTCGTCTATCGATGCCTGTAACTTTCTAATTGATTCATTTGCGTTATTTCCATAGGCTAAGATACACGTGTCATCAGCAAAAGTGGCTATCTTGCTTGTATTTGAAACAGATAGATCTGCACTTTTCTAATACTATTTTATTTTTCAACAAAATCTTTGCAAGAGGTTTTACATGGTAGGTAGCGAAATTATTGTAGGAAAGGGTTCATTGCTATGTAACACGGCTGGGGCTTATGGGTAAGTTTCTCAGGCAGAGAAAAAGGTTCTATTAGTGAAAGTTATGGGTGAAAAATGTTTGGCTTTACTCTTATATCACTCTTTTTCTATCGGAGGAATCTGAAATTTAGTATTTGAGATTGTTACGTACATTCCCGCTATGAAACTTTATTTGTGAGGGAAGTAGATAGTTAAGATAATTGCTCACTTCAAATCATGTTTCTATTAGTAATGTTTGAATGTTTGAGGTAAGTTTATAATGCAAAGGGCTTTTAACGAAAGGCTCAAGTAGAAGTATCGGAAGTATTTAGGATATTTATAAATGTAAACAGATGTTTGGGGCTGAATTATCAACTGAAACTAAAGTTTGTACTTCGTTGGTTATTTTTAATGACTAATACTTTTCCTGCATTCTATTCTTTGTATTATTTTTCTGTATCTATTTTCGCAAGTGTGCTACAGGTGGGTTGCTTTAGATTTTGTTTTGCTGTGGAAGTCAAAAAAACTCAGCTTTCTTTTAGCATAGGAAGTATTTTTTTTGTTTTTTGTATTGTAATAGGTTTACGCACACGGCACTTCTAATACGGCTCGGAAAAAAGTAGTCATATACCCGAAAATATTTACGATTCCTAAACCTCATAAAGTTTGAAAACTTATGAAGCCGAAATGTAAGCCATTTCACAGTTTCCCTATTTTATTTACACTCATTACACTTCGAATAAAATGGTTCTAATAATAAATGCAATACGTAAGTTGGCGGTTTGGAATGCAACCAAATGACTGGAATGCAACCAATGACTGGAATGCTTCTTCAATGCTCTAGGTAGCATGGCCATATTTCGTTCCGATAATAGTACTCTCCAGAGTTGAGTTTTGCAGTATCGTAAGTTGTAGTAAATTTGAACGATCAGAACATTGACCAATAAGCACAGACGCCACGCAATCAGGATTTGGTATAACAGGGTGCTTCTTTAATTCCGCACATATAGAAAATATTGCATAGCTAACTAATAATGTCATTACAAGAAATCAGCAGGAAATGTTTGAAATAGAAGCTGATGCAGCTAATAAAGAACAAAAAACCAAAGGAAATTTAATACCATTTTTATTACCAAACCATAAATATATTAATTAGAAAACCGATAGAGAAGAGTTAAATTATTATAAGTTACATATTTACATATCTATACTTCTTGTTTATAAGGAAAGGAAGTAACTAAAAATAACCAGCAAACATTGTCGAAATGTATAGTTTGCAGTCTAGTGACATCACTATGTATGTTTTATGATGTTTTATGTATTAAAAGTAATTGAATAATGAAAGCGAGCTTCGCTAAAATCTATTTACATATATAAAGGGTGATCAATTTAGGGACATCGGATTTTAAATTGAAATAAAACAACGAAAATTCAAATTGATTGAACAATCGTTATTAATTTTAATAGCGCCGTCTTGTTGGAACCAAATGTTGTGGAGATCACGAACTCCAATTTCCGGTATCAAAAATCATTTATCATGGCGCGATAGCGTTCGCCATTTACTGCTACCTTGGCGCCAGTTTTGTCTTTGAAGAAATATTGGCCAATGATTCCTCCAATCCATAGGCTGCACCAAACAGTTGTTTTCAATGGATGTGATGGCTGTTCTTGAATGGCTTCGGGTTGCTCTTCAGCCCATATACGCAAATTTTGCTTATTGACATAGAGATCTAGCCAAACATGGGCCTCATCGCTGAATGGCTATGTGCACCATATGATAAGTTGGCCTGAGCGCGCAATGAACACTTTTCATTAAGCGTCAAATTTCGTAATACAATTGTACGATTTGTGAACGTTGTTGAGGCGTAAGTCTTTCAATGATTAAATGTCAATAAATACTGTAAAAAATATGTATTTAGTTTGACAGTAGTCACGCGTGATCTCTCAAAAACACCCGATTAGAAAAAGATCACCCTTTACATGTATCCGCGTACACAGCAGTTTCAATTATTATTCGACTTAAAAATTAAAATTATAAGATTAATCGACATTTTAGTACCAAAAACGGTTATGAATATATCGAAAATATTTACGTAAATATGTAAATAGTGGTAGTTTTGAACATACTTCGGTAAACATTGATGCCAAGATGAAGATTGAAACGACGGTATTATTATTTTTTTTTTGATCCGTAAAAATATACACACCTTTCTACAATATTTAAAATAATTCATTGTCTATGTTTTTACTGATATTTTGACCCACTATAACTAACAATAAATATTATATCAAAGCGTTCGTGAATTTCACATGTTTGTTGACTGCCAGTAATCGAAATGTTATTGGATCCTTACGTTTTTATTTTATCTTCCATTCAATCATCAAGTGATACATTTACTTCATTCTTTTATTGCATCATGACAAAGATATACATTTTCTTACTTGTAGAAATGCTCATACTTACGTATAGTATGAACAAGCAAACCATCAGCGCCATTATACAACAGCAACAACCTCAAGAAGTGTAACAATGTGAATGACATCCAACCATAAAGTTGAATGCCATCACATCGCATTCATTGCATTGCTTCGAATCAGAGTTGAGGGGCCTGCGATGCACCAACACACTCAACAGAAATGGACACGTCCCTTTGGCCAAACGTGAGCTTGCCCGTACAACAAACATATTTGATTTTATCCAACCGATGAATCAATGGCGTGAAACGAGTTCTTATAACAACAAACGTATATATGTATGAACATATACAAACACACACAAATGCAAGCAAAAATAAAAGGAAATACCATGAGGGACATACTCGCACATGTATGGTAGTTTCAAAGAAAAATATACGTATTTTGTCTCGTTTTTTTTTTTGTGCGGGGTAAGTGTGTGAAATGGGGACGCCGAAAATAGTTGAGATCGGTCGCTGCTGCACAGTGGCATGACTTTAATGAAAAATGTGGAATTTTTTTCCTTTAATGTATGACAACCAGAACTAACAACTAACTTTATTAAAAATAATAGGACTATGAATAAGTTCGTGCGGTTTTTTTTCGAAATTTGAAACTTTATTGACGTAAAATGGTTACAAATTTAATATTCAAAATATTGTCCATCGCTTACTACTACTTTTTCCCATCTTTCTGGCAATTCACGGATTCCCTTTGTGAAAAATTCGGTCGGTTTTGTCGCAATCCACGAATCGATCCATTTTTTGACTTCATCGTAATTACGGAAGTGCTGGTCAGCCAGGCCATGTTGCATCGATCGGAAGAGATAGTAATCGGATGGCGCAAGGTCTGGACTATACGGCGGGTGGGGTAGGACATCCCATTTGAGCGTTTCTAAGTATGTTTTGACCACTTGTGCAACATGTGGCCGAGCATTGTCATGTTGCAAAATAACTTTGTCGTGTCTATCGGCGTATTGCGGCCGTTTTTCTCGCAGTGCTCGGCTCAAACGCATCAATTGTCGTCGGTAGACATCCCCCGTAATCGTTTCATTCGGTTTCAGTAGCTCATAATACACAACACCCAGCTGGTCCCACCAGATACACAGCATAACCTTCAGGCCATGAATATTCTGCGCCGACGTCGATGTTGAAGCATGGCCAGGTTATCCATACGTTGCCCGACGTTTTGGATTGTCGTAATGGACCCACTTTTCATCGCCAGTCACAATTCGATGCAAAAAACCCTTTCTTTTGTGCCGTTGAAGCAGTTGTTCGCATGCCATAAAACGGCGTTCAACGTCTCTTGGCTTCAATTCATACGGCACCCAATGGCCTACCTTTCGGATCATTCCCATGGCTTTTAAACGTTTGGAAATGGTTGATTGATCAACTCCCAAAGTTTTTGCAACCTCTTCTTGCGTTTGAGCCGGATCTTGATCGAGCAATTCCTCCAATTCGGTATCCATGAACTTTGGCGGCGCACCCTCGCGTTCTTCGTCTTCCAAGCCAAAATCACCACTTTTAAAGCGTGCAAACCACTTCTGGCACGTTCGCTCAGATAGAGCATGCTCACCATAAACTTTCACCAAGATACGATGACTTTCGGCTGCTTTTTTCTTCATATTAAAATAATGAAGAAGAATTCCCCGCAAAAACACATTATTTGGCACGAAATTCGACATTTTCAAGTGTGGTAAAAATATTGTTGTTTACGCTTCAAATAAAAAACGTATACTGACGTTTGTGCCTTACGACAGTAGCTCTCCAATGAATGTTTGGAAATGTGGATCGATGGAATAATAATCAAGTTACGCCATCTGTTGTAAAACCGCACGAACTTATTCATAGTCCTATTATATTTTAAAATAAATTTCCATTCCGACTTAAAACATGGATGATAGATTACAAGATTTGGCCATCCAAAGTAAAATTGTTCGAGCAACTTCGGCTGCCACGTCATCGGGGATCGGCAGTAGTATTCTGTCCACATCTGTCCACGTATTCACACACTCGTCCAATCAGTCGTTGTTCAGACAGCAACAAAGTCAATAGCTGCATTGATCTTTTCCGTATATCACCAACACAATTGCGGTTTTTTTTGTAAATAAACCTCTGTTAATACCCCGGTTACGTTAGCAAATCTAGCTGTCTGATGTTTGCCACATATTTGTGTATCTAATTTTTTTAGTTATAGCTTCTACATATATTCATAGTAAACCCTACTTACTTACCCTCTGTGGACGTAGAACATCAGAAAATGCATACTAACAGCACATGTGTCACCGAATTCGACAAAAATATTTTTTAGTTAAATTTTAATAAGTAGCGTACATTTTAATACTAGAAAAGAATATTTTTCAGAAAAGTAAGAGTAGTAATATTATGCAAGAAAAAGGCCATACAACTCAATTATTATTATTCGATACCATCGTCGGCCTCTGTGCCATATTTTATACTATTATTAAATGGTAACTCATATGGAGATCCCTCCGCGAACAAGACTAATAAATCGCATTATAGAAGAAATTTTTAAATTTATATGAATATTTGTTTATTTCTTTTTCTCTTTAGTATTCGTAATATTCGCGGCCGCCGTAGCCGAATGGGTTGGTGCGTGATTACCATTCGGAATTCACAGAGAGATCATTGGTTCGAATCTCGGTGAAAGCAAAATTAATAAAAACATTTTTCTAATAGCGGTCGCCCCTCGGGAGGCAATGGCAAACCTCCGAGTTCATTTCTGCCATGAAAAAGCTCCTCATAAAAATATCTGCCGTTCGGAGTCAGCTTGAAACTGTGGGTCCCTCCATTTGTGGAACAACATCAAGACGCACACCACAAATAGGAGGAGGAGCTCGGCCAAGCACCTAACAGAAGAGTACGAGCCAATTATTTATTTTTTTTTTTATTTTATTCGTAATATTATTTTCATTATAAGTTGGCCTCCCTGCAATCGTGAATGACGGATGATATTGGTGCTAGAGCTGTCAATCTATCGATATTTGAGACCACCGAGGGTTTTTGAAAGCTGAGTACATAGACTGTCGATAGCTTTAGAATAATAGAATAATTATTTTGACTATAAATGCATGCATATATAAAAGTTATGTATCATATTTGCGGTCAATCAAATTTAATTTTAATTTTTAAGAAAAATTAGCGAATGAACGGTTTTAGGCTTGCCAATAGTGATTAAAAAACTAAATTAATTTAGTCCGATAGTATAAATAATCACAAAACCACGGATATATCGATAGGGTACATTGACATCTCTAATGGGTGCTATACATTATTTATTTATCGGCGTCAATGTTGTGACTAGCTGTAAAAAATCTAATAATTATTAATATGACAATTGTATGTATAAGCAAATGAGGGTTTTTATTTTCCAAATTGTTAGATACCTATATGTATATAAGTGTAGAAACTTCTAATTTTTATCAGTGGCGCAACTGAAGGGAACTCTTTAGCTCTTTAAACAAATTCGTTTAAGCAATTTAAACAGCTTTCATACAACCTATATTTTGCACGTGTAAAGCGCTCCAGCAGTCCTTTAATTCATTTTTCTAATGCACTCTATTATTTAAAAAAAGCAATAAAAAATAGGCGTTACTATTTTAAGATTTTTTTTTAATTTGTTAATAAAAAATTGTAGATAATTATAGCAATTCATAAATCCTACTAAACAGATCGATAGAGGATTGATTATGAGAACAACTGTTGCTCCAGCTTTATTTTCGAAAAAGAAAGATCCAATGACTCCGCCGGACCATAAACCACACCAAATAGTCACACGTTGAGGATAGAGAGGATTTTCAACGCTAACTCTTGGATTTTCTGAGCCCCAGATCCGACAATTTTGCTTGTTGACAAAACCACCGAGTTGGAAATGGGCCACATCACTCAAGATGATTTTTCGATGAAATTCTGGATCATTTTCATGCATTTCAACGACCCAATCAGCAAAGACACGATGTTGTTGATGATCGGCCGGCTTGAGTTCTTGTGTTAACTGGACTTTATAAGCCTTAAGACGAAAATCTTTATGCAAAATACGGTGTAATGACGTTTGTGGAATGCCTAACTCCAAGGAACGATGAGGAATGGACAAACCTGGGTTTTCTTCAACACTTTCGGCTACAACAGCAATATTTTCGGCTGTTCTTGAGCGACATGCACGGGCTTCATTCTTCACATCACTAACTTGTCAGCTCGAATTTTTTCACCAATTTCTGTATTGCGGTCCGACAAGGTGCTTCACAATGACCCGAAAATGTTCGAGTTTTAACCCTGTCTGCCAAATTTTTGTGAATGAATTTTAATAATTTCAATGCGTTGTTTAAGCGTGTATCGTTCCATTTTTATTAATGGCGCAGTTTCTGCTTGTCAAATATCAAAAAATGACAGCTTCAAAGTGGCATCTACCGAAATAGTGGGGTATTCAAAAAAACACCGGTTATTGGAAAACATTCGATAATCGGTAAGTTCCATCCGAATTTGTGGCACTATAATATTAGCCCTTTTTTTGCGCGCGTATATAAGTATATAATTACATATTATATCTGGGCTTAAAAATTGTATGAAGCGATGTGCACAGTTTTATATGCGCTTCTGAAATAGGGGCGGGTGAAATCGGTTTTTGAAATCTGCTTTATAGGCCGTAAATATTAAACGAATGTAGAAAACGATTAAGATGTATTCAATACACATTTTTCTATTAATTAAAAACTTTTCATACCGCTGGTATTTTTCAGTACGCAATTTACTTTAAGAAATATTATGCGTCTTTTTTTAATTCTGGTATTAAAGTAACTTTTTTTAAATTGCTTTGAAATATCTACGCGTATCTGCTTCTTTATTGAGTGTGACTAGTAAGCAATATTCCAGTGCTGCTAGTCAGCTCTACAAGTATGCCGGTAAACAGTGCCGCTAGTAAGATGAAAAGGCGATAAGCTGAAATATGAAAATTTTAAAAGGCCGAGCCAAGGAGCACCAGGAGATTTGGTGGCTCCTAAAACACTCAGGCTACAGAGCCCATTGTATTTAAAGCTCTGGAAAGGGGGTAGATAGTCAAGGAGGGAAGGAGAAAAGTATCAGAGAAAGAGATAGGAAAGAATAGAGACAAAGATAGAGATAGTTAGTCCTGTGAGAATTTTCCAGATTCTTTGGCAAATCTGTAAATATCCTCCAGTTTTAGCGAACGAATGTTACTCATTCTCATGACATCGGAACCCAATACTCGTAGCCGTCCGAGCTCTAGCCAAGGCAGGACACTCACAAAGAAAGTGCTCAATGCTATCCGCCTCCTTCAAGCATGACAGGCATACCGGGTCCTCGATGATTTCAATGGTGGTCATATGCTGACCCCATGGGTTGTGGCCTATAATGCCCTGTAATGATGTCGACCATCAACCGAATGTCTTCCTTTCTAAGTTTTAGTAGAAAGTTTGACAGTTTTCTGTTCGGACTTGTCACAAAACACTTTGCAGTTCTGCAGCGTTCTAGACCGGACCATCGCTCTTTATGTATATTGCCTACATAATCGCTGATCCAATTCTTGATTCCTGCGGAACTGATTCCGATTATTGGCTCTACTTATTACTATCGTTTAACTACCATCCGGATTCATACCTTATTTCATGCTTGGACCTATCGGTAAAGAAATTATCCGTCAAACCTCCGTGCATGCATTCTGGATTTCTCCATTGCTCACGCAATGGAAATCTGACATCAAATTTCCTTCCGAATGAAACTGTGGGTATCAGGTCATCTTTAGGTGCCAAAAACAGAGGATACTGCTCAGATAACATCTTAAAGATTTCTCTGTGTCCCGAAGTTCCGTCTTCGTGCCAGAAACCATATTTATGGAGTCTACACAGTGCTTTTAGGCGATAAGCTAATGTTTTTACATTGCGATGAAAAGTACTGAGGTATGAGTACTAAGTAATTACTACATTTTTGTAATTATAAGTATGTGTTATGAGCTGATATTAATCTAATTCAAACTTAACTACCATTTTTTGCTTTTTATAAATAAAAATACTGCATTTTTAAAAGATCATTCTTGCTTATTACTTGCATCATTTAAAATGTTCGGCTCAGTTTCGCTTCGGGTTGGGCTGGGATAGGTCGAAGTTCGGTTCGGTTAAAAATCGATGCGCGGAAATTCTCTATTTGTAGGTAAACAATTAATTAAACCCGAATATCACTAGCAAATTATATTATTATTCTTGCTTCAACATATTTTTGTATGATTTATCATTGCCGTCCCACTGTACATATTACTGTGAATTTAAAATAGCCTCCACCCAGAACAACTTCTCATTTTGCTCTCCGCCTTACTTGGCCTAATACCCAAACTTATTTCGGATTCGTGACAGCCATACAAAGGGATGAAATTGATGACTCCCAAATTTTCATAATTGAACTTAAAACAAAAATAAATGGAAAAAACGTAACAAGCACACGAATATATATTTAAATCCATACTCGTACGCGCATAGATGAAGAATAAAATGGTAAGCCACAAAAAGAAGTAGCAGCAGCAATAGGAAATAATTCCAACGTTCAATATCATCTACATGATTTTAAATATAAGGACTTCTCCATTGCAATGAACGATTCCTCAAACGAATGTATATTTACATACCTTGTTTCGAAATATACTGTTCCCAAATAGAGGTATAAAAAATGAAAAATTCCCTAAATTCGTAAACAACAGTTAAAATTGGTTTTGATTCTAAGCCAGGTTTTCTCAGCAGGGTACTTTAACAAATTCATGCATATGTGTGAGTAGGAAAAAGAGCAAAGACGTAGAAAACAAGTCAAGAATAACTATCCGGTTTCATAAGTGTTTATGTATTGTATTAAGGTATCAATAACTCGTTAACAATTTGCATATACCCTATGTTTATATGCTTATGTATATATATAGCTTTGAGCATTTATATATGTCTATCAATCTTGCCGCTCCGCTCGTTTAACTGGGTGCTTATGTACCTTTGTCTTTTTGGCGCGTTGTTTTCATTTAAACATGGGTTTATGATGTTGCTAAGGTTTTTACTTTTATTATACATTATTATAAATCGCTTCTTAAAGCTTATTCAGTAGTACATCAAAAGCGTATAAAGATATAAATTTGTGAAATACCTGTATCGATAAATGATTTAAACTCTGTTTCATTTCAAGGATGCGGTAATAACGTGCACAAATGAAAATGTATTGGAATTCGAAAACATATTCGTGTGGTAAAAAAAAGGATACATATATATTTATAATTGGCGCGTACACCCTTTTTGGGTGTTTGGCCGAGCTCTTCCTCCTATTTGTGGCTTGCGTCTTATTGTTGCTCCACTAATGGAGGGACCTACAGTTTCAAAACGACTCCGAACAGCAGATATTTCATGGCAGAAATAACGGGTGATCAAACATGAGGTGCTTTTTTCAATAGTTAAAAAAAAAAAAAAATGTAAATTATGTTCAAAACCTTTATTTATCATTTGAAGGGACATTCTTTGACATTTACTTTTTGAATATGACTTCATTCAAATGTTGGCCGCAACTACGCTTAAGGTGGTCCATTCTGAAGGTCCAATTTTCAATCACTCGTTCGAGCATTTCGACTGGTATGTCGTGAATAACACGCGTAATGTTGGCTTCCAGAGCTTCAATCGTAGCTGGTTTATCAGCATAGACCTTGGACTTCACGAATCCCCAAAGAAAAAAGTCCAAAGGTGTGATATCACAAGATCTTGGTGGCCAACTCGCAGGTCCTAAACGTGAAATCAGCTGCTCTCCGAAATGACTTCTCAATAAAGTCATTGTTTCACGAGCTGTATGGCAAGTGGCTCCGTCTTGTTGAAACCAAATGTCGTAGAGATCATTAGATTCAATTTCAGGTAGCAAAAAGTCCGATATCATGGTACGGTAGCGAGCACCATTCACAGTTACGTTGCGGCCATCATCATTTTTGAAAAAATATGGACCGATGATTCCACCAGCCCATAAACCACACCAGACCGTTGTTTTCTCTGGGTGTAAAGGTAGCTCTTGAATCTGTTCTGGTTGCTCTTCATCCCAAATACGGCAATTTTGCTTATTGACGTAACCATTGAGCCAGAAATGCGCCTCATCGCCGAACAAAATTTTGCTCGAAAACAGCGGATCTTCTTCAATCTTTTCAAGAGCCCAATCAGCACAACGGTGACGTGCAGGAAGGTCATTTGGCTTTAGTTCTTGTACGAGCTGTATTTTGTATGCTTTTAAATGAAGATCCTTCCGTAAAATTGACCAAGTTGTTCCATACGACAGTCCAAGTTGCTGAGAACGGTGCCGAATCGATTCATCGCGGTTTTCACGTACACTCTCTGCTACTGCCGCTATATTCTCAATGCTTCTTGCTGGACGTGGTCTATTCGGTCGAGAATTATCCACCAATGAATATTCGGATTCAAATTTGTTGATGGTATGTCGAATAGTGTTTAAGGCAGGCCGATTATGTTGACCATAATGCGGTCTAAGCGCACGAAAAACATTTGTCACAGAACGCTGATTTTCATAATACAGTTGAACAATTTGTAGACGTTGTTGCGGTGTGAGTCTTTCCATGATGAAATGCCAAACGCTGTTCAACAAATCCACGATGACAGTTTGCCACAACTCGCGCGCGATCTGTAAAAAAAACGCAAATAAAAAAAAACTCCTCTCAATTGATCACCCGTTACATTCGGAGCCTTTGTATTGCCTGCCGAGGGGCGACCGCTATTAGAAAAATGTGTTTTCTTAATTCTCTGTGAATTCCGAATGGTAGTCACGTCCCAACACATTCGGCTACGGACTATACAGACTTAATAAATTATTAAATTTTCACGGGCATGAATGTTAGAAATTCCTGAGGTTTTAGCTGAATTCGTTCCACACCTGCTTTATTCAACGCAAACGAGGGCTTTCTGCTTTCCCATACTGCGCTCCAGCCCTCAACTCCGTTGGACTGAATGTTATTGAAAAGCAATTCCGGTAGTAAATACGAGCACTACACAAATCAACCATCCTTAAATGTTAGCAAGCTTCTATTGTACTCCATATAATGGATTCGTAAAATGGGGGGCATGTTAATACAGGTGATCGACATAATATTGAACATAAATTTTCTTTACGTAATATTTGTAAACAAAACTAATTATTTTGTATGACAGGGTGGTTACTGGAGTCGATGACGCTGATATCAGCCGCATACGCTGGTATTTTAACACTCTTATAAAATATGGTATCTGAACGAGTGCTCTATGAACTTCGCGAACATATTTATATTTTTTTTTTTTTTCAAGGTAAATTTCCACAATTTGGAAGCATTGTTCTGGCGTTAAGCGATTCATGATGCCTTGCCGCACTTTACTGAACAGAAATATCAGCACAGTTTGCCATTCTCAGCTGTCAAATCTTAGTTATCGATATCGATAGTTCTTATGCAGCTAAAAAAACACCGGATATAATTGAAGAAATCATATCATATCCTGACACAAGCTTCATACGGCTCATTACCATTTCTCGCACCCATTCGAAAGTACATACATAAATATATTGTATATAATAGTATGTATTTATAGGAATTTTCGAATTTTTAAAAGTAAATAAAGAAGGCTCAATTCGATACGGATCGAGGTTTATATAATCGCGCACATTTTTAATAAAATTTAATTTGGGCTGGCTGCTAATTGCGGTCAAATACGCTTAGACGATCAAAGTGATAGCTTGTAAAATCAGAGAGATGGAAACTTAGTTTTAGCATGTAGAAGATTGGCGTGGTTTTATTCTAACACAGTAATATGTACTTATGTCGGATCTAAATGAGGTGGGCAGCAATACACATTCGCAAACTGCATTGGACAAGAAGTATTTAATATAAGTAAGACATTTCATTGGTTCATTTTTGCTCGAGTTATCGTGCATACAGCCGGACGGACATACGTATACATAACTAAATAGACTCATTCATCATTCTGAGCAGTTCGGTTTACATATTTCTATACATATATCAAAAGCGGTAATAAAAGCGATATTGTAAATTACAGACCAATTTCCGAATTATCTGCTGTATCTAAACTCTTTGAATGCGTTAAAGACAAATTATATTTTAGTGTTAAATGTCTAATTAGTCCACGTCAGCATGGTTTTGTAGCCGCAAGATCTACCTTATCTAACTAACTTGTTCGTTTTTTCTGATGATTGCCACGCAGGCTTCCAGAATGGTTTCCAAACTGACGCGATATACACCGATTTCTCTAAAGCCTTTGATAAAATCTCCCATACGATTTTAGTAACTAAATTGGCTTGTCTCGGTTTTCATTCTACTTTCCTTGATTGGATTCGGTGCTATTTAATGAAGAGTTGCTGCACTGTAGTTATCGATGGTGTTTCTTCGAAACACTACACTGCCACCTCTGGTGTACCTCAGAGTAGTATTTTAGGACCTTTGTTATTTGTTTTGTTTATTAATGATATTTATTCGTGTTTTTCCTTTGCTAATTTTCTTATCTATGCTGATGATCTAAAAGTGTACGCTAAAATAAAAAATTCTAGTGATTCTGCCGCCCTACAGTCCGAGTTGAATAATTAATTTTCCTGGTGCCTTATAAATCGTATATTTCTTAATATTGAAAAATGTCATAAAATCACATTTTCTAAGCTTCAAAACCCCCTCAACACCTCTTATCATATCAATTATACATATCTTGCTTCGTCTGATGTGATAAAAGATTTAGGGGTTTTCTTTGATTCAAAGCTTAATTTTATCACGCACCTAAATTATGCTGTTTCCAATTCTCTTGCTATGCTCGCTTTTGTTAGGCGTCACTCATCGCACTTCACTGATCCATATACTCTTAAGATTTTATACTCTGCGTTTGTGCGGTCCTAATTAGATTACGCCTCTTTTATTTGGAGACCTTATCATGCAGTTCATATAAATCGAGTGGAGAGGGTTCAAAAAATTTGTGTGCGTTTCGCGCTACATTCACTCAATTTCTCAGGTCCCAAACCATCACACGACTCACGCTGTCGTTTGATTAGTCTCCCTCCATTAAGTGACAGAGGTACGTTTCAGGCAGTTTCTTTTATTTTCGATTTCGTTAATGGGCTAATTGACTGCCCTTTTCTTCCAGAAAGAATACATTTTAATGTGCCTTGCAGGAACTTTCGATGTGTCAAATTTTTTCATGTTGGAGTTAGGAGGACATTATATAGTGCCAAAGCGCCTCTTGTTAGAACGCTGTCTGACATTAACTATCTCGCCTCCCTTTTGGATCTAGACTTTTCTTGGGAGAAACATGTATTTAATACCCAATTAAAAAATTTCTTCCTTTGTAAGATTTCTAAATAATTACCTAGAATATTTTGTTAATTTATTTTCCTAAGCTTTAATTTTGTTAATTACTTCTATATAAATACTCTTAGTTCTATGTAGTCTGTAAGAATCTTTGTACCTATTTCTTGACTTACTAAAATGAATAGTCCTCCTCTGTAAGTTATAAGAAATTTTATCTTTTTCTTTTACTCATTACAATTAAAGCTAGTTAATTATAAATTTAATTTAACTTTGATTAATTAATTTAGCATTAATCTGTTTTCATAGTCTGTAAGAAATACTGTATTTTTTGGACTATAAATTGAATTAAATAAATAAATATATCGGGATTTCTTTACGTGGTTCTTTTCTAGCGGGTATATAAGTAATATAGAAATGTATCAATTTATTCGTGATTCGCTTTTCTTTATGTTCCCGAATGTTCATAACATACATAGTTTCACGTGATATAATGTAAGTTGTATCAAGTATTTCCTAAGATTTATTGAGAGAGCGGGGCTTCGATGAAGTAAATAATTTGGGCTTGAGATGAGTAGAGGGCAGAAAAATCTTAAGATCAAAGCAAACCTACCCATTTTTCATTTAATTTCATCACAAAATTTTAATAAATTGTTTAAACATTTTTAATTTTGTATCCATCTTTATCAGCTACACTTGAAATATATTTCGTTTTCATAAAACTTGGGGTCGATGACTACTTGACGGTTATTACCACGCTTCAAATGAAAGGTCCGTTTATGCGGGAATATCTTTTTTGTCGTTAACATTTCTTGCAGTTAACATTAACAGGATTGTTACACGTTTGTGTACACATTTCGAATTGGCATTTACAGTGAGCGTCACGCTCCAATGGTTGTAAAGCCAGCAGTTTCTAAGCATTCGGCTGTTGCAGGACATGCGCATCGAGGGTAACAATTTTAACACCTTTACCATACACTGCCTTGCCGACAATTAACTGCCTTTGTCCATTGATTTGTCATTAGCTCAATAGATGGCGCCCTGAGCATTCAAATTGGAATTGTATATTTATGATGTAAAGAGTTGTTATGTTGTTGTATTTGTTATTTGCACAATATGTACCTATGTAGACACACCTACACCGATGCATAAGTATGTACTACAAAATAAATACATGAAATGTATAATAAAAATGCATTTATTTCACAGGTTTCCAAGTGTGCTCCATTAGCAATATGAAAATTTGTCCATTAATTAAATGGAAGTCTATAGTATTTATTTTTATACCCGGGCGCACTTGTGGGCATTATAATTTTGTTCAAGTAACGGACATTTAATCCGTAAAGAGCTGGTAGGGACCGAAAAGTTAACCACTTCTAGAAGAGAGGAAAAGTCAATCTCACCCCTGATAATATTAAACAGAAAAGACAGCGAAAATATCGATCTTCTACTTTCTAGGGCTATTAGATTAATTAGAAGTAGGTGAGAATGATATGACGTTACAGGAACAAAGCAATTTGAGGAAGACAGAGCATACGTAAGAAAAACTTTTTGAACTCCTTCAATTCTGTCGATAGAGAATGGGTGATAGGGCCTCCAAATAAACACGGCATATACATCTAATATATGTACATAAAAATAAAAAGTAGCTTAGGAGCATGAGGGTCTGCAAAGTTCGAACTAGTCCTTCTTATGTAACTCGTGTTAAGTCCAACTCGTGTAAAAAAAATCGTGTAGAAAGAAAATTAGGTGTACTTCATTTTGTTTGAAAATTGTTGTTTTATGGAAACATGCAACAAGAAATTGTCCACAAGATCAGTCTCGAAAGTGTGAACTTTTGTGGACGATTCCACTAATCTGAAACTCCAAAGAAAATAGTATACAAATAATACACAAAATAACATATAGGACTTTTATTACTTTTACCTACACACGAAAGTCTTAAGGGGTAACACCACTGTAGAAATTTCAAAAAATTGATTTTTTTTTTATAAGCTTAAAAAATTCTTTGAACCTTTTAAAATACAGAACACAAAGTTTTATACGTTACCGAAGTTTATTTCATAAATATTTGAAGCTTTTAACCAAGCGTTAGTGACTGCTACCTAACGACTTCTTCAAATTTCCAAACTTTAAACGCGTTTTTCTCAAAACACGTTTTCTGAAATTGGCTCGCAGCATAACTCAAACAATTTTAAATATTTTTAATCAGGTTTTTCACTACGTCTGTATAATAACCTTCTTAAGAGAAGAGCGTAGGGGATTTTCGATAGATTAATTTAAACGATTGTTATAATTATTTTAGTGCCGCTTTTTTCGTCCAAAATAGAGTTTTTTCCTTCAAATGCTTGCTAATTCCACAAAAATAAATATTTTTTAAATCCCCTAAGTGTTTCCCTAGCTATTCTTATCTAGATTAAGAAAACAAATGTTTCTTTGTTCCAGATTAAAATTTGCACCCTCTGTGCTGCGTGCCGCGGAGCTCCTTCAAGAGAAACCACATTACAAAAATGTCTCCAATGCCGCCATTTTGTAAAATTTTTCGATCAAACTTTGTAGTTTTGTATTTTAGTATATAAGTAATAACTTCCCAAATCAGAGTCATTGTTTTCCCTTTCTTTCTATACAAAAAAATTCTTCTGAAATCGTGTTTATTTTACGCGTGTACAGTGGTGTTACCCCTTAAAGGGACTTGTATTACGATTATTAAATTTACTGTATTTAAAGTACTGAAATACAACTATTACGAAAAGAAGAAAAAATAGAAAGAAATAGAAAGAAAAAATGTCACAAAAAGACTTTTACTTCTGCTGCAAGAAATAAGTCTCATAAAATAACACACTGGATTGAATTAAATTTAATTTTTTGAGTTAAAAAATAACTAATACTTCTTAGCTTGTTTGTCAAAATCTAAAATCAAAGCGAATTTGAAAAAAGGAAAAAAATTAAGCATTTCTGTAATTGGAAGTATCTATATAAATTGGAAGTAAATAAATGTATATGGGTGATTCAGCTTTTTCTTAATGATTTTTTAATTAAGAATTTTAACAGCTTAGTTTAAATCATAACAGCTGTTTTCGGTCCCTGCTAAATTTACATACATCCGTCTGAGTTTATTGGATTCCAAAAATTAACAGCCAGCCAAATCTAAGTTTTTTAAAATGTGCGCGGTTGTATAAACTTCGGTCCGTACCGAATTTAGCTCTTCTTAACTCCGTATATTGGTATTTATTTTTAGCACTCCACAGTTTCTAAAGTATGCTCAAAATCAGAGACATTTAATTTACGTCTACTTTTCTTCAATAATTTCTTCAGCGTTCCATGAATGAACAAGTAGTAGAAATTACAATCGCCAATCACCAGCAGGTTTTGTTTGAATCGCAAAGTATGTAATTGAGGCAAATTTTCCGAAATGATTTGTAGCTTACGGTAATTACAGAGCAGCTTCAAGCCGCCTTTGACGCGACCGTCTTTCCAAATAAACTTAGAAAAATGAATAAAAAATATCTACAACCGCACCCGCAGTAACGCCCTGCTGCAGGCTAAATTCTGTGGCGCGTATGAAGAGTGTTTTTGGCGACCTACGCAAAAAACTTCGCTTCTCTTACCACTATTGTGTGCACCGAATATACGCACATAGGTACAAACGTATATATATAAATGTATCTATGCAGCTTTTTGATCTTGACTGCTCAGCAGATATTATTCACCCGCTCGCTTACTGTAAGAGTCCATTAAAAGATCGTAAAAATTTTACGATCCCCAATATGAGATTCTTCTTAATTCGAAATTTTATTATATTGGAATATCTTTCGTTCGACATGATGCCTGCCATACTCAACGACCAGTAACAAAATCAAATACCGGACCATTCCTACTACCACCAAACCACACATACATGCCCAAATTCGCAAGAGGTGGTTCCGGCCTCTGCGGCAAATCACCCGAGTTTACTCTTCCATTTAGGCCAATGCAAAACTGTAAAACGAAATACAGCCGGCAAAGTGCTTCGCTTTTTTCATTTGTCTGCAGATACTATTTACAAATCACTCGCATTCATTGATGCTCAACTTCTGGCTATACAAAACTTTAATACGATAGTGTTGAGCCTACAAAATGGCAATGTGAACACATACATATGTACATATATTCACTCATATTTGCCTCCGCCCAACACGTAAAGGCACTGGCTTTTACTTCTATCCATTTTGGACTTTTTTTGCCATTTACTACCATTTATGTAGAAGCAACAAAAATTCATAAAAACTATGTTTTTATTTTCACTCAATATATTCAGTGGGTTTGGTATGACAATTGCCACATTAATAGGTTTTGCCTACGTTTGAAAATTTATTACATGGAATATTCAAAATAAGTAACCTTTCTTACAACACAATATTTCTAAACATCCAACCCCGTTATAGTGGGTAATTAGTAAAGTTTACAAACATTTAGCCAAAGTGCTCTACTTTTTAAGTTTAAAATAATGCCAATCTGGAAAAACTCCAGTTTGCAATCCAAAGTAAAAGTGACAAAATTTCAATGAAAAAATTAAAATCTTCCAAACATCGTAGAACAATTTCGAATATAGAATATACGCGTATTATATGCTCTTTATAAGTTCGAAGTTTTATAGCCCATTGAAATTTGAAACAATAAAGTGCAAGTTTGGAATGGCTCAAAAATAGTTTTGATTTTTTATAATTTTTCTGTTGCTGACAGTACTGCCTATTTTCTTTCAAATAACACATGATTCGGATTAGAAAATTTGAAATTTTGATGGAAATTTATTAAATTGTTTTTGATATTGCACAGAGTTTGAAACTTGGATTTTTATGATTTTTCTGGTATGATTAACTATCTTTTCAAAGTTATAGTTATGAAACGCACTCTATGTTATGTATACACATGCGTCTGTATGTAGAAGGGGAGTTGAGGTGAAGTGAGTTAAAGTGAGTTGACATGACTTCAGGTAAGGTGAATCGGGGTGAGTTTAGGTGAGCTGTGGCGTTTTGAGTTTTTCGATTTTCGAGTTTCGAAAAAAAAAATGAAACTTGAAAACTAATTTTTACTTCTGAGAGCTAAAATAACGCTCAAGAAATTAGTTTTATTACCAGAAAAATTTTTGATCAAAAAATTTAACTCAACACTTGATTTTATTTTCTGAACAATACAACTTATACAGCAATACGATAAAACTCAGAAATTTACTATTATTTTGATCGTAAATTTTAAAATCTCCCACTATTTATTAAATATCAATTTGTTTGAAAAAACTCATACTGCCTACGGTACCCGCTAATTAGCACTTAAAAAAAAGAAAGAAATCATGTTTGCTAATATGACTGACAGAATAATTTCAAATCATCATTGGAATTCTAGCAGGGCATTTTAGATTGAATTATCCCCTTACTGATCTGGTAATATATTCAATAGAACTTGCAGCTTCCTTGATGTGAACGTATCAGAAAAGGAAACAAAATTTAAAAAATAGGAAAATACTAAATTTTATTGAGATAGCTGAGCTTAGAAAAATAATCTGAAACTATGAATTTTTATTTCAGAATGCAAAGTTAAATCCCTTTATACTTATAATAATCTCGACAAAGTTAAATTAAATTGTCAGGATCATAATGTGGCGAGCTTAGCATAAGCGAAAAAAGGTGGCACAAGGTGACGCGGTAGCTAAAGAAAGTTTTTTCAACTGATAGCAAAATGAAAATTAGGAACCAAAGCCGTAATTGGGCATAAAATATATGTTAGACATTCTACCCTAAAAACACACATATGCAAAAATATTTAATACCCTCAGATACTCCATACTCTTCTTATCCTTAATAGGCGCAATAACCGCTTTCGCGATATTGGCGAGTTGAACAAACTCGTTTCTAAGAGAGCGTTTGTTTCCAATCGTATGACATCACCCAGCCAACGAAGCCGCTGTTGTGATATGTCTATCCCGTCGTAAAACTCTTGAAGCTCATGGTCCCATCGCCTGCGATATTCGCCGTTGCCAAAGTGCAAAGGTCAACAATTTTTCGCAGAATTTTTCTCTAAAACACTACAAGTAACGCATTGGCATATTGTGAATATCAGATCGATTATGGATTTTCCAAACCTAAAACCATACTGATAAGGGCCGTTTAAGTTGGTTAATAGTGGGATTGAGCCTTTTCCAAAATATGCCCGCTAGAACTTAGTACGCGATATTTAGAAGAGTAGTCCCGCGGTAATTGGCACAGATTGTAGTATCACCCTTCTTATGGATTGGGCAGAGCACACTTAAATTCCAATCGGCAGGCATGCTTTCATCCGATTATATTTTGCATAGAAGCTGATGCGTGCACCTTACCAGCTCCTCGCCGCCATGTTTGAATAGCTTAGCTGGCGGTCCGTCGGCGTTCGCAGCTTTGTTGTTCTCTAGCCGCGTTGTCTCACGTCGTATCATGGTCGGTTAGCGGAACGACAAAGATTGAGGTAAAGGGATCTTCACATTCTCTGTGACATGCGCAGCTGTTACTTTTTAACAAGTTCGAGAAGTGCTCCCTCCGTAATTTAAGCATCCTCTGGATGTCAGTACCAGATAGCCGTCTTTGATCTAACAGGACGGTAGCATGACCTTCTCGTCGTACCAATTGGTTTTTCAGGCTCGCCGAAATCCGATTTCTTCCACGTGAAGAACAAGAAACTTTTCTCCATTGCTCGGGCATGCCGGATTGTTGGGCAGTACTCTCTGAGAGCAGGAGTGAGAGTCTTCTGGTTGTCTGCTGTAATTGCAGCTTTCCGATGACGAGCATTTTTGCGTAGTTAGATGTATGTTTTATGCGTGTGTATAGTTTGCCTGCAACCCTGTTCGATGATCCGAGTCGATGTTAGGCCCTCGGATCGTACGTACATCTAAGCACTAGAAGAGTGTCTTCCATCTATCGCAATATAATCGAACTGGTTTCACGTTTTTCGATCA
Organism: Anastrepha ludens; assembly: GCF_028408465.1. NCBI lineage: Eukaryota > Metazoa > Arthropoda > Insecta > Diptera > Tephritidae > Anastrepha > Anastrepha ludens. The sequence goes on from NC_071498.1 coordinate 77,617,906, forward strand.
GGAGACAGCGAGGTAGCTTGGTGTATCTTCTTATGCTGGAATCTGGTGCTGCAGACAACCATGTTTCGAGCCATGGTGAAGTCAATCAACCTCTGTCCGTTACCGGATGTTTCGTTACGCAGGCTAAATTTTCCAGCTGTAGGGCGCAAATGACCGAGAGGTTAAGGAATCCCGCTTCGATGCGGATTATTGCGAGACGCTCGTCCACTGGAGTGAAAGACAAATCTAACACCGAATCGCAAGGTCCTATGTTTTTCTTGCCTTGCATGGTCCATTGCATATCTTGAATGGAAGTGATGTCAAGCTTTGTTCTTACGAGAACTTCAACCAGCCTTGCAGAAGCATCTTCCCAGACATTCCAGGTGCATGCCCTCAAATCATTACCCTTAGTTCATTCGCAGTGGTCGTCATCAGTACATGGCGGGTCCCAAACCCAGCGCACAACCAGCTATCCAGGATTTCTTCGCCTTCTCACATTAGCTCGCTCTTCAACGAGTGCTCGGAAGCTACTCAAAGGATACTTGTCTAAGCCCAGAAGTTGTTCGCTGCTTGGATCATATGCGGAAGAATCGTCTTGGTCATTACCATGTGCATGGCAATCAGTCACTTCTCCCACTTGCGTAGACATGTGGAAGCTATATAAAGCTTTAAAACAAATAATATACCTACATCGAATCAATATTTATTCATGTAACTTTTTTATTTTTTACCGTTTTCGCTTGTCTTGCCTTTCCGGTGCACATTTTGCATTCGATCGTAAACAGATATTTAGAAAAAGGTGCTTTTAGAAATAACTCTGCTGTAGATGATTGGGGCGCCAATTATTCAAATAAATCACTAACAATCCTATTGTTTAGCGCATTATATATCAGATATAAATATGAGTCTTCTTGTCAAATGCTACTTTCTATAAAACTCTGCATAAACATTTGAGTTATTATTTTTATTTTATTTAACTAGTTTTTACGTATTTGCCGAGATTTGAGTTCCTTGCACGAAAATAAATTTTACTTTTAAACATTTTATTTTTGTTTTGACTCGTTAAAGGTATATTTTGGAATTTTCCCAATAGATATATGCTTTAGTTTTGAAGATTTTTTAAAACTTCCTCTTCAACAAAATAACTATCAAATAAATTTCGCCTTTTAAATGCAGTATGTTTATGTTAAATCCGGCTTTTAATCCGTCTTCATGAAGTGAATCCATTTCATCAGTATATAAAATCTTCGATCTTAAAAAGAATTACACAAAGTTTTGAAAAATGTTTCAAGCTTATAATACATAATGCGTAGTGTCGCTTCACATAGTATTTCAAAGCCATATGTTGGATTTATATGAAAAACTACTAGTTGTAATTGATGATTTGCTCTCTAGCGGAGGGTTTTGAGCAAAACAAATATCAAAAATTTATTGCTTTGTACCTAAATGCTAATAAAATAATAAAAATATTTATGCATTTTCTGCCAAAAATATAGTAAAATTAGAAAAAATTTATAGGGGAATCATACAATATATATAAGGGCGGTTCAATAAGTACAAGTGTTTGACGACAGACGGCTTTCCTGAGGGAAGTTGATGTTAGAATCGTGTGCTGCCATCTATCAAACGACGGCAAAACAAATTTCAGACTGATTGGTAGGTTAGTTTCGATTTGGCATCTATGCGAGTAAAACGTATTTCGTGATTTTCGCTAAGATGGAAAAAGGGATGCGTATGGGCACGCTTCGTTATCTATAACCACAGTTAGATATTGGTTCAATAATTTTAAACGTGGGCGCACATCCGTTTTTGATGAGGAACGACCTGGACGACCGACAGACGTGGTTACCGAGGAAATCATTCAAAAAGTCCACAACATGATTCTCGCTGATCGACGAACAAAAGTGCGCTAAGTAACAAAGGTCATAAGTGTCTAGCGATTGCTCATAAGCAACAACAGGAGGGCAGGAGCAATTTAAGCGAAATACAAAGGAATTTTTGCGTGGAGCTGCCGCCTTGGTGAAACCTGGATTCAGAAACCAGGAACTAAGCAACAATATAGTATAAACAATGGATTTCCCCCGGTGAATCTGCTCCGGCGTCATCCCCGTCTTCATTTTTAACACAGGTACTTATTGAACCTCCCTCGTATATATATGTAAATATAGTATAGTATGTATGTATATTTTATTTGCGCTTATTTATTGGGAGTTTTTTCGAGCTCTTCCTCCTATTTGTGGTGTGCGCCTTAATGTTGTTTTACAGCTTTAAGCCGACTTCAAGAGGCAAATGGCCACTGCCTGCCGGGTGGTGACCGTTATAAGAAAAAACTGTTTCTATCATTTGATGTTTCATGCCCGGAGATTCAAACCTAGGCACTTTCGAATGGTAGTCACACACCAACCCACCTCGGCTACCGCGGTCGAATATATTAGACTTGGGGAGGAATAAGTAAAATTTAAAATTAGGGCGCTCGACATCCATGTTAGATCATATTTGCATATACAGTAGATTCTGTTTTTATGCGGTAGATACGTTCCGCAAGAAACAGCTTAAAAAAAACAGCATAAAAAAAGCTACCAGTTCTATAGTAAAACTATAGATACGTTTCAAAAGTGCTAAGAACCGCATAAATCTGAAATAGTGTAATAAAATCGCATAAAAAAAGGGCACTAGTCCCATATTATAACTATAGATACGTTCCATAGACCGCATGAGTCTGAAATAATTAAATAAAATCGCATAAACAAAATATTGTATTTTTGAAAATTATATCTTTATTTAAGAAACGTCAGAATCGAAAAATAAATTTACATCGTCAGAAATAGAATTAGACAATACCCGCATGTTGCGCCTTCGTTTAAGATTTGGCGTAAAATCACTTTCGTCACTTGTCTGATCTAGATGGTGATGCAGGCGGTTCCATACTTGTAGGGTTAGCATTTCTGATGTAATCTGTGATGAGTTTTTGCTTAGCTGGTTTAGAATCTTGTTTAAATGTACAATTCCCGACAAGTCGACATGCATTTTTTAATTAAAAAAAAACCGCATAAAAACAGAACCTACTGCACTCTTTTGTTTAGAGTTCTTAGTGGAGTACATCCGTTGGAGGAGGAGCTCGCCCAAACACCCAAAAAGGGTGTACGCGTCAATTATAAATATATATATATGTATATAATGTGCATGACCCACGTTTATTATTAAGATTTAAGAAATAATAAATGTGAAAAGGTTAGCAGGCATAAAAGCTATAAAGAAGTATTGATTGTTAAAAGTGGTTTGGGGTACTTTGACTCAGGAACACAGGATAAGTGTTAACACCGTCAATAATGTCAGCGTTGAAGTCCAACGGAGAATCTCTGTTATCAGCAAGTAACACTTTGGACTTGGTAGGCAAGGAAGCAGTAAAGTCTTCTATAGACGAACAAAAACCGCACTTTATAAGTCTGTCACAACTCCCGTCGCATTGGCAGCAGCGAATATCGCAGACGATGGAACAATGAACGAATAATATTGTATGCTGTGCTTGCCGGTAGCAGAGGAAGACCTCCAAGAAGGAGGACTTGGTTTCACTTGGCGTGCACTCTACTAGCGCTGGATTGGCGTGTTACCCAAAAGATCATTTCTGTGAACATATCAAGTTCTAAGCAAACATAAAAAACTCATATTTGCATGTTTATGGATACGAATGTCAAAAACAATAGTTTCTTTATCTTTTCTTTTCTTAAGCTTATTTCTTGCACTCAAAGTGATGTTGTTATTTTTCTCTCTCTTTTAGGATATCAAATTTATTAATCGGTTAAGTCAACAAGTATCGGTATCGGTAAGTCAAGAACTATCACTTATTCGCTTAATAAACAAAATTTGCCTATAAATTTGCATATTCGTGAAAAGTTTTTTAATACAAACTTCCTACATATGTACAGTCATGTGAAAAATAATAGGGACACGACCTTTGAAAAATTTCAAAACATAACTCTGCTTCAGCTTTACTAAATCGTATGAGGTTATTTGTGTGATTGCTTGCTGGGATGCCGTTGAAGTAAAATACCGTTATCAAAGCAAAAACTTTTTGCGTCGTTTCATAATTTTTGATCATTTTGTGAAGTGAGTTCAATTTAGTGTGTGCGAAATAATAGGGCCACGAAAATTAAATTAATATTTATTCATAAATACTGAGGATTTTAAATAACTACAAAGAATAAAAGTATTATATAAAAGATAGAGTGTGCGCATAAATTAAAGAGATAAGCAAATAATACAATTGATGCAACCATAATGGGCAAATGGGCAGAGGAAAACATTGCGGCATCCAGCTTCGAGAGCAGATAAAAGCATTGCGAAAGAAGGAATTTTCATATAGGCAGATAGCCGAAATATGCCGGAAAATACACGTCACATAAGGAAACAGGTGGGCGAAAAACAAAAATATCTCCAAGTCTTGAAAACAATATAGTGAAATTTGTTAAAAAGAACCCCTTTGCAACTTCAACTAATATTAAAAGTGAATTTTACTTAAATGTCGACACATCTACTATTCGCAAAAGACTAATTAAAAATGATCTATAGTCAAAAAGACCACGTAAAGTACCTCTTCTGTCGAAAAACAATACTACTACAATGTTATTTTTTGCGAACAAGCATATCAACTGGTCAGTGCAGAAATGGCGGAATATCCTGTGGTCGGATGAGTCTAAATTTAATATGTTTTATCCTGACTGTGGTTCCCAACACGTTCGAAGGCCAGTGAACACCGCTTTCAAACCGCAATATACAATTAAAACCATTAAACAAGGTGGAGGCTCAATTATGATATGGGGATGTTTCTCCTACCAAGGTGTTGGTCCGGTATACCGAATCGAGGAGAAAATGACAGCTGCGACTTATTGTACTTTTTTAAATGAGGTAATGCTGCCTTATACTGAGGATAATATGCCACTTCGAGGGGTGTTTCAGCAAGACAACGATCCGAAGCACACATCGAAGCTGGCCAAGAAATGGTTCACCAATAACAAAATAAACATACTGTATTGGCTTTCTCAATCACCGGATCTAAATCCCATTGAGAAATTGTGGCAACATGTAAAGGTAGCTTTGAGAGGGAAAAAAGCGACCAACAAAGGCCAACTCTGGTCAAAAACAAAGGAAGCTTGGGAAAGTATTTCTCAGGCCACATGCCAGAAGTTGGTTGAATCCATGCCTCGACGGTGCATGGCTGTTATACAAAGCAAAGGCTATGCAACAAAATATTATAAAGCGAAAATAATTTAATTTATAAACAATTTATAAATGTTGAACTTTTGTAGCTGTCCCTATTTTTTTCACAGCGTGCAATAACTTCAGCTTTGAAAATTTTGTTTATTTTTATTGTTTGCAAAGAATTTGAGTATTTTATTTTATTATTTTTAAACTATATTATTGGCCTATTTAAAAATAAAACACTAACCTGAAATAACTGAAAATAATGGTTTTATTTGTATTAGTATAAAATATTTCTGTGTGTCCCTATTATTTTTCACATGACTGTACATATCTATTTCGCTTTTTGGATAATATGTCAGAGATTTTAGATACCGTAAAAAAAATGCATCTCGGTTGAAACTACGTTTGTACATACATCTCATGCTATTACGAATGTGTCTATTCATAGCTCATACGTTTTCCATGAAAGCGCACTTTGAGCGACCGATTGAAGTAAATTTTCGATAGTTCTTCTACATCGCACACCTGTTCCTCCATCATAAGACAATGGCGTGCTGGATGACCAGGGTATTTCTGAAGTGAATCTGTTGAACAACCCTTGCCTTAGCGTTCTGAAGCTTTAAGCTAGATATCTTTAGTGAGTCGCCACGACGTTATTGTTTACCTCGGTTTAAAAAAAGTTTTTTGGTTTGGTTGAGTTTGGTGAAGCCATTTGTGTGTTACAACGTAAAGGCAGGAAAGTTACAATTTTACGCATTCTCCGTACGGAGCAGGCTTCCAAAAAGATTCGTATGCTTTATGGGTGCATTATATTCGGAATTTTGATGACTGACAAATATACAGTAGAAGCCCGATAAGTGCAATACCGATAACTGCAATTTCGCGGAAAGTACAATTCGATTTTGAGTCCATAGAAAACTCGAAAAGAGCAATAAAAAATTGCAATTTTCGGGCGCAAAAGAATTCTTGTTCGAAGAAATTTTTTACTTAATACGGCAATGTATTTGCGTTCATCACGCGCGAAGACACAGCTTTATAGCTATGCACAGTTATGGTTCTCGGAATTATTGCGACCAAAAAAACTGTTCTCACGCTTTGTGATTTTTGATTTTTACAAATACCTGTAAAATTGTAGCGCTGATATCATAAAATATGGCATCGAATCGTTTGTGACATTCAACACGCGTTAGTTTCAAGCTGGTTCTTGAGAGTAAAACAATCGTTCGGAGTTTGAATCATTTTTTTTTTGCTTTCATCAAATAAAATCATGGGAAAAGTGAAAAAGAATCTACATTTTCTTACATTGAAAGAAAGAGATGAGATTCTCCAAAAAATTGAAAAAGGCGCTAAACAACGAGATCTTGCATTCGAATACAAAGTTGATTGCGCAACGATTTGCAGAATAAATAAAACAATCCCGTTCATTAAAAGAAAATGCATACAATTCATTTTCACTTGGAAATAAACGGAAAACCTTGCGGTTTGGCAATCATCCAGAGCTCGAGAAGCGTTTGTACCAGCTTTTCATGAATCAGCGGCGACGAAATGCTCCTGTTTCTAGCTTGATATTGAAAAACACAGCATTAAAAATATTTGATGAAATAAAAAAGGATGGAGAACAATTCAATGCAAGTGAGGGATGGTTTTCGCGATTCAAGAATGGCTTCGGACTTCGCTATTTGACTGTGACTGGTGAATCATTATCTTGTGATCCAGAAGCCATTGAGCCATTTAAGGAAAAATTTACGGCGAAAATCGCTGAAAAAGGATATGTAACCTCACAAATATACAATGCTGATGAAACATGGCTCTTTTGGAAACTTTTGCCAAATAAAACCTACGTTTCGAAAGATGAAAAGAGTGCTCCAGGCAACAAAGTTTCAAAAGATCGAATCAGTGTTCTTTTGTGGGCAAATGGTGATGGCAACCACACAATAAAACCATTATCGATCGGCAAATCTATGAATCCGCGTTGTTTTAAAAATTTTCGTCTACCGGTGAATTATGCTAGCAACAAGACTGCTTGGATGACGCGGGATATTTTCAAAAAGTGGTTCTTTGATAATTTTGTCGAAGAAGTGAAAAAATTCGCCAAAGAAAACGATGTTCCACCCAAAGCATTACTCTTGCTGGATCAAGCCCCATCTCATCCGCCCGAAGAAGAATTAGTTTGTGGTGAGATCGAAGTGATGTATTTTCCGGCCAATTGCACAGCGATTTTACAGCCAATGGATCAAGGTGTTATTAACTTGACAAAAATTCAATACAAAACATTGCTAATGGAAACCATAATTAGTGAAAAAGATTCTTCATTACATGAACTATTGAAGAAAATTGATTTGAAAACCGCCGTGATCATGTTGAGCCAAGCATGGGGGAAATTTCTCCCTGAAACGATCGCTAAATGCTGGAAAAGCGTATTGGGTACAAGCCCAACAGTTGACGCGATTATTGAATCTAATTCAGACGATATGCCATTGGATATCGAAATTGACGACCCCCTTCTTGTTGGAGGATTACAACGGTTAAATGAGATGGTCGAAAACTCTGTGGGTGAAGCAGACACAGATGAAATCCGCAATTGGGTTTTGGAATTAGGAATAGATGAAGGTGATAGTGAAACCAATGAACCCGAAGGTACTACTCAAGAAGAAACAACCGAAAAAGTCCAGCATGAATCGATTTTTGGCTGTGTCAATACAATTTTGAAATGGGGTGAACAGAACGATGTACTGTCATTCAATCAGATCGCTTGTTTGCATGATATCCGATCAAAAGCACTTGAAAAGTGATACGAGAAAACGCAATCGAAAATAACAAAGTTTTTCCAAAAAAAAATAATTGAATTTTGGAGCACACACTCATATGTCCTTCCGCATTGATCTCTTTGTATTAATTTCAATAAATATGTGTTTGAATTGAATATCGACCTTTTGAGCTCATTAATTGCATTGAATAGAGTTAAAATATTTTTCCCTAGGTATTCCTCGATCCACAGGAGAAATTCGCAAAAGTGCAATTTTTCGCTTAGTGCAATCATTGCTGAAATTTTCCAATTGTACTTATCGGGCTTCTACTGTATGTAAATTTCTGTCAGCTGTCTTTCAGTTATATACGTATTTCCTGTAAATACAGTCGAATTTAATAAAATAGTATTACTCTTAGTTGTGAACTAGGTGTAATTGAATGAAATGTATTTAAATATTTATAACTTTTCAATAAAAAAAAAATATTAGGAATCGGGCTGATATTTGAGTCTCATGGAACTTAAGATACAAAGGTCTCTATGCACACACTTAAGCGTAAGGCCTCGATGATATTGCTTTATATTACAATTCGCTTACAAGGTTTACTCTTTGAGTCAATTTTTTAAATAAATAACAAGAAAGTTATAACTATGTTAATTTTAGCTACAAAGTGCAGCGAAAAGCGTTAATATTTGCATGAGTTGTATCTGCCTAAGCAGAATATAGAATGTCCAGTAACAACTGTGGTTGAAGGCAAAAGGATCGGTTACACTTCGAATTTTAGAGATGTCGTATTACTTTGGTCAACGCAAAATTATTTGACATTTGACTAAATGTGATTTTATGGTTCGTTACTTTCCGTCTTAGAATACACCATAGTGGAATGATAGACTTCCATACCAAGAGTTAAAAATAGTCTTAATTAATGATGTCTTCAGATCCAAAACAAAAGAATAAATAATTTGGAATATCTAAATGGAAAAACTTACCTCTGTATTTAGAGCTAATAATTGCATACAACAAATTTTATTTTTAAATTAAAATTACTATATGTGCGTTTATAAAAATATGCATAAGAAAATAAGTTTATAAATGTTAACACTAAGTGTGCTTAAAAACACAGCTAATTTATATTCGCATCTAATTGTAATGTGAAATAATGTAATGAAATAAATTTATTCATAGACTTGTTTTGTAAGAGTTTGTAAAGTAAAATGTTATTAGTGCACAATCGATTAAAAAACCAAAAACAAAACGATTTCATCATTGAGGCAATTAAAAAGTCATGAAATGTTTATGATGCCTTTTTATAACAGTAACAATCGCAAGCATATACTAACAGTGGTAATGATACTCTCATACTAACATAAACAAACACATACACAGATGTTCATAAGTATACATAATGAAAAACGAACTGTTTTCTTTTGATTTATTTATCTGCTTTGGGAAAGAGACAGGGTAATAAATACATATATGGAAGCATCAACGCCTTAATACTACGAGTACGGCATCAAAACTTACAGAATAGGTGTATAAAACACGAAAGCACGTGCCCACTTGCCAAATACAAGAGAAGCCGAACTGGTTACAATTAAAATATCTGGGTGGTAGCAGTTGGGAGAAGCGTTACAAATGATGGCGTGTTAAGGCATTTTATAATCGTCATTTGCATTACTTTAAATCACTTAAGTAACATTTGTTTAGTTGTTGTTTAATTTAACTCATTCAGCGATGAGTTTTGTCAGATTGGACCCATTTTCTTTATGTTACTATGCATTTAATGGCCATAAATTCCACTCCACTTGCAGCTGCTTCTTGACGATCCGAAACGGTTACTTTCCTATTATTTGGAGCTACTGCATGAGCTAGAGGCACATGAAAGTAATAAAGCGTTTATGCACTCAAAAATTATTTGAAATAACTCTTGTATGAACTAAAGGATACAGAAGCTATGAGCTTTGAACGTTATAGTTTCAAATAATTTGTTTCTGAAGAGTAATTTTTTTCTCTTATTGCACTGTGCTGAATGCCGAGTACAGTCATTTCTTGCTGGTGCTAACCGGTGCCAGTTGGACACACCAAGTAAAACCAAGTCTTTCTACACCTGGTCTTTTCAACGTAGAGGAGGGCTTCTTTTTCCTCTGCTAACACGAGCTAGATCCGCATCCAATAGTTTTGGAGCCGGAGCGTTCGTATCCATTTGCTGCACTATCTCTATGTCGCCGTAAAACTCATACAGCTCATAGTTCCATAGCCTGGATACTCGGTGTCGCCAATGTGCAAAGGCCCAAAAATCTTCTGCAGAATCTTTCTCTCAAAGACTCCAAGGGACGCGTCATCGAATGTTGGCATCGACCAAGCTTCTGATGAAACCCTTTAGAGTGTAGTTTTGACTTTTTTATTTAAATGTTATATCACTTTTTTGGGCAAAGGTATATTGCAGGGATCAAATATCAGATCTTTAAAAAAGAAAATAAAAACTTTAAGACTTTTTTCTATTATTTATTTATTAACTTTATAAAAAGCGCGGGATTAAGAGAATGCTTAGAATCTAGTTAAATAATTCATTTAGTGACATTTTGAAGAAGTACTTTATGGAAGAAAAATCTAGGCCAACATGATTTAAAAGCATAGCAAATTCTCTAAAGCGTTAAACTTTTTACACGAAACAAATTATATATCTTTATGCTGAAGAAAAGGAAATTTCAAGTTAGTTTTTTATATAGCCAAAAATTCAATTCTACTAATGCAAATTACACTAATCAGAAGCCAAAAGATGTGCATATGCCTCCTAAATGTATGCTTTAACTTTGATTCTGGATGAAAGAAACGCGTTAGGTAGCGTTTTAAAAACAAGATTTGGGTTAGTATTAGTGCAAGGATAATGGTAGAGGTGAATTTGTAGATGTAGAAAAGGGTAAAGGCAAAGATAAAAATAAAAATAAAGATATATACAAAGGTGAAGGTGAATATGTAAAGAAAGAAAAATATGAAGGTAAATGCAGAATTAAGGATAAAGGCGCCGAAAAGATAATGACAAAGCACAGAAGAGGAATATAGACAAAGATAGAATTAAAAAGAGTGAAAGAGAAGAAAAGCGAGCACTTGGCGAACACTAGTTACACTGGGCAACAGTAGTTACTCAACATGCACAAACACTAATAGTTATGAAAGAGAATGCCTCTCAGGCACACTTTGGCGCAGCGAGTACTAGTCTCGAAGGTTGTTTTTTACGTGGAGCTAAAGTTTTAATATTTTGACCGAAAGTATTATGTGTGAAATGACTTCTAAGTAGAATTTAATGAGGAATTATTTTGAAGTGGAGTTTAGCCCTCTAACTGCTACTTAAATTGATACTTTTAACTCGTTTTCAAAACAGCTATTATGTAAAGTCGTTAAAAACGGCTACTAGAGGTTTAAAAAGGTCGGGAGGTCATCGAAGAAAAAAATCTTACAGCTTAAGGTAAATGCTTAAGTTTACTTCAAGTTAATGTTGATACACTTGGCACAGATATATTGCGAATACCTGCACTTATGGACGTTAAGGGGTAACACCACTCTACACGCGTAAAATAAACACGATTTTTAAAGAATTTTTTTGTATAGAAAGAAAGGGAAAACAATCACTCTGATTTGGAAAGTTATTACTTATATACTAAAATACAAAACTACAAAGTTAGATCGAAAAATTTTGCAAAATGGCGGCGTTGGAGACATTTTTGTAATGTGGTTTCTCTTGAAGGAGCTCCGCGGCACGCAGCACAGAAAGTGCAAATTTTAATATGGAACAAGGAAATTTTTTTTTTCTTAATCTAGATAAGAATAGCTAGAGAAACACTTAGGGGATTTAAAAAATATTTATTTTTGTGGAATTAGCAAGCATTTGAAGGAAAAAACTCTATTTTGGACTAAAAAACGGCACTTAAATAATTATAACAATCGTTTAAATTAATCTATCGAAAATCCCCTACGCTCTTCTCTTAAGAAGGTTATTATACAGACGTAGTGAAAAACCTGATTAAAAATATTTAAAATTGTTTGAGTTATGCTGCGTGCCAATTTCAGAAAACGTGTTTTGAGAAAAACGCGTTTAAAGTTTGGAAATTTGAAGAAATCGTTAGGTAGCAGTCACTAACGCTTGGTTAAAAGCTTAAAATATTTATGAAATAAACTTCGGTAACGTATAAAACTTTTTGTTCTGTATTTTAAAAGGTTCAAAGAATTTTTTAAGCTTATAAAAAAAAAATCAATTTTTTGAAATTTCTACAGTGGTGTTACCCCTTAAGGTGGGTCGATTAGAACTGGGTGTGAGTTTTGCAGCTAAATATAAATACCAGTAAAAGTGCAATTAAACTAAATTTAAGATAATAGAATTTTTTATACCTTTTAATCCCTTTTAAAAGAAGTTGAACTTTATAAAACTGTTACTCGCACCTTCAAGTGCACATATAATTGGATCTCCATAATCCCAATAATATATTGTTATATAGAAAATAATGTCACCTCATTATATGTCTACAATACGAAAAAATTGCCTTCCGCCATGTGAAAATGCTGCGTATTTCATGCGAGAATAGAAACAGTAAAATTCAACACTTGAATAAAATATATAAGTATATGCATCCATATATTGAATACTATGAAATTGATGATTTAGCTTGTTTTTAATTTAAGTTTTCGCATAGTTATTTAGACGAACTTTTACACACAGACAAATTAGAATCAGCTTGTCCCAACGTTGTCGCGCCCGCATTTTTTATATAGGGAAAAAACATTGCAATATTGAAGTATTTCGGCCAACTAGATTCAACAATTTAAGAAAAAACACGCAACTCCATGCGCCATGTCCTTCGCAAAGACATCCAAAATTTTACGGCTCGGGCGCAGGGCGGAATAAATTGCGTAAAAAGAAAGCACCATTTGTAAATATGCCTAGGAAAGAATGTATATATATATATATATATATGTATATATAAATTTATAGTATTTTAAAAAATGTACTATAATATTTTCTCTTTTTTTCAATCAAACCGTATTTCATTAAAAAAACATTCCAATTCTATAATTTCAGAGAAAATCTGCTAGTTCATAAGTTTTACTTTTTTGTTTGTTCCAATAAAAACAAAAAATAACATTATTTGAAAGACAAAAAGTCGAGTTAATTTTAATGATTTACAATAATATTTTTGTGTAAACACTAATACAAAACATTTTTTTCGTTGAATGATAATTCCGTCTGCTATGACTGTTTGAAGTTGCCCTTACTAAAAACCGGTTGGCTTGACACAAATTTTGAGGCTCCAAAACATAGAAAAACCAGAAATAGTTGTTTGTCAAGACTATACGTACTTCTCGCTTAGCCACGAACTAACTAATTAATAATTAGAAAATGTTTCTGGTCCTCCAATAACGATGGAAATCAAGGAAGCGATAAAACTAGTGTGTGATAATAAAGCAGCAGGGCCCGATTCTTGTACAAATTATAGACTTAATATTGGGTAGTCGAAAAAGTCTTTTCGTATTTTGTCAATAGATGTCGTTGGAGTCATCTATCTCCAGTGCTACCAATCACATTGTGTCATATCATATGGTGTTAGAAAGGTGACATTTTAAGCTTCATTTAACCAAAAAAAAATTAAATTCGGAGAAGTTGAAAAAAAGTTATAGGTGTTCAAAAAAGAGTGTAAATAATGAAGAAATTCGCTATATTTTGAAATTTTTGTATAAAAAAGGGAAGAATGCCACGCAAGCCACCAATGAAATTTATGAAGTTTAAGGAGACGATACTGTATCAGTTCGTGTAGCACAACAATGGTTCGCTCGCTTCCGTTCTGGAAATTGTGAAAAATGCACCTCACTCCGGTCGACCTATCGTTGAAAAAGTCGATAAAATTATGGAAAAGATTGACCAGGACCGTCACATAAGCTGCCATGACATCGCCAAGGCACTAAACATTCATCATCAAACGGTTTTGAACCATATAAAAATCGCTGGTTACAAAAAGAAGCTTGATGCTTGGGTACCACATGAATTGTCTGTGAAAAATTTAATGGACCGAATTAACATCTGCGATTCTTTGCTGAAACGAAATGACATCGAACAATTTCTGGAGCGAATGGTAACAGGAGACGAAAAGTGGATCAAATACGACAATAATGTGCGAAAAAGATCATGGTGCAAGGGTGGTTGAAGCTCAACAAATGGTCGCAAAGCCAGCATTGACGCCTCGAAAGGTTATGCTGTGTGTTTGGTGGGATTGGAAAGGAGTCATCTACTCTGAGCTGCTCCAGCCTGATCGAACGATTGATTCTACACTTTACTGTCAACAACTGATGAGATTGAAGCAAGCAATCGAAAAAAAACGGCCAGAACTGATCAGCAGAAAGGGCGTGGTCTTCCATCAGGACAACGCTAGGCCACACACATCTTTGATGACTCGGCAATAACTGGGAGAGCTTGGTTGGGAAGTTTTGATGCATCCACCATATAGCCCAGACTTTGCACCATCGGACTACCATTTGTTTCGGTCAATGCAGAACTCCCTTAATGGAGTAAAGTTGGCTTCAAGAGAAGCCTGTGATAACTACTTGCCGCAGTTTTTCGCCGAGAAACCACAAAAGTTTTACACTGATGGAATAACGTCTCTAGAAGAAAAATGGCCAAAGGTGGTCGACCAAAATGGTACATATTTGGTTTAATAAAGTTCATTATAAATATAAAAAAATTGAGTTGAAGTTTGATTAGAAATACAAACTTTACTTTTTCGACTACCCAATATATTAAAACACCTTTAATGTGCTGTTCGTGCCGTTCTATGCTGTACCCAATGAATTTTCTATTAAAAGTCTAAAACTAGGTTAGGAAATGTATAAAAAGTACACTAAATGCTAAATTTGTAAATAATTTTATATTCGAATTGAAATATTTTAGTATAATATAAGTGTAAGAATCTGTGACGGGTAAAATAGGTATAAGTGTGCCTAGTTTTGTGTCAATTATTGCATTAACAGACTGTCTATTTTGTTTCAAAATTTGACTTGATCAAATTAATGTTGTCATACGCAGTTTAAAATGAACTGTACAAACTAATTTCTTACATTTATAAAATAAATACACATATCCTTAGAATATAATACATCCACAAAATGCTGCTCACCTCTCAATACTGTGACTTTTTCCTCCCTTCAATGTGAAATCGTTTTGTAGAAACTAATGAAAATAATTTGCATAAAAACCCTTCCACTTCTCGCTATCTATTTTCTTTTGTTTTCCACTTTCAGTTTTAATTACAATCTTTTGTTATCATTCTAATTTTCCACACAGGAGTCAACATTGCAGCATCAAAAGCGGCAGCGGTAAAACGTTAGATGAATGTAAACGGGTTTCGGAGATCACACAGTTAGGTGTATGTGTTCTTTCGTATCCTATCATCCTAAATCGCTGTGTTTAGTTTCATTTCATTTCATTTCAGTTTGTTTTGTTGAGCTTAATTGTGTTTACTCTTTTTCATTACTTTTGGGAGTTTATAGCTTTTTACTGTTTTTTCACGCTGACAATCCTGCAGCGGCAGCGGTTTTATTGCATTCAAGCGGTTTTCCGGCTGCCTGTCTGACTGACTGTGTAAACGATGATACCTGATTTGTTGATTTTTAAACGTTCAGCGAGTCATGAATTTCGCGCTATTTTCCTTCTCTTTCTTGCATGCCCACAACACGCAGTGGCAATCAAAATTATGGCATTAAGTAGGATTTTATTGTTATTTTATTATGTTAACGCCAATACTACTCAACGAAGCATGACACATGTGAATCTCAGACCTACTCGAGCCCCGCCACTTGCCTATGTGGCTCACCGCTCAAGCGCTGTATTATAGCGTCATCCCAGCTCACCCAGTTTCTGTTTTATTAGTTTATTACGATTATTACCTTTTAATGACACCGTTGGACAGACAAATGTGGTACATCGCCGAATAGTTGACGACGACGTTGTGCACTCCTTAAAAAAAAAAACAATAACAATAATATAATGACAAACAAGACGGGTAAAATGAGAAAAAAGTGAAAAACAAAATAAAACCACAAAAGTTGTAGTTAAAACGAATAATATCCGAAGCTGTTTTATTATTTGTTTTGATTATTAAAATGCTATCAGCGGCTGCAAATTCTGCTTTTTCTCTTCCTGAGCTCAGACAACAAAGCTCGACATAAAACATTCAAGTTTAATCACTGAGCCAAGAAACAGTTACACTGGCTGCACATGCGCGGCGCCGGTTTGTGCTCTATTGAGCAACTACGAAACTGCGACGAAAGCAAAAGTGTGGCAGTATATTTAGCTAATTTGAAATTTATGAGCAATTAATCTTAAAGTACTGCAGTTCATGCTTAGAGTTGTTCATGTTGCTTGTGTAAGCTGGAAATACTTAAGAGCCTAGCAAAGTTACGAAATATTTGTATGTGTGTGTGTACCTTACATAACTAAATTTTAACAGTTTGCTTAACAACTTACGTCAGAATATCTTCACATATTGTATTTATACTCCTAGAATAGGTTACAATTCTAGAACATACTGATATGTACATGGAACGTGAAATAAAATGCACTCACATATTTTTACGTATGTATGTGGTTACTTATAGTTATTACCCGGACAACCCAAAATATGCTCAGGCATGTTTCTTGTCACGCATGCTAGAAGCAAGCTGATGCAAAACAAAAATATAGAATTTTAGAAATAGGCTAGACTGACGGTGGCGTTTATCGCAATTACGGATTAATTCGGAATTATCTCAGGAATCAAGTGCAACTAATGCAGATCGACAACTAGACTTAATTGATCTAATTTAATATCTATTATGAGTGAAAAATAATGAAAATTTTAAAGGGAAGAACTGAAAAGACTGGATGCAATGCACTAGGTTATGTTAGGTTAAATGGCTGCCCTATCTAAGGGCTCACTTGGACAAATATTAAGAAATTCGTCCGTTGTGGTGCCATACATGGGAGAGAAGAAAGGAGATGGGAAGGAAGAAGGAGCCTTGGGATTAGAGACGATGATGACCATACATTTTACGACGACGCCGACGGTGGCTGATTTGCGTTCGTAGTTAGCCGTAACAAGCTACTGATGAACTTCACCAAATTTATGATATTTACACCGGCTATATCCGCAGGCGTAGCGAAAAAGTGAGAGCCCAGATGTCTAAGTCTTTTCCAGACGAGAGCAGGGCAGCTGAGAAGAAGGTGTTGAGATGATTCCACCTCGTCCTCCAGACAGTTTCTGCAAAACGGACTTGAGGCAATCCCAAGTCTCACGGCGTGAACACCTAACGGACAATGTCACGTCAAGGATGACCACTAAATTCGAGAGCTGGGGCTTTGTTAGCCTTAGGAGTTCCCTTGACCGTCCCCGATCTACCCGTGGCCAGAAGGACCTCGCGACCTTGCACGGTTGCGCACTAGCCCAGCGCTCGCTGAGTTGACTCGAGGCCCATCTTTCCAGGAGCAGACCACAGGTTCTCAGGGGAACCCCAATTCTCTCATTTCGCGACGAAACCGTCTCCAAAGTTCCCTGTCTAGCCAGCTCATCAGCCCAGCAGTTTCCCTCTATGCCGCTGTGCCCGGGAACCCAAATGAGCCTGATGTCGAAGTATTCGGATGCAATCGAGAGAGAAGCTAGATATTCCCCGACCAATCTCGAACGCACAAACAGCGAGCCCAAGGCCCTAATTGCCGATTGGCTATCGGAGTAAATATTTACTTCCTTAACGGTAATTACCGAACTAAGCAACCAGCCCACCGCTTCCTTAATTGCGGATACCTCCGCTTGGAAAACATGCGCTAACTCTTTCGAAATTACAATAATTGCTTTGCTATTTCGGAGTATTTTGAGAAATAGCAATTTAAGACTTTTTTTTAATAAATAATTATTTCTTAGTATCAGGGCAGCTAATACCCGTATTTGTTGTTTGCCGTCCAGCTTTTACTGACAAAATTGTCAAATAAGCAAATCAGCTGTTCACTAATCACACTACAATTTTAATCAGAATTAAGTGTGCCGGTAATCCCGACTAACGCATGTACATGTTGCGGCCTGCAAAACAAAAATTATCAAAAAACCTGCGCGATTTTTGAGCCACTTCAAACTTGCACCTTATTGTACCAAAATGCAATGGGCACTCTTCATACCCGAAATTTTCTAAGAATTTTCATTATGAGTTTGATGAAAATTTTTTTGTGAAAATATAATAATATATATATAATATTATAATACCTATAAAATATAATATATATAAAGGTATAAATCCTATTTTTAAACTTTTACAAAATATTCAACAAATTCTCATCAAACATAGTTAACTGTCCCCCAAAAAGGGTACAAACCCAAGTTTTAACAACACAAATTCAACAAATTCTCATTAAAAAGTTTGATGAAAATGTGTTCAATTTTTTTATAAAAGTTTAAAACTTGGATTCATACCTTTTTTGTGGGATAGTGAACTATGTTTTCACAAAAAAATATTAAAATTAAATAAGAAACAAATAAATTGTCAAAACTTGTTAATTAGTCACGGTGCCATAGTTATTAAATGTGCTCTATACGAAATATAAGGGGCTTATATAGATTCGAGAAGCGTTTCCGGAGCATAAATTTGGAATTTTATAAATCCAGAAATTCATGGTTTCTTATAGGCGAAATAGGACTAACAGTATTCTTAGCAATTATTTGTATACATTTACAGCTGATGATGATTTTTAAAGAGCTATAGAAAAGTTTTTCACAAAAACACACGTAAAATTCTGAAAAATGCATGAAATTTTTATTTAAATCGATAGTACAGTGCATACAATTTAATGTTGAAGATTATTTCATGCAAATATTCACCGCGACTGCGCCTCAAATGGTCCATCCGCTTAGTCCTATTTCGGCATACTCTTTCCAATGTTTCGGCCGGCATCTCACATATAAATGCTTTAAAGTTGTCTTCCAATGCGTTAATTGAAGGAGGCTTTAACATAGCCCCACAAAAAATAATCTAAAGGCGTTATATCGCACGAACTGGGTGACCAATTGACAAGTACCGAACGTGAAATAAAATGTTCACCGAACTCTCCTCTCAACAAGTCCATCGTTACGTGTGCTGTGTGGCATGTGGCACCGTCTTGCTGAAACCACATGTCATGCAAGTCAAGCTTTTGCATTTTGGGCAATAAAAGTAGGATATCATTTCACGGTAGCGCTTACCATTCACAGTTACGTTACGATTCGCAGCATCTTTGAAGAAGTACGGTCCAATGATACCTCCAGCCCATAAAGCGCACCAAACTGTGACCTTTTCTAGATACATTGGTAGCTCTTGCAATTCTTCAGGCTTTTGATGTCCAATAATGTAAATTTGGTTCTAAATTTAGTCACAATAGCTCGAATAGCCGCTTCAGTGGGTCGATTAAACTGACCATAAAATGGAAGACGCGCGCGATAAACTTTCTTAACAGAACACGCATTTTTATAATAAAATTCAATGATTTGCAAGCGTTGTTCATTTGTAAGACGATTCATGGTTAAATAATAGACCAAACTGAAGATGTTTGACTGTGAAACAAAACACGAAACGTGCGTCAGCTGTTTAAACCAACTGTTTAAAAAGAGAATAGCTTAAAAATCATGACTGTCTCCTACTATATGCGTAAAAATATTCCGAAAACATTGCCTAATATTTTTTGGTGAGGTCTCGTTAGTTTGCGAATTTATCCAAATCTTATATTTGTTCGGGTGAAAAATCAAAAGCCGAGGGACTTGAAATCTTGTTGAATTCATTCGATGTTCTAATCAAAGATACTTTCGAGGCATAGACAGTTCTAGCCCGCTCTAGGAACAATAAAGCATTGCCCCGGAGACTTTTTAAGTTATGTGAAAATGAATGCGCTCTAAGAGTAAAAGCGAGTTAACTGTCCCATTTATAATATCGAAAACAAAACAAAGTGAAAGTATACTTCTTCTACTTTGCAACGATTTTACATATTTTAATGCACGCCTCGCGTTGTATAAAGGAATCGGATACGCGAAGATTAGAGATCTGAGTGCAAAACGAAAAAAAATCTTTGGAAATATTACCCCCAAATAAAGATGGCATGCACCTGCTTCGACCAAACCAACGAGGTAAATATTGATTTTAGAGTGTATGGTCCATAAAATCAGAAGCAAAACGCCGAATGAATGAAAGTGTAGAATACGATTTGGTGCTGACGAAATTCAAATGACTAAGAAACTGAAAATTAGAGTCAAAGATTGCTCCCAGATTAGAAATTTCATTAAGAGTATTTGGATTAAAATATGAATTTAATCGCATATTTTAAGTTGTTAAAATTAGTTGTTAAGAGCTTAGTTTGGGTTGCCCTGGTTATTAGATAAGTGACGCATAAGCGTACAAAGTTTTCTAAGCACTTTAAAGTTAATATGCACTTAGTTTTAAGCTATTAATAATCAACCTGATATAAGCATTGCATGAATTGTACATGAAATTAATAAATATAATTGACTATTACTTTATAAACTTTATAAACTGTATTACAAATGTTAAGTAATTATAAATAAATGTTTAGATACCAAACTTATTTTTTCTCATCAAAGGTTTAGGGAAATAATAATTTTTTGTTGGTATTGTTTCCTTTTTATACAAATATGTGCATAGCAAGCTGACTTACAGAATTCGAGAGTAAGTTTTATGTAATAACTAATTTAACATTTTAATATTGAAAAACCATTTAATGTCGATTTTTAGTTGATTTTTGAAAAATACAAAAAACCACACTTGCGCGAGATAAATACAAAAATCTCTGATCGGGATTATGCCAGTGAGAATGAGCTTTTATCTTAACTTTTGTTTTTGGAGAAAATATTAACTCTTTAATATCGAGATGTCACTGTGAAAATAAACTTTTCTACTGACTTAGTAGAAGCCGTAAATTTAGTTGAGTAGTTCACAGAAATATGTTTGGAAATTTTCCAACAACCTTAAATTCGCATTTTATTCATAGAAAACCAATTTGGCATGATCTCACCTACGAAACAAGCTTTAGCTCCTTTGATTTTTTAACAATTTTAAGTTTTAGTATTTCTTTGGAAAGAAGAATGTGGCATTTCAATAAAGGCTTTGGTGAAAACACGTTTTATATTTCACTTTTATTTATTAAGTCTATGATTACAGACTGAATGCATATATTTACTTAAAAGTAATTCTTACAAGCTAGAACAAAATAGACCTTTATGGATAGTGAGACGCAATTCTCAAATGGAAAAGAAGTCTTGTCATATCAAAATCAATGTCGAGCAGTCTGTAGATACTATTTAACCTCGTAATAGGAGCAAAGTCATGGTAGTTTGATTTTACTACTTCGACGTTAAGTGCATAGTAAAATCGTAAAGGTTTGCGAGGAACATTGAAGCCAACCTATTCAAGAACTTCGGAACAATCAACAGAACCATAAATAACATCAAAAACAAACATCACGGACTGATGCGTACATCTATCAGCAAGGGACCTCAGATTTATTAACATGCATCGAGCACTCTAGGTTGTAGGCCTATTCGAGTTGAGAACGAACTAGGGAGTTATATAAATTCTAGTATAGCGGTCTTCAAAATCCCGCGCATAGAAGTATTAAAGTATCAAACCCTTCGGCACTATCTAACGAACATGATTTACAAATATGTATAAGGAGTCTACATCTTAAAAATCTTTAACTTTAGAAAGAATAACTTTTGATAAAGTATACGAGGGTGGAAAAAGATTCAACGATTTTGAAAAGGTGACGTGAAAACAATTCTTTATATTAGGTAGGTAGGTAGGTAGGGTGGTTGTCATAAGACACACTTAGACCTTCCGCAGGTCCATTGTGATACCACTGGAGCTTATCCTTACTCTACGTGTTCCTTTTCAAACCATCCGGTTGCGTTAATAAACGAGCAGAGCTTCGTTAGTTTTAGATGGGCTATGTCCGCTACATCGGTTAGAAATGCTGTATCAAGAGTGCGTAGCCTTCTCATAGCTAGGCTTTCACACTCACATAAAAGGTGTCTGACTGTTTCCTTTTCTTCTGTATTAAGACAGCTTCTATAGAAATCGAAGTACGGGAGTCCTAACCTTCTAGCGTGGCTGCCTATTTAACAATGACCAGTTAAGGGGGTAGTATGGTATTTTTTTTTAAATTATTCTATAACATCTTACGATTATTGTGTGAAAGTTTGAAGTGCATTAGAGTAAAATTGACAAAGACACAAAGGATTAAGTATCTACCTCTCCAACCGGATTTCACGCTGCCGAAAATCTTTAAACGCGTTTTTCTCACACTTGCCTTTTTTACGGTCGGTGTCCACTGCAGATTCATATCTACTGCACCGATTCTTTTCAAATTTGGTTTTTTTGTTTCTTTACTTTATTCACGAGGTAATGACGTCAAGTTTTTGTTTTTTTTTTTAATTTTGTCATATTTTAAAACAACAAAGTTTTCAAGTTTTTTTTTTATGAAAAATCGGTGTTTTGACTTCAAAGCGCTTTAAAAAATTAAAAAAAAAAAAAAAAAAAAAAATTCGACGTTGTTACCTGCGAAACTTTATTAGCTGATGAAATCAATTTGGTTTTTTGATTTTAGTTGATCCAGTAATGAGTTCTGAGGGACACCGCAATAAAACTTTTTTATGAGACGTCCGCGAAGATTCGCTGCCACCAACTCATTTCTTCATAAAAATCAATGAAAATTTCACACAATATTCTTTAAATATGACTTTATAATGAAGTAATTTTAAAATTTTGAATAAATCAACTGTGTCGACAAAAAAAATTTCGAAAAATATGCTTGTTTTACACCGAATTAACCATACTACCCCCTTAATACACCTATCATTTTTCTTATAGCTTCTCTGTTAAATCTTAGCAAGATCTTCGATCGACCGCTGTTCCAGTTCGGCCATGTCTGTCTACTTAGTTCGCATATTGTGAGGTTTTGCCAGGTTTTGATGGTTTCCCTGTCTATGAGTAACTTACAAGTGGCTATGGGCAAGTGTATCAGCGCCTTATCCGGTTCGAAATCTAGCGTTGTACCGGTTCTTGCAAGTTCATCCGCCTTCTTTATATTAGGTGAAAGCTTATTTTGCACACTCCAAGTCATTATTGCCATCAGTTCAGCCTGAAAGACACTACAGTAGTCGGGGAGCCGAAAACGGAAGGAAATCCCCAGATGCTCGGAGTATACACCTCCGCCCACACAGAACCCGAGCTCTGAGCCATCTGTGTACACATGGATAAACTTGCCCTGTCTTACATCGTCCCATTCCCACTCTACCCTTGAGGGTAGGAGGGTTGTGAACGTTGTAATGGCAAGTGTAGGTGGCAGTGCTCCCAATCCGGGAAGCTCCGAAGTGCCTGCCAGGATTTTGCCGTGACCGTAGCTCTTATTTGATCATTTACTTAAAGTGTTCAGCCTTATAGCAGCACTACGCGCGATTTATTTTTCCTGCAGAAGTTTAATGTCGCATATAAAGCTTTCGATCGTGTGGTTGACATCGCGCCAGTTATGAGAATAGATGCTAGTCTTTGAACTTTGTCAAACTTTTTGATATTCACACCCTACTCAAGAGTATCCCATCATATTACAATACCATAGTGGAGAAAAGGCCTAACCACTGCTGTGTACAGCCAGTATATCATTCTGGGTTCCAATCCCTATTTCTTTCCAATTAGCCTTTCGCAGGAGTACAACGCCATCATAGATTAGCGTACTCTATCTGCGACTGTGAGCCCCCAATTTAGCTTCCCATCCAGTACAAATCATAGATATTTCGCCTTTTCTGTTACTTTAAGTGGCTTTCCCCCTAGGAATATGTCTTTAAGAGCAGGTGTTTTATGTTACGTGCTATACAGTATCAGATCCGTTTTTTACACCAAAGTGATATTCTGTTGAGAGATCTTTGTTGAAGATCACATAATGTTGGAAAGTGTTTCCCCGAGATTGCTATAAAAATATTATCGGCATATGAGAATATTTTCCCTCCCATTTTTTCAAGTTCTTGAAGAAGATTATTGACAGTAAAGTTCCACAGAAGTGAGGAGATTCCCTTATCGGGAATTTCTTAGTGAATATGACACCCAGATTTGCGCTTATCATTCGCCTAGTAAGCATTTGTTCTATAAACGAGACATTCCCTCCTTTGGGAATGAATACCACTTTTGCTTCTGCCCATTTTTTGCGTATATAATTGAGTCTACTGGTCTCCGAAACACTTTCTATCTTTTGACAGAAGCTTCTCCAAGACGCTGCCCTTATGGCATACCTCAATCTACGTTGGCATTCTTTGTATCCACGAGTTAGTTATACATAGTTCTGCATTCCTTTTTAAGGTCTGCTATATCAGTGGAACACCATGGAGGTTTCGGTTTCCCTCTTCTCGTTCTCTGATGACGTGCTCCTTTTTCCCGCTTGTTGAAATGTTGAAGTCAGCTCATCAACCCCTGAGTCGAGCTGTAGTTTGGTAGGAGTTAGTTTGGTATGTCGCGGCAGGGAGATTGTTGGCCAATGTGATTTCAAACACCTCCCGGTTTCCACATCTGCGGCTTATGGCCGGCTTTCATTGCTTTGTTGTTCATGAAATATTGTACATTAGGTACCTATGATCTGAAAAAAGAAATGTCGTTAGACACTCTCCAGTCTTGTAAAATTTGCGCACCTCGTTCGTTGACACAAGTGATGTCTACAACTTCCCTTCTCCTAGTTGTTACAAAGGGGTACCACCTGTATTACTAATATAAAGATTGTTGCATATAACGAATTCAAAAATGTACTCACCACTTGCATTTGTGTCTGAACTGCTCCAGACATGATGATGTGTATTAGCATCTGCTCTCAATATGAATGGGGTACCACATCTTGATGCTTTCTCAACTGCACCTTTTATGAGCGGTAATGGAAGTGGTTTCTCCGCGTCGTGTGCCCTATTTGAGGACGCGAGCCATATCGTCCTTCCCCAGAACTCCACCGATATGATGACGCAATCCGCATCCCTAAATTTTATTAAGACATATACATTAATACATGTTTTTACTAGTATGCATGGCCTGGGTTTACCTTTGACAGTGACATAGACCAATTTGTATTCTTTATTGCTCAAACCGCAAACCCGATCTTTTACGACCCATGGTTCTTGGATGAGCACGATATCGTCTTCTCTCTCTGCGAGACGTAGGATGAGTACGGCTGAGTACGGCTGAGACCGCCTTACTTTGGTTAAGATTGATTTGTACAACCCTCACCATCGCTTGTATGCATTATTGGGGCAGCCAACCACGGTTTGGTCAGCGTTCTCTTCATTGGATGTAGAGGGGAGAGACTCCTCATTCTCCATAGCAGAGAGATCGGAGTACTCCCCTATGTCCTCTAAGGTAACCCTTTCAAAGAGTTCGCCAACCATGCCGGAGTTGGATGCCACCTCATCATTGTCTGTAAAAACCTCGTTCGCCTCTGCAGATGCAGTCGTATTTTCTGCGGAGGTGTTTTTCCTAGCTACAGCCCGTCTGTAGACATGGAGAGTCAGTGCTTGGAAACCATAATTTATCTTCCATTTTCTGTTGGCGAGTGGGTCTAATAATTCCTCGTTTAGGATTATCACGGCTAGTCTTCTTTTGCCATCCACTTCGCCAATCTTTGCTGCCTCCAGTCGCTCGTAGGTAGTTCAGGGTTGCCTCGTTTTATCAATTCCAGAACCTCCTCTATATCAGATACCAGGATCTTGATATTGGCCGGTTGGGGATGTCTTCTTGGAGGATCACATCAAGGCGACGCCCCGGCCAAGGATCCCCTATGCGATTAATCGCCAGGGTGTAAACTGCGATCAATCACCGCCTGTATACGAGTATAGCATATTAAACATTATTAAATATCTATCATCCAAATATTGCTTAATCAACTATTCTACGTTAGTTAACACAAGGAAAGCGCTAGTGCTATCCAAGATAGATTATGGACTCCCCATCTATGGTAACTGCGCTAAAAGTTCCATCAAACTGCTTTACTCCCCATACCACATGGCTGTAAGAAGAAGCATTCGCGCCTTCCCCACATCAACAACAAAATATATACTAGTGGAAGCCGACCTACCCACGATCGAGCAACGATATGAACTTAACGTAAAAAGACTTATACCCAAGCTTTTCCTTTGCCATAACAACAAACTTTACGAGAATGTATTATTCGAGCTGCATCCGAAAAAACCTCCCAGACGCAAGTCGGCAATTTCAATCTGTATCGAATACGCCAGAGAACTCGGCATCCTTTATCCTTCACTTCGCCAAAAGGAATTGTCTCCGCCCTGGAAGATAACAAAATCTCAATTCCTATTAAATTTAGAGAAGCACACGAAGAGCAGTACAAGTTCAACAGTGTACCAACAACTTTTTACTGAGCACACAAATGCTCTGCCTCCCGAATGGTGCCTGATTTTTACGGATGGTTCAAAAATCGACACAAATACTTCTTTTGCAGTTGTTGATTCTCAGGGAGCAACAATCATAGCAGGTATACTCCCCAGCTATTCTTCTGTCTACACAGCTGAAGCTGCAGCAATCTTCAATGCAATCATCTTCGCAGAAAGCAACAATTTAAAAGCCGTAATTTGCACCGATAGTAAATCAACCTTACACTCCATAATGAACAGAAAGAACAAATCTTACTTAATCTCCGGCATACTAAGCAAACTGATCGGTAACTGCAATCGTGTGAAACTTATATGGGTACAGGGACATGAGGGCATCAAAGGAAATGAACTGGCGGACGAAAAAGCAAAGCTTGCCTCAAAGCAACCCCTTATAACCTTTAAATATATCACTAAAAAAGACATATACAACTTTATATCGCATCGCCAACATAAAACACTAATGGCATTATGGAGTTCCAACATACACCAATATACCATACATAATCCATACAGGACAACACCAAACTATCCAGCAAGCTGCCGTTGCAACGACGTGAAAGCATTCGTCCGCTTACAGCTAGGACATACAATCGCCACACATTCTTATCTACTACAACGCTCCAGCCCTCCCAGTTGCTGTCACTGCCCGAGATTGGCCTTAACCGTCAACCACCTACTTGACGAATGTCCACATTTCGCAGCAATAAGGAAAAATATATTCCTATATATTCAAACCCTTTTTCGCTATTAAATACTACTTCTCCAGAAAACATATTAAAAATTTCGGAATACTTATTACGAACAGGGCTGGGCCCTATCTATGCGAGCTGCATGGCCAGGGGCTATATACCGGGACCTTGGAGGGCGGTGAGGGCTGTATTCATACCCAAGGCCGGCAAGAGCTCACATGTCTGGCCCAAGTATTTTAGGCCAATCAGTCTCTCATCTTTCTTGCTGAAAACCCTTGAGAGGCTGATTGACCTACACATAAGAAGCGGAATTCCTCGGGGCCGTTTGTCGCATACCCAATATGCTTACTGCAAGGGCAGATCAGTGGAATCTGTTAAAGACATTGAGGAATCTCTATATCAGAAAGAACTCGCAGTTGGCGCCTTCCTCGACATCGAGGGAGCTTTTAACAACGTTCTCCCGGAGGCAATCATTAAATCTCTGGGTAGGCTGGGGGTTGGAACCAACCTTTCCAGGTTTATTTACAGAATGCTTAGCGACAGAACGGTCGTGGCAGAGTGGAGCGGCATCTCTCTCCGCCGGCAGGTGAGCAGGGGCACGCCGCAAGGCGGTGTTCTCTCACCATTTCTCTGGATCATTGTTATCAATGACTTGCTAGAGGAGCTGGTGAGGAGAGGCTGTGGGGTGATTGCCTACGCGGACGATGTGGCATTAGTTGTTAGAGGAAAGTTTATAGACACCCTGTACGATTTAATGCAGGGGTATCAGAACGTAGTTGTTCGATGGGCAGCGGATTGCGGCTTATCGATGAATCCTCTTAAACGGATCTCGTTCTTTTAAATAATAAATATCCTTTTAAATATATCCTTTAAATATAAAATATCCAGAGCTCAACCCCTTCGATGGGGGGCGCTCCACTGGTGCATTCTGACAAGGTGAAGTACCTAGGTCTAATCCTTGACAGTAAGCGAACGTGGAAGCCCAACATTGAGGAAAGAGTAAGGAAGGCAACAATCGCCTTGTATGGATGCAAGGGCGCAATTGGCAAAAGAGTTGTATTTTGGCTCTATAATACCATAATTAAGACAATCTTGTTATATGGATTCGTTGTCTGGTGGAATTCACTAAAGAGGACGACATCAGTTAAAAAGCTAGAGAGAGTTCAAAGGTCTGCACTTATTGGAATCAGTGGGGCGCTTCGAACTACTCGCACTCTAGCGCTTAATGTAATGTTAAATGTGGTACCTATAAACATCGCAGGCAGAATTGCCGCTGCACGTACCGGAATTAGACTGAGGGGCTTGGGCTATAAGCTCAATCTCACATATGGGCAGTCAAGCATCCTCAGAAACTTTGAGTTCATCCCCTCGTCGACGGATCAGTGCGTGCCTTCTATTATGGTGCACTCGAAACTGGTCAGGGAATGCCTGGTCTCTCTCTCGATGGCATCAGAATTCTTCGATATAAAGATAATTTGGGTACCTGGCCACAGTGACATTGCTGGAAACTGCGAAGCCGACGAGCTGGCCAGACAAGGGTCCTGTGAGGCGGTGTGCCCGCAAAAGGAGAGAAACGGGATCCCCTTGTCAACCTGCGCTCTACTCCTGGAAGGATGGGCTTTGCAGCAACTCAGCGAGCGCTGGGTAAGTACACGAACGTGTAGGGTCGCGAAGTCCTTCTGGCCACGTTTGGATAGGAGGCGTTCGAGGGATACTCTGAGGATGACGAAATCTCATCTTTCAAATTTCGTGGGCATCCTCACGGGGCACTGCCCGCGGGGTACACATGCCGTGAGACTCGGAATCACTTCGAGTCCTTTTTGCGTCAGCTGTATGGAGGATGAGGTGGAATCATCTCACCACCTGCTCTTCAGCTGCCCAGCTCTCGCGGGACTAAGATTCAAGCATCTTGGTTCTCACTTTTTTTCTGCGCCTGCTGATGTAGCGGGTCTTGATAACAAAAAACTGATGAACTTCATCAGCAGCATAGAGAGGTTAACACAACCGCAGACCAGTCACCGTTCATAGTCCACAAACACTCAACCCTCCCCAACCCTTTCCCTTCGTCCTATCGTCCTTTTCCTTCACCTCTTTTCCCCCTCTTGCAATGGTATCACAAAGGATGAACCAAACTCTTTCGTCCAAGTGAGCCCACTCTCTGGTTACCAACACTACCTAACCTAATCCATTACGAACAGGATTAAACCCCTTAATTAGATATGTACAACCACATCTTAATAGCTAATTTCATCATACCCTCACTCTTACGTTTAAGTTTTAATTAAATTATCCTTCTTTATATCCGCATCAGCGAGCCGAAGGCCCTGGCAGCCAGGGCTCCTTATTTCGTGTAAAAATAATTTATTGTTTTTCTTCGTTATAAATAAATAAATAAATAAATAAATAAATAAATATTTGTCAGTGCTGGCGTTTTTTTTTATAGGAGAGTGATATCGTTCCGCTAACTTTGCGTGTTAAAATCTGCCATGTAATTTTAAAAAGTAGGAACTAAAAACAATATAAACAATCAAATGCATAAATATTAAGGCAGTGTTATATATATGTAATTGGCGCGTACACCCTTTTTGGGTGTTTGGCCAAGCTCCTTCGATTATTTTTGGCGTGCGTCTTGATGTGGTTCCACAAACAACAGGCAGTAAGCTCACTCCTTAAAGAACTTTCTAGCCAATTTAACTGTATTATGTTGCAGCGGCCGCCGTATCCGAATGGGTTGGTGCGGACTACCATTCGGAATTCACAGAGAGAACGTCGATTCGAATCTCGGTGAAAACTCCAAAATTAAGAAAAACATTTTTCTAATAGCGGTCGCGCCTCGGCAGGCAATGGCAAACCTCCGAGTGTATTTCTGCTATGAAAAAGCTCCTCATAAAAATATCTGCCGTGCGCAGTCGGCTTAAAACTGTAGGTCCCTCCATTTGTGGAACAACATCAAGACGCACACCACAAATAGGAGGAGGAGCTCGGCCAAACTCCCAAAAAGGGTGTACGCGCCAATTATATATATATATATATGTTGCAGCTTCACAGCTTGAGCTGAATATAGCATCCTTTACATTGTGCCGTCTGTCTATGCAATCAATTTTTCAATCAAAAATTTCAAAATTTTTAAAAGTACTATAAAACGGTATGCACTAATGCACGAGACTTAGGAAACTAGCGCCAGCGGTCTAGTAATTCTTTTAACTCTCATATGATTGTGTATGGAATTTTTGTATTTAGAGTAGTGCATAATAAATCATTGCAAAAGTACTTATATTCTTACTCGATACTTTTCAATACTTCCTTTGTTTTTCATGTGAATATTTCTTATCAATTCCTTCATGCAATGATTTGCTGTGGATTTCCATCAGCAACTCAGCTACACAGTTTACATAAATGAATATATAGCAACTGAATGCTTAATAAATTATTAAGGACAGATTTGCCGTTAAGAAGCAACAGTCTACGAGCAAGACGAAGTGATGATAATTGCACGGCTGTCGCTATGAAGTGCATGAGCGGCTTTTTGATTTACAATCCATTATGACAACCATAGAGCAAATCTGTTTTTAATATTTCTTTTATTTTTTTAATGGCAAGTGGAACACAACGACGTGTGATAAGGCAAATCATCTGTCAAGTCAATCCAAATTGTGCGCACATATATCTGTATGTACACATATGTATATATAAGTTGAAAAATTTTTAATTTCTAACAGTTTTTCGAGTTGACTACACATACTGCTTGTTGACTAATAATATGCGGGTTAGGGCTCGGCCTACCTCTTAAATCTAAATTCATTTCTTGCACAATACACTTGCATATATGAAGGCGATCAACTGCAGTGGCAATCAGTCATCTCCGAATCCTCACGGTATGGGCAGATTGTTTATTGTGAAAGAGAAACGGCCACAATACGCCCGCCAGGTAGTAGCTTAACGCAAATTGCTACAGTTGGTCAAAAGTAAAGCTGCAGTAGGTATCCATCCATCCGGCTGTCAACCGTGCAGATTTGATGGTGAATTTACAGCAGTTTGCGAAATCTATGCCACAAATGCGTTAAAAGAGTTCAACCCTACATACACGGAATGCCCCAAAATATATAATATATTATAGTACAGCAACAATTACTATGTAATTGCAGCCGCCCATCATTTAATGCCCGCCTCACCGAGTTGGGTCGAAATGATTGGATTTGCAAATGATTAGAGAGAAAATGCGGAACCAAACGAAATGAAAATGCTCCCCGCCATCTGCATATGTACGAGTATGTGTGCTGTTGTCTGTGCTTTTTTTACGAATTCTTGCGCTGGTACGGCGCCTCTACACACATACATGCATACATAGTTCAAGTGAATTGCCAGCCGAAATTGCTCGAAATGGCTTGTTGTCCAATCATAAATTTGAAAATTTTCATAAAACTGTCATAACAATAATTTTAAATCGCAACAACAACTACCACCACCAAAACAACAATTATGCATATAACTGCGACAACTCAGAAACATTTAGTAACCGCATCAATGAAAGTCCTCAGTCAGCGAAATTACTATGCCGGCGTTTTTCATGTCATTCCAAATCCAAATTGCACTCCAGCAAAATTTTACTTCTGTCAGACGGTACGTCTGCTTGGATACTTTCTGGTCGGCCCGCTGCTGGCTTTTCACCTCTGCTACTGTCTGCTACTGATATGAATAGGACGCGGTCGGTTTTTTCAATGTATGCATAATTTTTGTCGTGGCCGCCTGAAAAAAATTGGAGATTTTTTGAGTGACTCTATTAAAAAAAAAACATGAAAAGGGCAACAAACTCAAATCAGTATAGAGCAAGAAATTGAGGGTTTAAGAGATAAATATGTATGTGAATGCATAAGTATTTAGGTAGGATGAATAATAATAGCTGAAGTATTGTTGAGGTTTGCCTTAACAAGCAGACAAATAAGATAAGTTAACTACTTGATACCAATTCGAATATTCTGAACAATTGATTTCAAATAAATTGGTAATTTATGAAAACCGAAAAGTAAAATTAGCACTGTCTTTAAATACACAGATGAATATTAAATAATTTAAAAAGTAACAAAATATACGTGCATGTTAATAAATCTGGGTTTTTGAAAAATTTATTAATTGAATTCGTAAAATGGACTGAACTAAAAGCTCTCGATAGATTTAGTAAATTTTATATTTTATCTGGCTTATTTTTTATTGAATTACAGTAAATTCTCTCTTTCCGTTTGACACAAACATTCATCCCACATGCATACGTGGGCATACATTCACGTGGCTTCTGTTTCATATCAGCAATCATCAATATGAATAGATACCTTATTACATCCAGTGGCTTTAAATTTACACCTTTTTACGAAACGATTTCATATGACTTTAACAAGATTTTCATTTATAATAGAGTAGAATTTCAAAGATGTTGGTCTCTACTTACTGAAATCCATGCCAATTGGAAGCACTCAAATACAAACGTGTTGCCTCAACTAATTCTCACTCGTCTCTTTTATCTGCATCAGCAAATAAAACTCAGCCCAACTCATATTTGGAGAGTGCTTTCTGCTTTTAGTAGATATTTTCACGCTATTAAGCAGAAATAAAGTATCCATAGAACACTTAGTAAACAAATAAAGAAACTGCTACAAAGCTACTAAAATGTCTACCTCACTGAGAGAAATTTACAAATCGCGCGAGCTCATCTGAACCCAATCTCAGAGAGCACACTTTTCAATACACCAAAACAACTACTCAAAGATTCTGAAAAAGCATCAAAAAGCAAAGCATGCCTGCGATTCTACTCAAAAACAGGAAACTGAAGAGGCAGTCGTCACATACACAATCATTCACTGCGAGAGTATTTATACTTGCACACAAGCCGGGAAGCAGCAGCCATTGAAAGGTACGGCGCGGTGGTGAAAGCGAAATAGCACTGCATGGGTAGCGCAACTGACATACGTAAGAAATATGGAAGAGTGAATGTGTCGGCGAGTGTCATACGTGCTGGCAAAGCTTAAAGCAGAGATGAGCAGCGCAGCAAAACAATGCGTCGCGTACAATGCCTGCTACCGAACCGTCGCTGTGGCTGCTGAGTGTGAAATTGCGGTTTGTTTGTTTTGGTTTTCTTATTGTCAATAAGGCATCTGGTCGATTGGGTGCTGCTGCCCAGAAGAGAGTGAGCAAGGCTGAAGAGTTATTGGAATAATGTGAGCAATTAAGTGGATGAATAAAGACTAAAAGCTACTGCAAAACACATCAGATATAAAAAATTATAATGCGCATATTTAAAAATTATACCCCAAATCTACATATCCAAGAAAAAATAAATTCATGTCTCGTTGCTTATTAACCAGTAAACATCAATAGTACTAGTACTAAATCTTATTATGACTATAAAAGCGCATTTTAAGTGGCTCGTACATTGAGCTCTGGAATCCAATCCACTCAAAACATTCCGCTCTCACACCTTTTAACCTGACAGTTTTACCCTCACCAACTCGGTTCTCTTCCCACTTAGAAAAACAAAGAAAACAAAACCAGAAAACTGCAAATATTTCCAATTAGACTTGCAGCGCAGACCCTCTTATCGTTTACGTCCCTAACAATTGTAACGTAAGCACAGTTCCAATCAGTTGCTGAGCAACTCGACGAATAATCACTCGACTCATTTACGCATCGTTTTGCTTCGTATCAATGGGCCGCCTTCTACGTCTCGGCCCACCATGGCACCGCTGATTTGTGGCGTGAGTATGCGCCCGGTCAGGCGAAGCACAAGCGTAGTAGAGTCGCTGCACTTGAGCGATTTAGTGTCGCAGTAGCGTCACCGCACTTCTGCCCTGTATAGCTGCTGATTCTGTCGCTGTGTTGGAGCGCCGCTGCTGCCGCATACGTGTGCATAGTCATAGCGCGTACAAAGGCGCAGATATTACCAATTACACGAATTTTTATACTCTTTTAAAAATTTCGTTTTATTATAATATTTATTATCGTAGAGCGCAGTAGTGTCTGCGGAGCGTTTAGTGTTTTGTGTTTGCGCTGACTGTGTGTACCCGACGAACAACAGAAGCGTAGCCAAGCGTATACAAAAATACCAGCGAACCAACGACTCCAAGTCGATTTCAAAGTGTACGAGCGAGTGCCGTGAAAGCAAATTTTCGCGTCTTATTGTCTTTTAACTGTTTGTGATTATTACTACAATACGAGCGACAATCGTCAAACGCCATACGCCATCGCCATACACCATAATATATCGTACGTTGAACGCGCTACGTCGTGGATACTAGTTCTTTTTTGCAATATTATTACTATTATTATTATTGTTATTTTTTACGTTATTTTCATTGTTATATGGGCTATGTGCCTTAGAGCCGTGTATTGTACGTTTTGGTTTCTCTGCTGATTGTGTTCACGGAGAAGTTGACAATTTTCGCTTGGAGCAAACCTACAACCGACCAACTCGACACTGCAAGACTTCCTGTCAGCCGAATCGCGGATGATACGCGCGCCAAATAGTTTAAAAATCGTAAAAAGCGCTCTCCAAAGTGGCAATGGCAACATAATAGATAGTAAAATAGGAAATAAAAATATATTTGAAAGTGAAGTAAAGCCAAGCCCGAGCAAAAAGGCGGATTGAAAATGCAAATTAAAAAAATTGTGATAAGTCTTAATAAAAACAGAAGAATACAACGACGCTGAAGAACACATACGTATGTATATGTGTGGGAGTATACGACAAAAAATTATGCAGTAGGCAACAGCATTGCGAGAGTCAAACTGAATGCCCTCACTAGAAACTCCGGCTTTGCCTTCCCAATATGGAACGACTCGTAAATTAACTGTTTGCAATGCCATAAAACATAAACGACAGTTTTAAGTAAAAGTAAACATACAAATGTAAAGCAAAATAAAAACACGCAAGCGACGTACCATCAAACAGAAACAACAACAAGCGGGAAACCAAAAATCAAACCGCCGATCGAGCACTTGGAAAAACATAAAAATTAAATAGTCATAAAAGTAACGCACTTGTAATTACATGCCATAAAAACAAAAACCACACAAGAAACACCACAACACCAACAATGGTGCAGCGTTTGCAAATGCAACAAGAACGGAAGAAGCTGCAGATACCTGCGAATGGAAGCCCAAGAAGGCAGCTGGATATTTACTCAGTAAGTCCATCAGTTAAAAAGACACTTGCGCTACACAAAATATTTGTCAAAATATGGTTTGCTGACAAATTTCTGGCAAATTCAGAAAGCAATTTCTTTTCCTACAAATAATCAAAGAAATATGTCTGACAATCTGACTACATGCATACGTGCATGTGTATATGAGTTGAACCAAAGTACATGCCTGGCAATTTAATTAATTTAATAAAATATACGCTGCGTAGACTCCAAAGAAAACTTAAAAGAGAACAGGAACAATTAAAAATAAAAAAAAAACACAGGAAAAACACCTTCTGTATGTGCCCGTCAAGTACGTGGCCACCTTTAGTTATGTACATACATATACATATGAATGAATGCAAGTATATATTAAGTATACACACGCACATACACATATATAAATGTGGCCAATTGTCGCAAAAGCATTTTGGCTGATTTAAATTAAATAGTTTTTTAAACACCGCACTTAAATGCCAACATAGATAGTTAGTAAAATCGACAAACATATAAGTATGTAATGCAAATAGAAGATGCAGACGAAAATATGGACTTCGATCGTGCCCAAGTGTACGCATTTGTTATTGGTGAATGCGAACTCTGTAAAAGTTTCACGGTGTCGTAAGTTGGTTGGTTGTTGTTCACGAACACTAAAAACACACAACAGCAGCAGCAGCATCTACAATAATGCAGTCTCAAAGCCAAAAACCAGATTATTGAAAATACCGTTAGTAACAAATAATAATAATAATAATAATAGTAATAACCAATGTATGGTAAACCAAAAGTGAAAAAGTGTTGATTCCGCCGCATTTATTTAAAGGTGGAAAATGTGCCGACGGCACTTGAGCTGTGATGGTGCGATAGTGTTTTGTGTTTTACTTTATTTTGTTTGAGAATGAAAAAATTATGTATTCAATTTTCAATTAATTTTTTGATTTTTTATACCCAGTGTTTCCACGACACGGCCAATAGGCAACACTGTCATTCCATTAAATACGCAAACACTAATAATTGTGCACAAAAACAAAAACAAAAAAAAAACAGAAACAAAAATAACCGCACGAAAAAATTAACCAGTTTTATTCCAAATCAAAAGGATACAAAAATTAATAATTTCACCAACTTTGAAGATAAAAAAATGTTATAAAATAATTATATGCGTGGTCGAAAGGCATACATATAATCTCAATTAAAAAGGTAAACACATTTTAAGATTATGCTCAGTTATCCACATTCTTGTAGTTGAATCCCGATCAGAGAAATATCACTTCTTTTCTGTTCCTTTTTTGTCTCTCTTCTTCCAATTGAATGCAGTAGTATTGGCTGCTTTCAATCCCATCCCTAAATAATGCCTGTCATTTGCCCTGGATGTCATTTTACACTAACAACTATTCTCGAATCGGTGCCAGTACCTGTGCGCACTGCTTCGACATGAAGCATTCATATTTATTTTCCACTAACACATTTACTTTCAAGCGGCCGACACTAACCGGTGGCCATATCTCTTTTCCATGTTCTTTTTTGGATTCCCATCCGTGCGAATGTGGTTTACTATCTATACAAATTTGTCCGTCGACTGCATATTGCCTGAGAGATATTGAAATTCAAAATAGCATATAATTTATTAAATCTTTTTGATAAAATACTAAAACGAACTAAGGAACTAAGAAAGTAAAATCTGTTTGTTTAGCTGTCTGTGTCACATGAGAGTGCTTTTTGAATGCAGCAATCGGAAAAAGTAAAGACAGATGACATTTCCGACGGCTTTGAAATTAGAAATGCATTGGCTACTGGCCAGAATTTTTTGTTTGGAAATAAATTGAACATAAATTATTTACGATTTGGATCAGCATACCTATATATTTATATATTGACTGCAAATTAACTTTAACAAATTAACGTAAATTCAATGGAAACTATCGAGTGAATACTGAATAAGAATAGATCTTTAAAATCATCCCTTCTTTTTTTGTTTTTGAAGGACGCATGTGTATTACAAAAACTTCAACAGTTAGGAGGAAAATATAATTTCAACTAAAAAAAAAAATACATTTATCACACGGCATCTATGAAAAACAATTTAAATACCTCGTATTTGAATTCCGTCATATTTGCGTGAAATATATCGGCTTAAAAATATATCATTGCCATATTAGGGCTTAGGCTAAAATAATTCCTCTTTAAACCTCTAATTAAGTTACATTTTGCATTGACAAAAATTGTTTACTTAAAGTAGATGTAATTGAAAGTATAAAAATTCTTTTTTTCACCTCAATATATTAATCAGCATAGATATACAAATATATCTCTTTCCTACATTTTTTATTTCCAATTTGAATGGAATGTAGCTTTAAACGAGAAAAATATTTAGAGTTTTGGTAGTTTTCTTGTAGTTTTAACCTTTTGAGCAGATCTGCATTGATAAAGTAAAGAAAATCATAGAAAAAGTGTTGTACTAACAAGTGGACTTTGTACTCGCACTTCAACGCCAATTATTATTTACGCTGGAGCATTGAACTCTAAGAGTATAAAAGCCGCATAACTTTAGTCATTTGACTTTGTAGAGTATGAACCATTCATAATTTAGTTTACTTTATCAGCTATTTTCTCCAAGGCAATAATCATAGTAATATTAATTTAAACCCCAGCTGATAGAGGTAAATCAATTTTTATTAATTAGCCATAGAAAGATGTTTTCTAAAAGGTCTTCATAATCAATTTGTTTTACTCTGGTAGGTACATAAATATTCGTATATTTTTCGCAGTACTTATAGCAAGAGTTTGTTATACACTTTTACTCATTTGTATATAAATATTAGCTGGTATGTAATATTGGCTGGCTTAGGCAAAAGGAATAATAATTATCAGCACAATGTTAATCATATTTTAGCTGAAAATCTCAAATACAACCTTGAACTTTACTTTGACCGATTCGCATCTGCTGAAATCTGAATTTTTCGAAAGTTTTATCTTTCCTATTTTTGCGATATTGTCAAAAATCTGTTGCTCACAGTTCGTAGCCGCAGTTGAATGCACTCACGTCAACAAAATTTGTAATTCCACACACACCAATTTTATTTTGTTGTTATTTCGATTACTTATATTTTAATTTATGGGAATTTCAAATTCGGTAAACATAATTTCAAGTCAGAAGTAGCAAGTTCGTGTAAATCGCAACAAATTCGTAAATCAACAAACTTTCCATAATTTTTAAAAGAGCTCAAAACGAGTAACGACATTCGATAGCAGACGAAAGCGTTTGCCTTAAACGATCTGTAAAAATATACAAATTTTGAGAAGAGAGGCTCGAGGCTCCAAAAGAATGTGCAATGTCAAAATTTGTTTTCGATAGTATGCTACCGAAGTACCCACAGTTTCAGCCATTTATCAGTTCACATTTAACTTCAACATCACAAAATTCGTCATCAGCAGCTGTTGCCGCCGCTTTAGCCGCCGCCGCAGCCTCCTCATCATCGTCCGTCAATAGCCTCAGCAGCGGCCTCAGCCACAATAACGGTATTAGTACTAGCAATCACATCAACGGCAATCACATCTCTTCTGTAGCCGTCCACTCATCGTCGCTGTCGCCTTCATCGTCCAGCGTGAATATCAACAGCAGCCATTTAAATCAGTCGTCCAATTCGCCGGTGTCCTCGTCCTCCCCATCGTCCACCACTTTTGGAGCGCTTACACCACAACAACAACAACATCAATTGCAACAACACCATCACCACCACCAGCAACAGCAACAACAACAGCATCATAGTCAATACTCACTGTCGGCCGCATTACAATTGCAGCAACAACAGCAACAGTTGCATATTAATAAATTAGCCGCCGCTGCTGCAGCGGTCAGCTCTCAAAGCGGAAACGGTCTGGGACATAGCCATAGTATTCAACAGCAACAACAATTGGCACAACAACAGCTCTTGCTCACACCACCTTCAGCTACTAATTCGCAGACCGGCGACAGCAGTTGCTCGCCCACACCGTCGGCCGCATCGTCCTCGCTGCATCGCAGCGTCAACGACCACTCACCCACCTCTGCATCCGCCGCCGCCGCTGCCGCGTCCGCAGCAGCCGCCAGCACAGTAGCTGCCGCAGCAGCCGCCGCCGCTGCTGCTTCCTCGTTTGCCATACCAACCAGCAAAATGTATCCCTACGTGTCAAACCATCCCACATCGCACGGCATTTCCGGCATGCCGGGCTTTTCTGGACTAGAGGACAAATCATGCAGGTGAGTCTTCATAGCAGATAACAATCAGGTCTCCGGCAAGCAAAAATGCAAAAAATTAACATTGGCACTGGGAAAATTCTGTAAAAATAATTAGGCTCCAATTAAGAGAAAAGTTTCGTCTTCAAACATTAATCCAGACTGAGACTGGATGGATTTAAAAAAAGTACAAAGAGTAGCTTTCGCTTTAAATTTGAGACTATTTCACGAGTGGAGTCGAATATTTTATTGCTAATGTGGAACTAAGCGATGTATACGGAAACGGTTTCTTCTTAAAACTATTGAATCTCTTATACATATATTTTATTTTATTGAAAAAAGTTACTGCTAAAAGTGGATTTTTTTATTTTTTCAAATAATATCGTATATTTCTTCAGTCAAATAATAGCTGTTGGAAAATTACTTAATTTTTCTGAAAAAATAAAAGGATTGGCTAAATATGGTAACAAAAAGGCAACAATCAACTAAACCTGGCTTCTAAATTTAAATAATAGGTATATAATTTATTGGTATTCAAACAGCGAGTCATGAAAGCAGCCGGAATGATAGTAACTCTTCTGCCAATATATACAGTAACTTGATTTTGACTGTTCTAGCTTTAAAATTTTGCGTCTTACAGAGCCACTTCTTGTTCTCGTGGAATTTCTTTCAAAATTATCACGAGAACAGAAGTGTTCATTATAGCAAGACTACTGTTAAATAAATGGGATAATGCGATACAGATTTAATAATTTGATTATTGGAAATTATTGAATTATTTTATTTATTGAAAACTCGTTTAACCCAACGTATTGATATGTGCAATACGCTACTCAACCGGAGCAAAATAAAAACTTGTTTACCAAAAAACGTCCTATTAAGTCATCCATTTTGATGAGAAAATATGTTACTAAGCCTCAAAAGCGCACATTTTTTTCCGTTGGAATCAGGCAGATTACAGCGAAAGCCCGTTAAAAAAGATCCAATGCTGAGAAAGCTCGTTCAAATCTAACCTCCGTCCAGGTACTGAATGGACAGCAAAAGCAAGTTTTCAGAACCATATGAATTAGTATTTTTTGGTGTACCAATACTCAATTAAATTCGCACCAATATCGACTTGCTTTCTTGAAGGGACATAATCCCGTAAAAGGCTTTTTGGAATTCATAAGACAGATTCCTCATTGGATTATGAATTCGCCAAATTAAATTCAAGTAAATCGGAATCGGGATTAAATGTAGTGGAAAAAGAATTGCTAAGAATATTTAAATAGCAATAGATGGTTAGAAAATCATTTAAAACTTTCTTTTTTAAGTACTGCACGCTACGAACTTGTTCTTTGAAATGATTTATGGCGGTTTCCGTCTTCTCCTTCTGAATAACTCGTTTTAATCTTAGATCCAAAAATAACGTCGCATTCATAATTTCATTCTTAAGCAGCGGAATATATATATATATATAATTGGCGCTACACCCTTTTTGGGTGTTTGGCCACGCTCCTCCTCCTATTTGTGGTGTGCGTCTTGATGTTGTTCCACAAATGGAGGGACCTACAGTTTCAAGACGACTCCGAACGGCAGATATTTTTGTGAGGAGCTTTTTCATGGCAGAAATACACTCGGTGGTTTGCTATTGCCTGCCGAGGAGCGACCGCTATTAGAAAAATGTTTTTATTAATTTTGCTTTCACCGAGATTCGAACCAACGTTCTCTCTGTGAATTGCGAATGGTAATCACACACCAACCCATTCGGCTATGGCGGCCCCCTGCGGAATAAAACCTTTAATTAATCACGCTTTCTGTGTTTTTGAGCTGAAGTGTCATCTCCAGCCAATTTTTATAAAAGTTACCCAATAGCAATTGACTCCCTTGTAATTTTAAAGTCAACGAGAGAATTAATGCCAACACTGCCACAATGTTTTCTACTAAATTCTCAGATAATTTGAACTACATTGATTTTTTACCAAAAGTACATGAAAGGGAATCACACTGTAGCTAGTTTTTGTCTCGCTTGTTGAGTCGGGTAGACGCATTGCCAACAAATTACATATTTTTTTAAATCGAAAAGTCAAGTTTGGCGCCAAATTATCCTGAAGGATTTTTGGATTGGCTACTTTTATTTTTAAAAATTATAGTCTAATTTTGACCGTGATTTTGTGCCTGAAAAAATAAAAGTCTACCTTTAACAGTTTATATTGGACTTTTTGAAAAAAGTTAAAAAAAGCATGTAGAATTCTTATATTGCATCGAACATTTTTGTCTACAATATTTTTGTCCTCGATTTTTTTTAATAATATGATAACTGCTACTTTTCATCCTTCATATTACTTGTTAGTTATTGCAAAACCAATTTTTACTGGTATTTTTTTAATTTCACCATAAGCGACTTTCTTTTCTAGAAGATAGTCTATGACTAGATAAAAGGGGAATGTGATTTTAAGTTTTTAATGCTCATCTGTAAATCGATTATTTTTGATTAAGAAATGCTTGCGGATTTCTCTTAATCTGAACTGAAAAGGAATATATAAATATACTTATTACAAATGCCAATTAATCATTTGAGTTCAAATTTTACCCGCTCAATAAGCATGTGTGGATGTAGTAATTTAATTAGTTAATACTCATATTTGAATAATTTTAATGTAAAAACAATAGCTAATTGGCATTTTCACCTTTCATAGTGGCACCGTTCCGTATCCGTTTAAAGCCGACCAACACCACTGAGCAATTGCTCGCTTACACCTCATGGAAGGGCAGATAGATATTTAAAAGCAATTTCTTCAACAGAACATATGGGCTTTGATACCTGCATTAAAAACATATTACAAAAACTGAAAGTTTCTACAATGTTTGAACGAACCAAATTTAGGAAATATTTGGCCAAAGCTCGGTTTTTTTCGAAGCCGAACAGAACTGAGTTTCCGTGGCCGAACACGGCCGAAGCCGTAGGCGAAGTACGGTCGTTCTACCATATTGAGTCTAGAAAGTGCACCTATTTTGCTTTACCTGAGGCAAATGCAAACCTGAAGTTAACGCTCTTGCCACTAAAACACTAAATGAAAGTTCGCTGTTTATAAATGAATGTGCTTGTGTGAAATTGACGGCCTTTAATAGATCAAAAGACAACACGTATGCACATTTAAAAACATATACATTTTTAAAAAAAAGTTTATGGCATAGTTAAATTCTTTGACTTTAGCAAACTTGTTTCTAACTCTCCGATTATCGATTTCAAAAATTAAGCTTCCTCTTTTAGAGTTCAAAAACTTGATATCGTTGCTTCTTGCGACTGACTGGTAATACTGACCAGTAGGGCGGGTCGACTTAAAAATCGCTCATTGTTCTGTGAAAATCGAATTCTAGGGATCAAAATAAGAAACTTCGCCGAAGGAACCATACCTCTAAAACAAATTCTGATGTCCCCCTATTTAGGTCGAACGAAAAATCCTAATTTGACCCATTTAGAGTGCTCCAATCGAGTCCAAATGTATGACCGACCCCCACTAACTTTGGACGGCCGATCCACCCATGCGAATCATTTCAAAATATCACCATTTTTGGCCTTTACATGAGAAAATAAACTAAAAAGTTCGACACAAATTGGGGGACATCAGAATTCGTTTTAGAGGTATGGTTCCTTCGGCAAAGTTTCTTACTTTGATCCCTAGAATATGATTTTCACAGAGCAATGGGCGATTTTTTTGCCTCCTCACAAATCGACCCGGCTTACTGACCAGGTATCCATCAGACCTTCGGCAACTAATATAAATTATTTTTAAATATCACATCACTGGTTACGTCAAAGCCGCCGATGAGCTAAAATACTTTAAGATTATTGGCTTCAATATCCGTTCTGGTATTTATTATTTTT
Source organism: Anastrepha ludens (assembly GCF_028408465.1). NCBI lineage: Eukaryota > Metazoa > Arthropoda > Insecta > Diptera > Tephritidae > Anastrepha > Anastrepha ludens. The sequence goes on from NC_071498.1 coordinate 77,661,245, forward strand.
CAAACCAAAACTTACGAAAATAATTGTTGTAAGAAGAAATGATAACATATCGCCGATTTCCGTAAATAGGGTTTAGATTTGTAACTTCTTCGAAAACATTTTTAATTTTGATAGACTTCTGGCACAAGGTTTGATAAAAATGATCCTGCTAAAGTATGTTCAAACTGATAATCTCTAAAACAAATTAGTACATTAGTCTTTAAAATTACACAAAACAACATATTTCTGTTGAATTTTTTCGTTAAGTTAAGTTAACGTTATACGATGGCACTCAACAAACTCCAACTAAATTAAGTGTGGTTATTCAGATAGTCCGAAAATCTCATAGAAAACTTACCGTAGACTTCATCCCTTCTTATCCTTGTACTCCTCACTCATATCGTCTCCTTAGTATAACAATAGCCTATGTGCTCATAGGCTATTGTTTTTTTATTGAATTTTTGGATTCTACATCGTCGATTTTATATGTGGTTGAAATTTTGTTAAATTCAAGTTCCACAAAGTGGGTCAAAACGTCAGTCAAAAAATAATAAATATTTTCAGACATAATGAGATTTGAGTGAGAGCTACTTTCGACAAAAAGTTTGAAATTCATTTTCTCAAAACATCAAAAAATGTATAGGCTATTTTAATACTAAAGCGACGATATATGTACATTCCATTATCGTAAGTTTGTCCATAGCATTCCGCCAAGGGTCATATAACACGTTTCCATAGTCTCATAAATTAAAACAGCAATCGCTTTGTCTGTAAGAGGTGACAAAAAAAAAAAACACATATGTATACCAACTAATGCTCAACTTGTGTTGCTAAGCCTGAATAAATATAGTAAAAGCTTAGAAATATAAAAATATTAAATAAAATTATTTTGATAATTTTTCTGTCTCTACCGAGCTGAGGAAGAACGTTTTTAGTCTTCTCATTTGGGGCATAGTCGAACTATTTGAGTATGGTGGCCGCCGCAGCCAAATGCGTTGGTGCTTGAATACTATTCGGAAGTGAGCAGGTTCGAGACCCCGGGTACGAAAGCCCAAATGTTATAAAAAGTTGTTTCTAATAGCCGTCCCAACAAAAATATTTTAAGTTCAATCCAACCTTATTTAAAGATTGTTCTTGGATTTCATTTTTTGTCGGTAGGCATCGTTGGAGCACGGGGATTCGGAACACTTCCTCCTTCGTAAAGAGCTTAGAACACACATGATTGTGCTATGTAGAGTGGTAATTCTGTGTTTTGCTGCTCAACATTTTTAAGTAAAAGAAATAAAGAAACTTGTTTGTTTTTTCTGCGAAATCCATTGAATTAATCGTCGGTTACTGCAAATTAAGGGCTAAATGAGTGATATAAACGTGGTGATACAATCCCCAAAAAACTTCACTGCTAAAACCTCCCGTTTTTTGCTGTTTTTTGACTAGATAATATTTTTATTTTCCAACCATATTTTTAAAGTCAAGAAGGAAACGAAAAATAATAGTCTATAAAAAACAGAACAATTCGAAGAAAAAAAATCAAACAAGTTTCTTTATTTCTTTTACTTCAAATGAGTCAAATTCAATATTCAGAAGTACTAGAACACGGGGAGAATAGCTCTACAACGAACTATTGGTTTATGTGCACCTGAAGAAATAATCGAGGAAATGATGATTGGCAAAGAAATATGGAATACCGTCGCAAATTTTTTTGAGGAAAACGTAAAAATAGGCGTGAAATGCAAACTTATGCTAAAGACCTAAGCGTATGTTTTTCAAACACTCAAGCGACTTCAAACAAGCGACCCTGAAGACGAACTAAATTTCTTAATTTTTATTATCACTTTAGACCTGACTATTTATATTTTTAATATTAAAAAATTTACTGATAATACTCATAAAAATACCTAGAAATAAGCACACATTTTATGAAACTTAAATTTATTATTGAAAAATGTAAAATCTACGGAACGAAAAAAGTATAAGACCAATGCTATTATAACAGGTGGCGCAAAATTAATCAATTATGGAAAGATTTATAATATTTGCAAACATCGTCCTACGGCAATCATATTTGACACTTGTGTGCTAGACAGCTGCAGCATACAAACAGGCAAGCAATGGAACACGTAAGGGTCAAAATAAAGATTTACGTCATTCAAAATATTTTTTTTTTTTTAGTAAAAAGTTGAATGGTTAATTTTGCGCCACCCGATTAATGAAAATAAACAACTAAAATTCCTGTGCTAAGTTTGTAATTTGGAGCTAAGTAATTTGTGTTGATCCTTCTTGTGGAAGTCGTCGAGGCACCGATTTTGATTAAGTTTTTTTATAATATTTTGATACATTTTTGACCATCCTGCAATAATCGCACTTCTAAGGGGTTTAGCGCTATCAAACTGTCTTGCGTTTTTGGCAACTGATTGGAAAAGTGTTGCCAATACATTTTCGATTGGGTTAAGGTCCAGTCTGCAGTCAGGCCATTCTAAAATTGATAATTTTTTCGCTTCCAAAAACTCTTTTCTTTGTTTCGAAAGTATGAACAGCTGCGTTGCCCTCAAGTTTGTCCTACTCGTCGAAATTATCATCAAAATATTTAATATGTACTTCGTCTAGTTTATATTCGTGACACCATTAATTTTGGTGGGTAGGAAATATATAGGCCTTTTGCTTTTGTCACTAATGGCTGCCCAAACCATCACAAAACCTCTCCGAATTTAAGTGACATTCTCTCCTCCGTTTTCTTCCGTTAATCATGCCAATACATTTGGGAACCATCTCATCCATCTAACATAGATTGAAAATTTCATCGGAACAAATTACTTTTTCCACAAATCTTCTCAACATTGGTACTTTTCTGCCAATATCAATTTGTGCCAAAGGCTGTTTGTGTCGTGTGGTTAACTTAAGTTTGAATATTTTTTTTACATATTATAGATTAGAATCCGCTTGCGGTAGTAACTTCTAAATTAAGGATGTGTTTAATTCCCTTAGGGCTATTTGATTTATTTATTGCTAAACGTTTGATGCCCCGAACATCTCGACGGTAAAAACTATCATAATGAATACAGTGTAAAATGTGATTGCTGCAGTGTAACTTAAATTGGCCGTCGGCACGTGTTCTTTTTGTTTAAATCCAAAAGGCAAAATTTTCCCCTTAGTTTCTCATCAAAAGAAAGGATTTTTTCAGGCGCCGCAAAGATTTTAATTTTTAACGACCACCCTAATGTATATACATATATCATAATCAACTTGGCCTTATAATTTTTTCGGTGTATACTATGTGCGCATTTAATACAAATCGTGAATGCTTCATAAGATAGCAGCTAACAAAGTAAAGCCTCCTTTACGCTGCACTACCAACTCCTCATGTCAATAGATTCCGACCATACAGTAGAAAAGTTTTCCCATAGTTTCAGCATAACCTCCAAGTCACATAGATTTTGTGCGTCTTAACACTATTCACAAGATCGTTGGAGACCTCTTCTATGGACTTATAAATGTATATAAAAGACACAAACACTGATATTAAGTTATATAATTTCCAATTAAAACAGTTGCAATCACTGTAACGACCATCTAAATCATGCGATTTCACGCACAATACAAAGCAAAATGGTCACGTCTCATCCACACGCTAGACTTACATCCAACAACACCAGAAACTAACAACAAATTAGAGCACACATGCTGAACACTTAGTTGCTTGCCCACTACCAATCTCACATTCTTGCATATCACCACCTTTCAGTCAACAGTGAGTAGCCCATAAGAATCATAACAATGTGCAATGGTATGATTAGCAATTGAAGCTAATTTGTAGGCACACCACTGCCTCACCTCGAAAGTGTGGGTACAATGCGGTGGTCAGTTGCCAATAGCCACGGCGGGTAACACTTAGTTGACCATAACCAAATGCTCAATCACTGCTACCTTTTTAAAGAATAAATGAGGCTGAAAAGAAAATTTCGTACATTGACCTTCGCACATTTGCATACGCATACGTCCAAACATTCAATAACGTAAAACTCTCGACTTTAAGACCCTTCGACCAACTGTGCCCTAATAAAGAGAAATAATCCTCAAATTGGTGTGTAATTGGCTTACAAACGTTTAGTTTAACTGAAATGACTTCCGAAAATGTCGCAAGACTATGGGTAGAAAGTCATTAGCAGCACTTAAAATCACAGTGCCGAGTTTTGCATTTTTTGTGAATTGCCTGGAGGTAAATCCATTAAAATATTGTTCAATTTTGCAAATTTTCGAACTTTTTCTTCTCAGCAGGTACACAGACAGCATCATGAATAGTTATCAGTCAATGAGTGCGCCGGCCTCGGCGTCCAGTTTTGCGCAATTCTATCAACATGCCGCTGCTGCAACGGCCGCCTCTGCAGGTGCCGTTGGCGTTGACTCGCTCGGCAATGCATGTACGCAGCCATCATCGGGCGTTTTGTCCACTGGAGGAGCCGGTCAAAGTATTGCCGATTTGCCAAGATACCCTTGGATGACATTAACGGGTGAGTTTTTTGGTTTCAAATACGTATTCCACTTAATTAAATAACATTTTTAAAAGATACTGGGAACTATAAACAATATTGAAAGCATGTTAGGTTACTGCTATAAAGCAAATTACGAAGATTCTCGACGGTTCACGGGTTGAAGAAAAAATTCTAAAGTAGTTTGAACCTTATTAAAACATTAAAATTTTCAAAATATTTGCATGGCATTTGGATAACTTTTACTAAACAATTTCCACGGAAAATATTAAGATAAATGGGAATTTGAATTAAAATATTGAAATAATATTGTAGATAATAGATAATGTACAAAACTTTCATATATAAACACAAGTAAGTATCTAAGAAAGTCTGTATGTATGAATGTGAGTACGTACAGGTACATGAATATTCAATGCATGGAAGTTTATTTCTCTAAACAACGAAATAAACAAAATGACAATGAACTACTGCTCCATTCCGCCTACGAGGTATATTTAATAAATCTAAGCCAATTGGCTCATAGATGAACTATCGCTAAGCAAAGTTAAATAAAAAATTAAATTCAACACAGTTTCCAGTTCCAAAATATTTGAATTTTATTTTTTATCAAAACGTATAAAACATATACGAATGTATAAAAAACTCCCAGAGAGCAATCGTATCTTAATCGCTCGTGTTTTTATTTACAACAAATCGTTGGTCAGAAAATTGATTGCTCTTACTGGTATGCCGATACCAGTTAAGCAGCTATCGCAATGCCTCTCCAAACAGGTCCACTCTTCATCAAATTCGACTTTATTTGGACTTGAGTTTGCAGCGATTAGCGCTCAGTAGAGCGCTTGTTCGCATTCTTTTTGCCCCGGCTTGTCAAATCCAATTCTTTATTTGTTAACGAGTATATTCTTCATTCGGCTCTCCCTACGCGTGTTCATTCTTCGCACTGCTCAACTGCCCATCCAGGCTCATTTCAGCAGCAATTGCCTCAATTTAAATTACACCTTTATGGCCGTGTAGTATATAAACAATAGATGAATGGCATCGTTATTGCCAATTTGCGTACAAATCATAATGGCCTCTTCTGAGCATTTCTCTGCTTCCGCTTAATATTTCACCGCACTCACCCCTATCGGTGCTCACCACACTCTCCCACTACGCTGTTGTTGTTTACCCAACTGGGCGAGTATTGTTAAATGGTAGATAATCATAAAAAAACCAATTCTTATAATAGTTTATTCAGAAATTGTATTGTTGCCTAGTGGCTGTAGAAATTTCATGCTATTGCGGCTGTTGTGCTTCGTGTATCAGCATCTGCCCTGGTGATTTATTATTTAAATAGCGTCAAGGTTAACTCTTTGCGCTCGTCGTTTGGGCGAGCTAACAAATGGGAAATGTCTCGCTCTTCAGCTAACTTAAGAGCTAAATGACTACGACAACGTTTTGTGAATGATGTGTGTTAATTAAAAGGTCTTTTGATTGTTTCATAGACGCTTGGAATTTTGAATATGAAGCGTGTGAGTGAACACAATATATGCCGGCCTGCTAATTTATTTCATTTTGTATTTTGTTGCCAGCAAATGCGTGAGATTTCTTTCTTAATTAGGTAGATAACCAATTTACTGCTGAATAAACCAAAAGTGTATTTTTCCAATATTATCATAGAATTGTAGTATTGGTCTAAATGTAATTTAGAGACTAGTAAGGCAGTCAATGTATTAATATAAAATGAACTATGTAGTGGGGACTAAAAAGAAAACATTTTTTAGATGAATTCACAATAACTTATTATTTTACATAAAACGAAGCTATGATTACTTGTACAATCATTTAACTTTCTTTTAATAAATGAGTTTAATATTATGAAAATTTGAAGAATTTGGGGCAAATATGTTAATACATTTTTTATAAAAGAAGGATTGCCCGTATACATATATACATATGCATAAAAATGTTTTTTTTTTTTTTAAATAAACTCTCATGCAACAAAAATGTACCAATTTGGAATTTGGTTTTTGAGGGAGAGTTGGTGCCAATTGTGGGGGGAGAAATTAGAAGTTAATATCTTATGTATTTGCTTTGTTACACAAAGGTTTTATTAAAAAGAAGGTATCTGAGTTTGATAGCACGGGCAGGTCTCTAGGGCAAGAAACAACTAGTCTATGATTGTGAAGGTAATCAGGCTACCACAGTTATTACTTGCCAGGCAGAGTTTAGAGATTGGGCTCTATAGCTCAAAAGCTCACATGTAGTCAATTATTTATTTCAGATGCCTAATGAGGGTTTTAAAGTCAGCAGAGGTTAAGGAAAAAATGTGCGGTGCAATTCAACGATTATGAGGTTGTATTAAAGAGAATCTATGGATGCTATTGATAAGATGAGCTTTATAAGGTACATGCAATGTGCGCTTTTGGTTCATTTATTTCAGTTTCACCTGAAATAGAGAAAGTTAGAAAACCCTACTATATTAGCGAGTCATGACAAATGTGGTGTCGGTGAAACAGCAATAGCAAACCTCCGAGTGTATTTGTGTCAGGAAAAAGCTCTTCATTTGTAGAACCACATCAAGACGCCCGCCACAATTAGGAGGAGGAGCTCGGTCAAATACTCCTAAAGGGTGTACGCGCCAATTATATATGTATATATATATTTCACTTAATACTATAAATGCTATTTCTCTTTGCATAACACAAGGTGATCCAAAATTTTTATTTATACCTAAATAATTGAGTTCAATATATACACAGGGTGAACGATATGAAGTGTTACCAACTTCACACTGCTTGTATCTGTAAACCAGCTCATGACATCAACGCCAAAATTGTTCTAATGACAGTTCACTATATTGTTTATAAGCCATCAAAAGCATTTGCGTCTCAGTTTTGTTGCATTTTTTTTCTGTGATGAAATTCAAGCGTAATAGTGTGATTGCGTTATATTTGGCTGGAAAATCACAACCAGCCATTGTTCGTGAGCTCAGTCACCTCAAAGTGAATAAAATGTTTGTGTATCGCACTATAAAACGTTACAACGATACTGGTAGCATTGCAAAACGCTATGGAGGTGGACCAAAAAAACCGCAACAACGCCAGAAATGGTTCGGAAAGTGAAGGCTCGAATTGAACGGAGTCGACGTCGAAGTGGAAGAAAAATGGCCAAAGAACTGAAACTACCGCAAGACAGCATTCGACGCATATTCAAAAATGAGCTCAAGGGCAAGGCTTACAAGTTCCAAAAAGCACACGATCTTTAGCCCCAGCAAAAAAAGTTCGGTAGGAAAGAGCAAAGGAGTTGTTGCGCTTGCACGAACGTGGCGAATTTCCTAACATTGATGAAGCAAATTTCCCAATTGGGCAGTTCATAAACACTCAACACGATCGTGTTTACTTTACCGAACGCTCATACGAGAATTTGAGCCTACGTATGGCCACTCGAAGCAAATTCCCATCGCAAGTACTGGTTTGGGCCGCAGTGACCGCTGATGAACGCTCTCCAATCGATTTTATCGAGCCTGGTGTCAAAGTGAATGCGACTTATTACCGCGAAAATGTTTTAGAAGCTGCTTTAGAGCCGTGGACATGCAAACATTTCGGTCGTAGACCATGGACGTTCCAACAGGACTTGGCACCGTCTCATAAAGCTCGTGTGAACCAAGAATAGTTAAAAAATCATGTGCCACACTTCATTTCGTCCACACAATGGCTTTCGAATTCGCCAGACGCAAATCCGATGTACTATTCCATCTGGCCCATTTTGGAGAGCAAGGTGAGGACTAAAAAATATGCCAGTATGAATGCGCTGAAAAAAGCGATTATACGAGAATGGGCCAAAATAAGTCAAGATCACATTCGTGCAGCATGCAACTCATTTTTTGACCGTTTGAAGGCTATAGTCAAGGCAAAAGGTGGTCATATCGACCTAAAGTGAATAAAGGGTGGTCAAATTTTAAGAGCCGATGTTGAATGTGAACCACACCTAAACATCAAGTTTTTTCTGCATTTCATTTGACATTTTTCAATTTCACACTAACTCAATTTGAACCATGGAAAGATACATAATCGAGCAACGCGTTAAAGTTATTCAGGCTTATTATGAAAACGGGCGTTCAAATCAAAATGCATATCGCGCACTTCGTGAAGAAAATCATCTTCAGTGATGAGGCACATTTTCACTTCAGTAGATTTGTCAATAAGAAGAATATCCGCATTTGGGCGTAGGATAATTCAAGAGTGATTGCCAAAAAACCAATGCACCCACAAAGAGTGACTGTTTGTTTGGTGCGGTTTATGGGCCGGCGGCATCATTGGGCCGTATTTTTTCCAAAATGAGGCCGGTCAGACAGTTACTGTGAATAGTGTTCGCTATCGTGAGATGATAACGAACTTTTTATGGCGCGAATTGGAAGATATGGATGTGGACAATATGTGGTTTCAACAGGACGGTGCCACTTGTCAAACAGCTAACGAAACAATGGCTCTTTTGCGCGAAGCATTTGATGGCCGAATAATCTCACGTCGCGGCGATGTCAACTGGCCGCCAAGATCATGTGATTTGACACCGTTGGATTTCTTTCTTTTGGGTTATTTGAAAGAAAAAGTGTACGTTGATAAGCCAGCAACAATTCAAGAGCTAAAGAATGAGATAATTCGGCACATTAACGCCATAGGACCTCAATTATGCCTCAGCGTCATCGCAAATTTGGACCATCGGATGGAGGTGTGCCGCCGAGACCGCGGCGGCCATTTGGCCGATATTTTGTTCTATGCGTAATTAAGCCATACCAATATTGTCACAATAAAGAGAAATTACAATAATTTCCTAAAAACATTGTATTTTATTGAAAATCAGCACCGGCCCTTGAAACTTAACCACCCTTTACATGTTAAAATTATAATCATTTTTGAACAAGTTTGTCTTTGAAATCAATAAAAACTAATTTCACAAAAAAAAAGTTATGGTGTTTTGAATAGGTAACACTTTATATCGTTCACCCTGTGTATAATAAGTGTACTTTCGTACTTCAGCCAGTACTGCACCGCTTTAATAAAGCTTTTTAAATTTTATTTTAATTGGACATATAAATAATATTCACATGTGTGTGTGTCAAACTGCATCGATTTAATATCAAAAATGCAATTCCACTGTAACACTTATTTCATTAAAACTAAAGTTTACAACTGAATATTAGTTTAAAATTATTCTTTTAGCTGACTACGATAAAGAATGATTGGCATGCCCTTGCTTTTCTCTCCTTTGAGAGGTGTGGGAAGAAATTTGCAAAATTAAAATTTAACACCCCCTGCGATCGCTCTCTTACAGTAGTATTTTGCGTAAACGAAGCACATTGTCTCCTGGATTCAACCATTTACTGCATTTCAATATGACAGTTAAGTGTTCATACTTTTATACTTCTATGCTATAGCTCAGTTTTTCTGTGGGAATGGAGTAACAGGCGTTCAAAGCAACCCTTTACAATATTCCACAAAATCTCTATAGAATTTAGGTCTGCGGATTGTGTAGGGGTCACGATTAATTGAACTCTGTTGTCCAAAACTATTTTTTCGCTAAAGCTGAGGATTGCTTTGGGTAGTTGTCCTATTGGTTTATTCATTTTAAAGGTATTTGAAGGTAAAAATGTTTGCCCAAGCTTTTCGTAATCCAAAACAAGGTCCAATGATATGCCGTTAAGAACATCCACAAACCATAATAAAGGGTCTTTCAAAAGCGATATCTAGGAGTCAGTTGTGAATAATTCCTTGACATTTCTCAAGTAGACAGATGTTTAATTTTACACAATAGAACAACGCTTTAGAATTATTGAAATTTATTATGAAAATGGTGAGCCTTTAAGAACAACATGTCCAAATATATGGGGTTTTTTTTTTTTTGTGGAAATAATCGTCCGAATGAGTCTGGTTCGGTCGACTATAGATAAGGACTGAGGATAAGACATACTTAAAACGGAACGTTCTGTTGAGAATATTGCTACTGTAGCGCAAATTGTTGAACAACCTTCAATATAGATATCTCAAGGTTTCCAATAATTAGGCATTCATGAATTGACTGTATGGTAGATTTATCTTGAGACATTTAACTGATGTAATTTTTCACTTATACTGAAAGAGTAAAAATTTGTATGTGTTTTATTTTAAAACAACATATAGGCGCGTCTTTTGAAATACCCTTTGCAATTAACTCTTACACTTTTTTTCAACAAGTATGCTCTTAACAGTAGGAGATACCACTTTGAAATTTAACTCAGTTGCTATTGCCTCACGGTCCGAGAAACTATTACGTATTGAGGTTAGATTGATCAGATCTTTATCCTTTTCTAGCGTTTTACGGTGTCTACCTATTTTAAATTGCGTTTGTATTGGCAATAAAGCTTCATAAAGAAAGTCTTGAAAACGTTCAATTGTTTTAGCTATTTTCCGTTGGATCTTTCCTTAATTTCGTAATTTGTGAATGATTGCACGTTCTCTCCTAGCACAATGCTTTTTACGCCACATACTTGAAGAAACTAATGCATATTTTTTGCTGATAATAACATCTACCAATCTGAAATAGGCAAAACCATATTCACTGTATCTTTTTTCACAAAAAAAAAAACATATTTCAGCTTATTTTGCCAGCTTCACGCGATTTTGCGGATCTTTAAATTCACCGTTTATTTTGAGTGTTGCTAGCTAAGTGTTTTTGAGAGTAGTCATATCCATCCATGATTTGCCCATTTTGTTCATGCAAGGTTCCCAATAAAAAAAAATATACAATATATATATGTATATTTTAATGAAATTAGTGACCCCACTGTTTTGTCCACAATTGTGTATACGACTCTTATGAATATCTCAACCGCAGCCCCAATTTCTTCTTACGTATTTACAATATGTTGATAATATGAATCAAACCGAATCTTAAACGACTTCTACAAATACAGGGTCCGGCATATAACTTTACGGAATTAAAAATGCTATAAAAAAGAAACTACTCAATATTTTTCCAAACTGTTTTTTTTATTTTGAAGTACACTCCTTCCGGTTAATGATGGAATACAACTTCATTGATATAGCTGCCTCGGCTAGCCATGCACCATCCCATACGATCGGTCCAATTTTTCAACACATTTTCGATTGTATGCGGCTGTATTTCAGCTATGACATCGCGTATGTCGGTCTTCAGTGCATCAATTGTTGCTGGTTTATTGGCATAACACTGGTCTTTGACGGCACCCCAAAGGTAATAATCCAACGGCGTCAAATCGCAGCTCCGAGGCGGCCAAACGATATCAGGATTTCGGCTGATAATGCGATCTTCGAAGACAGTGCGCAAAAGATTGATCGTAGCATTCGCTGTGTGGCAAGTAGCGCCATCTTGTTGGAACCAAATGCCACCAATATCCTCCTCTTCAATTTCTCGAAACAAAAATTCGTTCAACATGGCCCGGCACGCGTTGGGCAACCCAGTTTCTCTTACTTTTGTCGCAAAGTAACGCACATGCGCTTCATTCAGTGCTTTTCTTCTTCCCATTGCCGTACGTAATTTTCGTACACATTCTGCAACATTACCATGATTTTCAAAGTAATGTCGCAGTATTTCCCAGCGTTCTTTGAGCGTATACACGTATACCATTTTCGTTCAGCGGCAGAATAAAACTAATTTTCTGTCAAATCAGATGACAACTAAGTGTTACCATTCTTCAAGTAATACCTAGTTCAAATCCGTAACGATAGATGGCGGGCCCTGTACTTAAATTTCAACACCAATCAGCTGGTTCATCTGCTTCAAGATTTTTTTTATGTTAGCCATATTCTGATTAAAAACAAATCGCAATACAGCAGCATTTTTGGAATGCATATACTGGAAACAAACACAGCCCCACAGTTTCTTCTTCTTCTTAGCCTCACAGTCCGTGGTGGACCATAGCTTCATCAACAATTTTTCTCCACTTTATTCTATCCATGGCTACATCTCTCCAGTTGTGTACGTTCATTTGCTTAAGATCTGATTCGACGTCATCTAACCATCGCTTTCGTGGGCGTCCTCTTTTTCTTCCTCCAATTGGTGTTAAAATAAAAGCTTTCCTAGCATTTCGCTCTTTCGGCATGCGCAGTACGTGCCCAATCCATCTCAAAGGGAAAGAATGTGCAACGAGATGGCAGATCGAAAGAAAGCCTTTCACCTCTTTTTTCCAATCCCCTTACATCGCCTTCACGTGGTGACACTGTTAACCTAGTGCAGAGATCAAGTAGCTATCTTTTTACAAGAAAGAACAAACCTTGGTGGATGCTCTAGGAACGGAAGACGTAAGGTGAGCACCCCTGAAAGGGGACTGGCCTTTAGGCTGACAACCTAATGTCAGTATAAAAAGAAACTTGTCTCGACACATCAACAACAGCCTCGGATAAGCCCCACAGTTTGTTCATGTTAAATATATTTTCTGTAATTTACTATTTTTGTGAGTTATATAATTAATAAAAATGAACTTCTATCTATCTATATTATATACTATATATCGCCTATATCCAAAGCAAAGAGATAACCAACAGATTTTTGCTTGCATTGGAAATTCATTTAGCGCTTTCCTATGTTAAAATCCGATTAGGAATGGCCAACGATGTGAAAATGAAATTCCTTTCAATGTGCAGTGACTCGTCTGAAACTCGCACGGCTTGAGCGTAAAATATTAAAATTCATTAGCTTAATTGCATTTAACGCAAAGTCACAGACATTTTCTTTTCTTCGTCTAACCACTGCTGCAGGCGGCTGTTTATATGTATGTATGTGAGTGACTGCACGTATGTATGTCGATATATGCCATGCGCCCGGCAGACACCGTTTATATCGCTGTGTATCTGAGAATCGCTGCTACTGGGCTTGAAGTTAACAGCAATACGAGTATATGAAATGGTTGGGAGGTGCAGCTGCCTAACGGGTTGGCAAACTGCGTACATATGTAGACACAAAAGAATGAAATGCTGTTAATATATACATAAATATGTTCCAGCTTGTTGTATATTTACGTCGAACGATACGGCCTTGATGACAATTTCATGTTGCGGAATTATAATTTACTAGCTTTAAGACGACGTAATTTTTAAGTGAAGTAGATAGCAAATGCTGGTCAGAAAAAGGTGAGATGCAGGTATGAGGAGCAAATGTATGTGGGAAGTTCAGTATGTAATTTGATTGCTATTCCCAGTAGTATTGCAATTTGTTATTGTAAATAATTTTTCAGTGAAAACTGTGCAGGCTTTTGAAAAATTGTATATATGAACACATATATCTACAAGTAATCTCATAATTGTGCCACTGATGCATTTTGGAACGCATCTAGCACGCAAATGCAGGAAATTGTTAATTTTTAATTAAAACTAAAACTCTAGCTTTCCCTCCAATAGATATTTCATTTTTCTTTCGACAAGAACAAATACTTTGCAGAAAACATTTGAAATATCCAGCACAATCGTGCAGCCATCCACTTGTCGCTTGCATCGACTCATTTGGTCTTTCCCTGCGTTACATTGCTCGAATAGCAAATTTTAATGCAAGATGCGTGCACATTTCTTCGCGGAACGTGTGGAGTGATGTGCATACATTCGTTCCGCCTGCATTTTCTGATGGACAGTAGCAAAGCACACAGTGAGTGATATTGTCTTGTTTGAGTGATGCAGGAATGTCTGAATAAATTCGTTCTTTGTTCCTCTTCGCTAATTTTTAATATTCATTAAAATAAATAACTTACAAACAACGCAATTGTGCGCGATTCCACTTCAATGAGGTTCAGGCGCACGGAAAAACGAATGCCTTGTTTCAAGAATATTGTACCCCATCTTCATCTTCGCCATTTCATCTTCACCCAATAAAGACGGCTATTGTTGCTAGTGAAAATTCACAGAACTGATAAGATAATTTTCAATAAAATTTTCAATTAATACCTAAGGAATTTCTTATTGATTTATTAATGGATTTATGACTTGTGGTTTGTGCTGTATGTACAAGTATAAGTACACACATACGTACATATAGGCAAACGTGTATAAATTTTCAGTAAGACATGTTTTAGTTTAAAATTATTCATTTTTAGAATAAGAGAGTTCTGCAATTAACACATGGGCTGAAAAGTCCCGGACCTATTGCTCAGAATTTACTTTATTCATCAACGTAATTTCCATCAAGAATAAAGCAATCATTCCAGCGCCACTTTAACATTTCAATCCCACTTTCTACTTTCCACTTTGTCTCAAAATATAATCAATCGTCTTTTTGCCTGAGTTTCAGCGATAACCTCTTCATTCGAGCAAAATTTCTTACTTGCGAGCATTTTTAGGTCTGCGAAAACCAGTAGTCGCTGGGCGCCAAATCTGGCAATTACGATGGATGTGCGAGCAATTCACTGTTCATTTCATATAGTTTTGCCAATGTTTTGATTAACTCGTGTCTCAGTGCATTGTCTTGATGAAACAAAAATATTTTATTTGCCACTTGCGGACGTTGCTCTGCACTTCCGTCTTTCAAACGGCCCAATAACGCTATATAATATTCACTTTTGTGGTCTTTCCCTCCTCAAGGTAGTTGATGAATATTAACCCACGCACATCCCAAAATTCCGAAGCCATAGCCTTTCGCGCGCTTTGGACGAGGATCACCAGTTGCTGCCCACTCAGATGACGATCGTTTTTATTTCGAAGTGAAGTGATTTCTCCTCACATCGACACAAAAACTCCGGCTTATTGCGTTTAAACAAGGCCAAACAGTCCTCAGAATCATCAACACGTTCTTGTTTTTGGTCACCAGTGAGCCAACGCGGCACCCTCTTTGAACAACACTTTCTCATAGTTAAATGCTCATGCAATATAAAGCCATTACGTTCTTTTAATATTTTTGTGATGTTAGCCAACTCTTCCAACTTCACTTTTCGATTTTTCAAAACGAGTTTGATATTTTCTGGTGTTGCCGCCTCATTTGGACGTCCACTGCGTTGTTCATCAACGGTGTCTCATCGACCACATTTGAGGTCAGCAAACCATCGTTTTATTGTTGTTTCTGATAGAGCCGTGTCCTTTTAACACTTTGAAAGCCATTGATTTGCTTGAATGGCATTTACTCCCATTAAGAAGTAGTGTAAAATTAAAACACAAAATTATTTTTGATCCACTGTTTTGAAAATAACAATTCAGCGTCACAATAACTCACGAAATAATGAATAGAATATTATGAAATTTTAACAGCTGTCTTTGTAAGGTTAGTGCTAACTGAAAACGAGGTGAATGCAATGAAACGAGTGTTAGACCCGGGACTTTTCGGCCCATGCGTTATAAGAAAGATATTATCTTTTAATTCAAAATTTAATATGAATATAGGAAAATTGCTATCGCCGCCGGGTTGGTGCGTGACTACCTTTCAGAAAAATATCAAAACTCACGGCACAAGTGAGAGGAGGGGTTCGGCCAAACACCCAATAAAGGGTGTAAGTGCCAATTACAATTGTATATGAGAAAAATGGCGATGTTTTAAAACAAATAAAATTTCAAAACACAAAGTTTACGATTTTGTTATTAGCAATTTCTAAAAACTGGTTTGAGATTCCTGATTTAAAGTCAAAAATTACATTTATTAAGATATGTCATTATAAAGACAATAAACAAATCAGCAGCTGAGCTTACCTTATTTTTAAAGTTCAATAAAAAAATATTTCTTTCACATTTTTACAATATAAAATATTTCTTTTTTATTGTTTTTGGTTCTGTTTTCGAAGCACATGCACATACATTTTTTTAAATTAGTACCGGTTAAGATTGATTGGTGATTTTAATTTATGTCGCCTGAGTTGGTCCCCACTTAGAAACTCGGCTGCTTTTATGGCTTCTAACGTAAATTCTTCAGCCGAAATTCATGTGATTGATAGCTTTTTAAGCATTGATTTATCACAAATTAATGGTTTTTATAATAGCGTTAATATAATCCTAGATCTAGTGTTTATTTCAAATAACATCAACTACACATTGGCTGAAGGCATTGTTCCTCATCATGTTCCTCTTTCTCTTGAGTTGGAATTTTTTGAATTTTCTGAGGTATCCGATAAGCCTAACATCAAATATAACTACAACTCATGCGACTTCTCAATTTTTAACGAAATTTTATGAAGTATTGACTGGGATAATGCCTTCCACGACAGTGAGGTTACCTCTTGTTTTCATTTTTTTAAGACTAAGGTTTCTGAGATGTGTTTGAAGCACATTCCTATTTATCAGAAGAAAGTATATAAGACACCTTGGCATACAAAACGGCTTAAACATCTAAAGAATCTAAAAAACAATTTTCTAAGCTGTATAAAAGGTCTGGAGACCCAATGCTCTACTCAAAATTTCAATGCCATTTAAAATAATTTAACTGTTTGAACAAGTTCTTATATAGAAATTACATCTTGTACGATATTGGTTCTTGCTTTTCTTTTGCTGAACACTTGTTGTATGCTGATGATCTTAAAATATTTGCGGTGATTAACAGTGTTAGGGACTCTGAAAAGCTGCAAACCGGCTTACACAATGTCCGTAACTGGTGCTATATAACCGTTTGTCACCAAATATTAGCAAATGCTTTCACGTAAAATATGCTAAATCAAACAATACTTTGCATACTTCGTATAGTATTGCTGGCTTACCTTTGCAATCCGTTGAGGAAATTAAAGACTTAGGCATTATTTTCGACTCTAAGCTGAATTTCACCAGCCATGTTAACCACGTCATAAGACAATCATATGCGATGCTAGCATTCGTACGCCGAAATTGTTCTGCATTTACCAACCCACACACTCACAAAACATTGTATTGTGCTTTTGTTAGATCAAGATTAGAGTATGCCGCTGTTATTTGGAGACCGTACCAAATAGGTCTGTCTATTCGGATTGAGAGATTTCAGAAAGTCTTTCTTCGTTTTGCGCTCCGATCTTTAAACTTTTCTGAACCTGTACCATCCTACCGCTCTCGATGTTTATTGATTGACTTAAAACCACTTGATAGCAGACGATCTATTCTATCGTGCTCATTTATTATTCGTATCATTTCTGGATCTATTGATTGTCCTTCCCTTTTAAGTAAAATTCAATTTAATATACCCAATATGAGGCTCCGACGGTGCGAAACCTTTAAAATTGGCTTCTCGAGAACCAACTATGGGGTGAATGCTCCGATATCTAGGACATGTGCAGATTTAAATATGTTTTTCAATTCTTCTGGTGTTGATTTTACATGGCCGTATGGCATCTTAGTCAATCATCTTAAATCGTTCTTTTCTTAGTAACTACTAAACTATTGTACATTAGCTTAATATAGTCTGTAGGAATGTATCCATTCAAAGACAATAAATAAATAATGATATCAACAATTGTTTTAAATAACAGCTGGAAAAAGGTAGACATTATTGAACTCAGCTTGTAATATTTATTACTATTTAATTTATAATATTTATTACAAGTTCCGTATTCTGTATAACTCGATTACTAGCCAGAAGTTCAATTATTTGCAACAGATTTGGGTGAACTAAAACTAAAAAACCTTTACTTAGTCGCCATGTAAACTAATTTGAATTTATTGCATTCTTATTAAAGATTCCATAGTGGGCTTTAGTTTTAGGATCTACATTAGTCCACGAAATCTAATACCCGACCAATTTTTTTGAGGACGGTCTTATATCGGTTCAATGCTGTTTATTTGAGCAATGACAGTTAAATAAGAAATTCAAAATATATTAAAATAGAATAAATTTAAATAGGAATATTGAAAAGTATGTCTACTACAATCATCTGGAAAGCTATTTGAAAAGTTCTAAATACCTACGGATTTACTGTTATACTTACTGTTCTACTTACACAAAAATATCGTTGTGAAAAAGTTTAGTTAAATTACAAAATACAGTTTAATTGAGCAGAAAAGCATAGTTTAGATAATCTGAAATCAAGCCCCATAGAATTAAAGAACTCGTTAAATTGATGAATATAGCAAGCAATAAGAGCATTGTTTGCATAATATTATATATTCAAATAGAACGGATATTTACTCATATTACATAAAGACTTGGTATACACCAAAAAGTTAATCATTTCTAAAAAAAGAAAAGAGCCAATTTCACAGTTGATAATATTAAACAAAAAAGACAGCTGTTCTCTCCTGTTTTCTAGTTCTTTATGATTAATTAAAAATAGTCGGGATTCATATGACGTGACAGGATCAGAGAAATTCAGGGAAGAGAGACATACATAGAACAACTTTTTGCACTCGTTAACTTTTGTCCATATAAAATTGATGGTAAGATCGCCAAGTAAACACTGCGAATTCTACTGTACATAGAACGAACAAAAGCAGCTTTAGCAACTGAACAGTATAAGGGTCTGCAAAGTTCGAGTAATTTCTTTTTACAAAGCCAAGGACAGAATACGCTTTAGACAGAAAAAAGTCTACTTGATTTAAAAATGTAAAACGCGCATCAGCAACAACACTTGACTTTTTTTTCAGGAGTTATTTTCGTCTACGTGATTTTAAAACATTTTTTTAATATTAAGTGATAATCTAGTGACACTACACCAAATAAATAAGATATTAACATCGGCTTGTATTTTGCTTAAGTTCGAAATAACACCATATGTTTTAAATCATCAATAAATAGAAGAAATTTAACAAAGGCAAAACAGCAGGGGCCCCAAAATATTTCTCTGCGATCCACCAGAGGGCGGACGTAGAGAAAGGTACAGACAGAACGGTAGAAAGACACCATCAACAAGGTTTATTACTTAGGTAAGATTGCAGTCAATATAGAAAAACTGAATGAAAACTGCAAGCCAGGTTTACCACTTCAGAAGCGGTGGCAACTAATTTATTATTTATAACGACAGCAAATGGGACACCAGAACTGGAATTCCCAAAATTTGGTATTGCCCAAAAACTTAGAGCTAGATTTCATATTGTTTTTCACACTTAGATAAAGGGTGTTTTTTTAGAGGTTAGGTTTTCAAGTTGGCACTACTTTTTTCGTAGATGGTCGTTTTGACAGCTGTCACTTGATTTATGCTCAGTTTGGTTTGCCATTTCATAATGAATAGACTTACACCTGAACAACGTTTGCAAATCGTGCAAATTTGGGCCCAAAACGAGATGGCCACCGATCCCGATTTTCACAAGAAAATTTTGTTCAGCGATGAAGCTCACTTTTGGTTGAATGGGTATGTCAATAAGCAAAATTGTCGCATTTGGAGTGAACACAATCCACAAGCCATTGCTGAGACGCCGTTACATTCTCAAAAAGTCACTGTTTGGTGTGCTCTATGGGCAGAGGGAATCATTGGTCCATATTTCTTTAAAAATGAAGCCGGCCATAATGTTACAGTCAATGGAGAGCGCTATAGAGCCATGATTAATGACTTTTTCGTACCTGAATTGGACGATGTTGATGTGGACGACCTTTGGTTCCAACAAGTCGGCGCTACATGCCATACAGCCAACGCAACAATCGATTTATTGAAGGAAACTTTTGGTGAGCGCATTATCTCGCGCCGTGGACCTGTGGCGTGGCCTCCAAGATCGTGCGATATAACACCGCTGGACTATTTCTTGTGGGGCTATGTGAAGTCGCTTGTCGACGCAGATAAGCCGGAGACGATTGACGTCTTGGAAGAGAATATTCGGCGCGTTATTGCTGACATACGGCCCCAATTGCTGCAAAAAGTGGTCGAAAATTGGGCCTCTCGGCTGGAATTTATTCGAGCCAGCCGCGGCGGCCACTTGCCCGAAATCATTTTTAAAACATAATGGCAAACCCTTATCTTTATAATAAAGCTAAATTCTTGGCCATAACTTTAAATTATATACGTTTTATTTCATCTTGAAAACCTAACCTCTAAAAAAAACACCCTTTACATTTTTATATAATTATATTTATTATAAAATTAAATTTTTTTAAGTAATGCTGATAAATTACTAAACTTCCCCTTTACTGTTTTTTTTTTTTTTAATACCTAAAAGAATTTGTCTCGCTGATCCTTAAATCCCTCAAGCTTGCATGTGAACCAAGGAAGCTTGTACTACTTTTTTTAATTAAAAGAAAATTTATGCGAGTGATCGCAACCACTTGAGACTAAAAATAGAATAAAATTTGCACAATGTCAGAATATGTCAAATCAATTAATTTCAAGTATTGAATTATCAACGCGTGAAAACTTACAGTTATTACAGGTCAATACTGATTTTACCTCCTAAGCACTAGATTTATTCGTGTCCTCTAGATTATTTTAGCAAGACATTTATGAATTAATTTTTGGGACTTAAGGATTTTTCTCTCAGCTAAAACTTGACAATAAAAGGTTCATTGGGGTTAGTTGTTCCAATAGTATCGCTTTTTATGGTCACTACCAGCCATTAAATATCGTAATGGGTAGTTTGTGCAATATATAGAATCTTTATTGCAAACCGAAGACAACGGCGTACAGTACTACAGCAAGTGAAATAGATTAACTGAGATCTACAGCTGAGTTTTCTCCATTTCGAAGCGTTTAATAAGTATTTACTTTCAAAATCGAGTAGTGTTTTTCTACAAAAACAAAGTTATCTCATTATACGGCAACATTACGAAACTGTTTCCCTATGCGCTGAGAAAATGCTGCATATTTTATATGAGAAAAGAACAAGAAAAATTCGACCTTTTCACAAATTGCATTTAAATTGAATATAAGAGAGTGATTTAAGTCCATTTTTTCCACAATTAAAAATTTTCGAACAACTATTTCGATGAGCTTAGATAAATTCAAATTAGCTCCGCAACGCTTACTCTCACTTTTTGTATAGGGCAGAAAATGTGTCATTTATGTCCGGTTCATAGCCACCGCGCGGAGCAACATAAATAAAATATTATTACGAGAAAAGGAAAGGTTAGACTTATGCTTCGCACTCATCGAACTAGAAAGGAATATTGTGGACTATGAAGGTCAACATATTGATCAAATTTTAATAACTACCATAAAAATATTAATTATATTTTATATTCTCAAAGGCTTGCTGCGCATATGTTTCTAAAAAAATATGCATACATACATACATACATACACACATTGCCTGCATGCGTAATATTTTGCCAAGGTTGTTTGGAAATTTTTAACTTAATGCGTAGAACGACTAAAAGGTTAATGTGCATTTTTTTCGTTTTAGATTGGATGGGCAGCCCTTTTGAACGAGTCGTCTGTGCAGACTTCAATGGTAAGTACTCAAATCAATCCTACGAATTTCGGCTCGAAATACTAAATGCAATAAGCCAAACATTTTTTAGTTGATGTGGTGATTAGCAGGCGTAAATTTTTTCTAGGAAGCTACTCTGCGTTTGTATTGTTCTTTCACTCTATTCACAAAAATTATGAGAACCGCGTGAGCGCATCCTTTTTTAAAAGCAATGTGCATGAAACGAAGATACCTGCGAGCCGTGCCCGTACAAAGTATACACAGGCATTTGAGTAAATATAATATTTTTAACTGCAGTCGAAAAGAATAAACCCTTCTTGATACACTCTGTTTGTAGCTGAACAGCGTAGAAAATTTTCAAACTATTGCATTTGTTTATATTTAACGTGAAGCGGATTTTTAAGATACTTCTATAAATAAGGTACAAAGGAAGATGCAAAAAAAAAAAAAATTTAAGTAATATTGATATTACTTTTCTCATTTTTAATTATATATAAAAATTCTGCAACTTTGTTTCGACTATTTTGCATTTAAATACAAAATACAAAAAATTAAAACAATCGCCGCAATCAGTAGCAACACTACCGCCCTGCCACATGGCTCATTTGCAGCAATCGCAACAACCGTGCAACTGTGAAATAAGCCTGCCACATTGGCATTTTCGCAATTGAGTCGCCGTTGTCGAACAGTAGCTTTTGATGGCTATGCGCTGATGTAGTAGATGTGCCGGCTGCGTTGTTGTTGATTGCAGCAATTACAATTGTTGCAGCACTTTTACGAGCTCACCAACCTTTGTTTTTGTTTTGTTGTGACAACAGTGCCTTTTAAGTTTTTGTGCTCCCCACTTGTCGTTCTTTCGTACGGGCGCAATAAAATACAGCCAAACAACAAATAAAACCCGCACTTAAAAATCTACACAGTTAGTGAATTCATCTTCTACCCACCGTCGCCTTCCATCCCTATGGTCTCCACCGACGTACACCTCTTCCCCGATGGGCCGCATCATCAGTCTACCGTATTGTTGTCGTTTTCTTTTTCGATTTGAAGTGCTGTAGAAGTTTTGTGTTTGTGTAATTCGAATCCTGGCTACAGGCGCAATGAGGCGCAACATTGGGCTACGCTAATGGAAAGTGGATACCATCCGATTTAGTTGGGAATGATTTTCAAGGGAGGACTGAAAACGGGGGAAAAAAAAATTTCCTACAGTGGGAGCCAACGATTACCAATTGCATTCGTCTTTTTTTTTTTTTTTGCACCATTTCTTCTTTTTGTTTGTTTATGCCACTATACGAGATTAAATCTCAATACAAGCAATACGAGAACGTGATTTCATGCCGCTTCTGCTCTGATATGGCGTTGAGGTGGCTAGTGGGCGAGAAGTTTGTAAACGGTATTCTTGCATCACTGTTGCTGATTGAATGGTCGGATCGTGTGCTCGACCAGTTCCAGTTCGTTTGAAATTCCAGCTGTTACAACGTTTCACGTCAGTAAATCATTCCTGATGATCATCAGGCGTCAAATGCTGCTTCTGCATTAAATACATTTAATGTATGTATACATACGCAGCTATATATACCGGGTGTTTTTTAGAGCTTGAGAATTTAAAATGATAATACAAAACTGAAATACTGTTGGAATAAATTTTTTATTATAATCTAGTAGATAGTTCTATGGCATTTATTTTTTGGATATAATATCCGGCACATGTCCACCGCGGCTACGAGGTTCATTCGATCAGCCCAATTTTCCAATAAGTTTGCCCTAATGTTTTGAATAATGCAATAAATCGATTGGTATTGCACCGACTTGTTGGAACAAAACATCGTCGAAACAAAAATTCCGTCAGCATCACTCGATAGCGATCACCATTCATAGTAACGACAGCTCGATTCTCACAAGGACTGATAATGCCGCCTTTACGAACTTCGCAAACAGATCCATTTTTCCCTAAGTAAGTTTCCGCAATTTGGAAGAGAAACCTTACTGAACAGAAATGTACACGCAGCTTGCCAATCTCTAGTCAAACCATAGTTATCGATATCGATAACTCTCATACAGCTAAAAACCACACCCTATATATATGTAGATATGAATATGTGCACAATTTATTAAAATGGAAACACGAGAATAAAAGCCTAATATCATTTTATTGAATTTACCTAGCAAATTACAAATTAGTAGCCGATATAATCGAAATATTCGAAATTATGCCAGCTTGCCTCCATTCAAACCTTTAATGTGGCGTTAATCCAAAAAACTTAGCTCAGATTTCACTGAGCTATACTTAAGTTCAGGGATTTACTCACATTATTCAACTGATACAAATCAAAAGCTCATGAAACAATGTGGCGATATCAAAATTTTCCTAGGAATAAGCCACTTATATCCAAAGGGCGTAATAAAGGGCTTTTCAATAAGGGCGGATAGATGAAATCGTCAATCGTGGCGTTTGCTGTGTGGCACGTAGTGCCGTTCAATATGGGCCATAAGAAATTGAATATTATCGTTGTGTAGCGCTCGCTGTTGACGGTGACCGCCTCACCAACGTCCCAAAATCCGGCCCAAAATCCACACCGAACGGTAACTTTTTGAGGATGCATTATCACCTGGTGAACCTTGTGTGGATTGGTGTCGTCCCATATATGGCAATTTCGTTTGTTAACACAGCCATTCATCCACAAATGCGACTCGTCACTAAAGATGATTTTTTGCCCAAAACTGGGGTTCTCTTCCAAACGATTCGAAGCCCAGTCAGCGAACAAACGGCGTTGTCTATGGTCAGCAACTTTGAGCTCATGGGTCAGTTGGATCTTGTACAGGTGTAGGCCCAAGTCCCGACGCAAAATTCGCCAAGTTGAAGTCTGCGAAAGGCCAAGTTCTTGTGCACGGCGAGGAATCCACTGCCTCGGGTTCTGCTGTACACTTTCACGGACCGCGGCAATGTTCTCGGCTGATCTTGCGTTGCTTGAACGTACGGGTGTTGGCTGATTGTTTACTGACCCGGTCGTCTCAAATTTGGCCACCAAACGTTGAAGAGTCGACTTTGAAGGGCCACCACGTCTACCGAAAAATGGGCGCAATGCGCGCAACGTTTGCGTTAATGAACACTCATTTTGATAATAAAGTTTTATCATTTGAACGTGCTGTTCAATCGTGTAACTTGCCATGATGATTTGACATAAACAACTGAATAATAAAAACAAGATTTGACAGATGTCACCAAAACAAAATGGTTGCCACAGGGCTCCAAAATCGACCCGCGCCAATTGAAAACCCCTTTATTTCATTTAATAGCTGGTTGAGGTTATTCCGAGCGGAGCTTTATCAAATATTGAATTAACATTAAGCTGTAAACAAAATTTTAATCATCAATCAATTGTCAATTATTTCAATCGTTGAATCAATCCCGGTCTCTAATATTAAAATTCCAAAGCATTATTACAAGACCTCATAGTCATGCACCATAACAATTCCAGTAAATCACAAATTGCCATCAACGCCATTCCACTTGATATATAGTGCATTAATAGTAGCAACAATAAAAACACAAAATTTATTCAACAGACATGATTTGAGAAGCACCCAAATAGTCATTAAAATTTACTACGATCATCGTTCGCATTATCATTTTTGCCGACACCGGGACAATTGCTGTGGCGTCGTCATCGTCGTCGCCTCCATCAAAATTCTGAGCATCAGATTCGTAGTCAAGCGCACAAAATCGTAAATAGATCATAAAAATGTCGTAAAAGTGAAACATGCTTTGCCGTTGAACATTTTGTGGTTTTCAAATGATCTCATTTCGTTTTGGTTGCTCGCGCCAACGCAGCCAAATTAGTGCCGAAAAAAGTAGTTATCAAAAAGTGGAAAATAAGAAGCGCAAAACAAATTTTAATTATTGAAGTAAAATAACAACAACACTTCTTGCAAAACCCTACAAAGCGATTTCGAAAAATTCCAACCAAACTGTGGTGGTGAAATGGTCGTTGTATTGTGAGAAGATAGAAGATAATTCCCAGCAATCAATCGCCATCATCGCAGTACTAATACAATACAAAAAAATTCGTGAATAGAGTATGAAACATTAAACATATACATTCACCCAGGCTTTTTCACATGCCCTGCCATTTGCACCGCCAGTTATCGATCGTATTTGCTTCACTCTAGAGTCCAGACGCAACCCGCTC
The DNA here is from genome assembly GCF_028408465.1 of Anastrepha ludens. Taxonomy (NCBI): domain Eukaryota; kingdom Metazoa; phylum Arthropoda; class Insecta; order Diptera; family Tephritidae; genus Anastrepha; species Anastrepha ludens. The sequence continues at coordinate 77,687,111 of NC_071498.1, forward strand.
TTCACTCTCACAAATGAAAGCAGACAATTCTTGCACTGTGATTTTTTTTTTTCTCACAAAAGCCGGTTGGGTTACCGGCGACACCCTCTTACTTGCATTGGAAACTCATAAATAAACACACATCCATATGTGTGCTACATGCACACATACACCTACACAAAAATGTGTCAGTGAATATACAGATGCTTGAAGGGGGCAATGTATTCGTAACCGCTGCCACACACCGCCTAAGCCCGTATGTTTAATAATTTTACCTGGCAGTGTTCATTTGCTTGTTGCTTTAATTTGCTTTGTTCTAATTTTTCTTAAATTTTGCAAACTTAGCAAGTAACTAATTTTTATTTTGTTTATATAAATTTCACGAATTTCACGAATTGGACGAATCATTTATTTACCAGTAAAATACAAATCAAAAAACTTTATTTAAATGCCATTCAATTCGAGCGACCAAAGTAATGACTGTCGAAGAGACTTACTGGGCGTGATGCTTTGCTTGCGTACTGTGAGTAAGTGAGATGAAATTCAATTTGCTTCAACTCAGTGACGAGTTAAATATATCTATATATGTACATATGTATGTGAATTGACTTACAAGTAGTTATGTATAATTTTCCCCTCAACCACAAGCAAACTTTTGCTTAACACCGAGGCAAAAAATAAAATGATTATCACATTGACATTTAAGCTGTCTATGATTTATCCGCTAGAGCAATGGAGGAATGTTGAATGTTTTCGCAGTCACTTCACGCTGGCAACTGTGAATTCAATTTATACCTGGCTTTACAGGCGTTTTTGAAGTTTATCTGACCAAAAACAAACACAAGTTTTTGCACCATAGTTCCGGCACTAATGTATATGTATATATGAACAAATAAAATCAAAATTGCTTTTTTTTTAATTTCTTGTATCGATCACTTATTAGCAAGCATTGAGCTTTCGATAAATTGCCAGATAGTTAGATCGATAATTGTAACGAAAATGTCGGCCATACGTTTTTTTGGAACATCCGCCATTTGCTTATTATAATTGCTACATTCATGCTACAACTATATATAGCGTTTTTCAATAGGTGCGCTTCAACTTTTTTCCGATTGGGAGGGCGAACGACGCAATATTTTTTATTTTTCGCTTGTCATTTGTAAACTTCATTAGTATACATTTCATCATGGAACGCTACACACTTGAGCAACGATTGCAAATCGTGCAAATTTTTTATGAAAATAATCGTGCAAATTTTTTATAAAAATTTATAAATTTTTCAAAAAATCATCTTCAGTGATGAAGCTCACTTTTGGCTCAATGGCTTTGTCAACAAGCAAAATATGCGGTACTAGGCAGGAAGCAATCCCCACGTGATTCATGAGGCACCGTTGCATCCCGAAAAAATCACTGTTTGGTGCGGTTTACATGCCGGCGGCGTAATTGGCCCATATTTTTTCGTTGACGAGAACGATCGCCACGTTACTGTGAATGGAAATCGATACCACGACATGATAAACGATTATTTTTAGCCGCAATTGAATGGTATGGACTTAGACGACATGTGGTTTCAATAGGGCGGGGCCACAAGCCACACAGCATACGCTACAATTGATGTGTTGAGGAGTAAGTTCGATGAGCGCATTATTTCCAGAAATGGACCGGTCGAATGGCCGCCGCGCTCGTGTGATTTGACGCCTCTAGACTATTTTCTTTGGGGTTATGTGAAGTCATTGGTCTACAGTAACAAGCCGGCGACGATTTGTGAGCTCAGAGCCAATATTGAACGCGAAATTGCTGGAATTTCGGCCGATTTATGCAAAAGAGTGGCCGAAAATTGGGTTCAACGATTGGACTTCGTAAAACGTGCACGCGGTGGTCATGCAAAAGAAATCGAATTTCATACTTAAATGTATATGCTCAAACTCGATAATAAAAAAAAAATTAGTTAAAAAAGTCAAACCGTTTGTGTTTTATTCAAAAAAAAAGTTGAAGCACTCTTACTGAAAAACGCTTTATATAATAGGACTATGAATAAGTTCGTGCGGTTTTTTTTCGAAATTTGAAACTTTATTGACGTAAAATGGTTACAAATTTAATATTCAAAATATTGTCCATCGCTTACTACTACTTTTTCCCATCTTTCTGGCAATTCACGGATTCCCTTTGTGAAAAATTCGGTCGGTTTTGCCGCAATCCACGAATCGATCCATTTTTTGACTTCATCGTAATTACGGAAGTGCTGGTCAGCCAGGCCATGTTGCATCGATCGGAAGAGATAGTAATCGGATGGCGCAAGGTCTGGACTATACGGCGGGTGGGGTAGGACATCCCATTTGAGCGTTTCTAAGTATGTTTTGACCACTTGTGCAACATGTGGCCGAGCATTGTCATGTTGCAAAATAACTTTGTCGTGTCTATCGGCGTATTGCGGCCGTTTTTCTCGCAGTGCTCGGCTCAAACGCATCAATTGTCGCCGGTAGACATCCCCCGTAATCGTTTCATTCGGTTTCAGTAGCTCATAATACACAACACCCAGCTGGTCCCACCAGATACACAGCATAACCTTCAGGCCATGAATATTCTGCGCCGACGTCGATGTTGAAGCATGGCCAGGGTATCCATACGTTGCCCGACGTTTTGGATTGTCGTAATGGACCCACTTTTCATCGCCAGTCACAATTCGATGCAAAAAACCCTTTCTTTTGTGCCGTTGAAGCAGTTGTTCGCATGCCATAAAACGGCGTTCAACGTCTCTTGGCTTCAATTCATACGGCACCCAATGGCCTACCTTTCGGATCATTCCCATGGCTTTTAAACGTTTGGAAATGGTTGATTGATCAACTCCCAAAGTTTTTGCAACCTCTTCTTGCGTTTGAGCCGGATCTTGATCGAGCAATTCCTCCAATTCGGTATCCATGAACTTTGGCGGCGCACCCTCGCGTTCTTCGTCTTCCAAGCCAAAATCACCACTTTTAAAGCGTGCAAACCACTTCTGGCACGTTCGCTCAGATAGAGCATGCTCACCATAAACTTCCACCAAGATACGATGACTTTCGGCTGCTTTTTTCTTCATATTAAAATAATGAAGAAGAATTCCCCGCAAAAACACATTATTTGGCACGAAATTCGACATTTTCAAGTGTGGTAAAAATATTGTTGTTTACGCTTCAAATAAAAAACTTATACTGACGTTTGTGCCTTACGACAGTAGCTCTCCAATGAATGTTTGGAAATGTGGATCGATGGAATAATAATCAAGTTACGCCATCTGTTGTAAAACCGCACGAACTTATTCATAGTCCTATTATATATATATGTAATTGGCGCGTACACCCTCTTTGGGTGTTTGGCCGAGCTCCTCCTCCTATTTGTGGTGTGCGTATTGATGTTGTTCCAAGCCAAGTTTCAAGCCGACTCCGAACGGCAGATATTTTTATGAGGAGGTTTTTCATGGCAGAAATACACTCGGAGGTTTGCTATTGCCTGCCGAGGGGCGACCGCTATTAGAAAAATGTTTCTCTTAATTTTGGTGTTTCACCGAGTTTCGAACCAACGTTCTCCGTGTGAATTGGTAATGGTAATCACGCACCAACCCATTCGGCTACGGCGGCCGCTACATGCTACAACTACTAGATCAAAATTTCTTTCGCTATAAGTACAAGAGATTTAACTAAAAAATGAAAAATTTCATAATTTTCACAAGCATTTTATTAAAAAAATTGTGAAATTCCAAAAACTAATCAGTTTTTTCAACCAAAAAACTGTACTTTCCAAAACCGAATTTTTGTTTTTAGAAAACTAAGCTTTTTTCTGAATTTTATTAAACATAAATAACAAAACCCATACATTTACACACCAAAATAGCATTACCAATGAAATAAAGAAAATAAAATATGGATCGATAGGGCATACTCTGCGAAAGCCTTATGAAGAAATACCGCATGCCGCATTTACTTGGAACCCGCAAGGAGCGAAAGGAAGAGGCAGACCATTGATGACTTGGCAAAGGACTATCCACAATGATGAAAATAGAAATGTTTGGAAAACTTTTGCTGAATCCTTAAGCTCCTAAAGGAGTAAGGAATAATAAAAATACATTTAAAATGAAATAACATTAACAGTTTAAACTATACTTAACTAACAAACGCGTCATTAATAAATTGTATATTTAATATAAATCACAGTTTATTGAAATGAAATTAAGTTTCAATATTTTTCATAAATTGCTTTGTTAATTTCTTTATACATTTGATTCAATACCTTAAATTTAGTAAAATCTAACGCATTTTGTTTTTGAGAAATCGTTCATTCTTAAAATACTCGAGAGTGGTGGGCTTTATAATTTATTTCTTTGTGCTTTATTCAAATTGGTTCTTTCAATGATGTTAGATGCGGCGACTGAGTGTAAGAGACAGCTGAAACCATTTAATTCAGAAGGTCTTTTTGTCCTAAAATTTACGCCAAAATATCTCAGTATCGGTGTCATATGTTAATTCAAGAGCAGCAACATTGATGCGCCGTAATTTGCGCCATTCATCAACAACTGTCTGTAATTTTTCGTAGCTGAAACGATTATGAATGAAAGATATTTTAATTTATTCTTTAAAATCTGAAATTTTGGAAAACCTGTAATTTAGTTTTTGGAGGTAGTTCCAAAAATGGAGCTGGTAAAAACAAACTGTAGTTTACAGTTAAAGCTGTGTTTGCATCTTTCCGTTTGTTTTCTGTGTATTTGTCGAATGTGGCTTCAAAATATCTATCTTAAAACTTGATTATCTAGCACATTCTCATGGCATTCCTTTTCAAAGTAAAAACAAAAAGCGTATCAGAGCTCGTAAGGTTCTGTGAGCGGCGCAATCTGAGCTTTTTCTCTGTTGCGATGCTAATGCCCGGCATACAATCTGGGGCAACAGCGAATGCAATGAACGAGTCTCACAGTCTCACGGCTGTTAGAGTTTATCGCTTCCTCTGCCTAAACATACACAACAAAGGCACACAGCCTACGTTTGTAACTGCTAGAAGGCAGGAGGTGATTGATCGCACTCTATCAAATTAAAAAACTTGAGTGACCAGTCTAAAACAGGAGAGTCCTTTGTCGAAGATTCTTGCTCAGACCACAGGTATATTGGGGTTCAGTGCAGCGGAGAGGCATAAATGCCAATGCCCTGAGGACAGTATTGCATCTCTGAGTGACACGGCGAAATTAGTTAGAATCCTGAAAAGGGATCAAACCGCAAAGCTGGTGTCAATCTGATCGCTCCTTCACGGAGAGGCAAAGTGGGAGACTCTGCTTGCTGATGGAATCTCACTTTTCAGGTAATCAGATGAACGTCGGACGGCAACAGCCCTTATTAAAAAAGGCTGTTGTCAGAGTTGCTACACCTTCTTGGCATGACTGGTACGTTGCCAGATCTGTGGTGAATGATGCCGCCATTCGATGTACCATAAAATCTTTTGGCGGCTACAAATCACCCGGACCAGATGCCATATATCCTGTCATGTTGAACTGTTGAAGGAAGGCATAGCGTCCGTGACTGCAGCCTTGAAGAAAATCTTCACTGCGTGCCTGACACTGGACTATAACCACGCTTTGCGAGCCGGTACTGCAAATCCTTGTTGCTAGGGTAAATAGCTAGCCATCGACAGGAGAGACGACGCTGTAGGCAGCTTTTTGTACATTGAGGGGGCGTTTGATAATGTCACTTTTTATAGTATATGCAGCTCTGTTAGTAGGCACGGCGTAGACCGGGTGCTAGTGAATTGGATTCGTTCGATGCTGGCAAAGAGGACAATCTGCTGTTGTCATCCGGGGTTAATAGAGGCTACCCCAAGGCGGTGTGCTGTCTTCCTGTGCATGGTGACTGATCCTCTACTCACCACCTTAAGTGGTGTGTAAGTCTACGCAAAAGCATATGCGGATGACATTGCCTGTTTGGTAACAGGCCCTTCGGTTATGAACATCTGTAGAAAAATCTGGATATGATTGACACTTGCTGCGGTGCGAATGGGCTATCGGCAAACCCCACCAAGACTAAAACCAAAGAAATTAAATATTTTGGAGTGATCCTCGGTAGTAAACTCCTTTGGAAGTCACTCGTTGAAACAAAGAAATCAACCTTCTGGCAGTGCAAAGGTGGTTTTGGGAAAACGTGGGACCTTTCTCCTAGCAAGGTCTTATGGATCTACATGGCTATGATAATACCTATTATCACCTATGCATCAGTGGTATGGATGAGTAGACTCTCTCTCGTGGGAGTCAGGAGAATCTTATCGAGACTGCAACGCACTGTGGCCATCTGTTGCACCGGAGCTTTTCCGACTACTTCAGGTCCGGCATTAGATGCTCTGTTTGGTCTACCACCACTTGATGTTTTCATCCAAGGAGAGGCCGTGAAGACCATTTGCAGGCTGAAACACGTTGGGAACTGGTGCGGCCCCTATCCGGCATTGGAAAACAGAGAAGGCATGGACTTCGATCCAATGATTCTCTTCATGCCCCTTGACTCCATGCCATCAATAGTCGTACTTGACAAGAGATAGAGTGTGGTGCTGTCAGAGGCTCAAATGTGGTAAAACTCAGTGTTCTCGCATTTTCACGGATGGATATAGGACCGAGCACGGTTCCGGCTCTGGTGTCTACGTGGAATCCAAGGAGACAAAACAACATTTGCTCTTGGAATGCACACATCTTTGTTTCAAGCGAAGGTGTTTGCTATTCAATAAGAGATGAACTTTGTTGTGGGAAACAGACAGAGAGGCAGATCTATATGTGCCTGCAGATACAGTAAAGCTGAGTCATGACCTTAGATAGCCCTCCAGCCAATTCAAGTGTAGTGGGTATTGTAAATCCAGGTTGAACTATGTCGGCAGATATAATATCGGGTAACAATATCTCTGACTCTTTAGCTAGGATGGGCTCTGAGGCCTACTTCCTTGGCCCGGAGCCCATTCTTCCAATCCTTCTGTAGCCATCAAAGCCACGGGAGCGTGACAGGCACAGATAGAGGCTTCAGATGACAAAACTGATGTTACCTGTCATGTCCGACCGACTATCGCAGACCTTCCTGTCATTAAATAGAAGGCACTGTAGGCAGCTGGTTGGACTAATGACGGGCCCCTTTCTATGTGCGAAGCACTTGAAAAAGGTAGGCATCTCAGACAGTGCACTCTGCCCAGCTCGTGGAGAGGAGGCTGAGACGGCGAACCATTTTCTGCGCGTCTGCCCGGCCTTCGCTCGAATCAGGCTTGAAGTCTTTGGCGCTGATGTGTTAAGAAGGGACCTCCTTGGCTCCTTGGCACCACAAGATCTACGCAGATCTATTCGGAGGTCGGGTAGATTTGATGAAAAGGGAACCCGAGTGCAGTAGAATGGCCTTAATTTTGACTGAATGCCGTACTTGATAGTCTGTCCCGACAAAAAAAAATATAAGAACAACATTTAAATATTTAGCTGAAGTAGCATAAACTTCAAAAATGCTGATGCTTTTACTTTGAACTTTTTATAAGCTAAAGTGATGCACGATAGCAAAACGTAGTTAAAGAAAGTCTGCTTGATTTTGTCAAATGTGAATGGAATAAGAAGCGTTAGGATTACTGAAATGATCCTCACAGAAAATTGACAATCTTATTGATTGCAAGCAACTACCACCATTCAGGGTACCGATTTCAGTTCTTCAAATATTTCGTATTAAAGGTATTTCTTTTCCAATATCACATCATTAGAAGGGAGACGAGTTTCAAATACACTTAACACTCTCACACGTTTACCACAAATAAAGGCTTGATCTCATGTGTTGAAAGAGCCTAGCGCCAAGCTTTCATTCAATATTTTAATGCTATTAGTACCCAGTACGCGGCGCATTCAAAAGTCAAGCTGAAGAACAACAGCATGAATTACAAAAACACCAGCGACAATGGCTGCCAGTAATTCCTGATAAGCGCCACATTGTTAAATATTCTGCGCGTATGTTGTCATTGTAGCTGCAACAAATTACACTGGGGCAACAACAAATATCATACAGCGCAGAGTATTCATAAAGTTAGAGCAGCAGCTACAGCAGCGATAATAGCACGTAGTACAACAATAAATTTTGTTGATTGCAAAAACAGAAAAATAAGAAGTGGAATAAATGCAAAAAACATTTACCAAAGAGTGGCAAGACAATGTGGCAACGACTGCAGTGGTATATCAACACCGCGTGCACACCGCTGTTGTTGGCGAGGAGACTAAAACTTAATTACAAAAACAGAATATTTTCTACTTGCCGATATAGCTGAAGCGAGTGCGCATGGGCGGGGCACAGAAGCACAGAGGTCAGGCTGTCGGAAGATTCGTTGCAAGGGGATGCGTTCAAGCGCTATATGGATCAACGGTCACCGTTGCTTCTGGCCAATGAATATACATATATACTCGCATTTATGTACATATGTATTTTTAGTTTTGCCGCCACCGCTCGATATAGCCGCACACAATAACACTTATAACGTGTCCGACATGTTGGTGGTAACAACGCATGGATGCTGAAGAAAATTTGTTGTTGGGTACTGTCGCAACAGCATTTTCACGACAAGCGTCAGCATAGTGTGCTATGAATCAGTATGTGTGCTGAGGGATTGAGCTTTTCAATGTGCTTAACACGCAGTTGTTCTTATTATGTAGCGTTCAAGGGTTAGGGGGTAAAAGAGTTAATTTATGAGGCGCGATAAGCAATATTCCATTTCATTCTGTGGTTTTTGTTTAATTTCCAATTTTCTATTCTTTTTGCGTTAACTCCGTAGTTGTGGCTTTTTCTGCTGTTGTTTCCTATAATATTTTACTTTTGTTGCTCACAAAATATACGCGACGGTGTTATCGGCACGTTTGTGTAATTTCATACGTCGTTGCCAACAGACACAGGTTTATGATCCCAGCGTCGCACACATACATATGTATGCTAGTATACGCTGCAGGGCAGTCCACTAGTATATAACTGGTGCGTTTCTAGTGAATTTCGAATCATGATTGGATGTCATCCCTTCTCACTTCCGACTAAGCAGCTAGTGAATTTTACCCAGTGACAGCGTACCAATTGTCCATTGCCACGGATACATTATTTTTGAGATAGTTTGAAACTATTGATGTATGTAAGTATTTTTCAATTTTTATGGACCAGTGACAAATTCAAAAAAGTATGAGAAAGGAAACTGTAACATAAATTACGCCGCTGCTCCCGTAATGGCAGTGAATAAGGTAGAGCTTTGGCGTGCCGTTCAAAGTTCCCTAGTCTCCATTATTGGCACAAATTATCAACTTTGGTTTTTCTGAATTTTGCTTGTATATAAAAACTGAAATTTTTAAATTTAAAAATTAACTTTTTATTAAAAGTGGAATATCCATTAATTGCGAAAAGGCCGGACTCACACGCCGCCTGGGCTGTAAGTTGCGCGTATGGCAATTGCTTGCGTATAAGTTCTTGGCAGCTTTGGCACTCTCGCACCCTGCGGGCAGTGTACTTGCAATGCGAGTAGTGAAGTAGTTCCGAATTGACGAAATAGTACTAATTTTGAACCATGAAATTTGTTACACTATTTCAGGTTTTCTCTAGCGGGTAGATACTGCTAAACCACAACCTCCACATAGGTACTGCACGCAAGCAAATTCATATGTATAGAAAATGACGTGAATACAAATAAGCGGGCATGTGTGGTGGTTGCAAATGTTGTTAATCTTCTGCGGTTTTAATGAATTAAATGCATGTGTATACAGTTAGCGGTTAAAGGATACAGAAAGGATCGAGCAATGCTCAGACACATTCAAATTAAAATTACTCGTTGGACATCGTGCATGTTTATCTGTGCCTTTATATAGCGACAAATTGCACATTACGTCTGTCGATTTCTCATCCTGGCTCCCAGTTCGTCTCAACGATTTTACATAAAACGTTCATTGCACTCGTCACTGTTCAGCTAATGGCGAGGCAGCCATGCGACGCCACATACATACACACATACAGTGGCTCACATAAGCATTTCGCTTGTGAATACGATTAAGTAATTCTCTAAATTTTATAATTTTTTGTTTATAATTTATTTAAAAATTTATTAAATAAATAAACAACATAACCTTAAAATAATTATTATTTTTCATTTAAACTTAACCTCCCGTTGGACAGTGTTTTAGAACCTACGGTTCGGCACCCGGGTTCGGTTATACCTATACATAAATCGTTAAAAAGTCGTTAGCTATAATAGAAACCAGACTATTCAGAATTCATAGCTCACAAAAGTATTTTGCTATGGCGGCTTGTAGTGATGTGGGCAAAAAGTAAGGTGAATTTGGTTGTAAAATAACAAATCTTTATTTATTCTTGTAAATCAATTTCATCCCCCCATTTCCGGTATAGCCATCAGCACCTTCTTCGATTCAGCTTTTATCTCCTCAGTCGACTCGAAACGCATTCTCTTGAGTTTTGGAATAGCCAGAAGTCACACGGAGCCAAATCAGGCGAATACGGTGGTTGCGGAACGATATGTGTGGAATTTTTGGCGAAATGGTCACGAAGAACGAGTGCAGTGTGAGGCGGTGCATTATCGTGATGCAAAAACCAAGTGTTGTTGGCCCATACTTCTGGTATTTTTAGACGAATTACTTCACGTAAACGACGCATAACGCTCAAATAATATTCCTTATTAACAGTTTGGCCAGGTGGAAGGAATTCATAGTGCACCACACCAGGAAAATCGAAAAAAACTGTCATCATGACCTTTATTTTTGAACGACTTTGACGTGCTCTTTTCGATCTGGCCTCGCCTTTAGCACGATATTCGCTTGATTGGTCGGTTGTTTCAGAGTCGTAAGCATAAATCCAAGTCTTATCTCCCGTAATGATGCATTTGAGCTTGTCCTGATAGTCTGAAAGCATTGTTTCACACACATCAACGCGACGACTTTTTTCCAAGAAATTGAGAGTTTTCGGTACCAAACGAGATTTGACTTTTCGTAGGCCCAAATGGTCTTTCAAAATGGTTTTCACAGATCCTTCTGATATTCCGATCATATCAGTAAGGGCTTTAACAGTCAACCGACGATTTTTGAGCACTAACTCCTTCACTTTATTGACGTGTTGGTCATCTGTTGACGTCGATGGTCGTCCGGAGCGCTCCAAGTCATCAACACGTTCTCGACCCTCTTTGAAGTCTTTGTACCACTTATAAACATTTTTCTGCGACATGATCGAATCACCAAATGCCTTCTGCAACATGCTAAACGTTTCCGCAGCCGAAATTTCATTCCGCAAACAAAATTTGATGGCACTTCTCTGCTCAATCAAATCAGACATTGTAAAAATCTGAAAAATGCACTCTTGGTCGTTTGGTAAACACAAGCGTAAATATATTACTGATAATGACATTCACATGAAAGTTGGCCGAAATGTTGTTAACAGTGCTGCCAACTCATGAAAAAATAACTAGGGCGAAATTTTAATCCCGCGAAGTTTGACAAATAAATTCACCTTACTTTTTGTCCACAGTAGTATTTACATGCTATTTAATATTTTGTATGATAACCATTACCTTTGGAAAAAGTCTCTAAGCATCTTTCGATGAAACTCGGTATTTTTTGCCCTTCCTCGAATGAAACAGACGTAAGACCATTTTTTGATGAAATTGTGTGTTCCAATACTTTATCTGCGAAAAGAACTTCAAAGTCAAAGAAAGTCAGGGGCTTGGGAAGGTGTTTACAAATGCTTTGTATTAAAAGAGATCACATTTTAATACCAAAAGCTGTATGTTTCCTAGTTTACTATTAGTTTCTTGGCATGCCCATTTTTTCTGCGCCGGAACGAAATTTTCCCCAAAAATGGCCAAGTAAAGATGCTTACCCATTGTGGCTTCTACAAAAAATAGTTTTTCGACTCCCAGAGCTGGCATAAAGCTCAAACCAAAACAAACAAACAAGCCGTCAAAACCTCGAACGTGCTTAACAGTGGATTTAAGGTTTTTGATTCATTTTACTTTTGCCATACCATACGACCACCATCCGATCCAAAAATATCAAACTTGCTTTCGTCTGCTTTTCGTTATTTATTTTTTATAAAACCAGGTTTTTCAGTGCGAGGCGACCGTAGGCATTTTATTACTTCTAAGTACTCCGCACACCGTATCTCCGACTCAAATCAATTTTTAAAACTGTAAAAAACCCAAAACACGCTCAGACGTAGCATTACTCAAGAGGGCGCAACTTTTACAAATGTCAAGCAAAGACAATAAACTTTTGTAATGATCACAGATGTGGCATCTAACTAAACAAAAAACGAAAAACACCGACTAAACATGTGACAATTGTGTTTCGTAATTTTTTTTTTTTTTTCTTGTGAAAATATGAAATATGTTTTTTCTTCTTTAGTTAATTCTTTACCTTTTGGCTTTTCTGATATGCACAGTTCCGCAATAACAACCGATAGGAATTCAAATATAAGTAATATTAATAATAATACGCACTAGTAGCCCTCAGTTCAGCCAAAAGATAAATAAACAAACGAAACTTGATCGGATCAAGGTTTCAAAAATAATAAGCAAAATACACTAACTTTTTTTCATGCACGCTTTTTATTGGCATTAATTAGCGGTATATTATTTGTGATTGCTGACTACACAATTTCTTTAAGAAATGCGCAGCAGTTAGAATACGCATTTAAAAAAGTAAATTCTTCTACGCAATGCACAAAGAAGTTTAAATTTGTGGGACTCTGCAAAATACTTATGTGAGACACTGTATGTACTTATTTCTAGATATACTCCAATATAAGTACGTCTGAACAAGGCATGAATAAACCACATACCATCATACATGCGGACACATAGCCGAATTTAACAAATTACTCTTTGTTCAATTATTAATTTCATTGCGAAAATATGTATTTTCAAATTCATGTATATGCCCCCAACCTCTTTGGATTTAAATACTTCGTGTGCAGTTTTTTTACACATTTTATTTGGCGTGCTTGTCGCGTGATTCAGCGCAGTTTTCCGTCATACAAGTCAAAGCAAGCAGAGTTCCTTTGCGCTGTAGCTTATCTTGATTTGGTGTAATTTAATTCGTTTAGTTTTGTTTTGTTTAATATTTAATACTTTTAATTAAATGAAGTGCACATTTAAACTGAATATTTCATGAGTTTTATGCACTGCACCAACAAATCATAGCTGGCGGAAAATCGGTGGTGGGTCTGCATATCGGCTTAAAAGTGCATCTAGATTTTGTAATTATTTATTTGTAATTAATTCAAACCTTTTTTTTGCATTCGCAGTCTCTTACTTTATTGTTTTAATACTTTTTTATGAAACGGGTTAGGAGAATGAGATGTCACCATGAATTTATGAATTCGAAATTAAATTTGGCTTTTGAAAGGCGCGAAGCTCATTAAAATTAAAATAATTTTTCTAGTCTTGGATAAAAATGCTAAGGTTGAATTAAGAATATATATATATATTTTTTCCGAAGCAAAGGAGGATTATTTTTTTGTGTTGTAGTAAAAAAAACTTACTAAAAATATAAATTCCTTTTACTTCGGGAAGTTGGCGTAAATTAAGCGCAAATAATTTACACAGAGTTGTCATATTTTCAATGAAAGCCACTTTAAGGAGTAATCAAATAAAATAATTTACTTTCCGAAACGTTCACAAAAAATTTTGGAAACCAGTGCTCAAGTACTATATATATATGTGACCTGGTCTATGAAAAGGTACCTTACGTGTCAAAAAATCATTTTTCACTTTTTTGTTGAATAGTGTGTGAAAGGCTCTTTAAAATGGTGAAAACCAGAAAGTCATAATTTGTTTAAGGCCGGCGGGCCAATTAGATGTCCTAAATTCAGTAGTTTTCGCGAAGCGTTGTAGGATGAGAAAAAAACAATTAGCCAAATGAAGTTTTGGGGATAGTTTAATATATATTTGAACTAAAAAAAAAAAATTTGTATTGTACAATCTCCAACAATATATTGTGGAAGGTATTTGGGGAAGGTAGAAAAAAAAAATGGTTTTTCAAGGAAAAAAAAACTCTTCAACTGGGTAAAAAAGTCGCTTAAAAAAGTTTTTGGATGTTTTTTTAGTTCACATAGAAGAGAAAACAATACTGAAGATAACGCATTTTGAATGAAATGGATAGCTCGTTTAGTGTTTTTGCAATCGTGTACATAAATTAGGTAAAATCGTGAAAATGAAAAGCCGAGAAAACGCGCTTCAAAGTCAATGGTCAATGGGCGGAGCACTACAACAATAAGCGCACGGTGGCTCGACGCCGCACTACGCTCGGCTCTGTAGCTCTGCAAATACTTGGAATTTAACTCTGAAAATTTGTGTCTCATGTTCTTGAATATCTAAGCTATTGATTTCAGGAAAAAAAAAAATCGATTTTTTTGACCTTTTAATTGGCCCGCCGGCCTTAAAAGTTTGTTAAAAGTAAAAGACAAGAAAAGTACAAATACGAAAAAGACTGATTTTTTTGTCATGATACAAATTAGAATAACGAAGACAATAATTTGTGCAAATTAAAAACTGAACCATTCCTGGACAGTCTGAGGGGTAATGAATACGATACTGAAGTCTGTTTTCAAAAAATTTGTTACAAAAATATATATTCATAACTTTATAAATGGTGGTTTTTAAGGATTTGTCAAAATTTCCAAAATTGCATTGTTTCAACATCAAAAGTTAATTAAAATATTTAAAAACTGTTTTTCGGGGGTTTGCGAGGTCGCTGGATATGAATATGAAGTGAGATTATTTAAAATCAAAATGGCGGATCCAATATGTCGGACATGTTTTTTTAAATTTAACGGATCCTCTTAAGATTCAAGGCACGGGGGTTTTTGGCGTTGCTGATTACGAATCCGATATCAGATTTCAGAAATTCAATATGGCGGACATATTTTTTCAAAATTCATCAGATCCGCTTGAAACTTTTCTATGTTTGGAGCGCCATCTTGAATATGCCATTTAAAATTTTTCAAATTTGACACCAGAATCGTATTCAAGACTTCGAAACATTTTTGTCACCGGGTCTTATAAGTTTTTTTTGGCATGGATGTCGGTACAAAAGCTTACTTATTTTTGAAAACGATTTCTGCGATTTGCATTAACTTTTTCTTATTTATTTATATATAAAAAAATGTTTTTCAAGGCTTCTGTGATTTTATTGATACTGTGATCTATGCTGAAGAAAAGAAGCCAAACCGGATTGAAAAATATTAATATTTAAAAAAGTTACAAGGGTTTTTAGAAGTTTAAATTTTAACTGCTGTTTTCTCGAAAACTTGTTTTCGCACGTAAGGTACCTTTTCGTAAACCAGGTCACATATACTAAACAATTCCTGTTTGGATGTTAACCGAATTATTTTTTTTTTCAAGACTTAAGCTTTCGTTATCAAATAAATTAATAAGTTTTCCTGGTTCGAATCAAAATTTGGCTTTGGTTGTTTTGGACTTTGGTTTTGAAGAAATAATTATAATTATAACTATTCTTTATTACGAAAGTTGAAAAAAGCAACAAGTAACCCAAAATAATTATTTCATACAGCACTGCCCAACGAAATTTCACGCTTTAACTGGTAAATGACTTTTGCCGTATGATAATTCCTAATGTTATGTCGCTGATTCTAAATATTCGCTTACTTGTCTTCTAATAAGTAATACGAATTAAAGCTCTCACTAATTTGATTCATTTTAACTCAGCTTAATATCAGCTCATTAAAAATAATTTAGTTATTTTATCATAATTTGATATGGCATCACCAAAAAAAGTTTTTGTGAATGATCCAATATGCAAAACGTGCGTTAAGTCTCTACGTTTGATGTCAAATAAGTAGCGAAGTAGTTTCCCGTGTGAAACCGCTAGGACATGAAATGAACCCATCAACCACGATGGCCATTGGTGAACATAACTGGCATTAACCGAAAAAATCTGGCTAATTCGGAATATCCTTGCAGGCAATCGGGGCATAGATGTACTATACCTGAGCCTCAAACTGATGGTTCACAGAAGGAGCCACTTCACTTTGAAACTGAAATTGACAGTAGTGACAGTGACTTTGAATGTGACTTTGAAAACCTGTCAACCAAATTGATTTCAAACGACCTAACTAGAGATCTAGGATTGTTCAGGTCTACTTCAGAAATTGTACGCTCTAAAATGATTCCAACTTTTTTAAAGATGTACCTGGGATTAAAAAATTACGTTTATAGCGAGTGAGTCGTTAAAATGGTGCCTAAAATCTGGACTTTTATGCTATGGAAATAAATTGGGATCGTTGCTAATTGCACCATCTACAAAAGTAAAAGAAGAATATTCATACATACGGAAAACTGGCTCATATGTGTTGCCTTAGAAATGGTTAACTTTTCTGTAAGCCAACAAGGTCGTTAAACAAATTATGTCTGTTGACTTTGCTTGAAGTCTAGCCGCAATCGCTACTGGGGTAAAAATAATTTGCCTACTTGGAAACTGCTATTTTCAGGCCAACAAAACATGATAAACCCACATTTAGTACCAAGAGATCGTATAATTTAGCACCATTGCATATAAAATTTGGGCTTATAAAACAATTTGTTAAGGATCTTCAAATTGCTTGCATTGAAAACTGTGCGCCGAAGAGATAAAAACGAACATTTCTTAGGGGTCATAAATTACTGAAAGACACACATTTTATGGAAATTATTACAAATCTTGAGTCTTGTTTGGGTGGTTGGAAATATTTTTTCCAGATCAATACGTTGAACAACTAATGAATATTTTTCAAACGCTTGGGAGAAACATGCGCTTAAGTAGCATTTTTTCGCAGCTACATAGCCTATTTTGCCGTTGATCTGGTGAAACGAGGCTATGAATAGGGCGAGCGATTACACCAGGATATTCCAAAGAAAGGCTTATTTTCAATTTAAGAGCTGTATAAAATACAATTAGCATTACAATTTTGTGTTTTATAGTAAACGGCCCATATGCTACATCTTCTTAACCAAATTGATACAAAAATTTCAATCGCATTTAAAATTTTATTTGAAATTGTCATTGAAAATTAACGATGGTGTGATTTTTTTAATGAAAATAACTAAATTCATAATCTTTCACAATACGAATAAATTGTAGCACCTCTAGACAAGCGAAAGCCATTGCCCATAATTGTTTGTAATGAAATGAATTTATTTTGCTGTAGTGCTTTGCATGTTTAGCCTTTCATCTGTCTTTATTTCCGTTTGGCGTGCCCCTCAACACTGCCGTATGTGCCCCTAAAATCAAAATTGCTCGTTTTTTTTTTTTAAATAAAGCCAATTTTATTTCGAAAGTTTTGCTGAGATTTTCTAGTGTACAGTGCATATTTATTAATCTGCCATATATGTATATATATATGTATGCAATCCACATTCACACACACATATTTGAAAATGCATTTATACTAATATTATAATACATATTTTTCGAATCGATGATGAAACTTTGGCAGTTTACAGTTGGTAATACGTACTTGTTTGGTGCCAGCTAGTCTATAACCTCGGCGCTCTGTGATAAAGTCACGCTCACATAAACTACTTACAAATACTTATATATTCTACATACATGCATACATACATTCTAGTCGTTTAAGGATGAAATGTTGAGCTACAATTTTCCAAACACTCTTCAAGTTAAAATTTCTTAAAGTGTCTTCAACGTGGAATAAAGTTACCTAAATAAGTAAAATACTTTTGATAGTTGCTGTTTTAAGCAACCGGCCAATCCGTGGCAAGTATTTAAAATCCATTCAAAGGGAGGAACAAAATGGACATTCGTAGTTTAAAAACCTACAAAATAGCTTCTGTATATATCGTTTAAGGTTAAAAGCTTGTATTATTAATCATTATTAATTTTAGGTATTGTGTTTTGTTTTATAATCTCTCACCTTTGTGAATTTACTTTGCACTTCAATCGATCATGTCAATCACAGCCCTATTATTAGAGACCGCCCATAAATTTCTTCTACTCCACGGAAATATTCGATATTAATTCATATAGGTACATATAAGTGTAACAAATGGGATTTTCGGTATCTCACATGTCTCCCATGTCCCTTTTGCCAGTTAGAGTTTCATAGCCAACTGTTTTGGACAACTCGGATGCCCTGGCTAGCAGAGCGACTACTTAATGGCATAGCTGGCAAGCAAAATTTATTATCATCCCTTCTCCACCCCTTAAAAAAAACTGTTCCACCTTTCGGTACTATTCTGTATATGCGTATATTTATTTTTTGCATTTTCTCTTTTGCGGCTCATTCAAATATTTGCTTCATTTTCTCTGTTTTTATTAAATTGCACCAACAAACTTCTGCCCATATATTTTTCACATTTATTGCGGGTATTTTGTCTTATCACACCCCTGTGTTTGCAAAAAGCAACCCACGCCACCTTTTCCTACTACTCATCCTCTTCTCTGTCTTCCTTCGTAGTCGCCTACAGACATAACTAAAACACATTCTTCTTAGTCGACTGGAAATTTTTGGTTCAGGGCAGCTATTTATGCCGAGCAAAGTAGCATTTGTGATAGTGGGGTATATGTATTTGAGGTCCGTGTTGAGGCGTGTAACCTCCCCCTCCTTTCAACCTTTTTTCCTTCCAGCACGCACACAAGCCACCCATCAGATTAAAAGCGCTATAAAGACAGTAAGGGTGAATGGCTGAGAGAGTAGTTTGTTTTGTTTTGGTGGTTGTTGTTGGAATGTTGTGCTTCGGATAGTTCTGGAGTATTTTGTTGTGTTGTGCATTCCACTCAAGTCACTGGTTCGATTAGAAACAGACAGCGCGAAAGTATGTAAGTATGTGTAAGCCTAGATAGTAGTAGAAGCCAAAAAGGTAAGTAGCAGCAGAAATCGCTTAGTGTGGATGCATAAAGTTCTAATTTCATGAACACACCTTTAAAATATTTCAAATTTAACAAATTCTTAAGTAAATTTGATGTAGAATTTCTGGGAACGCACATAACGGCTTGCCTTTATTTGAGGTTTTGGTTTGTGCACAGTATTAAAGGCAAGACAAATGCTAAAAATACGAATGTTGGTTGAACTTACATTAAAAACTATTACATTTTTTTTTTAACTAGGTTTAGCCCTCAAGAATCCGAATAATATTTGAATTACTTTGAGTTTAATAATTTCAATTAATTTTTGCAGATAAAATCAATCAATATAGATATGTAGCAATATCTACTTAGATTGACTTGAATTGAGCGGCTCAGGCCCTCACTTAAGGGCATTCAAGTCCACTACAGGCGTTCAGGCAATCAAAGAACGTGTGTAGTGCCTAACAGGAAAGTATAAGTAAATATCTACTCTGCCAACAAACCTGCAAATAGGAACTTGAGCTCGATGATGGGGCGTTCGGAACTGGTCGAGAAATGCCTGGCTTCTGTTTCGATCTCATCCCAATTTTTTGATGTTAGGCTCATGCGGATACCTGGTCATAGGAACATTGCGAGAAACTATGATGTATTTAGTTTCCTCGCTAAATGAAAGAAATGGATCCGCTTGTCTAGTTGTGGTTTTCCCATGGGAAGATGGGCTTCGCAAACTAGCAAGGTTGCGTGTTCTTTCTGCTTCGGGTAAACCGGAAGGATTCGAGAGAGCTTCTAAGGTTAATAAAGCCTGAGCACTCGATATTTTTAGGTGTCGTTGCCAGGCATTGTCCGCGACACTCGGCATTACTTCGGAGTTTGTGGCAGCGTTCTGTAGCATAAGATGGAATCATCTCAGCCCCTTCACCTTAGATGATCTGCTCTCACGAGATATTGAAGAACCTGCTAATATAGAAGAACTAGATATTAAATATTTTTCTTAGTTGTATTTAGGTACAGGTATATCTCCACCCGCTGAGATTTGCTACTGATTATAAACGTCTAGTATTGAGAATATTCAAGAATTTTTATTATAGGTTTTTGGTACAGGAAGGCGCAATTACTAAGACTCCATTTTCATTTGAGAGGGCTTTTAAGAATATCGAAATTAACCTCCGTAACATATGTAATATTATACAATACAAAATTCGAATTTAAAAAAATTCAGCTCCTATGTCAAAATATTACTGGCTTTAATCATTCTAATCGCTCAAATATTACTCTGTCTGCAGCCTGAATCCCATTTCACCCTTGACTGACTTCATTCTGGACCGGTAACATCTGGCAAGAAATACGTACCATATTTCTCCTTTAATCTTTTGTTTTTGTTTTCCCAATTTGACTAACCATTAGAAATGAAGCGAGGTGAAACAAAATTACAACCATTCCGCCCCAAGCGCCCACACGACTCACTCTCCGCCCAAATTTGAAATCGCAAACTCAAACAAACAAAACATTCGCTCACACAAAAAACGAGATGTGGCCGATGCGATTAGCGTAGCAGAAAATGAAAGTTTATGCATTCAGAACGAAGCAGCGGCAACAACAGCAAAAATTGTGTGTCCTCGTAACGAAAGCCTTGGCGCATAGTGAATAGTAGAATCAGCAAGAATTAAACAGGGAACGAAAAGTGGCAGCAACAGCAGTTACCTTGTATCACGAAATTTTACCCTCGTAGGTATTGAGTTTGCGAATGGCGGAGAAACATGTAACATAGACGGTAATTCTGGAAATTCAACGAAACTTAGTAGAGGGAGTTTGCTAATAATTTATGTTTATTAAATTTATTTAAATTTAATCAGTACGAGACGCATAATGTGTTATAATGCCTTATTAACATTTCCGCCACCACCGTTCAATCTTCTACTTGACTGTCACCAACGTCTTAGTGACTGCAGTTTGGCAAATGGATACCGGTTCGCCTTTTTTTGGCTGTAACCGTATCAGGCGTGTCTCTTGTTTTTGTTGTGTAGACATGTACATATGTACATACATACGTTCACCCTCCTTAGCATCCAAAATGAAATTTCAAGAGCACCACGATGTGAAAACAGTTTAACTTATTCACGAAGCGGGTGTTTTTGCGTAAGATTTGTGGAAAAAAAGAGCCATTTGTATAAGCAATAATTCCTGAAATCATATGGGACTAATTCATTCGAATGAAGAAATTAGAAGAATTTTGTGGAAGACTTTTTCTGCTGAATCATAAATATTAATATTTTCCAAAATACATACGTATTTATAAGTATGTGTATATATAAAACTATGCCTATATTACATACATTAAGAATAATTTCTTCCCTCACGTTTGGAATCAACGAAATATTCGCTCATACAGCTTTGGCCAAAAGTATTAGGCAACCCACTAAAATACCAGTAATTTCAAATTAGGCTACCAAAGTGGCCGCTGCTTTTTGCTTGTGTTTAGGCTTTGATTACAACAATAAATTATGTTATGGGAAAAGCCGTGGCATAATTGGTGCGTAAAGTCTAAAAAGTAGCATTTTTAAAGGTACACTTAAAAGAGTTTGTCTATTTAAAATTTGGTGGTCAACGTGCGAATAATGCAAAAATATTAAGTGGATATAAATGAATGCCTGAAAAAGTGAACTTTGTTACGACAAAAAGGTGAGACTATAAGTTTTAAGTGACGACGGGAAGTCTCAGGTTGAGATTGGCAACCTGGTGGGATGTACGCAGTGCGAAGTCGAATGCACTACTAAGCGATATGCGGAGATAAAACCCCACCATAATAAATCAAAAAGTGGAAGAAAATGTCCTACTAGTGTACGGGAAGACCGAAAACTTATACGTGAATCTCTTAAGGATCATTCAAAATCTTCTTCTGCCTTTGCAGTTGCCCTGTTGGAAAATCAATTAGTGTTGGAACAGCTAGAAGAAGGCTTCTGAAAAGAGATTAAAAGAATGCAAAGCCCGAAATAACTCGTGGCTTTCAGAAAAAAATTGAAAACATTTTTTTTAATCAAATTTAGTATATTTGCTTTGAAAAACGAAAATCACTTTGCTAGAAAGTTATCTATGTAAAACCTAATCAGCTGCAACTTATGAGAGGATTTGCTTATCGATTATTCTTTAGACGTGGGATCTCTCCTGAGGGAATAATTTTTAAAATTGTTGAAATTAACAAATTGGAGTAATAATTATTAATTACACTAGTTTACGAATTTTCACTTTCAAAAATCGTTCTCGACCAAAAAGCGTTTTTTAGACTGATTTGAGGTCGCTGAAACCAAAAATGAATTTTGTTTTTTTTTCCAAAGAACGGTTTCCGAGATATTCCCAAAAAACCTGTTTTTTGTGCAATAGTGCAGTTATTACCTGCAATCTCGAAAACAGTGCGCGCCATTTCTTTGAAGTGCATAAATTTCGAAAGGCACACATATAACCTACATGGCAATATATAATTCGTGTCAATGGAAATCGTAGTTTTCGCAAAACAGCTGTTGAAAGTTAAAAAAAGGCATTTTTGACATTTTTTACTAAATTATCAAAGTTTATTCACTTTTTTCTGGAACAAAAAATTTTTTTATATCGACATAAGATAGGTTTTCTGAAAGACAATTTTGTCACCTACATTTTAAGTCTAAGTTTGTTTTGTTGGGATCAAGATCAGGAAAAATTTGTCTCCCTTTTCGAAATCTTAAACCCGCCATACAAAAAATATATAGAACATGAAATAACATGAAGACAAGAGAGAGTTAGGTGCTACTTATATACATTTTATAATTTAGTCGTCAATTAACAATCAACAAATGTTAAACTGGAATTTCAGGTTTTTTTCTTTTTAAGGTAGAAAACATAAATTTATAACAAAAATAAATAGCTTCAGATTGCTTTATCGATTTTGGGAGCCCTCAGCACATACTAATAGTACGGGTATAAAGCAAAAAATTTAGCATGCAAGAAATGTTCAAAAAACAGTTTGCCTTTCACTTATTTCAATCACAGCCAAAGTGAGAAAATTTGGTTCACAACCACTGATTTAATGTTTTTTTAATTTAGAAACAAATACTTTAAAAATATACTGACGTCACACCGATCTACTGTGGAATCGACTATCAATGTCAGGCTATAGAAGTTATAGAAAATCTACTAATTGAACAACATTTACCAAATTATCTCAAAAGTGTCAATAAAATATGCCTATAAAAGCGATCAAAGCGTCAATTGTAATCAAATAATAAAGGCCAGATAATTTTTACTTAAATTTCATGCGGAAAGCAGTTGCTCAGATATTGGAAGTTTAGCTGTTCATCCATACCTGTTAATTAATGTTTAAAGACCAGCAGAAGTGAGTACTTTAAAAATGTTATGAGTACTTTAAAAATGTCTGTGTTACATATTTTCCACTCCCATTCATTTTTTTGGTTCAACTTCAAATATATACACACATCTCGGACCCATAAATATTTTATATTACGGGATCATTTTATGCTTACGCCTTTAGCCAAAAACTCACAAACAAATCACTGAAAATGAAACGAAAAGTCGGCCACTCAAAGTAATTAATTGGTATTGCAGTTAGTGCTGGGCGAGCAAATAGGTTTATACCGTTTTCGTTTTTTATGATGCCACTTAGGTATAGTTTTTGTTGTTGCACTTGTTTGTACTCGTACGAGTAAGCACTCAGAGCAGACTGTGGTATGTTCCCATTTCTGTTTTTGTTTCTCTTACAGCGAATGATTAATGACGTGTTACAAAAAAGGTGTTGCCATTTACAACTCAATTATAAGCCGTAGCCATAAAATACGGTAATTAACTTTACTGTTGCCGTGTATTGTGTATTGTATGAGTTGGTTAAGTTGTTAGTCGTATGCGTATAGTACTTTGTGGCTTTATTTCGGATATTAAGCATGTATAAGTGGCCATTAAATTGGCTAATAAAGTTTTTTTATAATGGTTATAAAAATAATGTCATTATTATTATTTTCGTTTGTACTATCTACGAAGAGTAAATGAGTGAGTGCTAAAACAGAGAATGAACAAGATTACTGAATGATATGAGAAATTGGAGAAGTACGCCAAAGCTAATTCGCTGAATGAAAAAATGTTGAACAATTGACTTATAAATTCACATAAAAAATTAAAGAATTTGTGTAGTGCTCAGTTTATTTAACGCAAAACTACTTTTATTATTATTATTATTTTATTTGGAGGTAAAGAAGGTGCAACATAAAGGTGCGGAGAAATTATTGGGATGAGAATATTGTCTTGAGTCAAGATTTTCCTAAGGATCTTCAAATTGTTTGCATTGAAAACTGTGTGCCGAAGAGATAAAAACGAACATTTCTTACGGGTCATAAATTACTAAAGCACACAGATTTTATGGAAATCATTACAAATCTTGAGTCTTTTTTGGGCGGTTAAAAAAATTTTTTCCGGATGTCAATACGATGAACAACTAATGAATATTTTTCAAATGCTTGGGAGAAACATGAGCTTAAGTAGCATTTTTTCGCAGCTACATTGCCTATTTTGCCGTTGATCTTGTGGATCGAGGCTAGTAACAAATTTTTAGGGATGGGAGCTTGGACTTCATGCAGCTTGCATTGGTTGGTTGGCTGGTTGGTTTGAGTGGTGATTCTTCTAGAATCCAACTAGCGCTTCCGCACCCTTTTGTTGCCACATCCTTGCTACCAACTTGTTTAATGGTTATTTACAGTAAGATTATATCCAGTCTGTGCGGTTTAAGAACCTTATTAGGTTGCTGACATCTAAGCCACACAGTTGCTCGAAACTATCGAACAGCGGCCTGCCCAGGGTTAACATTCTGTCCCTCTATAGGGCAGGGCATTCACAGAGGAAATGGAAGATCGTTTCTTTTTTCTCCGGTTCTTTACAACTATGACAGTATGTATTGTGAGGGATGCCCATTTTGGCTGCTTGTTCTCCGACAGACCAAAAGCCAGTTATGACTGCCGTTAGTCTCCAGGCGTCCCGTCGTTTCATGTTTAACAGTATGGACGATTGTTTGAGGTTGTAGGTGGGCCATAACGTTCTCCTAATTTTGCATTTCGTCTGGTCTCTATATCTAAAATCCGCGATTCGAAGGTATTTTAGGGAAATTGTACTCTTGACTGCACCTAATGGTGTGCATACTGATTCTGCAAGAGCGTTATTCTTGGCAGATCCTCCAATTGCTAGTTCATCCGCTTTTTCAGTACCTTCGATGCTCCGATTTCCCGGGACCCAGATTAAGGTAACATTATGGTTTTCGCTCAAGGTGCAAAGGCTATTCCTACTTTGTTCCAGCCCCATAGAGGTTGTTGTAGCTGAATCCAATGCCTGGATTGCAGCTTGGCTATCCGAAAGGATAGCGATATTGCCCTTAAAAGAGAAATCTGCGATTAGTAGCCTACAAGCTTCCCCAATTGCCAGTACTTCCGCCTGGAAGACACTGCAGGCATTGGAGAGACGCACAGATTTTTCAATTTTAAGTCTATGAGAATATATACCAGCTCCAACACCACAATCTATTTTAGAACCATCTGTATAGACTGTAGTGTCGAAGTTGTTAAGTGAGAGTTCCATTCCTCCTAAGATGGAAAGAGAGTGGCAAAATTCCTATTGACTATGACTATTACCGTCGGAACGATGTGGTCAGGTTAACCGAGGTTAACTGAGTTTGTCGCAATAGTAGACTGGCCTGACCATAAGCTTTTCCTTCCCAGCGACCCGCTTCGTTTAACCTAAATACACTCATGGTTGCCGTCTTCTTAATGTGCAGGTCTATTGGAATAACGTGTGTCAGTGCGTTGAGAGCCTCCCTAGGACATGATCTGATTGCACCGACCGTTATTGCACAGGCTGATCTTTGTATTCTGCCGAGTAATTTGGTATTGTAATCTCTCCCTAGAGCTTTCAACCAAACTACTGAACCATACGACAAAATTGGTCGTATAACCGCCTTATACAACCATAATGTATGCTTAGGTTGAGGACACCATCTTCTTCCAAGCATACGTTTACAGGCATATAAAGCAATTTCAGTTTTTCTTACCCGTTCTTCGACAGTTAATTTCCAACTAAGTCTGGAGTCCAAAATTACCCCTAGGTGCTTTGGACTGGGTGAAAGTGAGAGGGTTTGTCCATTAATATTTGGTAGGGTAAAGATTGGTAGCTTATATCTGGTGGTAAAGAGCATGAGTTCTGTTTTACGCGGGTTTAAACTTAGGCCACAGCCTGTTGCCCAAGAATTAAGCTCGCCTAATGCCCTAAACGCCTAATGACGGCCGCCGTAGCCGAATGGGTTGGTGCGTGATTACCATTCGGAATTCACAGAGAGAACGTTGGTTCGAATCTCGGTGAAACACCAAAATTAATAAAAACATTTTTCTAATAGCGGTCGCCCCTCGGCAGGCAATGGCAAACCTCCGAGTGTATTTCTGCCTTGAAAAAGCTCCTCCTAAAAATATCTGACGTTCGGAGTCGGCTTGAAACTGTAGGTCCATCCATTTGTGGAACAACAACAAAACGCACGCCACAAATAGGAGGAGGACCTCGGCTAAACACCCAAAAAGGGTGTACGCGCCAATTATAATAATAATAATAATAACTTATGTGTAGAGGAAATACTTTTAGATTTCCTTAAGCGCTTGTTGGCAAATTGTAAGTGATTCTGATGGACCGAACTATCACTTCAGTTAATGTCATCGCTGAAAAAGAGATTGAATTTGAAAAAATGCTCATAAAATTTGATACATTTAAATAAACTATTCGACTTTGTTTTGGTTGCTAAAGAATTTTCAACCGAAAGGCAGAATGAAAGAAGTAAAAGAAAAACACGAACCACAATGAACGTTAAATAATAATAACAATAGCGTAGGCAATTAAACGTAATAAAGTTAATAATAATAAACATAACTGTACAATAAATATACAAAAACATGGAAAATAACAAACAGCAGAAGAACGTAACAACGCAAAGTACTTGTACCTATACACATACATAACACACATATCCATACATATAAATAACAATTGCCCGCACTACGAAGTTGTGTCACACTCCGCCAGTCGATGTGATTGCCGTACGGCTCAAATGTCTGGAAGACCGCGCCGCGCCTTTCGCGACGAATGTACTATAAAACATGCGAGATGCCGAAAATGGGCTTTGCTCACTTGCGATGAGTAGGCGAGTCATAATGATAATCGTGCCGGTGACGACGACAACTACGACTATAGCGTCATTAGCCTTTGCATTGATATCATGGTGTTGGCACAGGCTGCCAACGATGTAATAAACATCATAAATGTAATTCTAAATTAAAATAACTCGTTCATAAAATCAAAAAATACTATACTTTATGAAAATTATAATTTTCAGCACGCTGCGCAGTCATTCTGTGAGAATGGATTGAGCAAATCACTTCCATTGCGGCGTTGCAACTGTGGTGCTACTCATTTTTGTTTCCTCCGCTTGCCGGTTTCCACTTGAAAATGTTAACACCTCGCTATCACTAACAGTGACACTGTCCCACACAGCAAAGCTCCACTGCATTCAAATAGATTATATAAAATTCATTTTCAATTCTTATTCTTTCCCACTTGCGAGGGGAAATGTATGTATTTATGTATGCAGTTACAGATATATTACGAGTATATGTACGCCTATGTTGGTACAAATATTTGTAGCTTCCCAAAATAAAATGGAATAGGTATGTAAGCAGAATACATGCATCTAATTACAGCTCCATCCATATGCGTACATACATACATACATAGTTATACATGCAATGCTATTGTCGCCATAATTGTGTGTTTCACTACCTATTGCACAATTGTCGAGCCTTTTATACTATTTAAAATTCTCAACTGGCACAAATGCGAGTAAAAATCATTTGGGCTTTAAATTACTAATGCGATGTGATTGATTTTTGATTGGTCAACTGGTCACTCGCCATACTCCGCTCGCCATTCTCCACTTTAGTCAATCCATTTGTAGAAACGTTTTAGTGGTGCATTTCATACTTTTTTTCTATTAATATTTTTATTTCCTTTTTTTGTGTTTTTAGTTTTGTTAATTTTTTCACACTTGTTTGTGAGCAATTGTTTATAGTTCAAGAAAAGAGCTTCCCGGATGGTATGTTGAAAGCAGCATATACAAGTAAACAAATTCTTCGCTAGCAGCATAGGCGGATAAAATATCGACAGGAGTTTGATGTTGTTTCTCATATACTCACATACTTATGCACAATAACATTGTATGTGCTTACACACATGCACGCAAAAGACGAACGTGGTTCGATGTTATTGTTGTTCATGTGAACCAACATAATTTGTTACACTTTGAATTCGAGTTCTTATGCTTTTTATTTTTGTTTATTGCCTGCGGTATTGCCTCTTTATAATTTCTGTATATTTTTTATGTTATTTCAATGCAACGAAAATTCTTTGGAATTCGGGCTGAGTTAGCGCTTCTCGGGAAGACAAAATGTCGCCCCGTTCTTCCATATTAGTAGTGCTTTGCACTGTATTTAGATGTTTAAAGACGTCACAAGGAGGTGGAAAAGAAATATACATATTTGGTTAGGAAAATATTTTTCCACTGACAGTTTATTTAAAATATTAAATCTTTGAATTGAAATATGGGAGGTTGAATTAGTTTTAAAGGTGACACACAGATGGCGCTATTTATCACTTTATCGCGTTGGCAATACTGAATATATATTCATGACAAAGCCTCATCCCTAGACTTTGTTTATCAGTATCTGTCATTTCGCTGAAGTATAAACAACGCAGTGTTTTCGTGCTCCGAGTATGTCAACTTTCGTGCCGTCGAAACGCAATTTGCGGGAAGCTTTGCTTTTCTGCTTCAATTTGAAAAAAAAAAATACAGCCCAAGCCCGTGAATTGCTGCAGGAGGCCTACCCAGATCATACTCCGTCGATTCCAACATGTGAGTAGTGGTTTCGACGATTCAAAAGTGGTGATTTTCACACCGAAGACAAGGAGCGTCTTGGCCAGCCCAAAAAGTTCGAGGACGCGGAATTGGGGGAATTGGTAAACGAGGACTCGTGCCAAACCCAAGAAGAGCTTGCTGAATCATTGGGCGTTGATAAATCAACCGTTTGCAAGCGTCTAAAAGCGATGGGAATGATCCAAAAGCAAGGACATTGGGTCCCGTACGAGTTGAAGCTGCGCGACGTCGAACGGCGATTTTTTACGTGCGAATTGCTGATCGAGCGACAAAATCGGAAGGGTTTTTTGCATCGGGTGGTGACTGGCGACGAAAAATGGATCCACTACGATAACCCAAAACGCAAAAAATCATGGGGTTTGCCCGGCCACGCATCAACGTCGACGGCCAAGCAGAATATTCACGGCAAGAAAATCATGCTCTGCATTTGGTGGGATCAGGTCGGCGTCGTATATTTTGAGCTGCTCCAACCGGGCGAAACAATCACGGGGGATCGTTACCGACTGCAATTGATGCGTTTAAGCCGGGCATTGAAAGAAAAACGGCCGGAAACGGTAAAAAGGCACGACCAGGTTATTTTGCAACATGACAACGCTCGGCCGCATGTTGCTCAACCTGCTCAAAAAATACCTTGGAACGCTTGGCTGGGAAGTGTTACCCCACCCGCCGTATAGTCCAGACATAGCTCCCTCCGATTATCATTTGTTCCGGCATATGAGTCTCGATTTGGCGGACCAGCGGTTCTCCTCGTACCAGGCTACCAAAATATGGGTTGAGTCATGGATAGCCAAGCAGCGGCCAGAATTTTGGAGAAACGGCATCCGGAAATTGCCCGAAAGATGGGCGAAAGTTGTAGCTAGCGATGACCAATACTTCGAATAAAATATTTTGTACCGTTTTTTCACAATTTCGGTCTAAAATTTGTACAGTATATTACCAATATATCGCACTTTCAAAATATGTAAAAAACCGAAATTCGAAATTTTCAAAATAAGTTACCAGACTACTACCTTAAAAGCAGTGGGGAAGTTTTCGAAACTTTACTCCTAAGCAATCACAGCACGGTAATTTCGAAAATGGAATCGACTTTTCGGCAATTTTGCAAAAAAAAAAACGGTTTTACTATTCCTATAATTAAATAAATAAGACGAAGATATAAATTAATAATTTGATATTCATTGGGTTCCTCAATTTAAATCTTCTTTTAATTTCTTTCGAAACCGCGTCGTGGCCACGAAAGAACAGAATGATTAAACAGATGGGTTTCTCCAATAACAATCGTCCCGCGTTAGGCGAAGGCAAACATCCGAGTGTATTTCTGTCATGAAAAACCTCCTCCTAAAAAACAATCTGTCATTTGGAGCTGTCAAAGAGCCGCATGTCCTTCCGTTTGTGAGAAAGCATCACGCATTCCACAAATAGGAGCTCGATAAGTACCCAACAAGGAGTGTACCCGACTAAAATTACAGTGAGGCATGCCGAAGAATCAGTTAGGGCCGAATTAGGCAGGCCTTACTGAGGCACGCCTCACTATTACCCTACCAGACCCACGTTAGACAAGGCAAAGACTGGCATGCCAGAGCAATACCAAATTTGGTTGTGGTCACGAAAATCTGTGGCAGTGTCTCACTTAGGCATAAATTGGAATCCCTAACTGATTTGTAGAAGGGCATCCGGAGTATTACCGAAGTTTGGTTTTTCGAATCTGCGCCTAATGAGGCAGATGTGTGGCGATACTTTTCTGGACTTGGGCCTAGTTTGGTTGCCTTATGAGGCGCAAATTTGGAATGCGGTCTGCCTTATTTGCTCCTAATCACCGCCTTACCAAAATTTCTAGTCGGGTAGGTGATAATTATATTAGGTGTATATTATCTTCGTCTTCAATAATAGGTATCTTCAATAATATATCGAATAAATATAATGAAATAACTGGAGTATGGAAAATGGAATAGCAAAGGTTTTTATGTGAACTTTCTTAAGTTTCTTCAGATAACAAACCTGTCGAACTCCTTTACTTAGACGAACAAGTAAATAAATAACTTAAGTTGCCTTTTCGTAAATCAAAAGTCTTAATTACAGTACATCCGTGTATTAAAGCCTTATACACAGAACTTGGCGTGTTGTACCAACTATTATTTCGGAGACACAATTGCGTTAAAAATTGTGCGACAACTGTTTTTGCATCAAACCAATTCAGATTGCGCAAACAAGTAATGCTTTTCCGATCAACAATTTTTATTTATTGTCATTTTTTCTTACATGAGGTTTTTGAATGTTTTTCTGCTTAAATTTTCACAATTTTAAGATTTTAGCACCTTTGAAAACTCATTTGCCTAATATTAAAAACGATTTATTTTTTGTTTCTTTATATTTTTGGATTCATCAGATGTATCTTTGTTAATCAAAGTACAGGAGTAAATATTGTTAAGTATGGAAATATGAAAAATACAACAAAATTTATCAGCTACTATAAAGCAACTATACACCACTACAAATATAAATACAACTACAAATATAAATACAATGTGGCGCAAAATTAATCATCCTATCGCAAGATTTATGACTTTTGCAAACGGCTTTGTATGTCAACCAGATTTGATACTTGTGATGTTTAATTCACCGCAGTGTACAAACAGCCAGCAACGGAGCGCGCAAACCCAATTTTTAAATTTAGTAAAAAAGTTATTCGGTATCAAAATTGGATGATTATTTTTGCACCAATATATTTGATTTGCGATGAAATGTAAAGCGCAAGGTCTATTTTCTAACGAAAATATGTAACAAGCTTTTCTTATTTTGGAGCTTGAGCTTTCTGCGTTCGATGCACTGTGCGGCGGGCACTACTGCACAGAATTACTTCTAAAATTAACGCACAATGGATACATATACACACTCATGTATGTATGTATATGCGCATACTTGTACACGGGCTTATATTGTACATACAGGGTGTCTGAAGAATTTTGCTATATTAAGAAACTCAAATAACTTTTTTTTTAGTGTATGGAATTCATTTATTTTTTTTTCAAGTTGAAGGTCATTAAATTTTATTAAATGTAGCTTAACTAGTTTTAAAAATAATTGAATTTAAATGCCCCCCATGCTCGTTGACACAAGTGCGGTATCTTAGTAAAAAGTTGTTCATTGCTGCTTTGAGAGTTGCGACAGGAATAGCCGCAATTGTTGCCCGAATGGATTGTTTTAGTTCATCCAAATTTGTTGGCTTTGTTTTATAAACTTCTGGTTTACATAAACCCCATAAGAAAAAGTCAGGTGCAGTAAGGTCAGGCGACCTGGGGGGCCAACGAAATTCGGAGTTTCTTGAAATCAGTTTATTGGGAAATTTTCGTCGCAACTCTGTCATAACAGTCTGGGCTATGTGAGACGTTGCCCCATCTTGTTGAAACCACACAAAGTTGAAAGGAATTCTCTTTCGGCGTAGTTCTGGATAGAAAAATTCTTTCAGCATTTTCAAATAACGGTCTCCAGTAACCGTAACGGTGTGACCATTTTCTTCAAAAAAATAAGGCCCGACAATACAGCGTGAAGAAACCGCAAACCACACTGCCACGCGAAGAGGATGCAATTACGTCTCGTGGAGTATCTGTGGGTTAGAAGTACTCCATATTCGACAATTTTGTTTGTTCACATTGCCGTTTAAATAGAAATGGGCCTCATCAGACATGAAAAGGCAGTTTAACATGTTTTGGTCTTCTTCCACCATTTGCAGGATCTTCTGGCAAAATTCCAAGCGAATCGGCAAGTCTGCTGCATTCAGTTTGTTAACCATTTGAATTTTGTAGGGAAATAAGTCTAAATCTTTGTGCATTATTGTTTGCAAAGACTGTCGGCTGACACCAAGTTGAGCAGATAAGCTTCTTGTTGAAACCCTTGGATTGCTTTGTATAGCTGCAGCTACAGCAGCGATCGTTTCCTCCGTCCGAACTGGTGGGCTTCGATGATAAGGCCTTCTTGCGACTGTTCCTTGCTCAGCAAAATTATTCACCAGTGTCATTATGGTCCATCTGCTCGGGGGATCGCCGCCAAACATCCGCCTGTACTCTCTCTGTACCAAAACTACGGACTCCAGTGCGTGATAGCGGCGGACTATTCAAATTCTTGTTTGCGTGTCCCAGTTATCCCTTTTAATAAATTTTAAAGACCAATCTGCAAATTAAAACAAAAATGGAACAGATAACTTAAAAAGAAAAAAAGTTATTCAATTTTTTTTTGGTAGCGGCTTTCATCAGACACCCTGTATATGCACACAATCTTATAATTATCCAGGCAGTCAAAGTGACAATGAGGGGGGGAAGGCATGCATGCAGGGTACACTCGATTATATGAAAATATTCCCCAGCATACATACACAGAAATGAGCAATCAACGGAATCATCGAGCACATATGGGCATATTTGTCTCGCTTTAAATGCAACTAAAGAATGTCATCCGTCGTTTGTCCGCATATGTATGTGTGCATATTCATGTCTTAATATAACCTTATATATATAAATAGACCTACAAACTCATGATGCCATCAGACTCTTAATTCCCAATGCTTTGTCGGTCGAGACGGTAAACGGAAGAAAAAATAACTTGTTTTAGTAATATTTGTTATTCGTCTAAAATTGCTAACTCTGCACGACCTGGCGGAATTTCCTGAGTTCTTAACTTCACTACACTGCGGAGGCAAACTCCTAAACATTGTGTAAGGCTATATAGAA
Source organism: Anastrepha ludens (assembly GCF_028408465.1). Lineage (NCBI taxonomy): Eukaryota > Metazoa > Arthropoda > Insecta > Diptera > Tephritidae > Anastrepha > Anastrepha ludens. Next base: position 77,720,649 of record NC_071498.1, read on the forward strand.
CGCTTTGTATAAAGCTTTAACGCCTATTGTTAACCCTAGAAAACTATTGCTATTTTACTATAGTTTTAGTTTTATTTGATCTAAGCATATAAGGGTGTACGCGCCTGCCGAGGGGCGACCGCTATTAGACAAATGTTTTTATTAATTTTGGTTTCACTGAGATTCGAACCACCGACCTCTCTATGAATTCCGAATGGTAATCACTCATCAACCCATTCGGCTAGGGCGGCCGATCTAAGTATAATAAAATAAAATTTTTGCATCTTAGTTATTACTCAAATTTTCAAAGATTCATTTTAAAAAATACTTTTGCAAGGAACATTTTTTGGGATCAGGTGTAAAAAATAAATAAACGCATAAAAACAAACATTTCGCAATTTCAAGATTCATTAGAGCAAACCAAAATAAATTCAAAAATAAAACATAGCACAAATATGTAAATAAAAATTACAAAATAATATATTTGTCACTTTAAGAGTAATTGTTGCAGACTGGAACTTTGTGCTCTCCACACAATTTTGTTTTTTGTACATCGCACGTGTAGACTTATTCAGTCTGCGCTTTACTTTTATAAAATGGTTTGTTAACTTTTTTTGAAACGCATTTTCCGCCCTGAAATAGCAAAAGCTCAAACAACTCTTTACCTCCAAAACGAGAACCTAATATTGCTAAAAAGAAGGTTGAAAGTTACGTAAATGTTAGTTAATAGTCGAAGTGACTAACTACAAAACAACAACACTTTATGCCATGATATTGCTGAGTCTCCATGCATTGAACAGCAAACTAACAAAATAAGTGTTTTCTAATTGCGGTTGCCCCTCGGCAGGCAATGGCAAAACACCGAGTGTATACCTGCCCTCATAAATAACCATCAGCCGCTCGAAGTCAGCTTAAAACTGTAGGTTGCTCCATTTGAGGAGCAACATCAAGACGCACACCACCACAAATAGTATACTCCTTCTCGGCCAAACACCTAACAGCAGTGTATGCGCCAATTATGTATTTTTAACTGAGATTGCAAGATATTTGAAAGCAATCGGCAAAATGGGAGTATAACTGTGTTACGAAATGTTAGCCGAATTGGCTTGTTTTGTCAGTTTTAAACCTGCTTTAAACAACATGAAAATAAGTTACGCGACGTCTGAATTCGGCAAGTTTTGTAAAACTAGTTCGTTTATGTAAAATGATATTCAGCAACAGAGCCATCTCCGTCGGAATTGACAAGAGCTTCTCCGAGTAGTTTATTACAATACAACGTCTCGATCTTGGTAAAGTTATACATATATCGACGAACAAAAACCACGCTTTATAGGACTCTGGTTATGCCCGTTTCTTGTATGGCGCAGAAGTTTGACGATGATAAGCCAGATTAGAGCAGGCAACCATTGGATTATTTGGGCTCAAGATTCTTTGGAAGATTTGTGGGTCTTTGTGCTTTTGCACTTACCCTTTTTTTACACTCAGCTTTAGTTTAATATTTCCTTAAAAATAGTATTTTGTCAAGATTTCCACCAAATAATCCAATACGACTTTCTCCTACAATTCTGCCTGACACAGAAAAACTTAATTTGTAGGTGATTTTCTGTTTTTTTTTTTTTTTTTGTTTTTAATAAGTCCGTATTTCCGTGTTAATGACTTTCACATATGATTATGTGGATTCATTTGTTGTACATATAATTTAATTCATCAATGTTGAACGAAGTTTTGCCTCTTCGAAGCAGGAGTACCATAACACAGAATTTCAAAAAAAAGTGCTCTTTCAATTTTTCTGAACGCATGCAAAAATTTCAATTACGAGCCATCACGGAGACGTTAAAAAGTCTCACGTCTACACGTCCATAAAACGACACCATATTTCGCAGCGATGCAGACATAAGGCACCAAATAATGATCTATGCTGGATAAGCCAAGTCTCTGATATTATTCGATGCGGAGCTTGCTGATGGTGATAGAAGTAAGAAGATAGATAAGAGTTTATTAAGTAGAAAAACGTCACAATATTTATGTTATCGCACAATTTACAGAATATGATATGAATCTTAATTCTACATTACATCATTATATTTGAATATTTATCACAGGTTTGGTTTTTTAAACGATTTTTTCTTTTTTTCGAAGGAAAAAACTACTATGAAAAACCTCCGCTATACATCTTACAAGCTAGGGTTAATCTATACGCATTTAAGTACCAGGGTCTAATTGAACATTAAGAAAGTTCAGTTATTAGCCGATTGTCCGAAAAACTGGAAGGAATTTTGAATCTTTTAATCAAATTTTGTATTTGATCTGACAAAATCTTAGTTTTTGATTCATCATGAAGCTTTCTGGTGGAGAAATGACATGGGAGTCGTAGCATCATTTTGAGTACCTTATTTTGGCAGATTTGCAGTTTCTTAACATGTGACTTTGCGATATTACTCCAGGCTGGACAGGCATATAATATTATTGGCTGAAATATAGACTTATAAATTATTAGCTTATTTTCATCACTTAAGCCTGAGCGTCTATTTAATAGGGGATATAACATTTTAATCGCCAAATTTACTTTCTCCTGTATGTACTTTACATGATCGCAAAAAGATACTTTTTTATCAAAAATCACCCCCAGATATCGTACGGTATTGGCCCACGGGATATCATAACTACATAATTTCAAACCTGTACTTGGTATAAAGCAATGACTTCGTTTTCTAGTGAAAAAGATAGCTTGCGTCTTACCAATGTTTAATTTTATTTTCCAATTATTTTTATTTAGAAGGAAGAAATTACTCCAAATATCAAATGGAGAAACGCTTGGCTTCAGTTCGCGTTCCTTCTTGGCGCCAGTTGGCGCTATTAAGACTATTAAGAAGAAGCAATGGGGTCTCTTTGCTCTACAAGACCAAAATAGCTTAACCTGCGCGATTACTATGCCAATTAAATGAAGCAGAAAGGATTTTATCTATTATGCTAAAATAATTTGACTTTAATAGCGTTAATATTTGTATTTAATTAATAATACACGCAGTATTTTTTACAAATTTTATCCAAATATTATTTGTTGGTAGTACAAAAAAGATGGTATTAATACAGGCACACGTACAAAGGGCGCGGCTCAGTTAGTTGGTGTATTATACACATGAAATAAGTATACTGTGTTAAATAACTATAGCACTAGGACTTATAACAAGTTTCGACAATATATTTGCTTTTCATATATTTTTAATAATTTTTTCATGAAAATATAATTCATTCTCCCATAAATTACGATCCAGTTTCTAACTACTTCTAACTTTAATATCATTATTTATTACCGTTGAGAAAGGAAAATGTGCCCTTTATTTTCCGCAGCTCTCGGCATTGTATTCAAATTTATTATTGAAATCTACAACTGCGCTCTTTCTACTCATTTTTCCCGATTTCAAAATTTGTTACTATAAGCAACCGGTTTCTTTATGCTTTCGCAGTTAAATGATTTTAAAACTTTTTCACACGTGTGTGTGTGTGTGTTCAATAGCTCATATTGTATTTGTGGTAATATATTAGAATATTCATGTATGTTGCAGTTTTAACTTTAGTTTTTTTCCTCAATGAAAAAAGTTATTTTATTTCATAATCAGAATATTTAATTATTAATAATTAAATACCTATTCTTGTCAGCACAAAGTTATCAAACCCATACCAAATAGAAAGGAATGACAAATGTATTAATTAATAATTTTTTATGAGTTGTGGCAATTAGAATTTGTGTTACTAACATGTGAAGCGCTCTACCCCTGGCTACGACCTTCACTTCATGTCGATGAGCTGAGAGATACCCTTAATGCTCATATTTTCTATATGTGTTACCAAAACTAAATATACTGAATATATACCCATGTACATTGTTCAAATTCAATTAAATGAATAAGGGCTTACATTTAACAAAAAAAAAAAAAAAACAAAAAAAAAAAAAAACAACCAAGACCAGACAAACGTCTACCTCCAGGGATGGATTAAGAAAAATTTAATATTTAGTGTTTCCGTTGACTATGAAATTCACAGCTCTCCTTTATCTATTTATAGCCACACATATGCACATGTGTATGTATGTGTATACGTAAACACTCGCATTTATACTCCAACTATATTGCATCCTCCTACACACCTTTTGTGCCCATAATCTTAACTATTATAGATAGCAAATAATCACTTCACGAACAATGCCATTGCCTTTATCGTGACCCGTCTACTAATTTGTGTTGTGGCTACCACGCATATCCTGGAATTATTGTGGCCAAACTAGTGCCTCAGTTTGCGTGGTGATTGCAGGTTGAGAGCTTCTTTACCTCAGCATGAGGGCATGAAAAAGACGCGCAAAGCACAGCAATTGTAGGAAACAGTAATATGGTACTGTAAGAATGTTAGAACGAAATTTCCTTTAAATCGAAAATGAATACGCGCATTTGTTTAGATGCCTTACTATTTCAAGAAATGTTAGAAACAGTGTCATTCTTACCTGCTTTTTTTAAGACTCCGAATTAGTTTCTTCAATAATTAGTCAATTCTAATTCCAATTTGCATTAATATTGCTAAAACACATTACCTCGCACGTAGTGACGACAGCTCGCATTGTCAGAGAGCGGAAAAGCAAATCGAGTCTCGAAACCAACTCATCACACTCTCCTGTGTTGAATTTTACAACTCACCATTGCTATTCTTCTCTGCACGTGCTGGGCATTCTTTACAACACGACGCCGCTACTCATTCACGTTGAGAAAAGCGCATGACTAACCACCATACAAACAGAAAAGAGTGCGTTAGCACCTCCCAAACAATACTCGTTCCGTTACCATAGAAACGTTCGCGTGGACATGTGTTTGTCTCTACCTGTCGAATAAACCACTATTGAAATGGCAGCCATATTGGATTCCATTACTGCTGCTGCGCTATAGTAAACTCCGTACTCAGAGTGAACTCTTTTCGTACTGCATTGTTACTCAGCTGACATTTATCGTACACATTCCCATTGCACACTCAGTAATTTCGAGCATTATTGGTTCATCCGTCTATCTATCTCTCTTTAGCATGAAAACGGTTTTGTTGTAATTTTAATGATTTTGGTAAGCTTAAATGCTGACTGGTAAACGGTGGCCATAAATCTTGTTTGAGAGATCTATATCATGGCACAATTTGCATGATGGGCTAGTATCTACCTACGAGTAGTAAAATCAATAATATGGATTTATGGAAATTAATTTTTACCCTGTTTTACGTGCAATCAACGCGAATACTAAGTATACACACATATTCAGAGCAGGGTTGAGATACACCTAGTTAAGAAATTTATATATATTTCCAATACAAATTTAAGCAAAGTCAATCTATTCAAAAAAACGTAAATAAAATTAAAAAATAAACTAAAAGATACCAATAATATTACAATAAATAAAAAATAAAATTATGAAGAAATAAAATAAATTAAAAAATGAACTAAAAGATACCAATAATATTAAATAAAAAATAAAATTATGAAGAAGTAAAATAAAACAAAATAAAGAAAATTAAATTTTATTTTAAATAAATAAAAGAAATAAAATAAAACAAGGATTCATTCCGGGCCGAATTTCATAAGCTCGCACACATTTAAGCAAAATTTAATTTGGGCGCGAGCGTAATATACTTACATATTGCACAGGCTCGCTTATTTTCATAAAGTGTAATTTTGCGTGGCCACTAAATTATGAACTTCGCGGATAACTATTGCATTTTAACTATTTAAGTGGAAACTATTGAATGTAACGTAAGAAGCGAATTGGATAGTTCATGAACAGAGCCTTGTTGTCAATTTTCGAAACAAAAAAAATTGTGCACATTTATCGCTGAGTCACTTAGATGGTCCACAATTTTTCGTAAATACCTTTAAGCGTAAAATATCCACTGAACAAATTGGTGGCAAAAAGAAATTGGCGCGTACACCGTTTTTGGGTGTTTGGCTGAGTTCCTCCTCCTATTTGTGGTGTGCGTCTTGACGTTGTTCCACAAATGCAGGCACCTACAGTTTCAATCCGATTCCGAACGGCGGATATTTCTCATGAGGAGCTTTTTCATGACAGAAATACGCTCGAAGGTTTGCCTTTGCCTGCCGAGCGGCGACCGCTGCTCGAAAACCTTTTACTATCATATTCTATTTCGTGTTCGCCATTCTACTACGGTAGCTGCCACGATATATTAATAAAGTATATTAAAGTTATTGTAATGTATAATAATATAATTAATATATATTTTATATGATTCTTAAAACTTTTTTGGTAAGTCCAAATTACATTTTACTTAAATGTATAAAACTTGGTTCCGTTTGCACTCAGCATTTTTACTTGCTTAATTGCCGTTATGTGGTAGGCAAGCGCAGCTATTAACCGATTTCGTCAATTCTCAATAGACACTTATCTTGTATCAAAATCAATGACCTTAGAGAGTTTTGCAAATATACCTACATTTTCTTTAGTTCTATTAAGTCATTATAGAAATATAGGCATTTACCAAAAAGAGGGGGTTACATTTAAAAAAAAAGTCGTAACATTTTTTAATTCTTCATTTCAGCCAAATATGAGTTATTTTGCTTCACTTATATGTAAAATAACTATTGCGTTTTATTTTTTAAATTATCGCTAGGAGGTGGATATTTTTATTGAATGTTTTCGCCCAATTTCAATACCAAACTATCTTGGAAAACGAGTGATAAGTGTACCATCGATAATCAATAATCAATATATATACAACACTGTGTGACAAAAAAAAAAAAATTAAAGATACTTTTATGGATACCTAGCACAACTTGTAGGTATAGTAAAACTAAAAAAATGGTATAGGTGAAATTTCCAATACAACCCCAAAATCTCATTTTATGGCCAAAAAACCGTTTTTCAGTAGGTTGATGTGAACAATCACTCCTAACTTCGCCAATTTCCATCCGATTTCGAAATTGTTTGTTTAGTTCGAAAGAACAAAAACAAGCCTTTTTGACAGTGTGTTGAAAATTTTTCTGAAATGATAACTGACGAGGCTGTAGACGGAAGTATTTGGAATTTTTTTATTTTTTCTCTATTTTTTCAACTTTGACAAAATTTTTACGATATTATCCGATAATGAAGATTTTTTTTAGTACACTACTGTTATAGTAAATTTAATTTTGCGTAGAATAAGTTATATTTGACTGTAATTGAATTAAAACTCATAGAGTTGTGTGAGGTTTAAGATTTTATTTTTTTTACTATTGAAAATACACGATTTTGTTTGATTTTCTCAGACCGAATAGTCAAGTCTTTTACTCACTCAAAAGTCCAGCGGAGTTGGTAAAATAGCAGATATCGTAAACTATGAACTTTAATCACTTCTTCTTTTTGGAAATATAATACAGAAAAGCTAAACAAAATCTTAAATCTTTGCTAGGTTTTACATTTATTTGAGTCACTCAGCTACAAGTGTAATTTTCTAACTAAAAGGTTGTTTGCCCAACAGAAATCGTGCGTGTCAAAATATTTATTATTCTATTTTGGACGGTTAAAAAACAAACCCATAACTTGTTCTTTGCTGCAAGAATTACCTAAAACCTTATGCAACTACGGCGTTTTTTACGCATAATATTACACAAAACCATACAAAATTGCCAATTTACCTGTATCTACATACATACAAGATGCCCTGAAGAAGGAAATAAAAAAGCCAGGAGCGAAAACGCTGTCAGTCAAAAATAATAAACAATTTGCAGATAGCGGAATTCTGATTTCCGAAACAAAAATAGTGAACGAGACACCCGTCGCGGCACACCGTCACCAATTCGCATAGCACAACACACACATCAAATATGACAACAATAACAAGTAAACCACCTAAGTAAGAAAAATTGACACAGGTAGCGTGGAAAATTGCAAAAAATGAAATTAAAGGTAAAAAATTCACAAATCCAAGTACTAAAAAACTTGTTGCCATGAATGTAATAACAAAAAAATTAGTGAAGCAAAGCAGGTGGTCGTCTAGATGCAGCGGGCTATAGGAGAAATACATGGTTTGAAAATATTTAAGGCACATTCGAAATCAAGAAAAGCTGCAAAAACATGAGGCAGCAGCCCTCCAGCGCAACGAACAACGCAGCCCAACTGCAAACGACATGAACCCGCTGAGCGCTAAAACGGTTGCTGGCGTTTTCACCCTTTAGCCACGCCAAGTGGCTACACTAACTAAGGAGATAGAATTTTTCCAAACATTCCGAACGGCGGCTTTAAAAATGAGAACAAACAAGGGATGCCCAAAACAACTGGCACTATAGGTGTTTATACGATACCCTGTGGCGTCAGTGGGCAATCCTTGCGTCTGACATTGGCAAGAATTCAATCAACTCGTACAACTAGCAGACACACGCACGCAAATAGTTTGTTGCGATTTCACGTCATAAGCCAATAAACTACTCTTGTTTTCCTTTTCGTTTAAAGCATTTGTGCGTGTATGTGTGTGCATGTGTCAACCAAAAGGTGAAAAATATCGAAAATGTATGTACAAAAACGTTTTCGCATTTTGACAAAAAATGCGAAAGCCGTATAAACCTTTAATATTAATTGTTGTACGTTTTGTGAATTTATTTTTAAATATGTCACCCAAAATTATATTACAAGGTAAAATGCAAGCAATAATAAAAAGGCTAAACACAACAGCCATAAACTGCGGCAGGGACTGACGAGAGTGTTTTCCAAATTACTGGTTTATTAATGAAGACTGAACTAATCACTACATTACATTAATTTGCATACACTTCTTTCCATTACTCGTAACTTAACTTACTTCTTGTCGCTAACTTTACTTTTTCTGTTTCTGCCTTAGGTCCAAATGGTTGTCCTCGTCGTCGCGGTCGTCAAACTTACACACGCTTCCAAACACTTGAGCTGGAGAAGGAGTTCCACTTCAATCATTACTTGACACGGCGACGAAGAATCGAAATCGCTCATGCGCTTTGCCTCACTGAACGTCAGATAAAAATTTGGTTTCAAAATCGACGCATGAAATTGAAGAAGGAACTGCGAGCCGTCAAAGAAATCAACGAACAGGTAATTAGTGCGCAATATTCTCTAGAATATAGCAAGGAAACTTAACTACAATAATGTTTTTTGAAGAGGATTTCAAGCGTATTTTACCGGACATTGTTCGTTAGGGGTCCATGCGGTAAGACTTGGAATTGCTTCAAGTCTTTTCTGCAAAAGCTATCTGGAGGATGTGGTGGAATCATCTCAGAACTTTCTTCTAAGCTGCCCTGCTCTCATCGGGTAAAGATTTAGACATCTGTGCTCTCACTTTTTTGTTATTCCAGCGGATATTGCAGGTTTAAATATCATACATCTGGTGGATTTCATTAGTAGCTTCAAGCGGTTAATACAATTGTAATTAGCTACTGTTAGCCGTCATAATCCAAAGCCTCTTCTTCCTTTTTTCCACCTATTTGATTCTTTTTCCTTTGTTTTTCCCCAGTATCACAATAGACGAACTTTAATTCTTTGTCCAAGTGGGCACTGCGCGTGGACAGCCAATTATCTTATCTTAACTTATTTCATCGATTATAATAACCATTTTAGCTCAACTAGAGTTGGTGGTATACGGAACGCAATGAAAGCTTCTTAGATACTTGAAAAGCTATTACACACCTTTAGATTATTTTTTGTGGGACTATGTTAAAGCTCATGTCTATTCAGACAAGCTTGCTTCAATTAACGCATTGGAAGACAACATTAAAGCATTTACAGTACCGCTCAACTGAATAGGTTTGAAAATTATTTCTTCTATTTTTTCTTCTCTCTTTGTTCCTATGGCATTTTTTCCTTCTTTCTTTTTTTTTTTTGAACATTAATTTGTTTACTTATAATATGTATGACAAAAAAATGTAACGGGTTCTATGCAACGGTAAATCAGAATTTTGCTTTCATCGTGAAATTCGCTAAATTTGTGGTATAGTTTTGGCTCATCTGATTAGGTTTGACAAATTTGACTTCACTTTTTGATTGACTGCGTGATTGAAAACATATAATTTCTAACCACTGGTCTACTAAAATTTAAAGCAATTGCTACCATTTTTTTTAATATGGGTCGAGGAAAATCTTTACCTGATTTTGAAAAAGGTCAAATTAAAAGCTATATTGAATCTGGCCTAAAACATAATGAAATAGCAAAGAAGATTGGCCGAAGCCAAAACGTGGTAAGCAATTTTCTTCGAAATGAAGCCGATTCCGGCAAAAAAATTAAAGGAGGAAAAAATATTCTACAACGGCATCAGAGAGGCGACTAATCTTTCGAACTGCTTCGAATTCCCACCTCTCTGCCTGTAAAATCAGGGATGAATGCGGTGTAAATGCTAGTTTGGCGGTAAAACGAGTTATTCGGAGTGCTAAACACTCAAAGAGATTAAAAATAAAAAAACCTCCTCTCAATGATGCACGGAAGGAAGCACGACTTCGATTTGCGCGGGATCACATGACATGGAACAAGGAGTGGAAGACTGTGGTCTTCGCCGACGAAAAAAAGTTCAATCTCGACGGACCGGATGGCTACAACTATTATTTTCACGATATGCGAAAAGAGGAATGCTTTTCGAGTCGTCATCACTCTTGTACAGTCATATCGTTTTATGGAACTTGCGAGCTGCAGTTTGTTTCATCAAAGATGAATGCAAATGTCTACAAGACTGTGCTCCAAACGGCTTTTCCCCAGTTTTCCGTAATTTTTGGACCTATTCAATGGACGAACCAACAAGACAACAATACCAACGTACAGCTCGGGTTACAAAACAGTGGATTAAGGAATAGAATGTCAACTTGCTCGAGTGGCCGTCATACTCCCCAGGGATAAATATTATCGAGAACATTTGGGGACTTTTATCCAGGAGAGTGTATGAAGGGGGGAGACAATTTCAAGACTCAGCGACCCTGGTTGAAGCGGTTAAAAAAACCTGGTCAACAATTTCACTGAGTGAAATTGTAAAATATTACGATTCCTTATCAACTCGAATGTTTGAAATAATTAAGAATATCGATGGTCATACCAAATATTAAATAATGCAGAAATAGTGTATTTTATAATTTAAGTCACCAAGTGCCATGAAATATTGCTGTGAATAATTTTTTTTATAATTTTGTTGGTAAAACCTATTCACTTGAGCCAAAAATAATGTAGATTTCCAGCTATGTTTTTGAAAATATAATAAAAAAACCAAACCAAAAAAAAAAATCTTTTGTATTTTATAAATAACACTGTGCGACAATTTTGGGGTCATCAAAATCAAACCACACCGGACCTTTTTTTTCTGAAAATATACCTATTCAATAGCAAAACCCTCGCTGGGTTTTTAAAAGTTAGCTCGATTTTTTTTTTTATTGCGTTTTGAAGTTTTCTATTTTCATGAGATTTTGGAGTTTTACCTATACGCTAAATTTGACTTATAAATCGACCTTTGTTTGATTTAATCGATTTATTTTGTCATAGCTTGATGCAGAAATTTCGTACATGTACAAATAAACTTATTTTGAGAAGAACCTATATCTCAATACGCAATTTTCAATACCAAAATTTCGAAAAATTGTATGTTTTTACCATTTTTTACTGTAATTATGAAAATAATTAAAATTTCTCACTATTTCTTCTATCAAAAATGTTGCAAAATGTACTAAAAAAGTCATTTATAAGATAAAAACATAAAACTGAACTTTAAGTTTGTTATTTTCTAAAAAAATAAATTTTTAACAAGATTTTTCTTCATAAAAATAATTTTTTTATACTCTGTTGTGAAACGTCCACAACAATAGCAGAAAACGTTAATATTTGCAGGACAATTGTACATTTTTTATTTTCTTAATTCATAAAAAATTCACGAAAATGAAATTAATAAATTCAAATATGTTAACAAAAACCGTATTGTTCACAAAATATTTAGCGCGTCAAATGAGTTTTAGGAGTTGCTATGCACGAACCTGATCTCGCAAGACTGCTGCGATCTTAGAACAGGTAAAATCGTTGGGAACAAATTTTGGAATTTCTAAAACAAACATTTCCTGATAAGACAGACTACAACCTTCTTTATACTTTTTATTTTGGAATGTGTGCTAGCCACTTTTCTATGTACTTAACAGGCTAAAAGTCTTGTGAGACCAATCTTGCTTTTCACTACTCACGATCACATTTTGTTACATCCAATATTCATTGGAAAACCGTATCTGGAAAAAATACTAGCAAAAATAGAAAAATCTGAAAATGTGTATAACGGGTGGTTACGTATAAAATTATTTTCATAATTACAGTAAAAAATGGTAAAAACATACAATTTTTCGAAATTTTGGTATTGAAAATTGCGTATTGAGATATAGGTTCTTCTCAAAATAAGTTTATTTGTACATGTACGAAATTTCTGCATCAAGCTATGAAAAATAAATCGATTAAATCAAACAAAGGTCCATTTATAAGTCAAATTTAGCGTACAGGTAAAACTCCAAAATCTCATGAAAATAGAAAACTTCAAAACGCAATAAAAAAAAAAATCGAGCTAACTTTTAAAAACCCAGCGAGGGTTTTGCTATTGAATAGGTATATTTTCAGAAAAAAAAGGTCCGGTGCGGTTTGATTTTTGATGTCGCACTGTGTAATTTATCGTTTTACTTAACAAAATTTATTTGGTTTAAATCCGAGTGCTCGTTAAGAGGATATTATGTTCTAAGTCTAAAAAAGAAGTCAAACCTATTCAGTTGAGCGGCACTGTATATGTGAGATACCGGCCAAAACATTGGAAAGAGTATGCCAAAATTGGACTAAGCGGATGGACCATTTGAAGCGCAGTCGCGGTCAACATTTGCATGAAATAATTTTCAAACATTAAATTATATGGACTCTACTATCGATTTAAATAAAAATTTCATGCATTTTTCTGAATTTTACGTGTGTTTTTTGAAAAACTTTCCTTAAGGTCTTAAAAAATCACCCTTTGTAACTCATTGTTCCATTGTTGTTCCACCATATTTTCATTTTACTTTGATTATGAAATTAATACGGTTGAAGTGCCCGATTTATATAAAAAAATCCACTGCTTTGTTTGGTAACTTTTGTCTCTTTTGAAGGCAATGTTATAATTCTGTGATTCGAGAATTCATTTTCATAAGTCTCTCCTGAGACCAGTTGTTTACCACTAAGGAAATTTTGCAATTGCTTGAAAGCTATTTGGCACAAGACTTGGATCAAACTTTCTTTGTTTTTAGAGAGCGCAACACTCTTTCCCAACTATAACCAGCGAAACTATCGACAGTGCGCAAACTTTAGATCCATCTTCACGGGTTTCATGATTTTAACGATATTTGGGAAGATTGTGCCCCATTTCCAACGTCCGTTTTACCAGAAAGGAAGTTTTGGCAACCCCATCTTGCTGTTGCATTCGGCACTAAGCCTGCCCGCACTTCTCACTTTAGTTGTAGTGGTATTGCAAAATATTACGAATTCTCTTTTTTTAAGTCCATTTTGGCACGCTGTAATAGCTTCTCCAAAACTGTGCCCAGAGCGTACCGAAAACTGTTAAAAGAATTTCTTTTTAATGTATATAAGTATTGCACCTATATAAGTACTTATCGATACTTGACGCTAAAAACAGAAAATATACATTTTTACTTTACCATTATTTTGCGCGCTCATCCTGTTTGCTCTACCAATTTGTTAGATATTCTGCCTACAAGTAGGAGATTGTTCTTCATGAGACGTTTTTTATGACACAAATGTGGTTGGAGATGTGCCATTGCCTGTTAAAATTTAGATATTTTTTCATAATTTGATACATGAAGAAGTCCAGGGTGCATTTCAAACGCTTAACCAACCGAAAATTAAGCTCTTATTTATTAAGTATTATTTTTCCTTCAAAAGCACTTCTATGCTCACTTAACACCCCCGTATCTATTTTTTTACTCTAAAATGTTTATGGTTTCTGTTTTTGTAGGCTCGACGCGATCGCGAGGAACAAGAAAAGATGAAAGCTCAAGAATCCATGAAATCCGCCCAGCAAAATGCCAACAAACAAGCGCAGCAACAACAACAACAGCAGCAACAACAACAACACCAGCAGCAGCAGCAACAAGATCATCACTCGATCATAGCACACAACCCAGGACATTTGCATCACTCGGTGATCGGACAGAACGACCTGAAACTGGGCTTGGGCATGGGTGTTGGTGTAGGCTCAGGTGTAGGTGTGGGTGTGGGCGGTGGTATCGGCAGCAATTTGGGCATGATGAGTGCGCTCGATAAGAGCAATCACGACCTGCTCAAAGCCGTCAGTAAAGTAACTTCGTAAATGCACCACCAACATTTGCTACAGCAACAACAACAGTAAGAGCTGAGTGGCAGTGCAGTGATTAAATATAGACGGCTAGAATAAGCTGTCGCTTCCCAGTTGACCATTGATTTAAGCTTAATTGGAAAGCAGGAATACAAAACGAAAGATGATAACTTAAATACGTAAACCACTTTACATAGTAAATTAAATACATAAGTCTACCAACTACACACACATACAAGTAATATATATATTTATAAATATTAAAATACTTTAAAATCAGATATACATATACAAGCATACGTACATACCTATTATATATAAATATATGGTAATGTGAAAATTTATTTACATACATACATACAAACATGCGTACATGCATACATGCATACATGCATTCATACATACATATGCATACTTGCGTGTATATGTACTGCATACATATATCAATGAGTAAAGAGGATATGAGCATTAGAGCGCAGTTAGTCATAGAAAATAATTGACCGAGGGAGTCGGTGCAGTAAAGCGGTGCCGATTCTACGAGTACTAGTGAGTGTAGACTTAGTCGAGCAGCAATTCGAATTGTGCCAGTTTACTTGGTACTAGAGTAGATGATAATTATGATGTTATAAGATTAATGACTGCATTAGTGAAATAAACAGTGAAAACTAAATAATCTAAGTTGCTTTAGTATTTTAGATAGAAATTTCTTTGAGAAGTGAAAGTTGCCACAACAAGCGACATTCACCTTAGTTGGGTTCCCCACTTATCTATGCGTTAAATTGAATTTTTTTAAATTGACATAATATTCGTTCTCAGATGTTTTTATTTATTATTTTTTTAGTTTGAATCAACAATCTTCGCATGTAAAATTCTACTTCCACGTACTCTTTCAACATCATGCTTTCCATTTCCATCTTCTGCACTCACTACTCTATTATTTTGAATGCAAAAAATGATTTATCAAAAACTTCCTCTCCAATGCCATATTTTAGTGATAACAATTTGATTAAGAATTACCACGTAAATGCACGTAACAATTACTGTTAACTGCTGTGCAAAACGTAAAGTAATGCAACGTAACTCGTTTGCACTTAAATCTCATTATTAATAAAACAGCAAAAGAAAAAAAGAACAAAAAAACAAAAAAACTACTTCTATAGGTTGATAATTTTAAGAAAGAGATAATTGATAAATTATTGGCTGCTATGGTGTGTTGCATGCCTAAGCACGTAGCCAGCAAACAACAAATACGTACACAGAGCAAATAAGCAAACAAAACTACTTATTTTCACCAGTGACTAAATTTAAAGCTTAAGTAATGTGTAATATAGCTGAAACCGATGTTTTATAAACATTTGTACCAAGCTAAAAAAGAAAAATAAACCCCTCCCGCAGTTAAGGTATACATACTCGTATACGAGTATACATAAATGCGCATGCGAACATGTTTCTAACACGTGTTTGTACGTTGTAGTGTGACTGCAACTTCATAATTGGCTTAAGTGACTCATTTCGGAGATGCAGCATTTGGCAGATGCTAATTAATTGAGTTCAAGTTTAAACGCAGATGCAATTGGTTAGCAAACAATCTCTCAATATACGTATTAGAGTTAAGGCCCAGTATAAATGTACTATACACAAATATGCATATATAAATATTATTTACTATAAAACTTGCATTAAAAGTACTTACCTATATTTATCTACTACAAACATACACAAAATATAGTGAAGAAAAATGCTAAAATTTACAAAACAATTACTAAGTGTACCGTAATTGATTTAAGTTGATAGAGTGTATTTACGCCCGCCCGCAAACCCAGTGAACGTTTTGACGTGTGCTAAGCAAACACAGAAACGGCAACTAAATATAGGTGAATATGAATGGCATAAAGCGATATGCAATAACATTTACTACGTCAGTAGCTGCAGCTTCAATTCTTCTCGAAAAAAATTAAATTGATACAGATCTACGTGGAATCAATAGAATTGGTTAAATACGCCCAAGGGGCTAACTTAAAGTCTCAATATAAATACATGCATACATAAATACTTATGTGTACATGAAACAATCCATCATCGCTTCCATTTGTTTATGTTGTTTTAACTAACTGTATTTTAACTTCTTTATTTTAATTAGAAAAAAAAACTACTTTTGTTATTTGGAAATCTGTTTCTTCTAGAGTTTTATTAAGATATCTAAAAAATCCAATTGTGTTAATTAAATGGTTATCGCGAAACTTCGTATGATTTAGTTGATTCTTGTTAAATAATTTAGTTATATGTTTTGTAATATTCGTTTAGTTTACTTAATGGGATACGCATAAAGAAATAAAAACATATGTAGTAGATTTAATATACACATAAAACATTGTATTACAACCTTTTTGATTTAATGAAGAAATGAGCGTGAATATGCAATTAAAAATTATAAAAATAAAAAAACACACATTTGTATTTTATTTCCTTTTTTTCATTCCTGGGTTCCTGTATAAAATATTTTTCACATTTCCAAACATTTTATTTGAGATGCTTTGCTTTTACCGCATTTCCTTTTTTCACGCACAAGGTGGCTCAAAATTGATCGTCCCAATTTGTTGTTGAATAACTTTTTTACTAAATAAGATAAATCAGATAATTATGCGATTTTAAGGGGGAGCCTGGTTTATTAGGTCAAAAAAATCAATTTTTTTTTTTTCGTTTTAAGCGATTCCTAATATATTTCAGAATATTCACACAAAGTTACAGAGCCTAATTCTCAATATTTCCGTAGATACAAAGCCAAAGGTAGGCGAGCGTTAGTTAGTTACGCTGTGACCGGACAGCCATAGTACAAACTTTATCTTCTTTTCTCGACTTTTAATTTTTATGATTTCTGTGAACTGGCGTACATGAATGAAAAAAACTAATGAACCTTTTGATATGAATCATAGCTTGTTCCCTTCAGTATTAAATTCTCTTCTATTTGAACTAACAAAATAGATTAACAAAAATTTTTCAAGATTTTTGTACCAAGTTGAAGTGAATATTTTTTTATAGAAAGGCATTTTTTTCTTTAAAACCTCCAAGAAGTTGAAATTTTGGAATTTCTCTCAGTTTTCTTAGCTCATCTAGAATAAAAAATCATGAAAATTAGAAATCCATTTGAATTTTTTGCTTTAGATAATAATTACGAGCTGTATCTTGTACGCCAGTTGGAAACTCCAGCGTTGCATTGCTCTGCTAATTTCTATGTTAAACATTTTTTTCAACTTATTTTAACTTTATACTTTTATACTTTTTAAATGTTCATTAAAAGATAGAAGAAACTTTGCAGTGCTAAATTTATTTTTTCCTTAAAAAAAAATTGCAAAGAGATGCAATTTTTAGACCTCATAAACCAGGCTTCCCCCTTAATCACAGCTCTTCTTTTATGCTTGGTAAAAACTTTATGGCGATATCTTTTAACAGTATAAAGTAGATAAAAATATGTCCTTACTTTTACTTAGGTAGAAATAGTAAATTGAAATCTTTGAAGCCGTTTTTCTGAGCAGTTTGTCTTTTTTTTTGTTGTTTCAACGCTATTGAAGTAAATGAGCGAAATGTAATTAGTAACGCCTAGTTTGCAGAAAAATGTGCTTTTTTCAACGCGCACATGTCTACATTTAACAAATCAAGCATGAGCTACATTATTTGGTCAACAGATATACGTAGAAAAAAATACAAATATATCGAAGCTGGAAGCTCAATCTTCCTGACTTTGCAATTTTAAATCAGTAAAATAAAACCGACATAAATACGTAAATACTTAACAAATGAAGAAACAAATATACACACATACATATATTGCATGCAATAGCTCGTACAATACTAAATAACTTAAAAAAATATATCTAGCGTTAGTATTCCAGCAAGCAAAATCCACACATACGTAATTAATTTATTAATCAATGGCAAGTATTCAACGTTAAAAATATTAACTAAATAGAATTAAAAACATAAAGTCATTACATAAATTTAGATTAAGTCAATATATATATTAAATTCAAAGTATTGAAATATGCTGTACATAATCAAAAAAGCAAAATTCAAATAAAAAGTAAAACTAAAAATAGATTTAAACATCCTGCTGAATGGCTTTGTATGTACACTCATAAGTATATCTGTAGATTAGAAGTCGTACATATGTACAAGTATATGCAGTCGAGCAGCAACATTACTATAATATAAAATAAAAGAACAAGAACAACTCTAGCGCAAGAAGCAAGCATGAGGTAAAGCAGACGTGCATTTCTATATATTTTATTTTACTGGTGATTTAAAGGACCAACGCTATAAAATTATTTTAACGTTTATTGTCAGAACTGAAGAAATTAACTAATTGAATAAAGATTCCGCAATAAATATAACAACTAAGCTAAACATAATAATTGACTAATGTGTAGATAAACGCTAGAATGACTAATATGACACATTAATATCAATCATGAAAGAAAATATGAATAAAAATTATGAAAAATTAAATTTCGCAATTGTATGTATCCTTCACTTCTGATGGTAATTACCCTTTGAACCATTCCTTTTTATGAAAAAAATATATGCCCCATTTTCAACCTTTTTTCTGTTTCCACGAATCGTTCATCATATACACGCTTTTTCGAACTCCATGCGATGGGAGAATGATAAGGCCATATACTCTAAGCCCTGAGCCGCCCAAAAATTTATTGAAACATATTCCAAGGAAAACTAGAAATAAAAGCCTTGTCTTACGAATAATCCTCGTTCCATTTATGCCAGACAACTGAATGTGTAAAAATTAAAACGTTCGGGATACTGTGTGAAAATGTATTGCTCTATGAAAATTATAAAGTTTAAGTGTTAGGCTGGTTAGCCAGATTGCTTGTCTTAGACAACAAGACACTCAGTGGCCCTAAAGCCCTTTGCGATACCTGCATTTGATTTCCATCCTCTAACTAATTTGCTTAAACCACTAGGATCTTGTGAAGAAGGAGAGGCATTTTGAAAATTTCTTAGGTCTACAGAGAAATAATCGCCAAGATATTTAGCACGGCTTCTTTGAAGTGCGGGACATTCACAGAGGAGGTGCTGTACCGACTTACTTTCTTCTTCATCTCTACAACTCCAGCAGAAGTCATTGTGAGGTACACTCATTCTACTTGTGCGCATGCTGGTAGTTAATCTGTTGAATCCAAGCAGACATTTTGTCCTTTAAAGATTCAGTTTTGGCCAGAGCGTTTTGGGAATCCAGCAGTTAGTAGTTAGATACAACCTTCTTTTGGTTTCCGCGATACGCTCAAGCTAATCGAAATGCATAGTTCGTTTGATTAATGCTTATGTCCTCTACCACTCTCTGAAGTTCTAGCTCACTCACTCTTCCTCGCACACTCATTCGCTCTTTCTTTTCCTTCTACTTCAGAGTGACCGGTGACCCAATAAAACACTTTGTTGAAGTGTTGATACAAATAGTTATTCTTGGTTTCCTTAAATATATAGAACACCCAATGTTTAGTTAAGTTAGCCCATTAACACAAAATTGGAAAATGTATTCCATATTCATACATAGAAGCACGATTTATTTAAAATTTTTTCTTCAAATATAAAGTATAACAGCTGCCTGTAACTCGAACCACTTTGACTTCAAAATATGAACGCCTTCATGTCACACTGACGCGGTTCAAAAATCTTGGCCGTTTGAAAATTTCTGATCTGAATATGATTGTTTGTTGTTTTGCGGCACATTGTTTGTTATTAATAATCAAAAGCGTTGTGACCCCTATAATCATCATCATCAATCCCTAGAGTTCCAAGTCGGAGCACAGGACCCCATAATGGTTTTCTAATATGTGAACATGCCATTGCTAAAACTGAAAAAAGATATTTATTTGATTTATTTATTACAATATTAAAATATATTACTAAAATATGCTACGTATACAGAAAATAGGAATAATGTGAGTTTATTTCAGAGTATCAAAGAGGTTTTCATTAATTTGGAAAAATTAATTCCGTTGTAGAATTTCTTCAACGGTGGCACAACTTCTAAGGTCAAAAGGTCAAAAAATGTATTTTCTAATAGGACTATGAATAAGTTCGTGCGGTTTTACAACAGATGGCGTAACTTGATTATTATTCCATCGATCCACATTTCCAAACATTCATTGGAGAGCTACTGTCGTAAGGCACAAACGTCAGTATAAGTTTTTTATTTGAAGCGTAAACAACAATATTTTTACCACACTTGAAAATGTCGAATTTCGTGCCAAATAATGTGTTTTTGCGGGGAATTCTTCTTCATTATTTTAATATGAAGAAAAAAGCAGCCGAAAGTCATCGTATCTTGGTGGAAGTTTATGGTGAGCATGCTCTATCTGAGCGAACGTGCCAGAAGTGGTTTGCACGCTTTAAAAGTGGTGATTTTGGCTTGGAAGACGAAGAACGCGAGGGTGCGCCGCCAAAGTTCATGGATACCGAATTGGAGGAATTGCTCGATCAAGATCCGGCTCAAACGCAAGAAGAGGTTGCAAAAACTTTGGGAGTTGATCAATCAACCATTTCCAAACGTTTAAAAGCCATGGGAATGATCCGAAAGGTAGGCCATTGGGTGCCGTATGAATTGAAGCCAAGAGACGTTGAACGCCGTTTTATGGCATGCGAACAACTGCTTCAACGGCACAAAAGAAAGGGTTTTTTGCATCGAATTGTGACTGGCGATGAAAAGTGGGTCCATTACGACAATCCAAAACGTCGGGCAACGTATGGATACCCTGGCCATGCTTCAACATCGACGTCGGCGCAGAATATTCATGGCCTGAAGGTTATGCTGTGTATCTGGTGGGACCAGCTGGGTGTTGTGTATTATGAGCTACTGAAACCGAATGAAACGATTACGGGGGATGTCTACCGACGACAATTGATGCGTTTGAGCCGAGCACTGCGAGAAAAACGGCCGCAATACGCCGATAGACACGACAAAGTTATTTTGCAACATGACAATGCTCGGCCACATGTTGCACAAGTGGTCAAAACATACTTAGAAACGCTCAAATGGGATGTCCTACCCCACCCGCCGTATAGTCCAGACCTTGCGCCATCCGATTACTATCTCTTCCGATCGATGCAACATGGCCTGGCTGACCAGCACTTCCGTAATTACGATGAAGTCAAAAAATGGATCGATTCGTGGATTGCGGCAAAACCGACCGAATTTTTCACAAAGGGAATCCGTGAATTGCCAGAAAGATGGGAAAAAGTAGTAGTAAGCGATGGACAATATTTTGAATATTAAATTTGTAACCATTTTACGTCAATAAAGTTTCAAATTTCGAAAAAAAACCGCACGAACTTATTCATAGTCCATTCTTATGGCAAATATGGAATGTTTGGGAAATACGAATTTGAATGCACCCATATTAGCAAATGCATACAGCTTAGCAGCTCACCGTCTGCAAATCATGCGATGTATGTATCATCAGCACAGCCAAAGCAAAGTTACAGTTACATATTCTCGAGAATTGCTGCATTTTACACTTCAGACTTCACTACATTTGTGCAATAAAGGTTATGAACAGTTTCCAAGCTAAAGGGGTGTTAATTAGATGGGGGGTGTTAATTAGATGGACAAACCACCAGGTGCATTTTTCCATAATTTCTGCAATATCAGTAATAGAGCAATAAGTAACTACGGTGACTTTCGTCTTGTTGTATTTAAGGCCGCACTGCTTTCCAAACTTTTATCCTGCAAAATCAATTTGGTGACGACTTTCTTTGCAAAAGTGGTCCTGCTCACTGTCCCTCTCGTTTGTGCAATTTAGTGCCTCTGGATTACTTTTTATGTGGCTATGTTAAATTTGATTTATGCCGACAAACAGGCAACGCTTGAAGTATTGGAAACAGGTCCAAAACGTAGTATTGGAAAAAATAATCAAAAATTGGATTGATCGTTGCCGCGTTGGTCATATGCCAATACAGGATAATATGAAATTATCTACCAGATAATAATAAAAAAATTCATTCTAACAATATTTCTGTTTTATATTATGACGTTCTTACAAAAACACCCCATATATAAATATGCAGGATGCTTGTAACCGTCTACAAAGATGTGAAGGTTACATTATAAGGCAAATTACATGACGAAAGGTACATAAAAGGTGGGGTCTAACACAAGCGCAGCCACTTTTATTTTTATCTTGCCCCTCTGCGAAGGTGTTTTTAAAAACACTATATAAAAATAGATATCGAAATCTTATGCTTACGGAAATGAGTTCATTCGAAAGCCAGGTAGGAGCTAGAGTTGCTTGATATACACATAATAACTGCAATTTCTATTGAACGTATGGTCCTTGAAAAACCATATTCATGAGTGTTGTGCGAAGATTGATCTTCGAATAAAAAAATGTTGAAGCTTCAAAAAATTTAGTAGGGTATTGAACGGCTAGAACAGTACTGAGAGCTATTGAGATACTGAGATTGTCATTTCCCAACGTCGCAAACTTCGACTTCGAGTCTTCCAAGAGGAATGATAAGTTGATATGCCTAACACTAACGATGCAAGATATCATGCCACTATACTCCATTGGACTAGCTGCATGTTTATGCAAACTGCTAGGATATTTGAAAATGGGGTAGAGTTGACTGAAGACGCTACTTCAGCAGGTTAATACAGGAAAGTTCGACCATTGGCTTTTTATGGAGTCAATCGCATGGCTTCAACGATTAGAAAAATGGTTGAATCGAGAGCAGAACGAGCTACGATTTCTGAATAAACAGACGTAGCTTTAGGAAAATAACGGAAGCATCCGAAAACCTAAAAACGGAGAATTGTTCACCACGTCAAATCTGGCTTCGTCCCCATAAGTATAGACATCAACAAAGGAAGAACAAAGTAGACTTGAATGGGAGGCTAGGATGTACGTAATCGAAGGGATATCCATTAGCATCAAAAGGTCGATCAGTTTTTTATACCCTCAGCCAGTGATGCTCCTAATTGTTGAATTGTTGATGAAATACGTCAAAGGTATTGGATATGCTGCTTAAGAATAATAGTCGTTGTTGTTACGAGGCCGGTCAAATCTGTATGGCTTCACCACATTCATCGTAAGAGGAACCTTTACCACAAAAACGACTTGCAATTAATGCTCGAACATTCCTTTTCCAGGAGTTAATACTTTTGGGCACCTGAAAGTGTCAGTAAGAAGGTTGCAATTGTCAGCCGCGGTAGAATATCGAAACGAATTGGATCAGATAATGCTAGAAATTTACGAGGTGCGAGTCGAATTATGGGAAAAGGGCAATGCTGAAACACGTCGAGTAAAACTATCCAGAAGCAAAATGGCGTTCTAACCTTCTGGTGCACTGCGCATGGGTGGGTCTTACGAAATAATGATTCGCTCTGTAAAATCTATACTTTAAGACATCCCTGGCGTGGTCAACACACACGAAGGAAATGCACTTTGAAAGAAATGCTTCAATATTAGGAGAATATTCTGGAACACTGGTCAGTTATTGGAAAATTCCGCTGCTGGCCTAGCCATTAATTTGTATGTTAAAGCAACAACAATTTAGCGATGATCAATCGACTTTGCTTCCAGCTGCTTAGCTCCAAAGCAAAGATGGAATTATATAGCAATTCGAGCGACATGAAAAGCGGGAAGCTTGCCTTTTGACCGTCTTATGACGGGATCAAACCATTTTGCATAATTTCCTTTTCAAATTGTGCTGCCTGAAAACCACATTTTAAAAAGCAATGATTTAACATAACGTCAACGCGAAAATAGTGCAGTGCGTTAAAGCAAATGCCACTTTGGATTCAAGGGAGTATTTTTGTTTTATTCACTACTCGTTAGGGTTGTTGAATCAAAATGACCTATTATTATTGACGAAACGAATTTATTGAAAATACTTAGTAAATAAAAACGTGTTTCACAACTCCGATAATCTCTAAACAGTTAAGTCTCAGATAAGAGTAAGTGCGTACGGTTCTCTGTAAGCATAAGAATAAATTGTGTAAAAATTTATATGACCTTGTTTGCTTTTATAATTGCTGATAGCCGAGAAGACACAGAATGAGCCAATTTTCGAGTAGTTCCCAGAGTTATTGTATTCCATTCCTTCAGTAAAACGTACTTTAGGCTTTACACCGACATGACGTAGCCATTCCAAATATGCTGCTTCACATGGACCCACAAATATTCATGCCATCAGCACTTCGGATGTTATAGCTTAGATCGCCTATTATAAAGGGTGGTTTAATTTCAAGGGCCGATGTTGAATGTGAACCACACCTAAACGTCAAGTTTTTCTGCATTTTGTTTGACATTTTTGAATTTCACATTAACTCAATTTGAACTATGGAAAGATACTCAATCGAGAGGCTTATTATGAAAACGGGCGTTCAAATCAAAATGCATATCGCGCACTTCGTGAAGAAAATCGTCTTCAATGATGAGGCACATTTTCACCTCAGTAGATTTGCCAATAAGCAGAATTGCCGCAGTTGGGCGAATGATAATTCAAGAGTGATTGCCGAAAAACCAATGCACCTACAAAGAGTGACTGTTTGGTGCGGTTTATGGGCCGGCGGCATCATTGGGCCGTATTTGTTCCAAAATGAAGCCGGTCAGGCAGTTACTGTGAATCGTGAGATGATAATGAACTTTTTATGGCGCGAATTGGAAGATATGGATATGGACGATATGTGGTTTCAACAGGACGGTGCCACTTGTCACACAGCTAACGAAAAAATGGCTCTTTTGCGCGAAACATTTGATGGCCGAATAAACTCACGTCGAAGCAATGTCAATTGGCCGCCAAGATCATATAATTTGACACCGTTGGACTTCTTTCTTTGAGGTTATTTGAAAGAAAAGGTATACGTCGATAAGCCAGCAACAATTCAAGAGCTAATGAATGAGATAATTCAGCGCATTAACGGCATAGAACCTCAATTATGCCTCAGTGTCATCGAAAGTTTGGACCATCGGATGGAGGTGTGCCGCCGAGAACGCAGCGGCTATTTGGCCGATATTTTGCTCCACACGTAATTGAGCCATATCAGTGTTATCATAATAAAAAATTAATAATAATAATTTCCTAAAAAATTCTATTTTATTCAAAATCAACACCGGCCCTTAAAACTTAACCACCCTTTATAATACAAAAAATATTTTCTGAACAAACAGGAAGTACGAGTATGCTTGTCATTTGTCATTTGCTTCCTTCTTTAACACCGCAAAGTCAAACGAAATATAATTAGAGATTTCATTAAATTCCCTTAGTGCGCGGGCAATAGTTTTACGCGCATAATTCGTGTTAAGCAATTTAAGGTGAAATATTGTAGGTAAATGCTGCGTAGAGTTCTAGTAGGGATGTAGAAGGGAATGCGTTTCAGCAGAAATGAACAATCAATTTCTCTTTTAATTACACTCCTTTAATTACACTAAAAACAAAATACAGTCTCTGGAGACTTTAAATTCATAAAGATCAAACGGGAACTATAGGAAGGAGTAAAATTTACAGTCTTTTGGTTCCTGCAATATTTTGGGATACTCTTCTGAATACGCCAGACGTTTTCCACATTCACTTTCTTCAGAAACAGCTTCTCTCTTGCAGTTCTGCAAGCGGCATTGCATAGTTTCTAGATTACCACTTGTTTTAGTCAATTTCACAGCACTCTGCAACGTGCAATAATTTTATGGTTAATAAGGTCAAAAGGTACCTGTCTCATTGAAACTTGTTTTATAAATAAATTGTAAAGTTAAGTAAAGTTGAGTAAGCCAAATGTTTTAATGATTTCTTTTTATTTATTAATTATTGTAGTTGTAGGTATTGCTATTGGTTCTCGAAAGTTTTTACTTCCCGCTAAGAAAACTGATTAGATATTTAATATATAGGTACGTTAAAATTTTTTGTCATATTCATCGAAACCCTACTAGAACATTTTTCCATTAAGTAGCGTATTTATTTTTTAGTATTTGTTAAGAATAGAATAGTACAACTAATTCAAATAAATGCAGTATGAAAATATTTGCAATGAGATTGTTCCTTCTGCCTGCATTTATTCCATTTCTTAGGCAAACGATTTATTTCTTGAAAATAACTCTTTTTCAGTTTTTATAGCACCAGATTAGTAATTTCCAGGGGTACGGACAATTATGTGACTGGGTGTATTTGTTCATAATGTTCAATGCAGAAATGGACTTAACGATTTGTCTGTCGAGAAACGATTGGCCTCCTGTCTTTTATTTGATATTTCACATTCACAGCGGGCATAAGGCAAGGGGCACACCGAATAGTACGCACGCATACTCGGTTACAGTGATCGGTAGCCGTTTTGACTAATTTTTCCAACAAATGTTATATATTTGAGCAGGTTCTATAAATCAATCCTTAGTGAATTTCAATTCAATTGCGAAAAAATGTCAATGAAATTCACTTGAAAGTGAATTAGAGAACTTGCAAGGCATACACAAAATTCCATTAACTTTATATATTTTCAAATTGGATGTACAAATTGTACGAACTTTCAATTGTTACCCGAATTCACAATAAATTTAACTAAAGGGGGATTTTTTAAGAAAGTTTTTCAAAAAACCACATGTAAAATTCAAAAAATTCCTGAGATTTTTATTTAAATCGATAGTACAGTCCATATAATTTAATGTTTGATGACTATTTCATGCAAATGTTGACCGCGACTGCGCTTCAAATGGTCCATCCGCTTAGTCCAATTTTGGCATACTCTTTCCAATGTTTCGGCCGGTATCTCACATATGAATGATTTAATGTTGTCTTCCAATGTGTTAATTGAAGCAGGCTTGTCTGAATAGACATGAGCTTTAACATAGCCCCACAAAAAATAATCTAAAGACGTTATGTCGCACGATCTGGGTGGCCAATTGACAGGTCCCGAACGGAAAATAAAATGTTCACCGAGCTCGCCTCTCAACAAGTCTATTGTTACGCGTGCTGTATGGCATGTGGCACCGTCTTGCTGAAACCGCATGTCATGCAAGTCAAGCTCTTGCATTTTGGACAAAAAAAAGTAGGATATCACTTCACGGTAGCGCTCACCATTCACAGTTACGTTACGATTAGCAGCATCTTTGAAAAAGTACGGCCCAATGATACCTCCAGCTCATAAACCACACCAAACTGTGACCTTTTCTAGATACATTGGTAGCTCCTGCAATTCTCCTGGCTGATCTTCACTCCAAAATCGATAATTCCACTCATTTACGTACCCATTGATCCAAAAATGAGCTTCGTCGCTGAACACAATTTTTCGATAGAAAAGTGGATCTTCAACTTTCTAACAGAACACGCATTTTTATAATAAAATTCAATGATTAGCAAGCGTTGTTCGTTTGTAAAACGATTCATGGTTAAATTATAGACCAAACTGAAGATGTTTGACAGTGAAACAAAACACGAAACGTGCGTCAGCTGTTTAAACCGACTGTTTAAGAAGATAATAGCTAAAAAATCACCCTTTATATGCGTATATGTCTCCTACTACATGCGTAAAAATATTGCGAAAACTTTGCGAAATATTTTTTTTGGTGAGGTCTCGTTAGTTTGCGAACTTATCCAAATCTTACCTATATTTGTTCGAATATAAGTACAATAATCCATACTTGAATAATTATTAAACACGAATTTTGCAAGCTTTAAATTCCACTAACTCAATGCTAAAAATTATTTGTTTTTGTTTTTGTTCTATGCACTCTGCTAAAAACTATAAATAACGCGCCATCAGGGATATACAATATTCTCATACTACTAGTAATTTCAAATTTCTATTCAAAAGAAAACAAAGAATGCGCTCCTTATTTGTTTAATAATTTATGACATTGAAGCGTTGAGGGGAGTGTAATTTGGCCGGCAAAAATTTGCAGACACATAGTAACCTGTGCATCTGCGAGCCATGGCAACCGCCTTGAAATGGGCGTGCAACGCAACTCAACCTTTCGGGTGGGTTGCCAACAGATGAAAGCGCCGAGTGTTATATAGGTATAACAAACTGGCAAGGCGAGTCAGCAGAGGGGGAATGTTTGCATTTTTAAAACACCCTTTTTGCATTAATGGCCGTTGCCTTCACGCCAACACTCAGCAAAAGCGCTACGAACCCAGGTACGAGTACTAAGAATGTGTCTGCTGTTCCCAGCTGCCGCGGGGTGCTTTAACGCCTAGAGCAAAGCAGGCAACGCTTACATATAAAGACACACATACTATCGGCACATAGTACAAATACATTTCAGATCCCATCTTTCGTACATACATATATACATACATATGTATATTGCTTAGGGGAAAGAGAAATGTTGAGCCGCCACTTTTGCATTTGGAGCAGGGTGTTTTATACTTTGTTTTATTTATGCAAAAATTATGTTTCAATTAAATGAAACACAAAGTAATTTCTACAAATAATGACATCGAATAGTCATTCACCGCTGCTGTTGCACCGTCTGTACCTAATAGTTTAACATAAGCGTACATTTAGTATGTCTGTATTTACATATGTATGTTTCAGTCCCCGCCGGAAGTATTTATGAAGAAATCTCTATCCGTGAGCAAATCCACTTATTGGTATAAGTATATAACTCTTATTTGGCAATAAAATTAAATTTCAAATTTTAGGTTAGGTTGGTTCCAACTAAATTTGGCAGATGTTTAGAAAATAATTGGCATTAATCTCGACACCCAGCCCAGTCGTGCAAATACGCACGAAACCTTTTTTACAAAATTGTATTAAATTAGCACAACTTTCATAATAAGCCCCAATTCCATTTAAACATTCCTCCCTGTAAAAGTATAATCAAAGAAGACTCCCCATAATGCAAATTAATTACACCGCGTTACACACATTCTGTCCTATGAACCAAATATACTTTTTCGGAAAGGGGATAAAAAATAAAAATACACATGTATCGGCGATTTTCATGTACACGTCACAATTTTTTTTTTTTTGTATTTTATAACCTTAAACGAGCAGTTCTTGTATGCATCAGGATTAGCTTAACGGATTTGAATGAAATTGGGCACACAGATAGTGTATCACATTTCTAGACTTTTCACCTAGGTATTGCCACTGACAATGTTCCACAGGGTTGCCATCTGTTTGAAATTTAAAAAAAAATTGCATGAGATATGCCGATGTGGGTATCGAAAGAAAGGTATTTCACTCCGCATTACAATAGAGATATAAAACCTCGAATTTTTTTATTAATTTTATTAAATTAAACATTAGCGTAGCGAATTTTGTTGCGGCGAAAGTGTTGGTACCCCTTAGTTTGAGTAAAAGTTAGGCAAAAGTAGCACAGTTCACTGCAGTGCTCGCTACGTGGTAGCCAAATTGTTGGTACAGAGTACTTTATTGTTGACCTTCCATCAGTAAACCTGCATAAATTTCTATAGCAATAGTCGCACACGACTTCCGGAGTAGACCACAAGTAAGGAACATAAGCAGTCTTGAATATTTTCTGAAACGAATTAACCACTGTTTTCGTAATATTTTTAAAACTTTTACTTGGTGCGAATAAGCCACAAATGTAACAAAAGTTATTTCGAGTCGGGCACTGCATTTTTCGTAAGATGAAATATACAGAAAGACGTTTTCGCGCAACAGAACTTAAAGCAATTGTCAAAGTATACGTCTCCTAGTAGCGCAACTGTCAGATTATCGGAACTTCCGGAACTGTAACAAACACACAAACGGCACAGAGTGTGTTGTATGAAATAATAAATTAAAGGTTAATAAGTTGTTTAAAAATTTGGAGTCCCTTCAAGTTATCCGAAAATTTAGAAAAAAAATTTTTTTTTTAGAAAAAAAAAAATTTAAGAAAATCTGAGAATTGATAAATTTTTTTTTTTTTAATTTTACATAATAAAAACATTTCCACGAGTCTGCCTGCAGCAATTCAGCGCAATTGGATCACGGAAAAAGGGTTAAAAATTGATCCAAAGTTTTTCACACAGGCGGACTACGAGCTCTATATTTTGTACATAAAAAAAAAATTCTCACGTGTACATGAAAATCGCCGATACACGTGTATTTTTATTTTTTCTCCACTTTCCGAAAAAATATATTTGGTTCATAGGACAGAAAAAAAGTTCGTTTTTGTAACGCAGTGTTATAGACTAAACCATATGTTTAAAAAAAATATTTTTCTACTATTAAGTATATATGTAGTACACATAGTTTTTACTATTGTGGTCATTATAACCATTTCTCAAAGATCTAATTTAATTTAACTAATAAATAACTTTTTATCTGAAATAACAGAAAAAGTTGTGACTAGTTAACTAGATTGATTGCCTTCTACTTCTTACCGCTTAAGTGATTTCTTACAAGTTCTCATGATAACTGGCAACAATCCGAAGCATGAAATTAAGCCAATGTTTTCAATTCATATAACTCATCGAATATATATTTAAAGCTTGAGCGGACTTGAAGTAGTCAGCGGATCTGGATTGTTATTTGCTGCTTGTTGCACCAAGCCCATGCCGTTGTAAAGTTCATCGAGAAAGCTCATTGACGTTAGCATCAATTTCCTACTTAGCACTTGTTGTCCAATCCAATTGTTATGCAATCCATACAATTCGTTGGCATAATATGAGGAAGTTGTGCCCGTGAGTACAAAGTGCGTGGATTCTTTGTATACACGAAGTTGTACCAAAGATCAAAAATGTTCCATTTTTTAGCACCGGTCGTAAAGTTCATTTATTTTCGTATCATACAGAACAAGCTATTACTGTACAAAGCCATGATTAAACCAATCATATAGCCTCATTGGCTACAGGTGTGGGCAACGGCAAAAAAGTCTCATATAGTAAAAATTCAACGACAACAATCGAAGATTCTTCGAATTTTGACCATGTCTGACAGGTACACGAAAAATTATGACATCCACAGCTCTTTTAATATAGCAACATTAGACGAAGAGACCAAAAAAATAGCAAGAAGACATTTTGAAAAAATACAGGAACACAATAATGCAGAAATCAACAAACTTCTGGAAAGGGGGAAAAACACTGAAAGACGCGATGTATGTAAATCCTGGCCAAATTGTTAAACAACGTACTTAATGTCAATGGACAGATGTATAAAATAAAGGGGAACAAAAAACAAAAAAAAAAAAAAAATCTGAAAACATTAGGAGCGAGTTTTTTTAGGATATAAAATAACAAATAATGACAAACTCTGCCGAAATGCGTGATTTTATTGAGTTTTATAAATATTTGCCGGAACTATGGAATTGTAAAAACTAAAACTAAAAACTACTAACTATAACGCAATTATATCCAATGCCTTCTTTACTCAAAGTCACTTGGTTTGAAAGCTAAGTTATTCAATGAGATTGTATGTATGTATTATATATAAAATTGTTTGGTTTGCGGACGAGATGGCCAACTTGATTACCAACCAAGTTGTATCCAACTTGCTTGTATGGCTTGGATTATACTGTGCGTCGGTACATTGCTTCTGTTGCATTAAATTGTCGCTTTTTTATCCCCGAAAATTGATGAGGTTTTCGATTGACAAGGGTGGTTTGGAGTGGCACATTGGTCAAGCTACACACTTTCTTCGTATATACCATAGTATGCATATACGTGGGTGCTGTGTTATGCTAATGAACAGCATGAAAACATCTGCTATCCCGAGTAAATAATTATGGCGGCATATCTTGTCAGAGTCAGAAGCGAAAACATACAATTTTCGGTAATAGCCGAGTAAGAACTTATGTATGTATGCTTATGCCAATCAGAGCTTTTAACGATTCGAAATCGTTGACTAACAACAATAACAAACAAATTTTCAAATCTGCCAAAACAAGAGCTTCCAAAACAAATCAGAAACTATATTTTTTTAGATGGCACTCGTTTTATTGTATTCACCTCTTTTTCAAAAGACAGCAGTTAAAATTTCAAGATATTCTATTCATTGGAGAGTTATTGTGCTAAGAATGGATCAAAAAGAAAGTATTGGGGCACTCCGCTCCATCATAAACAACAATAAATAATGATTTGCCAGATTTGTCTCCCAGCGACTACTGGCTACACGTCGGTAAGAAATTTCGCTCGAATGGAAAGATTATCGCTAAAACTCAGGCCTATTTTGAGGAAAAAGATAAATCGTTCTACAAAAGTGGTTTTGAAATGTTAGAGCGGCCCTGAAATGGTTGCGTTGATCTTAATGAAAATTACGATGATGAATAAAGCTAAATTTGACAAAAAAAGAAGTGGTTTCCTTGTTTGACAACGGACTTTCCAACCCATGCGTTACATGGGTGAAATGGCTGAAGTGCCGGTCTGGCACTCCTCAAGTAGCACTAAAGCCCCGATTTGATACCATTATGAGACCTCCAACAGGCAGAGGTCTACAGCCAGCCAGAGCTGTTGATATAATGAAGGAGATTGATTGGACTTAGGTTGGCGCACTGCCTCAGGTTGTCGAAGAGAGGAGCGCCCAGTGACCTCAATCGTCTAGCTGCCAGGCCCGGACATTTACAGAGAAAATGCTCTTTAGTCTCTTTCCCTGAAAGGTCGCCACAACTTCTGCAAGGGGGGTTAAATGGTAACCCTAGCTTTTCCGCGTGTATGCCGATCATCTAGTGACTGGTAAACACAGCTACAAGTTTGGAAATTGAATAGCGAGGAGTCCACAGGGGTTTTTGAAATAGCACATGAAGAAATGGAACTCCATCTTTTCTGCGCTTTCCTGAGAAATAATTTGTACAGTTTCCCTTTAACAACTGTCAGGGGGATGCCGATAACCGGGTAGGAGGTCTCTGAGGTCAATTCAGTCTCCTTTCTGGCAAGCTCATCAGAAATTTCATTTCCCTCTAGCTCCTATGCCCTGGAACCCAGATCAAAGAAATGTTACCTGCACACCCAAGAGATTTGATATCCTCCTTACAAGAGTTAACTAATTTCGTGTTGCACCATGGCGTCGTCAGTGCCTTAATCACAGCTTGACTATCGGAGAAAATGTTAATATCTTCCTCGCTTCCGCGTTCCCTAAGCATTTTTCATGCCTGCAGGATCGCAAAGACTTCTGCTTGAAAAACACTAGCTGTGTTCGGCAGTTTAAAGGAGATATATAAATTGGCTGATTTGGAGAAAACCCCTGGTCTGACTCCCGATTCCATCTTAGAATCGTCAGCGAGGACAGAAGTGCAAACTTCGGTGCACATTACCCCACGATCCAATCCTGCCTATCTGAAAAGATTGCCCTAGCACGACCCTCAAACTCTAGTTTGCGGATAGAGAGATCTGTTCGTAGTTCGGAGAAAAACGGAGTTAACTGCCCGAAAATGCCACCATGTCCCTTGAGAGATTTCCGCCAGAGGCCAATCTCCTTTAACCTGATTGCACTTTGAGCTGCGGTGGACATGACGAAAAAGTCGATGGAAAGTAAGTGCAAAAGGACATTCAGGGCAGCACTGGGATAAGTTTTACCTGCTCCGGTAATTCCAATGCATGCAGTCCTTTGCATTCTCCCCAGTCTAGTGTTATTATAGGCCTTCCGAAGAGCTTCCCATCAAACTAGGCACCCATGCGTTAAAATTCGCAAAACCACTGCGTTGTACATCCACAGCAAGACCTGCGGCTTGAGTCCCCATTTTTTACCGAGCATAGATTTGCTGGAGTAGAAGGCTATACTGGCCTTCTTTACCCGATTTTCAATGTGTAGCTTCCAGAGGAGTTCGGAATCAAATATCACTCAAAGATACCTAACTTCCGATGAGAGCGGGAGAACGTGGTTGTATAATTTGGGAAGTCGAAAGGGTGGAGGTTTATATTTTCTGGTAAATAGCACCAGCTCCGTTTTGTCAGAGTTGGCTCGAAGACCGCAGATCACCCATTAGGGTGACTGACATAAAAATTGCAGTTTTTCCAATGGAAATATAAAAACTATTATACTCTAAAACCTACGCGAAAATATTTCGTATAAATATTAAGACTTTTGAGAGCTGAACCGACCGATTTGAAAGCACCTCCGAGGCTCGAGTTGTTTTATAAATAACGTCAGTTTTTTTAAATATTTTTTCGAAACAATCACCTCAGACCAAGAACCGTAATCATTATGAGCTTTGCCAAAAACGGGATACCTGTAAAAATTCGAAAAAAAAATTTTTTTTCCATAAAATGTTAATATAATCCTGGATATAATTAAGGATATGACAACAAATTTTTAGAACGTAAATTTAAGTATTTCTTATACTATATAATTGGCGCGTACACCGTTTTTGGGTGTTTGGCCGAGCTCCTCCTCCTATTTGTGGTGTGCGTCTTGATGTTGTTCCACAAATGAAGGGGCCTACAGTTTTAAGCCGACTCCGAACGGCAGATATATTTATGAGGAGCTTTATCATGGCAGAAATATACTCGGAGATTTTTGCCATTGCCTGCCGAGGGGCGACCGCTATTAGAAAAATGTTTTTCTTATTTTTGGTGTTTCACCGAGATTCGAACCGACGTTCTCTCTGTGAATTGCGAATGGTAGTCACTAGGGCGGATCGATTTAAAAATCGCTCATTGCTCTGTGAAAATCGTATTCTAGGGATCAAAATAAGAAACATTGCCGAAGGAACCATACCTCTAAAATGAATTGTGATGTCCCCCAATTTTCTTGCGATTTTACTACTGCTATTACTTCGGCTAAAATATTGTGAAACATCTTGACCTTTCGAATTTGTATTTCTAATTCCCAAGTAACTGTCACGTTCTCATCTGAAACAGTACAAAAATAACGAATTGTGCGAAATATAGTTTAGATTCCTTATATCAGATTTATTGTTTATGTACTAGATATCATTTATGACCTGGGATTGAATTGGTGTTGCAGGAGCTAACATAATAATAGCAGCTTTTCGGGCCTTTCCATCTTAACTAATTTATCTGAACCCTTGGAAAATATGTGGTACCAACTTATAAAAGGATAAAATGTATGCAAATGGGAAAAATGTATGGTGCTTGTACCTGACCTGAATCGGTTTTGTATTTAAAGCCGTAATTTACTTACATATGTATTACATTCCAATATTTACCATATATTATGAAAAATATTTATCAATTTTTCATACTACGGAAAGTCGGTTTTTTCTTTATCATTTCAAATAGAAATAAGCATAACTATTGACTTTCTAATAATGTAATCTAAATGAGTGCCTCCACCAAAACTCTTTGAACGTGCCATGCATTATGATTTCCTCAATCATTCGGTGCTAAATGCTCCCTTCTGTCCTTTGACCACACACATAAAAGATAAATATGCGCATGCCGGACACACATACAAATGAATTATATAAGTATGTTTGATTGTAAGTATGCATGTAGTTATATACCATAAACATATATGAATGAACCTCTCCTCGAGACACCACTGGCAACAAAGCTGCTACACCCAATAGGTCAGATTGGCCCGCTGTTTCTCTAATTTCCGCACTAAACGCCAATCTATGAAATGCTCTATTTGGAATTTTCGAAGTTCCTTTATTGCGAATATTAACAATTCCAACAAACACTTCGACATGTCCCTTCCAGCCATAACGGTACATATTTGCCAATTTTTGCTAGTCGTTTAAGCCTCCGTTGGCGACAATGCTGCCATCCCTATCCGCCCCCTGGCACCCAAATCACATCTTGAAAACAAAAATGTGCATGTATCGATGTCAACGCGATGTGACTGGACGTGATAAATACCCAAATTTATACACTAACAGCAATGGATATACGTACATTAGGGATGTTCTACTAATGAGAAACTACCTTGAGAGTACATCCATAAATATAATAGCATATCCATAAATCGCCCAAACATACAGAATACGGTATTGGAAAATCTTCGAGTGACTGAAAGATATAGCAATATTTTGAACGAAGTATTGGGTTTCAGAAAGCTGTCTGCACAATGGAACAAAACACATTAAAATGCGACATTCTCAGCAACATTTAACGCGTTTTCGAAAGGATAAAGCGTTTTCAGGGAGACTATACTGAATAATAAAGTATATTTAAATCCACAATCTTCTGATTTTCTTATCCTACCACAAAACTTTAATTGTCTTAAAATTCGCCTTAGCCGGCATAAAACATCAAATGAGCAAAGGGTTTTTCTAATAGCGGTCGCGCGAGTGTATTATTGCCATAGAAAGACTCCTCATAAAAAACAGCTGCCTTTCGGAGGCAGTATAAAATTGTAACCTACTCCATTTGTAGGAAAACATTAAGACGCGTACCAGAAATTGGAGGAGGAGCTCAGCCAAAAACACCTAATTATATATGCCTATAATTGCGATTATTTTGAAAATTCATATCGACATAAAAACATTTTTTATTGGTGCATTTACACACATCGACAGTGCTCATTCACAGTTATTTCATAGCTTGATTTTATAAATGTATCAAAAGTCGAATCAAGAACCTACTGTACGTCACTCACAAGAACAACAGAAACAACGGTCATCTCATAATATTAATTGCTATTCAAATTTGATTTCTAGCAACAATTCGATTTTTGATCGAACCACGAGGCTGAGAAATAAGGGCAACCCTAGTTTTCCCCACACTTCTTTATTAAATTACTTGCATATACATGCATACTTGTATAGTAGTGTATGTATATAACAGCCGAGATATTGGCGGCGTATGTGTATTACAACTTATTATCATAATCCGTTTAGATTTTCTTGCCTGAATTAATTAAATTTAATTAAAGATGCTTTGCAACATTTCAGGGAAACGTGCTCAGAGCATTTTTTCTTTTGCGAGAGCTAGTCATATATGAACGAGTATATCAACCCCATTCGATTTATTCTTAATCCAAACATAGCGAAATTAATTCAGCGGAACGTGTCAACATTTTAAGTACAAAATATTCATTTGTGAGGTTACCCAAATCAAATTCATAAATGCAATAATTTTCATATGACATGGGTTTGTGCCTTTCATCCTCCAGGAATATCATGAACATATACATATCTACTTATGTATATATGTAATACTCGTACATAGTTTAAAGAAAAAATGAAACGATAACGCCCAAGGCACAACTGGTATTTCATTGGATTGTTTAAAGACTAAATAAAAGTTAAAATAAAGTTATATGTGAACTTAATGCGCTTATTAAGAAAATTTCGCGGCGATAATATATAAGAGACGTGCGTGAATCAAGCGCTTAAAAACAAACAAATCAATTACTTTTCTTGTCTAGCTGTAAATGTAAAATTTTTATTTAGACCGAGTATTAAAGCCAACTACTATACTTCACTCATAATATCGTAGAAATCGATTTTTTTTAATTTGCTTCACGGTAGATTCTTTCTAAATACAGTTTGTTGCATTCAATCTTCAATACTTTTAACAAAGACACTTTTCTGATATTTTTGCAACCAACTTTCGTAATAATTAATGTGTAAGATTTGGATATGTTATGATAAACCTGATTATTAATAATTTGTAAGGTTTTGATGTCAAGGACTTTTGGTTTCGTTATAAGCTGCTGCATATTGCTCTTATTATGTAAAAAATACTAGCGCTGCAACCTAATGAAATATTTTGTGCATACCTACTTGTAAAAATTCTCCCGTCTTCTTAGTAGCTCTGCAGTAGCCGTAGTTTTTTTTGTTTTTTGTTTTTTTTTTTTTTTTTTTGGCGGCGTTTTTTTTTTTTTTGTTTTTTTTTTGGCGGCGAGGTTGGGTTAAAAATGCCTTCGCACCATATAGTAACCGTCGCTACTACGTTTGTGGTGATTCCACTAAAAATATCCCTCCTCTTCTCTTGGAGTTTTCCCTCCACCCCGGGACTGCTTCCGCATTGCTTCGAGGTAGAGAGCCAAGACGGCGTCCTAATAAGGACACTTACTTACTCACCCTGCGTCCAGAGTCGCTTGTTTTGAGAAACCTATGCTCAATGCTCTTCAGCATAACTTTCCATTTCGCGCTTCTTTTTTCGAATTATATCCTCTACAAAATTTGTGACGGCATTTCATTTTTCTTCGTCTATCATCATTTTGTCGGTTATTCTCTTGAGGTGTAAATACACCAATAGCTCGTTGCAGACCTGTTGTCTCTACGTTCCACTTCTCGCATTTAAAGAAGGTGTGCTCCGCATCATCATACTTAGTATCTCCATATCTGCAGTTTGGTTGGCTCACTTTACCCATTCGCCACAAATACTTGCGAAAGGACCCATGTCCGGACAAAAACTGTGTGAGGTAATAGTTAACCTCACCGTGCTTTCTTTCTACCCACTTTTTTAGATCGGGTATTAGTCTCGCTGTCCATCTACCATACCGCTCAGAGTTCCATCTTGCCTGTCAAAGTGTGAGCGTTTGAACTCTAATATCGGAGAAACGTAGTACTGGGATTCCTGTGTTTTTTGCCTCCCATCTCCGTTTGCGCTCTTGTGCTAGAATATCTATGGGCATGGTTCCGCTGATAACTAACACCGCTGCTTCAGATACTGTTCTGTATGATGAAGCCACTCTGAGAGCGCAAGTGCGTTGCACAGATTGCAAAGTTTTCCGCCGGCATTGCACCCTTAGCGAATCTGCCGTAGTTGGACTCCACCTTTTCCATGATCGTCCCAATTGATTTGATAGAGTTTTACAGTTTTCCAGAAACGGCGATTTCTTTTATGTAAGCATAGAACATCCGATTCGATAAATTTCCTGGCCCTATTTGCCCCTCTACGAAGTCTTTCATGGAAACAGATTTCGATAACAGAACCTTGTAAAATGGTTGGGTAAGTGCACGTTAGCAGGCTTTTCGGGAATCTTGGAACCAACACTCTGACTCCAGTATTCCCATCTTCCAGCCGTGGTAAATAAGTATGTAAAATTTGAAATCTTTCGCCTAGAAATGATACGAGGGTTATCGCTTCATATTGGTTTATTTCAAGAAGCATGACATTGTGGAGCCCATATTTCTTCAGAGACGAGACCTGTGCCAATGTAACAGTGAATGGCGAGCACTAACGCACCATGATAAACGCCTTTTTGATGCCGAAAATTTAAATCCGTGAACTCCACAACTTTTGGTTCCAACAAGATGACTCTATTTGCTATACAGGCCGTGAAACAATGGATTTACTG
Organism: Anastrepha ludens; assembly: GCF_028408465.1. Lineage (NCBI taxonomy): Eukaryota > Metazoa > Arthropoda > Insecta > Diptera > Tephritidae > Anastrepha > Anastrepha ludens. The sequence continues at coordinate 77,760,050 of NC_071498.1, forward strand.
CGTCGTCGTTTCGGTGAGCAATTTATCTCTCGTCTCGGATCAGTGGATTGGCCACCAAGATTGTGTGACCTTTGGACTTTTATTTGTGGAAGTGTGGGTTAACACCCGACTAGAATTACAGTGAGGCATGCCGAAGAATCAGCAGGCCTTACTGAGGCACGCCTCACTATTGCCCTATCAGGTCCACGTTAGGCAAGGCAAAGATTGGCATGCCAGAACAATACCAAATTTGGTTGTGGTCACGAAAATCTGTGGCAGTGTCTCACTTAGGCATAAATTGGAATCCCTAACTGATTTGTAGAAGGGCATCCGGAGTATTACCGAAGTTCGGTTTTTCGAACCTGCGCCTAGTGAGGCAGATGTGTGACGATACCTTTCGGAACTTGGGTCTAGTTTGGCTGCCTTATGAGACGCAAATTTGGAATGCGGTCTGCCTTATTTGCGCCTAATCACCGCCTTACCAAAATTCCTAGTCGAGAAGTTGAAATGCTTTGTTATTCATAAGATACCGACCGCAGTACTTCAGCGAGTCATTCAAAATTAGTGTTTATGGCTGGCCGAATTATAGTGCATTTGCGCCCAACATTTGAAAGGCACTATCTTTAAAAACTAAAAATCATGAATGGTTCTACACAAAAATAACAAAGATTGCCCAATCAATTTGAATGTTCGTTGTTTTATTACAATTTAAAATCTGATACCTCTAGATTGATCACGCTTTATATAATTAAAAAAAACTTAAGAATTTTCAGATATTTTATACCCTATATAAAATTAAATATGATCAGAATGGGTTAAACATTTTATAAAAGGCTTTGTTCACAATGATTTCTTGAAATCGATCATCATTTGCAATTAAAATAAAAGAATGATTTAATTAATAAAATAATTCCCTTATTTCGTGTTTACTATTTCTTCCCTAATAAGTATGCACGTTTAGTTAGAGCAACGAATTTAAATACAATTATTTCTAGAAAAGCATGGCTCAATAAAATATTTTCTTTAAAGAAAATTGAATGTGGGAAGTTGTATGTTTCCCATAATGTCTAATCTAATGGTGTAAGGTTTTAATTATTAGTTGTTTATAATATAATATTTATTAAAGTTTCCGTATCTATTACATATCTTGCGAATTATATAAAATCACAAATTCAGCCTTGAGGAAATTCCAAAATGAATACTCATTTTCACTGTTAAACAAATTTCAACCATTTGTTTAACTTTTCTTTAATATCAAGCTTTGAAACTTTCTTCTAATCTCATAAAAAATATTCCAAAACAGTCAACTGAAACCAATCTTCCTTTAGGAAAACTGCGAGACATCAGCAGTGACATGTGCACAATAACATCTACGCCCCATTCCCTTCAATTCAGTACTCCATTTGATTTAATAAAATCGCACCCAGGGGACTAATTTACGCACTACGCGGTCGATAGCCGGTGAAATTAGCTTTTACCGGCCTGCCAATGTGTAAGTCACCAATTTGTTTGTCAACTACGATTTCCATTTAACTGAGTGTATGCTTGTCTAATTGACTCTGGTGTATCTGAATATATCCGAAGAATACAGAATAGCGCAATTGTAAAAAAATTTCGCTGCTGCCAATGCAAACTCATACAAACTTTCTTTTATATTACTTGCATATGTATGCATGTATCGGAACAAGAAAAAATAATCTTCTTTCCTACGGAGTAATCAATAATATACTTACATAAGAATATGGACCTTTCATCTTCCGCAGCTTTTGGTAAAATTTAAGGCATTTTTCTAAACAAACAAAAAATTGTGTCGAATAGCAACTTACGTTCATATGTATAAACATATTTTTCAACTTTTCTTAAATTCTCCACATTGCCATGCAGAAATCTTTACTACGAATATTAGATTCCCCTGCCCTTATTTCTGTCACCTTTACGAGCATCATCCCTTACTCTCAGAGGGTGGAAACGAATTACACGCACAACAACACAATTGAAATGGTAACGCGGTGATTTTCGTATCGTATACGTACGAATCTGCCGTTTCAGAAATGGCTTGTTTTGACTCATGCATATAAAATATCTACTTGTACTTATATATAAAGTGTGTGCAGACATACAAGAAATTCGTTGTGTATAAATGCCATTTTGGATTTGTTATAATGCCAGCTTATTTGATGGCAGTTTATTTCTTGTAAGTTACTGCTTGAAAATAAAATTCTAATTGTCAGCTACTAAAAATAATAGTTTCCTTCCTTTTCGGGAGTTTTATTTACTACAGGTAAGTCTATATAAATTAAAGTCAATGTCGATTTTTCGACGCAAGTGTTTCCGTAAAATAATCTCTCCATCCAATTACTTATATTGAGGGTTGCATAATCCAACTGCGCAAATCTCCATAGCAGCTTGAGAAAAAATATGCCAATGCATCCCAAAAGGCGGCTATTAGTAAAGCGAATTTTATAAATGCCGCGGTTGCTCGCAATAAAATAATAAAAACCCCACGATTCAATAATTTCAAAGGAGAGTTTGGCGATTTTCCATCGCTATTCGAAAGAGGTCTTGCACTGTTTCGAGAATTCAAATCTTAAAATGGACTCGTACCAACACACCAGTAGTCAAGGATAGAGATGATGAACTTCTCACGCTGAAACGAAGTCGAAGAAGCAAATGGAAATGTATTTTGAGGGCCCACGAAAATCGTATGGCTTGGAAGGCATCAACAAATTGTAGAAATGTTGAACGAAGTATAGCGAGTTGCCAAATTTCTGTTTTTTTTTTTTGGTGGGTGAGGTAGGGTTCAAAATGCCTTCGCACTTACAGCGACCATCGTCTACTGCGTCGTGTGGTGTGGCCACTAAAACAGTCCCTCCTCCTCTCCTGGGGAGACTCCCCTCCCGGAACTGCTTTGTGCATTACTTCGGGAGGGTCCAGAACGGCGTCCATGAAAAGGACCAATTCTATTCACCCACGTCTGGGTCCACCATATTTGTAGCCAGCATTCATGCTATAGGCTCGTCTTCTTGTGTCTCTATCTGCGGGGCTTCATGTTGTCGGCTTATCTTTTAGTCAGGTATATTAGCATGTCGGTTGGGCATCTCTGTCCATGTCAAGTTTTTTGGCACGTAGGACTCGCTCTATATACGTGCGAATAATTTGCCAATTTTCTGCGCTTTCTATCATTTTATCAGTGATGTTGTCAGCTCTTAAGGGGCCTAGTCTGCCTTCAAGAGCTTTGCGATCTAGTTTCCATCTCTCACATTTGAAGAGAGTGTGATCTGCGTCGTCAATAAGTGCATCTCCGTAGATGCATTTAGTGGTTTCTGACTTGCCTATTTTGTTTTACCTTGTATCCATGTCCAGATAGCTTCAGTGCAGTATAATAGCTTACCTCGCCGAACTGTCTGTTATACCATTTGTCTAGATTTGCCAAATAAAACGTTTTTCTGCCGCAATCTAATTTAAATTTTCAAGAACTTATTGACCGAGTCTAGGATTTACATAATCTACCTGTAAAAACTTATCGGGTGCTTAACTGGCCTTCTTTCAAGATTTATGGCATGCAATTCAATATTTTCCTGCAACATAAAGGTCTACCACCTGACTCTGGTATTCATTAGAGGAGAGAAAACTTTTTTCATCACTTGATAGGTATGGACTTATTTGCTTAGCCATGACACTTATAACACTGATGGCACAAGTTTTATTGCACTTACCTCCTTTTCAGTTAGTACTAACCTTAAAAACGCAGCTGTTAAAATTTCATGATATTCAATTCGTTAGTTCATCAGTTATTGTGCTAAGAATGGCGCTACTTTTGTTATTTTCAAAAAGAATTACGTGTTTTAATTTTGCCCTACTCCTTAATAAGAGAAAATGCCATTCAAGCAAAGCAATGGCTTGAAAACTGTTATGCTCCATCAGAAACAACAATAAAATGATTTGCCGACCTCAATGGTGTAGAGACACCATTGATGAACAACGCAGTGGACGTCCAAATGAGGCGGCAAAACCAGAAAACATCAAAAAGATCCACAAAATCGTTTTGAATGATCGAAAACAGAGGTTGCGTGAGTTAGCTGACATCGTAAAGATATGAAGAGAACGGGTTGGCCTTGAGAATGAGTGAATGAAGAGGTCATCGCTGAAACTGAGGTCTATTTTGAGACAAAGCATAAATCCTTCCACAAAAATGGTATTGAAATGTTATATCATAGCGTTGTTCTTGTCGGCAAATTACATTGATGAGCAAAGCTAATTTTGAAGAAAAAAAAAACGTGTTTTCTTTGCTAGGTCCGGGACTTTTCCGCCCATGTGCTATTAAAGAAAAAACATAGAAAAAATTAATTTTATTACTAATTATAAATTCCCACATTTTTATAGTTTCAACTGCCATATACCCACTGAAAGTAGTTTATTTATAAACAGGCTATCGCTAGCAGGCGACACGTTAACCAATATTGGTTAAGAATAAATTGGGACTATTTAATATTTCAGGACATTGGTAAATATTTTATGAAGTAAAAAGATCTCAAAGTTCCCTGTTGAAATGGACATATGTACATATGACAGGGTTCTGCGAATCCTTTCAGAGTTGATTTCGATGCTATTACCAGAAAATTTCAATGAAATTTACTCGAAAGTTAATTAAAAGAAGTGCGTGATATGCGCGATTATGCAAATAGTTTCAAACAGTTTCTGACAAATTTTCAGTCCCAGGTAATGAAATAAGTACACATATTACCGTTCGACCAGAAAAATGTCCATAATTTTTGTTGCTATTGCTTTCGAAACTGTGCACATTTCTTTAGACGTCTGCTCCAACTTTTCCAAGACAATCGGCTTCATTAAATACAAAACTGTCAAAGAACTGTTTGTGAAAATGTATAAATAAAAGCAATTATTGCCTGCGAGATTAGTGAATAAAATGCTCATAAGTTATTGTCTGCCTCATATCACAATACGTTGTCTTTCTCATATTTTTAAAACTATAATATATGCATACAACTTTGAATAAGAGCGCATTTTATATATACATAATAGGCCGGGTCGATTTGTGGGGAGGCAAAAAAATCGCCCATTGCTCTGTGAAAATCATATTCTAGGGATCAAAATAAGAAACTTTGCCGAAAGAACCATACCTCTAAAACGAATTCTGATGTCCCCCAATTTGGGTCGAACTTTTTAGTTTATTTTCTCATGTAAAGGCAAAAAATGGTGATATTTTGAAATGATTGTATGGGGAACCCCCCAGGGGAGTTCCAGGGGGTGTGCCACTGGCATGGGTGGATCGGCCGTCCAAAGTTAGTGGGGGTCGGTCATACATTTGGACTCGATTGGAGCACTCTAAATGGGTCAAAGTGGGATTTTTCGTTCGACCCAAGTTGGGGGACATCAGAATTCGTTTTAGAGGTGGGGTTCCTTTGGCATAGTTTCTTATTTTGATCCCTAGAATACGATTTTCACAGAGCAATGAGCGATTTTTAAATCGACCCGCCCTAATACATATGTAAGTATACCTTATATATATGTGCATATGTATATGACTTATGCTCCACACTGCAACTCTAGTAATTTATGATATGATGCATCATACTATACATTGTTGTGTGCTTTACCGAACTACTCCTTCAATCTGTGGTAAGCATCTTGATGTTATCCCACAAATGAAGCGACCTACAATTTTAGGAGAAATGCACTCGGAGACTTGTTATTACCTGGCCGCTGTTAGAAAAAAATCTCTCTATCATTTTGTTGTTTCGTACCCAAAGTGGGTTTCGATCCCGGGCTCTACAGAGTGGTAGTGACGCACAAAACCCATTCGAATACGGTGCCCACTTTGCTAAAATTAAAACATGAAATCAATTATGAACAACAAAGGAAACTTATAATTTCTAAAAAGACATATTACCTTTTGCTTCACCATATGTGACCGGTAAGAATATTAAAAAGATGAATTATCAATGCTTACAATAGCAGATTCTTAACCGTTTTCATAAATTTTTATGACCATCTTTTGTGTGCTGAATATCTGTGATGCTATGCGTCGTGTCGCTTTCTCATTACAATAACAGCAAAGAGAAGAGCCAAGACCACTTGAACAGATGTCAACGCAGACATTGGCAGCAAATTCAAACTGCCACTAACACACAATAATATTTAATAAGAAACTCATTTGGCGAAATGTATTATTGCATCTTGAAAATGTACACACATACGAGTACATCCGCATGCTTATGTAACCATCAACATCACAGCTGACGGCGAGCATGGCGGCCAGAGTACTCGTACCACAACCCGTTTTGTTTCACCCAACAATTCGTCGCCTCGTTAACTCCAACCCCCGAGTCGTTTCTCGTCTGAATGTACATTGTTTATACTTCTGACTTACATATGTACATCCGTGCATACATACACATATGTAGTATATGCGACGTGTGTGCATGAGAGTCTCGATATTTTTTTCTATGTATGTATGTATGTATATGTGCATGACGTGCATGTCAGATTAAAGGAAAGGCCATAAAATGCAATGAGAAAGGATGACACTTTTGTTCTCAATTCGTCTTTGTACCCTCCCGTTGCACAAATCGTCTCAGCGCTGTGAGCTACGACGACTGACACAACGTCTTCCTACTGCTCAAGACAACTTAAGATGATAAAACCCAAAGCCACGGTCAAAATGCAATAAATGCGAGTAATGGCTAGTATATGAAGCGCCCAACCGCGAACGTGCCAGCGCAACCAGGCCAAGCCTTCATCGTTCTACCACAGTGTGCATGCACATACAAACAAATGGATACAGTTGAGTATTAGTTTATACATATAGAATGTAGGTATATATATGCATACGTATGTATGTATTTTGTATAACTTTAAATGTTTATGTAAGTATGTATATATTATATGAAGGCAGCAAACAGATCAAGAGGTATAGCAATACTCGGCCATTGTGTTTTCATTAATCTATCGGTTAAAATACTTATGTATGACTGCCAATAATGTCTACACGGATATTTATTTAATTTGTTATTGCTTTCTCTGTGTCGGCAGCAACTTTGAAGGAATAAATATGACAAAAAAATGCTACTCCAAATACTTCGTAGAGAAATGAAGAAAGTTTTATTTTTTGTTTTGCAACTGGAAATAGCCTTTATTACTGTAAACACCAATAAAACTGTCAAATTTGACATTCGAGAGTTCCAAGTGCTTGTATGAAATTTTTACCGTAGTATCGTGTAGTTTTACAAGCACGCACAAAATCTACCATCGATATCTGCCACATTGTCCTGGGGATGTATATCTAACAGATGACAGGATCACCTTTTGTTTTTACGGAAATGGCTCAAATTTAAAGATATGTCAACGCATAGTGCAATGTGTTTACCTCATAGCTTGTAGATGGTGTGTTAGAGAAACATTAATGTTGACATTTATTATGCAAGCAGAACACTAAACAGCAGCCGAAAATAGCAATAAATGGGAGTTTGATGATTTGTGTAGCCCCACACTTTTAAATCTTCTAGACCATCTTTTGCAAGTTTTAGCGCCATGTGAGTTAGGGGACACCCTATGGAATAGAAGAGGAGGCGTACATTTAATGGTGTAAATAACTAATTTTTACAGTTTATATCAACATTTTTCAATAATGGAGAATTTCTTTGTGTAACCCAATATCTTATAGCTCCTGGTGACGCTCAAGCATGCATGCCCTGCAATTTATATGTGTGCGTGTCGGGTGGCACACGAACTTGCTTCGTGTCACATATACTTGTTGTCGGCTTTTGCATGATGAAAATCAAAAATTTTAGATCTTAGCGTCATGCTCCCCTTAAGGCGGCTATCCGCTTGCGTCCCGAAATTTTTGTTGCGGTACTACAAAAATGCTTAGACGAAGGTGTTTTTCCTACACAGTGGAAATTGCAACGACTTGTGTTGATACCAAAAGGAAAAGGAGCAGCCGATGATCCGTCCTCGTACCGGCCGATTTGCCTACTTGACACCATAGGCAAAATACTCGAGCGTATTATTTGCAATAGACTATTGCCTGTACTAGAGGGGAAGGGAGCATTGAGTACAATGCAGTTTGGCTTCCGGAACAACCGTTCGACGATTGATGCAGTTACTAGGGTTGTCAAAACGGCTATTAAGGCAATAGAAGGAAAGCGGTGGCGTTGGGCCACCAAGGAATACTGTGCTGTAACCACATTGGATGTCAAAAACGCCTTTAATTCGGCAAGCTGGTCGCACATCTTGTATGAAATTGGCATTCCGCCATATCTTCTCAAGATATTAGGGAGTTACTTCTCTGATAGAGAACTGATGTATGAGAGCAGTACTGGAACAAAAAGGTACAAAGTTACTGCTGGCGTGCAACAGGGATCGGTCCTAAGTCCTGGAATATCATGTACGACAAAGTCCTTCGCTTACCGGTATCCAGAGAGGTAAGAATAATAGGCTTTGCGGATGATATAGCGATAGTGACGGTGGCTAAGCACATACAGGAAGTGGAACAGATTACAAATGGAGCGATAAAACAAGAGAAAGATTGGCTCGAACAGGCGGGACTCAAATTGGCAAAGCAAAAAACGGAGACGGTTCTGATAACAAGTCGGAAAAAAGTCGAGCAGATAAGAATCAGAGTGGAAGAGCAAATTGTTCACGCACAACCGGCTCTGAAATACCTAGGAGTTATGATAGATTGTAGGTTAAATTTTAAGGCTCATATTGACTATGCGGTAGAGAAAACCGCTATCATACAAGCGGCACTCTCAAGGATCCTACCTAACATAGGTGGTCCTAAGTCAACTAGGAGGACATTGCTTGCAAATGTGGCCACTTCAGTCCTCCTGTATGCAGCCCCAGTTTGGGCAAATGCGGCGAAACTGAATGATAACAAAAGGAAGCTATTGTCTGTGTATAGGCTAAGTGCCCTTAGGGCATGTTGCAGCTACAGAACAATATCGGAGGACGCGGCGTTTGTCATAGCTAGCATGATACCAGCGGATATTCTCGCGAGTGAAATGAAGCGAGTCTATGACAGAGACGTTGAGAGAAGAAGAGCGGCTTGTATCACTAACAAGGTGGCAAGACCGATGGAATACCTCCAGTAAAGGGCGATGGACCTATCAACTGATTCCCGATTTGCGACCATGGCTAAATCGGAGTTTTGGAGATACAACCTACCATGTGACACAGTTCCTCTCTGGACATGGAGGTTTTAGGAAATATCTGCACAGGTTCGGGCATGAAGACAGCCCCTACTGCCCTGTGTGCATCAATGTAGAAGAAGACGTGGAACATGCCAGTTTCCACTGCCCACGCTTTATAACAGGAAGAATATCTCCAAATGCAACTGACGTAGTCGAGTTCATGTTGCAATCGGAAGAAAAGTGGGAGGAGATAGCTGCATACGCTACTGGAATTCAAAAAGAACTCAGATACATTGAGCAAATAAGACGCATTGGCCGATAGACATTGACGAAGCTATATAGCTAAGCAGAGCTGCGAAGTAATACGTTGAAGCAGTTCCGCAGGGAGAGTGGTGGAGGAGACGGTGTTCAAGGGTTTAGTACGTAGGTGTACTGTTTTGCAAGTCCAGACAGTATGAAAATTACTGACTGTGCGTGGTTCCGAATGAGGTGTACCCTTAGCAAGCAGTATGAATCGTGCATGCCGTCTAAGTTGACGGTATCTATGAAAGATTCCCCCTTCGTTAACAAAAAAAAAACCATGCATGCTTGAGCGTCACCAGGAGCTATTAGGTTACAAGTGTGCACATCGAATACTTTTAGAGCTGAAACACTTAAATGCATACTAGCTAGCGCGTTTCTGTTCACTGCACCACGCGGTGGGAGAAACCCATCTCTAACCTGACGGTACTGCTGGTATTATTCAATAATATTTTATACAGTCGTATCAGTTTTTGGATATGAGAAATTCCTTTTCTTTCTAAAAAGCGGCTTTAAAATGCACAAAGATATGGAATCGATTTTCTTTTCATAGGTACATATTTGCCAAGGCTAGACGAGGTATGTTCAAAAAAATAAAGTGAAGGTTTCAAATTTCGCGGGCTTCGTATATTCGACTCTCACCGTATGCCACTGTCAACATTTTAAGTGTTTTTGAACACTTAATTCCATTTTGTACACTAAATTTGTTGCAGAAAATCACTGAATACTCAAAACACTTGCCTTATTTATGCCTCTCACAAACAAACTAAACATCATATATTGCTAAAACCGTGAGCATATCTTCGAGACGAGTGTACCAACATGAAAACAAAATAATAGTCGAAAGTTGATCGTACGTAGCGGTTTGCTTTTACTCTTACAACGACATTTGTCAGAGATACCTTCCCTAATGGAAGGATACCAGACATTCCAGATTCATGCCCTCAAATCATAGGTTTTTGAATATTTTCCATAATCAACATCAAATGGGTGGAGGGGCTCTCAGAATTTGTTTTTCTTATCATTGGAAAGTAGTGACCATATTGTAGACCTCCTCTGACTTACTTAAGTCATGCTGCATATTTATATAAATAATATTTCAATCACTTTATCGTGTTAAGTGCAGAGGGCCAGTGTGCATCCAATCAAAGTAATTAATTATATTATCAGGCGTCGAGAGAGCGATAAGAACTGATATTTTATTCAACTTAATGATGTTTTTGAAACAAAAGCTTTTCTTTTATTTATCTACCTACATCCATCCATGCAGATATACTCCAAATACGGTCGCATGAACATATGCATACGTATTTATCAGCTTTATAAAGCTATTCCGTTATACACTCATTGACGTTCTATCTTCGCTTAATTACTTCATTCTAAGCGAAGATGCTGTTAGGTCAGTGATACATTTGGCTTGGTGGACTTGTTTGCTATATACCCATTCGTTGAATTAGTCTATATGTATGAGTATATCATTACGAGAAAAAAAGATGCTAACGCATTAACCTAGGCGCACAAGCGTTTGGCACACAATCACGGAAGCCGGTTTTGAGTTTAACACGTCAAACCTGAATTTCCTTTCGAGTACCGCGTACGCAATAAAGGACGGAAATTATATTATCTTTGCAAACCTAACTGATACAATCAATCCCAGCACTAGCCCAAAAGATGTCTGGCACAGTATTAGGCTGATTTCCGGCTCCCACAAACAAAACAAAGTTTCAGTTATAAATACAGAAAGGGGTACCATTACTGAAAGTAACGAAATTGCCAATCACTTCTCCTCAGTTTGGTCTGCATTTTCTAGCGACACCAACTTTGATCAAGAATTTATAACCGAAAAAAACATGGCTCTTAGTGGATCTGATTATCTCCCCCATTCTATTTCCAAAGAAGCTGTTCTCTTAGAAAAACCGATCACTTTTGTAGAACTTAAGGAAGCCCTACGGTCTGCTAAAGGAAAAACACCTGGACATGATAGAATATGTTACACTATATTGAAAAACGCTTCATTTGATCTAATAAGCAGACTGCTCAGGCTCTATAATAATATTTTCGTCCATGGGATATTTCCACAAAACTGGAAAAACGCCGACATTATGCCAGTTTTAAAACCTAATAAACCAAAAGCTGACGTCAATAGCTACCGACCAATTTCTCTTCTCTCTTGCCTCAGTAAAACGTTAGAAAAAATTGTTGCAAAACGCATTATGTGGTTTGCGCTAAGGAAAACACTTTTATCGCCTAATCAAGTAGCATTTAAATCTGGGCAAAGTACCTCAGATGTACTATTATATTTTGATCATTTCTTGTCAACCGCTATTTCCAGCCGAAACCATGTCACTGTACTGGGTCTCGACTTTGAAAAAGCGTTTGATAGAATCGGCATACATGTTGTATTGAAACAACTTAAAAAATGGAACATTGGCCAAAAGATATTCAACTTCGTAAAAAGCTTTTTAACAAACCGCACTTTTCGAACTAAAGTTAACTATAAATACTCTGATAGAGTACCTCTGTACAATGGAATTCCACAGGGTTCTCCCCTATCAGTGATATTTTTTATTATTGCTTTTGATGAAATAAGTAACATTATTGAAAAATACGACGTCAAACACTCTATTTATGCTGATGATGTGTTAATATTTTCAAAGAGAAACAACTTAAACGAAATAATAGGTCTATTTATAAGTTCGTGCGGTTTTACAACAGATGGCGTAACTTGATTATTATTCCATCGATCCACATTTCCAAACATTCATTGGAGAGCTACTGTCGTAAGGCACAAACGTCAGTATAAGTTTTTTATTTGAAGCGTAAACAACAATATTTTTACCACACTTGAAAATGTCGAATTTCGTGCCAAATAATGTGTTTTTGCGGGGAATTCTTCTTCATTATTTTAATATGAAGAAAAAAGCAGCCGAAAGTCATCGTATCTTGGTGGAAGTTTATGGTGAGCATGCTCTATCTGAGCGAACGTGCCAGAAGTGGTTTGCACGCTTTAAAAGTGGTGATTTTGGCTTGGAAGACGAAGAACGCGAGGGTGCGCCGCCAAAGTTCATGGATACCGAATTGGAGGAATTGCTCGATCAAGATCCGGCTCAAACGCAAGAAGAGGTTGCAAAAACTTTGGGAGTTGATCAATCAACCATTTCCAAACGTTTAAAAGCCATGGGAATGATCCGAAAGGTAGGCCATTGGGTGCCGTATGAATTGAAGCCAAGAGACGTTGAACGCCGTTTTATGGCATGCGAACAACTGCTTCAACGGCACAAAAGAAAGGGTTTTTTGCATCGAATTGTGACTGGCGATGAAAAGTGGGTCCATTACGACAATCCAAAACGTCGGGCAACGTATGGATACCCTGGCCATGCTTCAACATCGACGTCGGCGCAGAATATTCATGGCCTGAAGGTTATGCTGTGTATCTGGTGGGACCAGCTGGGTGTTGTGTATTATGAGCTACTGAAACCGAATGAAACGATTACGGGGGATGTCTACCGACGACAATTGATGCGTTTGAGCCGAGCACTGCGAGAAAAACGGCCGCAATACGCCGATAGACACGACAAAGTTATTTTGCAACATGACAATGCTCGGCCACATGTTGCACAAGTGGTCAAAACATACTTAGAAACGCTCAAATGGGATGTCCTACCCCACCCGCCATATAGTCCAGACCTTGCGCCATCCGATTACTATCTCTTCCGATCGATGCAACATGGCCTGGCTGACCAGCACTTCTGTAATTACGATGAAGTCAAAAAATGGATCGATTCGTGGATTGCGGCAAAACCGACCGAATTTTTCACAAAGGGAATCCGTGAATTGCCAGAAAGATGGGAAAAAGTAGTAGTAAGCGATGGACAATATTTTGAATATTAAATTTGTAACCATTTTACGTCAATAAAGTTTCAAATTTCGAAAAAAAACCGCACGAACTTATTCATAGTCCTATTACATAACATATTCCATAATTTACTAGATGATATATCTCTCTGGACACTTACTTCTGGAGCTAGCCTATCATATAATAAGTGCAAAACTCTGCATATATGTAAGAAAAAACCCTATTGTAATTTTAGCTTGACCTATAATAATCAGACAATAGAAAATGTTACTAACCTGAAAATATTAGGCATAATTTTTGATAAAAATCTTAGCTTTAAGGAACATTGTAAATACCTTAAATTTAAACTTAATAAGAGATTAAATCTCATTAAATACTTCGCTTCAAAATATAGTAATGTTACCCAAAATTCTTTAATAGATCTAACAAAATCATTAATAATATCTTGCATCGATTACGGTCTACCAATATATGGACAGTGTTCAAAAGGTACCCTCGCGAACATATCAGCAATTTACCATTCAGCCGTTCGTAAAAGTCTTCGAGCTTTTCCAACCTCCCCGACAAAAAATATTTTAGCCGAAGCTGGACTCCCCGAAATGAGTGATAGAGTAAGGTATAATACACTTCGTTTAATTCCAAGGATATATTGTTCCAGTAACCCAATTATAAACAATGACCTGAAAAATGTCATCAGAAGAACCACAAAATTGAAGCGTGAATCAGCTATATACAGAGCGGTGGATGAAACCGCGAAATTCGACTTTTCCCTAAAGCCCATGTTAACTTTTCAATCGAGATTCCCACCCTGGGAACTTCCTCCATCCATTTTCATCACTAGCCTACTGATGTATCCAAAACAAAACACCTCTAAATATGTTTATCAAATGCTATTCTTTCAAATCAAGAACTATTGGGATGCCAAAGGCTGGAAATTTATATACACTGACGGCTCTAAAGAAACCGACTCAACTGCATTTGCTGTGGTATCTGATAAGGGAAGCATACTTAGGACTGGTCTTCTATTCCCACACAATTCGATATTTACTACCGAGGCGATTGCTATAAACTTCGCCATTGACTACGCCTCCTCAACTAAAGGAAAATATATAATCTGTACAGACAGTAAATCTGCCATTGTAGCTCTGTCGAGCGCAAACAGCAGAGAACCTTTAATTGACAATATTCGAAATAAATTGTCCCAGCAAAAGGCAAAAATAAAAGTTATGTGGATCCCTGGACATAGCGGAATTCTTGGCAACGAAAACGCTGATAAAGCAGCGAAAAATGTCAGCAATATCCCTACATTCTGTATCGAAACCTTCGTTAAATCCGACATTCTCAGGATAATCGATAGTATCTATCACTCAACCGTAAGGGAGAAATGGCTTACATACCAACACAGCTACAAATCCATAAATCCAGAACGACAAAAAGCAATTATTCCAACTGGAGCGACACTGCAGCAGACAAAAATCTTTACTCGACTCCGGCTAGGACACACAAATATTACTCACCAACACCTTCTAAAAGGAATGCCTGCCCCGATTTGCTCAGCATGTAACTGTCCACTGTCCATTATTCATATAATAGACTACTGCACCAAGTATAACAATGGCAGAAACAATATCTTTAACGACAGCAAACCTTCCGAGTTACTGAAAGAGATTTCTCTAGAAAATATGTCGAAAATTTATAATTTTATATATCAAATTGGACTAGTTTATCTTTTATAATTTTGTTTATTAATTCCCTACACATAATAATTTTTATTCTAATATTTTTTTTTTATAAATAAGTAAAAAATCTATTAGTATTATTTCAGGCCGATAGTCCTAGTTACTAGTGCCTTTCGTAATGTAATATAGTTATTTATAATTATATTTCTAAGAAATAAATAAATAAAAATAAAAAATATATTATCTTATAAAATATTACCGTTTTACTACTACAATCCTAGAGATTTTGAAAAACTAAAATTTTATTTAAATAATGGCGAGCATATCTTTGGAATGGCTTGTGAAAGCTAAACATTTAATGATATTTTTTGCGACCTTTATTTGTTAGGAAGCGTGATTATTTCCCAATGTATGCCATGTATATTTCTTAATGGAAGAAAATACTACTTAAAAGTTTCCCACTTGTTCACATATAGTATTTACACAAGGTGGTGCAAAATTAATCATCCATTTTTTTAATAACTTTTTTACTAAATAAAAAAAGGATTTTGTGTGATGGAAATCTTTATTTTAGCCTTTAAGCGCTCCATTGCTTGCCTGTTTGTATACTGCCGTTCACAGTTTGAAGTATGGTTAACGTATGACGCCATTTGCAAAAATTATGAATCTTCTGTTAGGGTGATTAATTTTGCGCCACCTTGTATAATATGAATACGTAATATGTATTGTATATACAGTTAAAGGAACAACTTTGTAAGAGCAATTTTTATTGAAGTAGTCTGCAGCACCAGATTCCAGCATAAAAAGATACACCAAGCTACCTGGCTGTCTCCTGATCGGAAAACGCGAAACCAGATCGATCATGTTGTGATAGATGGAAGACACGCTTCTAGTGTATTAGATATACGCACGATCCGAGGACCCAACATCGACTCGGATCATTACCTTGTTGCAGCCAAGCTGCGCACCCGCCTCTGTGCAGCAAAAAACGTACATCTACCTGCGCAAAGAATGTTCGACATCGAAAAGCTGCAATCACGACAGACAGCCAGAAGATTCGCCACTCGACTCTCACTCCTGCTCTCGGAGAGCACTGCCCAACAAACCGGCATGCGCGAGCAATGGAGCAACATTTCTCGTTCCCTACGTACCGCCGCCGAAGAAGAAATCGGATTCCGGCGAGCCCGAAAAAACAATTGGTACGACGAGGAATGTCATGCTGCCGCAGAAAGAAAGGATGCCGCCTATAGAGCCACGCTGCGATCGGGCGCAACGCGAGCCATGTGGGATCGCTACAGAGAGCTGAAAAAGGAAGAGAGACGTATTATCCGACAGAAGAAACGAGAGGTCGAAATACGTGAGTGCGAGGAGCTTGAGATGCTGGCCAATAGGAACAACGCCCGAAAATTTTACCAGAAAGTTCGGCGGCTTACAGAAGGTTTTAAGACCGGGGCGTTGTCCTGTAAGAACAAAGACGGTGATCTGGTGACTGACGTACAGAGCAATCTTAAATTATGGAGGGAACACTTCTCGAACCTGTTAAACGGTGACAGCTGCGCATGTCATAGAGAATGTGAAGATCCCGATACCCCAATCGTTGACGACGGAATTGTCGTTCCGTTACCCGACCATGACGAGGTGAGAATAGCAATATCACGGCTAAAGAACAACAAAGCCGCGGGCGCCGACGGACTGCCGGCTGAGATATTCAAACATGGCGGCGAGGAGCTGGTAAGGTGCATGCATCAGCTCCTATGCAGAATATGGTCGGATGAAAGCATGCCTGCCGATTGGAATTTAAGTGTGCTCTGCCCAATCCATAAGAAGGGCGATCCTGCAATTTGTGCCAATTACCGCGGGATTAGTCTTCTAAATATCGCCTATAAGGTTCTAGCGAGCGTATTGTGTGAAAGGCTGAAGCCCACCGTCAACCAACTGATTGGACCTTATCAGTGTGGCTTCAGACCTGGAAAGTCTACCATAGACCAAATATTCACAATACGCCAAATCTTGGAAAAGACCCATGAAAGGAGAATCGGCACACACCATCTTTTCGTCGACTTCAAAGCTGCATTCGACAGTACGGAAAGGAGTTACCTGTATGCCGCTATGTCTGAATTTGGTATCCCCGCAAAACTAATACGGCTATGTAAGATGACGTTGCTCAACACCAGCAGCGCCGTCAGAATTGGGAAGGACCTCTCCGAGCCGTTTGATACCAAACGAGGTTTCAGACAGGGTGACTCGCTGTCGTGTGACTTCTTTAACCTGATGTTGGAGAGCATCGTACGAGCCGCAGAACTTAATCGCTCAGGCACAATTTTTTATAAGAGCATACAATTGCTGGCGTACGCCGATGATATTGACATCATCGGCCTTAACAACCGCGCTGTTAGTTCTGCCTTCTCCAAACTGGATAAAGAGGCAAAGCGAATGGGTTTGGTGGTGAACGAGGACAAAACGAAGTACCTCCTGTCTTCAAACAAACAGTCGGCGCACTCGCGTATCGGCACCCACGTCACTGTTGACAGTTATAATTTTGAGGTTGTAAAAGACTTCGTGTATTTAGGAACCAGCATTAACACCGATAACAATGTCAGCCTTGAAATCCAACGTAGAATCTCTCTTGCCAACAAGTGCTACTTTGGACTAAGTAGGCAATTGAGCAGTAAAGTCCTCTCTCGTCGAACAAAACTAACACTCTACAAGACTCTCATCATGCCCGTCCTAACGTATGGCGCAGAAGCTTGGACGATGACAACATCCGATGAAGCGACGCTTGGAGTGTTCGAGAGAAAGATTCTGCTTAAGATTTTTGGACCTTTGCACGTTGGCAACGGCGAATATCGTAGACGATGGAACGATGAGCTGTATGAGCTTTACGACGACATAGACATAGCGCAGCGAATAAAGATCCAGCGGCTTCGTTGGCTGGGTCATGTCGTCCGAATGGATACAAACGCTCCGGCTTTGAAAGTATTCGATGCGGTACCAGCTGGTGGTAGCAGAGGAAGAGGGCGGCCTCCTCTGCGTTGGAAAGATCAGGTGGAGAAGGACTTGGCTTCACTTGGTGTGTCCAATTGGCGCCGGTTAGCACGAGAAAGAAACGACTGGCGCGCTTTGTTAATCTCGGCCAAAATCGCGTAAGCGGTTATCGCGCCAATTAAGAAGAAGAAGAAGTACACAATTTATTTTCATCAATAATGAATTGTTATGTAGCGTTGATTTATATTTGTTCTCATTTTCATTGAATTAAATTAGCAAAAAAATATGGAAAGTCTACAGAAGAGACGCAAACAACAAATTTCACAAAAATGTAATCGTATGTAATGTAATCACATTAATGTAATAATTAATAGCTAAAATTATTCAGTGTTAAACACTGTAAAAGAAATTTGTATATTTTAATTAGCGGTACCGCTAGACATGGCAAGGTATCAGTTATACATATCAATTTAATTCTTAAGAGAGACAATACTTATTGTGTAAATCAAAGATCCATTGCACTTTGTATTCGGTGTAGGATAAGTTTCCGCGCTCGTAAAAGAGATGTCGCTGCTGATACTATTATTGTGTTCGTCTAGTAATATACTGGTGATTTGAAGCTGTATGTATATGTGAGGTCTCGATCGCAGTAGTTGACAGAAGAGAAGTGCAGCTGAAATGTGAGTGAGTGATAAAGGTCGCGAAGGGGCACCGAAAAAATTCTTCTCTTCTCTTCTTCTTCTTTTATTTAGGACATGCCTGTTTTTCTTTACACAATTTCTTAGATACAAAATTTTGTAATTGATCATATTAATAATACTGAATTATATATTATATGTTATATTTAAAAACATAACTGATATTAATTTTCTATTGAGGATAATATCCAGCTTTGCCCCCATCTTTTCGGTGGTCTTCCAGGACGTCGCCTTCCCACTGGAATTCCGTCACATGCAATCTTAATTAATCGGTTGTTGGAGGCTCTTGAAACATGCTCGTTCCATGCGCGTCTTCTTGATCTTATAAATTTGACAATGTCATCGGTGTTCGTCTGGATTCTAATATCATGGTTTCTACAGCAACCCAACCTCGTTTTTCCTGCTATCGTCCTTAACGTGTGCATTTCTGTAGAGCGTAATAATTGTTTCGTTTTTGTGTTCTTCGCACGAGCTTCTGCACCGTATGTTAATATCGGTCTTACGATTGTTTTATACACACGCGTTTTACTTTCTACATTTATATATTTGTTCTTCCATATATTATCTCGCAGAAAACCTGATATTTTTGCACCATTTGCACATCTTTGCGTCAATTCTGTGACGATGTTCCGATCGTTCGATACATCTATTCCCAGATATTTGAATTGCATTACTTGTTCTATAATGTTCTGGTTAATTACTAGCTTACACCTTATTGGTTACTTAGATATTACTATTGATTTTGTTTTTGCAGTTGAAACTTCCATATTAAATTTCAAACCAGTAGTAACGAAACGGTGCAAGAGCCTTTGGAGATTATCTTCACTATCAGCAATTAAAACTGGAAGTTGGTTAACTTCCGAAATAATTTTATCTATGATTAGATTAAAAAGTTGCGGACTTAATGAATCCCCTTGTCGTATTCCTATGGTGCACTCTATATTGTTGGTAAATTTCTCATTTACCATAACTTTAGTTGTGCAATTGGTATTGAGATTCCTAATGACTTCAACAATTTGTCGAGGAACTTTTCTCTCTTTTAAAATTTCCAAGACGTCCTTCAGCCTGACTCGGTCGAAAGCTTTTTTAAGGTCTACAAAACACATGAAGGCTGGACAATCGAGCTCAATTGATTTTTCCATTATTTGTTGCAGGATAAAAGTGCAATCTGTTGTTGATCGGTTTTTACGAAATCCTTGCTGTTCTTCTTGTCCGTGTAGGTATGGCTGTAATTTTGATGATAGGAGTTTTGTGAAAAGCTTTTGGGTGGAATGCAGGAGCGTTATTCTGCGGTAATTATGCGGGTCGTCTTTTTCCCCCTTCTTAAAGATCGGGATTGTTATACTTGTTTTCCATTCTGATGGAGCTTCTTCGTGATTCAAGATGATATTGAAAAGTTGTATAAGCTTTTGTTGAAGCTGTATTCCGCCATATTTCAGCATTTCATTTGTGATATTGTCATGGCCAGGTGCTTTTCTGTTCTTCAAAGTTTTTATCGCATATTCAATTTCTAACGAAACGTTAACACTTCGCTTTCAGTTTCATATTCATACCAAGAATCAGATGTTGTCGTGGTGCCGTCTTTGTTTTTGTATAGCTCTTGAAAATATGATTCCCATTTGTCAATATTTATTGGATGTAATTTGGCAGTCTCATTTACTTCTAACTTCCTATTTCTTAGCATCTTCCACACTTTCCTTTGGGCACCATATATATCTTGTTCCATCGATTTTGTAAAACCTTCCCAGTAGGATTCCTTAATTTCTCTTATTCTTTTATTTGTAGCGTTCCTTCAGTCTTTGTAGCATCGTTCACTTTCTTCTGTTTTCAACGACCTATACTTCAAGTAAGCTTTCTTTTTCTCATTGGTTATTCGTTTAAAAAATTTGAAGATGAATATCTACAACAATTATTGGATGAAAACGCATGTCGAACCCTTGATGATACGTCTAAAAGGTTGGATGTTGACAGATCAACCGTCGGTAAATATTTGTACGCAATGGAAATGGTCCAGAAAGCAGGTAACTGGGTGCCACATCAATTGAAGGAGAGCGATATCGAGAGACGTTTGGTGGCGTGTGAGATGCTTCCTGAACGGCTTCACTTGGTGTGTCCAACGAGACGACTGGCCCACGAAGACTCTTATTTGCTCCCTTATCAGTGGCTTCAAAAAAGGTGTTTTTTCTCATTTTTTTTTTTTTGGGGAAAAAAAAGCGACACACAGGAATAATCTTTTGCATTTATTTGACGGCATGATTAAGAAGTAATAAACTATTTTTTAACATAAATAAAAAAACAAAATGGCGGACAGATGAGGGATCTCGCACAGCTTCTCGTTGCACGCTAGTAAAACGGCGTGTCAGATTGCGGTCGTAGTTTTCACCTGAAATACAAAAGAAAAATATTGTCTTACTTATACTCTTGTATAAAAATATGAAAAAATGAACACACAATTAGTTATTGAAAAAAAGTGCTTTTTTCGATATTTGTTTTTTTAAAGGTGTTAAATAACATTAAAAAATGAATCGGCATGAAATGATAACTTTCGTCGTTTTTTTGTAAGTCTTACACGCCATTTTCAAAAACATAGTTTTGAGAAGACGTGTTTCAAAGTTTTCAGAAGGTAGACAGTACACACACGAGGGACAGTACACAGGCCTGTAACTCCGAAATCACTTTGAGTTTCGCTATAAAATTTTGAGGCCATATTCTCCTATAATATATCTATCGATTGCACTAAAACAAATCGATTTTTTGAAGCCGACTGATAAGAGGCCCCCCTTAAGTCAACAGAAGCGTAGACAAAGATCATTTCTACATATGAGCTTGAGGCATTAAAATTACGTTGCGATACTTTAATGTTAAAGGTTTGACCAAACCTTAACTCAAATTAATGCCTCTTAATACTGTCCTACAACCATAGAGGGCTAGAGCTTAATACCAAATCATGTTAGGAGCTTTTCGTGGCAGTAATACGCTCAGAGGGGTCACTTTTAGGAAAACATTGTCTTAGAATAGCCATCGAACCCAGAACCAAATGAACTAGGCTAGAACTAATTATTGGCATAACTTTAAGTTTTTTTGTTTGAAAGTCTTACAGTTATTATACTCGTATATCGATATTGGTTTTAACGGTTGCTCAGTGCTTCTTCTTCTCAGTAGCTTTCTTTCTAAGCTCATTGAGATATTTCGAATTTTTGCATAAAATAACATAACATTCAACGAGTATAGCTTATTTGTTTTAATTATGGTTACCCCCAAAAGCTTATATAAATAGGCACTTGGCCAGAATGATACAGAAACACCAAAGAATGCGCGTAATTATGGCGTTTATGGCACATTATTTAAAACTCTCCTTCCATCTAAGTTTACCGTATACCGTAACATTTAATAGTACAATAATAATCATATAATATTAGATATGTCTAAAATAAATAGCTTCACGTGTAGGTTAAAACGAGTTTCAATAAAACCACAACTAAAGAGATACATATTTCGGGTCTACCACAGGTGAAATACGACTTAAAACCGGAATAAATTAGGTTATTTTTTTATTTTCTTATTAACTTATCTCTGCCTATACGAATATGCACATTCTTATCAAAATATTATACATAAAGTTTTCAAAATATCCAGTTGAATGTGGCAGCATAACGTACTTGAACGATTCTATGTGAAGTGGTCCAGTATTTTGGATACTGTCATAATTTTTTCTGAAGATTGGTTTATATATAACTAGCTGACCCGGTGAACTTTGTTCCGCCCTAGAGGCAATAAAAAAACTGATTTTTGAATAATTTTTTTATTAATCAAGTATTTCAATGAAGCTTTAATAGATTGCAACTTTAGTTAAGCACCTTGTGATACACGACATTTTTTGTTTTATTATCAGGTGCAAGAACAAACAACGCAGATGGTTTTCCGATACATGAACATGCCACATATAAGAGAAACATTGATTTTCTAAATTCAGACCACAAACTTTCAAGGATTGGCCTTGTGATTTGTTAATGGTCATGGCGAATGCAAGACGGATCGGAAATTGAAGTCTTTTAAACTCAAACGGAAGATCGGTTGGGATAATCGGGATCCTCGGGTTGAGAACTTCGTCGAATTTTCCTTTGAGTATCGTCGCGTAAATTACATTGTTCATCAATTTATTTACCACCAAACGCGTACCGCTGCAAAGTTGATTACTACGGAGTATCATTACTACGGCACATCCAAGGAGTTTAAAAATTCAATTGGATAGTTAGTGGCTTCATCTTCATTTGTTACACAGTCAATGGATTTGAATGAATGCACTGTTCCGATGATATCATTTTGAATTATGTAGTTTAGGTCATCTACATCTTTATTCTGAGCCGCTAAAACTGCTCGCTCACTCAACCATTCATTATTTTTGTAGTTATTAATGATGTTTGGGAATACTTTATTGATAAGTTCGTCTCTCGATGAGACAAAGTTACAGAAATTCTAAGGAAATGAAATCAATCCGGTCGATTCGTCGACAGGTACTCGACCATTACCGATAGTCAGTAATTGCTCAGAGAAATCTTCAGTAGATGTATCATTAAGTAATGCAATTCTCTGTTTGTTGTCAGCTGTTTCTTCACATAGCGCCATAGATTCGATGATTTGAGGCAAGCGTTTATTTCGTCAGCAGCCGTTGATCTTGGAATTACTGGCAGTATTTGGCGGAAGTCGCCAGACAGTAAAATCATTGCGCCTCCAAACATCCATTGTGCATTCGTCCTAGATGATAATTTTCGTTGCTGATAAAACTTTGGCCATTGCTGAGTTTTTTGAAATATTACATGTCAACGTCAACTTTAATGCTGAATGAGCCGTACGACATCCTGCGATTCCAGAAGAAGCAACTGCAAGCGCAATGTTGGATCTCGCACGAACAGTGGCTAAAATTACTGACATGAGGAATGTTTACCAGTTCCACCAGGGCCATCAAGGAAATTTTAACCACCATTTCCATCATTAATTGCCTTCATTAATGTATCATAAACTTATTCTTGTTGGCGATTCAACAGCGGTACATTCGTTTGAACTACTAAATCTAATTCCTGGTGATCATATTCACGTTCCCGTTCCAACTCTCGATTAAATGCGTTATTCATTTCACGATTTGGCGCTGGCGTTCCTAACCTCAATAATGGCAATTTCACTCTTCCACTAAGGCAGCACAATCCGTGCGTTTGTCCGCAAAACTTCAATGCGCCGCAATACTCGCAAACAACGTTCATTGACCCAATGCAAACGCTAGGATGCAAGCAGTAATCAGTGTTGCAATCATATCGAAACGCTGCTCGATTCAAATCAGCACTTGATAATTCTCTTCTTGTGCGTCGAAAATGATCTACTTGAACTTCTCTGTTATTCACTCGACGACTTCGCATTGCCAACCGAGCCGTTTCACGGGCTGCCTCGCTTTGCTCTTGTGATTGAGAAGCACGAAGTCGAGCCATACTAACGCGGCGGCGCTCTTCACGGGCAATTCCTTGTGCTTCTTCAGTCGTTTCATTCGCAATGTTTCGTATCCTTCTTGCATTAAGACTTTGCCGGGAAAGATTCGATCGCCTTGGTCGCGGCATTGATAATGATGATTCAAATAGAATACAAATTACTGCGATTATATATTTCTGACAAAATGTATATTATCAAATTTTCTACTTAACCATAGACAAAATTACGTTTAGCTGTCATTTGCGTTTTGTTATTCCATATCAGATTCGTTTTTGTTATTCCACATTTTATAGTGACTTCACGGAAACGCGATCGAATGGGATAAAAAGTATCCTATGTCCGTCTCCTGGTTCTAAGCTACCTCTCTCCACCAATTGTCAGCCAAATCGGTTCAGCCGTTCTCGAGTTATAAATAGTGTAACTAACATGACTTCCTTTTATATAATATATATAGATATGAAGTAAACTGAAGTAAAATTTAAGAGAAGCAAATTTTAGTATAGAGTTTTATTATAAGTAAAATATCTTTGCTGCTTTTTAACACTAAAAAATTTTAAATACAATTTTATGTTTTTGTTAAAAATTTTTAGGTAAAAACACCTCTTACCTGTGTTTCATTCTTCAGATATGCTTAATAATATCCGAAAGTTTCTTAGTGGGATTCCCATAACTTTTCGAATTATATTTAAATACTGACAGCGAAATAGAATGAAAACAAAAATAATAATAATAAAACGAAAAAAATCTCAATCAAAAATGGCAAAAGAAAATGTTTTCCTAAAAAGGATGTTTTATCCCAAAAAGTCAAACAAAAAATGTTTCAATGCTAAAAAGAATCGAAAATATTACACTTTAAAAAGCTATATCAGAAATTTAAAAATATTATTTGTCCAAATGCGTTTAGTTTATGTTTTCTTAAACTAGTCAAGTCTTCAAATAATCCAATTTTCAGAAAAATTTACAACAATGTCCTAAATAAATGGTCTTTTAAAAGTGACGCCTGGATGTCAGTAGGCAATAATTTCTAGGCGGTACCGTTTTTATGTCTTCTTCGATACAACGGCGTCTTAAATTTATTTTAACTTACTGCGAAATTGGTCGACCCCTTTTTATGTAAATAATCCAAATGAGACGACAATTCAAAGAAAGAGCACTGGCAGACTAGTCTGGGTTTTTTTGAAATGTAAAGTCTATGTGAAAAAGCCAGCAACGATTCCAGAGCTGAAGTACAACATTCGGATCGAGATTGATGAATTTAATGCGATAAGGTGTGAGCGGGCCCTTGCAAATTTTAATTCGCGTATGACAGCCTGCAGACGTGCTCGTGGTGGATATTGAAATGATGTACCATATGTAATTTTCCGCATATAAATGTTAAGAACCGTATTTTTAATAAAAATGAGGGAACCTGAGTTATAATATTTGATTTGCATTCAAAAAGTTTTAAATCTATCTTAAATCTTAATTAAAATATTATATCTTAAGTAATTATATATACTCGTATATATAAATTCAACTCAATTGAAAACAGTATTTTTTCATTTCAAATGCTAATAAAAATAAAAATGAATAAGAAGCGATTTATTGTACCATAATTAGTTTGGGAACATAGTTGGGAAGATCTATGCGCATAAACTAGTGGCACCCGGTGTATTCAATTTAGTTAAGATACTCGTATACTAAATCTAAGCCAGCACAAATATCCAAAGTGTAAGAAAAGCATTAGAAATCGAAAAATCAACAACATTAGGATGGCAAGAGTACCGCAGGCATATTTCAAGTAGCACTTACGTGCCGTTTTGATACCATAATGTGGTATTGTGATACCATCTACAGCCATCCAACAACATTAAGTAGTTACAAATTTTATAGAATATTTATTTATGTACGAAAAAATTCTGCAAAACAGACTAGAAAATGTTTAACTTTTTCTTTTATTACCGTTATGTCATTATCAACTCGCTATTAGCAGTACCTAAATATAAAAATACTTATAAGTATAAGTGTATATGTTAGGTATCCAAAGCCTTTCCTGTAATTATAATAAGTTATTTATAAATAGCTCGATTGCAGCATCACTGTTGCCGAAAAAATATTTAATGACCTATAAAGATGTCAGCACCATCACAAAAGTCCAATTAACGTCGCAAAAATGATTCGAATGGCAATTCGATTAAAATTAAGTCGCATAATTCAGCTTCATAAAAACTAAATACAATTTTTACAGGCCTCGTTTTATTTACTACCACTGCTAAATTCCTAAATAGAACCAGTACTGAAATAGAAGTTAATTATAAAATATTATATTTCTTTCCTCGACGCAGCGAATTCTAATATTTTTACAACAAAGATAAATTCGAAATTAAAATTCAATTAGAGCCATTTTTTCTTATTTAGCTTTTTAATATGCAAATCTTTGCCTAAAGAAGGCTTATGTCAAGTGAGATTTTAAGTGTGAAATTTACTGAAAATGCTGGGCCTATCCACAACAAATAAAAATAAATAAAATGACGGATTTTGTTATAAATATTTATTTCTCACATTTGTTGTTTTTGGTATATTTGTTACAGCCTGATTATTGTGTTATCTGCGTTCTATATTAAGAGAAGCTTTTGGCATTTATTTCACAATTTGTGTTCAAGTACACTAACTAAAAAAATATTAACCAGCCGAGACATTTTAAGAGTTCTTGTTCTTCTTTAGTGTTGTTTGTGATAAAATATATTTCTTCAATAAATCTGAAAAACAAATTTCTTAGACGCTGAAAAATTGTTGGAGTTCTTAGAAAAATGTATCCTTTACACCGCGTTACACACATTCTGTCCTATGAACCAAATATACTTTTTCGGAAATGGGATAAAAAATAAAAATATACGTGTATCGGCGATTTTCATGTACACGTCACAATTTTTTTTTTTTTGTATTTTATAACTTTAAACGAGCAATTCTTGTATGCATATCTGTATAGCCACACGATCTCAGGATTAGTTTAACGGATGTGAATGAAATTGGGCACACATATAGTGCATCACATTTCTAGACTTTTCACCTAGGTGTTTCCACTGACAATGTTTCACAGGGTTGCCACCTGTTCGAAATTAAAAAAAAAATTGCATGAGATATGCCGATGTGGGTATCAAAAGAAAGGTATTTCATTCCGCATTACAATAGAGATATAAAACCCCGAATTTTTTTATTAATTTTATTATATTAAAATTAAAAATTGTTACATTAAAAATTTTAATGCTTTTAAAGAAACTTAGGCCTTTTATTTTTGCGTTTGTAAGCATTTGTGTCAGTATCGCGACAAATAATATAGATCAACAGTGTTCGCCAAGCATATGCGTAATGTCTTGTCCTTTAAAGCGCTTTTCAAGAGCCGCAATGTCCTGATGGAACCTTTCGCCATGTTCATCGCTACAAGCTCCTAAATCACTAGGGAAACAATCTAAATGATTGTGAAGGAAATGGATCTTTAGCGACATTTATATGCCCATTTCGCCATATGCCGAAATTATTTCTGCAACAATATTTTTATAATTGTCAGCTCGTTTGTTGCCAAGAAGCTGCTCAATAACGGCAACTGTGCCTTTCCATGCACGTTGTTCGATAGCATTCAATTTTGATGAAAATTCATAACTTGCAACTATTTTTTTTATCTGCGGACCACTGAAAACACCTGAAATTATACACATCATTAAAAAAGTAAAGTTACTAAGAGCCTTCGTAAAAAAAATACCTGCATGAATCTTTGCGCCGCTCAGTTTCGGAAAAATATTGCGCAAACTTGCAATCGCCTCGCCCTCACGATCCAGTTTTTTAACAAAATTTGATACGACACCGAGCTTAATGTGTAGTGATGGCAAAATGATTTGAGATGGCTGCACTAATGGTAGATTGTCTATACTTTCTACGCCTACTCTGTAGTATGTTCGCGGCTTCCACTTAAATTCAGTGTAATGCTGATCTCTTTTGCGACCTTCCCATGTACACAAAAAGCACTGGTGGGTTGGAAATCCACGCTTAACACCCATGAGTAATCCGACCACTTTTAGATCGCAGCATATTTTCCAATTATGCTCTTGGTAGTTTATCAGCTGTAATATTAATTCCATGCCTTCGTATGTTTCTTTGAGGTTGGTGGCATATGCGATCGGGACAGCTGGATGTTTGTTACCGATATGAAGCAGCACTACTTTAAGGCTGTTGACCGATGCATCGATGAAAAATCGCCACTCCTCTGAAATATGAGGGTAACCAATTTTTTCAAACATCGAATCAATATCACAACATAAGCCAGGTTTTTTTCCCGATCTTCGTGCAATTTAAAAAATGTGTCATATGGAATACTGCTACGTCGATCACGAGCGGCTGTTATTTTAAAATCAGCCGCCACTATATTCCACTGCTTAAAGCGTGATGCAAAGAGTGTGTTGTATGAAACAATAAAGTAAAGGTTAATAAGTTGTTTAAAAATTTGGAGTTCCTTCAAGTTATGCCGAAAATTTAGAAAATTGTTTTTTTTTTTAGAAAAAAAACTTCAAGAAAACCTGAGAATTGATAAACAATTTTTTTTTTAATTTTACATAATAAAAACATTTCCACGAGTCTGCCTGCAGAAATTGAGCGCGATTGGATCACGGAAAAAGGGTTAAAAATTGATCGAAAGTTTTTTACACAGGCGGACTACGAGCTCTATATTTTATACACAAAAAAAAATTCTGATGTGTACATGAAAATCGCCGATACAAGTGTATTTTTATTTTTTCTCCCCTTTCCGAAAAAGTATATTTGGTTCATAGGACCGAAAAAAAGTTTGTTTTTGTAACGCAGTGTTATTATTGTTTTTAAGCCAATCAATTAAACTCACTTATATTGCAGCAAATAAGATATTGTTTAATTCCCCTGTAGATGTATATATTGTATTTTGTATGCGCATTAAAATGAAAATATTAAACTTTAATAAATTTTAATATACATATGTATGTAGGTATGCACATAAATCAAATTAAGAAACTGAAATCCAAGGTGTCTGTAATCAGTGTTAATTAATTTATTTATTATTACAAGTCTATGAACAGAAGTTTCTTACAGACTATTTATAACCAAAAATAGAAGTAGCTATCGACTATGATTCAAACACCCAATAAGTATATTATAAAGTAATTGAATCTACACTTTTTGTATATAAAAATTTAGTTGGATAGACCCGGAAATGAATTCAATTCATTTAAGGGTCGAATAAGAGTCCTATTACTCGAATAGTCCGTTTTCCGTTTTATGAACATAGAAAGTATTTAAGAAAAATGTATAAATTCAAAAACAAATCATCAAAGAGCGTTAACTCTTATCTACCTATAGTATATGATAATACACTAAAATGCTCCAGGAGTACATTCATTAAAATCTTTACAGTTGTTGTCGATGAGATATTCCTCTATAGGATTGCACAAGGAATATGCGACGTATGCAAGTTTTATATAAAAAAAGCTATTAACTCCTTAAGGCAATATGTACATGATAAAGGTTATCATTTTACAGACTTTTAGTTGAATAAATCTTGTTTTAGTACTCGAAGTGCAGATACTGCAATTTTCCATGTGCTGCTTTCCGTCATAATGGAAACAGTGGAAATCGTATCTAAAACAGGGTTCGAAAAAGTAAAAATTAAAATACTTTCGGAGAGTCAATCAGTCCTCAAAGCCTTAAATAGCTTTACGTTCAATGCAAAAGTCCTCATAAAGGGTTTTTCAATACGGGCGGGTAGATGTTGAAATGGAATAAAATGGCGTTTGCTGTGTGGCACGTAGCGCCATCCTGCTGGAACCACATGTCGTCTAGGTCCATACGGTTCAATATGGGCCATAAGAAATTGGAAGGGCCACCACGTCTACCGAAAAATGGGCGCAATGCGCGCAACGTTTGCGTTAATGAACACTCATTTTGATAATAAAGTTTTATCATTTGAACGTGCTGTTCAATAGTGTAACTTGCCATGATGATCTGGCATAAGCAACTGAATAATAAACAAAAGATTTGACAGAGGTCACCAAAACAAAATGGCTGCCACAGGGCGCCAAAATCGACCCGCGCCAATTGAAAAATCCTTTAGAGTGTAACAATGCAACAAACTGGCGAGTCTCAATCAAGTTTCCCTGATTTTCGGCTACCACGGCATGAGGACACGAAGGAAACGAGAAGGCAGACTTTTATGCCAAAAAAGGGGGCGAAGAGGACCTATTCCATTTATCGGCTTCAACAAAAACAACGTAAAACAGGAAACTAAAAAATGGACACAAATAAAACCCAAGGAGTACTGGAACGTAACGGCCTTACTCACTCCAAAAAGTTCCTGAATCTGCACAATCTGCTCTAAATCTAAACAAAAAGGACCTGAGATTACTCTGTGGTGCACTTACGGGCAACTTTGCCTACAATAAACATTTCAATATAATAGGACTATCTAGCACTAGTTTAGGCAGGTTCTGCTGTGATGAAGAGGACTCCATGGAAGTTTAATCACCAACTGTGAAGTATTAGGTCACGGCAGACACAGAATCCTGGACTCGTGCGTACTAGAGTATGAATACTTATAAGTGTTCCCATCCAAGGAGCTGGTTCGATCCCTCAAAAACTTAAATAATTAAAATTTAAGCACTTATGGGCGTACAATAGATCCACTTGGCTGCAGAACATAAAGGCTTTAGCCTAACCCATACAACCATTACCGTTATCATAATTTCATGGCATTTGTTTTTTGAATAAGATGACGCGGCCAGGTGCGGATGATATGGCCCATTCGATCAGTTACATTTTTTACTACTTTTTCCAATAAATTTGGCTGTATGGCATCAATGGTGGCTTGAATAGTGGAATAAATCGATTCTTAAGCGCGCTGTATGGCAAGTTGCGCCGCCTTGTTAGAACCGATATATCGATAGATATATTATATATATTTTTTTATTTACATTTTTTTTACAGTTCGCTATAAAATATAAGAAGTTTATGGCTACGGCTACTGCGTCTTTCAACTAGAAATATATTGCAAATCTACAATAGGAAGAAATCGTGGATTTAAGACCGAAGATTTTCGTAACAAATTAAATTTTTTTGACATCCTTTTTTAAATACCACAAATTGTTTCTAAAAGTTTATTTATTTATTTATTTATTTATTTATTTATTTATTTATTTATTGTCTTTAAATGGATACATTCTTACAGACTATATTAAGCTAATGTACAATAGTTTAGTAGTTACTAAGAAAAGAACGATTTAAGATGATTGACTAAGATGCCATGCGGCCATGTAAAATCAGCACCAGAAGAATTGAAAAACATATTTAAATCTGCACATGCCCTAGGAATCGGAGCACTCACCCCATAGTTGGTTCTCGAGAAGCCAATTTTAAAGGTTTCGTACTGTCGGAGCCTAATTTTGGGTATATTGAATTGAATTTTACTTAAAAGGGAAGGATAATCAATAGATCCAGAAATGATACGAATAATAAATGAGCACGATAGAATAGATCGTCTGCTATCAAGTGGGTTTAAGTCAATCAATAAACATCGAGAGCGGTACGATGGTACAGGTTCAGAAAAGTTTAAAGATCGGAGCGCAAAACGAAGAAAGACTTTCTAAACTCTCCCAATCCGATTAGACAGACCTATTTGGTACGGCCTCCAAATAACAGCGGCATACTCTAATCTTGATCTAACAAAAGCACAATACAATGTTTTGAGAGTGTGTGGGTTGGTAAATGCAGAACAATTTCGGCGAACAAATGCTAGCATCCCATATGATCGTCTTATGACGTGGTTAACATGGCTGGTGAAATTCAGCTTAGAGTCGAAAATAACGTCTAAGTCTTTAATTTCCTCAACGGATTGCAAAGGTAAGCCAGCGATACTATACGAAGTATGCAAAGTATTGATTGATTTAGCATATTTTACGTGAAAGCATTTAGTGACAAACGGTTTAAATAGCACCAGTTCCGGACATTGTGCAAGTCGGTTTGCAACTTTTCAAAGTACCTAACACTGTTAATCACCGCGAATATTTTAAGATCATCAGCATACAACAAGTGTTCTGCAACCGAAAAGCAAGAACCAATAAGATGAATAAAGAGTATATAGAGAAGGGGTCCTAGAATACTTCCCTGTGGGACACCAGAGGACGCAATAAATGCACGGGATGTCGTATTATCAACGGCTACAACGCAGTGCCTGTTGGACAAATATGGTTTGATCCACGACAAAAACGTGGAGTATATACCCAGTGATGCAAGCTTCGACAAGAGTATTCGGAGCGATACTTTGTCAAACGCTTTAGAGAAGTCTGTATAAATTGTATCAACTTGAGATCTGTTCTGGAAGGCTGAAATGCAGTAATCATTGAAAAGTGGAGCGACTTGCAACGAAACCATACTGGTTGGTAGATATTAGGCCTTTGACAGCAAAATAAAACTTATCATTCACTGTTATCTCAAAAAGTTTTGAGACAGACGAAAGCATCGAAATCGGTCTGTAAATGCTAATATCGTTTTTATTTCCACTCTTAAATATAGGCGTAACGGAAGTAAATTTCCAGTCGTCAACAAAGTTACCGGAGGACAACGATTTATTAAATATAATTGTAAGAGGCTCAGCGAGGCACAAGCTGTTCTTCAGCAAAATGCCCGAAAGGCCATCCGAGTCAGTTTTCGTTGTAGACTTGAGCTTCATAATACCCTTGACGACATCAGTAACAGATAGGCGCAAAGTCCCAAAATTGGGAGGTGGGAAACTATTAGAGGGCAAACTAGAATCGAAGTCTAAGTCGGGTTC
Organism: Anastrepha ludens; assembly: GCF_028408465.1. NCBI lineage: Eukaryota > Metazoa > Arthropoda > Insecta > Diptera > Tephritidae > Anastrepha > Anastrepha ludens. The sequence continues at coordinate 77,793,001 of NC_071498.1, forward strand.
AAAATTAGAGCAAAAACAGTCGGCAAATAAATTGGCAGATTCTATGGCAGAATTTGAATATTTACCATTATAAAAAGCATTGTTTGGCACCATTGAACAATACTTTTTTGATTTGATGAATTGCCAAAAGGCCTTCGAATCCGAAATAATATTGTTTTCGAAATTCAAGATGTAATTTCTATATAATATAAGAACTTGTTCAAACAGTTAAACTCTTTTAAATGGCATTGAAATTTTGAGTAGTGCATTGGGTCTCCAGACCTTTTATACAGTTTAGAAAATTTGTTGTTTAGATTCTTTAGAAGCCTAAGCCGTTTGGTATGCCAAGGTGTCTTATATACTTTCTTATGAATGTGTTTTCTATAGGAATGTGCTTCCAACAGATAAGTGAAGATTTTTTCACACATTCACCATTGCTTATAAATGCATATGCACATAACACACAATTATTTAATTCCGGATGCAAAATAAAGTAATATTTTACGAACTCAAATTAAATTAAACCACAACTCTAAAATTCCGTATGTTGTTGTTTATTGTTACACTGGCTAACTGGCAGTCAGAGAGGACCATGTAATCATTTTAGTTAAAATCATCACTTATGCAATATATGCGAAATAAATGAAATAAGGAACACAAGCACAAACAACACCAAAAATACTGAATATTTTAAAGCGTACTCCAGCCCGAAAGAAATTGTAGTTGTGTTAGCACATACTCGAAAATATACCCCAAACTTAAAATTTGTATCCACTGCCGAAATGCACATCTTCATTTGTGGCAAACGTCAATTACATTTGGCGTCAAATCCTTATTTATCCACAGCGGCCGAGTTACCGAGTTGGAAAATGTGGCTGAGGCATCGCTACACAGCAGCGCAATCACAATTTTCATACAAAGCTTAAATTTTTAGCCGAAACATAGCACAGCTTTTCACATATGTAAATACACATAAGTGTAGGCACAGATCCCAGAGCTTGAATGTGGATGTCAAAAAGTACTGCTAAAGTTGATAGAGAGCAAAAATATAGAAGTCTCCTTGAATTAATAGGATGAATGTGAGGTGACCCAACTAAAAACCGAAAACAACTTCGTCGAAGAGCTGCTACTATTCATCACTTCTGCCCACACAAATCGTTCTGGTCTGCACTTATTTACTGGGAATTCATCATAAATTACTGCGGTCAAAGTCATTCACATACCATTTTATGCTTTCAAGTCGAAGCCCCAAGAGTAAAAAATTGTTACATCAGCTACGGAAATACATATATACGAATGCATAGAAATCTATTAACAACAGACTAAAGAACGTAACCGCGAAACAACAATAAGGAATGCAACAACAACTATTGAATGTTTAGTTCACGCAATTTGACCGCGCTTTTGTCGCATCCCGGTGCCATAATACATACGTGTATCAGTATCTTTTCCATCACTTATTTTAACTTCAACCAAAATCGTTTTAAAAAGAGAAATATGAACAAAAGAACAGAAAACAAAAGATGGGATAGGCAACGAGCAACGAAAACCGATTCTTGAAAGGCGTGAACAAAAACAAAATACAGAGAACGAAAGGAGAGGTGAACGCTGGAGGGATGGTCACCATAAGAAGGCTACAAAAAAGATATATTGCATCACGCGCAACACGCACATAAGAGCTCGCGACTCCATGATTACATGTATAATTTACGTACATACATACAATGAAAGACAGGTAAAAATATACACAAGGAAAGCCAATACCAGATTAGTGAACGGGAAGAAACTCAAATTGAAGATGGAAACTGAAATATTCAGATGCAGGTAAAGATATGCAAATGCTGATGTAAAAATACTACACACAAATATAGACGTACGAGCATGTGTATATATTGCACCACTTGTATGTTTATGGCTTTAGTTACGGTAACACTAACCTTCTAAAGGAAACAACAATAAATTCATACACATGATGGCAATGCCGTTGACCGTGATTGGTGAGTCAATTCTACAATTGTTTGCGACATATCCATGTATTTTCCCAAAGGAAAAGTCATCTTGTTTTACTACTGGTTTTGTTTTAAGTATTATTAATTGGCATAATATTAATTTAACACACCTTACCCTCTCATAAATATTATGGAAGTGGACTAAAACATATGCACTTAGTCTGTATCTTTGGAAACTGATTGAAATAGTTACTTCAATACATCTGTGCACACATATAAATGTAGATTAGATTAAAATACTTTGTGTCGCTTCACTTGATCCCGACAGTCTCTTTCTATATAACATGGCTTAAGACATAGGGGTGACCACAGTAAGAAGGTAGTCAAATTCGTTGTCGGTCCGAACCGCTCGCGATTAGTACAAACAAATACATTGATTATTTCCGTTCGTTTGAAAGTCCTTTTTTTAACACAAAAAAACTGAAAAAATCTATTCTTTAAAATAAAATGACAAAGTTAAGGAGGAAAACGCAAACATTGCCATTGACAAAATTCGGCATGTTTTACTGAATCCTATATATTGTTACTTCTAGTACTTAGTTGGTCCATCGTTAGCATCAATAGCCGCTTGAATCCGACAGCAGCGGAGTATAGCCTTTTCTAATTTTGCATTTTAAAATTTCCAATACACGTTAAATAATACTTAAATCTGGACTTTGCGGTGGTGTAATTAACTGTCCTTGCGCATAGTAAGGCAACCAATCCTTAACAATATGTGCCGTGTGTTTTGATCCATTATCTTGTTGAAGGATTCATCTTGCACCAAACTCCAAATTGTACATCGAAGGTTACAAATTATGTTTCAGTAAAGATTTTATATTTATTGCAATCCATGTCACTCCAAATTAATGCTATTCTTCCAACTCCAGATGCAGCAACTGCTCTCCAAACCATTACGTTGATGCCACCATGCTTGAAAGTTGACTCTAAATTCTTCGAAATTTCTTCCAAACCTTTGTCTTTTCAACGCTGCCAAATATATTATACTAATGTCTCTACGAAATAGTTTGTTTTGGGCGGCCACTGTGCTCAAACAGTTCAAACAGATGGTTTGCATTTATATTGAAAAAAAAAAATAAAATTATCCAGCGGGAGGTTCAGTACCGCAAGTTAGCAAGATGCTGTCGCTAGCAAGATGAATACGACGCTTATTGTTCACTGTACCGCCAGCCCAAAAACCACATCTAACCTTTGACCCGTTCTAGGAGCATACTTTTTTTGTTTTGGGAATGAATTACCACAAATCTGGCAGTTTTGCTCAATAAGGTATCTATTTAGATGAAAATATGCCATTTTCATAAAACATTTGGAGCACTTTTACGCATTTCCTCACCTTTGGTTTTTTGGTCGGGACAACTACCAAGTGCAGCACTCATACACAATTAAGTCCAATGTACTACTCTTGGATTCCTTTTAATTTTCTTTAAATCTATCCGATCTCCGAAGAAATCTGAGTTGATCTTGTGGTACCAAGGAGCCAAGGTGGTCACTTATTAACACATCAGTGCCAAAGATTTTAAACCTGATTCGAGCGAAGGCGCGGCAGACGCACAGTAAGTGGTTCGCCGTCGCATCCTCCTCTTCACAAGCTGAGCAGAGTGCACTGTCTGAAATGCCTACCTTTTCCATGTGCTTCGCCCGTCATCAGTCCAACCAGCTATGAGCGACATGGTCATGAGCGCAGCTTGGCTGTCGCTGAAGACACATGTAGATCTACCTCTCCATCTGTTTTCCAAAACAAAGTTCATCACTTCTTGAACAGCATACAGAAGCAAAGTGCAGTTTTGTCTTGCTGGATTCCACGTAGATCCCAGAGCCGGGGCCCTGCTTGGTCCTGGAGCCATCCGTGAAAATGCGAAAACAGTGTTTTCCGGGCTCATTTTCGGAGTTTGACCACAACTGAGCCTCGGGCAGCACTACACTGTATATATTTTCAAGTACGACTCTTGAGGGCATGGAGTCAATTGGCATGGAGAGAATTGTTGGATGGAAGCCCATGCTCTCTCTCCCATTGTGTTTCAACCTGCAGATGGCCTTCAAGGCCTCTCCTTGGATGAAAGCATCAAGTGGTGGTAGCAGAGCATCTAATGCCGGGCCTAAAGTAGTCGGAAAAGCTCCGGTGCAACAGATGGCCACAGTGCGTTGTAGTATCGATTAAGGTTCTCCTGACTCACTCGTCTCGAGAGTCTACTCACCCAAACCACTGATGCATAGGTGATAATAGGTATTATCATAATCGTGTAGATCCATAAGACCTTGCTAGGAGAAAGACCCCACGTTTTCCCAAAGACACCCTTGCACTGCCACAAAGCTGCCAGTGCTTTGGATGTCTTTGTTTCAACGTGTGACTTCCAAAGAAGTTTACTATCAAGAATTACTCCAAGATATTTATTCTATTTATTTCTTTGGATAGCTGGATAGTGACTCCTTTTAGCTTGGGCAGAACGAGTCCATCAAGCTTCTCCTTCTGGTAAAGAGGGCAATACCAGTTTTGGTGGGGTTTGCCGATAGCCCATTCGCACAGCGCCAAGTGTCAATCATATCCAGAGTTTTCTGCACTTTCCTACAGATGTTCATAAGCGAAGGGCCCGTTAACAAACAGGCAGCGTCGTCCGCATTTGCTTGTGTGTAGACTCCAGCATCATTGAAGGTGGTGAATAGAGGGTTTCACAACTAAATATCGCTCCACGACTATGATTGCAAAAGCCTATAGTAACAATTTTCTGAAAAACAGAAAAGATTTACATATCGCAAGTAATTACAAAGATGTACGACACCCTATAATACCCTTGGGCACAAGTGCGCGCGGGTATAAAAAATGGAAATGACAGCAAAACTAATGAAGATAATCTAATATAATCCCGTGTTAGAAATGAAGACAGCATTTTTGCAAAAAAAACATGTTTTTTCAACATAGTCCCCTTTTAGAAAGATACACTTCTCCCAACGCTTCGGCCATTTTTTAACCCCTTCATAAAATATGATTTATCGAACTCTCCAAAATACGCCTATGTTTCGGCGATGACTTCCTCGTTTGAACTAAATTTTGGGCTATGGAAAATTAAAGAGTCAGAAAATGAAGTAAAGTAAAAAAGCAATAGGGATTCTAAGCCGCGTTCCTATAATTTGTTCATCCAAACTGCCCTGTGTACTGTACAATAACCATGTAATATTTTTTTATTTCATAGCCACAAACTTTTTTTTCAATAGGAAATATATACATATGTACATACATACACATAAAAGTTAAAATTAGATTTTTATTTTTTCAGTCAAATATAAAAGTAAAAATGTGATTTTTCTTTTTTTCAATTTAAAGTAAAAGTTTAAATTTCTTTTGCCTTTTTGCAGTCAAAAATAAAATTGAACATGATGATGATTAAAAACAGTCAAAATTGGCCCAAAAGGGTTCTTTAAATTATATTTTTCCGCTTAAAGACAATACTCAAATAATGATCTTTATTTTTCCGGTCTAAGATAAAAGTTAAAATGTATTGCTTTTTATTTCATTATAACCGTGCAAGTTAAAAACGTTTTACTGCTCCGTGTAAACAATATATTTCTCATTCATTGCTTACCTTCAGTCAAATTTACTAAAAATGGGTCGCAAATAAATATTTACATACGAGAAAATTACGTTGAAACCGAAGGTGAAACTAAAAGTAAAATCTTCACCAAAATTGTAAATTCTGGTAATACTCGTATAACTGATTTCAAAAAACCTCCCATGTGGATCTGTTGGCCGATTATACGAAGCGGTGCTAATTTTCAAAGAGTGATGAAGACAATGGTGATAAGCAGATAAAATTCACAGAGAAATGGCGAGCACAGAAGTAGTAAATACTTGCATCGATATGATCAAACGTTTTTAAAACTTTAACAAACCCACTATTCAATGGTTTGAAAATGGAAGCAATAAATAAAAAAATCGTTAGGAATTTAATTATCGAAAAATTCACAATGCATATAAAAGAATTTATAAAAGATACCCTAAGTTTAAAATTGGACACGGTCACGGTTTGCTATTTCAGCAAACGAATTTTACGGTATGACACTGATGATGACCCAAAAACATATGAAGTCACAGGGGGAGTTCCAGAAGGATCGGTTTTAGGGCCAACTCTTTGGAATATTATGTATGACGGGGTTCTGAAATTAAAACTTCCAGTAAAAACAACAATCGTAGGTTATGCGGACGACATTGCGCTAGTTGTAGTTGACAAGCGACTGGATCATCTAGAAGCAAAATGCAATGATGCGGCAACGAGAGTACAGCGTTGGCTCAGCAATGCAGGTCTAGAGATGGCAGCCCAAAAAACGGAGGCAGTGCTGATAAGTGCTCGGAAGAAAAGGCGACCATGAAACTCTCAGTTGGTGGACACGAGATACTCTCATAGGAGGCATTAAAATACCTAGGAGTAATGATCGACACGAGATTGAACTTTAAGCAACATCTAGCAGCAGTTAATAAGAAAGCAGCGGCGATCTCACAAAAATACTACCGAATATAGGTGGTCCACAAGGGGAAAGAAGGAAATTATTATCAACAGTCGTGGACTCAATCATACTCTACGCGGCACCGAGATGGGCAGAAGCACAGAACATTCACATGCGTGAAGTGGTCCGCACACACAAGCGGAGTGCATTACGGGTTTCATGTGCATCTAGAACGGTATCAGACGATGCAATATGTGTTGTAGCCGGAAAATTGCCAGTTGATATTCACGCAAAAGAGCTTCGCCGCCTCTATAGCGAGCAAGGAGCTAAACCAACGGCAACAGAAAAAGATATCGAACGAGAGCGATCTATGTATGAGTGGCAAAGAAGATGGGAAGAGTCACTTAAATGGCGCTGGACGTACAAGTTAATATCACATCTCGAGCAGTGGGTAAAAAGAAAGCATGGTGAAACTGATTATTACCTTACGCAGATACTCACCGGTCATGGCTGCTTTATGGAATATTTCCACCGCTTTCAGCTGGCAGAAAGCCCATTCTGCCCAAGCTGTCCTAATGCAATCGAAGCGCGGAACATATGGCTTTTCATTGTGATCGCTTCGCACGAGAACGTGCAATACTTGAAAGGGTTTTGGGACACTCAGCTAGTCCTAATGACATCATACAGGACATGTGTTCATCCAGTGCTAAATGGGTGGCGGTTCGAGCGTTTGCTGGAAAAATTATGCTACGACTCCGATTCATCGAATGGGAGCGCAAGACCCAGCAACAGCAGCTACAGTTGCAATTACGAAATGGAGATGAACTGTTTCCGAACAGAATGACGACAAACACAGACACTTGAGTCAATCACTCACAATAATATCAGACAGAAGACAAGACGATAGTTCGTAAATACTGCGCTATCGGAAATCTTCCGATGTTCCATTTCCTCCAGAATCACGTATGAAAATAGTGGGGGGAGTGGATACCATCGCTGACGTAAGATCTCCATACGTCCACAAGAGAAGGACCTGGACGCAGGTACCTGGTTGTGTCAATAGACATAAACGCGGCTCCACCTTGATGAAATGTTTACAGCGGTCCCAGGGTGGAAATCAGCCGAAGAGGAGAAATGTTATAGTGTTAGTGGGAGCATGCCCCACATACCACTGGTGCGACGGCGCACAGTGTGACTTTTTTCACTTTTAGGATGCCAAAATTAATAACAGCCAAACCAATGGAGCAATTCATTTCAAATTTTGCAGTGTGGTTGCAGATACCTAAATCTGATTTGAGAATAAAAATGGGCGTGATACGCCCACTTTTTCTCCTTGCCCACATATAAGGTAAAATTTCACATAATCATATTTTCTACTTTAAAAGCATTTTCCAGTGCCAATTTAAATACAAATTGTTTAGATTTCTTAACTTTAGCTTAGAGGCTTATAACTAATATTTAAAAGATTTCATTCAGCCCCTGGGTACCTTTTTATACTACATTATACTGCTCAATGAAGGAGATAATCACAAATTGTTTCAATGATAAATATGTCACTAATCTTTATTTTATTAATAGTAAGCCAATAAACAGTTTCTAAAGATTAAACATAACAAAACATAAACACTTATTCGAAAGCAATTATTCATAATACTTCTTCCTGGGCCAGCAATGCAATTACATCTTGAGGCAAAGTCCCGCGCTTGGTTTTCGATGGCTTACGTAAGCTGCAAATGTAGGGATCGGATGATATTAGAAGCCTGTGCAATAAGTTCTCATTTGTTTGAGTTCGTGAACTTTTCATTGTATACCATTCGCGATAATTTCTGACATCTTTATTTCTCGATTCTTGCGCTTCTTCGGAAAGCTGACCAATAGGAACCATGCATGACGATATTATATGTCTTGAATGGAACAGTATTTTATGCAGACTGACTGGCATATTGTACCACTCATATTCCCTCAAACAAAGATCGCGTATGTCTCTCACGTATACCTCAAAGGCCTCAGCATTTATCTGAAATTCACACCCTAAGCAAGACAATATGGCGAAAAGCGTTTTTAAGAGACATAAGTTAATGCCTGTAATGTCTACAGTAACTTCTGCATTACTAAAAAAACGTCGTAATGTGTTTCCGTCGTTTGTATTGCCAGATTTCTCTTTTGGCATATCAATTAAAAGCCCAGTTTCGTTTCTAAATCTGCTTTGAATGCTTTCCTTCTTCCTCTGTTTCAGTTTTTCCTTATTTTCGGCGCCTCTTACAGACCATGTCCTTAGTTCCAACCGATATGCAATGTGCAACATACACTCCATGCACCGTATCCAGCGCAAGTGCTTGGTCAGGCGATAAACTTTTGTTGTGCTCTTTCGAAAGTCGAGATTTTTTCAACACAGTACCTCTTGACGGTGAAGACAAACACAGCTCTTTAAATAATATTCCGGAATTTCTCTTACCGTTTGATCTAAGTCCCATTTCTGCCGCCATTAACACTTGTTCGCTATTTGATACTGCTAAAAGACTCTTTGCTTTTCTTTTCTTTGTGCGAAGAGAAGAATCGGAAAACGCCACATGTGGTCTACCTACATTGGATCTAATAGAGGATGAAGTTGATGGCCTAACATCAAGACGGTATTTTCCAAAGTCTTCACTCTTAGAAAACGAACTATAATTACGGGCTAGAACACGGGCCTTAACTCGGCAAGACCCCTCCCACTTTGAAGAAAATTGGTAACACAGTTTTTTTATACGCTCTCCCAGCTTTTTAGTATCCACGTCTTTTCCGATCACCGCAAAATTTTTCTCTAACACCGCATCACGACGCGTTTCTTTTGAGCTCGTCAGCCAAATTTCAAAAAGTTCTTTCCGAGGAATCGCCATGAAAACTTCTTTTAAAGCTGTGGTAGCAAATTGTAGCAAAATTTTATTCCAGTATCTGAAACACAGAATCCTAAAGGTCGTTTCGCTGTTAAAGAATGGACGGAACTCGATGGACCAATATAAGTTTTTCTCAGTAAAATATCAAAAATAATATTAAGCTATGGCTGTTTTAGTGATATTTTACTGAGCGGATTTGTATCGATAGTAAAAACTTTATAATCCTCTTACTTACCCCTGAAGTACAAAATTGTTGAAATTTAATCAGCAAATACTCAATTTTATGAAATTGATACTTATTCGTATTATATCTTTTGACAAACTTCACAGCGATGTTCGGATAATAAATAAAAATTATTCAATTGACGCACCGGCTTGTGTTTGTAAACGGTTATCTTTCTTAAAACTATTGTTTTGATAAATTTTGAGTACACTGTCGTAAAATTTGGTAATTTTTACACAACATACCGAAAGAAAATCATTTTCGGAGAACTTTTTGTTTTTTAATTTTGGCATCCTAAAACAATAAAAAGTCACAGTGTGCGGCGCCTTTGATGATGTTTCTGACATTTTGATTTTAACCTCCTACCCAAAACTATTTTCAAATGGAAGTACCCAATATAGAAAGTTAAAATTTTACTATTATTTTTGGTTGAAAAGATATCGGTTAAAAACTAGCGGAACTGATAGCTCACTTTTTTGCAAAAAATTTTAATCACATAAGATTAATATTCCCTGGCTAACAAGCATTACATTGCTGTATACAAATGTTAAACGCACCAGTTCCTACCGACTTACTTTTCGAAAAAAAACTATTAATATAACAAAATGAACACGATGTAGATAATACAAAGATGGCACCATCCGAAAACTATAGCACAGGAAATAAACAAACCTTTGTATGCAAAGTTACTTGCTTATGAATCTACCAGTGATTATTTTAATATAATGAACCTGAAGTGTCGCGTGCTAAATTGTGAAAGCGCGAGTGATAATAGAGCCTCCATGCATTTTTCTTGTTTTCAACTGACTCTGGCTTACACTTCTTTTCCCCTTTCTGGCATTTTGTTGCTGCCGTGATGTTACGGCCTTAGGACGACGCAATCTATGTTATCATACTTACAAAATAAATAAATATTTAATACAAATAATCTATTCATATTTTAAATCAATGAAAGGTATTTAACGAATAAAGTAACACTTGATATATATTTAAGTATTTCAACCCTTAACCTTTATTTAAAGTAATGTTTATTTATCGTAAGGCATATCACCTTCATTGAAAAAATAAGTTCATATGTGTATGTATGTATTTTTGCCATTTTAATAAAATAAATTTTACAAATAACAAACAAAAATAGATTAAAACCATAAGCTGTTCGGCTCTCAAACCAAACCAAAAAACTTCATGCTGGGACAATTCACAATAGATTCCATCTGTGACCGTGGCTCTTTTGTTGCTATATATTTTATTTGTATAGTCGGTTTTTAGGCGGTTATTCGGTGATTTCATTAAATTCCATCAACAATCATTCTATTATCCCACAATTTCCATCTCTGTGCATCTTCAAAACCAAATGCCAGTGAATGGGTGTAAAGTGGCAGGCAAAACACGCGCATGTTATGCAAATCCTTATATTGAAAAGCGGTTTTCATATCTACCCCATGTTGTAGGCACTAGGCAATAATTTTTTTATTTTATAAAATTTACTAGCATTCCCCAGTGGGCTTCGCACCACCATACATAAAGTGTTTTTTTATATTGAATCGTCTGGCGTGCTCTCCAATTGGTGTTTTATCGGCTTTTATTATTATTTTGTGGTCATCGGTGGGCATCAGATCGAGTGCCACTTAGAACAATTTCACCAATTCATTGTGTTGATGGAACATTGTTTGCAATTCATTCACGATTGATCTTCTCGTATTCATCGAAATTGCACAGCGCTGATCTAATTCACGATTCTCATCACCAATAAAATATATTTGCAAAAATTTATGGTCACCATCTGGGAATAGTAGCAAAGACCCAGCTCTATGGTATATTTGACCTTGAATCTGATATTGTTTATTCCAAACGAAGTAATAACCTTAAACGTCGGCATAAATCCATCTCTTATAATATTTGTAGCTCCAAAAGATGTCATTTGAAAGCATGAATTGTATTTTTTAATGTTTAAGAGGAAATGCTTCGACGTTGGTGAATTGCCAAAAACCAATGAATGCAAAGGTTCTGGCGGAAGTTCTAGCACCGGCAATTTGACTTTCCCACCAGCACAGCACATACCAGGCGTTTAGTTTCTGAATTTAATTGCTTTGCAATGTATACATTCTATATTCATTTGGCCAATGTAGGCATGCATGCTGTAATCAATGGTGGCATCGTAATTGAAAGACGCGCGATCCGGACGTACGCCCTCGACGGTTTCTTGGTGCTTCACTATTAACCGACTGATTTCTCCGTCTGTGTCGTTGTGTTTCCACTAAATTTCGTCGAACACGATCTTCTTCACTTTGTGATCACATAAAATGTCATAACTCAGGAACAGCTGCACCGATTTCAATCAAACTTCACACAAACCATCTCCTCGAAGCTAGAACAAAGAACTCTAAAATTTTCGTGTCAATCGGTTTGCCGGTTCTTGAGTTATAAGATTACCAAGGAAATGTAACTTCTTTTTATATATGTATATATAGATATAGATATAGATATAGATTAATTGCGGGCAAATTTTTCATGAGTAAAAGTACCGAAGGGAAGAGACGTCTACAACAACCAAACAGACAATTTCTACTGTCTGTATTTCTTCAGATTTACGAATATTTGAGAAATAAAACATCATTTTTATACATACATATACATATAACTATTAAACAATTTGGTAACGAGGATGTGGCAACAAAATGGTGCGGAAGCGCTAGTTGGATTCAGGATGAATCACCACTCTAACCAACCAACCAACCAACCAACATATACGAGTATAGATAATTTAGTGTCTGCAAAATGTATACGATTTGTTCCGCACCGGCCCTAGAATATTCTGATGAAATAAATAACTTAAAAACAAACAAATTTGTGTATCAAACAAAACTTAAAATGAAGAGGAAATAAATAACTTCTAACTGCTTTAAGTATTCAACCGATTTAATTTTGATGACTTAAATTTTTTTGACAGCACAAATTCAAAAGCATGCGCCTGATTTCCTCTAATTATTTACGCTAAAATTCCTCAGTATTAAATCTCTCAAGCTTCCCTGAATATAATGAACCATTTGGTGTCAAAACTCGATTCAATGCGATGCGGCATCTACCAGGGAGTAGGAGTACTAAGACATGCAGCTATTGCAATCGTAAGTCGGCAATGCAGCGTCAGAGCATCTCTTAACCGAAATAGTGAAAATACGCCGATTTGTGGTAGTTTAATATTTAAATATTTTTTCTTGAAAGAGGCTAGTAAGCAATATACCTTGTTTTAATTGCCTTTTAAAGAACGCACACAAGGCAACACCACTTGATCGCAGACCAAAACCAATACGAAATAAAACCAATTGCCGCCAACAGATGCCACTACTGTGTAAAGGAAGAGGCAGAGAACGTACGTTCTTGCCGTGAGAAAAATCTAAATTCTGCATACACACATATGCTGCATGTGTTGCATATGCTGCATTTGTGCATCTTTGCTTCTTGATCCTTGACAATCGTTGATGGTCGTCGAATCGACTGGGGTTAATTCATATGAGCTTGTCAAGCGCACATGTACATACATACATGATGGTGTTATCAATCAATCAATAAACGGTTTTGAATTTGCGGTACTTTAATGTTATAGGAATCGTACAAGAAATAAAATTATTGATTGCATTCTAGAATTGGCGATCTATAAATCATAGTTGCGTCCGCTAGTGAGCCGCATTGCTTCAATTCCGCAGAGGACGTTTAAACCGATCGCTAAAGATTTTAAATAATTTGATAGGATGACAGCTAAATTAAAGCTAAATTTAAAACAAACACAACAACTTGATTTACTATTTTGTTAGCTAATCAACTATTGAAGTGAAAATATTTATTTGTATATTCATATGCAAGTATCATATCTAAAGATAAATATATCGCCAGGCTACGACCTCATTACTGCTGAAATATTGAAACAGCTCCCGAACAATATTATTGCTGTATTGACGAATATCGCCAACACCACATTTAAGCTAAAATATTTTCCAATATATTGGAAAACAGCGGAAGTCGTTATGTTCAATAAGCCAGGTAAAGATACTCAGGATGTAACATCACACAGGCCTGTCTCGCTTCTTCCATTACTATAGAAAATGGTGGAAAAATTGTTAATCAAAAGGATCAACATAATAATAGAAAACAAAAAAATTATACTGACGCACCAATTTGGTTTCCGCACGAAGCATTCGACTATCGCTCAAGTACATAGGATAGTGCGAATAATAGAAAATGCTTTTGAAGAAAGAAAAACCTGCTCTGCGGTATTCCTTGATATATCCAAGGCGTTCGACAAAGTATGCCACTATGGGCTACAGAAGAAAGTAAATGCGTTGCTACCCAAGCAGTACTCAACCATCCTACATTCGTATTTATCCGACCGTTACTTCAGAGTAAAACAAGAAGATTCATATTCTTGTCTCAAACCAATCAAAGCAGGGGTTCCCCAGGGAAGCATACTTGGTCCTTTATTGTATTTGCTCTTTACATGCGATCTGCCATGCAATTCAAACTGCGTAACAGCTACTTTTGCCGACGATACAGCTATTCTTTCGATAGGAAACACGGAAAACACATCGACATCACAATTACAATTAGCCATAAATGAAATATATGACTGGACCAATAAATGGCATATTAAATTAAATGAAAGCAAGTCTGTGCATACAGATTTCACCCAAAACAAAATCAAATATGTTCCAATATATTTAAATGGTAGACAGGTTGCATACTCAAATATTGCAAACTACAATATATGGGCATGACTCTAGACGCCAAGCTAAGATGGAAAGTCCATGTAAAGAAAAAGAAAGAAGAAATGAAATTAAAATACAGAAATATGTATTGGCTTATGGGAAAGGAATCAGCACTATCCACCAATAATAAAATGATCGTATACAAACAAGTTCTGAAGCCTGTATGGTCCTACGGTGCACAGTTATGGGGCTGCTCCAGCCAAAGTAGCATTCAATCTATACAAAGCCTCCAAAATAAAATTATTAAATGTGCAGTCGGTGTTCCGTGGTATATCCGTAGCTCCGATCTTGAACGCGACCTAAATATTGACTCGGTGGCAGACACAATAAAAAAGATAGCAAAAGCCCATGATGAAAGGTTAAAAAACCACGTTAATACGGAGGCCACTATTCTCGCTAATCCAGCTAATTGGAGAAGAAGACTGAAGCGCAGAAAGCCCAAAGACTTAATGTACTAACCACACCTTAGCGTTAATTGTTGTATATACCTTATTTTCTAAATTCTAAACAAATTGCTCGTTAGTTAATAAAATTTTTCTTGGTAACTAGTCGCAATGTAAAATAATAAAAAAAAATATATGCAAGTATGTATGTGCATCAGTTTGCCATTTTGAGTTTTTCACATTAAAATTTGTATTATTTAGCTTTTATGTGAACTTGTTGTAATAAATTTATTGCTTGTAGAAATCGTAGGTACAACAAAAACTTTTTTGAAATCTGTATTTATATCTGACTTTTAATGGCTGGACAAATTTCGTGCACATAGATTTTTAATTAATTTTTCCGTGCAATATCATCGCACTAACAGGATGCGGACACTATATTTCGAACTACGTTGATCGAAAAATCTCTTATAAATAGACAAAATTAAAAAGAAAAAAATTACCTACCCGATTTCGAAACTGTATATGACATTCCACTGACAATCTATGCTAAACTTCAGAAGACACTCGATTTGCCTAATGTTTCGACTGTTCTCTAAATTGATCAAACAATTTGCACTGAACGCAACAATATTGAGATTCAATTTGAAGAGTAAAGAGATATTATAGACCTAAGTGATTCAGAGAAGATATTCTAAAGAAGAAATAAGTAAGCCCATAAAACCTTACGTTGAGGTGTTAAAACTGTTTGCGTGTTTGAAACAATTTACAAAAATGGCTTTGTAGCTTTTCAACACATCAAAAATGTCAAAAGTCATTTTGAAAATGCACATTTAAAATTAAAACGATCAATGTTTAAGCTTCCAACTATTGCAAAATTTGTTCAATCAAAGTTGTATTGAATAATAATGACCTTATCTATATTTGTAATAAGATTTATGTATGTTTGCATATATACAGGGCCCGCCATCTATCGTTACGGATTTGAACTAGGTATTATTTGAAGAATGGTAACACTTAGCTGTCATCTGATTTGACAGAGAATTAGTTTTATTCTTCCGCTGAACGAAAATGGTTGTGTATACGCTCAAAGAACGCTGGGAAATATTGCGACATTACTTTGAAAATCATGGTAATGTTGCAGAATGTGTACGAAAATTACGTACGGCAATGGGAAGAAGAAAAGCACCAAATGAAGCGTAAGTGCGTTACTTTGCGAAAAAAGTAAGAGAAACTGGGTTGCTTATTGACAAACCAACGCGTGACCGACCAAAACCCGTGCGTACACCCAAATATTGCTGTGGCCGAGAGTATTCGTGAATCACTAGGAACATCAGTTCACCGTCGTTCTCAACAATTGGACATTTCGGAGACATCATTGAGACGAATTTTGCGTAAAGACCTTGGTATGGCGCCGTACAAAGTCCAATTGGTTCGGCAGTTGAAGCAAACCGACCACCCAATGCGTTTTCGCTTCGCTTCATGGGCTTGGGATCGACTTGAAGAAGATGAAGACTTTTACCGAAAAATCATCTTTTCGGATGAAGCTCATTCCCATCTCGGCGGGTATGTTAACAAGCAAAATTGCCTCATTTGGGGCTCAGAAAACCCGCACGCACTTGAAGAAAAGCCGATGCATTCACAACGAGTCACTGTTTGGTGCGGATTTTGGTCGAGAGGCATCATTGGTCCATTTTTCTTCGAAAATGAGCGAGGAGTGGCCGTAACCGTCAATGGAGAGCGTTACCGGGCCATTTTGATCGAATTTTTGTTCCGAGAAATTGAAGAGGAGGATATTGGTGGCATTTGGTTCCAACAAGTTTTCTTCCACAAGAGAGCATCTCCCTTAACTGGACAAAAACATCCTGACGGTGAGTGTCCAGCTATAAGGAAATTTGCTATACATACACTGGAGACATAGTGATTTATTCTATATATGTATGTATACCATATGTAGATTAAACAGTTCAAATTATGCTTTAACCAAAACCATTCAAAATTCAACACAACAGCTCTCATGAGCCAAGTTACTGCATAACCGAAAATTTACAAAAAAATCTCATTAAAAAGTTTAAAATTTAGACAGAAATGTGTAAAATTTTTATAAATTTTGCATAAAGTTTGAAGATTTGATTTTCATGGTTTTGGTCAAAGTATTCCATATCTTCAAACAATCATCATGTATCCAGTTATGGTCGCCAGTGTACAGGGTCCGGCACTCGAAGTGTAACCAATTAAAAAGGCCATACATTTAGTTTGGAAAATTACTTTTATTCAATTCAAAGTAAAAAATGTGTAAAAATAATATGAAATTAAGAATTAATTTACTTCTTCTCGACTGTGGCTTTGAGATGGGCAAGAAACGAATCGCAAGCTGCCCGAATGTGACTTGTAGGTATTTTCGCCCACTCGCGGACAATCTGTTTTTTCAGCGCTTCGAAACTGGTGAATCTTTTAGTTCGCATCTTGCTCTCCAACATGGCCTAAAGAAAATAATCCAGCGGATTTGCGTCTGGTGAATTTGAGAGCCATTGTCTGGACGTTATGAAGTTCGGAACGTTGTTTTTTAGCCATTCTGGGTCCACTCGAGCTTTGTGAGACGGTGCCGAGTCCTGTTGAAACGTCCATGGTCTGCCACCGAAATGTTTGTCTGTCCACGGCTTCAAAGCAACCTCTAGAATACTTTCCCGATAATATTTCGCATTTACCTTAACGCCAGGCTCAGAAAAAACGATTGGAGAGCGCCTATCTGCGGTTACAGCTGCCCAAACCATTACCTGTGGCGGGTGCTGCCTCAAATTCTCGTATGAATGGTCGGTCAAATGAACCCAATGTAAGGAAATTGACCGCTTTCGTCCAAGCGAAGCAACTCCTTCGCTCTCTGAAGTCTGATTTATTGCTGCTTTGCTGTGAGATCATGCGCCTTTTGGACCTTGTAAGGCTTGTCTTTGAGATCATTATCAGTATGCGGTTGAGGCTACGGTTTGATATTTGCACTTCTCTCGCCATTTGATTGGCACTTCGTCGGGGATTTCGCTCAAGTCGCTTGTTCTCTTTTTGAACCATTGCACGTGACGTTGCAGTCTTTTGATGACTACCTCCATGACGTTTCGCGACGCTACCAGTATCATTGTAACGAGTAATAGTGCGATAAACAAATGCTTTTTTTACTTTAAGGCGCTCGAGCTCATCGCTGGTTGTGATTTTCCTGCCAAATATAGTAAAATGCAATCACACTGTTACGTTTGAAATTCATGACTGATTTTCTTTTTTCGCATTTACTCTCGGCAAAATGCTGCCGTGCGCCTGTAAACAATACTCTGGACTGTCATTTAGGTAACTAACAAACAGCTGATGCACGGGCATATGCGAATACTTTTCAGAGCTCTTTCCCAGCTCTGTCTATCGCTGTTTGTTCGTCGAGCTCACAGGTGAAAGAGGTACATCTATGTAAGTATTCCACAACCTCCTATCTGATTTATATTTATTTTCCTTTCTGTCTTTTGAGAACATGGGAATCTATTAGCATCACAGTCCAAATAAGGTCTTACGAATATATCTTAGGTGGGTTTTATCTACTTCATCAAACAGGTCAAAAACCCAAACTTGAGTGGCGTAGCTTTGTACTGCTCTTATTACTGCCAAAAAGATACTCCATTTTGTGGACCATTTTATTTTGCCTTTGGCCGGAAAAGTTCGTCTGTAGCGTTTATATCATTTTTTGCCACCTGTTTCTATATAAAATATGTTTTTAAAAGCTTAACTTTGGAGTCGATATTGGTATTTGTTTTCCGTTTGAATGTCCATTCATTCTATTTGCTAACCTTTCTCCTTGACGGAAAACCTTTATGGCTGACTTTGCAAAATTTACTTGATAAATTATTAAATTTACTTACAGATAAATCGAAAAGAGTAATGGCGGCATCAAGCAACCTTGTTTTACTCCTGACAATATTCTAAAATTTTCCGTCATTTCCTCGCTTGTCCAGTTCACACAGTTTGTATTCTTATAAACCATTTCGATGAAATTTACATTTAGTTGAAATGCCAAAAATTAAAAGATGCGTTGGAACTGTGTCAGAAGTCTACAAAAAATGCATAAACTTTGTATGATTGATGTCAAATTGTAAATGTTGTCCGCCATGGAAAACTTTTTCCGGAAACCTGCGTGGTATTCTGTGATTAATCTTCTACTCTCTAAACAATTTGTGAGTCGCTCGTTTAGTATGCCCAATTAGTATTTGACAGCTGGAAGCGTTCTGATTTTGTTTGCGAAAAATTCGTTGTGAGAGAAAAGCTTAATTTCAGAACGAATTTTATTAATTTATAGTAAATATATTGAACTTTCCCAGTCAATTCAATCGCGTTTTGATTGAAGTTTTGCCAAGAAAAAAAATTGATGGTTTCCTAATTCTTTAAAGTTTAAGGAGGCAGCAACTATTACTCCTTCCAGCATTACAACAAATTGCGTTTTGGAAACTGGTAAATAAAATTAAAATAAGTTTTGATACAGGGTGGCTGATGAAAGCCGCTACCAAAAAAAATTGAATAACATTTTTTCTTTTTAAGTTATCTGTTCCATTTTTGTTTTAATTTGCAGATTGATCTTTAAAATTTATTAAAATGGATAACTGGGACACGCAAACAAGAATTTGGATAGTCCGCCGCTATCACGCACTGGAGTCCGTAGTTTTGGTACAGAGAGAGTACAGGCGGATGTTTGGCGGCGATCCCCCGAGCAGATGGACCATAATGAGACTGGTGAATAATTTTGCTGAGCAAGGAACAGTCGCAAGAAGGCCTTATCATCGAAACCCACCAGTTCGGACGGAGGAAACGATCGCTGCTGTAGCTGCAGCTATACAAAGCAATCCAAGGGTTTCAACAAGAAGCTTATCTGCTCAACTTGGTGTCAGCCGACAGTCTTTGCAAACAATAATGCACAAAGATTTAGACTTATTTCCCTACAAAATTCCAATGGTTAACAAACTGAATGCCGCAGACTTGCCGATTCGCTTGGAATTTTGCCAGAAGATCCTGCAAATGGTGGAAGAAGACCAAAACATGTTAAACTGCCTTTCCATGTCTGAGGAGGCCCATTTCGATTTAAACGGCAATGTGAACAAACAAAATTGTCGAATATGGAGTACTTCTAACCCACAGATACTCCACGAGACGGAATTGCATCCTCTTCGCGTGACAGTGTGGTGTGCGGTTTCTTCACGCTGTATTGTCAGGCCTTATTTTTTTGAAGAAAATCGTCCCACCGTTACGGTTACTGGAGACCGTTATTTGAAAATGCTGAAAGAATTTTTCTATCCAGAACTACGCCGAAAGAGAATTCCTTTCAACTCTGTGTGGTTTCAACAAGATGAGGCAACGTCTCACATAGCCCAGACTGTTATGACAGAGTTGCGACGAAAATTTCCCAATAAACTGATTTCAAGAAACTCCGAATTTCGTTGGCCCCCCAGGTCGCCTGACCTTACTGCACCTGACTTTTTCTTGTGGGGTTTATGTAAACCAGAAGTTTATAAAACAAAGCCAACAAATTTGGATGAACTAAAACAATCCGTTCGGGCAACAATTGCGGCTATTCCTGTCGCAACTCTCAAAGCAGCAATGAACAACTTTTTACTAAGATGCCGCACTTGTGCCAACGAGCATGGGGGGCATTTAAATTCAATTATTTTTAAAACTAGTTAAGCTACATTTAATAAAATTTAATGACCTTCAACTTGAAAAAAAAATAAATGAATTCCATACACTAAAAAAAAAGTTATTTGAGTTTCTTAATGTTGCAAAATTCATCAGCCACCCTGTACAATCAATAACATTTCCTTTGTTGCCGCACTTGTTTATATTTACTCTTTACTAATTTTTCATTTTGCTTAAGTTAAATTAGCACCGTCAAAGTCGTTAACATTTTCATTAATTCAGGTCCTACACAATGCTTGGAATCATTGTCATATGTTGTTGTTGTTCTTCTCAACACAGTTTCAATTTCGCTCTTTCTCGAATACCGGCATCCTGTTGTTTATCGTTTTAAACCGCCACATTTCCCATCCCATCAAGGCAAAAAACTTCATAAGCCACATCTCGCTCCTTTTGAAGAGTTAAACACTCCCCTGTGCTATCTTCTTCAGAGGGAGGTAGAATTTCAATTCCAGGCTTGAATATTGTATTCTTTTGTGATTGTTGTCTTGTTGTGATCTTATGCCCACCGTAAAATCCGATGTTCTCGGTATCGAATTTGAATGCGTGAATTTTTGCGACAGGTGTAGCTCAATCCGATCTTGTCTATTTTTATGATCGAATAATTTTTTTATCGGCTTTAGTAGGTTTTGTTTGCTGGTCATTCAGCCGCTAACGTTTTCGCTTATTTGTTGTGTTCTGCATTCGAATTATGTGGTAATACTTAAATTATATTCAAAACTACTTTCTAGGGAAAAAGATGAAAATAGAGTACTAAGTGAGATACAATATCATGAATCTATGGCACGCACTATCACACTGTAGCCACTTGACCCATTGGCGGCCACTTTGAGCTTCCATAACTCTTAAAATTTGAGATAAGATATCTGACGCAGCTCTGTGCTCAAACTTTAATTTATATCGCTTCCTACGGATCGCTTATATGACCCTTCCGCTTAGAATAGAAGCAATGCGAACAGATTAAAGACTGAGCAGGTTAAAATTGGGGGAATGTATGGTTCAATAGTGCTTAGCGGCCTCACAAAAATAGGCAACAAAACTTTGTGGAAAAAAGTTAAATATAAATTTTATATAAGTGCACATATGTACGGTTATAGTTAGTACTTGGCTCATGTTTGCGCAGGTGTCGGTAGTTACAGAGGAAAGCTCTGATCTCTAAAAACACTCCGTTCTTCGTACTCAATCACTTCACTTATCAAATCGAAAATGAAAGTGAGGGAGAGAAGAGACCTTCTACTATATAGTGATGTTAGGTTAATCAGTTATGCAAGAAGTTTTTATATTAATTAAGTTAAAATTGAAATATAGTTCCTATATTTTCATTAACCATTCTGCAATTACACGGGCAGGTAAGTGTTGTTAAGAAAATTAAAACTGAATAAAAAGTGGATAGGTTAGGGAAAAATCATAAAATATAATATAATAGTTAATAAAAATTGACAAATATTTATAATCATTGATTTATCGATAGTTCATCAACTATATATGGCGCGTTTTCGACCAGAGGCACAGGTTGACCTGAAGTGATCCGGTAACCGCGCGCTCTCCACACTCTAGCTTGAAAACGGTTCACCGTATAAATAATTTTTTTCAACAAAATTTGTAGAGAATTTTGTATTGTACAATATTGATAATAAATACGAATAGCAATAATTCCATGGGAAATGAGATATTTACAAAATAAGCGCGGAAAACCGATTTTTGTGGCCTTAGACCTTGAAATTTAATAGTTGCGTGCATATGTAGGTTTTGAGACAACTTTTAGGGTGTCAATATACAAGTTATTACAGACTTACAGCTGTGTATCGCGAATTCGGAGGTGAACTTACTATAATGACTGGACTATAAGCTATTGAAGCCCTTTTGGAGGTGGTTTCAAAATTGGTTCATTCAATTGGCAGAAGGGAATTGATTTTCAAAGCGAATATTAGGAAACACATTGAAGTCATTTTCACTATGATTTTACTGTCTTTTCTTTATTATTGGTAGCGAAATATACTTATTGAGCTTTTCACATTGGTTTGAAATCGTTTGAAAAGAGAAGAACTGTTCAATCACTTATGTCTATGGTTATATTCATAGCCCCGACAAAGTCTCGCGTTCTCAACTTACGTTTTATTTGCATCCAATTAGAGCAAACTATTTAGCTCGTGAACATATCTTTGGAACTCTTACTGAGTACAATAAAATCTCAAAAATATGTAATATTTTGTTTTCAATGTAATGATCACTATTTAATTTTAGTATCATTGTATTTTCAGTTTAATTTGTAACTGTCATAAACTGAAATAAATGAAATACATATAATGAAAAATATTGGCTTTGGCTACTTTTA
This sequence comes from Anastrepha ludens, assembly GCF_028408465.1. Classification (NCBI taxonomy): domain Eukaryota; kingdom Metazoa; phylum Arthropoda; class Insecta; order Diptera; family Tephritidae; genus Anastrepha; species Anastrepha ludens. Next base: position 77,815,718 of record NC_071498.1, read on the forward strand.
TGTGAATGAAAATAAAAAGTTCACCACTTGCAAGGCCTTCTAAATGCAACAAGATCATCTACGTTAAATCATCCTTTTATATTGGACTGAAAAATATATAGCAAGCTGCAAAACTCTTCTTTGAAGCCGATTAAAAACATCTCTATTACGTCTACGGCGCCGAGCTTTTGTATCTGCTAGTCCTCATAGAGCGCTCACTCGCTGATTCAACACATTTGCAATGATATGAAATACCCCAAAAACAACAGCTCCCCAATGCGAATTTATGCGAAAAAGTTCGCGCTTGTTATTTTTAATAGGCAGCAATAATCATTAAATTCCGCCAGTGTACTTATTGTTGTTGCGTTGGAAAAGTTCGTGTCTCTGCAAAGTTTGCAAACGGCGTATAAAGTTAAAATAGAAGTGAAACTTCGTGGATGAATATGCAGGGTAACCCTATAGTTTTTCGCATTGAAGCTGGAAGTTGCAAAAGCTGTTAATGGACCAAATACCACCAGAAAGCGAATAAATATTTCAGATTTCTTTTCGCTTTTGTAGCTGTAGTGACCTCATTTTTCATAGTAATGCCAGTGACTTGGACAATCGCACTCTGCAACCGTTTTGAATTGAGTAACTTCTGGCATCATAGCCGTGGCCTAACTCTGCATGCGATGTGAACTAGTTGGAAGGAAGTTCCGGTGGTCTAATTCTAACCAGTTTCTCTAACAATTCATCGTAATATATTCATTTACATGTAGTGTAAGTAGAAATGACTTTTATATATAAATATAAATCTATGTATATATTTTTTTTCCTGTCAGAATACCCCTTTAGAATTACTTCTGAATGCAGAAATGTGAGAGTGCCGGCTCAGCATATGAGTCAGCTGGCAGTTAAGATATTACATATGTACATACATAAATCGTTGAATTCCAACTCGGCCAGCGTAATCATTTGGTAAGTCTGGGTTCGATGCCCATTCTGGACATAAATATTCATTCAAGAAAGAAGAAAGTTGTCCTAATAGCAGCGCCTTTTAAGAGACTAGGACAATCCTCCGAGTCCCTTGAAAAAGTTTCCCATCAAAACGATATGCCTTTCGGTGGCGGCATAAAACTCTATACCGCTCTATTTTTAGGACAATATCAAATTGGAAGATAAGCTCGGCCAAATACTTAGCAAAGGATGTACGCGTCAACTGTATAAGCATACATATACTCGTATGTACGTGTATAAGAAGGTATACGAGTACTATATGCGAACTCTCTTTCGGGCTGCTGCATCCTTCCTCCAATTCCAATGGAGCTTCAAATGTTAATTTCATAGCTGGAATTGTGCAAAGTAAATGACTTTTGCTCCATTCATTTGCATTTCATGCAAATTTCACTTCACTTTTCCATGGCCGCCTGAACGAACACCACGACTAGCGTTTAAATCGCTGAGACGACAAAAGCCTTTGGCAATTGTTGCTACCTGAGACGTCGAAGTTGCAAATGTGAATGTTAAATGCAAATGCGAATGTGACAAAGACCCCAGTAGGCGTGGGGTAAAGGGTGAGCTGCGAAGGGCGGGATAGAGGATAGTGGAACTCCACAGAACATCATTTACTACCTGTTTGCATGCGGACTGTCTTTTTGTGTTCGTAAATATTTGAGGAATCTAATCAAGATTTTCGTGCAGCACTGCTAGTGGATGTGGTATTTTACCGAAAGACGGGGCTAAAGATTTTGTGGCGGCGGAATCGCCGGTAAATGTTGTGTTGATACTTTTTGGTGGCATTTTAATGTCACAACAAATGTGCAATTTAAAAACGCATTAAAACCGAAAATGTATTCCATTTCATATGCTTGCAACGGGTCGCATGAGGTTCATGTGATAGCCGTGCCATAACACGTCCTAAAAATACTCTGTTATTCAACTTACAAATATGGAGCTAATTTCAAATTTTTGTCTACATTTAATTCGTTCGTATTAAATTTTATAATCATTTCGAGTAAATTTAAAAATTCAATGGATTGAAAGCACGAAATTATTCTGCCTCGATTCGACGAGAATGAGCGGCAAGCATTTTTCACTTAAATTAATTTATTTGCGCACAGTTGTGTTTGCTCGTAAAATTGCAATTTCGCAATTTTCCGTCTTGTCAACAACATTTTGTATCGTTTAATGCGACAAGCAACGAGCTGCCAACCGCCTCCAAGTCACAATCTCCATTCAACACAGCCACCGGTCGTCGTCGTAAAGAACATTGCACTCACATTTGTGCAAATAAGATAAATAACTGTTAATTTACATTTATATGATGATTTAAGTATTAATAAAAACCAATTAGATACATTGAAATAAGATGGGAGGAGAATTAATAAGACTACTGCCAGCAACACAATGTTGCTCCTGCTCACCTTAGGGCCTTTGGGTCTAAATATGTATATGTGCGTACACCCTTTTTTGCGTGTTTGGCCGAGGCCTCCTCCTATTGTGGTGTGCGTCTTGATGTTGTTCCACAAATGGAGGTACCTACAGTTTTCAAGCCGACTCCGAACGGCAAATATTTTTATGAGGAGCTTTTTCATGGCAGAAATACACTCGGAGGTTTGCCATTACCTGCCGAGGGGCGACCGCTATTAGAAAAATGTTTTTCTTAATTTGGTGTTTCACCGAGATACGAACCTACGTTCTCTCTGTGAATTCCGAATGGTAGAATTGGGTTTACATACCACTGAAGTGCACATAGATATTTATACAAGGTGGCGCAAAAGTAACCTTGCGAGGTTTTTTGGCTGTAAGTTAAAAAGGAATTAAAAACTTTGATTCTTCTTGTGGATTATTTTTTTTGGTCTTTTAATTTTTTTTACATCAAGTCGAGAGTATGATGTCATGTAAATAGCCGTTTGATTGCCATTTGAGCTCTTTTTATGGCATTTTCCATCACTTTGGCCAAAACTTCCGGCGATAGGTCCTCACATTCTTGACGGATATTGTCTTTAAGAGCTGCAAGAGTCTGAGGCTTGTTGACATAAACCCGCGACTTCAAAAAGCCCCACAAAAAGAAGTCTGGAGAGGTCAAATCAGGCGATCTTGCTGGCCAGTGTAAATCGCCAAAACGAGAGATTAGGCGCCCGGGAAATGCATCCTTCAGCATATCGGTTGTGGCACGTGCAGTGTGTGCCGTTGCACCGTGCTGTTGGAACCACATGTTTTCCAATCCCAACTCATCAAGTTGCGGCAAAAATAACTCGTTAATCATTGCTCTGTAGCGCTCACCATTTACAGTAACCGTTTGGCCCGCGACGTCTTCGAAGAAAAAAGGTCCGATGACTACTCCAGCGAAAACAGCACACCATACAGTGACTTTGAGCGGGTGTAATGGCTCTTCGTGGGTTACACGCGGATTTTCAGTGCCCCAGAAGCGTAAATTTTGCTTATTTACGTACCCGCTAAGATGGAAATGGGCCTCATCACTCATGATTATTTTTGATGAAAAATCATCTTCCTCTTGGTGGTGATTAAGGATGGCTTGAGCGTATGTTAGACGCGATTGGCGGTCAGCAGCTAACAGCTGATGCACCGTCTGGGCTTTTTACGGAAACATCTTCAAATCTTGTACCAAAATTCGCTGTAAAGACCGCCGACTGATACCCATTTGCGTGACACGTCGTCTGGTCGATGTCGACGGCGCTTCCATGACATCCTCGGCTACAGCAGCAATATTCTCTGCAGAACGGCTACTCCGGGGTCTGCCACGCCTGACAGCATCTCACGTTGTGCCAGTCTCTTCGAGGCGAGCGGCTAAACGTCGCAGTGTTTCACCAGTAGGCGTTGGACGGCGAGGAAATCTGCGACGAAATTCACGTTGTGCCAAAGTCACCGACCGATTATTGGTCAAATAAATAGTCAGCAATATTCCGCGTTCTGGAGCAGTGTATCGTAACATTGTTTATTAACGTGTATTTCGCATGTGTTTACTACACAAATGTCAAAACAGAACTGACATTAGGGACCAATCGCAAAATTTATAGCATTTTCTGATAGGAGGATTACTTTAGCACCACCTGTTATATAAGTACAATACATAAAAATATGCGGCCGCCATAGCAGAGAGGGTCTTGCGTGACTACTATTCCGTTGTGCCTGGTTCGAAACCCACTGATTTTCATACAACAATTTTATTTGAAATGCGAAAAACGAGTACGCATATTTATTTTATTTTTGTTATAGTTTTGATTTTTTGTTTTTGTGTTTCAACATTATTAATTTGACAGTTAGTTATATCTCAGCATAATTAACATGTTAAATTCTGAGATAGTCAAAGTTTCTTTATACGAGGGGTGCCTTTTATATTTCGGGATTAGAGAACAAAAACAAATTTTAATCATCGAAAATCACTTTATTGTTTTTCAAAATATTCTCCAAGAAGATCTATACACTTTTGCATGCGTTTGAACCAATTGTCGAAACATTTGCCACTCTGAATGAGGTACCTCCTAACGTTGACCTCTCAGTTTGTTGTGTTTACGGGAATAAAAAGAAGTCATTCGGTGCCAAGTCAGGACTATACGGCGGATGACTCATTAATTCGATGTTTTGGGTGCTCAAAAATGCGGTTGTTTGAGCCGATGTGTGAGAACTCGCATTGTCCTGGTGAAGAGTGATCCGTCTTTGGCGATTGGATTTCCTAATTTCTTGGAAGACAACTGGCAAGCAAATGGTTGTGTACCACTCAGAATTTACTGGTCTGCGTTGTTCTAGTGGTACGGTTGCGACATGTCCAGTTTTTCCGAAAAAACAGGCGACCATTTGCTTGGAAGTGCTTCGTGCGCGAACAACTTTTGTTGGATTTGGCTCATCTTGAAACACCCATACAGTCGACTGCTGTTTACTTTCGGGCTCATACGCGTAAATCCATGATTCATCACCTGTCACGATGTCATAGACGTAAAAGCCAAAAAATGTAAACTTTGCGATACAGCTGTCAGTTGCCAGATTTCAACACCAGGGTTGCCAAATCCCGAAATATAAAAGGCACCCCTCGTATATGGTGGTTTCTATCAACGGGATTGAGAATATTCAAAAGGCTTCTCTTAAGTATGCTTTGCGGTATTTACGATTTATTGAACGTCTTCTATCATACATTGTGTAAAATAAGTACCCGGAATTTAAAAAAAAAACACATTTTTTCATATTATTCATCATTATTTGTTGGATCGCCTTCAAAATAGGCTCCCTTTGAGCCGATACAAATATTCCAACGAACAACCCAGTCATCCATGGCCCGCTGGTAGGCCGGCGCCGGGATGGCCTTCAGCTCCTTTAGCGAATTTTTTTTAATGCCTTCAATCGACTCAAAACGCCTTCCCCGAAGTGGCAATTTTAGTTTTGAGAAGAGAAAAAAGTCACAGGGTGCGAGATCTGGCGAATACGGTGGCTGTTCGATAGTATTTATTAAGTTTTTGGTCTTGTATTCGCGTACAATCAAGGCTCGGTGCGATGGCGCGTTGTCGTCGTGCAGAATCCACGAATTGTCCTTCCACAATTCGGGCCGTTTACGGCGAATGGCTTCACGTAAACGCCTTAAAACGGATAAATAATATTCCTTATTAACCGTTTGGCCCTCTGGAAGGAACTCAGAGTGCACCACGCCTTGGTAATCAAAGAAAACCGTGAGCATAACCTTCACTTTTGACCGGCTTTGGCGTGGTTTTTTTGGATACGGCTCGTTCTCGAAGCGCCATTCAGACGATTGCTGACTGGTTTGCATATCGTACTCGTAGACCCATGTCTCATCACCAGTTATTATGCGTTTCATGAACGTAGGGTCCGTATTAGCTCGGGAAACCATGTCTTCAGAGACCTCCTTCCGATACTCTTTTTGCAAAAATCCATAGTAAAATTCGCCAAGTAAACAAAAGATCAACTCACTTTGACTGCAGAATAAAACACACTAAGTAATAGATCCCGTTCTAATAAGGCTTGTGCATTCATGGACATGTGTACCAACATGAAAAAACCAAATTTGAAGTGTCAGGTATTCCCGGGAGAGTTTAAATTATATATTCCGGGTACTTATTTTACACAATGTATAATGCTTGTTTACTTCTTTTAAATCTCAAACCTCTAGAAAGTGCAATCAGATCTCACCTCTTATCGACCTTGTCTAATTCTTTACCTAATGATGTGATTAATCTTCTGAATTCTTGTATATAATCTTATTTTATTTGTGCTAGTACTCCGTAGGAATTTGTTGTTCATAAACCATATATATATTTATAAATAAATAAATAAATAAGTAAATAAGAACGGGTTGAGATATCTCAACGCAACTCGACGAATGCGTGTAATTCACATTGTTTTTGAAAAAGATAAAATCGAGTAAAAACTGTGCTCGATATATTTCCAACGATAATTTCCAAAAAAAAAAATATTTTTATTATAATATTTCCTGTTTGCATCGATTTTATTTATTAATTTTTATTTTATTCGTGAAGATATATTTTTTTTGACTGAGATATTAAAAACTGTATTTATTCTTAAATTGAATACCATTTATGAGATATAATCGTATGAAAGGCTATATACTTATAGAATTACTTCTTGTAAACATTTACCTCGTTTCAACCAGATAAATGGCTTCTCAAAATATACAAAATTGAACGACAGCTCAATGCGATACAATTGATTCAAGGATTCAAGCAGTACATGGAGTCTGTGGTTAACTTCACTAATTTTATTTCACCCAACAGACTCAGCTGCTGCGAGTGTTCGTCGCTTTTGATGAGACTATTTTACTTAATAAAATTATTATTTAACCTTAAAAAATCCAAAAACCCGAAATCTCGATTTAAATGCATGGATTCAAAAGTAGTCTAGTTTAAAAATTTCCACCCTATAATACACCTCCCGAAATTATTATAAAGGCATCACATATTGACAACTTTTGACTGCTTATTTTTTGTTTAGTTTCAACGTTTTTGTTAATAAATATAGTTCTTTTTATAATAAAGACAATAATAATCCGATTTTCAAACTCGACAAATTTTCATCAAAATTTCAAAATTGTAATGAGAGGTTTTTTAGTTCTTGGCAAAGTTCAACAAATCGCCCCAGTCGAATCTTTTGCTAATTTCTGTGCTAATCGGCGCCAGTTTGGCCCATCTAGCGAACCCGCGACTACCGCATCGAATACTACGAATCTTTCTCTTGAACTTTCCGAGGGTTCTCACATTAGGTGCTGTTATCGTCCAACCTTCTGCGCCATAAAATAGGATGGAGATAATGACAGACATACTTATATTAAAGAGTAACTTTTGATCGATGAGAGAAAACTTGAAATTATCCATTGGATTTCAGGACTGACATTGTTATCGGTTAGTGATGGCTTCTAAATAAACGAAGTCTTTTACAACCTCGAAATCATAACTGTCAACAGTGACGTGTGTGCCGATACGCGAGTGCACCGATTGCTTGTTTGATAAGGAGGTACTTCGCCTTATCTCCCTTCACCACCAGACCCATTCGCTTCACTTCTTTACAAAACTTAAAAAAGGCAGAACTAAAGGTACAGTGGTTAACATCGATTATCTCAATATCATTGGCATAGGCCAGCACTCTTACATTATATATGGTGTCTGAGCGAACAAGTATCAGGTTAAAGAAGTCACATGACAGAGAGTCATTCCGTCTAACACCTGATTTGATATTAAATGGCTCGAAAAGGTCCTTCCCAATTCTGGTGAAGACGCTGGTATTACTCAACTATTTCTCAGCAGATAATCCACCGGCCCCAGTGGATTTGCTGTTCTTTTTTCTATGATGTCTTTTCATGATGGCATCCGCTGTTGTCACGATTCAGCAGGTACGAGAAGATTTCCCTCTATAATTTGAGTATGCTCGGGACGTCAGTAACCAGGTCGCTGTCTTTGTTCGTGCGGGGAAACGCTCAGGTCCTAAAACCTTATGTAAGCAGCTGAGTTTTCTGGTAGAATTTTCGATAGTTTTTCTTATAGCTCAGCATTTCAACCTCTTCACACTAACATATTTCGGCTCTCATTTATTTTTTCGGATAATAAGTATCTCTTCCTTTCCCAACTTATTTTGACTATTGTATAGGAAATTCATATAGTTGTACTCTTTAAGTTGTTACACAAATTTGAATGTTTGGTACAAAGGAAAACTTAAAAAGTTCCATTTCGTATGATAATAGTTAGTATGGAATAAGCTAACAAATCATATCGTCAATTGCTACATTCCGTTTTCTCTTGTAGTGAGAGAGCAAAATATTAAATTTAAACGTTTGGCTGAGCCAGATAAAATTATTTTTCCGCCATTGCATCTCAAATTGGGGCTCATAACAAATTTTGTAAAACGCTCAAGCAAAGATGGTTCTCTGTTCCAACATCTCAAGCAAATATTTCCCCAGCTTAGTGACATGTTTTCGTAGGCCTAGACATTGAAAAGATAACTGAAGATTCATATTTTTAACTACTTTTGGCGATGTTGAAAAACAAACAGGAAGACTTATCACAAAAAATTCCAACATTTTCTATTAAAAAAGTGGCTTAAAATGCTTCTCTGCTCTGCCATCGAGTGCCGCCAATGAGGAATTACTTTGTACTGCAAGTGTCGCTTGCTCACCATAAATTCCTATATTAGTATGGAAAAACATTTGGATACGGTTGTTTGAAGTTTTGCCACGGGACCTACAGACACAGTAATACAATTTTCAAAACGCGTTTTTTGAGTATAGACTTTATTGGTTAATAAAATTTAAAATTTACCACTGAAAATCACATTTTGGTTATTCTGGTTGTTGTAATTCTTTATAGATGTTAAACGGGATGTATTAATGTGAAATGCAAATCGATACAATTTTGTTGATGTTCAAGTGAATTGCTACTTTTAGCCTGACACTTGATTTAGATATGTATTCTTGCGGCATAAAAATGGAAACTTTAAAGCAGCCCCAAATGTAAATATTCTAAGCTAATGAAATATGTTGCAGGCAGTTTACATCGTGACTGCTACTAATATTATTTATTTTTTTAATTACCACAGTACGAGTCCAAAGAGCCAAGTAAGCTGTCAGCCGCTGCTGGAGTTTGTTGGTGGAGGCCTCATGTTTGGTTGGTTTACATTTCGTTGCTTTGCTCGACTGTTGCTCTTACTCATTTTTTATTTTTGTAGTCGCGGGGTTATTGGAAATTCTTTAGAAAATAATAAATTCTTTAAATTCGCCTTTTTTGTTGAGAATTATAAACACACCTACTTACACAAAAGTATACATACTTACAGACGCGTTCAAGTATGGACATATACTACATACATAAGTACGTGCATATGTTAAGTTTCAATAACATTGATCGCTTCGACGCGAGCCCTTCTCAAAACCAGCCTGTATTTTTACCTTTTGCCTCTGGTTTAGCCGCCAGCCGCCAGCCGCCATACTTCCCATCATGTGCATATGTGTAGGTATTGTTTGATACCATCGCTAATTCAGTTCGTGCTGCGACAGCTGCTCTGTGACACAACTTCATTCCGAATCCCTTTATTGCTTTTCCTTCGTACCACCTTTTTGAATTATTTCTTTATTTACTTATTCATTTAGTGTAATAAATTTAATTTATTTTTAGTTCTACCTGTGTTTGCCTGTCAATTTCCGCTGGCTTCTTCGAATTCCAAGACAGTAAGTTAGCGCATAGGTATAATAAAAGAGAAATACTGGACTCATACGAGTAGAAAACACCGATCCCACATTCTACCCTCCAAAAGAAATTTATTGTAAAATTATTTTGAGTTAAGCGCATTTTTGTTATTCCCAAAAGGCTTACAACTGACTTGACTTCGAAGATTGAACAAAACATATATTAAAAACTTAAAAGAAAGTTTCCTTATCTACAACTGCTTGTCATTATGCAATAAATTCACAGTTAGTGTGATAATGAGAAAATGGAAAATAGAAAAAAATGCTTGAGTTATTCTTTAGCTAGCTTATTTTTTATAGCATTAGCTTTTTCAAATCCTTAGTGGACAATAAACATATAGATATTTTCTGTATTTTTATTATTTATTATTATTTGCAGCATCTCACCAATATTTCATCAGGTATTTCACGGGTATTGTTGCCGCCAGAATTGGTAGGACTCGTTCATAGAAGATTCAGGCATTTGAAAATAATCCACATATTTTCCTCTAACATTGGTAGCACCGAAGTTCATATGCATTAACGAAAACGAGGGAAAGCGTCATCAACCTACGAGGGACGCTATATTTAGCATAAAATCCCTCTACCACCGGGCTGCCGCAGAAATGTGTCGTTGCAACTCAAGCGAGATACCCTGCCATGAGAGTAGCACACAAACGTCTCCCAGGCCAAGAATTACAACAGAGATTAGACGTCAAAAGACCGAGAAGTAAAACGAAAAAAGCCGAAGCAGTGGGAAAAATGCAACCGGTGGGAAAGGTTCATGAGTGGACACTGGTAAAAAACAAAAACCCCAAAAAGGCCAAACAAAATATTAATAAAAGTACGGGAAGAGTAGACCCGACGCCATAATAATTGAAAAAGGGTAATAGTTCTTACGCTGATATTTTAAATAAATGAAAAGCGACGAAAAATTCAAGTATTTCGCTGAATCAGTACCGAAAATAAGGCGAGCCCAAAAGGCGATCTCTTAATCGAACTGGTGAAATCGTGACAAAAATCTACTGATTTCGAAACTATCGTGGGGCCCACTTCAGGTAGCGAAGCAACAGTGAAGGCGCTTACCCATCGTATCGCAATAAAACGCAAGGACATCGATGAAGTGACTTCCAAGGAAGACGTTTAAATCTTTGCCTGGTTTTGACGATGTAGAGTTGCAGATATAACTGGACTCCGAGCAACTTATGCGGGCACTCAAATGGCCACCGTTAGCCTGCCAGCTCTGAAAGGAAATCGTCTGTCGCTTACTAGAACGTGTCTCGTTACAAAAATGCTATAGATGACGAGAACACGGTCACGTGTCACGCAACTTTGCTTGTGCATCCGATAGATCTAAGCAGTGCAGGAAATGTGGTGTTGATGGTCAAAATAGCCCGAAATGCGTACTCTGCGAGACCGACAGAAGGGAGAACATCAACCATTATACCGAGAGCTATAGGTGCCCTTCATTCAGGAGAGCTCTAACAAATAAAAGTAAAAGAGAATTGCTTAGATAAATCTGTGAGGACGCCCAAGACTTATTATCACAAATAGTTTAAGAAATTATAGCAGATATTGCCATTGTAAGTGAGCCCTACAAGTATGAAAACCACAGCACATGGGCCTCCGACAGGAAAAACTGCGCGGCTATCTGGCTTTGTGGAGGGTTCGCTTTCGAAGATAATCATAGTATTGGTGAAGAGTTCGCGCGATCCAAAATAAATGGAATCAATTTCGTCAGTTGCTACACAAGACCCAGTCTGACAACAGTACAGTACGAACAGCTTCTTCAAAACATTGTACTGAAATCTAGTTCGAAATCGCCTTTAATAATAGCAGGCAATTTCAGCGCCTGGGTAACCGAATGGGGCAGCCGGCGTGCAAAGAGATTCTTCTTCAAGCATTCGCTCCCCTCCACATTACTGTTCTAAATAGTGGGACACCTACCGTAAGATAGGAATGGGGTCAGTTATATGTAGATATTACCTTGGCAAATGATTCCCTTGCTCAAAAGATCAAATGGAGGGTGAGTGAGGGCTAAACGTACAGTGACCATTCAGCTATCATAATGCTTACGCAGAACTTAATCGCTCAGGTACAATATTTTATAAGAGCGTATAATTGCTGGCGTATGCCGATGATATTGACATCATCGGCCTTAACAACCGCGCCGTTGGTTCTACCTTCTCCAAACTGGATAAGAGGCAAAGCGAATAAGTCTGGTGGTGAACGAGGACAAAACGAAGTACCTCCTGTTATCAAACACTCTACAAGGCTCTCATTATGCCCGTCCTAACGTATGGCGCAAAAGCGTGGACGATGGCAACATCCGATGAAGTGACGCTTGGAGTGTGTGAGAGAAAGATTCTGCGTAAGATTTTTGTACCATTGTACATTGGCAACGGCGAATATTGCAGACGATGGAACGATGAGCTGTATGAGCTTTACGACGACATAGACATAGCGCAGCGAATAAAGATCCAGCGGCTACGTTGGCTGGGTCATGTCGTCCGAATGGACACAAACGCTCCGGCTCTGAAAGTATTCATATGAGTTTGTTTGATTCCAAAAACTGACAGCCAACCCGAATTAAATTTTACTAATATTTAGGCGCCACCGAATGGGTTGGTGCGTGACTACCATTCGGAATTCACAGAGAGGACGTAAGTTCAAATCTCGGTGAAATACCAAACTGATGAAAAAGTTTTTTCTAATAGCGGTCGCCCCTCGGCAGGCAATGGCAATTCTCCGAGTATGTTTCTGCCATGAAAAAGCTCCTCATAAAAATATCTACCATTCGGAATCAGTTTGAAACTGTAGGTCCCTCCATTTCTGGAACAACATCAAGACACACACGACAATAGGAGGAGGAGCTCGGCCAAACACCCAAACAAGGGTGTACGGGCCATATATATATATATATATAATATGTAGGCGGGTATGTAAAGTTTAGTCTGGACCAAATCAAGAACTTCCTTACCTGTTTTTTATACATTTAGAAACAAATAACATAATAAATAAAATCAGAAAATGTTTCACCTTTCTAATAAATATTCCAAGGGACTGCACTGGGCACCTTGATATTTTAATATTCACAATTTAATGGCACATGCAGGATAAATAGATGCTCTACTGTTCCGATATTGGTAACATAACTTTCTTCTTATACATACATTGCTATTTGGTCTCTATGTGCAAATAACCTTTAAAGTTAATTTTTTCTCAGCAAAAAAATTTATAAATTTTATACCACTGCAAGCGACAACATCGCGGATAAACAAAACTGATATCAGCTCTCCGCATCAATTGTACCGTAAAGTGGGAATGGGTGTTAGATTAAGTTATTGGGAGGTAAAATAAGCTAAAATTAAATTTAAAAGTAAGCAAGAGCTGAATTCGGTACGGAAAGAACTTTATATACCAGCGCACATTTTAGCAATTTATTTGGGCTGGCAGGAATCTTGGAATAAAAAAACTCATAGAGAATAAGAGTTATAGCTTGTAGCATCGTACGGACGGACGAAAATTTAGTCTCAAAATATATAAAGTGGGCGTGGTTTTTATCCGATCTAAATAATATTTATGCATTTACACATACGTGGGTGTGTCAACACCAATTTTTCAAAATTTCACTTGTGATGTATTAGTTCTTGGCTTATTTGTTTGTACCAAATATGAGTACTTTTGGTTTACTCATAAAGGATATATCATTGGTTTCCTTTTTAGCGTTGGTAAACTACCTAGGATAAAGAGGCATATGAGTTCCAAGTTTAAGTTTTTAAATATATCAATTTTTGAGTGCACGCGGTCTGACGGATAACTCAATTGACCCCTCTCATCATTCTGAGCATTTTGGTATATACGAGTATGTACATATCTATATCTATCTCGATTTCCTCCTGTTACATACAACAGTTATGTGAGCAAACGTACACTTATGCACAAGTACACGGGTATAAAAATCGAGATATTGCTGGCAATAAAGTATACAAAAATTTCATGACACTCATTCGTATTAATATTAATATAATATTTATATACTGATATACATATGTAAATATGTATATGCTGCACTCCGCACCAGCTACACAATTAGAATATAATTTAGGTCCTAGAAAAACTGATTCATTTTGATAGACCATGCAATTTCATTAAAAAAAGGACTACATTTGCTTTGCGGAGATCTGCTGGTTATCTATTCGCTACTTATATAGCTAATCGTTCCATCGTCTATGAGAAGCCATAAATAGGCCGCAGAACCTTTTCCTCCAAGACTCCAAAAACCACGTCATCAAATATTGTCAGCCCTCAAGCTTTTCCATCATTGAATACGCGAAACTAATACTGTGTGAGTTTTGTTTATCTAGAGAGAGCTTGGGGTAGTTATCTGGCTAAGACCGTGAAAAGATTCTTAACTGAATTTAAGTACAGAGGAATCGCGATAATTACTACATCATTAATTCGAAAATCTTAATAATTGGTCCCTCGGAAAAACAGATTTATTGCGCAATATTTCCATACATTTTGGTTACCTCGTTAATTCGTACTTTTTTGACAACGCAAATTATATTGAATCTCTTACAAATCTTAATTGGTTGTTGACAACCTCTTGTATTTCGTAAAGAAAAGGAAATTTCTATTCAGTTTTATTTCAAAAAATAAATAAATTGACATAAAAACCTACGCATAAATCTTTATCAGTGTTTCAAAACCAAAGATAATTTCTGCTATTAGGAATGGTGCGAAAAATCTGAACTGGTAGAAAGATATTTATATTTTGCTTCATCGAATCTCACTTCAATTTTACAAAACAGAGAGTTTATAATGTAAACACCTCCGCGTTGTAATTTTCCTAATTCGACTTCGCTAAATTTTTAATCTCATTCAAAAACCTCTTTAATTCGTAAAATATTCCGAATCCTTTGTCATTGCGAATTATCAGGATTCCTCCGTATACGAGGGGTGCCTTTTATATGTTGAGATTTGGCAACCCTGGTGTTTCAATCTGGCAACTGACAGCTGTATCGCACAGTTTGACATTTTTTGGCTTTCACGTACTCAGAACGTTTTCAAATACCAGCGCTATTTGTGTTGTTTACAGTAACTTAAAAGATTCATCTCGGTCCAAAAATGGAATTAAATCGTGAACATTTTCGTGCGATTATTTTTTACAACTTTCGACGTGGATTAACTCAGCAACATTGCATGGATGAACTTAATTCATTTTTTGGCGATGAAGCTTCATCAAGGACCAGTGTTTATCGATGGTATGGTGAATTCAATCGTGGTCGTAGTTCACTCCAAGACGAATTTATTTATTTATTTATTTATTGTCTTTAAATGGATACATTCTTACAGACTATATTAAGCTAATGTACAATAGTTTAGTAGTTACTAAGAAAAGAACGATTTAAGATGATTGACTAAGATCCCATACGGCCACGTAAAATCAGCATCGGAAGAATTGAAAAACATATTTAAATCTGCACATGCCCTAGGAATCGGAGCATTCACCCCATAGTTGGTTCTCGAGAAGCCAATTTTAAAGGTTTCGTACTGTCGGAGCCTCATATTGGGTATATTAAATTGAATTTTACTTAAAAGAGAAGGACAATCAATAGATCCAGAAATGATACGAATAATAAATGAGCACGATAGAATAGATCGTCTGCTATCAAGAGGTTTTAAGTCAATCAATAAACATCGAGAGCGGTACGATGGTACAGGTTCAGAAAAGTTTAAAGATCGGAGCGCAAAACGAAGAAATACTTTCTGAACTCTCTCAATCCGATTAGACAGACCTATTTGGTACGGTCTCCAAATAATAGCGGCATACTCTAATCTTGATCTAACAAAAGCACAATACAATGTTTTGAGAGTGTATGGGTTAGTAAATGCAGAACAATTTCGGCGTACGAATGCTAGCATCGCATATGATCGTCTTATGACGTGGTTAACATGGCTGGTGAAAATCAGCTTAGAGTCGAAAATAACGCCTAAGTCTTTAATTTCCTCAACGGATTGCAAAGGGAAGCCAGCAATACTATACGAAGTATGCAAAGTATTGTTTGATTTAGCATATTTTACGTGAAAGCATTTGCTAATATTTAGTGACAAACGGTTTAAATAGCACCAATTCCGAACATTGTGCAAGTCAGCTTGCAACTTTTCAGAGTCACTAAGACTGTTAATCACCGCAAATATTTTTAGATCATCAGCATACAACAAGTGTTCTGCAAACGAAAAGCAAGAACCAATATCGTTAATAAAAAGTATGAAGAGAAGGGGTCCTAGAATACTTCCCTGTGGGACACCAGAGGACGCAATAAATGCACGAGATGTCGTATTATCAACGGCTACAACGCAGTGCCTGTTGGACAAATATGATTTGATCCACGACAAAAACGTGGAGTGTATACCCAATGATGCAAGCTTCGACAAGAGTATTCGGTGCGATACTTTGTCAAACGCTTTAGAGAAGTCTGTATAAATTGTATCAACTTGGGATCTGTTCTGGAAGGCTGAAATGCAGTAACCATTGAAAATAGATAAATTAGTGACAGTGGAGCGACTTGCAACGAAACCATGCTGGTTGGTAGATATTAGGCCTTTGACAGCAAAATATAACTTATCATTTACTGTTATCTCAAAAAGTTTTGAGACAGACGAAAGCTTCGAAATCGGTCTGTAATTGCTAACATCGTTTTTATTTCCACTCTTAAATATAGGCGTAACGGAAGTAAATTTCCAATCGTCAACAAAGATACCGGAGGATAACGATTTATTAAATATAATTGTAAGAGGCTCAGCGAGACACAAGCAGTTTTTCAGCAAAATGCCCGAAAGGCCATCCGAATCAGTTTTCGTTGTAGACTTGAGCTTCATAATACCCTTGACGACATCGGTAACAGATAGGCACAAGGTCCCAAAATTGAGAGGTGAAAAACTGTTAGAGGGCAAACTAGAATCGAAGTCTAAGTCGGGTTCAAAGTTAGAGCAAAAAAAGTCGGCAAATAAATTGGCAGATTCTATGGCAGAATTTGCATATTTACCATTATAAAAAACATTGTTTGGCACCATTGAGCAAGACTTTTTTGATTTGATGAATTGCCAAAAGGCCTTCGGATCCGAAATAATATTGTTTTCGAAATTCAAGATGTAATTTCTATATAAGAACTTGTTCAAACAGTTAAACTCTTTTAAATGGCATTGAAATTTTGAGTAGTGCATTGGGTCTCCAGACCTTTTATACAGTTTAGAAAATTTGTTGTTTAGATTCTTTAGAAGCCTAAGCCGTTTGGTATGCCAAGGTGTCTTATATACTTTCTTATGATAAATAGGAATGTGCTTCAAACACAGCTCAGAAACCTTAGTCTTAAAAAAATGAAAACAGGAGGTAACATCATTGTCGAGGAAGGCATTATCCCAGTCAATACTTAATAAAATTTCATTAAAAATTGTGAAGTCGCATGAGTTGTAATTAAATTTGATGTTAGGCTCATCGGATACCTCAGAAAACTCATAAAATTCCAACTCAAGAGAAAGAGGAACATGATGTTTATCAGTTAAAGATATGGGAGCAATGCCTTCCGACAACGTGTAGTTGATGTTATTTGAAATAAACACTAGATCTAGGATTCTATTAAGGCTATTATAAAAACCATTAATTTGTGACAAATCAATGCTTAAAAAGCTATCAATGACATGCATTTCGGCTGAAGAATTTACGTTAGAAGCCATAAAAGCAGCCGAGTTTCTAAGTGGGGACCAACTCAGGCGACATAAATTAAAATCACCGAGGACACAAAGATGACTGTCACCAGCTATGCTTGATGCTAATGAAGGTCGTCCAAAATCAGTTGTTGTTCCGAAAACCAGTGATGCTGTGCGCGAACTGATATTGCAAGATCGTCATGTGACCTATCGTGAGATTGAGACAATCTTAGGCATTAATGGGACCAGCATACATTCAATATTGCATAAACATTTGACTGTCAAAAAAATTTTGTTCGCGTTGGATCCCACACAATTTGTCAATCGCTCAAAAAAAGGCTCGTGTCGATTGGTCGAAGGAAATGCTCAAAAAATACGATCGCGGGGCTTCGAAACACGTCTATGACATCGTGACAGGTGATGAATCATGGATTTATGCGTATGAGCCCGAAAGTAAACAGCAGTCGACTGTATGGGTGTTTCAAGATGAGCCAAATCCAACAAAAGTTTTTCGCGCACGAAGCACCTCCAAGCAAATGGTCGCCTGTTTTTTCAGAAAAACTGGGCATGTCACAACCGTACCACTAGAACAACGCAGAACAGTAAATTTTAAGTGGTATACAACCATTTGCTTGCCAGTTGTCTTCCAAGAAATGAGGAAAACCAATCGCCAAAGACGGATCACTCTTCACCAGGACAATGCGAGCTCTCACACATCGGCTCAAACAACTGCAGTTTTGAGTACCCAAAACATCGAATTAATGGGTCATCCGCCGTATAGTTCTGACTTGGCACCGAATGACTTCTTTTTATTCCCGTACGTATAAAACAAACTGAGAGGTCAACGTTTTTCGACACCTGAAGAAGCGGTTGGGGCATTCAGAATGCATGTTTTGGAGGTACCTCATTCAGAGTGGCAAAAGTGCTTCGAAAATTGGTTCAAGCGCATGCAAAAGTGTATAGATCTTCATGGAGAATATTTTGAAAAACAACAAAGTGATTTTCGATGGTTAAAATTTGTTTTTTTTTTCTCTTATCGCGACATATAAAAGGCACCCCTCGTAGTAGGAATTTTAGAGTAATAAACTGTAATTAATAAATGTTTGTTTACTCGGCCATCCCTATGAATTTTGTATACCAGGTCCTATGAAGTGTAGGCATTATCATAATTAAAATATTATACGTACACCCCGCCAAAAATGAGATCACATCAAAATTTTGACCAACTTTGACTGTTTTTTCCCCATATAACGAATGACCGAATTTGTTTCATTTGTTGCACGTCAGGGAAAATTATTATAAAAGATCAATGGAGTTATTTAGCAACTTCAAACTTGCAAAATTGTATACTAAAAAAATGTGTGGAGTTTCCCTATTTCTCGAATAAAATTGATAAATACAAAAATAATTAATAGAATTGAAAAAAGGAAGCTTATTTTTGCAATATTAAAATTTGTCCTATACACTTTTAGCTGAGATTTTTGCTGTTTGCTTGTTCTTTTTCACCTTTTCTCGGCAGGCACAAACGAATTCGCCAGCTCGAGGCGCATGTGCATCACCGCCCACCGTTTGTAGTCGGAATGTTTCTTCAGCATGGCAACCGCTTGGCCATTTTCGAAAGAAACAGCCAAAGAACGTGAGCGCCAAAAGGATTTATAGAAAAAAATAAAAAATACAGATGTGTGAAGTGAGTGGCGTGTAGGTGTACAGCATCTTTTGGCACACTACACTCAGATGGCACCTTTGGTTGTATGTGTGTATACGTACTTGTACATAAATGCCACTGATATTGATTTTAGTGTCGCCTTTACGTGCGTTTAGACGGAGATAGTCAAAACATTATGAGAATGGTTATAGTTATAGAAATGGCAACAGAAGCAACAAAAGCGTCGGCAGCGACACAGTGTTAGGAGAGAAGTAGCAGCGTCGGTATCATCATTGCAAAGCATCGGAAAGAATGTGACCACCGTTGAACTGACATGTGGAGAGAAAGAATAGCCAAGATGTGTAGGACATTTTATTTTTTTATTTTTAAAACAGTTAACGTGGGGGCATAAGACATGCGGCATTCGCTCAAATGGAGCTTAAGATGCACTTTCAATGTGTTTATTTTCAACTATGAGCTTTCGCTACTTGCGTTGTTCTTGTTGCCGGTGGAAAATGTTTCTTATTGGTCGTTATGTGAATTGGTTCAATTTCGGTGCAGATCGAATGAATATTCGCTGGCCAACAACAAACGGGGTTAGTTTAGTCGCACAATCAACGCATTGGTGGCCAAACGTTTGGTTGCTATTTGCCAGATGTAAGTGTGAGGATATGCGTTTATATAAATATCTGCATTTGAATGTATGTATAGAGATATATGTTTGTTTGAATGTTATTAAAATAATTTTTATTTTTTGTAATAATAGCGAAATGGTTTTCACAACATAAAAACCTTTAAGTTAAATGTGTTGCTTATCTGAAAGGGTGACACTTTCACTTTTCAGTGTACATTTAGGCATAAAATACTTGTTGATTTTAGTCGCTATGTAAAAAATATTTCTTATTCTAAGCAAATAATTCTAAAGATTTTATACCCACGCGTACAAGTGCTCGAAGGTATTACATCCATTTATGCTCACATATCGGCCTTTTATATCATAAACTTGGAATAGAGGTAACATCTTCAGAAGTATGACTATTCGTGCACAATTAATACCAGCAGCATCAGGATTAATGAAATCTTCCACATAATGATAGTTTTCATAATTTTCAGTAAGCAATGCAAACAAATTACTCGGATCATCAAATTCTACTAAATAAGTAGCACTTGGTCATGATAGGCAAATAGCATAGATTGAAAATAAAGATATTTACCAGCAACGCTAACTAACTTCCATGCAGCTAAACTACCAATTACCGTCGCTTATACACGAGTAGTACTGTGGGCAAAAAGTAAGGTGAATTTGGTTGTATAGTGAAAAATCTTTATTTATTCTTGTAAATCAATTTCATCCCCTTCAAAATAATCCCCTCTCGATGAAATACACTTATGCCAACGATTTTTCCAATCCCCGAAACATGTCAAATAGTCCATTTCCGGTAGCCATCAGCACCTTCTTCGATTCAGCTTTTATCTCCTCAATAGACTCGAAACGCGTTCCCCGTGTCTCTTGAGAAGTCACACACGGAGCCAAATCAGGCGAATACGGTGGTTGCGGAACGATATGCGTGGAATTTTTGGCGAAATGGTCACGAAGAACGAGTGCAGTGTGAGACGGTGCATTATCGTGATGCAAAAACCAATAGTTGTTGGCCCATAATTCTGGTCTCTTTAGACGAATTGCTTCACGTAAACGACGCATAACGCTCAAATAATATTTCTTATTAACAGTTTGGCCAGGTGGAAGGAATTCATAGTGCACCACACCACGAAAATCGAAAAAACTGTCATCATGACCTTTATTTTTGAACGACTTTGACGTGCTCTTTTCGGTCTGGCCTCGCCTTTAGCACGATATTCGCTTGATTGGTCGGTTGTTTCAGGGTCGTAAGCATAAATCCAAGTCTCATCTCCCGTAATGATGCATTTGAGCTTGTCCTGATAGTCGGAAAGCATTGTTTCACACACATCAACGCGACGACCTTTTTCCAAGAAATTGAGAGTTCTCGGTACCAAACGAGATTTGACTTTTCGTAGGCCCAAATGGTCTTTCAAAATGGTTTTCACAGATCATTCTGATATTCCGATCATATCAGTAAGGTCTTTAACAGTCAACCGACGATTTTTGAGCACTAACTCCTTCACTTTATTGACGTGTTGGTCATCTGTTGACGTCGATGATCGTCCGGAGCGCTCCAAGTCATCAACACGTTCTTGACCCTCTTTGGCCTTTGTACCACTTATAAACATTTTTCTGCGACATGGTCGAATCACCAAATGCCTTCTGCAACATGCTAAACGTTTCCGCAGCCGAAATTTCATTCCGCAAACAAAATTTGATGGCACT
The DNA here is from genome assembly GCF_028408465.1 of Anastrepha ludens. Lineage (NCBI taxonomy): Eukaryota > Metazoa > Arthropoda > Insecta > Diptera > Tephritidae > Anastrepha > Anastrepha ludens. The sequence goes on from NC_071498.1 coordinate 77,837,078, forward strand.
TCTCTGCTCAATCAAATCAGACATTGTAAAAATCGAAAAATGCACTCTTGGTCGTTTGGTAAACACAAGCGTTAATATATTACTTATAATGACATTCACATGAAAGTTGGCCCAGATGTTATTAACAGTGCTGCTAACTCATGAAAAAAAACTAGAGCGAAATTTTAATCCCGCCAAGTTTGACAAATACCTTACTTTTTTCCCACAGTAGTACCGACGAAGACAGGGCGTTCCCAACATATATGAACGAAGCGGATACTACAGAAAGCCACATGAAACGTGCGAATGCATACACCGAGACGAGCCAAAATCGAAAACTCTGGCGATTACGAACTAGGACCGCTGACCCCAAGTGAAACAGGACAAAAACAAGAAGGTTCAGTCACAAAATGGCCGGAGGCTATACACGGAGAGGCCGCCCATTTCCTGGCTAATTTATTTGTCATTTCGTGCCCAGTAATTCCTATGTGCCATAGATCCCATTTGATATATATATATTAGGGCGGGTCGATTTAAAAATCGCTCATTGCTCTGTGAAAATCGTACTCTAGGGATCAAAATAAGAAGCTTTGCCGAAGCAACCATACCTCTAAAACGAATTCTGATGTCCCCCAATTTGGGTCGAACGAAAAATCCCACTTTGACCCATTTAGAGTGCTCCAATCGAGTCCAAATGTATAACCGACCCCCACTAACTTTGGACGGCCGATCCACCCATGCCAGTGGCACACCCCCTGGAACTCTCCTGGGGGGTTCCACATACAATCATTTCAAAATATCACCATTTTTGGCCTTTACATGAGAAAAGAAACTAAAAAGTTCGAGCCAAATTGGGGGACATCAGAACTCGTTTTAAAGGTATGGTTCCTTCGGCAAAGTTTCTTATTTTGATCCCTAGAATATGATTTTCACAGAGCAATGGGCGATTTTTTTGCCTCCCCACAAAAGACACTAAAAGTTCGACCCAAATTGGGGGACATCAGACTTCGTTTTAGAGGTATGGTTCCTTCGGCAAAGTTTCTTATTTTGATCCCTAGAATATGATTTTCACAGAGCAATAGGCGATTTTTTTGCCTCCCCACAAATCGACCCGGCCTAATATATATACCATTGGTATATATATATAATTGGCGCGTACATCCGTTTTGGGTGTTTGGCCGAGCTCCTCCTCCTATTTGTGGCGTGCATCTTGATGTTGTCCCACAAATGGATACCCATTTGATACCCACCTGGATATTCTGGCCTAAGATATTCAGCTTATCAAGAGACCAGTTTTGATGTAAACTGAAAAGACTTGAGAGAATTGATTGCTGCCTGGATATCGGTGAAGATATCTATACATCTGTTCTTATATTATAGTTGCGTTCAAGGTTGAAGTAGGCGCACAGACTTCCGCTTGAAAAATACTACTCACTCTTACTTAGGCGAGAGCCCTTGGGTCTGTATATACATATGAACATCTGTATTATTCTGTGGTAGAAATCGAGCCAATTACGAAAGTGGTATGCTTTCTTACAACTTTCGTGAATTTAACTAGTAATTTTCGAGATTTATAAAATTTCTTGAATTTCAATGTTATTCATTGCATCATCCATTTGCCAAGTTTAAGTAGAAAAGTTGTACTAAATGTGAATCACGAATGTATTTTCAAGTCAGCTCACATATTCTGCTTTGCTTATCTCAGCAGCGAGATTTGCTTACAATGAATGAATGGGTCACGAAAATGGCAGCTATATTTCAGGTGATAATAGCTTCCTTATGTGAATTTACGAAACATTAACGGTACCGAGTGAGATATGCATAATTTCCCAAAAATGCAATTCATGTTAATGGCTTCAAAATTCCATTGGGATAAACATGAAAAAGTGAAATGGTTTTCCTCTATGCCTTCACTTTTTTATTCGTTTTGAAAGAAGGACGAAGGATGAACACATATCGACATTCATTTAACGTAGTACACTCGTAAAGGAAAATCTTGTATTTACACTCCATACCCAGTTCACTTTTTCGTTGAAGTTATTGGCTTAAGTTATCCCTACTTTAATCGCACTGAGCTGAACTATGCTTCATACAGTTCGACTGCGTTGAATTCAATGCGATGCAACTTGACTTTGGTTTGCTCTGCTGATTATGCTGTCGATTATTAGTGTATATGAGTACACAATAGGTGGTAAAAAACATAAAGTGTATTTAGATGCATTCTGGAAGTATGGTGTTGTTGCTTAATTGTATAAACGCACTAAGTGTTATCATTGGAAATGTACTCATACAAAAGACAATTACATTTTTTTAAATTTTGAAGGTCACAGCGTATTAAGACTTGCACTGCTGAATGCACCACTCAAGGTGACATTTTGTCAGTGCAATAAGTGATGCTTACCTGTTTTCGGTAACGTTGGGTTTTTTTAGGCTCCTCGTCTGCTTTGAAGACGTGACTTACCCAGAATTGTTTTACAGGATAATTGTATTTGTCGACCGTGGAATATTGATATTCTTTTATATGCGCAAATGACCTCGTAATTTTTTGCGTTGTTGTTTTCTGCAAGTGGGGTGATTCCTAATAGAAGATATTATTTTCAAACACAGGATAGATGAAATAACTTCTGTACTTAGTAAAATAAATTGTTTATGGCTGCAATTTTATGACAGCAGTGCGTTAAGTATCTCAAATGATGCATGCCTATTATGGGCAATTAACTTACATCCTAACAAAAGGATAAACAATAACAGAAAAATATTTTTCGAAATGCTCATATTAGCTCATAAGTGGTCTGTAAAAACCATAATTAGGTTTTGGACTTGATATAAACGAAATAGTCCAATTTCGTTTTTGAATATCTTTTTTTATTAAATAAAAAATATATATTTTGACCTTTATGCCTTTATACTTTTATGCGCTCCATTGCTTGTCTGTTTTTATACTGAAGCTGTCTACTTTGACGTACGACGCCATTTGCAAAAAGTATAAATCTTCCGAAAGGGAGGTTATTTTTGCATCACCTTGTACAAGGATCGGAAAAGTTGGAGCAATATCACGGTATGAAGTCCAAGGTAGCACAGGATTTAGACATTATGTAGTCAAAAAGATTTTAAAGAAAAAAAGATAAACCAAAGATGACTCCTAAGCCTTTAATCCCATGAAAGGACTGAATAATAGTACCAGAGATTCTGCAAGACGTACATACTTATATACACATAACACGATTTTTTTTAAATTTGTCATTACACTTGTCAACATTTAGGTATAGGGGCGAATTGCGCCACCATAAATATAAATCTTGGAGTATGGTTCCATGTGTAGAAGTCCACGCAAGTGGGGAAGGTTACTGATCGCCATTCACTTGTGAGTGACCAGGACGATTCTTCTGCATATGGTTCAAGCAGCTCACAACGTCCGAGATTAGCCCACGTTGGTTGTGCGCTGGGTTAGGGACTTGGGACCCTCTACTTAAAAAGCCCCCCCAATGAAAATAGCAACAAAGCCTCGGATGAGAACTACCTTTACTGATGACGACCCCTGCAAACGAAATAAGGAATACGATTTGAGGGAAGGTGCCTCTGCCTGGCTGGTTGATGTCCTCGTGAGAGTAAAGACTGACATCACTGCCATCCAAGAGATGGGATGGACGGGGCAAGGCAAGAAAACCATAGTACTTAGCGACGTCTACTACAGCTGTCATGTAAAGGAGCGCAAATTCGGTGTCGGATTTGTTGTAGGAGAGAGACTTCGTCGCCAAGTATTGTCGTTCACTCCAGTGGACGAGCGTTTCGCAATAATCCGCATCAAAGCACGATTTTTTAATATCTCGCTTATTTGCGCCCACGCCCAGACGGAAGAGAAGGACGATGCAACCAAATTTTCTTTCTATGAGCGCTTGGAACGTTCCTATAAGCGCTGCCCCCGCCACGACATAAAAATCGTGCTTGGCGGCTTCAACGCCAGGGTGGGCAAGGAGGGAATTTTTGGTCCCACAGTCGGAAAATTCAGTCTGCACAACGAAACATCGGGTAATCACAACAGACAGCCAGAAAATTCGCCACTCGACTCTCACTCCTGCTCTCAGAGAGTACTGCCCAACAAACAGGCATGCACGAGCAATGGAGCAACATTTCTCGTTCTCTACGTACCGCCGCCGAAGAAGAAATCGGACTCCGGCGAGCCGGAAAAAACAATTGGTACGACGAGGAATGTCATGTCGCCGCAGAAAGAAAGGATGCCGCCTATAGAGCCACGCAGCGATCGGGCGCAACGCGAGCCATGTGGGATCGCTACGGAGAGCTAAAAATGAAAGAGAGGTTTTAATACCTGTAAGAACAAAGATGGCGAACTGGGGACTAACATCCAGAGCAATCTTAAATTATGGAGGGAACACTTCTCGAACCTGTTAAACAGTGATAGCTGCTCATGTCACAGATAATGTGAGGATCCCGATACCCCAAGCGTCGACGACGGAATTGTCGTTCCGCTACCTGATCATGACGAGGTGAGAATAGCGATAACGCGGCTAAAGAACAACAAAGCCGCAGGCGCCGACGGACTGCCGGCTGAGCTATGGTAAGGTGAATGAATCAGCTCCTATGCAAAATATGGTCGGATGAAAGCATGCCTGCCGGTTGGAATTTAAGTGTGCTCTGCCCAATCCATAAGAAGGGGGATCCTGCAATCTGTGCCAATTACCGCGGGATAAGTCTTCTAAATATCGCCTATAAGGTTCTAGCGTGCGTGTTGTGTGAAAGGCTTATCAGTGTGGCTTTAGACCTGGAAAGTCTACCATCGACCAAATATCTACAATACGCCAAATCTTGGAAAATACCCACGAAAGGAAAATCGACACACACCATCTTTTCGTCGATTTCAAAGCTGCATTCGACAGTACGAAGAGGAGTTATCTGTATGCCGCGATGTCTGAATTTGGTATCCCCACAAAACTAATACGGCTTTGCAAGATGACGTTGCTCAACACCAGCAACGCCGTCAGAATTGGGAAGGACCTCTCCGAGCCGTTTGTCGAGGTTTCAGGCAAGGTGACTCGCTGTCGTCTGACTTCTTTAACCTGATGTTGGAGAGCATCGTACGAGCCGCAGAACTTAATCGCTCAGGCACAATATTTTATAAGAGCTTACAATTGCTGACGTATGCCGATGATATTGACATCATAGGTCTTAGCAACCGCGCTGTTGGTTCTGCCTTCTCCAAACTGGATAAAGAGGCAAAGCGAATGGGTCTGGTGGTGAACGAGGACAAAACGAAGTACCTCCTGTCATCAAACAAACAGTCGGCGCATTGGCGCATTCGGGTATCGGCACCCACGTCACTGTAGACAGTTATAATTTCGAGGTTGTAAAAGACTTCGTTTATTTACCGATAACAATGTCAGCCTTGAAATCCAACGTAGAATCTCTCTTGTCAACAAGTGCTGCTTTGGACTAAGTAGGCAATTGAGTAGTAAAGTCCTCTCTCGACGAACAAAACTAACACTCTACAAGACTCTCATCATGCCCGTCCTAACGTATGGGGCAGAAGCGTGGACGATGACAACATCCGATGAAGCGACGCTTGGACTGTTTGAGAGAGAGATTCTGCGTAAGATTTTTGGACCTTTGCACGTTGGCAACGGCGAATATCGCAGACGATGGAACGATGAGCTGTATGAGCTTTACGACGACATAGACATAGCGCAGCGAATAAAGATCCCGCGGCTACGTTGGCTTGGTCATGTCGTCCGAATGGATGCAAACGCTCCGACTTTGAAAGTATTCGATGCGGTACCAGCTGGTGGTAGCAGAGGAAGAGGAAGGCCTCCTCTGCGTTGGAAAGATCAGGTGGAGAAGAACTTGGCTTCACTTGGTGTGTCCAATTGGCGCCGGTTAGCACGAGAAAGAAACGACTGGCGCGCTTTGTTAAACTCGGCCAAATTCGCGTAAGCGGTTATCGCGCCAATTAAGAAGAATAAGTTATATAAATATATATGTATAGTATATATAAACATGCCAAAGAACCGCCAGCTTCATTTGCCTAATCATACCTAAGAATGGAGATATTGACAATTGCAGTGATTTATTAGATCGATGTACGAATGTTGTTATTTATATTTCTGGCCTTGAGCACTTCTAGCAATGGGAGATGTTTTGATGTGTGAGTGTTGCATCTAGTGGATTTAAAAATTCACCTCCTTTCATAATTCAAAAGTTTTCACTATTTTCGACGTGAATTAATAAGAAAATAATGCATCGAGGAACTAAAATCATTAAACGGATAGCCCGCACTATTCTTTAACACGGTTAAAACCGTACAATGAACTTTGTCTTATGATTGAGCAAAATTGTCATGTGAAGTGCCGTAAGATTGAGACATATCTGGGCACTAGTATAATGAACATCAATAAAATTTTTCACGATCACCTTGCGTTAGAAAAGGCGTGTTCGCGTTGGATCCCACACAATTTAAAAACGCCTGAATTTTGAAAATTGCTTATTGATCATCATGGGGAATATTTTGAAAAACAATGAAACCTCATTCAACCACCAATGTTAATTTTTTTTATTATCAAGCCAGAAATATATGTAAATAGGAATCCTCATACCAGTATTTGTATGTATTTCAAAAGTCTTTCTGCAGGATATTCTTCGGCCATACAGCATTAATCATCCAATTTTGTTTTATGAATAAGCCTTTTACTAATTAAATAAATGGTTTTGACTGGTTGAGTTCTTTGTTTTGAACTTTGTGAGCTCCATTGCTTGTCTGTTTGGATGCTGGAGTTGTCTAGTTCACAAGTGTAAAATATGATTGACATACGACGCCATTTGCAAAATTATAAATCTTCTGACGGAGTGACAAAAAAATATAAGGGAGAGGATGCCCTCCTAAAATATCATTCGTATTCAGGCGATTGCAGTTGCTCGTTTGGGTGGCAATTGCTATAACAATCAACAAAGCTCAAGGTCAATATCTTCAAGCCTGGATAACTACTTTAACTTTGTTCCATTTTTTCTTGTGAGACAATGCTGAGATATCAAACTGCGAAATAGCATTTCGTATTACGTCAGTTATGCATGTTAAAATTTTCGATAAGGAAAAGATGTTGTAATAGTCTAGTTTAGCGGTCTTCATATGGTATTGGACTTTTAGCAGAGGTTTTTTAATATAATCTGCGGAATGTTTAGATGTCATGTTACATTTCGGAAGGTCAAACAACAAAAATTGTCTAAACGTCAGCACTAATAAGTTTCCGCCGTTCAAAAAGGAAATGCGTACAAATGCATCTAAATTTTTTTAAGGACATTTAATCATTCAATTTATGGAGTTAAAAAGCTTACAACTTAAAGCTGGTATATTTTGCGAACATAACTTTCATATCTGATTTGTGTATGCAAAATAAAGTCTTCCATAAATATAGTAGTTTTCTATAGAGAGAACTTTACATAGGAAAGTTATTTTGTTATTTCCTTGCATTGGATTTATTAGAAGTTGCGCGAAATAATTTTTTATTTCTGTTGGTTAAGATTATTTAATTATGTACTATTCATTATCGGCAGGCAATGGTAAACCTCCGAGGGTATTTCTGCCATGAAAAAGTTCCTCATAAAAATATCTGCCGTTCGGAGTCGGCTTGAAACTGTAGGTCCCTCCATTTGTGGAAGAATATCAAGACGCACACCACAAATAGGAGGAGGAGCTCGGACAAACACCTAACAGAAGTGTACGCGCCAATTTTTTTTTTTTTTTTTTTTACTATGTATTATTAATAAAGCTGCCTTTCACTCAATCGACACGAAGTTAAATACTCGTAAGCTAAAATTCTTGCGTTAGCATTTCATTTAAAATTTGTTCATGAATTTAAGTGAAACATTTTAAGCAAATAAAGTGGTTAGCCATATTTGATATTCTTAATTTAGAATATTTGTTGTTTAGTCTCAAAGTACGCAGTCACCAAAATTTTCGTGAATTGGTATTCGGTGAGTCGTCGCAGAAATAAATCATCAGCGGGTTGATGGGGATAGTCGGCGAAACACAAAGCAACTTAATTAAAGAAACAAACGCACCATTCACTCATTTCGTTACTCACATCTATGTTATTTTTTCCAAGCAACAAAATTTAGTACAATAACAAAAACCACAAAGTGTACACGAATTGTGAGGCGATAATTAAAACGTTTTTATTGGTTGGTTGAAATTTTAAATCTTGATTATGTTTCTGCAACAACAATAGCAACCTTAACTGCAGGTAAATTGAAACACAACAAAACTACAATAAATTAAGAGAGACAAGACGTACAAATGCAGCAGCAGCAACAGCAACAGCAACACCAAAAGCAACAACAACCTTTGACCAGTTACGGAACGGGCATTGCTTGGAGTGTCCGCCTTCCATTAGCCGCAGTGAGCGCACCGACCAACTTTTGGTTTACCCATGTACCCGTTTAATTAATTCAGCGTCCGTCCACTCACCGCTTAACTAAGTGTGCATCAATCGCATTTGTTGTGCCATAAATTGCAGTGTCAGCTTCATCATTGTCACTTGTTCAGCAGGTATGTACAAATATATTTGTCTGCTTGGAACCCGTGTTACCTGTAAACTGAAGTTGGAAAGGGCGGGGAATACCATATGCAGCCGCTGTTTAAAGGTACCTCGTACCAGGCCACATGAATATTCACTAATGAACGACATCAGGACACAATAAAAAAGAAATAGAGAAATTAAACTTAAAGGTGACGCCATGCGGACTTAAATAAAAGATTACCTATCCCGCAAATATTCTATTTCATGCTTGATGCTTTTATGGGAGAGTTATTGGTGGGTCTATTTGTATTTACATACACCGCACAGCATCACGAAATTTCCTACAATTCCACTTAATGAATTTGCAAAAATGTCATTTAGTAATCTAAAGTGCCACTCAAAAGATACATACTCGAATATGCGAACAAATATGCTACGCGCGCAAACAAGTGGGGATTTAAAGTTTAAGCCTTGTCAAAAATTTGCCTGCCATTTTCCATCATACTTAGCACGATAAGTAATTTAAAAAATGTCTTTATTTTAAAAAGAAATATACTTACAGTTTTGGAACAATAGGCGCTGAAGGCCATTGGCGTATATCACTGCCTATAACATTCCTCCAATGGCTTATTCGCTATCTAAAATGTGCATATAATTTTCAAGCATAAAGAGATACCTTCTCCTCAAATATGAACGAGACGTTATCAATAAAACGGTCCGCGGATGACATATGGCAAAAATAAATTTTTTGTGTTTTGGTAGGACTGTTATAAGCTTACATGGCCAATTTCAGCGTGATATGTCGCATAGTTTGTTTTCTGTGCTACTGTAAACAAGTCAAGCTCGAGTGTGTTCTTCAAATTTAACGATGGAAATTCAAGTTGAACAAAGAATTTCTTTGAAATTTTGTTATTCCAACAAAATTTCGGCTTCAGACGCCTTAAAAATGTTTCAGACAACCTATGGGGACTCTGCTCTATCGCGTGCACGTGTTTTCCAGTGGTAAAAATCGTTCAAAGAGGGCCGTACATCGGTTGAAAACTTGCCTCATGAACGTCGTCCAGCAACATCAGTAAACGACGAAAACATCGGAAAAGTAAAGGAAATTGTGCTTGAAAATCGCACAAATCGCAAAATTGGTTAACGCTGAATATTATTTAGACGTTTTAAAGCGTTTGCGCGAGAATATTCGTCTTAAAAGGAAGGAATTGTGGGGCAACAAGTCATGGTTCTTGCATCACGATAATGCACCAGCTCACACATCACGTCTTGTTCGCGATTATTTGAACAAAAATAATGTTAATATCGTTCAGCAAGCGTATTCGCCTGATATGGCTCCATGTGACTTTTTCCTGTTTCCCAAGCTCAAGTTGCCACTCCGTGGAAAACATTTTGAGACAATTGAAGTCATAAAAGAGATTTCGAAGAACATACTCGAGCTTGACTTGTTTACAGTAGCACAGAAAACAAACTATGTGACATATCACGCTGAAAGTTGCCATGTAAGCTTATAACAGTCCTACCAAAAAACAAAAAATTTATTTTTGCCATATGTCATCCGCGGACCGATTTATTGATAACGTCTCGTTCATATTTGAGCAGAAGGTACTTCTTGGATTTCAAACACTTTCTGTAAGCATCTTGAGCCTTGACGATAATGCTATGGTTATATTAAAAACAAAATTCATACTTTTAAAGTGAGAAGTTTGAGGAAGTTCAGATGAAATTAAATTTCTTGGTATACAATAATTTGCGATGTGAAGTTCAAAGAAAGGCCTAAAAGAGTTTTCAAATTTTCAAATCCATTGAACTTCTCCAAAAATATAGTCTCAAGTCATTTATTAACTATTCTAACAACTCTTTCCATAACAGAATTCGAGAAGGAAATACCTGTTGAATTACTTCGTCGACTAATAATATACTTAAGAAGTTTGAAGTCATAAAAGCGGTTGAATAAGACAGCGCATTCTTACGTCTATAAAGGCTTAATAGGAAAACAAGCGATGAGTAGAAATCCATTTATAATTTTTTTCATGTGACTAAATATCTTTTTTAGTTCCATTATGAAAGGACTTAAATTATTTTCATTACAAAAAGTGATTTATTTTCTGTTCCATATTAAGTTTTTAGAACACTGAAGTTTCTTTTTTTATTTTATGTGCACATATCTATATATGTAGGTATGTCTATTTTTAAGTTTTTTTTTCAATTTTTATAAACAAAGTATTGGCAGAATATCTATAATAAAAGCCCCCTCCGAAAAAATTATGGTCGCGCGCCTGATTTATATTTACATACATATACATCCATATTTGCTTGCGAACATCCAATCGAGTCGAAGTGTATTTTTTCTGACTGAGTAGAGTAAGTATTTATGTGTTTTTGTTATTTGTTGTTGCACACTACCAAACATGGCCATTTTGGCAGAAAATCAGCTTCATAAATCACGTTAATCTCGATTTCAATGGCCGCCGGAGTTCAGTCTAAAGCAAATGAAACAACAAAACACGGGGGAGAATCATTAGCAATCCATTCACTTTTGAGCATTCGAAGACTCGGTTTGTTGTTTCAAATTTAGACCTCCATGAGTTTGAAGCTTGGTGAATAACCTGCGGCGTGCATAATGAACTCTTGCATTCCCGTACTCAATTATAATTAAAAATGTCAATGGATACGAATTCAATTTAACACAATGACACAAAAGAAAGACAAAACTAATTTCTAAACCAAAGAGTAAAAAAAAGATCACTAGATGTTGTATGTATAAGTTCCACTTAAATAGTTAACCTATTTCTTCAAAAAGTTGTACGTATCATCAACGTTTTCTTGCACGCTGTGTGTACCAAATATATATTTACGTAAATCCACTCTATATGGTTCAGTTCGCGGGCCAATTGATGAATAGAACGTAATCGGATTTTGTGTTTTTTGTTATGCTAGTAAAAATTAATCAAAGAAATTATAAAAATGGAATTAAAAGTAAATAATAAAGATAACTTAAAACTTTTTGTAAAAACTATATTAATATAAATTAATCTCGCCTTTGGAAAACGAAAGACTGTGATGTTTGCACAAATGCACTACAGGTTTTAATTTTTATTTCTATCACCAAGCAGAAAATATATCTCATGAGAACTGTTGGTGCAGTACAAAACCTGCAAATTTTTTTATAGATAGAAATGGAGCGAGCTACGAGTCTTAATAGGACTAATTACGGAGAACAATAAATGGGGACGACATATTGACACCATAGGCATCATCGACGATCCATTGTGTACAACTTGCTTGGAGGGTGACAACGCTACATAACATTTTCTCTGCCGCTGTCTAGCTTTCGCCAGATTTAGATGGTGGATTTTTGTGTCGGCTGTATTGAGAATGGACAGATTTCTGAAATTCATAAATAATCTAAGAACTTTCCTGAACAGCCAAAATCTAGTTGACAAGACACTTATCTTTTTTTTAAGACGCTTACTTTGGTGCCACCCTACTACAAAAAAATATGTCAAACAAAAATTGTTTTTGTATACTATTTGATGTCAATAATAACATACTATAAAATCAAAACGATCGCATTTTACTTTCTTAAAAAAAAAATCCCAAAAAATATCTATAAAAATGAGTATTTGACCAGACTACGTCTTTAAATCCAACTCTTAGCTTAACCTTCCTATACCCGCGCGTTGGTCTGTGAGACCGAGAAAATGATTTTACGTAAATTTTTTTTTTTCCAGAAACTCTACAAAGTTTTCTTGCAAGCTCTATATAAGTGTTGATTTGGCGTTTGCACAAGGCAGGCGTGTTGGTGAATTTTATAAAAATTGGTCTGTGAGACTGACGCGGGTATATGTGTTTTTTTTTGTGAAGTTAAAGCAGTTATTTTGTTTTTTGTTTCTTTCTTATTTTTTTACGTTTTACTATTTTGCAGGTACTTTTTAATATTATAATGAATGAAGAGCAAATTAGACTACTCTTGGAGGAAGAAAATTCGACTTCTGATTATGAGGATGAAAATGACAGCGACGTTGAAGACTTTGTTGCAGGAGATGTAATATAGAAAGTTATGATACCGAGCAAGAAGATGATGAAGAATACGACGAGGAGTTGAATGAGATAGATGATAGAGAATTTTATCTTGGTAAAGATGGGCACACTAGGTGGAATAATGATGCTCCGTCAAATCGTGTAAGACGTCTCGCTGGGAATATAGTCACTCAACTGCCAGGGCCTAGAAAAGAAGCAAAAAACTTGAAGGAAATAGGCGTGGTTTGGAGATTATTTTTTACTGAAGTTGTTATAAATCGTATTGTAAAGTATACTAATGAACATATTGATCTCATAAAACCTAATTTTTCAAGAGAAAGCGACTGGACCTATACAGATAACATAGAAATCGAAGGCCTTTTAGGCCTTTTAATCTTTGCTGGAGTTAGGAGAATGAATGCTAAAGATTTATTCAAAACAGATGGTTCCCCTCCGGAGATATTTCGATTAACTATGAGCTGGAATCGATTTTAGTTATTAATGCGTTGTCTAAGATTTGACAATAAAGCCACGCGAGCTGAAAGGACTGCCGTAGATAAACTAGCTCCAATAAGGGAATTATTTGAAGAAGTTGTAGCTGCGTTTCAAAAATACTCAAGTGTGTCCCAGTTTGTTACAATAGATGAAAAATTGGAGGCTTTTAGAGGTCGTTGAGGCTTCAGGCAGTACATCCCCTCAAAACCAAATAAATATGGCATAAAAATTTACGCCTTAACAGTTGCCAAAATGTTTTATACCTCGAAAATGGAAGTTTACGTAGGAAAGCAACCTAGTGGCCCATATGAAGTTGATAACTCGTCCATGGAATTAGTTGTACGACTAAGCGAAAGTATTCACAATTCTGGCCAGAATATCACATGTGATAACTTTTTCACTAGTATCCCATTGCTGGATAAACTTGAATCTAAGCACAAACTGACCATTATTGGGAAAATAAGGAAAAATCAGAAAGAATTGCCCAAACAATTCACCGAGATAAGAGGACGAGCGGAAAAATCCAGCTTGTTCGGACACCCTGGCAACTGTAGTCTTGTTTCATATGTTCCCAAAAAGGGGGAAAATGTGCTTCTTGTATCGAGCATGCATGCTGGTGTTGAAATCAATGAGATTACTAATAAACCAGAAATGATAATGGACTATAATATGACGAAAGGTGGGGTTGACACCGTAGCTAAAATGTGTGAAACGTATAATGTTGCTCGAGGTACGAATAGATGGCCCATGGTTATTTTCTATAGCCTTATGAGTGTTGCGGGTATAAATTCATACATAATACATGTACAAAATAATCCTAGTAAGAAAATTAACCGCAGAGCCTTTCTTGAATCTTTGTACGATTTTATTAACTCGCAACTTCGACGTCGAGCTCTAAACAGTTCCTTGCCTAACCATCAAACTTCGGCTCTCTGAATTATGTAAAATAGATGGTCTCGAGACTTCTGGGACATCGTTTAATAAAAGTGGTCGTTGTGGATACTGTTCCTCAAAGAAAAACCGAAAAACGCGTTACAACTGTGCTACATGCCGAAAGTATTTTTGTTTGGAACATGCTCTTATGGTGTGTCCTGAGTGCTTCCGTAAGGATAATGAATAAGATAGTTTGACGTTTTTATTGCAAACAAATATTTTTTAAGCTAGAAAAGGCTTTTTTTGTTTTTTTTTTTGTGAAGAGGTAAAAGCGTAATTTTTCTTTTTAAGGCAGATTTTTACATGAATTGCGATATGCCATGATTTTTTATTTCAAGACTAGAAACTAATATAATTTATTGGGAGGTTGAATTAGTTTTAAAGGTGACACACAGATGGCGCTATTTATGACTTTATCGCGTTGGTAATACTGAATATATATTCATGACAAAGCCTCATCCCTAGGCTTTGTTTATCAGTATCTGTCATTTCGCTGAAGTATAAACAACGCAGTGTTTTCGTGCTCCGAGCATGTCAACTTTCGTGCCGTCGAAACGCAATTTGCGGGAAGCTTTGCTTTTCTGCTTCAATTTGAAAAAAAATACAGCCCAAACCCGTGAATTGCTGCAGGAGGCCTACCCAGACCATACTCCGTCGATTTCAACATGTGAGTACTGGATTCGACGATTCAAAAGTGGTGATTTGCACACCGAAGACAAGGAGCGTCTTGGCCAGCCCAAAAAGTTCGAGGACGCGGAATTGGGGGAATTGGTAAACGAGGACTCGTGCCAAACCCAAGAAGAGCTTGCTGAATCATTGAGCGTTGATAAATCAACCGTTTGCAAGCGTCTAAAAGCGATGGGAATGATCCAAAAGCAAGGACATTGGGTCCCGTACGAGTTGAAGCTGCGCGACTTTTTACGTGCGAATTGCTGATCGAGCGACAAAATCGGAAGGGTTTTTTGCATCGGGTGGTGACTGGCGACGAAAAATGGATCCACGACGATAACCCAAAACGCAAGAAGTGTTTTTAAGTTATTATAACTTATTTTTATTTATGTGAATAAAAAACTATGTTATTGTTTTGTTTTTGTAGTACTTAAGAAAAAATGATCGATTTTGTTAATCACTTAAAATCAATAAAATAAGTGAATACAAATTTAATGCGTAGTTTTATTTTTTTATTACATCTACGGGACTGAAAAATAATAATTTGTTTTTATTTTTGTTTGAAAAAACTAATATTTTATGTAGTTTGAACTTTCGGTCTGTGAGACGGTGCGAGGGTATATGTGCTACAAAAATTAACGCGGTTATAGGAAGGTTAAGTGCAGTGAGTAATATTGCCTCAATGATTGGATATTTCCGGCCATCAATAATTCCATGACATGCAGAACAATGGGATTTTGTTTTGAATCTGCGTAATCTGTGGCGAGTGCAAAATCTCTTTTAGATTTATGTGATTTACAATCCGAAAGTGAAAAGGAAGAAGTTTGTAAGAACTAAAAAGGTGATACAGCAGAGTTCACTGAAAATAAGTTATACAAAATTTAAAGCAATCAAGGCAATATATATTTATCGGTCAAATGGTATCAGAGGTTTAACAAAAATTACATCATACCAAAATAGTTATATTTTTGTATAATATATATAAATTCATTCCGTTGGAAATCAGGTATGAAAACGATAAATAAAATTAAGCATTCCTCCGTGCAGTTTGGTTTTGCAATGTCCTTATTAAGTCCTCTAAGGTCATAAGTCTATATTGTAAATGTGCAACTGCAAACCAATTCTCTTATATATGTAAATACATACCCCAATAAACATATGTACATGTATGTATGTATAAAATATGAATGTATGCTTACAATTTCATCAAAGTAAATGTTCGAACAACAAATGAAACTAGCAATTATGTATCTATATACACATAAATACAAACATACCTACATACATATGTATATAAGTAAATACTACTAGTACATGAATTTTAATTCCCATTTTATTTATTGACTCGCACAATTCCTTGCAATTGCTTTCATGCATTTTAATGCGTTCAATGCTTACAGATTTAGCAAGCTGTAATAAGTAAACCAGGAAGATACATACGTACATACTAGTACAATATATAGTAAATATATTTATATTCACGAAACTTCACAGTTGACACCGGTGTTGCCACATATTTTCCAGAAATTTTAAGAAATAATATTGTAAAATTTTATAATTAAGTTCGTCTTATAACAATCCGGTGCTTTAGTTGCTCTTCGGTCTCAATTAAGCATATGCCGACATGAACCTTTTGTTGGTGATTCGAATGAATTAACAAGAAGCATTTGCGTCTACATGCGAATGAGCTCATGTTCTAAGGCCACAAGAAAATGCCACCACAATTCAAAGTATTGAAGACACCTTTTGAAAAATTTATTGGTATCATGTTCTTCATGTCAGTCTATCGAAACCCAAATGTTCGATCCTATTGGGGAAAACAATCGTTTGAAATAAGGAATACATAGACTAGAGGCATACGATGGCTCCAAATAAAATTTCGTAAACGACTGCATTTCAACGATAATTCCTCCGCCATTCCCAAAGACCATTTCTTAGCAATCAATTATTTCAAGTGAGACCACTCATCAAGCACTTTAGTGAAATTTTTCAAGCTATTCCCATCTTCTTCAAAGTCTGTGTGTTGATGAGCAAATGTGTTCGACAAAAATACAAGGCCACCCGTCCCGCCAATATATGCCAGCTAAACCTCAAGTACCTAACTTTCGTAGTGAGGTCTCTGAATCATTATGTTAGTTTGGTTCCAACAAATGATGTTCGTTACGACCAGATCGGTCGATCGGGCAAACAAGCTGTAAAATGAGCGATTGCTAGTCAGAAACTCAGGTAATTTGTTCAAAATGTAACATTCACTTATGCAATTCAAGTACAAAAAGCTGTTTTTCTGAATATTACAAACCAAAAATAAAAGACGGGGTAGATATTTTTACTTCTACCAGGTAAAGTAAGAGTCTAATAAAAAACGGATTTCAAATTTGTGCGTTAAAATGATTTTTTGAGCACAATAGAAAAATTATGCATTTGAGAGTTAATAGGGGTAATTTTTAGAAACGCACTATTTATTACAGCTTCTAAGGAAAGGACAAGGAGTGACTCAAGCATAATACACGAGTATTGGATATATTCGTAAATTTTGCTGAAAATTGGCTAGTTTGGGGGCTTGAGAGTAATAAGAAATAAAAAGAAAAAATGTATAATTTTAATATTTATAATGTTGAGAACTTTGCATGAGGTTCTTTTTAACATAATTTTTATTTTTTTTTTGAAAATGAATTCTAATAACACTGTGCGACAGTGAAATTATACTTTTATGGAGACCTAGCACAATTTGTAGGTATAGTAAAACTAAGAAAAATGGTATAGGAGAAATTTCCAATACACCCCCGAAATCTCATTTTATGGCCATAAAACCGTTTTTCAGTAGGT
The DNA here is from genome assembly GCF_028408465.1 of Anastrepha ludens. Classification (NCBI taxonomy): domain Eukaryota; kingdom Metazoa; phylum Arthropoda; class Insecta; order Diptera; family Tephritidae; genus Anastrepha; species Anastrepha ludens. The sequence continues at coordinate 77,854,528 of NC_071498.1, forward strand.
TGATGTGAAGAATCACTCCTAACTTCGCCAATTTCCATCCGATTTCGAATTTGCTTTTTTAGTTCGAAAGAACAAAAACAAGCCTTTTTGACAGTGTGTTGACAATGTTTCTGAAATGACAACTGACGAGACTGTAGACGGAACTATTTGGAATTTTTTTATTTTTTCTCAATTTTTTCAACTTTGACATAATTTTTACGATATTATCCGATATTGAGGAATTTTTTTAGTACCCTACTGTTATAGTACATTTAATTTTGCATCAAATGAGCTATATTTGACTGTAATTGAATTAAAATTAAAATTAATTTGCCATTTCGAGTTGGGTTAAAGCTGTGGGTCCCACCATTTGTGGAACAACATCAAGACACACACCAAAAACAGTAACAGTGGCTCAGCCAAACACCTAACAGATGTGCCCCGAGGCAATTTTTAATTTTTATTTATGTTTTAACTGCAATTCAATTTTGACGGTTTTGGTATCAAAAGACGTTTACCGCCCAGTTTTATACAGCAGATGGGAAGTTGGCTTTAATGGCAGTATTCTTAACTGATTTACTCCATCAAAACATATACAAATTTCATCAAAGTGAAACTTTTTTTTTTTAATATATTTCCGTACTTAGCTTTAATATTTTCAAATAATTATTATATACAGAAAATACACATGACAACAAGTGATTACCTCAAATTGAGCGGTGGTATAAAAACATCCGGTAACTCTGTTTGTTTCAGACTCTCTTTCAATCAACCCAACACAATTCGCATACGAACATTTTTTAAATTTTTCTCATTTTGCTGCCAACGATATGGTTATTGGTTTTGTTGTTGTGATGCAACTTAATTGTATTTATGCAAATTCGCACAACGTACACCCCATTGAATCACTCTTCCCATGCTTATGAAAATACGTATATGCATAGGTACCCACATACGTGCATACTTATTGATACGGAATATGCAGAGGGCCGTTAAAATGTGTGCCTGTGTGAATGTGTAATAATATTTATACCCAGTGCACAATTAGTTCTGACTATACCATATACATTTCTTCAGGTAACGGTGATTTCTAAAATTCTGTTATAGTCGAGTAGATAATATAATCATGAATATGCAAAATATTAAAAGCAGTGACTTCAGAAATTAAAAAAAATTGAAATTAATCGATTTTGATACAGCTGTTGGTGCAATTATAAATTAACTCGACCAAAAATGTTGATATTTCAAGAAGACTTTATGTTATTTAGTCGGCTATTTGGAATATTTTATTTTAAAGTTAACTTATTAAAGGCCGGAACTAAATACTTCTAGACTTGTTTTCTATTAAAAAATCTTCATAGTATTTGCGTTCCTACATTTATTTATTTATTTCATATCATCAATAAGTTTTTAAGCATCACAATTTACTTAAAGGTTTGACATTTACGAAATGGGACGCTATATGCTTGAACAAAATTGGGAAATATTGAAAACCTATTTCCAAAGTGGTGAGTCTTCTACTCAAACTGTGGGAAATTTGAAAAAAAAATTCCAAAAAAAAAGATTTGCCAACAAGACAGTTTGTGGATCAATTTGTTAATCGCGTTCGTGAAAGTGGATCGTTAATGGCTAAAACAACACGTGAACGTGCTCCTACAGTGCGTACACCCGAAAACATTGCTGCTGTAGCCGAAAATGTGCGTGAACATCCAACAACCTCAACTTGTCATCGTTCTCAAGAACTGAACATTTCACGCACTTCTTTGAGGAGAATTTTGCATAAAGACCTCGGTATGAAGGCTTACAAAGTTCAATTTGTGCAAGAACTGAAGCCTAATGACCATCCAATGCGTTTTCGGTTCGCTCAATGGGCAGAAAATCGTTTGACCGAAGATGAGCATTTTTACCGAAAAATCATCTTTTCTGATGAAGCTCATTTTCACATCGGCGGCTACATCAATAAGCAAAATTGTCGGATTTGGGGCTCAGAAAATCCACACGTTACTGTAGAGAAGTAAATGCATCCACAACGAGTCACTGTTTGGTGTGGTTTTTGGTCTGGCGGCATCGTCGGGCCATTTTTTTACGAAAATGAGCGAGGAGCCGCGGTTACAGTGAATGGCGAGCGTTACCGTGACATGCTCAACGAGTTGTTTCCAAAAATTGAAGAAAATGACATGGACGCCATTTGGTTTCAACAGGATGGTGCAACTTGTCCCACTGCGAAAGTTACACTCGAACTTTTGGCTACCGTTTTTGAAAACCGAATAATCAGCCGAAATTCCGAGATGAATTGGCCACCTCGGAGCTGTGATTTAAGCCCATTGGACAATTTTTTGTGGGGAGCCGTTAAGGACAAATGCTATGCGAACCATCCAGAGACGATTGATGCTTTAAAACACGAAATCGAAGTTGCTATTCATGAAATTGGAGCCCAAACAATCGAAAATGTGCTTAAAAATTGGGTTGATCGAATGGCCTACTGTTAAGCCAGTCGCGGCAGTCATTTGAACGATATTATTTTTCATTCATAAATGACAATGTTCAATCTTCAAAATAAAAAAAAAAATTTGCAAAAAATATTGATTAGTTTTTTTTTTTTAAAGCCGATTCAAAAAGCAAATTTTACATGGCCCAGCCTTTATAATTGGCGCGTACACCCCTTTTTGGGTGTTTGGCCGAGCTTCTCCTCCTATTTGTGATGTGCGTCTTGATGTTGTTCCACAAATGGAGGCACCTACAGTGTCAAGCCGACTCCGAACGGCAGATATTTTTATGCGGAGCTATTTCATGGCATTACTGCTATACTAAGTAATTTTAAGTAAATGAATAATGAGTATTATCCACAATGTGGCTGAGTAGGTTAAGTTAGGCTACCGCGGCTGGGATTAAGCCACCCATAGACCTTTTGGCCCCTAGCGATACTAGATGCAGACTCTCTTTATTAAGTTTTAAAGTAGACATCACGTAGGATGTCAGCGTTCTTAGCAAACCTAAGCTGCACAGGAGGATATATTTTTGCGATATCCTCCAGACCCTCTAACTGTGGGGCTCCTAGGCATTTCGAGCGTGTTTTTGATAATGCTTGACAAAGACGCAGAAGGTGGCATAGTAACTAATTTAGCTCTGAAATTATGCCCACCTTTCGGGAATAGGTCTAACTGACCAATTAGCTCATTAGAGACGCAAAATATCGTTGGAGTAGTTCGTTTAAGAAGTAGTTAGTGGCGCAATACGAAATAGATTATATGACCTTAGATCTCATCTAGGGCAAATAAAAAGAACTCTAGTAAAAAGCGGCAGATAATATGGTGATATGGAGTATACCTCTACTAAGTTAGCTAGATAAAGTGGCTGTCTTACGACGCACCTAGGCTAAATAGAGGCCCCTTGTGATACCACCGCAACTATCCCATCCTTACTCTATTTGGAGTAAGCAAACCGCTTTAAACAATCCTGTGGACTTGATAAATGTAGTTAGTCTAGCTAATTTTATATATGCAACTGTCCGAAGCTGTCCAGAAAAGCGATTCCGAGTTGGTGTTGTTCTCAGAGCCACGCTAAGACAAAGGATAGCTGCTCTTTGAATGCTGTCTAACTGTTTGATCGAAGTTTTCTTCTCAGGAGTTGATCACCGACCAGAACTCTGTAGATCATAATTAGTCTTACAGTAGCTATATAATGTCAGTGAACTATCTTGGAGGGTAGATCCCACTTTTTTAGATCCTACTTCTCTTTTTCAGAAGAAAAGCACTGTAGCATCTTCCAAGAAAGTTTCTTATTTACGATTAAGCCAAGGTATCTGGCACTATCATGGACTAACAGAACCGTACGGTTCAATGTCGGAAGTCGGAAGATATGGCTTTAGTACAAATACCATAGCTAGTCATTATTTATAAAATTCATTCTCAACCGTGCAACTGTCCCGTAATTCCTCCAACTCGATTTGTTATGACCTTGTCGGCGGCTTCTAACTCTGTATTTTGCATGAAACCAACAAAATTGACTTAATTATTTGAACCGTTTCAGGTTTGCTCTCATAATATTGGTATTTTAAGGCACCGTACAAGTTTCACGAGATCCAGTCGAAGGCCTAAGGCATCGCCAATTTATATTGAGATTATCAAGCTTAGTTCACAAAATATCGATATTTTGAAGGTGTGGAAAGACGCGCAATCAAGGATTTCGGCACACAAAAAGAAGCATTCAAGGTTGATCTGAATAGCTTTCCTATTAGCATTTTCGAAAAAATACCATAGTTCTTCGGTGTACTCTCTGAAAACCAATTAGTGATTTTATTATTCCTAGAAAAGTCAGCTTTGTTAAGAACTCGTCTTCGTTTGGTCAATTTCGACATCCATTTCGAACTGCCTTAAGGCGCAAACTTAGGAATTCTAACTCAGCCTATGTTCATTTACCTTAAATTTTTATCATTTGAACTTTGTAAACTAGTAATTCAAACTCATGGCGCATATTTCTCATGAGACGGGTACTAGAAATTTAGAATATAGGTGGGATTCATGGCGAGTCGACGTTCTTAGATGGAGTTGTATTTTCTCCGCCACAGCTACCACGTTCCCAGCGGTATACAGATAACGGAGACGGAAAAAATAGTTGAACGAAATATTTGCATGCATTGTAAGTTTAAATAATACCTACTTGTTTCTAAATATATATGTACGTAAAGCCTCAACTCTGTATAATAAAAGCACTAAATTTGAAAAGTAATCATTGGCATGTTTTGTCAGGGGCCCCATATAATTTACGACTACCAAAAGCTTCACACAAACACACTAGCATTACTTTTCATTCCAACCTTTACGTACGTAAGCATTGCTATTCATAAATGGGTGAGGTCCAACCTTGCAGATAGCTTAGCAAAACCCTAAGGTTAAACTACTTCCCTTCCACTTTTTGCCTTCCGTCAGCTGAGTGCCTCTTCCCCAATCACAGCGTGGTATTTGGCGTTGCCATGGAATTTCGAAAGTCGTTTCGCCCTACACTTTTTCTCATTTCGTTTTCTTTTAATGTGCTGCTCCTTTATCTGCTGCATTTATTTATTTAGTTTTTTTCTATACACACGGGTTGCTGTTCCGGTTTCCGTACTAAGATTGCTGCTATCAGGCCCCGAGTGTACACAGACACTTTTTGTCGCTACTCAACTGCGCTGTATTTGAGCTTATACAAGTATGCCATCCTCCCTAACATTACCATGAAACCTTGCAAGGCTTCTTTGCGCGTGTTCATCGCGTTGGCTTCAAGCTTTGCTATTTGTTTTCTTAATGGTCGACGGACCCTTTCCTTATTTCATCTTCATCTTTCATCCCCGTTATCTCCTCCATTGACTCGCCCACATTCTAAGCTGTTTTCCTCTTTGATCCTTTGTGAATTCTGTCCCAGCCCCAGCTACCGATGCTTCGAATGCCATTCGAATAGTTTGTTTTGCTTAGGTTCATTTTCTCATTTCCCATTTTCTCTTCCTGCGGCCATTGTAGCCATTCTGTGTGCGCTCGTAAATAAGATTTATTGCGAATACGCGCGCATTTCTTTAACGAACGTACACGTACACAAACATAACACTAACATTGGCACGAACACACAACACACATTTGATATCGGAATGCTGCTTTCAGTCCCCTCGCCTGCAATACCCATGCAGAGCACTGCCTTTCAAGCTATACAAACAGCTAACACGTAAGAAAAAGTATCGAGTCGAATGGAAAACGATGGCTTGCGTCGTGAGTATACCTCGATTCCTTCAGCAGCTGACGCTGCTATGACCCGGCAAACCCACCCCAAATCTATTATTCCTCCTGCTGCTGGTGATGCTTCTACAAATTGCTTTTACTCGAGTCTTGTTGTTTTTTCGAAGGAGAGCACCGCAGTACGTTTTCTTCTTACAATGAGGTTTTTTATTTTCTTCACTTTCTTGTAAGGATGGAAAATTGTTCTTTCAATATTTGCCACATCCGGGCGCCAATGAATATCCAAGCCGCTGGATGTATGTACGTATGTATGTATGCGCATCTGAGTGTTGGCAAACTTTTGGATGCTAAAGCAGCGGATGGGCTGGATGTCTTCGCGAAAACATTTTTCTTGCAGCTGTTACTCGTATCTTGCCTTGTCTGGGTAATTTCTTTGCGAGGCATCTTATTTTTTAATCCCCTAAATTGCATTTCACTACGCTATTTAATGTGATATGTTGCGCCTTAAGTTCGCTTTTGGAATGGATGCTGCAATTTGTAGCACTTGCTGTAATTTCTTTCGGGCTCCATTTGGATTCGATATTTGTTCATATACTCATATGTATGTATTTAGTGGATTTTGTTATAACTTAAGAGCTTGGCTTTAGATATGCAGACACAAATTGAAATTTATTTATTAAACACACTGACAAGTAACTCAAGCGAGTAACAGTTTTTCTTCGTAATTTCAGTTTCCAGAAAAGGTGGCTTAGTTCGCGGTAGAAGCTACAGTTTTTCTATATAAGCAACAGGTGAAATAGAGCTCAATTTTTCTCCCACTGTGTTCCATTTACAAAATTCAAAACAAGTACGATTTCTAAGAACTAATGCCTTATCTGTACCAAAAGTTGAGATTCTGTTTCACAAGCCATTCTTAAGACGTAATTGTTTTTTACCTTAATAGAACTTTTGTGGAACGATTCTTCTATATTAGCCTTTCCCAAATCATTCGGAAAAAACCTACGTGTGTTCAAATGCATTCATACTAGGTGAATTCTTTCCCTATAATTTTTGCTCATTTAGAAGGATATTCAATAATTCCCCTGTTGAAGAAGTCCTCGTTCTTATTTGTAAAAACTCGACCAGCTATTTTCATAAACCTATGAGGTCAGTTTTGTATCATGCGGTGGATGCATTGTATTGAGAGAACACAGCATCCTTACCAATCTGGTCAGTTGTTTTAAATAGAACAGCAACAGATATTAAATTTATTCTCGCTTTATTTTGAACCCACATTCATGCCATTGTGTATGAAAAACCATGTCGTTCTAAACGGGGCATCAGCTCACTTGTAAGTACTTCAGTTTTTGTTGACGCTCGTTCAAAGTGGTTGCCTTATAAGTGTGGACTAAGAACTTCACGAAGTCCTAGGGAAAAATGTAGGGGTGTGAAGTCGCATAACCGTGGCGGCCAACTATCGTGAAATACCTAGTCGTCATGACGGTAACGGTGTCTAAGCACTTCTTCATTTTTGTCCACTTTATAAAGTGAATATCATATAAGGGTGCCTTTTATATGCCGGGATTAGAGAACAAAAACAAATTTTAATCATCGAAAATCACTTTAATGGTTTTCAAAATATACTCCATGAAGATCTATACACTTTTGCATGCGTTTGAACCAATTGTCGAAGCACTTTTGCCACTCTGAATGAGGTACCTCCGAAACATGCATTCTGAATGCCGCAACCGCTTCTTCAGGTGTCGAAAAACGTTGACCTCTCAGTTTGTTTTTTACGTACGGGAATAAAAGAAGTCATTTGGTGCCAAGTCAGGACTATTCGGCGGATGACCCATTAATTCGATGTTTTGGGTGCTCAAGATTGGAGTTCATTGAGCCGATGTGTGAGAGCTCGCATTGTCCTGGTGAAGAGTGATCCGTCTTTGGCGATTGGATTTCCTAATTTCTTGGAAGACAACTGGCAAACAAATGGTTGTGTACCACTCAGAATTTACTGTTCTGCGTTGTTCTAGTGGTACGGTTGAGACATATCCAGTTTTTCCGAAACAACAGGCGACCATATGCTTCGAAGTGCTTCGTGCGCGAACAACTTTTGTTGGATTTGGCTCATCTTGAAACACCCATACAGTCGACTGCTGTTTACTTTCGAGCTCATACGCGTAAATCCATGATTCATCACCTGTCACGATGTCATAGACGTGTTTCGAAGCCCCGCGATTGTATTATTTGAGCATTTCCTTCGATCAATCGACACGAGACTTTTTTTGAGCGATTGACAAATTGTGTGGGATCCAACGCGAACAAATTTTTTTGACAGTCAAATGTTTATGCACTAATGCCTAAGATTGTCTCAACCTCACGATTGGTCACATGACGATCTTGCAATATCAGTTCGCGCACAGCATCAATGGTTTTCGGAACAACAACTGATTTTGGACGGCCTTCACGAAATTCGTCTTGGAGTAAACTACGGCCACGATTGAATTCACCATACCATCGATAAACACTGGTCCTTGATGTAGCTTCATCGGCAAAAAATGAATTAAGTTCATCCATGCAATGTTGCTGAGTTAATCCACGTCGAAAGTTGTAAAAAATAATCCGACGAAAATGTTCACGATTTAATTCCATTTTTGAACCGAGATGAATCTTTTAAGTTACTGTAAACAACACAAATAGCGCTGGTATTTCCAAGCGTTCTGAGTACGTAAAAGCCAAAAAATGTCGAACTTTGCGATACAGCTGTCAGTTGCCTGATTGCAACACCAGGGTTGCCAATCCGGAAATATAAAAGGCACCCTCGTAGCAGTGTTATTATTATTATGCTAATAGTATTTTAAACTTTTTTTACTTACGTTTGTTTGCAATCTTAATCTAAGATTATTTGATGAACGATTTTATTAATCATAATCGTAATTTTATCTTCTTAGGATTACTGCAATCACAATCATTTGGTAATCGAAGTCCTTGTCGCCCAGCTGTATACATAACACTATATAACGTTGGTTGAAAGAAATTAAAATTTTTGGAAATTTCTCCCATAGCATTATTGTGAGTTTTACTAGCCCTGCTACTTGTGCCAGGTCTCTTTAAAAGTGTATTGCAGAGAAGATTCTTGTAGCACATACATGCATTGAAAATCACTTAAGAAAATTTGGCTATGTTCAACAACTTGATACATGGATTCCTCTCGAACTGAAAGAAACGCATTTAACGCAACGCATTAACAGCTGCGATTTGCTAAAGAAACGTAATGAAAATGATCCATTTTTAAAACGACTGGTGTATGTATATATATATATATATATAATTGGCGCGTACACCCTTTTTGGGTGATAACTGCCGATTACATTTGTGAAATTTTTCTTTCTTAACATAGTCACCGAGACTCAAATTCGATTCGTCTGAAATTTCCATTTTTCAATATTTCAATTACGGCGGAATAAATCTTCTCCATATAGTCATCAAAATCCTGTTGACGATACTGATACGATGCAACTGATTGGGCAATATCGGCGAAGGCTCAAGCCTGAAAAGTCTGCCATTTACCAGATGTTTACAGTCCGTCAAATCCTTTAGAAGACTAAACAAATCGACACGCACAACTTTCTCGCCGATTTTAAAGCCGATTTGTCGATACGACGTCGTATCTAATTTTAGGATCCGCCATATACTTATACGAGTATGTAGAAAAACGTTGAGTACAACCTTTAGTTCTATCACAAATGAAACTTAGACGATGCCCCACAAAGAAATAATATTTTGAAACCATTCTATAGAATTATTATGTGTAGGAAATTGTATTAAGTTCCTACTTTAAAACGACTCAAACAGAACTCGCTAATCTAAATTAATGCAGTCTCACGCCACTTTTACTTCCTTAAAACAACTTTGCTAACTTTATTAAGTACTTGCAATCGATGTACGGTGATTGTCAATCCCTGAATTTCGTAGTTTGCAATAGAGATTAACAAATTTTTACTGTGACAAAACTTAACTAATTACTCATGTAGTCACAGCGAATAGGTATAGCCTAATTCTGTAATACCTCAATAAAAAATAAGGAAATACGAGGTAAATCCCTGACCGCATGCCGAAAAGCATAAACATAAAGACTTAAAACAGTTGAAATTAAATTCACCTTAATTTTCTACAAGTAATCATCTTAACCCACATAAAGCATTTGCCGGCTGCTGAAGAAGGGGTAATAAAAGCATTCAGTTAGCGCTGGTGTCTACTTGTGGAGCAATTGTGACTTCAACTAACTATGTTTACGACTTGATAGCTCGTTATTTTTATTTTTATGATCTGTAGTGGTCGTAATTTACTAAACGACCCTTAAGTGATTTCAATTTAAGCTATTTGCTACATGCACCATGTCGCATGCCGCATCCTCCGCGTGGAGAGGCTGTTGATGACTTTTACCCTCCTCCTGAAGAATAAATTGTGGAAAAAAGGAAGTAAGGCGTTAAGGCATTTTATGATACACGATCGTAAATTTAAGTGTAGCGTTCTGATTCAGCTTAAGCATGTAAAGGGTGATCCATCTAGGTATTTCTTTTTAAAAATTCAAAGAAATGAAGAGAAACCATTTTTCACGTATTTTATTGGTTTATTCGAAACATTGTTATTTTTTTACGAAATAAAATATCATTCAAGTGGCTGCCTCAGCACAGTTCAATTTTCCAAGACTTTGGTAACAGTATCTGTCTCTATCTCGTACAGAATTTGCTCGATATTCCCCCCGCATAACATCGATCCTTCATGGCAACCCTCACAAAATTTCTAACAGCGTTCAAATCGCAGCGCCGAGTTGGCTAATAACACGGTGAGCTTGGCCCGTAAAATATCAGCCAAGTCCATGGCGTTTTCAGCAAAACTTTTAAAGAATAATTGCCACTGATGATTATCGATGCTCACGTGCGGGTTTTGATTATTAACATAACCGTGGAGATGAAAATGCGCTTCATCAGAAAAGATGGTTTTTCGAAAACATTTCAAACTACTCAACCGAAGCAGATGGTCATGTGCTATGTGTACCGTCAATGGCTGAGTCAACTGGATCTAGTAAGCGAAAATGCGGGGTATTCGTAGGTAGGCTGGTACGTGAAACATTGAGTTGTTGAACTCGAAGTGGGTACCTCTTTTCAAGAAACGCACTATTTCTGTTTCAAGAAACACACGTAAAATTCAGACAAATGCATGAAAGTTTTATTTAAATCGATAGTACAGCCATATAATTTAATGTTTGAAGATGATTTCATGCAAATGTTGACCGCGACTGCGCTTCAAATGGTCCATCCGCTAAGTCCAATTTTGGCATACTCTATCCAATGTTTCGGCTGGTATCTCACATATAAATGCTTTAATGTTGTCTTCCAATGCGTTAATTGAAGCAAGCTTGTCTGAATAGAAATTAAGGTTTACTGGTGTGGAGCACTCTCTGTTACACTGAAAACACAAAGTTATTTTTTAGGCGCTATGCGCTGTTGGTTTATTAAAGAGCTAATTACAACTGAAGACTTAAGAATAATTTCACCTACTCATATGTCCCTATTCTTGGCACAATTCGGCGACGGTGTAGCTCGCGCTGACGTTGTTGTTGTGGACGTTTCCGCTGGCATTGTTGGTTCAGGTTGCGCCCTAGGTGTTGTTGTAGCATTCGCGCTGGCATTCTTGGTTCAGGTTGCGCTTGTAGCATTCGCAGGTAAGCTAGGAATCATGAGGTGTGGGAATACGCTGACGCGAGCAGTTCACACGCTTGTATTTTGACAGAATTCCTAAGCTATCGTCTGCTCTGCAGCAAAGGGTTTCACGTGTCACGGTGGTGAGAGTTTTCATCTCTTAACTTAGCCATGAGCTTTAACATAGCCCCACAAAAAATAATCTAAAGGCGTTATATCGCACAATCTGGGTGGCCAATTGACATGTGCCGAACGTGAAATAAATGTTCAATCATTAACACTGGCCGATACAGCTGCGGTATTTTCTTCAGTTCGCACTTACGCACTCCACGTAAGTGTGTTGGTGGTTTGATGTCTAATAATGTAAATTTGGTTCTAAATTTCGTCACAACAGCTCGAATAGCCGCTTCAGTGGGTCGATTAAGCTGACCATAAAATGGAAGAAGCGCGCGATAAACTTTCTTAACAGAACACGCATTTTTATAATACAATTCAACTAGTATGTAACCACCGAAATTCGGGTGGGCTTTTTTCCCACGGAAAGTAAACAGCATATGTGACACTTTTTTTCACAGATCTTTACGTTTTAAAAAATTTTAAGAAGAATGTAAAAAAAATTTTCAAAGTTCATATTCATATATGATTTGATAATGGCCGCATACATAAAAATATACATGTACACACATAGAATACAATACCAAGAAAACAAAAACACTTAAAAATGTATATCTGTGTCAAAAAGTTCATTGATTTGATGGGTATCTAATAGTGTTCTTTTAAATGGCGTTGGCCATCGTCTATTACTATAAAATTTGTCTGAGAATAGCCCAAATACATTTTACCTTTGAAATAGTATCAAATAAATAACTAATTTGTCTCTCTCTCCTCATTTTTTAAAACTACAGTCGAACTTCGATAACTCGAACTATGACATGCCACAAAAAAAAATCGAGTTATCAAGATTTCCAGTTATCAAATATAATATACATATGTACATACATACATAAAAATCCATAAACAAAGTAAAACCTGATGGAAAAATAAAACAATCCATAAAACTCAAGGGTCAGCAAACAATTTTATTGATAAAACAGTATATGCTTCAAATTATGTATAGTTGCTATATGATATTGTATGTGTATATTTTAAAGTTATATATACATAATTAAGAACATTATATGAATAGATGTATAGCTTTCATTTGACTTTTCATTGACGAGAGGATTTTTTATTATGATCTTCAAAAAAAGCTTCAATATTATTTAAACCATTGTACAGAGAATCGGTTGTATGTTCATTGGTTTTTAAATATGACCGCAAAATCTTGAACGAATTTGCAACTAGCTCGTTTGAAACTGGTTGCAGCATATCATCTTGCAAATCATCTTCTATATCACTTTCGCTATCATGCTCAAATTCGGATTTAGATCCCAATAGCTCCACAATATCTTCATCTGTGGGAAACTCTGAAGTAACAATATCGTCATCCACATGCATAAAATCATTAAAGGTGACACCTGCTGTACCTTTGATATTTTGCCAAGCTTCATATTCATTCTGCAGTTGAATTTCTTCCTTACTCCTTTCTTTTATGCGTTCGCTTATGAAAACCAAAGGAATGTCATCTTCTTCCTCCCATTCAGAATATTGACCGAAGCCGGCTTTTCTAAAACAATTAGAGATGGTTTCAGGCTTAACATCGATATTCCATGCATTGGTTATTTCATCAACACAGTCCATTAATGTAATATTAAAATTTTTGTTTACTTCAAAGCATTTTATAGTATTTTTTAAAATTCTGTGACGATAATGACATTTTAAAATTTGTATGACTCCTTGATCGAGTGGTTGTAATTTTGATGTCATATTCGGAGGAAAAAATGCAAGTTTGATAAACTTTAATCTCTGTTGGATGTCTTTAGGATGGGCTGGGCAGTTTTCAATAAAAAGTAGAATATTTCTTCCGGCTTTTCCAAATTGTTTGTCTAAGTTAAGAAGCCATTCTTCAAAAAGGGCTCCCGTCATCCACGCCTTTGAATTTGCTTTATAGTCGAGAGGTAATCATTTAACACCTCTAAAACAGCGGGGTTGATTACTTTTACCTATCAAGAGTAATTTCAATTTTTCTGATCCATCCATGTTTGCGGCAATCATCAATGTAACTCTCTGTTTACTGTGCTTTCCTCCATGGCATTTCTGGTTTTTAAAAGTTAAGGTGTTATCTGGAAGACATTTAAAGAATAAGCCCGTCTCGTCTGCATTGAATATGTCCCGTGCTTGATAACCTTCTAATAAATGAGGTAAAACATCACGTTGCCATTTCATACAGTCTTCTTCGCTTACATCATTACTCTCACCACACGCTTTTTTATGACATATACCAGATCTTAGAAAAAAAAATAACTTTAGGTGCCAGCTTGCACATTTATTTTACGAATGTACATACCTTCGTTTCCAATTATCGAGCCAACCAGGGCTTGCCTTGAAATTCGGTTGTTCTAATTTTTGACTAAATTCTAATGCTTTTTCTTTGAGTAATCCTCCGGATATAGGCAAATTCCGTGTTCTTGCCGATTTAAACCATTCTAAAACTGCTTTGTCCACATTTACGTATGTTGGCTTTTTTAGTCTCTTTGTACTCCCACTTGCACCACCACTTTCGATTGCAGTAATAACCGTTTGTTTATTTTTTAAAATAGTTGACACTGTATTTGCCGGAATAGCATACTTTACAGCTACATCTTTTTTTCGCGCACCCATTTCTACTTCCTTTATTAGTTTAAATTTTTCATCAATAGATAAAGTTTTTAAACAACGTTTTGATGACGCGTAAGAACTCCTAATAAAATACCTGTGGACTTAAACAGTGCAGCGACCCAACTGCTGACATCTGTTTGCTATAAAATAAGCAACACGTAATAAGGGGATTCCCCCCGAAATTCGACTTATCAAAGCTGGCGCCAAATATTTTGTTTGAGTTATCAAGATATTAGAGTAATAAAAGTTCGAGTTATCAAGTAAAAATTACACACAATTCTCACTCTAAACGCCATTGCCAAGCAATTTGATTCGAGATATCAAATATTCGAGATATCGAAGTTCGACTTATTGAGGTTCGACTGTATTTAAAATGTTGAGTTTTGCAAAAAGTATCAAACGCACACAAAAATTTGAAATACATACATACGTTTATATACTGTAGTTCAATTGTACCATATATGAACGAAAACAAAAGTGGATGCTTCTACCAATCATATCCAATACGTGACGTTTCAAACATTTATCACTTACTTACCTGCTCTATTCCTCCACTTAAAGTAGGAACTCTTCTACGAACTCTTCTTGGTCGTCCTCTAGGCATATTTTAAAATTAAATATGGATGTACTTTTTTCTTAAAATAAATAAAAATTCTATTTTGGGTCTGTCCAAAACTCTTTCTAATTTGCACTGTTACCGTTGTTTTAAGTGAATTGACAAATTTCAAGTCAATTGTCAATTCATACCAATTATTGCCATCACAACAAAATTTTGAAAAAAATTCGCAGCACCCGTTGGGACTATGTTCATGAATACATATAATATTTATTAGTAAAGAGAACAAAGCAAAACAATTATTGAGAATCCAAATGTATGCAATGCTGTGCTCATTAGAAAGAGAGCTAAACAAAGTAAACGTACTCATATATATGCGTATATTTGTGTGTCATCCCGCTTTGCATAGACATCGCTGTTATCAATATGAAAATTTTAATAACTTTACACGCAAATATTTCATGAACAAATTAACCAATTTCAATTTTTATAATTTTCCGGAAATATGCTCATCAAAACCTGTCTTTTGATATATATTTCTCTCTGTACATATTGTAGTTTAGTCAGAATAAGCGCCATGTTTTAAAATAATAATATACTATAGAAGATAATACTGGATCTTTATTGGCCGTTCTATGTTTATGTCACTGCATAACTCAGCTGTTCATACTTTCATAGAATGTGATAATCGCCGTCGCGAACACGTAAAGACTCATAAATCTTCAACAGAAACATTCTATCGAAAATTCCAAAGGAAGCTTTATTGGATGTTGTCGTAATGAGAGATATATAAAGTGTGTTTTATTTGCAGAGAGAGGACTTTACTATTCATTTACCTACTGAGTCTAAAGTAGCACTTATTGTCAATAGAGATTCTTCGACAATGTCCATGTTGGCATTATTATTGCTGTTCATGCTCATATGCATACAATGACTGATTGTGTAGTGAGATGATATACGAGGTTTCAAGTGCTTTTTAGCACTTAACATATCTTCGAGACAAGTGTACCAACATAAAAAAAATAATAATAATCGAAAGTCCAATGTGCGTAGTCCGCGAATTTTGCAACCTTCAACTTGTTTTTTGAGCATAACTGACGGTGCGGTTGTATGAAAATGAAATTTATTTTATAGCTTAAGCAATCTATTCCACCATCAAATCAAAGAAATCACACGATTGGCAGTAACACATCTATTGCGACTGCAACTTTTCGAGATCGAAATTTGTACTGCTAGACCCACGTTTTTTTGCAGCACAAAGGAACTTTAGTTGTAGTCAGACAGTGAACGACGTTAGGTCCTCGGATCGTACGTACATTTAAAAAGTTTGACTCGTGCCATCCATTTGTAGCAACATGATTGACTTGATCTACTTAACCATGTAGTTTGATGGCTCTTTTTGCACTGGCAACTGTTGCTGCAGACTGTCAAGTTTAAGACCCCAGCGAACGCAATCAGCCTCAATTCGTTATCAGAACTTTCGTAACGAAGGTTGAATTTTCCGACTGTCCAAATATCCCTTCCTTGTCTTATATGCATATGTGCATTCATGTATGTAGTAGCAATAAATCGGACGATTGATAGATATTAAGCCAACATTAAACAGGCTTCGGAACTACGACTACAATAGCAACAATACAGTACCAACATTACACTCGCATATATGAAAACCCAAAGTCTACAGTACTCGCAAGCGAGTACGACAAACAAATATGATCCGTATCTAACAACATGCTTTTGCCCCAGGAGTAGGATTAATTCCCAACATGTTTATGTATATTTGATAGCAGTAATGGCCCATTAAGTACAAACATATGAATGTACGTAAACCTGGAGTCTGCGGCCAAATCTAAATGACTCCAAATGCAGACAACACACAAAAACATGTACTCGTAAATTTAATTAACCGTTTGGCCTCCTGGAAAACACGATAACATTGCATGGCAAATATACTTACATACGCCTATACTCGTATGCGAGTCCTGCGAAAGATATGCATCCAAGGGATCCAGGCGCAAATGTTGTTGTAAGTAAAGCAAACATGGGTAGTGGTGAAGGATGTGCGGCCAATGCTGCGAGGTACTAACATGTTTTCCAATATTGTGTAACTAAAATTAACGATAATTGTCAGGAGATGAAAATAAAAGCATAAACAACAATAAATAAGGAATGAGTACACAGAGCTAAACAACTGCAATCCGAGCCAATAAATTCAAAGACCGAAAATCTGGATTCAAGTCAAATGAGAGTTTATGAATACTTGTGGAAAATATACACATCGGTGTTTTTTTCTGCAATGCCATTGACTGCAAATTTACTCACGAAATACTTTTCAGTCAACAATTTTTACAATCATTTATATCCATTTATAAGGTAAATAAAATTTATTATCCCTTTGATATGGTCTAGGGGTATATCGTACAACAATCGAGTATGGTACATTGAATCTATATGCGCATATTTGTCCAAACGAGCTGACGCCATCATCTTTGTGGAAGTCAGTATTACATGAACACCCACATTTGTCGATTTGACGAGCAATTCGGCCTCCGCGTGTGCACTCTGCGAAAGATTTTGATCAAATATCTTAGCCTACACCCGCATAAGATCCAGCTGGAGTGGATTGACCATCGTTTGCGTCGTATGTTTGATGAAAGGGTTAAAAACACCCTGCACCTTCTACCTTGAAATCATCTCAAGATTTACTGTATAATACCGTATAAAAAATGCAAATATTTCTTACATCTTTTGATGTGGATGGTTTGAAGATATATGTAGTTCATGTTACCATGAAAGGTGAACGCTGCTTTTTGGTTTCCTATATCAATATCAATCGTGGTAAATAGTTCCGCACATTATTATCGAGATAAAGTACTTTATTCTGCTACAAAATTGGATCGGCTGCTTGGTCTTGGATTTAATCTGAAAAAAAAACTTCTTAAAGTATAAGAAATTTGAGTGCTTACGGTCTTACTTATTTGAGCTTGATAGATCATAAAATTTGTTAGAGCCCCCCGGTGTGGTGCGGCTCAGGCCCGTGCGCGGACCCTCAGATTTGGGGCGGGAGGGTTCCAACTTGTGTGTTGCAGTGCCTATTGTTTTTTTTTTTTTCATATCGATTCATGTCAAAAAAATTTTTAAAACTTCTCAATTTCAAAATATAAAATTCTATCGCGCGTACTGTGTGTCAACCATCAACCAGATATTCACTGTGCGACAAGAGTCTCGACACGTACCACCATTTTTTCGATTTCAAAACCATCTTTAATAGCACGGAAAGGAGTTGCCAACATGCCGCAATGCCTCAAATTGGTATCCTTTCAAAACTAGTATGGCTATACATCTCTGAGCTGTATGATACCAAGTGAGGTTTTAGATCAGGCGGTCGCTTAAAGTGCGATTTCCTTAACCTGATATAGGAGAAGACAGAATAAGCTGAAGAACTGAATCGAGCTAGTACAATATTTTACAAGAGCGTACAATTACGAGCGAATGTCGTGGATATCGTCATCAATGGCCCTATCAACGACGCTCTTAGTTCTGTTTTTGCCAACCTGCATAGATAAGCGAGGCTACCGGGTCAGCATCGCTTTAGCAACCCCGACTCTGTTGGCAGTGATAAATTTGGAAAAGTAGAGGGCTTCGCCTACAAGTGCTGACATGGACATAGTGCAAATAAATAAGATTCAGCGGCTAGGTTCCGCTGGCTAGGTCATGTCATAGGGATGAGCACAAACGCGCCGGCTCGGAAAGTATTCGATACGATATCCGTGTTGGCAGCGTTGGAAGAGAAAGATCTTCTCTACGTACCAAATGGCGAAGAGCTTGGCTTTACAAAGCATTTCTAATTGGCGTCTGCTAAAGAAACAACCTGCGCTCTTTGTACTCGAAAAAGAACCCATTGCACGGTTACTGCGCTAATAAAGAAGAGAAGAGGAGAAGCCTCCAACCAGATTTGCTAGGTGTAGACTAGGAGTCCATATGAGTTTCAAAAATTCATCAGGAACTTCTAACTTTACTTTAGCAACAAAGGTAACTCCAGCCAAATTTACAGCGGAGTTTTTCATATTTAACTGAAAAAAGTAGTTGGGCCAAATCCTCAACTGCATTTGCGACATTTAGTGCATTCGATTTATTACCATGTACACTTTATTGAAAACGGCTACTGGAAATTCTATAAATTGCAACTCGAGTTTGCTTGAAGTGTTAAATTCTACTGCCCACAACCCCGAATTGGCATTCAAATGTAATACATTTTTTTATCTTGGCTTATAGTATGTACATATGTACAAATAAATGTGTACACATACACATAGGTATGTTCATATGTAAAAGTAATCTCGATGGTAGGATAAGAGAACCAGTGGGTAGATTGTTATTGGATTGTGATTGCAGAGGAGATAAATAGTGGAACTGCCAGCTTCAATAATTCCAAAGCAGAGAAACATTTCTTCCAGCGAATTTAAACATTGTAACTTCGAAGCATTTTAAATTGCATGCGTATGTCTCCATTCAACCCAAACTTAAAGAGTCGCAGGGGAGGCATTGTTGGAAATTGGTTTCAGGAAAAATTTTCTAACAAAGAGCAAAATTTTGTTTGCTCAACACTCTTTTGTTGCAATAGCTATAATAAGAATACATATGCACATATATAAGTACATACATTTACAATACATAGGCAATACATTCATGTATATAAGTATACTTATGTAATGCCAAATAAAGTAAAGGCCCGTGCGTGAACATTTATTTTATTTAGCCTTGTTTGCGCATGTGCTTAACCATTTCAATGCTAAGGTATCTGCGAAAATATTTGATAAATGAATTTGACTGAAACCATACCAGCGGGACAAATTTTGAAAATGAACCCTTTAAGGAAGAACGATCCTCAAGGAGTGACCAGAAACGTTTTGTTTTGCAAACACCCGATTTCGAGCGAGTATTGTCTAGGTTGAAACAAAACGCGCTCTCTGGTTGTGTGCGGGGATAGGGACCTCCCATTGTACTGACGACTTACAGGACCGTTTAATTGGCTATGATTAGAGAAATTCACTTGAATGTTTGGTTCTTTAATGGATTTGATATCTGCACCTATCGTTGAGTTCTTTTCGCTTTTATGAGTGTTTGGAATTTACTTATGAGAGAGTCATGTGGGACAATAATGGGTTTAAGTGTTTTACACATATTACATATTTGACCACCAAAAAAAAAAGGTGGCCTCCAATTGTTGAAACTTTGGGATCTTTGATTTACTAACTCGACAATGCAATTTCTCACCTTTGAAAAATGGTGGCATGCAGGGTATTTCACCTGTTTTCTCTCCCCAGTTTGCTGCCAATCTAACGACAACAGAGAACTAGCAGAACCAAAATAAAAAAGAATACAAAAAAATGCGATTGGGTGGACTTTGATACTCGGCAAGCTGTAGTTTCACAGTTTAACTTATTGATTGTTGCAACTCTGAACTATTATTGACAACACCATGTTTCACGGTTTTCGTCACAGTATGTGGTAAGGTTTTAACGGGTGATCAGAGTGGAGGTACTTCTTCCAATAGGGTTTTTTTGACAGATCGCGCATAACTATTGTCAAATTAAATACATCATTTCTTTCAGTGTTCATTGAAATTTCATCATGGAAAGGCTTATACAGGGTGAGCCATATAGCGTCTGCTTTTTGAACCACCTATTTTTTTGAGAATGGTAACACAAATGACATGTCAAATGTGTTCATAATTTACTTAAAGATTTGACATTTACGAAATGGGACGCTATACGCTTAAACAAAATTGGGAAATATTGAAAACCTATTTCCAAAGTGGCGAGTCTTCTTCTTCTTCCGCGGTTACAGTAAATGGCGAGCGTTACCTTGACGTGCTCAACGAGTTTTTGTTTCCAAAAATGGAAGAGGATGACATGGACGACATTTGGTTTCAACAGGACGGTGCAACTTGTCACACTGCCAAAGTTACACTCGAACTTTTGGCTACCGTTTTTGAAAACCGAATAATCAGCCGAAATTCCGATATCAATTGGCCGCCTCGGAGCTGTGACTTAAGCCCGTTGGACTATTTTTTGTGGGGAGCCGTTAAGGACAAATGCTATGCGAACCATTCAGAAACGATTGATGCTTTAAAACTCAAAATCGAATTTGCCATTCATGAAATTGGAGCCCAAACAATCGAAAATGTGCTTAAAAATTGGGTTGATCGAATGGCCTACTGTAAAGCCAGTCGTGACAGTCATTTGAACGATATTATTTTTCATTCACAAATGAAAAGGTTCAATCTTCAAAAAAAAATAAGTTTAAAAAAATATTGATTCGTTTTTTTTTTTATAGCCGATTCAAAAAGCAAATTTTACATGGCCCACCCTATACCTCAACAACGTTTGCAAATCGTTCAATTGAATTACAAAAATCGATGAAATGTGAAAAGTGTTCATCGCGTGTTCAGTCAATTTATAGTGTACATAATCGTCTTACCGAATGCACTATTTGGCAACCCAGCAGAAAAATTGAGAAAAATGTTACATCATTGGATGATACTCGACCGACTGGGCCACGCACAGCCCAAAATGAAGAGAATATTGCGGCTGTAAATGAGAGTTTTGCCAAAGACCCGGAAGAATCGATTCGGCTCTGATTTCAAAAACTTGACCTATCTTATGGAACTACGTGGACGATTTTACGCAAAGATCTTGATTTGAAAGCATATGAAAAACAGCTAGTCCAAAATTTGCAGCCGGCCGAATTTGCAAAGGGCCATAATTTCAATCGTTGGGCTCTGGAAAAACTCGCCGAAGATCTGTATTTTGGGACCCGAATTTTATTCAGCGATGTGGCCCATTTGTAGTTTAATGTCTACGTCAATAATGAAAATGTATATATTTAGTCTGAAGAGCAGCCTGAAGCCATTCAAAACAGCCATTACATCCATTGAAAATAACAATTTGGTGCGGCATATAGGCTGGAAGAATCATCGGCCCATATTTCTTCAAAGAGGAAGCTGGCGCCAATGTAACAGTGAATGGTGCCGGTAACGCGCCATGATAAACGACTTTTTGATGCCGGATATTGTAGATATTGTGATATTCACAAAATTTTTTTCAACACAAGACGGCGCTACTTGCCATACAGCCCGTGTAACGATGGATTTATTGCGTCGGCGTTTCTGTATTGGGTACTTAATATAATAGGGTATACTATGCCCGAACATCTGACTAGATACTGTTGATTCTAATATTTAAACTAATATCGGAAGTGTTGGCCTATCTTTTCACTGACTTTCATAGTTGATCTAGAAGTCTGCCTTTCGTGTTTGCCATCGAGCTCCAATGGCAAAATCTACGATTTGGTTGTTGCTTTTTTAGTGCGGCTATTCCTGCCGCTGCTATAAGCAGAGAAGGTGAAAAGCAAGTACATATCATATACTAAAATTCTGAGTTTTCAGGTTTTCAGAGATTTCACAACCCAATAGCTGCAACCTCCAGCCGGAGATTTTTACGTGATTTAAACTACATCAATTTCGTGAGCATATTGAGATTCCAACCTGCCGCAGATTAACTTTGGATAGCAAATATTAGTTGTATAGTTGAATTTCCGCTATGCATGCTCATATATGTATGTGTATATATGAATGTATACATTAGATAACCCCAAACTGCAATTGCTTTAGCAGTGCAGTGGAACTGACATGAGGGCGTCATATGTGTTAGTGGCTATAGCGTGACTTTAACCCCACATCTACACTCATACGTAAATATAATGTATGTATGTATACATATGTACATACATATTCGAGATTCTTTGCGCACATTCATATTTACATATTTATATATAATATTAACTTATGCCAGGCACATGGAATAATCATAAAGGCAAATTGGCGTTTTGTTGTTCAATTATTACAAATAAAAGGTCATTTAACACGTACCGTGCTAACGTTAATAAGAATTCAAATATATTTACTCGTACTTTTGAATATGTGAAATGTCAAGTGAAGCATTAAATAATCGATGAATTGTTTTCCAAGGCTATCAAAAGATGCAAGGTATACATACATACACATATATGGCACCTAAAATGGCAATTTGCACATTTGGACACGTTCACAGCCGTGAACACTTGAATTTTATGAAGTCGCGAATGGCGCTTATATGATTACATTGCGTGGCACGCAACATATAGTACTCGGGGGATGTTGCCGAGATGCGAAAAAATTATTCAGCTTCAAATTTATGCAAATTACTTGAATTCTGCATGTTCCATACAACTACTAATACACATTCGTGTACATTTCAAACACCATGTGATCATGATTTTTATTTGAAATTAGCTTAGTTTGTATAAAGATTTTCGGTGTAATGATACGCGCAGGTGTATACAATTTCTTGCTGCAATAACACCCTTCAATGCTACCTACTCCACTAGCTAACCACTGAGCCTATATTAAAGCTTCATGGTTGAACAATCAAGTTGAGGAAAATTTGGGGTGCATAAATGGGCAAAGAGTTTGCAGGGTGTCTTGCAGCAACAACTTATCATCAGGGATAAGGCGAATTGCCGAAACTATGTGCAAGATGTGCCATTTAGTGCAGTAAAAACACTTGTAATGACTTTTCTAAGTGCCATTTTCTTAAGTGGATTACCTATAAAAAATTTATAAGGACAAAGTCGTGCCGAATTATGTAATACAATGACAGTCTAGTGGACGCACACACAATGTACACAAACTGATAGAGTAATGAACTCAATAGCGGGAAGTTGTACTCGAATACACACCTGCTGTAAGGAAAAAAGGAAAAATCAACAATATTTTATTTTGACATCTCGGCGGCAGACGGTGTTTAGTTTTTAATATTGGTGGAATGTACATATACCTTGGGGCAGGTGCATAGCCATTATTTTTTTAGTCGCCTGAAATAAGAAAAATCTCTAATTTGATTATGACGCATCGCTTGTTTCGAGCAAATTTGTCTAAAATATTTTTCCAAAGTGATAGTTTGAGCATCTGTCGATGTAACCGCCATTATGATATCGAACTTTGATTAAGTCCAAATATTTTCAGAGTCGTCAAAAGTAATTGTTTTTGTATGTTTTAAGAAAAGTTTTCCAGCGATGATAGCACTGTGTATAAATAATTTGTGAAACATAGAAAAGTGCTGGCAAAAAGGTCTAAATAATAAAGAGTTTTGTTCGAAATACTCGAAAAAGCTCGATATACTTAAGCCCACCCACGAAAATTTTCGAGTAATGCGGGCACTCGTGTTGTTGATTTGCCCGGCCTCCTCGAAAAAATGCGAGAAAATCAAGAGCTCTACTTTGAATACTTATTTTAATCTTTTTTTCTTTCCGTAAGTGACAGTGATTTATTTTAGTTTTTTTAACCAAAATGTTTTTGATTTTGTTCTGCCAACGTAAAAAGACTGAAATCATAGTTTTCGAAACAGTTGTTGAATTGTTATTTAATTTCGAGTGCTAAGTTCGTAAGATGTTAGTTGATCCGCCTTTAGGTTAGGTTAGGTTAGCCTGGTTGGCAATAAGCCACGCATAGACCTTTTGGTCCCTAGCGATACCAGATGGAGACCGACCTCTATGAATGCCTAAAGAAGACATCATGTAGGTGTCAGCGCTTTTGGCGAATCTAAGTAGGGCTGGGAGCTCCGCTTTTGAGACGTCTTCCAGACCCTCAAACAGTGGGGCTCTCACGCATCTTAGTCGCGTTTTTGATAATGCCGGACAAATGCACAGAAGGTGTTCTAAAGTTTCCTCAACATCCTCTCTGCATTTTCTGTATTTGTCCGTGTTAGCAATCCCTATCTTGTACGCATGTGCAGCCAATAGATTATGACCTGTTAGCATACCTATAATAGTTCTGCATTCCTTTTGCGAAAGTGTAAGTACGAATTGAGTCAGTTTTTTGTCGTTAGTTCTACACACGAGTTTTGCTGTTTTGCATGTGGTCAGGTTAGTCCACCTAGCTTCCACTTGCCTTTTCATGTGGTCGTCCATTTCATTGTATATTGCGTTTAGCGGTTTTGGTATGTCATTCTCTTGCTCAAAAGGTAGTCTAACAGCACTTTTTGCTATCTCATCTACTATTTCGTTCCCCATAATGCCTTTGTGACCATGTACCCAGTAGATATGCAGCCTACTGTTTCCGGCTAGCCTTTCTATGGCCTCCCTGCTCCGTTGAACATTTTTGGACTTAATACAATATGAACTTATTGCTCTTATTGCTGCTTGACTATCCACGTATATATTAATTGTTGAGTTCTTTCTTGTTCTAGTGTAGGCTAGCTCCCCGGCCTTCCCCACAGCAAAAACTTCCGCTTGGAAAATACTTCTGTGGTCTGGCAGCTTGATAGGCTGCCTTATTCCTAGTTTTGAGCAGTAAATACCCGCTCCCACTCCGCCTGGAGTTTTCGAGCCGTCTGTATAGATGTGAAAGGTTCGATGGCCAGGCTTCATGCCTTTGTGCCATCCCTCCTCTTCAATTGTAGTGTGAAACCTTCTCTCCCAATTAAAGTACGGAGTCATGTAGTCCGTGCCACCTGAGCTCCACTTTCCTATTGAGCTGTGACCGAAGGTTCTGCAGGTGAATACCCCCGCAGCCATTAGCCTCCTCGCGGATTTCTCTGCCAGGTTTTCCGCCATGAGGTCAATAGGTGGCATGCTGAGTATCATCGATTTATATGGGTCGAAACGTTGTATAGCTCATTCTATTTTGTTGGTTGTAATTACGTTCGTCGGGATTTCGTGCACAATATCTCCTCTAGGTTCGAGAACTGTAGTGTCCGCACACCATGGAAAATGTGTACTGACTAGGTCTTCTAGAGAGTCCTCACAGCTGTCAGCCCACTCTCCGTTAATTTTTCGTATTGTTCTTGACATAGACGGATTCTTGGATAACAGTTTCCTGAGTCTAGCCACATCGTTAATGTCTTCCATACTGCTACCGCCTTTTCTTGATTTAAATATTATTGAAGGATGCTCAGTTCAGTTTGTATTTATGTACAGCATTTGCCACAACTTAAGCATCCACTTGGTGTAGTATATTTCCCTTCACATAATACATTTTTGCTTAAAAATAACTACTTTCTCGTTTTCCTTTCAAGTTATACCTAGAGCCGTGGTACAAAGCGGGATGGACTTTACTTGCACCTTTTCAGTTTTTCGACGAAATCAAAAGCTTTATTGCTAGTGATCCACTGAATAAACAGATTGATATTTCAATAACTTCTGAACAAGGACTGAAAATATTCAATATTTCAAAATTAAAAAAGGAACATAAGCTTCAAATTTCGAATTTACATACATACAGTGGCTCAATAAAGAAGTCGGCCATACATAGCATGCAGCTTCAAATTCAAAATGTAAAAATGATAGTTAAATATTTTTATTTTTATATAATATTTTTCTATTGGGTTTCAAATAGGATTTTAAAAATAGTAATAATAATTTACAAATACATTACCTCCTTGTTATAAAAATTTATCATTCAGCATTCTCAAAATTGATGTCAAAAAAGAAGTCGGACATCTGGCATTATTGCGATTCTTTGGCACTTTAAAACGGGGAATCCCATAATTAATTTGCTCTCTGTAGAATAGTGTAAAGAAAGAACCAAACGTAATAAATTAAAATAAAATTTCAGTCGTCTTTTGTTGAATAAAAGTCCAAATTATAAACAGGGGTAGATAGCGTGGACAAAGCTCAACTCTTGTCAGAAATTTAATTATTAGTCATCATAAAAAGGTTAAAATCGTTCGGGAAATCGCAGAAATAGTACATAGACCCCATTCGACTCTGCACGACGTGATAAAACGTTTGAAAGAAACAAAATCCGTGGAAAATAAGAAGAAATTGGAACGACCAAAACTCTTGTTCAGCTTCTCCTTTGATGTCGTCTTTATATCGTCAATCGTAGCGTAGCGTCGTTCTTTCATGGGCCTCTTCAGTTTCGGGAACAAGAAAAAATCACAGGGGGCCAGATCTGGGGAATACGGTGGCTGTGGCATCATTAGTGTGTTGTTTTTGGCCAAAAAGTCATGCGCAAGTAACAATTGTGTTCTTCCACAAATCCGGGCGTTTCTGGCGGATTGCCTCGCGCAAATTGTGCATAACTTGCAGGTAATATTCCTTATTGACCGTTTTGCCCTGTGACAAGAACTCATGATACTCAATGCCCCTGCAATCGAAGAAAACGGTAAGCAAAACTTTTACATTCGACCGAACTTGGCGCGCTTTTTTCGGTCTTGGTTCGTGCGGCAGCTTCCATTGAGATGATTGAGTTTTGGTTTCCACGTCATAACCATAAACCTACGATTCATCACCAGTTATGACCTTTTGGAGCAAATTTGGGTTGTCGCGGACAGAGTCCAACATCTCATTAGCAATGTTCATGCGATGCTGCTTTTAGTCGAAATTGATCAGTTTTGGTGCGAATTTTGCGGCGACCCGTCTCATGCCCAAATTATTGAAAAAATTCGAATGGCACGAGCCAATCGATGTGTCTCGGTCGTCAGCAACTTCTCTAACGGTGATTCGACAATGGGCGAATACCATTTTCTTCACTTCATCAATTGTTTCATCTGTTGTTGAAGTGCTCGGGCGTCCGGCACGCTTTTCGTCGATCACATCTTCTCGGCCTTCTGAGAACATTTTGTACCTCCGATAAACGTTGCTTTGGTCGAAAGTACCTTCTCCGTATGACACAGTCAACATTCGGATTGCATCCGCGCACTTCATATCGTTTTTCACACAAAATTTGATACATGTTATGTTATGTTATTAGGGGCAATAAAGACCTTTGTGGGAGAAAATAGATACCTTAACATGCAAGAAGCTGGTCGAATCCATGGCAAGATGAGTGCTGTGAGCAAAAATAAAGGCTTCCGACTAAACATTAATTATATTGTTTTTTCTTAAATATTATTTGCCCTTCTCTACTTTATATAATATAAAAGTCCGAGTTCTTTTTTGTCACGTATTTTGCTAAGTTTTATGTTTGTATTTTCTGTGTACGACTAAATTGAAGTTTGTTTATGTTCTTCGTAGTTTTGAAAAATACGCTTGAAGAACGTAAAATGCATTTTAATACACATTTTTTTATTTAAAACCATATCACTTGGTTGGCCGAGTTCTTTATTGAGCCACTGTATGTACATATATTATGATATTCATTATGAATCTTTCAGGATTTGCAATTTTTTTAGCAATATCTTTAAAAATATTATTAAAAATTGCGTTTTAATTCTTGATTAATCGCTCGGGATATGCGACTATATATAGAGTTATAT
Source organism: Anastrepha ludens (assembly GCF_028408465.1). Taxonomy (NCBI): domain Eukaryota; kingdom Metazoa; phylum Arthropoda; class Insecta; order Diptera; family Tephritidae; genus Anastrepha; species Anastrepha ludens. The sequence goes on from NC_071498.1 coordinate 77,882,510, forward strand.
ATTTGTGTTTATCAAAAATATAAACCTATTTCGAGTGTAATTTTTTCGCTCTGAAATAACGATAATTTTTTAAGTTGTTATATTTTTGATTAGAAATAGTCATTAATCATTGAGTTTGACATTTGTTATCAGGGTTTATTATTTGAGTTTTTTTTATCGATAATAAAACCGGTTTCTTGAGCTCCTCACCTAAACTTACCACAAATCACCTCTCCTCAACTCAACTTAATTAAACTAACCTCACCTCAACTCTCTTTATGCGTTTTTACATACATATATACATAAAGTGCCTTTCATAAATATAGCACCAATTTGGCAATTTATTTATTTCTTATTTAATTATAATAGTTCACTCAGTTCAAAAACTATACCTGTATAGAGCCAACTTTCAAACTGTGTGCCAACTTAAAAAAAATCATAAATTTTCATCGAAACTTCAAACCTTTTATCAGAATCTTTGAAAAATTGTCCCGTTTGTTACAGTTTTATAGTCCATAAGTATACAGTCGAACTTCCATATAGTGAATTCGCACGGGACCTGAAAATCACTTCACTATATAGAAACTTTATTATAAAGAAACATTGATTTTTTATGTAATTTTATTTAAAATAATCAGTGAGTTTGGCTGGTTGAGCAGCTTGTATCAACGTAGGTAATGCCTCCTCTTCAACGGTCAAATCGTGTTCATCGTTATCTGAAATAATATTTAATATACATATTAAATTTTTGTTTGACTATAAAAAGATAAATGCTTACCAGGTTCAGCTGAACTCCGCGACTTTCAAAAATGCTGTTGAGAATATCTTCTTCGGATGGGTTGTCCCAAGTCTGCACACCATTATCAACATTTACGTAGTCATCAAACGATGCTTCGATATTTGCTACCTTTTTAAATGAAGACTGTAAAGCAGCCAAATCCGATATTGAAAGAAGGTCCTCTTCATCCCAATGCTCAAATGGAATCTGCATAGCATCTTTTGAAAATCCAACCTTTTTAAAACAGTTGGCAATTGTTTCTGGTTTAACATAGACATTCCATACATTGCTAAGATTTCGAACTGCTTGCAGCAAGTCTATGGCCATAACAGAATTTTCCTCATCCACTCGAGTCAATATATTCGTTAAAATTCGTTTTCTGTAATGTTGTTTCATGTTGTAGATAATGCCTTGGTCCATTGGTTGCAGTAACGAAGTCATGTTGGGAGGAAAATAAGCGAGATGAATGTTTCTCAACTTGTCTCTTACATCTTTAGGGTGGGCAGTGCAGTTATCAACAAAAAACAACACCTTTCTGTTTTGATCACACAATTTTTTGTCGAGTTTTACAATCCATTTCGTAAAAATCTCACTGGTCATCCATGCTTCTTTGTTAAACTCATAATCGACACCTAAAGATTTTATTCCCTTGAAGCACCTCGGATTTTTGACCTTTCTGATTACCAGCAATTTTAGCTTTTCTGATCCAGTCATATTGCTTCCCACCAGGATAGTTATTCTCTCCTTGCTTTGCTTCCCACCAAAGCATTTTTCATTTTTGAATGCCAGTGTTTTAGTTGGCAAGCATTTGAAAAACAAAGCAGTCTCGTCGGCATTAAAAATGTCGTTAATGTTGTAATTTTCAAGTAATTTCGGTAAGACGTTCCTTACCCATTCATCACGGTTTTCTATGTTGGCGTCAGCACTTTTCCCACATAATGTCTTTTGAATAACGCCATGCCGACTTTTGAACTTGTCTAACCAACCTGTACTTGCCTCAAATTCGTGGTGTCCTAGTGCTTTCGCAAAATCTTTGGCCTTTTGCTTCAATAATGGTCCAGATAAAGGGAGATTCTTACCACGTGCAACGAGTAACCATTTCAGCATTGCTTCGTCAATATCCTCAAAATGACAAGGTCGAGTTGTGGTTGGTATTTGCTGCCAAATCCTCCGCATTTTTTAAAATCACTTCCTTATTTTTTAAAATATTTGATAAAGTGCTGGGAAGAACTCCGAATTCATTGGCAATATCTTTTTTTTTTCTTTCCTTCATTAACTTTGTTAATCATTAATAACTTTTTTTCAAGCGAAATGCTGCTTCGATGCGTCATTTTAACTTCAATCACTGAATAAAACTGTAATAGCTCAGCTCTTTCTGTTTTAATTTTGGGATTCCCCTCATTACAGTTTGTCCACATCTAACTGTAATTTTTTGCAACAGAAAACTTTTGAAAAAATTCACTATATGGAGACAAAAACTTAGGACGCTTGAATTTCCAGCTGTAAAATTTGTTCATTATATAGAAAACTTCACTATATAGAAATTCATTATAAGGAGACAAAAATACACCGAAAGTAGAACGAAAAAGCAGTGTCTTCGAAACCAGTTCATTATAAGGAGAGCTTCATTATATGGAAGTTCACTGTAGAGAAGTTCGACTGTAATAAGATGTAAGTTAATTTTTTATAATTTTCCTGCTGCCGCTATTGGGTGTTCATATAAAAAATTTCGAGCATTTGTGCTTTTATTTATTGATAATTTAAATTTTTACCTCTTGCCAATTGCCCTTATGAGACCGAGAATTCTATTAAAAAGATATTTTCTTTATTTTTGCAACAGTTTCTAACTCAAACACACATATTTGTGAATAGAACTTTAACTGGTACAAGCCATTGCAGCGTAGTAAAATTTTTCAACAGAAATTCAGGGCGTAAGACATCCATTCATTAAGCTGTCCCCTTTGCATTTTAATAAGTGAAATTAGTATGCTATTGCGTACCTCAGTAATGTCAATTTTATATACTATGGTATATGGATGGGAAGCATCCTCTAATACGTTCGCGGCAGCAAGATATTCTGAGGCAGAAGAATTCTTTATGAATTACATAGTAATGCATCCGAAATCTGAATAAACACAGTTTTCGCGAATTTCATATTTTAACTCTAACACGAGATGGTTAGAGTTAACACTGAATGTAACAGTGAGGACTTTAATCAAATTCTGAAAGAAAAAGCAAATAAAGTATTATCGATATGAAAAGTCATATTGCACTTTCTGCCACGAAATGTGCGATAATACAAAAATAGTTATACAAAATGAAATGAAGGGAGAATGGTTTTCAAATTTTAATGTTATAGCCTCCGTACATAATGAAAATACAATATATGCCTTCAAATAAATGCGACCCTTTTATGTCTTCGGCCTTACTTTATATAGGAACTAGGCATTACTTTAGTACTTTTAGACACACTACACTGTTTAATTCTTCTACCCTTATATTTGAGGTAAACGAGTTTCGATCACATTAATTTTCAATTCAGTACTCAATGGCAAGGCAGGACCAACTTTGATTGGAGTTGATAAAATGTTTTTGCGATACACAAATTTAAATTTCTTAAGGTTCTTCTGTAAACTAATATATAGGACAAATTTCAGACATTTATATTATACTTACAGGTCTCAATAAATTCTGCCAAGGTGTCGGTTTTTGTTCAGGGTGTTGCATATAGTGTTTTTTAATTATGTGTTATTTTGACAGTTACAGCCCTTTGCAGCTGGAAATCTTGGCAAAAAGTTAGTATCATATCTCGGAGGACGAATTAAATATTGGGAAAGAAGTGTTGGGAAATATTGCACACTTCTTTTCAAAGTTAATGTTATTTAGCCTAAACAGTGCGTTTATAGAAAAGAAGTCAAGTTCGTATTTGCTGACGAAATGAATTTCCTTCTCGGTGACTACGGCGGGGATTGGAAAACCTGCACCTGATTGTCGAGAAACCAACGCGCCTCCAAAAAGTGACAGTTTGTTTCGTGGCTTGAAGCGGTGCCATTATTGACCCAATTTTCTTTGAAAGCTTTTGAAAGCTCTGTTTCGGTCAGCGTTGAGCGCCACGAAGGCAAGATAAACGATTTTTTAGATGCCAAAAATTGGAGACATTGACATGGATGGCCTTTGGTTTCGGCAGGATGGAACCCCATGTCAACGATTCAGACTCTTAAGGGAAATATCGAGCAAGGCAATCGTAAAATAGATTCAGAAATCGTCACCGAGGTCTTGGAAAACTGCGTTACCAGTAGAGATAGCCACATGAATGATATTGGATTCAATAAATAATACGGATGTTTGCCCTTTCGAATAATCCAAGAAGGCACCGAAAGAAATACATTTTTGTTCACTTTTTGAATTTGTAAAAAGAAACTACTATGGGGACCATCCTGTATGAACACTACTTGTGCTAATCCTATGTGTATAAAATTTACTACTTTTCTTCAAAATTTTCTCGATCAAAATATAATTACGCTTAACATTGACAAACAACTCGAAATACCATATCACACTTTTATATTCACTCCAGATAACTACGAGTAGAAATGTTTCTAGAGGAATAATAAATTATGCTTAGTCCAGAGGGTGAAACAATTATACGGCATTAAGGAGATTTATTCAACGTATTGCGTATATTAACGTGCACTTACATGACGTTCAACCACCAAATCCACAAACGCGTGCTTCCATATGCCCTGTATTTACCTGAACGCATAACTTTGAGGGTAGCAGGAAGCTTAGAGAGCTGAAATGAAATCGCGATATCTGGATGCTTTACAATATTTCACAGTAGATATATATTCCTGAAATAGTATTGCAACAATGTCAGCATGAGGGTGGTTGCTCTGACGTTTTGATATTTCAGCTCTGTTGTTCCCTGAAATGGCGGTAATTACTTTTTCGATAAACAGAATTACTCTTACTATTGAAAATGAATGTATTTTTACTTAGTAGTAAACGAGCAAATAATATTCTAACAATCGATTGGATTTAACTACTACTGATTTTGATGTTTTTATCTTTAATGTCTAAGTAGTAAGCGACGCCGTAGCCGAATATCCTTGTGCGTGACAATCATTAGGTTGATTCCTGGATCAATGTTTGTGCGTACATGAAAAATCATATGGTAGACAATTTTTTAAGAGGTCAATTCTCAAAAGGCATTGACCGCCACCCACGTGATGTCGGCTACATGTACGGGTCTTGTTATATGAAGCACCAAATATGTAAAATTATGCCAATATTGGGCTAGAACTGTCAAAATTAGTGTTTATGGCTAAGGTTTCCCTCTTATTATTTTTTAATTAAAGGTAAAGTGTATAATATTTTCATCAAGGTTCAAAAAGATTTGTTAGGTTACCAACTTTGGTGCCTTAAGTGTCGCTTCTGCCTTCCTTTCTTTTACAGCTTCTCTTCTGTGTATGTCTTTTGTTTTTACATTAAATTACATAAAATTTAATTTTTGCAGGGGTCTTTATTTGGGGAATGGCGTTTCCGCCCTTTCTTTATTGATTTCAATGAAATTTTACGATGCTTGCTTTGCAGTAGGAAGATAATTATTTGCAACGTACTAGTTTTCATATTTACTTGAAGAAGGGTTTTCGGTTCTTTTTTCAGGTTTTTAAGAATAATTTTATTATTTCATTCAATTGCTTCATTACAACGGACATTTGCAGGGCGTAATTCAACAGCCTCTAATCTTGCTAATTTGTTGAGAAAATGAAAAATTTCAGTTTTTGTAGGTAGCTTTTAATTATTGGGAGTTGTATAATGTAATCGTATACAGAGTGAACGATATGAAGTGTTATCAACTTCACACTGCTTGTATCTGTAAAACAGCTAATGACATCAACGTCAAAAGTGTTCTAATGACAGTTCAATATATTGTGTATAAGCCACCAAAAGCATTTGCGTCTCAGTTTTGTTGCATTTTTTTTTTCTGTGATGGAATTCAAACCTAATAGTGTGATTGCGTTATATTTGGCTGGAAAATCACAACTAGCCATTGCTCGCGAGCTCAGTCACCTCAAAGCGAATAAAATGTTTGTGTATCGCACTATAAAACGTTACAATGATACTGGTAGCACTGCAAAACGCCATGGAGGTGGACCAAAAAAAACTGCAACAACGCCGGAAATGGTTCGGAAAGTGAAGGCTCGACTTGAACGAAATCCACGTCGAAGTGGAAGAAAAATGGCCAAAGAACTGAAAATATCGCACGACAGCATTCAACGCATATTGAAAAATGAGCTCAAGGTCAAAGCTTATAAGTTCCAAAAAGCACACGATCTTTCACCGCAGCAAAAAAAGTTCGGTGTTCGTGTTTACTTGACCGAACGCTCATACGAGAATTTGAGCCGACGTATGGCCACTCGAAGCAATTTACCATCGCAAGTAATGGTTTGGGCAGCAGTGACCGCTGATGAACGCTCTCCAATCGTTTTTATCGAGCCTGGTGTCAAAGCGAAAGCGACTTATTACCGGGAAAATGTTTTATAAGCTGCTTTAGAGCCGTGGACACGCAAACATTTCGGTCGTAGACCATGAACGTTGCAACAGCACTCGGCACCGTCTCATAAAGCTCGTGTGAAGCAAGAATGGTTAAAAAATCATGTTCCACACTTCAAAAACCTCAAGATCACATTCGTGCAGCATGTAACTCATTTTTTGACCGTTTGAAGGCTATAGTCAAGGCAAAAGGTGGTCATATCGAGCTAAAGTGAATATATATTAAAATTGTAATCATTTTTGAACAATTTTGTCTTTGATATCAATAAAAACTAATTTCACACAAAAAAGTTATGGCGTTTGGAAAAGGTAAACTTCATATCGTTCACCCTGTATATTCACATAATTGGCGTGTACATTTTTTAGTAGATGTTTGCCTACAGAAGCTAATTGAGTTTCATCTTCAAATAACCATACACTTATGTTCTCTCAGCCTACTATAGGAGCTAAATTAAGTACTACTGGACAACATAGAAAGATATAGACGCTGGCAGAGTTTCTTGTATTGTTCAAAGGTGCTACTAGTCCACGTAAATCACTAATGGAGCCCCTTTCTTGTTTCAGTGCATTTTTACTGGCGATATTCTTATTGAGATTATGAAATGGACGAATGCGGAAATATCTCTGAATCGGAAAGTTAACATGTCAAAAGCAACTTTTAGAGACACAAATAAATATGAAGTTCGCGCTCCGATTGGAATACTTGCTTTAACAGCGGATGTACATTCCCAGTAAGTCGAACAAATATGGGATACAAATTGTAATGATTTGCGTCAATGCTACAAAATATCTGTTCAATGCCGTTCAATATTTAGTCAAATCAAATGATAAAACTGATAGTGTCCCTTTAGGAGAATGTTATGTCAAAGAATTATCAAACCTAACACATGGTACTTCTCGCAATATTACTTGTGATTTACGTCAGTTCTATTGGCAGATGGCTTGCTAAAAGAACCATACAAATTGACTCTTGTGGGAACTGTACGGTCAAATAAAGGTGAAATTCCGGAAATAATGAAAAATTCACGTTCAGGAGAGGCTGGAACTAGCATGTTTTGCAATGATGGACCCCTAACACTTTTGTCATATAAACCAAAGCCCCAAACTCGTCTAAAATGCTGTTAATGCTCCCATCCTGCAATGTACAAGGCGCAATCAATGAAAGCAGTAGAAAGCCAGACATTATTTTATATTAGAACCCAACAAAAGGAGGAGTCGATAGGCTCGATCAAATGTGTTCAACAATGCCGTGCTCTTAAAAATCTAATAGGTGGTTCATGACAGTATTTTACGAATTGCTAAACATATACCTACATATATATATATATATAATTGGCGCGCACACTCTTTTTGGGGGTTAGCCCGAGCTCCTCCTCCTATTTGTGGTGTGCGTCTTGATTTTGTTCCCAAATGGAAGGACCTACAGTTTCAAGCCGATTCTGAGCGGCAGATATTTTTTATGAGGAGCTTTTTCATGAGAGAAACACACTCGGAAGTTTGCCATTGTGTTCCGAGGGGCGACCGCTATTAGAAAAAACTTTTTCTTCATTAATCATCTCGCATAACGCATCCGGCTAGGACGGCAGCCTTAATAAATTCGTATGCCACAATCTGCAGTCCAGGAATCAAAAGCCGCTAGTTCGAAGAGAATATATGGAAGCTTTGTCTAATTCATTGACATCACCGTGGGTAGAAAAGCGTTTAGAGGCTCTCAGTGTGAGTAATGCTTTGAAGCGGAGTATTAGAGACATTAATGATGAAAACAGATAACAGTCTTGCCAAAAAAAAAGGTATTGTTCATATTTTTCCGTCTATTATAAGATGAATGTCCAAAAACGGTATGCGTTAAATGTAACAAAAGTATAAAAATGATTTGTGTAAAATTTGTGCATGACATTGTAAACCTCAACAAAAAACTTTATGTGTCTTTATTTTAATGTTTAAGCAAAAAGGAATAGTAATAAAAATGTTTACATTATAGTTTTTAAGCACACGGCAGTTCCGTTTAGAGAAATCTAAGAATTTTTTGTTTATTTTATAAGAAGACTGAATTTCTTGGCTTTTTTTTAAATAAAAAAATGTTTACTAGTAAATGCCTTTAAATAATAAGAAAAAAAAAAAGATATACGTAAGTACAAATAGCTAAAAGATAGTTAAATAAATCCGAAGAAAGGTATGGACCATCTAACGTTCGAAAACTGAATTACTGCGAGTTTTTATTAAATATATTTTTATTATTTCAGTATTAAGATTGAGAGTTAGGTTAACATCAGCGGTTTACGACAGCTCCCTGACTGCTCCATGCAATCAAAAATGTGCTGAAAATTTTTGTTCACCATATCATTTTAATGAAATGCAATTCCATAAGCAACCATTAGGATTGTACTTTCAAATAAAAAACAAACCACTATGAAAACAATCATTCGTTTCTTAATTAGCGCTTTTTCAAGTTTCAAACGTTAGTGGGTTAATACATAAAAACTCATTGAAAGGTAGTAAATGTTGTTTTATAACTTATACTGTTGATGGTCCACTAGCTTTGATATCTCCTCCTATTTGGCTCCAATCTATAGGGGTTACATCTTTGCGCATGGTTTTTTAGGTTATCTCCTGCTGCATCATCTTGTGCTTCAACAAATACCACTGGTATTCAATAGGATTGAGATCTGGTAATTATAGAGCTGCATTTAGTTGCAGCAGCCGGAGATTAACTTTAACTGCAATTTGTCTAGGATCTTCTTCGAGCAAGCGTTCATACCCATCATTAATTTTGTAGCTCTCAGATTCAAATTCGATTTTGGTTACTTATAATTAGTTGACTCTATAAAATCAATATTATTTACTTGATTTTTACCAAGCTTTGTTCGAAGCCTATTAGTGATAAGCCGGTATTTGTGCTATACGTAAATTTGTTTACTTTGGCGATCGCTTTTAAATCAAGTGCTCGATAAGTCAAGTGCTGTTATAATACTTTTTGCATTAATATTTAAATTCAGTGGTCTTATATCATATTAGCTTAAGTCATCTTAAGGCAAAAAATGAAGTTGTTTTCTTTCAAGTTTCAAGTATCTATTTTTGTGTCCAGAGGTTTTATAATTTTGTTCACATAACGGTTGAATGTAACAGCATAAAATTATCGAGATAGATATACACATATAGTCGTACATACAAATTCGCTCAGAATGATGAGGGGAGTCGATTAATGTTTCTCCGTCTGCCCGACGTCCAAACTGCTGTCACAAGCTAAAATTCTCATTATCTATGAGTTTGTGCGATTGCAAAACAGCCAGGTCAAGTTCAATTTTATTAAAACGTTGGAGGGTGCATAGCCGACCAAATTCAGCGTTATTTGAATTTATAGAAAAAACCCATCTTAAGATTATTTGCTGGAATAGGCTGGCAGAAAAATTAAAAAACAAAAAAAAATTTGAAAACTTTCGTTTCGACTTAAGCAACATGTCATACAACCATATAATTATTTCCGCATTTTGCATCTCGACAATTAAGTTTAAAAATAGTATTTGTACCATAGTTACAGTTAGAAGGTCAAAATTTTGTTATATCATACACGAAATGCAAAAGTCACAACTTAAGATTTTCAATCTGGATTTTTTGTATATTAATTCATAGCTTATTTTTAATATATCGTAGTTATAGTAAAAATTTCTATTAATTATTTATAATGTTTTAATTATTGAAAAATTTTTATATTTCACGCAAGGTTGACTTTCTTTATTGATGATTATCTATCCGGTAATAATACTAAACATATTTTCACATGATTTTTATTTGAATCTTTGCTGAATACTTTCTGTTTTAAGTTTAAGCTATTTTTCTTTTTCTGAGGAAAAGCAGAAAAGCCAAGATTAAGCATTTTTATTGAGCACACAAATGATTTAATTTCGATGATGAGAGGGCATTACATTTTGACTACCTATGAACACTAAATACATACATATGTATGTTACTGATAATGCAAATCAAATTGCTATTTGCTATATTTTCAGTAATCAGTAAAAAATACTTGTATCTTAACTGGAATATTTCTCAATATTCAGTAAAAGTTTAATTGCAATGCAAACTAAATTTCAAGATAAAAAAAATTATGTAAAGGGTGTTTTTTTTGGAGGTTAGGTTTTCAAGTTGGCACTACTTTTTTCGTAGATGGTCTTTTTGACAGCTGTCACTTGATTTATGCTCAGTTTGGTTTGCCATTTCATAATAAATAGACTTACACCTGAACAACGTTTGCAAATCGTGCAAATTTATTACGAAAATAATGGTTCGGTTCGCGCGACGCATCGCGCGCTGCGTCCAATATTCGGTCGACATAATCGACCATCAGAGTCACTAATTCGATTAACCATGGATCGGTTTCGCACCACGTTTGCTCTAGTGGATAATACGCATCCTCAGAGACGTCGTACAGTGCGCACCGAAGACGCTATTGCTGCTGTGGAGCAGAGTATCGAAGAAGACCCGAATGAGTACATCCGCCATCGCGCGCAGCAATTGGAGATGTGCCCATCCACTTTATGGAAGATTTTTCGGAAGGATCTTGGTTTGCGGGCTTACAAAATCCAACTCGTGCAAGAATTGAAGCCGAACGACCATCAAGCGCGTCGCACGTTCGGTGAATGGGCCCAAAACGAGATGGCCACCGATCCCGATTTTCACAAGAAAATTTTGTTTAGCGCTGAAGCTCACTTTTGGTTGAATGGGTATGTCAATAAGCAAAATTGTCGCATTTGGAGTGAACATAATCCACAAGCCATTGCTGAGACACCGCACTGTGCGGCCGATTCCCGAAAAGCTGGCCAAAACTCAAAAAATTAAGTAATTGATTCAAAATTTCTTATTCGGGGGTTGTCGGGGTCGCTGATTACGAATTTGATCTTAAAATTTTGAAAATCCACCCCCAAATAGCGTATATTCTAGAACATAATCAAGATGCATGTAAATTTATATGTTTTCGGGGTCGCTGATTAAAGCCAAGGTAGCAGTAGTAGCAGCTGAATCTTGTTTTATTCAGTAACCATTACTTTTTTGAGTAACCTTTAATAGGTTTCAAAGCAGCATATGACGGCGTTGTATTACTATACAGTTTGAAAACTCAAATTTTATAAAAAAAATTGCAAAAAATGTATCTACGTATTGCTGCAGCTAAAAATTTTGTGTCGAGGTATTGATATGTACTAAAGATTTCTCGTATTTTACTAACCTTCCGAAGATGATTCCATTTGGTTTTGTTCAATTTACTCCATTACAAAATCTTTCAAATGTGTACAACTTTCACTATTCATCGACAGTAATACGATGCTCAAACGAAGGCCACGTTGCGACTGAAAATACAGAGGATACTTAGGGTACAGGACTTTGCTATGAACGGTTTTCACTACTCAAGGCATTACTGTAGCCAACCCAAAGACAAAAAAACTCTATCTAGAGACTTTTTTTTTCGACTTTTGGCCAACTTTTTGGGAATCGGCCGCACTGTGCGCCGTTACATCCTCAAAAAGTCACTGTTTGGTGTGCTCTATAGGCAGAGGGAATCATTGGTCCATATTTCTTTAAAAATGAAGCCGGCCATAATGTTACAGTCAAAGGAGAGCGCTATAGAGCCATGATTAATGACTTTTTCGTGCCTGAATTGGACGATGTTGATGTGGGCGACCTTTGGTTCCAACAACACGGCGCTACATGCCATACAGCCAACGCAACAATCGATTTATTGAAGGAAACTTTTGGTGAGCGCATTATCTCGCGCCGTGGACCTGTGGCGTGGCCTCCAAGATCGTGCGATATAACACCGCTGGACTATTTCTTGTGGGGCTATGTGAAGTCGCTTGTCTACGCAGATAAGCCCGAGACGATTGACGTCCTGGAAGAGAATATTCGGCGCGTTATTGCTGACATACGGCCCCAATTGCTGCAAAAAGTGGTCGAAAATTGGGCCTCTCGGCTGGAATTTATTCGAGCCAGCCGCGGCGGCCACTTGCCCGAAATCATTTTAAAACATAATGGCAAACCCTTGTCTTTATAATAAAGCTAAATTCTTGGCCATAACATTAAATTATATACGTTTTATTTCATCTTGAAAACCTAATCTCTAAAAAAAAACACCCTTTAAATATATTTACTGCAAAGTGCCCATCTATGAAAAATACTAAGTTCCTTAATATTTTCAGCATTCAGAGGCAATAGAAAACTACAACTGGTCTTGTAATTAACTTTTTCTCTGACTAGTGTACCTATGTAAGCAGTCCCTTTACTCCTCAAACTATCACCACTCATCACCCTAACGTCAGTGTCGCTGCTCCAAGCACGGTTGGGAGAATCGTTTCCAACTACGTATACACTACATGCAAGAGTAAATATTTGTTCAACGGGACTATATTTTTGAAAAATGCCTAATGAAAAACAAGATGGAGGAGGTAAATATAAGTACGGTAGGTTGGGGTCTGACAAGTGATAGTGAAGTATAACAATGTATTTCGGAAGAGGAAAGACCCCATTACGACAAGGCAGCGATGACTAGGCAACTGGCGAAGGTTCAAGAGGATGAGTGGAGCGCTGCTATTCGATTTCATTCCATTTGTTGCTACGGATGGATTGATGCTCACATTTGTTTTTTTTTTTGTTGTCTTTGTCACATTGTAACGATAGCAGCTAGCAAAACACGAAGGCAGGAAGAAACAAATGGACTGATAGTCTGCTAGTCTGGCAGTCCGTTAAGTAGACAAACAACAAAATAAACAAAATACAGCGTCATATATGAGCACAACTACTGTTAAGGAGGGGAAGGTGAGAGTGACGAGTGCTTCCTTAAATCGGCATTAAATGTCAATGAAATGGCCGTTGCTTTAATTGTGTTTGGGTTCGCTACTGACAATTTATGAGATGATGATTGTGGTTGTTATTGCTGTTTGTTGGTATCGGCAATTTTCATTCCACTTGATATGATACGAGTATTAAAGGGAGAAATCAGTGATAAGCTGGGTTTATGAAAGGAAGGCCGAGGGTGGAAAACATATTGACAGACAAGCACTTGCAATGAAATAAATGACGCAATTGTAAATTCCCAAATGAACTACATATGTACATGCATCCCTATGTGTAGCAAATGAGTTATTTACAAGTGACTTATATGCATATATTTGAAAGCGTTGACAAAAGTTATTATCCTACTCGTCCTTGAGTTTTTCACTTTTTGCGTTTCGTCTGGATAAGTCACGTGTCTAATGTCGAAGTCAGTGTGATATCTAAGAAGTGAAATTTAAAGTATTAATTTCTGCATCTTTTCGCAGAGTTTGTAGCATATAGAAACGGTTCATAATCTTTTGTTGCGAGTTTGGATAGGAAGTGCTAGGGTTATCAGTATTAAACTCCGAAGCCCATGTAACCCAAAAATACTAATAACCAACACACAATATTGGAATATTTTAACGATTCCAATAAAAATCCTTCATAATGAACCCCAATTCACCTTAATATAAAGGGTTTTTCAATTGGCGCGGGTCGATTTTGGTGCCCTGTGGCAGCCATTTTGTTTTGGTGACATCTGTCAAATCTTTTGTTTATTATTCAGTTGTTCATGCCAAATCATCATGGCGAGTTACACGATTGAAGAGCACGTTCAAATGATAGAACTTTATTATCAAAATGAGTGTTCATTACCGCAAACGTTGTGCGCATTGCGCCCACTTTTCGGTAGACGTGGTGGCCCTTCCAATTTCTTATGGCCCATATTGAACCATATGGACCTAGACGACATTTGGTTCCAGCAGGACGGCGCTACGTGCCACACAGCAAACGCCATTCCATTTCAACATCTACCGCCCTTATTGAAAAACCCTTTCGTTGTATTCGCTAAACTGCTTATCTTTGATAGCAGTCTACAGGGGCTGAGCCCAATGCAGGTTTGATTAGTCCGTGCTGGAATTGAAGGTTATTTTGGTTATACACTTTTATGTATTAAGACTAACTTTTTGGACCAAATTTAGCACTTTCTTACTTGTTTATTGAAATCTGGAAAAACTGAAAACAACTCCCATTCCCAGAAATTCCGTACATACATATGGCCGTAGCGTCGGTGTAATGAATATCCCGATATACAGATCGCAACAGTTTGGTGATGTATTTCATTAGTTAATGACTTCTCGTAAGGAATAAGGAAATTTCACTTTAACTTTATATTAAGATTAATTTTGAAGAAGAAGGTGTTCTCAATTATTAATGTATTGATTTAAACAAAAGTCTCGTTTGCGTAAGATTTTAATAGTGCCGGCTACGAATAGCAACAGCGGTCATATCCAATACAGTACATAGAGTAAGAGAAGTAAAAATTGAGGCGTGGCTAGGGCTTGTAACTCCATTTTATATATAAAATTCTTATCACACTTTTACTTTAATACTTTGAAGCCCAAAGTTGTCAGCATAAATTAAGCTATGGCCTGAAATTAAGCAGTACTTTTTGTTTTCTTAGTTTCAAACTATTTAAATATATGTTTTCATAATAAATAGAATTATTATCGAATTATTTTGCTTTTCAATGGTACCAAAATCTCTTTAATATTCCTCTTCGCTCTGTAGTTATGAAGTTTTGGAATCTATAGTATCAAATAAGCTGTGAGCCACTGTATATCAACTCTAATCAGCTACCCATCGAAGGGTTAAGCTCACAGAAACCAGTTTCAATCGGCAACAAGGCAGTGTGTACGTGTGTGATTGTATATATTTTTGTGCACAACTACTGCTTACCTCCAAAGGCTCCAACTCCATTTTTACAGCTGTTTTGAATTGATTTGCCTATTAAACACCAGATGTCAGTGTGATCGACCACAATTTTATATGTTTAATATCAGCTTACAGTACGAGATCAACTCTGTTGACCAGATAAAATTATTTTAAGTTATATTATAGTTACAAAAAAGAACTAAAATCTTGGACTATTGGAATTTCTTTTCTTTTGGAAAATATATAGACAACCAACTGCTAAAATTTTTTTTCACTTTTCAAGTATGCGTCGATTTCATTCCATTTATCCCCAAAATGTTCTTTATTTGTATGTGCATCTATCGTTTACGGTGCTGTCATTGCGATACAACAAAATCACAAAGCAAAAACTACAACAGAAAATATTTGGAGACATACCCATGAAGTAACAAAGATGGAGTTACTTCAGTAGTTGGAGTACACTAATAGCACGACAGAAATAACAACAAAAATAAAAGCAACAACAACAACAAACAAAAAATAACTTAAGTAATTAAAAAACACGTTAACTCGTACAACACGTAAGCTTCGAATCGAAATAGCATAGGGTCGGCTCGGCGCTTTGAGTCGTTTGGTTTGGGTTGACAGCAAAACTGGTAGATTTATTGAAATGTGCAAAGTTGAAAATAAACTTAGCGCTGTGGCATACCACATATGCCAAATGTGGCATGCATCTATAAAGCCAATCCATTGCGCTTGTGTGTGTTTAAGCCCTACAATTAAGAATTGGGCAGCGTATGGAAGCAGTTACATATAGGCATGTGTATTAGGGTGGTTCACATGAGTGTGGTGTACCATAGCTATGTATTATTGGTATAAAATTTCCTACCTAGTGGTAAATCGGGTGCTCATCGACATTGAAAAGAAAAAACCCTAAGAAAGGAGAACTCGGCTATTTAAATAAAGAATATTAAAATATTCTCAGTATATTATAATTATTCAAAATGGTATTTAATTAGATACCAAATAATGAAATCAGAGTTGAACACAGAATAATGTAAATATACTTAATTTTTTTTACTTTTTAAGTGTAAACTGTATTTATTTTAATTTTTACCAAGTATCACCATTAGGGCGGGTCGATTTAAAAATCGCTCATTGCTCTGTGAAAATCGTATTCTAGGGATCAAAATAAGAAACTTTGCCGAAGGAACCATACCTGATGTCCCCGAATTCTGATGTCCCCCAATTTGGGTCGAACGAAAAATCCCACTTTGACCCATTTAGAGTGCTCCAATTGAGTCCAAATGTATGACCGACCCCCACTAACTTTGGACGGCCGGTCCATCCATGCCAGTGGCACACCCCCTGGAACTCCCCTGGGGGGTTCCCCATACAATCATTTCAAAATATCACCATTTTTGGCCTTTACATGAGAAAAGAAACTAAAAAGTTCGACCCACATTGGGGGACATCAGAATTCGTTTTAGAGGTATGGTTCCTTCGGCAAAGTTTCTTATTTTGATCCCTAGAATACGATTTTCACAGAGCAAGGGGCGATTTTTTTGCCTCCCCACAAATCGACTCGGCCTAATCACCATCATCATTATTATGCAAATACAAGACTCTAAAAGTGTACGATTCACCCAATTTCACTGAAATATTTACCGATTTGAAAAAAAAGTGCAGAAATTGTAACACCGATATATAGGGGGCGGGCATATGTCAAATATACCAAAATGTGAGTACGAATATGTCCCTACAACCAATTAAGCTAGTGAGAATTATTATTGGTCGAATTTTCAACGGGCAATGCTTGTTTTATTAAAACCTTCGAATAATTTTACTTTTATTTCCAATGTATGACCAAATCATCAATGACCAAACGTATATGTTTTAGTAAACTTTTTTCTTGAAGATAATCCTCATCTTTGTTCCATGTTTCAGAAGGTAAATGTACCTAATAATGAGTCATTAATGCCTGTAACTGTGAGTGTTTGCAATATTCTTTCAGATGGAAAGACTACTAACCTAACCTCGGCTGATTGTTTAGGGGAGCTCTATAAATATAGAACACTATAACAATCCTCCGTATGGGCTGAATTACACCCTGCGACCGTGTTAGCACTTCGTCAAGGTGGAGCCGCGTTTATGTCTATTGACACAACAGGTACCTGCGTTCAGGTTCCTCTCACGTGGGCGTGTGGAGGTTTTATGCCATCTATAGTATCCATTGCTTCTACTTCATAAGTGGTTCTGCAGCACATGGAACATTGGAAAGGGTGTCGTAAGTATTACCGACATGTCGTAGTCTGATATCGTAGAGAGCACTTGCTCAGGCGTCTGTGATTTGTCGTCAGTTCGTAGGCAGTCCACCTCCACTCGAAAGCTGCTGTTGATTTCATCGCTGCATGTTGCGTTGCCACTCTGCGCGTTGAAGATTTAGGCTTATCATCGTTGCAAAATTATTTTCTGCATTCCAGCAAGTATTTGATGCGATCATCTTAGTGATTAGATTTTCCGCGCACAGCTGTCCATCCAGAAGTGCTTCAAGCATTAGGTCCTCCTTTCTGAGACGATCGCAGTAGAATAATACGTGTTCCGCACTTTCTATCGCGTTGTTGCAGTTTGGGTAGAACGAGGTGTCCTCCAGATTAAACCGATGGAGGTACTCCAAAAAATAACCGTGACCACTCAGTATTTAGTCATACATCCATGGTTTCCTGGTCATCCATTGGCTAATATTTGGGATAAACATATGAGTTCAGTGTCCGTTAGTTGACGATTCTCATCTGCTATGCCATTCTTCTAGCGAATGCAGTCTCTCTTCCGTTTTTTTTCTAATGACGGCCTAGCCCGTCGCTTGCCATAGAGACGGCTCAATTCCTTTGCCTGAATGTCAACTGGTAGTTTGCCCGCGATAACGCCTATTGCGTTGAGACCGTTCTGTAGCCACAAGCCACTCTTATTGCACTTCGGCGAAGTACCTGTGCTGCATAATGTATGCTGGACGTTTCAGCTCCGGCCCATATCGAGGTAGCGTAACAGACTGCGGAGTCTACAACCGTTGATAAGACACGTCATCTGTTGCCTTACATTGATGGCATCAGCTCTTGCGCTTACCTGAGGTAGGTACTGCTTGTGGCTAAGTCGCCTGTCTATTATCATGCCAAGATACTTAATCGACTCCTCACAGAATATTTCATGGGTGCCGATAGGTAGTTTTATTTTTGCTAACCAAAGCCTCACACTTGCCGCTGCGTCATTGCTTTTTACTTCCAGCTGGTCTATGTATCTATCCGTAACTACAAACGCAATATCATCTGCATAGCCTACGGTAGTAGCACCGCCTGATAGTTTTAGTTTGAGGACCCCGTACTTGAAATTCCAAAGTATTGGACCAGGGACAGATGTTTTTTGGCCACGGTCTGCATCGTATTGCAAAATCCTGTTGGTGAAGTAACTAGGAATTAGGTGCAGTAGATAACTCTTAGTTCCCTGAGAGACATTAAAATGTTGCCCCACTTTGTAGAGTTGAATGCATTTTTAATGTCCAGTGTTACGGTAGCGCAGTACTTCATGTGCAAGTGCCTACCACTGATTGCTGCGTGTGCAATGTCTGTCACAGTCCTGATTGCATCTACCGTTGACCTCGCCCTTCGAAAACCATACTGATTGTCCGATAGACCAGATGGGCATTCAAGATAGACCTGTAGCCGGTTGCATATGATACGTTCGATGATACTTTTCCTACCATATCGAGCATACGAAGCGGTATGTGTGGTGATGGTTCATCCGGTTGCTTTCCTGGTTTGAGGTGCAGCACAAGTCGTTGAATGCAAGTTTCGTACAGATTCGCAAAAAGGTGTGGTTTCATCTGTACAGATGTCTATCTATCACTTCATCTGTTGTTACCGAAGGTATTGTCGGCTCTAAATCGTATGTGTCCGCTGAGTTACTAATGTCTTCCTATGGGGGAAAGAGCATTACAACCACTTGTTGTAACAGCAGAGGGCACGTTGGATGAGATGATTGCGGTCCATTTACTTTCCGCATGACAGTTTTATATGCTAGACCCCATGGATTTACATTTGCCCCGTCTATCATTTCTCTAAAGCTTCTAATTTTGTTTTGCTGAATTGCTAACTTTAGATCGCGTTTACGAGCCTTAAAGAATGCATAAAGCTCTTCATAGGATGATCGGCGCCATGCCCTTTGTGCCTTTCTCCTAGCCCACCAGTAAACTGGTTGTGTGTAATTTTTTGGTGACTTACTGTTACACAGTTATATCCTAACATTCTAGATAAAAAATCCGACTACGGCTTAAAACAATGGAATGGCTTTAGTTAGGGTTACTTCTCCTCTAAACCGATTTAAGGATTGTATGGAATTAAATAGGAATAATTTTAGAATCATCACATCAATTCTAACAGGACACAGCAGATTGAATTATCATCTTACTAACCTGGAAACATATTTCAATGGAACTTATAGGCTTTGTTGGGAGGACGAAGAAACCGTCCACACGTAGTCGCATCGTACACAGGCCCTGATACATAAACTGCACAAACACCTGGGTAAACATATTTTACTAGAGAGGAAAATAAAATTCAATAATATGATATAATAATATGATTCATTGAGGAAGTTGGGCTCAGAAAAATACTCTGAATCCATTAAGGGGGCACAATAGATATTTAACGTCGCAGGTCATATTAATAATAATAATGGCTTTAGTTAAACTACAGCTATCAAAATGTTGAAATTAATAAAACACAATTTCGCACAAGTAGTTTTACAAGGCGGTCGCCGTAGCCGAACGGGTTGGTGCGTGACTACCATTCGGAATTCGGGGAGAACGTTGGTTCGAATCTCGGTGAAAGACCAAAATGAAGGAAAAGTTTTTTCTAATAGCGGCCGCACCTCGCAAGGCAATGACAATCCTCCGAGCGTATTTCTGCCATGAAAGGAGGAGGTGAGGAGCTTCACAAACACAAAAAAAAAATCTGCCGTTCGGAGTCGGCTGTAAGCTGTAGGTCCGTCAATTTGTGAAACAACACCGAAACGCGCCCACAAATAAGGGGAAGAGCTCGGCCAAACACCCAAACACCCAATATATTTTTACAAGGTCTCACGGAACGTATACAAAAATCTTGAATATTTTTTTCAAGCGAAACACTCAAATACATGAATTCATATCAAGAAAGCTGGTTACGACGAACTCAAGACGTGAATTTAAATTAGCCAATATAAGAAATTTATAAAGATGAAGCGATTACACCTACTGTTCTTCAACCGTTTTCTTCAAATTTGTATGCGAAAGTACATCCTGCACTTGGAAAATAGAACTGTAGAACAATAATTTCTCAGAGAATTATAAATGAAAATTTGGAAGAAATAAAACATGAAGCTTGCATTCTCCAGAATCTTGATATCTGGCACACCGCTGTTTCCGACAGTTTCATCTTCTTCTTCTTAATTGGTGCCATACCGCTAACGCGATTTCTCATGTTAACCGGCGCCAATTGGACACACCAAGTGAAGCCAAGTCCTTCTCCACCTGATCTTTCCAACGCAGAGGAGGCCGCCCCCTTCCTCTGCTACCACCAGCTGGTACCGCATCGAATACTTTCAAAGCCGGAGCGTTTGTATCCATTCGGACGACATGACCCAGCCAACGTAGCCGACAGTTTCATCAGTCCACGTATTTCAGCTTGAAATTTTTTGTTCACAAGTTTCAGTTTGATGCTTCAAAGGTTAGGTTAGTTTGAAGCGGTTGTCCTGTGGGACACACTCAGGCTCATAGCCCATTGTGATGCCGCGTGGGGAGCTTGTCCCTATCTCTCCTAAAACCAGTGTGTGCTTTTCAAAAATTTTAAAATTTCTCTGATTTCTGTAGAACTGAGGTCTTCTAACTCATTAAAAAATTGTCTACCCAGAATAGTAAACCTGCGTCTGGATAGAGCAGGGCAGTGGCACAGTAGGTGCGAGATTGTCTCTCCCTCGTCCTCATCTAGACAACTTCTACAGAAGTCATGTGTTTGCACACCCATCCTTTGGGCGTGCCTACCTATTAGGCGATGCCCCGTTATGACTGAGATCAATGTGCTAAGACTGTGTTTATTTTGGCTTAGCAGAGATTCTGTGCGTTTAGCATTTTTACACTTGACGGGCGATTTTGCAGGTGGCTTCATTACGCCATCTTTTGTTTGTTTTCTTTACAATTTCTTCAAGGATCAGTAGCTTACATGTTTGTAAGGGTATCCCTATGTCATTATCTATGTACTCATCAGACAATTTAGTGCCGAGTCTCGTTAGTTCATCGGCTCTACAGCTACCTTCAATGTCGCGATGGCCAGGAACCCATGTTACCTTTAGGTGAAATGACTCAGCCATCTCGTTAAAAGATGTGCGGCATTTCATGGCTACCTTGGAGGTTGTCGACTGTTTTGTGAGCGATTTTATCGCCGCTTGGCTATCTGTGAAAATGTAGATATCATTTCCGGATATCGCATCACACTGTATCAGTGTCGCGGCTTTTATTATTGCCATCAGTTCAGCCTGAAAGACACTACAGTAGTCGGGGAGCCGAAAACTGAAGGAGATCCCCAGATGTTCGGAATATACACCTCCGCCCACCATTCTCTCGAGCTTTGAGCCACCTGTGCATACATGGATGGACTCGCCCTGTCTCACATCGTCCCGTTCCCATTCTTCCCTTGAGGGTAGGAGGGTCGTAAACGATGTAATGGCAAGTATAGGCGAGAGTGCATAGTCCACCAGTCCGGGAAGCCCCAAAGTGCCAGCCAGGATTTTACCGTGACCATAATCCGTGTTTGACCACTTGTTTAGAGTGTTTAGCCTTATTGCCGCACTGCGCGCGTTATATATTGCCTGATGTTTCATAGATTTCACATAAGAATTCAAAGGAAAAATTGGAGAGAAACAATGTCGTAAGCAAATAATATTTTGAAGATAATAACAAAATAATATACAAAGGTGCAATATATGTGCGAATACAAAAACCATTGCAAATTATTAGGCAGCCGAATGTCAGAAAAAGCTGCTTTAGTAGTTCACATTTATTCTTCCGCTATGGGTTTAGGCTGCGTTGGGATTTTTATTTATTTATTTATTTATTTTTAACGGAACAATTTCTGGGCTGCAGATCAGTACTATTGAAGCATTCTCCGACATCTGAAATAATTTCTAAGAAAATACTAAATTTGGCGAACAATATTACTCTATAACTTATTCAGAAGATGTTTTACCTCTTATGTTGAATATATAATATTAATTCAGTTTTATTTTATAAGCTATTCGAGATTTCCATTTCTTTTTTCTTTACCACATTATCATCTTTACTTTTACTTCACAGCATTAAAGCGCATAAAGAATTTTTGTGAATCCCACTAAAAAATTCATGATATTCCAATTATTTTGATTTCTAAATGACCGCTACAAACAGTCAACAATGGTCGTTCATACTTAATGGATTCAGAAAAGAAACCTTATTTAACTTTTATATGTTGTTAGGTATGCGAATGACAATAAAATACAAAAAACCTTGCTTTCTGCCTTTTGGGTATCTGGGAGATCTGATGGGCTGAGGACAGTGTTGAGTTGTGCTCGCCTGGACACATTATTGCTGCGTGATTTTATGTAACTCTGCCATTCACACGCAATTTTCTGCCATCGCCCTTTCCGCTTTCAATATCACTGATACTCGTAATAATGATGACAGGCCGGCAGCAAGGACAAAAACATTTCTGAGTTCTATTTGTCTTCTTTATTTGTTTTTTTGTTTGGCGCGGCATTTAAAGCGACATCATTTGACCATTTCGCGAATTTCCCTTATCAACCCTTCTTTGGCGGTGGATTGGAATGATCCGTGATCGTCGTATTGTTAGTGGCATATGCTGCTTGGCTCCATTCGATAGGAATGCTAACACAAAAACGATCACAGGAAACACCCTTCACTCCCTTTAAATGTTTAGCTCGTGATCGAAAGTTTTTTATATATTGTATTTGTGTTGATATTATATTTTTATTGAAGAAAAATAGTTATAAATGATAGTGTTTCTGCTGGTTTTTGAAAGTAACAATTAGTATCTAGAAACATTTCCATTAATTTTGTGTGATGACTCAGATCCGAGAAGGCGCACCAGTTAATAACTTACATTTTCTGCGCAAGCGGATTAACAGATTATATAATATATGTACATACATGTGTGCAGCCATACTTGTTAGGACCTTTGAAGCAGCCAGATATACCATATAAACTCATTGCATTATTCACCCGCCCGCTGTGACATCAAGTAGAGACGCCATGGCATGTACTGTGAATATTTCGCTGCTGCCCTGAAATGCCCGACGTTTCTTGGATGCGCCAGCGCTTGTTTCCGCAGTCGATCTCCGCTACAATCATTGATATCGTGATCGCTGTTTTGTTTTTTGTTTTTGTTCTTGTAATTTAATGTTATTTCCATTTTAACAAATAAAGAACCTTGTGTCTTAATCTTTTGAATTTGTTGCATATTCACACAAACTGGTTATCGAAAGATATGTGGCTGCTTCTCGTAAGTTTATTGTTGTTTTTATAGTTTCGGTTGCAGTGGCTATTGTACGACGACCATTTTCAATATTTATGTGCGCAATATGCGTCCAGTATGCATACACTCACCCGCATTGACGTTGCTTCTCTTCTTAAAGCAATCAGCATCGCTCGTACCAAACCGCAAAGGATGTTGCAGAACGCAAGTTCTCAAAAAAGGACTTAAATTTATTTCTTCATTTGCATATTTTAAGGAGTACTCAGTTAAATTTATTCGTTCTGTTCAATATTCATTGTTGGTCATACCGAATGCTTCAGTAGAGCTACGGTAGCATAGTGAAATCTAAGTGCCTTTTGCCCCACTCCTGCTTCTCCATTCACTGATGAGACTTTATGGCGCTTTGTCACATGCTAGACCACCGATGCCGTCTACAATTTCTTGACTTGCAATTGTATGCCGCATTCAGCGAAATGGTTTCTTAGTTTGTTGTTATTTTTGGTGATCTGCATAGCGGCCTCACCTCTTTTTGCTGCGACTAACTGCGCAGTAATAAATTTACTGTTGATTGTCGCAGTTTTTGCGGACGTTTTAATTAAATTAAAACGTCACTGTGGTATATGAGAGTTTGCGGTGCTGCATCCTATAATAAATTTGACTCAGTTGTGTCTCTTGAATTTTACCGCAGTACATATTAATCCTACCTAATCACACCTGCAGCAAAAGAACATTGCATTCACAATGATTTCATATCTGATTCTCGGTTTCGCTGTGAGAGGTGCACCTCATTCCAGCGAATAAATTTGTTACGGCTTTTAAATAGTCCAGCACGAAATTATTTTCCACTTTTAATGCGGACCGCATACGAGTTCATGTATTTTACTTATTCATATTGCAAATAAGTAGTACGAGATTTCGTTTATTTCGAAACCAGCATTAACACCGGGAATAATAATGAAATCCAACAGAGAATGTCTCCTGCCGCAAGTGCTGCTTTGAACTAACTAGACAACTGAGTAGTAAAAGCCCTTCTCGATGAAAAAAACTAATATTTGATAAGTTTCTTATACTTCCCGTCCTACTGTATAGCGCAGAAGATTGG
This sequence comes from Anastrepha ludens, assembly GCF_028408465.1. NCBI lineage: Eukaryota > Metazoa > Arthropoda > Insecta > Diptera > Tephritidae > Anastrepha > Anastrepha ludens. The sequence goes on from NC_071498.1 coordinate 77,907,192, forward strand.
GCGAGGACAACATTCGACGAGGTATCGCTGGGATTGTTCGAGGGAAAGGTACTGTATCATACAAGTTTAGGGCCTTTGGGCCTATAAGTATACCTCGCGGTTATCGGCAACTTCGCTTACCTCTTTGAAATATAAACATAAAAGGTGGCGCAAAATTAATCACGCTACCGATAGAGAGGTAATTTTTGCAAACAGCGTCGTGCGTCGACAACAAACGAGTCTATGTTTCCGGTACTAATCAATGGCTTTGAAAACTGTTTTGGCTTTTATTGGAAAAATTATTATTACTGCAAATTATTTTATACCAACTATTCAATTCTATCTGAACTTCTCCAAAACTAAATTTAATGAAGTGTAGAAATAGAAAAAGTGTTTGAAAGTCAAAATAATACAATTATGGACAAATGAAAGAATAATTGTGATGTACGATTATGTTCTTCAAAGCTAATTATTTCAGAAATCATCTGGTGTTTGGAAGTCTTGGTTTTCGTTTTTTAAGTAAAACTATTAACTCCAGATTCCGTCTTGAATATGATTTTGAATATTTTTTGTCGTACATGTATATAAATTACATAAATAGTCACCAGAATTAGCAAAGAGTTTAAAAAATTAAAAAAAATTATAGGAAATATGGTATAATAACTTTATGCTGGAAGCAAGATTTGAGTGTTTCCAAAAAAAGAAATGTATCACTGATTCTACGTACACATTTATATCTGATCACCTGAATCTTAGTTTTACACTTTAGTCTAGAAATTACTGGAAGCGGAAGTATCAACTTTTGATAAGACTTTTGATAAGACTAAAAGCTTGAACAAAAGTTTCGAAAAGTTTGGTAGCCATTGACCAAATCCCAATCTATATATTTAATTCAATAGATGCTCTTGTAGTCCATATAAAGAAAAAATTTAAATAGATATCTTGGTTTAGTATTTAAAGCATCTGCTTAAGGAATTCTGGACAGGTAAAGTGATTGTTTGTCTTAAGAAAATCATCTTTCTCAATAGCTTTACTCTTCTTAGTTATTATTACCTAACATCTGCAAGACTATTTTTCGCCTATGCTACCAATGCCTGGAACTATGCCTGCTTCTATTCACAGCAGGTTAAATAAAATAATTTGCTGTTTTCATATTTTAGTTAATTTATCCACGCATTTGCACTGTGGTATCGGGTTAGTAGCGTACATATTTATACATTAAATTAATTTGTAAACATTGGCGGCCGCCGTAGCCGAATGGGTTGGTGCGTGACTATCATTCGGAATCACAGAGAGAACGTAGGTTCAAATCTCGGTGAAACACCAAAATTAAGAAAAACATTTTTCTAATAGCGGTCGCCCCTCGGCAGACAATGGCAAACCACCGAGTGTATTTCTGCCATGGAAAAGCTCCTCATAAAAAATATCTGCTTGAAACTGCAGGTCCTTCATTTGTGGAACAACATCAAGACGCACACCAGACGCACACACCGGTCAAACACCCAAAACACCCCTTACATATATATATTATATACACATATTATATTAAGCGTATAGTTGTTTTACTAATTTTTATTTTTATTTTTATTTAGTTATCTCTGTAGTTCAAACTAATGAAAATTACTGGATATTATAAAACGGAGAAGCATCAATAGACTTACTTGGGCCCTTATAGGCCCAAAGCTTGCCAAATCGAAGCAAATTTACTACCACCGTAAAATACTATTGCTATTAAAAATTGTATTGATATCGGATGAGACCCATGCCCAGTTTTTGTATGTTAAGATTAAATTTCCGTGTGATGTTACAAACTATAATTCGAGGAAAGTTTAGATATTTTTGCGAACCTCAGCAAGGGCAATTACCTTAAAATACGGGTGGCTGATGAATTTTGCTACATTAAGAAACTCAAATAACTTTTTTTCAAGTTGAAGGTCATAAAATTTTATTAAATGTAGCTTAACTAGTTTTAAAAATAATTGAATTTAAATGCCCCCCATGCTCGTTGACACAAGTGCGGCATCTTAGTAAAAAGTTGTTCAGAGTTGCGACAGGAATAGCCGCAATTGTTGCCCGAATGGATTGTTTAAGTTCATCCAAATTTGTTGGCTTTGTTTTATAAACTTCTTGTTTACATAAACCCCACAAGAAAAAGTCAGGTGCAGTAAGGTCAGGCGACCTGGGGGGGCAACGAAATTCGGAGTTTCTTGAAATCAGTTTATTGGGAAATTTTCGTCGCAACTCTGTCATAACAGTCTGGGCTATGTGAGACGTTGCCCCATCTTGTTGAAACCACACAGAGTTGAAAGGAATTCTCTTTCGGCGTAGTTCTGGATAGAAAAATTCTTTCAGCATTTTCAAATAACGGTCTCCAGTAACCGTAACGGTGTGACCATTTTCTTAAAAAAAATAAGGCCCGACAATACAGCGTGAAGAAACCGCACACCACACTGTCACGCGAAGAGGATGCAATTCCGTCTCGTGGAGTATCTGTGGGTTAGAAGTACTCCATATTCGACAACTTTGTTTGTTCACATTGCCGTTTAAATCGAAATGGGCCTCATCAGACATGAAAAGGCAGTTTAACATGTTTTGGTCTTCTTCCACCATTTGCAGTATCTTCTGGCAAAATTCCAAGCGAATCGGCAAGTCTGCTGCATTCAGTTTGTTAACCATTTCAATTTTGTAGGGAAATAAGTCTAAATCTTTGTGCATTATTGTTTGCAAAGACTGTCGGCTGACACCAAGTTGAGCAGATAAGCTTCTTGTTGAAACCCTTGGATTGCTTTGTATAGCTGCAGCTACAGCAGCGATCGTTTCCTCCGTCCGAACTGGTGGGTTTCGATGATAAGGCCTTCTTGTGACTGTTCCTTGCTCAGCAAAATTATTCACCAGTCTCATTATGGTCCATCTGCTCGGGGGATCGCCGCCAAACATCCGCCTGTACTCTCTCTGTACCAAAACTACGGACTCCAGTGCGTGATAGCGGCGAACTATCCAAATTCTTGTTTGCGTGTCCCAGTTATCCATTTTAATAAATTTTAAAGATCAATCTGCAAATTAAAACAAAAATGGAACAGATAACTTAAAAAGAAAAAAAGTTATTCAATTTTTTTTTGGTAGCGGCTTTCATCAGCCACCCTGTATTTACGTGATTAAATAAAATTAACTTCAATAATCAAAGTATTAAAATTGGATGTCTATAACGGACTTAACTTATAACAGAACTTGGGGAAGGGTTAAGAATTAGTTTGGAGAAAAATAAATCCATTTTTTCTAGATAGATGCAATAAAGTTAATGGAAGTCAACAAAGAAAAAAATCGATACAGTTAACAGTTTTTTTGATGAAGGCGAAAATGCAGGCCAGGCCGCTGAAGTTGTCAATGGTATTTATGGTGTCGATACTGTAACAGCTAATTAGCCATTTTTGTTGTTAAAGAAATTTCGATAAGCGAAGTTGAGCGGCATGTTGGTAGTCATATCATCACCCAGGAGCTAAAGGTCGACCATAACACAGTTTTAAGTGATTTGCTCAAAAATTTTACGCAAAAATTATGAATCTCTTTTTCCCCCAACCAAATATGTACTTACTTATTTAAGTGAGCGTTTAATCGGCATACAATTTACAAAGAATTTTTAGAGGTATCGTTTTTTTAAATAATATGATGATGAAATAGATGTGGCGTCATTATAATTGACCATTTTTTTCGATTTCTTACAGAAATTGGCTAAATATTTTTAATCTTTCTTTTGGTTTCTTCTTCATCTAAAGAACTGGTTATTGCCCATTAAACTTAAACCTTAATTTAAATACAAAATTGTTTAAATTTGTGCGAGAAATAAGTTAAACCCCTTAGGTTCAGTGTGCACGGAGTAACTGTATTGATCAGAGTAAAATTCTTACCATTTAAAATTACGTAAAAAGTTGGAATTATAACATTTTACGACATCAGCAGAATCTTCAACAAATAAATAAATATTTAACAATGCGCTCGTATGCAATTCCATTCGCCCTACCCCTTCGCGCATGAAGGGTTGCAAACGCGAAATCTTCTTAATAGACGAAATGTGAAAATTACTTCATAAATTCAAAGGGTTGGAATTCGAATCCAAACTGCAAAATGGTGTGATAGTGCATGATTCTCCCCAAACTTTGTGCCATTGTTGGCAGTGATGTGATTCAAGGCTCAGTTATATCTTGTTTGGTAGGATATATTTTCGATACTGTTTGTTGATGAAATTTCTGAATCTAACATTTTACTTTTCCCAATGAAAAAATTCAGTAAAAGGTGTGCAAGCCGTCACGAAGCTTGATTGGTGCCCAACTAGCGAAGGCAAGAATAATTTAGTACATAGGAATGAAATGTGGTACCTGTTGGAATAGTTTTTGATGTCAACATTTTGAAGAATAATATTATTCCGTAATTGAAAGTTTGTGTTTAAAATATTACAAATTTTACGCTCCTACAAACAATTGTCAGAAACTCGCATTTATTCAAAAAGTGAAAATATTAATAATTTCAGAATAACAAAATATATAACGAAGTCGTGAAAGTAATTATTCTTAAATAAACTTTCGAAATGTAGAGTTTTTAAATCCACAATTTAATGATACCGCTTTACTTTATTCCATCTTTTGGGTACACACGGAAATGACCGAATATATCTCGTTACAGGTAACACCACTGTCAACGTCAACTAAACAAATTCACCAAATCCTCCCATCGTGGCAATGAAACGGGTAATACCACAAATTGCCACCAGCTTCCATACGCATCAACTGCCTACCGGTCTGTCAACTCCGATAATAACTTAATATGCTCTTCTAATCCTAACTTATCATCAGTGGGTCCGAAAAATCCTCGTTGATGATTAAAAATGATAAAACTGTGCGGATGCTCACATGACACCACCGTAGCTCAACAATGGGTCTCCAGGGTACAATAAACCGCTATACACACATTATAAAATGGTCAAAAGGACTGCGATGGATGCGTAAGCTTCTAAATGGGCATGTACTATACACATGTGCAATATTCTTTGGCTTTTGGTGCTGCTTGGTGGTGTTTGCTGGTGTCAAAAGTAAACAGGAAAATGTCAAAATTTTAAGCTTCCAAATACCATGAATGTTTAATTTAACGCAAGGTAGGTGAGTAAAAGTGTAAGGCTTTGCCAATCCTTCTATTCTTACTTTATGGCAAACTGTTTTGCTGCTTGTTTCCTTCGAGTTGCTGTAATTAGCGCGAGCCTTGTGTGTGGAAATTTTGCCCAACTTTGCTTGGCTAAAGTTGCTACGGCATTTTGCACGAAAGGGTTGAGACCGTCATTTTATTGGTGTGAATTATGCGTAGAATTGAAAAGTCAAGGGATTTAAAAGGAATTAAACCAGTTAGTATTCAATGGCCAAGTGTAGGGTGGCAAACTTCTGGCGCATATATGTTCAACAACAACTTTCAAATAACTTTAAAATTATAAAAAAAACGAAAACACAAAATTATATTAAATGCTTGTCCTTAAATATTTGGTTCCGAAAATTTCTTTGTACATATTTGGCATTATTCCCACAAAAACGCGGAAAATGCGTAAGGATATCTAACTGATACTTGCCAATTTGGTTGCCAAATTGCATACATTAATACCAAAAATGGTCATAATGAGTCTCGAAGTAAAGATTAGTGAAATTACTCGTTCAGTTTTGCTTTGTTCATTATCGAAGCTGATGCCTGCTGCACTCATATCGCATCTCCACTATGGCTAGCACCATTAAATGCCACTACCGTATACTTCCTGTGTTTTGTTGTTGGCATGGCCATGTCCAAAATTTAAGACCCAGAGCGGGCGGTTACTAAATTCTGCTAATGGTTGAATGCACTTTTCGTAATTGGTACTCACTACCAATGCTGCAGCATACAAATTTTGGCTACAGTTTTTTGGCACTCTCCTGAGAATGCCCTCATCACTCTTAATACACAAATAAAACACTTTTTTTTTGTTGAAATTGTAAACTGATCTGATGTATAAATATACATCTATATATGGTATATAAAAGAAAGTCATGTTAGTTACACTATTTATAACACGAGAACGGCTGAATCGATATGGTTGAAAATTAGTGGAGAGGTAGCTTAGAACTAGGAGACGGATATAGGATACTTTTTATCCCATTCGAACGCGTTTCCGTGAAGTCACTACAAAATGTGGTATAACAAAAACGCATCTGATATGGAATAACAAAACGCAAATGACAGCTAAACGTAATTTTGTCTATGGTTAAGTAGAAAATTTGATAATATACATTTTGTCAGAAATACAATATATAATCGCAGTAATTTGTATTCTATTTGAATCATCATTATCAATGCCGCGACCAAGGCGATCGAATCTTTCCCGACAAAGCCGTAATGTAAGAACGATACGAAACATTGCGAATGAAACGACTGAAGAAGCACAAGGAATTGCCCGTGAAGAGCGCCGCGTTAGTATGGCTCGACTTCGTGCTTCTCAATCACAAGAGCAAAGCGAGGCAGCCCGTGAAACGGCTCGGTTGGCAATGCGAAGTCGTCGAACGAATAACAGAGATCAACAAGTAGATCATTTTCGACGCACTAGAAGAGAATTATCAAGTGCTGATTTGAATCGAGCAGCGTTTCGATATGATTGCAACACTGATTACTGCTTGTATCCTAGCGTTTGCATTGGGCCAATGAACGTTGTTTGCGAGTATTTTAGCGCATTGAAGTTTTCCGGAGAAACGCACGGATTGTGCTGCCTTAGTGGAAGAGTGATATTGCCATTATTCCGCCAAACACTGCCAGTAATTCCAAGATCAACGGCTGCTGACGAAATAAACGCTTGTCTCAAATCATCAAATCTATGGTGCTATGTGAAAAAACTTCAGCTGACAACAAACATGAGAGTTGCATTACTTAATGATACATCTACTGAAGATGACTATCGGTAATGGTCGAGTACCTGTCGACGAATCGAGTGCATTGATTTCATTTCCTCAGAGTTTCTATAACTCTGTCTCACCGAAAGACGAACTTATCAATAAAGTATTCCCAAACATCATTAGTAACAAAAAAAATAATGAATAGTTGAGTGAGCGAGCAGTTTTAGCGGCTAAGAATAAAGATGTAGATGACCTAAACTACATAATTCAAAATGATATCATTGGAACAATGCATTCATTCAAATCCATTGACTGTGTAACAAATGAAGATGAAGCCACCAACTATCCAATTGAATTTTTAAACTCCTTGGATGTGCCGTAGTAATGATACTCCGTAGTAATCAACTTTGCAGCGGTACGCGTTTGGTGGTAATTAAATTGATGAACAATGTGATTTACGCGACGATGCTCAAAGGAAAATTCGAAGGTGAAGAAGTTCTCATTCCGGGGATCCCGATGATCCTAACCGATCTTCCGTTTGAGTTTAAAATAATTCAATTCCGATCCGTCTTGCATTCGCCATGACTATTAACAAATCACAAGGCCAATCCTTGAAAGTTTGTGGTCTGAATCTAGAAAATCAATGTTTCTCACATGGTCAATTATATGTGGCATGTTCATGGGTCGGAAAACCATCTCCGTTGTTTGTTCTTGCACCTGATAATAAAACAAAAAATGTCGTGTATCACAAGGTGCTTAACTGAAGAGTGCAATCTATTAAATCTTTATTGAAATACTTGATTAATAAAAAAATAAACTTAATAAAATCAAAAATCTGCTTTTTTATTGCCTCTAGGGCGGAACAAAGTTCACCGGGTCAGCTAATATAGTTATGGAAATAAAAATCGTATATTAGATATTTCTTTCTAGCATATCACAGCCAACCGTTAACTTGTGCCTAAGGGCATTATGATTTTGTTCAGATATTTGTTGCATGTAACAGCGTAAAATAATCGAGAAGGATATAGACAAATAATTAACAAAATGCTCCGAATAATAAGAGAAGTCAATTTAGCATTGTCTATCTGCCTGTTCGTCCGTCTGACCGTGCGCACGATAACGCGAGACAAAATTAATATTTATTTATGAATTAAACTTGAATGAAACTGTGTTTCATAGGTAGTTTAATATTGAAAATGTGCGAAACCGGTGAATAACTACGCCCCTCTTTCCATATAACTGTAATTCTCAGCAACGAAAAATAAAGTGATATTTAAGCCATATGAAATAAAAGACTCGTGAAAAAACCCAGTTTGCATAAGAAAGAAATGTTTTTCATCAGGACAATTCACCGTGCCACAAGAGCATATTGAGAATGGCTAGAATCCATGAATTAAAGTTCGAATTATCGGAGCATCCATCGTATTCACCAGGTTTGGCCCCTAGTGACTTCCATTTATTTCTAGACTTAAAAATCTTCATGCATGGAAAGCGTTTTTCATCAAATGATGAGATCATAACAGTTGTGGAAACGAATTTTGCAGTTTCTCACTTCAGGGATCTAATTCGTGATGTATTGAATTCATGTGTATTGATGCCCAGGGCGACTATACTGTATAATAAAGTGTATTTCAAACTATAAAATTGTGCTTTTCTTACCGAACCGCAAAAGTTATTGGTTCAATACCTTAACCTTAAAAATGAATATAAATTAAATTTCGTAAAATGATGAACGCAAATAATTAAATACGATGAAAGAAAAATTTAAGAAGAATAAGGTAAAGACTTCCTCGCTAAAGACTTAATGCAACTTGCACAAATTTGGTACACGTTTTACTGCCGATCGCATTTCGATCCGCCATTAAATTATTGACTTGGGGAATAAGTTCATAGCGTTTTTACCAAAGACTTTGATTTAAATAAGTTAATCAATTACAGTTAGTACCAGAAGTAAGTATACAACGGATACGTTTTCAATTTTCCCCCAATCGATTCCTTCAAACAACCTAAGCTATAACAAAATTGTGTTTTATTTACATGAATGAAATACAAAAATCATATTTAATCCAAATAATGACAACATTTTAAAAAGGAACAAAATTATAGCTTTTTATATTAAACTTTATAAAAATTCATGTCTCAAAAGTAAGTATACAGTTCATCATATAATTAATTTGTGAAATCAAAAACATAATTAAAATCAAATCCTAGTATTTGGTAGAATAACCATTAGGCTTTACAATCGCTTTAAGTCGTGATGGCATTGATTTCACCAAGTTTTCAGTTACAGCTGGTGGTATTTTATTTCATTCCTCTTGAAGGACGTTTTTCAGTTGTTCCTTATTTCTAATCCGATGTTTACGTATTTGCCGCTTTAAATGTTCTTTTAAATGTTCGATTGGGTTGGTATCCAGGGACTGTGGGTTGGTATCCGTACAATGTTGGATGTGTACTTGGGATCATTATCCTGCTGGAAGATAAATGTTGCTCCGAGGCCCAATTTCGTAGCGCTTTCTTTTAAATTATTTTTCAAAATATTGAAATAACCATATCGGTCCATAATATTGTCGATAAATACCAAGTTTCCAACCCCGCTCGCGACCATACATCCCTAAACCATCACAGAGCCCCCTCCATGCTTCACACTGCCGGTCATATTGTTTGGATCCAATTCTGCGTTAACTTTTCCCCAAACTTTTTCACGGCCATCAGGTCCACAAATACTGAAATTACACTCATCAGAAAATATGACTTGGTTCTAAAACGTTTGGTCATATTTTTCATGATCTTTTGCGAATGAAATCCATTTACTCCGATTGACACTTCTCACGAAGGGCTTTTTCCTAACACTGCGCCCATGATAACCAGCACTATGCAAAACCCGGCGAATAGTTTGGGTGCTAAATTGTTTTCCAGTTTAATTTTCAACTTCAGATTTCAATTTGGTGCCACTTATTTTGGAGTGTGTCCTGATTTTCCGTACGACGAAGCTTTTTTCTCTGGGACTTAAGAGCGGCGGACGCCCACAACGCTCTTTATTAGTGGTGCTTCCCGCACTTTTATATTTATTCACAATCTTTTGAACTGTAGCAAAACTCCTATCTATCAAACGACCGATTTCTCGCAATGATTTATGATCCTTGTGATATTTTATAATCAGTTTTTTTAAATCATCAGAAAGTTATTTTTCTTTTTGCGCCACTACTAAAAATGTCGCAAAACTTTATACAAAACGTACTTCCCTAAATTTGTATACTCACTTTAATTATTTCCTTTTAGTAGCTTTAACTTTTTTAATCAATATGTAAAAGTAAATGTTATGCTAACTGAACAATCGTTTGGTATATACTAAATACAAAGCAAAGCGTGGATAACGGTACCTAAAATTTACAGCTAAATTAAGGCGCATATGAAAGCTTATCCCAGTACTTAATTACAATGAGTAAAATATTTTGATTACATATTAAGGAAAGCGTTAGCGTCAAACAATTCCATAAATCAGGCTCCTGTATACTTATTTATGTTACTAACTGTATATATTCACCGTTGTTGTTTACAAACTTTTCCCACCTATCGACCAATTTGTTGATGCCGTTCCGCCAAAAATGGCCTGGTCTGGTGGCACAGAAGTTGGTGAGTCAGCTTATAAGCACCTCTTTGTTATCGAAGATAACGCCCTTCATATAGTTTGATAGGGAGCGGAATAGATGGTAATCGGGGGGTGCAAGGTCCGGAGAATACTCCACTCCTCTCAAAATCAGAAGCCCTATTAAACAAATTATATTTCGCGAATCAAAACATCATCAATGAAAAATCATCAGATGAATGTTAAACGAAATTTTGTGTTAGTTTGAATCAAGTACATTCAATTTATTTCTAAATTTTTAAAGAATAGTTTTACTGTTACATCGATTCCCGTAGTTTCAGCAAATAATTGTCGATTGTTTAAGTGAACAATTGTTAACTAATCCCTAAATAAATAAATCAATAAATAAAAAATAGTTTAAATAAACTAAAAAACACGCTTTTATTGCTAATCGAACTAAAAAGTAGAAAATTTTAATCACAAAGAGACCTATAATGTGCTTGATATAGTAAATATTACAATTATAATAAAATAAATAAATATTACAATTATAATTATTCTATTGGCAACTACCTATGTACAGAGGGATATGAAAGTGAAGCAAAATGCATCCCACGCTTTTAACGCTAATTTGAATTACTCTATTTGTACCTTAATTTTTGTTATAATTCTGTTCTGAGGTAGATGACTATGACTGATCCTTCAAGTGCTATTACTTCATTATAGGTCTCTTTGTCATTTAAATTTATTTTCTACTTCTTAGTTCGATTAGCAAAAAAGCGTGTTTTTTAGTTTCTTTAAACTATTTTTTTTATTATGAATGAAAATTATTGTTATCATTGTAGTCAGTGAATTAATGATTCGATATATTCGTGTTATAATATATTTAATTCCTTTCTTATCGACTGTGAGTCTAAAGCTATGCAGTTATCGGCCGTGATAAAGAAGTAATCGGGATGAAGAACTTGTTTCGTGGAGGGAGCCTGAGGAACGGCTACCCCACTCCTGAAACGGAGAGGTAACAACAAAATATACTGACACAATCAATATGTTACATACTTTTTCCCATATAGATCATTGATTGAAGGTCGAGCTTATTTTTCTGAATGAAAATTATTGTTTTCATTTAGTCAGTGATTTATAGTCCGATTTAATTGTGTTATATTTAATTTCTTCTTTACCGACTATATGTCCAAAGAAAGGCCAGCATTGGCCTTGACACAGAATAGATACTCTCAGCACAGAAAAAGGAGACCGTGGATTATATTGACACTATCAAAACGAGATGTAAAGTTCCAGTTTGGTTTTTTTTAGTTCATTTTTGTTGTGAATTGTACTTTAATCGATAAAATTTTATAAATGAAAATATGGTAATGATAAATTCCTTCTTTCTTTGCCAAAATTTTGTTCCGTAAAATAGTTTCAAAATTTATGTTTTGATTATTTTATTGTAATTAACAAAATTACATCTTATATGAACATTGAGTAGAGTAAATTTGCGTGTATGAGTCTTGTATTATCTACGCATGTGTAAAGACTATACAAAGTGAGAATGCAACTACCCTGAAAACGTTTTAGTCTTCTATTCGTACTGCAGTGCCGCGTGCCCGAGCAAGTTCGAATTCGAAAGAGTAAGTCGTAGACTCCCGAAATCAGTAAGAGTAACTCGGAGAGTGCAGGCATGCGCAGACCGCGCGTTAGCTCTGTCTTTCTTACTCTTCTACAGAAGATCTAAAAAAAGAAAATATTAATCTTGGCAATCCTAATAAGGATAATGGAAAACTTTTATCAAATTATTGCATTGTCATCGGTCCTTGATAGGTGTGCAAAATTCCAAGTCGATCAGATTTTTAGAAGCCAGTGAAAATTAAGCTCAAAGATTCCGTTACATACATACATACATACAATCCGAGCTAATAAAAGTGTGTTAAAATGAATGCAGTGTGAGACGCTACTAATAATGGGTCAAAAACCAAAAATGAGTTGATGTAAATTTGGGCTCGACTTGTGTATAATTTATGCAAACGAAGCATAATATTCCTTGTCAAACGTTTGGCCAAGTTTAAGAGGTTGATAGTAAGCCACAGCACCATAATAAAAAAAAATTGAAAATTTCAATCTTGACCGACGTTAGCGTGATCTTAGCTGCGATATTTCCTCGATGGTTCGGTTGTTATTCTGTTGTAGGCATAGCTTCACGTCTAATAGTCCTTACAGTTGCTAACGGATAACGCATAGATATTTCCTTTCAGGAAAGTCTGGAAAAGCCTTCTGCCACATCCTCAATTTATGTGCGTTACAAATTCCGCAAACAAAATTGTATGCAACTTCTTTGCTTCATAAAGTTAGCTATGACAAAACCTGCCAATTCACACCTAATCGCTTACAAAACTCAAGCATAAGAGTAGGACTAATAGAGAAAATGGCATTTAACAACGTAACTTATACGACCTACCCACAAGAATGAACTTGTAAATTTTTTTGCTGTAGCACCTACATATTTATATACAAGTTTGGGACCATTTAGGTACATATACGTAAGTATGTTAGTTAATTTTCCGACTCTTACGGACAACATATTTAGACAGGATATTTTTAATAACTGGAAGTTAGATTGAGATTAAACACCTTCGGTCTTCCTTAAGCTGGAATACTTATTCTCTTTTGAAATCAATATTTTCAAACTGGTACGTGTTAATGGTAGGGTTAATTTAAATTACACACTCATACAATGTAGCGTCATGGAATACGCACAGACACAGGTACATGAATAAAAAGCATGCTTAAATTGTGTATTATATTAAAACTTTACTAAGCCTGTACAAAACTTTAGAATAAAAATAAATATAAAAGGGCAAGCAATGAGGAATCACAGTTTTCATGTCAATTTAAGCTCCATAAAATTACGGGAATAGCCCGAGGTAGAGTAGATATATTTCCAGAGCAAATGTGATTTCATGTTTATTTTGTTTGCTTTTCCAGGTACGAGTACCAGAGTCTAAACAAGCGGCGAGCTACAATCTGCGGACAGCCTCAAACAGAGCAGCATAGTTATCTTTAACCACAACCAGACCCGAAGCCTACCGCTTCCCCTTTCATCTTTGCAGAGGCCGCAAAGCTGCAGTGAACACATTTTATAATTCAGCTATAAACGTAAATTCGAGAGTACATAAGCCACGAACAGTTTGGGCCAAAGTACATGAAACACTTAAATATAATGGACAATGTATGCATGTGTTTGCTTATTGGAATGGTTCATATCAGCGTGCAAAACTATAAAAATAAACCTACAGAGTGGGCAACAACATTGTTGGAATACATGAAACCATATACTCGAATCTCTTGTATCATAAATTTTGGGTCAAAACGAGTCAAATCATGACCGACTGGTGAGCCGACCTAACATTCGAGAGGATTGCAAGGCGGGTCGAAGGCGACATGTCCGCCCATACCCAGCTCAAAAATGCTGCTGCGAGTGAACTTTTCGCAAGAGTAGCAGCAAAACCAACAAAAACAAAAACCACACTGTCCCAGCAATGAGTTATGACAACCGCTGCATATTCCGTTAGAGTAAATATCCCTGCTCACTGCTAAGTCTACTGTGCCGAGAGCGAAAAAGAAGCAGGAAGGAACACTGCAATGCAGTTATTGCAATATGCGCTGCAGTGGTTAAAGTGGAGAACCTAAATGACCAGGTCGTCTTTAAATAGGTTTTTTTTTATTTAAGCGATTTACATTTAACACGTCATAAATCTGACGCTGCTGCCAAAAATAAACTAACTAATAACTAAGACAATATTTACTACAGTTCGAACAAATCTGCTTTTTATGGTCATATCTGTTCTTTGTTTTAAGTGAAATGTAAGTGGATGGATTTTTATAATAACTGCATATATATATATACAGTCTAATCTTGGTAATTCGGACACTTGATAATTCGGGCAGCGCGGTAATCCGGACACCAAAACGTTTTCTATTGAAGTCTCTGTAATCCGGACACCACGTATTCATGTACCTCTAAAATTCGGACACTTCTTTATTTTCCAGTGAATATGCTGAAATAAAAATGAATTCCGTTATTTTTTATTTTATTTTATAAAGGGGACTCCCCTGCTAACTACTTTGCGTGAATAGTGCGTTTAAGTGCTCGTCAGCCTCCTAGTTCATATTCATAAGCATATTTGCGTAACGTGTAGTTCAGTAGCTAATTTCAAACAATAACTCCATAATTTCTTTAACTGTGGACTGTATAAATTTAACTATGGCACCAGCAGCTAAGAAAAAACATACGTTTTTAACGATAGACCAGAAAAAAGAAGTTCTTAAGAAACTAAGTGAAGGACAGTCAATTCGACTGCTAGCTGCGCAATACAATGTAGGTAAATCTACAATTTCGGACATAAAATCAAGTGGATTAAAGATTGATAGGTAAAAAACGAAAACATTTTGTAAGAAGAGTTTACACTCCTTTGATTATATTTTGCAGTTACATTGCTAGAACAGAATGTGGCCTTGGAAAGCGTAAAACTATGCGACCTGCGGAGTTTGAAAAGATGAAAGACCACTTGTATAAATGGTTTGTAAACGCAAGACGAAACAATGCACCGATTTCCTCGGAAATCATAAAAGAAAAGGCCAAACAATTCTGTTCCCAAATTTTCGGACAAAGTGTGGAATTTGTGGCTAGTAATGGTTGGTTTAGTAAGTTTCGCTCCCGATATGGAATTAAATTCTTAAAAATATCTGGCGAAAAACTTTCCAATGATTCTACTGCTGTGCAACCCTTTATTGAAAAATTGCGAAAGAAAATTGCAGAAATGGGCATTACGTATGATCAGGTTTATAATACAGATGAGACTGCTTTGTTTTGGAGAAAACTTCCAGAAAAAACTCTTGCATTGCATAATGAAAAATCCGCACCCGGGCTCAAAATTGGAAAAGAAAGAGTAACACTTCTAGTTTGCTGTAATGCAACCGGAGAACATAAACTTCCATTGTGCATGATAGGGAAAGCCAAAAACCCCAGCGCGTTTAAAAAAGTAAACCTTCCGCTTGGGTACTCCCATACCAAAAATGCTTGGATGACAAAGCAAATCTTTAAAAATTGGTTTGAAAACTCATTCGTTAAAGAAGTAAAGCGTTACTTAAAGGAAAAGAATTTACCAGCCAAAGCCATTTTACTGCTAGACAATGCAACTTGCCATCCCCAATCACTGTCGGACATATATGTTATGTTTTTGCCACCAAACTGCACGGCTCTTATACAGCCAATGGACCAAAATGCTATCCGAATTTTAAAGACAAACTATCGGAAGAGTTTTTTGTCTCTACTTTTGTCCAGCCCAACGAGCAATCTCCCGGAATCTTTAAAAAACTTTACATTAAAAGATGTGGCTTTTTTATCGTCTAATGCTTGGAAAAATGTGGATGAACCCGTGCTCAGAAAATGTTTTAACAAGATTCTTTATGACGAAGAATGGGACTCAGATGATGATTTGCCTCTTGCGATGCTACGGCCCAGCAGCTCAACTAAAATAATTGATCTTCTTGTTGAAATATCCCCTGATGTATATAATGATAACGAGATTACTGAGTGGTTGAATGACGACACTCATTTCGATATCAACGAGATTGAGGAAGAAGATAACGAGAACAGCAGTCTTGACGAAAATGAATGTCAAGATCCTAAAATTTCGCACTCTCAAGCTATTGTCGCATTTGATAGTTGTATTAAATATGCAGAGGAACAGGAATTTTCATCCGGAGACACTTTAAAACTTGTGAGTCTCAGAGATATTGCCTTCAGAAATAGAAATGAAACAAAATTGCGGCAAACGAATATATTGAATTATTTTATGGCCGAATAAAAACTAATATATGTACATATAACTCATTGAATATTAATCAATTTAAGATTAAATAAAAGTTTATTTCATTTAGTTACTGATCTACTGATTTCTATTAAATTTTTTACCCACTCGATAATCCGGAAAATTCGATATTTCGGACAACCTCTGGTATTTAATTGTCCGAATTATCGAGATTATACTGTGTATATATATAATGTCTCCCCAATTTCTTTATTCTTCTTCTTCTTCTTAATTAGCCCAATAGCCGGCGCCAGTTGAACACACCAAGTGAAGCTCAGTTCTTCGCCCCCTGATTTTTCCAACGCAGAGCTGGCCTCCCTCTTCCTCTACTACCACCAGCTGGTATTACATCGAATACTTTCAGAGACGGAGCGTCTGCATCCATTCGAACGATATGATCCAACCAACGTAGCCGCTGGATCTTTATTCGCTGCACTATTTCTATGTCGTCGTAAAGCTCATAGAGTTCATCGTTCCTGCGATATTCGCCGTTGCCAACGTGCAAAGGTCCAAAAATCTTACGCAGAATCTTTCTCTCGAACACTCCAAGCGTCGCTTCATCGGATGTTGTCATCGTCCACGCTTCTGCACCATGCGTGCAGAGCTTCTGCACAGGCATGATGAGAGCCTTGTAGAGTGTTAGTTTTGTTTGTCGAGAGCGAGCTTTACTGCTCAATTGCCTACTTCGTCCAAGGTAACAAAGAAATATCAAACATGGGATGAATATAGGAAAGCCCTAACATTGTACAACAATAAACTGAGGAAAACAAAAAGGAACTTATGGTGAAAGTTTTGTGAGGAACCAAACGCTGTTCCAGCCACAAACATTACTGACCAAAGAAGTGACAAACCCAATTGGCACACTAAAGACACCGGCTGGTACTTTTACAAGCAGTTTCGACGGAACACTAAAGCTTCTTCTCAGAACTCACTTTTCTGACTGTAGGCTTAACGCAACCTGTGACACTGATCAAGGAGTGCCAGTGCACACTATGTTCAGGTCAACAAATTCGTACTATCTACAGAATAGTAAACTACGAAAGGGTAAAGTAAGCAATCAACTCGTTCGTATTTTTCCAGCCCTGCTCTCCAAGGGCACTGTGAAATTAATACAAATTCAAGTACAAATATTCAGATCAAGTCTTAGTTTGGGTTATGGAATGGACTTTGAGGATGCATTTGATAACGTGAACTTTTTAACAATAGAACTACTACTCTCCAATAGAGGAGCCGATCCAGCAGTTGTTAAATGGGTAAGCAATATGCTAAACCAAAGGATAATCACAGCCTCTCTGGGGTAATTTACCCAAAGTGTTACAGTCTACAAGGGGACATCCTGGCTGACGATTTGGTACAAACCGTTAACAATGAAGGGAATCCGATTTCTTCTTTGGCGGCGGTACGTAAGGAACGAGAAATGTTGCTCCATTGTTTGTGCATGCCGGTTTCTTGAGCAGTACTCTCTGAGAGCAGAAGAGAGGGTCGAGTGGCGAATCTTCTGGCTGTCTGTTGTGATTGCAGCTTTTCGATGTCGAACATTCTTTGCGTAGATAGATGTACGATTTTTGCTGCACAGAGGCGTGTGCGTAGTTTGGCTGCAACAAGGCCGAGTCGATGTTAGGTTCTTGGGCCGTACGTACATCTAAAACACTAGAAGCGTGTCTATCATCTATCACAACATGACCGATCTGATTTCGCGTTTTTCGATCAGGAGACAGCCACATTGCTTGGAATATTTTCTTACGGTGGAATCTGGTGCTGCCGTATTCAAAGCCTGGTATTCACGTGTCTGGCCCGAATCCATTACCGAAACTTATAAAAATATAGTAACGCGTCAGCAGGGTTTATACAGTTGTGCTCATAATTATACCTGCGGTATTCTCTGCTCAAATCGTAAAGGAAACTTCCTTTTAAATTATGTTTTTGACTAAGGTAACGTTTAAATTAGCACGAACTTTAACCCGATCAACGCTAGCATGGCACTCAGTGCCGAATACATTTCCTTAACTGACCAGCTGCCCGCCCTTAACTGACCAGCGAGTGAATTTATTTGCGTATAGATATGATTTATGTTCTGGAACTATGTATGTATTTCTTTATTTTTTTTTTTTTCAAGTTATAGAAATATGGGACATTTCAAACATTGTACCGACTGCAAAATAGTTGATTTAATGAGAAGAGAGCCAATTTTATTTCGTAGTATTAGCCAACCGCAATACAACATCAAGGCTGTTAAACGTGGAGGAGCTACAAAATGGTATGGGGTTACTTTTCAGTTACGGTACGGTAAATGGATGATATCATGAATTAGTACAGGCACGTTGAAACCCGGAAGAGGAAATGAGTACTCCAACAACCCAAAACATAACAGTAGGCGAAGGACTTCATTCTGATAAGTTCTACGCTTCGAATGGGCAGACATTCCAATCGAGAGATGCAAACGTTTTGTGGAGTCGATGCAGCGCAAATGTATCGCCGTCATTTGGAATAAGGCCTATACGATTAAATATTACATGCACCTTTATTGTTCTTTGCATAAAGATACATTATTTTGCATTTCCATGAATTTTATCATTTTTCCCTGCCATTTTTGTGAATATGAGTTTTTTGCCTACTTATGAATTGTTTTCGTTTTATTGGGAGAAAGTGCCATCCTCATGTAACTAAAATTTGAGAAGCCTTTTAAATTAAATTAAAGTCGCATTTTATTGAATGAAGTCGCGTTTTCCCACTTTAGAGAACGCACTGCCATTACTATGGACACAACTGTATGCATATCTGCGATTCCTAAATATTAAATTAAACTATTAAATAAATAAAGATTTTCTATTCATTCTAAATATCATTTAAATACACTGCCCTAAGTCCACTTCTCTTAAATATTGCAAAGGAAAATAAAATAAAGTCGTGTCGAAAGGGTTAATTAAACTTGTTGGTAATACTAACCAAAACAATGCTCGAGGACATAATTACTGTAGAGAACGTAAATAGAGAGAAAATATAGTAGAGAAAAATAGTATCATCGGAATCACCAAAGCAGGTGAAATCGTTGACGAAGTGTCTAGCATAGGTTACTCTAAAAGCTAATAAATAAGTTTTATGATCAACAAATGAATTTATATAAGCTGTGTACGTTTAAATTTTCTGAAGAATTCTCAATGTCAATTTTAGTTTTGTTATTATTGTGACATTCAATGTAATTTAAAAGACTGAGTGCTATCCCCTAAATTTTATTAAACATTTTTGTTATAAAACACAAATTTGCAGATACATTTTTTATATTTACTTATATAAAAAGTAACCTTGCGATGTTTTTTGGCTGTAATTTAAAAAAAAAAAAGAAAAACTTTGATTCTTCTTGTGGATTATTTTTATTTGGTCTTTTAATTTTTTTACATCAAGTCGAGAATATGATGTCATGTAAATGGCCGCCGCCACAGTGGATTGCCATTTGAGCTCTTTTTATGGCATTTTCCATCACTTTGGCCAAAACTTCCGGCGATTCTTGACGGATATTGTCTTTAAGAGCTGCAAGAGTCTGAGGCTTGTTGACATAAACCCACGACTTCAAAAAGCCCCACAAAAAGAAGTCTGGAGCGGTCAAATCAGGCGATCTTGCTGGCCAGCGCAAATCGCCAAAACGGGAGATTAGGCGCCCGGGAAATGCATCCTTCAGCATATCGGTTGGGTCACGTGCAGTGTGTGCCGTTGCACCGTCCTGTTGGAATCACATGTTTTCCAATCCCAATTCATCAAGTTGCGGCAAAAAGAACTCGTTGATCATTGCTCTGTAGCGCTCACCATTTACAGTAACCGTTTGGCCCGTGACGTCTTCGAAGAAAAAAGGTCCGATGACTCCTCCAGCGAAAACAGCACACCATACAGTGACTTTGAGCGGGTGTAATAGCTCTTCGTGGGTTACACGCGGATTTTCAGTGCCCCAGAAACGTAAATTTTGCTTATTTACGTACCCGCTAAGATGGAAATGGGCCTCATCACTCATGATTATTTTTGATGAAAAATCATCTTCCTCTTGGTGGTGATTAAGGATGGCTTGAGCGTATGTGAGACGCGATTGGCGGCCAGCAGCTAACAGCTGATGCACCGTCTGGACTTTGTACGGAAATATCTTCAAATCCTGTACCAAAATTCACTGTAAAGACCGTCGTCTGATACCCATTTGCGTGGCACGTCGTCTGGTCGATGTCGACGGCGCTTCCATGACATCCTCGACGGCAGCAGCAATATTCTCTGCAGAACGGCTACTCCGGGATCTGGCACGCCTGGCAGCATCTCGTGTTGTACCAGTCTCTTCAAGGTGAGTGGCTAAACGTCCCAGTGTTTCACCAGTAGGCGTTGGACGGCGAGGAAATCTGCGACGAAATTCACGTTGTGCCAAAGTCACCGACCGATTATTGGTCAAATAAATAGTCAGGAATATTCCGCGTTCTGGAGCAGTGTAGCGTAACATTGTTTATTAACGGGTGTTTCGCATGTGTTTGCGAGTAATTACGCAAACTTAATCGAATTTTTCAATAACTAGTGAATGGCATAACTTTGTAAAACTCTTCTAAAATAACTCCAAAGAAACAAATGCAAATAAATAGTGCTTTATACAAGTTAACACTGCGAACTTTAACAGTGCAATTTACATGCGCAACACACTTTCTGCTAACGCTTTGTCTGCTGGTTCTGGGTGTCAGTCATATCACCCAAATGACGTAACTGTAGGAAACAGGCAAGGCACATGTTAGATGCATGTGAGGTTGCAAGCGGTGCACGTTTAGATTGAGTATTACATGTCTACATTAAGTTAGTAAATGTTTGGTTCTAATAAAGAGAAGATGTGCTCTATGAACTTATAAAATATATTTTTTATATTGTAACTTTAAAATGCAATAAAGTTAATTTATATGAGTTGTGAGAAAAGTTGAAGTGTTTTAAAATAATGGGCTATTTTCTAAGCTCTACTGTTTCACGGATTACTTCTTCTTCTTGAATAGCGCGATAACCGCTTAAGCGATTTTGGCCGAGTCCTTCTCCATCTAAACTTTCCAACGCAAAAGGGTCATTCCTCTTCCGTTGCTACCACCAACAGGAATATTTTTAGAGCCTGAGCGTTTGTACTAATTCGAACGGCATATCTGAGTGAACGAAACAGCGGAATCTTAATGCGCTGCACCATGTCTATGCCTAAAACTCATGCAGCTCATTGTTCTTTCGCTTGCGTTATTCGCCTTAGCCAAGACAAATCACACAAGGTGACTTTGGTTTAGCAGTTGATTTGTTTGTTTTTTGCGATTTGGTGGTTTGCATGTCAAAGTCTTCTGCGTTTTTGTTCTTGCCTTGTTTGTTTGTTTGCACTCTCATTAAAGTTGTGGCATTGAAAAGACTAAAGTGTGAAAATCAAATACGTGGAAATGTTATTGTTGTACTAGCCAGCTTCTACGATTTAGCCTTGGCCAACGGGAAAAGACCCAAACATTTTCCCTGTAATATTTCTTCCGAACACTTTGATGAGGTGGCCCTTCGGATGTTCTTCATTGAGATTTTTGTTCATCGAGAGAAGGCTCTCTAACTCAAATGTGAACTTGTGAGTACCGCTTGATGGCAAGAGAGACTCTATGTTCGATTTCAAGGCTTCTTATCGGTGTTAATGCTAGTTCCCAAATACACGAAGTTCCTTTTCGGTTTAACTTTACTGTTTTTTTTTTTTTGTTTTAAACGGCAAAGTCCGTACGAGGCAAGTAACAATCCAAGCCTAATTTTTTGTGTCACGTATCGTTTTTATTTTTCTGCAAGCTACTATGAAAATACTTAAATTGTTGGTTAAAAATTCTCTCGCTTAATTTAAATGTGTGCCGGTACCATAATTGTTCACTAAACTAATATTTATATTGAATTTCGTATAATCTAAGGGCAAAGTGCAATTCTACCACAGAGTCTGTGTTAGAGTAATAAAGTAATTGTGAACCACTTTTATACATTTTATATAATTGTATATTTATTTTAGGATAATATCCTGTTGTGCAACATTTTTTAGATCGAAAATGCAAACAATTCAATATAAATTCAAAATTGTAAACTTAGAGCATATCAAAAAAGCCATATCTTGTTGAGCTCTCTCCATCTTTTGGGGTGCAGACCGGAAAGTCTTTTCGTGTTTGGTTTTTCTACCATAACAATTTTTCCGATACGGTGTGCACTTCTTTGTACGTTATGGCTCCATTCTCTCCGTCTCATTCTACTCCATCTGATAACATCGTCATCACATACTCGTATTTGTCGTATATCCTCAGTCCGTATCAGCGTCCCAGTGAGTGAATGACGCTATGGCGCGTAGCGTTCAAATTTCAGTTCTCGACTGAGAGCTGAGATCTTTAGAATATGTTATTTTTGCACCAAAACAGTCGAATCCATAACTTGTTCAAAAAGTGCACCGTACACTGCAAGCTTGTTCCTTAACGTCTGCCTTGAGTTTGTTAGACATTTTGTTTGTGATGCGGATATTTTCACGTTGAAAGTGTCTGCCGCTTTTTCGAAACTTTAAAGCTGTAAAGGAGTGATTCTAGCAGCCGGATAATCAAAAATGCAGCGTTGCATTTAATTTTTTAAAAAGAAATGTGGTCATATCTTCTGATATGTATCGCATCGTGTATATACCCGACTAGAATTACAGTGAGGCATGCCGAAGAATCAGTTAGGCCCGAATTATTCAGGCCTTATTGAGGCACGCCTCACTATTACCTTACCAGACCCACGTTAGGCAAGGCAAAGATTGGCATTTCAGAGCAATACCAAATTTGGTTGTGGTCACTAAAATCTGTGGCAGTGTCTCACTTAGGCATAAATCCCTAACTGATTTGTAGAAGGGCATCCGGAGTATTACCGAAGTTCGGTTTTTCGAACCTGCGCCTAATGAGGCAGATGTGTGGCGAGACTTTGCGGGACTTGGGCCTAGTTTGGCAGCCTTATGAGGCGCAAATTTGGAATGAGGTCTGCCTTATTTGCGCCTAATCACCGCCTTACCAAAATTTCTAGTCGAGGACGTAATGTGTAACATTAATTTGGTGAGCTGAAACAGAGCCCAGTTTATTATATACGAACTCAGAGTACGTCATGTGTGGTGTAATAAGTAAAAAAAATTGTCTTCTCTTTTCAAGTATCGGCCACCTTTAAAATAAATTTAAATAGCATCACTTTCCTTTAATTGTATTTAGGTTTTGGGCTCAAAATTTGTCAATAATTTAATCGAAATGAAACAAAATTCTCTGGCTTTTAAAATTACGGCATAATTTGAACCAACACATTTAAAGACTGTGCATGCATCCCTACAGAAACTTGAAATAAAGCAAATATGTTTTGATTTATTTTTGTGCCATAAACAAGCTAAATCAGATGGCATGAAGTTACAACGTAGAGTTATAACTCATTTAACGCCGAAACTGTCAAAAATGTCAGGGTACACGTGCGGCGCATGCAATACGGCTTTTAATTATGTAAATTTTATGTACATCCATACTCGCTTCTGAATATACTCGTACATGTATAGAAGTCCAACATGACTGACTGACGTAGCAGAAAATGGTAACAGACACCAACGATTGCTGGTCCGGCTAACTGATGGACGTTTCTGAGCATTCCAATAGGAGTTGTGCCACATGACGACATTAAAACCTCAATTTTACTCGCAGAAACCACTGACAACATATTCTATGGCATCCATGGGCAGCAAAATAAATATTCATATATGATCCAACAACACGAAAGATAGCGAAATGCTGAAAATGAAAAACTTACACACAAACAAAAAGTATAGTACAACAAGTGGTACTTTGTTGAAGTCGCGTGAGGAGTGAATTTAACATGAGTTTGGCCAGGGTCTATGTGGGAAGGAAAACTTAAAATAAATGAAATAAAATTAAATTTTAATAACAACGCATACAAATTTATTTTCCATTTTTGCATAGTTTAAAAATAAATTCTTCTTTACCGATACAGTAACTGTCAGTGCGGACGGAGATGACACAACCGCCGGAGCTTATGAATGGGATGTATGGTTTCGATGTATCGTACATATGTATGTTGCGCATTTGAATTCTTAATTTATTGCCATCCATCCGCCAAGTATTGGTACTGCAATAATTGTTCAGGCGCCCACGAGCTGAGTTGTAGGCAGCAGTGGTCTGACTGAGTCGCTGAAAAATTAAATATACTTTTGAAAGCGATAAAAAATATTTTTTGAGCTCCCTCTGCCCCTCTTCAGCTGCCGCCACCTCTTCAGGCTGATAGAAATCTATAAATAAATATGCAAATTTTATTATTTTAATCGAAATCGACGGATAAAAAAATAAAATGGGCATATTTATGTTTGTAGGGGTACACCACGAAAGCCAAAACCCAAAAGCTGTAGGGCATTGCATGCGTTAGACAGTGATATAACATTAAACAGCACACCACAAATTGAAGGAGGTGATCGGCCAAAAATCTAATATACTCTAACCCAACCAACATCGAAATAAAGAAGACAGGAACATCATGAAGAGGAGCTCGTCCAAACACCGGGTGATGGGAGTATAAATAATGAATGTATAAGAGCTATTAACGGACTCTTATTATTGTTACTAAACTAAGATAGATGCTAAAGTTTTAGATGGAAGCATGAAGTGATAGCGCACACTTTCAATATGAAATTTATTATTTACTTTAAATTTGAAATTTATGATTAACCTTCCCGTACTTGTGGCAAAGCATTTTAAATTCGCAACATTGGTCACAGCTCCGTTCCAGCGTCTATCTATGCTAGTTGGGGTATGAGTGTACGTATGTCTGTACATTAAAATCCATCTGATAAGCAGTTTCAATTAAAACCAACAGCCAAGTTGAGTTATTAGTTCATGTTGTTACATCACCATTTTCTTAATTAATTAGAGTTGCTGCGCCAACAATTTCTGTTTTTGTATATTACTTAAGTAGTTGCGCATCGAAATGGTGCCGGTGTGCAATAAGTATAAATGTTCTTACCTTTCTTGTACTTTTATGCCACACCTCAATTGGTGTGCGCGGCACGCATTTTCCGTTCTCACTCGAAAACTATTATAAAGGAAGGAGGTGGTATAATGCAGTGGATTCTGCGACGTGTTCGCTATTCAACCAAACTATTTTTGTATCGAGCATATACAATATTCATTTGTGCCGTAGTGTTTGCTAATGAAATGACGTTCCAACTGGCCCACAACGATCTACACTAATATTGCAAGCGATGTCAGCTAGTCGTTGAATGCCTGAGCGACTATCTCAACGTCCTGGTCACATCGCCAATATGCAACTGCCAGTAAAGAGTTTTCAACTTCAACAATCGGCCGAGTTAGTGGTGAAGGCAGCATGCCTCTATCCTTATGCCACATGGCCAACGGCACCGCAATTGCGGTTATTTTTATAACTAAATTATGCACGCATCGGCCAAATGCCGCGAATAGCGTTGCAGTCGCCATATTAATCCACGGATGTTAGTTGCAATAAGCAACTTGCAACACGTGGCGCTGTTGCGCCCAATTTATCGCGGTACAAGGAGCGCGAAGCTATAAACAGCCTTTAAAGTGTTCTACTGAATTGTTGTGTGCTCCTTTGAAACCGCTTTTACAGTCCACATTTTTTGCGACCACATCTGATGAGCTGCCAAAGTTGCTATTTGCTTTGATTTACCACTTCGATAGGCGGTTGCAGGAGCGCTGTGCTGCACAGCTTGGGCCTCTCGAGTCAAGCGAATGCTGCAGTAAACAAGCGATTACTTATTGGGTGGGTGTTACAACGGACAAATTCGTTATTTTCTTAGCGGGATACGAAAATTTTCCTACAGTTTCTTGACTTTAGCAGCACGAATTGATTGTATGTATCTGCAAACACTTGCAAGCAAACTTTCATTGACCTCTTTTAAAAATGCGTTGACTAAAAACTAAGACCCAAGCACTGCATGTGGAATCATGTTTTCCTTTTGTTATGCTCGTATTTCTTCTTTCCGCTCAAACAATTGGCGATATCGTTCTGTGATTTTTCTTATAACATACAGGTAAAACTCTTCACATCATTTCTTCAAAAGCTGCTTCCCCATTTCTTCAATAATTCCAATTAAGCGCAAAATTACCATTTTTGAAGCTTTAAAGCTTAAAAATAATAAATGCCGATGAGTACAGTTGTGCTTGCCAAACTTCTTTTTCTCCTGGCGCCAGCTGGACACACCAGCAGGGAGCGCATCGAATACTTTCAGAGAGGGAGCGTTTGTATCCAATCAGATAACCCTTTAACTTTAGGTGCTATGCGATTCAAACATTCATAGATCTTGTAGTTTATGTTATCACTTACAAATATGAGGTCCAAGGTTCTATTCAGAGAATTAACAAAATTATTAATTTGAAATATATTAAGACTAAGAGTATTATCAATAAAAGATAGATCATGATTTGCAGGAACATTATTTGGTGTGAGAATAGAGTTAGAGACTCTAGTACACCAATTTATCTTACTTAAGTTGAAATCACCTAGTACACATAAATGGTTGTCATTTAGTTTATTTAAGACACGATATAGGTATGTACAATGTTGTCAATATGCGCTTATACAGCTCGTATGAACTTTCAGGCGGAAAATAACGGTATCCAGTAACCGTAACGGTGTGACCATTTTCTTCAAAAAAATAAGACCCGACAATACAGCGTGAAGAAACCGCACACCACACTGTCACGCGAAGAGGATGCAATTCCGTCTCGTGGAGTATCTGTGGGTTAGAAGTACTCCATATTCGACAATTTTGTTTGTTCACATTGCCGTTTAAATCGAAATGGGCCTCATCAGACATGAAAAGGCAGTTTAACATGTTTTGGTCTTCTTCCACCATTTGCAGGATCTTCTGGCAAAATTCCAAGCGAATCGGCAAGTCTGCTGCATTCAGTTTGTTAACCATTTGAATTTTGTAGGGAAATAAGTCTAAATCTTTGTGCATTATTGTTTGCAAAGACTGTCGGCTGACACCAAGTTGAGCAGATAAGCTTCTTGTTGAAACCCTTGGATTGCTTTGTATAGCTGCAGCTACAGCAGCGATCGTTTCCTCCGTCCGAACTGGTGGGTTTCGATGATAAGGCCTTCTTGCGACTGTTCCTTGCTCAGCAAAATTATTCACCAGTCTCATTATGGTCCATCTGCTCGGGGGATCGCCGCCAAACATCCGCCTGTACTCTCTCTGTACCAAAACTACGGACTCCAGTGCGTGATAGCGGCGGACTATCCAAATTCTTGTTTGCGTGTCCCAGTTATCCATTTTAATAAATTTTAAGGATCAATCTGCAAATTAAAACAAAAATGGAACAGATAACTTAAAAAGTAAAAAAGTTATTCAATTTTTTTTTGGTAGCGGCTTTCATCAGCCACCCTGTAGATTAAGCCTTATATGTTATTTAACTGCATGGTATAATTTTTCATATACAACTCACTCGAATAGTTTGACATTAGTCGAAGGTTTTAAGTGGACCCTTAATTTCTCATATAATCTTTTCATGGAAACTTTTTTCCATTCATTTATATATAAACTAAAGCTGGAAGCTTGCTAAAAATAAATTTTAGGGGCCGAATACGAACTGGACAGTTTTTCAATAACTTAGCAGAGAAACCATCCAAATCGGTCTATATGGAGTTACAGTACAATCGTGATAGTCCGACATTTCTTAATCCGACACGTTCGGTAATCCGACAACCTCATAACGTCTATGGATGCAATTGGCATTATTTTATTTTGATCAGTCGTAGCAGAGCAGCAGAGGGGGGTTGTGTTTTGTTTCCCGGTCACAACGTATTTGTCATTAAATTTGAACGAAAATAGTGATGGCATCGACGTCAAACAAACGTAAACATACAACACTTACGCTGAATGATAAATGGGCCATAATTCAGCGATACGAGCGTGGTGAAACACCTCTTTACCTAAGTGGGATCTACGGAGTCGGGCGAGCTACTATATCTGACATAGTGAAGCGCAAAGATAAAATTGAAAAGTTCATAAAATCTGTCGTAAGTCAATCGGGAAACCGAAAAACTTTAAAGAGTGGTGAATTCCCAGAAGTTGAAGAAGCATTATATGTCTGGTTTCAACAACAAAGAAATAGGGACCCACCAATATCAGGTGAAATTTTAAAAGAAAAGGCGAAATTTTTTTATGGTAAAATTTTTAAGAAGGATGATTTCCGTGCTAGTGACGGCTGGCTTGACAATTTTAAATCCCGTTTCGGCATACGATTTCTCCAAGTGAGTGGTAAAAAGTTTTCTGCGGACGAATCACAAATCGAAAATTTTAAAGCCAAACTCAGAGAAAAAATTTTAGAAGTTGGCCTTACTCCTGACCAGGTCTATAATGCAGATGAGACAGGTTTAAATTGGCGTCAACTGCCGACCAAAACCTTTGTTTGTTCCTATCAAAACGTCAAGTTTAGTTCGAATGAGGGACTACCGCGTGAAGACTTAGAAAAATGGTTGTTAGAGGCAGATCTTAATGCCGATTTCAGCGATGACGAGATAATTGAAGAATTCACGGCAGCTCAAAATGACCCGGAAGATGCAGGCCGCACAAATGACGAGGTTGAAATGTCTTCGACGCAATTCACTGTCAGCAGTGACGAGGCCACTTTGGCTGCTACGACACTGCTACGCTGGTCACAAGACGGGGTGTTGAGATGGAAACTGTACTCCAGCTTAAGAAGGTCCAAGAAAAAGTGATTGCCGAGTCTTATAAAAAAAAAAAAAAAAAAAAAAGTATTCTCGATTACATATGTTAAGTAGCTCATTTCGCTTTCGTAATTCATATTTTGTGTTTCAACGTAAGCTGGTTTTTACATATGTATTTACAATAACGTATATACTTACGTTCATGTTTTATATTAACTGCATATGTATTAAAAAACTAAAAATTTTGCGTGTAATTATTTTCTTTAAGTTTAGCAGTTACGTTTTTGTTCCCCAACTAAAAGAGATATTAATAAAAAGATTATTGGTACATTGGTTAAATGGAACCTTCGGTAGTCCGGAATATTTCATAATCCGACAACGAGTCGGTCCCGTATGTGTCGGACTATCACGATTGGACTGTATTATGAAATTATGAGATAAATTCCCTTAGAAATATCTGCGGCAGATAGCGTTAAAGAACCAAAATTGAAAAGCGAATCAATATCTGTAGAAAAACTAGGTAAAGATTCTACACCACTATGAACAAAGTGCGTCTTAAAGTAGTCGATGAATAAGTAAGCAACATCTGATGGAATCTCGGCAATCCTTTTGCCCAAGAAGAGTTACGTAGGTTTCCTAAATCATGTCCATTTTGATATACATAATGTAATTCAAGAAATGTGTGAAATTAGTTTCAATGTTTAACTCAGCATTACGAATATACATTTTGTAAATGATTTTATCCAAACAAATTCTTTCAAATAATATTAATGTGATTTTTGGTAAGCTTAAACCTTTTGTATTATTCATTTCTTAACTTCTAAGTAACAATATGTTACAAGGGTTAATATAAAAAACAATTCTTTACCAAATCTGCACTAAACTTGTTTATTCAATGATGATAGATGTTTAATTCTAACACTCTCGGAAAAATAATGAAGCGGCTGAATATTTCTTATTTTATGCTCTTTAAAATCTTGTTCTCTTAAACCTACCACCTACCATATTAGTTCTAGGTTCTAGAATATCCAATCCAAGTGAAATTATTGATCTTGGTGTGGTGTTTGACTATTATAGATTCCTTTTTCACAGACATATAAATACACTATTTCAAAATCATATTCGTACTTGTTTTTATGGGACGTTTTAGTTCAGACTTTGTTGATCCATGTACTCTGTCCAGAAAGTCTTTAGTTGTTGTTGCTTTCTTTATGTTTGTCTAATCCAATTCCAACCGGGAAAAGTCGGTGCTCGCTCAATAATTTAAAAACACTAAAAATTAGAAGAACTTTTCTCTCTGATTTAGTAAAAGGTGTCATTGATACCTCATCGTTACTCTCAGCAAAGCTAACGAAATCATAATATTTTCTGGTTAGAGATGGTTAGAACTATTTATGCTTCGCGTCCGATTTCTAAAACTTTCCGAAAGTTTAATTCTAAATACCAATATTTTAATATTTTTTCTGTACAAACTGTTTCATAGTTGTAGGACTACTGCATTTTCTTATTACTCATAATTAAAATAAATTAACAAATAAAGCTTTCTGAAAAATTATAATAGATGTTCTTCATGTTCTTCGATTTCGATGTAACTTAAATATGTTGCTCTCTGGTCAAAATAATGAGATACGTATTTTTTTGTTCGCCCGAAAAAAATTTTTTTCAAGAGTTATCGGCAATTTTGTTTTTCGGCTCAAACTCGATTTTTTTAAATTATATAATATAAGAAAAAACAAAAAAATACGTGTCTCATTATTTTGACCAGAGAGCAACATATTTGAGTTACATCGAAATCGAAGAACATGTCCCGAATAGCCCTTTTGAATTGAAATGGAAAGAATCTATATAAGAAAATTTTTTTTAATTATTCATAACTTAGTCAAAAATAAGCCGATTTGAATGATTCTGGATTCAAAATAATCGTAATTACTTACACAAGCGACTTCATGCAGAAACAATTGCAAAAAGTAGTGGAAAATGTTTGATTTTGCAAATACAAAAAGTGCGAAACACGGTTTTTACTCTAAAATTCATTACTCAAAAACAACTCATTTTAGCTGCTAGGCATTCAGCTCAATTAAAGTTTGAGATGTCCTTCTGATTTGGAAAAAGTTATAAAAAAAAAAAAAATACGCTTTTTGAAATATTGAATTTCGAAAAAATCTCAATTTTTTTTCTTTTTTGCTAAATAAAAAATTGTCGACTACTTTTTTGCAATTGTTTCTACATGAAGTCGCTCGTAAGTAAGTAATTACGATCATTTTGAACCCAGAATTATTAAAATCGGTTCATTTTTGACTAAGTTATGAGCATTTAAAAAAAAAAAATTTTCTTATATAATTAAAAAAACGCGAGTTTGAGCCGAAAAACAAAATTGCCGATAACTCTTGAAAAAAATTTTTTTCGGGCGAACAAAAAAATACGTGTCTCATTATTTTGACCAGAGAGCAACATATTTAAGTTACATCGAAATCGAAGAACATGACCCGAATAGCCCGGTTGAATTGAAATGGAAAGAATCAATACTTTTTAATATTAAATATTAGATTGACATGTAGTGTTAATTTACATTAAAGGGCTTTGATATATTGAGATGAAACCTCTGGTTGTTCATCTATTTGAAGGGCAAAAAGAAGCCTACTTTTTAAGCAATAAAAATCTCATTAAATTAAGAATCATTAGCCGTAATTCTGTTTTCATCAGTAAAGCGTTTATCTGTCATCATTATTCGGATTATCCATTCATCAGATAACCACCGCTTATTCTCATTACAACTAAAGCTAATAAAACAGCCAATAATTAGTTAATTAACTTTTTACATTCATGTTAGGTGTCGTTAACATTTTATAATTAATCCTAAACACGCAATTTACAAATAAAAATAAACTTGAAAGCGCTCCGCGCCTCAGCGTCTGCCATTTGTGATCCATGCGCATTTAGGGAATGGAGGGAGCAGCTCAATTTGCATGAAAATGGTCAAAAGCGTCAAAGCATAAATAAACTTTAGCGAATGTGTGTTGTGCATGTGTATGCATGTTCACCGAGTACAACGAGTAATTAAAATGCATTTGTCGTAATGCGCGTCGGACAGCACTGCGGTTTTGAAACTACACAACAGCATTGAACAGCATTGGCGGCGTGTGAGTGTGCTAACAATTAGTTTACCATTTTTACAATTAACATTCGAGTTGTTATTATTACCCATTAAAGGGTATGTTAGCTATTATTAGGCCTGCCGCTCGGCTGGTTAGCTTAGACTCGCTTGGCAGCTGTTGCAACTACATTGTAATGGAAATGTAATCACTAATAAAAATTCAAACCGAAATAAATATGAATTATCTATAAGTAAGAACCGAAGAAGATACAAGCAACTCAGCCATACATTTTTCTATGATTAACAAGAAGGCTGAAGTTAAAAACTGTACGCAAATGTGAACTGAGAAAAGGAGGAAGGGCTGCTATAATTTGGATAAATAGTGCATATCTACCAGCATTCCCGCCAAAGTCTTTGTCCAGCTCTTGCTCAACATGTTAGCTGTATGAAGCATCACTTTCTGATGACTACCTCTAATCACGCAGCGGTATTTGCAACCGCCGCACCTACTGCGACCAACTCATAATTTATGGTAACAAGAGCTAAATCTCTGATACGAATCCTGGCGTAACGCGCTGTGGCACACTCCAAATTAACTACCTTGCAAATACTATATACGCGAGCACGCATATACTTGCGCTACAACTATGTAAGTATAAACTAAAGGCATTTGCGCATATGCACAATTAGGGATGTCAAGCACCGAAAACTCTGAGATTAGTTGAGTCCCGGAATAATTTAATTTATATTTTTTCTTCTTAAATCATTTCATTTCATTTCATTTATTGCCCAAAATCATTTTAACATAGGAGTTTACAAAGTTATGATAAAACTAGATTGTTTAGCATTATCCTAACATGCATTTGTATTTGTCTAGGAGTTTAAAACTTATTTTTCTTTCGATATATACAATAGGTTATGATTATTATTTTGTATGTCTTTGGCATAATTTTACTACTTTGAAGAGGATTTTGAGTATCCCGAAACTCGGTATCAACAAACACAACTAATATTACCATCTCTAGCTTACATATATATGGGCACATATATCACAATATATGTATAAGTATTTTATACAATATGGCGTTGGCGATATACTGACCGGCTATGGTTGAATAGACGTTCCAAGCTTCCACCACCACGTCGTAATTTCACATTTTCCTCCGCCCACATTCCCTTCTGGACATACAAATTTATTAATCTCAAATCTTGGCCTGTAAATCGTGTCGCTGTCCTTGTCGTGGGCAGCGCGAGCGGGTTGGCGAAAAACCAGGCGTACATTTAATCTTTACTTCTAAAACTACACTGAGAAAATATTTGGCAGCAAAGGATTGTATTGGGGATTTGAGTTGAGTGTTTTATCTATGGTTAAAATTAAATTCAAAACATCTTTGCTAAAATGCTTTGTTAACTCTCTATAGGCTCATGTAATTTCGAGGTCACAAGCTAATATGGCCACTTTTTACCAAACATTTTTTTCACAAAATAATGTACACGTCTTCATTATATGTGACCTGGTCTACGAAAAGGTACCTTACGTGCGAAAACAAGTTTTCGAGAAAACAGCAGTTAAAGTTTAAACTTCTAAAAACCCTTGTAACTTTTTTAAATATTGATATTTTTTTATCTCACTTCATATTCATATCCAGCGACCTCGCAAACCCCCAAATAACACTTTTTAAATATTTTAATTAACTTTTAATGTTGAAACAATGCCACAATTCGTGACAAAAATTTTGACAAATCCTTAAGTACCACCATTTATAAAGTTATGAATACATTTTTTCTAACAAATTTTTTGAAAACAGACTTCAGTATCGTATTCATTACACCTCAGACTGTCCAGGAATGGTTCAGTTTTTAATTTGCACAAATTATTGTCTTCGTTATTCTAATTTGTATCATGACAAAAAAATCAATCTTTTTCGTATTTGTACTTTTCTTTTTTTTACTTTAAACAAACTTTTAAACAAATTATGACTTTCTGGTTTTCACCATTTTAAAGAGCCTCTCACACACTATTCGAATCAACAAAAAAGTGAAAAATGATTTTTGGACACCTCAGGTACCTTTTCATAGACCAGGTCACATATAATGCTTTTGAAATGACCAAGACCAATATTGATGGTGGTTGGCAGCACCATCTACCTAAAATGCCAATATAATCTTGTGCAATTCCGATTATTTGCACTTTCATCTGTGTTTACTAAATAAAAAAGCGTACACAACAACTTCGGGTTCTAACATATATATATATATATTATATATGTATATAATTGGCGCGTACACCCTTTTTGGTTGTTTGGCCGAGCTCCTCCTCCTATTTGTGGTGTCCGTCTTGATGTTGTTCCACAAATGGAGGGACCTGCAGTTTCAAGCCGACTCCGAACGGCAGATATTTTTTTATGAGGAGCTTTTTCATGGCAGAAATACAATCGGAGGTTTGCCATTGCCTGCCGAGGGGTGACCGCTATTAGAAAAATGTCTTTCTTAATTTTGGTGTTTCACCGAGATTCGAACCAATGTTCTCTCTGTGAATTCCAAATGGTAGTCACGCACCAACCCAGGGTGCTTATATCAACAACAATTCATTTATTTGAATTTCTATAATAATTATGTTACTAGTTGGCATCACAATGGGCTATGAGCCTGAGTGTGTCCCATAGTGGACAACTGCTTCAACCTGCCCTAACCTAACCTACTATTTGGATATGATAGAGTTTCTTGACTTCCAGTTTACATTGGACTATTGTGGTAGATTTGAGTATATTTAGTTTGTTGCTAATGGGTAATTGCTACTTAAACAGCATTTTTTGTCATTTAACTATGCCGCTCTAATAGGTAATACAAATTTTTATTCCTGGCTATGTTAGCATTCGTTCACCATGTAGACAAATAGCTTTAAGAAAAAAACGATGCGAATTTGTTTTTATAAATGAATGCCTAGAAACTGAAAACACTCAGATGTCTGGCGACTCGAATCATATGGCCCAACTTCTTATTCATATAAGTAAAATTCATATAAATGAATTTTTCCAAGTGTCTCTAATCACATGTCCGCTGGTAAACAGGGCGTTTCAGCAAACTCTGAGGTCCAGGATTGCCTGCTTACAAATATATTTACCTACACATGCAATGTAAGTAAGCATGTGAGCATAAATGTATAATAATATGTACCCTCTATTACAAACATAAACGAATTTTTTGAAAGTGGAAAGAACGGCGCCATATTTTGGATTTTTAACTATACTAGTCCGGCATACCAAACTGCGAAGTTCGTATGCTATTTTGATGCGTTTTTAAATTTCTTTAGTTAGCGAGCCATCTGTGTTGCTATATATTGCACTGCATAGGTTAGGTTAGGTTAGCCTGGTTGGCAATAAGCCACGCATAGACCTCCCTAGCGATACCACATGGAGACCGACCTCTATGAATACCTAAAGAAGACATCATGTAGGATGTCAGCGCTTTTGGCGAATCTAAGTAGGGCTGGGAGCTCCGCTTTTGAGACGTCTTCCAGACCCTCAAACAGTGGGGCTCTCACGCATCTTAGTCGCGTTTTTGATAATGCCGGACAAATGCACAGAA
This sequence comes from Anastrepha ludens, assembly GCF_028408465.1. Taxonomy (NCBI): domain Eukaryota; kingdom Metazoa; phylum Arthropoda; class Insecta; order Diptera; family Tephritidae; genus Anastrepha; species Anastrepha ludens. The sequence goes on from NC_071498.1 coordinate 77,942,913, forward strand.
GGTGTTCTAAAGTTTCCTCAACATCCTCTCTGCATTTTCTGCATTTGTCCGTGTTAGCAATCCCTATCTTGTACGCATGTGCAGCCAATAGATTATGACCTGTTAGCATACCTATAATAGTTCTGAATTCCTTTTGCGAAAGTGTAATTACGAATTGAGTCAGTTTTTTGTCGTTAGTTCTACACACGAGTTTTGCTGTTTTGCATGTGGTCAGGTTAGTCCACCTAGCTTCCACTTGCCTTTTCATGTGGTCGTCCATTTCATTGTATATTGCGTTTAGCGGTTTTGGTATGCCATTCTCTTGCTCAAAAGGTAGTCTAACAGCACTTTTTGCTGTCTCATCTACTATTTCGTTCCCCATAATGCCTTTGTGACCATGTACCCAGTAGATATGCAGCCTACTGTTTCCGGCTAGCCTTTCTATGGCCTCCCTGCTCCGTTGAACATTTTTGGACTTAATACAATATGAACTTATTGCTCTTATTGCTGCTTGACTATCCACGTATACATTAATTGTTGAGTTCTTTCTTGTTCTAGTGTAGGCTAGCTCCGCGGCCTTCCCCACAGCAAAAACTTCCGCTTGGAAAATACTGCTGTGGTCTGGCAGCTTGATAGACTGCCTTATTCCTAGTTTTGAGCAGTAAATACCCGCTCCAACTCCGCCTGGACTTTTCGAGCCGTTTGTATAGATGTGAAAGGTTCGATGGCCAGGCTTCATGCCTTTGTGCCATCCCTCCTCTTCAATTGTAGTGTGAAACCTTCTCTCCCAATTAAAGTACGGAGTCATGTAGTCTGTGCCACTTGAGCTCCACTTTCCCATTAAGCTGTGACCGAAGGTTCTGCAGGTGAATACCCCTGCAGCCATTAGCCTCCTCGCGTATTTCGCTGCCAAGTTTTCCGCCATGAGGTCAATAGGTGGCATGCTGAGTATCATTTCCAGCGCCGCCGTTGGAGTGGTTTTAATCGCTCCTGTTATGCACAGAGCAGCGAGTCGTTGATTCCTTTCTAGTGGCATTAAGTATGTCTGTTTTCTTGTTGCAGTCCACCATACTAAGGCCCCATACATCAATATCGGTCTAACTACTGCTGTGTAGCACCAATGCATCAGAGAGGGTGATAGACCTCAAGTAACGCCCAGCATTCTTTTACATGCGTACAACGCATTACTGGCCTTGCATAGCTGCGATTGAATTTTGTGCTAAGCTTAGTAAATCTTTTACTGAAACGCATCAAGTACTTGAAAAGGCATACCGTGATGACTTCTTTTACCGTAGAGAACCGCTTAGATTTCTTTTTCAGGTCGCTTTTTAGAAAGGGCATAAGTAGTCGTTTGATAACTCGGAAAAGCGTGCAAAATTGTGTATCGAACAGCAGACGATCGTATATAATAAAAAATATGCGTCACAAAATATACACCGGTTAGTCCTATTTTAGTGAAGGATTCTTTTTTTTTTTGGTTTTTTTTTAATAGAGGGTGTACATACAAACACATCATGTTTTTTGTTGAAATATATTTTTCATACACTATTTTCTGACCTATCTTTCGCTAACAACTTTTTCGCTTACTCGAGTGTGTATGTATGTGCATAGCTCAAAGACTTACGTAAGTTGTTATTGTTGTTAATGTTACAAGACTTAATTTCGTAAAAAGTTTCGGGCGCAAATTTATGGGAAGTAACAGCGAAATGTGGCAATTGTTGTTTTTCTTTTGCTTGTTTACTTGTGCGGAGTTCGTTGTTTGTATGTTTTCACATAAAATGTTGCCAGCACTGGATTTATAGGGCTATGAATAACCCTGAGGAGCTACTCAAGCAAAGCCGGAATAGAATTTGCGACTACATTTATATTACTTTTACAGTCGCGTTTAATAACTCATATTGAAATTGGAATGAGAACTAATTTTTCTCTGCTTATTGTGCTCATATCAACTCGTATGAAGAATTATGATGATTACTTTATTCCGGATGATTTGAAATCCTTAAAATAAAGGCCTGCCAACACACACATTCTTACTGCCGTCTTGCAATTAAGCGAATAGTGCAATAAATCAATAAATTGATTATTCAGATACATAAATAATTTTGAAGAAGAAGAAATAATTTTCAAGGCTCGAAACCTACGATTTGATTTTGAAGAAATAACCGTTTTCTAGAAAGGTGTTAAGCCAAAGGAAATACGCTCCTATTAATACATATATACCCGAGTGTGTTGTGTTTATTTGTATATGTGAAAATAGTTTAACAGTCTTTAGCGTAGCCGTATAAATTGCACTTTACAAAATCCTTCATAGTCATAATTTTAAGTATTTTCCATGCATTACAAAAACCGGTGCGTTTAGGCCTTGAGTTCTTAACAATTATTTTATGGCAGGTGAAAACGGCACTAAAAAAATAGGAAAAATCATAATTCACAATAGGGAATGGTACTGCATAAATGCTCAAAGCAGAAACATTCGAAAAACTCTGCACCTTGCCTCGTACAATTAGGCCAACGGAATAAATCATAAAAATTATAAATTGTCCTTAATTAGTTTACAAAAAATAGCACAAGGTCACGAGGTTATAGCTCAAAATTGTTGTATTGCTTTCATGTAATGTGTGCACTCGCCACCGGCCGATGGTGAGCAGTGACAGTGAGCAGCTCCTTTTTAATTGCGTTGTGGCAATTATGAATACATAAAGACAACGGCGACGATGCATTTGTCGTGCCTTGCATTTTGCAGGTTCAGACCAGATTAGCTTAACCTTTCGCAACAAACACGTGAGAGGCAACAGCACGACTTCCGCTGAATCATGGACTTAGCATATTTTTTTTTTGTTTTTTGCTTTCTGCTATTCTCTTTTTTAGCTCGCGGCGGGCGGCTGACCAGTACCGCGGCTTGTGTTTCTTGCCTGTCTGCTATGGTTTAAAATTCGCACAAACACAAAACATTGGCCTTGGATTTTGCTTTTTCGACTCTGTGATTTGTTTTTTGCTTCATAGAATATAACTAACATTTTTTAAGACTCTTCAAAAAGAGAACATCCTTCAACACGTTTCTTCCTTTTTGCGACTATCTGCAGTAGCATACACACATTCATGTTTCAATTTTTTATGGCTTTTGTAAAAAACGGCAGACCGTGAAAAATTCTTAGGTATTGTTGATGCGGCATTTGCTGCGCTGTTGCGTGGTCATTATGTATTGGGTGTTTTCTGAAAATTATGACCTACGGCGACCCTTTCGTAAGTAGTATTTGGACTGTTTCGTTGAAGGTATGTGCAAAATATTGTTTTAGAGTGTTATTGTTGTTAATTTAAACGCCTTAAAAATTTTAGAATAGCTATGTGGTATGCATCGCAAACATATGTGTCTTCTGTTTGGCAACAATCAGTTGGAGTTCTTCATCGCGGCGACTTGGACGTGAGTGCCAAGATTGGCTATTTCGGCTATTCGGTGTTATACGCGCTGCGGGTCGTGGTGAGTGGGTTATGCATGAATTGGAACTAAAAAGTCTCATATGTGTCTGCAAATTATGAAAGAAAATATATATATAATATAAATTAAATCTGCAGTTGGAAATGATTATAAAAAGTTCAAATATGTGAGCTATGGTATGTGCAATATCGGAAAAGTGATCGGTGCAATTGAACTTTCGCGATGATACCACGTTTTCCAAATTTGTATGAGAAACAGACGGACTAACATATTATAAATCAATGCAAAAGTACAAAAAATTTAAAAATTAAAACTACAGTTCGAAATAATTTGGTATAAAAAATTGTACTGAAATACGCGATCTGCTTGCATTATCAGAGAAGTAATTATTACAATTGGATTATAGGCATGATACCATGCTTTCGGTATATGTGGTTAGGGGAAATGCGACCCAGAATTAAACTACATAATTAAGAAGGTAAACAACATTATGCATGTAAATATATACACATTACATTATAGAATTACATACACATACAATTTCGTCTATGACATCATGACAAGTGACGAATCATGGATTTACGCGTATGAGCCCGAAAGTAAACAGAAGTCGACTGTATGGGTGTTTCAAGATGAGCCAAATCCAACAAAAGTTGTTCGCGCACGAAGCACTTCCAAGCAAATGGTCGCCTGTTTTTTCGGAAAAACTGGACATGTCGCAACCGTACCATTAGAACAACGCAGAACAGTAAATTCTGAGTGGTACACAACCATTTGTTTGCCAGTTGTCTTCCAAGAAATTAGGAAAACCAATCGCCAAAGACGGATCACTCTTCACCAGGACAATGCGAGTTCTCACACATCGGCTCAATGAACTCCAATCTTGAGCACCCAAAACATCGAATTAATGTGTCATCCGCCGTATAATCCTGACTTGGCACCGAATGACTTCTTTTTATTCCCGTACGTAAAAAACAAACTGAGAGGTCAACGTTTTTCGACACCTGAAGAAGCGGTTGCGGCATTCAGAATGCATGTTTTGGAGGTACCTCATTCAGAGTGGCAAAAGTGCTTCGACAATTGGTTCAAACGCATGCAAAAGTGTATAGATCTTCATGGAGAATATTTTGAAAAACAATAAAGTGATTTTCGATGATTAAAATTTGTTTTTGTTCTCTAATCCCGACACATAAAAGGCACCCCTCGTATTTAGTAAATTTAAAAAATTCATGCTACCTAAAATTATGCATAATTTACACTGAAATTAGAAAATAGCGTCTAATGAAATATAACCCACAGTTATTGGCATAGAAAAATCTGGCAAAATAGAATTCTAGACCTTTTGAGTTCAATTCTAGACCTCTTGAGCACCCGAAAGGGGTAACAAAAACGAGAGGCATCTGGAGAAGAGAAATCTAAGAGCAGCAATCAATCAAAAGATAGGGAAGAGTAGTCTTTCTAAGAACTTACGGTTAATAAGGAGGAGACGGTAATGGTAGGAAAGAATAGAATAGGAGAAATTTAGAAATTTAAGAGCGAATATAAGGCAAATCTTGTGAATATGGCAAACTTGTGGCAAGGTCAGCGGATAAATGCAGCGTAAAGGATCGGAAAAGTTGAAGCTCTTTCCCTGTATGAAATATAAGGCTGTTTGCGATTCGGGGATTATGAAGCCAAAATCATTATTACAAGAAAAATAATAATAAGGAGGTGTTCACTGTTAAATAAAGGTTGAAGAACTGTGACAGAGTAACTATAACACGTATCTACTACAGCAAAAAGTTGAAGGTAGACGAAAGCGTTGAAATTGGTCTGTAGTTGATAACATAATTTTGCCAATTTTGAAAATCAGGGTTATGATGTAAATTTCCATTAATCCTCGAAAATATTTATACTTAGGGATTTATTAAAAATAAGCCTGAGGGATGCAATTATAACAGGGCATTAAGAGAAACAATTCGATCTACATCAGTCTGTGTACATTTTTGTAAACTGTCATTGCTATGTGAGCTGGTTGAATAAGAAGCAGAGTTTGAACCATCTACTACTGTGGGCAAAAAGTAAGGTGAATTTGGTTGTAAAATGAAAAATCTTTATTTATTCTTATAAATCAATTTCATCCCCTTCAAAATAATCCCCTCTCGATGAAATACACTTACAGTATGCCAACGATTTTTTCAATCCCCGAAACATGCCAAATAGTCCATTTCCGGTATAGCCATCAGCACCTTCTTCGATTCAGCTTCTATCTCCTCAATCGACTCGAAACGCGTTCCCCGGAGTGGTCTCTTGAGTTTTGGGAATGGCCAGAAGTCACACGAAGCCAAATCAGGCGAATACGGTGGTTGCGGAACGATATGCGTGGAATTTTTGGCGAAATGGTCACGAAGAACGAGTGCAGTGTGAGACGGTGCATTATCGTTATGCAAAAACCAAGAGTTGTTGGCCCATAATTCTGGTCTTTTTAGACGAAGTGTTTCACGTAAGCGACGCATAATGCTCAAATAATATTGCTTATTAACAGTTTGGCCAGGTGGAAGGAATTCAAATCGAAAAAAACTGTCATCATGACCTTTATTTTTGAACGACTTTGACGTGCTCTTTTCGGTCTGGCCTCGCCTTTAGCACGACATTCGCTTGATTGGTCGGTTGTTTCAGGGTCGTAAGCATAAATCCAAGTCTCATCTCCCGTAATGATGCATTTGAGCTTGTCCTGATAGTCTGAAAGCATTGTTTCACACACATCATCGCGACGACTTTTTTCCAAGAAATTGAGAGTTTTCGGTACCAAACGAGATTTGACTCTCGTAGACCCAAATGGTCTTTCAAAATGGTTTTCACAGATCCTTCTGATATTCCGATCATATCAGTAAGGTCTTTAACAGTCAACCGACTATTTTTGAGCACTAACTCCTTCACTTTATTGACGTGTTGGTCGTCCGGAGCGCTCCAAGTCATCAACACGTTCTCGACCCTCTTTGAAGCCTTTGTACCACTTATAAACATTTTTCTGCGACATGGTCGAATCACGAAATGCCTTCTGCAACATGCTAAACGTTTTCGCAGCCAAAATTTCATTCCGCAAACAAAATTTGATGGCACTTCTCTGCTCAATCAAATCAGACATTGTAAAAATCGAAAAATGCACTCTTGGTCGTTGGTAAACACAAGCGTAAATATATTACTGATAATGACATTCAAATGAAAGTTGGCCCAGATGTTATTAACAGTGCTGCCAACTCAGGAAAAAAATAACTAGAGCGAAATTTTAATCCCGCGAAGTTTGACAAATAAATTCACCTTACTTTATGCCCACAGTAGTACATCTTCACAAATGAAACTCGATTTAAAAATTGAGGCAACTATCTAAATTAACAAGGTCCAAAGTTAAGCTTTCAAACTCTGCTCTTCTCGATGCACACTGCGGGTAGAATGCCAACACAGGACTTAATTGCCTTTATGAAATACTATAAAAAGGTATATTAACAACTGTTGTGGAAAAATTTGGTCTAGTTTCCAAGTTAAGCACCAAAAATATGCCCAATTTATACTAATTTGGACGAGGGTCCAAACAATGAGGGTGCCCAATTTTACGGTGCAAATATGATTGTATACATATTTATTAGAGAAATGTTTTCATCTTTGTCTAGTAAATGATTTTTTACTATTACTCATATAAAAATTATATACATTATATAAATTATATAAAAATTATATACAGGTTGTCTAATTTAAATTTTCTTTCATGTGTAGCATGAGTGCTTGCGTAGCTGCTTCCTCTTGGATTGCTATATGAAGTGGTGGGAGATTAAGGAGTGCTTCCATGCCAGCTGTTGGGGTAGTTCTCATAGCCCCTGTGATGCATAGGCAAGCAAGCCTTTGTACTTTTCCCATTTTGGCTACCGCTGTTTTTGAATAGATTTGCTCCACCATACTAGAGCCCCATACAGTATGGTGTATATCCAGAGGGCCATACTAGGGCTGAGGCCCCCGGATCTCTCTAGTAATTGTTTGGTTGTCCACAAAGATTTCGTGGCGTTTTTTGTTATATTATTTATATGTGACTCCCAAGTGAGTTTTTTATCTAATGTTAAACCTAGATACTTGACCTCTTCCTTTAGTTCTATCACTGTTTCATTTATTTTCAATATAGGAAATTCCAACTTTCTTTTTCTTGTGAAGGGGATAATTGTGGTTTTGTTAGGGTTGATCGATAGCTCCTCCTTTTTACACCATTCCCATATTGCGTTCAAGGCATTTTGCTTTAAGTCTGTTAGTGTTACACCCAAATTCAGTGGTCATAGAACTGCATACCCGAAATTTTTCTACAAGTTTTCAATAAAAAGTTTGAAATTTTGATGTAAATTTGCCGAATTTTTACAAAGCTTCTTAAAATTTTTTTATTGTTACCGATATAATGGGGGCATATATTTTCTATAATTTAAAACAGTATTTATACAAGGCACATTTAATCCTTCGTAAATAGTTTCGTTCTTATTTGAAATTCCGCCTACGCCCAACACTTCGCAACTTCTTGCGGTACCCTCTACATCAGGATATACTCGTACTGCTGAATCAAAGAGCTTTTTTTTCTTGGGAAGAAGACAAAGCTCAGCTGTTAAATTTTCACTAGGTGTGCGAGCTTTCAGCTACGTTCAGGGTTGCTATATGGTAAATTTTACAACGTTATAGGGTCATTTAACGTTTTCCTTACATTCAAGAAAGAGTTAGTAGATACTAAATATATGTGTACCACTCGGGACAAAGCAGTAAACCGGCAATTTGTTTCTGAACTTCTTAGACTACCCAATATATACAAGTATAAGAATGCCTTATCGCTCGTTCGTTCCGAATTCAATTCTGTAACTTTAATCTTACAAATCAGCGGCATCATCACCTTACCTTGCCGGGGTGGCCGCTCGCTTAGCGAGTCACTAGTTCACCCATATAATTTATGGGAATTTTATCGGTCGTAAAAATGCGTCATAAAACGTCTGCACCGCAACCACAATGCATTGCAGCACAACAACATAACGGGCCGGCACGTCGCTGCAGATAATTTTTACGACGTGTAAATTTAAATTGTTGTCTAACAACTCGTTCAACACTTTCGGGGCCACCGGAGGCTCTCGACCATCATCGAAAATCAACCACCAACATTGGCGGGCATGATGCAGTTGAAGCCGCCAGGACTCGCGCCACAATTGTCGGCTGTGTTTTGCCATGCCGCTTAGCAATTGAACGCCTGTTGCCAGTGGCGCCGTCGGTCGTAAAAATCGCCTTTTACTACTTGAGTGAGCAGTAAAAATAGTCATAACAATAATATGAACACTCTACCTCCCTCTCGCTAGTCCACCCCACCATTCATGGATTACCTCATTGCGCTTAAGCCATTTATTTATATCAAATGTAGCTGCAATCGAACTCTTGTCTGTGTTACATTAAGATTCTGCTGCGCTCGCCTTTGGGATGATTGACTTACAACGTAATGGGAGATGTGGGAGAAGCGGAGTAAGCATGGTATTGTTTGGAATGTTTTGTTATGATTTTCATAATCAGGTGAAAAACGATGTTGTCTGGTTAAGTGCACCGATTCATGTTCAATATTTAATGTGAAATGTTGAACGTTTTGTTGCCGGCGTTCTCGATTGTGCTACCTGCCACGACAGTCGCCACATGGTGGAGTAATTAATAGAACTATTGCAATGCGTTGCTGTGCTTTGATCTGAAGAGTTATTATAGGCAGGTTAATAGTTTGTAGACGGCTAATGAATGTGGAAATGTGGTGTCGACTTTTTTATTCATCTTGAGCCTGTAATTTAAAAACGCGATGTGCAAGTGAAAGCATAAAACTGTATGTGGTGAACACGTTTTAGTTCAATATGGAAACATAATGTGCAATACGCCATCATATATGTTTGAACATGTAAATATCTACATGTGTGCATTCATGTGTTTATGTAAGACAATTTCTTCGAAAGAGCTTCCCGCGAAAACCCTGCACCGGTTTTACAATTTTTTTACACCGTAAATGCTTTGCGTGCCCCAGTCATTTAATCAGGATGTTTCCACCAGTCTGTAATAAAAAAAACAATTTATTAATATAAAAAATATAAATAATTATTACATCATGGGATCAGCATTAAGAAAAATATATTCCAAATACAATTTATAACAAATTTCGCTTCAATGTTAAAATAACCTTTAATAAAAATTTATTTTTATCTGTTATTCACACATAATTTTTATTGCAAATATAGCAACTTATATGGTCTTAGTAAAGTTCTAATAAAATACTAGTTTTTTTTTTGTTTTGCAAATTAAAAAATTGATTACGTAGGTATCTTAGCTGCAAAAAGTAAATAATATATACATATGCCAATGGTAAGGGGAAAATAGATTCAGTCAATAACATTTTTAAACAGCGTTGCCACCAAGTTGTAAGCCAAAACCTTAAGTCAATAAAAATAATTAATTGGAGGTTAGCATACGGGTATCAAGCAAAATGTGTTCTAGGAATAAACAAAATTTTAGTTAAATTTAATTTTTTTTGCTAATTTTCATTTTATTCATAAGACTAAAGTGGCAAATAATAGGATAGGGCCGTGAGTATAACTCAGCTTATGATTATTATTATTATTAGAAGGCCATTACGCATTGCGACCAGAGCTGATCTATTGTGAAAGGCCTATTTTGTGACCCTAGAGTTTTAGGCTTTTTAAAAATTTTAGCACAATTCTGGGTTTGTTGTTCCAAAGATTGCATGGAGATACCACGATACCAGCAAGGTGATGAAGTCTCTGTCTGCCCAACGCAGGACATTCACAAAGCACATGTTCTGAGCTTTCTATGTCCATTTTGCAAAAGCGGCAGACATTGGTCTCAGACAGACCAATATTATTTAGCTGATACCTCAGGCTGCATTGACCTGTAAGATATCCTGTTAAAAGACGCAGATCTACTCTGCTTAGTGAGAGAAGCTTGTCAGATATTCCTTTGTTGGGACTTAGGAATAGTTTGGCTTGACGTTGACCGGCACAGTTTAGCCACTGTGCAGCAAATTTTCTTTCTTCCCATTTCCTAAGGAATTCATTAATGTGGGTTTTTGTGAGTCCACAGAAAGGCTCAGGACCAGTAAGTTGCATATTTCATAAGCCATTTCATGTCCCTCATGTCCTTCATGTCCCGGAATCCAGCCTAGTGTTACTATGTTGAGGTTTGCTAACGTGTTGAGAAGGTTTAGGCAATCATTTACCAATTTAGAGGTGATATTTGTTGATAGAAGGGCTTTTAGAGCCGCTTGGCTATCTGAAAGTATGTAGATATGAGTACCTCTCATTTTCCTGCTAAGGCATTCTCTCACATATATTTCAATGGCATGTATTTCTGCCTGGAATATTGTTGGGTAGAATCCCATCGGAATAAATTTTTTGAATTTAGGCCCATTGATTCCTGTCCCTGTTCTACCATTTTCCAATTTGGACCCATCAGTAAACCATAGCTGGGAACCAGGTTTGAAAGGGATAGAGTTAGTTCTCCAGTGTGTGCGTTTATTAATTGTAACTTGGAAGTTCCTGAAGAGTATTGGTTTGGGTGATAGTATATCATCCCTATGAAGAATGGTACTATGTAGGAAGTCTTCTAAGATCTTTAAATGTCCTTTCATATCCCCACTTTTAAGTTTAGATATACCTTTTAATCTTAAGGCACTCGAGCGAGCTTCCCTTTCAATTAAGACTGGAAGCGGCGGTATGTTCAGGAGCACACACAATGCATCCGTGGGCCATGTTTTCATAGCCCCTGTAATACCAACACATATCAGGCGATGCAGTTTGTTTAATTCGTTTACTGCTTTTTTTTTTGCTTGACCTTGGGCCTTGGATGCATAAGTGACTATGGGTTTCACAACTGTGGTGAATGTCCAGAAGGTCATTCTGGGGTTTAGTTCCCATGTCTTACCAAAAAGCCTTGTGGAAGCAAAAAATGCCCTTGTGGCTTTTGAAGTAACTCTCTCAATATGGGAATTCCAGCTTATGATTAAGAAAATTTGAATTAAAAAGTTTTTTTGTTATTGGCGCTCCCACCTAATTTTTAACCTCAATAGTGTTTGAATTGTCTTATAATATAAAGTATGTACATATGTACAAGTGATAAGGAATTCCCCTTCCCAATTTCTAATAAGAAGAAGAAGTGGCGTATCCGAGTACTTCCATAGGCCCGATTGTTGAACAAAATGAATCAGCTACTTATCCAGTCGAATTAATAAGTAGGCAAATCACATTAAAAATTTGAGTTCCAATACTAAATACTTTAAAGAAATTTTCAATTTGGTTTGCGAGCTAAAAAGCCAAAAAAGAATATTGTGAATAACCTTTTAATTATTATACTAAAAATATTGGACAGTGAAGCATTATGCGCATATGTACATTAGGGCGGTTCAAATTGTTCAGACGACAATTTTTCGAGAAATCAAAGATAATTTCGGTTGATATAGATAATTCTAAAAGAAAAAATGGGCGAAACCATAAATCGGAAATGAGTTTCTAGCCAGCACTTTTAAAAATAAAAACAATACGTTTTACAAATTTTTATATTTCCATTAACTGGAGAACTATTGTAAATATTCACGTAATACTCTATCTGGGCGAGCAAATGCGTTGGAAAGATCAGTTGGAGCAGGACTTTGCTTCACTTGGGGTTTCCAACTGCCGCCGGTTAGGAAGAAGAAGTGAAAAGTCGTGAAAGCACAGGCAAATATTAGCTGTAGTTTTAAAAATATTTAAGTTTAAAAACTCATCGAAGTCGACTTTTAATAATTTCTTGCAAAACATTAATACCTGATATAAATTTTTGAAGGCATACTGAAATAAAAAGAAATTAATCATAGGGTAGCATGTTTCTCTCTCCACTCTCAATTTAACCTAAGAATCCAAAACCAGCAGCTCTCTAAGTTTCACATCTCACAAACTTTATTGTAATAACATTTTAATAATTAACAAATGTTTACTTATTTCAATCCACTATTTAAGATTTTTCGAGAAAACGGCATGAGTCGAAGCTGATCACGAGTTTGGCATCCCTAATACCTATGTGCATATATGAACATATTTTATTAAGCAAATCACTTCTAAACTCTTCTAGTGTAAGTTTCGTCGTTTACATGAAGTAAATCACAATCGCCACACATCATTTCCATTTAAAGGCAAAAATCAAACATTTTAAATTGTGAGCCTAGAACGCTTGTAAAAAGACATTCATATTTTAGGCATCATACATACATATTTATTTGTAAACAATTTTCTTACTTTGAAATGTTTGCTGAGAGCGCAAAGCGAAAATGTCGTAAAAGAAATTGTTATGAATTGTTGGGAATTAAATGCACATAAACATAAAAACTGAAATGATGTACATTTTTATGGCAGGATAATGACGATGGCTGATGGTTGCATAACGGACGGATGTTCGTGGCTGCACGCCTGGATTTCTCAAAGCGACAAAAACACACTTGTCAATTGCTTGAAATGACTGGGGCTCTGCTCGTTCGCTATCTGGCTTGACTTGTTGGTTTATTGAATTTTTATGCGTTTCTGTGAATCGTAACAGATCATCACCTAAACGCTGACAACGATACGCGTACTGACGTAAGGGCGATTGACTTCGCCACCTCGCCGCAGACATCGTTAAATTGGAGTGTTTAGAAAGTAATAAAATTGTTAGTAGAGCATTCTCTTCACGACTGTGAGTGATTTCAAAGCCAATTGTTTCACGTGCCACAGGAATTACGGGAATTTTCACTCAAATTAGTCTTGCGGTTTATACGGCTAATTTTAGTATTAAAGTATTAAAGTATATTACTTTGTGTCTTATTTGATTTTTTGCCACTCTTTTAGTTCCACTGGTATTGTAATGGACTATGAATAAGTTCGTGCGGTTTTTTTTCGAAATTTGAAACTTTATTGACGTAAAATGGTTACAAATTTAATATTCAAAATATTGTCCATCGCTTACTACTACTTTTTCCCATCTTTCTGGCAATTCACGGATTCCCTTTGTGAAAAATTCGGTCGGTTTTGCCGCAATCCACGAATCGATCCATTTTTTGACTTCATCGTAATTACGGAAGTGCTGGTCAGCCAGGCCATGTTGCATCGATCGGAAGAGATAGTAATCGGATGGCGCAAGGTCTGGACTATACGGCGGGTGGGGTAGGACATCCCATTTGAGCGTTTCTAAGTATGTTTTGACCACTTGTGCAACATGTGGCCGAGCATTGTCATGTTGCAAAATAACTTTGTCGTGTCTATCGGCGTATTGCGGCCGTTTTTCTCGCAGTGCTCGGCTCAAACGCATCAATTGTCGTCGGTAGACATCCCCCGTAATCGTTTCATTCGGTTTCAGTAGCTCATAATACACAACACCCAGCTGGTCCCACCAGATACACAGCATAACCTTCAGGCCATGAATATTCTGCGCCGACGTCGATGTTGAAGCATGGCCAGGGTATCCATACGTTGCCCGACGTTTTGGATTGTCGTAATGGACCCACTTTTCATCGCCAGTCACAATTCGATGCAAAAAACCCTTTCTTTTGTGCCGTTGAAGCAGTTGTTCGCATGCCATAAAACGGCGTTCAACGTCTCTTGGCTTCAATTCATACGGCACCCAATGGCCTACCTTTCGGATCATTCCCATGGCTTTTAAACGTTTGGAAATGGTTGATTGATCAACTCCCAAAGTTTTTGCAACCTCTTCTTGCGTTTGAGCCGGATCTTGATCGAGCAATTCCTCCAATTCGGTATCCATGAACTTTGGCGGCGCACCCTCGCGTTCTTCGTCTTCCAAGCCAAAATCACCACTTTTAAAGCGTGCAAACCACTTCTGGCACGTTCGCTCAGATAGAGCATGCTCACCATAAACTTCCACCAAGATACGATGACTTTCGGCTGCTTTTTTCTTCATATTAAAATAATGAAGAAGAATTCCCCGCAAAAACACATTATTTGGCACGAAATTCGACATTTTCACGTGTGGTAAAAATATTGTTGTTTACGCTTCAAATAAAAAACTTATACTGACGTTTGTGCCTTACGACAGTAGCTCTCCAATGAATGTTTGGAAATGTGGATCGATGGAATAATAATCAAGTTACGCCATCTGTTGTAAAACCGAAACGAACTTATTCATAGTCCTATTAATTGTATGCAATATTCAACAGAAATAATTCGAGAACGTGGCAATCAGAAGAAGTCTGGTGATAAATTTTTTAGATTCACACTAACCATTGAGTGGGCTGTGATGCAAATTCTCAGAACATTGTGTGGAGAAGCAGCAAATGCAACCCCAGAGGTCTCAAATTACTGGATTTTATCCTGTCATCCGATTTGGTCACTCAAAACACTGGTATCAAACCAACTTTTGTGACCAGAAGGAGGCAAGAGGTGATTGATTTAACACTTACCAATAGGTCAGTTGGTCACTTTCTCTGTGAGTGTCCTGCCTTTGCTAGAGCACTGCTACGAGTATTGGGTTCCGATGTCATGAGAATGAGTAATATTCGTCTCTGTCTCTATTCTTTCCTATCTCTTTTTCTCCAGAGCTTTAAATACAATGGGCTCTTTAGCCTGAGTATTTTAGGAGCCACCAAATCTCCTGGTGCTCCTTGGCTCGACCTTTTCGAAATGAAAAAACCATTGAATTATTTGAGGTAATACGGGACGGTTCGGCAAATCGTTATTTAGAAAATCGAAACCATATCATCTCAATAAATTCAGAGACTTTATTAAACTCAATTTAGGCTCTAGTAATAGGAACATGTCGAGTATAAAGAGATTTTGAGAGACCAACATAGAAAAACTCCGAACAACAAAGAGGAGTATTAAATAAAATCCTCTCAAGAAGCATGGGAAGGTGAACACCACCGCGGGTCAAATCGAAATGGAAGACAAAGATAAGATTATACACCTGTTCAGCAATGATTTTAAGCTAATTAATAAACATAGACCTTTTGGAGTTATTTTTCCTTTTAAATTTGCTTTTTACTTCCATTGCAGCCTTGAATATTAGCAAAAGAGTCATAACTAAAAATAATTCTATAAAAAAAGCGTGAAAATTTTCATAAAAGGATCTTGATTGAAAAAATCATTTTCTCCAGCAATTTTTAAAATAACCTTCATAATAGTTTCTCATAAAATGTCTTAATGACTTTTTCTTCCCAATAAATAATGTTTTACTTTTCTTAAAATATTTCATCAATATTTCAGCCAAAAATAGGGTTTTTTGTTTGTCAGAAAAATTATAAATTTGGAGTTGGATCATTTTTGAAGAAGCTGATAAATGAACTGAACTGTCGTAATAAAACGATTAACTTTAGATGCTTGAAATATTACTCTAATAATTCAGTATTAAAAAGAATAAATCTTCAAAAATTTAAATCTTTATATCAATATTTAAGGGGGGAGCCTGGTTTATAAGGTCAAAAAAATCAATTTTTTTTTTTTCGTTTTAAGCGATTCCTAATAGATTTCAGAATATTCACACAAAGTTACAGAGCCTAATTCTCAATATTTCCGTAGATACAAAGCCAAAGGTAGGCGAGCGTTAGGTAGTTACGCTGTGACCGGACAGCTATAGTACACACTTTATCTTCTTTTCTCGACTTTTCATTTTTATGATTTCTTTGAATTGGCGTACATGAATGAAAAAAACTAACGAACCTTTTGAAATGAATCATAGCTTGTTCTCTTCAGTATCAAATTCTCTTCTATTTGAACTAACAAAATAGATAAAAAAAACCAAGTTGAAGTGAATTTTTTTTATAGGAAGGCATTTTTTTCTTTAAAACCTCCAAAAAGTTGAAATTTTGGAATTTCTCTCAGTTTTCTTAGTTTGTCTAGAATAAAAAATCATGATAATTAGAAATCCATTTGAATTTTTTGCTTTAGATAATAATTACGAGCTGTATCTTGTACGCCACTTGGAAACTCCAGCGTTGCAGCGCTCTACTAATTTCTATGTTAAACATTTTTTCAACTTATTTTAACCAGTACAAAAATTTTGTATACTTTTTAAATGTTCATTAAAAGATAGAAAATTACTTATTATACTCTCGTCGGTTGAAATCGCTTGTGCAACTCATAAATTTTGATACGGATTAAAAAATCAATACCATACGCTTTTTAAAGAATTCAGCAAAAAATGTACCTGGTTTTACATTAAAATCGGTCGCAGATATTTCTTTGGAATTTTTTCCGATACTAAACAAAATACGGAATAACCAATGTTTGTTTCCTCCAAATGTCATATTTATTAACAGTGTGGCAATACTAGACTAGGATGTGTGTACATCGAATTAACAAAGCAATACTGATATACATTCCATGTGAAAAGTACCCGTGATTGTTAAATAAAACACAAAAACTGTTTTTATTTATAAACAATTAGACTGTCGCCTTCGAAGCCCCATTCAGGGGCTTAGAATGCATAGAATGCAATCCATAGAATGCTCGTTAGCCTCAGCGACTGCGAATTTACGTTTTTTGTTTTATTGGGTTTCGATTAAGTTTCGAGGCGCCATTCCGAAGACTGTTGGCTTGTTGGCATTCAGACTCGTAAAACTACATTTCGTGGACCATTATGATTCGTTTCATAAACGTGAAGTCAGAAGAAACTCGGAAAATCAAATCTTGAGCTATTTGCTCCGATGCTTTTTTTGGACAAAATTAACCGCTTTTGGAACCAGTCGTGTGGCAATGCTCTTCATGCCCAGCATATCAGTCATAATGTTATGAATGACCTTAACAGATAATGTTGACGCCTTGAGCCAATTCTCTAAGATCCATACAATGAATTTCGAGAACTAGTTTTTTGAATTTATCACTTCGATAAAATGGTAGCCAATCGACTACTAAATTTCGGTTATCTTTGAAAGCTTTTATCTCATTCGTATGTTTGTATTTTTGTTGTGCACGATTTACCGTAGCCCGACCTCAACATCTCCAGAGATTTGGGAAACAAAATTTCATGTGAAACAAACAATTTTTTCCCTTGCAAAAATCACAGAGCACTCAGAAGTAAGAAAACTAATAGCAGCTGGTCCCAAATTATGCAAGGCAACTTGTAATCGTGGCTCCAATTTACAGGAATAAATATTCTGGTGATATTTTATACGTGAGAGTTGCGCTACCTCCACCAAAGTTTCCACGAGCGCAACAACAATCGACACAGTAGATTGCACATGTCGAATTTATTTATTGCACACCAGTTCAAAAGGATTATTGCACCTTCGCCTAACCACTAACTTTATTTGTAGCAAAGGTCTAATTGATTAGATTATTTTATCGCGACGCACTTCCTACCATAAACAATATTTGTAGACCTATGCATTATTGTAATTAATCAATGAGCTATAAATATGTGAAATCAATTTTAAGAATCAGGATAAAGTTTTTTATTTAAATGGCTTCTCGACTTTCTCTTGGGTGACGACCTCCTGCTGCAGAGTTCCAACTTTAAATTTTTTGAGATTAGGTCGACAAGTTACATCATTCGCGTCCTTCAGTTGATAAATTCCAAAAACTTTTCACACAGAGTGTATATCAGCATTGCTTTGTATTTGTTTCTGTGTAACCGTGATACCCCGTTTGCAACTCATAATGAATTTTTTAAGCAGCAACAGAGAAAAATGGTTGCGTCATAAAACATACAACAAATACTGGGTTGACAATCTTAAATCTGGCAGGGTTAAAACATTTCATGCCAAGGCACATCTTCTGTTGCAATGCAGGTAAAATGATATGTTTTGTAAGTCTATGAAGTGTGTGTGTGTGTGTGTGTGTATGTCTAACAATACAGGAGTATTCCATGCAACCATTTTTGTTGTTCGTTAACGAAATATCTGCAACCACACACCGTATGTGCGTCGCTTGCTGTTCTGCTACAACCACCGTAACATCCGACAATGTACCGGTAGCTTTTAGGATGCATGTGTGTTAGGCTCCTATGCCTTACTTGGATGGTAACCCTCCGATTGCCTTCCGCCAGTACCCAAACTGAACATGATTTTGATGAGTTTACTTGTGTGGTGTGGTAAACACAGAGTTGAAAATTCTTAGTATTATCTGCAATGCTGCCTTTTTGTACCATTTCTTTTTTATTTACTGAAAAGATACGCAATAAATTCTGCCAAAAATACTTTTACAGTTGTTTCGATTCCCAATCGTCTTAGTTCAGTTTTTATTCGTATGTACCTTAATGGGAATTGTCTTGTCGTTTCGGGAATTAATTTTGGTTTTTAGATAAGTTTAATGCAAATAACTTTCAATTTTGCAAATAAATTTAAAATTTTACAATGTTTTGAATTCATACGGAAATGGAGCAACGTTTTTGAATAGTTAAGCATCCAGTTTACTTAAACTGTTTTCAATCGACTGAAATGAGAGAATCGATAAATGACCAGTTAAATGATGCTTAATTCAGGCAAAAGAAGTGCCTTCGTCTAATTCTGTGAGGTTTAACATAACTACAAATCCCCAATTAAGTATTTGTGTGCATAAAATAACTTTTTTGTTCAAATCGATTTGAGACCAAGTTATTTCCGCCAATGATATTGTGATTAGAGACGTCACTAAATCTATGTGATGCATCGAATATCAAAATTTGTCAGTTATACACATTCATAATTGAAAATATTATATATGAGATGAAAGTAAAACACAATTGAAATTGCACTATCAAAAGTAATTTGTGGATTTCCTAAATTATAAATCCCAATTCTTATAGCATTTGTAGAATTTTGAATAAAACATTATTTTGGTAGAAAATATCGATTTCAGGTGTACTACCTTGATGCCCATATTCATGTGTACATTTTAGTTGGCAAAAACTTTTCCTCAAAGGACGAACGTGAGAAGCCTGCAAAGCGTTTGCTAAAATGCTAAAATTTTGCCTGAACGAACTGCATCTACTTACATATATAGTAGGGCGGGTCGATTTAAAAATCGCCCATTGCTCTGTGAAAATCGTATTCTAGGGATCAAAATAAGAAACTTTGCCGAAGGAACCATACCTCTAAAACGAATTCTGATGTCCTCCAACTCGGAAAAATCCCACTTTGACCCATTTAGAGTGCTCCAATCGAGTCCAAATGTATGACCGACCCCCACTAACTTTGGACGGCCGATCCACCCATGTCAGTGGCACAGTCCCTGGAACTCCCCTGGGGGGTTCCCCATACAATCATTTCAAAATATCACCATTTTTGGCCTTCACATGAGAAAAGAAACTAAAAAGTTCGACCCAAATTGGGGGGCATCAGAATTCGTTTTAGAGGCATGGTTCCTTCGGCAAAGTTTCTTATTTTGATCCCTAGAATATGATTTTCACAGAGCAATGGGCGATTTTTTTGCCTCCCCACAAATCGACCCGGCCTAATATATAGACTATAGCAGTAAATTTGTAATTTTTGAAATCACCAGTGCTGTGCTTCTGGTTTATAAACTTTAGAGACTGTTGTGGCTTAATGCTCTCTGACTACACAAAATTCCTATATTCCAAAACAAAAAAGCATAGGTGTTACTATATACTAATACCTTGTTTTGGCATGAAAATAGCTTCCATAACCCGTTATGTAATTTTTGCCGTCTATAATTGACTTTAGTGTTATTACTGCACCTTCTTTGCCAAACATTTCTTTACTCTGCTATAAACAACTACAATTTGACGCGTAAGATGCCCACAAGAACTCAAAGTCTAGAATTCATTTAAATTACACGTTTTAACAAACATTTTAACCATCTCCGGCTGATGGAAGTCCATCTTGTTGGAAGTTGTGCGGCACAGGATGCAATCAGCAGCCCAAATTAAAATCGCAAAATTGCACTTGAAAAAATCAACTTTGCTAAAAGCTCATTGCAACGATTGCTACGATTTTATGTAATTGCGACAAACCACCAGGGCAGTTAATATTTGAAGCTTGACCAGTTGTTAATACATAACTACCAGTATGTATGCAACAAGTGATGTGCGTGTGTGTGAATACTGCGAAAGGTGGGGCAAAGTGCCACTTAAGGTTAAACGTTTTATATTCTGCCCAATGGCCACAATTGCCCTTCATGGCAGTTAAGATGATGCATTTACCTGTAATTTGCGCTCGAGCACTAAGAGCTGCCCATGTTTGTATCTGCGTAAGCTACCGGTTGCACAGCATGTTTCTCATTTCGAAGGAGCAAAGTGAGAGCGACAAACTGTAATGCTATGAAGTGCTCTTTAACACACTACTTACACTTGTACCTTATACCGACTGCATTTATAATGCAACATTGTCCATTTTGACGGCAACAGAGACAAATTATATGCATCTTATTAGCAAAGTATTGCATAACATCAACTATACGGTTAGGTTTCTTTCGTTGACACATGTGCGGATGTGTGTGAATATAGCGGAATACGAGTATATTAGTTACTTTAAAACTGACATTTATGTATTTCCTACCATCTTCCTTCTGCTTTGTTTATCAGTTCAGCTTCAGCCTGGAATCCATCAGTACCTACCACTTACCGTCCTTGCGTATGGGCCTCGACTATTTCATTTCGTCTCCTACTGCACTGTCCGCTTACAATATCCATTTTTTTATTACTATTCCGCAACTCCTTTGCGCTGAGCTAAGTTGAGGTTGCTGGTTCTGTTCATTATGAATTACATAATAATAAGTTTTTCACCACCAGCAATTCAACTGAACTCAATGCGGTGGGCCTCAGTGCAGCCGGTGAAGCAACATTTTTTTTTTAATTTATTTATAAACATAGCATGTGGTCCGTCCACTCTGAGTGTGGTTATCCTCAGTAGCAATGTTGGCAGATGAAATTGATGCACTGCAAAACGGTGTAAAATGCAATTATTACTACAATTACTTTAAGTACCCACTGAAAAATTAATATTTTTTAAGTGTTTTTCATTTAATCTTCCAGCGGTCGCGGAAACTGCATACCATACATACATAGTTACTCGAATGTATGTACATACGTGATAGATATGCGTATTTCACATACAACAAGCGTGTTTACCAGTTATTAACTGCCCGAATGGCTCAATGGCTGCGTGCGGAATTTCCATTATGATTGAAATTTAATTCCATAGGTATATTTATTAAAATTACGTGCCTCTCCTGGGTTGTAGGACACACAACTCAGGCGTTTGATTCATTTACCAGTTTGACAAGAATTTGAGAATTAACTTCCACTTACGGTTTTTTTAAAATGTGGTGTGTTTTAAAATCGCATAAAAGCACTCTATTTAGTTAAAATTCTGTCAAACGCAGACAGCAAAATTTCCAGCGCCAAACTGATACCCAAGTACGAAGACTCACATTTGCTACATATATTTATATATCTACACTTACATATATGTTTGTATTTGTATTTTTTTATGCAAAGCTTCTATGCTCTTGACTGTATTGTTATCCACAACGCAGCGGACTTTGTGTCTTTGCTTAATTATGATTCGAACACCATTAAGTTGTGGCTACGCTTTGTACGTGAGCACCTTTACTGGCCATAAATCCTTTGGTCGCCGTTCCTTGGCATGTATAAAGTTTCGTCGGCGACACTTTTGTTTATTACCGAAAGGAGAGAGTTGTTAAATTCTTATTGCACGTGCATACATATAATACATGTGTGAGTTCCTGTTGTTGGCTTGTAACGCGCGTTCACTGCTGCGTTTTGAAGCGTAGGCGTCAGACATTGCTGCAGCTCATTTCGTTTGGTTGCAATTGTAGCTTGTAGGCTGTACGCGACTAAAATAGTTTTGGCGTATCTGCAAAAATTATGGTCATGTCGTATGATAAATTCACATTCCCCTTCCATTATTCTCCCTTCACTAGTCGTAATATGTACAATGTCTCTCTTTCGTCGAAGGAGGCGAGTTTTACAAAACATATTTTTTGCGTGAAAAACATTTATGTCTGCGGGTGAACCTATTTCTGTGCTCGAACTAGCCGTGCCTGGTACCCTCAAAAGTATATGTGAAGTCAATATGACTATACTTCTCTAGTTGCACTGCAACTTGTTACTCACATTCATATATGTATTCATGTATATATGTATTTACAAGTACAGTAATTCTAGATTTTTGAAAAAGTATGTCTACAATTCGTCAATTGTTGAATTTTTAAATGATTGCCATATCAGAAATGACCCAAAAAAAATACCAATTCCGCGAATAAAAGTTTTTACTAATAATATAAAACATAATTTTCAACTCATTTTTATTAATTAACCACGTTTAAAAATATTTTAAATGGCCTTTTTGCGCATACATTTTATTGACTGTATTTTGAACTGATATGAATGAATAAAAATGAAGTTCCCTTAATAACTCTGAGATAGAGCTAAATTGGCCAAATAATTGTTTCTTATTTCATCTTTTTCTAGCAATAAAGGGTCATAGGTTCTAATGTCAGAATTATTTAACGATGAAAAATTAAATTAATTTAATCAAAAAAATGAATATGACATAAAAAACTTCAGGTATACCTTTTTATTAAAATACCCGTAAAGTAAAATTCTTTGCTGAAAAGGAAATGTGCTAAATTCTCATTTTGTCGTTTCGCAGTCAAAAACTTTTACATCCAGTTAAAACACGGATGAGCTTCTTCTCCTATTTTATGAAACTTTATGTCCTGAAAATTCCAAAATCTACAATTTTATATAGATTTTGAGCGGCAAATTGTCTCTAGCAAAAGTTTTTTAATTACAGAGAGGTGTCTAGTATTAGAAAAGCATGTTTATATCAATTGATTTTATTGGTGATGACTAGAATGGGTATTCAATCAAGGACGAACCGAATGTTAGTCTCGCTTTACCCTCACCCAGCTACTGCAGGACAACGTCAAGCACATAACACAAATTGAAGGAGAAGCTCAGCCAAACACATAATAAATGTTACCGGGGAAATCAAATAATGCTTCTTCTTAAAATTATATAGTATATAGGGTGGGCCATGTAAAATTTGCTTTTTGAATCGGCTACAAAAAAAAACTAATCAATATTTTTTTAATATTTTTTTTTGTATTTTATAGATTTAACATTGTCATTTATGAATGGAAAATAATATCATTCAAATGACTGCCACGACTGGCTTTACAGTAGGCCATTCGATCAACCCAATTTTTAAGCACATTTTCGATTGTTTGGGCTCCAATTTCATGAATGGCAACTTCGATTTCGTGTTTTAAAGCATCAATCGTCTCTGGATGGTTCGCATAGCATTTGTCCTTAACGGCTCCCCACAAAAAATAGTCCAACGGGCTTAAATCACAGCTCCGAGGCGGCCAATTGATATCGGAATTCAAAAACGGTAGCCAAAAGTTCGAGTGTAACTTTGGCAGTGTGACAAGTTGCACTGTTCTGTTGAAACCAAATGTCGTCCATGTCATCCTCTTCAATTTTTGGAAACAACTCGATGAGCATGTCACGGTAACGCTTGCCATTTACTGTAACCGCGGCTCCTCGCTCATTTTCGAAAAAAAAATGGCCCGAATTTGCCGCCAGACCAAAAACCGCACCTATCAGTGACTCGTTGTGGATGCATTTGCTTCTCTACAGTAACGTGTGGATTTTCTGAGCCCCAAATTCGATAATTTTGCTTATTGACGTAGCCACCGATATGAGAATCAGAAAAGAAGAATAATTATGAGGAGCTTTTTCAAGGCAGAAATTCACTCGGAGGTTTGCTATTTTCTGCCGAGTGGCGTCCGCTATTAGAAAAAACTTTTTCTTCTTTTTTGTCTTTTACCGAGATTCGAACCTACATACGTTCTCTCTGAATTCCGAATGGTAGTCACGTATCAAACCATTAGGCTACAGCGGCCGAAATTACCTAATAGAAAATGATTAAACACGAGTTGCAAAATTATGACATCGCGCAACTGATTGATTTATATGTAAAAAACATTTTTTATTTTTGGTTCAATTATTTATTTACACAGCTACCAATTTAATTGTGTAGTTCAAAAACTACCTTATACATGCTTAAAGCAAAATGTTTAGCTAATAAGGGTTCAACTTGCTCCCTTCTACGATGGTGGTGGCTTTTAATTAGTCTCCGGCATTTTAATACCGATGTTTTGCATATATACAGGCGCACAAAGTTTCTCCAGATGTGATGTGAATGACGAAGAATCTTCATATAACGGATGCCCTAAAAGGAAACATGATCCAGGCCATCGCTCAACCAGAGAAAATCAGTACAAAATACTGCTCTAGCAAAGTACTGGCATGCGTACTCGCATACTCGTTTGTTAAGTCCGTTCGCAAATCGATCGAAGCATAGCTACGTAAGCAGATAGTTTGCGTATATTTGAATATAACTCGAAAAGATATGAGAACAGTTTTGGGACATAAGCCGTATGAATGCTGTTAAAACCAATTATATCAAAAATACATTTGGAAAATATATTTGATTACAAGAAAGAACTACCTTCAATTTATAGGTACCTATTGTGCTGGTCCCTCTTTAAATTTAGTAATAAATTTTAGCGTACAGAATTGCAGTGATGGTTCTCGACTTATCTTTTTTTACAGATTTTACTCACTTCGCGACTTTTGTGTCAATCCCGAGATTGTAAGAAAGATGAAGAAGTTATCATACACTAGTTGACCAGCTGAGGCAGTTGCTATATGCGTATCTCCTCAAGGTTAATATCATATTAAGAGGACTTTGACGATCACTTATAGTTTATATTCACAATGAATGTGATTTTAGTATTAAAAGGACCGCTTCGATTAAAGTCACTAGAAAATTCCAACAGATAATTTGGATTTTCAATTGTTGAAAAGGTAGGGACTGAACTGGCTTTACTGTATTTATACAGACAGGCTCTTAGTGACTTTCTCCGAGATTCCTTATCACTTTTATAAATTTTTGCTTCCCCGATTTCGTAATCCGGTATGTAAACGTAAGCCGCAAGACACTAACCTCTTTCTATGGCCACGTGAACGCACTCATCTGGTCACACCCTCTCGAAATAGCATATTTCTTGGGCGGTAGGTAAGTGATATCGATTCTACAAATACAAAAACTTACGACAATAGCTCACGTAAAATTTCAGCCGCAAGAAGAAGAGGGAAGGCAAATACAAATACTCTCACTTTCAAAATCGGACACCAATCAGCTCATGAAAAAATACCATCTTGTACACGTACAAATTGGCGTTGGGCCTACCATTTGATGAGATGGGCGACCACAGCCGATGATTTCTTTGCACTAGGCAGGATTTTTGAACTGCTATGACAACAACAACTTTATTGCAATTCAGAGCGTAACTTGCGAGAAGTAGACCCGCAAAAGCAAATATTCTCTCAATGAGAGCCAAAAGGGAGAGCAAAATTAAAACTAACCATTCAGGTAGCAAGAAATAAAATCAAATACGATTCATTAAAAGTAAAATGCGACGACGCACCTATTTGATATACATACAAATACATACATACATTAGCCTGCAAAAAGTATGGTACCAAAATGGTGCCCAGTGACGAATACCTTTCCCTAACAGTAATGCATTCCTATTCGAGCGAGTCAAAAATTACGTGAGAAGTGCCAGGTCAAAAGACAGAGTGAATAGTCTGACCTTTTCGGATGATATTAATAATTCAAAGCCTAATGTATATCCAATGAAAAAAGCGGTAAATAGTTTCTTAAAAATAGAATCGAACGAATCTACATTAGATGCCTAGGGTTAGATAAAAACAATTTAGTTCATTATATTCACAATTTTCAAACTCAGGATTGCTTTCACAGCTGCTTACTGGAA
The DNA here is from genome assembly GCF_028408465.1 of Anastrepha ludens. NCBI lineage: Eukaryota > Metazoa > Arthropoda > Insecta > Diptera > Tephritidae > Anastrepha > Anastrepha ludens. The sequence goes on from NC_071498.1 coordinate 77,969,133, forward strand.
CTAAATAATGATAGAATAGAGCAAGAGATCAGCTTTATAGAGCAACATTTCTTAGCTTCTTAACCACTGCAATGTATAACCTCAATATACATTTCATCTCATACACCAATATTTGATCCAAAACCAGCACGAATAACCCTCTGCAAGTATCCTATAGAACTCACTAGAGCTGTAGGCGATTCCAAAATTGGTCTTTGAAAAGTATTTTAAAGGTTTCATTCGAATTCTTTACGCTCTGGCGGCGTAGAGGGATTAATTTTTATAAAAATATTTTTCATATCTAATTAATGAGCGTGAAAAAACAAACAATGGAAAGGAGAGTATAAGACTGAATGCAAACGACAAGAATACTAAAAATGTGTCTTAGCGCTTCTACTTTACTTTATTTTTATCATCACATTTACGATAAAAAATGTTTACATTATAAACGTGAGCAACATTGAGACAAATTCGGTGAGCATAGCGTGTTTCCCATTCTTTTTTAAATTTTATTTTTAACTTAATCACAACAATTTTGCGTCAACATCTAATAGGATCTCTCAACTGGAGAATACAACTTTGTACTCCACATTTAGTACTGAAGCACCCAAACTCTTCAGCTTTGTATATTTATTTTTTAGATGCAGAATCTTCCACATCATCGCATTTGCATCTGTCTCGAACAAATCACCTAAGAGACAATGTCAATGTGAAATATCATTAACATAGTATACTTAATGTGTACACATGCACATAAACACACAAACATTAGGGCGGCTCACTTTTTTTTCAACATCCTTCCTGCGGATTCTAAATAAAATTCCGTAGAAGGGGTTGTCTTCGTATGGTTCAAACCAGTGCAGCCATAAAAGCCGCTCGAGAAATAATTCGCAGAAATTCCCTTAAAAAGCAGAAAATCATCTACAGGGAAATGAATGTATTGACCAGATCCACGTCAGGACTAATTTGACCTGCACATGAAAGCCTTGCGTGACCTGCATATGAAAGCCTTGCGTCGCTCAACTGGTCATGTTTTGACAACGCGTTTGAAGAAAATTAGTCTCGACAGATGCAAGCAGCTTCTTCGATGGCTCGCGATCAACCGTCATGAAAATATTCTTTTCACAGATGAGAAAATTTTCACTGGTGAATAAGTTTTTAATAAGCAAAACGACAAAATCTATGCTAAAACTTCTAAAGACGCAAAAAATGTTGTTCCAAGGGTTCAGCGTAGTCACGTCCAGCCTCCGTAATGGCTTGGTGGGGAGTGTCTTGTAAAGGCGTTACATCTCTTCATTTCTGCGAAAAAGGGGTTAAGACGGGGCCAAAAGTGTACCAAAAGGACTCCTTAGAACGCGTGGTGAAGCAGTTGAACAGTTCTCTTCAATGGATCAAAAACCACCCGCGGCCGCCGTAGCCGTGGCCGAATGGTGCGTGACTACCATTCGAAATTCAGAGTGAACGTAGGTTCGCATCTCGGTGAAAGATCAAAATAAAGGAAAAGGTTTTTTCTAATACTCGTAGCAGTCGCCCCTCGGTGGGCAATGACAAACCTCCGAGTGTATTTCTGCCTTGAAAAAGCTCCTCATAAAAATATTTGCCGTTCGGAGTCGGATTAAAACTGTATGTCCCTAAATTTATGGAACAACATCAAGACACACACCATAAACAGGAAGAGGAGCTCGGCTTAACCCCCGAAATCAGGTGTAAGCGCCAATTACTTATATATAAATATAGATATAGATTTACTTATAAGTAAACTAACTGCATTAAAAAAAGTGTTATAGTTTCATAACTATAATAGACTTAAATTGTAACAGAACTTATGGCAAGACTACATAAGTACAAGTATAGGCCTATCGTCCTATATAAGGAGCAAAGGGCAATTTATTAAATTAATACAAATTTAATATAATTGCACTTTTTTAATACAAACTTGAACTTGGGAATTTTTTATACTAAAAAGTTATATTTTGCATCTATTTTGTATGTAAAGAACCACGTAGCCACATAGCGGCAGCAATAAAGCAAATTACATGGAATTTTTTAAATATTTTAATAGGTAAAAAGCTCCCCAAAAAAGGGACCGGCCGTGCCGGGGTGGCATAAAACTGCAGGAGCTTCCATTTGTGGAATAACATCAGAAGGAACTTAAGCGAAGTGTACGCGCTCGAAGTTGACTTTAGAGCTTTCCTGGACTTTTTTCTGGGAATTTGATGTAGAATCAGAGTTTGCTAGGAATGATGCCGAGAAAATCGTTAAGTCACTCTATTCAAAGGGGCCCACCTTAATATACATATACATATACATACATATATGTGAGTATAAGTGGAAGAGAGGATCACCAGGTTGTGTTCGTGTATATCATTTGGTACCATTTTAAGCTTATTGGAAAGATATTCATAACTGTTATATCGAACGGTATTTGCTGTCGTTTATTTATAAATTCACTAGACTTCTCTATCAAATAGCGGGCAGGTAATCGCAGAGTAGAACTACGCATGAATATGATGGAAAACATTCTCCCTTAAAACGGAATGATAATCTGGCGGCTATTTGCATTTCATATCTCTTAAGATCCCAAAATTATCGATTTTCCACCATAGCTTTATCATCATACTTCATTTCATGCTTACAGTGTCAGTCATTTTTAAAAGGCGGCCCCAGACTTCTTCACCGAAACAGAAAAGGAAAAAGAACTCAAGAAATTATTTACTTACTTATTTTATTTTGGAAGTATCCAACGCCACAACCATTGGTTATATTTCAGCTTAGAATACAATAGCATAGCAGTTTATTATAAACTAAAAGCTTATAGTTTCAGCATAATAATTAATAAGACAGCCATTTCTGCCAATAATTCCGTGGAGACATTGAGCTCACTTTGAATTCATAGAAAATATATTTTTATAGGACGACATTTATTGCTTTTGATACATTTTTAATAATATTGAATATAAGCTTTTAAATAAAACTTCTTCTTTATTATAACCGATTTTGATAACAATCCGTCAACAAACTCACATATCTCAGATACAACTGCTATAACCACTTAGTCACTATTATTACTATTATTATTATTACTATACCTGAAAAGTCAATAAAAAAGTGAACTGAGCTATATACGCACAAAAATGGGGCTATACCTACACAGTCTTAAACTGGCCTCCGAGAAAACGGAGCTAGTACTACTCACTGTGATTGATCTGCGCATAAGGAGTGAAATTCCTAGGGGTCGTTTATCGTACGCTCAACATGCTTACCGTAAAGGCAGATCGGTAGAGTCTGCTGTGCATACAATTGTTAAGGATACCGAGGTGTCCCTCCACCAGAAGGAGTTCACTGTAGGTGCCTTCCTCGACATTGAGGGGGCTTTTAATAATGTCCTCCCGGAGGCAATCACCAGGTCGCTAGGTAAACTAGGAGTCGGAACCGAACTCATAAGGCTTATCTACACGATGCTTAGCGATAGAACGGTCGTGGCAGAATGGTTGCAGGGGCGTTATCGGTAAAAGATGGGGCCTCTCGCCTAAAGTCACGTTTTGGCTTTATAACACGATTATAAAACCAATCTTGCTATACGGAGTCCTTGTCTGGTGGAACTCGCTAGAAAGGATGGTATCAGTTAAGAAGATGGAGCTTAACGCTATGCTGAATGTGACGCCCGTGGACATTGTAGGAAAAACTACCGCTGCAATCAAATTAAGGTGTTCGGGCCATAGGCTAGACTTAAATTACGGACACTCTAGCATTCTTAAAAACTTTGAGTCCATCCCCATGGTGCTGGACCACTGTACACCCACGCTAGGTCCGAGCGGACCTTTTTCTACTCACATTCCCTCAAGGGATGAGTGGGCGGGGTGCAACATTTGGCGGTAAGGCATGGCAAACATGTTCACGGATGGCTCGAAATTGGGCGGAAGGGTTGGTGGGGGAGTATTCTGTAAGGAGCCTCCCATCAAACTTAAATTTAGGCTCGCGGACCACTGTAGTGTTTTCCAAGCGGAGGTATCCGCAATTAAGGAGGCGGTGGACAGGGGATCTGGACGCGGGCGTACAGAGACAGTAGAGATCTTTTTGCATTTGTTAGTCCATGCAAGTTGCACATACCATTGCCGCGAATGTTTTTTTTTTTGTTTTTTTTTTTTATCCGAAGGTTGAATCTTACATAGATACCGTCAATATAGACGACATGCACGATTCATACTGATCGTGCAGGGTGCACCTCCTTCGGGACCACGCACAGTCAGTATTACTACTAAACTGGACTTGCGAAACAGTACACCTACGTACTAAACCCTAACTCCGACCTCTGTAGCTTTAGTTTGCCTTGCGGTACCATTGCCGCGAATGTGGCTTTCATGATGCGTTAGGCACTTCAAACCCGTCGGGCACACAAACAGAAATTTTTATTATTATTTCAACACCAGTTGTCTTGATGCTAGATATCTAAGCGTTGAAGTATAATAACCAAATATACTTATCTAGTATTTTCGGCTAATATTTTTATTTAATTCAATTTAAAAAGCATCCATTCGCAAATAACACCATTCGAGAATTTCTCCTCCCAAGTCGGATGTCAAATTAATTTAATACTTCCTTGGTTCACCTAATAACCTTTGGACTTGAGAGTGTTTTTATTATAAGGTAATAAAATGTAGAAAAGATCACCGCAAACATTAAATTTTTCGTTATACATTTATTTGAAAATGTAGGCGTATGATGGTTTTCCAAATTTGTATCGAGTGTTTTTACGAGTTTGAGAACTTTAAATGATAATACAAATCATATATGTTGTTGGAATATTTTTTTACTATAATCTTTTTGATGATTTCATGGGATAATTTCACGGCAGCAACCATAGCAATATATCGGGTGTTTTTGTAGTTGCATGAGAACTAGTGTCATAGGTACCGATATCACTAGTTCTCATGCAATTACAAAAACACCCGATATATTGCTAAGGTTGCTGCGGGGATGGTGCTACAGCAGTAGGACTACAATCCGTAAAAGTTACAGGTTATCGTGGAGCGATTTCCAAACTCTCTGATCTTATTCCATCAATAAGAGATAATATAAACCACTAGTTACACTAGTTACTAGTTACAAATTTACCGATTTTCGTTCGAGTTGCAGGTAAGTTTTCTGAAACCTTTGCCGGGCTATCCTGGATTTCATTTAAAAAATTCAAGAGACAAGTTATTAAATACTTAAATGCGTATCATTTCATTTCGGCATTTTTTAGCTTGGCATGCCATAATAATGTTCCTTCACCTGAACCGAAAAGGTCAAAGTAGTTAGTATTGACAAACAACAGCCGCTTGTCACGAGTTGAGAAAAGATTGAGTTTTGTAACTAACCGTTTATGGTTTTGTTAATAGATGCAACAATCAAACGCCAAAATTGCCACATAATATTTTAAATATCTTATATTTAAATATTTCTTGAAAAGTTATTATCGCTTTTTCTAAAGCATAATTTTTGAGCTAATTTATCTATATTGATTAAACTTTTGAAAAAGTTTGCGTTAGTTTTTATACTTTTATCTAAAGGAGGTGAGCTAGAATACAAGAATGTTTATCAGCCTATCACATCTACTCCAAAATCCTTTCAAATTTCCTCACTTAATCAGTAGCGACACATCCCCCGCTTGAACGACATCCCCCTTTATCAAAAGTTGATTGTTTATGAACGTAAATATAATATTAAGCTTTTACTTGGGACCACAAGCGAAAGTGAAATTAGTAGCCATATAAATATGCGTACGAAATAAAGATGCATTCAACTTTACTCGCACATACCCGCGCACAGGGAATAAACATATCATATCAACCCATAACAAGAACCACACATGTCAAGCCGATCGCCTTTCTATTTATGTACATAGTTAAACCATGCCATTTGAAGAAAAACATTTAAAAAGAAATAAAATATATTTTTATAGCATATTTATAGTTGTTTCAACAATGTAATAACAATTTGGATAATTATCACTGCATAAGATAACGCAAAAACGGCTAATGTAGAACATTTATGCCGCCGCTGAATGCCACCGTAGAAATTTGGCTGTAAAGTGCCGAGGCCACAAAGCGTCGGCGATGGAAACTTATATCCGTAAAAGTAGTGAAGCCGTGATGTACGTTAAAAATGCGTACGATTAAAATTTGCAATAAAATTCCACAGTGCTTTGCGAGATGGCCACAAACGTGCCAGCTCGCGCATAAGTGAAAGCGAACCAACGAATGTATGAAGCCACGCCTTTTCTGCGACAACAAAAACAGCAACAATGTTGGCTATAAATGTGTATTCTAATGGCAGCTCACATTGCGCCCCAGCATGACGTCTCCGACGCTGTCGCACATACGGAAGCCATGATTGCAAAGTAAACTGCCGATAACTCAAAAAGGCCATCGCAGATGTCATTAAAGCGCATACCCACTGGAGCGAAAGAAATAGCAATACTTCACTGCAAAAGCCAGCAAGCAGTTTGACCTGCGCTGCAGTGGCCTTACAAAAGTAGGCAAGTGAGTAATCGTCGCATGGTGGCTTCAAGTCAGAGGGAGAAAACATGCTGCGAGCGAATCATTTCATGAGATGAAATATTTATTTTGGTTAGTTGATCCTCTCACGTTTAACTCCACAACGTTGCAAAATTGAGAGCAATCAACTCTCAGTCGAATGCATAGAGTATGCGCGCTCTTGATTTGTATTGATGTGAATTTTTAACGCTGAAATTTGTTTAAGCGTTCAATTGGCAAGGGGAAGATCTGACGGCGTTAAATGAGAAATTTCAGTGGAATCGAGTTTGAAAGACGATTGAAATCGATTTTTTGTATGCCTCACTTTGTTACCCCGAGCGTGAGAAAGTCTCTCAGCTATGGCGCTTCAATGAGAACAGTGACGCAGTTATCACCACCGTTACTGGACTACAGCAACAACAAAAGCAATAATGGCAATAACAACAAACCATTTGTCTGAGAAGAAATGCCACCATAACTGTCGTCGTTTATAGCCATTTTTAGTGCGACTGAGATGGCCTCATAATCGTTTCGTTAACTGTCGCCGCTCAATGGTTTGTTGTCATTGATTGCGCAGTTTTGGTTTTCTTTTGTTTGTTTTGGATTTTCATAAGGCTTGGTTAATCTCATTTTTTTGACATTGATTTCATTAATTTGGAATAGAATTGATTTGTAATAAAACCGAAGGGCTTGATTATATATTGTATAATTTATCGGATCCGTGCTGAAAACTTGTTGCAGATGTCTTGGCTAGTAAATTTAATTTAAATTATTTATTTAGTATTATCAATTTTTCCTAAATGCATAGGAAGAAATTTTTCCTATATACCACGCAAGTATGTACAACCTATTCATTTTTTTTTTTTACTTTTTCTCAAATGATAATTACGTTCTCTGGCCGCTCTCTTTGTGTTACAAATTGGCCGCTCTCCAATTTCTGCGGACTGTGCGCGTTCTTAAATGTGACACTCACCCTCTTTACGGCTACCCAAATTACTTTCGCTATCGTGCACGTTCGGCATACGCCACTTGCCCCTTTGTGCCACCCCGCTGCCAACTTGAATCCCGCGTACACCTTCCGCCGCTTCAGAGACTATTATTCCGCTTCTCACGTGTATCATCAACGTTTAGCTTCAACGTACTCGTGCGCTGCCAACGCATTCGCAACGAATATGGCTAAGTGCCAGAATGGGACATAAAATGCACCGTTAAAATGGAGATTTAAGTAAGTGGAAACGAGATCGTTACGTGAGCGCATAAAAATAAAAATCATTGCTCCATTGCCATTGCACTGATTGAATAGAACGTTGGCGAATGCAGTATCAGCTACGAAATTAAGGAAACAACGCGCAGCAGCAGTAGCTCAGAGGCTGGTAAACAAGTGGCTTTACTGTTTGTTGCTCTGCTTGGGAAGTGGCGTCGAAGGAATGGGCGAAGTTGGATTCAAACGCTGAATTTACTCGTTGAAATCAATGAGTTGATACTAATATCCCCATCCACCGCTCGCACCCCGCACTCGTGCTTCTGACGGCGCAGCCACTGCCACGTGGGTGCGTGCTTTTTCGAGTGAAAACTCATTTTATTTCTTTACGCTTCCTCACAAAAAAGAGCTCTCCCACTTCTTTTCGTTATATTCGCTTAATTTCGAGTGCGTAGATATTCAAATTCATTTCTTGTTTTACTTGTATATTGCGTCTGCTTGTTCTTCTTGCGCTCGTCTCCGTTATATCACAATCTACTTGCAGTTGTTGTACTGTTTAACAATTCTTTTCATTTTCATTTTTATAGTTTTTATGCGGGTTTTTATGGACTTTATGAGTTTTAGAGCGTGCCAAAAACTCTTTTAATTGAATCGTACGTCCGTCCATACAAACATACTTATTTGCTCACGTCTCCCCGCTCAACCCTTAATCGTCCATTCGAAATGGATTTTGATATTTTGCTCGCTTCACTTGTTAGCTATTCCATATTTCTGCTGTTCTTCCCTCTTGTCGTTTTAGCTTTGGCTGGTTTGGTTAACACACACATTGATTAAAGTAGCGACCATTACCGGCGGCAAATGAAATTGAAATCCCATTCACAATTATAATTGAAATCGAAATTTAAATTGTAAACGAGGAATGAGTAGAAGTTTACAAGTTTCTAAACGAATTTAATTTGTCTCTTCACCTCAACGGTATGCCTTTTCACAATAACTTAATTTTGGAACATGAGAATTTCACATGACTTGTTCGTTGGAGATATACAAAGTAAGAATAAAGTGTACTAGTAGACAAAAACAAATTAGATCAATTAAGCAGGATTAAATTTGTGTTGAGTGTAAGACGAAATATTTCATATTTTGCCATAAAACTTCTTTGATTTGCAAACATTTTCTGGAAATATGTTTCAGTCAAGCTTTTCCTCTAATCCGTGATTGACACTCTCATACAGATCTATTGTCTTATACCGGCTCCGCACTACAAATAGTTTCTTTTTAGAGAAAATTTTCTGTTTCCCGCTGCTAGAGAATTATTTCTGGTGATTAACGCACGCAGTGGGGGACAGATCATTGCACCAACTGCCTTTATGACAGGTACAAGTACATTGAATAGGAATATTCTATCGTTATTTAAAATTAGGTTTGGACTTAAAAATCAATGCGGCTTTTACCAGAACTGGACTACAAAAATTTAGGCAAATTTTCCATATCCGTAAGGAGTGGAGTGGAGTGAGATTAAATTCATTTTTAGTTATCCCGATTATTTAAATGAATAACAAAAACTGTGTACCTCTCTCTCATCTTAGCAAAACTAACTCTCAAAAATCTTGCCTGGATTCGAATGAACTAATTATAAAACAAAATTTCTTGTAAAATACAGGAGGCTTAAAATTTTCACCGTTTTCGATAAAAAAAAAACTGCAGAATAAACGAACCAATAATTAGTCTTTAAACTTAAATTGCATTAAAAATTTCAGAATACTACAGTATAATAGTACAGAAACCAGTGTTGATATGCTTATCCAATTTTCGATTTTCGCTGACATTTCTCAATCTTTTTGCTGCACCAAATATTGATTGCAAGTGGCTGTTGAAGGTAACGCATTCAACCATCTGCATTACAAACGCTTTAATGAAATTAAAAATTTATCACTAGTATTTAGTAGTATTAATGCCGTATTTTTCAGGCTGAATGATGGCGATAAGTAACGCCGCGACACTGGTACGGTGTGGTGCAATACCGGGAGATAATATCCACATTCCCACTGACAGCCAGGCGGCGATAAAATCCTTCACAAAATAGACGCCACCTTAGAGTACCCATGAAACGAGAAAGCTGAGTCATTTTACCCAAAGGTTCTTAGCCATTGCGATATTCAAGTGAACTGCAGGAACAATGAACTAGCACGGCTCGGCACCACACTTTCCAATGAGAACATTGTAAATGATACGTAAGCTTTGCGGTATTTTTTTAGATCTTGGGAACTTGAAATGATAATACAAAACGGAAATATTGTTTGCCATAATTTTTTTTAATTATATATTGTATATAGTCAACAATTATATAAGGTCAACAATTGGCATTTCGGTTCATTCTTCAACACTTCGCTCTATGAACTTCACGAACAGATTGTTTTACCACTTAGATAGACGATTTTTAATGAGTTAGAAGACTTCAGCACCATAGAAATCGGGAATCTTCTAATATTTTTAAGAAGTTCAAATAGATTTTTAAATAGACCCTAGAAAATTGTTTATGCGTAATTACAGTGGGCTTTGAGCCTGAGTGTGTCCCATAATGGACAATCGCTAGAACACAGCCTAATTCCATCGCCTGCGGAATAACTAATCTAATTAAATCCTTCCTCGATAATATTTTTTTATTATTTTTACTAAAATTTTTAAACAGTCGGACATTATCGACATTCAAATTAACGATTTTTCAAGTACTTATACAATCATCTCCCAAAAAATACTTAAAAATACTTAAGGGAGCCGACGTAGCCGAATGGGTTGGTGCGTGACTACCATTCGCAATTCACAGAGAGAACGTAGGTTCGAATCACAAACTCGTAAAATAACTTTGGTCCAACAATATGTTTGCTTTCCAACAAATTGTGTCTATTTAGAATATTTGACCTCTTGTCGCTGAGTTGTTTCCTGTGTGGGACTCTATCTTATTCCCGTATTTGCTTTTTCTCGCTTCGTTTAGTTTAGGAGCTTGAAATCATATTTCTATTGCATTTTCAAAAGATAAAGTAAGGCTTTATGGTTTATTATGGCCGATATACAGCTGCCGCCGTAGCCGAATGGGTTGGTGCGTGACTACCATTTGGAATTCACAGAGAGAACGTAGGCACGAATCTCGATTAAACACCAAAATTAAGAACAACATTTTTCTTATAGCGGTCGCCCCTCGGCAGGCAATGGCACACCTCCGAGTGTATTTCTGCCATGAAAAAGCTCCTCATAAAAATATCTGCCGTTCGGAGTCGGCTTGAAACTGTAGGTCCCTCCATTTGTGGAACAACATCAAGACGCACACCACAAATAGGAGGAGGAGCTCCGCCAAACACCCAAAAAGGGTGTACCCGTCAATTATATAGGTATATATATATATTCAAGTTTGATGCCATCGCGTACAATGCAATAACCCTAAGATTTGTAAACGTTGCTAAGCTAAGAATAATTGCTGATTGGTTTTTGGTTTAAAAGTTGAATTTTCTGAAAAAAAATGGTGTTTGCTCACAACTCCTCAAAATTTGTATTAAATGAATAGAATGGAAGTGGAAAATAAGAGATCTGAAGCGTAGCCTCATAAATATCACAAACACACATACATACATACATATGTGTATTAAACAATTGTTAGGCTTTTATGCGCCCAAACATTCGTATGTAGATTAGGGGGAGACAATATTTCACGCTCACATACCCAAAGAGAGGGTGGAGGCAGATGTCAAAGGTGTATGCGTGCGAGTGTGGAAAATTTCGAGGGACACAACAACAGCATCAACACACAACATGGGAGTACTCATAAATTGTGTTTATGGGTTGAAAAGCGACACGAATATTAAAACTGACAACGAGTAGATACTAGGTGTGTAGTTAAGCCCAGCCATGTTGAGTTGCTGTTAGATATGACCTGAGAATAATATGCATTGTGGACAAAAGAACAACCTCTTTGTGTCATTATGTTACCTGTAAGTAAAAAGTCGTGACTGGCGGAATAAAATAAGTCCAAAAAGGAATTACTATAGCGTTTGACTATTGTTGAAATTTTTTATATATTTAAAGCTCCAAGCAGAGCTGTATGTATGTGTGTGACAAAAGGAAGGTTAGCAGCAGAATTTAAGTGAACTATTTTCTTTTACTCTTTTATTTCTTGATTCAAGAATGTCCGTTTGTGCATTAGGGTGTGTAGAAAATAATTATCGAAATTGGTGACTTATTCTAAGCTAGGCAGGCCAAATTATTAGCTTGTCGCCATTGATTCGAATCTACACCTATGACAATATGGAAATATGATAAAATTCGCGGAGTACCATATTTTACTATAGCCTTTCCCAGGCACGTTAAGTGTTTTTTCTTAAAAAATATCTTTAGGTTGTGTTAAAGAAATTAATTACTTGAAATTCGAAAAGGCCGTAAGTGAGCTCTGCAGAATTTCATCATAAAATTTGATGTTATCTTAGAGGTATTTGAATAATATTCCAATAAAATAAAATAAACGTCATTTTAGAAATATACCATACAAATCCATTTTTAGGTTTTACGTCAAGCTTTTCCTTACATTTATGTTATGCAGGCAGCTTCTGTTTTATACTGTCTCTGGATTGAGATCGGAATTTTTTATGAAAAGCTTATTCATGACATAAATACACTCGTATGTTAGACATTGCTTGTTCGCCCATGCTGTTGCTTTCTGAAAAACTAATATTCAAAATTAATATTTTGCTCTGACATATTTTATAATTTGGAATAATTTATAAGTAAAACTAAACTACTTCATGGATTATTATTATTATTAAATTTATATAATATAAGGAGGCAGCAACACTAGCAGCATGGGCCATCGGCTGTCTGATGTAAATGTACTTTAAATAAGGTCTAACGTTAAGTAATTATCATATTTAAATGCTTATAACTAAATAAAAGAAACAAAGGTAAATGTTAGATCCGTCTTAACAAGTCGTTGGCTTTTAGAAATTTGTAGACAGTCAGTATATTACTTGCAGATGGCTCTTTAAGAAAATCCAGTGCGGGAGAGGATCCAAAGAATTGTTGTCTGGAGGTGTGTAGATTTTGACAAGATTGTAGAATGCGATCTAAGGTTGCGGTTTCGTCACAAAAGGGGCAATCGGCTGGCAGCGTACGTTGGAGGAGGTGTGCATGTGTGAGAATAGTGTGGCCTAGACGTAGGCGCGAGTACGGTTTGAGAACTTTTAATGGAATGGCGGATTTAAGAAAGCGTAGTGGTGTTGGTAGTTTTTCCAGTTATCTAATAGATAAATGCGCCGTTGCTTTGCAATCTCTAGGAGGATGTCACTTTTAGAGTAGCATTTATGAAGTATTGATGGTAGATTAGAAACGCTTCTAGCTGCGGCATCAGCGTTTTCATGGCCGGTAATCCCCGAATGTCCTAGAACCCTCATTAGCTTAATTTTGTTTGGATAGCTTATGAGAATATTTCTAATTGTATTTATATGAGTTTGATAGTGTGTTGGACAACCGATGGCATTGATGCAAGATTGACTGTGTGCGCATATAATTATTTTGCCTTTAATTTGTTTGGTATAAATGGAGGCTTCCAATAATGCAACTGTTTCTGCTGTAAAAGCAGAGCATATTGGGTGCAAAAAACATGTTGCATGTTTGATCGTGTCCCCGTTTTCCTTTGTGACGGCAAAAGATATTGAGGTTTGGGTTTTTGATCCATCTGCAAATATAAAATTCCATCACTTCTTTTTCGGATGTTAACAGAGCTTTGTAAATCTCCTTCGCTGTATGTTCTTTTGAACGCTGCAGCGTGTTAATGGCAAATGGAATATTGCTTATCGTCCATGGAGGTTGCGTTTCAGCTGTGCGGTAGCGAATGGTACACGGCAGTTCAAGTCTTCTTTGCAAGCTCAAACATTTGGCTACAACCCACGTAATTTTAGGATGCCTTTTTCTTAAAGATGCGTTTCTGAAATCTTTAATAAGATTGACATTGTATGTGGAAAGTAGTTTTGGTAAAAGTTTATGAGTACTGTCTTCGATCCGATCTGCAATCTTTGGCAAACCTGTTTCCGCAAACAAGTTTCGAAGTGGTGTAGTTGGGAACGCTCTAATGCTCCTGCGTATCACAGAGTGATAAGGCGATGATATTTGGCTAATTTAGCGTTTATCTGCGTTTCGTATGTAGGAAGCCCGTAATCGATTTTTGATAGGATGCATGGATAAATCCACATTCTTTTAGGATCAACGTTTAAAAAAGTGGCTAAACCTTTAAAGCAGAAAGGGAAATTTTTAATTTTTCAATTCTATCAAATTTAACATTTGCGCATGTTTTTGTTTTCAGAAGCAAATGATTGAAGAAATAAATAAAAATAAAAAATGGAGGATGGCCAAAAGCCTAAGTCATATAAACCATCAAAAATTAACCTAAATGAAAATAAAAATAAAAGAAAGTCCTAACTTTAAGATCACCTGCTTTATATTCGTATACCATAAAATTTGGTATTTAAAATCAATTTTTTTTTTTAATTTATCTAAACAACAGAGTATTAAGCTGTTCAATGATGTGTTGAAAACATTTTTATCGGTTTTAAAAAATTGCATGAGAGTTACTCAAATATGATAATATGATATGAACACAAGAATATTCGAAAAATCTACTTTTACTGTTTCAAACATAATCAATGAAATTTATAGTTTCAGAGTTATAGATTGATAATTAGCTGGCTCGACTTTAGAAAATTATTTAAGCTCATAAACCAATCTAGAATAACCATTCACTAGAGAGAATTATTATTTGAAGCATATCTTATTCTTAAAATGTGGCTTATGCTGCAGTGGGTGCGGTGCGAAAAAAGTACCTACCTACGTTTTCACATTTTTTAGTTCTAATATATAGTACATATGAGTGGCTCAGTGCCATCCTTGCCTAAGCCTCAATTTAGTCATTTCCTAATAATTAGTGACAAAGTTAATAGGTAATTAAAAATTAAACAGCATTTTTAGGAAGGTTTGAAACATTTAATTAAACTGAAAATACATTCCTTGAATACTACAAATTAACTTAAGAAAATAAATATTTTATTGTCTCATCATGACTTTGGTACAAACATATAGGCACTTTTGGTGCTAACTAAGCAAATAGGACGTGATGGTTAGGCATCCTTGAAGTGATGAGAAAAATTGCTATTCGTCATTTTCTTCAATTTCTGATTCTTCATTTTGCTCAACAACCCCTGCATTAAGTGATTGGTAAAAGTCGTGATGCACTGGAGGCACAAATTTCAAAAGATGTATCAAATTCTTTTTCTTGTCTTTAGTTATAGCGCGTCCATTTGGAAACAGGGCCGGTAATTGAGATGGAAAATAAAGCGAAGGGCGACCCCTACCAGATTTTTTTGTCAGGTCTAGTGTACTGAAAAGTAGATAATTTTCAACATAATTGCACTTATAAAACATTTTCTTTGGCTCTCCTTTTCGCAACTGAATCCATTTAATTTTAAGCCATTCGACCTTCCCTTTTTTAGTTGAAACCTTCCTATGTGTAATAGATTCTTCCAAAGTTTTTGCACTAAAAAAGAAGTCTTTCGTCATCTGATGAACATTGAATTTAGGACATTTTTTCTTAGCGGAATTAATTACATTTAACCAATCATCGGGATGGAAAATATGGGGATGGTGCCTTTATTATTCTCCACGAGCTGCTCGCCATTCTCTCCCATGGAACATAACCTAACTTAAACACATAAAATATTTTGTAAGCCATGAACTTGGTTAAGAATAAATGAAACTATAATACCTGAGACCTCATCTGAAGGTAAGTAGTATTTGTCTTTATCACTATCGTCACCTGAAAAGTCGGATAAGGAAAACAGCATGTCGCTCGCGGCCGCCATGTTTTGATGGCTAGGCAGAAATGGCCCAAATAACTTTTGACATATTGAGATTGCCAAAACTGCCCATAGATTTCAGCCTTGTCTCGTTCAAAAATTAGGCATGTGCAACTTTAGCACGGATAGTTTGGAGTATTTCTAAGTAGTGTCGCATAATAACTCCAAATATGAAGTTTCGAGGGTTAGGCAAGGCTGGCACTCAGCCACTCATATGTCTATAGCTAAAATAAAGCATTTCAACTCAAGATACGCAACTTCTAACCCAAATGCGAAAAACTAAAAATAATATTTAAAAAAACTAAATCCTAAAATGATTAGAGACCAGCGATCGATATGGATGTATGTATCACGAATCGCAAATCACTTGGTTTTCAAATGCACAAGAGAGCGACTTTCTACGATAGCCATAGATGTTTTAATGCATTGACCGGCTATTGAAGAACGAGGCTGCTGTTGCTCGACGCACTGCACCTCCAGTACAAAGAGTTTAGCGCTCCTTCCCCACCCTGAATTGTATCTGTGGCCTTTGACTTTTTCATTAATAATTCACCTAATTCGAAGAACGAGATTAGCGAGAATATTGATTTTCTTAATTCCATTTTAAGAAAGGTTCATAGTCAATGCTTACGAATTCAATGAGCATCTATAACTAAATCGAAGTGTCAATTTGAAGACAAGGCGCAATTATGAATATTTGCTCTACGTTGCAAGTTTGCAGTTTTCTGATCCATCAGACGGTTGAAAGCTAACAAAGTCACATTTTATGCTCCTCGAGTACTACCAACTCCGTTGCACAAACACTTTTTCTTCACAACTAGAAGCTCAACCACCACATGAATTGAATAATGGAAACTAATCTATACATTTTTTTTTTACTAATACATATGCAAATGCTTACAACATACGGCTCTTTTTCCTGCATTCAAGAAAGGTATATAAAAGAGTGAAAAATATAATAAAATAGCGCAGTGTGTCTAAATGCAGATGACGGATAAATATCGTGATGACCCAAAAACAGAACAGCGAAAATGCTTCGCTTGCAGTTCCATACCGCGTTGCAAGGGGTCGAACAATTCCCGAATATTTCTATCAACTGTTACCATCATATGATCGGTCGGCCCTTCAATTGGATTTCACCCCCACTATGTGGCATTTAATAATTAATTCATACGTTTGCCTGGTGAAAAAGTTTCTAAAGTGATGATGCATCTCTACTATATGAATTGAAAGAAGTCTCAAAAGCCTCAATTTGAATGGACCATAAACCATTTAATAAGAAATTTGTTTTTAAAAATGTATTATATTCATCGTCTGTTGTTTGTTTTTTATTTGCAATGTACCTTGATTTTTGATCTGTTCGGCGACAAGATTCCTTCAGATGATATTTTAATGAACATTAGGGTGGCACATTAGTTTGCATTTTCGTTATGGTGTAGCTACACGAAACGTCGATGTGAGCGAAAACAGGGCTGTTAGTAGCAGTCGCCATCGGGAAGTAGTAAAAAATTGCCTTCCTATTTGGTGGAAAAAAACATAAAAAATTAGAAAAGATGTTCGCCCTAAATTGTTCAATGTTGGGTGAGATATCAAAGTATTAGAAGCATTAGCTTGACGCTTTATGATCTATTAAAAGATATCTGTCAAATTCTAACTAAAAATATATAATTTTATCTCAGTAAGTAAATAAGTGTTCAGTGCATTGCGCATGCAGCTCTAAACGTACTTGCAAACTCACGTATACCTACGAATTTCGTGATGTTCATACAGATGTGACGAGAAACACTACCCACTGGCTCAGCAATTACTCCTTTCTTCTGCATGATGCCTTTTCAGACTGTCCAAGTGAAGTCCGTCGGTTCAGTGTGCTTGCTGCGAAAGGCTAAAATTTATGACATGTCACATAATTGCACGCATTGCTGCAGAGAAACAGCGCAGTTACACAATTTTTCGGTTTGCCCCTTTCTTCTGTTACAACCGGCAAATATGGAAAAGTAATAAAACTTGTAGCAGCAAAAGCAAAAATTAAAATACCGACAAGAAAACAAACATTGTCCCTGCATGCTGTCCATCGTTCTTATTTCCGTAGCTGTTTTCACCGCTGCTTTCCTCGTCTTCCCATCTTCCCGTATTCTCTGGCCAGCTGTCCACTCCTTTCTTTTACTAGCCACGCGGTGGGGCGCGTTTTGCTCTTTTCTCTTTTTTGCTTTTTCAACTATTTACTTCATGTTATTTTTTACCCATTTCCCAGTTTTTCCGCTCCGCATCAAATGTTCTTTTAATGCACTTCTGTTCCACTACATTTGTGTACCCATACATATATGTAACTACTACCTATGCAGGTTTATGTAGGTATAGTATATAAGTTTGTTCATGCTCCGCACATTTTGCGGCCATACCCTTCACTTCGGCTAGTCGTTTGTACGCCACGTGAAGCGTTGAAAACCAATTAAGGACACATTTGGAGTGCATGTTGATTGCTCGCTGAATGGTGAAAGGATTTTTCTCAGCACTTCTACCTAGTTGTGGGCAAGAATGTTTTTTTAGCTTGTATTTCCGTAACGAGTTTAATGAAATATATGCACATAACTAAAATAACTTTTAGTACACTTCTTTAATATCGTTTCAATGAATTTCAGATTTGTGGCATATTGTGTATAGGTATTGTAATTATTTCTAAGCTTCCTTAAAACATCCATGAGTTGTGCCAAAGAAGTATGAATGTGCCCTACTGTAAAAGGTGAGATGCAGCTAAATTTCGGGAACTTTCAGTAGCTTTTAAAGCCATTAATAGTCGCTAAGACAAACTGTAAAAAAATTTTAGAGAAAAGTTTAGGACCATGCACATTAATCAACCAGTTTTTTGTGCGGAAAATAGTTAAATTCTTGTTAATTGTCAAATCAGAATGCAACAAAACTTTAAATAAGGAAAATAAAATTAAATAATATTCACAAAAAAATTAATGGAGGGAATAATAATATATAATTTCATAATAATAATTACACTTTTCAAAGATTGAAAATCAAATAAATGAATAAACATGTGCATATGTAGATAATAAGGGCACAGTAGTTTGCAATGGACGTATGGAGATTTGTCTTAACATATAAAGAGGTTTGTTTAAAAAATAAGGTGAATTTTCAAATTTCGCGGGCCACGTACATTCGACT
The DNA here is from genome assembly GCF_028408465.1 of Anastrepha ludens. NCBI lineage: Eukaryota > Metazoa > Arthropoda > Insecta > Diptera > Tephritidae > Anastrepha > Anastrepha ludens. Next base: position 77,987,891 of record NC_071498.1, read on the forward strand.
TTCGATTATTATTTTTTTTATGTTGCTAAATTTCTGCTTTCAAAAAAATGGATCCAAGAAGTTGCATCAAATTGTGTGTAAAAATGGAACTCAATGCTCAAAAACACTTAAAAAGTTGACAGTGGCATTCGGTGAGAGCACTCTGAGTAAAAAACATATTTTCACAGAAGGTCGAGAAGTCGCTGCGGATGTCGCCATATCCGTTGGCTAATGCAAGCACGTTTTATTTGCAGATGAAAGCAAGTTTAACATATTTAGGTTAGATGAACAATCATATGTTCATATGTGTGGAGAAGACCTAATGAAGAGTTGCTGGAAAAAAACTTACGTCCTACAGTTAAAGTTAAATATGAAGGTGGGTCGGTAGTGGTATGGAATTGTATACCCGCTGCTGGTTCTGGACATTTGTGCCTCATTAACGGTAATATGGATCACAAACAATACCTAACAATTATGAAAGATTAGTTGGTCCAAAATGCTGAAAAGTTAGGAATTAAGGAAAATTTCCAGTACTATCAAGACATCGATCCCAAGCATAAAGCACTTGATGTCCATCTATGTACAACTGCCCTAAAGTACTTGAAACACCTCCACAATCTTTAGACATCAATGCAATTGAACATCTGTAGGCTCATTTGGAAAATCAACTGACAAAACATGTTATTAGGAACAAGAAAGATCTAGAAGATGACATTAAAGAAGAGTGGGAGAAAATAGATACCTTAGCATGCAAGATGCTGGTCGAATCCAGGCCAAGATGAATGCTGTGAGAAAAAATAAAGGCGTGCGACTAAATATTAATTATATTGTTTTTTCTATACTAATATTATAAAGAGGAAAACTTTGTTTGTTTGTTTGTTTGTAACGAATAGGCTCAAAAACTACTGGACCGATTTTAAAAATTCTTTCACCATTCGAAAACTACATTATCCAGGAGTAACATGGATTACATTTTATTTTGGAAAAAAATAGGGTTCCGTAAGATATTTGGATTTTTCGGACACAAACTGAAAAAAATCTTATATATGAAATAAAGTCAACTTTTTGTGTGTGTTCGCTAACCGGCCGTGTCTGCACCGAATTAAACCAAACTTACACACATTGTTAAGAAGGTGTTGAAGATGGTTTCCGTATAGTTTGGATACCTATTGGTGGATAGGGCTCGAGATATAGGTCAAAACGTGGACCCGGGTAACCTTCGGATGTGTATGTATAATATGGGTATCAAATGGAAGCTGTTGGTGAATGCTTTAGTTCAGAGTATTTTTCATGCCGCTCCGTGACTGGGGTCTCGAGATATAGGTCAAAACGTGGACCCGGGTAACCTTTGGTTGTGTATGTACAATATGGGTATCAAATGAAAGCTGTTGATAAGTGCTTTAATGCGGGGTAATTTTCATACCTATTGATGACTAGGGTCTCGAAATATATGCCAAAACGTGGACCCGCCGTGTCTTTGCACCGAATTAAACCAAACTTACACACATTGTTAAGGAGGTATTGAAGATGGTTTCCGTATAGTTTGGATACCTATTGGTAGATAGGGTCTCGAGATATAGGTCAAAACGTTGACCCGGGTAACCTTCGGATGTGTATGTACAATATGGGTATCAAATGGAAGCTGTTGAAGAGTGCTTTAATACGGGGTAATTTTCATACCTATTGATGACTAGGGTCTCGAAATATATGCCAAAACGTGGACCCGCCGTGTCTTTGCACCGAATTAAACCAAACTTATGCACATTGTTAAGTAAGTATTGAAAATGGCTTTCGTAAAGTTTGGTTGTAATTCGGAGCAGTGTCAACGGGTACAGCGTTCTTTTGAGCCAGCCATAATGTCGTTTACCTTTGTAACGCTTGGGGCGGAACTGAACTGTCAAATTGACAGTGTGAGTTACAATGTGTCAATATTTCTTTGTGATTTGGATGCCATAAGGAAAAAACGTAAGTGCAACATGTAAAAATTGGTTGTGAATTTTTTTGGAGTGGATTTTGGAACAGTGAATAATTTCTTACGAAATTTGAGAATTTAATGTGAAATCCGAATGAAATTATGTGTTCGTGGAAAAAACAATTTTTTTCGTTTTTTTTTTTTTGAAAAATATAAATGGATAATGGTTAAAAAAGCTCCAATGCTTAATAAAACATATAAATTGAAACGAAAAATTCATGGCTGATCAGGAAAAAAGACGATTGTTTATTCATTTGCGTTGATTTGAAATTTAAAAACAATCTTCTTTTTTCCTGATTTTCAATTTATATTTTATATTTACTCAAAAACAAATAGAAAAACAAAAAATATTGTTTATGCCAAAGCGCTTGAATAAAGAATAAAGAAATAAATAATATGAAAACCATATATTTTCTGTTCTAAACCATATCTATTCTATTTTAGTGTGCCCAGCGAAGGGGGCCGGGTTTGCTAGTCTTAAATATTATTTGCCCAACTCTACTTAATATAAATGCCGGAGTTCTTTTTTGTCACGTATTTTGCTACGTTTTTATGTTTGTATTTTCTATGTACGAATGAGTTGAAGTTTGTTTATGTTTTAGTAGTTTTGAAAAATACTCTTGAAGAACGTAAACAAATGTGACACATAAACGCATTCGACTTGCATTTTAATATATATTTTCGTATTTAAAACCATATCACTTGGGTATCCGAGATCTTTATTGAGCCAATGTAAAGGGCTTTCGAATAAGAGGTGTTATTTTGATTTTCAAAGAAAAATGATATTTTTTTTATAAATGATCTGATGTTTATTTCACTATAAAGAGGAAGGTATGCCGTTAATAGTGGGAAAAAACATTAGGCAAATGACCACCGGCCGCCGTAGCCGAATGGGTTGGAGCATGACTACCATTCGGAATTCACTCACGTAGGTTCGAATCTCGGTGGCACCAAAATTAAGAATAACATTTTTCTAATAGCGGACGCCCCTCGGCAGGCAATGGCAAACCTCCGAGGGTATTTCTGTCATGAAAAAGCTCCTCATAAAAACATTTGCCATTCGGAGTCGGCTTGAAACTGTGGGTCCCTCTATTTGTGGAACAACATCAAGACGCACACCACAAATAGGAGGAGGAGCTCGTCCAAACACCCAAAAAGGGTGTAAGCGCCAATTATATACATATTAATTACAATATCAATAAAGTCCCGGTATTGGGGGCTGGTAAATGGGACAAAAAGTGGACGTGTATCTGGTCAAAGTTCGCACCTGCAGGTTTTTATAGAAATTCAACTTATGGATTATTGTGATATTTACCTTTTACCAATAAATAAATTTGTGAATAAATAGGCCCTTTTTCTTTCTCTTGTGGGAAAGAGCCAAAAATACTCATAATAGAGGGAGAGAATGAGTTGAAATGTATTCGAAAAATATTTGCCATAAAACTCCGTTGTAAGTACCTTAACACACAAAAGCTCGAAATTTAACTTAAACATCGGAAATAAGTAAAAATGGAAAAGGCATTTATATGGATAAATATTGACTATATAAATGACCACCACGCCCACGGTTACAGGACAATATCCTTTTCATGAAATTTTCCCTAACCAAATTGCGAAGTGGCTGTCCTATGTGCTCGATAGCCTCACGAATTTCATCTTTGAGGTTTGAATGTGACCCTGAGCTGTTGGCGTAGATCTTCATAAACATTGTCCAGATCAATATACCATCCAATTCCGGCCATAAAAAACCGTTAGCACAATCCATTCATTCATAACACCTGTTATTGGAAAATCCTTTATTTTACCAGAAAAGAAAATAAAATTCAGTGAAATAGGAAAATACTAAAATTTATTGAGGAAGATGGGCTCCAAGAAATAATCTATGGATACAGACGTGGCCGCAATTAATACTCCAGGTCGCAGTGCTGAATCCCCTCATCATAATAATAATAATTGAAACAAAATTGAATGTATATATAGAATCTCGGTTTCTTCCGCATAAATTTCGTTTAAATATCACTGGAATGTTTAAAGTATATCTTCATGACTATTGAAAATCTCTTCTGTATGTTAATTGGTATTCAAATTAGTACAATTAAAATTATTAATATAAGGGGGAGAATGTATATTTAAGATTTTATTAGTGTAGATGTGACGAATTGGGGTTTCAACCTAATTTTTTAAAATACCAAATTGAATCAAATTTATAGTGGTCCGAGTGAATTTTAATAAATTATTCAATCATATATATAGAACCTACAAAAACTAAAAACAAATCGGGTTTATTTTTTTATACTTGTAACTCTGACGTAGCAAAATCGGTTTCCATAAAGCAAATAATCGTTAACAACAATACACGAAATATAAGAAAAAAAAAAGTATTATTACGATTTGCTTTTAAGAAATAACTTAATGGCGACATTTATCCACAAATATTATGTTTTTCTTACCACTTTTATTAATTTTTTAAATTCATTTTATGCAAATATATAAATATATTGTAATATAAACAAAAAACACACCAACAAATATTTCAACAAGCGAATGTGGAATATTCAAAAAGTGTAATAAATTTGTTTGTGACTTTGATGTCGTTAAACCGGCTAATAAGAAATTTAAATGGTATTTATGCAAATTTGATGAGCCATGAAAGCATTAAGAAACAATTCTTCAACGATGGTTTTTTAATATTATTTGCATTTAAAATTTTGCATTTTTATTTATCTTTGAACAGGCCAACCTGTAATAAGCGGCACATTTCAATGCAAAGCATACCTATTTGTATAAGAAACACAAGCGAAGGGTGCAAAAATTCAAAAATTCAAATATTTTTTGCAAAACCATATTTGAGAATTCTTATGAAAAGGCGATTCTGAGCTTTTCATGTGTTTCGAAGTGGCATGCGATATATGCAGATAATCGTAAGATTTAGAATTTAATTTATTTGAGCCTAAGGCTGGATATGTTCAAAGGAAACTGAACTTTACACACGGAGTGCATGGACATTAGGACGGGTAAATTAAAAAAAAAAAAATATCGCCTAAAGTTGTCTGACCATTTTATTTCATCATAAACAATTTAGCATATATTTTATGAAAAAATATAAAAAGGCTCTATTTTGAAGTGTGTTTCAAAAAATGTTCTTCGCTTTGTTTTACAAATAATTACTGAACATATTCTATATCTAAAATATAGGGAACTCATAGTTTTCCTATGCCGATTTGTCATAAAAATGCGCAAACTTTCGAAAGTTCTGCCCATTCCAAAACAAAAATTCCAAATTCAGGCGTAAACATTCAAATCGCCGATATACGTTTATTTTTCTTACCTCACTGCCAGAATCCATTGTCAGATCCTTGTATTTTTTATGTTGACGATTCGAAATGCAGTTAAAATGCATTACATTTAACTTGACGCCATAGTTGAATTAATGTGAAGAACTACAGGTTGTAACTGCTGCTAAGCTCTCTAGAGGAGGATTTGTGCAAAATAAATATCAGAAGTGAGTTTCCTGCACCCAAGAGCAACATATCTACGTATGCACACACATTAAAAAAAAAAAAATCATTGTAATAAAACAAAAAGTTATTAGGGTTTAGTAACTAAAATTCAAAATAGCAAGGCTCGAAATCCATTTTACCATAGAGCCATAGAGCTATGGCTTCCGGAACTTTTTTGTACAGAATTTCCAGTAGAATACTTCTGTAGTCGAAACAAAGTAGAGAAAACATTGGACTCGCCCTAATGTATGGAAGTTTACGCAACATACAATATGAAATAGGAATTCATTTTCTAACTTTCAGATACATATGTGTTTTTATATATATTATTTTATTTATATGAAAATTTAGGATTTAATATTTTACATTTTCAATCTCTTTCAGATCGCCTGTTATATGGGAAGTGATCTTAGCTGCTATCCAATATCAATAGTTTGCTTGTCATGATTATAAGCGACTATCGGCCGCTCAAGTAAGAAATAGTATTGCACTTTTTAAATAGATTTTCAGAAACACCTAATATTTTGTATCTGTATCTGTATCATCACTTCTTAACGAAGCAGGGCAATTTTCCATTATTACCCACATTTTTATTTATATAAATGTATATTGTAAAATTAACTGGTTAATTAGCGAAATAGAAAAATATAATGCTATTTCTCTCCATTGTTGTAACAGTCCAAAATAACTGACATCAATTTCTGTGGTACGCTGTAGGAATGACAATAGTAAATGCTGATGTTTGATAGAAAATTAAAATTTTTCAAGTCTTTCATTAATACTTTATAAGTTGTAATTTTGCATTTATGCTCTAGCCCATGTGTCATCTGTCAAAATATATAGGTTATTTGCACGATGGAGAGAATAATGAGATGGCGCCTATCGTGGTCCCGTTACTTTGCTCTCAGCGAATTTGACAACTAGTTACGTGATTTTAGCTCCAGTATGGCCAGATTACCATTTTCGTAACTTGATTTAGCTTTTTTTTGTTATTTAGTCTCGGAGTTTTAGTTCTTTCTTCATGACATTTTTTTAGCTGTTCTAATTAAAATGTAATGTTTATAATTTTGTAAAATATACAGTTTTTTTAAATTAGTTAAATAATTCACTCAGTTTTATTTAGCTTTACTTTTTTTAACATCTGGTGGCATTGCCCGCGATTGCAGGTGTTGTTGGTGTTCTTCTACTTTCGGCAGTCAAACCTCTCTCTCGATTCTGCAGAGTTGCCTAGCTTTGGATATAAAAACGCACTAAAATGCCCATTCAAAAAAAATAAAACACTAAATTTTTATTGAATCACTTAAAGAACTTTGTATGCGTGACAAATTGTCTTTAAAATGTGCGTTTTTTTAAATAAATGTGTTATGCTTTTGTACAATTTAATGTATGAGTTTTTTTTGTTAAGCGAGACTCTTTTGTTAAGGGAACGACTTTTTTCCTAAATTTGAGGTTATTTAACTAGATAAGGTACTCTTTTTGTAAAAATGTCAATATGGTTTCTTTAGTATTTTCTGGCATTTTGTTGCTTATTTTTACTATAATCACATCAAGAGGTGTGCCCTATATTCCACTAAGGATCGATGACCGGAAAAAACGATTACACCTCTATGGTTTTAATTCGCATTCAATAAATTCAAAGGTTTTTTAAAATGTGTAAAAAGGTTTTCAATCTTAAGAAGAGTTGAGAGAAGAAGATTTAATATTCTTGGAGCTAAAAATTAAAGTTGCACTTTCAAATTATCAAATTTTATAAGAGTAAAAAAATTTTCATTAGCACTAAAATCTTCTTAGAGTGACCTTTTTTAACATTTTTTTGTTTAATATAGTTTGTTTTTTAGCTTAAAGTTTCGGTAGCTTTAAATTAAAAAAAAGAAACAAACACGAAACTTAAAAATTTTTGCATTTTGGGTATAAAAAGCATTAAATTTATTGCGAAGAGCAAATGGTTGGCAACACTGCACAACTCGCCAAACGTGACATCACGCACTCTTGAAGGGCGCAATCTTCTTTCTATCATTCTTGGTTTATTTGTATGATTTGTGAACGAAATCCGAAACGAAATTAGTGAATCCGCAGAATATTTCGTAAACATATTTATTATAAGTTATCCAAGTTATAAATCATATTTTATCCGCATTTCCTATAAAACACCCAAACCAGTTATACCGAGAATAATATGATAGAATTGAGAATTGCGCCTTTTCAAGTGCCGTGACGACACTACAGGAAATAAATAAACAAACTGAAGTGGAAGAGTAAAGGAAATTGAGTGGAAAGCCAATAATGTAGAATAAATCGTGTGCACAAATATCTACGCGTGCATACATTTGACAGTGTGTTTTTTGTTTATTTTCTGTACAGACGTCAAAAATAAAATAACGGTGCTCGGAAGGCGCCATCTTTAACATTCTTTACATCGTTTGTTATATGAACTCAAGTAGGATATTTTGTGTTGTTGCTTTTCACTTAATTCGATAAATAAGCTGGGATTCCTTCACACGTCGAATGCAATAGTATACCGCTTCTGTAAGCACTTGGTTTTCACAAATCACTTGAATCATTATTTTCAATAACACTATCCATCATCATCATCCTCGTAGCATCCCAGTTCGGGGTGAACCATTGCTTCCGTTACAATTCGCCTCCACGTCACTCGATCATTAGCTCTTCATTTGATATCAGATTTGCTCATAGCTCTCCATCGTTTTCTCGGCCGGCTGCTTCTTCTGTCGCCTTGCGGATTTGTTTCGACGATCTTTTTTAAAGCGGAAAGCTCTTTAGAAAATCATTTGATATCAGATATGCTCATAGCTCTCCATCGTTTTCTCGGCCGGCTGCTTCTTCTGTCGTCTTGTGGATTTGTTTCGACGATCTTTTTTAAAGCGGAAAGCTCTTTAGAAAATTACGTGCTGATCTCAAACAACTTAGAAACAAACAAAAAATCTTGATGACTTGTGTGATTGTACATAAAAGGTGGAGCATATATTTACACCCTACGACAAATTGGTAGCACATCCACACAGGCCCGACGAGAGATGGGGGGATCGGGTACTTTTTTCCCCGGGCCCGGAGTTTTCAGAGGGGTCCGGACTCGACAGTAATTCGAATTATATGAATTAGACATAATTTGAAGGGGCCTGTATCTCAAGTTTCCCCCGGGGCCCGAATACTCTCTCCACGGCCCTGCATCCACATTTTCACCAATTTTACTTTTTTTGAATATTCGCAATTTTTGTATGTATTTGTACCATATAAGTCCATTCGTTTCTTAATTTTATGGAAAAGACCTCCAAGAACTTTTCATTCCAATTCCTCGATTTTTAATTAGAGTTTCTAGAGAGGCAGTTTTATGGCTTGCAAATAAAGCTTAAATTGTAAGTTTAATAAAAACTTAAAACTCCCCTTGATTTCTAATAATCTTTTTTCTTATAATTTTCCCCAAATAACGAATGTACGTTTTGTTTTGTATGGAGAAATTTTTTGATTGATTTTTTTTAATATACCAAATCGTAAAACTGGGATGAAAAAATTACCGAATTTTTCCAATTTCTGCATAAAATTTAGAAATTAGGTTTGTATGGCTTTTGTTAGACCTTGAGCTATACTATTATACAATAGTAATGAATAGTCAAAAGCAAAGAGGAGTTAAATTTTTAAAAATAGGTATGCGCCAATATTTCGCGGCGAGGTGCATCTAGTCTGACAGCTAGACGCTCTTTATTTATTTAAAAGGCTGTTGTCGTAATATTTTTTGTTGCTTTTTTCCATTTGTTATTGTTGCTGATGGCGACATACAATAAAATTTTCCGTCAAATTCGAAAACTCAGTCTGTGTCTCGGGCATTTTTTCTACTTAATTTGTTATTTTGTGATATTATTTGATACATGCACACTTTTCTCATTTAAACAAAGCAATATCTAAATATAAATACAACTATATATATATTCATATGTCTATTGATTTTTCTTAAAACATAAATACAATTCTCATTTGAGTCGACAAAACTTTGATTTCCAATAAAATTTTTATTTGAATTTCCATACACATGGACGAGTGTACACGAGCATATTTGAATTGAATACGCTGGGCATTGGATTTTTACGCCATTATTATCTCATCCACATTCGACATCCCACTAACGCGAACACAAATTTGTATGTATGTATGTAATAGAGTATTTGTTTTTTGTCTGGTCCGTCCATCGTAGCCAGTTCCCGGGCCTGGTCTGCCATGCGCGTAAACATATGAATATGATTTAGGTGCGGCAATAAATTCACTTAAGCCTTTGGAATGCCCATGTATACGCTTATAGACGCTTACATAAATACATGGGTATTTTAACTGTAAAGAGAAGACATTTACACTTCTGGATTTCTGGTCTTTCTGGTCTTTTTGTTCCGAATAAACACTTGACAACGTGCTAAGGCTGAGTCGAGGCGAATGAGTTTTTTTGGTATGTGCAGATAAAGTAATCATAAATTTGTTGGCAAGTTCAGCCATTAAATACTTTTTCCACAGCAAGATTTGCCTCCAAAATTTTTAACATACTTTAGTGCTTATATTTTAAAGACAAAGGCTAGCAATGTATAAATTAATGAGTGAATGTGGTCTCATATATAAGTAGAAAGTATGTTGTATATAGCGTTGCATTCAGCTTTTTATAAGACGATTAATTAAGATATTTGTCGATCTGCAAGATTTAAAAAAACGTTTCCAAAGTTTTGTGAAAAAATTTTGTCCAAACTCTAATCATACCGTTTGTAATCAGAATTATGGGCATATCAAAAAATTTCATTATTGATATACATATCTGATTCTCTACATCTATTACTCGCGCATACCTTTTATACAATTATCTATTATAAAACCTTTATTTCGTCTAAACTGCATACTTATTATTTATTACAACTTTAAACTGAATGGACCCATGCTATTAAATCAGATTACATAATACCTAGATAGGAATGTATATATATATATATATGTATATATACATATGTTGGCTTCTTCAATTCAATTAGATACCAAAATATATAGTATATAAATGCCAGGAGAAGGTCGATGCTGCGCGAGATAGTAGATTGCCGACATCACATGGGACGACGCAAAAACAAAAGTCCAGAAACGTGTTCGTTGAAAGAGTCTTGTCGAGGTCCTATGCTCCCGAGCATATCTGCATATAATTGGCGCTAACATCCGTATAGGATATTTGCCCGAGATCCTCCTATTTGTGGGGTGCATCTTGATGCTGTTCCACAGATTCACAATATTTAGCGATATAAAATTTGTAAATCATTTAAAATGTCTTTTTTAAGTGGAATACAATTTTTTTTTATTTATATGAAGAAAACTTAAGTCATTATATTTACAAAGGACATGCTCATACTAAGCCTACTGCAAGACGAACAGAGCGTCTTTACTCATCTCAACTAATTCAGCAAGCAAGACTGCATGCTTCGACGTAACTGGGATTAGCCGTTACAACATTGATATTGGTGTAGGCAAAACTTTTGTCCAAACGGAGACCCTCACAGTTTTGTGTCCGTACGGTAGAGTTGTGGCCGGTATAAGAAATACCCTCCCCAAAAAACAAAATACCCTCCCACAGGGACTTATTGACAAGTTTTGACAACTAATTTGTTTCTTATTTAATTGTAATAATTTTTTATTAGAAATACAGTTCATTCTGCTACAAAAATCACATAAATCCTAATCCTAGTTGAATATTTATATATATATACAATATATAATTGGCGCATACACCCTTTTTGGGTTTCCGGTTTCAAGCTTACTCCGAACGGCATATATTTTTATGAGGAGCTTTTTCATGGCAGAAATACTCTCGGAGGTGTGCCATTGCCTGCCGAGGGGCGACCGCTATTAAAAAAATGTTTTCCTTAAATTTGGTATTTCACCGAGATTCGAACCGACGTTCTCTCTGTGAATTCCGAATGGTAGTCCTAGTTGAATTTCTTAGTTATAATTAAGATTTACTACAAACAAACCATAGAGGTTTCCATTTTAAAAATATTTAGAATTTACGTCGAATTAGAAAATGAAAATTAGAAAATTTTAGATGATAGCTGGAACAAATATTTATGAGCGACCTAATAAGGAAATTAGGAATTATAAGGAAATCGAAAATATTGATAAACTTGTTTTTTTTTTTAAGTTAAGAAAATTTAAATCAGATACGAACGGTATTCGTAATCTAATATTTAGCTTTCGAAATAAAACTTTTTCCTAGCGGACCATTTGAAAGGTTTTAATGTGCTTAAATCAAAAATAGTTTGCTTCGTAGCATATTTCTTTTTTGCTAATATGCTATTTCTTACAAAAGTATTTCAGCTTTGCCCATAACGTTATCTTAATATTTCGTCATTTCCGCCGTTTCCTAAAATACCATAACAAATCATTGATTTTACGAGTCACGAACGCTTGACTTTTCATATTTTTCCTTCCTTGCTGCCTCTACAAATAAGTTTACTCACGCTCCCCTCTCTTATCAATTATTTTACTGGAGAATTTCTATTTCTACTTGCACATAAATGTTTATATACTTACATATGTACATAAAGTTTTCATATAAAGGTATTCCGAAAAACAATGGAAAAACTAAAGGTCGAGAATAGGCCAGAAGTGGAGAGTATATACGCACATACTCACATACAAATGCACACAATTCTCGTCTGTCCCAAATTCCGAACAGACCATTTGGTGCCGCCATTTGTCATTGCTCTGATAGCTGACCGCCAAAGGGAGCTGGAGGGTTAGAAAAGTTGCAAAAAGTTAGAAAAAGGATGTTAAAGCCAAGCGAAAGCTGTTGCAAAGCACATTTTTATTTAAGTGATTTCAACTAAGTAAGCCGCCACAAGCCGAAGTGGTGGTTTGGGATTTCGGTTTGTCAACTTTTGTTTATGATCACAGAAAGAAAACTCTATTTGTGCGGGTATAAGAGCAACTATACAATTTTCTGCTAAATCAGTAGAATTTTAAAAATATTTTTGGGCAAGTAGGTTTATATACATATTTATGTACGACTATTGCAATGAAACTCCTGCCGAATCAATTCATGAAACACTTACTTCTTTGTGAATGTTTTGTTTTTTAACTAAAGGAATGGCGCATAGCTGACAGCCTATCAAGTTGTATTCATCGTCAAAAGTCGTATATTATGGAAATGACACTAACATTTCGAATAGTCGAGAGAGAGGTGGGATCCCATTAGGCCCAAGCGTTTTAAGAGGGGCCAAACTTTGTGAACCATAACCCGCTTATAATTTTACAGTTACATTTGGAAAGAAAACATATGACAACTGGGTTTGTGAATCAATTCTCTTACTCTTGGCAAGACGTGAAAATGCTTTACAATATTGCAGACACACTTATACTGATTATGTCTGCCTCTATAGGCTAAAGAAACCTCACGTACAAAACTTTTATTTGATCACGTGCTTCTAATTTAAAAAAATTTGCTTTTAATAAGGGAGTTTTCAGTCCTGTTCCCAAATTGTCTCTTAATAGTCCGCATAAAAGTCACTAAGACTATTAATACGATTTCGAAATCAAATTGTGCGCATTTTGCATAAATTTACTAACTTTACTTTCAAATGTTAAATTTTATTTGATAGATTTGAAAAACCTAAAATTTTTATATTATTAAATACTCACAGATGCAGTTGGTCGAAAATAATTTAAATTCCAATTAAAGCACCTAATTCCATCTACTGCAAATATTGCGTTATGCATTTCTTTTCTTTAATTTATGCGAACATATACATACGTATTACATTCATATGTAATACGCACTCATATGATACTTACGCGTGAACTGTGTTAGAAGGTGAAGGATATGAAACTGTGGGTGTCATGTACACTTGTGAAGCCTCCTGCCGAAAGAGTTTCTGTGAACCCATGAATATATTTACATATGTGTGAATGTATACAAGTTTCAAATGAAAGGATATACATATACATACATACGAACATAGCCATATGCCCATATGTAGTACGTATACCGACTTGACTTATTTCAAATGTAACCTCTTTTCAGTCTGCCATCCATTTTGCTGAAGCTCGGAAAATTTACATAAAGCAAAATGTAGGTAAAAAGCGGATACCGTCTGGTCGACTAACAGACTGACCAGTCGAATAACTGGGCGTGCACCAGCAGAACTCGAAAGTGAAATGGAATGTGCCCAGTTCACCAAAAACTCATTTGCATATTTTGAAGGCCCAGTGACCAACTGATCATCATCAGCCCATCTGGTAAGGCTGACCCACTTCAAATAAGGGGATGTTTGTTAGAATATTGGCGTGATGTCGAGGATGTACTTGTATGTATATATGTAAATTGTGTGTTTTACGGCAAATTTTTCCATTTTCCATGTCCAGCATTATTTTTTTAAGTCTTTTGTACTTGTAATTAGAGGGCCCAGCGACTAACAATTTTTCAATTAGAAGTTTATTTCGTATTCATAATTTTAATTAGCAGAAATACTCATTTCGGTATGCTTGTAAATCGACTTAATTACATATAATTGTATAACTAATAAGTTTACACATACACATGTACACTGAATTTTAATATGACGAGTAGTAAATATACGAATTCGTAAGTGAGTAATTGAAATTTGTCTTTAATGCTCTCTTAATTATGTTAAATATATTTGAAACTCAATAGAATATGTTACCAGTTATTAGTTTATTTCAGTTCAATAGTTCGATTTTAAAACAAACCAGCTGTGGATGGCCTCAAAACCAATTTTCTTTTCATTTTCAAAAAAAATTCTCATATCTTGATAATATACACTTTTGAACAACATTTTTAAGAAGTTCTTCTACTACTACTATAGAACTGCTACTCTTCTTAAAATTCTTTTTAAGCTACCTTACGGGAAGGAAATTATTTGTTAAAATAGCATTGTCTAAATCTACATTATTAATTAATGCTTGGTCTGGAATACCCCAAGGGACTCACTGTGGGCCAATTCTTTTCCTAATATTCATAAAGGACTTACCTAAAATATTTCAATATGTAAAATGCTTAATGTTTGCAGATGATGTTAAGTTATTTTTACAAATCAGCTGTATTGAAGATTGTTTCAATCTTCAAACGGATCTCAAACATCTTCAAGATTGGTGTTCCATGAAACACCTACACTTGAATACCGACAAATGCTGCGTGGTTTCATACAGGAAGAAACCTAATCCATTCATCTATAATTACCTTTTGAACAATATTATACTTAGTATGAAAGAGAAAATCAAAGACTTGGGCATAATCTTCGATTCAGGACTTACGTTCTCGAAACATATTGATTATATTATCTCTAAAGTTTTTTCTATGATTGGATTTTTACGTCGTAATACGGAAAACTTTTCAGATCCCTTGACTCTGAAAGCACTCTACATCTCCTTAATTCGAAGCAGACTAGATTATTGTTCTCTAATATGGAACCCATTCTACCATTGTCATATATGTAAATAAGATTGAAAGAGTCCAAAAAGTCTTTACCAAATATGCGTTGTGTAAGCTGCGCTGGCCTAAAGGGCTCCCTAGTTATATAGGCAGACGCAAGTTGATTGGACTGCAAAGCCTTAAGGACAGACGAATCTACTTTTCGATTCTCTTCGTGTATAATCTTTTGAATATAAATTGCTATGAGTTACAGAGTTTAATTACATATGGGCATTTTCACGGTAACGGACGCGACATTTGTACGCTTTTAAGTGCGTCCAAAACAATGAAGACAAAGTAAAAGTTTATATATATTTTAAATGTGTTAAATGGCTGACGGAGTGCTAGATTTTAATATAATAAGATCTCTTACAAATAAGTACGTAGTTATAAGCAATTATAAAGTGATACGGGCGCGAGAAAAAATAGAAGTTTTTTTGAGGCGCATTCAGAAATATACAAAATTCAGCAGGATGTTTATATATATACAATATATATGTTAATAAATGCGAACAGATGACTGTTATTCGTAGGTTTATGAAATATGATAATTTTCTCTTCGGTTTTTTTAATTGAGTATAGAAGAAATACGGACGCGACATAGCGGACGCGACAAAATTTTCCATGAGCTAGGAAATAGAATTTTTTTCATTATAACACTTCAATTTTATTGAAAATAAAAACTCAAGTAATATTACAATAAAAACGACTTAAAAAATTAAGAAGAAAGTTACTAGTTTTTATGATGGTCTATTTTAATTATTTTCTTTAATGAATAGGCCGTCCGAGCAACTTCAATACATTTACTGTCGAAATATGAAAACCAATGCATACTTTTAACTCCTTTGATATATGGAACGTTTTGCCATAACTCTGACAGTTGATTAGAAAAACTATCAATTTGTGTTCCAGAGATATACAAAATTTTAACTCCATCAATGTTGTTCTTAGCACATTCATAGAAGCATAAGGCATCACCGAGAATGATATTTCTTGCTTTAACGATTTGCCAGACTTTTCGTTTAACTACGGCACCTATTCCGTGTACAGCACCTTTGCCATGTGAAGTGGTGAAAAAATTCCACTCTAAGATTCCGCAATGAAATTCAGCTGCAAGTCTTGGAATACTAGAAAGAATAAATTTATTTTTGAATTGGGAAGTGCTTCCATCAGAGAAAATATAAATGCTGGTAACTCCTTTGTATTGGTTTTGTAAGATATTTATAACTTTGGAAATAAAGCAGTAAATGTCGAATTTACTGTGAGTCAATCTATCACTGATAACAGCATAGGACTTGGTTTCACCAAGAACCTAAGCTACGCACGTAAACACTGTTACTTGGTTATAATTAACCCTCTAGTGCCCAAATTTTATTTTTGAATGAAAAAAATTGCTTTGGGTGGGGATTATGGTAAAATTATAGGTTCTTTATCAAGAAAGTGAAATTTTGTTCCTTGATCCGATTATATAGGGATAAAACCTTACCCCGCCAGCAGGCGGCTTTGGGAAAGAACGCCAAAAAAAATCTAAATGAAAAACTTGCAAATTCAGTGTATTACGTACTTTTATTGAACAAAACAGAAAGTTTTTAACAGAAATCAATACAAAAAAACAGTCAGTCTTATTTCAAATAGTTTTAGGAAAATGTCTACAAAAGAAAGGCATGCTTTTGGGCATAAATAGGCAGTTGGTGCAAATTATTTATGGTGAAAATTGTGAAAGCAGTCCTTTTGCTGGGAAAAACAAAGATTCAGATTCCATTTTCGGCACACGATTTGAGTTTCGGAGGTGCAGCCAGGATATTTGCACCTTTTCTTACCGGTGCGTGATAAAAACTTTGCTTTTCTTCAAGTAAATTTTACTTGAGGAGTTTGTCATGGACGACCTGGAGCTCTTGGTATTGAAGAATATTGTTGTTTGCATAGTACGATCTCTGCCCGGAAGTTCGGCAGCTGGTACTGCCTAGCATGCGTGTCAGTCTTGTTAATTCTTCTGAACAAAACATAAGCGTTTAACATGGCCATATCAAGCAGGTGATTAAAAAGTCGGTTTGTGTACTTATTGCTCTTTACCGGAATCTTATATCGCCCAATTAGTCCATCCATGAGGTCGACGCCCCCCATATATGACTATTATATTCACGGACTACATTGGGGGAATCGACATCAACAAATTTTTTTTCTGAGCGGACGAACCGCGACATCTTGTTTATAACATTTGTTTCATTCTGGAAGGGCTTTTCGCCTGCGTAACTCGATGCGAGTCACACTATTTTATTGTCCTTCCAAACTGATAAAGAAATGTCAACTCCTAAAGCAGATCCACAAAATTCAGTTGAATATCCATGGGGTTGTTTCCTGAGATCAAGATCTGTCGGAAGTTTGCAATTCGGAATTCGATTTGAACGAATAGTTCCCAGCGAATGTATTCCGCGTGATTTTAGATAAACCAGAAGTGGCAGTGACGTGTAACAGTTGTCGAAATATGTTATATGGTTTTTAAAACCTGGAATATTACGGGAAAATCGGACCACCACATTCGCTGATGCCCCAAGATCTGGTGTATCAGTCAGAACAGCATTGTCTCCTGCGCCGCAATATATTTCGAAGTTATAACAAAATCCGAAGGAGTCACACAAAACGAAGAGTTTTATACCCCATTTATGTGGTTTATCTGGCAGATATTGTCGAAGGAAAGTCCTCATCTTCGGTGCGCACATTTGTTCATCGTCACATAAACGTTGAGTCATCGGAATGGACTGAAACCTGTTATTGAAATGATCAACGAGACATAAATTGACACACACTTCTGATTCCAGCATAGAATCTGACAAATTTACCGCCCTGTTAATTACCTCGTCAATTCCAGTGTCGATAGGTAATTCTGCATCGTCCACATTTTCGTCTAAAAGATCTTCGAAATCTTCTTCCACGTCTGTATCATCGTCGATTTCTAGTAAATCCAAAAATGTTGCAATATCTTCATCATTGAGGGATGATAATTTAGACTTTTGTCGTTGATCCATTTCTAAAAAACCAAAACTTTAAGCTTAGCCCCCCTCTAAAAATATCAAAATTTCAAACTTACCGCATAGTATTATTTATTCCGAGTTATCCCAGGACCGCCTCTAGGTCTTCAAAGGTTTATAAAATACAGGAAACACTTTTTTTTTGTTATTATTTTTAACTTTCGTATTTTGAATACAACCAGCAACACTATGATAATTTTTATTATAAGCTAAATACACTTCTAAAATTTTTATTTAATTTTTAAAATACACCACTTTTGCAGAATAATTAATTTGACCGCTTTTCACTTTTTTCCGACTTCAAATGACTATAACAACTGATTAAAAAACAAGACGCTACTGCAAATGCACCAACAATAATTTTGGGACTTTCCGGAATTAGAAAGAGTTTAAAAAGTAACGAAATGGTATTTTAAAAGGGAATAAGCGTAAAATAAACTTAGGCCGTCTCCAGGCGGTCTTGGGTACTAGAGGGTTAAAGTGGGCATCTTGAATTTTGTTTTGGCATGTCAAGCGATAATTTTCAGCAAAATCAACTTGAATAACAATTTCATTAGCTGCTAAATTTTTCTTTTTAATATAATTTCAATTTTAATCTTGTGCAATCTCTACGACTTTATTTAAAATTTAAGGTTCGCGGTAACGGACGCGACGAATTTCAAACACCAATAAATTTTATTAATCGTTTTTGTCGAGAGTCAATGGCTACTTTTCTTAAGTGAAATAAGTTATTTGCTTAAAGTCTGAAAGCAATTTATACTTCAACACTTTTTGCACTAATGAGAACAATAAATGCTATTTTTCGGTAACGGACGCGACATACGAATATAAGCAGAATTAATAAAAAAAAAACTACCGTTATTCGATCTCCACTAAGTCTCCCTGCTTGTTAAACATTATGTTACTATCAGTAGAAGATTTTTAAATTATAAAAACATCATAGTATTGCTTTGAATAAGGGAATACTACAAGGAAAAAAGTTGGTATATTTGGTCAAAAGAGTTCGATTTTTGTAAATTTTGTATATTCGTTGTATATTTCGGCTCAAAATTAAAAGAAAAGAAAAATTCTTTTATATTTATAAAGTAAACACATTTGAGATTTATTATTCATCAACAAAAAGTTTTCAGGAACAGTTTGAGTTTTGCACTCGTGGTTGACCTTTTTGTGAAAATGCCCATATCAAACAAAGCACCATGATTTAAGGCAGGTTCGTTTATTTGTGGATCAACGGTATAGAACTAACTATGCCCTCAATGAACCAATGGTGAGATGCATTCGATTCTGCAACAATTATCCTAGCCTCGACTTTAGACTAAGTTTATATAATTTTAGGCAACAATTATTTATAATCTTTAACTAATAATTAAAAATTGTCTAATATAGTCTGTAAGAATTATTTGTAGACTGAATAAACGAAAAAATGTATTATTATATTATATTATTTTGAGCACTTGACAATTTCAGCAATCAGGCTGTAAAAGTTGTTCAGAAAAAATTTCATAGACACATTACATACTTAGTTTTGTTTAAAAGAATTTAAACTTTCAAAAGATGATTTTAAATACTTGTACTTAAGTCTGAGATACTATTAAACGATAGAGAATATATTCAGCTATTGAAAAAAAATAGTTCTTTACTTTCCCTCTACGAAATGGAGTATACGCAAAGGATACTATAAAAAAATATTACATTTTTGTTCAGGAGAACAATAAATTGGATATATCTAGACTCTTTCGTCTTACATCTACTCGTACGTCTATCAATATCATAGAATATAAGTATTTAAAATTATTCTTTGAGAACTTAGTTATATGGAACATGTATCCCCTAAGAATTTCAGACCAATCAGTCTCTCCTCGTTCCTGCTAAAAACCCCTGGAGAGGCTGATAGATCTGCAATTAAGGAGTGAAATTCCTCGGGGGCGTTTATCGTACGCTCAACATGCTTACTGTAAAGGCAGATCGGTAGAGTCTGCTTTGCATACAATTGTTAAGGACATCGAGGTGTCCCTCCACCAGAAGGTATTCACTGTAGGTGCCTTCCTCGACATTGAGGGGGCTTTTAATAATGCCCTCCCGGAGGCAATCACCAGGTCGCTAGGTAAACTAGGAGTCGGAACCGAACTCATAAGGCTTATCCACACGATGCTTAGCGATAGAACGGTCGTGGCAGAATGGGGTGACACCTCTCTCCGCCGGCAAGTGAACAGAGGCACTCCGCAAGGCGGTGTTCTCTCGCCACTACTCTGGATTGCCGTACTTAACGGTCTCCTGGAGGAGCTGGAGGGGAGGGGCTGTAAGGTGATTGCCTACACGGATGACGTGGCACTTATTGTCAGAGGCAAGTTTCTAGATACTCTGATGGAACTGATGCAGGGTTATCTGAATCTAGTTATAAATTGGACCGCAAATTGCGGCCTATCGATAAATCCTCTGAAGACGGAGCTCGTCTTATTTACGAGGAAATACAAAATACCAAGAGTGTTTCTCCCCTCAATAGCGGGCGCTCCGTTGGTGCTCTCTGTCAAGGTGAAGTACCTAGGACTCATCCTTGACAGAGGTCTTACGTGGAAGCCAAACATTGAGGAGGGAATCAGGAAGGCAACAGTCGGCTTGTATGGTTGCAGGGGCGCTATCGGCAAAAGATGGGGCTTCTCGCCTAAAGTCACTTTTTGGCTTTATAACACGATTATAAAACCAATCTTGCTATACGGAGTTCTTGTCTGGTGGAACTCGCTAAAAAGGATGGTATCAGTTAAGAAGCTGGAGAGGATACAAAGGCCTGCCCTCATTGGAATCAGGGGGGCACTCCGTACTACTCTTACTCTAGCGCTTAACGCTATGCTGAATGTGGCGCCCGTGGACATTGTAGGGAAAACTACCGCTGCACGCGCCGCAATCAGATTAAGGTGTTCGGGCCATAGGCTAGACTTAAGTTACGGACACCCTAGCATTCTTAAAAACTTTGAGTTCCACGCTAGGTCCGAGCGGACCTTTTTCTACTCACATACCCTCAAGGGATGAGTGGGCAGGGTGCAACATTTGGCGGCAAGGCATGGCAAACATGTTCACGGATGGCTCGAAATTGGACGGAAGGGTTGGTGGGGGAGTTTTCTATAAGGAGCCTCCCATCAAACTTAAATTTAGGCTCCCGGACCACTGTAGTGTTTTCCAAGCGGAGGTATCCGCAATTAAGAAAGCGGTGGACTGGTTACTTAATTCGGTAATTACCGTTAAGGAAGTAAATATTTACTCCGATAGCCAGTCGGCAATTAGAGCTTTAGGCTCGCTGTTTGTGCGTTCGAGATTGGCCGGGGAATGTCTGGCTTCTCTCTCGATTGCATCCGAATACTTCGTCATCAGGCTCATTTGGGTTCCCGGGCACAGCGGCATAGAGGGAAACTGCTGGGCGGATGAGCTGGCTAGATAGGGAACTTTGGAGACGGTTTCGTCGCGAAATGAGAGAATTGGGGTTCCCCTGAGAACCTGTGGTCTGCTCCTGGAATGATGGGCCTCGAGTCATCTCAGCGAGCGCTGGGCTAGTGCGCAAACGTGCAAGGTCGCGAGATCCTTCTGGCCACGGGTAGATTGGGGACGCTCAAGGCAACTCCTAAGGCTAACAAAGTCCCAGCTCTCGAATTTGGTGGGTATCATTACCGGAGATTGTCCGTTAGGTGTTCATGCAGTGAGACTTGGGATTGCCTGAAGTCCGTTCTGCAGAAACTGTCTGGAGGACGAGGTGGAATCATCTCAACACCTTCTTCTCAGCTGCCCTGCTCTCGTCTGGCAAAGACTTAGACATCTGGGCTCTCACTTTTTCGCTACGCCTGCGGATATAGCCGGTGTAAATATCATAAATTTGGTGAAGTTCGTCAGTAGCTTGTTGCGGCTAGCTACGAACGCAAATCAGCCACCGTCGGCGTCGTCCTAAAATGAATGGTCATCATCGTCTCTAATCCCAAGACTCCTTCTTCCTTCCCTTTTCCTTTCTCCTCTCCCATGTATGGCACCACAACGGACCAATTTTTAATATTTGTCCAAGTGAGCCCTTAGCTAGGGCAGCCATTTAACCTAAACTAACCTAGTTCTATGGAAATTTTAAGTCCTTCAAAAGTTAAATTGCTGAGTAAATGAAAAACTGTGCATTGTGCTATTTTTCAATCCCTTGATATTTTGTGTATAAACAAGAAGATTATTTCTTGATAAAGTGCCAATATGAAAAATTAAACATTTTATTTTAATTTTATTGTTATTGCTAGACAAAGAGGAAAATTACTTAAGTAGGTTGCGGAATGCAAGGGATCCATTTCCGGTGAGTGATGATATTGCGCCTATGCGAAGCTTTCGTTTAATGCAACGATCGTATTTTCATTTCTTGGAGATGGAATCTTGCATTTAATTGAAAATATACAGAGCATAAGAATTATGACTTTAGTCAAAAATAAATAAGATGTATTTCTAACTGAATTGGGGCCAAACTGCGAACGTGAGACAAAAAAATGCTGTGACGAGTGATATTGCAATCAAGAAGGGAGTTTTCCAAGGATGTATTTTATCTCCAATGCTGTTCATTACTCGGAATATATCCTTGAAGAAGCTTTCGCATCAGTTAACTGGGGAATAAAAGTCAACTAATCAGACTTGCAACATCTGAAAAGTATCTAATACGGCCTAAGTATTAACCCCCATGAAACCAAATTTATGGTTGTTTCAAAAAACTCTTAACAAATCATCACCAGAAACATTTATGTACCTATATATGACAATCCAATCCAAATAGTATCGTGTTTTAAGTACCTAGGAAGTTGGCTTAGAGATGCGAATATAAATGAATAAAATATATATGTTGTAGGATCGAAGCAACGGGGGAAGCCTTAGAAAAGTAATTTCCAATAGAAAATTGAATATAAAACTACGCCTTCGCTACGTTAAACGTAAAGGCATGGATAGTAAACTTTACGATTATGAACAAATTAGAGGCGTTTGAGATGTGGTGCTGTCGGCGGATGATGAAAACTTCGCCGACAGACAAAGTCAGTTACAAATAAGTCTTAACCAAAGTTATTGCAACTTATTGTGCATGGCAAAATCGAAGGCAAACGAGTGATTGGAAAAAAGCAAATGTCTTGGCTACGTAAAATCAAAGAGTGAACAGGATTAAGAACTATGGGACAGTTGGTTGAAGCAGCCCCACGCAGGGACAATTATCATAATATAATATTAAATATTTTATAGTTCCGTTAAAAATAAAAAAAGTGAAATGCGCGCTTACAATGTGTGTAAAGAATTTGCAATAAAGAAGAAGACGAATTATGATATGTTTAGATACTTGCGCTGCGCACTAAGGCCGGCGGGCCAATTAGATGTCCTAAATTCAGTAGTTTTCGCGAAGCGTTGTAGGATGAGAAAAAAAACAATTAGCCAAATGAAGTTTTGGGGATAGTTTAATATATATTTGAACTAAAAAAAAAAATTTGTACAATCTCCAACAATATATTGTAAGCCGAGTTATCAATAGATTCCCAGAGCGCCTTGCCACTGAAGTATCCAACTTCTGTACAAGATACAACTTGCAATTTTCATCTGAAAACAAAATAAAACAAAGATTATTAATTTTGATGTAATTTTCTTCGATGTGAACTAAGAAAATTGGGAGAAACACGTAAAATTCGAATTTTTGGGGAAGGTAGAAAAAAAAGTGGTTTTTCAAGGAAAAAAAACTCTTCAACTGGTTAAAAAAGTCGCGTAAAAAAAGTGTTTGGATGTTTTTTTAGTTCACATAGAAGAGAAAACAATACGGAAGATAACGCATTTTGAATGAAATAGATAGCTCGTTTAGTTTTTTTGCAATCGTGTACATAAATTAGGTAAAATCGTGAAAATGAAAAGCCGAGAAAACGCGCTTCAAACTACAACAATAAGCGCACGGTTGCTCGACGCCGCACTACGCTCGGCTCTGTAGCTCTGCAAATACTTGGAATTAAACTCTGAAAATTTGTGTCTCATGTTCTTGAATATCTAAGCTATTGATTTCAGGAAAAAAAAAATCGATAAAGCTTTCAGATTTATCAAAAATTGCGCAGAAAAATAAAAGGGTTGTTGAATGATAAAAACCTTTATTTATTGCCCATATCTCATGAACGTTGGGATAATGCACTGTTTTCAAGTGTCTCGCTGATCCCTGCTAACGAAAGAGCTCTACTCACTAAAGGATCGTCGTCAGGTATTACATCGTGGGGGCCGCTATCTTTCCAGGTGTTTAAGTCGTTTTAAAATACAATCTATTGTGTCGCTAGTTGACGTCCATTCGGTGGCACCATTCAAGATGTAGCCGAAATCTGCTTCCGCTTAAAATTTCTCTCAAACCGCTGCTATCAATATATCCCTTTGGAGGTTGAAGCGCAAGAACTCAATGAAAACATGAAAGGTGTCTTCTGCCAAGTCATTTCCCCAATGATCACAATAGGGATCAGTTGCGTGGTTGGACTTGCACAAATGTGCCACAATAGAGGGTTCATAATTAATTTATTAAGGAACGACTTTTTCTGACATAATTAATCTTGATTTTGAAAATAAAAGAACTCCTTGTGGGCATATATACACATGTACATTATGGCGGGTTAATATTTCTTTGATATCGAAGAATTGGATTCCACATTTAGAGCCGCCCAAACTTTGAAAGAAGTTATATTCAATTAGTTAATAAGAAAATAGTGAGGCCGTTATGAAGGTAGAAAGTAGAGAAAATACACTTTATATTGGAAGTAAAATTGAAAATAAACCAAAAAAATTGTAAATACGATGTCCATTGTAAAAAAAATATGAACAAAATTTTAAAATTTTAATCTTGAAATATTGTGAAATTTCGTATATTTGATTTTTTTTTGGTTTGAGGATTTAGTTTTTGCGTACAAAAACAAATTACATGCGGTTACCCTCCCAGTTCGAATATTAAAATATTGTATGTAAAATATAAAAAAATACATTATAAATACATCTTGCCTTTTCTTAAATAAAATTGGGTATCTAAAATAAATTATTCGAAGCACATGTTTGTATTAAAATAACCAATAAATTATTTTCATAATACTTCGATAATAAATAATATTAACTTCTTATGAATTAGAGATAACTTCTTCTAAAAATTGGGTCCCAAAAATTAACCATAGAGTTTTGCTCTAATGAACTTTTTTTCTTGTAATCGTATGTAGAGCTGCCAGGAATGATATTGAAAAAGAAATTGACCCGCCCTAATGTTATATGAATATTTGTCCACACAAGATTTTTTAAATTTCAAAATCGAAATGAATTATGTGTCGTATTGTAACTCGAATGTGTTCACATCTATACGCATACGGAAATATATAACATATACATATGTATAGATGTATG
Organism: Anastrepha ludens; assembly: GCF_028408465.1. Taxonomy (NCBI): domain Eukaryota; kingdom Metazoa; phylum Arthropoda; class Insecta; order Diptera; family Tephritidae; genus Anastrepha; species Anastrepha ludens. Next base: position 78,013,226 of record NC_071498.1, read on the forward strand.
ATATATACATACATATGTATATCTTACAGGCACACGATGTATGTGGATGCACATAATTAAACAATTTATAGGTTGCTCGTAATTCAGCGTAGTCGCATTCAGACTAATTTCAGATGACCCATCACAAACACTTCCGAATAATCCATGGATATGTGAAACACACACGCAGCTCAGATGCGCCTATATGCATCGTTATGAGAAATAAGTATATACGTATGCATGAAACCTGCATATGTCACATTATGTCATTAATAATAATTCATAGCGAGCGAGCAATACAACTTCAGAAAAATTTTTTTATTTCATATCTATTTTAAATTAAAGTATAATTATGAATATGATTTGATATAAATATTTAACGCATGGCTGAGGTGTTGTTTGCTAAATGGCTAATCCACTCGAAAATCTACAATTTTCCAAACAGTTACTTATCATCATTGATATCTAACTTGGAATATTCCTTTTTTTAATTTGAGTCTTATTAATTTAAAAATTTATTAGAACAAAAATATTGTGAACTGAACTTTTATCGTAGAACAAAGATGATAAGTAGACAAAAATTAAAGGATGTACCTTCATGAATATTCATAGAACAACTGGAAGGAATACCAAAAAAGTATGATTGCATACTGGACAAAAATGATATATGTATTGGGTAGTCGAAAAAGTCTTTTCGTATTTTGTCAATAGATATCGTTGGAGTCATCTATCTCCAGTGCTACCAATCACATTGTGTCATATGATATGGTGTTAGAAAGGTGACATTTTAAGCTTCATTTAACCAAAGTTATAGCTGTTCAAAAATGAGTGAAAATAATGAAGAGATTCGCTATATTTTGAAATTTTTGTATAAAAAAGGGAAGAATGCCACGCAAGCCACCAATGAAATTTGTGAATTTTACGGAGACGATGATGTATCAGTTCGTGTAGCACAACAATGGTTCGCTCGCTTCCGTTCAGAAAATTTCGATGTGAAAGATGCACCTCGCTCCGGTCGACCTATCGTTGAAAAAGTCGATGAAATTATGGAAAAGATTGACCAGGACCGTCACATAAGCTGCCATGACATCGCCAAGGCACTAAACATTCATCATCAAACGGTTTTGAACCATATAAAAATCGCTGGTTACAAAAAGAAACTCGATGTTTGGGTACCACATGAATTGTTTGTGAAAAATTTAATGGACCGAATTAACATCTGCGATTCTTTGCTGAAACGAAATGAAATCGAACCATTTTTGAAGCGAATGGTAACAGGAGACGAAAATTGGATCAAATACGACAATAATGTGTGAAAAAGATCATGGTGCAAGGGTGGTGAAGCTCAACAAATGGTCGCAAAGCCAGGATTGACGCCTCGAAAGGTTTTACTGTGTGTTTGGTGGGATTGGAAAGGAATCATCCACTATGAGCTGCTCCAGCCTGCTCGAACGATTGATTCTACACTTTACTGCCAACAACTGATGAGATTGAAGCAAGCAATCGAAAAAAAAACGGCCAGAACTGATCGGGAGAAAGGGCGTCGTCTTCTATCAGGACAAGGCTAGGCGACACACATCTTTGATGACTCGGCAAAAGCCTGTGAAAATTACTTGTCGCAGTTTTTCGCCGAGAAACCACAACATTTTTGCACTGATGGAATAATGTCTCTAGAAGAAAAATGGCAAAAGGTGGTCGACCAAAATGGTGCATATTTGGTTTAATAAAGTTCATTATAAATATACAAAAAATGAGTTAAAGTTTGATTAGAAATACGAAAAGACTTTTTCGACTACCCAATATAAGTATATAGATAGTATAAGTAATATTAATAGTGCAATACCCCGTAGGAGTTAACGAAAGTATGAGTACAGGACATCATCTTTGGAGATGCTCTCACTTAAGTGGCTGTGAATTGAAGCTGGATAAGATTTACAGATATGAATAGCATTGCAGATAATGATAAGTGATAATTGTATTTAGGTGCAGATCATACAAGCGAGCCGGCGAGACGTCTTACTCATCATAAATAGAAACAGAAAAATACAAGTACAGTTCTCTCTTCAAAGTATTCAGATATTTCATATCCCAGATTTTCTTAGGTTTTTCCTTAATTTCTCCGCACCGTCTTGATTCACCCAAATATATAAGTAGAACATAACCTTCGAATATTAGATATTTTACTTGGTGTTTGATGTTTAGCCAAGTTAAGAGAGTAACTATTTATCTTGAGATTGTCATAGAGGACACATACACTTTTTATCCCCTGGCGAAATCCCTTATTTTTGCTTCGCTGACAAATTATTGCACATATTTCCACATTTACAATAATTAAAACTATCAAGATATCTGAGTGAGCTGTGAGGCCAAAAAATACATTTGTATTTGACATCCTTCGGCGACAGTTGGTATTCATATAAAAACCTGAGGATTAAAATAACAAAAGTAGTACATGTTGGTGTAGTAAAATGTGCTAGCAGGAAAATAATCTTTATGCAAAATTACACCCCAGAAGTTGCATAACAACTTGAAATCAATAGAAGTCTGCGCCGGAAATTTAAAACCTTACGTGATTGTTGCTGATGGGATGAATTGTTATTTTATTGGTACTCCTTCAGCACTTATCGGAATTTAGTCTGTAAACCTTCTTATGATGTTGCAAAGTGTATTTTGGTTATAAAATTTAGTGCTAATGATGAACAGGGAAGCAGCTTGCCTTTTCTAAAACTAATTATACTTTTTATATTCTCGACACCCATATCTTTCATTTTATCCCAACGAGCTCTTCTATTTCAAACCTATGTGAACCAAAGTCATTTCCCAAAAATATAAACGTTTTAGATAAGTTGTTAGTTTATTTAAAGGAAATCATAATTAACTGGCAGAAAACTAATTGAGTGAACTTTCTTTCGATTAGCATTTGTTTCCATAATATTTAAACGATTTCTCAAAACAAGCCCTAGTTTACAATTTTATGAATGTCGTACTTGCGTCTTGCATAAGCATAAAATGACCTTTTAAATAGGTTTTATGGCACATGCTATTCCCGTTCCTGAGAGTCACTCTTAAAACTCGAAACACAAACACTCGAAAAATCGATTTCCTCACAAATAGTTTCACATTTAACTAACAAAAACTTGTTGAGTTTGCTCCAATCCGGCTTTCGGCTCAGTCACAGTTATTCTACATGCGTGAAGACATCCGCCACGCTTATGATAACATTCTTTTTATAGTCATACTCTAAAACGGTGTTAAAGCTTGACATACCTTGTCGAAATTGAAACAATATTTTGCCAACAGCATGTGCGCCACTCTTTCTTGCCGCAACAAAATGACTAACGGTGTATCACAAGGCTCGATCCTGGATCCTTTGTATGTATATATATATATATATATATTATATAATAAATATATCCTCAGTTGAGTGTTTGACCGAGCTTTGTGTCACAAATAAAGGGACCTACAGTTATATAACGCTTCCAAACGGCAGATGGTTTTTTATGAGTGGCTTTTTCATGGCAGTAATACACTGCACACGGCCGCTGTGGCCGAATGGGTTGGTGCATGACTACCATTCGGAATTCACAGAGAGAACGTAGGTTCAAATCTCGGTGAAACACCAAAATTAAAGAAAAACATTTTTCTAATAGCGGTCGTCCCTCGGCAGGCAATGGCAAACCTTCGAGAGTATTTCTGCCATGAAAAAGCTCCACGTAAAATTATCATGCACCTTGCGTCGGCCGCATTTACTCTTCAGGATATTTGTAAACGACATTGTCTACTGCTTCCAACATGCTCATATTCACCTCTCTGTCAATTAAACATGGAGTTACTACTCGCACCCAATTTGACTTTGGGGCGAAAGACCTTTGTTTAAGTTAAATGAAGATCTTAAGGGATTAGAAATCTGGGCCAAATGGAATTGGCTTTTCTTAAAAGCTTCTTGACATTCAGATTCGTTAAATTGAATATGAACTTTGTACAGATTATACTAACCATTGCATATAAAATATTTATATCGTTTTAAGAAAAGTTTCGCACAGCTGTTATTGCCGACCAAATTATACACAAGTGAAGCAGCGCAGTCAGTTAACATATATTGTTTTGAAATAGCATATGAGAATTTTGATTGCGAATCGAAGGATTTATTAAATAATTAAACTTATTAAATAATTAACTAATTAAAAAAAGTTCAATACAAAATATGCAAAATACAAAATTCTTAGATTTCTCAGTTTAAAGGAAATAATATGCCAAACTATTGAAACCTATCTTTTTGTTTAGTTAGACGTAAGTTTGTAATTTAATTATGTATATAATTTCATTATTCCTTGGTTTTGGTACTCAGTTTGAGAGCATGTTTGCTTGACTTCTCGAAATAAATAAATAAATCTTTATCGTAAATTTAAATTTGTTCCATCGTCTCGCACTTGAAATATTGTTATCTCAAAATAACAGTAAATAAATGATTAAGTTCAATTTAATGTTTCGAAACAACAGCAGCAGATCTACTAAAAAATAACCTTCGACTTTCAGTTCTCTGTTGCCTGCCTCAAATCATTTTGAATTAGCCTTATTTTGTAAAAAAAAATAATTCTATAGCGTAGCATTTTCAGTATTATGTTTTGACTAAAAAATAACTTAATTTACTACATATATTTGAGTGAAAATTGTAGAATCAGACTTCATGCCACATATGTTCAATATTTTCTGTAAAATGCAGATATAACATTACTTATATATTATTATTGCTAATACATATTATTACAAGTAATATTTTTAATCGTTGCATTCATAACCTTAACTCGTACGTTTTTTTCTATTTTTTTAAATATTAATTCGTTTATATATTAACGTAGCTTTTAAAATTTTATTATACTTTAAAAATTTGCTCAAATGTCACGATTTTTTTCCATGCATGTCCCACATTCCTTAAAATTTTAAGTTTTATGTTCAAAACTATGTTCAAATGTTGTTATTTACAAATAAAAGAAAGAATACAATACCTAATGAATATAAAAAAATCGCCAATTTAGTACCAGAAAGATATTTTTGCGCCACTCTGTGTATTCATTCGCACTACTTCTGTAGTTAGCAGCTAGCGATGGTAGAGCCGGTGTTTACCAGTACTTTGGTGTCCTCTTAAATAGGAGTGCACTCGACGGATGTTGTACAAAAGCACTTGCCACTTGAGATATGTATGTATATGCTTACAAACTCCTCGTAAAAGTTGCGTAGAGTGTAGAGTGGTCAGTGGAAAATACGGTGTGAAATTCTGAAATGAGAACCGATATAAATTCAATTAAATGAAGTTGATTGTGAGAATAAGAAACGAATAATAATTATTTGAGGATGATAAATATTAGAAACTAAATATAATAATAAAGAACTAAGTAATAATAAAAAAGAACAGAGATAAAAAGAAGGGGAGAAGGATACAATAATATTGTAAATATATCACCTCTGAATGGCAGATTTGCATTTCCGATCGATTTCTACTTGAATAATTATTAACTGGATTTATGACTGACTGCGTGCGTGCGTATGGTGTTAAAAAATTTCAAATTTCAGGCAAAGTGTTGCTGACGTGACAACCCACTACAGCATTCATCACACCCAATATATTTTATTTTCTGGCAGCTCATCTAAAATTTCGTCCACTCCATCATCATTATGTTCCGTTAATAGAATAAATTCTTATTTACTGAAGTACGTAGCTTTCTCAGCTGCTTCATCCATTAATTCGTCTCTTAACCCTGAGCGGGCTATCTTTGTCGATTCGATAAGCATTATTTACATTTTACATATTTCGAAAAGAAATAGACCGAAGAGCGAATTGCTATAAAATATATAAAAAGAGTTTTGAAAATAAGTAGCCTCTGTGTTTTCTTTATTGCTAAGGTTTATTATTATTAAAAGTGCAAACTTTTTATGCTACACTTTTCATACAAAAAATCAAAAGTTTTGTAAAATATGGCTGAATATCTTTGCCTTAATATTTTGTTTTCGAAAAAAATTTCTTATCTTATATATTACTAGCTTTAACCCGCGGCCCCGCTCGCGTAGGATTAGTTTTGAGGGATTTAGGATTGTATATAAAAGAATTACAAACAATAATTTCATAGAAAATAATTTTTATTAATAACCATAATATTACAATACCCGGCATCCGTTGATATGCCTCGTTGGATAAAATCAAAACAACCAATCAGAAAAATATCAAGCAAAATTATTTTTATTAATTTTCTATCTCACACCGTTTTTGAACTTTTCATTTGGGTCATAGTTGAACAGCTTATGCGGATTATGAAGTCGAGAGTTTGCTATAAATAGTGGGAAATAGGAAAAACTAAGATTTTTTAGATTAAATTGGGAAATGTGGGAAGGGAGTTGCATCATAAAAACATGCCTATAACCTTCATTGGGTGAAAATATGAATGTATAAAAATTTTTACGTCATTTGGTGTTGTCGTTTCGTAGTGATGCGCGGACAACGTACAGAGATTCACCTTTATAGTATAGATATTTCATCAGCTGGGAGTTGTTTAGTTACCAAAAGGCTTTACAAAGTTAGCCAAAGTAGTCATATGCACGTATTATTTTTTCTATTGCTTACATTTATAAATAAGTACCTATTAAATTCTTAAGGTTTTGATTAGGGAAAGTATAAAACAAAGTCAAACCTCAAATTTCGATGACAGTGCAGTGTTAAGAGATAATGAGTCCACTACATGGTCCACTATAATTGTTGAATGAACTGATCGTAAGGTCCCATTTGACTCATATTAATAACAAATAATGAAAATATATCTATAAAACAAAATTATTCACAGGAATCTATTGTAGTTATAATAATTTTATATTTTGTGAATTGAAATTGAAATAAACTTGAAATGCCAGAGTTATCAGAAATTTGTTTCAGCAATTTCGACGGCGCTATACTAAAAGGTATCCAGAAATTATATAAATAGAGTAACCGTTGTTTGATAAAAAACTGATACTTACCCTTACACCCCTACAAATAGAGGGACTTACAGTTTTATAAGCCGACTGCGAACGGCAGACATTCTTTTATGAGGAGCTTTTTTCATGGCAGAAACAAACTCGAAGGTTTGCCATTGCCTGACGAGGGGTAACCGGCTATGGCGGCCGCCAACGCTCCCAGATAGGAATGCCAATATTAACGAAAAGTTTCCGGGATTTCAGGATAGTTTTTAAAATAGTTCCGCGATCAGCTTGGAACATAATTTCTTTAATATGAGTAAAAATTCAGTAACCATGAAATAAGACCATTTAATATAAGCTGATTTCAAAAATTACTAAATTTTTTGGTTCACCCTTCTGTTCCGGTTACATTAGTTAAGGTATGAGTACCTACATCCATTTAAATCTTCTTCGATTCTATTAATACGCTTAACGGTAGCAGACCTTATGGAGAGCGAGTAGCGAAAATATTGTAAAATACTTACATCAAATCTTTAATGTTTTATTTTCTCGAGCATTAAGTGTAACCCTACATCACTTATTCTAGAGCATAAAGTTTCTTGAAAATTGGAAAGCTTTTGTTGTAACACACATGTTTTTAGTCCTTACATTTCGGTATTTTTAGTTTTTTGAAAATTCCGGAACCTGAAAAATACTGAGACCGTGAGATTCTGGGATTGTCATCCTGAATCCATAAGTTCATAACAAAAAAGATGGAAGCGTAATAAGACTGTAGGTAGGTTGTCTTAATAATTCAAGCCTAAATTATCTATCTTCATCAACTATCTTCATACTTTAAACTCTACTCAACTACGTTAGTGCCCAAGCTACAAATGTTGAGAAATATTGGAAAATCGTATATTATACTTCTTCATTAGGCCGGGTCGATTTGTGGGGAGGCAAAAAAATCGCCCATTGCTCTGTGGAAATCATATTCTAGGGATCAAAATAAGAAACTTTGCCGAAGGAACCATACCTCTAAAACGAGTTCTGATGTCCCCCACTTTGGGTCGAACTTTTTAGTTTATTTTCTCATGTAAAGGCCAAAAATGGTGATATTTTGAAATGATTGTATGGGGAACCCCCCCGGGGAGTTCCAGGGGGTGTGCCCCTGGCATAGGTGGATCGGCCGTCCAAAGTTAGAAGGGGTCGGTCATACATTTGGACTCGATTGGAGCACTATAAATGGGTCAAAGTAAGATTTTTCAAAATTTGCCCCTACCCAAAAGTTCGACCCAAATTGGGGGACATCAGAATTCGTTTTAGAGGTATGGTTCCTTCGGCAAAGTTTCTTATTTTGATTCCTAGAATACGATTTTCACAGAGCAATGAGCGATTGTTAAATCGACCCGCCCTATGGCATACAGTTCTTTGTATTTAAATTGAGTCTCATTGAATTCGTTTTTAGGCATAATTAATCCTAAAAAACATACATTTACACATTTTATGTGCTCAGTAATAAAAACCTGGCACATTTTACGGAAACTAAAACATCTTAAGGGGTAAGTCTTAGTGGAACTAAATGTGCCGTATAGGAGTGAAAGGCTTGAACAATTAACATATTTACGAACTCGAATCCGTCTTTGCTTCATTACCTTTGCGAATGGTCAAGCAAATGAATTTTAAAATGCTCAATAAAAAAGTTACGTCTTCCTAGAATGTGGCTAGGTGGCTCAGAGCCGAAAGAAAGATATCAATGCCGAGGCGCAGCACAACCGAACAGTTACCGAAAATTATATATACGAGTAGTACTTCTCTCAGTTCAGCGATGGAGAAGAGCTTAGGACATATCACTTCGTACTTGTGTATGGATGTAAAAGGCAAATATTGAATATAAAGATAAATGAGCAACAAGTGTACCATGTTGTGCCAAAACGAATAATTTTTTTATTGAACAATCTCAGAAACACGTATATTAATTTCACGCACCGCCAATATAGAGTTTGAATCACATTTGCATTCAGTTTCATAGAAAAATAATGCGATGCGATAAATCATGTTTTGATTTAATATAAAATGCCGAAGCGAATTCAACAAACGAGTTTACTTTTGTTCCTAATCAAAAAAATATTGCAAAAATTATCAATTAACCTTATGGCAGCACAGTCGAAATTGAAAATAGTATCATTAGCACTAGTACAGCGTATTTTCTTAAAGCTTACTCTGAGCGTAAAAGGAAATAAAAACATGTTTCGGCCGCTAGAAAAGAAAAATTATCAAAAATGAACGCGAGTTGTGAGCTATTTTAAATTTGGAATGGGCTATATAGTAAAAAAGGCGGCCACCGTAGCCGAATGGGTTGGTGCGTGATTACCATTCGGAATTCACAGAGAGGTCGTTGGTTCGAATCTTGGCGAAAGCAAAATTAATAAAAACATTTTTCTAATAGCGGTCACCCATCGGCAAGCAATGGCAAACCTCCGAGTGTAAAAACCTGCCATGAAAAAGCTCCTCATAAAAATATCTGCCGTTCGGAATCGGCTTAAAACTGTGGGTCCCTCCATTTGTGGAACAACATCAAGGCGCACACCACAAATAGGAGGAGGAGCTCGGCCAAACACCTAACAGAAGTGTACCCGCCAATTATTTATTTTTTTATTTTTTTTTTTATATAGTAAAATAACGTCCTCGAGAAATTTTCTAAAAAAATTTCAATTTTTGGCAATCTTTTTCTTTTTAATTTTGCGTAATTTACAGAAAGTTTTTTAAGTTTATTTTAAGCACTTTAAATAAGTTTTTAAGAGCATATTGCATGTTACGCCGTTCCTCACTATAGACATTTTTACGATACAAATTCGGTTAACTTACTGTCTTCAGACCCATTTGATGTTTAGTGTGAATTATGCCCCAAAAATATAAGTAAATCTGTGGCCATTACAATACATAGGACAGATGCTATTGGAAAACATATTTTTTATAATTTTAATGTTGAATGTCATGATTTATTTCAGCCCTATCACAATACGCGTTGACTAGACGACTTCAATCCAATAGTGCATTGTAGAAATTTGCGAGAAATTTATAATACCTAAATAACATAGGAGAGCCCTTTTATTAAAAAAATATAAAATCCGTTACACAATAAATTTTTTTTCTTCATAAGTGTGTGTAAATTGGATATAATTTTATGTCTTCATTTTATAACAATAACGCTCCTGACTATGTACATAAAATATATTTATAAACCTGAACAGGAGGAACGCGATAAATCGGAGTATTAAAAATGGTCGCCTAGGTGAGGGTACTTCGCTAATGCATATAGGTACGTTTATAATGAAGAAGTCGTGTTTGTATGTGTATGGCAAAGTTTACATAAATCAGGCAAACAAAAGCAAGCATTTTCTAAAGACTACCCAGGCTTTGTTCAGTTGTAGTTGCAATTTCTAAAAAATTCCACACAATACTTATGAAAAATATGGTGTTAGTAACAAAAGGTCAAAGCATCAAATAACAACGAAAAATGAATAGGAAAAAATTCCCACTTTCATGCGCTCATGATGGTGTTTTTCAAAATTTCAACATTGAAACAGAAAATTCTTTGTTGCCAACAACGGATAGGTCGTAACCTTATCACACCGACCATTTCAAGGCTAACAAACAAAAGCAAACAATACCTCCAGGATGAAGTAGTGCAGTAGTGAAGAATCAGAGGAATTGAACATGAAATAGCAAAAGAAAATAGCAAAAAATAAGCGAATTATGATAATGGGGTGATGATGATCGCCCTCCCAGAAGGCAACAAAAAAAATAACAGCCACCAAATAACTCTAAGACTAGCGGTAACGGCCTCTGGATTGGGTTTTGTGTCAATATCAGCTCAGAAGCAGCAACGTTTGTCACAGCAGCCATCAAGGCGCGTTGGCCCGAAAATCCCTTTTTAAGACTCTGCCTAATGCAGCGTGGTTGCTTTTATTATTTACGAGATGGCTTCATCGCGACGTATCGCATTTTGTGGCAACGGCCATCTCAGCGGTGGCATTGGTGGCAGACTGCTTGGGCAAATGCGACGAGGCTTACAAATTTATCTTCGTGGCATTTTCAATGCGATAATTCACAAGATTTACTTCTGTCGACATTGCTATCCACACAAACCTTTGGTGCCAGCTAACCAACTTTGAATATCTGAAGCTGCGCACACTCACCCATCACACGCACGCACATACGCATTCCGGTCGCTGAGTTGATTGTCGACAGCTAAGTACGAGTATTCACATAGTGCAGAGTGATTTCAAGAATTAGGGGTGGAAATGTGCAACTATCCTTAAATGTTATTATTTCAATATTCTTGTGAGTTGCTTTTTCAGCCGCCCGTCATGTTGCTGATTGAAACGGGAATGGGAAATGGATGCGGCTGCCTCAATCGGTCTTCTTCTAATTTTTTTATTTAAAATGGCTGCACTCGTAACTCATTTTTATGTGCGTTTACTTTTCTTAATTTTCCTACCCTCACTCGATTTCAGATTTGCTTTGTTTTTTTCATATTTTATTTTGTGTAGTGCATTTGAGTCTACAGGGGTGGATTTTTCATTTGACGTTTCTTTCTTAGATCTTTTTAGCCGCGGGCACCCATTTATCATTTTTATGTCGACTTACATTTACGTGAATTTATGTATATATGTAGTGGTATGTACGCAAGTGCACACTTATTTGTATGTATATGTGCGTCATACTAATCATTTCTCAAGGCTCTCTTGGGGTTCATTACTTTAGTTGTTTTTTTTTTTAATTTTAAATTTTCCTCACACACAGGACGCTCAATTCTATTTATTCATTCGGTTGAAATATTTGTTTTGTTGCTTTTGTAATTATATTATTATTTTACTTTCGTAACTTTAATTTACGATGCCATTTTGTGGTGTAAAATGCAAAAGAATAAACTCAATATTTGCTTAGTGGAAAGGAAAAGAAGACGGATTCCCAGTGCGAATTTATGTTTGATATAAAACATAGGTAACATTTTTCTTAGAGCACTAAAGAAGAGTACTGAAGAACCATGAAACTTTTACCAAAAAAAAAAACATTCAAAAGAACAAAACTTTTTCAAAGATTGAGAAAAACAAACTCCCAACTTGAAGCGAAATATTAGGTTCTTAATTAAAGAAATTTAGTGATGTTTTAATTACATTCAATTAAATAGAAGAACTCATTCTATAAGTTTATATTTAATGATTATAAAAGAAATATAAATTTCTCACAGACTTGAGATTAATTCAATAAAAAAATATTCAAGACGTGAGTCTTATAATTTTCCCAAAGGTATTAGAGATATAGAGTCGGCCGCCTTAGCCGAATGGGTTGTTGCGTGCCCACCATTCAGAATTTGGAGAACGTGAGTATGAAGAAAAAGATTTTTTCTAATAGCGGTCGCTTCTCGACAGGCAATGGCAAACCTCCGAGTATATTTCTAGCATGAAAAAGCTACTAATAAAAGAATATCTGCTGTTCGCAGTCGCCACAAAGGAACAAAGAGGAACACCCAAAAAAGGTGTAGGCGCCAATTATATATAAGTGACATATATACTAATTTGTTGTTTATTACTACATAAATTGATAATAATTATGCTTGTTAAGGTATTTATTACTGTTCAACTACTCTTTTTTCTTTTTGTGTGTTAAAAGAAAATTGTAATCTTAGAAATTGAAAAAGAGAAAATTTATATTTCAAATAATAAAATTCTTCAGTTAATTTTCATACAGCAAACGTATAACATTAAAAATTTATTTCTACAAACGATAATTACTTAAAAATAAAATTTATATTACTTATAAACCTATATATATATTAGAGATGTAGAAATGTAGAGATCTTATGTTTGACGCTCATTGAAGATGTTAGTTAAATGTATTTTTAATTAGTACTTTGTGTGTTTGCCGAGTTTATGCTCTAATTTGTGTGGTGTGTTTTGATATTCCCAGAAGTGGATTGTCTGTAATTTGATATTTACCGAATGGTGGTCAAGCACAAATAAGATTTGTGTTTGGGTGTTTCTACTGACAATTTTATGTTTGCCAACCAAATTTTTATTAAGTTATATCTTGGGTAGTCGAAAAAGTCTTTTCGTATTTCTAATCAAACTTCAACTAATTTTTTTTATATTTATAATGAACTTTATTAACCCAAATATGTACCATTTTGGTCGACCACCTTTCGCCATTTTTCTTCTAGAGACATTATTCCATCAGTGTAAAACTTTTGTGGTTCCTCGGCGAAAAACAGGCTTCTCTTGAAGCCAACTTTACACCATTAAGGGAGTTCTGCATTGATCGAAACAAATAGTAGTCCGATGGTGCAAGGTCAGGGCTATATGATGGATGCATCAAAACTTCCCAGCCAAGCTCTCCCAGTTTTTACCGAGTCATCAAAGATGTGTGTGGCCTAGCGTTGTCCTGATGAAAGACGACGCCCTTTCTGCTGATCAGTTCTGGCCGTTTTTTTTATCGATTGCTTGCTTCAATCTCATCAGTTGTTGACATTAAAGTGCAGAATCAATCGTTCGAGCAGGCTGGAGCTGCTCATAGTGGATGATTCCTTTCCAATCCCACCAAACACACAGCATAACCCTTCGAGCCGTCAATCCTGGCTTCGCGCCCATTTGTTAAGCTTCACCACCCTTGCACCATGATCTTTTTCGCACATTATTGTCGTATTTGATCCACTTTTCGTCTCCTGTTACCATTCGCTTCAGAAATGGTTCGATTTCATTTCGTTTCAGCAAAGAATCGCAGTTGTTAATTCGGTCCATTAAATTTTTCACAGACAATTCATGTGGTACCCAAACATCGAGCTTCTTTTTGTAACCAGCCTTTTTTAAATGGTTCAAAACCGTTTGATGATGAATGTTTAGTGCCTTGGCGATGTCATGGCAGCTTATGTGACGGTCCTGGTCAATCTTTTCCATAATTTCATCGACTTTTTCAACGATAGGTCGACCGGAGCGAGGTGCATCTTTCACATCGAAATTTCCTGAACGGAAGCGAGCGAACCATTGTTGTGCTACACGAACTGATACAGTATCGTCTCCGTAAACTTCATAAATTTCATTGGTGGCTTGCGTGGATTCTTCCCTTTTTTATACAAAAATTTCAAAATATAGCGAATTTCTTCATTATTTTCACTCATTTTTGAACAGCTATAACTTTTTTTTCAACTTCTCCGAATTTAATTTTGTTTTTGTTAAATTAAGCTTAAAATGTCACCTTTCTAACACCATATGATATGACACAATGTGATTGGTAGCACTGGAGATAGATGACTCCAACGATATCTATTGACAAAATACGAAAAGACTTTTTCGACTACCCAATATTATGGCGATTTGTCTACCTTGTAAAAAGTTTACAGTGAAATAATTATCTTTTTGGGAAGTTTTTAGAGTATTCAAGTATTGGGTTTTCAACATTTTAGCCCTTAACATTTATTTATTTTATCCACTTCAGTTTTAAATAATGCCAGTTTATGTTATCCTTTTTATTATCCTATCCTATTATTATTATGCGTTGATTTAACTAACACAACATTTTTACTCACATATTCGGGCACATAAACTACCTTAATATTAAAAATAATTTATTTACTTTACGTTTAACTAATTTAAATTTACCAGTGTATCAGACGGACGAGCATCGCTTCTCTTGCTTCAAAATGAACCCCACACATCTATGTTGCAGTTTTTCGGTTTAAAAATAAGTTATTTGGGCATTAAATAAAGCGGGGTTCTATAATGGACTTATAAACAAGTTTTTTGTTTTATTTTTGTAAATATTTAGAACTTCTTTGCATGGATCCAGTCTTTTTTGTAATTTTTCCTATTATATAATTTGTATACTCATCAGATTAAAGTTTGTTGCCAACTTAATATTTTATACTCTCTCGCATTTGTAAATCTTCATTATTTATTTTTAATTCCGGATCACTTGTATCTACTGTCCCTCTTGCCATTATCATACATTTGGTTTTCTCAATACACTCATACAAACTGTCTATTTACATTTAGACAAAGGCGATAAAGCAAAACGCGTTTCACGAGAAAATTATTTTCATACAATACAAATCAAAACAAATCTAATGAGATCGGCTCCAATTAAAAAAATATAATTATTTAAAGGGTGTAGGTCATCTGACATTTTATTATTTGTATTCGCTACAAAAATGCGTACTTAAAAGTAAACTAACACAACTAGTAAAAATACACAAAGTATGCAAATTACATAATTAAGAAAAGATATACCAAGATATCATAATAACTTTAAAAAATTATAAAATGTTTTAATGTTTTTTAACCTTATAAAATGTTGCCGTGGTAAATTTCTGTTGCTTCTTAGAATATGCATCCAACTTTGTCTGATTCGCCTTCTTTTTGCAATGATTTATAGTAGCTAATGTCGGTTAGCAGGGGGTGGTATGGGGGGGTGGTGTCGTAAACATACAGCCTATCTCACTCAATTGTCATCCTCAGCGAAGCGACTTGAGCGAAATCCCCGACGAAGTGCCAATCAAATGGCGAGAGAACTGAAAAATGATCTCAAAGTCAAGCCTTACAAGATCCAAAAAGGCGCATGATTTCACAGCAAAGTAGGAATAAGACAGACTCGAGAGACCGAAGAAGTTGCTTCGCTTGGCCGAAAACGGTCAATTTTCGAACATTATGTTTTCTGACGAGAAAATTTTTCAAATTGAGCAACTCGCAAACTCTCAAAACGATAGGGTTTATTTGATCGACCGTTTATACGAGAACTTGAGTCATTGATTGTTCACCAGGAGGCAACACCTGCCACAGGTAATGGTTTGGGCCGCTGTAACCGCTCATTTTCATCGAGCCTGGCGTCAAGGTAAATGCGAAAGGTATTCTGATGGTTGATTTGAAGCCGTGTGCAGACAAACATTTCGGTGGCAGACCATGGACGTTTCAACAGGACTCAGCTTGGTCTCACAAAGCTCGAGTGAACCAATAATGGCTAAAAAACAACGTTCTGTACTTCATAACGCCCACACAATGGCTCTCCAATTCACCAGACGCGAATTCGATATATTATTCTCTTTGGGTCATTTTGGAGAGTAAGGTGCGAACGAAAAATTTCGCCGGTCCCGAAGCGCTGAAAAAAGCCATTGCCCGCGAGTGGGCCAAAATAACTGCAAGTCACTTTCGGGCAGCTTGCGATTCGTTTCTGGTCCGTCTCAAGCCCACAGTCAAGGCAAGAAGTGGTCATATCGAGCAAAACTAAACTGGTTCTTAATTTTTTATTATTTTCACACATTTTTTACTTTGAATTAAAAAATGAAAGAAATTAAATAAAAAAGGTATTTTCCAAACTAAATTTATGGTCCTTTTAATTCGTTACACTTTGAGTGCCGGACCCTGTACAATCATAATGCAAATGTATGCGATAATATACAGCTAACAGTACATAAAACTATCTAAATATGTTATAATTGCGATGGGGTTTTGCGAACTCAGTGATAATAAACAATTTATACGGAAAAGGAAAGTTGTTTCTCACTGATGGCAAAGTGGCCATAATAAAATGCCTGTGCCAATACAAATACCACATTCCGACTGCAATACGTGTGAAATTCAATTAGTTCTCCAGTACGCCTTTCAACTAATGACTTTATCACTTCTCAAGCTGCAACATTCGCTTAACCTTCACCTTCATATCCATAATAATATTCATATTCATAATCGACACAGTCATATTTCGCTTAGTTAGAGCCATTGTTATCGCTCAGCCTTCCCTTTGCCTCAATCAGCTCAAGCAGTTGGCAGCCATGAATGGATGGAATAATATTCAGAACCGTACCAAATCCATACAACCGTTCGGTTACAGTATTGTCATTGCATTGCATTATGTTGTTGCTAAAGATGAAACTGTATTTCATGTTGCGTTCTTTGGCGGGAAATACTCATCGTATATACATATGTACGAGTATGTATGTACACTTGCTGGTTTGGTATTATTCGTAAGAGAGTGCCGCCGTGCCCCGCCTGCCTCTATTCAACCTCCGTCGCAGCGCAATGCCCCGTAAAGTCGTAAAATTAGAAACACTTTGAATTAAATTCACATAAAATTCTGCGCGGTTGCTGTCAGTTGGACGGACGTGTGTAAGTATTTGTATTTTTCTTTGTTGTTCAAAATTTCTCCAGCCTCATTGGGATTTGCGCTCATCATGAATACTCCTACCCACACATTTGTATGTACATAGATGCTTGTATGTATGCAAGTGTATTGTTATTATTTGTGTACTAATGTATGTAGGTATATTATATTTTGAATTTATATTTGTTTTCATTTCTCGAATTCAATTAAGTTGTCTTCAAAGTGCGCAAACCGCATGTTGTTTTTTTTTCTTTCTTTTTTTGCCTTGACCCGGCCAGACCCCAATATCTGACTCCTGTATCGACTGAGTGTGTAACAACCTGATAAAATGTGCCGCCAACGACATACGAAATAACTAACAACGACAGATGTGCTTGCCTTTTTAATAATTCATTTTCATTACATTCAACTATCGCGTCAAAAGGTCAGACTAGACGATTTATACGTCAGCTGTCCACCTACATATATACATATTTCTAAAAACATATTGCAATTGATATGTGTTGGAAGTTATTTCGCCCATCTCTTTCATGCTCTGGACATGATCATCTTTGGCCTATTTTAGGATTTTCCATTCAGCTCAACAACACACCACAACACCACGGATAGATTGGGGTTTTTGATGCTCGCACTCTTCTATATACAACAGTATTTGCATCTATGTAACTAGCCCTACCCTTCTGATTTCGCCTTGTGCTCCTAACCGGAGTCTCTTTAAGTGGAAGTTCGTCTCGACTAACATTATTTTTACTTTATTCATATCACTGTTTCATCTAATTAATTGTATGGATTATGTGCAGGTATGAGTACGTACGAGTGGCCAGACTTATTCGCCATGGTATTCAAGTGGGCGAGCGCTCGTTTATTCGTTTAATGGCATTGCATATTGACTTTTAACAAGATTTCTCTCAACCTCAAGAATAATTGAGTAAATACACATATTTCTCTCAAATTTTTTAAAATTATTTTCATATGCATGTAAGCATGGATGCATATGCATGTGCACACATGATTTCAAGTATTTGCTTTCATTCCTTTCTTCTACCAAATTGTGTTGTGTGCTTTTCTCCCGTTCGGTTTTTATTTTCGTGATTCTGTTGGTTTTGTTTTTCTTTTATTGCATTTAGTTAAATGACTGTTGCAGGGTTGATGACTCTTCGTCGCCAAACGAGCATGAATTTACTCACTCTAGAGGTTGGGCCTACTGTTTGTTGCCTGTTAAATCGAAGCGTGGTTCGTTGTTGTTTCACCGAAATAAATTTTTCTTCCAGTTTGTTTTGTGTTTTGTTGCTTTTATCGATTTTTTTCATTTAATTTGTAATTTATTACACTGGTTAATTGCATTAATGAGTGTAATTAGTGGTGTGTTAAAACTTTGGCAGCATGAACCATCTTATTTATTTTGTCCAATCGTAATAACTTCAATTGAGAAGTTCATTAGAGTTTCAAAAGGGACGTGGAATAACAAAGCTATACGCATGCTATAAGAAATAAATAGAACCATTTAAATATTTATTTTTAATTTATATTTAGAAGTAATATTTTAAGAACTATTATACTTATAAACAATTTTCAAGCTAATAGCCTCCAGTGGTAGCACCTTATGCCTAGTAGCTCTAATCGTAAGTACATTTAAAAGTTATTATGAACGTTGAATTTGAAGTAGGTATATTATTTTTTTTTAAATATATTAATAATGAAAAATATTTAATATTGAATAATTCAGCAACAGGCTGATTAGTAAGATTTCATATCCCAATTTGGATGAGATGTTATGTATTACTTCACTTTGTGGGCGAACAGGCGTCGCTTGAAACTGGAAACTGTTGGTGTCCCGACTAGCATAGGCTGTGAAGAGGCTCATTAACGAACGAATATGGTTGGTCTGCACCTAATGGCAATACTTTAGCTTTTTACCCAATTAGGAAAGGCATAATTGAATGAAGATTTTGTGTATAAAACTGATCACTAGCATGAGAATTAACTGAAGGATTCTTCTTATTGGAACAAAGTAATATTATTTTTTATTTTTATTTTTTTTATTTTGTTATTCCTACATTAATCATACATCTGTCATACTGACATTTAGTACATTTTTTAACAATTAGTTAAGAAAATTATTAAATATATTTCATCATGGCCAGTGCCAAGACGAATAGAGCGATTACATTTTAGGAAAACAATTACATTTTATATAGAACAATTATTTTAGCATACGAGAATTAATATTTAATTTAATAGGTCAATTCGTCGGTTTCTCTTCAGACGTCGTAAAGTTCTTCTTTCAAGTTGTGAGAGTGTATTGACTTCTTTATTTTTGTGCTGGTTTATTTCGTTAAAATACCGTGTTGATATCGCTTTTATTTCTTCGTCGATTAATGGTATATTGAACGTAGTATGGATGTCATCATTTTTTGTGTACCTGTCGGACATTGTTATTATACGTAAGATTTTTGATTGTTGTCGCTGTACTTTGTTTATGTGAGTTCTTTTTGCAGTTCCCACCACTTGAAGTCCGTAGGTCCAGATTGGTTTCATGACCGCCTTGTATACTAAAAGTTTATTGGAAATATTGAGCTTAGAATTTCTGCCTATTAGCCAATGCAATTGTCGAAATTTTTCCTTTATTTTTTTTATTTTCTGTTTGATATGATATTTCCAAGTTAATTTTGAGTCCAGATGGATTCCAAGATATTTTGCAGATGTTTCAATTTGTATATTTTTATTGTTGAGCTTAATCGGGCTAGCAGCAATCTCTGTTCTTGACGTAAATATTACTTGTACAGATTTGTCCTCGTTTACTTTTAAACTCCATTTGTCAAACCACTTCTTTACATTGTTGGTGTACATCTGTAATTTTGTTGTTGCGGTTGAGAGGTTTTTGTCAGATGACAATAAAATTGTGTTGTCTGGGAGTGGTATGTCAGAGGTAAATAAGACATATAGCAGTGGTCCTAGAACGCTGCCTTGAGGAACTCCTGCTGTTATTGGATGTATATGTGAGTATTTGTTATTGTATTTAATGTAGAAGCATCGGTCAGTAAGGTAGCTCAGTGGTAATATTGTCCTAATTTTATGCAAGAGTAATATTACTGAAAAATATTTTTACGAGTTTTTCCATACAAATAATGTCTTTTTAAAGGAACTCTTTGGCTATTTTGGAAAGCCGTGTTGAAAACGTGACGTAGACTGCAAATTAAATACAGGGGTGAAAGAGAGCACGATTTACCCCTGAGATTGAAATATCCACTTATAGTGAAAACCTCGGGTGGGTACATTTCTTTACTGAGTTCTGATACAACATTTAAATTTTACACTAAGCTTAAACCCGATCGAAAGTTGTTGCCGCTGCCTGAAAAGTAAGGTAGAATTTGATTTTTTTTTTAATTATTGATTTGTGAAAGACTAGTCATATCCCACATGCGTGTCTATGGATCAAATTTTCAGTGTTGAACAGAACGAAATGGTCAGTTGAATGCATTCTGTATCAGACTTTTAATACAAATAAGAACACCGCAGGAAGCTTTGTTGTTTAAAAGTTTGTAAACAAATAAAATAAGACTAGCAAAACATCTGAGCTGATTTTCATGGCATATTTATTGCCTAAGGTACACTCAATTTACCTATGAAACCACTTTTAGAATTCGACGTTGTGGCTTTGAAGATTAACTTTATAAACAGCAAACAGAATGAAAAGTTTTGTTTTTTTTGTAAACTATAATTTAGCTTTTGTTATGTCAAAACTTCAAACTAAGCGACTATTGTGCCGTAATATTTTCCTCCAGACTAGAATAGAGAGGGTGGAATGTTCGAGTATAGCGGGAATGGTACCTCGTTTAGGTTACCGTTTCATAAACCCTTTGAGATATGCAGCGATCTGCTCGACAAAACGCAACAAAAACTCCCATTAAATAAGTATGCGTAACTGTTTTCGTCATAAACAATTCCGATATTTAAAATTTGATAGTTGCAGGTGGAAATATGTACATACATATTTATTTATTTATTTATATACTTAAGTTACTTTACCGCACTTGACCCTCACAGAATCAAATAAAAATTACAATACTAAAATTAAAAGCTGCATATACCTATATACTGTGAGCGTCAAAATAAAGTGTACAGCGTACATCAGTAGCATTTTAGCGATGTTGTACGGTAAAAAGTACCGTTATATTTGGTTGTTTACTTCCTTCTTCGATGCATTGAAACTTTTTTCATATTGTATTTAAATTGGTTGCGATCGGCAGAGTGAAAAGTTTTTGTCTACAGTAAATTAAATTCAATTATTTATTTTTTTTAATAATGGGTAAACAAACTTCGACTGATGTTAGAGAACTGGTACTAAAGCTTCGCAATGAAGGTAAAACCTCTCGCAAAATTGGCTCTATTGTCAACAGAAGCCATAATACTGTGAAAAAAATAGTTGACAGATACAAAAAGTTCGGCAAAGTAGAAAATCGCACAGGTGCAGGCCGTCCAAAAATTTTAAATGAGACTGAAGTAAAGTCTATAGTGCGTGATGTGAAGAAAAATCCCCTTAAAAGTGCGGTCAAAATATCACAAGAAGTTTCAACTGCATCAGATACTAGCATAAGGGCCAGTACAATACGTCGAGCGCTGCACGCAAATGGGTTACATGGTCGTCTCCCACGAAAAAATCAGCTAATATCGACAGTTAATCAAAAAAAAAAACGTCTTGATTATGCGGAAAAATACGAAAATCGGGATGTTTGTTTCTGGAATAATGACCTGTTTAGCGATGAAAGTAAGTTCGAGGTATTTGGGCAGAAAAAACCGGTTAAAGTCTGGAGAACCAAAAATAAAGAGTATGCCGTCCAAAATTTGATAACCACAGTTAAGCCCGGTGGGGGTTCGGTGATGGTGTGGGGATGTATGGCGGCAAGCGGAGTTGGCAATTTGGTTTTTATTGAAAGTACCATGAACAAAACAGATTATCTGAATATTTTACACAATAATTTACTAACCACTGTGCAGAAATTAGACTTGCAGGGATCTTGGATCTTTCAACAAGATAATGATCCCAAGCACACAGCAAAAATAGTAAAATAATGGCTGCTTTATCGTACTCCTAAGACATTGGATCATCCTCCACAGTGACCGAACTTAAACCCTATTGAACATTTATGGGAGCATTTAGACCACCAAATCCGGAAAAGGACAATCACCAATATGGATATGCTGAAACTCGCTTTAAAGAAAGAGTGGGATAAAATTTCATCTGACGTGACAAAAAAACTAGTTGAGACGATGCCCCGAAGACTGTCTTCCGTTATCAAAGCAAAAGGGAAATCAAAAAAATACTAAATTGATATAATTTTTGTAAAATATATCTCTGTACACTTTATTTTGACGCACTAAATTTCGTTTTTGTCTTACAACGTTTATTGTAGTAATTTATTTTTTTGTTGTTTCCTAGTAATTAGTAGAGAATCAAATACTAATGCTAAAAAACATGAAATTAGAATATATTGTTTTGTTATAAAAGACTGAAATCAAATCCATGTTATAACAAAATGCTTTGTACACTTTATTTTGACGCTCACAGTATGTAAGTACTTAGTGTTTAGTCGTACATATATTAGAATGCCATTGTTGGAATATTGTATTCACAAATCAATTTTTTTAATATTCTCTGATGGACTTAACATCAACATACTTGTATTTTACATTTTTACAAAATTTATAAAAGTCTCAAGTTAAAGCAAATATAAATCTAATACTGTGTTATAACATCAATCGTGCGGTAATTACTAAAGGGCCGAACAAGAAAGATAACATTGGATGCGTAAAATAAAGCTAAACACTAAAGCTAACCTGACTAAGATAATAGAGAAATAAATGATTATTTTCGCCTTACTACTGGGTGTATTGATCACCACTATAAACCGAATTGTCAAAAATATTACAAGATTTGTAAAATATGTGATAGAACCTCTCCTTTTTAGCATTATAAACCAAATTGTGTCTATTTAATATATTTATGTATATAAGCAAAAAGTAGCGTTCGATTAAAGGAAATTTTATATTCCTTGTTTTCTAATAAACATATGTTTTGATGAGGTCACTTTCCAAATAAGACATTTTACTTGACTTCTCTTCAGTTGTCGAATAAATCTTTCAAGCCACGTAAACTAAATTACGATACGATTATCTATTGCTTCTACTAAATATTCAGAGTAATGGAAACAATTTATTTAATTAGTTTATTAATATTTAGTAATTTATTTGTTATATACAATATGAATACTATTTTCTTTGAAACACTTTTTTGTATCGCAGTTAAAATTTTGGGTTACTTTTTGAATTAGTTGAGATATTTTCACTACCACTACTGAACTTATAGCTAAAAATGTTGTCACTACATCCAGCACTTAGTTGCAGTTTTGTTACTTAACTACTGAGAATAATAGAAAAATATACTTCAGCGTAATTGAAAGTTTCGCTACTTTAAAACATTAAAAGGGATTTAAAATTGTGTGCACTACCCCCATCTCTGAAAACACTAGGTACTCAATTGGGCTCCTTATCTATTTTCTCCCGGAGGTAAAGCCTCTGTTTTATCAACTTTTTAAGTGCGGGTATGATTTCTGAGTTGCTTTTATACCGGACTCCCGCGTTGAGCTGTAGAGGAGCTGCCTACTAAAGTATATTGGTAGTACTTCGATATGGCAAAATAATATTTTAATTATGATGACTAGTCGAACAACTCATACAGATAAACGTATTTGTATGTTTTTGATCTAGTTTTTACGGCTGCTATTGTTATGTGGTTAGCACAATTAATCAATTAATTATAAAAGAAGTGCACAAACGAACTCCAAGCACGAAATCAACGAAAATGTGTTAAAATGGAGAAAAATCGATAAATAAATTTGGCTATCAAATCTACAGTTAAGCTGTACTAAAATTCAAACATGTGAATATCGAGGAATAGAAACACGAAAAACCACAATGAGTGGGCTAATGGACTTTTACTCCGTATCGGTGGAGTTTGGTCACACAGAATCAAGGCCTGAACAAGTTTGGTGGCCTTTTGAATGTTAAAAACTCGTATTTGGAATAAAAAGCCATACTTAGTGTGGGTCGAAGCAAAATGGTTCTACACTCATGAAAAGGTAGGAAAAAGTAAAATCAAAAGTTCACTTTAACTGCCTTAATAATTGTTCGGTATTTACTTGAATTCGAAGTCAAATAACTAACAATAATAGAGAAAATATACAAACACATCGCTAGCTACATAAGTAAATAAAAAAAAAAATCCCAACCGAATGAAGGGAGCGGCTAAATGAAGAAATCCCAACTCCCGTGCTCATGAAATGAAGCGTAAGCAGGCAGGCAAGCCATAAATACAGAAACAACAACTACTGAGCAAACAAAGCAAACGCGAAAACACAAATGAACCAACGTAAATAGAGGAAAGTGCGGCATGAAGTGAGCAACTCTTGGCTCGCTGGAATTTGATGAATGCACCAAACGCAGAAGCGACGACAATGGCTAAAGCAGCAGGGTGACGCAAAGGGTATTCTTAGTTGAGCGACTGCGAGCGCGCGTGTACTCATTTATAGCCCAAATACATTTCATGTATCTCTAAACAACAGTGTTTATTTGTTGTTGTGCGGCCTTTTGATAAAGTGTTGAATGTACACACATACATATATTTCTCGTTTGCCTGGCCGCAGTAGCAACGGCCGTAGCGGCAATAGCGTCATTGCTGCTCCCCCATTCGTCATTCGCTCACTGTATACCTCGTATTCGCGTGTTGGGTTTTTTCAGACACAGCTCGTTTTCGGCCATTATAAGTTGAGCCTCGCAGCGGCGCAGACGAGCTATTCGCAGCACCAACAAAACCTAGGTACCATACAGCAGCGGCGGTCACGAAATGGAGTTGCAGTTAAATTCTTAGCGAAAACCAAGTCGAATTGAAGCAAAGTGAATTTTTTACATTTCATATAGAATACAAAGAATTTTCTCTTGATAATGAAAACGTTCGCATAGGAAAAAAAAAATTGTGCTGCAATCAGATATAAACGCGAAACAAAATTTTGTACCTATGTAGATTTAATACAGCGACAATAAGTTTATTTCCAATTAAAACATGAGCAAATCAAAAATTGTGGCTTAAATTGAAAACTTTGAAATATATACGAGTTTTAAGTAATGTTTTGATATTAATTGAAATAACTCACAATTCGCAATAACTAGTGCCATCGGAATTTGCTTAATTTTGCCTTTGCATTGCGTAACATTTCGTCAAATCCCATCCACAAAAATTTCCTTTTTTCGCCTGTTAAAAAATACCAAAATAAATTTCGAAGTGAAATTTGGTGTTACGAAACTTCAACAGAAGATGTCACTGACTCCGGCTTGATATGCCCTGGCTTATTCACCATACAGCGAACCGCACGCACAGTAGTTTTTTTACCACAACGTACGCATACACACTTAATGCGTCTCGGTGACTGCAACTCCAGGAAAGTAGAAGCCGCTGCAGTTTGAGAGCCGCTGCATTAGTGCGCCGTGGTTTTGAGCTTGGCTATGCTACCGTAGGGTGTAGAACTCCGCCGTGTGAGTGTACGTTGATGCTCTGCAAGAATGATTCTTATTGGAAATGCATGAAAGCAAAAGCCGACGTCAATGCGTGGCGAAAATGTCACCTTTTCCTTTACCTTTTCTGTTTAATAGGAATTCATTTCTCAGGTTTACTTTCCTCGTTAATCGAGTTCGCATTTGAATCCCAATGGATACAACAACATATGTACGTATAATATATGTAGGGAAGTTGTACACGTGCACACAGCCACTCACAAATAAGCCTGCAACTGCAACATCATAAAAACATATGTCATTAAGATCTTTCAAGAGCTTCTCCATGTCAAGCACTCTCAACTCCAATAAGCTTTACACATTTTAAAGATACGTATTTATAGTTTTTACGTATCAACTTTTTTCCCAAGGCTTTTTAACAAAGTAGAGCTAAGACATTTCTCTCTTTTGAACTCGATTGAAATGCCAGTACTTAACCGTTTTTAATAATACTAAATGATAAATTGAGCTTCTATACATACACACATACATACATAGCTGGGTTAGTTATAAGAAAATTATCCATTACCGAATACGAAAAGAAAATCAACTACAAGGATACTTATACAAGGACAGAAGAAATATCATATGGTGGCCTGATAAAACTTAAACCAAAATATTACAAAAAAAAATCCCCACTGCAGAAATTTATTTCGTAAATTGTTGAAATTAAATTCTGCCGTAAATTTGGAAGAAAAATTAAAAACATTCGGCGAATAAAAACAGGAATATAACCAAATGGTGCTTAATTTCAATTAGTACTTATGTAATTTTCTTTAACAAGTATGTACATGCGCATTTCCACATAAACAGTGAAATAAAAATGCAATAATTACTAAAATGAAGCGGAATTTAAAATTATTTGAAATATTTGCACATTCATTGCAAATAATATTGAACTTTATTTCAAATAAATTTGAACTTGAACTATTTGTTCAGACCTTTTTGTCTTAATATTCAGATATGAGAGAGATTGACTGGATTGAAAACACCGCGTTACACACATTCTGTCCTATGAACCAAATATACTTTTTCAGAAAGGGGATAAAAAATAAAAATACACGTGTATCGGCGATTTTCATGTACACGTTACAATTTTTTTTTTTTGTATTTTATAACTTTAAACAAGCAATTCTTGTTTTCATATCTGTATAGCCACACGATCTCAGGATTAGCTTAACCGATTTGAATGAAATTGGGCACACAGATAGTGTATCACATTTCTAGACTTTTCACCTAGGTGTTGCCACTGACAATGTTTCACAGGGTTGCCACCAGTTCGAAATCAAAAAAAAAAAAAAATTGCATGAGATATGCCGATGTGGGTATCAAAAGAAAGGTATTTCACTCCGCATTACAATAGAGATATAAAACCCCGAATTTTTTTATATTAAAATTAAATATTGTTACATTAAAAATTTTAATGCTTTTAAAGAAACTTAGGCCTTTTATTTTTGCGTTTCTAAGCATTTGTGTCAGTATCGCGACAAATAGACCAACAGTATTCGCCAAGTATATGCGTAATGTCTTGTCCTTTAAAGCGCTTTTCAATAGCCGCAATGTCCTGATGGAACTTTTCGCCATGTTCATCGCTACAAGCTCCTAAATCACCAGGGAAACAATCTAAATGACTGTGAAGGAAATGGATCTTTAGCGACATTAATATGCCTATTTCGCCATATGCCGAAATCATTTCGGCAACAATATTTTTATAATTGTCAGCTCGTTTGCTGCCAAGAAACTGCTCAATAACGGCAACTGTGCCTTTCCATGCACGTTGTTCGATAGCATTCAATTTTGATGAAAATTCATAACTTGCAACTATTTTTTTTATCTGCGGACCACTGAAAACACCTGAAATTATACACATCATTAAAAAAGTAAAGTTACTAAGAGCCTTCGTAAAAAAAATACCTGCATGAATCTTTGCGCCGCTCAGTTTCGGAAAAATATTGCGCAAACTTGCAATCGCCTCGCCCTCACGATCCAGTTTTTTAACAAAATTTGATACGACACCGAGCTCAATGTGTAGTGATGGCAAAATGATTTGAGATGGCTGCACTAATGGTAGATTTTCTATACTTTCTACGCCTACTTTGTAGCATGTTCGCGGATTCCACTTAAATTCAGTGTAATGCTGATCTCTGGATCCTTTTGAAAATATGGCAAATTTAGCAATTCGGCGGTTGCCATTATCATATTCATACGACAAAGTTGAACGCGTTTTCAGCGCAATAAAAACTTGTAAAAGCAAAATACATGACCGTTTATCCCTTTTTTCAGTAAACGCATTGCGAAACTCAAAAAATTGAAAAGGGATAATTGGATTAAAAAAGGATAATTGCTGTTGTGACAATTGTAATACTCGCATATCAGATGATATAAATTGTCATATCGATAGTAGGCATGTTCCTCAAAATTCAAAATATGACTTGAAGTCACTTTTATGGCCACAAGTTGAAAGCGATGAGGAAATAGACTTTGAAATTAATTTGTGATATGACTTGTACATTTTAAATGAATTCGAGTTAATTTGTTATACAGATTTGTTATGAAGGAATCAATTTTGTGTTATTGAATTATGAGATATATTTAGTTAAATACAAACCGTTATGAAAAAAAGTGTACATTAATTTAGAAGAAAATTGTTATTTTAGTATGGTAGGACCTCTTTTTTTAACCCACTTTAAATGCTCTCTGAATTTCAGAAGCTGATTACTCTGCTTAGACAGTGGACGGTGATAAGCAGATGAAAAAGAGATTATTTCATTAGTAAAACATACAACAAAAAACTAATTGGAATAAAGAAAAATCTAAATAACTGAATTTGACTTTCTTCTTAGTCTTTGTTTCTGATGACGTGTGTTCTAAGAAAATGTAATTTATTTATATAATTCTAACCGTGGGGAGGAACCAACATATATTGGGCCCACCTCGAAAAATGTTCTAGACTTAACCGTAACGAATAACCTTACGATGGTGGAATATTGGAGAGTGTTATTAACGCCTCCTTTCTCCGACCACAGATATGTACATACATTTAGAATAACATTCACGGGTAAGCTAAAGAGCAACACCTTCAGAAATCCTAGAAATACAAACTGGGATTTGTTTAGGAAATTGCTATTGCAAAAACCATTGAGACCTCGCAGGTTCAGCTCTTGTGTTGAACTGGAAGAGAGTGTTAGAACGGTGACAAGGCCACGTAATAAAGCATATCACGCAGCATGTACTCTCCTACGCTTAAAACGCAGATCAAAGCCACCTTGCTGGAACAAGGAGCTGGGATCAAAAAGGCGAAGCGTATTAGAATTCTATAAGCTGGCACGGGCAGCTGACAATGAATCCTGCTAGGAGGAATATAACGATCTACGACGTACATATAAGAAAGAGATAAGTAAGGCCAAAAGAGAATCATGGAAAGACTTCTGTGGCAGTAGAGAAAGTACAAACGAAGCGGCTAGGCTCAGGAAACTGTTATCGAAATATTC
Organism: Anastrepha ludens; assembly: GCF_028408465.1. NCBI lineage: Eukaryota > Metazoa > Arthropoda > Insecta > Diptera > Tephritidae > Anastrepha > Anastrepha ludens. The sequence goes on from NC_071498.1 coordinate 78,042,382, forward strand.
CACCACGCCCAATTTAATTCGCAAAACTAATGGAGGCTAGACTGATAGTTGTGAAGAATCACTACAAGATCTAGTCACCACGCATTTTCCAGCATGCATGGACTACTCAGATCACGATCCCTTGAGAGATAACGTAGAACACATCACGGAGGAGTTTATTACAATTCAAAAAATACAATGGGCATTAAACACTTTTGACCCATTTAAATCGCCAGGCATAGATGGAATTTTTCCAGCCATGCTCCAAAAGATGAGCGATCTTTTGGTACCATGACTAAAAGCGATATACACAGGATGTCTGAGGCTTAACTATATACCTGTTATCTGGAGAGAAGCAAAGGTTGTATTTATACCGAAAGCGGGTAAAAAGAACCCGATACTCTCAAACGGCTATAGGCCCATTAGTTTGACGTCATTTCTTCTGAAAACGCCTGAGGAAATCCTTGACGCACACATCAGAGAAAATATGGTGTCAGACACGCATATACTTAGGGCAGATCCACAGAGACTGCGTTACACTCACTAGTGTTAGTTATAGAGAAGCCATTTAAAGGGGCTTAAATAAACTGAATACAGAATCCGCTGTTTATTCATGGATAGAATAATAAGGACGGCATGGATCGAAGCTAAATTCACTAAAGTAGCATGCGAGGGTACGCCACAGGGCGATGTTCTATCGCCACTTCTCTGGCTACTCGCTGTTAATGAGTTACTGAAGAAATTTGAAGGTAAGGCATCAAAACTAGTAGCATATGCAGATGACATAGCCATGGTAGTGACAGGCAAATACCTACACACCGTGAGCGAATAATGCACTCGCAGCACCAATGGACAACACAGGCAAGCCTAGGGATAAATGCTGATAAAACGTATATGATACTTTTTACTAGAAGGTACAAGATCCCCTATTGGCAACCCCCGAAGCTAAACGATGTGGAACTAACTCTTAAAAACCACGCAAAGTACCTTGGAGTAATTCTGAATAGTAAACTATCATGGAAGCACAATATATTAGAGAGGAAGAAAAAGGCCAGTAACGCACTATACGCATGCAAAAAGATGCTGGGAGTTACATGGGGTCTATCTCCTCCTATAATGTATTGGTTCTACTCAGCTATAGTAAAGCCAATATTACTTTACGGCGCTCTGGTGTGGTGGACTGCGCTAAGAAGACCGACATATAAAAAGCCTGTGGAAAGTATACAAGGTCTTGGTGCACTCTGCACAACAGGTGCATTGAGAACTACTCAAACGGCAGCGCTTGAAAGAATACTCAACTTGTCACCGATTGATATTGTGGCGGAATACCTAGCAGCTAAATCCGCCGTAAGACTCAGCGCGACAGGCAAATTTACCTATAAACATTCGCAATAGGCATTAGTTATAGGGTCCAAACGGACTGGGTGAAGAAATTCCGAAAACAATAGAAGAAGAGGGGTGGAAAAAAGGGATGGAACCTAACCCAAATACTCTTAATATATATATTTACTGATAGCTCGAAAGCTTTAGACGGAGTAGGGGCAGGGATCTACTGCGCAGAGCTAGGCATCAGGCAGCCATTTAAGCTTCCTGACCACTGCAGTATCGTTCAAGCAGAAGTCTTTGCTGTAGGTAAGGCTGCGGAAATAGCATTCGCAAGGACATCAAGCACCTCCAAAATAAATATATACGTTGACAGCCAAGCTGCGATAAAAGCAATAAACTCATATGAAATTTCATGAAAAAATGTTCTAAGAAGCAGGGAAGCCATAGAGAGATTAGCCGCAGACAGACGGTTGCTTATCTATTGGGTAGCCGGACATAAGGGCATTGCAGGAAACGAAATTGTAGATGAGATGGCCAAAAGCGCTGTTTACAAACAATTCGTTCAAGAAAACGACATACTGAAACCTTTAAATACGGTATACAAAGACATCGCTGCTCATGTCCGCAGCGGATAGATAGGAGGTGGAATAATCTAGCCACTTGCAAAACCGCGAAAGTCATGTGTACACAGAGTGCAGATAAACACGTCCGATTCGTACTAGCTCGGTCTACATAGAAAAGAAAGCAGAACTATTGTAGGTATGCTGGCAGGCCATAGTTTGCTAAAGGCACATGCAAACAAGATAGGAATTACAAACAACGATAGCTGCAGATTTTGCAATGAACTAGAAGAGAGGGAAACGCTGGAACACCTTCTATGTCCCTGCCCTGTATTAGCTAGAACCAGATTAAAATGCTTAGGAGCTTTACAATATGAGAAGTTAGTGTACCTCTCGGGGATAGAGCTCCAAAGTGTACTTAGATTCGCAAAAGACGCAGACGTATTACAAGATGTCTACTACAAAGAAACGTAAGGGTCTAGCTCCATCTGGTAACACTAAGGAATATTCATTGCGCCAAGGTAATGCTCTGTATTTGGTGGGATCAGAAAGGTGTGATCTGTTATGAGCTGTTGAAATCGGCCCAGACAGGGGACCACTACCGAACACAATTGATTCGTTTGAAGAGAGCAATCGCCGAAAAACGGCCGGCACGAGGCCATAATTTTACAACATGATAACGCTCGGCCGCATGTTGCTGAACCGGCCAAAACATATTTGGAAAACAGTGGATGGGAAATTTTACCTCACTCGCCTTATAGCCCAGACATTGCCCCGTCCGACTACCATTTGTTCCGGTCGATGCAGATCGCACTCACTGGAATACGATTCACTTCAGTTGAGGGTATCAAAAATTGGCTCGATTCCTTCTTGGCAGTCAAGCCGGCGCAATTCTTTTGTGACGGTATCCACAAATTACCAGAAAGATGGAAAAAAGTAGTGGCTAACGATCGACAATACTTTGAATAAAATATATTGTAGTAAATTTTTATAATAAAGCTTCAAATACACTCAGAAAATCCTTAAAATTAAGTTATAGAACCAATACGTCACGCACACGTAAATATTCCCTTATAATTTTATTCAGTTAAATACGTGTTATCGAAAAGAAATGACGAACGATATAAAGTTAGTTGTAAACACATATCGCAAATTTACTGCAAGAGTGTCATAATCCCAAAAACCAAAATGTTGAGAAAAATGGTTTCAAAGTTTTCAATTTACTGTCTCTAAGTAAAAGTTTAGACATATTTTCATCTAATGGGATAATATTGCTATGAATATACGCACACCATAAAAGAAGAGTTTGAGGTAATTTCTGCATATGTACTTATATAAAATATGAAACCCTTCAAGTAAATAAGCGATATGATTAGATATTAATTGTGACGAGCATCCAAAAATTAGAAAGAAAGCTTGCTAAACTATCTACAGGGCCGTCGACGTAAAACCGGAAAACATTTCGAAAGCTCTGGAGCAGTAGCGTTAAGTCTAAAACCGCTGATAAAGGGACATATTTTTAGTGTATTGTTTCCTGATTGACATTGGAGTGCCGGAGTAAGTACTAGTGAAACGATGAGTCGAGAGCAGGACAGAAGAGCTGCGATACTAGAGTCACTTCGCGCCGGAAAAAGCCCTAAAGAGATAATTGAGTGGTTTGGCTACAAAAAAAAACGCTAGTTTACGAAATTGCAAACGTTTTTCGTGAAGCCGACTGCAAGGAAGACTTCTTTTCCGATTGAGCAAGTCATACAAAGACTCAGGCTTGGCTCCAGAATAACCTACCCTACCACTGATCACCAGATTTTTGACCACCTTCAAGCCCAGACTGCAATCCTCTTGTGGGGTACAGTTGAAGCAAAAGTTAACGCGAAGCCTCATAACACTAAGGACGCTCTGAAGACAACCATCGAGGAAGTGATGACCACAATGGACAAAGAGGAGGTAGCTCGCGCATGTGGGCGCTTCAGGTCCCGACTGGAGCTGGTAATTGCACAAGATGGAGGTTACATTGAATAATTTTCAACTATGATATGTGTCAGCACATTATACAAATTTAAGTGCAAATAAAATAATTTTTAAGTAAATATCCAATAGTTTTGTTTTTAAGTTCAACATTCCGGATTTACCTCGACGGCCCTGTATATGTGAGATTTCTGTTTAATTGGGTAGGTCGCGAAAAAAATGATGAGAATGAAGGATAAAATAATAATAAGCAATTAGTTATAATTAATGAATTAGTAATAAATAAATATAGAAAATGTACGTAATTTTTTCATCATCCAATCGGGGCATAACTAAAACCCAACGTGTCGGATGTAAAAAGTTTCTGCAGAGAGCATAAAATTGATTTCAGTGCCCCTTGTGGAAAATAATAATCAAGACTTATGAAACAATGTTTATTTTAGTTTTAAATATTAAATGTATTTTAAATGATTATAAATAGATAAGGAAAAATAAAAAAAAATACATAATTTGGAAGAAAAAAATTAACATCAAAGGTATGAAATAAATGCTTATTTAAAAATGTATTTAACATTTTTTTAATGATTACTAGCGTACCCTCGCCCGCTTCGCTAGGCGATAAATTCAATGATTTGCTGAAAGATGATAAAATTAATACAAAACAAATCAAATTCTTTGATAGAATTTCATTTCAACTTTATTGTAACACTTTTTCGTAGACAACGTTTTTGGGTTTTCCATCTTTCGCGTAAATGTATAATGACGATGGTTTGCCTACCCGTGAGCAAGCTACACACGTTTGTCCATGAGAAAAAATTGGGTATTCTTAATTAATACCGCACATTTGTAGAGACTGTCCTTGCGCCTTATTAATTGTAATAGCGAAGGCAAGGCGAATAGGGATCTGCAAACGTCTGAAATCGAATGGTAAATCCGTCGGAATCAGTGGAATTCTGGGTATCAAAACGTCTTCTCCTTTGTACTTCCCTTTCAAAATTGTTGCTTCGACAACGTTACCCACTAGCTTCTTTTATATCATTGATGCCCTTATTTCTCTCAGCTAAAATTGCTTTTTCGCTGAGCCAATCCTGACTTTTGTAATGTTGAACTATGTTTGGAAATACACTCTGTATCAATGCCTCTTTAGACTGTGCAAAAGTGCAGAAATTGTTAGGCAATGTAATCATTCCTGTTGGATCGGCAGACATTTCGCCATTTCCGATTTTCAGTAATGGGTGTGAAAATTCAGCTGCTGACGGATCGTTCTGTAGTTGAACACGTACGTTTGTAGCAAGTGTAAGCCTGTTTACATGTCTCCATAAATACGATGATTTTAAACATGCATTGATTTCATCTGCAGCCGTAGATTTTGGGATCACAGGTAATGTTTGCCTGAAATCTCCAGCCAATAAAATCAAGGCACCTCCAAAGACTGTTTGGCTTCCTAGTAGATCTTTCAAAGTTCTTTCAAGTGCTTCCAATGATTTCTTGTGTGCCATAGTACATTCGTCCCATACGATGAGCTTACATACTTTAAGGACTTTTGCCATTCCAGATGTTTTCGAAATATTACATGTTGGTGTTTCATTTACCTGCACATTCAAAGGCAACTTTAATGCAAAGTGTGCTGTGCGACCGCCTTCCAGTAATGTAGCCGCTATTCCGGAAGAAGCGAGTGCCAATGCAACGTTATTATCTGATCGAATTGTTGCTAATATTATATCAATGAAATCAAAAAGGTCTTTCCTGTTCCCCCAGGAGCATCCAAGAAATACAATCCACCAGTTCCATGGCTAACATTATTCATGATTGTATCATAAACATGTTGTAGTTTATGTTTACTCTCCGTCGAAAAAAATTTGCAACTTAGCAACACGACACAAATCGTTTCACAATAACGAAAAATTCGCATATTTATTCAAAAAAAGTTGTACATACCTATAAAACGAATGCTAATTCGAAACTTAATCTAAGAATCGAGCAAGTTCTGCGGCAATTTTCACTAAAAACACAATTTGTACAATATTTTGATTTTTTCTTTTTTTATATGAAGAAAATATTTAAAAAAAAATTTTATTGCTAAAAACCTTCCCCTAGTGGATCCCTATAATATGAAAAAAGAACGAATAAAATTGGCCTCGTATCGGCCCAAAAAAATGCGTACAAACGAACATCATTTCATTTTTATATATATAGATTTAAAATTTTTTTCTATGTATTATTACGGCTCGTTTCAAAATCTACGTCGTCGGTTCGACTAAGAATACTCTTAGCGTACGAAAAATATGAATTTGATTCTCTGATTAAATATAAGAACTGTTATTCAATCTTCCCAAAATTAATTTACTATTACTAACCCATGGAACAAAATGAATTTGATTAATAACGTAGCTAGGAACCGGAAATTTCAGCGGCAACGTAACTAACACACGTACAAATCAATTTTACACACGGGTGCTGATGAAGTAGCAAAACGATTTGATCAGAATCCCGCTATCAAACAAACGGGCAGCCCAATATTGATGAAAATTCACTACAGTACCTACAAACCAAATGGAAGACGTACGCATAAAGTGAGACGAGTGTGGAAAGCAAATAATTGCCATTGAACGAAAGTTGTTGCTGCAGTTGGCTGTAGCGAGATGCTGTGCCCGAGAAATGCGCCTGGGACTTGGCCGCGGATGAACTGAATCCTTAATTTTGAATATAAGGATGAGGAAACTATTGCGCTTCTGCCTACAGTGCAGCTATGTGGTGGAGTGAAAACATGAAAATCATCTTCCAGTGCTGAACTGAGTGCGAAGCAATGAAGCGCGCAGCACTGAAAAATAACATAAACGGGTATGTGGTGAAAAAGCCAGAAACCACTAGTGTAATTTTATTTTTGTTATATTTTTAAAAACTCAAACGCATTTCTGCTTAACACATACTCCTGCACTCGGCCATGGGTGAGTTGAACCTTAAGTTGCATGGTTTGGGTGGCTACAACCTGAGGACGGCACAGAATGCAACATTGAGAGTACCACCTTTTTCTTTTTGATTTGCCCCCCTCACTCACGCTATCACGCTATTCATTCCACTCCTCAGTGCAAACAACATATAAATACACGAAGCACAATACCCAAATCTTGAACTCAACACCTCACGCACCCCACAACTGGCAACGGCCTCAGTACCTTAGATCGACTAGTTTTTGTGTTGACTCCTTTTGTTTTGTTGGTGCTCTCGGTTGCCATCCTTGTTATTGTGCATTTTACGTGTTACTGAAACTGTTCTCGTCTTTGCTGACTTGTTTGTTTTCGATGGTCGACGTTGCATGACTTTCGACGCTTTACGTACACCCCGCACTCTCTGACCTCTTCGCAATCTTCACCATAGTATTTGATGGCTTAAATGTGCACAGTTGTTGCTTCGCGCTGCTTGCTGCTCACTGTTCGCTGCTCGCCATTCTCTGCTTTCCATTTGCTGTTGATTCTACACCCGATACGATTCAGTAAATTACACTTTTGATTTTTACTGCCCGTAAAATAATCGTAAATGTCGCCGTTATTGCGACCGAAAGTGCCCATATACTTTATTCTCGCTTCAATTTTTCCTCAGTGCATCTTTTGGTCCCTCCGCCGCACTTGGCAACGCTTTAACTCCTCATCTTCGCCACACGCGACGCATCTCGAAGCCGAAGCCGAAGCAGGTTCAACTGGATGTGGGGCTGCCACTGATAGCGCCCCTCAGCTACACTTGTTCCACGCTTTCTGTGTTAGTTAATAAGTTCATATCCTTAGTGCTTTGCTTGTTTCTTGTTTTCATTCTAATTTTTTTGTTTGTTTTTTGATGCTTCGTCAAATGAGCTGCACCAATGTTTTTGCTTCCCTTTCTGCTTCGTCAACGTCCTTTGGTTCTATTTCATTGGTGTATGTGGCTTTGCCTTCATTAAATGAACAAGTTGCTGCAAGCTCTACTCACTTGGCGGTTGTGTTTGTTGCTTGCTACATGAGTATGTTGCTGATGGTTTCGTTGATGGCAATGGAAATGGCGTCACCCAGCTTCAAGCTATCACAGCTTAACTCCACACCGTTGGCTCATTGTAGTTTACATGAACTCGTTGAATAGAGTTTTTGGAGATTTACTCAAATGTTTTTATTGCATTGCCGAGTCACCCTTCGCCTTATATTTAAGTACGAACTTGTTTTGGTTTTTGGAATGCAACTGGTTGCAGATTGTTTTACCACTTTTCTCTTGCTTCTTTCACTTACTTTGATCCATTATTGTGGTTTTGCTGTTTACGAAGTTTAGTAAAACCGGGGAAGCCAATGCTGCCAATTTTGTAGAAGTTAACTCACAAAAATATTTTGAATCATTACAAGTACTCCCAAGAACTGTACCTTTTACCATATCCATATGTATATGTATGTATGCCACTATTTTGACTGTAGACAGAACTAATGATTAAATTAAAAATATCTATTTATCAGTTTATAGACTTATAACTTTCATGGGTACCAGATTATCAATTAGGCAAATTAGTAAGGTTTAAATGAATGGAAATATTTCAAAAAGCAATAAATTCATGAAAATTCGTTTTTAGAGCGACTTAAAGATTTCTTTTCACTATCTCTGAGATGCATTGCAACACCTACAACCGGCGCGCAATCAAAAATATTTTCGGGGTTTCAATAAAAGTCTCTCATTTTGTGAAGTAAACGAATGAATTTTGTGCTTGGAAAACATAATAGAAACAGTAACTATTTGGTGATAACAACAAATTTTAAGCGCGCTAAAAACGAAGACGTCAGAATAATGAACAATTTAAGAAAAAAAGGATGAATCAAATAATGGAATTAAAAAAAAAGTTCTTAATGTACTAAAAGCGGAAACTCAAGGTAGAAAATGCAAAATTCTGGGAAGAGAAAACAAAAAGCTCATATGTTATAGCAAAATTAAACCTCTTTTACCATCAAACGGACTTCAAACAAATTGGACAGTTCCATGCCAGTTCGTAGAAGCCGGTTTAATAGCAAGACCACCCAGAAGAGTACAAATCAAAAAGGCTTCAATTTTCAAGGGAACACCTCTTCTTTCGAAACTAGAAAAATGTGATATGGACGGATTCAACAAAAATAAATATGTTTGTATCTGACGGAAAACAATACATTCGGCGACCCAAAAATTCCGCATTTCATCCCAGATATGCGAAAAAACAGTAAGGTACGGTGGAAAATCAATAATGGTCTGGGGATGCTTTTCGGAGGAAGAATTAGGTCCAATTCTGAAGATAAAAGATAAAATGTGTGTGGTGGACTATATGAGAATATTGCATACGGTTATGATTCCCTATGTAAGAAAATAAATGCCACTAAGATGGGTGTTTGTGCAGCATTTATTAGAATTAGCAAAGGTGAGGTTTAAAAAAGAAAAGATAAATGTTTAAGAATGGCCTTCGCAGACTCCTGGCTCAATACCAAATAATATCAATACATCTTGGGATAGAACTGAAAAAGATAATCAGAAATATGGAAGAGATGTGGACCCAAATTCAAAAGTCGAAAGTTCAAAATCAAAAGGTACTCTATTTCAACGGATAAATGTGCAAATTAAGTCAATGCATTGATGATGTGAAGAAGTCATAAAACGAGTATGTGGTGCTTCGAAATCCTACATTAATTCTCCACATGTAAGTATTTTTTAAAACACTTTCGTTTTTGTGGCATTTCTTTTTGTTTCTATTATTTTTCCAGGGCACGTTTCTTAAGGGGTTAGGCCACTCTAGGATTTTCAAAATATCGAAATTTTTTTTTTTTGCTTAAAAGATGTTTTAAACTCTTTAAAATATAAAACAAAAAGTCCTATGCGTGAAAAAAATGTTTATCTCTAATATTTCGCACTTTTGCGCGAGCGCCTCTGACGTCTCTGACACGACTATTCAAATTTAAACCGTGTTTATCTCAAAACGTGATTTTTCAAAACTGCACGCAGCATAACACAAACAATTTTTAATATTTTCAATTGTAATTGTACAAGGATCTTTAGAACATTATTCCGCACTGAAATACGTACGGATTTTTTTATTAATTAATTAGAAAAATTTTTATAAACAATTAACGGTTCCATTTTAGATGAAAAATTCTACTTTTGACTTCAAACATCTGCAAAATACACAAATTTCAATATTTCTAAAATCCCGTACGTATTTCTACAGCTATACTCACGTCGATTGAGAAGAATTTTTTTAATTTGGTTTAGGTGGACATTTACGTCAGTTGTACTGCGTGCCGTGAAGTGCCTTTTTCGCAGGGCGCGTTCAGAGATTCACTCCAAAGGCGCCATTTTGTAATATTTTTCAATAAAAATATTTGTAATTACACTTAAATACATGCTTAATAATATACTTAAAAAGTTGTTTCCTAGCACCTTTCTTTCAATGTAAAAAAAATCCTTAAAAAACTGCTTTTTTTACAGTAGCTAGAGTGGCGTAACCCCTTAAACTCGATGAAATTTTATTAATGTTCAATATTTGGAAAAGAGGTTTTTGAACTTGTAAAGCACAAAATATCCGACTTCAGAAATAAAAAAAATGTGAAAAATTACGTGAAAATATTTGTTCCTATTATATACGTATTTTCCCGTATTATATAAGGGAGAATGGGGAGTTGTGAGACGGGTTTTGTTTTTGGGCCCGTATTACTCAAAATCTTAATATTCTGCATATGTCAACGATGGAATCTTTAGTCAATGAATACTGGAAGCTATTGGTATGGCCTATTTAACAAAACTACAATTTTCCTTAAAATTAAAATTGTATATAATAATATAAAATATAATACAAAATACAAAAATGTGGGGAGTTGTGAGACACCATGGTTTAAATCAATAAAAATGACTTATTTTAGTTGTTAGTTCTTTATTAAGATAAAAAATAAAAAAGAAAAGACAATTGTTATAAAAAAGTGTATAAAAAATGCAATGCCATCAATCTGATAATTCGCAGCGAGAACATGTATAATAACCAGTTCGTAAATTGGCACACTTTAGGTGCACAGCTCGATCGCATACATTGCAATGAATGGAGTTTTTTCTGCTTAACTTTAAAAGCGGAAAAACAATAAAAACTCAAATTTAACCAAAAATTTCATGATATATGTACAAACAATGCATGAATATTGCGAGATACTTATCAAAGATGCGTTAAAACGTCGAAAAAAACGGTGTCTCACAACTCCCCACATTTGTTGTATTACAACTCCCCAAATCGTTTTTTTTATAAATGGCCGCGTAGTCATAAACACATCGAACGTTCATGCCCAAGTGAATGTGTAAATTCAAAGCTAATGGGACAATTAATAACTTCTATATATTAACATTTGCAATTTGCTTCAACAACTGATCGAATGTATCGTAAAACAAATGATGAAAAAAACTTACCGAGAAATTCCAAAACACAGTAACTGGAGAGACGCGTCGAATGCGTGTAAATATGACCAATGCTAGCTGAAAAGTGAGATCGCATCGAGAACACTTGTTGACACTTAAAATCGAATGTAAATAAATGAATAATGCCGAACGGTAACAATGTCTCACAACTCCCTATGTCTCACAACTCCCCATTCGCCCCTCCGTATTATTTTAGAGAACGGAAAACTTCGCCTTTGGCCACCAGATTCCTCTCAATTTCGGTTCTACTTTCGCCAAAAAAAAGCCAAATATTTCTGTGAACTTTTTTGATACAAATTTGTATCAACTTTTAGTCTTTGTGACATTTTCAAAATACTGGTATCCAAACTTACATTTTTTTCATTGCTTTGAAATATCATTTGCTCCTCCATCGAGTAATCAATTATTCCACGCTGCCAGATAGTTCTATATTACTAGACGGTGTCGCTAGCAAGGGAAAAATGCCAACAAATTTTTTTTTATACAATTTCATTCTACTTATATAGGTACAAATTATTATTATACAATGTAAAATTATTCAACTACGAGTATTAAATACTTACAGTATGTCCGCCGTAGCCGAGTGGGTTGCTGCGTGACTACCATTCGGAATTCTTCACTCCAAAATCTACAATTCTGCTTATTTACGTACCCATTGATCCAAAAATGAGCTTCGTCGCTGAACACAATTTTTCGATAAAAAGTTGATCTCCGGCCAACTTTCCAAGAGTCCATTCACCAAAAATTCTGCGTTGCGGTAGGTCGTTCGGCTTCCATTCTTGCACCAGCTGTATTTTGAAAGGCTTCACACCTAAACCCTTTCGCAAAATTTTTCACGTTGTTGAGTAATAGAGGCCCAATTGCTGCGAACGGCGACGAATCGATAATTGATGGTCATCATTAACACTGGCCGATGCAGCTGCGATATTTTCTTCAGTTCGCACTCTACGTAAGCGTGTTGGCGCTTTGATGTCCAATAATGTAAATTTGGTTCTAAATTTAGTCACAATAGCTCGAATAGCCGCTTCAGTGGGTCGATTAAACTGTCTATAAAATGGAAGAAGCGCGTGATAAACTTTCTTAACAGAACACGCATTTTTATAATAAAATTCAATGATTTGCAAGCGTTGTTCGTTTGTAAGACGATTCATGGTTAAATTATAGACCAAACTGAAGATGTTTGACAGTGAAACACAACACGAAACGTGCGTCAGCTGTTTAAACCAACTGTTTAAAAAGATAATAGCTTAAAAATCACCCGTTACATTGGCTTTGGAAACAAGTTTGTAATATTTTTACTGGAATTTTTTTTCAGTAATCAGTAAAAAAATATTTTTATTGCAAATTTTTTTCAGTAATCAGTAAAAGTTTACTGGTAATGAAAATTAAATTGCAATATCAGTAAAATATTATATTTACTGCATTTTTACTGTTACCTATGTAAAAAATTACCCGTTAGTTACTAGAACAGCGAATAAATTATGTGTATTCGGTAGTGCATCTCTTCGGCACAGTTAAATAGCTTTGAAAACTGTTTTGGCTTTACCTAAGACTTCATATTGCAAAGATTTATTTCTATCTAAATTTTCTCAAAACCTTCTTCTAGGTCATCACTATTAACCCTAGACGGACATTCTTCGTCGTTTCGACGACGCTCGATTGCATTTAACTGCTTATCATAATTTCCGTTCATGGTTTTTCTTTAATTTTTCGTACAGCTTTAGTCGTTGCTGAGCTTTACTTGTGAGCGTCCGTTCATCTGTGCTAGTTGCTTGTAAGTACCGTTTTAAAAAATTTGCGTCGTCGAAACGACGAAGAATGTCTTTTGTGTGAGTTTTGCAACAAAATAATATATCGCTTTTAGAATTTTTGTTTGTCTTAAAAACTTTTATATAATTCAATTCGACGTGACAAAACAAGCCTTTTTAAATGACTAGGAAATTAAAAAGTTTCTTTCTGAAGACGATGACTTAATAGTTTCGGATGAAGATGATTATGCCATTGGCGAGCTTGAGACAGACTTGGGAGAGCTAATGGACGAAGAAAATTCTTCTGAAGAGGTTTCTGCAGACGAAGACGATGTCCCGTTGAATGTGTTGCTTGAAGAGTCTGATATAATTACTTTCTCAAAAAACATATTACGTGGAAAAAACCGTCATAAGTGGTCGATGCAAAAAGCTACGTGGTCCTACTCGAATTGTAACCATGGATAATTGGTTCACTTCAGTCTCCTTGGCTAAATCTCTTTTAAAAGAACGATATAAATTAACATTGGTTGGAACATTGCGAGATATACCTCCAGAGAGATAACTCCAGAGATGAAAGTCAGCAAAGGTCGAAAATGTGGCACTTCAATGTTCGCCTATGACAACGAACGGACGCTCTTGTCATATAAGCCAAAACCGAATAAAATATTTTACTTGTTGTCCTCATACAATGAAATTTGGAACTGGAAATATCATGACAAAGATGCCACATATGATCGAGTTCTACAATTTAACAAAAGGTGGTGTAGACACCCTCGACCAAATGTGCAACGTAATGAGTTGCGCTCGAAACACCAACCGCTGGCCAATGGCAGTATTTTTTGGCATACTCAATATGGCTTATATAAATAGTTATGTTATATACACCCATAATATGTTCCAATAGGGACAGAAACCACTTAGTCGCAGAAAATTTATGAAAGGTTTACACTCTGCTCTCATTCAAAAACACGTATATAAAAGACCTAATGAGATAACTTTTAAAACGGTAGCTCGACAAAATATACAAAGCGGACTATTTCAACATCATGAGAAGGCAAAAAACAGTGGAGAAGTATCAGCGAGCAAAAAAAGAAAGATTTGCACGATTTGTCCATCATCCAAACGTCGAATGCGCCAAATGTCAAAAAAGCTTGTGTGGGGAGCATAAAACTGATCTCTGTGCCTCATGTGCAAAATAAAGTTCAAGACATATAAAACAGAGTTTTATTTTTAGTTTTAAGCATAAAATGTATCTTTTTAAAGTATTAATGAATTTTAATTTGATTAATATTACTTTTTTATTGAAGTTTGTCAGAGGCTATGAGCAAAACAAATTTTTTTTATTGAATATGAATATTTTTAATTTTAAGTTTTATATTATATTAAAATAAATAAACAAGCATTAAAACTATTAAATAAATATTTAGAGTAAAATACTGTATTTATATTTTATTCTTTTTGGGTGTAGGTGCAATCTGAAGAAAGCTTAAAAAGAGTGGTCGTCGTTTCGACGAAGAATGTCTTTAGTGTACTAAAAATATGAATGTCCTTCTAGGGTTAAAAACAATTAATGTGTTTAACTCTACTATAGCATTATTGTCAACACTCGAAGTAAAAGGGAAAAGTGTCTGACTCGCGGGAAAAATCTTTGAAAGCCAAGGAGTACATCTTTATGACTTAAAAATCTGTCTTTTAGATTGACAGTGATATACGACATTGAGATTAAATGCTTAGCGTTTCAAAAACCGTAAGCCTAAGTTCTTTTTTTAACAAAATCATTAATTTCCGCGAAAATATAGGTTTTAGTACCAATTATAATATACTTTGAGATTATACAATACCATTTTTTGTTTCTTGATTTTAGATTAATGTAAAATTTACATCAACTCATCAATATGGTTGCTAAACCAAAATAGTAAATGTTAAAGTGCAATCTTTGTACATCCATTGAGATTTGTTGCAGAAAAGTAGCACATCTACTAGATTATCTACTACATCAGGTGGTAATTGATTGCAAAAGTAGCGAAAAGCACATTTTTTATTGTCTATTTAACTCCAGTTATCCTACGTGGTTAATAGGTAATGGAATAAATGTTCACTTTTTGCTACGACTACAGGATTTCTATGATATTGTCGACAATTTCGAGGATTGCTCTACCAGAGCATGCCCCATCTTAGTAATGGTTAATGGTAGTAAAGGGTTAAGGTATGGCCCTTTAGCACTGCGACCATATTGATCTATTGTGCACCCTATGCTGTCTATTGACTGTTAAGTATACTTATGAATTGTACCAGCTCCTTCTGAGGGGGTGATTGAAGATCTTCATCTGTAAGCATGAGCTTGTTTAAAAATCTTTTCCTTCTATACGTCAACCCCGGACATTCGATGATGAGATGTTCTATAGATTCCTCATCTTCGCAGCAAAATCTGCAGGTGCTGGTGTTAGTTATGCCTAATTTATGTAAGTGCTTGTTGCAGGTGAAGTAGAGTTCAATTCAGAACTGCAATGAGTCCACAAACAGCAAAATTTTGCTTTTCTTTCTATTTCTAAATTACTTTGTGATAGGGATATTTGTAAATTCTTCCCAACTATATCCTCGTTATTCAAT
Source organism: Anastrepha ludens (assembly GCF_028408465.1). Taxonomy (NCBI): domain Eukaryota; kingdom Metazoa; phylum Arthropoda; class Insecta; order Diptera; family Tephritidae; genus Anastrepha; species Anastrepha ludens. The sequence goes on from NC_071498.1 coordinate 78,057,998, forward strand.
TAATTACCGAGAGGTACCTAGAAACCTGCAGCACACAAAGGACTAATTTAGATTGACAATTGACTATCTCTGCCTAGAAAATGGCTAAGAAAATGTTAAAATAGCTGCATGGGCACGATGGAAGGCGCCACATTCTAATAATTGTAATAAATCATTTTTGCATTGGCAAGCAGAGATGAGCCATTCTGAGCGGAGAAAGTTTTATATTATTGCCTATTTGTTTTGAGTCTTGTTATCGGTTACTTGTCTGCATGTCGGCTGTCCTACCAGTTTGAGGGCACTATCGAGGGTAACTGCTCGGTAGTTGGCACAATAGCTACGCCTTTTCTGACACAAAGCAAAAAAAAAAAAAAAAAAATAGTAAGAACAAAGTATGTGTATGACGTTTTGCAACAGCGCTATTATATAACACACACCAATATTGTTGTTGTCAGGCAGATAAAATTATTTCGACGCCCAAACGATTTCGGCTCTCCACTCTGTAATGAGTGAATATCAGTGTGGTGGCACAATCGAAGACAAATGCATTGGACAGGCTTGTAAAATATTTATATGATTTATTCTATAGTGAAACAATGCGCATGCGCAAATGCAGTGGTATACATTTTTACGTACATACACACACACACACACACGCATGCATTTCTTGAGCATTGTATGTCCTTCAAGCGATCTCTAAATAAATTTTGTTTTGTAGAGCAAAAAACATGGGTATATGCGTGGATAACTAGAATAACAACAGTTTCTGAGGCACCGAGCTAAAACGTTCAAGATGCGCTCAAGGATTTGGTAAAATGTTTTTTAGCTGCGTTGAAGTCATTATTTTTTATGACACATGCATATTTATGATTTATGAACTACTTATTTAGGGGTTTTGTAATGGTTTTCCCATATTACACACCTAGTTACAAAAAGGAAAAAAAACCTCATTGTTAGTTGCGCATTTACAAACATGTCTACATACATAGGTATGGTGTCGTGACCTTCTGACAAATTAGGCATAACAACGTTGGATTAGCGACTTTTCGGGAATGTTGACACGGACTGTCTTCAAAGTTATTTTCTTTGTGCTGGGTGCTTTATTTTTTATTTGTTTGATTTATTTTGACATTCGACAGTGCAATAATTAGCTAAGGAGCCTTGTATTACTGAAATACCATTCAAATTCGATTAATTGCAAAATTTGTGTATCTCTTCCATTTTGAACTTTATTTCCCAAATGTGGAGAGAAATTGAATGTAAAAGTAAAAAATGTTTGGAGTTCTATTAATAATCGGAGCAACTGGGGATATCATACCTACTTACGTACCTATGCATATATAAACATACACAGATGCACATACATATACACTGAGAGTCATTAAGTTAGCGCAACGAGCATCCTGATTTGCATCACCACACCAGCCAGAACAATTAAGCTAGAGTAGGAAAACTTGTTTTATTCATAGCACATTTAATCTATACTATTGTAATATTATAAAGAGGAAAACTTTGTTTGTTTGTTTGTTTAGTTGTAATGAATAGGCTCAAAAACTACTGGACCGATTTTAAAAATTCTTTCACCATTCGAAAGCTACATCATCCACGAGTAACATGGATTATATCTTATTTTGGAAATAGGGCTCGAGATATAGGCCAAAACGTGGACCCGGGTAACCTTCGGATGTGTATGTACAATATGGGTATCAAATGGAAGCTGTTGGTTAATGCTTTAGTCCAGAGTATTTTTCATGCCGCTCCGTGACTAGGGTCTCGAGATAGAGACCAAAACGTGGACCCTAGAATGTGTTTGTACAATATGGATATCAAATTGAAGCTGTTGGTGAATGCTTTAGTACAGTGTATTTTTCATGCCGCTCCGTGACTGGGGTCTCGAGATATAGGTCAAAACGTGGACCCGGGTAACCTTTGGTTGTGCATGTACAATATGGGTATCAAATGAAAGCTGTTGATAAGTGCTTTAATACGGGGTAATTTTCATACCTATTGATGACTTGGGTCTCGAAATATATGCCAAAACGTGGACCCGCCGTGTCTTTGCACCGAATTAAACCAAACTTATGCACATTGTTAAGTAAGTACTGAAAATGGGTTTCGTAAAGTTTGGTTGCAATTCGGAGCAGTGGCAACGGGTACAGCGTTCTTTTGAGCCAGCCATAATGTCGCTTACTTTTTTAACGCTTGGGGCGGAACTGAACTGTCAAATTGACAGTGTGAGTTACAATGTGTCAATATTTCTTTCTGATTTGGATGCCATAAGGAAAAAACGTAAGTGCAACATGTAAAAATTGTTTGTGAATTTTTTTGGAGTGGATTTTGGAACAGTGAATAATTTCTTACGAAATTTGAGAATTTAATGTGAAATCCGAATGAAATTATGTGTTCGTGGAAAAAAAATTTTTTTTCGTTTTTTTTTTTGAAAAATATAAATGGATAATGGTTAAAAAAGCTCCAATGCTTAATAAAACATATAAATTGAAACGAAAAATTCATGGATGATCAGGAAAAAAGACGATTGTTTATTCATATGCGTTGATTTGAAATTTAAAAACAATCTTCTTTTTTCCTGATTTTCAATTTATATTTAATATTTACTCAAAAACAAATAGAAAAACAAAAAATATTGTTTATGCCAAAGCGCTGAAAATCATATATTTTCTGTTCTAAACCATATCTATTCTATTTTAGTGTGCCCAGCGAAGGGGCCGGCTTTGCTAGTCTTCAATAAAATAGACAATTAATAAATTTATGTGTGAAATCAAAAAAAAATATATATATATATTCCCGAAAACTTGCCATTCGGTTTATTTTTACATAATTTATAATTAAATTTGTATATTTCTAAAGCCGCTCAGTCCCTTGCTTAGAATAACTTCATATATTCTGCGAAATGACGGACTAGGCTAGTTTGATGCCTTCGATTAGTTCAATTTTATAGGAATATTGTTTGCCAGACTCATAAATTTTTAATCTTCCTGACAATTTACAACATGTATCACCTTAATATCAATCATATTTTCATCACTCGAAACTTGGATGATTAATTTTGCGCCACCTTGTATAACAACGATATTTTGGCGCCAATCCCGGATTTTACCAGCAGTTTACTCTAGCACTTCCATGCTAGAAATACCGTGAAAAATTACCGAAAACGTTTTTGAAATGAGGAAAGATAGTTTTAAGTACGTCGTTGATAATTTTTGCATTAATATTCATTGGACAAAATTGCAGCTAATTTTTACTGTAATAAAAACACTATTACACCCGCCACGCGACTATGATGCCGTTCTAACTGATGCCGCTCTTTTTATAGATCGGTAAAACAACCCAGGTATTCATGCGAGACCCCCAAGTTGAATTTATTTTCATCGGAATAGACAACATACTCGTATCGCTACTCAGTATTCCACGTCGAATGCGCGTGACAAAAACCCAATTGCTTTCGACCAGCGTTGAATGTTGTTAAATGTTAATTTTTTTTAATTTAAGTATTTTCAAATGTGAATCAGCCTTTAGCACTAATGGTACTTTTAATAAACTAGCTTGAAAGACAACTCTTACTCCGATCTTATTAGCCGAGTTGTAAGAGATGGAAGCTTCTCTCAAAATAGCTGTTTTGTCAGCATCTTAAATCACTCGATGATTGCCACCTTTCCATCCATATCTCGACTTGTTAAACAGATATTCTTCCCGGTTCTACCATTTCCTTGCGGTATTTTATAAATTATTAGGACCGACTCTTTGAAAGCGCAAATTTTTGATTTTAACTTCGAAGAAAAAATAAATTAAATTAAATGTTAATAAAAAAGATTAGCTGCTGCATGTAAGCAACAATAGGTTAGGTTGAAGGGGTTGTCCTGTTGGACACATTCAGGTTCATAGTCCATTGTGATGCCGCGTGTGGAGCTTGTCCCTATCTCTCCTAAAACCAGTGGGTGCTTTTCAGAAAATTTAGAATATCTCTGATTTCTACAGAACTGAGATTTTCCAACTCATTACAAAATTGTTCATCTGGAATAGTAAATTTACGTCTGGATGGAGCAGACAATGGCACAGTAGGTGCGAATGGTCTCTTCCTCCTCTTCATCCAGACAACTTCTACAGAAGTCATATATTTACACACCCATCCTTTGGGCGTGTCTACCTGTTAGGCAGTGCCCCGTTATAACTGAAATCAAAGTGCTAAGACTTTATGTATATGCTTATTTTGTCATAGCAGAGATTCTGTGCGTTTAGCACTGAGAGTCGGCCACAGTTGTCGGGCGATTCTGCAGGTGGTTTCATTACTCCATCTTTCGTTCGCTGCCTTACGATTTCCTCAAGGATAAGTAGCTTGCATGTTTGTGGGATACCCTTACACTGTTATGACACTGTTTATGTACTCAGCGGTCAATTTGGTGCCAAGTCTTGCTAGTTCATCGGCACTACAGTTACCCTCAATGTCGCGATGGCCAGGAACCGATGTTACCTTTAAGTGAAATGACTCAGTCATCTCGTTAAGAGATGTGCCGTATTTCATGGCTACCTTGGAGGTTGTCGAATGTTTTGTGAGCGATTTTATTGCCGCTTGGCTATCAGTGAAAATGTAGATATCATTTCCGGATATTCCATCACACTGTGTTAGTGTCGCGGCTTTCATTATTGCCATCAGTTCAGTCTGAAATATACCACAGTAGTCGGGAGCGGAAATTCCCAGAGTATCGGGATATACTCCTCCGCCCACCCTGCCCTCGAGCTTTGAGCCATCTGTGTATACATGTATGGACTCCCCCTTTCTTACATCGTCCCGTTCCCACTCTTACCTTGAGGGTAGGAGGGTCGTGAATGCTGTAATGGCAAGAGTAGGCGCCAGTGCATTGTCCACCAGCCCGAGAAGCTCCAAAGTGCCAGCCAGGATTTTACCGTAACCGTGATCTGTGCTTGACCACTTACTTAGAGTGTTCAGCCTCATTGCCGCACTGCGTGCGTTAAATATTGCCTGCAGATCTACCGGAAGGAGGTTTAATGTCGCTTATAATGCTTTGAGCAACAATAAGATAGGATGAAATATGTTACCGTTATTGGGGATGTGCTAACCTTATGCCGCTCAGTGTACATTTTCCGTAGAAATTGTGTAATTTGATGCTATTCTATATTCAAATGCAATAGCTTTGTTGCGTTACACTTCGGTTAGGACGCACATATGTCCTTTGAAATGCATCGAACGCCTCCATGCACTCCATATGTTTCTTCGCTTCAACCACATTCATGTGTATAAGTACATACACTTGCATATATACACCTACGCACGCTAGATGATCTAATCATACCCTCTAGTAAACACTAGTAAGGAAACACAACCACCATTTGCTCACATAATTCGGCTGAGGCACCGAAACCCATAAGGCGCGACCATTTTGAAACTTATTCCAATTGAATTTCAAAGGCTGGTTCCAAGTTCTGCCTGTAAAATTCGAAATTCGTGACAACCGAAGCATTCCAAATGGACTTGTACATGTAGCACATTGTGCGTAACACAATATTTATAACTTAATACAGTTCGTTCTCAATAGTGAGGGAGAATCGCCGTCACATGGATGCACTCGAACTGAAGTATATTCCTACTTGAGAATATTGGGAAGAGGGGAGCTGCATACGTATGTATGTAAAAAAAGAGACAATGTAAATTATCTTGGATTTTCTAAATAATGCACTTGGTTGATTGGGATTTCTGTACTCAAAATTCAATTATTGCGGGCAGTAAAATGAAATGCTGCTGGTTCAAAAAATAATAATTATAATACGTAGCTAACATGCATACCCCAACCATGAATCAATTAATTACTTAAAGAAATGTTGCTTCAAAAATTAAGTGCAGATATGGGAATGAATATCTTGAAAAAGACAGACGTCTGCCTTAATAATTGCTTGGTGTCAAAATATCCTCCAAGTCCTGCATTAAATATAGTTCCGCTGTGAAAAATCAAAATGAAATCCTGTAAATCAATTATTTTTTTCATTTCTTATGAAGAAATCCGGGCACAATTCGCAGCTTAAGTTTAAATATGCGTTGATATATTAAACAAACGACAAAAGGAATTCATAATAGTGGAGGTTGAAATACATAATAGCTGTTATCAGACTCTTTCCGAAATTAGCAATAATAATATTTTCTAGATGAAATTACTTAACTGATGAATAAAAGTCCCATTGACTGAGTAATGAATTATATTTTGCATTAAAAATTAATAAAATCATAACAATTCGCAGTAGACCATTGTATAACCTCTGGAGACTAACTGTTTTTTTTTTTTTTTTTTTTTTTGGCGGTGAGGTTGGGTTAAAAATGCCTTCGCACCACATAGTAACCGTTGCTACTACGTGTGTGGTGATTCCACTAAAAATATCCCCCCTCTTCTCTTGGGTTTTTCCCTCCACCGCGGGACTGCTTCCGCATTGCTTCGAGGTAGAGGGCCAAGACGGCGTCCTAAGAAGGACACTTACTTACTCACCCTGCGTCCAGGGTCGCCTGTTTTAAGAAACCTATGCTCAATGCTCTTCAGCATAGCTTTCCATTTCGCGCTTCTTTTTTCGGATAATATCCGCCACAAAATTTGCGACGGCATTCCATTAGTCTTCGTCTATCATCATTTTCTCGATAATTTCTTCAGGTGTAAATACACCAATAGCTCGTTGCAGACCTGTTCTCTCTACGTTCCACCTCTCGCATTTAAAGAAGGTGTGCTCCGCATCACCATACTCAGTATCTCCATATATGCAGTTTGGTTGGCTAACTTTTCCCTTTCGCCACAGATACTTACGAAAGGACCCATGCCCGGACAAAAACTGTGAGAGGTAATAGTTAACCTCACCGTGCTTTCTTTCTACCCACTTTTTTAGGTCGGGTATTAGTCTCGCTGTCCATCTACCATACGGTTCAGAGTTCCATCTTGCCTGCCAAAGTGTGAGCGTTTGAACTCTAATATCGGAGAAGTGTGGTACTGGGATTCTTGTGTTTTTTGCCTCCCATCTCCGTTTACGTTCTTGTGCTAGAATATCTATAGGGATGGTTCCGCTGATAACTAACACCGCTGCTTCAGATACTGTTCTGTATGACGAAGCCACTCTGAGAGCACAGGTGCGTTGCACAGATTGCAGAATTTTCCGCCGGCATTGCACCCTTAGCGAATCTTCCCATATTTCGCATCCGTATAAGAGTGTCGAGTTCGTCGTGTCCATTAAAAGTTTTCGCTTGTTCTGCGTTTGACCTCCAAGGTTTGCCATGAGCTTTCTTAACATGCCGCTTACCTTGGCAGCTCTTGTGACAGCATGGTTTATATGCGCCCAGTAGGTTAGCCTTGTGTTTATTTGCACTCCTAGGTACTTGACCACTCTTTTTGTCGATAAAGTGGCATCAAGTACTTGTATGTCTACTTCTAATGGGATACGTCTGTTCGTTAGAAGGATTAGCTCTGTTTTCTCTGTGGCCAGCTTTAATCCATGGTCTTCTAGCCATGTCTGGACTCGGATCATCACCTGATTTAACTTTCTTTTGGCTTCGTCGGTGTTTCGGGCGATTATTACAGTGGGCGGAGACTAACTGTTAATGAGCATTGTTGTTCAATTAACAATGCGAGATACACTCGACATTGATATAGAACATATATTGAGGCGGTCAGATAAGTCACGAAAGCTACATGTCGCACGACCAAAAAAAAACAATAAAAACCAGAGACCAATAGACAGTAGAGGAGTATAGTAGTAATGCAATTCCTCTTCTTGCTCTCTCGTAGTTTCTCGAATAACTATGAGAATAATCCATAAGAATTTCATAAAAATCATTATAAATAGAATCATTTGAATCCCTTGATGTATCCATCAGCCATTATATAGTTTAAACCGTATCGCCTCTTTCCATTTCAATTGCCTTTTAAGTTTTGAATATTTTCACTTTTCCTGAATAAATCTTGAAATTAACCACTAGCAAAAGAGAGTCGCAGTTATTCTCTCATTCTAAAAAACTCTTTGTAGCTAGTAAAAACATAATTAAGTATAGTATTTTCTCACTTCACTTTCTGCAAATAATCATATTGCAAAGTCAATGTAACTAGCAGCAAAAGTTATCGGCCTATTTTATTAACCAAAAAATGTATTTCGCATTTATAGTACAAGCAGCAGGACAGAAGACCAAAGTCCAAACCAACAGTCAAATACTTTGTAGAATCATCAAATAGTATTTTAGATGAGCCAAATATACTTTATTGAAAAACAAATGTACTTTAGAAGATACCAAATGTGGTTCCGAATTATATTCAAAATCACTCAATAAATTTGTTACCCTACAAATAACATTATTTTCATTCAAAGGACTAATGTAAGATATGGACATAGATTGTACATTAATTGAAAGTTTTAAGAAACGAACTATTTTCACTGTCTAACTGATATACCAAGCAGCGTGAAACGGCGCACTGTGATGTATTGCTGTAGCGCAGTCTCCACCATTAACAGTGACGACAGCGTCTTTAATCAGGCTCTCTAAAATAACTCGCGAAGAGATATTTAAGGAGAATTGTAATTGACGAAATTTTTTACTTAAAAAATAATAGGAAATTCTTCTCTATAACTTTGGGATGATTGAGTTATTAAAATAGTAATTTCTTTGTGACTCAGAATTAATATTTTTCAATTTTTAATTGACTGTAACATTAGTTCATAAATTCATTCATAGTTTTACAGAAATTTACATATGATAGGACGTCAATGTGTTTTTCGTTAAGAAACTTATCAATACGACATAAATACCATTAAATAGCTCTGATATATTTTACGATTTACTGCTCATTTGTTGTCTCTAATGTGCATATTTTAATCCTATTGTTTCCCTTTTCAGATTTGCCGCCTAGGACCATTTTATGGCCAAATTAAAAACTTTAAGTACTGATTGGGCAAGCCCCAAATTAAACAAACATATTTGAGAATATGTCATATAATTTCAACAATAAAAGCGTCATAAATGTCGACGAACTAACTCGTGAACCAAACAACCGTAGCAGTCAAAACAAATCATTAAACGCCCATAAAAACCGAAGCACCACAAGGGAAAAAATGGTTGCTACTGGTGGTGATGATGATGCCACACGCACAGTCATCAACCTACATAATAACCAGCAGCTATCAACAACCCATCAACGAGCCATCAACGTCATCATCAACTACTTCAATGGCATCGAGAATGCAGTATCCACCGTGCATGCCACAACAACAAAACTACAAAAAGGAAGCTGTAGTAATGGCAGTAACACGTCATAAAAATACATAATAACATCATCTGATGGCAACAACTGCAATAAAAGCGAAAAGGAATAAATACATTAAATTCTAGGTATAAAGAATGCATACGTCACGGAAGCTAAATGCTATGCTCGTATCTTTTATGTGGCCATTTTTGTATGAACACGAACAGCTAGCCTCACTGTCGATGATCGTAAAAAGGTCGTAAAATCTATGAAATGGGACCGCACAATGCAAACGTACGCATGTACCTAATATTGGGAACGACTGGGAAGTTGTTAAAGAACTGAGGGTAGTTGTCGATGATGTGCCGCTGTGATTCACACTCAACATTGGAGGGCCTGAACCGATCTAAACTCATAACAGCGCTCAACACCAACGATGAACGCTGAAAAATTTAATATTTCAATACACAGAGTGCTGCTTAATCTACAGGCAGACTTTGAGACAAAATTGCTGTGCAGAGTGGAATTGTTAGAGTTGGCGATCAGCGTCCTAAGTACCTCACGAGGTTTGAGTGAAAAACGTAACAGCATTTGCCAGTCGCTGTGACTTGTTGACAATGACTTTGTGGTTTAGCGTTAAGTGGCGCTAAGTCGTAAAAGGGCTATAAAAGTACTCCATTACTATCGTTAAATACTTCGCCTATAAAATCTACACTCACGGCCCTGTGCACCCTTCGTCTTGACACCAAATGATTGTTGATTCTTAGTGTAAAATTAATTGTTTGTTGACGTTGAATTGTTGTAAAATGTTTTTTTTTTTTGTCAAATACTATACAGTCAGTCATTGTACATTAACACATATACATACATACAAATACATGCCAGTATATTTGTTATTTATCGTATGTGCCAAAGCATGGTCTCACTTGTTGCACTGTTGGCACACGAGAGTCATTTTACGAGCGTGTTAAAGTAGCCACTGATAATAAAATAAAATTTATTTTTACGACAATTAAATTGATTTCGTTTTGTCTTTTTTATTTCGGATTTATCGTACTGATTTGTTCACATATAACCAACTTCAAAACGGCATCTTTTGTGTTCCCAATGTGAATAGTGCTAATTCTCCTTAAGCAATAAACGAACCTAATGCCATTTTGAATTTTGAGAGGTATTTTTTTTATAATTAATAGAAATTAATAATGGAAATAGCAGAATTTGAGTACTGAACAATGATTTAACCCGAAGCTTAGATCAAACATTTTGTAGTCTTATCATAATTAGAAAACTAACTTCATCGGATATCATCCCCGCCCACCTTCCATATTATATTAATTTTTAGAGATACTTTTAAAGTGTTCGGCTTGTTTAAATAGCAACCAGGACCTACGATTTTAAGCCAACTCCGAACAGTAAATGTTTTTTATGAAGAGTTTTTTATCGCAGAAATATCCTCGGAGATTTGCCATTGCCTGCCTAGGGGCGACCGCTATTAGAAACAACTTTTTGCATCATTTGAAGTTCCGTGTCCGGAGTTTCGAACCCGTGCAATTCCGAATGGTACTAACACCCCAACCCATTCGGCTACGCCGGCAGCGGTACATTCTTCTTCTTCTTAACTGGCGCGATAACCGCGTATGCAATTTTGGCCGAGTTTAACAAAGCGCGCCAGTCGTTTCTTTCTCGTGCTAACCGGCACCAGTTGGACACACCAAGTGAAGTCAAGTCCTTCTCCACCTGATCTTTCCTCTTCCTCTGAACTTAAAGAAATGGATGTGGACGATATGTGGTTTCAACAGGATGGTGTCACTTGTCACACAGCTAACGAAACAATGGCTCTTTTGCGCGAAAAATTTGATGGCCGAATAATTTCACTTCGCGGCGATATCAATTGGCCGCCAAGATCATATGATTTGACACCGTTGGACTTCTTTCTTTGGGGTTATTTGAAAGAAAAGGTGTACGTCGATAAGCCAGCAACAATTCAAGAGCTAAAGAATGAGATAATTCGGCCCATTAACGGTAAGAGGGAAGAGGTTTCGCGCCTTCTGTGCCACTATGTCTTGCTCTACCCACACGAAAATTCACCACTTTTTCTAAGTGCAACTATCAAACGCTGCAAAATTGCATATTTGGGGCACATCTTTCAAGCTACTTCAACTAATAATCGAAGGAAAAATAGAACGAAACTGATGTTCTGGCTTAGAAATATTCGTGAATGAACCGGGACCGAGGCGATGGGAGGACTCATTCACGCTGACCAATGTAGAGAAGCGTTTTCAAACTATTTCGACAAACTTGCCTTAGTGTAGTTAATCCTTTCGCTGTGTAAAACTACGAGTAGTTGTGGGCGTCTGACAACCTCCACGCCAGTAAAACAACTTAGTTTTCAACCGATTATGATTTTTATGGTTCTAGGATACACCTACACCATTTAAAAAAAGAGCCATATTTTTTATAGTTTTTGGTCAAAAAGAGATTTTGTGATATAAAAATTAAATATACGTATATGTAATTGTATATATAATTACATGTGACCAAATATGTATTTATATATTTTTAGACATATCAAATATGTAGAAAAACGTTCATTTTAATATTTTGTATTATTAATTTTTTAATTGAATTTTTGTATGAGGCTTAGCCGATTTTTTTAACACTGCTTGTTTCCAAAGGGATGCAAACGTAAGTTTTGGTTCTAAACGGTGTACGTAGAAGACAAATAAAATCGTTTTACGTTTGATGCGGCTATCGTGAAGACATTTATTATTAACTCTACTAACAGCAACACAATTAAAGCATGCCTTGAAAATGAGAAAATCATGAAATTGAAAAACTTTTAACTACTTTCGTTGGTTCTGATATTTCTGACTTAGAAGATGAATCGGGCGAATATGGCCTGGCTAACAATTTATCAAAGAGATACGCTTGAGAACAAACTTGAGAGAAAGAGAAAGCATTTTATTCGAAGAGCTTTCTCGAAAAGGTCCGTATGAGATAAACATGCATGACATAGATGTTGGTAATGATGAGGATTCTGGGGAAATTGATATCGTGAGAGCCATTCAGTTGATGGGTCAATTCAAGAAAGCGTTGTTTACCAAACCACCAAAAAGTGGAATCTGAAGATATTTGAACACTTTATTGATTTAGCAGTATGCATTTCGTGATTAGAATATATGTAGAATGTATCACAAAAACAATGGACAGAAAAAAAAATGTATGGACCTATTGAGCTTTCGTAATGATATTGCGAATAGACTAATATATATATATATATATATATATTGTATATAATTGGCGCGTACACCCTTTTTGGGTGTTTGGCCTAGCTCCTCCTCCTATTTGTGGTGTGCGTCTTAATGTTGTTCCACAAATGGAGGGACCTACAGTTTCAAGCTGACTCCGAACGACAGATATTTTTATGAGAAGCTTTTTCATGGCAGAAATGCACTCGGAGGTTTGCCATTGCCTGCCGAGGCCTGCGAATAGACTAATAGCTCGGTCAAATCAAACGGCATGGTCTCGTAAATGGGATCGTCCAACATGATGTTTAAATAAGGATATCCCAATCAGGCCAGTGACTTCCGGGAAAAGACGTGCAGCTACACCATCACTTCTATTCGATATGACGGAAACCAACATTGTCCGGAACACCCGAAAGATGAAGGTGAGAGGTGAAAAATCCAAGGAAGTAAGAGACAAACCACAAGTGCTCCAAGTGTGATGTTTTCTTGTACATTCCTTATGGATCAATAAATTGCTTCAGGAACTTTAATTATAAATAATATTTCGGTAAGACAATTTCTTTTAGTTTTTTCTTCTTTTTATATTCCAAGAATCATTTTTTGTCTTTAAATATATTAGTTTATCTGAATTTAAACCGCATCATTTTTAATTATACTATGTATTATTTATAATTTTGATTTCTTATATTATTTATTGGAACAGATTATTTTCCATGAATTTTAACCACTGAAAAAAAAAAGATTACATAAAACAAAATAAGATTTTAGCATTTTTCTTTACCATACACAAATTCTTCATTCAAAAAAACACATTTAGGCAATTTTTTTTTAAATCGAGTAGTGCTTTTTTTAAAGTCGAATAAAACTAACCGTTGCGAAGGGGTTAACTTGTAGCGAAAGGATTAATTTGTAGGTATACTGTCATAATTTATGTAGGTTAGTGCGACCATTTAAATATAAAACGAGTGTAAATATAAAACGGGAGAATGTATTATATTTAAATTAATACGAGTATATGTGACCGTCTATATCCAGCAATGAATAGGCAATTCAGAAGAAGATTAATTTTTCGGTGTTCGTAAGCGCGGTGTGCACACACCATGTACCTATAATAGGAAACTTAATCAGAACAATTTGGGCTAAATAAGCAGAGGTCAAACTACCAACCGATCGACAGAAAGCAATTCAAACAGTTTCATGCGCCATAATAACTCTTGTTCGGCTATTGGTGTGTGTACAATACGTCAGGTTTACTTAGGCAAATTAAAGATATGAGTGGTTGACCCTTGAAATGATGCATACTCGCATGTATGTCTATGAAAAATGGAAGCAATTGGTGCATGTATAGTTAAATAGACTGAGAAGCATGTAAAGAAGTGCATAGTAGAAAGGAAGGAAGGAAATCGTTTGGAGGCGTTCTAATTGGCATTTGAACGAGAACAGCGCCCACAATTGGCATGCAAACACGCGTCGATTGTTTGATGAATTGTATATTGAAGTTGGCACAAAATACATACATATGTACGTACATTGGTAATAGGTGATGGGCGAGGGATAAGTGGTTGCTATTAAATTTGAGATTGTGTGAGCGAGCAGTTAATGTCTCTATTATGACAGAAGCGATTGAAATGTAGCCACTTAATTTTACGAGCGCGCAGAAAAGTTTTAAAATAACAACTTTAAGAAACTTATTTTTGAAGGAATTGTTGAGTATTCACGCTGGAATACAGAATATAATTCAAACAAGAAAGGTTGGACGATTTCACTGGTTCGGGATATAAAATCTAAATATTTTCCAGCAATTAGATTGCCTTAGCTTACAGGTGCCGTTCGACAGTTTATGCACATTATGTTATTTGAATGTGTAATTAATTGCCCCAACACTATATGTGATACATTATGTTCAAAAAATTACCGAAACTCAATCTCCTTTAAATGGATCGCGCTTGAAATTTTTGGAAGACCTTTTTTAGTTTTTAAATTTATTTATGAACTTTTGTTTTCCTAACAAAATACCATGAAGTGAGAGCAATTGTTGTAGCAATATACTAAATGTTTTTGATGGCGTTGAGGCCTTAAGCTGTAGTCATCGATGTCATCTAGCGGTAGCCCTCGGGAATGAGATGTTTCGCAGCGGCTTCTGCAAAGAAAGCTTTTTTTATTTTGCAAAATCGGTAACGCATTGTTTCCAATTAATATTATATTACAGTACCTATATAGTAATGCCAATTTACACACACAAAAAATATATATATATGTGGGGAGGAATTTGTGGGGAGGCAAAAAAATCGCCCATTGCTCTGTGAAAATCATCCCTAGAATGATCAAAATAAGAAACTTTGCCGAAGGAACCATACCTCTAAAACGAATTCTGATGCCCCCCTAATGCGTATATAGAAAATAAGTACATACCTTAAGTTAACGAAAAATCTGCAAAATTCGTCTGATTTGTCATTCGATCTGTTCTGGATCCGTAAAGAACTATTTTCTGAAAAGAGAAGCCAATATATTAAAGAATGATTTAATTTAAAAATAATTTCGTACACCGATTTCTATTACAACGGGCTGTCTTATAGGCAGACACGCTCAGATTCGAGGGGTACCGAGACATGTCTTCTGCAGAAACTGTGTGAATGAAGAAGATTAGGACATGGTTTCCACTGTGTCCTGTTCTCACCATACGAAAATTCGCCACCTTAGGAAGATAAGTTTTCAATGAGTTGGAAAATCTCAGCACTGTGGAAATCAGAGATTTTCTAAAATTTTGCAGCTTAGCTTTTCCTGAAAAATTACTTTGGGATAAACTGTTGTTAAAGCCATTCTTACTGTAGGCTGAAAATGCCTCTCACATCTCTTTATGTGCGTAATTATTTTACCAAAAATGATGTGAATATGGTTCGGCCAACTCTGTATTCACCTATCATTGCCCAGTGTGACATTTTCCTACTCCCATAACTCAAGTTACCACTCCGTAAAGCGGTTCGAGGCGAGTTGCAGGCGATTCTTATTTTAAAGATTGGGAGAAGCGTTGGAATATGTTAGTTGCCATGGAGATTATTTTGATGAGAATAAATATCAATGAATAAATGAGCCATTTCCGTTTTATTGACAAATTTCGAGTACTTTTTGAACAGAAGATAAATCGAAATATTATTGTCACCCATCGTACTCATTTACGTTTTTGTTAGTACCTATTTCAGCTTGAATAGCTGACGCTTACTTTTTTGTTACGTACCTGTGTTTTTTGCAATATATTTGCAGTAAAAACCGTGCAGGGAAATAACCGATTCCAATTTGACGTATTCCTACTTCAAGCATCGGTTAGTGCGGAGCACTAATTGCCAGAATATGGCAAGCTTCCCGAAACATTTCTGTCCAGACGCATTTAAACTGTTAGGCCTTTCATTTGCATTCCAATATCAAGAGGCCTACCAAAAATTGAAGCAGAAAATCAGAAACTATTTTCTGTTGCATCCCAATTCCGGTGATTATTATAAAATCCACCTCGTTTAGTTAAAAGTATTTGATTTCATTTATGTAATATATATAAGTAATTTTTCCAGAAAATAATAAGTTACACAAATTTTTCCTGCCGGGTATTACTTAAACAGGTATTTATGTATGTGACTATTTGCTCAAAAAGTCAACGTGCAATAGTCAACATAAAATCGTGGCATGAACTCCACCGCGATAGTATTAACCACATCGTGGCGCGGATATTTGCAGTTGTAGTCACTATTATTGTTGTTGTGGTGTGGCATGGCGTGGCACGGTGTGCATTGAAATTGCACGTTTTGGCATAATGAGGCAAGCGTAAAATAAATATTGCATAAAATAACCAGTAACGAAGCCAAGAATGGTGCGGACCAATCAAAGGCAAAGATGGGAGGTGTAAAGGCGGAATAGCGCAACTCACATTTGTGATTACCTTCTGAATTTGACGATTTGTTTACGATTCACAAACGTCAACGGTGCCATTTGCCATTCGTGTGGTTCGTATGTATGACGTTGCTAAAACTGGGCTTGTTGCGGTTGCTTTCGAAAGCTCACTTGGGCAGCCCACTCTCACGCCGCTATCGTTAATCATCTGGTGCCTTAGTGTGGCGCTGTGCCTAGATATGTTATGCATTTGTAATTGGCGTGCTGGCGAAAAAGTGTAGGGAAAGTACTACTATTTCCTGAACGCCATTTCTTTCAGCAGGATGAAGTTTGTCGCTGCGTTTTATGTTACGTAAATGAGCCGTATTTGTACTTAGATTCAAATATAGATTTTAGTAGTAAGAATAAAAAAAATAAAGTCTGTCAATAAAGTAAAAACATTTTTCCCCACGCTTTCTAGATGCTTGTCCCAAATTTTCTATTATAAAATTCCGTTTTATATGTTTTGCATTTCGGGCCTTCATTATTGTTATATATTTGATTTATAAATATAATAGATAAAAATTGAATTCTGTTTTCGATACTTTTGATTCACTACTCGTTAGCGATGAAGCTCTGCTTACCTTTGTAAAAATTGGAAACACTTGACACTTTGTCATATGTTGATGCCTTCAGATGAGAATACCGTACTGGTATCTGTATGTAGGCTACTCGGAGCTTGTGTCTTCAGAAGTAGTTCAAGGGTATTAATGGTCGCGGCAATCAAGGATTCGTCATGATTCTAGTTAGAGAACTTGCAGAGAATAGTAGATCGGATGCTTGCAGTATCGACATTTCTTTCGATGTCACTGCAAAAGTTCTTTCATAAATACCTCTCTAAAGCACGGAAGTACGTGGTATCTGCTTTTACTTTTCTCCACGTTGGATTGTTTTCTGCAAGATTTGAGAAGTACCCAATGATATGTATAGTTATCGGGGCCACCATTGAGGCTTGCATTTACCTCGTGGGTTAGGATTTGGGCCAACTGAAAGCCTTCTAGAATTCCGAATCAGTTCAGCAATTCCTCCGACCTCTCATTCATGGAAGTATTGTCCTCCAATTGTTTCTTGCAAAAACTCCAGTCGGTGTTTCCAGGTTTTAGATAGACATTTTTTAAGATTTTGACTACTGATTTTTAGGCTCAGTATTTCATTATGGTTTTTATTTATAAAAGTGGGTATTCTCTCGGTATTACTGTTGTTGAGTCAAAGGTCCTTAATAACAAACACCTCACTAGCAATCGCAGTACAATAAGGCCTTAAATCTGTGAAGGCTGATGTATGGCGGTGCGTTGAGAGTTCTCGTGATAGATGTGATTCACCACCTCTTCCCGACCATAGAAAAGCCGACCTTACCTCTCTTCAAACAGCTCAAAAATATTTTCTAAAAAATCAGTTATTAGTTAAGTTGTGGTTGCGCAATGTCTTCGGGATTAAGTAATTGAGTGTGTCTTTGAATTTCCCGAAAATAATTAATTTAACAAATGGATGTGCAAGAACATTTTCAAAATGTCCTGAATAAAGGTTTATGTCTGAACATAGGATTGCACTTATGAAAAATTCGTATAAGGTATGTTTCAAAACAAAGAGAGGAAGCTGCTATAGCGTCACATTCATCAGGAAAGAAGAACATCTTATATCTGTTTATACTCGCATTTATCTATAACTAGTAAGTATTCGTGCCTGGCGTTGATATTACACTTAGGAAGACGTTCACATAATTAACATACATATATGTATTTTATATAAAGTAGTGAGTAGAATAATTTTGTATGCCTTAAACTCTCCCAAGACTGCGTTACTCAGCCAAATTTTTTTATAAGTGGTCTCATATAAATTAACCATTAAATTTTTCAGCTGTCCAGTCCACAGGGGTCATTCATAGTAATTGATTGTACTAGTACGATGCAAAAATTTAGTCTAGTTCATTAGTTTTTAAATTATGCTTAAATCGGTAACGGTGCCAAGTTTGGTTAAATTTTGAATAGTGGCGTTTTAGATAAAGATTGAGATTAGTTCGAAAGTTATTAGTTGCCCTTATTCTATTAAATATCTTCTTTCAAATTTCAGCAGCTATTTATTATTTACGGAAAATTAGCATTGAGGACCGATAGGTTCGAAGGACGGCTGGATAAACTCACAAGAATCGATACAAAAGTGGTTACTTTAAATGCATTCGTACCAGAAAGTATCTCTTCTTTTTGCCAGTCTTAAATAATTATTTTAAACTGGCCTGTATTAAACGGTTCTTTTTTTCGGGACAACTAGCAAGTGCAGCACTCAGACATTAATTAAGTCCATTGTACTACACTTGGATTCCCTTTTAATTTTCTTTAAATCTACCCGATCTCCGAAGAAATCTGAGTAGATCTTGTGGTGCCAAGGAGCCAAGATTGTCGCTTCTTAACACATCAGTGCCAAAGACCTCAAACCTGATTCGTACGAAGGCGGGGCAGACACACAGGAAGTGGTCCGCCGTCTCATCCTCCTCTTCACAGGCTGGGCAGAGTACACTGTCTGAGATGCCCAACCTTTCCATGTGCTTTGCCCACAGAAAGTGGCCCGTTATCAGTCCAACCAGCCGTCTGCACTTCCCTCTGCTTAATGACAGAAGGGTTTGCGACAGTCGATCGGACATGACACGTAACATCAGTTTAGTGCATCTGCAGCCTCTCTCAGCCTGCCAAGCTCGCTTGTTGGTGGTAGTTACCCATTTGCTAACCGTGGCCGTCATGGCCGCAGAAGGGAGTGGCAAAACCGACTCTGGGCCAAAGAAGTTGGCCTCAGAGCCCATATTAACTAAGGAGTCAGAGGTCTCGTTACCCGCGATACCCACGTGTCCCGGGACCCATGTTAGCATCAGGCTATTATGTCTACCGACATAGTTCAGCCTGGATTTACGGGACTTGACTACCCCTGATGTGGTTGGAGGGCTGTCTAAGGCCATAAGCGCAGCTTGGCTGCCACTGCAGACACATATAGATCTGCCTCTCCATCGTTTTTCCACAACAAAGTTCATCGCTTCTTGAACCGCATACACCTCCGCTTGAAACACAGATGCATGCATTCCAAGAGCAAAGTGCAGTTTAGTCCCGCTGGATTCCACGTAGACCCCATGCCAAGCCATGCTCGGTCCTGGAGCCATCCGTAAAAATGCGAAAACAGTGTTTGCCGGGCTCATTTTCTGAGTCTTCCCACAGCTGAGCCTCTGGTAGCACTACACTGTATCTCTTTCCAAGTACGACTCTTGATGGCATGGAATCAAGGGGCATGGAGAGAATCGTTGGATCGACGTCCATGCCTTCTCTGTGTTCCAATGCCGGACAGGGGCCGTACAGTTCTCATTGTGTGTCAGTCTGCAGATGGCCTTCAAGGCCTCTCCTTGGATGAAAGCATCAAGTGGAGGTAAACCAATCAGAGCATCTAATGCCGGGCCTGAAGTAGTCTCGATAAGGTCCTCTTGACCCCACTAGAGAGAGTCTACTGATCCAGACCGCTGATGCATAGGTGATAATGGGTCTTATCATAGCCGTGTAGATCCATAGGACCTTGCTGGGAGAGAGACCCCACGTTTTCCCAAAGATACCTTTGCACTGCCAGAAAGCTGTCAGTGCTTTGAATGCCTTTGTTTCAACGTAGACTCCCGAATCGTTTAAGATGGTGAGTAGAGGATCGATTACTATGCACCAGAGCAGTGGAGATAGCACACCGCCTTAGGGGCAGCCTCTATTAACCCCAGATGACACCAGCAGATCTTCCTCTGCTCGTACCGAAACGATTCTTTGGACCAGCATCGAATGAATCCAATTTACTAGCAGCCGGTCTACGCCGTGCCTACTAGCAGAGTTACACATGCTGTCAAAAGTGGCATTATCAAACGCCCCCTCTATGTCAAAAAAGATGCCCATAGCGTAGTCCCTCCTGCCGATGGCCAGCTCTACCCTAGCAACAAGGTTTTGCAGTGCCGACTCGCAATATTTTCCACTCTGATAGGAATGATGAAATGGAGACAGAGGGTAAGCCTTCAGCGACTTCTGACGTATGCGCGATTCCACCAGTCGTTCGAGATTTTTCAGCATGAAAGAGGTCATGCTGATGGGTGTAAAGCTTTTGTGGCTGGTGTAGTCGTCTTTTCCAACCTTTGAGATGAAAGCAACCCTCACCATCCTCCAAGAGCGTGGTATGTAAGCCAGTGCCAGTAATGCCGAGAAGATTTTCTTCAGGGCTGCTGTCACGGACTGTGCACCTTCCTTCAGCATGGCAGGATATATGCCATCTGGTCCGGGCGACTTGTAGTCGCCAAAAGATTTGATGGCAAATCGAATGGCGGCCTCATTCACCACAGATCTGGCAACAAACCAGTCATGCTGAGAAGGTGTAACAGCTCTGACAGCTGCTTCAATCAATAAGGGCTGTTGCCGGCTGACGCTTATCTGATTAAACGGTTCACTGAACGCTGTGATATAGACTTAGCGATCTTTTAAGAACAATACAAATTAGTACTAGCCCTTATTTGAGAGTAGGTAAATTAGAACGAGATGAGAGTTTATTCATTGGATAAAGGAAATAGTGACGCCTCTCATATGTATTCCACTTACTATAAATATCGGGGAAGAGTACATAACCTATATTTCAATTTAGACGTATTTTAATTTTGCTTTGCCTACAACCTGCAGCCACTCCTGGGAGCCAATTACAAACTATTTTGATTTTCTTTAAAATAGAGTGCATTTGAACAAGTAAGTATTTTTGGATAGACCATCTATTCCAGATTATAAAACGGTGCGAAATATATCCTTCACCAATTCATAAAAAATGTACCAAAATTAATTTTTCGGAAAATTTGTGTACGGGCTAACCCGCACAAATTAACTGCGCCACCTCATTGCTCGTCACTTAAGACCGTCGTCTATTATTTCAAAATAGTAAGTAATCATATTTGGTCCGATCTCTGGATTATACCCTATAAAAACGATTTGCTTACTATTTCTGAAAGTGTTGGGGCCTGTTCTAGTTTTTATAAATTAATTTTTTACAAGTGTAAATAATTTCAAGTCTACTTTTTGGCAGGCAATTTCGTTACAATATGTATGAACGAATCGCTCCTGCATCCTTTGTTAGGTGTTTCCGCCGAGGTCCGTCCTGAATTTTTGTACGTGCATCACTTCTAAACAAGATATAGTTTTTTATGAGGACCAAAACTTTCTCTGGTTATAGAAGTCAACTTTATAGTGGTTGCGCATTTGGCCGGAAACAGAGCGGCATCATCGGCTATCTGATCCTGGTAGTACAAGTTATAGGCGAAAAACACTACACCGAGAAAATGCACGGTGAGACGGAGTTAAATTTCTTAAAAACTTGAAGTCGATGTAATAACATCCCTTCTTGAAATCGATAAATATTTAAATGAGGAAGATAAGACAATCTGGCATGTTTTAGTTTGGGTTTTAAAAACATGAAGTGTTGATTAATAAGAAATTTAATTTTTCTGCAATAAATTTCGTAACATTTTATTAAATTTTAAAGTAATATGAAATATTCAATAGTTGTCCAGTGTCTCGTTGACTGCGGCATATCTGTGAGCCATCTCAAACTGGAGCTCATCTTAATAGGATAGAGAGTTTATGTAGAAGACCAGGAGGAGCGAAGAGTATTAATAAGCCTTCAATGCTTTGTGTGGCTAAAGGGGCGCCAGAGGGTGAGGTAATATATATACTTTAATACTAGCTTAATGCCGATTATGTGTATGAGTTTTTATCTGGTGGGAAACGCTGAAAAATGCGACCATTGGCAAGCAGCTGGAGAGCGTCAAGGGAACTGCTCGCTTGAAATTAGTGGTGTGCTTCAAACCACTACTACTCAAGCACTCCATCAGAACATCCCGATCCTTAGAAGTTTCGGGTTCATCCCCGCGGCAACTGTCCAGTATCCACTGTCTTGGATGGCTCGAAGTTGGATGGTAAGTTTTGTTGAGAAATTTTCTACGATAATCTCTCCATTAAGTTTATGGTGAGACTACTGCAGTGTGTTCCTTGTAGAGATAGTTGCTATTAAGGAACCAATTAATAGGTTCTTCATTAGTGTAAAATATTTTAAGAAAGTAAACTTTTAATCCAACATCTATTGGGGAATTAGCATCCAAGACTTGCTGGTGGTTCGCTCGAAACTGATCGTCAAGGAATGCTTGACTTTCTTTTCAATCGCAGCTGCTCCTTTTGATATAAAGCGGAGGCGTTCGAGAGAACTGCTAAGGCTAAAAAAGGCTCAACTCTAGCATTACCTCACGACCCTTTTGCGGAAGCTGTCCGGAATCATTTTCGCTTCTACTTCTCAGCTCTTAAGCTTTTACTAAACTAAGCAAACACATCCCTTGAAACAATAACAAAAATCATTGTTAAACACTTTTTTCAATAAAAAATTTAAAAATTTAAATTAAATTTGATAACTTTAAAAATTTACAAGTACGAGTAAAATACATTTTTTTACCTTAAAATTGTAAAAAGCAGAATTTGCATGGGAGAGAAAGTCGTTTTTGTCCAATATGTAGTCCAATTTTACTCAACTTAAAACTAAATCTTTTTATTGTGAAAAAATCGTATGTGCCAGAATTTAATTCGCTTTATTTAGATCGGAAAAATTTTACACTGTGCGGGGTCAGTTGCCAACGGCCAAAAGCCAACAGCCAACAGCCGCCGAACAGCTCATGCATAAATGCGAGTGCGGGTATCAAATGCCAACATGGCCACGTTTTGTTTGTTAGTTGTTTATTTCGCTTTTGCTCGTACATTTGCTTTTTCTTACCTTTTCTGTTTTAGTTAAATCGGCATTTGTAATGCGCATATCAATAGATGGCGATCAACAGTAAACAGTAAACAGTCAACTGCCAACAACAACAGCAACACCAGCGACAACTCAATGGCTAACAACAACTAAGTCCCATTCGCTGTTAGCGTGTGGAGCCGCTACAGGTTCCTGCCACAATCGGTGCCGACGTCAACGGTCCTGAGTGCGGCTGCAATTGCTGCATTTAATTTACCTCGCGGCTTCCCCCCTCGGCGACAACAACAAAACAACGTTGTTCCCTAACTACCAGGCAACTAACAAACAGCAAGTCAACCAAATCGATATTCAAGAATTTGCAATATGGTGTTGTTGTTTTGCATCTGGTTTCTATTGCTGCGAGATACAAACATACACCTTTGCTAGTTCGAGTCCGACAATTATTTTTAAGTGATTTCGCCTCTGCTCCAGAGCTTCGCAGAACCCACTTTCCCTCGCTGCAGCAGACATATGCAGAATGTCGACGTGTGTACCTCGGAGCAGCTGCATTGCTTTGCCTATTCGTTGTAGCAGTTGCAGGCGTCGGTGGGTTTGTGTCGGTATTCAGCGCCGTTGGTGGCACCAACTCGAAAAGTCCCATTTGAATTGGACTGCACGCGCCGTAGCGAATACGCGCCGAGCATTTAACAAATGGTACGCCCAATTGTTGCACGTACATTGACAATCGGTGGCACGTCAACTTATTCATCAATTCGTCAAATATGCAACAGCAAATGCTCTACGTACAAATGCTATTGTTGTTATTGTGCATTTGGATGAGAATTTCTGTTGGCTCCGATGAGGATTGTTAACGGCGGCTCGTAGGGCCCGGTCAATAGCGGCGTGAGGAGTATGTTGCTCACTGTTCACTGGTTGGCGTCGTGTCATTCATCAGACAAAGTTACGATTTATTTGTAATTTGCAATCGTTGCCTTCCCTGCCGCTGTTGGAGCTGTGGATGTCACCGTTGCTGCTCTTCTTACATTTAGTCAGTGTGATAAAGTGTTTGTTGTAGTTGTTGGTTTTTAATTGGAGTCCGGAGGATGGTGAATTCGCTTGCATTCGTAAGTTAAAAGCAACGAACGAACATTTTGGCTTTGTTTAAAGTTGCATAAAATAATCGTTAGAAAACGTGTTTCACTTAATTGGCGAATAGTTAGTTGAGGATATTCACCACTCTAACATTTCTGCGAATACCCTGCAGAAAAATTTTCTAATTCCCACTAGTGTTCCTCCAGTAAATTCCTAATTAAACTTGAAAGTTTTGTTTTATATAAATATATCTTAAATATGCAGATTTTCTCAAATTTCAAAAAGTGCATATTTCACGGCCTTCAAAACTTTATTATCTTTTATAAATAAAGCTCTCCAATTCACCATTTCAGACGAGAAACATTTGAAACAAAATTTTTAGCTATTTTTCTACATAGCGAAAAACTAATGAATCATTCTGCGACAGACAAGAAGTACCCGACTGGAATTACAGTGAGGCATGCCGAAGAATCAGTTAGGCCCGAGTTAAGCAGGCCTTACTGAGGCACGCCTCACTATTACCTTACCAGGCCCACTTTAGGCAAGGCAAAGATTGGCATGCCAGAACAATACCAAATTTGGTTGTGGTCACGAAAATCTGTGGCAGTGTTTCACTTAGGCATAAATTGAAATCCCTAACTGATTTGTAGAAGGGCATCCGAAATATTACCGAAGTTCGGTTTTTCGAACCTGCGCCTAATGAGGCAGATTTGTGGCGAGACCTTTCGGGTCTTGGGCCTAGTTTGACTGCCTTATGAGGCGCAAATTTGGAATGCGGTCTGCCTTATTTGCGCCTAATCACTGCCTTACCAAAATTTCTAGTCGGGTAGGGCCGCGTGTTTCTAGACGTGCGTTCAGAGAGCTTAACAATAAAAGGAAGGAGATATACGCAGAAATAAAAAACCTCAAGTAAGTATTGATCTGGATTATAGGATACCAGTCCCCATAACGATATTGATATAGCCTACGTATGCTGTGTTTGCACCAATGCAGCTGGTAGTGAATGAGAAAAAGCTGAAGTATATCTCTTACAATGTATCGCTGAGGTATTTATCATTTCATCATATCTGTAAAGGATTATATTCTGGAATAAGTGACTATTATAAGTGACTCCAAAGAAACATTTTCTAGGAAAGTTAACCGTAATCTTGGCTGATATATTGTAATTATAATTTGGAGGTGTTAAACTCAAGTCCTTATCTAATTACCTACTTAGGGCTCCGTGGAAAAGACGACCCTTTACTCAAAAGCTACGAAAAATTATTGAAAACAGTTAATTTTTTTAAAGAAAGAACAACTTTGTTAGTATAAGAAATGATCTATACTATATCTTTTCAGAGGCAAACGTGTCTGACTTTTTTTATTTCCAAGTTGGATTATTAAAATTTACGATCCAATAGGATTTCAGCCTGTTTTCGCTTATCGTGGACCTCAAGTGGTTCTTTACTTCTTCGACTCATAAAAACGTAGTTCATTGAAGCTATAGCAAAAAATATTATTCACTATCGAATCTCAGTGTATAAGTCACTCAATTGGAAATGCTTGAAAATATCGAAAAGTGATTGAGTGATTTTTGAGTTGTAAATAATGTCGCGAAATTATTTTGGCCGCGAGTGGATCGAAAATGTTCGAGAG
This sequence comes from Anastrepha ludens, assembly GCF_028408465.1. Lineage (NCBI taxonomy): Eukaryota > Metazoa > Arthropoda > Insecta > Diptera > Tephritidae > Anastrepha > Anastrepha ludens. Next base: position 78,083,868 of record NC_071498.1, read on the forward strand.
GACTTCTTAGGCTGAAAAAGCCTCAACTCTGGCATTATTTCGAGCCCCTTTTGCGGAAACGCCTGCAAGATGCGGTGGGATCATATCAGCATCTACTCCTCAGCTACACTTCTGTCACTAAACTAAGCAAACAACAACTAAAATAATTTTTCATGCATTTTTTAAATAAAAATATCAATAACTTTGTGTGTCTTTTGGCCATTCAGAATGACTTTAAAAGTGCTCACTTTGAAAACTATTGCCCGCAGGTGAATAGAAGTTGTAATTTTCACTGTTCCCTAGAAAGGTTATCCTCTATTCCTTCATATGACGAGATATCCAAGGCAATCGCATCAGCTATGCTACTGTAAACCTTCAAAAAAAAGTAGACGTATTTGGATAAATGTTGCTTTTTCTCGCTTTCCTTCTTTCTGTTGCTTGGTGGTGCCCCAGCGTTGATTCAACTCTGGTTAGACTTAGTAACTAGTCTTAAAGTCCAATGAAGCGATTTCAGCCTTGGACTTATAATTCCCGGTTGATACGCGCAAGATAGCTGACTGACAAAGACTGCGAGCATCACTCAAAACCCCCAAAGGTGACGCGCAGTTTAAAGACTTTGTAATCTCAATAGCGTAAGTACCCCTACGTTTGTATTAGGGCATTTTTCCATCAAAGTACTTAAGAAGGTTTGAATGTTTGCCCCACTAGCAAACGTTTTCCGTGCAGGGTATATACTTGCTTATACATGCGCTTATGAGTTCCATTCAATCTAGTACTCGTATTGCATGAGCGCTTTGTGATTTAACGGTGGTGACTACAAGCATTTGGAAAATAAAATCGAATTACTGCGGAAGTCATAACCGAAATCCCACGATATTCCATTACTGAATATGGGAATCAGAAACGATGTATCTTTATTGGGAATATATGCGGTCAAAAAGTTTATGTATACAGGGTGCGGCACTTGAAGTGTATCCAACTCCATACCGCTCGCGCAGCTGATGCACGGGCATCATCCGTCTAAACTAACAGTCTGTTAGTTGGCTAAATGATAGTCCAGAGTATTGTTGCATTATATTTGGCTGGAAAATCACAACCGGCGATTGTTTGTGAGCTCGAGAACCTTAAAGTAAAAAAAGTGTTTGCTTATCGCACGATTACTCGTTACAATGATACTGGTAGCATCGCGAAGCGTCATGGAGGTGGTCATCAAAAGACTGCAACATCACGTGAAATGGTTCAAAAAGTGAAGAAGCGACTTGAATGCAGTCCGCGACGAAGTGCCAATCAAATGGCGAGAGAACTGCAAATATCAGACCGTAGCAGCCGCTGCATACTGAAAAATTATCTTAAGGTTAAGTCTTATAAGATCCAAAAGGCGCATGCTCTCACAGAAACAAATCAGACTTGAGAGAACGAAGGAGTTGTTCCGTTGGCCGAAAGCAGTAAATTTCCGAACATTGTGTTTTCTGACAAAATAATTTTTCAATTTGAGCAATTCATATACTCCCAAAACGATAGGGTTTATTTGACCGACCATTCATACGAGAATTTGAGTAATCGATTGGCCACCAGGAGGCAGTACCCGCTACAGGTAATGATTTGGGCCACTGTAAACGCAGATGGGCGTTCTCCAAAGGGAAGTATTCTGGAGGTTGATTTGAAGCCGTGGGCAGACAAAAACTGCGGTGGCAGACCATGGACGTTTCAACCGGACTCGGCACGGTCTCACAAAAAGATTCACCGGTCTCGAGGAGCTGAAAAAAGAGATTGTCCGTGAGTGGGCACCTTGCGATTCGTTTCTGGACCGTCTCAAGCCCACAATCAAGGTAAAAAGTGGTCATATCGAGCCAAAATAAATTGATTCTTAATTTTGTAGTATTTTTACACAATTTTTACTTGAATTGAATAAAATAAATTTTCCAAACTAAATTTACGGCATTTTTAATTGGTTACACTTCGAGTGCCGGTCCCTGTATTTTCTCTTGTTAGCTGGAGAATAGGCTTTTGCACATCTTTTAAAGAAGCTATTTTCGGTTACCTAGAATCAAAATCGGCATAGTGAATAATTTGTATTATTCCGCATAAAATTATTTGTAACAGCTTTGTTGCAGATCACATTTTCGACTTGCTTTTTATAATCTTTCTTAGGCACGTCATGAGAAAAAAAAAAATATATAATATATATAATTGGCGCGTACACTCTTTTTGGGTGTTTGCCCGAGCTCCTCCTCGTATTTGTGGTGTGCGTCTTGATGTTGTTCCACTAATGGAGGGACCTACAGTTTCAAGCCGACTCCGAACGGCAGATATTTTTATGAGGAGCTTTTTCATGGTAGAAATACTCTCGGAGGTTTGCCATTACCTGCCGAGGGGCGACCGCTATTAGAAAAATGTTTTTCTTAATTTTGGTGTTTCACCGAGATTCGAACCGACGTTCTCTCTGTGAATTACGAATGGTAGTCACGCACCAACCCATTCGGTTGCGGTGGCCGCCAATCCATGAGAAAAATATACTCACATTGCATCAAAGTTTCATAGCCTTGTACACGAAACGGATCTTTGCAGCAGTGCTTATAAGTTCCTAAAACGAGAAGTCTCTTTGCTAATGACGGCGATCCTAAGCAGAATATTTTAGAAACCGCTAAGCTGAGGAATCTCTTCATAACGCATAGGAAAACTCTATGGGATATGCAAAAGTTGGCAGGCTTCTCTTCAGTTTTATACCGCCTCCGAGAGACAGCTGATTTCATGCTAGAAATGAGCTGAACTTTTTATCTGTTATTGTGATGATAACTGATATTATTAAAACTGATTATTAAAAAATATTAACAAAATACATACTAGACTTACCGAACTGAAACTGAGAAAATTATATTAATATATTTATTTTTTCCGCGCTTTTGGTCAATTATGCAAAGAAAAAAGTTTTTTATAAATACATGGTAAGTTGTTTAAATTTTAATCCAATAAATGAAAAGGGCTCTTTTCGGTCTATGTGTCTCCATCATAAAAGGGGTAATCATTGGGTATTATCATTATGCGAGAGTAATAATAAAGAGCGCTCGGTTGGGTCAGTAATTTTAAAATTTGTAATAGTTTTCTCTGCTATTTTTATTTCGTCATCGACCAGTATTATTTGAAGAAGTTTGAAAATGTTTGAGTTTTTTACGTACCATGGTGCTGCTGATATTGTCTAAATATCTTGGATGCACCCATCGTATAATATCGATGATAATAGAACAGATATTAGACACTCAGCTAGTCCTAATGACATCGTACAGGACATGTGCTCATCCAGTGCTAGATGGGTGGCGGTTCGAGCGTTTGATGGAAAAATTATGCTACGACTCCAATTAATCGAATGGGAGTGCAAGACCCAGCAACAGCAGCTACAGTTGCAATTACGAAATGGAGATGAACTGTTTCCGGACAGAATGACGACAAGCACAGACACTAGAGCCAATCACTCACAATAATATCAGACAGAAGACAAGACGATAGTTCGTAAATACTGCGCTATAGCAAATTTTCCGATATTCCATTTCCTCCAGAACCACGTATGAAAACAGTGGGGACCTGGACCACAAGACAAGGACCTGGACGCAGGTACCAGGTTGTGTCAATAGACATAAACGCGGCTCCCCCTTGATGAAATGTTTATAGCGGTCCCAGGGTGGAAATCAGCCGAGGAGGAGGAGTGTTATAGTGTTAGTGGGAGCATGCCCCACATACCACTGGTGCGACGGCGCCTTTGATGATTTTTCTGACATTTTGATTTTAACCTCCTACCCAAAAAAAAAAAAAGTAGTGCCCCAAAGTTGTCCACCATACATTCACGTGGACTGTATAATGGAATTGTAAAACACACCCCGTAGTCCAGTTTTAATTAAGATTTCCGGTTCAAACGTAAGTTCCAATTTAAAATTGAAGTTTTCAATTTTATCGTTACCTTTTTGGCAAGAGTGTATTTTTTCCAGGCGAGGCGTTTACTCAGTTATATGAGTATACCGAAGTATGATACATTACATTGTTCAAAACAACAGTTGGACATGTGCTGTCTTGAGCGTAAAATCACATGCTCACATTTATGCTCTAACAAGCTTTATTGCTTTTGTTGGACTTTTGATGTCTCTGTGAACTATTTGTTTCGGTAAATACTTCAACATATGACTGTTGCAGTTAACACATTTCTACTTATGGGAATATCAGATGAAAAGAAGGTATAGAGCTGGACCAAGAACGATTGTTCCCTAAGGCGATATCGGACATAAACAAACAATAAAATCGAAAATGGTTGTTCTCTATATCAGGAAATGTGCGTTGGTTTTCATTAATGTCAGCAACTCGAAGTGGTCGTCGGAGAATACATGGCGTAGTGGAGCATTTACAATACTGGCAAATAATAATAATTATCAATATGCGCAAAGCAGGTTAATGGTGCATTCTCCTTTCTAAATTTTTTTTCTAGCAGCAGCAATTTCTCCAATTTCTTTAAGTTAATAAGTTTAAGTCCACTGTTGATTCTGAAATATATTATATAGAATAAACATAAATTAGAAGCAGATAGAGGAAAATCACTAACTTCTTTTTTGTCGCCAAAGTCGTAGAAAGAGTCGCTTACTGGCTGAGCCAAGTGCTCGTCTCCTCCTCGGCAGCATTACTGTGATTACTTTGTGGAAGCCTAAATGGAATTGAAAGCAAAAAAAAATATTTTTTCATGTCCATTCAACGGGATTGAAAATATGTGTATTATATTTTTAATTCCTTTCAAAGTACTTGGAAAAAGATTACATTACTAGCATGTAATTAATTCCCTTACAAACTACTATTCTTTGTAATTCCTCCCTGCTGAACTGAACTGAACTAAGAATTATTCAAAGCTGAAAATGTTGGTATAAAGGTATTTAAAGTTAAATATCTTCGGTTCTTTTCAACATTTTGATAAATTTTTTTTGTATTTTAAGGATAAAATATGTTTAAAAAATAAGAAGACAATTTTTTTTCAAAATTTTTGCGAAAACATTTTTATTTTGTCATTTGTGAAAAGCACTTTTTTCTTATGTTTTTCAACACAACTTTGCTGTCTCCTTGGAAGACAATCAAAATTATCACCTAATATTAAACTACAATATTATATCAGACTATAACAATGCCAGTATGGAAGTATAACATTCAAGTTTGGGGAACTGCGTGTAAGTCCAACCTGCAGATATTACAAAGGGCCCAGCCTAAAATCTTTCGGGCAATAGCTGATCTTCCATGGCACACTTAAACATTGACACTTTTGAAGAAAGGATACGAAAAGCAAGCACAAAACACATCAATCGACCACTGTCACACACAAACTCCTTGATTAGATTCTTGCTCTCGTACGTAGACCAAAATCAAGGCTGAGGCGCAAAGTTCCATCGCAATTAATAAATACAATACAAATATTTAGATGTAGTTTTTCTTTTATAGTATACTGTTCGATGCACTTTATTTATATTTCGTAACTCGGTTGTTTGATTCTTGTGCCTAATAAAATATTATACCTCTAGTAGATATTTATTGTCAGTAACATTTCCATTTCTTGAGCCAAAATTGTAGGCAATGGTCCTAATTTGTAGTGATCTTCTATTTGCCTTAATAATAAAAACATATTTTTGACAAAGTATGCCGCGGCGTTTTACTAAACATTATCATATACTAAAGCCATAAAGCGACCGCCGTAGCCGGATGGGTTGCTTTGGGTGCATGACTACCATTCGGAATACTTAGGTCCAAATCTCGGTTAAGCACCAATATGAAGAAAAGATTTTTTCTAACAGCGGTCGCCCAATGGCAAACCTCCGAGTGTATTTCTGCCATGAAAAAGCTTCTCATAAAAATGTCTGCCGTTCGGAATCGGCTTAGAGCTGTGTTCAATTTGTGAAACAACATCAAGGCACACACCACAAATAAGAGGAGGAGCTCGGCCAAACACCCAAAAAGGGTGTAAACGCCTGTTATATATGTATGCATATAAACCCATATCGGTTGGATAGATTCTTCCGGGTCAAAGAAGTTGATGAGTACAGTAAGCTGAAAGCGTTTTACATGTGATTTACCAGTCAACAAAAACTGCGTTATTGCAAGATTTGCCGGTGACACAGTATTACTTTCTGTTGGTAACACAGATACCGAGGCTAATACACAACTTGAATGCGCTCTAAACGATATTCTTGCCTGGACAAAAACATGACGAATTAAGCTTATAATACGTTCATATATAAATAGATGATTTACTTTTTCATGCTTAACTCCCAATCCGTAATTAAAAAGCGAGATTTCCTATACAAAATTTATCTCCCTAAATCTGAGATTATAAAATAGTCCTAGATAATAATCATACTTTTTGACATACAACCCTGGATTTTCTGTGTAATAGTAGTCAATAAACATCGTTTACGGATTTCCACCAATTGTTTCATATTAGCAGCCAATTGCGCAATTAAATTAGCTATTCCTTCTTCTTGTCTTTTCTCCATATCGTTAATAATATTAGGTGCGTAACTTAGCTCCCGCTGTTTGTTAATAGATGCCGCCAGCAGTGTGTGCTAGTCGATTCTAACATAACCTAAACGTCATAAACCAAGCTTAGACATATGGCAAACGAACTGCTTCGACACATTAGTGATTTTGTTTTGGTATCCTACACTTTTGGTTATGTGAAAATGTCTGATTTTGTGCCAAATAATCGTCATTTGCAGGAAAAGTTGATTTTCCTCTTTCATTCGAAAAAAAAACGGCGGCTGAAGCGCATCGAGAGCTACAAAAAGTTTATGGAGATGCTGCTTTAAGTGAACTAACGTGCCGAGATTGGTTCTGTCGCTTCAAAGACGGTGATTTTAATGTTGACGACCGTCCGCGTAAAGGAAGGCCAAAAACCTTCGAAGACGCTGAATTGAAGGCATAGGAAATGGATTCATTACAGCAATCCAAAGAAAAGAAAGTTATGGGGACTGCCCGGTGATGCTTCTACGTCGACGCCTCGGCCGAATATTCACGCTGCGAAGTGGGACCAAGTTGTTGTTATTTATTATGAACTGTTAAAATTAAGTAAAACCATCTCTAGGGATCGGTATCGACTTGAATTGATGCGATTGAGCCGAGCACTGCACGAGAAGCGACCGCAATACGCGGAGAGCCATGAAAAAGTGATTCTACAGCATAACACTGGCGATGGCACATGGTCTAGCTGACCAGCAGTTCCATTCATATGAAGACATCAAAAAATGGCTTGATCCGTGGATAGCCTCAAAAGATGAACAGTTTTACCGCGACGGTATACGAGATCTACCAGAAAGATGGAAAAAAGTATTAGCCAGTGATGGGCAATACTTTCAATATCTCTCTTGTAACCAGTTTTTCAGAATAAAGTTGTATTTTCACCAAAAAAACAGCGAGAACTTAGTTCCGCATCAAATAATTAAACAAACCAAAAACACCGAAATATTCCACCAAAATAATTTTTATGAAGAAAAACCTTTCACAACAGTATTGACAGCTGATTGTCAATTTTGCAGGTAATCTGCCTTACGTGAACAGGTAGATTAATTTTGTGGATTTATTGGTAATTAATGCATATATGAACGTACTTTTAACGAATCGAAATCAGTCGATATAAATTTTCTCATAATAAAATAAGATATCTTTCATCTTCGGTACTGTCTGACCTAAGCTGTTGGATGATTGGAAGACAAGGCTAAACGAAAGAAGTTCAATAATTTCTTCGAGTAAAAATCTATGCAAATCTGCCACCCATAAAATTAAAAATGATTTGCGTTAGACAAAACTCTACGCATATTGCTCGTTAGTTAAAAGATGTACAGCGTTTTTCAATAAGGGCGGGTAGATGTGCAGAATGTCAATCGTGGCGTTTGCTGTGTGGCACGTAGCGCCGACCCGCTGGAACCATATGCCGTCTAGGTCCATATGGTTCAATATGGGCCATAAGAAATTGGTTATCATCGTTGTGTAGCACTCGCTGTTGACGGTGACCGCCTCACCAACGTCGTTTTCAAACAAGTACGGACCAATGACGCCGCCGGCCCAAAATCCACACCAAACGGTAACTTTTTGAGGATGCATTATCACCTGGTGAACCTCGTGTGGATTGGTGTCGTCCCATATACGGCAATTTTGTTTGTTAACACAGCCATTTATCCAAAAATGTGCCTCGTCACTAAAGATGATTTTTTGCCCAAAACTGGGGTTCTCTTCCAAACGATTCGAAGCCCAGTCAGCGAACACACGGCGTTGTCTATGGTCATCAACTTTGAGCTCCTGGGTCAGTTGGATTTTGTACGGGTGTAGGCCCAAGTCCCGACGCAAAATTCGCCAAGTTGAAGCCTGCGAAAGGCCAAGTTCTTGTGCACGGCGAGGAATAGACTGTCTCGGATTCTGCTGTACACTTTCACGGACCGCTGCAATGTTCTCTGCTGATCTTGCGTTCCTTGAACGTACGGGTGTTGGCTGATTGTTTACTGACCCGGTCGTCTCAAATTTGGCCTCCAAACGTTGAAGAGTCGACTTTGAAGGGCCACCATGTCTACCGACAAATGGGCGCAATGCGCGCAACGTTTGCGTTAATGAACACTCATTTTGATAATACAGTTTTATCATTTGAACGTGCTGTTCAATCGTGTAACTTGCCATGATGATTTAGCATAAACAACTGAATAATAAACAAAAGGCCTGACAGATGTCACCAAAACAAAATGGCTGCCACAGGGCGCCAAAATCGACCCGCGCCAATTGAAAAACCCTTTATAACTAGTTGCAATGTTAATAATAGAAAAAAAAATGAAACAAAAAAATTACTGTTTCAAGACAACTGTAATATTAAATATTTTATTAATAGTAGTTAATATTAATAGTAATTAATTTAAGTTAGTATCAATAGTAGACCTTGAGATAGTTTTAACAAATTATTGAAATTATTTTCTATGAGATACCCAGTTGCAAAACAAACAAACAAATTGATTTATTCCACTTGCTCTGGAATATATACCTGTTTTCTCATTTCATATGTTTACAAAACAAACCCATTCTTATGTTCTTTTCGCCTCTGCCTTGAAATTCTGAGGAACTGAAGAAAGTAAGATCTTTAAAAAAATTACTATAAACATAAATAAACTCTCATACATACAAATGCGTTCAATGTCAACGATGCCACATTGCTATTTGGCTTGTTGGTAACCGCAGGGCATGCCCAACATAAAATGTAAACACACACACAAATACGAGTACATTCCTATGCATATTTTCTTCAATATTTGCACAATGTTTACTACTCTAACTTTCGCACACCAACACACATTCACACCGCAAAGCCACGGCGACTGCCAACTGCCATCGTGCATTTTCACATTTCAGCAAACGGTTAACTAGTAGTAACACTAACACTAACACCACCAACAACAACATCAGTAATAATAATAACAACAAACACCAACATAGGGGCGTTGCGGTAGCGACTGACAAAATAGTCTCATAACCATTTCAGAGTCATTCGAAGACGCATAAAAGGATCACAACAATCGCCGAAATGAGCCATAATGAGCTCGTAAAAATTTTGCTACCTAATACACTCCGCAACTTCATGTCATCCGCCAAAATGTGCACAGCTACCGTTCAAATTGCTGCATCTTCTGCTTCATTTTGAATCTTTTAGTATATCTCACTTTTGAAAATTGTGCCACAAGGCGTAAAGTTCTTAAGAAAGGCAAAGATAGGACGGTGGGAAGAAATAAGGGTGTGTTGACAGTAGTTACATACATAAAGTTCAGTGAAACGAAACGTGGTAAGGTGATTTTGTTATGCTGGCTAAAGTGGTTACATGAAGAGGTGAACGTTTTATTTGTCTGGTGAGGGTTTATGTTGCCAGTAGAACAATTGAACAAAATACGGATATTTAGCGAAAATTAGAATCAGTGCTTATTGCACAATAAACTTGCACACATCTATGATTATTGTATGAATTTACATGAACCTTAATTATTCATAACTGGACTTAAAAAAAATAAATAAATAATTGGCGCGTACACTTCTGTTAGGTGTTTGGCGAGCTTCTCCTCCTATTTGTGGTGTGCGTGTTGATGTTGTTCCACATATGGAGGGACCTACAGTTTCAAGCCGACTCCGAACGGCAGATATTTTTATGAGGAGCTTTTTCATGGCAGAAATACACTCGGAGGTTTGCCATTGCCTGCCGAGGGGCGACCGCTATTAGAAAAAATATTTTTATTAATTTTGCTTTCACCGAGATTCGAACCATCGTTCTCTCTGTGAGTACCGAATGGTAATCACGCACCAACCCATTCGGCTACAGCGGCCGCTTAGGTTAGACTTAGGGTTGGACTTAGGTTTTTTTAAATATTACTTGAAGTATTAAGTGCGTCTTGGCATTTCTACACTATCTGAGGTGATGCTTTTATGAGGAAATGTAAGCTATTGGATTTTGTATCTGGAATAACAATTATTGGATCGCTCATTTCCAATAACCTACAAAGTTACTCAAACTAATTTTATGTGATAAGATTTTGATTAACTCACATACTATTTCATTGTTTATACGGCTTAGACATATGTATATATAATATTAGGACGGGTCGATTCAAAAATCACTCATTGCTCTGTGAATCGAATTCTAGGGATCAAAATAAGAAACTTTGCCGAAGGAACCATACCTCTATAACGAATTCTGATGTCCCCCAATTTAAAAATATCACCATTTTTGGCCTTTACATGAAAAAATCAGCTTAATGGCTATGTTTTTTTTCTTTATTTTTATTTATTATTAATAATATTTATTATTTATTTATAATAATATCTATTTTTTCTCTTAAGAAATTTATTTAGTCGGAACATATGTAAATGAAAAAATTAATTTAAATGAGTTATAGAAAACAAATTAAAAAGTTCGACCCAAATTGTAGGACATCAGAATTCGTTTTAGAGGTATGGTTCCTTCGGCCAAGTTTCTTATTTTGATCCCTAGAATATGATTTTCACAGAGCAATGGGCAATTTTTTTGCCTCCCCACAAATCGACCCGGCCTAGTATATATGCCCGCACATGTATCCACATTTTTATATAGATATATATGTAGATATATATATATATATTGAAGCGTCGCATGAAGTGTGTATGCAAGTATGTAATTTTTTAATGGACAAGAAACGAAGGAGGACTTACGCGTAGGCGGTTTTATGACATCCAATAATTCAATTAGCAAATTTATATGCAATCCCAACAAACCATTCGACAATTAACAATTATCATTATCAACGGAGTGCATCATCGGCATTGGCATACCGACCAGAAGCAGCTACTGCCACTTGTGTAGCCCCCCGTTCACCGTACTGAGTGCGAACGGGGTCTCAGTTACAAACATACAAGCATACTACACCCACTCGTACAAGTGCATGGTCGACAGTAAGTGCATTGCAAACAATAATGGAGACTATGGCAATTACATACCTATGCACGCACATATTACATAAAGTTCTACCAATGCTGCAGTCCTCTACTGAGAGTCGTCGTACTGCCATCGACTTACCACGACTGCAGCCAACATTCGTTCGATTCATTCCGGTTGTGATTGCCATGTCGCGCTTATTGTACCCGTAAGCGTGAAAATGAGGAAAATCCACATACTTACACACAGGAAGTGGCAATGCTGGCGTAAATGTACTCACATACACATATGTATGTGTATGTATGTATATACTTTACAGTGCGATGAGGGCGGTAGGAAATGAACCGAGTACTTACGAGTAAAAAATTCATAAGAAATTTATCATAATATCTACAGAGAAGGACTTGTCCACAATGCAATTGCGGGCTTGTCCATGGCATTGCTTAGAAAGCCGTCTTGGATGTCCTCGATTAAATCCGTACCTTTAGAAACAGCTATGCTCATTTGCGTTTTAGCAACAACCGATGGGACTTGAGCTAGTGCTGTTATTTTGCCATTTTTCGTGTATTTTTATGCTTAAAATAAATTATACTTCCTATTATAATTCTAAGCTTTAGAAGGGCAACAAAAAAGAGTCAACCAGCTTTTGAGTGCTTTTATTTCTTTACTTTGAGGTGCTAGAGTGCAAATAAAATTGGAAGAGGCCTTATAGGCCTCTCAGCTCCAGCTGAATCTGATATGGTAAAGTAATCGATTTTCTTCGAAAATCTCGTTAAAATACATTATGTTTCAGAGCTGACACTCTGACAAACTGCTTGAAATAAAAAAAATTAATGTTTATGTATCTGTGATTAAACGGCTGAAGCTGGGAGAAGTCTACACATTCACTATATATTTCCTATATTGCGCTTTAAGAATATTCGATGAATGCAGAACTGATTTAATTCAATAGGGATATGCATAATGCGATTGAACCCATAAAAAAATACTTCTGGGAAAAGGCAAGAGATAATCGTTCAAAATGGGATATGTTTGCTTTAAAAACTCGCTTTCTGAAATTTATTACCGAACCAAAGAAAAATTAATACTTTTACACAAACAAAGCAATTTATAAAGTTTACTTTGATTCAAGCAATTTTATGAAAGCAGCTTCTTTTGTTATCGTCAGTAAATAAATAAATAAAGCAGCCACCGATTTAACAATTTTATATCCAGAGAATCTTATTTTGTCTTATCTGAAATTTTTATTTATGGCCTTCATTTATTCATACAATAGTAATATAGATTAACGAAGTTACTTTTACTCGTAGACTTCAGACACTTTCTGTATTAACAAATTTCGCCATTACGAATGATCCTGCCCGGAATATGGAAGCAAATGCGCTAGACGAAGTGTAATGATTCAATTTCACCCTTTATAATGTCAAGAGCAAAGGCGAGCGAAAGAATAGTTACTCTACTTTGAAGAGATTTTTAGTTAATTACCGAACATTTGGCTCTATATGACGAAATTCAACGATTTAAGAGCAAAACGTGCAAATGTTTTTGAACCCGCTCAAGCCTTTTGATATGACATTCGTGATGAGACATGTGAAATCGGATCTATGACTTAGTAATGGTGTACTAAGATGGGTACAAAGTAAAAAGTTTCGAGTCAAAAACTACATCTAAGTCAATGCTATAAAATAATAATAATGCTATAAGACGTGGGGAGAGCTTTGCTCTATGTTCCCTTTGTTTTCATGATCCCATACCCTCTTACTATGCAGTTTCGGCAATCTATTTTGTTTTATCTTTCACTGTTATTCAAGGTGTTGTGGATTGCCTTTCTCTTCTTGAGCGAGTCTATCTTAATGGGGCTCTTGAGACACTTCATAACATAGATTTTTCCATAGTGGTTTTATAAAAGCTTTGTATGCAAGGAATGCACCCACCATGAGAACTCTGGTAAAATTTCATACTATAATACAAATCGTTTTGGATTGACTTTGCTTCTTTTAAACACTCTTTCATTAGACTTATTAATTACGTTTATAAATAATTGATTTATAATGTTTTGTTATATTTTCTTCTTACGGATTAGGATTATTATGTTTTTTATGTTTTCTCTATTAGTCCTCCATTTGTGGAACAACATCAAGAGTAATTAATTATATTAATTAAGTAATATGGGAGTCTCGCGCTCCTATAACCAAACTCATTCTAAAGCAAGTCATATATTGGAAATATTTCTTTACAGGGAGTCAGTAAGTATTTCCTTGAGACAGGAGTATAGGGAAGTCTAGTACTGTCCAATTATTTGTAATAAATGGAGTAGAAAAGAAGATTTTGAAGATGATTCCGAGTTACTTTGCATTAATGGCATGAAAGATAATAGTAAAAAGAGTTCGGAATTCGCGAAAGGGGCATTCTTCCAGCCAGCAGATGTGAAGGATTAGCATTTACGCTCTTGCATAGAAACAGAGTCATAGTTGGTACATTTTTTAAATTCGGAGGTCGCTAACAATAACGGGGGACGAAAATAAAATTTGACTTCGCGAACCTAGGAAAAATATGCAGAACTCAAAGCAACTTAATGCACAGTTGTTCTCAACTTTAAGGGATTGTCATAGTCAAAGTGGTTCGCCAAACTATGCGTTAGGCCTTAAAAGGTGCATTTTTAGAAACTTGTGGTAACTTTTTAAGATTTTCGGTAACAAATTCTTTAGTCTTATTAGAATTTGTGAAGTATGCTTCCCTTATTTCTTTTCATACTAGCTCTATGTTATATGCCTCTGCTGTTAATGTGCATGGAATACATAAAAGACCGGATTCTGTGATTGCTCGTTGGATGTTTTATTATCAATCACATATTGAGTTGTCAGATTAACCTTTTCGTGGCTAGATCTTGTTCCAGTTTTTTCCTCTACTAGTTTAATATTTTTAGGAATACGGAATAGTCTTAGTGTACCAAATCCGGTCGGTATGGCGAATGCTGCAACGAAATAATTTGCCTTGTATTCAGAAATCCACTCACTCGTTTTTTGGTCATCTACGAAGATCTACGCTCGGGGCATCTACGAAGACATACCCAACATTTGCGCCACTGGCAAATTGTCGTATGAGATAAACAAGTAATACCAAATGCATTTTGAAGCATTTGCGGCATTTTAGTAGAAGATTTTATAAGTTTAACATAATAGTCAATGCAGCTCACAGCACAAAATATACCAACGAGATTTACGCCATAGCTAAATTTATTTACATCCAAATGTCACACTTATTGCAATGCTGGACCAGTATATCAGATTAAAAAATTATCACCTATGGAGCTATAAGTTCCTTTATTTATAAAAGATTGGGGTTTTTTGGAATGGTGGTTGTAAATGGGTTATACCTGTTGACAAGAAAATTTAAATAGGGCTGATTGCAGATTGTATACTTTTTATATTCATGCAGCAAATATTACCAAAATAGTATTATAAATTCCAATTACTATCCTTAACATTATCATTAACATTTTTTTTTATAATGAAAAAGCTAGCTCGATAAAAGTTGATATCTGGTTATGTTCATTTAAAGCACGGGCAACGGGTGAACACTCGTTATATAGAAATTATACTTTCATACTAACTTTTTATTCATAGAAAAAGGAAATCACAGACCATAGAACTAATTATTTGATAAGCAATGGCCTAACATGACCTTACGAAAAATTATTTTAAAAACTGCAAGCCAACAATTATATATACTGGCCAAAAATATGTGCAAAATAACGTTAATTAAAATACAGTCACCCTAATCTATGCTAATCTATCCTTTCACAGACGTTCGATTATACAGGAGCTACAGTGTTTGTATATTAGTCGGGATGAAGTCGGGTATTTATACGAACGTCTTATCAATCCAAAGAGAAAGCCGGGAATTGGTCTTAGTATAAATGGACAGTTCTAATAGGCGCATATCAAAGCACAGATCATGTGTCTGGTACACGCAATCTAGTTTTAGTTCTTCTAATAACTTAATGATCCTTCGGCCGAATGACTAGAGAAATAGCTTTCTCGCTTTGAGACTGTCTTTTGCTTTCAAGCTCTTACGTTGAAGTAAAGTTTTTACGTACACCCAACCCTCTTTTACACGGTAGAGACGTTTCTTAGAAAAGCGTGTAAAAAATACGTGCGACAATAGCATTAGTATGTATTTATAAAACAAAAACAATTCATTTTTATTGCAAAAAATGTTTTTAGTGTACGGTAAAAATTCAATCCATAAGTATAAAAAATATAAAAATTCAAAGGGAAATTTGAAAAAAAAATTAATTTTGCACCTATTCATCGCTACTTGATACAAGAGTGCACGTACTTAGATACGAGTATGTCAGATAACTACTATGGCAGATTTGACGAGTATATCATATCTATGCCTACTTATACCTACGCCAGATATCCGTGGGGAGGAGCGTATAAGTTGGTAATGTCTAAGATTAGTGGTTGCAAAGGAAAAGCGACGACTTGTCCTGTTATCTTAAAAAAGGTTGTGGAAACCCTTTTTCCAAGACAAGAAGATGAGCAAAAACACCGACTACCAGCATACGCATCTTTTATTACAGATATACCTACTGTCACGGAAACAGACAAACAGTATATACAGCCTTGGGTCGTTTTGGAAACACTAAAGTTCCAGGGCTAGATGGAATACCTAACGGAGCTCTTAAACTCGCACTGAAAGAAGATGCAAAACCCTTCACGGAGACATATCAAAAATGTTTTCGAGATGGTGTCTTCCCAAAAATTTGGAAACAGCAACGACTTGTCCTTTTGCCGAAACCTAATAAGACGCCGAGTCAACCAAGCTCTTATCGACCCATCTGTATTTTAGAACGGCTTATTGTTGATCGTTTGGAGCAACACCTTATTGAAAAAGAAGGCTTGTCCGACAACCAATATGGTTTCCGCAGGGGGCGCTCGACAATTGATGCAATAAAAAAGCTTACATCAATAGCGGAAAATGGACTTAAAAAATGCTTTTAACTCTGCATGCTGGCCCCACATTATGCAAGTTTTAGGGAACCTGGACAGGCCACCATATCTATTGCGTTTGATAAAAAGCTACCTGTCAGATAGAATACTACTCTATGAAACAGACGAAGGAGTTAAGCAATATAGAGTAACTGGGGGAGTACCGCAAGGCTCTGTGCTGGGCCGTCTGTTGTGGAATGTGGTCTACGATGGAATCCTCCGCATCCCTATACCAAAAGCAGCCCAATGAATCGGATACGCGGATGATATTGCGTTGGCAATAGTGGCAAAAGAGCTTCATCAAATCAAGACTATATGTAGTGCGACAGTTCACAAACTAAAAAACTGGCTTACATCGTCAAACCTACAGCTTGTGGGCCAAAAAAAAGGAAGCAGTTTTGATCACAAGTAGAAAAAAAATTGAGAACATCACACTAAGCATAGACGGGCATAACATCAACACCCAACCGTACCTGAAATTCTTGGGAGTCATGATTGATGCAGGCTTAAACTTCAAAGTGCACATTGAAAAAGCTTATGAGAAAGCAGCACGGGTAAACACGGCGCTATCTCGAATAATGGCTAACATAGGCGGGCCAAGCCAGAACAGAAGACTACTACTGGCAAAAGTTACCCAATCCATTGTAATGTATGGTGCACCGGTATGGGGACAAGCGCTAAAATACGAAACATACGGCAAGAGTACAAAATCTCTGTTTCGACTGAGCGTCGCAAGCGCTTTTCGCACTGTATCCCCTGAAGCTATTGGGGTAATCTATGGCATAATGCCCCCAGATATAATGGCTCTGGAAAGTAAGAGAATATATGACAAAAGCCGAAGCCTTGGCAGGTCGTTAATAGCCGAGGAATGCAAAGAAATCAGATACAAGAGTCTCTCTAAATGGTATAGACGCTAGGATATAACAACCAAAGAGACATGGTGGGTGGGGGAGTACTGTTATGACAGGGGTGGCTCTCTCATCAGATGACCTAAACAGTGGGTGGTATCAGCAGATGCTACTTTCGACGTATTGCATAGGACAATAACGGACATTGAGCTTAGTGCTCAAACCGCCTCCCGACGAATACTTAACGCTTGTACCGGATGGCTCGGTACTTTGACGGTGGTTAGGCTTTCGATGCTTCCTCCTCGTAAAAAAACAAAACGCCTACACCAGATATATATACATATATATATATATAATTGGCGCGTACACCCTTTTTGGGTGTTTGGCCGAGCTCCTCCTCCTATTTGTGGTGTGCGTCTTGATGTTGTTCCACAAATGGAGGGACCTACAGTTTTAAGCCGACTCCGAACGGCAGATATTTTTTTATGAGTAGATATAACCTATTCAAATTATTAACGGGTTCTGTTGGTTTTTGCATTGTAACAAAGTCTATTATTAGCGACTGTTTTTTGCTTCCTCGAGTTGTTCATACAAGGTGGCGCAAAATTTATCACTCTATCGGAAAAATCATAATTTTTGCAAATGGCGTCGCACTCCAGTCATATTTGGCATTTGTGAACTAAGCAGCTGCAATGGATCAAAAGTCAAATAAAGATTCCCATCACTCAAAATCTTTTTTTTTTTATGAAACAATTTATTCTGAAACATAATTGGAATTTAAGGAATTAAGTTTTATTTAGAAAACCAATTTTTTTATCGAGAACGAGCCAGAACGGAAATTTTGTGTAAAACACCTTATTAGTGAACCGCGTTATATCAAAATCGTGTAAAAAAGGTCACGTAAAAAGAGATTTGGGTGTAATTGGAAATACAACGATTTTGTTTTTATGCGGTTTTGAAATAGTGCGGTTTTTAAAAAAATTAAAAAATTCATGTCGACCTATCGGGAATTGTATAAACAAGATTCTAAACCAGCTAAGCAAAAACTCTTCACAGATTACATCAGAAATGCTAAACCTACAAGTATGGAACCGCCTGCATCACCATCCAGATCAGAGGTGTACATTTCCTCAAGTGACGTAAGAGATTTTACGCCAAATCCTAAACGAATGCGCAACATGCGGGTATTGTCTGATTCTATTTCTGACGTTTCTTAAATTAAAATATAATTTTCAAAAATACAATTTTTTGTTTATGCGATTTTATTTAATTATTTCAGATTCATGCGGCCTATGGAACGTATCTATAGTTATAATATGGGACTAGTACCCTTTTTATATGCGATTTTATTACATTATTTCAGATTTATGCGGTTCTTAGCACTTTTGAAACGTATCTATAGTTTTACTATAGAACTGGTAGCTTTTTTTGTGCTGTTTTTTTTTTATACTGTTTCTTGCGGAACGTATCTACCGCATAAAAACAAAATCTACTGTATTGAAGATATTTTCCGAACCTTCGCTTGTCTCGAACTCTATTCTTTTGCCGCTGAGTATTCAATACTAGTCGAAATAACTCATTCGGAACCTGCAATATACTGTGAGTTTCATCAGTCCAAAGTGTCAAGAACGTTTAGGTTTTCTTCTGATATTATGACTAACAGTTTGGAGCATAATGTCCTTGTCAATTGTGTATGCAACTGAGATTTTAGAGGCTAAAAATCTGAAACTTTTATCGACAATGTATCCTGCGCAGTCTTAACAATAGAAAGCTACAAATATTTGGGTGCAACCATATGAAGTCTACAATTTCGACACCGCATAATACTAACTTATAGGGCTTATCATTTTTCAGTATTTAACTGATTTTTAATTGCACACATTTTATTTAAAACTCTCCGCCTACTTTTGCGCCAATTTCTTGTTCATTCACCAGCAACCACTGCCGTTGGAGCGATTGTTAGTTGTCGCTCATAGTATGCGCTTGGATTAACCAATTACAATGCAATTTTAATTTGCAGCTTCGTGCAATTTTATTATGAAAATGGTTTTATGGCCTCTGTGGCGTATACAAGACCAACAACTGCGTGAGCTCAGATAAGAGAGTAGTTACGTTCATGCATATATCCATACATACATACATATGTATGTATATACGCACACAAATACACCATATGCATATAAATTCGCGTACGTATAGGTTGGCCAATCCTGCCGATAATTGGAGTGCTGGCTATTTTCACGCTCCTGCGAGCTTGGCTTCGCTATCACTGTGACACAATTGAAAATATAGTAATGACACAATAACGTCCATAACGAAAACAACAAATGCAACAACAAGCTTCGGAACTGTAGCGCGAAATGGAAAACGTACAATGTATGCAATGCAACAGCAATAACTGCTACGGATTTAAGTTCTTTATTAACACTCAATAAATCAGCAGAGTAGGTGGTGACGAATCCCTACCGTTGCCGCTGACGATGAGGATTCTGTTTAGATGTTCGGCATTTGTATCAGCCACGCCTGTACGCGGGTAACTGTGTGTGTGTGTGTGTGTGCGTGTGTATGCATGAATATGAGTATGAATTGTAGTTGGTTACTGGAGTGCAGAGTTGTTGACTGTTGTCTATTTCGGTAGACACCGACCGCTGTTTGGCATTGTTGAACAATAATAAATCCTCATCATAATTCAAAGCATTGATCATTGTACTCGTGGCTATAAGCAAACAAGTAATGAAAAAAGTATATGAAAAAATGCAACAGCAAGTATGAAAGAAGCAAATGCTATGCAAAAAAGCAAATACAAATGTATGCATAGAAAAGAAGGAAGAAGAAGTGAGCTGCTAACAGCTAACAGCTCACTGCTCATGGAATGACAAATAGTTTGACACTCGATTTGCACAGGAACTGCAGCGGTTGGTGTCACTTTTGGCGTTCGAGCTGGCTCTTCTTTCGTTTTGTGGCTATTCAGTGGGGTAACGCCTAAAAGTTTTCAGCGCCACAGTTGGGAAGTTACATGGATATGCACATACATATATGTACATGTGATATATGCATTTACAATCATTCCACATTCGAAAGTCATAAAATAGTAAACCAATAAAATACACTATCGGCGAGTGAAAATTTCGCGAATGTATCGCATCGATCAGTAGTTTATTTTCTGATTCACTGATAATAAATCATACCTTATTGATTAATGAAATATTGTTTTTTTGCATAGATGAAACAAATATAGGAATTAAGATTTATGTTTAAAAACTTCAAGCTTAACGGACATACAGGGTAGGGCTTTCATAAATTAGAAATTAATTTTTTATATTTGAATATGCAGACACTCTGAAGCTTTATTTGTAACGTCAGATTGGCGCCCTGCTATCTCAGTTCACACTCGTGCGCATGCGAGGTATGAATACAACGCTTGCAGGTTATAAACGTGCAAATCAATAGTAGAGTCATATTAAATAGCTCACAATCATTTGGCACTAATTCATAAATTGGTATCTTCTGGTGAGTATGCAAGTCCTTTCCCCTGATGATTCTGGATTTTTTGCTCCCTCCGATGTCAGTACTTGCGTTTCGCCTGCAAATCGTTGAACTCAAAATCGCATAACTCACATTTTCAAACTTTGTAAAAAAGTTTAAAAATTTCTACAGATTTTCATTAAAATTTTACATTTTTTAACCAATACTTCTAGAAATATATTAAGCAGTTTATTCCCCATTTAGTTCTATGTAAGAATGTGAAAGTGTGAAGCTTCCAAAAAATCCTGTTAAGTTTTTATAATTCTTTTCCGTGACGGTGATAAACATTTTCTTCATACGAGGGGTGCCTTTTACATGTCGGGATTAGAGAACAAAAACAAATTTTAATCATCGAAAATCTCTTTATTGTTTTTCAAAATATTCTCCATGAAGATCTATACACTTTTGCATGCGTTTGAACCAATTGTCGAAGCACTTTTGCCACTCTGAATGAGGTACCTCCAAAACATGCATTCTGAATGCCGCAACCGCTTCTTCAGGTGTCGAAAAACGTTGACCTCTCAGTTTGTTTTTTACGTACGGGAATAAAAAGAAGTCATTCGGTGCCAAGCCAAGACTATACGGCGGATGATCCATTAATTCGATGTTTTGGGAGCTCAAAAATGCAGTTCTTTGAGCCGATGTGTGAGAGCTCGCATTGTCCTGGTGAAGAGTGATCCGTCTTTGGCGATTGGTTTTCCTAATTTCTTGGAAGACAACTGGCAACCAAATGGTTGTGTACCACTCAGAATTTACTGTTCTACGTTGTTCCAGCGGTACGGTTGCGATATGTCCAGTTTTTCCGAAAAAACAGGCGACTATTTGCTCGTATAAAAAAAATTTTGAGGAAGAAAAAAAATTATCAAAAATCAATGCGGATTTAGAACCATTTTAAACCAATCTACATTTGGGCTACAAAACTGCGTAGACGTAGAGTTGCGAGTACTTTTGATCATGAAACAAATAGAAAACTTTTAATATCGGCGAATTTCTTACATGCATTGAAGCAATAACTACGCAGTGCTTTAAATACATAAGTGTAGCGTAAATATGTAATTAAAATATTTTTAAAGTCTATTAATTCCAAAACATATTTCTAAAAAATTCAATTCAAACGTTACAAACTCTTATCCATATGCAGACATTTTCCTATTTGTGCTGCTTTGTTCTTCGATCGCTTCTTGCGGCGCACTCGTTGTACCCATCTACTCTACGGCAGCACTTTTCACACATTCAGCGTGAATGCAATCAAACTTATTTTAATTTCCACTCCCACTGTTTAATTAGCCATTTGAAACAGATTAAGGCCTTGCCACACACCGATTAATGAGCTTGGCGCTGATTGCATGCATCTTTTTTGACTGTTGGCGGCTCCAACAAATCGCATTTCGCCACTTGCCAAGCTAATAAAGCATCAATTGATGGTAAACCGCCCAACAACACACACAACCATACCTCCTGCCTCTTGATTGCGTCGCGACGCTACCAAAATAAACATCAAAGACTGCGCGAGAGTAGGCGCTTAACCCAGAAAGACAAACAGAAAACAGCCGTCCGGGCACAGTAACCGAAAAAGATCAAAAGCCACTTTAACTGCGGCTGCCGTCGCCATTGCCACCCCAAAAAAATGTATTTATGCCTAAGTATACAAGACCGATCCAGTAGCTAAAAGCCAGCAACCAACAAACAATGAAGAGAATTTATATACAAAATGAGAATGAAGATTCCTATTCGATTCATTCGCATTTTTATTTATATTTAGATGATAATAAAAACACTTGAGTTTGGCAGTTGCGTTGCTTTGCATATCTTCTAATAGTTTGTTTGAGCAGCAATAAGAGAAATACATATTCATGCTTACATATATGTTGGGTATAATTAACTGGCACCTGTTTGATTGAATTGTTTCGAATACGTTGCATTTGATTAGGTGTTGATAGGGCTTTTTGGCCAGTCATGGTCGCTTAAATGAGTACGGACTGTTTTGAAGGGTGCTGCCGCCTTCGAAATTTATGAGCCAAAGTCAAACTAGACAACTTTCTGAAAAACATGTAAAAACATATTACATTTTCCAAGTTATGTTTTAGAAAGCCAAGTATTTTGGTGATTGTTTTTTGGAATTTCTTCATGTTTAAGAATACTGAAAAATTATTCGAAACAAAGAAGTTACATGGTAAGTTCTTCTTCTTGATTGGTGCGATAGCCGCTTACGCGATTTGGCCAGTCATTTCTTTCTCGTGCTAACCGGGGCCAGTTGGACACACCAAGTGAAGCTAAGTCCTTCTCCACCTGATCCTTCCAACAGAGGAGGTATTTCTTTGCTATCACCAGCTGGTACCGCATCGAATGCTTTCAGAGCCGGAGCATTGGTATCCATTCGGACGACATGACCCAGCCAACGCAGCCGCTGGATCTTTATTCGCTGCAGTATGTCTATGTCGTCGGAATGCTCGAATCTTTCTCTCAAACACTCCAAGGGACGCTTCATCGGATGTTGTCATCAACCAAGCTTCTGCGCCATACGAAAGGACGAGCGTGATGAGAGCCTTGTAGAGTGTTAGTTTAGTTCGTCGAGAGAGGACTTTACTACTCAATTACCTACTTAGTCGAAAATAGAACTTTTTGGCAAGAGAGATTCTTCGTTGGATTTCAAGGCTGGTAAGTTAGTGATGCAAATTATTAACAAAATATTTGGCAAAATCTTCATGAGTTCAAAGTTATTAAATTTAAATTTTGCAAATATGCATACCGTTATTTCTAAATTTTCTATATTTGTATTAAACGTTGTTGTTCATTGTTGCCTTGTCAATCATTGAATGAGTTTGCAAAAGTATTTTGCAAAACTCCGCGTAATGTTAAACAGTCTACATTGGAGGAACGCAAAATAGCAATTCAACTGCACTTAGACGAAAAATCTGAGCCAAAAAAAAAATTCGAAATTGATAAAAAAAGTAAGTCAACAGTGCACGATATTATTGCTAGATACAATGAAAATGGTTTCATTGCAAATAAGCATCGTGGAACCCGTCCAAAGAAGCTTTCTTCCAAAGATGAGAGCATGGTGCTAAGGGAAGTGAAGAAAAATCCCTTCTCCTGCTCTAAAATAAACTGCGATGCTTAAAGAAGCTGCTAGGGTGGAGGTAAATCCCGAAACAATAAGAAGACTTCTTCGAAAAAATAATTTTCACGGCCGAGTTGCGCGGAAGAAGCCCCTAATAAGCAAGAAAACCCAGAATGACCGACTTGTTTCCTGTCGCCAATATATGGCTAAGGATTTCGATTTTTGGAGCACTGTAAGTGGGGATTTCATGATTTTAATTTTCATTCTTTAGGTATTATTTACTGACGAAAGTAAATTTAATCAATTTGGATGTGATGGAAGGCGTAAAGTGTGGCGCAAACCAAACAAAGAGGTGGAAGGCAAGAATTTAAGAAAAACGCTTAAACACGGTGGTGGATCTGTAATGGTTTCGGGATGCATGGCGGCGTCAGGAGTTGGAAAATTGCATTTCATTGATGGAATAATGAATAAACAAGTTTATTCAAAAATTTTGAAACAAAATTTGAAAGAAAGCATGAGAAAATTCGGCATCGAAAGTAATTTTCAATTCTACCAGGACAACGATCCCAAACATTCCGCATATGACGTCAAGAGCTGGTTGTTATATAACTGTCCAAAGGTAATACAGCCCCTGCACAAAGTCCCGACCTCAATGCCATTGAGCATTTGTGGGACGAATTAGGTCACCGGATGCAGGAATGGCAGCGTACATCAATTCCAATCTTGAAAATTGCTCTGCAGGAAGAATGGAGTGAAATAAGCCCTGATGTTTGGAAAAAGTTAGTGAAATCGATGCCAAGCCGGCTACAAGCTGTTGAAAAGCAAAAAGGTGGAGCAACGAGGTATTAATTTTGCGTTGTGTACAAATTTTTTCGATTTTTTATGTCGTACCCGACTTTGAATGGGAAACTGAAAAGTGACCTTATTTAAGTTAAGCCTTCGTGTATATTTTATAAGAGACTTTGGAATATATATTTTTTGTTGTTTTTAAATAAAACAATTTTTGTGAAAAAACAGAAAATGGTATATTAGAACGTGTTTTCTTTCATCAAAACATAGATATTATGACTAGAAATTTTCGTATGCATCTGTCCGACTTTGATTGTGAGTGACTGTATAAAACTGCATAGACCCACAACAAAGTAAAGCCAAGTCACAATGGAACAAATAAAGACATTAATTGCATAAAACAAACCATAAGTGGATTTCTGTTTGCTGCTTATTTTCAGCAAACTTTTATAAAAATTTTTTCACCGTGGGAACTATGTAATAATTATGGATTTTTGGACATTTGTTCTACTCTCACTAATAGCAGTAAGCCGTCATATTTTTTATTTATTCTTTTTTTATTTTATTTCTTCTTTTTGAAATAGTATAAACCAACAGGACCTGTGCGCCACGATTCACTTGGAGCACGAGAAAGTTTCAATACTGGAAATTGTTGAAAAAGATAAAGGGGGAAGTTTCGGAAATAAGCACCGCTATATCAACGCATGGAAATTTGTTTTAATCTGCTAAGCCCTGCTACTAATGACAAACAAAAATGTTCATGCACATAACTTCCAAGCTGATGATCTGCTTGAGACAGTTTTTCACCCGACGAAGTTAGATCTGTGCTAAACAAGGTTAAATTAAACAAAGCTCCAGGGATGGACAGAACTCCTTACGAGTTCTTTAAAAACACCCCTGATAGTTTTGTTACGGCTATGGTAAGTGCGTACAGAAATCGTTATGAAAACTGTAAAGTAGATGAGGCTAGTCAACTAGTGTAGTATCCATTTTCCAAAAGGGGAGTCTTGCCGAATTTCATTTATGAACTGCATTGCTAAAGTTATGATGGGCATAATTAAAGAAAGAATAACTTCCTTGACTGAAAAAAAGGACTTTCAATGAGTATCAAGCCGCCTTTAGAAATATATACTCTTCAGCCGACAATATATTCAATTTAGCCGCTATTGTTAATTTAACATTCGAAGAAAAAGAAAGTTTACGCGTATTTTGTCGGCTTTAAAGCGGCGTTTGATAGAGTATCGAGAAACGCCTTGATGTAAATATAAGCAGCACCATATTGGCTTTGGAATGAAACTAGCGAGGTTAAGAAAGAATATATACACCGATATGGAATGGTTTAGAAATTTCAGATAAATTAAAAACAAGCTCAGGAGTCAAACAGGTATGCTTACTGTCGCCAATACAATTTGCGTTTTACATAAATGACTTACATGAAAGCTTGGAAAGAAGATTAAACATAGAAGGTAAAAATATAATAGACTTCTAATGTATGCGGATGATATCATTTTGTTGGCGGATCACCCAGACAAGCAACAAGAGATGATTAATAACCTTGAAAGCTACTGCAACCAATGGAACCTTGAAATAAACCGCTCAAAGTCACAAATAATGGTGTTCAGAAAAGGTGGGAAACTTGAATTTGAATTTGAAAAGGTCGAGCCAACGAGCACCAGGAGATTTGGTGGCTCCTAAAACACTCAGGCTAAAGAGCCCATTGTATTTAAAGCTATGGAAAGGGGTAGATAGTCAAGGGGGGAAGGAGAAAAGTATCAGAGAAAGGGATAGGAAAGAATAGAGACAGAGATAGAGATAGTTAGTCCTGTGAGAATTTTCCAGATTCTTTGGCAAATCTGTAAATATCCTCCAGTTTTAGAGAACAAATATTACTCATTCTTATGACATCGGAACCCAATACTCGTAGCCGTGCTCTAGCAAAGGCAGGACACTCACAGAGAAAGTGTTCAGTGCTATCCGCCTCCTCCAAGCATGACAGGCATACCGGGTCCTCGATGATTCCAATGGTGGTCATATGCTGACCCCATGGGTTGTGCCCTGTAATGATGCCGACCATCAACCGAATGTCTTTCCTTCTAAGTTTTAGTAGAAAGGTTTGTTCGGACTTGTCACAAAACACTTTGCAGTTCTGCAGCGTTCTAGACCGGACCATCGCTCTTTATGTTGATTGCCTACATAACCGCTGATCCAATTCTTGATTCCTGCGGGACTGATTCCGATTATTGGCTCTGGCCCCTGTGGGGGCACCGCTGATCCACGGTTGGCCAATTCGTCGGCAATTTCGTTTCCTTGAACACCGGAGTGTCCCGGAACCCATATAAGTACAAGCCTGTTTTGTCTTGCGACAGAATTAAGCTTCTTGTTACATTCTTGAACAATCTTTGAGGTTTGCTTCGCGTTCTCCAGGGCTTTCAATGCAGCCTGACTGTCACTGAAGACTCCAATCTGTTTCCCGCTCCATCTCCTCTCGATTATCCATTCGGCTACTTTTAGGATGGCAAAAACTTCTGTTTGGAAAACAGTTGTCATTCCCCCCATAGTGGGAAACTTAGTAAAGAGGAGAAGTGGTATTATAGTAAGGAAGAAATACAGACTTCGTCTCGATATACTTACTTAGGAGTGGGAGTAATACCTCAGCAAAAAATGGTATTAATGCTTGGTGGGCTTGTCTTTTAAAAAAGAAAGAAATTTGAATTGAAGCTAAATGGCAACTTTTTTATGCAGTTTGTCGTTCAATACAGTCATACGCAGCACAGGTGTTGGGTTATGGGTGGTTTAAAGAAGTTGATATACTGCACAAGTATTTTTTAAAGCGAACTCTGAAGCCGCCATCACATATGCCTGCGTGCATACTTATTTTGGAAACCGGCATGCAAGAAAATCATTTCTTTGCTTTACATTTGTTCCTTAAATACGAGCACATACACAGAGTTCTGTTTATGTTCTCAGAAAAGCGGCTGCTACTGTATCTGTAAAAAATTATTATAAAGAAAGAAGTCTTCTGTATAATAGATTTAAAAAACTTATTTGGTAAAAACGATGCCATCTGGCAATCAGAAAGTTGAATAGAAGATGCAAAAGTGGCCGCTACCAGCCAGAGTAAATATTTACGTATAAAAGGCCTGTTTTGCGTACAAAGGCCTACTTTACTTTTATTTGCAATAAATTCTACTACTACAACGATTTTTTAGAAAATTTGCCAAATTAATACACATACCTGAAATATAATTGAGGCAGGCTGGATTAGAAAAAGAAGAAAAGCAAATACCAAGCCTATCCCCAACATAGCGCTAAATTTGAATATTGCAAAAACTGTGCCTAATGAAAGAAATTTGCTGAAATTTGATGAATGATTTCAAACAAGTAAATACGAGAGCTAAAAAATATTGGTAAATAGAACAGAAATCACGTCCGCACACCATATAAAAATAGTTTCGACTTTTGTACGTCCGGCAGTGTTTATAACGAGTGCTTCTAGTACTCAATACTAATGACTAACAAGCAACTTAAATATGACAACATTATACAATTTTCACTCATAACATAAAGCTGGGCTGAGTGCGTTTGAGCCTTGGTATTAATTAATTCGTCGGTTTCAATTAAATTATGCACTTCTACATTATTATATTTGTATATTTATCACAGGGTTGGTTTTTTAAACGATTTTTTCTTTTTTTTTCGAAGGAAAAAACTACTATGAAAAACCTCCGCAATACATCTTACAAGCTAGGGTTGTCTGTACGCCTTTAAGTACCAGGGCCTAATTGAACATTAAGAAAGTTCAGTTATTAGTAGATTGTCCGAAAAACTGGAACGAATTTTGAATCTTTTAGTCAAATTTTGTATTTGATCTGACAAAAGCTTAGTTTTTGATTCATCATGAAGCTTTCTGGTGGAGAAATGCCATGGGAGTCGTAGCATCATTTTGAGTACCTTATTTTGGCAGATTTGCAGTTTCTTAACATGTGACTTTGCGATATTACTCCAGGCTGGACAGGCATATAATATTATTGGCTGAAATATAGACTTATAAGTTATTAGCTTATTTTCATCACTTAAGCCTGAGCGCCTATACTTTTTTATCAAAAATCACCCCCAGATATCGTACGGTATTGGCCCACGGGATATCATAACTAAATAAAGAATAATTCCTAAAAGAATATCTTGTTGAGTAAAAATGTGAAGTGTAAGCACACAATAACTAACCAGGTCCAACCGTACATAAAAATTTCACCGTTCTTTAGCTCGCTAGGATAATAAGTATTGTACCAGGTGCCGAAAAATTATCATGCAGTTTTGTTTTTGAATCATGTTTTACTTAACAAAAAACAATTATTCTGAATGTTGCAAAAATTTATTTGAATCTTACACTGCAGCTGTCTAGTTCACAAGTGCCAATATAACTGATATGACAAATATGACCTTTGCAAAATTATAAATTTTACGATAGGATGATTAATTGTGCACAACCTAGTGTGAAAAACTCGACCAAACCAAAAATAGGCTTTGTTACAACGAAAAAACCAACAGAAACCGTTAATAATAACAAAACCCGAAAGATTGACTGGACATATCTGACATAGTATACGACATACAGATCTATTGATGATAGCATTTTTGGTTCAGCCCGTAATAAATATGTCGCTTGTTATGAAGTAGCGAAGAATAGTTGCCAAATTGATTTGAACTCCTAATTTCAATTTGAGTGTTTATATGTTTTGTACTTATGGATTGAATTTTCGCTATACACTAATTAAATAAAAATGATTTGTTTTGTTTTATAAACACATAGGCAATATGCGCGGTTTCTTGGAAAAACATTTGCAGTTTTTTTGGAATTATTTAAAGTCGTGGAACCTATGCCCAAATTTACCATATGTCGCACATATTTTTTTACACAACTTTTGTTTTGCACGCATTTTTAAGGAACTTACATACAGGCCAAAAGCAGAGTTGGGTGTAGTCGATACTTCATTAGCGTTAGAATAAAAATTGGCGCAAAATGGTACGTTCTAAATATATAAACACACCTTTATTAAATCGGGAGTGATACAATCCACTTCGAAATATGTACATAAATAAAAGTCTATGTATCACAAAAACGACTGCACTGCTCGTGCTGTAAATTCAAGCAAACTACATGCACGCTTTGATCAGTTGCATCTTCGCATCCCATCTAATCAAAGAATATGCTGTAAATTCAAGTGGCGAACGTATACATATATATAATACTTCCAACAACCATAACTTAAATAAGCTAGTAAAGATCTGTGATATTTCACTAAAAATATGCGCCAGGTATAAGAGTCTGAATTCCCCTCCAGCACAAACACTTTTCACTGTTTAAGTTGTCAATCTTTCTGCCGCTAATTTTTAAATAAGAATGATAATTGTTTTTTGTTTTTTAAATAATTTCATTAATATTACTGAAGAATTATTGATTAATAAATATTTGTGTAATTTACTAAGGCATATTAATTTTTAATGCGAAAGGAGGTTAATTGAATTTAATTGCTCTTGCGAAGAAACTTTGGAAAGGATATTCCAATATCGAAAACTACTCATAATTAAATTTGAATATTTTTTTCATTAGTTGCTGTTGTAAGTCAGTATTGTTTCCAATCGAATCCTCTGATTCTCTACAATAAATCATACAGCACTAATTTGTCAAATTAACAATAACTGAAACTGAGACTTGGGAAACCATTAAAAATTTTAGTAATGCTCCAGATTTTTATTCACTAAATGTGCACACTCATAGAAATCTAAAATCAAACATTCCGCACAACAACGGCAAAATAAACATAACCGTGGGTGCACAAAACTCATTACAACTCACATACACAAAACAGACGAACATGTTCGATTCAAACAGCATGCGCCAATCCACTCCAACCCTGCAAATGCCAGCCAAAATGAACGCCCTGCTCATTCGCTGGCCAGAGGGCTGCCGCTACGTATTGAGCATTTTGGCGGTGTGTTCATTCGCAGTTGAGTGAAAAGAGCATTGGCGCAGCTCAAAATCTAGGCGAAGGAGGCGGCCGCTACCAGTAAAGCCATAATAAAGCAACAACACCAATACGCACAGCATGAGTAACGACTCCGTCGCGGTATGATGGTGTGGGCTTTGGACTATGCCAAACATTTTCCTAACAGAAGTGCTCGAACTCGTGGCTTGTGTGTGCGTTAGTATCGAATGTTGGCATTTTAGTTTCGGTTTTCCACTCAGTGTGCATTCGCTTGTTGGATTTGTGTGCGCTTATTGCTTTTGGGCCATGTTTCGAGCTCTTTTCATACACTCGTACTTGGATATTCCAATTGCCGTCGCTGCAACAACGGCGGCCGTGTAATATGAAAAAAATTAAATTATAATCGTAATCGCAATTCAAAACTAAAAAAATTTGGCTATGCTATGGTAAGCTTCGTAAAAACGCGCGTCATCAAGTAATTTGGTTTTCTGTCCACAGGCTGAACATCTTCTAGTGTTCTTATCAGCAGCCAAACTGAAACAACTGAAGCAAGTGCAGCAATGTTCTGCAAACACCAGTAATAATCATAGCTCAATATTTGTTGGTGTATTGTGGGTTGATTGCGAGAGGCCATACGAATATATGTTTATACATATGTATATTATATAAAAGGCTTAGTGCTCTCAAAATTTATTTATCTGCAGTTGCTGTATCAAAATTCACTCTTCTCTTCTGTTTAATTCCAAATTTCAATTCAGAGTTTTGGGTGCAATTTTCAGCCGCCCTCTTGCCGCACTGCCTGTTTATTCTTGTAGTAAATCTGAAAGTTCCAACTTCGCGCTCAACTCTGCGTCTACTTTATTCCACTCCCAGCTACACACTGTGTCGATCTGATCCACTCGGCACTCTGTTCAGGTCTGCTCTGCTCTGCTCTGTTTTCTTTTGCTCCCGTATAGGTGATGGTGGTGAGGGACTGATAGCCGTTTATCTCAGCGGTGGTGGTTGTGGTGGTGGCGCTGTTTTGCCTTTCTTTTCCTCATCATCGTTTCGTTGGAAGAGCGAAAACAGAGCGACCACAACAGAGCGGCAGAGTAGCTCAACAACAGAACAATAGAGTACGAGTTTCTCGCTGTGCTCGCTCGTCGTCGTCGCCGTAGTCATCATCATCGTCGTCGTTGTGGCCGTTGTCGTTTTGGTTCAGGCCGTTTCAGCGCCTTCATCGTGGTAATCGTTGTTGGGAACATTGTGAACGTAATCGACGTCAGTCAAAATACAACAAACTGGCGTTTTGATGGCGCATTCGTTCGAAGGCAACGGTTTGGATTGGAGCAGCAGGCGCGCGCTTTGTTTTATTATCCACTTTATCACCATTTATTGTTATTGGCATTGTGGTGTTTGAACGCACGATACTCCCAACACTCGCTAGGTACTATTTAGTGCGGTTAATGCTGTTGTACTCGAACTGTGCGCATTCTAGTTGGTGGCAATAACAATAACAACAACAGAAACAACAAAAACTAATAACAAGAACATCAACGACAGTGACAGCGATAACGAAAACGACAACGGCGGCAGAGTTTTAGAGTCAGCGACAGCGGTTGGATTCGGTGAATATTCCCGCTATCGGATCGCTATCGCAACGCTATCGCAAGGCATCGCGGCGTTCAATGCAGTGCATTAGAGTTAAATTGGAATAGTGTAGGGTCGCGGCAGTGACGGGCAAAACTCATCAAAGCAAACGCAAGCGGCAGCAGTAGCAGTAGCATCAGCAACAGTCGACAGGCAGACAGGCAGTGAGTTAGTCAGTTGCTCAGTAATTCAGTGCTGCGGCAGTGCTCGTAACAAAATCGCGGTTTGGTGACTCGAACGCAAATAAATTTGATTATTATTATTATTGTCGCTATTACTATTATTATAACGATTATTGTGTTGATTGTGGCTGTTATTCGTAGTATTATGCTGATGACGTTTTCATGAGCCATTGTGGTCGATAGTTTTCGGCTAAAAGTAAATTGTTAAAAAAAACGAATATTTTAAGCAGACAAAGCAAACAAAAAAGTTAAATGAGTTGAATTAAATAAAAAACAAAAATTTCGAGGTTGGCCGAAGAAGAGACGCCAATTGAATTGTGTAAAAATAAAAAAAATAAAAATAAACAGAAAAAGTTAGCGGCTAAATACAAAAATGATTTACAACAGCAACATTTTGAGAAAGTTAATAATATTATAATGAAGACAAACACCGCCGCTAATTGAAAAATAAACTAATAATTCAAAAATTTAATAAAAACATTTCATTGTGAGCTTACCTCCATATCTCACAAACGAAACAATAAAAACTGTGCAAACTTACTTTGTATTGTACTAAATTAGTACATAAACCTTATGATAAAATTTTATTTGTTCTTGAAGAACCTGAGCAGAATTATTATTTTTTTTTCAAACTGGCTTCAGTAATAATAACTCTTAAATCGAAGATAGTATTGTGAGAACTTATTTAATTTTAAGAACGAAAAGAAGTATACGAAAAACAATTCAACCAAAAATCGAAACAATAAAATTAATAATTTAACCGAAACTATTTACAAAATTTGAAAATAACCAAAAAGTTTCGAATACAAAATAAAACTTCCAGTTAAGAGTTGATTATAATGTGAATATTTTCTATGAAGTTAATATTTCATTCGTGACGGTTATTTATTAAAATAAGCTATATTGTGAAACTTTGTGAACTTATGTGGAAAGTGCTAAAGCAGAGGTAAAGTGAAGTCAGTACGCCCTATCTTGCCAAACCTATTCAAAAAATTAAAAAGTGTTAAAACTGTGCTAATATTTGTAAATCAGGAATAAGCGGCCAATACAAACGCCACTACTTCCAGCAACTCCAACCCAAAAACAAACAAAAAAACAAAAACAAGTGTCAGTCGATTCTCGTCCGTGAGGCACTCTACAACCGCCAAAATTCTTACCACCAGTAATATGAATTCATATTTTGAACAAGCTTCAGCGGGCTTCTACGGCCACCCGCATCAACCCACCGGTATGGCCATGGGCACTGGCGGCCATCACGATCAGACAGCTACAGCGGCGGCGGCCGCATACCGTGGTTTCCCGCTCTCATTGGGCATGTCGCCGTATGCCAATCACCATTTACAACGCACCGCACAGGACTCGCCCTATGATGCGAGCATCACTGCAGCCTGTAACAAGATCTACAGTGATGGCGCCTACAAGCAAGATTGCCTCAATATTAAGGCAGATTCAGTGGTCAATGGTTACAAAGATATCTGGAACACCAGCGCAAACGGTACAGGTGGAGGAGGCGGCGGTGGTTCTGGCGGAGGCGGTGGCTCAGGTGGTGGCTCTAACGGGTCAAACGGTAATGGACAGAATAATGCCGCTGGTGGCATGCCTGTGCGGCCATCTGCCTGTACCCCAGACTCGCGTGTAGGCGGGTATTTGGACACTTCGGGTGGTAGCCCGGTCAGCCATCGAGGTGGAAGTGGCGGTGGTAGTGGCGGAACAGGTGGCGGAGTTGTTGGTGGCGGCCAAGGTGCTGGCGGTGTCGGCGGCGTGGGTGGTGTTGGTGTTGGTGGTGGTGTGGGTGGCGTTGGCGGAGCAGGAACCGCTTGGAATGCAAATTGCACAATTTCCGGCGCCGCAGCAGCTCAAAGCGCTAGCAGTTTACATCAGGCCACCAATCACACATTCTACCCCTGGATGGCTATCGCAGGTGAGTTACAAATAAAGTTGAAATTAAAATTTATGTGTGGAGGCACATAAATATCGACAATTAAATATAAAGTCAATCACAAAAAGTAGCTTTACGTATAAATTAGTAATAGCGTGCTAAATTAATTGCTTTAAACAATTAACTGCTGATTACTGCTTCCGCTTGTGCCCATTTCCTTATCGTGAACTCATATGTGCTCTATAATTCTATTCATACGTGCAGTGCAAATGTGTGTGCTCCACTGTTTTAGGCACACGTCGTCGATGGAAATCAATTATTTCGTCACTTTTGCTTCGTCCAACCCTTTTGTGAGTAATAAAATCTATTTGAATGGTCGTGCAACGTCTACCAGCTATTAGCACGGTTCAACTGCAGACAAGTTCTGCTTCAGAGAAAATATGCGAAGAATGACGGAATAGAACTTTGCTGCTTGCGGACTTCCGTGTGGCGGTCGATTGTTAGCGGCTGCAAGTTCTAATAAGAACAGGTCCTTTGGTAGCCTCGTGAAAACTGGTCGATGTTGACACGATTATATTGTAATGTCAAAATTATTTAAATAATAGTGGCCTATTCAAAACCTGCAGGTAGTGTGTACATTTATGTTTTTCATTGCGCAAAGGGAATTGGAAAGCTACCAAAAATAACGGGATGAGCCCAATAAAGTTGATTTTGCAAGATCGCTGAGAAACTTAATAATTATGACGAGAACAAACTATTCCTGATACCTTTGCATAAACATTTTATTTCCGTTATATTTTCAAAGCGTAAACTTAAGAAAAATGTGTATGGATGTCTTTGTTATCGCCGTCTTTCTCTCTTTCTCTATACAGAGCAAATCTACATATAAGTCGACTAAGGCTCTTCGGAGTGTTTTGAAGCCAATATCTGTACAAGATAAAATATTTCTTGACGACTAAAAATTTGAAAGTATTTTATTTCAAAGGTGATTATCCATGTGAAATTAAAGAAACTGAAGTTAAAAATTTACAGTTTGGCGATTTTAATGTTTTTATAAGAGCCTTAAATATTTACTCCGATTTTTTATATTACTAATTTAGTAAAGTGTTTGAAGCCAAATAACAGAATTAATAATAATAGATTGTGGGCAAAGTATAGACATTTTCATTTGGTATTTTTATAAAATTTTTAGTCAAAATTTACGTACACGAAGTAAACGAACAGCAATTTCTCTGCTGGTTTTATGATTAACACAGACTTCTCTGTAGCCTTTGATAAATACTCACATCGTATTTTAATTAACAAACCGACTTGTTCAGGCTTTCATTCCTGTTTTCTTGAATAGATTAGATCCTAGATTATATATATATATAATTGGCGCGTACACCCTTTTAGGGTGTTTGGAGAAGGAGCTATTTGTGGTGTGCGTCTTGATGTTGTTCCACAAGTGGAGGGATCAACAGTTTCAAGCCGACTCCGCGCGGCAGATATTTTTATGAGAAGCTTTTTCATGGCAGAAATACACTCGGAGGTTTGCCATTGGCTGCCGAGGGGCGACCGCTATTAGAAAAATGTTTTTATTAATTTTGGTGTTTTCATCGAGATTCAAACCGACGTTCTCTCTGTGAATTCCGAATGGTAGTCACGCACCAACCCATTCGACTACGGCGACCGATTCTAGATTAGATCCTATGAAAAAGAAACGTCTCTTTGTTGCTTCTTGGAGGTACCACAAGGGGGCCTTTTATGTCCCTTATTTGCATATTTGTCTTGATTATACACAACATCAGACCCTGTTTTCAATTTGCCAACTCTATATTTTAAGCAGACGACTTTAAAGTGTTTGATACAATTAAAAATTCATCTGATGTAAGGCAACTTCAACCGGATGTTGTTGCTCTTCACATTTGGTATAAGAATCTCATCTTTCATTAAACATCAAAACGCTTTAAAACGACTGTCGCGAAGATCTAAACCGTTAGCAATATTTCTTAATAATTTAGAAATTATATTTGCAACTAAGTTCTTCTTTAGCAGTTACGTGAAATTCATTTTGGGGAAGTTATATTCTTTACTTTGCTTTGTACGTAGTTACAAAATTTACGGTCCCATATACTTTAAAATTGTTGTTTACAAGTTAAATAAAATTTGCTAGCGGTGTTCCGCTAGCGAGAACTACGAGAGAATTCAATGAACATATGGAAATCGATTTTTCGTGCCAAAACAAGCTTTTTTAATTCTTTTGTACACTATTTTTTTAATGTTATCCCGCTCTATTTCAAGTCTTAGGTTTAAAATTTTGTTCCATAAACTTAAATAAATAACTAAATAAATAAATTTATTTTTAAATTCCATTAAGGGGTTACATGGGTTTCGTCGGGTAAAAAAAGGCCTATTTTCAATATTTTTTTTTTTCTATGTAAAAAACTATTGATTTAATTCAAACTTTTTTCTGTCGCATAGACACATATTTAAAGAATAATTTCTGAAATTTTCAAAAAAAAAAAAAATTAAAACTCCTCCATTGTGACGTCATTTCCGGTGACTCCTCGAAAAAAACGTGCCTCCGCGTTGTCAGCATAACTCCTGACAGGCTCATCAAAAATGAAAAAACAAAAATAAGTGTTTTACAATAGTTAAAACCATAAACTCGTGCTTGAGCGAAGGAAAGAAAAAAACGTAAAAATTGGAATTTTGGCAGACATTTTCCCAAAAAAATGAAAATTTCGGTCAAATTTGATTGACATTTTGTTTTTTTTTAAATAGTTCTAATTGAAAAAAAACGAAATCCTTCGTTCAAGCACGAGTAAATTGTATTTCGAACACCTGTGTAAAATTTCATCAATATCGGTTGAGTAGTTTTCAAGAACATTTGACAACCGACTTTGAAAACATGGTTCCGAGAAAAACGCGTTTCGAGTTTTGAGTAACAATAAAAGTGGCTTGGAACGCACACCTTCCAAAGGCTGTATCTACGAATTTATTATTCGGATCGACTTGAAAATTTATGATAATATTCCTGAGATATTGCAGAAATTAATAAGCCAAAAAAAAAAATAAATCGATTTTTTGAGCCAACGAAGCCCATGTAACCCCTTAAATTATATTATTATCTAAAATAAACCACTTGATATTGAAATACATTTCAAGAGAAACCAATGTAAGTTAATTTTGAGTTAATCTTTTTTTTTTAACTTTTGAGTGGAGCACACACATAGTTTAAATATGTTTACTTATACTGAAATTTTTTTTAATGAGCCCTTTTGAGAGGCATTATATTAAAATGAGAAATTAAAACATCAAAAATATGCATATTTTTATTATGCATAAAAACAAAACGCCACTTTTTCTTTTTGAAAACTTCCAAAATAAAAAACGTTAGTATGGTTTGAGCACTTTGATTTCCGACGCATATTTTTGTTGCTGAAAAATCATTTGGACAGAACATTGTACACTTCACTGCGAATTAAAACCTACACTTTATTATATTTTCTATTTTTGAAACAAATTTGTGTAGCAAAAGACATCAAAGTAATTTTTCACACCTTTCATGACATCGACACAATTTCTCCACGTTGCTTTTCCCTTTCGTTCTGTGACATTTTATTCCGCCTTTTCTTTGATTTTCGTATTTTGTTTTTTTGTAGATGAGCCATTTTGATTTTCCCAGTTGCAGTCATTCTAGTCCCATGAACAATCCTGCATACATATGGATACAAACATATATACATAAATGTGTGTGTGTGTTATTTCGAGGCAGTTGTAGTTTTTTTTAGCCAGATATACAAGCGCGCAGTGGGGAATTGTTACAAAAATGCTCATACACGTGCGGCAATTTGTCCAAATAGCAGCAGTTAACGTATCACCATAGCTAAACACAACAAACACAAACAATGTCTCACTATTAGCAACAACAATGCCGCTGCTATACTCAACCGCCAAATTAAAACAATGCCAGCAATAAAGTGGAGAAAATATGACAACAACAGTAACGTGTGGAAATGTAGCTCCACCGTCGGTACTCAACCAGCGCCCGATCAAGCGGCCAACATAGAGTTAACCGGTTGACTAAGATTTTACCGGTGTTCTTCTGTAGTGGTGCAAATTTAGCACGCTGTGCAACGCACTCGCCGTTAGTACGAGTAGTAGTGCAAAAGCAGCGTGCAACCCAACATCAAGGGAAGCATCTTTGTCGCTTATTACTTCTAACTGCGGCGTTTTATGTAATTATTGCCAATTCTGTCGTCGTTTTGCCAACAGTAGTATGGCACTAGCGGCCGTTTAAAATATGGCGCAAAGCGTCAGGATTTGTGGCATGCAGCGCAGGAGTGCAACTACTGCGAGGCATTAACAAATGCAAGTTTAAGTGAGCGTTAAAAAAGCTGTAACGGGACATGCAACCTTGTTCCTTGATGTAATTAAAATGTTAAAGTCTACTCAACTCCAACTAAAACTAAAAGTACTCAATGCATAAGGAAAACCCATAACTAAGTAAACGATTCACGTAGCACTTTAATCCTCTGTCGTTCATTGAATGCGCGAAATCCACTTTGTTGAATTGTTATATGTAACCAAATTACACGCCATGCACAATGTGCGATTCTATAGATTTCTGTGAGCGTTAATGTTTTCTAGAGAAAAAAAACACACTTAATTTTGCTAATTCGGCATCTTTGATTTTGATAGACGTTTATTCATTGGCGGTACTTTAAACCCGTACGGCGGCAACGCCTTTTCAATCTATCTGTAACGCTTAACACTGTAACCCTCCAACACAATCGTTATCAGAACAACAAAAAAATAAAATAAAAATAAATTATAAACTCAAATCAAAGTATACGAATGTATGCATGTATTTGTGCTGATAACTATAAAAAAATATTGGTGGCGCTAGTGAAAACATAAAATTTTATTTTTATTTAAATCAGTGGAATTCATTGTTTGCTGTAAAGCAATTCACCGCACTTTCATAGGCAATAAAAATTATTTCAATTAATTATAGAGCTTCAAGCGCGGAATTCTACAGATCTATAAAAATAATAATACTTACTAAAATAAATTATCAGTTTGAGGACGTGTATAGTTTTGCACGTTTTTTTTAATTTTCTGTTTTAATACTGGCGCATTTGCGCCAGGACTGTTTTAGTTATTACATTTTTGAACTCCGTCCAACGAAGTCCTCTACTTGTTTTTAATATCAGAAGTTGTTTTCAGAAACCATAGGCACTTAACAGAAGCGGTAACATTACAGCAACATAAAAGCTTGCCAAATTAACACTTGTAGTTTAAAATATAATAAAACTATCTGGAGTTTGATGAGCGCTGTCGAACATTTGACTTTGGAAAATTCCCCGGCTAGTACTCATTGGAGCTTTGCTTGCAGATAGCATTGTTGATACTAGGAAAGAGCAGGCAATTACAATAAGTTTCCGATAGATTTGATTTCATAAGAAGAAAAGCACGAGTAGTGCGCAAAGACACTGTAATTTTGGCTGTCTCGAGAGAGGAAAAATAGTTTAGTTTAGAGATTTCATTTCCAAGTCCCGAAAGTAACGCAATTGACTATTCGTGCCTAATTTGGCTTCCTGATTAGGCAGTAGTTCGGAAGCCACACTTAGCAGTGGTAACCTAAACCTAATGTGGCCCGAACTTGGCTTTATGATAAGGCGGTGGTTTGGAAGCCTCAGTTGGCGGTTGTTCGGTAGCCACACTAGGCGGTGATTTGAAATCTACACTTGGCAGTGGTATGGAAGCCACACTTGGCAGTGGTAACTAAAACCTAATGTGGTCCAAATTCGGCTCTTTAATTAGGTAGTGGCTTGGGAGCCACATTTAGTGACAGTACTTAAAGATATTATGCCTCAAATCAAACTTCTTATTTATGTTATGGCATGGAACCATACCTGGACTCCAAGACGTTGTAGAATAAGGTTTAGACTCAAGATACACCGATTTCAAAAACCAATCGGGTGACAATTTTATACGTACACTAGAAGATTACATTTAAATAATGAAAGTTAATTTATTTAAGAGCTAAGGCAATTACTAGTTCAAACAAGAACACCTTAGTCATAAGAAACAAAGCCAATTGAAAATATGAACAATTTTCAAAATTTTCAAATCTTGTAATTTTTGCAGTGACACTTAAACTATCCATTGTGTTATTAATTTCACCATCAGAACCTGAAGTTATAGAAAGATTTCTGAATTGATCATCAACACTGGATTCAAAACTATTTTCATTACTTTGCTGCGAACAATCTGTCACTGAAGAATTCATTTCTGATTCTTGAGTAAATGACACATTTTCACTTACTTCTTCATGCATAAAATTTGAATCAGTACTTTGATCACTATTATTCATTGATAATAAATCACCCGGCATCTCAGAATTAAATAAAATTGAAGATGTACTGTTTTCGCTGTCAAGTAAAGCGGAATGTTCTGATACGCAAGATAACTTACGTCGTGCATTACGAAATTTTTCCGCTCTTAAACGACCGAGTTCACGTTTCCGCAATGGTACTTTTTATGGTATATATTTTTATGTATTAAATGTATAAATCGTTATCAAATAAAAACAGTCAGATGTCCACTGGATAAATACCTATTGAGATCGACTTATACTAACTTCAACGGGTTAAAAACAAATGATCCGATTCTCGGATGTTAAGGCAGAAAAGCGCCACTCTATACCGGTGGTCTGTTGAAGCAAAAAAAAAAAAATTAAGTCCGGCGTGGCAATGCCTCATCTCCCTCATTAGGGGCAGATTTGGAAAACCGAACTTCGGTAATACTCCGGTTTCCATTCTATCATTTAGTTAGGAGTTCTAAACTTGCGCCTAAGTACGGTGTCGCCACACATCTGCCTCATTAGGCGCAGGTTCGAAAATCCGAACTTCGCTAATACTCCGGATGCCCTTCTACAAATCAGTTAGGGATTCCAATTTATGCCTAAGTGAGACACTGCCACAGATTTTCGTGACCACAACCAAATTTGGTATTGCTCTGGCATGCCAATCTTTGCCTTGCCTAAAGTGGGCCTGGTAAGGTAATAGTGAGGCGTGCCTCAGTAAGGCCTGCCTATTTCGGGCCTAACTGATTCTTCGGCATGCCTCACTGTAATTCTAGTCGGGTACACTATTCCCAAATCACCAAAACTTAAAGAGTCTTTCAACCCGCTTAGATATTTTTTTAAAATAAAACATATAACAATTTTGATTCTTTCAGGTTTTACTATTTTTAAAAACTTCTGGGGATATTATTTCCTCGCTTCAAGCCCTAGTTAGTCTAGTCTTACGGAGTATGCCAAATTTAAAAAAGATCGGTACATAAATTTTTGAGATATCATATGAACCGATTAAAATGTAGTCAACCAGGCGCATCCAAGATTTCTTGAAAATTACTTCAAATTAAGGTCGGAAAATTGACAAATAAATAAAATCAATAATTAAATTAGTTGCTTGACTGTTGATCTGGATTTCAGCTAACAAAATAAAAATATGAAAACTAAATATTTGGGAGCCACTAAACAAGTTTAAATCAAATAGAGTTTTGGGAGAAATCCGTAGAACTCAATGCACCAGACCTACCTAGCATAACGAACGGAAACTTTTATCTTTTATTTATTTACTTAAATAAAGTAATATTTTGAAATTGTCAAACCCATCAAATTCCTTATTTATTACTAGAGTTCAATAAAAAATTTTAATATTGGAGTTTAAAGACAAAAGTAAAAAGGATAAAGATTAATTTTACATTGAGGTGTCAAAATTATACGTGTGGCACCTGTACACCTGTTAAAAACGATAAGTCGATAAGCGGGCGATCCAATTTTAGTGACTACGCTCTATGTGAGTGGAACTATTCCGACAATAGCGTTTCCAATGCTGGAGCTCATTTAAAGTAGTTGGCCGGTTAGCGGAAATTAAGACTATTGACGTAGCACCAGAGAAAATAATCGAGGGTCTCAAGTCTCCCGATCGCGACGACAAATTGATGAACATCTGCCGTAAGACGATCCATTCGTCAAATTTCTTCTTCACAATTTCGAACACTGCGTCATCTATATGGCATGCAGCACCGCCTTGTTGAAACCACAAATATTTAGCGCTCGCCCCATACTAAAGACTACTGACAGTAACGAGCCAGAAGTTTGATATTTTCCCATAATTTTTACCCATTCGGAAAGTGTAAAATGAGCCATGATGAAATTGCAAGCATAGTGAATAGTTTGATGGCTGGGTGTCATTGGTAGCTTTGACAAGTGCTGAAATACATATTATATAAACATTTTATCATTTTATAATACAAAACAATACAGATAGAATACCTTTGGAATGTATAGCAAATAAACAAATGTAGTGTCATGGAAATATAAGTAAGCAACACAATGAAACATAATATTGCTTATTAATTAACTTTGCTTTGCTTGCGCTAAGGCAGCTCTGTAAGGAAAACTGCAAGATTTGCGCTGCAGCCTGAATACTACAACGCCTGCTGAAAACATTATTAAAATAACGGGTGATGTTTTAGCTATTATCTATAACAGTTGGTTTAAACAGCTCACACACATTTCGTGTTTTGTTTCACTGTCAAACATCTTCAGTTTGGTCTATGATTTAATCATGAATCGTCTTACAAACGAACAACGCTTGCAAATCATTGAATTTTATGATAAAAATGCGTGTTCTATTAAGAAAGTTTATCGCTCGCTTCTTCCATTTTATGGGCAGTTTAATCGACCCACTGAAGCAGCTATTCGAGCTATTGTGACGAAATTTAGAACCAAATTTACATTATTGGACATCAAACCACCAACACGCTTACGTAGAGTGCGTAAGTGCGAACTGAAGAAAATATCGCAGCTGTATCGGCCAGTGTTAATGATTGAACATTTATTTCACGTTCGGGACCTGTCAAATGCCCACCCAGATCGTGCGATATAACGCCATTAGACTATTTGTTGTGGGGCTATGTTAAAGCTCATGTCTACTTAGACAAGCTTGCTTCAATTAATGCATTGGAAGACAACATTAAAGCATTTATATGTGAGATACCGGCCGAAACATTGGAAAGAGTATGCCAAAATTGGACTAAGCGGATGGACCATTTGAAGCGCAGTCGTGGTCAACATTTGCATGAAATAATCTTCAAACATTAAATTATATCGACTGTATTATCGATTTTAATAAAAATGTCATGCATTTTTCTGAATTTTACGTGTGCTTTTTTGAAAAACTTTCCTATAGTTCTTAAAAAATCACCCTTTAGTGAAGAGAATCGCAAATTATTGTCAAACTGTTTCGTTTATTTATCAATTGTGAGATTTATTCCAAGATTCACATTTTTTAAAAGATCTTGAACCAGGCAATTTACTTGCTTCCTTTATTTTAGCGAACTCAAATTTTATAAACACAAATATTAGGACATGAGATAAGTAAGTACTTATACATATCTATATTAGAAAACGACTGCACTTCGGCTTCGACCATCTTCGACCATCAAAAAGCTCAGTTCGGTTTTGTTTCGGCCTCGGCCAAAAGAACAGCCAAACTTTGGCTGATTATTTCTTTAGCTTTTGTGCCCAAAAATTATATAAACTCTTAGTTTTTGCAAATACATTTGAATACTGTTATAAAGCCCATATATTAGGTATATTTTTTATTACCTTGAAATATCCATAAGCACCTCCATCGTGTGTTCTTTTTATTCCTTGATAAGTTATATAAGTACATGTAGATGACATTCTCAATTGAAAATTAAAAGTACTTATATTTAAGAAAAATCATAATGCACATTATAAAGCTCCTAATCGGGACATCGCGTGTGGCTAGTGAGTAATTGTTCAGTGTAGCAGCTCATCAGTAG
This sequence comes from Anastrepha ludens, assembly GCF_028408465.1. NCBI lineage: Eukaryota > Metazoa > Arthropoda > Insecta > Diptera > Tephritidae > Anastrepha > Anastrepha ludens. The sequence goes on from NC_071498.1 coordinate 78,128,060, forward strand.
TGGGTGCCGTTTGCAAAGTGGGAATGCCGATAAACTACTCTTTTTACATTACATGAAAAAATTAATCAACTATGAGAACCAAAGTATGTGCAAATTTTTTGTTTGTTATTTTTACAAATATAACTAGATTTATACACCTTTTTTCTGTTCTTTTACTAATGAAACAACTGCATTTTTAAAACATCATTGCCTGTTTTTTACTTGAACCTCTTAAAATGTTCGATTCGCTTTCGGCTCGGCTTCAGCTAAAGTTGATCGAAGTACGATTCGGCTCGGCCTTATAAATCGATGTTTCGTCCTTCTCTAAAGTATATGATAAGACTATTATTCAATTTTAAAAGATATATTTGTTTATAGTTTGCTTACTTTTCGACCGCAATTTTAAACTCTGTTATGGCAGGTTATGCTGGATTTCGGGTGTATAAAATGCCAAATTTTGAACATTTACGAGAAGGTATAAAAAACCTAGCAGAATGGAGAGAGTGATATTTTCTCCTGCAAGCCTATCATAAAATTTATCATAAAACATATTTTGTCTTTTGCTGACTTTATTTTATCATAATCAACAAAAATTCTTCATTTTCATAGTTTTCGAAAGTAAATATAATATTAATCTGAATAGCTCAAGTATACACCAAATGTAGAAGGATCGCCATCGCAGTATGAATCGTACGAAAAGGTATATCGAGACTCCACTTTTAATTTCCTTAATGGTTTCCTTTAGCTAGGCCTTACTTCTTACAATAGAGGCGAAATAAAAAGTTCCCAACGGATTTTCGATTTATTTCGCTAATGTAATTAACATAGTTAGAATTATCCTTATGCAAAGAGTTTTCTCTGTGGAATTGTTGGAGTCGCTCTGTTATTGTATTCGATACAGAATTGGGTCTATAAATAGCACATAGTTTTTTGGTCTACTGCTCGAAATTTTCACCTTAGTCCTAATGACATTGAAGAATTTACCGAATTTTATCTGTTTTTACTCTTATAAATTCTCCGTTTTGAATGAAACAATGCTCACTAAAAACATCTCGTGGAAAACGCTCACAATTTTTTAGTTCATCTAATATGTATACTCACATGCGGGTGCGAAGTCTGGGTGCTGAAATCCAACTAAGCCGATCAGTTAAATTGTTTTGAAAGAAAGTTTCTAATATTTAATATTCGACTTGAAGACGGTACTTACCGCATGCGCTACAACGACGAGTTAAGCTGGCCACAAACGGAAAACAAATCCCAGTAATCGTTTGAAACTAATTTTGCCCAAACGCGTGTGAATTCGTTAACAGTTTTAGTTTCGTTGCTGAGTGAACATCGAACGCGCAAAAATGATTGCCATGTATGGTATTTATCTGTGCTTGAATAGAAGAGGGAGAGGAACAATTTTTTCCACAACTTCTACATTAGCGTTTTTTTCCAACATCTTTATATTTTTCTAATAATTTTTATTTCATATTTCTGTCTTTATATTCATCGCTCTTATTTTTCCACAATGATGGCTGGCTTTTGAACAAATATTTGAGCTCCCCAATAAATTATTTATTAACTATATATATATATATATATAATAGGCGCGTAAACCCGTTTTGGGTGTTTGGCCGAGCTCCTCCTCCTATTTGTGGTGTGCGTCTTGATGTTGTTCCACAAATGGAGGGACCTACAGTTTCAAGCCGACTCCGAACGGTAGATATTTTTATGAGGAGCTTTTTCATGGCAGAAATACACTCGGAGGTTTATTATGAATATTTTTATAATTACAAATTCATATAATTTTATTTCCATATAATTATAATCATATTACATTACGAAAGTCACTAGTAGATAAGACTATGGGCCTGCCTCAATAATTGTTTTGCTTAATGTTGTCCTTTGTCCGCTCATGTGCACACTTCAAAATTTCAAAAGAAATGACAAAAATCGTACACTTCGGCTCACACACACGCAGCTGATTACTGAAAACCGGAAGGAAAAATCGTCAGCCTCGCCACACAAACGCAACCGATTGCAAGTTGACAAAATTTGTGGTCAATTTTCGATCAGTTTGCCAACTGCGCCACATACGTATCAATCTATTGAAATTTCAACCGATTGTTTGGATTTGTTGTCCGTTTGTGCCCAGCTTTAGACACACTTGTCAAGGTGCTGTGTGAAGCTACCATTCCGAGGACTTCGGGTGTGATGCCCACTGTGCCATCATCCAACATGAGTTGATAGGAGAAGCTTTTTGTAATGGTACTCAATCCTTGATCGAGTGTCTTTCTATCATGGAGAAGCTTCTCCAAACTGTAGACCCCAAAACTGTAGACTCGAAACTTAGATAAGACCAAATAGGTAATGATAAAGTTTAATAAAAGTAAGTGGAGTAGTCGTAAGTAAATAAATTTTCTTTTTCAATTTCAGAATATGTCTCATTGGCTTTCATTATATAGCAAGTGGTTTTTTGTTATTGCTCGATTGTGTTCCTTTTAGTTTTCCCTTCCTTACTCCAATGAAGCATATGGCATGCAATTGGTTCGGTAATATGACAGTTGATTTTAGGTCAGTGATGACAAGAAATTCGGTAAGAGAGAAATGTGTTAACAGTGAAATTAGCCATCTCCTCAGTAATGGTTTTGTCAAAGAAGTTATTTTGAATTGATATTTGCAAATGATCTCCCATTTTTAAGTAAAGCTCAGTCATTTGCTTTCTCAACGCTTTTATGCCATAAAAATTTAATAGAAATTTGGGTTCGGGATGTTTCCAGTTTGGGCTTTGCTGATATTTTAGCTGTCAGGTAGACTGTGGGGTATTTTGAACAATTTTTTTTTATTTAAGGGTTTGTTTGGCTTAAAATTTTCATGTTGAAATTAAAATACATACTTTTTGTGCAATATATTTATAGCTATCTAACGATTTAACAACAATAAAATGAATGCACTTTAAAATTTTTAAATTGATTGCCAAACCTTTTAGCCAACCACGGAAATGATTATTCTTATCAGTTGCAAAAGATGTATTCAAGCGAAATGGTGAAACAGATATAAAGTTTTTAATTCCTTGTAAATATTAGTAATACAAAGAAGTGTCTGAGGTTCCTTAGCAAACTACATACATATGTTGCAGCGGCCTGATACAGAGAAGTGGTATAAAAAATGCAACGGTACAAAAGTGCAATACATTACACCCAAGACTTAAATTCTTCAATTATTCTCCTTTCGTTGTCTAAAACTACAATAACGTTTAGCAAGTTTTCTTCGAACTTCACTCATTTTTACTAACTAATTGTAAAAAAAAGTGTTGCGAATAGAAAAATAAAGACAAAATCGAAACAATTTAGAAGTAAACAATTTAAACAACAGTTAAACAATATTTAAATTTTCCTATTGAAAAATAAAGCGCACATGGCATTCAATAGACCAACACCAAACCCCCTTAAAGAAAATACAAATTTATTTTAACAAAGTCGTAACAACCCATCACTCTTCAATTTGGTATATGTATATACCATTTTTGGGTGTTTGGCCGAGCTACTCCTGCTATTTGGGGTGCGTCTTGATGTTTTTCCATAAATGGAGGAATCTACAGTTTTATACCACCTCCGAACTGCAGATGGTTTTTATGAGCATTTTTTTATGTTAGAAATACACTCGGAGATTTGAAGTTGCCTGCCGAAGGCCGATCGCTATTAGAAAAAGCTTTCCATCATTTTGGTGCTCCACGCATAATGATTGGAACCTACGCACTCCCGAATGGTGGTCACGCACCAACCATTCGGCTACGGTATTCCTGAATGTATCGCAAGCTTTTGATAAAGTATGGCATAAGGGCCTAATCCATAAACTTCAAGCAGTTCTACCAATCCAGTACTCAAACATTTTAAACGAGCAGATGCTTTAGAATAAAGCAAGCAGATGTCTATTCAGAACTGAAAGATTTTAATGCAGGTGTCCCTCAAGGCAGTGTACTCGGGCCAGTTTTGTATCTCTTGTATACTAACGATATACCCACTTGCAGCAATACAACAACTGCAACATTTGCCGATGATACTGCAGTATTAGCAACTGATGAAAAACACTTAGAAGCAATTCAGAAGATACAAGCATCAGTGAATGCAATTCAAAATTGGACCAAAAAATGGCGTGTCAAGTTAAACGAAACCAAGTCTGTGCATGTTGACTTTACTAATAGAAATATAAATTATAAACCAATATTTAGCAATAATATGGCAATACCGCATGCAAATATCAAGGAATGACCTTAGTTACTAAGCTGAGATGGAAAGCACATGTCAAGAAAAAACACGAGGAGTTAATTCTTAAATACAAGAAAATGTATTGGCTGTTATGCCGACATTCTAAACTCTCTATTTATAACAAAATACTTTTATACAACCAAATACTGAAACCAGTGTGGTCATATGGCATACAGCTCTGGGGCTGCACAAGTGAAAGCAACAAAAACATCATTCAACGATTCCAAAATAAAGTATCACGCGACATCGTTAGAGCGCCGTGGTACATTCGTAATTGCAATCTACATAAGGATCTTAATATAGACACCATTACGGATATCATAAAAAAATTCGCAAATAAACATAAAGAGAGACTTCAGCAGCACATCAATGATGAAGCAACCAAACTACTTGAAACTGATGTCCTCATGAGAAGATTAAAAAGGACGAAACCGCATGATCTCTTTTCATAAAATTTTGTCTTTACTTGAGATGTTTTAATTTGATTAAATATATGTAAAATGAATTGCTTATTAATATAGTTTTGTTAACTAGATTGCAATAGTTATAAAAAAAAAACATGCCGATGATGGAGTAAAGATAATACGATTTGGAGAAATCAGTGGCAAATACGTAGATACTTATCTAACTCCAACCAAATCTTATTGAGAAAATTTCACACTTGTGACCTAGACAAGCAATGGAGTGCGTAAAATTCAAAATAAAGATTTCCATCACTCAAAATCATTCTTTTCTATTTATTTTGTATTAAAAACGTTATTAAAAAAAATTTGATGACTAATTTTGCGCCACCCTGTATTTAAAATGTATCAATAAAGGCATTGGAATATTATTTATTCGAGTACGAAAATTTCATTATAAAAATTAAATTATTTTCTTAATAGCGCTCTGAATTCGAAACAATTATATAATTTTCCAATTTTCTGTTTATTATCGTTAATCCTAATTTACATTTGTACAGAAACTTATGTCATGGAACAAAATTAAGACGTACGTCACAAATATTTATTTTTTATTTACGTTAAGGTTGTTTACGTAATATATCAAATAGCATACAAATTGAACAAAGGCGCCCAAATATAATATGTACAAACTCGTATTTCGTCATGCGGCCATATGCATACCTTCTGCTGAAATATGAACGAGACTTTATCAATAAAACGGTCCGCGGATGACATATGGCAAAAATAATTTTTTTGTTGGATGGTAGGACTGTAATAAGCTTACAAATTTCAGAGTGATATCTCACATAGTTTGTTTTCTGTGCTACTGTAAACAAGTCAAGCTCGAGTGTGTTCTTCGAATTTAACGATGGAAATTCAAGTTGAAAATTTCGGCTTCAGACGCCTTAAAAATGTTGCAGACAACCTATGGAGACTCTGCTCTATCGCGTGCACGTGTTTTCCAGTGGTACAAATCGTTCAAAGAGGGCCGTACATCGGTTGAAAACTTGCCTCATGAACGTCGTCCAGCAACATCAGTAAACGACGAAAACATCGGAAAAGTAAAGGAAATTGTGCTTGAAAATCGCCGTTTGACCGAAAGTGAGATAGCTAGTGAGCTGAGCATATCAAATGGATCCGTTCATACTATTATTCATGATGTCTTAGGCAGGAGACGAGTGTCCGCGCGTCTTGTTCCAAAATTGTTGAATTTTCTTCAAAAAGAACAACGCAAAACTGTCGCTAAGGAAATGCTCGCCGTGACTGATACGGACATCCGGCACATCATAACTGGTGACGAGACTTGGGTTTATGAGTATGACGTCGAAACAGCCCAACAATCATCGGAATGGCGCTCCCCGGAGGAGCCGAAGCCCAAAAAACCACCCCAAAGTCGCTCAAAAATTAAGGTTATGCTGACTGTTTTTTTCGATTACGAAGGTGTGGTGCACTCGGAGTTCCTTCCGCAAGGCCGATCGGTTAACGCTGAATATTATTTAGACGTTTTAAAGCGTTTGCGCGAGAACATTCGTCTTAAAAGGAAGGAATTGTGGGACAACAAGTCATGGTTCTTGCATCACGATAATGCACCAGCTCACACATCACGTCTTGTTCGCGATTATTTGAACAAAAATAATGTTAATATCGTTCCACAAGCACCGTATCGGCCTTCCAGAAATGCTATGATGATTGGAAAAAACGTTGGCATATGTGTATCGCCTCGAATGGTGATTACTTTGAAGGAGATAAAATAAAAATTGAACAATAATTAACCGTTTGTGTTTTATTAAATCAGTCTTGTTCATATTAGAGCAGAAGGTATATATACTAGGCATACAGGTGAATATAACCAATGCACCTTTTTTCATAAATGTTGTATGTAACATGCAGCAAGAACATTATATACTAGGCATACAGGTGAATATAACCAATGAACCTTTTTTCATAAATGTTGTATGTAACATGCAGCAAGAACATTATAACTAGAGATCGGATTCTTATGCAAGTGCATATTTTGTTTAACATCACATGAAGTTCGCACCTAGGTAGAAACTCATCATAATAAAATATTCAATTTGCATAAAAATCCGATCTCTAATTAAACATTTTAATTTTTATGAGTAAGATTCTAGAACAATAATATATGTACATATCTTATATCTCATATACAAAAGCACTTATGCTTTAAAGCAGCTTCCGTTTTACGACAAATAATTTTGCAGCACGATATTGTGCTAGTTTATCAAGGATAATTTTAAAAATATTAATAAGTAAACAAAGTTAATTGGACTCAGAAATCAATCAAAAAGCTCAAGGATATTTTTAATTGCCACCATTCAAACTATTAATACCACTCGGCAGCTCGTTGCATTAACCGTTGCCGCGAAATTATCCACTGATAAAAATTCACGACGCGCAAGTGAGAGAAAACAACAAAAATAATAACTGGCTTCCTACTGCTCTGCTTTACTGATATTTTTATTGTTGTTGCTAAAGCTCACTTGCCAGGCTATTTCTCGATACCCAATGTAGCCACTTGTCGGTAGTGCAAAGAACGTGGTGGTGAATCGGTGCGGATGTGATGTGATCGACATTAAGATTTTCGCTATGTAGCTTGAAGGCATGCGTGCAAGTATGTGCTCTACATATACAGCTGTACAGCAAACATACATACATATTTGTTCAACAATTCAGTGTGTGGCACAATCAATCGATGTTGATAATGCAGATGATCGTAATGAAATTTATGTGCCGCCGATAGCCAAAATCCCAAGTTTCCTCACATATTAACATACGCATACATATTAAAGAGGAATACCCACACATGCGTCATGTGCATAAGTGGCGAAGAAAGAGCGCGCGTGAATTTATGATCGATTTATCGCACAGCTACAGGGCGCTCCTAAATACAGGGATGAAGATAAATATGAATCTATTAGGAATTTCGTGAAAAGTATCTTCAGATAAGCTGCCTGCTTCCTTTATCTTCCCTCTATCCAATGGGAACAGATAATGAAGTAGTCATGAAAGACACCCTGTTGGTCTAATAAGAAAGCATTTTTACCTGTGCTCACCACGCGATGACTATGGCTACTTCAAACAGCTTAGAAGATACTGTTGATAGACCAAAGAGAACGTGCGCCTGTAATCGTTCTCTTTGCGCCGCTCTCCTCGATAATTTTTATGACTCCTGTTAAATTACATTTTGTACATATGTATGTAAGTATCATATTATACTCTTCTCACAAAAATTAAGGGAACAGTAAAATGTCCTGGATTTCTTAGTGATTTTTGAAAAGCTGTATCACGGTGAAAAATGGTTGCACGGAGTTCCGACGAAAAGCAATTTGAAGCCTTAAATTCCTAGTTTTAAGATCTCTGAGCAAACAATTCTTTTATTTAACGGTTATTTTGTAATAGTCAGTTAAAGGGCGACACACAAATTTTCGATTTTTTTTTCCTTTTTTTTTTTGATTGCACGGGCTTTGGAAAATTTTTCTGACTAAAACTAGCCATACAGTCAACTAGCTTGATTATTTAGCTTCAATTCGCTTTTTTGGAATCCTCGCTACGATCATATGACCATTTGAATTTTTTTTTTTAAATTAATTTATTTTAATTTTATAAGATACTAATGCAAAAATGCGAAAAAAGTTGAAAAAAAAATGTTTTTTCAATTTAATGTAATATATTTAGCCAATGTTTTAAAACAATGCACCTGTTCCTTTGATTCTTCTGTAAAATTTTGTTTAATCGGTCCGGAAAAACGGCTTGATGGATCGATTTAAAAATTTAAAGGGTTATTAGTGGAATATTAATCTATAGAAATCCCTGGAAACATGAGTCCCCACATTAATATTTGTAAGTGAGCAATAGATTTTCTGAAAAACCGCAAAAAGGCGTTTTTTTGTGTTCACTTCAAACCAACGTTAAGGGTAAAAAAAAATTTTTCTCAAAAAATTAAATTAAGATCTTATATATCAAATATCAATGATCAAAGATAAAATGATCTTTTTTCGTAAAATGCGGATATCTCAGAGAGAAATGTTCGTAGCGAGAATTCAAAAGAGCAAATTGAAGCTAAATAATCAAGCTAGTTGACTGTATGGCTAGTTTTAGTCAGGAAAATTGTGCAAAGCGGAAAAATTTCGAAAATTTTTGTGTCACCTTTAACTGACGATTACAAAATAACCATTAAGTAAAAAAAATTTTGCTCAAAGATCTTAAAACTAGAAGTTCAAAGCTTCAAATTGCTTTTTGTCGGAACTCCGGCAACTATTTTTCACCGAGAAACAGCTTTTCGAAAATCACTAAGAAATTTGAGACATTTTTCTGTTCCCTTAATTTTTGTGAGAAGTGTACGAATATCAAAGCGCAGTGCAATTATGCAGCACACATTAACAATGTGTATGGTTATGTACATATATATAAAACTATTAAAGCAATTAAAATAAAAATATTTCGAGGAATCTGAATGCTCGCCATATGACCGATGCATCCTGTAGGGGCCAGCAAAGCTAGTTGCACTTTCCATTTTTTTCTACAGAAAAATATCTATCTATGTACTCGTATGTATGCTTTCATGGCCCATTTGTTTTGTGTATTGCTTTTGATAATTTTATTCCGCAATTTTATCACTTTTATTGCGAAACTTTGTGTCTTTCCACTGATTTTTGTAGCTACACATGTCCGATTGCGCCTCGTTATGCGCATATTATTTCATACAACACTTTGTCTGTCTGTCTGTCTTTCACGCTGCACGATGGCCCGTCGAATGCGCATATCCAGCATGTTGTGTCCAGTGTCCAACATATTATGGCAGCTTTTGACACGGGTCAGACGCACATGCGTCGTCACAATATTTCCATTCACCTCGTTCACCCTGTTCGTAAGCTGAATGTGCCTGATTTCATTCAATTCGTGTGGTTGAATCATTGAAGGCTTGCAAGTGATTTCGACTGTTGAACAGGCCACCCGACCCGACCACTACACACTACGCACTGCAGCACATTCAGGTATTGGTAAAGCGAGGAATTCGCCTTGGACGCTCCTCAACGGCGTGCATGGGTTATGTTATAGTTGTTGTTGAGCTTAATGTTATCAGCTCATTGCTTCCAATCTTGCATCTGTGCCTTAAGACCAGTTTAGTAAATTTCGCATATAAATTAAAAATTTACACGCTTTGCATTTCCTTTAAAATCACTTACCATTGATATTTTTGTTATTGTTTGTCCATTTTTTAGTTTTGTTCGGTTCATTTAGGTTTTGCAAATTGATTAAATAAAGAAATGCGGTTATGCTAAGGAAATATGACAAGGTGGCAGAAGATGTGTTGTGAAACACCTTAAAATTCGTAATACGAAAAGAGTCATATTGTCAAAATTTTCACTCCTATGATCGTCCAACACACCGCCACTTACACAAAAGTTTCGATATAATTTTGATATGAGAGCTCTTATTGTTGTTGTTGTTGTATCTCTATGGATTTTGGGATATGTTGTTTTTAAAGATCGACAGTAAGTTTCAATAATTTACCGCCTTTTTCTATCGCGTAAAATTGTGCTCCTGTCTGCTTGACAAATGTCAAAGACAACATAAAAAAATGTGTCGTCTAGGAATTATTCACTACTGGCATCTAGGCGACACTTTTGAAAGACTCTAAGACTATCATTTTGTTTGTTTCAACTTATCTTTAATTTAAATTTACGCCATGCGTAAACGGTTCTCTAAGCACTCCAAAATTCCAATACATTAATAAAAAGAAGAAATTCATATAAAATGTAAGTGTATTAAAGATGTGTTGCCTATCTTTTGGCCCTCCGTTTACTATACGTACCTTTTAAAATTGTCGTAGCTTCCATGAAAAATAATGGATTATGATTTTTTTTAATTTTCTGCACTTTCTAATTAAACTCGACTAGGGTTAGGTTGAACCAAATCAAAACTTGCCGGTCGAATTTCGGGAAAATGCAAGTATTTTTCGTCGCTTAAGACAATCTCGTTTAAGGTGAATTTACGGTTAAGACAATCCGAATATTGATTTTACTAACAAAAGATGTGCCAAAATTTTAGGCAGCCATTTCGGTTTATTTCCCAAAGTATTCCTCCATAGTTACGTTTGTGTAAAAAAAGTCGTTTTCGTTCAAAGCAATGTACGACATTATTAAACGTCTACGTGAAGTTGTGAATGAAAGGAAATATGCAGAGAAATGAACATCAACTCGATAGTTTGGACGATTTTTTTGAAATGTAAAAAAGTTAATAAGAAACTAATCTTTATCTATTTATACTAAATACTAACCAAAGAAAATTGTATGATTTGTTTAATACTAAATAAACATCATACATTTATTATTTTATTTAGATACGTTGTTTTGGATATATTTGCTTAAAGTGAACTTTGCTTAAAACGAACCGCAGTATTGTTTAAGCGGAGTGGTATGTGTATATTGAATATACATAATGAAATATAATGCATTTTTTTCATTATTTGTAACAACTGAAGTTTTCGCATAACTATTCTAACGAGCTTGTGCCCACAGATAAATTAAAACCAGCTGGGCAACGTTCCGCATCACTTTTTGTAGAGGGTAGAAAATTTTGCAATTGAATATGCTGAGAACAGAACATTAAAATTAGCCTGGCTTCGCGAGGGGCAGCATAAATGCGGTATTAATGCGAAAAAAGAAAATGATATTAGTTAGAATCGTACTCGTATATGTCTTTAGGTAATGACCGAACTTCGGCTTCGGCCATGTGCGGCCGCAAAAGTTTAGTCCGATTTTTGAAGGCGAACTTTGCTCGAATATTTCTTAATATTTTCAGTTAAAAAATTGTATAAACCTTTAGTTTCAGTAAAAAAAGTTTAATACTTATATTAAAACCCACATTTTCTGGTAACTTACACGTTTTTTGAGGCCATGTTTGGGACATTTTTTGGAAGGGAAAATAAAATTCAATCGGTTTGATTTTCTGATATGTTATTAACGGTATCAGAAGGTGTACAAAATAATTTTTTTTTTTTTTTTAATGTTTTGATACTATTTTTGTACACTTCAGCAAGCGGCAAAAAAAAGAGGTACAGTGGCTGGCCGGCGTGATTTCGTCACTTGTGGTCATCTGAAACAGAAAAAACAAATTGCTTATTAATCAGTGTGCTTGTCGTTCTGGCGGGTAGTAAGATCAAATGATTTTGACAAAAAATAAGAAAATAACGGACTTCGTAAGAAAATTGCCTTTTTTAAAGTGGAAATCGGACTAAAAAATGGAGTGTTAGGGACGAAATAAATTAAATCTACTACCCGCCAGAACCATTGATGTGTAGAAAAACATATCTAAATTTCAGCTCAATCCGTTAGATAGAAAATTTGTTTTTTTGTTCTCACGACGGCCATCCGGAAAAACGTTGTTTTGAGAAAAACGCGATTAAAGTTTTAGCGGCTTAGCGCGCGCAAGCACGAGCAGCTCTCATGTATGTGCTATAATTTCGTCAATATTTCGAATTTCGGTCTAAAATTTGTACAGTATATTACCAAATATGTAAAAAACCGAAATTCGAAATTTTCAAAATAAGTTACCAGACTACTATCTTAAGGTACTTGACCACCTTATAAGTTTCAAAAAATTAAATTTTTTTTTTTACATTTTTTCAATCCTTATACTTTTAAAAATCATCACCTGAAACTGTTTTTTTAAATTCGAATTCTAACAAAGTGAAATCAGTGAAAATGTGCAGGCGCATCCTGCACTCATTACTTGCTGACTCAGCGGAAAGAAAATAGCAAGTTTTAACTTTAAACGCGTTTTTCCAGAAATTACTTTTTTTCGAATGGCGGACACTTTATCTCCGAAACTGCTTAGCCGATTTTAATGATTTTGGTCTTGTTTTATTTGTTAAGATGTTTTGTATGCCAATTTACCACATTTTGCAAAAAAAAAGTTAATAAAGTATTGCTTTTTAAGCATAACATTGTGAAAAACAGGGGTGTTTTCTTAACTTTTTTTCAAACATCCGCCATTTTTTTATTATTTTTTTTTTTGTCAGTTTGTGGTAAATTCTCACGCAAGGAACCTTCCTTTTGAAAATTTTGTTTCTCTCTTTTGTTTTAGAATTACCATTTCTAAGATTAACTGTCCGCCGCAAGACATGATTTTCTTTAGGCCTCGACTTTGGCGCCTCCTGGATATATGTTAAAAAAAGAAATTTTAATAAATCAATTTTTTTTTGTATTATATAAGCTCTAAATAAAAATTTAAAAAAAAATTTATTTTAATATATTATACAGAACATGAAAAAAAAATTATTGAATATGTTGTACTTTTTAGCTTTCCAAGGTGGTCAAGTACCTTAATTGCCTTGAAATATCAACTGCTTTCCCATTGAGTGTGGCTAGTGACCAATTTTTCATTGCTGCAAGTTAGCTCTATACCGATAGTAAGGTCTCCTAATACAAGGAGAAAATACCTATAATTTTTTTTTGCTTGGCAATTTAGAATTTTGCACCTATGTGTATTATATAATTACTTCAATAACAGTGTAAAAATGTGTTTGGTTCTTTTTACAAACATGAGTATAGCATGAGATGATCTGACGTTAATAATAAAAAAATACTGGATTTTTAAAAAGTTATAGCTTGTTTCTTATTTGAACCCTTGAACATTTTCTGTTCAATTTCGGTTCGGCTTTGCCCTTAAAAATTGAAGTCGTTCGGTCAATATAATCCTATTTGTCCTCAAGTTAAATATTGCGCTATAACGGGTAATGTAAGCAAGTTTTGTGGATTTACTGTAGCACCTCTGTCGTGAAGAGTCTTAACTTACGCAGTTGGTCGAACATATTTGAACAAATTACTGCACTGAAATAATGACAAATCTGAATACATTTAAAAAAAATAACACAAACAGCAAGGCAACAGGCACATGGTAAAAATCGTAAATAAACAATCGCGCATTCGGACACTTTTGAACACAACATAAAACAAATTTCCGATTTTCGAGATTTATGTTGAATTTTATCGTTAATGACTTAAAAGCCTTCAGGACAATGATTTAATGCGCTTCAGAAAACTCGTTGAAATGCAAAACGCACAAAAATGTGTATGCGTCTACAAAGGAAATCTCTCTCCGCAACCGACCGCGTCTCTGTCTACTTCAGCACGAGTTAACTCGCAAACAAAATTCGCACTTGCTTCTATTCCCTGCGAACCCTCTCGATCGTCTCGAAATCCATAAAGCTAAATATGTATGTCCTCTTGCTGCCCGGTTAGATATCACCGAAAAATGTGTGCCTGAGTGCTTTTTGGGAATTTCGCTGCTTTGGCGCTTATCTCATTGGATCTTTTATAGTAAACGAAATAAACGAAAACAAGGATCGATAAGCAACAGGCGATCACCAGCTGCTGACCGTTCGTTGGTATTCGGTGTCCAGCCAAACGTTTGGAGCTGGTGAGTTGTACTCTATGAGAGCGGTTAGAAGTTTTGGTTTTCATTCTGATCAACACAGTGAATTTTCTATAAATACAAATTTCTACCACAAATTAATTAAGTATACAACGAAATGCAAATGTAAAGCACTTACGAGTTAAACAAATGAAAACAAACTCTAGTCGAACTTCAGCGATATTCATAAATTATGCAACATTAGGCAACAATAGCTTCATATTATAAACTAAATAGGTAAAATGAGATATTTTAAAATAAATTATAAATATTTTACCGTGCCTCTGCATACAGTCGGAGGTAGTTCTTTAGAGAAGAGCCACAAAGCGAGACGAGAAAAAATTAGAAAGTAAACCAACTAAATAAGAAGCAAAGAAAATCAGATAAGCAATCAAGAGTAGTGAAAACCAAAATTAAGACCAAAACTAATAAATTACAAAATTCTCACATTAATAATAAAATCAAGCAGCCATGCAGCCGGGCATTCAAATAGCAGAGAGACCCAGCAAGCGGCCAAACTGCTCACAACAACAAAAAGCGCGTGTTCGTAAACCACTTATTGTTAAACCTATGGCCGAGATCACCTTAATTATACTTGTATATTTATGCATACATACATACCTACATACATACATACACCCATACAGAATTTTTAAACTTCGGCTTCCACCACAGCTACCACACAAGGCTCGAAATCAACCAAATTTCCAAAAAAAAAAACAATGTTGTTCTTACCTTAAGAGAATTTTCGTTCAATTCAAACGTGAATGGCGTGGTTCACTTTGTAGCAAAGAAACATTTTATAAATATTTTGCGGGGACTTAAAGAGCAGTTCATTGCCAACGTGAATCACTAAATCACGTAAACAGATCCCATTTTATATACGAGTGCCATGCCTATTTTATAAGTGGGCCCTGCTAATGAAAAATGCGCAGACCGAACTCGTAGCTGGAAAAATCTGCTGCAAAGGAGTAATTTCGTCAAATTTCAATGGATGGTTAGTCAGCGAATGGAAGGATTTTCATATGTGCCAGTTAAATATATTGTGTAAGAGAAGTCCTACAGCGGAGGAATGCTTTTCTCTCGTGAAAATTAGAAAAACCGAAATGATTCTGCTAAGTGGTATGTCGAAAAAGGTCGAAAAAACCTTGTAGTATTTGTTAAGGAATTGTGTCTAGAGAAGGAATATTATTATGCTCTTTCCAAAGAGTTTTTTCCATAAAAGTTTATCCTCAAATGTTTCAAAGCCTGAATTAGAAATATTTGCTAGCCATGTAGAGAATTTCTCTTTTTACTAAAAAAAAAACAACTTTATATGCTACTCGAAAGATTAAGAAATGCATTAAATCCATGATAATTTTTATATTAACATATTTATCAAATACTATCAACCACCTCCGGCAACCGGTGCTCTGCTTTTAAGGCAAATAATTTCATTTTAAGTCCTTAAGGAACAAACACTTTTGTTTATCTATAATCTGTAAAAATAAAGAAGTTTGTTTCATCTGCCACTTGAGAACAGCCAAAATATGTATTACTGACCACGGAAGAAAACAGAAATGTTCGGTATTTAATCCATATCTACGGGTATTAAGGTGATTGCCCTTGTGCTTTGTTTATTGTCATGAAGTAAGCAAGACGGACCGGCAGCTGTGAGCGTCTGAATTCAAAAGGCATGTAGGTGGAGTCATAGGAATTCTTGCAATCAAATCCTCTCCTCCTCTCCATTACATAACCAAGGTGGATCTATGGTGCGGAGAAAAGTTATAGACGCACGTACCAACTTTGAGTGGACGCATATATGGGGGCGTTGATCTAAGGAATTTAATAGTTCCTGGTTGATCTAAGGAATTTAAAAATTCTATAGGTAAGTTAAGAATTTCATCCGCATTCTTAACAGTATGAACTCATTTTAGTCCAGTCAAAAGAGACAAAAAAAATAGCCAACTAAGTAGTTTTAGGAGTATGCGAGTTTATGGTTTTATTATGTAAAACCCATCACTGTGAACTTAAATTTGAGTTTTCGGGGTCGGGGGTTGTGTCCCGCGGCCGCCATCTTGGAAATAAGGGTGCAACTGGTTTTTGCGATTATCTCGTGAATTTCGAAAGTTACGAAAATTTTGTAAAATACTTTTTTGTAGATAATAATATTATCTACAACTTTCATTCAAAACTTTTTATTGTAAAATTAATCATAAAGAAGTTATAAACAAAATTACGCGAAAAATTAAGAGATGCATTTTTTTCAAGCGTAATAACTTTTTTTTATTGATTTTATGGAAAATATACATCAGAGCTTTTTTATAGGGCATTCTTTTGTAAACATTTTTGTCCATAAGTTTTTTTCGCTATCTTTATTTAGTCTTATGATTTTGAGCTGCTAAGCGGAGCAACCATTACATTAGCGAAGCGCGTACATGATTACACAGGCCGACAAAATTTAACCAACATTCAGACCCAGAAACCAGACCATATATTTCCGAAGGTTTATGATGCGCTGAATCCAAATCTGGCCTCAGAATTGCTCTATCAGCTCTGGTTTTCGAGATATCCTAACCTAAAAGTGCAAAAAACACCGTTTTTGCCAATATTTGAGGTTATGTAGCCTTGCAGATGTTTTCTTTCACCAAAATTAAAGGATGGAATCTTTAAATACAAGCATTCTTTTTTCAAACGGCGTTGAGTTTGCTCAAATTTCATTTTTTTTTCGCTGAGATATCGCATTTTGAAATTTTCATGTTTCTAAATTTTCCTACACCTGAAAATCGATTGAGATGGCATAGACATGATATAGTCGATTACTAATTTTCTTGAATTGAGTATTATTTTTCTTAAAATTTTGCCTCACACCAGTTCACACCAGTTCACCAAGTTCACAATGATGGGCTTTACATAATAAAACCATA
The DNA here is from genome assembly GCF_028408465.1 of Anastrepha ludens. NCBI lineage: Eukaryota > Metazoa > Arthropoda > Insecta > Diptera > Tephritidae > Anastrepha > Anastrepha ludens. Next base: position 78,145,079 of record NC_071498.1, read on the forward strand.
AACTCGCATACTCCTAAAATTACTAAGTTAAATCTTCTTTTGACTGGACTATTTGTGTATATGTGTTTGTGATATGTGTATATGAGTTTACACCACTTTTTGCAAAATTAATCATCCAATTTAATAAAAGAAATTAAAAAAATGAGTGTGAGTGACGGAAAACTTTATTTCATTTCCTGCGAAAATATTGTCTTGAGATGAAATAGGTATCTACTCGCGAATTAAATCGAATTAATTCTCTGCTTCTGCGTTATATAGCGGGTCCAAATAGGCTTATAAACTTAAAAACTTAAACGCCATCTCTGGCATACTCACAATGATACAGCAAAATTGTATGCCAATCGTATGGGCGGTGTGGATTGTATACCGGACAGACAAGCGGTACTTTTAAATACTTTTATATTAGATAATTAGCGTAAATTCTCTGAATGTTTTTTTTTTTGCCTTGCAATGAAATGAGTAGACATTGTTTTTCATGTTATATTGAGAACTGAAATAAAGCAAAATAAATAAGATGTCTGCTATTCCATTTTTCCATTTTCGCTATACATATGTTGTAAAATATATCACATTTTATAAAAAAGTCGTATCTGTATCAAATAAGGTCCGAGTGACTGCTTATTATTTCAACTTGGAAATTTCTTATTCTCTTGCTTTACCTAGCTAAATTTTGTACAGAACTATGGACCATGAACTATATGCACAATATTCCGAGTCCCAATACGTCGTTGAAGAATAAATAATTATATTTAAAGGAGAAAGTTACTCTACAAAGCCCTTGGCAAATCAAAAGTAGAATCAACTTAAATGTTAACCCGATCACGAGTTTTGGCATTTTAAATTTATCAAAAAATATTGTACTCAAAAAACTGAAATTGATTTCAGATTAATGGAAAGCCGTGCAGCTATTCAACAAGAGTGTATATCGAGAAAAGCGACACAACTCAGAATTAACTCAAATTCGGAGTTTTGCCGTTAAAAGCAAAAATCAACTACAGAGTTTATATATTTTTATCTGGAAAAGCGTCATAAGCGAATCTTGAAGCAATTCTGATAGATGGCGTTAGTGTTGTTTTGTCAGGTGATCGAATTGGCGCTTCACTTATCTAGAAAACTGACCCAACTCAGTATTTTGTATTTTTGAATTGTGTCACTTTTCTCGAAAACCATCGATATGTGAAGGTATGGAACGTGATTCAATTAAAATAACATTATACATACGTTCGTATCGTAGGGACTTACACAAAGATTCACGTACTTCTCGCATTTGAGCTTTGGAAGTGACTCGGTCAAACGGACAGCAGAGAATACGTTGGGCACTAAGAAATTTGTCTTTCCGTTTTCATGTGAAAAATAGCAGCTGGGTCATGATTTCGGTAACATAAACTTGGGGTTATCAAGAGCAAGATCGCGCGCATTTGGCAAACTATTCTTTAAAAAATCTTATGAAATATCAGGCTTGCAATTTAGGTCTCTTCTTCTCTCTCTATAGGAAGTGGCTATAGGAAATAGCACTCATGGCACTCAAACACCAAATCCACAGATGATTGTCGTATTAAAATGGCGTTAGATGCTAATTAAGTGTCTCGCAGTACATGAAACTCCGTCACTCAAACAACAAAAACAACAAATTATTTGTATTGTTTCACGTATTTGATACACGCTTTGTCTTGGCCAGAAAAATCGTACCCGCTATTTTATAAAAAAAAAAAAGTTTTTAAGTTTTTAAATATATTTCTAAATATAAATATATTTGTTATATACAAAGTTTAATTACATAAAACAAAAATGTTCGACTCTTATTTAGCTCTTTTCGATTGCATCTAAAAAATTGTAATCTTTTTTAAGTCAAGCTGAGTTGAATGCCTTTTCCTTTTAATCATCTGGCCACATTGCCCATGAGTATGCGCAAGCCAAGGAACTTAGTAAAAACAACTGCCTTTGTAAAATATGAGAAATTGCATAAATAGTTTTAGGGTAAATATATAATTTTTTTAAGAAATGGATCATTCAAAGAAATTCGATCGTTTTTTAAGAGATTTAAGACCTATTTTCTCAATTCTCGCTTGCAGTTCCAAATTCATTTATTTACTTAGATAAATTAGACAATGCATCAAATTAATCAAAGTAGTTTTGTATACATAAGTATATTAATATGGCCCAAAGTGTCCCAAGAGATTCAACAGGTACCTGCAGTCACTTCGGCGACACAGGCAAAAATGTTACTGCTGATTGGTATAACCGCATAGAAATTTACATGAAAACCATAAGGAATTTAGAGTATGCAAGTGTCTCTAATCAAAAGGATCTTTGACCTTGGCTTAGAGGAAAGCATCACAAACAAAATTTGAAATTATGCATGGAAATATTACGCATTATTATGGACATACATAGGGAATATACAGTTTTGTGTCTGCTCACGTAACAAATCTAGCGCGAAACAAATTACATTCCCAACAAGTCATAATTACCATTCTTGCAAAGTCCTTGTGGCATACCTGCTGAAACTGCCGTGTGATACCTCAATTATGATCCGCACGTATGTGTACTGAAATACAGCATTAGCTAACGAACTGAACCACCTATTTTTAAATCCATTTAAGACAATATTCATAACTTGTTTGTAACCATTTGTTTCAAGGTTGACTATGTACATAAGTAGATACATACATACGAGGGGCATTCAATGTATTCCGGGTATCATTATGAAAAGAACTCGGAATAAATTCAATATATTTTTAGTTTTCTATATAATCCCCCATTGCATGAAGACGGCTATGCTTGAATGAGAGTTAAAGGGAAAAAAATAATATATCCATAACTTCTACAATTTTTCGTCGATTCAGACAAACTTAGGCTTAAAATGTAGGTGACAAAATTGTCTTCCTTCCTTATGTCGATATAAAAAATAATTTTGTTCCAGAAAAAAGTTAATAAACTTTTATAATTTAGTAAAAAACGTCAAAAATGCCTTTTTTCAACTTTCAACAGCTATTTTGCGAAAACTACGACTTCCATTGACACGAATTATATATTGCCATGTAGGTTATATGTGTGCCTTTCGAAATTTATGTACTTCAAAGAAATGGCGTGCACTATTTTCGAGATTGCAGGTAATAACTGCACTATTGCCCAAAAAACAGGTTTTTTGGGAATATCTCGGAAACCGTTCTTTGGTTTCAGCGACCTCAAATTAGTTTAAAAAACGCATTTTGGTCGAGGACCATTTTTGGTGTAAACTAGCGTTATTTATTTATTTTAATTTTTATTTTTATACCTCAATACACTTTTTGTAACTTGAAATGAATTTTTCATTGCCCTCTAAAAAATCTTTTCTCCTTATCCGAAGATCTTTTTTCAAAATTGGAAACAAAAAATAATCACTAGGGCCTATATCATCAGAGATTGAATTTTTCGAAGCCCTAATTTCGTGCAACGGCCTTCGAAACACCCGCTGCGGGAACAAGCGTGTTGTCGTGAAGACTACTGGCCTCGCAGAAATTACTGCAAGGTGGCGCAAAATTGACTATCCTATCGGAAGATTTATAATTTTTGCAAATGGTGTTGTACGCCAATGATATTTGATACTTGTAAACCAGATAGCTGCAGTTTACAAATAGACAAGACATGGAGCGCGTAGAGGTCAAAATAAAGATTTCCATCTCTCAAAATATGTTTTTTTATTTAGTAAAAAAGTTATTCAAAAACAAAATTGATGATCAATTTTGCGCCGCCTTTTAAATAATTACTGACCGTTAGTATGTGAATTTTATTTTTATACTGAAAAGTAACGTAACTATTTATTACAGTTACTAAACTACCCCGATACCGAGAATACATTGAGCACCCCTCGTATGTACGTAAACAAAACTATACCCATTAAACAAGTAAGGAAATACTAAATTCGGTTCGGACGGATATTTTAATACCCGCGTTTATTTTAGTAAAATTTATTTTGTGCTCTTAATTTGTTTGATGTTAACTTTTGTAATCAACCAAACTCAGAGACGATGAAAGTTATGGCTTATAGCATCAGACAGACGGACGGATATTTGATCTTAATACATTTAAAGTTGATGTGGTTTTTATCCTGTCTAATTTATATTTATGTCGGATATACAAAATGAGTTTGGGCGAGTAATATGACGTTGTTATCGATTTGCATACACCTACCTAAAATAGGGTGTGGCTACGCCCATGCTTCTTAATTTTGCTCACATGATATGATCGGAATATCAGAAGGATCTGTGAAAACCATTTTGAAAGACCATTTGGGCCTACGAAAAGTCAAATCTCGTTTGGTACCAAAAACTCTCAATTTCTTGGATAAAAGTCGTCGCGTTGATGTGTGTGAAACAATGCTTTCAGACTATCAGGACAAGCTCAAATGCATAATACGGGAGATAAGACTTGGATTTATGCTTACGACCCTGAAACAACCGACCAATCAAACGAATATCGTGCTAAAGGCGAGGCCAGCCCGAAAAGAGCACGTCAAAGTCGTTCAAAACTAAAGGTCATGATGACAGTTTTTTTTCGATTTTCGTGGTGTGGTGCACTATGAATTCCTTCCACCTGGCCAAACTGTTAAAAAGGAATATTATTTGAGCGTTATTCGTCGTTTACGTGAAGCAATTCGTCTAAAAAGACCAGAATTATGGTCCAACAACTCTTGGTTTTTGCATCACGATAATGCACCGTCTCACACTGCACTCGTTCTTCGTGACCATTTCGCCGAAAATTCTACGCATATCGTTCCGCAATCACCGTATTCGCCTGATTTGGCTCCGTGTGACTTCTGGCTATTCCCAAAACTCAAGAGACCTCTCCGGGGAACGCGTTTCGAGTCGATTGAAGAGATGAAAGCTGAATCGAAGAAGGTGCTGATGGCTATACCGGAAATGGGCTATTTGACATTTTTCGGGGATTGATTTACAAGAATAAATGAAAATTTTTCATTTTACAACCAAATTCGCCTTACTTTTTGCCCACAGTAGTACATAGGCCGTTTTCAATACCAACCTACCTAGGACTAAGAGCGATATATGTACCAAGTCTTATTTGATTATTATGCAATATTATTCATTTGGACGGTCAGTCGTGGCTAAATCGACTCCTCATTATTCTGAGCATTTTGGTATACATATGATTATGTACTGTGCACAAGTACGCGCGGGTTTAAAAGTTATAATGGCACAATTACACGATCTTGGTAACAAGTAATCGTACATAGCTGATACTATAAGTAACGTCAGTGTTGAGTTTGTGGGATGATCAAGACTTGAAGTTTGGGACAGTTTTTCGTCCGAAAACGCTGTTCATTTCCAAGTGCTCGAGAACCCTGACTTTCCGTTCTTAGGTGCATTTATTGAATTTTAGTTAGATCCGAGTATTGAAACTACAACTATCAAGAGGAAAACAGTTTCATACGTCTTAAAATCTACGTAGATCAATCAACGCTTCATCAAACGAAGTACTAATTTTTATGCTAAAGTTATAAAATAGGTACGAATATTTTTAAGCAGGTCAAGCGAAAATGCTTATGTAACTAAACATAAACATAAATTCGTCTGCTAAATTCGATTCAGAAAAGTCCAGGGCTTTAAACAACATTCTGAATATATTTCAAATAAAATATCATTTCTTATTTCCAGCCAGTGATTCATTTATTTATATGCTTAGTCGAATTCTCTACACTCCGTTGCCAACCGGAAAAGTTGACCAACTAAACTGATAACAAGTTACCGGCTTTTCTGCATCCCCTAAGCCTCCGACGCTGCAAGTGTCATTAAGGAAACATTAAATTGACACTAATGTTCTACAGGCTCAAAACTTTCAAAAACGGTCATGCAATGCAACGACTCACACACACACACACACAAACAACGCGTTAAGGTAAAAATCAAAATATGTAAATGCATTGAAAACGAGATGAAGTAACCACAGCAGAAAGCATAGAATTCTTAAATTAAGAAGCATTGAACTCAAAAGGCATTCGTAGCTGGTTACTAGTGAAATTTTTATACGAATAATATGATAATTAAAATAAAATATGAGCGCCTCCGTGGCCTACTGACCAAGCGAAGTCAACGATTTCCATGCGTTTGCTTTGCTTTTCACCAGCATTGGCCGTACTAAAGGCTTGCACCCATGCATCCGGTAGCAGTTCACAGCAACGACAAGTGAAAATGTAGTAAAAAATACAAACTCAAATATGAAACAAACACGCAACGCAACATAAATCGTCAACTGGTTGCAACGCTGGCACGCAGTCACTAGCCAAAAATGGCATTAAAAGGTTATGATGGTGGCGATGGATGCACTGAAAGTGGCATCTTTCCTCATGGCCACCGTGGGGTAGCGAAGTAAGCAAAACAATAAATCGTTGTGATTTGAATGATATTTATCTAAATTGGTGCGGTTATTATTATGAATGCTTGCGCCAAACTGCACTGTTGTTGCATCGGATGGCACTGCCTTTAAATCTATTATTCTAAGATATATGCATGCGTACATACTTATATACTCATATACTAGATACGAGTATCACCCACGGTTCCTCCCGCTAAGTGTTTTTCATTATTATAACAGAACCGTAGCATTTTGTCTAACAAAAATATTTCTTATATCCCTTACATTCCTTGCCAATTAAGCCATATATCAATAAGAACCAAATCGAACCATAAATACGCGTTTTCCTTATTTTTCAACTGCAGCGCGGGTATATACCAGTGGATATTTATTTTTATGTGGATAAGGCATATTTCGAGTATGAGCTTCATCGGAGCATAAATAGAGTTTTCCGTTTTGTTTTGAAAACAACTTACTAAACTTTCATATTTATATGACTATACCTTAGATGTTCTTTGAGAGCTTGAGAAGTTCAAATGATAATACAAAACAGAAATATTCTTATAGTAAATATTTTTTTTATTATAGTCTGATAAATAATTTCATGGCATTTATTTTTTGAACATGATATTCGGTATTTGTACGCCGCGGCTACGAGTTAATCTTCCCAATAAATGTATGGCTTCCAATGATTAAAGAGTTGCTGGTTTGTCTGCATAAGCCTCTGACTTAACACATCCCCATTAAAAGTAATCCAGAGGCGTTAAACCACTTCTGGAAAGAAAGTTGTCGCCAAACTGATTTTGCTATTAATCGACTGTTAAGCGCACAGTATGGCGATTAGCGAAGTTTCACAATTTTCATAGTTTGGAGCCATTGACTTCCCTAATCTTACAGATCAGAAATGCCAACATTGCCATTCTCAGCTGTCAAACCATAGCTCTCGTTATTCCTAGTTCTCTTGTATCTAAAAAAAACAGACGACGTATGTACGATAAATACCCAATTTGCCAAAAGACTTTGAATAGAATTCTATTTTGATTCTTTCCGGTGAACAATTTGCTTGCTTGTGAAGTCGTCAGTGAATGATGGACACAAAAATCTGCTGCGGAAACTAAATTTTTTTATTATTTTTTTTTTCGTTTTTGATTCTTTAGTATTTACTTTATTCCCGTAAATCATTGGTTTGACTGAATTACGAATATTAATTTTTTTTCGTAGTTCAACAGTTTGGATGTAAATATGTATGTATGTATGTATACATTCTGTCAAAAGAGTACCGAGAATTGTTCAATAAAACGCAAAATAATTGTTTAATCATCAAAATTTATTTTGTCGTCTTCAAAATAGGCTCCATTCGAAGTAATACACATATGCCAACGATTATTCCAGTCATCAAAGCACCTTTTAAATACGTTTGAAGAGAGAGATCTTCTTCAGCTCCTTCAGCGAATTCTCCGTAATCGCAATATAAGTTTTGGGAAAAGAAAAAAGTCACAGGGGGCTAAATCCGGTGAATACGGTGGTTGTTTGATGTTATTTGTCAAGTTTTTGGTCAAAAAAGTGTTCACAATATTGGCCTTGTGAGACGTTGCGTTCTCATGGTGCAAGATCCATGAGTTTTCATTCCAAAAATTGGGCCGCTTCCTACGCACATTCCCTCTCAAGCGTCGCATATCTTCCAAATAATATTCTCCATTTACCGTAGAACCATTTGAAACGAATTCCAATTGCACCACACCATTATAATCAAAGAAAACGAGTAGCAAGACTTTCACTTTTGACCGACTTTGGCGTGGTGTTTTGGGTTTCGGCTCATGTGGATAGCGCCATTTAGCCGCCTGTTGACTGGTTTGCATGTCAAACTCATATACCCACGTCTCATCACCTGTTATAATGCGCCGGACGCTGGATAAACGTTGGGTTCGAATTCACTAGCTTAAGCATGTCTTCAGCCACCTTCTTCCGATTAATTTTTTTTAAAGAAATTCAGCTCTGCGACACTATAGAAGATAGTTGTATCAACATTCCAGAAAATAAAATTTAGATATATGTATGTGTAACGCGCGCTTTTTAAATGAACAATTCCCGATATTTTTTTGACAGAATGTATGTGCATGTATACATACAAATGGATGTGTAATAGGGCGGCTCGATTTAAAAATCGCTCATTGCTCTGTGAAAATCAATTTGGGTAGAACTTTTGGGTAGGGGCAAATTTTGAAAAATCCCACTTTGACCCATTTAGAGTGCTCCAATCGAGTCCAAATGTATGACCGACCCCCACAAACTTTGGACGGCCGATCCACCCATGCCAGTGGCACACCCCCTGGAACTCCCCTGAAGGATTCCCCATACAATCATTTCAAAATATCACCATTTTTGGCCTTTACATGAGAAAAGAAACTAAAAAGTTCGACCCAAATTGGGGGACATCAGAATCCGTTTTAGAGGTATGGTTCCTTCGGCAAAGTTTCTTATTTTGATCCCTAGAATACGATTTTCACAGAGCAATAGGCGATTTTTTTGCCTCCCCACAAATCGACCCGGCCTAATGTGTAAGTATAAAAATGATAAATTCGCGTGGATTAAATATATAATATATTGTAAATAAAATTCGCATAATTAAAGTTTGTTTTGGCTGTTCTCTCCAAACTGTCATGAGCTTCGTTGTATCTTGGCTGAAAGGAGTCTGAAATAATATTACAATTTTATATAACTTTTTTATAAAGGGTTTGAAGGAACAAGCGGCCAACTTGTACGTAAATCTAATTGCTGCCGTTGTCGCATTATTTTCAATTGATGAATTTATTATTATTTAATTCAAATAAATATGAAATAATGATTTCAAAACTTTTTTCGTAATGCCAAATTATTTTCTAGTTCTTCCAGTCACAATGAACTGGTAGCACCAGTAGAAGAGCTGCTTTGTTTTTTCTAATTATTTGATTAATTAATTAATAATAAATTTAGCAGCTCCATGCAAACATGGTGTAGTAGATATTTGTACGTAAAGTCATTCAAATTAAGAGGGGGGATAAATCGCATTTTATTCCATTAACTTTTCAAACAATATAAAATTGTTAAATGTCCCTTCCATATTCTGTCATAATAAAAAGTAACAAAATGGTTTACTATGCTGATGAGTCTATATGAACATGATTTTTATCTACACCTACATATCTAATACTGGCGGCCGCCCTAGCCGAATGGCTTGGTGCGTGACTACCATTCGGAATTCACAGAGAGAACGTCGGTTCGAATCTCGGTGAAACACCAAAATAAAGAAAAACATTTTTCTAATAGCGATCGCCCCTCGGCAGGCAATGGCAAACCTCCGAGTGCATTTCTGCCATGAAAAAAGCTCCTCATAAAAAATATCTGCCGTTCGGAGTCGGCTTGAAACTGTAGGTCCCTCCATTTGTGGAACAACATCAAGACGCACACCACAAATAGGAGGAGGAGCTCAGCCAAACACCCGAAAAGGGTGTACGCGCCAATTATATATATTTTATATAGGTATATATGTATATACATATCTAAAACTATGGGCGTGGAGCTTTTCCAACCCCGTCCATATATGAACACTCGATTCGATGACATATAGATAATAGAAGCCGGAATGACGTTGCGTTTTGTATGGAAAAAACGACTTCGATTTGCTTTCGACTCGACTTCATCCAAATGAGTTCTCCAGAATTCGATTCGAGCTCTTCCTCGCTCTGTTACTTATACGTGGATTAGTTGTATGTTGTATTTTAATTGACAGTTCTCTTTGCTACGCTTTCGTCAGCACCGCCCTTGGAATTACACTTCAATTGATTTTCGAATCGAGCGCAATTTATGGGTCAGTATGTGAAACTTTTGCAGTTGAAGTTGTGTAAAGTTTTGCCATTGCATTAATTACAGTGTTTATGTAAAGGAGGTTGTGATCACTAATGTATCAATTGTGACCTGTCACGTAATAAATCGATTATTGTGCATCATTTTGAGCTGTTTGGCTGAGAGCATAAGTGTGAATATATAATAAATTGAGTTAAACAATACGATCAGAATTTTCTTTGCAAAGTGCTTTCGTTACAAGAAAAACGAAATATCGGCAAAAACTGCTTTAAAATTTTCAATTTAGGGCTCTAGTTCTCTAAAGCATAGTACCAAGTTCGCGTTTCAAGTCAAAGTGGCTAAAAATACATATGTAAATTGCATTGAAGTGAAATATACGTGAAATATCGTTTGTATCTCATGGCAAAGGAGTACTCAGTTCACGACTTGAAAGCACTGCGCACCATAGCTGCAACATTTTTTCACACTTATTTAATTTGTCATTACTTTTGGGCGATGCTCATAAATTTGTGGTTTCTTCTCATTTGACAATCAATGTTGCTAGCAACATTTCACGGCTGTAAAGTTAGTAGTAGCCTTAAGAGAAAATAACGAAAATTCTTTCAAATCATTTATCGTCAGTAGGTACTGCTGGCAGTCTTTCTGACCTCTTTTTTTAAGAGTATATTTAAATTAATAACCCAGTTTAAACAACATAACCAAACAAAATGTAGGAGGAAAATGAAATGCTGCGTACAATGACAGCCCTCGCATGACTAGTTTATCTATAACTACGTAGATTTTAAATTTTGTATTTTGGATACAGGGTAGAAGGGAACAAGGGAATAAAAACGATTTATGATTGAATGCTTAAGATATACTGGTTAAAAATAAGTATAATATAATATATAAAAGCGTTCAATCTCATAGACAGTATGACTGGTCATATGTTGTCAGTAATCAGCAAGATTTAGTAAAGAAGTTATGTTCCATTCGGGCTCTGGCTGAAACGTAGTACGTACCGAAACGTCCACTTTGTAGATTTGAATTGACTATTTTATTATTGGCTCCTCTAAGTGTACATATGATAAATGTTAGAAAATAGTGTTTATTTTGTATGAAACTGGTTTTCTCAAGGTAAAAGGATGATTCTGGGGGTGCACATCCATTTGATTAAAATTTTGTGGATATCGTTAAGGCAGCACTTCATATGCCCTCCAATCAAACCTAAGATGAGACAATTAGAAATTGGATGGGTAGTCTGTTTAAGGGGGTAGTATGGTTAATTCGGTGTAAAACAAGCATATTTTTCGAAATTTTTTTTGTCGACACAGTTGACTTATTCAAAATTTTAAAATTACTTCATTATAAAGTCATATTTAAAGAATATTGTGTGAAATTTTCATTGATTTTTATGAAGAAATGAGTTGGTGGCAGCGAATCTTCGCGGACGTCTCATAAAAAAGTTTTATTGCGGTGTCCCTCAGAGCTCATTACTGGATCAACTAAAATCAAAAAACCAAATTGATTTCATCAGCTAATAAAGTTTCGCAGGTAACAACGTCGAATTTGTTTTTTTTTTTTTTTTTTAATTTTTTAAAGCGCTTTGAAGTCAAAACACCGATTTTTCATAAAAAAAACTTGAAAACTTTGTTGTTTTAAAATATGACAAAATTAAAAAAAAAAAAAAACTCGACGTCATTACCTCGTGAATAAAGTAAAGAAACAAAAAAACCAAATTTGAAAAGAATCGGTGCAGTAGATATGAATCTACAGTGGACTCCGACCGTAAAAAAGGCAAGTGTGAGAAAAACGCGTTTAAAGATTTTCGGCAGCGTGAAATCCGGTTGGAGAGGTAGATACTTAATCCTTTGTGTCTTTGTCAATTTTACTCTAATGCACTTCAAACTTTCACACAATAATCTTAAGATGTTATAGAATAATTAAAAAAAAAAAAAAAAAAAAATGAAAAAAAAAAAAATACCATACTACCCCCTTAATCACTTACAGGGGACTCTTGTAATAAGAAGACACCCTCCATTTATGAAGGTGGAATGTTATACCAAACGGAGCAAACGTATAAGAAAATGTGTCCCACTAGAGCTTTAGGAAAACCATTTTCTTCTGTAAGCGTGAAAAAGCCTTTAAATTAGTCTGGATTTGAAGATTTATATAGTCATTGAAATGCAAGTATTTATCCAAGTAAATGCCGATGGCGGCCGCCTTAGCCGAATGGGTTGGTGTGTGACTACCACTCGGAATTCACAGAGAGAATGCAGGTTCGAATCTCGGTGAAAGACCAAAAAGAAGAAAAACATTTTTCTTATAGCGGTCGCCCTTCGGCAGGCAATGGCAAACCTCCGTATTTCTGCCATGAAATAGCTCCTCATAAAAAATATTTGCCGCTCGGAGTCGGCTTGAAACTGTAGGTGCCTGCATTTGTGGAACAACATCAATACGCATACCACAAATAGGAGGAGGAGCTCGGCCAAACACCAAAAAAGGGTGTACGCGCCAACTGTGTATGTATATATTTTTATTTAGCCAGTACATAGTTGTTGCGAGCCAAATCTGACGAATACAGTGGATGTGGGACCAATTCGAAGTTTTGCCATTGTTTTGATTGACTTGTGACACGGTGGGTTGTCTTGATGAAACAACATTTTTCTTTTCCTTAGAATTTTTGGAATTTTTGCCTTCAAATGCTCCAATAACGCTATACAATACTCATCGTTGATGGTTTAAGTTTCTCAAGATAGAAGGTTTTACGTTTCACCATATTACATCTCGCACATCCCAAAATACGGAGGCCATAACCTTTTCACCCAATTATTAAGCTTCCGGAGTGAAGTGATGGATCCATGTTTCATCCATTGTCACATATCGACTCAAAAATTCTGGTTTATTACGTTTAAACACGACCAAACATTGCTATCGGTAAACTGCTAGTTCATTTGAATTATTAAGCTCTTCAAGAAAATCAGCGAAGTGCAATCCTACACACAGTTTTTTTTTATTTTTATTTTTCTTTTTATATAAGAACCTTTTCCTTTCTTTGAGAGTAAAAGAATTAGTAAATTTTAACCCAGCTTAAATTTAACAATTATAATTTAAGCTTATAAACGAAGTTTTCTGCGAACAGAAAATGTATATACAGGGTTCCCATATTCGACGGACCCATGTTTTTTTTTTTAAATCAAAGAAAAACACAATTCTTTTGATGTTGACGATAAAAATCATTTTATTTAGTTCAAGTAGATTTGTTGACATCACTTTTTGAATATGATATCTCTCAAACGACCGCCTTGAGCCTGTACGGCGTATTGTGCCCGTTTTGCAGCATTTTCCATAGTTTTAGCTAACATTTCGGCTGGAATAGCGGCTATTTCCTCACGGATGTTGTTCTTGAGCTCTTCTATAGTCTTTGGATTATTAATAAAAACCGTTATTTTAAATATCCCCACAAGAAGAAGTCAGGTGGTATTCAATCGGGCGAACGCGGTGGCCAGTCAAAATCACCATTTTTCGACATCAAACGACGAGGAAACAATTTCTTCAAAAAATCGATTGTGGTGCGAGCTGTGTGTGGTGGAGTGTCGTCTTGTTGAAACCAAAAGTGCCTCATATGCTTTCGGCGAATAATTGGCATCACAAAAGTGGTTATCATATCGCGATAACGCTCCTGACTGACGGTAACAGCTTGACCATCTTCATTTTCGAAGAAAAAACGGCCCAATAATCGTTTTCGCACTAACGCCGCACCAAACAGTGACTTTTTCGTCGTAAAGAGGTACCTCTTGAATTTCGTGCGGATTTTCAGTGGCGTAAATACGGCAATTTTGCTTGTTTACCGTCCCAGTCAATAAGAAATAAGCCTCATCGGACATGATGATTTTGTTTCTCTTTTGGCTTCTTTTGTTGAATGTAAATTTCAACAATTTAGGAGCGCTCGCGTGGCGTATACTGCTTCATGGTAAATCTGCTTGGACTGACGCTTCCAACGCGGTATGTCATTAAGCGATCTGACGTCTCTGTCAAAAGATACAGGGTTACCAGATGGGTCCGTCGAATATGGGCAACCCTGTACAGTCAAATAATGAAGTTAAATTAACTCTTGCCTCCCAGGTAACTTGTAAGTACGAGTAATATCTATACTGTTTTGCTAATATGAGTACTGTGACCGATACTTTGATTAAGTGCGTCAAAATTTCTTTCGAAAATGTGAAGAGAATAATCAGGGGACTACTCAAAGGTGGTAATAGAGTAGAGTTCAATAGATGAAAATAAAACTATTAGCTTTTTTAACCTCTGCGTCCTTTTCCAACCTTAACAGCGATTAACAAATGGGCAATATCTCTCTACCATTTCAGATTTTACCTTCATTTCTCTTCTATACAACTGGTCTCTCTCCAAATCTACCTTTCGTACACCCATACAAACTTGAAATGCCTTTTCTATCCAAAATAAAAATTGCTCCCAACTGCTGCCCTCAACTTACATCGCCACCGTTAACACACGGAAATATACTTATTGCAGTAAAAACTGTGCAAGTTCTTATCAAGGTGCCATGTACTTGTATACGCATATACGTACATATAAGTAAATATAATGCACACTCAAATATCTATCTATCATCAGCTTGAGTTGTGGCTGTTAGCAAATGAATAAAATTCGCATTAAAATCATTTTTATAGCGCACTTCAATGCCGTTGCACACGCCAGCAGCACTGTCACATTCTGCTCCCCCAAGACATGCACTGCTCTTTATATCCCGTACACATTTCCTCATCCATTGCCGAAGGCAAAGCAAACTATGATAGTAACGGCTCAGAGAGAGAAGAAAAATTAAAAAAAAGCTAGTCTGAAAAGCTAACAAGATCAAATATAATTTAAAATATTTACTACTTTCGTTTTGTACTCTCTGTAGGTGTGTTGTTGTCGGCTCTGCAGTATAGTCTTCTGTGGCCGTTGCTGCAGATGGAGTCAGCTGTTTAAGTCTACTGTGGTTTTTAATTTATCTCGTTTTTCTTCGCCATCCCTTTCCTCTCTTGGGAAGCTAGTAGGTTGTTTGCAGTCTGCCTGAGTTTTATTGCTCATCAAATTTAGCTGATATAAATCTTAATTGCCGACCCAAATAAATACACCATGTGTATCTACAAGGTGCAGGCCATGTCTGGCCACGTCTCACTGACTGCTACATAGACGCCACTGCGCTTTCGTATCGTTCATATCTTCAAAGCAGCGTAGAAAAATATGACTTTAGTTACTCATACGCTTTGATTTTCCCTTTTCTCATGAGCAAAGTAAACAAATATTTGCAAGAAATAGTGTTAATGAATACAATGTAAATATTTAAATGCTGACAAATTTAAATGGAATTTGTGCATTTGTTCAAATTTACATTTTTGCCCAAAAACAGTAGCCACTAAAATATGCTTTATGGCGTTCTTAGTCGATTTCTTATACAAATCTGCGAATGAAAACGTGTTGAAAATTCACATCCACCAGCAAAAATGTAAATTCGTGCTTAGCGCGCATTCGACTACTTTGTTATGAGCGATTTTGAATTTATTGTACAACCACAAATCATTCGTGACGCCAACACAGCGAAACTTCTCACACGCATTCGTCTATTTGTAGGTGTGTATGTATAGCACACATATGTATGTACATATATACATTCATTTGTATCTTTTCACGCACAAGCGGTATGGAACAAGAAATACAATAGCTCACTATTGAACAACAGATAGAAGATACAATAACAAGTTCTACATTTTTTTTAAAATATGCTTATTGGGTGAAATTTTGATTTTAATAATGATTTATTTATTGTACTCGTATACTAATTTCGTGGTGGCCTCGGCTACTTTGCAGGTATATTTTGCTGTGTTCGTAGCGTTGAAAACATTACCATAGCTGGCAGCGGGAATATTTAACATTTGCTTTAACTCTGCCTTATTTGAAAACGGTTGTTCGGGGCCGAATTTGTACTTTAATTTATACATCTGTAGTGGAATGAATATTTGTTAAAATGTGGCTGAGCTTAATTTGAATGTACTTGTTAGTATTAAATATTTTGTTAATTGAAGAAAATATTAAAAAAAATTGTTGGAAACAGGTAACAGTAAATAAACATTTTGTTATTAAAAAATAAAAAAATACATAAATCGCTACGCTGAGGCGCTACTCAAACAAATATTTCTCCGAAACTTTATTTCAAACACCCCCTTTCTTCACTATTTCCCAACACACTGCTGCTGACAGCTGGCAGCCAAAGGACGCCGTTTTCGGGGCGTCAGACACGGCCTAGCATATTTAAACACGTGGTCTATCGCAGCCACTAAATCAAATTTTTACACTCTACATGCCGCAACGCGTTCAACTTAGCACACGTCGCACTGCTCACTCTGCATCAGTGCCTCATTGCCTCGCCGCAACATTCACATTTTTTTCAATTTTCAAGTGCTGTGCAATGCGCTTGTGGCAGTAATTCCATTGTTTACATTTTGCACTTTTACGGTGTAAACATAACAGCGAGTAGGCATACAAATTCGCTAGACAGAAAAGCTTGGCGGTTCAGTTACGTTCAGAAGTATCCGTTACGTTGTTTGGGGGACTTTTAAACTCAAGTTTGGCGTCAAAAACTAACGGAAAAATGCAATCGGTGTAAAAATATGATTCGTTTAAATTTTAATTGAGGTTATACGTACATACAAATGTTAAATTGTGAAAAGTTTTGTACACAAACGATTATTTAAGCAATATTTTCTAAATCTACTTTGTTTACTCTCATCTCTTTTCAGGTAAGATAAGATCAGATTTAACACAATACGGCGGAATATCAACAGACATGGGTAAGAACTTTTCCACTTATTTTTTTATTTTTCGCTTAAGTTAATTTTTGCATATGAAATCTTGGTGTTGGTAATGTAGACATAATTCGGTAGATATAATATTTATAGCAAATAAATGCATTTCAAAGGAAAGTTTCGAAGGTAAAGAAAAAGTAAATGCGTATAATTGTTGAAATGGTCTCCTTGTGTTATACGAGTAAAGGCAAGTGAAGAAACATTCTGAAAGCAGCAACAAAAATTTGCTTGTGTTCTCATCTCATACTTACCTCGCTTCTTCACTAGTCACATGCGCTTCGATTACGGTTGGCTAGTAGCGCAAACATGTAAAAAGATAACCTGAGTGCACTGCCAACTTATCCATACCATGTGGTTATGCTTTGGCTTTTTAGTCGTTGGGTGGCGGTTGCGCACGCGCACTCACTTTGATAGCGATAATAGTTAACGCTTGCAACTTGCTACTGCAGTTTTTGATTTACTACCTGCACCGAAGTTCGACCACTGCGACGGACTTCACACTGTTCTGTAAAAGGAATTGCTGGGTGGTATGTGGCGTAAGCGGCCGCGGATTCGAGCGGACAGTCGTGCGTCTATTAGCTGAAATAAATGTTGGTGTAGGCTAGCTCGGCCTTGTTACCAACTTCAATCCGCTGCACTTCAATTACTTATTTGGCTGTTGCTTTAGCTACTCCTTTTGATGACTGATTCAATGTGCTAACTTATCTATAAACGATACTGATGTCTTTAAGGAAGATGAGTGTGTAGAAACATGTAAGTGTGCGTAATCTTGAAAATGGCTGAACAAAAATATTTAATTATTATAACTGGTACTATTACCGCTATATATGGTATGTATTTATACATGTATGTGTTTATATAATAGGTCTATTTATAAGTTCGTGCGGTTTTACAACAGATGGCGTAACTTGATTATTATTCCATCGATCCACATTTCCAAACATTCATTGGAGAGCTACTGTCGTAAGGCACAAACGTCAGTATAAGTTTTTTATTTGAAGCGTAAACAACAATATTTTTACCACACTTGAAAATGTCGAATTTCGTGCCAAATAATGTGTTTTTGCGGGGAATTCTTCTTCATTATTTTAATATGAAGAAAAAAGCAGCCGAAAGTCATCGTATCTTGGTGGAAGTTTATGGTGAGCATGCTCTATCTGAGCGAACGTGCCAGAAGTGGTTTGCACGCTTTAAAAGTGGTGATTTTGGCTTGGAAGACGAAGAACGCGAGGGTGCGCCGCCAAAGTTCATGGATACCGAATTGGAGGAATTGCTCGATCAAGATCCGGCTCAAACGCAAGAAGAGGTTGCAAAAACTTTGGGAGTTGATCAATCAACCATTTCCAAACGTTTAAAAGCCATGGGAATGATCCGAAAGGTAGGCCATTGGGTGCCGTATGAATTGAAGCCAAGAGACGTTGAACGACGTTTTATGGCATGCGAACAACTGCTTCAACGGCACAAAAGAAAGGGTTTTTTGCATCGAATTGTGACTGGCGATGAAAAGTGGGTCCATTACGACAATCCAAAACGTCGGGCAACGTATGGATACCCTGGCCATGCTTCAACATCGACGTCGGCGCAGAATATTCATGGCCTGAAGGTTATGCTGTGTATCTGGTGGGACCAGCTGGGTGTTGTGTATTATGAGCTACTGAAACCGAATGAAACGATTACGGGGGATGTCTACCGACGACAATTGATGCGTTTGAGCCGAGCACTGCGAGAAAAACGGCCGCAATACGCCGATAGACACGACAAAGTTATTTTGCAACATGACAATGCTCGGCCACATGTTGCACAAGTGGTCAAAACATACTTAGAAACGCTCAAATGGGATGTCCTACCCCACCCGCTGTATAGTCCAGACCTTGCGCCATCCGATTACTATCTCTTCCGATCGATGCAACATGGCCTGGCTGACCAGCACTTCCGTAATTACGATGAAGTCAAAAAATGGATCGATTCGTGGATTGCGGCAAAACCGACCGAATTTTTCACAAAGGGAATCCGTGAATTGCCAGAAAGATTGGAAAAAGTAGTAGTAAGCGATGGACAATATTTTGAATATTAAATTTGTAACCATTTTACGTCAATAAAGTTTCAAATTTCGAAAAAAACCGCACGAACTTATTCATAGTCCTATTATGTATGTATACGTATGTATTTGCTTTACATATATACTTTTAGTGGCAAAAATTGAAATACTAGCAACTGAAAAATCATGGTTTTTAGTGTTTGAGATAGTGTTTCCCTGCAGTATACTGACGGAATATTATCTATTAAAAAAATAAATTGAAAACGAGTGAGGAAGTGCTGACATTGGCCTGCACTAAACTCAAAAACCCACGCACATTTTAATACAATTAACTTTGAGCTGGCTGCTAGTTTTTGGAATCAATCAAACTCATAAGTAAAAAGAGTTAAAACTTGTAACATCAGATGGATGGGCGGAAATTTAGTCTTAACACACACAAAGCAGGTGCGGTTTTCATCCGATCCCTATAATTTTATGTCGTATCTAAATGAGGTGGGAGCAATACTTGTACCAAGTTTAGTCGAGTTTTATTAAACCGTCATTGACATACACGCTTTTATAGACAAGGAGGAGTTTCACCGGCCATTTTTCCAAATTTTATAATACTTGCGTCGTATTTATTTGTACCAAATTTGAGTAATTTTGCTTTATATAAGACAGAGATATCATGTATTTTTTTTTTTTTTTGTCTGTTTGGAGAACTAGCATTATTTGGCAGGTGGACGTGGTTATTGACTGATTGCGCCCATTTTCCATACCCTGGAGGGTGACTTGGTTAAAGAGTAATATATGTAACGGCTTGTGATCGAGTCATCGTGCTGAATGGACTGATAGACGGACAGATTCAATTAAATCGATTCCTTTCATCATTGCCAGGATTTTGGTACATATAGTTTGTTTTCGGAATAATTTTTTAAAAACAAAAAATTTTGTTTCTGGTATTTGTAGCAACTTTTAATGGTACTCGTATGTAAGTTTAAAAATGGAGCGGACATAAGATATTTTTAGAGTGCTATATTTACTACATAATTTGTTTATGATAAAGAATTTTTACAAATTGAATTATGCATCGTTCCTGCTGCTACGATAATTAATTCTACTTCAAGTACCTCAGATAAAGGTTTTGACTTTTTTGAAGTGAAAACTTCTTTAGAATCGTTGGGAGTGATTTGAGACTCGATGAAACGAAAAAGCGACACTACGAAGCGTTATATGTTGATATACGTGTATGTGTGTGGCTGCGTACTGCTGAGCCACGCTAGTATAGTGAGTATTGTAGTATGTATACTACACTGCCTATTACTTGCTTTGGTGTTTAGTTCAAGCGTCATACGTATGTATGTTTGTATGTATGCTAGTACGTATGTGTGCGCGCCTATGTATTACGGAGCCACGGTGAGCGAGAAGGCATTATGTATACCTATACTACACTGCCTAATACTTGCTTAGACCAAGCGTCCTACGAATGTTTGTGTGTATGTTAGTACGTCTGTGTAATATACGCGTTACGACGTTCATAATAGCAACCGCGTGTACTGTATTGCGTCCGTATTTTTATATTCGTAAATATTTTCATTTTTAAATATTTACCGCAATTGCAGGCCGTGTTGTAATATACCACAATCAAAATGACGGTGCTCGTATTGTAACTCCACAGATAGATCTGAATGCACAGCAACTAGAATCACTGTCTGTTCAGCTCTCTAAAGTGGGAGAAATATGTGCATGCGAAACCAGATTGAGCAATGGAAAAATTGTGGCAATTTATATTTCACCGAATCAATCAATAAATAGCATCACGGAATTCATTCACGAAAATTTAATAAAGTATACACCAGAAGTATCGCGGATACTTAGAAAAGATTACGATAAAGTTCCAATGATTTTAAGTGGCGATTTTAACGTAAATTTTGCATTGGACACAGCGGTTCCTTTAATTGACTTTCTCAAAACAAAATTCAATTTAAAAATGTGTAACAATCGCACTGAATCAACAACACGATCAAAAACAACAATTGACGCGGTATTTCAAAGATATGTTGACAACATCGAAACCAAAGCATTTGTATCATATTTTAGCTATCATAAGCCACTCGTATCATTTGTTGAAATTGAAAACATTGAGGATGAATAATAATAAAATGAAGAAAATAAAATATGAACTTTATAGCAATATTATAATGAACCTATAATTATCCCGCTCCTAATGCTGCTTTCGTCTCGTTCTCTCTCAGTTTGTTTTACGGAAGGTTTCACTTCTATCGCGTCTAACCGTAAGACTGGTATTTTTTTATTTCATGGTATGCTAATGATTTGGAATGGGGTTTTTATGGGGAATTTTTTATGGCTAATTCAACAGACGCTTATTTTAAAGAAAGGAAAAAGGAAAATGTAATATTAAAACTATCCTTATCTACAAACAACGCACACAGACGACACACAGAACCATTGCAGAAAATAAAGCCAACTGCGTACGAAAAGTACTCCGCAATTGAAGTTTTTATATTATTCCTTGTATTTGCTGGCTCTTAACTCCACTCAAGGCGAATTTTGTCCAATTTTGTTGAGCTGAATTTTGCCGTTGTGCCAACCGAAAGTGATATTTAATTTTTTTGCGTTTCCAAAGTTTCGTGCTAATGTCCTCCTACAAGCCGATATTAAACGAGACTCCTTTTTTCTCTTAAGAGTCCTCGGACCCCTAGTGGTGTTTCCAAAAATTTCCGAACGCAACTCTTTCACCTGCATTCCAAATACTTACCTTTTCCATTGTGAAGCTGAAAATATTGCACATTAAAAATAGCAAGAGAATTGGAACGCTAAAAGCATGCCAGTCGGCAAAAATGTCTTATACATTTTCTCATAAAGCTTAATTCCCAAATAAATAAGTTGGAGAAATCTGCTAAAAGTATAAATAAGACAATGCAACGAATAAAACTGACGTCATTCGGCATATTTTGTCAATAAATCCTTACACAATTTGCCCAAGAAATTAGTAGAGCAGCTTAAAAATACAAAATGTTAAAATGAAACTTGTTCAAATATTATAACGAAAACTTGCTGCGACATTCATAATTTATGAACTCCTGTCACAATGTTGGATTCTAAGGTGACAAAACAAGGGGTGTGTTTTATTGCAAAGCAGGAAAAAATGTATGTACGTGCATAAATGAGGACGCTCTTATGCTTGGTATCCTGATTCTTTATGTGTATTGAAGCATATGCATATGCATGTGCATGCATGAGCATATGAACTTTGGCAATGCGGATTTTGTTATTTCGTCACATTTACTGCATTGCGACCGCAATACTGGCATAGAGGGGACTTTACATTGTGGCCACTACGTACATATTTATATAAATATATTCAACTTTAATTGTTCCAAAGGAAGGCAAGGGAATTCTGCTGAACACAATGGTGGTAGGAGAGTATGACCAGCAGGTGTTCATTTAAGGTAACTAAGAACTGCTACAGCTTTGTTAGGAATATTAGAAATTCGAATTGATAATACGCAAAAGACTAGATTGTGTATAAAAATTGTACGGAGAGCCTAAGTATGCTAAGTGTGTGACTGTGTTATTTTTTTATTAAATAAAATATGGGATTGGCAGTGAACGCGTACCAAACAATGTATCTCTTGATGTTATAAATTATAAGTAGTAGAGGATTCGGTTGAATTAGGAACCAGCACTAACACCGATAGCAATATCAACTTTGAAACCCAGTTAAGAATTGCTTTTGCCAATAAGTAGAGCTTTGGACTAAGTAGGCAATAGAGAAGTAAAATTTTTCCCTCAACAAACAAAACTATCTCCTTATAAACTTATCAGTATGCAGATGCGTGGGTAATATTCTCTTCCGATGAGAGGTCGTTGGAGTTTTCGAGCGATTTGTGATATTATTGCAATAGATATACCGACGTACAGTAGCAGGATTACACTGGATTACATACGTTGTGACTTCACTTGCTAAGTGATGTAGTACGAAGAGATAAAAAATGTTCCACTTTTAAGACATTCGTAGCGGAATCCTCTGAAAGGAGAAAAAGCGGATGAAACGGCCTTGATCTCATTTGGTATCTCTAATATATATATATAATTGGCACGTACACCCTTCTTGGGTGTTTGGCCGAGCTCCTCCTCCTATTTGTGGTGTGCGTCTTGATGTTGTTCCACAAATGGAGGGACCTACAGTTTAAGCCGACTCCGAACGACAGATATTTTTATGAGGAGCTTTTTCAAGGCAGAAATACACTCGGAGGTTTGCCATTGCCTGCCGAGGGGATGTTTTTCTTAATTTTGGTGTTTCACCGCGATTCGAACCGAGTTCTCTCAGTGAATTGCGAATGGCAGTCACTCACCAATCCATTCGGCTACGGCGGCCGCGGTATCTCTAATTGCATTCAGATATTGGAGGAAGAAGGAAATGGCGGCGCTTTTTCAAGCTCGGCCAAGATCATTAATCACGTAGCGCAAAAAATAAAATTATCTTAGATTTAAGTTTAACTCAAAAATGGTTTGTTAAATCCATAACTTGGCGGTAGGGATTAAAATTACCAAATTATTTTAATTGCAGCAGGCTTCAAAATTAATGAGTGACTTGAGTGACTTGGATTACAATTGCTGTGATTGAAATAGTCCAAATAAAAATTACAGTGATCGTAATCTAAGTTCGTTCGATTAAGGATTACTTTAATTGCAGTGACTCTTTTCCGCTCGTTGTTGCATTTCCTTTACTAAATATCGACTGTTGTTGTTGTGGTTGGTTGGTTGGTTAGAGTGGTGATTCATTCAGAATCCAACTAGCGCTTTCACACCATTTTGTTGCCACATCCTCGTTACCAACTTGTTTAACAGTTATTTACAGCAAGACTATATCCAGTCTGTGCGGTTTAGGAACCTTATTAGGTTGTTGACGTCTAAGCCAGACAGTTGCTTGAGACTCTTGAACAGCGGTTTGCCCAGGGTTAACATTCTGTCCTTCCATAGGGCAGGGCATTCACAGAAGAAATGGAAGATTGCTTCCTTTTTCTCCGGTTCTTTACAACTACTATGACAGTATGTGTTGTGAGGGATGCCCATTTTGGCGGCTTGTTCTCTGATAGACCAGAAGCCAGTTATGATTGCCGTTAGTCTACAGGCGTCCCGTCGTTTCATGTTGATCAGTGTCGACGATTGCTCGAGGTTGTAGGTGGGCCATAACGTCCTGCTGATTTTGCATTTCGTCTGGTCTCTCCATCTACAATCTGCGATTAGAAGGTATTTTAGGGAAATTGCATTCTGACCACACCTAATGGTGTGAATACCGGTACATTCAAGGCAGATCCCCCTCTTGCCAGTTCATCAGCTTTTTCGTTACCTTCTATATTCCGGTGTCCCGGGACCCAAATTAAGGTTACTCTATGGTTTTCACTCAAGTTGGTGAGGCTGTTCCCACTTTGCTCCAGAGGTTGTTATAGTCGCGTCCAGCGCCTGGATTGCGGCTTGGCTATCCGAAAGAATAGCGATTTTGCCCTTAAAAGAGAAATCTGCGATTAGTAACCTACAGGCTTCCCCAATTGCTAGTACTTCCGCTTGGAAGACGCTGCTGGTATTAGGGAGACGCACAGATTTTTCAATTCAAAGTCTATACCAGCTCCAACAACACTATCCATTTTACTGCCATCTGTATAGACTGTGGTACCGAAGTTGTTTAGAGAGAATCCTGTATTCCATTCTTCCTTAGATGGAAAGAGTGTGGCAAAATTCCTACTGAAAGTCACCGTCGGGACGATGTAGTCAGATTAACTCAGCTTGTCGCAATAATAGACTAGGGTGACCATAAGTTTTCTCTTTCCAGCGACCCGCTTCATTTAACCTAAATGCAGAATCAGTGTTGTTGTAGAATAATTACTAATAAAATTAACTGATATTAATATTATAATGGCAAATGGTTTTTATGAGAAGCTATTTCATGGCACGGAGGTTAGCCAGTGCTGTCGAGGGGCGACCGCTATTAGAAAAAACTTTTTCTTCATTTCGGTCTTTCATCGAGATTCGAATTTACGTTCTCTTTGAATTCCGAATGGTAGTCACGCACCAACTAGTTAACATATAAAACTTCACAGCCCGACATTAGGAAGCGAGTTCGTATACAATTTTATTTGTCTCTTATAAAGAATAAAGTATTCAGAAATAATATTTACAGTTCGCTAAAAAAATGTGGCGCCTCAATATTTTGACAAGTTTTGACTCTTTATTTATTTATTTTTTATTCAAATATTTTTGTTTTATTAAATATAGTTATTTCTATAATAAAGACCAAGCTCAAGTTTCAAACTTTGTACAAGAATTATGAAACTTCGACAAATTTTTAGTCAAAATTTAAAAAAATTATTCGCAGTTGTATATCCCATGAAATTTCAATACAATAAAATGCAAGTTTGAAGTGGTTCAAAATTTTCATAAATTTTTGATCATTTTTATACCCTGACGATTTTGATAATTTTTAGCTCCATATAAAAAAATGCGTGGATTTCTTATGCGCGCGCTTCAAGGAAAGAAATTATAAAAAACCAACGGAATATTCTAGCAACTTCACAGTTGCACATTTCATAAGCTATAAAACCCCAAACCCAGTTTGATTAATTGATATTAAATTAAGTCTGATTAAAATTTTGTTGAAAATTTGTCCAATTTTTTCAAATTTGTTGTATAAAGTATGAAATTTCGATTCACATTTTTTTGTAAGACAATAAAGAAAAATATGTAACAAATTAAACACAACTCTAGGGGTTCCATATTTTTTCACGGACAGTATATTTTGTAACATTTCGGTACCGCTGTAAATGAATAGGCGTTGTTTTTGACGCTGGGTTTTCCTTTGTTAATCACTTAAGGTCTATTCCAACTTAAGGTTGTTGTTGTAGCAGCATAAACATTTCCCATACTTACATACGAGGAATGTTGCTGGAGTGACAGCCCTTGGCTGGATATAAAACCGGGTCGTTTCGGTAACATAGAACCGACTGTCGTGGAAACGCCCAACGTCCAACTTAAGCTCATTCCAAACGCTTCATAATTCTCTAGTGATTTGTAAGTTGGAATATGACTCAGTAGCTTAGAATCCGATTTATAGGTATTGCTTATTCCCAAAGGACCGTGCTGGAGCAGATAAGCTGCTATATTCCTAAAGAGTTTTTTTCACTTCCAGTTGCATTTTAAAATTTGTAAATCAAATTATTTAAAAAAAGTCCTTATTACTAAGTCTCTTAATGAACTTAATAGTATTTTAAATAATATCGATTCT
Organism: Anastrepha ludens; assembly: GCF_028408465.1. Lineage (NCBI taxonomy): Eukaryota > Metazoa > Arthropoda > Insecta > Diptera > Tephritidae > Anastrepha > Anastrepha ludens. The sequence goes on from NC_071498.1 coordinate 78,171,447, forward strand.
CGTTTCGCTAGATCCCTATTTTTATCAAAGCTTTTTGTGCCTCTAGTCGGTAAGGCTTTGTTACCAGGGACTTAATAAATGAAATGAAATATCATCGTGCGTGTAAGCTTTTCAACAAGGGCTCCGGGCACGGAAAGCTCAAACCTTACCCGAAAAACTAAATTGCATTACGTTGCAGAAAAGACCTGCTTATGATATACGAGTAATTGAGGATTCACTTACGCAATAACGTTTGTGGAGAAGAAGCTAAAAATAAATTTTTTTACTTTTAAATACCTTTTAATACGAATAATTTTATGTCGGAATTGATCAATGACCATGCAATCTATTCACAAATTTAGTTTGCGTATTGTCGTTGCAGGCAGGTAACACTCAATTTGATGTCTGCTGTTCTATTACAATACTTTAATACATTCCGACTCAGTGCCCATGAATTATTAAAATTATAGTGTAACACTCCAAAACAACAAGAGTGAAATACCAGAAACACCGACAGAAATCGCAATAGAACATTGTCGCTTATGTTTATGTTGTGCCAAGGCGAGTCCGCAACGCACGAGCTCTCACCCCACCCATCCAAATGCAAATGTGTGTATGTATATTTGCATGTATAGCAATTTATATTGTATTCCTATATTTGTTAACCTGGCCAAAAGGGGACGTAGCAAAAGGGTTGCTTGCCAACGCATGCAATGGCACAACATAACTGTTGTTATTATCTTTTTTGTTGTCGCCATTCATCCGTTAGCTTGTTCTTACTTTTTATGCGGTGTTCATTGCCCTGTCACATAGACAATCACACGAATGTGTTTAAGGCCTGTCAGCAGGGACGAATGGAAATGTTAAATGATTTTGGAATTGACTATGCAGCGATTGAAGAGTGTGTTAGGATGGGTCGGTCGGCTGTTGTGCCAGTGACCCATTTACCAAAAGCTGTTGACTGTGGCATTCAGCTAAGATGTATTTTGCTACATTATTGACATTTGAAACCGGCTTTAGTCGATAAACTTAACACCAACAATTAAAAAATGAAATATTCATTATTAAAGCCAAGTGCTTTTTTATACTGATTAATGTTGATCCTACTGGTTATATTGAAGCGAAGCGAACGAGTAAACAACCCTCGTAACAACATGTGTTAATCATTACAGTTACAACAACAAAGCTTATCGTTGTAGACAACAATAATGCTCGTTGTTCCCACAAATAATATTCAATTAACAATTTGAATATTAATTTATTACCTAGGCTGTAAAAAATAAAATGCAAAACAAAACGTATGTACGCCAATTTTTGTGCGAAATGCGCAACATCTGCAAGAGCAACAAAAATGTACGCATGCCAATGCCGACTAGTCACTTCGGTCGCGTGTTGAGCCCCTACTACGAGTGCAGTGTCATGTTGGCCATTGTTGGGTTGATGTAGCTGCGATACAAGAAAAACAACAACAATCTGAACTACCGCAGCAACAGTAGCACACTACACAACGTGTTTACATCGCAAACTAGACGTCACTAAAAGCAACAGCAACAGCAACAGATACAGCGAGAAAAACTCTGACAGTGGAGTTGGCATTCGAGAGAGGTGGGAAGCACGTTGTTTTGTTGCAAGCTGTCCTTTCTGCGGCTGCTTTCGCTGTTTTCGTTTCGTTGTTATTGTTGCCATCCAAAATGCCCGCAGACGCCCTCCTCTCTTTATTTTTTGCACGTGTTATTCGCTTGCGACCAAGAGTTTTTGAGTTCTTACCTTCCTTTTGACACTTGCAACGAAGTGCTTGTCACATATGAATGGTAAGTGATGCAAGTAACCTGCATGCTGGCCATACTCACCTTGCCCTCAAGTCCCCGCCCTGGTGTTTGCTTTCAAATTTAATTCTTGGTTGACAATTTCGTCGGCACTGCCTACTGCTGGCTGTCGGTTGTCGACTAGCGCGGACCAACTTGCAACACCTTTGCTTTAATGTGCCACAAACACGACATATAAGCGCGGATGTAAGAATTAAATTCAATTAACTAGCCATTTCATTTTCATGATTTTATGAAGGCTCCCAACAGTTAAATGTCATGTTCAAAGTCGTTGGCAATGAAAAGCCAAAGCGTAGACGATAATAGCGAATACTTGCGACGATAACGGCTAAATACCATCTCATCGAATGCGCCAAGCTGAAGCTATGAGTCGTGCTCTCATTGCTACTTAATTTTGCGATTTACGATTTCAAAAAACTTTACGATTTCGTTTTATTTGATGTTCATGTTTTCATACATTTTTGTGATAGATATATTCTGATTTTTACTTTATTTCAGACAAAGTAATCGAGCAACAACAAAACGGCTATGGTTGAAGTGGATTGTGTTTTCAATGCTATAAACTCATTACATTTATTAGCAGTTAGATTGAAAACTAAGCCTATATGATTGTAAAAAATGAAAAAACACTTATTTAAAAAGAATTTGAAGATTAATTTTTTAATTTGATTTTGTTGATTTACTAATGCAGCCTTGACATCGCATGCCGATTATCTTAAGAGGCCCGTCGTCGAAAAAGTCGATAAAACCACGGAAATAATCGAAGTTTACCGACATGTTAGTAGTCGTAGCATCGCCCAGGAGCCAAAGATCGACCATAAAACTGTTTGCGCAAAATAAAAAATAAAAATAGTGGATTTCTTTTTCCCCAAATTATCTAATATAATGGCTAATCTTCCTATGTTTCCTTTTTGTTTTATTAAAAATTGTGGGGTTAACTTGTATGCTACATTTTTCATCCAAAAAATCGACGAAATTGGTCTAATTAAAACGCAAAATAAAAGTTTTTGGTGTCTTGAGTGGACCGCACCCAAATATTTATTAAAGAAATGAAACCAAACTTAATATTAACCTTAGTATTGCAAAGTTATTTCAGATCAGTATCCAAGTAAATGGAACTAAATGCAGATTTTATAAATCGTTTTTTATACTAGTTTAGTCATTTCCTCTTCATTCCACCGTTTCAAAAGCAACCGGTTTGAACCGTAAATATTTTGCGAATTACGAACATCCGAGCAAGCACGTATGCGATTTAAAAAATATGTCGTGAAATTTTCGCGAGCTCGCCTCTATGACTTTGTGTCCCCTTAAAAGAGTTTCGTCAAATAGTTTAAAGTTATAAAGCCTTTAGTTTTGAATAAAGCCTTAGTTCTTTATTAATTCCTACAAGTTGAGATCGTCCCTCTAATTCCAGAACCAGAAATGTGTAAAAATGCTGTGAAATTAAGTTTCATAATTTACTGTGTTATGAAAATTACAAGGTTTGCTTTCGAATAAAACGATATTTATGGTTTCCTTGCATGCATGATGTTCTGGACTTTTATATAACATAGATCATCCAATGGTTTATCAAGTCAACCCATTAACTCAAAGTTGGAAAATTTGCACATTCCTGCTTCTGGCATAAGGGCACAAGTGCAGAGGTTCTTCAAAACCAAAACCAAGATCTTACCTATGTTTGAAATGATTTAAAATGTAATAAATTAAGGGGTAACACCACTGTACACGCGTAAAATAAACACGATTTTTAAAGAATTTTTTTGTACAGAAGGAAAGGGAAAGGAATCAGTCTGATTTGGGAAGTTATTACTTATATACTAAAATACAAAACTACAAAGTTTGATCGAAAAATTTTACAAAATGGCGGCATTGGAGACATTTTTGTAATGTGGTTTCTCTTGAAGGAGCTCCGCGGCACGCAGCACAGAGGGTGCAAATTTTAATCTGGAACAAAGAAACATTTTTTTTCTTAATCTAGATAAAAATAGCTAGAGAAACACGTAGGGGATTTAAAAAATATTTATTTTTGTGGAATTAGCAAGCATTTGAAGGAAAAAACTCTATTTTGGACTAAAAAAACGGGACTTAAATAATTATAACAATCGTTTAAATTAATCTATCGAAAAACCCCTACGCTCTTCTCTTAAGAAGGTTATTATACAGACTTAGTGAAAAACCTGATTAAAAATATTAAAAATTGTTTGAGTTATGCTGCGTGCCAATTTCAGAAAACGTGTTTTGAGAAAAACGCATTTGAAGTATGGAAATTTGGAGAAGTCGTTAGGTAGCAGTCACTAACGCTTGGTTAAAAGCTTAAAATATTTATGAAATAAACTTCGGTAACGTATAAAACTTTTTGTTCTGTATTTTAAAAGGTTCAAAGAATTTTTTAAGCTTATAAAAAAAAAATAATATTTTGAAATTTCTACAGTGGTGTTACCCTTTAAGCAATAAGTTATTATACGAACGAAAGACGTTTGAATTCCAAAAGGACAACAAACTATCCTTAGTAAACATCGAGCAATAATAATAAATTAACGCATACACACTTGATGAGTCCAAGGTCTGTGTACTGGTGCTGTCCTACTTGTACATATCCAAGCTTATGCCGGCTTCGTATGGCAGATGGTTTGCATATATATACCTATATAATTGGCGCGTACACCCTTTTCGGGTGTTTGGCCGAGCTCCTCCTCCGTCTTGATGTTGTTCCACAAATGGAGGGACCTACAGTTTCAAGCCGACTCCGAACGGCAGAACCCTTTTTATGGCCAAAATACATATCGCCACTATGAGAAAAACCTTTTTACTGTTTAATATTCACTGTGGGCACCGAATCTAGGACCAACCGCCTATATATCAGGTACAACCAAATTAAACCACGGCGGCAGCAAAGGAGACCAAATACGAAGCGAAGAATAATTGAGTGGAAAATAAAACAATATTCTCGTACTTGTGTGAGGTATAAGCAAAATTGTGCCAAAAACCATTTGAAAATAAACCAAAAGTACTTCCCATATAATACTCAAAATTATGAACATTCACAGACACTCCCTTTGAAAATGTTTCCATATCAACGAAAACATCAATAAACATTTCGTTGGCATTATTATTTACTCATTCATATATGTATGTACATATGTATGTATCTGCGAAGCAAATAATTGTGCAATTGTGCCATTTATGTTGCAATAGTCGATTGTCATGCAATGCACACACATACATGCACATTCATAGTTCCACCTTTTGCTATAATCTAGACGAAATAAAAGCAAAATGAAGCAGAAGAGGAGCAGCAATAAAATAATGGGAGTAGAGTGCAGCGTGGAACATCTTTCACGAGCGAACAGGTGCTGCTGTAAAAAATGCTACAATTAATCATTTCACTTTAGCAGCTTGACGACGCGCGCTGCTCCAGTACGCTGCTGAGCAGGCAAGTGGTGGTAGCAAAAAGCTCGCTTAATGTTTAACAAGCGCAAAACGCCTGTTAATTATCACCTGAGAAGATTAATGTTCACTTAATGTGAGTATGCAGAACAAAACAAAAAACAAAAAAAAAAACAAATGCACTATAGTTGCCGACTAACTCGCACATTTTGCGCATTCACAGTTGCTGCAAAATATAAACCGTTCACTATGAGAAGATGCATCCACGTGTTGTGGATATTGCGCTACTCCGAGCTGAAGTGGATGCAGGCAGTCGTCCTCTGACGATGCTCAGATGCCACACACCGACAATTCTGGTCATCGCTTCAGAGTTAGTTGTAAACAATTTGCTCGCACTCTCAGCGCTAACCTCAGTGATTATGGTAGGTATCATCATAAACAGCAGAATCTACCACCGAGTACATAAAACACAAATTATAATTTGTTTTTGCAAACGGTAAAACTAAAGCAATAAAACCAATTACATCATATGAGCCAAATCTAAACTGTGCGCCCTCTTTGCCGTTGGAGTTTTAGATTGAAAACAAGCAGCCGACTTTAACACTTTCACTCACTTACACCTGGCCTCCTACTCAGCTCTGCTGTAGGTACGAGTACTCGTACATTCCACAATAGTCAATATTCGTTTTTAAAAATTTATTAACTGCCAAAACGACAGCAGCAAAGCCAAAACAAAGCATCACACCAACCATTACTGCATCATATTGGCTAGAATGTTGCGAAAACATGAAACAAATATCGATTAAGGTGAGGCAAAGTGCGTCTGGCTCAAATCGCCGGCGGTAAACTTGTTTCTGCTGCCACCATCACCTTCGATTCAGCGCTGTGGATCGATCGCTGCGATGCGCATACAGGAGCTGTTCTTAAACTCAAAGATCTGCAAGCAGGAAATTTTAAATATATGGTTGTACCTACTTTCATATATGTGCGAGTATGGGGGGAGTATAAGTTTCATACGCACATAATAAGGTGGCCCTTTTGTTTTTGAGTTCAAAAGCTTACGTTTTTGCACGACACAAATATTTATTCTTTTTAAATGTAAAGTAACGATCGATCTTCGTTAAAGTAAATAGCAAGCAAAAGCAGCAGGCACACGTAAACATTGGAATGTTCATAGAAAATTAAATGTTGTTAAAAATTCACATTTGCAATCATAAATAAAGTTGCGCAAAGGGCAGTAGCTCTCTCATTGACGTTTATTTTGTTGATTAAGACAAAAAGCGTTGGAATCAAATTAAAGAGTTCACAAATACAATGTTTATCTCCATATATTTATAATATAAGGAAAGCCCTAATGCATGCATTCATATACGAATGTGCGAAAAATATTGAAAAGTAGAAGGAAATTATTGAATGAAATACAGAATTTGAGAACAAGAGAATATAAGTGTAAATTAGTAAATATGCTTTAAGCGTTTGTATTGGAGTATTGGAATATTACAATAAAAAAAAATTAAATTCAGGCGACATAGAATAGATAAGGCTGAGGGCTTTCGAACCAATATTTGAACTTTTTAATATATTAATGCTTTGGAATTTGTGGTTTGTTGCTATTTTGGGGTATTATGAACATATGTAGTAGTATATATGTAGATATGTAAACAATGTAAACAAACTAACGTTAATACTTTAAGCACAAATTTATTATTGACGAATTAGGAAAATATAAAAGATGATGGATTGATCTTAATCAGTCCGGTTCTGTAACTTACTTCCGCGTGAATTTCATTGAAAGTTTCTGGTAATTCTAATATCATCAGAGAACCAAATATGCCACTATGAGCTGCAGTGAATATATGAAGATTTATCATCTTATTTATCGTTTTAATTTTTTATATCTGCAGTAGAGTTTGTAGCCTGGACTTTGGTGTCGCAGAGTTTTCTTTACTTATTTCTTTATTTAACCAACAAACAAGACGCATACAGGCTATGTGGATAATATAAACACATATATGCTAACAAAAGATTAGAGAAAACTTCATGATTAGAGTCTCATTAGTATATTCTTTACCAGGGTTAAAAAATGCGGGACCTATACAATTGAAAAAAAAAAATCATAGTTGCCCAAAGATATTAACTCAAGTAGCTACAACTGTTTGCCCGAATATTGGAACAACTGAGCGGTAAATATGTGACTTTGCCAGCCTCCTACATCTATGTGACCGCATAAAATAGATTCGATCAGAAAATTGGCTTATTTGCTTATCAGAGTGCGAAAAGAAAATCATACAACGTGAACTTCCAAATTCGGAAGGACCTCTTTCTTGTTTTGTTTGCAAAGAACCATCAACATTTAGAGCTTCTTAATTAAAGTCCAACCAAAGATACCAAATTAGATGATGGAAATTGAAAATATTAGAAAGAAATGTGGAAAAAATTAAGGCACACTTTGGTATTTAAATACTCGTATAATAAAATAAATAAAGTTATTGCTCAAAGTCGTTGCGATGTGTCAACTGGAAAGCTATTCCGCCATCTTCGGCTGTTTTATAATTTTCGTGAAGCGACGGCATTAGAAAATACTTGGTTTTTGTTCTTCATTTTTAACTCAGGCACAAGAATACTCGTTCGAATGTGCATATTTTTTTATTAACATACGACTTATAAAATTGATGTTTAAATATTTTTTTACACCTGCTTGCAAGCGTCTATAAAACATACTTTCTTAACTTATTAAAGCCCTTAAGAAGTAATAAATTTCATGGTGCGTGTTTCGCTTATTTGCTAATGATAATAGATTGAATTCTTTGAGTTGAGTACAAGAAACACTTAAAAATTATGTATTAAATATATTTAAATCACTTTCTACTTTTCACGAATGTAATACAATTGTATGTACGCACGTACACGTATGTATGTTCACACTCAAAGAATCAGCTATACACTTCCAATGATTAATAACCGCCAAAACGAACAGTGAAGAAAAACCTGATTTGCGGCTGACACTCTGCCAACAACGGCGGCCATCATGGTCTCCAGTTTACACAGGGAACAGCTGATCGCCGCCACTCTCAGTTGTAATCTCGTTGAGCGACATCAAAGCGCGCCACTTCGACTTCAATTCCACGTCTTTCCGGCACAAAATCTACGCAGCGAATGAAATAAAAAGTGCCAGCCACAACATAACCGGGATACGACACATATACATACATATGTGTGCATGTATGTAGAGCAGACGGTCTGCCCGCCTCGACCATCGTGTGTTTTATTGCTCTTCTGTTGCTGAGTGGTGTTGTTGATCCCATTTTGAATTAAATTTTGACAGGTAAACATGTGTGCAGTAACCAAGCAAGCGAATAGAATGTGAATGGGCAGGAAGCCGGGAAGTCAGTTAGTGTTAATGACATTGAAGCAGAAAAAGAGAGAGCCTAATAATGGCGAATCTGTTGACGATTATGACGATCTTACTGATCGTGATAATGATGAAGTTGTTTATTGTCGATGCTGAAGGGTAATAAAGCATCACTCTTAGGTGCAACCACACGGCAACAGAGGAACAGAGCACCAGACACACATACATATGCATAGAAGGCGTATTGAGCACACACTCCTTAACATTGCTCTGTTAATTATTTATAACAGTGACTTCTCTCTTAAGAGTTGCGCCTTATTTATGAATTTATATTCACCTTCTCTTTTACCTGAGCGGGAACGTGTGTAAGGTTGTGACGATTTGAGTTCTGTTCTTTAAGACTGCATGAGCATTGCTTGTTCAATATAAGTGAACTCTCAGCTACTTATTTTCGATGTTTTCTAATAAGAATAGTGGTAATAATGTGTGTAGATGTTTTTTCGGAATCACAAGCAAATTAGGAAGATAAAATTGTATAGGATTCTGGTCAGAAACGAAGAAGAAAAAATTAGATAAAGATAATCATATCTGCGATACAGGGTAGTTCACTTATCTGAAAAAACTATATAAGGCGTCCTACTCTCGACGTTATTTTTCCAATTATATAATATATTATAACTAGCATTTTGAGTCATATGAAATACCACTTTCGATTCATTAGCCTCAATGACCTTAAATCAAATTTTTCATTTTTTCTTTTGTTGCAAATATTCAATTTGCTGATCATATTACAGATACCTTTGCAACGAAAATATCAACAACAACATTGGTATTCACAATACCAACAAAAATAACAACAAACAAAACCGAAGAAATATGCGAAGACTAAACGAATGTGAATGTGCATGTGATAATCGGGCGCCTGATTGTGTGTTGAATGCAGCACAAGAGAGTGCGCGTGCGATTGCAACAAACAACAGAAGCTGTGGTAGCAACACCAAAACGAAAACTGACGGCGCAGAATTGAGTTAGTTAACAATTTTATATGTAGACATGCGCATTTCGCTTGAAACCAAACACCAAACACTGCGTTGCTGCCATTGGAGTCACCTGCAAGTAATGCTAGCAATAAGATAAGGTGTCATTGGAGGTGCAGAAAGTAATACCTAAAGTAGGGTCCTCATACTACACGTGTATTAATATATTTAGGAATTAAAAAAATATATGGAAATAAAAGGTTTCACTCGGGTATTCACTCGTGTCAGAACAGCAAGACCAATTATACCAATTATACCGTATATACAAATATATATATAATATATTCAAATATGTGATATTTAAAATTGATTTAAAAGACCTGAACAAATATTATGTTTTTATACAATTATTAACACAATAGTGGACCCGGCATGGAAAGTAAAGGGGTTGGGGGAATGACGTATCAAATTAAATCAAAGCTTCGTGGAATACTACGTTCATTGGGCTTGTTTTCCAGCTGAAAGATTGATAAAGAATAACTAAACTCCGCTGCTCTCTGGAGGCTCAAACTAAGGCCATAAAGAGTATGGCTATAATAATTCCCTCAAAATTCATTGCAATCAGATGAAAATAAAATGTTTCACACAAAATGTATGAAAAACGAGTGTTTCCGAAGTCCCCTCTTTCCGGGAAATTTTTAAAATTTTCTCATCGCATCATATTTTCTTGAGTCGAGACAAACACAACAAAGTCAAGTTCTCGAGTTCTGCGTAGTCATTCTCACGCAACTTTGTTTTGCTTACTGTTAATAAAAAACCGAATTTTTGTACCCTTAAAATGCTTTGCTCAACACAAAGCCAAACATTGATAACGGAGCCAAGTCTCAATTCGGTTTAACTTCGATGTTCAATCATTCTCTCTCTGCCGATTAAGAAACCATAGCATAGTAATTGATATTCAATTAAGATTGGAAAATACCAACCTCAGATAATGAATAGGTAAGACTTTGCGGCGCACGATCATTTATAGAATAGCAAAGTACTACATCTTCCAATTAAAAAAAAAAATACATACATATAATATTACTTCAATATTTACCCTTGCATTGATTTCAAATACATATCGGTTTTTTTTACAATTAATATATTTTTGTAGTCAATTGTAAAAATACTTGTTTTATTTAAGTTTGTTTAAATACCTCACTTCTGCCCATATTTTATTCATCCATATTTTAGTATTCAAATGTAATGTGCAATGTGTTGATATTTGTGAGTTAAACGTCATGTGGCAACACCAGACAAAAATATTTTTTTATTAAAACTTATTTAAAAAACTTTTATTTGACACATATTTTTTAATACTCAAGTAAGTTGCTATTTTTGGCATACATTTCGGGTGGAAACACTCCCAAAAATGTTTTTGGAATTGAATTTTCTTAAAGAAATTTGTCCTAACTTGTCCTACTTTGTTTAAATACTTGTATAACTCTGTGCTTTTACACACCGTCTACGGGCTATTGTATTTCCAACGGTGTACAAAATCTTAAAATCGCGGTAGCAGTTTTGGGGTGATGGTCTTTCCATGAATATATGTAAGCGTCCGTCAGGCAAGACAAAAAAATCAAAACCTACTTAAATTTTCCTCAGTTACAATTAAAAATAAGACCTCGATTGGTGACACTTCGTCAGAGACGCTTCACCACCTGCGCAGGAAATTATAGAAATTATGATGTGCTATACCTTACAACCTTCAATTCCAATAAAATATGTATATATAACAACCTTTTGTGATTATTTTTCTGCAATTCTCCTAAATCGCATCTAAATCGATTCAACATTTTTAATACTCGTATAATGCGCGCTTAAAAAACAAAGGCCGGTAAAGTGTACAGATATAGATAATAGATATGAAAATATATAATATACAAATATGTAGGTATATAGAGTGATTTAACTTTAGAGGTTACATGGGTTTCGTCATGTAAAAAAAAGGCCTATTTTCAATATTTTCTTTTCTGTGTAAAAAACTATTTATTTAATTCAAACATTTTACTGTTTTATAGATACATATTTAAAAAATAATTTCTGAAATTAAAAAAAAAAAAATTAAAACTCCTCCATTGTGACATCATTTCCGGTGACCCCTCGAAAAAAGGTGCGTCCGCGTTGTCAGCATAACTCCTGACAGGCTCATCAAAAATGAAAAAACAAAAATAAGTGTTTTAGTTAAGACCATAAACTCGTACTTGAACGAAGGAAAGAAAAAAAAGTAAAAACTGGAATTTTGGCAGACATTTTTCCAAAAAAATGGAAATTTCGATTAAATTTGCTTGACATTTTGTTTTTTTTTAAATAGTTGTAATCGAAAAAAAAACAAAATCCTTCGTTCAAGCACGAGTATATTGTATTTCGAACACCTGTGTAAAACTTCATCAAGATCGGTTGAGTAGTTTTCGAGAACATTTGACAACATACTTTGGAAACACGGATCCGAGAAAAACGCGTTTAAAGTTTTGAGTAACAATAAAAGTGGCTTGGAGCGCACACCTTCCAAAGGCTGTATCTCCGAAACTATTATTCGGATCGACTAGAAATCTTAGGATAATATTCTTGAGATATTGTAGAAATGAATAAGCCAAAAAAAAAATAAATAAATTTTTTGAACCAACGAAACCCATGTAACCCCTTAAAAAACCTTCCCGCATATTAAATCACTTTTGCACAAAGTTTTCGTCTCAGACTGGAACTTTTACTCAGATATTTTGCAATTAGATCTAGAAGATTGCAAGAGGTAAATCTGGCATTCTTATTATCACCACGCTCATATGTGCATATTTCCATATTCGTACATTTTTTTTTTTTCAAGATTCTTTTTATTCCGCCGTGTTGGCATATCCCACACTTTGTTGCCGGCCACTTCGTACGACATTGTGCCTTAACGCATTCCATATTTTATTCCGACTACCAAAAGTGTCATGTTGCGAAGATTTATGGCCTTCGGCACCTCACCATATGACACATTTGCTCGTTTTTTTCGCAGTTGAATATCCTCTCCAGAAATGTCTTCCGAGCAATGTTACCAATTAAATGTCAGTGTGAAAAAAGCAAACTCATTTATGAGCTTTTCCTCTGCATTGCTTTGCATGCTTCATTTAAAACTTTCTTCTTCTGTTTGGAATTATTTAACTATTACTAATTTTATTTGCACTTTGAGGTACTTTTACACCTTGAAATTGTTTCAAGTTATTTTTTCTCCCAGCGCCTTCGATGCTCCCTGTACAAGATCGTGATTGCGAGTATATTAATAACTATCAAACGCTATGTGATTGCACGTGTTTGTTCAAGCGAGTATTGCACCCAAGTGATTTATGGTGCTCTGTCTGTTCTTCTTCCAGAATTTTTTTTAAATTTTGCCATATTTTCAAAATGAATGGACGGTTAAGTGAAGCAAGTGGCATTACGGAGAATGAGCACGCCCGCCGGTTGGAACAGGTATTGAACTGCCTACAATTGATGCGGGTGTTAGTGTGGGTACCCTCATATTTCCTTCATCTTGTTACTGTAGTTGTTGTTTTTGTGGTTGTTGCTGTTGTTTAATGTTTTTTCTTATGGTTTGACGACGCTTTGTTTTGGTTGACACTTCATTTTTCTAACACTTCATCTTGAAGTGTATTTATGGAGGTACGGCTTGTTTTATGCAGCGACTGAAAGGCGTGTTGTTATCTTTAATTTCAATTCGATGAATATGCAGGTATGTAGGTATGTATGTTCGCATGCATGTTTAGACTAAGATCGCGTGGCGCTATCTCATCCGATCTTGGTGCCCATGCTGCCAGCATGATTTAATGCTGCTAAGTAGTTTTCTGAGTTTTCTTTGTTTCTTTGTGGAGAAAGTGTCAGCCATTTTTTGAAACCACTTTTACAGTGATAGATATTCTTTTTCAAGGAAATAAAATTTATTGCTTTGATTACCTGAGTTAAACTGCACCACGTCTTACTTTTTTGGTAAAGTAGTAAAATGGCTATCCGCACATGCAAAAGAGTATTGAAAACACACGAAGATGCATATTTTTGTAGTATATTATACAGGGTGGCCCTTATAGTGATCTATCTCTAAAATAAAATAAAAATTAGTAAAAATAAATTTTTCCGATATGTTATTAGCTTATTCGAAAGAGCAAATATTCTCATTATTAATAGAATATTTCACTCATGTGGCTGCTTCGAATTAGCGTATCCTCAGTTTACTCAGTTGTCAAAACCCTTGAGACGGCTTATGGCCCTTTCTCAAGAATGAATCGTTAATAGATTAATCGCATAGTAAAAAACAAGTGCCTTCACGGCACCCCACAAAAAAATCTAACTATGTCAATGCATGGCAAAAAATTTATATTTAAAAGCAACAACATTTAAGTGATGTTCAAGGGACTTTGCTTTTAGCCGGGTAATTCACAAGCGATATGCTTATTCCAGTGCTACCAAGTACAAGTAGGGATATTTTTGTATTATATTTTGCATACCTTTAGGCGAGACACTTTGAAAAGCTATGGATTTACATAACAGTTTGTCAAAATGAAAATAATGCAGAGATGCTCAAATGCAACGCTAAATTTAAAGGAATTTTTTTTGTTATATTTACTACCCACTAAGTAGTTCGTGAATAGAAAGAAGCTTACACATATATCACACTTGTTGGTGGGTTTTGTAAGTGTTGCTTAGTGTGAGATCTCGAAAAAAAATAAATGTCCTCGTCCTACTCGCATTCCAAAACCGAAAATCAATATTTTGAATGAAAAAGTGGTTACTAATCGTTTTTAGAAGCATTTAAAACCCATTTCTTGGGAAAACAAAATTAATAAGTGACTTCACCATGAATAGATCTTTCAACGGCTTACATTTGAATCCTTCCATTTCTTGAAGATAAAAGAAAACATTCTAATCCCCTCAAAAATCATTTTTAACCCTAGAGTACTAATGACATTTTACAAAGGAATACATAAATAAAAAAAATTGGAACTACAAAATTCATTAAAATGGAACAAAAAATAAAAAAGACATGTAATACATTTATGATAGTGTTTTAGAATTTTACTCAATTGATTATTTTCGTTATTGTGAATTATCACAGGTCAATAATATTTTCATGAATTAATATCGTTGAAAGGGAAGCTCGCTCGAGTGCCTTAAGATTGAAAGGTATATCTGGACTTAAAAAAGGGGATATGAAAGGACATTTAAAGATCTTGGAAGACTTCCTACATAGTCCCATTCTTCACATACTATCACCCAAACCAATACTCTTCAGGAACTTCAAAGTTATAATTAATGAACGAACAGACTGGAGAACTAATTCTATCACTTTCAAACCTGGCTCCCAGCTATGGTTTACTGATGGGTCCAAATTGGAAAATGGTAGAACAGGTGTAGGAATCAATGGTCCTAAATTCAAAAAACCGATTCCGATGGGATTCTACCCAACAATATTCCAGGCAGAAATACATGCCATTGAAATATGTGTGAGAGAATGCCTTAGCAGGAAAATGAGAGGTACTCACATCTACATACTTTCAGATAGCCAAGCGGCTCTAAAAGCCCTTCTATCAACAACTATCACCTCTAAATTGGTAAATGATTGCCTAAACCTTCTCAACACGTTAAGAAACCTCAACATAGTAACACTATGCTGGATTCCGGGACATGAAGGACATGAGGAAAATGAAATGGCTGATAACCTTGCAAAACAAGGAGCAAATATGCAACGTACTGGTCCTGAGCCTGTCTGTAGACTGACAAAAGGCCACATTAATGAATTCCTTAGCAAATGGGAAGAAAGAAAATTTGCTGCACAGTGGCTAAACTGTGCCAGTCAGCGTCAAGCCAAACTATTCCTAAGTCCCAACAAAGGAATATCTGACAAACTTCTCTCACTAAGCAGAGTAGATCTGCGTCTTTTAACAGGATATCTTACAGGTCACTGCAGCCTGAGGTATCAGCTAAATAATATTGGTCTATCTGAGACCAATGTCTGCCGCTTTTGCGAAATGGACATAGAAAGCTCAGAACATGTGATTTGTGAATGTCCTGCGTTGGGCAGACAGAGACTTCACCACCTTGGTGGTATCGTAGTATCTCCATGCAACCTTTGGAACAACAAACCCTAAATTGTGCTAAAATTTTTAAAAAGCCTAAAACTCTAGGGTTACAAAATAGGCCTTTCACAATAGATCAGCTCTGGTCGCAGTGCGTAATGGCCTTCTAATAATAATAATAATAATATCGTTGGTATTAATATTTGTTAGCTTTAATATAAATTCTAAGCCCTGAATGTAATATCTCATCTCCAAATCAGCATCATACTCCACCAGGGTTGGAGATTTAATTTTAGAATTTTTTGAATTACCAACGGCAGTCTGAGGGTATATTTTAATTACTTTGCAATTTTACTCAGCAAATACTCTTTTCTGTTAAATTGGTCCAGATTTTTGGAAATAAGGATGTTTCTAGTTGTTAGAATATTTTAACACTAACTTCCTAAAGATGTCCTATCACTACTTAAACCTACAACTTATAAGCTTTCGTAGCTCTCTAAAGAGTTCATTCTTTTGGGAAGTTTTAAGAATAAGTTTTCTAAAAAGTATAGCCGCCAAATGATGGTATTTTGCCTGGACACTATGTGTTATACTCGTATAGAGCTAAATTTAACAAGCTGAACAAATCTTAATATAACAAATAGTAAAATAAAAATTGTTCTGAAGCTATTTTGAAATTATGTATATTACATAAAATCAGAGAACTGCCTGTATATTTCCGCCTCGGATCGGCTCAATGTTGACTCTGCTAACTCTGTTTCGGCTGCTGCAGACTTTTTTCATCTAACTTTATTTCAGATAACTCCGATAATGAGTTGCTTCAGATTACTTCTTTTCAAATTTAACTAATATAATTTTCTCAATTTTTGAAATTATTTGAAATTTTGACAAAATTCTGTTGAAATATTTTAGGTTATTCATTTTTGGATATTATTTTTAGTCGTAGACCCTAATTTGACAGCTTCTATGCGCTGAAAGATATGTGAATGCGACTGAGGTTACAGTAGAATTGACTAAAATTAATAGTCTGGGGTTAAAAACTGTTTGCCCTTCAAAAAGTAATATACAAAAAATTATGGTAGAAAAGATAAAGTTAATAAAGTTAAACTTTATCACAGCATCCTTAGATATTATCTTACGCCAATAAAAACCTATGACGACCACCGTAGCCGAATAGTTTGGTGTGTGACTACCATTCGATAGGGCATGGGTTCGAAAACTGAGGCATAAAACGTAAAATAATAGAAAAATGTGTTTTATAATAGTGGCGATTCCGCGGTTGGCAAAAGCAAACTCATCGTAGCTCAATCAGTTTGTGGAAGAACGTCAAGACACACGCCACAAATTGGAGCAGAAGCTCGGTCGAACACCTAACTGAAGGGTAAGCGCTACTTGTATATGTAAAATGAATGTGAAACAAGTTTATAGTATCTATGCCACATAGGTCATAAAAAATCAAAATAATGTATTTAAGATAGTTCGTAAATACGATATTAAAGGGTACGCAAGGTACCGTACCGGCGACCGCCGTAGCCGAATGGGTTGGTGCGTGATTACCATTCGGAATTCACAGAGAGGTCGTTGGTTCGAATCTCGGTGAAAGCAAAATTAATAAAAACATTTTTCAAATAGCGGTCGCCCCTCGGCAGGCAATGGCAAACCTCCGACTGTATTTCTACCATGAAAAAGCTCCTCATAAAAATATTTGCCGTTCGGAGTCGGATTGAAACTGTAGCTCTCTCCATTTGTGGAATAACATCAAGACGCACACCACAAATAGGAGGAGGAGCTCGGCCAAACACCTAACAGAAGTGTACGCGCCAATTATTTATTTATTTAAGGTACCGTACAAGCCATATTATAAATTTTCATATTCACGTGAAAACACCGACCGTGGCTTCGAGTACTCCGAACATTTATTTAAACGTTAACAATCAAGCGCCACTTATGACAACTTCTGTATCACCTAATTATTTAGCAACTTCCACTTAATATCTTTCACCTGTAAGTAAGCGATTTCATTAATCATTTATTTTGCCGAGCTATATCCCTCAAAGGAGATGATGAGATGATAAATTTGAAACATGCAATGCATCAGCAAACGCTTGACATAAGAACGACTCTTCGCAACAGTCCTCGAGCTGGTTAGACGCACCACACTGTTGTACTAACCAGCTCAAATAAATAAGCGCACTTCCCCGAAACTACACATTTATCTTTGAATTTTTTTGCAAGTAAAATCCCCCCAAAAAAGAATTTCGTTGTTCTCCGAACGCTATATGATGCACAAAGTGAGAACCGTTATCTACTTCACTAATACTATGGACAATTTAGTCAGAAGCGTTGCCACTCTAACTACATCGTCCCTGTCACAGCTCATTAAACGCCATTTTGCCCACAATTCACCATCCAACTTGACTCTTAACGTCATCATTTTTTGCTTGACACATTTTAAAAAACTAATCACTGTCACTATGGAAAATACCTTCATTGGCTCCATCTAGCATTGCTATGGACGCCAACAAGAGCATTACATATATTCAACAGCAAAATCAGCGACACTGATGATTATTCAATTTACTCTCATCCATGCAGCATGTTGCATGCTACATCATCAAAGCGTTTGCCCTCGAATAAAAACGCAAACTACAGTAGCACAACTACTCGCCGGCGGCAACAACAAATGCAATTTAATTAACACAAACGTGGTGGTCGTGCTCGTGCCGTAACATTATTGACATGTGAAGGGGAGGGGAAGAGGGGAGCATGTGCTGTTCAGTGGCTTGTAGGCGGAACACGTTTTCACGCACTACCTCACATAAGCGGCAACAAGACTTTCACAGCGAATGAAAAATCACTGTTTCCATTTAGCCATTTGGCTTTTCGTTCAGTTTCGATCAGTGAAAATTATTATCTAAATGTCTAAACTTTTCCTGAATGCCGAGCTATATCTGTCACTACGCTTACAACGACGCCTGTCATTGTCACTGTCATGCCAATCTCTGCCATACATACATATAAATACTCGTATGTGGTTAGAAATGCATACTTCTACATGAAAGTATTGAGCAAGCCTACCCTGCAGTAAGTCCAACAGGCACTATGCGCCTGAAGTTTGACCTTGTGTCTTAACTTTACAATCACACCTAGAAAGAACCCCTTCTGAGACTGTTTGATTTTTAAGTACGACGTACCTATAGTACATTTGTAAGTACGCAAAGGAATACCTATGCTGCTTATTTGGTTAACTGCTTTGTGTTGTAGTTGGAGCACAAGTTTCACTGACGCCATCACTGTGTGTGCAACGTGGGTAAAATGTCAACGAAAGTGACAGGAACGCGGATTCGCAACTGTCGCACGAAATGTCACGTTGAGCCGTACAAAGTGTTATGTCAAGTTGTACGCGTAAAAATTTCATAACTTTTTCTGATACTGTCTTTCCGACTTGTTCCACCTTCTGCGCCTCATTTGTGCATTTTGCTGCACCGTTTGCGGCTGCTGTTCTCCAATTGCTAGTTTGTTTAATGAAGCGCTGTGGCGTTGCAAAGAAAATGAAAATACCACCAAACAGCGACACGCGAAACAGACAGTGGGTCAACGGAGTGCGGTGGGTAGTTGGAGGCGTTGAGTAGACAATGTACGTAAAAGTTTAATATGCAAAGCTCGTCGACGCTTTAAACGCCTCAATGCACCATACTCGTATTACACTGTGACAAATTTAATCTGGAATCCTAAAATTAGAATTCCGTATTTGGCAATAAAAATCGTAGTGACAGCAAGAAAATAAAAATTTGAACAGTTCCATTTATTTTTTAATGATTATGAGGGCTGCTGTTGTGGAGCAAATATGAGTACATGTATCATAACAAATTTACAGCACTAACAAACTGGTGCTTATTCTTAGCTTTATATCCCGTTTTTTATTAGAAAAAACTTTCCGCATTCTTTTTGACATCAGAAAATCTAGCCTTCGAGGGTCAGTAAATTTGTATTCAAAAATAATACGTTTTTCACTGTGTAATCATCTTACCGGGTATGAAAACTTGAACCTTTACATTAAGTAGGCGCTTTAGACGCACGTGAGTTATAAATTTCCACTGGCCTACTGGTGAGCCGATCTGTGAAAATATATGAGAAATATGCATTGTTATTTTGCTATAATTTACGTTAGCATACCTATTATTTTATTATCTTTATATTTATATGTATAAGCATATGCGGCGGTCGTAGCAAAAACGGGTTGATCGAATCCCACTGTGACAGATAATGGCTGTCGCCTCTTGGCAAGCAATGACAAACCTCCGAGTGTATGTAGCTGTGCCCCCGCCATTTGGAGAGACATATGTAAAAGGGGCGTGTATTCCATTTCTTGAAAAACATCAAGATGTACGGAATGGGTTTTATAGCTGACACATCTTTGGTTAAGTGTTTGGAAAAGCCTATCCTATAATGTGAGGTGTTAGCTGTTAAATGGCAAGTTATTTTATGAGAAGTATTCCATTTTGAATCCACCAAGGTTTATTAGTTTTAAGCGGGTCGCAAACATGCAACAAATTCTAAAAATCGGTTGATCGATCCACAGTGTGTGGCGAAATCAATTTTAACCGCCTGGCGGTTTGCGATCTGCTTTAGGTACAGAACAGTTTCGTTTCCTTTAATATGTCTGTTATGGGAAGTGACAAAGATTGCAATTCGCTTTAGTAATTTTCAAACGTAAAGCGAGTACTTACTTTGGCTCGGTTTGATACAGTGATTTTAAGATATGTACACATACACTGGGGCGGGTCGATTTGTGGGGAGGCAAAAAAATGATGTCCCCCAATTTGGGTCGAACTTTTTAGTTTCTTTTCTCATGTAAAGGCCAAAAATGGTGATATTTTGAAATGATTGTATGAGGAACCCCACAGGGGAGTTCCAGGGGGTGTGCCACTGGCATGGGTGGATCGGCCGTCCAAAGTTAGTGGGGGTCGGTCATACATTTGGACTCGATTGGAGCACTCTAAATGGGTCAAAGTGGGATTTTTCCTTCGACCCAAATTGGAGGACATCAGAATTCGTTTTGGAGGTATGGTTTCTTCGGCAAAGTTTATTATTTTGATCACTAGAGTACGATTTTCACAGAGCAATGAGCGATTTTTAAATCAGCCGCCCTAATATACACATTTCTTTTAAAGCTCCATTACAAACTATAATCGAGGTGGAATGAACAGAAAAATTCTACCAATCGATTTTTACATCGTAAATGTACCTCCGATTATTTAAACAACATAGTTGATCACATGGGCATCAATATATTTTGCAGCGGAAATAACACGTTTCGAAAACTTGTTTTTAAGTGCAATTGGCTTGAATATGCGGAAAACCGTATTGCTCTTATTTTTTGCAAATATATTTTATTCATAAATATTTATATGCATATATTTATTTTAACCTAATGTGGGTCAAAACAGATCGCGAATACTGTATAATGGAAATATTACAAGTTCAACAGTAATCAATTCTATTTTTATCGCAATTATGTGAATGGTTCGTTTTTTTATATTTGTACTAGTCAAATGAGATCAAACCTTTTTCAAGAAACAATTCCATTCCATATTATTCCATATTATTTTTTATTTCACATGAAACTTCTAGTTTGACGCGAGAAAATATTCATAGTGAAATGTCCTGTAAAACATAACGCTAAGGATGTATGTTAATTTTTCAAAGCATACTCTCAGGCGAGATAGTTTGAAAAGCAATGTAATTGCATAATAGTTTGAGCGATGGCGAGCAGCAGAATGCTTTTATTTTTTATATATGTTTTTTTTGAAAAGATTTCGTACATAAATGGTTTCAATCTAAACAAACAAGGTTCAGAAATTTAAACAAGAATTTAAGATACAATGGCCCAAGTTGAGCTCTCAGCATTTGTGACCAGGGCGCTTGTCTTTTACAAATGCGATTATACATATTAGGCGATTCACATAGTCCCATAAAGTAATAAGCCACGAAGCAAAGTTGTACAAAATAGGCACAGTTGTGAACACCCTTCAATTTTGTTGTGCTAAATCAGCTCCTGAAACTATAAATGCATAAGAAATTCTTGAAATACATGGCACAGAAGCAGAAATCAGCTGAGTAGTCATAATACCTCTTGCACTTACCACTCGTAGTTGTAGTTGTATACCCGGGCACTTATGCACAAGCAGCATAAAATAATCGAGGCAGATATACCAAAACAATCAGAATGATGAGAGAGATCGATTTAGCCACCATCATCGAAAAATTTCCGGAACAACCGCCAGGTGACGTTGATTTGAGGCCTGTTTTTGGTTTAGATTGCCACATCTGTGATTAAATTTCTAATTAAATTGTATTGCCATTGCTTGTGAGACGTTTACGTAAAGCAAATTGGTGGGGCGTACTTTGTAGGTGATAATATAACTTTTAAGGAATAAACTTGTGTTTTTAATTTTCTGAATATATATCCTGGGATCTTTCCGATCAAAGTGGTATTTCCATGAAACTTGGTACACAAAACAATTGTCATAGCGGTGATTTTCAGAAAAAGCAAAAACACGTAATATCTCTTTTATAAATGATGCAAAATTATTCAAACTTGGCACAAAAGACGGGCCCAAAAATAGAAATATGATGTAAGCAAAATTTTGAGAAACGGGTGGTGCCACGCTTATGTATATCTCGATAACTACTAAATAAAACTCGTTCAAACTTGGCACACGTGTTGCTCGCAACCAAATTTAGATCCAACATAAAGATTATTGATTGGATAAAAACCACACCCTCTTTCTACACGTTACGACTAAATTTCTGTCCATCCATCTGATTTTAAAAGCTGTAATTCTACTTATCTGTGCCAACAAATCTATCAAATTAAGTTTTACTGTCACATAAAGTTCCATTCGGGACGAATTTTACATTCCCTTACTTGTTAATCTCTGCTTTGCCTGCTTATTTCCGCTTATCGCGCTTAACAGAGTTTGGCATACAGCGAATAAAAACATAGACAGCATTTTTTTTTATATTCCTTTTGTCTTCCCCATTTTAATAGTAATTAATAGTATGTTGCAAGTTAAAAATTAGTTTTCTGATTCATTTTTACTTATACTCGTAAGCGCGCCCCTTTTATAAGTTTATAGAATTCATGTCGAAAAGCCTTCCAAGAGCGTCAAAATTTTAAAATAAAAAAATCGGAGCATTCTGGATGTAATTATTAGCTTACATATTTTCAGACTATAATATTTTTTCTTTATAGCTTTATTATACATAATATTGTATAATCACAAAACACATGGAAATTTTCTTAATTCGCTCCCTTGCTGGGTATGAAATTTAATATAAAGAAGTAACAGGGAGTTCATTATACAAAAGGAAACACAACAAACGCATATGCCTTAGAATTAAGTTACCTGCTCAGTTGATTCAGTGCAAACGAACGTAATTCATAACAATGAACGGTCGGACGTAGTGTTGTTTGGTGTGAGAAAGCAAGGCATGGACAAGCGAACGGTCGCCAGGACAGCCAGCGATACTTTTAGCTGGACAATGCATTGCAATGGTGAAGCTACAAGTTGGGTCTTATTGTGGTAGTTGTTGTTGCTTTCACTTGTATGATGTACGGCGCAAAGTCTCAAGTGTCACTTTGACAGCGTCAAATGAACTTGACGGCAACTACTACAACAACACCTTCGGAGTGGTTTAATCAGGTCTGGTATGCAGGGAAGTAAGCAGACAAGTTACTTTTTTCCATAGCTGCATACGCAGGTAGATTGGCGATGCGGCAAAAGTGACGCAAACCTACGTTGGCATCATTGCAACTCTCGGCAATGGAGTTTCATAGCTGTTGTTGGTCAGGAGGAACTCGGATGAAGTATGCGGAAACGAGGCAAGCGTCAGTTTCACATCTACGAAGTGTGCTACTAATATTCATGCTACCCAGCAACCACAACACGAAATACACAGTATGTTCAATAAATAACAGAACTTTTTATTTAAATCATGGAACACGTAGAGCTATCTATTAAACTTTGATCATATTGAAAAGGTACAAGCGTCGGCTTTCAACCGTAGCTAACTTCATGTAAATCGTTTGACAGGTTAAAAAGTTACGCGCCTTCTATTGACAGTATGTTTCGTGCTTGTTCCGTAAAAATTCAATGGAGCAAAGAACTATATTAAATTCTGTGTTAAACTTGGAAAAACATTTAGTGAGACATACGAATTGATGCAAAAAGTTTATGGTGATGATTGCTTAGCTCATTCAAATGTATATAATTGGTTTAAACGATTTAAAATTGGCCGTGAAGATTTGAATGATGATGAAAGACCTGGTCGTCCAGAAGCAAGTAATCGTGCTGAATTGGTGGAAAAAGTCCGCGAAATTATTGCTGTTGACGAAAATTTCACTGTAAGAATGTTGGCTGAAGAATTAAATTCATCTACTGGTACTATTTGGAAAATTTTAACTGACGATTTGGGTAAAAGAAAGTTTGTACACGCTTTGTTCCACACCAATTAAAGGAAGATCAAAAAAACGCTCGTGTAGAGCATTGTAAAGGCATCATTTCAACAGCTGAAAACGATCCAGATTTTCTTGATTCGATCATAACTGGTGACGAAACATGGTGCTTCAAATATGACCCTGAAACTAAGCGCAAATCTGCAGAATGGAAGACGAAAGGGGAGCCAAAAGCAAAGAAATTTCGTTTTCAGAAGTCAAGAATCAAAACAATGTTGATCACGTTCTACGATTCCAAGGGTATTGTACACAAGGAAATTGTTGCAGAAGATCAAACTATTAATGGAGAATACTATTTACAAGTTTTACATCGTTTGTGGTCAAGAAATGTTCGTTTAAGACCTGAATATCCAGAGGGGAAACAGCTGTTTTTATTGCATGATAATGCACCACCTCACCAAACCAAAAATGTTCGTGAATTTTGATACAAAAATATAGTTGTGTCATCGACCACCCTCCGTATTCTCCTAATCTATCACCATGCGACTATTTTCTGTTCCCTAAATTGAAAACTGCCATGCAAGGCGCGTTTTATGATGGTATTTCCGCCATTCAAGCAGCCGTGACACAGGTGTTAAAGAACATTCCCTTAGATGACATAAAAAAGTCCATGCAGAAATTGGTTGGTCGTTCTGAACGTTGTATCGAGTTAAATGGAGACTATTTTGAATAAAAAATAACTTTCAAACACAGTACGATACGTGTTTTATTCTACATCTGAAAAGTTATGTTATTTATTGAACATACTGTGTATGTATTCTTTGATTCTTAAGTCGAGATTATTAGAATTTTATGTTAACCATTTGTTTAATCCTTACACCTCAGCTTGCGTTGAAAAAATTGTGTTGTAGTTGGGGAATAACTACTTAAGAAATAGCAACACTTACATTTTGCAATTTTATTTAAAAAACAAAACATTTTTAAAAAAGCTTATTTAACTAATTTTTAATCTAAATAATCATTGAAGGTATAGAATGAAATAAAAAATTAATAAAAAGTATAAACTAAAGCTAAGATTATTTCATTCGATACCAATTGGAGAAACCCCTTTGAGATCAAGTGGAAAATTACTAATTTCTCATCTCGCTATCTAAATATCCATGTAAAAAAGTGTCGTTGAAGTTGAGAATACTATGATCCGTTTCCTGAGATTCTGTTGCGAATTAACGTTGGAAATTGGAGAAAGCTATTTCATACCAAACGCATCTCAAGTTGATATCAAACAAGTAGGTTTGCTGGGTGTAGAGTCGTATTCGCTGTGATTATGTGTTGCAATTGCAACTGTGTCAATGAGGCAACTCACTGCACATGTATATGTATTTATGTTGGTACACTTGTGGTCACGTTATTGGGTTACTTCAAATTTTTACAAATAATTGGGTTACATATATTATTTTATATATTTTATGCGAAATTTTTGTCATACATTTTTTATAAAAATATAAGTAGTTCATTATATAACAAAAACCTTATACAGGATAGGCCATATAGCGTTTGCTTCTATCTATTTTTTTGAGAATGGTAACACAAATGACATGTCAAATGTGTTCATAATTTACTTAAAGGTTTGACATTTACGAAATGGGACGCTATACGCTTCAACAAAATTGGGAAATATTGAAAACCTATTTCCAAAGTGGTTAGTCTTCTTCTTCTTTTCTGATTTTCACATCGGTGGCTACCTCAATAAGCAAAATTGTCGGATTTGGGGCTCAGAAAATCCACACGCTACTGTAGAGAAGCAAATGCATCCACAACAAGTCACTGTTTGGTGCGGTTTTTGGTCTGGCGGCATCATCGGGCCATTTTTTTTCGAAAATGAGCGAGGAGCCGCGGTTACAGTAAGTGGCGAGCGTTACCGTGACGAGTTGTTTCCAAAAATTTAAGAGGATGACATGGACGACATTTGGTTTCAACAGGACGGTGCAACTTGTCACACTGCCAAAGTTACACTCGAACTTTTGGCTACCGTTTTTGAAAACCAAATAATCAGCCGAAATTCCGATATCAATTGGCCGCCTCGGAGCTGTGATTTAAGCCCGTTGGACTATTTTTTGTGAGGAGCCGTTAAGGGCAAATGCTATGCGAACCATCCAGAGACGATTGATGCTTAAAACACGAAATCGAAGTTGCCATTCATGATATTGGAGCCCAAACAATCGAAAATGTGCTTAAAAACTGGGTTGATCGAATGGCCTACTGTAAAGCCAGTCGTGGCAGTCATTTGAACGATATTATTTTTCATTCATAAATGATAATGTTCAATCTTCAAAATAAAAAAGAAGGTTGAAAAAATATTGATTAGTTTTTTTTTTATAGCCGATTCAAAAAGCAAATTTTACATGGCCCACCCTATAAATCTCTAAACTTTCGAATTTGTGGTTTAAAGCAACACGATTTTTTAGCGGCTCCTACTTTCAGTTTATGGTACTAAAATTGAATGGGGTATGGAATGTAGTTTCGCAATGCAATTTTTTTACTTACACGGTGCGTACTGATGTTCACACGTTTGACTGCAACCTCAACAAAATACTGCTTTGGAAATTTTAATATTTTTTTGGGGGAGTTTTTGCGCATTAAAAGGTTTATATAGAAATATTTAAAATCGTGCTAGCGGAGCTTTTATAATTCTATAAAAGAAAACTCCCAAAAAATACTGCTTTATCTCCAGTGCTTCATGATCTTCTAGGCTACCTGTAAACAATAGAAACGCAGCATGCAATTTTTTGTGATAACGCGACCATCCGCTTTCCTCGCTTATGTGGTGCCGCCGGATGTCTACACAACTTTGAAGTTTGCAATCTCTAAATATGTAGCTTATCTTATATAAATTTAATAGAGTAATCTCTGAGTTACCTTCCCGTTTATATTGAAGAATAAAGTTCATCTCACTAACGTTGAATTATTTTTTTTGTTAATTTTTTTTTAAACAATCAGTCAGCTTTTACTTTTTTCAAAAAATAAAGCACCATAATTTCGAAATAAAAAGTCGAAGGCACAATTTTTTATGACAGACAAGAAAGAAAGTGAAATTATTGTATTCTGCAATGTGCTAATTTTGTTTTTGGAATAACAAAAAAACAAAAAATTGGCATGAAAAATATAGTCAATTTTGTAAAAAGAATTGTCTTAATAATCTGACCTCAAGTGTATGCGAGTTTGTATGCATGTACACATGTTTTTGCTTTGTGACTGTAACTGACATTGCTTTTGTGATCTGTATACTTTTGTTGTTGTTTGTGAGCACCCTGTTATTGTAATGTTTGTTTACAACGACAGTAGGCATAGTTGCAATAATAGCTGCGCATAACAATAACAATACTCGTATTAGATATGCGGTTTAACACCAAACGCATCCTCCATGGAACTGCCATGGACATCGGCTTTTGGTCATAAATTTCAAGCGGATCACATAAATCACATTGAAGTGAAGTCTGATGATGCGCACACTCACACAAAATCCAAATCTTTGAATATGCATAAGCAAACATTTATTGATTCGACACAAATGTTGAAGCAAATTATGCTGCAAGTGTAGCAAACCTCAACGCGGGCGCGGCGGCGTTATGGAAAAAATAAAAAAAAATAAGCTGCGTCGAAACTATCAAAAAACTTACTTGTATTTGTATGTGAAATTAATTATCGGCGTACGTTATTGAGTTAATCGCATAAACAGGTTCTACTTACATATATAATTCTCGTTTCCAATTCCACATTTGAAAGCTTAATTCTTCTCTTATAATTGAATTGCAATATTCTATTTATTTTGTATAGTATAGCCATATTTAGTAAAGTGTATTATGGCGCTGAATATTTCAAAAAAATTCAGTAAACTACTGAGGACATATATGTAAGAGCAATAAGTTTTGTCATTATTTTTCAAATATTTATGTATATATAATTGGCCCTTTTTGGGTTGTTTGGCCGAGCTCCTCCTCCTATTTGTGGCGTGCGTCTTGATGTTGTTCCACAAATGGAGGGACCTACAGCTTCAAGCCGACTCCGAACGGCAAATATTTTTATGAGAAGCTTTTTCATGGCAGAAATACACTCGGAGGTTTGCCGTTGCCTGCTGAGGGACGACCGAAACTAGAAACATTTTTTCTTTATTTTGGTGTTTTACCGAGATTTGACCTTATGTTCTCTGTGAACTCCGAATGGTAGTCACGAACCAATCCATTCGGCTACCGCGGCAGCAGCGCAAAATATTGCAAAGGTTTCACTATTATTTATTTTTTATATTGGGTGTGCAACTAAGTTTTAAAGGATTTAAAACATATAGTAATACTAGTGTCAAATTGTATTGAGTATTTGTGTAACGAGTTTCATGTTAAAGCGTCGTCATTAAGTGTCGTTTCTTAGTTTGTGTCATTTCGTCGAAGTGTAAACAAAAAAATTTTTTTATACAAAGACTATGTCAGCTTTTGTGCCTACAAAACTTCATTCGCGGGAAGCATTGCTATTTTGCTTCCATCTGAAGAAAAGTGCAGCGGAAAGTTATCGGATGCTGTGTGAGGCTTACGGTGAGAATGCTCCATCAATTTCAACCTGCGAGTACTGGTTCCGACTATTCAAAAGTGGTGACTTTGACACAGCCGACAAGGAGCGCGAATTAAGGCCACCAACTGTTGAAGACGCCAAATTGGAGACAATTTTGGACGAAGACCCGTGTCAAACCCAAGAAGAACTTGCGACAACGTTAGGTGTGACTCATCAAGCCATTTCAAAGCGGCTGAAAGCCATTGGAATGGTCCAGAAAGTCGGAAACTGGGTGCCTTACGAACTCAAACCAAGGGATATCGAACGCCGTGTTACTGCTTCCGAAATGCTGCTTCAACGATGCAAAGCGAAGTCGTTTTTGCATCGCATTATTATTGGCGATGAGAAATGGATTCACTACGACAATCCGAAGCGCAAGGCAGCATATGTTAAGCGTGGCGAACCCGGACCATCGACGCCAAAGCCAAATATCCATGGCAGCAAGGTAATGCTCTGCGTTTGGTGGGACCAGAAGGGAATCGTTTACCACGAACTACTGAAAAGTGGTCAGACGGTAAACGGAGCACTCTACAGACAACAACTTATGCGATTGAAGCGAGCAATTGCGGAAAAACGTCCGGAATGGGAAACCAGACATGAGACATTGATCTTTCATCATGGCAATGCTCGGCCGCATGTCGCACAAGTGGTCAAAACCTATCTCGATGGTAGCGGATGGGAAGTTCTACCCCACCCGCCTTATAGCCCAGATCTTAAACCATCAGATTACCATTTGTTCCGGTCGATGCAGAATGCCCTTACGGGAGTGCGTTTCACTTCGGTTGAAGGTATCCAAAATTGGCTTGATGAGTTCTTCGCCTCCAAAAGCGAGCAGTTTTATTGGGACGGACTCCATGCATTACCAGAGAAGTGGGAAAAAGTTATAGCTAGTGATGGACAGCATTTTGGATAAAATAGGTTGTACCAATTTTTAACAATAAATTTTTGAAATTGAAAAAAAAACCTTTAAAACTTAGTTGCACACCCAATAACACAGCGAAAACCGCATAGCATAAAGTTTCAAGCTTTGAAATAAATCTAAAAAACTCAAAAAATGTTTATCAAAAATTCAAACATTTTAATCGCAATTTTAAGAAAAATACGAGCTTACACTGCCTATTGAATTTCGGCGTAATGAAGTGCTTTTTCAAAGCAGCTTGAAAATTGCATTGATTTTTGAAAATTTTTGTTTTTTTTTTCGGAAGAGATTTTTTGTATTTTCTCCACATAAAAAAAGTCGAGCGATCGTTACATGAAAGAAAATGCATAACAGCGTCAACAAAAAAAAATTATCAAAGTCAGTAAAACAATTTTTACCCGATACTTAGATGCAGCGCTTCAAAACGCGGGATTTTTATTAAATTGAGAAAATCGACATTCCAACATCTGTTGTTTCGTGTTTAAAGCTAAGCCGGCTAAAACAATAAAACAAGTATTAACTGAGTTTTTAACTTCAATTTCATAGCTGAATCAAATCGTGTTCCGGTATGCCTCCATGCTTCCCAATCTCTATAAACCCATGCCCTCTCTTTTGATCCTTGTCGCATACAGCTAAGCCTGTTGAAATCCTTAAACTGTTCTACACAATCTTCTACACAAACTGGTGTTGTTGTCTTGACTCCGTTATATTGTAAAGTATTGTAAAAAAGTAGCGGCCTTGTTGAGCCTTTAACTCCAATTGTTGAAAATTGTATGTGTCTAATGTATGACGTGTCTAAACACCGGCCCAACCCTAAACTCACCTCACCCCAACTCTAAACTCACCTCAATTGTAAAACTTCTTGTTGTTGTGTTTGTTGGTGTTGTCAATATCCAATTGTCTTTTATTGTTTAAACCTCTGTATGTCTAAGCCTGCAATTCGCGACATCAAGTGTCCGTCACAAAACTTTGTCTCTTACCTGGCTAGTATGGGTTTCCACTCAACTTTTTTACCTTGTCCTTGACAACTTCTGGTGTTCCGCAAGGTTAAATTCTGGGAATTTGAAAATTTGAGTTTTTTATTCATGTTATCAGCTCATATTTCTCCGCCTTCAATTTTCTTTTATACGCAAAAGACTTCAAAGTTTATTCACCAATAAATTCTGTGGCTGATGCTTGAGCATTTTAAATTGTTATCATTATATTTAACTGACGGTGAGTAGAAAATTGCTTGCATCTGAATACGCATACAATAAAATATATGAAACTATTTCTAAAAAGTTAAGTTTGTTCCAAATCTTTTTTTAAAAATGCTGGTTTGAAATAAAGCAGATTAAGAATTCGGGTGTTTTCTTTGCTAAAAGATTTTCGTTCCTCATTAGTATTAATTATATACGCCCGAAAGTTTATTTCATGCTAGCTTTTATTAATTTTACCGATCCTAATATTTTCAACCCCATTTCATTTAAAATGCTTTTGTTAGACCCAGACTAAAATATGTCACTTTTATTTAAAGGCCTTACTACTCTATCCATACTCAAATCAATTGGTTCAACGTATCCAGATATTTTGTTTTATATTGACTTAATTTCACTTAAGTTTTCGAAACCTTCACTTAGAATAGCCTTCATCCTTATAAATCATTTTGTTTAAGTGTTGTTCTGAGAAAATTTAAGCAGTAAAAATGTATGGCATTCATTGGTAAATAGATAAATACGTGCGTGACTACCATTCGGGAGTGCGAAGGTTCAGGAATGTGCAAATGCAAGGCAATTTTAACTTTAAACTTTCAAGTTGAAATTCAGCTACAACTGCATGGAAGTTGTCATATTGTCGATTATAACACTGCGTTACAAAAAGGAACTTTTTTTCTGTGCTATGAACCAAATATACTTTTTCGGAAAGGGGAGAAAAAATAAAAATACACGTGTATCGGCGATTTTCATGTACAAGTCAGATTTTTTTTTAATGTATAAAATATAGAGCTCGTAGTCCGCCTGTGTGAAAAACTTTGGATCAATTTTTAACCCTTTTTCCGTGACCCAATCGCGCTGAACTTCTGCTGGCAGACTCGTGGAAATGTTTTTATTATGTAAAATTAAAAAAAAATATTTTATCAATTCTCAGATTCTCTTGAATTTTTTTCCCGAATTAAGGGATGAGAACCAACAGTAGCACCAACAAAGCTATCAACATTTCTTGCATCGAATGCGAGACATTACGCATATGCTTGGCGAATACTGTTGGTCTATTTGTCGCGATACTGACACAAATGCTTACAAACGGAAAAATAAAAGGCCTAAGTTTCTTTAAAAGCATTAAAAATTTTAATTTTAATTTTCATTTAATTTTAATTTTAATTTTAATTTTTTATTTTAATATAATAAAATTAATAAAAAAATTCGGGGTTTTATATCTCTACTGTAATGCGGAGTGAAATACCTTTCTTTTGATACCCACATCGGCTTATCTCATGCAATTTTTTTTTTTTAATTTCACCCTGTGAAACATTGTCAGTGGCAACACCTAAGTGAAAAGTCTAGAAATGTGATACACTATCTGTGTGCCCAATTTCATTCAAATCCGTTAAGCTAATCCTGAGATCGTGTGGCTATACAGACATGCATACAAGAATTGCTCGTTTAAAGTTATAAAATACAAAAAAAAAATTGTAACGTGTACATGAAAATCGCCGATTTTTATTTTTTATCCCCTTTCCGAAAAAGTATATTTGGTTCATAGGACAGAATGTGTGGAACGCGGTGTAATAGACCATAGCGTTGCACTTAACCCATTTGATCCCATTGTACTCGCTTGAGTACAGAAAAAGCATCTTTTTCGAAACGACGTCAAAAGCCAACGCTTACAAATTTTTAAATGTACTCGCCACTTTATAATACAGAGCAATGTTGAAAAGGAATACACATGTTTCTCCTTCTTTTTTTTGAGTCCCGTTATCCGTTATTCACTTGTCTTTGCGTGCACGTTTGCTATTTTTCTTCTTTTCATGGTTTAGTTTGCAATAAGCTCTCTGTTTGACAAAATCTAAGTTATCACGGAAAAAATTCAGTGTTGAAATATTCATAATACATATCATTTGTATACTTTATAACAAAAATACGAAAAAAGTTGTGGAAAAGTGTATTTCGGTAGGTTTAAATTCTAGTGTACTCGCATGGGTACAGTGGGAACATTAATATTTTGTGTGCATATTTCATGTAGATTTGGTAATGGATGTAAAAAAATTTTACGGAAAGAGGTTTCACAACCTTTCTGCGCCACCGACTATATTGAATCAAGCGACCGTAGTCACTTCGACTTCGCTATTATACCGCCAAATACCCACTGGGACACAGATGAGGAGGGCATTGAAGAGGATAATATATTGCGTGATGATATTCCAAGGGATGTTCAAAAGATCTAAATCCAAAATGGAGAAAGAGAATAACAAGTGCGAAAATTCCAGAAACACG
Source organism: Anastrepha ludens (assembly GCF_028408465.1). Classification (NCBI taxonomy): domain Eukaryota; kingdom Metazoa; phylum Arthropoda; class Insecta; order Diptera; family Tephritidae; genus Anastrepha; species Anastrepha ludens. The sequence continues at coordinate 78,204,509 of NC_071498.1, forward strand.
TTTTTACGAACAATCCCAACTTGAAGCGTGTTCTTAATTGGTAACTAAGAACCCAGTTGAAATTTTTGAAACTATTTTTGACGATGAGGTGGTAAAATTAATAATCGATCAAACGGAAATATATACCTTGCAGCATAACAAGCGTGATTTTTGTTTCAATGAGGAGGATCTTAAGGGGATCAGAAAGAAAGTCTCCCATTAGGTGCAAGGGTCGTCCTTGATTTTTTGGCAAACATTCCACATCCGACCGATCACATCGTATTTTTCGACAACTTCTTTACGTCATATGACCATCTTAGAATTTTGAAAGAACAAGGATTTAAGGCTACTGGGACTGTTCGTGAACGGCGGTCCCAAAAATGTCCTCTGAAAACGAACAAAGAACTATAAAAGAAGCAACGGGGAGAGTTTGATTTTATGTAAGTTGATCATAATGATTTATTTGAATAGTTGTTTTGTATCAAATTTTGTAGGTGTTCTGACTCAGGAATACTTTTTGTGAAGTGGAATGACAATAGCGTTGTGACAGTGGGAACAAACTTTGATAGAAATGAACCTTTACATACCGTCAAACGATGGTCAAGACAAGAGAGGCGCAAGGTGAATGCCCATCAGCCGAAGTTGATAGCGGATTACAACTCAGGAATGGGAGGAGTTGACCTCCACGACCAAGCTTTGAATACTTACAAAGCTTAGAGGAAAGAAATTGTGGTGGCCTCTTTTCACCACAATGATAAGCTAGTGCGTAGTAAACATGGCAAGTAAGAGTCAATGCAACTTGTTGCAATACCAACGTGAAATTGTGGGATTTTATTTACGCAATTATAATATCCGGGACATATCTTCAAAACGATCGACAACGGCATTAATAGCTGGTTCCTCATATAACCATTTTCCCAAAAGGATATCAAATCAGCTGAGGTGCAGGGAGTGTCACCTAAGAATTCGATGGATTTGCGAGTTATGCAATGTAGCCCTTTGCGTGGAGAGAGAATGTTTCAAAAACTTCCATACAGTTAACCGAACTAATACCCAAGGAAGTCTTTGAAAGTGTCTTTTTATTTAATACTCCATATTTTCATATACAGGCAATGTATATACATATTATCCCATTGTACTCGATTGGGTACAGCCCAAAAAATGCATTTCTTTGATTTTTTTTCTTGTTTTTCTTTTTTAAGGAGCCTAATTGCACTATTTCAATAAACGCTTTATAAACGCATTTAAAAAAAATTGTTTTATATAAGGTTGGGATTTAATGGGTTAAGTTAAATCAGGTGCGCCTCATGTCGCTTTCGGCATAATAATGCAATCTTTGACATGCCTTAGCTAAATTCTCATTTCCATTGGCACCCAAATGCAAGAAAATATGCAACACTTGCCACATTCGTTATAGTTGAACTAGAAGCCAAACATAAAAAACGGCAACTACCCCACAACTGACCCAACACAAAACGAAAAGTCAAACAGAAAAGAATAGCGAAGGTGGTGATGAGAGAATGGGGCAGGCATGCATGGCAATGCGAGAGAGAGAGAGAGAGAGAGAAAAAGAGAGATCGGGAAGAGTGGCACTACAACCCTTGTCATGTGTGCAACGACCAATACAGAATTAGGGGGATCGCTATAATGGCCGCACCTGTCGCAGCCATAATGCACTCAAATGGCCATGTCATTGCAACCATGCCAACCCCCACTGCTCCTTACCGAATTAGGTGCAATGCCACATTTCGAGCATGCTTAGGCTGTGACATGCAGGCTGGCAGGAATTCGCCACTTAACTTACATTGATAGCAACGTTGAAGGTCTACCTAAGGTCACTAGCCAACCCCATTGCAACAATGGTCGTACCAACAACCATTTCGACGGTGGTGAGGTTAATCTTGATTTGGTTATAAATTAACTCAGTGACAAATGAAAATATTACAATGTTAATTGATCAATGTGTATGCAGGGCTCAAGATTGTCAATACTTCGTCGCTGACCGCAGAAACCCTTCTCCTATCATTTACTACTAGCACATACTGGCTAGCAGTGCAGGGGAAGGGTTTTCGTTTCATGGGAATTATAATCAAATCCATTCATTCCATCGTCCATCTTTGTACAGTTTGTTAAATTTACTAAATTCGAATGTGTGCGCGATGATATCACTATGCATATTGTATGTTTTAGCTAATGCCAATTTTAATTACATTTTATTAATGTCTGCGTGTTAATGTGTGAAGCCTATGTGCACGCGCCTGTTCAATTGTATACATACATATGTATGTAACCTAAGCTAACCAACGCAGGCGGTAGTGGCTAGTCCATTTTGACCTCCCTCACCTCATTAGACATACAACTTTCACATATCGGAGAATGCATAACAGTATCACTATTCCACAAACACAAAATCGTGCAATACAAACAACAAACATTTCACTCGTATTTCACGTCAAAGGCCCAAATTTATGGATATCGAAATACAATTGCAAAATTAACTGTCAATGGGTGTATGTCTGAACGTATGTCAGAGCGTATACTCGTACTCGTATTTACAGTAAATGTGTGCGTAAGGATGGCATTGTTTGTTTGGCCGCTAGTTGTGACCATAAATTCCTACATGCAATACATATGTTCAGAACTTTTGTTGTTGTTGTTGTTGTACCTGTTATTTAAATGTGTAGTAAATGCACCGGAAGAAATTTACGATCGAAAGGGTGTTTATTTGTTTTATGATTGAGGAGACTCATAACAGCCTGGTCCATTCAAATTAAAAGCCCTTAGGAAACGTGTTCCACTGCCTCTTTGAGTTTTTGGGTCTAAATAATGGATTCGAATATAAAAGTTAGATCTGATCTTGAGTGAAATATGGACAATTCTTGTTGCGAGTGTCAGCAACAAGTGCGGAGCGAGTATAAATTTCAATTCTGACAGTTTCGGTATTTATCTTTTAAAATAAAATGGGATATAGATAACAATAATGAAATCGCATAACGTTTGCAACCCTTAGAACACTTCTTTCATATATAAAATAATCTTTTTCATATACGTATATACACACTAGGGCGGGTCGATTTAAAAATCGCTCATTACTCTGTGAAAATCGTATTCTAGGGATCAAAATAAGAAACTTTGCCGAAGGAACCATACCTCTAAAACGAATTCTGATGTCCCCCAATTTGGGTCGAACGAAAAATCCCACTTTGACCCATTTAGAGTGCTCCAATCGAGTCCAAATGTATGACCGCCCCCACTAACTTTGGACGGCCGATCCACCCATGCCAGTGGCACACCCCCTGGAACTCCACTGGGGGGCTCTCCATACAATCATTTCAAAATATCACCATTTTTGGCCTTTACATGAGAAAAGAAACTAAAAAGTTCGACCCAAATTGGGGACATTAGAATTCGTTTTAGAGGTATGGTTCCTTCGGCAAAGTTTCTTAGTTTAATACCTAAAATATGATTTTCACAGAGCAATGGGCGATTTTTTTGCCTACCCACAAATCGACCCGGCCTAATACACACATACATTCGACCGCCTTAGCCGAGTGGGTAGGTGCGTGATTATCACTCGGATGGGCCGAGGTTCGAATCTCCGGGCATGAAACATGAAATGATCGAACAGTTCTTTCAAAGAATGGAGGCTCCTCGACAGGTAATGGCAAACCTTCGAGAATTTTTGTTTTGAAAAAGTTCCTCATAAACACCCATCTACCGTTCGGAGTCAGCTTCAAACTGTAGATGCTTCCATTTGAGGAAAAAGATCAAGACGCATACCACAAATAATAGAATGAGCTGAGCCAGTTAAGGTTGTAAGCGCCAATTATATATGAATATGTTATACGAGTATATATTCATACTAGTTATCACTGAAAAATGTATGAAACATCCTTTATTAGAAAATGTGATTAATTTCATAAACATTGCTCATGATTTACTTAAAATTATATTCTTTACTTTGGCTTTTTAATTAAAAAAATATGATAATTATTTCACCTAGTGAACCTCTAATTTACGGATTAAGTCAATCAGCTTGTTAATCTGGGCTAGGTTCTGATACTAAATTTAGTATCCGCAAGAAGTTCGGTTTCACCTCGCACCACCCGCAAAATATTTTAAATTATTACAGCAATGAGCATTGAGTAATTTCGAAAGTATACATACATATATACATATGTGCGACAAGCATGGTCCAATATGCATGCACAACCCCCGCCCCAAAGCGACCATAATCCAAGAGTCAGCAGCCAGCCGGCGTTTAAATTATGTGCTGCATTGGCGTCAAAAAAGGGAGGCTTTTACTTTATGCGTCGCAAAAACATTTTATTCTTCGATTGCGAATGCCGCATTACGCCAACTACATATGTGCCGCATTTAACCCCCACCCATCGCCGCCTATCACCGAGTGGTAGCCACACATGTGCATAAGTATGCATGAGAATGTGCAAAACATTTATACAAAGTATGTACTACGAGTAGTATGAGTTTGTGTGAGTGTAATTTTGCATTTTCGCCCCATTTATATGCAAATAAATCACCACAACGCATCGCATAGACGCGCCCGTTGCGCCCGCTTACCGTACGAAGTGCCTGGCTGTGTATGTATGTTACGAATGCATGTACATATATGCGTGCTTCTTTGCTTTTCGCATGTGAGTGTGTGTGCTCATGCACGCGTGTGTGGCTTTTATCTCCGCACACTATTTGTCATTGTTTTTAAGTTCGTTTTTTCCGTTGCCGCTATTTTTTGCATTTGTTTTATTTCACTCGGCTTTTGTTTTTTGGTTTGAGTTCCGCTTTTTTATTTTAGTTTATTCTGCATGCCATATTGCCATACGATATTTTAAAATGAAAATCCCGCCACGATTCATACGCGCATATGTATGTATGTACATGAATAACCTGATACAACGCATAAAAGTGTGTAGCTCTCATGCATATATGTATGTATGTATTTAGCATGTACGTATGTGTATGTGTTGAAAATACAGACAGATTCAGTCTATGCCAAAATGCACAATTTTCACATTCGACTAAATTTACAACATTGGGATTCGAAATGCATAAATTCACCAATGAAACGCCAATAAATAAATTAAATGAATGGCTACCGGGCAAAGCGGGTGGTTGGATGCTAAAACAGGAACGGGTGATGGAAGCGAGCATATACATATGTACATACATATGTATACGTACGTACGTGTAGATGTACTTTAAAGCCATCACATACGCAATCTTCTTTATTTAAACGAATTCTTTTAAACACTTACCCAAATATTTTTAAAATCAAAACTGTGTTGGCACCTTAAAAATTTTAATTTAGCATAAAATATTAAAATAAAATCTATAAAATTTATGTTCATAGACTCCGAGAATAATAACGAATTCAAACCTATTCCGCCGATTTTATTAATTTATAATAAACTAAAACAGATTAATTATTAAAAGCAAATTAAACTGAAAAATATTGGCGTTGCCATAGGTCATTTCCATTGTGACGGGTGTGACCGTGTAACAGACATTTTTCTTTATAATTTTAGAATTTAAAACTGTTACTTAAATTAAAGGACTCTAATCCCTGCCATGTGAATATTAAAGTTGTTTGATACCAAGTACATACTGAAAATGCATCATTTCCGACCATAGCTGCCATTTGAAGACTGTGACGGGTGTGACCTTACATATTTAAGCTTTCAACAAATCTTTACTTTCATTGAAGTTTTTGTAAAATTTCCCAAAGAATGCGTATAGAAATGTTCGAGGAGCACATTGTTTGAAGTCTTTCTGGTTGTATGCCATACTTACTTTTCTAAAAAAATCATATTTTTCTTTAAAAAAAAGGCTTAAAAAAAGGGACGGGTGTGACCACTCTATTTGACGGGTGTGACCTAGTATGAAAATTCAAAAATTTTGCAGAACTAAAACTTTTTATTGAATCCAATTATGAATAAAAACACATAAAATAACATTTCATTTTTTTATTCGCTATCATTGACATCACAATACTCTAGACCTGTATTTTTCAAGGAAATTTGTTTAAATTCAGATAAATATGAATAGGAGCATATACAGAGACCGCATCTGCTCTTTTAAAGGGATGCATTTTGTGAAGGTTCTTTACCATTTTAACGCTTTCCCATCTTTCGTTTAAGAAAGAACTATTCCGATCGAGCGACTGAACTGTAGCGAAAAAATTCCATGTTACTTCTAACCCAAAATCCTTAGGAGTATGACATATGTTGAAAATGTTGTACCTATTTTTAAACTGAGATGCACAACCATCTGAACAAATGTGTACAACTTTCAAATCAACCTTTTCCTTAAGGTCACTTGTAATCATTTTTAAGAATGCCCAAACACTGTGTTTGTTATGAGTTAAATCATCACTGATAATAGCGTAGGATTGTGTGGAAATACCGTCTTGATATCTCACCCAGGCGCATGCTGTAAAAATAGTCAATTGTGGATGCTTCCAATGTGCACTTTGTATTTCGTCTTGGAAAAATATTGAAAAGTTTTCAGCGAAATCTACTTGCAGAACCACTTCGTTTTGGTTTGGTATCGCTTTCCTGTCTTGGAAACATTGCGCTTGCATATTGTTCACATACCAATGTGTTTTAAATTGATCTAGATTTAATTGAAAAAGCTTCAAGAATTCTCCTACAGCTGCTTCCTTAGCAATTATAATCTTTTTTTATCTCTTGTTCTCTCTAAAGCCAAATGCAGTTCATATTTTTCTTTATTGTTTTTAAGTTTTTTCCTTTGTTCTCGCTTTCTGGTTTTTGAATCCATTAAAAAAACATGCACTTCGAGTTTATGTGACGGGTGTGACCAAGTATTTTGTACTACGCAAACTTTGTTATCATTCCAAAGTATCAAGTGATTATAATGCACAGTACCAATTTAATTGAACTTTTTCAATTTTTAGTGGGACGGGTGTGACCGAAAATTTTAAAGTTTTAAAAAATCGATAAAAATTTTATTTTACAATGTACCATGTCGAAACTTTGAAAGAATGGAAGCAATAGCATATTATATTCAAATATAACGGGGTTTTGTCAATAGTCGTAAAAGAAGAACAAGAAAATGTAAAATAAAGACACATTGCAAAAAGAATGTAAACTCACTTTTCAGTATAGGCGAAGTTCACAGTGTTGCCAAACTTATTAAACTTAAGGCAAAAATATAGTTTTTGATTTTCCCATATATATTATTCTCTGGCAGACATTATTTGACTGAATTTAACTAAAAACAACTAAATAAATTTTTTTCTGCATAGGGCCGTTTTAGGTGGAATTTACCCATAGCAACAAACATATTTTCAGTGAAAGTAATTTATTAGCAGTAGTTATATCTACTAAGACTTAAAACATTTTTTTCTTTGTAAAGTTTTTGATTTGTGCATATCTCGAGTGTATGGCTGGTTAAACATAGGGTTCTTCAATATGTGCGTTCGAAATATGTTAGTACATAACGGTTAACTTGGCAAAACTATAACTGCCGAATCTCGCGGCATAACTTATTAGCTGTGTTCCAGTGAGCACTGAGCAGGATATGGGTAAAGATTTTGCACGCAAACGAAATAAAAACGATGTGTCCCTCATAGAGATTTGATTCAGTTTATGTTTGTTTTGTTCGTTCTACTTTTCGTCATTGGGTTGGCAGAACAGCGCTTTAAAATTGGTAGTACTGTGTATTAACTTCAGACCAATGGCACAAGTAACATATTTCTGAAAACTTTTAAATTTTTGGACTATAACACTTTTTTATGGGCCTAGCATAATTAAACTCTTAATTAAGTATGCGATTGTCCTTCACAATTTTCGATGATTAGTAAAATTAGCACATTTTCTAAAAATTCACATACACTTAAAATTAACTAAAACATTAAAGTACAATATTATTTTTACAATACTTCACCTTTTGAGCAACACCTATTTAGTCCAAATTTAAATTTATAAAAATTATCTCAACATGCAGCCTTATTTTCACAAATAACAAGATGACTCTAGAATGTAAAAAATTGTGAATAAGGATAAGGTAAATTAAGATAAATAAGGGTCACATGCAGATGAGCATACAGAAATAAAATTCAACTAGCATGTACAATTGATGCATCAGGGTCAAGAAAGCAAATTTATACATAAACATGAAATTATTAGAAGTACAATAAAAAGCCTTTCTTTCAGAGACATATTTTATGTTGAATGAAGTTTTTTGCAGAAAATTTTTATGAAGAATACATCCACATTTACATGATATTTATTACTACTACTAATGCAGAACTTATATATCAGTGCAGCCAACACCCATAAACATGAGCCGGATCGTTCCATGGAAATTGATGGGGATACTTAGCTGGATAATTCAAGAAAACTCGCCATTTAGTCTTGATATATAACAAGGAAACGTTACACGATTTAACAACGCATTTAAATTATTAAAATTTATTTTCAAAATCAGTGCTCTGTTCGCCAGGCGTTCGAACGGTCTTTATGAGAAACCAAATGCTATTTCATATCTAAACGAGAGACGTTCTATGTATGTGTGCCTGTGCATCTGAAGAAGGCAATTAAAAGTTTTCCAGAATCTTTCAAGTAGCGATGGCATGGAATCATAGTCCCCAAATTAATGCTTTGAGTGTTTATTTCTGAACTCAAATGCAACATATCGCACCCTAAATACAAAAGGGTCACAACTCAAAATGTACTTCTGCTCAAATATGAACGAGACTTTATCAATAAAACGGTCCGCGGATAACATATGGCAAAAATAAATTTTTTGTTTTTTGGTAGGACTGTTATAAGCTTACATGGCAAATTTCAGCGTGATATGTCACATAGTTTGTTTTCTGTGCTACTGTAAACAAGTCAAGCTCGAGTGTGGAAAATTTTGAGTTGTGACCCTTTTGTATTTAGGGTGCGATATGTACATGCGCCTCTTGCTGATTCTTAAACACATGAAATATTTAAATCTGTGGCAACACTGCGTTTAACAAAGTTTAAAATGTGACTTGAACCTAAGGCATGTTGAACAGATAGCAGCAGTAAAGCAAAACGAAGCAGAGCATTGAATTTTCTTTTTACTTTTGGCCCCTAGAATATCAAAGCCTATAAACAAGAAATGAGAATTTAAAGAAACTTTTAAAAAATATAAAAAAATTTAAATTTAAACTAAGTTTGAAAATTTACATAAATATATACCATAAATAAATAATAAATAGATTTACAAAATAAATGTAAAAAAATGCAAAATTGCTGTTGCTGCCGTCTGATTAATGTAAGTAAATTTTAGGGCAACAATGAAAATGAAGCAGAATTAGACTTTAATTAATTTGTGGCATAACTTAAACATTTTAAATGAATAGGTGCTATATTTTTACAAAATTGTTATGAGCGAATCAAGTTTGTATTATAGAATTATAGATACGTTTGTTAGGTACACGCTGATATGAAAAAATTACTCCTCAGTGTTACAAAATTTAGTGATTTTAATGTGGTGAAGCACTTTTTCCTCAAGTTTCAGTGCTTTTTGAAAGTCAAAAGTTGGCAACACTATTTAAAACTCACCAGCAGCCCAATGAAGTGCGAGCCAAGTCGACCAGCCTTAAAGTCGGAATGCCTTATACAAACTATTGTAAAGGGGCTTTTCAACCACTGCTGCTCTGACCTCAGAGACCATTTACAACAGATACTCGTACAATGTTTATAATCATTTCCGACTTTGGACAAGAGCACTGGCTAGCTATCAGCGTCGCCATATCAGCAGCCCAACTGAGGCGAGAAACGAGCCGCAGAATCACTTAAGTGTGTAATTGTATATTTATTTGACTCATTTGACAAACGATCAACAACGACAATCAGTTGCTGGGCGTCAGTTGAACAGACAGGCGCAACAATTGCCCCAACTCGTTGTTTACTGCAGGATACGTTCAAGTTGAACCTAATACTTAAACAGAAGAGAAGCTGATTGCTGATGGGCTATCAAGCTCCGCACATACGAGTAAATGTATGCATGCACAAATATAAATAGAAGTGTAAATGTACAAGCACATAGGTTTATCTATGGGTTCGAATGAAGAATGCGCACACACACATATGTATGCACAGAAATCGCTGAAAAAATAATTAAAGCGGCGTAAAATAAATGTTGAACTCATTGAAACTAACACATAAATGGGGTTTGGCTTATAGCTAAGCAAAGGCGAATAAACAGGAACTCTTTCAGGGAGATCAAGTACCCCTAGCCCATTAACCCTTAGGTAGTATACTGAAAAAAATTTACTTTTATAGTCCCTGTGCAGTGAATCCTCGATACAACGAAGTTGAAGAGATTGAAGCGATTTTTCGTTAAATCTACATGTGCATGCATCATTGGCGTTCACACCCTTTATTGGGTGCTTGGCCGACTTTATCCTCTAATTTGTGGTGTGCTCCGCTATTAGAAGAAACTTTTTCTATCGTTTGATGTTTCTTACACGAGGCCTCGAACGTGGGCACTTCCGAATGGTGAATTTCGCTTCGTTGGATAACTCATTTTGACAACAAATAAAACAATACTGATCATTGATAACTACAGATTTGAATTTATTCGAATATGAGGAACAATTAACTTCCGCAAAGAAAAGTATTTCTTTGAAGTGTACGTAAGGGTATTTAGGGATAAGTGTGGGTAAAGTAAAAAATCTTACGTGAACATACTCGTATACATATTCGCATAAGTAAAAAAAATATATTTTAATTGAGTTGAAAGAGTGAAACAATGTGCACTTGACACAAGAATGATAGAAAGAAGATTGCGCCCATCAAGAGTGCGTGACGTCACGTTTTTTCGAGTTGTGCAGTATTGCCAACCATTTGTAATTAATTTAGTGCTTTTTTATCCCCAAAATGCGAAAATTTTGAAGTTTCGTGTTTGTTTCTTTTTTTTAATTTAAAGCTACCGAAACTTTAAGTTAAAAAAAACTGTATTTTTATACAAAAGAAGGTTAAAAAAGGCCACTCCGAGAAGATTTTAGTGCTAATGAAAATTTGTTGGTTTTTATAAAATTTGATATTTTGAAAGAGTGAATTTAATTTCTTGCTCCTTTTAAGGTTATGCAGGAATAGTAAATCTTCTTCCCTCAACTCTTCTTAAGATTGAAAACCTTTTTACACATTTTAAAAAGCGTTTGAATTTACTGAATGCGAATTAAAACCATAGAGGTGTAATCGTTTCTTCCGGTCATCAATTCTTAGTGGGACATAGGACATCAAGAGTTGTATTCATTGTAAAAATAAGCCACAAAATACTAGAAAATACTAAAGAAACCATACCGACGTTTTTAAAAAGGAGTACCTTATATAGTTACATAACCTCAAATATAGCAAAAAAGTCGTTCCCTTAACAAAAGAGTTTCGCTTAACAAAAAAACTCATAAATTAAATTGTACATAAGCATAACACATTTATTAAAAAACAATCACATATTTTAAAGAAAATTTGTCACGCATACAAAGTTCTTTAAGTGATTCTATAACAATTTGGTGTTTTATTTGGGAATTTAGTGCGTTTTTATATACAAAGCTAGGCAACACTGCAGTAGCGAGAGAGAGATTTGACTGCCGAAAGCAGAAGAACACCAACAACACCTGCAATCGCGGGCAATGCCACCAGATGTTAAAAAAAAGTAAAGCTAACTAATTATTAAAAAATGTATATCGTACAAAATTATAAACGTTACATTTTAATTAGAACAGTCTAGAAAAATGTTTATGAAGAAAGAACTAAAACTCCGAACCTAAATAACACAAAAAAAAAATGCTAAATCAAGTTACGAAAGTGCTAATCTGGCCATACTGGTGCTAAAATCACGTAACTCGTTGTCAAATTCGCTGAGAGCAAAGTAACGGGACCACGATAGGCGCCATCTCATTATTCTTTCCATCATGCACTTGACACATGTTTAGAATTCTCTTTGCATATATTTTTGAGTCGATACTTCGTGACGCTCTCCATCAGAAAATTTCGATTTTTTTTGTTTTGTCTACACTTATAATTCATAGAAGACCTTTTACAAATATTTGAATGCATTTAAAAACTGACATTGATATAAGTTTTAAATGAATATTTCTTGTGAAATATCTTTTCTTGTAAACAAATTTAATATTTTACATATAAAAGTTTTTAGATTAAGCTTTTGATGGACAAGAGCGCTGGCTAGCTCGCCAGTTCTACTATTCTCTTTCTCTTGACATTTCTAATTTAAAAAATGTTGTTGTTGCTCGAATGCCACCATCTTGTATAGATACGCCTTGATTGTTATCAGCTTGTAAGAATCCATCTTGTATGATGATGCTCAAAATTTCTTCATTATGCCTATGGAACTTATTTGTATGGAATATTTCGTACTTATGAGGGTTTTTCAACCGACTCAGCAAACATTCTTTATATAGATGTTTTTGTTTTATCAAGGTTCGTTATATCGAGATTTGTCTGTAAGTTTTTTTTTTAAATTAAAGTACTCAGAAGTTTTTTAGGTTTTGATTGTTATAAATTTAGGTAAGTCTATACTTTAAAAATGAAATAAAAAACTCCAAGCTTCTTTAAAAAATTCAAAAATATTTATATAACTTTCGAAACAAAATGTTAAATTGATTTTTACTTCAACAGTTATTTAAAACATTTAACAGTTACAAAAAAATTACAACTCTTTCTTAAAGCACACTCTGTCTTGCTGAAATTTAATGGCAGTTTTCTTCAATTTTGATGGAGGGAGAAAAATATACTTATTTTTGATTAGTGATAAGCTTTTCCTTTTTCTTCTAGTTGGGTGTCTTTAATAAAAAACTTGGCAAGAAGGTTGGTCGTTAAATACATATTTTTTATTATACATATATTTCTACAACATATACATATGTATATTACATGCATATAGTCCCCATATAGTTCATATGCTCTAGCCCTTTAACTCCCATAAAAATTGCGAAACAAGTTGGTAATTTATTTAATGCCATTCGGCTGTACACATTTCGAAATATCTATTAGTGAACCATATTGTCCATATGTAGTATACTCATAGATATTGTCCATATGTACACATATTCTCGGGTAATCGAATTGTAGCACCACAATGGAAGCCTTGTGCGACTCAATACATAAGCATGTGAGTACATTTACGGACTTGTGTGCATGCAAATAAAGCACGGCTGGAGGCTGAGACTTATGCTGACAGCGGCAGAATTAGAAGCGCCTTTATTGTCGTCGCAGCTACCGTGCCTCCTTCTGCTGTACAGTTGATATTGTGACTGCCTATACAGTAGCTGTTCAAAGAGTATCTACCGTACTGTTGCTATAGATATTAGTTTTATTACACATACGTTTTGCTGTATTACCGGTTGAGTATGTTGATAAAATATATTGCAAATAATTTGCAATATATTGCAAAATGTCGAACGTTAACTATACCCAATGTATGTAGTATGTAATTTACAACAAATAATTTTGCTCACCCGCATTGGTGTTCATCGTTATGCAAAGTCTTGTGCACCTATACACAAGTAAAGTATTTTATCATAAATATGGTGAAAGGGTTTTAAATGAATATGTATGTGCCTATACGTATCTGTATAGCAGAGGAGCTGATTTTAAGGGTTTTTCGATCATGTATTTCAGGTTCGCACAAGCCTGCAAAATTTACACTATAACATCATTGACATTCTCCATGTGTCTTGGCTCGTATCCTCTCTTCACATGCTGCTTACTGGTTCTTGGTTAATTTGGAGTCGTAGCCTTGCTGGCGCATAGGCGAAAGATCCGTCGTAGTAACATCACATTTTCGATAGACTCTTTCTGAAACTGGTTAGAGAATTAGAACAGCATTGTACCGTCTGGACTTCCCAAGTATTTTGTGCTGTATAAATGATTGTTTGATATACAAATCAATAAATAAGTAAATGTATGCATATCTATCCAACTTAGAAAATTTGTGAGTAAAACAGGTATTATACTTCAATCTTTCCGTTAACCTCATTCGACCGCTTTTCAGCCAGCGAAGCGTACATTCCATCAGTTTCACTTCAACAATAAATCCAAAGCCACAAACTTTGACAGCCATCTTTTCTAAATAAAAATTCAGCTTTGGAAAAGTCACAATGTACCGCCAGGTGTGTACGAATAATCATAATTGAATTCTAATATCCGTAGGAGGGCACATAAATTCATTCACACCCATGCATTCGTTTTAATCTGAATCTCTGCAGATTTAACAACATAAATCGGGTCCTATCGAAGTGTTTATCAAAATGAAAACACATTTTAAACTCGGCTTAATCAATTTTAAATTTGAGCGTGTTTACTTCCTGAACTCCTCTCTCCCTCTTCTTACCAACACCCATCATCTTTCTCGAAGCTTTGGAATCCGGAGACTTAGTGGCGCCAACTTGCATTTACTTGCAATTTATGCAAATTTCGCATGTCAAATCTCGTTCATGCCAGTCCAAGAAATCATAGTGTCGGAGGGCAAAGAGGCAAAGGGGCCTGGCTATAAAGGTAAGCGGGAATGGTCGGTCGAGCAAAAAAAAGAAATTATTTAGAACTTACCTAAGTCGCAAGACATAGCAGAAGTTATTTTGCCAATGTTGAATGGCAAAATGAGGAACACCCACACATATACGCGCTTTTCTGGTTTCAGGTGTGTATGGTTGTACTTACGTTTACTTTTAATACTGGCACACCTGACACCCAACGCGCGCCAGTGTAACTCTGCGAGTATGCGAGTAAGAGTGTGTGCGGAGAGTGTCTGCAGAGTGTGATGAACATCATTTATATACCTTTAAAAGCGATGCAATGACGCATGCGGCTGTTGCTACTAAAGTTATTAGATTAGCATTTCATAGCCTCATACCAGTTGCCAGTTGCCATTTGCTACACGCCACGCGACGCATGTATTATGCACGCTAAGTTAGGCGTACATATGTATGTATATATATGTGTGCTGTGCTGTGTGGCAGGTAGTGCTGGAGTTTGCGGTGCAAAAATATATCTCGCCGCTAATTTTGTTGATTTAATGCTGCCAACTGACGACATGGCGCGCTTGCTCGTCCATTTCATCCTCACCTTTCCTTAAATCACCATCCACCTCTTCCTCAAACCTACTTAAGGGTATACTTATGTATTTATACGAGTACATATAGAAATACTTACGTGGAAATATGTTTGTAAATATCTTCATGTTATTTGTACTTAGTAGGGCTGAGTGTTGGTAATTTACGCGGCCACGCGAAGTTTGGTGTGTCAGATGCGTTTTATGGCCGCCAGCCGTGATATTTCGCAGGTGAGTCGGGTGGTATTTTCCGTACTCAGCTCAATTTAGTTAGTTAATGTTTTATTTAAAAAACGCGAACTTACTTCGGTTCAAGTATTCTCAAGCTATTTTAGCATAATTTACTTAAATACTGATTTTATATTGTTTTCTACTTCACACATTCGATAAAAAAACTTACCGAGAAGGGATAATTTATGGAGAATAACAAAATTTCAAAACCAAAATGTTAGAGTTTAGATAACAAATGTTATCTACTGCAATAAAAACTCAAGGAATTGGTACTCTTCCAACTCACTATCTCACGGGAACTCAACAAATATTATCGAAAATCGCCGTATCTACTGATATGGCTCCGACTAACTCTTTTCTCTTTCCAAAACTCAAATTGCCACCTGGAAGCACTTCTTCTAGAAGACAATTCGCGGCAAGTACTGAAATCGGTTCTGGAAAATGCGTTTGGAAAAGGTTTAGATATTTGGATTATTCGTTGACAGAAATGCATTATTTCGGAAGGCGTCTATTGTAAATACGATATAAGAAAATTGAGTGAATAATAAATGTTTTATGGTCAACTCCGATACTTCTGTGACATTATTTGTGTGTTTTTGAAAAATTATACTTTAAAATTTTGATATATTTTTCTTTACCTATGTTCTCCTTTGAATGACAAATAAACTTGCATGCATTTTTAAAGACATATTTCCTCCATACATATGGTTAAAAATTTATTTCTATTATTTTACTTTATTTTGCTTAGCAAAATTATTAACAATTTCTTTGTATTTGTACATATAATAAAATAGTAGATATTTTGTAGCATTTTCTGTATAAATTATTTTAAAAAATTGCTTAAAGTTCTACTTATAAGGTATACTAAAAACGCCAAAAGTGAGTCAACACCTATGAAGTGCTGATTATATCAAGATTGTGAGAACGAAATATAAGACAAAATTTTAAATGACAATTTTAGTTGAATTTTTTTTCGTTTTATTCCTTGGTAACGTGTTTAAGAAGAACTAAATAACTGCGTTAACAACTGATCAGTTACATAAACATTCAATAAATAAAAAATTAAAGCAAAACAATAAAAAAACAGTTTTTCAAAATGTAGTTTTAAGTGTGGCCCGTACCTCGCAATCCGTAAGCAAATCTGACAAAAGCTGCCTTATTTTTTATTTCGACAGAAAATTTTAAAAATTTAATAATTGAGGACATGGGAAAATGCCATTAAAATGTATAATTCACTGAGGTATCTTTGAGTTATTTAAGCGTTTTTAAGATGGCAGAAAATACGTTCAGATGATGTACTTCAGGATCCCCTTCCACACTGAAAAACGGATGACAATATTGAAAAATTGATAATTTGATCCGGCTTGTCACCCTCTTACGTGTCTGAAGGTCAGACTTTTACTCAGCATTACTATCTTCATGATTTGACTCAAATTAGCATTGACACGGACTGTAGTTGTAGTTTCCCAGCCGTATTTACTTTTAAAAGACTACTAGCCAAGTACAGCATCCCACTATTGAATCACTCATCTCGAAGTCTTCTAGTAGTGTCGAATAATGAAAGATTCGCAAGAATAGAGGTAAAGGAAAGAGAGTTTATTCAAAGTTATTTACTCACTATGTATAATAAGAATGAAATAAAAATACAATAACTTACAGCGTCAGTGTTGTAATGACCATGCCTCGTATTTTGAACAGCCTACATTGCTTTTACACTCACTTTTGAATATGGATCTGCTATAGACAGGAAAAAGGCATTTTGGATTCTTCTATTAGGCATTTTGGATCACTATTAGCGAAAAGTAGATATATATTCAGGGGAAAAGATATCCCAAAATTTTCTTTGAAACCTTAAAAATTATCTGCGAATTGATGAAAAGTGGCTATTTACGACTTATATGTAAGCGTTTCGGGCAAATATTATAAATATATACTTCGGATATCCGTCAGACGTACGGTACTCTTTGGCAAATACTACTACTAGAAAGTTACTTACAAATATTGCCATGAGAAAGTTTTTCGAATCATAAAACTGTATTTCTAAAATTTACCCTCTGTGTGTCCCTCTGAGGCCGAGAAAATTAATTTGTGGTTTGGTTTTCATGCCACAGGCATAATTACTACCTACCAGCCTTTTAAAAATAGAATATGCAGCCAATGTTACCGTTATGAGGTCAATCATATTTTTAAGCTAAACAGCGAGGCACTTCCTATACTAAATGCTATTCCATCAACCGAAGAACCAATTGGTCCTAATTGAATGCCTGATGGGAGGTCTTCCTTAAGCTTTAGTTGGGCCAGAAGCGTAGATAAGCATATTACGTGTGTGATTGATAAAACAAGCAATTAATGTTTTCTGTTGTGAAAAATAAACTAAACTCAGCACTTAAGTGTTCTGAATTAAAAGGCAAGTAAACTCATACTAGCTTACTACTACGCTAGTGGGAAAAATTAATAAATATAGCTTTATAGCATATTTGAGTAGATCTTCACTTCACTTATCATTTTTATATAATACAACATATGTTTCCGCTTCTCCATTTATATGCAGGTTTGGCTTCCGTTACAGATAGTAAGCATAAGCCATAGATTTAAATAAATCTATCGGCTGACTTTCGACATCTAAAATGTGCTATTTTGGGTCATTTTCTCATCTTGCCTATAGAGAACGCTTTACTATTCTGGGCGATAAACTATTTCTCATTTTAAACTGCCTTTTGATTTTTTCCATTTTCCCGGCAATTCGTCAAAAAAACTTTCTCAATTACTAAACTTTGGCAAAGCGCGAATAATTTATTTGAAAATTGCAATTTAAACTCAAATTACCCAACAGCGATTTACTGGTAGCAAACAAATACGGAAAAAACTGTGAAAAAAACTTATCTACAACATTTTGCATTGGCTTTTAAATATATACTGCCTTAAATAATTATAGCACTAGAACTTCCTGTCAAGTTTTGATAATTTATTTGTTTCTTATTTAATTTTAGCATTTGTGTTTTATGATTGTATAGTAAATTCTTCTACAAAACCATGGTGGTATAAATATTGTAAAAAAATGCATCAAAACTTCACACTTTTTAATGAGAATTTCTAGAAAAATTTCAGTTATGAAGTTTTATAGCCATTTGAATTTTGGTATAAAAAATTGTTAGTTTGAAGTTGCTAGAAATTCCCGCCGATTCTTGAGTTTTTTATTTGCTTACGGTCTTGTGCATTTTTTCATAATTTCTCAACGAAAGTCCAATAATTTATATGAAAGAAGAAACCTAACACCGTCAGCAAAACCAAAAAAAATATTAAAAATCAGAACTATTTTCAAGCCACTAGAAAATTCCGCTTTATTTTACTAAATTTCCATGACCTGTAGATTTACATGTTAGCGGGTCTTATTGTTTTGCTTTTTATTGCTGGTTTCGTTCTCATAATTTAATTAAAAGCAAAAAAAAAAAAAATCATAGTTGCTGAGCCTCTTCAACGCTCAAAATACATATTTCCTACATAGACAAGTTTTGGCGACCTTTTTATGTTCTGCAATTTTTAAAATATTTGCCATACTATTGACAACGTTATAACGGGTGGCGCAAAATTAACCATTCAACTTTTTACTAAAAAAAAAATATTTTGAATGACGGAAATCTTTATTTTGACCCTTACGTGCTCGATTATTTGTCTGTTTATATGCTGCAGGTGTCTAGCTCACAAGTGTCAAATATGATTGTCGTAGGACGATATTTGCAAATATTATAAATCTTTCCATAATTGATTAATTTTGCGCCACCTGTGTTTTGTTTATACACAGAACTGATGAAGCAATACTACAGAGTTATAATAGCTGTTTTCGATTCACCAACCACTTGCGGAGTAAAAAAAAGTTCTTGAATCCAAAGTTGAATGTGATTTGGCAGCTTCTATTATTTGTGTTATGACAAATTCTTAATAAAAAAATAAATAAAAATAAATAATTGGCGCGTACACTTCTGTTAGGTGTTTGGCCGAGCTCCTCCTCCTATTTGTGGTGTGCGTTTCGATGTTGTTCCACAAATGGAGGGACCTACAGTTTCAAGCCGACGCCGAACGGCAAATATTTTTATGAGGAGCTTTTTCATGGCAGAAATACTCTCGGAGGTTTGCCATTGCCTGCCGAGGGGCGACCGCTATTAGAAAAATGTTTTTATTAATTTTGCTTTCACCGAGATTCGAACCAACGATCTCTCTGTGAATTCCGAATGATAATCGCGCACCAACCCATTCGGCTACGCGGCCGACAAATTGTTAATACATAAATAAAATAACATAATTCCATAGTTTTCAAAGTCTCTTTCTGAAAGTATGCAAAATGGTTTGATACTGCCGTTGGACGATCCAAGACATCACATATCGCTCAAACTGTTTTATAGTTCCTTTGCTTTAAAAAGCATTTCGCCTGAAATGCAAAATGTAATAAAAAATTTAATTTCGTATTATTGGAAGCACTGGCCTAAGCACACACAAATTATTCGCTTAGTGAGCAGATGAATGGTGAATCGAAAGCATCTAATTATAACTATAAATTAATAACTAATTAAATAACTAAAAATTAAAGTAATATTATTTTAAAACTTAAATTTGCCAAAGGCAATTTCAACATTCGTTTTCTATTCTTTGCAGGTAAGAGATACTCAGAATCTCTTGCGGGCTCGCTTCTGCCGGATTGGCTAGGTAAGTACACAAAAAAGCGTATGAAGTGAATACCATTTTTTAATTTTTTAAAAACCCCGTTTAATATTATTTTGTACTTATTATATTTTGCAAGTCATATTTACATATAGACATACTGGAATGCTCCAAATTTTGATTTTCGCCATGTCTTCAAATTGAAAGTAACTTTTTCATTTTGGTTTACTATGAAAAATTAATTTTGAAATTGGCACTTTTATTTTTGTTCACTCCGACTTTTCGTGAATCTTATCCTTTGTTTTTTGCAAAATGGTTCAAACAAAATTGTTTCATTTTTTAATTAAAGAATCAATTCGATTACTTAGAAATTGACGAAATTGGCTTGATAAACATTTTTTAGTGCAATCATAATACTGCGCACTTCATAAACCACGCCCACACTCATTGGCCGACACTTGTGAACACATACACTATTACATGCATATAAACAAAATTATTCACCAAAGCAAGATTGCACTTTTTGAGTTTTGATTGTGTTGCAAAAAACACCAGCCACCCCGCTTGCATGACACTCACACGCACACAACTCACAGACAATAACCACAAACCCAAAATTTCAGCTCGAAAACACCATCCAAAGCATTTAAGTACAAATAGAAAGTAAAGAAAAAAAAAGCTTTTTGAATTTTGTGTTAATTAGCGAATGCGTGTTTAGTTTTCCTCTCTGAAGTGAATATTTATTTTTTTAAAAGAAAAGTCAAGTCCAACACCGAAGAGGCAAGGAACACCTTGGTGTTACTATTTCCAGCCACTGCGCATCCAACGGAGAAGGTAACCAATTCCAGTCATTATAAGATTCTAGATGTTGTGTGTGTGTTCAGTCAATCCATATTGTAAAATATTTAATGGAATGAAAAACCCCACCCCAAAATAACTCCACTTGATTTAACACATACCTACGGTTGTGTGTAGCTACATATGTATGTATATGTGTATATGTGTGCATTCGCATAATAAATTGCATGCGCATGTGAAAAATAGCAATAATATCTAGAGTGACTTTTTATAAAATTTAATTCTCACTAAATTAGTTTCGGTTGAAAATTTAATGAATATTGACAAAGAACATGCATAAATTTGTTGTTCATTGTATCATTTAATTGGCAACTTGATAAAACAGTGCGAATATTTTGTTGAATAATTACCATGTCATGAGGACAACAACAATACACAACAATTTAAAACTCCATTTACTTATCGGTGATAAGTGAAAATGCATCGAGATCACGCAACTTTGATGTTGGCAAATTTGTTAAAAATTGTGACAAAGCATTCTTTTCACTATTCAATTACTGACATGTTGTTCCTGCTGCTGATTTGTTTTCACACCTTCTCCTACTTACACTTCTGCTGGAAATTTGGACCTGCCTATCGCAATAAACTTTTCCTCATCATATGTAGGTATAATGCTAGCTCCTACTGTAACATATTTTTGGCGACGAATATTACTGAATTTAGAGCCAAGACATAACTATGGAAAAGTGAAAAACATATACGAAATGAGGACTTAGTTGAAAACAGGTGCCGTTTACGCTTCGTGCAACATCGTAAATAAATTGAGATTAAGCTTCGCGTATATGACGAAAGTACTTACTTACTTAGGTGGCCATAACAACCCGTTACCTAGCTACGGCCGACCTCACTAGCTCTCTCCAGGGGTCTCTGCTCCGCGCGCGCCTTCTCCAATTCTGTACACCAAGCGAGCAAAGGGTTTCCTCCACCTGGTCTTTCCACCGGAGCAATGGTCTTCCTCTGCGTCGGCTCCCTTGGAACACCTTCTTTGCTGGAGCTTCTTCATCCATACGCGACACAGGTCCTAGCCAACGCAGGCGTTGAATGGCGATGCGTTGAACTACGTCAATGTCGGCGTAGAGCTCATACAGCTCGTCGCAATGGCGTATGTTCCTACACGTCGTGTGTTCCGCGTTGTAGACAGCATTTACTTCGTTTTACCGTCGTTCACCACCAGACCCACTCGTGATGATTCCTTTTCGATAGCAGAAAATGCAGCGGTGACATCTCGCTTACAGCGGCCGATAATGTCAATGTCATCGGCGTACGCAAGCAGCTGGACACATTTGTAGAAAATAGTGTCATTACGATGCACACCTGCTTTTCGGAGCACCCCTTCCATCACGAAGTTGAAGAAGTTGCATGACAGTGGATCGCCTTGTCTGAAACCTCGAACGGTACTGAATGGCTCGGAGAGGTTATTTCCTACCTTGACGGAGCTGGTTGTGTTGCTCAACGTCATTCTGAAAAGCCGTATGAGCCTCGCTGGTACAGGCAATCCCTTATCGGGCTATCGAACGCAGCTTTATAGTCGACAAAGAGATGATGGGTGTCGACTTGCTTTTCATGGGACGAAAGTATAATTTTTTAAATGATGGGTTATCCCTTGCTCACTAGTCATATTTCACATGGTGTGACTAACATCAGACTCTCAGCGAATTGGAAGGAATCAACTCTTTTTCTAACGTCACTTGAGATGTGACGTCGGTTTGATTACGTTAAAACTGAGCAATATAAGAAAAAACAAGAATCATTACTCATGCCACTTCGCTACCGTCTGAATAAGGACTGACTGAAAAGCGTAGGAATAGTGTGAAATGAGTATAATTTTGCTGCCAAATCGCCTATGGTGTGGCAGCAGAAGTTACTCTCACAATTTTGCTTCAGATGGCTGAACCTCGCAATCTATCAACCTTAGGACTAAGGATGTTAAGGTTGTTTGGAGAGCTAATGTTCGTTCACACATATAAATAACTAAAGGCTTCTGGTGGCCATCAATGCTATTTAAGATATCGTCACAGTCGCAATGGCAACTTTTAAAAACTAGACCAGGTTAGTAAATTAAGTTTTCATAAATGTTACTTATTCCGGCAGTTCACTCATCGAGCAACAATCAAATCGAAGCACTTGCTCGTTTAGCATTGCTTTTCAAAAAATGGGTTGGATTAGTAGTATCATTTAAAGCTAACATAGTTCTAATATCCGATGCAAGCTTACCATAGGGAAGTGCGCGCCAAATTATATCGGCTCTTTGGTACTAAACTTTTAATTGACTAATGTGGGCGGATTGTTGTAATATGAGAAAAACAGTGCCACAAACGTGTTTGTGCTGATTTTGAAGATGGGCTTAATTTTCAAATTCATGTTGTTGACCGATTTCATGAATATAGGAGGTAAGGTAGAAACTGCAACATTCTACAAAAATATACCTTGTCTGAGGCTCCTAACAAGTTTCATTTGGAGTTGCTAACGCAAGCAATAAGGACTACATGAAATACTCTTATGTTGAAAATAAAGTTCTGTTAAAAGTATTTGGCATCATCTGCTTTCTCACCTACTGATCGAACATTTCATTGTCTCCAAAGGTGAGCAGTTTTTCGTAAAGCGTTATGTCGAACCTGCTCTTAGCAACGAATTCATTCGGTAGCAGGTGGATCCTAAACCAATTCCGTATACCATCGAAATGCTCAAAGCAACTTCGGGAGAAATAATTTATATATTACAAAGTTTTAAAGGCTTAGCTCGAACTGTAGTAAACGACAGTGGAACCATATTTACATCATGGGAATTTCAAAAATTCTCAAAATTCAAAATTAGAGCATTTCAAGAAAGGCTTGTGAAATTTGGTAATGAAATTAGAGGGACTTCATGTAAAGAAAACTTTATTGCATGTATTTAGAGTCATTTCGTCGAAGTCTAAAATCCGGTTACAGAGAAATTGTCTAGATGCTGAACGATTGGCAAACTCGAACTCTACTTTAGCACTCTTTCATAGGCCGCACGGACATATGTAGCCCTTCCAAACCAAAATTCATCATGGGTAAAGAAATTCTTCACAATTCATGTGACATTTGTTCTCTTCAAGAAAATTTTGGCGAAATGGCTAATCAACATAGCTGTTCTGTACGATTTTCGAATTGTCAAATACAATTCTCATTGTGGCACAGTCAAATTGAATAAAAATAAACCATGTGTAGCAAACAAGAAAAGAGTTTGAAGTACAGTAGTAAATGTGTTCGATTAAAAGTGAGGATTTCATAGATTTGAGATACTATTGTATATAACAAATCATATTTTACCTTCAAGCATAGCTCTTGGAAAAAAGTTGAACGTTTTTAAAAAGAGTATTTAAATAGCAAGGAAAACATCAAGGGTTACCCGAACAGTCATCATAGATACTTAAGGGGTAACACCACTGTAGAAATTTCAAAAAATTGATATTTTTTTTATAAGCTTAAAAAATTCTTTGAACCTTTTAAAATACAGAACAAAAAGTTTTATACGTTACCGAAGTTTATTTCATAAATATTTTAAGCTTTTAACCAAGCGTTAGTGACTGCTACCTAACGACTTCTCCAAATTTTCAAACTTTAAACGCGTTTTTCTCAAAACACTTTTTCTGAAATTGGCACGCAGCATAACTCAAACAATTTTAAATATTTTTAATCAGGTTTTTCACTACGTCTGTATAATAACCTTCTTAAGAGAAGAGCGTAGGGGATTTTCGATAGATTAACTTAAACGATTGTTATAATTATTTAAGTGCCGTTTTTTTTTAGTCCAAAATAGAGTTTTTTCCTTCAAATACTTGCTAATTCCACAAAAATAAATATTTTTTAAATCCCCTACGTATTTCTCTAGCTATTCTTATCTAGATTACGAAAAAACATGTTTCTTTGTTCCAGATTAAAAATTTGCACCCTCTGTGCTGCGTGCCGCGGAGCTCCTTTGAGAGAAACCACATTACAAAAATGTCTCCAATGCCGCCATTTTGTAAAATTTTTCGATCAAACTTTGTAGTTTTGTATTTTAGTACATAAGTAATAACTTCCCAAATCAGAGTGATTGTTTTCCCTTTCCTTCTATACAAAAAAATTCTTTAAAAACGTGTTTATTTTACCCGTCTACAGTGGTGTTACCCCTTAAAGACATTTTTGTTGACTGTTCTCGAGATATTTGGCTTTATTTATTTAGAAAAAAATGTGTCTTTTATTTGCTTGCAAGGCCACTTGTTTTAAATGTCAATTCAAGGCTTGGGTTGTTTCATGCTTTTCAGTTAAAGGTACTCCAATTAATAAAAATCTTCAATATAATTTAAGCAAGCCCTGACAGTTATAAATGACTGCTTGATAAAGTTTTGAGTTTTCGCATCTTTACAAAGAAAATGGCAACTACTTTGCAAATGATTTTAAAAACTAGGATGTATTTTTAGCTATCCAAAAGGTAAAATATGCTAAGACGAATGTATTTGAATAACTCAGCAGGTAGTCCAATTCCAAACACAACTTGGATGTAATGACGCCCATAAGTATCCAGGACGACTTTCCCGGTAATCTGGTACAACATTTAGATATCCAATTTACATCTCAAAATCTGCAATTACCAACTATTAGATAGTTGTATAAACTCTCAGTAATATGTATTCGATTTACTACTTACATATATGTAACTATTTCGAAGTAATAAATAATTTCTTTATAAAAACTCAGCTCAACAGATCTAAATGTCGCTTCCACTACAGAGAAAGCCAATTCAATTTGCTTGAGTATCGGCAATTAATATAAATTGCTTAGGCTGTACGTTATGTATCTAAAAAACAATGCTTTCTTAAGCAAAAATGTGTGTATATGTTTGGCTTTAATAAATACGTAAGAGTAAAATACCAACTGATAGGCACTTATGTGAGGCCATATTTCTTCCAGCCAATTCCGAGGGCTGTTTGGCTATGTTTCGCCAAATTAGCTAATTTACCACCGAAGCCCAGATCACTGTAATCAATATGTGATATAAAAACCTTGCGCTTATTGTGGAACTGCACACACATACTAACAACTGCCTTTGGAAAGACTAGTGAAAAGCCATGGAGGCACAAAAAACGAACTTCGCTAAGACTGAACTGAAGACTAGAAAAGTAAAATCCATTAGAAAATTAATAAGGAAAATAAATGCGGTTTCACCAAGCCATACTCACACGCACTACCATAAATATATGTCATTGATACTCAGCAATACATCGAAATCAATTTATTTATTTATGCAGTAAATGTTCATCGAAAAGGAGAATTGATTCAAGCACAATAAATTATACTTCCAAATGCACATAAAGCAAACGGCCAAAGAGTGAAAGAAGGGTTCTTATTTTTTCTTAATGTCAAATGTGTTTTGTTAATGCCAAAGACAAATTCATGTCTAATGGCATATCCATATGGGGTGAAATTTTGAAAGGAATGTGGGCGGATCTCTTTACTGTAGGTTTGAATATAACATTTTTTTAAGACTTAGCTTTTTTTAAAAATATATTATTATCGCTCAGGCTAACAAAGTTGGACCCTGTTAAATAATAGTTAATATAAATTCTTATAAATCTTAAAAATTCGACCATCTTCAGCTAATACTTTTGCGAAAATTGTTTATTTATATGAAACTTAGGAATTTCACAAATGTTGATTACCTAGTTGTATAGTCTAGTGTAGTCTTTGGCTTCTGCCTAGACTTTGGATTCTCTTAAAGAAACAGAAAGAGTGTCATCGTAAGCAGATTTCCATTCTTGCAAAACAAATCATCTACTTATTATTGGTGTTGTCATTATTATTTTTATTACTTTAGTTTGGATTTTTTCATGCGGACATCATATTACAAATAACAATAAAATAAAATAACAACAACAGAAAAGGAAAATTATAAATGAAAACCAAAGGAAAGCATTCAGGAATAGAAAAATGAAAAGCTCAAGTTGTACAATTGCTTGAATGTCCGATGGTACTGGGTCTTATATGTACTTGTATAAATAAACGAGCGTGTGTAAATTTATTTCTTAAATTTCCTCGTTTACTGCCGGCTCCAACAATCATTCACATCAGTTGGCCACAGTCTCGCAATCAAAAGGCCAGTGAGTGTTGTACCGGGAAGTGAGCGCAAATCATTTGGAAGCGAATGCGTCCACATTACCATCCCAATAATGTGCTATAAAGTAAACGAAATGGTTTGCTTGTTGATAAACTTTGGCGCCAATTGCAGGCGTGGAGGCGCTGATAGGAGTCTTGCGTGAACTGGGCGATGGTGCTCGTAGCAGCAGTGAAATATGCTTATGGAGCTTCCACTATACAAAGTTCAACAAATGTGATCATCTTAGCATTAAATGTAGTGAAATATTTATGCACGATAATCGATCACATAGATCAACAATTTTCACGGAAAAATAGCACTAAGCCATAGATTCATTTGGCATGCATCCATATGAATTGCATCTAAATGACTGTCTGTGAAATTGAATGAAAGGCTTTCTTAAATTCGTATGGTAATTTGAATTTAAACGAAACATAAACTGCTTTCGTCTGACTGCCTGTACGACAGTCTGTGCGGGAAAAAGTTCGAAGCGGAATTTTTAGAGCGTGCATATAAATATTACTGGCAGAATGATGTCGATGTGTTTCGAAAAATCGTAGTTATGGACCGGTTTGGCTAATATTTAAAGTACATGTGACATACTTACAACCTTGGAAAATTGGCCACAAGATGGCGCATATATTCCTTGAGTGTAGAGAATGACCGGACATCGATTTTTCGATTTGTAAAGCTAAACTGATCGGAACCGAACTTTGGCCAATTTTATACGTCTCTTCTACATTGAAATCAGCTTATATACTTATGTTTGTACAAATAACAAAAACAATTTTATTGGCCAACATGACCGAAGCCAAAGCTGAAGTCGAAGTTCGGTCGTTCTTTACCTACATAAGTGTTTACTATAGCCCCAGAAAATTCCTACATATATATAATTGTACTTATATCGAAAACGTAAAAACTCCCAATTAGATCGTGCAACATTTTTATGCACACGTTTTAAGGGGTTACATGGGTTTCGTTGGTTCAAAAAATCGATTTTTTTTTTTGCTTATTAATTTCTACAACATCTCAGGAATATTATCCTAAATTTTCAAGTCAATCCGAATAATAAATTCGGAGATACAGCCTTTGGAAGGTGTGCGCTCCGAGCCACTTTTATTGTTACTCAAAACCTTAAACGCGTTTTTCTCGGAACTGTGTTTTCAAAGTCGGTTGTCAAATGTTCTCGAAAACTACTCAACCGATCTTGATGAAATTTTACAGAGGTGTTCGAAATACAATTTACTCGTGCTTGAGCGAAGGATTTTGTTTTTTTTTCTATTACAACTATTTAAAAAAAAACAAAATGTCAAGCAAATTTGACCGAAATTTTCATTTTTTTGGGAAAATGTTTGCCAAAATTCCAATTTTTACTTTTTTTCTTTCCTTCGTTCGAGCCCGAGTTTATGGTCTTAACTAAAACACTTATTTTTGTTTTTTCATTTTTGATGAGCCTGTCAGGAGTTATGCTGACAACGCGGATGCACGGTTTTTTCGAGGGGCCACCGGAAATGACGTCACAATGGAGGAGTTTTAAATTTTTTTTGTTTTTTTTTGAAAATTTAAGAAATTATTCTTTAAATATGTATCTACACGTATAAGACAGAAAAAAGTTTGAATTAAATAAAGAATTTTTTACATAGAAAAAAAATATTAAAAATAGGCCTGTTTTACCCGACGAAACCCACACTACCCCCTTAAGCTTAAACTCTTCTATTGTCTTAGATTATTGTTTGGAAAAAATATTTTTAAGCATTAATTTTATTTATGGAAAACTTCCACTTTTTCGAAATTTTTTTGGTGGAAGTATTAAAGTGTAATATATTTTAAAATTCCGGTGAGAAAATCGAAATTTTTTTTAATGGACAAGGTGACCCACACAGCGTTTCTTTTCATCACGTTTTATTTTTTTGATAATGACATCTTTTACAACTGGAGATCTTGACAAGAAGTCAGTAAGAGCATCATATCTCCGCGAAATGAAATTAATCGTTTAACGCTTGAACAACGTTGGGATATACATAGGTATAGTCAGCTGTCTCAGGTCTGCCAATCGGCCACATCGGAGCTGTAATTAAATATTTTTGTGCGATGTTTAGAAGTATTTTATGTGAAAAACTCATTAAGAACTTAGGCAAAACATGCACCAAGTATTCGTGAGATAGAGCCAGAAACCGTCGTGAAGGCCTTGAAAAACTAGGTGAACAGAATTCGCTGCTGTGAAGCCAGTCGAGTCAGCCACATTTCTTGCTCTTTCGAATAAGCCAATAAATACCGAAGGCAATTGAGTTTATAAAAATAAACCTATACATGGATCACCCTGTGAAGTTTCTATACATACAATACAAACCGTTGCAACCACTTGAGCCTTAAACCAATCGACCTTGGTGGGACTGTGCTCAGGCAAAAATTTACACAATTGGCAATGCAAAAAGTGCGCAGGAACCAACATTTCATTTTCAATTTCTCTTCTTCTTGATTCAAGTGATAACCGTTAATGCGATTTTGGCCGATTTTAACAAAGCGCGCCAGTCAATTCTTTCTCGTGCTAACCGGCGCCAGTTGGATTCGCCAAGTGAAGCCAAGTCCATCTCCACCCAATCTTTCCAACGCAGAGGATTTTTCCTCTTCGTCTGCTACCACCAGCTGGTACCTCATGGAATCATTTTAAATTTGATATCCTTAAAATTACGCACACTGACATTTGGAATTATTTACCCTCTTGCATCACAAAACTATTAAATTCTTCTTCTTATGTGACGCAGCAAAGTACATAAGCATTTTTTCGTTTTTAGTTTTAAATAAAAGCAAAATATATGCTTTCTAAAATAGGAAATAAGCGAGCTTTGATAACTAGCTGACTTAAGCGAATGCCTAATTTAATTGAAAGGCCTTTCAATAGCACAAAATGCGAGCACTAATGGAAGCCTAATTACCCTTCCTTCCTCCCCTTCTACGTAAGGATATGGACAAACTTTCACCTCAAAACGCATACAATTATTGCTGAAGTTGCCACTCTGCAACAGCAATTAACAAATTACTCTAGTTTAGGCTAGCACCAACAGTGGACAGGCAATCAGCACAAACATACACCACCGTGTTGCGCACAGCATGAAGGACTGTGTGTGAGTACGAGTTGGACAGAAGTTCCGTTTCGGGCCCACATACTTCGCTACTTCATCTACTTTGCTCCCGCTTAGTTCCACCATGCACGATGGTAGGATGGCAGCACAAATTTTGTATCACAACTTGGATACCAAACTGGCATCGAGGCGCCTATTGCACACATTTCCACTCACAACTACCGAAATTTTCGACTGTTCTGGTGGTGCTTGGGAATTAGTGGTGCATGGCTCTTGTACGGGGTCAGAAAACATCTATGCCACTTTTGTTGTTTGTTTGTTTGTATTTTGGGACGGACATCTACAACACATGAAGCGTGGCGTCGGAGCGCCACACATTGCCACGCGGCAAACGATGAATGTAGGTAGGCTGTATTACGGTCATCATCGTTGGCCACCGTATTCAACGGTGTTTAATTGCTCTATTGAGATACTGCAAATTAGTTAATTGGCAAGAAGTTACTTGCATAGATATGTGTATTAGTACAAATATATAAATATGTTTGTGCATATCTGAGAAAGCCTACTGAAGTGAGTGTAGGAGGAGAAATTCACAGATTATATTTTAGTCTTAGTTTAAATGCTAAAAGCTTTATCCCAAGTGACCGTTAAAAGTTTAATCAAGCCTCATAATTGTACCTACATAAATTATATATTAGTTGCACTCATTTTTTAATTTTCATAATTCAAAAAAAATTAATACTAACAGTTAAAGTGCGGATACAACTAACAAGTAAACAAATACATAAACTTGAAATGCTTATCGGGGACCAGCTTGTATTACTAAGCGATACACATGTGTTTCTCTCGTTTCTTTGGCGTTCATTTATTTATTTTTATTTTTTTTTTTTTAACGGCAACCTACTCGCTTTTGAATTATTTGCCATTTTATTTGTCATCTGGTATTTGCATAATTTTAATTTATCTTTGTGACAGCTTCTCTCTGCTGCTCAACCCACTCACTTCTTCCCAGCTTCTCCTGCTATCTCGCTCTCGCGCATTTACATACATGCACACACATATATATGCAAATAGGTTCTCATGTAAGCCCATACCCTGTAGAGAAGAGTGGCGGTTGCGAACTGCTTATGAAATTGAGTGGTCACTGTTGCTGGACGTACTGGACTTGTGCCTACTTATACCGATATACTTTATGATGGAGGGAACCAGGAGAGGACGGGTTTCCAGTCTTCCACCCTTCGTAGTTGGGTGCCGGAAAGGCTTAGATTTCAGTTTCCTTTAAGGGGTTACATGGGTTTCGTCGGATAAAAAAAGCCCTATTTTCAATATTTTTTTTTTCTATTAAAAAAGTTATTTACAAGATTTAATTCAAACTTTTTTCTGTCTTATAGATACATGTTTAAAGAATAATTTCTGAAATTTTCAAAAAACAAAAAATTAAAACTCCTCCATTGTGATGTCATATCCGGTGACCCCTCGAAAAAAAGGTGCGTCCGCGTTGTCAGCATAACTCCTGACAGGCTCATCAAATATGAAAAACCAAAAATTAGTGCTTTAGTTAAGACCATAAACTCGAGCTTCAACGAGGGAAAGAAAAAAAAGTAAAAATTGGAATTTTGGCAGACATTTTTGCAAAAAAATGAAAATTTCGGTCAAATTTGCTTGACATTTTGTTTTTTTAAATAGTTGTAATTGAAAAAAAATTCCTTCGTTTAAGCAAGAGTAAATTGTATTTCGAACACCTGTGTAAAATTTCATCAAGATCGGTTTAGTAGTTTTCGAGAACATTTGACAACCGACTTTGAAAACACAGTTCCGAGAAAAACGCGTTTAAAGTTTTGAGTATCAATAAAAGTGGCTGGGAGCGCACAACTTCCAAAGGCTGTATCTCCGAAACTATTATTCGGATCGACTTGAAAATTTAGGATAATACTGCTGAGATGTTGTAGAAATTAATAAGCAAAAAAAAAAAAAAGTCGATTTTTTTAACCAACGAAACCCATGTAACCCCTTAAGGCTTCCGTTACGCCTCAAGCTGATTGTGTAATATGGTTTTGCACATATCAACCGTATACTTTATTTATAAATATAAGCATATTTCAAAAGGCAGCCGCCGCAGCTGAATGCATTTGCGCGTAAACTGGGTTCGAAAACCATTAAAAACGACACGAAACATTAAAAGGCAGAAACGGAGTTTGCCACTCGCCAGGCAATAACCAAACTCCGAGTGGATTTCTGCTTTATAAAAGCTCCTTAATAATCCACCTATCTTACGGAGGCTGCATAAAACTGTAGGCCTCCTATTCATATACTTACTTGCCATAACCACTATTAATTCGTACGATTTCTCCTCATATACACACCTTTGTATAGTTATAAACACCACTATTTACTAACGGTATAAGCCATCTAACTCTAAATTTCAAACTTTGCACAAAATTTTTCAAAATTTCATCGAAACTTGCAACTTTTCAACGAGGGTTTTTAGAATTTTTCCTCGTACACAGTTTTATAACCCTTGAAATTTAAGTATAACAAAGTGCAAGTTATGAGTTACTCTAAAATACCTTTGTTTTTTTACAACTTTTTTCGTCTGTTGTTGCCAGGCCTTTTCTTCCATACAAAATACTTACTGGAATGTTTTATATGGAATTACGCCATTTTAAAAAAGTACTCGAAACCTTCTTCTGTTGTGTTTTACTGGGTTTTAGGGCTTTCCTGCCGGGTATGTTTATATATGTATATCTGTTTTTGCGTCAGCTCTACTTATTGATTTATGACGCTGAATGACTAAATTGGTGATTGGGACAATTTTTGTGTTTTTTTGTTTTGTTTTGTTGTGTGTTTGTATTTCGTGTATAACAACCAGTTCTAGTTCGTATTTTGTGTATGGCTTGAATCCAACTACGTCTCAAACACAAGCGTATAACTTTTGTGTCGTTGTCTGATTCGCAGCAAAAAATTCAGCACTTGCGTATGAGTACTCGTATTAAAGAACTAATCAGTATTTGAAATTGCCTTTTGATTGCGCTAATTGAAAGTTGATATTTCAATCATCCAACGGCGAGTTACATTTACAGTGGATTTGTACAACATGTGTATGTGTGAAAAAATATGCACACATGCTCATAAATAAATACTTTTGACTAATGGACAAGGTAACGTTATCTTAGTTTTTTACTGTTGGACTTTTCAAAAGGGACGTGTTTTTCAAATTTGTTGGTTGTTATGCCGTCCGTGATGGCAAATCACTTTATCAAATCACCACTATCAACTTCAATATGAACAATTTGAAGGCATGGTTATCTCTCTCGGAGGTGACATGAATTGGGTGCCAAGGTCGTACGATTTGACCCCGATAGATTTTTTCTTATGAATTATTGGTAAAATAAAACAAGTAATTGCTGAAATGCAGCCGTTATGCAGCACATACATTGAAAATTGTACTTATCAGTTCGGTGCCGTCATGCGAAGCTCCAGCAGACATTTGAACCACGTCATATTCCACACATAATGACATACATGCCCGACCTTTAATACACATTGCTTGATTTATTCCATTTCGACCAGCCCTATTGAATAGGGCTATGCAATATAATTTAAAAATAAGTTATACAATTGTATTTAAACCAGGCGAAAGATTCCACCCTGCTAGGGGACGCCGAATTTTACTTCATTCCACTTCTCATAGCTTCCTTTATAGTAATGACAATAACAACACAGAGTTCCAATTCCCCATTTTCTGAACCACATTTATCGATTTTTTCCCCAAGCCACAATCCAGAGCTACCACCTTTACACAGTTACCCATTGCCCTAAATCACTGGTCCTCGTCGTGCGTTTCGGCCTGCTTTAGCCGGAAGATTTACATAGACGGTCACAAATTCAGCATATGAATGCGCATAATTTTATTTGATTTATTTTTTCTCCTCTCTGCGGCTCAATACATGGATTCATTAGTGCACTGAAATTTGCAGAGCTAGCGCTGGCTGTTCCACATTGTACGAGTATACCTAGCTGTGCTGGATATTGAACACACGCATATGTATGCCTGCCACATTGTTTTCCATCTCACTGCTCTACCTCCACCACTTGACATTCAGCTGGTTTCCACCCTCGCTTAACGCCAGCAAAGGCAATCCATTTAGTATTATTGCATTTACAACAACTTCTGACGCGCTAAAATGCTCGAAACGAGAAAAATTGTGCTACTTTTAACAGACACACACGCACACTTTCAAATGGCCAACCTCCCAAAAACTTGTGCACATTCGTCGCTCTGCGCGCACATTAACACACCAACACCCACACACGCACACAACCAACATCGCCATCAAAAATAGCAAGAATCGGTGTGAAAATCAACCTGCTGTGGCGGTTGAAATTCTCTTTTTGTTCTTTCTCACTTCCTTCGAGCGTTTCCGCACTTTTTATGCTATGCTGGTGTGTGCGTTTTTCACTGTGGCAAAGTAAGGACTACTTTGTTTCGCTTCAGCGCCGCAATGTAATATTTGTATGGATGTTTGCGTTAAACGTGTGCATGTGTCGGTGCGTTTGTTGCTGGGTTACATAATAATTCATGTTATCCCTTTTTCGCACATAATACAACATCCTCATTCGCATTTAAAGATATTTGTGTTTTGCTGAGTGCGTTCGGGTTGCGAAGCAGATATGTGGCATTTTGATTTTTCAGGGAAAGACGTGGCACACAGAAACACAGATATCTTATTTAATTATTTCACGCGATAAATCTGTGGACTATGTAAAATTTTCGATATATTTATCTGCTCGTTTAAGAATCTCTGACTATCTAAGGTCTCCCACTAGAGAGTGCGAAAACTTCAATTTATCTGTATGAGAAATATGTGTTTCCCACAATAGCTTTCACGTGACTTATCTTTCATTTCATTTTTTCATTTTGTCATCTTAGCATTACTGGTCCTCACCAATGCTAAAGGAGGCTGGAATACAATTACTGCTGTTCTTAGAAGCAAAATCTACTAAAGCAACTTTAATTATAATGAATTCTTTTATTATTAGCAACCTTCGACTGACCACTTCCCTGCTCGCTAAGCGAAAAATTTGTACGTGAAAGCAATAACAGTTTAGCGATGATCAAGCGACTTTGTTTAAGCCAGTGCACAAGTATTGATATTTTTAATATACTTTGCGTACTTTCAGGCGGAATACTTTGAACAGCCATGAAATTATATAACAGTTTGCCTAAACGAAAACAATGCAGTGCTACCAAATCATGTGCTACCAAATCTCATGCAAAAGAAATTTTTTCCTCCACTTGCTACTCGATGGTTAGTGAATCGAAAGCAGCATTTATTACTACTTTTCTAAAACTTGATAAATGTTCTAAAAGCAAATATTGTTACATTATGATGGTATAATTGTTTTTTAATTCAGTATTTTTTATTATGTTTTGCTTTTTTTTATACTTGGTTTTTGTGTTCCTATATTTGTTGTACTAAGTCTTTAAAATTAAATGAATTAGATGAAACTAAGCAGGCATTTTATAGTTCTAGCATTTGGTGTTATATCTTTTAAAAATATTTACATTTGTTTTAAAGTCGAGCATAACAAATATTGGCTATTGTCAAGTTACGTATAACTCCATGTGATCCAGTTTGCTTATGCATCGGCTTAAGAAGTCAGGGAGATTAGCATCATTCGAAAAGCATCAGCATCAAGCAAAATTTGAGTAAACTTTCTGGAAGTATAATACGTAGCTGGTCCCTTTTGTTGACTGTTTTACCCAAAGTTTTGAGAAGCTTTGTCCAATTTAAAAATTACATATTTAAAAAAGTACTGTGAAATAAACGAAAAGCAACCAATAGTGGCTCTTAATGTCTACAGCATTAGCAAAACAACAACAAAAATCAAGGATAGTTGGGCGAATGTATATATTAGTAAAGACCATAAGTAACTAATGTGAATTAAAAAATATGTGCTTTTACCAGATTTTACACAAATATACATAAATAGTTTAAGGATCGTTTTCTCAACTGCCTGTTAGTATGAAAATCATGAAATAGGGAGTTAGAATATCAACATGATAAATTCGATTTCATTTCCTCAGCAACCAATATTTGTTTAATACTAGGGAATAGGCCCCTTCTCTTAGCTATATGCCGTTTTGAGGGTTCAACAAACATTTTCTAAAGCGCATGAATTTAAAAAATGCGCATACTTTTTATTTTATTATAACAACATTTGATGTCAAGAAAAAATCAGAAGAGATGGATTGAAATTAAATGAGCTGTGTTACCTCATTGGTAGGCGCTCAAGCATATCTGCATAGGAAATGTGCCTTACTATATAGGGAATAGCGACCTTGATCATTATCTTGGCATAGCAACTGTGACAGAAGTAACGAAACAATTTGCCGTAGCTCACAAACAGCGACTAAAAAATCAGGTCAACGATGCAGCATCCAGTTTACTTTTATGTAGACAAATAAAGCAGATGGTCCGTACGGTCGAAGCGAAAAATATGAACCAGTGGACTGATAAGCTGTTGAATTTGTCCACAACAGACTTGGAATAACTGAAAGTTTGCACTGAATCTCAAGGTCATTTGTGGCCATATCTACAGAACAAATAGTTTGGATAAATAAAAAAGTTTTTAGAGAGAAAATGAATTTAAGAGCAAAGCCAAAAAATGGCCCTACGCATATTTGTAGCAATATTACAAGCATCGCATGTTTATTATAGAACAATATTTTGTTGCAGTCTGGTTGAAAATTTGTTTGTTAATAAAAACACAAAACAAAAGTAACAGAGCTAATCAAGATATGGTGATTTTATTATTTTTTCCATAAGTTTATATGTATCTAAGCATGTATATGTATTTAAAATATAGCTAAAATCAAATCGCATCATCTATAAAACAATTATAAAGCACCTACAAAGTTACACTCAACTGTGAGTACTCCATGCGTAGTGATTAATTTTTCGCTTACTGGGTATTTCAAAAGGAGTTTGGTGTGGATAATTTTACTTTTTTATTTCTTTATTTGCTTTGCTTTCGGTAGCCCTTCTTCATCTAGCCGTTTTCATATTTTATTTCGTTTTCTTCATCAGCTTTATTCGTAACAAAATCTGGGGTATTTATTCACCCAAATTTTTTGCCATTTATCATCGAGCTTCACCTACACATTCGAACAAAACAAGTTGGTCTGTACGACAGCATACATACTTACTCCTTTGCAAAGTCATACCTCTACATGCATACACACATACCCGCATGTGTGAACAAGTCGCAAATGTATATATAATATAAATGAACAAACCTACTAGTATATATGTGTTGACGAAACACACCCACATTTGCCATCGCTGCCGCAATAAATATACACAGCACGAAAAAGTTTGGTGCATTGTTATAAAATTCCTATGTAATTGAGAAAAATGTAAGTTTTGGCAATTAAGCGCTTTAAGAAACCCATTTCGCACAACATTTCGCATTCGCGGCTTTTTGAACTTTGAACTTTTTTGCTGTCATTATTTTTTATGACATTAATGTATGTACCTGCTTAAATTGAAATAGATAAACGCGAAAAAAAGATATACTCATGCATACAAACATTTGTATGTACCTATATATAGAACTCACGGCTATTCAATATACGATAAAATAAAAAAGCCTGCTCCAAGAAAAAATATTTCCGGTGTTGTTGAGGTTCTTCCTTACTGTGGATTTTAATAGAAAACATAAGCGCGTCTAATGGCAGTCGTCTGTTTTTTAAGATTTCCATCGCATTCCGCACAAAGTCAGTGAAATGTTTCCTCTCGCTACACGCACTGCATTGTTGTTTTCGCATTTGTTTATGTAGAAATTTTATCAATTTTGGTGAAGCGACGCAAAAGTGCCATCAGCACAGGTACGCGAACGAACATCTTACATACTCGAAAATTACTTCAATTGCGTCTGCAGAAGACATGGGCAGCAGCTGGGCTGCGACTTGGCATTTTTGAGGGTTTGATTATTTAGGCGGCGGCTTATGTATGTACATACATACAGGCATACGAGTGTAAATATAAGAAAAAAATTGATAAGTACATTTATAGTCATCATACCGTAACACTAATTTATTATAGCACTCTGCTGTGTTTAGTTTTATCATAAGAATAGAATAGAATAAAAACACATCTGCGAATGTTTATGTGTATATGTCAAGGCACACACGCATTTAGAAACCGAAGGAAGGCTCATTAGTGGGGAGCTTTTGCGTTTGGCAACAATAAATCATTAACAAATTTGCTACTCTAACGCTCTTAGGTAAGAAGTTTTATTTGGGTTATTTGGGCATGAGTTATAATTTGATCTGCAGTATGCAAGCGTAGATAAATCTGTTGGTAAAGCAACGCCATCTGCAGGCTGATAGCGAAATCCTGTTTAAGAAAAGCTCAAAAGGGAATTTAATATATTTTAGTGTGAATTTTTAGACTTGAGATTGAAGCGCATTCAATAGGGCTGTACGCCGTTTCAGTATTGAGATATTTTAACAAAACTTGGCAAACGTGTTATTATTGATATGACCAAAATTAGTTAAAGCCCAAGTAAATATTTTCACATTTTCCTGACTTCTAATTTGATATTAAGAACGGAACTCGCTTGTCTATTCAAAATTCTGGCATTGCCTGTTTATTTGAGTCTCGCCTTG
This sequence comes from Anastrepha ludens, assembly GCF_028408465.1. NCBI lineage: Eukaryota > Metazoa > Arthropoda > Insecta > Diptera > Tephritidae > Anastrepha > Anastrepha ludens. Next base: position 78,243,176 of record NC_071498.1, read on the forward strand.
ATTATCATACAAATATTATTTACGTATTTCTCACAATTAGGGACGCACAGAGATTTTCAAGCTAAATTTTATGCAATTATATAAAAAACGAGATGCACAAACTCGAATACTCCTTTTCTAGGCAGATCGCCTGTTTTTGTTTAAGCAAAAGTGTGCTAAATTTCTTTATCAGGGGAGCGTAAAAGGTATTTCCGCGTACAAATCCCAGCTGACATCCAACCTGTGATATACGTTCTGTTCAAATATGAACGAGACGTTATCAATAAAACGGTCCGCGGATGACATATGGCAAAAATAATTTTTTTGTTTTTTGGTAGGACTGTTACACTCGAGCTTGACTTGTTTACAGTAGCACAGAAAACAAACTATGTGACATATCACGCTGAAATTTGCCATGTAAGCTTATAACAGTCCTACCAAAACACAAAAAATATAACTTTTAATTTATTTTACTCATAATATCAAAACATGTAAATATTGTGTTAAGGGGGGAGCCTGGTTTATTAGGTCAAAAAAATCAATTTTTTTTTTTTCGTTTTAAGCGTTTCCTAATATATTTCAGAATATTCACACAAAGTTACAGAGCCTAATTCTCAATATTTCCGTAGATACAAAGCCAAAGGTAGGCGAGCGGTAGGTAGTTACGCTGTGACCGGACAGCTATAGTACAAACTTTATTTTCTTTGCACAACTTTTCATTTTTATGATTTCTTTGAATTGGCGTACATGAATGAAAAAAAAACTAATGAACCTTTTGAAATGAATCATAGCTTCTTCCCTTTAGTATTAAATTCTCTTCTATTTGAACTAACAAAATAGATTAAAAAAATTTTTTTTCAAGATTTTTATACCAAGTTGAAGTGAATTTTTTTTTATGGAAAGGCATTTTTTTTCTTTAAAACCTCAAAAAAGTTGAAATTTTAGAATTTCTCTCAGTTTTCTTAGTTCATCTAGAATAAAAAAATCATGATAATTAGAAATCCATTTGAATTTTTTGCTTCAGATAATAATTACGAGCTGTATCTTGTACGCCAGTTGGAAACTCCAGCGTTGCAGCGCTCTACTAATTTCTATGTTAAACATTTTTATCAACTTATTTTAACCAGTACAAAAATTTTTTATACTCTTTAAATGTTCATTAAAAGATAGAAAAAACTTTGCAGTACTAAATTAATTTTTTCCTTAAAAAAAAAAATCGCAAAGAGATGCAATTTTTAGGCCTCATAAACCAGACTCCCCCCTTAATTAGTTAGTTTTATTGGGCTATAGTGCACCTTTGATGTGGTCGATTGCGCTTTACCGCGAGCCTATAATTGAAGGCTTGTAATGATTTTGTGCGCTTTCTCTGCCATTCTGCTTCATATTGCTAATGGATCAAGAGTTGCACCATCCCGGTGAGGGAGTCTTCGCATTGTGAAAACTGCGCATTCGTAAGGGATAGGCTCAGATGTTTCATTGTCCAGCTGATAGAAACGACATACGCTTGATTCTGCTAATCTTAGTATCCCGTGGCAGTTCGTAAGTTCCCTCTATACTTATTTATTGACCCTCTTCTAAAAAGAATAATAAATTATTTTGTGTGACTCCGTCCTGGGCTTTCTAAACAGTGTCGTAGTAATTCAGTGTTCTCCCAGTCATTAATAGTTTTTTTTGCGTGAACTTTGGTACGCCCGCAGAAGGGTGCTGGTCCGTAGAATTTTGTTGCAGTGCCTAATTTCGCTGGCAGTTGTCGTCATAGTCTTCATATCCTAGTAACCAGTCCAGCAAGACCGGGTCTCGAGGTATTGACGACAGTGACAAATTTTTCAAAGAGTTTAGATGTTATTTTTGTGAGACTGCAGTGCATGGCAAAATACAGATGCGCTTCGAAGTAGTACCTATGCCATGAATATCTATCATTTAAAATTCGGCCCAAAGGCATGCACTGCAATTTTACCATCGGAAAGCTTTGACCATCTGTGTACGTGATTTCCGAGTCAGGTTCAATGTATGAATAATTGTGGAAAAATTGGCAATTATACGTGTTTTCAAAATTACATCTTTATTCAACTCAAATTTTTTAATATTTTTCGATTATTTTCGTGCCGATGTCATACTATTATCTTAATGAAAGATAATTAAACAAATACATTTTTTTAATAATTAATTTATTTCTAAAATATTAGTGACATACAGGTATGTAATGTTAAGTTGACTTTAGGTAATTAGAATTGCAAAACAAAAATAAATTAATGATATAGAGCAGACTTTCACATTTTTACATTGGAAAACAAGTGAATGTTTTTTTGTCTTTGTAATTGATTTGGCTTTCATTTTCCCACAAATTAAATTTTTATTTTAAATTTGGGGATGGGTTAATTTTCAAAAAGCGTTAACAAAAAAATTTGAAATATTTTGTTTTTGCCCGAAGCGAAAGAATTGTCATGCAAGTCTGCCATCCGTTATTAAAACACTTTGGTTGTATTTAACAACTTTGAAGTTCTAAACTGAGTCCACTTCGTTAGAGAAGTTCTTGCCTCTTTTCTCATACCATTTTATTTTTAGAGGTATTATGGAATTGTTGCTTTTGAACGACTGATTCTGACAATATTTTTTCTTGTTACACAGAGGCGTTACCATTTTGCACTTTTATTAGTTAGTTAGATAAGATATATTAGAGATAAGATTGGATAGATAAGATAGATTAAACTAGAATTGATTATTTCGACAAGTTGATCTGCCTGTTTGCACTGGTAGTATTAAATAGCAGTAAATCATATACGCCTCAGAAAATAAAAACTGCTTTAATTGTACATTTTATCATTTTTAGATATTAAAATTTAAAAGGTGCTGTGTGTAATAAAGCACGGTTTCGTCAAAAGAGCACCATGAAATATAAATGCTTCCATTCCGTAATTAGTTCTTCCTCGGCACAATTGAAAATTTAATTAAAGTCGGCATGGTCATTCTATATATTAAACTTGTTAAATAACAGTTACAATTTTTTTTCTCTTTATTAACAGTGTTTATAAACTATAAAACTTTCTTCATTACCATTTCTATATTTAAAGGGTCTCGCCACAGGCATAAACGCACATAACATTGATAGACTCCTCTTGCTTTCGTTGTTGTTCTCTCTCTACCTTATGTTGGCGTTGAATTTTATTTATGCAAATCACATATGACCGATCGTTGAATCGATGACTTCATTATTATTTTCGAACAATTTAAAAAGGTCTCCCTTTTCAAGCAGCCAGAAACGAGCTTGCCTCAGGTATGGTATACGCCGTTTCAGTACAAAAACCAAACAAAATGTTAACTTAAAAGATTTGCGCTTGAAGAGAATTCAAGCGAGCGTCGAATTTGTTTTGGATGTGTGTTTAGAGTAAAGCAAAAGCCGTAAAAGGCTGTGGAGGGATTTCACTCCCAAGATTGCAATGCCAAGCAGCACCGATTCGTATATGCATGAATGTGAGTATGTTGCAAATGCGTTGCGTACGTGTGTGCGCCATCATCAAGGAAGAGGATTATTAGGTTCAGTACGACTTAGTCATGGATGTGCTGGACTGTTCTGGCGAACGCTCGCAGCCAGACATTTGAACATGCGTTGCGTACAGTGTCAATGTCAGCCGGAGCAACAGCTGAACAAGCTGTCACAGACAACAAAAATTGACATTGAAATTGAGTGAGTGTGGGGCGACTTGGTAGCTTTTGCTCACCAAATAACAACTTAACCCGTGAACTACAAGTGGACATACAAAAACGAGAATTGTTGGGGGGAAAAATTAAGTAAATGTTCGAATTAGCGTCACGAACAGTATTTGACATTTTAGCTTAAGATATCAAAGAAAAGGGCGAGTTACTATTAAAAAAAATAAATAAGCACTTCTGTTAGGTGCTTGGCCGAGCTCCTGCTCCTATTTGTGGTGTGCGTCTTGATGTTGTTCCACAAATGGAGGGACCTAAAGTTTCGAGCCGGCTCCGAACGGCAGATATTTTTAATGAGGAGCTTTTTCATGGCAAAAATAGACTCGGAGGTTTGCCATTGCCTGCCGAGGGGCGACCGCTATTAGAAAAATGTTTTTATTAATTTTGCTTTCACCGAGATTCGAACCAACGATCTCTCTGTGAATTCCGAATGGTAATCGCGCACCAACCCATTCGGTTACGGCGGCGGCGAGTTACTATTACTAAGTTAAAATTTTGAATTACAAATCCTTACACGTGACTCACGATTAAATAATAAGCAAGCTGCTTGATATTTTCACAACATGCTTTGCTTTTCTTGGTCGACAATGGGTTAAAATTACAATATATTAAAATAACTTGAGGATGTTGGAGAAGCGAATGTTTTTCTTGAAAAGGTGCGCAATGGAATTAAGAAATAATTAAAATTCCATTCATGTTGTTGTATTGACGAGTAAAAAAATGATCGCCCTTTGCTTGAGGCTTTATGAGGTGTTGGCTGCAGTTTATAAAGACACCAAAAGAAAAATAAAATGAAAACGAATTTTCGTGCGGTTTCTTTACTTTTTAAAACTTATTACTTTCATGTTTATAAACTATTTCTGAACTGAGCAGGTAATTGCCTTAAATATTCTGTAATGTTACGCAATTTGACTGCATATTGGTTGTAGTATTCAATTTTATTAAGTGTTAATGACTTCAAGTACCAATAAAGTGCTTATCCGAATATAATCGAATTGGAATGAGTGGTCGTAGAATATGGCAGCTTTTTTTTTAATATGAGCATTTTTGATGCATCTAACAAATAATATAATAATAAAGCAATTTGAGCTTTTGCGTACTCCGCATTGAACTGCAGGCTCAAATGTAGGCAGTCATGAACTTAATTGAAATTTAAAAGACAACCCTCTTTCCTGTTTACTGCACATGCATCCTAATGATTTTACTGAAAAGTAAAGAACATTTTGTTCTTCTACTTTGCCAGCTCACCCACCGCTTTACCACACCGAGGCATTCCAAATAAAAGTTATGCAACATCTTCGTATCTACTATATTTTTCCATTGAAATGTAGAAGGTGGGGATAAAAAGGACTCACTTCGAGTGACATTGCTACAACGATAAAGAGAAAAAAACGTACAAAAAAGTAGAAGCAAAAGCAGAGAATAATGCTTCAGAAATTTAGTGCCGGATGCTATGGTTAGAGGCTATGAGAATATTCTCTACAGCTTTTTGAGGTCATAAAGCTTGAATGCCTCCATTGTTGCCACTGTGTTGGCGTTTTCTATTGGATTCCCAATGGAATGACCCACATATACCTAAGAATGAAACATAACATACACAATTCTCCCTTCTGCTCGATTTTTTGAAAGGTGGGTGGCGGTATAGCCTGTAGGCTGAACTAACAAGAACTGAGCACAAATCAACGGAAGGCATTTCGCTTTCCGCCATGTGCGCTCACCAACAAATTCCCTTTTGCTCAGCTAAGAAAATCTCAATCACAAAAAATCAGGCCGAAGGCAAGAGACAAGGGCGTAAGGATAACTCAGTCCCACCATATGTGCATTAACCGTTATTCTATTCATTAAAGGTGCAAATGTCTGCTGAAGAGTAATTAATAATAACACTTTTCACACAAATGTATGTTCGTTTAATAAATTTAATTTTTGATCCTTACATTTACTCTGTTAACACTTTATTTTGCTTTTATATGTATGTACACACGTACATATGTATACATAGCCTGCTTCTGGCCGCGCAATTCCCAAAGCCCATTGGAACAGCGGCAGCGGAGAGTTTTTTCTCGCATGCTCTGCTGCGGTAGGTAGTACATTTTCCAATCGAATTTATTGCCCTAAATAAGAAAGTGAGCGACGAACAAGGTTTTTGCTCTGTTTCGCTGAGAGGCAAAAGCTATAAACTTCAATGTCCTGCAGCAATAAAGCATTCTATTCGCCATGGTAGCTGGCATGGTTGCCAAAATGCGAAGAACAAGGATAAAATTAATTGAATCAGAATTTTTTAAGTGTAGAATTTTTTTTAACTCTGTCTTAAGTCACTATAAATTCCTTAAAAATGTAGTGTGTCTTTATCATTAAAATGGTGAGTAGCTTCTCAGTTTTTTACACTTTTTACGCAGTTTTAAGAAGATAATTCAGATAGATATATTATATATAAAAAAATTTCCCGGGTGCTCGTCTCAAGATATGGATAAACCAATTTTTAATATTGCACTCAGATTTGCTACATGCGACTACTTGCCTTATTTGGCATTTTCTCTCACATAAAATTTTTCATAATGCATTTCTTGAACTCGTAAATGTTCAGTTAATTCCGTGTTGGCAACCATGCATTAAAAAACAAACTGATGGTAGGCATTTTGGCAATTGAGAGCCTTATCTGGGGTATCTCAGCAGCGGAAGGCCAAAAGGGAAGCAAATGGAGCATGCGCAAATAGTTAAAGATTTTTTGCGTAGTGAATTAAAGTGATAAATAAAGTAGAATAAGTTATCATTGACTGGAGTAACACTTAATATTTTCTTTCAATGAGTAAAACTTAAATATTGTTATTCAAAACTGTGTGTGGGCTTGCAAAAGCTGGAAAATCCGCACTGAGGAGTATTCACTAGAATTCCATGTTCGAAATGCTGCGGTTACTTCCTTGTCTCCTCCTCTAACACAACTTGTGTATTGAGACAACAAATGTGCGCTATAATTTCAGTATATTTCTTTAAGAATTCTTTCATAGTGCTGCACAATGAACATCTTGCGACGGCAAACGTATCTTTCAACATTTAACACTTCTAAGTTTCTAAAAGTACAGCAGCACAGTAAGTTTACACATCACTATTTCACTACATACTGACAGCTTAATCCGTTTCATATGTATCTCTGTACCTGCTTATTGCACATATTTGTATATTGGTGTATTTGCATCTTTGTGTATGTAAAATATATGCTTTTTATCATTAAATTACGGGTATTTATTAAAAAGTTTACAATTAATTGCAATAAAGAGCTTGATGTTCGGCGCCGTCGCTTCTGTCACAGTTACGGCTGAACAAACGCAATGAATTATTGTCATTGCGTGCAGATTCGCCACGTTGACCTTCCTATTGCCAACGCTCAGTATACGTTTGCTCATAAGATATGATGAATGCGGCGAATATTACCTAAGAATGGTCGCCAGATGAGTTATATGCTGTGGTATGTGTGAGCGCGCGTTGACAACAAATATGGCGTCGTAAATAAATTCGCCGTAATGCACATGCACACACACGGCCTACGAAGAGGAACATAAACTCACCAAGCATCAATAGGCAATTCATCTTCGTTGGGCTCACTCATTGCTGGCTCAAACAGTGTTTATGCCTTTGAGTGACTTACGAGACTCATTCTCCGAAGTGAATGAGTAGGTATTTTTGTTTTTTCGCTACTTGAGTGCATATTCATTGGGGCAAATAAAGTAAACATTGTTGCAGTAACATGTTGCAAAGGAGTTCAAAAGCAACCTGAATAGTTAGACTTACATACATACATACAAAAATTTCGAGTGTGGTGAATGGTTCCAAGGTTTGTGTTGATTTATGAAAAACATAATATTAAAACTGGGAAAAACCAGTCATATTTTATATTCCCACTCCTTGGCAGGGATGCTTAGACCAGCGCTTTTTAAGTTTTATTTAAATATTAAATTAATAACTGCATATTGTATAATAGTACATTTATATACTACACATACCTGTAGACGCAGACATTTAGAAACAGTAAATCAGATAAGCTAATAAACGCTAAGGTAATAAACAGAGCTTTATAGGTAAGTAAAGTGTGCCAGTCACTTACAAATTGGTTTTGAAATTGTTCGATTTAAAATTTTTTTTCAGTTTATTGAAAGATTCGGCTAAAATAATTTTGAATACTTTTGTATTATATGCTATGGGCTTACACGTTGGGTTAAGACCGCAAAACATGCCTAATGTGTTAAAAACAGTTAAAATTAATCAGACAATGTTGACCGTTTAATGTCAAAGTGTCATCAGCAATACATATACATACATAATTAACTATCTCAAAATGATAAAAAAAGTAATTTTCTGATCGAAAGTATTCACTGGGCCTTAAATTAAGCCGAACTACTTTCTGATCGTTTGCGAAAATTGCTTGTTCACTTTTTTCTACCACTAAAAGGGAGTGTGGTTCTTCATATATGTTCATATGTATATAGCTGAAATGTATGTGAGTGTTTACGATATTCCTATTTCTAAATGCACTGTTCTAGTTGAATATAACTTTATATTTGTCAGGTGGATAGAAATCTGGTGACAAATGTTTCTCGCTGAAGCGGTGTAAACACACATGTATGTATGTATATATGAACGCGTATATGTGTATGTGTATATATGTAACTACATATGCATATCTGTATACATTAGTATTCGTTACCACTCAAAATATACTATGAATCTAAATACTGTAGCAAAATCCAATAAAATTTTAAATTTATTTGCCATTTGTTAGAGTGAAACCTGCATGCTTCAAGAGGCTCATTTGTTGACTGCATAAAATCACTCATCCAACAATTAGAAGCATCTTAGCTAGCGCCAGAGCGAGATAGCATTTCGATTGTGAACCAAACAACACAGTATCAACCGTTGAGAATGAATGAAGAGGTTGGGTTATTCGTCTTCCATCCACCGCCATTAGTCATTTATATTGCTCTCTGCCTAACCTAAGTAGACCGCCCGTCGCTCTCACGCGCAAGTTCGCTCGCAACCATGTACTCCATTCCACTCTCACCGTTTACCTTGCGTGTGCATTATTGTTGTTGGTACAACAGCTGTTAGCAAACTGATAGGAAGAGCGCAAACTCAGTACTCAAAAACATTGCTTATGCTGTGTGATTGTCGCTATTCTAGTTGAAAGTGATGATAACTATGGTGGTGGTGGTAGTGTGAAGCAGTTTCTACTCTCCAAATGTGCTGTTTTATATTGCTTGGCGCTCATTTATTTCAAACACTTTGTTGGCGAGATTTTAATGGCCGCTCTGAAGTGTTTATCGTTGGCACACAATATTCGCGTACAAGTGGAATTGTCGAATGTCTGATGGCGCGCGCAATGGCTCAGTTTACGTTTACTCTTTTTGTTGTTGCTACTGCTTTCCTTAAGTCGGTTTCTTAGTAAAGTGAGGGAACCATTTTTGTTGTTATTGCTGCCGTTGCTGTAAACTTGCATACATAACTACACTATGTGTTTGAAATAATTGTTCGACGCTACCATGAAAGAGGAGTTTTCTCAGATTCTTCAACTTTGTAAGTCTCGGGCCTTCTTATCGTTCGGACTAACTTTATATTCTGACATGCCCTTACTTAAAAATACATGCGTATATACATACGTCATGCATATACAATTTGTAACTTATGTACTTTTCTTTACCTTCATTACAACTCCGCGCATTCTATCTTTTATTATTATAAACATCAATTAGTTTAATAGTCGTTATTAATATTTTGCATAATTTGTAGATATTAGGTTGTGATTTACATTTAATAATATTATACAATTACCCTAAGCCATATTTATTTTTTTATTATTATTTTTTTTTTGTTATTTAAAAATTGGAAAAGTAAAGAATTACAATCACAATGAATTAAAAAGCATTAGCGGCTAGGCCATCAGCTTAAGTCACATTTAAAAAACATTTCGTCTATTGAATATTTTAATTTTTCTCAGTTTGAGCGTTAAATCTGCTGTCTGTTTGCTGTAATATTTCAGTTGAATAGCTCGATTTATACTCGTATGTTTTTGTTGAATGTAAATATTATTTGGACAACTTTTCACTTAGTTTTACCTATTCTATTCCACACTTTCCATAATTCCCTTCCGTGATTCATGCATTTATATATGAATATATTTAAAAATCAGTGTATGTTTATGTGTACATATATGCATAGGTATATTTTTAAAAAAGTTGTCTATGCTTTTATTTTTATTGTCACTTCTCCCTTTGGAATTTATTTCGTTTCTCGAAAATGTCTCCTGTATTGTTGTTGATGTTGATTTCGTGGTACTTCTTTTTCATTTTTTATTTCATTTCATTTCATTTCTGCCTTTATACTAATGTGTGTGTGTGTGTGTGTGGACTTGTTTTCATTAAGCTTTGCTAGACATGTGCTTGTTCGCTGCCCTGACATGATTTATGGATTTATTAGCTAAAATTTGTTCGTTTTTTTTTATTCAGTTTATTTTTACTTTATTATATTTCTTTGTCTCTAATGAAGTCGATTTGTTTAGAGATGTGTTTATTATCTGAGAGTTTGGATGGAATGTGAAGTTAGTGTGGGGATATTTTATAACACGAAGGGATTGAGATATTTAAATATGTACACAAAATGGTTAATTAAGCAAATTAAGAACGCATCTAGAGTTGTATTCGTTTGATTTATATACTCCCAGGTAGCGAAAAAACTAGTTTAAAATCATAATCATAAGATTTTTTCCAGCTAACGGTACCTAGTACAGGTGTGTAACATTGAAAGATTGCTAGGGCATACTAACCTATGTATGTATGTAAGTATATTAAAAACTTGTCATACATAGTATGTCTTTTAAAATTTAGAGGGCTCAAAATTGACTTTAGAATCCTGACCTAGTGGATACAAAAAGAGGAAGAATATTATTCTGCTCTGTACGGGTTTATATGAAAAAATTCAAAGATCGTCGTTCGGAAAATGCAAAAATTTATACAAATCATCGAAAAAGCATATAAAACCTATGAATTTAATAATTGTTTTAAGTATATATAGTTATAAGAGGAATTAAGGTCATTAGAAAATATTTTCTGTACCTCGTACCTTTAATATTCAGAATTAAAACAAAGGTTGCTAGTATAAACCTATAAAGTTGACTTTAATTGTTGACTTAATTTTCCAATTACGCTTACTGGTAATTGCAGTAAGACCATGCAAGCTGCATTTCCAAAATCGATAGAGGAGAAGTTGCAACGAACTTTCCGAAACTTCAAAATAAGAGAAAAATCGCTTTCATTCACATTTCTGATTGCCCCCTAACGCTAATCATTTCCAAAACCGCTGTTTGAATTTCGGAGTCTCATAGCGGACCCTGATTTTGAACAATTTCGTTTCATGGAGTGGTAAAAAAACTCATTTTTCTAAAACTTCTAATCCCATCCATGCATAGTATTTTAAGCCACAAGTTACCTCACGTCTAGATTTCATCGATCTGGGCTTTGGTTTGGCTCGGCGTTCGCTTATCGACCCGTAGTTGCTTGAGAATGGAAGAACACCCCAATCACTCTCATATCGCTCATTTACTTTAATAGAGTCATAGCTCAAAAACCAAAATGTTGACCACAATGGCTTCAAAAATTTCCTATTTACTAAGTCCCCTAAGTAAAGACATATTTTCATCTAAAGTGATGTTTTTAAAATCGCCATGCATTTTTTACAAAGCATACAAGAAGACTTGAGGAATTTCTGCTTACTTATCTAAAATCTTTTTTTTAGATTATGATACTAAATGAGCGATATGTTTGTCTATGATTTGATCTATGGTTTTATTTATAGCCTCGATATATTTAAACAGATTTGTCTCAATATATATATATATATATATAATTGGCGCGTACATCCGTTTTGGGTGTTTGGCCGAGCTCCTCCTCCTATTTGTGGCGTGCGTCTTGATGTTGTTCCACAAATGGAGGGACCTACAGTTTCAAGCCGACTCCTAACGGCAGATATTTTTATGAGGAGCTTTTTCATGGCAGAAATACACTCGGAGGTTCGCCATTGCCTGCTGAGGGGCGACCGCTATTAGAAAAATGTTTTTTTTATTTTGGTGTTTCAGCGAGGTTCGAACCGACGTTCTCTCTGTGAATTCCGAATGGTAGTCACGCACCAACCCATTCGGCTACGGCGGCCGCCGTGGTGGTCGATTTGTTTCAATGCTCCCAATAAAATACACTCGAAGCCATGCACTTTCACACGGATTTTTATCTGCATTCAATTAACTATTCAATCAACTCTTCGACAGATCTTCAGAACGTTTGCGAAGATCAATAAACCCTCAAAACAATATTGAGCTCATTCTTTGTTCATCGTAATATTAGTCGAATTATAAGTTGCTGTTTATTATGTAATCTAATCTATAATATACGATTTTTAATGCCACGGCTGAAATAAACTAAATGAAATTATGTGATGCACACTTTTGATTTCGAAAGTTTTGATGAATAAAAAAAAGGCAACAAATTTTCATTCAATTAAATTCAAACCTTTCTTTATGGAATCTATCTTAAGACTGCCTTATAAATACTGTTACACTATTATTTATTGTTTAAATTCTGTCCATGTTGCATATTAGCACGCGTATTCTTTTTTTCTGCTAGCAAAAGGCGATGCTGCTTTCCTCTTTGATATTATTTTTCCAATTCTGTTTAAAATCTAGCAAGACTACCAAATATTTTCAGTTAGGTGAGTCATACATTTTTACTAATATATATTGCCCTACCAATGCTTCTGTTTCTGATTAAGATTGGGTTAAGATATAACATTGCCAGTGAGTATGCAACTTCCGAATTCGACTTCTAGCTCTGGAAAAGACTTTTTAAGGAAAGCCAGCAAAGGGAATTACTTCAACTCCCAAAAATCACCCTAACGTTTAAACGACATCATGAAACGCCGTTTCTGCGAGTTTTTCTTTTTATATGCGCTTTTTGTAAATCAGAAATGCAATCATCCCAGAATGATTCACGGATATTTACGCACGTCTGGAACAATTTCACAGGTTTTGGACACAAAATACGTAAATCTTTAGCAGAGGCATATCCTCGTGATTTTCTGGATAAATACTACTTTCAGCCATATCCACACCATAGTAATGCGGTTAAGAGACACATAATTCTTGAAGATTAACAAAAGCCAGGCGTGCTAGTACACCAACAGTTTGCTACATTATTGAAAGAATCATGGTCAGGGTATTTCTAGTTAAGGTGAACATGTCTTTACCGCCCTCATATTTTACATTGTGTGGAGGTGGTTTTTGAAATGTGGTCGCGTTTGGCACATCTTCTGGGAAGCGAATTTACTTCGTTACCTGGGAAATAAGTATCGCTAAAAAGCTCGAGTGAGTCCTCTGCAGACTCTGTAGATATTAATTAAAGCTTTAAATGGGTATATCCAAAAATAATAATTGTATTTGTTCGAACTCTTTGTTTTGGCCTTTAAGCACTCCATTGCTTGTCTGTTTGTATACTGCAGCTGTCGAGTTCACAAGTGTCACGCCATTTACAAAAATTATAAATCTTCCGACAGGATGATTAATACTGCGCCACGTGGCACATAAAAAATTAATATATGTATACTTCCGCTACATTAGAAATAAACCCGCCGTTTTGTTTATGTAATTCTTGTCAAACTTATCAACTTTTTCTATTTCTTTCTTTTAAATTTCGAGGCCTCAATTATAGCTCCAACACAGTTAGTTCAATTGCGTTGTTGCATTCTATGAGCAATTCCCAACGAAAACTCATCTCCTACTATAGCTCATCCCCATCTACCAGGCAAACCGTTAGTATGTAAGCAACAAGTTTTCTTCAAATGTGGCCTTTCTGCTTTACTAAAAAATATAACCAAATTTAGCGGAAAATCTTCGTCCGTGCCACAAAAAAAGAGAATAACAATAATTAAAAAAAGCGAAACAAAAGTATTGCAAAAGGCAGAAAATTCATGCAGTGCCTTCCACGAAATGGTAAAAAATCAGCGCAACATGCGAACCTGCCACAGCGAGCGCCATTCGCTAGATTCCTTTCTCTTCCTTGCATTATTGCAACGCTGCTGGCGGTTGTCGGCTGTTTGCTGGTGACTGGTAGCTGGTAAATGGTAACTGGTGACTCCTTCTTTGTTTGCTGCCTGTGCCTTGTAGGTTCTCGTATTCCATTTTCTTCCTCGCAATTTTTCGTGTGTTAGTATGAGCAAATAAATAAAAGATCGAATCATGACAATTTTTTCGTGCAACACTGCCGTCGCTATTACCACAGCAATAGCGGATTTTTTTTTTCTGGCTAAAGCCGTAGCTATTGGAGTGGTAGTTCTTGCTGCTGCCGCCGCCGGAATGAGATATGAACGCGCCGGCACGATATTTCGTTGTTCGGTGTTCGTTTCAACAGGAAAATGTTGTAAATTCCCGCCGAGCACGAAGTACAAGTTCAGTTCTGGATTCATGCAGGCCGCGACTGCTTACTTCATCGCCACCATCAACTCAACGCGAGCCAGAGCACCAAATAGAAATGACCTAAACCAAGCGGTGAATTGCTTTCGAATTGATAGCAAATATGGTAGAGTATATGGAGGACGCGCCAACTGTTGCAGCTACTCCACTGCTGATTAGTGAAACGCTGATACACGGCAGAGGAGACGTGCGGTAGATTTTGGTACACGGCAAGGCGCACAAAACAGGAAACATTAGACATTGCAAAAACCGCGGCAGTAAAAAAATCTGTGGGACTTAATGGTTTCACATGGGTTTATCCTTGAACGCGGCATTTTGGCATTTCGACATTTTAATTGCTGCAAAAGCAACAATGAACACTGTGGTGAGTTTATTTTTCGCACAGTCGAAAAAATGGCTAACACATGTTGGCGCACATTTTTGTATTGTTTATTGCATTTTTTATGTGCGTTTTTTACATTGTTTTAAGGTCCTTCAGCAACATATGTTGAGAGCACTTCTCATTGGAATGTGTGACCGTTTTTTAAGCTAGCAGAGAAAATTGCCATTTTTATGGGCGTCAATTGACTGCTCTGCCAAAGTCAAGGCTACTAGCAATTTGAGTTAGTGGAAAAATGCATGGTTCCTTTATTTAATCGGACAAAATGCACACAAACATTGGGCCAACTGATAATGTCTTTTTTATTACGTTTAACGAAAATAATTTGACTTACTTAGTTAAGGGTGCTCAAATATGTCTAAATGTGTATGAGTGATTGGAGTTTCGTGTAAAACATTTTTGTCAGATTATTATCGTGGATCGAATTAAATACTCTCTCTGAGTTAATGTTCAAAACTAGTTGTGCAAATTACGGTTAGAGGCAGTTATTTTCATGAAATGAAATGTAAATTATAGCCGCTGTGAAGACATTGAAATATAGTTTCAACTAACGGTATATTGAGGCAGCAAATATTTTGATTCTCATTTGAATAGATGTACTCGACTGTTTTTTGAAGTTTTCAGTGTATTTAACCAAGTGCTTATAATATCCGGTCAAATAGGAAAGCAAAAACGACAGATCGAGGACAAAGGCAAATCAATTTCTTCTGCTCTGAAGGGCTTCCAAATTGACAAGTTTTCTAAACAGGTTGATAGAAATCGAAATGTTAATAATCAATACATTATATTTTATAAAACATGGCACGTACTAGGACGATGACTACAAAGATTGCATCCAATTCTGCACTTTTTATATAATTTTTAAAGTAATTCGCTACGTGTACAGGTAGCAAACCTACAGTTCGGAGAGATATCTTGAATTCGCTTTATCTAAAATATAAAAAAAAAAAAACATTTTAAGACACCGGTGAGTGGAAAACATTTACAAAAACTACAAAACGCTATTACAAAAACTGTTTCTTCATTTTGCTTGCATTTTGCAATCCATTCGGTTACGGTGACCGGTGCATGTAAATAGAACAATTTTGAGTACAATTTAGAGGTACTTGAATTGACATCATAGTCGCGATATTATGGCGTATACAATTGAAAATTGTAGACTCAAGAGGTATGAAAAATTAGGAAAATACTATTTGAACCAACTCAATGGATCATTCTTCTATACACACTGTTAGATGGCATCGTCTTAGATGCAAAAATTTGAAACCAAAAATGGTTTAAAGGGGAGCCTGGTTTATGAGGTCTAAAAATTGCATCTCTTTGCGATTTTTTTTTTAAGGAAAAAATTAATTTAGCACTGCAAAGTTTTTTCTATTTTTTAATGAACATTTAAAAAGTATAAAAAAATTTTGTACTGGTTAAAATAAGTTGAAAAAAATGTTTAACATAGAAATTAGTAGAGCGCTGCAACGCTGGAGTTTCCAACTTGCGTACAAGGTTCAGCTCGAAATTATTATCTAAAGCAAAAAATTCAAATGGATTTCTAATTATCATGATTTTTTATTCTAGATGAACTAAGAAAACTGAGAGAAATTCCAAAGTTTCAACTTTTTGGAGGTTTTAAAGAAAAAAATGGCTTTCTATAAAAAAAATTAACTTCAACTTGGTATAAAAATCTTGAAATTTTTTTTTTATCTATTTTGTTAGTTCAAATAGAAGATAATTTAATACTGAAGGGAACAAGCTATGATTCATCTCAAAAGGTTCATTCGTTTATTATTCCAATTCAAGGAAATCATAAAAATGAAAAGTCGAGAAAAGAAGATAAAGTTTGTACTATAGCTGTCCGGTCACAGCGTAACTACCTAACGCTCGCCTACCTTTGGCTTTGTACCTACGGAAATATTGAGAATTAGGCTCTGTAACTTTGTGTGAATATTCTGAAATATATTAGGAATCGCTTAAAACGAAAAAAAAAATTGATTTTTTTCACCTTATAAACCAGGCTCCCCCCTTAATTCAAAGAATAAAGCGGCTTGGTCTGAAATTCCATTAAACAGTTTGGCTGGTTTTACAAGTTCAACCACTAACGCATTTATGAATTAATTTATCAATAAGTTAGTACCACAATTTTTCGACCTCGAAAACAATAAATGGTAATAAAAATAAAAAAAACAAAAACCAAATTAATTTACTTTTTTTGTTTCCCCTAAGTGCTTCCATTCAAGTAAACTAAGCAATGAAGGAGGAAAATGTTGCTGCTACAATAGACCGTTAGATGAAACAGTATTTCAATGTTTATGTGCTTTTTGGGTGAATTATATCCTAGTCACGAGTTATTAGAAGAAAAAGTATTGTTATGTCAAATACAGTGGCATTAATTTGCTTGTAATGTCAAGTGAACCTGAGCTTTCGAGATATCTAATTCTTCGTTCGAAAAACTGTTTGTTGAAAACTCAGCTTAGCTGGGTTATAAATATAGCGCAGTTTTGTGTATAATCCAGTAAACTTTTTCCGTTAGCGAGAGTTTATATTTTAATTTGGATTAATCTATGCATGTATTTGAATTATGTTTTCACTCATAGCTATCCGTTAGCACTGGAAATTTACTACATAGATAAATAAAGGGATGTAAAGTGTTAAACAGTTAAATTAAAAACAACATATAAAGGGTGATTTTTTAAGAGCTATAGGAACGTTTTTTAAAAAAATACACGTAAAATTCAAAAAAATGCATGCAATTTTTATTTAAATCGATAGTACAGTCCATATAATTTAATGTTTGAAGATTATTTCATACAAATGTTGACCGCGACTGCGCTTCAAATGGTCCATTCGCTTAGTCCAGTTTTGACATACGCTTTCCAATGTTTCGGCCGGTATCTCACATATAAATGCTTTAATGTTGTCTTCCAATGCGTTAATTAAGGCAGGCTTATCTGAATAGACATGAGCTTTAACATAGCCCCACAAAAAATAATCTAAAGGCGTTATATCGCACGATCTGGGTGACCAATTGACAGGTTCCGAACGTGAAATAAAATGTTCACGGAACTCGCCTCTCAAAAAGTCCATTGTTACGCGTGGGTGTGGCATGTGGCACCGTCTTACCGTCTTGCTGAAACCACATGTCATGCAAGTCAAGCTCTTGCATTTTGGGCAAAAAAAGTTGGATATCATTTCACGGTAGCCATTCACAGTTACGTTACGATTCGCAGAATCTTTGAAGAAGTACGGTCCAATGATACCTCATCTACAGCCCATAAACCGCACCAAACTGTGACCTTTTCTGGATACGTTGGTAGCTCTTGCAATTCTTCTGGCTGATCTTCACTCCAAAATCGACAATTCTGCTTATTTACGTACCCATTGATCCAAAAATGAGCTTCGTCGCTGAACACAATTTTTCGATAAAAAAGTGGATCTTCGGACAACTTTCCAAGAGCCCATTCACCAAAAATTCTTCGTTGCGGTAGGTCGTTCGGCTTCAATTGTTAGCTTCAAAATACAAGGCTTCACACCTAAATCCTTTCGCAAAATTTTCCACGTTGTTGAGTAACAGAGGTCCGATTGCTGCGAACGGCAACACTGGCCGATACAGCTGCGATATTTTCTTCAGTTCGCACTCTACGTAAGCGTTTTGTTGGTTTCATGTTTAATAATGTAAATTTGGTTCTAAATTTAGTCACAATAGCTCGAATAGCCGCTTCAGTGGGTCGATTAAACTGACCATAAAATGGAAGAAGCGCGCGATAAACTTTCTTAACAGAACACGCATTTTTATAATAAAATTCAATGATTTGCAAGCGTTGTTCGTTTGTAAGACGATGCATGGTTAAATTATAGACCAAACTGAAGATGTTTGAACCAACTGTTTAAAAAGATAATAGCTAAAAAATCACCCGTTATAATATACGCACACATAATATAAATAGCAACTTTTGCTAATTTTGTGTATAGTCGTTGAAATTGGTCTTAAATCTTACTCTAGGCGGAGTTAGGTAATAAAGATTAATATTACTAAATTAATTTAAGCTAACAATTTATCGAATGAAATTAGATTATAATTGCAGCAATTGCAAGCCCGAAAAGGTTGGCATTATTATTCCTGTAGTCGCAATCTACATATGTTCGTTCGATGAGCGATTACTCTACTTGACTTTCTTTGTTCAAGCATTACTCTAATCATTGCAAGTATCATAATTATATATAATTGACGCTTACACCCTTTACTTGGTGTTTGGTCGAGCCCATCCTCCTATTCTGATGTTTTTCCTATAAATGGAGTGACCTACAGTTTTCAGTTTTCTACTCCAAACGGCAAGTGGGTTTTTTATGTGGAGCTGCCGAGGGGCGACGGCTATTAGAAAAAACGTTTTCTATCATTTGGTGTTTCACGCACGGAGGTTCAAACCTGCGCACTTCCGGATGGTAGTCATGCACTAATACTTATATAAATATATAAATATAAATATATAAAAATACGGTCACAAGTAATAGGTATATTGTGTGTTAGAAAAAAAAACCGGCGTCTACAGCGTAACAGAAAAGTTGACTAGGTTTTGCGCAACACTGTATAAATATGTATAGAAATATCTTGCGTGAGGGGAGCATGAACAACCTTACTTCTTTATATCACCATCAGGGCTGTACTTTTATTTTTCTTTTGTGCTTCTTCACCATATAAGCTTTGGAAAAAAAATTATTTACTTCTTTTTTATCTCACCGCCGACTTTATACTCCTTTTTATCAAACCACAAGATCATACTTCAATACAAATCCTTCATCAAGCAAATGCAAATATGCTACCTACCTAAAATTAAGCCGAAAATAAGTTGTCTGAATTTTAAGCTGAATATCTGGTGACTTCTCACTACAATTCGTGCATCTTATAAATAACTGACAGTACTCTTACAGAAGTAAGCAAAACAAAGAGCCTACAAATATACATACATATGCGTGAAATGTACGCAAATACAAATGTGGGGACGATAATTATGCTCGACACGCAGCAGCAAAGCGTAGCAATAAATTTCGGATACGTACAAATGTGAAGTGAGACCGCTCACAGTATAGGTAGTTATAATTTCTGAAACCGTATACAAAAAAATACCAGTTTTCCACCGAAAATATTGCGGAAAAATAGTAAGATTTGCGTGAGCAGCACCTAATTGAAGGTACCTCCAACAGCCTCTTTAGTTTGATTTCGTTGATATAATTTTAAAAAGTTTCTATGCTGAACTTTTAAGCTCAAACTCTTCTATTATCTGGGACTATTTTTTGGCAAAAATATTTTTAAAAATAGATTTTATTTATAAAAAAATTGATTTTATTTATAAAAATTTTATTTAATTTATTTTAAAATTTATAAAAAATCGATTTTTGGAGGTATTTTCAGGTGGTGCGCAATTAAAGCTAAATACTTTTCAGAAATTATGGGGAGAAATTATTAAGGTACAATAAATTTGACAACTTCCATGAAGGAAACCATTTTTGTTTTTTTAGTTAGGCACCCTAATATGTATGTATACGAGTACGTGTGATTTCACTTCAAATTCAAATTCGGCAAATTCAAATTCCTGCCCATCAAAGTTGTATTTAATGCAAATTAACGTTCAATCTAGAAAATAATGGACCATTTATTTATTCAACGCGAGCTGACGTAAATGTACATACGTGGCACGTGATAACTCAAATATTAGCATAGCAACGGCTAACGGCCGGTCGTTCGTGGTTAGCCGATATTTTTTTCTTTCGAAATTCAAATATATGTTTATATGTGTGTAAGTTATTGCGAGGCGGATTACAGTAAAGTAAATTAACACGATTCTCGTCCAAGTTTGGTGCGAGTTTTTTCTCGTCATTAGAAGTTTTCTTTGATTTTCCTTTTTAGTTTTTAGCTAAAAGTGAATTGGAGTTGAATTTGAAAATTTAGTTTTGTCACGACCGATGCAGAGTTGCTGATACGAATTTCAGCAAACCGACAATGTCAACTCACAAAGCAGACCCCCTTTAAGCAGAAAAAAGCTTACTTTCACAAATATTTGCACAGAGTCGCCATTAAGTGATACAAAATGTTGCATATATTAAAAGTAAAAAGTCCAAAATGGTGAATTGGTTTGCGCAAACGAACGAGCATGATAGTGCAAAAAGAGCTCGTAAAAGCATATATGTATGCATGTAATTGACTAGCATATGGTAAAGGAGTATGAGAACGTGCAACGCGCTGAAAACATCGAACCCAACGCTATGTGCTTTGCCAGGCTTTGTCAGGCTTTCCACTGAGTTTAGACGCTAGCAAAATGAGGAATCATTTCGCAAATGGCAAATCATAGCAATCATCACGAATCCTTGTGCACCAACCAGCAAACGGTTAGGTGACAGTGCACCCATATATGTACGTATATACCCCTCACTGCTCGCGCTCTTACACCTACAAGTTTTCGATGCAATCGTTGGCCGCCGCTTCTTGGTGACTTGGAGAAAAATGACTAAGTCCACGCGAATAAAGGTATAATAAAGGGTGCCCAATATATTCGTACCCCTGTAGTGGTGTATTGCGCGGCCAGGAGACAACAAATGGCAACCAACCCGAACTAAGTAGCTAGAAAAAACTACACAGCAAGATGGCTATGAAAAAAGTATGTAAACTAAAGCGGCTGCAAACAATCAGCAAAAGAAACAGAAATGAAATGGAAAAAGGAAATCATTGCATTTAAAATTCAAAGTTGCTACTACCGGAATCTCCATCACTATTGTGGCTGCCTCTATTGCAAGAACACCCACCCGCCAAACCTTAGCAGCCTGGCAATGCCCAGCGCAGGAGGAGTGAGAGGGCAGCGGTACGGGCACTAAACGCCATCAAAGAAGTTTGGCGTTTGTGGTAAGTTGTATTCTCGCTAGTGATGTCGCCACCGAAAGAGTAAAAAAATTAAAAATTCGCATACAAATGTTAGCATTGCATAACGACTACAATGACAACAACGACGGCAACGGCTTAAACAAAAAAACAACATGATATGGCCTAAAGTGCCTAACGTAGCCAATATGCGGCACAAGTAGCGCTGTGGACGACAATGGTGAGGGTTTCGCTAAAAAGGCCTAACTAACTAACTAAATGAAGGTACACACATATGTTCATGTACGTATCTATGTATGCATGTATATATGTTTGCATCGAAGCGAGTTTTTGCCAATCTCATTGTCTATCTGACTCCCTTTGTGGTGGTCCCTATGGCAGTGGTGGCAAGTCGATTCTTCAGCGTTTGCTGTTCGCGCTCTTTCGGCCTGCCATTGTTTGCATAATCAGTCGGCAATAAAGCCTGCAAAACTAACGGTAAAATCCATCCATCCATACGCCGTGCAACAATGGGTCTGGTGACAGTATACTCGTATATACGTAAGTGTATAGAGTAATATATGTGGAAATGTATGCATACATGAACAGTTTCGATTGCACTAAACAAGAACTATGCGACTGCCGCATCAACAAATACAAAATGAAATGCTTGTTTTCGCTTGACGCTATCGTCGAAATGTCAATGCTTTGGCATTTTTTTCATTTGCCTCTCCGTTATGTACCTGCAACATTTCTATGATGAATTTAATCAGGGATCGCAATCATCTAACTGACTTGAATTCCTACAACTAAAAAATCACTTCAGCAGCTACCACTTTTCTGGCCCCTAGTTTTCGCAGGACTGAAGCGGCCAGTATTACCGTTGGTTTGGTTTGATTAGTTGGTTTTTTGGTGGGTACGGCTTTCGTTAATTAGCTTTAAAAAGTAGACAAAGAAATTGTTTGCCTTCATAGTCGATTTTGAATGCCTTTAGTGTTTACAAAATGTTTCTTATGCTGTGCTTAGACGCAAAACGGGAAGTTTTAAGTTACCTTACATTTTTGTTTTATGACTTTCCATAGGCTTATTCAAATATTGTAACTGTTAACATTTCTTTTAACTATTAACATTAGTATTAAATAAACGTCTTATGTGGTACAAGATAATCGGACAAAATTTAAGAATAAAATACAGGTATTATGAAAAGCGGTTTTTATTATTTAAATATGTATGCATTTGGGCGGGTAGATTTAAAAATCACTCATTGCACTGTGAAAATCGTATTCTAGGGATCAAAATAAGAAACTTTGCCGAAGGAACCATACCTCTAAAACGAATTCTGATGTCCCCCAATTTGGGTCGAACGAAAAATCCCACTTTGATCCATTTAGAGTGCTCCAATCGAGTCCAAATGTATGACCGACCCCACTAACTTTGGACCGCCGATCCACAAATGCCAGTGGCACACCCCCTGGAACTCCGCTGGGGGGTTCCCCATACAATAATTTCAAAATATCACCACTTTTGGCCTTTACATGAGAAAATAAACTAAAAAGTTCGACCCAAATTGGGGGACATCAGAATTCGTTTTAGAGGTATGGCTCCCTCGGCAAAGTTTCTTATTTTGATCCCTAGAATATGATTTTCACAGAGCAATGGGCGATTTTTTTGCCTCCCCACAAATCGACCCTCCCTAATATACCTATATATAAGTTTTTGGTCACGATTGCTAGCAACAAGCTGATGCAATGCATATAGGTTTTACAAATATAATTTTTGATATTATAAAAATCGTATCGCTGAATAAAGCCAATATGCCTGTAACGCTCAGGATTTTAAAAGCAATTTTGGAGCATATTTAATGTCATATTTTAAGCGCTTAAAAATAATTCTTAAGAGCATAATTTGGGATGCCTCGTTAATAAGTATAAGCAACAACCCACTAAAAAACTTTAAGATGAATTTGCACACACTTTTACTTTTTAGATGTAGGTGTACAAACCCACTCATTATTTTATTTTCATCTTCTCTATAGCTGAGTTTACTGGTAGAAAGTATGAGGTATGTGCCTCTGCTTTTAGTTTTTTCATATATACATACATACCTATATATAACATATGTATACATATGCATGAACATACATAGTACGAGTATCCTATAGCTCATTCAACTCTGTGGTGCTTCTCCTTTGATGTGCCTAACATCGGTGAACTTATTACTTCGCTCACGTTTGAAAAAGTCTGAGCAAAAACAAATACAAAAAATAGAAAATAAGATATTTGCGCAAACTTTTATAAATTATCCTTGAGAGAATCCTTATTTATGGCTCGTGTGCAATTTTCATTTTATCGCAGCACCAGCAACAAAGTTAAACCCTGAGAGCCGCCACGCTGCACCTCTCTTGCGCACAACAGCAAGTTAGCTAGGCTGCTTGACATCACACGTCCCATTTAAGCTTGAAAGCTGCTTGTGGAGCACTAACTAAAACTCTGGTTGGGCTGGAATCGGAGTCGGAGTATGTGCTCTTCCTATTCCTATTATAGTATGTAGCTAGCCGAGCGTCGTGGCGCTGTGTTTAGGTGCTGCAATTCCTCCAGCGGCATCTTTTGCGTCCTTCTTCATATTTTATGCTTAACGTTCGAGTGTCGCTGTGTGTTCCCATTTCCTTTCCCGCTTTCTTTAACGCTCGCACTCGCCAGTAGGCAGATGCTCACATGACTGAATATTGTGCACTCAAATGCAAAATTTTATTTCACTCCCATTCTTCGTCAGTTATCGTACTTCTACTTCTACTGTGACTTCAGCTCTTTTGGCGTCGGCTTTTGTTGTGAACGGAGCAGGAGTAACATCAACAATTTCTTCGTATGAGAACCAAGCTAAATGGTGTATTTGTCTTTTTCTCCAGCCGGAAGTGGTGAAGTGCGAAGGTGGCGGGTGGAGTTTAAGATACTTAAGTCAAAATTTCATTCTTGTAGTGGTCCTCCGTCTCTGGTTGCCAAGTAGTCGTATCGAAACACTATTCCTTAAACATTGTGCTCATTTCGTCTTTGTTTCCGTTGGATCCTTTTTATGCTCCACCTCAGAGGCTATTGTTGTTTTTGCTCTTGTCATTGGCGTTGTCGAAAGTGTTTTGCGTGTAAAAGTTTTATTGGCAAAATCTGTTTATGGCTTTTGAATTTTAATTAGTTTGCACTACACGGATGAGAAGAAGTTGCGGATGCGGCGTATGCGGTAGTGGCAATCGTGGCATTCAGCTTCTATGCCATGCAATGCATATGACTTTTATTTGTGCAACAAACGGCATTGGCAACTGCTGTTATTTGTCTACTGACTGTCGAGGCGCCCAACCGCAATGAGCTCTAAGGCCCACAGACAATTGAAGGGCGCAGAAAGAAGGAAAACAGTGGCAAAATAACAACAGCTTGCAACGTGCTTTGCGTCTTTATTTTTACTATTACGAAACGTTCTATAGTTTACTGTACATCTTCTCATCATACTCCTATTTGTGCACATTTGTAATTACAATACTTGAAGTTTGGCTGCAAATCCTTTAATTTTTCAAGCTTTCACTACGCTCTCCAACTCCTATCTCGATTGCCCCTTTATTCTACTCGTATTTGGATACGCTTTCAAGTCAAGAGAAAAGCACTACCACCAGTGCAACCAATTCAGCTGCTATGGTATGGAAACAGTTTGAATTTACTCGGCGTTGCCCGCCAATCTATGCTGTGTTTGTTGTTGGCTTGTTGGAATTTGATTTGCTTGCGCCCAATGTAGATTTAAAAAATTCATGGGCCAAATAAAACTAAAAAAGTGGAAGCTAAAGCTCCGAAGACGACGCAACAAAATTTAATTAGTGGCATAAAATGTTGCCATCGTTTGTTGGATTTCCTTTGCGTCGCCAAGTGGACGCCATTTGCCGGTAATTCCGCGGCGACCTGGGAATTTATGTCAATTTAATTGAATTTATGCCAATTTATGTCAAATCATAAAAAAATTGTAATTACGCGACAATCACACTCACACGGATATATTCACGAAATGCCAATTGCTATGGCTGGCCATAAATGCCGTTGCCACAAATGCCAAAAGTGGTAAAACTGCAGTGCGAATGGTAGTAGTCGCCTGTATCTTAACGAGTGCTGTCGCTGTCTCGACTGATGTTGCTACTTGCAACTGAACTTTTTGCACTCATTTCGATCTTGTGCGTTGCGTTTTTTCTTGCTGTTGTAGTTTTAAGAAATTAAATGTAATTTATTTGCCATCGATTTGCTGAAAATAAATCAGGCAATCACAAAAATGCTGTCAACATTCAACGATATGCGCGTGGTGCCAGCAACGCGCCAACAAAAGCAGCCTCGGCAGTGGCAAAAGCTGACAAAAACGATAGTAGTGTTGATGGCCAACAACGGCAAAATATTTATATATGTATGAGCACATAAAAGGGGGTAGCTTCGGTAAGAAAAGCTAAGTGCATTCTTTTTGTCGCATTTCAGCAAACAAATAAATGCGGTGAACGAGACAGGGGCTGGCGAAACTTTAAAGTAGCCGTTAACGATTTATGGGTATGTAACCTGTTTCTTTAATTGCCCATTTACAACGAGCGCTAGCACAAAAAACACACACTTAAAGCAACAATAACAATGAGCTGAAAAGTCAACTGCGTCAAAGGTGATGGCGAGAAATGCAGCTGAATTGTACTCGTATAAGAAAAAATTGAGTGGAAATTGCGACAACGGCAAAACGTGCAATGGCAAAAAATGTGAACAATCCAACGTATGAATGCTCCACAACAATAATAACTGCTGCGATGTGAACATGGAATGAAATGATTGAAGAGAATGTGGCATTGTGGCTATGTTAGTGTTGGCATAACAAATGGCGCTAATAGTGTTGCACGGCAAATCATATATGTGGTGATGCACTTGAGTTAAGTTTAGTTAACTAGGAGAATAGGTGCTGACTCGTTTTGTTGCTTTAACAAACAAAATTTTCTTAAAACTTTAAAAGGAAGAATTTTCTGTTAAGGTTTTGAGTTGACCTGATTTGTATATTTCGTAAATTATACGCTTCAATGACTAAGTCTACTTGGTTACGATTCGTCTGTCAGCGTTAAAAAAATATTTCATTCACATGGTCGTTTAATTTTATGGCACCATCATTCAAACAATTGTACTTGCATATGTATGTATATATCAAATCGATCAAATCAATTGGCAGACATGTTTCCTTTTTAAGCGACAGCATTTGGACACAGCGCGCAAGACTTAACTTTTATAGGTTTAAATCCACACATTTATAGACATTTATATACCTAGGCATGTATGCATACTTACTGTAGATGAATACAGTTATGTGTAGACGATTTATTTATTTAGCATCTAAATAAATATTTAAAAGCAAATATCCATTGGCTCATATTTTGAATGATGAATAAGCATTTTCGGTATAAAAAAGTTAGTATTCTAGAATTTTGAACGAATTAAAAAAAATCTTTCAAGTTTTATAAAAAAACTGCGTCAAAATATTTATTATTTCAGGAATATCGCCTTACGAAATATGTGGAAAAATTCAAAATTGTAATATACTCTTACAGGAATTTCTAAATTTCTGAATATATATATAGTAACAGCATACAATCTTTTAGTTGAAATTGGTGGAATAAGAATTTTCAACTTTAAATTTTCTAATTATGTAATAAATATGTGACCTGGTCTATGAAAAGGTACCTTACGTGCCAAAAAATCATT
Source organism: Anastrepha ludens (assembly GCF_028408465.1). NCBI lineage: Eukaryota > Metazoa > Arthropoda > Insecta > Diptera > Tephritidae > Anastrepha > Anastrepha ludens. The sequence continues at coordinate 78,270,331 of NC_071498.1, forward strand.
TTTCACTTTTTTGTTGATTCGAATAGTGTGTGAAAGGCTCTTTAAAATGGTGAAAACCAGAAAGTCATAATTTATTTAAAAGTTTGTTAAAAGTAAAAAAAAAGAAAAGTACAAATACGAAAAAGACTGATTTTTTTGCCATGATGCAAATTAGAATAACGAAGACAATAATTTGTGCAAATTAAAAACTGAACCATTCCTGGACAGTCTGAGGGGTAATGAATACGATACTGAAGTATGTTTTCAAAAAATTTGTTACAAAAAATGTATTCATAACTTTATAAATGGTGGTTTTTAAGGATTTGTCAAAATTTTTGTCACGAATTGTGGCATTGTTTCTACATCAAAAGTTAATTAAAATATTTAAAAACTGTTATTCGGGGGCTTGCGAGGTCGCTGAATATGAATATGAAGTGAGATTATTTAAAATCAAAATGGCGGATCCAATATGTCGGATATATTTTTTAAAATATAAGGGATCCTCTTCAGTTTCAATAAACGGGGGTTTTTGGCGTTGCTGATTACGAATCCGATATCAGATTTCAGAAATTCAATATGACCGATCCAATATGGCGGACATTTTATTTAAAAACTAAAATAATGAAAATAATGTTTTATATTATATCGACTTCTAAGATAAAAAAAACATTATTATATATTAAAATATTATTCACAAAAATTTACGTTTTTCAAGTTTTTATATTTTTTTTCGTCGCCGTCTTTCTCAGAATTTTTTTACGTATTGGTTGAATGAATGAGTCAAATATAGTTCACGGCACTAAACTCCTGGTCAACACTCATTTTTCACTATTTTGTGAACAAAAGACTAACAGAAATGATTACATAAACGTAGTAACAGAAAAGCCACGAAGTAGAATAAGGCGACGTAACGCAGCTGCCAACTGTAAAATTGTCAATTTGACATCATATTCGTAGTCAGTGGCTTTAAAAACCTTTACAAACATGTGTCACTTATTTATAGTTATTGTTGCTATTTGGAAAACTTAAATTATTTTTTCTATGTTTGGAGCGCCACCTTGGATGTCGGTACAAAAGCTAACTTATTTTTTAAAACGATTTCTGCGATTCGCATTAACTTTTTCTTATTTATTTATACATAAAAAAAATGTTTTTCACTGCTTCTGTGATTTTATTGATACTGTGATCTATGCTGAAGAAAATAAGCCAAGCCTGATTGAAAAATATTAATATTTGAAAAAGTTACAAGGGTTTTTAGAAGTTTAAACTTTAACTGCTGTTTTCTCGAAAACTTGTTTTCGCACGTAAGGTACCTTTTCGTAGACCAGGTCACATATATATATTTTTAGGGTTGTTATTACTATTTATAGATTTGCATCATATATCCTTTAGGTCTGAAAGCTAAATACTCTCATAATAATAATAATAATAACAATTTTAAAAGATACAGGTATTATTGATGGCAGATGTCGAAAATGCCAAATAAATACAGAAAACGTAGACCACATTATATCTGGATGTCGTCTTTTGGTGGGAAGCGAATACACCGAAAGGCATAACAATATGGCGAAAATACTAAACCAAGAAACAGCGAGTAATCTACGCTTAAGTACAAATACTTCAGCCTATTATGCGTACAACACCGAGAATATATTGGAAAATGAGGAATACACGATATACTGGGACATCGCCATAAGAACAGACAAAAAAATCACCCACAATAGACCGGATATAACGCTAATAAACACACGAACGAAAACCACCATTTTCATTGAAATAAGCACACCCAGTATACGAATATACACAGAAAATACACCGAAAATCTAGAGAAATACAGTGATTTAATAATAGAATTGAATAGAATTTGGAAACAAAATACAGTAGACTCCTTACCTTTTATTATGTCAGCAACTGAGATAGATATCAAAAGTATTGTGGCGGGCATAATAATAATATATTTTGCAAATTTTATTGACTTCTTTAAAATTTTGCATGACAAACAGCAGCTCCAAATTATGATCGACTAGCTGATGGACTTATGGACTTATTCATTGCATGAAAAAAACTGACATATTTTGAATTAAGAATTTCAAAAAATTGTAGGCTTTTTACATTGTTATTTAAAAAAATTGCAAACTAAGACCGGTTAAGTTTTTTAATTTTATCCAAATATTTTCCAACTTTCGAAATTTATTACCAAATTCAATTTAAATTTACCACTCCCCCTAATTATCACCAGGCCAGTATTCTATCTTTTCAAAGTTCATTATATTTTAATAAAAGTATAACTCATAAAAAAGCATATAAGGCCATGTTTCCAACTTCATAAAAAATTAGAAAAATTCAACAAACTTTTCAACATAATTTTACGGGTTTTATTTAGAATTTCTAGAAACGTTTTTTGGTATGCAGTTTTATAGCTTGTCTGATTTTGTTATTTTTTTATAATGTGTATGTTTGATGCAGCTAGAAAATCCCCTTGATTTTTTTAAATTTATTTTACTGAAATTTATTTTACAGCCGAAAGCCTCTGCTGCTAGCGCTGCATTTGCTTAGTTTACTTTTAATTTTATTATCATGTAAGCTTTTCAAAATAAAACAATAAAATAAATAAATATTTTACTGACAATGTTACGCACAGATTAAACATTTATGAATTTTTAAATTTTTTTGAAAAATGTTCAATTTGGATTTACAAAGCTTTTGTTTGGCAATGAGGTAAAATTTTGTAAAAAATAAGGAGCATAAGAAAAGCTTTTCAAAATTCTACGAAATTGCACTAAATTTTATTGCTTTGAGTATATTCCGTAATAAAATTAATATTTTCTATAATGTAAAATAAATAAATAAATAGATAAATGCGGAACATTCGACTATCGTGGAATAATCAGCCTTAGCATCGCATATTTTAATCCATTAAATATTTTATTATATTAACTGGCCTGAAAAATTTGCTAATAGTTCGTTAAAGGTAATGAGGATAAGATAAAAAGCACAAAAGTCTTTGAAAAAATAACCAAAAACTTCTTTCAATGACTGCAATAATTATAAGAGAATTTATAAAACCAACACACCATGAGAACGATGGATGGAGAAGATCCGATAGCCTTTCAGATTTAAAATGAACTTATGGGGCCATTCGCATATGTTATTCTGTTTGAAAATTTATTTATTTATTTATTTATTAGAAATATAAATAACTATATTACATTACGAAAGGCACTAGTAACTAGGACTATCTGCCTAAAATAATACTAATAGATTTTTTACTTATTTATAAAAAAAATATTAGAATAAAAATTATTATGTGTAGGGAATTAATGAACAAAATTATAAAAGATAAACGAGTCCAATTTGATATATAAAATCATAAATATTCGACATATTTTCTAGAGAAATCTCTTTCAGTAAATCGGAAGGTTTCCTACCGTTAAAGATATTGTTTCTGCCAATGTTATACTTGGTGCAGTAGTCTATTATATGAATAATGGACAGTGGACAGTTACATGCTGAGCAAATCGGGGCAGGCATTCCTTTTAGAAGGTGTTGGTGAGTAATATTTGTGTGTCCTAGCCGGAGTCGGGTAAAGATTTTTGTCTGCTGCAGTGTCGCTCCTGTTGGAATAATTGCTTTTAGTCGTTCTGGATTTATGGATTTGTAGCTGTGTTGGTATGTAAATCAATTCTCCCTTACGGTTGAGTGATAGATACTATCGATTATCCTGAGAATGTCGGATTTAACGAAGGTTTCGCAACAGAATGTAGGGATATTGCTGACATTTTTCGCTGCTTTATCAGCGTTTTCGTTGCCAAGAATTCCGCTGTGTCCAGGGATCCACATAACTTTTATTTTTGCCTTTTGCTGGGACAATTTATTTCGAATATTGGCAATTAAAGGTTCTCTGCTGTTTGCGCTCGACAGAGCTGCGATGGCAGATTTATTGTCTGTACAGATTATATATTTTCCTTTAGTTGAGGAGGCGTAGTCAATGGCGAAGTTTATAGCAATCGCCTCGGTAGTAAATATCGAGTTGTGTGGGAATAGAAGACCAGTCCTAAGTATGCTTCCGTTATCAGATACCACAGCAAAGGCAGATGAGTCGGTTTCTTTGGAGCAGTCAGTGTAAATAAATTTCCAGCCTTTGGCATCCCAATAGTTCTTGATTTGAAAGAATAGCATTTGATAAACAAGTTTAGAGGTGTTTTGTTTTGAATACATCAGTAGGCTGGTGATGAAAATGGATGGAGGAAGTTCCCAGGGTGGGAATCTCGAAATTTGAAAATTATGAAATACTATTCATTCGATTTAGAAAATTGGAAAAGAATTTTACTTATATGCGTAAGATTTTACATATAAATTCAATTGGAAATATTACGTGTCTCATGCTACCAAATTTATTGTCTGATTAATCTGATTACACTGTGAAACAAATTCGGGTTAGCAAAAATTAGGTCCATTCTGAGAGTGGCGGGTGAAAATAGAGGCGAAATTAAAAGACTCGCATCGCGCCGTTTTTTTATGTTAGTTCGAATTTTTTTTTAATCGGCCTTCGAAGTTCGAAATCGGAGCCGATTTTCGGTATATTGTTTCATAAGTACCATAAAAATTTTCGAAATCAATTTTTTTAAAAATTGTAATTGTTGCACAGGTCTCTAGCAATAATTTGGCTTTTACAGATTGAAAAAATATCAATTAGTCGACGAGTTATATCCAAAGAACCATATAAACAATTTTGCTCCGATTTCGAACTTCGAAGGCCGATTAAAAAAAAATTCGAACTAACATAAAAAAACGGCGCGATACGGGTCTTCTAATTTCGCCTCTATTTTCACCCGCCACTCTCAGAATGGACCTAATTTTTGCTAACCTGAATTTGTTCCACAGTGTTATTATAGGTATTAGTTTGAGGTGATATATGGATTTTCTTGTTTGGCTTTTCTATAACATCTCATATACCGGGATTTAATAAAACAGTGGAATATAAGGAAAGAGTCAGGTAATGTATATCTACGATAGACAAATGTGTGCCTGAAACATCATCTTTTTAAACACACTGAAGTGACTTTACTTTTTTGGTGTCTACCGCAAAAAAGATTCTCAGAAATTGTTTCACTTCTGATTTCTCTGGTAAAATTATTAATACCGTGGGCTTTAACTTTTAGCGGCAGATACTTCTAGTCTCCATGGAGTACAGTTAAGTGATTTTGTGTTTTCACACAATTTTTTTTTTGCCAATCATGTAATATAATATATTGTGATTTGAAATATTAGGAAAATAACCCAAAATTCACGAAACAAAAGCGAAACAAATTTATTGTACAACCACACTTTAATCAAGTTTATCAAAAAATAATAAATACATAAAAAAACATGTAAAACAAAATAATCAAGTATGCAACACTGCTGCTGTTGACAATGGGTATTGCGACTTTTGTTGCCGATTGGCGCGCACAGCGTCAATAGCAAAATGATGGTCCGACGTAAAATGTTTTTGCCGTTGTCCGCATGAACACACTTTATTGGTATGTGTGTCCATTAAAGCCTCCCAAAGGTCCACTTCAATTAAAATGCACTTTGCATTTTGCTGCCAGCAGCCAGCAACCAGCAACCAGCAACCAAAACAACAACACTTAGTTTACGAGGTTAATCTCATAAACAATTTCTGTGGCGCTGCATCAAATTCACTGTTTTTCTTTTGTTTCCTTCTTGCTTTTGTTGTTGTTGTTGTTGTTGTTGGCGCTATTGTTTATTAAAAATCACTTCATTGAACGTTTTGTATGAAACAACAAAGCAAAACACAATAACAATAACAAAAAGCAAAAGAAGAAAAACAACAGTGACTTGGCCATTTTATTGGCATTCCCAACAGCAAAATGAGCGAGAAAAATTGTCAACTGGCGGAATGTCACAAAAAGATAAACAAATACTACGAAATGAAAGGTGAAAAAGTGGATAAACATTTTTCATCGAGAGTACATAATTTAATTTTTATTTGTTTATTTTGCACTTTTTATAAATAACGATTGGTGAAAAATGTCGGCGCTACGCAGTCATTAAATTGTTTTGTTTTGGTTCAGAAAAGTATACACACCCACACATCTTCATATGTATATGTATGTATGCAAAACACGAATGACCGCTGCGGTGTTGCATGTTGCGCTTTTAATCTCCTTATAATGGGTTGTGGGCTTCTGTTATCTGCTTGCAACTGTGTGGCGGTACGCCCACTTTATTGCTATATTACTTTGCTTTTTATTATATTTGTGCATAACGAAAGTGTAAATTTTTCTTGCGTCGCTTTTATCTTTTATTTATTTTAAATTTTTATGTGATTTTCCTCTTTTTATCGCCAACATACAATCTCTGGGAGTAATAACTTAGCGGTTCTGTGTAATGGAATGCCAATTTTCGATATAACAGCCCAAGCCCTACGCGCCTTTTGTTCTTCATGCTACCTAGAACACTTTGTGAAATGGCCCATGCTACGCAAGACTGGGAAGCGTACCTGCAAATGCTGATTTCCGCAATAAAAGACCCTTTCGACCTTACAACATATGCCTCTGCCTACATAAGCCTACGTACATATGTATGTTATGTATATGTTTGCGTGAGGATCCACCAATTGTCAGCCAGACTTAACTGCAGCTACATCAAAGTAGTGTCAGCTCAAACGCCACTCGCCTCGAATAGCAGCGGAGCTAAAATTTCCGCGGCATTTTAACAGAATATAAAAAGCGAAACCCCGAAACATGAGACTTTATTACACAGCAACATAAGTATGTATGTACATGAACATTGTTGGATGCTACAAAAATAGCTATAGTAAGTGATGTGAACCCCAAAATTGCATCGGTCACATTTCATTGATGACATTTGAAAATGGAGAAGGAAAACCATACGAAACCATAGCGCTCATGTTGTTCCTAGCTGCAGCGATTTTAGTGATTGTGGGAAATCCCCAACGTATTTGCCAACACACTTCCTTGCTTGCTTTATGCATTCCTTCCTTTTCTGCACATGTTCATCCTGTGCTCTATCCGCCGGAATTGAGGTCCACTTTCGACTCGTTCTGAGTACATCCTACTTTGTGCATGGCCACCCCAATTTCAATTGCCTACGGCTGGCTCAGTTTATCCAACGTTCCCAGCTTAGATATCCCACTCACCCAATGGCATCTCCAATTGTTGAGTTTATCCTACTTCCTTTTGTCGCCACCAACATCCTTCTGATGCAAGCACCTCTAAATTTTTTTTTTTTTTTGCCTTTTGCTACGTTCAGCTGGAAAATAAACTTCCGGGTATGGTCAGTCTGGTCAGTTTAGTCAGCCCAATCGCCTAATGGCCAAAGTGATGCTAACTCGTATATTTTGCTCCAAATAATTCGGTGTTTGCATGAGGTAGCAATAACATCTACAGGCATAGTAAAGAGCTGACCGATTCAGAATTGTTGTTCATGCTCGCAAAATGCAACAATGCAAACTACTCTGCTGTTATGTTATAATTGTAATTTTGTTGAAGTGACCTTGTGAGATAGGCAGCGATTAACGCTTTTGCGTTAAAGATGTAAGGGGTTGGAACAACTCGTTAGTTATCTCTGCTTTCATTTATCACACATAAACTTTATGTAAATTCGGCAGCGGAGGTCAATTGAGTTGTCACTTCACGACCAATGCCGTCTGCCGACTGATGCGGGCAGATAAACTTAATTTTGTGATCAGCAGAGCTAGAAATAGTCAAAAGAAATAGTCATAGTCAGATAAGTCAAAAGCAGATGTTTGACAAAAGTAGATGATAGTGCCAGTTTACCCATTCCATCATATTTAAGACAAGTAAGTAAGTTAGCAAACTTCAAAGATGAGCGGATTGTCATATAACTTTATCACTTTTCATATTGTTGACCGCTCTGGGCACCTCAGAAATTCAAATGGCTTGTCTGGTGTCAGCTTATGCAAAATAGCAACAATCATCAACTTATGTGGCAGTATGACATTTCCGTTTCCCATTTTCTCACCACCTACATATATTACAACTACATAATACAATTTCTACAACCCGTTGCTCAAACCAAACACACCGGCAATACTATTAACCTAACTTGAATTAGTTTTTGTAGGAGCTACATTGCAAATTATAAAAATATGTATTTATTTATTAGCAGAAAGATGTATTCATTTTATATATCATAGTAGGAGTGATAATAATTTCTGGTTGCTTGATGCTACCACCCAACGCCACCTTGAATTTATTCTTCGACAATTTGTTCACTTTGGATATACTACCAATTAAAATAAAGAAAGAGAAATATAAACTTATAACATTTGGTTTAGCCCGGAGGAATAAATTTGCTTACCATCTTCAGCGCAATAAAACAACACAAATGTAATAAGTGTCATAATGGGTTCCAGCGGGTCAAAAAAATTCGATCGTTTTGCTCTTCGTTCATTGAATTTCTCCAATCCAATTATCTCGTACAGAGCTAAGTGATTGTTTCTATATCCCTGTGCTTAAACTTTACATTCGTAAAAGCGATATTTTTTTAATGGAGTGTGCGTGAACTCCACATGCTTCCTATTCTTATTTCTGTAGCCTTGAATGATTTCATTATTCTTCCAAATTCTAGAACCATAGAGTTTTCTTTGCCTAATAATAATAATAATTTAGTAACTGTAGTATGTCCAATGACCGAAACTTCGACGTAAAAGAGCTTTTGTGTCCTACTACATGTTTTCAGAGTAGTTAATGTTAGACCTATTGTATGTTGTCTTGCCAGTCCTGGCACTACTATCATTGAATCTTTTACATCTTTACCAAATTATTGTTAATGTCGAATACTACAAATGTTTTAAGACCAGGGCGTTTTCCTGTAAGAACAAGCACGCCGATCTGGTAACTGACATCTAGAGCATACTTACATAAGTTATGGAGGGAGCACTTCTCGAACCTGCTAAACAGTGATAGCTGCGCATGTCATAGAGAATGTGAAGATCCCGATACCCCAATCGTTGACGACGGAATAGTCGTTCCGCTACCCGACCATGACGCGGTGAGAATAGCGATAACGCGGCTAAAGAACAACAAAGCCGCGAGCGCCGACAAACTGCCGCCTGAGCTATTCAAACATGGCGGCCAGGAGCTGGTAAGGTGCATGCATCAGCTTCTATGCAAAATATGGTCGGATGAAAGCATGCGTGCCGATTGGAATATATGCGTGCTCTGCCCAACCCATAAGAAGGGCGATCCTGAAATCTGTGTCAATTACCGCGGGATTAATCTTCTAAATATCGCTTATAAGGTTCTAGCGAGCGTATTGTGTGAAAGCTGAAACCCACCATCAACCAACTGATTGGACCTTATCAGTGTGGCTTTAGACCTGGAAAGTCTACAATCGACCAAATATTCACAATACACCAAATCTTGGAAAATACCCATGAAAGGAGAATCAACAGCAGCATTTTTTCGTCGGCTTCAAAGCTGCCGCGATGTCTGAATTTGGTATCCCCGAAAAAAATAATACGGCTACGCTAGGTGACGTTGCTCAGTACCAGCAGCGCCGGTAGAATTGGGAAGCACCTCTCCGAGCCGTTTGATACCAAACGAGATTTCAGTCAGGGTGACTCGCTGTCGTGTTACTTCTTTAACCTGATGTTGGAAAGGCTCAGGCACAGGCGGTTGCCCCTCGGCAGGTAGGGGCAAGTGTAATTCTGGCATCAAAAATCTCCTCATACAAAATATCTGCCTTTCGGAGTCCATTTCTGGCTTTTTACTAAATGAAAGTATCACATAAACAGTTTATTTTATTTTCTCATCTCCACACATTGCTATTCATCAAAGAATCTTCTAAGGGTTTGAGGAAGACTTTAAAATTGTGTTTATACAACCGTTTCTTTCTAGTGCTAACCAGCTCCAGTTGGGCGCACTAAATGAAGCGAAGTGCTTCTCCATCTGATCTTTCGAACGCAGAGGAGACCTTCCTCTTTCTATGTACCACCAGCTGGTACCGCATCGAATATTTTCAGAACCGGAGCGTTTGTATCGGATGAAATGACCCAGTCAGCGCAGTCGCTGTAGCTATATTCGCTGCTTTATGTCTATGGTGCCGCAAAGCTCATAAAGCTTATCGTTCCATTGCAGGCGATACTCGACGTCACCAACGTGCAAAGGTTCCAAAATCTTACGCAGAATCTTTCTCTCAAACACTCCAAGGAACGTCTCATCGTTCATGCTTCTGCGCCATATGTTAGGACGGGGATGATGAAAGCCTTGTATTGTGTTAGTTTTGTTCGTCGGTAGAGGACTTGTTGGCAAGAGAGGTGCTTCATTGGATTTCAAGGCGAAGCTTTTACAACCTCGAAATCATAACTGTCAACAGTGACGTGGTTGCCGATACGCGAGTGCGCCGACTGTTTGTTTGATGGCTTCGTTTTGTCCTCGTTCACCACCAGACTCATTCGCTTTGCTTCCTTATCCAGTTTGGAAAAGGCAGAACTAACAGCGCGGTTGTTACGGCCGATGATGTCAATAAAATTTACTTTATAAACTAAAAATAGTGACAATAAGACTATCTTCTTTTTTTATCACTCGCATTGAATAGAAAATTTGAAACAAGGCATTTTCCTTGTTTTTATAAAAAGTTTTCCAGTTTTTTGAGACCTGCATAATGGACTTAGAGGAACACAAAGTTCAAAGCAGTTCATGTTCACAAAATAGAAATGGTACTCGGCACCACTTTTTAGTTAGTTCTTTGCTCTTTTTTCGTGAGTATTTATTTACGAGTATTAAGCGCCTTCTAAGGACATCCTCTAATAATTCATTATAAATTTTAAATATTTCAAAGCAATAACTAATGTTTAATTACTTCTGTGTGTGTATCGGTTTACTTAAAGAGAATATTACACTTAAATACTGAATATAATGCAAGCATAAGTGGACCAGTCCTTCAGTTTTTATACCAAACCGAAGAGCTTCGGTGATGATTTCGAGCAGATGTTAAATATTCCCCATTTCAAGAATGTGTTGCAGCAAACTGATTTTTTTTGTTCAGACACCTCTTTATAATGTGTGTGCACATGGTAGATGTAGAACAGACGCTCCCCTTAGTCGCCACTTCGCCACACATCACGTTTGTTGCAAGCGATGTAAAATGGCATTTTATTTTGTCGTTGCCTTGGCTTATGAGCGCATTAAATGCCATTTTGTGTAAGTCGAGTATATCACGGTACAGAATTTCGTGACATCATTTAGCTGGCCGAGCGACGAGGAACACATGGTGGAATAGCTGGATTCCCTCCTTATTTAGCGCACTTATATGTATTTACATATAAACGGCAGAGTATGACAATGCAAGCGATCCATTTCATAAGTGACTTTATTAGTGTTTCTCAGCCTTTGGAATATATAAATTTTTACAAAAACTCCAACCCCGATGAACATTTATATTTCCGTATTAGTAAATGCGTAAGTACATATGCATGTGAACTCGTTGCATGTTGCTTCCTCATGTGACCTTTGCCATGTCTTAGTAGTCTAGTAGAAACAAAACTTAAAATCGAGCAAACGCTAACATAACTCTGTATTAATAAATGAGCCATGACAGAGGTTGTCTAACTCTCTTTTGCCACACCCTCTGGCATCCCAGTACTATTTAGAGGGCTTCGTGACATAATGAATGTAATTACAAGTAGCTACAAATAAAAAATTCACATGTCAAAGGGGCCTAACCAATAGTCCAAAATATTCTACACCAGCCACAATATTAGATTACTGCTTGATGCTCATTGCTGGTACTAACAATACATTGGGCGGAATAAAAGTATAAGCAAAATCATAACCACATGAACAATTTTATTTTAACTATGGCTCTGTTTTATAAATTGTATAGTATAAATTGTATTCGGCCGCCGTAGCCGAATGGGTTGGTGCGCGACTACCATTCGGAATTAACAGAGAGAACGTATGTTCGAATCTCGGCGAAAACACCAAAATTAAGTCAAACATTTTTCTAATAGCGGTCGCCCCTCGGCAAGCAATGGCAAACCTTCGAGTGTATTTCTGCCATGAAAAAGCTCCTCATAAAAATATTTGCCGTTCGAAGTCGGCTTCAAACTGTAGGCCCCTCCATTTGTGGAACAACATCAAGGGCACACCACAAATAGGAGGAGGAGCTCGGCCAAGCACCCAAAAAGGGTATACCCGCCAATTATATATATATACTACTGTGGGCAAAAAGTAAGGTGAATTTATTTGTCAAACTTCGCGGGATTAGAATTTCGCTCTAGTTATTTTTTCCATGAGTTGGCAGCACTGTTAATAACATCTGGGCCAACTTTCATGTGAATGTCATTATCAGTAATATATTTACGCTTGTGTTTACCAAACGACCACGAGTGCATTTTTCGATTTTTACAATGTCTGATTTGATTGAGCAGGGAAGTGCCATCAAATTTTGTTTGCGGAATGAAATTTCGGCTGCGGAAATGTTTAGCATGTTGCAGAAGGCATTTGGTGATTCGACCATGTCGCAGAAAAATGTTTATAAGTGGTACAAAGACTTCAAAGAGGGTCGAGAACGTGTTGAAGACTTGGAGCGCTCCGGGCGACCATCGACGTCAACAGATGACCAACACGTCAATAAAGTGAAGGAGTTAGTGCTCAAAAATCGTCGGTTGACTGTTAAAGACCTTCAGATCATATCAGTGATCGGAATATCAGAAGGATCTGTGAAAACCATTTTGAAAGACCACTTGGGCCTACGAAAAGTCAAATCTCGTTTGGTACCGAAAACTCTCAATTTCTTGGAAAAAAGTCGTCGCGTTGATGTGTGTGAAACAATGCTTTCAAACTATCAGGACAAGCTCAAATGCATCATTACGGGAGATGAGACTTGGATTTATGCTTACGACCCTGAAACAACCGACCAATCAAGCGAATATCGTACTAAAGGCGAAGCCAGACCGAAAAGAGCACGTCAAAGTCGTTCAAAAATAAAGGTCATGGTGACAGTTTTTTTCGATTTTCGTGGTGTGGTGCACTATGAATTCCTTCCACCTGGCCAAACTGTTAATAACTGTTAATATTATTTGAGCGTTATGCGTCGTTTACGTGAAGCAATATATATTTATGTATGAAACATAATATCCGCTATCCGGATGTGAATATTCTCCATGGCTTTTTGGATTAGTTGTTGCTGTATTTCATCTATAACGCGCATGATTTCTTTCTTTTGCTCTAGAATCATCTCGGGCTTATTAACTTAGACCATATTTTTCACGTAGTCTCAGAGAGAGAAGTCGAACTGTGAATTGAACTTATTGCTTCACGAGATAATGCGTCCGGGAGCTTCGTTAGCAGTAAGGCCATTATTTTAAGAACCATGTCGCAAGAGGCTTCGTATTGTTGAAACCACATATTTTCCAAGTCCATGTCACTTAATTCAGGTCATAAAGACTTTGTGATCATGTCATGATAACATTCATCGTAACAGCATAACGAGCATTATTTGTGAACAAGCACCGTCCGATGATTCCACGGGCCTAAAAATCTCCCCAAACAGTGACTCGTTGAGGGCGCATAGCTTATTCTTGAATCATATGTGTAGTTTCAGTGCCCACGAATAGGGCAGAGCGATTGCTAACTTATCCGTTTAGGTGAAAATGTGCAGAGCAATCATTTTCATGCGTATACAACGTTTGGATCACTTTTGCGCGTTGTTCAATAGCGTATCGGTCCATGGCTAAGTTTGCTAAAGCTTTTAAAAAATCTGCAAATCACAAATAATTCATTATCAAGAATCTGCATTACCTTCGAATCACCCTGTATATGTAAATATAGATATAAAAGCCGAAAAAAAGTGGTCCACCACATCAATAACCGCAACATATTACTTATATAAAATAAAATGCTACCGAAGAAGACAGAACGCGTTGCTGTAGCAGCGACGGCAATAGTAGCTGCTGACTTCCATCATGCGCACGTTGACAGTAAATTTGTGTACGCTAGGGATGCCAATATTAGCGTATAATGTTATTACGGGATTTCGGGATATGTTTAAGTTTATCCCGGGACTCATGTTGCAACTTAACTTCTTTAATATGACTACAAATTCAGTCAGTTCTCGAATGTAGTCATATGTAGTTTTTAAAGGGTCAATCTCAAATAAATTTCTTCTTCGTAATTGGCGCGATAACCGCTTACGCGATTTTGGCCAAGCTTAACAAAGCGCACGAGTCGTTTCTTTCTCGTGCTAACCGGCGCCAATTGGATACACCAAGTGAAGCCAAGTCCTTCTCCACCTGATCTTTCCAACGCAGAGGAGGACTTCCTCTTCCTGTGCTACCACCAGCTGGTACCGCATCGAATACTTTTAAACACTCAAATAAATTTATGCAAGAAATTAATATCACGTACACATTTTTGAAGGCTTATTCCATTAAAAGAAATTAATCATATGGTAGCATGATTCTCTCACCGGTCGCAACTTACTCATTTCCGTCATCTATAAATCCAAACCCAGCAGCTCTCTAAGTTTCTCAAGGCAGGGGTAATCATTTATACCTACATGTTTCCCATTTGCTAAGTTACGTCTAATCTAGAGTAATTACACTATTAATTGTAATACTACATCGAACTGATGTAAAGATCTATAGGAAAGAGTTTATGTAATCGAATTTTGCTATGAACACGCTTTCACTTCTTAAAATTCTATTCCTCAATTTGTCTGGGATCCCGGGATTAATACATTCTAATCCTAGGTTTTCCGGGACCTACAAATCCCCCTATACACACATATGCTTCCATAAACGATATCAGGAACGCGACATACGCCGAGTAAGAGAAACTCAGGCAGACGGACTCACAGTTGATTACTGAAATGAAATTGCAGCTAACATTTATTTGCATTTTAGACATATACATACACACATATACATATGTATTTGTGTACTTCTACATAAACTTCAAGCGCAAGGATACAAGTTTTCCGCTTATATTTTTTTCTAAGTTTTCCACTTCTCAAAAATGTGAATGCTTTTCACCACTTTTGTTGTAGTCTGCTCCACCAACACCAACAAATACATTTTTTTTCTATTTCCATCCTTCCGTTTTATATTTATTTTTGTCTAGTGTCTTCGAACTAAAACTCAAAACTTCGGGCGGCATTTTGTTGTTGCTGGAATTCTGTTTTATGTGGCACACACATAGTTTAAGTTGAAGTTGTAATAGCTGGTGACTAGTGGCAGTCTCTTCTGTGGCGCATTTGCATATGCAATGAAGTGTGTAGTACGAACTGTCAACGCGCCCTATAGAACTGTCAACTTGATATGGCGGTTCGTACTGAAAGCGGCCAAAAAACGAATGATTACCCAACAACTAGCGAACGCTGAATAAGCACATAAAGAGAAAAAGAAAGAACAATTGGGAGAAGGCAGGAGAAAAGCAATGGTGTTGTTCATGGGGTGAAGGAATTTTTTATGATATCAAACAGTTGATGGATTTATGCATATCACATATTTGCGCTTAAGGGAGTAATAAACTGGAGCGTATGGGGATTTTGGGAGTGCTAGCAGGAATGAGCGGGAGAATAGTACCGACAAGAACGCTAGTTGAAGACTATGCGAATTAAAAATTCAATTCTATTTACATGCGGCTGCCACTGTCATTGTGTTGGCAGACATTTTGTCATTTTGAATGCAAAAATTTAATTTAATGCGGTGCGAAAAAATAAACGAGCGAAATGTTATAATGACAACATGGGCGAATGACTTGAACGTGAACAGGGGTAAAAAAGTGCAGTGGTTGAATGTACCTGTTAATATTTATAGAACTTCAAAATTCAAGATCGGAATTACACGCGCAAGACAGAAAGATTGGACGTATACAGAGGTCACTGACCATCGCACACTTGAGCAACAACATTTTGTTAAGGAAATTTATTTAGTCTTATATTTGGTCGGCCATGAAAAATTTGCTTTTTGAATCGGCTATAAAAAAAAACTAATCAATATTTTTTCAAACTTTTATTTTTATTTTGAAGATTGAACATTGTCATTTATGAATGACAAATAATATCGTTCAAATGACTGCCACGACTGGCTTTACAGTAGGCCATTCGATCATCCCAATTTTTAAGCACATTTTCGATTGTTTGGGCTCCAATTTCAGAATGGCAACTTCGATTTCGTGTTTTAAGGCATGGCTCCCCACAAAAAATAGTCCAACGGGCTTAAATCACAGCTCCGAGGCGGCCAATTGATATCGGAATTTCGGCTGATTATTCGGTTTTCAAAAACGGTAGCCAAAAGTTCGAGTGTAACTTTAGCAGTGTAACAAGTTGCACCGTCCTGTTGAAACCAAATGTCGTCCATGACATCCTCTTCAATTTTTGGAAACAAAAACTCGTTGAGCATATAACGGGTACCGCTCGCCATTTACTATAACCGCGGCTCCTCGCTCATTTTCGAAAAAAAATGGCCCGATGATGCCGCCAGACCAAAAACCGCACCAAACAAAGACTCGTTGTGGATGCATTTGCTTCTCTACAGTAACGTGTGGATTTTCTGAGCCCCAAATCCGACAGTTTTGCTCATTGATGTAGCCACCGATGTGAAAATGAGCTTCATCAGAGAGGATGATTTTTCGGTAAAAATGCTCATCTTCGGTGAAACGATTTTCTGCTCATTGAGCGAAACGAAAACGCATTGGATGGCCATTAGGCTTCAGTTCTTGCACCAATTGAACTCCCATTTCGTAAATGTCAAACCTTTAAGTAAATTATGAACACATTTGACATGTCATTTGTGTTACCATTCTCAAAAAAATAGGTGGTTCAAGAAGCAAACGGTATACGGCCCACCCTGTACATCTGCATCAAGGAAGTTACAAAGCTTAAAAATTTGATTGTAGATCAATGGAATGTAAACCGAGAGCTAAGAACTAATAGTCAGCTATGTAACGACTTCTTATAACTACATTTAAGGCTTGGATAAATGTTAAGCTGCAAGTGGTGCCGTAGTTTAACCATAACAAACCACAACGATTGTAACCAAACGATCGTAACCATAGCCATAGCCGTATGACTCTATTGAATTTTGGTTTTACCCCGTAACCATAAGCAGTTGTGAAATACATTTGTTTTGATATTTGTGATAAAAATTTAAATATGAGAAAGGAGGGACGAAAAATTAATTGACTTAGTAAATAATTATTCGTGTTTTTAAGACAAAATGCAAATGTTGTCATTAATTCTACTTCAATATGCGCTATTTATGGTTACGGCATGACTAATCGACAAATTCTGTAATGTTGCGTCTATAATTATAATTGCGGCTTTAATTTATGGATGCGCCACCACTAATTGCAGCTTTAAGAAGAGTAAGGATCTTACAGATGAGTAAAAAGTAAGGAAAAAATATATATTTCAATAAAAAGATAAAAAAAAAACAGACAGTTAAGGGGGTAGTATGGTTAATTCGGTGTAAAACAAGCATATTTTTCGAAATTTTTTTTGTCGACACAGTTGATTTATTCAAAATTTTAAAATTACTTCATTATAAAGTCATATTTAAAGAATATTGTGTGAAATTTTCATTGATTTTTATGAAGAAATGAGTTGGTGGCAGCGAATCTTCGCGGACGTCTCATAAAAAAGTTTTATTGCGGTGTCCCTCAGAACTCATTACTGGATCAACTAAAATCAAAAATCCAAATTGATTTCATCAGCTAATAAAGTTTCGCAGGTAACAACGTCGCATTTTTTTTTTTTTTTTTAATTTTTTAAAGCGCTTTGAAGTCAAAACACCGATTTTTCATAAAAAAAACTTGAAAACTTTGTTGTTTTAAAATATGACAAAATTTAAAAAAAAAAAAACTCGACGTCATTAAGTCGTGAATAAAGTAAAGAAACAAAAAAACCAAATTTGAAAAGAATCGGTGCAGTAGATATGAATCTACAGTGGACACCGACCGTAAAAAAGGCAAGTGTGAGAAAAACGCGTTTAAAGATTAGATAGCTATTTTCGGCAGCGTGAAATCCGGTTGGAGAGGTAGATACTTAATCCTTTGTGTCTTTGTCAATTTTACTCTAATGCACTTCAAACTTTCACACAATAATCTTAAGATGTTATAGAATAATTTACAAAAAAAAAAAAAAAAATGAAAAAAAAAAAAATACCATACTACCCCCTTAAATCGGAATTACATTCAATTTACAGACTTAGAATAATTGTGGATCATCTTCCTCTAGATACTACTATTCAAAGAAGTCCTGACAGTTACTGAAATGAAATTATAGAGCCATTATGCCTCTCTTGTTTTCCCCTTTACTGGTAAGGGATAACTACAGTTAGATGGAATAGAATTTCGTTATTGTTATTTTTATTGTATTATTGAATGAAGTGTAGGTCGTAAATCTACCTTACGTTCTCATTACCAAAAACCGCACCGATGTCATCGTTCAAGGCTTTATCTAGTGATGATTAAGTTGACGACCAGCTGAACCAATCACCCAAATTATCCTAAGAGTTTTTCCTTTTTCTGACATTACATTATTCGATATTATCTTATGACATCACTACAACTTCGATTAAAACTGTATAAGTATTACTACAAAAAACTTAAATAAGAAAATAGTTAATGATATTGAGTGCTCATTTAAAAAGAATAGAGGTAATGCAATTTCCTTCGCTAAAAACTTATGTATATGAATCTGTTGAAAAATTAAATGAAAACATTAAAGATTATTTTATATGTGGCGCAAAACTAAGCATGCAATTTTGTTTTTGAGTAACTTTTTTACCAAATAAAAAAAATGATCTTTATTCTGATCTTTTTACGCTCAGTTCTTTGTCCGCTTGTATACTGCAGCTGTTCTAGTCCCGATACGGTCTTCATTTTGCGCCATCTTGTATAAGCAGTTTAAATGAGCAAATTCAATGCATTAACTACTTTTACAGCAAAAATCTTGAATATTATTAAAGAAAAAATATTATAGGTCGTACCAGAATTTCGATATTTTCATGTTTGAAAAACAAGTCACAATTTTGCCGCTTTCAGAAATGTAGGTAATCTTCTAATGAGCTGGATCTCTTTAGGAAGTTTGTTAAAGAGTTTACGAGGTATTGTGCTGTAAAAGTTATGAAAAATATTTACTTCTTAAAATGTAGGGAGTGAATATTGGACTTTTTGTGCATCCGGAAGAATATAAATTTTTCTAAAAAAATCCTACACATCCTTCGGGCGAAACGCAAAATTTAGAGCAGACAAACCGTATTGGCATAGTACGAGTATATATCACCCTATCAACTTATTCCATACTAGAATTTAAAGTGAGTTACTCCGTGATACGTCATTTTCAGTACTTTGTTTTAGCACAGTTTCATTAGATGATAAAACCAATTTAAATTTGCTTAACCCTAGAAGGGTACGGTTAAATTGTAGGCGCTTATAGGTCCCGATGAGTAAATTTTACTGACTTCAGAATTTTTACGCTATTATCTGATTTATTTTGTGAAATAGTAGTTTTAAATGAAAAAAATTTAAAGCCAGCATATAATATAAGTGTAATTTTTTATTATAATATGTAAAATAAGCAAAAATAATACTTTATTATTGATTTTTGACGATTATGAATACATAAAAATTGTTTTTCAAGCACATTCAGGGCACTTTTTTTGTGCATGTTCACCGCAAATAGCTAATCCATAATTTCAATAAGTGGTGGTGTATCTACGTTTGGTATAACTACAAAAATTACAGTACTTTCTTAGCCCCTTTTGGTCTTCTCCGGCACTATGGGCCTCTTGGCTTGCGCCTACAATATTATTTTACTTTGAAATCCTTCCGTTAACTCCTTGTTGGGTTTAGAGGGAATATACATCCTAAATGGACATTTGCCTCTAAATCCAACTAGTTGCTCATCAATGGTTATATAGCTTCCATCCGTATAGTTCACTCTGCAATTGTTTAGAAGTCTGTCCCAGATAGAAGAAACTGGAGCTAGTTTGGTCATTTCTCTTCTAGCAGTTCTTGTTTCTTTGTCATCGAACCTTAGACAATTTAGGATAAATTTTAACCTTCTCTCAGGCTTGGTTGCCTTGTACCTTGCCCCACAGTAGGTAATGTCAAACATCATATGTGTTGCCAAGTGATTATCTTTGAGAGCAGCGGACAAGACTAACAAACCAAGAAATGCTTCAAGTTCGTCCATTTCCAAATTTGACAAAACCGCGTAAGATTTATCGTCCCTTTGAATGTTTATTTCTTTATTTGTATAAACCAAAATCTCTTCCAATATGCCTGCGGTAAAAAACAGTTTGAAGCAGCTGGCAGGACACAACGCATTTTTTGCACTTGCTGTTGGGCCACGGCGAATGTGAACAATATTTTTTGAGGGAGTTTTTTGACCTAGCGCAGCAACAGGTTCCTTACTCCAAATAAAATTTCCATCTTTTCCGATCAGATTGTTGGTACTAGGTGTAATAATTGTAATTACCTCTTCTGTTTCACGAATTTGTTGGGCAGCTGATCTTTCATTTCTTCTCCCCTCAATAAGTTTCTGTTTTTTACGTTTGCTGCTTCCAGGTGTTTCCTCCCTTTCTTCCTTTTCAGCTTCTTCTGCATTTATGATTCCGTGTATCAAATTTTCTTCGACATCATTTAATTCTTCCGGTTCTGGAATCCAAGAGTCCTCATCAAAGTTACAAAGCTCCAACTACGAATTGTCTTCTTCCTCAGATTCTAGTTCAAGTATTGCATCCAAAATATTTTGTTCTGATAGCCCGCGACCTGTCATTTGTATGCTCTGTAGTTTTCTTTACGGTAACATAATACAAAACGTAAACATAATTGTCATAATTCAGCACAAAATATATTTTTAGACACGTAGTAAGTTACTGATAAATAAATTTGACTCACACAATTTAGTACGTAAAGGGTACCGATGAGTAAATTTTACTCACTAACTTTTTTTAAATTGTCCACCAGCGCGATAAATCAAACAACACCATTCAATGCTTGCGGGAGCCGACTAATGACAGAGTGGGCTAAGCACTGCTAGTGGCTTGACTTTCAGTGTGGCCAACCTGCAGATTTACGAACAAATCTATTCCTTATGTGAGTAAATTTTACTCACAGTACCCTTCTAGGGTTAATACCAAGTGGCGCAGGGCGACAGATACAAGGTCACGCAATTGACGTTTTTGAATAAAACTATTTTTAGTGATGGAAATTTTTATTCTGACCTTTGGTGGCCATTTGCAAACATTTTGATAGGGTTTTAATTTTGCGCCTCCTTGTATATGCGATAACAAATTTAAACTTTGTTCAGCTAGAGCTTCTAAATACTTGAGGTTAGAACCAAAAGCGATCTTGAAGCATTACTTGTCAAAACCTGTTTTCTGGTCAAAACTGGATGAAAATTCTTACTGCATACATATATTTATTGCTACACAACTTGTGCCTCATATAGCTCGAAGTATGGAAAACAACTACATTGTTTGGCATCTGCTTCCTACGAAGGCTTAAATATATCAGTTTCGTGCTGCTGCTTACTAGAATCTAATGCCTCTTCCTTACCGTATTTTATCACAGTTCAATGTATACCTATTCCACCTGAAAAGAGGTTTTGTAAGAAGTGCTATCTTCTCCATAAAGAATTGTTTTCTTAATAGATTAAATTCAACATTTCGTTATCATATTAATTCATTCATTCTAAAACGTCAGTTGTCAGTTGATAACCCAATTATTTAAAACTACTGTCGTACACCGCAACATCAATTCATGTTCCTCCAAAATTCATATGTGCCACATGTGCTCAATTCTTCGCATACGACAGCAGTAAAAAGTCACCAATCAACCACCAATTGTGCTGGAAGAAGCGAAAGAAAAGCAGAAGAACATGTTGCAACCATTATATAGGCAATAAATCATAAGCGACAATATGGAGTAACAAACGAATTCATTTGCTAAAGCCACTTGTCAATGTAGAATGACAACTGTACATCCATTTTCCCATTTTCCCACTTTGCTATAATGAAGTACATCACTGCTGCACCATCGCTTGCAACATGGAAAATTAACTATAACTCAAGTGATTTATAATTTTAGACTACGAGCGCTGATTAGGTAACAGTAACCGAACACAGTCTAAGCTGATATCCGATATTATTCAACATGCATTTTTGGGCGCCACACAATTGCATGTACGAAATAACAGAAATCGGCATTAAGTACATGCATATATCACAGAGGGATTTGCTGTATGTACACCAGTTTTCTTACATATATAAATAGTACATGCAATACTTGTGCAAGCATATAAATGTGTGTACTCGTTCCATCTTTTTCTACTCATTGTTATGGCTTGCAAAGTGCTTTGCCAAGTGTCCACTTGAGTAAGCCAACAGCGAGGATTAAATGTGCTGCCAGTAAATCTGCTGGTGAGGCAACACTTAAGCTTTACTTAGGTTCGGCATGACGAACTCTTTACCTCATATGTGGAAGAAGGTCATATGTTACTATATTTAAGCGCTGCTTAATGCGGTTAAGGTATCTTAATTGCTACAAGTTGCCCAGTTGCATTTACCCTGTTCAAGTTGTGGCACAAAAACAGCAAGATTAGCATTAGCAAGCAAGTTTGTGTTTATATTTCAACCAAAAAAGGCTTTGAATTGAAGAAATTTGGCATACAACATCAGCGCATATTTTCGTCATCATATAGAAACGTCAGAAATTACATTCGTTTTGGATAACTTTGACTGTTGGATATCACTAAAAAATGAATTTCAGTGATGGAAAGCTTTTTTTTACCTTTGCTTATTGCAACTGTATGATTGACATAAAACGCCATTTGCAAAATTAAAAAAAAATTAGGGTGATTAATTTTATTTTAATGACACAATAATGAACGCCACTATGAAATCCACTCCACAAGACACTATCGGTTCCTCGAGCTACAACATATACGAGTATGCATACATCCAAGAAAAAGTCACAATGAAAAACCGCTTACGTAAAGGCTGGCAAATAACAATGGTGCCACTTGACAAAAGCAAGCTGAACGTAGCTACAAATGAAATCAAACAAATGCTATTTAACCATAAAAGTAAGAAACATAAGAGACGCATTGAAAATCTTGGACCCGGTATAACGACAAACTATTCACTATGGAAAGCTACAAACAAAATCGAAGCCAAAATTTTATACAAACGACCTATCAGAAAACTTGATGGTAGATGTACTAGAACAAAACTTGACCCGGCTGAAGTTCTTGCAAAGTTCTTTCATCTACAATTTCCCCGACCCACACAAACAAAGATCCATGCAAACCAAAAAATTGTATACTTTAGAAGGAATAAATCAATGCATATGTAAGAGAACCGATCCTAAGAAGTCGCCAGTATACGACCTAATAACTTGAAAAATTTTACACGAACTCTTAGAAAAGGGGCTGATCTATATAAAGAACTTGTTCAATCAAATCTTAAACTTGCAATATTTTCCAAAAATTATGGAAAATTGCTCAAATTATTGCAATACCAAAACCATTCAGATAACTTACGCAAGTAACTTTGTACAGACCTATAAGTCTACAGCCAGTATTATCAAAAATTTTCGAAAAGTTACAATACTTTTTGACAGAATCGAGCCCATCATACAAAAAGATTAAATAATACGTTGGAACCAATTGGGATTCAGGCAAAAGCATTCCACCATTCAGCAAGTTCACAGAGTTACAACCAAAATTCTTGAAGGCATCGATAAAAAACGAACGTGTGAAGCAGTATATCTCGACGTCGCCAAAGCTTTTGACACAGTATGGCATGCAGGCAGTGCCGGATTTACACAAAATGCCGCCCTGTGCACCATGCAAAATGCCGCCCTAATTTTTTAAATTTGTGTGTGCGTGTTTGTATTGTAGTACAGAAAATCGTCGACTACACAATAAACAGGTGTAACAAACAAATTTATTGTTGAGCAAAATTTGTATTGTTTAATTATAAATTAAGTGCTAAGAAAATGTAATAAATAGCATAAAATATAGTAGCACATCTTAAAAAATAGAATCCAATTGAACCTATAGAACAGCATACTTACTTAAACATATTATCAATCTTTATTAGATGAGCAAAACTAGATAGATTTGAGATAACATTCATGCACATTCTTTGGCATTTTTTACTTCCACGATTCCACACTGTTAGTAAAAGATTACAGAAAGTTGAAATCAACATTACTGATGGAATTAATGACAATCGTGGGTTGATAAAAGTAGTAGCAGATACACGAATGCAATTTAAAGTTTCTGAAAAAGAAGCGTTGAACATATCAGAGAGTCAAGAATACCAGGCGACTGTTTCGAGAAGAAGAAGAAGAAAGTTACAAGCTGTCGAATCAAGAGATGGGGAAGTTCAGTCGACAGGAAGCGACAATTTTCTTTTCGAGTAAATACCTTCAATATCATACTAGGCAACGTTGATTCAGAAAGGTGATGTGTAAAACTTGATCTCATAAAAGCAATCATTATGTTGTTAAATGTTACTTAAAAATTTAACAGTCACATCGTTGTCATCTGCAAACGAAGAATTAAAGCAATCATTCAACAGCTGTACTCGCTGTACGCGAGTTGTGAAAATGCATACATATGTATTTTATTCTGGACATGGACATAATATTAATCCTTATGAGACGTACCTTTGTTCTCTAAGACTAAACAATCTTTTTCCGGACCAGCTTTCTCTTCTGTACCATGTTTTTTCGTGAAATAATTATGTAATTTTGGAGTCTTGTTCAAAACTTCCTTCTCCTTATTATTTTTCTCGAGAGCACGCTTTTTATATGCGTGCCCACTCAGCCTTTGGCGCCCGTCACTCATATTTTCCGTACATATAGAATTATTATCTCCGGAAGAATCAAAAACAATCCAGATTAAAACGTTAAATATATCAAGATGGTATGTTGACTTAATAGCGAATAAACAGCACAGCTGGTCACAGCTGACAATAGCTTGCTATAGAATGAGAGGGGGTTGCAAACTGCGTTTGAATTGAATTGAAACTTTAGCGCCGGGCCTAATTTAAAACTGAGCGTAACTATGTTTAAAAATGAATCAGTTTATTTTAGATAACATAAGTTAGCTGCGGTTCAATATTAAACCTCGTTCACATTTTACAACATCTCGTTCAGCGGAGATAATTTTATCATATGTTGTGATATGAACAGTTAGAAACTAATCCGAGATCAGCTTCTTATTTTCTCCATAAACGTTTTCCCTGAGGTGGGCCCTAATACCCGCCGCTCCTCGAGTATAACTTTTTTTTTTTTTGTTTTTTTAATTTTCTTCTCCAAATTTTGCCGCCCTTGTAAAATCTGCCGCCCTGTGCGCTGGCACCGTTGGCACTTAGTGTAAATCCGCCACTGCATGCAGGACCCCAACAAAACCCCTTATTTTATTTACCAACAGACTACTACAAACTAATGAAATTTGGAAATTGGAAGACAATTTTATGTAAAATTCGAAGATAAGTATTCTCATATTCTAACAAGGTAGAACATTCTAACTGGAACTTCCGATAAAAGAGGAAACCGAGAAGAGGAGACTTAAGTGCAAACGACCAACTGGCATGCAAATTTAAATGGTGTCACACTTTTATGAATAAGAATGATTCAATATATAATTAAACAACAAGTTAATTTTTTAAACCACTATTATTGAAACCCAAAAATAAAGAAAAATTGTAAATATTTTAAGTTTAAATAGAAACAATAATAAAGGGTTAAAAGAAACAAACAAAAAAAATATTGCTAAAACCGTTAACATACATACATGAAAATAATAATAATCGAAAGTCAAATGCACGCAGCCCGCAAAATTTGAAAATGCGCCTTATTTTTTGAACAAACCTCGTACATCAGCCCCAATAACAAAATACCACCTAAGGGCAATACTTCACATCCAAATATCCGATGAAGCAATGTGTATAGTTCAGAAGTAAGAATATCCACGTTAGAGTAGAACAGGAAAAGCCATAAAAAAGTATTGAGTTTTTGGAAACTGCATTCTTTAGTGGCAAAAGCAATTATAATATTTTTGGAAAGCCCCCGAGGATAGCGCTGCGTTGTTGTTGTTGTTGTTGTTGAGGTGGTTAAACATTTCTCAGCTGCAATGCTCCTAATTAGTGACCAGCACTGTTTTACTACCACTATCTCGTGTGATGAAAATTTTTTTTTTTTTTTTTGTTTTTTCCAAGTCAGATCCATTTAGTGAGGTCCAAGTATAGCAGAAAATCCTTTATCTCGATGTCTGAGATCTCCTTAATTTGCTGTAAGAAAGGCTTACCAAAGGATCGGAGTCGTGCCCTGGCTAGTCCCGGACATTTACATAAATAGTGGAACAGACTTTCCTTCGCCTCTTCCGCTTGACAGCTTCTACAGATAGGATTGAAGGGTAGATTGAGTCTAGCTGCATGATCCCCTACTTTCCAATGACCTGTAAGGGTTGCAGTGATGCGTGAAATGTTTGGCCGAGAACATCCTAGCAGGTCATTCGTCCTTTGGATTTTGTATGACGGCCATGTGATTTTTGTTGTAATACATGTAGGTATTTGCTTCCATCTTCTTTCGGCTAAAGCATGAGAGTGTGAAGCAATGGATGCTTTTAGTGTGTTCAGTGGGGTGGAGACTGCCACCGACTCTGCTATGTCTAGTGTCGAGCCCTTTCTTGCTAGCTCATCCGCTATCTCATTGCCCCGTATGTTCCTATGACCGGGAACCCATATCAGGGTAATTTCAAGCCAATGGCTGAGCAGTTTCAGCTCGTCTCTACACTGTAAGACCAGTTTGGATGAAATGTACAATAGTTGGAGTCTAAGGCCTTAATAGCTGCTTGACTGTCTGAGAAAATAGCTACTCTTGCACCAACTACCTTGTAGAGTTCTAGGGATATGCGTGCTTCTCTGATCGCTAAGAGTTCTGCCGGGAACACGGTGGCATAATCAGGAAGACGAATTGGTTGAGATAGGTAAAGTTTTAGTTTATTTAAATAATAATTTTTTTAGTCGTAGTCGTATGGGTTGGTGCCCGACTACCTCTCGGAAGTGCCCGGGTTCGATCTTCCGAGTATGAAACACCAAAAAATATATTACAAAAAGTTTTTTTTTTCAAAAACTGTAAGTCCACTGTTAAGCACGACGTGGCTTGTGTCATTTCCCAAGGAAAATTTACACTTCAGCGCAGAACAGAGTCAACAGCGAGTTTTCATTTTAACACGTTAACGATCCCAAATATACAGCTTACGATGTTAAAATGTGGCTACTTTTCAACACAAAATATTTGCAAACACTTTTCTTAAGTTCAGGCGTAAACCTCATAAGAGGTATTTGAGCTTTTCCCGAGCATACAGTGCGAGGACACAAAATTTCATTAAAAAGAGACCTTCAGGCTGTTTTATTCGAGTAGTGGGGCAGAATGCCAATCTTATTTTGATGAAAATCGGTGGAATCAATGCCTAGAGGCTTAGATGCTGTTTCGAAAATGTTGGCTATAGTTCGAAATATTTATCAAATAGCATTTACATATATTTTCACGACACTACTAATACAAACCAAAATACTTTTGTGAACAATGAATTCTGATTCCTTTACATATTTTAAGGTTCATATGAAACATGATAATTAATTTTAAGTTTTGTCGAACCTTTCTTGGAGTACTAACCTTAAATTTTTATAATATTATAAAAAATAAAAAAAAAATTAAAGACTACTTAATCGTCTTTATATGCAAAATGCTTACGCGCCACTGGCATACATGAAATCTGATTTCTCATTCCATTTTTTGTTTCATAAAAAACTTGAATTATCGCTTTTAGGAAAATAGCTTGAAACTACTCTTATATGAATATATAAATATGGATATGCAGCTAAAACAATTAAAATTTGCAATAAATAAATTTTAAGTCCTACATACAACTTGACAACCAGGCGACGACGCAGTGCAGCGACTAAGAAACCTTGCTATAAAAAAAGCATCTGCTCTCCACTCCAAGTAAACAAACCGAATTGCGACAAAGTACAGTTGAATTATTGCACATCCTCTTTGGACAGGCGAATTTATTTGTTGGCGTTAGAAGGAAGTGCGTCCTTTTTATTTTAAATAATACCCAAAAATGTGCAACCGCCACTCTCTACAGTCCGCCTGGCATGCAACTCTATGAGAAATTTTTGTGTGAATTCTCAGTTCTTCCACTTCCCCAACAATTCTTCCGTGCTCTATTTACATATACAGATGTGTTTTATATGTAGGTAGTAATATTTATAAGGAAATAGAGCACATATTTAAGAAAATTCTGCATGCTAGCGACGTTTCTCTACGACGAGTGCAAAGCCTGCAACAATGCAACGTTGCCCGGTAAACAAAAGTAATTTTTCTTCAAGAACTTAAAAACGCATAAATCGGAGTAAATACTGCCGCCTCCTCTGTTTGGTCCTCGCACCAGTGTCGGGTTTGTTGTTTAGAGCCACACTCATCCACCGCCAGCCACATAACCACCTTCCTTCGTCTGTTTCGCCATTGTTTTAAGCAGACATGAAAACTAACTCGAGTTGCCACAAGGCAAAGTATGAAGTTATAAATGTGAATAAGACTACCTACGTCCGTGTGTGTATTGGTGTGAGTCTCCATGCGGAATATGTGATATTTTAGTTCGAAGAGAAGAGTTGCGAAGCAAATTTCCTTGGCCGCCACCATTGGCGGTGGAATGTTGTTTGATGGTTTTTTCCATTTCTTCTGCTCCTACCATCATTTTTTGGGACTCCAAAAGACAGCAATCGGCACTTAAATATGCACAAGAAATGCCTTGATATTGTTATTGCTTTTATTGTTGTTGCTGTTACTTTCTTCCTGTTGTTCTTGAACATAATTCTAAAAGTTGAAATATCTTTGCCAACACTATATAAATATATCGTATTTTTACTAGATTTCCGCACTTGCCCACACATATCCTGCACCAGCATCCGAGCCATAATAGCTGCCACATACAACACTATACCGCCAAGCGTAACTTGAATAGCTACATTGAATTTTTGTTTGCCAACAAAATTGGAAATGCAATGGATAAGCAAAGAAAATATTTGCGTGACTATGAAATGGTAGCCTGAAAAATTATTGGCACGATTTTCCGCGTTACAAAACAACAACATTTTTCCAGACTATTGGCCCATAGTGGTCCTCGTTGCTCATTTACTCGACGCTGCATCGCCAACATACAGGCAGGCAACAATTGTTACAATAACAACAGTTGTCGTAGTTGTGGAAGTTTATATACACAGCGGCCTCGTCTCAGTGTATCATCATAGTGTGTTGCACAAACACATGTGCAATGTAGCAAGAGCTGCAGTTCGATGACATCTACAATGGCGATAATGCAAGCATTGGAGACAGCAGCAACAATGGCAACGCAGGCATAACAACAAACGCATTCATTGTGTAGGCAAAGGCAAACAATCTTCTGCATACTCGTACATGCCACATGTAGAAAGCCGCATGAGGGACATTGTCGAAGATTTAAAAGTAAAAATAGTTCCTTATTCATCTTCGATGGACAATCAATTCCTCATTGGTCAGCGGACAGCAAGCAACTTTGTAACACCGACTGACCATCGAAAATGCCCAATTTCCCTGCAGCTCACAAGAGCTGGTGGTGGCATGAATGGATCGCTCCAAAGGAGGATGCAGTGCAAACGCATCTCAACTGAAGTAACATGCCAACATAAGCTCAACATGCCACATGTGGTACAAGTACGAGTATAGCGTCCCATGTTGCAGCATACCCGCATTTGGGTGCACGTTTATCGCATCGATAGCGTCGCCATTCGCTTGTTTGCCGGCACTCGAGTGCCTCGTTTCTTTACATGTAAAATTTGTGTAGCGTTGTTGTAGTTTTTGATGCTTTAGAAATTTATTTACATGCAAGTTTCTATACCAAAAATGAACATTGCACCACCGATGATTTTCTGCATCGCTCTTTGCTTGTTTGCTTCTTTTTCGGCCATTTCTGGTTGCACATGCTGTTAGTTGCCAGTTTTTGTTCCGTGTTGCATGTACCCTGCTGCAACATGCTAAACGTGCACTTGGGATGCAAATCGCCCGATTGTTGGAGCTTGCCACTTTTTGCTGCACCATTCTCGACAGTTGTTGCGCTGCTCTTTGCTCCATGTTAAACATTTTTTTTTTTTGTTTTTCATTATTCCAAGAGTTTTTAGTCCAATTTTTTTACTTATTTTATTTTTGTGTCTGTGTTGCCTAGGCAAACATGATCCTTTCCTGTTAGATACAATCCGGCCGACATTTGTGTTTCCCTACTCACAGAAAAAAACATTACTACTCGGTTCGTTATTTAAAAGTTATCTGATTTCTTATTTTGGTAACGTTAGTTGGGTTGAAGACAAATAAAATATAGTAGTTCGAATAAAGAATTCTCAACTCGAAATTAGAATTCTTAATTCCAAATCTGAGTTTTCGAAAGTGCATGTGCACACAATTCTCATGAAAAGCGATTGGGTTAATGGTGTGTGGCCAATAATCGAAATCAAGAATAAACCTGTTTCTCCGCATTTGGCAGTCAGTATAATTTTTAATCGGCCGAAATATTGCAGTAAAAAATACACAACATTCGAATGCTGCCGTTCGTATTCTCCTGCGTGCCACTAATTCCTTGCGCTAGCCGTTTTTTGCCACATCAAATTCTTTTTCTTCGCTTCCGTAAACCAATCATCAAAGATCCTTTTTAGCGATACGCGTAGCAGTACAATAAGACGGTACGTGAACTGTGTAGAAGAAGGAGAACAAGACAAAGGTGAAGCGACTGCGCTAAGCTGTACGAGTAGTGTGCAACTTGAAACAATCGAAACACTTTTTGGCTTTGTTTCTCATTCGTTTACTCCAGTGAGTTTCTGCCGACTTGAGTTCGGTGCATTCGCAGCATCCAAGTGTGTGCTTTATTTTATTGCTCATTTACTTTATAGAGTGTTGGAGGAAGCATTCAAATGAAATTTATCTAGTTACATTTTAAATGTCGGCTAAGAGCACAGAAGCAAAGCTGATCGGCTTAAGTGATTTGGGAGTTGGATATCATATATGTATATACATACATAAGTATATTTAATATATACTTCACACGGAATAATAAATTTTTGTGGAACATTAATAACTTGAGCCGATGAGAGCAGTTTAATGTATGTATAGTACTTTGAATGATAATTTTTTGGAAGTTGTTACTCAATCAGATTAAATATCCTGTGTTGTTTTAGGAACACAGACGGCTTAAAATGACAAGTAATTTTTGAAAATATAGCGCCTTTTGAGGTTTTCTGGTACATCGATGCCTTAAATGGGTTATATCTCAGTTTATATGGCAGTGAGGGGATATCCAGTCAGGCTTTCAGACATATTTTTTCACTGATGATTTCCCGTTCAAAAATAAAAATGATCAGATTTTTTTTTTTTTTAATAAATTTTAATGTTAAAAGCGGTACACACACTTCCATAGACGAATTCTTCCATGGCATCCCAAAGATTCCTGTGATATTCAATAATTATGTGAAAGTGTATAGTATATGAAAATTCATCAAGATGTTTAATCCAAAACATAAATTTCGAAAACATAGCTGTAAGAAAGCAATACTTCTATAAATAAAGTGACGAAACCATGAAATAGAAATTTAGATTTTTTTAAATTATAATATAGCATACCAAGAAAAACTATAATGAACCTCTTCAGGGACGAATTTTTAAAAGTGAAACGTTAATTTTATTCTTAATTTTATTACGAGTTATTCAGCTTACATTTATACCAATTCAGTAAGCTAAGAAAAAAATAGAAAATAGTAATTTTTACAAAAAAAAAAAAAATGTCCACATATGTGGCCATTTAGCGCAGAGTTCATCTATGAATGGACAGATTTCATCGCCCTCTACTTTTTCGTGTTATATTCTAAAATAAGTGGAATCCTGTGAGAAAGTCCGTGCTCGATTTTAGAAATCTCCCACTCAACGAAGGCAAACAGGGTGAGTTTTATCCCTAGAAATTCCGCCAAAGGAGTTGGTTGCTCTGAAATCATCAGCTGACTACTGAAAACATTAATATAGGGGTTTCCAAACAGAGGAGTTATTTTGATATTCAAAGAAAAATGCTACATTTTAATATAAATGATCGGGTGTTTATTTCATTACAAAGAGGAAGGTATGCCGTTAAAAGTGTAAAATAACATCAGGCAAATGACTACCAGGACCACGCTGACAGCACAATATCCTTTTCATGAAATTTTCCATAACCGAATAACAAAGTGGCTGTCCTATGTCCTCGATAACTTCACGAATTCCATCTTTGAGATCATGAACGACTCTGGCCTGTTGGCGTAGACATTCTCTTTCACGTCGCCCCAAAGAAAAAAGCCACAAGGTGTTAAATCACAAGATCTCGGTAGCAAGTTGTGATCACCTCTTTGAGAGACAACCCGGTCCGGAAACTTTTCCCGTAAAAGATAATTGGTTTCGTTGGTGTGTGGCACGTAGCACCGTCTTGTTGAAAATAAACGTTGTCCAGATCAACATTAACCAATTCCGATCATAAAAAATCGTGAATAATCTCCATTCCAAAATAACACCTGTTATTGGAAAACCCTTTAATAATAAATGCTTTTGCATTACAAAGATATGTACGTATTCTAAGTGCTTTTGTTATTATTTTCCGAGTAGGCAAAAATCTTGCGATCTACAGGGTTAAGTGCTACATTGAATAATTGGTACACCGTGGAAGGGCAACATTTTTTTGTTGAAACGAAAACCCTATAAGTCACTTCATCTTTTCACAATGCCTGTAATATTTTTAATGCTAAATTTGTTTCGCAAATTGTTTATAAAAGTATTTATAACAAAAACCTCATACATCAAAGTTACAAAGTTTTTTTTCAGAATCTTTAGAAAACTTTTGAATAAGCAGTTTTATAAGCAAATCAGTTTTGAAATGAAAGTTTGAAGTCGCTCAAAAATACATTGATTTTTGGAAATTTTGTTGTTTTTTTCTTTGTTTGCATACGGTGTTGAAAATCTTCTTTCATATAGAGTGCATACGCGGAAGTATTTTATAAGGAAGAAAATTCTCACCATACCTAAATGTTCCCAAATAACCGTATAAATATGTCCTACAAAACAGAAAAATAATTTCTTCAAATAAGCTTTCTATCAGTTTTAATAAAACTCAAATAGTAAGTTCTGTGACTAACAAAAACA
Source organism: Anastrepha ludens (assembly GCF_028408465.1). Classification (NCBI taxonomy): domain Eukaryota; kingdom Metazoa; phylum Arthropoda; class Insecta; order Diptera; family Tephritidae; genus Anastrepha; species Anastrepha ludens. The sequence goes on from NC_071498.1 coordinate 78,303,582, forward strand.
TTTTGAACAAAAACTCCAATCCTAAGTATTCATCGAAATACATTGTATTAAATTTTCCTCATTTTCAAATTGACAGGTTTTGCATTTGAATAAGGATCGATAGGAAGATGATTACTGATACATTATTCTGTCTCACGACTCTCTTAAGTTTAAAATTTCCTTCGTCTAGCTATTTTAGTAAAAGGTACATTACAATAGCAAACAAACGCTGTTGGCGCCTCTCATTCTACGTTTAACTGTATCGTTTATTCGGTGGCATGCACCATATGCAAATATGTTGCGCAAAAATTTTTTCTATGCATTCCTCAAATAGGATAAACGCAACGAAATGGCAACAACAACAAGAAAGTAGCGGATGTTAAACGAAGTTTTGCCCAATACAAGAATTTTGCTGGTTTGTCGATTTCCTTTTACCTACGAACGGGCAAGTATATGCAAGTAGTGTGCACTGTTTGATTTGTGCCTTTGTAAGGAAAAACTTTTTGTTTTTCTTTTGCTGTTCCACCCATTCACAAATGATTTTCTTACATTTTATATTCACCCTTCCACTTAAGCTTTTTTTACATTCTCTTGCAAGTGCCTATGTTGCTGCTTGTAACTATTTACTTTTGCTTCACGTTCTTCTGCACTTCCTCTTTCAACTGCTTATAGTAACTTTGATTTTTTTTCATTGTTTCAACTGTTTTTTAAGTTTTTCTTTCAGCTACCCCATTACGTGTGAAATTAAAAGAGGTGTGGTAAGTGTGGCAGTGCCTCGCTATATTCATGGCAAACCGCATGTGGCAAGTAACACCCACATTCGCATTTTGCGGGTAAATCCCACAGCAAAACAATCGATGGCTCACAACACAACTTCATTTTATTTGCTTTAACTTATGTATGTATTTCTTTGCCCTTTTTGCGCCAATATTTCACTGGTTTGTTTCACCGTGCGCTTCATAGCTGAAGAGCGTATTGCCACTGCCACCATGCGCAACAGTTCGCCGTTACTTCAACTTTCAACACTACTCGTTTTTCCTAGCTGCAGCCACCACCAGTTTGCATATCGCTTTGCATTATCTCGACATTCATGGTCGGCTCGTATATCTAAAATGCAGATTTTTCCCGCTTTTTTTTAACCACTTTCATCCTCTTCAGGTTTTCATTCTAAAACCGCCACTCACTTTATCGGCGTAAATGTGTTGTATGCGAGTTTTCAGCTAACTGTACTTCAAAGTAATTTTATGCAATTATACCCCATGTGAAGTTACTCGTGGCGGAGTATTGCATGAGTTAAGCAAATACCTTACCATACCTTTAACCCGAAAAAGACGTTCGATATTCTAAAAGCCGCAATTTGAGCGATATATTATTGGGGTATGAACATTTCTGAATCGACGCTGCTTTCCTTCAGATTTTTGCTTATATTTTTCAATGAACAAATCGCCTTCTGTTTTAAAAAATATTTCTGTGCGGCACTCGGAAAGCATAACATAATTTTATCGAAGAACTTCAGTGAAATGGTAATAAAACCAGGAATAGATTTGATTAAAACGAAAATTTATTTATCTAATATCATAATAATTAAATATGAGTAAGGAAGTGTGAAATTCGGCCGGACCTGAATGCGTATGTCTCTGCACATTTTAGTAATATTTTGAAATAATTAAATTGAAACAGCAGTTATACTTCCATGGTCTACTCTCGATTATAAATTTAATAAGAATTCCCACACATACCTAAATGGCTAAATCAATCTGCGGTGTTTTAAGTGAGCTGGTCATGCTATAAGATTTTACCCAAACGAAAATGCAAAAAAGTTCTACAATAGTGAGCTGTATGTGCCTTATAAAGGGTTTTTCAATTGGCGCGGGTCGATTTTGGCGCCCTGTGACAGCCATTTTGTTTTGGTGACATCTCTCAAATCTTTTGTTTATTATTCAGCTGTTTATGCCAAATCATCATGGCAAATTACACGATTGAACAACACGTTCAAATGATAAAACTTTATTATCAAAATGAGTGTTCATTAACGCAAACGTTGCACTCATTGCTCCCATTTTTCGGCAGACGTGGTGGCCCTTCAAAGTCGACTCTTCAACGTTTGGTGGCCAAATTTGAGACGACCGGGTCAGTAAACAATCAGCCAACGCCCGTACGTTCAAGGAACGCAAGATCAGCCGAGAACATTGCCGCGGTCCGTGAAAGTGTACAGCAGAACCCGAGGCAGTCTATTCCTCGCCGTGCACAAGAACTTGGCCTTTCGCAGACTTCAACTTGGCGAATTTTGGGTCGGGACTTGGACTTACACCTGTACAAGATCCAACTGACCCAGGAGCTCAAAGTTGATAATCATAGACAATGCCGTTTGTTCGCTGAATCGGCCTCGAATCGTTTGGAAGAGAACCCCAGTTTTGGGCGAAAAATCATCTTCAGTGACGAGGCGCATTTTTGGATGAATGGCTGTGTTAACAAACAAAATTGCCGTATATGGGACGACACCAATCCACACGAGGTTCACCAGGTGATAATGCATCTTCAAAAAGTTACCGTTTGGTGTGAATTTTGGGCCGGCGGCGTCATTGGTCCGTACTTTTTTGAAATAGGCGTTGGTGAGGCAGTCACCGTCAACAGCGAGCGCTACACAACGATGATAACCAATTTCTTATGGCCCATATTGAACCATATGGACCTAGATGACATGTGGTTCCAGCAGGACGGCGCTACGTGCCACACAGCAAATGCCATTCCATTCCATTTCAATATCTACCCGCCGTTACTGAAAAACCCTTTAAAAGGGGTCGCGCAAGGAAAACCTGGATCGACACAGTTAATGACGAAGCCAAAGATCTTTGGACTGAAACTGAGCATCGTGTTTCTTAGTCAAACCTAGGGACCAAATAATAGTCATATTCTAGGGACCAAATAAGATGTCCCCCAATTTGGGTCGAGCTTTTTAGTTTCTTTTCTCATGTAAAGGCCAAAAATGGTGATATTTTGAAATGATTGTATGGGAACCCCCCAGGGGAGCTCCAGGGGGTGTGCCACTGGCATGGGTGGATCGGCCGTCCAAAATTAGTGGGGTCGGTCATACATTTGGACTCGATTGGAGCACTCTAAATGGGTCAAAGTGGGATTTTTCGTTCGACCCAAATTGGGGGACATCAGAATTCGTTTTAGAGGTATGGTTCCTTCGGCAAAGTTTCTTATTTCGATCCCTTGAATTCGATTTTCACTGAGCAATGAGCGATTTTTAATCGACCCGCCCTACCTACATTGTACACCATCAATGTTTATAATGAAGAACTAAGACCACGTTTAAATAGGCCATCAATTACGCTTTAAATCACGTCATGGAGTTTGGTGTTCACACACACACAATTTAGCTTATACAATTAGTGTTTGACAGCTAAAAGTGCTTCAATTTTGTTTGTGAAAAATTGGGTGTGAGGAAAATAGAAAAAAACTAATCTTTATATCGATTTTTATTAGATTATGTGAGTAAAACATGTATTGAACTTTGCATGTATAACCTCGAATTTTGACTTAAGCCTGGACAGCACGCTAATTGTTCAAACTTTAAAGCGGCTACTGCGCCTTTCATAATTATTTATTTAATTATTTATTATTATTTAAGAAAATGAAACTCAAACGGTAGTTGTGGAAGCTAGTAAATGAAATTAAAAGACGTCGTGTTCCAATCAATAAATAGTGTTCCCTTTATTATTGAATTTGAAGACATTGTTCTTTCGGACGTCAATTCCAACTGCGTTCTTCCGCAGCCCACAGAACTCATCCATTCGCTCTTCCTTAGGTCGAGAAAAATAACTGCACCTCCTTCATTCGATCACTTTGTAGATTTGATTTTGTACTAAAAATCATTTTCAAAATAAATTGATAGTATTTTAACTAAAATTTTTTGTTTCGTTCTTTCTCTATTTGATTTTAATGCCAGTTGGTTTTTCCTTTCAATAGATACTTTGTTTTTCTTATTAAGTACTGTTCACTTTGTTTTATAGAGAATCTAACCAAAATTTATTGCCAACTAAATTTTGAATTTTTATGTCAAATCAGGTTACAATTAAGGCTTAAATTGCTGAAATATTCTTAATTGTCACTTAGGTGCTGAACATAGTCTAAGAATATTGCCTTTAGCTACATCAAGGTTCTGCAATAAATGTTGATGATTTAGTGAAAAGTGAAATATATAGTATGTATTTTACTGCACCCCTTTAAAAATATCCCACAATTGCATTTAATTAAAACACTTCGTAGAGGCAGGGCGCATTTATTAGCTAAAAACCACAATAAACTGAACCATCGACGAAATTCTATAAACAATATCTAAGTACCTGCCAATACATATTTACATTTAATACCTATACATATTAAGCAAGATAAATTAAGAATGTGCATGTATGCGCCGATGCAACAAAATGTTGAAAAAAATCAAAAAAATTGTAAGAACAACGACGTTGAAGAAAAGAACTTAGAAAGGAAATAAACGAGACGAAGAAAATGAAACGAGAAATCTGTAATGCTGCAGTTCAGGTTCGTTTACCGCCACGACACGAGCTTGCCGCTTTAGCTGGCTGCATACTAAAGTGTTGCGCGATATTGTTGCACATGTGGCGTTTGCTGCAGGGTGTAGCAACTGTTTGGGTGAAGTTTAAAGTTACAATGCTTAAACTCTGTTTAAATTCCATGTATTTGCAAAAATGTTCCAGGAGTGAACTGAGAGGGAAGCACATATTGTAAGGCTCTGTAATATCTATCTAAATTAATGCCTTATTAGTTCTATGTTGCACATATTTAGTAACAGGAAATACAATAAAAGCCTGTTAAGATAAGTTTTTTTTAGTCTTCACTATTTTAATGAGAAATTTTTCTATCTGACTTTAATTTACTCTCCATATTACTAATTTATGAGTAAAAAATTAATTATTGTATTTGCAAGGCAAAAAGCATAAGCCCCACAGCAACCTTTCCTACCATTGGTCGCTAGATTTGTGACCACCTTCAGGGCAGAGCGCAATCCACTTAATTACTGCTATAGATGTGAGATATACTTCAAGCAAAGATCAGTGCGCAATTTTCACCTATGAGATGCGCACCAAGATGCATGCAAATATAATAATTTTTCGGTACATATCTATTAGTTATATTTTTAAGTTAAAAATTCCGGATTTATCCCTACGACAGCGTTTATTAATTTATGAGAATTAATTTAATTAGCGTTTATTAATTAGCTCCTATGTTCCAGCCTTTACAGCTTTCAAAGGCAATGTAAAGTTCCGCTCTAGTAATATGAGCTGGCTTAGTTGGTTGCTGCTTAATATCTCAATTTCGCATATAAGGACTTGTTGTTCTCTGTAAATACATATTATCTTTTTCACGCCCCGCAAAATTTTATATTAAATATTATAGACAAACATTTTTAAGCCCATATAGACTTCTTAATTGCTATATCAAGACCCATTTACATGCAGTATGTTTTGTTTTATCAGTTGAACAGTTCAATCTTATCAAACAGTTAGCTAAACCTTCCAGATCCCTGATTACGCTATGAAAAATTTTCAACCTTTGAGGAGTGTAGTTAGTTTTAAAAGAGTTTATTTTTTGCCGCTCTGCCTATTCATTAACTTTTATATTTTATATTATTAAACTTATATCGATTCGAGACGAAAGGGCTATGAGAGTTTATTAAAACACTGGGTACTACTTTCTCGTGTGAATATAAAATATCGCTTAATTTTGCTATGGGTAGAGCAAAAATGGTTGTGTAAATACTATAGTTACTAACAATTATAAATGTTTCAGTGTTTGAAGTACGAAGTCCGATGCTCACTTAACTCCATTCAACCCGGCAACTGCATTCCATTTTCATTGTTGAATACTACGAGTATCTTTCAGGAACTAGCGCAACGCATCTACCTCCGACATACGAGTATGTACTCAGCAACCGTGGCCACTTAACTTTGTCCACATCGCTCTTTCGGATGCCAGTGCCATGCACCTTCGCCATTTCTAAACTTTTTTTTCCTTTTATGATCACCTTAGCTCCCTCATCCATTTAGTTAGCTTGTCCCTTCTTTGTCTACTGTTTATGCTGACAGTTTTACTCTTGTTGTTGTTATTGTGCATTTAATGATTTAAAATTCCATTTTAAGAATTTTATACTTAATGATGTGTTTCGCCGTTGTACTCCGCAACTTCGGCTATGGCCATGCAACAGTAGCAAAAAGGCGAAACGATGCTTTGCGTCTGCAATCGCAATGTTCTTGCAACGCCATGCATGTCAGCCACTTGTGGCCATTGCAGCCATTGGTTGGTTGCTGCTGTTCCTGCTGTTGCTTTCGTGGTTGTTATTTCTTGTCTTCGTTATTGTTGTTCGGCGGCTACTGTTGCATATGCGTTTGATGTATTTGTTGGGTTGTACGTTTTAAATTGGTTTCTGCTGTTTTTCTTACTGTTGCAATTTCCCATCGTCTCTGCCGTCAGCATTGTCCTTTTCTCATTGATGTTGCTGTTTTCGTTTATGATTTTTTTTGTCGCATGAATTGTGTGCGACTTTTTGCGATCGCTTTTGAAACTTTTTGCGAACATTGACCAATTCGAGTAATGTGCCGGACAATTTTGACCAATTTCAGCCGCTGCTGCTACACCAAACGATGCCAAAAAGAAACGAAAGATATACTCACATCTTTGCCATAAAAGGAAGCTAGGAATATCAAGTGGTTGCTGGGGAGCAGCACGATATACTTATATGGCCGAAATGATAATGGCTCTCAAGTTCATAAAAGGTAAAATGTTAAACTGCGAAGCTGAGAGATCTCAACTCCAGCAAGGGACAAGTCAAGGGAGAAAGCAACCGCTAAACGTGCAAAGAATTTCATGATATTCGACAGTGGCATGTTGGCTAAGCGACTTTTGTTCGCTGCTCAATAAGTATATGATATCGTAAACTCTAAAAAATTTAAGACAAAATGGTTTATTTTAAATTCAATTTAAATCTGCCACCGTACTTAGATTAAAAAATAAATTACTTTCTTTCTAACCAGTGAAATAATTTTACATAACATAAGCACTAATACCGGATGATAGGATGGCTTAATACAATCGGAAATTTGGCTGTAGGTAGTTATCATAGGATGATAGGATAGCTTAATACAATCGGAAATTTGGCTGTAGGTAGTTATCGTAGGATGATAGGATAGCTTAATACAATCGGGAATTCGGCTGTAGGTAGTTATCATAGTCCTCCTCATATTTGTGGTGTGCGTCTTGATGTTCCACAAATGGCAGAAGTACAACCCGTTCAGCTACGGCGGCCGCTATAGGTTCCAAAAATTTTATTCACTCACTTAGTGGCTCTTCGTGAATACTCCGTTTACGTCGGTTGATTTCAGTCGCATATAGATTTTTCCGTATTTTAGGGCAATAATACCTTCAGAGCTACAGTTATTCCAAAATTTCGGTTTCTACGGTTTTCAATTTAGGAACACTTCTCTTTGAATCCTTCTCTTTACGAATATTTAACATTTTTCCGTGCCGGTAAAAGCACGCGTGCGACTACAACACATCATATTTTCGACTGATCCCGCTGCTTTATATTTATGTTTAATTTTTTGAACAGCGCCAAAACTCTTTTGCATAATTTTTCCGATGGTTTCCACAAATTTCTTATCTTTGTTATGTTTCATAATAAGTTTCTTCGTATCAATTCAAATTGGCGTCGCCATTCCTCTTGGCCTCACTTTCAAATGATTACTTTTTGTTCTACACTTCTAACGGTTATTGTATTTAGGTATTAGAAATTATTGTAATTATTTATACGAATTCACAAACTACCATAATTCCACACTGCTCTCATCTTTACAGGGAGGAAATAGGAAGTAATCGTAGGGGCTAGGCAAGTATGAAGAAGGTTCAGAAGTTCAAAGGCAGAAAGTGTTCTGTACTTACTTAAGTGAGCAACTGTACGTATATACAAGGTCGCGCAAAATTCATCACCCTACCGGAAGCGCGCAAAAGTCAAAGTACTATAAAGTTCACTCAGAATCTCTCAAAATCATTTTTTTTTTTTATTTAGTAAAAAAGTCATTCAAAAATGAAATTGTATGATTAATTTTTCGCCCTTACACCGCCTTCTATGTATGAAAATATTTCCTCGGAGGCAGTATACAAGCATGCATAAATACTATACTTACCTTCTGATGTGTCAAGGGATCGTCATAGAAAATTCATATGTAAAAGTCCCGCAAATGCACAGACTTCAATTCTAGCTGTCAAGTAGCAACCCACGAAGTAACAGTTTAGTCACGCTCATCAAGACAACGCACAGAAGTCAGCATGAAATTGTGTCACCAAAATATTAGTATTCATTTATTTTTCCAAACATTTACACCAGTTTTGATTTATGACAAGTTTTTTAATTCTGTGTACATCTGTAATATTTTCTTTACAAATTTTCATTGAAATACTATTTAGTTGCGCAACAGGTTGCGTTCACTCGTCAGAGTTTATTTGTTTGCACGCTTGCAAAATGAGCCGAAATGCTAATTTGCACTTTTTATTTTTGCTACTTTCACCAAACCTTCCGACTCCTGTGATGTAACGCACAATTTGTTAAGGAGCAAAAAGGAACATGCGCGCATTGATGCCGTGCGAATTTTCCCCGAAGACGACCTGTAATATTGCATTGAACATGTTTTTTCATATTTACTAAAATGCATCACACAAAAGAATTTCAATATGCTTAGAATGTTTGCGAATAAATATTTGTGGTATATGGCCGAAGGTTTTTACCTGCGAAACAGTGAGGCGAATGGTAATACAGCTGCTTCCATGCACTGTGAGATAACCAGCCAAAGATAATATGCCTCGTATTCTCTTGTTCCAGTTTCATATTGTGATTTATGGTGACTGAAACAAAATGCAGAAACCGGAAAGCAGAAGTTTTTTTAATGGTAATTCAAGTATGCCAAATTGTATGGACGTGATTTATTGCGAAGTTTGAAAAGTGACAATCGGCACTTTCGAGAGATCTGCCAAGATTTTCATTTACTCAGTATTTTAGTATGAGCATTTAGTGATATGTTTTTTAGGATTCTAATTCCTATAACGTTGGTTTAACCTCATCACTAAAGTGTGAATATGCCTCAATCACTGATGCCTCGGCTTTTGTATTGGCTTGCAATGTTATCTCAATTGTAATTTTAAACGTTTGTGAAATTCAATTATCTCGCTCAACACCAACTCCACTGCGCCATCACAGTCAATAAAAAAAAATGTATATATATAATTGGCCGAGCTCCTCCTCCTATTTCTGGTGTGCGTCTTGATGTTGTTCCACAAATGGAGGGACCTACAGTTTAAAGCCGACTCCGAACGGCAGATATTTTTATGAGGAGCTTTTTCATGGCAGAAATACAATCGGAGGCTTGCCATTGCCTGCCGAGGGGCGACCGCTATTAGAAAAATGTTTTTCTTAATTTTGGTGTTTCACCGAGATTCGAACCTACGTTCTCTCTGTGAAATCCGAATTGCAGTCACGCACAAACGCATTCGGCTACGCCGGCCGCCAATAAAAATACGCAATGCAAAAAATATTACGTAGTTATTTGCTGTTCTGCTGGTTCTGCCGGGGAGCTTACGAATAGAGTGCAGGTATTGCACTCCATGGAGGAGGCATTAAAGCCCTTTATGCGTTGCAAAAGCTCAGGCTTATAATTATAATTTTATTGTGAGTGCGCATACAAGAGCGGGAAGAGAAAAAATGGCACAAATCTGTATATATAAACAGGATTGTGGATCTCGATCACCGCGTAGTGCACAAATAATTAAAAAAAATTGTGAATGGGAGGCACTGAAATGTCCACAGCGAAAGTAACCACAACGACTTTAATACAGATTAATATTGGTTTTTGCGTATTTTATCAGAAAATGTCCGCATGGGTGTATATGTCTGCTTGCTTGTAAATATGTACAACTGCAATTACTATATTGTCGCAATAATCTGGTAGAAGAGTATGACTTCTCTTGGAGAAGGATATCGTATTGGCAAAATGAATATAAAAATTCAAAATGAAAAATACTTTTTATTAATTACTCATGCTTGTGATAAGTTGAACAATGATATTATATATGTTATTTGTTACCATGGCAATAATCTGCTATCCTGTTAACTGGAAATATGTTTGTATAAAAATATGGCTGCAAAATATTCGCTTTGTTGTATATTACTTAATGTCTAAAACATAATATTATAAACATCACTCATGTTTTGATAAGCATACATTTACTAAGAGTATACTTTTAATTGCAAATTTCTTTTCGAACATTTCTAGGTAAGTGATCGACGAATCGAATCTTCTTTAAAATTTACGATTACCAAGTGGAGGAGCGCGAGAAACAGCTGAGGAAAGAGGTACTTTCGTGAGAATATAAAGATTGTAAGTACAAATAACTTTCCAGCGATCAAAGTATAAAATATTGTAAGTCAGATGGGTTATAGGTATCTGAAAAATGGATTATACTTAAATAATATTAGGCGCAGTTAAAGTTAAAAGGCTTCCGTTTTAATGAGCCACATCACACGATGTAAAAATAAGTGCAGTGAAACTTCGATACAACGAAGTTCAAGGGGTTGAGCAAATGATTTGTTATGTTTATGAAATATCGAATCCGCGATGCAACGAAAAATACAAGAAAAATTCTTTATAAGTATAGTTTCGTTTGGTTTTTAGTTTTTATTTCCAGACCAAATAATAAAGAAAACCACAACTAAACTGAACGAAGATTTTCAGTTCAATCTTCTTCTTCTTCTGAATTGGCGCAATAACCGGATTTTGACCAAGTTTAACAAAGCACGCCAGTCATATCTCTCTCGTGATAACTCCAAGTCCTTCTCCACCTGATATTTCCAACGCAGAGAAGGTCTTTCACTACCTCTGCTACTACCAGTTGGTATCGCATCGAATCCATTCAGAACAGTGACGTTTGTTTCCATACGGACAACATGCCCCAGCTAACGAAGTCGTTGGATTTTTATTTAGTGCTCGCCATTACCAACATGCGAAAGGTTCAAAAATCTTTCTCAGAATCTTTCTTCAAGGGACGCCTCATCGGATGTTGTCATCCTCCATGCTTCTGCGCCATACGTTAGGACGGGTATGAAGAGAGAGTTAGTTTAGTTCGCCGAGAGAGGACTTTACTACTCAATTGCCTACTAAGTCCAAAGTAGCACTTGTTGGCAAGAGAGGTTCTCCGTTGGGTTTCCAGGCTGGCATTGTTATCGGTGTTAATACTGGATCCTAAATAAACGAAGTCTCTTAAAACCGCGCGGCCGCCGTAGCCGAATGGGTTGGTGCGTGATTACCATTCGGAATTCACCGAGAGGTCGTTAGTTCGAATCTCGGTGAAGGCAAAATTAATAAAAACATTTTTCTAATAGCGGTCGCCCCTCGGCAGGCAATGGCAAACCTCCGAGTGTATTTCTGCCATGAAAAAGCTCCTCATAAAAATATCTGCCGTTCGGAGTCGGCTTGAAACTGTAGGTCCCTCCATTTGTGGAACAACATCAAGACGCACACCACAAATAGGAGGAGGAGCTCTGCTAACACCCAAAAAGGGCGTACGCACCAATTATATATGTGACCTGGTCCATGAAAAGGTACCTTACGTGTCAAAAAATCATTTTTCACTTTTTTGTTGATTCGAATAGTGTGTGAAAGGCTCTTTAAAATGGTGAAAACCAGAAAGTCATAATTTGTTTAAAAGTTTGTTAAAAGTAAAAAAAAGAAAAGTAGCTAACTTATTTTTTAAAACGATTTCTGTGATTTGCATTAACTTTTTCTTATTTATTTATATATAAGAAAAATGTTTTTCACTGCTTCTGTAATTTTATTGGTACTATGATCTATGCTGAAGAAAATAAGCCAAACCGGATTGAAAAATATTAATATTTAAAAAAGTTACAAGGGTTTTTAGAAGTTTAAGCTTTAACTGCTGTTTTCTCGAAAATTTGTTTTCGCACGTAAGGTACCTTTTCGTAGACCAGGTCACATATATATTAAAACCTCGAAATTATAATACATCAAATCATAACTATGACGCGAATGCGCCACCTTCTTGCTTGTTGACAACGTTTGCAACGTTTCGTTTTGTCTTCGTTCACCATCAGACCCATTCGTTTTGCTTTTTATCCTGTTTGGAAAATCTGGAAAGTTGGTGCGGGCGGCCAAAAAAGTGTACTGTTTATGGTCCAATACAATATCGGATGCTACTACAAAGCAGTGGCTCTAACTATTCTACTCTGCTAGCACAATAATAAAAATGTTGAAGGAGTCATAAAAGTCGTCGAATCGGGCCGAAATTTGAGCACTTACTCCTTTACCCAGGAAATGGAAATGAGTCAGTAACAGTATTCTCTATGGAAACGGAATACAAAGCTTAAGCCACCAGAGATCCCTGAAATGCTCGAGATCCATACGGCTTTTTAGCCAACAAAACTTTAACAAATAGCTCACTAATTACTAATACAAACATTATAAATTCATGAGACAAATATTAAATCCAAATATGTATATGACCTGCATATGCCCACATTGCTCCAAAGATTACCCTATACTGCTACCCTCTAAGATTGGTGATCCTTACCCACTTCATTTTTAAAAAGATACGGATATCTAAAATAAATCCTTTTCTGAATAGCCACGATATGATGCCAACACATCGCATTTTCAATGAAATAAGAAAACCATTTTACCAAAACTCGTTTTGCTTGGTAACCTTTCTCAAAGCTACCAAACCCTCTGATAAGGTTTGACGCGAAGGGCTTTGATATAAATTAGTAAATTACTTTCTTAAAACTCCATTTAGCACCTTCAAGTCGTGCTCGTACCTCTCTGACAGACGATTTACGGCAAGAGTAAACGATTTTATTACCGACGAATTTCCGATATTGGCTGGTGGGCTTTAGGGAAGTGTTTCTGATCCACTGTGATACCTTTTGGTTATACCTGATTTTGGCTTAAGAAAAAATATGTTAATTTATTTGATTAATAAAAGCAACAGCAAGCTGTCAAGTGATTGAAAGACAAATAAAATGACATGAAAATATCAAAAGTTTGCGTAGTCATTAGCATCAATATGTGCCTAGTTGTGTGTTTTCAACGATTCCTAAAATAATTGCAACCCCGTTCGCTACTTTTTAATCCACTTTAATTTCTATTTGCATCAAAACACTCAACATACAATCAAATCAAATCCAATCAATAAGTATCTTAAATAAATTCATGGCAGCCACTTATGCCGCCCTCACTGTTTTCCAGCATGCCTGACTAAGATCATATTACGCGCCCACTTTTTCTGCTTAGTTTTCATCGCCCCTCTTTCTAGCACACAAAGCTACTTTCCTTATTTTTTGCAACATTAAATGAATTTATTTGCTAATGTAGAACCCGCCACAAGCCATCACATCGCGTAACGCTCACTGGCATCACACACATGATTGCGTCGAGCGTATCTCGTATTTAGACGCAGTACGAGTATAGTATATGAGCGCAAGTGCATATGTGTGTGTGATGCGGCAAAATGTACTTGTTCGCTTATCTGCATATCATTGAGATAAATTCTTTCCGATCAAATGTAACTTTTTCCACTCAACTTCGACAGCGCCGCCACCGGGTATTGGCATTTCATATTTGTATGTAGGTTGGGCGTTGGGTGTTGGGGGACGACGGCAGGAAGTAGAAAAATGTAAAAAGTTGTGTGATACATGAGCGAAAAACTGATGAGGAAGTTTGTGTATAGCTATTCTGAAGGGCTGATGATGTGAATGAAGTCGAAAAAGCCGCTAATTTGCATAAGAAAGCGATTGAATGAACGGCATACGCGAGGGTACTTCCCTCCCTACTAACTCTTCTTTATTTTTGCACTTTGGACTTTTTTTGAAAAACCAATTTTTTCCATTTAGTATTTACTTGCGGGTCGCTTCGCTAAGATAACAAAAATGTTAAAGTGAATAGGTATACAAATACGTATGTATATATGCAAAGGCAATAACAGAGCGTGCAACAAATTTACTTCATTTGCCACATTTGCAACTTTAATTGCAGAAAAGCGTCCGCCATTTGATTTGTGTTGGTGGCACTGGACGTTTTTCACTCCAAAGTTTTTGCTTTATTTTGTTTCGCGCACAGCTGCCAAAAAACGGTAATAAAATGCAATATTAAAATGATAAACTTTGCGGAAATATAAAATTGAATTATTGTTGGCAATTTAAAGCAAACAAAGCTGCAGCAGCAATACAAATGCAATACGAGAACTGTGTGAATGGCTACGACTTGGTTGACTGGCGGCAGTCTAACGAAGAAGCTCAAATGACTAGCTTAATGTAATGGCGGTGGTGACCGCACAAAAAATGCTCGCTGCCAAAATTTGTCAAAATAATGACGTCATTTTGTTGCAGATACAAGTTGACCCAACCCTAAAGCAGACAGACTGCTCGAAGCGCTGTTGACACTACCCACAATCCACACCATCGTGCCTGCTCGAGTGGCTGAGACATCTGTTCCAAGTGGCGCTGCCATTGCCCAATATTACCCGCTGCTGACTGCACTCTTTGCTGACTCGAACGCAGATATATCCCATTCTTGGCTAGCTACTCATCGACTTTCCAGCCCCTCGAGCAACCACTTGCGAAACTATGGTTGTACACAAGAACAGGGAAGAGCGGATAATGTTGTGTTAGTGCGCCAGGCTTTCATATGGCTGTTACGGATTTGCAGCCGCAATATTTGCTTTTCAATTCATTCAATGCGATTATTTAAGTGCGTCTGTGACTTGGAGCCTTTAAATGTGGCATAAACAAAATGTTCAGCATGTTCTTTCGAATTTTTGTTTTTAATTTTGTAAATTTTTTTGCGATTAGAGGTTTCGCCTTACTTTACTGTTTTCTATCGCACGATGGTTAATGGAAAACGCAAATAAAAATGCGGATTTTTCTTTAGCCAATTCATATGGATTTTTTTCGATTGCTTTGATTTTTATTTTTGTTTACTATACAAACGCAGGCGCAATGTGAGGTTTATGAAAATTTCAGTTGCAACTGGCCAACGGGATTTTAGTGGCAAACAATTTTATTTCATGTTTCATTGCATGTCAACAAAGCTAAATTTATGCATCTGCTAATGGTGGCGCCAGAAAAACATAAAGAGGGTGGGCATGTGCAACCCTGTCGCTGACTCAGAAATGGTTTTTACAATGTGTTGCGTAACGAATCAGTCAATTAATCTTAAGCCAAATGGCATTCAACTCGAAAGGGTTAAAAAAGTAATTTAGATTTGATGGCCAATATTAACAATATTTTTAAATGTTTCACATTTGTAAGAAGGGCTTGACAAATTGTTAAGCTAAACTTTCTAATATTGCATGCGATCCATAAGTCATCTGTTGATACGCTTACACAATTATACTCCATTTAATTTTACCTTTCTGCGAGTATGTATCTGTCTTCGTCTGGCACAAGCATTTCACACGCAAGGCAACTAACTCCTGTTCTCAATATTCCTAAGGGAAAAAATTTGCCCTCATTGAGTGTGGCATGTTTAGAATTGGACACCAACTTTTCTCGCCGGATTACACTTATTTTAGAATCTAATACTAAAACGTAGGGGGCATTGAATGGTGTCTTTCATTTTGTGGGATGCGAAATCGCCATTAGCTCTCGCACCAAGACCACTAATGTATTTTCTTCATAAGTCCTTTCTTGGGTTATGGATTATCATTTATAGAAAAAATCATTATAAAACAAGCTACCGCGCTACGGCGCAAAAACAGGCACTTATTCCATATTTCGCTAAAAAAAGTAAAAAAGAAAATTGAGTGCTTAATATAGTAAAAGCTCCACCATATCTCTGCTATTTCTCAGCCAGTTTTCTTAGGTTTTATTTTCCTATATTCTCTATACCTTCGGCTTGCTAAGTGCGAAACAATTGCAAATTTAGTAACCTTAACTTTAAAATATACCTAGCAATAAAGCCCCCGGTATCGACCAAATAACATGCAGAGATGCTTCAGAATTTTCAGTAAAAATGCTACAAAAGTTGGAATACGTCGTCATTTCCAAAGGACTGGATGCAAGGAAGAACTTTAACTACGTTCCAAGAATAGGAGTTTTAACTTTATGTGATAACTGGAACGGCATTAGACTTCTATGTGTTGCACTGCAAAGTCATTCTGGACAGAATCGAAGATAAAACAGATGACAATTTGATACGCCAGCAAGCTGGCTTTGGCAGTCAAAACTCATGTATCGACCATATTGCCCATCTCCGAGTTATCACCGAACAAATAAGTGAATTACAATAATGTTTGTGTCCCGTTTTCATTGACTATGAGAAAGCATTTAAGCGACTTAATCATGGCGCAATACGAGACTTTCGAATGTCGAATTTTGCATGACAGTCTATACGGACTGAAGCCGATGTGTCTGCATCTTAACACCGCTTTTTTCCTGGTCCTCATTAATGAAATTCTAACCACTTCAACTAATAATGTAGAAATAAGGGACCTTTTAGGACCGTCTTAGACACTCTAACACTACTGGACTCTGGACTGGAGAGTCAATGCAAAGCAAACAAAATATCATATTTGGCGATAAATCGGAATGACGCGACCTTCAGGCAACAGCTTTGACAAAATGAGCGGTTTTGAATATCTAGGAAGCCACTTCACTGCAGATGGGGGATACAAAAGTGATGTTTTCCCAAGGTTGCAGAAAGCAAGAAAGGCATTTGCTAATCTCCGACCAGTGTGGCTATCCAAACAAATTAGCGTGTATACCAGGCATTGAATCTTAATGAATGTTAAGTTTGTCCTTCTCTATTCTTGTGGAACAAGGTGTCTATCAGCAAAAACCTCAAAAATCGCAGCCTGGGGTAGATCCTGCGCATTTGGTGACCAGACAATTGGATTTTGATAGCAGACTTACAACGATGCCAACGAAAACCACTCCCGCAAGAAATCAAAGAGCACAAATGGCGGTTGGTCAGTCATACATTACGCAAGGGAGGCATGGATATTATCGAAAAGCACTAAACTGGAATCTGCAGCGTCAGCAGAGCCGCAGCAAACCTATGGGCTTATAGCGCCATTACATCGAAAGTGCAATAAAGGCTGTGAACAAAAACCTGATGTGGCAGAAAGTAAAAGCAAAAGCAGGGAACAGAAAGGATTGGGCAAATTTTGCTTTGGCCCTATGCACGGCAACGGAGCTCTAGGAACTATGATGATGGAATACCACCCTCCTTTTACAATATGCGAATATCATAAATGGATCAATCAAGCGTTCCAAAACCACTATTATCCCATTTCCCAGGAAAAGGGTTCTAAATATACCCACCCTGGGAATAAATGGAATCGACGTGCCTCTAAAGGAAGAGGTTAAATATCTAGGAGTTATCTTGGACAAAAAAATCACTCGGGAGGCCCAAATCAACTCAGTAATAAAAAAGGCAACGAAAAACCTTTGGGCAACAAAACAGCTCTTGGGTAAGTCCTGGGATCTGGACCCTAAAATGACCTTTTGGATCTACACCCAAATGGTAAGACCTATGGTATGGGGCTTTGCTATGGTGGGTTAAAACAAATCAAACTACTGCTATATCAAAACTGTGTAAACTACAAAGGCTGGCGTGCCTGAGCATAACAGGACCCATGAGAATACCACAACTGCTGCTTTTAAATTAACCACCGCTACATTAGCAATACAAGAGGAAGCTACTATCCAAGCACTCTCTTTTCATGTGCAAGAAAACCATACACCAGCAGATCTTACTGGACACCTCAATATCTTGAACAGGGTTCAACATGCAGTATGCATAACCCAGGGTAATGACCACCGTGCTCAGTTTCATAGAGATATACAAGGTTATCTTCCCATCTAGGGAAGAGTAGAACACTAACCCAACATGGATAAATGATGACTCACAAAAATGGTACACAGATTGTTCCAAAACGCTCCAAGGAGTAGGAGCAGTAGTTGTGGGGTCTAGAGCACAAAGCCTTGAATAACTGCACATTCAAGTCAAAAGTCCTAATTGAGTGTAACAATGCACTCAACAAACTGGCCACTCATAATCAGGTCTCAGTGATTTGGGTACCAGGACATGAGGGACACGAAGGAACCGAGAAGACAGACTTTTATGGCAAAACAGGGGCAGAAGGGCTATTTATTGCGCCAACCCCATTTTTTGGCTTTAACAAAAATAATATAGAAAAGGAATGGATCCAAACTAAAATCAGGGAACACTGGAACTGCCCAGCGGCCTTAATCACTCCAAAAAGTTGTTGAACTTCAATGCTAACAGAGCAAACTCGCACTCTAAACCTAGATAAAAAGGGCTTCAGATTACACAGAGCCAACATCACCTAATAAAATAGAACAAAAATGATATGATATCTCTATGGATTTTCTTCAAGAAAAAGCCTTCATATATACATATGTAGAGAAAATTTTCTTAAATTCTTCAAAAAGATATTTGCGAAAATTTTTTAGAGATTTTGTTTGATATATCTATAGAGGTATCATATATTACCGATAAGATGTTCTTATTAATATATCCAAAGAGATATCACAAGTCATTGAGAATATGTTCTTATTGATATTTCCTCACTAAATACATCTAGCGGAAAACAATTAGCCGTTGCCTAGAAAAAAAAACTATGATCTTTTAATTTATTCTTTCATGCCCTCATTGGGTTTCGAAGACGGCCCAACCGAATAGTATTCACGCACAAACCAACTCAACTGCGTCTGCCTGATTTACGCATTACTTTCACTCACATTAATCACTCAAAGTAAAAATGAATAAATTCTAGTGACTCTCGTAAAGTAATACAATTGAAAGTAAATGAAGACTGACTACAGAAATGATCCTTTGAAGTATAGTCTTTAAAAGTAATACAATTATTTATTATTATACTAGCATTTCCCAGTGGGCTTCGCACCACCATACATAAAATGTTTTTTTTATATCGCAAGAAATTTTTCATATTAAGTTTTCTTTATAGAACTCGAAAAATGTTTAAACAGTTGAATTAGTTGATTTTTTCATTCAACATACTTTCTAAAGATGTCACAATAGCCTTTTCTGTACTTTTTTAAAATTTGATTGTGCTGGTCACCTATATACAGGTAAGGTGAAAGAGCCGATAAAAACTTGTAATTAAACTTTGATTCTTTAATTTCCATTTCAATTTTTTACCCTAAATAAATTATGCTAAAATAAATAAAGTTAAAAATGTTTTTCCAGTTCCTTGAATGCTCCAGTTTTTATTATATTTTCGTCCAAAATTAATATTAACATAATACACTTACAACCACAACAGTACAACAGAAACGCTCATAAGGGGATGTGTATTTGTTGTTGTTTTTCCAATACAGGCATTTCGTATGAGAGGAAACCATTACTCACATAAAATATCATAACTCAGGAACGGCTCCACCGATTTCAATCAAACTTCACACAAACTACCTCCTCAAAGATAGAAAAGAACTCTAAAATTTTTGTGTCAATCGATGCGGCGGTTCTTGAGTTATAAGATTACCAAGGAAATTTAACTTCTTTTTATATATATAGATTTCTAGTAAACAAATAAATCATTCTTAGCGAAACTCCTCGCACAAATTGGAAGGGAAATTTACATAGGCGAATTGTAAAATAATCTGCAGAGATTAACCGATGTCACTGTTACTAACAATAAATAGAGTCGGTAACACAATTGGAAACGTTAGAATCAAAACTAATTGTCGTGGTCTTTCAAATTTCGTTTTGAGTAAGGCGGGTAAACTTCGCTCCCATTTCGAAATAGCGAACTGTCAAAATAATAGTAGGTGTAACATCTATCAGTAAAAGTATAATTTTTGAAAAGAGTATTCCAATACCATAGGTTTTAAAACTTCATACTTTGAAAACGGTTCCACTGTAAATATACATAAAAACGTGTAAGTGTAATACGAGTATGAGTATTTTAATAAAGTAAGTCAAGCGGCTTCTAATGCCATTTGTTAACTCTGCTAAATCTCGTTCGGTACACATTAATTGGCAGGGGCAATGGCAAGGCTTTATTTCCTTGATTTGGTCAGTAAAGTATGAAAAAAATCTCAAAGTGAACATAAGTGAGACTAAAGAATGGATTGCCGAAAAAGTTGTCCTGTCAACTTTGCACCGATCCAATGCTTTGTGTGACACTATCCCATTTCGAATGCATGCAAAATATGGCAAACGCCCATTGCCACGGGCTAACTCATTGCCATTGCCAATGTGGCATGCATCAGCAGAAGTAGAAGAATTATGATTTCATAAATAAATAAAAAACCTGCAGCGCAGAAAACGACAAATAAGTAAATGCCTATAAAAAGGAATAAACGCGTAGGCAAACGGAAAATAAAAAATAAAAAGGCTGGATTTGTTTTGAATTTCCCTACTAAGATTCTACGCCCTAAGGTGGAGTGGACAAAATGACAAACATTTTGCTGGCACACATTATGGTCATAATTTTCAACAGAGATATGTAGTTGGGGCGGCCGTTGGCAGTACCCCATCACTGGCTAACGCGTCACATAGAAGGGCTCGAAGCGTTAGGCTGGCAATAGTGGTGCTGCTGAAACGAGAGCGTGCGGCAAAATAGCCAAATAAAAAAGGTAATAAGTGGGTGTTTAATAACTGCCAGACTTTCAGAGTGGCAGGATACTAGACATTGCCGGTTAGTTAACACCAAATACGACAAACAGGACCCGTATTCGCCCAACGCTCGCAGACAAATAAGCTGATAGTCGAGAGCTGAGAGAAATGTACGAAAAATAAAAGACCAACTCGAATAAACACATTTTGCGCTTTTTTCATCCTGGTGGTAGGAATGACAAAAAAAACCGACAAAGTAACTTTGTGTGACAAACACGAAAAGGGAAACAAAAACTGGAAAAAAAGAAAACCTAAAATGACGATGGGGAAAACAATATTTAACCTGTTTCAGGTGGGGTAAACGTAAGCTTTAAGGAAGATGGAAGCGAAACGAATGGCAAAGTGGTTGCATAGTGGAATGGCATGGAAGTCGCTTGTTTAATTTGCATGGCATTTATGTACCGCTGCCTGTGGCAAAAAGATAACGAAATAACCATTTTAGGCTGGCACCTGCACGCAATATTGAAGCAACAACAACAATTTTTACAAAAAGGGGAAAAAATCTACTAAATACAAATAAACAAGAAGGCCTGCCTTAAAGCAAAATAGCAAAGTTTAAAAACACAAAAAGTGATTACATTGGGAATGGAAGAGAAAAAATTAAAGTGTGCCTTAAGCAAACATTTATTTAGTGACTAAAACTAAAAATGAATATAATTTTTTTTTAAGTTAATAATAATGTATATGTACATATGTATGTATGCCATTTATATTCATGCTTCTATGCACCGCTGTGGCAGCCATTAAAATTCAATTAAAACCGACGAAAAACTAATAATAATCCTCTTGGTCAACCAACTCACATTAACGCTCACACCCGCACCTACACACACACACACACGTACGTACATACATATATATATTCGCATAAAACGGCGTGTTAAATTCTCTCAAATAGTGCAAACTAACATTTCAAGGGAAGCGGAGCGACTGTCCACCATGACTGTTTATCCTGTGGGGCGCTGCCACGTTCATATGTGGCTTCATATTCGGTTGATGGCATGAAACATTGGCCCAGGAGAGAAAATTCCTGACTAACTGTGTAATGTATGTATGCATATGTGTGAGTATGTGTGTGATCTTTACATTGCAATGGGAATGATAAAATACACATGGCCTGGAATGTGCGATTGTGCCAGCTTTTATTCATTAAATGCGCCGACTATCAAGTTATGCCGCGTATTCAACAATTATGCGCATGTGGACAGCCGTTAATGTATGCTTTCGTACACAATCCATAAAACAATTGCACCGAATAACAAAGTGTCAAGCCGCACTAAATAAATTAACTCGATTCGTAGAATCCTGCGGAATGGGGCATCATGTTGAAGGATTTAGAAATGTGTTGCATGTATGTAAATGTTAAATTCGTCAATTGAAGCAGCGAACTTACAAACAAGTTCATCTAGAATAATTACGGGAATTTGAAATTTAGTGTAAGTATCTTCATCAAGACGCACACCACAAATACGAGGAGGAGCTCGGCCAAACACCTAACAAAAGTGTACGCGCCAATTATTTATTTTTTTATTATTTTATCTTCATTAGGAAATAAGAAGCATGAAATCATGAGAGAAAATCTCAAGGTGAATTTTGATGGCATGAGCCATTGCTTGATATGTCATGCGTAAAATGTATTTATTTATTTATAAGAAATATAAATAAAAAAAATCAAATACTTACAATGAATATTTTTCTATCAGGCAATAAGCTGAAATACTCTTATAAAAATATACTCGAAAGTCATGACGGTCGGCGTTTCAAAAAATTTAGTTATCATATGTTGCTTTACGTATTCAGTAGCCAGCGAATATATAGCGCTTTTAAGAACCTAATGAAATCATCTTATATTTATACATAAATATTTATTCGTTTTCCCCTCTATGTTAGTGATCGATAAACTAAAAAAGTAGCGGGCCGATTGAGTTGTAATTCACAGGATAAGTTTGTCTTCAAGCCAAATCGAAGAAAACCATATGATTTTCCAATAGAGGGTCCTGTGGTCAAGATATCTTTAAAAATCATAGTTGTTTTCTGATTTGACTCAGCTTTAAAGCATATATTTGCTACACGAGAGAAATAATTTTGTTCCACGATTGGCTAGATAAGTAGATCTGGAGTTAACATACTGCTACAAATCGTAATCTATGTATTTTCATACATGAAATATATATAAAAGGACAAACTTACTTGAAACTTAAGTTATTGTTTTATATGCGGCTTTCGTTCGGTCCCATTTTTCAATACGCGTCTTTCATTGGAGGCCAAGCTTTACAAATTTTACAAATAGAATTGAACGATCCCTAAAAGTTTTTCTTAAATATGTTTTGTGTTTATAAATCTCGCTTCAGTCTATGGAAACAAGCAGATTAGTTCACTCGCTTTCTTTTGCTTATAATATCATCAGCGGTGATATCCACTACCCCATTCCTTTAGAAGGAATTATGTATTTTGGCAATACCTCAGAACGATAATAAACCATTTCTTAAAAAACTAAAATGGTATAAAGTTTGTTATTTGATTGTTTGGCCACTATAGCAAATTAATCATTAGTAGAATGGGGCAGTGTGGGTATAAATTTGACCGAAGCAGTAGCTCTTTGAATGAATATATAATCCAATATTTGTTGAAAACTACGTCATCTATACATTAAACATGTTTTCTATGCGTCAATTTTAAACTTTTTTTTTGAGTAAAAGTTTTGAAAGTCGATATTACTTAATTGGGACCTTCTAAATCCAACCGCGTCGATTTTGTCTAATTGGCTTCAGTTTTCGAGGTAAGCGAACTGAAAAAGGTCCATGGACCGCTAAGAGCTGATTTAGAAAAAATATTTCACCCTAAGGTGATTCGTAGTGAATGATTTTCAAAACCAACTAAGGTTATATTCAACAAAAAAAAATAATACTAAGCAAAATTTGTACAGAGTAACTTTGAAATTGAGGGATTCAAAGTTCAAATATACTATTGTACATGGTCCAATAAGTTCATAATGTGAGGCATAGATGGGGGCGTCAATATCAAACGCATATGGTATTTAGTGAGAACCGCCCTTTAGGAGCTACTTGTCAAATTTTCATGACATTTTGCCGATAAGTTTGTGAGTTACAGTCGTTTAAGTGAAGCTACTTTTGGTTTTGTGAAAAAAAAAATGGATTCAAAAGAATTTCGTGTATTGATAAAACACTGTTTTTTAATTAAAAAAAAAAACACAGTGGAAACACACCAATGGCTACGGAAGTATTATTCGGACTCCGCTCCGTCGATCGGAACCGTTGAACGATGGTTTCGTGAATTCAGATGCGGTCGTACGGGCACTGAGGACGCAGCGCGTACAGGACGTCCAAATGAAGCAGTTGTTCCAGAAAACATCAAAAAAATCCATCGAAAGAAAAAGCGACCTCATTTAGCAAAGAAAAAAGTGTTGTTCCACCAAGACAATGCACCGGCTCACAAATTAACGATTGTCATGGCAAAATTGCACGAATTTCACTACGAATTGCTTCCCCATCCACCGTATTTCCCAGATTTGGCCCCCAGCGACTATTGGCTGTTTCCAAACTTGAAGAGATGGCTTCAGGGAAAGAGATTTCGATCAAATGAAGAAGTTGAATGCGAAACAGACGCGTATTTTGAAGGACTTTCTATCGATCATTTTTCGAAAGGCATCAAAATGTAGAAGACCGTTGAGAAAAGTGTATCGCCCTAGAAGGGACCTATGTTGAAGAATAAAATGAATTTTGGTTGAAAAAATTGTTTTTACCCTCTCACCTTATGAACTTATTGGACCATGTAGTAGTTTTAAGCCAATTCCCAACGGCAGATATTTTTTTATGAGGAGACTTTTCATGGCACAAATACACTCGGAGGTTCGGCATTACCTGCCGAAGGGCGACCGCTATCAGAAAAACTTTTTCTTCATTCTAATGTTTTACGGAGACTCGAGCAAACGTACTCCGAATTCTGAATGGAAGTCACGCACCAACCTATTCTACATATATGGAAATGAAATAGTTTGAAAATTATTTTTTGCATCATACTATACAATTCGGCCCATTAAATGAGTATTCTTTTCAAACCTTATCATGTAAGGCCGTTTCTAAATGAGCTCTAAGTAGCCCTCAGTAAATTTTGAAATACCGTTATCTCGCAAACTAGGTCCAATCTGCCGAAATACCATTGAATTTCGAAACTTTTGGTAAAACCCGTCAAAACCATTGGCCAAATTGCGCAGGTTATTGGAAAAAATTGCATATCGAAGTTTTTTAAAAATTACTTCATGAAAAGCTTCACAAATAATTTACTATTTTATCACACCTCGTGCAAATACCTATAACTACTGTTATCACTACGGGTTTTGAAAAAAAAACAAACAAACTATTGGTAAACATGCGAAATTGTTATCCGCCAGGGTCAACAAACAAAATTTTGCAATTTGAGCTATTTGAAGTTGTCTTCGATAAATTTTGCTGCTGAAGAGTATCTCAATTCATGCATATAAAATTCATAGACAAATTCAAAAAATTGTTTAGCATAATATTTATTATTAAGTATAATTTCACAATTTGCGCAGCTAAGTTTGCCATCGCTTCTATTTTTAAACTCATCGACACTTGCTAGCAGATTTCAGTATTAATTGCATGCACTAATTTCAGGCATTGCTTATGCAAATAACTGTAAATTTAATACCCACACAAAGCAAACAAATTGACGTTCACACATAAATTGTATTTGTGGCAAATAGAACATTTTGTGAAATTGAATTCAATTTCATGCTACAACAGCTCTCTGACAAATTTAACCAAATAATATTGACCATGAATAAGCGCAATTCCCTGTAAAAGTGGCCAACTCCATTTAAGTTCTATAAATATTTTGATTGCGTATTATATTTTATTTATTTATTCTACAAATAAAGCTTAACAAATTAATACGATGAAAATAAATCGAAGTTTATTCATTGATAGCTTTAACGGTGCAACAAAGTGTGGATCAGTTGAGCGGGGAATTGACATGAAACTTTGAAAGATAATAAAATAAAGTTAGACAATTATTAGCGGCAACGATGCAGATATGAAACCATGCCCATGTAGGCAAAACAATGAAATAAACTATTCGCATGCCTGTTCACACATACATGCATGGCTTCATGTCTACATACATCTGAACGTACGTGTTGAAGTAAATAAATTTTAAATATGCCGAAATATTCGGTAGTTCCAAACCAATGGCAAGCAACCTTTGGCTCAAACTCGCATAGTTTTCGTGCCCGGCAGCTTGCACTCGAGCCAACTGTCTGTGCGCCTGAAAGCAGATAACGAATGTTTGTTAGAGCAAGTTGGATGTGACTCCAGCAGGAAACAATGCGCCCTCTAATTAGAACACAAAAATGTCTCTGTCACATAGAACTTACAGTCAACAGTGATTGTAACCGAGACAATTTGGCTGCAATACCTATACGAGTATGGTGGAAGGGTGACGATGCAGTGGCTGCCAACCGAGTAATAAAATGGGCACAAGGAAGCGATTTATCAAAGATGTGTAGTTTAATTGTTGTTACTGATGACGTTCGTTTTTAATGGGCTTGCTCGTATTTTTGTTATTATTGTATGTACAGTTTTGTCCCTAGCAAATAAAATACTTTATGGTATTTTGGGCAAAAATTTAGGTTGAAAAGGGCGATAAGGCAAGAACAAAGCCCAGTGTTGTATTGGAAGTTAGCCGGAAAGTGGCTTGCAGACTTGGGCGCATAATAAAAATGAGAAATTGCAGCAAACTTTGGAAATTAAACAAAATTGCAAAGAAATATGTAAGGATGGAAAAAGTTTCCTATTTCGGTACCATTTTAAGCCTTATGATTTAGTGCAACATTTTTTTTTCGCTGTCGCATCCCATGAAGCAAATATAGTTAAAGCCTCCAACTCCACCTGCCAACATCGATTGCGCTTGTCTTGCCAAGAAGAGGCGGTAGCATTTTCCACATCATAAATACTGCATGCAACCGCATAATCAAACAGATTCTACGCCACATTCATAACAATTTAAAATTGCATGAGCTCAAATCGGCCGGCGGTTACAGTAGAGGAAATAGAATCTCACAGACAAACGAAATTACGTGACCAATGTGTTTTATTGCGATTTTATTGCGAAAAATAGCAGCGAACGAGCCAAAGAATGAGTAAGCAAGTAGCGAGTAAGCGAGTAGTGGTAGTGTAGCAAATATCTATCTCCATATGGTGATGCTGCAGCAAAAGCAGAGACCGCAACCACCGTCATTGCCATGCTTCCGATGTCTCAGCTTATACTAAACCGACAACTGTGAGGCCAACTGGGATTGGTGGGAGTTATTAACTATGTCAGGTGGTGCGGATGGCGAAGAATAGGAAAAGTACGCAGTTGGCATTATTTTATGAAGAATGGAATTTTGGCACACATAAAATTTCTCTACGATCACACACACACACACAACAGTCGGCGTATCTAATTTAATGCATTATTTATGTGTGCAGTATAATGTATTATGTTTTTGTTGTAGCTACACAATTTTTCACATGACTAGCATGAAAAGGGGAAATATATTGATACACCAACCCATTTAGGGAGTAGTGGCTAGCCGAACATCTTGAAGAATAATGAATTTTAGTGGCAATAGGGGAATTAAATTGATGACAGATTGGAGAATAAATTCAAAAGTCATGTTCAATTTTATAATAGCAAAATACATGAGAAAGTAATCATTAACAACATGTCAAACTGTTGTACATACCTGCCATTTAATTGAATTATTTACTTTTAAGCACGCTAAGAAAAAGCGGGCTAAGAAAAATGTTTTTATTTTTAAACTTAAATAAAGAATTTTAGTCTCAAAAGCGTGGCAAGTCCGGATTTTCTTAAACTTGTGTGATTTGCACACGACTGCATATCTCTTAATTTTTTCAGCTAGGCTGTAATCCTCCATGCCTTATCTGAAAAAATGCAAAAGCAAAATATTGGCTACGGGATGTTATAGCCACATATATGCAAGCCTCCAACTACCGTGAGCACCCTGAGTTTATAAATAAGTTTTCATAGTAAGCGTATATAAAATAATATAAAGCTATGATTTTTAAAAGTCTACCCCATATTCTTCCTACATTAAATTGTTTCATCTGGGATTTTAAATGAATTGCGAGATAATACTACTTTAAAAATAGCAAAGACCGAATTATTCTTGAAATTCTTCGAATTAAAAGAGAGAAATTTCATCCCAGTTACCCATTTTCTTTGAATACACTCGTATTTTCAACCTGTTCAAAGTACAAGGTGGCGCAAAAGTAACCTTGCGATATTTTTTGGCTGTAATTTAAAAAAAAATAAAAACTTTGATTCTTCTTTGTCTTTATTCTTCTATTGTCTTTAAGAGCTACAAGAGTCTGAGGCTTGTTGACATAAACCCACGACTTCAAAAAGCCCCACAAAAAGAAGTCTGGAGCGGTCAAATCAGGCGATCTTGCTGGCCAGTGCAAACCGTCAAATCGCGATATTAGGCGCCCGGGAAATACATCCTTCAGCATATCGGTTGTGGCACGTGCAGTGTGTGCCGTTGCACCGGCCTATTGGAACCACCTGATTTCCAATCCCAATTCATCAAGTTGCGGCAAAAAGAACTCGTTGATCATTGCTCTGTAGCGCTCACCATTCACAGTAACCGTTTGGCCCGCGACGTCTTCCAAGGAAAAAGGTCCGATGACTCCTCCAGCGAAAACAGCACACCATACAGTAACTTTGAGCGGGTGTAATGGCTCTTCGTGGGTTACACGCGGATTTTCAGTGCCCCAGAAGCGTAAATTTTGCTTATTTACGTACCCGCTAAGATGGAAATGGGCCTCATCACTCAAGATTATTTTTGATGAAAAATCATCTTCCTCTTGGTGGTGATTAAGGATGAACGTATGTTAGACGCGATTGGCGGTCAGCAGCTAACAGCTGACACGACGGCGCTTCCATGACATCCTCGGCTACAGCAGCAATATTCTCTGCAGAACGGCTACTCCGTGGTTTGCCACGCCTGGCAGCATCTCGTGTTGTACGAGTCTCTTCGAGGCGAGCGGCTAAGCGTCGCAGTGCTTCACCAGTAGGCGTTGGACGGCGAGGAAATCTGCGACGAAAATCACGTTGTGCAAAGTCACCGACCGATTATTGGTCAAATAAAATATTCCGAGTTCTGGAGCAGTGTAGCGTAACATTGTTTATTGACGTGTATTTCGCATGTGTTTACTACACAAATGTCAAAATAGAACTGACATTAGGGGCCAATCGCAAAATTTATAGCATTTTCTGATAGGAGGATTACTTTAGCGCCACCTGTTACAAAGTAAATCATAAAATTTTTGCTTTAATGAAAATAAGAGCACTTCAATTATTTGCGCTTACCACAATATAATCCCAATGCTAATCGACGTCTTCAAATCAACCCAATCAAATGCATGATTCAAAGGGTGAAAATGCTTAAGTCCACGCATGGGCCATCTGTAGATTTTTAACAAATCATTTTCCAACATAAATATGCGCCATACATGTACAAATAAAGTAAAAAGGCAAATCAGGATCTGGTGTTGGCTCACTTCATTATTGAACAATTTGCAAACGAATCGGGACATTTTTCATTTACGCGCATGAAATACTCATTACATATCATTAACTCCTTGCCAGCGACCAGTGTAATTTATTGCAGCTTTTGCGAAGCCAATAAGTCTACATGAGCTAGAGTACCCCGATGAATTATTGCAATTTCGCTTTTAAATTAAATCGATGCCGTAAAACATCAAAAATCACTCAACTTAATAATATGGATTACCCAATACTTGTGCCTTGTGCATCGAATCAATCAAATCACTCGTTTTATCCGTCAATCAATCGATTGGTTGATCGCTTGAATAGTGGAATAAAACGCAATTTACTTAAAATTATAGCATTTTTTTATTTTAGCAAAATAACAATAAACGGCGAAAGGTGAGGTGCAATTTCCTATGAGCAACCGGCGTCTGCCCACTTTGGTCTGGCCACAAACCGTTTATTGTAATGTTTTTCATCTTGGATATCCCTTGCATCCATCCACCTTCCTCCACTGTCGTTGGCCCTGCTGGCTATTTGCAATTACTTTAGTTATTCATATGGCAAGCGCCCTCTACGGGCCAGCAACAGCACCAACGCGCCAGCACACTCCTTGCAAACATAGACAATTTCTTACCACTGCAATCCGCTCCATTTTGTGAGGGTCAATATCTTTAAACCCCGACTGATTGATGGTTGCTTATGAAATATTTTAATGCATCGATGCGAATATGCAATTCCTTTTATAATAAAAAATATTCTATTCACCCCATCGACCCGCTTCCATTCCATCCATTGCTATGGGTTCTTCTTTTATCGTATGAATGTGTGTAGGATAATAATTTCCCGCTTTAAACTTTGGGTACTTTCGTTGTGATCAAATTACATGTTGATATTACATAGCAACGCGAAATATATTATTACATTTACACTGGATAAGGGGACGAGAAACTTAGGCACCAACAAGCAGAAACTGCAGAGCTTTATTGCCTCTGAACTGTTTTTCTACCTGTGTTCATGTGGATGTCGTACATTGTGTTGTCTACGCAAAGATCGAAAGTTTTTCTGTTGGAGAAAAGCTAACGATTTTTTTGTTTAAGAAAATATGTATATTTTTTGCGGTAATAAATCATACACATAAATATGTATTCAAAATTGCTTGACTATTTAAATTACATCAGTATAAATATATTAAAGATTTTGTTTTAAGGAACGTTTTTACCATTCCCATAGAAAACCTAATCTATTTCTCAAATCAGAATCGAATTTCTGTGACCTCTTAATGGCATACTTTACAAAACAACATATTTCTATGCGTTAATGAATGTAGTTGCCTTATAATTTAGAGTATATGTATTAGGGCGGGTCGATTTAAAAATCGCTCATTGCTCTGTGAAAATCGTATTCTAGGGATCGAAGTAAGAAACTTTGCCGAAGGAACCATACTTCTAAAACGAATTCTGATGTCCCCCAATTTGGGTCGAACGAAAAATCCCACTTTGACCCATTTAGAGTGCTCCAATCGAGTCCAAATGTATGACCGACCCCCACTAACTTTGGACGGCCGATCCACCCATGCCAGTGGCACACCCCCTGGAACTCCCCTGGGGGGTTCCCCTTACAATCATTTCAAAATATCACCATTTTTGGCCTTTACATGAGAAAAGAAACTAAAAAGTTGGACCCAAATTGGGGGACATCAGAATTCATTTTAAAGGTATGGTTCCTTCGGCAAAGTTTCTTATTTTGATCCCTAGAATATGATTTTCATAGAGCAATGGGCAATATGTATCTATATATATTTGACGTACCAGCCCATTCAGCTACGGCGGCCGTCGTGGAGTATATTCACCATTTCTTTTAATGTGAAAGTTACAACATACCAAAAACCCATTCCCAGTGATTGTCGAGAAGTAGAACAACTTTTAGAACAATTCGCTAGCAATTCACACCATTTGGCTCTTATTTAGGTTTTTTAGTATGCAGATGAAAAACCCAAACTATTTGCATTACAAAGCCATTTCATATTAAATGTAAGAAAATAGTGATTTTCTCCAACAAGGTATTCGATTTCGTTGAAATTTTGCACGTGAGCTTAACTCATGCATGACGGCAAACGGACTAGAAACAATTTTGACATTCTTTCACATAAGCTATGGAGGTGGCAAAAATCAAAAAGCCCATAAGAAGAGGTACTAAAACCTTATATGTAGAGTAGAATTTGAAAAATAAGCAAGATTTTGAAAGGTTATTTATCTGCTAACATTTTGGTTATATTGCCTTATGTTTGGCTAAATATTTTGGAAGCTGCATTCAATAAGACAAAGGTACTTTTTTTCGATATTTTCAAAATCGGTGGGCACGATAGGTCACTATATGTGAGGGGAAAAGAACAATGTACATGGCTTGGAAATTAACGTTTTAACTTTTGTTTATAGAGTATGAACACTGCACATGTTATAAAAGTTAGGAATTTTTCTTTAATTCATCACGCGAGCACGTAATGTTTCGAACGGAATTTTAAATTGTTTAGAGGCTGATCGAACACTAGCGCCATCTCGGACTGCCGCGATTGCGTTTTTTACGTCCTCTTCACTTCGTTTCGGCGTTTTTCGCACATAATTACGCACCATTTTGCTGCAAAAATAATTAAAATTTATTTTATTCAATTAAAAGTAGTGACCTATAATGCCCCCAACCGGCTGACCTATAGTGCCCCCAAGCACATGTTTTATGTTAGTGTCGATATTTTTTTTAAAAACAAAAATATCAAAAAACTAACACATTATTCGTGTTCAGCATTATTTTCTACGTAAAATAAAACTCACCTGACAAATATTATATTTACATACATTAAATGCACTGCACCGTAGAATAAAAAAAATGCTATGTCGGAGAAAAGCTCACAAAAAACTAAACGACGCCAGAACTAGGATAACTAATCAATGGTGACGGCCGAAATGACAGTCGCGAACGTTGTTCCCCACCACGTATTCAATTCACATAAGACGAGTGACCTCTGCAAAAACAGTGCGACGAAAACCCCACCTACCTATTGTGCCCCCATACCTATCTTACCCCATTCTACTCTATGCGTAAATCAAAATTTTCTGATTCGTGATAGCTTTTTAAGTATAATTTCGAACGGCTGACGCCATATTAAAATTAGCGAAACTCTTAATATTTATGGACCAAGTTTTTCTGACAATCAAAGTTTCAAAAATCCTGTTGTTAATTTCGAAATGGAGAGGTAGAGACAGTGAGGTAGAGTCTCACTGACTCGGGCAACTGACTTGCCTTAAGGGCTTGAATTTATTCTAGTTTCTGGATTTCCATATATCATCGACGGCTGCAGAGTAAACTCATATGCTAGGATTTCTAAACCCCGCCCTACCGAATGGTAGTCACGCACCAATCCATTCGGCTATGGTAGGTGCAAAATTAATTTAATCTTTATATTTATATAAAAATAAATGTTTGTCTGTATGTCCTCGATGAACTCAAAAACTACTGGACCGATTATTATAAAAATAGGTATATATATATGTATTTTTCCACGGAACAGGTTTGTAGAATATGCTCATTGCTGCCACTCGCCATCAGGTGGGACTGCAGAGTAGCCACTTCTGCCCCGTTCAACCGATTTTTTTGATATAAACAAAATCTATAAAATGGTTTACAATGAATTGTATATTTGTGTACTGATTTTTCTTTAAAGTCATTTTTCTTAAATTTATTTTAGTTGTTGGCATAGCAACGCGCACCGGGTATAGCTAGTATTAAATAAATATTGAGGGAAATTTGATTAATACTTGAAATGAAAATAGCTAATAAAATGTACGCTATAATTTAAACAAGGTATGTACGCATTAAAATGCAATGACACGCATAATCATATTAAGTGAGTACTTCTTCACTATTTTTTGGTCGTTAGCCGCTTCATTGAGCTCGGAGTTCCTAATTCAAAAGTTGCCGCCATGCAATCTCTATTTGCATCCTCACTTTGCACGAGTTTAATTTTCAGGGCATCATCATTTTGTCTTCGCTCTAACTCATATGGCACAATAACAACACAGAGGTTAAACACAATACGCGACGTTTATTGGTTCCGTCTGCCATTCATTTAACTCTATGATCGTTTCGGAAGCCATTAAAGTCACCACCATAACTGGGCAGCAACAATAAAAGTAGTGACATGGCATTGGCAACGCCGGCAGCCATGCGAAGAATGTTCAAAGCAGGCAGGCCGGGTATTGAGTGCCGTGGCTCGCTGCCGGTTCGCCTACATGCCAGCTGCTACATAGCAAACCGGTTGTGTTTGTGGTATACGCATGCGCAGATGACATTACCATGGCAACCGTACTAATGGTAGCCCATTGATAAACTCTACTTTTAAAGGGTGTGTGGGAGAGTGTCTACAGAAAAGAGAACATGAAGGTAATACATCACGCAAATTGTTGGGATATTGGGAAGCCATACTACCTGGGCTAGAGAAGAAGCGATCAAAATTGAAATAATTTTTAGAAATCTGTTCATTGTTATTGCACTAACTTACGCGCATCAACTTTGGCATTATTCTACGTAAACTTTAAGGCGCTAATTTTTATATCGCAATTAACCTCGGGACAGGATTAAGGGAGTATTACCTGAGCTTCTGGGTGGTGTCGGAGTTCGGTTACGTGTTTATTTATTTGAGTTTTCCGATCATAAAGTTTGCTAGCGCCAGTCAACTTAGTACGGCTATACACCTTTTGATAAATCAATTGGGTCCTGTGGCTTGAAGGGCTCTTGGAAAGTGTTGCTGTTATGTGTTAAGAGTTTGTTGATGCTCCTTGACCATTGCATAGCGTAGCGCACGGCAAAATTTATCATTTCGTAAGCCCTTTGAGAGATGCAGTGATCAGCTCGGCAATAAAAAACATGACAAACAAAAGCGGGAAGGAGACTAAGTGTAAGTCGATCTATTTCACATATCCATTGAATAATCCTTTGCATGTTTTGATGAATGTGGACCAGGCATTGCATATGTTGCACATATTTTTAATATAAATTTTAAGTAGTTCCAACTTCAAGTTAACTGCTGTTTTGAAATTTGTTGCAATGAAGTCTGCGAAGTTGAAACATCGCTCACATTTAACCAAACTTCATCTCAAAGAGCTCCTGCGGATAGCTTTAACTAGTTTTATTCAAAATTATATAACATTTGAATTTTTTGTGTACCTGAAAATGTTATATTTTTTTATTAGCGCATTCACACGGGTCATGTCTATTAAATTATGAGTGAGATAATGCATAATATTTAATTTTAGTCACACCGGCATTCGCGGCATATTATAATATGTATGCAATGCTTTTTAATGATACACTAGAGTACAGTACATATTATGAATAGACACATACACAATAAAGTGGGGACTGCACATACGGATACATAAATACATATGTCTAAAAATCTTTTAGTTAAATGACTTAGATGTGATAATTCATAGTACAAAACTAATCTAAAAAAAGTCGAACATATTTGTTTGCTTATGTTTTGAGACTCGTTTTCTTGCCGCCAAATCTCTTAGCCGTTTTGAAGACAGCAACTGCACCGAATCGCATTCGTCGTGGTGTTCCAACCGTTTAATAGCAGTCTCAAAGCATTTAAAGGCTTCTTCATTGGACAGACATTTTTCAGCGGAGACCATGTCATCACTAATTTCGTCCTCATCGTCGTAATCTTCAGGAACTTGAACCTGTGCTATTATATCGTCGTCTGTCAACAATTCGTAGCCAGGATCATCCTCGTCAAATTCTAGCTATTCATGCCCATTTTCTTGGTCACATTCTTCAAATCCTGAAACATTTTTCATCAACTCAAAACTCATCTGAAACAAAGTTTTCATTTGTTGGTTCTTCAGATGTAGGGCTAGCTTCGGATTCAACTGCTGGACAAAGCTTATTCCAGGATTTCTTTCTTCTGCTGCCATGTAAACAGCATCTTTCAAGTTAATACCTTTGTAGATTTCAAGAATTGTTTTATCTTCCTCTTAGCCGATTAGGACACTACGAAGCAACGCTTTTCTGTAGTAACGTTTGAAGGCTTCGATCACCCCCTGGTCCATAGGTTGAAGGACTGAGGTAACATTGGGTGGCAAGAAAATCAGCTTAAATTTTCCATCTTCTCTCTCAAGTGAAAAGTTTGAGGGATGACTTGGAGCACTATCAATCACTAATAAAACATTTCCAGTGTCTCCAGTTTCTATCTGATGTTTTTTAACCTCTGGAATGAATACAGCGACACACCACTCGATAAATACTTGAGTGTTCATCCATTGGTTTTTGTAAATAAGCGGGAGTTTTTTTATTCCTTTGAAGCATCTTAGATTCTTAGATTTTTCTATAATCAGCAAAGGTATTCTATGTGTGCCCGTATTGTTTCCACATACTATGGCTGTTATTCGGGAGTTGCTTGCTTTGAATCCAGGCGCTGCCATTTCTTTTTTAGAGACAAGGGATTTGTTCGGCATTATCTTCCAGTATAACCCAGTTTCGTCTGCATTGTAGACTGCTTTACAAGCAAACTCTTAAAACCTTCTTTGAACTTTTCAGCAGCTTCAATGTCAGCTGACAGCTTTTCCCCTTGAATATCTAGCTCTCTAATTTCGTGCCTAGACTTGAATCTTTTGAGCCAACCAATAAATGCTTTAAAATCATTATTCTTTTCGCAAATCAAAGGACCATTTATTGGTTGACCTTGAGAACGTATCTGCATGAACCATGAGCAAACTGCAGTGTCTAGGTTTTGATTTTCTGCCATTTTCATTGCTTTTCTATGCAAGCTTCCATCTCAACTGTCCAGCACGCAAGCAAACTTTGTGATAGATTCACTGTTTTTTTTAATGTCAGTTATCGTTGAATTCCCAACACCAAACTCTCGAGCTAAACTTGATCCACTTGCACCTTTTTTTAATCGTTCCAAAATTTTAAGTTTGTCAGAAAGACTAAGCACAACTCGTTTACGTTTCGGCTTTGCTAGGAGTCACACAGCACAAAAAAAAACAAAAACCAGCACGGATCGTTAAAACAACACTGAAGTCAGTCAACGCCAATAGAGAAACAAACTGATTAGACGGATCCGTACTTCTGCCGGCCGCTCGTGTTTTAATGAGAGATTGCCCAAACCAAACTGTCGGCGTCGGATGCGCGTTCGTTTCGCGGCACGATAATACCACCGACGCTGTTATATTTAGGAACTGCGAAACTAACTTAAATTCATAAAGCGCGTGACAGAAAGCAAGTATATATACATGTACAACGCTGTCAATACCTATGAGTCATGTTCTAAATATAACATGCTATCGATGAAGACACGGAAAATGCCAAAATCATGATTTTCTCTTGCGTCGCTCTCTGAGTCATTTCTATAAAACGTTTCATTTGTACATACTTTTTTTATTCTTTATATCCGAAAAAGGCGTCATGTTTCCTTTCGGTTAACCGACGTTTCGGATGACCGGCTTTCGGATAATCGACGCTCTACTGTACTTCGATAGCAGACTGACGTGTTATTTGATACCCCATCACGTGCGAATTATATTCTTACTTATTTTTATATTTCCTTTTCGCACTCGAATTTCACCAGAACTGTGCAATTAATATATTCTTCACCTGTTTAAATTATCATAACTACTTTTTATTAAATTTAGTAACTAATTGGTGAGTTTAATTCAACAAACTCAATAAACTTAAATAATTGGAAACTTATGTACAATTAATTGGCTAACCGAATAAATATTTACATGAATATTATGCCAAAAGATTATACCCTAAATTTTAGTACTTTAGTTTTGAAATAGGCCATATTATTTTTGTAAAATTTTAACATGTTTTGATATACTCTTTATGTGACTTTATGCTCATTTAAGTGGTGGTAAGTGAATGGGCAATTGCACGAATTACACACATCTCTTTCGGCTCATGTGAACTATTCAGTTATGTGTCATCTCCCAATTCATTTCTCAACACCAGCGGACATACGCGGAGAACACAACAAACACACATCTGCATACGTATGTATGTACTTCCAGCAAACTATTCGTTTTCCACTTGTACCGCTCATGCCTCCCACTCTTCTTTATTTTTCTTGACTCTAGACGGCTTATTTGTTCATTCACTGGAACCGACCACCACACTGGGTGGTCTACAGCAGTACGAGTACTGTTTGTTTGAGCAGTGTTTTCGTTGTGTAGCGATGTGGCCGCCCAGAGGGGTAAGCGCGCTTGCACGTTACCTGCACACAATCATTAGGCTAATGGTGCTGTTTATGAGAGTTTTAATGCTTCTTCTTTCATACATCGATCGCGCTTTAACTTTTTTTTTATTATTTATTTATTTATTTCTTACGAGTATTTGTTTTATGACAAAAACAAAAATACAATGGAAATCTGCTAAATTCGACGATGGCGACGACAGTAGCTATATTCTTTTAATTTATTTCAATCATCGCGTGAGCACTCGCAGACACATAAAATTAATTTAATTAAATGACTGCCTATACTGAATTGAGGGGTGGTAGGAGCAATGTGTAAGTAACATGAGTTGAGAATAATAGCAAATTAATGAATGGCCAGGGGAGACATAGAAATAAATACCTATTTAGTTTCTTGGCACATATCACTTACACAAATGCGCGTATACTGTCTTGTAGATACTTGTCTGTTGTTGGCAACGGTTGGTTGAGATAATTGCACTCAATTTTTACATTATTATTTTAGATGAAAATGATGTATGAGCATAATCTCACTTTATTCTAGTTTGGTAGGAGTGGTGCAATTACTCTACTCAGCTGTAATTCCGAACTAGTTAACATTGAACTATTTCGTACTGTGAACCTTTATATACCTACATATTCTAATATCGGGAGTTTTTTTAAGAGCTTGAGAACTTAAAACGAAAGTGCAAAACATATGTATTATTGGAATGATTTTTTTTATTATTATCTAATAGATAATTTCAAGGCCCTACCAGTACGGTAGACTCAAATTCAGGCTACCGGACCACTGCAGTGTGTTCCAGGCAGAGGTAGCCGCAATCAAGGAGGCAGCTGATTGGCTGCTCAAATGCCTATCAACGGTTAAGAAAGTAAATATTTACTCCGACAGCCAAGCGGCAATAAGGACCCTCGGGTCAATGACGGTGCTTTCGGAATTGGTCAAGGAATGCTTGACCTCGCTTTCGACTGTGTCCGAATTCTTTAACATCAGCCTCATCTGGGTTCCTGGTCACAGCGGCATTGCTGGAAACTGTGAGGCAGATGAGCTGGCCAGACAAGGGACAAGCGAGGTGATTTCCCCGCGAAGGGAGAGAATTGGGATCCCCCTGATCACCTGCGGTCTGCTTCTGGAAAGATGGGCATCGCACCAACTCAGCGAGCGCTGGGCAAGTACACAAACGTGTAAGGTCGCGAAATCCTTCTGGCCACGTGTGGACCGGAGGCGCACGGGCGAGCTTCTGAGTCTGACAAAATATCAGCTCTCTAATCTCGTGGGTTCTCTCACAGGACACAATGCGCGAGGAATGCATGCTGTGAGGCTTGGAATCACCTCGAGTCCTTTTTGCGCTGGTTGTATGGAGGATGAGGTGGAATCATCTCAGAACCTTCTCCTTAGCTGCCCTGCTCTGGCGGGGCTAAGATTTAGGCATCTTGGCTCCTACTTCTTTGCCACGCCTGCTGATATAGTTGACGCTGACATTAAAAATCTGATGAATTTCATCAGCAACATAAAGCGGTCGACGCAAACATAGTCATCGTTCGTAATCTGCACGCTCCTAACCATCCCAGCACCACCTCTCCGCGCCCTCTCACCGTCCTCTCCCTGTATCCCATCGGTCTTTCTCTCCCACCTCACCCCTTCATAATGGCATCACAAAGGACGAATCTTTCTTCGCCCAAGTGTACCCATTCCCTGGGCAACCATATCAACCTAACCAAACCTAACGGTGTAGTCACCAGTCGTCATCGTCAAACTCATCTAAGAGGAGTTGGGTCAAAAGTGAGAGGGTGTTAAGTGAGTGAGCTTAAAGGATTAGGTGGTTAGCATGAGTCGAATCCGTTAAAAACGCAAGTGCCTATTGGCGGAATAAACCCCGCCCCAAATACACTTTGTTGTGTCATCAAACTCCTCAGACCATAGGACTGCCGCCAAGTATTACACCGCGGGCGGTAAGGCTATTTAGTCGGCGTTCCTACACCGTAGTCTTTCGAACCCCCATACTTTCTTCATCGAGTGTAATTTACGCCAAACATATTACAAATCTTCAATCCAGAACCCTTGAATCATTCAAATTCGAAGAATACGTGGTGCTGGAATCCGGTTCGTGTTTGAAGCAGTGTAGGTATGCTTTGAAACATCCATGTGCTGTTAAAACTGAGTCAAGTTAAAATTTCCTTCTCCATGTTTCTTTTCTAATCAGCTTCACAAATCCGAGAACAGCAATATGTCCAGCGGCCCTACGCCATGTTGTGCCATCATCGCAACGAACGATGGAGGATAAGATTCACCCGATTGAATGGGATAAGATTACTGAGGTGAGAGCTCTTGGTGGAGGAAATCTCAACTGACTTCGGGATTGATATATTAAAATACACTGCGAAATAAAAGGTTTTTAACTACAAAAAATCAATTGAACAGCATTCCATTTTTTAAGTTTTATTTGGAATGCAAGAAAAATTTTCTTTATGCATTTTCACTTTCGGTGGCTAAAAGAAATTTTCTGGGACTTCTTCGTATCAGGACTTCAATAGTTATGCTATTGTAATTGTTGAACTAAACTTAATTCCTAGGTAAACTACTTTACTGCTGTTTCAAGTTTTAAGAATGCACACATTTTTGCTTTTGAAGATTATTTTCAATTCTAGTGCACAGATAAATAGATATGCAGAAGATTTCTAAAGTAGAAAGTCGTTTCGAAAAATATAAAAATATTAGAATTTATTTACTTACTAAAATTAGAAATCCTTTTTAAAATTGGTGAAATCAAATGTATAGATATACATTTTGTTATGGCTGAGTTAGGTGGCTGATTTAAGTGGTTATTGTTGATTTAGATTTTAATATTGTTGGGAGTTAGTATTTGCAATTAATCAATTTGTTAGCAATGTGGGCTTGACCTTCAGACTATAATATAGTAATAGCATATAAGCTCACTTCTCTGATATTACTTTGTTTGAAAAGAAATCATAACAATTACAAATTAATTATCCCAACTCTTTATTCACATGCATATACCTTCTGCTCAAATATGAACGAGACTTTATCAATAAAACGGTCCGCGGATGACATATGGCAAAAATAAATTTTTTGTTTTTTGGTAGGACTGTTATAAGCTTACATGGCAAATTTCAGCGTGATATTGCACATAGTTTGTTTTCTGTGTTACTGTAAACAAGTCAAGCTCGAGTGTGTTCTTCGAATTTAACGATGGAAATTCAAGTTGAACAAAGAATTTGTTTGAAATTTTGTTATTCCAACAAAATTTCGGCTTCAGACGTCTTAAAAATGTTGCAGACAGCCTATGGGGACTCTGCTCTATCGCGTGCACGTGTTTAACAGTGGCACAAATCGTTCAAAGAGGGCCGTACATCAACCCAAAAAACCACGCCAAAGTCGCTCAAAAATTAAGGTTATGCTGTTTTTTTCGATTACGAAGGTGTGGTGCACTCGGAATTCCTTCCGCAAGGCCGATCGCTTAACGCTGAATATTATTTAGACGTTTTAAAGCGTTTGCGGGAGAACATTCGTCTTAAAAGGAAGGAATTGTGGGGCAACAAGTCATGGTTCTTGCATCACGATAATGCACCAGCTCACACATCACGTCTTGTTCGCGATTATTTGAACAAAAATAATGTTAATATCGTTCCGCAAGCACCGTATTCGCCTGATATGGCTCCATGTGACTTTTTCCTGTCTCCCAAGCTCAAATTGCCGCTCCGTGGAAAACATTTTGAGACAATTGAAGTCATAAAAGAGAATTCGAAGAAGGAACTGAAATCCATACCGAAATCGGACTTCCAGAAATGCTATGATGATTGGAAAAAACGTTGGCATATGTGTATCGCCTCCAATGGTGATTACTTTGAAGGAGATAAAATAAAAATTGAACAATAATTAACCGTTTGTGTTTTATTAAATTAGTCTCGTTCATATTTGAGCAGAAGGTACAATGAAAATTAGAACATTGCCGCATTAGAATGAGAATTGCTGTATTGAGTACTGCGTCTTTGTTTTCTCTTCAATTTATATAGTACAGGAGGTACTTTTTCTGAAATAACGTTCGAGCATACAAGTGCATGTAAAATTACTTGTTTGTATACTGCGCCCTGAATGCTTAATACTGACCGCTTATTAAGCAACTTTTTGTTGCCGCCATACCAGCACTGAGGAAAGTTGTTAAACCCGGTACTTAGGGGGGTTCTTCAGAAGAAGTTCTAAATGTACTTAAAATCAATTTACTTAATAATAGGCATCAAACACTTCAAGTGTGCGCACAACGATTTCACTTTCAAATCACCGTCCGCCCATACATGAATTTAAAACGAGCACAACTACATACGTGGGGCACAACCAGCTGTGGCGACACCGTCAACAATGGCTCTTATAACATTAGGCCTGTAGGCCTATCTACTGCACCATTATACCATTTTGTGTTACCTGCTACACATTAAAAAATTAAAGCCGTCTTTATTAATTTTGAATTACCGTTCACAACTGAGCGAAAATACTTTCAAAATTTAATTTTGCACACCATTATTTTTTGCTTTAATCCGCATTTTCTTAATCTTGGCAGTTCTCATTTCTTTTCAATTTCTAAATGAAATGGAAAAAAATTATACACCCCACGGCAAAACTTTAGTGCACCAACATTTTGCCCACTTTTCTCTAATTTTCTTTCTTTTGTTTTTTCAATGTTCATAATTTTTTTTGTTTCCTCCAATCCATAAATTTTAGAAAAAATTGAATTTCTAGGAAGATTACAATAAATGCAAGTTAGAAGTAGCTTCACGATCACGTTGATTTTTTTTAATTTTTTTCTTTGATGGTGTTGCTCATTTTTTCCATATAAATTAAAGACGTGAATTTGTTATAAAGGGTGGATAAGTTTCAAAGGCCGGTGTTGATTTTGAATAAAATACAATTTTTTTAGGAAATTATTGTCATTTCTCTTTATTATGATAATATTGGTATGGCTCAATTACGTATGGAATAAAATATTGGTCAAATGGCCGTCGCGGTCTTGGCGGCACACCTGCATCCGATGGTCCAAATTTTCGATGACGCTGAGGCATAATTGAGATTCTTTGCCGTTAATGTGCCGCATTATCTCAACCTTAAGCTCTTGAATTATTGCTGGCTTATCGACGTACATATTTTCTTTCAAATAACCTCAAAAAAAGAAGTCCAACGGTGTCAAGTCACATGATCCAATTGACATCGCCACGACGTGAGATTATTCGGCCATCAAATTTTTCGTGCAAAAGAGCCATTGCTTCGTTAGCAGTGTGACAAGTGGCACCATCCTGTTGAAACCACATATCCTCCACATCCATATCTTCCAATTCGGGCCATAAAAAGTTCGTTATCATCTCACGATAGCGAATACTATTCACAATAACTGCCTGACCGGCCTCATTTTGGAAAAAATACGGCCCAATGATGCCGCCGGCCCATAAACCGCACCAAACAGTCACTCTTTGTGGGTGCATTGGTTTTTCGGCAATCACTCTTGGATTATCATTCGCCCAAATGCGGCAATTCTGCTTATTGACGAATCCACTGAGGTGAAAATGTGCCTCATCACTGATGGTGATTTTCTTCGAAAATTGGTCATTCACTGTTGCCATTTTCTGCCACCATTCTGTCCATTGACGACGCTTGAAATGGTCAAGAGGCTTTAGTTCTTGAGTCAATTGCACCTTGTAAGCGTGTAAATGCAAGTCTTTAGGCATAATGTTCATCAACGACGAGCGTGAGAGGTGCAATTGTTGGGCACGACGACGAGTTGAGGTGGACGGCTCTTCAACCACACTATCGCGAACAGCAGCAATATTTTCTGCAGTACGAGCTGTACGAGCATGCACTGGTGTTTGCACATCTCCTACAGACCCGGTTTGCTCAAACTTTTGCACAATTTTTTTGCTTGTACGCACATTTGCACGATTAAATTGACCGAAAAAATCACGAAGTGCGCGATATGCATTTTGATTTGAACGCCCGTTTTCATAATAAGCCTGAATAACTTTAACGCGTTGTTCGATTGTGTATCTTTCTATGGTTCAAATTGAGTTGGTCTGAAATTGAAAAGTCTCAAATGAAATGCAGAAAAAAGCTTGACGTTTAGGTGTGGTTCACATTCAATATCGGCCCTTGAAATTTAACCACCCTTTATAAAACTAATAAGCTTTATAATTTCTTGCGGGATCTGTGTTTATACATACAATATATATACAATTATTATTATTATAAATTATCCATAAATAAAGTTAGGTTTTTATCGAAGATCTTAGTGAAGGTGACTTTAACAATTTTTCAAAGAATTCATACGACAATTTTTTTTTAGTTGACTACCACAAAATTTTTTCGATTTCAAAATTTTTTTCTAAGTGTATGTACGAACAGGGTAAATGGCCCAGTTGCTACTGCAGCCATCGCCCCCAAATCAACTCCACTACATTCCGTCAACCCTTTGCACTCTCAAAAAGGCGGAGTGTTGTAAATCTATCGGCTGAAAAGCGAATGATGGAAAGGAGTAGGTAGCATTTTTGCCGAAACGCAAGAAAAAAAGACGAAAAGTGGCATGATTGCAAGCAACAAGCAGCAGCAGCAGCATAGGAGAGGTGGCATGCAGCAGCGCCATCGTCCGTATAAATGCTGCTTCACAAATAGTGGCCATAAAAATTGCTATTGTTGTTGCCATTTCTGCAACATGCTCCATTGCATATGTGGGCACAACAACGCTTAGCTATTTATGCAATTAGATGTACAAACACGCGTTTATGTATTTACGTGAATTTGAGTGCCAGGCAGTGAAAAATTGCACGCGACGTTGCCGACCAAGAACCCCAGAATGAAATTGAAAATTAAAAAATAAAAATGAGAAAAAACACGCTAGATGTTAAAATTGTGATACTTATACGAGTACGAGTACTCCTAGGAGCAACAGCACCCGCCGATAGACTAACGTTCAACTCAAGTAA
The DNA here is from genome assembly GCF_028408465.1 of Anastrepha ludens. Taxonomy (NCBI): domain Eukaryota; kingdom Metazoa; phylum Arthropoda; class Insecta; order Diptera; family Tephritidae; genus Anastrepha; species Anastrepha ludens. The sequence continues at coordinate 78,348,141 of NC_071498.1, forward strand.
TACCTTTAGAGCACACACACACACACAAATACACATGCATACTTGTGTTTGCCCATCCCTGCAGGAAAAATACTGGTTATGAACCAGAATACAACCAGTTCACTTTTCAGCTCAACCAGTTCGTGTTCTATCTTTTCCCATGTTAGCAAGTGAAATTTTTAACACGGCGAAGTCCTACGAAATGTCAATATCCGGCCTTGCATCAGCAAAATAGCATTTCGGCGTTGGAATAATATTTCCTACCACCCTGAAAAAGTTGCATGTTTCTCAAATAACCAGTTAACTTAGACCAGTTAGAATGTTTTAAAATATTCTATTTCACATTAAAAGTCTACGCAGAATTTCTTTTTTCTTAAAATTAACTCAAACTTCTTTCACGTACAGTAATTGATTACACATTCAAAAATTGGTTCATATAAAAACTTTAAGTAAATCTTGAAAAAAAAATTAAATTAATGCTTTAAAAAATTACAGCAATTCTTTAGAAATAAAATCTAAAATATTCACTTAAAACACTTAATAAAATAAGTGCTATTCAAATTTCGGATTCATATTTTACGTGTCGTGTTGCTGCGAGAATTTTCGTACAATGGCCTCCTTTTGCTGAAACCCTTTTTTAATCAACTGAAGCACTTTTCTCAATTGCATTTCGGACTCATCGACGCTGCAATGCATTAGTGCGTCCATAGACGAGTTTTAAACTTTTTATCTAAAACAATCAACTTATTTGCAGTGAAAATAGTAATTTTAGAACTCAGTGAGTTTTGGCTTTTTCCTGCAGGGATATAACTACCTACATAAGTATGCAGGTAAAGCAAAAATAATCGTAAGCAAGTAACCGAATTAACAAAACCACCACTTGGACCAAGCCAACATTAACAATAGCCAAACGCAACTTAAACTCTCTTGTTGTTATTTATTTCGTAGCATTATTATAATAAATAAAAACGACTTTAGGCTGATTCGATATTACAGTGTAATTCGCGGTACTCTTGGAGTGAATTAAACTCAGTGAGTTTGACCAATTTATTTAAGAATGAGCCTTAATTGCTCTTTTGGTGAATTCTTGAATGCAGTAAATATAGACATAATTGTTATTAGTGAAGAGATGGATTTTTCTATGTTCTGTTCATTCAATAATGTTTGTGGTATATTGTGAAAATCGAAATCACGACCTTAAAAATATTTGCCATTGACTGCACGCTTCGTTTTGCGACCACTTTTGGTAGACACATTAGAGAAGTTTTAGAATAAATATTTATTTATTATAACTTTTCATAAAGAAATTTACCAAAACCAGTATTTACCAACAAACTAAGTGTAGCCTTGGAAATTGCCGCTGAGAATCTTTGCTCTCTTCCATTTTCCGTGGATTTTTTTAAAGGAAATTTATTTATATTTATTTAAAACTTAAAACTGGAATAGATATGTGAAACTGAAAGTACCAATCGAAGCTTAGAAAATTAAATATTAATTAATACCAGATGTGGTAGAACAAGTATTAGAGAATAAAATAGAAGAAGTATAAAGTTAAAATTATAATAATAGTTGGGATTAAGTAAAAGAATAGAACGGATATAGATAACGGTATACATATTCAAAATTGTAAGAAAATAATATACAAAGTGAAAAGTAGAGACGTAAAAAGTAGATAAAAGGAGGAAAAAAATTCGTAGAGCACGGCTATCAAATTTCCCCCAACGTAACAATGAGAGCAGAATGTAAACCTTTCATAAATTTTCTGCGACTAAGTGGTTTCTGTCCCAATTGGAACATATTATGGGTGTATATAACATAACTTTTTATATAAGCCATATTGAGTATGCCAAAAAATACTACCATTGGCCAGCGGTTGATGTTTCGAGCGCAACTCATTACGTTGCACATTTGGTCGAAGGTGTAGATACACCACCTTTTGTTGAATTGTAGAACTCGATCATATGTGGCGTCTTTGTAATGCTATTTACAAATTTCATTGCATGAAGACAACAAGTAAAATATTTTATTCGGTTTTGGCTTACATGACAAGAGCGTCCGTTCGTTGTCATAGGCAAAAATTGTAGTGAAACATTTTCGACCTTTGCTGACTTTCATCTATGGAGTTATCTCTCTGGAGGTATATCTCGCAATGTTCCAACCAATGTTAATTTATATGGTTCTTTTAAAAGAGATTTAGCCAAGGAGACTGAAGTGAACCAATTATCCATGGTTACAATTCGAGTAGGACCACGTACTTGATGTACAATATTTTATCCATATCTATGAGACGTAGCTTTTTGCGTTGACCACTTATGACGGTTTTTTCCACGTAATATGTTTTTTGAGAAAGTAATTATATCAGACTCTTCAAGCAACACATTCAACGGGACATCGTCTTCGTCTGCAGAAACCTCTTCAGAAGAATTTTCTTCGTCCATTAGCTCTCCCAAGTCTGTCTCAAGCTCGCCAATGGCATAATCATCTTCATCCGAAACTATTAAGTCATCGTCTTCAGCAAGAAAATTTTCAATTTCCTTGTCATTTAAAAAGGCTTGTTTTGTCATGTCGAATTGAATTATATAAAAGTTTTTAAGACAAACAAAAATTCTAAAAGCGATATATAATTTTGTTGCAAAACTCACACAAAAGGCATTCTTCGTCGTTTCGACGACGCAAATTTTTTAAAACGGTACTTACAAGCAACTAGCACAGATGAACGGACGCTCACAACTAAAGCTCAGCAACGACTAAAGCTGTACGAAAAATTAAAGGAAAACAATGAACGGAAATTATGATAAGCAGTTAAATGCAATCGAGCATCGTCGAAACGACGAAGAATGTCCGTCTAGGGTTAAATTGTATTTATGCCATCTTAATCAAAAACTTCATGGAATATATTCATAAAATTCAAACCATATTCCTGAAAAGTGATACTATCGCCTTCAAAGTGCTTCTCATCAACAACAACGCACTTATGCCAGCGTTTCATCCGGCTCTCGAAACATTTCTGGAACTCTATTTTCGGTATAGCCATCAGAGCTAACTTCCCTCCATTACTTCGTTTCTCCATTACTTGCGTTAAAATGCGTTCCCCGAGGTGGTTTTTTGGCTCGATCAAACTAAAAAAAAAGACAGTGAAACATTTCAGTTGAATTCGCTGGCTGTTGGATGGCATTCCTTTCGTTCTTGGTCAAAAGTCCACGGATGATGACGGCACAGAACGATGGTGCGCTATTAATGAACAAATGCCTTTCTTTTTTACCGAAATGCTTCGTGTAAACTTCTCATAACGCCCAAATTATAGTCATTATTAACTGCCTGACCTTCTGGAAAAAATTGCAATCCATAAAAACTGTGGGCGTCGCTTCCTCTAGAAAATGATGTGGTTTCTTTGGTCTTGATTCATTCGGAGTACTCCACTGACTCGCCAGATGTCTGGGTTGCGCCTCGTACTCATAAATCCACGTCTCCTCTCCAATCATCTTACTGATGCGTTTAATGAATGTTGGTCCGATTCAGCTTTGGAATTTATGTCTTTGGCGGTATCAACGCGTTCATTTTTTGCATGAAATTCAGGTCCTTTGGTAACCCACATCATGAACTACAATATCCTGAACCGATTCATTAGCAATGTTCAAGTTCTCTGCCAGCTCTCTCTGTTTAATTTGTTTTTATTGATCAACCTTGCTTTTACTTTATTGATGCTTTCACCAGTTTTACTACTAAAACAAAACCCACATAACCTAAAATTTTAAACTTTCTACAAAATTAAAAAAAAAAACAAATATTCATCAAAATTTCAAATCATGTAGTTGGAATGTTTAGAAAAGTTCTGCGTATGCAGATGGTGCAATATTGCGTCAGTTTAAAGTGGCTCAAAATTTGCGCTGACTTTTGATACGTTTTTTGTTTTGTCGAGGTTGTTATGAATTTTTTTTTCATATAACGAACACCTAACAACTTTTTTATATGGAGAAAATTCACAAGACGGTCAGCAAAACAATTTTCAAAAATCATCGCGACTTGCACTTTTTTATACCAAAATTCAATGGGCTATGACATTGCGTTTTTAAGCGTTTTTTAAAAAGTTTTAAATTTTGACACAAACTTGTTAAATTTTTTTTACAATTTGCACTAAGCTTGAGACTTTAAGTTTAGTTAAGTTGGCGTGGATACGCAAATGAAAATGCTCGTTTAGCAACAAGTGCATTTCGCGCATTGCGTTACTCATTTCATTGAAAAAAAAATTATGCCTCCACGACGAATCATTATTTGGTGGGGTTTTTGGGCTGGTGCAGTCACCGAACGGTGCTTTTTCGAAAATGATTCCGGTAGAGCTGCTACGATGAACGGGCATTTAGCGGATATTGCGTTTTATATGTAAATAAATACCATAGACTAAAAAACGTTTATGAAATAAGAAAAATATTGTATATTCTAAATTTTTGTTGCATTTTATTTTTAAAAGCAAAAAATTATTATTGAATCACCCTCTAAAAATTATTTATTTATGCAATCAGTTTAAATATAAAATTAAAATAAAATAAATATAAATATAAATATAAATATAAATATAAATATAAATATAAATATAAATATAAATATAAATATAAATATAAATATAAATATAAATACAGTGAAACCTCCCACAAACGGACACTCACGGTTCCACAATTTTCGTCGGCTTATGGGGGTTGAAAAAAAACTCTAAGTTAAAATTACTATCCCACCTCTTTAAACAATTTTTTTATGTTTTTTATGGTACGTTCAGTTTTTTTCATATTTATTGAAAAATATATATGTATGTATGTACATTTTTATATTGGGAACAATGAATATATTTACACATTTGAATATACATATTTGATTGAACATATTTATATTTTAGGCTTCAATTCATATACCGTAGTCTGTCGTAGATTTTCCGGTTTATGTTTCAGAAAAAGGTTTTCAAGATGACATTCTAAAGTCTTGGCGTATTGGAATCCAGTAACATCGTCTCTTAGAAATTGTTTAATGCGACGCAGTTGTTCTAATGCTTCAGGATATGACTTGAACTGACATTCATCCTGGACACATACAAGATTTGAGTCTTCGCTTTCTCCGTCAGATAATTCCTCAGTATTAATTTCGTCAATGACAACGTCAATATTATTGTCTTCTGTATTAACAACTTCGTCGATTAACAAAAACTCTTCTGTATACTGACCTTGCTGATTTTCATTTAAAATCTTTATCAAAGCCGCTAGTGTCGATATGGGAATATCATCCTCTGCCTCGAAGTCAGAACATTCAAATATAAATATAAATATAAAATAAGAAGTAATAAAAGCTTAAAATCTAAAATCTACGAAAGCGTAAAATATCAAAATATTAGGAAATGTTGGTTTTTTCGCTGATCCGTTAAATAAACTCAACACTTATGTGGAAATATTGAGTACATTCAAAAACTTTTTATTTGTTATTTTGAATGCCACTGTAAATTTTCATTAAAATTCTTTATCCATTAACATTTCGCACCCACAGTGAACTCGAAAGCCGCAAATCCTAATGTGTGTGTGTGTGTGGGTGTATATGTGCGTGTGCATGTTAAGATAGTGCTCTAACATATTTGTGAATTTGTATTGCAAATGGCGAATGAAAATCGCTGCCCACATAATTCACCCAGCAGCGGCTATATTAACAACAACGCCAACAACAACAGCAAGCATAAACAAATACCTACTACAATGTAAAAATGCAAACAGAAACGAATTTGGCTTAAATTGCAAACGCTTATAAATTACGGAGTGTGCACATTTTCACTTTGTTGTACGGCCAACCATTTATTCGGAACTGCATCAGTATTTGTATCTGCAATTGTAGTGTTGATGTCAGCTCGGCGAGAGAAAAATGGAAATGAATGGAATTGCCTATAGTGCAACAGTGAGTGCATAACAACAAAGACACCCCATGGACCATGCGGCTATATCAGGAGCGCACGCAGTTAGCGGCATACGGTATTTGGCATGTGGCAGGCGGTGCATGCAACCTAAGCTCCAACTGCAGGCGCACCGCTCTTTATTCATTTTATTTCAATACGTTTCATTACTTTGTAAATTGCAAACATTTTATGCAGAGCGCACACATACAAATATACATACATATGTGTTCATAGTCGTGCATGCGGCCATGGCGTTGTAGTGCATAATCGCAAAAAGCTCACAAATATCCTTAACTAAGTCCAAACACTGCAACGTAATTCATGATGGTATTTGGTGTTGTTGTTTTAATTCTACAACTGCATACATGGGCGCAGTGTGAGTGTGTCGTTTTTGTTGAAGATATTTGTTGTTGCTGTGAGCAATAGTATGGGCCGAAGTTTTTTTTGTAAAACATCAAATTTAACAAAAACATATTTTACTATCTACCCTGTATTTGTATAACTATTATTCTATACGCATGACATACCTGAATTGTGGACTTATTCTCCTAAAGAATTGAACTTAAAATCCTTTCTCACAGATGAAAACGACTTAATAAGACAGAAAAGAACCAGTTATTTCGTGTATCTCACAGTGAAGTGTTTAGAGAAAGTCTTGAAATGTCTTGTAAATTATTTTACTTGCACTTATTATACCTAAGCGATACGAAAAAAACTGCCCTTGGTATAGTTGCGAGACACTGGGATAACTTCATACAAATGTTGATATTTATTTTCACTTCATACACCGCCCGCAGAAGACAAATCCTTAGCAACTCAAACCCAATGACGCATCTACATATCTTCCGCAACCTCCGATTCAATATCTTTAATAACCAAATTCCGTAAAATAACCAACCTATACCATAGAATTTAAGACACAATACAAAAGAACTCCATATTCACAGTTTAAGCGTAAGGCCTCGACGCTATCGCTTTATTTACAATTAGCTTATAAGATTTACTCTTTAAGTCAATTTTTAAAATAAATAAAATAAATATTTTCACTTCACAGTCAGCAACCCCCAAGGCAACCATGAACTGCCGCCGACTCTAACGAGCTGGCTGAGTAATTTTGCTCAAATGCTACATGGGTTTCTGACCATTGAGACTTCGAGAGGAGTTATAAGGCCGATGAACTAGCATAACTACACCATCACCCAAGTTATTGAGAGGCTCGTCAGTGAATCTGCAAATAGAATCGAGAATCGGAATTAGCTGAGTACAAAACTGATACGCTTTGCATATAAAAACGCACTAAATGCCCATTTAAAGCAAATAAAAATCCTAATTTTTATTGAATTATTTAAAGAAATGAGTGACAAATTGTCTTTAAAACGTGCATTTTTTAAATAAATGTGTTAATTTAATTTATGAGTTTTTTATTAAGAGAAACGATTTTGTTAAGAAAACGACTTTTTTGCTGATTTTACTTTATTTATTTAATTTTATTTGATTTTACTGGATTTTATTTGATTTTGCTTCATTTTACTTGATTTATTTGATTTTATTTGATTTTATTTGGTTTTACTAGATTTTTCTTGATTTTATTTGATTTTATTTCAGGTTATGTAACAAGATAAGATACTCTTTTTGTAAAAATGTCGTTATGGTTTCTTCAGTATTTTCTGGTATTTTGATGCTTATTTCTACTATGAATGCACATATTGATGTCTTATGTCCCACTAAGGATTGAGGACAGGAAGAAACGATTATACCTCTATGGTTTTAATTCGCATTCAATTAATTCAAACGCTTTTTAAAATGTGTAAAAAGGTGTTCATTGTTAAGAAGATTTAATATTTTTGCATTAACTTAAAGGAACAAAAAATTAAATTTTCATTTTCAAAATATCAAATTTTATAAGAACCAAAAAATTAACATTCATTAACACTGAAATATTCGCAGAGTGACCTTTTTTAACCTTCTTTTGTTTAATAATACAGTAATACAGTTTTCTTCTTAACTTACAGTCTCGGTAGTTTTAAATTAAAAAAAAGAAACTAGCACCAAACTTAAACATTTTCGCATGTTGGGTATAAAAAACACTATATATATTGCGAAGAGCAAATGGTTGGCAACACTGCACAGCTCAGCTTATGCGACGTCACGGACTCTCTGATCGGCGCAATCTTGTTTCTATCATTCTAGAAGAAAACTAATATTTTTCGGCTAAGCACAATCTTTGATGATGAGTACAACTCTCATTTCAGTACCAATCTCGGTTGACATTTTGGCAAAAGAAATGAAGACAGTATACATATATAGGCATCTCAACACGACTATAGAGCAAGGCGTGAAGAAATTGCAGCAGAAAGGCATCGTTTAATCGCCCACTGGTAAGCCCGGTGGAAAACATCACCTAAGGGTAGGTGGACACATCAGTTGGGGGTAACACGACGTGGTTAGAAAAGAATCATGTGGGATCAAAATTACTCATAGCTCCATTCCTTTCATGGCACGGGGTAATTAGAAAATACCTCCATAAATTTGATTATAATAGTGGGAAAAATTACGGGCATGCAATTTCAGGCCAGCAAAAAAAATTTCAAAAATTGACTTCAAACTTGCACCTATTACACAGAAATTCAATCAGCTGTAAAAAATTTAAAGCATCTGAGAATGTACTTTTTCGACTTCTGGGCACTCGTTTAGCGATAAAACAAGCCCTCTGATTTTATATAATATTTATAATATCGTTTCCAACTGAAAATTTTCTCAAATTTTCGAACTGGCTGATTCTTTGCATCTTTTATCGATTCGGAGCTCTTTGCTTTTAAAATTATCCAAAAACACAATTAGCTGGGAAAGCATAGTGCGAATCGAGATACTCGCATGCGTGTTTTAAAAATTTGTTAAGACAAGTCCGTGAAATTTTTTTGTCGTTATTTTTAGCTCTTAGAAATGCTTCGTTTAATTAATGATATATGTTTGGATTTTGCGTATGTCTAAAATTTTTAACGAATTTATGAAAAAAGTATAGAATTTTAACCATATTTTGGCTTTAACTTCATGACATGTGAACGTCATTCCTAACTTTTACTCCTAAATTTGGTTAATATTACGAGAAACAATAATGATTGGTTGCGTAGCACTGGGACAATTTTCGCTAAAATTAAATATGCTGACAAGCTTTGTGGAAGTGGGCGCACAAGTAGTTACTCAAAGTGAAACGAAGAGGCGAACTATTCTTTTGAGTGAAGGGCAGAAGTTCAGCAGGTGTTACAATTAAATGCAATAATACTGTAATGCAACAGGAAAACTTCAGACATTTAAAAAGAGGAGTCGTGAAGCTCCTCTCTACCAAACGATGGCAAATCGACTATTGTTCCTCTTCTTTAGGAATCGTCATTTCTTTTGTACAAAAGTAAAGCTTATTGCGTGACAGAACGCATATAACTCCAACTTTGAAATTTTATCACAGAATTAGAAAAATTTAACTAACTTCCCATCCCGATTCCACTATTATTATTATATTATATATTATTTATAACTTTTTAATTTAAAGAATAAAAAAATGTATTGTATTTCGTTGATTTACTATAATTTTCTTCGTTAACCATGTGCAAAAAAAATTTTTATATGTGTAAGTTTTCTAGAAACTCTAATTAAATACCTTGGAATTGTATTGAAAGCTACATAAAATTTTCCTACTTTTTGTATACATTTTTAGACTTGTATTTATGCGGTTTTTGTTAGACAATGAGCCATACTTTTGTAAAAGAAATAATGAACATTCCCGCGAACTACAGCTGTGCATTCTCTGATCCTCTTATTATTCCACATTTTGGAAAGGACATAAAAGCTAATGAAACTATGAATAGTTTAAATATTATTGTGGATCTGTTAGTTAAATAAACTGTTATAATAAACAATATACTGATAAATGCTTTATTTTTATATAAGAAAGCATCGCGTAAAGTATTTCAAGTAAATCTATCTACCGAAATCTCAACAAAAAATGTGTGAACGGACATATGCATATACTATATACTGGCATGCAAAATGGATGAAGGCATTGGCAGATAAATTAACCAAATTTATTAAACTGACCCATTGCACTATGGTCTGAAATTCAAATTTTTTGGCATAAATTAGAAGGGGTGGTACTAGGCCATTGAAATTTCGCATACAGGTTATATATGACTTAGTTAAGAAAAATTCCAAGAATGGATGAAATCGGTTTTTCCCCAGGGGTACCTCCCTTGGACCTATAGTAAAAATTTTTGAATTTCAGCTCCAAAAATTGCGATATCTTAACGAAAATTGGTAAATATGTTATTCTCGTAATACGCAACGACGATACCAAAAATAGTTGAAATCGGCCAGTCCCTAGGAGTACCTCCCTTGGACCTATAGTAAAAATTTGGTTTCATAAAATGAAAAATTTGCAAATGACAGGCAAAAGTTGCCAAATAATTTTATTATCCAAATATTTTTAAATTTGTTTTTACTGAAACAATTATTTTTATAATAACATTAACTGTACATCTAAAATGAGAGAGAAGTTACAGAATTATTAAATTCACTTGAATATAATATAAAAAGTTATATGTACCAAACAAATCATTCGAAATCACAGTCTTCCGTATCTAAAACTAAAGCGTTCTCCACAACGTCTGCTTCCGATATATCGGAATCAGAATCATCCGAATCGTATTCAGATCCCCCTGGCAAGTGGTTGAAAATTTGAAGCTCACTTGAAGGTGCAAGCAATTGTATTACTTCTTCTGGTAGCTTCTCTCTTTTCCGATATTTTTCTCTAGCGGATAAAGACAAGCTGGAAAGAAGGGGGTCTGAAGAATCCATTGCTCTATTGAAAACATCAGTCATATTATTTTTTCTTGTATTTTTTCATGCATGCGCGATGCGATCTCTCTTGTATAATTTATTTCGAGCTTCTGACGCATTTTCACCAAAACAACCAACAGGAATTACGCAATTTTCTATAATCTGTGAGCCGTGAACTAATATTTTATGAACTGACATTGAAAACCAAAAATATTTTTCCATGTAAAGAAGGCAGTTCTTTTGCAAAAATCTTCAAACTTTTTGGTATCTATAGGATACTCGCAGGAAATAGCAATTAATATAATTCTAAAGTTATTCAAAATTCCTATATCAATATTTGTAATTAAAGAAAAGGGTTCCAAATTTTTAAATGTTTTCCTGGCAGTATTGCCGTCATTTGATGTTCCACTACCATTTGCTTTAGGCTTATCTACATGAAGGCCCATTTCTCCCAAAACATCTTTTGTACTTCTTTTTTTCGAAGTTGGAATGCTTTTTTAACAGAAGCTTCCCTTATTTGCCACTTTTTTTATTTCGATTCTATAAGCAATGTGTACAACGAATTCAAATACTCGCTTTTCTTATTTCGCTTTGTGCTGCTTGATGCGCAGTTTTCTTTAAAATAAATGCTAAATCACTTTGTTTTGATTTTTTTGCCGCAACAGTAGTTGCATGAATCAGAAAATCGACATCGTCATTGTTTTCACAAGAAAGATCACTTACCAGCTTCCTCTTAAGGCGATCTTTTGCATCTGTGTAGCTAACCTTTGGTCGTCCTGCTTTACTTGAACAGGGTTTTTCAAAATCATTCTCAGAAATTTCAATAATAGTTGTTGCGGAAACCCACTGGGTGTATTTCTCTTTAAATCTATTAACCTTACGATTACATTTTGATAATTTTTCGCTAACATATGCTAATAAATTTTGTATTTTTTTTCTTATTTCATCTTTTTTCTTTAAACTTAACTCATTAGTGTTAATTTTTTTAAAAACTCAATCCAAAACAACATTAGTTTTGCGATCGCCCTCTATCCAAACTCCAAGCATTTCTTCGTGTTGGAATTTAAAGGTTGCTGAAAATTACAAATATACTTAAATGGGGCAAAAACGGGCAAATGTTACATACATGATTTTAAAGAACATACCTGAAACTTCCACCGAACATAAAAATCTGGAACAATAAGGGACAATACACACAACTTTCACTCCACAGAACACAGGATAATTCGAAATTTTCGGTTAAAAAAGCTATTAAACAAAACTCCACACTATACAGATATGACACAATAAACCACATTTTTTTTCATTAAGTTAAAAAATAGATACCTTTCTTATATTCTTCCATTATAAATTTATTTCTTTTCTTTCCTTTTTAACTATTATCGAACAACTGTTTTCTTACAATATTTTACTGAACTGTTTACAAGTTTGTTGTTGCTTCAGAAGCATCATGTTTTACAGCTCATATTTAGAACACAGTTGCCATATCCAAATAATTTTTTGTATATTTTAGACCACTGAAATGTCTTAATTAATACTGCGTACCAATTTTTTTGAAATAAGAAAAAAAAAATTTTGGATTTATGCCAAAAAATTTGAGAATCAGACCATAGTGCATTGTGCGGTTTTTTACATATTCGAAAAACTTTGAAAAAGAGTTTAAACAATTTTCATAACTTTCGAATTTCGAGTCCACCCTGTTAAAACGCAGTGTGTAATCTATTTTAGGGCCAATGATATTTAGCCATAATCCACAAAAAACTGAATTCAATATTGCAACTGTTCAAAAGCACACTGTGAAATTGAAATATCAAAGATGGACAAGGCGCTTCAATCACATGAAGAAAAACTGCCATTTGGCCAACCTTCATACATTTAAGCAAAGATAGCAAAGCAACTGTGTGTTGGATCAGCACTTAAAACTTACTATACATGGGATCACACTTTTAAATATATGGAAAAAATCTTAATGAGGCTTCCGGAAAAACTGTAATTTTTTGGAGAACACTGCTGTGTGTAAAGTTGGATTTTCAGCGATTACGTTAGAGGTCAAAATATGCTAAATTTAACCTCGAAATACAGGTACATCCATCAATTTTATTAGCGCCACAATAATTTCTAAGATATTACACTAACTTCTCATGAATTTTACAATTTTCAAACAAAAAAGAAAAAGAAAATGCAGGGTGAACAAACAGTTCACATAGGGCATGATGCCATGCTCGAAATTTCGTTTCACTTTTAGTTTATGTTATACCTATGTAAAACTCTTAAAAGATGGAACATATAACTCCGCTTTTAATTTTTGTGGAAATTTTCTAAAATTCAACTATGGGTTTATATTCTTACATTTCGATGCATAAATATAACTCTGATCTTTTAACAGAATCTTTTGAAGCGCAACTTATGCGGTTTCCTTTCTTTTCGTTTTCTTTCTTTGTGAAATTTTTATTTATTTTTGTCCATTTTTTTCTGATCCGAGTCCTATGCCCGGTGGTTTTAATAAAAATGCGTTTATACACCGAGCTGCTTGCTCCAAAATAGGCGGCCGCTTGCAGTTGCACCCTCCTGGTAAATTTACTTTAAAAACCTGAGTGATCCTCTTAGTCGGATACGTCCTTTTTTCAATTTAGTTCGTTTCAAAAGAATACTTTGTCAGTACCCACAGGATATTTCACCGAAATCTACTCAAAGGTGTGAGTTGCTGGAACGTGAAATAATATTTCTTGTCATATTCAGTTGAATTGCAGATCGCAAATATAATTTCTCCAAAGAATAGACAATGAAACCCAGATAAAACAAACTACTCGTCCTTGCTTGAACTTCCTTGTAAACTGTTAAAGTTCAAATTTCTTCTACATGCATACCTACACACCTCAAAAGCAATTTCAATACACGTCCACATACGAGTACGTCGATGTGAACAATTGCGAGATGCACTATGATTGAAATTGCGATATGAATGCATAATAATCTAAAAATATATGGTATGTATCTTCTGCACTCGAATGTGCACCCAGCTACATCGAACCACGGATCTACCGATTCGTTGGGATACTCATACTTACATGAAGTGCAGTGGTATGCGAAGACCGACGTTAAGCCTTTGATGACTTCGCTTTTTGTTGCCTGACGACTACTTGCGTGTGCTTGCATGCCTAAGTTCATCGGCTAAAGCTTTGTGCTTGCTTGACTAGATAGTTGCTTTGCTTGGTTCCTATGCATCATCTTTGCCATTCATTTACGCGTTGGCCCGGTGTGCCGTATATTTCAGCTTAGATCGTTTTTTCTTTCGACCCAGCCTGCCAAACCGTTTCTCGTTTTCACATAGCACTTGACTCGAAACTAAACAACCAAAAATTTCCAATGTTGCTGCCATTTTTGTTGTTACAGCAGCCGCCTCTGTAAGGTTTATGCAGTTCATATTCACATTTTTCGAACAACATCGCCACTTCTCACCCCTTCGACTGCCTTTGTCGATGTGTAGCATGCGTGCATGTTTGTATGTGGTTGATGTCCATTTGGAGTTGCTCCTTTTGGAATTCGGCAAATGTGCCACTAGGCGACCGCCTTCCTCACCCCTTATTACCTGCACTACCGGCTGGCTGCCTAGTTGGATTTTGGCTTTATGAATAGTCGGCCGGTTGACTGCATTTTCTGCACACTCTAGCCACATAAGCGCCGCTGCCACCATATACAGTCTGTGTCATAAGAAAGGAACCGGTTTTTTTTCTTGTAACTTCAAGATATATTTCGTTGTGCTTTTTGCTGCGTAATAGTCGCACGCAAGGGCTACGACACCAGTGCTAACTCAGGTGAGTGTCGTTCGAAGCTTTCCCGTAAAAACAACCAAACAAAATGAGGTCCTTGCGACTACTCCAAGCACGCACAATTCCTGCTAAAAAGGGAATAAATGTGAATATCAACACCATCGAACGACGACTGAAGGAGGCGAACATATCCTACCGTGCCACATCGTCAAAACCACAACTCTCAGAAAAACGTATTGAGAAACAACAAAACAAGAAAATGGCGTCACTGTAATAAACTGGCCTTCACAGTCCCCAGACGCCAACCCCATTGTAAATGTGTGGAGAATTATGAAAACGCATCTTGTCGAAAAGATAGTCCACGATTTAAAGCAACTCGAGCGTCAAGTGCGCAAAATCTAGTCCTCTTTGTCGACGAGCTACGCAGAAAAGCTGGTTCACAGCATGCCGAGAAGATGTCAGACTATACTCGACAACGATGGAGACTGCATGGATTCTTGAGCAATTACGACTCGTAGCTTTGTACATACTTTCCTGTAAAAATATTTTAGTTATATATCTTTTATGCTTCATGAATAAACGCGGTTCGTTTTTTCGGCCACAGACTGTATGTATGCACTGAGTGCATATGTACACATCTACATAAGTACCTATGCGCATGTGTGTGTGGACACACTCCAATATTCGATTGTATTTGTTCAACAGCAGAGTGCCGCATATTAAGTTATTGTATATTAGGTGTTAAATCAGATAAATTTCCGCATAATACCGCCGCATATAGCCACTCGGATTCTCGAAGATTAACGAACGTGCCCAACGCCCGACCGCCCGACCGCTCACTGGCACTGGCTCGTCCATCCTCTAGCGGTTGTAGTCGCCTATTCAACCATTCATGCATTCATAGTTCCAAACGCTCAGAATTTGTGTGCAAATCTAAGCGCTTCTACCATAAACGCGTGTGTGTGTGTGAGTGTGAGTGTGCATTTTGGCGTTGCAGTATTTGAGCTATACATTCATTGCGGCAAAACATGTAATATAGGTATATGTATATGTAGGTTGTGAGTGTGGCAGGTTGCATGGTGTTAGTTGCCCGTTGTTGGTTGATTGTTGTTGGTTGCTGTCTATTGCCTGTTTGGCTATTGGTTGCGGCATTTGGCCTTTTTTGCATTTTCCTCACTTCATTGCTTTTATTACCCTTATTGCTCTTCCTCCCGTCATTGGTTTTGTTACTGCCACTCATCTATAACATTTTTGCAGTTTATTTACACTTGCGCCGCATCAGAACAGCAATGTTGCTGCTGCTTATACAACAAAAGTAAAAACATCGTCAGTGGAAGTTCATATCGTTGCAAATGGCCAATGTTGTTGGCCTTGCTGTTGCTGCTGCAGTGCTTGCAATGTGCTATTCGTTTGGGTGTGTGTCTGTTTTTGTTGTTTTTTTTTTTTGTGGTTTTTGTTATTGCAATGGGCAACTTGAATTTTACTTACTGCGAGTAAGTCGCAATAATGTTTCATGTTGGCATTTTGTTATCAAGCCCTAGAGGGCTTTTTGCGATTCGAAGCCGCTTCGGCGTCTGGCGTCTCGTATCAACATTTAATTTTATCGATTTATTGAAAGCAAATCGCAGTGAAGCTCTATGCCTTTTAAGCTCGTTTTTCATTTCGGCCAAACGCTTGCATTTATAATTTTAAAGAGCAATGGAATGAGATCAGAGTGAGGAAAATGTACCATTGATTGGTTTATTATTTAAAGCATCGAGCAGTACTGAGCTGCACTGAAGCGCTCAAAGTGAAAACAGGTTACTAACACATGCATAGCATATTGAAAAAAAAAATCCCCTAGCCAACTACCTGACTTCACAATTGTTCATCTCCAGCAGCCACAAATCGTTGTCACTTATCAAAGTTGGGGCTGTACTGTAAATATCCAATTAACAATAACAAAATATGATTTGCACATTAAGTTTAAAGACAAAAATTAATGTATATATTTAAGGGAACAAGCATACTTATATACTTATAAATATGTCTGCATATCATCTACAAATCATTATGTAAAGAATGTGATGCTATCAGTGGCACTTTATTAAGCCTTTTGGCTTTTCATTCATAAGAATAAAATAAACTTGTATGCCTCAAACTCAGTGATACAAAAGGTGGTCGAAAAATAATAATGAAACATGTAGCAGCAACTCATACAAACGAGACTTTCGAATATATGGCATAGTAAATATATATGTACCAGCACCCGGCTATATGCACACATTCATATATGTACGTATTTTCGTGCATATAAAATCCATTGTTTTTGCTGAATTGCGCATAAATACTGGTATGCCGAGTAAATTTATTATGACAAGTTGCTCTGTGGCACTTTTATCTGCATGCACACAAATTTCCCCTTCCGTTGTTGGAAAATTGCTGGAAAAACAGTGAATCTGAATTTGAGTCTGAATACGAATCGCTGTGGTTGCGGCTACGGCTGCGCGTGGCAGGAGCAAAAAACGTGGCCAAACGAATCAAAGCCAACAGCAAACACGCCGAACTCAAACTCAACAGTTAAGCAGCAACAATTTTAGTTCGTAGTTGGTAGCTGTTAGCCGGTGGACAATCGGGTGATCAGCAGGTTCAAATTCATTTGGTCAACCAACGATGGAAAAAATAATCAATGTCAACAACAACAAACACAATGGCCAACAAGAGCTTTGCCATACATATACAGTTGCTCAAAATATTGATCGAATATAGGCGATATTTTCCAAATGTGGCATATACTTGTACTAAATGTGTTGCCGATAAAAATAAACGACTGTTATGCGCAGTTAGGACTACAAATTCAAATTTTTCAACTTTTACGTGATTTCATTCACATCCGCGATCAAATTTAGCCCTTCTGCACATTTACTCAAATACTTTCTTTCAATTGATAGCATATTTTAAAGGTTATGTTTTATTTTTAGCGTCTCATTATTATAATTAAGCTATTGCGCACTGCGACCAATAGAGAGAGAGACGATATCGTTATTTTAGATTAAGGCTACTTCAGAATGAGGTGCGAGTTTAATGGAGGAATTACTAATCATATCGCTTCACACCGGGTTTGCTCCTCTACTTTCACTGCTTCAGTTAGAATTTTTAATTAAAAAATTCAGAAATTCCTCTGGCCGAAAATGTCCTATGGTCCTATCTGTAAAATTATGCAAGTAGGAATATTAACACTTCATGACGAAGAACTCATTTTGACTGAACAACATAGCAAACTGAAACTCGCAAAAGCTCATTAAAGTTACACAAATAAGGATTGAGAAAAAATAATATGGCAGCCTAAGACAAAGCGGCAGTGGGTGTGACGCGGTAAGATGAGTTTTTGACTCTAGAAAAGTTGCGAACTATGGGAGCATTAGTTAGAATAGAGTGGGAAATGCTACGGAATTAAAACATGAATGAGGGCTTGAGTATTTTCGGTCTTTCCATTGAAAATACCATTTTTCAACAGGATAATTATGTACTTCAGGCACACTACCAGGGGAAGAAAAACACGACTGGTATGAAAATCAAAGGAATGTTGTCCACGTAACTCAATCTCACAGAGGTTTTATGGAGTTCCTGGTAAAATAATAATAAAATAGTATAAAAATATATAATATATAGTTACAGTATATAGATATGTATGTATGTATACATATATGTTGGCACTTTTTGGGTGTTTCTCCAAATTCCTTCTCCTATTTGTGGAGTTTTACACAACCTCCGAACTGCAGATGGTTTCTTTGGAGTAGTTTTCGTGTCAAAAATACACTCGGAGGTTTGCCATTGCCTGCCAAAAGCCAATCGTGAAAAAATTTGTTCTATCAATTGGTATTCGTATCCGGGGTTTCGAAACTATGCACTTCCGAAGGTAGTCACGCACCAACCAATTCCACTCCAATGGCTGACAATTATACCATATACATGCCAAAAGCTTAATCGACAGTAAGCCGTCCAGAATGAATGCGGTTTAAAAGCGAAAGGTGATCACACGAAGTACCATATTGAGGCTGAGACGAAAAACATTGTCGAATTACTATATTATAATTTTTTTTTAAAGTTATTTGGAGTCTTTGCAAAAATAAAATTGGAATCTTAACCAAAATATTAATGATATCCTTTGAGAATAAAATAGCCAATAAAAAACAGAACTTAGTTATTACTTTTGATTCTACGTAATAACTTTAAGTGACTATTGCCAACACTCGATCAATACTTTGAGCAACTGTGTATGTTCACACACAGGTTTTTGTTAGTGGTATTTTTCGATAATATCGATTATTTAATATTTATGTAGTTTTCCTTGACATAAATTGAAAACATGAGCGGTAAGCCCAAAACAATGCTTAAATATTTGCTCAATAATTGGTACAATAAATACTTTATGAGCAGACTATCAAAAACCGGAATACGATTATTTAACCTTTCATAATGGAAAGTGCAATTATTATATGTATGTACATTGATATATATGTGTCTATATGCATTTTTCATATATTTATTAGATTATCATTTCCCATATATAAGCATGTTAAAAAGCAGATGCCAAGTTTTTCTAAAATATTTAATATAGAACTCTATAAAATATTTCCATTTTTCTGCTACCATATTGCATAATGCAATCATTTAAAAGTAATTTTAATTATACACAATTTTGTTTAGATAAATTCCATGTTGAGTTTATCTCGTTAGTGTCGAAACTTAGAGAAAATCGGTTTAGACTTGCGTGTAAGTCGAAAACATATTAAATCATTTAACAAAGAGTTGCTGCCGATGGGAATTTAGTAGCATGCAAGTTCCAACGCAGACACATTCCAACCAAACCATATCGAATGTGCCTAGCTTGAATCACTTCGACTAAATAGAGAAGTAGTCATGGTAGCCTGCAGCACCAGATTCCAGCATAAAAAGATAAGCTACCTGGCGGTCTACTGATCGAAAAACGTGAAACCAGATCGATCATGTTGTGATAGATGGAAGACACGCTTCTAGTGTATTAGATGTACGTACGATCCGAGGACCCAACATCGACTCGGATCATTACCTTGTTCCAGCCAAACTGCGCACACGCCTCTGTGCAGGAAAAAACGTACATCTACCTACGCAAAGAATGTTCAACATCGAAAAGCTGCGCTCACAATAGACAGCCAGAAGATTCGCCACTCGACTCTCACTCCTGCTCTCAAAGAGCACTGCCCAACAAACCGGCATGCACGAGCAATGGAGCAATATTTATCGCCCCCTACGTACAGCCGCCGAAGAAGAAATCGGATATCGGCGAGCCCGAAAAAACAGTTGGTACGACGTGGAATGTCATACTGCCGCTGAAAGAAAGGATGCCGCTTATATAGCCACACTGCGATCGGGCGCAATGCGAGCTATATGGGATCGCTACAGAGAGCTAAAAAAAAAGAGAGACGCAATATCCGAGAAACGAGAGGCCGAAATACGTGCGAAGTGCGAAGAGCTTGAGATGCTGGCCAACAGTAACAACGCCGGAAAATTCTACCAGAAAGTTCGGCGTCTTACAGAAGGTTTTAAGACCGGGGCGTTTTCCTGTAAGAACAAAGACGGCGAATTGGTGGCTAACGTACAGAGCAATCTTAAATTATGGAGGGAACACTTCTCGAACCTGTTAAACAGTGACAACTGCGCATGTCACAGAGAATGTGAAGATCCCGATACCCCAAACGTTGACGACGGAATTGTCGTTCCGCTACCCGACCATGACGAAGTGAGAAAAGCGACGGACTGCCGACTGAGCTATGCAAACATGGCGGCGAAGAGTTGGTAAGGTGCATGCATCAGCTTCTAAGCAAAATATGGTCGGATGAAAGCATGCCTGCCGATTGGAATTTAAGTGTGCTCTGCCCAATCCATAAGAAGGGCGATCCTGCAATTTGTGCCAATTATCGCGGGATTAGTCTTCTAAATATCGCCTATAAGGTTCTAGCGAGCGCATTGTGGGAAAGGCTGAAGCCCACCGTCAACCAACTGATTGGACCTTATCAGTGTAGCTTTAGACCTGGAAAGTCTACAATCGACCAAATATTCGCAATACGCCAAATATTGAAAAATACCTATGAAAGGAGAATCGACGCACACCAATTTCGTCGATTTCAAAGCTGCATTCAACAGTACGAAAAGGAGTTACTTGTATGCCGCAATGTCTGAATTTGGTATCCCCACAAAACTAATAAGATGACATTGCTCAACACCAGCAGCGCCGTCAGAATTGGGAAGCACCTCTCCGAGCCGTTTGATACCAAACGAGGTTTCAGACAGGGTGACTCGCTGTCGTGTGACTTCTTTAACCGTACGAGCCGCAGAACTTAATCGCTCAGGCACAATTTTTTATAAGAGCGTACAATTGTTGGTGTATGCCGATGATATCGATATCATCGGTCTTAACAGCCGCGCTGTTAGTTCTGCCTTCTCCAAACTGGAGAAAGGAGCAAAGCGAATGAGTTTGGTGGTGAACGAGGACAAAACAAAGTACCTCCTGTCTTCAAACAAACAGTCGGCGCACTCGCGTATTGGCACCAACGTCACTGTTGACAGTTATGATATCGAGGTTGTAAAAGACTTCGTTTATTTAGGAACCAGCATTAACACCGATAACAATGACAGCCTTGATATCCCATGTAGAATCTTTCTTGCCAACAAGCGCTACTTTGGACTAAGTAGGCAACTGAGAAGTAAAGTCTTCTCTCGACGAACAAAACTAACACTCTACAAGACTCTCATCATGCCCGTCCTAACGTATGGCGCAGAAGCTTGGACGATGACAACATCCGATGAAGCGACGCTTGAAGTGTTTGAGAGAAAGATTCTGCGTAAGATTTTTGCACCTTTGCACGTAGGCAACGGCGAATACCGCAGACAATGGAACGATGAGCTGTATGAGCTTTTAGACGACATAGACACAGCGCAGCGAATAAAGATCCAGCGGCTACGTTGACTGGGTTATGTCGTCCGAATGGATACAAACGCTCCGGCTTTGAAAGTATTCGATGTGGTACCAGCTGGTGGTAGCAGAGGAAGAGGAAGGCCTCCTCTGCGTTGGAAAGATCAGGTGGAGAAGGACTTGGCTTCACTTGGTGTGTTCAATTGGCGCCGATTAGCACGAGAATGAAACGACTGGCGCGCTTCGTTAAACTCGGCTAAAATCGCGTAAGCGGTTATCGCGCCAATTAAGAAGAAGAAGTAGAAATAGAGAAGTTCCTACAATTTCTCAGTCTTTTTAAAAAGGCAAGTTGTACGGAGGGAAAAAAACTCCACTGCTTATCGATCAACAATTATATTTTTGTATATATATAATTGGTGCGTTCTTGGGTGTTAGGCCGAGCTCCTTCTCCTATTTGTGGTGTGCGTATTGATGTTGTTCCACAAATGAAGGGACCTACAGTTTCAATCCGACTCCGAACTGCAGATATTTTTATGAGGAGCTTTTTCATGGCAGAAATACACTCGGAGGCTTGGCATTGCCTGCCGAGGGGCGACCGCTATTAGAAACATGTTTTTCTTAATTTTGGTGTTTCACCGAGATTCGAACCGACGTTCTCTCGGTGAATACCGAATGGTAGTCACGCAGCAACCCATTCGGGTACGGCGGCCGCCCAAGGGCTCTCTAATAATCGATGAAACGCTGTGGATTACTGTGGATAGCGGTAGTAGAAGACATCCAAAGAAGCACCATATACTGAGTGCCCAGTACATCATAACAAGTCACGCAAACTCAATTAGATGATCTTGTAGCATCTTGGAATTTCCTAAGAGCAAAGTAGAACTTATAGGCTCGAAGCTGCACCAATAGAATATTTTAGACACTTTTATGGCTGCAAAATAAAACAGATAAAAAAAAAGGTAACGGGATGTTATGAAACCATTTAAATTTTGTTTTTGTACAGATATCAGGAGTTAACTCTTACAAAATCAACAAAATGAGTTGATGCTTTTCATAAGTATTGTAGTTTAAAGCGAAGTTTAATTTCTTTTTAAATAAACAAAACGAGAGTATATTAGCATTTTGATTTTTTGTTTTTTAGGTTAATTGTTTTTCTGCACAAAACAAACAAAAATCATCTAAGCCCAAGTATCCAATTTTGAACAAAAATCGGAAAAATTACAGAATATTTTATTCACGGTTTTTAAATATGGAGGTTGAATTAGTTTTAAAGGTTTTTTTCGAAGATTTGGGACTTTATTGTGAAAAAACGGTACAAAATTTTTTATTTGAAGTATTGATCGCTAGCTACAACTTTCGCCCATCTTTCGGGCAATTTCCGGATGCCGTTTCTCCAAAATTCTGGCCGCTGCTTGGCTATCCATGACTCAACCCATATTTTGGTAGCCTCGTACGAGGAGAACCGCTGGTCCGCCAAATCGAGATTCATATGCCGGAACAAATGATAATCGGAGGGAGCTATGTCTGGACTATACGGCGGGTGGGGTAACACTTCCCAGCCAAGCGTTCCAAGGTATTTTTTGACAGGTTGAGCAACATGCGGCCGAGCGTTGTCATGTTGCAAAATAACCTTGTCGTACCTTTTTACCGTTTCCGGCCGTTTTTCTTTCAATGCCCGGCTTAAACGCATCAATTGCAGTCGGTAACGATCCCCCGTGATTGTTTCACCCGGTTGGAGCAGCTCAAAATATACGACCCCGACCTGATCCCACCAAATGCAGAGCATGATTTTCTTGCCGTGAATATTCTGCTTGGCCGTCGACGTTGATGCGTGGCCGGGCAAACCCCATGATTTTTTGCGTTTTGGGTTATCGTAGTGGATCCATTTTTCGCCGCCAGTCACCACCCGAGGCAAAAAACCCTTCCGATTTTGTCGCTCGATCAGCAATTCGCACGTAAAAAATCGCCGTTCGACGTCGCGCAGCTTCAACTCGTACGGGACCCAATGTCCTTGCTTTTGGATCATTCCTATCGCTTTTAGACGCTTGCAAACGGTTGATTTATCAACGCCCAATGATTCAGCAAGCTCTTCTTGGGTTTGGCACGAGTCCTCGTTTACCAATTCCCCCAATTCCGCGTCCTCGAACTTTTTGGGCTGGCCAAGACGCTCCTTGTCTTCGGTGTGAAAATCACCACTTTTGAATCGTCGAAACCAGTACTCACATGTTGAAATCGACGGAGTATGGTCTGGGTAGGCCTCCTGCAGCAATTCACGGGCTTGGGCTGTATTTTTTTTCAAATTGAAGCAGAAAAGCAAAGCTTCCCGCAAATTGCGTTTCGATGGCACGAAAGTTGACATACTCGGAGCACGAAAACACTGCGTTGTTTATACTTCAGCGAAATGACAGATACTGATAAACAAAGCCTAGGGATGAGGCTTTGTCATGAATATATATTCAGTATTGCCAACGCGATAAAGTGATAAATAGCGCCATCTGTGTGTCACCTTTAAAACTAATTCAACCTCCCATATAATTTATAGAAAAATGTAGTGCATTTGTTTTATGGAGGAAGTGTGCAACACTATAAGAGAAATCTCAAATCAAATCAAAGAGATTTTTCGACAACTTCAAACTTGCACCCAAAACTGCAAGCCAGACATTTTGAAAAGTTTGTGGAATTTTTCTAAGTTTTGAACAAAATTTTGGTTATACAATGAGCTTTAATTTTATAAAATAAAATAGTGAATATTGAAAACCCCAAAAAAAAAAAATATTAAATGTCAAAATGTTAATGTGCTATCATTCAACGCGTCGTAATTTATTTGTACAAAAACTGTGTGCTGCTAAGTTTGCAAAACTGATAACATCCATTGACCTTAAAGTATGACAGTTGCAGTCGCCACTGCGTTCCATCATCTTGTGTAAATTAATAAATTAAGTTAAGGCAAGAGCTCCAACTTCAGTGAATTATACGCTTAAATTAATCTAAAAATTATCCGACCATATGTAAACAGCGTTATTACCATTCGGCAAAGCACATGTTCGAAACCCACAGTAGGCTTGAAACAGTAAATTATAGAGAAGACCTTTTCTAACAGCGGTCAACCCTCAACAATTGCAAACCTCCGTGTATATTTTTGTCACAATAAAAACCATGTCATGAAAAACCATATGTCGTTCGGAAGCAGCATAAAAGTGTAGCGCCTTCCATTTGTAGAAAAACATCAAAATGCCTGCCATAAAGTAGAAGGCGAGATCTATGAAATACCCAGCTAAAGACATAGGCGCCAATTGTACATACATATACGAAGATAATATTAAAGTTCAAACTGATTTAGCTGAGTTTGTGCGCCAAAACACTTGAAAAAATAGTTATTTATATTTAAAGCTGTTCCATAAAATGCGTACGTTTGTACGTATACTTGCATATACATATATTTCATTTTGTGTTATTTACCCAAACTAATACAATTAAATTTGCTCCGAAGACAAATATGCTTTCTTTCTTTTATCTACCAGCAAACAGCCGCTGGATCATTGACACCAGCCATTCACTGGCTACTGGAATTTGTGAACAAATAAATAAATCGCATGGATTATAATTACAAAAATTTGTTTGCCTCGTATCGCCGCACCGCGCACCAGCAAGCATAGTCAGCTGCGAAAACTTTGGGGTTGGAGTGCGTTCCTTAGGCACTGCCGCGCTTGCTGACTCGCTGCCGGCTGGTTGGCTGGCTGCTTGGTTCGTCGGAATGAGTTAATACCAGCTTATAATTAACTTGTGATTTATTAGTTTAACTTTTTTAAATTACTTTCCAAACATACACCTTAAACAAACGCGTTCTCTCGCCCAATACTGCACCCACTCAGCCATACATAGACTTCACGCTACGCTCTGTCGCCTCTGGGCTTCTCGTTCTTTCACAAGCTGGCGGATGCTGCAGGAAAACCATCGGCTGCCTTGCACAGTTCTCAGTGTGCCATTTTATTGTGTTGCCAGTGCGCCAGTGTTGTTATTGTTGCTTCCGCTGTTGCTGACTTAAGCACAACTTTCTCTTCACTTGCTCAATTTTCATACTGTGCATATTTGTACAACGCCCCCTTTTCCCTATATTTGAAACAATGTCTTACAAGTAAGTAAAGCTAATTTATATGTCGACTTTAGCGCTCGCAGCGTCGTGCAGTGAGTTCATGTAGGATTGATTGTTGCAGCTATGTATTGTCTTCTTGCTCGGCTGCTGTTGCGGCGTGCCATCACCCACCTTTAATATTAATGTTACTCGAGGGACACATTTCGATGAAATATTTCTTGAGAAGTGTCTAGGAAAAATGCATTCGCACTTTCTTGTATATTTGCGCTGCTATTCTGCTGTTATACATTTTGCTGTGATGCTTCGAGTACTCACAACTTTTTGACTTCTGGTAATTTTTCAAGGCTTCAATTTTTTTGTTCTTTCAGAGGGGAAATCAACGAAAAATTTCTCCTGTTCGTCACGAAATATTTCTCCCAAACATCTACGAATACATAAAATTGTGAAAAAATACCATAAGGTGATCTTAAGTATTTTTCTTTTTTTTTGCAAAATCTCCCTTTCTTTAATCTTTATTGGCAATCTTTTTCGACCAAAAAAATCGGTATTTCAATTCTCACTATCTGTTTATAGGCAAACGGCTGCTAAAAAAACAAATACTAAAACATTAAAACAATGAGTGAAATGGCCCCGAAAAGGATATACTCTTAAGAGAAAAACGTATCTTTGTTCGCCAAAATAAAAAATCACACAACATATAAGGCCAGTAACATCAACATCAACATCAGCAGCACATGGCAACAAGAGTACACACCTATAAGTATATATAACATACAAAGCATATACATATAAAGCAAGTAAGCGTAGCAAAAGGCGAAGAAGAAGAATTATTACTAGCCAAATAAGCAATAATTCTCGAGGGATGAATGTGCTTTGGTGCGTGTTTTATTTTATTTCGTTGAATTACAACCTTTGCCAGCCCGACAGCCAGGCCCTGTGTTCACGCTACATTATTAGGGGCGACCGACCGAGCGCGTCCCCATCCCTTACCTCATCCAGCCATGCCAAAGCTGATTCTTGAGCGAACGTGCGAGTGAGTGTGCCATAGAGTTTGGTAGGCTGCACGCATCTCTCCAGCAGCCGACATTTCCACATCTAACTACGGCCACTACAAAAACCACCACCACCACCACACATCCAGTTGCCTCAGCAGAAAAGCCAACCACCCACCTCCTTACAGCGCCACACACAGAAATGAGGCATTTGTTATCTGCCACTGCTTCCCCAAAACAGCAGTGACTCAAGGCATTGACTTGGCCTTATTTCTTCTGATAGCAGAATGTTGTTTAGGTTTTTTGAAGTTGCTGTCTGGGCTCGGCAGCAAATGTCGAAATAGCAAAATGTTAAGAAAACCTGAGAGCATTAAAATTGGACAATAAATCATCGAGCAGCGAAAGTGTTATTTATAATGGCCTAGAATTTGTTTTCCCAATTTATTGGTTTGCTCCCCTTATCGCCAAAGCAAAGAAGCTGCTGGTGGTGGTTTTGTTGCTTGAGTAGGCGTTTGTAATGGCGTTATCTTCTGCCATGCTGCTCCTAATTAACATGGTTTTTTCTTACTGCTTCACTTATTTAATTTTGCTTGTTTGCCCACTTATTTTTATTACATTTTATTAAAACAGCAGAAAGCAAACGAGTGGGGGGCAAAGAAATGCCGCATAAGACACTTACAAGAAATTTAATCCCAATGCTTATTTCCTTCTAATTAATTTCTATGTATATATTTCTTTGTACGACAGCAACAATAAGCACAATATCAACGTTGTATGGATGTTCCTTGAGTGCAATAGAACTTAAGAATGCCTGTGTTCGTGAATGTCGGCTTTAGGTACTAAAATAAAAAATTCTAGAAAACTAATAGCAATCGCCAATCGGCAGTCAAATACAGCCTTCGATTGGTTTTCTGTCATAAAAAAGGGTAGATCTCGTACCGTTTTTTTTGTGATCCCTCGTATCTTACACCAAATATTACAGTTTATTATTTGAAATAAATTTAGCAATTTTCTTACATGCAAACAATTTTTTTTTAGAAAAAGATTCATTAAATGTAAAATAATAATAATGCAATAATAATATATGGAGAAGAAAAAATTCTCTGAAGTCTCAACTAGAACTCTAAATTCCTACTCTGCAATAATAAGTATAAGTATAGTCATTGAGGTAACGGAGCTGACGAAGCGCCATCTGAGAAAATATTCACGCAACTTGAAATCAGGCGTGTAATTACCAACCCGCAGATTGTTTATCTTGTTGCCCTGTTGCTGTTACAGCGACACACATTTGTTACGTTACCGAAAATCCAAAGGTTGGCGCGTTAATAAAATGGCACACGTCTAAGCAGAAGCAATGCAAAAGCCACAATGGATGCAACAAAAGCTTCTGTGTAGAAGTATTGCAAAAGGTTAAAGTGCAGTGCAAAATGAATTAAATAACTAACACTTCCAAGTATGATGAGCATTCTCGCAGCGATAAGTTCTGACTTGCAGTAGCAAACATGGACGTACATATGTATATAAGTAGGTACATATATGTAATTAAATGTGAAGGCACAGGTGGTGGTTGTGTGATTGTTTGGGGATGATATGGATTTGTGTTGAACGTCGCAGCGCATAGCTGCTTTACGAGTTCATTATAAACACTCATAAATCTTTCAAACACAATACCCAGTAAGTACAAGGTCCCTTACGTTCGAGTTGCTTTATTAAATTCAAATTATAAGTAAATATCTACTTTAAATGGAAATACTTTAGCTTATTGGGAAATGTACTATAGTAGAAGATTTACCGTCTAACTAATTTGGAAGTGGCCCTTGTGTGAGCGCTTACAGATATCGACTCCATTGGTAAAATTTTCTTTGCCATTTAGGCTTAATTGGGGGTTATTTCTCGGTAATTTGCTGACTAATGCCAAATTTCTTTTTCATAGCCAATTGCATTACGTTATCGCAAAGTCTTACTCTATGCTTGTATTCATTAGTCGCTTTAGGTCAAATTTCACTGATCCTTAAGAGCTACTGTTCACATCACTGCTACGATCCAATTCGAATATTCTGGCTTCAGTTGAGCGCGTCAAAAATATGTTATGCATTTTGCTCTTAGGCCGGTACGATTTCATGATCAGACATCTTCGTATAATGTTAAGTATCTGTTAATTCACTTAGAATCCGTAAATAGTAGAAGAACTATTCTATCATTGACAGTTGTTTTCGAAATAATACAAAAAATTAAATTCGGCGATCTTGCTTGCCATGTCAAATCAACAAAACAAGAGATTATGCTACCAGGAAACGCTTCCTTCTTAATATCCATTGTGCCCTTACTGCGCATGCGATTGCACGGTCTTGCTGAAATCATATGAAACCAATGCCTGCAGTAAAAAGTGAGTTCTTATAGTCTTGAAACGTTCGCCAGTAACAATGGCCGTCCCAACTACTATTCCCGTGTGAACGCGCACCACATCGGGACTTTGAGTGGATGTAATCGCTCCTCGTGCGTTTGATGCAGATTTTTAGAGCCCCAAAAACGAAGATTTTATTTATTGACTTAAATGCCCATAATGAGTTTCGACGCAAAATCGTCCTTTTCGTTGTTAAGTTTGAGGATGGCTTGACAGTAATTCACACGCGATTGACGATCAGCAGGCACTTTGTACGGGAACATACTTGTATGTAAGTCTTTGATTAAAATTTTCCGTAGGGTCTGTCTGGCGATGCCCAATTGCGTAACCGTTTCTTGGTTCTCCGCGACATCAGCAGCCACAGCCGCGATATTGTCCCGGTGGAAGCATCGCTCTGTAATGTCTCGTGTGGCTCCCGTCTGTTCGAGTGGAGCAGCTAAGTGCCGCAATGTTTGCCCTGTTGGCGCGACACGATTAGGAAATCGACGTCAATATTCTCGCTGCACTAAACCCCAGACCGAGGAATGGTCAAAACAATGTATACAATTATTCCCAGCTCTTGCTTGTGTTTGTACACTGTAGCTGTCTAGTTTACAAGTATTAAATATGGTCCACGTAGTACGCCATTTACAAAAATTATAACATCATTCGACAAAAGGATATTTTAGATCCTTTAGATGTGGATGATGTAAGAGAAGAATTCGTTCGATACTGAAAATGCACGGATTTAGAGTTTAATGCAAAGAGTTCAAGTTTGTATGATGACATTTGCTGGCTCTTTTGCTTCTAACCCATCAATGGCAGGGCAAATTTTAGCTTTTTGTTTAGAAATGTGCGAAATAGGTTTTCTAAATCGCCCAATTTGCAGAAATGCCTGATATACAATTTTGCGAAATTTAGTTTTCACAGATCGAAAATTTCTGTGGAAGATTATAGTTATTTTTAAATGGTTATAGAGCGAAAAGGAACTAGTTTAGTGAATTAGTGATTTTTCACTTAACTTCTGTCAAAAGAAACGCTGAACTGCGACAGCTGGCAGAACAAAACCCTGCACAATAAGCATCGCTGTACTTCGCAATGCCTTACAACCGGGCAATAACAATTGTTTACACTAATAAATAAAGAGCAGAAAAGCCAAATGCTACAGAGTTCAGATTGTTTTGCAAAAAGTGAGAGGCGACAAGTTTTTGAGGGACAGAGAGAGAACAGTAAATTTTAACACTTTCGTTTGAATGCATTTTCCATCTTCGCATAAATGCGAAAACAAACATCAATAAAATATGTTGCAGGCTTACTTGTGCATCATCTATGTATGTACATGTACTGTTGTATAGACGCCTACACACATGCTTATTCGTGTGTATTTATAAATGTATGTGTGCACATCGCGCACTTACGCATCCCTTTTTGTGCACTTGTGGAACAATAGAAAGTTAGTTTGCGCAAAAATGTTATTGATATTACACAACAACTACCACGAACAACGCAAGCAAAAAAATGAAAAATAGTAAGTAATACAGAAAAAACAACGAAATCAACAAATAAATAAACTTACAAGCAACTTACCAGCACTGTCCCAATCTATAGAAATGGTTCTTCAGCACCAATCGGCAGAAGTTGAAGTTTTTGTAAATTTACTTCAACACCGTTGCTTTTATTTTATTGCAGACAATATTAGCAGGAATATACTTATAAATGTTAGTTTGTCTTGTAGCGTGCTTTAATTTTTTTGCCTTTCTTCTGTAATTGCGGGCCTTTCTAAGGCAGGTCCAACCATAAATCTTGTCGGGCTGCACGAGCGTGCTTTACCGTGCTACCACATTCAAGTATTCGAGACTCTAAGTTCTTGACTTGTACTCCTTGTTAGCTTGCAGCATATGCTTTGATGTTGTTGGAAAAAATAACAACGACTTGCCGAAATTCGAAAGGTTTACTCGAGCAACTTAAAACGAAATAGAAGCCAACCAACCGTCACTATATATGTACATACATACATATGTACTTTCTCAAAAATATCACCGCCTTACGTAGGGAGAGAGTAAAAGGGTACGGTGAACTAGCAACTACATAGTTTGGCTGTTGTTTTCGTTTGTTCATCGCATTCCATCCACATCCGTGTCCTCTCGCCTGTTTTCTTTACACGCTTTGTACTACCGAGCATTGATGCTCGGTTTCAAATGGCATTAAAGTATCTTTTTTTCTTCATTACTTTTACAACGTCTAGGGTTTTCCTATTAAATAACAACAACTTTCACTTTCATCCACATTCCATTGTTCTAAGCCATTCCTTAAATTCCTTGAATTACCTCATGTTTCTTTTTTTTTTGTGTTTTTCGCATACAAGTTTTAAGTTTGAATCCTTCTTCTTTGACTTTTTGGTATTTGGGATCCAACCTCTACAAACATACCTACATGTGTGTTCATCGCTTTTGTGCATACTCATATGTGTAATTGTGTGCCTTATTAAGTTCGTTCCGGTAAGTGTCAATTATGTGTAAACGGATGTGAGTATGTGCGGATCGGGTTGCTTCTAGAAGGCATTCAAGCATTTGTTGCACTATATCCTCACCTTTATGTTCTTTTAATTAAGTATTTGTGAAAGCTTCCATTATTTGAGTAAATTAAGTCAACTACGTAAAACTAGAAAGAGGATACAACGCACATGTCGTTGGAGCAAATACACACACAATTAGTATTACAAAAAATCCTACATAAACGTACATACATACGTATATGGCGAGTTAACTGATTTTGTTACCTTGTCATAAAATTTAGTTCTGTAATATTACGCGCTTGAGTGGCCAAATAAGCTGTTGCGCTCTAAAAAATAATGATAGCTCATGTTTGGAGGTGCGGTCTTAAATTTTCATTTTATTTCTTTATGTGGATGAGAAGTTTACTTTAAAAATATATATGTGCATATGTGTAATTCACAAAAAGCTATGTGTTGCCCAAAAACAAAAAGTAAATACAAATAAAATTTATGTGAATTATTGGTTTACTTTTGCTTTATACGAGTAAGTTTTTAGGTAGTACCCTTTTGCGCTTTCCGAAAGGATTGGTATATGAACTAACTCCAGAATAGGTCCAATTTCAGTTCGGTAGCTTTAAATTGAAGCATTCGTGCAAATACACATGGAGACATCGTCCCGTTCAAAAGTTCTTAAATTTTTTCATAAAAACTACAGAAATACAATTTAACTAGAAAGAAAAATACGCTGTAATAAACTGAAGTTCTCTCTGGCAATTTCACACTTGTCAACCACGCGTTCTGCAAACTTGAAACTTTTGACGCTGATGTGTTTTCCTTTTCTGTGGCAAACATTGCCATACATAAATTTCTAGTGAGATTTCGTGGAGCAAATAGTCAGGCAATTCACTAAATCATTTCCTTAGAACCTCATTTTCGCTCCTTTGCCTACTAATATTATATGATTTTTTTTTTTTGTTTTAAACGCAAGTTAACTAAATCAGTGCCTACTTGAGCTGCTACTTTATGATTCTAAACTTTTTTAATGCTCTTCAACGTAGGATACGAAAAATTGCATACATTTATGCGCTCAGAAGAAGGCGCTTATACATACCTACACACAAACGTGTAACCACCATGAGCACTATGCAACTACAACAGAAGACAGCTAAAAAGTGTCGAACATCTTTTAGCAAATTCTTCTATATTCACAGTTACACTCAAAGTTTGAATGACAAACCCAACGGGTGAGAAGCACAGGCAGGCGTGAGAAAAATGCGCCAGAACGGCAAAGAAAGCCGTTTGAAGTTAATAAAATAACCCACAATGACTGCATTCTGCAAGCGTCCCATTGCTACGCAAAATATGCTCACCCCTCTCCAATGTGCAGCAAAAATACAGGATTGAAGCATTGCAGAAAGGATAAGACTAAATAATGGAAACTAAGAAGAAAGTTACACAATGAGCCATGCTGAGGCAAGCTAACGTGTGTACATGAAAAAATTACGAATTTAAATTCAACAGAATGTTCACTAGACTTCTTTAAAAAATGCCAAAGGCTTAACATTTATTGCACCTCCTTGAGTAGGAGAGACACATACACACACACATATATGCTCAATAAAAATTATGCTTTTGTAAATTATGAAGTGAGAGGAGTTCTAAATTTGTGCGCCATTTTTCCATGAGATCAACTTTTGTTACTTTATTACCGTAAGTTCCACTATAATTGGAAAAACATGTTCATATTATTGAAGGCAACCACACTACAAATTCATATATATATATACATACATTTATAAGTATATATACGAATCTAATGAGCACGTATACATTTGTTAGATGTTTGGCCCAGCTACTACTCTAATTTGTGGCCTGCGTCTTGATTTGTCCGAATGTCAAATGATTTTTTAAGAGCAGTTAGTTCATGCCTAGGGTCGACCGCTAATATGAGAAACATTTCCTAATATTTGCTGTCTCATACCTACAGTGGGTTTCGAACCCAGGAAACTTAATGGTAGCCACGCTCAAACTCACGCGCCTACGGCAGCCGCCAGCTAAGAACTTTTGCATTCTTAAAAAACGTATGTAGAGGCAAAATATTTGTATGTATGTCAAGAAATAGCATCCAGCAGAAATTGTACTACAAGCAGTTGAGGCAGAAAGCCTTCTTCACATAGAAGTTGCGCCTTTAAATGTGTTTTTAATTGCAGCGTACGCCAGCAATCGCAATGTAGTAGCAACTCATTTATTTGTGAGGCCGATACGTTGCACTTTTCGTTGCCGCCTTTGCCAGTTGGCCATTTATTTTTTTGAAATTGTTGACTGCCATTTTGGGCGTCGTATTCAATAGGGAATTTCATTTGGCGAGATTTCGCGATTAGGAAGCGTGTGATTGCTGATTGCCTGGACGACGCGACGTCGGATGCCTGTGGCAGGTTTTCTGCTTAGCTCTATGCCTTTTTCTATTATTATTTTTTTGGTATAACAATACATACATACTCGTGCATACATACGTATATGAAAATAAAAAGAAATAAAAGAAATAGTGGCAGATGAGGACCATCTATGCGCTTTTACAAATACTGTTGTAACGAAGCTACATAAATGAAATAATGCACATTAAGAAAGGCTCGATTTATATGTATATGTTTGTATACTGTGTTATGTGCCTTGATATTGTTGTAGAGGGACCAACAGTTTTTTACCCTCTCCGTAAGGCAGATGTTTTTTTATGAAAGCTTTTTCAGGGCTTTCTCAAGATTGTTTACACTACATATTTTTAAATTTAGCCCAAAATATATAAAAGAAAATTTAATTTTTCCTAAACTACATAAATAGCTTACGACGTTACCAGTTAAACTGTTTGTTTGCTTGCTTCTTTCATCATAAATCCACTTTATTAATACATGGAACACGACAACATAAGAAAATAGCTACTGTCGCTAATAAATCCGCACTGCGACATTTTCATTTTTCATCCCTTTCATCGTATTTTTCCGTACTCTTGTTGCTTTCAAATAAGGAAGCGCAGGAACGGAGCTTAGATAAACCCAGGCGCGCACGCAAGAGAAGGTTTTAAGGTTCAAACGAAATTTTGTTACCAATAAAGCAATTTTTAAATATCTTGGCATGGCAAGAAAATTAAAACAAATAAATATTTGCTTTGTTTAATTTTGCTTCAAGCAATATAAAATAATGTTGGCCAAAACGTACAAATTGTGAAGTTTGCCGTCGAATTTTACACACTTCTCCTCTTAAATATTTGAAAAGCAACTCTAACTTGGGTATTTGAAATCTGAAAGATATGTTTTCAAAATGTAAAACTTTTTGGCTTGCAAACATTTTTCCCCGCTAACAAGTCGAATCTTGAAGATGGGCTAGGAAGTTCAGATGTAATCAAAAGTTAAATAAAATAATTTGCAATATTAAGTTGAAGGAAAGTACAAAAACAATTTTCAAAGCTATTGAACTGTGCCGAAAAGATGCACTGCCGAATATATATAATTTAATAACTCGTCCCCTTAGTATTAAAATAGCCTATAAATTTTTTGATGTTTTGAGAAAATGAATTTCAAACTTTTTGTCGAAAGTAGCTCTCACTCAAATCTCTTTATGTCTGTAAATACTTATTATTTTTGACTGACGTTTTGACCCACTTTGTGGAACTAGAATTTGACAAAATTTTGACCACATATAAAATCGACGATGGAGAATCCAAAAATTCAATAAACAAATAATAGCCTATGAGCACATAGGCTATTGTTATACTAAGGGGACGAACTATTCTAGCAACTTTTCCCATAGACACTTGCGAGATTGAAAAATAATTTTCATTACTTTGTCGACTCAAAACATATTTAAAAATTTCAATGTCACAATAGTGGTTAAGTGTATACCACATTTTTATATCTATAGAGAGTTAACTCATGCGGTGCAAAGAATTTTAGAAAGATTTACTGAAAAAAAGCGACACGTCGAAAACAAATTATCGTTTTTGTTGTATTCAGGCAACTAAAAATCGTTGTCTTATTGTTTTAATTAAAGAATTTTTTTATTAATAAGTTTTTTTAGAACACTAAAGTAGTTTCTATCCCCTTTTATATGCACACAAGTAGTTTTGTACCTAAATGTGTATGTATGTATATTTCAAAGTTTTTCTCACTTTTTATAAAACATGCGGTATTAAATGACCTAAAATATTTACTTATTTTATACATATGTTAATAATTATGAGAATATTTTGTACAAAACCCCCTCCGAAAAAGTCCTGGCTGCGCGCCTGGACACCCATAACACGATGCTGCAAAAACACATACGTTTAAATAAATTATTGCCGACATACAAATATGTATATAAGAAGATTCTGAATTTATCGGTACCAGAATGTAAAAAAATATATTCTAAATTGCTCGTTAATTTTTTTGCATTATTCATAATGAAAAAAACTCCATTTTCATGTGGAATGAATTGCGCACACTTGCTATCTTTTTCACAACACATACGGCGCATATTTAACATTCGTGTGTGCTTAAGTGCGTAGCTATAAAGAGTACAGACGGGCTTGTGAATTCATCTTTGCTGTCTTTTCCGTACGCGAAATAGTTTTGTGTGAGACGATACAAAATATTCCCGTAGAATTAAGTTTTTCTACTAAAAATATGCACACAATGGTCAATCGCTGCTTTCGTGATGTCGTTTTTCTAATGAAATGATACAGTTTTGTGTTAAAAAAATATTTAAAAACAATTAACTTGAATAAATTCCGTTGTTTTTTTATTTCCTTTTTTTTTTTTGAATAGGTTACAGGTACGTAAGCACAGATTTTAATTAGAAGAAGTAAAAGTTCGCTAGATCCCTTAGGGTGTTGGTAATGTTTTTCCATCGGTACTATTTCATCATCACCATATTATTTCGAAAACATTTTCAAATTTATGGAGCTGAATCGATTTGAAAGTCTTTCTGTACCTTAGTTAAAGTTGCATGTTGTTCTTTTA
Source organism: Anastrepha ludens (assembly GCF_028408465.1). NCBI lineage: Eukaryota > Metazoa > Arthropoda > Insecta > Diptera > Tephritidae > Anastrepha > Anastrepha ludens. The sequence continues at coordinate 78,384,533 of NC_071498.1, forward strand.
ACAATGATCAAAAATATTTATATTAAAATAACAATCAATAATATATAATATATAAAAAAAAATATAATGATTTTAGTTATTCTGCAATTCTCCAACATTACCATCGGCGGTCCGTTTGGTAGCAACTTTCCATGCTTTGTAACTCTGGCCAGTTGATCAGCTCTCATTTTTATAACATTTTTGTGCCATTCTTTATGTTTTGTGCCGCCCCATTTACAAATGTTTTGTGGTACACATATTTCTTATTATCTCATTCTAATTATCTCATTTGATAAAATTTTTAAACATCTTTATACAGACCGTTTGCGCTTAAACTATTATATCAGCTGAGATAACTTTTTGGAAAAAGTATTTTTAATAACTCAGTTCATTAATAAAAACCTTGATTTTTGTAGGTGTTTTAAAGTCGGTTCAGCTTACGTAAGACTTAATATTGTTCCTAAATATTTTGGCAGAAGTCTTAAAATATAATAATTTTATGATTCCGGTAGAAATCTCGCCCTTTTTAATTTGCACAGCTGAATATTATATTTATATTTCCAAGTTTTTAGTGAAAATCGTTCTTTAAAATAGTTGTTATACTGAATTTAATTCGGTTATGATTATATTTGCACCGCGAAAATTATTTTAAACTTTCTTACAATTCAAACTTATTACTTTTTGAAAATATTATATAATAATAATTTTATTCGCTCCGAACTGATTCTTCTAGATAATATTTTTGCAAAGCTTAAAAACATATCGTTTCGCCAACCATTTAGCGACTTGTGTATAGGACAAAAACTGTTGGTATTTGGCAGCACTGGGCTCGTTTTCAATTGGCAAAAAAAAGGTTGTAAAGCAACTCGGTGTACGTAAGAAAATATAAACCAAACAACTTTTAGACAGATGTTACATGCAAATGTTATAATTTATCATGTTTTTTTTTTTTTGATTTTGTATATACCGTGAATGTTTAAATAAAACAAAGCAGAGTTAAATTTCAGGTAAATTTATTTTATATCCTTCAAAATATGACCCCAATGAAGCAATATGCGCCAACGTTTAACCCAGTCCTCCATGCGACCCTGGTAGGCCGACGAAGGCATGGCCTTCAGCTCCTTCGTCGCATTCTCTTTGATCTCCTCTATCGACTGAAATCTCCTTCCACGAAGTGGTAACTTCGTAACTTCTATTTGGGAAACAAAAAGAAGTCCCACGGGCCATATCAGGTGAATATGGTGCTTGCACGATGGTATTTACTTGGTGTTTGGCCAAATAATCCAGCACAATTTGGGCTCGGTGCAATAACTCGTTATGATCATGCAAAATCCAAGAATTGTGTGCTCACATTTCCGTCCGGCCAGGCATACACTAATGATCTGATGGCGCTGAAAAGTGACAGATGTGTGTCTTACAGTCCTACCAACTATATATCGAGTCTACATATATCAGAAAGCACGTTGCTCACGAGCTAAGCGGCGGTAAACTAACTCACTTACGGTCGGTCGGTGTTGTTGCTTAATTAGTTCTTTCTTTCACATACAAATTTTTAGCTCAGCAAGCAAAGCCAACTTTAATCGGGTTGAAAGTGGATAATCGAAAGCGTGTAATATGTTTTTTTACTTATCCGCATTACAGCACGTTAGTCCTGTTTCTCTGCAATGCCGCACCAACAAATGCAATATTAAAAATAAAAACGGCACTACCAACTGGCATGTTGAAAATGTTATTCATTACTTAATCCGCACTTGAAAATCAACATCCACCACCACCAGCCAACCATAACCAGCCGCCGCACCAAATCCCAAAATTTATTTCAAAGGCGGTCCAAAGATTTTCGTAGCATATTTTATAGCGCCCGCCAGCTTTATCGTTCGTTCGTTCGTTTCGTTTGCGGCAGCCTGCTACCATAATGAAGATACAATATGTACTTTGGGGTTTTAAAATTCGATTTTAATTACAATGCGATCAGTGGGTGAGGCAATAGCGGTATTGAAATTTAATTTTAATTGCTATTGTACTGCGCTGAGGGAAAATTCAGGCTTTAAATAGAGTAAAGCATAATGATATTAGATCGAGAAACAGTTGAAAACGGGCAATTTCTTAGTTGTCTCTTTACGAAATTATAAAGCATATTAACGAAATTTAACAACCAAATGTAAGCGGCTAACAATACTGCCAGTTGAGAATAATGAACCACCATTTGCTACTTGTGTACCGTTTCGATTGAAACTTGAAAGAACCAGATTTTTTGCTTAACCACAAGGCGGCGCATAGCATCAAAACGAAAAGAAAGGTGGATAGAGGGGAATAGCAACATCTGATGCTGGGGTGCTTGGCGCTGTTGTTTGCGTTGGCTTGTGGGAAAGCCAATTAATGTCATGACATAAATTCCGCTGTGTGACTTGTACTGGGTGTTTTCGCCTGCGGCCCACATTGCTATCGATAGCTAAAATAAAATAAAATAAAATAAAAACAACGACGTGAAACTTAAAAGCAACATACCAACACACGGAAAAACCTTTTCAAACGCCGACCATTGAAAAGCAATGAGGGGAAAGAAGAGCTATTAGCTTTATATACAAAAAAAATCAAACCAAACTACCATTTTAATTTCTGTCTCTCTCATTTTGATGTGCTATATTGCTGGTAGGGTATGCTAAACACTTGGCAAATGGGTCGACGTTAACGTTCAGAATTTGAAGGTTATTACCAGCAAGATGCATTACATATATACTACATAAGTACATACATACATATATGTAAGCGGGTAGCGAAATAACGTTCTCTGGATACAACTATTGCAAATCAAAATATGGCAATATTATTCACTCCAGTGGCGATCTACGTACAAAGATAGCCTCAAAATTTATTACTTTGGCAAACTATTTTGAAGACATTGCCCAAAAATATTTGCACAGTCGAGTAATTTCAAACATAATAAAGGCAATAAAACTTAGCTGTTGACATATTGAACTGCAAAAGTAAATATGTATGTATTCTTATGTTATTTCGGAAGAGTATGAGTTATCCACGATCTCACATCAGTTATTTCTAAAGTGCTCTTTTGGAAAAACTGTTATTATTGTCTAATTGTGCAAAATCAAAACCGGCATTGGATTGGGCGCATTTGCACCAAATGCCCGTACAGTATATGAATGCATAAATGAGCTTATGCATGCGCGCATACATCCACACATTCTTTAGTGTATGACCACCATTCAATACTCAGCTGCCCTTCTTAGCACGACGACCCGCCCATAAAGATGATTTCAACGAGATATGGAACAGCTTGACACTAGCATTATTCACGATCTAAAACGACCAAAGACCAATAACCAATGGCGCAACTGACCGACTCCCAGTCACTAGCTATATTTATATATATACAAATGCATACATAAATATGTGCGCTTATTCACATTCGCGTTTGTCTTTTTTGTCTTTCTTATTTCGATGCAATCGAATCGCTTTAATAAATATTATATTTCGTTTACTTAATTTGTGATTACAAAAAATCATAACAAAAATAACGATGTCGAAGGAAGTAAAACTACTTAGATATACGAAGCAGTGAAAAAGTTGTGAATAGCTGTGCTGACGATGGCGACAATGACGACGCTGATGATGTCGATGATGGAGATGTTGATTATTTTAATGACCCAGAGGCGTTTCCACTTCACTCCACTTCGTTTGCTACAACATGGCCCGCCTCAAAACATCAAACGCACGACAAACGAACGTTCAAATCGCGTGCTGAGCGAAAATTTGCCTATCTTCTTCTCAATCTAACTTCTAAGCTGAGTGAAACTAGTTATTCGCTGAATGTTGTCTACACCGAGTACAAAAACGCAAAAGGTAGCGGAAGAGCTTTGAACGTAGGAGGAAGCATAGCTAAAATGTGCAGAGGGAATTGGACACTATTAATTGAGACATTATGAAATATTTGAATTCATGAGGGTCATTTGGTTAGTTTCGGAACTATGACAATGCTGTACAAAATACTTCGGGGTGGAGCGCTTTTTCGTATTATAAATTTTGATGAGATCATTTACGAATGTTTTGTGCGGAGAGCAAAGCGGTGGGAAAATAAACTATTTATTTTTATACCATATATGCATACATACATATATTATGCGTGTGTAGGTTCTTGTGTCATTATATATATCATATTCACAGTGGGTTTCAAATCGGGGATCAACTAAATGATAACCAATTGCTAATCAAATAGTAAATATTTAAAGCATACAAATGTCTTTTTAATTTTTACTTATTTCCGACGAAGTTAAATTTCGAGCTTTTGTGTATTAAGGTACTTACAACGGAATTTTATGGCATACATCGAATACATTTCAACTCATTCTCTCCCTCTTTTATGAGTAGTATTTTTGGCTCTTTCCCACAAAAGAAAGAAAAAGGGCCTACTCATTCACAAATGTATTTCCCGTTGTTTTTTTTACGTAGAACTCATGTTTTTAATTGGTAAAAGGTAAATATCACATTATTCCATAAGCCGAATTTCTATAAGATCCTGCCATTACCGGGACTTTATTCATAGTGTAATTACTATATATATAATTGGCGCTTGCACCCTTTTTGGGGTTTAGCCGAGCTCTTCCTCCTATTTGTGGTGTGCGTCTTGATGTTGTTCCACAAATACAGCGAGCTACAGTTTCAATCCGATACCGAACGGCAGATTTTGTTTATGAAGAGCTTTTTCATTGCAGATATACACTCGATGGTTTGCCATTGCCTGCCGAGAGGCGTCCGCTATTAGAAAACACTTTTTCTTTATTTTGGTGTTTCACGGAGATTCGAACATACGTTCTCTCTGTGGATTCCGAATGGTAGTCACGCACCAAGCCATTCGGCTAAGGCGGCCGATTATTATATAAGGGAGAATGGGGAGTTTTGAGACGGGTTTTGTTTTTGGACCCGTATTACTCAAGATCTTAATATTCTGCATATGTCAACGATGGAATCTTTAGTCAATGAATACTGGAAGCTATTGGTATGGCCTATTTAACAAAACTAAAATTTTCCTTAAAATTAAAATTGTATATAATAATATAAAATGTAATAGAAAATACAAAAATGTGGGGAGTTGTGAGACACTATGGTTTAAATCAATAAAAATGACTTATTTTAGTTGTTAGTTCTTTATTAAGATGAGAAATAAAAAAGAAAAGACAATTGTTATAAAAAAGTGTATAAAAAATGCAATGCCATCAATCTGATGATTCGCAGTGAGAACATGTATAATAACCAGTTCGTAAATTGGCGCACTTTAGGTGCACAGCTCGATCGCATACATTGCAATGGACGGAGTTGTTTCTGCTTAACTTAAAACAATAAAAACTCAAATTTAACCAAAAATTTCATGATATATATACAAACAATGCATGAATATTGCGAGGTACTTATGAAAGATGCGTTAAAACGTCGAAAAAAATGGTGTCTCACAACTCCCCACATTTGTTGCCTTACAACTCCCCAAATCGTTTTTTTTATAAATGGCCGCGTTGTCATAAACACATCGAACGTTCATGCCCAAGTGAATGTGTAAATTCAAAGCTAATAGGACAATTAATAACTTCTATATATTAACATTTGCAATTTCCTTCAACAACTGATCGAATGTATCGCAAAACAAATGATGAAAAAAACTTACAGAGAAGTTCCAAAACACAGTAACTGGAGAGACGCGTCGAATGCGTGTAAATATGACCAATGCTAGCTGAAAAGAGAGATCGCATCGAGAATACTCGTTGACACTTAAAATCGAATGTAAACAAATTAATAATGCCGAAAGGTAACAATGTCTCACAACTCCCTGTGTCTCACAACTCCCCATTTTCCCCTACAATATTAAAAAAATTCAAATTACAAATTCATTTCTCAAAAGTTTTATTATCACCTTCAAAGTACTCCGCATGAACTTTAACCCACTTATGTCAGCTTTTGATATAACTCTCGAAGCATTTCTGGAACTCGCAGAGCCGTCTTCAATTTTCCATTACTTTCTTTCGGCTGTTAAAACGCGACTCGTTCCGCGTATTAGTTTTTTGACTTGATCAAACTGAAAAAAATCATGAGCCAAATCAAGAGAATTCGATGGCTGTTGGTATTGTTTTCGGAATTTACGGATAATGATGGCACTGTGTGACGCCGCGTTACCACGGTGAAAACCCACGAGTTGTGTTCCCAGAAATCCTTTCTGTTTTGGCGAATGGCTTCACGTCTGGCCTTGTGGCTAAAATTCAGCCTTGGAGATCATGCCTTTGGCGATAGAAACGCCATTCCTTTTTGAATGAAATTCAGGCCCTTTGGGACTAACTTTGCAGCAACTCAGCGCAAACCCAGTCATCAACTACAATGTCCTGATTGGATCCATATGTAATGTTAAAGTGCTCTGCCAGCCCTCCGGTGGTTAATTTGCGGTTGTTGATCAACTCTGCTTTCACTCTATTGCCAATGCGTTCGTCATCCTCGATAGACTCGCCGTCCTCCGGGAACTTTTTAATCAAGGTGGTATACATACCTAAAGTGTGTAGCTGCTGACTTTATTATTTTAAAATTATTTCATATAACACAAATAGTAATACTTTAGGTATTTGAAGAGTTGAATATTGACCACAAAAAACCCAGCTGGTCCCTTCCACAAAGGAGGCATACAAAGGTGTTGTAAGTGCAAAGTAACTTTTAGTGTTGCTTTTTTGCTATAAAAGGAATTGTTTCTGCCCCCATTTCATATGCTTACAAGAGATGACAATCCCGGGATTTTTGTGACTTGAAACATACCAGTGGGATCCAGGAATAGGCATCTCTAATAGTTACACACTGATATTACGCTCCTTTGCCAAATTGTCTGGTCTTGTTTGATTTGAATTGCGATTACGAGTATATTTATTAAAAAAAGTAATTAGGAGCTCCGATTTTCGATAAAGATAAGATTTGATTGTTTCCTAACTAACATTTTTAATGCAGACTTGATTAAAAATATAAATGAGTGCAAAGTTACTCTGATATACTCGTCATATTGACGAAGCAGAAAAACATGGTTTCAAAAATTATGACTTATTGCCCTTTGAATATTTCATAGTATATATTCCGTCCATGAAAGCAAACAAAACGAAGTAAGAAACAGTTTTCGCATCAGCAACAAAATTTTCAGCCCTTTTCGAAAAATACATGAATTATGTAGGTCAATTGATTTTTTCTTTTTCATAATTTTATCAGAGAAATTATTGATTGCCATAGCCCACCTCGTTGACGCGTGTGAGTACTCGTAGTACGCAAAGTGGCAAACGACAGAGACGAACATGACGATGTTCACTGATAAAATCAACGCCATAAAACTTGTTCCAGAAGTGAAAAATAAATAGTTTTGAATGGAGAAAATATATACTGAAGCGATCTTATGAAAATAACCGAACAGAATGTGAACTTACATCTTACATACACACATACACAAATACATATATACATATATGTAAACTTGTATTATTTGTGTGTGTGTTTGATGGGGAATGCAACCTGAGTTGCAGTGGGCGCATTTGTGCTTATGACGGTAATTTCATGATTGCGTGTACGCGCCGGAGCTGTAATCGCGATGCAGATGATCATGCCGCATATTTATGGTTGAACGGGTCTACGCATTGCGCGTGTTTCGCATTCACGCGTACACCTATCAGATGCACGCTGCTTTATGTACGTGTATATGTGTCTACATACTCCTATATACATATGTACATACTGGTATGTTAGTGCAATGTTGATTTCACTTCAGTGGCCAACGTAGAAGCTGTGCGCATGTTCACAAAATTTAGCAAAATGGAAAAAATCTTGAAACTGGCATTAATAAGGGTAAACAGGCGAAACGTTATGAAAATTTGCTGCCTATGGTAAAACTAAGCGGAGTTCTGAATTATTCAAAATGAAGTGAGCTTCTCTCGTCATAAGAGTTAAGGCGCTTGGCTTAACTTTCATGAGATGTTGATGAACTGAGGGAGTTGATAATTGCGAAACCAAAGTAAACTGAGGAGGCATTTAAAAGTTATCAAATTACGTTCGCATTTGCAAATGAATATTGTATTTTGAGAAATTATTAAATGTAGAATTTGATTGAAGTATTGGCAATAATTATAAATTAAAGCCGCGCTTGCCAAAAAAGTTATCTCGAATAAAACTTGAAGTCATGTTAAGGCACAGCAAAAAACAGAAGAACTATATATAAGATACTATATTTAATAACGAGGGCAGCTTTTTATATATCTGGTCTTGGGCGCTTCTAGTATTGCTAGTCGCCAACTGATGTTTTCATTAGAAAGTTTGGCATACTACTGTGGGCAAAAAGTAAGGTGAATTTATTTGTCAAACTTCGCGGGATTAAAACTTCGCTCTAGTTATTTTTCTTATGAGTTGGCAGCACTGTTAATAACATCTGGGCCAACTTTCATGTGAATGTCATTATCAGTAATATATTTACGCTTGTGTTTACCAAACGACCACGAGTGCATTTTTCGATTTTTACAATGTCTGATTTGACTGAGCAGAGAAGTGCCATCAAATTTTGTTTGCCAAATGAAATTTCGGCTGCGGAAACGTTTAGCATGTTGCAGAAGGCATTTGGTGATTCGACCATGTCGCAGAAAAATGTTTATAAGTGGTACAAAGACTTCAAAGAGGGTCGAGAACGTGTTGATGCCTTGGAGCGCTCCGGACGACCATCGACGTCAACAGATTACCAACACGTCAATAAACTGAAGGAGTTAGTGCTCAAAAATCGTCGGTTTACTGTTAAAGCCCTTATGATATGATCGGAATATCAGAAGGATCTGTGAAAATCATTTAGAAAGACCATTTGGGCCTACGAAAAGTCAAATCTCGTTTGGTACCGAAAACTCTCAATTTCTTTGAAAAAAGTCGTCGCGTTGATGTGTGTGAAACAATGCTTTCAGACTATCAGGACAAGCTCAAATGCATCATTACGGGAGATGAGACTTGGATTTATGCTTACGACCCTGAAACAACCGACCAATCAAGCGAATATCGTGCTAAAGGCGAGGCCAGACCGAAAAGAGCACGTCAAAGTCGTTCAAAAATAAAGGTCATGATGACAGTTTTTTCCGATTTTCGTGGTGTCGTGCACTATGAATTCCTTCCACCTGGCCAAACTGTTAATAAGGAATATTATTTGAGCGTTATGCGTCGTTTACGTGAAGAAATTCGTCTAAAAAGAGCAGAATTATGGGCCAACAACTCTTGGTTTTTGCATCACGATATTGCACCGTCTCACACTGCACTCGTTCTTCGTGACCATTTCGCCAAAAATTCCACGCATATCGTTCCGCAACCACCGTATTCGCCTGATTTGGCTCCGTGTGACCTCTGGCTATTCCCAAAACTCAAGAGACCACTCCGGGGAACGCGTTTCGAGTCGATTGAGGAGATAAAAGCTGAATCGAAGAAGGTGCTAATGGCTATACCAGAAATGGACTATTTGGCATGTTTCGGGGATTGGAAAAATCGTTGGTGTAGGTGTATTTGATGGAGAGGGGATTATTTTGAAGGGCATGAAATTGATTTACAAGAATAAATAAAGATTTTTCATTTTACAACCAAATTCACCTTACTTTTTACCATAAACGCACTCAGAACGTTTTGATGTGTGAGCCATACTCGTATTACTGTTGTTTACAGTGGCTTTGAAAATTCATCCCTGCAAAAAAAATGGAATTAAACCGTGAAAATTTCCGTGCGATTATTACGACTATCACAACTTTCAATGCAGATTAAGAAGACAAGAATGCATCGATGAACTAAAATCATTATACGGCAAACAAGCACCATCCTTTAGCCTTGTAAATAACTAGTGCAATGAATTTTCTCATCGTCGTTGTTCGCTCAACGATGAATCGATGACAAAATCTGTTGTTGAGTTGTACCAGAAAATACCCATGCAGTGCGCGAAATGATTGCGCAATATCGTCATGTCGGCTTCTATTGCGGAATTCTTGGCCTTAGTATGACCAGCATAAATAAGATGTTCCACGATTTTCCACACGATTTAAAAAACGCTCTGGAAACACGACTGCATACTGAAAACAAATAAAATTCTTTTCAACCACTAATGCTCCTTTTTCCGTTGTTAATGCAACGTAATGTAAATAGCAACCCTCGTATTACTTTTACATTTTATTATTCATAAAGCCTTCGGAATTTCATTCCAAAAATTACACTTACTTTATAATATACAAATTTATTGCTATATTACATTATGAAGCACTTTAAACATGTTTATTATAATTGTATTTAATCCGCAAATTCGAATATTAGCAACGTTATTTCGTTTCATCTTTCTGCTTGCCAAAACCTGCATTTGTTCCATTTGAAAACAAACAAATCAAACAATACCTAGTCCTGTTGCTTCTTCAAGCGAATACCTGCTTGCCGCAGGTTACGCTCATAAAAAAACAAATCAACCTTTGTTCAGTCCAAAGGCAAACGAATTTTTTTCTGACTTTATAATATTTTTTTATAAGTTTTAATTGTTTTTAGCTGTTTTCTGTTCTTTGCTGCAATTTTTTCCACTTGGGTCAGCGTGAGTCCATATCTTTCAAGTTACTCATTGTTGTTGTTGCTCTTTTTCGCAGTCTAACTTGATACCATGACCAGTCTGTCTGCTTGCCTGCTATTTATCTAATAGCAAACACTGCTTGGTGCTGCTTTTTAGATAGTAGCTGTATTGTCAAATGGCTATTGAGGCATAGAATTTTCCTCGAACCTTTAAGAACTCGATTTTTTTAAGAGTTTGGTGCCTACTCTGTAATGCGATGCGAAGGGAAAATGTATCATAAATACTATTTCTTGCCTATATTTGAACAAAACGCAACAGTGCAGTTAAGTTTCTTTCAAACTATATCTCTTTAAAAGATATAAATACATTTAAAAGTGACACTAATAAACAAAAAACTAAATTTATTTTAGTATTATTTTTCCTAAAATACTGGTACACTAGTTTTGCTTCAACGTGAAAATAAATAATTAAATTTTTAAATAAAATTGGGGACTTCAATCTGTGAAAATTTGTTATAACAATTCATCGAACATACACACAGAAATATTATTGACTCACCTTCGGTAGCTTCTCGCATTCTTCTTCCTGCAAGTGCATGTAATTTTGCCGCACACGCCTCTCGAACTTGCCACAGCAATTAGTATTCAAGTATATGCTATGTATGTATGTACGAGTATGTTCCAAAGGAGGACGAGGACGACTAGTCACACTTACCGCACAAAAGTAATTAAAATCTGATTGCATCGTAGCGAGGTAGTGGCAGAAGATTAAGGCCGAGGTGTAGCCAGAGGGACAAAATTAAAATTCTGCGCCATTGCGTCGCTACAACAACAAAACCAACTGCTATAGATACAATAACCACCATGCATTCTGTGTCGCTCAAGGTGCAAAGAAGCCTTCCGTTGTGGTGGTGGTAGGCAGCCAGCCCTGGATTGGAAAGCCAATAAATGTTCAATCATACACACATCTGATTGCAATACACACACACACACACACATCACATATATGTGAATACTTGCAAAATGTCGTAGCACACCCTTCTCATGTTACACGCCCAAGATGGGCGAATTTGTGGGCAGCTGCCTCACGAAAATTGCAACTCAATTGTATAATTTCCTCACCGAAAACAGCAACTAAAAGACACAAACCCCACTACCTGCATACATGTGTAGGCACTCACAAACATATGCGCGCATATATGTCCACTTGCAGCTGCCCACAGTACTTAATACAACACATGTATGTATATATGTAATTGTAGATGCAACTCGCAACAGCACACGCGTCTAATAATCACAATTCTATTCGCATTCTGTAGTGCAACGATAGCAAAGGCTGTATTTTATTTACTTACCTACACGTTTTGGGCAAACACAAATATGTACCTTCGAAGCCACCCCTCCCCGCTCTTCCCTTCTAGCACTTAGCTTGTCGTGCCACAGCCCACTTTCTTCGCTGTAACACTTTTTCTTGCTAACTTGCCTATACCAGCCCCCCTATAACTACCCAGCACCTTCACCGGCTTTTCCACTTCATTTATAAAAGCGGCACACTAGAAATATGCGTAGACGGACGAGCTCCCTGCGGGCAATTTAATTGGCAGATTTAGTGCTTTTCGATTGTCAGTGCGCAAAATTACTTTACCATCTTTCTTCGATCCCTCTAGAGCGTCTGCATCAACAACACCAAAAATTGCCGCCATCACAACAACTATAAAGATTTCTTCCAGTCTACAGCTCCTGCTAACGCGCTCTAATTGAACAGACTCGAACCCCTTCCACTATTAGTCCTTGTGAAAACGGAAAAGCCACAGCTTCCGCGTCTGATACATTTTTCTTTTCTGATGAGAAGAGATGTGGGAGTGTCAGGTTCTACCAACACTTTTACTTTATTCAGACACGTTGACTGGCAAATGAATTATTTTTGTTGCGCTCTAAAATCCTAAGCTCGACTGCAGTTTATATTGTTGCGCCGTAGTTTATATTTGGGGCCACAGATAATCACTGGTGTGCATTTTTAATTAATTTTAGTGGGCGGAAGTGGACCATTGAAATTTACATAAGAATGCATTGTAAATCTGAAGAGAGCTGAAATGAAATAAGTTTTGAATTCAAGAAAATATAACTTTAAATTATCATAACTTGTTTAACGCATCACTCTCCTCGAAATAGAAGAAATTAGTTATCAAATATTTCATTTCGTTTTAATTACGATTTTCATTTACTTCGACCGCACAACTACTCAAGTTTCTGAACCTGCAATTTTTTTTCTTGGCTCATATCTTTGTATGAAACTGTCGGTATGTTTTGCAAGGTTACTTTCTAATGAACTGGGACAAAAGTAAGTTATCAATATAGTTCGTACAAAGTTTGTGTTCATAAAATACGAACATTCGTCATAAATCATAAATCTAAAATAAAAAATAATTAATTATTTCGCATCTCTTTGAGATAAAGTGGGAAGAGTTTTTTTTTTCAAAACTTTATTTAGAAAATCCAGTTTAGAAAAGTTGGCCCAAGTATAAAGTTGCCAGTTTTTGTGCAATCCGGCATGATGTACGGCACGCATATGGCGCCTTCGTCGTCAACACATAATTTATTTCGCTGTCAGTCAAATTCGGTGCCGCAACGGACGGAACGTACCCACTGTGATGGGCCTATTTCCAACTATATTCCTATCGTAAAATTATACAAAGATATACATTTTAAAATTAATAAAAAAGATGTTTAAAGTATTTATGAATCAATAATATATTTTCCTTCATTATTTACAATGTCTTCCCAATGTTTAGGCAAATTTTTAATTCCCTGCTCAAAAAATTGTTTGTCCTTGGAGCCAAAATACGCTTCGATATCCCTTTTTATAGCTTCTTTTGAGGAGTAGTTCTTGTTACTCATATGGTATTGAAGTCCACGGAAAAGGTGATAATCACAAGGTGCAATATCCGAAGAGTATGGTGGATGCAGCATTAGCTCCCATCCGAGCTCGTTCAGCTTGCCTAATGTTTGCTTTGCGGTGTGAGGTCTTGTGTTGTCATGGTGAAACAAAACTTTGCGTCTATTCACTAAAGACGGTCGATTTTTGTTAAGTGCCTCATTCAGGTTTGATAGCTGATGGAAATAATAATCAGCAGTTATCGTCTGGTTTGTTTCCAGAAGTTCATAATAAACAATACCGGCCATATCCCACCAAATAGACAGGAGAATCTTCTTGGGGTGAAGGCCTTCTCCAGGGCTCGGTTCTGTTTCATCTTTATCTAACCATTGGCGTTTGCGAACAGTGTTATTGTAAAGGGTCCATTTTTCATCACCAGTAACGTTACGGTTCAAAAAACTTTAATTTTCAAGCCGTTGCAGCAGCTGAGAACACACATTCACTCTCTGCTGAAGGTTGGCGACGGAAAGTCTATGCGGAACCCATTTTGCCTGCTTTGAAACCTTTCCCAACTGAACCAGGTGCCTGTGAAGTGTTCCATGCGATGAACTTAACCTCTGAGCTTTGATATCCACTGTGAAATTTGGCTCAGATTCCACGAGTTCGAGCAATGCGTCGGAGTTCAAGACTTTACGACGACCAGCGCGCAGGGCATCCTCCGCGTCGCAGTTACCACTTCGGAATTTTGAAAACCACTTTTGCGCAGTCCTTACACTCATGGTATCTTCTCCGTGGACAGTGTTTATTTCTGCAGCAGCAGTTGTTGCATTTTTACCATTTTTGTAAAAAAAAAATACAAAATATGCCTCTTATACGCGTTCGAAGATTCCATTTCATTTTTTAACAACACGTGCTTCTATCCGCGATTAAAAGCACGATATATCAAAGAAAATATAAATAGTTCCGTTATATTCCGCGAATAATTTTTGGTATGCAAATTCGTACAAAAGTGAAATTATGGGTAAAATACACACGAACTCATGGACTGACCTGAAAGGAAGGATGAGAGGTAGACGAAAAGCATCCACCCAATGTTAAACGTGTCAACTACTCCTAAAAATCCTAAGAAACAAACAACAGACGACAAAGCTGAGAAGTAACACTTCAGTTTAGTGGCAGAATTTGAAGTGAGTGCACGTTTAGAATTTAAGTCTTGTATTTTTTAAGGTTTTTTGCTCTGACAAATAAATATTAATGAATAATTTCTGCGCTATTGTTTTTTGACTTGTTGCCTTTCATTAACCTTGGAAGTTGTACCGATCACAAACGAATTTAAAAATTTCGACGGATCCTTTTAAATCTTTACCGAAATTCAAATACAACTTATAAACGAAGGCAATAAGTCAAGAATGTCAATCAATTCACACAATCTGTAACAAATATCGTCAAAATAATTTACATGTTGTCGCTCGTAAAGTGTCATATTTATGTAAAGAAATGAGAGGCAAAAGGCAAAAGTTTTATTAGAAACATTTTTTAAAATCCCAAATATTTTGTAACTCGGTGTTGGGGACAGATGACTTTATGATTCGCTTGCCATATTCTCTTGGAATCGAATATGCATGGCGCAGACGCTATGGAACCTTGTCACCAAGTAGCAGGAAAAACAAGACGAAGGAGTACATCTTATGAACTCCATGTCACACCGATCGGGTGAACTATCAGCCCGAAATTATGGAAAATGTGATTACTGGAAAGCTTGATAGCTTACTTGTTCTACCTTAAGGGGGTAGTATGGTTAATTCGGTGTAAAACAAGCATATTTTTCGAAATTTTTTTTGTCGACACAGTTGATTTATTCAAAATTTTAAAATTACTTCATTATAAAGTCATATTTAAAGAATATTGTGTGAAATTTTCATTGATTTTTATGAAGAAATGAGTTGGTGGCAGCGAATCTTCGCGGACGTCTCATAAAAAAGTTTTATTGCGGTGTTCCTCAGAACTCATTACTGGATCAACTAAAATCAAAAAACCAAATTGATTTCATCAGCTAATAAAGTTTCGCAGGTAACAACGTCGAATTTTTTTTTTTTTTTTTTTTTAATTTTTTAAAGCGCTTTGAAGTCAAAACACCGATTTTTCATAAAAAAAACTTGAAAACTTTGTTGTTTTAAAATATGACAAAATTAAAAAAAAAAAAAAACTCGACGTCATTACCTCATGAATAAAGTAAAGAAACAAAAAAACCAAATTTGAAAAGAATCGGTGCAGTAGATATGAATCTACAGTGGACACCGACCGTAAAAAAGGCAAGTGTGAGAAAAACGCGTTTAAAGATTTTCGGCAGCGTGAAATCCGGTTGGAGAGGTAGATACTTAATCCTTTGTGTCTTTGTCAATTTTACTCTAATGCACTTCAAACTTTCACACAATAATCTTAAGATGTTATAGAATAATTTAAAAAAAAAAAAAAAAAAAAATTAAAAAAAAAAAATACCATACTACCCCCTTAATGGTTGAATTTGTTTTATTTTAGACTAACGGAATATGTTGGTTTATTTATTTACGATTATGTTTAAATCGTTATCGCCTGAACTATAAACTTTGAAAGTAAAAATTAAGCAGCCTTAAGGAGAATTAAAATTGGACTAATATGTATGTATGTTATGTATGTATGCATCGGGCACTTAGCTACTCGAGAACTATCGATATGTATAACTTTGGTGGGGATGGGCTGTGTTGACTTTTCTGTTCAGTAAGGCTTGGCAAGTAATCATGATTCGTTTAACGACAAAATAATGCTTTCAAGCTGTGGAAATTTATTTAAAGAAAATTAATCTGTTCGAAAGAAATAGGAAGAAGCTGCCGCAACGGTAAACGGCAAGTGATATCGAGCCATACTGACTGAATTTTTGTTTCTAAAATATCTAAATTTTTGTTTCCTAAATATCGATTACATTTGGTTCCAACAAGACGACGTATTTTGCTGTACAGCGCGCTAAGCATTCCATTTATTGCAATATTCAAGCCACTTTTAATAAAATACGGCCAAAATTGGACTGATCGAATGGACCACGTACCATCACTTCTAGCCACGGCGAACATATGCCGGATAGCATATTAAAAAATAAATGCAATGAAATTATCTATCAGATTATAACACCTAAAACTTATTCCAACAATACTTCTGTTTTGTATTATCAGTTTAAATTTTCACCTCTTAAAAAAACACCCAATATGTTCTAAAATTTATTTATGTAACTATTTCTTAATTGTTTTAGTCTAAAACAGCTTGAAAAGCCCATAGCACAGACATTGCCCATTTTTCTTAATCTTGGATGAAAAACTATTTACAGATATTTAGCTAAAATTTCGACGTTTTGATGTCTGAATTAGAGCCGACTAAAAGTGATTTTTATTAATAATAAGAGAAATTTCGATATTTCCTTAGAAAGAGTTTAAAAGGCTTAACATAATTAGCCAATTGGTACTCCAATTAAATATTAAATAGACGCTGTGAAAATATGATCATGTGTGTATATGTATATGCGCATGTGTTTTAGAACAATTGCTGGTATATATGTACATACGTATGACCATACACGATATCATGAAGTCGAGTTTTCGGCTTTGTCATTCAAGTCGTGACAGAATAAGCAACAAACGCAGTAAGAGCAGCAGAGTAGCAATGATGTTTGATACCATTTTGATGAGACTCACGTATATATGTACATATACATACATGCATAATTTTTCTTTCCACGCATGTTAAATGGCATTCTGCTTACGTTCTTGTTGGGGAAGAATAAGGGACGCGCCACATATGCTCAAAGTGGCAGTAGCTATGGCGGCTTGCGACTAGAATGGCGGGCAAAACCAAAGCAATGCAGCACTGCGACATATCTACAGTGCATCAAACCCTGCGAGAAAAGCTGAATGCTAGTGGGATCAATCTCTAGTCTACCATCACTGCTAACATTATTCAAACTAACTAGTCACTTAGCTGTGAGCAAACTTTCAACAGTTGACAATAACTCCGCATTCCACTATTTTGTTCAAAATGTATTTCAATCCGTTTTTTATGACGAACTACATATTTTGCTCAATTTTTTCTTAAGGGGGGGGGGGGGGGGGGTAGGGTCACAAAATCGAAATTTTTTTTCTTCACTCATCTTATAGTAAATCATTTCAAGAATGTTGTGTCAAAATTTTAAGTGGATCGGAGCAGAACTCTCAAAGTTATAGCCTTTGTAGGCACTCTACCTCGAATGCGGAGCATCGATAATTTCTCAGAGTCATTTTTTCAAATGCGTTTTTCCCGAAACGAATTCTTAAAAGTCGGTGCCAATCACAACTCCGAAACTATTCAACCGATTCTTTTCAAATTTGGCACACGTTTTCTAAATCAAAAATACCTCCCCCCTACACTGTTTTTTTTTATTTTATTTTTTTTTAAGGTTGTTTTTCACTTACAAATATGGCGAAATTTTTCGCCAAAAATGCTCGTTTTACGTTTTTTTGCCACCAAAACTACAAAAATGAAAAAAAAAAAATTGTATTAATGTAGGGGGGAGCATTACGTCATACTTTAACTGAAAAATTCGACTTTTTTAGTTTCAGATGATTCTACGACGAATGCCGATTGGCACCGCAGAGCACCTCTCGAAAAACATATCTCCAAAAAAACTCTGTCATGGGTTTATTTGTCAATATTTTATTATTAATATTTTTTAAAAACTTATTGAAAAGATGTACAATAACATGCAACTGATTTTATTAAAGTATCTTAAGCCATATTTCTGTAAAAAATTCAAAAAAAAAGTGTTTTTTTTTAGCGCTAAACCCTAGCCCCCCCTTAATGAAATTGTGTGTACATTTGTCATAAGCTGTGGGAATATGCATTTAATGCGAAGCGTCGCATATACATACCTAAGACGCCAATTGCTTGTATAGAAAAGAGAAAGATAAAAGATTTAGAGCTCACTATCAGAGGACCAGTTTGAATTTCCTGCAGGGAAGGTATATAGTCAAATGTACGAATGTATAAGCGTTTATATATTTAGATAGTTGTAATAGAAGTATACGTCACCCAACGCATTGGGTCATCCCAGAGTAAAACAAAGCGACAATGCGACGTACCACCAAATGAACCAAACGCTGATTTATTATCCTTGTCGCATACGGACTTATTTCGATATGAAACGACGCTGCGATTGTAATAGCAATGCTGGGACACAATGTCAGTATCTATGTGTATATATACGATGTCGTACACATTTATACACATGGATATACCTAAATGCATAGCACAACCTTAGTCCAAGTAAGAGCAATAAAACGAGTATCAAATTATGAAAACGCATAGAAACCCAGTAAGAAAATGCAAATTTGTATGTGAAAAAAGTAAATAAAATTATGTCTATTGGTTTTTACAAATGCAAACGTATTTATATTTGCATACGTGTTTGCATATGGTTGTGCTGACAAAATGTTGCAAAATGGGTGAAACGATTTGTTATCAAATGTTTACTTCTGAAATTCAAGCCCTTTCATTCCTATTGGGAGATTACTATTGTGTATGTTCGGTATATTTTTACACACATTTAAACGCAAAACCTACACAAAAGATTTACAAGCACAAACGCACAATTCCAAGTCGAATTAAGGTTTATTAAAAAATACAACGAAAGAAAAACGAAACAGAAGTAAAACAAAAGCTGAAATGAAGAAAATAGAGAAATTGATAACAGGCAATGAGATTTGTTATCTGCTTTGGCGTAGCAACGCTGCCGGGTCATGGGACTTGGCTGCCACAAAAAGAAATTACAATAAAGCATTCGACAAAAAGGAGCATCGCAGAGCTTGCGCCAAAAGTTTAAATCCCAAAGGAATTTCCAAAAAATAATAAAACTCTGCAGCGAAGAGGCAAAAAAGCAAAAGAAAAAAATGAAAAACTGAAGAAGAAATAGGATTTTGTTAATACTTTCTAGTTGTCGTTTTGTTTTGGCGTAGATGTGTGCCGCGCAGATGTGTCTCGAAAACGATGCACAAAATTTAACAAGTGAAAGCCTAGAAGCCAGTGCGTTTCTGTAAACTTTGCGAGCAAAATTAGCTAAGAAAAAAGTTATGATCACAAAATTTAGTTACCAAAATGTAGAGAACGTTTTTTAACTTCGCCGTCAACTCACGTTTTTTTCGAATATCTAACACCGCAGGGCAGTGCGTTCACTTTTCTGCCACGCTGCCTATTTAGTTATCTGCTTCTGTCAAACTTCTTCGTCGCGCCGCCTCTTCGACTGCCATTTCGCGCTGAATTATCTAAATTTTGCCAGTGATGCTAAATTTTATCGTCTTGTACCACTTGCCGCCGTCCTGGAAACACAGCCCCAGTCAGACATTTAAATTATATACTTTGAATACAACAACTACGCAATGTATTAAAGAATGTTAAAATAACAACAACATCACCATCGTAGATCTCCATCGAAAGCGGAGAAGAGGGGAGAGAGTAGTGTGAGATGATGTTCGTGCAATCAATGTAGCCTGGCGGGTCGTGCGGAAGGGCTGGTGGCCACAATAGAGGCAGCGGCAAAATGAATTTCGCACTTTTTCGCATAATAAATTTAAAGTTAAGCGCAACAGCAAAAAAAAAAAAGTTGGAATAGAAGTAGAATGAAATAAAAGTTTTACAAAAAGTTTATTTTGCATATAAAAAATCAGTCAGCGAAGTCGCATGTAGAGCGTGGCTACCATTTCCCTGTTTTGCCTAGTGCGATACGTGGCGTTGGGGAGGCGCTCCTTATGGTGGCAAGCGACAGTGTGACAAATTCCATTTAAAATTGTCGAGAAGAACTCACGTACTCGCTTTGCAGATGTTCAGTTTGTCGCAAGAGAGGCGGGGCGGGAAGGATGCGAGGCTGGTATGGGTGGCTCACGCACGTAACAACTTTACGTAAGTGACTGAAATGGGAAATCCTGGAAATGGGTAGCTTTTGAATTTTTCTGTTTCTTTGTTCGAATAAATAAAAAAATAAAAAATTTCAAACCTCAGCGTGATATGCACAAGTGTTACATGTATATAAGTGTTTGTACATATGTATGTTTACTAAATATATATGTATGTGCATAGCTTACGGTTTATTGTTAAATAAAGGTGGGCGAAAAGAGAGAGGAAGAACGTTGGGTAAAAGCAAAAAGGATGCGACAACTATAGAACCAGTAACCTTCAGGCACCGAGAGCTGCCAGGTAATTTAACCATAGCATACGCTTAGGCGCATAAATTTTTATATACGAACACTCGCATATACATACATAAAGACATACATACATAGTATATTCCAGCTTATTTGTGTTGTGTAGCATTGCAATTGCGTGCTTTGTGTCCTTTAATGTTGGCGTTAATTGCGCCAAAGAGGAAACAGTCAGCCATCCGCGACCGCAAGGTTCAATTTGACCAACCGGCGCGCACGGTGCTCAGCTACGGAAAATCTTAACCCTTTTTGTATTGTTTGTACCTTCCGTCAACCGTATCCGTCTCTAAGATTCTCCTCTGCCCCATTTTGGAATAAAATATTTTTTCGCATTCATTGTTTAGTTGGCTGTGTTGTTGCCATTATTGCAGCCGTCTTTTTGCATAAATTAAGCTTCGTTAGTACAATTTTCATTATTTTTTGCCATTTAGTCTTTGCTGCCGCATAATTCCTTAAGTTTTTCTCTCTATTGCCTATCCTTTACATTCTCCATTACTCACTTTGCCATTGCCAACTTTGCACACATTTTCAGCATTAATTTTCATTCTTCAACTTTTGTTGCTACGGACTTAACGAGGTATGGAAGTGAAGTGTTCCAAACCAGAGAGGGGTGCGGTGCAATGTTGCCTTAGTAGTCGTTGTGTGTTGACTTACTAAAATGCAATCAATTCAGCTGCTCACCAAGGAGTTGATGCATTTATCTACTTCCTTACTTTGTTGCTGTTAGTTTTTTTTCCAACTTTTTATTATTTATTTGTGTTGCAATGCATTTATTCATCGAATTGTTTGCATTGCAAAATTATTTAAATGCCGCGTTCGTCTGAATTCCGTTTCTGCATTTTTTTGGAATTATTGTAAACGGATAAGATGTGAGGCTTTTTTATATTTGAACTGTGCATTCAGATGGATTGTGTCTTCAGCTGCAATTGTATTTACAATATATTCCGGGGCCTCTGTAAAATACATTCAAAAATCTCATGGAATTCCAATTCAACGTAAATTCAATATGAAACTTGACGGGCTATGTAAATACACATCTACATAACGATGGTTTTCGAGAAAAGTGACATAATTCTACACATATCACAGGTGAAAATACAAAACTTCTTACTGATTGCTGCTTACTTAGTGCTAATACAACTTTTCAAATTAATAAATAAAAGAACAAGACCTAAATAAAACTTGTTCTCCAAAAAGTCAGTTGATATTTAAAAGTCGAAAAATCGAATCGAGATCTCATTAAATTCGCTAAGAGCCCGAGCATAAATTACGAGCATTGCACTTGAAATTGGAGTGAGATAAAAATAGTAAGGGGAATAAGAAATAAACAATGAATGCGTTGCAACAGATCGCCAATATCATATGTATATAGAAACATTATTATATCTTCTTCTTGATTGGTGCGATAAACGCTTGCGCGGTTTTGGTTTTATTATTATATGCGAAAATGTATTCCATATGTAAATGGGATAAGTTTTCTAGACATCGTTTCTAGCAGATTCGGCTTCTACATGAAAATCTAAGAAAAAAAGGCCATTGGAGCATAGCTCTAAAGAAAATGTTGCTCCCCCAAATTTTAAAAGAAGCCATTTTAATAATATTTATTTATTATTAATACAAAAATTGAGAGAGAGCCATGGCTATAAAGATAGAAAGTAGAGAAAATCCTTCCTGTTGAAAGTAAAAAGGATCCAAAACCAAAATAGTTGTAACTACGTTGTTAATTGTAAAAAAATGATGATCAGAAAAAAAAGATAAAAATAAATGTTTCAATATTGTGAAATTGAGTTGTTTCTGGTTTGTTTTTATTCATATTCTTTTTCATCCTTTAAATAAAAAAATGGGTACAAAAATAAATTATTCGTGCCAAAAAACCCCCTAGTATAAGTTTGTATTAAACAAATAACATTCGTAACCTTCATTTGGTCAATTTTAATATTTTTATTAACTTTGTATTAATTGAAAATCACTCGTTTTCAAATATGGGGACTCGAAATTGGCATTAGAGCTATGCTGTAATGGACTTTTTTCTTGGAATTTGATGAAGAGTTGGCTGTAATTTAAAAAAAAATTGAAAAACTTTGATTCTTCTTGTGGATTCCGGCGATAGGTCCTCACATTCTTGACGGATATTGTCTTTAAGAGCTGCAAGAGTCTGAGGATTGTTGACATAAACCCACGACTTCAAAAAGCCCCACAAAAAGAAATCTGGAGCGGTCAAATCAGGCGATCTTGCTGGCCAGTGCAAATCGCCAAAACGGGAGACTAGGCGCCCGGGAAATGCATCCTTCAGCATATCGATTGTGGCACGTGCAGTGTGTGCCGTTGCACCGTCCTGTTGGAACCACATGTTTTCCAATCCCAATTCATCAAGTTCCGGCAAAAAGAACTCGTTGATCATTGCTCTGTAGCGCACACCATTCACAGTAACCGTTTGGCCCGCGACATCTTCCAAGAAAAAAGGTCTGATGACTCCTCCAGCGAAAACAGCACACCATACAGTGACTTTGAGCGGGTGTAATGGCTCTTCGTGGGTTACACGCGGATTTTGAGTGCCCCAGAAGCGTAAATTTTGCTTATTTACGTACCCGCTAAGATGGAAATGGGCCTCATCACTCATGATTATTTTTGATGAAAAATCATCTTCCTCTTGGAGGTGATTAAGGATGGCTTGAGGGTATGTTAGACGCGATTGGTGGTCAGCAGCTAACAGCTGATGCACCGTCTGGACTTTGTACGGAAACATCTTCAAATCTTGTACCAAAATTCGCTGTAAAGCCCGTCCACTGATACCCATTTGCGTGGCACGTCGTCTGGTCGATGTCGGCGGCGCTTCCATGACATCCTCGGCTACAGCAACAATATTCTCTGCAGAACGGCTACTCCGGGGTCTGCCTCGCCTGGTAGCATCTCGCGTTGTGCCAGTCTCTTCGAGGCGAGCGGCTAAACGTCGCAGTGTTTCACCAGTAGGCGTTGGACGGCGAGGAAATCTGCGACGAAATTCACGTTGTGCCAAAGTCACCGACCGATTGTTGGTCAAATAAAATATTCCGAGTTCTGAAGCAGTGTAGCGTAACATTGTTTATTAACGTGTATTTCGCATGTGTTTACTACACAAATGTCTAAATAGAACTGACATTAGGGGTCAACCGCAAAATTTATAGCATATGTATGTATATGCTAAGGCTATTTTGTGGTAAGTCTGCATCTGCCCCATTCCAAATCCATAAATTTACATTTGAAAGCCGGTTAATAAGAAATTACTCAATTCGCTACAAGACTTGATTTGCAAAATTTATAATTAATTGTATTTATAATGAACTTTTCTTTGTATATATGTAGGCGTATATAAAGGTGTTGAAATTTATTTAGAATTTATTATAACAATGGAAAACATTTTTGGAACTAGGCGGTAAAAGTTATAGGCCAAATTTTAACTTTCGCGATTGCCTTTCGGCAAAAAAGGCAATACTCCAAAACTGAAAAATCGCAGTTATAGCCGTGTTCTATTGCACACAATTTGCATAAAGCATTCCAACTCAGTTAACTCACAAAATCAAACAAACAAGAAGCAAATCAAAAAGGCATTTGCATGGAAGTTTTCTAAGTTATTTCATAACCGATCACGTGCCGTAATTGAACTTACACTAAATCGTATAGCGTTATACGAGTTGGGCTCTACTGGCTTAATATATACGAGCTTAATATAATATATACGAGCTGTTTTGTTGCTTTGCCATTCATCGTCAATCAACATTTAAACGAGTTATCGTTTTCATATGGTGTACAAAAAATACGGTTTATATTGTCCTAATAAATGCTGCATTCTTCTGCATCCGACCTGCAAAAAGACTCGAAATCGGTTATAAAGAGTAGTTTAAAAGTAATGCCTAGATATCAGTAATGAATAGTTCCTACAAGCTACATTTTTAATGTCGTTTTTCACACTTCTCAAGTCGACAGATGTGCAATTGTACACGATAGAACAGCGCGTTAAAATTATTGAAACTTGTTATGAAAATTGTCGATCCTTAAGAACATTCGTGATTTTTTGATGGAAATAATCGTCCAAATGAGATGACAATTTAGAAGTTGGTGAACAAATTTCAAGCAAATGGTTTTGTCGAAGATGGAAAAAGGAGTGGCAGACCAAACACTGACCGTTCTGTTGAGAATACGAGTATTGCTGATGTAGCGCAAAGTTTTACTAAACAACTTTCAACATCGATATATCGACGTTCGCAACAATTAAGCTTCATGAATTGACTGTTTGGCTGATTTTATCTGCCGACTGGGCGTTTAAATGATGGCATTTTTCGCATTTTTAAGAGCTGCTTGCTACGCCGGCTTCAAATGACATGGTCGTCATTCTCGGCATATTCTTTCTTTTCTACTTTGAAAAACAATAAAGTGATTTTCGATGATTAAAATTAGTTTTTATTCTCTAATCCCGACATATAAAAGGCACCCCTCGTACAACACCATTCTCAAAGTAGTCTCAGTTCCCAGCAGGGACCTACCTCTAATTTTTAGTACCTTTAGATACATTTATCCACCTAAAACTCCTGATGCTACTTAGATTATTAGGTAGTACGTATGCTCGGAGAAAAATTTCAGGTTTCAATCTTAATGGAGCATCGAAGAGTATAGATTTTGCTTGAAATACTTCCCTTGTGAGAGTATATCGCACTTGCTTAAAATTTTATTGTAGATTTAAATTTCTGTAAAACGTTCTAAATTCTCAACATAATATATATGAACTTACTTTGGTGTTTAATTTTTGCTTCTGCTTACCATACATTTTGCAGTAATTTATTAAACGCCATTTAAATACCATTAAAAATGAAAAATAATCTGCAAGCAAATGGGCAAATGGGCAAATGCTCGACCAGCCAAACCGGCAACCGGTCAAACTTGCAATTCATGTTGGCGTAAACTTGTTAATACCTTTAGGGCCAGTTTATAATGCACACATAATGAATGCGTTCACAGACACCGCTCCACCGCATCAACGCGCAACATACATACATAAACGCAAAGGCATACACACAAGAGTCCATGTGAGTAAATATAATCATGTATGCGCATGTACGTGTGTGAAGTTGACTTGAACGTTGGCTATGCAGTTATACACAAAATAAAGTACACAAAGATAAGCTGAAGCATCGATGCATCCCTGCTGCTGCGTTGCATTTGGGGTAAACACAACCAATTGCACATACTGCATATACTATCATACAATAATACATATGCACATATATGCAAGTATGTTCGAAATACTCGTAAGTTGGTTTGTACTCGTATGTGGTTGCATTCAAACCGATATGTGTTCGTGCAGGCCATCAATGGGAGTTACGGCCGGCGATGAGTGAATGCGTGTGCTTGAACAATTTTATTATTATGTTAAATGCTATTATGTAGTACAACTACAAACAAATGCATGTGTGTTTATGTACGGAGATAAAACAACAGCAAAAACCACAAGCAGCAAAGATTACCTCTACGGTCATGACGATGATGACGAGGACGATTTATGAAATTGAGTTATTGCACTTGAGGCAAATTAAACCTCATAAATATTTAAAATCAGAGATTAACTGGCAAAGATGCATTGCGATTGCAGCACAGAGCCCCGGGAGCTACACGGGCTAACGGTAACTATGGGTAGGCGAGTAACGAGGCCCGCGGATGTCGGGGATTATTGAAATTGTTACGCAATGAGCAACCGAAAGATTATAATAACAAAAACCACGATAACCAAACAACTCTTCAATCTTCATTGTTGCAATTAATTCTAAATTTAATGTTTGAGGCAAATATTTTACTAAACTGTCCCACCATGAATGAATCGTTAAGCGCGGCACCCAACAAGGCGCAACAATAATTCGCAAACAAAGTAACAACAATAATGAAAAGCTTAGCTAATAATAAAAATCAGCGAAGAAAAATTGTCGAATTCAAAATGTGTGGCAAGCAGAATTTCTGCAACTGTAATGCAACAATAATTTTAAATCATGCCACCATTGCGGACAGCAGGCAACGAGCAAAGATCACGAAAAATAGAAGTAAACCTAAAAGGAAATACACTAAAGGGAGTTAAAAAAATGATGCGTGTAAAAAAATGTAAAACGTTGTTGCTTTTCAAAAAACTTTTATGCACAAAAGATTTAAAAAATCTATATACATATAAAGAGTATTTCAAAGTTTGATTCAGGTATCACTAATTATATTCTAAATATGGCTTTTAAAGGGTTACATGGGTTTCGTCGGGTAAAAAAAGGGCAACTTTCAATATTTTTTTTCTATGTAAGAAATTATTTATTTAATTCAAACTTTTTTCTGTCTTATAGATACATATTTAAAGAATAATTTCTGAAATTTTCAAACAAAAAACATGAAAACTCCTCCATTGTGTCATCATTTCCGTTGACCCCTCGAAAAAAAGGTGCGTCCGCGTTGTCAGCATAACTCCTGACAGGGTCATCAAAGATGAAAAAACAAAAATTAGTGCTTTAGTTAAAACCATAAACTCGAGCTTGAACGAAGGAAAGAAAAAAAGTAAAAATTGGAATTTTGGCAGACATTTTTGCAAAAAAATGAAATTTACGGTCAAATTTGCTTGACATTTAGTTTTTTTTTTTAAATAGTTGTAATTGAAAAAAAAAAATCCTTCGTCCAAGCACGAGTAAATTGTACCTCGAACACCTGTGTAAAATTTCATCAAGATCGGTTGAGTAGTTTTCGAGAACATTTGACAACCGACGTTGAAAACATGGTTCCGAGAAAAACGCGTTTAAAGTTTTGAGTTACAATAAAAGTGGCTTGGAGCGCACACCTTCCAAAGGCTGTATCTCCGAAATTATTATATTATTCGGATCGGTTTGAAAATTTAGGATATTATTCTTGAGATGTTGTAGAAATTAATAAGCTAAAAAAAAACAAAATCGATTTTTTGAACACACGAAACCCATGTAACCCCTTAAGAAATATGGCTTTATTTAAATGTCCGTCTACAGGTAAAATTCTCCAAACAGCCGATTCATGAATGCCTTGATTTTGGTCTGCCATTCTATCTGCCTTTTTCTATCGCCGGCAGAACCATTTTCGTGAATTTTTTCAACAACCTTTGAATTGTCGACTCATTCGGGCGATAATGTCCACCAATTGCGTTTTTCAAGATGTTCTTAAGGATCGACCATTTCCATAATAAGTTTGAATAATTCAACGCGTTGCTCTATCGCGTGAATATGTACAACTGTCTACTTGTTAAATGCCGCAGATGACATAAAGAAGGTGCCGTCTGGGAATTATTCACTTTTGATATCTAGTCGTCGCTTTTGAAAAACCCTTTAAAATTAAAAAAAAAAACCAAATAAAAAAATTCTTTTATGAAATGTAAAAAACTCTTCTCGAAATGGTTGATTTCTCTATGCGTATTTCTCCAAGCGCATAGTTCAAATTATTTTTCTTAGCTATGCTTACATTTTTCTCGGGCCATCATTGTCAGTTGCGCTCAGCGGGCTCGAAGCAATTGCGACCTCAACACAAACAGCTTCAACGCAAACAGCATCAGCGGGCAATAAAAAGTCAAAAGAAATAAAATAAAATGGAGGCAAATGAAATGCGATTTAGCGCGTCGATTGCCAATTTTCCAGCCACGATCGGGTAGCGGTTCAGCAGAGCAGAGTGCAACGTTGCAAAGCGGCAACAACCCACGTGCAACCATTTGCACTGCATTTAACTTGCCACATTCAAAGATCTGTTGGTTGGTAAAGCATTCAAAGCATTGCACTGTTGATCATTACCAGAAAAAATTGATATTTATGACTGCAACAAAAATGATCATAGCCAATGCTTT
Source organism: Anastrepha ludens (assembly GCF_028408465.1). Lineage (NCBI taxonomy): Eukaryota > Metazoa > Arthropoda > Insecta > Diptera > Tephritidae > Anastrepha > Anastrepha ludens. The sequence continues at coordinate 78,413,079 of NC_071498.1, forward strand.
TTTAGTATTATTTTTGATTTATTTTCACTTGTTGTTGGTCTCGTTAACATTTCGCAGAAAAGGTGAGAAGTTTACCATCATCAACCAAACGACAAATGAGCGTTCGCAAGTGCAAACAGATGTGGAAACAGGCAGGAAGGGTGGCATATGCACGTGTATATGTACATATGTATGTACAAATAAAAACACGCATAAATATGTGTACATATGTATATATGAGTATGTGCTGTCGTCCCACATTGTCAAATGTCTCTTTTTGTTTGAAGAAAACATTCGCTGCTTTTTATAGATTACAAAACATACTTTTCTGCTTCATTTATCTTGCGAAAGCATCAGCGCATCGATCCAATTCTGGCAGTGACTCTCGGCGCTTTTGATTTCTTTGTATTTTTTTATTAGGTACATATATATGTATGTGCGTATTATTTGTTTGGAATTCATAGGAAGGGTAAGAACTCCTCATTTTTACGAAATGCCTCAATGTTAGTTAAAAAGCAGTCTTAGTCCGCCGCAACCACCTTTCTATATATAATATTGTTGTTGTTTTTCATTGGACGCCATTATTCAACTTAAAATCAAGTACGTGACTTTTATAATCAAACTCGGATTTAAAGTTTCCAGCGCGTTGATTTCTAGTTAAGCAGAGTGATTTTAATTAGGGCACAGTTTGTGGAATTTCTTGGAGTTGTTGCTTAAAATAATTTAAGTATGTATTGTATGTGCTTGTATACGCTGGTATACTAGTAAAAGAAAGAAATCTATAAAAGATGGCGGTTGATTTTTTGTTATAGATTGTGGGAGATAAAAGTTTCTTTTTCTGGAAAATTTCTAAAGCATATACAGAATATATTTGCGTAAATACATCCAAAATGAAACATGATCGAAGTACTTTGTAAACTTGGGCAGAAATTCTCGGTATTTTGAAATTGGAAAACATGAAATATTCTCATGTGTACACTTATTTGCACAGGTGCATATTTATTTGCGTGGAATTCAAAATAACTCAGCGTTAAGCTACATATCGCACACCTTTCCTCATTAACATAAAAACATCAGCTTTGTAAGACTGTTTCTCGCGCTCGTCCACCAAGTTCCTTATCATGCAATGTATATTATATACATACATACATACATACGTATAATTCGCATAAATTATTCCAATCTTCTCCGCTTCTCCTTTTTTTAAGGTACAAATGGCCTCCGAAGACGTGGTCGGCAAACGTATACCCGCTACCAGACGCTCGAATTGGAAAAGGAATTCCACACCAACCACTATTTGACCCGCCGGCGAAGAATCGAAATGGCGCATGCTCTCTGCCTCACCGAACGACAGATCAAGATCTGGTTCCAGAATCGACGAATGAAATTGAAAAAGGAAATTCAGGCGATCAAAGAGCTTAACGAGCAGGAAAAACAAGCGCAAGCGCAGAAGGCGGCAGCACAAGCGGCGGCAGCAGCGGCGGCGCAGGCGCAACACATAGGCGATCAAAACTAGGAAAAAACCATCACAAATTATTCATATTATAGTTATAATAATATTAATAGTAATAATAATGATAATGATAATAATAGCAACAACAATAACCCTAATGCTAATTCTACTTTTAACAATAACTATACAATTAATTCAACCACAACAGCAGCAGTAAGAAACCGACCAACAACACCAACACCAACACATACCCATGCAATAGCGGCAAAAATTTGCAATAGCAAAATGTCAACGTCATCGTCCACATTGATGCCGTTGTCTTTGCCATCGCCGTCGTTGTCAGCATCATCGTCACCCGCATACCACACATACACACACACAGCGAATGAAAATACCAGTAATTTTATCGATAGTTTAAGCAATGCAAATATTAAGTATAATAGATTGAATTTTATTCTAAACCGAAACATTTACGAGTATACGGCACTGAGTGGTGGGCACAAGTTCTATTGAAATGCGTCGTAAGCCGCCATATTTTTTGGATTGCTGCATCGCTAAATCTAAGCTAAGATATATTTTAGAATTGCTTGTGGCAAGCTCGAATATTATTAAAGAGTACGCAGTTAGCATAACTAAAATCCAAACTCTATGAACTAGCAGCCTAAGGCATGCAGCTTCTGGGCGTCGTATTTCTTTTTCAAGCGAATTGTTCATAAATGAATGCTAACGCCTTTGCTAGAACGATTGTCCATTTTGTTGCAAACAACTCGTGCTCTCGTAAATGTTGGTACAATAATATTAATATTTGTTATGAATTCTGTTGATGTGAATTTTTTATTATTATTGCCATTATTTAAGTAAGCAAGAAGATTTAAGCTTTGTGTATAGTTTCGCCTTGTTTTATATATTTATAAGTACTCGCTGCCCGTAACGGAAAACCTTCTAAAACTACTTACACTTATTTACTCGTATTTAATTGCTTCTATTCGTTATTTTTTATAAAATAATAACGTTACTTTAATAAATTTAATAGCAAAAAAACAAAAAACGAATAAACGAAATTTAAAATTTGTTTGCCTTAATGTTGAGGATTAGCGAATATATTCATTGTTTTTGTTTTTCTTTTTTAGCGTTTTGTTAGGAGTGTAGCTGTTTCCATTACTTGATTATTATAATTTCCCAAAATAAACTATTCGCCTGCCAACTCCACTAATTTGCAACCCTTTCGATGAGTACTTAAAAAAATCACCTTTTGTCTGTTATACATACGTGATCTCGTAATTTTTGTTTTATGTGTAATGTAATTTAGTATTTTTGTTATCAAACGTACAACACCAGAACCTACAATACTTGTATACAAACATACTCATACACTCATAAAATACTTTACATACAAACGCTAAACTAATTGTTGGTAATTTCCAGAACGTTGTTGCAATTTTATTTAAGAAAAACTTTTAGTTTTCAAATGCGTTTTAAGTGGAAAATACATATAAATATGGAATTATAAAAAAAAACAATAATAATAAATAACAAATAAATAATAGAATGTAGAAAGCGGCTAAACTGGCGCTGCGTGTTAAAAACTCACTTATTTTAGGTGCAATATTTTGATAGCTTATGATGATTTAAAATTAGGTATAACAACTTAAATAACTGCAAAACTAAAAAGACAAAAGAAAAAAATTAAAAAAATGAGAAAGTTTCTAACTAAAAGTATGCGTCACGGAAGTTTTGTAAAATGTGAGTTTGAAGAAACCAAATGCATGAATGTTCAAACTCAGTAGTATCGTTGTAAGATCTTGTAAGACCTTTTTCTTCTATGCTGACAGAATATAAAAAAAATTCTAATTACTATAGTCGTTTCCATTTTAAGCCAAAAAAGATATGCAGTAATATTTAACTATCAGTTCTATTCTGCTTGCAATAATTTTATGTTGAGAAAAGTGACCTGCTTTGAAATTGACCTGCGTGAAATACGAGTATTTATAATATGGGATTACCTATGTAAATATTGTACTGGGTATTCCGTCACAGAATTAGGAACTAAAAGCTAAATCAAAAAAAAAAATAATAATGACAAAGATTTATTTCAATAACCATTACAAAGAAGGCAAGTAAATAAAGGAACTTTCGAAAAACGCGCCTAGTAGTTGTTTTAAAATAAAACATTTAAAAATGTACATTCTTTCATGTTCCATTATTTTTGTTACAAGTTAGGCTCTTAACAATTATATGTGAAAAATGAGATCTTTTAAATGTCCACCATGAGCACCCGACTAGAAATTTTGGTAAGGCGGTGATTAGGCGCAAATGAGGCAGACCGCATTCCAAATTTGCGCCTCATAAGGCAGCCAAGCTAGGCCCAAGTCCCGAAAGGTATCGCCACACATCTGCCTCATTAGGCGCAGGTTCGAAAAACCAAACTTCGGTAATACTCCGGATGCCCTTCTACAAATCATTTAGGGATTCCAAGTTATGCCTAAGTGAGTCACTGCCACAGATTTTCGTGAGCACAACCAAATTTGGTATTGTTCTGGCATGCCAACCTTTGCCTTGCCTAACGTGGGCCTGGTAAGGTAATAGTGAGGCGTGCCTCAGTAAGGCCTGCCTAATTCGGGCCTAACTGATTCTTCGGTATGAGGCATACTGGAATTCTAGTCGGGCAGACAGTCGATTGATGAATGCCCAAATATTGAGAACATCGAACAACTTTGAAATACACTTTATTATTGACCGATATGTCGGATGCACTCCTGGATTCTGTACTCCGTGTCACTCGTTGCGGGATGACATTAACTTCGCAAACGATATTTTCCTTTAGCGCTGAGATGATCGCTGGGGTTTTCCCAAACACTTTATTTTTGAGGTACTCTCACAGAAAAAGGAGTAAGATCAGGCTACCGAGCGGCGTAAAATTCCGCACTTTAGAAATGCATCACTACTATAATTATAACTAAAGTGATAAAGGGTTTTTCAATAAGGGCAGGTAGATGTTGAAATGGAATTAAATGGCGTTTGCTGTGTGGCACGTAGCGCCGTCCTGCTGGAACCACATGCCGTCTAGGTCCATATGGTTCAAAATGGGCCATAAGAAATTGGAAGCGCCACCACGTCTACCGAAAAATGGGCGCAATGCGCGCAACGTTTGCGTTAATGAACACTCATTTTGATAATAAAGTTTTATCATTTGAACGTGCTGTTCAATCGTGTAACTTGTCATGATAATTTGGCATAAACAACTGAATAATAAACAAAAAATTTGACAGATGTCACCAAAACAAAATGGCTGCCACAGGGCGCCAAAATCGACCGGCGCCAATTGAAAACCCCTTAATTTGCAGAGTTGAATTAACGAAAGAAAACATTTAAATCAGTTGTTCGGGAAGCTTTACTACAGTGGGTTTGCGAATACTCCTTCTATATACAATATTTAACAAACAAAATAAAATAAAACAGAATTCGGCCAAAGCTCACTGCTACTTTTTTCCTGGCTTAAAATGGAAAGGATTTTGTAGACGTAAACTTATTCAAATTTTGTATCCAAATTAATATGTCTTATGATTTGCAATTTTACAACTCAGAAAAGAGCATTTTATTCGCGATTTTTCAAATATAGCGATTCTGTAAATTATGAAACGGCATACATTGGAAGTATACTTTAGTCCTTACGGATGAATAGTTAAGTAAATTCTATTACATACCTACTCAAAAACTCAAAAAATAACTACTTTGTAAAATAAATTTGAAAAGAAAAATTAAATACTTTATATGTATATGAAAATCGAAGAGAGCCCAAAAACTTTCTTCTGTAGTGCAACAGAATCCTTCAAACAAAATGTATACGTAACTAGTAGGTAAGTGCAAATAAACTAACAGGAAAAGGAACAAGTAATTAAAAAACTATTGAAAATCATAAAAAAGTTACTTACAAATAAACAAAAGCAACAACAACAAAACTGTAAACGCAAATACGTAATAAACAAATTAATTTACATAATACAAATAAAATTCTCACTATATATTTACAGTTTTATGAGTCTAAAAAGTGTATAAGTTTGATGTGCAGTTTAATATTTATTGTATTTTACTAAATATATAAATTAAAGAAAGGAGTAGTAATAATATGACAAATATACGTAAATTGAGGGTAACTGATTGTGAGGCATAAATAAAAAATAAATATTTATAAAACTAAGAAAGTAAATAAATAAATAAATATGTACGTATATAATTGATATATGTATATGTATGCTAACATATATACAAATATATATATATATATGTATGTATGTACATATGTACGAACACTCTCCGTCTTGAGCACATACGAATCAATTGTGAGCTTCACATGCTGATTCAAGCAACAGGAACTTGTAGGTATACGATGGATTTGATAATGTGGCTATATTTTTCATTCTACACTACAATTCTACAACAATTAACTATTCAGCTTCATAAATCTCTTTTGTGCAAATACATATAAATATATGCAATATTTTTAATCAATCTTATAATATTCATACACAAATACATACCTACTCAAGCATTGTAGAAAATTTTTTCATATTTAAAGTGAAGTTACTTCATTCGATAAAATAATTTGCTGTCACTAGATGTGAAAAGTGGTAGTTTTAAGTTAAAAACTCAGACCCAGTGAAGAAAAAAAATTAAGAAGCAATGGCCGCAAGCCAGAAAATTAAATATGTAAAGCTGCTCGATGGACAAAAGGAAAAAACGAAGGCGCTGTTTGAAAAGATATACGTAATTTATACAAACAAAGTAATTAAATGTTGATAGCGGAGAAACCTCCTAAAAAGATAATGAAACAATAAAATTACATACATTTTACAAGTTTATTAAAAGATTTTAAAATAATTTACTATATACATACAAATACAATGGAAAAAAGTAAAAAATGCGAAAGTTGAAAGAGTGCATACAACTAAATGGAATAATGGAAATAATAACTATTACCATTAATACACCTACAATTACGATTACTATTTATATTTATGTATCGATTACTGTATTATTAAAATAAATAAACATAAATGGAAGTTAAAATAACACTAAATTAAAAATGTGGAAAATTTGAGTGGATAGTTTAATTTTTGTGTAGCAATAAGTTGTAAATTATAAATACTATAAATAAATACCACGAAAGTAATTTAATTTAATTGCGAAGACGAAATAAAAATGATACCAAGTGAAATGGTAAATATGTAAAATGAAAACAAATATCAAAGAGTTATTATTATTTATTAAAGGCTTACAGTGGCAAATCGTAGCATCGAGCAAATTAAACTAGTAATAAGGGGAAGGGTAAGGGATAAAAATCGATTTTTTTTTTGCATGTTATTGTAGTAAAACATTTCAAAAATACCGTGCTAAAATTTTAAGTCAATCCGAGCAAAACTTTTTAAGTTATAGAGCATAAAGCCGAGCCGCCTCAAACATCTGCCGAGACGAACTTAAAACTTTAAACGCGGTTTTCTCGAACCTTTTTTTTTAAAGTGCGTTGTCATTGGCATTTGAAAACTACTCAACCGATCCTTTTGAAATTTTGCACACATATTTTACATATAAAAAACCTCCCCCCAACTTTTTTTTTCGCCATTTTTTTTGTATATTAAGGTGGTTTTACACCTACAAAATGGCGGCATTTTTTCGTCAAAAATCACTTTTTACTTCAAACGACTACCAAATGGCTGAAAATGAAAATAAATCGGCAAAATAAACGTTGGGGGGAAGTTTAACTCATACTTTAACTAAATTATTAAATTTTTTTGATTTCAGATGATTCTACGCTGAGATATGCTGACTACTGAAAAATGTATTTTTGAAAAGACGTCTACGTAAATGTGCTCTCATTCACTCATTTTGCAATATTTTTACATGAAAATTTTATCAAATATTCTTGAAATGTTACTTTATATATTAATATGCAACAACTTTTAATAAACTGACTTGAACCGTTTCGCAACAATAAATTCATGAAAAAAGTGCTTTTTTTAGCCTTTATCCCTTACCCCCCCCCCCCCCCATAAATTGAAGAAAAAACTACATTACTGGTTTTTAAAAATCTTCGTTCAGGGGGGTGCCTGGTTTATAAGGTCAAAAAAATCAATTTTTTTTCGTTTTAAGCGATTCCTAATACAGGGCCCGCCATCTATCGTTACGGAATTGAACTAGGTATTATTTCAAGAATGGTAACACTTAGCTGTCATCTGATTTGACAGAAAATTAGTTTTATTCTTCCGCTGAACGAAAATGGTTGTGTATACGCTCAAAGAATGCTGGGAAATATTGCGACAGTACTTTGAAAATCATGGTAATGTTGCAGAATGTGTACGAAAATTACGTACGGCAATGGGAAGAATAAAAGCACCGAATGAAGCGTATGTGCGTTACTTTGCGAAAAAAGTAAGAGAAACTGGGTTGCTTATTGACAAACCAACGCGTGACCGACCAAAAACCGTGCGTACACCCGAAAACATTGCTGCTGTGGCCGAGAGTGTTCGTGAATCACCAGGAACATCAGTTCACCGTCGTTCTCAACAACTGGACATTTCGGAGACATCATTGAGACGAATTTTGCGTAAAGACCTTGGTATGACGCCGTACAAAGTCCAAGCCAAGAGCCATATGAATGAAGTTGTGTTCCATCATTAACCGGAAGGATTGTACTTCAAAATAAAAAAAACAGTTTGGAAAAATATTGAGTAGTTTCTTTTTTATAGCATTTTTAATTCCGTGAAGTTATATGGCGGAGCCTTTATATTTCAGAATATTCACCTAAAGTTACAGAGCCTAATTCTCAATATTTCCGTAGATACAAAGCCAAAGGTAGGCGAGCGTTAGGTAGTTACGCTGTGACCGGGCAGCTATAGTACAAACTTTATCTTCTTTTCTCGACTTTTCATTTTTATGATTTCTTTGAATTGGCGTGCATGAATAAAAAAAAAACTAATGAACCTTTTGAAATGAATCATAGCTTGTTCCCTTCAGTATTAAATTCTCTTCTATTTGAACTAACAAAATAGATAAAAAAAAATTTTCAAGATTTTTATACCAAGTTGAAGTGAATTTTTTTTTTTTTATAGAAAGGCATTTTTTTCTTTAAAACCTCCAAAACGTTGAAATTTTGGAACTTCTCTCAGTTTTCTTAGTTCATCTAGAAAAAAAATCATGATAATTAGAAAACCATTTGAATTTTTTGTTTTAGATAATAATTACGAGCTGTATCTTGTACGCCAGTTGGAAACTCCAGCGTTGCAGCGCTCTACTAATTTCTATGTTAAACATTTTTTTCAACTTATTTGAGCCAGTACAAAAATTTTTTATACTTTTTAAATGTTCATTAAAATATAGACAAAACTTTGCAGTGCTAAATTAATTTTTTCCTGAAAAAAAAAATCGCAAAGAGATGCAATCTTTAGGCCTCATAAACCAGGCTCCCCCCTTCAGAACAGGTGAACGAGCTATCCGCTACTACAGAGACATGCTTCACAGTATCGATAATAACATACGCCTGGCATGAAAAACTTGTTTAGGTGTGCTTGCCCTGCTTGAATTGAAGTGAATCAATAGAATAGAATAGAACAGCAACAGGTATTATATCTCCATGGAACAAATTAATCACTTTACACTTGAACAACATTAGAAAACAATGCAACGTATCCCAAACTGTGCGTTCATAGAAAGATCTTTGACCGAAATGCGACAACCACCGCAGCTTATAGCTTCTCAGTTTGGGCAGCTTGAAAAGGGCTAAGATTTGACTCCAGAAAGCATCTCTTCTGAGGAAGCGCATTTTCTTCTCGGCGGTAAAACTGATGCATCTGGTGATCAGAAAACCCGCATGTGATCGTTGAGAAGCCAACGCAGAGAGTGATAATTTGGTGCGGATTTTGGAGCAGTGGCATCATTGACCTATGTTTCTTTGAACATGTTACTGGAAGCGTCATCTCGGTCAATGGTGAGTGGTATAGAGGCAAGATAAACAATATTTTGCGGTTGGAGATTGAAGACATAGACGTGGATGATCTTTAGTTTCACTAGGATGGTGTGCTATTCCGCTCACTTTGTTTGTGGGTTGCAGTGTAAGTCCGATGTTATGCATCGGTGAATATCGAGCAAGCCATTTGCGATCTGTAGTCAGAAACCGTCACCATGGGCTTGGAAAATTGGGTTGGCAAAATGACTACGTGTTCCTGATCACGGCCACCGTTTCTGTAACTACTCTTATGGTTATTACTCGCAATCGTAGGTATTACTGCACATTGATTAGTCATTCCCAGCAAAACCACTGTGCTTGTGCTGCTTCCTGGCCCTATTCTATTTTTATAGCAATGTTTTTTAGAGCGAACTGATGCATTCGGGATTCACCTGCCAGATTTAGGTAAGTTTCAATAAATTGGAAGTTGCTCACTTACGACTGATGGTGCCTAGAGCAAGAGGAACATATTCAGGTAACAGAATGTCACAATCTCCAACTCAGGAGAAAGAGACTATTAAACTGAAGAGGGTTGCGCCAAAGGAAATTATTATAACTTTATTTTATAACCTTTCGCGATCATTGATTTTAAAGTAAAATCAAGTATATTGATAGGATGAGCTGGATAGGCATCACACTTGAAATCAGCCACAGAGTTGTACGTCGGAGTCCTTTACGGTACGCTAAATAATAACATATGTGTATGCACAAAATTTGAATATGCAACGCATGTAAAAATATTCGATGACTCAGTGAGGTGGTTTTTAAGCATTTGATAGTAATAACTGCTGGAATTCCGTGACTGGTAAGGTCATACGAATCTTCAATAACTGAAGATGTTGTACGTTGTGACAGCGCCATTTGGCACGCACTTAATCTTGCGTTTTGGAAGTACGTGACAATCGGGTCACTTCACTTAGAAAATAGCAGTAGATTTCCTACATTTTCGTAACCTTATGGAACTAGACTAAACGTAAAATGAAGGGTTTTTATATAATGTATATTTTAATGTGTTGAATAATATAACTCTGTCGGGCTCGAAAATAGATAATGTACAATATGGGATGAAATAGAGAACTAATTTTTGCTTTATTGCGTACTAAACTTCTAATAGCAGACATCGAAGGCTTGTCCTTTTTTACGGTGTTTATTTTTCGTAATTTTGTATGAAAAACATCATATTTAAAGGACGAGAGCATTTCATATCATTCTATTGTATTTTATAATGGTATGCAATAAATCCAACCAAATTTCAATTCAAATATAAGCACAAAATTTTACGATTTCCTTTTGCAAAAATATGTATATGCAATATTATATATTCGAAACTTCCTTGATTAACCGACAAACCAAATGAATGATGTAACGGCGATGCCAAACGGAACAGAGTTTTTTAATAGGAAGAAAAAGTGATACTGATGCTTTCCATTTCAATTCAACCGGGCTATTCGGGTCATGTTCTTCGATTTCGATGTAACTCAAATATGTTGCTCTCTGGTCAAAATAATGAGACACGTATTTTTTTGTTCGCCCAAAACAATTTTTTTTCAAGATTTATCGGCAATTTTGTTTTTCGGCTCAAAATCGATGTTTGTAATTATATCAGATTTTTTTTTTTAAATGCCCATAACTTAGTCAAAAATGAACCGATATTAATGATTCTGGGTTCAAAATAATTGTCATTACTTACACGAACGGCTTCATGTAGAAACAATTTCAAAAAAGTAGTTGAAAATTTTTTATTTTCCAAAAAACAAAAAGTGCGAAATAGGTTTTTTACTCAAAAATTCATTACTCAAAAACAACTCATTTTAGCTACTGGGCATTCAGCTCAATTGAAGTTTGAGGTGTTCTCTCCATTTCGAAAAAGTTATAAAAAAAAAACATATACTTTTTGAAATATTGAATTTCGAAAAAATTTCAATTTTTTTTCTTTTTTGCTAAATAAAAAATTTTCGACTATTTTTTTGCAAATGTTTCTTCATTAAGGCGCTCGTGTAAGTAATGACGATCATTTTGAATCCGGAATTATAAAAATCGGTTCATTTTTGACTAAGTTATGGGCATTTAAAAAAAAATGTTTCTTATATAATTAAAAAAAATCGATTTTGAGCCGAAAAACAAAATTGCCGATAACTCTTGAAAAATTTTTTTTTCGGGCGAACAAAAAAATACGTGTCTCATTATTTTGACTAGAGAGCAACATATTTGAGTTACAAAGAAATCGAAGAACATGTCCCGAATAGCCCGGTTGAATTGAAATGGAAAGCATTACTGAAATAAGCCTTTTGAATTTTTCAAAATTACAACAAACACCGTTCTCCTGACACCAGCTTTTTCTTACATAATGAGTGCTTTAATACAAGAGCGCTTAATTTTTTTTTCTTTCTTTTTATTATTCTTTCTTAAATGTTTATACTTTAGTTTAAAGATTTAGTTAAACACTTTTTTCACTATACTTAAAAATTAACACAATAATTTACATATTTGAAATTAAAAAAAAGCAATACTATCCAGTTCGACTCAATTCAAAAACTTACTGCATCAGAAGTTGAAGATATAATTCTTTCCGCTTTAACATTGCCATACTCTGTAGACAGATGTCCACTCTCCTGACGTTACCAGCGAAGTGGTCCGCAATTGGCGAAACTTGTTGCGCACCAGAATTTTTGTTCTGTGAACCACACATTTTTTCCCACCACCAGTATAAGCGAAGGTCAGACAATTGGTGGATGGAAGAATTAACTGAGTAGGAAATTTTCTAAAGCGTTTATAGGCTAGAAACAATTTAAGTTAAAATGAGGGAGCGTTCAAAGAAAGATTTAAACATTGTAGAAACTTTTGAAGTCAGCTATTGCTTGTAAAATCAAATTATGTTTCGAAAAACTTTGCGCGACGAAAATATCGTCCCGTAAGGCAATACCTAGAAAGAACGAATGCTAACTTTCTGATAAAGTTCTGGAAGTCGCTTTCTTCTGCCGCTAATAGCAGCTGGATCTCAAGCTGCAAAATTGCTACCGGTAGTCATAGTACAGGAGTTGATAAAAATACAAAAATATAGATAAAAAAGCAGTCATGTGAGTGGCACTTCCATTCCAAAGGCAACTAAGTAATGCCCGAAAATCAAACTGTATAATGCATATTTGGGAGCAAACTAATTTCAGACTCGTGTAAATTACAACAACGAAAAAAACATGTAAATCCAATTTTAAAACTTTGTGCAAAAATTAGAAAAAATGAATAAATTTTGAATAAGAAAAAAATTGCGTACGCAGCTTAGTGATGACAGCTTATTAAATTTTAGTACAATAAAGTTCGACTTTGAAATTGCAAGAAAATCCAGGTGATTTTTTTATAATTGTGTTCCTTGATGGTGTCCTTAACTCTATATAATAAATACACGATTTTTTTAAATGGAGCAAATAAGCAACATCTTCAACGAAAAAAATTGTCAAACACCAACGAGAATTTCGAGCCTCTTCAAACTTGTTTTACTAAAATTTAAGGGGGGGGGGGGGGTAGGGTCACAAAATCGAAATTTTTTTTCTTCACTCATCTTATAGTAAATCATTTCAAGAATGTTGTGTCAAAATTTTAAGTGGATCGGAGCAGAACTCTCAAAGTTATAGCCTTTGTAGGCACTCTACCTCGAATGCGGAGCATCGATAATTTCTCAGTCATTTTTTCAAACGACTTCTTAAAAGTCGGTGCCAATCACAACTCCGAAACTATTCAACCGATTCTTTTCAAATTTTACACACGTTTTCTAAATCAAAAATACCTCCCCCCTACACTGTTTTTTTTTAATTTTTTTTTTTTAAGGTTGTTTTTCACTTACAAATATGGCGAAATTTTTCGCCAAAAATGCTCGTTTTACGTTTTTTTGCCACCAAAACTAATATACAAAAATGAAAAAAAAAAAATTTATTAATGTAGGGGGGAGCATTACGTCATACTTTAACTGAAAAATTCGACTTTTTTAGTTTCAGATGATTCTACGACGGATGCCGATTGGCACCGCAGAGCACCTCTCGAAAAACATATCTCCAAAAAAACTCTGTCATGGGCTTATTTGTCAATATTTTATTATTAATATTTTTTAAAAACTTATTGAAAAGATGTACAATAACATGCAACTGATTTTATTAAAGTATCTTAAGCCATATTTCTGTAAAAAATTCAAAAAAAAAGTGTTTTTTTTTTAGCGCTAAACCCTACCCCCCCCCTTAATGTGCTATTAAACTGTATACCACATTTTTTTTTTTAATTCTGATTGAGTTTAAAACTTGCATTAAAATGGTCTTTCTTATGGAATGAAGTATACTTAAAAATAAAATATTTTAAATTAAATTAAAAAATAAATAGTCAAAACTTGTCCAAATGTGTAGAAGCTATATTTTTTCTCGGGATGTATGCATGCTAAACAAAAGATTAATAAAAAAATCTTCAGATACGATAGTGGAGAAATCCGAAGATTTAAACATAAATAAACAGAACAGCTATAGACATCACGAAACAGTTTATAGTTATGGCGAAATTCGCACAATAGCAATACCCAACCTACAAAATGCCTCATATGATACCGATTTTCATTAGCGGATAATAAATATAGTCTGACTACTGCTAACCTTATATTCGATTGAAACATAGGAGTTAAAACTCATGCAATACCTATAGATCCTGCATGGATCCGTTCTAAACTATCACTTCCGGAATTCCTGAAACAGCAGCTACCAGATTCCACGAAACTAATTGCATACTTTGATGATATGGTAGTGGTAGCAATCACGAAGTGTCTAGAGGATCAACAGAGGAATCTATCTGCCGAATGTGACATAGGTTCTTGGCGATGGGCTTATAACTGAACACAATACCGTAAGTACACAAGGAACATTAGAGAGCGAATTCGTATCCAATCACACAAGCACAAATATCTGGGAATAATATAATATTGGACTACCGGCAGCCGTTTTCTAATAGCGGAAGTTAATGACAAGCCCGAGAGCAATTAACTTTACATATTTTGCTTTACTTATCAGAAGGTCATAAAACTATTAGAGCTTTTCCCCGAATTGTGGCTAATAAAGTACTTATGTATGCGATACAGTCCCAGTGTGAGTCCAGGTCTTAAATGTAATGGTAAGGTATACCCGCAGAAATGCTAGCTATTCGCAACTACATACTAAATGTTACCAAAAATACCATTTTATATTTCCCAATGATTTTATTTATTGAAAGAGTAAATGTTCCCATTAGTTGTGGAATGTGGTGCTACGTGTCTGTTACGTTTTTGATGGCAGCAAGAAAAGAAACCAGCCTATGACCCACACTTTATGATATGAAGCCACCGGTGAATATAGAAATGTCTGAAGCTGCATGTTGCTCCCGAAAAGCAAGAACAAAAATTTCCTAAAAATGTATCTCTTTCATTTATCACATCGTATTTATTTTCCGAACGAGGCCCCACAGTTTTCATCTAGGTGGGTAGGTATAGTGGTTATCAATTGACACACCTAGGCCTGCTGTAGGCCCATTGTAATACCACCTGGGATGTCCCTTCTCCTCACTCTACATTGTCCTCATTGAACCAACCTGTGGATTTAATATATCTAACAAGGTTTGTTATTTTTAAATTGGCTACTTCTGCTACTTCAAAGCCATGCACCCGCATAGAAAGTGTTCTATAGTCTCTTCATCTCCAATGTCGTTACAGCTTCTGCAATAGTCGTTATAAGGCGTTCTCAATCTACTGGCATGCCTGCCAATCAGACAGTGCCCTGTTAGAACCCCAAGAAGATTTCTTATGTCCTTCTTGTTCAGTTTCAACAGTCGGTTTGTGCGGCCCATGTTGCATTCTGGCCACGTCATTCAACTTGTTGCACAGGTCAGGGACTGAGTCCATAGCCCGGTGGCAGCTCTGATAGTGTGTTTGTCTATAAGCATCTTATAAGTTGCTAAAGGCATAGGTATGTTAGCTTTGTCTGGTTGGATCGGTAATGTGTTACCCAATCTCGCTAGTTTATCTGCAGAGCAGGATTATTGTAAAGTACTGTGATAGTTCTGACAAAACGTGAATACTCGTACATTCTTTTACTGTCTTCTAGTTAATATTAGGTGATTGTAATGCTTTCAGGGCCGATTGGCTATCTGAATATATATTTATTTCCCTTCTCTTTTCTTAAAGGCTAGCAGGCCTTCCCTGATAGCCAGAATTTCAGCTTGAAATGCACTGCAGTGATCCGGTAGCTGGAATAAAATGTTGGCACTCATTTCCTTCGCCTTCGCATACTCGTTCATTTAGCTTGGAACCATCAGTATAGATACTGATTCAACTGATTCCACTTCTATTGCCCATTACCCCATTGTCCCAATCTTCTCTCGTTGAGGAAGTTGTGTGCAGGTCTGAATTCTCTCCCACCTTAGGCGAACGTAATTCAATAGTAGTGTTGCTCTCAATATGGTTATTAGCCATTTCTCTATATTGCCCATTGTCTGTTCCAGTTGCGCAAGGATTATCCCATCTGGTTCCGGTGTTTTGTCTGGTTGGAAGTTTTCTACAGCCCAAGTTATCTTGCTTTCTGTGACAATGTTGAGGATATCGGAACCTAGTACCGCATCCGAAGTTGGACTATTGGTGGTTACCGCTTCCTCTAAATTACATGGGAAGTGAGTATTTAATAGTAGATCTAATGATTCTTCACTGGATTCTGTCCAGCTGGAGTCTGGCTTGTGAAGATGCCCTATAGGTTGAGCGGATTTGGTTAGGATTTTTCTCAGTCGAGATGTAGAGGCATCTAGTCATCGTAGTCTCGATCTCCCCACAAAAAGTTCTCCATGAAGACCTTTTTGCTTTTCTTATTTCTTTCTTATATATTTTTAGTTAGTCTCAGTAAAAGTCCTATTCCCTTTCGTTTTGGGAGAGTTTGGCTCTGTTGAATTGTTTCCTGCAATTCATTTGTAGCTTTTTCAGTTCGGGTGACCACCAGGGTGGATTATTCTTCCCTCTATGCTTAGCTGCTGGGCAAGCCTTATGCAGGGCTTGGTTGCAGCATCCATGGGCAAACGTTTGGCTAGTTACTAAACATATTTTAGCCAGTTTGTTTTTTATAGCTCCTGAATTTGAGTGCTTTAGAATGAATGACCTCTTCCTGGAGCGTGCATTCTATATATCTGTGATCAGATATATTGATTTTCATCAAACGACTGAATATTCTTGTATTATTACTTTATTATCTGAATCGAAGGATATTTTAAATTACGTATTTGGAATTTTGGTCGCTTCATATGTAAAAACTTTCATAATTTCTAATTAAAAAAGAAAAATATTATAAAACGTTTCTGCAATAGTGCGGGGGTGTAAACATAAGGGGTATAATTCTCTGGTGAGTGGTTGTGGTGTGTTTATTTAGACTGTGGTGTCTATCTACCAAGGCATACAGAAGTCATTTGTACTAAAACAACAAAAGTGAGTTTCCCACCTCAAATTTGGGACGCATTCGTTGTTGCTGCTATTAGTCGGCAGGTGGCGCTGTACACAACTACAGAGTGCCGCTAGTAACTGTTTTTAGTGCGCTGCAAAGTGGGAACAAATGATGGGCAAAACCACAGAACGTATAACAGATGAAAGATTCAGTGGCCAACGATGAATAGTTTCCAAATGGTATTTGCACGTTTTCATCTTTTCCACGTTCTCTACCGACAATGTTTATCAAGTAACGACATAAACCGGAAGTTGAGCATACCGACACTGGATAGAAGTGAAGGTAGTTTTTTCAGAGAATGCGAAGGCGCAAATGGTAAATAACTTTTTTTCGAGTACTAAATTGAAGATTCGTTATAAGAGGGATTTCAGATTTTTACTTACCTCACTAGTATTGGTAGAGAGATTCAGATCCTTACTTACCATACTCGTACAGGAGTTCAGATTTTCTGCTGTTTTTACCACTGTTTACTGTTGCTGTATTTAAGCAGAGAATTTGGAGAATAGAATAGAAAACGGATTTAGAAATGTCCATAAGCAATAGGCATTAGCACAAACATGAAGGGCAGATCGTTAGCGTACTTTTCGTTCCGTTGCTGTTGTTGTTGTAGCAGTAACTTTGCCCTATCAGTGTAGCGTAATCACATGTAACGGTAGGCCCAGGAAACTTGCTGTTTCGACAGGTTGAGTCCAGGGGGAGAGAGGTGTTAGAAGAGTGGGTTTGATGGAGCATGTGAAAAGTAGGTTAGTGTCGTGCGGGGTGCCTTCCCATGCCGTACATATGTTCAGTATGTCGGGGTCGATTATGGATAGGCAGAAGTTTAACCTGCTACAGTATCCAGCACGTAATTGTGCCAATGTTACGTGGGACTCTCGGGGAAGTTGAAGCTTCGTCTACAATGGGTGGTGGTTGGTCTCCGATGACAGCATTCTGGGGTCGGGAACGTAAGAAGGTGGTAAGAGTCTCCCGATGAATGTCGTTAATTGTCTGTCTGTACAGTGTGCGATCCAATAATTTTCGCTCTGTTTTGTCCTGGATCTCGTCCGCGTAGTTGAGGAGGTGCCTCCTGACATGCCGGAGAGGTGGTTTAGGCTCAAGTAGGTGTCTTCATGACCTGCGGTAACATTTTAACAGGAACTGCTTGCTGAGCAGTTTATTATACTCTTTTACAGAGAGCATATGGGCCGCGTCATGTAGATTTTGATGTGGGGACATCAGAAGACATCCTGTCGCAGTCCTAATGGCAGTGTTTTGACTCACTGGTTCCAGGCGACCAGACAGGTGCAGCATAGTTTAAAACCGGCCGGCCTATTGCCTTAAATGTCGGTAGCAACATTTCTTTGCCTTTGCCCCAAGTGCTGCCGGCAAGGTATTTGAGAACCTTGTTGCGATTTTGGAATTTAGTGGCAGTAGCGGTTGTATGCGCTGAGAAGGAAACTGTCGAAGGTACCTCCCAAGGTTTTGATCTCCTTTGTCCAGGTGATGAAGAGGGTCGCCGTTGACTTCGTGGGGGAAAGTTGTAGGTTCCTCACAGTGAAGAAGAGAGAAAGGTAGGCGAGGTAGTCGTTTACCCTGGCGCACAGGCCATCAGTGCCATTGCTCGACGCCGTTATCGTACAGTCGTCGACGCAGGAGACCGGGGAGACTCTCTCTGGTGGTTGGGGGAGTTTCGAGATATAGAAGTTAAAAAGCAAGGGTGAAAAGAACTCCTTGCTTTATTTTCCCCTGTTTTGAGATTTGGTTCGCGGTCCACCTCTTCAGGAGTGGCGGGAGTGCTGACTGTAAAATATCATCTAGTAGCGTGACGTGGCTGACTGTGTCGAGAGCCTTTTTTAAAAGACAAACGCTACTAGAACAGTCCTTTCGCAAGGGCGGTTGAGCCCACGGTTAACTGAGTGTTATTGACGGTGAGTGCTGTGGTGGTACTGTGCACTCTTCGGAAACCATGCCGGTGTGAGGCTGGGGTCAGGTGTTTCGTATTGAGTGGGAGTAGAAGGGCTTCAAGAGTCTTCACTACTGGGGAAAGGAGAGTTATCGGAAGACGAGAATCTCCTTGGCTGGCGGGTTTCCGACATTTCAGTAGAGGGACCACTCTCCCACTTGTCAGGAATTATGAGAGTGGCCATAGACATAGTGAAAACCCTTGTGAGATACTCAACTCCCAATGGACCCAGCTTTTTCAACATCAGCATGTTTAATCCGTCAGTGCCATTTTAGAAGATTTCATTTTGCTGATGGCCCCCTGAACCTCATTGCTGGAGAAAGCAAGTGGCGTACTGTTGTTTGCCAGTTTGTGCAGCCGTCTGGTGGAACTATGCTTGGATCTGTCGGTCGAAGGATGCAGTATGAATTGCCGGCTATTGTCACAAGGTGTTAAGTCACAAGATCTCAGTGGCCAATTGTGATCACCTCTTTGAGAGATAACCCGGCCCGGAAACTTTTCCCGGTTTCGTTGGTGTGTGGCACGTAGCGCCGTCTTGTTGAAAATAAACGTTGTCCAGATCAATATCATCCAATTCCGGCCATAAAAAATCGTTAAACATTTCTCGATAGCGCGATCCATTCACCTTTAACACCTGTTATTTAAAACCCTTTATATAATATAAATATACATACATACAATCTACCACCACTTTTAACAAACGCAGAACAAAAAAACAACAACCATTCGCTGTGACCATTCTGGAAAATGCATACAGTGGTCACACAATTTATTCGTACACTCACAGTTTATAAACAGATACACCTGATACATATATACGATTTATACAAAAGAACAAAATAAAAAAAATAACATTTTTAATCTATACTTGGTGATCGATATAGAGCTTTAAGCTGCTGACAGTGGTAAACAAGCCATTCTTGCACGAGATAAGATGAGTGTTTTGGTTCATTGTCCTGTTGAAACAAAAACCCTTTAGCATCCAGTACAAGTTTAACGGCTCTGTCATGCAAATTATTCTTCAAAATGTTTAAATACAGATATTTGTCCATTTTATCATCAATAAAACCCATTTTTTCTACTCCAGATGCATCTAGGCACCCCCAAACCATTGCATTTCCTCCTCCATGCTTACGATAGGAACACAATTTTTTTCATTCAGCTCTGTATTTTCTTTTCGTCAAACTTTTGGGAGGCCATCTGATCCGAAAACATTAAATTTCGATTCTTCACTGAATATGAAGTTTTCCCAAAAAGAATATGGCTCATTTATGTAGCATTTGGCGAACTTCCCTCCTTTCTGTTAATATCTGAAATGTAGGGCTTGAGGCGTGCCACTCTGATATGATAACCAGCGTTAAGCAGGCAATTAAGGACTGTTTGTGGGCTTAATTTTTTATGCAAAGACTCTTGAATATTTCGGCATAGTATCATGGAGATTATTTTTAAATTTTGCGCGACTAATACTGCTTTGTTGCGTCCCTCACGTGTAGTCAATATTTTTCGCCTTCCGGCTTGGAGGTGATTAGCTTCTAATTTACCAGTATTCACGTAATTAGCAATAAAACTGTGTAACGTAGAATGCGATTTCCAAACTGTTTTGCAGATTTCGCGCAAAGACGTGTTTTCCAAGTACAATTTAATAACAATTTTACGCATTTCTAATGGTAGATCCGCACTTCGTCGCAATTTGTCATTTTCAATCAAGGTATTACGCGCAACTGAAACTGAAACGGCAACTAAAACTAAGAAAAAACCAATCTTATATCGTTTTCAGTAATATTAATAAAAAGAAAAACGATTTTTACTGTTACTTTTGCAGCAACAGTATCATGAGCTGAAAGTATACGAATAAATGTTTTGCAACTTTTTGCTTAGTCTGCTTGCTTTCCTTGGAACCCTTCAGTGTAAGTTAAAATAATGGGAGTTTTGTATGCGGCAATTAATTAGGAATGTAACATTCTTACAGTTAACAAAAAGAAATATATTGTCACAGCAAATATTTTGCACATAGCTAAAGTTTTTTACGTACTACGCAGGGTGTACGAATAAATTCTGTGACCACTGTATATGTGCAACGCATATGCGGTTGATCGCAAACGATTCGCTAAAAATGCTAAAAAGGAATCCGCACGCATTCAAAGGCACAGCATTGTGCCAAAAATTGTGAATTATGAAGAGTAAACAAAATTGTCCCACATTATACTTAGACACCATTTTAGACTTTTAGTACGAAGTGTAACGTTAATATTTAGCATATGAATACAAGTACTTATTTTAAAGATGAAATGAAAAGCGCACGTTTGAAAAATTTTAGTTTAAGAATTTGAGGCTTCGGTCTCTGTTCTTATGAACCATACTGTACATCAACACAACTCACAGAAGCTTCAGCGGCTTCCTCAATAATAAATGTTTGGCACTTTGGGCTTCGTCCGGAGGCTGAATGTATGTACAGTAACCTACAAATAAGACGACTATTTCAAGACTATTTCAAAGTAAGTTTATAACTTTGCGCTATATGCTTATGCTTCTTATCAATTGGAGAACCAGATACGTAAAGGCATATAATAATTTAATAATTATATACCACGAGAGAGCGAAAAATAATGGCTTCAACATTTTCCATAGTATTGAAATGTTCGGGACAGAACATTTTTATAAGCTTCTTGCTGCTGTTTTGTGCATCTTATTTTAGCTTTTGCGAACATTTGACTCACAGCAGATGCGCCTGTCGAGCAGTTAGAAGACATATTTTCGAATGGTCGAAAATTGGCATATGGGCGGCTCGTTTTATGAATGAAAGTACTTTGCTCCTAAAAATATGAGCTCGAACTTATCAACGTTCTCTGGTTACCATTAGTTGGGAACTCGCTTAGGTTCGAATTTTATTTGCGATGCATGGCTACACGCAACTTTTCTATGAGTTCTGCGCATTCGTTGCAGCTCGATATAGAGTTTTATTTTTCTGATCGTTGTTGTTTTCTTTCACATAACGAATGCTCGAAATTTACTTATGTGGGTCCTCAGCATCACCACCAAAAAATATATAAAAAACTAACGCGATTTTTGAGTCACTTCAAATTTGCACTGTTGAATGTTTTTTAAACTTGCTCAGGGTTTGAAACTTGGATTTGAGGTGAGGTGAGTTGAGAAGAGTTTAGGTGAGATATCAAGGATGATAGAAATTACTTTTCACCTTGGTGAGGTGTAGCGGCTTACGTTTTTCTATGTGTCAAACAATATGAAACTCAAAAACTAATTTTTGTTACCCAGAGTTTTATTATCGACAAAAAAAACTTAAAAATTTTCATTATTTTTGATGAAAAATTAAAAACTCTAGAAATTATGAACATATCTGATAAAAAGATAACAAAAATTTATATGTGATTCTTAATAATAATATTTTTTATAACAGGTGGCGCAAAATTAATCAATTATGGAAAGGTTTATAATATTTGCAAATATCGTCCTACGGCAATCATATTTGACACTTGTGAGCTAGACAGCTGCAGCATACAAAGAGATTAGAATGGAGCACGTAAGGGTCAAAATAAAGATTTCCGTCATTCAAAAAAATTTTTTTTTTAGTAAAAAGTTGAATGGTTAATTTTGCGCCACCCGATTAATTTTGCGCCACCCTTTACTTATATACTTTATACTAGATATCGCCCAACAATTTTTTAGCCTTCAATGATTCACAAAGAGCATCAAAAATAAATATTTATTCGAAACTGCTCCACAATATTTGCTCGAAAGCTCGCATTTATATTGAAAATAATGCATGTGTTTGGCCCATGCTCATAAGCAAAACTTTGCAACCCTTTGAGAAATGATGTCAGTAATGGATTGAAATTTTATGTGCTAACTAAAAGTGCTCACTTACCTAGAAACAAATTATAAAAAAGAGCGGAGATCGGTTAATTAGTAGCTGAACTGACTTTTTTCAAATTACTTTTTCAGAAGTTTTCTTTTGGA
The DNA here is from genome assembly GCF_028408465.1 of Anastrepha ludens. Taxonomy (NCBI): domain Eukaryota; kingdom Metazoa; phylum Arthropoda; class Insecta; order Diptera; family Tephritidae; genus Anastrepha; species Anastrepha ludens. Next base: position 78,435,908 of record NC_071498.1, read on the forward strand.
TCTTTATAAACTTACAAATTCTAAATACTTATGTACCTGCATAAGTACATTAGAAGTTTTTACAATTCCTTAAGACCAACAAACAGGCAAAACTAAGCAAATAATTTCGGGGTATTGGAGGAATGAAGCCGAAGCGCGTTGAAATGTCCTGTTGAGAATGAAAAATCTCTTTTTTATTCAAATATCAGTGGCAAAGTTACTATACAAAAGGAAAAAGCAAAAAAAGAAACAAGAGCCGCAGCAACTACAGAAGCAGTAGAATTGGCACAAGCGAAAAAAAAACTGCAAAGTGGCATACAACTCACAAAGAAATAGAAACTGAAGCGAAAAACTGAGAAACATTGTAAAGGAGTTTTGACGGAAGTTTCTCCGCTGTTGCAGTGTTTACGATGCAGTTTTTGCAATAACAACAAATATCCTTGTACAAGTTTGTATACAAGTGCATTCATTGGTTCACGCTGACTGACTGACTTAGTATTTCCGGTGAGAGTAAGATGAATGTTGGTGCCGCTATGGAATGGAATAGTCGCCATTGTCGGCGTCCAGCCAACAGAACATAGACATCGCCACCAAAGTGACGCCAATCCCATCCTGGTTATTCTACGTATTCTTTGAATACCAACATTTACGCTTACATACAAAGATTATATAAAAGTCGGTTGCCGTATCTGAATGGAATTGTGTGCGACTATCGATCGGTAGGACACGGATTCAAAATCCACTTTGGGTATGAAACAACAAATGATAGAAAAATAATATTTTTAACTGGCTTTGCTCCTTGGAAGGAAAAGGCAAACCTGTGAGCATATTTCTACTATGAAAAAGCTTCTCATAAAAACCATCTGCTGTTCTTAGGCGACATAAAACTACAGGAGGCACCAGAAATTGGTGGAGGAACTCGACCAAAAACCCATCAAAGACTGTAGGTGCCAATTATGTTTTAAATTTTAGAAGGACTCGGATTTTTACTTTCCTTGAGCCAATGGGGAGAACTTGAAATGTCGCCTTCTTCTGTTGAGTTTCCTTATGTTTGCAAACAATTGTGACAATTGTCAAATGGTTCTGTTCCATTCAAAATCAGCCGCTCTGCGTTATTCTAATGGCCAAAAGAAAGTCAGGGGCGGCAAAATTAATGTCGCGCATTCCTTAAATGGAAAAAAATTATCGAAAATTAACAAGAATTTTGAGAAACTTCGACTAAAAATTTTAAATTTTTCTGAAAATTTGTCGAAGTTTTATAAATCTTGTACAAATACAAAATATTTATAAATATTTACATAGAATGAACTAAATTTAAAAAAAACTAGTCAAAATTGATAAAAATATAGCATGGCTATTATTTTGCCCAAATTCTTTTCTATTCTGCAATTATTCTTTCAATTCTTCCCAATCTACAAGTATGAGAATGCACCGATTGATTTGAATATCTGGTGTTATAAGAAATGTGATTTGTTTACTACCTCAAACGCATTTCAGATTACACTAGTTTACGAATTTTCACTTTCAAAAATGGTCCTCGACCAAAAAGCGTTTTTTAGACTAATTTGAGGTCGCTGAAACCAAAAATGAACTTTATTTTTTTTTTTCAAAAAACGGTTTCCGAGATATTCCCAAAAAACCTGTTTTTTGGGCAATAGTGCAGTTATTACCTGCAATCTCGAAAACAGTGCGCGCCATTTCTTTCAAGTGCATAAATTTCGAAAGGCACACATATAACCTACATGGCAATATATAATTCGTGTCAATAGAAGTCGGAGTTTTCGCGAAACAGCTGTCGAAAGTTAAAAAAAGGCTTTTTTGACGTTTTTTACTAAATTATCAAAGTTTATTAACTTTTTTCTGGAACAAAAAATTTTTTTATATCGACATAAGATAGGTTTTCTGAAAGACAATTTTGTCACTTACATTTTAAGCCTAAGTTTGTCCGAATCGACGAATATCTCGGAAACAGTTCTTTGAAAAAAAAAAAAATTTAATTCATTTTTGGTTTCAGCGACCTCAAATTAGTTTAAAAAACGCCTTTTGGTCGAGGACCATTTTTGGTATAAACTAGTGTTATGAATGACAATTTGTAATAAGTACATACTTGCGGCCGTCGTAGCTGAAAAATTATGTGACTAGCATTCGTTAGTGTCCAGGTCCAAAAGCCTGGTATGAAACACCAAATGATTCAGAAAGTTTTTTCTAAAAGCAGTCGCCAATCGGCAGGTAACGGCAAACCTCCGAGTGCATTTCTGCCATGAAACTAAGTGCTATTCGGATGCGGCTTAAAATTATAGGTCCTCCTCTTGAAAATATCAAGACACGAATAGGAGTGGGAGCTCGAGAGAGAGTTTAAGCGCGAATCATACATATATATTTTTATATGTTTGAAACAAAACATTTTAAGTAAACATATTACATATTGAATTTAATAATAGTAACAGTGAAAACTTTAGGTCGAGCTTCCCCAGTACGCGCAGTTTGTGTCACGCGTCTTTGACGTAAATGCAAATTTAGCGAACAATTTTTAATTATTTAAAAAAATTACCTAAAGAGTAAATCCTACAAGCTTAATGTTAAAACAAGAAGCAGAATTAAGGTTTACCCTTCAAAACCGATGATAATTTATATTATTGTATTATATTATATTACTAAATCAACAAATTCTCATTCTAGCATAGAAATTTAGAAAAAAGCGTTGTCCAATTGATTATCACTTTATATTCTGATTACTTTCAAAACCACGACGAGAAATTTTTTTGGGACCCCACAAACGTTTTCAACCCCATGTAAAAAAAGTTACTTTTGTAGACCCGAGTAATTATTTTGTGTTTATACAACTTAGTATTTCTAAAATTTAATGAAGTACAAAAATCTGCAATTTGTTTCTTATGTATTGTAGAACACAATGTATATGTAGGCACACAGATGGGACAAAGTAATCGGTATAGTATCGGAGTTGGTACACACGTCCCATATTCTGAAATCTACGGATATATACCTTTTATATTTCGCCCCTCATAATGCAAATACAGTGAAATAATAAAGGAAATTAATTTTTGATTTTCGGGAACAAACAGAAAGCATTAAGTGCCAAATATAAGGCGGATGACCAACTAATTCGATCTTTTGAGTACTCAAAAACCCTCTTTTGTGAGCCGATACGAGTGAGCTCGTATTGCCTGGGTGAAGGATGAGTCGTCTTCGGCGGTTGGTTTTCCTTAATTCTCCGCCTACTTCTGACAAATAATTGGTTGCATCCCACTCAGAATTGACAGCTCAAAGTTTCTCTAATGGTACAGTTGCGGCATGATCAAACATTCTGAAAAAAAGAGGCTACCATTTGCTTTACGCTGCTTTTTCCGCAAACAGCCTTTGGTTGATTAAGCTCTTCTTTTAACACCTATATTGTCGATTGCTCGTATGAGTAGATCCACGATACGTCACTTGTTATGATGTCATAGACGTATTTTGTCCCACCGCGGCTAAATAAATAATCTTATAATGCTGCGATAAAATATTCGCAATTTTACACATCCAAACTTTAAAATACTTATTAAAAATAATGTAAAATCTACACATCTGACAATTATGAGAATGTTGGTCAATACATCCTGTGTTCTGACACTGCATTTCTACACCGCGCGTTCTTACATTCAAATTCTACACATTCAAAAACTGCGTCTTCTAACTTGCAACTTCTACACATTTTGGAAAATCCGCTTTCTAAAACTCTACATGGTAAAATAAAAAATAAAATGTATACATTTATCGGGTTTTAGTGTTTGATTGGTTCACATATTTTCCTTGCGTGACGATTTCTATGTCGTGTCGCTTTCGGATATTTTCGAGGAAACATTTTCAATGATAAAATCATAATTTTGGTGCATTCTTAGCAATAATGACAAATTAATTTCATTTCAATGTTCAATCATTTACTATGTAGTTTTGGAACAGAGTGATTCAATAAGACCGCGGATACTGTTGGCAAAAAGTAAGGGGAATTTGGTTGTAAAATGAAAAATCTTTATTTATTCTTGTAAATAAATTTCATTCCCTTCAAAATAATCCCGTCTCGATGAAATACACTTATGCCAACGATTTTTACAATCCCCGAAACATGCCAAATAGTCCATTTCCGGTATAGCCATCAGCACCTTCTTCGATTCAGCTTTTATCTCCTCAATCGACTCGAAACACGTTCCCCGGAGTGGTCTCTTGAGTTTTGGGAATAGCCAGAAGTCACACGGAGCCAAATCAGGCGTGTTGGTCATCTGTTGACGTCGATGGTCGTCCGGAGCGCTCCAAGTCATCAACACGTTCTCGACCCTCTAAAGTCTTTGTACCACTTATAAACATTTTTCTGCGACATGGTCGAATCACCAAATGCCTTCTGCAACATGCTAAACGTTTCCGCAGTCGAAATTTCATTCCGCAAATAAAATTTGATGGCACTTCTCTGCTCAATCAAATCAGACATTGTAAAAATCGAAAAATGCACTCTTGGTCGTTTGGTAAACACAAGCGTAAATATATTACTGATAATGACATTCACATGAAAGTTGGCCCAGATGTTATTAACAGTGCTGCCAACTCATGAAAAAAATAACTAGAGCGAAATTTTAATTCCGCGAAGTTTGACAAATAAATTCACCTTACTTTTTGCCCACAGTAGTAAATAAAATGCAACAAAATGTGTCGAAATGATTTTTATTATTTCATCATATTTTTTAGTCTGTAGCATTTATATGAAAAAACACAATATCCATTAAATGCCCACTACTATTTCTCTACTACATAGAATTCTCATATTAAAATTTCCCATGACTTTTTGGCGCAGTTGGCGCTGAATATCATTTATGACACATTTTGTGCCTTAGCTCTGGAATCGTCCAGGAATATTGGTTTAGACCATAATTATCACTTGGCCTCAGGAAAGAAGTCCAATGGTGTCAAATCTGCAAATCTCGGTGACCATTTGAACTCACTGCTTCGTGAACTAATGCGTCCCATAAACTTCGTGCGCAATAGGGCCACTTGCTTCATGCGCTGTGTGGCAAGTGGTAGTTTGCTTGTTTACGTATCCATCTAAGTGAAAATGTGCTTCATCACACAATCACGTAAAGCGCGAAATGCACTTCTTGCAGAACAACCATTTTCATAAAATACAACCATTTTCATAAAGATATTTTTCAATTCCGTATCGCTCCATAAATAAGTTTGCCAAAGCCTACAGTACAAATTATCTGGGGAAAAAATTTACATAACACAAATAATTGTTGTCAAAGCATCACCCCTGAATCAAATTATGTCAACGATGCAGCATCCAGCTTACTTCGGCTAAATTCTTCTCGATGCGGCTTAAAACGCACAACGCTAGCAGACCTTATGGAGAGAGAACAGCGATTACATTTTTTAAAGCTTTTCTTAAAACAAGTTAAATTATCAAATGCAAATTGCTTATTAATATCCCAGTTGGAATTGTACAACGATTCTAAAAAATGTCTAAGAATGGTTGATACAAAAAACAAAAACAAACCTTGACTCACCCTATGCCAATCAACCAGCCTGGACATTGTTGCCTGTTATATTTCGGGATTTGGCAGCTCTGATGTTGCAATCTGGCAACTGACAGCTGTATCGCAAAGTTTCACATTTCTTGGCAGAACGTTTTGAAATACCATCGCTATTTGTGTTGTTTACCGTAACTTAAAAGATTCAACTCGGTCCAAAAATGGAATTAAATCGTGAACATTTTCGTGCGATTAATTTTTACAACTTTCGACGTGGATTAACTCAGCAACATTGCACGGATGAACTTAATTCATTTTTTGGCGATAAAGCTCCATCAAGGACCAGTGTTTATCGATGGTATGGTGAATTCAATCGTGGTCGTAGGTCACTCCAAGACGAATTTCGTGCATTGATGCTGTGCGCGAACTGATATTGCAAGATCGTCATGTGACCTATTGTGAGATTGAGACAATCTTAGGCATTAGTGGGACCAGCATACATTCAATATTGCATAAACATTTGACTGTCAAAAAAATTTGTTCGCGTTGGATCCCACACAATTTGTCAATCGCGTGTCGATTGGTCCAAGGAAATGCTCAAAAAATACCATCGCGGGGCCTCGAAACACGTCTATCACATCGTGACAGGTGATGAATCATGGATTTACGCGTATGAGCCCGAAAGTAAACAGCAGTCGACTGTATGGGTGTTTCAAGATGAGCCAAATCCAACAAAAGTTGTTCGCGCACGAAGCACTTCCAAGCATATGGTCGTCTGTTTTTTCGGAAAAACTGGACATGTCGCAACCGTACCACTAGAACAACGCAGAACAGTAAATTCTGAGTGGTACACAACCATTTCTTTGCCAGTTGTCTTCCAAGAAATTAGGAAACCCAATCACTCTTCACCAGGACAATGCGAGCTCTCACACATCGGCTCAAACAACTGCATTTTTGAGCACCCAAAACATCGAATTAATGGGTCATCCGCCGTATAGTCCTGACTTAGCACCGAATGACTTCTTTTTATTCCCGTACGTAAAAAACAAACTTGGAGGTAACGTTTTTCGACACCTGAAGAAGCGGTTGTGGCATTCAGAATGCATGTTTTGGAGGTACCTCATTCAGAGTGGCAAAAGTGCTTCGACAATTGGTTCAAACGCATGCAAAAGTGTATAGATCTTCAAGGAGAATATTTTGAAAAACAATAAAGTGATTTTCGATGACTAAAATTTGTTTTTGTTATCTAATCCCGACATATAAAAGGCACCCCTCGTAGTTAAGGTTTATTTAGTACTAAACATAACTCCTTCGTTACATTTAATTAAATAATTAATTAAGCAAAAACTTGTAATTAACGAAAAAATTATCAAGTTGCAGAAACGCGGCTTATTTAACTACTGTGCATATGTGTGTGTGTACACGTATACGACCATACGACTGCTGGAAGTTGGAAAGCTCTGTATAAATGCAGTAATGTTGCAGTATCGATTCAGGCAACGGTTGTTTTGTTGGATGCTGTGTTGTGTTGTTGGTTGAAGGCGGATGAATGGTGGCACGTTGAAAGCGTGTTTATGGTTTGCTGATTTATAAGTGAGAAACCAATAAATAGTCGCACGGCCGGTGTGGACATTGCTTACCTACGAGTACTTACGCGCAATGGCGCGATTTATGCAGTGCAGCCAATATTTCATTAAAGCCACCACTACCACTACCAACAGCATAAACAAAAACAAAAGTACAACCATCAGCGCAAACGAAGCAGCGGCCACATGAATGCTTTCCTACATGCAAATTTATGAAATTAATAATTTAAAATGCGCCTGCTTGCCATCCACCATACAAACAGATCACCAACAGCAACAACAACAAGGTAACAGATGCACTGAGTAATCACTTTTTCCACATGGCGTATGAGTAAAATTAAAATGTGGTAGTGCGTTAAATAAAATCAGTGCGAATTTTTATATTGTTTAATCCACTTCTGAAATGCAAATATTGCCTTACGCTGTTAATTAAATTATTTCATGAATTACGTACGTATGTACAAATAATTAATGAATACAAAAAAAAATGTTGTGAAACCCCTTTATCTACAATTCTGTGGGACGTTTCCCTTCGGTTGTTTATGTTTTTTCTTAATTTCCATCTTAAAGAACTTTATTTCCTAATATTGTTGCTACATCGCTACAACGAAATGTTTGCACCACAGTTACCACTTAGTCTGTTGCCCGGCCATAAATCTATCCAACATGTGCCCTGCGACTTGCGCGTTGCATCGCCGTCACTGGTCCCTCGTTTCCGTTCAGCGAAAGGATGAAAAGGATATAAAATTATTTCTAAATATCAAAGTGTTATAGTTTTACTACATTGCGCCATGTGAGATTAATGACTTTGTGCAACGTGCAACAATACCCGTACTGCTACTGCTACAGGAAGAATAAGGGATAAAAAACTCAAAATGTTGATGATGCACAAAAGCAATTGTTGGTAGCTGCAATGGTGCTGATGTTGCACTACAGCTTGTGGGCGAACGCGGCAATGACAGGGAAGCACCTGGAGATGATAAATCTATTAAAATTACAAACTTAAAAATGTACAACAAGAAGCAAAATTTAAATAATCAAAAGTTTTGCCTTTGGATGTAAACTGTAAATATATTAAAGTACATTGAGTGCTTACAATTTCAACGTGAAAGCCAACCACAAGGCCGCGCACAAATATTCAGACGAGTATCAAAAGCCCCGGAAAGTAAATAGGAAATGCATTAGTAACAGAAGCGGAAGCGTATTTACTGATCGCATATCTCTATTGAAACATGCACTCACACAGCAACCAACACACCATTGCTTGGCAGCAATGGTTCTCATCCAGCTTCGCTTACCCGTTATTTACTCCTTTCACCAAGCACAACTACAAATGTGGCTCAAACTTTTTCGTGCCTCAGCAGCAGTAGCAAGAGCCAGGGCAGAGGCTAAAGCTGAAGAACCCCACCGTATGTGTGCTTAGATATATGCGGTGCGGTAGTAGTACGCAGCGACAGCAACAGCAACAGCAAAAGCAACAATAACGGTAGCGGCTGTGGCAACAGAGCTCTGCAGTTAATTTACGACATCGAACTTTTATTGGGGAAATTCCTGTTCATTTCCATGCGTGTATTAAGAAATATTGGCACTGGCTCGAACTTCAACTCGCAATCGTTGAATATTCTTGTACAAATACACTTAAATATGTATGAAATGTGCTTCTTAAGAATGTGTATGCCAATGAGTGTGCATTTGCGATATACCAGGACTTTAATATTATATGTATTATACCGTATTTGCCATGCTTAATATGAATATATTTGTATGTGCACACAAAATGTGCGGTGTGATTACATATACATATATACATATATACATACATGCATATGTATATCGGCCATAATTTCCCTGCGGCTTTGTCGGCAGCAAGTCCTTCATTTTCTTTTCCTACCACTCGAATGTTGGTTTCGATTGCTTTATGGAAAATCAAATACTCGTATTTTTTTCTGCTGCAATAAATCAATTAGAATAAAACATGAAATTTATTCGCTTTGTATTTAAGAAAATTAATAGGACAAAAACAACTACAAGTTGTACATTTATTGGCACTTATTTCGAGAAGGCTGGCTAGAAAGTTCGGGCAAAGTACTGCTCATGACATTTGTAAATATATTGGAAAGTGTTGAGCATCACCACAGACACTTTTTTTTTGTTCTCTGTGAAGAGAGTTTAGTCATTCTTTGAATCTCAAATGAGGTAATTAGTTCAAATTAGAAACTCATAGCCACATTAGGCTATTTTCTTTCACTTTCTCTGTTACTATTCGGATACTAGGAGTATAAATATTGTAACAGTTTTGCAGATCGTCATCGTGGGAACCAAAAAATTGCAAAAAATCCTTCGTTCATGAGTTCCTCGAATATCCCATTATCGAAAATTCGCATGAGGCATGCCTTTAAAGTATACACGTAAGTTTGGTATAAGATAATGCTGAGACTACTGATTCGGAGCGGGACATGGATAATGATTTCGCGATGCTTTGTAAGGAAATACTCGATACTTTTTTCCTGAAGTAACTTCTTCGAGTGTAGTACTAGTTGTTTCTACATGACAGCGCTATAACTATCATTCACCATAAATTCATTCCACCATGGGGAAGTAGCCTAGTAAATTTCAATTTGCCATTATTTTTTAGATTTAACTTTTTTTGTAACTTCGGCGTGTAACTGATTTTGAAGAGTTGCCATTTTGCAATGGCTCAATATCTTCCTTTGTAAAATTCAAACAAAACGAAAAAAATGAATTTAATTTTTATTTCAAAAATATCTTTAACGTAAAAATTTTCATTGGTACTTGAATATTGGTACACTATACCTTTTGCCGATATTTTTCAGTTCTCGTTACTTTGTTTCGCTACCAGAAATAAGTATCAAATAAGTATAGAATGATCACTAGTCATGTGGCTTGGATAAGGCCGCGATAGCATTAACCTTCCTACGGTCTTCGGGTCATTTTTGACCCATTTCAGGAAAAAAATTAAGTTTTTTCAAGAACTAAAATTTTTCAGGACTTGATGTTTCGTGACTTTTTCTAATTTATTATATTTTATATAATTAGCGTAAAATAAAAAAAAAAATAATTTAGGCTCTGTCGAGTAGAAATTTTTATACATCTACGACCCTCGGGTCAAATTTGACCCAACGTATAAATCAGACGTTATTTGAATTAAATTTATTTGCTAATTGCAAATTTTCGGCTCAGCGGTTGCATTGTATTATTTAATCTGCTTTTATTGAGTTCACAGTAAACATAAAAAACAAATAAACTTTTCAAAAACCCCTCTTGTAACAAGATTGATTCCTGGACTAACGCGTTCCTCGTGCTCACGAATTACCGAAAAAGAAATTTCTAGCTTTGAACTATTTTTTCCACCTCCTTTGATACGTACGATATTGACCTACACAAACATTGAGGGAAAACGAATATACGGTGAAGAATGGCTGGATATTGAAAACATCGAACAATTTGCATTTATTGGATTGCTAATATTAGGTGGCGTTTTTCGATCAAATAACGAAAACTGTGAAAGTCTTTTGAACCCTGAAACCGGAAGACCAATATTCGCTACAACTATGCCTTTGAAGACTTTCAAAAAAATATCGAGAGTGATTAGGTTCGACAACAGAGAAACTCGAAGTGAACGAAGATCGTAGGATAAATTTGCTCCTATACGTGATTTGTGGAATCAAAGGGTTGAGATATTACCTAAGCTTTACAATCCAACGGAAAACGTGACCATCGATGAACAATTAGTAGCTTTCAGGGAAAGATGTCCATTCCGCAAGTACATTCCAGCAAAGCCTGCAAAGCATGGAATCAAATTTTGGGTACTTTGTGATTCAACAACGAGCTATGTTTAGAACATCCAACCTTACACTGGCAAGGCAATCGGAAGAACCTCCGAAAAAAAATCAAGGCATGCGTGTTGTTCTTGATTTGATTGAAGGGCTAAAAGGACAAAACCTCACAACCGACAATTTTTTCACGCCTTATCAATTGGCACAAAAATTATTGGAGAAACGTATTACGATAGTAGGAACAATACGCAAAAACAAGCCCGAACTACCACCAGACTTAGTGAACAAAAAAAGAAGACCACTAAATTCATCAATCTTCGCTTTTACCGAACAAACAACTCTCGTTTCGTACATACCTAAGAAGAATAGAGCTGTGATTCTACTTAGCGCTCTACACCATGATTCAAAAATTAGTAATCGTCGGGATAAAAAGCCAGAAATAATACTGGACTACAATAAATTTAAAGGTGGTGTAGACACATTGGACAAAGCTGTAAGCGGTTACACTTGCAAACGAATGACAAAACGGTGGCCTCAAGTAGTGTTTAGTAACATAATCGACATTTCAGCTTATAACGCTTTCGTTTTATTCAAATCCGCCAACCATACCTGGAAAGAGGGCTGTCTTATAAAGCGCCGTTTTTACTTGGAAAACCTTGGTATGCAGCTCGTAACACCCTATATAAAAAAGCGAAAAACTTCACCACGAGCACATTTTTCACTTGAAATTGCCAAAAAAATACGAAAGGATTCTCAACTGGATGCACAACCATCATCATTAGGTCAATTTGGAAACACGTTGGAAAAGAAAATAACTAAAAGAAGTCGATGTCAACTATGCCCAAAAACTGATAACAAAACAGGATTAGTTTGCGACATTTGTAATAAATATATATGTAAACAACATTCTAAAACTATTACTTTGTATACAAACTGTCTGAAATAATTTATTTCTTTTTTCCTTCATTATTAAATACACTTTTTATTTAAAGTTTTCGTTATTCATGAATATCTTTTTGTTAAAGTTTGTATTATTCGCATAAAAATAAAATAAAAAATTTCATAAATATATAATATTAATAAAAAAATATGATAATGGAATAAATATATTTGGATTTGCATTTTTATTTAAGATACCCATTTAATGGAAAAAAACCTAACAGTAAAAATAATCAAAAACCAAGTATAAACCTTGAAAATATAGTATTGGGTCAAATTTGACCCGAAGTCCGTCCGCGTCAGTTAATTTGAAGACCGTACGAAGGTTAAATGCATCATTATTTATTTCGAACGTATTATCTGCGATGGGAACTATGTATTTTGCAGTTGCTCTTCGGTAAACATTTACTACTTTCTTGTTGTTGAATGCAGGTTACCTACAGATGTAATTGAATGACATCAGAGCACGAACGAAATTCGCTTTGAAATCATATCTCATGTTTTGAAGAAGATAAGTGAACCAGTCTGGGTACAGATGGGGTCAGAGCTATGCTACAACTATGTTTAGTGTTATGTAGCCGATGAGATGAGACATGACTCGATTGAGATGACTTTACTTTTTTAACCCTGCGAGATTTTTCAGACAAGGCTTTTGACAAGGTTGATCGTGGTGCACTTTAACTAATAGGACTATGAATAAGTACGTGCGGTTTTTTTTCGAAATTTGAAACTTTATTGACGTAAAATGGTTACAAATTTAATATTCAAAATATTGTCCATCGCTTACTACTACTTTTTCCCATCTTTCTGGCAATTCACGGATTCCCTTTGTGAAAAATTCGGTCGGTTTTGCCGCAATCCACGAATCGATCCATTTTTTGACTTCATCGTAATTACGGAAGTGCTGGTCAGCCAGGCCATGTTGCATCGATCGGAAGAGATAGTAATCGGATGGCGCAAGGTCTGGACTATACGGCGGGTGGGGTAGGACATCCCATTTGAGCGTTTCTAAGTATGTTTTGACCACTTGTGCAACATGTGGCCGAACATTGTCATGTTGCAAAATAACTTTGTCGTGTCTATCGGCGTATTGCGGCCGTTTTTCTCGCAGTGCTCGGCTCAAACGCATCAATTGTCGTCGGTAGACATCCCCCGTAATCGTTTCATTCGGTTTCAGTAGCTCATAATACACAACACCCAGCTGGTCCCACCAGATACACAGCATAACCTTCAGGCCATGAATATTCTGCGCCGACGTCGATGTTGAAGCATGGCCAGGGTATCCATACGTTGCCCGACGTTTTGGATTGTCGTAATGGACCCACTTTTCATCGCCAGTCACAATTCGATGCAAAAAACCCTTTCTTTTGTGCCGTTGAAGCAGTTGTTCGCATGCCATAAAACGGCGTTCAACGTCTCTTGGCTTCAATTCATACGGCACCCAATGGCCTACCTTTCGGATCATTCCCATGGCTTTTAAACGTTTGGAAATGGTTGATTGATCAACTCCCAAAGTTTTTGCAACCTCTTCTTGCGTTTGAGCCGGATCTTGATCGAGCAATTCCTCCAATTCGGTATCCATGAACTTTGGCGGCGCACCCTCGCGTTCTTCGTCTTCCAAGCCAAAATCACCACTTTTAAAGCGTGCAAACCACTTCTGGCACGTTCGCTCAGATAGAGCATGCTCACCATAAACTTCCACCAAGATACGATGACTTTCGGCTGCTTTTTTCTTCATATTAAAATAATGAAGAAGAATTCCCCGCAAAAACACATTATTTGGCACGAAATTCGACATTTTCAAGTGTGGTAAAAATATTGTTGTTTACGCTTCAAATAAAAAACTTATACTGACGTTTGTGCCTTACGACAGTAGCTCTCCAATGAATGTTTGGAAATGTGGATCGATGGAATAATAATCAAGTTACGCCATCTGTTGTAAAACCGCACGAACTTATTCATAGTCCTATTAAAACTAAGCAAATATATTAGATTTTCTAATTATTACTCGCAAACTTCCTCAGTAGTCATTAGCAATGGGTTGTAATTAAAAACGGATATTTTAAGCCATGAGGACAGCCCTTGGGAGTGCAACAAGGGCCCATATTAGGCACAATTCTTCTCAGCATTATCATTAATGATATCGTCCACTGCTGTAAAAGCGCTTTCAAACACTTGAGTACTGGCGATGTTAATTGGCCTTAATAGCCAGAGTTAAGGATTAATGATATTCACTCAATTTCTATTTGAGCCAGATTGGATAATTTGAGCTTAAATGCTGCAGAGTGCGCATCGATCGATTTTGAACCAGTTGTAACTGTCTCGGTTATAAAATTAATTCATATATGGGGTCTTCGGATCATGTAAACCGAATCTGAAGTAAAATTCATTATTTTCAAATATTTTTATTTTTAAATATTTAAAAGTTTCTGCTGCTCTTCAATCAATTTTGTCTTTTCTTCTTCAGCTTTCAAATGTATCAATTTCAGTTATAAGGTATAATACACATGAACGTAGAAAATATGATGACCTTAAAAGAAATCAGTCTTATGCACAGCGAGTTAATATACATAAGTAAAATAAATAATACCGTCATTATTTTATTTGGGTATTATGCGTCGTTTACACCAAACTATTCGAAAAAACAGAGCAGACTTGTGCCAAAACAACTCTTAGTTTTTGCCCCACAATGATGGCTTTTCTTGCTGCAGAAGCTTAGACTAGACTAGAAGAAGTATTCCGGTGACTGTATTTTGATACTTACATCGCGTTTTAAAATATTGGAGAAAATCCCTAGACAAGTAATTTATCATTTTGCTCTTAAATATCCTTTTGCGTTTAAAATTATTTCTTTTTAATCATAAATAAAATTCATCGTAAGATAAATACTTTAAATTAGAAGAATTAATGCTTTCCCAATTCAGTTTGAAAATTGTGTCAAATCAACTGGCAAGAAGAAAGAAAGAGGAACGCAGCAAATTTCCCATAGTTCATGCTTGTCCTACACTCTTTGCCGTAAATTACTGTTTATATGGTATTTTTCTAAACATCTTTTGTGCGCTCTCCTCCAAATCTTTGAGTTGTTTAAGCTAACTGCCCTTGAGCCTTGTTTAGATGCGTGTCCGCAGACATTTGTCAAATGCTCAGGCACGGATCTTCTGCGACGCCATGAAAACTCAGAAAAAGTGCGATAAGGCGAAAGTGCACGAATGAACGATGGCAGCACCGGATTTCCAGTTGCTCCGCTTCTATTAACAGAAAGAAAAAGGGCATCGCAAGAACACCAACAGTGGAACGGTTAGGCGATAGTGAAAGTGTTGCTTTGACAATGCATTTGAATCTCTACCGCCTCCAGTGGTAGTGGGGTGTGAGTATTTTATCTGAGCCATTGTAAAAAGAGCTCAACACATGTGCGTGTATATGTGCGTATGTTGGCATGCTTGTATGCTTGTAGCTCATGTGTGCAGGAGCACACCACGAAGTGTATTGTCGTTCATTATGACTCAGATTAGAAAATGACTAGCGGATAAAGGACAATAGCGCTTCCTTTTTAACAAGTGCTGACGACTGTGTGTATGAGAGTTCCTCCAGGCTCGTGAGCCCTCACGGTGAAGTACATCCATAAGTGTCGTGTTTCAAGGCGGTACTCCCCGCACATTGCCAACATTAACGCACGTTTCGGTTTTTATTTTTTGCCTTTCCTGCACTTTTTTCAGACGCCCCCCAAAGGCATTGGTGTAATTTTTTGTTTGTATGCGTGCGTGTTTTCTAGAGTGTTTCGGCCGTATTATTCATGCATGTGTGTGCGTGTGAATGTGAGCCAAAATAAATTCCGAAACGCTAGAAGCGAAGATTTATTATCAAATTAAATTTCTGACAGAATTTATTGCTTTATCTCTTTTCGCCGAGCATCGAGCATCGACCGCCGAGCATAGTTTCAGTCAGCTTCAGTTCGGTTGAGCCGTTTTTCCCTTTTTACCTCGTTGTAATGCTTCGTATTTCATTCAACACAGAGTTTTCTTACCAAAACCAGTATGGGAGTCCGATGGACGGGTCCATGCTACTACCATTTCGTTCGGTCCAAAAATTTCAATCTAGCTCCCCCTTCAGCATTTGAAGTTGAAAACAGAGCCAAATAACGAACACGAAATTTCATTTCGTTTCATGTTGTTTGCTTTTTTTGGTAGATTTTTGCGTGTTTGGTGAGTTTTGTTTATAAAATTTATAGAGAACAAATTTGTGCAATATGCGCGTCGAATTACTCGTACGGGTGCATGTGTACATTGTGTGTGTACTGTGTGCATGGACGCATAGCTCTTCCAGCAGTGGATGTGTCAGTACTTGTGGAGATGGCTAGCTGGTGTTTTTATGGTAAAATCATATTCGTTCGTGTGTAGACTAAGTGTGCAATAATACAAAACAAAAACGCGAGAAAAATAAAATATAGGGCCAACTCGCACATATGCGATTTAGTTGCTGAGATATGAGCTGGTCACTAATACATACTGATGTGAGGAACATACGAAACATTAGCCGTGCAACACGTGCCACAGAACTAATATAGTAAAGTCATAAGCAGTAATATTTATTCTAACTAGAGATGGGCGCCAGTTTTCAAGATGAAGTCTACTGAAAAATGGTAAGGGGTAAATTTGTATATCAAATATGGCCTGATGAATACTAAATCCATAAGAAAACTGATCCTGTAATCTGCGCCATCTACCGTGTAATATTTCTTCGAATGTACATAAGAAATGCTGAAACCTAATTTCAATGGACTAGGGTGGACACCGGGATGGGGGATGGTTCCATATGTAGAAGTCCACGCAAGTCGGGAAAAGTTATTGATCGTCATTTACTTGGGAGTGGTCAGGACGATGATTCTGCATAGCAGCAGCTCACAACTTCCGGGATTAGCCTAAGTATCCTCTGGGTAGCTTCTGAACACCCGTTCGGGAGTGAGCTAACGTGAGAAGGCGAAGCATGCCAGGATAGCTGGTTGTGCGCTGGGTTTGGGACCCGTCACATAAAAATCCGCGCCAATGAAAAGATTAACAAAGCCTCGGATGAGAACTCTCTTTACAGATGACGACCCCTGCAAATGAAATAAGGAATATGATTTGAGGGTATGCACCTGGAATGTCCGGTCCCTTAATTCCGGAACGGAAATTCGGTATCGGATTTGTTGTGGGAGGCTTCGACGCCAGGTACTGTCGTTCACTCCGGTGGACGAGCGTCTCGCAATAATCTGCATCAAAGCACGTTTTTTAACATCTCGCTAATTTGTGCCCACTCCCCGATGGAAGAGAAGAACGATGCGACCAAAGATTCATTCTATGAGCGCTTGGAACGTTCCTATGGGCGCTCCCCCCGCCACGACATAAAAATCGTGCTTGGCGACTTCAACGCCAGGGTGGGCAGGGAGGTAATTTTTGGTCCCACAGTCGGAAAATTCAGCCTGCACAACGAAACAAACGGACAGAGGCTAATCGACTTCGCCGGGGACCGAAACATGGTAGTCTGCAGCACCAGATTCTAGCATAAAAAGATACACCAAGCTACCTGGCTGTCTCCTGATCGAAAAATGCAAAACCAGATCGATCATGTTGTGATAGATGGAATATACGCTTCTAGTGCATTAGATGTACGTACGATCCAAGGACCCAACATCGACTCGGATAACTACCTCGTTGCAGCTAAACTACTCACATGCCTCTGGGCAGAAAAGTACATCTACCTACGCATCAACATCGAAAAGCTGCAATCACAACAGACAGCCAGAAGATTCGCCACTCGACTCTCACTCCTGCTCTCAGAGAGCACTGCCCAACAAACCGGCATGCACGAGCAATGGAGTAACATTTCTCGTCCTCTACGTACCGCCGCCGAAGAAGAAATCAGATTCCGGCGAGCCCGAAAAAACAATTGGTACGACGAGGAATGCCATGCTGCCTCAGAAAGAAAAGATGCTGCCTAAAGAGCCACGATGTGATCAGGCGCAACGCGAGCCATGTGGCATCGCTACCGAGAACTAAGAAAGGAAGAGAGTCGTAATATCCGACAGGAGAAACGAGAGGCCGCAATACGTGAGTGCGAGGAGCTTGAGATGCTAGCCAATAGGAACAACGCCCGAAAATTCTACCAGAAAGTTCGGCGTCTTACAGAAGGTTTAAAGACCGGGGCGTTTACCTGTAAGAACAAAGACGGCGATCTGGTGACTAACACCCAGAGCATACTTAAATTATAGAGGGCACCATCCGACTTGCTAGCTTTGTTAAACTCTGCCAAAATCGCGTCAATCAGGAAGAAGAAGAATAATCTCGGTTTACGAAAAATGTTTTCTATCCAATTACTTTTGAATTTTTCCTACAAATTTTTCCGCTTGGATGAGGCACTTCCGATCAAAATGATAATAAATAAAGTTCAAATTTTTCGCATATGATTGCTGGCAGACAGGTCTAGCGAATGAAGGTTTTGGCAATCTTCTCTGTGTGTCTGCCTCCAATCGTTCTCAAACTAGCAAATGAAGTGGTATCTTTGACATTAACCAACTTGGCCACTAACTATATTATATAATTCATGCTTGCATCCTGTTTTGGTTGCTTAGCCGATCTCCTCCTATTTGTGGTGTTCGTTTTGATATTTGCCATATATGGAGGGACCTGCAGTTTTGCGCTGCCTCTGAGCAGTACAAGATTTTTATAACCCTTTTTCATTGCAGAAATGCACTCCTAGGGGTGACAACAATTAAAAAATAATCCTTTTCTGTCATTTTGGTGACTTCAACCTAAAGGTGGTTTCGAACCCGGGAAGTACCAAATGCGACTTCCATTAGGCCATTCGTCTACGGTGGCCTATGTGATACATCAATGGTAATTAAAAAAAAAATAGTCCCCCTATTTCCTGCCTCCGTTTTTCAGTCTCATATGGAAGTTGGAGAAGATGCCAGAAGGCTGGATGCAAGCAATTTTAGTAAAAGTACCCAAGAAAGGTATTTCTAAGGCATACGAGTAAGCTTACTGTACACAACACCAAAAGTCTTATGTTAAATAATTCTAAATTGGTGATAAAGTTGATAAAACCCTTCGCGAAGAAAGAGTCAGCTTTACACCGAACAGATTATGAATTGATCATATCGTCATATTGCGCATTATAGCGGAGCAAGTTAACGAGTTAGAAGAGCTGCTGCATATATATCGAAAAGGTATTTGAGCGCTGGCGTGAGAACAATATCTTGTACGCTTTACCTCGGAAAGACAAAATATGTCGACTAATTAAAGCAGAATATGCAGGATTTCAGTGCAGAGGTTTGCACAACGGTGAATTATCTAAACCAAATGGACAGTAGTTCGGAAGGACTGCTTTGTTTCGCCACTCAGGTTTCTCATCGTTATTGATGGGGCACGTGCGTAGCAATATACGAGAAGCCTGAAAGAGGTATTTTATGGTATCCAATATGCATGCAACACCTGGAAGATTTAGTCTATGCGGAGCACATAGTGCTTCTTTCAGCTAAAAACCCCATATGCAATCAAAACTGGACACTCTAACATCTGCGTAGCGCTGGCCTTATAATAAATGTTGATAAAACTAGAGATGGATATCTACATTTCCTCTGCATCGTTCAAGCCAATTGAAGAGATGGACGAGTTCCTGATAGCAACTGATAGAGGAGCAAAGAACGCTATCGGCTATATGGAAAATAAAGGGTGCATTTGCTGGCTAAAATGTATTTGGTATTCGAAACAATTGAGTATAAAAACTAATTTACCATTGGTCAACTCCAATGGCAAATATGTGCTGCTCTACGGTATGAAACATGGTTGGCTTCGAAGCAAACATCGAACAAACTGCAGGCCGCAGGGTCCATATCAGAAAGGCCTGTGTACAACCTTGCGAATCTGGTGAGCCGAAATATAAAATTACCCTCCGAAAATCCGAATATTCTCTTAATGGGATGGCACTAGAGTCGAATCCTCAATGTTAACGCAGACGAGGAAGACCCAAAGTTCTTGGCGCTAAAGGTTATTCATACGAACATGGGAGCAACTGAAGACTTTAGTGAGAAATCGGCAACGAAAGGCAGTTTTTATTGTAGCACAATACGCCCTCGATACGGTGTGAAAGCAAGAAAAATAATAGATAATAATAAGGTTTTAGAAGAAAGGCGTTCCCCCGCTTTTTTTTTTAAAATATTTTAATGGGTAGGCAACACATGGGTTGAAAAGTCTCGGGCCTATCAAAAAAAGCATGTTTTTTGTTCAAAATTAGATTTATTCATCAATTTAATTTCCATCAAGGACAACACAATCATTCCAGCGCCGCTTTAACATTTCAATACCACTTTTGTAAAACTATTTATCTCTTGTCTCGAAATAGGCATCAGTTTCAGCGATAACCTCTTCATGCGAACGAAATTTCTTACCGGCGAGTATTTTTTTAGGTATGCGGAGGGACAGCAGTCGCTGGGAGCCAAGTCTGGTGAATACGGTGCACGTGGGAGAAATTCGAAGTTCAATTCGTGTAATTTTACCAATTTAACCAATTTAGCCAAATTTTTGTCTTTGCCATATGCGGGCGTTTCTTTGCAATTCCGGCCTTCAAACGCTTCAATAATGCCATATAATATTCACTGTTGATAATGTTTCCCTATTCAATATAGTCGATGAATATTACACCACGCATAGCCTAAAATACCGAGGCCATATCCGAGGCCACCTAATACAGCACTCGTCTAATCATGATTTAAAAATTTGAGAAATAGAATAGGAATCACGGTTCCCTCAAATAAAACATTATGATTAATAAAACATAAATACATATAATGATTTTAAAATTGGATATATAACTCTTATATGTTTCCGCCCCTCTAATATTTCTTTTAAAGTTTGAAACGTTCGTATAAATTTCGATTCCCGGTTGCTTGTCAAGTGTTTTAATACAGAACTTCTAATTTCTCAGGTCAAACAATATTTTACATATTTTCTGGTTCATGTCCAAAATAGGTTCCAAAGCAAGAATTCGTAAATAATTATTTTGAATAAATTCATGCACACGAAATCTATGCTAAATTAATATACTTAACTAATGCGGTGCAGTTTTGGGGCTGACCAAATTTATAAATCCTTTAATGTCAACCTGATGCCCGATTTGTATGCCTTATCAAAATGGCAGATTAGAAAACTCATTTCCCCTATTGCGAGCGCCATTACGAAAAAAATCATAGTAAAAGAAAGTTATCTTCATAGCCAAATGTGTGGCTATATATGTATGTAAGTAGGTGTGTGTATATGGTTAAATATATGCCCTTATTGAAAAAATTGCCTCATTGTAGTTCAGCTGATGACTGACTGGATGAATAACTAAGCGTCTAAGCGGTTTAAAGTGACTTTTATACTCGTGAGTGGATGTGCGTTGGTAGAAAAAGAGGATTTCACCTTTTAGAACAAAGCAAATTAGAGGATTGTAAAGTAATTTATGACCCGAACGCCTGACTTATGAGCATAATCACTTTGACAGGGGTAGAAAGTGAAACACAATACGAAGCTGAGGCGGAGACTCAGAACAGGCACACCGATAAAATGGTCTAACAAATATACACACACACACACATAAATGAACTATTTGTTTCAAATTCAGACATATGTAATTGTTTATTGGACGTGAAAGGGTGTAAGACACCTAAGTGTTATCGCTGATATGAAACAATGTGAAAAAGGTGTTGGGAGAGGTCCGTTTGGAAAATGACTAACTTCGAACAAAAAATATTTAGCTTGGCCTTGCTTTTTCGGATATGTAAATAAGTATTGTATGTAAGTAGTAATACTACAGTCTTTAAATAAATAGTAAAAATGTAGTTAAAGTTGCTTTTTTTGTTTATTTCAGGCCGTCTCGCCACATTCTTCATTCGAGTACTTCTGTGTTGTTGCAATCATTCAGCAGTGCACTACAACTAGTCGCCATTTGTCTTGCGTCTTTACAGCGAGCGATTGCTAGTTAGTGTGCGTATGTGAGCTTAGAGTTACATGTGTATGCCGCCCTGTCCGTCGGTCTGTCGCCTTTTACTGCATCAAAAAATCTGCTACAAACTGTGAAAATAAATCAGCACAGTCAAGTAAAATCATGTCGCCCCTCCGCATCGTTGCACATATGCATGTGTGTATGTATACTTACGGATGGACAGAACTTCATGTGCAGAGTACAGTGTCCGCCACGAACGGATTGCATTACAATACGAGTATCTGCAACGCTCAGCAACTATTCCGCTCCTCGGATTCTTTCTTCAATGGCGTTTGCGTTTTTTATTATTTTGTTCATGCTTTGCTTTTTCTTTTATATTTTGGCATCCTTAGCCGGAGATTTATGACACTTCAGTTGGCAGCATTAACCAATCTTATCGAGGAATTGGCATCACTTCCCTGCGAAAATAAGCGAACAGAATTTCTTTGCCGCAACTTGCAACGACGTCTCGGCGGCTCCTTATGTTCGCTCCAATTATGTATGTCGACCATCACTGCACGGCACGAATGCATGCTAACATATGCACACACACACACAAACACATACCTAGCTAATAAGCGATAAAGTGGAAAAGCCGGTGCCGGTTTGATGGACGGGCGTTCGAAACCTCAAACATCGGTCAATTTGAACCGGTATGAAATTTTCAGCATTCATGGCCAATAGCGGCGTAATGAACTGTTTTGCTTTGTATAATGTTTCCGTTTTCAAACTGCAAAATGCTAACTGCACTACACGTATTACGGAATATTGCCTAAAATATGTACGTGTACCGATATTACCAGCTGCAGCTGAAACTGCGCAAAACAATTGGCAGTGGTAATAATCTACAAAAATGTTGCTAACGCTACACTACATATGTACATACATATGCATGTATATACATAGTTTGGCTTCCATTGAAAATCCCTTTTATTTTCAGGAGTACGCTTTGATTTCCAAAAACAAATTTCCTCGCCAGTTATGTAGCAGGTGAGCAGTGTTGCGTCACGTAGAGAGGTACCTGCGGCATTTAGATGTGCGTAAATTCCAAGGTGAAAGGAAAAGTGATTGTTGTTATCATATGCTATGGCAGTCTATTAGGTGCAACAATAGGTGGTACAGCAGAATATTAACTCAAGGTTAGGCGAACAATGCACAGCGACAATTTATATTCGTAAGCGAAAGTAAAGTGGCTCGCCCAACAGATAATAGTTATGACCGACATTAACCGCCTGTGGTCGAGTGAAATATTTCCGTGAGGCTTTTTTACATAATAATTGTCGCAAAAGTGAATTTGGTCCTGCTTTAGCACACTCATCTGCATATGTAAGGGAACAGAAAATGCACAAAGTTTGAAAATAAATTTCTCCTAAAGGCGGGCAGCTGTTTAAGAAATGAAATTAGCGAAGAAATACAAAAATTGTAATAATTTTAAGCAAAATTGCTAATCATGACCACTAAGTTATAATTTTATATACATCCGTTGAACAAAACTTAAGAACGGTATCCAGTTCTCTCTATTTGAGGCATTTTTCAATAAAGTCACTTAAATGTTTTGCATATTAAGTGTATTTTATAAATTCAAAATGTTTTCAATCTGTATAAATCTTTCTATAAAATATAACACATTGTCTGAAAAGTCTCGGGCCTAATACATAGATGGCACTAGTTTTATTGCTTTCACTTCTTTTTAGTTAGTAGTAACCTTATGAAGACAGCTGCTAAAATTGCATTATATTCTATTCATTAGTTCGTGAGTTATTGTGCTAAGAGTGACGCTACTTTTGTTACTTGCCTAACAATGGATCAAAAAGAATTTCGTGTTTTAATTCTACACTGCTTTTTGACGAGGAAAAATACCGTTCAAGCGAAGCAATGACTTCAAAAGTTCTACGGAGACTCCGCTCCATTAGAAACAACAGTAAAACGATGGTTTGTTGACTTCATTCGTGGTCGTAGAGGCACCGATGATGCACAACGCAGTGGAACTCCAAATGAGGCGGTAACACCAGAAAACGTCAAAAAAATCCTCAAAATCGTTTCGAATGATCGAAAAGTGAAGTTGCGTGAGCTAGTTGACATCGTAAAAGAACTGTTGGCTTTATATTGCATAAGCATTTGGTTATTAAAAAGCGCTGTTCGAGGTGAGTGCTGCGTTTGCTCACTGTTTTGTTTCATCCAGACAACTCAATCAAAACAATGGCAGAACTACATGAATTGAACTTCGAATTGCTTCCACATCCTCTGTATTGACCAAATTTGGCTACAACAAATGAAAGAGGTTGTCGCTGAAACTGAGCCCCATTTTGAGGCAATGAATAAATCGTTCTACAAAAGTGGAATTGAAATTTTAGAGCAGCACTGGATTGATTTCTTTGTGTTTGATGGAAATTACGTTGATGAACAAATCAAATTTTGAACAAAAAAAAAACGTGTTTTCTGTTTTCTTTGTTAGGCCCAGGACTTCTAAGCACAAGGTTTTTAGAGCAAACAACATTTTTTTCATGCACAAAAGTTAATACGATTCCGAAAATCCTTCGAGAAAAGTAATTCAAAAAGAAGCAAAATAATAGGCAAACATAAAAAGGCAGCCAAAATGGAAAAGTAAGCCTTAATACGAGTATATGTAAGTTAACACCAGTCGCGATGCGACACCTTATACTTGCTGATACGGTCAAATTAGCCGAAATGCACAAATATGCTGACCAACTGTCTGCGCAACTACCGGTGATGATTCCCACGAAACGCGGTCACGCGGCAAAGCAGGTGACAAGGCACTTAATATTAAGCATATTTTGAATATTTAAGTCAGTCGTAGTTGTAATGAGTCAGAGTTAAGTTTAAATTAAAATAAAGAAGTCCGGAGCTCGCTCCGGCAACGTTTTTAAAAACCATTTTCAACCAACGAAAATTTAATTTGTATATAATATATATATATATGTCGCGCCTACACCTGTTTTGGGTATTTGGCCGAGCTCCCGCTCCTATTTGTGGTGTGCGTCTTGATGTTGTTCCTTAATAGTTTGTTGAAAATTCGGTTTGCTTTATTATTGCGGCTCAGTGCCTCTGCGTTGACATTATTAAACCTCTACACCGTTTAGCAGGAGTAGATTCCCGTGCTGGCTTGTCCTTTTCAAGTAAGTGATCCAAATTTGTGATATTCTGCGTACTGTTCTTCAGTTCGGCGTCGTCTTTGCGCTGCTATTGTCAATGGCTTCTTCCGTGCCAGTCGGCCGTGAAATCCTGCTTGTACCAATCGAAATGCAATAGTTCTTTTCGTTATTTACAAAATTTCGCGATGGCTGTTAGCAGAATTCTTCTTGGGCTCCTGTTTTAGCAATCTAACTATCATTCTATCAATCTGGCTAGTAGTCTTTCAGGGTTTCTTTTTTCTGGGAACGTTTTCTGTTGTTTTATATTTTCATTTTTTATACTTCAAAGCATTAAAGCCATTGGACCCAGCCGGAGAACGCAAAAGAGCTTCTTCCTCTGATGTATTTGTGCTCCCGAAGCTTTCGCGGTCCGAGTCTTCGTGGACAACGGCACCTCCGCAATGAATAGCATTATGCGTGTGTTTGGCAGTAGCATTGTCGCTTAAGTTGATATTTGTATTCATCTTTAAACTTGTCTATAAAATCAACTATATTTTATGAAAGAGCACGGCACTGAATTTGTTTGAACAAAGCTCCTGCTTTATAGAAGAAAATGAAAAGAAAAAGCTCTGGGCGTTATAAGTAATTTCTACTTTTTTCCCGGTATATTTATTTTTGGAAAACTTTTTATATATATGCTTTCCATTTCAATTCAACCGGGCTATTCGGGACATGTTCCTCGATTTCGATGTAACTCAAATATGTTGCTCTCTGGTTAAAATAATGAGACGCGTATTTTTTTGTTCGCCCAAAAACATTTTTTTTCAAGATTTATCGGCAATTTTGTTTTTCGGCTCAAAATCGATTTTTTTAATTATATAGGAAAAACTTTTTTTTTTATTTATTTTTTATTTGAGTTACATCGAAATGGAAGAACAAGCTCCGAATAGCCCGGTTGAATTGAAATGGAAAGCATCTGTATTGTTTTTATGGAGTTTTTCATTTTTCACGCCACAAAATTTGAGAAGGAACTCGGCCAAACATCAACGGAACGTCGTCCTAGATACTGAAGTACAATATTATTTAAGTCGCTTAAGTCGTTTAATTTGATTATAAAATTCATTATTTTATCTAAAAAAATATATTTTTTTTTCGCTTTACGCTCACTTTTTCACTTGGTCCAAGTGTCCGACTTTTTTTTTGTTTTTGTACAATAGTAATAAAAATCGTTAATACAATTTTAACCAACTTCTGATGCCGGCTACTTTGAATTTATGATGTTTCTCTAAGAATTTCTTACTTCAAATCATTAAAAAAATGTGTATCTAAACTGTTCTGCAAATTATTTTAACAACTAATACATCTCTTAAGCTATCCAAACAGGTGGATTGCGGACTCAATTAGTACAGCGTAATATTTCATGAAAAGGAGAAATTTTGTAAAAATACGTCTCTGAAACCAAAAACCCAATAAATAATCATTCGTTTTCGAACCATTTTTATTGGAATGTCGCTCATATATTCGATTCAAAATAAATAAATATGTATACACACTTTTACAACTAATACAAATCAATATATATACATATATATGAGTAATTAAAAAAATTTAATGAAAAATTCGATACTTCAAATGGAGGCACTTGTAAAGCTCCTTTCCTCCCACCAGCCAATGCGCAGTTGCGAATTTTAAACAACGAATTTAATGCTCCCCATATCCATAGCAAGCAGCCAAGGCAAAGAAATAAGAATATTACGCACGTTGTGGCTTTGCGGCCGAAACTTTCTTGTTACGGGCTGCGGGTTGCGGACCGATGGCGGGCAACTAGTGTGGTCGGCGGTTTATTTCCAAAGCCAAAAAGACCTAACGTTACACATAGCAGGGCAACAACTAATACAAGAACACTACGCAACGCTGATGATGGCTATGTGGGGAATACAAAACGAATACAAACGCCAGCATGGCCAAAGGAGCTGACGAGGAGGAGGACGAGGGCAAGTACGACGATAGCATGAGGGATTACAGCCAGTGATTTATATGGGATTCCGAAAAAATATGGCCAGAATGTGTCGGCAATTTTTATTGGACATTTTAAAAAGCAAGTAAGATGTTTTC
Organism: Anastrepha ludens; assembly: GCF_028408465.1. Classification (NCBI taxonomy): domain Eukaryota; kingdom Metazoa; phylum Arthropoda; class Insecta; order Diptera; family Tephritidae; genus Anastrepha; species Anastrepha ludens. Next base: position 78,462,931 of record NC_071498.1, read on the forward strand.
GCACGTCTCGTCCCTACTTGCTTTTTCCCGGCCCAACTGAGCCCGTATTCACAACTTCGGTGAAAAAAGCGAAGGAGAACAATATTAAATCATGACAATGAGAGGGGAACTTAACGCAGGGACGCGATGGCAAAGACGTTGCAGCTGTGTTCAACTTCAGAACAGCGGGAAATTTTCAAGAAGCAAGAAAGGCTGCGTACCAAATCACCCCAGACTTTTCTACGAGCACTACCACCGCACACCGACTTATTTCTTCCCTCACCCTCCCATAGAGACATTGCGTATTTTGTATAAATAGCGCGTTCGCATTTCTGCTGTGAGATGCTTGGCTGAAGTTGTTGGCAGTTGAATGCTGCACGAACATTCGCACACTTGTACGAGTATGCGCCACTACCCAGCCAAAGTGTCGAGTAGCTGATGCGAATATTTATAAAGAGCTGTGTCCCAAAAGATTTTTCCGCCAACGAGAAAATAACCATACAACAAAGTGTATGATAGAAGACCGACATCAACACCAACACCAACACCAACGGCAATACCAATACCTACAACGAGATGGAAAACATTCGGAGTTTCCTTGGCTTTTTTGCATTCATTTAAATTTCAAATTTCAAATAAGCCAATTTCGGTAAGAGGTTGCGTGAGCTTTTGCCGGAGCAGCTGGTGCGTGCGAACTGATTCTTACAATTTCGGACACGGGGCACTTTTCCAGCTTCTGTTGCCTACAGTGAGAGTTCATGTAATTATTCAAACTGCAATGCCAATTGTCAATTTGACAAATGAGTTAGTTGAAGGGTAAAAGCAAGCGTAAAAGAGCTGGGAACGAGTCTTCGTCTGCCGCATCGCAGAAGTCATCATTATAACAAGAGGCGTATGCCGCACCCGCCCATTCGAATGGTGTTAACTAGCCAAGTCTGTGCCTTGCTTGCGATTTGAGAGTTTTGTTTTCAGAAAATTGTGACAATCGCACAAATTATGGGTCGACTAAGGAAATGGCGAAGTGGTGGCGGAATGATTTAGTTTCGACGCGCTGGCATTGCAAATTGTTAATGCGGTGCATGCAGGACAGAAGCATGTACGCTGAATTTCCATAGTTAAATGGTGTGAACTTCAAAAACAAACAAAAAATTATACTAGATATAAAAATTAAATTTTGCTAAAAATATACACTGCACGTAGGATATTAATTAAGTAGTGGAAGACGTATCCCATGCATTAGTTAAACTCTGTGCTCTTTTGTCCTTATTCATAAATATACTTATAGGGTCGATCAATCAGGTTGCGATGTTACAAAGTAGTTAAATATTGCACACACTCGTATTTATATTAATATGTATTCATCAGCAACGGGGTTCCCAGAATATTTTGTTCTTCAATATAAAGAAATGCAATGTGGTTTCATACTACAAAACTCCTGATCCTACGTAGGTAGGTGAAGTGGTTGAAGTACCACTCTGGCACTTCCCAAGTAGCATTAAAGCATCGTTTTTAAACCATTATGAGACTTCCAACAGGCAGATATCTACAGCCAGCCAGATATCTACAGCCAGATTTAATAGAAAAGATTGATGCGATTTAGGTTGGCGCACTGCCCCAGGCTCTCGAAGAAAGGAGCACCCAGTGACCTTAATCATCTAGCTGTCGTCTTAATATACATGACTATCCATTACAAATTTTATTTTAAATCTCACTGTTGAAATTAAGACTCTTGAAGTGATATTTGACACAAAACTAAGCTTTATCGGACATGTCGACTTTATTGGTTCTAAAGCTTTTTCTATGCTTTTCCATTAGAAGAAATTCAAATGAATCCAAGGAACCCTTCACGTTAAAGTCTCTTTAAAATTCATTAGCATGGGGCTACTTTGATTATCTTTTCTTTTACGCAGTCCCTACTTTTCCGTTTACCATAATGGCATTACTTAATTTCAAATGGCTTAACGGTTTACTGTTCTACATTGCCACACCGAAACTCCTTAGGATACAACCTTTACAAGGTCAGGGAACTTTATTTAAATTAATATCTGTCTAGAATTTAATAAAAAAAAAAATTGGCTGTGAGGAATTATATTGTTTTTCGTATTTTAAGATTTCATCGTGTGAATTGAGGCATAAACCTTCGCTTGTCGAAACGCCGCATAGAACTAATTATGGCTACAGTGAACCAATTGCTAGAAGTATTAGTCTATGTAATAACCATATAGATTTTAATTTCACCTAGGCTAAATCTAAATTAAGTTTATTCACTTTATTAAATCAGAAGTAGTCTGCAATGATATCCTGTAGACTGAATAGATAAATGAAAATATTATGTAAAATATTTATTTCAGTCCGAGACTAAACATCAAATGATTTCAAATAACAAGAAATACTAAGTTGAAGGTATGTTTTTAATTAAATAGAGCCGATACTCAAGTACATTCATTTATTTGCTCTGAAATTTTTAAGTCCGCGCCCCTTCATGTTCTTAATTTGAATGTCAATAATTCTAAAACTCAATTTAATCTGTAGCCTTATTTTGCGTTTTTGTTCTCAGGTGCTCAGTTTATTTGTACTAAGATTTTCGCATTTTGGAAATACTCTGTTATATGATGCTGGACCTTTATTTTTTATATAGGAAATCTAGCACAATTTTTGCACCACTTGAGTAACATATGGCATTATGATATAAGTTTGCGTTTAATAAGAGACAATTTCGGTCGATTGATGGCGTTTATTTGTGAATTTGTGTTGCATTGCCAGAGTAGGAAAACGGCATCCACCAGGATACTACAGAATGCAGTAATAGCAAAAATTATCAGGAGAAGCCGAAAAATTACTATCGCATTTTTCTCAGATGAGTGAAAATATGAAGAAGACATGAAATCTCGTACCCACAGAGATCTATCTCGTGCAAATTGATTACTTATTTTGAGAAAAGTGTTAAATTGACACGACTCGATAGCCAAAATTTAAGAAAAAACTGGGGTTATTGCGAAATCAACTATGCCTTGGACCACAGAGTGGTATATAATTTCTACTCAAATGAGAAGAAGTTCAATGTGGAATGTCCCGATGTATGCAGCTATTACTTTCATGACTTATGGAAAATGGTGCGTTTCTTCTATATTATCCACATAGCAGAGAGGGTATGTAATGGTGTGGAGGGTGATCTCCTATCTTGGCACATATGAGTTGCATTTTTCGCAGACAACGATAAACGCAACCTTGTATGGAGGGCCTACTACGAACGGCCTTTCCGTTCGTTAAAAACATTTTGGGCCCCTCTTCATGGACATTTAACACGATAATACTCCAATTCACTCTAGCCGTATTGCAAAATCGTATATAATTACAGAGCCAAAACACAAGCCTAATGAACTGGTCTCCTCAGATTTCAACAACGGGAGAACTATATTTATTCAACCTTTCTGAATTTGTTGATACCACTAAGCAAGCATGGATCACAATTTCACTGAGCTATACCTATTGGGTTGTTCGGAAAGTAATTTCGTTTTTTTTTGTGGGAAAGTAAAAGACGATCTTCGTATAATGAATAAATATTTAATTTAATTATATATTGGCCATTCTGATCTAACACCTTTTGCCATCTTTCTGGTATTAACATGATTCCACGCTCATAAAATTTTTGGTCTTTGCTGGCAAAAAACTGATCCAGGTGATTTTTGATGTATTTATTTGAGGTAAAGGCTTTACCGTCCAAAAATTTTGCAGTGACCGGAACAAATAAAACCCGAAAGAGACAGGTCTGGAGAACATGGTGGGTTTGGCAGCTGTAAAAGCTTGTGGCGAGTGACCAAACTTGTTTGAGGTCTCGCATTATCTTGGTGGAACGCTACACCTATTCTGTTGATTAATTCTAGCCTTTTCTGTTGAAGTGCATCATTTCGTTTGTCCAGCTGATGGCAGTAGACTTCCGCGTTAATTGTTGTGTTATCCTTTCATCATTTTCATCATTTCCGTCACGTTTCTCTCTTCTCATACACATCGGCTAATTTCTTTATGGCTTGAACAGCATTTTACCTTTAGTAAAAAATTAAAATGTGACGAAAATGCTGCTTATTGCTCTCCATATATAAGTTAATATTTTACATTTCGATTTTAATTTTTAAAAAGGACAATCGGACTATTCCGATTCATTTGACTTTATTCGTTTAACCTCAACTTAAGATTAATTACATTATGTTTCTTACTTCTACATTACACCTATTTCGACCATCAATATGCTGACTGTTGTTGACTCAATATTGTTGCTGATCGATACATTTACTAATTTGATGTAAATGTTCGTGGAATGCTGATGCAGCGTCAGCGGTTATAACGAATTCACCGGATGTATTATCGGTGCCACTAATCCATGGGGTTATTGTCCAATTCGAGGTTTTGTAAGGTGTGATGTTAACTTATAAAAGGGCACCGAAGAAAAACTACTGCGTAAAATCAATTGAACTTATTCACACACAAACCTTGCTATATCAGCTGTCAAAACATATAATGACAATGCGACTTAAGTGTGAAGTTAGCTGTGAAAAAATACAATTAAATCCCCTGTCGGGAAAAAACGAAATTACTTTCCGAACAACCTAATAGAACTTTAACTTTAGGTATATTCCAGTTGTACGACTCCAACGCAGAGAGAATATGCGAGGTGCTGATAAGATATATAAATTTTTTTCTTTCAGCATTTATGCTAGAATCAACAGCGGTTAGGTTAAAAAACAAATCACGCTTTATATGTGATATTCAAGTGGCGGGGAAGGTATAGAGTATATTACTTGCATACACACTTTAGCAAAAAACCAAGCGTAAAGAAGATAAAATAATATTAACTTCAACTTTTTGAATTAAGACGTACATATTTCTGGTTCAATGGTTTAGAACATGCAATATATGTATATGTGTATGTATGTATGCTGTTTATAACGTTAAACTACTACATTCAGTGACATTGTTTCAACACCTGTTAATTGGAAGGAAGGCTTTGTATAAGGCGTTTAAATTACCAAATGGAAACTTTATTGATGCATTTTGAAATGATTTAACAACTTTTGAAATAGAAAAAAATTCCATTCCAAAAATATTTTCGATAGGGAATTTACGGAAAATTCTCCGTTATCTCCCATGGAACGTACACCTATTGTGTTATTATTATTATTATTCCGTTTATTATGTATGTGATTATATGAACCTTAAACACTATAATCTCAAATTTTGCTGAACTTCGAAAAAAGGCTAAGATTCAAGTTTTGAGCTAAAACGAGATCTAGGAATAGCAAAATCTAAAAATCAAACTGAAGACTACTATCGATCTTATTGATTTCAATGAGGGCTCTTCCATTGGGGTTAAATAGATATAGTAAGTTTTAATCAGCTCAATATTAAATGGATGCCGAACGGGTAGAATTCCCAGCGGAATATTGAAACTTATAAGCTCAAGTAGGTCCGGATAACCACACATCACAACAACAAGGATTGAATTGATTTCCACTACTTAAGTGACTTCATCTCTAAAAGCATAGCGGGTGGGTTTAATAAGTACACGTGCTAGAAATGAAAACACCATTTACAATTTTTTTTTCAAGATAGTCCTCTTTAGAAAGATACATTTCTCCCAACGCTCCGGCTGTTTTTTTAAACGCACTAAAAAATAGGATTTCTCGAACTCTCCAAAATACGCCGCTGTTTCGGCGATGAATTCCTCGTTTGAACTACTATAAATATTTTTTAATGCATTTCATGCACTTTGGCGGTGACAACTCCGGATGAATTTGCTGGTGCGCTATTGGGGTGAAACAGCACCTTCTTTTGCTGTCTTATTCAATTGTTTGTAAAAGTGGGCCCAGAACTCACAGTAGTATTGTCCAGTGATTGTTCTTCGTTTTTCTAAAAAATCCATGAGGACGACACCGTTCCCATTCCAAAAAATCGTCGCCATGACTCTCTGGCCGATGAGATTGTCTTCGCCTTCTTTAGAGCAGATTTGCCGGGGATCTCGGATCTCGGATATCGCTTAAATAGCTGCAAACACTGCCTCAAAGTTAACAGTCGCATACGCTTGCATCCCATCGGGTCGATCATTTTTTCATCTGTTACTTCGCGCACTTTGTTTCGTCGATCCCCGAGAAGTCGTGGACTTTTTGAATGATTTCCTCGCTAACCACGTCTGCCGGGTGTTCTGCTCGCTCCACATCAGAAAGGATGTTCGCCCACGTTTAAATTTGTTGAAGCAATATCTAACTGTGGTCGTAGATGGGGAAGCGTCCCCATAGACAGCATCCAATTTTGATTTTATCTCCTCTCCTTCCCATCCAAAAACAAAAAAAGAGGTTTACTGGCGATAGTTTAACGTGACAACGTCATAAGAAAATACTGATGGAATGGCTGCATTTTTCAAAAGAAAATTTTAACTTTATTTGTTTGATAAATATTTTGTATGGATATAGAGAAGGAGGTAAATGGAATTGCAATGGAATAGGTCAAGTTACATTTACACAAACGTGAACAATTACGAAACATTTATCAAATGCATGAAAGATATGTTCAATTTCGAGTGTGCATCAGACGTTAATAAGTCAACAATACTAAGAGGCAACATCATCGATTTGCCTTTTTCAAGACACTTTACACTCGAAACACTCGCTTTCATTTCCTACTTTTCCTACCATCGCCCTATTCTCAACAGAGAAATAGTTCATTACCATGCACAAAGGAAGAAGGCATATGCAAATACAAATATGTGAATTTATATACATATGCGCATATACATATAGTACATATATATGCTCACTCAAGTAGGAGAGAGCCAGATGTCGGACGTTGCCGAACGCGGGGGCCGATTGTTCCTCTTTGTCGTTCGTTCCGCGCTCTCGCTTGCAGTTCAAGCAAGGTAACAACGCATTTTTTGGTACGTGCAACCGACTAAATCGAGTTATAAGACGTTATCACGTCAAAAGTGAATTACCGAACGATACTGTTCTTTTTCTATCTTAGAGAAAATCACGAAACACGTCTTACTCGAATAGCTGCAAATCCAAACTAACCTATAAATCAGTCTGAAATATGTGTATGAACCGCCATTCTTTATATTTACTTCAAAAATGCAGGTTAGTATTGAGTCATGAAATGATTTATGATAGTTTAAAAAAATTATGGACCAAGCGGCTTTAATGTGGTCTTTAGTTATTCTGTTAATAAAGTATATTGTATATATTCGATACACTAAAGATGCACTATCTTTCGGGATAGTTCAATGCCTTTGAATATTTTTTGTACTTTTCTTCGACCTCATATTGCAAATTATTTTATGTCAAAATTTAATTCCGTCCTTAAAATCTCTATATTTAGTGCACTTTTTAATTTATCGTCTAGACCCGAAGTATTGTCGGGAGAAAGTCTTTCAGATTGCGAAGAAATGAATTTAGGGATCGAATATATAGTAATAGACGGCATTGAGCTTCAACGTTTAGTGATTCAGAAATCGCAAACCTATTCTTTTAATAAAGCTAATAATTTTAGCTTACTTTCCCAGCATTTTTTAAATCGAACTTCGGTATTAAATATTTCTTGGTAACGAAAGAATTATGTCGCGCCAACGTTAACGAATGGATTTGGTGGCAAAACACGAAGGCTAACTGCATCATTTTCATGCTTTAGCTGGCACTATAATTTATGATCATTGATGGTATATTTAAATCTTTTTAAAGTGTTAAATATTATGCCAAGTGGGTTCCTTTATTGGTATCAAAGTTCTAACCCTAAACCAACCCCAATAAGAGTCACAGTTTGTGGATACGAAACAAGGCATGCATTTCGAGTGACACTTGAGGCAAAAGTGAAAGATTAATCGACCGAACTTCTATTGCGATGATTATGAAAACCAACAAGATTGGAATTCCAAATGATAACAATGTTAAGCAAATTTTGCCTATAAAGTAAGCTATACCTTCTAAAATGGTAGCAAACCGGTTTTGGCGCCAAGTAAAACAATGGTGTGAAAAATAATTATCTGCTGACACCAGGTTACCTCACATTGCACCCTCAGACTGCCATTCAGGGACTCTTCTCAGAACTTAAGTTAAACTCAATAAAAACATTTGAGATGCAAACATCATCGATCAAAATCGCATGTCATTTCCAATAAATGGTTCCGATTTTTATAATCACAAATTTTCACAATTTCGAAACACAATACATTGCTATTCAGTCTTTGGAGACACTAATTGTTATTCTTATCTGCGATCACGACAACTCTGCGCTTGTTCAACCCACTTTCAATTTGACAGCGCGACAGACAGGTGACAACTCATAACTTATCGCTTCTTGCTGGTGGATGGCACTCAAGCTCTGTTTCTCTTTTTACCATTTTTGTACGAGTATCAATGAAATATTAACTGCGATTCTCTCTACCACATTACAAATCCATCATGAATTTGTATCCGAAACTAAGCCGGATTCCATAAAGTCCACGCCTGATCCTTGGCAGCGCGGAGCTTATGTCTCTGTTTGTTGGCAAAACAGTACACCCGGCTTGACTATCCGCCACATAACACTGATTGGGAGTGCAATGCACGTAACGCCGTCATCACAAGCTTCAGCGAAGTGGCGAAGAAAACGCCTACATTGGAGCGCGAAAATGTTTATTTGCCCGTTGTATGAGTCAGGCAGAACAGTGGTTAAAGATATTGGTTAAATTAATATGTAAATTATATGATTGCGAGGAGACGAGGATTTGATACGAAATATAGCGGACTTTATTAGTTATTTAGTTATAGGAAGTAATGAGCAGTTAAAGCTAATTATTTCTCTTGGATCCTTCTTAGTCAATATGCGCAAAGTCATCTGTCACTTGCTTATCAATACGTAATATTTGCTTTGAATTTTCGAATTAAATCTATATTTCAGGTAGTAGGTGTTATTCTTCCAAGCACCAACAACGGCGGGATTCAATAAGACCACATATTTGTCGAAATACTTTTTTTTATTTACGTGAGAAACACAATATCCCTTAAATGGATAGCACTACCATTTGTTGCCTGAATGGCAATAATCTATCGGTACCACAGTTAACAAATGCATTATTTATAGTTCTCGTATGTTTTACTCACCAAATGATCATATTCCTTACACTGTGCAAGATCACTTTTACTTAACTTGCGCGCGAATTTGCATTTCGTCTGGTGTAGGCAAAGTACATAAATACACACACACGTAAAGATTTGCGAAGTTGGCGGTTTTGAATAGTAGCATTCACGAGAGACCGTACCAACTCTTAAATGCCGCCTTTACTGGAAGTGCACACAAAACGACAAGTGGCAACCTCTCTACTGCATTCATTTTGGATGCATTGTAACAACATAATTGATGGTATTGTCTTTTAATTCGTTGGGTTTACGTGAGCGGAATGACAAGATTCACGGCTGCGGGCGGCAGCATGTTGGCGGCACTTGTAGTCTTGTGGCACATGCAGTTCCAATGATACTCTCGTGTGATTTGCAAGTATATATATCTGTTGATTCCTCTATATATACATATGTATATGTAAACGATGGTGTATGTTTGTTTGCTCCCTATGGACTCTGAAATCACCGAACCGATTTTGATGAAATTTTCAAGAATGCTGTAACGTAGACTGGAGACTGTTCCTGTTAAGGTTGCTGGTGAACGAATAAACAGAGCTGCTTACAGAAATTTCAATCCAAATATATTTTTAAAGAGTGTTGGAAGAGTAATTTATTCTGTAAATTAAGAAAAATATCGAAATATGTGTATGAAACGAAAGTTACGTTTCAACCGAGTAATATTTTCAACTAAGGTACCCATAAATAAATTTGGGCGATGTGTAGACCAAAATGTGGTCCCAGAAGATCTAAAAGGTGTGCAACTAAGAGACACCGATATTAGTATAAAATGTGCATACGAGGTGTGTTCAAAAAGTATAGCGAATTTTAAATTTTCGCAGGTTACGTATATTCAAATTTCGATTTTTTTTGTGGCGATTTTTTGATACTCATGTCACTCACTCATGCCGACGAGTTCGGCCATTTTGAATGTTCAGTTAATTGTTGTACGGTCTTCGATTTTTACCTATTCAAAAAGATGGATCAAAGAACCTGTATCAAATTTTGTGTGAAAAACGAAATTAAGTGCCGCCGATGTATTCCGAATGTTGACTGTGCCATACGGAGAAGCTACATTGGACCAAAGCAACATTTATCGGTGGAAAAAAATGTTCTCAGAAGGCCGAGAAGATGTGAGCGACGAAAAGCGTGCCGGACGCCCGAGCACTTCAAAAACCGACTAAAAAATTGATGAAGTGAAGAAAATGGTATTGGCCAATCGTCGAATCACCATTGGAGAAGTTGCTGAGGACCTAGACGTATCGACCAGTATCGCATGAACATTGCTAATGAGATGTTGGACTCTGTCCGCGGCGACCCAAATTTGCTCCAGAGGGTCATAACTGGTGACGAATCGTGGGCTTATGGTTATGACGTGGAAACCAAAGCCCAATCATCTCAATGTATTCAATGTACTCTCCCGTATTCCCCAGATCTGGCCCCCTGTGACTTTTTCTTGTTCCCGAAACTGAAGAGGCACATGAAAGGATGACGATTGACGAGATAAAGACGGCATCGAAGGAGGAGCTGAACAAGATTAAAAAAATGCATTTTTGAAGTGCTTCGAAGATTGGAAAAAACGTTGGCACAAGTGCATAATATCTCATGGGGATTACTTTGAAGGGGACAAAATAGATATTAATTAATAAATAAATAATTTTTGAAAAAACACCAAATTCGCGATACTTTTTGAACACACCGCGTACATTGTTTTCGAGGAAAGCGAGGAGAACACATTTTGATAAAGTAAAAAGATATACAAGAATGCATAACAAGTTGGTATAACATTGGAAAATATTTTAGACAGAAAGTGAGGAAACGGCTGCCAGGTATTGAAACCGGTAAAGTAAAAAAAGCACATTTGTAAAGGGTCTGTCAATAGGCGCGACTAGATGTTGTTTTAAAACGAAAAATGTAGAAATTTAAATTCTTTCAGGTTTCACCATTTTTATTCAAAAAACGGTTCTTATATATGTGAAAAATTGCATCATTTGAATCTTTATGACACGTCTACAGGTAAAAGCGACAAACAGTCGATTCCTGAATGCCTAATTGTTGAAAACGTTGAGAACGTTACGAATATTGCCATATGTTGTTCTTAAAAATAGGCCATTTTCATAAAAAGTTTCAACAATTTTAACAGTGCAAATCAAGAAGAAATATGAACTATATATGTATCTATGTGTACATATGCGCTCAAACGTTAATACATACATATATGCGAACTTTGTTCAAGAAAATTTTATTTGATTTTTGCGGGCAAAGCACATTTTATTTTAGATTATTATTTTTATTTTTTTGAGACACCCAACATATTTTAGCATAGATTTGATTTTTTGACTAAAAGTAACACTTTTTTCTGTCCCCAAAACTGATTCGACCTATGAAAGGATGGAGTTTTTTCACGATTGAGAAAATCATCAGTATAACTGGAAGAGCGCATATGAGAATTCTTACTTCTTCTAGAATCGGAGAGGGCGCTGGCACAAGTGTATGCAAACTGTATGTAAACTGCTTTGAAGAGGACAAAATATACAAAAATAAATATAATAAATAGAAAAATAAATATTATATTTTCAGAGAAATATATTAATTTTTTTAACAACCTTAGCATGTATGTATGTATAAATTGGAATGAATAAAATAACTAGCAGTACCGCAACTGTCAAGAGAAGCTTATTACCAATGATTAGTATCCCAATCCTGCATTAAGCGCCTATTAATAAAGATAAACCTGGTTCCGTCAATATTTACCCATGATAGCTTATTTCGTAAAGCAAAGAGTTGGCAGTTGCAATTTCAATTATCTTCATTACACCCGTAAATACCTACTTACTTACTTTATAATATATAAAGCAGAAAGCCACTTTATAGCTTATAGTTCGTTCAAACTTGGAATATGCTTCAATAAACTGGAATCTATTTTATGAGTTCCACGCTGATAGAATCATTTCGCTCTTCAGTCGCTTCATTTTAGTCACCCCATTCCATCTTACAGTGCTCGTTGATTGCTCATAGATCTAAGATCCATTTCAAATAGGCAGACCATTCAATCATTGCGTTTATATATGAAGTTTGTAATGGTTTAGTGGGCTGACCAGAACTTTCTAAGAAGATAAGCTTCCATCATCCTTTTCATGTTGTTAAATAATGTTCACTTTAATGTATTTAAATCTAATTACTTTAATTTTGCCTTATTACGAGAGCACTTATTGAGCTTAGTAAAAACTATGTAGAGTTTACTTTCGACTTTCTTGTGTCTGTGGGTCTCTGTTTGTGTCTTAGATTAGATTTTTCTATTTATGACACATCACTTGTAATTAGTGAGCAAGAAATTCTAAATATCTAGTTTGTAAGGTTTTGTAATCACAGATGCGTTTTAATAAAATTTATTTGGGCTGCAATTTCTAGAGCCAAACAAACTAATAGGCGGTGACAGTTGTATCTTGTAATATCTTATACACAGACAGCCGTTGCAAGCCCAATAGCTTACGTCTTCCCAAATAATCAAGGGTAAGTTTGATGCTACGGATTCCCGCGTATACAAATATTATCAAAAAGACTGTAACTACCGAAAAATTAAGCAATTTTAAGTTTAACGAATCGGAAAATTTGTGAGAGTTCCTACGAATGAACTCAACCATTGAAAATACTTTTGACACAATACGATCTATATGTTTTACAAACGTTAACGTAGAATCGAAAATCAAATAAAATAACTAAAAAAACAATCAGACCTCAAAAATTTTAACATCACTCCTACTAGTTATAACACCGCTGATGATATACTTTAATCTTTCGAAGAAATCAAAGGTCTATAGGTTGTTTTCGATGCATGGTTTACATTTTTTAGCAGTATAGATTTTATTCTACTACATCTAAAGTTTATTCTACTCTTGATTTTATAGAAAGGAATAGTTCCAACTTTGCAGGCCCTTATACTCTTAAGTTACTATTTACAGCATTTTCTACCTACATTAGAATATACCGTGTTTATTTGGAGTCCTTACCACCAATTCTCCATTGACAGAATTGAACGAGTTCAAAAATAGTTCTTGAGTATGCTCTCTCCACCCTGAATTTATCTGATCCTGTCCCATCATACAAACCCCGCATACTTCTAATTAATCTCTAACAGCTAGAAAGTAAAAGATCGATTTTGTCGCTATCTTTTTTGTTTAATATCATCAGGGAGATATTGACTGTTCCTCTCTTTTAGAAATAATTAACTTTTCGCTCCCTACCAGGTCTTTAAGTAATAAATATCAGTCTCATTTAAATAGGTTCAGAGTAAATTATGCCCGCAATGCTCCTATTGCTCGCTCTCTTCGTCAACTCAATAAGATCTCGAATTCTATTGAATTCGCTTTTACATTTTCCAAACTTTTCTGCTTAATTAAACTGGGCATTGTAATTTCACTTTTTGATGATCATAATTTTGTAGTAAGTAGTCAGTAAGAACAAGATCGCTGCAATCAGTCAAACATTGGAGTTGCAAAACAGCTTGATATCAGCAGCGAACATTAAGTATTCAGCACTGTGCATGCAAAAGGCATATCACCAGCACATCTTTTACATGGTCGTCCTGCACGTACTCTCTTTTCGCAAATGTTTTCAGTGGAAAATGACAAAACTGACTTTAAACAAACTTCAACGAAATTTTCTCCTAACGAAAGTGTCTACATTCGCAACTATGGCCGCGGGGAAAAATGGTTAAAAGCGGCCGTGGACAGACATCGTAGTAAGAACTAGTATGGGCTACTTTAAACGACATCAAAATCAAATGAAATCTCGTCATGAGAACGACGCCAAACCAGTTGAAGACAGCAGAGGAGGAACTGATTCAGTTACCAATATATGGCTGCCTGATACTATGGTGGATACTGCTAATGAGCATTCTCAGGAACAACCAAGAAGTCCACTAGAAGTGCGTCGAAGTGGCCGTATTCGTAGATCGGTACACCGCTACCAAGTTGAAGATTTTCGTAATTAAAGCGGAGGATGATGTTGTATACGCAAATTAAAATTTACTAACAACAATGAATTTTATTCTCTCAGTGTGAACTAATAATAAATAATAAATAATAAATAATACTAAGGGTATATGATATATTTGACATAATTTTTGTACATTTGGCAATGATGAATTATATCTATCAGAAATAAAGTGTCATTAGGTTTAGAGCAATCAATGCGTGCATATCTCAACGGCAGCCGAATTGCGTGAGTATACACATACAGCAAACGTAACAGACTCCTCTCTACATTAGACCGAACCGCAAAAAAGATCGACTTGAACCCTGCGACTGAAATATTTTTGCAAGATAGTTTCAAACAAAAAATTTTTTTGATGTTTGGCCCGCTTTAGCTTGCTAACATTGGGTTGCTAGAAACTGAGTTCTGGTGAAGAATGATATCAATGAACTTTGGAACAAAACAATTGTCTTCTCGATATCTAAAACTCCAAAAGACTCCAAATGCCGAAGATATGACGAAAATTGTTCAAAGCTTCCTTATAAAAATACTTCAGACTCTGGGGTATACGGCGAACTTTTTTCTTCATCTAACCCATTTACATACAAGGTGGCGTAATATTATAATTTTTGCAAATGGTGTCGAACGACCATCATATTTGACACTTGTCAACTAGACGGTTGCAGTATACAAAGACGTAGACAATGGAGTGGGCAAAAGCCAAAATAAATATTCATAAATATTCAAAATCATTTTTGTATTTTTTTCTGATTCCCTCTCGGCCATCAACTCAATAGCAAACATATACAACTACGACCACTACCCAACCACCATTAGAAACATTATGATAGCGAAATTACCCTAAAATCAAACTAATTTGGGTGCCGGGACACGCCAACATAACCGGAAATGAATTCGCTTACTACACCGCAAAACAAGCACATCAAACACCAACGCTAATGACAGATATCTTCAACTTAACCGACATTAAAAAACATATAAAAAAACATTTTGATAACAAACAGCACCATACATGGACCTGATACCAACGTGACTGGTACCAACAGGTAAATCATACAAAAACCCACATAACGGACTTTATATTGTAAAAAATAATAAAAATAGGGTGACCCGACTAGTCGTCATAAAGTTCGGGCGCCTTCGGCTAGGGCATACAAAGACTACACATGGACACTTCATGACTAACACCAACCCAACTACGTGCACGTACAACCCGGACGTAATGTGTACCATACCCCATATCCTTCTTCATTGCCCACTATACACCGCCCGCAGAAGACAAATCTTTAGCAACTCAAACCCAATGACGCATCTATCTTCCCCAACCTCCGATTCAATATTTTTAATAACCAAATTCCTTAAAATAACCAACCTATACCATAGAATTTAAGACATAATACAAAAGAACTCCATATACACAGTTTAAGCGTAAGGCCTCGCCGCTATCGCTTTATTTACAATTAGCTTATAAGATTTACTCTTTAAGTCAATTTTTAAAATAAATAAATAAATAATAAAAAAGTTAATCAAAAACAAAAGTGGATGATTAATTTTGTGCTATGTTTATATCGATCTCTATTCCTATATTCTGTTGCATACAACAGTTATGTAACAAAATTGTAATACCCTCGGACACAAGGGCGTGTAGTATAAAAATTCAAATTGATACGACTCATACATTGGCCAGTTCGTATATTTTGGCAATAATTTTTTTGCTAAGTTTGAGTAGCACCATATTTTTCCTACATTCATCCCTCTAGCAAAAGGATGTATTTCTTCTTATCTTTCTGCCTGATAAATATTGTTATTATTATTAGAACGCCATTCCGCACTGCGACCAGAGCTGATCTATTGTGAAAGGCCTATTTTTGTAACCCTAGAGTTTTAAGCTTTTAAAAAATTTTAGCACAATTTTGGGTTTGTTGTTCCAAAGATTGCATGGAGATACTACGATACCACCAAGGTGATGAAGTCTTTGTCTGCCCAACGCAGGACATTCACAAAGCACATGTTCTGAGCTTTCTATGTCCATTTCGCAAAAGCGGCAGACATTGGACTCAGATAGACCAATATTATTTAGATGATACCTCAGGCTGCAGTGACTTGTAAGATACCCTGTTAAAAGTCGCAGATCTACTCTGCTTAGTGAGAGAAGCTTGTCAGATATTCCTTTGTTGGGACTTAGGAATAGTTTGGCTTGTCGCTGACCGGCACAGTTTAGCCAGTGTGCGGCAAGTTTTCTTTCTTCCCATTTCCTAAGGAATTCATTAATGTGGCCTTTTGTCAGTCCACAGAAAGGCTCAGGACCAGTAAGTTGCATATTTGCTCCTTGTTTTGCAAGGTCATCAGCCATTTCATTTCCCTCGTGTCCTTCATGTCCCGGAATCCAGCCTAGTGTTACTATGTTGAGGTTCCCTAACGTGTTGAGAAGGTTTAGGCAATCATTTACCAATTTGGAGGTGATAGTTGTTGATAGAAGGGCTTTTAGAGTCGCTTGGCTATCTGAAGAATAACCTGATAAATAACTTCTTCATCTATGGAAATAGTGTTATTTGGACTCTCATGTCAATTAAAGCATTAATCACATATTTTTAGGTAACACTAAAGTAAGGATTTCGATGTTACATTTGTCAGACTACTCAGCAAAAAGTGTGATCATGTAAAAGGAGATGAGGGAATGAATATAATTAACGGCAATTGAAAGTAATACTTTCAAATATACACATATCTGTATATATATATATATATAAATACATGAAAGGTAATCATGAGTTCCGTAACGTTTATTTACATACATATTTACACATCCAAATGTGCATGATTCGTGCCTGCAGAAAGTAGACCTTAATATTTTTTTTTTAGCTAAAGAATTTCGGAGGTGTTGGAGTGACCGTTATTTTTGTGCTTCGCTTTATGGTGAAAATTGCGCAATATTTCTTTTAAACTCACTAAACGTAGCCATAAAGATAACAACACGAATATGGACTACATTAAATGACGGTAAAAGGTTGTGTGTCCATTCCAACACCTCTTAACTGCATGACATGCACTCACTCGCTAAAGAGGAGCACAGTAGACTTTAGAGCTATTTTCTATATATATACAGGGTGTTCCATGTATGCTTGATGCGTGAGAATATATAAATAATTTAGTGAAAAATGCCAGGATTCCGAAGCGAAAAATACAATGATTTCGGATATATGAAGTAATGAGATTATAATGATGTAATTCGTAATTGATGCAATACAAGTTTTTGCGTCAATGAGCGTGAACAAAATCGAGAAACTGGTCACCAATTCCCTTTGATACACACGTGAGCTCTTCTTTCCCTTTCTTCATAATATTTTGGAGCATTCTGGGGTAAGGTGTGATGGTATACCTTTCCCCTTTAATTGGGCTCGCAGGCAAATTCCGGTGTTGTCGATTCGGGTGAACAACGAGGCTATTCGAAAACGCTGTTTTTGGAGTAGAGTCGCCAAGAGAACATTTTATTGAGTAGATTTATCGTTTGCATAGTCGCATGGCATGTTGCGCCTGCCTGTTGAAATTAATAATCCTTCAAATAATTTTCTTCCATAAAACGCTAAAAAAGAATTTTGTTGGTCATAGACCGGTATCGGCCTTAGCTCTGTTCGAAAAATATTGGCCCGATAATACTCGTAACGCACACAACATCAAACAGTCAATTTAGCATCTCTGCACAACCTTGTTTATCTACCCATCCGCTGATAGTGAAATGCTCCTCAGCACTCATGATAAGACCATTTCCCAAAGGGGGCTATTTTCAAAATAAAATTTCACGATTTCTGCGTATTCTGCGATGCACTACTCCATGGTTAAAATTATATTGCGGAGACGTTTCTAAATGTGATAGAAAAAGCAATTCGAGCAACAACAGATAAAGTCTTTCACAAGTGATCATGTGTCCAAATATAAGTGGAACACCCTGTATTTTAGAAAGAGCGAAGTTCAGGGATTAAAAATTAGAGACAGTTATTAAAAATACGTCCATTATATTTTAAACGAAGCCAAATTTTAGGCGAAATCGACGATTACATAACGCTTCAACATAGTTCGATTAATTTCGCCATATAAACCATTTTTCCATAAAGTTTTCTAAAAATGTGTAATTTTACTATTCCTTAAATTTCTAACACTTCTCTCACACTGTACGAAATTTGTCTTGTTACGAGTATTATTTTCGCAGCTAATCCTTTGATGCTGCAACAGCTTCAACTGCTAAAAATGTGAAAAAAGTGAACAGCCGGACATGTATGGCGTGACTTGCACGGATGGCCAAGGATCACGAGACGGACAATTGCACAAAAACGTTATAAATGATGTGCGCGCGCGAATGCCACTATGGCCATATGGTGGTGGTGCATGCTGTACCGGTAACAGAGAAAGCATAGGCAAAAGATGTGAATGTGGAGATGGCCTTAACGGCAAGAGTCATACTAGCAACGCTAACCGGCAATAGTGGACGAAGCGAAAATAATGAATGCTCCCACATGTACCCACTGCCTTACGCACATGCACATATACTCATATTCGCACGAGTGCAGTTGGCAAAGAATTGCGCTTGTAGCAAAACGTTTAACCCTTTTGTGTCAGTTTCATCTTAATTGTATAATTTCGTTTGCCAGCAATTATTTGATAACAATTCATATCCGGCACGGAAAGGATACAACAGAAGAAGGCCGTTGTGGGAGGTGAGAACGCAGACGAGCGCTTATATTCGTTTTGCTTTTAGTAAAATTCTTTCTCTTTTTTCGTCTGATTACACAATACTTTAATGGAATAGAAAGTAACTGGCAGTGTGCAAGATTCAAAAAGTAGACTTGCGTTTTTCCTTAAAATGCTCCAGAGTTTATTAAGGAGCATAATATAAGCCTTCCATTTGTAAATAGTTTTACAGACGCTGCGGTCGCCACTCCTTGAAATCTTTGAATGCGAGAAGTACAGATTCCTGAATGCTTGGAGACAAAGTTTATAGTGGCCGCTGGCACTGCCAAACTTTCGGTCCCCCAGCGTGTCGACTGGTGGCTGTTGCATGTGGCGTCTGTTGCATTGTTTGGGAGTTCTAAATTTTCTTCCTCTTTTGTATTGCCCTTCAACTTGCCGTTAGTTCTCCAAGACTGGTGGTGCTGGTGATAGGAACATAAATTTGGCAACGCTTACATTAAAATACCCCAAAAATGTTGGCTGTAAACTACAGTAAATTAATAAACGTGCAACGTTTTGTTGTATTACCACGTACCGAAGGTTGTGCAGCAGCAACGGATGCAACACATGCAACACATGCACCTAGTCCCAGCCATCAGCCAGCGCCCAAAACAGCTACGAGTTCACACTAACACCTGCACCGGCTCTGTTAACAACCACCACCCCTTTTTGAATCCTCGTAGTTGCTTTGCATTTCGTTGCGTAATAAAGTGTCGACTACTATATACCAACACCAACCTATATACATACACACATACGTATTAGTGGACGCTTTGTAAGGCTACAGTTTGAGAGCAAGTATTTGTGCTCGTATTTGCCGCTTGGGAAATTTATTACTTTGGAAGGGATCAAGTTTTAAGGCTGATTCTTAAGAGTGAGTTTGCATAAGAGATGAAAGAATGTAGTAAATGTTCTCACGATTGCCCGAGTCCGAATGAGCTGGAAACATTTTGTAATGGTAAATTTGGTTACCTACTTGTGGCGAATAATAACTTTAATTCAGTTCTTAAATAAAACTAAGATTTATGCAATTGCTGGAAATTCAATACTCCAGTTAGTTAATCATTTTTGTTGACTTATAGAAAATTTAAAACATTAACTTAAGCCAGCGCATAGTCAAACCTCGCTGGGCTTATGGAATCGGAGTGTGAGTGGGGTACGGCTTAGAATTACAACATAGACAGAGTACAAAGACAGCATTGAAATATTCTACGTAACATATGCGGGGCCATGGGGCATACAAATTCAAACATCTGGAAATACCTTAACAGAAATGCAGTGTAGGAGGCCATAAGAAAACTACTGTTACTCAGTAGGATTTGTAAAACTCCCAAATCGAAGAGCGAGAAAACTTCTAAGTCGAAGATGTCCAAAAAAGTTTATTCAAATGAAAGTATTTGTCCGACTTTGTCGAATGAGTCCCTATAGCTATGATGCAATACCAACCACTCAAAGAGTTTCCAACCAAATATTTTTAAAAACCCATTAAATTTAGTCCAAAATCTACAAAAATACCATAAAAATATAATAAATAATTGGCGACACATCTGTTGGGTGTTTGGCCGCTGTTGTGGTGTGCATCTTGATGTTGCTCCACAAATGGAGGAACCTATAGTTTTAAGCCGATTCCGAACGGCATGTGGTTTTTTATGATGAGCTTTTTTATGTCACAAATTCACTCTAAGGTTTGCCATTATCTGCCGAGAGGCGATCACTATTAGAAAAAACTTTTTCTTACTTACTTACACCCTTTATTGAGAGGTCGATCTCCAAATTTTTACATAATATAATATGTATAATGGTACAAAAAGATCTCGATACCCCAATCGACGACAACGATACCCTATCATGACGAGGTGAGAATAGCCATAACGCGGCTAAAGAACAACAAAGCCGCAGGCGCCGACAGACTGCCGGCTGAGATATTCAAACATGACGGCGAGGAGCTGCCAAGGTGCATGCATCAGCTCCTATGCAAAATATGGTCGGATGATGCCTGCCAATTGAAATTTAAGTGTGCTCTGCCCAATCCATAAGAAGGGCGATCCTGCAATCTGTGCCAATTACCGCGGGATTAGTCTTCTAAATATCGCGTATAAGGTTCTAGCGAGTGCATTGTGTGAAAGGCTGAAGCCCACCGTCAACCAACTGATTGGACTATATGAGTGTGGCTTTAGACCTGGAAAGTCTACCATCGACCAAATATTTACAATACGCCAAATCTTGGAAAAGACCCACGAAAGGAGAATCGACACACACCATCTTTTCGTCGATTTCAAAGCTGCATTCGACAGTACGAAGAGGAGTTATCTGTATGCCGCGATGTCTGAATTTGGTATCCCCACAAAACTAATACGGCTTTGCAAGATGACGTTGCTCAACACCAGCAGCGCCGTCAGAATTGGGAAGGACCTCTCCGAGCCGTTTGATACCAAACGAGGTTTCAGACAGGGTGACTCGCTGTCGTGCGACTTCTTTAAGGGAGGGGTCTAGGGTTTGACTTTCAAAAAATCGAGTTTTTGGAAATAGCTTTTTCTTATAGTAAATCATCTCAAAAATATTGTCCCAAAATTTCAGCTCAATCGGAGCAAAACTTTTGGAGTTATAGACGTTTTTGTCCCCACTTCTCTGCGACAGCTGCGAGCGTTTGGAGAGGAGCGTTACGTTTTTCTCGAAACCACTTTTTCAAAGTCCGTGACTATTAGAACTTCAACAATATTTAACCGATCCTTTTCAAATTTGGTATACAACTTCTATACATAAAATACCTCCCCCCCACTGAGAGATTTTTCACTTTTTTGTTTTACATTAAGGGCGGTTTACACTTATACAGCGAAAAAATCTGTGAAAATCGCACTTTTTGCTTCAAAAACGCGCTGGCAACGTAAAAATTAAAAAAAAAAAAAATCGGAGCCAGTGGGGGGGAGGTTTTGGTGATAATTTAACCAAATAATTCTGTTTTTTTATTTCAGGTGATTCTACAACTAGATACGATAGTCACCGCAAATCACCTTTTGGAAAAGGCGTTTTCGGAAAAGTTACCTCACCGGCTTATTTCCCGATATTTTCTTACAAAAATTTAGTACAATATTGTTGAAATGATGCTTTATAATGTACAAACAAAAGTTTAAATACATTTTCACTATTCATATCTCTAAAGCAAAGTCTCAAAAATTCATTAAAAAAATGCTCAAACCCTAGACCCCTCCCTTATCCTGATGTTGGAGAGCATCGTACGAGCCGCAGAACTTAATCGCTCAGGCACAATATTTTATAAGAGCGTACAATTGTTGGCGTATGCCGATGATATCGATGTCATCGGTCTTAACAACCGCGCTGTTAGTTCTGCCTTCTCCAAACTGGAGAAAGGAGCAAAGCGAATGGGTTTGGTGGTGAACGAGGACCAAACAAAGTACCTCCTGTCTTCAAACAAACAGTCGGCGCACTCGCGTATTGGCACCCACGTCACTGTTGACAGTTATGATTTCGAGGTTGTAAAAGACTTCGTTTATTTAGGAAGCAGCATTAACACCGTTAACAATGTCAGCCTTGAAATCCAACGTAGAATCTCGCTTGCCAACAAGTGCTACTTTGGACTAAGTAGGCAACTGAGCAGTAAAGTCCTCTCTCGACGAACAAAACTAACACTCTACAAGGCTCTCATCATGCCCATCCTAACGTATCTCGCAGAAGCTTGGACGATGACAACATCCGATGAAGCGACGCTTGGAGTGTTCGAGAGAAAGATTCTGCGTAAGATTTTTGGCAAGATTGTTGAACAATATATATAAATTAAATTAAGGGGGAAAAACTACTATAAAACCCTCATGAAAAAACAAAAAAAAAAAAAAAAACAAGAAAAAGGGAGGTTATGTACATGTACATGCTAAAGCAGATCTAATATAACTACATTTTATCTTAAACTTATCCTATAACTGATCCTTGAGGGACACCAGCTGGAACTTCGGTTAGGTCTGAAAATTCATTATTTATACAGACACAAAATAACGATTTTTTAGAAAGCTTTGAACGACCTTGATAAGTTGGATTGGAAATTTAAAACCTATGAGTTTAATTATCAATCCATTGTGCCAAACGGAGTCAAAGGCTTTTTCAACGTCGAATAGGACTAAAGCGGTGGACTTTTTATTAATGAAATTAGATTTTATATGGTTGCAAATTCTCTAGATTTGGTGTGTTGTACCGTGAAATTTTCTAAATCCAAACTGTTCAGCAGGCAATACATTGTTTTCATTAATAAATGCTGTGAATTTATCTTTTAGTACTTGCTCCAATATTTTACCGCGACTACTTAAAAGGCTTATTGGTTGATAGCTTCCGATTTCATTTGGGGGTTTTCCGGGCTTTGGTATTGGAGTTACTTTTGCCGTTTTCCATGTATCCGGAAAATACTGAAGTTTAAGACATGAATTGATAATAAATGTAAAAAAAAATAACTGCTATTTTAGGCAAATTCTTAAACATTACAATATATTCCTTATAGCGTGTAAACCTGGGGATTTTCGTAAAGCTGTTTGTTGAATTAATAAATCGATGTATTTGCACTTAATATAGTCGGTTAGTGAGGTATTAACATATAGAAAATTCAGTTTAAACATTTTTTCATTTACCGCATCCCTTTGGACTATTTTTTGAAGGGAGCCGTTAAGGACAAATGCTATGCGAACCATCCAGAGACGATTGATGCTTTAAAACACGAAATCGAAGTTGCCATTCATGAAATTGGAGCCCAAGCAATCGAAAATGTGCTTAAAAATTGGGCTGATGGAATAGCCTACTGTAAAGCCAGTCGTGGCAGTCATTTGAACTATATTATTTTTCATTCATAAATGACAATGTTCAATCTTCAAAATGAAAAAGAAAGTTTGAAAAAATATTAATTAATTTTTTTTTTTATAGCCGATTCAAAAAGCAAATTTTACATGGCCCACCCTATATATGCCCCTTTTTTAAAACTTTGCTTATATTCCAGAAAGGCTTACTTCTTGTTTCTAGTTCACCTATCCTTTTATTCCATTCTTTGTTCCTATGTTGAAAGACTTCTTTCCGTATCAGCCCAGACAATCTAAATATCTCTAACTCATCTTCCTGTTGCAGTGCTAGTGTTGATAGTGGTTCCATTGCCTTCGAAAGTAATTTCTTATTTTAATTAAATTTAATATATGAGGTGGCAGTTTAACAAAATTAATCTCTGGTGTTTTCTTAGGGACTGAAATTCTTACTGCATTCATTATTTGACTACTCAAAAATTGTATATTTTCGACAACATTTTCGTATATTACTGCTTTGAATGCGCGATCACTTTTAAGTCATGGGTAAAAAATTGTAGGATATTTTCCCTCAATTGTTTCTTTATTTGCTCACACACATTAATCTTTTCACAAATAATTTTAACACCCATTCATATTTTTTTAATAAGGAAATGTTTAATTTCTTTTGCAGTCAAAAGTTTAAGTAAATAGTCACTACTTATTGCCAGCACCTTGATAGGGGGAATAAAAATTGTGTCAGGTTTTTTTTGCTTTGAGTTGTTGGCCTCTATCTCCATGTCTGAATCACAGTCAGAAAGGGCTTGCAGAGTTGTCCAAAAGTTTTCATTTTTAAGCTGCACGGTATTGGCTTTAACCATGGTTTTAATTTTTTTTGAAGGTGATATTTCGCCTTCATCGCAATACTTCACAATACGTTTTGCTATTTTGCTTTCTCGCGCTTCTTTAGTGGCTCCGTTAGTATTAAGAAAAACACGTCCTACGCTAATTAGCATCCAATAAGAATAACATAAGAATCGTCAGAGGAATTGTAGGTTGAATTATCATCTTACTAAGGAGGGAATATACTTCATTGGAGCCAGCAGCTTCTGTAGCAAGGAAGATGAAATCGCCACACATGTTGGGTTGTTCAATAAGTTTTACGGTTCTATAAGAGAGGGCGTGGCTACTAGCTTAATTTTTTTTTGTTATGCTGGTACTCTCAAGCTCAAGTTTCTTTTGAATCTGCCAATTCATTCTTTGTTTACAAGCTAGTTAGTATCGACGTGTCACAGCATTCTCTACAATAGAAAAAATCAAGTATCGTGCAGTGATTAAAATGGTGAACCTGGTTCTTTGGCTCCGAAACTAGTTCGTGTCCAGAAATCGGCCGAGAAAACATTAAAAACATTAAAATACAAAAGAAAAACAAATTTTTTCATCGGGACAATGCACCGTGTCGCAAGCACATTTCGAGCATCCACCGTATTCACCAGATTTGTCCCCTAGCGACTTCCATCTGTTTCGAGACCTACACAAACTCATGCGTGTTTCACCAAATGATGTGGTCATTACCGGTGTGGGAGCGTGTTTTTTCAGCCCTTCCAGATTCTCACTTCAGGGATGGAATTCATAAATTGGAATCTCGTTGGAAGAAGTGTATTGATGTTCAGGGAGACTATTCTGAATAATTAAGTGTATTTTAAACCATAAAGTTGTGTTTTTCTTATCGAAGCGCGAATGTATTGACAACCTAGTACATGGAAACCATGAAGGGGGCACAACTGATCTTTTAAATCGAATAGTAATAGTAATAATGCATGACTAAAGAAATAAGTTTTGAATAGTATTTTTTATAGGCTTAGTAAAATGTGAACCGAAACATTTCATTTGATCAACCAAGTAAGGGCAAAAATGTTTAAAAATGTGATTAACGCAGATTCCATCAAAAACCTGGATGAATTTATTCCAGATGAGCCAAACTTTTGATTGTGATTTATAGAAATGGGATTGAATGTAAACCTATCGCTTAGTGTTTGAAAATGTCAGCTACTGAAAAGTCTGTGATGACTGAAGACTAAAAACTGCTGAGAATTTGACATCTGATTATTTAATACTCATCGTTGAATAATTTTATATTGTTATGGAAAAATAAAATGTGGGATTTGATACCAGCATTAAAAAATGTACACTTTACATAATAAAAATTAAGAAATGTTCCTCCCAGTTAACCCGAACCGAAACCGAACTGAACATTTGGCTGAACATGACCGAAGTCGAAGTTCGGTCGTTATCTAAATATTACGTAAATTTTTGTACAGCTAAAGAAATTTCATGCATTGTAGGAAATAAATACATAAAAAAACTTTCCATATATAAAATAGTCTCATATCAAAAGTTCGATATATTATTTAAAAATATATTATGTCAATGTTAAAGCAAAAAAGTGAAATAAATATGTAAGGCACTGGTAAAGCTTATGTATAACACACCTTGGGAAGCGGCGAAAATGTTTCTTAAATCTTAGCGTACTGTTGCAATCTTTCAGGGCATTATTGCTAATTGCTGTGGGCAAAAAGTAAGGTGAATTTGGCTGTAAAATGAAAATCTTTATTTATTCTTGTAAATCAATTTCATCCCCTTCAAAATAATCCCCTCTCGATGAAATACACTTATGCCAACGATTTTTCCAATCCCCGAAACATGCCAAATAGTCCATTTCCGGTATAGCCATCAGCACCTTCTTCGATTCAGCTTTTATCTCCTCAATCGACTCGAAATGCGTTCCCCGGAGTGGTGTCTTGAGTTTTGGGAATAGCCAGAAGTCACACGGAGCCAAATCAGGCGAATACGGTTGTTGCGGAACGATTTGCGTGGAATTTTTGGCGAAATGGTCACGAAGAACGAGCAAAAACCAAGAGTTGTTGGCCCATAATTCTGGTCTTTTTAGACGAATTGCTTCACGTAAACGACGCATAACGCTCAAATAATATTCTTTATTAACAGTTTGGCCAGGTGGAAGGAGTTTATAGTGCACCACACCTTATTTTTGAACGACTTTGACGTGCTCTTTTCGGTCTGGCCTCGCCTTTAGCACGATATTCGCTTGATTGGTCGGTTATTTCAGGGTCGTAAGCATAAATCCAAGTCTCATCTCCCGTAATGATGCATTTGAGCTTGTCCTGATAGTCTGAAAGCATTGTTTCACACACATCAACGCGACGACTTTTTTCCAAGAAATTGAGAGTTGTCGGTACCAAACGAGGTTTGACTTTTCGTAGGCCCAAATGGTCTTTCAAAATAGTTTTCACAGATCCTTCTGATACTCCGATCATATCAGTAAGGTCTTTAACAGCCAACCGACGATTCTTGGGCACTAACTCCTTCACTTTATTGACGTGTTGGCCATCTGTTGACGTCGATGGTCGTCCGGAGCGCTCCAAGTCATCAACACGTTCTCGACCCTCTTTGAAGTCTTTGTACCACTCATAAACATTTTTCTGCGACATGGTCGAATCACCAAATACCTTCTGCAACATGCTAAATGTTTCCGCAGCCGAAATTTCATTCCGCAAACAAAATTTGATGGTACTTCTCTGCTCAATCATATCAGACATTGTAAAAATCGAAAAATGCACTCTTGGCAAGCGTAAATATATTATTGATAATGACATTCACATGGCAGATGTTATTAACAGTGCTGCCAACTCATGAAAAAAATAACTAGAGCGAAATTTTAATCCCGCGAAGTTTGACAAATAAATTCACCTTACTTTTTGTCCACAGTAGTATAACACACCTTGGGAAGTGGCGAAACTGTTTCTTAAATCTTAGCGTATTGTTGCATTCTTTCAGGGCATTATTGCTAATCTTGGGATATAATTTTTTTGACATTTTATTCTTTAAAACTTTTTATTGAACTATAGGTAAGAATTATAAAAATAAATTAAGAATTTAAATAAGCTAAACAACGCATTTGGTAGAATTCTTTTTTCTTTTTCGAATTTCGTGTGTATACAACTTAGTTTCCTACTGTATATTAAAGTTAAGAAATAAATATATAATAACAATAAGTGTTACTAAATGAATTGTTTAAGCAGTTTTTAAGTATTTTCCAATGTAATCAGTGCATAATGTTACATTTTCTACATTAAAATGAAAATTATAAGGTTAAATTATTTTTAATTGCATTGGTGAAGTAAAACTTTTTTTTTTTAGTACTTGTTTTTTATAGTCTGTGAGAAATACTATTTGTACTGTAGATTATTATTAATTAAATAAATAAATAAATAAATTTTTTCCGCATTGTCTGGAATATTACACTTCTTCAGAATTTTGTCGTTTGTCTCTATTTTTAAGAATACCTCCTGGTTTGAAATCGGAATAGGAATTATGTTCATGTGAACTTGTGTGCATTTGGTATTGGGTTCAGTTGCTTACTGATAATGGCCAACGCCCATATTGTAGCAAATTTTTAACCACCTTGGCTGAACTAACTAACTTCATTTGCCTATTAATCAAAATTTCTATGTTCTGGGTACCCAGCACGAGCAACTGAAGTCTTTCAAATACAACACCAACCAACCAACGAAGCAGCGAAGAAATGTCGTTAACTTAAGTGTCCAATTAATTAATATCGCATTTAACAGCCGCCAAGCTGAGAAACCCCATTAATATACTTGCACTCTGTAGTTTGTCACTTGGCCACACAGCCAGTCAGCTCTTATGGATGCGAGGATGTGTGTATGCATGTATGCATGTGAGCACAAACAATACATACTTGGGTCGCTGGCTTTAATTTTTCCTCCGCACCCGATGCACTCCTACATACAAATATACTGCCGTGAGCTTGAGAGAGACTGTTAGGAAGTAAGATGATTTGTCTCCATATGTGATTTACAAATTTAGCGGCTGTACTCTCCTTGTGTTAGTAGTGTATTTTACTACAGCGGAACTGATAAGATGGGCTCCGCACCTATTCCTGTCTTTTTTTTTTGTTTTAATATTTATTGAATGTCTTGGTTGTTTAAACTTGATGCTCATTCACCCAGTGATCGACCGACCTGCTGCACAAGTGTCAGAACGACCATCTTTTTCCCTATATTGCAACACTTTCGCACATCCATACGCCTATATGGCATATAGGTATGTATGCGCTTGAAAGTAAATAAATCTTTTCGATGTGCTCACTTCACACCCGTGCATTGCCACCGTCGTGCTTTTGCTCTTGATGCGCAATTGCCAACCAACTCCAAGCGTCGCCACTAACACCAACAACGACAACATCTCTGGCAGTGTAAGATTGATAGGCTCTCGGACGCTGCTGGAGTTGTGTTGGCTTAGTTAGTTGGTTAGTTGGTTTTTTTGCTGATTCTTCGCTTTCCGCTCTGGCATGATTTCTTCTGATGCTGGAATACCTTATGCCATGGCCCTGTACTCATTTTTCATGCTCAAGTTTCGTCCTTTTCGGCCGCACGGTGTTGGTAGGTGAATGCAATTAATATTTTTCATTTGTTTGTTTCGCTGCCAAATGCGAATGGCAACATTAATAAATTAACTGTGGCAAAAACCATACCAACGAAGAGTAAAAATTTTACCTACCGCAGTTGGAGTGGAAAATGTAAGCTGGTAATTTGATGGTTTTTGCAAATATAAATGTTGATTAGGTGCAAAAGTGTTGGGCTGCTCTGAGTGATTAGGATATACAAAACATTGCATTTTTATTATTAACTAACACACTTCAGTGGTCCGAGCCTTTGTTATGAACGATGAACAATGATAAAAATATATTATCTTTAGACGCGATAGCATCGACTTCCGAAATTAAAACCTTATGTTGTGAGTTACACATTTGAAGTATTATTTTATATATTTACTCGTAGTGAAGTTAAAGCAAATAAAAATATTCACTTGTTCTTTGGAAAATTGTCGTTGCTTTTGACAACATGCCAAGTAATAAAAGAACCGGCCTGAAGTAGGACCCTGATAAGTGGATCCTAGTAGAGGTTGTTAAAAGTTCCTTCATTGTCATTGTCATGAAAAATACCTAGTGATACCTTGACGACAAGTTCCCTTTCTATTTTGACAACAAAAATCGTGGCGAGCTGTGCTGTTCATAGCCGTGTCATAGAGTATGCCTGCTGATACGGAAAGATGCAATCATCCAGCAGTCTTTCCAAATTTTTGAGAATAAAGGAGGTGAGGTTTATTAGCCTCAAATCCTTTGGTTTCAGCTGACCCTAACCCATTTGGCATTGAAAACTACTTATTCCGTGGCTGTTTTTGTTGAAGTAGTTTACTAAACCCCAAATTTAACCCCACGTAAAAAGTGATTTTCGTTAAAAGTTCATTCGGATATTTTAGAGCTTTACCAACAACTGCCAAACCTACCTACCTATCACATTGGACCCATTCCGTGGTCTAAGTGGCATCGTTGTCTCTATGTGCGATGCAACTGCCAAACCTACTAAACCCTGCCAGTGCGTTATAGTCACCAATCGTTTTCGTCTAACTGATCTCATGGTAGGTCCAAGAAACATGGTGTTTCGAGGGGTTGGGCTAGAAGGAAGTGGGGTGAGTAGGTTTGACAGGGCATTTGAGTAGGTGTTTAGTGTCGATAGTTGTGCCTTCACGTGCTGGACATATATTGGGTATGTCGGGGTTGTTTTTCATAAATAGGAGTTTAACCTACAAAAATATCCAGAACGTAATTGGTTCAAAGTTGCGCGAGTCTCGCGCGTCAGCTGAAGCTCTTCGTCTGCAATAGGTGGTAGTTGGACTCCGATAACGGCATTCGGGGGCGGGAGTGAAGGAAAGAGGTAAGGATCTACCGATGAACGTCATTTAATGCCTGTCTGTATACTGTCCAGTCCAGTATTTGTCGCTGTGTTTCGTATCTACATAACTATCTCACACTCCAATGGCGTAACCATTTTGTCTAAATGCAAATGTTGAGGAACGCATTATGGTTTTTGTGAGAAAGGTCTTAGAAGGTAAAATATCGCTTTTAGTTGAACGGCAAAGATGCCATCTAGTAATGGCGAAACTCAAAGTACTCAAGTAGTATTTATTACAATAGAACAATGGCTTTGTATGTAACCAGATCTTAATAAGAAATATGTTTAAAACCTTGTAAAAGAACATATAAATGTCTCTGAGAAAGTATTTTGAGAATAGTACATGAGCAAAGACTGAGCCTTGTGGTACACCTAACTGAACTGATTTATTATCACTAAACTTACTTGACATTTTGATTTTGATAAATAAGTTTGAAACCAACTGTGACTAACTCTCCGTAATCCAAAGCAGCACGAGTTTAGCTTATCTGCAAAAATCTGTCTTTCGATCATAACAAATGACTTTGTGATATCAATCAATAAGGCATCACAGGTGTTCAGGTTTGAGACGCCACAGAAACTAAAGATTAAAAGAGCATCCTCAGTTGAGAGACCAAATCCAAACTGTTAAGGGCTAAAGAAATTTTATTTTTTATTGTAGCTGTCATTGTTTTTTGAAAATTTTGGGAGATGAATGGATAAAAGACAGCATGTCTATAAAAACTATTATATTATATATATATTTGAGATTTTCATTTCATTTATTTTTAGAAAATTTCTTTTTCATAAGGCCTCGGTTTATACAAGGTTTGATGTTTATATAACTTTAATATAATTGTTAATACAAATTCTGTAAGCTTTCAAAGCAAACTTTTGAAACAAGAAACAATACTAAAAAAACATTAAATTTGTATGCAGCCCCTGCAACTCTTTTCGCTCTTTAAGTTACATATATCGAAATATAGTAAGTAATTCATAGTGCCTTATTAGAGATATATGGATTCACCAATTATCGTATATTTTCGTAGGAGTTATTGATTTCAATTTTATTTAAACTTTCCACTTATCAAATGCCTTTTATATTTCAGGATTTGGCAACCCTGGTGTTGCAATCTGGCAACTGACAGCTGTATCGCAAAGTTTGAAATTTTTTAGCTTTTATGTACTCAGAACGTTTTGAAATACCAGCGCTATTTGTGTTGTTTACAGTAACTTAAAAGATTCATCTCGGTCCAAAAATGGAATTAAATCGGGAACATTTTCGTGCGATTATTTTTTACAACTTTCGACGTGAATTAACTCTGCAACATTGCATGCATGAACTTAATTCATTTTTTGGCGATGAAGCTCCATCGTATACCACTACAATACTCAACGAAGGGATAGAATTATTGGCTTATTCTACATGTTGATTTCGATCATCCTTCGTGTTACTTCCAAAATGCCTTCCGATTTGCTTACGATTAATTTGGTAGAATGTGTCTAAAGCTTTCCTGCTTATGAAAGACCCAAGTCATATGGCAGTGGCAATACAACAGAATCAATTTATTGAACTTATTTTGGCTGGTTAGAAACATATGAAGGTCGCATGATCTCCTTATTTAGGTTAAAAGTATAAACTATATTTGTTTAAACAAATTATGATTTTCTGGTTTTCACCATTTTAAAGAGCCTTTCACACACTATTCGAATCAACAAAAAAGTGAAAAATGATTTTTTGACACGTAAGGTACCTTTTCATAGACCAGGTCACATATAAGTATTCTATCATATACCGGTGAGATCAATTTATACTTCAGTTGTGCGTTAAGGTTCTTGAAATAAGTAGTCTACAATCTTGCACAATCTTGCAGAAACGTAGCAGGTAACTCTAACCAATATTTTATTAGAGTATGAAATACTAAGAAAAAATATCAATTGAATTAGAAATACTTCACTGAGCAATCTAGTTTCATGATAGGGGTAGACTATGGGATTACCTTTTCTAGACTATAACTGAATTATACTAAAGTATATTAAGCGATTAAAATATTCCATAGATTAAAGGACGTGGTCAGTACTTGAAGAGTTATTTTTTTAATATTATTGAGGGGATGAGCTAGAGTTTTACTGATCGCGTTGGTTTTTTTAGTTATCTTATCTTATCAGGCGCTCTGAAATGATTTCGTCTCCATTTTCCTAGTTCCAAATAATTTCTTTGCGCATATTGAAAAATACAGAATTTCGAAGCACTAAAATTATAAAAAATAAATATACATGAATTAACTTACCTTTTGCTTTTATTAAATTACAATTAACAAAAGGATTTTCACTCCCTTTAAGTATTAGTATACATATTTGCTGTATAACGAAATGTATACAACGGGGCGCAAACTTTTTTTTTTTTTATTATTTCCCTTTTTAAATTTCAATCTGTTAAATTTTAACAATAAGTAATTATTTTTAAAGTAGTACTGGAATTCTTTGTTCTCTAACCAATGCTAGATAAACATTCAATTTTGCTTCAGATTATGCTACATTATATTATTTTCTGTGTTATAATTATTATTATTATTTTTGTTTTTCTTTATTGTTTTGTTAAATTGTGAGTTCTGTTGGAGTTAATCGTTTTAATCTTCGTTTTAACGCTTTCTCCGATTGTGGTAGTTTGTGCATGTGTTCATTTTGATGATTTGTTAGTCGTTGTATATGCTTGATGCTGTATTTTCTAATTGTGTCATCTATTGTGTCGATATTGAGGTCGCTGTGGATCACGTCGTTTGGTATATACCAGCCTGCTTTTGTTATTGTTCGAAGTATTTTAGATTGCGGCCTTTGAATTATTTGAAAGTTGGTTTTTTTTGCTGTGCCCCAGATTTCAATGCCATATTTCCAAATGGATGAGATTATAGATTTATATATCACTACTTTGTTGTTAAGGCTTAGCTTTGAATTTTTAGCCAACAGCCAATATAATTGTCTGAACTTGTTTTTGATTTCATTTCGTTTGTTTTGTATATGTCGTTTCCAATTTAGTTTTTCATCTATAGTTATGCCAAGGGACTTTGCACTAAAAAGGATTTTTATTTCATTGTTTTTTATTGTTAATTTATGTTTCTTAGGCTTTCTGTTTGTATATATTACTTGTACCGTTTTATCTTTGTTGACTTCTATTCCCCAATTATCGAACCATGATACGGTTTTATTTATTGTTTGTTGAAGAATGTCACTCGCGTTTTTTTTCTATTTTATCCGATGCCATTAAAACCGTGTCATCCGCGAATGTGGCTATCATGCAATTTTTTGTGGTTGGGATCGGTATATCTGCTGTAAATATCAGGTACAATAGAGGCCCTAGAACACTACCTTGGGGTACACCTGCTGTCATTTGCATCATGCTTGAGCATTCGTCTTCGAACTTTATAAAAAAATGTCGGTTTTCCAGATAACTTTTGAGAATGGTGAAGTGATTCCGTGGTAATATTTGGCTGAGCTTATGTAGTAGTCCTTTATGCCAAACACTGTCATAAGCTTTTGCAATATCCAGGTAGACAGCTATACAGAACCTTTTATTTTCCATATCATTTAATATTTTGTTTATAACTCTGTGGACTTGTTGCACAGTTGAATGCTGTCGTCTAAATCCAAATTGATGGCTTGGTATTATATTTTTTTCTATCAGAATTTTGTCTAATCTGGCAAAGAGTATTTTTTCAAACACTTTTGAAAGAATGGGCAAGAGACTGATAGGGCGATATGATGTCGTTTCTGATGCACTTTTACCTGGTTTGGGGATTGCCGTTATTTGTGCAACTTTCCAGAGGCGTGGGAAGCATTGTGTCCTTAATATGCTGTTGAATATTTGTCGTATATATGTAATTGCTACATCAGGTAGTTCTTTTAGTATTTCACCATTTATTAGATCGAAGCCCGGTGCTTTTTTACTTTTCAGATTTTTCAAATGATATCTGATTTCTGCTGAGGTTGTCATTTTCATTCTCTTTTCTGGGTTACTCATATTTACATTTTGTTCAATGTGCTGATTGTCTTTTTCGTTTGAGAATATTGTTTTAAAGTGTTCAGCTACTGTGTTTGCCTTCTCTTTATTGGTCTTTGCCCAAGTTCCGTGATGTGTTTTGATGGGAGGCTTATGTGGAACTGCTTTGACTAAGTTTTTAGTTGCTTTCCATAGGGAATAATTGTTAACTGCCGTGGCCCCCAAGTTATGTATGTAATTCTCAAGCTTTTTATCTTGGTGTTGTTTTAATAATGTTTTTAATTCAGTTGTTGATTTGTTAAGTTTTGCCTATCTTCGGGATGTTTAGTAGTTTGGCACTTTTTACGGAGTTTCCTTTTTTGTTGAATTTTTTGTTTGATATGTATTGGAATGGACTCTTTTTGTTGGATTTTTATATTTGGTGACGAAATGGTGAGGGCTTTGATAATGGAATCGTTGAAAAAAGCTATTGCTGAGTCAATCTCGTTTTCCGTTTTTAATGAAATATTTATAGTCAATTGTGCTTCCACACTTTGTCGGAAATAATCCCAGTCTGTTTTATTATTATATAGTCCTCTAAAAGTTTGTTGGTGCAGAGATCCAAGAATTGTCATTAGAAGTTGGGAATGAACCGACGATAGCTCCAAACATGACTTAATGGTGATATGGGATTGTGGAATATTTTTAACAATACATAAATCAATTAAATCTGGTTGTTTTCTGATATCTGTAGGCCAGTATGTCGGCTCTCCGGTGCTTATGAAGTGTCCATTATTTTCTCTTATAGCGTCTAGTAATTTTCGGCCTTTCAAAGTTGTTAACCTTGATCCCCAAATAGAATTTTTTGCATTGTAGTCACCTCCAGCGATATATCGACTTCCTAGTCCGTTTAAATATTCCAGGTATTGATCTTTTGTGTTATTGAATTTTGGCGGACAGTATACTGCTGATATTGTTATTGGTCCATTTGAGCTATTTATTGAAACTGTCGTTGCTTGTATGCTATTTTTTCTCGCGCAAAATTAAGCACCCTATCGAAAGATCTACCAGTTTTGCGAGTGGCGCCGTACGCCAATCGTATTTGGCACTCAAAATCATGTTTTTTATTTAGTAAAAAAGTTATTAAAAAACAATATGATTAATTTTGCGCTATCATGCAATACAATTTTCACAATGATAAATGATAATTTATTAATTAAATAATTTTTAACAAAAAGAAAAAAAATTGAGTTCAATTATAATTATTCTTTCTCACTATATATTACAAAAACATCGTTATCTTAACGTTAAATTACAGTAAACGTTTTGATTAAAACAGATAAGCTTAGCTTAAAGTAAAATTAAATTCAATAGTATTCGAGATCTCATTGAGTTCATGAAAAGAGCGAGCAATGGTAGCATTGAAGGCATGATTTCTTCTGCATCTATTCAAATGGAACTGATATTTATTACGTAAAGACCTGGTAGGAACCGTAAAGTTAACCATTTCTAGAGGAGAGGAACAGTCAATTTCCCCCTGATAATATTATATAAAAAAGACAGCGACAAAATCGATCTTCTATTATACTTTCTAGCTGTAAGAGATTAATTAGAAGAAGGCGAGATTTATATGACGGGACAGGATCAGAGAAATTCGAGAAGAAATTCTTACTTAACCCTAGAAAACTAAACCTTTTTTTTAAACGCTTAGAACTAAAGCTCGCCTATCAGGCTACTTTTTAATTTTCGTTAACTTTCTCTAATTTTCGTTTAAGTTTTTGTTTTGAAAAACATTTTATTTTTTGAGAGTTGGAGTATTTAACTATAATATAAAAAAAATATTTCATCAAATTGTTTTTATAAGCCAATTATGTACTTACTAAATTAACACTTAATTTTTTTTTTTGCAAGGACATCATTTAGAAAAAATTTTATAATTTTTTTTTCTTTAAAACAAAAACATAAAATTCATATTTTTCTTATAGCTATTTGTACTAAGTTTCATAAAAATAAAGAATTTCAAATATATTATTAACATTTTGTTTTGTACATAAAAATTAATTCAGACCTTTTTTCTTATATCACATGTATAGCAATTTGGGGATCTATGTTCCAGGCAGTATGTTCTATTGCATTTTGCACAATAATAAACACTCATATGTTTCTTGCTTGATGGACAGTAATTGCACATTGATCTTTTCCCTTTCTTTATTTGTGGTTCAGAGTTTTCTTGCTGCTCTTCGGAGCTATGAATGGAGTCGGTTATTGCTTCACGAACTCGGTTTTGCATAGATGGTCTTTCTTGAAGTCTCATTCAGAGCCAGTCACAGCACAAATCCTTACTAAGATCCTTCATGAAATCCCTTCTGCTCATTGGCTTTATTTGTTTTTGGTCACAGTTTGAAACATAGAGAATATAACTATTCAATACTGCCATATTTATCATACCGTAAAACATACATAATGGCCAACGCCTGGTTTTGCGGCTGCAGCTGGCATGACAACATATCTGATCAAAAGTGTCAACAGCACCTTTTGTTGCATTATAGGATTCAATAATTACAGGTTTTTTTGATAGTGAGTTAAAAAAACAGTTTTATGAGTCTTTGCTTTATAGCTAACAAGACTTAACTTATCATGGAAACCGAACATGGTCGTCTGAATCGAATCCTTTTCTAAATTGCCCTCTATTTCGCCTCCATTTAGCGACAGCTCCTCCAACCATTTTTCTATTTGGGAGTCAGAAGTACACATCTCTAAACGAAAAAGCCATTAAAATTATAGCTACTGTCGAAAAAAAAGGAAATATTTACAAATAATATGAAGTCAGAAAAATACCTTTAATACTAAACCTCGCCTCTCAGGCAACACGATTTAATATATCTCGTACAAAAAAACTTT
This sequence comes from Anastrepha ludens, assembly GCF_028408465.1. Lineage (NCBI taxonomy): Eukaryota > Metazoa > Arthropoda > Insecta > Diptera > Tephritidae > Anastrepha > Anastrepha ludens. The sequence goes on from NC_071498.1 coordinate 78,500,228, forward strand.
GCGCAATGAACGTTCGCCCACAAACTCACACAAAAGACTACTATAATGGTTTGAAAGCTCGTGCTGCCACTTGCATTCAATCATAATGAAATACGTAAAAATTACAATCTTTGCGCCTCAGAGGCGGGGTTTAGTTTTCTAGGGTTAAGAAGTACTTTTTGAACTTCTTCCATTCTGTCGATAAAGATGCTGTAAATAGTAACTAAGAGTATAAAGGTCTGCAAAGTTCGAACTATTCCTTTCTATAAAACCAATAGTAGAGTGCGCTTTAGATATATATATATATATATAATTGGCGCGTACACCCTTTTTGGGTATTTGCCAGAGCTCCTCCTCCTATTTGTAGTGTGCGTCTTGATGTTGTTCCACAAATGGAGGGACCTACAGTTTTAAGCCGACTCCGAACGGCAGATATTTTTGTGAGGAGCTTTTTCATGGCAGAAATACTCTCGGAGCTTTGCCATTGCCTGCCGAGGGGTGACCGCTGTTAGAAAAATGTTGCTCTTAATTTTGGTGTTTCACCGAGATTCGAACCAACGTTCTCTCTGTCAATTCCGAATAGTAATCACGCACCAACCCATTCGGCTACGGCGGCCGCTTTAGATATAGTAGAATAAAATCGATATGACTTAGAAATGTAAAACATGCATCAAAAACAACCCCTAGACCGTTGATTTCGTCAAAAGATTGGAGTATATCATCATCGATGTTATAACAAGTAGGAATAATGTTTTTTGTTTTTTGAATACGTAAATTTATAAGATTTTTATTATTAAGCGATAATCGATGAAATGAGATAAAATGTAAAATGCGCTCGGCAAACACTGTTTTCGTATTTTCACGGATGTCTCTAGGACCAAGCACGGTTTCGCCTCTGGAGTCTATGTGGAATCCAGTGTGACAAAACAACACTCTTTGAATGTACGCATCTGTGTTCCAAGCGGAGGTGTACGCTGTTCAAGAAGCGATTAACTTTGTTGTCGAAAACAGATGGAGTGGCAGAACTGTATGTGTCTGCAGTGACAGCAAAAGTATGGGGTTTGAGGCCAATTTCCTTGGCCCGTAGACCGTTCTGACACTCCCTTCTGTAGCCATCAAAGCCACGGTTAGAAAATGGATTCCTTTAACTCTTTTAAGCGAGCCTGGCAGGCTGTTAGAAACTGCAGATGGACAAAAGTGATGTTACCTGACATGTCCGACTAACTGTCGCAGATCCTCCTGGCATTAAGCAGAAGGGATTGTAGTAGCTAGTAGGCCACTTTCTATGGGCAGAGCACATGGAAAAGGTGTGCATCTCAGACACTGCACTCTGCCCAGCATTTGGAGAGGAGGATGAGACGGTGGACCACTTTCTGTCTATCTACCCGGCCTTCGCTCAAATCAGGCTTGAGGTCTTTGACACTGATGTGTTGAGAAGCGACCACTTTGGTTCCTGGGCACCGCGAGATCTACTAAGGTTTCTTCGTAGTGCCGTACTTGCTAGTCTGTTTTGACACAAAAAACAAGAGTGATATTCGAGAAACACTACGCCATTTAAATAATTTATTAGTTTGAAGTTTATATTCATTCAGCGAGTTTGAAATAGCAGAATAAATTTTTAAATCATCCGCATACAGAAGGAAGGTGGGAAAAAGAAAGCATCTACTTATATCATTCATAAATAAAACAAGGAGCAAAGGGTAAGAGCAAATACTTTCCACCGTTTTGTTTAGAAATAGTAAAACTCGAACAAGATGAACTAAACGAGATTAATTTTTGTACAGTCTATTGTTTTTACTTTTTTGGAAACTGTAAACGTTATATACTCCCCGAAAGGTTTTTCAATTATAAATATATTTGTGAGGCCAGTTGGGTTACCAGAATAAAAATCGCCCTTAATACAGCTCATCTTCAAACTATAGTCATATATATGAAATAAATAAAATATAAAAATATTTAAATAATAAATTTAATAAAGTATCAAACAGTCAAACATAGCTTAGACTTATGCAAGAAAGATAAGTGATAGATTAGGTTTTAATATGTCAAATCGTTTAATCACCCAGGCATGGTTTCCCGAGAAATTATTGTTGAAATAAAGAGTAAAATAGTGGTCTCAGTCATAAATAATAATCTAAAAGTATTGAATTCTAAAGCAAGTATTCCAATACAAGATTTCATTAACAAATAATTGAGCAGGGCCATATTTTGTTTTAATCAGAACCAAAACTAATAATTTCTTTCTAATTTTCAGTGAAAAAAATCAAAGTTTCTTATAAATAATTTGCGATTTCAAAAATTTAGAGTTATATCTTTAAAATTTAAGTATTATTAAGAATCACATTTTGATTTTTAATTAATCGTTCAGAAAATATAATCATATATTGAGTTACATTTTTTTAGGCAAAATATTTTTGAGTTTTACTTTTTAGCTCTGAAATAATAATATTTCTGACTGATTTTTTTAAGTGTTAATATTTAAGATTTTTTTTTTATACCATTGAGTTTAGGTTGGTGCAAGTTTGAAATAGCTCGAGAATCGCGTCCAATTTTGATTTTTTGTTTTGCTGACTTCGCGATCGTGGGTTGCTTTTGCACGTTAGAGCTGTGAAATCCTATCATGTTTTATTAAAAAATATAATAATTGGAAACCTTTAAAAATATATTTCCATCCCGCTTTTAAGAGAAACCTTGGACTTTCGGTTTTTTTTTTGTTTTATATTCCCCATTTATTTTATACATCTGTCCTTTGACATTAAGTATGTTGTTTAACAATTTGGTCAGGATTTATATACATCGCTTAATGGCCAGTGTCAAAAGCGATAAAATTAAAATAAGATATGCAAAAATGTAGACATGCCAGCAAATCAACAAGACCACGTTCGTACAAAGTCAATGTCCTTGCTGATGGTGTTGGCCCAGAATATTCTATTGATGATTCGTAGCCATTTGTTGACGAAATATTGTGGCTACTGTGTGATGGTGTTAGAAACCAGACATTTCGTAAAACAATACTGACTTCCCATAGGAGCTGAATATTCGCAGTTTAGTGCACCCAGCGATGGTCGCACTCGCCCATACTATATATATGCATTCGCCCGAACCCCGCCCTTGTTTTGTTTAGCCTGTAGTTGTCTTCTTCTGTCCCGCTATCTGCCTTGATAGTGCAGCCGAGGTGGCAGAAGTTTTCGACAAATTCCAACGGGCATCCGCCAACCATTATATGCCCTGTTTTAATGTGGTGACTCTCATAGCTTTGGTTTTGGCGATGTTGGCTTCCAGTTCGACAGTGCTTGCCAGCGTGACTAGTCTGTCTGCCTTCGCGTGTATGCAGTGAGTTTGTGCAAGAGGTGGCAGAAGTCATCCGGGAACTCCAGGTCCTCAAGATGTCTGGTGAAACTCCATAAGATGCCTCTTTTTTGCAGGGGCAATTTAATAAACAAATTTGGGTGTGTTATTATGGATGTATGACGTGAAGAGTATTTAAAAAAATCCAAAGGACTATATGGTAGTTAAATTTAAAAATAAAAAATTTCAACAATTTCCCAAAAATGTTCTCATTTGGAAGCCAACTTGCTAGTGTGGATTTAAAAGCGATGCCTTTTTAATCAGTAGCAGAATAAACCAAGAAATTTGTATTAAATATTGTCTGTAAGAGCAATATTTACCTTTTGTATGGCTTTATAAGAGTCCTGTACTCTTCGGACAGGTCTCACGACATTTCATTATGGAAGAATGGCTGTCGCACCATAGCAACATAGTTTGTTTTTGTACCAAAAGAGATATGTTCAGAACTCCGACCAATCGGGACCTATGGGCCAATTAGGAAAACTAAACTTCTTAAGACCCAAAACGCTGTAAAAACCATACGAAAATTAAAAAGAAAAACAAGGACTTCGTATTAGGGCTGATGAAGAATCTCAAGCCGTAACTTTGTTCGTTTGCTCATAACAAAGAAATCTAAATTATTTTTATTCGCTTTTCAAATACGAGCAGTTTTTTCGTGAGCATACTTTAGATGTATTTACTTATACATCTATGCATACATGGAATGGAAGAAATGCGTACGGGGGTTGCAAACAACTTTTTCCTGCACTTTCTTTCAAGGCTATTATTTTCAATGAGCTGTTGAAACGATCCTATAATGTCCGCTTGAATAAAAAATAATTCATAACTCAGTTTGAACTCACGTTTTCTTGTCTACTTGAATAACAAAATTGATAAATAAATTTCGCCAAAAATATAAAAAAATCGAAAGGTTAGCATATTTCTTAGTCGGTTGGGAACACGTTCTAGCTTGTAAGTAATGCAAGAAAATTTCAGCGTAATAAGTAGGATGAGTGAAGCAAATCCGAGATGTTTAGGGTAAAGGTATTGTTTGTTTCAGTCAAAACTCGCCAAACTTCCTTGTTCCCGTTTATTAAAGGGAAGTCAATTCAATTCGTCAAGGAATTAAATCGAGCATAAAAGTTAAATGCTGTATTTTAAAGAACAAAACTATTATCTATGATTTAAAAATACAATTATCCGTACATTATATAAAATACAGTGGCCTCAAACTATTGTAAAATTGTTTAATTAAAGTACGCGCGTAAATAAAATAAAAAATTATTGAATTCTCTGACAAAATGAGAGAAATTATTTCATGTTTCATTAAAAGTTATTCCACTAAGATAGGGTGGGTGGCGATCTTTAAAAGGGCAAGCAAATGATAGTAAGCTTTACTCCATAAACTGACAAAGCTCCCCAACTGACGACGTTGGTCTTTCGGCAATTTTCTTTGAAAAGTGTTCCACTATTGCTACACTAAGGCTAAAGAAAGGCTTAAATAAACTACTTGCAGTCGGAATCTTCATTGTATGTCCACAGTTTCTAGTGCTATTGTATGGAATTATTTTAGTCAGGACTTCTTCCAAGTTTTTCACACTGTGTCACATAGCAATCTGTTGTGTAATTTAAGCGGACGCCATAGCTGAGTGGGTTGGTGCATGACTACAATTCGGTAGTGCCCCAGTTCGAGACCCGGACATGAAATACGAAATAATAGAAAAGGTTTTTTCTAACAGGCCAGCAATGGTATTTTACATTCGTCTCTACCTCTACTAAAAGTTTTTGACTCATATTTATATTTCTCAAGTCACAACCACTTTACTACTTTAAAATCATAATGGATCTTTCGTTTTTAGAGACGTAATAGTACAAACTTTGCAGATTCTTACGAAATTAAATTACGCGTTTTTTCGTTGAAGGTCGGAATATGCTTCATTACCGATATGCTGTCACAAGAATTGAGTGAATGTGTTTTAAACTTTTTTTACGAGCCTTAAATTTCTCTGTCCCAATCGACATTTAAGTTCATCCAAGGTGACACTGATTGTGCATTTCTGTTGCAACGCATTAACGTGCTTATCCTGGCGAGAACTTTACGAAGCTCTTACCCATTTTATCTTAAGATATTCAAAGCCACTATCGAGTGCTATGCAAATTGCTCGAAAAATTGAAGAAGTTGTATTTATATTTTTGGTAAGTATTGTACATGGAAATGAAACAGTAAATACGATTAGATAAATATAATTAGAGTAAAGTTAATTCATATTTATTATGAGGGAAATACGAGCCACCCGCTATTTATGCTTAGTTTCTCCGTCTATCTAAGTCGTTAAATATAATTAAGCTATATATATACAGTGAAATTCCCCATTACGGACAGTCCTTATAAACGGACACTCTAATAACCGGACGCGGACAAAGTGTTTCAAACCATTTTCATAAAAAAATTTCTCATAAACGGACTAAATTCAAAAATATCACAAGCAAGCTTTGTTGTTCATTATAAAAATGAAATAGGTGATTCCCCTTTTAACATGTATGCACACATTCAAGTCCTGTGTTTTAAATTAAGAGTAGTGTTCCATTCAGTTTGTTAAGTCAGTTGCATGCGAATGGTTGCGCCCAAAGTTCGTAATAATATGGCGCCGAAAAAGAAGGTACTTTCTATTAAAAAAAAAATGGAAATTATTAATGTTTTCGAAAAAGATAAATTATCAGTAAGTGGAATTGCAAAAAGGTAAAGTACAGTGAGCCCAAAAATTTAATGGTAGGTACACGTTTCTTTTGCTTTGAAAGGTTCAATATTGGCAAAACACTAGCTGCTGAAATTAATAAAAATAAAGAAAAAATGCATTCTAAATGGGAGTCTGGAGTTAATGTTCATCAAAAGCGAAGCTTTTTTAAATAAGGCGGCTCTGAAATAGACAAGATGTGTTTAATTGGTTCGCTAAGGCTAGAAGTCAAAACATTCCGATTTCTGGTCCCATTTTGAAAGCAAAGGCAATGGAAATTGCAGGCAAACTGGGTGTACCTAATTATAATGCTTCAGATGGATGGTTAAACAAATGGCGAATAAGGAATAATGTTGCTTTCAAATGCATATCTGGTGAAGCTGCAGATGTAAACCAGGATGGTGTCGAACAGTTTAGGACAAAACCGCCATCTCTGTTGACCGGTTACAAGCCTTTAGACAAGACATTTAGAACGCAGACGAAAGTGGGCTTTTTTTTCGTGCCTTATCTGACAAAACCTTCGCTCTTAAATCCGAAAAATGCGTGGGCGTGTCAAAAGAAAGACTCACAATTTTGTTCTGTGCTAACATGGCTGGAGATAAGGGGCTGCTTTTGGTTATAGGTAAAGCAGCCCGTCCTCGATCTTTTAAACATGTTCCAATCGCAAAACTGCCAGTTGATTGGAAGTCTAATAAAAAAGCATGGATGACTCGAGAAGTAATGAGTGAATGGCTGCAGCAGTTCAATCGAAGAATGAAAGCCCAGAATCGAAAAATGATCTTGTTTTTAGATAACGCGGCTTCTCACCCAAAGGAATTAAACTTAACCAACATAAAAATTATTTTCTTGCCGCCAAATACAACGGCAGTTAGCCAACCCTTTGATCAAGGTATAATCCAAAATTTTAAAGCTTTGTATAGAAGCTTAGTTTTAAAACACTTGCTATCTAAAATTAACAATACAAGTTCAGCCTCAGAGCTTTCAAAATCGATTAATGTACTAGAAGCTGTGTATTTCATCAAAGCATCTTGGGGAAAAGTGGAAGCCACAACCGTCCGAAATTGCTTCCGAAAGCAGGATTTTTGGAAACTTATTAGGATCTTCCAGATTTTGATTCTGAAGATGATATTCCACTGGCAATCTATACTAGGTTTCAGGAAGGACTAGACTTGGCAAATGATTTGGAAGGTTTTCTCCAAATGGATCAAAATGTTTTCACTGAGGACAACAATATAGAAATTCAATTTGACCAACAAGATGATACTATGGACATAAGTGATTCAGAAGATGAATTTTCAGAAGTAATAAGTGAGCCTTTAACATGATATGATGAGGCTTTAAAACTTGCTGCGGGCTTGAAACAATTTGCAAAAAATGACTATGTAGCTTTTCAGCACATTAAAAATATCGAGAGTCACTTTGAAAATGAACATTATATATTTTGTGACTCCATCCCTTATAAGCGGACATTTCCCATAGCCGGACAAAAACACTGCGACGGTGAGTGTCCGGTTATAAGGAATTTCACTGTATATGCATATAATATTTAAAAAAAACGTTATTTAACCGTAAAAGCAAGCAAAAAAATATTTGGTCGTACTTCTTTACCCCGGTTTCCCGAATGTTCTTGCGTTTTTTAAATTTACTATTGATTTTTGAACTTATTTATATATTAGCAAACAAACAAAAAAACAAAAAAAACAAGACAAAATTAAAACATTACTGTTTTTCCTTTAAGTTAAATAAAAGATTATAATGTATAATTTATTTTACGAATGTTTGCCTCTTCTGCTCTAGAAATTCCAGCCGCTAAAAAGCGGTTTAGCCTATAAATAATTTTCGTAAAATTTACATTACTTATTAAATTACAAGTATCGTGATAACGAATAGTGTGATCCATTATATTTTTAAATCATATGTTTTTCTCCTTTCTACGGTGGAAAAACATTACCAAACTTAATTAAAAAAACCCACTATACTAGAACCATGTAGTTAAGAATACGATTATGTTTGTATATAAAATTGTAATTAAAAATTTGTAATATTTTATGTAGATACTCATCATCAATGACATCATTTGCAAATTAAGTAAGTTCAACTATCTAAGAATATTATTGCTTCCTTTAAGAATTTACCAACACTGTTCGTTAAGAAAAAATAGGCGGAGACTTAATTGTGCACTCTCAATTCTCTGCCTCAGGTACTAATAAGGAGATACCAAAAGCGCTGACTCAACATATGTTTAGAGCGAAAACAGCTGCTGGCTGCTGTTAAGAGCAAAAACGGTCTGTTTGAATGCTATATCTCCTTCTCTCACTCTCTCTGTTGCTCTTTTTACCATTAGTTTGAGGAAAGAGTGAAGCGCGACTCTTCAGTTAACCGACATCAATGGCAACCGACGCAGGCTACATAATATTTGCCCCAAAGTGTGATAGTAGCAGTGAAAAGCAATAAAGCACTCTCTGCAGCCATAAACAATCGTGCGAGTAGTATAGCCAACGGTATATGTATGGATGTAGAAGTGAGATAGCAACTGGTCGTAAAAACTATAAAGATGGCATTTATGGGTATGCGTGATGGAGTTGGTTGGGAAGTCTCGTTCGATACTGCTGCAGAACTACGTCAGCGCAGCGACACGTTGCCGACGCTGTAGTCGTCTCTGCCGTGATGAGGGGAAACATTTAGTGGGCTGTTTATTGAGCTGCGCTGCGCAGCTCATATTTCTCCTTCTTAATGGTTTGTTTACATCATAAATAAAAACATGGCCGAACCTCTTCGGGTAGTTTAGCACGGCGGGAGTACTGCACGTTGTGTGTGTGATTCGGTCTCAGATATAATCGACGTGGCGTAATACATTTGGCGCGCTTTTCACTGCAGCAGCAGCAGCAGCACACAATTGTAAGTAATACACCGACTGACCAAGCTCGAACTCTCAACGACTTATTATTAGATGGTATTAGGAGTGGAAAGGGAGAGAACGTTATTCGGTGTTGTATTCATTTTTTAATTTGGTGATGATTCTTGTTATTATTTAGGCTAGAAGCATGAAAGTCTTTGATTCTCTTTGACATTTCAATAGCGAAATGTTCTGCCGGCATTCTATACGAAAAATTTGGTGTTTTAGTTTTTTTTTTTTTGCCAATTTGGAAGCGTTTCAGCGTACTTTGATGCTTGCAGATATATGTATGCAAAGACGCATGTGCTTAATGTGTACGTGGGCTATTCTGTTTAGTGCCAAGTGAAAAGTGATTTAAAAATGCCATGGCGAATCAATTTTCCCGAGGGTAAACAGACAATCAGACGAGTCTTGACAAAAATAGAACTTTGTGCAATCAAGTCTTCATTAAAAATTATAATTTATTTTTGAAATATTGTAGTTGAGGAGTACAAAGCAACAATATTGCGCTGTGATTCGCAAAATTTCAGTAGAAACTATCAAAACTAGAAAATAAAAATAAGCAAAAATTTATGATTATGAGTACCGTGAGTTGGGTGCTAGTATTGCTAGAATTAAAATGAAGTTGTGAAAAAATTTCTGAAATTGTTCTGCCTTTTCAGATCTGATGGCTATACAGATTATTTCAATACTTTAGTTTTAATCGCTTTAAATAATTATCCCGCTAGAATACCCAAATATAACAGCATTTCTTCTTCTCTCATTCTTTCCACAATTTTGACTTCAAAATTAGAATATACTTATGGATGTAAAACAATATACAAACTGCGAAAAAAATATAGCACATCAACTTTTTCACGACTTTTGATTATTTTTATTAATGTTAATTGTTTTCTTTAGGGCCAATTAAAACTAGCTTCTGATACTGAAATTAATAAATACATATAACTGCACATACATTTTTTATTTAAAATTCTAATTAAAAATTTTGAAATTTTGTTGGAAATTTTTGTAATTTTTCTACAGAGGTTTCAACTCTTATTAATATGATCTTTATTATAGAATGAACTGTGTTTTTATAGAAAAAATATTTAAAATAAAAAAATAAATTATTAAATAAATAGTCAAAGCTTGTTAAAATGTTGAGGTGCCATATTTTTTTCGCAGGCTGTATGTAAATAGTTTTCCGATTTACTCGTATTTATTGGCATATTTTTCGTCTTTTTCATAATATACTCCAAAGTTATCTGTTGTTCGGCGCTTCACGGCGACTTTAGAAAACATTTTTTCTATAACTTCAACACTTCAAAACCCACAGAAGGCTTTGTCTTGACCATCAACCGTCGGTAAGCCACACAGGGACATACGAGTTTAGTGTCTAACTTTAAATTTCGGCAAAGTCGAATATGATTAACCCCTGAATTTATGCCCCACATTTGTACGTTTTGTGTATTTTACGCTTATAAATGCCACGGAATGTGTAAACCAATAAAATTGTTGAACATCAACTATAGGCATGTTGCGTAAGCTGCCGAAAAAAAATCCAAGACACCTACGTGTGCACTCCTATTGATACTTAAACAAAAATTGAGTTGTACAAATAAATAGAATATGCTTTTCATAACAAACCATTTCTCTACTCTGCAAAGGAAAATGCAATCAATGGTGGGTGGAATAAGTTCAGGTGGCGCATGCAGTGTTGGCCCCCTCCGGATAAACAAACGCCACTGAGCGCCTCTAAAAATATTATGTTTTAGCACCTCAACACCGCCAGCAGAAGCTGCAATTCAACAAGAGCAAAAACAAAAAACAAAAATAGAACTACAACAACTCCGGCTGGAGAAAACCATAAAGAGCAGTAGCTACATCAGAAGCGCTTGTAGTTGGCGATGGCGCACTTGCACCTTCCAATTCACGCTGCGGCTGTTACCAAACCAGTGGGATATCCAAGCTTTGGCATGGCAGTAGTCCCGCTGGTGTTGGCGCTTTTGCTGATGTTGCTACCATTTCCTATGCTAGTTGAGTGTATGTACATAAGTATGTGTACAGTGAACATGCTGCGAAATTTCTAATTTGTCGAATAACTAACTGTGGGCATACTGACTGGTATGGTACTAATGCTGTATTAATATTATAAATACACATACACAGACACATAAATAGTGTATTGTATATCTTTTCCAACCTGACATGGATGAGTTAATTGTGGCTTTAATTCTATAAACAAATTGCATGCTTGTTATCAAACAAAAAAAAAAACAAAAAAAAAAACAAATAAAAAAAAAGTTTAGTATGACTTAAATTTTGATTATATAAACATTACACAAACAAACAATATTTTTAAAATGTTATTAGGCAAGAACTCTGAAAATACACTACGAGACGTCATTAACCCATCTTCGGCCGCTACAAGAATTCGACATAATTTTCCATTTCCTTTTTAGTCAGTGCTTATAGGACCATAATCAAGAAAAATTAAAAAAAAAAAATTCTGACCATCGGTGTTTTAGATATGGACTGATCGAAAAATCGACCGCTGGCCAAAAACCGTCAAATATATTAAAAAAAAATACAACATTTATGAAAAAAATTTAGCACACGGGGTCAATTTATTTCATTTTATTTCAAATAGAAATATTTTTTTGTTGTTTTATTGATACAAAAGTCAGCTTACAAATTTTTATGATAATCATCAAAACATTTAGTATGTAAATGTAAAAAAGAGCTTTTGTCTATATTGGCCACCACCATTTTTTTCCTCTCATACATTTTCTATAATTTGCCACCGCATTGTCATGGAGATCCACATCACCCATGCCATGCTTATACTCTTGAATAACTTTTGGCTGCAGGATAGTGATAGTTTGTTTTTTCTTCCGACAATATCTTTTAGTGCTAATAATTGGATTGGCTGTGGAGTTATTAGTTATAACATTGACTACAGCATTATCATTCCACCGAACAGTCAATATTTCTTGCTGATGATCAAGTAGTTGGTCAAATGTTCCTCGTATTTCTTTTTTTAAATTTCTCAAAGGAGAATCGCCCATTCTATTTTCGCGTATAGTACCAGTTGCAAAAAATCGACGTTCGTTCAGATGGCACATTAGATGGTATGAAGAGAAAAAATTATCAAAGAAAATGATGTGGCACTCAGGGTCAGATACGTTGGCAAGCAAGTCTAAGACTGTTTGTGCGCCTAGACCAATAGTTTTATCGTGAGGGGTTGCTGCTCCCCCGTACAATGAACTAGAAAATAAGTGTCCACTTTCAGAGCATTAGCACCATGTTTTAAACCCAAACCGGATTGGCTTTCCCTTGATAAACATTTTTCAGGAGTGGCGTCCAAAGTATGGAATCATCTGTTCGTCTATAGAGAGATTATGGCTAAAGACTTCAAACTGCATAAACTTTTTGTTGAGAGCGTCAGTAATAGGACGAACCTTCGCAAAACGGTCTGCTGCGTTTAAATTCATGTTGTCAGCGAGATGGAAAAACTGCTTAATTTTGGAGGTAAGGTACTAGTGCTGAACTAGAATTTTGGTTTACTAGTAGTGATACTCACTTCCATCTCTTTCAATAAGAAAAAAATATTGCTAGATTCTGTTCTATCCTACATGACAGTTCCTGGCCAGCGGTCGATTTCTCGACCACTAAAGTTTACGTCCATGAAACAATAAAAATTATTGCAATATCGATATGTTACTTTTTTGATTCTCTTAATTTCATCTTTTCTCTTCACAATAAATTAGTAACAATTATTTATTTTTTTGTTTTTCATTATTTTTTCATCTGCACAAAAACCACGTAAAAATAGCGATAATTTCATTCTTTTACAAACATCTGCCCTGAACCTTTTTTTGTTAAAAAATTATGCTCTTGAAATTAACTAAATTCCAAATTTAAGACTTGATTGAATTGAGTTTCGCCGCGCTTTAGTACAAACTTCCCAGAAAAATTCACGATCTGACATCACAAAAAAGTTAGCATCAGCTTCTGACAGGTTAACACATTTTAAGTGGAAAAGTTCCTTGCATTTGGAACATTGAATTTTCGGCTGACCGCGGTCGACTTTTTGCTTGCAAGTGCAAGGCATACTAAAAGTGTCCAAGTAAAAATTAAAATTAACAATTACAATCGCACTAAATAAAAATATCACACCGAAAATGAACTAATCGCACATCCGAACAGCTTGACGATCAAAATTATAATACAAATATTCGTATGCCAACAACGAGAAATGAAAACAAATTCGAATTTAAACTTTATTTATTTTTAAATTGATGAATACCCTGCTGGGGGCAAGAAGTTCTAGGTCAGTGTCTCCTTTGAAAATTTCATTATATTAAAATCAAATCTGGGCGTTTGTATCTCATGCTTGAAAGCATCGGTGACTTACTAACTTTTGCTCGATAGGATGAAATTCCCAAAGCCATTTCGCTTATTGCGAGACAAAATAATATCAACAGCTATAATGAGACTAGCCGTTATTTAATTTACAGAGTGTACGATTAGAAATTGCAACTGCACCTATCGCAGGACATGTTCAGACTTACCGCTAAGTTAGTGAGTGACAAATTACATAATGGATGAGTAATAAGTGGAAGAAAGATTAATATGACGAGATATAAGTGCGCACAAGCAATATTTGCTTACTTTTTTGCAAATCTGTTTTTTATACGGTAATATTTTATATTGTAATATATTATGTGGTACTAAATCATTGAGGATGGGTATGGAAATAAGTTAGGGTAATCACGCTCCATCAAATACAACTTGTAAAGAGGGGTTTCGACGCTTCCAAAGTAGGAATTTCGACGTGAGTGATAAAGCTCGCGAAGGGCCACAAAAAAAAACTCGAAGATACTCAACTGCAACAATTATTGGATGAAGACGCAGGTAACTAGGTGGCACATCAATTGAAGCACAGGGATGTCGAGTGACGTTTGGTGACGTGTGAGATGTTTCTTGAACGGCAGAAAAGAAAAGGTTTTCTGCAGCGCATCGTCACTGGCGATGAAAACTGGATCTATTATGCTAACCCTAAGCAGCGAAGATATTGGAGCCTGCCAGGTGAACCAGATCCATCGGCCGCGAAAAAAAATATTCATGCTTCAAAGGCTATGTTGTTCATCCGGTGTGATCAGAAGGGTCATCTATTATGAAATCCAATTGCAGCTAGTGTGTTTGAATCGAGCTCTCAAAGAAAAGCGACCGGAAAGATACGGTAGACATAACAAGTTGATTTTGCTGCTTTGTTGCTAGGTTAGGTTAGGTTGGTATGGTTGCCCAGGGAGTGAGCACACTTGGACGAAGAAGGCTTCGTCCTTTGTGATACCATTGTGAAGGAAGTTAGGTGAAGGGAAGGACCGATGAGGGAGAGGGCGGGGAGAGGTGGTGATGGAATGGTTAGGAGCGTGCGGATTATGAACGATGACTATGTTTGCGTCAACCGCTTTGTGCTGCTGATGAAACTCATCAGATTTTTAATCTCAGCGCCGGCTATATCAGCTCGCGTGGCAAAGAAGTAAGAGCCAAGATGCCTGAATCTTAGCTCCGCCATAGCAGGGCAGCTAAGGATAAGGTGCTGAGATGATTCCACCTCATCCTCCATACATCCAGCACAAAAAGGACTCGAGGTGATTCCAAGTCTCACAGCATGCATTCCTCGCGCATTGTGTCCTGTGAGAGAACCCACTAGATTGGAGAGCTGATATTTTGTCAGCCTCAGAAGCTCGCCAGAGCGCCTTCGGTCCATACGTGTCCAGAAGGATTTCGCGACCTAACACGTTTGTGTATTTGCCCAGCGCTCGCTGAGTTGGCGCGATGCCCATCTTTCCAGGAGCAGACCGCAGGTAGTCAGGGGGATCCCAATTCTCTCCCTTTGCAGTGAAATAACCTCACCACCCCTTGTCTGGCCAGCTCAACCGCCTCACAGTTTCCCTTTGTTAATAAATCGGTCAAGAAATATTTAGAGCATGCATTACACAGGCCGACAAAATTTAACCAACATTCAGACCCAGAAACCAGACTATATATTTCCGAAGATTTATGATGCGCAGAATCCAAACCTGGCCTCAGAATTGCTCTATCAGCTCTGGTTTTCGAGATATCCTAACCTAAAAGTGCAAATAACACCGTTTTTACCCATATTTGAGGTTATATAGCCTTGCAGATGTTTTCTTTCACCAAAAAAATAGGCTGGCATCTTTAAGTACAAGTCTTCTTCTTTCAAGTGGCGTTCTGTTTGCTCAAATATCATTTTTTTCGCACACCTGAAAATCGATTAAAATAACATAGACATGATATAGTCGTTTACTAATTTTCTTGAATTGAGTCTTATTTTTCTTAAAATTCTGTCTCACACCATAAGTGTGCTAACTCACCAAACCCTCACACTTCGGAAATAGGTTCTGGGTCTGAGTTGCTGTCGGCCTGTGTTATTTAATAGTTTAAATAATTCGTAACTTTGGCGAAGAAAGGACGGAAACTTATTCCAATATCCAAAATAATTTCTTTTTATGATATTTATTTTAATAATATTTTATTAATAGATTGTTTTGAAATTTTATTACAAATTGTTTTAATGAATGATAAAGTAGTGACTATGTAGTATAATGGAACCCACCAAGGCATCGCTTGGTTTCTAAGAAATGTTTCTTTTGGTACAGCATCAGAGGATGTAGCTGTAAAATGAAATGCATGAAATAGGATGGAATCTCTTATTTATATTTTCAATATTACATTAACTTCGGCAGACGGCTGCAAATGTTTTTTTTTGTATACAAAGCTAATTTTTGAGAATCTCTTATCACCTCGGGTCTAATAGTATTTCGCCAGCATTATTGCAGATGTCTAAAAAATTATTTCTGCTCAAGGTAAGTTTTAGTTCTAGTTTTAGGACAGGCCATAGTTTCTCCTCAGTTGTTTAATTTCTCCGCGCTTCCTTCGAAGAAAAATTACTTACTATTCTATAGTAATGCTTCTCAAATTATCTGCAGTCTTTGATAGTGTTTACCATGGCATTCTATTTTAAAAGCTAAACATTATATTGGTTTTGCTTCGACATCAATACAATTTTTGTAAAACTATTCGAGAGATGATAGATATCAAAAATTCCTGTGAGGAGATAATTTTTCATGGCGTAATAAAAATCCCTCCTGGAGTACCTCAGGCTCGAGTGCGTCGATTTTATTATTCTTAGCGGCTCGTTAGTGACGCCAAGATACTTCCATCCATCTGTTAGCTGATGACGCGCACATTTCTTTAGCCTTGGGGAAGATTTAGTGCTAAGACTGACTGATGATCTACAAAGAATGGTTATTAGAGGAAAAGCAAAGAAAACGGTCTTTGCTTGAATATAACTAAGAACTATAACATTGCTGTCCCTAAATATAAAAGTTTAACGTTTAACAGGTTGTTCTTTCGCAGTATGATGAAAATGTGGAATCCTTTACCAACTTCAATTAAAACTATGCCATCTGCAGGAGACTATGCGAGATGGCGTTGCTCAATACCGGCAGCGCCATTAGGATTGAGAAGAACCTCTGTGAGCCGTTTGATACCAAACGAGGTTTCAGACAGGGTGACTCGCTGTCGTGTGACTTCTTTAACTTGTTGTTGGCTCGTACGAGCCGCAGAACTTAATCGCTCAAGCGCAATTTTTCATAAAGGCGTAAAATTGCAGGCGTATGCCGATGATATTGATATCATCGGCCTTAACAACAACAAAACGAGGTAACTCCTGTCATCAAACAAACAGTCGGCGTACTCGCGTATCGGCACCCATGTCATTGCTGACAGTTATGATTTCGAGGTTGTAAGACACTTCGTTTATTTAAGAACCAGTGTTAACACCGATAACAATATCAGCCTTGAAATCCAACATAGAATCTCTCTTGACAAAAAGTACTACTGTGGACTAAATAGGCAACTGAGTAGTAAAGACCATTCTCGACGAACAAAACTAACACTCTACAAGACTCTCATCATGCCCGTCCTAACGTATGGCGCAGAAGCTTGGTCGATCACAATATTTGATGAGGCGTCACTTGGAGTATTTGAGAGAAAGATTCTGCGGACGTTTTTTGGATCTTTGCACGTTGGTGACGGTGAGTATCGTAGGCGATGGAACAATGATTTGTATGAGCTTCACGACAACATAGACATAGCGCAGCAAATAAAGATTCAGCGTCTTCACTGGCTGGGTCATGTCGTCCGCATGGATACAATCGCTCCAGCTCTGAAAGTATTCGTTGCGGTATCAGCTGGTGGTAGCAGAGCAAGAGGAAGGCCTCCTCTACGTTGGAAAGATCAGGTGGAGAAGGACTTGGCTTCACTTGGTGTTTCCAACTGGCGCCGGTTAGCACGGGATACAAGCGATTGGCGCGGCTAAAATGGCGTAACCGATTATCGCGCCAATCAAGAAGAAGAAAAATCTGAAGGAGCCTTTAAAAGCGGAGTTACAAACATCTGTGAACAGTAACCTCTTTAGTTCTGTTTCTCTGCTGCTTTTCATTTGCAATTCACCAACTTTCATTTTCTTTACTTTACACTTTTATATTTTACTACACATTTGCAGATAAGTTAAGCTTGTACAATGAAAAGACTTCATGTCTCACTCTACGGATAAAATAGATATGTATATAAAATAAACAATTAAATATTTGTTGAAGCTCAACGACGGTTTTCATTGACGTGGAACGCAGGGGGAAAACTACGTTCCATTTACTTCTTTATTTAATTTAATTTCTAATTACTCTATTCGATTATAAAAGGGAAACGTTTTGATAAAAAATGACGTATGGCTCGTTTCACATTTGCGTTTTATGTGCGCTTCGTTTAAGCTCCGATGTATGTACTTACGTCTGACACATTTCGTTCGTAAACTTAGCGTCTGTCCCTAGGGTAGTTGGCGGTGAGTGGTAATACAAAAATGTAGCACAGGGTGCCTAACAATATATTTACCCATATTTCAGCAGAAGTCGTTTATTTGTAAATACGAATCTAAAATTGCACTAGTCAAGCTGAACATTTGCAGAAAAACGTAAACTCATGAGTGCGGTGCATCAGCGGCATTCCGGAGTATGTAAGCTCGCCGCTTTTTAAATTTTTAAATTTTTTTGTTCATTAAAAAGAATTGTACATTGTTCAATAAAACTCAAAAAAACGGTGCGTTATCATGGTGCAAAATTCATGAGTTTTCTTTTTACAAATTGGGCCGTTTCATACGCATATTATCTCTCAAACGTCGCACAACTTCCAAAGAATATTCTTTATTTACCGTAGAACAATTTGGTATGAATTCCGAGTGCACAACACCATTATAATCAAAGAAAACCAGTAGCATGACTTTCACTTTTGCCCGACTTTGGGGTGGTTTTTTGGGTTTCGGCTCATGTGGAAACGCCATTCAGCCGCCTGTTGACTGGTTTGCATGTCAAACTTATATACCAACGTCTCATTACCTGTTATGATGCGCTGGATGCTGGTTAAACGTTGGGCCCGAATTCACTTGCTCAAGCATGTCTTCAGCCACCTTCTTCCGATTAGCTTTTTGAAAGAAATTCAACCTTCTTGGAATGAATCGAGCAGCCATGCGTGTCTTGCGCAATTGGAGGTGTAAAATGTTGCGAATTGATTCGTGGGACACGCTAAGGTCACGAGCTACCGCCCTCAAATTTAAATGATGGCTTTCCAGCATCATTTCCTTGACTTTGTCTACGTTTGCATACGTTGAAGACGTTGATTGGCGTCCAGATCGGGGCAAATCTTCCACGATTTCTCGGCCCTCTGCAAAAACCTTATACCACTCGAAGACCCACGTTTTTGATAAAGCACTCTCGCCATAGGCTTTCTGCAACATTTTCAACGATTCAGCACACGAAATCCCGAAATCACGAAAAATTTAGACTTATGCGTACAGTTCCCGATATTTTTTTGGTAGAATTTACAGTATCGAAATAATTTCTGGCACTACCAACTTCTCTGCCAAAATTATTATTTGAAATCCACGAAGGCTTTTCAATAAGCGTAAAAACACTATTTTTGAAGTGCAAAATGCATTGCGCGTAAGGTTTTGAAGAAAGCGCGTGAAAAACAATCGGTATAATCGATTTATTTTTATAAATCTCGCATATCAACTAATTTAAATTTATTTATTTAAACACTATATATATACAAGGTGGCCCAAAGTTAATCACCCCCCCTCGGAAGATTTATAAATTTGCAAATGGTGTCGGACCCCAATCATATTTGACACTTGTGAACTAGACAGCCGCAGTATACAAACAGACAAGCAATGGAGCGCGTAAATACAAAGCGCGCAAAATATATATTTTTTTTCAATTAACAAAAAAGTTGTTCAAAAACAAATTTGGATTATTAATTCTGCGCCATCTTGTATAAATATCTTGGTATATCTTTAGTAGTCGTGCAAAGTTTTATTAAAATAAAATTACAATGGAATATTAGAGATACTTCAGGGTTGCTTGTGCTAGTAAATAATTATTAAGTACATTAATAAGTATAAAAAATTGGGCTTAATATATATATAATAATGTAATAAGTACGCAACTCTCTTATATTTATTTATTTACTTCAAAATTATAGATACAAAGATCACGTCTACTGTTTTTCGTTCGAGTTTGAGTGAAAGCAGTGACGTATTGCTTATTTGTATGAATTAAATTTTTTACGTTGGCATAATCATTTCGTTGATTTGGAATATAATATTACTTTGAATAATGTGGAATTGTTTAACTCAGTTTCTATATATTGCTTTTATAACATTTGTTGGAAAATCTTTAAAGTCTTTTTATGATATTGCTTAATTATTTTCCATAGTCGAAATATTCCCCAGTGTAACTTTTAATCATATATTATAATTTTTACAAATAAAAGTGCTTTCTGTGCTTTATTTCTTTCTTTCTTTCTTTCAATAAGTCTAGAAAATATTATTTAAAATTGGCTAATAAATTGGCTAAAGAGTAATAAAAGTATACATAAATAAATTAAGTAAGCTTACCTTTAACTAAACTAAAAAGTAGAGTTCACTTGTGCAGAGAATTCTTTACTTGAAACTGAGAAATCTAATAAGTTTACATATATTTTTATTTATCTTTGAATGGATACATTCTTACATGTTAAGCAACAGTTTAATAGTTACCAAGAAATTTAATATAGTTGAATAAAATGCCATACGTCCATATAAAATCAGCCTCTCAAGAATTGAAAAACAAATTTAAATCCGTCATTAAAAATCGTATCATTCAGGCCATAAATGCTTTGCGAAAACAAATTTTCAAGGTTTCATACTGTAGAAGTTTCTGAGCAGGAACATGAAATTGAATTTTACTCAGAAGGGTCTAATAAATACGTCTGCTATCTGCTATGTTTGGGATAGTAAATGCGGAACAATTTCGGCGTACAAATGCTAGCATCGAATATGATCGTTTTATAACGTGGCTAACGTGGCTAGTGAAATTTAACATGGAGTCAAAAACAACGCCCAACTCTTTAATTTCTGCAACGGATTGTGGAGGTGAGCCAGCAATACTATATATATATATACGAGGGGTGCCTTTTATATTTCGGGATTAGAGAACAAAAACAAATTTTAATCATCGAAAATCACTTTATTGATTTTCAAAATATTCTCCATGAAGATCTATACACTTTTGCATGCGTTTGAACCAATTGTCGAAGCACTTTTGCCACTCTGAATGAGGTACCTCCAAAACATGCATTCTGAATGCCGCAACCGCTTCTTCAGGTGTCGAAAAACGTTGACCTCTCAGTTTGTTTTTTACGTACGGGAATAAAAAGAAGTCATTCGGTGCCAAGTCAGGACTATACGGCGGATGACCCATTAATTCGATGTTTGGGTGCTCAAAAATGCAGTTGTTTGAGTGTGAGATGCTCGAGAGCTCGCATTGTCCTGGTGAAGAGTGATCTGTCATCTCATGCGACATCTCCAGTTTTTCCGAAAAAACAGGCGACCATTTGCTTGGAAGTGCTTCGTGCGCGAACAACTTTTGTTGGCTTTGGCTCATCTTGAAACACCCATACAGTCGACAGCTGTTTACTTTCGGGCTCATACGCGTAAATCCATGATTCATCACCTGTCACGATGTCATAGACGTGTTTCGAAGCCCCGCGATGGTATTTTTTGAGCATTTCCTACGACCAATCGACACGAGCCTTTTTTTGAGCGATTGACAAATCGTGTGGGATCCAACGCGAACAAATTTTTTTGACAGTCAAATGTTTATGCAATATTGAATGTATGCTGGTCCCACTAATGCCTAAGATTGTCTCAATCTCACGATAGGTCACATGACGATCTTGCAATATCAGTTCGCGCACAGCATTAATGGTTTTCGGAACAACAACTGATTTTGGACGACCTTCACGAAATTCGTCTTGGAGTGAACTACGACCACGATTGAATTCACCATACCATCGATAAACACTGGTCCTTGATGGAGCTTCATCGCCAAAAAATGAATTAAATTCATCCATGCAATGTTGCTGAGTTAATCCACGTCGAAAGTTGTAAAAAATAATCGCACGAAAATGTTCACGATTTAATTCCATTTTTGGACCGATATGAATCTTTTAAGTTACTGTAAAGAACACAAATAGCGCTGGTATTTAAAAACGTTCTGAGTACGTAAAAGCCAAAAAATGTCAAACTTTGTGATACAGCTGTCAGTTCCCAGATTGCAACACCAGGGTTGCCAAATCCCGAAATTTTGGGTTTTTCGCCGAGCTTCTCCTGCTATTTGTGGTGTGCGTCTTGATGTTGTTCCACAAATGGAGGGACCTACAGTTTCAAGCCGACTCCGTACGGCAGATATTTTTATAAGGAGCTTTTTCATGGCAGAAATACTCTCGGAAGTGTGCCATTGCCTGCCGAGGGGCGAACGCTATCAATAAAATGTTTTTATTAATTTTGGTTTCACCGAGATTCGAGCCAACGTTCTCTCTGTGAATTCCGAATGGTAATCACGCACCAACCCATTCGGCTACGGTGGCGGCCAATACTATAGTTTTGATTGATTTAGCAAATTTTACTGACCACAAGATTTAAATAACACAAGACCACTGTTAATGACGGAGAATATTTTAAGAACATCAGTATGACATGCAAAAAGTGTTCCGAAAATGAAAAGCATGAACCAAATTATCCTATTCCTAAAATACTTATTTGCGAGGACGCAATAAGTGCATGGGATATCGCATTATCAACGACTACAACGAAGTACCTGTTGGACAAATATGACTAGATTTACGACAAAAACGTATTGACTTCACTCCCATTGAATCAAGCTACGACAAGAGTATTCGGTGGGATAATTTGTCAAACGCTTTAGAGATGTCTGTGTAAATTGTATTAATTTGAGATTTGTTCTTGAAATTAGAAATTCAATAAGCGTTGGAAATAGACAAATTAGTGACAATGGACCAGTTTGCAACGAAACCACGCTGGTTGGTGGATATTAGGCGTTTGACAGCAAAATGTAGCATTTTTTTTTTCATTTCGTTAGAATAAGAAAAGCAAGTTCGATTAAGGAAGCGCGTTTTGAAGAATTCTGGCAGGTGTAAGGAAGTTAATACTTTGAAGAAGAAAAGAAAAGTCAATGCCACCCTTTTATTATTATGATTATCTGTTTTTGCACTGCGTCCTGAAAATATCTATTTTGCAGCCATGTAGCATACTCAAACAGTTTTAGGCTATTACAAAATCCGAAAACTGCTAGAGGCTTAATTTCTACTAGGAGGTTTGGATCTATAGCCCCATTTCCCAGGTAATTGAGTTTGCGCTGTGCTACTGCTGCGCAGTCGCATAAAACATGTTCTGCCGTTTTTTGTGCCGCTTTGCAGAGTCTACAAGAATCGTTTTCTATCGCACCTATCTTTTTCATGTGATAA
Organism: Anastrepha ludens; assembly: GCF_028408465.1. Lineage (NCBI taxonomy): Eukaryota > Metazoa > Arthropoda > Insecta > Diptera > Tephritidae > Anastrepha > Anastrepha ludens. The sequence goes on from NC_071498.1 coordinate 78,523,100, forward strand.
TTAAGTTTACAATGTCCAGTTAGTAGTTCAGTGAAATGTTTTATGCCCTTCCTGCTTAGGTTAAGGATTGCTTCAGCATTTATCCGTTCTGGTTCTATAAGTCTTTTCGATTACCGCATGCCCGATTGGGCTTTCCAGCAATCGATTAGGCCTCGTTGTTCCTGCTCGCGTAAAAAGGCACTTTTGCAGCTGTTATTTACCACGCAGAAAGGTTCAGGACCTATGAAGGGAGTGTTTGCCCCATTTTTCGCTAAAGTGTCCGCAATTGCATTCCATTCGTGCCCCTCAACAACAAACAAAATTTCTTGATGCTAGGGTGTTGAGGATATTAAAACATTCCCTGATCAACCTTGATTGGAATGAGAAGATATCCAGCGATTTTACTACTTGACTGTCAGAGAGAATGTTAATATTGGCACTGCGTTGCCTCTCCGGAGACATTCTCTGGCACACAGCTCTAAGGCATGCACCTGGAAAGTGGAAGAGGGTTTTCCCATTGCAATTGCTTTTTTGAAATGTATTCCGACAATTCCAGCTCCTGCGCTACCGTCTTCCATTTTGGACCCATCAGAAAATCACACCTCTGCGCCCTGTTTTAAGGATATTTCGTTGTTTCTCCACGCTGATCGGTTACTAATGATCACTTTGAAGTTCTTGGAGAATTCTAGTTTCCTTTCCATTTTGTCATGGTCTGTCAGGCTCGGAGAGTTCGGGATTGAACCCAAATGCCACCCTTAATTGGATTGGAAACAACTGAGGGAGCAAGAATCGATCTTCCCCTTTCTAAGGACTTCAAGTTGATCAATAACAAACGGGATGTGTAAAATGGGATGGGATCAGAAAACTCTGCTAATCTTAATATATATTTCATACACATCTTTTGCAAATGGTAGATACTGTCGATTAAAAATCTATTGAATGGCTTAAAGTGTACAATGAATGTATACAACTTTGATGGTCCATAAAACTTGATCTACTCCGTAACACAAAACCTAAACAAAATACGATTTTGATAATATGAAATTAATGTGACTATTACATGAAAAACGACTGTCAAAAATTACACCTAAATCTTTGGATCTCATAACAGTTTAGAGTACAATATTAGATATGATATAAGAACTATGAAAATCTAAGAGGCACCCACTTCTAATGGGGAAGTTAAAATCTGTCATTCTGTTTTTATTACTTGACTTGTATAATTACACTACGATCAAAAATATTTTTTTTTCAAGTATTTCAACAAAAAAAAAAAATTGTAATAGTATTTTTCGCACTCTTTTACTGGACCTTGTTTAAGTCTTTTTCAAACAAATTTTCGTAAAAATTCACGCATACTATGTCTATAAAGGTTACTAACTATTTTCTACAACTCTTCCTTTTTATATTTATACATACGAGTACATAACTCTCGCATTCACATGCTGGCTAAGTTATAATCTAATACCAGCAACAATTACTGTCTCTGCTCTACTGCAGCAGTGCCAGTTTTACATACAAAACCACTTAATTATCACACTTGAAAGTATACTTTTGTTATAACTAGGAGTCTATTTTATCCTTTCAGCAGGCCTTAAATTATGACAGCGAGTGCATTATGACACTCAGCCGAGCTGTTGAGCAGTACAACGCTAAAACCAGTTAAGCGGATGCCTTTGGTTGGCCGATGCTAAAAGGATAGCTGAACAAAGAGAAGAAGAACAATGTGGCTTCCGGCAGAGAAGTCTCAAGTGTATGGGTGACCACGCGCAATACATTTAATTAATTTCCTGCTCGGTTACGAGGACAACTAAGTTGATGAATTGAGCAGAAATAAGTTTTACTTGTAAGTTTTGAATACTTGTATAAGTAAAAGTAGTTTGACAATTAACTGAGTCAATTACTTAAACGTAATATTAAGTAAGTTTAATTTTCAGTTAATAAAAAATATTTACATATTTTTCAACTTACTATTCATATACAATATAATATTATAATATACTTCACTGTAATTAAAACCTATTCGAATATTTAAATAAAATGTGAAGATGTACTTGCGTATGCGTGTATATATAGCAACTTAAAATCAATACTTGAGCGGCTACGTCTGAGTGGCATTTCGAAGCTGATCAATTGTGCCAATCGATAAAGCAATACCAATAAATCAGTAATGCCGTACTTCAAGTAGCTTTTGCTATCAATCATTTGTTAATCAAATACTGAACAGGAGAAGCTTAAGCTGAAATGATTTATGAGCTTTTGAAAAGTGTGAAAAAGAGCACATGACATACATACACACATACATACATATCTATGTATGTGAATATAAATTTCATTCGACTCATAATTTACTTGTCGATGCACACAACTGCACGTACATATACATATATACATGCCGCGGTATTTATACCCGCACATTTGTGCTTGAGGTTCTTGCAATTTTATTCACATAATGGTTGTACCTACATATGTAAGTAATAAATGGAATCAATATAAATATAGATCTAAATATATATATATATATATATATATATATATCTAAATTCTCAGAATGCTGAAAGGATTCGCTTTAACCATGTCTGCTCGTTCGTGCGCACGATACTCGCGCAAATATGAATATTTTTCAATGAGATTGGTGCCGGTTTTGTATTCAAAATAGGCGAAGTCGGTTAATTACCGCGCCCTGCTGCCATATAACGGAAATTTTCAAAAAGAGATAAACGTTATGTCTCTAATGAGACCAAGAAAAGAAATGCAAAACTAGAAAAATATTGAGGAAATGACTGTGCTATGTCCACTTTTTGGTAAATGCGAGTATCTCGATAACGTCTAATAAAACTCACTCAGACATGGCACTGGTATTGTTCGTCACCTCATTTAAATCAGACATAACTATTATTGGGTTTGGATGAAAACCTTATCCACTTCTTACAGGTTAAGACTGAATTTCCGACCCCCTCTGATGGCCCAAGTTATGGCTCTTCTTGTCTATGAGTTAGTTTGTTCCAAAAATTAACTGCCATCCCAAATTTAATTTTTCTAAAAATGTTCACAAGTATATGAAGTTTTGTTCGCACCGAAGTTAGCCTACCTTACTTGTTTGCTATGTTTATAGGTATATATATATATAATTGGCGCGTATACCCTTTTTGGGTGTTTGGCCGAGCTCCTCCTCCTATTTGTGGTGTGCGTCTTGATGTTGTTCCACAAATGGAGGGACCTACAGTTTCAAGCCGACTCCGAACGGCAGATATTTTTATGAGAAGCTTTTTCATAGCAGAAATACACCCCGAGGTTTGCCATTGCCTGCCGAGGGGCGACCGCTATTAGAAAAATGTTTTTATTAATTTTGCTTTCACCGAGATTCGAACCAACGACCTCTCTGTGAGTTCCGAATGGTAATCACGCACCAACCCATTCGGCTACGGCGGCCTTCTACAACCTTTTACTTATTCTTTAATCTTTGCACTAAGACGTATTCCGCTTTTGAGAAACAGACTTTTTTTAATATTAAATATTTAATTTCAACAAGCAAAATTATAACGGAGCAATTTTCAAAAACCTGAACACGTTTCGATTACAGTTCCACTCACTTTATGAAAAAGAACCTCAAATAATTTTTAAGAGTATAAACAGAGCTTCTTTTGTTCCATCCAAATGTTAGATGGCTCTTTGCCGATGAGCTCTAAGAAGATAATCTACCTCACAGTGCACTTCCGTGTGTCTTCATGGATAATTTGAGAAGATTCTACCAAAAATTCTCCGTCTACAATGTTAAAAGTTCCTAAAGCCTCAAAATCATGCCTCTGCGGCTCATCAGCTTCTACGCTACCGAGCGATGCTAAGGCTTGCGTATTCTATACCAGGTTAATATGGATAATATTACTCCATAACATCCTGATTTATGTTAGGGTGCAAACATTTCTCGAGAATATCAATGTAGATCTGTTAGCGATTCATTTGCTTAGAAGATTATTAGAATGACAATAGTGCATCCAATGAGAATGGTGTAACATATGTATCTTAGAAAAGTCGTTTCATACGGCTTCTCCGCCGGAAGAGATTTAAACGAAATAAAATTGTATTTAGAAAGATCGATCCAAACATATGCGTAACTCCAACGCTAGCCTACTGTGGGGAAATAGTTTTACTGCTCCTTTTGAAACACATGCCCAGTGTCTAGCAAAGGGTTGCGCAAAACCTTCCTAAAATGTAGTGCATCGGCAAACCCACAATCTTCTATTTCTTCTTCACTTCACAAAAATATTCAAATATTAGTGAAAGCGCTCACTTCAATGTCCGATACGATCCCACAGGATAGATTGTTTCTTAGAGCCTCTCAGTAAGCCTGGGCTAAATGAGTTTTGATAGGCTGCAGTATTTGGCGAAACCAAATACTTAAGTAAAGTATGACCGACAAATGATCACTCAGCCAAAGCTCTTCGGCATTCGTTTGCCGTAGTCAAGGGAAATCTTCACTTTCATTTCATAGGAAAGTTTTAAAACGCAAAATTTGTCCGCTAACACTAAGTGGTGGGAGATACGCATTTAGTACATATAGGAAGAAATTCAAAACACGATTCGGAAGGAGGAGGAAACGATGTAAGTAGAGATATGCTTGTTTGCCGGTGTGTCCTTCCATCTTCAATGCATTGGCATTTGGCATTCAGTGCGAATCGCTTATCCACACGATCATGTGCTACGGATCTAAACAGGATATGTGCGTATGCATATTAGAAATTTGTTTTTCCAAAATACACCCAAAAATAGTTTTAGTCGAGTTCGACACATCTGAGGTACTGTAACATGCAACAGCCAATTGAAATGGCAATTCGCTTAATTTGGTTCTTTTTTGATCGGAGCTAAACCACAATTTTTTGCCAAAGTTAGAGTCTGTACTTTGCTTGATTTTGCTTTCATTACACAGCACAAAAATATTTCATATAATTCCATTATTCTACTATATATTGTACTATTCTTGTTCAGCATCCAATTGCCTGGAAGTTAAAATTTTCCATTTTGTTACGCTCAAGTTTTCCTATTTTCTTTCACGTATGATATATGTAAGTTCCACCCCCGCTATACATTCTTATATAATATATATTTTATCTGTACAATTGTGTAGAAGAGACGAACTGTTTGTAAACGCATTTATCATGTTGCACGCGCTGGCTGACAAGCGATTTGTTGCGATAACCGAAATTCAGAAATTTTATCTCGCCCTGCATTGTCAAACCAATATGACTACCATGCAACACTTGAAAATGATGGAGATGATTGCTGTTGCATATACTTATACTCCTAGTATGCATCATGTTGAAAGTATCGAATTCGACATTTAAATGCAGGCCGCCACGCTGCCCTGCTATATGTCTTGGCTGTCGATGTTGCGAATGATTTGAGGACCAATTGGTGAGGGTTGGGGTGAAGTGAAACAGTATGGCAAGGAGTGCCGAGTGTGGCATTATGCACCAGTGATGGATACTTCCTTTTGGAAAATGCTGTGTTTATGTAACTTCCAAATATCGTCGACACATTCTGTTAGTGTGCATTGTCATATATGTAAAGACATACTTACATATCAAGCATGCCCTGCCGTCAAATGTTTACAACTAGTGTAAACTACTAGTTTAAGTCGCAAACCCAACTAGTCAGGCAACTGTCTTTTCCATACACAAACAACTGGTATTTTTTGCATGGTGATGCCCTACGAAATGCCAATTGTCAGATTTCAATCAGAACTTTTTCTGATCTCGTGGTAGTTCAAAATAGACCAGTTAATACTAGTCCAGTTATGGACCAAAACCACTAATTTGAGATTCAAAATGGTTAATAAAAAATAAATTCATGAATGCATAATATGTAGAAACCTTTTCACTAAGTATAATTTGAGCGAGGCAACATGTATTTAAAGGTTGGAGTAAAAATTTAAAATGTACTAAAAAAGCTAAGCAGAAATAAATCGCTTCATATTCGACACAAAACTGAGGAAGCATATATGGATCCGTATTTATGTATACCATACAAATATATTTTGTGCATATACATATTTTGTACCCAACAAACATACATACCTACAAAAAATACAATTGTACCATTGTTCCATTTATATATGTATAGTATTTAAGAGTTTTGTCGCCGTTTTTAGGGTTGAATCCGATGTCTCGCATTTTCCATTCTCATCCTCAATTGGTGAGAGAGCATTGACTTTCCACAAATATATGTACTACTTCCACAATTGCGCAAGATCTGGCAGACTAAAGGAGGTATAACTAACACGAAATTATGAGCCCATGTTATGAACCCATAACACTCGATGCGTGACTTTTTAACAAATATATTGGGTATGGGAATAATTTTCCGCCCTCGTAAAAGAGGTATTGCTGCTGATACTGTTTTTGTGTTCGCTCTAGTAATATACTAGTGATTTGAAGGTGTATACATATGTGATCCTTTTTTCTCTGACGTCAAAAATGTCTACGTTCGCCCCGAAAAAGTAGCATTTGCGGGAAGTCATGCTTCATTTTTACCTTTCAAAGGAAAGTGCAGCTGAAACGTGTCATATCTTGGTCAATATATACGGAAATCACGCTCCATCAAATAAAACTTGAAAGAGTGGTTTCGACGCTTCCAAAGTGGGAATTTCTAAGTGAGTGATAAGAAAACTGGAAAAATCCGATGATACTGAATTACAACAATTATTGGATGAAGAATCATGTTGATGATGTGTCTAAAGAGTTGGATGTTGACAGATCAATCATCGGTACACGTTTGCACGCGATGGGAATGGTCCAGTCAGCAGGTAACTGGATGCCACATCAGTTAAAGGAGAGGGATATCAGGAGACGTTTGCTGACGTGTGAGATGCTTCTTTAACGGCACAAAGGAAAATGTTTTCTGTATCGCATCGTTACTGGCTATGAAAAATGGATCTATTACGATAACCCTAAGCGTCGGGAAAGTTGGAGCTTGCCAGGTGAACCAGGTTCATAGACAGCGAAAAAAAATATTCATGCTTCTGGTGGGATCAGAAAGGTGTCGTCTATTATGAACTCCTTAAACCATCTGACACAATCACTGCCGATCGTTACCGACTGCAGCTAACGCGTTTGAATTGAGCTCTCAAAGAAAAGCCGGATGGGACAGTAGACATGACAGCGCTAGGCCACACGTTGTTAAATCGGTCCAGAAATATTTATGAATTGGGAAGTCTTGCTCCACCCACTGTATTCCCCAGACATTGCACGGTCGAATTACCATCTGACCCGATCAATGCACTCAGCCCTTATTGGAGATCGGCTCATTTCTTACGAGAGCATCGCAAACTGGCTCAATGAACGGATCAAATCAAAAGAACCCGGATTTTTCGTTAAAGGAATCCGTATGCTGCCTGAAAGATGGAGTAAAGTTGTAGCTTCCAATGGCACATACTTCACATAATATCATACATTATTTAATAGTTTAACTTTGGCGAAGAAAGAAACGAAAACGAAGCTAGAAAATTTCTGTTGCATCCCCAGAAAATCAACGTTGTTGCAAAATTTTCAGTGCAAAAATGTTCCATAAATATAACGAAGAAATTTCGATTGTGAAAACCTTCGCAATATGTGGACGGCTGCGGTCCCGTTAGCAAAGCTGTCTACTTCGCATTATATATATATATATATAATTGGCGCGTACACCCTTTTTGTGGGTTTGGCCGATGCTCCTCCTTCTATTTGTGGCGTGCGTCTTGATGTTGTTTCACAAATGGAGGGAACTACAGTTTCAAGCCGATTTCGAACGGCACATATTTTTATGAGGAGCTCTTTCATGGCAGAAATACACTCGGTGGTTTGCCATTGCCTGGCGAGGGGCGACCGCTATTAGAAAAACATTTTCTTGCATTTTGGTCTTTTATCGACATTCGAACCAACGTTCTCTCTCTGAAATCCGAATGGTAGTCACGCACCAACCCATTCGGCTACGACGGCTGCCTATACTTCGCATTATACCCGTATGTAATATAATATTTGTAGATTTGACATCTGTAGAAAAATCGAATTTTTTTGTTTAAGTTCAAGTTCTTTTTTATTATTTGATTTGTAAATACAAATTAACAAAAAAATTAGCGAAACTATATTAGCATTTTTTCTAATTTGCATGGGTTAAGGTACTTAAATAACTTTATTTTTATTCTTTCATTATTTTCATTGATGCATAATGTCTTGAAAATATTGTGTTGAAGTTTCAAGTCGATTGTAGCAAAATTTACAAAGATATTGATATTTGAGCGTCCGTTGCTCCAGGATACTCTTGTCTACATTATTTGCCGTTGGCACTAGCGATTGTGCTATTCGCAAACTTATGCTAACTAACTCTAAGAACATAGCTGTCTTCTTTAATTTATTCAAGCTGATAGGAACTAACATCTCCGTTAAATTAAATATCAAAATGAGCGACTAACACAAGGAAGAATAACAAAAAGACTTACTAGCACATATCGATGGTTTTCGAGAAAAGTGACATAATTCAAAAATACAAAATACTGAGTTGGGTCAGTTTTCTAGATAATTGACGCGCCAATTCGATCACCTGACAAAACCACACTAACGCCATCTCTCAGAATTGCTTCAAGATTCGCTTATGACGCTTTTACAGATAAAAATATATAAGCTCTGTAGTTGATTTTTGCTTTTAACGGCAAAACTCCGAATTTGAGTTAATTTCGCTTTTCTCGAAAACCATCGATACGTTAAATGCAATTTTTAGTATTTTTTTTTTAATATAGTTTTAAAATAATAAAATAATATATTATTAGAATAAGATAAATGTTTATTTGAAATTAATGTTTACTTAATGCTTTTAGTACGCATATTGCCTTAGGATATCATCGACAGCTCCTAAAAGAAGCCGCACCACACTCGAGCACCTCAATTGAAAATTTCTCCATTTAGTCCAGTAGATCATAGGAAACTTCAAGGCATGGAGTGGCTGGCGGCTCAATGTATGCTACGGCTAACGGACGAATGGCTAATGGATCGTAGATAGCATCAAAGCATAGTTACAAAAAATCGCAGTGCAGCTAGAACCTTGTAATATAAACGCATAATTTGGAAATGAATTGGCTCTTGTAAAGATTTACCTCTTTTTCAGTCGACATCGCTGTTATTCGGGAACCTCTGAGATGAGAAATTATGTCTTCAGCCAAGTCTGGAGTTAATTTGAATAATTTTTGGGATTCCCCTGAAGCCAAATGAAAAGGATTGTCCACATCTCAAAGCAAATGTCAATTTAATGTTCGAGGGCTCACTGCCTCGTCCTGAAAACATCCAGCATGCCATACGCATCTACTCAATTTGTAAAATTTTTTAAATGGCTGTGATTATAAAGTTTTGTTTAAATATTTATTCTGCTGTCCCAAATATAGGGAAATGATTTTAAATGAATTTTCATAAGCACTGTTTTGAGTTCAAATAGTAATATATTAGGCGTATTGAAGTTTTAGCTATTTTCGCATTTTATAAGAAAACTTTTGAACCTGAATCCATAGACTTAGAAATGAAGAAAAATTTGTCATCATATAATTATTTTACATTATTCCCACTGGCAACATATCAATGTTATAGTCGCACGTTCTATTAGTTATAAGTATCCATTGTATACACACAATTATCTTTTTAAATTAAAGAACGTAAGAACTAACTAATAAATTAGCCGACCTTAGGATCGAAAATCAATGCTTGGCTTCCAAATATTATAAAAAGCTGAAAAATCGCGTGAGAAATGCCTCGAGAATATCCGCTTTGACAAATGATTTTTAATTTATTTATTTGTTGCGAATTATGATCTACCTACTCAACGCAGTCACTGTAGCCGAATGGGTTGGTGCTTACCACCATTCGAAAGTGTGTAGGTTCGAACCTCCTTACATAAAACACCAAAATGATCGAAAAACTCTTTTATAATAGCGGTCGCCCTTCGGCAGGCAATGAGAAACCTCGCGCCATTCAGATGCGGCGTAAAACTGTAGTTCCCTCTATTTGTGAAACAATATCAAGACGCACATCACAAATAGGAGGAGGAGTTCGGATAAACACCTAAAAAGCGTGTAAACACCAATTATTTGATTTTTTTTTTTTATCAAAGGCCCTTTTTTCTAGGACTCTCCAGAGATTTTCTATTATTCGCTCAATTTTATATATTTTGCAATGAAAATTTAGGTTTAGATGTTGCATTATTATATGGAAATCGATTGAATAAACTTAGAGTACATTAATCGCATGTCTTTTTTCAACGAAAAAGGTGTAAGGCTAACCCTCTTAAGTCATCTGATATTTCTAAAGTTGTTAAAGTGTTTCAAATGCGATGGAAGAAAATGTTCAGTTCATTAAAGGAGGCTCATTTACGAATAACTAGGAAAAGCTTTCCTTGAAATGATTACTCCATTTTTGTGGGAAAGTGGTTTAGTCCACTCAATGGGCCAATCAGTTTTGTTCATATATTCACTACCTTATCCATATTGTGTATGTAAAAATAAATGTACATTTGTATGAGGCTTAGAGAATCAACTATGCCGTGGGGCAAATTAATTTTAATTACCATTTTGATTTTTCGTGGATACTGTTTATAAAAATCCAAGATAATATGGGGTAGTTATCATTATTAGAACGGCACCCGGCAACGAAATTGTTCAAGAAAGGTAAGATATTTTTTACTGATTGCTAAAGTATGATGATTGATCACTATTAATATTTCAATTACTTTATATTCTATTTTTTAGGTATTTAAATCATGTTCGATAGTTACTCGACTTTTCGTTATAATTAGTCTGAGAAGAGTTAGCAACTTGTGCTCATTAGACTAAACAATAATAATAATAAATTTGCGCTCAAGAGTTTTATACAGATTCCAATCAATGGCCATTGAAACAGAGATAATGACTTTTGAAGACTGTAGCACGACTCGTATAAGTTAGATTTTGTGTCCATAGCACCAATAATCTAATACAAAGAAAATGAGTGCCAACCCAATTAAATAAAATGATTACAAAACGAGCGAGCTCTTCAGTATAGAAATAAAATAAATTATTGGTAAAAATGTATTCTTTAACATTTTTTGTAAAGTCGGTATTATATATCATTTAATAATAAAGTTAAGGAATAACATTTTTTGCATAGTCGGACATAATTTAATCCCAGGTAAAACTATTTACATTTGAAGATCTTTTTTGAAATGCATTAAAATGCAAAATGCGATTTTACGATTTAAAAGAAAAGTAGAATAGAATTGCCTTCGTTTCTAACTGTTCCAGACAATGGTGTTTTTCTTTGTTTACACAGCAGAGACAGACAATAAATCATAAAAAAGATGAAACTTTGTACGTCAACAGTCTCGACAATGCAAACTACACAGAACACAAAAAAAATTACTTTGAAGTGACATACAGGACTCAAAAGGCAGCTTAAGTATAGTGAATTCAGCAGTCAAGCAGCGCATTGCGTCACATGGCATCATGCATGCATCGCACACACACGTGCATACATAGGTATTGAAGTGCGAGTAAATTTTGCATGTGACCTAATAAAAAATAATAAACAAACTACAAAAAACCGTAAAAGAATTCTAGCCTCATGCCGGGCAAATGTAATGTATGAAAAAATGCGGAATGGTTGTCCGTACAAAGTTTTGGAAATATTTTTCATATGCATGGAGCGTCATAATTTATGATTATGCAGAATAGAGTACGGCAGACGCCAGCGGTGTGGAAAGTGACCGACTCAGCGGCGTCAACGGCCGGGCACAATTGAGGCTATAAAAAAACCGGCAATCATGTAGGCAGGCGAGCGAATCTCGCGCAACAGGGAAAACGCAGCAAACGTCCTGCCTGCATGTATTGTAGCAATTCTAAAAATAAAAAAAAAACATCGTTTGCATATACATATGATACATATAGTACAAGTATGTATGTAAAAATGCTCATGAGTACATGTGGCGAAATTGGCAGGATATTGCTATTTTAGACGTTGCCGGCAACGCCGGTCCATTCATCGCACTGCTCGTTTGTCAGTCAATCTGTCAGCGAAACGATCACTGGCACTACTCATTTGGACCCTAACACATTTGGGGAGCTAAATAAGTGCTCATAGTTGCAGTGACGCAATTGAAAATAATTAGCACAACGTTGCATAGCCCCTCCAATCACACCAACAATATAATAGCCGCTTTAGTGGATGAGTCTTGGAACGCGTTTAATAGTCCACAGGCGGCCTGCAGCTTTGAAGCTTTGGGCTCTTAAAAATCCATTCGACAAACTGACATAACGTTTGCGTCAGTGTGTGCTAGATTCTCTACAAAAGTATCAATAAACCAAAATGGGAGTAAATGAAGAGATGCATATGGATAGTAAACTTATATATTTGATGGCAAGCAGTTGTATACAATACATCGATACTGCATGTAAGTGGTTGTGCTGGTAAGTGCCCTTCTGGATGAGCCATAAATTTTCACATTATTTTGAAAATCTTTCAATTACACTTCATTAAAGCGCACACAAATGCGTCCGCACACATACACCCAGACGGGATTAATACACACACACACAAAAGCCCAACGAACTTAGCTACGCCTCATATTAATAATTAATTGAATTGGAGTCGTCCCCCAGTCTCTCTGTGTTCAAGCAATTGACAGTAGCATCGATTTCGAAAATCTGCTCAAGTAACGCCACAATGCCACAACGCCACGTTTCCCCGTACTCAAACCGCCATCTCGCCCACCCGCCGTCATGTTATATGAGTTTTATGTTCTATTTATGTTGTGTAAACGACGCCATAATCGTAAAAATATCAAAACAAATCGTTAAATTCGATCATCGTCATTGAAAGTCGAATCGACAGCAACGGCGGCACGAGCAGCAACAAAAAGAACACGCTACACTTTGCCTTCCCATCCTTGCAGCGTCCAGATGAAGCAATGAAATTCGTTGGGCAACCACTTATACGGCATTGCCGCTTCGGTGTTTGCTTTATTGGTTGGTTGGCGCTTCTGTATTGCTTGTGAGTGCCTCGAACACTTCGGATGTCGAGCGTACGTGCCACTTGCTGGCTTTTAGCATACTTGGAGGGTGTTAGGGGAGGTTGTGTGAGGTGTACCCCAAAGGGCTACACTCTTATACGGGCAAACGTACATATAAGAAAAAGTTTGTACTTGCATATTTATTTAGTGCTAGCTTTCTATGCTATGTGATGGTACGCCAGTTTTTCGATTCGTTTGCCGTTTTGTTGCCGAGCTGGCACCCATTCCCCTACTTGTTTGCTCATGTATTCGGCATTGAGTATTTGTGTGTTTATTGACACGAGAATCACAAGGAGCACATAAATTTGTGACTTAATTAAGTTTGCATTAAGTGAAAATTATTTCAAATATTTTTGTGTCAAATTGATAGCACAAGCACACAGCAATAAGGCGTTGTGTACGAGTATCTGTTTTTGTGAGTTTGGTAGTACATGCCTCCATATATAAGTATGTATATGAACGTTAGTATAAGCAGAGGCACGTTTTTAAATGATTACACTTGGTGACCACTTACGAAATGCTTTATTATTACATTTAATCAACAGGAAGATGATTTTTACAGCACGAAGAAAATTGGGTGGAAAAATAATACTAAACATTGGAGCTGAAGAAATTGAAATTGTGCAAAAGGTGGGTTTTCTGTACTAATAGCCATAGCACTTCTGATAGAAAGAATATTTTTTCCTACTGATTTTGCGACTTCGACTTTAAACGGAAATCAGATGTGGGCGAGATATGAACAGAAGGTGCATCGGTTAAAATATAAAGACAATGCCAATGTAAAAATAGATGCAGTACGTATCGCTTATAGCACCATGGTCATAAGTACCAGAAAAACTGTAAGAAAATTTCACCTATGATACACACAAAAAATCACGATTTAAACATTCCGCTAACAAGCACCGAACCACTGGCCATGTTCCATTGAAATTTAATTTTGCACATATAGTTGCAAATAAATTTATGCTTGAGATTGATAATATTGAGCAGTACTATTTCGGCCTCGTCATAATGAGCATTCCTGGTTCTATGCTCCTCACTCTAGGAATTTATGATGATAATGACATGAACACTCAGTAAAAAATCAGAGCCTTTCTGAAACTACTAACTAATGAATTGGAACATAATATAAATATGTAGAGCTCAATGAATGCACCGAAATTCAGTATAACTATTTTTTAACTTGTGATCACTTGAAATTTTTGTTGCAGATATGTATATATGTAGGTTTACATTAAATAAATCAAGTTCCAATTAGCTCGAGGGCAGGGTGGGCGGAGGTGTATATTCTGAACATCTGGGGATCTCCTTCAGTTTTCGGCTCCCCGACTACTGTAGTGTCTTTCGGGCTGAACTGATGGCAATAATAAAAGCCGCGACACTGATACAGTGTGATGTGATATCCGGAAATGATATCTACATTTTCACTGATAGCCAAGCGGCGATAAAATCCCTCACAAAACAGTCGACAACCTCCAAGGTAGCCATGAAATGCCGCACAACTCTTAACGAGATGGCTGAGTCATTTCACCTAAAGGTAACATGGGTTCCTGGCCATCGCGACATTGAGGGTAACCGATGAACTAGCAAGACTCGGCACTAAATTGTCTGAGGAGCATATAATATAGATAATGACATAGGGATACCCTTACAAACATGTAAGCTACACATCCTTGAAGAAATTGCAAAGAAAGCAAACGAAAGATGGCGAAATGAAGCAACCTGCAAAATCGCCCCTCAACTTTGGCCGACTCTAAATGCTAAACGCACAGAATCGCCGCTAAGCCAAAATAAGTCTTAGCACATTGATCTCAGTCATAACGGGGCACTGCCTAATAGGCAGACACGCCCAAAGGATGGGTGTGCAAACACATGACTTCTGTAGAAGTTGTCTAGATGAGGACGAGGAAGAGACAATCTCGCACCTACTGTGCTACTGCCCTGCTCTATCCAGACTCAGGTTTACTATTCTGGGTAGACAATTTTTTAATGAGTTAGAAGACCTCAGTTCTACAGAAATCAGAGATATTTTAAAATTTTTGAAAAACACACACTGGTTTTAGGAGATATAGGGACAAGCTCCCCACGCGGCATCACAATGGGCTATGAGCCTGAGTGTGTCCCACAGGACAACCGCTTCAACCTAACCTAACCTAGTTCTCTCTTTGAATGCAAATTTATTTAATTTACTAGAAGTAATTGTTCTTTCGATCAATTATATGCATCGACAATGCTTACAATGAGGAACCGTGCCACCGTCACTTGGCTTGTGACTTATTTCGCAAACTCGAAGTTTAATCCGCTTAACGCTTACCCATTTTCGGGCATTTTGCTAAAAATGCTTCGATGTATTGGTCTGAAATTTTCATCAACTGCAGCTTAAAAAGAAAGTGGGCTTTATTCTGAAATTTAATGAACACTGCATAAAAGGAATTGGTTTTATATAACTTTTCAAAAACGCCAACTGAGGAATAAATGCATTTATTTGAGAGGGCTCAAACAAAGCTGAATATTCTAAATAAATTTTGTTTCCTTAGTCACTCCTCTCGGGAGCATTGTCGTGATTCTATCTGGTGGTTTTCTCAATGTGTGACCTATCCATCGCCACTTTCTGCGTTTGATTTGCCTAAGGATGGGCGCATCGTTCGTTAATCTCCACAGCGCGTCGTTACTGATGGTGTTTGGCCAGAATATTCTGCAGATGGTGCGGAGGTATTTGTTGATGAAGGATTGTAGCCTCTGTCTGATGGTGTTGAGATCAGCCATGTTTCGCTTCCGTACTTCACGCATGAGACGAATATTTGTAGTTTAGTGCGCATGCAGATTTGCGAAATAAATAATTGAAATATTTTTCTTCAAAGTGTTTGAAACCCATTTGAACGTAAGCAAAACTTCACACTGGAACTATCAAATATTTGGTTTTTTAATTTAAAAAGAGGAAGATTTAAAAAATATACATGTTTTTATATTATTGAAAAAAAAAAAAATGGGAGCACTGAATTCCAACAATTTAAAATTTCAAATAATCTTTCTCGGCGTTGAACGTAATTATTATATATTTAGTATTTCGGTAACAAAATTACAGCACTACTGCTTTACAAAACGCACTAAGAAAACATTTTTAAAATAATTCTTATGAATTTCTGCTTTTGTAGTCTGGCTTTTCTTCTTAATTGGCGCGATAACCGCTTAAGCAATTTTAGCAGAGTTTAACAAAGGGCGCCAGTCGTTTCTTTCTCGTGCTAACCGGCGTCGGTTGGAGACACACGAAGTGCAGCCAAGTCCTTCTTCACCTAATTTCTCCAACTCAGTCGGGGCCTTTCCCTTCCACTGCTTCCACCTGCTGGTACTGGTGCATCGAATACTTTGAGAGCTGGAGCGGTTGTATCTATTCATAGCCGCTAGATCTTTTTTCGTTGCGCTATGTCTATGTCGTTGTAAAGCTTTCCATTGTACATATTTATTATTTATTGAACAGAATTTACTATATATTTCAATTTTTATAACTAAAGTTATTCATACTAAACTTAATTTTTTTCATTTATGTTAAGAATTTGAATTCAAACTACAGTCGAACTTCTCTACTTCTCTACAGTGAACTTCCATATAATGAAGCTCTCCTTATAATGAACTGGTTTCGAAGACACTGCTTTTTCGTTCTACTTTCGGTGTATTTTTGTCTCCTTATAATGAATTTCTATATAGTGAAGTTTTCTATATAATGAACAAATTTTACAGCTGGAAATTCAAGCGTCCTAAGTTTTTGTCTCTATATTGTGAATTTTTTAAAAAGTTTTCTGTTGCAAAAAATTACAGTTAGATGTGGGCAAACTGTAATGAGGGGAATCCCAAAATTAAAACAGAAAAAGCTGAGCTATTACAGTTTTATTCAGTGATTGAAGTTAAAATGACGCATCGAAGCAGCATTTCGCTTGAAAAAAAGTTATTAATGATTAACAAAGTTAATGAAGGAAAGAAAAAAAAAAGGTATTGCCATTGAATTCGGAGTTCTTCCCAGCACTTTATCAAATATTTTAAAAAATAGGGAAGTGATTTTAAAAAATGCGGAGGATTTGGCAGTAAATACCAAACGCAAAAGACTTCGACCTTGTCATTTTGAGGATATTGACGAAGCAATATGAGGCAAGTACAGGTTGGTTAGACAAGTTCAAAAGTCGGCAAGGCGTTATTCAAAAGACATTATGTGGGGAAAGTGCTGACGACAACATAGAAAACCGTGATGAATGGGTAGCGAACGTCTTACCGAAATTAAATGAAAATTACAACATTAACGACATTTTTAATCCCGACGAGACTGCTTTGTTTTTCAAATGCTTGCCAACTAAAACACTGGCATTCAAAAATGAAAAATCCTTTGGTGGGAAGCAAAGCAAGGAGAGAATAACTGTCCTGGTGGGAAGCAATATGACTGGATCAGAAAAGCTAAAATTGCTGGTAATCGGAAAGGCCAAAAATCCGAGGTGCTTCAAGGGAATAAAATCTTTAGGTGTCGATTATGAGTTTAACAAAAAAGCATGGATGACCAGTGAGATTTTTACGAAATGGATTGTAAAACTCGACAAAAAATTTTGTGATCAAAACAGAAAGGTGTTGTTTTTTGTTGATAACTGCACTGTCCACCTTAAAGATGTAAGAGACAAGTTGAGAAACATTCATCTCGCTTATTTTCCTCCCAACATGACTTCGTTACTGCAACCAATGGACCAAGGCATTATCTACAACATGAAACAACATTACAGAAAACGAATTTTAACGAATATATTGACTCAAGTGGATGAGGAAAATTCTGTTATGGCCATAGACTTGCTGCAAGCAGTTCGAAATCTTAGCAATGTATGGAATGTCTATGTTAAACCAGAAACAATTGCCAACTGTTTTAAAAAGGCTGGATTTTCAAAAGATGCTATGCAGATTCCATTTGAGCATTGGCATGAAGAGGATCTTCTTTCAATATCGGATTTGGCTGCTTGACAGTCTTCATTTAAAAAAGTACCAAATATCGAAGCATCGTTTGATGACTACGTAAATGTTGATAATGATGTGCAGACTTGGGACAACCCATCCGAAGAAGATATTCTCAACAGCATTTTTGAAAGTCGCGGAGTTCCAGCTGAACCTGGTAAGCATTTATATTTTTATAGTCAAACAAAAATTTAATATGTAAATATTATTTCAAATAACGATCAACACGATTTAACCGTTGAAGAATTGGCAGAAACTGAGGAGGCATTACCTACGTTAATACAAGCTGCTTCATCCATTAGCGTAATTAGAACCTTTGTGGAAATGAGGAGTGACGTGCCGCTTAATGTTTTCAACTCTCTACATGATTTGGAAGCTTTTATTAAAAATGAAAAATGGAAGACTGTAATTCAAACCAAACTCACAGATTATTTTAAATAAAATTACATAAAAATTCAATATTTCTTTATAATGAAGTTTCTATATAGTGAAGTGATTTTCAGGTCCCGTGCGAATTCACTATATGGAAGTTCGACTGTATATTTAAATTTATCGTTTCTCTTATTTACATTTATGGAACTTATAACCTTATTTCTAAGTGGTTGTTGATTTAAATTATTGCTTTGTTAGTTAACAAACGAGCTTTGTTAGTTAATAAACTGCTTTGAGCAGTTAATAAACGAATTTCTCAAGTTTTTTATCCTTTTCATGTCAATCGCAATCAAAGGTCGCAAGCCATTAAACAAATTTTTATAGACTCATTAGAGTGCTTCTCTCCCCAGAAATTGATAGTAAAGAGAGATTAATTCAGTAACTGAAGAGAAGCCATGTGTTGGATCAACTTTCAAAATATCTGCAGTCTCTCCAACAACTTTTTTCAATTTGTTTTTAATTTTTTCTCTACTCAAATCGAAATCTCTGAGTTCAAATAAAGTAAACAAATTGTTTACTCAGTACTATTTGGGCCTTGAGAGATTTTTGAAAATATAAAAAAATTTGTAATCATATCTATCTCTTAATGTAAGACTTTGTAGCTCTTCAGCAGAGTTTATTAGGATATGCAAGAAGGAGTAGATGATCACGTTGCACTTAAATCCGATATATACTCGTATGTAATATCAAAACTTGTATACTACTCACACAATGATTTTCAAAACATTTCGTATCTTCTTTCAGTTGAAAATATTATATGTTAATGCAGATTTGCGTGAACAAGTATATTAAAAATTTATTCTTCAACAAAAATTGTTGTGTATTATTAAGTATTTTTAAGTATAGGGTTATTCAATAGGTGCGCTTCAACTTTTTTCCGATAGGGAGGGCGAACGACGCAATATTTTTTAATTTTTCGCTTGTCATTTGTAAACTTCATTAGTATACATTTCATCATGGAACGCTACACACTTGAGCACCGATTGCAAATCGTGCAAATTTTTTATGAAAATAATCGTTCTGTTGCTGCTATTTTAAGAGCATTACGGCAACTTTACGGTACATTTAACAAGCCGTCCCGTTTTGGGATTATGTGAAGTCATTGGTCTACAGTAACAAGCCGGCGACGATTTGTGAGCTCAGAGCCAATATTGAACGTGAAATTGCTGGAATTTCGTCCGATTTATGCAAAAGAGTGGTCGAAAATTGGGTTCAACGATTGGACTTCGTAAAACGTGCACGCGGTGGTCATGCAAAAGAAATCGAATTTCATACTTAAATGTATATGTTCAAACTCGATAATAAAAAAAAAATTAGTTAAAAAAGTCAAACCGTTTGTGTTTATTCAAAAAAGTTCAAAAGTTGAAGCGCTCTTACTGAAAAACCCTATACATATGTGTTTTGAGGGCCCGTAATTTAAACAACATCAAATTCATATAAGTGCATAGCTACAGATCGTTTACCCATGTTATAACAAATATTGCTGGAGAAATGTTGAATAATAGCGCAGGCCAAACAAATTTTAAATTTTTTTCGGAAACGTAAATATGCTCGCGCTTAACAAAATAAGCAAAAATGCAAAAATCAAAAAAAAAAATAATAAAAAAATCCAACTCAACTGACAAAAAATTTTATTTCCTCTTATTTGCAAAGCGAGGCGCACTCCATAAATTTTCGTACGCTCAATATTGTTTCAGATCATAAATCATGGCTGCATTTGCGTACGGCGCGCAAAGAGCTCGAACACCATGCCGACGCATACATTTAGTCCGACTGTTCAGCCAGTCGAATTTGCAGTTGCCGCACTCCCCCGCCACAGCTATTCACCTAACAAATGCCGCTAGTACTTCTTGCAAAAAGTTAAAAGAAAAAAAAAACAATATGCCTACAGACATGCAACGCACAGCGAAGTGAAATACACAACAGAAAATAATCGAGCAGCAGTTGCCCCGGTCGAATGCACTTGCCATCGTGTCCCTGAAATGCTGCACCACGGCAGTAAGTACGTTGATGCAACACGAACGGACCAACGCACTGGAAACTGGACAAAATGAACACCAGTCGACGTCGTCAACACGCGCCGCTATCGATCTCCACTGCCCTCGACGAAAAAGCGACTCTGAAATGCTACGAATAGATGGGAGATGTTGACCAACACCATAGCAATATAGACTGCAACACTCGAATATATGGTTGTTATCTGCCATTTGTTTTGAACACATGCATCTAGTCGTACATATATACATATTTACATATATCTGCGTGTAAATACATACCTATATATATATACACGCAATATGCATATGCACAGTGTAGTATGCGCCAGAAGGTGACGAGACTAAAATAGGTTGATTTTAATCACATTATTCCATTGAATATTAACAAAGTTTGGAGAGATAAACTTGGAGGCATTTGATGAGACATAGAAAGTTACAATATGTACATGTACATATATTCAGTCATAATGAGGTTAAATAACGGAACAGATTTACTTTTTTATTTTCTGACAATCGGGCGTGATATAGATTATTATCCTGGTTATTGTCATGATTCAATTATTAAAGATTCTGTAAGTTGTTGCAGCTCAAATCCGCTCCTAAATCTGCGCTCGCTTTTTGGAAGCAGGGACAAAAGGTATAAGTTTATGACTTAACTTAAATGTAATATAAAAATGTATACAATTTATTATCCATATTTGAATTTATTTTAAATGAATATCAATTTACTCCAGTCATCAGGCGCGCATCTTCTATGTAGTGTGAAACTAGGACGAAAGAACAATTTGAAAGCTTCTAATACAGTATTTTACGCCTTACACATTGGATAAGCCAATGCTTAATCAGAGGATTTTTAAAGCCTCGTTAGGCCAAGCTGAACTTAATGTCACAACAGTAAAGGGATGTCCGCACGGAGCAGTTCTTTCTCCACTGCCATGGTCCTTACTAGTTGATGACTTGGTGCAGCACCTAAAGAATAAGGGATTTATAACCATTGGTTATGCAGATGACATATCTGTTATAATAAAAGGCAACCATGAAAGGACACTAACAGACTTAATGCAAAATGCCTTGAACGCAACATGGCAATGGTGTAAAAAGGAGGGGCTGTCGATCAACCCTAACAAAACCACAATAATCCCCTTCACAAGAAAAAGAAAGTTGGAGTTTCCTACATTGAAAATAAATGAAACAGTGATAGAACTAAAGGAAGAGGTCAAGTATCTAGGTTTAACATTAGATAAAAAACTCACTTCGGAGTCACATATAAATAATATAACAAAAAAAGCCACGAAATCTTCGTGGACAACCAAAGAGTTACTACGGAGATACTGGGGCCTCAGCCCTAGTATGGCCGTCTGGATATACACCATACTGTATAGGGCACTAGTATGGTGGAGCAAATCTATTCAAAAAACAGCAGTAACCAAAATGGGAAAAGTACAAAGGCTTGCTTGCCTATGCCTCACAGGGGCTATGAGAACTACCCCAACAGCTGGCATGGAAGCACTCCTTAATCTCCCACCACTTCCAAGAGGAAGCAGCTACGCAAGCACTCATGCTACACATGAAAGAAAATTTCAAATTAGGCAACCTCACCGGTCACCTAAGTATCCTAAATAAAATCAAAAACACCATAAGCATGGCTCAAGTCTCACACCACATTGACGCAACCCTCTGTTTCACAAAAGGATACACAGTTACCTTTCCTGAGAGGATCGAGTGGAAAACAAACCCAAAATGGATGAATGATGATTCACAAAAATGGTACACTGATGGATCAAAAACACCTTATGGTGTAGCAGCAGGAGTAGTGGGACCCAGAATCCACATATCATTCACTCTCATCAGGGGCACTACCATCTTCCAAGCGGAATTATACACAATAGTGGAAGCAGCAAACATCATGCAACGCAGAAACCTCAAGAGAGTAAAGCTTGGAATACTCTCGGACAGCCAATCAGTTCTAAAAGCTTTAGATAGCTATACCTATAACTCGAAAACTCTCTTAGAATGCCACAAGGCACTCAATAACCTGGCATCCAAAAACAATGTCTCATTAATTTGGGTACCGGGACATGAGGGATATGACGACAACGAAAAGGCAGACTTTCAAGCCAAAAAAGAGGCAGATGCAAACTTCATCGGACCTAGTCCCATGTTCGGATTCAACAAAAACAGACTGAAACAAAAAGTAAAATACTGGGCTAAAACCCTATTAAATCAGCATTGGAACAACGTAGAGGGTCTTAGACACTCCGAAAAGTTCCTAAGTTTCAACGCTAAAAGAGCTAACATGGCCCTCACGTTAAACAAAAAGAGCATTCGCACTCTCAGAGGCGCCCTCACGGGTCACTTCACCTGCAACAAACACTTACATAAATTAGGCATAACTAACACCAGCACCTGCAGATTTTGCTGCGAAGATGAGGAGTCTATAGAACATCTCATTATCGAATGTCCGGGGTTGACGCATAGAAGGAAAAGGTTTTTAAACAAGTTCATGCTTACAGATGAAGACCTTCAATCACTCCCTCAGAAGGAGCTGGTACAATTCATAAGCATACTTAACAGTCAATAGACAGCATAGGGTGCACAATAGATCAATATGGTCGCAGTGCTAAAGGGCTACTCCTTAACCCTTTACAACCATTAACCATTAACCATGACTTACTTAAAACTTTCTCTAAATAATTGTTAAAATTAAAGTTCGTTTTTTTTTGTTTTGAAAATTACCGTTTTATGGCTAGTGGGCGTGGCTAATGACCGATTTCGTCCATTTTCAATGCAAAACCAATACCGAATGATCGGACAGATATGCCCATCTCGACTGCTATCATAACTCTGAGCATTTTGGTACACACATGCCTATATCTATTTCGATTCCCTTATGCTGTTACATACAACCGTTATTATATCTTCCTTTAAGATAATTAACAAATTTACTCATCGGTATATAACCGCTAAAATAATTGGGCTTTTTTATTGCCCAATAGTACGGCTGCATTTAGGCTAGACCAATACATATACTCGTACATTCATACGTATTTGTGTTTTATTTGTATTTAAAGTATAATATATCAGGATGCTTAATAAAACCAATAAATACCATTTCATCAGATATTTGAATTTCAATGGCTTAAAATATTAGGCTGCCGTTCACAAAATATATGAACAACTGCTTACAAATTTTATGAAATCCCATGAATTTGAAAATTTAAAACTTCCCCGCACTGCAGTGTTACGCCGTATCCAAAGAAAATCTACTTCAGAATTCATTTACTGCTATTTGTCGGTATTAAGGCAAATACAGGACGGCTTGCACTATTCTCATCATGCTCCTCCATCCCCTACTACTACACAAAATGCGACAATACGGAGTTTGAATACGAACGTTTTCAAAACAAATTTAAGGAAGCTGTGGAAATTTAGAGCTTCGCATACTATACAAACATCTCAGTACAAACTCCAGAGCCAAACGCTAATCATCAAAATGGTTTAGTGCTTGCATGAGATTTTATTCTTAATGCCTTTAAAATAATGGCGCGATTTCGTTGAACAGCAACAACAAAGAAAGCAGCCGCAGCGGCTTAAGAGCTGGCAAGGACACATCTAAAGCAGGCTGGTTTTTTTATTTTTTTGCTTTATCTTTTAGTTTATTTAGATTTCCATGCCGGTACTAATATTAATACAACTATTACCCTGTAAATAAGCGAAGTTGGATAACCTTTTAGATTGGCAAACTTGTTTATAAATTCTGACAGTTCCACATCTAAAAAATAAATACGAGAGCGGGTCAATAAGTCCGTGACTTTTTGTATTTCTGACCTCTTTACTGAAAAAGAAATACTGCTCCTGTCAACAGTAATTCCTGTCGACCACAAACGCAATCGTGTAACAACTTCACAGGAAGGTTTGGCGTTGTTTAATCGCAATATGTAGGAGTTTTTGTGCCGTTTTGTAACCGTGGACGAAACATGGATCCATCCCCACACACCAGAGACCAAACAACAGTCGAAACAGTGGGTTTCTAAGGGTGAATCGGCTTAATAAGCAAACGAAATTCAGTTTTTTCCATTTTCTTCTCAAATTACTGGGTAGTCTGATAAAGGTAGCTGTAAAACACAAACTAACTGACGCAGCACGTTCAAATATTGACAGGAGTCAACTGACAGATGCCTGTTGATACGAGCAGAAAAAAAACTTTTTCTTCATTTTTGATCTTTCCTCGACATTGGAGCCTACGTTTTCTTTGAATTCAGAATGGTAGTCACGCACCAACCAATTCAGCTACGGCGGCCGCCAAGCTCAATACCTAATGATTTGTAAGGAAGAAAGAAAATAAGGCAATAAAGAGGTCTGCCGACAGAAGTGAAAACTTAAATAACAGTTAATTATCAAGTAAATTATCATAGGAAAAAATTTAATTTTATAATATACAAGTAAAAAGAATGCATGTGGAATACGAAAAATTTTAAGTCACTCATGTAATGAGCTCTGTAAATTTCTTGAAGTTATAAACAGATAAAATAAGAAGAAACAATAATTACTATGCATTCAAGATATGTGTCATAATAAATGCTAATATTTTAAGAGACAGTAAATAAAAGTATCAATCATACTGTATACATTAGCTGAGTGTATTGAAACGCTTTATCAGCCGATGGGTGTTTATTATGTGGATATACCTATACCATATATGGTGATACGTTAGAGTGTCTAAACAAGTTTAAATTTTAGCTCACGAAGTTTATGACTCTGTATACCTAAAATATTTCTAAAAATTGCTAAAATTTTTTATTTTTACACACGGGTAAGGTCGTACTATTCAACACTAATGAACTTCCAGCTACATTCAAGATCCCCATAGGTCATATAAATAGCACGTATAAAAAAAAACTTTGTACGAAACAAATCAAAACACAAGAAAAATACTAATTCTGCTAACTTATTGTCCTACAAAAATAAATTTTATACATAAGTGCAGCCGTGGACTACCCATAGGTATACCAAAGAACATACAGTTAAAAGTTCTCATCTGTAACTGTAACATTCTCAGCCAAATAAAAATGGCCTTATGTTTAAATATATTTAGGTTAGGTTAGGCTAAAATGGTTGTCAAAGAGTGGGCATACTTAAGCGAAGAAATCAAATTCATCCTTTATGATACCATTGCAAAGGAAGTAAGATAGAGTAAACTGATTGAAAGGAGGGGATGGACTAGGTTGCGTAATTATGGATTACGAACGATGTCTGAGTTACGGTTGGGTTAACCGTTTTATACTGCTGCTGAATTTCATCAGATTTTTAATATCAAGGCCTGATGTATCAGCAGGCGTAGCAAAGAAATCAGAATCAAGATGCCTAAATCTTAGCTTCGCGAAATTAGCTAAGGACAATGTGCTGAGATGATGCCACCTCACAGCATGTATACCTCTGGGATAGTGCCCTGTGAAGACAGCTACGAAATTTGAGGGCTGAGATTTTGTCAACCTCAGAAGATCGCTCGAACGCCTCCGATTCCCACGTGGCCAGAAGGATTTCGCGACCTTACAAGTTTACTTACCCAGCGCTCGCTCAGCTTTTTAGGATCAGATCGCAGGGAAAAACATATATTGTATTTACCACATGCAACAATTCCACACGCCTAGGAAGTTTCCAACTCAAAAAAGTAGTAGTGAAACTGAATTAGTTTTTTGTATCATGGATATTACCACTTATGATCGGGCTTAGAGAGTAAATTTTACATACATTTTTTGTACGTGATGATCGCTAATTTTGTTGTAAGTTGCATATTCAACCAAGTCTTTGTTAATTTTTTTTTTTCACACGCCAAAATTTGAAAAGAAACGCTACGCATCCACGCACGGTGGACTGCGGCTAAAAATTACAAAATGGAAACCTTTATTTAATAAAAACGAGACTGGAGTAAAATCTCTAATTAAGATAAATAGAGGGGAAATTAAAAAAAAAATTTCTTACTTGGTACTTGAAACTCTTTTAAAAATTGGCATATCTCGAAAGTATAGACTTGAAGTAAAAATTTGCAATATGTTTTTTACGATAGGATTTATTAGATAGATAAACCTGATTTATGAATTTTTGATTCGAATATGTAACGCTTTACTTTTTATTTTGGTCGTAAGCATACGCCAACTATAGTTATTTAAATGAAAAGCTAATTAATTGCAAAGAGATAGCATAAGTTAACTTTTTAGTAGACAATAACTATATAGATCTGAAAAGAACGGTGGTTTTCTTCTTCCTTGTCTCTTATATATAAAACGCGCAAGTATGTACATTATTTTTAAGAAATTTCAACTTCAGATCATATTGATGGCTCGTTATTAATTTCTTTACTGTGTCATTACGAGTTGAATCCGAGACCTGTTAAATGTTTGGTTGACGTCGAATAATTTAACGCGATTAAACCAAGTAGAAGCTATAATCAACTTTATAAAAAAAGGAGCGGGAAACTGTGAATGTGGATAGTTGAAAGTAAGCATTAAGAAATTTGAGTAAAATGTCTCACAAGGGAAATATCTAGAATGGCTACTATTATGATTTAATGGCTTGATTGTTATTGTCCTCTAATCCGATTTTAAGAAACTTTTTCGAAAAACGTTTATCAATAGCGGTGGTATTGATTTGAGGGAAGACGATTTAAATTAATTTATATATCTACATGTACACATTTTTCGAATTAATTTAGAATAAATCCTGCATTAAGAAATTATAAAGATAGCTTGAATTTTCTTACTAGGAAAATATTTCTGAAATCGCCGACATAGATATTTTCTGTTATATATATTATGTAATATTGACTAAAATATGTGTAGATGTGCACTTGAAAAAACATGTATAAAGTTTGGTGAGGATAGTCAAAATCCGATTGTTTCTTCTCCTAACCGATCCCTTCTGTGGACGCTAATGAAATTGTCATACCTGTATACTCTACCCTTAGGACTCTTCTTCTTAATTGGCGCGATTGCTTATGCGAGTTTGGCCGAGTTTAACAAAGCGCGCCAGTCGTTTCTTTCTCGCGCTAACCGGAGGAGGCCGTCCTCTTCCTCTGCTACCACCAGGTGGTACCGCATCGAGTACTTTCAGACCCAGAGCGTTTTTATCCATTCGGACGACATGACCCAGCCATCGTAGCCGCTGCGCTAAGTCTATGTCATCGTAAAGCTCTTAAAGCTTATCGTTCCATCGTCTGTGATACTCTTTGTGATACTCGTCGTTATCAACACGCAAAGATCCAAAAATCTTCCGCAGAATCTTTCTCTTAAACACTCCAAGCGTCGCTTAATCGGATGTTGTCATCGTCCACGCTCTACGCAATACGTTAGGACGGGCATGATGAGAGTCTTGTAGAGTGTTAGTTTTGTTCGTCGAGATAGGAATTTACTACTCAATTGCCTACTTGGTCAAAAGTAGCACTTGTTGATAAGAGAGATTCCATCTTGAATTTCCATGCTGGCATTGTTATCGGTGTTAATGCTGCTTCCTAAATAAACGAAGTCTTTTACGACCTCGTCATTACAACTGTCAACAGTGAAGTGGGTGCCAATACGCGAGTGCTCGGACTGTTGTTTGAAGACAGGAGGTACTTCGTTTTGTCCTCGTTCACCACCAGACCCATTCGCTTTGCTTGTATCTTTATCCAGTTTGGAAAAGGCAGAACTAACAGCGCGGTTGTTAAGGTCGATGATGACAATATCATCGGCATACGCCAACAATTGCACGCTTTTATAAAATATTGTGCCTGAACGATTAAGTTCCGCTGCTAGCACGATCATCTCCAACATCATGTTAAGGAAGTCAGACATCGTGGCATACAGGTAACTTCTTTTTTTTACTGTCGAATGCAGCTTTGAAGGCGACGCCACGACTTTCATGAGGTTTTTTCAAGATTTGACGTATTGTGAATATCTGATCGATTATGGACTTTCTAGGTCTAACGCCACACTGATAAGGTCCAATCAGTTGGTTAATGGTAGAATTCAGCCTTTCACACAATATGCTCGCTAGAACCTTATAGGCGATATCGAAAAGACTAATCCCGCGATAATTGACACAGATTGCAGGATCGCCCACACTAAAATTCCAATCGGCAGGCATGCTTTCATCCGACCATATTTTGCATAGAAGCTGATGCATGCACCTTACCAGCTCCTCGCCGCCATGTTTGAATAGCTCAGTCGGCAGTCCGTCGTCACCTGCGGCTTTGTTGTTCTTTACCCTCGTTATCGCTATTCTCACCTCGTCATGGTCGGGTAGTGGAACGACTATTCCATTGTCAACCATTGCGGTACCGGTATCTTCACATTCTCTATGACATGCGCAGCTATCACTATTTAACAGATTCGATAAGTGTTCCCCCCATAACTTAAGTATGCTCTGGATCTCAGTCACCAGATCGCCGTCTTTGTTCTTACAGGAAAACGCCCCGGTCTTGAAACCCTCTATAAGCCAAACTTTCTGGTAGAATTTTCGAGCGTTATTCCTATTGGCCAGCATCTCAAGCTCCTCGCACTCACGTATTTCGGTCTCTCGTTTCTTCTGTCGGATCGATCCTACATGGCTCGCGTTGCGCCCGATCGCAGCGTGGCTCTTTAGGCAGCATCTTTTCTTTCTGCGGCAGCGTGACACTCCCCATCGTACCAATTGTTTTTTCGGGCTCACCGGAATCCGATTTCTTCTTCGGCGGCGGTACATAAAGAACGAGAAATGTTACTCCATTGCTCGTGCATGCCGGATTGTTTGGCAGTACTCTCTGAGAGCAGGAGTAAAAGTCGAGGGGCGAATCTTCTAGTTGTCTGTTGTGATTACAGCTTTCCGATGTCAAACATTTTTTGCGTAGTTAGATGTAGATTTTTGGCTACACAGAGGCGTGTGTGCAGTTTGGCTGCAACAATGATCCGAGTCGATGTTGCCGATCCTTGCCCACCCTAGCGTTGAGGTCGCCAAGCACGACTTTTATGTTGTGACGGGACAACGCTCATAGAAACGCTCATAGGCGCTTATAGAAGGAATCTTTGGTCGCATCGTCCTTCTCCTCCGTCGGGGCGTGGGCGCAAAAGAGCGCGATGTTAAAAACTCGCGCTTTGATTCGGATTATTGCGAGACGCACATCCACCGGAGTGAACGACCGAACTTGACGACGAAGTCTATCTCCCACAACAAATGCAACACCGAATTTGCACTCCTTTACATAGCAGCTGTATGTTTTTCTTGCCTTGCCCCGGCCATCGCATCTCTTGAATGGCAGTGATGTCAGCCTTTACTCTCACGAGGGCATCAACCAGCCGGGCAGAGGCATCTTTCCCATTAAGGGACCGGACATTCCAGGTGCATGCCCTCAAATCGTTGTCCTTAGTTCGTTTGCAGGGGTCTTCATAAGTATAGGAAGGCCTCATCCGAGGCTTTTTTAATCTTTTCATTGGGGGGGATTTTTATGTGGCGAGTCCCAAACCCAGCGCACAACCAGCAATATTGGTACGCTTCGCCTTGAACCATATGTAAAAGAATCGTCCTGGCCATTCCCAAGTGAATGGTGATCAGTAACCTTCCCGACTTGCGTGGAACCAACCCGACATATGGAACCATCCAAAAATCATATAATAAAAATACATTTTTTCTATAGTAAGTCGTTATTAAAAATAGAAAATATTTCCATTATTTTCGAACACGTATTCATTCATTGTGCTGCCTTGGCTGGCTTCGCACTAAAGCATTCGGCCAATCCAATATTGACAGTTTTCCTCTCAATCTCACGAACGTACTTGGAATCCGAGCTACAAGTATAAAAGAGGGAATTATAAATTTTATTTCGTTTTTTTGAAGTATTTGCTTTGGCTAATAATATTCTTTCTTTTTGATGATGTTGAGTTAATGAAATACTCATTTGTATTGAAGCGTAAAAGTTATGCCAATTTAATGAAATTAAAATTCGGTCTCTTAGTTAAACACTCTAGCCTAACCTAACGTAGCTAAAGACATGGTCTCCTCCACGAAAACTTTGAAATAATTTATATTCGGTTATTTTTCAATGGTTTGTATTGCTGCTTCAAATTGTACTTGATTGATGTTCAGACACACAGGCTTAAAAATAGACTTATTTTAATATATTGAAGCAGATGAATGAATGTGTGTATTATTTAGTATGTGCGATGTATTTATGTAAGTACGAGTACACAGCCTTGCGCCAAGTTGCATGCAACGTTGTTAGTATGATGTATTACTTATGTAATACTTATCAGCACCGCTAATTTAAGAACTATTTTCAAACGCTTGAACATGTCAAAAATTTAAATACTCTTAAATTTATAGCCAGCATTAAAGTGAAGTGGTGTTATCTGATGTCATAATTGGCATGGCGAGAATAAAGTTATTTTGTGGGAGCACAAGTGATGTCTCTATAATTCATTAAACACATACATACATACATATATACGTGGGCTGCATTTGGTTTCGAGCTCATCCCGATAGTCATAAAGGTTCAGTCTTTAATAAATTCATTACTCATATTTCATATTTTAATAATTATAGTTCAAATATTGAACCAGCTTGAAGGGTAACTGGCATTAAGGGGGGGGGGGGGGGGGGGGGGGGGGGTAGGGTTTTTAGGGTAAAAAAAAATCGATTTTGGTTTATTTGAGAAAATGAATGTACATAATCTCAAGAATGTTGTGTCCAAATTTTAAGTCAATCGGTGCAAAACTCACAAAGTTAGAGCATTATAACCGTTGGCCGCTCCGACTCGGCTACCTGCTATGGTCGAACTTTAAATCGATTTTCTGGAAAACGACGTTTTTCAAGTCGGTGGACACTTTTTCTCTGAATCTACTATGCCGATCTTCCTGAAATTTTGTACACACTTTCTCTACATAATAACCGAGGTAACCCTGGGAGGTTTTTTTGTTTTTTCAATTTTTATCTATTTTACAATAAACAATATTATGCGATTTATCGTCTAAAAATCGCACTTCTACTTCAAATGTTAAAAAAAAATTTAAAACAAATTTTTTTTTAATAAAAACTCGACAGGGTTACCTCGGACAATTAATTACCTAATGAAACCTCTTTGATTTTTTGATTTCAGATGATCCAATGCTGAGAAAAACTGTCCACGGCAAATTGCCTTTTTTTCGAGACGTCTGCGTAGATCTGCTGTCAACGGCGCAATTTTGTATATTTTCTTGTGAAACTTTTTGAAAATATTTTTGAAATATGAGTTTACAGTATACTAATTGGATAAATAAATTTACATGAATCATCTTTCCAAAAAAAATTCTTAAATAAGTGCATATTTTTAGTGGAATTAACCCTACCCCCCCCTTAAGCATAATGGACATCGGTCGCTGCCGCACTATATTCAATTTATACCTTATTAAATCTCTATTTATTTTGAAGTGCAGTTAGAGTCCACACAACGTGGCAAAATGAAAGCACATAAGCATTTTAATCAACTTTGGATATTTTTTTTTAATCTTCATTATTTTTATAATATACAATATTAAATTATAGCTTATTGTCTAACAAAAACCATATCAATGAAATTTTCAGATTTTATGAAAAAAATTAAAAAAAAAATGCATAAGCCTTTAATCCAATTCCGCGGTTATACTTACAATTTCTAGAAATAATCTTGGTATGCAGTCCTATTGTTAAATGAGGATGTGGCAACAAAATGGTGCGGAAGCGCTAGTTCGATTCTGGAGGAATCACCACTTTAACCAACCAACCTATTGATTATTAAAGCTTAGCATTTTAGTGAAATAATAAAAACCCACTATGAAAAAGGTGGATCTGTGAAAGTTCATCATCATCATGCATATCACGACAGCTCGGTGTGAGCCTTAGCTTCCTCCGTAATTTTTCTCCATGCATCTGTGTCCATAGCCATACTTCTGTAGTTTGGTCACTCCTATGCTTCTTAGATCGTCCTCAACGTCGTCTAACCACCTTTTCCGCGATCGCCCTCTTCTCGCCATACATGCATGCATCCAAAACTTTGCGAGAAATTCTTTCATCTGGCATTCTGCAAACGCATCCTTCTATGGGAATGCGCTGCGGTCTAACAAATCGTACAACGTTTTCAACTTATAGGAATTCCTCTAGCTCGTTATTATACTCGTATCTGATACGATAGAGACCATTTCCTTCGTGTACCGGACCCAATATTCTTCTTTCCAATATGCTTAATTGCGTAATTGTCTCTACTTTCAGTGTCCACGTTTCACATCCATATTTTGCCACTGGTGGAATCAGTGCTTTATATATATGCAATATTTTGATTTTCGTTGTTATACTTTGTTTGCTGCTTGCACACGTTCTTCAATAGCAATCGTGGTACCAATCGTTGTACGAAGAAGCAGTCCTAAATATTTTATTTGATCCACGAGGTTTTTCGTTTTGCTTTCAAAGATTTTTGCTTTTATTTGGAGTGGTTGGAATACTTCTTTTAAAGCATTTATATTTCTCGCGAGCATGACCAGGTCAAAGGCAAAGCCACATATTTGGGAAGTTTTTGAGAATATAGTCTGCCATAGATTAACATGTTACATCAACATGCAGGTTGATTTCATTCTCACAAAACTATACAAAAATTTGGCACACTACAAAGCTCCAATCGGTCGTGTGGTCGTTTGGTACGCTACACGGCTTGAGGAGGGATGGGTATTTTTTTTTTAAATGCGGCTTGAAATGCATTTATGGTGTATGGATAACGCTATCGAGAGATGCTAACAAGTGATTTTTGGAATTATTAGCAACAGGGAAGATAACTACGCAGACTTTCACGAAATTCAGCTGTTAATAGGTTGTCCCTATCATGCGATTGAGCACCACTGAATTAGTTTTTGTGGGGATGTTTTAACGATAGAGTCTATACGAAGCCAATCGAATCGTATGCAGTATTAATAATCGAAATCCGTAACGTGATTATCGAAATAAATCCACCATTTTGCCAAAAAGGGATAGCGAATTTTGACGAAAGAACCGACATCTGTAACCGACATTTATTTATTCAGTATTATCTGACAAAAATTAAGAACAGAAATTTAAGGGATTAATCCATAACAACAATACAAATATTTTAGATTAAAAAACACAGTAAAATTAGATTACCAACATCAGAAACCATTTAAATTCAAAGACTTATATACAAGTTAAAATTTAATTTTAACGAATTAATAATAATAGTTTGGGAAAAAGAAATCCTTTATTTTTGCGTTAAATTTTTCCGCAAATGGTTTCGAACGGTTTGACCTGTACGAAAAACAGGTCGATCTTTATTTCCTGGGCGATGCTACGACTACTTCCATTATTTCTGTGATTCTATGCCATTTTTGGCATTATCTATAGAACATCTCATTATCGAATGTCCGGGGTTGACGCATAGAAGGAAAAGGTTTTTAAACAAGTTCATGCTTACAGATGAAGACCTTCAATCACTCCCTCAGAAGGAGCTGGTAAGTGCACAATAGATCAATATGGTCGCAGTGCTAAAGGGCCATACCTTAACCCTTTACAACCATTAACCATTAACCAACCGGCATCATAAGTACCATTCACAATTTCAGTCTCTTTAATGACTTCCATTGTTAACAACCTGTAACTCAAACTGAATAGAATAAACAAAAAACAGCAAAAGAATTTTTTTAATGTGAAATGCGAAAAGGGACAGATCGAAACACGTGAGTGCTAAGAGCTTGAAATTCTGGCCGATAGAAAAAACACAAGAAACTTCAAAAAGGTCGTCGGTTTATAGAACTAAGGCTGTGACATAGATGTCCTAGAGCATACTTTGGCTATGGAGGGAACATTTTTCATACTTGCTGAATGGTGACAGCAGTGGCTATCATAGCTAAACTGTTCAGAAATGGTAGCGGGGAGCTGGTAAAGTTCATGCATCAGCTCTTTTATGCTCAAATGTATACCTGTATATTAGCTTTCAAGTGTGCTCTGCTCAATACATTATGCCGGTGATCCTGCACATCTGAACATCAAAAACTAAGTTCCATTTAGCGTATTGTGCGAAAGGCCGGAGTCAACCGATGGGACTTCATCAGTGTGGTTTCATACATAAGTGGCTTCGAAAATGGATAGGTCTGTATAAAAGAACTTTGGGCAAAATCAGCAGCTCCATCAGAATCGGGGCCGTTTTCTTAAGCTTAGTCAAAATCGCTTAAGTGGTTATAGCGCCAATCAAGAAGAAGCTCAGCATAATATTTACACTTTTTTTTTTAAGTTGTTTATTTATTTGGTATTAATAATGTTACGTACTAAAATAAACAGTAGTTTTAAATATATAATATGATTATACAATGACTCTAGACGAGTTCTCAAGTACATGATGAGCTTCTTATAGATATATGTAGTAACATTTTATTAATTGATGGTATTTTAGATGTGTCTGCTTTAATTTGAAGCTTTTGTAATATTTTATGATTATATTGTAAAAAACCTGTAAAAACAGAGCATGCTTAGCTTTTTTAATAGAAGATAAAATGGTTTAAAAGGAAGTTATGTCGGGTATTCGGCATGAAATAGTGTTTACGTTTGTGTGTTGTTTAGCCACCAGCATTTTTTATTAATATCAAGGGCTTCTATTTTGTCTCTGGGGGAGATGTATGTATCAAAACGTTGGTTTTCTCTGTTAAGGGCTTTTGACGTGACTGCTTTAACGTTGGCTCTTCTATGAATGTGGTAAATTATCGGTATATGGTCCTTATTTTGTATAAAACCGTTCTTATCAAGATAGAGGAATGTTTCCGGTGGTGTAAATCTATTTTTAATGGTTGAATGGAAATATTCATCGCTTTCATGGTAAGGTGCCCTTATTAGAGTGTTATTATTATTGTAAAGACAGCGCATTATGTGTCTGCTATATATAATATATAATATTTACATTTTGTATCTAAAAGCCATTTTTGAACTGCAATTACTAGCAAACCTCCGTGACGTCTAAACAAAACTGTTTTACTGTAAAATATGGTTCATATTGGATGCTTTTGAAAAATAATATATATAAACATAAAAATTTCTTAAACTTTCAAATTAATGACGAAAAGCTATACAAAGTTTATTTTGCATCATTAGTTCTTGTGTACTGTACCATATGTCTGCATTTTGAGGCCTTTCGACCAAAACGTGCAGATTCTTATTTGCATATGTACTACATCAGGTATTTATAAATATGTATCTATTCTTTGCAGAGGAAATGATAAATTGCAGCGCAAAATATGAGATATGTGAAGGTAGTCGCGCTAACAACCATGAAAAAGCGCCGCCGTTGCAAACACTAGCACTTATATGCATGTAAATCTTAAGCAGGTAGATACTTACCTCAACTTACCTACTCGGATACGGACTTGTGGAAACGCGGTTGGAAATTTTTATGCTAACTCAATCGCACAACGTGTAAAAACGGCAGAGGTTTTATATTTATAATGTCAATGCAATGTGAGACTTAAAATATTATCTGTTATTTTCTAGTCTGAAGATATTTTGAGAGACCGGTTGACTTCTAAACGTACGTGTATTTGTACAAAGCATTAATTTTATTACTGATGTGTTGTCTGCTATGGTAAGGTTATGAACCAGTACAGTTTGGGCTCGTATAGTATGTATGCATTTAAACTGACGCTATCTTATTGTAAACCTTTAAGTAGTTAAGGGCAAAGTCTCATTTTAATTACACTACTCAACAAATTTCAAACTTTAGATTTTATCTGGGGTTGTTGTTGTTGTAGCTGCGTTATACACGTACGGGTAATGCTGCTGCAGTGTCAGTCCTCGACCGGATATAAATCCGGGACGTTCCGGTAACGTAGATCCGCGTGTTGTGGGTTTATTTGAAGTCTCACTG
Organism: Anastrepha ludens; assembly: GCF_028408465.1. Lineage (NCBI taxonomy): Eukaryota > Metazoa > Arthropoda > Insecta > Diptera > Tephritidae > Anastrepha > Anastrepha ludens. The sequence goes on from NC_071498.1 coordinate 78,559,421, forward strand.
TGTGGTTTTTATTTGTTAGTATTAATACGAACATCATAAGAATAAGTAAATAAAAAATGTCTATCACATCTCAGTTCCCAGATAAAAAGCCAAATCTAAGATCACGATTTTCTTACAAACAGGAAAACGCACTTCGACTTTGATGACTTGATGTTTTGTAACGGCAATGTTTTTTGTTTTGGTGAAACTGGCTTTCCTTTTATGCAGGAATTCAGGAAAAACTCTTCTGGTAACGCTTTTGTGTGTATCTTTAAATCCCCTTCTCAGGTTCATTGAGGTAAATACGGAATAGTGCACTTGAAAATAAAAATAATAGTTTGCTCGCATTTTGATACAACGAGGGTACAAATCAAAAATCACCCGGAAATTATTCAATGTGACGTCGTTCAGCTGCAATAACTCAGTGCAAAAAATTAAAAAAAAAAATGTTGTCGGGTTTTCATAATATTTTTCTGATAGGGCATGGATATTACGGCAAAAATGATATGTGAGGTTATCCAAAATTATTCTAACAAATTATTAACAAATCTTATTTTGATACTTTTCTCATGACCTTACATCGAATTTAAGCTTTAGAACTTGAAAGTCGGTATAATAGTTTTTGTTTTATGAGCAAAACTGTGTGCTATAGCTAAAATAGTACTACAGGTATTATACAAGGGCGGGTCAATAAGTCCGTGACTTTTTGTATTTCTGACCTCTTTACTGAAAAAGAAATACTGCTCCTGTCAACAGGCATCTGTCAGTTGACTCCTGTCAATATTTGAACGTGCTGCGTCAGTTAGTTTGTGTTTTACAGCTACCTTTATCAGACTACCCAGTAATTTGAGAAGAAAATGGAAAAAACTGAATTTCGTGTGCTTATTAAGCCGATTCACCCTTAGAAATCCACTGTTTCGACAGTTGTTTGGTCTCTGGTATGTGGTGATGGATCCATGTTTCGTCCACGGTTACAAAACGGCGCAAAAACTCCTCCATATTGCGATTAAACAACGCCAAACCTTCCTGTGAAGTTGTTACACGATTGCGTTTGTGGTCGGCTGTGAATTACTGGGTAGTCTGATAAAGGTAGCTGTAAAACACAAACTAACTGACGCAGCACGTTCAAATTTTGACAGAAGTAAACTGGCAGATGCCTGTTGACAGGAACAGTATTTCTTTTTCAGTAAAGAGGTCAGAAATACAAAAAGTCACGGACTTATTGAACCGCCCTCGTATATTTTCATTCAAAAATATTATTTATTTCTGCTTTTTTTGTATTGCTTGATACACATAGTGGATTTGGTATCCAGTGCAACCGAACGACAGTCAGGCATAAAATTTTTATTTTTATTTTTATTAAATATCATTTTATTGACTTAATACGCAGAATCAAAGTGCTTTTTTTACTTTTATGGAGTGTCTCCAGCAACGTAGAAGTTTGCTCAAAATATATTGAAAGTGAAGCAGTTTTACGATCTTCCAAAATTTATTATATTTAACAAATGCCTTTCATAAATTACGTGCAAGAAGTTTTATTACAATAATATTTTCTTCTTCTAGATTGGCGCGATTTGGCCGAGTTTAACAAAGCGTGCCAGTCGTTTCTTTCTCGTGCTAACCAGCGTCAGTTGGAAGCACCAAGTGAAGCCAAGTCCTTCTCCACCTGATCTTTCCCATGCGGAGGAGCTCTTCCTCTTCCTCTGCTACCACCAGCTGGTACCGCATCGAATACTTTCAGAGCCGGAGCTTTTGTATCCATTCGGATGAATTGATCCAGCGACTACCGATATTTATTTGCTGGACTCAGAGTCGCACCTCGAAAGTGTAAAGGTTTTCTTCTTGCAAGAGCTGCACATTCGCAGAGATTGGGCCCTGGAGTTTCATCTTCCGGCTCGTTTCTATCCGCAGCGCTTGATTCCACTAATTATAGTTCGCTGAAAAGAAGAAAGTATAAAAGAATAAAATAGAATAGTTTTTTTTTTATTTAAAGTTCACAATATTTGCCTACAGACTAAAAAATAGAATTTTTAAACAAATAAATAAGGAATATACGGCAATTGTCTTAAAGATGGTCTACCGGAATAGGCGATATGTTTTAGCGCGTAACGTAAATTAATTTAGAATTAATTCTCTCTACTCTCAAGCACCAGTTATGTAAAGCTAACTTTTTCCCAGACTAATAATTTTTTTCATTCCACACATTCACTATACCATAATGTGTCAAAGGTATTTTTTAGAAATTTGCAAAATGGAATTATGATAATATGGCGCATCTTCTAATAAAATGTTCAATGTATTCTTCTTCATTTAGATTACAGAGTGTACAATTATTATTACATATACCATTTGATTTCAAAAAACTGCCTCTTGCTTTAAATATTACGTATGTTTTGTGAATACCAATTTTATCAGTGAAGTATGTTATAGGTATGTTTATATATTATTTCTGTTATTCACATCCTAACTAGAATTTTATTATTCCTCCTCATTATAAGCGATTCTTTTCTCCTTTCCAAACATTTGGGCTTAGATCTGCATCATTCCATCTTTAATTGAATTCCATTCCTATTTTATTAAGTGATTCCTATATGTAGTTCATAAGTTTTTCACAATACTTGCAATGTCAGATTATGTGGTAGTCTTTTGTTACTGTATTAAAAACATATTTTTTGTATATAATTTAGGTGTAGTGCAAGAGTATAGATGTTTCCACGTTCCATATTCGTTTCCAAAATCATGGCATAAGTGGGCTAGCATTCCGGAAGTCTTACGTTTTTTTTACTTACTTACTTACTTACTTACTTACTTAGGTGGCCATAAGAACCAGTTACCGAGTTACGGCCGACCTCACTAGCTCTCTCCAGGCGCCTCTGCTCCGCGCGACTAACGAGTCCGAGGGTTCCGTAAGCAAAAAAAAATTACTTTTATTTATCAGTCCATTTTACAAAATGAATCCAACCTGTTCTAGAGCCCAATTAAAACTGAAGCTAAAGTTACAAAATGTAATACTTATAAGCTAAAATATTATTTAGAAGTTCAGCTGACGTCTGTTGAAATAAGTATTGCAAAAAAAAATAATAATTTATTAAATTGTTATTATTGCGGAAATATTGTTAAGTGAAAAAAAAACAGTTTGTCAAACTTTGCAGTTTATTGACATTTGAGTTCATTAAATTGCTACTATTGCGAAATATTGTTAAATGTTGAAAATGCAGTTTGTTGACATTAAATTGCTACTATTGCGAAATATTGTTAAATAAAGAAAATGCAGTTTGTTGACATTTGGGTTCATTAAATTATTGTTCCCAATTAATGGGTAGGGAGTGTGTTGAGTTATTGGAATGGGTAGTTGACGTAACTCCTCCCCCCTTTGACTGAAAACTCTCCTGAGTTTTTCTAGTTATCTCTATTTCGTTATGTTTTGATTTTTTATATATGTAAAATATGACTACTGTACCTAGGGCTATTAAACTGAATGTCAACGCTAGGCTATTAAAAATGTAGTTTAGTTTTTTGTGAAATCTGATTTCTTCGGTCTTTTGAATGTTTTCGATCTGATTCGATACTAATTCATCAAACGTTAGCTGAGATGTAATATTATTTAAATTAAAATTATTATTTATTAAAAAGTGTTGTTCAAACTTATCTTCAGAATTATAATACAGATCTCCATTTATTTCTAATTTACAACCGTTAAATGTTATTAGTTTATTTCCACTTAAATTGAACTGTCTATTATTACAACTACTATTAGCTATAGAATTTACATGATTTTTTATGATTATTAAGCCGGGTTGTATTTCTGTAGTTTCTACTTGTTTGTTCTTTTTTCTTAAGCAATTATTTCTGAAAATACAAAGATTAGACTTTTTTAAATTGCTTCTTTTTACTTCATTATTAAAATCATAAATTGAATTGTTTATTCTTAGGATCTCTCTTTTTTCAAAAACAAGTTCTTCTTTGTTTTCATTAGGTATAGGTACAAAAATTGATCTTTTTACTTTTCTTATATCTTTAGGTATTTGTATTATAAAAATTATTTTATTTTCTTTATAATGTCCTGCACTTAATCTTGTATTTTGCATTTTGTAGAGATCGATGTTGTAACGAATTATTTCTTCACTTGTTAATACATTATTATTCATAGTATTTGTCTTTGTGGCTACAAGATTATTTTGTATGTGTTCAATATTGTCTAGCAGAATTTTAATTTTTAGCAATATATCCAGATATAGGAGCTTATTTTCTAATTCTTTGTCATTCTTGGATATTTGATTTAATTTTGAGGTAATCTGCGTTCTGTCACTTTCTATTGCGTCTTTTAGTTTTGAAATTGTTTTGTTAAATACATGGTTTATCTCTATGTTTCCGTTAAGGGTTTTTATTATTGCATGATTGTTGTTGTCAATTGCTAGTAAATGTCTTTCTATTTCTGTCCTGTCAAAATCGTCCATTGTGCCATATAGCCATTTCATGCCTGTTCTAATAAAGTTTATTAGTCCTCTCGGATGTCTAGTAGGAATGATTGTCTTGAGTTTTGATTTTGCTTTTTCCAGTTCTGTATTAAGGAAGTGTCTGTCGTTGATATTTGCTATTACTTTTGTATTTTCTTCGAGTCCTTCTATGACATATTGAATTTCCTTGGGGTCAATGATGTGTAGAATAGTGTCGTAGTTGTAAGTTATGTCTGCGTCTTCTAGTGCTATTTCAGCGAAGCCATTTGTACTATTGATGTTTTCGACAACTAATGTGGTGTTGTTTACAGTGAAGAGCGTCATTATTATGGTTATTAGCAGTGTCATGTGTACCTGAAAATTTAGTAGTCCTTTTTATGTTAGTTGGGTGAATATTTGATAAATTCGTTTTTTTGTATCTAGGTTCTTGTTTATGTCGAACAGCCTTATAGTTTTTCACGTACCCTTCCTGATTTGTGTTTTGATATTCCTCCCTGTCAATATTCAACTTTGTAATTTTTCTCTCTTTTGTGGTCCGTAGTAAATTATAAATTTTGTTCTTTTCTATTTTTCCATTTGCTATATCTATTGGTCTTGTCTTGGTTACGGAATGGATGGATCTGTTGTACCATTCAGTACATTTGTATATTTTTTCCTGGACTGTTAAACTTGAATTTTCCATTTCTAACATTCGAAATCTTTCTGCTAAGGTGCTGTGAAACCTTTCGATATCCGCGTTTCCGGTATGAGAATTTGGCTTTGTAAAATGAATTTCCACTTGTTCTTGCCTAAGAAAATCTTTTACATTTGTTGAGTTGAATTCGTTGTCAGCTACTATGCGTTTCGGTTTTGAGGTGAGAGAGAAATATAAACGAAGTTTTTCTATGAGTGTTATACTGTTTCTGTCTTCTAAGTAAATAGTAGTAGCTTGTTTCGAAAATTTGTCTATGATGGTTAGAAAACTATGTTTCTTAATTACGTAAGTGTCCATGTGTATTATCTCATTCGTATCTGTGGGTGTTTCCGTTATAAAGAATTTCGGTTTATATGGTTTTCTGTCGTATTTACCTCTACAACAAATATCACAATTGTTAATATATTTTTGGATAAGTAGTTTCAAATTTTTAAAGTATATTGTATTTTTTAAACCCTGATAATTTTCATTTATCCCCGCATGTCCAGTTTCTTCTTTATGATATTTTTGAATATATCTGTAAGCTTCTTCCTCGTTTCTCATATCTTTAGCATGATATGAGCATCTGTAGAATTTTACACTACCATTAAATAATTCTATTAGCTTCTGTTGCACTATGTTGTAGTCTGAATCTGAAATTCCTGAATAAATTCCTACTTTCCCCGTTTTTATAAATCTTCTGAAAATGTCCGACATGAATCCCCTCCTAATATCGTCTAGACTTACAAAAATTTTTCTTTTATTGTCAACTATTCTAATTTCTTCCGTCTTACTTTCTGTCAAGATTATTTGGGTATAAAAACGGTTAACGACTGAGTCTAATATGGGAAAATGATCGTTCAGTTCCTCTTCTTGAGAGTGAATAGTAGCGGTTGTACTTATATTGTCTAAGTCAATTTCCCTTGTATTTTCATCTACTGCACAAATTTCACCAGTATCTGCGTTAATTCTACTGAGAAAATCGGCTAGAGTATTCTCCTTGCCTTTGATATACCCGATGTTAATATCGTATTCACCAAGTTTGAGTAACCAACGTTGAAGCCTAGGATTTATGTCTTTTCCTTTATATTTTGTTTGTAGCCATTTTAGTGGTTGGTGGTCTGTCATAAGGTCAAAGTTTCTTCCATATATGTATGGCCTGAAGTAATTTACTCCCCAAACGATAGCCAACAACTCCTTTTCTGTTGTTGAGTATCTTCTTTCGTGTTCATTTAGGGTTCTACTTGCGTAACTGATAGGATGATTATCCTGTGTTATTACTGCGCCTATTGCGAATTCGCTGGCATCTGTTGCTAATTTAAATTTCCGTTTAAAATCTGGGTATTTAAGGATGGGTGTATCGATTAGTAGTCTCTTAAGTTTGTAGAATGCATCCGTATATTGAGGGTCATTTTTATTAATCTTGGTATTCTTTTTTAAATATTTTGTCAAACCATGGGCAATTTTAGCATAGTCTTTTATGAATTTTCTATAATATCCTGTTATACCTAGGAATGATTTTATCTGTTTCTGATTTTCTGGAAGTTTTAGTTTTTGGATAGCCCCGATTTTGTTCGGATTAGGTTTGATTCCTTCAGTGGTAAGAATGTGTCCTAGATATTCGGTAGATTTTGCGAAAAAATTGCACTTATCAACTTGAATCTTAAGATTATGTTTTCTAAGAGCATTGAAAATTTTCTGTATACTATCCTTATGTTCTTGTATTGTGCTACTGAAAATTAGAATATCGTCAAGATATACAACACATATTTTGTTGATATACTCCCTTAGTACTGAATTAATCAATCTTTGAAAAGTAGCAGGAGCGTTTTTTAGTCCAAAAGGCATACGAACGAATTCATAATGACCTAATGGAGTAGAAAATGCTGTTTTCTTCCTATCTTCCTCTTTAATAAGGATTTGATGAAAGCCTTTGGCTAAGTCGAGAGTCGTGAAGTATTGTGCTCGACCGAGCTTTTCTAAAATTGTATCAATATTTGGGATGGGAAATTTATCACTGACAGTTATTTCATTTAAAGCCCTGTAGTCTATTACTATTCTCCATTTTTTTTTCATTGAATTGTCCGACTTCTTGGGCACAATCCATAAAGGAGAATTGTATGGAGATATACTTTCCCTAATTATCCCTTGTTCTAACATTTCCCACATTTGTTTATTGATTTCTTCCTCGTGGATCTGAGGGTACCTATATATCTTCGAATATACCGGTTTGTTAATCGTTGTCGTAATTTCGTGTCGTACTTCATGAGTGTGAGTAAGTAAGTTACCCTCTTGGAAAAATAGATCGGAATTTTTTTGAATAAGTTCCGTTAAAAATGTTTCTTCTTCTTTGTTCATATCATCACGTTTTAATCTATCTAAAATGTTATCTGATTGTATTTCTAAGGTTTGAATTTCTTCTAAATTGTATGGACAAGAATCTATAAATTTAATTTTATTGCCGTTTATTTGTAAGAAGTCTTCCTCAAGGTTTATGATTGCTGAAAAAGCTTTCAATATATTCTGTCCTATTAAAGCATCGAAATTTTTACCATTAAAGTTGGTTAATTTCCAGCACATAAGATTGTCTTCTTTAAATTCCCTAGGAAGGGGTGTGATAATTTCCTCGTCAATACAAAATTTACCATTTATTGTATTAAAGAATATGGGTTTTTCTAGTTTTGTCCTTTCGAATGTTGGTAATAATTTTCCGTTAAGCAATGAGGTCGTTGATCCTGTATCAAGTAAACATTTAATGTTCGTGTTTCCTATACTTAATTCTACTATCGGTAAATGAATCTTTGGGCTTGACACTGAAAATTTACCTCTCCTGTATTATTATTCTCGATGTGGTCTACTTCCATTGGGGTAGGCCCATTATTATTATGTCCAAGAGTTCTGTTCGAGTATTGGGTTCGTCTTGATTGCTGAGAATTATTTGTGTTAAAGAAAGTTTGTCGAAATTGAGCAGGATTGTTATTTTGACGAACTTGAGAAGGACTATTATGTGAATTTTGGGGTGATTGGTGTGTAAAAGTTTGTTTCTGTTGGTATGTCTTGTTCTGTCCGTTTTCGTTATGGTTTCCCTGTTGTTGGAATCGCTGATGTGTATTATATGTGTATTTCTGAAACCTATTGTTATATTGTCTTAGTATCCCTGTTTCTTCCAAGACGTAGTAAGCTTCCCTAAGGGTGGATATATTCCTACTATAAATAATGCTAGCCAAATTTGGATGTATACCGTTCAAAAATGTTTTTAGTACAATTGATTCGTTTGTAGGAGGTGAAAACTCTATGGGTTTATTGATGTCAAATTCATATTTAGTATTTAATTTGTCTAATATATTTTTAAGATTTTTAAAATATTCGCTTACATTATTGTAGTTTTTTATATTAATCGCCTGATGGTAAAGGTTGTGATACCCTTCCTTGATGCCAAAGTTTTTTATTAGCTCTTCCTTTATTCTTTCCCATGTTGATTCTGGTCCTAGGGCCCTTACCACTTGTAGAGCCGGTCCTTGGATATTATTTCTAATGTACCTCTCGAATACAAACTGCTGTAGGATGGCATTCTCTTGGAATAATGGCAATATCAGCTCCACTTCTCTTATAAAAGATGATAGATCATAGTCTTTCGTACCATGGAATTCTTTGATCCGGGCAGCTTCCTTCATCAAGTCAGATCCAGATAGTACGGCTGGTGCTGGTGAGTTATTGGTGCTTTGTTGTGTGGACATTTTTGTAATGATTTGTTTTTTCTTTGTAAAAATATTGTCTTTAGACACTTCACAATGTAACGTTTTTTTTTTTTTTTTTTTTTTTTTTTTTTTTGTTTTTATTTTGTGGGTTTTAGCTCCCTTTTTCGTTATAGCTCTTTGGTGCTATATTGTCTTTAGACGTTGAAAAGGTTATTTAAATGAAGTCTGAAAAAATTATTTAAATGAAGTCTTTTGACTTTTAATGTCACTTTTCACTTTTTCGCAAGGATATTTTGTCCTTTTTTTTTGTGTTGCCGGATTTAATAGTGTCCTTCAGGATAATCACTTATTTTTCCGATATTAGGTTCTTTTACGTCGACTGCGCCACTAACGAGTCCGAGGGTTCCGTAAGCAAAAAAAAATTACTTTTATTTATCAGTCCATTTTACAAAATGAATCCAACCTGTTCTAGAGCCCAGTTAAAACTGAAGCTAAAGTTACAAAATGTAATACTTATAAGCTAAAATATTATTTAGAAGTTCAGCTGACGTCTGTTGAAATAAGTATTGCAAAAAAAAATAATAATTTATTAAATTGTTATTATTGCGGAAATATTGTTAAGTGAAAAAAAACAGTTTGTCAAACCTTGCAGTTTATTGACATTTGAGAATTATTTGTGAAAAAAAACAGTTTGTCGAACTTTGCAGTTTATTGACATTTGAGTTCATTAAATTGCTACTATTGCGAAATATTGTTAAATGTTGAAAATGCAGTTTGTTGACATTAAATTGCTACTATTGCGAAATATTGTTAAATAAAGAAAATGCAGTTTGTTGACATTTGGGTTCATTAAATTATTGTTCCCAATTAATGGGTAGGGAGTGTGTTGAGTTATTGGAATGGGTAGTTGACGTAACTCGCGCGCCTTCTCCAATTCTGTACACCAAGCGAGCATAGGGTTTCCTCCACCTGGTCTTTCCACCGGAGCAATAGTCTTCCTCTGCGTCGGCTCTCTTGGACTTCGCCCTCGAACACCTTCTTTGCTGGAGCTTCTTCATCCATACGCACGATATGCCGTAGCCAACGCAGGCGTTGGATGGCGATGCGTTGAACTACGTCAATGTCGGCGTAGCGCTCTTACAGCTCGTCGCAATGACGTGCGTTCCTACACGCCGTGTGTTCCGCGTTGTAGACAGCATTTACTTCGTTTTACCCTCGTTCACCGCCAGACCCACTCGTGATGATTCCTTTTCGATAGCAGAAAACGCAGCCGTGACATCTCGCTTACAGCGGCCGATAATGTCAATGTCATCGGCGTACGCAAGGAACTGGACACATTTGTAGAAAATAGTGCCATTACGATGCACACCTGCTTTTCGGAGCATCACGAAGTTGAAGAGGTTACGTGACAGTGGATCGCATTGTCTGAAATCTCGAACGGTCCTGAATGGCTCGGAGAGGTTATTTCCTACCTTGACGGAGCTGGTTGTGTTGCTCAACGTCATTCTGCAAGCCGTATGAGCTTCGCTGGTATACCGAACTCAGACATGGTGGCGTACAGGCAATCCCTTATCGGGCTATCGAATGCAGCTTTATAGTCGACAAAGAGATGATGGGTGTCGACTTGCTTTTCATGGGTCTTTTCCAGGATATGGCGTAATGTGAATATCTGGTCAATGGTGGACTTACCACTTCTGAAGCCGCACTGATAAGGCCCGATCAGTGTGTTGGCAAACGGCTTAAGTCTTCCACATAGGACTCTAGACAGGACCTTGTAAGCTATGGTTAGAAGACTGATGTGTGCGTCATCGCAATTTACTTGCAGAAGTGTTCCCTCCATATGCCCAGTGTGGACTGGGTATCCATAACCAGATTTCCGTTTTTATCTCTGCAAGCGATTTACGATATTTTTAACAAAGAAAATTTGGAGTTTGTCTACGTCTTCAAACAGGCATATGGCTGAAAACATTTGCCATTTTGAGCGGAGATTAATATCCTTTTTAGGAAAGAAGCTTTTCCAAGCTGAATTTATATTAATTTGTGTGTGTTACGCTTTATAAGATGTTTTTGAAAACTCATTGTAGGGGTCAGTACTCCTCCCAAATAGCAATCCTCATTTTTAATTGTTATATTTACATTTTTAAATTGCCATTTTTCCCGACGCAATAATTTTCTTCCCTGTCCTAAGTTTCACTATCAACTTTCATTATCATTATGACATCTGCATATTACAACACACTAATATTCCTATCATCGAAATATAGACCACCTCCTAACCCTTAGTAGGATATAAAACCCTTCTGACATTACATCAGACCGCTCTACTATCCAGTGGGAGTTCGTAAGACCTCGGGATTCGGATTTAGGCGCCTATTTGTTGCCTGTTGTTTAGCCTGCCTCTACCCTGGTACACATTCACTTTACTTGGCTTTTGAATTATTTGTTGAGTCTATAATTGTACTTGTACGAGTTTTCAATTATTGTAATAACTCTACATAGGGGAATTCAATAAGACTGCAGAATTTCTTTTATAAAAACACAACAAAATATGCCAACATGATTATTTTTATTCCTTCATGTTTTTAGTCTATGGGGTTCATGTATGAAACAAAATATTGATTGCATATCATTTATAATGATTTTCTTCTTTATGGGGCTTGTTGTCATAGAAAAAGAAACCCAATGGTGCCAAATTGCAAGATCTCGATGATCATTTGGCCTTGTTGTTTCGTGAGATAAAGCATTCTGGTATTTCGATTCCCATAGGTCCATTATCTAATGCTCTGTGCGGCAAGTGGAACCATCCTATTGAAATCCCATATTGTCCACGTCATCCGTGCCATCTAATTCAGACCATACATCAGCGTAACCGGCACCATTTTCGAAAAACCATGATTTAGCCAGGTCAAAAATCACACCAACCGTAACCATTGTGGATGCGTAGTTTTTTCTTGAATGACATGTGAATTTTCAATACCCCAAATGCAGCAGTATTGGCTACATTAATCCGCTTAAGTGAAATGCGTTGATCGGAAAAATCACGCAATTGACGAAATGCACTTCTGGCAGAACAACAATTTTCATAAACCGGTTGGGTCACTTTTAAGAGTTGTTCAACTGAGTATGGCTCAATGACTGAGTTTGCCAAAGTCTGTAGTATCAATTGTCTGAAAAAATTTAAATAGAAACCTATGAAAAATACTTCCTGTTAAAGATCTACAGCAGTCTTGAGTCACCCTATACCTATATGCATATATAAGTATTTACTGTATGCAATAATAACCTTAGCATATAAAAATGTACACGGGCCTAAAACTGCGCAAACTTTATTGCAATATAATGCTTAAAAGAGCTGGTTCAAGCAGCAAAAAAACTGTGACTCAATGAACTGTGAATGAAAAATGAATTGGATGGATTCGATTGACAAAATAACATTTAGGCGTTCTAGAGCAAACAAACATATAAAACCAATCATACTTACGTAATTGTGTGTGTTCGTATAAGGGTCGTTCTAATTTTTAACTAGCGACTTTGAAAATATGCATATCGTTTTATATCTGTTTGTGCTAATAAAGTTTCACAAGTGAAAACAAATTTATGGCTCCTCCGAAAGGTATATGGTTTTTAAGGGCAATTTTGGATGGCAGATGTTTGCCTCTACATAAGGTTTTCCTCTACCTGAGAGTGGAACATTTGCCACTAGACAAAATTTTTGATCAATTGTTGTTTATCACAATGACCCTGGATCAGCCAAATGGTAGCCACGCACCAACCAGTAGGTTAATTATTATCTGAATGCTTCCCGTAATAGTTGGAGGAAGTGAAAATGAAATACGCTTGGCCCAATGTGATTAGTTCTGTATCGACTGTTTGTGCGGTTTGCGAACTACATATTTTTCTTTGAAAACGAACGAGCAGTGTAGAGCAGTGCACAAATATTTTATATGTTCAAGAAGAAGATCTTACCAGTTTCGCTTAATGCAGGTTATATTTATATATAGTACACACCTAATTTTTTTGCCCTGTGAGTACGTTCTCAAGAAATTCCTGGCAAAAGAGAATTAAGAATTTATTTCGTGATTATACATTTCAATTCATTAAATATACTATAAGAAGTAAATGATTAAACGGCGAGAAGAAAATCCACTGAGTCTCAAACTTTTCTTCAGACCAATTTAAACGCGGCCGCCGTAGACGAATGGGTTGGTGCGTGATTACCATTCGGAATTTAGAGAGAGAACGTCGGTTCGAATCTCGGTGAAAACACCAAAATTAAGAAAAACATTTTTCTAATAGCGGTCGCCCCTCGGTAGGCAATGGCAAACTTCCGAATGTATTTCTGCCATGAAAAAGCTCCCCATAAAAATATGTGCCGTTCGGAGTCGGCTTGGAACTGTAGGTCCGTCCCTCCATATGTGGAACAACATCAAGGAGCACACCACAAGTCGGAGGAGGAGCTCGGCCAAACACCCAAAAAGGGTGTAAGTGCCAATTATATTTATATATGTATATAATTTAAACTCTGCGTGCATGCGTCGAAAAATCACACTCTTTTACTCTATGAAAATCGTGGTAAAATGAAACAATTAGTGTAAAAACAGAAATGTTTTGTTTTTCTTTTTAGCTCAGGGAAATCAAAATTGTGCAAAAATAAATTCAAGTAAAAAGAGAAATATGTGTAAATATATCTTCCTTTTGTTGAATGTTACAAAGGGATGTTTAGAATGAGCGAGTATTTTGGTTTATATGAATCTCGCGAATAGCTGATCTACAGTCCATGATGAGTGACGACAGCAGCACTAGTACCGCAGGCTGATTGAAAAGTGTTGATCAGCACCTATTCACTACTAAAGTAATAAAAATTTATACGTCGCTTATCATTTGAAAATACGAAAGCATTCATTTTGGTTTTTCAGCTCATTCCTTCTTTACAAGCCGTTTGAAATTGACATTTCTCTGTTTGTTTCACAAATATGGGCGGACAACTGGACACATCATTGCAAAATTAATCTTCCAATTTTGCCTTCGAGTAACTTTTTTACTAAATAGAAAAATTGGTGGAAATCTTTACTTTGACCTTTGCTGTCAGCTGTCTAGTTCACAAGTGTCAAATATGAATGGCATTCGACGCCATTTGCAAATATTATAAATCTTCCGAAAGGGTGATTAATTTCGCGCCACCTTTTAAAAATATATATTATATGTAATTCTATGTCAATACAGCTTGGGCATTGAGTTTTTTAAATTTTCGTTTTTTTGCGGTGTTCTTACGCATTTTTTACATTTAATGAATACTCGACTTGCAACTACGTTAACAAAAAAATTGTCGGAAATCAACGCAATTTTTGAGTGCCTTCAAATTTGAACCTTATTATACAAAAAAATCAATCTAAGAACTTCGATTAAAAATTGTGAAATTTTTATGAACATTTTTTTATTTTTTTTTTATTTGCACAAAGTCTGAAACTAAGTTCAAACTTTTATAGGAAAATATATTTTTATATTTATATATTTTTATATGTATGTATATACATATATTTTTTAAACAAATTATTAAAATTAAAAAAGAAAACAAATAAAACGCCAAAACTTGTCAATAAGACGCTGTGCTACAGTTATTTAGTTCAATGCATGTATGTATGTATAAGTATATGTGTATGTATGTTTTTATGTTTGAAAATACCTTAATTCGATTTCATTAAAACCCTCAGCGGTTACAGTATGTATATAAAAACCTATAAGTTTCGTACAAGTCATCATTGAGACCATAGCTGTCCTATGGACATCAATGATTTTTTTTAGCGGCCACTATGCCCAAACTATTCAACTTAGCAAATAAATATATATGCGCATACAAACATCTCTTGAGATTTTCTGTTTTGGCGTGGACTGATATTATAAAAAATCATAAATTGTGAACCATATTTGTTGAAAACTAGGTGACCCTATACAATTGGATCATATTCTTGAATTGTAAACAAAAAAATACCATTATATAAATTAGCTCATAATTTTCGTGCCGAAATTAATATATTTATTTATTCATTAAATAATCTAAATATATAGTATCATATTTCTTACGGACTGTGAAAACAAAATTAATGATAAATAATTCCGTTTCATTTTAATGAATGCGAGAAAATGTAACATTTCTTATAGTTACTTCTTTCCTAACTCGGATCCTGTCGAAAATTTTATTTTTTTTCATTAAATATATCCAAATTTTGGGTTATGCTTTTTTTTTAAATATTTTTTGGGTCTGGAAAAATAAAATCATACCGCTGTGTCAACATCAAAGAAAATAATGGCGATGACAATTATACGGTTTTCCAAGTTGTAAAACTCCGAAATGTAATCTTAAAAACTCGGCCTGAATGTATCGTCTATATATGTGCATATGTGTACTTATATCTGTAGTTAAGTTATGGACGTACGCTCAAAATAAGTCGTGGATCTCCTTTTCTAAGAGACCTGTTAAAGCTTTATTGCCCAGCCGTTCTCGGGATAAGGTCTTACAGAATAGGACGCTTGGATATTATACTCTGATACATATACATATGTTCTTATATATGAATACTCGTACATGTATTTTAGTAAAGGTGCTCTTTAAATATCTGCCACGCATTAATTGATTTAAGATTATTCTACGCTTTCTGTAAGAAAAGTTATTTTAAATGCATCCCTAATATACGTTCTTTCCAGTATGACCATAATATGAAATCTCTTATGTAATGTGAACACATTCTTCTAGCCGAAGGGCGAACACTCCTTAGTTAAAGAAGAGTTTCGCGCTTGAAGTGTTTCCAATTGAAATTGGTATTTGTTTAGTATATGTATGTTTCTGTGTTAGTTTGAATTGTCGGTGAAGTACTACAGTGTTTCACTTCTGTCTTGATTGTTAATACAAAAAATACCAGTCTAACGGTTAGACGCGATAGAAGTGAAACCTTCCGTAAAACAAACTGCGAGAGAATGAGACGAAAGCAGCATTAGGAGCGGGATAATTATAAGTTCATTATAATATTGCTATAAAATTCATATTTTATTTTCTTCATTTTATTATTATTCATCCTCAATGTTTTCAATTTCAACAAATGATACGAGTGGCTTATGATAGCTAAAATATGATACAAATGCTTTGGTTTCGATGTTGTCAACATATCTTTGAAATACCGCGTCAATTGTTGTTTTTGATCGTGTTGGGGATTCAGTGCGATTGTTACACATTTTTAAATTGAATTTTGTTTTGAGAAAGTCAATTAAAGGAACCGCTGTGTCCAATGCAAAATTTACGTTAAAATCGCCACTTAAAATCATTGGAACTTTATCGTAATCTTTTCTAAGTATCCGCGATACTTCTGGTGTATATTTTATTAAATTTTCGTGAATGAATTCCGTGATGCTATTTATTGATTGATTCGGTGAAATATAAATTGCCACAATTAAAACTATTTTTCCATTGCTCAATCTGGTTTCGCATGCACATATTTCTCCCACTTTAGAGAGCTGAACAGACAGTGATTCTAGTTGCTGTGCATTCAGATCTATCTGTACGAGCACCGTAATTTTGATTGTGGTATATTGCAACACGGCCTGCAATTGCGGTAAATATTTAAAAATGAAAATATTTACGAATATAAAAATACGGACGCAATACAGCACAAGCGGTTGCTATTATGAGCGTCGTAACGCGTATATTACACAGACGTATTAACATACTCACAAACATTCGTAGGACGCTTGTCCTAAGCAAGTATTAGGTAGTGTAGTATAGGTATACATAGTGCCTTCTCGCTCACCGTGGCTCCGTAATACGCAGGCGCGCACACATACGTACCAGCATACATACAAACATACATACGTATGACGCTTGAACTAAACACCAAAACAAGTAATAGGCAGTGTAGTATACATACTACAATACTCCCTATACTAGCGTGGCTCAGCAGTACGCAGCCACACACATATACGCATATCAACATATAACGCTTCGTAGTGTCGCTTTTTCGTTTCATCGTTTCATCGAGTCTCAAATCACTCTCAACGATTCTAAAGAAGTTTTCACTTCAAAAATTGATTGTGCCATGCATGAATGTCGATTTGTTAGGAAACTTTTAAATGTATTTTTAAACAAAACAAAATTTAAGATTTGGATTATTTGTTATTACTATATTGCAAATAGAGAACTTTTAGAATCGGAGTCTCCTATTTTATTTCGAACATACTTTAGAATATTAAACATTAAATTTGTTAGCAGAATACAATGGCATTTCGCTTAGATCTACATGCACATCCACACTTGCACTTGTATCTACATATATACATATAATAACTAGTGTGAACGTGAATTTTACGATATTTATTTTAGAATCAACCACTGTAGTGCGGCACCTCGTGTGTCTGAATGATTCCAAATGCGAATTCATTGAGAGGCACTTACATGCTCGCAAATGTGAATATTATTACCATTGTGATACTGGGCTCCACATTCATTGCACAATATGTCCACGCAGGCATGTATCTTCATACTAGTACACGTTCTTACACGTGTGTATGTATGTATGTATGCATAAGTATATATTTTGTTGTTGGTTTTATTGTTTGAATTAATGTTTGCATTAAAGATTGGCAAACATAGTCGAGGAAAAGGCTTCGCAGCGACACACATAGAATTATTACAAGAATCACAACAACTGCAATACAGTTAGCACGCTGCTAATGCAATTTGTTTTTACTTACAAAGTGGTAGTCGTCGGTGCTGAGACTGCCAACTGATTGGAGCGAAAATACCAGTAGCTACATAGTGCCTGAGATCGCTTCGATATAAAATGTTTTTATTCCAGTTGACAATTTCGGTGCGACATATGCGGTTACTATTGTTGTTGTAGTGCTTGTTTGCGGCTCCTGCTGTTTATGTAGCGGCCATTATTGTTTTTTCTTTTTTTGTTGCAATGTATTATTATTATTTGTATATTTTTGCGTGTTTGCATTTTGTTTTGTGCTTGCTTTGTCGGGTCAGCAAAGGGAAGCTGCTGCTTTATTCCCAGCCGTGTGGCATCGCCTCCATCACCCCCTGAATACTTTGATACCTCGTTCTACGTCCTTGTAGGTTGCCCACAGTTGGCTTTTACTTCTTTCATTTGCAATTGATTTTATTTTATTTATTGGTTGGCGTTAAACTATTAAAATAGTGGTGTATGCGCAATTTGAGTTGGGATTTCGGGTTTCTGCTACAATGAATAATATTTGTGGCGTCGTTTGGTTATTGACTTAAGTTTAGCAAATATTGTAATATGTTATTTGTAACAATAAATTTTTCGACAAAAATGAAATACGAACGGTCTGCTTTCAGTGGATTTCGAGAGCATTTTAATTGGTGCGTAAAATCTAATTCTTTAAACTGCAGGAATTATATGAAATGCCTATGGCATGTATGGATGTGTGTACATACATATGTAGGTAAGTGTATCTTATTTGGGTTTCTGAATAGCAGTAAACTAAGAATTTATAAATATTAAAGAAGTTCATTCTGAGCCAAAATATCGAAATTGTACTTCAACTAAGTAAGTAAAGTTTACGTAAATTGAAAAGTTGAGTTTAGCTTGCGTGTAGGATTACAAAAGTGTTGTTTATATGTACACCGGCACACATACCTACATATATGGCTATAAATTCGCATGCACAAGCTTTGCGAGCATTTTCATTTTGCAGGCATCCATCTCATCCACCAGATGCAAACGTTTAGATACTGTCGATGCAGTAATTAAAGGACAATTTTTCTGCTGTAAAAGAGGCGACCATCCTTTACAATCTCCGATCGAATAAATTACAATCATCGAGAAGCAACGATGAGGGATGTTCAGGAGCAATATCATGGTATGGCGTCTGTAAATTTTAACGGTATTTGTGCGTGTATTACGAGCGCATTTTCTTTAAATGAATGTAAGACTTGATATACATATTACATATATTTTTAACAAACGCTTTACGGTAGCAAAAAAGTCCTCCTCCTTCTACTCATTATAACAAATTATATTATAAAGGGTGGTTAAATTTGAAGGGCCGATGTTGAATGTGAACCACACCTAAAGGTCAAGTTTTTTCTGCACTTTATTCGACACATTTTAACTTCAGACTAATTCAATTTAAACCATGGAAAGACATACAATCGAGCAATGGTAAGAATGGTGGCAGGAAATGGCAACCGTGAATGGCCAATTTTCAAAGAAAATCATCTTCAGTAATGAGGCACATTTTCACCTCAGTGGATTCGTCAATGAGCAGAATTGCCGCATTTGGGTGAATGATAATCTAAGAGTGATTGCCGAAAAACCAATGCACCCATAAAGAGTGACTGTTTGGTGCGGTTTATGGGCCGGCGGCATCATTGGGCCGTATTTTTTCCAAAAGGAGGCCGGTCAGGCAGTTACTGTGAATAGAGTTCGCTATCGTGAGATGATAACGAACTTTTTATGGAGCGGTGCCACTTGCCACACAGCTAACGAAACAATGGCTCTTTTGCGCGAAAAATTCGATGGCCGAATAATATCACGTCGCGGCGATGTCAATTGGCCGCCAAGATCATGTGATTTGACACCGTTGGATTTCTTTCTTTGGGATTATTTGAAAGCAAAGGTGTACGTCGATACGCCAGCAACAATTCAAGAGCTAAAGGATGAGCTAAATTCGGCACATTAACGGCATAGAACCTCAATTATGCCTCAGCGTCATCGAAAATTTGGACCATCGGAGGGAGGTGTGCCGCCGAGGCTGCGGCGGCTATTTGGCCAATATTTTGTTCCAAACGTAATTGAACCATACCAGTATTATCATAATAAAGAGAAATGATAACAGTTTTTTAAAAAAATTTTATTTGATTCAAAATCAACACCGGCCCTAAAAACTTAACCACTCTTTATAAAAAAAATATATAAAAAATAACATTTGTAGAACATTTTCGGAAACCAAAGCTTTTTCAGTAGTTATAAACAATTTTTATATGCTTGAAATATTTATTAATATAGGAAGGCGTGGCGCAAAACTGCTCCCCCTATCGGAAGATTTATAATTGTTGCCAATGGCGTATGTCAATCATATTTGACACTTGTGAGCTAGACAGCAAAGGTCAAAATAAAGATTTCCATAACTCAAAATCATTTTATTTTATTATTTAGTAAAAAGTTATTAAAAATCAACTTAGAGGATTAACTTTGTATATTATGTATTGGACCCAAATAACCCTTTATCGTTGCTTCTCGATGAGTTACAACCGCCATAAATTTACTAAAAACCCTCATAACGCGAAAAATTGTACATAGGTATATATAAACATACCAGCGGACCGCGCTTTGCTACGGCTTAAGCTGGTTTAATATTAATGGAAAAGTAAATAAAAGTCGATATGATAAGTCCAAAATAAAAATGTGAAAAGTTAATAATTTTTAAAATTTCAAAATCCTGTCTTGCCGAACGGAAAATATCGGAATCGCATCCTGCCGAAATGAAAATGGTCGACGAAAAATGTAAAATGTTGAAAAAACTTCGAACTTAGTATAATGAAAACTCTGTAAAACTTCTTCGTATGGACATCGTCGACAATTTGTTTCGATGTTATCGCAAACCGTGTCTCCTAATTTTGCTTTAAACTCACGATGTTACAGAAATTAGATCGGCAGGTAATTTTTCTTCTTTTTGAACTCGAAGGTATGTTTCCGTTGCCCATCTGGAATAATCCTCTTGAAAATATGTCAGTTGTTAGATAAGTTTGAAGCTGAACTCTCTTATCTCTTAAATTAAATGAATTTTTTTACTGTGTTTGCTTCAGGCAAGTGGAATATTTCAGGTACAATCGAAAGCATTTGCCTGAACTCATCGGTTAGTAATACTGATAGCGCGCTAAATGCGCTTAATTCGAATGACTTTTAATGACTTCTGATGAGTCATTTTTCACTCATGCTATACTCGTACATTGATTTACATGAATGATTACTCTTTCCCATTTCTTACAATATATTTTTGCAATGTTACATATTGGGTTCTATTTATATTAAATTGAGGTTTAAGGTAATTTGAGATCGAATGTGCTGTTCTCCCTTCTTCCATCAACGTGGTCCCAATGTCTGAAGAGGCAGGAGCCGGCGCAATGATGCCGTTTGAACGGATTTTTTTCTAAGATCAAGGAAATTAGAAACGTTTTCTAGTTCCACCTGGAGCGACCAACAAATACAATCTACCGGATTGGTTGACCAAAGCTTGTTTGAACAAAAAGGTTAAAATAATATAGTTCCCATTGTATGATTGCTCTCGGAGCAATTCTCTGTCTAATATTGCATTGACTAACCAATTTGGTGCTGTTATTTTCACTTATACCAGCAAGTTACCGCACATCCCAAGACAAAGATCGTCAACTAAGATTAGCGCTGAGTTCTATATTTCTTCTTGATATGCTTGCAGAAATAAGATTCCGAAAATAAGACAAGACAGTGTCCCCCAAATTGGGGGACATCAGAATTCGTTTTAGAGGTATGGTTCCTTCGGCAAAGTTTCTTATTTTGATCCCTAGAATATGATTTTCACAGAGCAATGGGCGATTTTTTTGCCTCCCCACAAAAGACACTAAAAGTTCGACCCAAATTGTGGGACATCAGAATTCGTTTTAGAGGTATGGTTCCTTCGGCAAAGTTTCTTATTTTTATCCCTAGAATATGATTTTCACAGAGCAATGGGCGATTTTTTTGCCTCCCCACAAATTGACCCGGCCTAATATTTATATATCTTTATTTAATATTTATTTTACACAGAATACAGAAATTTAAATTTATTCAATAACAGTCATGTCTTCTTCTTGTGGCACATCGTCATAAATAAAATTCTGAATTATATTCTGATTTTCTTCCACATCCATTTCCTGTTGAATCATTGGTTCGAATCTCTCATGTCTTATGATGTAGCTATAGACAAATTAATACTTCTTGTCTAAGTGGCCTGTTCGTTGTGCATTGGAAACATCACTATCAGTTATTTTGTCCCATAAATTTTTTATCCAACTCACAACTTCTTGTATGCCTGGTTTTACAAAATTACCTCGTTGATTTCTCACCATTCTGTTTTCAATATATTCATTGATTTCCATCTGCAAATAATCCTTGATGGCTAGTTTATTGTAATTTCAAGTGTCTGGAGGTAACCAGTCATTCCTGCCGGAATCATTTTTAACCAATCTTCTTCTCAGCAACAAAGTTTTTCATGTCTGTAGTGCGGTGAGTACTGGCTGAATCCCAAACTAGCCTATTATGGCCCCTCAACAGTGGTGGCCACTTTTTTATAACTGCTTGGGTGCACCAGGCTTTTTCACTTTCAATGGCAAAAATTCTTGAAACACGTTGAGTCTGGTCTGTTTTACCTTTAGTGATTAAAAATGGCGATACTTTCTTGCCATCTAGACAAATCGCCAAAATATAGGATAGCAATCATGTTGGAGATTTGGTATTTCGAAAAATCGATGCCATCAACAAAAAGCTTAGACACAAGTGCACGTTTAACAACTTCATTGTCTTCCAGCTTAAACAATGTTGTTGATCTCCT
This sequence comes from Anastrepha ludens, assembly GCF_028408465.1. Lineage (NCBI taxonomy): Eukaryota > Metazoa > Arthropoda > Insecta > Diptera > Tephritidae > Anastrepha > Anastrepha ludens. The sequence continues at coordinate 78,581,812 of NC_071498.1, forward strand.
TAAATAGTCTTAGTTACGCAGCAGGCAACTGATTCATATTTTTACCTAGTAATCGTGAAGCTCGGCTCTCGACTTTTCAGCATTTGCATAAAACTGTTTAGTCAGTGAATACCCTATATCAAGCAAATAAACTCTCGGCACTTGCACCCGAAGTGTGAAACTGAAATATTCGTGAAGAAGCTTAATAAGAAGAAGAACCATCAATAAAACTCAGTAAAATTATGACTTTCATTTTAAGAGGGGTGGTTGATAAGATCCTGCCTAAGGCATTCTATGAACGAAAACTAAGGTTTTACATTATTTCTTTTTCAAATTTCATCTTCTGTTAAACGAAATAACCTGACATCATCATTGTAGTCAGGGCATATACCTAAACGCAGCTGCTTTACAACCATCTCGAAAGTCATGCATGGCATTAGGAAATATTTTGAATTTTTCTAATGCATTTGATTAGGTGCTTCATGATATTCTTCGCAAAAAGCTTAGATTTCTGTTTCTGATTTTGATAGAGTTTTGTCAAGCTCATGAGCAATTGTTTTCGCGCATTTCTTCATAAATATATTTATTTTTCCACTACATTGTTGTTATCTCTGAAGATTACTTTTCAAATGGTGAATATAATGCCTTTATGCTACTGAGAAAACCTTCTTTAGATTCCTCTCTAATATGGTTTTTTGCGGCCACAACCATCTCACTGCCATTTGAAAATCTTCTTTGAAAATAAAATGGAAATAGTCAACCTCATTTGTATATTTCTTCAAAGATTTGTTACGTAACCCTCGTAACATCAGGCCGGTGTTCCACATTGCAAGACTTTCCAGTTTCCGATAGGATGATGTGGTTATTTGTTCCAGGGATAACTATTAGTGATGTTAAACTATATGTCTTTATTCATTCTTGAAACTTGGATCAAAAATCAAATTGTAATATATAAGGGTGCTGAGAAAATGTTATTACATAAATGATTTTCTGAAGTCCTCGAATGAGAGTGAGATGGAGTCTTGGCGAAGGTAGGTGTTGTAAAACATAAAAGTGTTTATTAAACAAAAATAGATAAATCCTTTAAAGTTTGTAATATATAATTCTAATAATAATATGCTGTGGCCACTCAATGAAAACAACTGTAGTAATTTTAGGGATTACTGTGTTCAAACACTCATACATGTATATTTACACAGGTTTATTTTTAAAAGATCAAATTTACCCGCCGGTACGTCATTCCAAGCAAAACTTCTACACTTTTTACTTAAACTAACTAATACCCAATAGGTTCGCCGTACCTCTTCGTTGAAAATACTTGAATTATTAGAAAATTATTGTGGACGATGCAGAGAATTTAACATAATATAATAAAACCATTTTTCAAAACTTTGATTTTCTATCTGCCTATTTAAACGCACTAAACGGAATTTGACGAGGTCCTTATTTATGATGAAAATATTTCTCCGCAATTATAAATATTTAAAAAATCCTACTTATGAGCCAATTCAGCTCATATTCAAAAAAACTTACTTACATAGGAAACTACTATATACATACATATATACTTCATCTAAAAACTGACGAACTACTAGGCACTCAGGCACGAACTACTAACTAGCAGAGGACAATTTATTTCGAATTCGTTCTTTATTCACAAGGCATTTGAAATTGACGTGTCGGTGTATTTTTTTTTACGAGAGGAAAGAACCAAATATCTTTATTTGTTTTGTAACGTTTATCAACAAGAGAAATTCGAAAAAAGTGGTATCGGAATCTGCTCCTTCATTTCCAAATGTGTATCGATAGGCTTTAGAATTTAAACATGGTCGTGCAAGCGTGGACGTTGAAAAAGTTCAAGCATTGATGATGAAGCTTGTGACGATCCAAATTATTATAGTATTGTGCCAAGCTTGCTGAAAATCATTACGGAGACGCTTGGTGGCCATTCACTACGTCGACAGGAGGAAAGTTAGACTGTACATGCTGAGAAAGCGAATGCAACTACGCTATAAAACTGCATACTAAAAATCTTCCTAGATACCGTGGAGTTGTGATAACAAGTTTGTGGAATTTTACTAATTTTTGAATAAAGCCTGAGACCTGGATTTAGATGGCTTTTTTTGAAAATAAGCCCTGCTTTTATACAAAAATAAAGAGCGTTCGAAGTAAAAAATAAAAATAGTCAAGACAGGCCAAAATATTTATGTGCTATCATTTGCCACGACCTTGGGATAAATGAGAAAGTTTTTATTTACCACTTAGTAGATATCATTTTTAGCAATTGTGTCGTTGTCGTCAATTCTTTATTATTATTATTTTACTATAATCGTTTTGTTGGTGCAAATCAAAACGAAATAAAAAGCCCATCTATAACATATGCAGTATTTTTAACATTCAGGATGTTGTTTTAGACCAATTTTATCCATTTAATATATCAACACCATCAAGAATAATAACGAACCAAGTTCGTAAGCGCACCTATATTTCAGCAAGCCCCATACAACACAGATCTTTAAATAGGGCGTGATATCACTAACTTTAAACACATGTTGAAATAAAAAGAAATTTCAATTAATATATCATCGAGATACAAGTTCTTTGCAAAACTTATCCGCTGCCTCATTACTAATACCAGTACATGTCTCTAATTATCATGAGCCGGAGAATATATTCCAGAAGAAGAAGAGCCATGAGGATTTCACAATAAAAGGTTCTCATAAAAACCATCCACCGTCGGTATATACACCTGTTTTTTTATGTAAACGACACACTGGGTTAACTTTCCCCCCAATTCATAAATTCTTATCGACAAACAGAGTTAACATTTTTATTTAAACTTTTTTTGTAAGCATTTAGACAAAATAAAGTAAATAATATGAATGATTTAATTTAATTTAACATATAAAGGGAATTTTTATCAGAAATATGCTTTGCGTTCTAAAGAGAAAAATATATCGGAAAACAATCTTGGACTTCGAAAAATTGTACGAGTATAATCTAAAAATAAAGTAGTAAGAATACGAAAAAATCGCAAATTCATAGAAATAAGTTAGTTGCTTTATTTGATTTTCGTAGTAATATATAATATAAACTATATTTTTGTATTACAATTGACTTTCCACTGAAGCTGATAGTATGCAAGTACATATATGTATGTATTTGCTTAGTTTCGTCAATGGTATGCCTGTTTTAATTACATTACCTTAAGGAGAGATTTTGTGATTAAGTGATTTTGTGATTAAGTGATTGGCGGCCGCAGTAGCCGAATGGGTGCGTGACCACCATTCGGAATTCACAGAGAGAACGTAGGTTCGAGTCTCGGTGAAACACCTAAATGAAGAAAACGTTTTTTCTAATAGCGGTCGCCCCTCGTCAGGCAATGGCTAACCTCCGAGTGTATTTTTGCCATGAAAAGCTCGTCATAAAAAAATATCTACCGTTCGGAGTCTGCTTGAAAGTGTAGGTCCCTTCATGGAACAACTTCAAGACGCACGCCACAAATAGGAGGAGGAGCTCGGCCAAACACCCAATTGCATATACTGTATATATATATATGTGATTTTATCTGAGAGCAATAATGGCAATGTGGTCTAGAAGTCGGCCTCTAAAAGAAAGCCAGTTTTTATCCGATTTGGATGATGAAATATTTGATTTTGATGACGATGATAGTGTCCTACATTTGCTAAAATACGACTAACGGTATGTTTCCAGACGTTAGAAATATACAAACCACAACCCATCAAACATTTTGTGGGGTGACTCAATAACTCCAATAACTGAAGCAAATTTTTTATTTATTTCAGGGTGAATATTAAAAACTATAATAAAAAATATTATCTTTCATTAAAGTCTCTATTTAATTTTAAAAATTTGTTGGTAAGACATTTTTTTACTTTAAGCGCTCGCCGTTTACCAAAACATGAAGATATCAGTACTCTGTCATTTTCAGACATATTTTGGCATTTGAATAAAACCCTAAGTGCTATAAATAGATATGTAGACACACTCGCACAGGTACACAAACATATTTACATGAAGCCTCTTTTAAAATAAAAGTAAATGAAGCGTACAAACATATTCTTATACATACTCGTATATGTAGCACTCGAAGTACACGCACCTTGAACATGGATTCTTAATTAGCTGTGGTGTACTTCATTTTCGACACGTATCTTTGGTACCAGGATTAACAATTCATTGCGAGCAAAATTTAGAGAGTAACTTTTTCTCTTGTTAGGGTTTCTACGGCACACTTGCGCCTTACCGAAATATTTATGAATAATATGCACTTGTATGTACATTAGGGTGGAGTGTATTTATCTTGTTTGTTTTTCAATCATTTTGGGAAGACCTGCAGAAAGTTGGCTTTGTATCCCATAAATAAGTGTGCAAAATATTATTTGCCTCAAGTTCAACCGTTTAATTTTCACTTCGCAAAGTTATGTGCATACACTTATATATACACATTAGGCCGGGTCGATTTGTGGGGAGGCAAAAAACTCGCCCATTGCTCTGTGAAAATCATATTCTAGGGATCAAAATAAGAAACTTTGCCGAAGGAACCATACCTCTAAAACGAATTCTGATATCCCCCAATTTGGGTCGAACTTTTTAGTTTCTTTTCTATAACTCACTTAAATTAATTGTTTCATTTACATGTTTTCTCACTAAATAAATTTCTTAAGAGAAAAAATAGATATTATTATAAATAAATAATAAATATTATTATAAATAAATAAAAATAAAGAAAAAACATAGCCATTTAGCTGATTTTTTCATGTAAAGGCCAAAAATGGTGATATTTTTAAATTGGGGGACATCAAAATTCGTTTTAGAGGTATGGTTCCTTCGGCAAAGTTTCTTATTTTGATACCTAGAATACGATTTTCACAGAGCAAAGAGCGTTTTTTAAATCGACCCGCCCTAATACACATGTATTCAGTTTTGTTTGTTATTAGTATATTACTTAGACTGATTTCATAGTGTATTCGTGACCTTTGACTCGTTAGTGACGAGAAATTGCGTCTATTTTTATAACTTGATTTTTTTTCTTTAAATTATTATTTGATTTCAGTATTGCAGTTATGAAAAGAAAAAACTTGGGCATTTTTGATATATAAAGTTTATTGATATCTGTGACAAATTTGCTTTACTTTCCCAAATTTGATTAAGCTGAGGGCCCCTCAAACTGTTTTCGTAAGAAGACAGTATTTTTTGATTTTTACTCTGATAAACAAACTTTTCATTGACTAACTTTTCACTAAAAAATTTCTATATATAAGCATTTTATGTGTCATTCGCACCCCCTTAATGTACAAATGTGGAAGTTTTATATTTGCATGTCATCAGTGCGTCTCATAATGTGCGCTAATTAATCCAGCAAGGATCGGATTTTTCCATTTTTCCACCTCATCAACTCCCTACCAAACTCGCATTCGTTTCATAGTCGCACTTTTTGGACTAATTATATTTATTGCCGCAGTTTCAGGTTGGTACAAGCGCCGGGACAATGCGTTGTTTGTAAGATGAGTCCGCGTTTCTTGGCGCTACCAGCCATCGAGTAAGGCTAGGAGTATAAACATGTGTGTGCTGCACGTGATGCCTGCTTATGAAGCACAAGCACGCCACGAGCAACGTCTGAAGTGTTAAAGGATATATAAGGATATGGAATTAATTTTTAAGTATAAGCATGCCAAGCAGATCTTTGCCATCAAAGTCTCCTACTCCATCTGCGGATATACATATGTATGTTGTAGGTGTACACTGAAATATGTTTAAATGATTTGTTGCAGCATATGAAATTCGAAACAAAATTAAATAAATTTTATGCCACCAACCGCTGCTTCCTTGAAGTCTTGTAAGTAATAAAATAAAATATTAGTTGTACCTCATCCTTTTCAAAATTAGGAGTTGATAACGGAAGAAACACAGAACTAATTCTGTTCAACATATTTCCCTCGACCACCTTCCTCAATGCACAAGTCTTGCCACTTTGTAAAAATTTGATTCATTGTCAAATTAATGCAATGAATTTTATGAGGCACATCCCTCGCTTATTTCTTTCGTTTTCTCAACTAGAAAGAGTAAACAAAAGGCGGTGAATGGCGGACAGTTCATAAAGCAAAAACAAACAATAAAGTTTGTTTTATTTGTGTGATCTTATTAGCCACAACTACTCGCGTTGTAGGAAACTTGCCTCATTAAAGTGAAACTTTAGTTTCTATACACTTTGTTGTGAGTTTTCCATACTCGTGCATGTTTGCAGGTTGTATGTGGATTGTGCAAGTATTCATGATTAAAAATGCCAACATAAGGATAAACTTTATACAAAACAAAGTTAAGTGATTATGCTCCTTAGAAAATTACAGTGGCATAGCTGGTGAATGGATCATAAATTTTCCTACGAATGTCTGCTTTAAAAAGGAAAATATGAAATGTGGAGATGAATTATAAATAGCGATTGGGTGTATTACATCTACTATATGTAGTAGTAGAGTTGTGATTTTGCTCTTAGTTAGTAATTAAGCTATATTTATACCCGCGCACTCGTGCCCATGGGTATTATAATTTTGTTCACATAAAGGTTGTATGAAACAGCTTAAGGAATCGAGATAGATATAGAAGAATGCACGCTAAAATGCTCAGAATGATGAGATGTGTCGATTTGGTCATGTGTGTCCATCCGCTACAGCACACTATAACTCAAGCGAAAAGTAAAATATTTCAATATTTCTTTGTTCAAGTTAATTTGGTATCAAAAATGGACGAAATAAAACTCGACCAAACCTGGTACCCGTACTTCTCTCCAGCGCATTTAAATCGGACATAAATATAATATCGGAGGAAACGACCAGCACAAATTAAATTTTCGTTAAATGTACTCTGGTACATAAAATTCGATACAGAGCGAATTTAGCATTTCCTTTCTTCTTTTCTGCAAATATTTTTTTTAGTAATTGATTTGGTGCAGCCTATATTTCTTATACATTTTTCACTACATTGCATTTGCGTTGTGCATATTCGTAGAAAATACAGCAGGTATTTTGTTTACAGATTGGAAAGTAAGTTGACGAAAATTGTCTAAATAGTCAACGAAGAATACAATCAGGAATACCAGATCGGTATCTCTCATAAGGTTATTGTCGGTCATATGGTTATGAAAAGGTTGGAAAAAACAAACAACACTGGGAATGTGAATTAAAAAAACGGGTTACGAACGGCAATTTTGGGGATTTTACTGAGCCCGTGGATTTTGGGATTTTATTTTGTAGTGCTGGAATCTTGCGACGATCTGAGATTAGGAGTGTTTAATTTTGTTAAAAAGGATCATTAAAAAGTATAACACATACATACATATTTACTCAACTTATTATAGTACTTTACGCCAAAATATTAAAATAGAGAAATATTTGTCCATTTATTTTGTTGAATATTTTTTATTTTTTTTTTTTCATTAAAATATAGTCAACACTGCAAAAAAAAGCATGGGAGTCAAGGCACAATGTCTTCATTTTGCAAGTTCTGTCAATTTTAGCAATACAATATTTTATTTCAATGTTCCGTTTCCTCCGAATGAAATATTTATAAAGTAATTACTTTTTGAATAATTGATGAAGAAAGTTATAAAATTCAATGTTTTTCTGCACATTATGATGAGAAGCTTATATTAAAAAATCGTTTTGGTTCATTTAACTTTAAGAGTTAAGTAAGAGGGATAATATTGAAATGTGCGGATAAAAATCCAGTGGAACTGAACCAATCTCAAGTCAAACTTCATATTTCGCCTTTTTGATGCATTTTTCAATATAAATAGTTTGGAGAACTCACTATCTCTATGAAAAAGATATCGTAGACAACCTAGAAAGTACACCAGTGAGCGTTAAGCAAAATCTTCTGAACTAAAGCAACACATAGCCGTGACGTAATTTTAGTGTGCACAAGAATCTAAAAATTCTAGTTACAACGCTAAACAGAATTTTGCCAAGAGTTTCTGGTAATTTTGTCTGAAAAACATTTTACCATTCTTAGGTACATCTAGGAATGTACCAGGATGAAGCTTAAAACGTGGATTGTCGGCCTTCCAAAATGTATTCACATCTTCGGCTTTTAAAATAGATTAGAATAAAATGATTGGAGGCTTGCACTTCGATTTAAAGGTCTTTTGTCCCTCTACTCATCACAATACCACATCCGAACCCAGTTCCCTTAGTAAGCCTGAGATAGAGCAGGGTTGGGCTGAATGCATGTGCCTTTCTTCTTGCCATACCACGTACTACTTTTCCTTCTTATCGCTTTTTGGACATTGCATTCGAGAATAACTTGTATTGCAGTTTCCGAGGATTGATCGGAAACGACAGGGAGTCGGTACCTCATATCCCAAGCCTATGCAGATGACTGCATAGTCTGCAGTGACCTGTGAGAATGCCGGCGAGCGTTCTTAATTTGACCTTGGGGAGGTTTATGAGATGTCTAAATCTGTTTTGATTGCACTTTCGCAATAAATACATGGCCTGGCGCAGCACTATTGTTTGGTGACTACTTATATCTCTTTGCTTTTGCTCTTCGCTTTTAAGCTCTTCCTTGACAGTATGTTGCAAGGTAAGGAATGGTGTTAGTTCTATTAATAGCGAGACCACAACCTCTCTAGCCTATGCATCAGCCGCCTCTTCTGCTTATGCCCTAGGACCAGTTGGAGCCTGCTACGGGTAAGCAATCCTAATAATTGAGTTTTGCTATGCCCTTAAGGATCAGCGAATCCCCACATCTTTAGTTTCACAGATTTCTTTGTCGGAGATGTTCCAAGTTTCCAAAATTACCTCTTTGGCTACTATCTTTCTAAAATAAGTTAAAAATTAAAATGTATTACTTTTCTTGATTGATTTTTTTCTATAGAACTATCGATGATTTTGCAGCTCTACTCAGAACCATATCAAAATAAATTAATTTAAAAAATTTCTTATTTTCAGTTAAACTCGGTATCAGATTTTAGTGATTTTTTAAGGATTCCACAAGATTTGTTTACAGAACTAAGTTCATAGAAAACAATTATTTATCTCTGGATAGCTTACCTTTTATCTTTGCCTGAGTATTACCCGCGCCCTACTTAAACGCAATTAGCCTTTACTTAATTTTTATAAAAAACTATGATATTTTTTGTATGCGCTCTGTCACCTCTGCCTGATTGAAGTTGCTTAAGTAGTTTTTGTTAAATACACATTGCTAATTTTTCTTTAAAGTATCGTATTTTCTTCCTCAGAAATGTGCTTTTTATACAGTTTGAGCAATTTTGCGCTAAGCGATAGCGCTAAGAAATAGTTGCTAAACGGGAAGAAATTATTGGCTTCTACCTTAAGAGACAGACGATAACCCTAAAACAAACAGAGTCCTTCAAGTAGCATTTTCCAGAACCCTTTTCTCTTCTTTAAACCGCAAATCAGTATCTTCACTCGCTTAAAAATAGATCACTCAAAACTAAAATACGAACAGCTCCTTTCATTCAGCCGCATCCCATTCCTTCCTACCCATCCTTGGCAACTTTTCAGCATTGTACACCAAAGGATTATTCCTCTGTAGCTCTAATGAAACTTCCAAATTCCTAAAACATCAACGTATATTAGATAATATTCTTAAAATATACAACCTCATTAAAGATAACGGCTTAATTAACAGGACTTACATATATGTTGGCAAACTTAAAAAATAAATATCTTCGTAACTGTAAAGTGGTATAATGTTCAAAACAAGAGCTCCGAAGGCTTAAGTAGTTGATGTGCTCTATTAATTAGTGTAATATTTCAAATCTCTTTAATAAATAATCGGAATCATGATATTTTGTATAACATTGAAGAGAAGCCATGCAAACTTCATCAAAAATGAGTATAAACTGCATAGATAAAAGTTTGATTCAGAATGAGTTTTTATGTGTTTTTATTTACTTCGATTCTTCTTGAAAAGTGGTGAATTTTCGCGTATAGAATATAAATCATTTGTTTCCTTCATACAATAGTAAAATATTTGAAACTTATTCAAATCAATTTCTCTTCATTTCCGTTTGCTTGTGCTGTGCGCGAGCAAGTTCGAGTATCAGCACTTTTTTCTTCCTGCGTAAAGTTTGCTGTGCCATTTGTCATTAGAAACAACAGAAAGTTTTAAGTAAAAAATAAATTTTCTCGTCCACCAAACAAAAATTGGCAACAGAATGACTATAGAATTTCTAGTGGTATTGGAACTTCAAATGGAAAAATATACATACATATATACACAAATGTATGTACTGTGCAATTCTCCGTTTATTACTTTTTATCATGTGATCGTTGAGGGCTATATTTATCTCCGACTGTTTTCCTTCGAATTCAAGTACATATGTATTTAAAACGATGCGCGGTGATGACAAAGCGGATGCTGAGAAATGGAACATATAAAGTACATATATATGTATATATGTATCTGTATATGAATGTGCTTTAAAATGCTTAGTCCTCCAAAACGTTTAGTTTTACTCGCGAACCAAAATTCGTATAATTTTTCTTTCTCAGGTATTTTGTAACAGATGAATCAAAATTTACATTTAAGCGATTTTTATCAAAGTTTATAATCTACTTTTTAGTTTATTTTCGGCAAGATCCAGCACACAGATGTATTGAGGGAATATATTTTTGTTTATTGATATTAATCTAAAGTCTCTTTCAAACGACGCGACTAGATGAGCTTTTTAAAATAAAACATGTAAAAATTTCACTATTTTTTTTTTTGTTTAATACATTTCTTAATAATTATATGTGAAAAATTACTTCATTTAAATGTCCACCATGAGCTGCCATACGCGAATTAAAATTTTTAGGCACTCGCTCACACATTCACGCATTGAGTTCAGCAATGTTTTCGTTCAGCTCATAGATTTCACTGTTCTAAAAACCGCACAAAAACTAGTCTAGTGGAGTTTAGTCGCATGATCTAAGTGACTAGTTCATGTCAACATTGCGTGAAATTATTGCAATAATGCAATGAATCCACGAATTATGTGAACTGTGGCTTCATTTTGTTGGAAATAAAGATCGTCCATGTATATACTTTCAAACTCAAGCCACAATAGTTTTTCAATAGGTTGTCTATTGTGATGTCCATTGAGAGCAACAGCTCTTTCATTTTCATCTTCGAAGAAAAACGAGCTAACTATTCTACCAGCCCAGAAACCGCACCAAACAGTACTTTTAGTGGATGTAATGATTCTGCAGAAATTACTGGAGATTTGACAAGTCCATCCAGTGTGAAATGAGCTTCACCACTGAAGATGATTTTGTGTAAAAAACCAGAATCATCTTCAAAGAACCAATTCACGAAATTTCTGCGTTGATAATGATTTGTTGGCTTTGATTCTTGTATTAATTGAATTTCTAAAATGTAAATCCCTGTGTAAAAGCCGTTATACAGTCGAGTCATGAATGCCTAATCGTTTGTCAAGATATCGATGTTGAAGTTGGTTTAGCAACACTTTGCGTTACAGCAACAATATTCTCTTTTTCCATGCTCGATAGAATCAATTTCTTGAACCTTTTTCACCAATCATTGAAGTGTCGACTTATTTCCACCAAAACAAATCACGAATTTTATAAAATGTTTTTCTTACAGATCGACCATTTTCATAATAACTTTCAACAATTTTAACGCGTTATTCAATCGTGTAAAATTGAAGTGTTCAATATGTCAAAAAATGTAGACTTAATTAATTTCCATCAGAATGTAATATCACTAATTCCATTGCTTTAAAAATAATTAATGGTTTTTTTACCTAAGAATCAGACCATGCAATTCCTATGTAAAATCGGTCGCTGAGTCCGAAAATCAACATAATTTCTCTTGTTTGTTTTCGATTAAGGAAAAAAGGTGGATCATAATAATTTTCAATACCTGCAGAATTTGTCACCGATGAAATCATGTGATACATGAAATCAAAGATAATTCAATTTTATGTATTTTTTTGCTTCATAATTTTTCATTAAATTTAAACGTTTTCAAACAATCACAGAGTTTTTCTTTCCAAAAATGCGAACATTTTCGATTTATATTGTAAAAACTATATAAGAAAACGATTTTCGATAGTTATTTTTTCTGATTTCATGAAATTATATTTCGGCAAAAAATTTATAAAATGTTCTCAAATCCATGTAAAAGTTATTCGCATCAGAATAAAAGCAGTCAGTTTTGCAATTAGAAATTCTTAAGCAGAGTTTAACACATTTTTTGATATTACTGGTGGGTTTCGTTAGTAACAAGTTACTTAGGATAACAAATTTGAATTATAATAATACATATTAATAACATTTTCCCCCTGGCACTCTAGGTAAGACTCTTCGAAAACCCATCCATTGAATAGTATTTACAGTTACATCAGATAACTATTGCGTTGGGGAATAAGTTCGTAGCGTTTTTACCGAAACTTTTAGTTAAATAAAAAACAATAATTTTATCAATAAGTTAATCAATATATATTCACCGATGCTTTTTACAACCTCTTCCCACCTCTGGACCAATTAGTTGATGCCATTCCGTCAAAAATCGCCTGGTCTTGTGTCAAAAAAGTTGTTGAGCCAGTTCTTAAAGACCTTATTGTTATCGAAAGTAACGCCCTTCATATGATTTGAAAGTTGGTGCAAGGTCCCGGGAATAAGACGTATGCTGCAGAACTTCCCATTCGAGGTCTTGGAGCTCGGCTTTGACGACTTGTGCAACATGGGGCCTTGCGTTGTCGTGAAGGAGTATGATTTGACCATGGCGATCAGATGTTTTCAATCGAGTAGCCTCATTCACGCGGTGTATCTGAGTAATGTAGAACTCCTTGTAGACCGTGACATTCTTTTCGAGCACTTCCCTGTGCATGGTGTACCCTCAGATGCCCTCGCAGTCCCACCAAACACATAACTCTCGGTTTTGGTGTATCTTCTGGAGTCACCCACTCCTTTCTTTGCTTCATATTGATGTATAAGCACCATTTCGTATTTCCCGTGACTATTTGGTACAAAAATAGATGCTGAGATGTTGAGAAGAAATTTGAAGGCGACTTTCCTTGTTATTTTTTCATTGAGAACTTGAGGTACCCAAGCTGCCAATTTTTCGATATATCCCATTGAATCAAGGTTATTGAGAATCGTTTCATAATCGCAATTCATTTTTTCCGCCAATTCATAACAGATTTGGCGGTTGTTCTTCTTCAAAAGTGATTTGAGACGTTCTTCGTCGATTTCAAAAGGCCTTCCGCTACGGAACGTGTCATTGTCGTCAAAGTCGCCATTTTTGAACTTTGCAAACCATTTCCGTGCTATAGACTCGCCTATGACACCTTCTCCATACACGTCGCAAATGCCCCGAGCTGCTTCGGCAGCTTTTTGACCTCGATGAAAAGCAAAGAAGAGCAGGTGTCGAAAATGTTAATTTTTGCCTCCTGAGTATTAAATTAAATAACTCAACAATCAAATTCACATAGTTTAGTACAGCAGAAAGAGTTCTATCGAATTAATGCTTACTCTTTGCCAAACAGCAAATAATCCTAGTACAATAAGACAAAATATAAAAGCGCTATGGACTCACCAACCCAATAGTTTTGATTTTGAATAGAGAGCAGTAGTAGTTTTAATAATTAAATTTAAAAAGGTGTCTTGTAATAATTTTTCTATCCCAACATAAAATGGAGAATTTTAGTGTATTTTGTTATGTTTGCGTCTGTTATTCTTCCCAGTATGACCGGCATAGCTTTACAGTGAACAATCGCAATCTGTATCAACAAGATTTCCGCATAGCGATCAAGAGTATTTCTGAAGCATGGACCCCAAGTAGTATTCAGAATGCAAGACATTGGTTAACCGCACGTCGAGTATAAAGTACATATTATGGTTGATAATTTTTTAATTCCATTTTAGTTGGTTTACGGTTTTATTTTTGCAGCGAAAGTAAGATGTTTGATGTTCTGAATACTTGAAAGAAGCTTAACAGCAATACGACTAGTCGAAACTTTTGTTAAGACAAACAAAACATTTCATAGGCCGATATATTATACAAAACCCGATTACCCTCATACTTCGAATGTCATTCGACATGGGGCTTATTCTGAACAAAGAGGGAATGATTTCACAATTGGGAAAAAGTAACTTCAAATTTGAGCATTTGGTCAAATAAGGCAACTTAAAAGCTTTCTCAAAGTGATGACCATGGCGAATGATCCCACCAACAAATGAAGGTAATAGAGCAACGTAACCGAAGATTCTGGGACGAAGAAATGATGAGCGATCATTTTTGTAACGTCATGAGAGAGAATGTCGCAACTAACAAAGGAAATATCAAAATAAATAACTGATCTTAGATTCACATCTTTCGAAAAAACATAAGATTTCATAAATAAACAGGAACAAAATTGTAAATAAATGTTCTGATATTCGTATTCTAACGCAAGGACAATTAAATGTTTTCAAGATTTGTTAATTTTAAGAAATACTTAAAGAAAATATTACAACTTGAATCTATAATTAAAATTAACAAAAAAAAACAATTATTTTTAGAATTATTGTAAAGATTAAGAAAATATTTTAACTTTATGGGAAAATAAAATAAAAAAAGAGAGATTCAAAAAAATAAAAGAAAAGAGATTCAGAAAATTTTCTTTAACTTGATATAACACCAGCTTGGATCAGTTAGCCTATTCTGCAAATATTAAATTAATTATTATGATATCCCTTTTTTTCTTTTCCAAAACCGTTATTTGGCGATATATGGAAAACTACATGACAAAAAAAAAAACAAAAACCATGCGGATGCTTGGTTTGAACGACGAAATTGAATGTTCTGATTTTAGGGCTTTTTTTGATTGAGAACTAGTGTTATTGTATCTGCTCACTTGTGTCCAAAGATATCATAATTTGTGCACATAACGGTTGCATGTAACAGCATAAAGGATTAGAGATAGATATACACATATGTATGTAGAGGTATACCAAAAAGCTCAGAATGATGCGAAAAATCCATTTAGCTATGTTGCTCCGTCCGTTCGTACGCAAGATAATTTGAGCAAAAACTAATATATTTTGTTTAAACTCTGTCTATGTGGGTTGACATTTAAAATTAGTCAGGCCATATAGCGGCAGTTTGGTACCTCCGTTGCAAATTAAACGAATTTGGTATAAGAATAAATAACCTATTTTTCCTACTCTCAATTCGAGCATCCCACGCCAAAAACAAAGGCACCTAATTTCCTTATGCTATCCCAATTTTTTTTACTCAAGTATTCACAGCTGTACTTCTTTATCTATATCTGCCTTATTTTTACAAACAACCGTTCTGCGAGGTATAATACCTTTGTGTAATAAGGCTCGCGGGCATAAATCGGATATTCATATATCTGTGCATACACCATCTGCGTCCATTCCAGTCCGAATCGGCAAGAAACTGTTACTCTTTGGTTGCTGCTTTGAAGCTCGATGCTTTTTAAATAAAAGTTTGTATATTGAAATAAACAATCATTACTCCCACAGCACATCAACCCACCCACCGCCGCAGTCGCTGCAATCATCAGCAGCAGCATTAGGTAATTTATGATATCATTCATCATTTTTATCGTGAAAATACATTTTCCTACCACCCAAGTTGCCTAGTGCGCCGCTGTCATTGGCCAAGGACTTTCTTGCTTTGGTTTTGACGTTGCAGTTTTTTTCTTCAAGACGCTTTTATTTTCACAGCTCCAGTTTTTCTTTGGAAATTAAGAAGAAGGCAGGTAAGCGCGAATTCGTGTGCATGTGTGTTTTATGTCACTTTAACGAACAGCACCAGACATAATGGGTGACCAGATAGCAGCGACAGTTTTTTCGGCAGCAAGCAAAGATATCAATCATCATTAGCTAAATATCAGCTGTCAAAATATTCACAAATACATCGCTTCACGTTCGGTAAAAATTTCGGTTAATACTCAACAAAAGATTTACTTTACTATCAGTAAAGATAAATACCCAGAAATGTCATTCCGCACCGATCGGCTGAATAGAGCATCGCCAGAGTGTCCACCAGGTTTATTTTGTGGTTGGATTTGGATCTAAATCTGTATAATTATACACAACACTGAAAGCGGACGACCCTAAACCGTAAGTGCGTTAACTATATCAGCAAGCAAAATTTCCCATTGATAGAACGAATGGAATCCACAAGTCTTCGACCAAGCATTTTTACATTCTTAAAGATTGAATGTTTAGTAGGGTTTATGGCATGGAGGCATCAACGGTCCTCATTTGTTTTGAAAAGAGGAAGAAGACACCGTTACCGTCATTGGTCATCAGTATAAAACAGTGATGCCCAAAAATCGAGCGATAATTTTGAAAAATAAATGCTTACGAGTTGCAAGTTTAGGCTTTGTGCATCACTGCTATAGACGATGTTAACCGACTTTCTGTGGCCAGAGCTCGACAAAATCGATATAGCCGAGGTTGGGTTACAAAGACTGAGGTTGACGACTAGACCATTTCACCTGCGTTCATTCACTGAGCGCCGCTATCATGCCATTATTTTTTCTGGGGCTACGTCAATTACTTAGTCTTCGCTGCGGGAATAATGTCTGATATAGACTGAGTCATTAAAAAAGAGTCCGAGTCCAAAGCCGTTCATTTGGATGATATGCTATTCTGTACATGATGGCAGGATAGCAGGATTAAAATAAAGGCAGAATTAATATGATTTCTCACACCGTTACTGTTTTACTTAAACTTATTTTCATATTGTTTTTACTTGGTCACCCTATACAATAATACTATGTATATATGTATGTATGAGCTGTAATAAGTTAACAACCCTCACTCATCACGACTCGGCTGTAAGACATTCACTCCAGTTTGAGGTGTTAGCCACGATAACAGTGGCAATTTATAAGTATGTTGATGACATATACTATTATATATATTTGTAACAAAATCAGGGAAAAAATTGAAATTTCACTGTGTCCATTGCTCACACAGCTCACCCTTTTCGGAAACCAATAGATGGATGGCATAAGAAAAAGTGCTTCAAATGTTGTTTATGCTTTTCATGGTTTCCTTTCGATTTCCTTTCAGTAAATTAGTGGGCAACGCTACTTGAACATTTCAACAACAGCAATATCAATAGCAGTAACACGCATTAGTGATGCGTGGAGTTGAAGAAAAAGTGGTCTGCCTCCGCATATTCTCTGATTCATGAGCCATTGGACTGCCCACACTCCATTTGACCGAATTGTATGGCTTTCGTTTTCTGCCGGATAATTAACGAAAGTAGTAGTTTGAGGTTTACTGATTTATTACTGCATTTATTTCGGTAATGAAGTGTATCTACAGAAGGGATGAAAACACCTTCGGTTTTGTTTGTCTATAAGGCTTGATCAGTGTTTTGAGCATTTGCCTATTTCAATATATTTCTGCATTTTATAATATAAAATCCCAAAATATGTATGGCACCCTAATAACTATGCAGACAATATTTGGATGTGCGCAGCAATTTTTGTGTTTTTAAAATAATCGAACCTGCAAATAAATTACATAAGCTTCCAAAAAGGGCTTGTGTATAAGCCAAGATGTGTTAAAAAATCATAAAATAAATTTTTAACTTGCAACAAATCAAAACTGAATCAACCCAATGAAGTACTGTTTTCTTGCTTTAAGGCAAGAATCAAATTAATAAATTATTTCATATTTCTATACAAATTTTTGTTACTTATAATAGATTACTAATAGACGTAGTGTCTATTCCCACCTGAAAATTTAAATAATGATTTCGACGCCAGATTTATTTTATATACGAAATATGTAACTGAAACCTTTCCATTCATAAAATATTTAAGGTTTTGGAAAGACAGAAATCATGTTAAACTCACAAGACGAAGCTTATTACAAGAAAAGTTTTTTTCTACTTTTTTTCTGTCATCGAAACCATCACAGCTAACCCAAGTTGACAGCAAAGGCGAATTGCTTTTGTATGGTACACATTCGAGTTGGAAGGGAATGATGAAATGATTAAAAAAGTGAATTTTTCGTCATATTTCTCTTTTTCTTTTCTTAATCATACTTCTTACTTTCACGGGCTTTTTAACGGTCGATCATGACATCTGGATCCTGAGTATGGACTCAAGAATAATTAACAATGGTGGGGAAAAAGCCCCAGAGCAAATATAACAGTTAGCATTTTCTCGAACACAATTAGTGCATACTTACTCACCCACTCCTAATTTACACATACACAAACATATTTAATCAATGGAAACCTATTCGCATAAAATTTAAAAAATTTAAGCTTTTAGAATACCTAAATACAAATACCCATTTTAAGTAAAAAATACTACAGCTCATAATTATTGGAAATCTAACTAATTTCATAGTCGTATGATGTGTGTTTGTTGTAACACCCTTCAGGAAATTAACTAACTGCTTAACTTTTGTGTATGTTTTATTATTTTTTTTCTTTTTACGGATTAAGATATTATTGTGTTCTATGTCAAAGACGATTTGATTTGGTTGACAAATTTTGACTCCAATAAATAAAATAAAAACCAGTAATATATTTCCCGCCTATTATAGACTTTACTATACTTTTTTCCACAGATTATTTATAAGCTTTTCATAAAGATAACATTTTGATGTGGGTTGATCAGATAGGACCAATAGGAAAAGAAGTTTAATTAAAATATCAGATGCTTTCTAGCTTTGTTTTCAAGCGCGTTCATGCCATTATATTGGGTAGTCGAAAAAGTCTTTTCGTATTTTGTCAATAGATGCCGTTGGAGTCATCTATCTCCAGCAGGCCCGACGAGAGGGGGAGGGGGTTCGGGGACTTTTTACCCCGGGCCCGGAGTTATCAGAGGGGCCCGGACTCGAGAGTAATTCAAATTATATGAATTAGACATAATTGGAAAGGGCCGGCATTTGCAATTTTCTCCCGGGGCCCGGATATGCTCTCTACAGCCCTGATCTCCAGTGCTACCAATCACATTGTGTCATATCTATGGTGTTAGAAAGGTGACATTTTAAGCTTCATTTAACCAAAAAAAAAATAAATTCGGAGAAGTTGAAAAAAAGTTATAGCTGTTCAAAAATGGGTGAAAATAATGAAGAAATTTGCTATATTTTGAAATTTTTGTATAAAAAAGGGAAAAATGCCACGCAAGCCACCATTGAAATTTGTGAAGTTTACGGATACGATGCTGTATCAGTTCGTATAGCACAACAAAGGTTCGCTCGCTTCCGTTCTGGAAATTTCGATGTGAGATATGCACCTCGCTCCGGTTGACCTATCGTTGAAAAAGTCGATCAAGTTATGGAAAAAATTGATCAGGACCGTCATATACGCTGCCATGACATCGCCAAGGCACTAAACATTCATCATCAAACGGTTTTGAACCATTTAAAAAAGGCTGGTTACAAAAAGAAGCTCGATGTTTGGGTACCTCATGAATTGTCTATGAAAAATTTAATGGACCGAAATAACACCTGCGATTCTTTGCTGAAACGAAATGAAATTGAACCATTTCTGAAGCGAATGGTAACAGGAGACGAAAAGTGGATCAAATACGACAATAATGTGCGAAAAAGATCATGGTGCAAGGGTGCTGAAGCTCAACAAGTGGTCGCAAAGCAAGGATTGACGCCTCGAAAGGTTATGCTGTGTGTTTGGTGGGTCTGGAAAGGAATCATCCACTATGAGCTGCTCCAGCCTGCTCGAACGATTGATTCTACACTTTACTGTCAACAACTGATGAGATTGAAGCGAGCAATCGGAAAAAAACGGCCAGAACTGATCAAAGGCGTCGTCTTCCATCAGGACAACGCTAGGCCACACACATCTTTGATGACTCGGCAAAAACTGGGAAAGCTTGGCTGGGCAGCTTTGATGCATGCACCATATAGCCATGACCTTGCACCATTGGACTACCATTTGTTTCGGTCAATGCAGAACTCCCTTAATGGAGTAAAGTTGGCTTCAAGAGAAGCCTGTGAAAATTACTTGTCGCATTTTTTCGCCGAGAAACCACAAAAGTTTTACACTGATTGAATAATGTCTCTAGAAGAAAAATGGCAAAAGCTGGTTGACCAAAATGGTACATATTTGGTTTAATAAAGTTCATTATAAATATACAAAAAAATGAGTTGAAGTTTGATTAGAAATGCGAAAAGACTTTTTAGACTATCCAATATATAAATTTATAGCAATAGTATCTAGAATATTCACCTCTAGGTTTGCTTGCTCAGGCTAAGGTTTGATTGCTCCACATTTATTTTTCATTTGCTTTACTCATTTATAATTGATTTACTTTTAGGCTTGAGTATAATAAGCGGCCACCATAACTGAATAGGCGTAGGCTCATAAAAACCATTTCTTATTCGGAGCCGGCTTAAAACTGTAAGCTCCTCTATTTGTGGAACAACATCAAGACAACATCAAATTGGAGGAGGAGCTCGGCCAAACACCTAACAGAAGTGTGCGCGCCAATTATTATTATTATTTTTTATAATAAGAAGCAAACTGAACTAATACTTAAACAATTTTAGTAATTTAGAGATGTATTCAACGTTGAAAATTTGGGTTTTAACACTTTTATAATTTTGCCATCTTATCATTTGTGTGGAAATATTGCTAATACATCTTGTTTTTTGGCCGCAGTTGCCTGGTGGCAGGCAAATCTACTAGAAACTACTGATCATTCGCTTCATTACCACTGTTCAGTTTAAGCTCTAGAACAGCTCGAATTGAACTTCGAAAACTTCGGCGGAAAACTCAACTTTTTTGATAGGCGTTTTTCCATTTTGGCTGCCTTGTTGTTAAACTAAATTGCTGCATGTAATGCATCCGCAAACTGTGAGACGTGGATTTTGGAGTGGTTGCATTACGGTGTGTGATGGACTTTGCAGAGTCACGCTTACCATGTTGAAGTTAAAACCAAGGGCTTATATGATCTCTGATTTCAGCAGGATGGCGCCCTATCTTTAAAATTGGAGATACCGATTGCGCTTATACAAAACAAGATATTGAAATAAAAGTCATGCCACTTTTTTTTTTCAAATCAATTTGCTTAGGTAATGGTTTGGGAAATACTAACAATATCATAATTCAGACTTTTTTCTGGTATGACGCCCGTGGAGAGAAAACTCTCATGGCTACTGCTATTCCGGCATACCAGTATGCACGACCTGTAGCCTCACAGCTATTTCTACGTACTAAGCAGGTCGCCACTACCTACCACTCTCCCCGCGGAACTGCCAAAAAGGTATTACCTCACGGGCTGGTTAACACAAAGGCTCTAAGTTATACTTGACGCCTATGAACTCCGCGCGTCTTAGATCGTTATGAATGTGTTTTACATGCATGTAGATTCGCTACCAATTGATTTCAGCATAAAATCCACGATATATTCTCTGCTTTCTTCCCTCTCCTTGTAGATTGGGAAATTTGGTGAACTGTTATGACCAAATCTATGGTTCATATCTGTGGTCCTTTCTAGCCACGTCGAGAAGGTACGTATTAGCTCATGGGTTCATCTGCTCTTGGGTGATCTGTTCCACCTGTCTTGATAGGCATTTTTCCGTCTCGCTTTGCATTACCGTTTTGCTCCGACAGCCTTATATGTATATACTGTAGGGCGGGTCGATTTAAAAATCGCTCATTGCTCTGTGAAAATCGTATTCTAGGGATCAAAATAAGAAACTTTGCCAAAGGAACGATACCTCTAAAACGAATGCTGATGTTAGAGCAATTGGCGACTTTTTTGCCTCCCCACAAATCGACCCGGCCTAATATACTGGCTTCATTTCTTTTGCCAGAATGTCTATCGGGAGTAGTCCTGAAATGACGAAGGATGTGTCATCGGAAATTTGTATTCAATGCCTCAGCCGATAACCGTGCTTCGTACAAAAGGACTGAGCTGACAACCCTACTACATTATATTTTTTGCTATGGCTAGGGCCTTCATTGTTTGGCATTAGTCGTACCAGACAAGACCTTTTTCGCAGCGTATTCTAGGTGTGTTTTAAAGTTTAACCGACTATCAATCATGACCCCAAAGTATTTAATAATGGGCTTTGAATTGATAGTTATAGTTACAACATTTATCTTCATAAAGTATACTCCCTTCCTTTTACTTATTACTACATCAGTTTTTTGCTCTGCGAATTGACATTAACCAAGCCTTGTTCCTACCTACTGATTCGCTGGTGATCCTTGGACGTGTTTTGCCACTATAACCACCGCGATATCATCTGCGAATCCAATGACTTTGGTTGTAGGAGCATATCCAGCCTACGGACACCATCGTATATAAGGCTTCATAGTAGTGGGTCTTAAACTGATCTTTGGAGGAGCCCTGCTGTTATATTGTACTCTTCAATGCCTTTACCAATTATTCTGATGATATAACTGGGAGCCCCTACATTTATGAAGGCTTCTATTATACGATGCCAGCTAGCTGTAATAAACGCGTTTTTAACGACAAGAGTTACTCCAGCGCAGTATTCCTTTTTCCCGCCACACCATCTCTTGCCCCAATTGCTGCTGTTGCTAATTCCACTCCGCATTTGATAGCATCCACGGTTGAGCGGGATTCCCCGAAGCCGAACTGGTATGTGGATATAATACCTTTATCTTCTGCGAAAGATGATAGCTTGTCGCAGATAATTATCTAAAGAATTTTCCCCATTGTCTCTAATACACATATCAGAGATAAAATGCGGGTTCACCAGGGTTTTTATTTCAATTGGGTAAAAGCACAAGAGTTTGCATCTTTCACCTCTTTGGGGAAGTGCCTTCGTTTAGGCAGGTTCGGCATACCGCTAAAAATATGTCCGGATGGTTAGGAATCGCCATTTTCAGAGCCCTATTTGGTATGTCATCCGTGCCTGGAGCTTTCTGAGATCGAATTTTATTCCAGGTACTCATCATCCTATTGTGTGATTGCATATTTTTAGATGCACGTACATATCTTTTTAGCATACGAGTATAAAGCCTACAAGCAATACGCGGTTATTATTCTGAGTTAGCCAAAGGAGGCTAAAAAGGGAACTATTGTAGTAAGGTGATGAGGATTCTGAAGAGTTATTATTTGCCCCATAAGCCTGTTTTGCTAGCTAAGTATGTAGCTGCACTGCCTGACATACTTATAAATGGGAATATTACGTGGCTGCGGTTTTTTCTGTGTGGCCCTACGAGTTGGCATATCCAACTCCACTATGTACGAGTGCAAGTGTTGTATGATGCATGCTACTTCATGGTGTTGCATGTAAATTCTTAAACTAGTACTTAGTATTATTATTTATTATTTTAACACTTTTCAGCAGCTCTCAACAAGTTAGGTGCTGCTAGTGGTATTAGCATAAAGGTTTTTGGTTTGCTTGCTTAGACAAATATAAGCAGTGTAAGCGCTGAGACATTTTGGACATTCAAATTTATGATTTCGGTGGATATTCAAACATGAAGAATGTCCAATGCGGCTGCGGTATATGAACTGCAACACAAAAGTGCAACACAAACTCATAACTCCAATGAAAGCAGCGCCACCATGTACATACCATACATATGTGCTTATAAGCAAGTTTTAGAGGAAAATTTCGTTTAGCGAAGACTTCATTTTTTTTTTAAGAAAGAGTTATATTAATCGTTATAAACGAAGTATGGTAAAAGAGGACAAGGAATAATGCGGATTATGTTTTCAAAGCTTACGAGGTGATCAAACCTTGTCTTATGTGTATTCTCGGTGCCTACGCCATTGAAAACAGCCTTCAGTTCAGTTTAAGTATGAAATTATGATGTATGATGATAGGTGGTTTCAGCTTTGACCATAAGTATAATATAATATTTGAAGATCTACAGTTGAGCTCCTGTCAATTATCGTCACATTTTAGATTGAAACCTCTGTAATATATGAATCTAGGTTGCACAAGTGTGGGATACAATACCTTGACTTCGCTACGCAAGTTTTCTGTCGAAAGGTAAGCCCACGTAAGCAATTTCAGTATTTTGAGGTATTCGAGTAATACTTAGTTTGTTCATCGGGCCAGCTTATGGTCTCAACGCAAAAGTTACATTTTTGGACTTTTACTCATTTACTTGTATACGCCAATTTGAAAGCCATTCTCCAACAAGGCGCACCTGTTGCTCTAACTTTCTTGAAGCATCACTTAAACCGGCTGACTAAAGCAGTATCATCCGCAAACGGATGATTTTATCTGCTACTTGAGCTGTGAACCCTAGGACACTACCTTCAGGAACACCAGACATTATTAGAAACGGTTCAGAGATGTTGTTGTTGTTGTTGACCACTACCACTATCTTGTGTGATGATGTATTTTTTTTTTTTTTGTTTTTTGTTTCCAAGTCAGATCCATTTAGTGAGGCACAAATATAACAGCAAATCCTTTATATCGATGTCTGAGATCTCCTTAATTTGCTGTAGGAAAGGCTTACCGAAGGATCGGAGTCGTGCTCTGGCTAGTCCCGGACATTCACATAAATAGTGGAAATGACTTTCCTTCGCCCCTTCCGCTTGACAGCTTCTGCAGATAGGATTGAAGGATAGATTGAGTCTAGCTGCATGATCCCCTACTTTCCAGTGACCTGTAAGGGTTGCAGTGATGCGTGAAATGTTTGGCCGAGAACATCCTAGCAGGTCATTCGTCCTTTGGATTTTATATGACGGCCATGTGTTTTTTGTTGTAATACATGTAGGTATTTGCTTCCATCTTCTTTCGGCTAAAGCATGATAGTGTGAAGCAATGGATGCTTTTAATGTGTTCAGTGGGGTGGAGACTGCCACCGCCTCTGCTATGTCTAGTGTCGAACCTTTTCTTGCTAGCTCATCCGCTATCTCATTGCCCCGTATGTTCCTATGACCGGGAACCCATATCAGAGTAATTTCAAGCCAATGGCTGAGCAGTTCCAGCTCCTCTCTACACTGTAAGACCAGTTTGGATGAAATGTAGTTGGAGTCTAAGGCCTTAATAGCTGTTTGACTGTCTGAGAAGATAGCTACTCTTGCACCAACTTCCTTGTAGAGCTCTAGGGATTTGCATGCTTCTCTGATCGCTAAAAGTTCTGCCTGGAACACGGTGGCATAATCAGGAAGACGAATTGACTGAGATAGGTTGAGTGGCTCCGAATGGAAGCCAGCTCCCACACCACAGTTCATCTTAGAACCATCGGTATAAATTTCGATATCGTGTCTTCCAATCACCTCTCCTTTGCTGCAATCGGCTCTCGGTGGAAAACGTACCGTAAAGACTTTCTTGAAGTTGAGGTCGGGGACTGTGTAGTCTGAGCGCTTCAGTGGGACTGGTGCCAAGCGCTCCTGTAGTTAAGATACACGCTGCTCTTTGTATCTTGTTCTGCTTAGTTTTGTTGTATTTCCTTTCTGTTTCAGGCCACCAAACTAGTGCCGCATATGTTAGTATTGGCCTTACAATGGCTGTATAGGACTAATTGGATAGTTTTGGTTGGAGACCCCATTTTTTTCCCAACATTCTCTTACACGTGTAAAGTGCTATATTCGCTTTCTTTACCCTGTACGCTACGTTGGACTTCCAGCTGAGTTTGGGGTCCAGGATAACACCTAGGTATTTTGCCTGTTTGGTTAGCGTGAGGCTGACGCCGTTTAGTTTTGGGAGATTAAGGTTTGGCATCTTGGTTTTCTTGGTGAATAGCATCAGTTGTCACTGATTGTGGTTGAAAACATTCCTGAAACCATAAGCACTATGTCGTCCGCGTACGCCACTACTTTAATTCCCTTCAGATCAGAGATAAATTCAAATTATTTTTTTATGAAATTTTAGTGACGTTTGCTTTTTCATTTTGTGCCAAATGAAGATGGTAGAGTAGTACTCTCATTTCTCAAATACTATTCTAATTAAATAGCCTTGTTGTGCCGTGGTCTTCTCGAAATCCAATTATTATTTGACTGATGAGGAGTCGTCTTTAAGCAGTACTAAAATAAAATAATATTCAAAAAATACTTTTTATATTCGAAACCTTGACTATAAGCCTTAAACGGGGGTATCACTGCCTCTTTGTGTCTGAAAGATCAACAAAGTTCGTGTAGTCCGTTGAGTCTCATGGTTGAACTTACTTAAATTGTTGAAACCAAAAGTGCTTGAATTATATTTTTGTGATCCTAGCTAATAGCTGGTGGAATGCGTTTCCATGGAAAGAAAAGTGAACCAATTGTTATTCAAATATATTGGCTTCAATGAGAATTGCAGACTTCGATGAGAATTCCTGCCCTGCCAGCACATGTAATTTAAGGCAGCTCTCTTCCCGCGTTGCCGACATATGTTAATTTTCTTCATCTATTTGTCACTTGCGAAGTCTTGGCGAAAAAAAGGCCTAAAGTTGTAAGTAACGTAGATTAAGAAATTTAGCGTGGTTTACGCCTTTAGAGACAAGAAGAGAGCTAGGTATTATACCTATTGCTATATGTTATAGTAATCCTGACTCTATTTCATCTCACAAAGTCGATGTTGAGTTTAATAGTGTCACGCGTTAGGTCTATGGTCTCAAAAGATATGACCACATTTCTTTATGGAAAACCAAAACTCTAGGATGCAGAATTTATGACTATTTGGCGACTACAAATCGTAGACTTATGTATAAGCTAATTTAATTCAAAACTCCCAAATATTTTCACGAGAAGTTAAGATCTAATAGGCATCAAAGTGTGATTGCTTGCAAACATTCTTCCTTGTATTCATCAAGGCTTTTTTTCATTAATGCTAAAGAGTTAATTTAATACAAGAAAATTCTACAAAATTTCGCTAAGAACCGTAGACATTTAGATCAATAAAAAATAAAATTGTGTATAGGTCGCACGTTGTTTTCGGTAAGAAGACCCTGACAGGGCGGCCTATTCCTTGCCAGTTTTACATTGCGAATTTTGTAGCAAATTTTCATACGTGTGGGCTAGAGAAAAATGAAGCTCACTGAACCTAAAACGGAAAAAGAAACCAAAAACAGCAAGAAAAAAGCGGAATATTAAGTAGTAAGCAAAGCTGGCGGCAGGATGCTTACAAACACGCAGAACAACGGCAACGTTAATACAGGACTTTTTAACTTGGCAGTCGTTATTTTGCAGTGGCAGTTGCTACTTTGCTGCCCTTATGTAAAAGCCGCTGCACTCTTATTTAATTTCCTCATTTAGCTCCAGATTTTTATTTAGGTTCCACCAGTAGTCGCCTGTTGGTCGCTAGTCGTTAGCAGTTGGCTGCATCTCCACTACATATGTATGTATTATGAAATAATTCCATATTTTCCACAATGCGACTGAACTTCCATCTATCTTATTTTCATATTTCAACGTGTCGTTTAACATCAGTGTGTGACTACTGTTATGTGTACAACGACTACAAGTGTGAGCGATTACGAAATTGGGGGAATAATAAAATATAAAAGAAAAAATATTCTTCCAAAAAACCTAGAAATTGGCAATAATAATTAAAAAGTGCAGTGCTGGGTCAAAATACATAGTTAAGTCGTGGTCTTCCTGTTATAGGTTTATCTTTTCATGATTACAACTCGAATTAATTTGAATACAATTTTATTAGAAAAAAACATTAAAAAAAAAATATCTCTATCTCTCCTTCTTGCCTGTAAAATGTGTGGTTATTGCCGCGCTTTTATCGTGAGAAAATCTCTTCCACGAAGACCTTTTTCCAAATGCGGGAGTAAGTAATCCCTAGGGGTGCATAGAGTGACCTTAATTTTTTAGGAGGATATGTACCCGGCTTTTGCCACTGTATAATCATAGTCATAGTTATGAGCCCCTGTTTCATCTCCAGTTACAATATATTCGAAAATACTCCTTAAATTTACTCCGCAGAGCTCCAAAAAATCATTATAGTACTCCATTCACAGTTATTTTTCATATGAAGATGATCATGAGAAATAGTAATAGTGCTAGTAATTTAACATTTATTCGGCATACTCCAGTACAAGTTTCTAATTTTTCCACATATTCTTCTGTATCAGCAGTACTTGGCCGCCTGACCGAGGGTTATCTTCAATACTTCAATACATTACGAACTTTTTGTTTTTGACCATTTTCACTGACCCCTTTTGAATGAAGGTACAAGATCAGTTCCTGGTTTGGCAAAGGATTCAATCACAGTGGGGTGTTCGATTTTCTTCTACATTGTCGCATCAGTCATTACGATCTCCTTTCAATAAGGTTTACCAATTAACTAATGCCCAAAATTATGATACATTTTGTATTTTTTGCATCACGTATTGCAACTTCTATTACAATTATTAAATTAACCGTCTCCCTAGTAAATTACCCCGATTCGATCTTCTAAAAATCTTTCTTATGCTCTTGTTTGATCAAAATATACAGCAATGCTTGCCCCAACGACCGTTTCAAGATTATAAACACACCACTATTTTTTATAAATGCATAGCTCAAACTATAACAAAGTTCCTATACAAACCTTGTACAAACTTTCAACTTTTTAACCACAAATTGTCTGTTTTAATACGAGTATAAGGCTTACAGCAGATTTTTCAAGTAAAACTGAATACTTCGGCTTAAGGTTTGTTAATTTAGTTTTCTGCTGCATAGCTAAGAAAAGTTGTTTAATTTTTTTTTGTTTATTGTTTTAAGTTTTTCAATTTGCATATACCCATTACATCGAATTAGCGGCTGCCGTAGTCGAATGGATTGGTGCGTGACAACCATTCGGAATTCACAGAGAGAACGTTGGTTCGAATCTCGGTGAAACACCAAAATTAAGAAAAACATTTTTCTAATAGCGGGCACCCCTCGGCAGGCAATGGCAAACCTCCGAGTGTATTTCTGCCATGAAAAAAACTACTCATAAAAATATCTGCCGTTGGGAGTCGGCTTGAAACTGGGATCTATGCAGTTCACGGTGCTGCTTTTCAATGAAAAAGGTGGGCCTTTAAGCTATACAGGCCTCACAAACTCTTCAAAGCTTCGTGCACTTCATTTTAATAATGAAGATTTTACATACATACTTCATATATTGAAGTAAGAAGGCACACTTTTCCGCAATTGCAAACAATTTTACATGGCAAGGATCACTTAACTCATATTATATTTTCAAAAATTATATTGACCTCATGGCCACAGATAACCATGGAATTATTATTCGTGCTAACAAAACTCCAACTAGTTCTCATGTCAGAAAATGTAGCACGCCACCAATTGAATATTTAGTAATTGTCATGGTTGGAGTAAACCCTCTGATCTTCAAGGTTGTGCCTAAAATGGACAAACAAAAATGTAGTCAATCCACTAGCTTAACAATAAAAAACTATTTTCTTTGCAAAGCATTTCACTGCATTACACTTTACAAGGCCACCGAAATGGAAGAGGGGGTTGAATTTTAGGGTTGAAGTTCATACTACTACATACATTCGAATATATGTATATTAGGGTGTCCCAGGCTACAAGGGGGAATTTTTTTTTTCGGAATTTCAATACGCATACCCTTTATTTTTTTCCCATTTGACTCTAAAAACTTAAATATAAAATATTATTGAGATCGGATGACATTAACCCGTGCCGACTAGATGTCAAACTTTATGTTTAAAAGTTAGTATGAAAGCTATAGGCTCACAATAGAGAAAAGTTTAATTGAATTTTTAAGTTAATTAAATAAATAAAAATAAAACACATATTTCGTATTTATTTTCTTTTTATTATATAATAAAAGGGACATCAATCATCGAATTTTCCTTTCAAAGTTTGCTTTTTACAGTCGGGATATACCTGTCGGTGTTCTTGTACACAACGTAATAAAAATTTTTTTTGCTCCTCTTGAACAGTGATCAAACCATGGAAGTCTTACATTAACTTAACCGCTCTTTCTGCCGTATCATTAACTGCTTTCAATTCTAGCAGCTTATTTTTAGCCTGTAGAAACGAATCATCATTTTACCACGAAGAGGGGCACTTGTTCAGAAAACTGTCGGCAATCTGGAGTCGATTAAACAGGAACTTGCTTTTGACAGAGACGAAGTCATCAATGTTTCTCTCTGAAATTAAAACAGATAGATCAGTTATCAATATACCTATTACCTATTAGCAAACTTAGTCATAAAACAAAATCAAAGCTTAATTAACGTACCAAAAAGTGGGCCACAGAGTTCACTTTGGATGCAATGTAGCGTTTATTGTGGGCTGTTGGGTTTTCTCTAGTTAAGTTAGCAATCATTTTTACTTTAGTTTCTAGATCGACATCATCATCAAATAAAGCCAGAATAGATACTTCATCTGTCAAATACCACATATACTGGCAAAACTTCTGCAAAGCTGTAGATGTTTTACGTCCCCAATTAAAAATATCTCCTTTTTGCAACTTCATAACTCCACTGACATGTTGACTACACGAAAAAAACGCGATTACTAATAAAACAAACAAGTAATTACACGCAATCAATCCGACAGTTCGCGCGCGCCGTACTATACAAGTACCGACAGGTTTCCGCGCAACTCGGCACGGGTTGCCGTGATTCTAAATAGGCGAAACTTAATTTTTAGATGTTTTGAGACCATTCAAACAAAATAAGAGGGTATGCGTTAAAAAAATAACACTTTAATTTTTTTGGGACACTCTAATGTATGTATATGTTATATATCCCTTTACATTCTTCAGACACTCATGGAAGGCTGCAATCAGCCGTTTGACCTTAATTTATATAAAAAAAAACATATTTTCTTAATTTTCAATTTTAGTACTGAATATTTGCTCCCATGAGTAATGATCATTCGATACCACCGATAACGTTGGTATCGATACTTTTATTTGTTTCTGGTACTGCAGCAGAGTATCGAGTACTGAATAAATAGCGGCAAAAAGTATCGAGTACATTCAAATATCGAGTAAAATATTTATTAAAATCAAACATTTTTTTTTTTAATTTTTGTTTTTAATTTTTATAATTCAACGGATTTTAATTCTTTCATGTTTTATATAAATTTTACGAAGGGAAACGTCCAAAAATTAACATATTGCATTTAGCATAACGTATTAGCAAAAAAATCAATTTCCTGATGTACAGAAAGCAATTTTGTAATTATATCTCCTGCGTCCGGGATAAGTCTTTCGCTAGGGACAGAATGCTTCACCTTTACATTACATATTTTACACGCTACAAGTATATTGGAGTAAATTTTTTCGAAGTTTTTCCACACGGAAGATATTGAAGGCATTGCAAAGTCTCAACTTTTCAAAATCAATCACAAACAGAAGTTAGAAGAAAAGTAAACATTAAAAGATAACGGCAAATTAAAAACTACACGGAATAAATTGATGATGAATGATAGTTATAGGGTTGCCATAAAGCAACGACAAATGCAGGAGCTGCGGAGAGACTTTAGAGCACTTTCTGTGTCTTTGTGCGGCATTATCAAAAACGCGTTTCAGGACCTGGAGGAAATCTCTAAAACAGATTCTCCTGCGTTCCTTAGGCTTGCTAAAAGCGTTGACATCCTGCGTATTGTCTACTTTAAATATTAATAAAGGTCAGTCTCCATCTTGCCGCGAGGGATCTAAAGGACTATGCGTGGCTTAAAGCCAGCCGGGTTAACCCAACCTAACCTAGCCATATAGCAAATTCTGCAAAAAAGTATCAACCCCAAGCACCATATTCGAAAATTGTACTTGTTTCGGGATGGAAGCATCGAGTATTTATTTGCAGGTACAGGTATAGAGGAATCACCACCCACGATAGTCGTTTCTATTTTACCTGAGCGATCCGAATTTGTATCTAAGCAACGACTGTGAAAATAACAGTGTGCCTCAAGATTTTGGGCGCTTTTAAGAAGTTATGAACCAGACTAATTTTATTTACTTTTCCATTAATACTTGGGACTAAGCCACAGTGAAATGGCACCGTTTGTTAATAAAATGAAAGTCGCAATAAAATCAGCAAGAAAGAAATTTGCCGACTCCGAACGGCAGATGTTTTTTATGAGCAGCTTTTTCATGGCAGAAATACATTCGGAGGTTTTCCATTGCCTGCCGAGGGGCGACCGCCTTTTCTTAATTTTGGTATTTCACCGAGATTCGAACCTAAGTTCTCTCTGAGTTCCGAATGATAGTCACGCATCAACCCATTACGCTACGACGGCCGCCATACGGTCAGAGATGGGCCCTTCCATTATATTTATATAAATACATATCTTGGTTACTTCGTTACTGAAAACAGTAATTGCACAATTTCAGCAATCTTGTAGTTTTGAGGATATATTGATGAAATTCTATTAGAATTGAAAATTGTGTTTGTACAGTTTTTTTAATTTAACTCGGGAGAATTATTTTTCAAATTGCATTAACAGGTAAATGAACTCAATATAACATTTTTCCCCCTAACTATGGCAACGTTGCATATTCTCCATCAAACCACGTTTCTGTGAAAGTTTAAAAAATGGGAGAAAATCATCCTAATCTACACGTTAAGATATTTTTTTAGATATATGTGCATATGTATGTACATATATTGAAAGGGGTTTTAGTCATAATCATTTACTCGTCCATGGCTTGAAACACTGCAAAGGAAGAACTAAAATCCAAATGACGAAATTATGCAGCCCAACAACATGTGCGCAAAGCAAATTTCCGAACAAAATCTGAGCGTGAACAGAACCATAATTATGTATATGTGCTCGTGAAAGCATGTGCAACATGCAACGCATTGCAAGACCACCGCTGGGCCGTGAAACATGCAACGCAGGACATTTCGGTATTAACTTCGAAGATAAACGAGTCATTTTAGCAATGAGAAAGGAGGAGAACATGTTTGGGATACACGGCAGCATTGTGGAACCTACGGGTAGACATTACCTCATAAGTGCAACAATAGCTTTGGCAAAGTCTGTAAAATTGCTGAAGCGCCACAAGCTGCGCGGATTAGGTGCAACATGGAAAGTTCTTCGCATTCTCCCCGGCTCTTTATTGCTCATATGCAAATGAGTTTGTATGTAAGTACTGGTAGATAGCTCGAATTGGTAAGTATGCGCCTAAATTGTTGAATTGACACGGAGTAGCAGCAGGAAACTTCCAGCAATCAGTTGAAATGAATATATGAGTTTGACTAAAAAAAAAACAACTAAAATAGTAGGTATTTCAAAATCATTAGCTTTAAAAATGCGGACTATTTTTTGATTTTTGCGTAAATCATTTTTCGTTTTTGGATTATAAATCGAGGATTGTTCGAAAGTTTCACATAGAATTTATTTTAAACCGAATTCAACTTAAGTTATTATACTAATTATATATAAAGATTTATTACAAATAATTTACATTCAACAAGACCCAGAGAAGAAGAATTGGAATCATGTTATTTCGTGATATAAGGAAAATTTTAGTTAGGCAAAGAAACTGCAGTTTAATCAGATATAGCACCAGTAAAGCATATGATTTGATTTTTTTCTATTCGTTTGATCTCTAAATTGCCAAATTTTTTAAATTACTCTAATCTTTGATTATAGAATTCGACGTTTTAGGTACTAAAAACAATAAAAAAAAATAATTTGCTCTACTCTTCAATGCAGCGCTGAATGAAACGCGCTTTGAAGGCTGACCCGCCGGTTTTAGCTAATATATGTATACCTATATACAGTAGGGCGGGTCGATTTAAAAATCTCTCATTGCTCTGTGAAAATCATATTCTAGGGATCAAAATAAGAAACTTTGCCGAAGGCACCATACCTCTAAAACGAGTTCTGATGTCCCCCAATTTGGGTCGAACTTTTGGGCAGGGGCAAATTTTGAAAAATCCCACTTTGACCCATTTAGAGTGCTCCAATCGAGTCCAAATGTATGACCGACCCCCACTAACTTTGGACGGCCGATCCACCCATGCCAGTGGCACACCCCCTGGAACTCCCCTGGGGGGTTCCCCATATAATCATTTCAAAATATCACCATTTTTGGCCTTTACATGAAAAAATCAGCTAAATGGCTATGTTTTTTCCTTATTTTTATTTATTTATAATAATATTTATTATTTATTTACAATGATATCTATTTTTTCTCTTAAGAAATTTATTTAGTCAGAACATATATAAATGAAAAAAATTAATTTAAGTGAGTTATAGAAAAGAAACTAAAAAGATCGACCCAAATTGGTGGACATCAGAATTCGTTTTACAGGTATGGTTCCTTCGGCAAAGTTTCTTATTTTGATCCCTAGAGTATGATTTTCACAGAGCAATGGGCGATTTTTTGCCTCTCCACAAATCGACCCGGCCTAATATACAAGATGTTAAAAAAGAACGCTAAAATTAAAGGAGGTAGTAATATGAATAGGAGGTAATTGTATAATCTTATACAGAAAGCATGGGCTCGTAAACTAACGATGTTTTAGATATGATATTTTATTTGTATACTTTCAACAAAAAATAAAGTTACATAAGATTTTCAGAGCGCTCTCCCTTCCTTTCTAAGTAGGCACACATTTTTGCCTAAAAGATATTCGAACTCTCCCGAAAACCCACTTAGTGGCTCAGATTTGTTGGCCGTTTAATTAAGTAATTTTAATTAAGCAACTGCAGCTCGTTAAGGCTTAGGCTAATTTTTTAATATATAAATGAAAATAAGTCTAGAAGATATAAATCAGGCGATAATACCGGCTCATATAAGTCAAATAGTTTGGTGTAAATGCTCTCTAACGGCGGTCGTAAAATGAACTGAATCATTGTTATACTGGAACTACATTTGGTCCATAGAGACGTCGTCAAAAGATCAAATATTGTGTTTTCAGAAGGTTTAAATGAATTCCTCGAAACATACGATGTGAGGGAATCTGGTAATTTTGATATGGTTTGCTCTTCGATTGCAATCTCATTCTCATTACCATACATTTTCCTTAGATTTCTCTTACTTGGCCCTAAGTTTGTTCATTTAGAGCTTATTTTAATTTAAATTTTTCAATGTCGAGTGGGACCATCATACGCATTCAAACTGAAAAAACGTGTCGAAAAGGTTTATTTTTTTCTTTTGACAATAAACTCAACATATACACTGAAGAGCAAAAGTGGAACAATAAATTAAACAATTCTTTTCGAAGTAGTATATTGTTTTTATTAACTAACTTTTTTTCAAATTTAATTTTATATTTCGGTTTTTTAATATATTTCTTGTCATAAATTCACATAAAAAGAGTAAAGTATACAGATGAAAATAAAAAAATCGCTTGAATATGGAATTAACTGGATTGTTCCAGTTTTGCACTGGATGAAAACTTCTAGATGCTGCACAAGTTTTAGTATTTTGTCCACAACCTTCTCGATTTGTTTAGGTCCTGGAGTCGACGAGGCATGCTTTCATACAAGTTCTGTATATAGTCTGGTGGAATCGCGAACCACTCCTCCTGTATCCGCTCCCAAAGCTCTTACATGCCTTTGGGTGGGTTTGCGTAATTTGCCAACTGCCGCTTCAAAAAACTCCACAAGTTTTCAATTGGATCCATGTCTGGACTTTACGGCGGCCACTCCAATGTAAAGCTTGGAGTCTCAACCAATTCTGCACTACTTTTGACAAATGTTTTGGATCATTGTCCTGTTGAAAAATAACACGCTTCTCTTGCATACGTAACATATCGACAGCAACCGGCAAATTCGTTTGCAAAATTCTTAAGTATTGGTCCTTGTTCATTTTACCGTCGATTTTCACAATGGGACCAACTCCAAAGGGAGTTTGCATCCCCAACCCATCAAACAACCACCTCCAAATTTAATCGTTTGATTAACTTGGTGTGCTTGAAGTGGTCCATTGGAATTTGTCCAATACCAGAACCGCCCGTCAGATTGAAGCGGTTAATTTTAGTCTCATCGAACCAAATTACCTTAAAAAAAAAAGATGAGAAATTAGAAAGCTCCTATAAATTAAAATAATTTGTCCGTACTCTTTTCCAGTCATCAACTGTCCAATGCTCTTGACGTCTTAAAAAGGCTTTTCTAGCAGAAATGTTTTTAGCTGATAAAGCAGGCTTCTTTTGTTTCCCTTTTGCTTTGTATCCTGCTTGCCTTAAGGCCCGTCGTAAAGTCCACACGCTTACTTTTTGGCCCAAAAGAGATAACCCTTCCTTCGGCAAAGACAATTTGTTTGCATTTAGAAGCATACCAATATGTCTAGCATCGCGCATGGTAATTTTTTTTGGTCTGCCTCCTTTGCTGACTCCGATCCTTTCGACATTATTTGCTTTTCCAAGCCGTAAAACCGAGGTATGGCTAAGTTGCAGATTTTTTGCAATATCACGGGCAGACTGCCCGTCACGTAAAAATTCTATCCCTTTTTTTTTAAATTTGCACAAAGCGAACGCATTTTGGAAAATTAACACGTTTTGCAAAAAAAAATCACCGCACATTAACGAAAATGTCAAATGAGATTAAAAATTCATCCGTTACTATGGTCGAGCAAAACTGAAACAATGCAGTTATTTTTTTCATTTTA
Source organism: Anastrepha ludens (assembly GCF_028408465.1). NCBI lineage: Eukaryota > Metazoa > Arthropoda > Insecta > Diptera > Tephritidae > Anastrepha > Anastrepha ludens. The sequence goes on from NC_071498.1 coordinate 78,618,240, forward strand.
GGAAATTTTTTGTTTTCAAGAAAATTATAAACGTCCAAGGCACCAATAATTTAAACGCTTATATCAGCAAACCTGAGGAAATATTACAATGTGACTAATTGTACGACATTGTGAATTGAAGTTTCTTACAAATTGTTTCAATTTTGTCCAAATTTATTTATAATTTTTAAGTAAACTATAAATTCCAAGTGACATTTTATTCCTTCATGATATAAATATTGTTTTTAAGCTCTTTTTACGAAATTACATAAAAGTATAAATAAGCGCAGAAAAAAAGTTTCTGAATCTACAGAGGCATTCATAATATTTATTTTCACATAATAACAACAAAAATACGTGAATAAAGTATTGTGTAGTATAAACATAATAAATCAAAATAAATTACAAAAAAAATAGTTCCAGAAATACCTCGAAATAAGTTACGAATACATAGGTATATTAAATATGTTTATTTCATTAAATTTTTTATTTCTTTATGAAAATATACCAAAGTAATGCAGTTTTCACAAATTTTAATTCTTTTTCGGCGGTGGACCTTCTGGTGGAAATGCCCATATACGCACATATCCGAGGGATAACAATTTTCATTTCATTCAAAGTTTAATTAATAAACGTACAGTACTACATTGTATTTCACGGAGACTAATATAGAGCAATTTCGAAGTTAAGCTTTATTAGATTTAACTATCTATAATTTCAAAAAATGCGTCAAACATTTAAAATTGGGAGTCGTGTTGGCGCATGGTTCCACTAATAAACATTTTTTGCAATTCAGTCGGTACTTTAAACTGCATGCAGCTACCATAGGATAAAATAAGTTTAATTCTCATAGAAGCATCCACAGTTTTTATCGCCATATTGCTTCGCAATTTATCGTTATTTGACTACCGAAAAATGCTCTTTCCACCGAAGCATTCGAATATGGTAAACTGAGTATAAAAACACAGCTTTGTCGGGTATAAAGATATCAAAATTGCCTAAATCTAGAGGGGGCCTCTATTCTGGAAACATTGTGTATGTAAGCTAATTCTGGGTTACAATAAACAGCCATAGCAAACGAAAACTTTTCAAATTGCTGGATTTGAAATTCTGTTTTGGATGGTGAATAAAATATGTACTTAATACTGTTGTTGTTGATGAGTGATGAAAATCTCTCTGTGCAAAGTTGACAATGGATAATTTGCTTCGAATAATTCAAATAATTTCATAAACATGAGCCAACTACGATAAGAAAATTCAAGTCAAAAAGGAATAATAAAAACACACACTTAACAAAGAAGTTACAGAAAAATAATATTGTAGATTGTCATTTCTCCAAACCAGTAAATTTGTGGACGCTTGTTTTAAGTCATTTCTGATTTTTTTTTTTTGGTACATACTATATAGCCTTCTCATATAATTAAAATAATAAGATGTTCCCATGATTCAATTCATATGATTCAATTTCGTATACAGTAATAAGCACAGGGTATTGTTGTGCTTGGAAATTTTTCACATTACAGATTCTAGGATTGAAACGATCCACAATTTGTGTTTCAAAATAGCTATCCAGTCGACCAAATCTTAGTAATGAAAGATTTAAAAAACTGCTGCTGCCTGTTTAAAAAAAAAAAAAAAACATTATAAAACGCAAAACCAAAAAAAAACCGATAAAATGTAAAACCTAAACAGCATATTTTAATATGTACCTTCTGCTCAAATATGAACGAGACTGATTTAATAAAACACAAACGGTTAATTATTGTTCAATTTTTATTTTATCTCCTTCAAAGTAATCACCATTGGAGGCGATATACATATGCCAACGTTTTTTCCAATCATCATAGCATTTCTGGAAGGCCGATTTCGGTATGGATTTCAGTTCCTTCTTCGAATTCTCTTTTATGACTTCAATTGTCTCAAAATGTTTTCCACGGAGGGGCAACTTGAGCTTGGGAAACAGGAAAAAGTCACATGGAGCCATATCAGGCGAATACGGTGCTTGCGGAACGATATTAACATTATTTTTGTTCAAATAATCGCGAACAAGACGTGATGTGTGAGCTGGTGCATTATCGTGATGCAAGAACCATGACTTGTTGTCCCACAATTCCTTCCTTTCAAGTCGAATGTTCTCCCGCAAACGCTTTAAAACGTCTAAATAATATTCAGCGTTAAGCGATCGGCCTTGCGGAAGGAATTCCGAGTGCACCACTCCTTCGTAATCGAAAAAAACAGCATAACCTTAATTTTTGAGCGACTTTGGCGTGGTTTTTTGGGTTGATGTACGGCCCTCTTTGAACGATTTGTGCCACTGGAAAACACGTGCACGCGATAGAGCAGAGTCCGCATAGGTGGTCTGCAACATTTTTAAGACGTCTGAAGCCGAAATTTTGTTGGAATAACAAAATTTCAAACAAATTCTTTGTTCAACTTGAATTTCCATCGTTAAATTCGAAGAACACACTCGAGCTTGACTTGTTTACAGTAGCACAGAAAACAAACTATGTGACATATCACGCTGAAATTTGCCATGTAAGCTTATAACAGTCCTACCAAAAAACAAAAAATGTATTTTTGCCATATGTCATCCGCGAACCGTCTTGTTGATAAAGTCGCGTTCATATTTGAGCAGAAGATATTTTATGCATTTAATTAATATTTCCTAGTTAGTAATAAATAAAAATTATAATTTGCTATAGTAATTGTTATATTTGAACCCAGTTTTTATTTAATTTCTTTTTGTTAAAATTACTACATCGGTTGTAGAAATTCTAAGATTATTGCAACTGCTGTGTTCTCTATTAGCTTGTGATTTTCAAGCCTTGTCTGGAAGTTAATTTACTAAAGCTCCATGCTTTTTATATTAAAATTTCTAACATCTCCATTCGACTTAAGTTGTTATTTCTTTACGGCGCAGAAATATCAATCATTTAAGAACAACTAAAATTTTATTGGAGTAATTATTTCTCACGACTTAAATATAAGTACGAGTACTACTAATAGTTGGAATATTTCTTTTTCTTTTTTGTAGTTTTCAAATCGATTATTACCTATTCTCTTTTATTACTCTCTATTATTACTCTTTGGGTTCTTATATGATTCCGCTAACTAAAATCTCGCATAAAATTGCCACAGATTCGTAATGTGTTCTAAAATATTGGAAATGACAGTCATCTATCTGAAAGTCGATCTATTTGAGAAGTTGTTTGACTGTTGAACAAGTTTTTGTTTTGGTGGAAACAAATATGTAGTTTTTTCCTGCATTAACATACTACATCAAGCTATTGACTAGGTAGCTCCGTTCGATATTTTAATTGTTCAACAATAAAGTTACAACTAAGCATGTTTGCATAGGCTGAAGATTAAATTAGCTATCCACATGCTTTGCTTATTCCCTTAGCTCTCCATATGGCTTGAATATTATAAGTATACTTCATATGTACGTCTGTTTGGGAATTGTCGGTGTTGAGAGACAAATGCTCGACTTTATTTATTACAAATTGTTAGTCACCCATTCAACTGTTAAATTTTATCATCAAAATGGCAGCTGACAGCGAGAATTGAGAATTAAATGTTTAAACGCAGCAGTGGCAATAACGATGCCGATAGTTTCAGCAGAGACAGCAACATTTCTAATATTTTAAGCGTCGTCGTCGACCCGCAATATCGGTCCAGCATAATGTTACCACCAAACCGCACAATTTTCGAATTGAAAAATTCCACGCTTGCGTCAAACCTCAATGGCTGGCGCACATTCTTCCTGGCTTGACGCATTTCGGTCCGCAGCTGAGTAGTAGCGCCGGCTGTGACAGCCACTGAAAGATTTACACCCAGCATATTTCACTGCACTGAGCCGCTTGGTTGGTCGGATGGTTGATGGGTTGATGCGGGTTGAAACAATTGCTGCACGCCACCACAATTTCAGTAGCTACAACACCAACAATATCCATTGCACTGCCAATAACAACTACTGCCACATACTAGAATATGAATATTTTTAATAATTATTTAAATGTTCATGGCGAAAGGAATTATAGCACCATTTGATTGTTGGTGAGCTGGATGAGTTCTTGCGCGAACAATAACTTTGTCATATTTTTCCCACATAACAAACGCCCCGAAAATAAAATTCGATAATATAAAAGAGTAACACAAAAGAAAAAACTGCTTAAAAAATTCAAACACATTGCATTCTCGCACCGACAATCAAAACTGCTGACAGCGAATTTGCATTTGAAAGGACGCGTAAATGACGCAGGCGGTTATTACATTCACGCACCACGTTGCCAATGTTGCTGCTGCTGCTGCCTTTGCTGCCTTTGCTATCACTGCGGTTGCTGTGGTCTTTGTGGTCGATGCGGTTCGCATTCGCTGAGGCTGAGTCGGGTTCAGTTCAGGCTGTTTGCGGGAAGTGCGGCTCATCGAATTAAAATGAACCGAGCCAACACTTTTTTGTTTTTAATATCTTTTTTGACGTTACTATCAAAGCAAATGAGTTGAAATAATTTAATATAACTTCATCCGTTTACAAAAACACAAAAGAATCAATTCAAAATTCGAATAGCTACCTATTATTTTGGCGATAAATGGTTTGCGAGAGAGAACTGAGACGTATGCTGACAATGAACAGTAGCAGTCCCAACTGTCCCAACAACCCCTCCATGTGACGTGGCCGCGTTTGTGAAAAGAAAACTCTTCGTTAACAGCATATCAAGCGTCAAAGTTACAGAATACTAAAGAAATTGAATAAGTTTACTTAGCACAGCCTATTTAGAGAAAATAGAATTGTTTTAAAACGAGAATCTTTTACACAAATCAAAATCATTCTCAAGCATTATTCAATTATTCAAAAGCATTATTCACATCAGTAAAAATCGTGAACTTTGTAATTTTTTTGCAAGTGCTTAACTTGATTCAGTGCAGTATAGTACGAGTAGTACACTCGGCTTTCGGTAAAGGTCTATTGTAAACCTTTGTTAACCGTTGAAACAAATAATCAATGTAATTTTTTAGAATGCAAGCAGCCTGATTTAGGTAATTTTAAGATTTTAATTAGGTATCACTATCGAACTCAACAGCATCTTACCCCAAATCGTATATCATTGCACACATCAAGTGTAAAATGAGCCTCGTTGGCCATCAGAATTTCCACAGCACTGCTTAACAGCTGATCGATTATTTTCAATGTAAAGCGAAACTATTTCAGCGCGTTACTGTGTACATCAATACAAGGCTGAAATAGTACTAAAACGACATCTAAACAACGTAGTATGTGACACCGAACGGTTGAGAATTGCCAAAATTATTTAAAATTTTAAGGTACGGATCCAAAGTCCATTGTGGGCATGAATCCCTAAATTAAATAGCAACTTCCATATGATTTCAATTACGAAAAAGATTCTAAAACTCAATATGCTGTTCGAAACTAGCTTAAAACTACAGATCTTCCATTTACCTATTTACCAAGTGGAGCAGAAGCTCGGCCGAACACCTTACAAAGATGTACGCGCCATCTTGTATAATTCCATATTCCCATATTCCGGTGGCCACCGTAGCCGAATAGGTTAGTGCGTGAATACTTTTCAGAAGTGGACTGTTTCAAAACTCCGATCATAAACCACCAAATAAAAGATACAGTTTTTTTTAATAGCAGTGGCCCCTCAGCTGGCAATGGCAAACCTCCGAATGTATTGTCATGTAAAAGCTTCTCATAAAAAAAGCAAAAGGCTTCCTTTCGGAGGCAGCATAACCTGTAGGTCCCTCCAAACACCCAATTACATATACTTATATACATATTTCCACTTGCAGATTGAGATGGCGCAACCTGTGTGCACGAGGTGTGGCCATTAAGTAACGGAACTGATATGAAAGAGGTGTATGGCAATGAACTTTCATAGTTTTTGAGTGTTAATCCTTATTGGAATGACCAAAAATAGGGGTTAATTCTTGTTCCAATCATCCGTCCGCGCAAAAAACGGATGAAAATATCGAAAAAATGGTAATCGGTCAAACATCCCAGGGTTAGACTATCCGTCTTATTCACTAGATTTTTCATCAATGTGACTTTTATCTACTTCCAATGAATAAATATGCAATTAAAATTGAACGGATTGAGTCTCTTCAAGTTGTGAAAGATAAATCCACGCGCCATTTGTAGCAGCTGACAACAGAAGACAATAATGTTCAGAATTTATTGTTTTACCTGTTGCAAGTAATCTACAACAAAATTCCCTTTGCATCTCAAAAAACTGATGCTAACACCTTCTTGGCCGATTTCTGGACTCGAACCCGTTTCGTAGCCGAAGAGCCAGGTTCACACCACTCTTTAGCCTGCTGTTTTGATTCAAGATCATGCTGATAGATTCAAGTCTCATCTATGGTGACGAATCAATTCACAAAGTCCACTTTGTCCTTTCGAAAACGCTCTAAATGTTGCTGAGAAAGTCGCATTCGAATGTGTTTTTGTTCCATTGTTAGCGAATGTGGCACCCATTGTGCACACAGCTTTTTGAAACCCAATACTTCAGTCAAAATACTGCTTACACTACCCAATGAGATGCCTAGGACTTCTACTAACTCTCCTTCAGTCACTTGACGATTTTGCGATATGATTTTCTGTATTTTTTTTTTACAATTTCTGGTATTGTTACTGTTTTTGCACGTCTTTGACGTGGATCGACTTCAAGGCTTGTACGACCACGTTCAAGTTCAGCAACCCTTTGTTCTATTGTACTAAGTGATGGCGAGAAGTCCTTATACATTTTGAATATGCGTTCAAACTTTCCTTTGCTTTTAAACCTTACAAAAAAATTCAATCACCGCACGATACCAGATTTTTTCCATTATAGAAAATACTATGACACGTCGGTACTAAATGGCTTGTAATCAAAGAATAAATGGACAGATTGAAATGAAACGGCGCATACATTCATATGAAGAGTAGGTGCGTCTTTTGAAAGACCCTTTACTTCAAATTGAACGCTTTTGAAACTTTGCAAATTATAAACAAAACTCATACATAAAGCCAAACCTGGCATACAATTCGTATGAAGACTAACTCAAATTAACTTTAATATTTTTTAAGTATTTCATATAAAGTTCATACAGTTAAAATCACATAGAATTGTATAAAAACGCATTTCTACTTGGAATTATTTTGAGAGAATAGTAAAAGGGCTCTTCAGTCATGCTTTTGTAATTAAATAAAAACTGAAATTGTGTTACCAACGGAAATTTCGTGTGCTTCAGGAGTTTTTCTACAACAAATGGCTAGCTTTCAAAGACCAAGGCAATATGTCTAATGAAAGATTACAAAAAGGAGATGAGACTCCACAGTAACTCACGGAGGAATTTCCTTACGCACATGTTTGTATGCGTACGTGCTCACCTTCTTTGTCTGCGGATCTCCAATTTCCGAATTTGTACTCCTTTACATTATTCGCCTCGATGCGAGTGTAAGTTATATTCGTTGAATGTACTCGTACATATGTATGTACATAGACATTATCCAAATGTTTGGCTGCAGAGATGGAGGGTGTACGCGCCTTTAATCACCATCTGTTCCTTGCATCTTCAACTTGCCACAAAATGCTTTATTGCATTTTGTTGTGCACGTTCGAGTTCTTGTTGTGGCTAGATGCCGGATGCGAAAATGGCGACGACTACAGCAAATACAACTTCGTATGCCACATCGCTTGGCATACCTGAGCAGTTTTTCATCCTCCATCAGCTCAAGCAAGGAACCTCGTGTGCAGTGGTGCGCAAATGTCCTTTTTTCTTCCTTTACATCTTACCACCACCCACCGCAATCCGCTTGGGCTGCTGCAAACAACTTTTATTACTTCGTTTTCCATTCTTTTGGTATTTTTCGAAATTAGTTTTTGCTCTTCGAGTTGGTTTTAATATATGGTTTCGCATACATATTTATAAGGCTGAAGAACATTCATCTTCCGCACAAGGAAACCCCTACTACCGTCAAAGGAAAGCAAATGGGGGCTGCTGGATGGATTAGTGTGTATTTCTTTTGCATCTTTTTGCCACCTCTGAAACTAACACCAGCACAAAAATGGTGGATTCCCTAAAACGAACGCCGCGATAAACGGGTAAAAGGATGTCTTTCAGTATAACAGCACACTGAACACCCTCGGTTTCTCATTGTATACGATATTATAGCAAGGCAAGTAGAAAGTTGAAAAAAATCGCTTTAATAGAGTGTTCAAGAGAAGGATTCTGTGGAGGATTTTTGGAACGATGATCTGTATCAGTTGTACGAAGACATGGATATAGTGCAGCGAACAAAGATTCAGTGCCCCCGCTGTCTAGGTCATGTAATCTGAAAGTATTCTATATGATGGCCGAGGGTTGTAGCAAAAGAAAAGCAAGACCTACACTGCATTTGAAGAATCATGTGGAGAAGGAATTGGCTTTGGTTAGCACGTGGAAGAAACGAATAGCGTGCTTTAGAAAAAAAAGCAAAAAATTTCATATACAAGCTTGACGTCAAGCATTGCCAATATAACTTAAATCTTAAACTGACCCCCTTTGGCTTTCTTCGTTTAAATGGTGAATCTTGAATTTGACGCAATTAGATTATTTTTATCATAGTGAACTACAACAAACTGTTAGCGAGCTTGAATTTGGTGGTTCAATCCGAGGTTATGCGCAGATGCGTAACCTACCTAGCACTCGGCAGCCGTGCCTGAATGGGTTGGTGCGTGGCTACTGTTCAGGTGGTTCTCAAAATATGTACGTTTGTTTGTTTAAGGTATTGGAAGGTTTTTTTTATCAACAAATACCAGTTACTTGTCGTATACATTAAATCCATTTGAAACTTCAAATATTCCGTATTGATGTGTCGAACCAGAAAGTCACAAATTATTTGCATGTAGCGCTCAAAATTTACGAAGACCTTGGCTCGAGATTATGTTTTTAAAAAGGTGGTAAGAAATATCAAAATGAATATGTATTCCTATCAAAAATTCTAATAGACAAATTGGAAATTGACCTTCTACTTTATTATACCATTACTGGGAGCGTATTTTTTCTGTTTCTCTTTTTGGTTTTGTTTTGTAAGTTGATTAAAGCTCATTGTGTAATAAAAACCGTAAATACACCAAACCAAACATTTGAAAAATTCTACAAACTTTTCATACCCAATTTCACGGTTTTTAATTAAAATGCCTAGAAAGATTTTAGGTATGCACTTTTATATTAAATAGTCACAACATTATACAGCACATTTCACAAGAGCAGAAACTACTACTCACTGGATTGTCCAGCGTTTGAAACCTATTGTGGCAAGAATCAGAAAATGATAGAAACTATATTTTTCTAATAAATGCAGATAAGGTCAATCTCAGAGCATGGCTATGCCATATCAAGGCTTATACTGTTTCAAGAAATAATTTATTTTTAATTGAACAAATTTGCTCATCTACGTAAAGCCGGTCGCTCGTTTCAAAATTTTGTTAAAATTTCTTTAGTGCTTCGACTAAGAGTAATCAGTTTGAATAGCCGCAATTAACATTTTCTGCCATTGATTGACACAATAAATCTGACACAGAGTTTGCATAGTTTTAGGGTTTTCAATAACAATTTGGATGAAAAATGGAATGAGTTTAATAGGTTTTAAGCAAAAAAAAAAAAAAGGAATGGTTGAATGCACAACTTTTTCTTTACGAGCCAGGTGCACTGACTGGGGTAGGACGACCAGTAAAAGACATCGCAGAATGTCAAGTGTCAAAACATCGGCAACATGCGTGAGGATCGTAAGTTGCCTCAATGCTAAACGCTGAACCGAATCCATCCAACAAAATTGAGAAATGCGTTGAATTAGGCCACAACTTCCTATTCAGTACTCATCTGAAAAGCTTTAGTTCTTTATATTGACGGAGGCTGCTCGAAGAACTCTTTCAAGCTAACGCAAGCATGTAAGCAAAAGCAAAGTGTCAACATTTGTCCAATTTAAAACATTTTGCAATACGCCAAAAAGAGATGCTATCCTGATGCGGTCAAATATGGTTGATGATGACCCAAAAATTAACCACTTAAGGCATTATACAAACTGGGTTGTGACGGCATAGCAACAAAATTAACCCTTATCCCATGTCGATCCATTTGGCACCTTAATCCCATGTTGATGGGTCGTTCGCGTCCGGCGCTTATTTCTATTATATATAGAAAGAAAATAGAAAATTCGAAAAAATTTATGAGGTATCTTCTAAGCTTTAACTAAACATATTGGAAGAGATTTTTTCAAAATGTTTTTTTTTAATACAATAATATTTTATCACAAACGAATGGTATGCAATATGCACCGTCCAATAGTTTCATCAAAAATTCATGATTTCTCAAGGAATTGGCCCGACACGAACGACCCATGGAATTAGGGTTAAAGTGAATAACATGATCGATGAACACATGTTTGCCCTCTGCATTGCATCCTTGCCGGTAAAACGCAAGAATGAGAGGCCCTCTCCTTCTTTTTCGAAAAAGAGAGTTGGGATTTTCACAGTCAGACCAAAAACACTGGGCTTTTTCAAGTTGAGCATCATTAACATACAACAGTGATTGACGGCAAAGTGTAAAGCATCACCCAAAGCAATGAACGATTTTTATTTAATTAAGCCCTCTTACTTCAAGTGTGTCCACAGATCGTTGTAAGATGACTTCCATCACTCTTATCTTTCGAACAGTTTATTATTTGTTGAAATAGAAAACTGCAAGTCGTTCTTTTCTATAGCGTCCTCAGGTGTTTCGCCAGGTCGCCAATTTTATTTTTATTCTTATTAATGGCATTGGTTCTTGTTTCAAAACTTCTGCTAATCAAGGAGATGAGATAAATTTATTGCTACAGGACTTAAATGATATTGTCTACTACTATCTTTAATCACTAACTTATTTTAGTAAACAGGTTTGTAGATCTTTTTTTTTTTACTTTTTTTCGATAAACGTTTTACGTTCATAATTCATATTTGTTTGTTATGTTCTTTCTAAGGTCTAAAATAATATACCATTTTCCCGCTGCTACTCGAAGGGTTTAAAAGAGCCACGTAATTGGAATATTCTATAAAATTCTGTAGTTCGTTCAAAACTCGAGTGTGCCTGTATTATATGGATCTCTATCTAAAATTACTATACTACTAGAATTGGAATGGTGGAACACACATACGTGCATTCGTTGTGATTTACAAGCGATAAAGTTTGAAGAACCGCTTTTCTTTTATAGTTCACGCTGATGTTAACAAGTTTCAAGACACTTGAAATCGGAAGAATAATACAATCTCTTATGTTTACTTATAAGGTAATGAGTGCTTGGTTTCATTAACTGTTCTGAGCTTGTTTGGCGGATTAGTTTTGACATACCCACCAAAACTCTTCGTGTTCAAAATCCAGTTTATCCCCACAGGCTAATTATCTTTCCCATGCACCTGTAATCAGAGCACTTTTGTAGTATAATAAAATCTTAAAAAAATTAAATGAACATAGATTTTATATCTCCCGGATATGTCTTTAAAGCTTCCATAGACGCTCTGTAGTATTAGTTTCTATTGTCCTTTATGGGATTTGTTATGTCCATATGCTAAAATCGACCAAGCAGTTGCAAACGTCGAGATATCGATGTTGAAGGTTATTCCGCAACACTGCGCTACAGCAGCAGTATTATCAACAGATTGCCCAGTTCTTGGTCTCGCAGTCTATCTGCCTTTTTCTATATTCAAAAGAACTAGTTTCTTGAAAATTTTTCACTAACCTGTGAATTGTCGACTCATTCGGACGATTATTTCATCTAAAAAAATCAAGAATTTCACTTTCATACTAAGTTTCAATAATTTTAAGGCGTTGTTCTAGCGTGTCACTTGACAAATGTCAAAGATGACATAAAAAAAGTACCGCGTAGAAATTATGTACTATTGACATCTAGGTGCCACTTTTGAAAGACTCTTGACATTAGTTTATAATGCAATAAAATTTATGTAGACTAAATAAATCGAAATGGAATTATTTATTAATTTCATGGTCAGTTAAGTCTTATCATTAACTCGTTTATAGCACTACTCCGTAAGGTTTTGAAAACATACAATAGATTTAATGAAAATGAAGTTAAATTAAATATAATTGCACACTTGTACCATAATTTTCCAACACTTATAAATATTACATTGTGTTCCTCAAGTTTTTACTTTTATTCAAACCGGCTTACTAACGGTACTGGCTTACTAATGTAGGCGCATCAGAAACCCTCAAACGTTCGCGCGGTCGGAAGGCAAGCATTAAATGCCTCAGAAACGGTGTACAACCGAACATAAACCATATACCTTATATATGAGTTTAATCTTAAGAAATATATCACACTTAAGGCGCCCACGTTAAACGAATGCCCTACACAATGTGCCTCCTGCCATTATTTTGTTCTAACACCCATCAAGATACTACTTTATACCTAGATGCAGACCGCATTAGGGTGAATGAATATCGTCATGGGGGTGTGTATCTGCAAATGCGCTATACTGCGCAAACTTATACCAACCCACACATACACACCTTCCTTCTCAATACATATATTTAATTGCGAATGCTGAAAATGCTTTATGGCTTCGCATTTAGATTTATTTCCATTGAGTGTTTGTTATATGCGCATATGTATTTATTGGCAATGTTGATACATATTTATTGCTGTTTATGTATTTCTTACACCTTTTATGATTGTATATGTGCATGATAAAGTTTATATTGCTGCCAACTGTTCCGCTTGATCTACTGTGCAGAAGGGAGGGCTGACTGATGGGCGAATATGTTTGAAGAATGATAGCAAAACTAATCGAAAAATAATTGGATACCCGGGATGTATGTACTTATGTCTGTCTTGAGCCAACGAATGCTGTTTCTGTTGGCACCGAGTGTTTGCTGTTTGGAATGCAGAATGAAATGTTTTTTTGGATGCTGCTACTTAGACAGTAGTCGGTTGGTGGAAGCTGAAAAAGTTTTAAACAATATAAGTTGAAATTCCCAGATGCGTGATAAAGTTCTCGCGCATTTGCCGTTTGGATTGAAATGAGCACATTGCAGTGGCCCAACCAGGTTTTTAAGAAATACATACATACAAGTATATTTTTATGTTGAATCACTTGGCGCTACGTTAGTCTTTAAATGTGTAACTTTAAAAATAGCTGTACCTAATGGATTGATTCCGTTCCAAATATATGAATCCAAAATAACTGAGAATAGAACTTGCACATACGAAAGCATTTATACATACACTTGTCTGCACACATATACATGTACACTTAGCGAAACATGGTCTAAAAACATGGTCAAAATGTTCAAGTCAAACCGTTTTCGAAATCCTATAAATTTTGAAAATCCCTAACACAAAAACAAAAGATTTGATTTTAGTATAGGGTGTTTTTTTTTAGAGGTTAGGTTTTCAAGATGAAATAAAACGTATATAATTTAATGTTATGGCCAAGAATTTAGCTTTATTATAAAGATACCCATTCAACCAAAAGTGAGCTTCATCGCTGAACAAAATTTTCTTCGATGCGTCGCGCGAACCGAACCATTATTTTCGTAATAAATTTGCACGATTTGCAAACGTTGTTCAGGTGTAAGTCTATTCATTATGAAATGGCAAACCAAACTGAGCATAAATCAAGTGACAGCTGTCAAAAAGACCATCTACGAAAAAAGTAGTGCCAACTTGAAAACCTAACCTCTAAAAAAAACACCCCTTCCCGATTTTAAAGCTTTTTAATCTACAGGGTTTGATTGAAAAGTAATGAGCCTTCCCGCGCGGAGCGCCTGCTAAGCGATCAACCGCATCGGCTGCTGGGGGAAAATGATCGTTGGACCTGCCTCTTCCACTAGAAACCGGTACCAGTTCGCTGGCAACAGCGGTGCAGTCAACATCACTCCGCGCGTTAAAGCTGTTTTCAAACTGTGTTAGGATTTTGCAGTGGTGAAAATGCAGCTGATCATCTCTTTCGACTCTTGAGGCATCGTCCACAAGGAGTTTGTACCTCCAGGAAGCACTGTAAATGCGGCATTTTAGAAAGAAGTGCTCCTTCGGCTGAAAAACCGCGTCGCTCGGGTTCGGCTCGACCTCGTCAACAATTGGACCCTTCATCACGACAATGCGCCGCACACCGCCTTCCTCTGCACCTCTGCATTGGCCAAGATGGGGGTTCCGGTGCTTCCCCACCCTCCCTACAGCCCAGACCTGTCCCCTCCGGACTTCTTCTTGTTCTCGCGCCTGAAAAGAAAGTTGAAGGGGAGGCGTTTTGACTCCATCGAGGCGATCCAAAAAACTGTGGCAGCCGAATTGAACGCGATTCCGGCGGATGGGTTTAAAAAATGATTCCTGCAGTGGAAGGACCGCTACCAGCGGTGTATTGACGCTCAAGGGTCCTATTCTGAAGAATGTTAGTTGTATAAGCCAAAAGGTTTAATAAAACTGCTTGAAAAAAATAAGGCTCATTACTTTTCAATCAAACCCTGTACTACTAAGAACAATGTTTATGAGAGGAAAGCAAATACTATTTTGGCTCGTACTGGAACTTCACCTAAAAATCAAGCAAGCGGTTAACTGTTTTTTTTTGTTTGAGATTTGTTGAGAACTACTCTTAAGGAATCTCTTATTTAAGGGAAATATAATGATGGTTAAAGATAACAACTATTATAAATATATTTATTCTTTGACGGTTTATGCAAGCTGAGTGCCCAAAGAAAATTAATTGCTGAAAATAAGACAGAATTAAAAGATCTCATCTAAAAAAATTTCGTGAGTCGTTATATGGAGAAAATAGGCAACACTTGCACTTATCAAAAATTAATAAGAGCTTTGAGCTACTTCAAACTTTATTTTTATTATACTAAATTTAATTGGCTGCGTATGCAAATTTCTTAAATTCTGATCGGAGCTTTTGAAATATAAACGAAATTTCTTGAGTTTTTGTAAGTTTTGTACAAAGTCTGTCTTAATTATGGATAGATGAACTATATTTTTATAAAAACAAAATAATTCAACTTAAGTAATGAATAAGTATATTAAATAGTTTTAGCTTACCAGTATGTGGTGCATTCTTAATAATTTGAGAGGGTGTATGCGTATACGTTGTAAATGAACTGGAATACTCTGAAGCTCTTGCGTAAGACTCAATATTTCTGTTTCACACATATAGGTCATTATAGGACACATATAGATCACCCATTTGTGTTACCAATCTAACCTAGAAAAAGTGCCAAAAATACATAAAGTTGCATTGCGAATTCTCATTTAGTTCCAAAATTAAAAATTTTTGGCCGTTGTTTCATACAAGTGGAACCACTGTACATTGATATAGCAAATTACATCTTACTTAGAGAGATTCGTTGAAATATCTCAACTTTTACTTTTACTTAAGTTATAGCTACTTGTACAAGTGTTCAATATTTCAGTACATGAACGTATACCTAAGTATATTTGCATGGATACGTTTATATCAACTTCAATTCTGTTTCAATGTAACAGAATTTATTCATAAAATTATTAAGGCGATTCAATGACGACTTCTCCTAAATGCTTTCTCATGCAAGAATTTAGATTTCAATACTTATGGTCAGAGTTATCGCCAATTAATTATTTTTCGCGCAAAAACAATGCTTGTGAAATACTTCTTTCTGGGTAATAAATTATATCATTCGGTATTTTTTTCATATAAATGATTTATTGGTTTTACAACTTTTTACAGAAACTTCTAGGACTACCTTCGAAAATAGTCGGATTTTATATGAAAAGTGCATGAGCAGCCACGATGCTCTTATAAAATCTGATTGCGATCGCAAAGGTCTCAATAAATGTGGATATAAGAATACTCACATTTATATATTATTTCTATTACTAGCAAACCCGGCCCCCTTCGCTGGGCACACTAAAGTAGAATAAATATGGTTTAGAACAGAAAATATATGATTTTCATATTATTTATTTCTTTATTCTTTATTCAAGCGCTTTGGCATAAACAATATTTTTTGTTTTTCTATTTGTTTTTGAGTAAATATAAAATATAAATTGAAAATCAGGAAAAAAGCAGATTGTTTTTAAATTTCAAATCAACGCATATGAATAAACAATCGTCTTTTTTCCTGATCATCCATGGATTTTTCGTTTCAATTTATATGTTTTATTAAGCATTGGAGCTTTTTTAACCATTATCCATTTATATTTTTCAAAAAAAAAAACGAAAAAAAATTTTTTTCCACGAACACATAATTTCATTCGGGTTTCACATTAAATTCTCAAATTTCGTAAGAAATTATTCCCTGTTCCAAAATCCACTCCAAAAAAATTCATAAACAATTTTTACATGTTGCACTTACGTTTTTTCCTTATGGCATCCAAATCAGAAAGAAATATTGACACATTGTAACTCACACTGTCAATTTGACAGTTCAGTTCCGCCCCAAGCGTTAAAAAAGTAAGCGACATTATGGCTGGCTCAAAAGAACGCTGTACCCGTTGCCACTGCTCCGAATTACATCCAAACTTTACGAAACCCATTTTCAATACTTACTTAACAATGTGCGTAAGTTTGGTTTAATTCGGTGCAAAGACACGGCGGGTCCCCGTTTTGGCATATATTTCGAGACCTTAGTCATCAATAGGTATGAAAATTTCCCCGTATTAAAGCACTTATCAACAGCTTTCATTTGATACCCATATTGTACATACACAGCCAAAGGTTACCCGGGTCCACGTTTTGACCTATATCTAGAGACCCCAGTCACGGAGCAGCATGAAAAATACTCTGTACTAAAGCATTCACCAACAGCTTCAATTTGATATCCATATTGTACAAACACATTCTAGGGTCCACGTTTTGGTCTCTATCTCGAGACCCTAGTCACGGAGCGGCATGAAAAGTACTCTGGACTAAAGCATTCACCAACAGCTTCCATTTGATACCCATATTGTACATACACATCCGAAGGTTACCCGGGTCCACGTTTTGACCTATATCTCGAGACCCCAGTCACGGAGCGGCGTGAAAAATACTCTGTACTAAAGCATTCACCAACAGCTTCAATTTGATATCCATATTGTACAAACACATTCTAGGGTTCACGTTTTGGTCTCTATCTTGAGACCCTAGTCACGAAGCGGCATGAAAAATACTATGGACTAAAGCATTCACCGACAGCTTCCATTTGATACCCATATTGTACATACACATCCGAAGGTTACCCGGATCCACGTTTTGACCTATATCTCGAGCCTTATTTCCAAAATAAAATATAATCCTTGTTACTCGTGGATGATGTAGCTTTCGAATGGTGAAAGAATTTTTAAAATCGGTCCAGTAGTTTTTGAGCCTATTCATTACAACCAAACAAACAAAGTTTTCCTCTTTATAATATTAGTGTAGATTTGCGAAACAACTTTCTTTTGAAAGTTCAAATTTTAAGCATAACTTCTCTAATTTTTCCATTAATGAAGTATTTACAACGCACGGCTAGAAGAAGTTGCGAGTTTGAAACTCGAACATTTCAAAATATCCTCTTTTGAAAAGAAATGAATAAATTTATTACGAGCAATGAGATGATGAGACATGAGCGCATCTTAGGGAGCAGCTAAGAGGAAAATTCCATATAAAACATTTTTTTAATATTATTGGCAAGGGTTCTACGGAAATTTTTTTTTAATTATATGAATATTCTTCTTTCATTTAATACCCATATGTCTATGTTATATAATTTTATAATTTGAAGAATTAAAATATTTTTTTTAATGCTGGGTTTAAACTGAAACTTTCAGGGCTTTTAAAACAATCCTGAAGTGATAGTGAGAAACTAAAAAACATAGATTTACTCCCATTGAATTTACTATAACTCGAGCTTACATCGTTTTTCTTATGTGCGAGAAGTGTGTTGCACGCTCTCATTGAAGTTGAAATTGTGTTGCGGGTGGGACAGCATATAGTATATTGATGGCTCTTGAGAGACTCGTACTCAACTTTGTATTTCAGATCGAGTAGGAGATCTAATCCGTGAATTTTATTTCAGTAACCCAACTGGTCGCGCAATTTTTTTTTAACTAAACTATTTTAATGTGTGCTTTACAGCTAATTCGGAAAATAAAATAAAATAACTAGTTCATCACATTAGACAAATTATTAAAGAATTATAATATTGAAAGGGAAAAACTAAAAATCAAAATTTATGATAGCCTACTTTTTACGGAATGGCCCAGGACTGTTTCACTATGGATATCATTTTTTTTCTATTTTTTATTTACTAATCTTCATTTTTTTTTTTTCATTAGAGGCAAGTGGAAGGCTTTAACTTGGACGCCAACAATACTTTTGCCAGAAGTGAGTCGATTCAAAATATATCGAATTCGTTTTAACAACATCCTTTTGAAGAATCTTCAATGCAGGAGTTTTTTGGAAAAATTTCGTTATGTGCTTTCCATTTCAATTTAACCGGGCTATTCGGGTCATGTTCTTCGATTTCGATGTAACTCAAATATGTTGCTCTCTGGTCAAAATAATGAGACCCGTATTTTTTTGTTCGCCCGAAAAATTTTTTTTTCAAGAGTTATCGCCAATTTTGTTTTTCGGCCCAAAATCGATTTTTTTTTTATTATATAAGAATTTTTTTTTTTTAATGCTCATAACTCAGACAAAAATGAACCGATTTTAATGATTCTGGGTTTAAAATGATTGTCCTTACTTACACGAACGACTTCATGTAGAAACAATTGCAAAAAGGTAGTTGAAAATTTTTTATTTTGCAAAAACCAAAAAGTGCGAAACAGGTTTTTTACTCAAAAATTCATTACTCAAAAACAACTCATTTTAGCTACTGGGCATTCAGCTCAATTGAAGTTTGAGGTGTCTTCTTGATTTGGAAAAAGTTATAAAAAAAAAAAATACACTTTTTGAAATATTGAATTTCGAAAAAATTTCAATTTTTTTTCTTTTTTGCTAAATAAAAAATTTTCGACTACTTTTTTGCAATTGTTCCTACATTAAGTTGCTCGTGTAAGTAATGGCGATCATTTTGAACCCAGAATTAATAAAATCGGTTCATTTTTGACTAAGTTATATAAATAAAAAAAATCGATTTTGAGCCGAAAAACAAAATTGGCGATAACTCTTGAAAAAAATACGTGTCTCATTATTTTTACCAGAGAGCAACATATTTGAGTTACATCGAAATCGAAGAACATGACCCGAATAGCCCGGTTGAATTGAAATGGAAAGCATCTTATATTGTATATTTGCCAATAAAGATGATAATAGTAATATGTTTATGAAAATTCTGGCAAAAGAAAATACGAATTTTACCTGAGTATCTTAAACAAAACGGCAAGAAAATTTTTTAAAAGATGTAAATAATGAAATTTCAAAATTAAATATATTAAATCAACTCATTTTAATTCTGTGTTGGAATGCGAATTGGCAGAAGAATTGACATTACGAATTCTGGATCATTAATGTTCATGAAATTATGTAAAACCATAGCTGCTTTCACTCTTTATCTACCATATACTATATATGTGATAACATACCTGTATTAAGAGCTGTTGTCTGCATTCGCCACCGTGCGCCTAAGATGCCGAAGGCGTTTTCAATTACCCTTCGTGCTTGTTATACCTTCCGTGTATGTCACCGGCAGTGAAAGTACTTGCATAATTCGCATCACATGCAGTTAGCAGCACAATCGACTAATGGCCTTTATAATTATTAAACTGTGAACCAGTTTTGGGAAGGCAATTAATATTTATGTGTTTTCCATGCACAGCAGAGACGCAATTGCCAAACTCCATGCTTTGTTAAACTCAGTTAAACTCAACTTCAAATATTTTCCTATTTTCTTGGCTTGGTAGTACCAAATAACGAGACATTAACTTCCCCAGCGGGATGTCGCATTTTTTGGAAATTATTTCTCCAACCGTGACATAACCCAGTTTGAACATCCACGCAAGAATACTTATTTATACACCTTGCGACAAGTACCTTTCCTTACAGGTTTGGTTAGGTTATATTTGTAAAATTTGTTCAATAAATGAAGTACATTAACGCCAAGAATATTTCACTTATTAGGGAAAAGATATTACCCTTCGGTAATGCATTTGCAATAATACATCGCAACCACGGTGAGGAGAATTCAGAAGGTGTGGCTAGCATCAGACTGTTAACCGCCTCTCAGCGATTTTGAAGAAATCAGCTGATTTTCTTACGTAATAGGAGATGCCACAACCGTTTGTTTATGACAACATCGCGATTGTGTTGTGGTGATATAAGAAACAACCAATGCAACCGTGTGAAATGAGCGGTCAGAATTCTGCTGCCGAATTTCATATGACGTGACAGCCGAAATTACTCTCACAATTTTGTTTACTCTCACATCATTGCATCACAACAGCTCAAAAGGTGAATTCTTATTAATTGCTATTTGGAGAACTTTTTTCACCGTGAACCATTCAATTTGTTCAAAGTTTAGTACGAATAATCTTT
The DNA here is from genome assembly GCF_028408465.1 of Anastrepha ludens. Classification (NCBI taxonomy): domain Eukaryota; kingdom Metazoa; phylum Arthropoda; class Insecta; order Diptera; family Tephritidae; genus Anastrepha; species Anastrepha ludens. Next base: position 78,638,720 of record NC_071498.1, read on the forward strand.
GTATCCATAGAAAGATTAAATTCGGCTACCCTTTATATTCACCCTCACTGATCTTCCCAACGTATTTGGTTTCCTCTTATTGCAAATGATGAAAAACCAAAAATTCCAGAAACTCTTCGCTGTACATTTTGAGCAATAATAATTTCAGATTGATGAATTAAAAAATGCATGCAGAGTAACACTATTCCCTAGGCACATATAGAGACAGATTCCCCTCAAAGTGTGTTTCAATCACATTCACGGTGAATCCTCCATATGGTGTTCTGAGTTTCATTTTCACTCTTAAATCACTTTTTTCTTAAATCAATTTCGAGTGAACCCGGATCTTCTGAGAATCATATTCCCAAAAAAACTCTGCATAATCGCTGCAATTTAGTTTTCTGAATTCGATGTATAAAAATAAAAAAAATAATTGTAGTTTTGATCAAAGATGAGAGTAGAGTAGAGAATTGGAGTGCAAATTACCATATAGAGTGTATATGAGAATTATTAATATTAACATTTTTATGAAAGAAACATTATTATGAAAGAAGAAACGGTAGAGTTCGCTTATGGAAGACCATGAGGATTTGGCGCGTGGGTTTGTAAAGTGCAATAAAGCGAAAGTCAACGCTTTGTGAGCTTATAATAGAGCTAAATAAACATGGTCGCCCTCAAATGATTGTGTCTAGCTGGAAAAAGTAAAACACTTTTGAAGAAAGGGTTGCTTTGATTTCGATACCTAGTGCTCAGTTTCGAATCTTCGCCATGAGTGGTAGAAAAAGTGTTTTATGATAGCGGTCGCTCCTAGGCAGGCAATGGGAAACCTCCGAGTGTATTTCTGTCATGAAAAAGCTCGTCATAAAAAACCATCTGCCGTTCGGAGTCGATGACCCGAACAGTCTCAACTTACGAAAATTTTCTCTAACATAAAATCTCACATTTATGAGTTAAGACAAGTATAAATTACTGAATATCAGCACTAATAGAGAATGCGCGCAAAACTCATATCAAGATTTAGTTCACAAATGGAGTACAAAGGCCTTAAAGCTGTTAAAACACCAAGTAAACCAACCGAGCTATGGTTCGTTTTTAATGGTACTCAAAAACACAAAACTATCAGTAGTATTGCATATTTATATGAATTTAGGATGGAAATACTAGTATACCAAGAGCACACTCAATCAGTAAAATAATTTGGATACAGCGGATAAAGCCTGCAACTCATCTGCCTAAGAGTCAGGTAAAATGATTTCCATAGAGCTGAATTGATGCTAGAAAGGGAAGTCAGTTAAGCATTTTAATAAAAAATTATTCTCAATTGCAATTTGTTCCCAAATATCTTCCACCTTCTTCTTCTTTGCCTTCAGTTAAATACATTCGGAAATTCATTTTAACCTCGGTCATTTCTTCAAATGAGCAGATTGTAAATTTGTGTTCTCAACATGCGCCACGAAGCAGTGCCATATGTGGTTGTGGTTGAAGTGCCACCTGCAATAGGAATGCGTTCGTATGCAAATAACAACCTACAAATGTATGTATGTATGTGTGTATGTATATTTACAAAGGAACTCGTACGCAAAGACGTTCGTAAATGCAAGTTGGTCACATTCTCTATTTGAAGTGGTGCATTAGGTTGGCAATCTAATTAAGTCTTATACACTTTGTTTTCCAACCGAACCATTGCTAACAGGTCGACTAACATGTCAATGCAATGTAGAGTGCCAATGGTAGCTTAATGTACTCGTACTAGGCAGGAGCGTTGACAGTGATGGTGGTGTTTCAACGCGTCGCAAGTGCGTTGCATGTAAATTTGCTCATCATTTTTAATAGGAAATTATGATGTTGCCGTCGTTTCTGCTGTTGCTGTTGGTTTTCTGTCATTGCGCCTGTTTTTGCCGGTCATTGATTGCCAAGCGAGATGCCTGCTTCCAAATGCGTTGCTGAAGTTTTACTTGTTCCTTTGTGTTGTTGTTATTCGTACACTTTTGCGCATTTCTGCGTTGTTTGTCGACAGTGAGCAATTGAAATGAATGCGATTTGCAGTCGAACTGCATTCGTCAAATTAAAATTTGCCTTTTTGCATGCATAAATGATTTGATAGGCCGCTGATAGTTTTTTGTCGCGACAACTGCAGCAACACGTCGCCGCATTAGGGAAATGCAAATGCGAAAACACTGTTTGGTGGCGCGACTGTCAGGTCGAGCACAAGTGCGTGCATATATGTAGGTGGGAGTAGATACGTGTCTAAAACTTGTCAGAAAACTCATATGTATGTGCGTGCAAAACAACAACAACCTAAAAAGGTACTTACTATATAAAAATATAAGTATATATAGTATAGGTCGATATTCCACATTACAAATATACAAATGCGTGAAGGTGCACATAGATTCAGGGAATTCGGTTACGCGACCGTCCAAATTACTGAAATGCATTGGAATTTCTATAGTTAAATTCGACTGATCGTTACGAAACCTTGCAACCTACCTTAAGCAATATTTCTTTGGCACGCACATTAATAAATGCACTACATGCATATGTATGTGTGTATGAATGAGTAAATATTTTTAATCTGCATCAGCCAAAAATTTGTAAATGCACTGAAAAAAATAACCAGATTCAAGTATAGAAATGAGTTTTGCCAAATTGCTTTTTTATCAAGCCTGGTAAAAACAAATGGATGAAATGTGCACACGTTTTACAGAAAAGTATTAAATTTGCCACATTTCTTAGGGCATATTTTGCAATGAACTCATATTTTAGCTTACCTAGCAATAAATTCAAATTTCGTTGAGAACTAATAATTAACATTTCTCTAAGGATATCAATGTACACTGTCGAAATAGAAATTAATATCAAAGTTCTCATTCACAGCGTATTTATAAATCTCATTATGCGAGGCAAGGACCGCCCAAAAATATATTTTAAAAAATCAACACCATGTTTTTGCCACTTCAAAATAGCAGTTTAGTCCACTAAAATTCAATGTGTTATAAAGCTACACTTTCGAAATTTGTCTAAAAAATTCTTATTAAAATGTGTGAAACCTCTGATGAAAATTTCTTAATTTTTTTTTCAATTTGCATAAAGTTTGGAACTTAGACCTATACGGCTTTTTTAGGGGAGTAAACTTCATTCTCATAAAAAAAATTATTAACGTAAATGAAAAACAAATAAATTATCAAAATTTTTCTGTAACAATCACACAACCAGAACATTTTTGGATGGGGTTTGTAAACATCCCTTAGTGTTTTAAACAGAAAAAAAACTTATAATAAAAGAAAAAAACCATGTTTTTTTAATCAAATTAACTATAAATCATGTTGGAACAAATAAAGACATTTAGTCGCGTGAAATTAAAAAAAACTATGATTTTGAGGCATTAATTTCAGCTTACTTTACAGCATTTTTTAAATTGAATTTCAGCATTATTTCTGAGAAAAATAGCATTACATCTTCCTTACACATCGTGATCGTTGATGTAACAACACGAAAGCGAACTGCATCATTTGCATGCTCTTTCGTACTTTTCTTGGTAATGGGTTTTTCAGTAAGAGCGCTTCAACTTTTGAACTTTTTTGAATAAAACACAAACGGTTTGACTTTTTTAACACATTTTTTTTATTATCGAGTTTGAACATATACATTTAAGTATGAAACTCGATTTCTTTTGTATGACCACCGCGTGCACGTTTTACGAAGTCCAATCGTTGAACCCAATTTTCAACCACTCTTTTGCATAAATCGGCCGAAAATCCAGCAATTTCGCGTTCAATATTGGCTCTGAGCTCACAAATCGTCGCCGGCTTGTTACTGTAGACCAATGACTTCACATAACCCCAAAACGGGACGGCTTGTTAAATGAACCGTAAAATGGCCGTAATGCTCTTAAAGTAGCAGCAACAGAACGATTATTTTCATAAAAAATTTGCACGATTTGCAATCGTTGCTCAAGTGTTTAGCGTTCCATGATGAAATGTATACTAATGAAGTTTAGAAATGACCAGCGAAAAATAAAAAATATTGCGTCGTTCGCCCTACCTATCGGAAAGAAGTTGAAGCGCACCTATTGAACAACCCTATATAAAAGTTTATTGAGAATAGTTTGAATCCCAAACCCCCTTGGTTTCGCACATGCTTTATGTTTTAGTTATTTAAAGCAGTGTATTAAAAAAACATTGGCAGTAATTACTTTATTAGCATAACCACGTACAAGTAATGTAAAACAATCCTCATCACACTTTCCAACAGCTTTAGCTCAGCTTTTCTCACGAAGGTGCATGTAATATCGAGATATAAGACTGCAATCGTCCCGTTATAACTTTAACACTTCAACAGTTTTATAACTATTTACCAGTTATCACTTTTAATTTCGAATTTATATTGCAATTTTATTGTACACCATTCGGTTGTATGCGATGTTTAAAAAGCAAGATATCTGAAGCTGATATACTTTAACTGGCACTGAGTGCTTGGGTAGTCGAAAAAGTCTTTTCGTATTTTGTCAATACATGTCGTTGGAGTCATATATCTCCAGTGCTACCAATCACATTGTGTCATATCATATGATGTTATTGTAGAAAGGTGACATTTTAAGCTTCATTTGACCAAAAAAAATTAAATTCGGAGAAGTTGAAAAAAAGTTATAGCTGTTCAAAAATGAGTGATAATAATGAAGAAATTCGCTATATTTTGAGATTTTTGTATACAAAAGACTGAATTAACATCTCCGATTCTTTGCTGAAACGAAATGAAATCGAACCATTTCTGAAGCGAATGGTAACAGGAGACGAAAAGTGGATCAAATACGAGAATAATGTGCGAAAAAGATCATGGGGCAAGGGTGGTGAAGCTCAACAAATGGTCGCAAAGCCAGGATTGACGCCTCGATAGTTATGCTGCGTGTTTGGTGGGACTGGAAAGGAATCATCCACTATGAGCTGCTCCAGCCTACTCGAACGATTGATTCTACACTTTACTGTCAACAACTGATGAGATTGAAGCAAGCAATCGAAAAAAAACGGTCAGAACTGATCAGCAGAAAGGGCGTCGTCTTCCATCAGGACAACGCTAGGCCACACACATCTTTGATGACTCGGCAAAAACTGGCAGAGCTTGTCTGGGAAGTTTTGATGCATCCACCATATAGCCCTGACCTTGCACCATCGGACTACCATTTGTTTCGGCCAATGCAGAACTCGCTTAATGGAGTAAAGTTGGCTTCAAGAGAAGCCTGTGAAAATTACTTGACGCAGTTTTTCGCCGAGAAACCACAAATGAGTTGAAATTTGATTAGAAATAATAAAAAATACTTTTTCGACTACCCAATATATTGTATATGAACGTTATAACAGCTTTAAAAAATTTTCCTAAGGTGACAATGTTTTTGTTATGGAAATTTGTCAGAGCTTACCTCGATTTCAACAAAATTCATTATTCGTCGAAACAGAATATTTACGTAAGACTGGACTAGCAAAAATCGGCCAGCAACGAGTTTCTCCTTCCTCATAATGTAAATCTTTATTTTGTAAATATGTACATGTTATTTTCGATATACTGCGTTCAACTTCTCTAAAATTTGTTGATATCCTCCAAGTTTAGTACATCAATATAGAGGCTTTTTCATCGTTTTTTACCTGTTTGAATCAATAGAAAAAACTTCATTAAATGGGTACCTAACAGGGCTTACTATGTCTAAGCCAGCGAAAATTGGCAATGATTTAATTGATTAAGGAAATTGCTTAGATCTCAATAAAATGTAAGTAATTAATTTTAATAAAATGTTTCGATCGCCCCTCAGCAGGTAATGGCAAACCTCCGAGTGTATTTCTGCCATGAAAAGCTCCTCATAAAAAATATCTGCCGTTCGAAGTCGGCTTGAAACTGTAGATCCCCCCATTTGTGCAACAACATCAAGACGCACGCCACAAATAAGAGCTGGGTCAAATAACCAAAAAGTGTGTACGCGCCCATATTATAATATATACATATATATATGTATACATATATATATGTATATATTAGGGCAGGTCGATTTAAAAATCGCTCATTGCTCTGTGAACATCGTATTCTAGGGATCAAAATAAGAAACTTTGCCGAAGAAACCATAACTCTAAAACGAATTCTAATGTTCCCCAATTTAAAAATATCACCATTTTTGGCCTTTACATAAAAATTCAGCTAAATGGCTATGTTTTTTCTTTATTTTTATTTATTTATAATAATATTTATTATTTATTTATAATACAATAATATCAATTTTTTCTCTTAAGAAATTTATTTACTCAGAACATATGTAAATGAAAAATTTAATTTAAGTGAGTTATAGAAAATAAACTAAAAAGTTCGACCCAAATTGGGGGACATCAGAATTCGTTTTAGAGGTATGGTTCCTTCGGCAAAGTTTCTTATTTTTATCCCTAGAATATGATTTTCACAGAGCAATGGGCGATTTTTTTGCCTCCCCACAAATCGACCCGGCCTAATATATAATATATATATATATATATTATATATATATATTATATATATATTATATATATATTATATAACATATATATGTATTTGTTCTTGTAAGCTAAGATAAACTAAGCGCATCCCAAAAATTAAATGAAATGTTTCTTAAAATAACGTTTAAGCCTCTACCTTTTACTTTATTATTAAATTTTTTGGGACGTATACATCCATAAATATATTTATATACATTTCGAGATCTAACCTTGCGCAATGCAATTTTCTGATCTACGTGCTTGCATGTGCACACATATAGGCATTGTCACAGCTAAGTACGGTTATATTTATATGCTGTAGATCCTTTTTGCCTGCACCTTCTTGCCACCAAAAGATGTTCGCTTTGAAGCATTTTAAGTTGATTGCGTAGTGTGCAAATCGCGTAAAGTGCCCGTTAAGTCAATAAATTTGCATGCTCGAGTGTTGGAACGCCAGACGGACCAACTAACACCGTCAGAGGTTGCCCGCTTGACTGTCTGTATGTCCATTGCTGTTAAAGTCGAAATTACGTGACGCCTTAATCGATTCGTCTGTTGTCCATTGAAGACGTTTATTGTGGCGCAGTTCAAACTCGGCTTTGTTTTCCTTTTTATTCTAAAACTTTTTTTTATTCAACCACATAGTTAATACTTATGCCCCTTTTTTCTTGGACTCAGTATTCGATTTTGTTGTCTTTGGGCTCCAAATCAATTCTAATGGTCAACGGCTGGTTAATCTCTTCATACCACACTTTCCTGAGCTGCGAGTCTTCTACCTTATTTTCAACCTTCCTGCTGGTCTACCACCTTCTTGCCTAACGATTGCAAGTGCACCGCACCATTGCAGCTGTAGGGCAGACAGCCGTTTCTGCTAAAATATCCAAGCTGCATCTACGGCTCGTTTACAATAATCGGCAGATCATGTTTAGCATGCAAAACTAAGGTAGAACAGCACTAACATCATTCTTGATCTGATTCAAAGCCTTAGCCCAATACGCCTGCCCGACAGAGGCTCGTGGATTAGGGCAAGACGGAACATGTACCATATACATATATGTATTTATGTGTATGTAGAGATGGGCATACAACATTGGTGTAGACGGCAGTCGGCAGTTGGCAGTTGGCATTGCAGCAATATAAAAATTATAAAAACGAAAAGGAAAATGTGTGTATTGGAATCAGACAGAACGCCCTGTGGGGAATGTATTTACGCAAATTGATAAGCAGAGCAACAACGCAAATTGGGCGCAGACGTCACAAATGGAATTTCAATGCTTTGCTCTTGTAGCAGCTTCTAAATGAAGACGTTAAAAGTGAACGAAGTAAGCATGCAAAAGAAAAAATCTCAAAAAATTCTATGCTCGACTACAATTTTAGGGCAAACGGTAAGCTAGTCATTAGGCAAATGAAAGTAGGAAATTCGTGTTGGTTTCTTCTTCGGGAATGAGCTCCGGATCACTAGGACAAATATGTGAATTTACGATTTACACTTTAAAAGTAACCTATTAACTTTTTGTTTCACTTGGTTTGCAGGAACTTTCTTGAAGATATCAGGTAACAGTCAACATTCTAAGCACATAAATCATGATTCAATTATTAAAGGTTTGCTCACTAGTGACATTCGATTTTTCACACTCCCTTACAAAAAGTTGTATGTATTTAACAAGGCGAATAAAGTCGAAAATATTAAATCTTTTTTGGTAAAAATGGTATCAAAAAAGTATTTTCTTACTTAAATGGAAACAAACTGAGAATGATTTAAAAAATTAATTTTAATGAATATTTGAATGTAAAACAAGAAATTATTTCATTTAATCCAAGATTTTATTTTGTGAATTAATTTTTAAATTTAAAATCGATCGCAAAGTTGTGAAGTATCGCCAATATGAAACTATTTTGTTAAAAATAAATAAATAATTGGCACGTACAATTCTGTTAGGTGTTTGGCCGAGATCCTCCTCCTATTTGTAGCGCGCGTTCCACAAATGAAAGGACCTACAGTTTTAAGCCGATTCAGGTAGATGGTTTTTTATGAGAAACTTTTTCATGCTGGTACTGTGCTTTGTTAAACCTCCTCTGGACACTTCATCCATCCAGGGGAAGATGGGCTCATTGGATATAAGTTCCGTCAATCCCAATTTTTTTGTAATAAGGTATGCAATGTCGGGAAATGCTAGCTCTTTGCAAAACATGAATTCCGTCTAAATCGATGCGGTGATGAGAAATAAAGCTTTGTAAACTCACCACTCATCGATGTTGGTTAAGCGGTATGTATTCCATGTCATACTACCATATGGTAGTCCTGAGCATACCGATGAAAACTCTTTAGCGAGTTGTTGCTCGAACGCATACCATTTTGAAAATGAATTGTGTTTTCTACAAATTTTACTTTTCCTCCACTTTTACAAAAAATTTCTAGAGCTAGCAACCCAGTGTCTTGCTAAGGGAGCCGATTTGTCAAGAGAGAACGAGAAAGCTGCTTACTGAGCAAACCTTTAATCATTGCGAATTACTTCGATATACTTCTGCAGACACAAATAAAGAAGATTTTGATAATTCTTACTAATATAATTAATGCGAAAGTTTGTTTTTGGTTACGCTTTCACGCTTTAACCACTCATCCAATCATCATGAAATATTTGCACATTGGTGCCATATATAAGTAGCCCAACTTAAAATATAGGGCAGATTTGATCACGATTAGATAAGGGTGTGCACACTGCTTAAAATTTATAAGCAGCATTAACTTTGGATCCATATGCCACTTCTGTATCGTGATCCAGATTTCAAAATTTTTAAATATTTTGTCAACCGTTTCGCGACCCATCAATACCCCACCCAACAATATCCAAACATTGCGATATTTATTGATTATGACTGAAATGGAAAAATGTTCTTCCTTCTTATCAATAATGTAACAATCTGCTATTTTTTTTTATTTTGAGAATGCATTTAATTTCATAAGCTTATATTTTCTCCGCCAAATCGCATTAGGTAAATTCCACCTAAAACGGCCCTATGCAGAAAAAAATTAATTTAGTTGTTTTTAGTTAAATTCAGTCAAATAATGACTGCCAGAGAATAATATATATGGGAAAATCAAAAACTATATTTTTGCCTTAAGTTTAATAAGTTTGGCAACATTGTGAACTTCGCCTATACTGAAAAGTGAGTTTACATTCTTTTTACGATGTGTCTTTATTTTACATTTTCTTGTTCTTCCTTTATGACTATTGACAAAACCCCGTTATATTTGAATATAATATGCTATTGCTTCCATTCTTTCAAAGTTTCGACATGGTACATTGTAAAATAAAATTTTTATCGATTTTTTAAAACTTTAAAATTTTCGGTCACACCCGTCCCACTAAAAATTGAAAAAGTTCAATTAAATTGGTACTGTACATTTTACTAATTTTTTATCCGCGTTTTGGCAATTCAGTAATATAAAATACTTGGTCACACCCGTCACATAAACGCGAAGTGCTTGTTTTTTTAATGAATTCGAAAACCAGAAAGCGAGAACAAAGGAAAACCCTTAAAAACAATAAAGAAAAATATGAACTGCATTTGGCTTTAGAGAGAACAAGAGATAAAAAATATATATAATTCCTAAGGAAGCAGCTGTAAGAGAATTCTTGAAGCTTTTTCAATTAAATCTAGATCAACTTAAAACACATTAGTATGTCAACAATATGCAAGCGCAATGTTTTCAAGACAGGAAAGCGATACCAAACCAAAACGAAGTGGTTCTGCAAGTAGATTTCGCTTTCGAACTTTTCAATATTTTTCCAAGACGAAATACAAAGTGCACATTGGAAGCATCCACAATTGACTATTTTTACAGCATGCGCCTGGGTTAGATATCAAGACGGTATTTCCACACAATCCTACGCTATTATCAGTGATGATTTAACTCATAACAAACACAGTGTTTGGGCATTCTTAAAAATGATTACAAGTGACCTTAAGGAAAAGGTTGATTTGAAAGTTGTACACATTTTTTCAGATAGTTGTGCATCTTAATTTAAAAATAGGTATAACTTTTTTTGGGTTAGAAGTGACATGGAATTTTTTCGCTACAGGCCATGGTAAAGGCGCAGTAAATGGTATAGGGGCAACAGTAAAAAGAGCATTATGGACAGCCATTAAAGCTTGAGAATGTATTATGAAAATACCGCTGGACTGTTTCAAATATCTTGTTGCATAACACAAATTGAATAAGATCAATGTTTTTTACGCATCAAAAGACGACATCGATCAGAATAGTTCTTTCTTAAACGAAAGATGGGAAAGCGTTAAAATGGTAAAGAACCTTCAAAAAATGCATGCCTTTAAAAGAGCAGATGCGGTCTCTGTATATGCTTCCTATTCATATTTATCTGAATTTAAACAAATTTCCTTGAAAAATACAGGTCCAGAGCATTGTGATGTCAATGATAGGGAATAAAAAAATGAAATGTTATTTTCTGTGTTTTTATTCATAATTGGATTCAATAAAAAGTTTTAGTTCAGCAAAATTTTTGAATTTTCACATCCGTCACATAGAGTGGTCACACCCGTCCCTTTTTTAAGCTGTTTTTTAAAGAAAAATATAATTTTTTTAGAAAAGTAAGTATGACATACAACCAGAAAGACTTCAAGCAATGTGCTCCTCCAACAATTCTATACGCATTCTTTGGGAAATTTTACAAAAACTTCAATGAAAGTAAAGTTTTGTTGAAAGCTTAAATATGTAAGGTCACACCCGTCACAGTCTTCAAATGGCAGCTATGGTCGGAAATGATGCATTTTCAGTATGTACTTGGTATCAAACAACTTTAATATTCACATGGCAGGGATTAGTGTCCTTTAATTTAAGTAACAGTTTTAAATTCTAAAATTATAACGAAAAATGTCAGTAACACGGTCACACCCGTCACAATGGAAATGACCATTACAAATATCTTGCGCTACCTAGCGCAACTATGTTTATTTCTAACGAAATATCTGTTTCTAAAGAAAATTGATAATGTGCAGCATGCACAGCTCTTCAACAAATTCTTGAAGAAGAAGACCTACGAGTGATCCAAGACTTGTATTGGAATCAAACTGCACACATTGTTTTTGACGATGGTAAAACGAATGATGTACTCATTTCCAAAAGTATACGATAAGGATGTATTCTTCTCCACTTCTATTTAACATCTTTTCAGAAATAATTTTTAAACATTGAGGTCGGTATTACAGTTAATGGCGTATTTAAAACCAAAATAAGATACGCTGATGACATCACCTTAAAATCGGGCATCATGGATTTACTCCAATGATTGGTCGATAGTATGGCAAAGCAAAGCCAAATTCATGCAATCAGTCGTAGGAATGTCCACAACAATCTCACACTGACTATCAATAAGACAATCAATAATATGCTGATTGAACGGTTTCATCAATTTAAGTTCCTTAGCCGCTTCATTAATGATAATGCTAAGAAGCCTCGATTTTAATGTAAATCTAAAAATACTTTTTGCGAGATGTTATTGTTTGTTACAGTTTTGTTGTATCGCATGGAAACTTGGACAATGATAGTTTCTGATATGGGTCGCCTTGAAGCATTTGAGATGTGGATTCTAAGAAGACTACTTAAAATTCCATGGACCGACCGTGTCTACAACTCTGAAATACTTCAAAGAGTATATGGCGATGGAGAGCTTCTGCGTCATATACAGTCTGTGCCAGAAAAGAGGAACCGCAGTTATTCACGAAGTGTGAAAGACATATATTTAAAATTTTTTATATGAAAGTATGTACACAACAACGAGTACGAGCCAACGAGGGTTGGCGTCTGGGGACTGGAAGGCCAGTCCAATACTGTGACGCCATTTTCTTGTTTTGTTGTTTCTCAATGTATTTTTCTAAGCGCAGTGGTTTCGATAATGTGGAACGGTGGGATATGTTCGTCTCCTTCAGTCGACGTTCGATGGCGTTGATACTCACAACTATTTCCTTTTAAGCAAGAACTGATCGTGCTTGGCGTAGTCACAAAGAAGGGTCCCGCTTAAAAAGTCGGGACGATCAATTTATCCTGCTTTTTTGACGACACTCGCTTCGAGTCGCGCTCGGAAAAGTCATCAAAGTTTTTGCAAACCTTATATCAATTATTCCACATCACAACAAACTTTTTTGATTTTTTAATTACTTTTGCAGTCGCGGCGTAAGATAATTTCGGCATAATTACTTCAGTGAATCGGAGTCCAAAATATTGGTAATCTTTTGGAGTTAGCCCGAAACAGAAGAAGTTTCTTCAAATATTGGGGAAAAAATTATGTTTTTGTAGTTATACATTTTTTGTAAGCATATTTTTAATCATTATTTTATTCATTTCATTTCTATACATCGCTTGCATTCGGTAACGATATCCTAAAAGAATATCGAACCATATATATGTGGAGCTTTCAAAAATCATAATAATTGGAGTATCTACCGAATTTATTTTTAATTATGTTCTAGCTCACCGAGAAGTTAGTTTTTTACAAATTGTTATATTTTTATTTAACACACAATACCGAAAGCATTGTAATCTAATAAAAAGAAAGACTATTTTTTATTTTAAACACATTCTTATTTTGATATTTATAAAAATTAAACAATACATCCTGGTTCAGCTTTAAATTTATTAAAAACTAGCAAACCCGGACCCCTTCGCTGGGCACACTAAAATAGAATAGATATGGTTTAGAGCAGAAAATATATGATTTTCATATTATTTATTTCTTTATTCTTTATTCAAGTGCTTTGCTTTTGAGTAAATATAAAATATAAATTGAAAATCAGGAAAAAAGAAGATTGTTTTTAAATTTCAAATCAACGCATATGAATAAACAATCGTCTTTTTTTCTGATCATCCATGAATTTTTCGTTTCAATTTATTATGTTTTATTAAGCATTGGAGCTTTTTTAACCATTATCCATTTATATTTTTCAAAAAAAAAACGAAAAAAAAATTTTTTTCCACGAACACATAATTTCATTCGGATTTCACATTAAATTCTCAAATTTCGTAAGAAATTATTCACTGTTCCAAAATCCACTCCAAAAAAATTCACAAACAATTTTTACATGTTGCACTTACGTTTTTTCCTTATGGCATCCAAATCAGAAAGAAATATTGACACATTGTAACTCACACTGTCAATTTGACAGTTCAGTTCCGCCACAAGCGTTAAAAAAGTAAGCGACATTATGGCTGGTTCAAAAGAACGCTGTACCCGTTGCCAGTGCTCCGAATTACAACCAAACTTTACGAAACCCATTTTCAATACTTACTTAACAATGTGCGTAAGTTTGGTTTAATTCGGTGCAAAGACACGGCGGGTCCACGTTTTGGCATATATTTCGAGACCCTAGTCATCAATAGGTATGAAAATTACCCCGTATTAAAGCACTTATCAACAGCTTTCATTTGATATCCATATTGTACAGACACATTCTAGGGTCCACGTTTTGACCTATATCTCGAGACCCTAGTCACGGAGCGGATGGAAATACTCTGAACTAAAGCATTCACCAACAGCTTTCATTTGATACCCATATTGTACATACACAACCAAAGGTTACCCGGGTCCATGTTTTGACCTATATCTCGAGACCCCAGTCACGGAGCGGTATGAAAAATACTCTGTACTAAAGCATTCACCAACAGCTTCAATTTGATATCCATATTGTACAAACACATTCTAGGGTCCACGTTTTGGTCTCTATCTCGAGACCCTGGTCACGGAGCGGCATGAAAAATACTCTGGGCTAAAGCATTCACCAACAGCTTCCATTTGATACCCATATTGTACATACACATCCGAAGGTTACCCGGGTCCACGTTTTGACCTATACCTCGAGCCCTATTTCCAAAATAAAATATAATCCATGTTACTCGTGGATGACGTAGCTTTCGAATGGTGAAAGAATTTTTAAAATCGGTCAAGTAGTTTTTGAGTCTATTCATTACAAACAAACAAACAAACAAACAAAGTTTTCCTCTTTATAATATTAGTATAGATTATAGTCAATCCCAGAAACAAGTTTTGCAGCTTAGAAACACATTTGAAGGCTCAGAAATGTGCAAACTAGCGCAATAATTTGATAAAAATCTATAAAAATACATCTGTCAAAAGAATTGGAAGTTTCTTGAACTTGAAAACTCTTGAGTTCGAAATAACTAAAGTACATATAACCCGCTAAAATATATGGCACCCCAACAAGTTTTGACTTTGTTTACATATCATTTAATTTACATAAATTTTTTTCTTATAGAAACATAACTCAGTCTATAATAAATACTAATATACATTAATCCAAGTCTCAAAATTTATAAAAATTAGACAAATTGTCATAAAAATGTCAAGATATTTAATCACAGTCTTTAAAAAAATTTCGCATATGCAGCTTTATGGCCCATTTAATTTTGGTAATAGTAAACTGAAATTTGAATTAGCTTAAAATTCTCATTGATTTTTGTTAATTTTTTCGCTGACGTTGTTGCGTCGTTTTCCCCATATAAAAAAATTTCATCTAAATAGATAGTCAAAAGTTGTCAAAACCTTAAGTGATATTTTTTTTTGGCGGGCTGCACATACACACATACATACATATGTAAATACTAGTTTGTTACATTTTCAAAAAGTTGTCCATGTTTACTTCGATTGACAAATTTCAATTTTCAAATCACTTTCCTTATTTGTTTCGTCAATTGTTTCAAGCAAATCACACTCAATTCGATTACACTCCGCCACTCCCTGTGGTGTCTTTACTTCGCGCCCATAAACGATTAGGTTTGTTGTGCTCAAGGGAAATCGCATGTAGTAGCTGTTGTTGCCTTTGCCTTCACAGTTATCGCACATCCCGTCAACAACGTCAAGCAACTTCAATTTTCATCAGCCATTCGTTAACATATTTTGCTTCAGTGTTTCTTTTTTGTTGTATCCATTCATGTGGATTTCATCTCCCATTTTGTACTCTTATGCTGCCAACTATTCTTCCCTTCTGCCACAAGTACGAGTATACTATACTTCTGGTTTTTTTGTCTGTTCACCACTTTTCTCGTTGAACATATTCCAAATTGAGTGAAACCAATTTCCCTTGTGAATTCGTGCGCCACAAAAGTTTTGCATCTCCCTTTCCTCCACCCCTGTATTTGACTGCTTGCTTTGATTCCAATGGGGTGGCGTTGTATCTCAGTCCGCAAAGTTCAAATGAAGAAAATGCGGTTACGGTTACGGTATTTCCTTGTTTTGCTACTCAGCGCTTAGCCTTCTGAGGTTGGCAGCGTGCTAGTTAGTGCACTGCGGTATTTCGGAATGAGGCGGAGACTGGGAATGTGGTTTCTCCAATACTCCAAATTGTGTTTCCAAAATTTTTATGAAAATCTAAGCAAACTTTTCTGTAGGCAATTTCCCAGTGTGCGCCCATTTTTCGTTTATTCCATTCGAAAAGGTTGCTGAGCAAAACTTTTCCATTCATTCTCGCCTTTGTTGTTCTTGTGGCTGAGTACTTGTTTGTTGTTGTTGTTTATCTTATCATTACGAGTATACGAGTATCATTGGCAATTCTCTTTAAGTGCTGCCAATCTTTTTTCACTTGGCATGTGCACCTCCCACTTGCTCCCGTCTGTTTGCCGCGCTCGTTTTTTTTTTTTCGTGACGAAAATTTTCTTACACTTAAAAGACGCCACAATTTCTGTTTCCTAGTCCTTGTTCTTGCTTCTGGGTGTGTTTTTCACAGTTTTTCTTTTCTCTCATATTTATGATGGCAATTTTATTCAATTGACAAATCGGAAGTGATTTGGATTTCATTAAAGTGGGTGTATATTCGATTCCATTGACAAAGCAGGCAAAGATTTAAGTCGTAACTTTTTCCACACATTTGCGTTACAAATGAAGAGAAACCGTAGCAAAGTACGGAATAAAGTCAATAAATTAGGATAATTGTGCTCTTGGCTGCATCCTTACTTGGAAAAAAGTTCTTATTTGTGGTATGATTTTAGTTTTTAATTATGTGAATATTGCATTTGTGTATGTAAGTATCTATATGGGTTGCTCCTGACTGGTCTTGGGCAAACTCTATGACTGTTTGTGGTACATTAGCAATTCAAATTTGAAAGAAAAAAAAGAAGAAGGATTTATCGAAAAAGTTGGAAAAACTTTTTAAAATTTCATCAATAATTTAGAAAATAAATTAAAGTTATAACTTTGAAAATGTAAAGCTATGCTGTCAACATATGCAGGTACATATAAACATTTAAATATATTTCCAGATATGTAGGTATATCCGAGTACACATATCCTTAGCTTCGAAAGCAGGCAATCCGTCTCGCTTCCACTTCTCCAACCGTTCATTTAGCGAAACTTGAAATTGTAGGCTACTAAGAGTGAATTCCAATAATTCAACAAACCGTGACGAAAATAACTTACTTGACAGCTATAAATCGAGGAAGATATAAAAACCATAAAGGAGAGTATCAAATTCACATAATAAATACACCTTTTATCTGTATTGTAATAAAACTGAAAACCATCGTGGCTCCACTTCAAAGTATTATCAATGGATTTATTGAGAGTGTTTGAACTGTAACATAATTCTATAAGAAGGCCGATTTTAGAAACATTGAACTGAATTTGATGAAAACTTTCACTGAAGCATAGGAGTTATAGAAGCAGATTACAGGCTACTTTCATCTTAAAAATATTTCTCTTGAAGTGGCGATGATACGGAAATATTTCTAGCGTCTCATTTATAGGTCGATTAGCTCCTATCCAAAACGGATATTGCCAGCACAGGATTCTAAGAAACTTAAAATCATAATAAATATATTCTCAGCGTTCTAGTAGTCAGTTCACGCGTGGCGCTTGTTAGTAACGGACGCATACAGTGAGTCTGGGTGAAAAATACCTCGTACGCTACTACGAGGGGTGCCTTTTATAGCACTTTTGCCACTCTGAATGAGGTACCTCCAAAACATGCATTCTGAATGCCGCAACCGCAACTAAGTTTGTTTTTTACGTACGGGAATAAAAAGAAGTCATTCGGTGCCAAGTCAGGACTATACGAAGGATGACCCATTAATTCGATGTTTTGGGTGCTCAAAAATGCAGTTGATTGAGCCGATGTGTGAGAGCTCACATTGTCCTAGTGAAGAGTGATCCGTCTTTGGCGATTGGTTTTCCTAATTTCTTGGAAGACAACTGGCAAACAAATGATCGTGTACCACTAAGAATTTACTGTTCTGCGTTGTTCTAGTGGTACGGTTGCGACATGTCCAGTTTTCCCGAACAAAAAAGGCGACCATTTGCTTGGAAGTGCTTCGTGCGCGAACAACTTGTTTTGTAATTATAAAAAAATTTTTGCAAAAAAAATTCTTCTAAAAACGCTCTGAAAAAATTTACATTTTGTTGTTTTTAGCATAATCATTCATTTCAAATAAAATAACATTGCAACTTGTATTATTTTATTTATGGAATATAATGCAGGTAATGCCAAAATATTGTCAAATGCTGAAAATCTAACTTAATTTTATTAATAGCGCCAACTAAACTCTGTGATATTTTTTACCCGGTAGCAAGCTTTCGTGTTCGTAAGTATCTCGCCAGCACTGGCGGGTTAATTACTGAAATATTAAAAGATAGTGATTGGTGGACTTAACAGTAACACGAGTACCAAATAAGATTGAAGTGACTTAATTTTTACTCGAGTTATCCGTTGCACAGACATTCCGAACACTTGACCTACGCGTTAATTTAATTCCGTTGCCCAATTATAACCGACTGTTATATACTTATGCACTAGGGCTTACAAAATTGATTTTCGGTAAGGAGATAAGCACCCAAATTACGCAAGATGTCATCACAATTAATATCTTGTGGGCTATGTGTGCTTCCCCATATCTTTTATTTTGTGAATGTAAACAAATTTTTAATTTTACTTACTTTTTCAAAGTCTGTTTATCTGTATGTTAGTTGTATTTATCTAAAAATTCGTTTGAACATAAAAGGTACACCTAATGAACTTACTCCGTAGGGTAATAGTAGCAAATATAATCATGTCATATTATTGATGGAGCATAGTTTCCGAGAATCAATTATGCAATAGGCAATATTTGACTCCTAAAACGTAGACAGATCGATTTCAAGGTAAATACTTTTGGAATGATGATTCATATATACTTCTTGATTAAGTTACATTCATCGAAATCACAAATATTCCCGGGAAGTTGTATTCTCGCGGATTTCTCTTGAAAAAACTCCTATAATCCTAAGTTCTCGGGAAGAAGACTTATCCCCAAAATTTTAGAAGTAGGAAATTCGAATATCGAAACAGCTGAACTCTGGGTTTTTCACAGTTCCAAGTAATGTGAATTGTGTGAAAGTTTAAATTATATCAATCGAAGTTAACAAAAAAATGTGAGCCGTCATGGGACGCCTGGCATATGTGAAACATCGTGTGTGTACAAGTAATATGCATAAAAGGTAATATTATTACATGAATTAAATATAGCCTGATGAAAAAATGAAGTATTACGAATTTCTTACAGAAAATGGTAACTTTATTTAATAAACATTTATTTACATGTGATATCAAAATTCGATATTAATATCAAGCCACAATTTAAATATTTTCATCTGTGACTTCAGTAATTATTATACTCGATGTTTCCTCTGCCAGTATTACTGTGACGATTGGTCGATGATAACTAAAGTACGTTACAAAAGTATTGGATGAAATATTATCAAGATATCTCACAAATACAGCATCTATTGTTGTTCCATATTTGGTAGTAGATTCTCTTGGATTGTTGTTGATTTGCAATTGAAATTCTTTTTGAAGTGTGCTTTGAGTGCTGAAATTTTTTGAATTTTCAGGTGGCGCAAAATTAATCATCCAGTTTGGTATTTGAAATTAATTAAATAAAATTAAAAAAAAATTAAATAAAAAACGACTTTGAGTGCTGAAATTTTTTGAATTTTCAGGTGGCGTAAAATTAATCATCCAGTTTTGTATTTGAAAATTTTTAAATAAAATTAAAAAAAAAAAATGAAATAAAAAAATGACTTTGAGTGATGAAATTTTTTGAATTTTCAGGTGGCGCAAAATTAATCATCCAGTTTTGTATTTGAAAATTATTAAATAAAATTAAAAAAATGAAATAAAAAAATGACTTTGAGTGATGAAATCTTTTGAATTTTCAGGTGGCGCAAAATTAATCATCCAGTTTTGTATTTGAAAATTATTAAATAAAACTAAAAAAATATTAAATAAAAAAATGATTTTGAGTGATGGAATTTTTGAATTGTCAGGTGGCGCAAAATTAATCATCCAGATTTGTATTTGAAAATTATTAAATAAAATTTAAAAAAATAATAAATAAAGAAATTATATTGAGTGATGACTTTTGACCTTTACGCCCGCCATTGCTTGTCTGTTTTTATACAGCAGCTCTACCCTTCACAAATTTCAATTATGATTGACGTACTACACTATTTGTAAAAAATATAAATAATCCGATAGCATGATTAATTTTGTGTCACTTTGTATGATAATCAAAATGTGTCTTTAAAATATGCCTTCCTCCATAGGCTTCAACTTTTTATTCAATTTCAACTTTTGCTCATTACGAGCTGGCATATCTCGAATTTGCTATTAAATAAGTTTGCACTTTTCATTTCTCTGCACCAACATTTACTAAGCACTCACGAGCATCCAACTTGCCGCTCTTTAGCAACTCTACATTTATCTCTCTAACATGGCACACATACTAACACACTTTAACCCACATCATTTGTGAGTTCTTCCTTTGAAATTGGCTTAGTACTTCTCATACTACTACACATAAAATATATATATGTATACCTTGGTATAGCGTGGCGACCCGTCGCCACGGCAAGCGTCGCCACGCCAACGATTCGGTTTACAAGTGAGCCTATAGATGTTTCACATCAAAAAGTGGGATAATAAATAAAATTATTAAAAAATGCATCGAATAGTAGCAGATGAAGAAACTACTGAGCATCAGACATACGCAGAAAAATAATTAAGAGGGCGCATTCGCAATAAAGCAAGCCCCTTTGAATTGTCACAATCCTCATGAGTACTAAAAATATCTGTTATTACTAATTCTTCCATTTTTAGAGGTTTGACTAGTACTATGGACTAAATAAACCTGCTTTCCAATATTTGTTGGAGAGGCTTTGAGTTTGTATGTAAAATAAATAGAGCAATTGGATGTTTTGCTTATTGTAAAGCTTTTTGAATGCATTGGGTTTTTTTTCTTGAAGGTGAAAAGCAAACGAGAATCGGAGAGATGGGGGCATTTCTTTGGCCCACTCTACACTCAATAAGCCCCGGAACTGTTGGTTGACATATTTTAAACACAAAAAGACGAAATGGAATAGAATAGAATAGTTTTTAGTCATATTTAAAGTTCACAATATTTGATTATAGACTAAAATATATAATTTTAAACAAATAAATGAAGAATATACGGCAATGGTCTTAAAGGTCGTCGTCGTTGAAAAGCGAAATATATGTTGTTGTTGGTATTTTTTGGCTTAAAACCAAATTCATTTTATGCCATTCAAAAGTTTAAATTCTATCATTTTTGTGTACAGCTCCCTCACACTTCCTGGCTGAAAACTCGTTTGAAAGTACCATCAAATTTTCCTTTTCTTTTTTGGTTTGTATTTGTGATTTAGTTTTTCCAAAATCCTACTTTCTTTCCTCGAAGTTAGTTTGTTGTAAGAGGAAAGAGAAAATGGAAAACTTCCCTAGGAATATTTATTCACTATTGCAGGAACAGAAATAGAAAAATGTCTCTCGGGAAGTTTATATTCCGAAGGGGGCTGATTAATTTCGAAGGCATTTTCATTATATTGCCTATCGTTATGTAGAAATGTTGCGCTCTTCATATGAGAATAAAACAAGACAACAAATTTCGCAAATTATATATAATATTTACTTCTATTTTCTCGATTTACTTCTATTTTTTGGAACATTTAAAACTTTTGTTCAACTATTTTGACGAGTGCACACAATTAAAGAAAAATCAACGCTCTGTGCAGAGGAAAGAAAATGTCAAACAAGTGGCTGGTCAGAGTACAATAGTTTAAGAAAAGAACGCGCAACCCAATGACTATGCTGAGAAAGGAAACCGAACATTTTACAGGCTTGCCGCAAAGCGCAATAAATGCGATATTATTGCGAGAAGAGTGAATAACATAAGACTTCCCCACAGAAACAAACTGAATCAAATACTGAGGGTTAAAATGAAAGGGAACAAAATTAGAGTTGGCTTCCCAAGTTGTAAATGGATTTTATTGAGTCATCTCTTCCTCTGAAATTTTGTGTTCAATGTAGACGGGGCTAATTGCACTTGCAGCAACAGGTATTACAAATAAGCACTTGTCACAATTCAATACATACACACCCGCCGTTTGCTACTATTCACAAACAAAATGCAGACATTTGTGAAATCGTTTTAACTGTTCGTAATAATCGTAAAATAATCGTAAAATTCTACTACATACAAACAATTATGAATGGCTCGAATTACACGACAGCCAAACACCCGCAACTACTGTCACCCACTCTAGAACCAGACCAAAAACAACGCAGTGAGTATGCATGATTATGTACTGATGAGTGTCTATGCCAAGTAGGTAAGACTAGACGCATGTTAGTACGAATAGCACTGAACGTTGCCACCGACATTTTTTACTTGCTCGCCGTAATAGGAGATCGTAAAAAAGCAAGGGAAACGAAAAGTATTTTCGAGTGCGAAATCCACAAGTGTGTCATTTGAAAAGTGCGCCAAAAATAGTATGTGCCTGATGAATACTAGAAGCATGATTCGAGAGGGGAAAGTATGACAGTGCCTCGGAAGCGTGCAATGGGAAGCACTCGAACAGTTGAACAATTATGACAATTTACGAAGGGATAGACAACACCAAAAATTGCGATGAAATGGAAAGTGAAAGATTTTTATACAAGTAGTAGGTATAGAAAAATGTGCTGTTGTTGGTGTCCTCCGAGAATTATTTCCTTGATTGCTTATGTAGTGGGATGACTTTAGCATTGCCCAACGTTACGCCAGTAGCCTTTGGCATAAGAAACTGCACCACTTGCGTCGAAGAAATCAACAGGTTTCAACTGCACGCCAGCCTAATTATTCTTTCATGCTTCTTCTTTTGTTCCCAATTCTTTCTTCAAGGTTAGCTCGTTTGCAGTTTATTCATCCTTTAGTCGATCTTAATGTACTAAGGACACTTTCAACAAGCCAAACAAGGTCAGTGAAATGTGTATGTGTATTAGTTAGATTATTTCGGAAGAAAGCGTAAGTGTCCGTTATAAGGACACAAGTGTTCTCATTTTGAAAATTTATAAGTTCAATGTGCTGGCGCAAGGGGATGCTGATCAAGGGGATGCTGATGACCGGGCCAGAGGTCTCTGAGGCGAATTCAGTCCCCTTCTTGGCAAGCTCATCAGCAATTTCATTTCCCTCTATGCCTCTTTACAGGAGTTTACCAATTTCGTTCTGCACCATGGGGTCGTCAGAGCCTTAATCGCGGCTTGACTATCGGAGAAAATGTTAATATCTCCCTCGCTCCCGTGTTCCCTAAGCATTTTGCATGCCTGCAGGATCGCAAAGACTCCTGCTTGAAAAACACTAGCAGTGCTAGGCAGTTTAAAGCAGATATGTAGATAAATTGGCTGATGTAGAGAAAACCCCTGTTCCAACTTCCGATTCCATCTTAGAACCGTCGGTGAAGACAGAGGAGCAAGGTTCGGTGCAGATTTACCCCTGGATCCAATCCTGCCTATTTGAAAAGATTGCTCTAGCACGACCCTCAAACTCTAGTTTGCGGATAGAGAGATCTGTTTGACTTCGGAGAAATACGGTGTTAACTGCCCGAAAATGCTACCATGTCCCTTGAGAGATTGTCTCCAGAGGCCAATCTCTTTTAACCTGATTGCACTTTGAGCTGCCATGGAAATGACGGAAAATTCGATGGAAAGTAAATGCAAATGGACATTCAGGGCAGCACTGTTGCAAATTTTACATGCTCCGGTGATGTCAATGCATGCAGTCCTTTGCACCCTCCCCAGTTTAGTGACATTATAGCCCTTCCGATGAGCTTCCCACCAATTGATTTGCAGGAGTAGAAGGCTATACTGGCCTTCTTTACCCGATTTTCAATGTGTAGCTTCCAACGGAGTTTGGGTCAAGTATCACTCCAAGATACCTAACTGCCGATGAGAGCGTGAGAACGTGGTTGTTTAATTTGGGAAGTCGAAAGGGTGGAGGTTTATAGTTTCTGGCAAATAGCACCAGCTCCGTTTTGTCAGAGTTGACTCGGAGACCGCAAGTGGCAGCCCAGCGACGGAGTACAGCCAATGACCATTCCAAAATCTTCGTCATGACTGAGGGAAACGGTCCCGATACCATCAAGGCCGAGTCATCGGCGTACGCCACTACCTTAACCCCCCATCCTTATTTATCATTATTAGAACTTCGTCAATAGCAACTAGCCAAAGCAGGGGTGAAAGGACTCCACCCTATTGGGTATGGGAATAAGTTTCCGCCCACGTAAAAAAGGTGTCGCTGCTGATACTACTTTTATGTTCACTTTAGTAAAATACTGGTCGTTTACAATTCGAAGATACTCAACTACAACAATTGTTGGATAAAGACGCATGTCGTACCCTTGATGATATGTCTAAAGAGTTGGATGTTGACAGATCAAAGAAAAGGTTTTCGACATCGCATCGTCACTGGCGATGAAAAATGGATCCATTATGATAATCCTAAGCGTCGAAAATGTTGGAGCCTGCCAGGTGAACCAGGACCATCGGCAGCGAAAAGAAATATTCATGCTTCAAAGGTTATGTTGTGCTGGTTGATCTTGTGGGATCAGAAAGGTGTCACCTATTATGAACTCCTTAAACCATCACTGCCGATCGTTACCGACTGCAACTAATGCGTTTGAATCGAGTTCTCAAAGAAAAGCGGCCGGAATAGGACGGTAGACATACCAAACTGATTTTGCTGGATGACAACGCCAGGCCACACGTTGCTAAATAGGTCCAGAATATTTATAGGGACAGAATTGGGAAGTCTTGTTCCACCCGCCGTATTCCCCAGATATTGCACCTTCAATGCAGTCAGCCCTTATTGGAGATCGGCTCACTTCGTACGAGAGCATTGTAAACTGGCTCAATGAAGGGATCAAGTCAAGAGAACTCGAATTTTTCGTCAGAGGAATCCGTTTACCAACTGAAAGATGGAGTAAAGTTGTAGCTTCGAATGGCACATACTTCACATAATATCATGCATAATTTAATAGTTTAAGTAATTCGTAACTTTGGCTAAGAATGGACGGAAACTTATTCACTTCCAATATTTAAAATGGTTTTCGAGCCAAAATTTATTTGTAATTTTTTATTTTGTTTTTTTTTTTATTTTTTTTTGTAATACAGAAACTTCAAACTTTTACCACATCCATATGAATTGAACTTTCAAACTTTATATATAAAATTTTTGAAAATTTTATTAATGTTTTATATAAAATTTTAACTTAAAAAAACCCCTTGTATATTGATTTAAGCATGAATACTAATATGCAATTTATTTTAAAATAATAAAGAGTCTCAGTTTTTCGCAAAAAAGTATTAAAAAACTCGCTGTCTGGAAACATTGTTGAATTTTTCGAAGTTTTGTATAAAGTTGTATAGTCTTAGTTAAATTAGAAGGAGAAACATTAAAGAAAAAATAAAAAAAAATTCGAATGCGATAAATATTGTGAATATTAAAAAATTTCATTATATACACTCTTATGGTCACCACTGTATAACTACTAGTGCAGATTGCCTTCATGTTTTTACACCATTGATAGCGATGTTAAAGACCATGTAATGCTTTGGCTTCTTACAATCTGCTTACTACGGTTATGAGAAATGGTTCAAAAATCAGTCATGGTTTTAAATTTTGTTTGCATGTTAATACCTTCATTTTTAAAAACCCAGGCTTACGACTTCTCAAACACTAAGCGTTGAGGCTCATTAGTACTTATATTTCTCATAAAAGATAGATATTTAAAGCATAGATATATACTCCTTAGCCTTCAAGCCCTTTTTCCCGATAAACCTCGAGCATTGCCGATAATTCTATACTATTGTAAATTTTCAAATTTATTTCTTTAATAGTAATGACTTTGTAGCAGATTTTGAGCAAATTCAGATATAATTAAATCTTTGACATACACTAATTGCAATATGTAGCCAGAGGAAAGGTCAAAAACAGTTTTCAAAGCCATTGAACTGTGCCGAAAAGATACACTGGCGAATATACATTTAAAAAATAAATTAATTAATAAATAAATAAATAATTGGCGTGCCCAATTCTAATATGTGTTTGGCCTATTTGTGCTGTGTGTCTTGTGATGTTGTGCCACAAATGAAACTACCTAAAGTTTTCATCCGACTCCGAACGCAAATGGTTGTTTTATGAGGAGACTTTTCATGGTAGAAATACACTCGAAGGATTGTTATTGCCTGCCTGAAGAAGTGTATGGGTATGGAAAACAATTAAGAGATAAAAATTCTTCTTCGCAGCAAACGCATTATTAAATTTTATTTATCAAAACTGCATTCAAATTGGCGGTAAGCCCAAATAAATGGTCAATCACTTTTTGTAGAAGCAAGTCCAAACATTATCCTTAACTGGATGCTTAACAGTTCAGTGAAGTGGTCGTTTATCAGCAGTGCACCAGGACCGATGTATGCAACTATTATTCGTGAATATTATTATACGTTTGCCCGATTTCGTTCTGAGTTTACCAGTGTGTCTGAGTGAAAGCAGTGTCTTTGGATACACTCACATCACTTTTCCTTTAAACTTCTTCAACTCCACTCATCGAAAAGTTTGGCTTTGAAGAGATTTTGTTTTGAAGAGATTTTTTTCGGGGGAAATCGTCAAGATTTCTAAACTCGGTATACCGCTGCATCCATTTATCTTCGCATCCATCATCGACTTCTTCAAACATTTTTCGGCAGATGCACGTGACATTTTTGGATCTTTCGGGTGTATACGTAGGAACACTGTTTCAATTCATTTTTCATACGCGCTACTCATTTTGTAAAAACAACCTACGCTTTCCAAATTTTTTACAAAACCTAAAATAGCACTAAGCAGAAGGAAAATATATGGGCTTAATCAAGTGGGAAGGAGCGTATTTGAGAAATACAAGTATTGCAAGAAAACATACATATACGTACATATTTAATTAATTTATATATTCATATTTATGAAGGATTTTAAACAAATCAAAAACGTCGTTCAACGCCTATAAACCAAAAGTAACGCTTGACAGCAGAGCTAGTTAGAGCGTGTGGCATTGGAAAATGACACAGTGAACACTCCCTATTTATTTTAATTTCCAAAAAGCACGAAATATATGTACAAAGCAATATGCACTACTTGATGTAACTTCGTGTGAAAACCCATAACATTAGTATATATTTGAATTAAGCACATCCACGAGTACTAACCAAGTTTAATTCTTAAAGCTAAACAACAACATTTAATAGAACTATGAATGTATAAGAAGCATCATCATGGTTGAAAATTCGACCAGTAACACTTCTCTCTGTAAGTGTTGGGTTCTATCCAAAATCGAATGCTGGTTTATGAGGTCTAAAAATTCCATCTCTTTGCGATTTTTTTTTAAGGAAAAAATTAATTTAGCACTGCAAAGTTTTTTCTATCTTTTAATGAACATTTAAAAAGTATAAAAAATGTTTGTACTGGTTAAAATAAGTTGAAAAAAATGTTTAACATAGAAATTAGTAGAGCGCTGCAACGCTGGAGTTTCCAACTGGCGTACAAGATACAGCTCGTAATTATTATCTAAAGCAAAAAATTCAAATGGATTTCTAATTATCATGATTTTTTTTCTAGATGAACTAAGAAAACTGAGAGAAGTTCGAAAATTTCAACTTTTTGAAGGTTTTAAAGAAGAAAATGCCTTTCATTAAAAAAAAAATACACTTCAACTTGGTATAAAAATCGTGAAAATTTTTTTTTATCTATTTTTTAGTTCAAATAGAAGAAAATTTAATACTAAAGGGAACAAGCTATGAGTCATTTCAAAAGGCTCATTAGTTTTTTTTTCATTCATGTACGCCAATTCAAAGAAATCATAAAAATGAAAAGTCGAGAAAAGAAGATAAAGTTTGTACTATAGCTGTCCGGTCACAGCGTAACTACCTAACGCTCGCCTACCTTTGGCTTTGTATCTACGGAAATATTGAGAATTAGGCTCTGCAACTTTGTGTAAGTATTCTGAAATATATTAGGAATCGCTTAAAACGAAAAAAAAATTGATTTTTTTCACCTTATAAACCAGGCTCCCCCTTAAACAAATTCATAATCATCGCCAAATGAATTCATAATATTAAGCTCTAAATATTGTAATTTGTTTTAGTTATTTCGGAATAAGACAAGCATTTTACAAGTTGTACCTAAATTTTAGATACGCAACACTGGTTTACAAATAAGTATCGTGCCAGAAACTCTGTGTAGGAGACATGACGATTCCACTAGAGGTGGTAGCAGTAGGCTAGCTAATTTTTTTTCTTTCACCGTGTACATTTAGTAATGTCTTTGAAGCAGAAAATTTAATTACGAAGCCTATTAATTAGATGCAAACTTGTAATTTTTTTTTATTTTTATTTCCATTACAAATTACGATCTGTTAATATTAACAATAAGTAATTGGTGTTAGGGTTTTGAGTTAAAATTTCCCTTCCCTTTGAAAGAGAACATTATTGTCTTCGGTGGTATTTAGTTACAATTTTACTAATACTTAGTTTTCTATAATTTTATATTATTATATTTTATTTTATATTACAGTACGAGAAAGATCTGTGGGTGTTTTGCGCTTTAGTCTTCTTGGTTTAAGTTCCATTTCCGGTATCAGTCTCATCTCATGGTTTTTGTGCTCGAATAGTCGCAAGATGTGCTTACTGCTGCTTCTTTTTACTGCTTCAGTGACAGTGTCTATGCCGAGGTCACGGTGAATGTCGTCATTTTTTATGTACCAATTTGCGTTTGTGATTGTCCTTAGCATCTTAGATTGACTTCTCTGAATGATTTGTAGGTTTGATTTACTGGCAGTCCCCCAAATTTCTAGTCCGTAGGTCAATGTCGGTCTGATTATTGATTTGTATATCATTTGTTTATTAAGTAAGCTTAGGGTTGATTGTTTTCCTAGTAGCCAGTAGAGTTGTCGGAATTTGTTTTTCATCTCGTTTCTTGTTCAGTATGTGTTTTTTCCATGTGAGTTTTGAGTCAATCATTATGCCTAAGTGAAAATTGATAATGTTCAGAATTTAAATTCAATGGTTTTTTATAAGTAAAGAAAATAATGAGACCGGACCATTTCTTAAGGTTCCAATCGAGGAATCAGAATGGTTGAAGTGGTTCAGATTATGCCGCACACAACTTAAAGGCAATGATTTCATTTATTGTGCAGCTATACGCAGTATGTTCAGGTACAAAAATTATCCAAAATTAATTCCAAATTATTGACTAAAGCCGTTCCTTCAAAGTATGGTTCCATCTCTAACTGCATGCCGGCCGTTGAACGTAGTTCGTCCTCTTGTCAAATATTCCCGGCGACAAAGGTTTCTATTTTGCACAAAACGCCTACTGCACGCATCAATTTCAACAGTATGCTGGACAACAGCATATGTGAATACAGTAGATTCTGTTTTTATGCGGTATATACGTTCCGCAAGAAACAACATAAAAAAAAAGGATAAAAAAAGCTACCAGCTACCAGGATTTGGCGTAAAATCACTTCCGTCACTTGAGGAAATGTACACGTCTGATCTGGATGGTGATGCAGGCGGTTCCATACTTGTAGGGTTAGCATTTTTTATATAATCTGTGATGAGTTTTTGCTTAGCTGGTTTAGAATCTTGTTTATATGTACAATTTCCGATAGATCGACATGCATTTTTTAATTAAAAAAAAAAACCCCCACTATTTCTAAGCCGCATAAAAACAGAATCTACTGTATTTATAAATTTATTATGAACATTTAAAAATAATTTCAATACGATTCATTTGTCGTATTCTTTTTTCTATTTTGCATTCACAAATAAATAACTCTTTGCTTTCTACTTTGACAAGACATTGTAATAGACAAATGTTGTTGCTGGCCTATTGCTACCACCTTTCATGAATTCGCCTTATTGGCTGATAATTTGATTGAGATTCCTAGGCTTAAAACAAATTTGTTATTGTACTTTTTTCCTGAAATAAAATGTGTCGATTTTTTCAGACCCTGGGAGCGATCTATAAAAATTGTTTTAAGATTTTGAAATTTTCGTTCATTTATTTTGAACACACGATATGAGATTTAAGCTCGTTTGAAAGGTGCCACGCGCCTTTTTCAGTATCTAATGCTTTCCGCCTTAAGCCCGACATTTTTAATTTATGTATCTGTATGTAACCTATCGGCCGCCGTAGCTGAATGGGTTGGTGCGTGATTACCATTCGGAATTCACAGAGAGAACGTAGGTTCGAATCTCGGTGAAAACACCAAAATTGAGAAAAACATGTTTCTAATAGTGGTCGCCCCTCGGCAGGCAATGGCAAACCTCCGAGTGTATTTCAGCTATGAAAAAGCTCCTCATAAAAATATATGCCATTCGGAATCGGCTTGAAACTGTAGGCCCCTCCATTTGTGGAACAACATCAAGACGCACACCACAAATAGGAGGAGGAGCTCGGCCAAACACCCAAAAAGGGTGTACGCGCCAATTATATATATATAATTATATATATATATATGTAACCTATATGAAGGCTTCGGTTTATATGAGAGGTACCACGAGCCCTTTTCCAACACCTACCACTCTTCATCATAAGACAGGTATTGGCAATTTATGCATTCGTTACAAGTTTCAGTTTCTCAGCTTCTCACAGAAGAAGCGCTTGTAAATCCTCCTGCAGGAATACTCTTTGCACTTCTAAAAGTACGAGGGCTTACACATTCGCATACATATACATATGTACATATACGGGTAAATATGCGTATGAGTGCGTTTGGGTGCGTTTGATATTTCCCATTTGGCGTTGGGTGCTGACGATGTCTACCAGTCCCTGCAGTGGTGGTAAAATACGACGTGGCAGTATATTCACAAATGAGGTTCACTATCAAACCCACCCAACGATTTACATGCACGTCACTCAAGTACCACTGCCAGCACGCACGGAAGGACGCACGCACACACATGACCAAGTATGCCTGGCATCTACAATATCCAAATGCTTGTATCAATATGTGTGTGACCCATATGCCGACGAATGACAATACGAAAGCACGCATTCGACACATGGCGCACTTTCAGCGATGCCAACTTCCTGTGCGTACACGAGCACTGTGGATATTTTTCCGAATGCGGGAATTTTTCATCACGCCATGGGTAACCGAGGACATTGCGAGTTTGAGGTACAGATAAAGTGTTGGTAAGAAAAATAGAAATTATACATACAAACTATAGGATGGATTTCAGCATTTAATAGGTATAAAACAAATTAAATTCATTAATTTATAACAAAAAGGAAAACTTTGAAGAAAAATATTATTTAATTGTAAAAAAGGACGTCTTGAACCATATTATCCAATGTTATTAAAGTTCTGATATTTTATTTCAGACTATGTATGTATATATGTAAGTATAGTGTGTATATGTATTTTTTCTACTTATACATATTTAAATATAAGAAATAAGTGGGCAGAAAAGGCGAAACGCCATAAATTTTAGGGTGAAAATAGCTGAAAATAAAACACATACATACACACATGTAACAAGAGTAGTGAACAACAACAAAAATAAATTATTTGGGCAATAGCAACAAAAAAAAAATAAATAAAAATGTATACTCGAAGGGAAAAAAGTGGCCAAATAAATTCCTTTGTGCGTTCTTATCTATATGATTTGTGATTTAGGGTGTCGTCGAGGGTTGTTGTTTTAGTTGTTTTTGCTGCTTTTACTGTAGCTATTTCTGTTGCTTAGGTTGATGTACCGGGTGGAATTGGGGGTGGTGTTCGATAATATTCACTAAAGTTTCAGGAAAAGACATTGAATTAAAAAAAAAGTGAATTCCCCCTCTCGACTTGGCAACCCCGCTTCCATTGAAGCGAACAATTTTCTGCACACACCCACATATCCACAACTTCACCCAACACTCTCACCCGGCACGTAACAAAGTCGAAAATAACAAACAACAAATTTTGCTACGCATTTTCAAATTTGCCGCCTGCTATGCCTGCCATGCCTCCAACCCACAACCCCAACCAACATTATTTTTAATGGTATTTTTTCGATTCTTCTTTTGCTTAGTTTTCCCCGACATTAATGTTGCTGCTTGGCGATTGCATAAGGACTCTACATATTTTTTCTTCTACTGATAGCATTGCTCTACAGTTGTTGTTATTGTTGTTGTTGTTGTCAGTATCGCAACGCCAACACATTCGCACATAAATTTCCGATCGCACCAATCTATCTTGTAGCGGCATGTCTTTTCTGTTTGCTTATACTTCCACCACCCACCCCAAAACATTAGAGTGTCACAACTTTTCGTAGAATTTTTTTCTCAAATATATTTTGGCGTCCTCTGGTAGAATTGTACAGCTTATCATATTTGTCGTATGTTTTTAATACCCCTTTTCAGCAGGAAAGCACTCTACATAATATTGTTATAAATAATTTCACATGACATACGGCACCTTTATACTGTATTGTTTCATATTTCATACCACAAATGCATACCTCCGAGCTCAACACTTTTATTTAAAAAATCAATGTTGAAAAATATGTTCGTGAATTGAAGGCATAATAAGGTTTGTGTTTCTACATAAATGATAAAAACCGAGCTTCAGACAAGTCCACGAACATGATCTGGCAGGCCTTTAGTTTAAATATGTTTAGTTTGCCACAGCTATTTATACTGCCCTCGAAACTATCACTACTAAAGAAAATACTCGGTTATAAGAAGCTAAACTTAAGCTTGACCTACTTAATGAAATGAAATTATAGTATGGTGCTGTGTGGATTGAATTTTTACTTTTGGAAAGTTTAAAAGCAAAGGAAATTTATGAACGAATGTTGAAAGTGTTTAAGGACTTTTCGCCATTAATTAGTACATTAGAAAAATGGGTTCCTGAATTCAATCGTGGTCGTACAAGCTATGAAGAGTGTGGATCGTCAAGGACGTCCAAAAACAGCAACAATACCGGAAATCGTAGAAAAAATACAGGAATTCGTATAGGAAAATCGTCGAGTGACTGAAAGAGATTTAGTAGAAGCGCTAGGCATCTCATTTGGTAGTGTAAGCAATATTTTGACTGAAGTATTGGGTTTCAGAAAGCTGTGTGCAATGGAACAAAAACACATTTGAACGGGAAAAAAGACGCTAAAGAGTGGTGTGAACCTGGTTTTTCGGTTCCGAATTGAATTCGTGTCGAGAAATAGGCCAAGAGGATACTAGCATAAGTTTTTTGAGATGCAAACGGATTTTTGTTTGTGGCTTACTTGTAAACTGGTAAAATAATAATAATTTTAGACCAGCTGATGGAATAAATTCGTGAAAAAGACCCAATTTGAAAAAAAAAAAAATTATTTTTCATTAGGACAATGCGCCGCGGATTTTGAAAATGGCTAAAATTATGAATTAGTATTTTGCATCCCTTCCAGATTCTCACTTCAGATATGGAATTTATAAATTGAAATCTCGGTGGGAAAAGTGCGTTGATGTCAATGAAAACTAGATTTCAAATCATAAAGTTGTACTCTTCTTATCGAACCGCAAAACTTATTGAACAACATAATATTTATTGATTATAAATTGATTATACAAATTTTCTAAAAAATACTGCCACTAACTTCGGGCTTCTGAGAGAGTGATGACCCCTCTAAAGTGCGTATGTATGTAAATATGTCCCGACTTACAGTTTTTTTATTTCAGTATTCGTTTGTGCTTAGACGGTTTTGTGTAGATTTTCGGTTTCTTGATGTTGCATTCAAAATTAGATTTTTCTCTTTTCTTGGCAATCATATTTGGTCTGCTCATTGTTCTTCTTTTCTACAGTTTTTCAGCTCCTTCATCCTTGGATAGGTTATCCATATTTTATTTCTTTGTTTTCGGCTACAATCAAATAAGATTATACACAAAAAGTGGAATGTAGAAATACAATAAAAAATATGACTATATATACATAAATAATATTCCTTGCAATAGCCCTTGCATTCACTTAAGTGCACAACATAAACAAACAAATGCTTATATGAATGAATGTATGTAGGTATTAGATTAACAAAGGCGTGTGAATAAATTCGGAGCACCCTGCAGGAACGTTTACACATAGGCGCTGACCAATGTAGGCTTACTTTGCTCCCGTTTCTGTTCTGATTGCCTTTCTTGCTTTGTTTTGCATGGCTTTACATTTAAAACTTCTATGGCCAAATGATAGCTGATAGCAGAACAATAGAAAATAGCCGAGCAGCGGGAAAAATTGAAATGTGAAAAGGCCGACAAAGCCCTGCCAAATACGAGTATGATATGCAAATACTCAAAGCTTTAAACGGCTTCAACCGAGTGAAGCCAATTAGCCAACTTTCATACAAAACAAGCAAGCATGCTTTGGATCGGCACCTTAAGTCGTATGAAAAGAGTACTTTTCTCAGGTGTTTCTGCTACAGTTAGTTAAAACTTAGAAATATTATGATAAGTTGTGAGTCTATTCATTATAAGTAACTTCGCTAATTTAACGAATATTTGGTATTTGGGGCGGAAACAAGTTTAATTTATCAACTTCGTTTTGGACATACATAGAAGGCTGTCCCACGGCCACCTTTTCAACGACCAAAGTACAGCTTCATGACCGTTTTGCCAGGAACCTTCCTTAGAGTCAAGTCTTAGAGAGTCAAACCTTAAATGTAATACGTTCACAAACATTTGATTTAACACCACAATGTTATGTAACATTTATGTATCGAATCTTGACCAATGAAATTTCGCATAATAAAACAAAAATGCGCCGTCCCGACTAGAATTACAATGAGGCATGCCGAAGAATCAGTTAGGCCCGAATGAGGCAGGCCTTACTGAGGCACGCCTCACTATTACCTTACCAACCCCACGTTAGGCAAGGCAAAGATTGGCATGCCAGAATAATACCAAATTTGGTTGTCACAAAAATCTGGCAGTGTCTCATTTAGGCATAAATTGGAATCCCTAACTGATTTGTAGAAGGGCATCCGGAGTATTACCGAAGTTCGATTTTTCGAACCTGCGCCTAATGAGGCAGATGTGTGGTGATACCTTTCGGGACTTGGGCCTAGTTTGGCTGCCTGCGCAAATTTGGAATGCGGTCTGCCTTATTTGCGCCTAATCACCGCCTTACCAAAATTTCTAGTCGGGGTAGGCTTTGGTAGCTAGTGAGCTGTATGATGGTAGCTTAGTAAATATTTTATGTTACGCTAACAGTAAATATATAAGTTTTAGTTAGAAGCTCACAACAAAAAGTATTTAAATTGTATTCACAAGCTTTTTATTACACCTTTCATTCCTTACACGTTCGCAGACGTCGATGCTATAGCTTTCAATTTTAAAGCCAGCAAGAAAGAAATAAAAGAAATGATAAGTACTTCGAAATGATGATTGATTTTTGTCGGAAATCAAAACCGATACCTGTTCCATTTTGTGTCGCAAAACTCTGTAGGACTATGTTTTTTTTTCGAGCTTAAACGAAATCGATATTCCAGCCGACTCGAATTATTTGCTTGTAACTTATTGACCTGGAATTTGTTGAAAATACATAGTCAAGAATTTTGAAGTTTTGTCGATAAAATAGTAACAAAAATAAAATAGAGCTCTGTTATTTTATTAGTTTTAATTGTGGACGAGGGCCGGGGGGAAAAACTGTAGCGTAGAATTTGGAAAGATCACAGCAATTCTTTGGATTTGCCGAGTATTATAGTTTAAGCAAAGAAGCGTTTGGGATGACGGCCAGCACCATCGAAAGTTACATTCTCCAATTTCCATCTCTTCAATCA
The DNA here is from genome assembly GCF_028408465.1 of Anastrepha ludens. Lineage (NCBI taxonomy): Eukaryota > Metazoa > Arthropoda > Insecta > Diptera > Tephritidae > Anastrepha > Anastrepha ludens. Next base: position 78,674,341 of record NC_071498.1, read on the forward strand.
TCAAGCGGTATGCCTTTCTAGTGGAAAGGTTATATGAACGATCCGAGTGATATGAGTGTATAAATATGTAAAAAGTCTTATCGAAATTTTAAGAGTTATGAAAACTGACATTTTCCGCAAACAGGTCAAGTTGAAAATGGATCCGGACGAAAAAATAAATACATAATACGAAACAGGAAATACAAAAATCCTGGCGTTTTGGACGTATTCATTCCACACATACATACGTACATATTTTTATAATAAACAATTATTTTACAACAGGAAAGGCTATTTTAGTATAAATATGATGATTGTAAGCACATTTGCAAAATTTTAAAATTTTGACTAACAAAAGTCGAGCTTTTCTCTAAATTTGCGTATCTGCTTTTGGCCTCTTGTTTTAGACGTAAACATATTTCGGAGTCAAATCTGGCACAGAGAACATTGGATTTCTGGACAGGGTTGATTACTTGAATTTTAAGTATTTTTAGTATTCTAAAAGCAATTTTACATTATCCTCAAAATGCTTTAAGTGATTTCAAAATTTTTAAATTTCAAATCATGGCTTGAAACTCATAAGTTTGGAAAACTGAAAAGAATTATTTGCGTGAAAAATAAAATTCATTAATAGGCCAATCCCAATTTATGATTTTTCATCAAAAAATATGTTTCTCTTTTCAAAGAAAATCTGTAAATCTAATGCTTTATTTGGATTTTATGCGAGTTCTGAATCCATCCGAAGTGCCACAAATTTTCGCATTCGCAATGGCTTATACATTTGTTTCCGCATACGTATGTACTTTGCCACACACACATTCACACACGTGCGCATTCATTCAAATTCATATATGGGATATGGACTTGTCGGCCCGGATCGAGTGTGTACGCGTACGCGTATCTGTATCCGCACTCGTATATTATAATAATGCGGATAAAGAGATACAATTTCATTGATATTGCCTAAAAGTCCAATATAAAGAGATTTATGACACCGCCAGTCAAAAAGATGAAGATGCCATTGGATTCGCGACTGCACCACCTCCATCGCGCCACACCTCACACCACACCGCTTCTCGCTTTCTTGCCCAACCCCGCTTTTGATGCTGCTCAGCTCACTGTCAATGCTTATGAATTGCGTCTTTTGGCTTTATGATTCGTTCGCATATCGCAGCCCAACGGGTCGGACACTCGTCTGCCGCAGGCCATGTGGCCATCTGATGGCCATGTGAGTTGTTAGCTGTGAGCAACGAGCAATGAGGAATAAGAAATGAGAAATGAGAAATGAGGTATGAGGTTGGACTGGACGCGATTATGACCATGGCTGATATTTTTTGCCGCTGGCTTAAGTTAAGCACCGCCAGTGTCTTTTTTTCTTTGTATGTCGGCACTAATATTTGTTCACTGTTCATTTTTTCTTTTTTTTTTTCTCGTTCGGGGCTGCTTTGTGTTTTCTCGCTTTTGTTGTCCTTCACAATCATTTATGTTTTTTGGCGAAGATTCATGTTCTATCAGAACAAAGATATTATTATCATCTAAACACCTATTCGTATTTGTATATAACATATACGAACGTACACCCATTGATAGCAAACAAGCGAATTATCCAGATGCGAATACAGGAGTTTTTTTATTTACTAGATTTTTTGTATGGCTCTTTTAATAATGGATAATAAATGGTAGTTGCTCTCACGTTTCATTATTAAAGCAATAATTTTCACAAATTGCGTGCTATGTACATTTGTATATTAAACAAAGGTATTTGTGTCTACATAATATTTGGTGACAGTTCGGAATAAATAAAAGTATGCTCGTTATGTCACTTTCCCCAAATGATAAATTATCTTTTCTTTTTTTAAATATGCGGATGTTTAGTCTTAATCTTAATCTCAAGTCCATACGGTGACTGAGAGTGCAACTGCTACTAGGATAGCACCATCAAAACTTCCGGAGATATCAAATAGGAATTGACTGTACTCTAGCTAGTGAAACATATTATATATATATATAATTGGTGTTTACACCCTTTTTGGGTGTTCGACCGAGCTCCTCCTCTTATTTGTGGTGTGCGTCTTGGTGTTGTTCCACAAATGGAGGGACCTACAGTTTTAAGCCGACTTCGAACGGCAGAAATTTTTTTTTATGAGGAGCTTTTTCATGGCAGAGTGAAACATATTGCCAACGAGTATTATTGGTACGAGGGTTGCCTTTTATGTTTCGCGCATTTGCAACACTATGTGTGGTGAGCTGTAATTCGATATTTATATCGAAAATCTAAGTTTTTTTAGCATGAAATTAAATATTACGTTTTCTTTTACGACATCTATTATTTTTTTTTTTTTTGGTGGCGTTGAAAAATTCATCTCGGGCAAAAAATGGAATTACCTACTGAAAATTTTCGTGATATGATTTATTACGATTTTCGACGGGAATTATTGAGGCAAGAGTGTATTTATGGACTCATAGAGGCACCCTGGTTATTGTTGGTTTCAGTATATATTTCATATTGCTTGATCGTTAAGATGATTTATTACAAGTGAATACCGGATAATTTGGCAATTGCCCAAAAAAGGACTCGTGTCAATTCATGTAAAGAAATGTTGTTGAAATTCAGCCGCCGTGGTTCAAAATACGTCTATGATATCGTAACAGGTGATGAATTGGATCTATGCATATGAACGATCGATAATATGAGTGTTAAAAGACGAGCTTAATCAACCAAGGGTAGTTCGCGGAAGAAGAACCTCATGGTCATGTCGTCACTGTATCACTAGAGAAACTTAAAGCAATAAATTCTGAGTGGTACACAACAATTTCTTTGCTAGAAATTTTTGCAGAACGTACAAAATCAACTGCTGAAAACGGATTGTCCTTCACCACGACAATGGGTGCTCTCACGCATCGGCTCTCATAAGAGAATTTGTGAGCACTCAAAAGATCGAAATAATGTGTAATCCGCTTTGCAACTCTAGTTTGCACCTAATGATTTTTTATTATTCCGGAACATTAAAAATACAATGCGAGGTTAACGTTTTTCAACGCCTGAAGAAGCTCATTTGAAGGTATGCTTTGAAAATTAAAAAATCATCTCGAAGAATGTGATCGAGTTTCTTTAATTTTCCCTATGATATTATAAGGTATTGATTCTCTATTCTTATTTTTATTTCTCTATTTTATATTCTCTATTCTTATATTTATTTCTCTTTCCTAAATCGCGTGCGCACCATTCATGTTTTCAACTCCACTATATTAAATGAAAAGAATCTAACTTGTTCTCATATTCGTCTGATATTAATTTCTCTATAATAAAGCTCTTGGCGTTTTTGTTTAGTTACTTACGTTTGAATAAGCACCTAATTTTGAAAACCGCACATTATACGACACAAAGTTACCAGCCTCCCAAAATGTGGAAAGAAATTAGCAGTGTACTAAGCCGCTGTATTTAACATTCGGAAGACAAACTAGAGTGAGTCACCCCACAAAATATTTAATGGGTTGTAGTTTGTTAATTTCTAACATCTGGAAATATACCGTTAGCTGTATTTTAGCAATGCCGATTTTACTCTTTCTATGCATGCAGTAATCCTCAGCAGTTGGAGAGCACCGAATTTATGCAGATCTAAAAAAGTGATTGGTGGAAATTTACCCCAAGTTGTATGTGGTTCGCGTACTTTTTTTGCGTATACAGTCAACGTCAAAAGAAAGTGTACACCATATTTTGCCTAGTCTAGGACACTATCATTTCCAACAAAATCAATTATTTCCTCATCCCAATCGGATAAAAATTGGTCCACCTCGCTTTCTTTTAGAAGACGACTTCTAGACCATATTGCCATTATTGCTCTTTAAGAAAATTACTCCTTATAGAAATGGAAATAAAAAAGAAACTTTTTATGAACTTGCAGTTTTTTCGTTATTTCGTTATTCTTACTACTTTTTTAAGTTCAAGTGCTCGTGGTAAGATGCAAACTGGAGAGACCGAGGGGCTTCGGCTAAGTTACACATCAATGGAAAATTTCTTTCTGATGAGCACGTAAAGGAGCGGAGGCAGATAGTATCAACGAGGACGCGAAGGAATACATTCTAGAATTCATTATAACAAAGTTTGGGATTGACGGAACATGTTTCCATTCAGCCTACCTTTTCATAGGTGGTTGAAGTATCCAGGGCACGTGAATGGTAACGCCGATGTCACGAAGCTTTTTCCAAAACAAGAATGTATCAATTAATTAAAAATTTACACAAATCAATTCTAAATAAATAAAATTTTAAAAGCCATGTAAGCTAAAAGATCGTTTGTGAAGTAATTAGTAATGTCAGAATAATCGTGGAATTTAAAAGTTTATTCACAAAATATAATTTTATGATTAAGTTAAACCACATTTTGTTTTAATATCGAACTTGGCCATTTCCACTAATGACTTCTAAATGTACCATACAAATATATACATAAATGAAATTTATTTACATAGAATCGACAAGGCAATCCCCCAAACGATGCATGTAAAATAATTTTCCTAACGAACGGGCAGTCAAATACCTGAAACCTAAATAAATCAAAAATATTAAATGTCAACAACAAATATTACGTGTTGATTAGATTAATACAGGCCAACAATTTTATAAAAACGTTACTCAACATGAACAAATGCTAATAATTATAAAAGAGGAAATCCTACACTTACCTTATTTACCTACCAAAAAGAGCGTAACAGCATTTCTCAGTACACAAGATTTGGTAATCACTGAATTACAAAAGTACAAAAAATAATCATCTTCATCTGGAATTATTAAACAGGAGTTTATAAAACTTAGAAGTGTGCCAAACGACTTTAATTTCATATTTATGGACGGATTCACAGCTAATCATCGCATATAAGGTCACCAGGGAACATGGCTGTTTAGCCGCGTATATTCTTCCCGATTGAGGCTCAGTTTTGGCAACTGAGCTAACAGCTAAACTTGTAACAATAAATAAAGTTTACGTTAAAAGCTTCCAATTTGTTCAAAATCATTCTCTGCCTTAGAGGCAATTCAAAATCCTGTATTCAATAACAGCGGCTACTACCCTACCGCAGTAATGATATGGATACCAAGTCAAAGAATACCGATAAGGTAGCCAAATACACAACCTGAGCTACTTTGATAATGCAAAGCATCCTCAATATTAACTACATAAAAAAAGTGAAAATTCGATGTAAAGAGAGCGCATAAAATTATACACAGGATTTAACGTTGCATTGGTACAAATCATGGTACCTATTACCAACCTTTTAAAAGCATTAAATTACAATAACACATTTTTAAAAAGACTCGATTTAATAAAATTTGTAAGACTCCGTTTAGGCGATACTCAACTCACCCACGAACGGCTTTTCAATAGTAGCCTTAGCAACAACTGCCAATACTGCAATAATGCAACACTTAGTATCAAACATTGAATGCCAGAAAGCTCGTTGTTTAATTCCCGTAGAGATATGCTCTTCCCCTTTAACTCCATTACGAAATCGCTCTCCAACACTAATAGTTACAAATACACACATATAGATAAAGGGTCCGCCATATAAGTTTACGGAATTAAAAATGCTATAAAAAAGAAACTACTCAATATTTTTCCAAACTGTTTTTTTATTTTGAAGTACAATCCTTCCGGTTAATGATGGAGCACAACGTCATTCATATGACTGCCTCGGCTAGCCATGCACCGCCGAGATGGAAATGAGCTTCATCCGAAAAGATGATTTTTCGGTAAAAGTCTTAATCTTCTTCAAGTCGATCCCAAGCCCATGAAGCGAAGCGAAAACGCATTGGGTGGTCGGTCCTTTGAGCGTATACACAACCATTTTCGTTCAGCGGAAGAATAAAACTAATTTTCTGTCAAATCAGATGACAGCTAAGTGTTACCATTCATCAAATAATACCTAGTTCAAATCCGTAACGATAGATGGCGGGCCCTATATATGTAAACCACATGTAAGATATTGTAATCTACTAAACTAATGTCGTAGCAGCCATGGCTCTTAGCTAGGCTATAATTTTAAAATTATTAGACTTAGGATTAAAAATAAAATGAATGTCTAGAGGATCAACTTTTCTGAAGACTGGATAAGCCCAGAGAGTCTAGTTTTATCTGCGTGATTTTAAAATTTTGGGCGAAAGAGCGAGTTGTTTACCGAAAATATTTTGTCAAAAAATTGCTTTTCATACAAATCGCTTATCCTCAATCCCCATAACTGCATGTTATATGTTTTCAATTTATCTACATATATCAAATATGTGAAAATTATCATGGATAAAGCTCAATTTCTGGCGCACATACTTTAACTCGCTCGAGTGTTGATCCTGTAGGCAAGCGCTTTCATAATTATTAGCGTTGTTTTTATTGAGTTGGATACTGTAATTGCTGTCAATCGTTGTTATGGTGAGTTAAGTTAAATCTAAACTCGTTGGTCCTTAAAGTATCATTAAAAAAATTCGAACTTTATTGGAAAACATACGTATACATTCCTTTAAGTAATTGTTATTAAAAGTAGTGGGTGCAACATATTTGTAACACATATTTTTATACGAAAATAAACAGGTATTCGTTAATACGACGAAGTATGTAAAATAACGTTAAGGGTTAAAAACTACACTAAAAATTTTCATAGTTGCAAATGGATATAAATAAATCTTCTATTTCTGACAATATATGATTTCCCGCGTTTTGCTTCTGCAATGTACATATTTCCTAGGTGATCGGATATTGACTCCGTTGTGACTTCAGTTTCCGATCCTGATCCTGCCCGCTAAAAACACCGAGTACCTGGTCAGCATCTTCACGCACATAGAAAAATACTGCATGGTTTTTAAGCATTTTTTTAGCATCTCAACTTAACCAATACAACATTTTTTAAATCTTCTATATATACTTTAATAATTATGATCAAGGGGTGAGCCAAAGCATGCAGAGACAACATCCATGAAGTCACGAAGCAGGTATTACGTATATTCGCAGCGGGTTATCTGTAATAATGGTTCATTCATATTAGATGTCAGTTTAGATAAGCGACATGTTAACAGAGCTTACATATTTGCCTTTCACAGCCCCCATTAGCACTGGCCTCAAAGATGAAACTTGACTTTCTGAGCATAGCATTTCAACTAGTACTCGTATGAAAGCAAAGCTTCGCCAAGGCAATGCGGGTAAAAGTATTAGTGTTTAGTAAATAAAATAGCTGCATTATTTTATTGAAATTTTCTTGACAATCACATCCGGTTCCTAAAATAAATAATTTTTTGGTTCCTGAATCCTGAAATTTTTTAACAGCTATTCCGTCTACATACTTCTCAGGTTTTCTTAAATTTATTTTAGTTGACGACAATGATTGCACTGATAGGCAAATTTTTAAGAATCTGCCTCTTCCATTGGAAACGAGAATAGTAGTAAGAAGGTATAGAAAACTGTGAGAGAGCGAAGAGTAAATTAAAAAAAAATCGTTTGAACTCGCTGAATGCAATTAGATTGAACTTTTGTATAAGGCCTCTAAATAAACATTGCATACTCCAGCCTTGACCTAACCAATGCACAATACAGAGATTTAAGTGTGCAGGGGTTCGTAAACCCTTGACAATTTCGGCGGATAAAAATTGACATCGAATGCGAGCGCGAAAGAATATAATCAACATGGCTACTAAATAAATGTCAGCACAACACAAAAAACATAACTTGTACCCAGTTTCGGTGACTAAGAACTTTGTATGGAATTCTATACTAGTTCCACGTTACAGGTTACGCAAAAACAAAGGAATCACAAACAACGCTCACTCACAAATAACTGCAAATTGTGAAATGTTACCTTATAAATCTACGAAAAAAGTACTAGAAACTTAAAGTCACTAACAGTACCAAAAACCACTTTTCTCGAAAAGCGCGGGATTGCCTATTTTGATTTTAAGCTTTATATGATCTAGAAGCAGCATATTAGCAGCATTTTAAGTTCTATTCGACTTTTTGAGTGTTTTATTTTTGCAACTTATTCCTTAAATATGCCCACCAATGTTCTATTGTGTTAATATCCGATCTTTGGGCTGTTGTATACTGCGAATTCTAACCATATGAGCTGTATGTTTTTGATCTTTGTCCTGGTAGAATTGAAGCTAAAGTTCGTTCTATCAATGAAGCCAATTCTGTTGCACGGTTTATCAAGTGCCGTTGCAGAATATTCAGATATTCCATCTTATCTTCTGTGTACACCAAATCACCCATTCCCTTGCTGGATATGCATCCCATCACCATTACTGAATGTTTGTCATATTTCAATGTCGGTAAAATATTCCGTCTTTCCAGTGTTTTGAATGGCTGCCTCCACAGTCTACTGGGTCCTTCGTTGTAATACAGCAAAATCTTAGTCTCATCGCAGAATATCACACCACAGCAGCTATTTGGTTGAGCTAGGCACGCTCTAGCGAAATATACCCAATTTTTAATATACTGGCAAAGGCTTCTTTTACGCAACTCGTGAAGTATAGTTGTGGTTCTGCAAAATTTGACGAACTGTGAGAAACACTCATACTCGAACTCTCTATGTTCACTCAACAAAGTATGGAACATCCCGTTCAGATAATTTCTGCGGCCTTACACTTGCAAATTTCGGCTTCAGCCTATTTTAATTTTGCACGATTTATTATTTTACAGATAATTTGTTGGGTAAAAAAAGCATGTCTGCTAACTGTTACAGACCTTTTTTTTATGCATCATTAGCTGACCCGACGAACTTTGTTCCGCCCTAGAGGCAATAAAAAAACAGATTTTTGATTTTATTAAGTTAATTTTTTTATTAATCAAGTATTTCAATGAAGCTTTAATAGATTGCACTCTTCAGTTAAGCACCTTGTGATACACGACATTTTTTGTTTTATTATCAGGTGCAAGAACAAACAACGCAGATGGTTTTCCGACCCGTGAACATGCAACATATACATAATTGACCATGTGAGAAACATTGATTTTCTAGATTCAGACCACAAACTTTCAAGGATTGGTCTTGTGATTTATTAATGGTTATGGCGAATACAAGACGGATCGGAAATTGAAGTCTTTTAAACTCAAGCGAAAGGTCGGTTGGGATCATCGGGATCTTCGGAATGAGAACTTTTTCACCTTCGAATTTTCCTTTGAGTATCGTCGTGTAAATGACATTGTTCATCAATTTATTTACCACCAAACGCGTACCGTTGCAAAGTTTTGGTGGGCTTATGTTTCGAGTCATGATTACTACGGAGCCAACTTTTAGGCGTAAATTGTGCGGTGGTAAGCCAGGCACATCTAAGGAGTTTAAAAATGCAATGGGATAGTTGGTGGCTTCATCTTCATTTGTTACACAGTCAATGGATTTGAATGAGCATTGTTCCAATGATATCATTTTGAATTATGTAGTTTAGGTCATCTACATCCTTATTCTGTGCCGCTAAAATTGCTCGCTCACATAACCATTCATTATTTTTGTTGTTATTAATGATGTTTGGGAATACTTTATTGATAAGTTCGTCTTTCGATGAGACAAAGTTACAGAAATTGTGAGGAAATAAAATCAATCCGCTCGATTCGTCGACAGGTACTCGACCATTACCGATAGTCAGTAAATGCTCAGAGAAATCTTCAGTAGATGTATCATTAAGTAATGCAACTCTCATGTTTGTTATCAGCTGAAGTTTCTTCACATAGCGCCATAGATTCGATGATTTGAGGCAAGCGTTTATTTCGTCAGCAGCCGTTGATCTTGGAATTACTGGCAGTGTTTGGCGGAAGTCGCCAGACAGTAAAATCATTGCGCCTCCAAAACATCTCGAGTCATTGCGTATATCTTTCAATGTTCGGTTAAGTGCTTCTAATGCACGTTTATGCGCCATTGTGCATTCGTCCCAGATGATGATTTTCGATGCTGATAAAACTTTGGCCATTGCTGAGTTTTTTGAAATATTACATGTTGGTTCTTAAATTTTTTGAATATTTAACGGCAATTTTAATGCTGCAAGAGCCGTATGGCATCCTCCTAACAATGTGACTGCTATTCCAGAAGAAGCAACTGCAAGCGCAATGTTGGATTTCCTGCGAACAGTGGCTAAAATTATTGACATGAGAAATGCATTACCAGTCCCACCAGGGGCATCAAGGAAATATAAACCGCCATTTCCATCATCAATTGCCTTCATTAATGTATCATAAACTTCTTTTTGTTGGCGATTCAACAGTGGTACATTCGTTTGAACTACTAAATCTATTTGTTGATCTCTGTTATTCGCTCGACAATTTCGCATTGCCAACCGAGCCGTTTCACGGGCTGCCGCGCTTTGCTCTTGTGATTGAGAAGCACGAAGTTGAGCCATACTAACGCGGCGCTCTTCACAGGCAATTCCTTGTGCTTCTTCAGTCGTTTCATTCGCAGTGTTTCGTATCCTTCTTGCATTACGGCTTTGTCGGGAAAGATTCGATCGTCTTGGTCGCGGCATTGATAATGATGATTCAAAGAGAATACAAATTACTGACAAAATTTATATTATCAAATTTTCTACTTAGCCATAGACAAAATTACGTTTAGCTGTCATTTTGTTATTCCATATCAGATGCGTTTTTGTTATACCACATTTTATAGTGACTTCACGGAAACGCGTTCGAATGGGATAAAAAGTATCCTATGTCCGTCTCCTGGTCCTAAGCTACCTCACCACCAATTTTCAGCCAAATCGGTTCAGCCGTTCCCGAGTTATAAATAGTGAAACTAACATGACTTTCTTTTATATATAATATTATATATTATATAAATTATAATAGGCGGACTGAGTCACCTCACACCATATCCGGTTTCCAGGCATTTGCGTCCTTTATATTTTATGTGCTATGTTTTGATCACCAAATCACTCCCTCGATCACTTTATGACGGTTTGACGACTAATGCATGTGTAACAACTATGTGACATAACGGTATATCAAATCATCTTAGAAAATGAGGCCGAAATACACTTCCTTGACAGGTGAGAGAAGCATTTGTTTTGCTTTTTTATTTTTGTTTTTGCTTGCTTTAGTATGTCAAAACATTTTCTTCACAAAATATATATACATATATTGATGTAATAAGCAAACTGTTTATACACTTAATTATATACTATAGTACATAAGACAACACACATACATATGTAAACATTTACCCATGAATATTACTTTCAATTAAGAAAAGTATTCGGAATCTCTGACGTTGCTTGAGTTCAAACCGGAAGGGGCTTTATGGTTAATTTTCACGGGCGTAGAGCGTGCCGTATTTCACGCCTGCCCTTTCCTTACATTGCCTAAATGCGCGTTGGAGATCACGCATCGATGCACTTTGAATGGCTGCGTACACCTAAATCATCCTAATGCTTCGGTTCGATTCCGCTCAAATGCAAAGCTTAGAGCCATTCACTCGCACACACACCCACATATATTACAATACATATAAAATAAAACTGAGATTTCGAAGCACAGTTAGCAGTTAGCAAAGCGCAAGGGGGCAATGCGTTTGCGTTTCCGCTTCAGATACTATGGAGAAGGCCAGCGTGACGTATTTGAGAGGGAAAAGATGAAGGAGGAAAGTGTTCAGAGAAAAGAAGCGCAACTGAAGCTAACCGGTAACTTCAACCCTAGTATCAGCAGCATTTTTTGTTACCGGTGTGTTGGTGTAGCTGTTATTCTACTCCAGCCGGCGCTGTGACCTCTATTCGAACTGGTAGAGTTGTGGTGGTGCCTTTACTGTGAACGGAGAACCGTCGTAAAAGACAATCTTGTTAGCCGCCGAGTGATCGATTATGTTAAAAGTTAAATTTACGACGTGAGACTTTGAATGGAGTTGGAAGTTCATCTATCCGACTGTGGGCAGCTTTTGCATGGTACTTGCTGTGATCAATGGAAACCCGTTCGACTGCCGAGATGGTCAGTTATTAGTGGCGTAAGGGGACAGAACGAAGACAGAACAGTGTATGAAGTGTGCACATCTGCTGTGCTTTTATATTATTCGGAAAATAGTTTTAACCACTACTACAATTGTGTTATATTTTTATTTAAAAATATATATTTTATTTACATATTATTACAATATTTACTTTTGAAGCGTTCGACTTAATTTTGTCAGAAGAAAATTTACAGTCGCTCTAAACTTACAAACGTCCCTGCGCAACTACATAAGTAAGAGTTATAAGGTCGACTGACAACAATTGCCGCAACTCGCTTTTGTGCACTTTTCCCATTGTTTACCTTTATTCTTTTTACTTCATTTAATCATGTTCCTCCTCCTGCGCCCCTCTACCCTTGTACCTCCCGTTTCCTTGTTGGTGTTGCCTTAATCGTGCATGTTTAATAGCAATCAGTCAGTTTGATCAGGCGAGTCAATAAATAAAACAAACAACTGCATTACGGTTTGGTTGCTGTTATTGGCGCTAACTTTGTTGCTATTGTTGTTCTTGTCTTTGTTATTGCATTCGATGTGTTGCGCGTGGCACGGTAGCATTTATGTGCTGGAGTTTTTTCACTGCCACCGTTCTCCTGCCTGTTGGTGTAAAAACATATGACAACATTTTATAAGCAATTCATCAAAACAAACTGCAATTCGCCAATTCTCTTAAATGATGAGACTTATGTGTGCTCATATGAATACTTGTGAAAATATGTACGTGGGAATTTTGGATACATTGTATTTAAAAAAAATGCAAAAAAACATTTTGTGTACGTTAAATTTTTAAAATTTCCTTTTCAGGCATTATGTTGCTGTTATTATTGTTTTTATTCATTAAGCACTAGCTGTGTGGCTATTCTTATATTGAATTGTTTATCTTAGTGTTTAGTAGAAAATCATAAATATTTTGACATTATTCTCGGTCTCGGCCGAGAGGGAGAGGTTCTTTTGATTATAGAGCAATGATGTATGATATTTGTTAGTGTTGGGGCATTTGGGCGTTAACTTTATTTTCATTAAGTTGGCGTGGTTGGTTGGTTGGTTGGTTAAAGTGGTGATTCTTCCAGAGTCCAACTAGCGCTTCCGCGCCATTTTGTTGCCACATCCTCGTTACCAACCGGTTATTTACAGCATAACTATATCCAGTCTGTGCGGTTAAGGAACCTTATTAGGTTGTTAACGTCTAAGCCAGATAGTTGTTCGAGATTCTCGAACAGCGGTTGTCCCAGGGTTAACATTCTGTGCTTCCATAGGGCAGGGCATTCACAGAGGAAATGGAAGATTGTCTCCTTTTTCTCCGGTTGTTTGCAACTGTGACAGTATGTATTGTGAGTGATACCCATTTTGGCTGCTTGTTCTCCGATAGACCAAAAGCCAGTTATGACTGCCGTTAGTCTCCAGGCGTCCCGTCGTTTCATTCTTATTAATGCCGACGTCTGCGTGAGGTTGTAGGTGGGCCATAACGATCTGCTAATTTTGCATTTCGTCTGGACTTTCCACCTACAGTCCGCGATTCGGAGGTATTTTTGGGAAATTTTACTCTTGACTGCACCTAATGGTGTGAGTACCGATTCTGCAAGAGCGTTACTCATGGCAGATCCCCCTCTTGCCAGTTCATCTGCTTTTTCGTTACCTTCAATGTTTCGATGTCCCGGGACCCAGATTAAGGTAACTTTATGGTTTTCACTAAAGATGGTGAGGCTATTCCTACTTTGTTCCACCACTTTAGAGGTTGTTGTAGCCGAACCCAGTGCCTGGATTGCAGCTTGGCTATCCGAGAGAATAGCGATATTACCCTTCAAAGAGAAATCTGCCATTAGTAGCCTACAGGCTTCCCCAATTGCCAGTACTTCCGCCTTGAAGACACTGCTGGTATTAGGGAGACGCACAGATTTCTCAATTTTAAGTCTGTGAGAATATATACCAGCTCCAACACCACAGCCCATTTTACTTCCATCCGTATAGACTGTAGTGTCGAAGTTGTTTAGAGAGAATCCCTTATTCCATTCTTCCTTAGTTGGAAAGAGAGTGGCAAAATTCCTATTGAAAGTTACCGTCGGGACGATGTAGTCAGTTCTCACCGAGATTACCTAAGTTTGTCGCAATAATAGACTGGCATGACCATAAGTTTTTTCTCTCCAGCGACCCGCTTCATTTAACCTAAATGCACTCATGGTTGCCGTCTTCTTAATATGTAGGTCAATTGGAATAATGTGTGTCAGAGCATTGAGAAGCTCTCTAGGACATGATCTGATTGCTCCGACCGTTATTGCACAGAGCCTTCCACCAAACTACCAAACCATACAATAAAATAGGTCGTATAACCTTCTTGTACAGCCATAATGTACTCGTATGCTTAGGTTGAAGACCCCATCTTCTTCCAAGCATACGTTTACAGGCATATAAAGCAATTTCTGCCTTCCTTACCCGTTATTCAACATTTAATTTCCAGCTTAGTTTGTAGTCCAGAATTACCCCTAAGTACTTTGCGCTGGGTGACAGTGAGAGAGTTTGTCCGTTAATATTTGGTAGGGTAAAAGTTGGTACCTTATATCTGGTGGTGAAAAGCATAAGTCCTGTTTTACGTGGGTTTAAACCTAGGCCACAGCCTGTGGCCCAAGAATTAAGCTCGCCTAATGCCCTTTGGATGATCCCACTGATCGTATTATGACACAATCCTGACGCCATTAACACCGCATCATCAGCGTACGCCACCGCTTTTACCCCACCTCTATTAAGTTTTGTTAAGACTTTGCTAATAACGCATAACCAGAGAAGTGGAGACAATACTCCCCCCTGTGGGGTGCCTCTGTGGACCTTCTTGGTTATACTGATATTACCCAAATTAGCTTTGATGATCCTGGTTTCTAGCATAGAGATGACCCAATTACTGATGCAATTGTCCACCTCTAAGTCTATCAACGCCCGTTAGATCGCATCTGTACTAGCATTGTTAAAGGCGCCTTCTATATCCAAGAATGCCGCCAAGGTATAATGTTTTTTCTATAGAGGGCCCTCTATTGTTCGGATTAAAGTTGGCTTGAGTAATCTTTATATTGACAAGTTGGAGGCTTGTGCAGCAGATGTTCATAAACTTTTCACACCTTTTAGAAGATTTTGCGCAGCAATATGAGCTCCATATTTTTCGTGGAAAGTGAGAAAAATTAGGTGTGGAAATTTTATCATTGAAATGTGTGAAATATCAAGCAATTCTCATCAACTTTAGTTTACTACTTTATTTGATTACTGCGGTTTATATTTGCGTTGTTTCATAGTTCTCGTTACTCTGGTGTTTGGCTGCGAAAAATACAGCTTTGCTATCAGTACAAACTATAAATATTCCTCGATTAGATTTGACATATTTGAAGGATGAAAGAATTAACTGAGTTCCACATGCAAGTGGGCTGGAGTTGAGAGGCAGGATATCATATGCTAGCATCATGCCTGTTTCTTCCACTACTGCAAAAACTCTTTCTTCTTTCTTTGATGCCTAATCAAAAAAAAACATCTTTCAAAAGGCGCTTAGACCTTTTTTTTAAATAAAGCATGCAAAAATTTAGATTATTTCAAGTTTCAATATTTTTATTCAAAATACGAATCTTAACAATTATGGGTGAAAAATGGCATGATTTAAATATCCAAAATGAGCAGGGCTACAGGAAAAATCCACCAAACCGTGGATTCATGAATGCCTAGTTGTTGAAAACGTTGGGATATCGATGTTGAAGGTTGTTCAGCAGTAGTTTGCGTTGCAGCTGCAATATTTTCAACAAAACGTGCAGTTTTCGATCTGCCAGTCCTTTTTCGCCGATAAAATCAAAAATTTCGCGATGTGTTATTATTAAGGATCGATCATTTTCATAATAAGTTTGAATAATTTAACGTGCTGTTCTACCGCGTACATCCATCCACTTGACAAATGTCAAATATGAACTGAAAATCTTTAGCAAGACCCTTTTTATAGAAAGGATTACTAAATATTTTTCAGTAAAAACAATTACGGCTAGAAAAATGTTAAGACTAATGAGAGAACTAATGTTGGGACCAACTGGAACGCCCTAGGAACGACGTTTATTTCTTATTTTTATCTTGCCTCAATAACAAGGTGCGACAAAAAAAACCGTATCGTTTAAGGTAAAAGCGCTATGCCTACGAAAGTATATTTATTCGAAAGCTAATAAAATTGTCCACTTGATAACATTCAAAACGGGCTTTGTTATCAGAGAGTCAAAAAGAGCGAGTAACAAAACAAAAAAAGAAAAAAAATTAATGAAAATATCTGATTTTGCAGTTTATTGAAAAAAACTAAAGTGCTAACCTCTAACTATTTTCATATTATCGAGTGTCGGTTATTCAACATGAGGAACAGCACCAAATTTTTACTTTGTGTTACTATTTAAGGAGTTATTGTTGTCTGAGTCTTGTCACAGAATATCCAAACTTATTTTATGAATAGAGAAAAATTCAATCAGGCAATTGAGCTACAAAATATAAAACGCTCGTTGCGAAGTTCTTGCGTTACGCACATTTCTTTAACAAATTGGGAGCAAATTTTTTTTACAAATTAATTTAATTGTGAAATGTACACGCGGTACAGAAAATGTCACCACATGATTTGCAGCTCAAGCTCGATTTCGTGATAATCAAGTTCCCCAACACCCTCAGCGAATATTATAAAATGAAATAAGGCTTACTGTTTTGAAGTTAATGAACAACCTGAATGAACCAACGACGAGCGTCGCCAAAGCATCAGTGCTTTCTCTCCAGACAGGAAGGCAAAAAATATATTTTAACGTTAAGCATAGCAACTAACACATTAAAAACAGCAAACAAATTATTTTCAAAATTATTTTATTTTAATGAATCAAACTAATCTATCAAGCATCTATTCAAGCATATTCGAGGTAAGATCCTTTGGAATGAACCCTTTCTGGAAGAACTGGTGGACGAATTGGCAGACATTGCACATCCTAAAACATCACCACTTATTTTAATAGTTAATAATTTATATAATGTTTTACGTATTATTTATTTAACGGTAAGCAAATATTAAATAAATCATGCAAAAGTGCATGCATGCAGACCTCTTCTCTATTTAAAGCGATTCCGCTTATTAAAAACTGTATTTAGTTTAAAAATTTATTACAATTTATTTATTACTTTCACATTCAAAGTTGCTAATAAAAATGTTGTTGTCTTGTTATTTAATTGCCAAATAACAAAAAACTATTTTCTGAATTTTTTACCAGCACCATATATTTTCTAAAATTGAAACTGTTATATACTTGCTTGTCACCTGTTTTGGAATATTATTAGTATTTACAACTAGCGTGTATTTTTCCAGTTTTCAAAACCGCATCAAAAATAATAAATGTATGAATTTTTGAAAATTCATTTTATGAAAATGCCGACGGGATTGTTTCATGCGTTTGGATATTTTATTTTCTTCCAAAATAATAACAACATCTGCTTTTGAATTTGTATGTCGTAAGAGAACGCTCTTCGCAAATACCAAACCGATTTACTAACTCAAGCGCCCAACTGCCATCCATACTGAATGCGCACAAAATTTTACACTCATACTGCTTTCACATCGACTATCCTCAGCCGACTGCGACCAATCCACCGACTGTGCATGCAAATGTGTACAGGGAGACTCACTGCACTGTCTGCGTCGCTGCCATTATGTTGACTATTTCTGCTGCCAATGCGCTCCGAAATTTATGTGTGATATAAAACTGCTTGAAAAACGACAGTGGCGAAAAAGTAACATGGCTCATCGCCAGCTACACAGCTGTTGTTGTTGCCACTGGCTCATACAAAGCAAAATAATAAAGTAATTCGTCACACTTAACTCAGTTCGCTGCGCGTTATCTCACTTGCTCCCCTATATTGGCGATATACGTATATCGCTAGCCCACTCGCACACAGTCATCCATCTTCCGAGCCGTTTAGTCACGGACTCTCCGACCGACCCGGCTGCCGATCAACACATTCGACTGACAGCTGCCGCACTCCATACCTAAATGGAAATGCTTTATGAGCTCGGCTCCTCCCTCAGCGATACGGCCCTAGTATTGCCAATTGGATTGCGCCGAGGAGGTAGGAATATGTTTTATACTATTTGTGGTTTTTGTTGGTTATACTGTATGTGAACCCACGTGGTGGATTTGACTTTTTCCCTTTGTGCAAGGAGTTCTACGCGCTCTCTCACCGATATACAGCTGATGCAGATTAATGTGGTGGTGTTAACATTGAATGCAAGAATTTTATTGTATCTTTCTTTGCCGTTGGGCATACGAGTATTTGGGTTGTTCTCTCGCTCGTTTTGATTATTTTATGGTTTCAATTGAGTGAATGAGTACCAAATGAGTGAGTGCCCAGTTTGTAAGGTCATAACTCAATTGAATGTATGTTCATATACACATACATATATGGGTATGAATTGGCTGTCCTTTAATGTGCTGCTTGGTGTTGTTGAATAACGGAGTGTTTATTTTTATTTGCGGCCATGATTGTTTCACCGACGGCAAATAGTTGCAAAGTGGTGCGCAACAATTAGAAATGGGGATGGTCGGCCATAATTTGATTCAGATAATTTTTTTTTAATTTGTTTTAGGTTTGATGAAGGTGTGCATCAAGTTATGAATTTACGCACGGCGATCGGTTACACACATTTATGGTCTTTAGAGATATTATATTAACTAATGACAACAATAAAAATTATTAATCGAACTCCACATCATCAATCACTAGGGGATTAGGATGTAAAGCTGATTCCTTTTTACATGAAACAAAAAATGTTTTTATCGAAGAAATACATTGCTCTCCTTAAAGCCATTATAAAATTTCACACAATTAATAATATGAAAACGCTAATGGAAAATTGTAATTGTAATTTGGAAATATTATATTTCATGGTTCAATTGCCTGAAATACTTGAATAGAAATGAACAAAATGAAAATATGTTCTGGAGTAATTCCCGTCGGTCTTTGTTGATATTCCATAGTTGATAGCTGCTTCATTAAGATTTGCACACGCCGCAAGCAGTAATAACAGCAACACAGAACGCAGACAACATTCTCCAAAAGACAATTACTTACACATGTAACACAGCCAAATGAGGCTCTTGCTATAGCTCTTTAAGTATTGCCATTAAATATACTTGTATAAGCTCTCAATTC
Source organism: Anastrepha ludens (assembly GCF_028408465.1). Taxonomy (NCBI): domain Eukaryota; kingdom Metazoa; phylum Arthropoda; class Insecta; order Diptera; family Tephritidae; genus Anastrepha; species Anastrepha ludens. Next base: position 78,693,468 of record NC_071498.1, read on the forward strand.
TCCTAAAATGAAAATAGAAGATTTAGTTCTCGTAAATTCTATTTGGCGGGCGGTTTTGGGGCCAAAGCAGAGAGCGTAATTTCTCTTCCATGTGTGTGTGTGGTTGTTTGTGTCGAACAGAAGTCCGTAGAAGCTTAAGTGTTTATATCTGAGAAATTATAAAACTCGCAATATAGGGTTGTCATGCTCAAAAAAATATCTGTAAATGTGAACAAATGAAATAAGAATTATAAAAAGTTTTAGTTATTAATAATTCTTCTTCTATGAATAATAAGAATGATTAGAAACTCGGGATTAGAAGTCAAGTAAGAGTTTTATATATTAAACTCGTAGGTTGCCAGTATAAGTCACCGACAAAATTGAACAAATAAGACAAATAGTTTCGCTACTGACTTTATAATCATACTGAATATCCTTTTACTTGAGAAATTGAAGATAAATTTGGAGAAATTGTGATACAAATAATAAAATAATGGCTTTCACCACAATTTTTTCTCATACACAAGAATTTATGGAATTATAAAATTGTGGTTACTGTCAATTTAGTAAGTTATTGCTTTTTATCGTAAACTTTAAGAAGTGCACAAAACCAACAGGATAGTCTGGTTTTCTTTCAAAAGCAACCTTTGGTCGGCTAAGGATCAGATCCTTCAGAACCGGCTCCGAAAAAGCAAACATTTTTAACAGAGTCTTAATTTTTGACACAAAACGAATACGAACCCATTTCCCTGGTCTGATTAAACATTTTACAACTAGATGATGAAGCACCTAATGAGAAGATCAAAATTTGTTTAACATATTTCATAATAATCCAATTCCTTCACAACAAAATCAATTAAAATCCCGGCACACTTACAGTCTGTGTCAGAAAAATGGAACCGCAATTATTCATGAAGTATAAAAGAAATATATTTAATATATGTATATATTTTTTTTACATGAAAGTATGTACAAAACTACGAGCCGCAATTACTCAATAAGCCGTATAGTCTCCATCAATTTCAGCTTTTCTGCCTTGCTCGTCGACAGAGGACCAGATTTTGCGAACTTGACGCACGAGTTGCTTTAAATGGGGTTGGCGTCTGGGATCTGAAAAGCCCAGTCCATTGCTGTGACGCCATTTTCTTGTTTTGTTGTTTCTCAATGTGTTTTTCTGAGAGCAGTGGTTTCGATGATATGGGACGGTAGTATATGTTCCCCTCCTTCAGTCATCGTTCGATGGTGCTTATACTCACATCTATTCCCTTTTTATCAAAAACTGATCGTGTTTGGCGTAGTCGCAAAGAAGGGTACCGCTTAAAAAGTTAAACAATCTCTTTATCTTACTTTTTTGTCGTCACTCGCTTCAAGCCACGCTCGGAAAAGTCATCAAAAGTTGTGTACACTTTATACCGCTGATTCCACATTTCAACAAACTTTTTTGATTTTTCAATTAGTTTTACAGCCGCGGCGTAAACTACAATAATTGTGGCCCTTTCGAATGCGTGCATGAAAATACTGTCTCGAAACGCTTCACGTACGTACCTCTCACAAATTTTTGTGTGGTTGCGTTTACGGGAAAGTTTCGAACGTCACTAACCTGAGTTAGCACTGGCGTCGTAGCCTTTGAGTGGGACTATTACTGAGTAAAAAGCAGAACGAAATATATATTCAAGTTAAAAGAAAAAACCGCTTCTTTTCTTCTGGCACAGACTCTATTTGTCAATATAAGTTCCTTTTGAGTCAAATAAATCTAATACATTACCAGAAATTGAGAACCAATAATTTTTTGCTTTGTAGGTGTTAGGCAACCCTGATATAGTAGACGAAAGTATGACGCTCAGGCAGTTTTAAACCGCAGCAAATGATTACCGCTCCGAGAAGGAGAATAGCTCACTGAGAATGCACAAATTCTCAATTCACAAAATAAATTCAACACTTTAACGTCAGACAGTTGTGTGGCCACAAGATTTTGTTCACTCCCCAATCGGCTGTTGGGTGTTTTTTGGTCACAAGCGGTGTCGCTCATACGCGTTCCGCATATCAAATGCGAGAGTGCTCGTAACTCAAACAGGCAAGCAATATAACTTTCAGCAGTCTGGTGTGGAATGAGGGGTTAAACAGGGGCGAAAACGGAGGCTACACGAAGTCTGTTCACTGTGAAAGAGCGAAGCGCCACAAATGTGAAATGTTTCTATGTGGGCCAACGCGCGGTCTATGGCGTAGCGAGCAGAATGAGCGCCAAATAGTGGCCGCTACTTTTTCCAAGTCAGAGCAGTGGGTGTCTTTTTACCGCGCGCACTCCTAGCCCTAATACAAAAACTCTCACATAAATTTCAGCAAGCAACGATACAAAAACAAAACAAAGGAAAACAACAAACTGCAGTACTCGCAGTTCAATTGAGTTGATTGCTAAGGGGACCGCTCACTCACTCGTTTTTGCATGTAGTTGTTGTACTCGCTACTAAGGCTCAAAAACAAGAAGTTCACACGATAAATTTTGCCAATCTTCTCGGAGTATATTTTTCGGTATCCAGTAGATACTTTATTGCTTCGGCGCGCTGCCTTCGCCATCGCGTGGTCGCTGAACATGAAAAAGGACGCAGCGATGCATGCACAAATTGACGGCTCTGCTGCAGAACGACATAAATAAACGGCAACATATAGCAGAGCAACTAAGTAAACACCAACAGCGACAGCAACAGCGACAGCGACAACGGCAGCAGCAGCAGCAGCAATGGCTGCGCCACTCGTGTTATGAGGATTGCTCGGCCAAACGGGCTGGCCATTGTGGTAGTGTCGCTTTTATGACTGGTTTTCTTAAAGAATTATACCTCATGTACTGCTTCTGTCGACGGCGCTGCCCCCACTGACGTCACAGTCGGCGGCTCTGCTGAGTGCGATTCGACGATTTGAGATTTTGTTTTCGTATTTTATTTCTTCCCCTGCATATATGTATGTATGTAGTATATGCACATGTTGTTGCTAGCTTTCTGCATTTTTTCTACTTTTAACAAATCAGTAGGATGAAAGGGGTGCAAGGGGGACGCAAGCGGGTTGTGAACAGCTAGCGAAGCATTGGGCTGCGTCCGTGAACGACAGTGTGTCTGTTGTGGTTTCATTCGAAGTGTTGTTGTGTTTTTGTGCGTTAACTGACTCCGCTGTTGATAACATCACTTTGTCGTTGTAGTTTATACCTCTCCCCTACTCATTCATTTCATTGTCATAGCTCCGGGCTCCGGGCAACGCTGGGGCCGCTCGTTCGCTGCTGCTACTACAGCTGCAGTTGACTGTTTGGTCGCTTTTGCTAACTTGCGCAGCCGTGCTCGGACGGACGGAATTTCACATGTAGCCGCCGCGCTCGTAGATATGTGAAGTATATGCCTTGAATTGAATGCTTTATGGGTTTAGTTTGATAGAAGTCGTAAAGAAATCAACATCAACATTATCAACAATAAACATAGAGAAATTAACCGAAATATAATAATAATCGTTGGCAATTGTAATAAAATCAAAATATTGTCGCAAGCGGCAATTTACGCTCAACGTGTGCACCATTGAACGACTCAACGGCAAATGATCTAATTTATAGCACACTTACGCCCGTATATACTTAGCAAAGCAATTGTCTCCTGCAGTGTGAAATTCATTCATTTTGAAGGCCATCGATTTCCGAAAACTCGACATAGATTCTGACTGACTAGCAGCTGCTGCATCGAGACCAAGAGTGGCCGGGTAGCAGACGTAAACTTTGTGGCAAGTTGACAAAAACTGTCATTGCCACTGCTGCACTGGGATTGCTGACGGTGGCTACCTATACATAAACTAAGCCAGTCTATGCATTCTACCTGCACTTCCTAGTGAGCAAAGACCACACAAATTTGCAAATCATCTTCCAATTGGGCGCGAAGACCAGACGACGTAGGCAATAGGGCGTTATCACACAAGCAGTCAGACATCGAACTTGACTGAGCAGCTGAGGCGGCAGCCGATGTGGAGTTATCATAAAAATAATCATAACAATAATCGTAAAGAATTTGCGTGGAGAAGCGGGAATCAGTTGGCATAAACGGGGGCGCAATTCACTTTCAACGCGTTTGAAACGGCTACATTACGCTCGGAGAGTCGGATCGGGTGGCTCGGTGGTATACGCGACGGTGCGGCAATAAACATAAAAGTTGTAAAAAATTATCTCATTCAATAAACATTGCAAACGGGTAAAATTTAATGAACTCTCTCAGTTCAGTTTCCAACGTCACGGACCGTCTACTCCTTAATTGGGATCACAAGGCATTGTGTATAGTATTTGAGTGGGTGTATGAATGGTTGCAACGGGCAGCAAATAATACAAATTAGCGCATTAACAGACATATTAAAAACCTAGAAGCGAAAGTGAGCAAATATAGAAAAAAGCAAACAGTGTAAAATATACAATTGACTGCGCGTTAATAAAATTTACGGATAACTCAAGTGCGGTGGAGGCCGGGGATAAATTGTGTGGAAATCTCAAAATGGTGCAATAATAGTAACTATCTTCCCTTACATATGTATCCCTCAAACCAAATTTTACCAAAATAAAAGTTTCGAAACTTATATCAGAACCAACAACAAAATATAAATATAAATATAAATAAACACTAAAGTTGTGCCAATAAAAAAATATCTTTCAAGAACACAAAATCAACTTCAGGTTTAAAGCAAACTGCGCGCTGCTAAACTGCAATAAGAGAGGAAGCCCAAAGTGAAAACTTAATGCCAAATCCTATGCTTAACATTATTTCCTTCAATTATAACTATAAAAATTGATATGCACTTTGCTTCAATCAACTAAACAACAAATCTAGTCGTTACATATTAGCAATATTTTACAAAACAATTTAAAAAATATACAAAATTAATATATAACTTAAATAAATCACAAAAATGGCTTACAATATAAAAATAAATATTTGATTCAAGAGCTCCACGATTACTCAAAGAAGTGTGAACCAATTTTTAACGTAATAAGTCCCACTGTACATACAAAATCGCTCGTGATAGACGACTTTTGCGTGTTCGCACAGCGAAAGGATTAAAGCATCATTTGCCAACAACATACAACATACAACATACATAACAACAACAGTTGCGCGCAGCTGCAATAACTTCTCGAAAACTGTGTAGTCTCTCATATGCACACTGGTGCATCATATACTTATACATGTATATAAATACTGTGAGTGAGTGTGCGAAGTCCAAATAGGATTTGCAACAAATATTAATAAATGAAACCAAATAGGAGCCAGTGATAAAACAAGTGGTTTTATAAGAAGCAAAAGTGTTACATAAAGCCAAAAGCAAGAAAAAGAAGAAGAATTTGTGTTTGAATTGGGATTTCAGGCAAGCGTTCGCGATTTTTGGATATATAAAGGTAAGTAAAGGAATACGTACCTATTTCTAGATTACGCACATAAATTTTAATAAATCCAGCTCGAATCGGTTCCCTGCATACCAACAAACATCAATCCATTTATTATATGACAAGTATGTAGATTGGAACCCCCGAAACCCCCTCTTTCGGTTCATATACAACACAAACTACCAAAAATCTTAAAACACTTGGTTTTCTACTTTCAATATTGCATTAGGCCTCTTTGCCTGACATCTGACATCCGCCGATGGGTAAACATAAATAATCATTTATATCTTTCAGATCATATTTAAATGGAAATCGGACCGTCAAATACTTACTTAATTTCGAACATGCTAGCCAAAGATTTTTTGAACACTTCCCCTTTCAGAGTTGAAAAAAGTCTTCTTCACTTGAGCTTTTCACAGGAAAGTTACCTTCATATGCCTCTATTACTCGAAACAAGCAGTAGCTTGGTCGTTTTCTATGCGCGCACTCACTTTTAAGCATTACGGTGGGAATAACCGAATCGTAAGTAGTGATTCTTCGATACCTGTACCTGCAAGTAAATACTCGATACTTTTTCCCCCGAAAAGTTCTTTTACTCCATGGTTTTTTCGAGCTTGGTACTTAGTATTTATGCTGTTTTGCAGTATTTGCCGTAGGGCGACGCTATAACTACCATTCATCATAAATTCTCACCATTATCGCTTCCTTCTTACTTTTCTTGCAACTTCTGCGTATAATTGATTTTTAAGGTCCTATATTGCCTTCTGCCATGAAAAAGCTCCTCATAAAAATATCTGCCGTTCGGAGTCGGCTTGAAACTGTAGGTCCCTCCATTTGTGGAACAACATCAAGACGCACACCACAAATAGGAGGAGGAGCTCGGCCAAATACCTAACAGAAGTGTACGCGCCAATTATTTATTTATTTATTTTATATTGCCTTCAATATCTTCAGTTTGGAAAACTTCAAAAATTTTACTAGAATAGACTTGCAGCTTGAAACATACGTAATAACAGGAAATATATATAAGTATAGGTACATATAAAAGAAACCGCTTATCAGAAAAATATTTAAAATTTTTTAATTCCGTTTTTGTACCTCAGTTAGTGCGTACGATCTTTTGCTTCATATTTTATGCTAAATGTAAGAATTTAAAGTTATGTAAACTTAACTTCAGTTTAATTCTATATTATCTGAATTCCATTGATAGTATAAAATATAAAGCATGCTGATGTCGCTATTCTTGTAGATTTTTAAGGAAAATATTTCCAATAGAGTCTCTACCCCACAGTACACGAATCATTAAGAGTTTCTTAGTAATTTTTTCTTCAGCCTTGGATTCCTTGTTTTCTTTTATTTTATTTATTTATTGATAACACACTTTCAGGAGACTTTTAAGAATATTTTTATCAAGATGAACCCCTCAACACACATTCTTAGACAGCATCGTTAAAATATGAAGCTCCATCAATTCAATATTCATACCTATGTAGGTATTTTGTTATATTTGTTTATTACAGAAAAGGAAATATGTATACAGATATTTGGCACGTACATCCTTTTTGGGTGTTTGGCCGAGGTCCTCCTCCTATTTGTGGGGTGCGTCTTGATGTTGTTCCATAAACGGAGGGAACTACAGTTTTAAGCCGACTCCGAGCGGCAGATATTTTTTATGAGGAGCTTTCTCATGGCAGAACTACACTCGGAGGTTTGCCATTGCCTGCCGAGGGGCGACCGCTATAGAAAAAACGTTTTCTTACAATAATTTTTTCGTTTCACGGATACTCGAACCAACGTACTCCAAATTCCGAAAGGTATTCACGCACCAACCCTACGGCGGCCGCCACCGATTTGGAATATGTTATTTGATAATCATTCGCTTAACTGATAAGATAGACGAAATTTTTACCTGATCCATGACTAAGGGAATTTACTTCCACAAGTACGCGCATAGACAAAGGCTATGCCACCATTTCGGTACCCTCCGTTAAGAAATCCTCGATCAACTGGTGGTATAAACTTCCATTGAGTCAAAAATTTTGATAATTTATTAATAAAAGAGTTTTGGTTTTAGTATAGAATGTTAATTCTTGAGAAATAATAAAGAAAATAAGACATAGTAAAACGAAATGATAAATTGCTTATATGGAATATGTGAAGTGAACCCGATTCTGTTCTGTTGTTAAAATTCGTTTGGTCGGGGAAAAATTCGTACAACTGTCAATATGTAACTGATACTCTTACTCAAGTAATACTATGGAATGTGAACTTCAAAGCAAATTAGTAGCCACATTTATTGGTCTCTTTTATTGTAAGACATCCCGAAATGGTGCTAGAAAGAATCAACTTCCATGGCGACCGATTCCAAGGCAAGTGATCCAAGTATTTTGGACTTTTTTGTTGATTCTTCTAAGAATTGGTTTATTTGTAGGCTTGAGTATAATGAGAAGTAAACTACAAAAATTCGGAAAGAAAAATGTATAAGATTTATATTTATTCAATGTTAAAATTTATACGATTTTTTTGCGAAATATCTTTGATTTTTTGTAACATTTTCTATAAAAAAAATTTGGAATTTTTCAGGATAAAATATTGTACATTTCACAAAAAAATTATATTTATATTATTTATTTCTTAAAATAGTAAGTTATAAATAATTATTCATAAAAATTAAAGCATTCGCTATAATAAAAAATTAAGAGAATGCATTTTTCGAAAACATATTTTTTATTCAAAATGGAAAAAATAAGCATTTTGGATCATTTTTGATAAACATAGCACCTCAAATTCCTGTGTTATTATTAATTTTAATAATAGCTTATCCATGCGCTTAATGATCCCAGCAACTTTCTTAATGGCATTCTCATAAATTTTCTACTCCGCTCTTTGGACGCGAATCAATGAATCGGTGAAACGTAGTCTAGCGTCGCAATGTACCTTCAGGATGCTGCGATTCGCTAGATTGATGTTTACCACCGGCGAGGAGGTGTTTTTTTAATTCATTCTAAATCACTCTTAACCAGATACAGCTCATATTTAAAATTTGGGACCTGCTCATAGTTGGTGCATAGACTGTTACCAAACGTGTGCACAAAGCACCAGGGTTTTTTTGGAAGCAAAAATTAATTTCAAGTTATTTTATCTTATTAAAGTATATTTAAGTACATATCGCTTCCATAATCTCATAATTCAGAAAATCAATAAATAATAATAACAAAATAAACAAAAATAAAATCAAAATAATAAGACAGAGCTTCATAGTTTTATATTTACTATGCGTGTTACTAAATATCGCCAATTTGGATTATGACACTATTGAAGTAAATGCGCGATATTTGAACAATTTAAAATGTATCGTTATTGTTATTGTAGCAGTTTGCAAAATACTTTATGTATAGGCTAATATCGTATTTAATGCAGACAGTAGGGTAAAATATTTTAGCGCTTGACATCAGAAGATGATCGTGCACATCGAAGCGTAGTGTGGTGTCTACAGAGCACTTGCTATGGTGAGTTTATAGTAACATATGGAGAACTGGCGCTTAAGTCCCAGCTGTCTAATATTTCTCAATTATTTTGCGAAGTAGCAGCCAAGAGTTTTGGACGCAATCATCGAGAAAACAAGTGAAAATGCTGCTCTCTCCAGCCAGTATTGAAGAATTCAAAAATAACTCAGTGCCCGCTTGATTAATTTCTGGATTACCTAATGAAAAAAGGATATTCAAAAAATCAATTGAAGTATAGACATTTCTATAAATTGTGTTGATATTTACTTATTTATTGAACCTTGCTCAAAAATTACATAAATATTATTTAGTTAAAAACACCGAAATTTTATCAATCAATCAATTTTAATAAAAACACATCAAGAAAAATTAAAATGCTATTGTCTGAAAGTTTATATACTCCAATGTATAGGGCCGTCGAGGTAAATGCGGAATGTTGAACTTAAAAAAAAAACTATTGTATTTATATTTACTCAAAAATAATTTTATTTGCACTTAACTTTGTATAATGTGAGTACACTTATCGTAGTTGAAAATTATTCAATGTAACCTCCATGTCGTGCAATTACCTGCTCCAGCCGGGACCTGAAGCGCCCACATGAGCGGGCTACCTCCTCTTTGTCCATTGTGTTCATCACTTCCTCGATGGTTGTCTTCAGAGCGTCCTTAGTGTTAAGAGGCTTCGGGTTAACTTTTGCTTCAACTGTGCCCCACACGTAATAATCAAGAGGATTGCAGTCTGGCTTTGAAGGTGGCCAAAAATCTGGTGACCAGTGGTAGGGTAGGTTGTTTTGGAGCCAAGCCTGAGTCTTCTTTGCCTTGTGGGCAGGTGCGGAGTCCTGATGAAACACATATTCCCTGCCAGCAGCCACGCGGTCCATCCAGGGTTTAACAACTTGCGTTTTTTTGTAACCAAACCACTCAATTAACTCCTTAGGGCTTTGTCCGGCGCGAAGTGACTCTAGTATCGCAGCTCTTCTGTCCTGTTCTCGACTCATCGTTTCACTAGCACTTACTCCGACACTCCAATGTCAATCAGGAACGCTAAAAATATGTCCTTTTATCAGCGGTTTTAGACTTAACGCTAGTGCTCCAGAGCTTTCGAAATATTTTCCGGATTTACCTCGACGGCCCTGTAAAATTTTTATTGACACAGAATTCTGAATGAACCTTTCGAAAATTTGTTTGTGGAAATTATGGCTAGTATAATTTTCTAAATACAGCAAATCCCAATAGAGGAAAGGGATTCCCCATTTAAACCGACCATCGGAACCGAGAACATTACTTCAGAACAAATCAGACAACTCTACGAAAAAATATAATAATATATAAAATATTGTCTCTTTACCAAATTACGTGTGGTCGTGCGTTTAAAGATACAGAAGTCGCATATTATCATAAAAACAATGTTCAAGCAAAATATGTAACGTGTTTGGTTTATATTCTGTGATAAGCCAGCCGCCTCGCCCAAATATCTTGCAAATATTTTCACTTTGACCGTAATCGTCTAAATGCTTTTCTAAAATGCCATTATTTATTTTTTATACTGGCCCTTGAAAGGAAATAGCTATGGCATAAACTACATACATATATCATGAAAACTAGAAACTAAAAGGCTGTTGTCAATGAAAGCCTTTCATGATTGCTTTCAGATAGTTCAAGGAGATGCTACATTTGGCTTAAAACAGGATTCCTCTTCGAAATAGAGTACGAAGTTTTTTAAACAAAATATATCCTACCATATTATGATATTATCAAATGTAGCGAGTATAAACTCTACATCAGTATATATAAATAAAATTCAGGTAACCCTCTATAATTTTGTAATAAACCAGTTTTAAACACTTTGGTTATTTGCATATAAGAAAAATCTAAACTAAAAAATTGTTTTTCTATATTGAAATGTATATGTATGTTTGCATGCCTGACACTAACAGTAATAAAAATTGACTTTAGTACACTTTATCATTCTTCGAAAAGTTATTATGTTATGCGTTCCAATGAACGTAAGAACAGTAATCGAAATTTGTTTTATTCTCATTTTAATGAAATTGTTCACACTGTCCAACATTAGTTTCCTAATAAGTTTACTCATACGACGCGAATCAAGTCGTGAGTTATATAGACTAAATCCAAATGAAATTGCAGTAGCTATTTTATTAATGAAACAACGCGCGTTTGATTATATAAGGAAGTAGCCCAAAATTTTAATTTGTTGAGATTTTATTAAATATTACAATAATATAATTTAACTCTTTATTTTTATATATTTACATGAAATATAATTATTAACAATATATTATACACTGAAGGCATTAGCCGCTAAGACTATCATAAATTAAAATAAGCACTGATGAAACTCTGCTTAGGCTTATAAACTAGTCAATACGATATGCTTTTTTATTCTTTTTTTATAAGCACTACAACAATAAAAGTGTGTTTCTGTTTAAATTTTAAGTACTTCAATTCGTAATAAAGACCATTTTTCAGTAACTGACAAATCTTGGGTAGTCAAAAAAGTCTTTTCGTATTTTGTCAATAGATGTCGTTGGAGTCATCTATCTCCAGTGCTACCAATCACATTGTGTCATATCATATGGTGTTAGAAAGGTGACACTTTAAGCTTCATTTAACCAAAAAAAAATTAAATTCGGAGAAGTTGAAAAAAAGTTATAGCTGTTCAAAAATGAGTGAAAATAATGAAGAAATTCGCTATATTTTGAAATTTTTGTATAAAAAAGGGAAGAATGTCACGCAAGCCACCAATGAAATTTGTGAAGTTTACGGAGACGATGCTGTATCAGTTCGTGTAGCACAACAAAGGTTCGCTCGCTTCCGTTCTGGAAATTTCGATGTGAGATATGCACCTCGCTCCGGTTGGCCTATCGTTGAAAAAGTCGATCAAGTTATGGAAAAAATTGATCAGGACCGTCACATACGCTGCCATGACATCGCCAAGGCACTAAACATTCATCATCAAACGGTTTTGAACCATTTAAAAAAGGCTGGTTACAAAAAGAAGCTCGATATTTGCTGAAACGTAATGAAATCAAACCATTTCTGAAGGTAACAGGAGACGAAAAGTGGATCAAATACGTCAATAATGTGCGATAAAGATCATGGTGCAAGGGTGGTGAAGCTCGACAAATGGTCGCAAAGCCAGGATTGACGCCTCGATAGTTATGCTGTGTGTTTGGTGTGATTGGAAAGGAATCATCCACTATGAGCTGCTCCAGCCTGCTCGAACGATTGAAAAATCGTTACACTTTCCTGTCAACAACTGATGAGATTGAAGCAAGCAATCGAAAAAAACGGCCAGAACTGATCAAAGGCGTCGTCTTCCATCAGGACAACGCTGGGCCACATACATCTTTAATGACTCGGCAAAAACTGGGAGAGCTTGGCTGTGAAGTTTTGATGCATCCACCATATAGCGCTGACCTTGCACCATCGGATTACCATTTGTTTCGGTCAATGCAGAACTCCCTTAATGGAGTAAAGTTGGCTTCAAGAGAAGCCTGTGAAAATTACTTGTCGCAGTTTTTCGCCGAGAAACCACAAAAGTTTTACACTGATGGAATAATGTCTCCAGAAGAAAAATGGCAAAAGGTGGTCGACCCAAATGGTACATATTTGGTTTAATAAAGTTCATTATAAATATAAAAAAAAATGAGTTGAAGTTTGATTAGAAATACGAAAAGACTTTTTCGACTACCCAATATATTTTTTCTGCAAGAAGACTAATTGAATTTTTTTTTTACTTTTAATAATAATACTTTTCAGGCAGTTACTCCCGTAAGACTGATTGATTCTTAACAAAGGCAATTAATGTTTTAAACAAAACCGGAATATTCAGTAATTGCCCGTATGAAAGTAGTAAAAGCTGCATGAATTTCCAATAATAAAGTGAAATATCTCTGAACAAAAAACATTAAGCTAAATAAGGTGTTTGAATTAAAATAAATACTATTTGTAGCCCAATAGCTATATTTTGTTTTCCTTCCTTCCAAAGTGACGTGAGACCCTTTCGGTTTTATCATAATTAACACCTAAATTAATCTTTTCGAAAATAATAAACTTTTGTTTATGTTTACATATTTTTTTCAAAAATTAAAACTTGAAATAATTATATCTGTGCATTTTATTAAACGTGCGATATGCTTATGTTGAAAATAGCTTTAATATTCTCTCATTCGGGAACAAACTCTCTGTGAAAATACCCTTTACAGACCCTCTTTCTGTTCTGATATGGTTTTCGAATGTAATTTGCCATCCTGATTTCGAATCTAATATTAATGAACTTCTTGATACATTTTAGACAGTTCTAGTGTTTAAATTCCAATGCTTTTGTAATAATATTTGTCGCATTAAATTCTAATCAACATAAATTGCAAAACTGCAAATTTGAAATTAAATTCCATCATTGTGACACTCAATAATTCATAATCGCATGAGGTGAACAGACTTGTACATACTTACACACAAACAAACATGCATTTGCACTTACATTATCATTCGCAAGCCAGTCGTAGGTTTTGAATTTTATTATTTGGATTATTTGGATTGTTTGCAATTGTTTGTTGTAATGTGTTGTTTTACTATTACTATGTTGCGAATAAGTATTCATGCCATACTGAAAGCTGAGGACGTTGCAACTAGTTTCGTGCGATTGCTGCTGGAGCATCACAGTGCGCTGCGTGAAACTGCAACACGTTTATGATTTGCTGTTGACAGGCTTATTACGCTTCACAGCCTCATGGCCCAGTGGCCCCCCGCCAGCATGTGTCGTCTCCAGACTGACCGACTGGCGGCGCGACGGCATGTCTGTCGGCTAGTTGAATGCAGATTTATTCATACAAATGCATACTCGTACATATATGTGGATTTGTTTGCATATACATACGAGTACACGTGCATACACTCACAAGCGGGCCAGGCATTTTACAAGTTATGGTCGCTTTGAACTTGGAGCTGTAGTTTGGAATTATGAAATTCCGTGTGTATCCATTGTATATTTCTTGTTGGCAAGGGAATAAATGCATACATGTATTAGTGAGCATCCTGTGTGTGTCGGCAGCACATTTTCACTACCACTTTCGAGCTACCTTTGTTTATTGCATGCAACATGCAGTAGTGCACGCAGCATCGCAGCCATGCAAATGAAAGAGATAGTTGTTGAGCCTGGGGCTGCAACTTGCTAATAAAGGATACTAGCAGGATAAATAAGCGCAGGCATGTGTGCGTGTGTCTGTATGTTTGTTATTGTTCGTAGTGGTGCTTTAGCTTTTGCTTTTACTGTTTGTGCCTCAGCTCATCCATATTCATTTTCATTTTATGTTATGTTTTACATATAGAATTTGCTAAAATTAAGATATTTATTGTTTATGCTCCCACTCGCACTTTGGTTGACTTTGTTGACACTTTTTGCTTCTGTTTGTGTTGCTGTTGCTGTGCTGTGCTGTTGCTATGTTTGTTGTTTTTACTGCAACCGAGTTTTTGTCGAAATTTATTAACAAAGTGATAGGCGTACTCATCCAAACCAAAGCGGAAACGAGTCCGGGAATGCGGTGGGGATTATTGTCAGCGTTGGCAGTCGCTCTGTTGCTGGGTTCAACTTGGTTGTGTGCGGAAATTATGTTAATAATTGGTGACCGATACGAGATTGTTATACTAAATTGCTTTTTAATAAACTCTGCAATGAACTCATATTGCCTGTCTTTGTTATCTTTTCCATTTCATTATTTCAACTTTCGTTATTTCAGGAGTTTTCGATGAGAGAATATATATATATATATATATATATAATTGGCGCGTACACCCTTTTAGGGTATTTGGCCGAGCTCCTCCTCATATTTGTGGTGTGCGCCTTGATATTGTTCCACAAATGGAGGGGCCTACAGTTTCAAGCCGACTCCGAACGGCAGATATTTTTATGAGGAGCTTTTTCGTGGCAGAAATACACTCGGAGGTTTGCCAATGCCTGCCGAGGGGCGACCGCTATTAGAAAAAAGTTTTTCTTAATTTTGGTGTTTTCACCGAGATTCGAACCAACGTTCTCTCTGTGAATTCCGAATGGTAGTCGCGCACCAACCCTTTCGGCCACGGCGGTCGATGAGAGAATATTTCTCACAAATAAATTACACAGGCCTGCAAAATCTCGCTTTTTTACAGCTTCTAAAACGGCTTTGGGTGTTTCCTGAAGGTTTTTTTATGCTGCCGTTGTGGAAAATTAAAAAAAAACTTTACCTTGCTCAAAAAAAAATTTAAAAAATGGCCAAAATCTGCATTTTTTGACTATTTAACCTCAAATTGCCAAAAATCCTGACGTGCTGGAGTATTTTCAAGGTCATATTCGTTTTCAGTTAAAAAAAACCTTGAAGAAACACCCATAGCCGTTTTAGAAACTGTACCTCGCAGGACTGTCAAATATATCCGATACATTTTGGTACATAAACTTTATTTTTACTTAGTTGTAAAATGTGAAAAATTGATGGGTGATATAACTTTTTAATAATTTTTTTCGTAATCAGGACATCAAATTACAAAGTAATTAGTTAAGATTATCGAAAAAGTTTTTTGGTTGTTGGCCTGTGTTATTAATTTCGGTTCGAAAGCATTCATCACAAATGAACGTTGAATTTTATATAATTCATCAAACTGGCCGTATAAAAAATTGGGGCATGTGGACTTTGTTAAGCCTGTGGTTACAATGAAATAAAATAAACTATCTTTCGTTTTTATTAAATATTAAATATTAACATTAAATTCAGAAACATTTATTGGCTTATGGGTAATCGATCCGCTTTATCAACTTATAAGAAAATACTTCTCTACAATAAAATGCTTAAGGAGCCTCGAAATATTAAAAAAAAATCGATTTTTTAAAAGTTTAGACCTTTAAGAGGTCCCATTAAACCAATTTGGACATATGAGATCCAACTATAGGGTTGCTCAAGCACTAGCAACATTCTTCAAAACCAAAGTTTACAAAATAAAGTCTTGCATGCGCTACAAACGCGCCCTGGTATGTACGTATCAGTGACCTTGAACGCGATCTCGGCATAGATTCAGTTGACTTTGTGATTCGAAAAAAATGCCGTATCCCACATTAGCAGTGAAGCTTCAGCCCTCACCGACTAACACAAATAGTTTGGTAGGTTGAAACGCAAAAAGTCCCACCACCTCATGCAGTAATCAGCTCCTTTACAAGATTTTGTGCAAAGCATCTTCATATTAATAGTATTATACAAACACGAAAGAAAATTGTTCATTAATTTATCTAATATTGTGTAATAATGCGTAATTCAGTAACTTCAAAGGATGGTACCTGGAAGTACATCGGACGGTCACTAAATCTTTTTTTGGTTTTAACTATTCTTGGTGATTCAGTAACTATTTTTTAAACCCTAGCTGAGTTACTCGCTATAATTGATCTTTCTTAAAAATCTTTTTCTTAAATTCAAATTCATGAAAAGGATTTTCTAATAGTGGTCGCCCCACGGTAGACAATTGTGAATTTTTGGAATGAAAAAAATCCTCATAGAAAGCAAAATAAAACTACAGGTCTCTTCCATTTGTAGACTATAATCAAGATACGCAAGCAGAAAGTAGATAATGACTCAGACAAATACACAACGAATTTGAATCAGAGAAATCTAAGAAAATATTTTAACTGTTTTTAGTTTTAAGTTGACGCAACTACACTGTAGTTTAATATTTAACTCACAGCTGCCTGAGTATAATTTGGTCAATATTACTAAAAAATAAATAAATGGCACTTCCACTTCTGTTAAGTGTTTGGCCTAGCTCCTCCTTCTATTTGTGGCGTGTCTCTTGATGTTGTTCCACAACTGGAGTGACCTACAGTTTTAAGCCGGCTCCGACCGTAGATATTTTCTATAAGGAGCTTTTTCCTAGCATACACTCGGGGGGCTTGCCAATCCCTGCCGAGAGGCGACCGCTATTAGAAAAAACTTTTTCTAAAACTCTTCTTTCTTTCGAATGGTAGTCACGTACCCACCCATTCGACTACGGCTGTCGCCAATTAACTAGCATGTGAACTTTTGATTTAGAATTGCTAATCGATACACTCCACTTCGTTTTTGCCTTAATCTGTTTGTGAACATCAACAACAGTTCCAGGCGCTTTAGAATATATTTTCTGTCCCAAGGAAAGAAAATATTATATAATCTCCATACTTTTTATTGATTAGTAAAGAATCGTTGAAAAGTGCATACAAAATTTAACAACAAAGTATATTTTTTTTTTTTTTGGTTCATACACAAAAACTTTTGTTTTCTTCTGTTAACATTTTCAATTCTTGATTTTTGCTGCGCGTGCAATTGGTACTAAACCACTCATCGTTCACTATTTGCTGCAATTTTGTGGCGCTTTTGCGCTCCGCTCGTCCTTTCGCCTGTTTGGCTCATTGTCGCGCGTATCTTTGGGCTATAAATCATTGTCAGCTACTCAATGTGCTGCAATGTCACTGCGAGTGGAGCACCCCCCGTTGCTGGGGCCAACAACTCACGTTAAAGTGTTTCTGCCGCAATTGCAACGTCAACTAGGAACTGCTGTGGGGAAAACCAAGTTTACTTACAGAAACCGAAAAAATGCATTGCAGTGCAGTGCCAAACCAGTGGCGTCAGCAACGACTGAGCCTGCAACAACAACGTTACATGCATTTACAATCCCCAAAGGCCATAGAGTTTGTACACGCTGTGGACTGCTGAATATGGTGTGTGTATGCGGGTGTACTAGGATTGAGCCAACAAATGCTTAAATGTTTACAAAACAAGGACAATTGAATGGAAATTTATGAATGCATCACGGTAAGGTCCAGGGTTCAAGCCCTGGGAAAGCAATGGAAATGCCTGCTTTCAAAGAGGACAACGATATATTTTCTTTTTACACTGGCCCGTAAATGTTAGAAAAAGTTGCACAATATCGGTCCTCACAGCACCGCAAAGGGGGCCGCGACTTTATTATTAGCTCAATACAAACACGAACCTACAATCTGGATAGAACTCGACCCAAATAAGAAACTAGTCCGCGAGGATGTATGCCATTGGGTGATATTTGATAAGCAAGAAACTTTCTATAGAGATTTCGTTAAAAAGTAAACATAATATTGCTGTTCTCTATACTCTGACAAATTACCGCGCAAAGACTCACAACTAAATAACGTTCGCGAATCGAGTGAAATTATTATCACTACTGGTTAATACTTTTTTGATTTAGTTATTAGAAAAAAATGTATCACACTATTAACATACTGTATTAGGTTTGGGAAAGATTTTACTTGACTGTTTTGCAGTAACTGAGACCATTATCAGACACATCAACAAAGTAGAGAAATAAACCAAAAAAATCCGCAGATAAATGAAAGAGCTATAATTGCTACATAGGGCACCCATACAAGGTATTGATTGGAAGATATTGAAGGAATTTACCTTTTATTTTTAATAAATACATTATTATTATCAAAGCACAGACAATTCTTGGTTTAAAAATATTCAGACCGTTTCCAATTATAAACTCGCCGGGAGATTTTTCTTCATTACCTATACTCATAAGCATAAATTGGTAGGGAATTTTCTCTCATTTACCTTTCACCTTATCATGCACGAACTTCAAAAATGTTAAGTAATAAGTTCAAGAATTTAAGTTGTTCAATGAAAGGAATGGTAAGAATTGGTTTTAGATCAAAAGGCACCAACCAGAGTCAACTTTGAACATGATTCGATAAAATCAACTTTGATGGACACCAATTTAGGTATAGGCGGCAATAACACTACATAATGAAGATATCGTTAATTGAATACTGGCACACAACTTTATATATCTAACCTAGATGGCGCTGCCTATGGTCTCCATATAGGGCGCGTAGTTAAGCCTGGATATAACTAACGTAGTACATAACGTAGATAACAGCTTGAGGGTGTATGAGCTATTAGGCCAGACAAAAGACAACATAGCATAGGATTTTTAAAAGTTGTTGGAAAAGCAATAACAGAATCGGATTTGAATTTTGATTGAATGAAAACTTTTAGTTTTTAAAAGTGTGCCAAACACAGCATAAAACTGTTATGTATTATGACACTTAACCAAATGAAAACTCAGATTTCTATTACAAAATTTTTCCGAAATTCATATTAGCAACATAAAGGAAAGTTATCAAGTAAACGGAATCTATGCCAAATGACACTCAACGGAAATAAAGAAAAAAATCAATACAGTAGATTCTGTTTTTATGCGGTACATACGTTCCGCAAGAAACAGCATAAAAAAAGCGACCAGTTCTATAGTAAAACCACAGATACGTTTCAAAAGTGCTAAGAACCGCATAAATCTGAAATAATGTAATGAAATCGCATAAAAACAGGGTACTAGTCCCATATTATAACTATAGATACGTTCCATAGACCGCATGAATCTGAAATAATTAAATAAAATCGCATAAACAAAAAATTGTACTTTTGAAAAATTTATCTTTATTTAAGAAACGTCAGAATCGAAAAATAAATTTACATCGTCAGAAATAGAATCAGACAATACTCGGATGTTGCGCATTCGCTTAGGATTTGGAGTAAAATCACTTCCGTCACTTGAGGAAATGTACACGTCTGATCTGGATGGTGATGCAGGCGGTTCCATACTTGGAGGGTTAGCATTTTTGATATAATCTGTGATGAGTTTTTGCTTAGCTGGTTTAGAATCTTGTTTATATGTACAATTTCAGATAGGTTGACATGCATTTTTTAATTAAAAAAAAAAAAACCGCACTATTTCAAAACCGCATAAAAACAGAACCTACTGTATATTGTAGTAAATATATAGGCATATAGCAAATACAAGAATGATAGAAAGAAGATTGCGATCATCAAGAGTGTGTGACGTCACGTTTTTCCGAGTTGTGCAGTGTTTGCTCTTCACAATAAATTTAGTGCTTTTTTATACCCAAAATGCGAAAATTTTTAAGTTTCGTGTTGGTTTCTTTTGTTTAGTTTGAAGCTACCGAAAGTTAAGTTAAAAAAAACTATATTATTAAACAGAAAAAGATTAAAAAAAGTCACTCTGAGCAGATTTTAGTGCTAATGCAAATTTTTTGACTCTTATAAAATTTGATAATTTGAAAGTGCAAATTAAATTTTTGGCTCCATTTAAGGTTATGTAAGAATATTAAATCTTCTTCTCTCAACTCCACTTAAAATTGAAAACCTTTTTACACATTTTAAAAAGCGTTTGAACTTACTGAATGCGAATTAAAACCATAGAGGTGTAATCGTTTCTTCCGGCCATCAATTCTTAGTGGGACATAGGGCATCAAGAGGAGTGTTCATTGTAAAAATAAGCCACAAAATAGCAGAAAACACTAAAGAAACCATACTGACATTTTTACAAAAAGAGTACCTTATCTAGTTACATAACCTCAAATATAACAAAAAAGTCGTTCCCTTAACAAAAAAGTTTTGCTCAACAAAAACAAAACTAATAAATTAAATTGTACAGAACCATAACACATTTATTTAAAACAGCGCACGTTTTAAAAACAATTTGTAACGCATACGAAGTCCTTTAAGTAATTCAATAAAAGATTGGTATTTTATTTTTTTTAAATGGGCATTTTAGTGCGTTTTTATATCCAAAGCTAGGCAACACTGCAGTAGCGAGAGAGAAATTTGACTGCTGAGAGCAGGAGAACACCAACAACAACTGCAATCGCGGGAAATGCTACCAGATGTTAAAAAAAGTAAAGCTAAATAAAACTGAGTGAATTATTTAACTAATTATTAAAAAATTTATATTTTACAAATAATAATAAACATTACATTTTAATTAGAACAGGCTAGAAAAATGTCATGAAGGAAGAACTTAAACTCCGAGACTAAATAACAAAACGAAAATGCAAAATCAAGTTACGAAAATGATAATCTGGCCATACTGGAGCTAAAATCACGTAACTCGTTGTCAAATTCGCTGAGAGCAAAGTAACGGGACCACGATAGGCGCCATCTCAATATTCTTTCCATCATGTAGCAAATAGGTAGTGATTTTAATAATTTTCCACCTTTGAATTTGAACTCATTTGAATAATAGAGTTGGACTTAAAATCCTAGAGACGAACCTCGAAACTACAGAGCTGGTCTGCAGACTTTCAATTATTTCGCAATTTTATATGATTTATACTTTTCCATAAGTGTGAATATTGGTGAAATTTTTCTATCTTAATTATAATTTTTAAATAATGTATTTTGGTTGTGCTAGGTAGTTTTTGCAAACCCTTAGATTTATTGTACTCATAGAATACTTATACCGCTTTAAATGAGTATAACAACAATCTAGAAAGCTACTCTTTACCAGTAAGCAAATGGTATTTTTAATGTTTTCTCGGTATAAAACCCATTTACAAGTAGAACTATTACTTTAAATATCGAAACATCAATTTATTATTTATCGTTTAATTATTGCTACTTTTTTATTATTTATTATTTGTTACTTATTAGGGCGGCCGCCGTAGCCGAATGAGTTGGTGCGTGATTACCATTCGGAATTTAGAGAGAACGTAGGTTCGAATCTCGGTGAAACATCACAATTAAAAAAAAGTTTTTCTAATAGCAGTCGCTCCTCGGCAGGCAATGGCAAACCTCCGAGTGTATTTCTGCCATGAAAAAGCTCCTCATAAAAAGTATCTGCCGTTCGGAATCGGCTTGAAACTGTAGGTTCCTCCATTTGTGGAACAACATCAGGACGCACGCCATAAATAGGAGGAGGAGCTCGACCAAACACCCAAAAGGGGTGTACGCGCCAATTATATATATATATATATATATTATTTATCATATATTATTTCTATTTATTATGTATCACATATTATTTGTTATTTTCTATTTATTGTTTTGTTTATTTCACATATCATTGATTTAGTTTGCCGACGCTTATTTGTCATAGCATTATCCACTTTCTTAAATAAATTCAATGGCACGAACTAGCTCAAAATTCAAATACAATATGACAAACTTTTGTATATTTTTTCAGTGTGAGGCATATGTAGGACCGAAAATAATGTATTTTTATTGAAATAGTGCACTTTAAGGGGTTATACGCAGTTATGAAGCAAATAAAAGACGGGTTGTCAAGGATCTATCCTGAAGAAACTTCAGAATATTTTAATTTGAAAATTTTTGGCGGTTATAAAAGCATCCTTCAAGAACGTAACAAAATTTTTTATTTTTGAAAATGTTGATTATAGAGCGCGCTGCAGGCGATTTCTGGAACCTCCTTTAAAAAAAGACGATTTACGGTGTACATCGTAACTCAGGATTGGATTATCTGAAATCAAAAAACCAAACAAATTTTGTTAATATATTAGATTATCTAGTAATTAATCGTTCGGCTAATCAAAAATAATTTTCACAAAATGACAGCTTTTAAAAGAAATGATTTCGATTTTTACGTTAAAATTTGGCCGTAAATTGATTATAAAATGGAAAATAAGTATCAGATTTACAAAAGGAACGATTAATTACTAGAAAATGTATCTTTAAAGATTGAGTTAAAACGGTTGACCGATCAAACAAGCCGTTTTCGAGATATCGTGTACACCGACTTGAAAAATGCCGTTTTGAAAAAACACGTTTAAAGTTTCAATACCTACCTTAAAACGTGCCGAGGCATCTCTACATATTTAGGTATAACTCCGAAAGTATTGCTTAGATCTACTTCAAATTTCGTGCGTATACTTTTGAATATATGTACATTACAAAAATGCAATAAAAAAAATCGATTTTTTTGAAAGTCATAACTGCGTATAACCCCTTAAAATAACTAATAATTTAAAATACGGCCACTCCAATATTTTCTACCCATAAGCACGCCATCAAAATTGAGAACATCACCGATTTCTATACACTTTAATGTTATGAAGCTACAGATTTATACTACTTCGACTGTTACTTCGGTGGACAATTGTGTGCGTGCCTGTAACTATATAACTATTCAAAAAGATGTAGTAAATAGGTCCTCATATTCTCATTTTTGGGATAAATAGCAGAGCTTGAGCGTCCCACAGTAGGAGACACGCATGAGAAACGCAAAAAACAGAGCCACCGACTTCGAGTATACTCGCATGTAGTGGAGAGCCGCCACATTGCACTAAAGTTGGCCGCCGTCCCAGCAACGACGAAAAAGCTTTTCAGACGTCGGAAGAATATAGCATTTCTGTGCTGCCACGACGCAACACCACCACTGACTCGCATTGTATGCATATTTGTGTTGTTATTATTTCTGGTTTTATGACAAACAATAGAAACGCCAAAACGTCGGCAATCGAGGCAACAATTGCGACGACAGTGTACAAGTATTTGAAGTCAGAGTTTGTAGAAGCATTTTCGTTGTGGGAGCTGTAAACTACATAGAATAGTCTTTGATTTTCAATTGCGTACATACTTACATACATAGGTTGTACATTATGTGCAAATATGTCTGAACATACAACTAAAGCGAGGAAGTAAAACAGAATTTGAACGGTGACCCGGAAACTTAGAAATGGGGTTACCGTTACAAACTGCCTAAATGCCATTGCTAGTGAATACTCGTACAAATCAATAATGCACTGTGTGCCACGAGCACCATTCTCATGGCAGAATATCTTTAAGCAAGAAGGCTGACGCCTGTTATGAATAGAACAAATATATTTTCTTATTAAATTAAACTGATCTCTTTCTGATTGTAGAAATGCTATTTTTGTTTTACTACAACGCCTAATGCCTAACTTTTCCCAATACATTAGTAATTGTAATATGAATTCATTTGCGCATTTCATTTTTAATTTTCATGTTAATCTTTGTCTCTATTCATTGTAAACTTTCTTTGTTGTTTGGTTTTGTTGTTGGAATACAGATATGTATAATTTGGTGTCTGCATATGATTAATTATGCGCTTTTTCGTCGCCATGCATCTAATTTATCATCTATTTGTAAATTAATTTTGCTGAATAATGCTGAAGCACCATTTTTTGCCTCTTTGCTGTGTTATTTTTCAAAATAAACTAAAATCCCAACTAAACAAGTTTTGTTTGTTTCAAGCTTTTCACGTCGCCTGACCAAATATTGTTGGAATCCTCTGTTGGTCCGCCCCGCACTCATACAAACGTGTGCGTACATACATACATACATACACACATCCAAATTCTTGTGCGCGAGAGTAGATTAATTTATGTTTGTGTGTGTTGGAATGCGTGTGTGAATATTTTTATTTTTTCAATTTTTCGTATTTGAATCTTTGATTAATGTGGTCACAAGCGGTTGTCGCCATTTTTTGTAAGCAAATAAATCTTCACTAGATTTTTTTTTCTTTGGGTTTTTTGCGTCGGTTGTTTTACGGTAAATATGTGTAAATACATGTATGTATGTATGTTTATCTGTATATGTTGCTCGAATATCATTGAAGGTAACACATAATAAAAATGTAAAATGTCGTCTTCAGATCTTGTTTAGCCTTTTTTATTTCAGCTTTTTATATCATTTGGTGGAGTGTGGGCCTAAGGTGTGTCATCTGCTGCTCACCCATTATTAGCTAGAAGTTGGAGCAATAGATTTATGTTAGTATATCTTTCTCAGTCATAAAAATTTAAGGTGAGGAACTTAGACGATAATATTCGGAAGTAAGAAGAAATTACTTATTTATAGTGAATAAAAATAATAAATAAATAAAAATCGAAAGTATAAACTACAAACTCCAATTTGAAAGTAAAAATCTATATGAGCCGAACTATAAATGAATAATTGCATGATATTCTTCTTGTTAATTTGCGCGATAATCGCTTACCCGATTTTGACCGAATTTAAAAAAGTCGTTTCTTTCTCGTGCTAATCGGCGCCAGTTGGATATACCAAGTAAAGCCAAGTCCTTCTCCATCTGATCTTTCCAACGCAGAGGAGGTCTTCCTTTTCCTCTGCTACCACCAGCTGGTACCGCATCGAATACTTTCAGAGCCGGAGCGTTTGTATCCATTCCGACGACAAGCGGCTACGCTGCTGGATCTTTATTCGGTACGCTAATTCTATGTCGGCGTAAAGCTCATACAGCTCATTGTTCCAACCCCTGCGATATTCGCCGCTGCCAACGTGCAAAGGTCCAAAAATCTTCCACACAATCTTTCTCTCAAACACTCCAAGCGTCGCTTCATCGGATGTTGTCATCGTCCAGGCTTCTGCGCCATACGTTAGGATGGGCATGATGATAGCCTTGTAGTGTGTTAATTTTGTTCGTCGAGAGAGGACTTTACTACTACAGTTGCCTACTTAGTCCAAAGTAGCACTTGTTGGCAAGAGAGATTCTACGTTGGATTTCCAGGTTGGCATTATTATAAGTGTTAATGCTGGTTCCTAAATAAACAAAGTCTTTTACAACTCGAAATCATAACTGTCAACAGTTACATGGGTGCCGATACGTGAGTGCGCCAACTGTTTGTTTGAAAACAGGAGGTACTTCGTTTTGTCCTCGTTCACCACCAGACCCATTCGCTTTGCTTGCCTCTTCATCCAGTTTGGAGAAGGCAGAACTAGTAGCGCGGTTGTTAAGACCGATAATGTCAATATCATCGTCATAAGCCAAGTAGTGTACGCTCTTATAAAAAAGTGTGCCTGAGCGATTAAATTCTGCGGCTCGCACGATTGGATGATCACCTTGTTTAAAAGAATATGTGTTCGAGTTGGATCCCACACAATTTAAAAAACGCTCTGAGAACGAGAATGCAAGTGTATTGATCATCGTGGAAAATATATTGAAAAGTGTTTTCCAACTATCAATATTTATTTTGACTAGCAATATAAATAGCAACCCTCGTATGTATTTATATAACTCGGACAAATGTACTTTATTAGATGTTTTGTAGTGCTTATCCTCAAATTTGTGGTGCACATCTCTATGTTGTTCCACATATCGATGGTTTTCGAGAAAAGTGACATTCAAAAATACAAAAAACCCAGTTGGGTCAGTTTTCTAGATAAGTGACGCGCCAATTCGATCACCTGACAAAACGACACTAACGCCATCTCTCATAATTGCTTCAGGATTCGCTTATGACGCTTTTCCAGCAAAAGCTTTTAACGGCAAAACTCCGAATTTTGAGTTAATTTTGAGTTGTGTCGCTTTTGTCCAAATCCATCGATATGTAGGAGTTTGCAATTTTATGCCGCCTCTGAAAGGCAGATGATTTTTATGAGAAACTTTTCCAATGCAGACATACACCAGGAGGCCTGCCATTGCCTACCGAAGAGCGATAGCTATTAACAAAAAGATGTTTTCTTTAATCCGATGCGTGAATAGTGTTTCTGGAAACTGGACCCGCTGAAAGGTAGTCATGCACAAGCCCATTCGACTACGACGGGCTAAACGATTAGTTGATGGAACTCAAATTTATGATTGTGTGTTTTTGTTTTTGCCATGCTTGCTTCTGTTAAGCGTCATAGCTACGATTTCTCCGACCCTTATGTGCTGATACTTTTTTATACGGCGTTTGTGAGCTCCTAGCTTCTAAAGCGTTTTTCAGTAAGATCGCTTCAACTTTTTTTTTGAATAAAACACAAACGGTTTGACTTTTTTAACTAATTTTTTTTTTTATTATCGAGTTTAAACATATACATTTAAGTATGAAATTCGATTTCGTTGCATGACCACCGCGTGCACGTTTTACGAAGTCCAATCGTTGAACCCAATTTTCGACCACTCTTTTGCATAAATCGGCCGAAATTCCAGCAATTTCGCGTTCAATATTGGCTCTGAGCTCACAAATCGTCGCCGGCTTGTTACTGTATACCAATGACTTCACATAACCCCAAAGAAAATAGTCTAGAGGCGTCAAAACACATGAGCGCGGCGGCCATTCGACCGGTCCATTTCTGGAAATAATGCGCTCATCGAACTTACTCTTCAACAAATCAATTGTAGCGTGTGCTGTGTGGCTTGTGGCCCCGTCCTGTTCAAACCACATGTCGTCTAAGTCCATACCATTCAATTGCGGCCAAAAATAATCGTTTATCATGTCGCGGTATCGATTTCCATTCACAGTAACGTGGCGATCGTTCTCGTCAACGAAAAAATATGGGCCAATTACGCCGCCGGCATGTAAACCGCACCAAACAGTGATTTTTTCGGGATGCAACGGTGCCTCATGAATCACGTGTGGATTGCTTTCTGCCCAGTGTCGCATATTTTGCTTGTTGACAAAGCCATTGAGCCAAAAGTGAGCTTCATCACTGAAGATGATTTTTCGACTTTAAACTTTCTTAACAGAACACGCATTTTTATAATAACATTCAATGATTTGCAAGCGTTGCTCAAGTGTATACCGTTCCATGATGAAATGTATACTAATGAAGTTTACAAATGACAAGCGAGAAATAAAAAATATTGCGTCGTTCGCCCTCCCTATCGGAAAAAAGTTGAAGCGCACCTATTGAAACACGCCTTATGTTCTTGCCCTGCATTAGCTAGAATCCGAATGAAACTTTTAGTAGCTCTACAGTATGGGAGGTTAGAATGTCTCTCGGAGTTAGAGCTTCAGAGCATACTTATTGCCAGAAGCCTACTAAAACGAAACCTTACCTAAAAGCGTAATATAATTTGAAATATTTAGTTAGTTCTCAAACTGAACCCGCCACTGGGCATAAATTGCATAACTCGTACTAAAGCTCTTGAAATACGAGGTATAATACGAATTCCCGTTGGAATTAGG
This sequence comes from Anastrepha ludens, assembly GCF_028408465.1. Lineage (NCBI taxonomy): Eukaryota > Metazoa > Arthropoda > Insecta > Diptera > Tephritidae > Anastrepha > Anastrepha ludens. The sequence goes on from NC_071498.1 coordinate 78,721,090, forward strand.
AACTGAATAGCCCGTAGAAGTTAAAAACGATCTAGACTGGCATTTATCACGCGTGTCAAACAAAACAAAAATAGTTTGAATATACTTGATTCTATCAAAAAAAGGGTAAGAGGTCTCCAATAAATGCAGCGCATTCATGCTTGGAATGATTTTGACTCACTTAGTTAATTGCGCCTTTCATATAATAATATTTTTTGAAAATACTTGACATTTATTTGTTGAGTTAAGGTTTCGTTTTCCATTTTCTTCAGTATGTATTATCATCCTCTAATTTTTTTATATTTACGCATTAGTATTAACACAAAAAAACACAAATCTTATCTAAGTCTTCGTCCTGAACCTGTCTCATTTGTATGCCTGTACCACTAGTATTGCTATTATTGATAAGATAAACCAAACAAAATTCAATTGTTCTGAATGCAAATAACCCCTAATGTGCACAGGAAATGGTTGTTGCAAGTACTCTATTCGAAAACGTGCATAACGAAATTATGAGGATAATATATTTTTGCAAGAAATGACCTTGAAACTGTAAAAAATTCCATTAGAAAAATATGTGGGATGCTTGCACTTCAAAACCAAAAAAATGCCAAAACTCACCTGCTGCTCTACGCTGAAATCAATTACCTGTCTCTCACTCTTAAGCGTACGAGTGTATATGTATGTACTCGCATATTGGTATTCAAGGTTCACTATTATGCAATTGTCATTTTCTATGACCATAAAAATTAATATGCGACCTTCGATGTGGAAATTAACTTCTCTATCTCCGTATGAAATCATCAATACCACCGCTACTTCTGTGCCCAACCTCTACCATTGACTTTTAAGGTGAAATTGACATTAGGCAAATCAGTCAATTAGTCACTGAGTCAGTATGTTAGTTGGACTTCCAATCTGTGTTTTGTGTTTGTGTTTGTATTAGTACAGAATAAGCCGTTTGTTGCTGTTGGGTACCCAATCACTCTTTTAACTTCTGAAATTTGTAGAAAACACTTTTAGTTTCTTCTTGGCATGACTTTTTTCTTGTACATATTTTTCTTTTTTTATTTTTAGGCCGTTTTTTAACATATCTTTTTCTTTCCCTGCACAGTAACCTGTTCTTTTAAATCCTTCCTAATAGTCATGGCAGTGTAGTGGTGTATTACGCTTCAAAATTATTATTTATGGGTTCGCATTGTTGCCTAATTTTTTCCGTATGCGCAAAGGTGTGTTCATTTTTTAGGGCCCACACCAAAAACGCTTTGTTTGTTATTGGTCTTGCTGTCTACCGTCTCATTATATCGTCGAAAAAAGAGAACAACATGGGAAGCTGCATGCTGAATTTAAGATAAGCAGAATACAAACTGTTTGAAAGAACGAGCGTCCAGGATAAAAAATTTCCTTAAATTGTGAAAGTGTATTATGCTCATAAATCTTTTTTGTGACTCTTCTCAGAAATTCCTGGTGCGCATCTTTCTTGAATATCTGTTTGGCGGAAGGACAGAAAGATACCATTTTTTAACTGATTCTTGCCACGAATTCGTGTATTTCTTAATACGAGTACCTTACAGAGTCTTTGTGTGTTGCGAGGTGTCAGTAATGGATGTGTTTTAGTGTTTATACATGCATGCATATATATACAACAAATATAGTATAGCTAGCGTTTCACTGATTTAGAAAACAAATCATAAAGATTTTATTATTTTGAACTCTCACGTCAGTGTACACAATTTAGAACATAAAATTTATGAATTAGTCTCAGTGCATGTTGCAAGTAACTATGCAAACCTATTAATTTTGTACTCGTGGAGACTAGAACACTAACTTTGTTTAACCAACGCTTGTTTATAATAGTCGAATCATAATAGATGTAGGCATATAAAGGGATACTGAACTATCTGTATGTCCGTCAGTTTATCTCTCGGAAATAAATAAATCGCGCAAAGATGGTACGAAACTAAATACACTCTTTTGGTAAAAGGATAGTTAATACTAAAAATTGCCAGCAAAACATTCACAAAACGTGATCCGAACTTCCAGGGAGGAAAGTTTTTAGAAGTGAAAAATATCGATGGTTCAATGCCTAAAATAAAATAAATAATTGGCGCGTATACTTCTGTTAGCTGTTTGGCCGAGCTCCTCCTCCTATTTGTGGTGTGCGTCTTGATGTTGTTCCACAAATGGAGGGACCTACAGTTTCAAGCCGACTCCGAACGGCATATATTTTTATGAGGAGCTTTTTCATAGCAGAAATAAACTCGGAGGTTTGCCATTGCCTGCCGAGGGGCGACCGCTATTAGAAAAATGTTTTTTATTAATTCTGCTTTCCGAATGGTAATCACACACCAACCCATTCGGCTACGGCGGCCGCCAATGCCTAGTAAAGTACAATTTCTCAAATTTTCGAAAAAAAAGTGATATCGCGATTATAACTGAAATAAAATTATTACAATTTTGTAGAAGTAATGACGCCGTAGCCGAATGGGTTGGTGCGTGACTACCATTCGGAGTTCACAGGGAGAACGTAGGTTCAAAACTCGGTGAAACACCAAAATTAAGAAAAACATTTTTCTATAGCGGTCGCCCCTCGGCAGGCAATGGCAAATCTCCGAGTGTATTTCTGCCATGAAAAAGCTTCCCATAAAAATATCTGCCGTTCGGAGTCGGCTTCAAACTGTAGGTCTCTCCATTTGTGGAACAACATCAAGACGCACACCACAAATATGAGGAGGAGCTCGGCCAAACACCCAAAAAGAGTGTACGCGCCAATTACATACATATGTAATGAACCAGAAAAAAATAAATACAGCGTAAATTTTTAACAATATGCAGCTGGCAGCACCCGGCTTCGATCTTATCACCGCTGAAACCTTAAATAATATTCCGCAAAAAACATTGATCAGGCTAACAAAAATTATAAATGCATGCCTTAAGCTAAAATATGTGCCAACGTACTGGAAAATTTCAGTGGTAATAATGATACCAAAGCCTGGCAAAAGTCCTCACGAAGTGTCATCATACCGTCCGATCTCCTTCCTCCCTATAATATCCAAACTACTCGAAAAAATAATTCTGCAGCGGTTAAAGCCTTTGATTGAAAACAAACGCCTTATTCCTACGCACCAGTTCGGATTTCGAGCAAAGCACTCAACAATCGAACAAGTGCATAGGATCACAAATGTGATAGAAGAAGCAATTGAAAAGAAAAAAGTGTGCTCTTCCATATTTCTCGATGTTGCTCAGGCCTTCGACAAAGTATGGCATGACGGACTACTCCATAAAATTAAAATCTTGCTTCCAAAGGAGTTTTCGGATCTATTTACTTCATATCTAAGTAACAGATATTTCAGGATCAAGTGCGATAGCTCTTATTCAAGCCTAAAGCGAATTAAAGCCGGGGTTCCACAAGGCAGTATCCTTGGCCCTATACTTTACGTGCTTTTCACATCTGACTTACCGGTCTCTGAGACTAGCACTATAGCTACCTTTGCTGACGATACGTGCATTTTAGCAATTGGAGATGATGAGACACAGTCCTCTCGCAAACTTCAGGAAGATATTAACAAAATCACCGAATGGACTACAAAGTGGCGTATGAAACTTAATGAAGCCAAGTCAGTTCATACATACAAAAAAATATATCATCCTGTATATATTTCTGGCACGAAAACTCCTTACTCCAATACGGCGAAGTACTTAGGGATGACGCTTGATGCCAAACTATGCTGAAAAGAGCACGTTAAAATAAAATACGTGGAATTAAACCTCAAAATGCAAAAATTATACTGGCTTACTGGAAGGAGGTCTCCTCTTTCCATACAAAATAAACTTTTAATTTATAAACAAGTATTTAAACCTGTGTGGACTTATGGTATACAGCTATGGGGCTGTGCCAAACAAACTCATATCGAAAAAATACAACGATTTCAAAACAAGTTCTTAAAGAACGCAGTAAACGCGCCATGGTATGTGAGGAACACTGATTTACATCGTGACCTAAACATGTCATTAGTATCAGAAGTTGTCAAACATTACGCTGTAGCTCATTCCGAAAGACTCGAAAAACATACTAACCCGGAGGCTCGGCGACTTGCCAATTTAGATGACCAGTGCCGGAGACTTAAACGAAAAAAACCAAATGATCTTGTTCCAGAAATTTTGATGACTGACAAATATATGTAAATTTCTGTCAGCTGTCTTCCAGTTATATACGTATTTCCTGTAAATACTGTTGAATTTAATAATTTAATCAAATAATATTACTTGATAGTTGTGAACTAGGTGTAATAGAATGAAATGTATTTAAATATTTATAACGTTTCAATAAACAAAAAAAAAAAAAAAAAAAAAAAAGCTGGTGCCACTTCCACGTTCGGATAAATGCGAGTATCTCGAGAACGACTTAATAACACTCGTCCACATTTGGTAGACGTATTGGTCCAGCCTCATTTAGGTCCGGCATAAATATTTTTAAAACCTGAAAAAGCCACGTAAACGTTTTATATGTTAAGATTAAAGTTCCGTTCTTCTCTGTAATGTCGCAAGCTATAACAACTCACTCTATGAGATTGTTAAATTCCAAAAATTATTGGCCAGCGGATTTCAAAAGTTCGTTGCGGACCGAATTCAGAATTTATCTACTTTCTTTAAAATGTATATTAGATTCCTAGAGTAACAATTTATATATTTCAAAGAAACGTTTTAGAAATTTAAGTCTAGGTAGCGGGTTTTCTATTTCCAAAATCCGAAGATACGGTATGTTATATCCCATATGTGGACCAGGTGATTGAGGTTCAGAACATAACTAAATATTGACGATATCATTTCGAACTACCAATCGTCGACGATGAAATAGGCGTTTCGTGTCAGTGTAATGACGAAGTCACGAAATTAAATGCGCGTGCACTTAGAAAATTAAATGAGATGTCGACTTTTATATCAATTGATTTTTCTTTAGCGAAATATAAATTTGCTAAAGTGTTGCACTCTTATTTTCAATCTTTTGCTTTCCTAAGTTTTTGTATTTTGTAATTTTAGTGCTTTAAGTAATAAACTTTTTATTTGCCTATAGTTGTAAGAAACTTATATTTTTATAGACTGAATTTATATATGAATAAATGAATACATACGGATTCTGAAAGATGCATGAATGCAGACCTGCCAACTGAAATTTGTTAAGGTTGATTCTGTCTCTAAACTCTTATCGGGTTTACTGAATGGAAAATTCAGATCTGGACTTCCAGACGGCCGACCTTATGCGGCTATGAACCCAGGAATATTATTTTTTAGCCACTGCTGGATGGTTTTTGCCGTATGGGCTTGAGCGGAGTCTTGCTGGAAGATCCAACGCTCTCCATTGAAGAGAGTACTGCTCAACTGCTTCACACTAAGACTTTCTCCTGGTACACTTTTGCCCCGGTCTTAAACCCTGTTTCGCAGAAATGAGCAGATGTAGCGCCTTTGCAAGACACTCTCCACCAAACCCACCTCGATGGTGGCCACGCTGAACCCTTAGAACAAGATTTTTTGCGTCTTTAGAGGTTTTAGCATAGATTTTGACGTTTTGATTATTAAAAACTTCTTCAACAGTAAATATTTTCTCATCTGTGAAAAGAATATTTTCATGGGCGTTAACCGCGTGCCACCGAAGAAGGTAGAGGGTCTATACGGATGTTATACGACCAAAAGCCCAAATCTCATGTGTACAGGGAAACCACAGATAACTTTTTATATCAGAAACCAAACTTTCCTGTTTTACGAGAGCAATATATTTTCAAACTTCATTACGCGGCATTTTCATTTTCACACATTCATATAGTCCAGTGGGATCCGATAGTGAGGCATTTCTCTGAATGTTCAAGTGAAATATTCATTAAAATATTTGTATACCTATTTTTGCCAGTTGGCAGCGGAGATTACCTAACTTTACGAAACCATCTTCGCACTTTAGTGGCTCCGCGGACTATATTACGTGGGCGAATATGTGTCTCGGTGGAGGTAAATTATCCAGAGGGCCTCTTCAATATCAAAAGAACAAAGGAGAGAAGAATATTTAAAAAGGCAGCCAGCCTGACTAAATAAAGCAAAATCGTCCTAATCACTTAAATAAAGAAATAAAAAAATTCCGAAAAAATACAAATACCGAATTTATATTATGTTATTATTTTAAATTATTTTGTTCGAGCTTACAACTTTCCCAACCATGTCCCAGAAAAACGTAACACTGTTTTAGAAAATCGCAAATGAATTTCGGAAGAACACAAAGGTCTTTCACAGATTTGCAGTTATTTAGTTTTAATAAAAAACACAAATAGTTAGGCGTGAAAATTTTTGAAAAAAAAATTTGTGTGAAGAGGACCAAATCTCCATCTAATCGGAGCTATAAACGCAACTGCCATTTTGTGTGTGGCGCGATTCGCTCAAAAAGGAGAGCGCTGGTGAGTGGATGATGGAATTTCTGCAGAAATGCACAAATTTGGGAATCATCTGAGAGATTTAGCTATTGTGTGTTACAATTCACCCTGCCATGCTGGGTTTGAGCAAATTATTTCCAGTAATAAGAGGTGTGTTCAAAAAGTATCGCGAATTCTGAATTTTCACGGGTTACTTAAATTCGAATTTCGATTTTTTTGTGGCGATATGTTGATACTCATGTCTGTCGATCATGTCGACGAGTTCGGCCATTTTGAATGTTCAGGTAATTGTTGACAGCTGCTTTGCTGGCACGTGTTTCGGCTCGTCTTCGATTTTTACCTATTCAAAAAGATGGATCAAAGAACCTGTACCAAATTTTGTGTGAAAAACGAAATTAAGTGCGCGGATGCATTCCGAATGTTGACTGTGTCATACGGAGAAGCTACTATGGACCAAAGCAACGTTTATCGGTGATACAAAATGTTCTCAGAAGGCCGAGAAGATGGGAACGATGAAAAGCATGCCGGACGTCCGAGCACTTCAACAACAGACAGCAACATCGTTGCTTGCGCGCGACTTTTTGGTCAAAAACAAGACACTAATGATGCCACAGCCACCGTATTTCCCAGATCTGGCCTCCTCCCGAAACTGAAGAGGCCCATGAAAGGACGACACTACGCTACGATTGACGAGATAAAGACGGCATCAAAGGAGGGGCTGAACAAGATAAAAAAAAAATGATTTTTTGAAGTGCTTCGAAGATTGGAAAAAGTAGGCAGAAGTGCATAATATCTCATGGGGATTACTTTGAAGGGAACTCAATAGATATTAATGAACAAATAAATAAATTTTGAAAAAACACAAAATGCGGAATATATCCGCCGCTGCTACGAGTTGCATGACTCATTCGATCAACCCAATTTTTTACTACTTTTTCCTATAAATCTGGCCGTATGGTATCAATGGTGGTTTGAATATTGCAATAAATCGATTGTTGAATTTTCCACGTTGTCGAGGGACAAAGGCCAACAAGTTGAGAACGACGATATATCGACATTACTGCGTCTTGTTCCATACTTGGCTCTATTAACTTCGCGAACAAATCTTTCTCAAAGCAACGTTCCACAATTTATATGCGATGTTCTAGCGTTGAACGATTCATGATGACTTACTAAATCTGACTGAAAAGAAATCTCAATATAGTTATTTCAGCTGTTAACCCCTTCCCTTACGATTCAATCTCGAAGAATAGTACGCGTGCAGACAATTTAATTTAGCGCAATTCTATGAGTGGCTTATTAAAAAAACTCTTAAACCCGTTATCTGTATTAAGGTAAATTTAGGTAGAATATAAAAAAGACCATTGGTTAGGTTATGGTGGTAGTCAGTCCGTATGACCAACTCACTTAGACCTCACAGGTCCGTTGTGATACCACTGTGCGACACGGGAACCTTGTTTATTTACTTTCATGAAACCATTTTGAGGGTCTTATGAAGCGCGGGATTGGTCTAATCCCCGCGCCAGATAGTTCTGTAAGAGAATTGAAAAAGTGTTTACCAAGACAACCTGCTCTGATTTTAGCTAAGGCTGGACAATTGCAAAGGAAGTGCTCTACTGTTTCTTCCTCCTCCTCATCTCTACAGCTTCTACAATATTCATGGGAGAATACTCCTAGTCTCAAGGAATGACCATGTGCAGCAATAATAATATTTTTATTTTTACAAGTTTAAAGGAATTCATATGATTTTAAACGATAAAATATACTGCGAGCGACGCCTGTCAAATTCTAATTTAGTACAGACAGTACAATCTTGACGGGCAAGGCCTGTCATTTCCACTCAAAGGGTTAAACCATAGTTTTCGATGTCGCTCATTTTCATGCAGCTAAAAAAAAAAACACCCGATATCAAACTTTGGAAGGAAAGTCTGAGCAGCTGGTTTTGCTTGAAAACGTGTTATTTGTCAATTTTGTTTACAAAAAGTTCTTAGTAAATAAATAAAAATATTAATCTATTTGCATGAAGCATTAAAATGTACAGAACTTTCCGTGTATTCTTTGCCATTAGTGCCCCCTCAAGAACCTACCGCCGCATTGACGTATTTGTTTAACATAAAAAAAAATGTCTCTAGCTGTTTTAAGAAAAATTGCAGAAATTTCCACGAAATTGCTTACAGACGAATAAAAAGTGAACTAACAATGCTGACAGTTAGGCGGACTACCGGACGGTCAGCCGATTTGCAAGTCGGTCAGTAATTTGATGTTGCTTCATTGCTTAGTAGGTTGGTTGGCTCAAGTAATTGTTGGTTGGTCATTCGGTTGGTTGGATTGTTAGACGCGTCGCAATGTTTTATTTGTGTCACTCGCGGCCGACTTAACTTTGACATGTGTGACATTGTCGCTTTGGGATCTTTTGTCGGACATCTTTTTGTGGTTTTTGTTGTTATTTGGCCTTTTGCCTGTGTTTTACAATTGACTTTAGTTTAAAGTTTTTGTATTTTGCAACATTCGCTTCTGTTTGCTTGCGACAATTTTTTTTTTTTTTCTCAGCACGAAATTTTTTTCGCTTGCCACTATTTACGCGACTGCTGTTCAACTACCTCGTCTGTCTGCTCGTAGCGTAGTAACTATGGCAGGTCAGCTCAGAGCGCGCCTTGGCTTTTGTTTCGAAATCGGCGCAGCGTCTTGTTTTCATAAAAACATGTCCAAAAATACAAACATACACATATACGATTATATTTGCCCAAATATCTGTGCTAGTGTTGACCTTTTTCTTTATGGGTCGCCACTTACTTTTTGTTTTTTGCGCATAAGCAAAACTGCTAGCCTCGTATACACGCACACGTCGTCAAAATAGAAACATTTTACTACTGTTTTTCCTTAAACTGGGGCGTTACTAATTTATGTCGAGCATTTTTAACTGCGTTGTAGTGTTTAGTGTGAGACACGCATATGTAATCTAAAAATATTTTTCACAATTTCCACGGTTTCACATTAGGAATTGCTGGCTTAGTATTCGACGCGTCCAGTGACAGTTTCACAAAGCAAAGCATTGATCATTAAGACAGTTTCGTTACTGCTTACACAATGCACATAGATGGCAATTTTTATTTTAATATTTCATATTTGCATACACGGCTGGCTGTGTGCATATGCAGTCTTCTTTCCCAGAGCTCCTCTGTTCCAAATTAAAATATGCAAATTTCACGCAGCCATTTAAAAGCCACAAGGGCGACAGCGCTTGTTGTGTGTTTGCCAGCACAGATTGCTTTGGAATTGTACCGTCATTGTGCACAAACAACCATATATGTAGATATTCTTGTAGATATTGTGCGCGTGCTCCGGTCTGTTCTGCAAGATTTATGTTTTCTTTTCGCCAACAGTCAATCCACTAAGTTATTGACTGCTGCTTCCAAAATAAATCAAACATTTTCTCTATTGTTTGATATGTTTGTGAAAATATTAGAAATTTATTTGATTTATTGCCCTTAGCCATTGATTGCATTACTGCTTACCGCCTTTAGTGGCATACGCGTGCATTTGCACTTAAATTGCAGCGCTTCCTTATCCTATGCCACACAGTGGTGGTTATATATATGTATATGTATTTGTAGCTAAGTGTGGATGTGTGGATAACTACTAGATTTGTGATGAGCTTTAGAATTGACTTGTACAATTTCATTTATAAAATGTGTGGTTTGCATTTTGGTAATTACTGCAGTAAGAGTTTGAAATATATATGTGAGCCCTGCCAATTTGTTATATTTGTGAAAAAAAAGATTAAATTTGGCTTCTTTGAATCCTTTCGTAATGCTAAATATATCGTATTAATTTTATTCGTCATTTTTAAGACGCACAGTATAACAAGTGTGCTCAAAATTATAAAAATTCAAACTCCACTACTCCTAAAAATGTATTCGGTCATTTATACAAGATGAAGAGGTGTAGCGAAGCAAATTTATTAACATCAAAGTTTCCAATTCTTTTGTGAACTTCTTTTGAAGTACTTGGGTTTCTTCATTACGCGTGGTGGGTGAAGTAGAGTTTAAAATTCCTTCGCACTTACAGCGAACGTCGTCAAATGCGTCGAATGGTGTGTCCACCAAAACCATTCCTCCTCCTCTTCTGAGGAGACTTCCTTTCCGGAACTGGGCGGGCCCAGAACGGCGTCCATGAGAACCAAACCAAGCAAATTGAATAAGAGTAAAAACAAAGTAATATAGGCTACGATCTTAAGATGTCGGCCATTAAGCACACTACAAACACAAAGTTATTAAAATAGGCTGCTGCCTTATTTTAGATAAAAAATATTTTAATATATATATATTAGGACGGGTCGATTTGTGGGGAGGCAAAAAAATCGCCCATTGCTCTGTGAAAATCATATTCTAGGGATCAAAATAAGAAACTTTGCCGAAGGAACTATACCTCTAAAACGAATTCTAAAGTCCTCCAATTTGGGTCGAACTTTTTAGTTTTTTTTCTGTAACTCTCTTAAATTATTTTTTTCATTTACATATCGATGGTTTTCGAGAAAAGCGACACAACTCAAAATTAACTCAAATTCGGAGTTTTGCCGTTAAAAGCAAAAATCAACTACAGAGTTTATATATTTTTATCTGGAAAAGCGTCATAAGCGAATCTTGAAGCAATTCTGAGAGATGGCGTTAGTGTCGTTTTGTCAAATGATGAAATTGGCGCGTCACTTATCTAGAAAACTGACCCAACTCAGTATTTTGTATTTTTGAATTGTGTCACTTTTCTCGAAAACCATCGATATGTTCTGACTAAATAAATTTCCTAAGAGAAAAAATAGGATAAATAAATAATAAATATTATTATAAATAAATAAAAATAAAGAAAAAACAAAGCCATTTAGCTAATTTTCAAAATTTGCCCCTACCCAAAAGTTCGACCCAAATTGGGGGACATCAGAATTCGTTTTAGAGGTATGGTTCCTTCGGCAAAGTTTCTTATTTTGATTCCTAGAATACGATTTTCACAGAGCAATGAGCGATTTTTAAATCGACCAGCCCTAATATATATATATAAATATACAGTGAATGACTTAAATTCTTTGATATAGTTTCTTTTTGCCCGGCATCTGTCGCCACTATCTATCTTCAATATAATACTGAGCTGGATGTGGCAGCAGAGGAATACGTGCAGCGAAATTCTTGTAAATAGATTTTGCAGGCCCTACTGGTATATACCCAGTGGTTAACGATTTGTCAGTCCATCTCGCGCCCCTTGTACTGGTGGTATGTTACAGTTCTCCACGCCAGTTTAAATTGCCTTAAAAGAGTAAGTACAAAATTTGTAGCAAATCTGGACGAAATTTTTCTCAGAATTTCAAATATTTTCTGTTCAAAAAGTCATAAGAACATCTGCAATCATATGAACGCACATATATGCCTCGCAAAATTTTGTTCCATTTCCTGTATCATTCCGATTAAATACACTTTTGCACTCTACAATTATCTAGCCAAGGGAATGATGGCTCCGGCAGCCATATTCTGAAGCTGATAGAGTGGAATATGCGTTTGCCGGAGAGGGATGGGAGATATGGTCGTATTCATGCCCATACATTCGGGAGCATTAAATAGATGCAAACAGAATGTTACCCTCGGCAGCTGCATGGAAATATGTTTCACTAAAAATATACTCAAAAAAATGTACCTAGTGAAGAAGTGAGGGTGAGGAAGCGCAACTCAGCAGTGGGATACCCAAGATGAATTATAAAGCAACAAAGCAAAGCAAATAACAAGCATACATATACAACCATTTGCATTCGCATTACCGCCACTCGTGGATATCTTCTACATTTATAAATGTGTATGTGTATGTATCTTTGTACGATCGAATACAGCTGTGGCAAATGCCCAAAAGAGCGGGGTGCGGAGTAAAGTATGTACATGCATGCATACGTATACGTATAAAATGAAAATCCATTAATCATCTTGACTTATTTCTTTCTTCTTTCGCTGTCTTTCATTTCGATTTTTTATTTGGGGTTTTCGGCTAAAATTATACTTGGTACTCCAGCGCAGTAAACGTAACAACTACGATAACCGCTGCACAATAAAAATAGAATGAGACAGCCAGCTTGAAATTGTCGATGGGATCATCGTCATTAGCTATACGGACTGAAAATCCAAAAGCAGTTATTTGTCGCCATTTTCGAGTAAAGTGATTTTTCTCAAGCGTCGATCAATTTTCGTCCATTATATGTGGGTGGGTTTAAAACAAATTTCCATCACTATTTATTACACAACATTATATTATATTTGTTACCACTGCCAGTTTTTGTTTTATTTTCAGATACGTGCGTATCTTCGCATATTCAGTTCTTGTAAATATTTTAAAAGTCCCTAAGTCCACTAGTACTACATAAATGTACCGCAGATGGGAACTTTTATACTCTGTTCGAAATAGTTTGAAGATTCCCAAACTCTAAAGGTGCTTTACATTTATTTGGTGAAAAGTCTCCTTCAATAAAAATAAATAAATAAATAAATAATTGGCGCGTACACTTCTGTTTGGCCGAGCTCCTCCTCCTATTTGTGGTTTGCGTGTTGATGTTGTTCCACAAATGGAGGGGCCTACAGTTTCAAGCCGACTCCGAACGGCAGATATTTTTTTATGAGGAGCTTTTTCGTGGCAGAAATACACTCGGAGGTTTGCCATTGCCTGCCGAGGGGCGACCGCTATTAGAAAAATGTTTTTATTAATTTTGCTTTCACCGAGATTCGAACCAACGATCTCTCTGTGAATTCCAAATGGTAATCACGCACTAACCCATTCGGTTACGGCGGTCTCCTTCAATACTATTCATTAATACAGAATCCACACAGTCAAATTTCTGCCAGCAAAATATTGTAGAAAGAGTGCCAGAAGTTTTTACTAAATTCGCTTTATACGAGATGGATTGGCTACATGGCTTTGTCTATTGCATTGCCCGTAGAATAATATACTCTTGTTTGATCTTTGTTTAATATGTTGTCGATTTTAATAACGAATGTGATGAATAAGCCAAAATCTTTCAAACAGCAGACTGTAATAAAAAAAAAAAATTTACATATATAAAAAAATAAACATAATAAATAAAAACTGTAATAAAAGCCCTGTAGACCAAAATAAATAAATAAATGCGTTTATAATGCGGCTTCAAATGAATTATGCGTTTGCAAAATATATTGTATAACTTTTGTACTAAAGGACATGGCATTTGGAATTTTATATTCTAGAAAAGAAAATTATAAATAATTAGATTTTTAATTTCCTAAGATACTGAGTCGTATTAAAAAAATAGCTTTATTCAAATTTGTAGCGATTGATGTGATTTTGAATCAGTCTTCTATGGTAAACAACTTTTTTAAGCATTTGCTGCACTTGTATGTGAACTAGCATTTGTTCAGGCTCGTATGAATGAAAGCCTTAAATCTATGTTTTTGTTGGAAGAATTCTGAGTCTGCTATCCAGCTGCTTCACAGGATTTAAATTTGATAACATTTTTTTATTTTAAAATGAATTTAAAAATCGTACGTGGTTGAAAACAGGTCTCAAGAAAGAAAACAGTTAAAATAAAAGCACAATTGAAAGCGACAGAAATTGTTAGCAGTTATTCTGTTTGATATGCATTTGTTGTCATTACGAGATTCTCTTTTCGATTATTGATGGAGGAGCGATATCAACTTCACCGTTCAATTTGTTTTAAATACAAACACATAAATACATATAAGTTCATATATGTATAGGAACTAAATTACCATCAAAAAACTCCACTTCTGCTCCTTTCAAATACTCCTCGTTAATTTCTTCCATCTTTTTCCGATTTAAGTTATTTTTTACATTTTTTGGGAAAACAAAATTTTTTACTTGTCAAATGATGTGAAAAGTAAACCAAATACTCTCTCTGAATTCAGCCTCAAGTTATGACACCAATTAGCAAAATTATTAACATCAGCTTGAAGAATATGCAAGTCTGCAGAGTTAGTTGTAACAGAAAATATATTTAACTCACCGACATATGAAAGAAAACTACCAAAGGAGAAATAACTACCATTATCATTGAAAAATAAAACAAAGAGCAGATGTTCCAAATGTTTCTTAGTCGAGCACAAAAGACACAGTGGACGGTCTAAAGGGGACACCATGAACTGTAACTAGGCAACGACCGTGTGATCTCATCCCAGCTAGAAACAGGGAGTGAAAACCTCGAGATGCAAGCTTATCATATAAAATTCTATAAAATAGCGTTTCAAATGCATTTGAGAAATCGGTATATGTATATAAATACAGTGAACTAAAAACCCAGATATAAAATCTTCCCGTCTTAGTGAGGATGTCAGGCCATTAGTACCTTTCTCTACATCATTGAATGTCAGGCTCAAAAAGCCAAAGTTGAGAGGTGAAGAGATTTACACTCAACTAACCTTAATATCTAACATCAATATTTCTAGGTTTGTGGAAATGTTCACAAAATTCGGCAAAGATTTCATAGCCTTTATTGATCATTTGTTTTCCCCTGGATCTTTAGCATTTATGTATATAAACGAATCAAAACGGGAAAAAGCAAAATGGAAAAAAAATTTCGTTACTGGGAGAAACTGCGTGCAGAGTTTTGTTTAATTTTGTTTACCAATTTTAAGGATTTTTATGAACATTTTTTGAATGTTTAAAAATTGTGTACACAATTTGAAAGTTAAACTACTATGATTACTACAATTAAAAACAAAAATGCGGCAGAACAACTTAAGCGACTTTCACCTATAGAAGTTTCTCATCTTGTGTGATAGACGGTAATTTTTTTTTTTTTAATTTTTTTAATTTTAGCTCTCTGGACAAGAACACTTTAGCAGTTAGTTAACTTTCTTTTAAAAGTTTTACCAGCCAAACTTTACTATGGGTCCTTCAAGACAGGAATTATATTTGAAATCAATTTATATTACCTAAATTTAGATACATATATTTAGCATAGTGCAATGATAATACTTTTAGTGTACCAGGTAGCAATAACGTTCGTGTTCAATGGGCAGACTTGGCAGTTACAGCCCAACGTCATATAAATATGCGGCATGAAATTTCCTTTTGGGCATCACTTGAAATTTGTATTTTTCGTTTTGCTCTTCTTACGGTTCAGTCATTCTGTAATGGATAAATAATCTCTATTTTAAATGAGCCAAAAATTTACCCGTAACTAAATGTCAATTGTGTATGAATTTCAAATTGAAATGTTACGCAAAATAAATATTCAAAATTGAGTTAGCTTTCAAAGCACGCCGCTCAATTTCAATCAGTCTAATACAAGTTGCATACTAGTTGTGGGCAAAAAGTAAGGTGAATTTATTTATCAAAGTTCGCGGGATTAAAATTTCGCTCTAGTTATTTTTTCATGAGTTGGCAGCACTGTTAATAACATCTGGGCCAACTTTCATGTGAATGTCATTATCAGTAATATATTTACGCTTGTGTTTACCAAACGAGAGTGCATTTTTCGATTTTTACAATGTCTGATTTGATTGAGCAGAGAACTGCCATCAAATTTTGTTTGCGGAATGAAATTTCGGCTGCGGAAACGTTTAGCATGTTGCAGAAGGCATTTGGTGATTCGACCATGTCGCAGAAAAATGTTTATAAGTGGTACAAAGACTTCAAAGACGGTCGAGAACGTGTTGTTGACTTGGACCGCTCCGGACGACCATCGACGTCAACAGATGACCAACACGTCAATAAAGTGAAGGAGTTAGTGCTCAAAAATCGTTGGTTGACTGTTAAAGACCTTACTGATATGATCGGAATATCAAAAGACCATTTGGGCCTACGAAAAGTCAAATCTCGTTTGGTACCGAAAACTCTCAATTTCTTGGAAAAAAGTCATCGCGTTGATGTGTGTGAAACAACGCTTTCAGACTATCAGGACAAGCTCAAATGCATCATTACGGGAGATGGGACTCGGATGTATGCTTACGACCCTGAAACAACCGACCAATCAAGCGAATATCGTGCTAAAGGCGAGGCCAGACCGAAAAGAGCACTCAAAGTCGTTCAAAAATAAAGGTCATGATGACAGTTTTTTTCGATTTTCGTGGTGTGGTGCACTATGAATTCCTTCCACCTGGCCAAACGGTTAATAAGGAATATTATTTGAGCGTTATGCGTCGTTTACGTGAAGCAATTCGTCTAAAAAGACCAGAATTATGGGCCAACAACTCTTGGTTTTTGCATCACGATAATGCACCGTCTCACACTGCACTCGTTCTTCGTGACCATTTCGCCAAAAATTCCACGCATATCGTTCCGCAACCACCGTATTCGCCCGATTTGGCTTCGTGTGACTTCTGGCTATTCCCAAAACTCAAGAGACCACTCCGGGGAACGCGTTTCGAATCGATTGAGGAGATAAAAGCTGAATCGAAGAAGGTGCTGATGGCTATACCGGAAATGGACTATTCGGCATGTTTCGGGGATTGGAAAAATCGTTGGTGTAAGTGTATTTCATCGAGAGGGGACTATTTTGAAGGGGATGAAATTGATTTACAAGAATAAATAAAGATTTTTCATTTTACAACCAAATTCACCTTACTTTTTGCCCACAGGTAAAAAAAGAAAATATTAATCCTGGCAATTCTAATAAGGATAATGGAAAGCTTGTATCAAATTAGGTAAGAGCTTCGTAAAGTTCTCGCCGGAATAAGAAAGTTAAAGCGTTGCAAAAGAAACCCACAATCAATGTCACCTTGAATTAAATCAAACACAAAAGAAAGCGATATAACCGTTTTTCTCAAGTGACTCCAATAAATAACAAGCGGGAGCTATAAGGAGGATATGGGTCGTAAAATTTTAGAGATCGGAGGGCATGTTTAAGAAACATCTTTTGTACCCTTTCTACTCTTGTGATAGTAAATTGAAATGAAGCATATTCCAAACTAGATCGAACAAACGGGGTAAACAGAAATTTGAATAATTTCATTCTTTCTACATGAGGCAGGCTAGTTCATTGAGATTATAACTATTACAAATATCAATGCCCTCCATTTGGCTACTTGAACTTAACATACCAGACATTCCCTTAATTTATACCCAATTTTACCTTGAATTTTTGCTGAAGTTCACCATGCAGTTGTAACAGCATTCTAATTCAGCAAAAATGTAATCCTTACGTTCCTATAACTTAGCAAAGAACATATAAATGCATACAAATCCGTGCCCTATTTATAAAATATTGATATTCAGTAAAATAATTGCGTTTTATACTAAAAAGTTCAAAATTTAACCAATAATAGAATTAACGAAATTTGAACTTGTTTGGTTGAGTCTCTAATCCTCATATTTTTATGCAGTTATGACGTTATTTACAGAGGCATCGGCTTTCCGTTTAAATGAATGCGAAGATGTGCCCACAGCTGTCTCTCAGACATCCTTAAGAAAGAGCGTCAAGAGTTAAAAAATTGTGAAAAATATCTGATGCCAGCACAATTTATGGAGCATCTCACCACAACCTGTCACTATCAAAGTGTAGTCGGCTCTAACTTCTTTTACAGATGAAAATAAGCCATAGGGTGGCCATTTAGGAGGATTACATGAATGTGTAAAAGTGAAAATACTGAGAAATCGAGCCTGAAAGGAGGAATTTAGGCGGTTTGTCTCTAATACGAACTTTTTGTAGTTTCTTTGTATGTATGGTAGGCTGGGTTTCGATGTAACATGAAACATCCAAGGGTTAATAAAGTGCAAATCTGCACATTCATTTTTTTAACATAAGGGGGGTTATAAACTTATATATCTAGCAATGAATGAGAAATAATCTCATGCATTAGTTGATATCATGGAAGTAGTACCTTGACTGACATTCGAACGATATAATTTTTCATAAAAATTATGCCTATCGCTTTGCGAATGAATTTAAGATTAAATGGCAAGCTCAATAAAACCCTAAAAATCGTAACGCAAAAGTGCCCTAAGTATTGCCTACGGTGTCACTACATATTTAGCAACTCAGCCTAACAATAATGCCAAGAAATTCAATCAGAATTTCCGCTCTTCAGTAGTGTTTTGAGAAAATCCAATCATTTGATAACCAAACAAACAACAATCACAATGAGGTTATTACAAAAGAATATTGCAAAAAAAATTTGTGAATATGCAGTGCAAGTCCGCATTTCCTCTTTTATAAAAAGTGGGCATAAACATGAAAATAAAAGCAAAGATTCAACCACCATGTAGCAAATGTTAAACGAGGTGTGAAAACAAGCCACACAATAACTAACCAATCGAAATGCAAATGTTGAAATGCAATAATAAATAAAATTAAAAGACGAATGTGTAACGCAACTACAAGAAAGGTGATAAATCAGGTGACAGAAATTAATTGAGTTATTCAACCAACATTGAGGATGATTTGCGCATGGCGACAGGGCACGAGCAAGTGTTCGGCGCTGTGCGGGCAGGGGTGAACATTGAGGTCCAATCGAGAATGGCAGAAACGATGCAATGTATACGTACGCGCTGACACTCAACTCAGGCGATCTTTTATTCGAAGATGCAGTCGAGATCAGAGAATTTTATAGAACAGTTTTTTCTTTCAGCATTGGCTAGCGTTTCCTTTTTTATATGTTACATTAGCAACAACCGTTGGAGTTGGCTTTCTTGTTTTTTGTTTACGAGTTTCTTGCAGATATTTGGCCCGCATTGATCGGTCTGCAGTCGTTGGTCTGACAGTTGCACCGGTCCGCACCGTCCGCGTCATCATCATCGTCATCGTCATCGTCAACGACGACACGAACAGGTTGAGCTGCAAGCGCCCAGTTAGCCAGCCGGAAAGGCAACCATATTCGGAACCTACAAATCACGTGGTTGGACTGTTGTCTTCATCCTTGTCGTTGCGTTGTCTTGTTTTTCACTGATTTTGGATTAATTTGTATCGCATATCAGCGACAATTCGCAAGGAAAAAAATGCTGAAAACAACATTTGTTCCTGCCCAATACCACTTTAGCGTTTTTGCAGCAACTAGAACATTGGACGCATGCATCGCTACAACAAAAACGGCAGAAATAAGGTTTAATAAATAAAAGTGAGCTCGTAAGCAGTGCTTAACGTACCTTTGCGATGCGATTTTTTGTATGTTTTCACTGATTTTGCCGTTTTTTTTTTCTTAAATCCATTCGCGAAATGATAAATGAAGTATTCTTCTGTATGACATTAACAGCAACCAGGACATGTTGCACGCCACTGCCCAGAATACCTCAGTCACACCATTTTCGAGTACTCGCCAGCAGTCCATGGTAATTTATTGAGTTCTTCGGTATTTTGATGGTATTAACATTGAAACAAATTATTATGATTGCAAGATTTATTGAATTGTTGCGGGGAATGCAGACAAGTTAGCAAAAACAAAAATAAACTCAAAAATAAAATGAAAAAATGCAAATAAGTAAGTAAGAGGACAAAATAAAATATGCATCTTTAAATTGTGTGGATATGAAAAAAGTTATAAAAGGATGATAAGCGAAATACTCACTCGTACATACGACCGCGCCATATAAGTAACAGTTGACTTGCTCTTAAATATGATTCATGAAGATACATTGGTTGAGTGATAATCCTGCTGAATAGACCCATAAGGCAACTGATTGATTTGTCTGTACACCGTTCTATTAAACATGTGACTTCATATGCTGGCGAATATGTTCCTTACTACAAATGTCTGCTCTGTTATGTCAATATCGCGATTGACTCTCTTTCGTACGCAAAGTTTGTCTACTCGTTAGTCTGCGTGCCCACTGCTCACTGTTGTGGTTTAGGCCTCCCGTGTCTCCTTTTCGGTTGTTGTTTGTCATTGGCCGGTAAAAATGCGATCACGTTCCCAATTTACGAATCACTCACGATGCGCATAACAATGAGCTCATGTGGCCAGCGGTGCCGATGGCAGTGCTGGTAACCGTTGGCGATGGTGTTGGTGATGGTGCCGGCGGTAGCACTCTGCATTTATTTTTGGAATTTATGGAATATGTAAAATATTTAACCCGCCGTCCTGCAACTTCTTTAATTTGTTGTTGACTTTATACGTGCTTTATTGCCGTTTACAAGACTGTTGCCTAATTTACATTTTCATAAGTGTTTATCACCACATTAAAACTGTAATAGCACACTCGATTGAACAAGCAATGATAACAGAGATATCGTAATGATGTAATTGAAATATTAAGGAAATAAGTAAATGATGTATTTATATAGTTTTTCTTAATTGGAATATGATGTGTAATTCTTTAGTTTAATAACTAACGCGACTATGCATCAGATCGTTTCACATATTAAAATATTCTTACTTAACTTTATGTTGTCTTTGCGAAACGAAGCTTTGTATCCATATTATAATAATATCTATTAACATAACGGCCGTCGTAGTCGAATGGGTTGAAACACTAAAATGAAGAAGAAGTTTTTTCTAATAGCGGTCGCCTCTCGGCAAACCTCCGAGTGTATTTCTACCATGAAAAAGCTCTTCATAGAAAATGTCTGCCGTTCGCAGTCGGCTTAAAACTGTAGGTCGGTCTATTTGCCGAACAAAATCAATACGCACTCCACAAATAAGAGGAGGATCTCGGCCAAACATCTCACAGAAGTGTACGCGCCAGTTATTTATTTATTTATTTATCCATATTATAATAATATCTTTTAACAAAATTTATTGGGAGAAGTATTATCACTTATCTTTAGAATATAAAGGAAAATGACTAACACTATGTGCACATTAGGCCGGGTCGATTTGCTCTGTAAAATCAATGGGCGATTTTTTTGCCTCCCCACAAAAGACACTAAAAGTTCGACCCAGAATACGATTTGATCCCTAGAATACGATTTTCACAGAGTAATGAGCAATTTTTAAATCGACCCGCCCTAGTGCACATATATAGGATGACTGCTACAGATTAAACACAGGATTTACATATTCCTACAGAGTAGAACAAAATTTATTCGAATAACAAATGGCAAATAAATAAATTATTTTTTGTTACTCCTACATAGGAAATAAAGGGTTTTCAATAAGGGCGGGTAGATTTTGTTGTTTCCTAAATAAGAGAAAATAAATGCGATGGAAATCAGATTTTATAAGAGCATCGTTTCGAAGGTAGTCCTAGAAGTTTCTGTAAAAAGTTGTAGAACCAATAACTAATTTAAAGGGTTTTTCAATAAGGGCGGGTAGATGATGAAATGGAATAAAATGGCCTGCTGGAACCACATGTCGTCTAGGTCCATATGGTTCCATATGGGCCATAAGAAATTGGAGGGCCACCACGTCTACCGAAAAATGAGCGCAATGCGCGCAACGTTTGCCTTAATGAACACTCACTTTGATAATAAAGTTGTATCATTTGAACGTGTTGTTCAATCGTGTAACTTGCCATGATGATTTGGCATAAACAACTGAATAATAAACAAAAGACTTGACAGATGTCACCAAAACAAACTGGCTGCCACAGGGCGCCAAAATCGACCCGCGCCAAATGAAAACCTCTTTATATCATCTTCAAACGGCAGATGTTTGTCTATGGACTAAAAATACATTTCTGCGATTTGACATTGCCTATTGAGGGACGACCAAAGAATATTCGGTCCATCATTTGATGTGTCATGCCCACTGTGGGTTTCGAACCCGGGCACCAACCCATTCGGCTACGGCGCACAGTGTGACTTTTTTTACTTTTAGGATGCCAAAATTAATAACAGCCAAACCAATAGAACAATTCATTTCAAATTTTGCAGTGTGGTTGCAGATACCTAAATCTGATTTGAGAATAAAAATGGGCGTGATACGCCCACTTTTTCTCCTTGCCCACATATAAGGTAAAATTTCACATAATCATATTTTCTACTTTAAAAGCATTTTCCAGTGCCAATTTAAATACAAATGGTTTAGATTTCTTAACTTTAGCTTAGAGGCTTATGACTAATATTTAAAAGATTTCATTCAGCCCCTGGGTACCTTTTATACTATTGTACATTATACTGCTCAATCAAGGAGATAATCACGAATTGTTTCAATGATAAATTTGTCACTAATCTTTATTTTATTAATAGTAAGCCTGCCATGAAAAAGCTCCTCATAAAAATATCTGCCGTTCGGAGTCGGCTTGAAACTGTAGGCCCCTCCATTTGTGGAACAACATCAAGACGCACACCACAAATAGGAGGAGGAGCTCGGCCAAACACCCAAAAAGGGTGTACGCGTCAATTATTTATTTTTAATTTTTTTTTAAGCCAATAAACAGTTTCTAAAGATTAAACATAACAAAACATAAACACTTATTCGAAAGCAATTATTCATAATACTTCTTCCTGGGCCAGCAATGCAATTACATCTTGAGGCAAAGTCCCGCGCTTGGTTTTCGATGGCTTACGTAAGCTGCAAATGTAGGGATCGGATGATATTAGAAGCCTGTGCAATAAATCCTCATTGGTTTGAGTTCGTGAACTTTTCATTGTATACCATTCGCGATAATTTCTTTATTTCTCGATTCTTGCCCTTCTTCGGAAAGCTGACCAATAGGAACCATGCATGACGATATTATATGTCTTGAATGGAACAGTATTTTATGCAGACTGACTGGCATATTGTACCACTCATATTCCCTCAAATAAAGATCGCGTGTGTCTCTCACGTATACCTCAAAGGCCTCAGCATTTATCTCAAATTCACACCCTAAGGAAGACAATATGGTGAAAAGCCTTTTTAAGAGACATAAGTTAATGCCTGTAATGTCTGCAGTAACTTCTGTATTACTAAAAAAACGTCGTGCTGTGTTTCCGTCATTTGTATTGCCAGATTTCTCTCTTGGCATATCAATTTAAATCCCAGTTTCGTTTCTAAATCTGCTTTGAATGCTTTCCTTCCTCTGTTTCAGTTTTTCCTTATTTTCAGCGCCTCTTACACACCATGTCCTTAGTTCCAACCGATATGCAATGTGCAACATACACTCCATGCACCGTATCCATGAGTGAAGTGGTGAAATGCCGAATCTTAGCATGTTTGCGTCAACTTTCCGTTCCGACAAAGCGCTAAAATTATTCATATCCTTCGCTGAAGCACCACATATATAACACGCTTGAGATGAGGTATATGCTGAAAGTGCATTACATACTTTACCGTCAATCATACACAAAATTAGTGTACTAGTAACTTTAAAGTTTAAATTTTCCATCTTAATTATTGTAGGAAGAAGATTAGAAATTTGGTCTTCCACAATCTTTACTTCTCTCACAATAGCATCTCGCATTTCTTTTTCAAACAAAAATTTAATGGGACGGCAATATCTGGTTGATGATGGAACAGGGTTCCTCCATATAACAACTCTACGTTCATTAACTAGAGTATACATTTGGAGAAGTACGAGTGAAACAAAAAACATGCTGCTATCAGGTTGATTTTCTTCGCTGAACTTTTGCTTATACCGTTTTTGCTCCGAGCCATCGAACCCCATTTGAAAGTCACGAAAACTTCTTGAATACTGGGAATCGACAGCAGTACTTCTTTTTGTGCGTTACACAACCTTTTTATACTATGATCAATAAGTGCTTGCAACTCAATTTCGGCATACGTTTCGGTTACTGTGATTTTTTCTGGGTAACATAAAGCTTTGGACTTTTTTATGCGGTTATACGACGGATATAATTTGGGATTTATTTCTGCTGTATGCTGTCTATGCATATTACAGTCATTTGTTAAATCATTTGCATCTATTATCAGCGCAAGTGCTTGGTCTGGCGACAAACTTTTGTTGCGCTCTTTCGAAAGTCGAGATTTTTTCAACACAGTACCTCTTGACGGTGAAGACAAACACAGCTCTTTAAATAATATTGCGGAATTTCTCTTACCGTTTGATCTAAGTCCCATTTCTGCCGCCATTAACACTTGTTCGCTATTTGATACTGCTAAAAGACTCTTTCCTTTTCTTTTCTTTCTGCGAAGAGAAGAATCGGAAAACGCCACATGTGGTCTACATTGGATCTAATAGAGGATGAAGTTGATGGCCCAACATCAAGACGGTATTTTCCAAAGTCTTCACTCTTGGAAAACCAACTATAATTACGGGCTAGAACACGGGCCTTAACTCGGCAAGACCCCTCCCACTTTGAAGAAAATTGATAACACAGTTTTTTTATACGCTCTCCTAGCTTTTTAGTATCCACGTCTCTTCCGATCACCGCAAAAATTTTCTCTAACACCGCATCACGACGCGTTTCTTTTGAGCTCGTCAGCCAAATTTCAAAAAGTTCTTTCCGAGGAATCGCCATGAAAACTTCTTTTAAAGCTGTGGTAGCAAATTGTAGCAAAATTTTATTCCAGTATCTGAAACACAGAATCTTAAAGGTCGTTTCGCTGTTAAAGAATGGACGGAACTCGATGGACCAATATAAGTTTTTCTCAGTAAAATATCAAAAATAATATTAAGCTATGGCTGTTTTAGTGATATTTTACTGAGCGGATTTGTATCGATAGTAAAAACTTTATAATCCTCTTATTTATCCCTGAAGTACAAAATTGTTGAAATTTAATCAGCAAATACTCAATTTTATGAAATTGATACTTATTCGTATTATATCTTTTGACAAACATCACAGCGATGTTCGGATAATAAATAAAAATTATTCAATTGACGCACCGACTTGTGTTTGTAAACGGTTATCTTTCTTAAAACTATTGTTTTGATAAATTTTGAGCACACTGTCGTAAAATTTGGACATTTTTACACAACATACCGAAAGCAAATCATTTTCGCAGAACTTTTTTGTTTTTAATTTTGGCATCCTAAAACGATAAAAAGTCACAGTGTGCGGCGGCGCTGAATAACTTAATTTTTGCAACATTGCTTTCAACATCGATTTTATTTATTAATTCGTTTTGTTTTTATTTTTTGCTTTCAATTCCCAACTTTCTCAAAATTTTTTGCGTTGAGATGTGTTTTTTTTTTGTACATTGCTTAACTCAATTGCTCACACCAATGCATTAAAAAACACACGTCGCTAGCCGAAAATACTACTCACGCAGTCACGCTTATCGCACGTTTGCCATCGGCCTAATGTTCTACATAACAACATGTGAATTTTGATTTATACACATCACAAACCAAATCAATCAATTTCGTATTTTCGGTTATAAATCAATAAAAATTACCTATAATATAAATACGTATAAAATCAAATAAAAATTATTTCTGCTCATTTGTGGCCGTGAGGTGGCTCAAAATTACTGTTGAAAACAATTTTACAAGTAAAGCCCTCCCCGAGTCTTCTCACTTCTTTCTCTCACATTAATACATTTTCCAAGCTTTGAAGTTGTCCACGTCGCGTTCAGACTTCAATCAGCGTCAATCGTCAGTTGTGTGCGCGCAAATCGTGACGAGACGCAACGAAATTTTCTAATCGTGTTTGGCATAAGCAATTCGCAGAGCCACATGCTGGCTCAACCTACTGTTTGTCGATGTTTTAATTGCGGATGCAATTTGCTTTGGTATTGCGTTACACACCCCGGTCCAGTCACCAAATTCTTCTTTTCTACTATTGCATATTTTCGCATGTTTTATTGTCGTCCAAGATAAGGGTTCCCAATCGTTTTGGTCTTTCAAAAGAAAATACCGATATCAGTGTGTTACTTTATTTATTATTTAAAGATAAATATAAAGACAAATATCTGAAAATGGGGCTGAACTTGTAGAAAAGCTTATCTCATTTATTGTTCAAAACTTATTGCTCCACTTGACTACTGAAATCAAAAACACCAAGTCTAGTTTCGTTCAGAAAAGAATTCAGAAGCTGATTGACGGTCGTCACCCAGGTCATGATAGCGGTTTGTTTACGAAAAAAACTGAGATTGTATTGGTGATATGCGAAAACAATCACCACAGTCTGTACCCATATGGTGTTTCTTCGTTACCGTCTGAACAACGACTGATCGGAAGAGTGTATGAATACGTGTGAAATGAGCGGTCAGAATTTGGCTGCCCAGTACCCGGTGACGTGGTAACCGAAGTGGCACGCACAATTTTGTTTTACTCCATAGCAGATTGGCAAACCTGGTAATCTATCATCCTTGATACCTACACTAAAACACACTCCAAAGCCGAAGTACTGATGTTACTTTTCTTATACGCTCTCCAACATTGTCTTTGTCGAATCATAGTTTTAGGGTCGTATAACAACGCTACGCATAGTTTAAGAGCCACTGGCTTAAGGCATTTTTACATTTCAAAGCAAGAAAGTATAAAAAGTTATGAGATTGAAGAAGTGTGTGACCACCTGTCAGCCGCGATAATGCGCTACGCATGCGCGCAAACTTCATTAGTACTGTCGCAAATTTAGCTCCGGCTTGTGCTGTTGGCTTTGCATTTGCATACATTTATCCAGCCACGCTATTGCTCTTTTTATTGGTGTCCCATTGTCACTTCTATTACTCATATCCCCTCTGACGTTTCGCGTTTTACGTTACACGGCCTAGGGCTTCTTCAGCCAACGACTCATACGCCTCTCCGCATATGCAACTTATAATCCCACTTTACGCGCATTTAGTATATTGCAATACTGGTCTTCATCACATGTCGACATTCGCAATTTTCGCGATTTCATTATCAACAGGCTCATTTTTAGTATCGTCTCAATCCTTTTTTGGCTTTTATGGCTTTCACCTACCGCCGCTAAGGCAATGACGATTGCTGTGACAGCGACACGTCCATCGCGTATTCATTTTAATTGCTTTTGTTGTACTTGCCACTCGGCACACACTTGTAAGTATTCATAGATATGTTGCTTTGCTATTGCTGGTGTAGTCGTTCATAGCTGGTTGTTGCACTTGTCATCTGCATGTGTCATGTTGACAATTTGTCACTATCGCAGCGTGGCGCAAGCTTCAGCGCCTGCGCATAGAGCGACGTGAACCACCGGAATAGACGATAAACGATAGCTGATAGCCCATTGTGGGCTAGGCGGCGTCGGCAACCATTCTATTGCACTGTCTTTCAAAATATGCATGCATGCACATGGTGTCCAAAGTCTGGCAACACTTGTCGCTTCCTTTGATAATTAAAATGCTAATTAGGAAACCACAATCTCTGATCGCTGATTATAAAGCTAAACTTTACTTGTTGAAAGGCAAGGGTTAGGCAATGTACGCAACTGTACTTATACAGAATAATGAAATTCCTTATGCATTTAAAAATTCTATTGGGGCCACATTTTCCAAGTGGGCCACTAAAAGTGGTTTTTCTGTTAGGAATATTACTATATTTGAATTTATTATGAATTATAACACATTTACATACTTACACAAACCTCCTTAAGGATTTTTTCCTAAAATGTGATGTAGACAACAGATTATTCAAATATAATTTATTTCTGCTATTGTTCGGCTCTCTTAATTCCTCAACATCGGTTTTTCCAGAAAAAAATTCCTTGTTGTGCGAAAATGTTCGAGAATATTGACTTCGTTAGCGTTTGAACACCAACTTTGAGAGGTAGATATATTTGAGATTAGCACTTCAACCTCTTTGCCTTTTGTGCCCTCTAGTCATCACAACACCTCATCCAAAGCCAGTTCCCTGATTAAATCTAAAAGGGCTGCGCGTATGTACCTTTCTTCTAGCTGCAATTGGTCTAACCTACTCCGCCCTACCGCGCCCCATTCAAGAAAAAGGTGTATTAGAGTCACCGGGGATTGGTCGCAGAAACAGCAAAAGTCAGTGGACCATATCCGAATCTTATGTAGATGTCTGCGCAATCTGCAATATCCTGTCAGAATGTTTGTGCATATTCTCAGTTTATCCTTAGGGAGGGCCATGAATTTCCTAAACCTCTTTTGAGTCTGTCAGTCAATGCCTCCATTACATCGTTCCCACTTAGACTCCTACCATCTCTGGTAAATTACGCAGCATATTTGATCCCTTTAAGCAACTTTGAATCGTTTTTCTTTAAAAAATATCCCCTTTCTTCAACTTGGCATTCACAATCGCCAAAACCTTTTCCAGTTGGGGGGATTCTCATTTTAGAGATCACATTCACTTCATTATCCAGGTACTATTTCATGGTTGCTGTGAAATATTGTGTGCTGACTAGGTTATGTTATTATATGAAAAGCGGCCACCGCTTCTGGAGACTCGTTTAGATCAGCTGCTATAACAACAACCACACTCTTTACATAAATTTGGGATGTCTTTGTGGGTGACGATACAAATGCACTACCATTCAAACAACGGGTGCATACTGCTTGCCAGATCAGAACTTTTTCCCAACTTTATTTAATTTTTTACATTTAAATTTCGAGCATTTCCACGTTTATTTGCCACACATTTAACCAGAAGTTGGTTAAAATCTAGTTTGGCATATGTTTCCTCATCCATAACAGTAAAGTCTTGAATCTTGTTAATACTTTGTTGTAAAGAAGTCGAGCGCATTGGTTTGCAACTAGATTCTGTTTGCCATAACGCTTTGGACATTTTGGTGGCTCGACGAAATATTAAATAGCTCCCCATTTAAACGTATTCACAAGACTGTCCTTCTGTTGGTACAACATTTTTTGGCTCGTTCGTAGTCCGACAACCCAGGATTTTCCTTAATTGAGGCCAGTATCTTCGTCTTCAATTCCGGATCACGCACATTTTTCTTACCTCCATCCACAGTCTATATATTTTTGCTCAGTTTAATTACGCTATAAACCTTTTTTTTTGATTTTGGCACTAAAGTGCAATTTTTCAACCAGGCCATGCTGGTTTCTGAGGTATTCCTTCACAATTAATTTTCGGTTTCCGTGCGCCATCATCGAGAAAAGCGAACTTATTACCAATAAAGCGAATATTTGAAATTCTTCCAAAGATACATTGATTAGAAAATCCTATTCTCTCGAAAATAGTTGTAAATTGAAGCTTATTTTAACTCGACAAGTATTAATTTTAATTCACTTGATGGAGGCCGCAGAAAAAATGTTAAGATTAAATAACGCTTTAGGAGCAAACTGTTATTTATTTTGTTTAAATATGTAATTATTTGCAAAATGCGATTCGGAAAGGTGATAAAGAAATCGTGGACCGAGTTGTTGAAATTTCATCTTCAAACTATTATCCATTCTCATACAATTTTTCTTTCATTCTCGCAAGTAATTATGGAAAGTTTTGCTGAAGTAGTTAATAAATTTTGCATATTCGATAATGCATTTCTCTAGCTGCTATATCTCCTAACAGAAATAGCTTAATAAGATTTATGTTGTAAGCTAATTTTATATAAAAACAAGAAATCTCTTATTTTCTCAGACTTCATATTGCAAATTTCTTTTTGTCATTGGCATCCATTTGAAAGTCCTAAACTCTTCTTCTAAGCCATCCACATTATATATATGAATGCTTGATTAAATTAGGGCTTGGCTCGGGGTATTATTGGGAAAAAGTGTTTGAAAATCTAAAATCTTTATTTTATATTGCAAATAAACGAATTAAAGGATTGCAGGATAATAAGTTTCACCGCTTTGTTTTCAAAAAGATCATTAGTTTCAACTTATTTCTCCGCATTATTGTGTAATTTTTTAAATTTAACTTGGGGATTTTTTTAGATTTGCTAGTTCTTTCAAGCAAAAATTGACTAAATTTGCCGCTCGTTTTAAATCAACATGACTAGTGGTAAATCGAACTACTTGGTGGCGCCATTTTTTAAATAAATACAAATTTATTATTATTATTATTTATTTGTTTAAATATAATTAAAATTATAGAATAATCTAATGTAATTGCACTTGCTACCAGGGTTATCGGCTTAGCCAATGATGCTAAATATAAATTATAAAACTAAATAAGTTCCAACATATTTATAGTTTTAAGAAAATTTGGCTTTCTTATAATATTTTAATCTGAACATAAACACCCATTTTTTTTTTGAAATATGTAACAATTTTCCCAATTATCTAGAAATTTCACTTTATTTTTATAAAAATTTAATGAAAGAAAAATACATTGCTGCAATGCATGCCATATTTTAAAATATGTAGCAAATTTACCCTCTAAGTATGTACATACATGGCGGCCGCCGTAGCCGAATGCTTTGGTGCGTGACTACCATACGGAATTCACAGAGAGAACGTAGGTTCGAATCTTGGTGAAATACCAAAGTTAAGAAAAACATTTTTCTAATAGCGGTCGCCCCTCGGCAGGTAAAGGCAAACCTCCGAGGGTATTTCTGCCATGAAAAAGCTCCTCATAGAAATATCTGCCGTTCGGAGTCGGCTTGAAACTGTAGGTCCCTCCATTTATGGAACCCTAAAAGTGTGTACGCGCCAATTATATATATATATATGTATATATGTATGTACATGAAAGTGCCTCGAAAGGCACAACACATTCTTCTCTCAGATGGCGGGCAACATTGTGTCTCTCTAATTACTTCACCTGCTTTTATTGCGCCACGGCTAGTGTCAAAGTTGAAATTTCATTATAAATTTACACCATAAAATACAAAGAATGTAGTTGAAAATTGAAACGTATGTAGTTGTTGGTAGGTTTTTATGTGCACATACTCGTAAATGTCCCTATAAATTACATACGTATATAAATTTGCATAACGCCGCAGCTCGCTTTATTCCCTAAATATTGGCAGTCGGTCATATTTCCTCCACAAAACTTCAAATTTCAAGAATATAAACTTTGTGGCACGACAAACAGCTACACTTTTTTCTAAGTTTATAACAGACACTGAGAAACGTGTTTTACTCCAAAAAGAGTCAAGTGACAAGTTGCATGATTTATAATTAATAGTAACACTACCTTACCCATGCTGTGTAAGTGTGTGCATCAGCCTTGCCGGAAATCCCTATGAGACAAATCCACTTCCGTTTCAACTCTGATGAACTAAATTTCAAACATTCTTACAAAAGTACGAGGTGTGGCAATTAAATTTCGGGGTTTAGAAAGAGAAGTTTTCATTCAGCTCCAATCCAAATCCATTGCACACTGGTTTTTTGTTTACATTTTTTTTTATTCGAAAGTACAAGCAACGCGTTGTGATACAATTTTTCGTACAATCTGTGGGAATTAGAGCGATGGCAGATATTGTACGAGTACGACTCCGAGATCCGTGAATATAGTCAGCAGTGGGTTCAAGTCGCGACCGAAAGTAATGTTGATTATTTTTTCGATATCAGCAGCATCATTCATTGTCAGTTTGCTCCTAGCACATAGATAGTGACTAGACAGTTCTATGCTGGTGTCCTGGAATGGATGCGGATACATATTTTCAGTGTGCTGCCCGAACTTGCTGAGACGTTGTTGCGTCCACACTTTAGTTCCGATAACGCCTAAATGTAGAAGAATTGTATTATTCCCCGCTCAATGAAACTGCATGGGCTAGCTTCCAAAGACTAGCAAGAGTGCTTTCCATAATGCGAACAATGTTGTAGAGTTAGAGGGAGACTCTTTTAAAGGTCGGCAATACAAATTTGCTTGTAAATTTTAAATATTACAGTATTTTAGACACAAATTCTCGGAACTTATTTGCCACGCCTCGTATACGGGAAAGCTCCTAGGTATAGTGCTCATATGTTCCTTCACTTGCTCGCTTGCCTGGCAGCATGTGGCAATTCATCAAAGTTATTTTCATGTTCAGGTCATCCATGTTTTTGTGGCAAGTTTCCACAATATCCGTCCTTCCGTCCATCTGACCGACTACGCTGGGGAGAGAGATGCTGTGTACAAGGCGTCAGGTGAAACTATTTCACTTATAGATGTGAGGCATTTGATGCAGACTCATTCAATAAAAACAATCATGCCACAGAAACACAACGAGTGGAAGCAATACGGCGAACGTGTAAAGCTATTAGACGCCTAGTTTCTCCTTGTGCTGCACCCACCCCTTAACCACTAATGATGCTCGCTACCTACTCTTGCAGCATCTTTGAAAATACGAGTTTTGTACATTGTCTTTTTAGTTTAAAAATAAAATGAATTTTAAAAAAGAAGCTGAAATTACAAGCCGGTGCCACAGACAAAAAAGAATAGAGGAAAAATAGTCGAGTTGGCAGTTGGTGCAGAGAATGAGGAAGAGCAGCAGAGTAGCAGCAGATGAAGACGAACGACACAACGGAACGGGAAATTCTTGAACGGTCATAAATCTTCAGCGCGCCAAACCAATCTACATATCTAAACTAGCACGCCGTCAGAAACAGAGGAACCGGAGAGTAAGTGCCAAGAGAGTCGGGTGCAAAAAGTGTCCAAAGCTTTAAATATGTAAGTCTTTATGTAATTTTTTTTTGGGTGTTGCACTCCTTTCCCTACCTCCATCCCTTTGAAGCGTTTACACATACAAACAAATGCAGTGGGTTCTGTTTTCTGGAATGAAGGCACTTTTCGTACCGCCATGGCATTTTATTATACTCTTACGTAGTGGTTGTTGTTATGTCTCAAGAGATATTTGTTAATTAAGTATCTGAAGTATGTACATAAAAATACTAGACAAGAATATGTGTGTATATTAGGGTGAAACGCTTGCATAGGGCAACAATTTTATACGCACCAACAATTTTAGTTTTATCAGGATCATAAATAACTGATTTTGATTTGAGAAATACATTTTTGTTAATATAACAGAAAGCAACGAATTTTTAAAAATTTTCGTAATCAAGACGTGTGCATTAATCTTATGTGAAATTTTCGCTGAATCCATGTATGATAATCGCTTATTATAAAAGAATACTGGTTTTCGAGATATATCAAAATACCCGGTTTTCGAGCTTTCATAAAAAGTACGACCACTAAACCTTCAATATATTCGCGCTTAATGAACCTTTAAGCATTCGCCATTCTTTTTATTTTCACTTTTTTAACGAAATATAGGAATAGCCCTTTGCTCTGTAGATCGATAGCCTGTTTTGTAATGAAAGTTGTGTGTCTTTATTATGAGAGATATAATGAATAAACCTATATTTACTTTTTTATCAAATTTTTAATTTTGCGACAATTGAAGTATGTACTTATATTTATTGTTGTAAGAAAGAAAGGCCAGCCAAAAATATTTCAAAATCCTCATTCCTCAGTCCCTCATACTCGAAAGACAAGTGAACAGAACAACAGGGTATATTATATTATATTTTGTTAAAAAGAGAAACTACAAACTATGTTCATATGGCTTCAATCCTTGCAAGATCCTTACGTAAAATGCTACACGTTGTCGAATGATAAAGGCTAAAAAGGTGAGCACGACGACGAATCAAAATTTTGGCGTTTTCTTCAACTTTTCGCTTTATGAACTTAGCGAACAAAATAATTTTGTTTTTTAGATAAATTTCCACAATTTGGAAGCGTTGTTGTGGCTTAACGCCAACGATTTATTATGACTTGCCAAATTTTTTTTTTTTTATTGGCGCGTACACCCTTTTTGGGTGTTTGGCCGAGCTCCTCCTCCTATTTGTGGTGTGCGTGTTGATGTTGTTCCACAAAAGGAGGGACCTACAGTTTTAAGCCAACTCCGAACGGCAGATATTTTTATGAGGAGCTTTTTCATGGCAGAAATACACTCGGAGGTTTGCCATTGCTTGCCGAGGGGCGACCGCTTTAGAAAACCCAAACCTTACTGATTAGAAATGTCAACATAGTTTGCCATTATCAACGGTCAAACCATAGTTATCGATAGCGATAGTTCTCATGCAGCTCAAAACACACCCTACATTATAATGCCGTAGCTATTATTATTATTTTTTCAGATGAAAATACAAGACAGTTTTGAGACAATCTTCAAAGCCGCATTTTTCATCTAATTACTGGAATATCTTCTGATGAAAGGTGAATTGTTCTTGCGTTATTCGAGTACAAGCTGTGCTTATCGTCAATGTACCCAATTTTTGCAAATTAGTTGAGTTTTATATATAATATTTTGTTTTTATATATAGTTTTTATATACATATGTTTTGATACTTCACTGTGTGCCGTTGCAAAAGTAATTGTACACATTTTGTGAGGAAAACATTAGCTCATCCATATTTATTTCACTTTTGTATAGAAATGTGAAAACGCTAAAGCTGTTTGCGCTCACGAACTCGAGAGCTAGACACACTTACACTGCACAAAAAAAACTTGTGTATATTTTTTTTCTTAATATTCAAATGTGTACATAAAAATATTTAATACGATTAAAACACTGTGAACAAGATAAAATATAAGTATATGTTGTACTGTGTACTCTCTCCTAATGGACACCTCTCTTAAGCGGACACCACCTATAAACGGGCAGTTTTTTTCAGTACTAAAAAATTCTTAAGGGTTTTTGAAAAATTTTCCCTCTTGAGCGAACAGCCCTCTCATAACAAGACGCGGACACTTGTTTTCCACCCTAAAGGGTTTTTAATTCCCCATAACCGGACAGCCTACAACAATGTTTTCACGTTTACTATCTACCATATTCCTACCGCTGTTGCTTATTAAATAACACTTGTATGTATAGAGGGGAGTCCCGCAAATACGAAGAACTTGCTTTTAATGAGTCTGCTAAAGTCCAAAGGTCTTAATATTGGTAAATTGTGCTACGAATGGTTTGTGAAGGCACGAAATAAAGGCATCCCAGGCACACTTATACGGAGCGAAGCTAAAGATTTTAGTGCATCCATCAATATGATGTCAAAAATTTTACTGAAAAGGTAGCACATTTGATTGAAGGATTTGATTTGCGAAATATTTATCATGCAGACAAGACTGGTTTGTTTTTCCAAGCATTACCTCATGAAGTGTTTGCATTAAAAGGTGAAAAATGCACAGGTAAAAAAATGGCTAAGGATAGGATCACGATTTTACACTGCGTCAATATGGCTGAAGAAAGAGAACTGCGTTTTGTTAATGGGAAATCTGTAAGACCTCGGGCATTTTGCAACATAAATTTGAACAATTCCCCGTTCCTAGGAGATCAAATAATTGGATGAAGTCTGATTTAATGACATATTCGAGAAAAGCGACACAACTCAAAATTAAGTCAAATTCGGAGTTTTACCGTTAAAAGCAAAAATCAACTACAGAGTTTATATATTTTTATCTGGAAAAGCGTAATAAGCGAATCTTGAAACAATTCTGAGAGATGGCGTTAGTGTCGTTTTGTCAGGTGATCGAATTGGTGCGTCACTTATCTAGAAAACTGACCCAACTCAGTATTTTATATTTTTGAATTATGTCACTTTTCTCGAAAACCATCGATATTTTCTCGTGCAGTTCGATAGAAAAATGTAACTTCAAGAGCGGAGCGTCGATCTATTTCTGGATAAAAATGTTAAAGTTATTTTTCTTAATTTCCTAATTTAGATAATGAAATATTCATTAATGATGAATATCTGGAAAATATCAATACTGAAGTGTTAACTGTTTCACAAGAATCGATCGCCATCTCGTCTGAAGATGAAATACAATAGAAAATGAGATTGACGGCAAGTTAACTTCCTATAAAGGGGCTTACTTAGCTATAAGATAACTAGAAGCTTTTTTTCTAAACCACAACGACCTTAAGGGTGTTGAACTGCTTACTAATCTTCAAATACATCTTCAAGATATGGAAATGAAAGGAAAACCTCGTCAAGCTCAAATTTCTGTATTTCTACAATAAATCAATTTGAATATCTTGTTTAATGAAATTTTATATTTTTCTCATAAACGGGCATCTCTTATAAGCGGGCAAATTTGTCAGTCCCTTAGGTGTCCCTTTAATAGAGAATACATTGTATATGGGGAGGTAGAAGCGGTATGCCTTCTCCTAATCCTCCTGTCACGGCAATGCCCGACTAGAAATTTTGGTGAGGCGGTGATTCGGCGCAAATATGGCAGACCGCATTCCAAATTTGCGCCTCATAAGGCAGCCAAACTAGGCCCAAGTCCCGAAAGTAACGCCACACATCTGCCTCATTAGGCGCAGGTTCGAAAAACCGAACTTCGGTAATACTCCGGATGCCCTTCTAAAAATCAGTTAGGGATTCCAATTTATGCCTAAGGGAGACACTGCCACAGATTTTCGTGACCACAACCAAATTTGGTATTGTTCTGGCATGCCAATCTTTGCCTTGCCTAACGTGGGCCTGGTAAGGTAATAGTGCGGCGTGCCTCAGTAAGGCCTGCCTAATTCGGGCCTAACTGATTCTTCGGCATGCCTCATTGTAATTCTAGTCGGGTGAATAGGATGAGAAATAAAACTTCTTAGTTTCAGAAAAATTACCTGTTCTAATGTGCTATGCATATGTTCATAGCTGAGTACGTACGTATGCGAGGTGTGTTCAAAAAGTAAGAAGATTTTCAAATTTTGAGGACAATGTACATTCGATTTGTGAACAGTCGTTTATAATTTGAACTGTATGGCATATTTAATTTGTTTTTTGACAAATACGATTTCATGATATCGAGAAAAGCATCAAACAACATCGTAATCTTGCCTCAACCACCATACTAACTGAAATTGGCCCGACTTTTCTTGCTTCCGAAACAGGAAATACTTATGAAAGAATGGAGATTTGCCATAATCGCGGAGAGACCAGGCCACACCAAAGCATCCTTTGTACAGAGGAGTTGGTTCGAGGATTGGAAAAAGTGTTAGGGCGAGTGTACACAGAGCCAAAATCACCTAATAAAATAGAACAAAAATGATATGATATCTCTATGGATTTTCTTCAAGAAGAAGCTCTTCATATATTTGTAGAGAAAAAATTCTTAAATTCTTGAAAAAGATATCTTCGAAAAATTATCAGAGATTCTCTTTGATATATCTATAGAGGTATCATATATTACCGATAAGATGTTCTTATTAATATATCCAAAGAGATATCACAAGTCATTGAGAAGATAACCTTATTACTATTTTCGAAGAGATAATTCGATTGATATTTTTGTGAAAAACTTATATTTTGCCATTTTTTTACGCAAAGCGTGACATTATATTTTTTACTAAAAAATTAATTATTTCATAAATATTTATATTATCGCTCTTGCCTTGAAAAATAAGTCCATTTGTTGTTTTATACAAGTTTAAATCAGAGACTAATGAAAATAAGTAAGTAAGTACTATTTTCTTGTTTAATATTCTCAATACTTCTCAATATATGTATATTCTTCTTGAAAAAAATCGTTTTTCAATAAATAATTTGCGAAGCTCAGCGAAGATTTAATAGCCAGGGTTAGTGAAATGTTTGTTCTAGAGGAAATGTTTCTGGCATATTCTTTATGCAGTTGGTGTGCAGCCTCGAATCTAAATGGCCATAAGTATTTCACGAATGGCCATAAGTACTTCCATTTCATGCCATCGCAACAAATATAAAATTCGAAAACACACGTAATATCAGTTCCAACTGCAATGATTCTGGGTTGACATTTCACTTTTCTTTCAGCAAAATGATTAATAATGTGCATAACTTTTTGTTGAATATCATTCGTTGTTTCTACAAGAGTGACAAAATCATTTTAAGCATTGGCTATAGTAGGTTTGTCGGTTTTATTAAGGCGCTGAAGAGGCAGTAATGCATGCAGAAGAATTGTGGTAATGCAATATTTAGTATCTATACAAATAATAATTAAAATAAATTGGAGAAACTTAGATGAAACCAAGTACTAACCATTTGAAATATCCTCGTTGTATAGGTGTTTTAAATACCTATAACTCTCTGGAAGGGCGGTGCTTTATTTCTTTTTCAAAAATGTCCAATATGCCCTTATAAAAAGATTCCAATTTTAGAAACAATAAGTTTCCCTTGCCTGGGTAAAAGCTTTCAGAGTCTATTTCAATCTAGTGAAGAATTGAATAAAATTTTATAAATACAATATAAAAAAAAATACTTAGTAGCAAATACTTACGAGATCATAACCATTGTAGTCACTATACCATGGCCAATCCTTAAAGATGACATCTAAGGAAACGCTTTTTCTAATTTCTGCAACTCTAGTCTTCCATGTGACTTTCCAGTACGTTATCACCTGTTCCCATGGACTGCAGTTGTCATGTAGCCAACACTTTCGCTTTATAGTTTCCGAATTACACTGAAAAATTAGCACTTTGGTTCACACTCTTTGCTTGTTGAACTGAAACTGAAAATATATTGTAATAAGCATTTTCTACTTTTAAAGAAATAAAAAAGGAATCCAAGGAACCGTTATGCTGTACTACATAAGTAAGTATTTCACTGACATTAATATATTTACATCAGGGCCGTGGAGAGAGTATTCGGGCCCCGGGGGAGACTTGAGATGCGGGCCCCTTCAAATTTTATTTATTTATCAAAATGCGTATTATGTTATAGTGATATAACATTTAAACATTGAATTTTAGAAAACTCTTCAGCAGATCTGAAATAAAAAACGCAGCTGAAAAAAGTTAAAATTTTTTATTCATTTTGTGAGCCTTACAAATATTTGAAAATGACTGCCACGATGCTTAGAATTTTGCTTTTCTTGCTTTAGCTGAGGCAAAAGCTCTTATAATAATATATAATATCATCGAAGTCGAGTTTCCTTGTTAACTCAGATTCCAAATACAAAGTTGCCAATCCTGTTACTCGACTCTGAGTTGAACACGAACGATGGTAGTCTCTGATCATTGATATTTTTTTCGTTTCACACGTTTTGATTACCCCTGAGTTCAAAAACTGTTCATGAAGACAATCTTATTAATTTTATTAGGTACTTTTTGCTCTGTGTATTATATTTGAAGGGGATTAACTTTAAGAGGTGAAAATAGAAACTGAAAAATAAATACATATTTTTCTAGAAAAATAAAAATCGCCTTACTTTCTCAACACACCTCGTAAACATCTAAGAATAGTATGTAAAGAAAGTATTTCCTAAATTATTTGCCGTGTATTTCTGTGAATAATTTAAAGCATGAAAATATGTTCAGCTATGACTGCAAAACGACTTACCAGTCATGAAAACAAGAAAGACTAATGACTAAAATTTTTCAGCTACTGTTCAAAAAATTAACTGAATGGAACTGCAACGATTTTAAAACGTGCTTATTGCATTGCTTAACACCTCTTATTTTATGATTTTCCATTTATTTAATTTCATACAGTACAAACCGATTTGACGCTATTTTTCTTATCTAACGCACAAATATTAATCCCACAACATGGCGGGCGTAAATATTGTGTTAGGTATGCATAGGACTTCGCTTAGTAGGATGTGGTGCACGAATTGGTACTCGTATTAGTGTACCTAGTTGTACCAAACTATATATACTTTTTATGCGTCTAGCTTCATTTAAATGAAATAAAAATAAGGGATTAAAATTGGAAATAATGGTCGAATTTAGGAGCACAGGTGGTAATCGGTTTTTACAATTATTCCTTATAGTAAAACGCATTTCTGTATGTTTGGAAAAAACAACTACTATAAGAAACACTTTTAATAGAACACAAATTTGTATTCCTAAAAATAATTTTTGGCAAACTGGTGCATAGAAACTCAGTTTTTACCTGCAAAGCACAACATATCTCGCTACAAAATTACAAATTTAGTTAAAATTTTCGTAACTTTTTATTTATTTATTTTTTTGCTGCAACAATTAACGAAACTAAATAAAAATGCGCGCGCTTATAAGACTGCACAATAGCAAACGTAATTTCAACTACGCATATAAAATAATACTCGTATATACATATGTACATAGGTATACATACAGAAGGAATTTAATTTACGATTAAAATCACCCGCTGTTTCGCCCTTAATATTCCGACGGTTCCAATACCCTGCAGTACACTCGGTTAAATAGTTCAGCCAACCGTAGTCCTATAATTATACAGAAGGGCAGTATACGCTGGTATATATGTATGTATATGTACATATACATCCACATATGTACGAATCTAGTGGCGTTTAGGCATTTCTTCGAATATGTGGCATGTGGTATGTGTCATGTGTATTGTGCATGGTTTTATCACTTGCCGCACTACGTTGCATCAAACCGGATATTGTTTCCAGTTGCCTTAATTTCAGTCTAAGTTGGGGATTCAAATAGCCCAGAGCAAACAGCAAATATTTAGTTCATT
Organism: Anastrepha ludens; assembly: GCF_028408465.1. NCBI lineage: Eukaryota > Metazoa > Arthropoda > Insecta > Diptera > Tephritidae > Anastrepha > Anastrepha ludens. The sequence continues at coordinate 78,761,507 of NC_071498.1, forward strand.
AGGGTCGTGAATTTAAGGTCGCAAAGGCTACTTTTTGCCTCCAACCCTTGAACGTCCGTTTCGCAAGCTTTGGTGTTTGATGGTGTACTTGCGACAGTTCCGTTGGGCGGCAGATTGCCACATATGTGAGAAGTGAACTAAATGTATCCTGCTTTCCTTAATTTATTTCGTTGTTTTCGATTCTGTTATCGGCTGGGGTATTTGCTCTTATCAAATTAGATTGAGTGCCAGTGAGCGCTCTGACACTTGTATGTACATACATACATAACTATGTGAATAAATATGTAATACATCTAGCATAAATATTTGCCTTCTTATAACTTTACGGCCTAAAAACGTTGCTCGGCCATGCGTTACGCATTGCAAGATATGAAACACTGATAAGTGGCGACTGATAGCCTCCTTTCTTCCCAATCCCTTACAACAGGCAAGCCTTCATATACGCCATATAATTTTTGTGCTTGTCTACATAAGCTATGCGCATACACACACGTACGGAAATTTACAAATAAATGTGTTTTAATGATCAAATAACATGCAAATATTCTAGTGAGATTTGGTGGAAAAGTGGACGTATAGGCTCCGGTGTTGTGCGATGTGAAAGCATAGACTTCGCAACAACCACTCGTAAATTTTATGCATGGAAATAAATGCAAAACCTCAAAAATTCTCAAAAGAAATTAAGAAAATCTGTAAAATATTTTAATGTCCTTCGTCCAGTGTCCTCATAAATCATGGCAAAGCCAAGGCTAAGAATCGCCAGTGTCACAAGGAAGTGCATGCAGGACCAGCTACAGAAGCTAAATATAATTACATAACTTTAAAAGTAGCATTTCGGCGCTGCTTTAGCTCTCCTTGCTGCCCACGTCAGAATGATTTTCTTTTACCAACTTTTTCTTGTTTTATTTTGCGCGTGAATTCCTGTTGGAAAATTTATCTGTTCGCGCGCAGACTTCGCTTTATAGCCGCCATTCCTATCCAAAGGATTTCTTTTTGTATTCGCACTACTCTCACCCATTGCAAACACATTGACTGCGCTGTGACCGTGTTTTTCGGCATTTATTATTTTGAAAACGCTAAAAAATACAAACAACCACAATATATAACAGTGACGTTCCTACAATTACAAACAACAAAAGCAATGGTATGCCGCTGAAAACAAAGTATCCCAAAACCAAGCGGAAACCATACATAAATGAAAAACCTTCAAAAACAAAAAACAAAAAAATCGCAAGCGTAGAAGGCACCCAAAGTGTAGTTACTGCTAGGAGAAGGTAAAGTTGAGTTTAGCAGGGAATGTATAGAAGTTGAACGTTGGAGGTATCTAAAGTGATGAAACTTCCATTGGTAAAATTAAGGTCACTGGGTGTGTTCCAATTTCGTTTCGAGTTTTGCGCCGCCAAAATTTTCTTGCCAGTTTACGTAACTTCATAGCAAAAAAAGCATTGATATACGAGTTTTACATACAGACGTATTTATGTATACCTTCTATGTATTGTATTCATAATATTAGAGCAGCCACGAAATATGTGAAAAATAAAAATGTTCGAATTTCTTCATTTATTTACATAACTGTTAAATTAGTAGATTTAGTCATACGTAAGCAGAATACAGAATTTTTATGATTTGGAATAAAATAACGAACATTTTAATATACGTACATATGTATATATATTTTTGAAGGGGAACTGATAATCGTACGCTTTACGATAATTAAATGAGTATTAAATAAAGATATGGAAGCAATGACATGCACAGTACTGTAGTACTAATGATAATGAAATAAAGATATGGCTACCTTTTTCACTTTTAAGAAATAGTTAAATTTAATTTCCTAACACCTAAGCCAAAACTTTTTCTGTTGACGGGTTGTCATTGCCTACTCTTTGTACATCTGCATTGGAAGGTAAATAAGAAAATCGAAACTATTACCCTCCACAATGCATTTACAATGCCACTTATACCATTATTTCCAATTTTTTTAGGAAGTTAGTTTTTAGTTGGCCGATGTAGCCGAATGGGTTGGTGCGTGATTACCATTCGGAATTCAGAGACAACGTAGGTTCGAATCTCGGTGAAAGACCAAAATGAAGAAAATGTTTTTCTAATAGCGGTCGCCCTTCGGCAGGCAGTGGCAAACCTCGCGTGTATTTCTGCCATGAAAAAGCTTCTCATAAAAATATCTGCCATTCGGTGTCGACTTGAAACTGTAGGTCCCTCCATTTGCGGAATAACATCAAGACGCACACCACAAATATGAGGAGAAGCTCGGCGAAACACCCTAAAATGGTATACGTGCCAATAACAGGGTTGTTGATATTCGACGGACCCATCTGGCAACCCTGATGGGAATGCGTCTGGCGAATTCCGCGACTGAAATATTTTACTCCTTACATGCAATTACGAATAAATGCCTATTTTATAATTAGGGGAATCCCCAGTTTCAGAATTACTTGAGATCAATGTAAACTACATTTCAATAATAGTAGCGTTTATTCTTCATGTTATAGAACTTTTTGGGTTTGTTCACGTTTTAGAGTAGTCAATGCACAAAAATGTCTGTTCACGTTTTGGGGTGTTCACGCTTTAGGGCGTTCACGTTATCGAGCGTGTGCTGTATTTTGAAATGTTATTTACATTAAATTAAAATGAGCTCTCATTAAACCTTACATCAAACTTCACAAATAAATAGTTTTAGCTACGCTAAGCCACTTGAAAGCCGCAAATGATTCTGATACGCAAAACTTTCACAGCTGCGCCACTTTAAGCACAAAAAAAGTCTCCCACGAATGTATAAGTATTTCTTGCACGATCGCGTGTCTTTCTTGTGTAGAACTGAATATTAAAAGTAGTTGCAAATAATGTGTGTTAATTTTCAAACATCTATTATGCAAATGTTGTCAACTTTTGCTGAATTTTACATTTCATGTGCCCAAAATTATTCAAATTCAAAGAAGCAATTTTTAGAAAAAGAAATAAAAACATAAAAACAATAAAATAAATTCAAATAAAGTTACGCACAAAAAGTTTTTCAGCAACTTTTATGAGGTCTAAAAATTGCATCTCTTTGCGATTTTTTTTTTTTAAGGAAAAAATTAAATTAGCACTGCAAAGTTTTTTCTATCTTTTAATGAACATTTAAAAAGTTTAAAAATTTTTTGTACTGGTTAAAATAAGTTGAAAAAAATGTTTAACATAGAAATTAGTAGAGCGCTGCAACGCTGGAGTTTCCAACTGGCGTACAAGATACAGCTCGTAAATATTATCTAAAGCAAAAATTCAAATGGATTTCTAATTATCATGATTTTTTATTGCAGATGAACTAAGAAAACTGAGAGAAATTCCAAAATTTCAACTTTTTGGAGGTTTTAAAGAAAAAAATGCCTTTCTATAAAAAAAAATTCACTTTAACTTAGTATAAATATCTTGAAAAAATGTTTTTCTATCTATTTTGTTAGTTCAAATAGAAGAGAATTTAATACTGAAGGGAACAAGCCATGATTCATTTCAAAAGGTTCATTAGTTTTTTTTTCATTCATGCACGCCAATTCAAAGAAATCATAAAAATGAAAAGTCGAGAAAAGAAGATAAAGTTTTTACTATGGCTGTCCAGTCACAGCGTAACTACCTAACGCTCACCTACCTTTGCCTTTGTATCTGCGGAAATATTGAGAATTAGGCTCTGTAACTTTGTGTGAATATTCTGAAATATATTAGGAATCGCTTAAAACGAAAAAACAAAAATTGATTTTTTTGACCTTATAAACCAGGCTCCCCCCTTAACATAAGCAACTAAATGTGTAACAATCAAAATGTTTGAAATGTGGGTAAGACTCCGTCAGAAAAGTTGAAGTTCGCGGTTACGCAGCGCGGGAGTAGAAAAACGCGCACAGACCTGCAGCAGTCTGCTCCAGTCACTTCATACAGGAACACATAACGCAGCGCGCATTGCACACCTGTTACCTAAACCGTGCGTGCGCGCTTCCACTAAAATCGCAATATCTCGAGAACTATTATAGACACCATAAAATTTTTTTTTTTAAAATAAAGGTTAAATCATAAGGAATCGTTACGTGTATAACAGAAAATCTAAAAAACTGGCCAAATCAACTAAAAATTGATTCAAAAAATTTTTTTGACTTTTTTTGGTCAAAATTTCGAAATTTTTTTTTTAACACTAATTTAAACTACTTTAAACTACTTATTTGTTTCTATATTGTCTGTAAATTGCATTGAAATCCATCCAACGGTTCAAGAAATATTGATTTTTGAAAAAAACACGGTCCCGATTTTCAACATGGCGTAGACCACTTGCAAATCTCATATTTTCTGACGGAGTCTTACCCATGTATCAAAAATTTCAATTTATACGAAGTGAGCAAAATGCTCACGTGCGAAAATCTGCTATCCTACGAGACGAAAATTCCGGGAGTTAATGGCTTGACTTACTTCTTCTAATAAAAGACAGAAAGAAGAACTGAGTATTTATGCGTTTTTTAATTATAACTGAATTGAATACCAAGTGCTTATTGAATCACCTTTCTATGTTTCTCAAATCTACAGATTTAGAACGGCGAATAACTGCATTAGAACCACTCTTTCTACTTGCAAACTACAAACATTTCTCTTTAAATTAACAGTTTTGGTTTTTGATAAATTCGCACTGAATCAAATTTTTAAAAAAGTTCCAGTTTGGTTTTCATTTTGAAATACTCCCATTCTCCTAAAAGGTATTCCAATATCCATAGCGCTGAGTTTCACAGCTTTATCACCAAACCATTTCTCTCGGGGAGATCGGGAAAAAAACTATATGGGAAGTATGAACTATTAAGAAAAGTTTATTTCATGTTTTTGTCTACACATCTATGTTAGGCCACGTGTGATCTTATTCGTAGTATGCGTAAAATTGCTCATTTCTTAAATTAGTACAGACTTATACAGGGCACACGCATATATATTATAAACGCCCACCTCATTCTTCAACTACAAATGCGTTTTTATTGCGGCACCTTTAATTTTGATCTACGCTTTCCTCATTTTTCTGTTTGGACGAAAGTTTTCCACATTCCTTTCGCCCTCCGCCCACCGCCCACCGCATTCAGTTTTCTTTTTTTTTGTGGCTGGTCCTTCACAATTCATATATACAAAACTGCTGCTTTGACATTTCCTCGGCTTCTGTTTTAAGTTGCGAGTGGTTTTCGATTGCGTGACACATATTTATGTGTGCATGCTGGACTGCACAAGTTTGATTAGTTTTTGTTTAGTAGTATTCGTGCCTTTGCCGTAGGTTTCTGATACATCCTGCACACGCAATTTTCCTATTTCCCTTTTCACCGTCCATAATTTGATTTATTAATAATTAAGTGCGGCTCGGAATTTTCATTTCCGCTTCGTTTCATTTTTGTACGAACGGCGTCAGAGATGTGAGGGATGTAATAAAAAATATTATTTAATTAAAATTTAATCTCATTCATTTTCAATGTTTATTATTTATTTTATTTGCTTACACATAAGAAAAATTTAGCTCTCTATTAATATACAAAATAGTACATAAAATATGTATATATTAAATATAAAATAATGAAATATTTGAACTTCTTTCCAGGTAAATTTTCCCCATATGACGCTAGGCCTTGGGCTTAACAAGACTGAAATAACCATTGATCGTTGAAATTACGGGTATGTGAAATAAATAAAAATTTTGTCACAAAATCAGGAAACAATGTCGTAACGGGTACACTATAGTAGTTCCCGTAGTACACATGCATAAATTTGCAACAATATCAATGTGTTGCAGCTTTGAAATAACGCTACTATAAAAGTAAAAAAAAAAATATAAAAAAATTAAATATTTATTAGAAGATATAATAAGATAAGATACAAACATTTTGTTTGTATATTTCTTTAAATTATCGAGCTTTCTCAACGGGTATGAACCTCAACTGCTCAGGTACCTTTAGTCAGCAATCACCAAATGTTCCCAATTTGTTCAATAAAGAGGATATCGGTTAACAATAATCCGCTTATCTTATCTATCAGTAATACTGAAATGAAGTGTCGTAACTTCAGCTGAATTAGCACTTAAGTAGTTTAATTGATTAGTAAAACCATAATCATGTATGAGAAATTTCTTTTGGCCTGGAACAAAAATTTGGCCCAGGAGTACGATTTTTTAAAAAGTTCTACGTATCGGGTAATTAAAATAGTCTGTAATATGGCGTAAGAAGTTTTCTAAAGAGATTTCCAATATTATTTTTGTTCCTATGTTGATATTTATATTGGCAGGCATTTTTTAATTAGAAAACTCATTACTTTCATCATTCATTTACGATTTTATTCAGATTCTGAAAGAGGTTTGCCCGTTACTAAACCAACAGAAGATTGACTGCAAACAGAACAATATTTAAAGGTTTTGGCTCAGTTAATCTTGAATATCTTTCGATGTGATTTGGTGAGTCCACGTAATATCCAACGGAATTCACCTTCAACGTTATAATTCTTGAAGAATCTTGGTAACGCCCTAGGGTAGTTCAGTTTTTCTATCTCCAACATAACGGGATTTTCGGGATTTCTTTATTATAATCCCGGGATCCCGGGACTATTCTTGGAGTTTAGATATTATTATATTATTATTTAACAGATTAGCTCGAAAAAAATTGCCTCAATGATGTTTGAGAAGCTCTCCTACCATAAAATAAATAATAAAAAACATCGAATTGCCGTTTTACCATTTTGCTATAAAAGTCACATGGGACTAAACCCGGTAAATACGATGGTTGTTCGATTATATTTGTCGAGTTTTTCGTCAAAAAAGTATTCACAATATGAGCCTTGTGAGAAGGTGCGTTATCATGGTGCAAGATGCATGAGTTTTCTTTCCACAAATTAGGCCGTTCCCCACGCACATTCTCTCTCAAACGTCGCATAACTTCCAAATAATATTCTTTATTTACCATAGAACCATTTTGAACGAATTCCGAGTGCACAACATCATGATAATCAAAGACAACTAGTAGCATGACCTTCACTTTTGACCGTCTACGGCGTGTTTTTTTTTTGTTTTCGGCTCATGTGGATAGCGCCATCCAGCCGCTTGAACAATTCTTCCGATTCATTCGATTCAAATGAAATTGCTGCAGATTTCAATTTGGTATTCCCCACCTAATTTGTATTGCACTTTCATGAAGACTTAACCATTCCGGTGTTTTTCTAATAGAATTGCTAGTTAAGCTTTCTTGAAAGTTTCCCATCTTGAAATAACAAAAGCACAAACAACTCAAGCCCTTCACCTCTAACTCAAAACTGTTACCAAAAAATACTGAAAGTCATGTAAATACCAATTATTAGCCGAATGGACTAACGTGAACTTAATAAATGCAAAGCAATAAAACTTTCTGGCAGCATCTTCGGATCTTCAACTTACACAATAGAAAACTGGCTTCTTAACTTCCACGAACACTACATTTTTGCAAATTAGGTAAATAGTTTAATTGTGGTGCTTTTTAAAAATATTTGGTAGCTATAGTGGAAGCAAACAATTACTCGAAATGTGATAGATATACCGTAATTATTGTAAAGTGGCAATACTGGCAGGTACCCAGCCATGGTCACAACCTCAACAATCTATAAGTAATAATGCCAGGAGGCAAGCTTCTTCAAGAGTAAAAGGAAGTAATGTAAGGTGGACTAGATGATCGTGTAAGTTTTAATTTTACTGCATTCAATAGTAATAGTCAAGTAGATTATAATTAAATAAATCAGTGATCATTGGTTCAATGAAAGTTTTTAACATAGCAAGGCACTCAAATTCAGCAGTGAAGCACCAAGATTTAGCAGTAAAACTCAATTATTTTCGTTGGATTGCCGAACAGATCCATTGCATTACTAGAACGTCATCAGAATCGAAGCTTTCTTGAGAAATATTGGAGCGTATAATTCATGTTTTCAAATTACTTACTTCGTTTGGAACAAATTAGCAAAGGTAATTTCAAATCTACATTTAAGGTAATCGAAGCAATAAAGGACAATGACAATGTTTAAAAAAATTCTTACTAGAAATCATTTCATATCAATATTGAAGGTCTTGTGCACTATAGAATCGGATCGTTATTGCCATTCGCAGATAATTCTCATCTGGTTTTGGACCTTTTTTTTTTGCAAATTCCAAGGGCGAAGTTGAACAACGGTGCTCCATTTCTCCGAACCTACGAAGAGAAAAATTGTATGCTATTGAGTTGGAAAAGCATCTGCACTGTTCGTTTACACGCGAGATTGTGAATAAAACCAAGAATGTTGTTTATTTAAAAGCTTTACAATACATTTTTTAATTTTATTGAAATTGTTAGAAAAGTTTGTTTTTCTTGTCTGGCGAATCGGACGCGTGTTCAGCTGGTAGTACATAAACTACACCAGCAAAAGCAATCAATCTGGAATTTGAATTAATTATAACACATTTTCAAACATTTTATTATTAGCCCCGATCTTCTTTACTCAAAGCCACTTAGAAATCACACCGAGCAATCAGAGCAAAGGAGTATGAAACAGTGGCAGTTATAGTGACGGTTGCATTGATACTGCAACACACAACAAAAAACTACTTATACCAGTACTGCTGTTGCCGCGGTTGGAGTGGAGCTGTGCACCATACTCGTACTTGGTGTCGGCAGACAGCAGATCGCATGCAAATTGGTCAAAGTGTGAATTTATGTGAGAAATATTGTTTGTTCTTGTTATGCGCTTTTAAACGGCACACACATATGCACGGAAGAGTTCAGCTATTTGCAAAAACATATGAGGGCGCGAACACGCGAACATGCTAGCGCACACATTCACACACAGTGCAAACAAATATGCAACAAATGCTGTAGCAAAATGATTTAAACAGCTATGCAAATCGCAAATCGCACCAAGTGACGTGACGTTCAACCAACGGAGTGCAGCGAAGGACGTCTAGCAAGTGGGCGGTGATGAAGGGGAGTGAAAATGTCTGGTGCAGCGTCTAGGGTGGATGTGAACGACATTTGCCATGCCAGTAGACTTTTGTTGTGTTCTGGTGCATTTTGCATTTTATAGATAACAAAATTTCAACCGCAATTGCAACGACTCGGGTCGATTGGTTTTTAGCCGGGTTCAGTAAACGGAACTGAGTAGTGACTATTGAGCTGACAGTGACGTCGAGTGCGTGCCCTGTTTGCTTTTGTTGCTGTTACATAATTTTGTTGAAATTCGATTTCTTGTTAATGGTTTAATAGACTTGAAACAGTAACTGCAACCTAGCACCTCCCATCTATAAACCATACACAATCGCACATAATTTTAGATTAAATTTAGTATTTAGTAGATAAAAAACAACTGTCTGGCGGCGTTCCCTTCACTCCTATTTGATGGTTCTGGCGTCAGTCGATTTGTCATTTCGTTGGTCTATCAAAAACTGGCAATAATTTTTTGCATGCCAACATACATATTTATGTGTGTGTATATATGTATTTATGTATCATACTAACATTTGTCTACCTCTCTCCTTTTATTGTAGTGCATGTGGAAAGCTTTGCGGCATTTCGCAGCAATAAATTGCGAAATAAATTTCGTGTAAGCCATTACTTTTGTGCAGCAGCATAAATTATCGATCCGAGGTATGCGATGCGATGCAATTTTTACAAGCAATAAACACTCAATTAACAATTTAAAAATTAATTTTTAATAAATTTACACGCATTTCCTCTGAATGCCAGCGCTTTTCCGGTGTTGCCCACTGTCGGTGTCGTTCATCGTTAGCTGATGGTTGATGGTTAGGGGTCGGTGGCTGGTAACCGCTGAGCCCATAAATGTAAAATTGCAATTTCGACATGAAAACCGATGATTTTTCTATGTGACCGCTCCAGAAATGCTACTGCCATGGAAAATGAGAAAAACGCATTGCCTTAAAATGATAATAATATTTATATATGTATGTACGCACAAGCAAATAATTGCCATACGTTGCATCCATTGCGCGGAGATGAAACTTTTGTGTGACTACTCAGTGTCAGCGACTCGTGAACCGGGCATTGCATACTCCATTACACACATTCATGAATTTGCATACATTTATTTACATGCATATGTGAGTGTTGTGCACATTTACTTCCGAAATTTATTTATGTGCAAATGCAGATTTTTTCTCTATTTTCATACTTTTATTTCTCACCCTTTTTGTCTCTACGATAGGTCATTGGTTCCTTATACACAAATAAAAACACTTACAGGTGTTTTTGTTTTTTTCGCATTTTTCTGTTAAGTGAATGTTATACATATTTACGCACTGAAAATGTCACAGCTTAGATAATCATTCATACTTGAACCCACACTAACTCAATAACTTACTTATAAAGGGGATTTCAAAAGACGCTATTTTAAAATAAAATATGTAAACATTTCGATTCCTTCAAGTTTCACTATTTTTGTTCAAAATATGCGTCTTAATAATTATAAATATATGTAGTATATGTTAAAAATGGTATAATTTTAATATCAACCATGAGCACGTCTACGTCGTCGGACGATTATTGTCATCAAACAAATATAACGAAAAACTACTTTTTTCAAAATAAGTTTCAATAATTTTAATTTTTTTGGGCGGCCGCCGTAGCCCAATGGGTTGATGCGAGACTACCATTCGGAATTCACAGAGAGAACGTAGGTTCGAATCTCGGTGAAACACCAAAATTAAGAAAAAACATTTTTCTAATAGTGGTCGCCCCTGGGCAGGCAATGGCAAACCTCCGAGTGTATTTCTGCCATGAAAAAGCTCCTCATAAAAATATTGGGTAGTCGAAAAAGTCTTTTCGTATTTTGTCAATAGATGTCGTTGGAGTCACCTATCTCCATTACTACCAATCACATTGTGTCATATCATATGGTGTTAGAAAGATGACATTTTAAGCTTCATTTAACCAAAAAAAAAAATTAAATTCGAAGAAGTTGAAAAAAAGTTATAGCTGTTCAAAAATGAGTGAAAATAATGAAGAAATTCGCTATATTTTGAAATTTTTGTATAAAAAAGGAAAGAATGCCACGCAAGCCACCAATGAAATTTGTGAAGTTTACGGAGACGATGCTGTATCAGTTCGTGTAACACAACAATGGTTCGCTCGCTTCCGTTCTGGAAATTTCGATGTGAAAGATGCACCTCGCTCCGGTCGACCTATCGTTGAAAAAGTCGATGAAATTATGGAAAAGATTGACCAGGACCGTCACATAAGCTACCATAACATCGCCAAGGCACTAAACATTCATCATCAAATGGTGTTGAACCATTTAAAAAAGGCTGGTTACAAAAAGAAGTTCGATGTTTGGGTCCCACATGAATTGTCTATGAAAAATTTAATGGACCGAATTAATATCTGCGATTCTTTGCTGAAACGAAATGAAATCGAACCATTTCTGAAGCGAATGGTAACAGGAGGCGAAAAGTGGATCAAATACGACAATAATGTGCGAAAAACATCATGGCGCACGGGCGGTGAAACTCAACAAATGGTCGCAAATCCAGGATTGACGCCTCGAAAGGTTATGCTGTGTGTTTGGTGGGATTGGAAAGGAATCATCCACTATGAGCTGCTCCAGCCTGCTCGAACGATTGATTCTACACTTTACTGTCAACAACTGATGAGATCGAAGCAAGAAATCGAAAAAAAACGGCCAGAACTGATCAGCAGAAAGGGCGTCGTCTTCCATCAGGACAACGCTAGGCCACACACATCTTTGATGACTCGGCAAAAACTGGGAGAGCTTGGCTGGGAAGTTTTGGTGCATCCACCATATAGCGCTGACCTTGCACCATCAGATTACCATTTATTTCGGCCAATGCAGAATTCCCTTAATGGAGTAAAGTTGGTTTCAAGAGAAGCCTGTGAAATTACTTGTCGCAGTTTTTCGCCGAGAAACCACAAAAGTTTTACACTGATGGAATAATGTCTCTAGAAGAAAAATGGCAACAGGTGGTCGGCCAAAATGGTACATATTTGGTTAAATAAAGTTCATTATAAATATAAAAAAAAATGAGTTGAAGTTTGATTAGAAATACGAAAAGACTTTTTCGACTACCCAATATCTGCTGTTCGGTGTCGGCTTGAAACTGTAGGTCCCTCCATTTGTGGAACAACATCAAGACGCACACCACAAATAGGAGGAGGAGCTCGGCCTAACACCCAAAAGGGGTGCACGCGCCAATTATATATATATATATATAATTTTAACACGTTGTTCTGTCATGTAAGATTGTACATCTGTTTACTTGACAAATGTCAAAGATGACATGAAAAAGGTACCGTCTATGGTTTATTCTCTGTTGAGATCTAGGCGTCAATTTTGAAAGACTCTTTATTATATAATTTGTTTTTTTTTTTGTTTTTGATTTAGTGAAAAGGACAAAATCTGAGATAGGGAGATAAAAATTAGAGGAGGTAAAACATATGTTTTATTTTATATTATTTTTTTAATTAAGCTGTACAGTAATTATAGTAATAATGTTTTACACAATATAAATTGAGATCATATTTCCTCCTAAAAAGGGTACGATATGTATTTAGTCACCATTACTAAGATTTGATAAACCATCAGATCTGAAAGTAGGCCAAAAACCAAGAGTTGGAAAGTTAAAAAGTAAGCTTTACGACTTATTCAAAACGCGGCAATCTTGGAATCTATGGAACATACCTTGAACTGGTCTCAAGTATTCTCTCAGATAGAGTCAATTACTGGCATGGCATGTTTCCTGGAAGCCTTCTAAAAGCTCCCTGAGGGCTCCAAGCCTCTCATGATACAGAAATAAGTGTCAACATCACTATATAAACATTATTCTTTAGGCACAGCTCAGCTGATGAAGAGAACACTTCTAGGACAAAATCTTTTATTTCTGTGATCTGAACTCATCGTTTAAAATTGATGAAATATATAACCTCGCTTGCAAAACTTTGCCTCAACCTAAAGGCAAAAGGACGACCTTGTTGGGATCTGAGAATGTCCACCTTAAATAAAAAAAATATTATTAATTTCGCAAAAAATACGGAGCTTTTCAAGCCTAGGAGCATGTCCTGAAAATCTTCATAAAATCAGTCAAAATGAAATCGATTAAGCTAAACTGCTCTCTTCATGCAACAAGTTTCCATATGTGTTAATGAGCGCCCACTTTCTCAGTGAGAGAGAGGGCTCCACTACAAACACACTTAATCTAAGGGGCTGAAGCTCATCCGAAAATATTATAAGCTAAGATAAGAATCAAATAAAAATATTTTTTTTGTTTTTTAATTCTGATAGCAAAGTTGGAGACTTTGTCTATGGTGTTTCTTGCAGAATGAACTATATATTATATTTATAAAAATAATTGAAATTCAAAAATAAGTAGTTAAATAGTAAAACCTTTTCAATATGAGGTGCCTTGGTAATTTTGGAACGGACTATAATACTTCACGATCACGTAAATGACAAATATATGACGAACAATTCGAAGTTATCTTGTACTTCGCGTTCGAAGGTTTATAGCGAACTCTTTTTTCTGGACAGTTTAATGTACATATATGTATACAAGTAATTGGCACTTTTAGTGCACAATAATTAAAAAAAAATTCGGATAGTTTTTTTTAGTAAAAATAGAGTTTATTACTAGAAATTTTTCACTCACACCTAATTAACCTAAACTAGAGGGTAATGCACAGGTTCATAACCTCGGATATATAACACCAAAATCGTAGAATGTTTTTTCTAAACCATGAAAAAGTTTCTCGAAAAAAAGCCATCTACCGTTCGGAGATGGCGCAAATCTGTATGTCCTTTATTTGTAGAAAATGTCAAGGCGCAAACCACAAATAGGAGAAGGTGCACGACCCAACAGAGGGTGTAGTTATATAGATATGAAGGGTTTTTAATTACATACAATTAAAGACCAACAATGGCATACGCTTCCGAGTGCTGGGCTATACTCTCCAAATTTGAAAAGAAACTGCACGTGACTTCGAAACAAACTTCAGGAAACTCGGCTTCGCTGGCACGGCCATATTGTGGGTAGACCAGAGCACCAGGCAGTGAGGCAAGACTTGCAGATGGAGGAGTTAAAAAGAGGACCAGGCAGACCACCAAAAACATGTAAAAATAATTTAAAAAACGATAGGCGATGCAAAAGGAGTGCCGACCCGAAATAGGATAAGACTATGGGAAAGAAGAAGAATTAGCATTGGTGATGAAAAAAATGTTCTTATACAGTTCTGCTTCCGGCAAAATATTTCGAAATAAAATTGTAAGATTTACGAGAGTTGGACGAATTTGAAAGTACTTCCGTAAATCTCATAATTTTGATCGTATTGATACATATTTTGAACATTTTATGTAAGCCTTTTAACACATTGCGCACCAAGTCAAAATTGGTAATGTTTCAAAACTTTTGGCATGACATGTAAGCATCGTACACATTTGAATGACGCGTCTCTTATGCACGCGATGAACGCAGTAGATAAACCATGGGCCCACTTGTGAGGTAAGTACACAGGTTTGAAATGATAACAGAACTAGTTCCCCCATCAATCTAGACTGGCAAAACTTATGTAGCTACTGCAGGAACGAGGAAGAGGTGCGGAGCATTGAAGTGTACCTCCAATTAGATGATTTGTTACATTTCCTGAACCATAGTTTCGCAGATGGTAGTGGTTTGTTTTACAGCATTTCTTGCAACAAAGTTATACTAAACCAACCTCATGCACTTTAGGAAAGAAAAATTCAATGAGTACGATTTCACAAGTATGATTGCCTGAATCGTGGCTATTGACGGATGCAGGCTGGTTGCCTTCATACCCAACAACGCTTTTTTTGGGTTGTATCGAATCTGAAGAAAGACCTCTACTCAGTATTGGTACCGAGCATTGATTTCAACATGACTTCTTAGATTAACTTTCTTGATGTCTAAAAAAACTTCTTATTGAACACAAGAATTTAAAAGGAATTTGTCTCGATAATATTGTATTACTCGTATTGGAAGGCAGCCTTGGGTGGTTCCAGTTTCATTGATGTTAATGGAAATTGGCCAGTCAAATCAAATGGTCCGCAATAAGCCTGAAAACCCCCGATCATAACATGCCCCGTTATACTCCATCTACCGTTATGAAATCGTGAATGTGGATAATTGTAATTTTGTAATTCACAAATTTCGCGTAATTTTGCATTTTGTACTCATACTCGTACATTACCAACGATTTTCCCATTCCCATTCACATTCTCTATTTATATAGATGTACACATATATGTATGTATGTATTTACCGCTTTCAATGAGCATGTATGTATGAATATATAGGTGTTTATATGGCACCCACAGATAAATTCACGTGCGCACACATCGACGCAAAAAGCCATAATTTTCCAATTAAGCGAAAATGAGCGATTTATTTGCCATGAAATCAGTGAGAATCACCGATAAAAATCTCTTCATTCGCGGCACACTGCCCATGTATCGCCGCTGTATTGCCACAACGCTGTTGCCGACCAGCTATCGAGATATTGTTGTTGCTCATGCAGTTGCTGATGATGGCTAGTACAAGCGAGCGTGGATAGTCACTCATGTGAGGGCATGGCCTGGCGTGGCTGGCTAGTAACCACTGTTGGCTCAACTGCTGTTGTTGTAATTATTTATGCGCGCGCGTAGGGAACTTGTTGTTGCATTTTATGTTTGTTTTTGTTGTCGTTGCTCATGACGATTGTGTTGCATTGTAGGTGTATGCGAGTTTATCCACTCATATTCGCACTTCACAATAGCTTGTTATTGTTATTGTTTTATTTTTTTTGTCGATGTTTTTGTGGTGAACAGTGTTGTAGCAGAACATATGTACATATGTGGCACCAACATGAACAGGAGCTCACGTGCAACATTGCGGCTGCTGTTGGTGCAGCAACAGTAGCGCACATGAAGTTTACTATTCTATCTACGTGTGCGTGTCTGCTTATTCGTTTGTATGTAGCACGTGGTTGTAGTTGTTGTTGGCATTGTTACTCTGCGGGCCACAAGGAATTCCCCTACAGTGGTCACATCACTGCCAGTCGGTGCAAGTGGCAGCTGTTGCAGTTACTCAGCCATTCCACTGCGTTCCAGGCTTTTTTGTTTTTGCAGCAGTTACTTGCGTATGTATTTCGCGTTTCTTGCTACTCGGTACGCTGGTATTGTCAAGTGGAAAATTGCTGAATATGCGCGTAGGTGCTTTTTGCATTTTTTTTCTGTTTTTTTCCAAAACTGGCATTTCGGTGCAGACTTTTACTTATGGTTGAATATATTTATGTACATATGTACAAGTAACTGTACTCAAATGCCGTATGTGCCGCATGAAAAAGTTCAATAATTTTCGCCACTACAGGCCAATGTCCGAGTTCAAAGTTCGTATCGCGTAGGGTATCTTGCCCTGCCACACCAATTTCAACATTAGCACATATGCGTGTATGTATGTGTATGTAGATATGTATACAAATATTTGTTTGTGGGCAAATATTTGTAAGCATATCTTCTGCACCATCGTCATGGTCATCGCTGCTACCAGTGGAACAGAATGCGAAACAGTTGCATGAATAATGCGAAAAAGAAAACGTCTGAGTCAACATTTGTGCGAAATGGTCTCCAAGGATTTGGGCAACGCAGGACAACGCTTCGCAAAGCTATGAAGTAGCGAATGTGGGACATGACAAACGTAGTGTTGATGATATACGGGAAAGAGGAGTTTAAACGAATTTAAATTTATGTTTTCTACAGCATATGGAACTCTACCGAAACGAAATTTCTTTGCATAAATTTCAGTAATTTGAAATAAATTTAATGAAAATAATATATACAAGCGGGCGCAAAATTAATCATCCAATTTTCTTGAATAATTTGTATATACCCTTATTTGATATTTGGCCAATTTGTAGTGTGCGTCTTCATGTTTTTTCCACAAATGGAGCAGACCTACAGTTTTACGCGGCCTCCTGGTCTGAGGACCAATTTAGGTCATATTCGCGAGTACTTGAAGCTTTTAAGAAAATATATTATTATCAGAAAATATCTCTCTTACCTCCTAGGTTAGGTTAGGGTTGATATGGTTGCCCAGGGAGTGAGCGCACTTGGACGAAGAGAGATTCGTCCTTTGTGATACCATTGTGAGGTGAGGTGAAAGGGAAAGACCGAAGGGATGCAGGGAGAGGGCGGGGAGAGGTGGGGATGGGATGGTTAGGAGCGTGCGGATTACGAACGATGACTATGTTTGCGTCAACCGCTTTGAGCTGCTGATGAAATTCATCAGATTTTTAATGTCAACGCCAGCTATATCAGCAAGCGTGGCAAAGAAGTAAGAGCCAAGATGCCTGGATCATAGCCCCGCCAGAGCAGGGCAGCTAAGGAGAAGGTGCTGAGATGATTCCACCTCATCCTCCATACATCCAGCGCAAAAAGGACTCGAGGTGATTCCAAGTCTCACAGCATGCATTCCTCGCGCATTGTGTCCTGTGAGAGAACCCACTAGATTGGAGAGCTTTTGTTTTGTCAGCCTCAGAAGCTCGCCCGAGCGCCTCCGGTCCACACGTGGCCAGAAGGATTTCGCGACCTTACACGTTTGCGTATTTGCCCAGCGCTCGCTGAGTTAGCGCGATGCCCATCTTTCCAGGAGCAGACCGCAGGTAGTCAGGGGGATCCCAATTTTCTCCCTTCGCGGGGAAATCACCTCACATGTCCCTTGTCTGGCCAGCTCATCCGCCTCACAGGTTCCCACAGTGTAGCTGTGACCGGGAACCCAGATGAGGCTGATGTCAAAGAATTCGGACGCAGTCGAAAGTGAGGTCAAGCATTCCTTGACCAATTCCGAATGCACCGTCATAGATCCAAGGGCCCTTATTGCCGCTTGGCTGTCGGAGTAAATATTTACTTTCTTTACTGTTAGTACGCATTTGAGCAGCCAATCAGCTGCCTCCTTGATTGCGGCTACCTCCGCCTGGAACACACTGCAGTGGTCCGGTAACCTGAAATTGAGTCTGCTGGGGAGCCCCTCGCAAAAGACTCCTCCGCCAACCTTTCCTTCCAACTTCGATCCATCCGTGAACAAGTTCACCAGGCCCTGCCCCCAAGTGTAGCCCTCCATCCACTCTTCCCTTGACGGGATGAGAGTGCAGAACGAGGGTATACACTGGTATGTTGACAGAGGGATGAACTTGAAGTTTCTAAGGATCTCTTACCTCCTAGAAATTATTTTTATTCTTAAAACTGCGTCGAATTGGGGTAATTTTTAATCGGGCGAGCCTCCGCAGAGCTGAGAAACGTTACTTCAAATGGTTTCTATGGTCTCTAGTTATGGCACGGCCTCGTCTATATAAAGCCGTGCCTAAAACATACAATGCAAATACTGTAATGAATATAGCACATCTCAGTAATACTCTGGCCACCATCTCAAAACTATTCCTTTTCTGCGCTTGGCACAAGTACTCACGTACAAGCCGGGTACATTTGTACACGATTTCGAGTTTGTGCATAAGTAAACGTCCAATATGACATCGTGTCATATTAATGTAAAATTACTTTTTAATGTTCACCTGCCCGTTATTTATAGTATTTCAATTTCAGCTGCGACCGCCAACACTGCCAACTTATGGCTGGTTTCATATCCAATTCTACTTTGTTGCTGCTTAAGGGAACGTACTGAAGTATGTGATGTACGTACATATGTGTGTTGGCTTCAACCGCTCCTCTGAGGCACTCACTTTGCACACTGCCGTCTTAATTACGCATTCGCATTGTATCATGCGTGCAAAATATGTCGCATCGTGTGCAACGTCGCCCTCAACACTCTCTTGCCCTATCCACTTATCATCGGACCGTCGGTTCGCTGGCGTGACTGATTCCCAGTGGCCTATGCGTCTCTTCCATTTATCTTTCCATTACTGTTCACCGTTATAGCACGGTAAATAATATTTTGCCGTTCCTTTTTGTCATAGCTTGCGAAAAATGTGCAGATTTTTATTATTACATTTCTTTGTTTTGTTTTTTTATTTAATAATAATTTGGTATGTGTTTGCTGCAAACGCATTTTCTATTCATTAAAATGGGCTGGCTCTAGACAGACATACATGTGTACATATAGATATATAAGTATATTTAACAGCAAATACGAGTAGATCAAAAGGATGCCGAATCGTGTTGCAATTTCATGTTCAGTGAGGAATTCTAAAGCTGGAGCCCAATAGAAAATAAAACATGGTGCAAAAATTGTTTGTATGAATTGCGATTCTACAGTCAAAACAACTTCGCTTACAAAAATTCAATATTTAGAAGAGATGTATACCACAAATTGGAGAATAAACATGGCCTTAACACTGGTACAGATACACACGCGTACCACACACTACTGCCATCATTATCAGTGCGCTTCAAGCAATTCCCACCTTTTCTGCATTCAATGCATGCACTCAGAAATATTTCGTGGTAAAAACTGGTCTGACTGATATTAAATTTCCTAATTTTAATTTTTGAAATTTCTAGAATAATTCGTTCTTAGATATTCCTAAACTAAAATGTAAGAGTTAATTAACTCTCAATAATCTGAAACTTGAAATAAGAAGCACATATTCATCCTAAGAACAAATTAACATAGAACAAGACATATTTCTACTGATATAAAAAACATTATGACTTTTTCCAACAATTTTTTAACAGAGCTTGCCAAGCCTTAGACATAATTTTACATAACTCGTGCCAACCTATCGTACCAGCATCGTGTGTTTCTAGTTAGCCTAACTCCACCTCATTTAGAAAACTTAGAAAGTTGTAGGTTTTAAATTTCTCGGTTATGTACTTTACGTATCAATTAAAATACTGAAACGTGCAAATTGCCTAAATACTCACATATACGAGGGGTGCCTTGTATATGTCGGGATTTGGCAACCCTGGTGTTGCAATCTGGCAACTGACAGCTGTAGCGCAAAGCTTGACATTTTTTGGTTTTGACGTACTCAGAACGTTTTGAAATACCAGCGCTATTTGTGTTGTTTACAGTAACTCAAAAGATTCATCTCGGTCCAAAAATAGAATTAAATCGTGAACATCTTCGTGCGATTATTTTTTACAACTTTCGACGTGGATTAACTCAGCAACATTGCATGGATGAACTTAATTCATTTCTTGGCGATGAAGCTTCATTAAGGGCCAGTGTTTATCGATGGTATGGTGAAGTCAATTGTGGTCGTAGTTCACTCCAAGACGAATGTCGTGAAGGTCGTCCAAAATCAGTTGCTGTTCCGAAATTGATGCTGTGCGCGAACTGTTATTGCAAGATCGTCATGTGACCTATAGTGAGATTGAGACAATCTTAGGCATTAGTGGGACCAGCATACACTCAATATTGCGTAAACATTTGACTGTCAAAAAAATTTGTTCGCGTTGGATCCCACACAATTTGTCAATCGCTCAAAAAACGGCTCGTGCCGATTGGTCGAAGGAAATGCTCAAAAAATATGATCGCGGGGCTTCGAAACACGTCTATGACATCGTGACAGGTGATGAATCATGGATTTACGCGTATGAGCCCGAAAGTAAACAGCAGTCGACTGTATGGGTGTTTCAAGATGAGCCAAATCCAACAAAAGTTGTTCGCGCACGAAGCACTTCCAAGCAAATGGTCGCCTGTTTTTTCGGAAAGCTGTACATGTCGCAACCGTACCACTAGAACAACGCAGAACAGTAAATTCTGAGTGATACACAACCATTTGTTTGCCAGTTGTTTTCCAAGAAATTAGGAAAACCAATCGCCAAAGACGTATCACTCTTCACCAGGACAATGCGAGCTCTCACACATCGGCTCAAACAACTGCATTTTTGAGCACCCAGAACATCGAATTAATGGGTCATCCACCGTATAGTACTGATTTGGCACCGAATGACTCCTTTTTATTCCCGTATGTAAAAAATAAACTGAGGGGTCAACGTTTTTCGACAGCTGAAGAAGCGGTTGCGGCATTCAGAATGCATGTTTTGGAGGTACCTCATTCAGAGTGGCAAAATTGCTTCTACAATTGGTTCGAACGCATGCAAAAGTGTATAGATCTTCATGGAGAATATTTTGAAAAACAATAAAGTGATTTTCGATGATTAAAATTTGTTTTTGTTCTCTAATCCCGACAAATAAAAGGCACCCCTCGTATAATACCAAGAAACAAAAGTGTGGAGAAGAATTTTCTGTCAAGTAAATCATCATTTTTACAACGATGCTTCACCTTCTCACGTTAACTCGCTCCCGAAGGGGCGTTCGGAAGCAACCCAGAGGATACTTGGGCTAATCCCGGAAGTTGTGAGATGCTTGAACCATATGTACACGAATCGTTCAGGCCACTCCCAAGAAGACCGTACGAGCCGCAGAGCTTAATCGCTCAGGCACAATTTTTTATAAGAGCGCAAAATTGCTGATATTGACATCAATGGCCTTAACAACCGCACTGTTAGTTCTGCCTTTACCAAACTGGATAAAGAAGCAAACGAATGGGTATGGTGGTGAACGAGGACAAAACGAAGTACCTCCTGTCATCAAACAAAGAGTCCTCGCCATCGCGTATCGGCACCCAAGTCACTGTTGACAGTTATGTTTTTGAGTTATATTAACACCGATAACAATGTCAGCCTGGAAATCCAACGTCGAACCTCTCTTGCCAACTAGTACTACTTTCGATTAAGTAGGCAACTGAGTATATAGTAAAGTCCTCTCTCGACGAACAAAGCTAGCACTCTACAAGGCTCTCATCATGCCCGTCCTAACGTATGGCGCAGATGCGTGGACGATGACAACATACGATGAAGTGCTTGGAGTGTTTGAGAGAAAGACTGTACGGAAGATTTTTGGACCTTTGCACTTTGGCGACAGCGAATATCGCAGTCGATGGAATGATGAGCTGTATGGACTTTACGACGACATAAACAATCTCTTCTAAATTTTATAACGAATTTAGTATATATGGATTTTCAAAAGCACAGAGTGTGAACACAGATTTTTTGGTTGCTATATATACATGTTACCGCAAATACTTACCGTTATGTAAAAAATAAAGTGAGGAAACTTTGTTGTTTTCTTTTGCTTTTGTAACTTAAGAATGTAATAAAGAAATATGTGTTTTTAACCAACTTAAAACTATTTGTAAGGTGAACGCAGACTTTACGGGCAACGTGTATATACATAAATAATATATTCCTTCCATTGAACATTTGTTTAATATCAGGTGAATTGTTAATAATGAAAAGAGGCTAGCTAGTTCCTGAAATTCAACTCGGAAATTGTAATTGCAATTCTGTGGCTCTCGTGTAATAAATGCATTCCTTCTCATTTTAGATTCCTTCGTTCTTATTTCCTACAGCAAATTAAGGAGATCTCAGACATCGAGGTAAAGAATTTGCTGTTATACTTTGACCTCACTAAATGGATCTGACTTGGAAGAAAAAAAAATACATCATCACCCGAGACAGTGGTAGTAAAACGGTGCTGGTTACTAATTAGGAGTATTTCAGCGAAAATGTTCAACCACCTCAACAACAACAACAACATTTCTAGAATACTGAGTTTTCTACAAAAAATATCGAATGCACTAATTATATTGCAATAAGGAGTTTCGGTCTAAAAAAGTTCTTGATATAAGAATTTTTCAAGATATGTAAGTAATGCCGTATAAGAAAATTCGGCATTACTTTACTTTTGGAATCAAAATTCCAGATTTGGTCGTGGTTTAAGTATTAAAATCTTTCTATCTTCCAGTAGATGTGAAACGGATTTATTTTCTGAATCACAATCTGATTAGTATTATTTCTTTAAAAGTAAGTCTTATCGTAAGAATTCAAACTAAAATAATATAATATATGAAATATTTTAGTTTTCAACAAACATTAAATATCATCAAAACACTTAAAACAGTTTGTTACATGAATGTGGGCCAACACTTGCACCGGAATCAAAAGTCAGCACTACTAACACCAAATATTTGTCGCCTTTACGTGCGCATGCATTTTAGAGTTTCCTTCCTATATGCTTTTCACGTTCTTCAGTCTGTGACAGTCTGTATATGTATGTATGTATACACGTGTACCATAGTGGCGTGAGTGTGTGCGACACTGCAATCTAAATCCAATTTTAAGCGAATTAAAAGAAAGCTTGGAAAATTAAATGAATTCGCTGTTCAAACAAGAACAAAATCCTTTTTGGAAAATTCACCCTCTTCATCACCACTCACTCACCCTTATTTCCGATCATCATCCCTTGCCACAGTCATTGTATTTGCGGCAGACAATGTGACTACAAAATTTCTGTATGTAAATTTATGCAAAAGTAATTAATCATAGTCGCACATACACTGGGGAATAGAAAGAGAGAACGGAGGAGGGAGTGAGATATTTGCACAACCCTTGCGGGCATTTCGACTTAAATATGTGCACGTACATTAAGCGTCTATTCTCACGCCAAGTGTATGCATATGCGGTTGATATACTTTTTAGCAGTTTACGTTTTTGTTTTTGACAAACTGCTGGACTTTCTTAGTCCAAACTGAATGAGTATTCTTGGCTACTGTGTTAGGTGAAGGTTTGGAGACTTTCGTTCATATGACACTTAATGAATATTTCATTGAGCAGACTTCGGCTATTGCTTTCCTTCTTATGTGGCCATGCAATCCTTGCAATCGGTTCTATTTTGCGACTGTTGACCAGACTTCACGCGAACAGGTACAATATAAAAATCAAGAAGCAGCATGAAGTACACTACAAAATGTTTAACAACGATTGGAAAGGTGATTTTTTACTTACGTAAAATAACGTTGGGAAGCCGGTATATTTGGTATGCCCACGCAGTGTTTTTTTTTTTTATACATATATTTTTTTAATATAATTCATACCACAAAACACTCATATAGCTCAGAGCTTCAAACTTCGTACAAAATTTATCAACAAATTCTCATCAAAATTTCAAACTTTTCAGTCAAATTTATTAGAACGATTCTGGGTATCAGTTGGTGTGGCTTAAAATTCGGTTTGATGTTTTTTTAAATTGTATGCAAACGTGCAAGAGTCTAATATGGCACCCAGTGTGCGTAATCACTACTCGCACTTCAATCAAATATGCTATGGTAGCTGAAAGTGCTCTATTGAAGCATTACCTGATTTAACGGTGATGCCAGCTCAACCGTTTGCCAGCTATACTCAGTCGAAGACAATTCAGCTAGCCGGCAGTTGTTTTTCATTTTAATTATACACAATTTTTATATTGTATATTTGCGAAGAACAATAAAGTTACTACAAATGTTCAGCAACAATCCTGCATTGCTCCGTAAAGTATCAAAAAACAGAAACTTACTTAGAGCCAGATTGTATATAGTAGTGGGCCAATAAATAGCTACAAATTTGTGACCGTTGACCTACAATTTTGATTTCAAAAATTCCACTTATGCTTGCATGCATTTACAATGAGTGTCTTTATTGGCAAAAATGATCTACTACAGGTACAATGTTTTACTAAATATGCAAATTAAACAATTGAACTACAAAATAAAAATTAAGTAATAGGTCTATTTATAAGTTCGTGCGGTTTTACAACAGATGGCGTAACTTGATTATTATTCCATCGATCCACATTTCCAAACATTCATTGGAGAGCTACTGTCGTAAGGCACAAACGTCAGTATAAGTTTTTTATTTGAAGCGTAAACAACAATATTTTTACCACACTTGAAAATGTCGAATTTCGTGCCAAATAATGTGTTTTTGCGGGGAATTCTTCTTCATTATTTTAATATGAAGAAAAAAGCAGCCGAAAGTCATCGTATCTTGGTGGAAGTTTATGGTGAGCATGCTCTATCTGAGCGAACGTGCCAGAAGTGGTTTGCACGCTTTAAAAGTGGTGATTTTGGCTTGGAAGACGAAGAACGCGAGGGTGCGCCGCCAAAGTTCATGGATACCGAATTGGAGGAATTGCTCGATCAAGATCCGGCTCAAACGCAAGAAGAGGTTGCAAAAACTTTGGGAGTTGATCAATCAACCATTTCCAAACGTTTAAAAGCCATGGGAATGATCCGAAAGGTAGGCCATTGGGTGCCGTATGAATTGAAGCCAAGAGACGTTGAACGCCGTTTTATGGCATGCGAGCAACTGCTTCAACGGCACAAAAGAAAGGGTTTTTTGCATCGAATTGTGACTGGCGATGAAAAGTGGGTCCATTACGACAATCCAAAACGTCGGGCAACGTATGGATACCCTGGCCATGCTTCAACATCGACGTCGGCGCAGAATATTCATGGCCTGAAGGTTATGCTGTGTATCTGGTGGGACCAGCTGGGTGTTGTGTATTATGAGCTACTGAAACCGAATGAAACGATTACGGGGGATGTCTACCGACGACAATTGATGCGTTTGAGCCGAGCACTGCGAGAAAAACGGCCGCAATACGCCGATAGACACGACAAAGTTATTTTGCAACATGACAATGCTCGGCCACATGTTGCACAAGTGGTCAAAACATACTTAGAAACGCTCAAATGGGATGTCCTACCCCACCCGCCGTATAGTCCAGACCTTGCGCCATCCGATTACTATCTCTTCCGATCGATGCAACATGGCCTGGCTGACCAGCACTTCCGTAATTACGATGAAGTCAAAAAATGGATCGATTCGTGGATTGCGGCAAAACCGACCGAATTTTTCACAAAGGGAATCCGTGAATTGCCAGAAAGATGGGAAAAAGTAGTAGTAAGCGATGGACAATATTTTGAATATTAAATTTGTAACCATTTTACGTCAATAAAGTTTCAAATTTCGAAAAAAACCGCACGAACTTATTCATAGTCCTATTATGTAGAACAATTTTCTGTAAAAAGCGATGGGACTTTGCTTTTCAGCCTTGGTTGATTCTGGGTTTCCTGGGTAGTCTATTGATGTGTATTGTGCTTGCGTTATTTCGTGTATAAATTCTTCAATAGTGGGAATATTAAACCACGATGCATATCGGCATTCGTCATATACCGACAAGCATTAGCTATTGCTCGAAAGATTTAATACTAAATTATAAAAGCAACATATATTGACAAGACTTCAATATTTATTTATTTTTGAAGTGAAAACTTCTTAAGAATCGTTGGGAGTGATTTCAGACTCGATGAAACGAAAAAGCGACACTACGAAGCTTTATATGTTGATATACGTATGTATATGTGTATGGCTGCGTACTGCTGAGCCACGCTAGTATAGTGAGTATTGTAGTATGTATACTACACTGCCTATTACTTGCTTTGGTGTTTAGTTCAAGCGTCATACGTATGTATGTTTGTATGTATGCTAGTACGTATGTGTGCGCGCCTGCGTATTACGGAACCATGGTGAGCGAGAAGGCATTATGTATACCTACACTACACTACCTAATACTTGCTTAGACCAAGCGTCCTACGAATGTTTGTGTGTGTGTGTTAGTACGTCTGTGTAATATACGCGTTACGACGCTCATAATAGCAACCGCGTGTGCTGTATTGCGTCCGTATTTTTATATTCGTAAATATTTTAATTTTTAAATATTTACCGCAGGCGGTGTTGCAATATACCACAATCAAAATGACGGTGCTCGTATTGTAATTCCACAGATAGATCTGAATGCACAGCAACTAGAATCACTGTCTGTTCAGCTCTCTAAAGTGGGAGAAATATGTGCATGCGAAACCAGATTGAGCAATGGAAAAACAGTTTTAATTGTGGCAATTTATATTTCACCGAATCAATCAATAAATAGCATCACGGAATTCATTCACGAAAATTTAATAAAGTATTCACCAGAAGTATCGCGGATACTTAGAAAAGATTACGATAAAGCTCCAATGATTTTAAGTGGCGATTTTAATGTAAATTTTACATTGGACACAGCGGTTCCTTATATTGACTTTCTCAATACAAAATTCAATTTAAAAATGTGTAACAATCGCACTGAATCGACAACACGATCAAAAACAACAACTGACGCGGTATTTCAAAGATATGTTGACAACATCGAAACCAAAGTATTTGTATCATATTTTAGCTCTCATAAGCCACTCGTATCATTTGTTGAAATTGAAAACATTGAGGATGAATAAT
Source organism: Anastrepha ludens (assembly GCF_028408465.1). Lineage (NCBI taxonomy): Eukaryota > Metazoa > Arthropoda > Insecta > Diptera > Tephritidae > Anastrepha > Anastrepha ludens. The sequence continues at coordinate 78,788,621 of NC_071498.1, forward strand.
AATAAAATGAAGAAAATAAAATATGAACTTTAAAATATGAATATTATAATGAACCTATAATTATCCCGCTCCTAATGCTGCTTTCGTCTCATTCTCTCTCAGTTTGTTTTACGGAAGGTTTCACTTCTATCGCATCTAACCGTTAGACTTTTTTTTTGTTTTTACTTTTAATAGTTTTTATAAAATACAGGATCCGAACTCTGCGAAAAACTTATAAAAATTCGACAAATATTCATAAAAATTTTCGGAAAAAATGGTGAACACAATTGTATAGTCCAACAAATTTTAGTCCAATAAAGTTGAAGTTTAAAAAATTCTGATTACAAATTAATGTTTATGAAAATTTTTCAAAATTTTTGCAAAGTTGAAACATGGATTTTAAGGACTTTGCTATAAATAAGCTGTATTTAAAGATCAGTAAAGTTTTATAAAGCGATTTTTAATCACGTTTCGATTTTCAGTAATATAAAATTTAAAATTTAGGTTTGTAGATTTGAAGTTGTTTTCTCAGAAAGTCATATGACCTTTTATATTTTTTTATTAAATTGCAAGCTCTGGAACCATCGCTACTCTGATTTTAAATAATGCCATATAAAATATTAACTAAGCAGTTTTGCAGTCTTAAATTTAATTATAACAGTAGATCAAAAATAAGGCATTCGTGCAAAGAATAGAGAAGGCCCAGTTACGTTATGTTAATAATTACCATATTGTTCCTATATCAAAAACTTATTTCTCATACTTATGCATTCTAATCTATGCATGGGATGGTGCATTTTTCATATGTTGCCCCCATGACCAAAATAAATTACCTCCGCCTTTTTATTTTCAATTTTCAGAAAACATTTACAAAAAAACGACACGTTAAGCTAAAATAGTTCAAAAGCTGAATTGTCGTAGACAAAGAAAAATTGTTCTAGTATGTGTAAGTTAAATAAGACTATAAATCAGAGCCTCCTTGGCTGTCAAGTGCCTTTTATAAAGCTTAATATACATCAATAAAATTAGTTGAACACATTGCCCTTGCTAAACAAAAATGCATTTTGTGAGAGCAGGAAAACTTTAAAGCGTCCTAAACTCAGTGCATTTACTTATTGCAAATACGCTATCATGATCTTTTTATGACACAGATAACTTTCAGCTGCCTTTAATGATTGATGGGTTTGCGCATATTAATGTCAATCAATACCTTAGAATAATCAAAGGGCCTTTCAAAAGTGACTCCTAGATGTTAGTAGTGAATGATTCGTACGCGGTAACTTTTTTGGTAAGTCTTCTTTGACATTTGTTTTACGGTAACTCGTAAGAACATCATATCGTAAAATTCGTAATTTTTCTGGTAGAAACAATCGTCCGAATGAGGCGACAATTCAAAGGTTGGTACAATAATTTCAAGAAACTGGTTATGTCAATAATAGAAAAAAAGCAGACCAAAAACTTGACGGTCTATTGAGAATATTGCTGCAGTAGCGGAAAGTATTGCTGAACAACCTTCAACACCGATTTATCTAAATTTACCCAAATAAGCTCTTGATGGGCATTTAAATGATGACACGTTTTACGTATAATTGTTAAGAGCCGTATGTTGAATAAAAATAGTGAAACCTGAAAGAATCTAAATATACACTTGTTCTATTTTAAAACAACATCTAGGCGCGTCTTTTTAAATACCCTTTTTAACTACTAAATCTATCGTTGATCAATTCCTCAAATTAGCACATGCAGAGAAACCAACCACCCAAGCAAAAGCAGTCACGATTTTAAATATAATAAAAGAGTTCGAATTTGTTGTTAAAAAATTTAATGGGATGGGGCACAGGCAACGTAAGTGTCTATGGTTGGAGTTAATTGGAAAATAATTGCTTTTATAAATCGGGAAAATGTGTTTTTAATTACCAGCGGTTACCATTCAATCCAACTGGTCGCGTCTCTTGCCTCAAAATGTACCCAGTGTACTAAGTTCTTTAAAATATTCAAAGCATACGCAAATGATTGGTTATCCATCGCAGTGACAAGAATTTCAAATCAAGGGCTGGGATTATAAACTCTGTTTGGGGTTGCAACGATAGCTGAATAACAGCACAAGTAAATCTTCTAGTTGAACTTAAAACCAGATTTACAAAATTAAACAGGTTTTGGAAAGTTATGAAGTAGACCAATTAAGGATTTTTAATAAATTTAGTATTTTACTTTCGCAACTAAACATTTTGTGGTTTTAATCAGTAGGAAGTATTTGACGCTTCATATTCGTACACTAACAATGTGCTTTACAGAATTTTTTTGGGTTCAGTCAATTGCTCAGTCCTTGCCAATTACATTAATTGAAAACCTCTCAGTCCACATTGTAGCGAATTCTTTATAGAAATGTAGGCATTTACCCTGCAACATCAAACTAACTGAGGGTGTGCCGCTTGTGATTTAGATGTGTTGGAATGTCTTTGAATTCGAATTGAAAAAGTTATGTTACGAAATATAAATTTAACAGTTAAATAATTTGATTGTAAATGATCTCATTGCCCTTAGTACTACTGTGCAAAAGTAAGCAATTTATTTGTCAAACTTCGCGGGATTAAAATTTCGCTCTAGCTATTTTTTTCATGAGTTGGCAGCACTGTTAATAACATCTGAGCCAACTTTCATGTGAATGTCATTATCAGTAATATATTTACGCTTTTGTTTACCAAACGACCAAGAGTGCATTTTTCGATTTTTACAATGTCTGATTTGATTGAGCAGAGAAGTGCCATCAAATTTTGTTTGCGGAATGAAATTTCGGCTGCGGAAACGTTTAGCATGTTGCAGAAGGCATTTGGTGATTCGACCATGTCGCAGAAAAATGTTTATAAGTGGTACAAAGACTTCAAAGAGGGTCGAGAACGTGTTGATGACTTGACTGAGCGCTCCGGACGACCATCGACGTCTACAGATGACCAACACGTCAATAAAGCGAAGGAGTTAGTGCTCAAAAATCGAAAGACCATTGAAATACCATTTGGGCCTACGAAAAGTCAAATCTCGTTTGGTACCGAAAACTCTCAACTTCTTGGAAAAAAGTCGTCGCGTTAATGTGAGTGAAACAATGCTTTCAGACTATCAGGACAAGCTCAAATGCGTCATTACGGGAGACGAGACTTGGATTTATGCTTACGACCCTGAAACAACCGACCAATCAAGCGAATATCGTGTTAAAGGCGAGGTCAGACCGAAAAGAGCACGTCAAAGTCGTTCAAAAATATAAGTCATGATGACAGTTTTTTTCGATTTTCGTGGAGTGGTGCACCATGAATTCCTTCCACCTGGCCAAACTGTTGATAAGGAATATTATTTGAGCGTTATGCGTCGTTTACGTGAAGCAATTCGTCTAAAAAGACCAGAATTATGGGTCAACAACTCTTGATTTTTGCATCACGATAATGCACCGTCTCACACTGCACTCGTTCTTCGTAACCATTTCGCCAAAAATTCCACGCATATCGTTCCGCAACCACCGTATTCGCCTGTGTTCCCTTCTGGCTATTCCCAAAACTCAAGAAATCACTCCGGGGAACGCGTTTCGAGTCGATTGAGGAAATAAAAGCTGAATCGAAGAAGGTGCTGATGGCTAAACCGGAAATGGACTATTTGGCATGTTTCGGGTATTGGAAAAATCGTTGGCATAAGTGTATTTCATCGAGAGGGGATTATTTTGAACGGAATGAAATTGATTTTCAAGAATAAATAAAGATTTTTCATTTTCAATTCACCTTACTTTTTACCGACAGTAGTATAATGAAAATCCCTTTAATTTGTCAAAATCAATAACTATTGGATTTACTAGTACAAGGATTTGGGATTTCTGGGTCGGTTATTTTAAAATACATATGAGTTTTAAAAGAAAATTTGTAGTCAATTTTTGGTCACATGATAATGCTTTTACCACATTGATACAAGACTATCTTGAATGATTATTGAACATCTATCTACGTGCTTGTAGTTACTTACATTGTTCAAATTAAAACTCTGTACAAAACAAATCTGCAGCAACTAAATTTCTTCAGCGCTTCGTTGATATAGTACGCGTACCTCAACCCTATGTGCCTCCAATCTCCCCATTTCATTGAATTTTGCGTCCATTTGTGCAAGTCGTTTGATTTTCAATAGAAATCCACACACACGTATACAAATACATATACTCGTACATGTGACAAATGCTCAATACTGTTTATGGCTGCAGCCGCCAGAGTGGTAGTTCAGAAGCAATGTAGGCATTGCTGTTTTTATTATTGCTATTGTGGCAGTGCGACAGCCGGTCAACTCATCCGATTGCTATGCGGCGAATGCCCATACAAATAATCTCTCGTCTTATGGCTGCTGCTGTTAAAGGGGTTGTGGTGGTGGTGAGAATGATGGCGAAGTCGTTACGTATAGAGTGTCCACCACCATATAGAAGCAGCAGCAACAGCATCAGCATTAGCTGAGTGTACTCGTATTTTGGGCGCATGTGAAGTAAAATATCCACATTGCTGCACCCTGCAAGGAATTTCGTTAGTACCGAACTGGTTCGCTTCTCGCAACCTAAAATATGGTGTTGAAACCTTTTTTAGCCTTAAGATTTGATTTTAAATTATATACAAAGTGCGTTTAACAACTATTACACAAGAATTGGTCGACAAGCTTTGACAATTTATTAGTCCCTTATTTGGTTTTAATTTTTTTTTTTACGGAAATGTAGTTCATTCTCCCACAAGAAATTAAAAACATCAAACTTTTTAATCAGAATTCTTAGCAAAGTTCCAGGTACTCATCTTTTAGGCCATTGCATTTTAATATAATGAAGTGTAAGTCTCAAGGGGCTCAGAAATCGCGTTGATTTTTGACAATTTTTTTCTGGCGGTCAAAACATGTATTCCCCTTTTCGCGCAAATAAGTGCTTTGCATGTCCACTTTGATTTTATTCATTTTATTTTCGGCAGAGTGTTACCAGATTGTATTATTTCAGAAATTTTTATTATTAGTTTTATACGAAATAACGAAATATTTATCTATTGCAAAGTTTGCAATTGTAGTAAAATGTGCTCTTAGAAATATAGATAAAAATTCAAAATTTTTTATAAAACGTGTACACATTTCATCAGCTTATTGCATAGTTTGGACCCCCCTGGTTATAAGCTACGATCCTGCTATATCCTACTGATGTATCTTCAGTATGCGAAAGAGATAAAAAAAATTTGCTGGCTTTTTTATACCCGATTGAAATTGTGCGCAAGGGGTTTATAATTTGATTCGAAGTTGTTGTACTTCAATTTTCTATTTACTGTTTGGAAATTTAATAACTAAAATTTTATTACAAAATCAAATGTGTCGTAGTAACTTAAGCTATCACGTGTTCCAGACGTTGTGGCTTTCAGCGCTTTATTCAAGTAAAAGACTTAGAATCTCACTAGTTCTGAACCAGAAATTCGTTTCACTAGTTCAGATTTTTCCTGCAGGACGTGGGCACACATACGCAAATATGCACACACGCATTCTCGTGTAATTGTCGCGTTCATGTGACTGTCGGTTGTGTGGTTTTATTTGGGTGCGTCGCTGGCAATGCCTGTGCGCATGTGGTATGATTGAAAGCAAAAGCAAAATGGCAATATGGCTTTTTGGAGCGAAAATAAATCATAGCAGAGACGACACCATGTTAAATTGGAACTTTTCCCATATTCTCACCCCGCCGCTACAACTTTCATGTTGCATATCCACATTACTGTAATGCCATGTGTACTTACTACATATGCACATGTGTATGTATGTATATGTGATAATGTATGGATGGGTTTATTTTTGTATAAACAGATCTACATAGTCGTATTTTACTAAATTTAAATTCACTTGCGACGCATTAATATGCATTCAGTGGCAATTTCTGGTGCACTTTAAAGGCAAATTACTCAAAATGGAGTTTTGCGCATAGCCAGACATAGAAAACGTAATGAAAATGCCACTGAAGTGGAAAAATTAGTTTTTTTTTTGCAACATTGTTACACATTAATTAATTTTTAATTTCGTCATAGCAGTTGCTGCCGCTTGATTCGCTTTCATGTGTCTTTGGGTTGTTGACTGTTTGCCAACGGACACTATCTTGTGGCCCAACGAAATCTATTTGATTAAAATAATTAGAGAGAACTCACGAGCATACTCATATATACATACATCAAAATCAAATGTTTATGTTCGCCTTTCATTTAATTCCATTTCCTGTAAATAAAAGATATGTACAGTAAGTCTATTTGGGGAACAACACGAAGACACACGCCACAAATAGGAGGAGAAGCCCAGTCAAATACTCAAAAAGGAGGTAATAAAGCTTTTTTCAGTAAGAGCGCTTCAACTTTTTTTTTGGATAAAACACAAACGGTTTGACTTTTTTAACTAATTTTTTTTTTATTATCGAGCTTGAACATATACATTTAAGTATGAAATTCGATTTCTTTTGCATGACCACCGCGTGCACGTTTTACGAAGTCCAATCGTTGAACCCAATTTTCGACCACTCTTTTGCATAAATCGGCCGAAATTCCAGCAATTTCGCGTTCAATATTGGCTCTGAGCTCACAAATCGTCGCCGGCTTGTTACTGTAGACCAATGACTTCACATAACCCCAAAGAAAATAGTCTAGAGGCGTCAAATCACACGAGCGCGGCGGCCATTCGACCGGTCCATTTCTGGAAATAATGCGCTCATCGAACTTACTCTTCAACAAATCAATTGCAGCGTGTGCTGTGTGGCTTGTGGCCTCGTCCTGTTCAAACCACATGTCGTCTAAGTCCATACCATTCAATTGTGGCCAAAAATAATCGTTTATCATGTCGCGGTATCGATTTCCATTCACAGTAACGTGGCGATCGTTCTCGTCAACGAAAAAATATGGGCCAATTACGCCTCCGGCATGTAAACCGCACCAAACAGTGATTTTTTCGGGATGCAACGGTGCCTCATGAATCACGTGTGGATTGCTTTCTGCCCAGTAATGCATATTTTGCTTGTTGACAAAGCCATTGAGCCAAAAGTGAGCTTCATCACTGAAGATGATTTTTTGGAAAAAATGCTCTTAAAGTAGCAGCAACAGAACGATTATTTTCATAAAAAATTTGCATGATTTGCAATCGTTGCTCAAGTGTGTAGCGTTCCATGATGAAATGTATACTAATGAAGTTTACAAATGACTAGCGAAAAATAAAAAATATTGCGTCGTTCGCCCTCCCTATCGGAAAAAAGTTGAAGCGCACCTATTGAAAAACGCCTTATATAACAACTACTGATGCAAGTAACTGTTCTCTATTCGATTGTCGTCTTAAGTTATCAGATAAAAATTCGAAACAACCCTCTTTGGCGATGTGCTGCATTGAATATTTTTTCCTGTAACAAAATTCGATCTAAGATATCACATGGAGCCTAAATATCTTTTAGCTTCTCCAAAATGGGCTGATGACATAGAATAAAAACAATATTGAATTTTAGGAGACACAGGAGAGCTGGTGACTCCTATTTATTTTTAAAGAAAAGTGCAGCTAAAACGTGTCGTATATTGATCAATATTTACAGTAATCACGCTCTATCAAATAAAACTTGTAAAGAGTGGTTGCGACGCTTCGCTGAGTGATAAAGATCGTGAAGGGCACCGAAAAATTTCGAAGATACTCAATACAACAATTATTGGATGAAGACGTATATCGAACCCTTGATGATATGTCTAAAGAGTTGGATGTTGACAGATCAACCGTCGGTAAACGTTTGCACGCGATGGGAATGGTCCAGACAGCAGGTAACTGGGTGCCACATCAATTGGAGGAGAGGGATATCGAAAGACGTTCGGTGACGTGTGAGATGGACGGCACGAAGGAAAAGGTTTTCTGCATCGAATTTTCTGCATCGAATCGCTACTGGCAATGAAAAATGGATCTATTATGCTAACCATAAGCGTCGGGAAAGTTGGAGCTTGCCAGGTGAACCAGGTTCATCGACAGCGAAAAAAATATTCATGCTTCAAAAGTTATGTTGTGCTAGTTGATCTGGTGGAATCAGAAGGGAGTCACCGATTATGAACTCCTTAAACCATCTAAAACCATAATTGGCGATAGTTACTTCATTACACCTTCAGATTACCAATGCGCAACGATGGATTATATGAAGCTTCTTTAAAATTGTTTCTTTTAGTTCAATGGGGTTAAATATCATGGGCAGAGTGGCTATTCGATCGGACTATTTCTCGAGATTATACGATTACCTACATTTTTCTCCACGCCCAGCAATGAAATCCAGGTGTAAATGCCATCGAGCTGCTTCAAGCGCAAGTGCGTGAGTTGCTGTATATTTCTTAACAGGGTTGGTAAATGAGATTTTGGAAATTATATCACAACCACTTAATTAATTAATTAATTAATTAGTAATCATTTTTTATTGTGAATAATTAATGCCTACATTAGAAAATGGAAAAAATAGTACTAATCATTTTACGGCTAACATTTACGGCTTCAGTTATGAATTAAAATTTAAAGCAACATAGTTTTAATCAAAAATTGTCATCCCCTGTAACGTCTTCTGAAATACTTTCACAACTACAGTACCCGCTCGTTTACGCGAACTATCATAGTTTAAACAGGTCTTGTACACATGAACGAATTGTTATACATAGGAGATGTAAGTAAGCCACTTATTTTGCATTTAAACTAAAAAAATTAAATGGTTCTTGCTGTTTTAGTAAAACTGTATCCGACAAAAAGCAAATACTCATGGAAATGGATGAACGATGAAAACATTCAGCTGATTCGGAGCAGAAATTGATCAAATAGTTTTGGAATGAAGGCAAAACCATGGAACAAAGTGCCGGAACCATGAAATAGTCCAAGTTCACAGCTGTCCACGTACATGTAAACGAACAGAACAGACACGAGAGGCAGAAAGCGAAAAGCCACAGTTCGGCAGGACAAATTTATCATACGACAAATCAAAACGGAACCATTTAGCACCTTAGAGGAGATAAAAAAAATAAGCACTTACAAGTGACAAACCGAAATATAGGTGAAAAGAGGCAGGTTTGGATACAAGATGTCCAAGAAAACCACCATTACTTAAAAAAAAATATCAACCAGAGACTTTCCTGTGCGTTACGACATTTGCATTGCAAACACGGGATCGATATCCTATGGTCGAATGAAACCTTCTTCGGATATGATGGAAAATATAACGAGCGACGTCCAAAAAACAAGCGTGCGATCCTAAATACCCCAAAAAGAAAATCAAACATGCTGGTGGATTTTTTGGTTAAATTTTTTTGAATGAAGGCAAGATGTGCGCGTTGGACTACGTAACTATTTTAAATACAGCAATGCTTCCATTTGCTAGAAAGGAGATGCTTATAAAGTTAGAATTTATGCACGATAATGACCCCAAACATTCGTCAACGGTTGTTACGGCATCGATGACTCAAAATAGAGTTAAGGTTTTGCAGTGGTCTTCACAGTCACCAGACCTTAACCCTACAGAACATCTATGGGGAATACCAAAAACAAAAAAGGATTGGGGAATATAGAGCGCGAAATAAGTATGAACTTTGGGAAAGGATTATGAGAGAGTGGTATTCTATATCCCCTGAAACTTGTATTTAACCCCTGAAAACCTCCCTAAGTTGCTATGTAATTTTTCCATTTTGAATCGTTATAGCGTTGATAATTAACGACTCATATAAATTTTTTTGAAAAAATAAAAAATTAAAAGGAAATGCTTAACATTGCCTTGTTTCTATTATGTTTCCATCAGTATATATTGGCGCCTTATCTGTAGATACCTGGTATCGAACAATAAAATTAGCTCAATACTCGTTCGAAACTCAAATGTTTGTTCGAAATTTTCGAGCTTTGAAACACTTTTAATAGCTAAACAAAAATTTTAAATTTCATATCGAACATATCCTACCGTCCCATATCATCAAAACCACTGCTCTAAGAAAAACACATTGAGAAACAAGAAAATGGCGTCACAGTATTGGAAAGGCCTTCTCAGCCTCCAGCGCCAACCCCATTGAAAATTTGTAGGGATCTATGAAAGCGCATCTTGCCGCAAATCCAGTTCATGTTTTAAAGCAACTCGTGCGTCAAGTTCGCAAAATCTAGTCCTGTTTGTCGACGAGCTACGCAGAAAAGCTGGTTCAAAGCATGAATAAGATGCCAGGCTTTACTCGACAACGACGAAGACTACACGCCTTATTGAGTAATAACGACTCGAAGTTTTGTACATACTTTCATGTAAAAAAATTTTAAATATATATCTTTTATACTTCATGAATAATCGCGGTTCCTTTTTTCTGACACATAACTTAAGACTTATGATGCTACCAGCGGAATAGCATCAAAACTGTCTCCGTTGCAATTTCATGAGCTTCAAAATAATAAAAAAGTAAGCCCGTCGCCAGGTGAGTAGGGGCATTCCGTATTCTCTCACCATTTCTCCTGGGTTCTCGTTGTGAATGACTTGCCTGAATGCAGGATGATTGGTTAGAGGAACATTTATGGATACTCTGTACGATTTGGTGCAGGGATATCTGAAAGTAGTTGTTAGATGGGCAACGTATTGCGGCCAGTCGGTAAATCCTCTCTAGACGGAGCTCGTGCAAACATGCAAACGCGCAATTGGCAAGAGATGGGGTCTTGCTCCTAAAGTTGTTTTGTTTTTGCTATATAAAACCAATTTTATTATATGGGGTCATAGTCTGGTGGAACTCACTAGAGAAAACGACATGGGTAAAGAAGCTGGAGGGAGTTCAAAGGGCCGCATTTATTGGAATCAGTCGGGCGCTTCAAAATTCTCCTACTTTAGAATTGCCGCTGCCGGTACCGCAATCAGACTGAGGGGTTCAGGTTATAGGCTCAGACGTACTGTTGAACACTCAGGTATCCTAAGAAACTTTGAGTTCATCCCCCTGTCGACGATTCAATGTGCACCCTTGCTTAGTCCAACCGGAACTGGACAAGGGCTACACTTGGAGGCAGGGCTTGGTGAACTTGTTCACGAATGGATCGGAGTTGGAAGAAAAGGTTGGCAGAGGAGTATTTTTCGAGGAGCTCCCCAACAGACACCAGGTTACCGGACCACTGCAGTGTGTTCCAAGCAGAGGTAGTAACAATCAAAGAAGCGGCTGATTGGCTACTCACATGCGTACTAAGAGTTATGAAAGTAAATATTTACTCAGACAACCAAGTGGCAATTAGTTGGTACAATGTTGGTACATTCGAAACTGGTCAGAGAATGCCAGGCTTGATTTTCGATTGCATCCGAATTCTTTGACATAAAACACATCGGGGTTGCAGGTCACAAGGACATTGCGGGAAACTATGAGGCGGATGAGTTGGCCAGACAAGGGGTGGTGAGGTTATTTCACCGCAAAGGGAGAGAATTGGGATCCCCTTGAACCCCTGCGGTCTGCTCCTGGAAGGATGGACTTCGTTGCAACTCAGCGAACACTGGGCAAGTACACAAACTTGTAAGGTCGCGAAATCCTTCCGGCTACGCGCTCGAGCGAGCTTATAAGGTTGACCAAATATCAGCTCTCGAACTTCGTGGGTTTTCTCACAGCACACTATCCGCGAGGTGTGCATGCTGTGAGACTTGGAATTAACTTGAGTACTTTTTGCGTCGGATGTATGGAGGATGAGGTGGAATCATCTCAGCACCTTCTCCTTAGTTGCCCTGCTCTCGTGGAGCTAAGATTTAGGTTCTTTGCTACACCTGCTGATATAGTAGGCCTTGGCATTAAAAATCTAATGAAGCATCATCATCAGCAGCAAAAAGCGGTTGACATAACCGCAGCATAGTCATCGTTAATAATCCACACACATTGAACCCATCCCCCTAACCACCCCACCCCATCTCTCTTCGCCCACTCCTTTCGTCCCATCAGTCTTCCTCCACCTTACTTCCTTCACTATGGTATCACAAAGGACGAATTCGTTTGCTTGGTCCAAGTGTGCTCACTCCTTGGGCAACCATTCTAACCTAACCTTAGATGGTTTTTTAAAACCTTTTCAATGGCAAAGACAAATATTGATTTTTTTAGCATCCATTGCGTGTACTTTACTGCGAAGGAGGAAAGTTCAACATGTTTTTGTACATAGAAGTTCAACTATACTTTTTTGCAAGAAGAGCGATGCTGAAAAATAAACAAAATAATTTGAATAGCTGTGCATATCCGTGATATCCATATTAGTATCATGGAGGGAGTATAAGTATTTAAAACTATTTTCTGAACATTTAGTCCTTTGAAATTTTAAAATTTTTTTCTGATAGTGATCACCTGCCGCCAGGCAATGACAATTCTCTAAGTGCCTTTGTGCAATGAGTCGGCCCTTTGGAGGCGGCTAGGTACTAGGTCCCAATTTAATATTGACTAATTTTCCGACATGCCCTTCCAAAAATTATTAATATTAGTTTCCTGTAGGCTTTATTTTTATTATAATGAAAATAATTTAATTTGAAATATGTGGATTACGAATTCCGAACGCAATTTTGTATACATAAAAACAAATTCGCTCTCAACACGAATGACTTGCACCCACTCCTTACCTCGGCACAGCACCGCGTGGTATTTCGTTGACAGGCGGAAAAACTAATTTTTGTAATTAAAAAATCATATAAATGGCCTGCAACATTAAAATCTCTGTTTTCACTTCGTTTTGCATTAGCACGATTTTTACCAAACATGTGCCATCACATACACACACGCGTGAAAATATTGCTTCGAACCCATGCACACGAAAGGATGTCACCGCAGTGCTCCCTTGTTCTATTTATCCACACAGCACACACTTTTTTTCCAATTCGAAAAAGGGTTAAAATTACCATGTTGCATGGTTGAGCACCGTTGTGAGTTTATTGCATCACCTAATACCTACCTACACTTTGCAACTCACATTTGTACACACAGGCGCGTGGTGCGACAATGCGAAATACAGCGTCTGAAGGACGACCAGGAACAAGTGGCATCATTTCCTTTGCATTGCTGTGTTTTCATGTTGCTGTTGTTGCTCTTTTATAATAAATGAGCTTTGAGGGTTAAAGGCGTATTCTTGTCTAGTAAATTAGTAGAATACACGCAGACCAGTTTGAGGGCCAGAAGGCGCATTGCCGAGCCCACAAATTGGCAGCCATATGAGTGTTGGTGGTTAGCTATGCAGCCAAACAGAATCAGTTGCTGGAAATGAAATGCAGAGGGAAAGTAAATTATGGAAAGGATATTGTGTGGTGTTGGGCTAATGGAGTTTCTGAGCTTACGAAACTGATTGAGTTCCCCATGTGGCATTTTCGTGCCATGCTTACCTGACCTGGGAAGGAAGTCTGGATGTGTTTCCAAAATTTTGTTAAAGCTTTATGTATGTTTTTATAGAATTTGAATATACCTACATACACATACGATAATTTGCAGCGTGTTACATTACGGTTGTGCGCTTTAGATGCCAAGGTCATTGCAAATTCAAACCAACATTGCTGCATTTTATTTGCTTTGATTTGCGTCTACGTAAAGAGTGTACGCTCAGCATTTTCTTCCAAATAAAGTGCGTACGACAATTTTTTATGTGGAAGAAAGTGCAAGCCGCCAGCAAAAAAAAAGACAAAAATCTATAAAATTTTGTAGCCACTTTCAACTTGTACTTATTATGCACATGGCGGATGAACTTGCAAGAACCGGTACAACGCTCGGTCTCGAACCGGATAAGGCGCTGATACCCATGCCCATAGCCACTTGTAAATTACTTATAGACAGGGAAACCATCAAAAAGGTAAATGCAATCTGGCAAAACCTCACAACATGCGAACTAAGCAGACAGACATGGCCGAACTGGAACATCGGTCGATCGAAGATCTTGCTACGATTCAACAGAGAATCTATAAGAAAAATGATAGGTGTTTTAACTGGTCATTGCTTAATAGGCAGCCACGCTAGAAGGTTAGGACTCCCTTACTTCGATTTCTGTAGAAGCTGTCTTAATACAGAAGAAGAGGAAACAGTCAGACACCTTTTATGTGAGTGTGAAAGCCTAGCTATGAGAAGGCTGCGCACTCTCGAGACAGCATTTCTAACCGATGTAGCGGACATAGCCCATCTAAAACTAACGAAGCTCTGCTCGTTTATTAAAGCAACCGGATGGTTTGAAAAGGAACACGTAGAGTAAGGATAAGCTCCAGTGGTATCACAATGGACCTGCTGAAGGTCTAAGTGTGTCTTGCGACAACCACCCTACCTACCTACCTACCTATTATGCACAAGAATTATTGTAAAAATTCTAATTAAGAAGTTTGAAATTTTTGTGAAAATTTGTAAAATTTTCATAATTTTTACATAAAATTTGAAAAAGCGGTTAAAAATAAATAGAAGTAAAATAGCCAAAACTGCTTTATTAATCATGAGTGATTATGTGTATGTACCTATATCACTATTAGATACAAATACATAATCTTCAAACTTCCACTTATTCTCCTCCTTCTTTACAAGTTCAATACTCGTACCTATCGAAGGCTCGAGTTTCAAATTTTTCATAAGCGTTTCAATACTTTTTATTGTATAATGTAAAGGGTGGCGCAAAATTAACCATTCAACTTTTTACTAAAAAAAAAAAAGTTATTTTGAATGACGGAAATCTTTATTTTGACCCTTAAGTGCTCCATTGCTTGTCTGTTTGTATGCTGCAGGTGTCTAGCGCACAAGCGGCAAATATAATTGCCGTAGGACGATATTTGCAAATGTTATAAATCTTTCTATAATTGATTAATTTTGCGCCACCTGTTATTATTATATAGTACATACACATACTATTCGTACACACGTTCCTTATTAGGTACATATATATCCAAGCTTTTATCATCCTTTGTGGCGTATATATGATATTCTTAAAAATGGAGGCCAAACTGTTTTATGTTGCCACCGAGCGAAAGTTGGTTTTTATAAGAAAATTTCTAATAGCAAAAGTGCACTCGAAGATTTTTCATTGCCAAACTCAGTTGTAAGACGGAATAAGCTCAAGTGGTGGTGTTCAAAGCAACGAACTGGTATGACGGCAACAGTCGCGTACATCAAGGCTCTCAATCTCATGAGGACAGTGGTGCAGTACTGACATCAAAAGTGACTTTGTGGCGTGCTTTATCACAAAGAAGAGAAGTGAGCTACGACTGAGTGAACTGGATGCATCTTATTTGGAGGGTGAAGATAGTGCAGAGAATTGCTCTGCCGCTTTCCGGTTTTCGCCATCTTAGATGGTACAGTTTCAGGGTGAAAAGAATTCAGAGGTGTGGCGGGTGGGCCATATAGCGTGTGCTTTTTGAACCACCTATTTTTTTGAGAATGGTAATACAAATGACATGTCAAATGTTTTCATAATTTACTTAAAGGTTTGACATTTACGAAATGGGACGCTATACGCTTGAACAATATCGGGAAATATTGAATACTTATTTCCAAAGTGGTGAGTCTACTTCTTCTCCCGCGGTTACAGTAAATGGCGAGCGTTACCGTGACATGCTCAACAAGTTTTTGTTTCCAAAAATTGAAGAGGACGACATGGACGACATTTGGTTTCAACATGACGGTGCAACTTGTCACACTGCCAAAGTTGCACTCGAACTTTTGGCTACCGTTTTTGAAAACCGAATAATCAGCCGAAAGTCCCATATCAATTGGCCGCCTCGCAACTGTGATTTATACCCTTTGGACTACTTTTCGTAGGAAGCCGTTAAGGACAAATGCTATGCGAACCATCCAGAGACGATTGATGCTTTAAAACACGAAATCGAAGTTGGCATTCATGAAATTGGAGCCCAAACAATAGAAATGTACTTAAAAATTGGGTTGATCGAATCACCCACTGTAAAGCCAGTCGTGGCAGTCATTTGTTCGATATTATTTTTCATTCATAAATGACAATATTCAATCTTCAAAATAAAAAAAAGTTTGAAAAAATATTGACTATTTTTTTTTTTAGCCGATTTAAAAAGCTAATTTTACATGGCACACCCTATATCAGACCGTCAAACGGCTCTAAGCGATTTTGAAGGAATCAGCTGATTGGCTGACAATGGTTATGACAGCTGTACATATACAATTTTAATCTTTTTACTGCACCGCCAGTATATTAAGTATCGAAAGCATTGATTTTTTGAGACTACTAATTGAGTTTAATTCTTTTTTGTACTGTGCTCGCACAGCTTGCACGTTTCCTTGCCTATTCTTAGTCAGTAAACGGGTAAGAGAATATGTGAATGATGAATTATTTGAATTACATATGTATATGTCTATCCAAGGGACTTTTTTTCGGGGTTTGGTATTGCTTATATGTACTTCTGTAAATTTCACCGAATACGGATATTACCACAAAGTTAGTATTTTCCTTTGCTATGCTTTTACTATTTTCAGCCTTTTATTTCCTTATTGCTTAACTATTTTTTTATTATCAAATAATTTAAAGAGACTATGCAAAATCGATGCACTAGACATTGGAGCGTTTAGCCCATAAAAGGCAAGAGCAAAGCTGCTGTCAACTAAATTTATTGAATGTAAACAATACTTAAATATGTATATACATGCAATCAAAATGGCATATGAATACTCTGCATATGTCATGGTCTGTATTTGCTTGGCTGTTTGCGTGAGGATGTGCACTCAGCACTAGGTGGCTTAAGCACGCTCATAAGTACATATATGTGTACGTATATACGAGTGCCCCCCTTCCTTACAAATCTTCGGTGCACTTGCGTACTTGTATGTTGCACTTTCTTGTCTTACACAGATGTAAATTTAGGTTATTGAACTTTTGCGCTAAGTGAATGTATGAACGCATATTTCCTGTTTATTTTCACAAGTGTTGTTGTTATTGAAAATTATGTTGTCGTTGTTTTTGTTCACTGTAGTTTCATACATCAATTAGATCGTAACTCCAGCAATGCATGCGATATGCACTCATAAAGTACTTTTTTAAGACAAATAGAATTAATCATTACTTAAACATTTGTGAATTTTTCGGCTAATGCTTCCATGTGGTAGGAAATATTGTACTTCTGGTATATAAACTGAAAGCAGATAATTGACTTTATAATCAACTTGTATCTTAAATAAACCTAAACGACATAACAATGGCCTGTATGAGGAAAAACCTGGGCAGGTGCAAAAGGAGGATCAATTTAGAGAAGGCTTTAGAATGTTCAAGTATTTAGCATTTGGTTGCTACAACATTTGAGCATTATCTAATGCTTGGTAGTATCCTCAATCATTGTTTAGTATTAATAACAGCTTTAAATTATTATTTTATTGTAATTACGAATTTGGAACGAGTTAAATGTAAAGAACTGTAAAAAGAAAAATTTTGAATGGAAGGAGTAAAATCCACTTACAAAGTTGATGGAATTTCCAATGTTATTACATAGTTTGAAGATTAAGGGCCTAATACTAACTTCATAGCCGTGCTATTTCGCTAGCAATATGCATTTGGCTTGCCGTGAAATGTCGAAGCTTACACTCAATGAAGACGAACTTACTACTCTGCTTAAGCAACAATGAAACACGAAGCATATGCTTAACAAAATCCGTACACGGATAGACAATCGTACGAACAACAATCACATGATACTCCAATCAAATTATCTGATGATATCAGACCAACGGAAGCAGATAGTAATGTCTTATCAATTCACAGAGACTTTTAAGTTCTCCTGCGCTTTGGATTATATTTTCGATTCACACTACGGTGGTGCCCGGGTTCGAAACCTCGGGCTTGAAACACCGAATGACGAAAAAATTAAACAGCATATGATTGAACTTTTTGTCAGCAAACAAGTTTATTTTGCCTGGAATCTGATACTTTTTACTTTTCTTGCTGCTGGCTAACAAAAAATTTGAAACAAACTCAGCTGATATGTCTTCTCATACCCGTTTTTGCAAATGATGGCAAATTTTCCGTTCATTAACTTTTTGTGCTTCTTGTCTTTGGGAGATACTTTTCGCTTACGCTCTTGATTTGGAGTGATGGCTGTTGATGGCTAATTCTGTTATCGAACAAAACTATTGTATGGTATCCTGCAATTGCCTAGTAGATATTAAAAAACATACTCTAGGAACACCATCCTCTAGAATATGTTCCGGTTTTTATTTATAACCAATATCTAAAAAAAATTACAAGAAATTTGCAATGGGATATTTTTTTTTAATTTGTGAGCATTGTGTTACACCGAAACATTTTCCAAATCTAACTTTATATTTAACCTCTGGTACCTTGTGTGGTGATTTTTGATGATTTTTTCCGATAAAGGTAATAAGGCCACATATAGACAATATTTCTACTCTTTTATGAGAGATCAATTCCGCACTTTTTCATGGAAATCTAAACAATCCTTTAAAAATACATTTCTATTTACGTGTTAGAAGTGCTTCCCCAAAAATTCGGTTTTCCTAGACTGTTCGTTTATACTTAGTTACCCATAAGCCTATTCGGCAGATTAGCAAATGTGAAAGAAGGTATTTGAGATTACATATTACATTTTTTAGTTTTCATTTATTGGCTGCGGTATTTTTAGATACCAAGCAAGCATTCAATAAAGTTTGGCACCCAGGGTTACTCTATAAAATAAAAAATTGGCTTCCAGCTCCTTACTATTTAATTATAAAGTCATATCTTAGTGGTCGTACGTTCTATGTCCATGAAAAAGATGAATCTTCAGAGTTGTACTCAATTAATGCTGGAGTTCCTCAAGGGAGCGTATTAGACCCCGTTCTATACACAATATTTACCGCTGACCTACCGATTAACAGTAACATAGATGCTGCAACATATGCTGATGATACAGCTTTTATTGCCACAAATCACTTCACCTACAACAACAACTGAATATGGTTGAAAAATGTCTAATGAATTGGAAGAGGTTAATACTCAGAAGTCTGTTCAGATAACGTTTACTTTGAGAACCGGGAATTGTTCTCCCGTATTTTTGAATGGCTCTACCATACCTGAAAGTGAATCTGTCAAATACCTCGGAGTACATTTGGAACGAAGAATGACCTGGAAAACCCACATTAAAGAGAAACAGAAACAACTCAAGTTTAAAACGAAAAAAATGTACTGGCTCTTAGGCTCGCGATCACAACTTAGTCTCGAAAATAAAGTACTGCTCTACAAAGCTACCTTAAAGCCAATATGGGCATATGCAATACAGCTTTGGGGAACAGCGAGTAACTCAAGCATTGAAATCCTGCACAGATATCAGGCTATGACTTTACGAAGCATTGTTAGTGCTCCTTGGTATATAACTAACTTCGAAATTCACAAAGACGTAAATGTACCTTATGCTAGAAATGAAATCACCAAAGCCTCTCGAAGATACCTAAACAGACTGTCGTACCATGAAAACTTACTAGCAAGAAATCTTCTACACAATAGCATGGATGTCAAACGCCTTAAAAAAATTCATATTTTGGATCTTCCAAAAAGATTTGAGCAAACATAATTGATTTGTAGCGAATACAACTGTTTTACAATATATTGATTGGTCTCAATGGAGCGCAATCAATCCTGTCATAATTCTTATATTTAAAAAATTTGCTGATTGTCAACTGATAGATTGCAAATAAAATTTATTGGAGTATTTACTATTGTTAATGAGAGGGAGTTTGTGCCATTGAAATTTATTTTTTATATTTTACAGCTTGCTTTCGAAATCCTGGGTGAATTAAGTGACGAACAAGGAGAGTGGAAGCATATTTGAATATTGATGGTCCAGGATGCTGTATTTATTTGGAGATATTTTCGTTAAACTTATATAAATTGATTAGAATCTGTTCAGAGGGTTTTTGCACGATTTGCTTTTCGCTCACGGAAATTTACCGACCGTCGTACCGTTCCCGCTGTCTATTAATCAACTTTATGTAATTAGCTGTTAGGTGCACGCTTTTGCCAGTGTATTTTGTTTTTGTCATCATCTCGAGTTCTATGGAATATCAGTCTCTTATTTTGGAAATTGGGTTTACTGTTCCTCCACATATTCTTCGCTGCAATACATTGTTTTATGAGGGTATATTTAAACTGTGTATCGCATGAATACTCCCTTAAGAACGGTGGTATCTCAGTTGAACGCTTATTCTTTATCTTTGAATTTGGTGTCTCTTCTTTTGAGCCTATTTAAAATAAAATTTGCCATTAAGGCACTTGTTACATAATCATTTTATATCCTTTTGCATTGTTCTGTTATTTTGTTCTGCCATTTATCACATACTCTGTAAGTGTACTGTTTATTAATGAAATAAAAAAAATTTAAAGCACTCAAAATTTTTTCAATATTCTTAGATAATTTCTGTAGCCAACCTTTAACTTATAAATTATATATATTAGTATATAATTACAAGTGTAAATGCAAAATATGATGGAAAAGGTAATATAAAAAGCAAACTAAGTGGCAGTTCCGATAAAAGGAATTTAAGAAAATAAAAACATGTTTATGGAATATGAATACGAGAATCTATAAATGTCCATCTTTTTTACAACGAAACTCGAAAATCGATTCAACACAAAAATTTCGAATTTTTATTTCGACTTTCGAATACACAGTTTTTTATTACTCGCACTCGCCTAACTCCAATTTTGTTCCAATAGGGTCACTTTTCCATAAAAAATAAATAAACAAAAATAAAGAATTTTTCCAGAAGACATATAGCGCATTGCTGTATGACCGAAGATATGACATATATTTTGACAGAAAATCATAGCAAAAGAGTTGAAAAAGATGTATAAAAGATTCAGAAGATTTGCAGCTCTGAGTAAGCAACTTGATTAAAAGTCATAAAACGGACCACACCTGAACAAAGAACAATTGAAGGAATTAGAAAAAAGTAATTACTAGAAACAAAAATTCAACAATTCCAAAATCCAGTTTCACTAACAAACCAAATTAGCAATTCAAGCAACAAAAAGCTTTGGTCGTTGCGCATGACATGAACAACAAATGAAAGAGTTACGACTACTACAGACTATAAATACTAAATAATAATTTCCTTTTAATTTTATGGCTTTGCCGACACTTCTGCTAAAACATGAGACAAACACAGAACAAAAAATTCTCTAGCCACAAGAAGAATTCACATAAGCGAACATCCACACATTCGTACGTTTTTGTTTATATAAAAAACAATTAAACATAAAATGAACAAGAAAAAACACACATACATACAAATGTATGTATGTAGGAGCAGCAACAGTGGCTTTATTGGACGCTCTCGGGTGAGAGACAACAGCAGTGGTGGCGTAGTCGCAAGATGTGTACAAAATTCTGAAATGATTCTACTCTTCAGAATGAAAAAAGTTCTAACAACAATAAAAGTTAGTGGTCAGCAATGGCAGTAAAGGTGCGGAGCAGCAGCCAAACAAGCTCTGCATTTTGATGAACTGCCTTTAGGTACAACCTCAACTGTCATTGTGAATCGGTCTGTCAACTGCCCACCCCACCAACCGTACCTACTAAATATGACCTGTGATTTTTCACTTTTTTATTTATACAGTTATGCATATTTTGGTGATACGAGTGTTATTTCTTTCTGGTACGATTTTTCACATTCTGTGGATGGTGTCCGCTGTTCACTTAGCGATCGTGGAGACGCACGCAAAGGTATCAAGAGAGTCATCGCTTGTACTTGTAATTCATTTTATGACAGTATCGCGACGAAATTAAAAAAGAGAACAACAACAATAGCAATAAAATATTCAAAAGATGTTGTGAATTATATTTACGTGTATGTATGCGTATACGGGTACGTATATACGCATGTATGCATACTGGACAAACGTGCAATTCTCAGCTGGAAATAACCAAAAAAATCGCTAAAACTTCACAACAGCAACTCGACCGTCTTTCGGTGTGACTTGAAATTTTAATTAAAAGCCGAGATTTTCGTGTGTGAATTTTTGGTTAACACTTTTTTGCGCAAATGGTTTTAATTTCATACAATAGGAATTATTGTTGCAATAGTTGTTGGTTTCTGTGCAAATTAAAAAATGCGATATGTCAGTGGTTAAAAGGTCAGTATTTGTGCGATGGAAAATTGAAATCAAGAGCTCACTACAGTCATCGCATTTCTAGTCACTAGTAATTTGTTGTTGACAAATGACGTGACTATCCTCTAAACCAACTGGCCAACAGCCTCTTCTAATTCCCGCCAATGCCCCCGCCGTCAATAAACTTAGCAACGCCAACGCTATCGCCAGAGCGTTTTTTCGGTTGCTGATACTACGAGTAGATACGCGCTGATGCCGAGATATGGCTCTCAAACTGTGTCGAAGCATTGGATGGACAGCAATCTCTTTGGTCACTTGGTCATGTCCGCCTGGTTGGGGGGTCAGATGGGGAGGTTTGAGTGACGAGCTTTTAAATTTTGTCATGTTCCGCATTGAGCTGCGCAACGTAGTATTCAACAGCCAGCCCAACTGATAAGAATCAGAATCGCTGGCATTCACTTTGTTAAATTTTTGTTCATTTAATGGATGTCGATCGGCGGCGTAGATGAAAAAGCTTGAAACAGCATGGCATTGGTAGCAGAAAAAACAATTAGAAAAAAATGCAATTGTGTGAAAAACCAGAAGGGAAGAAAAATTACTTTCTCACTTGTTTTCTAAGCTGATACAGAAATATCACTTGTATTTCGTAAATGTATAAATAAAAATATTAAAAACAATTTTTTAATTAACTATATTGAATCTATCTCGGCGTCTCTAAAAAGCAGCATATCAAATTTTTTATTAAAACTCATGTTTTAGCTATCTTCTTTGGCGATATTTGACTTCTGAACACAATTAATAATAATATAGTTGCTGATCTTATGGGGTACAGTAAAAGTTTATGCTCTTCCTTCCTCTGCTACCACCAGGTGAGCGTTTTTATCCATTCGGATAAATTGACCTAGTCAGCGGAGTCGTTGCATAATGTCCATGTCACCGTAAAGTTCATACAACCCATTTTTCCAACGTCTGTGACATACGCCGTCGCCAATCCGCAAAGGCGCAAAAAATCCTTCGTCATTCAAAGCATGGGTATGATGAGAAACTTGTTAAGTGTGGTTTTTATTCGTCGAAACTACAACTCAATTACTCGATTACTACAAGGTTCGTTTAAAAAGTCCGTGAAATTTTAAAAGCCACTTAATTGTTTATGGTACACCTTTTTATTTTTCGACATAATCTTGTTTTAGGCTGATACACTTCGTCGAACGCTGTTCTAGTTTGTTAACCCCTTCCTAATAACAGGAAAAGTCTGAAAAATAGCCATTCGTTTCTGCAACCAGCTCTTGGGTTGAATAAAATCGTTTTCTCCCGCCTGACATTTCTGCAAATTAGGTAAAAAAAGTGCTCCTAGGGATTTGAGGGAGGCAAGTCTGGAGAATTGAGAGGACGTGAAACAAGTTGGAACCCTATTTCCATTAATTTTGCGACCACAACTGCTTAGGTATGAGCGGTGCGTTGTCGTATCCATTTTTTGGGAAAAACAAAATCGCCAAACAATTTTACTAAAACGTGTGCGGGTATAAAGTACGATCCGGATCGAATTTAGTACTTCCTTACTTATTTTTAATGTTTAAAAAATACAACGCCAAGCTAATTAATGAAACACACGTTTTAGTGAAAACATAACCGCTTGCAATATGTACATATCTCACCAAATAGTGGTATATTTTGACGTAATCGACCGAAGAACTGATTGACAAACAAAAGTAACGAGCCTGTGCAACGCACAGTTTTCGGAAGCAAACCGCTGTTATAACCCCGGTTACGTCAGCAAATTATTTATTTATTTATTTATTCATCAATTAAAGTATAACTTAAATAGATTACTAATATTAAAGCTTAAATATAATTTATGGTAAACAATACTGTGAGATACATTAGTCACAATTCAAAAAGTGTATCTCCAGATTAAGTCTTGATTTGAAAGTCTCTCGTGAGTTAGAGAATATATCCAAATGTTTGCATAATTGGTTAGACTGTCTTATACAACGTGTGAGCGGTTCATTTCGACTAAAATTGGTCTTGTGATAAGGTAAATGGAACATATTGCTGAGTCTTAGGTTACGAGTGGGACAATTAAAGAGTATTAGCTCCAGCAAGAAGTGACATTTGATATGATTCGTAACTATGTATGTCTCTTATAAACATTACCGATGAAGTTTTTCTCCACATTTCTAAAGTTGGCAGTGCTAACAAAAGACATCTACTTTTATATGCAGGCAAACTGCAAGGCCAACGAAGTGAATAAATAGCAAATCGAGTGAAACGTTTTTGAACCTTCTCAATTCTTAAAGATGAACCCATATAGAATGGATCCCAAATGATGCTGCAATATTCGAGGTTTGATCTCACAAGAGAAAAATACAAATTTTTCAGCGTAGAGATATCCTGGAACTCCCTCGAATTCCTTATTACAAATCCAAGCATAGATCTAGACTTGGCAATCATAAAGTCTATATGTTTGGAAAATGACATTTTTGATGTAAATATGACCCCCAAGTCTTTCTTTTCGTAAATTTTTGTGAGGGTGGTAGTGCCCAACTTGTAATCGAAATCAATCGTAACTTTTCGTCTACTGAATGACATGTGCTGGCATTTACCAGCATTAAGAGGTAAGGAGTTATTATCACACCAAGCTTCCAGTCTGGCTAAGTCTTCCTGAAGTCTTATGCAGTCAGTTACTTTCTCTACCCGACTGTAAATTTTCAGGTCATCTGCATACATCAGACAACGTGATGTCTCGAAAACGTCTGGAATGTCATTAACAAACATTAAGAACAATAGTGGCCCAAGATGGCTACCTTGAGGTACGCCTGAGGTAAATTTGATGGCGTCAGATTTTATGTTATTTATACGAACGAATTGAGTTCTATCTGTTAGATAAGATGCAAGCCACTTGAGTAAGCTAGGATGAAGACCAAATGAACCCAGCTTTTTAAGTAGGATACTATGGCTGACTCGATCAAACGCTTTCGAAAAATCAGTGAATATGACATCGCATTGTTGGCCTGTTTCAAATTGGTTTAAGACATAATTTGTAAATAACCCTAAATTCGTAACAGTAGATCTACTCTTAACAAAGCCGTGCTGATTAGGCGATATGAGATTTGAAATTTGGAAGAAAATCAAATCATAAACTAGCTTTTCAAAGAGTTTAGGTATGCAAGAGATGTTGCAGATAGGGCGATAATTTTGGACTTCCGACTTACTTCCAGACTTATGTATCGGTATGATAAACGATTTTTTCCAATTATGGAAAAACTCACCAGAAGCTAGTGATTTATTGAAGGTAATTGTTAATGGTTTTGCTAGCGATGTAGCACAGTTTTTTAGTAATATAGGAGGGAAGCCATCTTCTCCAGGAGTTGGGTCATTTGCCAAGGCCGATAGGCTCCTGAGTACATCATTAGATGAGAGCTGGAAACCTTTATTTGTTCGTGAGCTGTTAAAAGAGGTATCTTCTATTCCGGTGTCGGATTGACGAACATAGCTCATTCCTTCAAAATCGCTGATAACTGATTAACGGTCTTATGCTGGCCACGCTTTTGCATTCTGTACAAGGTTTTGTATGGTAAGAGGCGAATCATGCTCGATAACGTTCTTCTTGCTTTAACATGGAAATACGAATACGGCTGTTCTTGATTATTAACAACATATATATGTTAATTCCATCGTCGACATAAAGCGAAAGTATCGCAAAGCTTTTTACTTGACCTAATGAATTTTGCCTTAGCAAGCAATGGCAAACCTTGGAGTGAATTTCTGCCATGAAAAATATCCTCATAAAAAACGTTCGGAGTCGGCTTAAAAGGTCCTCCAGTTGTGGAAAAACATGAAGACGCACACCACAAATAGGTGTAAGCCCCAAATCTTGCTTTTAAATATATTTCTAAAAAATTTTAGTTTTAATTTATTTCTAATACAAAAATTTCCAGTCAATAGAAAATGACGGAAATGAACTCATAGCCCAACGTTCAAGATGTTAATTTACTCACATCAGAAAGTGTTCGTTAAACAAATTGGATATACCTATTGAGCACTATTCTCCATACAAATATAGTTCCTTAAATACTTTCCGTTTGTTGTAAATACTGCTGCCGTTTAACATTATGCAGTAAATCATATAACTTTTATGTTAAATCAACAGAGTTCTGGATACTAACATGTAAGTGCTTTTGACGCTAAAATTTTCAAGGATATCCCTTGGTAGCATCGTTAAGGGTAACTGTTAATAACATCCTCCAGGATAACTGTTAATAACATCCTCCAGGATAACTCCTCATAACATCGTTTGTTAAGTCAAAGCTTTTCACTGCGTCATCCTCTCATAATCATAAGTTTGCCAGTCTCGGTGTCCTGCAGAGCGCACTCTGAAGTTCTGCTTCTGCACTACAGACATATCCTTAAAGCCACGAGCACATTTGATTGTGGTTCGTGTCCAAACTAAAATCGCTCCACAGTCGTCTCAATTGTAGATACTTACTGCAGATGGCGCCTTCGCAGTAGCAACACTTCATAACGTTGCACACAACAATTTGAAGAGCTTTCATTCCTATTGCATATTTGTGCTTATTGGCTGTCTAGGGTGCATACAAATGAATTTTAATTAAATACATGCGTATAAACATATGTAAATATTTTGCGCTGAATTTATCAATCGAAGACCACCTACCTGCCTCGATTGCATTCGTTAAAAGTTTTTGCACGGCTGCAGCACGCATTGACGCTTCCAAATGCTGCTTATGGTTGGGCAATTAAGCCGACAAACGAGCGACTCACCGACAAAGCAATCAACGGCAAACCTGCAAAAAATATTTATGAGCTGCTAATCGCCTATTGACAATGAAAATCACTGAAACGCTCAAAAACAAATCAATAGATTCACTACGAGCATTTATTTATATTATTGCCTGTAATCTAATAACTTATAAAGGTACGGAAATTATTCTCAACGTGCATATTCGTAAATTTCTTAATTGCGTCTGAGTAAATAAAATAAGAAACTTAAATAGCCAAACCAAAACGCAATATTGCAATATTTATTTATGTAAAATATACGCTTTAAATGATTGCCAATATTGTCAATTAATTAATTTCATTTTTTATATTCTTTGATAACCGCTATTCGTCGATAATCGATTGTTCTCGTATTCACACTTTGCAATTAACATTTTTAACCAGCAACACAACGCGACCGAGTAAGGTAGGAAAGTGTCATACTTAAATGTACACAGTACATGTTGTCGAACCAACTGCATACATGTGTCACTCGTTTCGAGAACGGCATCCTTTCATTTACTCGTAGAAACGCGTTTGCAAACAAAAAAAAGTGTGGTAAAAAGCGGGTAACTTAACTGGGCAAAGCACCGATCGCTGCTATACTACGACATGAATAAGATTCGCTGAACAGGGACTCTACGCCGAGAAAAAACCAACAGTCAACAAATTTATCGCTTCGTTTTAAATATAAATTCAGTAGTCAGTATTGCAGGTATGAATCGACAATGCAGGACCACTTAATAAAAAATATACCTATATTTATTTATAATATTAAAATAACAAAAATAAAATTATTTTTTCAACTAATCTCGAACAGAAAACATGAATCACATTTTCTCCATTGATATTAACCTTTTTTTAAATGAATGTATTGTATAAAAAATCACAATAAAAGATTATACGCTTAGCAAAATAGTAGCACCTCAACATTTTGACCAGTTTTGAAAAATTTTCTTTTGTTTGTTTAATGTTCAGCAATTTTTTTATAAAAGTGTAGCTCATTATATAACACGAACCACATACATTTATATTTCAAACTTTGTACAAAAAATAAGATAAATCATCGGAATTTCAAGGTTTTTAATAACAAAATCTTCGATATAGAGTTTTGTAGGCTATTAAAAATTTGTATATGGGGGAAGTATACAACACCGTCAGCAAAAAAAAATCATAAAAAATTAACGAGATTCGAGCAGCAAAAACAATGAATAAAACGCGGGATGAAAGCACGGTACTCGAAAAAAGGAGTAAACTTTCAGATTTTTCTGTTTTGCAAAATTACATAGAACAGACGTGGATCCTGCTAAAACTAGAACGGATGGTCACCGCAAAGGCTTTTTAATTTACTCTTTGAATATATTATATTAAATATATGTATATATTTTTTTGTTATGAAGAAAGTTAGCATAAGGCAGACTCAGAGAGATTTAAAAAGCTTTTACGCAAAAAGATTCTTACTTTCGAAAATATCGGGGTTTCGAAAACTAACTACATACTTTTTGTTACATACTACTGTCATCATATTATATTACAATATATTATATTCTCTTGCCTTTGATTATGTTTTCTTAAGTCCTCCTCCCACAGTTTAAGTGGGGATGTATTACGAATCTCTTCTATGATCTAAAAGTAGCGTCCTTTTAGAACTTTTTAGTTTCTTAAGTAAACGTGACTTCTGACGGATCAGGCATTTTAGGTTGCGGCTGTAGTTCCCCACTCTAGGACACACTCAAGCTCGTAACCCATTGTGACGCCGCATGGAGAATTTGCCTTAACTCAACCAAACGGGCCTAAACAAGGCAAATACGGCAGATTTTGAGCCCCATTAGACGAGTTTTTGGACAGAAGTAACTAGCAATGAACGTGTTTCAAGGCGACGAAACAAATTTGGCTTTGTAACATAATGTAGCATAAAATTTATTTACATATACTTTGTAAAAATGTAAGCGAAGTTTAAATTTGATCGTTTAAAAATGTGCTTTTATGCTTAACTTTCGCGCCTTAGAGTCTTAAATAAGCAGAGAACTCGGTATTTTACACATTGATTAAAGATCTTTTATAAAGTAAGAAACAAAATTTACCAATAAATGTAGGATTGAAATATTCTCAAAAAAAAGGGATTGCAAAAACTCACATTACTAATTATTTTATGTATTTCTTAATTAAAAAGAGTTTTTGTATCAAAATTTTAAACTTAGACTTCGCGCGCCAATCACCCGAGGTGCATGTTTTTTCAGTGTATTATTTTTGCTAGCTGGTGTAGATTAGTTCATTGGAAGAGTTTCGAGTGCGAACAACCAAGCTCGGCCGCAATCTGTTTAACGAGGGAGTCGATTGTAAAATCATACAAGCCGCCAACAAAGAAGGCGATCACACACTGAACACACCATTTCGTTTTTGCTTATGTACTTGTTGTTATATTTAGTTACGCTACCTATTGCTCCATACTAACCAAAAACCGATGACATTCGATTGGAAGAAAAAAGTCTTTAAGGCGAAGAGCAGCACTGCACCTCGACTGAAATAACTGCAACTGTTGCTGTCGTTAACAGTGCAAATGAATGAAATCGAAAGGTGAGACTTATTTGTGCCCATTCTCCAAGACACCCAAAGTTGTGTTGCTTTACGTTGCTTATTTTCTCGAACTGAAATTCTATTGTGCTGCAACTGTTTTATTTCCTGTAGTCGGCTGCCTGCTTGGGGGATATGACAGAGTTAGACACTTAGACAGCCGTTGGTTGAAGTTACTATTGGAAGGCTTTTTTGCCAAGCAGACAGTAATTGAATCCTACTGTCTCCTGCCGCCTCTCAACATCGACCACAAGCGAACCAACAAAGATGGGAAAATGTCAAATAAAGCGGCGCAAAAGGTGTAAATTGCATAGTGATAAAAATAAATATCGAGAGTTTGTTTAGAGGATGCGCATACTAGGAACAATTTTTAATGCATTGTGTAAATATAGTATGCACATTTGTACTTATTTATATGTATGGCGGCGGCGGTAGCCGAATGGGTTGGTGCGTGACTACCATTCGGAACTCACAGAGAGAACGTAGGTTCGAATCTCGGTGAACCACCAAAGTTAAGAAAAACATTTTTCTAATAGCGGTCGCCCCTCGGCAGGCAATGGCAAATATCCGAGTGCCATTGAAAAATCTCCTCATAAAAAATATCTGCCGTTCGGAGTCGGCTTGAAACTGTAGGACCCTCTATTTGTGGAACAACATCAAGACGCACACCACTAATGGGAGGAAGAGCTCGCCCAAACACCCAAAAAGGGAGTACGCGCCAATTATATACATATATACATGTATTGTGCATAGCATGACAGCGAAATATTACCTACTTTTTATGTATTGACATTGTTTGTTCAGGAGTGGTTTTGCGGAATCATTCATGGAACTCGAAACAAATACATACATACATACATATGCCAGGAAATGTACCGAACAACTTTTGATAGTTTGGTATATAATTATTAATTTTGAATATGAAATAGATCATTGATTTAATAAATTTAAAGCAGTCAGGTTTCATTAGCTTTTTTGTCCCCGTATTGATAGCTTGAAAAGATTCGTATTGGAATTGCACTCACTGTAACGAGTCTCCTATCCGCAGAATTGAGTTTTGTAAAAGTCATAAATGATTATGTATCGGTCTATTCGATCAGTTCCGCTTTGTTGGAACCAAATGTCGTCGATGTTTAGCTGATTCATTTTTGGAAACGATTAAAAGGAACGAACCAAATACTTTCTCCTTGGGATTCCCGCACTCGTACATACATATACATACATACAGGGTGGGCCATATAGCGTTTGCTTTTTGAACCACCTATTTTTTTGAGAATGGTAACACAAATGACATGTCAAATGTGTTCATAATTTACTTAAAGTTTGACATTTACGAAATGGGACGCTATACGCTTGAGCAAAATTGGGAAATATTGAAAACCTATTTCCAAAGTGGTCAGTCTTCTTCTTCTTCCGCGGTTACAGTAAATGGCGAGCGTTACCGTGACATGCTCAACGAGTTTTTGTTTCCAAAAATTGAAGAGGATGACATGGACGACATTTGGTTTCAACATGACGGTGCAACTTGTCACACTGCCAAAGTTACACTCGAACTTTTGGCTACCATTTTTGAAAACCGAATAAACAGCCGAGCTGTGATTTAAGCCCGTTGGACTATTTTTTGTGGGGAGCCGTTAAGAACAAATGCTATGTGAACCATCCAGAGACGATTGATGCTTTAAAACACGAAATCGAAGTTGCCATTCATGAAATTGGAGCCCAAACAATCGAAAATGTGCTTAAAAATTAGGTTGATCGAATGGCCTACTGTAAAGCCGGTCGTGGCAGTCAGTTGAACGATATTATTTTTCATTCATAAATGACAATGTTCAATCTTCAAAATAAAGAAAAAAGTTTGAAAAAATATTGATTAGTTTTTTTTTATAGCCTATGGTCCACCCTATATATGCATATGTATGTATACTTCTTTAAAATGAACTTGAGGATATTGGCCGTTCAATATAACTCTCATTCCATCTATTTGTAAATTAAATTACTTATTGTCTAACGACAGGAAGCAAGTAAAAAAATTAACGGCATTAGAAATTCAATGTTAAATTAAATCAATATTTTTTGTGTGACCCTACATACATTCGTACAAATATAAGTATAAGCATTTTAAATGCAAATTACCTAAGACTTGAAATCCGCCAGAAAATTTTCAAAACAACGATCATCATATTTCATTCAATGGTAGGGGAAAAATGTTCATATTTTGGGAAGTTCATATGTTTGGATGTTAATTCATATAATATATTAGCGATTTCACTGTACATGCATATGAATATGAGAATATTTTAATGAACACTGCGAGTTTTTATTTCAGTTTCGATTTCGATTTTTCTTATAAGTGATTTATACATATCTACCATATAAATTTTTAATTTTTGAATAAATAGTTAAAATTTTGAATAAAAAATTTCATATTGTATATGTATTTCACAATTAATATTATTTTTTTTTTTCGTTTGGTGTGGTGAGCGGTGACACGCCCCCTCCCCTTTGTGTGTATGTATGGAAAGCTTAGCCCCATAATTAATTGATCAAACATTCATACGTTGAAGAAGTTTTATATGCAAATAATGAATTATTATTGTAGTTACAACTGGTCTGCCCATTTCAATATTCCATCACTTCGTCTATCCGACGCTGCTCAACCTAGTGTACTCAATGTTCATCCTCGTAATTCACGCGAGATGCCTTTTCTCAGATACGTTTTTATCTGCGTATCTATTGCGATGCAAACGTTGCCGCACACGCTGTGTGAAACTACAACGACCAGATGCAGCCACACCACATTCATTGTACTGTTGTACGGCTAGTGAACAGTAGATGGCGTTAAATACCAGCGGAACTTTGCGCACACACATCTCTGCACACAAACAATATTTTTTCCGCTGCGTGGGCAAATGATTTCATGGCGGCTGGTTGTGTTGTTTGCTGCGGCATCAATGGCTGGTTGACTCGACAATTTGAATTTCATAGCATGTTTAAAGCAACAAAAAAAATAGAAGTCATCTCTGTGCGGACATTTAATCTTTAATCTAATTTTCGCAGCAATTAAAATTACATACGCACATAACTTCATTTAAAATTTATAATGCTTAAAAAAGATTAGAAACAGCTAAATTTATTTTTTCTATTTCAGATAATTTCGTATCAATCATCATTGGATAGCTGAAAATGCGATTTGAAAAATTTAATTTATATGCACAGGTGAGATTTCCTAAATATACATACACATATACGCATGTATATATATATACATATACATACTGTTCAGTGCAATAATTTGTCCCATAAGCCTTACTAATTTTTTATGCTCGAGTATTTGCTTAGGATAGCTGTAGCTACTACTGAAGTATTTCCAATAACACTCAAGTTCTTTGTCGTGAAAAGGTCGTTTCCAGGGTTGACAAAAGTCCAGTTGGCGAAAGTCCAGAAAAATCGTAGTAAGAAATAAGAAAATTTAACAAAAGATACAAACAGATTTTTTATTTTTAATATTTGCATACATACCTACATATTTTATTGTTTAAAAAGAAAACAACAGAACAATGAAAACATAACCAAATCATTTGAAAAACCTTTGCACTTTTAAAAGTGGTTTAAATTTACAAATAGCTAACACATTTTGTATAAACTGTGGCACGAATAAATAACACGCATTTGTACTTAAAGTACAGTATTTCCCGGATATATGCATCATCTAAATTGCATGAGATTCGATTCTTACCAAACGAGAAGTGCTTATATGAAAATCCTCAGTTATAAGCCTTACCGGTGCATTTAATTAAACAAAACGAGTGACTCATTCTATTAAATTAAATAAATTCCAATAGGAAACAAACATAAATTGAAATTTATTTTATTTAAGCCGCATGATAGCGATAACTATAGTTTGACAGCTGAGAATCCCAAACTGTTTTGACATTACTGTTCAGTAAGATTTAAAAAGTTATCATTAATGTCAGAGTAACGCTTCCAAATTGTGGAAAATTACTTAAAAAAAGCTAAACCTGTCTGAAGCTCATAAAGCACTTCGTCTATTTTACGTGTGTAAATGCCATGAAAGTATCTACCAGATTATGATTAAAAATAATTTATTCCAACAATATTTCTGTTTTGTATTATCATTTTAAGTTCTCAAGCTCTTAAAAAAGCACATTCGAATCCGTTACAAGAAGAACAAAATTCGCTAAACCCAGAATGAAAAAGCAATATTCTTAAGGTTGATTCCTAATAGAGAATGCTTGGTAACTCAAGAGTTCGTTATAGAGAGGCCTAATTGTATGTGTTTCTAAGATATTGAGATACTAACACGTAAAATGATTTTAAGTTTTGCCAACCTCACTTAATTGTTGGCCAATATTCTTGCAGAACCTCAAAAGGAGCAACAAATTAGATTTGCACTTTCAAAGCACCAAATTTTAAAAGAATCAACAAATTTTCAAAAGCACTAAAATCTTCTCAGCATAAGCTTTAAATGCAAGAGTGGCCTTTTTTAGCCTTTATTTAATTATACAATTTCGTTTAATTTAATATCCAAACGAACACGCTTTAAATTAAAAAAGAAACAAACACCAAGCTCAAAAATGTTCGTGTTAACTTTTTCAGTAGAATGACACTAACAACTCCTGTACTTTCAATAACAAGGACATGGACGTAGTCTAGCACACTATTGGTGGTCTGCCACAGACCTGAACTCGATACAATTTTTGAGGAATTGTGTCGTCTTTCAGAGCAGGTCACGTTATTTTCGAGACGCTGTGCTAATAGAACTGCCCAATTATTTCAATCATAAAGCGACACCATTTTAGTATAAAAGTATGTATGTACAAGTATATCGATACATGGTTGAAATGTTTTTGAAAATACGACTGTTAACGCCGATCGGTAAAGAATTTCTCAAAAATCGCGTTAAGAACACGGTTCATAAATAAATTTTTTATACCAAGTTGTCGTTCTTCACGAATCACAAAAAGGAAAACAGACTACTCTAAATCCAACATAATTTCTAAAAGAATGCCTTTTGAAGTAAAGATTTTTCTTGTAAAAGCTAATAGACTGCGGTATAAGTATCAAAATAGCATGTGACCCTTTGTCAAATGCATTCGAGAAATCTATATGAATAATATAAATACTGTAAAATAGCCTCAAACGAAACCATGTTGATGGGGGTCTACCTTGCTTTTGCAAGAAAATAAAAGTCGACTCTTAACTGTTTTTCCAAAATTTTTAGAGCATACTAGTAATTTGTGTACGCAACCCTATATTTACGTTTGAATGGCATTTATGAATAGACTGTATATTTAAAATTAGAAAACGTCACGTAATTACAAACTCTTCAAGCGAAAAGAACTCCCAGAGAAAGGAACTTGTTCAATCAGATCTTAAACTTGAAGTATTCCTCAAAAGTATGGAATTATTGCAATACCAAAATCTAACAAATAACTTGGTACAGACCTACAAGTCTACTGCCAGTTTTATCTAAAATCTTTGAAAAATTGCTTTTTGACAGAATCGAGCCCATTATACGAAAAGATAAAATAATACCTTACCCCCAATTCGGATTGGGGCAAAAACATTCCACCATCCAGCAAGTTCACAGAGTTACAACAACAACAAAATTCTTGAAGACATCGATAAAAAACGAATGTGTGAAGCAGTATATCTCGACGTAGCCAAAGCTTTTGGCCCAGTGTGGCATGCAGGACTTCTACAAAAACTCTAACAAAACTAAAATTAATGAAAAGCTATATAACTGGAAAACAATTTTATGTAAAATTCGAACATAAATATTATATCAGAATCTAATAATGGAAGCAGGTGTACCACAAGGCCACTTTTTTAACTTCTTTATACAGTGATATCCAACGTAGAATCTCTCTTGCCAACAAGTGCTACTTTGGACTAAGTAGGCAACTGAGCAGTAAAGTCCTCTCTCGACGAACAAAACTAACACTCTACAAGACTCTCATCATGCCCGTCCTAACGTATGGCGCAGAAGCTTGGACGATGACAACATCCGATGAAGCGACGCTTGGAGTGTTCGAGAGAAAGATTCTGCGTAAGATTTTTGGACCTTTGCACGTTGGCAACGGCGAATATCGCAGAGGATGGAACGATGAGCTGTATGAGCTTTACGACGATATAGACATAGCGCAGCGAATAAAGATTCAGCGGCTACGTTGGCTGGGTCATGTCGTCCGAATGGATACAAACGCTCCGGCTTTGAAAGTATTTGATGCGGTATCAGCTGGTGGTAGCAGAGGAAGAGGAAGGGCTAGTCTGCGTTGGAAAGATCAGGTGGAGAAGGACTTGGCTTCACTTGGTGTGTCCAACTGGCGCCGGTTAGCACGAGAAAGAAACGACTGACGCGCTTTGTTAAACTCGGCCAAAATCGCGTAAGCGGTTATAGCGCCAATTAAGAAGAAGAAGATACAGTGACATCCCTACACCGGCAATGAAGATCTCTTTAATAGGCTGCTTATAAACTTCAGGAATTACGTTAAAACACCATTCAAGGATTTAAAATAAACGAAAATAAAATCGTCCACGTCACATGCCCTAACAAGAGAAAAAAAAACAATACAATATGGAATTCATACCCTTAACTGGAAGTTACATATTGGACAAAAAAAAACGCGAAATCAAGACTAGGTTTAAACAACTTCATTGGCGTTTGGAAAAAATGCAACGCTCTCACTAGAAAATAAGATATTAATATACAAATTAATTATAACACCAATAAGGAAATATGGCTCAGAGCTTTGGGGAACTGCGAGCAGTACAAATATAAAAATTATACAACAAACGCAAAATAAGATACTTCGTATAATATCAAAAGCAGAATGGTATATACTAAACGATAATATCCGTCGAGGCCTTAAAGTAAAAACTGTCCATGAAGAAATTCGTAACAACAACCTAATAGTGCGCACACTGACCAACGTGCCGTAATCCCTTACCGCAGCTCGTAGAGAACACAAAATTGAGCAAAACTTATCCCGTTGAGAACAACAGTGTTCTTTTATGCTGAAAACAGCGACCGACGCACGTAGTCCCTTACTGCAGCCCCTAACGAGCACAAAACTGAGCAAAACTCATCCCGTAGAGAGCAACTGCGTTCTTTTAGTTACATACATATTTACACAATACATCGGTTTGTGTGTGTTTGTATTTGGTTGTATCTACACAATGTTGTCATTGATATTGTTGCTTACATAATTTTACACACATCCGCGTTATCAGTTACAATTTTTCATTGTTTAATAAACCAAAGCGAAAAACCAACAAATGCAAATAGTTCATTTATCTATAATTAACATTATTCAACATTGTTTTTATGTTATTTTAATAAAAATTAAAATTTTTAAGTTTATTTTGTAAATGATTTCGAAATGTACTGTTTGGTGTGTGTGAGACCACTGTGTGGTGAGTGAGCAATTAGCTGACAGGATTCTACGGGATTTTCCAAAATCCTGCAATAAAATCTACAATACAGAAGGGAATTAATTTTTCATTTACATGGGGCTCTCATTAGTTTGATCGTAACAGCTGGCAGGTACTGCGTTTACGTCGATGAGTATACGCAGCATAAGACACACAAATCGACTCCTAGAACAATCTAACAGGGAAATTCGACAACTTACATTAAAAGAGGCAACCGAGACGAGGAGTCTTAAGTGCAAAGGACCAACTGATCTGCAGATTTAAATGGTATGAATAATGAATGTATAAATATATAATTAAATAACGAGTTAAATTTTTAAAACAATGCATATAGGAACTGTCTTTTTTTAAAGTGGTATAAGTTCATTTTTTATATATTGAGATATTTAAGGGTTTGCGTTTGAATCAATTGAAAAATACTGACCAGCTTTACTAAATTCTAGAGATGTTTTTTACGCTATAAACGTATTAAGTTTTATTATTAAATAATAATTACTAAAATTATTTGTCAAAATTACCATTTTCTAGCTCCACAGAATAGTTCATATAATGCTATTGGCTTCTAAATATTATTGAAGCCCAAAAAGAAGGACACATCTTAAATATTTTAAGTTTAAATGCAAACAATAATAAAGGGTTACGAAAAAAATATATTCGAAGTTTAAAACGAGTTTAGAACTAATTACAATACTTTAATTGTTTACTGAACGAATGACTGTATTTCAATAAACCAATTTCCAAATTCTTAAAAACTGTTGATCTGCTTAAAATTTGCATTTTTCCTTGCCTTGTTTTAAATGGAAGCTTCCAGGCGACAGCTCCATAAGGACTGCAATGTCGAAGGCAAAAATGCAAGCGATTACACGCATGCGCACACCTTGTAATGCCTGACAAGCAAACATTCGTCCCTCCATTAGCAGTGCTCATCAGCTGACGCAGTGTCTGGTTGGTTGGTATCTTGGCGCTAACAGTCGGATGTGCCTGTTGCTGTGCTTGCGCCTGTCACCAAACCAATTGACAATTCAATTGACAGTAAACAAGCGATTGCTGCGTTAAACGCTTTCAGTTTATAATCCAAATAAGATGTTAAAATTCATACCAAAATGTTATGCAGTTCGAGGAGTGGACAGTACGCTCGTAAATGGCAGCAAAACGACAAGCGCGCCACAATCCAATGCAACACTACAAACGCCACTTAAGAACAATATACGCAAAAGACAATAACAACAAAAATCTAAGAAATCAAAACATTTTCATTTATTCATTGAAGATGATATGTTTCTACCTTACGTTGGAGTCAATACCACGGGAGACGGAGTGCGGCGTGCGGCGTACGGAATGCGGAGTGAGATCAGTGCAGTGAACATGCAACGTAAATGTCACGGCATTGCTGCAGCGCACCAACTCGAAGCAATAAACACAAACAAAACTCAACAAAGTGCTTAAACATGCGACAAAACAACATAATTTAAATGTTGCCAGCGCTCACACGCGCATACAAACACACTCACGAACTTTAAGCATGCAATTGTTGCCACCAACAACAGCAAATGTAATCGGACGCTCTTTTTACTGAGCAACAATTACGAGTATTTTTGCAGCATTTGCATCTGCAAATACTAGGGATAGATAGATATTCACTCAATGGAGATGAATGAACGTTTCGAGACTGAATTGTGAATACCAGTTTTCTTGCTTTTTTGAGAATACAAGTGTGCACTCTTTAGAAAAATGTGCCGGTATACACCGAAAAATTATAGCGGCTGCATTATATTGGGTCTTGTTTAGAATCTCAATTAAGTAACGGGGTTTTAGTGTGTGCTGATTTACCTTGTTAATAAATTGACGAAAAAAAATTATTTAATTTTATAATAGAAGTATATAGAATAGGCCGGATCGATTTGTGGGGAGGCAAAAAAATCGCCCATTGCTCTGTGAAAATCATATTCTAGGGATCAAAATAAGAAACTTTGCCGAAGGAACTATACCTCTAAACGAATTCTGATGTCCCCCAATTTGGGTCGAACTTTTTAGTTTATTTTCTCATGTAAAGGTCAAAAATGGTGATACTTTGAAATTATTGTATGGGGAATCCCCCAGGGGAGTTCCAGGGGGTGTGCCACTGGCATGGGTGGATCGGCCGTCCAAAGTTAGCGGGGGTCGGTTATACATTTGGACTCGCTTGTAGCACTCTAAATGGGTCAAAGAGGGATTTTTCGTTCGACCCAAATTGGGGGACATCAGAGTACGTTTTAGAGGTATGGTTCCTTCGGCAAAGTTTCTTATTTTGATCCCTAGAATACGAATTTCACAGAGCAATGAGCGATTTTTAAATCGACCCGCCCTAATATAGAAGTACTTCTATAATAGAAGTAATGTGGCGCCTTCTCAAGCTTTGGGTGTGGATTTTGACTTGAACTCACTATTTCCATAAGGAGGAGCTTCGTAGAATGCGGAAGAACGCCGCTGCAATAGGCCTTTCAAAAAAAAAAAAAAAGATTGCCGACCCTGTAATAAAGGAAATGCCATAGTTGGGACGAAACTTATTTTTACATAATGACCTTTGAGTTGCATTTTGTTCTTCTACTGTATGGAGCAGTTGATGCTTTCTTAAAATTTGAAGACTTAGCAAGTTATCCTTCTTTTTTCCTCAACAAAGCCAAAACTCTATTGCATTCATCGGTATATATTTAAATATGTCAATTATAAACTAATAAAATGCGTTCTAAAGTAAAGTTTTTATCAATTTTCCTCAGACAAAATTTTTCACAAACAAAATCAAAACACTTTCATTTGTCGAATACTAATTGCTCATGCTAAATTATATGTGTTTGAACACGAAACTCAACGACGCAATTTAAAGCTTAATTGTTTCAGCTAATTGTTCTGTTTGAACATAATCTAATACATAAACAAACAATTGTTTGCTAACATATTTTCATTACTGGCACCCTTTCTTCGTTGTGTTGCTTGCTTTCTACGTCAACTAAATTGATAAAACGAAGTTGCGATTACTTTAAAATCCTGGATTGTCGATCCATCTCCGTTAATGTCCTATACGTTTCTTAACTGCGGTTTGGAAATTTAAGCTCGAGAATTCCAATAATCCACTATTTAGGCTCAAAGTTTAAATGTTCAAGTCAAAGTGTTGCTGATAATTTTTGCTTGAAATACTCGAAGAACTCTGCAGGCATTTTTGTCTTTTCCAGTGTACTAATGGTGTAGCTATGCATGTAATCGTATTGAGCAACCACTTAGCGCATTACCACATTTACCACAAAAAAAGTGTGGATACATACACACACACTTTCATTGCGTTGTATTGCTATATCGGCAACATCAGTACTACATTAACGTAGCTGCAGACGGTTTTTGTATTCGAATTAACAAGAAATAAAACTAAAAAAATTTACATATGGCAATTTAAGATCAGTTATTTCCAAAGTCATTTGTTGCAAATACAGCGCCTTTCAAGTTCAAGTTTCTTTTTAAATCTATCTAATATACATACATCGACACGATGGCCGCCGCAGCCGAATGGGTTGGTGCGTGACTACCGGAATTCGGAGAACGTAGGCTCGAATCTATGTGAAACACCAAAATGAAGAAAATGTTTTTTTCAAATAGCGGTCGCTCCTCGGCAGACAATGGTAAACCTCCGAGTGTATTTCTGTCATGCGAAAGCTCCTTATAAAAAATATCTGCCGTTTCGAGTCGGCTTAAAACTGTAGGTCCCTCCATTTGTGGAACCAATTACATATATATATATATATATTATATTATACATACATATAAAAATGAATGTTATATAATAGATTCCTATACTGGCTATCTGACCGATAGTGATTCTAACCGTAACCAAACTATTGCTTTATGACCATTTTATTTTCAGCTGTGTAGCCACAAACTAGTTTCCCAACGACCTGAAATTTCAGAATGTCTACTTCGTCGAGTCTTTATGGTAGTAAAAATATTAGCTACGGAATCTCAGGGTAAGCCCAAGGTATTGATTGCTGCAGACGAGAAAGCAAGTAGTTCCCGGCGTACTCTTTATGGGAGTAAATGTTGAAGCTTTGAAGAACTACAGATTCTAAACTGTAGAGAAATTTGTTGAATTTTTTCTGAAAAACCGTTCGAAACATAACGTAAGAACTTCAAAAATTTTGGAGAACACAATTTCATAGACTTGATGAGCACAGACTGTCATCAACAGATCCTTTATGTTCATCACTATTAAGACGTACTATGCGAGTAGATACATCAAAATTGAATAGAAATTTTGTTTAAAGTTTCTGCAGATTCTGAAACATCTGACTCGGAATAAAACCACTTAAATGTAAATTAACAGTAAACCATTCAAAAATGTACTGAAAAAAATTAAATTTTTAAAAATAAATAGCAATACTGTTGTCTAGCATTTGATTTTCATTTTCGTTAGCAGATTGAGCTGAAATGAATGCAGGTGGTATGAGAGTGGCTAAAGCTAGTAAGCTTTAAATATGGTAAGATGTGCTAGAACAATAAAAAATGAAGCCCGAAAAAGCCTTAGTCCCTCCAAGATTATTAACTCTATGATTACGTATGACATTCTGTATTCAAATTTCATCTCATGATTAGCTGTTGCCCAAATCAAATGTGAATTTTTAGATAAAAATCTCATCACTTCTAGATTTTATAAGTTGATTCCAGCTAGATCTATGAAATCTCGCATTGTGCATTAGGTCAAATCCAGTGAAAGTTTCTGCCGGAGCATCATTTCGGCATATATTGCAGTTTACCTACAGCAGTTTAAACGCAGAAATCCTTGCAACGAATGAACCAAATTTAGCATAACCTTCACCGGTAAGTGAAGGAGTTCTTTGCGATAGATTAAAGGTTATTTTTAATCTTGCAAATTATACGCTTCAAGTGGTGTTGGCGAAAAAATATTTCATGAAATCCTATTCATAATTCAATAAACTGAAATTGAAAATATATTCTGTCATAAAAAAATAATTCACCAAAGAAATTAATCTGCTATCATCGATTGGATGAAGA
Source organism: Anastrepha ludens (assembly GCF_028408465.1). Lineage (NCBI taxonomy): Eukaryota > Metazoa > Arthropoda > Insecta > Diptera > Tephritidae > Anastrepha > Anastrepha ludens. Next base: position 78,830,507 of record NC_071498.1, read on the forward strand.
TATTTCAGAAAATCGTATATCAGTTCAAATTCAAAATATGTGCATATGTTTTCCTTTAACTCCTAGTGGAGCATAGGGTGTGAGGAAAATATAGCATAGTAGGCATAGAAATACTACTGTGGGCAAAAAGTAAGATGAATTTGGTTGTAAAATGAAAAATATGTATTTATTCTTGTAAATCAATTTCATCCCCTTCAAAATAATCCAATCGATGAAATACACTTATGCCAACGATATTTCCAATCCCCGAAATTTGCGAAATAGTCCATTTCCGGTATAGCCATCAGCACCTTCTTCGATTCAGCTTTTATCTCCTCAATCGACTCGAAACGCGTTCCCCGGAGTGGTCTCTTAAGTTTTGGGAACAGCCAGAAGTCACACGGAGCCACATCAGGCGAATACGGTGATTGCGGAACGATATGCGTGGAATTTTTGGCGAAATGGTGTGAGACGGGGCATTATCGTGATGCAAAAACCAAGAGTTGTTGGCCCATAATTCTGGTCTTTTTAGACGAATTGCTTCACGTAAACGACGCATAACGCTCAAATAATATTCCTTATTAACAGTTTGGTCAGGTGGAAGGAATTCATGGTGCACCACACCACGAAAATCGAAAAAAACTGTCATCATGACCTTTATTTTTGAACGACTTTGACGTGCTCTTTTCGGTCTGGCCTCGCCTTTAGCACGATATTCGCTTGATTGGTCGGTTGTTTCAGAGTCGTAAGCATAAATCCAAGTCTCATCTCCTCTGAAAGCATTGTTTCACACACATCAACGCAACGACTTTTTTCCAAGAAATTGAGAGTTTTCGGTACCAAACGAGATTTGACTTTTCGTAGGCCCAACTGGTCTTTAAAAAGGTTTTCACAGATCCTTCTGATATTCCGATCATATCAGTAAGGTCTTTAACAGTCAACCGACGATTTTTGAGCACTAACTCCTTCACTTTATTGACGTGTTGGTCATCTGTTGACGTCGATGGTCGTCTGGAGCGCTCCAAGTCATCAACACGTTCTCGACCCTCTTTGAAGTCTTTGTAACACTTATAAACATTTTTCTGCGACATGGTCGAATCACCAAATGCCTTCTGCAACATACTAAACGTTTCCGCAGCCGAAATTTCATTCCGCAAACAAAATTTGATGGCACTTCTCTGCTCAATCAAATCAGTCATTGTAAAAATCGAAAAATGCACTCTTGGTCGTTTGGTAAACACAAGCGTAAATATATTACTGATAATGATATTCACACGAAAGTTGGCCCAGATGTTATTAACAGTGTTGCCAACTCATGGAAAAAATAATTAGAGCGAAATTTTAATCCCGCGAAGTTTGACAAATAAATTCACCTTACTTTTTACCCACCCATACTAAAAAATTAATGGGCGCTTATGGGTAGAGATTTTTTAAAAATTGTATTTATGTGGTTGAGCAATACTCACTTCGTGATAACTTACCCACATCTCTTAGCGATCACTGTTAAAATCCCCGATAGATTGAAATATCAATGAATGCTACGTATCCATGCAGCTAAGATTCTGCGCATTCACAGCCTAATAGGATGAGTGCACCATGACTAATATGATCAGGCCAAAATTACTTGGTGGAGTTACCATCTCTTCTTGCTGATATTTTAGGCATATTAGACATATCAATTCTATGATGGGGTCAAGGTTAGATGAGATAAAAGCGAGCTTCAAAAGCATAAGGCTGTTTCAATGCAGCTCATATACGAGTATATATGAATTATATGTGTTAAATATATGCTAAAAACACTTTGTTTGAACTTTTTCTAACATTTCTTTGATCTTTCACTTCTTTCATTTCTAACATCTCTATATAATTCAATGATATTAGTCTTTGATGGAGGTCCGTTAAACTACTACTGGCAAGCAAGCATTTGGTACAAGAGGATCCTTATTATATAAGCATTAAATTTCCTACAAAAATAATAATTTCCTGAATAAAAACCATTTATCTTTTTATTTTGGGTTCTGTTATGTAATTACACCGTACGACAAAAATCAACTTCTTTTGTTATCCAGGAAAAAGATCATATGCACGTGAATCTATGGATTCTATATAGTAATACTAAATACTCAGTTGCTTACTTCCTCATCAATTTAAGTTTTTAAAGTACTTTAAAGTTTCAAAGAACCGAATTTTCAAAGAAAAATTTCAAATATTTATACTCACTGTATGATATTAGTAGGGATATCAAACGATAAATCCAGCTATTGTTTTTGCTTACCTTTCGTAACGATAAATGTAGATATTTTATACACAGTATCTAATGCGTATATGCCCCTTATTTCATAGGACAAAAGTTCAACTACTTTTTTTTAATTAAAAATTAAGAACGAGGTTGAAAATTAAAAACCAATTTTTTTCTTTTCACAACTGGATGTATCCTCTTTCGTTTGACTAATATAATATATAAAATCTATAGTTTGGCGTGCATTAGAAATTTTTCCTGGGTTACTTTGACGGTCGCCGATGTTATAACTAATGAAAATATTCACAATTTTGCGAAATGTAGCTTTCTCAGGCCCATTAGTTTGTAGTGAATTTTAATTAATTTATACTAATCTCGAGCAAAATCGCATTCCTTTTAGAAAAATGCAGGCCGTCTACTTTACTCCTTCAAACGATACGCCATCGAACTGTGACAGTAGTCAAAACAGAATACTGCTGCAACAGAAACCCAAGCTTGAAAGACTCTGTAAAATTTAGCAGTGGAATGGAGCAGTTAAGATATCCTCCTTCGAATGTAAATATTATTTTTTAATATATACGAAACAAATACTTGTATAAACAAGCACTCAGAAACGGGCATATATAAAATAGCAGGGAAACCTGTAGCTTCGTTTGCTTATTTACTTAGGATTCCGTGCTGAAAAATAGAGTTTGGATGGCTTTATACAATCCTAAGAAAGTGCAACGTATAACGTAAAAGTTTATATATAAGTGTATGTATAAATAATTGGCTCGTACACCCTTCGTTGGTGTTTGGCCGAGGTCCTCGTCCAACTTGTTGTGTTCGTCTTGATGTTTTCACACAAATGGAGGGACCTACAGGTTTGCTCGCCTTCCTGGTTTTTTATGAGGGCTTTTTCACGGCAGAAATGCACTCGGAGTTTTGCCATTTCATTTTGGTGTTTCATATACCGAGATCCGAACCTATGCACTTCCGAATGGTAGTCACGCTCTAACCATTCGGCTACCGCGGCTGCCTGCAAGAGATTTCTCCCTGCAAAACCCCAGTCACAATAACAGGACCGACTAATAAAACAGCACTGTTTTGTCTAAGCCGTAATATATCTGTAAACTTTTTGGGGCTCCAAACACCCCTTCGGGAAGGAAAGTTTTTTGCTTTTGGTCAGTTTTATGCATATTACAAGTACTTTTTTTGTGTACAAGTACTTTTATAAAAGTATGCATAAACAAGAGTTAGTTTAATAAATTAGCAGACTTGATGTAGGGCATAAAATGCATATGAGAAAATTTGAATTGAAGGGTGTTCGCTGGGAAAGTTTGAGGAAATGTTCTAGAACAGAGTACTGCCAGTGAACGTACCTAATTTCACAACGAGTGGTTTTTAAATACGCATGTACTAAGGGTGTACATTTTTGAGGTTTTCACAATCAAGGGATTTTCGGGATATCGTGATTACAATCACGCAATCCCGAAATTAACTCTAAGATTTATATATATATATATATATATATCTATATATAATTGGCGCTTACACCCTTTTGGGTGTTTGACCCAACTCCTTATCCTATTTGTGGCGTGCGTCTTGATGTTGTTTCACAAATGGAATGGAGGGACCTACAGTTTCAAGCCGTCTCCGAACGTCAGCTATTTTTTTTATGAGGAGCTTTTTCATGGCACAATAAACTCGGAGGTTTGTCATTGTCAGCTGAGGAGCGACCGAGTTTCGAACCTACGCGCCAGATTTAGGTATTGATTATTTTGAAAAAATTGCATTAATATCGTTTGATATGAATATGTAATAAAAAAATATAGATTTTTTTGTTTTAAATACTCTTTTCTTAAAGTTAGATTATTTCGAGATTAACACAACCAATGGCAATATTTAAATTTAAACGCATTTAGTAATACTTTAGGCTAAAGATATCTGATTTTGGTGGCGCACCATTTAAGCTCTAAAGTATATTCATTTATAGTGACATAGAAAATCAAGTACGTGAGTGCAAATGTTTAGAACGGGGGTATATTAAGGCTTTTATTGGTGAATGAATTGCGCAATCGAGATATAATTAACGATTTTTTATGGCCGGAATTGGATGGTACTCGTATTGATCTGGACAACGTTTATTTTCAACAAGACGGCACTACGTGCCACACAAGCAACGAAACCAATGATCTTTTGAGGGAAAAGTTTCCGGACCGTGTTATCATTCAAAGAGGTGATCACAATTGGCCACCGAGATCTTGTGGTTTAACACCTTGTGGCTTTTTTCTTTGGGGCCACGTGAAAGAGAAGGTCTACGCCAACAGTCCAGAGTCGATTTAAGACCTCAAAGATGGAATTCGTGAGGCCATCGAGGACATAGGGCAGCCACTTTGCAATTCGGTTATGGAAAATTTCATGAATTCCATCGTTTGCCTGATGTTATTTCCACTATGAACGGCATACCTTCCTCTTTATAATGAAATAAACATCCGATCATTTAATAGCATTTTTCTTTGAATTTCAAAATAACACCTCTGTTTGGAAAACCCTATATATCTGTGTATTAATTTTATATTAAAAAGCAAATAACAACCAAAATACGTTGCGTAAAAAATTTTAAAATCCCGACAGTTGATAAAATAATCCCGCAATTGTAGTGACTTAAAAATATTGAAATCCATATTTGCTAAAAAGGTTGCTTTTTTGTTGTCAATGCTGTTTTTCCCCTATAAAAAGGGATTTTTCTGTATTCATTTCATCTGCTTCATAAGAAATTACAAAGCCCGTAAATTCCAGAGTCGTTGGCATATATTACCGGGATTTTCGGGATCCAAAAAGATCGAAATCGTGAAATCCCTAATATCCACTTACATACATATATGTGGCCCTCCAAATATAAGAATGAACATGCAGCAATACTTCGAAGTACCTTTCCCCATAGCTCCAGAGTTTGAAATTTTGAAATGCCTAAGGCATGCATTGCTACATACGAAAGTTGCGACTGCTTGTTGCTTGGTTTCGCTCGCAGTGTTGTTGCATTTTAATCGACGGAGTTTAAACAGCTTGCACACATAAAATTAAGTCGCCGCAAAGTGTGTCTCAGCGATAATAACCGAACTTTAGCAAAGTGCGTGAGCGCACAAATGAATCGTCAAGATTGTAAGCGCGCACATGCGCAACGCATCGGCCGATCATTCTGTTTGTTAGTCGCTGTCTTTTTAGTTCCTTTATTTTGTATTTACTACGAGCAGTGTTTTTTGCAATGGTCACGCACGCGAATGTTAAGTAGCTCCATTTCTACTGGTGGACAGGATAAGCAAAACGCAAGTTGCAACGACAGCTGAGTTCATCTTGACCCTGCCTGTATTTATGCATGTTTCATTTCGCTCTTCCCACTGTTTGTTTGTAGCTGTCGAGCGGCAGACGCGCTACAACTTAAAAAAAATTAACAAGTCTACAAACACAATTTTTCCACATGCAAATTCGTTGTTTCGCCGAACAAATGCGGTATGCAGTGATATGTATCGATATGGCAGCGGCTGACGGCTGGCGTTGTTACCAGATCTGTCTAACGTTGTAAGCCAACGTAACAGCGCATGAATCCTTGCTAAACATTTGTTCAATGCATTTGCTGAGAAGTTCTTAAACAACTACATGGGTAAGGCAATCAAGTTAAACAAAATTTAGTAAGTATGTTAGGTAGAGAACTTTTAATTTCTCCCATGCCGCTCCGATATTGGCTTCATTAAAAAAGCTTAGCTTAGCGATAACACAGTCACTTTTTACTTTTCCTCAACCAAGTCTCTATGACGCTGTCGATGATACCATCCGCGCGCTTATTGCGTGCGTCTGAATAAAATGCGACGACATTACACCGTACATACAACCAATGGCCACATCTACAATAAATCGCCAAAAGATGGACAATTGCGTGATTTTGTTGTTCTTCGTACCGATTCGGTTGTTCATACATCGATCGACGTAATGTTAAAGCCGCTGCTAGTTGGTTATGCAAATTTATGCAATCGCATGAGAACTGGCGCTTAAAATCTCGCAGAAGTTTTCAGACATTTTGCCTAAAATCTACTAATTGATCTGTAGCCAACACGATTTTTATCTTATTGAAAACTCAATTACGCAATTTTTGTCTGAAGGAACGGTTTATATGCTACAAAAATGTATTTACTATTTTTTTATTTTACTAGGCATACATCGACGCAAGAGTTTGGTATAAATTTTAGTGTGAATTTCAAATGACGAACTAAGTTTGTGGTAAAGTTTGTGTTTGTAAAGATCGTGCGGCATAAATAATTGGTCAATTGATGGCCGTGTTCATCGCATATTACAATAGAAATGTGACAGACTCAGATTAGAGGCAAAGGATACTGTGCAAATCATATCAAATTCTTCACACTCACTACTGATATGACGCACGGTTTTCGCGAGCAACTGCAAAAAAAAAAAATTCTGATTTTACTTTTTGGCAAAGAATTCAAATTTTAAGCTTAATTTTCAAAAATTAATTGCGTGAGAAAATTCATTAATCGGATTGGTTGCAAATTATCACATTCTACTTTATCACAAGCTACTTGTCGACAAAAACCGCTTCAAAGTTTTCAATTTACTCCCTCTAAGTATAAGTAAGACTATAAGTACCCGACTAGAAATTTTGGTAAGGCGGTGATTAGGCGCAAATAAGGCAGACCGCATTCCAAATTTGCGCCTGATAAGGCAGCCAAACTAGGCCCAAGTCCCGAAAGGTAGCGCCACACATCTGCCTCACTAGGCGCAGGTACGAAAAACCGTACTTCGGTAATACTCCGGATGCCCTTCTACAAATCAGATAGGGATTCCATTTTATGCCTAAGTGAGAGACTGCCACAGATTTTCGTGAACACAACCAAATTTGGCATTGTTCTGGCATGCCAATCTTTGCCTTGCCTAACGTGGGCCTGGTAAGGTAATAGTGAGGCGTGCCTCAGTAAGGCCTGCCTAATTCGGGCCTAACTGATTCTTCGGCATGCCTCACTGTAATTCTAGTCGGGTAGATGTCACCATGAACTTTTTAAGCAGCTTAAAAGAAGCGCTTGTACCGTTATCCGCACTTCTTATTACATTGATGGCACTTGACCAACCGCTCTTAACGAGCTAACTGACTTAGGTGTCGTTTTGGCTCGGAATTTACATTTCATACTAATCTAAGTTACACCATTCCTAAGTCGTATTCAGTACTTACTTTCATTCGTCGCATTCGTCCCTATACTCTTTGGCTTTTATTTTCGTAGCTGGTACGCTGCACGCTGGAATACACTTATTTTATCTGCAGTCTTCGTCACGAACGCCATACTAATAAACTCGTGCCGCTCCAAAAAAAAAACGTGAGTACACTTTGAGCGAGATGTGCGCTGATTAACTTAAAATCTCTTCAAAGTAAAAAAACCTATAATATTACCCTATTCACTTCTGACTTTATCAAAGCTGTAATTGAATCATAAAATCTCCCCGAGCGCATTTGCTTCATATACCGAACAGGACCCTCCGTAATAGTGATATTTTTTACACAGAGTGTTTCCGAACTCTCTATGCATCTAATGCACCTATTTCTAGAACCTTGAATGATTTTAATATTCTCCCAAATTCTTTAGCCATAGATTCTTCTTTGCCTAAGTTTGAATTCAAATTATAGTTAAATGTTTGATTTTTTGATGTATAACACCCATCTCTAAGTAGTCTGTAAGTTACTTTGTTATTATAGATTACTCTTATATGAATAAATAAAAGATATAAAATAAAAAAATAAATAAATAATCTTGGATCAGATTGCAGAGGTTCCCAAACTTCTATATTTCCTTGTTGGGTGTTTGGCAAAGCGCCTCCTCCAATTTGTGGTGCGCGCCTTGATGTTGTTCCGCAAAGGGGGGAATTTACCGCTTTATCCCCCACCGAACAGCATACATTTTATGAGACGATTTTTCATAGCAGAGAACATTCGAGGATTGTCGTGCCTGGCTTCAAAGCGACCGCTATTAGAAAATACTTTGTTTCTTTCCTTCCGTTCACACTTCAGCATTGTGAGAAAAAACACAAATTGAATTGACATATTCATTCATAAGTGCATTTAGTCCAACAAAACTCACTCGCATTAATGTTTCCCTAATGACAAGATTAAGTTGAGTAATGCAAGTTAAGTAATGAATAGCAGCATATCTAGCAACTTTCGCAGGGTCTAGCACCTCAAATCATCAAACAGATTCAGTTCTTGCACTAATTTGATTTTAGGTATATTGGTGTACATATTTCAAGTTCAACCTTCTTTTTTAGCAAAGCTTTGCAATAGTTGATAGAGTTTTAGTTAAGTAGAAAATCTGCAACCCACTAGCTTACATACATTCGCTTACTTACTCGATTTCGTTCGAGAACCATAAAGAATAATCGAAACCTACTACGAAAATAGGGGAATTGTGAAAACTAAATTTAGAAAAATTGTGAATTGTTATTATTATGATGACCTCTTCATGGGTTCAAAGTATTTCTCTGACTCTGACTTTCTCTGCAAATTTTAGTACTTGTCCTGTTTTATTGAGTTTAGATTATAAACACTTTAGTTCGTTGTGATCACCCATCTTCTTCATTCAATTGGCAAGATGCTAAGTCTTGACCTTCCAGTTTAGTTGTAGTTTGAGGCGCGTTGTAATCTGGTGGTGTTATTGCAAAATTCAGTTGCAAATGTACTTGCAGTCAACGGATTGTGAAATTCAGATTAGTTCAAAATGTTTTTTGGCGAATTGGCTCAGTCAACGAACATAAATCAATTTATTTCAAATTCTCGGGAGGAATAATTTCAAGAGTAATATTAAAATTGAGCAATAATTTAGCGGCCAAGAATGCTTAATTTCATTAATAGAATATTTATGTAAATAAACTAGAATAAATTTAAAATTTTAAAGATAAAATGCGCCTCAATTTGTTATTGTTAATTGTAGACCATCTAGTACAAGTATATACATGCATCATTAAACGGATAACGAATTGCCATTCGAAATACGTCTATAATTTGAAATTGAAAAAAGAAAGGCGAAGAACTTGTTTTCCAACGCATTTCTACTTTAAGATATTTCAAATATCCTGCAAGCAAAAAATTATTTTAATTTGCTTTGTGTAAAGCAAAGCTAATAATTTTGAAATTAATTTTAATACTTTGGAAGCGTGCAAATGTTCAATTAGCCTTTTTCTCATATTGGCTTTTGCCATTGAAGTCTCCTCAACTTTTCCACCCCACACTAATAAAAACATTTGCAATCGATGAATATCGTATTTTATATCGATATTTGCTGGAGTTAAATTTAAGAGAACCGCATGCCCGTAAATTCAAGGGTAATGTTGTTATTAAGAGAGTGGCTGAAAATAGGCGGGAAACAGCTGATTCTCAAATCAACAAAACCTCAATTTTAAAAGACAGAGTACACTGCCACCAAATACCATTGAATAGACAAGGATACCATATGGCACTATTAATCATTAACAGCTGGAATTTGTTACGGTACTTCGTATATCAAAAAAGCAAGAGAGTCACCGTATTGACGGTAAATAGGGCCGGTGGTTGCAACGAAAGCAGCAGAGCTGCTTGATGACACAAGCAACAGCATTTCATACAGTTCCAGCAGGCAGAAAACTGCGATAGGCAGACAAACAGAGCCGACGGCTATTTAGACAACAATGGCTGAGTTTTTACTCTCATTGCGCTCACTCTCCGTCTTTCTCTTTTCCTTGTTTTGTTAACAGAATTGTTGTTGCAGCTGTATGAGCTGTAGCTGTATTTATGGGCCGATCCATGTGAATCGTTCAACGTGTATTTTATGGAGGTCGTCGAGCAGCAGCAGCAGCCATTATTCATTTCTTCACTCGTGGCTAAGCAGACAGATAGAAGGAAGCAAAAACCAAAACACTCTGGCTATTGTGTTGATGGTTTTACGTTTGAGTAGCCGTCGGCAAAGCTTCCAAGCAAAAATAAACCATTTTTATTATTGTGTTTACTAAACAATAAGTTTAGTGAATTAGTTTATTTTAACATTCAAATGCTGAACAATGAAATAATAAATAAATAGGAAATTGGATTATATGTATTCCATTATGCAATAAAAGTGAGTCATCGTTGTTCAGTATATATCTGTATATGCTGATATGTATGTGTACATAGTTTCCAACTTAATTTAAGGGGGGAGCCTGGTTTATAAGGTCAAAAAAATCAATTTTTGTTGTTTCGTTTTAAGCGATTCCTAATATATTTCAGAATATTCACACAAAGTTACAGAGCCTAATTCTCAATATTTCCGTAGATACAAAGCCAAAGGTAGGCGAGCGTTAGGTAGTTACGCTGTGATCGGACAGCTATAGTACAAATTTTATCTTCTTTTCTCGACTTTTCATTTTTATGATTTCTTTGAATTGGCGTACATGAATGAAAATAAACTAATGAACCTTTTGAAATGAATCATAGCTTGTTCCCTTCAGTATTAAATTCTCTTCTATTTGAACTAACAAAATAGATAAAAAAAAAAATTCAAGATTTTTATACCAAGTTGAACTGAATTTTTTTTTATAGAAAGGCATTTTTCTTTAGAACCTCCAAAAAGTTGAAATTTTGGTATTTCTCTCAGTTTTCTTAGTTCATATAGAATAAAAAATCATGATAATTAGAAATCCATTTGAATTTTTTGCTTTAGATAATAATTACGAGCTGTATCTTGTACGCCAGTTGGAAACTCCAACGTTGCAGCGCTCTACTAATTTCTATGTAAAACATTTTTTTCAACTTATTTTAACCAGTACAAAATTTTGTTATACTTTTTAAATATTCATTAAAAGATAGAAAAAACTTTGCAGTGCTAAATTAATTTTTTCCTTAAAAAAAACTTGCAAAGAGATGCAATTTTTAGACCTCATAAACCAGCCCCCCCCCCTTAAAGAAAAAGGGGAAATTTAAAACAAATGTTCTACGATTTTCTAGAAGCACACTCGTTTTTATATCCTCTGCAATGAGTCGATTTGTGTAAATTTTTCTTCAAACTTTTATATTTTTTTATTTTTGTAATGTTTTGATAATTCGAAGGTTTGTATGCACCAATGCATGTTTTTCACTTATGGGATATATGGGACACCTTCATGATGTGGGAAGACTTGATTATCTAAATTCAGAAAGTCTTGGAGATCGACTTGTATTTGATTCCTTGGAGAACTGCGCAACTGCTGATATCGGAAACTTGTCCTCTGCGGTTCAACAGCTATTGCCATTAGTGATGTATTTTCTCAAAACCAGCTATCACTGTCTGTGAACAAGTTTTACACTGCCTTGCAGCCACGCTTTGTGTACAAAATAAACAAATCGACCAAATTTCTAAAATTGTTTGAGGCACTGAAAGAAGTGTCCGCTTGAGGAAGTGTGCATTTTTCTAAATTATGGATATTCGATTCATTCTTCTGGGTACGATCATTTGACAAAGCGCATGCGCATATTAATTACTCATAATACAGAATGCGAAGTGAAAGTTTTCATTTTCACTCCAGAAAGCTTCCGCAAAAATTAACTGAAAATGTTCTAAGTCTTGAAGAAAAAATCCAGGAGAAAATGAAAATTATTAATTGAGTGATTCTCGAAGTGAGTTTTGAACTCTATTTTTAAAGCTGCTATTGAGATGTCACATTTTAATATGCGGATAACAACCTTAACAGATTCGTAGTTTATAATAAACAAAATCTAAGTTAAAAAAAAAATATGTTTACACCTTTAAAGTTCATGAAGGGCATTAAACAATTGTAAAAATTCGTTTGTGTCCAAGATAAAACTTCTTGATCTGTTTTAATGAAATTTCAGGCGCAAGCTTATTCGATATATGGAACATTTCAAGTTAGGGTATGCTTTTAAATTTGAATACAAAAAGATCATTGTGGTCTTGCCATTATCCCCGTTTTTATTTTTTAAAGTGACCACTCCTTCATTTCACGGTCAACCAGCTTTGGAATTAAGTATGTAAATTTTCTAAGGTGGTAGCAAAACATCTGAACTGAGAATGTGAAGCGGAAGCGAGATCAACGAGCGAAGTAAACCAGTTGAGGTAACAAAAGGTTATTTGCTTCAGTAATTTTAGTCTTAAATTTTTTACTGTGAAGAAATTCAAACTCCAAGCAAGCGTAGTGAAGAAAAAGTTCAACACAAGCGGAAAAATTATTAAAAACAAAGCAGTGAAAAAATGCTAGCAAAAGCAGATGCGTATCTACATACACATGTATGTGTAAATGTATATATGTACATAAGCATGAGTGTTTGTTTGTATAAATGCAACATGAATTTGTATCATTCGGAACGATGAAAACATGAAACTTAACAAACTGTTAATTGGTAATTAAAAGTAAACTAGGAGTTGGTAATATACTTAAATACAGACACACATATTTGTTTTCGTCTACTTAAGTAAGTAGGCAGCAGCCAAGGACGTAACAAGCTAATCACAAAAGGGGGGTCGTTTTTTTGTTTTTTTATTCTGGTTTCCAATATACCATAATATAAATGTGCCACCCCGATCAAAGAGAGAGAGAGAGCCTTCAAAATACTCTCGATCAACTGCAACACGCTTATGTACCTATGTCCGCGTTTAATCCAGCACTCGAAGCATTTTTGGAACTTTGTTTTCGCTAAAGCCATCAGAGCCGTCTTCTATTTTTCCATTACTTCTTTTCGGCTGTTTCTGCTGTTAAAACGCGTTCCCGTTCGATGACTATTGGATAGTATTCGTTTTGTTCTGGGTCAAAAATTCATGCATAATGCTGACACTGCAAAATCCACGAGTTTTTTCCACACAAATCCTTTCTTTTTTGCCAAATTCCCTTACATAAAATAATAGTTCTAATTAACTGTCTGATTTTTTGGCAAAAGTTCATGATGTACAGTACCGTTGTAATGTAATGTAAACCGACATCTCGGCTCCAATTAGAGTACTGATGCGCTTGATGAATGTTGGTTCGATTTCAGCCTGGGAAAATACGTGTGTGACGATATCAACGCGCTCCCTTTTTTGCAAGAAATTCAGATCCTTTTGGGCCAACATTGAGCAGCAAGGCGCCAGCTCAAATCATTTACTATAATGTCCTGAACAGATCCATACCCAATGTTTAAGTCCTCTGCCAACTCTCTGATGATTAAGTTGCCGTTATTGACCAACGTTTCTTTCATAATATTGATGTTTTCAACAGTTTTCGTTCGTCATCCTCGTTGGACTCACGATCTCTTTTGAAGTGTTTATGGTGCTTATAAATGGTTGTTTTCGTCAGACTATCATTACCGAAATTACTTCCCAGCAATTCTAAGGTTTAGAATCCTCTTTTAAAGCAAAATTTAATTAAAACTCGTCGTTGCAAATTCAAATCCATTTTTAAAACTGTAAAAAAATCAAAAACGCGTGCAGAGGTAGATTTGCTCAAGACGTAACTTTGGCAAATGTCAAGCTATTTTGGTAGGAATGTAAATCACTGATGTGGCAGTCTAAAAACAGAGCTCAAATTACTTGACTTAGAGTGTCACCTGGTGGTTGTTCCGGGAACTTTTTGATTAAGGTCGTGTACAACATTTAGGAAATAAATTATAACAAGTTTTCGCAGACTTTTTGTGAACTCATCTAGAGAATATCTCAGCTCTTGGCATACATAAACAGTCAATACAAAAATATAGTCATAACTATTGTTAAATCTAAAAATGATTTTGTTTCCGATCACCAAGTCTTTACCCATTTTAGAGCGCTAGCAGAAAGGTACTTCCAATTAATATAACTCCCAGATGTCCTTAACAATATTTTGAAAACTACATCAGCGACCGATCTATGAATTCATAACAGTTGCAAAATGTGTTTTATATGTGCGGCGTATTTAATCATTCCTGTGAATAGACGAAAGGGTATGACGAACGGAAAACAAAAGACTTTAATTTGTATTTTTTGATACATATTACATTAGAAATTCAAATATGTGCTAATAACATGTGTTGAAGAGCGCAATGGTCCCCTGACTCCACCTCTCTGGCTACGCCCTTTGTAACAGCGGTTACATTAGCTAAACTGAACTGATAAACGCAGACGGAAGTTCAAAGCCACAGGGGGACTTGCACATTTGAATAATTCAAATCAAAAACAATGCACAGTTATGAGAATTCTTCCAATGACTGGCTGGCCACCTCCGCGGCAATCCGAAAGGGAAAGAATTCGAAAAAAACTACGACCGATCAGAAATCATTCACGTTTCGTTGCATCTGCTCAGCTCAGCGGACGTAACCGTCGCGCTTGCCTTGTTGTTGCTTGCTGTAAGCCATTGTTTCCATAATATTTTTTACATCGAGAATGTAGTTTTCACTCACTTAGCTTGTGCCCAAAGAAGTGGATAAATGTGTTCACATACATATATGTGTGTGTGCAGACAGTGTTGTGCGTTACATTAGCAGGCAAAATAACCGATGAGAACTTTGCTACAAATGGGCAAAAGAATCTTTAAATTTCTTATTTACTATTTATATCTTACTTATTGAAAAAAACATGTAAAGGGTATCTCATTGTTTTGTTTACAGGAAACGTGGTAGGCATTGAATTTATTATGATGGCAATTATAACAAACAATATCATGATTTAATAATAAAAGGTTTGCTCAGTAAGCAGCTTTCTCATTCCCTCTTGACAAATCGGCTCCCTTAGCAAGACACTGGGCTGCTAGCTCTAGAAATTTTTAGTAAAAGTGTAGGAAAAGTAAAATTTGTAGAAAAAACATTTCAGTTTCAAAATGGACTGCTTACGAGCAACAACTCGCTCAAGAGTTTTCATAGGTGTGTTCAGGACTATGGTAGTATGACATGGAATACATACCGCTTAAGTCAGAACATGATAGAGTATTTGACGCAATCCGAGATCGAGATGGAGAATTTACAAAGCTTTATTTCTTATGATGTGGTGATTTAAATGGAACTCATGTTCTGCAAAGAGCTAGCGCTTGCTAAAGAGTTACAGCAGGGAGAGTTATTGAATAGTCCCGACGCAATCGATTACATTGCAGACCTCATTATAACAAAGTTGGCAGAACTTGCTTCCAATGAGCCCATCTTCCTATGGATGGATGAAGTGCCCAGAGGAGGCTTAGAAAAGCACAGTACCAGTATGAAAGAGCTTTTCATAAAAAACCATCTACGGGAATCGGCTTAAAACTGTAGGGCCTTCCAATTATGGAACGCGCACTACAAATAGGAGGAGGATCTCGGCAAAACACCTAACAGAATTGTACGTGCCAATTATTTATTTATTTTCAACAAAATAGTTTCATATTGGCGAAACTTCGCGATTGGTTTTAAATTTAAAAATTAGTTCACAAAATAAAGTCTTGGATTATGTGAAATAATTTCTTGTTTTAATATTAGACTTGGCAATTTCCGCTAACCACTTCTATCTACACCATTATTTACATTCAAATATTAATTAAAATTAATTTTTTAAACCGTTCGCAGTTTGTTTCGATTTAAGTAACAAAATACTATTTTGCTACCATTTTTACCAAAAAGGATTTAATTTTTTCCTTTTTATGCACCTTCTTAAATACAACCTTTTGTAAGGGAGTGTCAAAAATCGAATGTCACTAGTGAGCAAACCTTTAATAATTGACACATGAAACAATATAAAACATTTCTATTTAAATCAAAAGTGGGAAAGCTTTTCAGACTTATAGTTATTGAGCGTCAAAAATTCAAGAGGTAATGAACTATTTTACTTTTGAAAAAATAATCCAACATATATCGGGCGTTTCTTAACTGCATGAGAACTATCTATATCGATAACTTGGGTTTGGCATCTGAGAATGGCAAACTCTGTTGCCATTTCTGTTCAATAAGTCTTGATAATAAATCTTTTAACGCAGAACAGCGCTTCCAAATTGTGGGAATTTACTTGAAAAAAAATGTATAAGCTAGAAATCGGCTACATTTGGTTTCCACAAGACGGCTCAACTTGCCATACAGCGCGCTTATATACATATATATATATAATTGGCGCGTACACCCTTTTTGGGTGTTTGGCCGAACTCCTCCTCCTATTTGTGGTGTGCGTCTTGATGTTGTTCCACAAATAGAGGGACCTACAGTTTCAAGCCGACTCCGAACGGCAGATATTTTTTTATGAGGAGCTTTTCCATGGCAGAAATGCACTCGGAGGTTTGCCATTGACTGCCGCGGGGCGACCGCTATTAGAAAAATGTTTTTCTTAATTTTGGTGTCTCACCGAGATTCGAACCAACGTTCTCTCTGTGAATTCCGAATGGTAGTCACGCACCAACCCATTCGGCTACAGCGCGCTTAACAATCGTTTTATTGAACTGATAGAATTGACCACGCAACTCGTAGCCGCGGCAAGCATATGCCGGACATCAGAGTCAAAAAAGAAATGCCATGAAATTATCTGCCAGATTAAAATAACAACAATATTTGTGTTTTGTATCATCATTTTAAGTTTTCAAGCTATTCGATACTCGATACATATGGAAACCCAGTCATGAAGCACCAAATGATAGACAAATTTGCTTCTATTGGGCGTCCCTCGGCAGACAATGGCGAATCTCTGGGAGTATTTCTGCTAAGAAAAAACTCCTCATAAAAAGCATCTGCCATTCGGGGGAAATCATAAAATCGTAGGTCGCGCCCTATGTGGTAAAGATCAAGCAAATAAGAGGAGAAGCTCGGCCAAACAAGCAACAAAATATGTAAGCGCTAATTATTGTTATCAGTATTATATACATATAGATGTCATAACATGATTTCCATGTGAATAAATGATTTCCTTAGACTACAATAGATAAAATAGTGGAACGTACTTTAGATTTCAGATGTAAGAATCCTGCCATTTTGTATGCCATTTGATCCGAAGAAGTGATAAACTGCACACAAATTTAAAAAACGATGTGTGATAGATATAATTCTTTGACCCTCTGCTCTATGGATGATTGGCAGCACTTTGCACCAAAAGGGATTTCGATATATCGATGGTTTTCGAAAAAAGCGACACAACTAAAATTAACTCAAATTCGGAGTTTTGCCGTTAAAAGCAAAAATCAACTACAGAGTTTATATATTTTTATCTGGAAAAGCGTCATAAGCGAATCTTGAAGCAATTCTGAGAGATGGCGTTAGTGTCGTTTTGTCAGGTGATCGAATTGGCGCGCCACTTATCTAGAAAACTGACCCAACTCAGTATTTTGTATTTTTGAATTATGTCACCATCGATATAGTGTTATTTACGAAGTTATCCGTTTTCACACATTCAAATGGAAACTAAATAACGGGTGGCGCACGAATCGTGCTACAAAAACAAAACGGAATAACTTTTTTTCTAATCAATGTATTTAACTTTTTGTTTTTTTATTGTATAGATAATTCAATTTTATTTTATGTAACTAATTAGTTTTGAAAATAATAGAACGTAAATGACCTCCATGCTCATTCACGCATATGCGACACCTGATGAGAAAATTGTTCATTGCGCACTGAAGGGTTGAAGTCGGGATCGCCTCAATTATTGTTGTGATGGACTGCTTCAATTCAGTCAAATTACTTGGTTTTGTTTTATACACCTCTTGTTTGAGATAACCCCATAAAAAAAATCTGGTGCAGTGAGGTCAGGTGACCTTGGGGGCCAGCGGAAAGTGGAATTTCTGGATATCAATTTATTTCTAAATTTTCGTTGGAGCTCCTCCATAACCGGTCTGGCTATATGTGCAGTTGCTCCATCTTGCTGGAACCAAATGCTGTTAAAAGGGATACGTCTTCGCCGCAGTTCTGGATGAAAAAACTCCTTCAACATGTTTAAATAACGGTCCCCATTTACAGTCGCTGTTACACCGTTTTCTTCGAAGAAGTATGGCCCGAAAATGCACCTTGATGAAACTGCGCACCACACTGTGACTCGTTCTGGGTGCAGTTCCATCTCATGGAGTATTTGCGGATTTGATTGACTCCATATACGGCAATTTTGCTTGTTTACATTGCCGTTTAGATCAAAATGGGCCTCATCAGACATAAACAAGCAATTTATGAAGTTGTTGTCTTCTTCGGCCATTTCAATAATTTTTTGGCAAAATTCCAGGCGAATAGGCAAATCCAGAGGGTTTAATTTGCTTGTGATTTGAACTTTGTACGGAAACAAGTTTAAGTCATCATGAACTATCCGCTGCAATGACCGTCTGCTAACTCCAATTTGCGCCGACAAGTTACGAGTCGAAACTCTTGGATTTGCCTGAATTGACGATGCTACAGCCGCGATTGTGGCTTCGACCCGAACATGGGGATCTCGATGGTACGGTCTGCGTGCGATGCTTCCAGATTCAGCAAACATGTTCACCAGCCTCATAATGGTCCATCTGCTCGGGGGAGTGCCGCCAAACTCCCGCCTAAATTCCCTTTGGACGGAAATGATGGACTGCAAAGCATGGTACCGCTGCACTATCCAAATCCTCTTTTCGGTATCCCAAGCCTCCATTTTTTGTAAATCTAAATACTAATCTGCAAAATAAAAAAAAAAAAAGCCGATTACTCACACAGAAAAAAAGTTATTACGTTTTGTTTTTGTAGCACGATTCGTGCGCCACCCTGTATGAGAGGACCCATCATTAAATTAAACAATTACCATATTTTAATATCAATAATTCTTATGCACTTCCGAAAGAGTAGCATTTTGTGGTATGCAAATGCAAAATGTGTGTGTTATGCTCTCGGTATGAATTGCAATCGTTGTGCACAACACTGTATAAAATGCACATAAGAGACAATAAACATTGTTGCCAGCTGTGGCAGCAGAAGACAGTGGTTGTTAGGAGTTTCCCTCGACTTGCCACCTGTTGGTTTGTGGCAGGTATAAGAGCAGGAATTCTTCGTTTTTATCAACAGTTTTATTTTTTTCTTGTCTAACGTGTCTTATTAAAAATTCACATTCCTTCTTGAATAATTGAGCGCATTTTTTGTAACTTCAACACTTTTTTGTGGAATTTACTACATTTGTATACTTACTTTAATTAAAACGAAGACCCAAGTTGCGATAAATGTACTTGTACATACTTGTGTACGAAGCATCCGTCATGAAAAATATACCAACAATCCATGGAAAATTACATTGTGTTTGTTGACAAAATATCGCAGAGCTGATGGTACTATATGTCAAGAAAATCTGGTCGTAGTTCAAAGCTCAATGCTTCAACAACTTTGAGTAAACAATTTTCAAAAAATGCGACTTGCTGAAAAGTTATAAGTTAATATACATATTTTTTTTACTACTTTTCGTGTGTTGAAAAAGTACTGTACAAGAAACATCGGAGAAGTTGTGGCAGTAGAGCAGTTAATTTGATTTTGTTTCTCTCTACATATTTGGTCTCTGAATTGTAAAATTATGTTTAAATTACTCTAAATGTCAATGTCAAGTGTTTATAGATTTTGACATTATAGGGAATACATGCAAAAACAAAATGCACTGCTCTTGTTCTTTTTGCTCTACTGCTACGACCTGTTCAATGTGCTTTGTTACTGTACCTGTCATTAAGTTTTTCCCTACAGGGTAACTCTTCATAACACACACATCTGAGCTCATACTACTCCGTTAATAAATAAAATATGTATTAGAGATATTTTTTATACTTCAAGCGTAAAATTCTCTTTTCGTCGCACGCATCGTCAATTTGCCACTGGTTATGCGTCTAAAATTTTAAGGGCGAAATTAGCCCTGCAGCAAATCTTATAATTTCATTTCATTTCAATTGTATCGCAGTCTACCATATAAAAATCTTACAGACTGGAAAGGTGCCTTTTATATGTCGGGATTAGAGAACAAAAACAAATTTTAATCATCGAAAATTATTTTAATGTTTTTTAGAATATTCTCCATGAAGATCCATACACTTTTGCATGCGTTTGAACCAATTGTCGAAGCACTTTTGCCACTCTCAATGAGGTACCTCCAAAACATGCATTCTGAATGCCGCAACCGCTTCTTCAGGTGTCGAAAAACGTTGACCTCTCAGTTTGTTTTTTACGTACGGGAATAAAAAGAAGTCACTCGGTCCCAAGTCAGGACTATACGGCGGATGACCCATTAATTCGATGTTTTGGGTGCTCAAAAATGCAGTTGTTTGAGCCGATGTGTGAGAGCTCGCATTGTCCTGGTGAAGAGTGATACGTCTTTGGCGATTGGTTTTCCTAATTTCTTGGAAGACAACTGGCAAACAAATGGTTGTGTACCACTCAGAATTTACTGTTCTGCGTTGTTCTAGTGGTACGGTTGCGACATGTCCAGTTTTTCCGAAAAAACAGGAGACCATTTGCTTGGAAGTGCTTCGTGCGCGAACAACTTTTGTTGGATTTGGCTCATCTTGAAACACCCATACCCTGCTGTTTACTTTCGGGCTCATACGCGTAAATCCACGATTCATCACCTGTCATAGACGTGTTTCGAAGCCCCGCGATCGTATTTTTTGAGCATTTCCTTCGACCAATCGACACGAGCCTCTTTTTGAGCGATTTACAAATTGTGTGGGATCCAACGCGAACAAATTTTTTTAACAGTCAAATGTTTATGCAGTATGGAATGTATGCTGGTCCCACTAATGCCTAAGATTGTCTCAATCTCACGATAGGTCACATGACGATCTTGCAATATCAGTTCGCGCACAGCATCAATGGTTTTCGGAACAACAACTGATTTTGGACGACCTTCACGAAATTCGTCTTGGAGTGAACTACGACCACGATTGAATTCACCATACCATCGATAAACACTGGTCCTTGATGGAGCTTCATCGCCAAAAAATGAATTAAGTTCATCCATGCAATGTTGCTGAGTTAATCCACGTCGAAAGTTGTAAAAAATAATCGCACGAAAATGTTCACGATTTAATTCCATTTTTGAAACGAGATGAATCTTTTAAGTTACTATAAACAACACAAATAGCGCTGGTATTTCAAAACGTTCTGAGTACGTAAAAGCCAAAAAATGTTAAACTTTGCGATACAGCTTTCAGTTGTCAGATTGCAACACCAGGGTTGCCAAATCCCGAAATATAAAAGGCACCCCTTACCACAGAAGCGGGTCTCTAATTGGTTGAGTAGTTGAACGGCGTTAGGAAACGTTAGGTTCTGAGACGAGCATTGAAACCAATTTGCTCGCTAAAGTCCTCCGTATAATTCCGTAAAAATACTAAGTTACTATTCGCCTTCGGAAGAAGATAGCCCGAGTAAAATCCGAGTTAATAAAAATGTTTATCTGCCCAGAACTGATGGTTTAAGATAGTGTAACGCAAAATAGTGGTCATTTAAAAACGAATAAGTGGAAACATTTTTTATATCGTTCCATGATTTATTTCTCGTAATCCAACTGATTAGTTTATTCAAATCAAGCTGCATATAGAGGACATCTAACGGACAAGTTTTACTAAGAAACAATTTCAGAACGTCGGCGTAAAGCAAATGTATCGAATATTTGACACAACGGCCAATATCATTGATAAATACGACAAATAAAGCTGATGTATTGCATCTGTTCAGCGAAAGAACACTAGGAAATTTAGCGAAATACGTGAAAAGCAGCAACGCAAAATAACTTGGTTTGATACAACCGGCTTGAGTGGAAAGCCCATAATTCAATGCGACCTGATTAATAGTGGTGTAAAGTAGAACAAAGAGACTACTGGGTCTAGAAATTATTATGGAATTCCAGCAAAACCTCAAAATGCTGGATGCACGCTTAAAATCGCGGTGCATCCACTGATTTGTTTTTTCTTGCAATATCAAACTAATCTTTTGTCTTATTTGTTGTTGCTTTACTTGTTTGATTAAATTTTAATTGAAGTTCTGACACTCAAACCAAAAAATTGCAAACGCCAAAACATGCAAAAAAAAAAACTTCCAAATGTAGGTTTTGTTCTATTGCTATCATTTTGTATGGATTCGCCTTAAATAAAACGAGACATCCAACTGTGGTTACTCAAATAAAATGAAACAAAATGAAGTAACTGTAATTAAATGTTAAATGTGATCGATTTCGAGTGTTCTTTTGCAGGACCTATCCTCCTATTGGATCATAGGACGTCAATTGCATGATCGATAGAAGAACTTACTTTTCATTCATTTTTATTTACAATGCTATCAACACTAACAGCGATGAGTTCACCAATCTTTTTCAAACTCACATTTCACCCGTATACTACTGTGGGCAAAAAGTAAGGTGAATTTGGTTGTAAAATTAAAAATCTTTATTTATTCTTGTAAATCAATTTCATCCACTTCAAAATAATCCCCTCTCGATGAATTACACTTAAGCCAACGATTTTTCCAATCCCCGAAACATGCCAAATAGTCCATTTGCGGTATAGCCATCAGCCCCTTCTTCGATTCAGCTTTTATCTCCTCAATCGACTCGAAACGCGTTCCCCGGAGTGGTTTCTTGAGTTTTGGGAATAGCCAGAAGTCACACGGAGCCAAATCAGGCAAATACGGTGGTTGCGGAACGATATGCGTGGAATTTTTGGCGAAATGGTCACGAAGAACGAGTGCAGTGTGAGACGGTGCATTATCGTGATTCAAAAGCCAAGAGTTGTTGGCCCATAATTCTGGTCTGTTTAGACGAATTGCTTCACGTAAACGACGCATAACGCTCAAATAATATTCCTTATTAACAGTTTGGCCAGGTGGAAGGAATTCATAGTGCACCACACCACGAAAATCAAAAAAACTGTCATCATGACCTTTATTTTTGAACGACTTTGACGTGCTCTTTTCGGTCTGGCCTCGCCTTTAGCACGATGTTCGCTTGATTGGTCGGTTGTTTCAGGGTCGTAAGCATAAATCCAAATCTCATCTCCCGTAATGATGCATTTGAACTTGCCCTGATAGTCTAAAAGCATTGTTTCACACACATCAACGCGAGGACTTTTTTCCAAGAAATTGAGAGTTTTCGGTACCAAACGAGATTTGACTTTTCGTAGGCCCAAATGGTCTTTCAAAATGGCTTTCACAGATCCTTCTGATATTCCGATCATATCAGTAAGGTCTTTAACAGTCAACCGACGATTTTTGAGCACTAACTCCTTCACTTTATTGACGTGTTGGTCATCTGTTGACGTCGATGGTCGTCCGGAGCGATCCAAGTCATCAACACGTTCTCGATCCTCTTTGAAGTCTTTGTACCACTTATAAACATTTTTCTGCGAAATGGTCTAAACGTTTCCGCAGCCGAAATTTCATTCCGCAAACAAAATTTGATGGCACTTCTCTGCTCAATCAAATCAGACATTGTAAAAATCGAAAAATGCACTCTTGGTCGTTTGGTAAACACAAGCGTAAATATATTAGTGATAATGACATTAACATGAAAGTTGGCCCAGCTGTTATTAACAGTGCTGCCAACTCCTGAAAAAAATAACTAGAGCGGAATTTTAATCCCGCGAAGTTTGACAAATAAATTCACCTTACTCTTTGCCCACAGTATTATGTGTATATATAAATGGTGTTCTTTGGCCGACCACCTCCTATTTGCCGTACGCGTCTTGATGTTTTTCCTTAAACGGAGGGACCTACAGTTGTATACCGACTCCGAATGGCAGAAGTTGCTTTTTATGAGGAGCTCTTTCATGACAGAAATACACTCGGAGGCCTATCATTAAATGTTGAAGAGCGGCCGCTATTAGAAAACACTTTTTCGATCAATTTGTCTTCGTGTTCGGAGTTTGGAGCCTATGCACTTCCGAGTGGTAGTCACACACCAACCCATTCGGCTATGGCGGTCGCCCATAGTCTTTGAAATAATCGCCTTTTCGTTCTACCAACCAATTATTCAATGAATGAACCTCTCATGCAATATGCCCAATTGAGTAATATTTCCAGTAGCATTACAATGGTCTAGATTTTAATTTTAATAATCAGTAAATCAAATTTGATTTCTTTGTAACATTTAGCTAATTATTTGGTAAGTAAGGCATCCCTGTAGACTCAAAATCAAAATAAAGAAAATCAAATATACGAGTACGGCACGTTTGAAATATATGTTAGTATGTAAACTGAACTATACAAATGTCTTCTCAGAACTATTTCTTTGGCCTTAGGTACGTAGAAGATGTGGAAGGGCAGTAGCAATTTTCCTGCAGGGGTAATAATGCCAAATACGAATGGTTCCTTCGAGAGGCGGCGTACAAATGCAAGTAATAGAGGTGCAAAAAGCAAAAGCATATGAAAAAATTAGACACACGCTTGTACGTATGTATGTATGTGGCAAACACTTTGATGCAGTTAAACAGCGAACACATTCGATAATTGCGCTTGTGATCTGCAATTCCATTTTAATTGGCGTAATTAGAAGCACTTTTTGTGCATGTCGCTTCTTGCTGGACAATTTACTGGTTTTAAATATCTTTCGACCGATGAAAACTTTTATTATATTAGGTAGTTTTGGGTTTTTTGATTTATCACTGGTTTTGAACTTAACATTTTTCAATAGCGCAAGGTTATTAAATTAGTTATTTGTTGGTATTTATGTTGCTGCCATTTAGAAGTAACCGGAGTTGATTTTTTAGTTCAGTTTTAAGCGCATGTTTTCGAAGAGAATGTGGTTTGTGGTTTTTAGTTGTTTCTCCTTTTTACACTTTAAATTTGCTGGTAACAAAATGTAAATATAAGCTGGAAGATATCAGCAGAATTTCTAGGCTCCTTGAGTATTGATCCCATACAACACTAGCATTTTTATTTTTATGTATTTATTTACTGTCTACCGATTAGGTTAGGTTAGGTAGTGATGGTTGCCCAGAGAGTAGGGCCCACTTGGACGAAATAGTTTGGTTCATCCTTTGTGATACCATTTAAGGAAAAAAGGGGAGAAAGGGAAGGGATGGGAAGTGGTGAGTGTTTGTGGACTACGAACGGTGACTAGTCTGCGGTTGTGTTAACCTCATTATGCTGCTGATGAAGTTCATCAGATTTTTGTTATCAACACCTGCTATATCAGTGCCCCGTGATGATGCCCACGAAATTTGAGAGATAACATTTTGTCATTCCCAGGATATCCCTCGAACGCCTCCTATTCAAAAGTGGCTAGAAGAACTTCGCGACCCTACACGTTCGTGTACTTGCCCAGCGTTCGCTGAGTTTGTGCATAGCCCATCCTTCCAGGAGTAGAGCGCAGGTTGTCAAGGGGATCCCGATCCTCTCCTTTCGCGGGCACATTGCCTCACAGGTCCCTTGTCTGGCCAGCTCGTCGGCTTCGCAGTTTCCTGTAGTGTCACTGTGACCAGGTACCCAAATTATCTTTATGTCGAAGAATTCTGATGCAATCGACAGTGAGACCAGGCATTCCCTGACCAGCTTCGTATGCACCATAATAGAGCCTAGGGCCCTAATGGCCGCTTGGCTATCGGAGTAAATATTTACCTTCTTAACAGTTGTTACGCAAGTAAGTAGCCAGTCAGCTGCTTCTTTAATTGCGGCCACCTCTGCTTGGAACACACTGCAGTGATCCGGTAGCCTGAATTTGAGTTTGATGGGGAGCTCTTTGCAGAATACTCCTCCTCCAACCCTACCGTCCAGCTTCGAGCCATCCGTGAACAGGCTAACGAGGCCCTGTCCCCAGGTGTTGCCTCCGGTCCACTCCTCCCTTGGTGGAATATGGGTGGAGAAAGTTCCGCTTGGACTTAGCGAAGGCTCTCTACCGATTACTCTTACATAATAAACTTTAGTTAAACAATTTTAACAAATTGAACTTAAAGCTTCTTATTTCTAAGCTAAAGTTTAGATCTTTAGCATATCTAATTATTGCATGTGCGAATGCTTCGTGCGAGTGGCCAATTAAATTCATAATAGATCTTGAGTATATTTTCAACGAACAAACGAGTATTAGAATTTAAAAGATTATACACACATAAAATTTAAAAATATGTTCTACTATCTTCCAAACTCTGCAAGCCGAGTAAATTACGCTCACCAGTATATGTAGTTTGTGAGAACATTCGGCCATGATAAACTACACAAATCAATCTTTGTAAAAATTCTTTGAACTTGTTCAACTTTAATTTAATAGTGTATATGTAGTTGATAATAGGGGCTCCAGATTATGCCACAGTGGCTCAATTGACTTTGAGAGTTAACGGATCAATAAAGACTTAGATAAAACATAGTTCATGAAAATGAAAGCTTTGAATCAAAAATTAAGCTCAGGTCCGTTATTGTGTTATTGCGCCACAACTTATGACCATTTCGTACATAATCAAAAATTATTGTTTTAGATTTTTTAGCAAAAGTCACGTTACAGCACTCATTAACATTCGATGAAATTGTTCAAATCAGATTGGAGATCAACGCGATTTCTTATTGAGCTTTACTTCCTTCTCTGATAAAATAAGTTTACCCAGGTGCTTGTACAGGCTGGGCCATATAGCGTTTGCTTTTTGAACCACCTATTTTTTTGAGAATGGTAACACAAATGACATGTTAAATGTGCTCATACTTTACTTAAAGGTTTGACATTTTCGAAATGGGACGCTATACGCTTGAACAAAATTGGGAAATAGTGAAAACCTATTTCCAAAGTGGTGAGCCTTCTTCTTTTCTGATTTTCACATCGGTGGCTACGTCAATAAGCAAAATTGTCGGATTTGGGGCTCAGAAAATCCACACGTTACTGTAAAGAAGCAAATGCATCCACAATTAGTCACTGTTTGGTGCGGTTTTTGGTCTGGCGGCATCATCGGGTCATTTTTTTTCGAAAATGAGCGAGGAGCCGCGGTTACAGTAAATGGCGAGCGTTACCGTGACATGCTCAGCGAGTTGTTTACAAAAATTGAAGAGGATTACATGGACGACATTTGGTTTCAACAGGACGGTGCAATTTGTCACACTGCCAAAGTTGCACTCGAACTTTTGGCTACCGTTTTTGAAAACCGAGTAATCAGCCGAAATTCCGATATCAATTCGCCGCCTCGGAGCTGTGATTTAAGCCCGATGGACTATTTTTTGTGCGGAGCAGTTAAGAACAAATGCTATGCGAACCATCCAGAGATGATTGATGCTTTAAAACACGAAATCGAAGTTGCCATTCATGAAATTGGAGCCCAAGCAATCGAAAATGTGCTTAAAAATTGGGTTAATCGAATGGCTTACTGTAAAGCCAGTCGTGGCAGTCATTTGAACGATGTTATTTTTCATTCATAAATGACAATGTTCAATCTTCAAAATAAAAATGTTTGAAAAAATATTGATTAGTTTTTTTATAGCCGATTCAAAAAGCAAATTTTACATGACCCACCCTGTACTTTGTATTTCCTATACCTCCTGAGTGAGAGAGGAGAAATTACCCTTTACTAGGCTTCAAAATGGCTCTAGGCCTACAAATGAGGAGGCCCCTTTTTTCCTTACTGATTTATCTGCCATTTTGTTTCTATATCTTTGTTAAAAACGAGCAAACTCACTCAATTTTGGCACAAATAATGAACCCAATCAAATAAATATGGCGCAAGAAAAATTGAAAAAATGAGAGGTGCCAGCCCGCCTTGTAGGCAAATGCGTGTACTTCGATAACGATTAAATAAAACTCGTCAGCACTTGGTACACTATTGTTCTTCTCCTCATTTAGATATGATATAAATATTTTTATAATCGGACCAAAAACACGCTCCCGGTGTCCATGGGTCCGCCAAATTTCCTAAAATTATACCAAAACCTCTTCACTGAAATCACTTTACTTTATACAACTCTTTTTCTCTTATTACCTGTGATATAAATAGAGAAATTTCTTTGAAAATTTCCGCGAATGTCAGCCATTTGTATTGCGCAATGGAAAGCATGCTTTCAGATATAACCTGAATAAATATAAGTTTAGTAAATATGATTATTGTTATTGTTGTTAGAGTAGCTGCATTTTCTGCACTAGGACACAGGTAATTGCTTCTAACGCCGTTTTAATACCACAATTCTCTGTTGTTTTGGTAGTTTTTTTAAAGCCACCTTATTGTGCCTAGGAAAAGAAGAAGATGCCCAATTTTTGTTTTAATTTGATTAAACTTTAACCAATTATTGGACCAAAAATAAATACAAGCATACAAGTAATACTGTTTGATTGCACAATGGTGTGCTACACTAAAAAAATATTAAGCAAGCAGTCAAGCCATAATTTCTTTTCAAACCACATACATGACTTAGTATGTCAGTTTCTTTGAATTTTGTTCGGACGAAAAAAAAATTGTTAAATGTTTAAATTCCAAACCATCAACGCTTCCATAATCTACAAGGTTATAACAGAAAACTGCATTCCAGCAGTATTTCTGTTTTGTATTACATTTTAAGTTCTTACACTCTTAAAAAACAACCGATATTAAAAAGCGTTTTCCTTTTTTGACATGGCTGTTCAATATTTCTAAGAATTTGAGTCTGTAATAACTGCCAAGCTTCAATGTGGCCAAGGCGTTCACGTCTAAAACAGCATTTCTCTAAAACTATTCCCTAATAAAATTCCCCAATTTAATTATTACTGTTTGCTTTTAACGAACTGCTTTTGTAACTAAAAGCTACCCACTGAACTCTCTGAACTCTTATTTAAACCTTCAATTAAATTCCTAAAGTTTATAAATAGTTGACGGTTATTTTCTTCTACTGCACTCACAGTCAGTGCAGCCACAATAACATCCAAACCAAACCAACAACCAAAAACCACTTAGTTGGATTTATACAAAAACAAAACAAAATGCGTGTGTAATCTTGAAACAGAAAAACAAGTAAAAAAATCTTTTAACATCAGTTCTGCTTGTCTTGTTCTTTGACGTTTTCTGGCGTTCTCAACCCTGTCAACCATGGATACGCGTGTTACATACGACTATGCATGGCTTGGGGCTGCCAATGCTACCTACGTCACGCTCAAACATACATACACACTCACATAGAAATATAAACCTGTACTCTCACTTAAATAATTTTCTTGAGACAGTTGCCTTCAAAAGTGGAGCTACGGCAACGAAAGTGCCTGCTAAGGGTGGCGGACAAGAATGTGTACAAAGTTTCAAGGAAACCTAACTTGCCTTGCATGGCGAAAGCTTAAAACACACGCATGGCGATGTACAGCTCAGTAAAGCGCTCACGATGCGCGCTTAGCGAGGCGTTGTTTCCTCGCTTCAAGCATGCTTTGGTTACTTTCCGCACGGAAATACCGCATCTCAATCCCCTTTCTTCCACTTTCTATTGTCTACACGTTTGCTCGTCTGCTGCGTCGTACATCGCACGCCAACCCGCATCCTGTAACTTTCCACATTCATCCATCCACCATCATTGGCCGAGAGCTGATGCTGCTTGGCTTGCATGCTAGCTTCACTGTTTGCACCGGTCCATTTTCACTTAATGCAAGCGAAACGGAAATGATGGCAACCACCTCCACAGCAGCACTCAAACACTCCGCAATAGATTGCTGCTCTTGCTTAATTTTAGTAACTCCATAGTCATTTTAGTAAATTCAAAGGAACCCGTCGCACACACACTTACAATAACCACATCTGTCAATTGAAAAACTGAACAAGGGAAGTCTACTAAATAAGATAAGAAGTGAGTAAAGCCAAATGTTTCAATCAAGTAGAGTTTTTGATTTATAAACAATATATCCGCGGCCGTAAACCACAGTAACTTAGGTCGGCTTAAGATAAAAATTAAATTGTTTCCTTTTATATTACTATACCGTTCGCATACTTTTCTAATTTTTTATTTGTCATCATTATTTTTTATTTAAATTTATAAATAGAAATTTTTATGAGAATTTATTTATAAACAAAGATTTTTCAACTTAAGCTACTATGCAAAACAATCACAGACCCATATGCATACGCAAATTGACGCATACACCCTTTGTTGGGTGTTTAACCGAGTTCCTCTTTTTATTTCGAGTGTTCTTCTTGATATTGTTAATATATACAAATGGAGCGACCGACACTTCGGCTACAGGATGGCAGATGGTTTTATATGAGGAGATTTTTCACGGCAGAAATACAGCTATCAGAAAATAATCACTTTGAAGCTGCGGGCCTACGGCAGGTTTTCAACTCGAGCACTACCGCATGAAACACAATAAATATAGAAAATAAATTATAATAAAATATTAGGTTAGGTTAGCCTGGTTGGCAATAAGCCACGCATAGACCTTTTGGTCCCTAGCGATACCAGATGGAGACCGACCTCTATGGATACTTGAAGTAGACATCATGTAGGATGTCAGCGCTTTTGGTGAATCTAAGTAGGGCTGGGAGCTCCGCTTCTGAGACGTCTTCCAGACCGTCATAATATATTAAATTCAGAACAATTTTTACAAAAATCTGATGGTATGTAATGAGGAGAGTTTACACATTATTCCAATATTTCAACCACAATTTCTGACTTAGTTTTAGTTGGTAATTCTGAAGGAAACTAAAATGTGTGCAGCTCTTTGAGCGACTCATGATTTTTAGAAATATGTCAAGTATAAGTAAATATATGAGCATATATGAAAGATTATTAGAAAGTTGCTGCCATAATCAGATATTGGCCCACCAACAAGACTTTAATTTTTTTTTCTGACTTCTCTGTGCCTTCTACTTATGTATACTTGGTTGGCTTAGGGGTTGCCTTTATTTGCGTCTTCATCATCAGATAGACAATCATTGCCATAAGCTTCATTGTCATCACCATCCACTTTTGCCGGCAAATATTTATTTCGTCTTGTTTTCCTTTTACTTAATTTCTATGACACCATCCGCCAACTTCACGCCTAAAAGTTGCGTATTTTTAATTTATTCAATTCCTTCACGACTCTCGTTTGCCGCTTCTTTACCTTATTATACATATGTACATACATATATATGTACATATACTCTACTTTCAATATAGATACTGAAATGCCCAACAAGCAAAAGCGAAGCTCTACAATGAATCATTAAATGATATCTTACACAAAGTCTAATTCTAAATTTTGCGAGCGTTCTCCACGCGGCAAATTAATTTTTCTAGAGATAAAATTTGTCGATAGATTTTCTACTGAAGATTTGGAAAAGGAAATTAGGGCTTCGAATCAGCTTTTCTTCAATAAAATAAGCTAACGTAGAATTTATTTTATAAATATTTATATATATAAATAAAATGGTTCCATCGCAACCGTTGTGCAGCAGAGTCCCGGACCATAAGCGACGTCGGAAGGAGTTGAGCAAAGACAACTGCGAATTGTCGCAATTAACTTCTGTATAAACCAGCAACTGACTGCCTTGTGTCACTGGTAAACGTATTTGTATACTTTTATATAACAAATTTTCAAAGCATTTTTCGAAATTAACGGTTTTAGTGGTGTCACGAAATGAAGTGAGTCACATTACAGCAAAGTGTAATTAAGTTTTTAGTATAATATGGCGAATTCAGAGCAACGAGTGAGTTTGGATGAGTTGGCTAGTCATTGGAGATGAATGTGAATGTGTTCTTGTTGGACAAATAATGGCTGAAAAATTGTATATGCAGACGCGCTGACCCATTTTGTGTTCCTTGCGTAAGAGTTTTTGGCAAAACCAGCCCTTGAAATATTGCCGCATCCACCCTATAGCACATATATATTGCTATATTGAGCTCAACAAAGTCTTATATTGATGCTCGTCATAAAAACCGAACACCAAACCATTGCAATATAAAGAATTTTTCTTCCAACTTCCTTCAAGAGTTTTTATTCTTAGTAAAAAAGAGAGGAAGACAGCCCATGGGGTGCTTACGATTAGACCCGGGCTGATAATCCATTTCAAGTAATTTACCGAAAAAAGAGAGGATACAAATAATTGTTTAATTAATTTTCAAAATTTGTTAAACCAAAAACTCGACTTCACAAATTTGTGAAATATATCTAGAAAATCTTATTTAGCTTTTTAATGTATAGGAAGAGCTGCCGGTTATATTTTAATTAAAGTAGGCTATTTTTCAAACTGCTTTTGCTCGTAGTTGTTTTCAAATTTCGTTTTCCGAAATCATAACATCAAACGAAATTCGGTCCAAGCTCATATTTGAAAAAGTAAGGAACCTTAAGATTTATATAAATAAAATTGATGCTGATATTTATGGTCTAATGGGTGTGCAGTCAGACATTTTATTTATTTATGCGCAAATTTTCTAAATTATTTTTAGAGCTAATTCGATTATGGCTTGTTTGTTTCCGCGTATCTGGACACGTTTTGGTCCGCAGCGTTTAGGGTTGGTTTGCCTGTTATTCCCATATCTTGGTATGCATATGAAAAATATTTGTTTGTTTTTAATATCGGGGGAAAAATATTTGCTTGTTTTTAATATCGTCGTTAATAGCACTGTCATTTTGATTCCACTTTTATATTTTCTGATTATTTCAAATTTGAGATTGGAAGACGCAATATTTTGTTTTTAATTTTATGCTCCAATAGTTGGAATAGATGAGCGAAATGTTTAATAGAAAATCACAATAAATCAAGCTGCGACTAGAAGCATTTAGAGTTAATTGGATACGTGCAAATACAGGGCGCAGTGATAGCCGAGCGGATTTGTGCGTAACTATCATTCGGAGGCTCTTTGATCGAAACCTACTGTGGTCATGAAAAAAGCAAGTTTTCTATTATCGGCCGGTTCTCGGCATCCCACAAGTTAGAGGAGCTGGGCTAAACACCAAGTAAAGGATGTATGCGCCAATTATGCATATACATACTTACTTATACAAGTATTCTTCATTAACCGAATACAAATTTTTAAGAAACACATTTTCTTTTTTTGTATTTGTTTTGCATCCGTAGGGGGAATCTTACCTTACATAGATGTCGTCAACATGGAAGGCATTCACACTGCTCGCCAAAGGTACACGTCACCACAGCGTTGCCATTCTTTTTTACGCAGCTCCTGTAGCGTATTTGTGAACCATTCTTTTATCTTGGCCCACACAAACTTCAATTGCAACATATGATTTACAATGTTACCTGGCGTTACTCTCTATTTTATTATTTCTTCGATCGATGTTCTTTTAAATACATATGTATCTGGGACAGGAGAAGAAAATATGTTACGCATTCTCACTTTAACTGCCGCAGAACGACCAGTCCGCTTCGTCGTCGCTGAAGATACTCTCTGTAGCACCCATTTCCCGTCAGGAATTTCGTCAAGTAGTAATCCGTACCAACATGACTTCTCTCAACTCATGTCTGTACGTTTCTGATGAGTTTATGTGTCCACCTCTTTTTTTGTCGCTGAGTCCCAGCTAGTTGGATCTCATTCATGCTCTTCTGTCTTCACTCCTACCGTTCATCCGCCGTTAGTAGCTTATTTAGACTTTTGGCTTTGTCGTATACTCTACCCAGTTCGGAGGCCATTATACATATATGGTGGCATAATACCCGGAGGCCATTATATAATATATGGCGGCCGCCGTAGCCGAATGGATTGGTGCGTGATTCCCATTCGGAATTCACAGAGAGAAGGTTGGTTCAAATCTCGGTGAAACCACAATTAATAAAAACATTTTTCTAATAGCGGTGTATTTCTGATATGAAAAAGCTCCTCATAAAAATATCTGCCGTTCGGAGTCGGCTTGCCCCATATAGATGCTGAGTGGGATGTTGGCAGTAATCCTTGTCAGTGCCGCCACACATGCTTTCTTAATGTGCTCTTTGAAGCTTAGTCGGGGATCGATCATAACGCCCAGATATCTTAGTGCGACTTGTGTTGTGACGTTATATTATCAATGCTTACTGTGATAATTTCTAACATTTTTCTTCTCGTGATAAGTACTGCTTCCATTTTTTGTCTTGCTAGCTAAAGTCTGCCCTCATTGGAATCAGTGGGGCGCTCCGTACCACTCCTACTCTAGCGCTTAACGCTATGTTGAATGTGGCACCCGTGGACATTGTAGGAAAAACTACCGCTGCACGCGCCGCAATCAGACTAAGGTGTTCGGGTCATAGGCTAGACTTAAGTTACGGACACTCTAGCATTCTTAAAAACTTTGAGTTCATCCCCAGGGTCTGGATCACTGTACACCCACGCTAGGTCCGAGCGGACCTTTTTCTACTCACATTCCCTCAAAAGATGGGTGGGCGGGGTGCAACATTTGGCGGCGAGGCATGGCAAACATGTTCACGGATGGCTCGAAGTTGGACGGAAGGGTTGGTGGGGGAGTATTCTGTAAGGAACCTCCCATCAAACTTATATATAGGCTCCCGAACCACTGTAGTGTTTTCCAAGTGGAGGTATCCCCAATTAAGGAAGCGGTGGACTGGTTGCTTACTTCGGTAAATACCGTTAAGGAAGTAAATATTTACTCCGATAGCCAATCGGCAATTAGGGCCTTGGGCTCGCTGTTTGTGCGTTTGAAATTGGTCGGGGAATGTCTGGCTTCTCTCTCGATTGCATCCGAATACTTCGTCATCAGGCTCATTTGGGTTCCCGGTCACAGCGGCATAGAGGGAAACTGCTGGGCTGATGAGCTGGCTAGACAGGGTACTTTGGAGACGGTTTCGACGCGAAATCAGAGAATTGGGGTTCCCCTAAGAACCTGTGGTCTACTCCTCGAAAGATGGGTATCGAGCCAACTCAGCGAGCGCTGCGCTTGTGCGCAAACGTGCAAGGTCGTGAGATCCTTCTGGCCACGGGTAAATCGGGGACGCTCGAGGGAACTCCTAAGGCTAACAAAGCCACAGCTCTCTAAATTTGGTGGGTATCCTTACCGGACATTGACCGTTAAGTGTTCGTGCCGTGAGACTTGGGATTGCCTCAAGTCCGTTCTGTAGAAACTGTCTGGAGGACGAGGTGGAATCATCTCAACACCTTCTTCTCAGCTGCCCTGCTCTCGTCTGGCAACGACTTAGACATCTAGGCTCTCACTTTTTCGCTACGCCTGCGGATGTAGCCGGTGTCAATATCATAAATTTGGTGAAGTTCATCAGTAGCTTGTTGCGGCTAACTACGAACGCAAATCAGCCACCGTCGGCGTCGTCGTAAAATGTATGATCAACATCGTCTTTAATCCTAAGGCTCCTTCTTCCTTCCCTTCTCCTTTGTCCTTTCCCATGTATAGCACCACAACGGACGAATTTTCAATATTTGTCCAAGTGTGCCCTTAGCTACTAGGGCAGCCATTTAATCTAACCTAACCTAACCTAGCCGCCGATAGCCATTTGTTGACTTTTGCTGTTGCCTCGCTGCAAGTGTTCTGAATCTGAGAAATCATTTTGCCAACTATCGTCAATGCTATCTCGTCTACGTATCCAATTATTTAGACTTCTCTCGGCATTGGGAGTCTCGGTACCCCATCGTATAGGACATTACATGGGATCGAGCCCAAAACAAATTCCGTCCGTCACTGCATAGCTCTTAGAATCTTCATCTGTAACGTAAGAAGTACTCTTTCATATGCTGATGTGTTTTTCTCCTCCAGTGTTTTCATGATATGGGGCCCACAGAGTAAATGGAGAAAACCATCCCCTATAAAATTCAGTTTTTGTCGCTTACGTTGCTTTTTGTCACTTTTTCAAAACGAAATTTTTTGATTGGAGCGGTGTATTGATAAGAATTAATCAATAATATTATTTGCAAAAGTCAAACAAAGTAAACATAGATTTGTTGAAATTAAAATATTTCCTTCTACACGTACAAAAGACAGCACAACTTCATCCATACTTACATACACACCTCCCTACAAACACACGTGAATTATTTTTCTATGTGAGTAGCTGCTTGTTAAAATCTAAATATTTGGTCCCACGCATTTGCTTATTGTATAAAAATGTCAGTATGCTCTGGCATAGTTCACTTCTTATTTCCATTTACTTTTTCACGGAAAACAAAAATGTTTTTATGTCGGCAAAGCGACAACGCAAGAAGTCAAAATGTCAACTAAGAAATCCCTTTGAAAATTTCACTAGAACAACAAGCAACGCAAAGGGGACATAGAAATACATACATATGTATGTAAGTATGTATGTACATCAACCTTTACGTTTTATACTAACATACACACATATCCATATGCACATATTATTTTTATATAAATAATTTTTTTCTTATTTGTGGGCGCTTCGTTCATATATTTATATGTATAGGTATAGTATATCAAGCACGTGTTTACGATATGGACTTTTGTTTGTGAGTAACTTGTACTGAAAATGCAAACACGCAAAAATTTGGCTTCATTTTTACGCACAACTTTTATTCGAGCTTTGACATTTCCTGTATATTTCTTACTGATGAGAGAATCTGAAATAACAAAAATGCTGTGCCATATCGTGTGTTGTGTGCCCAATCGAGTTTCAACGGAAATACCAAACAAGACTTAACAACTAACCAGATTGAAATAAGATCGAAGTTGAAACATACATTTGTAATTAGTTTATAAGCTTTTTGAAGGTATTTGATTTTATTTATAGAGATTCAATCTTTTGCACCATTTTGAATAAACAAACTCGAGCTAACTAATGAAATATTTTTGAAAGAAATTATAAGTTTTTTAATACAAATCTAATGGGGAATTGTCTCTAGAAGTGCAATGATTTATTAAATGGTATTAAATTATTAATCCTCGTTATGAACCACCATTTGGGTGGTATATTAACACATTTCGTAGCATGTTGCTTATGAGAAGGTGCCATTTTTCTAGGCCGCCTGGACCGGTTTTGGTACACGGCAATTACTTCAATAATTTTGTATAAGAACATTTTTTTCTTATTTTTGAGAGAATATATGTGACCTGGTCTATCAAAAGGTACCTTACGTGTCAAAAAATCATTTTTCACTTTTTTGTTGATTCGAATAGTGTGTGAAAGGCTCTTTAAAATGGTAAAACCAGAAAGCCATAATTTGTTTAAAAGTTTGTTAAAAGTAAAAAAAAGAAAAGTACAAATACGAAAGACTGATTTTTTTGTCATGATACAAATTAGAATAACGAAGACAATAATTTGTGCAAATTAAAAACTGAACCATTCCTGGGCAGTCTGAGGTGTAATGAATACGATACTGAAGTCTGTTTTCAAAAAATTTTTGTCACCGGGTCTTATAAGTTTTTTTTGGCATGGATGTCGGTACAAAAGCTATCTTATTTTTTAAAACGATTTCTGCGATTTGCATTAACTTTTTCTTATTTATTTATATATAAGAAAAATGTTTTTCACTGCTTCTGTGATTTTATTGGTACTGTGATCTTCTCTTCTTAATTGGCGCTATAACCGCTTACGCGATTTTGGCCGAGTTTAACAAAGCGCGCCAGTCGTTTCTTTCTCGTGCTAACCGGCGCCAGTTGGACACACCAAGTGAAGCCAAGTCCTTCTCCACCTGATCTTTCCAACGCAGAGGAGGCCGCCCTCTTCCTCTGCTACCACCAGCTGGTACCGCATCGAATACTTTCAAAGCCGGAGCGTTTGTATCCATTCGGACGACATGACCCAGCCAACGTAGCCGCTGGATCTTTATTCGCTGCGCTATGTCTATGTCGTCGTAAAGCTCATACAGCTCATCGTTCCATCGTCTGCGATATTCGCTGTTGCCAACGTGCAAAGGTCCAAAAATCTTACGCAGAATCTTTCTCTCGAACACTCCAAGCGTCGCTTCATCGGATGTTGTCATCGTCCAAGCTTCTGCGCCATACGTTAGGACGGGCATGATGAGAGTCTTGTAGAGTGTTAGTTTTGTTCGTCGAGAGAGGACTTTACTGCTCAGTTGCCTACTTAGTCCAAAGTAGCACTTGTTGGCAAGAGAGATTCTACGTTGGATTTCAAGGCTGACATTGTTATCGGTGTTAATGCTGGTTCCTAAATAGACGAAGTCTTTTACAACCTCAAAATTATAACTGTCAACAGTGACGTGGGTGCCGATACGCGAGTGCGCCGACTGTTTGTTTGAAGACAGGAGGTACTTCGTTTTGTCCTCGTTCACCACCAGGCCCATTCGCTTTGCCTCTTTATCCAGTTTGGAGAAGGTAGAACTAACAGCGCGGTTGTTAAGGCCGATGATGTCAATATCATCGGCATACGCCAACAATTGTACGCTCTTATAAAAAATTGTGCCTGAGCGATTAAGTTCTGCGGCTCGCACGATGCTCTCCAACATCAGGTTAAAGAAGTCACACGACAGGGAGTCACCCTGTCTGAAACCTCGTTTGGTATCAAACGGCTCGGAGAGGTCCTTTCCAATTCTGACGGCGCTGTTGGTGTTGAGCAACGTCATCTTACATAGCCGTATTAGTTTTGCGGGGATACCAAATTCAGACATCGCGGCATACAGGTAACTCCTTTCCGTACTGTCGAATGCAGCTTTGAAGTCGACGAAAAGATGGTGTGTGTCGATTCTCCTTTCATGGGTCTTTTCCAAGATTTGGCGTATTGAGAATATTTGGTCGATGGTAGACTTTCCAGGTCTGAAGCCACACTGATAAGGTCCAATCAGTTGGTTGACGGTGGGCTTCAGCCTTTCACACAATACGCTCGCTAGAACCTTATAGGCGATATTTAGAAGACTAATCCCGCGGTAATTGGCACAAATTGCAGGATCGCCCTTCTTATGGATTGGGCAGAGCACACTTAAATTCCAATCGGCAGGCATGCTTTCATCCGACCATATTTTGCATAGGAGCTGATGCATGCACCTTACCAGCTCCTCGCCGCCATGTTTGAATAGCTCAGCCGGCAGTCCGTCGGCGCCCGCGGCTTTGTTGTTCTTTAGCCGCGTTATCGCTATTCTCACCTCGTCATGATCGGGTAGCGGAACGACAATTCCGTCGTCAACGATTGGGGTATCGGGATCTTCACTTTCTCGGTGACATGCGCAGCTGTCACTGTTTAATAGGTTCGAGAAGTGATCCCTCCATAATTTAAGATTGCTCTGTACGTCGGTCACCAGTTCGCCGTCTTTGTTCTTACAGGAAAACGCCCCGGTCTTAAAACCTTCTGTAAGCCGCCGAACTTTCTGGTAGAATTTTCGGGCGTTGTTCCTGTTGGCCAGCATCTCAAGCTCTTCGCACTCACGTATTTCGGCCTCTCGTTTCTTCTGTCGGATAATACGTCTCTCTTCCTTTTTCAGCTCTCTGTAGCGATCCCACATGGCTCGCGTTGCGCCCGATCGCAGCGTGGCTCTATAGGCGGCATCCTTTCTTTCTGCGGCAGCATGACATTCCTCGTCGTACCAATTGTTTTTTCGGGCTCGCCGGAATCCGATTTCTTCTTCGGCGGCGGTACGTAGAGAACGAGAAATGTTGCTCCATTGTTCGTGGATGCCGGTTTGTTGGGCAGTACTCTCTGAGAGCAGGAGTGAGAGTCGAGTGGCGAATCTTCTGGCTGTCTGTTGTGATTGCAGCTTTTCGAGGTCGAACATTCTTTGCGTAGGTAGATGCACGTTTTTTGCTGCACAGAGGCGCGTGCGCAGTTTGGCTGCAACAAGGTAGTGATCCGAGTCAATGTTGGGTCCTCGGATCGTACGTACATCTAATACACTAGAAGCGTGTCTTCCATCTATCACAACATGATCGATCTGGTTTCGCGTTTTTCGATCAGGGGACAGCCAGGTAGCTTGGTGTATCTTTTTATGCTGGAATCTGGTGCTGCAGACTACCATGTTTCGGGCCCCGGCGAAGTCGATCAGCCTCTGTCCGTTACCGGATGTTTCGTTGTGTAGGCTGAATTTTCCGACTGTGGGACCAAAAATTCCCTCCTTGCCCACCCTGGCGTTGAAGTCGCCAAGCACGATTTTTATGTCGTGGTGGGGGCAGCGCTCATAGGAACGTTCCAGGCGCTCATAGAAAGAATCTTTGGTCACATCGTCCTTCTCTTCCGTCGGGGCGTGGGCGCAAATTAGCGATATGTTAAAAAAACGGGCTTTGATGCGGATTGTTGCGAGACGCTCGTCCACCGGAGTGAACGACAGTACTTGGCGACGAAGTCTCTCTCCCACAACAAATCCGACACCGAATTTGCGCTCCTTTACATGGCAGCTGTAGTAGACGTCGCAAGGTCCTATGGTTTTCTTTCCTTGCCCCGTCCATCGCATCTCTTGGATGGCAGTGATGTCAGCCTTTACTCTCACGAGGACATCAACCAGCCGGGCAGAGGCACCCTCCCCATTAAGGGACCGGACATTCCAGGTGCATGCCCTCAAATCATAGTCCTTAGTTCGTTTGCAGGGGTCGTCATCAGTATAGGGAGGTCTCATCCGAGGCTTTTTTAAAGTTTTCATTGGGGGCGATTTTTAAGTGGCGGGTCCCAAACCCAACGCACAACCAGCTATCCTGGAATGTTTCGCCTTCTCACTTTAGCTCACTCCCGAACGGGTGTTCGGAAGCTACCCAGAGGATACGTGGGCTAATCCCGGCCGTTGTGAGCTGCTTGAACCATATGTAGAAGAATCGTCCTGGCCACTCCCAAGTGAATGGCGATCAGTAACTTTCCCCACTTGCGTGGACTTCTACACATGGAACCATCCTCCATCCTGTGATCTAAGCTGAAGAAAATAAGCCAAACCGGATTGAAAAATATTAATATTAAAAAAAAATTACAAGGGTTTTTAGAAGATTAAACTTTAACTGCTGTTTTCTCGAAAGCTTGTTTTCGCACGTAAGGTACCTTTTCGTAGACCAGGTCACATATATTATTTACTAATTATAAATTAAAATTAGTTTAACATGTATTGAACTTCGGAGGGAACATTTTAAATGATAACACTCAGCTGGGCATTCAAATGCAGTTTAGCGTATACCGAAAACAATACACGTGCTAAGGAGTATATCAAAGAGTCCGATTTTAATAAAACCACTAATTATATGTCAGATAAATATTAATGACTGAAGAATGCTTTTACTTTAAATCGATTAAAACTATTAATTACTAATTACACCGGCACA
Source organism: Anastrepha ludens (assembly GCF_028408465.1). Classification (NCBI taxonomy): domain Eukaryota; kingdom Metazoa; phylum Arthropoda; class Insecta; order Diptera; family Tephritidae; genus Anastrepha; species Anastrepha ludens. Next base: position 78,871,622 of record NC_071498.1, read on the forward strand.
CAAAAAAAAAAATTGTCTGTACATCGGGCGCCACCTATCTATGGGCATGTTTTTCGACCCGCTGAATACGAATTTCAAGTCCAGCCTTCAATTTCGAGTAAATTGCAAACAAATCCAAAAAATAGCGAAAATTCGATGTTTTGGCAAAAAAAAATTTTGAGATCTAAGGAAAGCATAATTTTTTATGTAGTTTGATCCGTGAGATACTAATTTCGATCGTACTTATTTTTACCGGAATAGAGAAGAGGAGTTCCGGAAGTTTTTCACAAAGGACGATGAGAACTCGGTGGTGTACTGTTCCAATGTTAAGCTAAGCTTGGTTGATGAATTAAAACCTAATATCTATAAAGACGATGAGTGGAGACTCTTTCTAGATTCATCAAATAGAAGTCTCAAAGCTGTCTTGCTTCACATTGGAAACATATTAGCGCCAATTCCAATAGCCCATTCGACGAAGCTTAAGAAGACCTATGAAAATTTGGAAATTGTATTGGACAAGATAAAGTATTCAGAACACCAATGGCAAAATTGCGGGGATCTCAAAATCGCAACACTTCTTTTAGACCTACAATCAGGATTCACAAAGTATCCTTGCTATCTATGTTTGTGGGATAGCAGAGACAGAAAGAATCACTATGTGAGAAAAGAATGGCCTACGAGAGTGCAATTAAATATCAGTACTCAAAATGTAATACGAACACCATTAATTCAGCCTTCAAGCTATCTGCTACCGCCACTTCACATCAAATTAGGTCTCATGAAACTGTATGTCAAAGCTCTGGACAGAGGTGGTGATTGTTTTCAGTACTTGAGAGAAAAGTTTCCGGCGATAAGTGATGCCAAATTAAAACAGGGAATTTTTAATGGACCCCAAATTAGAACTCTATTCCAAGATGCTAATTTTATAGGTAAAATGAATGATACGGAGAGAGCAGCTTGGGTAAGTTTAAAAAATGTGTGTCATAACTTTTTAGGAAATAATAAAAGTGAAAATTACAGGACAATAGTCGAAGAATTAGTGACAAATTGCAAAAACTTAGGATGCTTAATGAATGTAAAATTCCTAGATTCTCACATCGACTACTTTCCTGAGAATCTTGGGGAGTACAGTGAAGAACAGGGAGAACGCTTCCATCAAGACATAAATGAAATGGAGACTAGGTATCAAGGAAATTAGAATATCAACATGATGGCAGACTATTGCTGGACACTCAAAGAGATATACCAAAAGATAATAACAAACGAAAGAGAAATCCTCTCCGTAGATCATTTGAAAATAAAAGAGCTCGATACCACCGGACAACAGTTTGAAAGTTAGGAAAATCGTTCTTCTAATTCTTTTTATACGTCATTTTCATAGATTTTACAATTTTTTTGCATTTCAGATTTTAATCTTGTATTTTTTTAATAAACAACACAATAAAATTTACTTAATTGTGTTTAAAATATTTTTTTCAATTTTTTCAGCAGCAATTTTCTGCTATTTTATCCATTTTTGCTATTTTTGCTATTTTATTCGAATTTTCGCTTATTTTTGGGGTTTTTTGCAATTTACTCGTAATTGAAGGCTGGACGGCCCAAACTGACTTGAAATTCGTATTCAGCGGGTCGAAAAACATGCCCGTAGATAGGTGGAGCCCGGTGTACAGACAATTTTTTTGTGTGTGCCAGTGTTATTAGCCTGGTAGTTAGTGCTTCCCTTTAAATAATAAAAAAATTATAATTGCATTATTATTTTTCTCTTAATAATAATTAAAATACCAATTTTTTTTTTTTTTGTTATAATAATAAAAATGACAACAATTAAAAATTACTAACATAAAACGAAATATAAATCAATAAAATAAGACTGACTGAATTTTGACTGAAATGTAAATTTAATGGGAATTAAAAATATTTGAGTCTCCGCTGAACTCAGTCAGCTGGATATCTTCTCTTTCATTATGTATGCTTAACGAGGTTTGTTTCGTTCAACCTCAATTTCACCCACCATTAAAGCAAATAAGAGTTCAATCAAAATATTATTTTATTATTATAATATTATATATGAAATATTACCTAAATTTCTGTGAAGATAACTTGAATATTATTTTAGTTCGTTTAAACGGTAGTATAACGGAGACATAGAAAGAGGTGATATAGAATGAGTCGCCATTCTACCTAAATGTTTTATGCCAAAGGCGAAAATAATAACTTTAAATCCGATAGGGGGATCTTGCGTTATTTAACTTTTTATTTATTTATTAAGTCTATGAACTTGCACATCTTCTTGCAGACTATTTAGCAAAATTTATCTTAATTTCTAATTATAAAAGATAATATCTATAAAATTGAATTCAAAAGGTTTTTAACATTTATCAAGCAAGTGAAATGCTTGTAAATTACTATATTTTTTAGATCATGCTGAATTCCTTAATGGCGCGTGCAATATGGATATTACGAGCCTATTTAGTTTTGTGATTATACGAGTACACATAAAACGCGAAAAGATTCCGTAAGTTACACTGACGAACATCGAGTTTAATTTTCTCTAAAAGAATGGAGCAATCCGTAGCCCCTTTAATTTTATAAAAGTAAATGAAAAAAAGAAAGCACCGATCACCTTGCTTTTAAGACTTTTGGATTTATTAATAGTAAATGATGACAAATGTTCAAAAAAATTTAAGTCTCGTAAAGCGAACACGTTCAATTCGATTTATAAAATTTTTATAGAAAGGCAACCAAATAATTGCAGCATATTCCAAATAAGGGGAGCAAAAAACGTAAACAATAATTAGAGTGTGTAAGGGCCAGAGGCGGCCGCCGTAGCCGAATGGGTTGGTGCGTGATTACCATTCGCAATTCACAGAGAGAACGTCGGTTCGATTTTCGGTGAAACCCCAAAATTAAGAAAAACATTTTTAGCGGTCGCCCCTGGCAGGCAATGGCAAACCTCCGAGTGTATTTCTGCCAGGAAAAAGCTCCTCATAAAAAAATATCTGCCGTTCGGAGTCGGCTTAAAACTGTAGGTCCCTCCATTTGTGGAACAACATCAAGACGCTCTCCACAAATAGGAGGAGGAGCTCAGCCGAACACCCAAAAAGGGTGTACGCGCCAATTATATATATAAGGGTCAGAAAATTGTGGGCAAATATGGCTATTAAAAGGAAAATTCGATGGAAAAGTTACCCCAAGACCATTGATCTCATTAATAGATTTTAACATTTGCGGTAGAAATACTAATAGACGGAGCTAGAATATTGCAAATTCAATAGTACAGACAATATTTAGTACACAAACGATACAGCTTATTTATATCAGCTTGAAGCTTCTTTGCATAACCGAAAATATTTTGAATCATCTGCATATAGCAAAAAATTATCGAAAGTGAAGCAGTTACTTGCCTCATTTATAAATAAAACAAACAACACTAAACTCCCCCGAAGAACCCTAGAGGAGGCCAAAAAAGGCTCTACGGCTTATCACACAGCGTATCTTACTTAAATAAGATTTAGCCCATTACAAAAAGTTAGAATGGAGACCCATACATGGTAGCTTGCTAACGAAAATCGAATGTATGTAAAAACAGTGTATGTCTTTAATTTTCTAATATAATAAATAAAGCATTTGGTGGCAGATTCGCATATAAAATTAATTGAAAGCAAAAAAAAAAACCAAAATAGGAAAATACATACCTACATGTTTTTAATAGAACCACCGCTGTGAGCGACTCTCAGCCTCATCATAAAGAGCACATAAATCATTTATGCCAATGCCTACTCTCCTCCCTCGGACGGCACGCTTTGCACCTTCGTAACGTGTCCTTTTCACTTCTGTGTCCTTCATTTTTGAGCTTGTTGTTGCATCGTCGACGTCCTTCTGTTGGCAAAGTAAATATTCGTAATGGCAAAAAAGTTTCAATTTCTATTTACGATCGTTATCGCTTCGTCTGTCTGCTCGCTGCACCCAACTGTGACACTACCACATGCACACACACACACAAGGACTCACAATTGCTAAGCCAGTGTGGCAATGGAGAAGCTGGAGGTCAAAGTCTGCTTAAGTAACGCTGTAGCAATCTCCACCAGACATTTTGAGTTGAATGCAAGCAAGCTAACCTACTCAGCAGCATCCCACAACAGGCCGTAATGCCACCACATCACCACGTTGAAGCAAAGTGACAAGTGAATTTAATATTCATAATTTTTGTTGCTTTTTATTTTCTGCACCAAGCGTAAACTGGGTGCATTGTATTTTACTCGCTTCTTACACCCGCCTTAGCACATTTCCACAACAGGAAATCGAACAGCAGTCATCCGAGTAGGCAAATATTGGTATGGCACAGGTAATTGGTTGATGGGCAGGTGGGCATTTAGCGGTATTATGAATAAAAAAATGCATGCAAGAAAATTAAAGGCATTGCATTGACATTTGTATGGATACACATACTTTGATGGGAGTACGGTTAGCTCAGAATCAACAGATTAAACATGGCGGTCACAGTTTTTATTAGTTTTCAAATATTTCAAAAATTGCCAAATAATAGCTCTGGAAATTTTTCCATTTTTAATGCAGAATAAAGCTCTCACATGGCATGCGCACTGCTCAGAGAAGGATAGTGGTATTCTAAATAAAGAGAATCGGCGTCAATCTTGCTCACGACACACCGGCCGGAAAATATTATATTGAAATTGAAAATTTGAAATTTCTTTTGAAAAAAATTCCAATAATGTTTTCGAAAATTTCTTGAATAATAACTTGGTACAAATATCTACTTATATTATTTTATTGATATTTTTTGAAAGAACACTGCATAAATATATATAATATAACAAATACTAAAAAAGGTTTATTTGAATTATAAGTTTTTAAATTTGTTGGAGGTAATCAGTTTGTATTCGGGGAGCTCGAAAAAACTCTCAACAAGGGATCTTTGGGATCAAGGGATCTTAAACAAGGTGACGCAAAATTATTCAATTTTGTTTTTGAATAAATTTTTTATTAAACCTAAAAATTATTTTAAGTAATGGAAATCTTTATATTCATTTTTACGCGCTACAATGCATGTCTGGTTCACAAGTTTTAAATATGATATGATGGGCGTACGACGCCATTTGTAAAAATTATAAATCTTCCGATAGAGTGATTCATTTTACGCCACCTTGTATACATATATATTATTTAATTTTTCATTCTTCACGAATATAAGTTTATCCAGACTATTTGAAAAAAACACGTTTAAAGTTTCAATACCTACCTTAAAACGTGCCGAGGCATCTCTACATATTTAGGTATAACTCCGAAAGTATTGCTTAGATCTACTTCAAATTTCGTGCGTATACTTTTGAATATATGTACATTACAAAAATGCAATAAAAAAAATAGATTTTTTTGAAAGTCATAACTGCGTATAACCCCTTAAAACATTTTACATGTAGTTTCGAATAACAGAGAAGTATCTTTTAAAATATAAACTTGAGCCGAAATAGCAATCACTTTGATGCCAATCACAGGCTACGATTTTCTTACCGACACCTATTGTTTGCGCACACAACACTTGAAAGGCTGTGAAGAGAACTTTTTGTACATTCTTCTCTCTTGCAACGCTACATGTGCTCTTTTTTATGGGCTCGAAAATTTGGGATGCTGTTGAAGCGAGAGAATCGGCAATTGAATTCATCTCCTTGAACAGCTGCATAAGATTGTGCCATGGTGGCGCATGGAACTGTTAAAGTAACACTCAGCCACGCAGATACATCCATATAAATATGTGCATACATGCATACATACGTATGTAGCTATTAGCTGTGCATCGAATAAAGAGGCAAATTGAATTTATTTACGCTCTTCGTTACTTATCTCCAATGCTGCTTCCGATATAATATATGTGCATATTTTTTTTTGTATTTTTGTGGTAAAGCACGAGCGGAATCTGTATCTGTATCTGCTCCAATTGCCATGAAAACGAAATTACCACATTAAAATAGCTAACAGCGAAAATAAAATGAGCAGCATGAAAAAATGAACAAAAACATTTCACTTCGAATTGGTAGTTGAGTGTTTTGGCCCCTTTGGAGCTAGTGCTGCGCCGCGGATGCAATAAAACGCGAAAAAATACGAGTAAACCACAGTTTTTACCACAAAAGAAAAAAGTTTTACTTTAAATATGAAAATTGTTTAAATCTGCATTTCTTAACATTGAATTGAGACTCCAAGTGGGACTCGAATGTGTGAAACCAATTCCGTTACGTATGTATATTGGTTTGAGGAAAGAAAAAATCAAGAGGAGTCACTAATAAAGCTCAGTGGCCTTAAAGGCAAGATTGTGGTGCCGTCGGCTAAACGTGAATTGAACAGCAACTCGATTCTTTATGGAATCATGACATAATAGGCATAAAATGTTGTTCATATGCGAATCAAAGAACCGGCGGAATTTGCGTTTCAGATCTTTTCGGTGTCGGCGTAAAACACGAACATGTTCCCATTAACGCTCGCGAAGCCCCTTCCGTTGCCTGCCAGAATTTTGAAGAAAAAATGCAAAATACGTCTGAGGACTAAGCGAAAAAAATTCTCCAAATAACAAATAAGAAACATTTAATGCTGTCAACCACCCGCCACATCGCGTCAATTGCTATTCATCATTTCTCGAGTAATTCGCATAAGTTTTGCTTTTTATTTGGTGGTTAATTTAAAAAAATTTGTATGAAAAAGTTTTTCAATGCACTCACTAACATTATTTCTTTATTATCCGCCGAAGTGTTTAGTTGTGTTAAACCCATTGCACTAAGTAGGCTTAACGTCTGAGAATTCTAAGAATTTCGCTGACAACCAAGGTAAGTTTTGCAATGAATTTTAGTAGACAAATATTTTGTCAGCATCGCTGTGAAATAATTGCAGTTGTCTGCAAAAAAGTTTTGTATTGCATCTGCTATTGAATAGAATGGCAAAGAAATAGTGAAAATTATAATTAAATCCTCAATATTAAGATAATTAAGTTCCAAAGCTGTTAAGTTTTTCTTATCTATTTAAGTTTAGTCTTTGTATTAGAAATATGTAGTTTATCACACTCCATAAGGGTATAGGGTTGCCCAGGTAGGCCTGGATACCCATTGTGATATCAGTAATTCGGGCTCAAGTTCCCGCTCTAATTCCCAATGCGGTGAAATAACTTCGTCTCTTTAATAAATGATGAAATACTGTGGATTTTAAGTCATCCATAGATCTCAAGAAATAAAGGTTTAAACAGCGATGTCTTGTTCTGACAATAGTAGAATAGTGGTAGAAGAAGTGTTCAACGTTTTCCACCTCCTCCACGAACTTGTAGCTTCCACGAAGACATTAGAGGGAATCCCATACGATTTCCATATGTTCCCCTTAGATAGTGGATGGAAATGACACCAATCGCTGTACTAATGGAAGATCGGTCTGGATTAATGAGGGTCCTAGTTCTGTATTAATTTCTTCTAGACCCGTTTTACAATTGGGACCTGTGCGATGCAGACCGACCTGATCCAGAACTTGCTTGAGAACAAAGGCAGGGTAGAATTGACTGATTTAGCCAGCTCATCTGCCATGAAATTTCTATGTCCAGGGACCCAGACAACGTTCATGATGCACCGTTTTGGTTGCCACTTAGGATTTGCCATGGCATTGTAGAGATTTTATGGCAGTTGGACTATCAAAGAGGATAATGAGGGGACGTATGACGAACAAGTCCCTGACCCGAAACGCAACCTATTTTATAACTATTAACTTAGCTTGAAAGACACCGCAGTATTCAGGTAGCCGTAGATTTAGGTTTAATTGCAGCACTTCTGAGTGGATACCACCCCGTACCCCATAATTTAGTCTTGCGCCTTACATGAAGATAGCCACTGACCCTGGGTCAAGATCCTTAATACAATAGTATTCCGTTCACTTCTTTCTGGGACTATTTTGGAAAACTATTTTTAGAAAAGTATTATGAAGTAGTGTAGCCCACCTCTTTATGTGATCTCAGAAGATTTTCGAGAAATTTTGAGTGCCCAAATCTGATATAGGTAACAACCCGCCACAAATGAAGCAAATTTAAATATATTTTGTTTAATACCTATTTTGTTTGTAAAAATTAAGTGAAATCTCTATAAAAAAAATGGATTCAAATGGATGGATTAAAATTTTCTTAGATACCTTTAGTTTGATATCAATAATTTGTCTAATCTGTTACACACTTAATTTTTTTAGGGTATTATTTCTTAATTAGATCCACTTTCCTATTGGCGCATTAGACTTTCCCCAATATCACTCTAATAATCAAACATAGTGGAACACAATCGTGAAAAAGCATTTACATGAAAAGTGGATGGCCGGAAAGTTACCAGGTACTCTGTGAATATTGTATTTAAAGCTTAAGGGGGGAGCCTGGTTTATGAGATCTAAAAATTGCATCTCTTTGCGAGTTTTTTTTTTTAAGAAAAAAATTAATTTAGCACTGCAAAGTTTTTTCTATCTTTTAATGAACATTTAAAAAGTATAAAAAATTGTTGCACTGGTTAAAATAAGTTGAAAAAATGTTTAACATAGAAATTAGTAGAGCGCTGCAACGTTGGAGTTTCCAACTGGCGTACAAGATACAGCTCGTAATTATTATCTAACGCAAAAAATTCAAATGGATTTCTAATTATCATGATTTTTTATTATAGATGAACTAAGAAAACTGAGAGAAATGCCAAAATTTCAACTTTTTGGAGGTTTTAAAGAAAAAATACCTTTCTATAAAAAAAAATTCAGTTCAACTTTGTATAAAAATCTTGAACAATTTTTTTTATCTATTTTGTTAGTTCAAATAGAGGAGAATTTAATACTGAAGGGAACAAGTTATGATTCATTTCAAAAGGTTCATTAGTTTTTTTCATTCATGTACGCCAATTCAAGGAAATCATAAAAATGAAAAGTCGAGAAAAGAAGATAAAGTTTTTACTATGGCTGTCCAGTCACAGCGTAACTATATAAAGCTCGCCTACCTTTGGCTTTGTATCTACGGAAATATTGAGAATTAGGCTCTGCAACTTTGTGTGAATATTCTGAAATATATTAGGAATCGCTTAAAATGAAAAAAATAATAATTTTTTTGACCTTATAAACCAGGCTCCTCCCTTAAATATAGCATTTAAATGACAGGTAGAAGCAAGGTTGTAGGAACTCATTACTATTTTACAAACTTCTAAGATGTTTTCAAAGAATCTTAGCCATTTGTAGTCGTCCATCTGGCATACATCCAAACCAAGTATGTACCATCCAAGTCTGGCGAAGAAAGGAGCAGAGCAATGCTTTATACCATCTTCATCTTCCAAGCAAGATATACATAGCGGTTTGTCGAAGATACTTATGGTTATCATATGTTGCCTCCATGGGTTGTGCTTCGTCAGTGGTCCTATCAGGACCCGTAGCTTACTCCTTTTCTCCCTGAGAAAAAATTGTGTTAACACCCTGTCTGCCCTTTTCCGAAAACACTTTGCGGTTTTGCAAATTCCAGTACAATTTTAACGGCTCTCATGAAACTCTTGATGTACCCGACTGTTGTCTCTATATTTGGCTTCAAAATTGACTACGGTCCAAATAAATGCTCCAAAGAGCTTCGCTAATTCATCAGCCAGTTCGTAGACTTGAACATCGCAATGTTCCGTCACCACATAAGTTCAAGCTCCTTATCTTGCAATGGAGTTTAGCATCAATGTACATTCAGGGACTATTTTTTAGAAGAGGTACGACCGGTTTCCAAGGCCTTTAAAGGTTAGATCTCAAAGAAGATCCTGACTTTAATTGCCACAACCTTTCGCCAATCATGCAGTCCGCTAATTGAGGTATTGCAAAGGCTTTCGATTTAAAAGACCGTAGTCGTTATTACCTAAAACAGTTAAATATCTAAAGTTACTGTCCACATGCCATCTAGTTCCAGTATGTTTTTAAGCCTTGGTGATGTCTTTACGTCCTGCATAAACCACTGCTGAGATACAAGAACACGGATAGTATTGCTACTCTTACGTGGCTGGAAACTAAAAGAATCGTGCTATGAAAAACTATAATCGCAAGCGTTATACCCAATTGATTTCTATGTATGGTGTGATATGGAATCTCGCCCTAAAAACTTTGCGCGAAGAATATGGACAAATTTAAACATTAAGATTGACAGATTTGAAACAAACTCTAAAATTGTTTGGGGCACACTGTACACAAAGATGTATATGTAAATATGTAGTATATATAGAATTGGCGCGCCCTGTATGTAAATACATTAGAATAAAATTGTGTGCTTGAATGGTGTTTTAGCAAACATTCAATCACTTTTTTAGAAAACTAACATAACTTTTTGAGAAGTTTGAAACTTTAACACCTTAAAACACAAAATTAGACGTGGCGTTCCCATGACAGTCGGTTATAAGTTACCGGTCACTTCAGCAGTATTCCCCGTACATGTATGGAGATTGTGTATGTTGCTGCAACATCAACAACAACAAAATTAAGCAGTCTCCTATTTCTGCGGTTCGAACTCTGGAATGTTGAACCTGATAGTTTTGCCGTTTTTTGACTTCTGTATCGTAAATATTTCAAGCCAATTATCTATTTGAAAAATTTCGAAAACATGTAGAAATTAAGCATTCTATTAAATCACCTTCACACTTTTACAAAGAACATGACGGAACCGCCCCAAGGTCACATTAAAGTGGAACTCAATTTGCCTTCTATTCCTTGCGATTTTACGTTCGTCTAAGTACCAGAAACCAAAGCATCACATGCACACACTATGCGAGTACATGCAGAAGATTGTTTGCCTGCAGATACTGACAGTATTTAGACGAGAAAATGATGATAATAAATTACGTGCAAAACAACGTGTGAACTAACATAAATTATTTCCTTAAACCACTGAATGTGAGCACTTACAACATACAAATGAACGTAGTATGCACCAAGATGTGTATGTATGTATGTATATATGTTACTAGTATGAGTCTATCTACATGCGTTGTGTGGCTACACGTACACGAATGGGGGGACCAACAATCGATTAAACGTAGATAAAAATCAATTTACGGGAATAATAAATTGGCGCGACCAAACCAAATTGTGGCGAAACAACATTACAACAAACGATCGAATAAACGAGAGTAACTCAACTTATTTAAGTTGAACTGAGCTGAGCTGGGGAGGCGTGTTCGCATGTGGCATAAACCACACTGTTGGATGTATATGTATGCATGTGTTGTTGCCATCGTTACCGCTTGCTCTGCTGTAATTGTGCCATCTTGAACAAAATTTCGAATGTCGACGTTGCTGAAATTTGTACAAATTGGCCGCGAGGCGAAATCAAGGCAACAACACTGGATACAAACATCGTAATCACTGACTTTGCATCGCCGGCTACAACCATAACCACGATCACCTGCTCACTGGTTGTGCAGCCACTCCACCAACCTGCCATCGCTTACATACGCACGCTGCAATCGCACAATGTCTGCGCGCATGCGCACACCTTCGGTATGTACCTATGTATGTACTTTACGTTGTGCGCTGAAACTCTTCTTTTCCTCGCTGGCCAAACGGGCCTCAAACAAACTGAAATCTGTCAGCCGATCTGCGCCGCACAATCGGCCTTCGGCGAACACTTGCCCGCCACATCACGTCTCACAACTTAATTTGGAATACATTCGTACTACGTGGTCAAAAGTACCTCGTATTGGAATTGCAATGGGAGGAAAGTTAGCTTTGCTATCTGCTTCCCTTATGATAACTGAATTGTGGTACGTTGCGGTTCGATCGCCGGAAAGTTACGTTAGTTTAACTGAAAACTCATTGCAAGTTTGAGATAATTTCCTTCGGGCCGTTGATACGAGTATTATACTTATGCATTAGGGCGGGTCGATTTAAAAATCGCTCATTGCTCTGTGAAAATCGTATTCTAGGGATCAAAATAAGAAACTTTGTGGAAGGAACCATACCTCTAAAATGAATTCTGATGTCCCCCAATTTGGGTCGAACGAAAAATCCCACTTTGACCCATTTAGAGTGCTATAATCGAGTCTAAATGTATGACCGACCCCCACTAACTTTGGACGGCCGATCCACCCATGCCAGTGGCACACCCCTTGGAACTCCCCTGGGGGGTGCCCCATACAATCATTTCAAAATATCACCATTTTTGGCCTTTACATGAGAAAAGAAACTAAAAAGTTCGACCCAAATTGGGGGACATCAGAATTCGTTTTAGAGGTATGGTTCCTTCGGCAAAGTTTCTTATTTTGATCTCTAGAATATGATTTTCACAAAGCAATGGGTGATTTTTTTGCCTTCCCATAAAATACACTAAAAGTTCGACCCAAATTGGGGGACATCAGAATTCGTTTTAGAGGGGTCCCCACAAATCGACCCGGCGTATTATGCATACATACCACCTTGATTAAAAAGTTCCCGGAATATACTTATAAAATTCAAAATACAAGCTTATTGCTCAAAAGTGATATTATCGCACTTATGCCATTGTTTGCTGCACTTCTCGAAACATTCCTGAAACTCTATTTTCGGTATAGCCGTCATAGCAGCCATCGATTTTTCCATTCGGCTATTAAAACGCGATCCTCGTAGTGTCTTTTTGACTCGATAATGCAAAAAAAAAAAAAAATCGCAGAGAGCCATATCAGATGAATTCGATGGCTGTTGGATAGTATCCGTTTCGTTCAAAAATTCACAGATAGTGATGGCACTTTGCGACGGTATGTTGTCATAGTGCAAATTCTACGAGTAGTTTTTTTACAATTTTTTGTTTTTATTTTTGGCAAATTGCTTAATGTAAACATCGCCTAATATACAAATAAGAGTCCTTATTAACTGTTTGACCTTTCTGCAAAAAATCGTGATGTACAATACAGTTATAATCTATAAAAACAGTGAGCAACACATTCTTCTTTTACTGAAAACGATGTGGTTTCTTTAGTCTTGCTTCATTTGGAACTGTCCGCTCACTCGCCTGATGTCTGAATTGCATGACTTACTCTCGTCTTTAGTAATGATGCGTTTGATGAATGTTGGGTTGAATTCAGCCCTGAAAATTATGTTTTTGGCGATATGACGTGGACCCTTTTTTGCATGAAATTCAGAGCCTTCGGGACCAACGACTAAGTTTGAGCAGCACGGCGCAAACCCAAATCATTAACTACAATGTCCTAAATGGATCCATGAGCAATGTTCAAGTCCTCCGCCAGCTCTCTGATGGTTAATTTGTAGTTATTGATACATTTTTCTTTCACATTATTGATGTTTTCATCAGTTTTAGATGTCGACGGCCAGGCACTACGTTCGTAATCCTCAAAGGACTCGGGATCTCTTTTGAAGCGTTCGCGCCACTCGTAAATGGTTGTTTTATCTAGATGATTTTTTCTCTATGATTACCGAGACAGCTTTCAAACATTTCTAAGGTCTTCGCACCATTGAATGCACTTTTAACACAAACCTTAAGATAAACTCGTTGTTGCAAATTCAAATCTATTTCTAAAACTGTGAAAAATCTAAACGTGTGTAGAGGTAGCTTTACTCAAGACGGCGTAACTTTTACAAATGTCAAGCAATGGCGATACAATTCCGATAGGAATGTGAATTATAAATGTGGCAACCTACAAAAAACAAAACACAAAAAGAACACAAACTCAAGTCAGTTGACTGAGAGCGTCTCCAGGCGGTTGTTCCGGGAACTTTCTGATCAAGGGGTGTATGAAATTAAGTGAACGAGCTTAGCTATGTACATGTACTTTTTAAGCCTTCCCTGAAGGATTCGGGAAAACACTGTGGCGCATAACCAGAACCGGAAATAAGCAGGTTCTGCATTTATTAAACAGAGGGTTAAAAGAAAGCATGCATAGCTTATTTTAATCACAGTCGAATTAGTATCTCGTATTTGAACTTTGTTTAAATATAAACCCACCACAGGTTGGTACGAAAGTGGGGTGGTTTTAAGCAAGTAAAAATCAAAACAGATTTACGAATTTACAAAAATTTTTTTGATTTTCAAGATAAAAGTGACTTTGATATAATAAACGATGAAAGATTGTTAAAACACTCTAAGCCATTTGAGTTAGCTGAAAGTGGTTTTTTAAACCAAAAAAAAATTAAAAAAAAATTATCAGAAATCGGTGCCGCTTCAAATTGGCAATTTATTATACCGAAATTCAATGGGCATAAAACAGCGGTCTTGAAATATTTCTAAAAATTCAGATTAAAGAGTTTTACGTTTTTATGAAATTGTTTTTTATTGTTTTCAAAATGATTCACAAAGTGAGTGTGTATGAACTATATCAAAAAAAAAAAAAAAAAAAAATGGATACAGAAATTAAACCATAAGTAAAAATCGGCAAAACTTTGTAATATGGTTGTGTTGTTAATATGTTAATGAAATTCATTTACTTTTTGCTCTTCTGACGGTTTTAATTTTCAAAGTACATAGGCAAACAAAAATATTTTAATGGAGTTTTATAAACATACATTTGTAGGGTGGCATTAGAATGTAGTAGCTCTGTGTCAAAGCTGGTTCTTACTGAATCATCGTACTAAATTCTATATGAGAGTTAAGAAAATATGCCCAGTTCTAAATACGTTGTCCCAGTTTAAATAAACCTGGGTTTAACGCGCATTATCTTAGCGTCTGTGAGTTCAAATGACGCCAATGTTTGTTTCAAAGGCATAAAACTGATGATGCTTTCCATTTCAATTCAACCGGGCTATTCGGGTCATGTTCTTCGATTTCGATGTAACTTAAATATGTTGCTCTCTGGTCAAAATAATGAGACACGTATTTTTTTGTTCGCCCGAAAAAAATTTTTTTCAAGAGTTATCGGCAATTTTGTTTTTCGCCTCAAACTCGATTTTTTTTAATTATATAAGAAAAAATTTTTTTTAAATGCCCATAACTTAGTCAAAAATGAACCGATTTTAATAATTCTGGGTTCAAAATGATCGTAATTACTTGCACAAGCGACTTCATGTAGAAACAATTGCAAAAAAGTAGTTGAAAATTTTTTATTTAGCAAAAAAGAAAAAAAATTTAAATTTTTTCAAAATTCAATATTTGAAAAAGTGTATTTTTTTTTTTTTTATAACTTTTTCCAAATCAAAAAAACATCTCAAACTTTAATTGAGCTGCATGCCTAGTAGCTAAAATGAGTTGTTTTTGAGTAATGAATTTTTGAGTAACCACCCTGTTTCGCACTTTTTGTTTTTTGCAAAATAAAAAATTTTCAACTACCTTTTTGCAACTATTTCAACATGAAATCACTTGTGTAGGTAATGACGATCATTTTGAACCCAAAATTATTAAAATCGGTTAATTTTTGACTAAGTTATGGGCATTTAAAAAAAATTGTTTCTTATATAATTAAAAAAAATCGAGTTTGAGGCGAAAAACAAAATTGCCGATAACTCTAGAAAAAAATTTTTTTCGGGCGAACAAAAAAATACGTGTCTCATTATTTTGACCAGAGAGCAACATATTTAAGTTACATCGAAATCGAAGAACATGACCCGAATAGCCCTTTTGAATTGAAATGGAAAGAATCTATATAAGAAAATTTTTTTTAATTGCTCATAACTTAGTCAAAAATAAGCCGATTTGAATGATTCTGGGTTCAAAATAATCGTAATGACTTACACAAGCGACTTCATTTAGAAATAGTTGCAAAAAAGTAGTTGAAAATTTTTTATTTTGCAAAAAACAAAAAGTGCGAAACAAGGTGTTTACTCAAAAATTCATTACTCAAAAACAACTCATTTTAGCTACTAGGCATGCAGCTCAATTAAAGTTTGAGATGTTTTTTTGATTTGGAAAAAGTTATAAAAAAAAAAAAAATACACTTTTTCAAATATTGAATTTTGAAAAAATTTAAATTTTTTTTCTTTTTTGCTAAATAAAAAATTTTCAACTACTTTTTTGCAATTGTTTCTACATGAAGTCGCTTGTGCAAGTAATTACGATCATTTTGAACCCAGAATTATTAAAATCGGTTCATTTTTGACTAAGTTATGGGCATTTAAAAAAAATTTTTTCTTATATAATTAAAAAAAATCGAGTTTGAGGCGAAAAACAAAATTGCCGATAACTCTTGAAAAAAAATTTTTTCGGGCGAACAAAAAAATACGTGTCTCATTATTTCGACCAGAGAGCAACATATTTAAGTTACATCGAAATCGAAGAACATCACCCGAATAGCCCGGTTGAATTGAAATGGAAAGCATCTGATGCAATATGTAATTTCTACTGAAGCCAAATACTTTTTGGAACATAAAACAAGTAAAGAAGTACTTAATTCGGTATGGACCCAACTTTATATAAGGCTGGCAAAAAAGTCTTGCGGTATTTTTTATTGAATTTTCAATTGTTCATAAAATGGGTTATAATAATGCGATTTAAGTCAAATATGCGCCGTTTTGTTCGATGACTAGTTCCCAACGAGATGCTAACTTCATAATGCCCCCCTTATAGAAGCTCGCTTCCCTATTGTCAAAAAACTCGGAGAGCCAATTTTCACAGGACTCTCTTATGGACAACTTCTGACTACCAAGCTCGTTTGCCATGGACAGAAATAGGTGGTAATCACTTGGTGCAAGATCCGGACTATACGGTGGATGCAAAAGAACCTCCCATTCGAGCTCCCAGAGCTTCTGGCGCGTCACCAAAGAAATACCGCAAGACTTTTTTGCCAACCTTATATACCCACACATATTTTAGTAAAATTTCATTGGGCTGGCTGTTAATTTTTGTAATCAAATAAACTCATAGACAATGGAGTTATAGCTGGTAATATCAGAGACGTGGATGAAAATTTAGTCTTAACGTGTAAAAAGTGGACTTGGTCTTGGTCTGATCTTATGTCAGATCTAACTGACGCGTGGAGCAATACGTTTACCAAGTCTTAGCTAGTTTTATTAAGCCTCTATCGAGTTACCCGCATTAACGTAGAGAGTTGAATTGGCGCCACAAAAAAATTTCAATGCTCAAAATTTTACTTACACCGTATTTTTTTTCATATTTTTTTTTCATCATATCTAAAAAATTTAAGTAATTTTATTTAATTTATCACTGAGATGTCGTGTTTTTTTTTCTTGCTGGAAAACTTTCGTATATGGAGCGGTTATTGACCGATTTCGTCCATTTTCCATACCAACTTACTTTAAACAAATAGTGAAATACGTACCAAGTTTTATTGAAAAATGTTTGGGATAAAGTTGTTAGCTTATTAAATTGTATTATTATAATGGAGCCCAAATTTGAAGTTGCTATGGAATCCCGCATTTTCTCTATATAAAAAGTTGTCGTACACCGTCAAGCCAAAATATTATAAAAAGTCAACGAGATTTTTAGCAAATTGTAATGGGTACTTTATTCTGTTACAATTTGATAAGTTATACAACTAAATACAAAAGGTCTGTCTAGAAATTCGAATTAAAAACCGCGGGATTAAAATGAAAAGCTCGTGGAATTTTTCTAATTTTTGTATGAAATTTGAAAATTAGATGTAAATGATTTTTTTATAAAATCAAAATAGTTAAGCCCCATAAAAAAGAAAGAAAAATAGCCAAAACTGGTGATGTGCTATCGTTTTGTCACGGGAGGAACAAATTAAAATGAAATATAAAAAAATTTATAATCTTCATTCATTTCATTACTTAGGTTTAGGTCAAGTGTTCATATTTGGGTTAGCCTGATTGGAAAAATGGCTACATCGAACCTAGTATTTGTATTGGCGAAGAGAATACTACGCAACGTATACCTCTTCCAAATAGTTTTTTTCTTTTTCTATATAAAGTAAACAGAAAATAAAGCAGTGAGGCTGAATCTTGATTCTCAAGTTAAGTATTCCAGCTTCCACTTGGAAAATCATAAGCACTACCAAGGCATTCGGAACTTGACACTGGGATCTTATTTGCGCGAGTTGTTGGGAGAATGGAAAATGAAATTTGCTTTGTCCGAGGTATGCTTAAAAATTAAATCCTGCAAACTCTTAAACCCAGTTCACTCCCAGTGGTTCCCTTGGTCCAAAGATTGGTATATTAATAACTAAATATCTATAATAATCAAGGTACATTAGACAAGTAGTAGCAGTAAGGTTGTAATATTAGTGTTTGGCTATTTATTTGGTCTTTAAACTTTCAAACTTGTATATCGTCTTCGATATTCTAGGGGCCAAAACCAAAATACATTCAATACATAATTTTTTGGCACAAAAAACAGATGACCAAAAAAATGTCACGCGTATAAATGATAATGTGATCCTTTATACAAACTAAAAAAAACTGCTGACTTCGATCGTTACCTCAAATATGCAATCGGTGAAATCTAAGTAGAAGTTTGAAAAAACAAATAAATACGACATTTAAATTAAAATTTTCTGATATTTTTCCATTGGCCTTTAGCCTTTTAAGTGGCACAAATGTCATAGCTTTATGCAGTGCACCCTGATTTAATACTTGCTTAACTTCTTTATTTAGTTGTAATGGCTCACTTAATAATATTCTATCCACAAGTTCCGTTTATTATTGCATTAAGTATGAAGAACTTAACCGACATAGCAGCAAAGGAAAACTTTTTGCAACACAATACCAATTTGGAGCATGAAATCTGATTAAAAAAATCCATAGGCTTACAGCTAACTACGTATTATTTCATTCCCAAAAACCACAGCGATGCTGGAAGTTGAAAAAGGCCAGCAATAAGGTTATGCAGCCTATAAAAATGCAAACAGAGAAATAAACACAGATTGGTGCAGACTTTTTGCTCGCGGCGCAGATCTTGCTGCTGCAGCTGATCAAAGTTCAAGGTTCAGCCTACAGTGAGGGTTCATAGTAATCGCTTGCAACATTGGGCAGAGCTTTGCATTGCGATTTAATATACTCATCAATTATAACGAAAACGGCAAATAAAAGCAAAACTATTGAAACAGCCCATCAAGATTTGAACTACTGGGGAATTTAAAAATGGCTACCCAAAGAATTTCAGAGAGAGCAAATAAACGAATACGAAATGAATTGAGAAGACTACCACGGAAATATTCATAAATAAATTAAAACAAAAATCGACTGATCACAGCTATTTCCGAGGTCGAGCAGAAAAGTTGAATGAGTAGTTATGCCGCGTGGCGTGCAACATGCGGCTTGGTGCCAAAACGTGTCTTCTTTAGATGAAGCTATGCTTGAACATTGATTGGTTGCAAATGGTTAGTTGGCTGCATATTTACCAACGAAAGAGGCACTGGAAGATTTACTACAATGCGAAGCAACAAAATAATAAATAGAGGTGGCGCTCGAATGTCAAAGTGCAAAATATAGCAAATTGTATTGGAAAATAAAAAAATAGATAAGCTGCAAATTTTAAAATTGAAAACAAAAAATTAAATTGAATCGAAGTTGCGGAAATGTAAAAAGCGCAACGAATGAAAAAAGAAGACGGGCAGGGTTGAATTTCTGTTACTCATAAAAAAGTTAAACAAAAAGTGTACAGTACTCACATTCGACAATATACTACATAGCAGCAACATCAATGTGAATGTTCATGTCAACGACGATGGTTGAACAACAAAAACAAAAACATGAGTTGCATAAGACAACACGGCGCGAACATAATGTCCTGCCTTGTTGCCGTCAACGCACACACGTCCTGCCGCACACATGTCCTTTTCAATTTGCCCTTTTTTACTTTAAAATCGAACAATGATTTATGGCTTACGCAGCAAATATATATTTTCAACATAGCAATAAGCAAAAAGCCAAAGAAAACAACTGGATGAAAAAATGCAGCCCACTGCCAGATCAGTGTGCGAATGAGACCAAACAAAAAGTGCTAAAAATCATCAAAAATATGAAACGCAAAAAAATTAAAAACGAAAAGTTGCAACATCCGCCGATGTTACCGCTATTGGCAGCGTTGGTGATCAGGTCGCACGGTTGCTGATATGCGAAGTGCGACAAAGCGACCAGAAATACGAGGAGTGAGAAATAATTCATGGCTGAGTCACCGTTACACAGTGCCTGTTCCCCTGTCCCAAGAGCAACAATCATCATCAAACTTTCTCCCTCTTTGTTATCATTAGCAACGAAACAATTGATTTTTTTTTTACACATTTGCTGTTGCAACCAACAGCCGCAGTTGTCATTTGCATTGCATTGAAACCTGATGGTGGTTCACCACTCTTCCATTGGTTACGTTGTTACGTCCTGCTCTCCTTTGTGAACATCAACTGCATTTCATGTTTTCAATGTTCTATTCAAAAAAATATTTTTCGTTTACTGCAGATTTGGATTGTTGCAATTTGTAGCCAACAACAATAACAACAGTATTTCAATACATATTACAAATATTTTATATATTTATATATTCAATAACAGGACCCATATGTATGTAATACACACACACACACATAGTCGTATTTTTATTACTGAAAGTAAATCAAATGGTGAAACATTTTGGGAAGCAACTGTGTAATGCCGCGCTCTTAGGTGCAACTACTTATAAAAAAATACAATAAATGCTGCGACAGCAGCGCCTGCCATATCACAGCGCATTGTCAATGCAATTCGCATAAATTTGTGGTGAACGCGTGTTACATGTCGATTTCAATGATTGTTCGCAAATTAATACATATGTAAGAGCACGTGAACGAAATAAGTAAGGTGGAAAGGTTACCGTGAAGACTACATTTCATTTTACCATAGTTTGAAATTAAATCGAAATTTGCATTTTTTGAATGTAAGTGAAAGGTTTTCGAAGCAAAAATATGATATAAATCTAAGTTAATTTCAAAATATTAAAACTCGTAAGTGTATAGCCGTACAAGGTCTCACATTATGTTGTTGCCTAAATTAGCTTTGCTGGGAAATCGCTCTGTCTTATTATCATTATTAGAAGGCCATTACGCACTGCGACTAGAGCTGATCTATTGTGAAAGGCCTATTTTGTAACCCTAGAGTTTTAGGCTTTTTAGGAATTTTAGCACAATTTTGGGTTTGTTGTTCCAAAGATTGCATGAAGATACTACGATACCACCAAGGTGATGAAGTCTCTGTCTGCCCAACGCAGGACATTCACAAAGCACATGCTCTGAGCTTTCTATGTCCATTTCGCAAAAGCGGCAGACATTGGTCTCAGATTGACCAATATTATTTAGATGATACCTCAGGCTGCAGTGACCTGTAAGATATCCTGTTAAAAGACGCTGATCTACTCTGTTTAGTGAGAGAAGTTTGTCAGATATTCCTTTGTTGGGACTTAGGAATAGTTTGGCTTGACGCTGACCGGCAAAGTTTAGCCAGTGTGCGGCAAGTTTTCTTTCTTCCCATTTCCTAAGGAATTCTTTAATGTGGCCTTTTGTCAGTCCACAGAAAGGCTCAGGACCAGTAAGTTGCATATTTGCTCCTCGTTTCGCAAGGTCATCAGCCATTTCATTTCCCTCATGTCCTTCATGTCCCGGAATCCAGCATAGTGTTACTATGTTACTATGTATACCACTCTGTCTTAGTTACATTCGTTTCTAGGTGCTTTGTGGGCTCGTTTGAGGGAGTATCCTCTAATCGTCTCATGGCCTCCTCAGGCATGGTCCAAGGTAGTATCTTAGGGCTACTACTTTTGGTGCTATTTATTATTGATATTGGCAGTTGTTTCCTATCTTCGGATACCTGCAACGATAACCAACTTTTCTGTTCGCTTTACCTTAAAACTCTTTTACACAACATTCGTTCGTCTCAAGCTTGCATACATTGCATTTATCTGCAGATCTTATCACAAGTTTGCTATATATATGATGGAGCGTATTCAAAAGGTGTCCTTAAGTTCCCATATACCCAAAAAGGGTATATAATTGGCACGTACACCCTTTTTGGGTATTTGGCCGAGCTCTTCCTCCTATTTGTGGTGTTCGTCTTGATGTTGTTCCACAAAGCCGACTCCGAACGGCAGATATTTTTGTAAGGAGCTTTTTCATGACAGAAATACACTCGGAGGTTTGCCATTGCCTGCCGAGGGGCGACCGCTATTAGAAAAATGTTTTTCTTAATTTTTGTGTTTCACCGAGATTCGAACCAACGTTCTCTCTGTGAATTCCGAATGTTAATCACGCACCAACCCATTCAGCTATGGTGGCCGCCT
This sequence comes from Anastrepha ludens, assembly GCF_028408465.1. Classification (NCBI taxonomy): domain Eukaryota; kingdom Metazoa; phylum Arthropoda; class Insecta; order Diptera; family Tephritidae; genus Anastrepha; species Anastrepha ludens. Next base: position 78,893,760 of record NC_071498.1, read on the forward strand.
TCTTATTAATTTTAAGTTTTTAGAAACCAGAAGACCTACTCTCCCTATCTTTCACATTAGGTGTGACAAACGGTGATATTGATTGATTCTCCTTGCTTCAAACTATTAAATTTCTTATTCCAATGAGGACTATTCGTTTTTATTTTCCTTATTATTATTAAGAATTTCACTTTAAGTATGCGAGAAATGCCTTTTAGTGTGCTTACTTCGCGAAGTCAACAGGATCTCGAATTCGATTGTAGAAAAGAAGTAAGTGCTTAGACAGTGATATCACTTTCGGCAAGAGCGGAACAGTGGTAGAGGAAGTGTTTGATGCTCTCCGATCCCTTCTCCTTCTTGCCGCTTCAACAGAAGGCATTAGGCATAAACTGCATTTATTTCATATCTATTCTTAGGAGGCAGTACTTGGTGACGTTACGTACTATGTATGTACTAATAAAAGGCCTGTGAAGATTGGTGAAGGACCTAGTTCTCTGTTCATGTCTTCCAGGCAAGACTAATTACCTCTCAAATGGGCCCGTGCTTTATCTACTGTTGTTTGATGTAGATCAACGTAATTCAGAACTTCAAGGTAAAGGCATGTCTACATACCGGACAGAAATTACTGATTCAAGATCAGCTCTCCTCCTAGCCAGTTCATCCGCGATGCAGGATAATACAAATTTTAGTTTTTTCATCGCAAGTATTAATTCTAAAGATAGGTAAAAGTTGAAGGAATGTAAAATCGAATGTAAAATACTATATATTTAAAAAATAATATTTTCATATTTTTTTATGTTCTCTTAAGTGGTTATTGCCAAAGTTTTAACTCTTTCCTCAAAAATTTTGTATTCATATTACACGGAGATGACATACTATTGCAAAAAAAAAAAAAAAATTCTAATAATTACTGTGGCTGGCTGAAGTTACCCCTCTTTGACATGAACTGCGAAGGTTGAAATCCGAAAAAAATCAAAATTGCGTACTTAAAAATGTGTAAGCTTTGTTTTAGCAAAATAACGCCGTTTTAAGAAAATCGATTTTTTGAAATTTTTCCACTAAAACTATGCACTTATTTATGAATTTGTTTTGGAAAGATGATTCATGTAAATTTATTTATCCAATTAGTATACTGTACGTTGACAGCAGATCTACGCAGACGTCTCGAAAAAAACGCAATTTGCCGTGGACAGTTTTTCTCAGCATTGGATCATCTGAAATCAAAAAATCAAAGAGTTTTCATTAGGTAATCAATTGTCCGAGGTAACCCTGTCGAGTTTTTATTAAAAAAAAAATTTTTTTTTTTCAATTTTTTTATTAATATATTATTTTTTTTCAATTTTTTTTAACATTTGAAGTAGAAGTGCTATTTTTAGACGATAAATCGCATAATATTGTTTATAGTAAAATAAATAAAAATTGAAAAAACCTCCCAGGGTTACCTCGGTAATTATGTAGAGAAAGTGTGTACAAAATTTCAGGAAGATCGGTGTAGTAGATTCAGAGAAAAAGTGTCCACCGACTTGAAAAACGTAGTTTTCCAGAAAATCGATTTAACCTTCCTATACCCGCGTTAATTTTTGTAACACATATACCCGGGCACGGTCTCACAGACCGAAAGTTCAAACTACATAAAATATTCGTTTTTTCAAACAAAACTAAAATCAAATTATTATTTTTCAATCCCGTAGATGTAATAAAAAAATTAAAACTACGCATTAAATTTGTATTCACTTATTTTATTGATTTTAAGTGATTAACAAAAACGCCATCAAAATCGATAATTTTTTCTTAAGTACTACAAAAACAAAACAATAACATTTTTTTTTATTCACATAAATAAAAATAAGTTATAATAACTTAAAAACACTTCTTGGACAATACATAAATTATAAATTATATTAGTTTTTAGTCTTGAAATAAAAAATCATGGCATATCGCAATTCATGTAAAAATCTCCCTTAAAGAGAAAACTTACGCTAAAAAAAAAACAAAAAATGCCTTTTCTAGCTTAAAAAATATTTATTTGCAATAAAAACATCAAACTAAACTGGGACACACTGCAGTATTTTTGAAACGCGGCTACAACTTCTTCAAATAATTCCCTTATTGGAGCTAGTTTATCTACGGCAGTCCTTTCAGCTCACGTGAATTTATTGTCAAATCTTAGACAACGCATTAATAAATAAAATCTTTTCCAGCTCAAAGTTAATCGAAATATCTCCGGAAAGAAACCATCTGTTTTGAATAAATCTTTAGCATTCCAGCGACTATTTCTCCTAACTCCAGCAAAGATTAAAAGGCCTAAAAGGGCTTCGATTTCTATGTTGTCTGTATAGGTCAGTCGCTTTATCTTGAAAAATTAGGTTTTATGAGATCAATATGTTCATTAATATACTTTAAAATACGATTTATAACAACTTCAGTAAAAAATAATCTCCAAACCTCGCCTATTTCCTTCAAGCTTTTTGCTTCTTTTCTAGGCCCTGGCAGTTGAGTGACTATATTCCTAGCGAGACGTCTTACACGATTTGACGGAGCATCATTATTCCACCTAGTGTGTCCATCTTTAACAAGATAAAATTCTCTATCATCTATCTCATTTAACTCCTCGTCGATTTCTTCATCATCTGCTTGCTCGGTATCATAACTTTCTACATCTCCTGCAACAAAGTCTTCAATGTCGCTGTCATTTTCATTTTCATCCTCGTAATCAGAAGTCGAATTTTTTTCCTCCAAAAGTAGTCTGATTTGCTCTTCATTCATTATAATATAATATTAAAAAGTACCTGCAAAATAGTAAAACGTAAAAAAATAAGAAAGAAACAAAAAACAAAATAACTGCTTTAACTTCACAAAAAATTACACATATACCCGCGTCGGTCTCACAGACCAATTTTTATAAAATTCACCAACACGCCTGTCTAGTGCAAACGCCAAATCAACACTAATATAGAGCTTGCAAGAAAACCGGAAGCTAGCAGTAAATTCAACTTTGTAGAGTTTCTGGAAAAACAAAAATTTACGTAAAATCATTTTCTCGGTCTCACAGACCAACGCGCGGGTATAGGAAGGTTAAAGTTCGACCATAGCAGGTAGCCGAGTCGGAGCGGCCAACGGTTATAATGCTCTAACTTTGTGAGTTTTGCACCGATTGACTTAAAATTTGGACACAACATTCTTGAGATTATGTACATTCATTTTCTCAAATAAACCAAAATCGATTTTTTTTTATCCTAAAAACCCTACCCCCCTTAAGGAAATTTATTTGATAGGTTCGCAAAATCTTGAGGACATCTCGCTCATTGACGGCAAGAGTGTTCTAATCCAAAAAACCAAAATATTGAAAAAAAAACGGTTCAAAGTTTTCAGTTTACAATGCCTTCTCTTAATGCCAACCCTTCAGTAAAAGAGTAAAATGTCTTCTATATGACACTGCTTCAAAAAAACTTTAAAATGCTCTTTTTGCAAATTATTGTTTATTTTTTAACTTTCTTGCAATGAAAAGGGGAACTATTAAATATTTTCAAAACTATTGCGTGCTAAATTTTTGAGATTTTCAAGACAAGCCATTTTGAACAAAACCTACCCTGTCTCATGCCACTCACTCTAGCATTGAACGAAAGACGCTCAATTAATTAGCCCCTCATAGCTTAGCAGGTATTGAAATTTTTGTTGTTTTTAATCTGATATTTTTTATAAGTTTTAATAGTAGTTTATGAAATAAAAAAATTTATATTATTTACCCATCACGTGAAAGTACGTTCCACCGGAGTCGCAATGATCGAAAGGGAGTTGCAATCAAAAATGGTGCACACGCGCCCTCATGCAGTAGGGGTCGTGTTAGAACACAGACAAATCCCGATACAAGAAAAACTATTTCTTATTTTCCGTTTAATTTCCGTCTTATTTTATATGAAATAATCTGACTAAAAGGCCCCGTATACGCAAGAACCACAACGCAAGCATATCCTTACATACAGACATATACGAGTATAGATGTTTTCATTCAGTATTACATCTGAGAAATTTATGAAAACACGTTTTGTAGCATTTAATTTATGAATTATGGCTTTTAAATTAGAATAGAAGAAATATGTACATTGTTTTCGCGTATGTTTGAATGTGTGCCCCCATTTCAAAAATCACAGTATTATTTCCATTAACACAAATATTCATGTATTAAATACCAGAAATGCCTAGAGCTCTTGAGAATTACGCTTATGTTGCATGGCTGGCGTCACAGGGGAATACATACATATGTATGTCTGTATGTATGCATGCTCATATTGCAGTGCACATAGTAAGTTGCAACAGCAAATGCTACATATGATATGTGTGTGTATAAGTTGTGCGCTTGTTCGTGCTACATGAACATGAAGAAAACAAGCTGTGATGATGAAGATCTAATTTCCTCACGAACTTCTTTTAATATCCTGTAACTGAGATAGCAATGAATACACAAGAAATTTCATACGCACATTTATGCACATACATACATACCTACAGCTTTGATAAACACACATACTCGCCTAGTAGTTGGAGAATTCTTGTTGGAAATTCAAGAAGTTTTCACAACGTCACAATCAAGGCGAATGAGTGTGCTCGAGTACAGTGGCTGTCAAGTGGGCAGTGAGACGAGAACGCAGTCAGACAGCCAAGCAAGCAGGCATTTGACACTTTCTTACAATTAGCAGAGTTTGCAGTTGTCATTTCCAAGGAAATGTAGAAAAGTGTGCAAGAGAGATCGGAAAATGGGAGAAAGTGCGTGTGTATGCAAAAATGAGTGGATAGAATAGGAAGAATGCCAAAAACAAAAGCAACATTAGTAAGAATGCTGACGCCTTATCAAAGTAGAAGAGGTTGTGTGTCGTGACAGGCGTGGCTAAGCATTGCACTTACATACATGCTCCACTATATACAAACGTTAGGTGAATATGTACATATTCACAATTCAAAAGTATGTGTGCACACGATATGGTACATATGTATGTATGTACCAGTGAAATTTAGAAAGCGACCAAATGCATTTCATGTTTTAAGGGTTGCTTACCCTTATACGAGCGCTCGTGTGTCATTCCTCATACTGCTTTTCGGTTCAGTTCAGTTGCCAATGATGATGACTGCCGTTAATTATGAATTCGTTGTTGCCATTGCATAACTCCATCGCACTCCGATTGTTGTTTTTAGCGTTGCTGTCGAATGATTTTGGTTGATGTTTTTCTTTTTTTTTCATCCTCTGATTGCGAATGGTGATGTTGATGCTGACAGTTACTGTGATTTATTAATCTCCGAACACATTAAACTCATTGCCATTTTTCCGTTTCTTGTTTTTCGTATATGTTTTTTTTTTTTTTGATTTTTTTTTGCGGCCGGAAAAACACGCCTCATGCTGAAGAGTTGTTCGTGTAAGGTGTGTTAGTTTGTGTGTGTGTTGAGCTTGAAATCCATCCCCAGCTCCACAATCCCGTAGTTGCGTTAATTAATAGAAATTATTCATTATATCTTTTGGCTCACAACTTTGCCGTATGTTACAAACGATATAAATGTCCTGTCTAGCCAGCCCAGTACGACCAACCAGCTGCCAGAATGTCCACTGCCATGTCGAGTTTCGTAATCAACTTACATCCCTTTGTGTATAATTAGTTAATTGACCCTTTTGCTGGCTAAAACGCACATGTATTTTTCATTTCACAAGGGTAAGCAAGTAAACTAAAACCCGTTATACCAAAGAGTGTGAGGTGTGTTTTCATGACAAAGCTGAAAGCTTAAACTCCTATTGCGTATATAAGTACACTTACATATATGTATGAATTTTGTTATAGTCTAGTTCATTCAAGTTTTTTGGAACCTACCTACAACAGACTTCATATTCTTCAGAAAGAAAATTTACCTAATCTTAAAACTATTGAAACGTTGTATTTAAAGTTTAAACACTTTGCTCGAGGAGGTTGCAGGTATGTTGGCAGCCGGTATTATAAATGTTGTTTCAGATAGTATTGTAACATCCTTCTTTAGTGCATCGCGCCATGAGTACAAGGTGTTACCCATTGATAAAAAGAAAACAAGTAAAAAAGTTTGTCTCATGGAAACCCAATTGGAAATTCTTAGTCAAAAGTTAAAAGGTATTTTTTGTTCATCAAACTCTACACACATTACGTTCAGGAATACATTAATAAAAAAACCTATGTTAGTGCGACTTAGTCGAAAATTACTTTGACGAAATCCCTTAATTCTCAGTTAAATTTGTAAAATTAACAGAATTAGTAAATACAACAATACTCATTCAGAGATTTTCATTTTTGAAAGTATATATGCCTTTGTCATGAGTGTTATTTACGAAACTTCTTTAAACTCACATTGAGTAGACTTTACTAAATTTACTTTACTAAACTAAATGTCTACTATCTACTTTATTTTAGTACTCGATTTATTAAAATGTGTCAAGATATGTATCGGGTATATTTTTAGCTGCATGGGCACTGTCGATATCGATAACTATGGTTTGACAGCTGTGAATGACAAACTATGTTTCGAAACTCATCATGAACCGTTTAACGCCAGAACAACGCATCTAAATTGTGGAAATTTACTTTGAAAAAACAAAAAATCTTTTCGCGATTGTCGGATCCTCGTCATTCTGAACTTGTTGGTCTTCGTCCTTTGACTACATGGAAAATTTTACGTAAGGATTTTGGCTTACGTGCTTATAAAATAAAGCTCATGCACGAATTGAAGCCAAGTGACCAACGCATTTTTTCTGATTGGGCTCATTTAGATTCATTATCCAAATTTATTGGAAAAAGTATTCAAAACTTGGACTGATCTAATGGACATATAACTCGTAGCCGCGGCGAACATATGCCGGTTATCCTATTCAAGAATTAAATGCCATAGAACTATCTACCAGATTACAATAACAAAACATTCATTCCAACAATATTTATTTCTTTATTATCATTTTCGTAAAAATAAACCATAAATATGTAAAAAAAAAAAATAATTAAAAATAGTTAAAATAGTTGTACAATTTTAATCATGTAAAGTGAAACTTGTATTGTATTATTGTATATTATTTAATTGTATATTATTTCGTTTATTTTAATTGTATCGCTTTTTGACACTGGCCATTAAGCGATGTATATAAATCCTGACCAAATTGTTAAGCAACATACTTAATGTCAATGGACAGATGTATAAAATAAATGGGAACAAAAAAAAAAAAATATTTCGTTGAGTGCTAGATGGCTCTTGGAGCGAGATATTTGGAATACAATTTAACCTCTTTTTGGGTATATGAATATCTTAGACCAATTTCAATGGTGTTGGCATCATTTTGTTTTCATTAGTTCTCGACTTCGAACATACGAGTATGTATTGAATTATATAATGACTTCGGTAAATTATCGAACTTCGACATGCGTGCAAACAACAATAAAAGTATGATTAATTTATTTTATGACTTTTAACTTAATTTTAGGCATAAATACTCTCTTTAAATGAAATATCGAAACCAGAAAAAACAAATTTAATAGAAAAATGAGTGCATAAAAAACTAGCAGTGCAATACTGAATAGACTAGCAGATGGTGAGAAACCGATAGTTCGTGGTCAGGAATATATGTACATATGTATTGGCACCGCGAAATTTATAAACTGTTAATCAAACGGCAAAAATCGAAAAAACTTTTTCAATTGTTTTGGAAAGCTTTTTCTACATATTTCATAGCTTTGACATATATCTTAAGTGAGACTTTTTTATACGTTCCCTCTCCATCGCATAAACAAATTTTTTCTTAAAAGTTTTGTGAAAAATGATCCTTTAACCTATTTTCCTATTTTTGAAGTTTAAAAAACATTCAGGTTTCACTGATCAAGCAGATTTTAATTTATGGATTGTTCTCATCACATCGCTCATTTACACTGTGTTTTAGGATAAGTATGGAAAACTAACCACAATCTTTTCTTTTATGCTGTGTAAAAAGTTCATAGCGATATTTGATAACAATATCCGATTAGATGAAAATATTTTTTTTATTTTATATAGGGAGACATGAAGCCGTTTTCTCAACATTTAGGTTTTTGTTTTTGGATTACAATACTCTCCCAGTAAATGAGCGATATGCCTATAAGTAAAATTGTCTTGATCCTGTTAAGACGTTACATATAACGTTTATGGAAAGAAAATTATAATACTTTGAGCCCACGAACGCCAAAAAAAGACTCAAGTTATCCTTACATTACCACATTACAGATCCAACCAGACAAAGCAAACATCTAGCAACCTGCAAGATGCTTATAGAGAAACACACTATCAGTGCTGTCAACAGGCTATGGTCTCAGTCCCTGACCTGTGCAACTAGTAGGATGACGTAGCCGGAATGGAACAGGGGTCACACAAACCGACTGTTGAAACTAAACAAGAAGAACATGAGAAATCTTCTCGGCGTCCTAACAGGGCATTGTCTGATTGGCAGGCATGCCAGTAGACTGGGAGCGCCCTATAACGACTATTGCAGAAGCTGTAACGACATTGAAGAACAAGAGACTATAGAACACTTTCTATACTGGTGCATGGCTCTGGATAGAAGAAGGTTCAATATTCTAGGAAAAAGCTCCCTGAACAACTTGGCAAAAGTAGCCAATATAAAAATAACAAGTCTTGTTAGATATATCAAAGCCACAGGTTGGTTCAATGAGGACGATGTAGAGTGAGGAGAGGGGATAGCCCCGGTGGTATCACAATGGGTCTACAGCAGGCCTAGGCGTGTCAAACGACAACCACTATACCTACCTACCTATCCTTACATTTCCTATTGGGACGCTCTTTGTATTTCAGGTGAATGCCGCTGATAATGAAGAAGAAGAATAGAATAACTGAAACGTAGGAAAAGAGAATGAATGTCGAAATGAATATACGAGCATTACTTTCCGATAAAAGGAATACAGTTGATGGGCATATACTTCAGGCATTAAGAGCGCAAATAATAGTTTTGCTTAAAAAGAAACAAATATTACTAAAAATATAAAGTTTGCAATATTTTTTTCAATTTATGCCTACACTGATTTTTAAATAATGATTAATTATAAAAACTTTATTTTTGTCTTTTCCAGGTAATTCAATTGCTTAACACGTCCAACCATTTCCTCACTCTGCTTTATTTATGCTCAAGGTAAGATTTTTAACACCATTTTCATCATTCTGCTGTAGGACTTATTTTTGTTGGTGGCAAGAAGAGGCCTCATTGTGGCATTTTGCATATCAACTTGTGTTTATATTGAACGCCCTTCGACGTCACGGCATACGACATGCCACAAACCGAATTCAGTTTGTTGCATTCTTCCATCGCACCATATCTGATTTGTGTCAACATTAAAATTGCAAACCTGTGAAACACAAACGCAACTTCAGAGCAACGGGAAGCGTGCAGTGCAACCTACGTTGCACCGAACTTCGGCTAAGACAACCTTGGTTGCATTACGACGAGTAAAATCATGTGAAATGTCCTCTAAATGGAAGCTGGTAACCCTCCTATGCACAACGCCAAACCAAACAGTAATTCAATGGCGATTGCACGAACGACCGAATGAGTGAGTGAGTGACGGAGATTATAAATTGAAATTGAGTTCATAAAACACGAATCAGCAAAACGTTTAACATCTTTATTCCACAAAACGCGTTCACCGCTGCACACGATTGTTGCACGAAACAAAGAAATGTAAATGCAACACCGCAAATCGGCATGCGAACAAATCTACACAAACACACACACGTTTTGGCGATTGTTTGATTGTTCGGCGTCAGCACAGACAGTCCGACGCATAGACGAACGGAAGTGAAGACGCAAAGACAGAAAGTTAAGTCCATCGAATGACAATGAAAGGCGCAAGTTATTCGACGTTGTTGCAGGGGTTTGGGGCGAAAGGAGGCGGTGGCGTTGCAACGCGCACGAGTGGAATTCGCACAGACGTGCGGTAAAAATGTATGGCATTGCAGTAACAGTAGAAAAAGCATCAATAAATTTAGCTGCACAAGCAACAGGCACTGGTGGTGCCCAAGAGCAGTCACAGACACATAAGCGTCTCGTTAAATATAAATATATGTACTAGTAAATGATGTTATTTTTTATGTTATTTATAATGTTGGCCAATTGTTTCCACACACTAGTTTTCGAACTAGCTATTTAGAGACCACTCTTATCATAAAGAATATATGTAGAATCACTGGAACTAGTTTAAGATATATTAGAAAACATATATAATATGGTAATTTATATAACATAATATATGGGCAGAATGGTACATCTAGTAGTTATTTTTTTTTAATCATATCGATGGTTTTCGAGAAAAGCGACACAACTCAAAATTCGGAGTTTTGCCGTTAAAAGCAAAAATCTACTACAGAGTTTATAAAGGGTTTTTCAACTGGCGCGGGTCGATTTTGGCGCCCTGTGGCAGCCATTTTGTTTTGGTGACATCTGTCAAATCTTTTGTTTATTATTCAGTTGTTTATGCCAAATCATCATGGCAAGTTACACGATTGAACAGCACGTTCAAATGATAAAACTTTATTATCAAAATGAGTGTTCATTAACGCAAAGGTTGCGCGCATTGTGCCCATTTTTCGGTAGACGTGGTGGCCCTTCCAATTGAACCATATGGACCTAGACGACATGTGGTTCCAGCAGGATGGCGCTACGTGCCACACGGCAAACGCCATTTTATTCCATTTCAACATCTACCCGCCCTTATTAAAAAACCCTTTATATTTTTATCTGGAAAAGCGTCATAAGCGAGTCTTGAAGCAATTCTGAGAGATGGCGTTAGTGTCGTTTTGTCAGGTGATCGAATTGGCGCGTTGGGAAATATTGCAAACTTATTTCCAAAGCCAATGTCGTGTGGCCCAAACAGTGCGTTTATTGCAAAGAAGGCAAAATTATCTTTTCTGACAGTTTCTGCAGAGCACCTGCATTCTTGGAGAATGATAGTTTGGAGCAGATTTTTGGGTGATGGCGTCATTGGTCCATTTTGTTTTTTTTGGTTTTTTTTTTAAATGCTGATGGAAACAACATTTCAATCAACGGTGAGCACTGTAGAGGCATGCGTCACATGAAAAAAATCGTGTTGCATAAATAATGGGAATGTTTCCTCTTTCAATTAAACCAATAATGTACCGAAAAAAGTGTTTTTTTAATATTGGAAAGAAAATGTGTCACATTTTTAGATGCGCAACCATTACAAAATTAATTGAAATTCGGAAATGTACGAAATGACGAAAATTGAGCTCTCATTTCATAAAATTACTAAGCAGAGTCCTATTCCACAAAAATTAGTAAATCATCTGAATTTCTTCAAAAAATGGATGAAAGCAATTTAATACTAGAACAAAATTGTAAAATTTTCCGAAATTAGTTTACGTCTTTTAATTAACAAACTTCACACAATGAATACTGCAACAGCACGCATATCACTAAACAATTGTACTCATAACTTAGGGAATATTTTTTGTTGATGGGCGTTTTGTTAGTTGCGAACTGCCCTCAAGTGACCCTTGGCAACCAATACCTGTTACTTTCTCAAACTCTTTACCCCACAAGACTACCGTTGGGCATTATATCATGGGAAGAAAACGCAAATTAGTCGCCGCTCCTACGCCGTAGCATTTCTAGGGTCCTTTCCCTTTTCATCGCCTGAGCTCTCACATCACATACGGTCATCCATTTCTCATAGCTTGAATTACACGAATGACTCAGGAATGTTCTTTTCGCCCAGTTATTGCGAAGCTTCTATCTAGAGCTATTGGATTTCCGGCATGCAAAGTATACGTGGTGGACATATTTTACTATATCTCCTCTATAGTAATCGCTAATGGGATCCGGTTCTCGTTTAAACCAGACGAGATATGCTTTAAAGCATTCGAACCTGGTTAGAAACTGAGTCAGATAGAAACCGACCGTTCCATTTTTTTTTGTTGGCCGGTATCTCAAGTCTGGGATGTAGTGATATGTCCTGCGGCTGTTTATCGTGTTTTCCCATCTATAAGGCCAAGTTCAGGTTCTGGTTTTGCGCATTATGAAGCATTGATCTCCATTTTCACCTTTAATTGCACCTTCGTTTGCCAGTATGTCTACTGCGTGCATTCCGATGAATATTAACTTTGCTTCATCGGAAAAGGTTTTAAGGGCGTAGCCTACCCGTAGCGCCGAAGCTACGACAGGTCGCGGCGGACAGTGTGCAAAGATGTGGCCAACATGCGACCATTAACCAACTTTTAATGATTTTGGAGGAATCAGCTGATTTACTGACATAACAGTATGGATGGACCGAGTTTTGTTTACAACAAGGGTTAGTAAAAACTGAAATTGTGTTAGCCATGTGAGAAAAAATCAACGCAGCTCCTACCCATGTTACTTCTTTGCAGGATGAACAACGAAAGACTGATTGTATTAAACTAATCTCTCTTTACAAATTTTTGTTTTTTTCATTTGTGATATAACAGCCAAAGTTAGCCTCACAATTTTACTTCGGATGGCCAAACCTTGTAACCTATCATCAATACCAGACCTATCATCAATACCGTTGGAGTCGTTGTTGCTTGATCTAGGCGTGTTTTGAATGATAAACTCCTGTCATGGCTCACAATTACTTGAAAGCTGCCAGTTTTATGAAATGATTACTCTATTTTGGAGGCACTGTAGGTATAATGTCGATGTTGGTCTTTGCAGTACATCCTCATAATTGAAGACCATAGGTGCACACCGGCTTTAGCACTTGGTTGTGAATGAGGAGTTTATTTTGAGTTAATAGCTCAGAGTTTCTGCCAATTAGCCATTGGAGTTTTTGCGTCTTTAGATTCAGCTCAGCAGCTTTGATTTTCACGTGCTCTTTCCACTTTAGCTTTACATCTAAAGTCGTGCGTAGATACTTTGCACTATTAGCATTTGGCACTATTGCTGACAAAATATGAACTAATTTGTAGATAATTTTTATTAGTAAAATCCACGTGAACTGATTTGGTTTCAAATAGCTTTATGTTCCAATTTTCAGTCCATGTGACTACTTCGTCAATGGACTTCTGCAGTTGCTGGATGGATTCGTTTTCAGTTGATCCAACAGCTAAGATGCATGTATCGTCAGCGAATGTAGCTACTTTGCACATTTTCGGTACTAGCAGGCCTGCGGTATAGAGTAGGTACAGTACTGGGCCGAGTATGCTGCCTTGTGGTACTCCGGCCAATATTTGTTTTATTTCCGAATACGCCTGCTTTTGCTTTACTCTAAACTACCTATTTGTTATATACGATTCCAAAATGTCAGTGAACTGCAGCGGAAGAAGGGCTTTTAGTTTACAAAGTAGTCCTTCGTGCCATACTTTATCAAATGCCTGGGCAACGTACAGGAATATTGCTGAGCAGACTTTATTACTTTCTAACGCGTCTTCTATTGTATGTGTTATCCTGTGTATTTGCTCGACGGTAGAGTGTTTTTCCCGGAAGCCAAACTGATTTGAGGGTATGATGTTTCTACATGCAATTATAGATTAGATATAAGCGTTTGGAGAACAACTTTTCGAATAGTTTACCCATTACTGGAAGCAGAGCGATTGGCCGGTTTACCGGTAATGACCAATGCGTTATCGGATTCCGCGAACCCGATAATTTTAGCGCTAGTGGACATTTTGAAGCACAGAATACCGTCACACTTTATGTTCACAGCAGTGAGCTAAATAAAGAACCTTAGGGAATGCCGACTGATACGTTTAAATTATTCGTGCCTGCTGTTGTGATACATTCCAGTACGCGCTCTTCGCGGTAGCTTCGCATAAGTGCTCACAAGTAAGAGGGTACTCCTATATTGTCCAGTGCGTTCAAGATGTTCACCCAGTTTGCGGTGTTGAATGCGGTTTTGCATCAAAGGTTACTTCTTACTGTGCAAACTTGTACAATTTTATAAACTGTGCGGGTGAATAAGTTGCAATGTAGTAACATTCGCTTCTCTCTTCTTCTTCGACATTGTCGTTTTAATTAGTTGTAGAGGCATTTCGTAATTCTCTAAGGAAGTGAAAATGCAAATGGGCCGTATTTCTACCAACTTTTTTCCATTTTCTTTATTTATTGAGTCTTTCTTGTACAAGAAACTAACAATAAGTTTGCAAATCTTATGTGCTAGAGTATTATGTTTCCTTGCCAGTGTATAAAATCTGGGTTAATAAATCGGTTGTTAGTGTGATGAAGGTGAATGAATGGAGGTAGCCAGAAAGGGCGGGTTTCCAGTCTCCGATTCTTCGTAGCTGTTTCCGTTGTCCCTCACGACGAGTATGTGCGATTTTGTTTTTTTGTCTGATCTGATGGAATTTGATGGAGGGCGCCGGAAAGGCCCAGAGTTCAGTCTTCCTTGAAACTGCGTCTCTCATGACGTTGAGGCCGTATTGGAAACTGGAATGGCCGAGATTTCGTTGCCTTCGTGTGAGATGAAATAATTAAAATAGTGCAGATTTCAAGATGTATTTTTTTTCAATCGTGTGTGACCTTCATTTTGTAGGCATTTTTTGCTCAATCCTGTAACTTCATCAGCTACACGAGGTATGCAAATGACTCTGTGAATGCTAGCGTTATTTATATACCATCAAGCTCCCGTAATTATTCGCAAGGCTTTAGATTTTACTCTCTGGAGTTTTTCGATATTTGAAGGCATATCAGTTCCCCACATGCCCATACCATAAGTCCATATTGGTTTTAGCATGGCTTTATATAGTAGCATTTTGTACTTTAGACGTAATACTGATTTCGAATTAAGCATCCAATTTTCATTTTAAGCTTGATATTAGTCACTTTCTTTTCAATATGATTCCGCCATGTGAGTCTTCTATCTAAGTGAATTCCACGATACTACTACCTCCAAGAAAATATTTTACGACATATGAATGTGTATGTATCCCATGCACGTAATGAGGCAGGTTGTATTCATACTCGTTGCAATGATGGCACTACTCTAATTTTCAACGTTGCTTAAACAGAGTTAACCCTAAAAACTATAAAAGCAAAACAACTGGGACTTATCGCATTCAGATTTCCCAGTTTCAGTCTGCTTGTAACTTGTTGTTTTTAACAGCTGCTTTGAAAGACACTCTATTTGCAACAATAAGCAAAAAGGTGTCAACTAAATCAGTTGAAATGTTACCAAACAAATAATTCACAACAGTTTCACAGTCAATTCATCACTTTTAGCGATGAATTAAAATTAGCCTCCCTCCATATCTGTAAACATTTGAATTGTTCCATGAAACAACTTTTGCAAATGTCTCCGTCGTGCGTGCCTGAAGAAATTTGTCAATGTTAAAAATAAACAATAACTAACAAATCTACACCACAAAAGTAGAACCGAAAACAAAACACAAAAACTGTTGGCAAACCTTTCACTTTCACCAAGCAGTAGGGAACCTGTTGCTAGCCACTAGGTAGCTGGCAGGAAGCTATTGTAGATACCTCCGCGGCACAACCACTTGCAGTGCGTTCCAAGGTGGAAAATGCACTCTTACGAATATGTTGCATAAATTCTGCATATTCTACTTGTTTCATGCCAACTTCGTGCCGTTACTCTTATTTACTTGGCCAACAACGAGTTGGCGCTGATTAACTGAACAACAGAAGCCACACTCAAGTAGTAAAGAGATTTCGCAAAATTAGGAACTGAGACTACCTGTTAGGGTTTGCTGAAAGGAAAAGTAACTTCAGTTTGTTATTGTAATTCCACTGCAGCTGCTAAAAGTCACAAGTTAATATGTAAGAACAGATAATAATGGATTAGGGTGTAACAGTTTAAACAGCTGTGAGCAAAAATTTAGAAGAAGGCAGCTCTGACTACACTATGTAGCATATTTGCATGGCTTAAGAATATTGTAGTAAAAATATTTAACGTTTTTATTTTCTAATATATTTGGATTACAGAAAATTTGTTTTATGCAACTGCGCACGACTCCATCGGCAGGATTTTTTTATTTTTTATGTATCTGCTTGTATGATAGTAAACCCACACAGTCAAGATGAAAGCACATTTTGCACACTGCACTTTAGGTTGAGGACCTCAACCTTTTGTCCAGACACACACGCATTTTTATGTTGCTTTATTTATTAAAATTCAACCTATGATTGTCCTGTATAGTTTAAAGTTACTGCCTTATAATTGGGTGAGATCACCACTGAAATGTCATTTCATTTACAAGCAAAACAGTGCGATGTTTATACATATACATTAGGGCGGGTCGATTTAAAAATCGCTCATTGCTCTGTGAAAATCGTATTCTAGGGATCTAAATAAGAAACTTTGCCGAAGAAACCATAATTCTAAAACGAATTCTGATGTCTCCCAATTTGGGTCGAACGAAAAATCCCACTTTGACCCATTTAGAGTGCTCCAATCGAGTCCAAATGTATGACTGGCCCCCACTAACTTTAGACGGCCGATCCACCCATGCCAGTGGCGTACCCCCTGGAACTCCCCTGGGGGGTTCCGCATACAATCATTTCAAAATATCACAATTTTTGCCCTTTACATGAGAAAAGAAACTTAAAAGTTCGACCCAAATTGGGGGACATCAGAATTCGTTTTAGAGGTATGGTTCCTTCGGCAAAGTTTCTTATTTTGATCCCTAGAATATGATTTCCACAGAGCAATGGGCGATTTTTTTGCCTCCCCACAAATCGACCCGGCCTAATATATATATATATATATATATTTCAAGTTTAAAAAACATTGTTTATGTGATTCCTATCTATACATATATATAATTGGCGTGCATACCCTTTTTGGGTGTTTGGCCGAGCTCCTCCTCCTATTTGTGGTGTGCGTCTTGATGTTGTTCCACAAATAGAGGGGCCTACAGTTTCAAACCGACTCCGAACGGCAGATATTTTTTTATGAAGAGCTTTTTCATGGCAGAAATACACTCGGAGGTTTGCCATTGTCTGCCGAGAGGCGACCGCTATTAGAAAAAACTGTTTTTTCATTTTGGTCTTTCACCGAGATTGAAACCCACGTTTTCTCTAAATTCCGAATGATAGTCACACACCAACCCATTCGGCTACGGCGGCTGTCCAGTGCAATGTGTACAATGATTTTTTTTCTGTTTTTATAAATGTTAAAGTAAAGAAAAGGTTCGTATGATGAAGTATATAGCAGGGTTAAACAACATGCAAAGAACCACGAAGGATATAACAAATGCGAAAGAATTGTATGAATTTGCTGAAGCCCTTTTTAAAAATATCTCTTTTGGATATGGCACTACTGCTGCTTTCAATAACGAAGGAAATTTTCCAGGTCCAGATTCAAGGTAGAAAAATTTATTAAAAACACTCGGAAGCATCACTCATTTGTACCACGAAATAGGTGTCGCATTATATGCCGAGAAACTTCATTTTTAAAAGAGCATGCAAAAAAAAAATACACAACCTAATTGAACTGTACTTTTTATATTCTATTTATGTGATTTAGTGCTTTATGCTCCGTAAACTTGAAAACACTATAAATAAAATAAAAAAAATTTCAAAGTGTCACTCTTTTTTCTGTCGCCTGTTTGGTTTTGCCGATCTCAAGAATTTGAAAACGGCATTAGATTCTTCCTAATCAGATATATGAAAGAGATTTTGTTTGACTTATCTGGGGTGGAGAAGACCATTTCTCGCAACCTTAGAAAGATAAATGTGTTTTCTGAAATCAAATATTTAGGGTGTTAGTCGAATAGCTTATAAATTATACCCCGTAATGCTTTTTAAATCAATGAAAAAGCACCAGAACTACGCAGATTTTTTAATTTGAACTAAACGCTACACAAAATTTTAGCTTTTAAAAAAGTGTACAAAAATTTTTTTCGTAAAAATAAATAAATGTAAAATTAAATGGCTACTGATTCATTATAAAAGCAGTAGAAAGTTTTCTTTTCGTGTGATTTCACAAAAACTGCATACTCAGAAAATGTCTAAAGTTTCTATTAAAAAGTTGAAAGTTTTTACACCATTTAAATTTTTTTTTTTTTCAAAGTTTGACACTTTGCGCTATATGGTTTTTGTTAGAGTATGAACTTTAATTTTATAAACACAAAATAGTCATGTACTTATAATTTTGCAACAGGGATATGAGAAGAAATCGTAGGGTAACGAATTAATACTTATTAGGGCAAGTATTTATATATATCAACTCATCACCTCAATAATTTTCTTCCTCTTTATTGAGGTGATGAGTATTGCTTCTTCTTCTGCATTGCTTATTCGTTTACGAATGTGTAGTGATCATACATTATTTTAAATTTTTTTGTTTCTTAACTACATCACTCAAAGCATATCAATTTATATTATTTACCATTTCTTTATAAATATCTCTATTTTGAGCTGCATCCCATATTTCTGCAACATTGCATGTGCCTATCCAATGCCTTATATTGCGTAACCATGATAACTGCTTCCGGCCAACGCATCGTTTTCCTTAAATTTTTCTTTCCAGTATTAATTGTAACATGTGGTTGGTGTTTCTCATGATATGTCCAAGATAAGCTGTCTTCCGACAGTGTGCAGATAACGTTTCTCTGATCTGAGTTCCAGGACACAGGAACATAGAAGGAAATGATATTACCGATGAGCTTGCCAGGAAGCAGAGTGAATAGGCCTCAGAGACCTGCTACCCGATCATTGGCATCACTCTGACAGTTGTTAAAGAGAAATTGCACAAATTATTTCTCAGGAAAGCGTAGAAAAGATGGCGCTCCATTTCCGCATGTGCTATTTCGAAAGCCCTTTGGCCCCAGTACAATATACGGAGGACCCAGAAAGTCCTTTGGACTCCTCGCGCAATCAATTTCCAAGCTCATTGCTGTGTTTACCAGTCACTGGACGATCGCCACACACGCGGAAAAGCTAGGGTTACCAATTCACCCCCATTGCAGAAGCTGTGAGGACCTTTCAGAGAAGGAGACTGTTGAGCACTTTTTCTGCAAATGGCCGGGCAGCTGGATAATTAAGGTCACTGGGTGCTACTTTATTCGACAACCTGGGGCAGTGAGCCAACCTAAATCCCTTCAATCTTCTCCATTATATCCACAGCTCTGCTGGGTATAGATATTTGCCTATGGGAGGTCTCATAATGATATCAAAACGGCGCTTTAGTGCTACCTGAGAAGTGCCAGACTGGCACTTCAACCATTTCACCTACCTGACATTGATCGATATGTTTATTTGGGCTGTTTCCATATAAAATGTCCGACAGGGCTATCATTATATGGAAAAATGCACGCCAATAAACAAAAATTTCGACAACTCAATGCAACATATTTTGGTATTCAAATGAGTTCACAAAAAAACAAAAACAATTTTAATAAAATAAATTTGCAAAATAAAAATTTACTGACGTATTTCATTTATGTACTTAATTTTGGTTTTACTTATAGTATAATTACGTATTTTACACTCCTATGATATTTTGTAAGCATTTCCAATATTGAACCCTGCATTCGTTTCTAAGCTGCGCTACGCTCCGTTCTCTTAAATTTTCAACTCAAATTCGTTACACTTCAGATGGATCATAGATAAAATGGCACAAAGACTTTTGCATGGCTTCCTGCTAACCTCATTGGCATGACATTATGCAATACGCAGTTACTTCTATTACGTCCATTACTTATTTTATTGTCTACAATATATGCAAGGATGTTACCAAAAATGTGAGGCAGTGTTGCTGACGCAGCTGCGGCCTCGAACCAATTTCGGTTAGAACTAATTGTGGCAAGGACGGTCATAATGATGTAATAATTTTCGTAAGTATCCCATTGTGTGCAGAAAATTAATATGAAGAACAATTTCTGCCAAAATGTTGTGCAGAAAATGCTAATTATATATAACAGTTACGCATATGTGTGGCATAAGTCCGAGTGCATTAGAACGTTCATTCCTTTTGCAGGTTGGGAAACTTTGTACTTTACACTTTTGAAATATGCGCTCATTAATTCGGAGGCCAACTTTAATTATGGGTTCGGTATATCCTAATGGAGATGAGCAGTCCCTCTTACGGGGAATTTTAGGTCAAAATGCACCTTTTCACACATTAACCTTCAAAATCTTTAAATTTTATGCACTTTAATAAACGATTTCTCAACGCCTCAAAAGTGCATGACAAAAAAATATTTTGAATTCTTTGTTTCAGTCTCTTCACATTTTATTAAAATTATTTCTTTCGTTTTTTTTTCTGTTTGGGCGGTGAACCATGAAAGACGCTCATTTAAAATTTTTGGCGCGGGACGTCCTTTTTCACTTTAACCAAAAACGCGACAGACATGACAACAACAATGCGATCTGTAATCATAGGATGTGCACTTTTACCAAGAGGAAGCACAAAAATCATAGTTGAAAGAGACGCCAGAAATAAAAAATTGAGCAAAACCACTACAAAAAACCTTTTACGTTAACTTTGAATTTTAGCAGCGACGAACAATGAATGAGCCCAGTTGGTGGCGATGCAATGAATGGCGGTTGGCGAAAATATTGTTTTTTGTTTTTTGGTTGAAGTTGAACGCCGCCTTTGAGTTGGGTCTAGTGAGCAACGCTGAATGAATCGGTTCGCTAACGTGACTGGTTAAAAAGGAAACAGACTCAGCTGGAGGGCGACTACCACAACTACCAGCTCCCCACCGTAGCTACCATTTCGCCCACATCTAGCGAGAAGTCGGCGTTGTCACGCAGCCAGGCAGAACCGCCAATCTGAATCAGCGTAGACGTGTTTCACCTTCGGGCATTGTCATTGTTCCTAATGGAAAACAAACAAACTCCTGTTTTTCTTTTTCAATTTTCACTTCAGTTTTTACTTTAATATGAGTGAACCCTTTCCTGTGATGATGTCAAGGCGTTCAAATTTTAAGTTGCAAAAGCTTTAACATGCATTAAGCATGTAGGCGTAGATGTACCTATGTTATCTATTATGTATGTGTAGGTATACATGTGTTTGTGTTATAATATAGAAATATTTCTTGTTTATATAGTAAAAAAAAAAAAACTTAAATCCCTGCACAGGATGCAACTCACATATTGTTGCTCACACTTCCACAATTATTTTCATCATATTGCTTGTATGTATGTGTGTACGAAATATCCACATGCCACAAACTCATCTGCTCTTGTGCAACGCTACGCCATGGGTGGTCAACGGAATGCAAAACCACAAACAGGAAACAAAAGCACCAACAAAAATGTGCTCCAGCAACGGTGGCGACGACAGATACATCAACAATAACGGCGCGCAAAAATAATAATAATAACAACATTCGCTATGAGAGCTTTTGTGTCAACGCCATCAACGGGCCGCGAAATCAATTCAGTTGCCTCCCAGCTATATCACCCGCACTCTTTCTCTTTTCTGCCATTATGCATATATTTGCTCATTGTAACTGCCCTTTACTGCTTACCCTCCCCATTTCTGTCTCATCCGGTTGCAGTATTTACTTACATACGGGCACTTACGAGTATGTTGGTATATTTGCGTTTATGGGTGGAGAGGCTATTTTTTTCTTATGCGTTTTCAAGGGATGCTCAGTGCTCACTACCCACAGTCGCCAGTTTGTGAAAATCGTGAAGGCAACAGAAATAGCTGCGAACACCAGCCCACACTTGTGTCATTATAGGGTTGTTGCCAAGGGCCAGCAGCATCGAAAGCTGTTGCTGCCACGCTTTTAAGACATTCCAACAAAACATCAAATTCATGAAGGCGAGGTACTATTATATATCCTTGGTGGTCTATGCATGTCTTTGGAAGTGGAAAGCTGAAATTCTATTTTTAAAGTATTGCAATTTAGAGGGGAATATATCGTTTCATTCGATGTTTCAATTTAAAGCTAATGAATTTAGAAATATTATTAAGCGAAAACTAACACTAATAAGAATACAATTTTTTACACAGTATTCTGTTTAATGTTTCTCGAAAAGTCGAACTATATGCAACATATGAAATTAAGTAAAAACAAAGACGTGTGACTACTGTCCAACTGAATACACAAAGTTTTTCATTATTCATTGGCATTTCACGATGGAAAGGCTTACGCCTCAACAACGTTTACAAATCGTACTATTCGACGGCCTGGGAAAAGTGTTCATCGCGCGCTTAGGCCAACTTATAGTGTTAAGCGATGAGACCCATTTAATCGCTACGTCAATAAGAAGAGCAACCGGAAACCAATCAAGAACAGCTAATGTAATAGTGAAGGCGAACGCCTTCACGCCATGATAAAAGACTTTTTGATGCCGGAGATTGAAGCCCGTGATCTCCACAACATTTGGTTCCAACAAGACGGCGCTACTTGTCACGTAGACCGTGAAACAATGGATTTTCGAAAAGTAATTTACCTCTCGGACCAGTGGATTGGCCATCAAGATCGTGTGACATCACACCTTTGGTCTTTTATTTGTGGGTGTATGTAAAGTATAAATGCTTTGTGGATAAACCAGTTGATGTTTACTGATGACCGAATTACGGCGTAGTTACAGCCAACATTTGAAGGAGATTATCTTTAAAACTAAATGTCATGAATGGTTCTACACAAAAATAATAAAGATTACATGATCAATTTAAATTTTCGTTGTTTTATTTCAAATTAAAATACGACACCTCTAAATTGAACACCCCTTACTTATTCTTAAATTATATGCGTTTAAAAAATATATGAACTCCTTTTAACCACAAAATAAGTACATTTACTTACCTTTTCAATTTGTTTGCATATTTTTTATCGGATGTATGAACGCGCGAGTTTATTAAATGCGTATAAATTTAACTATTGCCTTTTGCTTTGCTGCTAGTGAAATAATTTTCATTAAAACAAATTGATGTAAATTTTATTATATAGTAGAGCGTTTCTCAAACAATATCATTGCAATTTTTTCGAGTTAAGTTGTTGCATAAGAATGAATCTGTAAACACGACCTGATGTTCTTCGATCTCCAAGCAAACTCACATTCAAAATATGCGCATACGCGTACATACTTACATTTGTATGTATGTGTCCTTTACTTATGTGCATGTAAATGCTCTGGTTATTACTGCTATTCTTACATTTAAAATTTATATGTGGTATGTATGTGGCATGGAATGCCTTAACTTCTAGTAAATGAATGAAGAAGGCGACGACTGAAGTTTATTGCTCGTAAATAACACTGAAGAAGATGCAGTGAGCTAGTTGACATTTTGATTAAATTTCTCAAAGTGTAAAAAAATAGAAAAAAAAATCAAATATTGGCAATGTGCAATAGGGGCAGACTGCCAATAGATTTTTTCTTTTTTTTTTAACTAAATATTTAAAAATCTGGTTTACTTAAAATTTATGTTGCCTTTAGTTGTACAGAGTAGCGGAATATCGAGGAAATTTACTAATGACACACGAGGGAAAAGGCTATAAGTATGTGGTATACTTATAAGTATGTATGCATGTTCATTTATCACAGTACACAAATGGATACAAATGGGTAGCAGATAATTGTGGCTAACAAAAGAGTTCTCAACATTTGTAAGTGGCTAATTTCCGTGCCACTCTTTGTCGCCACCGCAAAATTCCATAAATGCAAATACGTGCCACATGCCACAGGCGGCGCATACGAGTGAGTACATAATACAAATGCATGTACGAACCTCCTGATATTAGCCATATTATCCCTGCAACAAACTATGAGCATTACAAATGCAAATGAAATGCGTTGAGTGAATGGAAATGCGGTCGGTTCTGTTAACTCGCCACTCGCCTCTCGCCCGTCCGTTTCGCTCGCGTTCGACTGCATTGGAGCGACAATATGACGCTGTAAACCAGCCTTGTGGCTTTGCGCTATTGTAGATGATGGCACTGCATTTACTCCACCCACAAATTTTCACATACATTGGCAATGAATACGTTGTCAATCCAAAGGATATTTAGGATATGAGGTAGTATGAGTGTGTTTGAATGTATGCTACATATGTGCATATATATGTGGATATGCCTCGGTTAAATGCAGAGATACAAATGAAAGTTTATTGTTTGTGACAAAATATGATGGAGAAATTAATTGCTGCTTTCGATTTGCCAACCACTTAGCTCTGGAATATTTGTTGTTAACAACAAAAAGATGTAAATAATCACGTATTTATTAACGATTGCACAAAGTGGACTAAACAGAGAAGGCAAAATATTTTCATGTACGAATATGTTTGGAAACACTGATTTAAGTAAATTGCTTACAACCCTAAAACGGCTCCAAGAAACTCATTTAAGATCGGTTAATTTTTTTTTTTTTTTTTTTGTTTTTTCATTTAGGTTTTTTGCTGAGTGTGCAGAGTCGACTTTAAACGAGTAGAAAATAAAATGTTGCATAAAATGAGACAGGTAATGTGACGGAGTTCGCCACTGCTAACTCAAAGGAAATGAGAAATTTTATGCAATGACCAACCATTACAGTTCACATATTGTAAAGAGTGATTTTTTAAGAGCTATAGGAAAGCTTTTCAAAAAAACACACGTCAAATTCAGAAAAATGTATGCAATTTTTATTTAAATCGATAGTACAGTCCATATAATTTAATGTTTGAAGATTATTTCATGCAAATGTTGACCGCGACTGCGCTTCAAATGGTCCATCCGCTTAGTCCAATTTTGGCATACTCTTTCCAATGTTTCGGCCGGTATCTCACATATAAATGCTTTAATGTTGTCTTCCTATGCGTTAAT
Source organism: Anastrepha ludens (assembly GCF_028408465.1). Classification (NCBI taxonomy): domain Eukaryota; kingdom Metazoa; phylum Arthropoda; class Insecta; order Diptera; family Tephritidae; genus Anastrepha; species Anastrepha ludens. The sequence goes on from NC_071498.1 coordinate 78,918,462, forward strand.
TGAAGCAGGCTTGTCTGAATAGACATGAGCTTTAACATAGCCCCACAAAAAATAATCTAAAGGCGTTATATCGCACGATCTGGGTGGCCAATTGACAGGTCCCGAACGTGAAATAAAATGTTCACCGAACTCGCCTCTCAATAAGTCCATTGTTAAGCGTGCTGTGTGGCATGTGGCAACGTCTTGCTCAAACCATATGTCATGCAAGTCAAGCTCTTGCATTTTGGGCAAAAAAAAGTTGGAAATCATTTCACGGTAACGCTCACCATTCACAATCACGTTACGATTCGCAGCATCTTTGAAGAAGTACGGCCCAATGATACCTCCAGCCCATAAACCGCACCAAACTGTGACCTTTTCTAGATACATTGGTAGCTCTTGCAATTCTCCTGGCTGATCTTCACTCCAAAATCGACAATTCTGCTTATTTACGTACCCATTTATCCAAAAATGAGCTTCGTCGCTGGACACAATTATTCGACTTTAAACTTTCTTAACAGAACACGCATTTTTATAATAAAGTTTAATGATTTGCAAGCGTTGTTCGTTTGTAAGACGATTCATGGTCAAATTATAGACCAAACTGAAGATGTTTGACAGCGAAACAAAACAAGAAATGTGCGTCAGCTGTTTAAACCAACTGTTTAAAAAGATAGTAGCTAAAAAATCACCCTTTATAAAAATTGCAAAGTTTTACTATTTATTTAATTTTTTTTGTTACAAAAAAACCAAATGATTCAAAGTTACTAAAAAAAAAGAAAATTCAATAACTTTTCATCAAAATTTTAAACGTTTTGGTTAGAATTTTGAGAACAATTCTGGGCTTGAAGTTTTGAAATCGGTTGAAACATTGTTTCACACAGGTATATAATAAGTATGTAATTGAAAGTTATAATATATAAATAATATATGTGTTTAAAGCACACTAAAATTATAAAATAAGTTCCTCCCATATATGAAGATACAATTACTTCATTATTCTCAATATCCAAGCCACATCTTACTAATGCATGAAATGAATCTAGTTATTTTAGGCACACATTTTTTAGCTATTAACTTACAGTGAAACCGCGTTATAACGAACCTTAATGAAATTAAAGCTCAATGTAACAAAATTTTTGCTGAGTCCAATAAAAAATCTCATTACTGCGAGATTTTCCATACGAAAGAGTTTCATAGATATAGCTAAAGAAATCTGACAATGAATACCTTTGAAATATATTGATAATTTAAGTCCCGCTAGCAAAAGCCAAATCAGACTTGCTTGGATTGTTGCCAAAACGAGTTATTGAGTGAAACGCAAGTCGATTTGTCCACGCGACCAACCTGAATTCAAAAAGCTACAAATATTTTGGGAGCCGAAGCTGTCTACACCACATTATATATTTGACAAATGTAGATAAACTTATTGATTATTTTATTCAAAATGACAAACAATAAAACAATATACTTATAATATTTGTGGACCAATTGAAAACTTTTAATGATGTATTCGGTAATAAAAAAATTTATAAAAAATATAAAAACTAATAAAAAAGTTACAAAGTTATAATTTTTCCAAATGTTTGCATTTTTCGTTGTATCGAGGTTTCACTGTACATGAATTCATTGCTCTTTACACACTGATTGCTCCCTTACCTCCAGACATACACATACGGTTTTTCTTAATTTACCACTACCACGAAATCTTAGCGAACTCAAAGAAATGTAAAACACTCACGAGCGGCAAAAAAATGTGAATAAATGGGAAAAGTTAAAAAGAAAACCACAATCAACAGCAACAATACTCCACTCATTGCAAATGGCAAAAGGTCCATGGCGCACAAGATAAACGTCGACAAAACGATTTGTATCTAATTTTATGAGGTCATAAAAAGTAATCATTTCACCATTTAGAAGTGTGAGCGCGTTAAAGTAGCTGTAAGCTCTGCTCAAATGAAAATAAAATTAAAAGAGAATAAAAGAAGAAAGTGTGGATGTGCATGAAGACATACTGCGAACAAGGTAGAAGGAGAGAGGCAGTATGATGCACCGCGCAATCGACACAACTTGGAAACACAGGAAGAAGGATGTAGTGATATAAAAAATAAGTGTTTGGAGCACAGGATAAATGCAGATTTAATGACTTAAATGTCAATAAAATGTCAAGTGTTATTACTATTGGGTGTTTTTTAAGAGTTTGAGAGCTTTAAAAGATAATACAAAACAGAAATATTTTTGGAATGATTTTTTTTATTAATTTTTTATTTTAATAATTTACAGTAGAAATTTTAAATTCTTTACAAAATTAGGTTTAGATTAAGCGAAATCAAACAGGCTTGTATTATATTAGATAGTCTCGAAGTCGTCAGCAATCAGTGCATTACTTACAAATTTAGTCTTAAAATTTTCCCCATAAAAAGGGTAAAAATTGTGAAGACTGTACATTATAATCTGATAGAACAGTTTATGACATTTTCTTTAATATGACATCCGCCTGGGCTATGAGTTTAATGGATCATTCGATCAGTCCAATTTTTGACTACTGTTTTCAATATATCTAGCCTATGGCGTCAATGGCGGCCTCAATGTGCAATCGATTGTTAAGCGCGCTGTATGGCAAGTTGCGCCGAATGTCTTCGATGTTTAGCTGATTAATTTTTGCAAAGAAAAATTCCGTCAGTATGGCTCGATAGTGTTCGCCATTCACCGTTAATGACATCTCCGATGATGCCGCCAGTGCTCTATGAACTTCGGGAACATATTTTTTTCTAAGTTCTTTACTGAACAGAAAACTCAACACAGTTTGTCATTCTCAGCTGCCAAACCATAGTTGTCGGTATCGATAATTCTCAAGCCGCTAAAAAACACACCCGATACAAGCAGGTATTAATATTACTGAAAATAATTTTACACTCATGTTGTTAGGTGTTAATCTTTAAGGAGTTAAGAAATGTAGATGGGCAAACAACTACAATTTTTGCTTGCAGTCTGAAACAAATGCCTGAGCAAATTAAATCTCGACCCAAACTCTTGTGGGTCAGCCGTACTAGTTATTTCACACCAATTCAACTTTCCACACACCTACAAATATGCACGCCTTGAATAAAGGGGCACTCAAGAAATGTGGAAGCAACTTCCTCTACATTTTGTTGTTGTATCAAATCAGATGCTACTATTTTGTTTCATTTGATTCGTTTAAGAGCCGCCATATTGTTTGGATAGTTTTCTGATTGATTTAATGCACTCCAGTAATACAACAAACACCCGAGCGGAAACTATGAGCGTCAAAGTCAACAAAATCAAAATTTGTTTATAAACTAAACAAACTCTGAGCAGAACAGCAGGCAAGAGGGAAGCGCCAACTTGGACCGTTGTCGGAGCGAAATAAGTGGCAGCAGTGGAAATTCAAAGGCAGAAGGCCAAATGCAAAATGTTTTCTACACTGCATACGCACATTCCCACTCCCATCTGATATATATGAATATGTATGTAATAATTTATAAGTAAGAAAAACGGTTTGAAACATAAAGCAAAATAAAGAGCTGTAGAAGTTGGGTATTTCAATTTTGATAGGTAGTGACGGTAGTGGATGTTGTGAGTGCGCGGGAAGCAATGGCCCGTCCAACTTTCTCTCTCTTCATCCAGCCATTCGTGTCAAAAAACGAATGTATAACTTTATAAGAAATTCCACTTTGACAATACACAAACATTCGAAGTATATATTATATTTTCACATGGATTGACAAAATCTAATAGAAGCCATCATACTAATATTAATAAGCAAATACCACAATCAAATATGTTTTATTATAAAGAATTATAGTTTTTTGGCAAAATGTTCTAAAAAAACTCAGATTTAACTCAAATTTATTTTTGATAAAATATTATGGCGTTTCCTGTACCAACAAAATGCTTTGTAGAACAGCTTTTTGCATAACGCAAATGTATTACCTTTTCTTTCACTTCCGAACATGTGCTTTATTTGGAAGGAAATTCTCAACATTGCTTGCGAAAAAAATTCAAAAATCAACTAGATTTTGAACGACCTCAAAGTTACGATTCATTAAGGGGTTATACGCAGTTATGAAGCAAATAAAAGACGGGTTGTCAAGGATTTATCCTGAAGAAACTTCAGAATATTTTAATTTGAAAATTTTTGGAGGTTATAAAAGCATCCTTCAAGAACGTAACAAAATTTTTTATTTATGAAAATGTTGATTATAGAGCGCGCTGCAGGCGATTTCTGGAACCTCCTTTAAAAAAAGATGATTTACGGTGTACATCGTAACTCAGGATTGGATTATCTGAAATCAAAAAACCAAACAAATTTTGTTAATATATTAGATTATCTAGTAATTAATCGGTCGGCTAATCAAAATAGTGAATTTTCACAAAATGGCAGCTTTTAAAAGAAATGATTTCGATTTTTACGTTAAAATTTGGCCGTAAATTGATTATAAAATGGAAAATAAGTATCAGACTTACAAAAGGAACGATTAATTACTAGAAAATGTATCTTTAAAGATTGAGTTAAAACGGTTGACCGATCAAACAAGCCGTTTTCGAGATATCGTGTACACCGACTTGAAAAATGCCGTTTTGAAAAAAACACTGTTAAAGTTTCAATACCTACCTTAAAACGTGCCGACGCATCTCTACATATTTAGGTATAACTCCGAAAGTATTGCTTAGATCTACTTCAAATTTCGTGCGTATACTTTTGAATATAATATATGTACATTACAAAAATGCAATAAAAAAATCGATTTTTTTGAAAGTCATAACTGCGTATAACCCCTTAAACAAGAATTGAATTCGCTATAAACGTGCAAGCCCAGAAGTTTTCAAGAATATTCTGGTTAAAAAATTTAAAATTTTGACGACAATTTTTTTAACTTTCTTAAATTTTTGGAATGTCGTACAAAGTTCAATACTTTGAATTATGAGATTTTTGTTACACAGCGAACTATATTTTAATACATAATTTACGAGAAGAAGTTGGCATCATAAATATGACCAATATTTTAAAAACGTATAATGGCTCAATTACGTGAGCACAATTGTATGTATCTGATGTGGTTTCTTAATAGAGCCTATAATGAGCCTCATAATATTCTCCCAAAATGGAGCAATAGTTTGTTTTCTCAGTTCAGAAAAAGCGAATGGTCAACTTGCGTTCAAATATGATCCGCAGATTGGATTCCACTTTCTGAATTTCGCATTTTTTATTGATTCTTGTCACCAGTGCCACCAGAAATAGACAGAAAGTTCAGCTGGTAACCATCTCAGGATAACTAAATGTGCGAAGTTGGAAGACAGATTAAACAGAATTAATGACATTCTTACTAGTATGTTTAACTGCAGTTGCCTTGAGACCAGAGGAAGGCAAGCCCAAAACACCTTGGTGGAAGAAGGAACTCTCAGCGTTTCACAAAGCCTTGCTGTGCATATGTATTATATATAAAGTTAAGTATAAGACATTCTGATGCCACTTACACATGCAACGAGGAAGGAAGAACGCGTACCTTGCTGTGCTCGATCCATAGGACCAACCCAATCGGATTAGATACGAGATAGTTAGTTATCTTTTTACCTACGTCTCCATAATATGGGTCGTAAGCTACTTTGATCGATAAATGAACCCATGAACAGATGGCTCGGGTCGTGTTATTACAGCAAGCCGGTGAATAAGTTCTGTCACATCGTGAAGAGCTAATGCGGATCAGTCTACCTAAAGTGTGGCGAAGGGCCCAGGTAGTTTTTATACCGAAAGCAGCAAAAAGAGACTGCCCACTGACAACGTTTTTTAGACCGATAAGTATTACTTTCTTTCTAGCCAAAGCAATGGAGAAGATACTTGATAATGGCACCAAATCTATGAAAATAAAACCTTTCCGTCCCAGTCAACATGCGTATAGGAAAGGCGGACCTACGAGCATTGCACTGTATCAGTTGACTTCAGATATCCAGAGTGCATATGACTGTGGGGAGATAGTACTGGATGTTCACCCACACGACTATGTGCGATTCACTAGGGAAAAGAAACGCTCAAAAATCTTTATACAAATGGGTAGAATCCTTACTACGGGCTATGATAGCTGAAACTCCCAAAGTGGATAGCATTAATTAAGAACGAGAAAGGTCGCTCGTAGCCCGGAGTTCTACCATCCATTTTATGAAGACACGAAACTGTCGGTAATATGGTGCACTGGGGAGGGCTAAAAATAAAGGCCTCCAAATTGGTCATTATCTCTTTCATCAGGAAAAGACTCTTATTGGGAATGGGAGAAATTATGCTGGGCAGTATTGTGGTTGCTAAATATCTAGAGCTTATACTGAACCTCAAGCTAAAATGGAAGAAACTCGTTGATTAAACAACTACACTCAATTTGTATAAATATCAGGCAGGAAAATCCTTGTTATGTAGCACAAAAATTCCGAAACGCATATGTATATATCATGATCCTCGTGATCAAAGAAAGGCTAACCTAGAGTCGGTTGCGTGATTTTTGAGACAGTGAGGGCTAATATTTATCCACTCGTGCTATCGAGTTAGCTCAACTAACACTACTAAATATAACTAGGAAAGTCTTTGTGAATGAGTATACATTTGGCGTGATCATTCTTTCTTGAATATTTGGCTCCTTCTTCAATTTAATTTACAATTGCCTGCTGATGGCAAATGTTTTTTTATTGAATTAGACAACAAAGGGAATTGAGTCACCTCTGCCTTTGAAGATAATATTTTACACTAGGATCACACAGACGGCTCGAAAGCACCACAAGGCATAAGCGCTGTGACATTTAGTACCTGTTAGGAGCGATGAACAGTTGTCCAAGCATTTTCCTAGTGGTAGTGTATGTTAACAGATTGAGCCCGCAGTTAAATCTATAGAAACATTTTCACAATGAGTTTAGTAGGGGTTTGCGCTAGAGTCAAGCTGGACTAGATCTCCATAATTTTTCGAGGTTAAGTCCTCAATACCTCTGAACTATATAGATCGACCAGTCTTATTATTGGGCGCAATTTTGTGTTTATTGTATTTATGTATTTGTAATCATCTCTCATTAAAGAAAACCTAAATATCGTTGCAATGTCAAGATACTTTGCAGCCTCTGGTATAAAAACAATTTAGCCCATTGTTTTGATTTATAAAGTGACATAGCGATTGCGAAAGAAAACGTGACATGTTTATGTTTATTATGTGGTTATATGTAAATTGGAATGTTTGGTATAATATGTGGGCTAACAAAAAATTATCACAACAATAAGATATATTTATAAATAAAAACACCAACAAATCCAATCTAAAAATATTTCTCATCACAATTTCTTGTATCCCCTTTTAGTGATGCAGCAGAGAATGAAAAAATTGAGATCAGAAAATTTAATTTGAAAATATTTTGATCGTTCAATGCGCTATTTGTATGTAAATGACTAATTCAGAACATATGCTGGCACATATGTGTACGCATATACATATATGTATGGACACATGCTTGTATAAATGTACATATAATTGGCAGAGCAAGGGGCAGACAAAATTATTAAAAGCAGCATTTCTAAAGAGCCAGCAACATTTTTTTTTCCAGTTGGAGTAATTCTGCTTAAACTATTTTAAAGGCGACGCGTCGATTGATTTATGATCCCAAATTGAAGACCATACACTTTTGTTGCCTCCAAAATATAATTGGTATTGCGAGTATCCACTGTTGTAGCTCTTTGTTTGTTTATATATTTAGGATATTGATGTTGCATTTATTGTTTTGGTCTATCAATATGACTATGTAGTGCAGTAGGACGGGTGAGTGGCGCCTACAAAAACTTCACTCAATCATTCATAAACATATGAAATAATACAATTTGGCCCTGATAACTCTAGACGAGTTATGCACAAACACTTCTTTATATGTAAAGGGTCCGCCATATAACTTTACGGAATTAAAAATGCTATAAAAGAGAAACTACTCAATATTTTTCCAAACTGTTTTTTTTTATTTTGAAGTACAATCCTTCCGGTTAATGAAGGAACACAACTTCATTCATATAGCTGCCTCGGCAGGCCATGCAACATCCCATACGATCGGTCCAATTTTTCAACACATTTTCGATTGTATGCGGCTGTATTTCAGCTATGACATCGCGTATGTTGGGCTTCAGTGAATCAATTGTTGCTGATTTGTTGGCATAATACTGGTCTTTGACGGCACCCCAAAGATAATAATCCAACGGCGTCAAATCGCAGCTCCGAGGCGGCTAAACGATGTCAGAATTTCGGCTGATAATGCAATCTTCGAAGACAGCGCGCAAAAGATTGATCGTAGCATTCGCTGTGTGGCAAGTAGCGCCATCTTGTTGGAACCAAATGCCACCAATATCCTCCTCTTCAATTTCTCGGAACAAAAATTCGTTCAACATTGCCCGGTAACGCTCTCCATTGACGGTTACGGCCACTCCTCGCTCATCTTCGAAGAAAAATGGACCAATGATGCCTCTCGACCAAAATCCGCACCAAACAGTGACTCATTGTGAATGCATCGGCTTTTCTTCGAGTGCGTGCGGGTTTTCTGAGCCCCAAATGCGGCAATTTTGCTTGTTAACATACCCGCCGAGATGGAAATGAGCTTCATCCGAAAAGATGGTTTTTCGGTAAAAGTCTTCATCTTCTTCAAGTCGATCCCAAGCCCATGAAGCGAAGCGAAAACGCATTGGGTGGTCGGTCCTTTGAGCGTATACACAGCCATTTTCGTTAAGCGGAAGAATAAAACTAATTTTCTGTCAAATCAGATGACAGCTAAGTGTTACCATTCTTCAAATAATACCTAGTTCAAATCCCTAACGACAGAAGGCGGGCCCATCATCATGAATGAAAACTTTTCCAAGGTATAACTTAACATAACTTATATATAATATAAATGTGTATACTACATTAAGGTAGAGCGATGGTATGTGAAAATAATAATAATTTTAATAATAACACAGAATTTAAATAACAAATTATAAATTATAAAGGCCGACATAACTTATCACCCAATGCTAACTCGTTCCTGAAAGCCATTTGACGTCAACCAATACTTCAAAAACAGTAAGTAGCGTTATAAGTTACCTTAGAAGTCCATGAAAATGCTCTGAAAGCAATACAAGGCGAATTCATTAAAGGTGGTGACACTAGACAAACAACAATGTTTTGTACGTTTGATTGTCAAAGCTGAAAAAAGAGAATGAGCTCGTTCTGTTTGAGTCTGTACCAGAGACCTGCATGGCTCACTGTTTTCTCGAGTTGTTCATACGCTAAATTTCTTTCTCACATTCAGTCAATTGAACCAAAATATTTGGTCAAGTGCAGTCAGCTCATGCAGGAGAACGCGTAGTTCAGCTCAGTCAACACGTATGACTAATGTCTTCGGCTCAAATCTAATCATCGAACAAAAAGCAGCATTGAATGAAATTAGCATCGGCCTTTGCATTCAAACGATCAAACTTGTTCAAAGAAGTAATTGTCATTATTGTAAATAGCACATGTTCGAGCAAACGAGCGTTGGCGTACAATGTACGCTGTAAATTGCGTTGCGTATTTGAAAGGATTAGTTGGTTTCAGCCGTTGTAAAATAATGTCAAACGATTATTATAAGTTTTAACAAAAAAAACAAATATCAAAATATAGTGTTTTTGCTTTAAAATTTACTTTGCTATCGTTACATGCAAAAACTCATGTGGGATCATACGTGTTCAAACCGGCTCATTTGGCTCTATAGCCCTTTTATTTTTGCTTAAAAATTGAATATAGAGCCGAACGAGCAAATACCCGAAACGGCTGCTATGAACATATTACATCGGAGAGCTAAAACGCAGCACATGATTTGATTGAGCTGAAATAAACAATTACAATAACTTATTTGAACAAGATCGTTCGTTTGAACGCAAAGGCCTGGTTTTTTGTTCAAGCGAAGCGTATGAAGGTTTAATACTCAACCGGTGCAGTTCTCTGGTCTGTACTGACATGACATGGCGAAAGAAAAAAAAAATTATAAAAAAATTAGATGACCACAATGACTTCAGTTGAATATTTTTAAGCGGCAATGTCCTACGAAGTGGCACGTTCGGAACTTTTTCCATTTCCAGCAATTCACTGCAATAAATAATGCAGCAGAAAAAGAAAACTTTTACTTAGCTGTGATCATGACGGATCATACGCTAGAATATTGGCGCAACATTCAGAGCTCATAGGAGAGATCTTAGAAGGGCAGCTAATTTTAAACTTATTACTTTTCTTACATTTTTTATTCGAATGTATCGAAATTTAATCAACAAATTCCATTATAATTTTCTAACACTAATTCAACCATTTTTATCTTACTTATACTTTCTGAAGTATCTGTGAGAGCAAGGTTTCAACGGCGTCTTTCAAATTTGCGTTTCCATTGGGAATGTACGAGTAATATAGTTGCTTATATTACTTAATTTATTTAATTTATGTTCCACTTATAAACTTTGAAGTCCCTAGAAATATAAGTTAAAGATTTTCGCGTGGAAATCTCTTTTTAAAAAAGATTGCGGAATGACCGCTCTTTATTGAGTTCAATGTAAAACTAAAATTACAAAATTTCTTAATCTAAAACCTAAACTTAAAATGCACCGAGCTACCTGTGGTGGCGTGCGCAATTTCGAGGAATCGCTAACTTGGGTTGCGCGTGCATTACATCCGGCCTAATTCAATTGGGGTGTTGCTGCCGTTGGCTTTTCTGCTGACAGTGCGTCTGGAATATTGTGGGAAGCGCTATGTAAGCGCTGTACATCCGCTGTACTCATGTTGCTGATCGGCGTGTGAAAAGTTAACATTTGCCATGTTAACATATATTATCTTTGGAATATGATTAAGTATACACATACATATGTAGATTGGTATACTACTGTATACTGTATACTGTAATTCCATCGTGATCTTTAGAACTTTTTCGATATATATGGTAGTGATGGCCTCAGAAGCACGTCCACTGCGCTTAATGCCTTAAGAACAACCATATATGAAGTTCACAATCAAGCGTTTGGCGAAATTAAAGGGGTGGGACCAGATTTAACAACTCACTTTTTGATCTGAACTGTGTTTTAGCAACCAGAAAACAATCTTTAATCAAAACACGAATCTCCTATTTTGCCAAAGGTCCACTCACATATTCACATAAGCAAACAAAAGTGTGTTTTTCACAATAGGTGTATTTTTGGATGCCCCTACCAACCTATCACCCCTGAGTAAAATATTAAATTTTTATTTTAATGTTTATTTAATGAATTTTTGCAGTTAATTCAGAGTTTAGCAACGATGGCACTGGCCCGGAACTTTCTGCCTATATAGGCTTATCCCTTTTGTTTGCGGTTCAAGTAAAGTTTTAATCAATTCAAAAGAGTAACAAAAATTTATTAGCATTACAAGTTAATCCCACTTTACAACTTATGTTTTTTAATCAATTTATATATTTTATATTCAATTTAATTATTATTATCAAAAATAGGCTAAATCAATGTTTACAATTATATTGCAGTTAAAGCTTTCTTCAATATCTCTATTTTTTAAAACTTAACTATAAGTTTTTGAGTAATTAATATACAAAATTATTTATCAAACACATCGCAGCAATGCTATGCATACACATTTCAGTATTAAAACCACATAACGTAACTCTCATTTGATTTCCATATTGAAATATTTAATTGAATTTTTAAGCAATTTATTTTCAGTTATAATAACTATCCAAAAACAACTTCTTCAACATTTTCATTGGTATAAATTACGTGGCAGCCCTATGCAAATAATTTTGGCAATAACACCTCTCTGTACATGTGCAGTGTGGTTTCTTTTTCAAAATTCAAAAATATATATAAACAATTTTGTCGGTACATTATTAGATTATTTGAAAAAACATACATTTCTGTTATACGATTTCACTCCCGTGCCTGCCTCATCTGCCTTCGCAGTACCGCATCCTATTAACTCAGTTTTTCAAGTCGTTGGTAATGGTTGCTGGCTCTATCTCACGAATGACTCGGTGTTCGTCTTAAGCGTACGAATCGTTAACGCATTGCTTGCATAATATCGATATATAGTCGAATAGTCACTCTCTGGATGCAAAAGCTTCTTTCATGTTTGCCGATACCCGTGGCGGCAATTTTGCTTGCTTACATAGCCGCCGAGCTCAAATACAATGCGTCGGAAAATATGGTTTTCATTTCTTTTCAACTGTCTAAATAACATATGATTAAAAAACAAACACTATAGTAGGTATATATATATATGTATACAGGGTGAACGATATGAAGTGTTACCAACTTCACACTGCTTGTATCTGTAAAACAGCTCATGACATCAACGACAAAATTGTTCTAATGACAGTCCAATATATTGTTTATAAGCCATCAAAAGCATTTGCGTCCCAGTTTTGTTGAATGTTTTTTTCTGTGATGGAATTCCAACGTAATAGTGTGATTGCGTTATATTTGGCCGGAAAATCACAACCAGCTATTGTTCGTGAGCTCAGTCACCTCAAAGCGAATAAAATGTTTGTGTATCGCACTATAAAACGTTACAATGATACTGGTAGCATTGCAAAACGCTAAGGAGGTAGACCAAAAAAAACATCGCAACAACGCCAGAAATGGTTCGGAAAGTGAAGGCTCGACTTGAACGAAATCCAAGCCCAAGTGGAAGAAAAATGACCAAAGAACTGAAAATATCGCAAGACAGCATTCGACGCATATTGAGCTCACTCAAGGTCAAGGCTTACAAGTTCCAAAAAGCACACGATCTTTCACCCTAGCAAAAAAAAGTTCGGTGCGAAAGAGCAAAGGAGTTGTTGCGCTTGCACGAACGTGGCGAATTTTCTAACATTGTGTTTTCTGATGAAGAAAATGTCCCAATTGAGTAGTTCATAAACACTCAAAACGATCGTGTTTACTTGACCGAACACTCATGCGAGAATTTGAGCCTACGTATGGCATGGCCACTCGAAGCAATTCCCCATCGGAAGTAATGGTTTGGGCCGCAGTGACCGCTGATGGACGCTCTCTAATCGTTTTTATCGAGGCTGGTGTCAAAGAGAATGCGACTTATTATCGGGAAAATACTTTAGAAGCTGATTTAGAGCCGTGGAAACGCAAACATTTCGGTCGTAGACCATGCACGTTCCAACAGGACGCGGCACCGTCTCATAAAGCTCGTGTGAACCAAGAATGGTTAAAAAATCATGTTCCACACTTTATTTCGTCCACACAATGGCTTTCGAATTCGCCAGACGCAAATCCGATGGACTATTCCATCTGGTTCATTTTGGAGGGAAAGGTGAGGACTAAAAAATATACCAGTATGGATGCGCTGAAAAAAGCGATTATACGAGAATGGGCCAAAATACCTCAAGATCACATTCGTGCAGCATGCAACTCATTTTTTGACCGTTTGAAGGCTATAGTCAAGGCAAAATGCTGTCATATCGAGCTAAAGTGAATATATGTTGAAATTGTAATCATTTCTGAACAATTCTGTCTTTGAAATCAATAAAAACTAATTTCACACAAAAAAGTTATCGTTCACCCTGTATATGTACATATTAAAATTTTACACTAATTGAGAGATAGCCTCGATGTATATACAGCTGCTCCATTTTTTACAACCTGTATGAATACTCTTAAATATGTAAATATAAAGCCCACTCTCAGTGGTCAAAGTAACAACCCTAGAAATCTTGAAAAATCTTTCACTTCCACTGACATTTCACTTTAACCTTATGACTGACGCCATAAAACACTTTATCTAAAACAAATTCCAAAATTGTTGCCGAACCTGCCCGCCTGGACACTCTGTTTTAGCAGCATTCAGACTTTGTACACGCAGAGAACCTTGAAATATTTTTTATAGCTCATTTTTATTGTTCTGTTGGCTCATTAAAATTTTTTGTTACATTATTTTATTGCTCATTTTTAATGGCTTGTATTCACCTCGTGACTAGAGCAAACAGTTGTAGTTGGTCAGTATAATTTTCCTTTTTTCCTCTGCTTTGTTTTAGACTTTTCGTTAATTAATTGGAGTTTTCTTTCTTCTTCATGGTAGGTTGGTTATATAAAGCAAATTGGGCTTAGTTAATTGGACGAACTGTTGAATGACGCGTGTTGTGGGTAATTCTCTATTGTTTGTATTATTCATGTAGGAAATTTTCACATTGATGGTAATATTTTAATGGCTAACACATTCTAATCTTGTCAAGTGGATGTGAAGATATTACGGTTCGTCGGAAGTTATTTGTTATCAGCTAATCAAGAGAACCTCATAACCCTTCAGTTAAGAAAAATCGATATGGAAATATTTTCAAAACAAATAAAGTTGCAGAATAAGAATACTTCCCCTGAAATGGGCATTGCTTAGAAAACTTCAATATTCATCATTATTAAAAAAAAATTCTCTTCTATCACCTAAAAAGGAATATATCACCCCACAGTTGAGGCGCTCTATTTGTTTTATTACCTTCATTTTAGGGAAAACAAAGTCGTAACTCAAATACCACATAGCGTTAGGAGTAGCTTTATTTTAAGCTACAAGGACAACACAGTCACCCTTCGCTCGTATGTGACATTTAAAACACGCTCATTAATTCCTTATGCCACGCACTTTTGTGTATTGCAACTTTTTTATTTCATATTTTGTTAGTTTTTATTTAATTACATGCTTTTGTCGGACATTTTTTAGCATTTTGCATGCAACACGAACCGTTTCACACAAAATAAATTCAAACAAAATTATGAATCAGGGAGGTACGAGTTTAAGGTACGCCACACGCCACACGCCACATCATTACGCACTACCAGGTGAAAGTGACCCCATGTCGCCAATCGCTTTCCAATCAGTACAACAGTGTATACTCGTCCACGCTCACTTTTTAATATTTTCCTCCACCAAATACAAATTACCACATAAGTGCACATATGGGTTAAGTTGAATTTTCATTACATTTGAATATGCTGCCGTTTAGGGTAATGTCTGTCAGAGTGAAGGCGTTGTGCTGGTCGCCAGCCACTAGTGGTCGCCCTGACATCACGTCACTCCTCCGTTGGCTCACCTGGCCTTATGTAGCGGAGCTCAAAGCGAAGGAAATGCAACGCGTAACCTGTTATTAGACCCGAGGCACAAAGGGTCAGTTAGGTATCAAAAACGGTGAAAATAAAAAATGGAAAAAGAGAAAAATGGCATACAGCAAAGAAGGAGTGCTACGAATCACCAAGGAAGGCAGCTAGAGAAGCGGGACTCAATTGGCAGCGGTCCTACATGTCTGACCAGCTAGCAGAGGCATAAATGAAAGGTATAATTTGTATGATTTATTGCTGTTATTAAAGCGGAAATTTCATAGTAGAAGTTGAACGAAAAAGAAATGCCGCAAATTCTCAAAATTTGCTAATATTGCGATAACAAAAGCTCTCTCTGGCTCACGGTTTCCCAACTCCTTTCGATAATGCAGTAAGCGATCTGTGTAAAGCTAAGTAAACCCATTAATGCAATTTTCTTATGACATTAACGTAATGTGTAATATAATTACAAAAAGAAAAGAGTAAGGATGTATCAAACTACAATAGTCTATATTACATAAAACGATATTAGAGAGAATTAACACATATGGGTAAAAATAACTTAATCTTAAACAAAGTCCCAAATTCGCATGGAAATAAAATATACATTTTAATTAAGGTAAAAAACATATAATGTTTATATAAATAAAAATTAAAATTTTTTGAACTCCTTAAACACAAGCCGGTATTACATTTTTCAGAACAAGTTATTATGCTGGAGGTGCGGCTATTTCCGTTTATTACTTGGTACAATAGAAATGAAATGGTTGCGAAAATCACTGGGTGGTTACGCGTTGCATTACTTCCAGGGTCGCACAACAGTGGTCTGCTCGGTGGATTACGCAGCCAAGCGTATTGAAGAGAAATATCGTTAAGAAAAGTGAAAATTACGAACCACAACTTTTTCCTCCAGGCACTGATCGTGCAGGCATTTATATTTTGGTCCATTCTGTGAACTCCACTCATACTAGCGTCGTATCTGCTGACCGCATCTATGTATAGTATACTAAATAGACTAGATACTAGATAGACTGCCGATTTATCGATTTTATTTATGTAATGGTCATGATTTACATCCTCATTTTTTTGTTTTTGAATCGTATATTACAAGAAAAACTTTTGAAAATTAAGTACTGTTGGTGTCGAGACTGGTGCTTGCAAAAGATAAGTGTTTATGTCTTTGGTGAATTATTTAAAACATCTGCTATGAGCGCTTTGATTTTCTCTTGTGGAACGCTGTCCCCTGACCGACAAACTAATTCACATGGTGCCATTAATTGCTTGCGTGGTAAATTTTGCTAATCACCAAGATAATCTTAATTATCTGAGTCTTTTCCCGGAAGCCCGTCCTTAACTGGTTATTTACAAGATAATTTGACAATATCTTCAATATTTGAATGTAAAATCGGACCTTGTGACCCTATTTTATTTATTTATTTTTTAATAATAATTAAATAATTTGGGTTCTCTTTTAATGTGGCTATGGAGTAAGACCTAATAATAGTTTGGAGTCTTTTTATACCCGCCCTCTAGGGCTCTTGTTTTCTTAGTTTTTATTTCTAGATCAAAAAATAAAAAAAAACTTATTTTGTTTTGATTCTTTATTAAATATTCGGTTATTCTGTTTTCTTATAATTGGAATATACCAATCCACAGCTTTTTCTACATATGTGAAATTATCATATATATGTACAGAAAGTGCGGTACAGGATGCGTGGCCTGGAAAAATGTTTATGATTGCAGTTTTATCGCGTAGGCAAATCGACTTGCGATTCACTGAAAAACTCATTTTGACAACGATTGAAGCAAGTCTGGCAATGAGCACTTGGCTATGAAAATGCTCTTGCTTAATGAAAATGCTCTATTCAGAATTCGCTATGTAGAAGTTTTTGAGTACTGAAAGCTCCATTATATAATAGTTAACAGAATTTTAACCATCAATATATTCCAAATGCCTCTATGCTCAAAGTTCCTTCATCTCTGGAGCATTTTTGAACGCATCACTTTGCAACAATAAAGTGTTTTCTGGATACTCAGCAAAAATTTTGTTATATTCAGTTTTTCGTTTTATCAAGGTTCCTTATACGGAGGATTCAATGTACATATGAATAAATTCCCGTTTGATCAGCATAATGAACTTCATATATTACATGTTTAGATTCTTCAGATTCTTTATTTTTTATTATTATGGAAATATACATAAATATCTTAAAAACTATTTATTAAAGAATATGCGACAATGACCCAAGTGGTCGTCTGTCGGAGAAACACAATTACATTGACATAAATACCAAATTTGTTCCAAATGAATCGCGCACAGCTTAATTATATTTGTTTACAATTAACTCAGGTTGGCGTGGTTGGTTGGTTAAAGTGGCGATTCTTCCAGAATCCAACTAGCGCTTCCGCACCATTTTGTTGCCACATCCTCGTTACCAACTTGTTTAACGGTTATTTACAGCATAACTATATCCAGTCTGTGTGGTTAAGAAACCTTATTAGGTTGTTATCTTCTAAGCCAGATAGTTGTTCGAGATTCTCGAACAGCGGTTGGCCCAGGGTTAACATTCTGTGCTTCCATAGGGCAGGGCATTCACAGAGGAAATGGAAGATTGTCTCCTTTTTCTCCGGTTGTTTGCAACTGTGACAGTATGTATTGTGAGGGATACCCATTTTGGCTGTTTGTTCTCCGATAGACCAAAAACCAGTTATGACTGCCGTTAGTCTCCAGGCGTCTCGTCGTTTTATTCTTATTAATGCCGACGATTGCTTGAGGTTGTAGGTAGGCCATAACGTTCTGCTAATTTTGCATTTCGTCTGGACTTCCACCTACAGTCCGCGATTCGGAGGTATTTTTGGGAAATTGTACTCTTGACTGCACCTAATGGTGTGAGTACCGATTCTGTAAGAGCGTTATTCATGGCAGATCCCCCTCTTGCCAGTTCATCTGCTTTTTCGTTACCTTCGATGTTTCGATGTCACGGGACCCAGATTAAGGTAACTTTATGGTTTTCACTCAAGATGGGGAGGCTATTCCTGCTTTGTTCCACCACTTTAGAGGTTGTAGTAGCCGATCCCAGTGCCTGGATTGCACCTTGGCTATCCGAGAGAATAGCGATATTTCCCTTAAAAGAGAAATCTGCGATTAGTAGCCTACAGGCTTCCCCAATTGCCAGTACTTCCGCCTGGAAGACACTGCTGGTATTAGGGAGACGCACAGATTTCTCAATTTAAAGTCTGTGAGAATATATACCAGCTCCAACACCGCAGCCCATTTTACTTCCATCCGTATAGACTGTAGTGTCGAAGTTGTTTAGAGAGAATCCCTTATTCCATTCTTCCTTAGTTGGAAAGAGAGTGACAAAATTCCTATTGAATGTTACCGTCGGGACGATGTTGTCAGTTCTCACCGAGATTAACTGAGTTTGTGCAATAATAGACTAGCATGACCATAAGTTTTTTCTCTCCAGCGACCCGCTTCATTTAACCTAAATGCACTCATGGTTGCCGTCTTCTTAATATGTAGGTCAATTGGAATAACGTGTGTCAGAGCATTGAGAAGCTCTCTAGGACATGATCTGATTGCTCTGACCGTTATTGCACAGAGCCTTCCACCAAACTACCGAACCATACAATAAAATAGGTCGTATAACCTTCTTATACAGCCATAATGTACTCGTATGCTTAGGTTGAAGACCCCATCTTCTTCCAAGCATACGTTTACAGGCATATAAAGCAATTTCTGCCTTCCTTACCCGTTCTTCAACATTTAATTTCCAGCTTAGTTTGGAGTCCAGAATTACCCTTAAGTACTTTGCGCTGTGTGATAGTGAGAGAGTTTGTCCGTTAATATTTGGTAGGGTAAAAGTTGTCGTAAGTCAGAGTAAGAATTCATTTCCTTTCTAAGTCCTTAACTGCTTTTGCCCAAAAGATTTGTCTTTGTAGCATAATTTTTGAGAATTTCTGTGGCCACATATTAGCATCATAGTTAAATATGTTAAGTTCTTACGAATATATCTTAGGTTAAGTTGTAATGTATACAAATGAGAGTTAGGTAAGCCAGTTTCTAAATGGATATAATAAAATAGTGTATTTGTAGGCCAGGTAAAAATTCTTTTAAAAAAATACTGAGTTTTATCTACTCCATCAAAGAGGTCAAGACCCCAAGCTTGCGCGGCGTAACTTTGTATGACTCTTGTTACCGCCAAAAAGATATTCCGTGTATTTAAATGTGTGTGTATATTTCAAATAGTGCCTGCTTGGAATTTAAATCTGAAATTAAGAAATAAGTGATCATCTCTAAAGTGACCTTACTCTAAATTCGTTCTTACTGTATTTATTTCAATAATGTTATATTACCCAAGGGCACATCCAATACCCCATGTGTGAGCATACATATACAAAATTACTTCGGTAGGAAACAAGAAAATCAAAGAATTAAGTAATTGTTACTTAAAACGATTAATGCGGGGTCGTACATAACATATGCCCAAGTTCACACGATATTTCTACTTATAGACAAGTTCACTACTTATCAAAGTGGAGTTACCGCCATTTGTTTGACTGCACCTTTGCGCTTTGCAGTTCCACTATTTGCTGACAGTAAGGGTGGTGGTGGCATCGACATTGGTGGTATGACAGCAGCATTAGTGGCATGTGCCAGAGGGCTTCAATTCAATTGACATATTCGCAGCACGACGTCCAAACAACGCTTCGTGGGAAGTGTGAGAAATAGAATATATTAGTTATTAACGAATGCGCAACGCAAATAGAAAATAGACTTTTAGAGAGACTACTAGTTGAAAACCAACATTTTTTTATTAAATTTGTACAGTACAAATGTGCATTGGTTAAGTTTTATTGAACATTTTTTAGTCATGTCGATATTTATTTATTTATTTACTTATTTATTAACTATGAAATATAAATGTATTCTTACTAACTATGCAGTTATAAGTAGTATAGGTTTATATACGACTTAGGACTAAGCTTTTCACTACCGCTCCAGCAGTGGGCAGGTCGACTTCTATAACATAGTTGAGTTTACTCAAGGCTCGCGAAATGAGTGTATCGACAACATATTTGAATTTGTTCAATATCACGTGAAGCTCGTTAAAATAGTACAAGTTCCTAACAGATACATTGAGACGTAATGTTCTTAAAATATCAATAAAATAAATTTACTTGTTAGCACATTTAATTCAAAGGATTACCACAAAAGTGTTCTTCTACTGTTCAATGATGTTAAATTCAAAAGCCGGCATTAGAGGTCATATTAAGGCAAAGGCTCATAAAAGTTCCGTGACCGCCTCGAAATTTTTTATGTAAGCGGCTTGCAAAGGTCACCAGATAAAAACGGCATATTTAAGCGGGTCTCAAAAAATGCTATGCACAACTTTTTGAGGGTATAAGGATCTGAAAAATGTGTACAATTGCTCCGAATGATTTTTTTTTTGAATTTGAAAAGGTCGAGCCAAGGAGCACCAGGAGATTTGGTGGCTCCTAAAACACTCAGGCTAAAGAGCCCATTGTATTTAAAGCTCTGGAAAGGGGGTAGATAGTCAAGGAGGGAAGGAGAAAAGTATCAGAGAAAGAGATAGGAAAGAATAGAGACAGAGATAGAGATAGTTAGTCCTGTGAGAATTTTCCAGATTCTTTGGCAAATCTGTAAATATCTCCATTTTTAGAGAATGAATATTACTCATTCTCATCACATCGGAACCCAATACGCTCTAGCAAAGGCAGGACACTCACAGAGAAAGTGCTCAGTGCTATCCGCCTCATCCAAGCATGACAGGCATGGCATACCGGGTTCTCGATGATTCCAATGGTGGTCATATGCTGACTACATGGGTTGTGTCCTGTAATGATGCCGACCATCAACCGAATATCTTTCCTTCTAAGTTTTAGTAGAAAGTTTGACTTTTCTGTTCGGACTTGTCACAAAACACTTTGCAGTTCTGCAGTGTTCTAGACCAGACTATGGCTCTTTATCTAGATTGATGTATATGATCATTGATCCAATTCATGATTCCTGCAGAACTGATTCCGATTATTGGCTGTGGTCCCTGCTGATCCACGGCTGGCCAATTCGTCGGCAATTTCGTTTCCTTGAACACTGGAGTGTCCCGGAACCCATATAAGTACAATCCGGTTTTGTCTTGCGACAGAATTGAGCTTCTTCTTACATTCTTGAACAATCTTTGAGGTTTGCTTCGCGTTCTCCAGGGCCTTCAATGCAGCCTGACTGTCACAGAAGACTCCAATCTGTTTCCCGCTCCATCTCCTCTCGATTATCCATTCGGCTACTTTTAGGATGGCAAAAACTTCTGTTTGGAAAACAGTTGCCATTCCCCCCATAGCATAGTGATACTTATTACTATCGTTTAAGTACCATCCCGCTCCAGACCCTATTTCATTATTGGACCCATCGGTAAAGATGGTATATGTTTACTGAATGTGAGTTTAGAGTCGAAAAATATTCATCAGCCTTTGACTTGATCTACAGTTTTCTGTTTAGGCTCCAAAATATGATAAGTATGGTATGGTATTAACTTTTCTAGAAAAAACTACTTGAAAGCATTTGAAGTACTCAAATATATATTCAGATTGCAATAAAACTGGATCTGAAAGATTTGAAGGTAATCAGGTAGAGGAGATATTTCGAAAAGAAAAAATATGAACTTAATCATTAATAAAAATTGTAAAGAAAGTTGGCCGAGAATAGGGCATTGATGAGCACCAGACGATACCTGAAAATGATAAAAAATTGTGTTTTTCGAGACAAATAAGATGTTGCCTAATTTAGGAAGGGGAAATGGAATCCTAAATAAGCTAATTTACAAAACAGTTTGTGACATTTACTTGATAGGCTACCTTAAACTTAACTACTCAGAAATAGTTGGAAGGCTAGACAGATTCCATTAACAACTCCATTTTAATACGGGCTTATAAAATCAGCTTTGTCTTAACAACAATCTTAAATAATTTCGAAATTGTTGCAATTTTCGAATAAGATCAATAGTTTGTGACGCCCTTTATATTCCCATTTTTAAAGATTGGAGTTATATGAACTTTTTTCCAATCCTATATTAGCCGTACAGTGGAGAGCGACTTACTGAAATAATGGCTTTGCAGCTATTTTTGAGTAGAACAAAACGGTTGTTTCGATGAGTTATTTCATATTGCTCATCTCCCTTATTTATGCTTTGAACGCTGGTTGCATTACGTTAATGTTTTGTTGTAAATGACTGGGAAATCCACCAGCAAATTTTCTGCTTGTAACGAAATTATTTAATTAGATGAATTTACCATATATTAATAAGTTTGTGTATATCTAGTTAAAAACAGAAGCAAATCTTTCGAATCAACACTCCAGCTAGAAACTAGCCGTATATGCCGAGTCACGGCGAAATTGTCTTTTGGATCGGAAAGTCTTTCCACGCAAGCATTTTTTCTCTTTCTGTGATTTTTTTTTTCGAAAGAATTCGAAAAGTTGAGTGCCAAGTTCAAATCAGATCTTCTTTAATGAACTTATCAGATGATCGTAAAACTGAAGAAACTTTTATGTGAGCAGTTTTCAAAAAAAATTGTGCTTATTGACTTTTGCTGACATTCTGCTTGAAATTACTAAGTGAAAACCAAATCTGAGGATATGTTTGTTACTGAAGTCACAGAAAGAGCGAAATTAAATAAAAATAAATTTTAAAACTCTCGCTTAATAACAAAAAAAAAAAAAAACACAAGTGATCTCAAATTCGTGAAGCACATCACCTTTAACAAAAGATTTTAAATTGTGGGCGTAGCAGTAATAATAAACAATAAACATGTTTTTTTTTTTCCTTGAGCAATCTGGCACGAACAGTTTTTGAAAGACGATCAAAAGATTTTTGATAATTTTTTTACTCAGTAAACTTTATTACATAACATTTTAACTAACGAAATACTTCACCCGGTCAATTTTGCTACTAACCTAAGAAAAGGGCAAACAGATTTGCTTTCAATGTTGGTTTGGCAAGGAAAGAAAGAGACCATTCTGAGTCAAGTATGATATTTTACTAATTTTCCGGCAGCTCTAACAGAAACTAATAGCTTTATTAAGGATAACGAATTTTTTTTATTACTTTCTGAAAGGCTCCGACTCGTTGCATTAGTTTTCTTCGCATTTCGCAAGCTCAGTTATTTTTCGCTGTGAAAATTTGAGGTACATAAAATTTTTACTTGCACAAATAAAGTTGTAAAGTTTATTAAACTCATTATGACTTTTAACAGTTTTTTATTCTTCTAGCGAACAACGATTAAACTTTTTACTCTAAAGTATTTGACAGTGGCTAGGGATCTGTTTAAAACACCAGTTTGTGGTTACTTTTTGTAGTTCGAAGGCGCCGCATTCCATAACCTTTGACGTTTGTGCTCAGGAACCTTTTTGAATCTCATACTTATTATCCCCTTAGTTCAATTATTCATTAGCAAGCACATGATAGAGAGGGCATGAGGTAGTGTCCCTCCTTTTTAGTAACAAAATTTTATGGAAATTGTCCGCAATAAGCGGATAGTTAAACCACTTAAAAACTGAAGACTTAGTCATAACACTGCGTTACAAAAACGAACTTTTTTTCTGTCCTATGAACCAAATATGTATACTTTTTCGAAAAGGGCAGAAAAAATAAAAACACGATTTTCATGTACACGTCAGAATTGTTTTTTTTATGTATAAAATATAGAGCTCGTAGTCCGCCTGTGTGAAAAACTTTGGATCAATTTTTAACCCTTTTTCAGTGATCCAATCGCGCTGAATTTCTGCAGGCAGACTCGTGGAAATGTTTTTATTATGTAAAATTAAAAAACAAAAAATTTTATCAATTCTCAGATTTTCTTGAATTTTTTTTTTCTAAAAAAACAATTTTTTTCTAAATTTTTGGCATAACTTGAAGGGACTCCAAATTTTCCAAATTTCAGTGGTACGCAGATAAAAAAAATAGTTGCAAGTTTTGAATTTTCATCAAAATTGAATGCTATCGAACAACGTGCATGGAAAGTTGCCGTTATTGAGCAGTTTCTTGGCAACGAACGAGCTGACAATTATAAAAATATTGTTGCAGAAATGATTTCGGCATATGGCGAAATGGGCATATTAATATCGGTAAAGATCCATTTCCTTCACAATAATTTAGATTGTTTCCCTGGTGATTTAGGAGCTTGTAGCGATGAACATGGGGAAAGGTTCCATCAGGACATTGCGGCTATTGAAAAGCGCTTTAAAGGACAAGACATTACGCATATGCTTGGCGAATACTGTTGGTCTATTTGTCGCGATACTGACACAAATGCTTACAAACGCAAAAATAAAAGGCCTAAGTTTCTTTAAAAGCATTAAAATTTTTAATGTAACAATTTTTAATTTTAATATAATAAAATTAATAAAAACATTCGGGGTTCTATATCTCTATTGTAATGCGCAGTGAAAGAGAAAGGTCTTTCTTTTGATACCCACATCGGCATATCTGATGCAATTTTTTTTTTTTTAATTTCGAACAGGTGGCAACCTTGTCAGTGGCAACACCTAGGTGAAAAGTCTAAAAATGTGATACACTATCTGTGTGCCCAATTTCATTCAAATCCGTTAAGCTAATCCTGAGATCGTGTGGCTATACAGATATGCATACAAGAATTGCTCGTTTAAAGTTATAAAATATATTACAAAAAAAAAAAATTGTGAAAAGTATATTTGGTTCATAGGACAGAATGTGTGTAATGCGGTGTAATGAAAACCTTATTTTTATTATCACTAAAAAACTAGTGATAGTGTAATTTCGTGGTAGTGCAAATTGCCCAACCCTGTGTGTAGATTGGCATGGCTCCAAATATTACAGTTTCGCTAATTTCCAAAATCACTTAACCGTAGAGGGTCATCACTGGGTGCTTCAAACTGAAAAGAGATTTTAATAATTTTTAAATACTACTCGAATTGAGTTGTCAAATTTAATACCGCGCTCATATGTATGCGCTTGTACGTGCTTATTGCTTCCATTCCAAATAATCGCGCATGAAAAATAGAAAAAAACGTCGTCAGCTGACAAAATAAAATCTCGAGGTTCTAGAAGTTTGCGAAAAGTTGTAAGACCTTCTTTAGAAGAGTGTCTGCCACATTATAAGTATTATTTTTGTCTACGTACATCTCAACCTGTTCTGAAGTTTGTACCGAAAATATTTAAAATCTTAATCACCAGCAATTAAAGGTGTGTTGTTCTGAAAGCGTGGACGATTCGAAATGAAATGGGTTTCAAAATTTTATTTAAACAATTACACGTATACTTAAGTGTCATTAAGTCTTTTAGAAACTCCTTAAGAAGTTGAACAAAACTTGGAATTTAGTATAAGAGCAATTTAAACTTAAACTTTTGATGGTATCCTTTTTGGCAGGATATAATAATAATCCAATTAGTTTGAATTCCGAAAACCTTTCACACAGTTCAAAGCCATTTAATAAAACAATGAAATCGCCATATATCGATTGCCAATTCTCAGTCTAAATCCCTTCGCATATCACTTAATATGTGTAAAATGGTTTTATATGAAAATACTTACGCACATAGATGTGTATTTTCTCAGCGGGAATGCATATACATTTATGTATGTAAGCCTAACTGGCAACAGTCGATCGCATGGTCAATCGACCGGGCGACCGTTCGGCCCAGCTTGTGGTAATTTTGTGGGCGTTTTTACTTATATTAGGTCAAGAACGTGGCCCGCATATACAAGCGAGCTTGAAAGACCGTTCTTCATGTCAATTTCGTTCTTTGTATTACCAATATTATTATATTTCGGAACTTTTTTCCTTTTACTCGTTTTTCACTAAGAACAGCTTTGTTTTATCCAACTCGGGTGCAATTTCATTATTGTTATATGAAAAAGCAATGAAAAAGTTCAGCTACACAAACGCAAAAAGATTGATGCATAATAGATAAACACATACAATTGTAGCCTTTGTTTTAAATGAAGGCCTGTGAGGAGAGAGGAGAGCGGAACACCGTTCTATGGGTAGTTTGTGCTTGGCAATCAAACAACTCAGTGGCAACACCATTCACAAATTCGCCCATTGATTTGGTACGAGTACGAGTACTACCGACCGACAAGGCATTGCGGAAGGAGTCATGCGTGAAGGCGCACGCCAGTACGAACAACAATAAAAACCTACCCAAAAAGATTTAGCAATCGTCGGGCATCTTGCGGCCCAGTATATTCGAGCTGCCGCCATAAATCAATGTCAGCCATAATCATTTAAAATCAATCAAAATGCAAGCGAGTCAGTGAGTGAGTATGAGAGTGAGAGAACATTTTGGCTCGTAATAGGTCGACGCTAGACGATTGAACGATTGGTAGTAGATTGGACGCAACATTGCCATAGTCGACACCAACAACACCAGCTCTGTATGTGGACCAACGAGACGGTTGGTGGGTAGAACGTAGTGACCGTTGAACACAAGAATTGTCCACTGCTGGTGGCAGTTGAGCTTGATTGGCTTAGGTTTTGAAGTGCTACGGATTGGTATACGAGTACATAGTTGATTGCTGACCGTTTTTGCATTGTTAGAACTGCGGTTGGAACGCAATCCCAGCTGCTAAGCTGGTGGCGGACTCGTGTGCGCCTCACTATCGCCTGTCTCCAATCAATTGTGGGGAGAACAAGTCGCCACCACCGCCGAGGCAATCGCAATTTGTGGTCGTTGAAGAGGCAAAATTTGCTGGCGATTAGAATTTACCTCGACTGCTTATTGCACTGCTGCTGGTATTAGAGTGTTTTAATGTTTCTTGAATATTTTTGCGGCATAGAAATTAACATATCGAGGTACTCAGAATGACGTGAACAGACTGACTGACCGACCGCCTTGAGCAATCTAAACGTTGTTATACTATACATAGGATGGGAATCATTATTGTGCGGAGATATGTCGCTTGCTGGCATGTCATGCGTCACCATCATACGAGTAACAGCATCGCATTGGCAATACTTGGCGCGGTCAAATTTCATATGTAGCGTAATGCAGGCCACATGAAACAGTGTGAGACTGATGGTTTCGCGTGGCAGCACCACCGGCGTCGCAATTATCATGCAGTGCAAAATTATCCAAATATCTATGTACGGAAAATTTACATGCGACTTGCCATTTACAATACTTTATCGTTATGACTTTACAATAAATTGAGGTGATAGATATGCGCTTAGTTTCAGTTGATGCCAAATTGTAAATATGTATACCTAAACGGATTTATGGCTGGTGATATTGAAATTTTTAGAATATTTTTTGTAGTTTTTTTTATGCTTATTTGAGTTCGAAATTTCAAATGTTAATATGTAAATATAAATTCAATGATGCTTCTACCTATGTAGGTGCAGTTGCGTATATATGCAATCCCGACTCTTTCATTTAATATACTTCCTTACACGCTGAGTAATGCGAGTGGCCCACATATGTGTGAGATGCGATAACCAACTCGTCTGAAATCATAGGTCCTGGCAGAAAGAGAGGTGGCTTTAGTGGTCAACTCCGACGTATTCTGTTTAAGGTCGAGACCAAAATACAATAGATACAATAGATAGAAAAGAAGATATAAATTCAATGAAAATCGTCTTCTTCTTACGCAACTCTACAACCGTTTGTCGGCGTGGGACACCAGTTGCATCTCTCCGCCTGAACTTATAACTCTCATAAAGCAGGAGCAATAGATGACGAATCGAAGGATATTTTTAACATCGTTGCATCAGCGTCCTTAAGTGGAATTTTACAAAATATAGTTCGTATGGTCCCGATTCCCTTTTTCTTCAGCAACCGTTGCCTACTTGGCATTTAGTGTTTTCTCATAAAGGGACTCTGATTACAAAGCTACCAATACAGGTATTAATAGTATTTATGCTGATACGAAAGTAGACACAACTGTGACAAGTGATCTTTTATACGCATGTTACAACGTCCTTATAATAGGTTGTTCAATAAGTTTTGCGGTTCGATAAGAAAGGGTGATGCTACTAGCCTTCATTTTTTGTTATGAAGAGTGATGTAAGCGTGTACTGAATTTAAACGTGGATGAGACTTGGGTCTATCACCATGATCCTGAACTAAAACAAGAGGCAAAAGAATGATGTAAACCTGGTTCTTCGGCTCCGAAACGAGTTCGTGTGCAGAAAGAAGGTGTCGGTCAAGATTGTGTTAGCATCAGTTTTTTGGGATGCAAAAGGAATTTTGTTTGTGGATTAGTTAAAAACTGGTAAAACAATAAATAAACCCGAATTGCAAAAGAAGCAAAATATGGCTAAAATCCATGAATTAATGTTCGATTTCTTAAGCATCCACCGTATTCAGCAGATATAGCCCCTAGCGACCTCCATCTATTTCCAGGCCTAAAAATATCCATGCGTGGCGAGCGGTTTTCATCAAATGTTGAGGCCATAACAGCTGTGGGGGCATATTTTACAGCCCTTCCGGATTTTCACTTCAGAGGTGGAATTCATAAATTGGAATCCCGTTGGAATAAGTGCATTGATGTTGGAGAAGACTGTACTGAATAATAAAGTGTATTTCAAGCCATAAAATTGTGTTTTTCTTATCGAACTGCAAAACTTATTGAACAACCTAGTATATGCAATTCGTTATATTATATATTGGCAACGTCAAAGCTACTTCTATCTGAGAACCAAATACATATTTTGTCAAGAAATTTTATTTTTTCTATTTTTTTATTCCACAAAAGGAAATAAAGAAAAACAACAATAAACACACACTTGCAATATAGTAACGCAAACACTTTGCACCAACATCGCTCGCAAACCACCAACAAAGCAGTTATCATCAACAGTCAGTTGAAAAAACCTCGCTCTACGGGTAGTTCAGCCAAACATTCGTCCATCCGAAAATAATCGAATTACTTTCAACAGAATAATTTCTAATTGAAAAATATTGTAACCCAATGCACGAATATGTATACACACATAGACATGTATGTATATTCGTATATGAGAATCGTTCGCCAGTTGCTGACAAAATGAAAGGCGACACAATCGAATTCTGACCAATACTCCCACCCACCACCTTACATATATATATATTGATATACATATATACATACTGCATGCTCGAACATACTCACTCACATTAAATTAAGGATGGCGCCAAGGATTTATATACATACATTAACGCATATAGCTTTGCGCCTCGAGATTGGAATTGGTTGGTCGGCTAGCTGAATGGAAACCCAGCAAACATTTTATGAAGACAGTTTTTCTAGTTATTCCTATTTCTCACATAAGACGAAAACGGGACAGGCATATTAAATTGATCAAAGCGTATACGTGATCAGGATGCAACTACCATTTTTTACAATGCCTCAAATTTGTATCAGTTTAGGCCCAAACCAAGCACAACCACATAAGTAGACCAGCAAGTTGGGTTTAATAATTTTAATGAGGTGTCGTCTTCCAGGAATTACGAAAGAAAGTTCCAGATCTCAAGATTATTGCAGTATACTGGTTAACGTACTTGCCTTTCAAGTTGCGGCAAAATAGTTATAACCGAGACTTTCAAAAAATGTGTTACAAATCCTTTCAATATCCAGCATAACATCGGCCCGTATTGGGGCCTAGAAAATAATTATGCTTTTAAAACTGAGAATCATGTTTTATTGGGTTTCTACATATTTAAACCGAGAAAAGGTACACTAACTATTGCACGCAGACCAAGACTGATGCGCTTACAATATGGCCGCTAATGGTTTCTCAAGCGCTGTTGAAACGACGAAGATAACCTCTTCACCGATCTGGACAGCGTTTGAACATAATCTGAATATATATGTATATATTAGGCCGGGTCGATTTGTGGGGAGGCAAAAAAATCGCCCATTGCTCTGTCAAAATCATATTCTAGGGATCAAAATAAGAAACTTTGCCGCAGGAACCATACCTCTAAAACGAATTCTGATGTCCCCCAATTTGGGTCGAACTTTTTAGTTTCTTTTCTCATGTAAAGGCCAAAAATGGTGATATTTTGAAATCATTGTATGGGAAACCTCCCAGGAGAGTTCCAGGGGGTGTGCCACTGGCATGGGTGGATCGGCCGTCCAAAGTTAGTGGGGGTCGGTCATACATTTGGACTCGATTGGAGCACTCTAAAACGGCCAAAGTGGGATTTTTCGTTCGACCCATATTAATATTTACTATATATACATATATGTATTCTAAGATTCTAAGTTAGAACGAAGGACCCTTATGAGGGTTTTAAAAACATCGGAATAATTTAGAGACCATCCGTGTCAGTTTTAAACCAAATATTTTTTAATTTTTAATAGCCGAAATTCAAAAGTAGACTTACAGATGGGTATTCCCCCATATAAGTACAATATTTTTATATGTCGAATTTGTAAAAGCCTAAATTAAAGTTGGGCTAAAGAAAATTTCAAATTGTTATGTTTCTGATTTTGTCAGCGGCTTTGCTTGCATGACTGCCGTTGCTGTGCTACTGTGGGTTGCTGGCAATTTCCTATTGCCGCCCGAGTGTGTGCATTCAATTAGAAATTGTAGTAATGTTATCGTTGTTCACTTTCGCATTTGAAGCACAACCGCTGACGCTGACGCGCGGATAACGATGGGCAATGTGGAATGAAGGGTTTTCTGTTCAATTCTCGTAATTTAATTTCCGTGTTGTGAACGTGTGACGAATTTTCGAAAAAGCTTTTCCTCACTCCATTGTAAATGGCAGGTCATTCGATGTCGAACTTGGGTTGAATATAAGCAATTTTAAATTAATATTTACTAGTATCATGGTTTCTTTTAAGTTCACAAATTGCGATCAACTAATTGTTTCATATACATTTGCACTCAGTAGGTAGGTAGGTAGGTTTGGCAGCCGCATCGCAAATAGAGAAAACGATGCCACTTAGACG
The DNA here is from genome assembly GCF_028408465.1 of Anastrepha ludens. NCBI lineage: Eukaryota > Metazoa > Arthropoda > Insecta > Diptera > Tephritidae > Anastrepha > Anastrepha ludens. The sequence continues at coordinate 78,949,483 of NC_071498.1, forward strand.
ACGAAATTGGTCCGTTGTGAACCGCGCGGGCTGAGCTACATTTCCCTCTCCATATTAAACCATCCTGAGCTTTTGACAAAGCGTAAAAGGTTGTTGATACCTAAAATGTATAGATTATCTATATTCGTTAAGAAGTAGGATTTTAAAAATCGGTTCCTGCTTCTGGCTAGAGCTGGGCATGTGCAAAAAAGGTGTTGAAATGTTTCCAACTCCTCCTCATTTCTGCAGCTACGACAGAAATCATGCGTGTAAACGCCTAATCTCTTTGCATGATTTCCTATGAGACAATGTCCTGTGAGGGCCCTTACTAAGGTCCTGATTTGAAGTCTATTCAGTTTTATAATCTCTTGGGCAGACGTAAATTTAGCCTTGGCCATGTTTGCCCAGCAATTTCACAGGTGTTAACGCTAATCCATCTTTGATTTGCAGAGCTGAATAATGCGTCCTTAATGAGAAGCTTACAAGTTGCGAGAGGTATCTCCATAAAATTACTTATGTCTGGCATACAGGTACCTTCTCTTGCAAGTTGGTCTGCCCTACAGTTCCCTGGTATATCTCTGTGGCCTGAAATCCAGCATAAGATTATACGATATTGTTTGCCCATCTCATTTAGAGATTGGCAACAACGTAAGACACTCCTTGATGTTGTTTGGAATGCATCCAGAGCTCGTAGGGCAGCTTGGCTGTCTGATAGAATGCAGATACCCGTTGATGATATTCTGTTTATGTTTAGGCATTTTACGGCTTCATGAATAGCGTTTATTTCCACTTGAAAAACACTACAGTGATCCGGTAGTTTAAAGGATTCACTAATTCAAAGCTCTTCGCAAAATAACCCTGATCCTACACCGGTGTCAATTTTAGACCCGTCCGTGTAGATCTTAACGGGTGTGTTGGGTGTTGGATCTTCTTCAAACCATTCCAGTCTAGAAGAGATTTTCATTAGGAAATTTCTTTCGAAGCAGAGAATGGGAGGGTGATAATCACAGTCACTGGGTATATCCGTGTAGGAGTCTAAGATGGTTGAATGTCCATGTGTGACAGTCTTCCATTGTGAGCTCGCTTTGAGCCTTAAAGCGGCACAGGCCGCTGAGTATTTGCAGAAGAGATCTAGGTGTGGCAGATGTAGTATGATATCCAAAGCCATGGATGGCGTGGTTTCCATGACGCCACATATTGCTAATTCCGCTGATCTCTGCACCTTATTCAATAAATTAGAATAGGTTTTTTTCTGCATAGCACACCACCAGACAACATTTCCATATAGAAGAATGGGTCTGACGACAGCAGTGTAAAGCCAATGAGCAACCTTAGGTTTAATTCCCCAGGTCTTACCTAAAGCTCTCTTACAGGCATAACAAGCTAGGTTCGCTTTCCGGACTCTTTCTAAGATGTTTGACTTCCAAGCCAGTTTCCTTTCTATGATTAGTCCCAAGTACTTGGTTTCTTCCGAAATCACAAGAGCTTCTCCCTTGAGCATAATTCGACTTAGTTGAGGGACTTGTGAACTAGTGAACAATATGAGTTGTGTTTTGTCTGGGTGGACTCCTAGCACTCAGTAAGTCCGTTATATAAATAGTTTTTACAATTTTCTTTATTAATCTATGGTCAAATAAGAGGTTAAAAGCAAAAACAACTGCAAATTCCTAACACACTTTTAAAACAGCTTTCACGCGCGGAGCGATGTTGACTGCACCGCTGTTGCCAGCGAACTGGGACCGGTTTCTAGTGGAAGGGGAAGGTCCAACGATCATTTTCCCCCACTAGCCGATTCGGTTGATCGCTTGGCAGACGCTCCGCGCGGGAAGGCTCATTACTTTTCAAACCCTGTATGGTCGCACTTTATTTTTGTGCACAAATCACATCTCAGCGACACTTAGGGTGAAAAATTACCTGCCGGAATTGGTGTGTCAAGAGTTGTGACCTGTTTTTCGGAACAGCTCCAATTGAATATTACCACTAACGCTGTACTTTACATGCGGGATCTTGTAATCAAAGATTGTACCCACTGTGACCACAGTTCGCTCTTTCATCGAATCATTGTTTTTGTTCGACACATTGCACTTGAGATCATAGAAACGCGAAGGCCGCCATCTACACTCTCGCTTCGTAGATACTTTCTTATAACCATTAACTCTGCTGCAAGAGTTGCGAAAGTACTTTTTAGTTCTTCGGTGTTAAGATCGAAATTGTGTCTTCTTTTCTTAGCGTATATTTATAATGTTAATTTCACTTAGAATCGCAAGAGCGTCGATCTCAATAAATCTGAATGAAATCCAAACAAATCAGTAGCAATACCATCACCTAGCAAAGCTATCTACTACATGAGTAGGGATATATGAACATATTTTGATTGACTGTTTTACGTATCACCACACGTTAAAACGGCTCATCATAAATCTCACTGACCATATTGTGGACGTGGAACAATCTAAATTCTTAATAATAGGCAAATAGGTTGTTTTTTAGGGGTAGAAATATATTTTAATTATATGTACTTTATTGAGTGTGCCTTACCTCGCATGATCGCAGAAAAATCAGTTGAATGTTAGAGAAGAAAAAGGTACCGAAAGAAGTGATGGAGAAAGAAAAAGACCACCGGATCAAATGACTGCACTAAGGAAAACAAAATAAATAATTGTTTACAACTTCTGCCATTTTCATCACCTTCGATGGCAGAGTGTTTAGGAATAACTAACATATCATCGTCTACATCATCGTCGACTATCGTAACTATCGCCTTCATCCTCTATTGTCTAATCAACGGTCTCGTGTAGTTGTAAAAAGAGGTAATTTTAGCTCTAACTATTTTACTGTGTCCCATAGTTTTGCCGCCATAAAGCCCTGTTGAACATAAAAAAGTTAATGTTTACACCAATTGCAATGAGGGCATTACTATAAAACTATACTTTCATAACCTTCTTTATTTCTTTTCAACACGACAGCATTTCAAAAAGCTTATGCGCACTTCACTTAACGTTTTTCGAGAAAAATATATATAAATAATTGAAGAACTCACTCACCGAATTGTTAAACTTTAAAAAACACAACAACATATGAATAGTTTCGTTTACGTATTATTATTATTATTATTTACCAGCACGCCTACTGGGGTATTACCAATGTATCTGCATTTACGCTAGTGAATCTCAAATTATACTGGCCTTTGTCTACCTCGGGTAGACACCCAGTTATCCAGCCACCATATGCGCAAGATGGATCCAAAGCAGCGATTTCTGGAGGTCTGGAGCTTTTTTGTTTTTGCAACGGTCACAGACCATGTTTCACAGCCATACATAAATATTAATTTGACGTTGAAGTAAAATATCCCTACCTTTGTTTTCTTGGGTAGCTGTCACCGAAACTTTAAGTAAATTTCCTCTGGCAATTGATTTGGACATTAATGGGTTAGTTTTTAAATGAAAAAAAAAACACATTGTTGTTTTTATGAGGAAGCAAGGAAAATTTAGTAAGAGCGGAAGATATTTCACCCTGACGTAGTCAGTGTAAAGTTACATCTACGTGGTTGTATCACTGTAGTGTGGTGCGTTATATAAACCATCTCTCTGGGTCCAGTTAACCTAAACTCGCCACCTGTTCCGTGACGGTGGGGAACGATTTGCAGTATGTAGAAGTTCCATTAAATAAAGCAAAACTATATCGATAAGAGCGATACTATCGGTTCCGGTCCGTGGCAGATAAACGTATACATACATATGAAAAGGGTTTCTATTGTTATTTTTTTCGCTTCACGAAATTATTTTCTGTTATGTTTATCACAAACTTCTCTTTAAATAAAATCTAAAAAATTACTTTTCTGAGCCATGTTACAAATAACAAATGTGTGGTGTTACGCCCCCTTTTGGGTAAATGTGTGTATCTCGTCCAAACTTGGTACACGTGTCGCACCAACTACATATTTGATTTTGAAACATCGCAGGATGATCGTCAGGGCGGGCTTCATAGTAATCACAAATGAGGTTTGAAATCCAGCCCTAATAAGGTTTGATCAGCAAGAAAATTCACATCCACTATTTTGGCAAAAGCGTATTTATGAGATCGGTAAGCGAAGTCTTGTCCTGGCATTGTGAGGCTCTTCGACGCTCTTACAGGACATTGGCTCTCGCACCAGATGGTTAGGTATACATACTTAGAAAACAGTATGTAGATGTCAAACCTTTTTAACTCTGAAAACGTTTCTCTACAATCAATTCTTTGCAGAAAAAGGCATGCAATAATTTAATGTTTGAAGATTATTTCATGCAAATGTTGACCGCGACTGCGCTTCAAATGGTCCATCCGCTTAGTCCAATTTTGGCATACTCTTTCCAATGTTTCGGCCGGTATCTCACATATAAATGCTTTAATGTTGTCTTCCATGTTGTCGTTTTTAACATAGCCCCACAAAAAATAATCGCACGATCTGGGTGGCCAATTGACAGGACCCGAACGTGAAATAAAATGTTCACCGAACTCGCCTCTCAACAAGTCCATTGTTAAGCGTGCTGTGTGGCATATGGCACCGTCTTTCTGAAACCACATATCATGCAAGTCAAGCACTTGCATTTTGGGCAAAAAAAAGTTGGATATCATTTCACGGTAGCGCTCACCATTCACAGTTACGTTACGATTTGCAGTATCTTTGAAGAAGTATGGTCCAATGATACCTCCAGCCCATAAACCGCACCAAACTGTGACCTTTTCTGGATACATTGGTAGCTCTTGCAGTTCTTCTGGCTGATCTTCACTGCGAAATCGACAATTCTGCTTATTTACGTACCCAGTCATCCAAAAATGAGCTTCGTCGCTGAACACAATTTTTCGACTTTAAACTTTCTTAACAGAACACGCATTTTTATAATAAAATTCAATGATTTGCAAGCGTTGTTCGTTTGTAAGACGATTCATGGTTAAATTATAGACCAAACTGAAGATGTTTGACAGCGAAAAAAAACAAGAAATGTGCGTCAGCTGTTTAAGCCACCTGTTTAAAAAGATAATAGCTAAAATTCACCCGCTATAATCCCTTACATCCCTTACTTATTGGTGCAAAAAATATATGTAATTTGATTCTAACCTGAATATTAAAACCGAGTATCAAATGAGATATAAACTATAATTCCTACGCCACTACGAACTGCAAATCGTGTTGGCACTTTTGTGTTTAGTGTTTTTTTATTTTGATATTTTATATAAAATTATAAAATATTTCTGTTCTAAAAGAAAACAAAATTGTTAAACTATGAAAATTATTCAAAATACTGCTTATGTTTGGAATGATCAGAAAAAAAATGTTCATCAAAAGATTGATCAACATTAAAGAATTAAGTTTATTGCATAACTCTTTCCAGCAAATAGTAAATTTTATTGGGTTTAAGTTCACTTTGTAGCAGTAAGCAGTATTCATTTCATTTTATATATTCACATTTGTGTTTTAACATGAAGTGTTAAATTTGTATGAAGCCGCTTGGAGGAATCTATACTTAACATCACATTTATATTAATTCCCCACCCGGGAACGGGAAAATGTACTCGTCAAGGACTTTTATATAATATTTATTTGTAGCTGGCTTGGATAAGCTCACACCACCTTATCCGAATAATAACACCGTTAATTGAAAACTTAAAAACTTTAATTTATTACTCAATATTTTGAAAACTACTTTCCTTCCTCTACGCCTCTATAGGGGCTAAAATTTAAAAACACTTTGCCAATTTTTTTAAGATTCGCTCCGTTTGGAAGTGGCGTGGATGCACGAGGCGCCCTGACACTTTCAACAGAAGCGTGTTCAGCAGAAAAAAATTGGTGACTGATGACTGGTCGGCTGTCAGTCATTTGAGAGCAGGCATCAGAGTGAAGTGTTCAAAGTGTGCTATTCTTAGTGACTTGTTTTAGATGTCGCACATGTTGTGTATGTAAGCGCGTCTCCTGTGGGAGACGTAAAATGTTGCTAGAGCAAGCGCTGACCAGTGACATGAATGCATTTGTTAATGTTGTTGTGAAAAAAAAAACTTAGACTGTCATTTGGGCAACTGTTACCAGTCACTTCCGCTGCAATGCGCCTATTCTAGTGTTCGCCTAACGTGTGCGAAACTTACTCTCTCAACCGTTTTCAAAAAAGAGGTTATAAATTTTAGTATATGTACGAGTGTTCCTTTTTTCGTGGCTTGTATTTGTGGTTGTTCACAAGCAACTTTTTAAAGTTCATACATAATGTAAAAGGGTAAGAAGAGCGGAAATATGAAAACTACTTAAGCCTGTCCCTGCTAAAATTATGTAGTTGGGCTAAAGATAAATTATTTCAATCTGGGCAAATATGAATTGGTTTTGAAGAATTGATGTCGAATTGATAATTTCACTAAGCAACAAAATCAAACGAAAAGCTAAATTTGTTTCAAATTGAAATGTACAGGTATATACCCGTGCATACTTTTAGGGTAGCTGTTAATTTTTGTAATCAAACAAACTCAGGTATTAAGAATTGTAGCTTGTGACATCAGAGGTCCCTCTGTAGGTAGCGACAATTAGTCTTACCATATAAAAAGTGGGCGTGGTTTTATCCGATCTGAATAATATTTATGCCGGAGGTAAATGAGGTGGGGACCAAGTTTGGGAGTTTTATTTAGTTATTACCCATATGCACCTATTCACCCAAAAAAGTCGGGGCGCCGCCCAATTTTTAAATTTCATTTGCGTACTTTTTTTGTTTTATTTTTTTGTTCATTATTTGAACCAAGTCTGAGTAATTTTTCATATGTAAGCGAAACCCTACGTCATTTTTGTTTATCTCATCATACTTTCTCACTGCGAGGAGTCTTCAGCTTGCCCTCAAAATTCCACGGCGGCCCTCTTTATCACCTTAACGGAGCAGGTCAAACTGCAGTTAAAGATGAAAGTCGAATCACTAGCCGGCAGCACTTGCGGTAAATACAAAGCAATATTGCTGGCTATTGGCCGATTGTGGCGGCCGCCGTAGCCGAATGGGTCGGTGCGTGATTACCATTCGGAATTCACAGAGAGAACGTTGGTTCGAATCTCGGTGAAACCAAAATTAATAAAAACATTTTTCTAATAGCGGTCACCCTTCGGCAGGCAATGGCAAACCGAGTGTATTTCTGCCATGAAAAAGCTCCTCATAAAAAATATCTGCCGTTCGGAGTTGGCTTGAAACTGTCGAACAACATCAAGACGCACACCACAAATAGGAGGAGGAGCTCGGCCAAACACCCCAAAAGGGTGTACGCGCCAATTATATATATATACAATATATAAATTACGCTGCGCCCATTTGGTCACCTGGTACTTGTGAATCGCAGTGGACAAAGCACCAGACCTGCCAAAGACTGCTATCAGGACAGCCACGGGATGCCTTCTGATGCCTCCCTTGCAAAACCTTCACAATGAGGCCTCCATGCTTTCGGTGAAAAAGCATAGTAAAATGCCCAGCAAGTTGTTCTGCTTGGGTGTTACTGCACCTTACATATATTAGCTACAGGCTGAGCCATCTCCTAGGCTAGTCAGAAGGCAGCTCTTCAACTACACAAACGAGATCCAAGACCAAACACGACTGCAACTACTGGATCGGACACTATATAGACAGGCATCAAACGACATTTAACGGAAGACTTTCACCACGTTCCTAAGCCCCGACCCCCCAATGTCGTTATCGGAGTCCAACTACAGCCTATTTCAGACGAAGAGCTTCAGCTGCAGTCTGGATACTTTAGTAGGTCAAACTCCAACTTATCCAGAATCGTCCCCACCATACCTAATATCTGTTCGGCATGTGAAGATACCCCGCACGATACTAACCACGCGTTCCCATGTCCTCTCAAACCCACTTACCTAACACCCCTCGCCCTCTGGGCCCACCCTGTTAAAACAGCATGCTCCCTGGGTCTACGGTTAGATGAGTTAGACAATAACCATAGGTGACTACACAACGACAACCACACATTTGTATGAAGTTTGTACTAGTATATCCTGAAAAAAGTTTACAAGTTTTATTTAAATTGTTTTTTTTTTAATTGTTTTAGTTAAAGTTTATAATTTTTTTTTTAACTAAAGAGAAGAATCAATTATTAAAAGCAAATTCATATGAGCGATATTTAATGCAGAGTTGTCCATAAAATAGCTTCAATTCGGCCATGCAAACTACATTTGTCATATTTCCTTTATATTTACACACATAAACAATTTAAAATGCTCCCTTTTCCTCCCTTCAGCAATCCACTTTCGAAGCATTAAGATGCCTGATTATTGGGATTGCGAAGTCACCTTATGGCAGGAGTTCAGCAGTATATCGCAATTGAATTCAATTCAATTCGGCATCTGTCCAAAATCTATTAACATCCATTAAAAAGCCAATCAGTTCTTAATTGCAAGCCCGTTTGCAATTTAGTCGAGCATTAAGGATATATCCCAAACTAAGTTATTATTTGTTCACATGTGAGGTGTAGTTTGAAACTCAAAGTACCTTCCCACTGCACAAAGGGCGCATACGTAGTAAATCCATGTGGGACGCCACTACAATAATTCCATCTCACATTCAACCACTCATCAACCACTATCTATTCCAAAATGCAATAAAACGGTACGGGATTCTTTGTTTATTGCTGAACTATGCTTCAGTGACTGGTGCCGCTGCAAAAATCGCCACCAAATTTAAAAACCAATTCAGCCATAATTTTGTGAATTGAAATTTTCTGGACGCATATGGGACAATGAAAGTGGCACAAGTGTTACGCTGGCGTTGACGACGTAAATGACGATGATGCCTCTGGCCAGAGTCAGCGGCGATGGTTGCTATGATTTTGGAACTATACAACTGAGCTGTTAAGTAGAACCGCCCGTACACTTTCTAATAGGCATTTTGGACATTTGACAGCGCCTTTGCGAGCGCACAAAAGATTTCAAACTGCTATATCCGCAAATTCCACATTCCGTATTCCGTATTCCGTTTTGAGAGGTACTGGGCGCTACGCTCAGATCACAAATCGCATATGAGACGAATATTGAACAACGAAATAAAACGCACATAAATCAAAATGGCTGGACGGACGGACGTAGCGACAGACAACCGGATAGAAGTGAGCGGGCGCGCGGACGTTTGGTTGTGTGAATGGCCAAGCGGTCAGACAAACGGCCAGACAGCCGGGCGGATGGGTGAGCGACGTACATACGGATAGACGGTTCGCCGTTTGAGGTGCACTAATATACATACACATACTCGTATATGCACGTATGTATGTGTATACAAATTTATGAAACCGATTGATTTCATAGAGTGAAGAGTGGAGGGAGCGACAACTAAGGCAAACTGTAGGGCAAACGAGCTCACGGGAAATAAAAACAAAAATAAAAAGGGAATGAAGACAAAGGCAATCGCAATAATAACAACAACAACAACGATAACTACAGTAACAAACAGCAATGGCATACGAAAAATATGTAGCAATTGTGGAGGGTACGGCAAGAGTTTTTTGTTAGTTAGGTAAGCAAAGTGAGCGCAAAAGATCGTTTTAGAACAGACAAATGAAACGGGGAAAATATTCACCCATATATGAGTGTGCGTTTGTGAGAACGGGCGTGTACGGTGAATGTGTGAGCAAAACGAACTCAGAACAGAGCAAATGAAATGACGACGGGTTGACTGTCTGTCAAAAGAACAAACATGGGCGCACAGCGGCAATGGCTGCGTAGCAACAAAAACAACATCATTTTTTAAAAGCAAGAAATAATAGCAACAAAATTGGAACATTGATGGCAAAATCAAGCACATAGTCGCCACCATAAGAAATCAAATGAAATGGAACTCAACGTATATATATACATACATACATACATATATCCATAGATGTGCACACCCGTCTACATAAAGGTATTGTTTGCATCGGAAGAGAACTAGCACAGTAGATGATTACACCGAAGATACCAAGTAAGATAAACGAAGTTCTCCAAAAGCGCAAGTGAAGAATAAAATCAATGAAAAAAATTAAGTGGCATGGAGAAAGCAAATAAAGATGCAAATATTCAAACAATCAGGAAAAGTAAAATTACAGAAGAAAATCACATATTCCACAGTCAGTGAAGCAACTCAGCTGTGTTTCTTGATAGAGAATAATCAGACAGATTCTGAAATTCACTACCGAGAGAATTTCATTGAAATTTCTTGGCAATTGCATTGAAATGAGTGGCACAGTTTTAAGTTTTAATGAAATTACCCCACCATTCTTGTGATTTTCTCTGTCCTATAGATGGCGAAGAGTTCTTGCCTTTTCTTCTGTTTTCTTTTATTTTTATTATCATTCAATTCCCATATATATATATATAATTGGCGCGCACACCCATTTTGGGTGTTTGACCGAGCTCCTCCTCCTATTTGTGGTGTGCGTCTTGATGTTGTTCCACAAATGGAGGGGCCTACAGTTTCAAACCGACTCCGAACGGCAGATATTTTTTTATGAAGAGCTTTTTCATGGCAGAAATACACTCGGAGGTTTGCCATTGACTGCCGATGGGCGACCGCTATTAGAAAAATGATTTTCTTAATTTTGGTGTTTCACCGAGATTCAAACCGACGTTCTCTCTGTGAATTCCGAAAGGTAGTCACACACCAACCCATTCGGCTACGGCGGCCGCCCATACTTATACCTAAAATAGTCGTGTATTTTTCTCAGCTAATTTATAGGGTTACCTGCTCTTCTCCAGAGATAAGTGAGATATTTTCTTCGCCATACAAAACGTGACGGTGCTGATTTTAATTTATCTGTGTATACAAATTCTTGAAAATAATTGTCCGAAAATGTTGAATACCAAATTTAAATTTTTAATCAGTTGTCGTTAGCGTTTGTAAGGAATTTACGTTATCATTATCATTCCAAAGCTTAAAAATAATTTCCGCATCTTACTTTAATTAATTTGTGGACAAATATCCCTCAAGTGCGTGGTACTCTATCAGGACTTACAAGAGAGGAAGACCTCAAAAGCCAGCAGAAACGTTGTCATCAGTAGCACTAGTGTTTTTGAACCCCTGCTATTTCTCAATCTCGTGTGGTTATTCTCCATTTATATATTTTTTCTTTGCAAGATAGTTTTCTATCTCTCCTCCCATTGCTTCACAGTTTTTCCCTCGATGTCTTCAGAAATCTTTTGTTGAATTCTGCTTTATATACATATGTTCGCTTGACAGACAGGTTTTGATTTAAATGATGTTCATCACAATTTGGCAAATATTTTTTTTTTTTTTTGTGATTTTGGGTAACCAGATAGCAGTAATAGTTCTTCCAATTGATATGATTCAGCAACTATCAACGTTATCAATGACGTTATCAGGCTGCCATTTTCGGCACGAACGATGCCATTTTTGGCTCAGCGGCTATGTCAGCAAGCAAACTGGTCGTTATTGGACCGAAGACAATCCACAAATGTTCGACCATCAAATGTTCGTCAATCAATAAAGATTGACGATGCGGTTTAAGGCATGGAGGCTTTATCGGGTTGTTTTTGTGTGTGTATATCCGAATTGTGGTTCCAACAAGATAGCACCACAAGCGACGAAATGCTCGAAGTTTTGATTGACAAATTTGACGGCAGAGTCATCTTGGGATGACTTTATTCCTTATTTTAACTCGAAGTTAACAATTTAAGCTATCTCGAGTCTTATATTTTCTAGACTCAGCAATCAAAAATCAGGCTTCACTAGTGGATCAAGTTATAAAAAATTGGTCCGACCGCTTGAAGTACTATCCGCAAGGACGAAGCAGCAATTTGAATTATGTGCTACTTCACGAATAATGTCATGAATATAACTTCAAAATAAAGGCAGAATCGATAGTTATCTTATGTAAGAAATCTGTGTTGTTACATTCAAATTTATTTTTGTATCATTCTTATCTAGTTAACCTATACCAAATAAAAGGTCGATCAAGCGATTATTTGTTTATTTATTTACCATAAGACTTACGAAAGTTAAGTCTTGAACTTGAAGGGACTACAAATTTTTAAACAACTTATTAACCTTTAATCTATTGTTTCATACAACACACTCTGTGCTGTTTGTGTGTTTGTTATAGTTCCGGAAGTTCCGATCATCTGACAGTTGCGCTACTAGGAGACGTATATTTTGACAACTGTTTTAAGTTCTGTTGCGCGAAAACGTCTTTCTGTATATTTCATCTTACGAAAAATGCAGTGGCCGACTTGAAATAACTTTTGTTACGTTTGTGGCTTATTCGCACCAAGAAAAATTTTAAAAATATTACGAAAACATGCTTACAAACGCAAAAATAAAAGGCCTAAGTTTCTTTAAAAGCATTAAAAATTTTAATGTAACAATTTTTAATTTTAGTATAATAAAATTAATAAAAAAATTCGGGGTTTTATATCTCTATTGTAATGCGGAGTGAAATACCTTTCTTTTGATACCCACATCGGCATATCTCATGGAATTTTTTTTTCGAACAGGTGGCAACCCTGTGAAACATTGTCAGTGGTAACACCTAGGTATAAAGTCTAGAAATGTGATACACTATCTGTGTGCCCAATTTCATTCAAATCCGTTAAGCTAATCCTGAGATCGTGTGGCTATACAGATATGCATACAAGAATTGCTCGTTTAAAGTTATAAAATACATGAAAATCGCCGATGCACGTGTATTTTTATTTTTTATCCCTTTCCGAAAAAGTATATTTGGTTCATAGGACAGAATGTGTGTCACGCGGTGTAAGATGAAGATTTTTTTCACTCCTATTATAAGCGTAGAGATGAGAACCTCAGTCAATCGCTTTTATCCTTTGCGTAGTTGCGGGGGCTATTCGTTAACTTTGATCCTTTTACGGAGTTCATGTAAGGTGACGTAAAATTAATTACCCATCGGAAGATATATAATTTTTGCAAATGCCGTCGTACGTCAGTCATATTGGCATTTGCGATCCAGGCAGGTGCACCTGTAATAGAGCGCTTCAAGGTCTAAATAAAGATTTCCATCACTCAAAATATTTTTTTATTTAGTAAAAAAGTTATTCAAAAGACCAATTTTGCGTCTTGTATATAGACAGAACTGTAAGTATTACTAAAAAATAATTTCTCTCTCGAATGTTCCAAATACTTCAAAGGACAAATTTCATGTAAAATAAAGGACAAGTTGAAAGTCTCATAGAGCCTAAACTATAAGTAACATTTTCCAACTGTTTATGGACAGCGCACATAGCCTTTTCTTACGAGCTTTAAACCAAACCAAAGCGGTATCCAAACGTACCTGTAAACAGCGGTCGGCGTTAGTGTTTAGAAAGAAGAACAGGTGTTGGCATAAATAAATATATTCCAATCCGTCGCTAATCAAACAAATAGACTAACAAATTATCAACTTACTACAACATAATTACAGGAATACGGGAGAGAATGGAAGATTTATTGGTGCTCGCAATTAGCACTTTAATATGCCATTCCCATTCCCATTATCGTTAGTATGCCCGAAAGGATATATACCCACATCCGTCTGCAGTGTATGGGAACACTTAGAAAATAATTGAAGGGCCGCTGTAAAAAATGGGCTCGCATTATGAATAATAATTAAATTTAATAATCATGCTTGCCAACTGGAAAAAATGATAGAAATAGTAAGCGGCAATTTACAAAAAAAAAAAAAAAATGAACAACGTACTTACATAATAAAGCCATCCAGCGAACACCCAACCACTGAGGCAGCCGAACAATTATACCAGGCGATAGCCATTCATAGCCACGCAGCAAAACAAATCCTGGCAGTGCACTAGTCAATACACTCTCACATATTACTACTCTATACAAAAAAGTTGTATTCATACCTGCATATACGCACACATACGTAGATATGTGTGTGGAAGTCGGCATGAAATGAGAACAACAGAGTAACAATGAAATAATGAAATGCACCGGCGCCGAGACAGGAGGCAGAAGGCAGGAGGAGTGGCTGCACGACAACGAAAAGATGAAAAAGCTGACCGACATACCCACCAAACAGCCAACCTAGGCGAACACCAAGGGAAGCGGTAGCAACATTCGAAGAGCCTTTTTCCACGCTTTTCACTTTCAATTGATATTCAACTTTAATATTTGTTTTTCTCACATTTAAGCGACGGCAAAGTAGGAGCAGAAACAACATTAAGAGCATCACATCATAAAGTAACAACAACAGCGAAAGCAAGTACATACATGTGTCTGTATGTGTGTGTTCAAAACAAACAAAACAATTGCGCACCGCACAAAAAGCAATAAATCTTAACAATATTTCGGTGCGGCGGCAACAGCAACAGCAGCAACAACAACAACAACAACAAGAAACAGCGATGACAATTCTCTCTTTCTGCCGACGCGTTGCGTACAACCAAGACTGTGCGGCGGTGCAATTACTCTGATCCGTACATTACCCTGCCGCTTGCCACTTTACTACAAACGAGTTGTTGCCGCGCTTATTACTATATTTGATATCTCTACTTTACGCAGTTCTTATTATATTTGTTCTTGTTGTTGTTATTATTGTTATTGTCTGCTTGTAATGCGAAGAACAACGAAAAATCAAGTTCAATTTCATTCATTCATGGTCACAATGCATAGCTGAGGGAAGCCGGCACTAACATTGGGGTCGTGTGTACGCAGCAACGAAAAGCTGGAAATTGGTGTGTTACACGTTGCCCTTCCGCGCTTACGTCTATAGTGGTGGCGACAACTTACCAAATTCGGGCGGCGGTAAAAATTAATGCAAAAATAAATATTCAAACTTAAATCGTTGCTTCACTTCAACTATTAGCAAAAAAAGTGTTGGTATAAAATTATACAAGTGTGCATGTTGCACGAACAAAAGGGTGACAACCATAAAGTAGAATAGAAGTGCAGATGGCCGGGAATCAGCGAAACTTTATTTAGCTGGTCGAAAGATCAAATTGGAGGAGTAGATAGAGGCGTGGCAATATTCGCGTAACTGACACTAACAATTTCATTAGGAAGCCAAGCGGTGTGTGGCAGCATTTCGTTAAATGTACCGCGCATATAGGCACTTCATAACAATAAATCGGTCTAGGCGTTGTAAATATCACTACCATTCTGTATTCAAACATTTTGCTCAAGCACCCCTTTCAAAAGCGCAAAAAAGTATAGCACTCTCATCCACCAACTGAGACTTTTTAACTGATAAGTTAGAAAATCATTAATACGCCGCTATTGCAATATATGTATGTAAGTATGTAAGTGTAAAATTAAAAATGCTTGGAACTCACTTCCAATACTGAGATTTATTCTTAAACATTTACTCTTTGAAGAAAATTCAGTGGTAATATCTCTTTCTCTAATGTAACAATTGTCAACAAAAAGCATCGCCCGTGGCGCCGTCAGATTTCACTGCCAAAGCTGAAAGTTCCGCACACGTGCTAATAAGTAAAATGATGGACCAATGCAACAACAACTCCAAAATACAGACATAGTGCATGTTCAATAATAAAACATACCACTCCGAACCCAATTGTTGCTAGGCATTTACTAACAGATACAAATGTTGCGCAACATGAACATATGGGGCTCATTCTTCCAATGCAACATTTCCAGTGATTTCGAACACTTAATAAACAATGTATGCTTATATATTCCACTGCGAATTTTTAGCCAATTAAGAATTGGAAAAATATTTTATTTTTTATTTTTAATCTCAGTTTATTTTATACATCTAACCATTGGCATTAAGTATATTGTTTAACAATTTGGTCAGGATTTATATATGATAGATCGCTTAATGACCAGTGCGAAATGCGATAAAATGAAAATAAACGAAATAATATACAATTAAATAATATACAATACAAGATCCATTTTACATAATTACATTTGTACAACAATATAACTGTAATTTAGCTATTTTTATATTTTACAAATTACTCTTCTTATTTTTCTCTTCAATTTTTTTTAAGTTGTCCCAAAAATTAGTAACAAGAAAAAAAAAAAAAAATGTCGATAAGAATTTTTACAACAATAAGTAATGTTGTAATTGGAAACAATTTTATAAAAATATAAGACTTACATTTTGTTCCTTCTTAATATCGCTTTTCATTTGAGCTTTGACTTAAGTACCTTCAAAAACGATTATTTCACTAAATTCTGTATGTTTTTCAAGTGAGGCTCAAATATATCTAATTATTTATCTATTTTTATGATAACGCTACATACTAAATTTCTAAGTTCTTTTACCACATTTTTACGGTAAATGTAAGATATCTTGTATTATTAAAATGTATTATTTCAACAAAAACGTTTGAGATAAAATATAAATATAAAATTAAGTTGCTCACCTCAAATTGCTGCAAAGCTTTGCCGAAACACCTGTCTAGGATGTATGCACTGAGCTATAAGCCCTGCAGATACACATGCGCATACATAAAAAATCACACATTGACAATTTTCTATAATCCTAAAAATATTTCGCATCATTCTTCAACAAATATCAAATAAATTTTATTGAAGTAAATTACGAATTGCAAACTCAAGCGGTAATTGTTTTCAAAATTCTGAAAATGCATTACACAATATCAGCGTACGTACATATATCTTCTCCATTTCGTTTAATATTTACAGCAGATAAGTACTGCTTAACTAAGCCATTAAATTTATTCGTACGCGTTGCATTAACCCACGCTATGTACGAAAAAATATCTAATCATTTTAATCAACTCGCAAAATTGATACATAAGGTCCTGAAATGTGTATGAGCAACAAACCACATTTCATTTTAATCAATCGTTCGAGATGGAGTTTTAAGGCGTATCAAGAGATGAGTTTTTACTGACATCTACAAACTATGGTATACATTTCTTTATAAATGATGCGGAGAACTGACTATATTATCATTTTCCCCCGTTTGAGATCGTATTTTACGGCATTTACATATTTTGATAACAACTGTCAATAAAATCTCAAATTAGATCATATCACGTTTATTTCAATTAATTGGTCGCCATAGTAATAATAATTATTTATTCAGTAGAAATTCGGAAGAGGTCAATAAAGTGGAAATGGCCAGAGAGAGGTGCATTAGTAATATCATACACTGATTTATCATTAATCTGCAGATCTGTGCATTTTAACAGTTCCAACATGTCATATATAATTTCTCAAGCCCGTGACAATCTCTATAAACACAGAAAATCAATGCAAATTATGTGGGTACCTGGACATGTTGGTCCCAGGAAAAACCCCAGGACATCCCAGGAAACGAGTTTGCAAATCAGCCGGCTAAGGCTAGTGGTAAAGCACCATTACATTTTTTTAGCTATTTTAACAACCAAGATGCTGGCAAAATAGCTTATGCTTTCAATTTTTCGTAACAATTGGAGTAATTACCGACATCATTACAAGAACTCTAATCCTTGCGGCAACAAACCATTATATTCGCCACTTTCACGGTGTCTCATAATCCAGACTTTTGTTCGCCTTAGAATTGGCTATATGTTACCACTCTTTGTCATCTTCGAAGCCGTAAAGATAAGCCAGTCTATCCAATTTGTGGGTCTATCGACTTTACAGCATCACACCTTTTGGATTCACACACCGGATTAAGTCAAATCAGATCCAACATATTTCAAAACCACAAACCGTCGGATTTTCTTCGCAAAACAGACGACATTTATTTAGATATGATTTAGAAATTTATTCTAGCTAGTAAAATAATTATCTAATAAGTATTTCTCTTCTAAGTTCTCCTTTATAAAAAAAAATATAAAAATAAATAATTGGCGCGTACACTTCTGTTAGGTGTTTGGCCGAGCTCCTCCTCCTATTTGTGGTGTGCGTCTTGATGTTGTTCCACAAATGGAGGGACCTACAGTTTTAAGCCGACTCCGAACTGCAGATATTTTTATGAGGTGCTTTTTCATGGCAGAAATACACTCGGAGGTTTGCCATTGCCTGCCGAGGGGTTATTAGAAAAATGTTTTTATTAATTTTGCGTTCACCGAGATTCGAACCAACGACCTCTCTGTGAATTCCGAATGGTAATCACGCACCAACCCATTTGGCTTCGGCGGCCGCCGAGTTCTCCTTTATAGTTTATAATATTTTGCCTTCAAAATTCACATTTGTAAATGCTATATATACTTTATATCCTAATGCATACTCCAATATCACACATATACCTATATAAGTAGTACAATGTAAGCCCGAAGGCCACTGTAACACCTGGCTATTAAGTACAATAATTATTTATAATTATTTTACTTTTAAATAAATAAATAAATAAAAATAAAGACTAGTTCACTCATGTGGAGTTACATCTAATTTTGAAATGTATTTCCATTTTTCCTGCAGGGCATACCCTCTCGTATGTTATTAACATTCCAGCAACATTAATATGCCTCGCAACATTAACACCTCACTAAACCACCACCGACGCTTTATTAGCATTCGGCAACATTGAAAAATGTTTATACTCGTAGTAGCGCACACTTCCAACTAGAATTCATTTCCTCGGTAATTCATCATCTTTTCCAGAGTTCGGCAACACTCGTGCTTCATACCGTTGTGTTGTAGTGTTCATACAAGTGTTGGAGTTTGTGTGCATGTATGCATGTGTTTTTTTGCGTTTGCTTTGCCTTTGCCGTTGCTGTTGTTATGTTGCTGATGTTGGAGTGGTAGCGCGCGCCATTGGCAACATGCGAAATAGATTTATTGGAATGTATACGAGCTGAGCTCATTGTAGATTCACTGTATACTGTTCACTGTTCGCTGTTAGCGCAGCGCGCTGGTTTAGTTGTTGTTGTGTGAACGTGCAAAATAGACGTGCGCTTAGCTGAGTGGTAGGCAGGCAGTAAACAGTAAGCAGCCAACGGAAAGGCAACAGGAATAAACAGCGAAGAAACAAAACACTAAAACATTGAATGGCAGTTCGTCGTCGTCCGCGTGTATTTGCTCTGTTTTGTTGTGTTTTTGTGTTGTGCGACGTGAGTTCGATTATTGCGTCTGGCGATACCGCGTTAAACGAACGCTTGTATTTTCGTATTGTATTCTATTTGCGAGTAGTTCAGTGGTTCAACGCTATTTAAAATTTATTCGTATGCGAATTTGTTTCGATTGCTTTACACAGGCGTTAGAAAAGGGAACTGTTAATGTGCTCGAAAAGAAGCAATTGTCGTCAACTAGGATATATCCGAGTTTAAGTGATTTCATTTACTGGAGAAATTTCGCGTACGTGTTTCAGTGCTTATGAAAAATTTGTGTGACTAAATCATATCCTTACGCCGGAGGACGCAAAAAAAAAAAAGCGCGCGCGAAAACTCACAAATGAAACCGTGGATATTCTTAATGCCAGATATGTGGCGCGCTGTGGCATAAAAAAGCGAAAATGACACTGAAAATACGAAACAAATTTTATTTCGCCTGACATTTGCCGCCACCATCAGAAAGAACGGGATTTTAGTCCAAAACTGTATTATTTTATTCACTTCATGTGCTTTGCGTATTTTGTATTGCCAACGTTTATTTTGGTTTTCTTCTGCTGTTGTTGGCGTGTCGGAAGAAAACAATCAGCAAGTCAGACAGGCAGCGTTGCAAGTGACAATGACTAAAAAAAATTAAAGATTTCGAAAATAACTCCAAAAAGTCACAGGGCATTTATAAAGTGAAAACTACACATCCAAATACCGTCAAAATAAAAGCGACGGTTACGTGAATGAAAGTACTGATCACAGCGAAACAGTGAATCCAGCAGTTTTGCTGAGTGTTAATGTCTTTGAAGTTTAGACGCATATACAAATAAATAAAAAAAGCAATTATACAATACATTCCACAGAAACAAAGAACATCAAGTTCAAAAATTTCATTTCCATTTACACTTTGGACAAACGTAGCAGCAGTAGATTAAGTGCTTTCAACAGGCGTTGTTGACCGTTGTTTTCGCCGTTCATCTTATCAGTAGCATAGCATTGAACTTTTCATCCCAGCGCCACTTTGTCGTCTCGTCAGGCTCTTCAGCACCAAAGAGGCAGAAATGTCACAAGTTCTCGATACGACCGCTACCAAAAATCTATATATACCGTAGGCAAAAGCAGCACTGTGGTATCAGTACCTTTCCAGCGTAACTGATAAGTATTTTTTGTTGAATTGAGCGCAACAGCTATCGCAAGGAAACGCGTGCACACAAAGAACATCGCGCGTGTCGCTTCGTTTTATTTAAATTGAGTTTGCGCTGTGCTTCTTCGCCTCAACCTGTAATCGGAAGCAAGTGTGCCCAAGTCAACGGCGAATTTTACAACTGACTGTTTAGTCTAAGCAAATGCAAATTTTCGTCAGAAAATTTCCAGCTGACAAGCAAATATTTTCGTTTATGGGTAGAAAAAGGAAATCCACACGCCATCCACATCAAAATTTCGAATACTTATGTTCGCCTCATAGCTTTGTGCTTTCCTTCCTTTGGTACTTCGTTGTTGTGCGCATCCAAATCGCTATCGTTTCATCCTTGGTTTTGGTGCAAATTTTGATTTTACTGTTCTATCGTCTCAACGTACCCGTGAAATTCAAAACTGCGATATCTCTGACGATCAGTCCACTCAGCTCTAATTGTAGTCGACAAAGAACAAACGAAAGCGCTTGTCGATTTTTAAAGAACACAAATGTATTTTAAATTAATCCAAAGAATATTTTGTCGTAGTAAATATCTACGAATAAAAATCCCGTTCATGCACTAAGTGTATTCACAAACGGCAAAGGTACTCGTGTGTACTTGCGTGTATGTAGATTAAACAAGGCTAAAACGTAATTCAAAAAGAAATTGTGATATTGTATTTAAGCAAAAAAACCCCTCTGCGAATCAATTTGTATAAAAATAAAGTAATATTAAGGTCAAATCTACTTGTAGATAACAAGTTATATTCTAAAACTACAATCATAATCATCAAACGAAAAAAACATAAGATAAGTGACCGGAAAGGAAACATTTCGGAAGTATATGAACTGAACTACATCAGGTAAGCAGAAGTTTCTTCAAACAGATGTATGAACATTGACACCCAAATTATTATTAATTGCTATCGCGAAGTCTTTGAGCGCACAATGAAACAGTAGGGTGGACAATGG
This sequence comes from Anastrepha ludens, assembly GCF_028408465.1. Lineage (NCBI taxonomy): Eukaryota > Metazoa > Arthropoda > Insecta > Diptera > Tephritidae > Anastrepha > Anastrepha ludens. Next base: position 78,970,575 of record NC_071498.1, read on the forward strand.
GCTCTGTACAATCTTACAAAAAGCTACAATGTCAAATTCATCACCGACAAGGCGAGAAAGTGCCGCCTTTAAGGGAGGAGCCTGGTTTATGAGGTCTAAAAATTGCATCTCTTTGCAATTTTTTTTTTAAGGAAAAAATTAATTTAGCACTGCAAAGTTTTTTCTATATTTTAATGAACATTTAAAAAGTATAAAAAATTTTTGTACTGGTTAAAATAAGTTGAAAAAAATGTTTAACATAGAAATTAGTAGAGCGCTGCAACGCTGGAGTTTCCAACTGGCGTACAAGATACAGCTCGTAATTATTATCTAAAGCAAAAAATTCAAATGTATTTCTAATTATCATGATTTTTTATTCTAGATAAACTAAGAAAACTGAGAGAAATTCAAAAATTTCAACTTTTTGGAGGTTTTAAAGAAAAAAATGCCTTTTTATAAAAAAAAATTCACTTCAACTTGGTATAAAAATCTTGAAAAATTTTTTTTTATCTATTTTGTTAGTTCAAATAGAAAAAAATTTAATACTTAAGTGAACAAGCTATGATTCATTTCAAAAGTTTCATTAGTTTTTTTTCATTCATGTACGCCAATTCAAAGAAATCATAAAAATGAAAAGTCGAGAAAAGAAGATAAAGTTTGTACTATAGCTGTCCGGTCACAGCGTAACTACCTCACGCTCGCCTACCTTTGGCTTTGTATCTACGGAAATATTGATAATTAGGCTCTGTAACTTTGTGTGAATATTCTGAAATATATTAGGAATCGCTTAAAATGAAAAAAAAAATTATTTTTTTGACCTTATAAACCAGGCTCCCCCCTTAAATAAGCACTTAGCCCAAAACATCGTCTGTCTTGTAGCAAGCGGCTGAAAAACGAAATGCTGCTCCCACCAGTTAAATCTCAGTTGGCAGTCCCATCGTGTGGATAAGGACCTTCAAAAATCGTCGTCTTTTTTATTGTATTTTTGCACACTTCAAATCTATGCCGAAATTAATATTAAGAGTGGTTATGCACCCTATCGGAAGATTCATAATTTTCGCAAATGCCGTCGTACGTCAGTCATAACAGAGACGTCAAACAGACAAGCAATAGAGAGCAGAAAGGTCAAAGTAAAAATTTTCATCTCTGAAATTTTTTTTATTTAGTAAAAAAATTAGTGAAAAAATTTGATTATTAACTTTGCGCCATTAGTTGTTTTACTAAAAAATTGCATAAAAATATAGTCTGTATTTGAAAGTGGTTCTAATTTGGTTGAAAGTGTAATTTTTTTAACAATTTTTTTTTTTTGTTTGTTTGTTTTTTAATCCGTTCATTTGAGCATTTTCGAAGTAATGTTTTTTACTCGCAGGAAGTAGAAATTAGTTTGAGGAAAAATTTGAACATTGCTAAATCTAACTTTACCACTAATCTCGCGATGAGTGCAGTTTTTGTGACGTAAAGTAAAATTATAGTAGCGAAATTATCACGTTCCCTAATTTTTTTATGGTTCGGCATATTTCCACTTTTTCCGCGACTTACCAACCGCACTCTCACATAATGACAAAAAAGAAATATATGAGCTAAATAGAAAAAAATGTTTAAGCCTACTGAATTCAATTAAAATTCATCTGTGCCATGCGTCAAGTGTCCGGATTTCAGTATCCAATTGTGTATGCGTCAATAATACTGCATTCTGTTCGTTTCGACTTAGGTTTTCGGAATTGTAACAGTAGTTTTATTTGAGGATTTTGTGGCTACGTCTTGCATCGGTATAATCTGCCCTACATTCGTATCGCAAAAAATGTTCAAATCACCCCAAAAAGTCACCTCTTCAAGATGTAATGGAGCCTCTATTGTCTTGTGCGTGTTGTTCTCACTCTAAATATAGCAACTTTGCTTATTCATACCAACTAAAACCAAAAATTAGCCTTGATGCAAAGCGGACGAAGTCTTCTGTAATTCTGACGTAAAGATAGCGACATAAATATGTATTTATGTACATATGTATAAGTATATAAAAATAACAAATTTTGAAACAGAAATTTCAAAACCATTTGTTTACCTAGATATCTGGTAAGGCCTACATACTTATATATCCTTATCGAGATTTCTGTACATCTAAAATTTCGCATAAAATGGCCATAAGGACTTTACATTAAACAAGTCTTATTTAAACTTATTGACTCTGATACGACAAATGTTTCTGGGGATGTGTAACAATTTGGCTTGGTTGTATTTCAATTCGAAAGGAACTTCGGCAATTTCACTTATGGAAAAAGCCAAAAATGCGCATCGACGGAAATTTCAAATAAGCACATTTGAATGATTTCCGAAAGTTGCTAAAGTGAGTTTTGGAAGATAATGATGCAGTCTAAGGCTTGACTTAAATTTTGGATTATGCCTACCAGTGGTGGTAATTATGCTGTAATTTATAAATATGTACATACATGGTAGGTTGGTAGGTAGATAGAACTGTCGGCCGGTCTTTGAACCAACTCACTTAGACCATTGCCGATCCATTGTGATACAACTGTAGAAGTTTATCTGCTACTCCTCGTTAAGCCAATTTATTTCAAGTGCAAACGCGTTGATCTGGCTGGCATTTATTTCCTAAAGTTCAGTATCATTCAAGAAGGATGACCGAAAGTATCTAAACCTAGTGGTATGCCACGAACGACAGTGACAGAGAAGATGTCTGACGAATTCTTCCTCCTTCCTACACGTCAGACTATCAACCCATCTCGAGTTGGCTGGAGTGCACCACGTAGTTTGTAGGTTGAGAGCGGTGTGCCTACGATCTCCAAACCAAGAGGGAGGCGAGTAGTAGTGACACCTCTCGTTAATTTGTCTGCCTTACAATTTCCTAAGATTTAATCGCCACTTGGCCATCAGAATAAATACGAGTATACTTGTAGACTTCTCTAAAGATATTCACATTTCTGCCTAACAAGACAGCTACCTCATTGAGAGCTAGAATTTCAGGCTGGAGCTCGCTTCAGTGATTAGAAAGACGAGCCGACACGTTTACTTTTGCCTTCTTAGAATAGACGCCAAAGCCAACTTTATCAGCAAGCTTTCAGCCATCAGGCAAGATCGGTAATCATTGTCAACCCACTCACGTCTAGCTGGAATTTAAGTACCAACAAGATTAGTTGGACCCATACCGAGTGTTATAGCTAAGTGTGCAACACCTAAATCAGGCCATTCATTAGTTGCGGCAAGCCGAGCAGCTCTGTTACCTGCATTATGTTTACCATCCAATGGAGAGTGAAGTTCTAAGAGTGCTTCATGCACAAATATTATGAGTTTCAGAAACGTAAATGCATATGCAACTTTTTCTAATCCGAACTATCAAAAAACCAAACCAAAACGTATTAAATCACCATTGCATCCCTTTTCTCCATATTTTGCTAAAAAAGTGAATTGATAAGTAGTATTCACATACGCACTTTATAGCACGCCAATGATTTTGATTTTGCAATATCCCCTACCTTATCTGCAGCCCACATTGTTTTTCATCGTCTCTACAGCTATTTGTCGCCTCTGTTAACCAAAGCCATCAATTATAAAAAAGAAATTAATTAAATCATAATAACTGCATTTTAATTAAAGTATTAATATAGTTCATAAATCTTTTTCGCTCAACCACAACGCCACCAGCACCAGCACCAGCATCAGCGCCATGCAGAGCTGAGTCGTCGCCATGTCAAAGATACAAATTAGTTTATAATCACACAAATCGCTTGGCGCAAAAATTTAAATACTCAACGCGGGTCAATAATCAAACAAGTAGTTTCTCATATTTAAAAACACTTGTACATCATACATACATACATACATACATACTTACATACTCATGCTCAAGCTCATATGAATTATTATCTGTAAAAAATGGCATAACAACAAAGAATGTGGCACGACTGCCAATAAAAACAACAACAGCTGAGTTGCACGTCAGCAACGACGAAAATGAAAATAATTTCCATATGCAAATAATTGATAGCTTCCAGAGAGCGAGTGCATGTTGGCCTGAGCATATGAAATAATTAGTGTAAGAGCGATTTATCTACATATGTATGTATGTATGTTAAACAGTAGCAATAGTGACGATGTCAGTAATGGCAGCCATGGCAGTAGCTACCACAATCTCTACAGTACAACAGCAACAATAACAACAACAACAAAGCAACTGCAGCAGTATTCGCAACAACGGCAAAACATCTTCATGCTTTGTCAACTGCAAATTATGGCAACTACAAGTGTACACAAACACATTCATACGCACTCTCCCAACCCAGTTAACGCGCTCATACTTCACGCCAAAGTGCAATAAATCATCTCACTCATATTTTTCGCATATTTTTATTTCCATTCGTTTATTGTAATCATTGTATTTTGTTGAATTTGCTGAGCGTCTATTTTTCCTTTGTTGTTATTGTTTTTTTTTTTTTTTACAAAAGCCAATTGAAATCGTTTCTGTGTCCAAGCAATTGATTGCGTGTAGTTATGTGTTTGTTTCTATACAGATATTTGTGCATTATGCGTGAAATATCTGTATATGTCAATGAAAAAGAACGAAAATGCTGGAAAACATATTTATACGCATATAAATAAATACATGTGCAAATGTGGGTGGAACAAAATGAGATGGTGTGGGGCTAAGTAATTGCATGTAGTACCAATTAAATAAAAATAATTTACGAACTTAAAAAAGCTCACACATGTATGTGTATACAAAATACTTGTTTGTGATATTCAATTTAGTATAAATTTTGGTCGTGTCTGAATCAAAGTACCGGGTTTTTGTGAAAGCTTCAGAAATTAATTAAAAGCATGATAATAAGGGTTTTCCAATAACAGGTGTTACAGGTGAATGGATTGCGCTATCGAGAGATGATTAACGATTTTTAATGGCCGGAATTGGATGGTATTGATCTGGATAACGTTTATTTTCAACAAGACGACACTACGTGCCACACAAGCAACGGAACCATTGATCTTTTATGGGAAAAGTTTCCGGACCGTGTTATCTCTCGAAGAGGTGATCCCAAATGGCCACCGAGATCTTGTGATTTAACACCTTGTTACTTTTTTTCTTTGGGGCCATGTGAAAGAGGAGGTCTACGCCAACAGCCCAGGATCGATTCAAGACCTCAAAAGTGCACTTTGTGCAATTCGGTTAAGGAAAATTTCATGACAAGGATATTGTCCTGTAAGCGTGGTCGTGGTGGTCATTTGCCTGATGTTATATTGAACTATTAACGGCATACCTTCTTCTTAATAATGAAATAAACATCCGATCATTTATATTAAAAAATAGCATTTGATGCTTTCCATTTCAATTAAACCGGGCTATTCGCGTCATGTTCTTCGATTTCGATGTAACTCAAATATGTTGCTCTCTGGTCAAAATAATGAGACAGGTAGTTTTTTGTTCGCCCGAAAAAATTTTTTTTCTAGATTTACCGGCAATTTTGTTTTTCGGCTCAAAATCGATTTTTTTTTATTATATAAGACAATTTTTTTTTAAATGCCTATAACTTAGTCAAAAATGAACCGATTTTAATGATTTTGGGTTCAAAATGATCGTCATTACTTACAAGAGCAATTTCATGTAGAAACAATTGCAAAAAAGTAGTTAAACATTTTTTATTTTGCAAAAAAAAAATCGAAAGTTTTTCGAAATTCAATATTTCAAAAAGTGTATTTTTCTTTAACTTTTTCCAAATGAAGAGGACATCTCAAACTTAAATTGAGCTGAATGTCCAGTAGCTAAAATGAGTTGTTTTTGAGTAATGAATTTTTGAGTAAAAAACCTGTTTAGCACTTTTTGTTTTTTGCAAAATAAACAACTTTCAACTACTTTTTTGCTATTGTTTGTACATGAAGTCGCTCGTGTAAGTAATGACGATCATTTTGAACCCAAAATTATTAAAATCGGTTCATTTTCGATAATTTCATGGCATTGTTTGTTTTTTAATATTATATCAGGCATATGTCCTCTGGGGCTACGACTTATATGGGCCAATCGATCAGTGCAATTGTTCACTACTTTTTCTAATAAATCTGGCCTATGGCGTCAATGGTGGCTTGAATATTGCAATAAATCGATTGTTAGCCGCGCTGTATGGATTCTCAAAAGTTATTGACGATATTAGGCTTAAGTTGGATACAAATCTTGTGTCACATCTAATACTTCCTGACCATTATATAGCGTTTGGCACAGAAAACAACACAGAATTGTTGATTTTCTCGTCTTCAGCGTTAAATCTAGTCAAGTTGTATCTTTGCGAGCGTTCAAAGGCTTCTTATTTATTTATTTCTTTTTAGTCAAAAACTCTAAAGTTCTTACTAATTCCTGACTTATTGCTATTGCAAACTGTTTATGAATAAAATAACAATGAAAACGAACTGAAACTAAAATACAACTTAATTATTTAAGTAATAATTATTTTAGCGATCAAAATGCATGCTTATGCTAATAATCCTTTTCCAAATCCATCCAATCCAATTTCATCTCCGTAGCTCAAAGTAATCTGCAAGATTCTGTGCTTGGTTATTTCCTCTGTTAGTTATTTTATATATTAATGACACTCCCGAAATATTTAAACACAGTGATATTCTGTAGCATGTCGATGACGTCCAACTGAACCTTAGCTGTCCCTTTGATTCAATTAATTCAAGCATTTGTGATTTAAATGACTGTCTAAGTGTTGCTAAGCAGTGGGCTAACAATAACGGTATAGTTATAAGCTGAAGTAAATCGCAGTGTATTGTCGTTTATAAAAAAAACGAAATGAAAAACTTGTTGCTTTTACTAAAATAAGCTTAAATAACGCCGCGCTTGATTTTGTTGACTCTGAAAGAAGCGCATTTGTGCTACATTTAACCGAACTTTCCGTAGGTACTCGTAAAATATAAGGAATGCCTTGGCCCTTTTTTATATTCAATATTTTACCCAAGAGATAATTAATTGCGGCCGCCGTAGCTGAATGAGTTGGCGAGTGACTACCATTCGGAATTCACAGAGAGAACGTCGGTTCGAATCTCGGCGAAGACACCAAAATTATGAAAAACATTTTTCTAATAGCGGTCGCCCCTCAGCAGGCAAAGGCAAGCCTCCGAGTGTATTTCTGCCATGAATACTATTGATGGGAGACTCGGTTTCAATTTGCAAAAGTAACATTGCGGAGACTACGTCTCTTTTGCAAAGTTTGCGTTTTAATAATAACGGGAAAAAATCTCAGTTAGAGCCTTCTCGCATATGTAAATTTTTAGGATTTATAATCGATACGCAATGTTTTTGTATGAAGCTTCCGGAGGTAAAGATTGCAGTTTTAGCGCAATTAATAGGGTATCTTGTGGCAGCTTGACCTGCTGCAGTTAGAGAGGCAAAAGGTTTTAGCTCTTAGAAAGCATAACGCAAACTATGAGCAGAAGGTTCATATTGATGTGTGCATTCATGAAGATCTTGATTGGTGGATTAATAATATCGATCGAGCAAATAATCCAATAAGAGAGGGAAAATATGTTTTAGAAATTTCCTCTCATGCTTCGCTTTCTGGCTAGAGAATTTCATGTGGGGGTAATTATTCCCATGGCTGGTGGAGCGTTGAAGAGAAGCAAGATCGCATCAAGCTGCTTGAACTCAGAGCTGCCTTTTATGGGTTAAAATGTTTTGCATCTGCTGAAATATTGCTTAGTATAGACAACTCTACAGCAATTAGCTATATTAACAAAATGGGTAGCATTCGGTACCAAAAACTAACAAAGCTTAGTAGAGAAATCTAGCAGTGGGGTCAAGACCGGATCATCAAATCATCAAGAAATATTGAAGCTGATAGGGAGTCGCATATAATATCAGAAGAAACAGAATGGAAACTGGCAGACTATGCTTTTAAAGAAATTGTTTGGTGTTTTGTCAAACCGCACATTGATTTGTTTGCCACAAACATTAATAAAAAGTGTCAAATTAAAAAGTGTCAGATTATACTGTAGATGAATAAAAATGGCAACAACAATAATATCAACACTTGAACTTACGACCAATGTTCTCAACCGCAATTGACGCTATTAAATGAAACGAATACTTTATCTATTTAATGTGAGAAATATTCTGTTTTTAAAGCTAGAAAATAGTTCTATTGAATTATTGTGCAATGGGCTCCACTTCGCGATGGTCACGCGCATTACAGCGGTAGAATTTTCTAAAGGCTTTTACGGTAATTGGAGCATTTTTTACTATGCATCTCATTTTACGTATCTTAGAAAGTTTTTTACATGTCTGTTGTTGTTATTGTTGTCACATTGCCGCTGTCTGCTGTTTACATCTATAGTTATTGCGATGGTTGACGTCGGCAACTACACTACCGCTGGTGCTGCTCTCTTGTTGCACTGCGAACCGTTGCTTTACGGAGGTACTATAGATACTATTCGTATCTACATAGTGCCCGTAAACTGGCTGCTTGCTTGTCACTGACTATGTGTTTGACTACCTCAATGACTGACTCAGCGAGCGCGTTCATAAATTCTATGAATAAATTTCCATACTGAATTTTTTCCCCTCGTTATTCTATTTTCTACTCTGCAGCCGGCATTGGCATCGGCCCCGAAACAGGCACAACAACCAAGATCCGCTCATTGGCAAGTCGGGCTTCTCTCTATTCTTCTTTCAACTGTGCGTTGTTTCAATTTACAATCTAACAAAGGTGCGAGTACTTGCATACATACACTACATTCATACATATATGTAGGTATGTATGTAGATATTATATCACCTACATGTCACATTTACTTACATGCATACATCGCATATACTGTGTACGTACGTACCCGTGTACATATCCAACAACTGTTAACTCAGCCATTCAAGAGCACCTATGATGGAACAAAATCTAAATGGAAAATCCAAAGTTTCAAAGTGAAGCACTTCCTTTTAAGGGGGATTTGGCAGGTGGGAAAATGTTTGCAAGTGTTGGAAGCGACATTTTGACTATCTGACTGACACTTTTCTTGCATATAGTTTGCACTTGCAACAGCGAAGAGCTTTGCAGGTTCATTTCGCCTACATAATCGCCCGCCAGCCGGTCTGTCCAGACGCCAACCTCCCCGTCATCAGGGATATCAGAGACTTGTAAGTGAATGTGCCCTCACTGGATTTCAATTTCAATTTTCCATGTTACGCATCGTAATATCGTTGTAGTTGTTATTTTGTATGCGTTTTTTCTTGTTGTCTACACACACTTTGCGAAGCTCGTATGGAGTAACACGACTGACATGGCAAATGCAACACACCTTTTGTTGCATAACAGGGTGCAACAACTCTTGTTAGCTTGTTTTTACCCGATGTTATCACACTTATAAGAAACATAAGAATCTATACATACATACAAACGTACAAATGTACTTGTGTGCATGTGCATAAATACACATATGTGCATATGTATGTGCGCAAGCATGTTGGAATACGTAGTTCTTGAATGGTCACGAGATTGCAAATAAAACTTTTCGAAAAATTTAACTTACACACTTACATATCGATGGTTTTCGAGAAAAGTGACATAATTCAAAAATACAAAATACTGAGGGGGGTCAGTTTTCTAGATAAGTGACGCGCCAATTTGATCTCCTGACAAAACGACACTAACGCCATCTCTCAGAATTGCTTCAAGATTCGCTTATGACGCTTTTCCAGATACAAATATATAAACTCTGTGGTTGATTTTTGCTTTTAACGGCAAAACTCCGAATTTTGAGTTAATTTTGAGTTGTGGCGCTTTTATCGAAAACCATCGATATGTTAAACTAGTCTACATACTCAGTATTCGGTAATCACTTCTAACTTCTGCTCTTTTCCAAATAAATCGCCCAAAATAAATACGAACCTTCTAGTGCGTATGCACTTCGATGTGCACCAGAACTTTAGTGGAATATTCTAAATTGCACATACATCCATACATACACATATTTGCTGTTGCACTTTATCATATATAAAAAATCTTTCTACTCAGCAAATCCAAAACAAATTGAAATAAATATTCATGTGTATGTATGGATATTTCGTCGACGCGAATGAATTTGTTTCTGTCACCTGCTAGGTCTGATAACGAACAAACAAACAAACACACACACAAACGAGTTACGAGTTACGAGTGCGGCGACAACAGCAGCAAAAAACAATAATCACACTAATTGCAGCAACACGATCTTTACAAAATGCAGATGACAGTTCTCAAATCCACTACTCATTGCGTATTTAGTACAATAAAATATTATTGTTGTTGTTGTTCTTGCTGTTGTAAATGTTGTCAGATAGGAATAAACAATAACAGCAACAACAATTAAACGGACAATTGGAATTCTGTTTGTCATGTCATCGCTTTGAATCAATTGCACAGTTTGTTGCTGTTGTTAGCAAGTGCCTATACGAGTACTTGTGCATACGTATCAACTCACTCACACATCCATACATACTATTAAAATTCAAATGTATTGATACTCGATTGAGCAATTGAATGCTTTGAAAAAATTGCTCTGGTGGTTTGGTGAGCAGGTTTTGTTGATTTATAAGGCAACCGATTAATTAATGAAAGCGATAAAGTTAAACTTTGTATTAATCATGCGATATAGTTTCATATAAAAAATTGGTAATTTTAATTATAATTAAAAATCAACTCCTACTAATAGCCTTAATTTATAAAACGACCAAAGCTATGTGGCGTTCAGTGGCTGCTTTCCCTGTTTACAATTTGCATAAGGTGTCGCGTCGGGGCAGCTGGCCATTGACAAAAACGGAAGGCTGGTACGTGTATGGCACTGCTACTCGTATGTTATTGTAATTGATGTGAATTTAGTTTATGACTTTAAATTTAGAAACTATCTCACGCTCATTTACTTTTTCCTATGCGTCACAAATGAAGGAATAAGCAAATAAGAAAAAAATTAATATGTAGCAGGCTCTCCGCGTAGTATATCAAACTTACGTAGAATTGTGTGCAGGAGAGCATATCCTTAGTTGGGTTTATTTATTTATTTCGGTAAATGATGATGTATCTGTTAGAATCAATATTTTATTGACATCCAAAAGCATTCAAAAAATTAAAATTCAAACAAATAATTGGGATAAATTTCAATCCAAATAGTTAATTTTCAAATTAAAACTATTGCACTCAAAACTTCGGTTATGTGCGCCTTTTGTTTGAAAGCGTTGCATTCTATCAATATTTACACAAGGTGGCGGAAAATTAATCGCTCAATTTTTTTTTTTTTTAATAATTTTTTACTAAATACAAAAATTATTTTGAGTGACGGAAATCTTTATTTTGACCTTTACGTGCTCCGTTCCTAGTCTGTTTTTGTAATGCAGCTGTCTCGTTGGCAATTGTCAAACCTGATGGACGTACGACGCCATTTGCAGAATGTGTAAACTTCCGATAGGGTGAATAATTTTTCGCCACCTTACATTACCCCAAAAATATGTTACTTATTTTAACAAAACATGTTCGTTCTTAAGGGGGTACATGGGTTTCGTCGGGTAAAAAAAGGCCTATTTTCAATATTTTTTTTTCTATGTAAAAAATTATTTATTTAATTCAAACTTTTTTCTGTCTTATAGATACATATTGAAAGAATAACACAGGCCTGCGAAATTTAACTTTTTTCAGTTTCTAGAATGGCTGTACTTGTTTCTTGTAGTTTTTTATGCGCTGAAAACGAATCTGACCTTCAAAATGCTCCATCACGTCAGGATTTTTGGTAAATGAAACCTAAAAGGTCAAAAAATGGCCATTTTAGCCATTTTTGATAATTTTTTTTGGGATAGAAAATTTTTTTTTTCAATTTTCGACGAAAAGGTTGCATAGTACAACTCTTTAGCTTTAAAACCCATTTTTTAAAATTATTGTACGATTTTTAAAAAAAAAGTTATGACATTTTGAAATTAACAGTTTCAGTTACGCCAATAGACGTTATACCCAACGTATACGAATTATTGTGGGGCACAAACCCACTCGACTAACGCGGCCGCATATTTGAGCGATGGACATATGTGCATAAACCCATACCTATGTATATACTTATATGTAAGTGATGCAACAAGCAAGAGCATAAAGCTGTGATTCATCAATCAACATATCACTTACCCCCAAACACACAAACATATATACATATATAAGTACATACATACATACAAATGTGCATGCATACATATCTAGATGGCGTGTCGCAATTTTTTTAGACTCTAAACAATTTGCACAAACAAAGCCAATTTGAATATTTGATCGATTGTTTCGTACTCAGTTACCAATAGGTTTAGATATGGGAGTAGTTAGGTTGTTTATCGGATTTACATTTTTATGTTTTTATTTGTGTACGCTTTTACCGCCAATTGAACCAGTCACCGATGCAATCGCGGTCGGTTGTCGAATTGGTGTGGCTGGTGTTTATGCAAACGATTTTCACCTCACCTGCTTAACAACATTTATCAATATTACTCCAATGCTGTGTCTTTGTGGCCCTACTATGAGTAAAGTTATGTATGTATGCCATCTACTTGCCACACTCCGCCTGTTTCCCATACCCCGTCGACGGCGTGTTATTAGCCCCCTACAAGATCCTTCCGTGCGAGCGCCAGTCAGTGAAGCAGCGAGGCAGCCGGCAAGCATCAGAATATGCTTTCGTGTGAACACCATAAATATGGCTTGTGTGCGTTTCAGAAATTTTCGAACCGAATTTGCCCTTCGAACCACATACACTCATTTGAGACAATTTCCTCCCATTTCGAACGGAAAATGCACGCGCACAAATGCTACGCGACGAAAGAATCACAATAACGGCAAAGCGTCAGGACCGCAGCGCCAGAGTGCCACAGTGCAAATATCAAGACATTACAATAGAATATAGAAAAACAAAATATAAATACATAGTAACAAACAACTAACCACATTGACAACGATACCAACACCAACAAAAAACAAAACAAAACTAAAACTAAAGTGAACTAAAAGTTAAATACACAGAAGCAAAACATTAACTGTAACTGAAAATGGAACTGAAAGCTGAGGTCTGAGGTCTGAAGTCTGAAACGCGGTCGTGAGTTGCGTGTTATCATGCAATGTTAATGTATGCCAATAAAAAAGGAATAAATTTTCATATAATAACGTACAAAAAATAACGAACAAGAATGGTAGAGCAGCTAACAACTTAGTTACTATTGAATATTGAACCGTGTAGTAAATAATAAACAATTTATATTTTGTTAAATTTTGCCATAAAAACCAAACGTATGGGCAATCTTTTTTTAACCCTTTTATCGCAATTCAGTCAACTTCTGTTTTCTGTTTAGAAATCATTAACGCATTTTCCGCTAACAACTGCACACCACCCAACCATTGCCTCCCAATGTCAGTTTTTATCATATGTTTTATTTATTTCTGCGTGTATGAGTGTGTGTGCACTGGCTGCCTTCTTTTGCCATTGTTCGTGTGCTAAAGGGATATTTGTTTGCTGTAGGGATTTGCAGCAGCTTAAAAGTGCACATTCTCGGCTGATTGGTTAATGTGTGATGTGTGGGACTGTGCGGTTCTCCTCGCCCTGCGTGCACTTTGTCAACAACATACATACGTAGTTATGCACGAGTATGTAAAGTATTGCGGCTACGAGTCAACCAGTGGAAGTGCAGTGCATACGTGGTGAACACAGTTGGTGCCGAAGCAGCACTTTGTTTGCTGAGCTCAGAAGACAACGCTCGTTAAAATCGGCCAAATAATTCGCACCTTCTATATACATACATATGTATGTGTGCAAGGGAGATATTTCTCAGATTTCGCACTTGCGCAACATATTTTTGTATAATTGCGTCACTGTAAGAACTAGTGAGCGGACAATATAAGAGATAAAGTAGTTGTGAAGTGGCTCAAGTTGACTGAATATAGTCGAATTATGCATGAGACAACAAATATTTTTATTTCTATATTATATAACATACTTATATATATTTATTTGACTATTTTTTTTTCACGCACAACGACTTTCTCGCAAATGAGTATTTGCTTGTAAGCTGTATTCATTATTATTATTATTAGAAGGCCATTACGCTCTGCGACCAGAGCTGATCTATTGTGAAAGGCTTATTTTTGTAACCCTAGAGTTTTAGGCTTTTTAAAAATTTTAGTACAATTTTGGGTTTGTTGTTTCAAAGATTGCATGGATATACTACGATACCACCAAGGTGATGAAGTCTCTGTCTGCCCAACGCAGGACATTCACAAAGCACATGTTCTGAGCTTTCTATGTCCATTTCGCAAAAGCGGCAGACATTGGTCTCAGATAGACCAATATTATTTAGATGATACCTCAGGCTGCAGTGACCTGTAAGATATCCTGTTAAAAGACGAAGATCTACTCTGTTTAGTGAGAGAAGTTTGTCAGATATTCCTTTGTTGGGACTTAGGAATAGTTTGGCTTGACGCTGGCCGGCACAGTTTAGGCCGTGTGCAGCATATGACATACATAAAAAAAGTGTATTTAACTGTATTAAGTTGCTTTTTATATAATTATTTAATTGAATCAGAGAAATATCTACTATGGTGGATAGATAAATTTTTAATAGAAAACAAATAAAGTTTAAAGCCTTCGAATAGATGAAGCCACTGGCATAAATAAACATATGTTGGCAGCACTGGAAAACAGCTGCTAAAATTACATTTGTCTGGAAGCACTTAAAGGGGGAACCTGGTTTATAAGGTCAAAAAAATCAATTTTTTTTTTTCGTTTTAAGCGATTCCTAATATATTTCAGAATATTCATACAAAGTTACAGAGCCTAATTCTCAATATTTCCGTAGATACAAAGCCAAAGGTAGGCGAGCGTTAGGTAAATAGTTACGCTCTGACCGGACAGCTATATTACAAACTTTATCTTCTTTTCTCGACATTTCATTTTTATGATTTCTTTGAATTGGCGTACATGAATGAAAAAAAACTAATGAACCTTTGAAATGAATCATAACTTGTTCCCTTCAGTATTAAATTCTCTTCTATTTGAACTAACAAAATAGATAAAAAAAATGTTTTCATGATTTTTATACCAAGTTGAAGTGAATTTTTTTTTTATAGAAAGGCATTTTTTTCTTTAAAACCTCCAAAAAGTTGAAATTTTGGAATTTCTCTCGGTTTTCTTAGTTCATATAGAATAAAAAATCATGATAATTAGAAATCCATTTGAATTTTTTGCTTTAGATAATAATTACGAGCTGTATCTTGGACGCCAGTTGGAAACTCCAGCGTTGCAGCGCTCTACTAATTTCTATGTTAAAAATTTTTTTCAACTTATTTTAACCAGTACAAACATTTTTTATACTTTTTAAATGTTCATTAAAAGATAGAAAAAACTTTGCAGTGCTAAATTAATTTTTTCCTTAAAAACAAAATCGCAAAGAGATGCAATTTTTAGACCTCATAAACCAGGCTACCCCCTTAATCAGTATTAGTAAGACTGCGTTCATACAGAGACTCTGGTTGATTCAACTCGATGCTCATGATGCGAATGCTCTGTCAACACCTTTTGTGTTCTCGTTATTCTCAATAATATCGTTGACTGTAGACTAACAACTAACGATTGCAAGGTGTGTGAGCACGACGGCAACATCAAAAGAGAATACGCAAAGTTGAAGCAACCAAATTCTGCCCGTATCAACTTGCTCTAATGAAAGTTGCCCAATAACATAAAAGTAAGATTTGGCAGTATTGAAAATAGTGAGTTATACCAGTTTTAGTCGTTTGTGCGTAACAATCATGCGAAACTACCATACATGGCGTTCGCCCCTCTACACATAATGAGGAACCTCCAAGTACACATCCTCCATGAGAAAGCTAGTAATAAAAACTAAATATAAAGAAAAATATTCTTATGATCTATGGAAGCTTTAACAAAAATATAGATATAAATTCTGAAAATAAACAAATAAAAAATCAACAGTGTCCAAAGAGTACGATGCTAGTAAATACAAAATAGAGGGTATTTCCAAAGGCGCGCCCAGATGTTGTTTTTAAATAAAACATGTAAATATTTAGATTCTGCTCTTAACAATTATATGTGAAAAAGTTAATCATTTAAATGTCCACCATGACTGCCTAAACGTTCTCAACACGTTAGGGAACCTCAACATAGTAACACTATGCTGGATTCCGGGACATGAAGGACATGAGGGAAATGAAATGGCTGATGACAAGGAGCAAATATACAACTTACTGGTCCTGAGCCTTTCTGTGGACTCACAAAAGGCCACATTAATGAATTCCTTAGGAAATGGGAAGAAAGAAAACTTGCCGCACACTGGCTAAACTGTGCCGGTCAGCGTCAAGCCAAACTATTTCTAAGTCACAACAAAGGAATATCTGACAAACTTCTCTCACTAAATAGAGTAGATCAGCGTCTTTTAACAGGATATCTTACAGGTCACTGCAGCCTGAGGTATCATCTAAATAATACTGGTCTATCTGAGACCAATGTCTGCCGCTTTTGCGAAATGGACATAGAACGCTCAGAACATGTGCTTTGTGAATGTGCTGCGTTGGGCAGACAGAGACTTCATCACCTTGTTGGTATCGTAGTATCTCCATGCAATCTTTAGAATAACAAACCCAAAATTGTGCTAAAATTTTTAAAAAGCCTAAAACTCTAGGGTTACAAAATAGGCCTTTCACAATAGATCAGCTCTGGTCGCAGTGTGTAATGCCTTCTAATAATAATAATAATAATGTCCACCATTCTGTGCTTTTTCTATCTTGGAGAGAACCAGTTTGTTTAAATTTTTTCACCGACCGACTAATTCGGACAATTATTTCCAAATATCACTAATTTTACCCCATGTTGTTCTTAAAGATCGACCATTTTCATAATATGTTTCAATAATTTTAACTCATTATTCTATCGCGTAAATGGTATATCTATATACATAAAAAATGTCAAACTTGACATAAAAAGGTACATCTAAGAATTATTTACTACTGACAACTAGGCGTCACTTTTGAAAAACTCTTCATGAACTAAATCATTTCAGATTGCTTACAATGGCTTATCATAACGACGTGTCCGAAACAAAAGTATTTTTACAATTCTATTCCCTTTCTTTAGGTTATCTTTATCTCTTCACCTTCGTAGTTTTGCTCTGAAATTCCGCTTCACTGTCACAATTGCATTCCCATTCTGTATCACTGCTTACTTTCTCTACACCAACGAAAACCTCAACCTCGCCATACTTTTTATATTCATAATCGAGAATAGATTAATAATTGCCCTAAGCCAATCTGATCTGATTCTGTCATTTCTGATCTGTTGAAGTCAAATATAGCTGAAAATAATTTACAGATGTTGGATGTTGTCAATAACAATAAAAAAGTGTGAAATGTTCGCAAAAATGTATCACCCACATCGGTCTGACGGACCAATTGTTCTGTTATTTGCGCGAAGTTTTCCACCGCAAGAATAGGAAACCTAGCAATGATCCCGAGCCACTGGGGTGGCTTTCCATAACTCTATTTTTGATTGAAAAAACGTTTATCGAAGTGTCGTTTTTGCTTTTCGTTACAATAATTCGTCCCGTTGCATTGAATGTTCTATAGAAACTGGACGACAGCACGTTTGCTCTTGTTTTGTACTTCAGTAGCTGTTCACCGCGTGAGTTACAATTTTTATTGTTTCTGCGATTTTAAATGTTTTTTTTGTTTCATACATAAAACATGTATATACTTGCAATTATAGAATTAATGCTATGCTTTCCTTTCCTATTAAACTAAAGGGTTTTTCAATAAGGGCGGGTAGATGTTGAAATGGAATAAAATGGCGTTTGCTGTGTGGCACGTAGCGCCGTCCTGCTGGAACCACATGTCGTCTAGGTCCATATGGTTCAATATGTGCCATAAGAAATTGGAAGGGCCACCACGTCTACCGAAAAATGGGCGCAATGCGCGCAACGTTTGCGTTAATGAACACTCATTTTGATAATAAAGTTTTATCATTTGAACGTGCTGCTCAATCGTGTAACTTGCCATGATGATTTGGCATAAAAAACTGAATAATAAACAAAAGATTTGACAGATGTCACCAAAACAAAATGGCTGCCACAGGGCGCCAAAATCGACCCGCGCCAATTGAAAACCCTTTATGTATTAATTTCCCACATCTTTAGCAACTGCAAATGTGTACCATCGACACCATTAATTTGCAATGAATTAAAATTAAAATAGTAAAAAAAACTAATTATTTATTCCCCGAATTTACCTCCAAGGAAATTTTATTTTTCATTGAGCCACTTTTTCCTCGTCTGGAAAACGTTTTCATAAATTATCCATTGGCTATTTAAAGGGTTTTCCATGGCTACGACGTATCGCAAAAGATCTTCGCCTGAATTATTGGGTAATCGCTCCCATTTTCCGTTGGTAACCACCACTATTAATATTTCCAGTGTTGCCAATAGTCATACGATAGGAGGAATATATGAATGTACTTCTCATGCCTTCCCTTAATTTTGTTTCGTTAAGAACGTACATAAATATTGCTTTGGTCAGCCGATATTTTGTTTGAAGATGTAAAATGGAAATTAATTCACAATGGTCCTTAGTTTCAACTCCATAAAATTTGACGCATATCCTATCCTTCTTGTATGTATAAGTTGAAGCATTTTCCGCAGCAAAATCGTCCAACATCAAAATTTTACATACCTACATTTTTCACTTTCCAACTATTCGGTTCCTGCATAGGTGGAGCAATATAAAGTGTAGACGTTCGATAAAACCCAGAAACATGAAATTTTAGTGCTTAATAACTAATAAACAAATTAACAGCTGTTACTTTCTGCATTGTGTTACATCCCTTCTATCAGCCGCTCCACTATTGCGCCACACTTATTCCAGTTGCTATGATGTATTAAGTGCAGAAAACTATATCTATCTTCTTATTCACGAACCATAACAATTACTTTTTGTTTCAACCCTTGAAACAGCTTGGCCTGCATTGATCATCGTTGAACATCGCTGAGGATCTTTGTGAACGTACACGTGGAAGAATGAAGGGGGCACGAGCGACTTCAACCACACTGGCAACACAAAATATTCAAGTTCAAGTTGATATTGACATTAATGCAGTCCAAAGTGGTTAGAAACAATGAGTGGCTTACCAATTCTCGAAACCTACCTGAACAGAAAAAATTGATTAATTTCGCATAAAAATCTTCAAGCGAAAATACAAAAAAGCGAGGCCAGTGCACAAATGTTTATAGGAGTAAAACTGAAATATAAAAAACGATGGCCGTGCCGCCAAGAAAGAGTCAAGCGTAGTGTGAATTCTCGTATGCTCGTGCACACATATTCTTACTTATTTATGGGTGCATGTGTATGTGTATATGCATTCCGTCACAAAGGTAAAATTGCAGTTGACTGGCAAACAATGGAAATACCCTTTTTAGGGCCATACGTTGGCTTTATCGACGACCAGAAATGAAGATAATCGGCCGGTTGGTCAACTGAACACGCGTTGTGAGATGCCTCCTGGCCGCGCTGTTAACTTTGTTGCATATTCCTTTTCCTATGTGTTGCCAGTTTTTGTGACCAACTGCGACGTTTGCAGCTTTTATTCTTGTTTTATTTGGCCAGCCGGCAGACAAGCAAGCCACACCGGTACACCGCCACACCATCACACGAACGCGATCCGCTTGCGGACTTGCAAGCAGAAAAGCAAGAAGAAGACGCTTCGGAAGACGCTCGAACGCCAATGTTATTGACAATTTTCTTTGACTAATGCTATTGTTGTTTGTATATTTTGTTGTTGCTTTTGTTGTTTCAGCCGCAGTTGGCGCATCCACCTTCCATTCCTGCTGGGTTGAGCCAGACTGGGTTTTATGCGCTCGTGTTTAATGTAAACTTAATGACAACACGCGTTTTATTGTAAACTTTTGTTGGAACTTGCAGTAACAATGCCGCAACAGCAACCATCAACGAAAATAACAATAATAAGCGTACAATACTTAGACCGCGGCGGTCGGTTAAGTTAAAAAAAAATTCTATAAAATCCCCAGCGAACAAATTAACATACAAGTGCGCTTATGCATCTTAATATAGCCTGGCCGAGAGGGCACAGTAGCAGTGCTAGCGTGGTAGCAGCGCTTAATGCCACTTATTTGTTGTACAAATAAGGCTTAAACAAGCTGTTGTCACTAGCGCCAGCACCGCCGCTCATCTCAAATTGTTGTCAGAGCGTCGCCAATTCATTACGACAAGCAGCTACAACACGTACTCGTACTACTTAGTGCTCGTAAAAATGTAAACTTTAAAACAAATAAGATCTTAAATCTTGGCGCTGCGATCTCAGCGTATGGATTAAGTCAAAGGCCGCTCCTGAATGAGCGCGCAGATAGTAAATCGACGCCGCCGTCAATGGATGACTTAATTAAGAGTGTTGGTTCAACGACAATACTCGTAACAACAACAACAAATGGAATAATTGCCACACTGACGCACCATTCAATCGACCAAGCGTTCGATTAAATGCCAGCTTTGGTCATTGGGGACATTTTTCAAATTTTTCATTTGCCAAGCAAGCATTGGAATTGTCAGCGGTGGCCGATTTCGTTTATTCTCGTCAACTGCATCGTGCGAAACATTCAGTAATTGCCGCCCGCTTTGAATTTGAGCGCCGGCAATTTGCTTATCGCAATGCAACGAACTACGAATTTCGAAAAAGCAACAACTGAATTACACAAAGACTCTAAGTGCGCCACTAAGTGCCGCCTTTGTGAGTGGCTCATCCGCGGCATTTCATTTAATTAAAATTCATTTGCACATGCGCGCAGCCACACAACGTTGCGGCTGACAGACCGACGGCTGGTTGTTAGTTTGTTGTTATTGCCAGGCGTTCAGACCACAAAGGCGGATATTGAAATTGCTGATGGCGCTGATAAACTTATTACAAGCAGCTACAAATGCCACCAGCGCAGTCTGGCAACACTTTTCAGGCAATAGCTGTTTTAATACGAGTACCAATAATTGTTGTTGAGCATATGTAGCTTTAATTGTTGTTGTTGTCGTTGTGGTATCTGATTTGATATTTCATAGCCCGGTTTTGGAACGAATGTATGACTTCTTTTATTCAACATTTTTTGTGTCCACCGGCGATGAAGTTGTACTTGCCACTGCATCAGCCCGTATCTGTCGCACTGTCCGTCTGTTCGTTGTGTCATATGTCGGCATAGTTGATTGACAAACTAAAGATTTCTATCGCCGAACATGTTTCTACCAACAAATGACGAGTATACGTGTGCAAAATGCATGCAACAACTCGAAATAGACATTTGTACAAAATAATCGGTTAAGTAGCAGCAGTGGCAACAAATTGTCCGTTTGTTTGCTAATTGCCGGCGAAGAAAGTAGTACTCATAAAAATTAATTTCAGCGCCGGGAAATTGTCATTTCTTCAAAACAGAATCGTGCCAATTGCGTACTAAAAAACGCGTTTTAATATCTGTATGTATGTGTGAGCACTCACATCTACAGATGTTCCTAAAAGTGTCGCTTACAAAATTGAAATGTCCAATTGTTGTTGGTTAAGCATCTGAGCTGTGAGATGTAGCTCAGAGCTGCGTGCGTAGGTCGTCACAGCAACAACGTTCCAATAAATGACTATTCTATGCTGCAGTTACTTTTACAGCAGTTACCATGCATAGGCGTTTTAATCCACACTCAATCTGTGGTAGTCACAATTTGTCAAAAATTTAGTGCAAAAGTAAAACAATTTGCATTATAACATTTACATATTCCAGTATTCGCACTCTAGAAGCGAATACGAGGGTTTATATTAATATTTCTGGCCCAACAGTGATATTTGGTATTTGAAAATGGTTTTGTTATTTTTTGCTTTCTGTTGAGCCAATTTCCGAAGCACTTTGATAGCAAAACAATCTTAGCAAAACAACTGGAATTCGTCAGTGAGCGAATGCCGATTACAAGAAAATTGATTGTACCAGATTTTATGCTTGCTGGCCGTATAATGATTTTAGTTCATCTATGCATTCTTGTCTTGTCAATACATATTCGCCGAAAATTGTGGAAAATAATCGCACGAAAATACCCACGGTTTAATTCCACCTTTTTGCCGATATGAATTTTTAACTGTAAGCAACACTAATATGACTTACACTTCAACACGTTCTGAGTGCATTTATGATAAAATATGTCAAACTTTCTAACGGAAACGTTTTTCAGATGAAAGATAAAGATAAGGGCTTGCCATAATGTTTTAAAAATGAATTCGGGCAAGTGGCCGTCGCGGCTGGCTCGAATAAATTCCAGCGGAGAGGTCCAATTTTCGACCACTTTTTGCAGCAATTGGGGTCGTATGTCAGCAATAACGCGCCGAATATTCTCTTCCAAGACGTCAATCGTCTCGGGCTTATCTGCGTAGACAAGCGACTTCACATAGCCCCACAAGAAATAGTCCAGCGGTGTTATATCGCACGATCTTGGAGGCCACGCCACAGGTCCACGGCGCGAGATAATGCGCTCACCAAAAGTTTCCTTCAATAAATCGATTGTTGCGTTGGCTGTATGGCATGTAGCGCCGTCTTGTTGGAACCAAAGGTCGTCCACATCAACATCGTCCAATTCAGGCACGAAAAAGTCATTAATCATGGCTCTATAGCGCTCTCTGTGACTTTACTGTAACATTAAGGCCGGCTTCATTTTTAATGATTCCCTCTGCCCATAGAGCACACCAAACAGTGACTTTTTAAGGATGTAACGGCGTCTCAGCAATGGCTTGTGGATTATGTTCACTCCAAATGCGACAATTTTGCTTATTGACATACCCATTCAACCAAAAGTGAGCTTCATCGCTGAACAAAATTTTCTTGTGAAAATCGGGATCGGTGGCCATCTCGTTTTGGGCCCAAATTTGCACGATTTGCAAACGTTGTTCAGGTGTAAGTCTATTCATTATGAAATGGCAAACCAAACTGAGCATAAATCAAGTGACAGCTGTCAAAAAGACCATCTACGAAAAAAATAGTGCCAACTTGAAAACCTAACCTCTAAAAAAACACCCTATATATGGTTCAAACAGCCCACACTTTCCGACTTCGATTAAGCGTGCTCTAGTTAACAACCAATCAGAGCTACATACGTGCGTAGCGTAGTATTTTTGGGTGAGCCATAGTGTGAAAGCGAAGCTTGATGGGGCCACTTCAATCCACTACAGTGGCGAACAGTAGGAGCAGCTGCAGATGTGTCCCTTTTAAATATTTTAAGATTTGGTGACTATGACCTAAGAAAAATCACCTGGAATGTCTGGTACCTCTCGTAGGAGTATCCAGTAGATACGAACGATAGGTAAAAAGTCCATCGGTTTCTGGGACGTTTACTATAACTGTTTGTTAAAGGACGACAAATTAATTACACTCAATACCACTTTTATGAATTTACTTTTAAGCTCTGCTCCCGTGACACGACGTTTTGTTGGTGAATAACGAAAAGGTTAAAAAAGGAGAAATATAATATGGATGATGATCGAGTGATCTAACATCAACTGGGAAATTAAATTGTGGACTGATGAAATTATTGGACCTTGTCAAAATGACGTTAGACATGATAAATCTACTATAAACTATAAACAAAAAGAAGTTGCATACACGAGGTGTGACCATTAAATAACAAAACCGACGCTGAACGACATTATTTTATTTTCAATACCCTGAAGGTCAAATTAGTCGTAGTTTCTTAATAAAGACATTACGCCGTCTTACTCAGGAGTGAGACCATTAACCTTATACACTGGATCATTAGCCGTAGGACTTTTGTCTGTTTCTGAATGTGAAATCTGCATTGCATAAATAGAACACGTTTTGGGTTCGTTGAAGCTATGAACGCGAAAGCATCATGAGTGGTGAAAAAGGTGGCAAAAGAAAACTTCCAGCACTATTTTGAAATACGAAAGTTTCAAAGAAAGCATTGTAGGGATGGATAACAACTCTTACACAGTATAAATACTTCAAGCAGTCCATCGCTTCATACTACAAGGCTTCGCTATGTCATCGTCCGTAGCTGAGCTCTATGCAGCGTACTACTGCCATCAATACCGCTTCCAAGGCATTTATACAAATAATATATGTATATCACAAACACGTTAAAAAAATAATTGCTCTCATCACAACGCGCACCCACACCTACATACGTTCCGAATGGCGTGTTCACGAATTCGTCATTTGATGCAGGCTAAAATCTGAAATCTATAAACGGATGTACTCATACATATCAACTCACAGGCTTTAGAAGGCTTGCCAACGTAAAAGCTCGCTCAAGAATGAGTTCCGCTAATTTGCAATAAATTCGAAATAACTCAGTGTACATATGTATGTTCATATGTATCATATATTCAAGTATGTGTGTAGCGGATGGTCATTTTCGCTGTTTATATGTAAAAATTAAGTTCGTCTGCCGCCACATGCATTTTCCACTTGGTGTGATTGCGCTGATATTCGATGACGACGTCGATGGCGGTGTCGATGCTGCTGGCGTTATGCTGATGTCGGCGGTAGTGTTGCTGGTGTTAAAGCTAAGGTTATTTCACGTATGTATATATGTATATATATGTGCACTTCGCTTTGTATCCAGCCGTCGGCAATGTTTATGATAATTGCATACAAATACACTGCATTACATATTGTTTTACGCGCAATCAAGTTGCTATTTGCATTTAATTATGGGTTGTACAATGATTTGCTTAAGTGCTTTTTAAAGTAAATAATTGTTTAGATGGTGTAATAAAAGATCAATAAATGTAGATATGAGTTTATAGAATGTATTATTAAATTTTGTAGACTTTTTTTGGGAAACTACCCTTTGCTGCTTTGTAAATCAAATATCAAAACTTATTGCACTTGTGGACAAGAGTCCTACAATTTTTTTCACATAACGGCTAACATAATGGAATCCAAGCAAATGCCTGTACTGCACCTTTTCTTATTAATTTATCTCTGTGAGTACTGTTTATTTAAAAAGTAGGTCACCCTATTTGCTTAGTCAATTACCGAACAAGCGTATTTAATATAAATACTACCTAGAGAGCCATTATTTGTTATACTGTTGTAGAATTACATCCGTCGGTTATATGGATCATAAGGCATGCCTTTAGTAATTACGTCTTATGTATAGGGGGTTTTTTTTAGAGGTTAGGTTTTCAAGTTGGCACTACTTTTTTCGTAGATGGTCTTTTTGACAGCTGTCACTTGATTTATGCTCAGTTTGGTTTGCCATTTCATAATGAATAGACTTACACCTGAACAACGTTTGCAAATCGTGCAAATTTATTACGAAAATAATGGTTCGGTTCGCGCGACGCATCACAAGAAAATTTTGTTCAGCGATGAAGCTCACTTTTGGTTGAATGGGTATGTCAATAAGCAAAATTGTCGCATTTGGAGTGAACATAATCCACAAGCCATTGCTGAGACGCCGTTACATCCTCAAAAAGTCACTGTTTGGTGTGCTCTATGGGCAGAGGGAATCATTGGTCCATATTTCTTTAAAAATGAAGCCGGCCATAATGTTACAGTCAATGGAGAGCGCTATAGAGCCATGATTAATGACTTTTTCGTGCCTGAATTGGACGATGTTGATGTGGACGACCTTTGGTTCCAACAAGACGGCGCTACATGCCATACAGCCAACGCAATAATCGATTTATTGAAGGAAACTTTTGGTGAGCGCATTATCTCGCGCCGTGGACCTGTGGCGTGGCCTCCAAGATCGTGCGATATAACACCGCTGGACTATTTCTTGTGGGGCTATGTGAAGTCGCTTGTCTACGCAGATAAGCCCGAGACGATTGACGTCTTGGAAGAGAATATTCGGCGCGTTATTGCTGACATACGGCCCCAATTGCTGCAAAAAGTGGTCGAAAATTGGGCCTCTCGGCTGGAATTTATTCGAGCCAGCCGCGGCGGCCACTTGCCCGAAATAATTTTTAAAACATAATGGCAAACCCTTATCTTTATAATGAAGCTAAATTCTTGGACATACAATTAAATTATATACGTTTTATTTCATCTTGAAAACCTAACCTCTAAAAAAAACACCCTATATGTTTGTCTAGAATATAAGTATGTATGTGCACTTATTAACCGATTACCACTTGAAGTTCTTTTTATTTTTCTGCACGGGTGCCTTACTTGATTGGAATGTAAGAATTTTAAATCGAGGTACATGAGGGTCGATCTTCGCGCCTCATCTTGACTTCAAACAACCATGTCCTTGAAAGTCCCTTATATATCAAGTGTTATCCTTAACCTAAATTAACTTGAGATCAGAGGCAATGAAGGTTCAGTAAAACGTAGCTTCGTGTAAGGCCCATCTATGTACATCCGTACAACTTTCGCATCGCTTCGGGGATCGCTTCACTAATTTGATACTGCATAATTTACTACTTTTTCAGCTCACAGTTTTCACTGCCAGATCTTTCATTGTAGCAAACACTCGCGATACGCCAAAGCCAAGTGCGCTTTTTCATAGCATACACAAGGTGATTCAATAAGAGCGCAGATGTGTTTTATAAATAAAACACAAAACAGACTGTCGAAGTGATTTTTTATTTCATGATTTTTTTTTTGGCTATGGCATTTGAATTTGTGCTTATATTATTAATAATTAAATTAGTCGAAATATTTTGCAAAAACACAATTAACATTTTTAATCATAAACTTCTTCACCAAAATTCCAAGCTCTGTACGAAATTCACAAATATTTAACAATTTTCGAAAAATCAGAAAATCAGAATCTTCAGAATACTTCTATATATTCAGTTTTATAGCGAATTCAATTTTATTCATGCAATATTGAGAATTTTAAGAAAAAGGACTTTTGTTATTTTTAATATAAAAGGCTTGCTAACAAATTCTTTGAAATGTGTGAGTTTTTTGTGAATTTTGTACAAAGTTTGGATATTTGATTAATGAGGTTTTTGTTATACATACATTAAACTATATTTTTATTAGAAATTTGCGAAAATAATTTAGGTTGAAGCTTTAAAGTAGGTTTTGCATATTAAAATTTTCTATGACTTTTTGGCATGGTCCGGCCTGTATGTCATTGATAACGTGTAGAATTGCGTTTTCTAACACTGAAATAGTGTAGAACTTATTGGCATAGATCTCAATATTCCCACTGCCCCAGAAAAAGAAGCCCAATAGTGTCTAATCACGGCCATTTGACCGTTGCTTCATGAGATAATGCGTCCTGGGAACATTGTTCGTAATAGGAGCATTGTTTCATGCCCTGTGTGGCATGTCGTGTCAAGGTCTTTGTCATCTAATTCAACCCACTAAACGTGTGTTATTATGTCACGATAACGTTCGCCGTTCCCCGTTCATACGGTCCGAAGACTCCGCCAGTCTAAAAACGACATCAATCAGTGGCTCGTTAGGGTTGTATTTATATTTTTTTCTTGATGACATGGGAATTTTCAAGCCGCATTTGATGTATCCGTTTAAGTGAAAATGTGTAATGCAGTGAAATTACGCTACGCGCGAAATGCGGTTATTGCAGACCATTTTCATAAAGCGTTGGATCATTTTTACCCGTGGTTCAACTGAGTATCACTTCATGACTAAATTTAGCAAAGTCTGTAATACCAATTGTCTGAAGATACGTTTAATATCACAAATAATTGCTGCTAAGGCCCTGCATTAGCCTTAGAGTATGACACAATTTTTATCGGTATACTTTCTTATAATATTATATTTTTGTTCATATGTAATTAGACATTTATATAACTTTTTTTACGAACTTTTCCAAGTTCGAGCTTATTTTTTAAGTTCAAATTAATAAATATTTTTAATTTGAATTCATTACCTGTTTATTGAAATATTTAATAGAGGGTTTAGTGTTTATGAACGATAAATTATATTTTCGCTTCTTTTTCGCGATTTCGCTCCGAATATTGGCTTTCAAGCCCTTCTGGCTTATTCACATAAACTTTGTCTTTTATATGGCTCCACACTATAGAAAATAGTTCAAAGTAGTTAAATCGGACGATCTTGATTGGCAAACTCTAGAATTTTGTTTCGTCGATATGCATCTCAATGATAATAAAGCAAGCGTTGTTAATTCCCCCCCCTATCTCAAACCGCTTACGGTAAACGCTTTACCAACGGCATTTTGGTCTTCTTCAGTGCTTACAACTGCGATATTTTCAATTGAACAGCCAGGACGAACGCTCACTGGTGTTTTCTTATCTTGTACCGAGCCAGCCCAATTAAAATTTTCGCTTAATGTTTACTCCGGGTACTGGCTACCCCCAAAGTATCTACAATTTAGTTGTAGTTCTCAAAATCCATCA
Organism: Anastrepha ludens; assembly: GCF_028408465.1. Lineage (NCBI taxonomy): Eukaryota > Metazoa > Arthropoda > Insecta > Diptera > Tephritidae > Anastrepha > Anastrepha ludens. The sequence continues at coordinate 78,998,931 of NC_071498.1, forward strand.
CTTCTTTAGGATTTTAATTATTTTGTATTATTCTCGAGCGAAAACGAACTTAGTTGTAGATTTTTTACTTAACACCTTTGAAAAGCGCTGTGCGAGCTGATAAATTACAGCACTGCTAAATAGAAACTCGAATTTGAAAGACCCTATTTTTATTATTATACCAAGAGCTTGAGTTTTAAATTTTCTTCAGCGTTGCAATTGGCTAACAATTGCCAAGATCTTACTCTTATTCTGCCTTTCATGTGCACTCTCTACGTGCACTCACTGCCGCCAGGGAAAAAAACTAATTTTATCAATAAATGCGCATATTAATGCGGGCATTATCATAATTCGTTGTCCGAACGAATGCAGTGACATCTGAAATGCTGAAATGTGACAACAGCGAACACAGCAAATGACAGTTGCACGCCTAGTGGTCGCATGCTGATATTAAAAACAATATTTGGAGCTGAGAAAAAATGTTTCAGCAACATTTCAAGCAACACTCTGAAAGCACACAGGGCAACAAATCAGGTTTTTTCACCAGCTTATTTAACACTTTGCTGCTCCTGACGGCCAGTTAGTGCTATTTTATTGATGTTGAGTCCGAGTTGGTACTCGTATTATATGTATGCTCATATGTATACAGCTTCAATTCTTTGCTCTCATTTCTTCGCCACCTGAATCGATTGCAGTCAAGTTCCTTGTATCCGCTTCTCCATCGCCGCTAATTTGTAAATTTGCAATAATTACGTTAATAAGGTGATTATAAGCCATCGATCTCGTATACGATTGAATACGATCCTCGCGGAGATCGCGATCATGACTCTGCAGCAATGGCAACCTTGTATCTGCAGCACTTCTTTGTGCTGCTTGCAACAAGGTGATAATGAAATTTTAATTTCAAGGCACACAAAAATACAATTTATAATGCGCTGTAGAAGGTAGACCGTATGAGGTCCGTCGATCACAGTCCCTTGGTGGCCCACTGTCGCCAACATGTGCCACAACCATGCGGCGGTGTATCGTAAAGGGCCACAAGAATGCTTGCATGAATTTTTCATTTAATTTACACTATTTTTTCATATCTTCAATGCGCTGTTTTACACCTCTCTTCATCTCCCTTCCTTCAGTTTTTAACTGGAATGGTGCACACTTACCTTAACGACAACCAGCTTTAAGTAAGTAATTAAGTGATTTGTGTGGCATGTTGCAGGTTGCTTGTTTGTGGTGCAAATTTTTTGTCGTTCATACATACATATGGTATATTGTGTGTGTGTGTTTGTGTTAATGCTTGCTGAAACGTTGCAATGAGGCGCTCATTTCCTAATTGCTTCAGAAGTTGTTACCAATCGCAGACCGAAGGTGGCTGCCCGCAGCAGAAATGTGTGCATGTTCGTACTTGCTGTTTAAGGTGATTGGAACTGTAAATGAGTTGTGGCTTAATTGTGCGAACCAAAAGAGATGAAATCGAGTAAATACGCTGTTTATTTTGCGTGAAAATGGAGTGCAACTGGGCGGGCAGAGCCATATACTATTTGGGCAAAATTTATTGGCTAATGTTTGTGATGTCTTTCTTAATTGAAAGCTGGTAATTAAATGTTACAGAGACGAATCTGCTGAAGTTTTTATATTTACACATACATATAAGTTTACTATAAACTGCGAATTAATTTCTATTAGCTTAATATTACTTATTTCACGTCATTAACAAATACTTTTATTTCTTTGCAGGTAAAAACCTTTTCTAATGAAATTTTGTGACAGATATTTGGTAAATTGGGTAAATCGAAAATCACCACCTGTGCGGCCTTGATCCTATCGCAAGTAATTATATTAATTTAGCTTTGAAAACAAATGTTTTAATTTATCTAATAGCATTTGTAAATTGTTTAATTTTGAATTTATTGGAAAAAAGTAAAAATATTCACATGTTCGTTTACGAAATGCAACGAAAAGCAGTTGAAAAGTAAACACTGATAAATGAAGCAGCTGCAAACCCAATTCAAAAAGTTTCAGTTCTGTGCAATTATTCTCTTTTGTTTATCACGAATAATTCAGAAACATTCTTTTTCGTTACAAATTTCCAGAGGCGTAGGTCAATATTTTTAACTGGTAAAAACAAGATTTCGAAGAATTATAGGACGAAATCCATATTTGCTTAAGTAATAGTAAGTAAGTAATAGTAAATATTTTTCTCATTCTCAATAAATCAAATGTGCATATATATGTATGTATGTATATATGTATGTACTTATAACTCTACAGGGAAATATAAATATTTTTTATATAATACTCCGCTAATCCATTAACCCATTATTTATTTAACGTTGATTTGACTAGTCGCCCCTTTTCGACTATTCCGTTAGACATTGGTTGTCGGTTAGCCGATTCTTATGAAATCTTATTATACTTACATCCAGACCCGTTAAATAATTAGTATTAATTAAACCTTTTTAATGATAATTTTTTTTTTTTTTTTTTTTTAATTGAGGTCGCCCCTCGGCAGGCAATGGCAAACCTCCGAGTGTATTTCTGCCATGAAAAAGCGCCTCATAAAAATATCTGCCGTTCGGAGTCGGCTTGAAACTGTAGGTCCCTCCATTTGTGAAACAACATCAAGACGCACACCACAAATAGGAGGAGGAGCTCGGCCAAACACCTAACAGAAGTGTACGCGCCAATTATTTATTTTATTTTTTTTTAATGATTATTAAATTAACTACTTTCAAAACAAAAAAACACGAATTTATAAATGAAAAAATTTTGTAATATATTTTATTTTTGAACTTTTTGATTACGCGATTAATATAATTATTTGAATATTTTTAATTTTTTTTTTTTTTTAATTTCATCATATATTTGGACTTGTTTAGCCATATAAAGTGTCTGCATTAACTCAGTGAATAATTCGTTGCAACCTAGTTAATGCATGATGAGAATTAAGTAAAACATTCACATAAAATAAATATTAAAGAAGAATAACAAAACTTAGCAAAGAAGAATAGCAAAAAAATCCTTATTATTTATAGTATTTTTTTCTTACCAACCGGTAATACGCTAATAATATATACACAGCTTGTCAAATCGAAGCGTGACTGGCGATGTTCAAACTTAGTATTCAATTATAAAAAATTTAAGTGCTGCTAAATCGTTGTATTCTTTCCGCAATACGCGTTGTACACTTTGCTAGTTTTGTGAGAAGTTTCGAAAGTGTACTTTGTTTTTACAAAATGAGTTCCGCATATCGAAAACGATCTGAAGCAATGTTTCTATGTACACACCCTAAACGTGCAAAAAAGTCACGTGTATCTGCAGCAAAATATTTAAAAAAGTAAGAGACGCTCATAAATAAATGGATGCAATGGTATATTGCAGTCAAAAACGTTGCAAACTTTCCCAAAAGAGGCCCAAAAAAAAAATATACTTCTCAAAAGCAAGATTTTTAGATCATTGATTTGTCTGTGATAAACCTTAACTTATCGTTGCGTGAAGCTAAATCATTTTTAAAGGAAAAAGAAGCCTCGTTTTCATATCTTACCAGATAATAATTAGCTTAATCCATATATACTCCCACATAAGACATACGAGTAATTTTGTAGTCCAGTCACATCGAATTATTCAATAAAAAATAATATGAACAAAAAAATTTCCTCAGAAATTTTATAAATGCAGCCTTCAATAAAAGTTCGATTAATGAAATTCGAACTATGATAATAGTCGGGTAATCGAAGGAATGAAGCAAGACGGCAATCCGAATATCCGCACAATAATCGTACGAACGGTAACAAGCTTGTACTGATTTTTATTTTAACAGTGATCTTCAATTCAAATTTTTTTTTAACTCTTTCTAACATCAGGAAATTTCTGAGATAATACAGAATAAGACTTACTTACTTACTTACTTATATAGCCTGATATCAGGGATCACAACCCTTTACCGGATTAAGACCGACTGTAGCATGTCTCGCCAGGCGTCTCTGCTTTACGCGCGCCTTGGCCAATTAGTTACACCAAGATATTATAGAGCTCCCTCATCGAAGGCATGATCTTCCCCTACGTCGTTGTCCTCTAACTTGCCAACTAAACACTTTCGTTGCTGGCGGTTTTGCGTTCATACGCTCGACGTGGCCCAGCCAGCGTAAACACTGAATATTGATATGTTTCACTATGTCCACCTCGTCGTAGAGCTCATACAGCTCGTCGTTCATTCGGCATTGGTAGTTGTCGCCAACATGAAGAAGACCGAAGGTTTTCCGAAATGTAGAAATGCAAAGTATGCAGCTAAAATCCTTGTTTTAACAATAACTTTAAAATCAAAATGCGGGCATTTTTTAAATTTATAGTAAATTTGTCACTTTTGCACAATTTTTTTCTTTAAAATCGAACGAAAACCGAAAATTTACTGAACCACAGAACTTAGAAACATAGTTATAGAATCTAAAGTAGTCAATTCCACCAAACATCCGGGTTTTATAACTAACCAGTATCATATTTTCAGTAGGTCCTCACAAAATCAGTGTTTTTTTTTTTGTTGTACAATTCCTCTTAATTTTTCGTGTCATTTTGTTTGTTCTCCCCTTTTAATCCCACGCCACTGTGAAAATTCTTCAAACTCAATGCCGGCTAAACCACATGGCAGAGGTATCTTTCCTTTCGGTCCATTCGACGAAGCGCAATATTTCCGAGCGAAAACAACCCCTTCGAAGTGCGATTGTGTTATTACTTTTGTAGTCGTATGTGTAATTGTGAGTGTGCTAAATTGCTGCCAGTGGCCATGATTGTGAAGGCAAAGCACTGCCATAGTGGATTTAGTGGTGTTACTATATATTTGTATGTATGGCTGTGTTGCCGTGAAATAGTATTCGATGGTTGAGTCGGTGGTGATTGCGAGTGCTAATGCCATTTTAGTTTTCCGCATTGTTATTGAGTTTTCCACTCTTCCCTTTGCCTTTTATTCCATATTTCCTAGATTGTTTCTGCTTTCCCGTTTTTTCTTTTGCTGTTCCATACTTTTTTGTTTTGTTAGCTTCTTCGTCAACTGATGTATGTACATATGTTGATTTGAGGCAATTCTATTTTTGTTTGCCAGCGAGTATGTGTATGTGTTGTCCTGCTTTCCTGTGGCGTGTTGACGATGGTGGAAACTTAGCCAGCAGCCGTCAAAAAAGTACAAATTCCTATTCTACCACGGCATTCATCCCTTCCACCGCAAGAGAAATTCCACATGAAAGCTCCCAAGTAGCATATCGGAAGCAAGTTTTTCCAACCGTGCACTTCTTGTAACTGTACAATAAATATATTACTATACGTGAATATATGTATGCTCGAGACCGTGAAGGCATATGTGACTTGGGGAATCTATTTATGTGCGTATGATTGTATGTATGTATGTATGTATTTGTTTTTTTTACAATTCCCTAGCGCAAAGACAATACAATCGGTCCCACATACTGCCTCGAGGCAAATGCGTCATAGCGGTAGAGGGGAAAAGGGAGTGACGAAGGTGATAAATAAACATTATTAAATTGATAGAGAGTGCAGTTTTTATCGATTAAACAAATTCACCTACAAGAGGTGGTAAAAGATAGCTGACTACTATAATGGCTTCTCCCTTTACAATTTAAAACTATTGCAAATATCAAAAATATTAATGCAATTTATAGATTTCCACCATTGAGATTACCACTTCGCCACTGAGATTACCAGTAATGGCTTTAAGCATACCGGACGGATGCCTGATGTGAACTATGTAACTATCTCATCACATACTCACTTAAAGGAACTCATTCAACACACCCTTCCCGTTGCTCCGACTTTGAAGAAACGGCGTTTTTTCTGGGCCTACCGTCATCTAACGTAAAAACTTAGTAGAGCAACTACTACAAACCTCGTCTCTCACTCCTGTTCTCGAGAGTACTGCCCAACAATACGCCATGCACGAGCAATGGAGCAACATTTCTCGTTCTCTACGTACCGCCGCTGAAGAAGGAATCGGATTCCGGCAAGCCCGAAAAAACAGTTGGTACTCATACTGCCGCAGAAAGAAAAGATGCTGCCCCACTCGTTGACGACGGAATTGCCGTTCTGCTACCCAACCATGACGAGGTGAAAATAGTCGCGGGCGCCGACGGACTGCCGGCTGAGCTATTCAAACATGGCGGCCAGGAGCTGGTAAGGTGCATGCATCAGCTTCTATGCAAAATATGGTCGGATGAAAGTATGCCTGCCGATTGGAACTTAAGTGTGCTCTGCTCAATCCCCAAGAAGGGTGATCCTGCAATCTGTGCCAATTATCGCGGGATTAGTCTTCTAAATATTGCTTATAAGGTTCTAGCGAGCGTATTGTGTGAAAGGCTGAAGCCCACCATTAGCCAACTAATTAGACCGCATCAGTGTGGCTTTACATAGACCTGGAAAATCCACCATCGACCAAATATTCACAATACGCCAAATCTTGGTAAAGACCTATGAAAGGAGAATCGACACACATCATCTTCGACTTCAAAGCGGCATTCGACAGTACGAAAAGGAGTTACCTGTATGCCCCGATGTCTGAATTTGGTATACCCACAAAACTAATATGGCTTTGCAAGATGACGTTGCTCAACACCAGCAGCGCCAAACGAGGTTACAGACTGTCGTGTGACTTCTTTAACCTGATGTGGGAAAGGATCGGACGAGCCGCAGAACTTAATCGCTTAGGCACAATTTTTAATAAGGCCGTACAATTGTTGGCGTATGCCGATGATATTGACATCATCGGCCTTAACAACCGCGCTGTTAGTTCTGCCTTCTCCAAACTGGGTAAAGAGGCAAAGCGAATGGGTCTGGTGGTGAACGAGAACAAAACGAAGTATCTCCTGTCTTGAAACAAATAGTCGGCGCACTCGCAAATCGGCACCCACGTCACCCACAGTTATAATTTCGAGGTTGTAAAAGACTTCGTCTAACACTGATAACAATGTCAGCCTGGAAATCCAACGTAGACCCTCTCTTGCCAACAAGTGCTACTTTGGACGAAGTAGGCAACTGAGCAGTAAAGTCCTCTCTCGACGAACAAAACTAACACTCTACAAGGTTTTCATTATGCCCGTCCTAATGTATGGCGCAGAAGCGTAGACGATGACAATATCCGATGAAGCGTCGCTTGGAGTGTCTGAGAGAAAGATTCTGCGAAAGAATTTTGAACCTTTGCACGTTTGCAACGGCTTTGCGTTGAAAAGATCAGATGGAAAGGACTTGGCTTCACTTGGTGTGTCCAACTGGCGTCGGTTAGCACGAGAAAGAAACGACTGACGCGCTTTGTTAAACTCGGCCAAATCGCGTAAGCAGTTATCACACCAATTAAGAAAAAGAAGTTTTAAGACATTGATTGTAATTAAAAATAACTATGCCCAAATAAAAAATTCATTGACCTATTTTACTACTGTTTGAACACAACTCGTACATAACTTTAATTGAAATTCAGTTACCGTTTGCTTTTCTGCTGTTTTTAATTTACAAAGTTATCAGCAAAACAAAATTATTTGGATGTAAATTTATAAGCATACATTTGGCAGATGACATTAGAATATGGTAGATTTGTGTCAAATCATAGCATAGTACCACATTGACTATACCAGTAAAGAAAATAAACACAGTTCTCAATATTTAACTGAACCTGGTCTTAACGTGGGACTATGATTGTGCCCCTTATTGCTTGAACGAGTTGTTTTTAATTGTTTTTTTTTCGCCTGAAGCTATGCCGCAATCTGAGCGTTTTGTTCTTCATTTCATATGCCTACAATTCGGTTGCATATATCTCGTGAATGGCTTATGAAATTTTAAATTGAAATATCGTTACAGGATGCATACTACAATATAACAGCGACTTTTAGCATCTTTCATTGGGTCTCTACAATCAGAGCTCACCCCGAAACTTATGTTATCCTCACTTTGCTTCGTCTAAGGGGAAGTTAGCTAATCAATTTTGTTTAGTAAAACTTGGAAACTATTGGAAGCATGGATGTTAATATGTATGTTAAGACGGGAAATGCAATGTGAAAAACGTGTGAGCTGATGAGACCTTGGACCGAATTTTAAATTCAATAAAAAATATAAATCCCGTTGAATATGTTCCGGCCCACAGACATATAAGAATGAGACGTGAATGTGATGATCATTAGTCCTAATAGAAGGGCATTTGTTAGGCTGAATTTTACTAGCCGTGAAAACGTGATAGGTTTTTAAATAATCGATCAATGATTGCTTTCACTCCTTCCTTTTGAAAAAAGATTAAACTCATTCGAAAGTGAATTATTTTTTACGGAAATGTGCTGAAAACAAGTAAAGCTTCTTCTTCTTCTTATTTTCTTATTTTTCTTTATTAGTGATTAAATCCTGTTCTTCAACAATTTTTGTACAAGAGATACAATTAGTTTGGATTATATTGTATGTCGAAAAATATTAGGTATCGCGCAACGTACAAATTCTTTCTCCCTCACATAAGTAATAGTAAATTATTTAACGTTTCTTCCGCACTCCGGATTACTGCTCACTACTGACCACTTTCTGACCACACTACGAATGCACTTTGCTTCAAAGCGAGAGGATCCAACAATTCAGAGATATAAAGAAGATACTTTAACTCTGCGGAAAATATCAATAAAATGTTTAACTTTCTTAGACAATATAAATCGTTGCAACTCATACACTTTAAACTAACAGTTGCAACTCCAAAAAAAAAAAAAAAAAAAAATTTAACGATATCCCGACTAGAATTACAGTGAGGCATGCCGAAGAATCAGTTAGGCCCGAATTAGGCAGGCCTTACTGAGGCATGCCCCACTATTACCTTACCAGGCCCACGTTAGGCAAGGCAAAGATTGGCATGCCAGAACAATGCCAAATTTGGTTGTGGTTACGAAAATCTGTGGCAGTGTCTCACTTAGGCATAAATTGGAATCCCTAACTGATTTGTAGAAGGGCATCCGGAGTATTACCGAAGTTCGGTTTTTCGCCTAATGAGGCAGATCTGTGGCGAGACCTTTCGGGACTTGGACTAGTCGGGATAGCAGCTACATATAAGATATGGTCCAAAGCCCTAACAACTACAAGTAGTACTCTCTCTTAAATTAGATATTAGCTTCTTCTTTTATCTTATAAAATAAAATAATAATAATAATTTAGATTTATGTAATAAATCACTCCATAAAAATTACTCAAGACACTTTTTGTGATTTTCATTTAAAAAAATGTTAGCACTCCCAAAACTTCGATCCTGGCTACGGTCGTACTATTGTTACTACAACCACTAATATACGGGAACTTTTTCATGTGTGCCTTGTAATTCAGCAATAATGGGCGTGTTTTTGAGTCGTGTTTTTTTTGTGTTGTCATTAAGTTCTAAAAAAAATAAAAAAATAACTTCACCCAACTTTTTGTTCAAACAAAGTTGTTACTTGTTTTCACTTCATAAATGCCAGAGTGGCCAACACAACACCACCATCAACATTATTTGTCGTTACAATCATGGTTATTATTACCAACAACAAAAAAGACAACGTGTTTCCAGCTAATTTTATGAAAGTTGACACAACCAACACATGTGAACTTTTCTATTACAACCAACAAACAACATGCGACAGTGACAACCATGCACAACAACAGCAACAAATCTGATGAACAGTGTCATGAGGCAACCATGCAGGCCGTATTGACCGCAGTGTGGAGGAGGCGATGGCCAATGTGAAATGGAATGAAATGAAATGCAATGCCCAATGGAATTATTATAATGTGCATGTGAACGCAGTGAACGTATTTGTTGTTCCGTTTGTAACTGAATTAACATTGGCGTGCGTTGTGTGCTCCATTTTCATTTTCCGCAGCAGTTGTAACATTTGTGCCACTTTTGGTTGCACACCACACATTAGCCGCTTACCACATAGCAACTTAACTTGCCTTGCCGTGTTGCGCCTCGTCCCCACAGCTTTCAGCCGCACCGGGACAACAGCGAAATTTCTCTCCGCTTTTGGTTTTTAGACTTTCGTGGTTCATTTGCCGCATTCACCCGGCTGTTGATGTTGCGGTATTGCTGAAGCGTTGATTAGCAACTGGAATAATAGCAACAGCGGCCATACGAGTGTTATGCATACAAGTCATTGCTGCGTGCGAGTACTCGTACAACAAATGAGGGAACAACAAATGGCTTTCTGGGCCTTGTTGCTAGGAGCCATGTCAGCTACTATGCGGTGTATGTAATTATCAAATTAGTGTGACACCACCATTAGTGGCTAATGTGCTCATATTTAGCAAAGCAAAAGCAAATGCAAAAACAAAATACTTGCAGTGCGAACAACAACACCAAACGCTGTTCGTCAGTGTCACCAACAACGGTCCACACATTACCTAAGAGAACCACCTCGCACATTTGCATCTGCGCCAAAAAGCGTTTTGATGTACGAACAGGTGGGTTGAGAGTTATTTAATTAAATTACTTATTAATTTACCATGTTTTTTATTTTGTCAAAGCTGAGTTGAGGCTCTTGCAATCACGGATACATTTTACGTATTTTATATTAGAGAAATATTTAACTCCCGCCTTTATTTTAGAACCATCAATAATGCACCACAAAAATACTTTAATTTCATGTGATCCTACCCATGCACAGTGAAACCTCGATATAACGACGTTCAAGAGGCTTCATATATAGTTTAGTTACTGTTATAGAATATCAATACAAAGAAAAATGCAAAATAAAAAAATGTTAAAAGTATGTTAAATTTTTGTTTTTAATTTTAATTTCCAGATAATTATAAGCACTTAATTGAAAGTTGTCAAAAGGTACGAAGAAAATCTGTTGTTTTAATTTATTTGCGCTTGTTTGAATAAAACAATCAATAGATTTTATACATTTGTCAAGCCCAAAAAGATTAAAAAAATCGATTTGCGCTTCACTGAATAACGCAATACCCTTCGTTAGGTGGAAGCTTCCGCTAGCGCTACTTTTACCGACAACGTATTCGACAATTCGTTATATGGAGCCTTTTGCTAACGCGACTTTAACGATCAATACATTTCAAAGACCTTCATGCTCAAAATTAGTTCAGTATGAATATCTATGGAACACTTTTTTATGGAAAATTTCGCAGTGACGAGGTTTTTAAGAGGCTCTGCAAAAATTTTGTTTTATTGAGTTGTTCGTTTTATTAAGTTTCATTTATCGTAGATTATAAAGGGTGGTTAAGTTTTAAGGGCCGGTGTTGACTTGGAATAAAATACAACTTTTTTTCAAAATTATTATTATTTCTTTTTATTGTGATAATATTGGTAAGGCTCAATTACGTATGGAATAAAATATCGGCCAAATAGTCGCTGCGGCCTCGGCGGCACACCTCCATTCGATGGTCCAAATTTTCAATGACGCTAAGGCGTAATCGAGGTTCTATGCCGTTAATGTGCCGAATTATCTCATCCTTTAGCTCTTGAATTGTTGCTAGCTTATCAACGTACACCTCTTATTTCAAATAACCCCAAACAAAGGAGTCCAACGGTGTAAAATCAGATGATCTTGGCGGCCAATTGACATCGCCGCGACGTGCAATTATTCGGCCATCAAATTTTTCGCGCAAAAGAGCCATTGTTTCGTTAGCTGTGTGACAAGCGGCACCGTCCTGTTGAAACCACATATCGCCCACAGCCATATCTTCCAATTCGGGCCATAAAAATATCCTTATCATCTCACGATAGCGAACACTATTCACAGTAATTACCTGACCGGCCTCATTTTGGAAAAAATACGGCCCAATGATGCCGCCGGCCCATAAACCGCACCAAACAGTCACTCTTTGTGTGAGCATTGGTTTTTCGGCAATCACTCTTGAATTATCATTCGCCCAAATGCGGCAATTCTGCTTATTGACGAATCCAGTGAGGTGAAAATGTGCCTCATCACTGAAGATGAGTTTCTTCACGAAGTGCGCGATATGCATTTTGATTTGAACGCCCGTTTTCATAATAAGCGTGAATAACTTTAACGCGTTGCTCGATTGTCTATCTTTCCATAGTTCAAATTGAGTTAGTCTGAAATTGAAAAATGTCGAATGAAAAGCAGAAAAAAAATGTACGTTGAGGTGTGGTTCACATTCAACATCGGCCCTTAAAATTTATCCATCGGTCCTAGAAGTTTCGGATTCTGTAATAAAATCGATGAAAATAAGGGCATTAGATCATAGCTCTATAAAGCTAATTGCGTGCCCCCAAATTAGAAGTTATAAAGAATTACTATCTTTAATTAATACAAAAATTGATAGGATGCTATGGCAATGAAAAGTAGAAAAGAAGACACCTCCTATTGAGAAAAGCTCTAAAACAAAAATAAGAGTAATTGTTTATATGATAGGTTATTAATCGTATTATAAAAAAACTAATGATTAGACAAAATTGTAACAATAAATTTTTGAAATATTGCAAAATTTATTATTTTTGTTTTTTGCGTGGTTTAATTTGCTTTTCACATAAGAAAAAATTATATTCAGTCACTTTTCCCTTTAAAAAATAATTAAATAATTGGCGCGCACACTTCTGTTAGTCATTTGGTCGAGCTCATTCTCCTATTCGGGCGTGCGTCTTGATGTTGTTCCACAAGTGAGGAACGTTTTAAGCCGGCTACGAAAGATAAATTATTTTTTACGAGGAGCTTTGTAATGGGCGAAATACACTCGGAGGTTTGCCATTGTCTGTCGATGGGCGACCGCTATTAGCAAACACATTTTCTATCATTTTTAGCCCGCCTCCGAAGAGCAGATGGTTTTTAATGAAAAGCATTTTCATCGCTTAAACTCATTCAGAGGATTGCTATTGCTTGCCAGTTATCATCCGCTATTTTCCTGTCAATTGGTGTGTCATGTCCACCATGGATTTCGAACCCAAGCCCTACCGAATGGTAGTCGCGCACAAAGCCTTTAAGCTTCAACGGTAAAGCAGGCACTTTACATACATACCTATACATAAATGCATTGATTTCAAATAAAATATTTATGTACATACATGTGTAAAAAATTATAATACCCTTGGACACAAGTGCATGTGGGTTTGAATACCTGAAACATAAAAATAGATGCACATAGACGTGTCTATGCGTACCGAATTTCAAGTTATTACTTTGTTTTCCGTCGCGTCTTTGTTCTGAGGTGTAGTCGAGCTGTAAAGGTGTAGTCGAGCAGTATTATTAACTGAACCTGCTGTGCTAGAAATCCGTCACAGACTTGCTAACTAATTCAACGCCAGCATGCACTTACGTCACGCAACTGTGACGTAAACTGCGTCGACGCAACAGGAATCCGCCCTGCTGAGAATGGAGAAAGTGTTTGTTATTTGTTTGGAAATGTCTAGTTTGAAAATTTACAGTAAAGTAGAGCTCAAATTTTTCGGATTTTAGGTAAATCGCACATTCGCACGCAAAACAGCAGCGACCAAAAATGCTGTAGAAAAAATTCAGAGAGTTCTGATTATATTTTTGTCATGGATAATTTTTGTAAATGCGTCTGTGACTTTGAGCTGGTTAGCAACCATTTTTACGTTCCGAAGTACATATTTCAGCCCTGAATTGTTGGTACGTGCACTTGAAATCTTCGCTGCCTTCGTCTCCGTCACACCTATGCACCAGCCGCGGAGCGGGTATGAAGTTTTAATTGTGAGCAGCAAGTGCGAGTAAAATTTTATAGCCAACTAAATGACCGAAATAAAGTAATTAACCTTGTTCGTCTGACCCAACTTTTAGGCGAGTATAAGTACACTGTTTGTTTTGCTATTGTTGATATACATATTTAGTAATGCACATACACACGAGCGTGTATACTTCACTGGATGATTATACTAAAGGTAGTTCCTTTGTAAAAATTAAGTCGTAAATTCAACACGTAATTGTAATTATGAGGTACATCAGACACTCTGCGCTCGCCGCTACTGTGGCCATATAAACGCATACCAGCTGTTTCTGAACGTTAATGCGGGTCACATTCTATTGCGATCAGATCAGAGTTGAGATTTGCGCGCTACTAACTGCGCAGGCAAGCTCGCCGGCATTCGTACAGATATGACACAATTGTTGTACCACTGTCCACTTATAAGACATGACATACATATATTTTTTTACTATTTATATGCCAGATTTTAAACAAGCAAAAAAATTAGTTTAGTGGAAGGTCGCTCCACGTCTTCTCATACATGTTTTTGGTGCTGTCACTTCCCCATAAAGAAATCTTATTTTCCGATGTTTTAAAATAAGAAAAAAATGGAACAGTTTAAAAATATGAAAAAAAAACTTTTAAATCCAAAAATATTAAAAAAAAAAAACCGAAAGATCATTCCACTTTATTGGAGTGCTTGTATTGTAATTGAATATTTTTTGGTTAAACGTATTTGGGCATATCCTGGATTCACAACTCTAAATTAATGTTAAAATATAATATTACATCTGGATAAAATGGAGACACTTTTGCTGCGATTCAAATGTGCATGCCACTGACGAGGAGCAAGACGACTATTTCAGCAATCCTCTCTTTTAAAGATGCATATGTACAGGGTTTGATTGAAAAGTAATGAGCCTTATTTTTTAAGCAGTTTTATTAAACCTTTTGGCTTATACAACTAATATTCTTCAAAATAGGACCCTTGAGCGTCAATACACCGCTGGTAGCGGTCCTTCCACTGCAGGAAACATTTTTTAAACTCATCCGCCGGAATCGCGTTCAATTCGGCTGTCACAGTTTTTTGGATCGCCTCGATGGAGTCGAAACGCCTCCCCTTCAGCTTTCTTTATAGGCGCGGGAACAAGAAGAAGTCCGGAGGGGACAGGTCTGGGCTGTAGGGAGGGTGGGGATGCACCGGAACCCCCATCTTGGCCAATGCAGAGGTGCAGAGGAAGGCGGTGTACGCCGGCGCATTATCATGATGAAGGGTCCAATTGTTGACGAGGTCGGGCCGAACCCGGGCGACGCGGTGTTTCAGCCGAAGGAGTACTTCTTTGTAAAATGCCGCATTTACAGTGTTTCCTGGAGGTACAAACTCCTTGTGGACGATGCATCGAAAGTCGAAAAAGATGATCAGCTGTATTTTCACCACTGAAAAATCCTAACACACTTTTAAAAGAGCTTTCACGCGCGGAGCGATGTCGACTGCACCGCTGTTGCCAGCGAACTGGGACCGGTTTCTAGTGGAAGGGGAAGGTCTAACGATCATTTTCCCCCACCAGCCGATTCGGTTGATCGCCTGGCAGACGCTCCGCGCGGGAAGGCTCATTCCTTTTCAATCAAACCCTGTATGTACCTTCGAGGGCATAAGGACGCCTATTAGGACGATATTTTGCGCGTACACCCGTTTGGACGAGCTCCTCCTTCTATTTGTGGTGTGCGTCTGGATGTTGTTCCAGAAATGGAGGGACCTACAGTTTCAATCCGACTCCGAACGGCTGATATTTTTTTATGAAGAGCTTTTTTCATGGCAGAAATACACTTGGAGGTTTGCCATTGCCTGCGGAAAGGCAATTTAGAAATTTTTTTTTTTCGACGAAAAAAAATTATGAAAAAAAAAAAAAATTGCCGTTCAATAATAACAATCACAAAAATTGTCTGATTTTTATAACTAAAAATTTTTGTACGATACGTTAATTTACGTGATACTTTTAAGTGATATTTATTCAGTACTCGATACTTTGTTCCGATACCAGAAACAAGTACAAGTATCGATACCAATGTGATTTCGAATGATCACTACCCCCAACGAGACTTCGAAAGACCGAGACACATCATCTGCTATTTCTGGTAGAAATAGGCTTTATGAGAGATTAAAAAAATTTATTAGGCTTCATGGCTTATTTTATTGCATTTTACGGCATTTCTGACACGAATTCGTAAAAGGCAAAAGCAAAACATGTAATTGTACGGATAATATTTAATTCTTTTAATCGTTGCCCGTTGTTGAAATTTCGGCCATTAATAACAAATCTCATTTCATTTACTTATTTTTATTAAACTTTATGAAACTTTATACAAAATTTGCATTACAAAAAATTCGTTACTTAAACGAAATGTGTCGAAAAAGTAAGCTAACTTTTAAAAGGTCCTGTTCAGCATACATTTGATTTCCAATTATTTTAGAAAGATTTGTTGCCCTCGGTGATTTTACGGCTTCGAAAAAATTGATTTAGAATTTTTGAATCTTTAAGAAAAACCCCTTGACAACTTTTCTTGCTCACAAAAAAATACCGTGAAAAAATGTAAAAATGAGAAACAGGAATAAAAACCGCATTGTTGGCAGAGCTCAGACTATATCAAAGCAATTGGTCAGATGTTTTTCGAGGATAAGAAAACGCGTTGGCATAAGTGTATTATATTCGAAGGGAATCACGTTGGAGGGGCCAAAATATGTAGATACTGATAATAATATATTAAAAAATAATTTTATTTTTGTCCTCTCCTCGTATATTGCACAGAAACCAATTAGTTTGTTCCTCTTTTAACGTTTTTCCCCAGTGAAACATTATTCAAATTTATAACCTTTTGTTCGTTCTGTCAAACCTGTTGTTATAGCAAAATAAAAAATGGATAATGCGAAAAACATTCCGCAGATCCACTATTTATTCTCTTTAACGCAATTCAGATCGTTGAACATTAATTAATATGACTTTTCGATAATAAATATATATATGTATGTATGTATGAATGCATACGTATATGTAGCTGAACCCTAAATACTTCATGGAAATTGAATAAATAGAGCACGATGAAATGGAGTGCTAAATTTACTTATGAATGTGTGCGGCGTATTTTTATGTCGTCGGCCGGCAATAATGCAGTTATACTAATTTATTCAAGACCTTTCAAGTAGCGCTATAAATCTTTTGCTATCTTCTTTAGTTTCCGAGATATTGAGTATAACTTTGTCTTACACATTCCTGCAAAATTTCAGCCAAATGTAAAATACGAGAAAATTTTACTTAAGAAAATCCATCACAAGGTCTAAAATAAGCATTGTTATTTTACAATAAAAATAAAACAAGCTAGTGCCGCGTTTTAAATTAACTGCATTCCAACTTTCAAACGCAAATTCCCATTTTTTAATAGAAATTCCTATAAAATAGGTTTGATTTCGAACAGTTTATGTAATTATAGCGATTCTTTAAATAAATAAAAATACCATTTCAAAAGTATGATAGCTTTAAAATCAGTTAAGGCAGCCATAGATTTCGGCTTTGATCTATGTATTTGTATAAGAAATTTATCTTAAAAAATTAAATAATATATTTTCTTATACTTGTACAAGCAATCAGAAAATCTTCAGTTCAGTTATTAAGTATTGATTTTTGAATCTGAATATATAGGAGTACCTGTATCTAATTGGTGCTTACACTATTTATTGGGTGTGTGGCCGAGCTCTACCTCCCATTTGTGGTGTGCGTCTTGATATTCTTCCACAAATGGAGGGATCTACACTTTTACGCCGTCTCCGAACAGCGGACGGTTTTTATGAGAAACTTTTTCATGGCAGAAACACATTCGAAAGTTTGCCATTGCCTGCCGAGGGGCGACCACTACTAGAAAACACTTATTCTACCATTTGGTGCTTGATGAACGGAATTTCGAACCTGCGCCCATCCAAATGATAGACACGCACCATATATTTGAACTAAAAAAAAAAAATTTGTACAATCTCCAACAATATATTGTAAGCCGAGTTATCAATAGATTCCCAGAGCGCCTGTATCCAACTTCTGTACAAGAACAACTTGCAATTTTCATCTGAAAACAAAAAAAAAAAAGTTTATTAATTTTGATGTAATTATCTTCGATGTGAACTAGGAAACACGTAAAATTCGAATTTTTGGGGAAGGTAGAAAAAAAAAGTGGTTTTTCAAGGAAAAAAAAACTCTTCAACTGGGTAAAAAAGTCGCTTAAAAAGAAGATAATTACATCAAAATTTATAATCTTTTTTTTTTTGTTTTCAGATGAAAATTGCAAGTTATATCTTGTACAGAAGTTGGATACAGGCGCTCTGGGAATCTATTGATAACTTGGCTTACAATATATTGTTGGAGATTGTACAAATTTTTTTTTTAGTTCAAATATGGATTAAACTATCCCCAAAACTTCATTTGGCTAATTGTTTTTTTTTCTCATCCTACAACGCTTCGCGAAAACTACTGAATTTAGGACATCTAATTGGCCCGCCGGCCTTAAAATACAACAAATTTAAGTGGTATATATGTATGTATGTGTGTAGCAAAGAACATTTTCCTAACTCCCAAAACTGTCTCACATTCAGAATCTGAAATGTTATTGTATTAAACAGTTAAACCTTTATTGTTATTTGTTTTTACCTAAATTTCCGTGCAGCGCTTACGAAGAGAAGAATTTTGTCCCTACTCGCTTCATTTTTCAGTCAAGTTCATTTTAGCAATTTGTTTGACGCTTGTTTCGCACAACAGCTTCGAACGGAATATTTTTTCTTCTGACTTTGCTCTTCTGATTTCTTTGCATCTGTGTGTAGCAGTTGGCGCCCCAAATGTAGTATTCTCCTCATCTGACTGCCAACATCTCGGTCTGAAGTCAAGAATCCAACAGACTGGGGCCATAGGCAAATACCGACGATCAAGCATTGAATGCTCTAAGCATACATACGAACGAGCAAATATGTATGTGACGGTGGGGCTGCAAGCGGGGAAAGACAATTTCGAATGAGCAGATCTGCTGAGTACTTTCCAATGATTTGAAGTGGAAAATGTTTTGTAAATATTTTATTTTTTGTTTTTTTATTTTCAAAGAACTTTTCCCTCACATATTTTCTTCTATGCGTACAAATGTATATGGATATGTATGTATGTTTGTGCATAAATGAATGAATGTTCACGTAAAGTTTATTTTGGCTTGATATTTTTGTGTTTTACTTTGTATTTCACAAAAAATTTTTGTGTAATCTTTAAAGCAGACAATGATGACAGCAATGCTAACAACAACAATGAACTGGATTGTTGGGCAAAAAAGAAAATAGGCATAAAATATAGCGACAGAGCAACTAAAAGGATGACAAGTACATAGTTTGTATCAGCATTTTGTCGAGTTAAGGCTGACGCTCTGCCACTTTAACGCTGTTGGCATTTAATGACGCTGGTGCTGAGTCGCCGCCCACCCTTGCAGTCATTGACGAAATTTTGCACAATTCGTTTTGCGGCAGCTAACACTTCAAAGTGCGAATGTCAAGCGAAAATAAAATGTCATATTGGAAGTTGGTTTCCGGAATAATGGTGCTAAGGTATGAGTGGGTGTTAAAATTAAAATTCAGATATGTATGAAAGTATGTAAAAGAGATAGTTAGCATTTAGCGATATATGTATGTACGAGTAAGAATTCGAAAATACTTAATGGGTATATTTTCTTGAATTGTATAAAGAAATACGGTGAACAAAGCTAAGAGTCAGGATGTAGTAGAAATTCTTAAATTTTTTGCACATATTTCTAGCGCCACACAACGAGGCGTACAGTTCAGAAAAGGTGAAGCTAGTATTTTGTTTAGGTGAACCAAATTTCACTAATTTTAATCATTTTATTTTCACACCTACATCCTCTTCGTACTGGAAATCTTCTCGAATACGCTACTGCCACATCTGGTACGAAGATATGTTCCACAACTTTAAAAAACTTAACATTTTTTTCCAAAAAACCTTGCAAAAAACTAATAATTTCATCCATGTTTCCTATTTATGAAGCAAAAAAATATTCAGATGAAGAATTTCGTTTGTTATAAGCGTCAAGCATTTTCGTTCGTTTTTTGTTGCTACAAAGTGTGTTATTAACGACTGTTTTCCTGGTTTCTCAAGTTGCTTTAACAATTCTTCATATCCAGCTGCACGAACTTAAAGTGACGTTGAAATTTTTATCCACGATCCACGTGAGGATTATGAGTTAATTTGGATTTTAAGGATTATTACAAGACACCCGTATTTTTTGGCAACTTCTTTTTGGTAATTTTATTGAACTTTGTATCGAATGACACTCGATAGGTGTATGATAGGCATGATAGGTGTATAAGTAGTATGCAATTTAATATTTCATAAACCATTTTAAAGATGAGGAGATTTGCGCGACATGGCATGGCATCGATAAACAAACAGTGTGACTTGTTGTGACTATTTACAGGCGAGAAGAAAATCTAATGCAACTTACTAACAGGGTTTTTCAAAAGAAACTTTGAACAAAGCACACCCGAGACTTGGTAAATATTGGGTAGTCGAAAAAGTCTTTTCGTATTTTGTCAATAGATGTCGTTGGAGTCATCTATCTTCAGTGCTACCAATCACATTGTGTCATATCATATGGTGTTAGAAAGGTGACATTTTAAGCTTCATTTAACCAAAAAAAAATTAAATTCGGAGAAGTTGAAAAAAAGTTATAGCTGTTCAAAAATGAGTGTAAATAATGAAGAAATTCGCTATATTTTGAAGTTTTTGTATAAAAAAGGGAAGAATGCCACGCAAGCCACCAATGAAATTTGTGAAGTTTACGGAGACGATGCTGTATCAGTTCGTGTAGCACAACAATAGTTCGCTCGCTTCCGTTCTGGAAATTTCGATGTGAAAGATGCACCTCGCTCCGGTCGACCTATCGAAGAAAAAGTCGATGAAATTATGGAAAAGATTGACCAGGACCGTCACATAAGCTGCCATGACATCGCCAGGCACTAAACATTCATCATCAAATGGTTTTGAACCATTTAAAAAAGGCTGGTCACAAAAAGAAGCTCGATGTTTGGGTACCACATGAATTGTATGTCAAAAATTTAATTGACCGAATTAATATCTGCGATTCTTTGCTGAATCGAAATGAAATCGAACCATTTCTGAAGCGAATGGTAACAGGAGACAAAAAGTGGATCAAATACGACAATAATGTGCGAAAAAGATCATGGTGCAAGGGTGGTGAAACTCAACAAATGGTCGCAAAGTCAGGATTGACGCCTCGAAAGGTTATGCTGTGTGTTTGGTGGGATTGGAAAGGAATCATCCACTATGAGCTGCTCCAGCCTGCTCGAACGATTGATTCTACACTTTACTGTCAACAACTGATGAGATTGAAGCAAGCAATCGAAAAAAACGGCCAGAACTGATCAGCAGAAAGGGCGTCGTCTTCCATCAGAACAACGCTAAGCCACATACATCTTTGATGACTGGGAGAGCTTGGCTGGGAGAGCTTGGCTGAGAAGTTTTGATGCATCCACCATATAGCCCTGACCTTGCACCATCGGACTACCATTTGTTTCGATCAATGCAGAACTCCCTTAATGGAGTAAAGTTGGCTTCAAGAGAAGCCTGTGAAAATTACTTGTCGCAGTTTTTCGCCGAGAAACCACTAAAGTTTTACACTGATGGCATATTGTCTCTAGAAGAAAAATGGCAAAAGGAGGTCGACCAAAATGGTACATATTTGGTTTAATAAAGTTCATTATAAATATAAAAAAAAAATGAGTTGAAGTTTGATTAGAAATACGAAAAGACTTTTTCGACTACCCAATATTTCATGTCTTTAAGATTTCCAACCAGCTAGTGATAAAAGAGTCCGAGGTGTTTTAGGCTATAGTAACGATTGCGTTGATTGCTCAAACAGCGCGATGGTTCTCTATGTTTTCTCTCGTCGAAAATAGTCATACTTAAGCTAAAGTACAATAGTACAATCAACCAAAATACCATATATCTGACTCACAGTTGGCAAGCGGTTGTTGAAAGATCCCGATGATTCTCTCTCGCAGTATCTGCTAACGAAATGCCAGTCGCGTTTAACATTAGATCACAATCGGTAAAGATATCTTGGACTAGCTCATGATCCATGGCAATTTTATTTGTATATGCAATCAATTTTTTATAAAAAAATATAATAATTGGAATTCATACATATAATAAAAAAAACAAATGTTTGTTGGTTGGTGAAAAAATAAATGAGATCATAGTAATTATTGGGTATACGGGATTCTATGACATTTTAAAATTTTTCCTTTTATAAAGAGAGCATAAAACGACGTGTTGTAATGTTACCAAAGGGACTAAAACAGCAAAACAGTATTTTGAGTAAATTTTGCTTAGCTGTATACCCAATTGTTATCTCAATTAGTATAAATAATGTAATATAAAAGTCAGCCGAGCAGGAACATCCGAAAAACTACTCAAGATAAGAATCGGACAGCGAGTGGATTGATGGCCCGATTGTACTTTTGCAACAATAATGATTTCCTCGATTGTTTAAACATCTCGGTTTCGCCCGATACTACAATCAGTGTTTAGTTCCATAAAAAAAATATTGGTATAAAAATATGTATTAAGCATTTTTTGGTAAAATTAGATTTTGTTTGTGTATTTACTTATGTTTTTTCAATTCAATGTAACTTCCGTACAAAATAAATCCATTATTTTTGCGTAAAATTTTTGGGCAAATGGCTTAAAACTGTTTTATGCTCGATTTTTAGTTCCTGGGCGATACCACGACTACAAACATGTCGGTAAACTTCCATTATTTCTGTGATTTTATCGGCATTTTCCTTAACATCAAAAACGTCTGAACGGAATCGTCGAAACCAAAATTGCATGTAATTAACTGTTACACTATCGGCATCATAAACACCATTCACAATTTCAGCGGTCTGGCTTGCATTTTCGCCTTTATCCATTGTTAACTCCCTGTTACTCAAAACTGAATGGAACAAACGTAAAAAAGCAAACGATTTTTTTTAATGTGAAATGTCACCTTGACAACGAGCATAAACTTTAAATTGTTTGATTAATAATATATAGATATATCGATCACTACTGCCGTCTACCTAGAAAATATGTAATGGAGGCAGTGTTATGTCTTCATTTTGTGCGGGACAAAATCTATGTGATATGGTTTGAACTTAAAATAATAAAGCAAAAACTAAATTTTATTACTTATATATGTATGTATATGCATACCTGAAGTAAATGACCGTTCACACATATTATTTTAATATTAATTGACATCCTTAGTATCAAAACTACATGATAGAAAACATTTTTTCTAATACCGGTCGTCCCTTGACAGACATTGTCAAATCTCCTTGGGTACTCGTGCCATAAAAAATCGTCTCAAAAACCCGTTATTTTACTTAACAGAAATAGTTTTAAGCTTTACTGCAGATTTTACGCCGAAGCAACAACGAATTATTAAAATAAGCTGTCATGTCATTCAATACTACGCTCGAGTCAAAAACCCCTTTTTTACTGGTATTATTAATATTCCTAAGCGCCACTCTTTAGCCGACATATCTCTTCTGTATATTGTTGGCACTGTTTATATATTAATTGATAGAAAAGTGCAAATAATGGTAACTAATCCTGAATGCACTTTTCAAAAACCAAAATTCAATAAGTAATCATTATTCAACACTCCTTCTTTACTCAATAAATTTCATGTTTCTACATGCAATGGTTCAGAATTTGCTTTTCTGATAGTTAGTTCATCCAGAAGGAATTCATTTAAACGTATCTCCCCTTAAATTGATGTGAATTGAGACAAAAAAATTTCAATATGATCATGAATTCATATGAATGAAACAAATCCTATTTCTTTACTTCGAAAATAATTCTTTGATGCTTTTAATGCGTTCATCACAGCACTCGGTAACCAAATATTATATATGCACATATTTGTTGTATTTGTGTCCGAAGAGAAATCGAAAAACGTGGGTGGTTAGCCGACTCTCGAGAACTATACGCATAACCGTCTATTGGAAAAGCACGCAATTCAAAGCTCATTCCGCACTTTTCTCAGCACTGCCTTTGCGATTTTATAATCGTCACTGCGAATACTAGGCGAACCAGAAACTGGACTTATCGATTGACTTACTCAAGGATGAAAAAGTCTTTGTTCTCTTCTTTCTACAATATTCATAAAGCTTGACATGTTAAATCTTTCTTCATCAAAATTATCTGTCGTTTGGAGTCGGCTTAAAACTGTAGGTCCCTCCATTTGAGGAACAACATCAAGACGCACGCCACAAATAGGAGGAGGAACTCGGCCAAACACCCAAAAAAGGGTGTACGCGCCAATTATACTACGGCCGCTGCAGCTTATTGGGGTCGCTCATCAGTAAGCAGTATAAACTACCGAGCACATATCTGCCATGAGAAGCTTCTCACAAAAACATTAATTAAAAATAATGAATTAAATGACTACTTATTAACAATTTAGTTAGTCTTAAAAACGTGTACAAAGTTATCGAATTTAGTGTTGTCCATAAGATTGGCTGAAGCAGCTGTTTTATGTGCTTATGATTATGGCACCTCTAATTTAACAATTAACCTTAAGCCTAACTCAAGACGTCATGGTGCGCTGCGATGAGCTCGTGCAAAGTATTAGGCACAGCCAAGCTGTGTGAAAGCATTTCTGATGTCAAAGCATTAGCGACTCGTGTAGAGTGTGGAATTTCTTAGTTGTACACCAAACTAAAGGTTATATCGACCGGATATACAATTTATCGACAGAAATATGATCGTGAGAACTTATTCACAATAACTCGTACAAATATTCCTCGAACATGACCTAAAGCTCGAACAAATCTTTTTCTAATCACAACACAAGAAAAAAATAATCCAAATCAGTCCAGCCGTTCTCAAGTGATAATGTAAGAGACATGCAGCAATTGATTTTTACTTATGTATTGTATAACATAAAAAAGACTTCTTACCACATTAATGTCATGAAGCGCATTGCTTTTTGCATTGCATTTCGAATTTTTCTTCTAACAATCCATCTGTATATACCATTTAATATAAAATGAATAGTTCGTGAAAAGTAATTTAGCAATCCCCAAAAAAATCCCCATTTGCACTCAACTTGTTGGCGGTCGCATCACCTAGGATTCCCAGCGGGTGCTGCCAACTTTTCCCACTGATGTCTAACTGGCATGTCGCACATAAAACGTACTTGCATTGCACATATATGTATGTATGGACAGATGTATATCTACCTATTTCTATATGCTATTTTTTAACTTGCCTATTTTTATTCGTTAGGCGATAAATGTTAGTACTGATCACTGCCAGCAGAACTTGTGTGTAACTAACAATGCTAAATATAACAACCTTAATTATATTAAATTGATTTTAAAAAGGCAGTCACAGTTACAACACCACGAACAGTCATACACTGTCACAATCATAACCGCAAAGGCTGTGGCGACCACGCCGGGGAAGGTGGTGGCGGTGGTAATAGCAGCAGTGTGACAACGACAATCAACAACGCGCTATGAGCAACAAACGAGCGCACAGTGGCGATGCCATAGTTTTGATTGATAATTTTTTCGTCAAATTTCTGCTCGTTTTGCGCTTTTTCTTTTGACTTTGCTGACAGTCGTATCGCGGTTTTGTTCTACTGATGTACATACGTATCCATGTATTTGTTGTTGCGTTGGCTTTTTTGCTTGTTGCCGTTTAAATTTTTGCTGTTCTATGCACATTACTTACGTGCACTTTTTTCGCTGTTCTCCTTTTTTCCCGCCGCGCATACATTGTTTTTGTTGTGGAAGAAATATTCGCAAAATGAAGTCGTCACTCGGAATTGTTCAATTATGGGACTTGTCGCTGTGTCTGGCACAGCCGTAGCCGCATTAGTGCCTATGACGCTGGTAATAGCTAGAGCAGTGACAACAACGCCAGCGCAAGCGTTGGTGCATGCGTGCATGTGACACTTTGACAAATCGGAAAAAGTCGGCATGGCAAAGCAACTTGTTGCCGCTGCTGCAAGTCGTCTTCCCTGGAGCCCCTGCTTGAGTAGAATTGACTTTATTTGTTGCGCTGTAAGTTCTTGTTAGGAGTGCTGAGATGCACAAGTTGGAAATATTTGTATTAAATATTAATTGACTTGTGGGTCTTAATTTATGACAACATAAATGACATAAACTTTACTCGAACGACTTTTGGCGCTTGCCGAACCCAAATAGTTTAGTATAGTATAAGGCTTTGTAAATGGAAAATCCGCATTGCAACTGAACTAAATGAAAAACTTCATTAATGTCATAATCAAACGCATGCAATTCAATTACTTCAGCGTAACTCAAACATGTTTTATTTTCATAAGTTTTGAAGAAAATATGTCAACAGAATTGCGTATAAGTAAAAAATTCTGCTAATCGGCCTGGAATATCCGAAGAATAGAGTAATAAAATTTACAACCTGTTGCTGCAACTTCAAATTTCAACGGGAACATTTTATGACACTAATGGCCGAACGACGATTCGTTAGCAATTAAAACTCGAGTAAGTAGGTTGTTAGCCCGCCTACCCTAGATTGGTGATATATGAAAACTACCTACACCTCCCAGAGGATGTTGGCCGTTTTGGTCCACTGTGGCATTTTGTTTCCCATCTACCCTGCATATCCGCCATCTAAAGATGCGACTAATGGGAGACAGGCAACCCCACACGGCGTCCTATACTCCATTCGAGTTAAAGGAGCAATAACATTTCGCATAATTGGTAACTGCGCGACATTTTATCCTGAAATATAATGCACGTAACAGCTTAAATAATTCAACTTATTAATGATATTAAGAGGGTGGCAGTATACGAGTGGTGCCTTTTGTATTTCTGGATTTGGCAACCCTGGTGTTGCAATCTAGCAGCTGTAGCGCAAAGTTTGACATTTTTTGATTTTGACGTACTCAGAACGTTTTGAAATACCAGCGCTATTTGTGTTGTTTACAGTAACTTAAAAGATTCATCTCGGTCCAAAAATGGAATTAAATTGTGAACATTTTCTTGCGATTATTTTTTACAACTTTCGACGTGGATTAACTTAGCAACATTGCATGGATAAACTTAATTCATTTTTTGGCGATGACGCTCCATCAAGGACCAGTGTTTATCGATGGTATGGTGAATTCAATCGTGGTCGTAGTTCACTCCAAGACGAATATCGTGAAGGTGGTCCAAAATCAGTTGTTGTTCCGAAAACCATTGATGCTGTGCGCGAACTGATATTGCAAGATCGTCATGTGACCTATCGTGAGATTGAGACAATCTTAGGCATTAGTGGGACCAGCATACATTCAATATTGCATAAACATTTGAATGTCAAAAAAATTTGTTCGCGTTGGATCTCACACAATTTGTCAATCGCTCAAAAAAAGGCTCGTGTCGATTGGTCGAAGGAAATGCTCAAAAAATACGATCGCGGGGCTTCGAAATACGTCTATGACATCGTGACAGGTGATGAATCATGGATTTACGCATATGAGCCCGAAAGTAAACAGCAGTCGACTGTATGACTGTTTCAAGATGAGTCAAATCCAACAAAAGTTGTTCGCGCACGAAGCACTTCCAAGCAAATGGTCGCCTGTTTTTTCGGAAAAACTGGACATGTCGCAACCGTACCACTAGAACAACGCAGAGCAGTAAATTCTGAGTGGTACACAACCATTTGTTTGCCAGTTGTCTTCCAAGAAATTAGGAAAACCAATCGCCAAAGACGTATTACTCTTCACCAGGACAATGCGAGCTCTCACACATCGGCTCAAACAACTGCATTTTTGAGCACCCAAAACATCGAATTAATGGGTCATCCGCCGTATAGTCCTGACTTGGCACCCAATGACCTCTTTTTATTCCCGTACGTAAAAAACAAACTGAGAGGTAAACGTTTTTCGACACCTAAAGAAGCGGTTGCGGCATTCAGAATGCATGTTTTGGAGGTACCTCATTCAGAGTGGCAAAAGTGCTTCGACAATTGGTTCAAACGCATGCAAAAGTGTATAGATCTTCATGGAGAATATTTTGAAAAACAATAAAGTGATTTTCGATGATTTAAATTTGTTTTTGTTCTCTAATCCCGACACATAAAAGGCACCCCTCGTAAGTGCAGTTTTAATTAAAATTTTATGGATGCAATTTTCTCCAATGTAAAATCAGCCCCAGTCTTCTTCTTCTCGATTCTGAGCCGAGTTTAACAAAGCGCGCCAGTCGGTTCTTTCTTGTGCTAACCGGTGGCAGTTGTAAACACCAAGTGAAGCCAAGTCTTTCTCCACCTAATCTTTCCAAAGTAGAGGAGGAGTTCCTCTGCTACCACCAGCTAGTACCGCACCAAATACTTTCAGAGCTGGTGCGTTTGTATCCATTCGGACGACATGACACAGCTAACGCCGCTGGATATTTATTTGCTGCAGTACATATGTATATGTCGTCATAAAACTCAAACAGCTCATGGCTCCTTCACCTGCGTTACTCGTCGTTGCTAACGAGCAAAGGTCGAAAAATTTGCCACAGAATCTTTCTCTCAAACACTCCAAGGGACGCCTCGTCGGATGTTGTCATAGTGCAAGTTTCTGCACCATACGATAGGTCGGTCATGATAAGGGGCTTATAGAGTATTAGCTTTGTTCGTCATCAGAAGTCAATGGCTCTAAAATAGGCACAAATGAAATCAGGATTGTCTGTGATTTTAGTAGATAGAGAAGATAATGCGCAAAGCAATGGCCTTGTCGCAACAACCGTTAATGTGCAAACTGGTTGTGTACGCGCGAAGCATAACGCAAGTGATGAGTTTTCAGTACCTGTAATCGACGATAACATCGCATAGGGACCTGGTGGAAGTGGTCAAAATGCAAGCAAGTAAAGCAGCTCGGATTTCCAGGTACCTGAGAGATGTAGTGTGGAGAAATAAAAACATGAGTGTTAGGAGCAAAACAAATATATATAAAAAACATGGCCGACACATCGTGACATACACTGTCGAAACTCGCGCAGATACGACTACAACACAGCGCGTGCTTACCACCACACAAATGCAATCGCTCAGAGCGATTTGTGGCCGCAGTAGACTTGATCATACCACATACGAAGAGGGTCCTTCATTGTATTCAAGATATTCAAGAAGTCTGGAAATGCGGCCGATGAACGGAAAGAGTGGCAAAAGCATGCGAAGAGAATGGGTGCTGACCGTGTAGCCGGAATCGCTATTAAAAGTAAACCAATCTCCAATAGACCACCGAAACGAAGACATGACACGTTGGACGTCTGAGTCGGAAAATGAGTAAATTGTTTATTGTTAAATATTTTGTATAATTGTAATAAGTGCACATATCATTTATATGAATTTCTAATTTTAAGAGAAATTTCGTTGTAAATAACAAGATCGAATCTTAAGTAGAGTATAAGAAGAAGAAGAAGAAAATTAGATGATTAATTTTGCGCCACCTTGTGATTTCTTATAATAGGAGTATTTTTTACTTCAGTTACACAATTTTCTTAATTTGCCATTACCACTAGGTGCAGATATTATTGATAAACCCGAGTGCGGTACAATGGACTTAATGTTGTCTGAGTGCTGTACTTGCATGTTGTCCCGACAAAAAAAAACTATTTTGATAAAGAAATATTTAAGATATTATAAAACTAAATACTTCAATGCACACCCCTTATCCTTGCACTTCTAATTACTGAGGCTTGGGGTAGTCAAAGGCAATCCATATATGAACAAACACACTGAGACGCCTGAGAAATTTTCCAATTTTCCCAGTTTTATCGCTAAGTTCGATCACAAATTAAGTAATCAAAGTGCGACGTTTTTATTCTCATCCCATACTTTTTCCACATATCCTAGTTTTTGTGCAGCGAACAACGGGTGCTTCAGCAGCTGTGCCACATTGGCATGCGCTTCTGCCAATCAATGTGCGCCACTGAATACCAGACTTCCAACTTTTGCCATAATTCCTTCTCTCTCACGCGGTCAGTGTCTCCGATGAATGTAATGTAATCTTGAATTGCCGTTGTTGTTGCTTTAGCTGCACTTGCCCGAGTGTGGACACAACAGACAGCAAGCAAGCACATGAAAGCACGTTCCGAAAAAAGAACGATATTGAGAGTGGTTGAGGATCGAGTTTTCGTCGCATCAATGCATTCATAGTTTGGCCGCCAATCACAATAAATACATAAATACATTCAGCCACACAAACTCGTACATATATGGAAGTACGGATGTATGACTGTATGCAGTGCGCATCAAATTGGTTGTATACCACGTTGAAACGATCAATTGTATCATCAACGATCGTCGAATCGCTCGATCGATTGTCCGATTGTCCGATGTTTATCTCCACAAATGGACAATGTGTTGTCAGTTAATATGACTGTCCTGTGGCGAAATTGATTTGCAGCGTTAAGCTGAACTCTGATGCCCAGTGGAATGGTCAGTTGTAGTTCGCATAAAGCATTAACTATTTTTTATTACAATTAAAACGCAGTAAAAATGTTTATACGAACGTGTGCACTTGTAGTCACATGACAGAATAATTTACTTTTTTATTAAATGATGACCTGTTTTTACTCGCACTTGCCCAATGATCTTACATTTTCTCAGTAAGCTATACTTTCGTCTAACACATCATTGGATTGAATCTAGTCGAATCGAGTCGAATTGATTTCACCACATTTCATATTCAAACTGCAGTCAATTTCGTCAGCGGTGCGTGATCGGTGTGTGCAAATGTGTCAATTAGATTTATTATCGCTTGGTGATCTTTAAGCGTTGCCTTGTCATGATCCCTCTCATTGCAACCAAAAGCATCGTGGCACACAGCCATCCATACAGCGTACATATCTCTGTACATCGTAGCACTGCGAGCTGGGTACATCGTTGTCCGCTTGTCGGTCTGTCTTACAGGCTCACTGAGCAAATGCCCGTATTCCTGTACACCTATCCGTCTGTCTTTTTGTGTCTGTCTATCTTATTGACTGACTAGGGCAGCATTGGCACAGCCTGTCGAGCGATGTCTTAACGTTGGCACAAACGTATTACAAAAAGCTCCACATTCACGTCCACAGCCACGTTTCGCCTCTTGTCTGGTCTGCTTGTTACTTGTCTGACAGTCTGTTTCGTGCATGCATTACAAAATACTCAACTAGGCATTACTAGCTCCAGCTCCAGCTCTAGCCTTAACTCCAGCTCCAGCACCAATGATAGACTGTGTTTCCCCTTCAGTCGTCCTTTACTCCAGCCTTAGTGCCAATTGCAACAGACGTAAGACCTGGTGAGTATCTTGGCGAGAACACACAACAACGTGAAATCCCAATTGTAATGTGTTTGGGCACCCTGGGAATAAAAACAAAGAAAACACATGGTTTGCTGTGCTGACCGGAGTAAAGCAACACTCGTTACTTAGCTCCAGTAGGAAATGATTTTAATTTCCTTTTTATTAGTTATCATATTTTATTTGGTAAAATTGTTGTTGTGATCATTATACAATTCTAGTGTCAAGTAAGAAAAGATATGGATTGTAAAGTATTATAATTAATTCTCATATAGATTTTTCTATGGAAACCCCGATGATCATATTAAACTAAAGCTATCAAAAGTCATAACCGGAATTTAGAAAAATGTTTCTTATATGATTTATGGCAAATTGAATTTATTCGGAGAATGCCGGACTTCCCACTCGACTATTTCAGAATACTTCGACATTAGGCGCATTTGCGTTCCTGGACACAGGAACATTGCGGGAAACTGCGTGGCGGATCATCTAGCTAGACATGGGACAATCGATGTGGATTCCTCGTTTAATGAGAGGATTGTCACACCCTTAAAAACCTGTGTTCTGTTCCTTGAAAGCGCTCCAGAGAACTTCTACGGCTAAGAAAGCCGCAGGTCTCGACTTTTGTGGGTGTCCTTTCCGTCCATTGTCCGTTAAGTACTCACGCGGCGAAATTTGGTATTGCTCGGGTAATTTCTGCAGCAGATGTCAGGATGATAAGGTGGAATCATCTCAGCCATTCTCCCCTTTTGTTCCGCTCCCGCTATCCCGAAATTAAGACTTTTTGCTTCTCACTTCTTTGCTACGCTTGCGGATATAGCAGGTTTAGATATCGCACACCTGAAGATTTTCATCAGTAGTATGAGGCAGCTAATAAAGGGGTTTTTAATTAGAGGTGTTATTTCGATATTCAAAGAAAAATGCTATTTTTTAATATGAATGATGGGATGTTTATTTTATTATAAAGAGAGAGATATGGTGTTAATAGTAGAAAATAATATCAAGCAAATGACCACCACGAAAACGCTTACAGGACAATATCCTTTTCATGAAATTTTCCATAACCGAATTGCAAAGTGCCTGCCCTATGTCCTCGATAGCCTCACGAATTCCATCTTTGAGGTCCTGAATCGACCCTGGGCTGTTGTCGTAGACCTTCTCTTTCACATGTCCCCAAAGAAAAAAGTCACAAGATGTTGAATCACAAGATCTCGGTGGCCAATTGTGATCACCTCTTCGAGATATAACACTGTCCGGAAACTTTTCCCGTAAAAGATCAATGGTTTCGTTGCTTATGTGACACGTAGCGCCGTCTTGTTGAAAATAAACGTTGTCCAGATCAATACCATCCAATTTCGGTCATAAAAAATCGTTAATCATCTTTCGATAGCGCAATCCATTCAACTGTAATACCTGTTATTGGAAAACCCTATATAATTATAATCGTAAGTTGTCATCGCTCGGACTTCTCTGCACTTTCGTAAAATCGTGAAATTTGTGTGCATCTTAGAGCTAAAGTATTTCGCAAAAATCATGTTCCATATATTTTTTAAAATCATTAAACTGTTTTGTACAAGTCAAAGCCATTAAGATTTAAAACAAAATATTTGCATTTAAATTTACTTTTTCACGTCATATCAAATATTATATCAAAATCATACTCGATCTTGGTCTTCGTTAGACGCAGTAGTACAAACTTCTCAGACAATTTCACGATGAAATTATTGCTCACCGCGTTTGTTCACCAGTTTGTGATCTTAAGAATAGAATGGATACAAAAGGGCTTTCTTAAATTTTCCCTAAGATCTTCAAAATTTTCCGTCCCATTTCCCTCTTATAACTCCTGCTTGTTATTAATTGGATTTAAGTCGCTTGAGTACAGAAGACCGATTCTGTCGCTTTATTTTGTGTTTAATTTAATTCAATGTGACATTTACTGTGCATTTCTTTTGCAACGCATTATCCTTTTTCCGGCAAGAACTTTACGAAGTTCTTACTCTTTTTATCTCAAAATATTAAAAACGAATTTTTAGTCCAATGCACCTTTTACTCGGACTCTTCGCGAATTCTATGAGATCTCGAATTCCATAACATTCCATATTTGCAATTACTAAAAATCAATTCTTTTCTTTGTTCAAGGCTCCTTTTAATTCGCTAATATAATTTTTATTGTTTTGATCAGTTTCATTTTAGTTTCAGCTCATTTTACATATTTGTTATATTATTAATAAATAAACCACTAGCACTATACCAATTAGACAAAAAAATTAAATAAATAAATTATTCCATAAAGGTCAGTATTATAATTTCCAATATTTTTTGAAATTAGAAATATTTATTGGGATTTTTCCTTCAAGATCTAAAAGTAATTTATTCCTACTGGTCACATTGAGTCTAACCATTGGATACGTCCATAGGAGCAGCCATTTCATCTAAATAGCTGCGGTGACGTGCTCTGCTCCCTTGACGCAATCATTTAGTATAGAATGCACGCATGCAATTACACTAGCAAAAAATTTCTACTCACCTCTATAACCTCAGCTTGGAGTATCGAGCATATCTTAGCGCATGGCGCACGGCGTTCGAGGAACAACGACGCATTCGCCCGCTGCTTTACGATGGGCACAGAGTACTAACGTAAAAGTGTATTAACTGTCAAACTTTGACAGCGCATACTGATTCCGATTGTGGTGAATTGAACTTTTAGCAGGTGCACCAACACTTTGCAGAAACACCACTTAAGCGGCCAAAGCCAATACGTCGCGAGCTGTACAATACGAGCATATCGCCAGTCTCATGCTGCTTCTAAATTCGCTGAGAAGCTTTTTGTTATTTTGTTGGCGCTTTTTTGTGCCTTCGCACTTTGTAATTTAATACAATTATGAAATAAAAGTCGTGTCTCTGTTACATGCAACAAAAACCACTGCACACAAGAAAATAAAAGTAAAAAAGTTTTGTTGCCATTTAGAAATGCTAATGGGTTCAATTAAATGCGTAAGCAAAGGGAATAAGCGATTGTCACCAAGTGCAATAGACGCAATATGTAGCAACATTCAAAGTTGGTGTGAGAATTACGTTCCTAGGGAAATTTTTTTCCCATTCGCTTTCCGATAATATATTGGAAATAAAGTAGAGTTATTGAAAGATGACCAGTTGCGAGGGAAGCATTGCAAGCCGCAGTCGATTGCACTTTTTTGGAGCACCATGTTTCAAGTTTCTGCTTTGTGCACCTTGTGAGAATTTTCCAATTTGAGTGTAAAATTTTATTTATTGACCAAATCCTTGAATATCGAATATCGACTACATTCCGATGGTGCACCTCTCTATTGTAAATAAATCGTAAATTTTCGAGCCAACCGTAAATTATCAAAGCGGCGCTTACCCAAACTTGCCACCACTTATTTAAACAAGTATGCACATTGCCACATGATTTTGCCAATTTATGGCCGCCGCACTGCTGCATAACATGTCACTCTTGTCAACTTTATATTTTTGGTGTGTGTTGAGCACCTTATGTTCTCTTATCCTTATTGACCATTCAAATTCAAGGATAAACTACTGTCAAGCTGGTCTCTTCATTCTGGTGGCAATAAAATTCTGTTTTGGAAAGATAAATGTAAAAAATTGCAGCGGCTGGCAAGAAATGTTGGGCTAAGGTATATTTTTGATTGTAGTTATACTTTGAGTTTATACTTTCATACATAGAATTCTTTGATTGCTTATTTCAAAAAACTAAAGCAACTGCAAACCTCTTAGAGTTAATATGTGCTTAAATTTATTTGTTTATTCACTTAGACTAGGAGACTACGAAGAGCATAAAGTAACTTACAGGTTAAATTAAGAATTAATTTAATAATGATTTATCCATTGAAAAATGTGCATCTAAAGAGTTTGAGTACTGATTGAACTCTCTCAAGCTCTATAGGCATAATACGCATAATTAGTCTGGACGCACCCTATGAAGATTTCTATGGGGATCCAATAATGTCGAACATAAAGCTTATGGCTATTTCGTTTCTTCCAAAAAATTGTATCCTTTGCAATGCCCTCAACTGCGAAGGGCGTTGGTTGCCCTGAAAATCAGCTGATTACTTAAAGCCTTAAAAATAAGAAATGCGTATGCCAGACAAAGATAGATACATACCTGCCCACTCTTTTCTGAGCAGGCAAAAAGATGCATTTTAAAGGGTAGAATGCAAGTCCAAAAAATATGTACACCGTAGAAATTAAAACACCATTGGCGATAGTAAGTTCTTCTACTTTCCAGATTGGAGGATTTCCGATTGATTAACCGGATTCTCAAAATTCAATAAACAGAAAACATATTAGCTAAATTAGCCATATTGAAACTTTTGTGGTTAAAAGTAATAAGGTAACCTTCTAAGCTTCCCCACAGTGAAGAACTTCATTGAATGTCAGTAGAAGTGGGTATGCAAAAGCTGCACAGTTTTTAAAAAAATATAAGAAAAATTCATCAATATCTGCATTCCTGCAATTGTGCAATTCCATCACAAGAGTATTCGAATTTCCTTCCATCTAACGGCATTAGGGCAGTTTTTTGCCATCAACTGGCACTACAAAGAGTATAATCAACGTTGGTAAGGGTCTTGGACGTTGGAAAATACTTCGGTGTTTTTTCATGTTTTTCTTGCAAAATATGAGTCCCAGAGAGTACTTTACACTGATGGTTTCTGGTGTAGGAGATGTTTCCGGTGGTTAATGGCCGAGTTTCATCATTTGAAACGAGTTTCCTGTAGCAATGGCAAGTTTGGTCAAACGAAAATGATTTAATCGAATCGAATTTCCTGTTCTGAGTAATCGAGTCATTAATTGATTTATAATATTTCTATACAACATAGCTACTACGCACAAAGTTTTCTTCATATCAAAATTAATACTAAATCTCGGTTCAAAATTTACCAAACTGCCTTCTAAATAATATAACCTTGTTGTTGCTTAAAATCACATCACAAAGAAAAGGCTCATCACTGCCTTTATAAGTTCGGAAAATTAAACTCGCGAATTCAAAATGGTTCCTTAGAATTTTACAAAATTTATCGCATATATATATATATAATTGGCGCGTACACCCTTTTTGGGTGTTTGGCCCAGCTCCTCCTATTTGTGGTGTGCGTCTTGATGTTATTCCACAAATGGAGGGACCTACAGTTTCAAGCCGACTCCGAACGGCAGAAATTTTTATGAGGAGCTTTTTCATGGCAGAAATACACTCAGAGGTTTGCCACTGCCTGCCGAGGGGCGTCCGCTATTAGAAAAATGTTTTTCTTAACTTTGGTGTTTTCACCGAGATTCGAACCGACGTTCGCTCTATGAATTCCGGATGGTAGTCGCGCACCAACCCATTCGGCTACGGCGGCCGCCAAGTAAATTTTTTCGCATATGCAGACGAATTTGAAGATGTAAGCGAGACATCAAAAGAATATTCGGAAAATAATTTTGACTTATGGGGCCTTCATTAGGGTCATACATTTATATAATAGGACTATGAATAAGTTCGTTTCGGTTTTACAACAGATGGCGTAACTTGATTATTATTCCATCGATCCACATTTCCAAACATTCATTGGAGAGCTACTGTCGTAAGGCACAAACGTCAGTATAAGTTTTTTATTTGAAGCGTAAACAACAATATTTTTACCACACTTGAAAATGTCGAATTTCGTGCCAAATAATGTGTTTTTGCGGGGAATTCTTCTTCATTATTTTAATATGAAGAAAAAAGCAGCCGAAAGTCATCGTATCTTGGTGGAAGTTTATGGTGAGCATGCTCTATCTGAGCGAACGTGCCAGAAGTGGTTTGCACGCTTTAAAAGTGGTGATTTTGGCTTGGAAGACGAAGAACGCGAGGGTGCGCCGCCAAAGTTCATGGATACCGAATTGGAGGAATTGCTCGATCAAGATCCGGCTCAAACGCAAGAAGAGGTTGCAAAAACTTTGGGAGTTGATCAATCAACCATTTCCAAACGTTTAAAAGCCATGGGAATGATCCGAAAGGTAGGCCATTGGGTGCCGTATGAATTGAAGCCAAGAGACGTTGAACGCCGTTTTATGGCATGCGAACAACTGCTTCAACGGCACAAAAGAAAGGGTTTTTTGCATCGAATTGTGACTGGCGATGAAAAGTGGGTCCATTACGACAATCCAAAACGTCGGGCAACGTATGGATACCCTGGCCATGCTTCAACATCGACGTCGGCGCAGAATATTCATGGCCTGAAGGTTATGCTGTGTATCTGGTGGGACCAGCTGGGTGTTGTGTATTATGAGCTACTGAAACCGAATGAAACGATTACGGGGGATGTCTACCGACGACAATTGATGCGTTTGAGCCGAGCACTGCGAGAAAAACGGCCGCAATACGCCGATAGACACGACAAAGTTATTTTGCAACATGACAATGCTCGGCCACATGTTGCACAAGTGGTCAAAACATACTTAGAAACGCTCAAATGGGATGTCCTACCCCACCCGCTGTATAGTCCAGACCTTGCGCCATCCGATTACTATCTCTTCCGATCGATGCAACATGGCCTGGCTGACCAGCACTTCCGTAATTACGATGAAGTCAAAAAATGGATCGATTCGTGGATTGCGGCAAAACCGACCGAATTTTTCACAAAGGGAATCCGTGAATTGCCAGAAAGATGGGAAAAAGTAGTAGTAAGCGATGGACAATATTTTGAATATTAAATTTGTAACCATTTTACGTCAATAAAGTTTCAAATTTCGAAAAAAAGCCGCACGAACTTATTCATAGTCCTATTATATATAAGAATAAGTACATCTGTTTACAATATATCAGCGCAATATATTCCAAAGACTACTGACTATTTATATTTTTAAAAGATTATAGGTTATACTAAAACAAAAGCCATATAACTTCCAACCTCAAACTTTGCACGAAATGAAATAAAAGTCAAGAAATTTGTATCAAAATGTTCAAGCTTTTTGGAAAAATTTCGAGAATGCAGTTTTATAGCCCATCAATAATACACAAGAGCGAATTTAAATTGGCTCAAAATTCTCGTTAAGTTTTGATAATTTTTTTGTTAACTGTGTTAAGTGTTTTTTTTTTTCTATACAACGAATGCTTGAAATTTTTTTTTTGAATATAGTAAATAGCCGCCGTGGCGGAATGGGTTTGTGCGTGCCTATTTGTGTGACATTAGAAAGTACACAGGGTATGAAAACACCAACAATATTTTTCTAATAGCGGTCGCCCCTCGGCAGGTAATGACAAATTTTCGAGTATATTTCTGCCACGAAAAAGTTCCGTATAAAAAACATCTGTCGGTCAGAGGCGGCGTAAAATTGTAGGCCCCTCCAGAGTTATGAGCTTTCACAATTTCTGGCATCCCACTATTTTTATCATTAATTGCTAAGTTCTAGACTTGAAACGAAACACTGTTGAAGCATGGGAAGAATTAAGAGCTGTTTATCAAAAACTTTATCTGTTTTCCAACAAATATTTGCATCAGTACCTCGTTTTCTAAAGCCGGGGCAAAACTTGGAAAAGCAGAAGCAGATTGATAGCCAAAGCTATATAAATTAATTTTTTAAAAAACGTATTTAAATTAAAAATTTTAAGTTAATAAAATAATAACTATGTATGCCGTTATAATCAATAGAAAAAAACTTGAAAAAAGTTCAGATGTTGTAATGTAAAATGCCGATTAACCGATTATTATTAAAAGCAATTCATTTTTTTCTATTTCAATTAGTCATTTGATACATTAATCAAGCAGTGCGTTTTTTTTTTGTTTTTGCTATCCCTAATTACCTGTAATGCTAATTTAGGCCAATAGCCGTAAGGACTCCTTTGCAAAATATTAGTCGTTAAGAGAAATGAAGGAGTAGTATCAAAAAAAGAAGCAGATAGAAAAAAATGTGTTGTGTGTGTTATTGGGCTAACAGGTTATTTCATTAATGAAGTTTAAATTTAAATTTCTTGCTTTTGTTCGTATATTCATTATTATTAATTTGTCGTCTGTGGGGTGATATATTGTGAGTTGCATTAATTCTAACCAGTCATAAAATTTACAAAGACATTTTTGGTTCAAGTAAAGATATACGTTTACATATCGATGGTTTTCGAGAAAAGTGACATAATTCAAAAATACAAAATACTGAGTTGGGTCAGTTTTCTAGATAAGTGACGCGCCAATTCGATTACCTGACAAAACGACACTAACGCCATCTCTCAGAATTGCTTCAAGATTCGCTTATGACGCTTTTCCAGATAAAAAGATATAAACTCTGTAGTTGATTTTTGCTTTTAACGGCAAAACTCCTAATTTTGAGTTGTGTCGCTTTTCTCGAAAACCATCGATATGTATTGTATTAATATAATATGAATATAACAATAATTCGCTATCAATCGGTATTACATTGCACCGCGTCAAATGAAGCTGTACTGACTTTTATATCGACTGGCTACCGCTTAAAATATACTCAACTTCCTTCTCCAATGTGATGTTAGGTTAAAAGTATAACTACGGCTTCTAAAAAACAAGATATAAATTATGAATGATACAACATTTGTCTACGGCGATCGATTACAATCGGCGACACATCATAAATATCCATGCGGAGGATGTCACGCAATTCGAAATACAAAGCTTGTCTCTGTGGACATGACGTCACAGGGCAGGCTACCTACTTGAACAATAAAACATTTTGAATATTTCGACTATCTAAACACTATCACTTCACTTGTTCCCTATCGATCTGGCTGGCAAAGCGATTGCAGCGAAAGCAGCGACACGCATGAATGCTATATCGAAATGGAATAAGTATCTTGGCCATTCGGCCATACTGAACAGGAACACTGTTATCTCTTCCGACATAGACTATCATGTAAGTCTTCCATCACCACCCTTGCTATTCTACTGTTCACTCCCAACTAGGGAAGAATGGAAGACAAATCTTACCGAAATCGATGGCCCTCTGATTATATATACAGATGGTTCAAAACAAGACGGCGAAGTGGGATTTGGAATCTTTTCCAATCACATCAATTCCTCACATCAATCTATCATTTAGATTACCCGACTACTGTAGTGTATTCCAAGCGGAAGTATGCGCTATCTGGTATGCTGCGAAAACTCTCTTAGAAAATAGAATATGACTAGAGGATATCCGCTTTTTCACCGACAGTCAAGCGGCCGTTCGAGCGCTCAGCTCCTCTTATACCCACTCAGATGTGGTTCGATCCTGTCTCTTATCTCTTAACGAGATAAGTGCTCAGAATTCTGTCCAAGTTATCTGGATACCGGGTCACAGTGGATTCGAAGGTAACTGCAAAGCTGATGAGCTCGCAAGAGCTGGAGCTGCGCAATCAAATGTTAGTAACTTACCTACAATCCACATTCCGCTCTCAACATGTAAAATGCTCATTGATCGAGAATTTCACAGCATTGCTGATCGGAGGTGGCGAGTGGAAACTACTTGCCTTACGACCAGACAAATCTAGCCGTCCTACAATCTGAAACAGACAAAAACCCTTATGGTTAAGTCTATCGAAACACGAACTAAGGCATATAATATCTCTTATCACCGGCCACTGCCTTTTGGGCACTCACGCACGTCGGCTCGGGGTTCCTCAAAACGACCTGTACAGATACTGCGAGGACGAAGATGAGGAAGTATCGAGCAGACATTTGTTGTGCAGTTGTCCCGGTCTAGCAAGAAGTCGACTCGCTCTTCTAGGCTCTCCAACAATTGACAATCTTTCAGTACTCTCGAACCTGATAATCGAATCTCTCATCAAATTCTCGAAACGAATTAATATCTTTGACCAAAATCTACAATAAAAATCTCGGTTAGGTGGGGAAATCATATAACATAATGAGCTCTAGGGCAACACAACGGACCCAACTTGCGGTCTATGTGGCACTCCGATGGGGGGTCACCCTTAAACCAACCAACCATCAC
Organism: Anastrepha ludens; assembly: GCF_028408465.1. Classification (NCBI taxonomy): domain Eukaryota; kingdom Metazoa; phylum Arthropoda; class Insecta; order Diptera; family Tephritidae; genus Anastrepha; species Anastrepha ludens. Next base: position 79,039,929 of record NC_071498.1, read on the forward strand.
TCCGATGGATGTGAAAAACATTTCCTTGCTAGTTTAACAAGAAGTAAATATTTTTATGTTGGGCAAAAAACTAATATTTTTTACTATAGTTTAAGAAATTAAATGAGTGATTATTTTAATGAAATATTTTATATATTCAAAAGAAACACGTCACTAAGATTTAAACTAACTGAGGAACATGAATTAGTTTAAATTATGAATGATGTACATACATACACATCTATGTATTTGTTGGTAGGTTTATTTCTGTAGCTCTAAGTTTTCCCCCATTTCGGTAGCACTTGACTGATCTCTTATCAATATCGAAATTTTATATAAAGCATTTTAAATGTCATTCCTTTTGGATGGCATCCCTACCACTTAGTTCGGACACGAACCGTGCCATCTGGATCTGCCCACATTCTGTTACCAATCCAACAAAACATATTTGCCCTGCCCATCGATTGTTTTGTTGCTAATATCTGCATTAAATAATCAGCCTAAATCAGCTTCGCCGTAAAATAACATATTGAAATTGTCCTAAAAAATTACCAGCTTTAATGAAAAAATTCGAAAGAGTGAACATAAAAAAATTGTTTTAATTTTATAGTACACTAATTGATATATCAAACCTACGCTTTGAATGCAGCAAAAAAAGAGAGAAGAGATAAGGTGTTATGAGTAATCCTACTCACTCACACACAATTCATATATGGCAGTGAAGACCACTTTGAATAGAGAGCTACAGAGAGTAAAAAGAAAATTTACTACGGCAGGGCTACCAGCACATAAATAAAATTTTTAATTTATTTTGTTATTCACATGTATGTAATTTTAAAATTTTTTGGTAATTTTTCAGCGTGAATATCAGGTGCGAAAGAAATTCATGCAAAAGTTGGTTATTTAAAATGAACTTTTTTCCTTGTGAATTGTATGTACAAGTGTATGCGACTCGAAATTATGCCTACATTATATATACACATATGTATATAATATATGTACGTATATATATATGCATATACATATATATATATATAAATAATAATTTGCGTGTGCATTTCTTACTATGCGTTGTCCAGAGCTTCTCCTCTAAATTTTTCAAAATTTATTTTTAGAATGTACATATCTCAGTATCTTTTTCAAATATTCTGAATATATCTACTTCAATGAATTTTGACAGTCCACTAGCTCAGAGAAGATGCTCTATAGCTATATTAGATTTTTCCCACAAGCTCATATATTCTAAATAATTTAAATTTATTTTGGTGCGACATCTCTATCAGTACTCACTTCAGGCAATTGTCCAGTACACCATTGCTGGAGCCGTTAAATCATAGAGAAGTATACAAACACACAAACAAACTTGTGTGCATGGGGTGAGTGAATGATGTTGATTGAAGTGGAATGAACGATTTCTCTCCTTCTCAGCCATCAGCCAACAGCCATTTTGATTTATGGCTTTGTGTTCCGTTTGGCGAATACTTTGTGTTTTTTGTTTTGTGCTTCGTTACTGCTTACCGTTGATAGTGTAATTGGTGTGTGGATGTGTTGGGACAGTAGATGTGTTGTATTGCGTTTGTAGTGTTGTTACATATTTAAGCGTTATCGCTATTGTTTTTCCTCTTCATGCATGCGGTTGGAGGAGTTACTTTTGTACACTGATTATTGTTGTTGTTCATGCAAGTCTGTAAGTAAACCAAAGCAAAATTGTAAAGACTTAGAAACAACAAAAATTGAAAGAGCGAAAGGAAACTCCTCGTAATATCAGAAAAATATAGAGAAAACAATAACGTTCAAGGGGGATTTTCCAGACCTTTCAATTTGCTAGTGTTTACATATTTTTTGTTAAAAGTAAACGAAATAGTATTACTATTTGAAACTTTGTATTGATTTTTTATTGAAATCAAACTGCGTTCTGGTGGTAAGCAAAGTATTAAATTGTGCTGGTGCGAATTGTTTTCAGAACTTAGCAATTGCAGTTATTAAAGGTGAAAAACATTTGTTAAGATATAATTCTGGAAAAGCGCTAAATTTAATCTGCATACGTAATTAATAGGATAGGAATGAATACAATCTGGCTTGAATGAGCGGCGGCTCAACTGAAATCCTCGATTGAGTGAATGTTCTTCCATGGGTACTCTGTATAAAGAACACATAATTTGTTTGTATTGACTACAGTGAACAAACATTAAGAGTAAAAAGGAAATATGTGGAAATAGCGAGCGGTAAATTGGTAAATATATATATATATAATTGGCGCGTACACCATTTTTGGGTATTTGGCCGAGCTCCGCCTCCTATTTATGGTGTGCGTCTTGATGTTGTTCCACAAATTGAGGGACCTACAGTTTTAAGCCGACTCCGAACGGCAGATATTTTTATGAGGAGCTTTTTCACGGGAGAAATATACTCGGAGATTTGCCATTGCCTGCCGAGGGGCGACCGCTATTAGAAAAATGTTTTTCTTAATTTTGGTGTTTCACCGATAATCGAACCGACGTTCTCTCTGTAAATTGTGAATGGTAGTCACGCACCAACCCATTCGGCTACGGCGGCCGCCTGGTAAATAGTAACTATAAAATAAAAGTTATTTTACAGGTTACTCCCTTCAATATTTTAAAAACTGAAGAGTAAGGAAATGTGTTCAGGAAAAGCGTGGGCAAAGAAAAACGTTGGTTAAAAATATTTTTTTGTTATAAAAAATAAATTATAAATTTTAAATCGAATGTATTATGATGATATTTTGAATAAAATGTGTTTATTTATTAAATGAGAGCTTTTAAATTGGTGATTTGAGTACTATAAACAATCTTGATTGAGTGAACGGACCTCGTAGGAATTAGTTCGCTGTAATCGAATTACACTGTATACGCATTACTGTGGGGCAAAAGTTTTTCGCTTAATTACAGATGAACTGATGTATTATACTTGATAACCATGTGCATATATAGAACTTTTAAAATTGTTTTAAATTTCAACACATACAGGCAGTATTGGCCAAAACTAAAGCACCCCCCTAATGTCAAATAACTCAATAAAACAACATCGAATATTACTTACTTTTACACCTTGTTTCTTCTTATTATCTTGGTAATTAATAAACATAACAAAAAATTTCCAATTTTTGTTATATTGTATTAAAAATTAAATTTAAAAATATTAATAATATTCAAAACGTGTCTGGACAAAACTAAAGCACCCCCCCATTAAAAGCGAAAATAATTGTTTTTATTCTTCAGTATTTTGTACTAAACCCATTATTTTTGATAACTTCAGAACATCTTTTTGGCATAGAAGATATTAGGTTACTAATAATTTCCGGAGAAATGTTGTACCAGGCTTCTTTAACCGCTTCAAACAGGGCTTCCTTTGTGCTGCAATTTTCCCTATTAATTTTCGAATTTACAATATCCTACAAATTCTCAATGGGATTGAGGTCGGGAGATTGAGCTGGCCAGTCCAAGACCTCTATAGCATTTTGCTGTAACCACGTTTTACAGTGCCTAGAGGTATGCTTCGGATCATTATCCTGCTGGAACCTCCATCTCAGTGGCATTTCCTTCTCAGCGTGTTGTAGCATTACATCTTTAAGGATGTTTGTGTACATGAAACGGTCCATAATTCCCTCTATTCCATAATTTCCCCCAGACCAAAATGTTCCCCCCACCATACTTGGTAGTTCCGATACAATACTTCGGATTTAGTCACTGTTGCTTTGGCCTTCTTACTCGCCTTATTCCATCTGAATGTTTCAAATTATACTTGGATTCATCAGAGAATAATACAATTTTCCATTTTTGAACTGTCCAATTAATATGCAATTTCGCAAACTCGAATCTCGCTTTTTTGTTTTTGGCGGAAATAAATGGCTTTCTAGCAGGTCGTGGACTGAAAAGTCCGGCCTCCACTGCTTGTCTTCTGATCGTTCTAGAACTTACCGGCAAATTTAAATAAATTTTTATTTGTTCAGAAGAGACTGTGGGATCACTCTGAATTTTTCTTTGTTCGTTTGTTCAAATTTTTTTATAAGTCGCGATATTACACTTCTATTTATTGAATATTTCTCACTAATTTTGTGTCGCGATAAACCACTTTGCCACTCACTTATTATTTTATTTTTAAATTCATTTGAACACGCATTTCTGGCCATATTTGCTGATTTCCCGTATGAAATGTTTTGTCCTACTAAATCCGCACGTGTTTTGCACAAATTATTCTAACGAACTTTGACTCAGCTTTAAATACCGTTAGGAAGAGAAATTAACTTAAAAACAACAAAACAAAGCCGTAGTTAAGAAAAAAAAATGTGGGGTGCTTTAGTTTTGATATTTGGTATTATATTTTATAAATACTTAAGTAACAAGGAAACACATGACATATATATATGCCATATTTCAAGATGTTTGATTAAGGGGGAAGTCTACTGTGAATTTTTCAAAAAATCGATTTTTTTTTATTAGCTTAAAAAATACTTTGAACCCTCTTAAATAAGGTACAATATGTATTACAGCTGACTAAATTTTTCTTCGTTGAAATTTCGACCTTTTCCCGAAGCGCTCCAAAGCTTTAAACGCTGAAAACTGAAACTTTAAACGCATTTTTCTCAAAACTAAGTTTTTGTATACGGTGTACACGATATCTCGAGTTCTGATAAATGAATCAGCTTAAAAATTTAATTATATATTCTCTGTAATAGTGTCTCTCGTCTGACATAGGATTTTTTTGATATCGTTATTTGTTAAATTGTTATAAACAATAGTAACATCAATTTTAGGCAAAAAAAAGAAAAAAATTTCAAGAATTTTTTTTTCAACGCCAAAATTTTTTATCGACATAATCCTACGTCAGACGAGAGTCAATACTATGTATATGATAACAATATTTTGTTTTTTTGTTTTAGATCACCGAAACGTAAGATTTCATGTACACCGTTTAGGCACCTAAGAAAAGCGGACCTGCGCTTGCAGAAGTGCCACAGCGGCCATTTTGAATATTTTGACTTAAAATTTTTTTTTCAAAAACTTAAATTAAGATACGAGTTTAAATAGATTTTATGTACGAGCAATATTTTGTTAGAAATAAAATCCGGAAAATAAGCCTGTTTTTTCCCTTGTCACAGTAGACTTCCCCCTTAAGACATTTAGCAATATTTGAAATACCATTTAGGGGGGTGCTTTAGTTTTGGCTAATACTGTATATATGTATGCCAATCAGAGAACGTAATTTATTGAATGAATTTACGTAAATTTACGTTCTCTGCGCCAATATTAGCACAACTTCCCAAACTTTATTTTCTACATACATACCTCTACATACATATACATATGTATATGTAGGAGTATACTATTTCCATTCTCAATTAAATTGTATTTAATGCTGTCACATAAAAAGTTTTTAAGGTATTGTGGAAATTGCGGAGCAGTATTGCATTTGCCCTTCCTCTTCTGGCTTGACTTCTTTTGCGCGCTTTCTTAAAAAGAAAAACTAATAAGAAGATAAAAACCACACGCTTGAAAGCGTACGCCTATGAGTTTTGTAATCGATACTTCGCATCAATATTGACATTTAAACATATGCAGTAGAGCAATGAACATTTAACTATAACAAGAAAAAGAGGAAAGAAACTTTATTTGATAATTTTTTTTTTCAAAGCAAAGTTTTCAATTTCATCTTGAACTCTACAGTATTACGTAAAAAGGAAAGAAATTTGATCTACCATGAAATAAAAAATAAGCAACGTTCAATTTAAAACATTGGCAGCACCCTTTGTCAATGTCAATCACACCTACTGTCGTGAGTGACATCTAACTAGCAAGAACAAAAACTGCTTAGCAGAGTTTTCCACCGCGTGCTGTTGAAGGATTCGGCGTGTTTTGTGTAGATGTCGCCGAAGCTATATGTTTTGTGCCTAAAAGTAGGCAACGTTTCCGAACTTAAATTTATTAAATGTGATGAATTTAAGCCGCAAGTAACATCACAGGCGCAAACGCGCAGCATTCTATCATTTCACATGAATGACTCAAATCAGACGAACATAAATCCGAAATTGGCCATATGAACGGCAACAAATACCCACTGAAACTGTTTAGATATAACAGCAATAGCAAAACTAATAGTAACCATGCGGAATGTGTCTGGCTTTGTTATCATATCGCTTGTGCTTGACTGCATTGCCACCTATAGTCATCCTATACCGATTCAACTAAAGGCGACGTCAGCATCGACCTTAAATGCGGTTGGTGATATTTATAATTTCATTTCATGCCAAATTGAGACAATCCGAGGGAAGTCTTTAATTTCGTGTGAGTCTCTCCCCACACAAGTTTTGATCATTTTATGAGTTCGTTCGACGCTTCGTTCTCATTTCCCTTAATTTTATCAGCACAAAGTATTGTGCTTTACACATATGTAATATATATGTATGTATCTACACATGTACTTATGTATGTATGTGCGCCTATGTCCATCCTTTTGCGTAGCCATCGCACGTTTGCTTCCGGGTGTCTATTGTTGTACGCCATGCTTTCACCCACTCGATTTCTACACACAAGTCTCCTTGTGAGTGTTGTATGGAATTATTGAAACGGAAGCCTGCGTTTGGCAGTTCGAAGCCCACTCAGCACGCCAACGTTACTCGTACTCGCAAGGAGTTGTTGCAAAGGAGAAAGGCTGGTGTGAAGGGTTTCTGTGTGACTTTTGTTATAGGCGGCGACGCACCGGATATGAAATTATTTCGTTGATGACAAAAGCCAAAACAAACAATGGCGCAAAAGATGAATACGCCACATCGTGTGGCAGCCGCAACGACAAAGGACGTGGCATTTGAGAGAAGGATTGGGGCGTCGTCATAGTTGGTTGCACACCGTCGCAGAGACAATTGCAGTTGGAGTGGAGGGAATGGCTAGAAACACTCAAACTACTGAGAATGATATTAAGTGGCATTTTTACAGCGACATAAAGTTTAGGAATTCTCATTCAACGCCAACACCAATGCTATCCTTCTAATGGCGGCAAAAGCATGAAGGTTTATGCTTGTTGTTGCTTCCTTGTGGAAGAGTAATTTTAATATAACTCTAAACTGAAATTCTATATCAAACTTTTTTAGGAAATTTTGAAAAGAGCTTCCAGAGCTCAAGTATTAGTATTGATTATAACTCCATATACAAACATAAACAAAAAATTTTCTTGAATCTGTTTAAACTTTGAATGCTTACGAAAACTATTTAACATACATATGTATCTACTTACAATATACAACAACATCTAGACATGTTGACGATACTTTGAATTTCCCTTCACTACTCGAGACTACAAAAGCGATTTTTTATTCAGTTTTACTTATTTTATTATTGCATTACTTGTATTGTACTTATTATGAGTTCAAGAAATGTCAATGGTGAATTAAAATTAATTTAGCTTCTCTGAATGTCAGGACAAGCCATGCCAAATCGGGTCAAAGAAATTATAAATCGATTTGAGACCCGTTCTATCGCACTAATGCCGGTTTCTTTCACTGTTCAAATGCAAATAAGGAGTGTTTTATTACGATTGCAAGGCATTCGTTATGTGCATAAATATATTTGGGCATATGTCATGTATGTGTGTGCATTTATGAACCCGGTACATTGCTTTGCCACCGAGAATTGGGTGCTTCCTTCCATGAATAATAGGCTGCATTCCTTGGGTATAGTACAATGCCTGCACAAGGAATTTTAAACATTGTGTCAGGAATTAAATTTTATAGCTTTCAGGCGAATTTTTCTTTCCTCGGCTTAGATAAACCTTGCTGTATGCCAATTCTCTCCCATTTCCAGTAGTTCTTGCACCTTCAACAGTTTGTAAAAGCTGAAAAGTGTCTGGAATATTTGCCAACAACAACATTTTCCTAGCATTGCTCGTTGTTGCTTCAATACATATAGAAAGAAGTACATTCGTTCACTTGCGTGCAACATAGCATAGTACACACATACATGCAATACATACACACATACATCCCTGTGGGGAAAAATTCCAACCAGTCAACCAGTGCGCCTTCTATATTTTGTAATGTTAGCAAGTGGTACTTTTAACACGGCAATGCACTACGGATTGTCAATTTTCCGGCCATGTTCCAGCTCATACTAGCCCAAAAAATCTAGTCCAATATATTTCTCAATTAATCAGTGTTAGGCCAGTTAAAATATAAAAAAGAGACATGCATTCCATTCCAATGTTTAAAAAAAAAGTATCAAAGTGCATTAAAAGTGTACACAGATGATGTTTTTTCTTAAAATTTAACGAGATTTCTTTGGGGTACAGAAATTGATGGAAGATTCAAAAATTGGTTCAAATGTAACTTATCGAGTGTTTTATAGCTGCATGAGAACTACTGATATCATAACTATGGCTAAACAGCTTAGAATGGTACAATGTGTTAACATTTCTGTTCAGTAAGGCTCCGCAAGTCATTATGAAACGTTTAATCCCAAAACAATTCTTCCAAATTGTGGACATTTATTCGAAAAAAATTAATCTGTTCGCGAAGTTTATAGATGAATAGCAAGCTCAATCGGGGCATGCTGACTGAATTTTTGTTTTCAAAAACTAAACAGCTAAACATCGACAACATACAATGCGCTTAACAATCGATTTATTGCAATGTTGAAGTCATTAATCGGATGTCATTAAAAAAAAAAATAACATGAAATTATATATCAGATTATAAAAAAAAAATCAATTTCAACAATATTTATGTTTTGCTTTATCATTTAATCATTTAAGTTCTCAAGCTCTTAAAACAACACCCGATATACATAAGTAAATTCTAAAGAATAAAAAAAAACTAATAGAATTATTGGGTTGGGGTAAAAGAAATGTCGTATCTTGTCAATTGAGCGCGACATTTAAACATATCTTGCGTTGTACTTATTGCATTGGGTCACACTAAACGGCGATTTGAAGACGACAATCTGTACTACAAGTGTCTCTTTGACAGTATTGTCATCGTAAGGAACCATTTGCAGAAAATTGGATTCCAAAAAAAGGTGGATGTTTGGGTGCCACACGTGCTGACGCAAACAAATCTCTTGGACCGAATCAACGCTTGCGATTCTCTGCTAAAACGGAACGAACTTGACCCATTTTTGAAGCGGATGGTGATTGGCGATGAAAAGTGGATTACGTACGACAACGCCGAGCGAAAAAGATTGTGGTCGAGAAGCGGTGAGCCGGCCCAAACCATTGCCAAGCCCGGATTGACCGCTAGGAAGGTTTTGCTGTGTGTTTTGTGGGATTGGAAGGGAATTATCCACTATGAGCTGCTCAACTATGACCAGACCCTTAATTCGGTCCTCTACTGTGAGTAACTTGACCGTTTGAAGCAGGCGATTGACCAGTAGCGGGCAGAATTGGTCAATAGGAATTTTGTTGTGTTCCACCAGGACAACGCTCGTCATCACACATCTTTGATGACCCGTCAGAAGCTACGGGAGCTCGGATGGGATGTCCTATCGCACCCAATATATAGTCCGGACTTGGCACCAAGTGACTATCATCTCTTCCGGTCCATGCAAAACGCCCTTGGTGATACCAAGTTGGTCTCAAAAGAGGCTTGCGAAAACTGGTTGTATCAGTTTTTTGCAAATAAGGAGGGGCGTTTTATAAAGGGGGGATAATGAAGTTGCCTTCTAAATGGCAGCAAGTTTGCGAACAAAACGGGGCATATTTGACTTGAATCGGATAATTCTAAGTACGTTAAATAAGACGTCAAATTTCAATCACAAACACGATATTTCTTTTTCCCCAACCCAATATAAAATTTAAAGTATTCACTTTAGAAACATAACTAAAATTTATGCTAGTTAAATTTTAATTCGGTTGCTGCGTATAAGTAAGAAATAAAATTGCTTCGAGTGTAGTATCAAATATTTATTTCTATGTGCGTTTTAAACTTTAAACTGGGAATATAATTCAGTTCTGCCAATCTTACTGACTTGCGGTGCGAGACTCCATATTAAGTGAATGAATTTCACCCAAATATTAATTAATTGTTCCTTTATTTAATATACCAGGGTGTATGTATACATATATGATTAATCCTCTCCCCATCGCGACTACATCATCATCACCATAAAAGAGTCCTAAACTTTCTTATTTAAACCAAAATCAACTAATTTGCTGACAAATTGCTCATTTTACTACTGCTACTATTCTAGTCAATGACAAACTAGTATGATTTCTTCCATTAAATACCAGTGCCTGAACTAGAATGTTTCCATACTAGTTTGACTTTTCCCTGCAGGGATACTCTGGCCTTGGTGTACAAACATTGGAAAACATGAGTACGAACATTTATACGAGTATGTATGTTTGCATTCGGGTACGGGTTATTGTACGAAAAATTGAAAATTGAAAAAGTTCTTACCTTCAGCGAGCTTGGCATGTTGTTGTATGTTTTTGTAATTAAGAATTTCATCCATTGAAAATTCGCTTCAATAAACAAAAATTCAATCTGCTTTGGAATTCTTATAACGAAAGGGGTAAATGACGTGGCTTGATGGTGGTGGTAAAGATCAATTTCTCTTATTGGGATATTCTTTTTATTAAAATAAATTTAAAATACAAAATGGTAACATGCCACTCAATAAGAAACCAAAAGATTTTTTAACAAAAAAGTAGTTCGGAAACCCTTTAAGGTTGTTGCGAATTTACTTATATATTGATGTATATAGACGAATGGGTTTGTGTCTGCCTACTATTCGGTAGGGCCTGGGTTCGAAACCCATTCTGAGCATGAAATACCAAATAATATAAATGATTTTTTGCAAGTGTATTTCTGTCATGAGGTCTCTCCATTTGTGGAACAACATCAAGATGCATACCATAAATTGGAGGAGTAGCTCGGCCAAATCCCCAAAACAGGGTGTAAGCGCCGATTATATATTAAGGGTCTTTTAAAAGTGAAAGTTGAAACTTGTTATGAAAATGGTCGGTCTTTACACATCGAAAAATTCGTGATTTTTTTGGAGAAAATAATCGACCGAATGAGGCGACAATTCAAAGGTTTTTCCAAAAAAACTGGTTCTATCGAGGATAGAAAAAGGAATGGCAGGCCAAAAACTGGACGTCCTGTTGAGAATATTGCTGCTGTATTGTTGCTGAACAACCTTAAACATCGATATGTCGACTTTCTCAGCAAACAGGTATTAATGACTCACCGTTTGGCGGATTTCACCTGTAGATGTCGTCATTGGAAACATTTAAATTATGTTATTTTTCATATATAATTGTGAATTGAGACGTATTCTGAATAAAAAAGAGGTTGTCTGTAAAGTCGGTTTACTGACGATAGTTTAACGTGACAACGTCATAAGAAAATACTGATGTAATGGCTGCAATTTTCAAAACAAAATTTTAATTTTATTTGATTGGTAGATATTTTGTATGGATATAGAGGAGGAGGTAAATGGAATCGCAATGGAATAGGTCAAGTTACATACATACATACATACATACATACATACATACACAAACCTTAAAAATGACGAAACATTTATCAAATTCATGAAAGATATCGTCCCCTTAGTATTAAAATAGCCTATAAATTGTTTGATGTTTTGAGAAAATGAATTTCAAACTTTTTGCCGAAAGTAGCTCTCACTCAAATCTCGTTATGTCTGTAAATATTTATTATTTTTTGACTGACATTTTGAACCACTTTGTGGAACTAGAATTTGACAAAATTTTGACCACATATAAAATCGACGATGGAGAATCCAAAAATTCAATAAAAAAATAATAGCCTATGAGCACATAGGCTATTGTTATATAATACTAAGGGGACGATATGTTCAATTTCGATTGAGCATCAGACGTTAATAAGTCAACAACACTAAGAGGCAACATCATCGATTTGCCTTTTTCAAGACACTTTACACTCGAAACACTCCCTTTCATTTCCTACTTTTTCTATCATCGTCCTATTCTCAACAGAGTAATGGTTCATTACCATGCACACAGGAAGAAGGCATATGCAAATATAAGTATGTGAATTTATATACAAATGCGCATATACTACATACATATACATATATATATATACGCTCACTTAAGTAGGAGAGAGCAAGATGTCGAGCGTTGTGCTCTTTGTCGTTCGTTCAGCGCTTTCGCTTGCAGTTCATGCAAAGTAACGACCATGAGCAAGATAACGACGATTGAGCAAGATAACGACGAATGAGCAACGAATTATAAGACGTTATCACGTCAAAATAGTGAAACTTGATAGAATTTAAAGTTTTTTATTTAAAGCAGTATCTTTTAAAAGACCCTTACATACATATATGTCTGCGTGTAGTTTATTTTTAGTCAAAGAGATATTGATTCATTCAAACTTGACCTTTTTGTTAGAGAGTTAGAGAGGTTATGTGCTCTTTATTTTCTTCGTCTAGACCGCTGGTTTGCAATTCTCATTCGACATAGAAAATATTTATAGAAAGTGAAAATGTAGATAATTTTCCTACAAAAACTGTATAAGTTTCAAACTAATGTTTCAATTCCTCTGTTTATTCAAAAAGATTTTTTCAATATTCCAAACTTTTCAATCAAAATTTTTAGATAGTTTCTGAGTATGCAGGGTTTGAGTATGCATTTAAGATTTTTTTTTCTGGCGGTCGCTTTCTCACACAGATTAAGCTTTAAATACAAGAATGTGCCGTGAATGTGCTCTTTGATATTCATGGCATATCGGACAGTGTTATTTGATTATCATCATTACAGAAATTTTTATTATTAGCTCTAAAAATAATGAAATATTCCTTAATCGACTGCAATCAGTTTAATTCCAATTAATTTAACTTCTTGGCTATTAAAAGCTAAACGTCAGCTAGAGCCACCGAGCTCAAATTTGAACATTTTCATCTCCTGGTGATGTTATAATGAAATAATTCGTTCCTACGGGGATTGCCTTTTATTTACATCTCCTTTGTTCACCTATGTTACAAAACATTCCATTCTTACGAAGGTCGTCATTTATATTTTGCGCCCAATAATGAAAACACAGTAAAGTAATAATAAAAATGGCTATATCGTTGATCGAAATATTCTCCATGGAAGTTAATACACATCTACATTCGCTTGAAAAAAATTTCAAAGCACTTTTGCTACAAAGAAGGAGTTATTTAAAGGCTTCAATAGTTTCTTCAGGTGTTGAAAGACATTGATGTTCATGAACAAAAATACTATACATGACCATGTGGTCATAACCAGATTTTCCGAAAAACCAACTTTATTTGAATTATGCTCGCCTTGGAACACGCATACTGTCGATTGCTGTTTTGTTTCCGGATCTATGGATCTATGTTTCATATATGATAAATACATCGATCCAAGATTCGTCACGTGTTACGATGCCATAGACATGCTTTGAACTACCGCGGCTTAATTTCTCTAACATTTCTTTATACCAACCGCCACGAGTTCTTTTTTGGGCAATTGCCAAATCGTGCGGTATTCAACGAGAACAAGTGTTTATGTAATATTGAGTGTATGCTAGTACCACTAATAGTCAAGGATACAACTGTCGCGTGATATTTCACATGGCGATCTTGAGCTATTAATTGACGCACAACGTTGATTGTTTCTGGCAAAACAGCCATTTTTGAACGGCTTTTACGAAATTTATCCAGCAAGGATCGATGGCCACGTTAGAACTCGCTGTACGTTTTACAGTGGCTAAATGCAGTGCTTCAACGTCAAAAGTCGAAGTAAGTTGATCAATGCACTCTTGTATCGATGGTCCATGTCGAAAATCGTAATAAATCATCGCACAAAAAAGTTAACTAGTTAATTCCAACTTTGGGGTGAGATTAATTTTTCAAATCATTGAAAATACTTAATTTTTTGATAAAAAGATCGAGTATCGATAAAAATATCATCACCTGTAAAATTGCAAACGCGCAAAATATAAAAGGCGATCCTCGTAAATGCAAAATTCAATTATAATTACAACGGCACTTTCTTTTTCAATAAAACCGATTTAAAAAAGGTGATTTTTAGGTACTCGTTTGTATTAATCTATCCCACTGTATCTGTAAGAATGATTTTATGACTGGAAAGTATCACCAATCACTCACAGAAACACCCATAAGAGCAGGAACAATAAATATTTAAATATAAATACATATTGTATTTCAATTGAATTTTCAATAAATTTTTCACAGTGCACTTCCGCACTTTAAAAGCAGCCGAAGTATTAAAGATTAGCTGGAGCATAGAAATAATAATTAGTCAAGTTGCCCAGCATATGTGCCACAGCATCGCTTTTTGGCGAAGATCACTCTTTTGATATGCTCAGAAATATCTGCCGTATAGTGCCAGTTCTGATCTTGGAGTGCAGCAAAGTGTTGGCGTTACTCGTAATGATATTATCATAGGGAGCACTTTATTTATATATATTTATTTAAGAATTATTTTAAAAACTGGTTTAAAAAAAACAACAACAACTGGGGTCTAACGGGGTGTAAACACATTTATACATACATACATCAACAACATATTTGCATATGGATGTACATTTTCAAACTTTCAACATCTAACTAACCAATTTTCTTCTCTTTGTTATTTTCTTTTCAGAGTTTCACTTCAAATCGAATCAAAACTTTTTATTAGTACGAGTAGCAGTTAAAGCTAAATTTTAAGTAATAGGATCAGCCGATATTCAATACCAAATTACAAATTACTAAATTTGCAAAATTATTTTTGGAGGTTTTGTTTACTGACTCACAAAAAGGAAAACTGCAAATTCGTAAGGATAATTATTGGTGGCGATAGAACAACTCAACTCAAAAAAAGTAAAAAAACTCGAAAAGCAGAATCGCAAATCATTTTTATACCTCAAACACTTTAACCTAAGGACAAATTGTATATTGTACTTAAGTGTTCAGATTTAAGTGAGTAATTTGGAATTTACATATATTAAGTCTCGTTTTTATGACTTTATTTTATTTATTTGCCAAACAGGTTAGCATCTACGACACTGCGTTAGTTTATTGTTGCGCATAGGTAACTGTAAAAGCTTAAGAAGTTGTATAGCTGAAAATCAAGTAGCTCCAAGCATCTATACAGCCAACACAATCCCAAATCCGTGCTGCTTAATTCGTACATCCCCAAGGCTTCATCAAGGCGCTTCCGACAATTCACTATTCAATAGCAAGCAATCAAGCCGGCGAAGCACCACTCGCAACCATAGTTACCCTCAGTTACCATAAACTCCGCCGCCACGTTTACTACAGACACAATAGAACCCTTCAATATGACAATGAGTACAAATAATTGTGAAAGTATGGCGTCATACTTTTCCAATTCCTATATGGGGCCCGAAATGCACCATGGTCACTATCCGGGCAATGGTGTCACCGATCTCGATGCACAACAAATGCATCACTACAGTCAGCATCCAAATAATCAAGGCAATATGCCTTATCCGCGTTTCCCGCCCTACGATCGCATGCCCTACTACAATGGCCAAAGTATGGATCACCAAGGTTATTCGCGGCCCGATAGTCCCTCCAGTCAGGTGGGTATGCCACAACAGCCCCAAGTGAATGGTAGCCCACTGCTTCAGCAACAACAGCAACCCCAGCAGCAAGTGACGCAGCAACAGGCGCAGCAGGTGACGCAACAGCCACAGTCGGCGTCTCAGCATCAACAGCATCCGCAAGTGACGCAACAGGTGACACATCCAGCCCAACAGCAACAGCCTGTTGTCTATGCCAGCTGTAAATTGCAAGCAGCCGTGGGTGGACTTGGTATGGTGCACGAAGGCGGCTCACCACCCTTAGTCGATCAAATGGGTGGACATCACATGAACGCGCAAATGACACTGCCGCATCATATGGGACACCCTCAAGCACAGGTGAGTGGGGATATATGTAACTACTCACATACATATTTATTAGGATTGCAGTGAAACTCACCGTTTAGTACATATGTATATTCGCCTGTGTATTAGCACAAACTATGGATTCTTAGAATTTGGTCTTGTCTGCTGCATTCAACCACTTTACGGGTATGTCTCTAGTTCCTCTAATCTCCCTTTATTGCAAGGGTAGCCACACAGTCTAATAGCGGTCGCCCCTTGGCAGGCAATGTCAAACCTCCGAGTGTATTTCTGCCATGAAAAAGCTCCTCATAAAAATGTCTGCCGTTCGGAGTCGTCTTGAAACTGTAGGTCCCTCCATTTGTGGAACAACATCAAGACGCACACCACAAATAGGAGGAGGAGCTCGGCCAAATACCCAAAAAGGGTGTACGCGCCAATTATAAAAAAAAAAAGTCACACAGGCGAGCGTTGGTATTAAAGGGTGAATGTTTCACATAAAATATAGTATTCTAGGGCCAAAGTAGTGGAACAGATATTATTCAAGGAATTTAGACTTCCAAAAATCACTAAAAACTACGATATTTTCCACCTTAAACAAATAATCAGATCATACCCCATATGACAGATATGGAATTCGTGTATAGAAAATCTGATTTGAAAAAATTGCATGCCTGTAAAAAGCATTTTCTTATGGAAATTTAAAGCAAATCAATTTTTTATGTTTTCCAATATCGCAGTTGGGTTACAACGATGTCGGAGTTCCAGATGTTAATGAGGTAAGAAGGATCCTCAATGATCGATGTTGTAGTAAAATATAATAAATGTAAATATATTTTTTTAATTTGAAATAACCCAACAAAAATTCAGATTTTTGTACAATATTTGTGTGTTAACATTACCGGATATGCTTGTGACTAGTTTTGGTTTAGTACATATATTTTTATTTATGGTATGAGATTAAATATTATGAATATTTTTATAAATAACTTTTTGTTACCTTGTCCAAAAGGTTCATCAAAACCACCATCAGATGAGTATGTACGGTCAACAACAGACTGGCGTTCCAACCGTTGGCGGTCCACCACAATCGATGATGCATCAAGCGCAAGGACCACCTCAAATGCATCAGGGACATCCCGGACAACATACACCACCATCGCAAAATCCAAATTCGCAGTCATCAGGGATGCCATCACCTTTGTATCCCTGGATGCGCAGTCAATTTGGTAAGTGTCAAGGAAAGTGCCTCAAAAAATTCCATGAAAGTATTAAGTGGAATTTTTCCTTACTCATTCAAGTAAAATGTTGTGAGTACTGTAGTCGAGTAGAATCGAGTAGTGTGTTGAATTATGGTGTGCATGCAGCGACTCATAGTAGAAAATGGTAAATTTCTAAATTTCTCTTTTCATTTTGTTAGTCTAATTGGATTTGGTGTAAATGTTCGATTTGGAGATGTTAAAGCGAAAACTGGTTTGAGTATTAGGTTAAGGAGTTGCCATTATGGAAATAAAGAAATAAATTGTATATAAGCCAGTAACAATGTTTTCATAAAAATTCTGACAACTTTTACACCCTCTGCGCATTCCTCACCAAGAACGATAAAATAGAGACTTGCTCTGATGTCAGAAAATAGATAGTACGAATGGGAGGTAAAGAAAAAGTGCTAGAATCTAATACAATTGCACGAATGATCCAAATGGAAAGCAAATTTGCGAACGTTTGTGTAACATTTTGGAATAAATAATATTTATTAGTTTATTATAAAAATTAATAGGAGAAATAATTAAATAAATAGACCGTGAATATACGTAGTAATCCGCAGTTGCCTAAGGGAAAAGCTGGAGACCAAAATATATAAACAAAATCGAAGTGGCTTTGTGTGTTTTCTTTTCGTTTTTGACATCACATCCAAGCAGCTGCCGTCAAACTCGAACCCATAATGATAGCGGACCTTTCAGCACGCAATCTTCCATTCTATCATTTATTCCATTCTTGATTCCTTGCACAATTGTTAAAATAGAAAGCTATTAGAATAGGAAACCCGTAGATGTTTGGAAATAAAATAAAAAATGCGACCATCTCTTTTAAAAATTAAACCTATTCTACCGTTTGGTTTTGTATAAATTCTTTACAACAAGAGGAAATAAATATTGGGTTGGGGAAAAAGAAATGTCGTATTTGTGATCGAAATTTGATGCTTTATCTAATGTACTTAGAATTATCCGATTCAAGTCAAATATGTCCCGTTTTGTTCGCAAACTTGTTGCCATTCAGAAGGCAACTTAATTATCCCCCCTTTATAAAACCTTCCCTCCTTATTTGCAAAAAACTCAGACAACCAGTTTTCGCAAGCCTCTTTTGAGACCAACTTGGTATCACCAAGGGCGTTTTGCATGGACCGGAAGAAATGATCGTCACTTGGTGCCAGGTCCGGACTATATGGTGGGTGTGATAGGACATCCCATCCGAGCTCCCATAGCTTCTGGCGGGTCATCAAAGATGTGTGAGGACGAGCGTTGTTCTGGTGGAACACAACACCATTCCTATTGACCAATTCTGGCCGCTTCTAGTCAATCGCCTGCTTGAAACGGTCAAGTTGTTCACAGTCGATAGCCATAGTTGAGCAGCTCATAGTGGATAATTCCCTTCCAATCCCACCAAACACATAGCAAACCCTTTCTGGCGGTCAATCCGGGCTTGGCGATGGTTTGGGCCGGCTCCCCGCTTCTCGACCACAATCTTTTTCGCTTGGCGTTGTCGTACGTGATCCAGTTTTCATCGCCAGTCACCATCCGCTTCAAAAATGGGTCAAGTTCGTTCCGTATTAGCAGAGAATCGCAAGCGTTGATTCGGTCCAAGAGATTGTTTTGCCTCAACACGTGTGGCACCCAAACATCCAGCTTTTTTTGGAATCCAATCTTCCGCAAATGGTTCCAAACGGTTTTGTGGTCTACACCTAGTTCCTGAATAATCGAGCGAATGCTCACATGCCGGTCTCTTTGGATAATTTCGACGACTTTATCAGTCTCTACGACGATTGGCGTACCAGTACGGGGTGCATCTTCGACATCTACTACACCAGAACGAAATGGATCGAACCAACGCTGTGATGTGCGAATCACAAATTTTTGCCGGCGCCTTCGTTGCATTTTTACCTCTAAGATAGTAAAAACGTTAAATATGACGAATTTCTTGCTTGGTGGACTCGATCTTTGACGCGCTATAACTTAAGATTGAAACGTACGATGACAACGCTGTCAAAGAGACACTTGTAGTACAGATTGTCGTCTTCAAATGGCCGTTTTGTGTGACCCGATGCAATAAGTGCAACGCAAGATATGTTTAAATGTCGCGCTCAATTGACAAAATACGACATTACTTTTTCCTCAACCCAATATATGTGTATGCAGTGTGGGGGGCCATCTAGTGTTCAAAACTTGAAGCTAGCTTTAACCGAGAAGCAAATGATTTTTTTTATTTGAAAGTACAATCCTTGTACCGGAATACTATTTCATTCAGATGACTTCAACGGCTGGCCTTGCAGTAGGCGATGGGATGAACCCACATATTCAACACAGCAAGTATGTGCGTGAAATGTTCAATTTTTAAGAATGACGACAAATTGATGTGCTTGGTGATCTTGCACACTTTCAGCAGCATATTTTTTAGCAACAATAGCAATTTTTTTGACTTGCGCACTGTACCTGCGCGAGAACGTCTTGTTTTATCCAATAGCGATACAATTTCACGCTAATATTTCACAAATTACAAGGAAGGAGATCTGCCGAAGAAAGTAATTCTCTTGAAGTTTCGGTATGTAACTCACCATGTTGCTAGTAAATTTTTAATACTTCCTAACATTATTTAAATGTAAATCCATCACTTTCGTAGACCGCTGATGTTAACCTAACTCTATGTCTTAATACCGATGTAATTTACTTGTCACGTTAAAAACAAGTATTATTTTAAGCTTGAAACGGTGGATGGCCCACCCTATATACGTATGTATACTGTAAAATTGGCGCCTACATCCTTGTTGAATGTTTGGATGAGCTGCTCCCCTGACTTCTGATGTTTTATGTCGCCCCCAAACGGCAGATGGAGAGAAAAATTCTGCGTAAGATTTTTTGACCTTTGCACGTTGGCAACGGCGAATATCGCAGACGATGGAACAATGAGCTGTATGAGCTTCACGACGACATAGACATAGCGCAGCGAGTAAAGCGGCTACGTTGGCTGGGTCATGTCGTCCGAATGGATACAAACGCTCCGGCCTTGAAAGTATTCGATGCGGTACCAGTTGGTGGTAGTAGAGGAAGAGGAAGGCCTCCTCTGCTTTGGAAAGATTAGGTGGAGAAGGACTTGGCTTCACTTGGTGTGACCAACTGTCGCCGGTTAGCATGAGAAAGAAACGACTGGCGCGCTTTGTTAAACTCGGCCAAAATCGCGTAAGCGGTTATCGCGCCAATTAAGAAGAAGAAACGGTAGATGGTTTTTTATGAGAAACTTTTCATCACATAAACTAACTCGGAAGTTTGCTATTGATTCCTATTACTTCTATTTCGGTGGATTTTAAACCTGGGCTCAACCGAATGTATTCACACAATGATTACGATGGCTGGCAAGTGAAGATAGTGCCCCGAAAATATGCCAATAATTTCAGCACACCCTGTGGTGTGTTTGAGTTGTGATTATAAGAACTGGTAAACCCTGTCGGAAATAAAGTTTACCGGCTGAGAAACTGCTGGTGACGTGCATTGTAGGCAGGATCGGATTTCCCATTTTCTAAATTTCTAAACCACATTTCTTTTTATTTTTAATTGTGTATATTCTTACATATATTTTTAACGAGTGTTTCGCGTCTTTTGTTACATCTATGCTACGTAACGTAACCAACGAATAGAGGACTCGCAAATGATCTTTGCTTAGAAGAAAGAATTAATGGTAGTTTAGAGTAATTCCAACAAAATTTTACAATTTAGAGACTAAAAAATAGTACAAAAAACGGGTTGGGTACGTAATGCTGTATGATACAATATTCTGTTTACAAAATGCTGTATACAAAATTCTGTATTTCAGAATTCTGTAAAAAATATTTTGTATTGCCGAAATGCTGTATTGGCGAAATTCTGTATTGACGAAATGCTGTAAGTAAATGATAAGAAATTCAACAAATTTTATAAAAAAAGTGCGCACTTTTTTTCTTCAGTTTCAATAGAATCCACCGTATTTTTGCGTAGAACTCCTTTTCGCGTGGGCGGCCTTCGGCGCGTGGGCGGCCTTCAAAAAAATAACCCTCATCAGTCCAACTCCGGCTACGCAATCCACCGTATTTTTGCGTAGAACTCCTTTTTTCGTTGACTTTTGTCAACACAAAATTTTTTCAATACAGAATTTTGTTAATACAGAATTTCGTCAGTACAGAATTTCGTCAATACACAATTTTGTCAATACAGGATTTTTTTAAGACAGTGCAGAATTTTGTTTTTACAGAATTTTGTAAATACAGAATTCTGTAAATACAGAATTTTGTCACTGCAGAATTTTGTTACGTTAATTTACAGTATTTCGTACGAAAAGAATTTTGATATACAGCATTTTGTAGGGATCCCACAAAAAACAAAATCAAGTGCTTTACTTCTACTACCTGATCAATGTGCCTTGATTCATACATACAAATACATATAAATATAATTTATAAATATCATTCAAAACCAGGAATTATAAGTTATAATTTTCGCGGGACAGTTTTTTGGTAGCTAAAAATAAGAAGTTTTACGCGAAAAAAGTTTCGTTATATATATTTATATACATATATAATTATGTATGAGTATTTTCAAAATTTTTTAAACGAGCTTTTTCCATGGCCGGAATACACTCGGAGGTTTGGTATTGCCTGCCGAGGGTCGGCCGCTATTAGAAACAACTTTTTCTATCATTTAGTATTTCAAACCCGGAGTATCGAATCCGTAGCCAACTCTAATCCTTTCGGCTACGGTGGCCGCAGATTACAATTTATTCCTTTGAAATATTTTCAATGTATAGCTTGATTTTCTGCAACTGATCAACTTCTTTCTACATCTCAGCACATTCCACCACTTCAGGAGTAGAAACATTTGCCTAACGGCATAGACCCTTACTTAGTAAAAGTGAAAGCAGCATGATACCTGTATTTGCAAAACTAGTGACATGACCCAGGGGATGCGCTCGCATTTGGCGTAAAAGAATGCTGCGTAAAATACACAATAAGCGGGCTAGGAAATCATGCAAATTAACAACAGTTGAAGCGGTTAGACGCTGCGCTAATTCTGCAAAATCGGAGTAGAACTAATTTGCCAAAATGCAAATATAAACACAAATGGGATTTTCTACCATTCGAATACTTTGTCCTTGGTGTTGACATCAATTAAAAGGATTTCGACACTTTCGTGACAAAATACATTTTCTCTCATTATACGAAGATAAAAGTGAAGGTTAAAGTATTGAGTATAAAAGGAAAGGTTTTAATGCAAAGACTTGTGTACCTGTCGTGCTGATATTGTATTTTCGGAAATATAGTAGAAGATATTTGAGCTCTTTACTGGCATTTGCAATTTTCATCTTTACTTACAAACTGAGCACAAACATATGTAGGTGTACCTGCATATCATAATTCGGTTCACTAAAAATGGTTGGGATAAACCGATTTTCCAATGTGAGCGAAAAAGGCGATGCCTTTCCATGATTATGTGGGCCACCTTTGCTGAATAATATAAGGACTACTGGAGTGAACCTTGTCCAGCCTCAATTTTTGGAAAAAAAACTTGCTTTATTTGTTTGTATTTGCTTTTTAATATTGTTGCTGTTTTTATTTGTATTGCAATCGCCTGCACCGTCAGCCGCCAGCCGCTAGCCGCCTGCCGTTGTATTGGCCGTATTTTTTAAGCCAGATTGAGATGTAAAGCAAAATTGATTACCGCCATTAGTTACACGTTATGTGCAATGGATGCCATCAATTTATTAATCTCTGGAACACGGTTTGCGTATTTTTTCAACTTCGTTTCCATGTCTTTCTAAATGTTGTTGTGGTTGTCGCTGTTGCTGCAACCATTTCTGGCCATTTGTTGTTCGTTTGTTGTTCTTGGCATTCATTCATAGTCCAAGCTAAGTTGTTGCCAATTCTGTGCGATATGTTGTTGATGTTATTATTGTTGTTGAATGCGACTCAGGCGTTACCAGGCCAGACTTTTGCTAGCCTTATTTTATTAATCCTATTTCTTTTTTCTCCTTTGGCTAATTCGTTGATTTTTAGTACCACACGCTGAATGGAATCGCCGTACAGCCGCTGTATCGTTCAATACAGAGACCTACGATCAGTCTGTTTATAAGCTCTTAAATAAAAGGTTCAACTTTTTGTTATTACAAAGGACTGGCATGGGGCATGATGCTGTTGTGTGAAAGGAGAGAACACGCTTAGCATAGTAGCGTTTCACGATGAGCGGTTTATACTTATTGCACCTTTATATGTACGCTTACTGTGAAGATGACTTAAAGCCAATATATGATCCTGTAGAGTGCACTCCACCGAACTTTAGAATGCTGGTACTTTTTAATAATTCCAACGACTTGTGGAATTTTGGCAGCAGTGGAAAGTGCAAAGGTGTGTAAGGGGGAAAAATAGTGACGAGATGCATAGTAGAGAATACAGTTTATGGTCAGTCTCCAAAGAAAGTACCTCAGAGAACGAGAGAATACCTCAGAGAGACGTTTGAAAGGATATATTTTAGAAAGCAATGTTTTGTTAAATAATGAATTAATGAGTTATTATTTTTCAGCCAGACGTTAATTGACAGCAAGAAGAAAGGGTTTGCATAAAGAGCTACAGCGTACCTAATGGTATATCTAGATATGTAATGCGCGTACACGAAAAAATGATCCCCTTCCTTTTTTGAATAAAAGAAATGAGTATAGACACTAACCGAGTAGGGTATGATTTTCCGCAAAATGGAAATATTCACAATGGCGCAGGTCCATTTTTTAACTTTTTCAAAAACGCTTTAAAGAATGGCGGTAACTGAACTCAAAATAAGAGAAAAAAGTTTTGCTCACTTTCCTCGATAATCCAACATTAACGCAAAAACGTAGCAAACGCGAATGATACCATGTTGGCAAAAAGAGTTATTGAGTGAAAAAGAGTACTTAAGCGAAAGAAAGCAGATATTTCTGTTCAACGGGTAAAAGGTTTTGGACGAAGGAGTGGTCCAGTGGGAAAAAATCTCCTGAGATTAGTGAAAGCACATTTGAAGAGGAACTCGAACGTGTCTCCAATTCGCCAAGTTATGCTCAAAAATGTTCTGTTGAAGTCATTGAAGGTACAAGAAGCTCCGATAACAATGAAGAAAAGGAAACATAAGCCAAAACTCGGGCCCGCCATTCGTACGAAATTTGACTGTTGCATAATAAACGACAATTTAGGCAATTACCTGGTCAACAGTTCTTTGTCGCGGAGAGTAAAGCCTAAGTGAATAAGAAGCTAAGAATACACAATCAATCAAAGTATACAAAAATTTTTTTGATTTGGCACGATTTTCTTATGTGGGAAAAGAAGTAACATTTTTGCTATACTGATTCCATTTTTAAAGCAGCGCAGTGCTTCTTTTTTTTTTTGACCTGATCTCGCTAAAAATTGATTCCTTGGTACAAAGGCAAGGGCATGCAAATTGTTACCAAACAGAGCAATTCACCAAATTGTTCAGGAATAAGTTCCATAGAGCGATACGGTGCAATGGTTAAGGGGGGAGCCTAGTTTATAAGGTCAAAGAAATCAATTTTTTTTTTTCATTTTAAGCGATTCCTAATATATTTCAGAATATTCACTTAAAGTTACAGAGCCTAATTCTCAATATTTCCATAGATACAAAGCCAAAGGTAGGCGAGCCTTAGGTAGTTACGCTGTGACCGGACAGCTATAGTACAAACTTTATCTTCTTTTCTCGACTTTTCATTTTTATGATTTCTTTGAATTAACGTACATGAATAAAAAAAAACTAATGAACCTTTTGAAATGAATCAAAGCTTGTTCCCTTCAGTATTAAATTCTCTTCTATTTGAACTAACAAAATAGATAAAAAAAATGTTTCAAGATTTTTATACCAAGTTGAAGTGAATTTTTTTTTTATAGAAAGGCATTTTTTTCTTTAAAACCTCCAAAAAGTTGAAATTTTGGAATTTCTCTCAGTTTTCTTAGTTCATCTAGAATAAAAAATCATGATAATTAGAAATCCATGTGAATTTTTTGCTTTAGATAATAATTACGAGCTGTATCTTGTACGCCAGTTGGAAACTCCAGCGTTGCAGCGCTCTACTAATTTCTATGTTAAACATTTTTTTCAACTTATTTTAACCAGTACAAAAATTTGTTATACTTTTTAAATGTTCATTAAAAGATAGAAAAAACTTTGCAGTGCTAAATCAATTTTTTCCATAAAAAAAAATCGCAAAGAGATGCAATTTTTAGACCTCATAAACCAGGCTCACCCCTTAAATGCAATTTTATTTATTTATTTATTGAAAAGAGTAATAATTATAAATAATTATTCCACTTAAAGGTAAGAAGAAAAAGTAACAAGCACTGGCTGCTAAGGCCTTCGGCTATTGTTTTAAATGGTTAATACTATATATAAAGACGAGAAAAGGAAATAATTATATTATATTAGATTTATTATACGCTAAAAATAAATTATATCTACACTGGAGAAGATGAAGATAGTACAATAGGAGGTATGTGGAGTTAACCACTACTATACACACCAGATAACTTAGAAGTCTATGAAGTTAAATTTTTAATTTAGAGCAAGAAACGAATTGGTTTATGATACTAATATTATTTAAACACCGATGATCTAATATTTTGGATTCCTTAACATATATCCATGAAGTGCGATACGGTGAATTCGCTAAATCCACAAAACGGGCAAGGGGGTTTCGGCAAACCATTTAGCAAATACGAGAGGGTTGAAATTGTATGGCCAATTCCCAGACGAACAACGGTCTTAATATTCTGGCATGAAGAATTTGACGGGTATTGGTTTTTCGATCTCGAGAGATTGGTACGCCTTACCAACTTTTTTATATCTTCTGGATGAGTGTATTCGAACATGTACAATGGCTCTTTGGTTGCCTCCTTAGCTCTCCTATCGGCCTGTTCATTACCTTTGATGCCACTGTGACCCGGGACCCACATAAGTTTGATTGAACCTTTTTTTTGTGTGAGCATGTTGCGCATTTTTGTTATTACTGGAGAGTTATTAGCTGGGTTCAGAATAGCTTCGATTGTTGATTTGCTGTCACTGCATATTATATATTGATGGGTTTTTTTGGGACGCAAAGTGTACCGCCTCAAGTAACGCAGCAGCTACGGCTGTGAAAATTGAGCAGTAACTTGGTAAAACTCCAACGGTTATAGTGGTACCTATTTCGTTTGTTACGGCAAATGAAGTACAGGTATCGGTTTTAGATCCGTCAGTAAATAACAGGTCCCAGTCTGATTTCAAAGGAGAAACAGTTTCAAGATATAATTGTTTGAATTCATCGTTGTTAGCAAAAAACTTTGCTAAGAATGAAAATTTGTTTCGCCAGAAATAGAAACAATCAGTCTAGTCAGTCAGCAACCGCTGATGGAAGGCGTCAAAGTACGAACTTTTTTTTAAAAACTCTCACACCTGAATTTCCGTTTCTTGCGTCAACTTTTTAGAATATCAGAAATATAAAAAAAAATGGTTTCGTATTTTTCTGATGAAAAATAACACTAAATTGTTTTATGTACGCTGCTTACTTGAATTTAAGACTTTGGTCGGGGTCGTTTAAAGTAAAGGTTAAACTAATTTTCAAATGTATTTTGATGTTTAAATTTTTTGTAAAATGTGTGTCAAAGTCTTTAATGTAATGTTAGAAATAATTTCATACTACGTTTGTTTTATTTAGATTTTAAAATTTTGGCGGTTTGAGCTACGCAGTTCCACACTCTACCTGATGAGCAATTCAATATTATTTTCTTGTTAAATTTAATATTTTATATTTTGCTTACTTTAATCCACTTTGCACTCCTACTTAACACTTAACACTTTGGCCACCACTTAATCATTTGCGCATTAAGGAAAATGATGTGGCATCAACAAATAAGCAAAAAAGAAGCAAACAAATTTCAATGTGCATTTGATCCTTTCACATCGCAAATAGCTGTCATATAAATTGTATTATACCCACACTCTTTTTATATGTAAGCTGGCTAACTGAATTCGTGACTCATCTTAGTCAAGCTGTTGCACTAAACCAAAAATCTCAGAGTACATTCAATGAACTTTTGTAAATGTATATTACTTTTTGTATTTGTTGTTGCATATTCTATCACGACTTCCGGCCTGTGCATGAACATTTGAAACTGTATCTTAAATTGTTTGTTTCCATTTCTGAGCCGTTCCCTTCTGATTGTGGGGAGTAGTCGGGCAAAAGGTGCGAAAGCGTCTTCAATTAAGATGTAAAACTCATGACCGCAACAACACCAATAACAATAAACACAGCTTTGGCATATCCATTGTCTGCTATGCGTGAGATAAATAGCATTGCTTTGCATGACCATTGTTGCCTTAATCAGCTACAAGGCGAAAGGTGGCAAAGAGTTAGTGGCGGCAGTTTGGTTGCAGGATTATGCGCGTGCATTGTTTGGTTAATGTTGTTTTGATATTTTACCTTGTTGGCTATTTCGTTGGACAAAAACAGCGGTTTTGTAGTTTCTATTTGAATCATACTTCAGCAGGATAAAAATGTTAAATTAATTTGAAATTAGGAATTTGTGCGATTTGTATGCAATTCTTGTGGTTATATACGTAAATACTTCGATTTGTGTAACTGTGCAGTTAGAGGAAAAAATTAAAAATAAACATACTTCTTTTATTTATTTGTTTATATATTTACATAACCATGATTGTAGTTGTCGTTGTCGTTGTCGTTGTCGTTGTTTGTTGGCAGGTTGCATATTGTGGCGCTGATTGTGATCATTTCTGATAATTTAGCTATAAATAAAATCCACTTCACCAACGAAACAACAAAACTTCATTCGTTTCTCCGTCTGTACATTCGTTTATCCTTCCGTTTCCGACCATATTTTGCTGATTCCACACAGTCAAAAGCAGTAGCTGCGACTTTGGCCACAGCGAAACATTTTCATACATACATATGCAGTATATCCTTTGGCTGCGAGGTGTTGCCGCTGCTGCTGCTGCTGCTGCTGCGCTTGGGTCATAAATTTTAGCGACATTCAACAAATTTTCGCAACAAGTGGCTATCTTCACCTTTTACTGCTGTTCAGCTGAATTGCTAGCGGCTGGATTTTGATTTTTCATAGATATCTTATTTGCCAGTAGCACTTGACGTAGGGTATATTTTTACCGCATTATAGCAAATTCGAATTTGCTCATTTACAAATTCATTCATTTGTTAAGAGTTTATGTTTGTGAGATATAAATTCGTTTAGCTCAAATTTTTGTTCAATAACCCCCATAATGACAACAAATTAGTTTCAGATTTTTCGACAATATATTTTTTTCTATTATTCTATATTTTTTTGATAGTAAATATTGCACTTAACTTTGTAACTTAACGTAATTCACGATATTTAATTTGACTCTAATTGACATCATTGTCAGGGTAGTAGATGGAAATTACTGTCCATCAAAGCGAATTCACGAATTTACTAAAATCGCCAAGCATAAGAATCTTACCCACCGCAAAATATTGTAGTAAAAATACGTAACTCGCATTACACTTTGCTGAAAATAGTTTGAAGCTTCAGACGTGTAATGGCCCCAAAGCCTTCCACTATCAAACTACTCCAAAACACATTTTCTCAGATTCACCTACTCACACAGTCGAAATGCATTGCTTCTACATATTTACTCGTATATTTAATGCCTGTAGGTGCATTGCTTTGTATCCTTATGAAGTCTCATATAAGTTACAAAGTTCATTGCAACAAAGAAATGGAAAACTGAAAAGACTAAACGAAAAACAATGATCACCTCCGAATACTTGTAGAAATATTCAGCCACACGGAGAATGCAACGTGGGTTATTGTTATTGCCGCTCCTACAGTACTTTTACCAGTAAATCCTTTGCTTTCCTCTTTTACTTAAACTTTTCAGCGATTTCCACCAACATGCCCCCGCTTGAATTTTCTTACGATTACTTTGATATTGTTTGCATTCTCTTTTCGCTTTCTTTTTTACATTTTATTATCTGGAGTTCTGCATTGAGCATTTTGTTAAGTTGAGGATTTTGGTAAACTACTTTTCGAGATGCGAGTTTCAAGTTGTGTGTTTTGTACCTCGGGCGAGAGGCGGCGTTGCAAAACGTGCTGCAAGACAGGACAGCTCAGACAGGAACTACTTAAGTGGGCGATTGCAAGCTTATAAATGCTGTCTAAGGTCCTTAGACTAGAGCGGAAGAGCCCCGGAAGCTAACTTGATGCCAACAACGACGCTCCGCTGCTATTGTATGTATGTATATGTGTGGCTAAGTGGATTGTGAGAATTGTGAATTTGAAAAGCGTCTTTTGGTGGGTGCTGGGTGGGTAAGTGTTTAAATTAAATTGGCTGACTACTGAAAGAGTAAAATGTATAGAATTAGTAAAAGTTCAATGGAAATTGCTTAAATAATTTTAGTTTTATATAAATAAAAAAGTTTAATTCATATACAATTCGTTGTAGTGGAAAGTGTTGTTCGTGGCGTTTCGGCTTGGCGCTCACTTCAGACCTTTAGTGATACAATGAAATTTAGTTTTAAAGGTTGAGCAATTTAATAGTCAACAATTTTTTGTTTTTAATTTAATAAATCCTAATCTGATATACTTATATAGGTATGTAGGTATATGTAAAGGGTGTTTGTTTTAGTGGTTAGGTTTTCAAGTTGGCACTACTTTTTTCGTAGATGGTCTTTTTGACAACTGTCACTTGATTTATGCTCAGTTTGGTTTGCCATTTCATAATGAATAGACTTACACCTGAATAACGTTTGCAAATCGTGCAAATTTGGGCCCAAAACGAGATGGCCACCGATCCCGATTTTCACAAGAAAATTTTGTTCAGCGATGAAGCTCACTTTTGGTTGAAGGGTATGTCAATAAGCAAAATTGTCGCATTTGGAGTGAACATAATCCACAAGCCATTGCTGAGACGCCGTTACATCTTCAAAAAGTCACTGTTTGGTGTGCTCTATGGGCAGAGGGAATCATTGGTCCATATTTCTTTAAATATGAAGCCGGCCATAATGTTACAGTCAATGGAGAGCGCTATAGAGCCATGATTAATGACTTTTTCGTGCCTGAATTGGACGATGTTGATGTGGACGACCTTTGGTTCCAACAAGACGGCGCTACATGCCATACAGCCAACGCAACAATCGATTTATTGAAGGAAACTTTTGGTGAGCGCATTATCTCGCGCCGTAGACCTGTGGCGTGGCTTCCAAGATCGTGCGATATAACACCGCTGGACTATTTCTTGTGGGGCTATGTGAAGTCGCTTGTCTACGCAGATAAGCCCGAGACGATTGACGTCTTGGAAGAGAATATTCGGCGCGTTATTGCTGACATACGGCCCCAATTGCTGCAAAAAGTGGTCGAAAATTGGATCTCTCGGCTGGAATTTATTCGAGCCAGCCGCGGCGGCCACTTGCCCGAAATCATTTTTAAACCATAATGGCAAACCCTTATCTTTATAATAAAGCTAAATTCTTGGCCATAACATTAAATTATATACGTTTTATTTCATCTTGAAAACCTAACCTGTAAAAAAACACCCTTTATATTTCAGTATTCAGTCTTTCGCACAATTTATTAGTTTGTACGCAAGAAGGATCTTTATTATAGGTATATTTACACCTGTATTCTGTGCACCTTCCAAAATAGTAAGATATTGACAATTAGTAAAGATTTTTCTCACGCAAAATGTATTTTTTTGTATTTATTTATTTATTAGAAATATAATTAGGAATAACTTTATTACGTTATGAAAAGTGCTAGTAGCTAAGACTCTCCTCCTACAGCATCTTGTTTTTCTGTGCAAATATTGACAAATCTTGAGATGTAATACAAAGCCATTGTGAATTGTATTGCTCATACATAGCAAATCTTACTGCTTAGACATTAATGCTTTCAACCCCTTCCTATCTAAATACAAATTAGCATTCAACATTATTTGGAGGTGGAAGTGCAAAGCTCAAATATATCTAAATATAATCTAGTTAAGGTGGAACGCATTTTCCTTTAAATATACGAACATACATGTGCATACCCTGATTTTATAAAATTTTCTTTCTCATTCAAACAGGGAAGGTTTGTTTTCTTTACCACAGCCGCAAACTTCTTGAAAGGGACGGCTGGCTTACGGGCAAATTGAATTTGTTACCTACACATTTTTAGTAGTGGTTCTGCTCCAGAAAGTTTAACTCAATCAGAACTCTTATAGTTGGAGGCAAGTTTTTCGATAATCGCGCATCAACGAGACGCCGGAAAATTTCGCAGGTTGAAAGAAAATTTTGCATAAACGCGTTATCACTCAACTAAAATGGGTCATTGGCATACCGCAAACTTCTTAAGTAACGTGCACGAATCTTTTTTCGTAATTATACTCTTTGTATATATAATATTTTCTTTCATTTTCACAAAATAATTTACACAACTTTGAAAAATAGTCACATCATACAATGGATTTGTCAATGCAATTATTTTGTTTGCGATACAGAATATCGATATCTTGGAACATAAATAAGCAAGATGTTGAATTGGCCAAGAGCACGTAATAAAGGGGTTAATATAGTTTCGCTTTAATTTTGATATCAATAGCTTTCTTGGTTGATGTCAAGACCGCAGTTTAGTTGACTAAAGTAGGTTACTGTGGAAATAATTAGTAGGCCAATAATAAATAAATTTAGATGAATACCAGATTTCGGTATTAAAATTTTTATGGAGGGCATGACTCTTTAGATTTTAATTTCTTAAGTAAAGATGTCTTCGCAATTTGGTTTTTGGAGACTGGCGCATTTTACTTTTGGAGTACTTCAACGTGTAACAATTAAATTCAGGAAATATGTCAATAAAACCCAAGCAATTTTGCTACAATAGGCGGCCGCCGTAGCCGAATGGGTTGTGCGTGATTACCATTCGGAATTCACAGAGGGAACGTAGGTTCGAATCTCGGTGAAACACCAAAATTAAGAAAAACATTTTTCTAATAGCGGTCGCCCCTCGGCAGGCAATGGCAAACCTCCGAGTGTATTTCTGCCATGGAAAAGCTCCTCATAAAAATATCTGCCGTTCGGAGTCGGCTTGAAACTGTAGGTCCCTCCATTTGTGGAACAACATCAAGACGCACACCACAAATAGGAGGAGGAGCTCGGCCAAACACCCAAAAAGGGTGTACGCGCCAATTATATATATATTATATATATATACAATTTTATTATTCGCCTTCACAGAAGAAGTGTAAGGGCGCGATTTGAGGCTTTGCTAGAATGTTTTTTTCGCTCAGCTCTTGGATAGGCTATGTTTCAAAAAGTGTTCCAGATATACGTAAAAGAGTGGCCCTGAGAGCACTAAAATGAGACTGATATAGTTACTACAATATGAGTATCCAACAAAAGGTATTTTAAAAGATTGTATTGCAACAAGCTTTAAGGAGTTCTCTTTTTTAATATCATTAACTTGAGGTAGAAACGCTTTCAAATAGTTCAGTAGCTTAAAGGCTATATTATACATTTCACAGAATATTAAGATTTAATTTTACCTGGGTCGGCACTTAATATCAATATGAGAAATTGAAATGGGAAAATAATATGGGTATTCAACAAAAGATATTTTAAAAGATTTCATAACCAAAATACTTCAAGCGGCTCCCACCTTTTTTAATAAAATTATTTCACATAGTTCAAGAGCTAAAGAGGAATATACAATATGGTTATCATCTAAGAGGATATTTAGATTTAATTTTATCGATATTGCCACCTAAGTTCAATATGAGAAATTGAACCAGGGATTAAAGCTAAATATACAAATTATAATATCTAAAAATTCACTCCGAATTCACTTCCATTGTGATTTGGATTGAATTTGTTTTCATTAAAAACTATTTTTTTGTTTTATTACAAGTTTTTTAGAACATTATGCGTGTACTTTTTGTAAATAAACAATTGCAAACCTATAATATTATATTAATACTAAAATATTACTTTATTTTGCAACCGAAAACCAAACCTTTATTTATAGGTATTAGTAAATAGAGCCTGCTTGAGTTCATGCCAAGGTTGCCGATCAAATTACACGGTGCAACACTGAAAAACTAGCGTAGTTGACGCAATTTTTGTCCGATTATTGAAAGTAATACATTAATTTCTTCGTTAATAAATGCACTCAAAGAATATTAGCAAACATCTTTAATTTTGTTGTAAAATTATGCAATAAAAAATTGTTAAAGTTAAAAAAATGATAAAAAAAAGCACTTTCTCCAGGTTTAATCAAATAAAAATCACACCTAACTAGTTTGAATAATTAGTTGTTGTACATCATTTGAAAGGTCTGACAATATCCTTTTCAAAACATATAAAATATTGAAATTCGGTGCAAAAATGACTGAGATATCCGTAGATTACCGCGCAAAGTCTGAAAAAACGGTTTTTTATATATATAAAAATTGGAGGGTACAAAAAATATAACAAAAATATTTTTATGCATTATTCGACCATATAAACAACCTACAGTGTGTAATTTATCAGGTGTATTTCGTTTTTTTTTTTGTAGCACAGTGTTATAGTTGTGCTTTTATGGTTCTAATGTGAGCATTTTTCATAAGAATTGGACAATAAATATGAAACAGTTTATTGTTTCAGACGTAACAACAAAATACGTGTATTTGCTTGTTATTTATAAACAAACTGGGATACAAATTTTCCCATCTGAGTTAGTGGATTTACTTGATTAACCTTTGGATTTTCTATGTTATACCAAAACCTAGAACGCCACACGTACAAGGAAAGCACAAATAATTTTTATATCAGAAACCAAAACTTCTAATGTTCATAGGACAATAAACTTTCAAACTTGATTTCTCAACATTTTCATTCTCACGCATTCATGTACAAGGGGGTTCTGGTACGAGGGGGACGATATTATATGTAAATTTTTTTTATTCGATGAAATATTCATTTTTTGGTTATTTCGATAATTTTATATATCGCCACCATTGGCTTAAAACAACCAATTCAATCAATACTATATCCAATAATTTCTGTGGTTGCTGTCAATATTTTCCCGGCTTATTAATAACTTTCGGGGTTGTTTGATAAGACATAAAAAACTAAGGAAACCCAAACACCCAGCTGATGACAGCTCTTCGGGCATTAACGCCAAAGGCACCAATAAAAAAGAATGATGTACACATTAAAAGCAAAAAAAAAAAAAACACCAACAACAAAATATGCTTAAAACTTTTTTTCGCATCTTTTTCTGTTTTATTTTTTCGTCTATCCATTTTTTGCGCTTCCGTTTCCGTTTGACACTTAAGTGTGCGGATCAAAAGATAATTTGCAAGATGCGTGAAGATTTTTTAAATAAATTCAAACGAAAAACTTTTGTCCACTACTCGCCCCGCATACCATATTGGTTTGCTGGCCGTTAGCCACATTCCCGAGGCTTCTGGAAATGAAGTGGACGACAGCAGGATTGGTATCGAAAAAACAGTCGCAGGAACTTTTGGATTTTCATATGGTGCGGAAATCTAACGCAAAGCGCCGAAGGCAATGCTGAAGCTGTGAGGAAGGGGAGGGACTTTGAGCAGTAAACGAGTGGCTGCAGTTACAATATGTACAAAGAGCGGTAAAACAACCACAATACAAAGTGAAGTTGGTTTTTTATGCAACGCAACATTCGTCCAATGTCCTTTGGGAATGTTGAGGAGCTTTTGTTTTTGTTATGCTTCTGCCCTCACTCGGTCTAGTGAGTGATGGTCATGTCGGTATGCATATAATTCTCTGTGTGAGTGAGTATGATTTTCTATCCCAATCGCATTGCTTTCCTGTTGTGCTTTACTTAACTTGTTTGTTTGTATTGCGCTACTGCGTTTTTTTTTTTTTGTTTTTTTGTTTTTTTATGAGTTTTTGTTTTGTATTATTTTGTGAGCTTTGAAAGATTACCCAAATTATTCATACCACAATGAAAGAAGTTTAGCTGATGTGATATGAACTCAAGCGTTGTTTGACAGCTGCTGCATGCTGCCTAATGTCCTTTTCGTTTCTTTTTTCTTGTGATGAAATATTGGCAGGCGTGGGCAAGCAACCGCAATTTAGGAGGCTTAATAGAGATTTTTCTTGAGCACAATACAATTGAATATGGGTCGATAAAACTAATATCAAAAGGCATAGAACGCATAATGGTTTGAAGTTCGACTTTGTTATCAGTTATTTTTCACAACTGAGCATTTTTACCAATACCACTTGAGTATTATCGAAACTAATCTTGAAAGTGTCCAGTATTGTATGTATTATGGGAGCTTTGTACGAGTATGTATGTAGAGTGACATGCCATGGCATGAGTATAAGTTTACAACTGAAATTTCAATAAAATTTTGCAATGTGATTCCCCAGTGTATGGCAACCAAAAATTTTTCTAATATTTTCATTTGATACTGTGGCTGAATTTCTTTTAGAATAGATCGAAAGCTACACTCAGGTACATGCATGTATGTGAATGGTTATATTTCACTCCGTGGGCGAAGTGGTCTATGGTATACATATAAACGAAAATAGAAGAATCCCCATGGACACATAAATGGCGGCTAACTGGCCTTTACTCCATTTCGTTCAACTAAATGTCAACCACACAACGAAGAGACCACCTAACCCACCGACAGCTAACAAAAAAGTATAAATTTTATTTTCGAATTTGCACCAGCAACAAAGTTTCCATCAAAATTGTGGAATATTAATATTTTTTAGTTTTCACACTGACTCTCACATGCCTTATGTCTGATGCTCCGCTATTTTTTCTCAGCTTACATCCAGCAAGAAAAAAGTTATACTGAGGTGTGCAAATGCAAAAATTATTTGATAACTTGATAGCGGCGTCGCTGCTGTTGGGACGTATGACCAATCAGCTACGGTGGTGGACTTTGACAGTCGTTACAAACTCTGACGTGTTGAATGTGGAGTTTGTAAGTAACCGTTTGAATAATGGTGGAAATTTCCTGTGGTCATCAAATCTCCAGAAGCAAAGCATGCTTTTGTTCTTAATTAACTAAACAAAAAATTGTTGTTCATCAAATTAGTAGTGTCATTGATGGCGCTCGTTTTTTGTACCTTTTTCTATAACTCGTATTATATGTGTACTATACTTGTACAATATAAAAATGAAGAAAATTTACGAATTTACGAAACGAATGTAAATAATAAAGGAAATGTGTTTTTAAGGCTTAAACTTTAATTTTCTTCTTCTTTAACTGACAATTTTTTATTTTTTTGTGTTCATTAATTTCTATTTTTGCTGTATTTTCTGTTGGTAAATATTAGAAATAACAATTAAACCCATAGCCAACAGGTCATTTTTAATTCTTATCCCCTCCAGTTGGGTTTAATCTCAAGGGATAATGCAACATTTTTCTCCCCATTTAGTTCTCGTTGTATTTTGTTAAGTTTCAGTTTTTTATTTTTATTTTTGTTGGTTGTTCCCATTTTAATTTGGGATTTGTTAAGCACTTAAGAGGGTTAACAAGTCAGTCGAATAAAAAATAAAAATAAAAACAAAATGAAATGAAATGAATAACTAAATACCATGAAAGGATATTAAAGCACACACACACACACACACACTCAAATAAATGACAGCAGCACTGCCCAGCTCAACTCTATGTTTTCCCTGCCGCTGTTTTCTTCCATCCGTGGCCTTACTCATCAGCGAAGCCGCGTTAACACCATTACAAATGCCGCCTTTCAAAAATGTTGAAGTCAGATAACCAAATGATATCCAAATTATAATATAACTCAGTTATCGGCCACAACTATACGAATTTCACATGCTGAATAGTCGAAATAGTGGTACGGGGAGAAGAAAACGGAAAAAGGGGTAAAGTCGATTCATTAGCCGCCAACGAGCGAGTGCGAGTGAAGCGATGGAATGTCTGAAGAATATCTATGCATGTACTAAATATATATATACATATATATATATATATATATATATTATATATAGGATACGATTTGTAGGTATATATGCATTCATGCGTGTACATACAGGGAATGAATGCAGCCAGTAAATAGCCAACAAATAGAGACAAAAAATCATAAGAGATACTTTTTTAATTCATGTGTATTCATATGTATTCGTGCGCCATGTGTGTTTGTGCATATGACTATTTATACATACATATATATGGAATGTTTGTGCAAACGTCCATGTGTAAAAATGGTTCGAGTATATTTGTAACCCCGGACCCATATCAAAACATTTGACAGCTGACTAAAACATGCCATGCGAAGCCATCTTCCCTCTTCCATGTCCAATATCCCGTTGCGTTGCTCGAACATTTGGTTCCTTGCATTCAGTTGAGCTCAGAAAGAATATAATGCGGCAACGTTGCGTTAATTCTTCTCGTTCATATGTGTTGCACCTAGAGTCTGACCGTTCGTCTGTCATGAGGCTTTGTATCAGTCGGCTCTGTCTTGTGTCTCGCCCTATCCAGCGGCCAATTTCATTTCCATTTTTGATATTTTGAGTTTCAATTTGTTTGTAAGTAATTCTAAGTTGGTGGTGCCATGGTTGGCAAGTGAAAGAGTATGGCGATTTCATATCAATTGACCACGAAATGAGATTTTCTATAATTGCAATGAAGTTGAATTTATTTTACTATACTTTCAGCTGCTCAAAAAGTCTAACGGAAAATATTTTGTAGACTTTATAAATACTTTGACTTTTAAATGCTTATCTTTTAATTATAAACCCCATATTTTGTGTACACCACCACAATAATTTATAAAAGGAGATCCTCTCCATCTTGCTACGAATGAATTTTATGACTATTTTGGCAGTTTTCCATAAATATTTTTGCTTATTTAAAACACTCATTTGCGTAAAGTTAGACACCTTCAATTAACCAATTGCACCATTGCGATTCTGAGATTCTTTACATTTCTCTCTACAGGCTGGTTCGCTGCGTCATTTAATGATGAGCTGGTGCTTTTCAGCGTGGACTTGATGACATTAAAAATACCACACACGAACATACTTTTTTGTGAGAATTAATAAATTTACAAACATAAATAACTTTCTGAGCGAACAACAAACTACACGCGGCCGGATTGAATAAGTGTGCAAATCAACAAACACCTCTAGTAGATATATACTTACACATCCATTGTATACTACGTGGCACTAATAAGCGCAACGTGCCATGTGTAGGTTCCCGTAATTTCCGCAATTAAAAAAACATTTTCGCTTTGAAGTTTTTTCATCCATGTTGTACTTGAACAATTTTTCTTCGAATGCTTCAAGCTTAAGGAATTTAGTTTTTGCTGGTGCAATATATTACGGCAATGTCCTCAGCCGGTATGGATGACAAGCGGTTTCAGTAATTTGACCACCACAGGTGCTTTCAATGGGCAATTTTCCCCACCGGCCAATACTGTGCGACCGACCCACAGCGTTGTAGCTTTGATTGAGTAGATATATTGTAACTTTTAGTACGTATACATGAACACCTATGTGTACATACCTACATACTAAGTAAGCATATATGTATGTACATTAGGGCGGGTAATTGATTTGTCGACATCGTTCGTAGCAGATTCGGAAATTTACACAGAATTATAAAAAAGTCCACCACGAATTTTATTAGAATATATATCTAACGGCGGCCGCCGTAGCCGAATGGGTTGGTGCGTGATTACCACTCGGAATTCACAGGGAGGTCGTTGGTTCGAATCTCGGTGAAAGCAAAATGAATAAAAACATTTTTCTAATAGCGGTCGCTCCTCGGTAGGCAATGGCAAACCTCCGAGTGTATTTCTGCCATGAAAAAGGTCCTCATAAAAATATCTGCCGTTCGGAGTCGGCTGTGAAACCATTTGTGGAACAACATCAAGACGCACACCACAAATAAGAGGAGGAGCTCGGCCAAACACCTAACAGAAGTGTACGCGCCAATTATTTATTTATTTTTTTTTGTATATCTAATTAATAACGCAGTACGAATGCTATTTTGTTTTAATACAAACTTGTACTTATGTAAAAAATAATATTTTTGCTAGCTTTAATTTGATGATGTGCACATCAAAATTACATGTAGTCCCTTTTCCTCTTACAATATTCAAAAACTACACATAATTTGCTTTGTCGCGCCAACTTGCCATTCTTTAAATAAAAATAGGTACCAACCAAACTTTTTTTTTGCATAGGGGGTGGGGTGAGCATTTTATTTTATATGAAAGACTTTCGAAATTGTGCTTTATATAAAAAAGATTTTCAACATCGTATGCAAAAAACAAAAAAAATAATCTTAAAGCAACGCCATTTTTAAGCGACCTTAAACTTTCACTTAAATTGGATGAGCTATAAACCTGTATACCTGCATATACAAAAAAAGCAATCGGACTAAAACCTAACAATTTTGGTACTAATTTTTAAATTTATGAAATTTTTGTGGATTTCGTATAAACTGCGGAACATAGAATTTTTTTGTGTTTTTTATACAATGAACTATATTTTTTCTGAAAAAGCTTGAGCATGAATTGTGTGAGCTCACAACTGACTTTAGAGGTATGCGCTAGTGGACTTTAAAAAGGAAGGAAAAAAATAGTTCTATACAAATTGGCCCGTCCTAATGTATATATGTGACCTGGTCTACGAAAAGGTACCTTACGTGGGAAAACAAGTTTTCGAGAAAACAGCAGTTAAAGTTTAAACTTCTAAAAACCCTTGTAACTTTTTTAAATACTAATATTTTTCAATCCGGTTTGGCTTATTTTCTTCAGCATAGATCACAGTATCAATAAAATCACAGAAGCAGTGAAAAACATTTTTTTATATATAAATAAATAAGAAAAAGTTAGTGCAAATCCCAGAAGTCGTTTTAAAAAATAAGTTAACTTTTGTATTTTCGTATTTGTACTTTTCTTTTTTTTTACTTTTAACAAACTTTTAAACAAATTATGACTTTCTGGTTTTCACCATTTTACAGAGCCTTCCACACACTATTCGAATCAACAAAAAAGTGAAAAATGATTTTTTGACACGTAAGGTACCTTTTCATAGACCAGGTCACATATATTACTTCACTTTTTTCAGAAATAAGAATATTTCAGATAGGTATCCATACATTCTTTTACAAAAATTTTCAATTACATCAAAGCCATTTTCTATGAATCTAAAACTCACAGTTTACAAATATACTTTTATGCCTACTATATCTTCGTATGGTTTAGGTAGTCATATCCATGTAAGTGTGTATGTGTATGTACGCATATACATACTTTCCCTACATTTGCATACATATCTTGAGGTCAGAGGTGGAGATATCTAATTTAGGTGTGTGAATGTGAGTGCAAGCAGAGCAATTAAAATCAAATCAAGTCCCCATTTGTAAGTTTTTCTTTATGCTTGAATGCAGTAATTAAATGAAATCAAAATATTACGAAATTACAGTAAATTGCGCTGTTGCACACAAAAAAAATAGAAATCAAATATTATAGTACGTTAGCAACGAATTGCCCACCTTTGCAACTGCACAGTGAATGGTTGAGAAGCTTTGATCTATGCAACTCCCAAATAGAGTGTTGTCATTTTGAATGCTGATGAAATTTAACATCAAATGTTTTTGCTAGATATGATTTTAGTTTAAATTATTAATATATATATGTATGTACATATAAATATTTAAGCGTTTGACCTTCTTATGCAGTCACTCTCGCTGAGTTACAGTACATAAAGCAATTCCGATTAGATGATATAAAAAAACGAGCTTTGTCTATTTGTGATGGCGGCTACACATTTTGGTAAAAAAGCGTCACCGCAATGACATTTCCACGCACTAATGACAACCTCCCCCATTGTTCACTCCTTCTCGTCTAATACCTTGCCATATCCACTGCGTGCATTTGCAATGAAAAAAATTAAAAACTGTAATTATTCAAATTACCGAAGCGGTATTTATATTTTGGGTGGTGGTTAATGACAGCAAGCTCGAAAATTATTTGGAGTATTATAATTGTCAGTGTCATTTAGGTGAATGAAATTGGAAAGGAAAATTGAGACGTCTGCATAAGCGACATTTCTCGAACCGTTGCAAGGCTAAACACAAAAAAGAAAAATATTAAATATTAGAGCGGGAAGTTAACGGATTCATTCATTACGTGCGAGTATGACCATAAAAAGAATTTACTCAAGGCAAAATCTGCATACTTTTGTGAACTCTGGAGCAGCTTTAGGGCTTTACAGAAGTCCGAAATGCTTATGAGATCAACGCAGTGCTTCGGAGGTTTGGAAAGTTTGTGTTTGACTTCAATAAAGAAATCTATGTTTTTATGTTTTGTAAGTAGATATCGAACAATTTGTATACCCGTGCACTTATGCACAAGAGCTTTATAATTTTGTTCACATAACAATTAGATGTAACGCATAAAAAATGGAGGTAGATATAGAAACATATATAAACCAAATGCTCAGAGTGATGAGAGGAGCCGATTTAGCCATATCTGTCCACACGTCAGTGCGCGCGGCCGGCAACTCGAGCTAAAATTATTATTTTTATTTTTGATATGATATGTTATGAAACGTAGTACACGTATCTTATCCGAGGTAGGTTGATTTTGCAAATTAGTCATTACTTACACCTACCTAACGTGTAAAGTTAATTTTCAGAAAAAGCAGAAAATAAGATATCTCTGTTATTAATGATACAAATTTACTCAAATTTGATGCAAGTGCAAAACCAAAAATATGATGCAAGTAAAATCTTAGGGAAATGTCTGCATCTCCATAACGACTTAATAAAACTCGCCCAATGCATTATAGACCACCTCGTTTAGATCCGACATAATTATTATTGATCTCGGATAGAAACTACGTCCACTTTTTATATAATATATTGTATAAATACCTTCAAATACAGATACAGCGTATAAAGCGCACGAGGATAATGGTCTAGCTTTAGCATCCGATAATAGTAACTTCTGTGTTCTGGGTGACTTCAATCCTAGTAATATTGAGTGGTAAAGTATAGACGACAGTTCTGCGTTATGTTCTACTAATGAGAGTAGTATATCTGAATCCTTTTTGATTGATAAGTTTTTAAGTTTGGACTAGTTCAGATAAATAATTTTTCGAATAGTCTTTCTCGAACTCTAGAAATTATTTTTGTTAAGCAAAATGTATAAATGTATAATAATTTTCTTTACTAGAACGCCTAGACTCTCTGCCTACTCCTAGTCTACAATATGTACCGCTTATCATTCATGTAGAATTCTATGAGTTTAAAGCCTTTTATTGTGGTAATGAGATTACTAGTTTTTATTTTAAAAATTTTGAATTTGATATAATTAATTTAGCAGTTCACCCTCCACATTGGGATTCCTTATTTACTGGGGTCGAAATGTCATAAGTTTTTGTGATACTTTTGAGCTTAAGATAAGCGATATCTGAGCTTAAGATAAGCGATTGCCCGTGATAAAAAATACTAGTTATTGAGTACCGTGACATATTAACGAATTCAGGAAACCTGAACACTTGATCCAAATACTTAAATAAGTTCTAGTTATCAAACTCGATTGGTCACAAACATAAATATTTGCATTATTCTAAAGAACTTAAATTTTCGGATAGGATGTTAAAACTAAATTAAAC
This sequence comes from Anastrepha ludens, assembly GCF_028408465.1. Taxonomy (NCBI): domain Eukaryota; kingdom Metazoa; phylum Arthropoda; class Insecta; order Diptera; family Tephritidae; genus Anastrepha; species Anastrepha ludens. The sequence continues at coordinate 79,082,675 of NC_071498.1, forward strand.
GGCGGCTGCCGTATGCGCATAGCCTGGTGCTTGACTACCATTTGGGAATGCGTAGGTTCGAATCTCCGTGCCTGTCCACGGTTTACGAAACATAGATCATATATCTATATTAAGGGGTTATACGCAGTTATGACTTTCAAAAAAATCGATTTTTTTTATTGCATTTTTGTAATGTACATATATTCAAAAGTATACGCACGAAATTTGAAGTAGATCTAAGCAATACTTTCGGAGTTATACCTAAATATGTAGAGATGCCTCGGCACGTTTTAAGGTAGGTATTGAAACTTTAAACGTGTTTTTTCAAAACGGCATTTTTCAAGTCGGTGTACACGATATCTCGAAAACGGCTTGTTTGATCGGCCAACTGTTTTAACTCAATCTTTAAAGATACATTTTCTAGTAATTAATCGTTCCTTTTGTAAATCTGATACTTATTTTCCATTTTAATATATAATCAATTTACGGCCAAATTTTAACGTAAAAATCGAAATCATTTCTTTTAAAAGCTGCCATTCTGTGAAAATTCACTATTTTGATTAGCCGAACGATTAATTACTAGATAATCTAATATATTAACAAAATTTGTTTGGTTTTTTGATTTCAGATAATATAATCCAATCCTGAGTTACGATGTACACCGTAAATCGTCTTTTTTTAAAGGAGGCTCCAGAAATCGCCTGCAGCGCGCTCTATAATCAACATTTTCATAAATAAAAAATTTTGTTACGTTCTTGAAGGATGCTTTTATAACCGCCAAAAATTTTCAAATTAAAATATTCTGAAGTTTTTTCAGGATAAATCCTTGACAACCCGTCTTTTATTTGCTTCATAACTGCGTATAACCCCTTAATGAATATTGTATATCTTCTATTCAAAATCGAATTCAAGTTGACCCTGTGTACACGGACGTTTCAAAAACACACAGGGATATAGGATTTCATTCCGCTCTTTTAAAATGGATTAAATCCTCTCTCCTGGAAAATATGTTTTTAATGTTTTTGGTGCGAATTCATTTGTTTCATTGAAACCTCTCGCGAGAGAAGTGTAGCGGACCTCTATGTTCTTTTCATAATTTTGCTTATGACATTCCCAGTTTTTTTAGTAATACAAATTTAATACAAATAATTGCAAGTACTGCAGGCTCTATAAATTTTCATTGCTTTGTGTAAAAGAAATGAGTTAATTTTAAATATAATGCTTTTGCTTATGTGATCTCATTTCTCTTATTCCAAATCTTGGTGTCCTATACATACTTCCTACCATATTGATGGTTCTACATTATCCAATCTAAGTGAAATTATTGGTCGTGGAGGGGTACTTCACTTTAGATTCTCGTTTCAAAGCCATTTAAATTGCACGATTGCAAGCAAAGTCATATTCTGTATTTGTTTTTAATCGACATTGTTGATCCATATAGTATATTATAAAGCTGTTATATATCTCTCTTATGCGTTCGAAGTTTGAATTTTAAATATTATACAATACATTACTTTATTTTGTGTTATGTATGTCATATTAATAGACTTGAACGCGTCCAGAGAGTCTTTGTCTGTTAAGTTTTGCATTCTTTACATTTCTTCAATCCAATTCTATCTTATAAAAGTCCGTACTTGCTCGTAAAGCTACACTCGCTAGATAAACGAAGGACTTTTCTCTCCCTCACTTTTATTTTCGATTTAATAATCAGGGCGTTTGACTCCCCATATTTACTAGAGAGAAAGGATTTCAATGTTTCTCAGCAAAGCTTACGAAATCATAATATTTTCTAGTTGAGGATGGTTAAATCAAATTATGCTTTTAATTTTCCGACTTCTAGAACTGTGAGCGAATTTAATTACAAAAAAAAAAAATTTAATGTTAATAAATAAATTAAATAAATAAATATTACTAGTTATAATTGTCATTTTTTTGGATTCGGTATATAAAGTTTGGTCCGAACCAAATTTAACCTTCCTCACTTTTGAATCTCACCTTTACGCACACTTAGTTGCAATTAGTTCCTTTATTAAAGTATTGTAGGAAGTATTGCTTGCCAATACCAAATTTTGCATTCATGTGAATAGGGTTTGAATCGCTGCATTTCAAATAAAAAATATAAATATACTTGTGTCTTCGTGGCTGCTTCGCGACTGCTGCCAAGTCTATAACTCGAGGCGGTTATGGTTAATCATCATCAATTTTAGTTGAATGGTCGCGCCTGGCTGGGTTCGTGCTTTGCTTTACGCTTTGCCGTGGATGGATTTGAGCGCACGCAAGTAGCCAAAAGCGCAAAGAACGGGAAATCTACTTGGCTGCTCGTTTAAGATGCTGGACCAGTTATGTGCTAAAGCGACCAGCTAATAAATGAAGAATATGTAGAAGCAGCTGCAATAGCGCCAACCAACAGCTTTTATGCCCCCCATAGAGATAACGGTGTTGTTACTTCTACTGGCACTTTTTTGCGGGCTCTAGTGAGCGTTTTTTGCGCTTGGACATCACTCACTCCCTTGATTTTGCTGTGTATTCCGCCAAGTATCCACAAGTTTTATTGATGCTGATAAATTGGGATAGTTTTATGTTTTTTAGCTTTGAACTTTAAGTCATCAGCAATGAAGTTTTTTATTAAAAGTGTTGGAAATCTGACTATTTGTATGACTGATTGAGGCAAGTAACATACACCTCGCAAATTAATTTATACGTTATGGCACTTGCAGCAGTGGCAACATTTTGCACAATGAGCGATTACATCCTTCAAATATCACCAGCCGCGGCACAACAAAATCAGGAAACCGATACCAAACCAAAATTTTAAGTCGGCAAGACTTTGTTGATTTGATACTCTTTAGTTTCTTGTTCATTAAACATTTTTCATAAATTTGGTTGAATTTCTGTTTAATGACCTCAGTTTCAATGATGGCCACCATTTGACGCAAGCGCATGGGTGATACCTCCGCCCCTGCACGCTTGCACACCGTTCTGACATTTCGTCAAAAGCCCACGATCGTGGTGGCGCCATTGTCCGACGTCGCTCTACTTCGCTCTTTCACGCCTTTTGGCGGCAAAGTGATAAATGCGATTAAGCCGATAGAGGACGACTGTACGAGTAGTAAAGGTGGCAACAATAGTGGTTGCAATGGTTGCTTGTGGCTAGGTTTGGTTGAGTTTCGGTGGCTGTCGTGTAGTTAAGTGGCAGCAACTACATACCAACTACGTACATTCCATCGGAAAATTATTAAAAACGCATTAGCGGCGCACACAACAATAACTATAGTACATACACTTGCTTAAGATAGCGTCTCTGCAATGGCCAACCGACCTGACCATAACTGCATATGTATTTGAGGAAGCGAAAGGCAAAATGCTTCACCATAATCAAAATGAAATAAAAAACAGTAAAAAAATAAATAACTTGTGAAAGAGGCAACGGAAACATACACGCGCACGCACCTCACGCACGCACTTGGAAGTAATGGGCAATTTTTTGATATGAAAGTAAGCGTATTGTAATTAAATTCCGATTAGGCCACCATTTTACTTGAATATTTCATTATTATTATTACAGTGAAGTTCTTCATACGCGGACACTAGCGCTCGTAGTGGTTTTGTCCGATTAATGACCAAATTTGTTTGTTCATTTTTATGTATTTAATATATTTTACGAATTTATGAATATTTAGAAATTAATATTTCCTATGCCAACGTACATATTATTGTTACATATATAGATAAAGCACAATATGCAGTACTACTTTGCTGAAATATTTCTTACTAATTGATTGCTAAAACATTAATTTTTTTTTTATTTCATATGACTTGATATTTTTGATGTGTTAAACGCTACAAAGTGATTCTGACAAATTGTGTCAAACGCGTACCAAGTTTTATGGCTAAAAGTACGTTGCTATGGGCTCACTTGTTTCTTTATTAGATCTTTCTTTTGTCCATAATATCGCTTTATTCTTTAAACTGAAGACTCGCTAAATCGAGTCCTTTCTGAAATGTATCATAGATTATCAGTTTATTCATATTATGTATATTCGGGATCAAAATGGGGAAGACTCTCATTAATTGTCGAAAATCCTGTTTTACGAAGGCAGCCTTGAGTTGTTGTTGCTTCTACTTTAACCCAATATGTTTTGAGAAAGCTTTAAGTACTTTAATATTTTTTTACAGCTCTGAGGCTGCAGTGACAGTTGGAAGTCAAAAGTGACTTGGTAAGGGGAAAAAGAAAGATTCTATCACAAAATTAGTATTCTAACTTGACCAACTGGTCAGTTTACTGCTGTTATGTGCGAATAGAAACTTTTGCAACAAAGCTTGCTTGGGATTTTTTTGAATTTTGTCCGTTTATGAGTGATTTTTTGATCAGAATAGTTTAAAACACAGTGTCTGTTATTAGGGCGTTCGGTTATTGGTATGTTATTTCTGGGAAAAAATTATTTAAAAATCTGTGTGCAGATCATTGTCAGTCATTGAAGCTTCCTGGGTACAAGGCCTGTCCGTATTAGGGAATTTACTGTATTTATCTAGCTGTGGAGAGACGTTACTATTTCTTGTAATGGATTTATCATTTGTGCTTTGTTTTGCTGTTATATTTGTGAGTGTTGTTGGCCGAAAGGAAATTATTAAAATAATTACTTTGCATATATCCCGGCAACATAGCAATGAAAGACCAATCGGTTAAAACAGACTGCTATATGTGAATGTGGTTAAATATGTATGTTACCACTTATATGTATTTATGTGTTCAAGGCATATAAATTTATAAAAAAATAAAAAGGAATAAAAATAAATTTGAAATAATTTCAACGAAATAAAGTAAAACAAAATAAAATAAAACAAAGCAAACCAAAATAAAATAAAAAATAGTAAATTACATTTTTAAAAATACGAGAAATCAGTATGAGGTTGGGAGGGCAGGTTTTTTTTTTTTGTTTTTATTTGCAGGGGGAATCTTCGTCAGCATAGACGGCATGCACGATTCATACTGATCGCTAAAGCTGCACCGCATTCGGGATCTCGCACAGTCAGCATTTAGCTACTAAACTGGACTTGCGAAACAGTACACCTCCGTACACCACCTCTGTAGCTTTAGTTTGCCCTGCTGTACCGCCGAGAGAGGGCAGGCACTTAAGGGGTTACATGAGTTTCGTTGGTTCAAAAAATCGATTTATTTTTTTTTTGCTTATTAATTTCTACAATATCTCAGGAATATTATCCTAAATTTTCAAGTCGATTTGAATAATAAATTCGGAGATACAGCCTTTGGAATGTGTGCGCTCCAAGCCACTTTTACTGTTATTCAAAACTTTAAACGCGTTTTTCTCGGAACTGTGTTTTCAAAGTCGGTTGTCAAATGTTCTCGAAAACTACTCAACCGATCTTGATGAAATTTTACACACGTGTTCGAAATACAATTTACTTGTGCTTGAACGAAGGATTTTTTTTTTTTTCAATTACAACTATTTAAAAAAAACAAAATGTCAAGCAAATTTGACCGAAATTTTCATTTTTTTGCAAAAATGTCTGCCAAAATTCCAATTTTTACTTTTTTTTTCTTTCCTTCGTTCAAGCTCGAGTTTATGGTCTTAACTAAAGCACTTATTTTTGTTTTTTCATTTTTGATGAGCCTGTCAGGAGTTATGCTGACAACGCGGACGCACCCCATTTTTCGAGGGTTCACCGGAAATGACGTCACAATGGGGGAGTTTAAATTTTTTTTTTCTAATTTTAGAAATTATTCTTTAAATATGTATCTATAAGTCAGAAAAAAGTTTGAATTAAATAAATAATTTTTTACATAGAAAAAAAAATATTGAAAATAGGCCTTTTTTTACCCGACGAAACCCATGTAACCCCTTAACCAAATTTGTGCATTTGTTCGCGAGACGAGCCTCTTATTTACCCTAAGTCATTTAATAAAAATCAAAATTTTTATGTGACACTTCCCAAAATATTTCTAATAAATACTCCAAGGTCTTTGTTTTATAGTCATCAAAGGAAAGTTTCTGCCAAAATATGCGTTGAAAACTAAATAATACGTTCACATCATACATATATATATTATAGACTTTATACAAGTACAGGCAATAGCGGAGTGTTTCAACGCATGCAATAAATGAACGACTGCGTTTATTTGTAACTACATTCCCATACTCACATTTTCATTACTCCTTCGATTGTCCATATCAGAGAGCGAATAGGGCCGCGTGTATGCGCCGATCACTGTATGCATCCAATCTTGATTGATCGCACTTGTCTGTGGTTTGGGCAAAGTGCATTCGTTCTTGAACAGCGACACCGGCGAGGCAAACGTGTATGCGTTTTGCTATGCATTGCTATTGTTGTTTTTGTTGAAATGTCTTTGATTTCCTTGCATGTTGCTATGTTCTGAGACATTGCACTGTCGGTTTCCAAAATAGAAAAAAACAAATTCATTTTGCCACGCATAATTAGTTACCTCGTAGTCGCCGGTGTCATCCGCCTCTACCACAACCTACAGTTTGTACATAGAAAAGATGCCATCTACGTAAATATCTATAATGTTTGTATGTATGTATATGTAGACCTTGCAGTGTGGACAACTAGAGTTACCAATGGACCGGCCAAAATCTTATGTGGATTTAAACTCATCCAAAGAGCTCTAAGCGACCACTAGTCAAATATGTAACGTATCGCACACATACACATGCATACACATTTTAATATGATATTACAATAATCATATACAATAACAACACCAAATGCAATTGGAAAAAGTGAGTTCGCACCATGGTGATACACTGACAATTACAAATAGTCTGATTTGGTAATTTCGCCTTTTGATCTTTCTTACCCATATCCGATGCCAGACAGAGTCACAGCCGAAGAGAATTTGTCCAGCCGAACTAAAGTGATACTACATTTACCGCACTACCGCCTGTCTTTGGTTAGTGCGTTTTCACGTACGAGGCATGCCCAGTTTTATGCTTCTTTAATAAAATTTAGTTTGTTTGCTTGTTGTGTAGTAGAAAATTAGATTTTGGTTGATTTTGATTATATGGGTGAGTTATTTTGATTGTTGTTGTTTGGATACAAGATTGTGATGCATTAGTTTCTACGGTTATCTACCAAGTTTACTATAATTAATTTAAAAAATAAAAATATTTCATAATGTTTTCTTAACTCAACAGAACGCAAACGTGGCCGCCAGACATACACCCGTTACCAAACGTTGGAGCTGGAGAAAGAGTTTCATTTCAATCGCTATTTGACTCGACGACGACGCATTGAGATTGCCCATGCGCTGTGTCTCACGGAGCGACAGATAAAGATCTGGTTTCAGAATCGACGAATGAAGTGGAAAAAGGAGAATAAAACGAAGGGAGAACCAGGCTCGGGTGGTGAGGGTGATGAGATCACACCGCCAAATAGTCCGCAATAAGGCGTTTATTAAGAGAGAAACTGACGAGTCGCGCTTTATCCACTGCCATAAGGGGACGTGAAAAACTGCACTAACAACTTTAAGTAGGGTCTCAGTCCTTCATGTGGCGAAGTGGCGTCCAGAGGAAAATTGTCATATTCAGATTAATGAATGCATGAATGATTGCAGGATGCCGGATAGATCTTTTCAACGAAAATAGAGCGTGTCCCGGGCTAGGGATGGACGTGTAATATTAATCGTTTATTCAGTTGGACAATTACGTTCATGCTACCCACATACAAGTATAACATTTTAAAAGTATAGTTTTGTAGTCTAAAGTTTCAAAAGTTTTAATTCAAACCTCAAATAATTTATTAAACATCAAACAAAACTTTAATGGGTTGAGAAATTAAAAAATAAAAAAATTATTGGAACAAAATTGGAAATCAAAATTATAAACTTATTTCTTATAACTACGAGTATAAGGAAAAACAATATTAAAATAATTCTGTATAATTTCTGCAAAGCTGTAAACTTACTTAGTTAAATCTTAAAGGACAATTGTTATTATTTTATTTAATTGATTTTAATGATAATTCGTAGTGTATACAAAAATGTAAAACGTAGCAGGCGGACAAAAAGGATGAACGCTGCTATAAGCCGGATCAATAGTTGCATAAATAATTAAATAAATGGGTAAATAATTAAAAATTGAAGTAATTAAATAAACTCAACAAAACCAACTCATGTGACCTCAAGTTTAAATAAGTTATTGAATATAAACTAAAGTATATACAAAAATGTACGCAAACGATAATAATAATAACAATAAAAATAATAATAAAGATAAAGGTAAACATTAGCAGTACACTAATATACATAAATGCACAGAAAAGAGAAAAAGTGGAGAAGAGCTAAAAAAAAGAGAAAACAGAAAATATTTAAATTAAACTCATTACATGAAAAACACCATTGTAAAGCATAATAAACATTACTTTCTAAATACGTATACATATATATTTAGAATAAAATATAGCAACACATATGTAAATGCGTAAATTCAACAGTCTAAAGTTGAAATAAATTTATTTTAATTGAAGAATGTTTGCAGTGTTAAATGTATAAAGAAAAATATAAAAACCATGCGAGATTAACGCAACACTAACTTTTGGGAATTGAAGAGAAGTTTTTGAACCACATCGAAAGGCATTCCTAAATTTTGCAAATTAAAGTTTTCATTTTTCCTTAAAGTGGGGCAATTGCAGTAACTACTTATACAATTTTGAGCTGTATCTCAAATCAAACATCTGTAGAAAAACCAGGTTTCTAGTAAAAGTTTTAAATTTCCTCAATTTTTTGGCACCTAATTACCAGGTCAGAAGCAGAATTAACTGTTAATTTCTATTGTTTAGTTTTATTTTTAAAAGCAAAAAATGTAACGCAAAAATATTCGAAAGCTTTGTTGAAAAGTGCATAAGAAATATTGGCTTAATTTTATTTCATCAAAAAGTTTGAAAAGATTCATAACTCAGCGGTTAAAAGATTTTGTACAAAATTAAAGCAATACAAAGTCAGGATAGTTTCTGGCGCTCATTTGAAGCTCCATTTCATATAACGAAAATGTGTGATGGCTAAAATAATTTTATGATTAGTTGTTTGTTATATTTAAAGGGTTTTTCAATAAGGGCGGGTAGATGTTGAAATGGAATGTCGTGGAGTTTGTTGTGTGGCACGTAGCGCCGTCCTGCTGAAACCACATGTCGTCTAGGTCCATATGGTTCAATATGGGCCATAAATGGGCGCAATGCGTTAATGAACACACATTTTGATAATAAACTTTTATCATTTGAACGTGCTGTTCAATCGTGTAACTTGCAATGATGATTTGGCATTAACAACTGAATAATAAACAAAAGATTTGATTGATGTCACCAAAACAAAATGGCTTCCACAGGGCGCCAAAATCGACCCGAGCCAATTGAAAACCCCTTAAGTACTGATACAACAACATATACGAGTGATGTGCGATTCATAGTGGATGAAGAATCGGTTCTGTACAGTCCTGTTCGAAGGAGAACCGGGTATTCCGATCGTTGCCGGTTCTCAAAAAAAAATGACAGCTGAAATAGCCCTCATGGAAATAGCTTAGCAAAAGGTTTTAAAAAGTGTTTACAAAAATTCAATTTCTTTTCATCTTTTTACTAAAAAGTAAAGATATTTATTTGTAAACACGCTTTTCCAGGTTAAAGTTTAATTTGAACAGAGTACTGTTTCCATTTAAAAACAACATTTTCGTTGTTTTCGCTGCTGAGGCGATTCTTTTTATCGAATATAGCTATTGAACTCGCTAAAATTGCTTGAAATCGCTAGAAACAGTTTTTTGGACTTATTGTTTTTTTAGACCAGTCTGCCCATTTTCGGGTCTCTTGACTTCGTTGACGCCCAATTTTTCAATAAGTGTTAAAGGCAAAAATCAAAGAAAAAATTGAAAATGTCCCACGAATCTTCTGAAACCGTTTTCCTGGCCTTATATGGCTCACACCTGTCGATTTATTAAAGAGAACCGGGTTCTTTGCAACACTAACATTTACTGTAAACTCATTGCTGGCCACTAGTACTCTGTTTTAAAAATATTTTTTTAAATTGATTTAAATTGTATAACCTTCATTTTATATACCTTAAATAACATGGAATTTTTGGTTTCTCACGAGTGAATTGTTTATATGAAACTGTATTTTGTATTTAAGTTTTATTTTATTTCTCGAACACCTGTTTTTTTTTGCTGAAATATGGAGAAAGAAAGAAATAATAGAAGATTTATCTCAATAATAAAACTTATTTTTTAAAATTTTTTTTTTTTTTTTTTTTTTAGTAAAACTTGTCAAACCCTTTTTCGGTCAGTCATACTCAGTTTTCGTATCCTCTGGTTTGGTTATCTGGCTTACTGTATTGCACCTATGCCCTGATACTTGGATATACTTATATGTATGTATAATTATTTGCATGTGTACATATATAAAAAGTACATCTTAACTAAAACAATAATATATTAAAACTAAGAAGCAAAGAAAGCTACACCAAATTAGTGTTGAAGTTAATTTAACAAAAACCTTTGAATAATTAGTTCGATGGCAAAGATATTGTGAAAGTATTTATTAAAGAAGCAAATATAAAACAAAAACAAAAATTGGTAAATTTTCTCTTATTTTATATATCTTAAAATCGCATGAACTGGATGGCAACAGCAGAGCAACATGTTCGATGTTTTTCATAGACATACGATATTTTTAAATTGAATTAGGAGAGGATATCATGTATACCAAAATTGAAAAAAAGAAAACAAAAACAAAAACCTTAAAACGAATTGGCGCACTTTTAATTCACTCAAATATTTATAGTCAAATACACTTCGCAATATTGGGGGTAATTCATTAGCAAGAGTATTAAGTTTTTACTTAAGGTGAATATTGACACAACATTTTGTTTTGGACGAAGTAAATATTTTTATAGCATAAACTACACTTGTAAATTGTGAAACCAGTAAAAGTAAATCCACTTTGCTAAAACATAATGCATCGATGTGAATTAGTAAAATTGATATAACAAATGCCCTTATGTATACGCATATACATAGATAATAGATACTTATAAAAGCGTACATTTAACGGTACATAAATATGTGCATAAATATGAGGAATTGTGAATATTTAAATGATATTCAGCAGCAGCAAAATAATCCATAAACTATTTTATGAACACCTAAAGATAAACCAAAGCCAAAGTCAGAATAGAAGCAGAAATAGGAATGTAGTGTATTAAATGTTTAGAAACTGTGTTTGAAAAGTAGCAAATGCATACAATCTTTTCACTTTCAGTTCTCCTTCTCCTTGTATTTAAACGCAATTTTTGGCTACTGCAAGTTTTCGCATACTTAACATAAATGGATTAATGTCTCAACCATTGAAGCATACGTCTATTGAGTGGCTTGGACATTGGCGAAATGCTGTGTAATATAGTAACGAAGCACATAAAAATACATACTTACAGCTAAACAAAACATTGATTATAGCCGAAAAGATCGGTTGGAATGAAAATCGTGCAATGTGATCATAATAATTTTGCATGCATTACATTTGTATGTAATTTCATGTGGAAGCGCGAAAATTCGTTTCATTTGAATATACTTTTTTGGGGAAACGATTATCGATATTATTATTCCTAAATATTCACATTACTAAAACTCAAACGCTTAAACAGCTTGAACTTTTTATTTCTCATTGATGTTTGTAAGTTAGGAACGTAGTGCATTTTGAATAAAAGATGCACAAAAAATTACTCATCCAAATATACGTAAAAAATTGGCCTCAGTCTTAAGCGAAAAAAACTAAAACAATTTGTATAAAATTAAAATGCATATACTATGATATGCAAATATGCAAGCAAAACTAATTTACTATACACTCTATATTTATAAAGCTAAATGTGAAACGACAAAAAACAAAAAAACACAAAATTAATTATATAAAACAGGAAGGGAAATATAAAAAAAGTTATTAAATTGTGAAAGTCATCAAATATTTGTTGTAAATACATAAATAAATATTATTTTTAGTGTAAAGTGAAAAGAGAACAAGCACACAAAATATAATACTGAGATTTTGTTTTTATTTATAAAATTTATAATAAAATAGTATTTACATATTTAAAGAAATAAATTTTGGCACAGAGTATTTTTTTTCATCAAGATGTGTGGGAGAAAAACCAAGAATGATAGAATACAAGATTCCGGCTTCCCAAGTGCCGTGACGTCAGTACAGAAAATAAGCAAACAGAAAGCAGAGGCAGCATAAGCGGAAGTGTGTGGAAAGTCAATAGTGATGGTTTCAAACATGCCCATATACATATGTACGTACATGCAAAGGTTTGTTTAATTGTTATAGTGCCGTCACTTAATTGTCAAATACGTCAAAAATGAAGTAGCAGTTTTCAGAGGGCGCCACCCTCTGCATTTTTTTCATTGTGGACGAAAGTGAAGCATAAAATGGCGCAACAATATTTCTCTTACATGGGAAAAATTTTATATATATAACTCATTGGTAATAAATCTGCGTTTTTTTTATTTTTTATAATCACGTCAGAATTTTCTTTTTTAAGTACTTCTTGAGCTAGAACCCAGCACTAAAAAAAGTAATCCTAAATTTATAGAATTATGGGACATAGGCAAATGGTTACCAAATGAAAGAAAAAGGAAAAAAGGAAAGCAAGAGGAATCAAAACAATTCAAAAATATATTGTTCACACCAACCTTGTCAGAAAGTGTGTAAAATGTGTGTTGTTATTTTTTTATCATAGACTGATGGGTATCAAACATGATTCAAAAATAAAAGTTTGTGTAAAGTTTGACAATTGATTCAGAGGTCGATGTAAGCCATAAAATAGTTTATGTTATTTTATGAATGGAACTTAATTATTTTAACCGACTTCGCATCAGGTGTAGAATATTCTGGCCGCACACCATCAGCAACGACGCGCTGTGAAGATTAACGAATGAGGAACTCATCTTATGGCAAATCAAACGGAGAAAGTGGCGATGGATAGGTCACTCGTTTAGAAAACGACCTGATAGCAACACGAGAATGCCACTAGACTGGAACCCGCAAGGGAGCACAGGTCGCGGTCGATCAATAAATACTAGGGGAAGATCACTTAAAAGTTAGAGGGCACTAAAACAACAGCCCAGGAGAAAACTTTGTTCTTTCTATTTTTGTTTTATTAAATATTATATATACAGGGTGAACGATATAAAGTGTTACCTATTCAAAACACCATAACTTTTTTGTGTGAAATTAGTTTTGATTGATTTCAAAGACAAAATTGTTCCAAAATGATTACAATTTTAAAATATATTCACTTTAGCTCGATATGACCACATTTTGCCTTGACTATAGCCTTCAAACGGTCAAAAAATGAGTTGCATGCTGCACGAATGTGATCTTGAGGTATTTTGGCCCATTCTCGTATAATCGCTGTTTTCAGCGCATCCATACTGACATATTTTTTAGTCCTCACCTTGCTCTCCAAAATGGACCAGATGGAATAGCCCCTCAGATTTGCGTCTGGCGAATTCGAAAGCCATTGTGTGGACGAAATCAAGTGGGGAACATGATTTTTTAACCATTCTTGGTTCACACGAGCTTTATGAGACGGTGCCGAGTTATGTTGCAACGTCCATAGTCTACGACCGAAATTTTTGCGTGTCCACGGCTCTAAAGCAGCTTCTAAAACATTTTCCCAACAATAAGTCGCATTCTCTTTGACACCAGACTCTATAAAAACGATTGGAGAGCGTTCATCAGCGGCCACTGCGGCCACTGCGGCCCAAACCATTACTTGCGATGGCAAATTGCTTCGAGTGGCCATATCTAGGCTCAAATTCTCGTATGAGCATTCGGTCAAGTAAACACGATCGTTTGAGTGTTTATGAACTGCTCAATTGGGAATTTTTTTTCATCAGAAAACACAATGTTAGGAAATTCGCCACGTTCGTGCAAGCGCTACAACTCCTTTGCTCCTTTGCAACACCGAACTTTTTTTTGCTGGGGTGAAAGATCGTGTGCTTTTTGTAACTTGTAAACCTTGACCTTGAACTAATTTTTCAATATGCGTCGAATGCTGTCTTGCTATGTTTTCAGTTCTTAGGCCATTTTTCTTCCACTTCGACGTGGATTTCGTTCAAGTCGAGCCTTCACTTTCCGAACCATTTCTTTCGTTGTTGCGGGTTTTTTTTGGTCCACCTCCATAGCGTTTTGCAATGCTACCAGTATCATTGTAATGTTTAATAGTGCGATACAGAAACATTTTATTCTCTTTGAGGTGACTGAGCTCACGAACAATGGCTGGTTGTGATTTTCCAGCCAAATATAACGCAATCATCACCGACACAGAAAAAAAAACTCAACAAAACTGAGACACAAATGCTTTTGATGGCTTATAAACAATATATTGAACTGTCATTAGAACAATTTTGACGTTGATGTCATGAGCTGTTTTACAGATACAAACAGTGTGAAGTTGGTAACACTTCATATCGTTCACCCGTATTGTATATTTATTCCGTTGCTTACCTTTTGCGGCACAATAAAAAAAGTTTTGCCGGCTAATTTTTTTAACAAAAGTTTTGATAAATTAAAATTTGATTTTCCAAGAGACACAGGGTGAAAAGCAGACAACTTACAGCACCTGTAATTATTGCTTTATGGGTATGTCAAGAGAACTTTAAACTATTTTTTCCCACAAGCCTTGCCAAAAAGTGTGTAAAAAGGTTCGTCTTTCAATAGCCTCGTCAATTTGTATGGTATTTACTCTATATAAAATTATGATAAAGACTATTATGGATCGCTTTCACAAGTTTCATAAGATAACTAATAGATCAGCCAACTTTTCTTTTGTCTCACTCTAAGTATCAATTTGACTAATGGTTGGCTGTAGTTAACCAATGCATTTATTTCCGCGTTTTAGCCAATAGTTGAAAACAGGTACATATTAAAGGACGAAAGTTAGAAAGGACGAAGTTAGTATTTTCAAGGATTACAATGAAAAAAAGATATAATATATTTTGAATTCTCCTGACATTCTTCTTTCAGCCGATACCCATCAGACTATGACGAAAATTTTCTAAAACATTTTTCGATGGTTTTCGAGAAAAGTGGCATAATTCAAAAATACAAAATACTGAGTTGGGTCAGTTTTCTAGATAAGTGACGCGCCAATTCGATCACTTGACAAAACGACACTAACGCCATCTCTCAGAATTGCTTCAAGATTCGCTTATGACGCTTTTCCAGATACAAATATATAAATTCTGTAGTTGATTTTTGCTTTTAACGGCAAAACTCCGAATTTGAGTTAATTTTGAGTTGTGTCGCTTTTCTCGAAAACCATCGATATATTCACAATTATTCTTATGAAGAGATATTTTTTCGAATTTTCTTCACATTCCGTTTTCATTCGATATGTCTGTAACGAAAATAAAAAAAAAATATTTAAACGTTTTTTGTTAAAAAAAAATAATATATTTTTGAGCTTTCTTAACAAGCTTTTCTCATTATCTATCCATAGGTACACCATATAATTTTATGGAATTAGAAAAAATTTTTTAATGCTGAGTCCTTACTGGAACTTTGAGGTTCTTTAAGAAAATATCCTGACATCCGTGCGCATATCGATTGTGTCATATGTAAGAAAAAAGTTAAAATTTATCGCAATGTGTAATAGTTTCCTTGGTTTGAGTAAATATGTACAATACTTTGTTATCGTTAATTTTTTACAAAAGTGCAGTTCATTGTATAACAAAAACCTTATAAATCAGAGTTCCGAACTTTCTCCGAAATTCACAAAAGGTCAACAAATATCAAAAAGTTGAAATCAAATATTTTATGTTTTCAATCAAATTCTTTTGAAAATTTCTGGGTATGTGATTTTATATCCCATCCAATTTTAGTATAATAAAATATAAGTGTGAAGTAGCTAAAAAATTTAGATGATTTTTAATTTTCTTGTGTACGACAGCAATGTGTACGACACATGTTCGGACACCTTTTGGAACTTTGATGGATAAGGTTTCTGTTATGCAATGAACTATAAGGCCAAGTTTGTAAAACTTCAAGAAAATCAAGATATTAACAATATGCCATACAACTTTCCAATAATCCACACTCGAGCATGCTTCGATTAAGGTAAGTAAAAAGGTGCGTAAGAGTATCATATTTACATATTAGTTAATTTTATGATTTCTGTTTCGATTTAACACATTTAAATGGTCATCAATCAGATCAGAGTTGAAAAAATCAAAAAGCCAATTGTAATAGAATAGTTGATCTAAAGAATGTTTTCATGAAAAAGTTAGCATAGAGGTTTTACCGTTGCATAATGAAAAACGACTAACTTCAGAAAAAATGCTATTATTTGTATGCTTATAAAATGAAAGACACTCGGTATCTGCCTTATAGGTATATACCATTTATAATTAGCGCGTACATCCCTTGTTGAGTATTCGTGCGCGCTTCTCCTCTAGTTTGCGGTGTGCGTCTTGGTGTTATTGCACAAAATGAAGGGACCTATAGTTGAAGCCGCCACCAAACTGCAGATGGTTTTTTATGAGGAGTTTCTTTATGACAGACATACACTAGGAAGATGGACATTGTCTGCATTGTCTGTCGACCTTACCGAATGGTAGTCATGCAAAAACCCGTTTGACTACTACGAAGTTAAATTGTATCTATGTGAAGTTATTATTTGGGTTGGGTACAATATGATTTTGGCTCAAAATTCTGTATTTAAAATTCTGTATTCAATATTCTGTTTTCAAAAATCTGTAATGCAAAATTCTGTAATGTTAAAATTCTGTATTGCGGAACACAGTAATTTTAAATTTTGTAAATCAAAATTATGTATTGTCAAAATTCTGCATTGCAAAATTCTGTATTGAAAAATCGGAAGAGCATATGGATAAATAAAAAAAGTGCGCACTTTTATCCATATGCTCTTCCGGTTTTTCAATATAGAGTTTTGCAAAACAAAATACTGTCAATACATGACTTGTCTTGACCCATATGGTTTCCTATATTATCAAAGCAGATTTACATAAAGCAAATGTACATATGTTTGTATGTATTTATAGCTTCAGAAACAATGTGAATGAAATTCGGGCAACCGTGCTAAAAAATATTGTAGAATAATTGCAATATTTTCTGTTTACTTCGTTCCAATACCTAACTATTTTAATCAATTCCCATTCTTTCATTGTACGTTTTTTTGTTGTAAAATTTATAGAAACAACAGAATTAAGAGAATAACAAAAAAAGGCTTATCCTTAGGTATGTTTCTTTTCTAAAGCGAATTGCTAAAAATTTAATAATATAATAATTGTTTCGCCATTATAATGTAATAACTTTTGTTTTGAATGAATTTTTGAATTTTTCTTTAATTGACGTATGTATATATGCCATTGTTTCTATAAAATCAGAACTCCATTATTCTTAAAATAAATGAGCTATTCAGGTAAGCGTGCTTATCAGGTTATCTGCTTATTTGGTTATATTTTTACAGCATTTTGATCGAAAATAATTTTGATTCCAGAATTTTAATATACAGAATTTCAGTTCTCCATCATTTTGATCATACAGAATTTTAAATGCAGAATATTGGACTAAAAGAATTTAGGCTGGACAGAATTTTTTTTTTTGATTTTACTGAATTTTCATCCAAAAGAATTTTGAAAAGCAGAATTTAGTACCTCTCCCTTATTATTTATAATTATTGCTCTTTTTATCAAACATAGAATAAAAAAGTAAAACAAAATACTCCTATTTTTCTATGTCGAAACACTTGAAAGTTCTAAGTAAAGTTAAGTAAGTTTAACTAACTAAAGTTATTTGTATGATAAATGTATTTCTTAGAATTGTATTAATAATTCAATGTATTTTGGTTCCGCAAATAATAAAACTATTTTCGGAGCTTTATTGCAATTGACTTTTAAATTGTTTATGTCTACAGTCTGGTATTTAGAAAATTGAACTGAAGAATTGAAAAATTATCTGCTACAAAAATATGCTTAAATATAGAAAGAGGCTAAATATGAATGAGAAAAATGCTCAGTATTTGTTTTGGTAAATGAGTTTCTACAGTAAAGGAATAAATATAACAAATGCAGAAGTGAAGTTTTAGCGACGAGTTCAGTTTAAAGCTTGTAAAGGGTAAATAAGTTCGTAGCAAAATTAGTCACTTCTCTATTTCTTGCCATTCCCAAATTATGCTACCAAGAACACATTGTAACGTATTGATTTAAATTTACAAAAACTCCTACAGCCCTGTGGTCTGGGCGGTTTAGTAGAATACGACCACAGCCTTGCCCCTGGCTTGTCGTATGAGGCGACTAAATGGGGATTTAGTGTAAAAAACATTCGTAATATAACTTTATATAAAATATTGTCATATAGAATTGAATAGAAAGCTTGATAACAAAGAGCTGAGGATAACAGGAAAAATACCAGTATATAAATCAACTCTATGCGAAAGACGTGTGGTGCATTAAGTGTAAGCAATTGTGATCTCATTTTAGAGACGAGTGGCCGAATAAACAACAACATCATTTCTTTTCTCCATTTATAGTTGGAGTTGTTATTTCATCATTTTGAGACAAACAATTATACGTTTTTTCAATAATTGAATTGCATATATTTTTATATTTTGCATTCCGATATCAATTATATTGATTTGTAGTCAAAAACTATTTTCAAGCATAGAATTATATTTTCAAATTACAAGAATACTTAACACTTAACTTACGCCGTGATAGATTTTACAGTCTCTTTCTTTTCTATACTTCTGTTTTTTGTTTAATACTTTTTGCTGTTAAAATAATCTACCAATTTTTCAGAGAACACCAACAAGTTCTATATTTACCTTTCCGAATACTATAATTAATTGTTTATTTCAGTAAAAAAGAATAAGAATGGCGTAAAATTTACTACCACCTCCACACATACGTTCAAAAACTTCGTCTCATAAGCTAAAGGTTTATAGAAAATCATGGAAACTGGTTAATTTCAAACAAACAGTTTTAAACAGAATCTAAAAAGTTGATGGAATGTGATTTTAGATTTTTGGGTTTTTAATAACATTTTGTATGAAACGGGTTCAGTAATTTTCAGTCCATTTCATTTATTGAATCGTCTATGATATTAACAGTCCTACAGACTAAATTGCATACTAAACATCAAGTTATATGAATTCAACTAAAAGTAAAATTATTCAATATTCGATTATTGCATGGAGAACCCAAGGGGGCGTCCATAAATTACGTGAGGTGTTTTTTTCAATTTTATTCAACCCCCTCCCCCATCCCCCAATCTCACGTGAGATTTTTCAAAATGTGGGTTTCTTATGTAAACGCGTTGGATTGTTATTGTAAAAAGAAAAAAAAGTTGCTTCGTGCTTTTATTTACGACTAGTTAAGACTAGTAATCAATATTGCTGAGAGTTATAAGTGTAATAAAAATTTAACAATAGAAGACTTAAATCGTAACTACTGCGATTAAAAAAAAGAATATCTACTCTAATTCAGTCCATGGAGAATAATGCGCGGTTTCAAGAGAGACTATTGGGACCAACATGTCCATATGATTTTGAGTAAAATCATGTGCTCCTTCAACTTCGTTCTAATCTAGCCACTCTAAGCCGTTGACGCTTGCGCACAGTAACTCATTAGCTCGTCTTGGGACAATCCGTGAGGGTCACACTTTGCGGAACATACGCGCTTGCTTAGCTGGTGCAATGTGAGCTGCTCGCCTGTGCTCTGCAGCTCTTGTGATAGATGCGAAGTAAATACCGCATGTACTGTAGCATATTTTCTCTAAATCATCACGTATACTTGGGCAATAGAGATCAATAGGCGTGCTGATGAAGGCATTCAGCGGTTCAATCGGTACGCGTATTAGAAATGGAGCAAAAGATTTTCCGTCATGTTCTTTAAAGTCCGGAATTGTCAAACGTCAACCTGAGTGATAGGGCGTTCGGCTCATAGTGGCGCGAAAACAACCGACGGGCTACACTGTACCGCAAATTCAGATTAAATTGAGCTATTTGGTATAAAACAAATATGGTGGTTTGACAGTAGTAATGTATAACGTCGAAGTATGAATGAAATTATTTTCTTTCGAACGAATTAGTGAATGATCTTAATCATACTACGATTACGCTTGAGATTAAATCTTAAGCATGTACAATTTTTTTGTTTCAATCAGAAAAAAAATTGCGTGATATTTGCCGAGACCCCCCCTCTCCCCAACGTAAGATTAGATGAGATTTGACTCGACCCCCTCCCCCCCTTAAACATCTCACGTAATTTATGGGCGCCCCCCCAATCCTTTTGTTTGAAATCCTATTGAGCCCAGTAAAAGTTCTAAAAGTCGGTGTATGGGAAAAGTAGATAAAAAAGTGATTGAAAATGCAAAGCTTTGGTTGCCAACATTGATATACAACTAATAAATTAGATGAGGGCAGTCAATATAACCACAAATGAAGTCATATACGAGCATAAGTGATTTGATAGTTCTTCTACTTTTAAGGGGTTCGAATCTACAGAGTTTTTCAAGAATATCTTTATTGTTCGATAGGTGTAAGAGAGAGTAGAGGGAAAGAATAGTTAAGAGAGAGTTTTGACAACTGATTATTTGACACGTACATAGAGGCTTTTTAATATCTATTACAATGAATTCAATTTCGCTCGAAAATCGCATTAAAATAATAAATAACACACTATGAAAGTGGTGGATCAGCAAAAGTTACTTTCCGTAAAATTTGTGATGTTTTCGGCCAACATAATCCACCATCTGAGACCGCTGTTAAAAATATGGAGCCAACAACAGCACGTGTTCAGTCGGGTCGCTTAAGTGAAAATAGCAGCCTGGTACAGGGTTTGATTGAAAAGTAATGAGCCTTATTTTTGTAAGCAGTTTTATTAAACCTTTTGGCTTATACAACTAATATTCTTCAAAATAGGACCCTTGAGCGTCAATGCGTCAATACACCGCTGGTAGCGGTCCTTCCACTGCAGGAAACATTTTTTAAACTCATCCGCCGGAATCGCGTTCTATTCGGCTGTCACAGTTTTTTGGATCGCCTCAATGGAGTCGAAATACCTCCCCTTCAGCTTTCTTTTCAGGCGCGGGAACAAGAAGAAGTCCGGAGGGCACAGGTCTAGGCTGTAGGGAGGGTGGGGAAGCACCGGAACCCCCATCTTGGCCAATGCAGAGGTGCAAAGGAAGGCGGTGTGCGCCGGCGCATTGTCGTGATGAAGGGTCCAATTGTTGACGAGATCGGGCCGAACCCGGGCGACGCGGTTTTTCAGCCGAAGGATCAGTTCTTTGTAAAATGCTGCATTTACAGTGCTTCCTGGAGGTACAAACTCCTTGTGGACCATGCCTCGAGAGTGAAAAAAGATGATCAGCCCGTTGCTCCAACGATCGCTGCATTTTCGCCACTGCAAAATCCTAACACACTTTTAAAACAGCCTTCACGCGCGGAGCGATGTTGACTGCACCGCTGTTGCCAGCGAACTGGGGCCGGTTTCTAGTGGAAGGGAAAGGTCCGACGATCATTTTCCCCCACTAGCCGATTCGGTTAATCGCTTGGCAGACGCTCCGCGTGGGAAGGCTCATTACTTTTCAATCAATGTCTGTATAATGGCGTGATTGAGCCATTAAACCATTTCATGGTAGAAATACGCTCAGAGGTTTGCGATTGCCTGCCGAGGGGCGACCGCTATTAGAAAAACTATTTCTTCATAGAATAGTAGTCACGTACAAACCCATTTGGCTTTGGCCGCCGCTATTATACTTTGAAAATTCGGCTGTCAATGCGGTTACGGTCCATGGATTAAGCTATCGAGAAAGGTTAAGAATTGGCCTTGATTCGAAACGATGCCGCATTTGTTTTGGGCAATAAATGAAATGAAATGAAATGATGCCGCATTTGGAATTTGTGCATCTTCTGCAAATATTAAGACTATATGGAACCACTTGAATCGATTGAAGCCTTAAAATACAAAAAATTATTTGGAAATTTTGATTAAAGAGTCGACATTCTTAACCACGATCGTGGTAGACATCTGTCCGATATCATCCCGCTAAATATAATAATGGAAGAGTCCCAAATAATCATATATATGAAAATATTTTGTATTCCTTACATCCATGTGAGTTTTATTTCAAATAAATTCAATACATTTTGCGTAATATTTCAGTTCACTTGATTCAATAAATATTTCTACTAATAAGTAAAGCAAAATTAAAAATTACTCGCAAATAATTTCAACTCATACCCAAACATATCATAAACAATTCAGTCTAGTTTTTGTATTGGAACAGTAGCTATTTTCATAATCTGACAAAAAACAATAATACGCCAGAGACAATTTATCAATAGGTCTTAGGAAATGAAAATGATAAATGATTTAAAGACATATTCCTATAAATGAACGCGTGATACATACATAAGTTCAGTCTGTACATATACCTACATATATCCGTAAGCTCACAAAAATCTCCAATATTTTCAAAGTATTTATAAACCAGTCATTTCTAAGCTGCTCTAAATTAAGAAATGTTATAAAAAACACGTAAATTATTACTTTGTTCATGCGGAGCTCTCTACTATGCTTTATCGAGTTTTTGTTAAATGAAATTTAAAAATTTATATGCATGTACGAGTATACGAGTATTATCCTCTTCCTGACTATTTATTTTATTTCGCTTATTTGCTGTCGCATGACTATTATTTCCTACAAACGCTTAACATCACACAAATCAATTATTTGAACCGTGGAATTGCGAATTTTCTTCGTGATTTTGTTTCAGTTGGCAAATGTGAACGTCATTTGGTTCAAAGAGTGTCGCTGCTCTTTATACATTTCTTGTTTTTAATCGCTGCCTATATCCATCTAGATAATCGTGATGGCCAATATTGTCGCCATTGAAAGTGCCAACACAAAGCGCTATCACCGCCATTAACGCTATAGCAATCATCAAAGGAATTTTCGCGTCATCACGGCCACTCTCACACATTGTCAAATTTACTGCTTCTGCTCCCACAAGCAAAGTCTAATTCCTATTAGCATAGATTTGCAACTAAATATAGCAACGTACGTACACATGTATGTACATACATATAAATACAATAAAATAACTTCCTATCGCTGTAAAAGAAAATCGCATCCATTTGGTAAACCTAAAAATATCTATAAAATTTTACATGCATCGAAATTTATTAAACAGTTCAGATAAATCTTCAATGCTCAGAGAGAGAGAGAGAGAAAGAGATTGTATCGTTTACCAAAATCTTCACAGATGTCATACACCTCTATGCTGCGCCCGCATATTTGCAGACAAATACATAAGGCAGTTTGGTTCATCATTTTCGTATGCCTTCGCTGTATAAAAAGAGAAACATCTGATTTTCGGTCTGTTGGAATTAATTAAAAGCTTTTGTTCAGATAAATGAGGCGCAGCAAATAGAAATTTAATTTTAACATAATTAGTGAGGGAATTAAGAATTCTTTGTTGCAATTACATATATATTTATGTACTTGTAAATATAGTTAGCATCTTGGCAAAGGGTTTTCAAATATGGGCGGTACGAAACAGAAATGATAACAAAATCTTATTTAATGAATAAAAAATTCCGCGTACTATGAAAACAGTGCATAAACTTGTTACCTGATAATCAAAATAATGAATGAAAAAAAAAAACGATTTCGAATTATTTTTTATTTTTTTTTTAGGAAACTCAGCCATGAACATATTTATTAAGAATTATTTATTTAATAATTATTATTGTAATATTTACAGTTTAATAGTCACTAACTTGAATTTAATAAATAAAGGCAAGTAATGCTAAGTATTCCAGCTCAAGTTGCATGCCTTCTCATAGCATTTAACCATTAAAATAAGATCTTTTGTAATTTTAACCACCAAATAAGAAAAAAATTTGTGTTTGAAAAATAATCGTGTTCTGGAAACTTCTTAGAGGTTCCATTCTAGCGCCACCTTTGCTATGCTGTCAGGCGACTTTTTAATGCAGTTTGTTCCCTATCTCTTACTTACTATTATATATAAAGGGTGTTTTTTTTAGAGGTTAGGTTTTCAAGTTGGCACTACTTTTTTCGTAGATGGTCTTTTTGACAGCTGTCACTTGATTTATGCTCAGTTTGGTTTGCCATTTCATAATGAATAGACTTACACCTGAACAACGTTTGCAAATCGTGCAAATTTGGGCCCAAAACGAGATGGCCACCGATCCCGATTTTCACAAGAAAATTTTGTTCAGCGATGAAGTTCACTTTTGGTTGACTGGGTATGTCAATAAGCAAAATTGTCGCATTTGGAGTGAACATAATCCACAAGCCATTGCTGAGACGCCGTTACATCCTCAAAAAGTCACTGTTTGGTGTGCTCTATGGGCAGAGGGAATCATTGGTCCATATTTCTTTAAAAATGAAGCCGGCCATAATGTTACAGTCAATGGAGAGCGCTATAGAGCCATGATTAATGACTTTTTCGTGCCTGAATTGGACGATGTTGATGTGGACGACCTTTGGTTCCAACAAGACGGCGCTACATGCCATATAGCCAACGCAACAATCGATTTATTGAAGGAAACTTTTGGTGAGCGCATTATCTCGCGCCGTGGACCTGTGGCGTGGCCTCCAAGATCGTGCGATATAACACCGCTGGACTATTTCTTGTGGGGCTATGTAAAGTCGCTTGTCTACGCAGATAAGCCCGAGACGATTGACGTCTTGGAAGAGAATATTCGGCGCGTTATTGCTGACATACGGCCCCAATTGCTGCAAAAAGTGGTCGAAAATTGGGCCTCTCGGCTGGAATTTATTCGAGCCAGCCGCGGCTGGCTTGCGGCCACTTGCCCGAAATCATTTTTAAAACATAATGGCAAACCCTTATCTTTATAATAAAGCTAAATTCTTGGTCATAACATTAAATTATATACGTTTTATTTCATCTTGAAAACCTAACCTCTAAAAAAAACACTCTTTATAATTGGCGCGTACACCCTTTTTGGGTGTTTGGCAGAGCTCCTCCTCCTACTTGTGGTGTGCGTCTTGATGTTGTTCCACAAATGAAGGGACCTACAGTTTTAAGCCGACTCCGAACGGCAGATATTTTTTTTTATGAGGAGCTTTTTCATGGCAGAAAACACTCGGAGGTTTGCCATTGCCTGCCGAGGGGCGACCGCTATTAGTTTTTAGTTTTTCCGGAGACTTGTGAGCTTGACTATACAGGATTAAGTCGTCCTATTAACGGGATCTTCCTCGACTCCACCATCTGTTGTTATTGTGCATCCGAGGTATGTGAAACTATGAACATTTGCCACTGGCCCTCAATCATTATCTGGTTATGATTGGAGTCGTTGATTCTGATAAGCCTTGGTCTTTGCTAGCCTAATCTCTAATCCAACATCTAGTGCTAGCGTGACCCGTAGGTTCGCCTTCGCCTGCATGCTTATGAATTTGTGGGAGAGGAGGTATATATGTCATATGTTATAACAAGATTTAGGCGGTATAAAACACTTTAACTCTCTATTTGTAGTTAAAGTCAAATCATGACGTGTTTATATAATAAACTGGATCACAAGCCATACTAAAATATTTGTATTACTTATTTAAATTATTTATTATTACATTAATATTCAAATTTGTGTTGAAAAATAAAAATGATGAATTATAAAATATCTACGATGAACTGCATTAATTATTTAATACACCTTTTGAACAATAAAATAAGCTTTTAGTTTTATAAATGTGAATATTTGCATATTAAGGAACTTATAGAACTTCAATGTATTTTCCAATTCTTAGTGGCAAAAAGTTGTCAGAACTATGATAAAAAATGTAACGAAGCTTAAAAAGTATAGCTCTGACTTATAGCAAACCGGTAGTGGGTAAATATTATTCATTTATATACACAGTAGATTCTGTTTTTATGCGGTTTTGAAATAGTGCGGTTTTTAAAAAAAATAAAAAATGCATGTCGACCTATCGGGAATTGTACATATAAACCAGATTCTAAACCAGCTAAGCAAAAACTCATCACAGATTATATCAAAAATGCTAACCCTACAAGTATGGAACCGCCTACATCACCATCCAGATCAGACGTGTACATTTCCTCAAGTGACGGAAGTGATTTTACGCCAAATCCTAAACGAATGCGCAACATGCGGGTATTGTCTGATTCTATTTGTGACGATGTAAATTTATTTTTCGATTCTGACGTTTCTTAAATAAAGATATAATTTTCAAAAATACAATTTTTTGTTTTTGCGATTTTATTTAATTATTTCAGATTCATGCGCTTCTTAGCACTTTTGAAACGTATCTATAGTCTTACTATAGCACTGGTAGCTTTTTTTATGCTGTTTCTTGCGGAGCGTATATACCGCATAAAAACAGAACCTACTGTATTTACATATTTACTGAAGCATGTTACTTTAACAGAAAACTGGAAAACTTATGATCTAATTCTTAACTATAATACAATTTATTTAAAAAGCTCCCATCTGTATGTTAATATAAGTAATATTGACGCATATATCGTCCCCTTAGTATAAGAATAGCCTATGTGCTCATAGGCTATTATTTTTTTATTGAATTTTTGGATTCTCCATCGTCGATTTTATATGTGGTAAAAATTTTGTCAAATTCTAGTTCCACAAAGTGGGTCAAAACGTCAGTCAAAAAATAATAAATATTTACAGACATAACGAGATTTGAGTGAGAGCTACTTTTGACAAAAAGTTTGAAATTCATTTTCTCAAAACATCAAAAAATGTATGGGCTATTTTAATACTAAGGGGACGATATCTCCAGTTAGTGTTTTTCGAGCTTCTTCTCCAATTGTCGTTGTGCGTGTGCGTGTCTTTATATCGCCCTATAAAAGGAGGGAGTATGCCATATTCGCATGCCAACCAACTTTTAGGCTAAGCGTTTTATTTCAAGTGATGTTTCAGGTCCATAGTGGATATCGTAATCGGGACCAACAGGATGGCAGTCAGATGCAAACCCACTCCATTTAGCGTGTTTGCAACTTTTTCTTCGTTAAGATATCCTCTTAAAATAATTTCAGGTGCGTTTCATAATCATAAGACACCTTTGGTATGCAATTTTTGAACTAGCATAAGCTCGCTTTTACTTTCCGAAGTAGCTTTTATTTGGCGTAATTTTAACAGTATAGGCTTAAGACTTCCTTCAATTGTATCTGGTGCAGAAGTCACTCTATTTTGTAGAATCGTTTTATTTGTCCAAGAAGCTGCACCTTTGCTAGTTTTTTCGGCGTTTCATAATGATAAGATACTAGTCGAAAATAAGCTTCTGAAGATATAGAAAGTGCTGGTTGTTGTTTTGGATGACTTTAATTATAATTTTATTCAATTTAACCTAAACGAGGAGTTCAATATTATCACAAGAGGAGCATGGAAAAATTTTGTCCTACAAGGATTCATTCAATCAAATTAACTGCAAAAAAAAAAACAAAAAACAGGCAGAAGTCGTTGTGTTATACGGAATTTTTTACGAGGTCCTGAGAATTACAACATTTTGAAGCCCGTTGGAAGAAAATTATCACTATCAAGTTGAGAACAGCGAGCAATCATAAGAAAAGCTTCAAACTCGACTAAGTCTTGCACCAACTTGGCCGCTGTTGTTCAAAACAAGGTTTCAAAAACTACAGTTTGGCGCACATTACAGAGGTGAAATCCTTTAAAATTATCAAAAATAAAGAAAGGACCCCATCTTTTGCCACGGCGCAAGCTGGCGAGTCTTCAGTTTGCCGAAAAACACCAAGACACCAACTGGAATATTTTTAATGTTATCCAATTTCACATTATTTTTTAAAAAGGTTATGTTTTCGGTTGACAAAAATGGAACCTTGATGAACCCGATGGTTTTTTAAATTATTGGAGAGATTTGCGCAAGATCCCCTCTTATTTTCCAAGCACAACTTCGGTGGAGGTTCTGTTATGGTTTGGGGTGCATTTACATCGAAAGCACCTTTTGATATACTGTTACATCACCGCGAATGAATAGTGGGGACTACAAAAACGTTTTGAAAAATAGTAATCTTCCTTTTATTCAGGATAATCGGGAAGTGCCCTTCGTTTCTCAGCAAGACATCGCCCGAATCGACGTAAGCAGGGAAAATAGGCAGTATTTGACCCATTGTTCCATAGAATCTATGGACTGGCCGGTGTGTTCTTCGGATCTAAACCCAATACAAAACATTTAGGGTATATTAGTCAGAAGAGTTTATCCAACAATCGCCAATTTGACAACACCAACGAGCTTAAAGCGGCAATTAAGGCAGAATGGGCTTCTTTAGATGTAAATTTACTTAAAAAGTTAGCAGAATCGATGAAAGAAAGGTTATTTTGTGTCGCTAAGGCAAATGGTGTTTCCATAGAATACTAAATATTCTAGATGGCAGAAAAAAAAAATTGAAAAAAGTATACTTTTGTTAAAAGATCACTTTAATTAAATAGTGTCTTATCATTTTGAATCGCCTGGAAATACGTTTTTGCTAAAAATTTTCTTTATATATTAAAAAAAAGTGCTAAATTCTGTAATAAAACAGATAACTTTTGTTACTTTTATCGATGTATAAAATTTTTATTTTCCTCTAAAATCAATAAATTAAAATACTTTCCAAAATTATGGGTATCTTATGATTATGAAACGCACCTTATATTCAAGTGTAGGTCATGCACCTAGAAAGAGAAATATTTATATACAGTGCGTTAAACAACTACAGCACAGGGACCTATGGACAAGTTTTGATAGCTTGATAATCATTCTTCTACAAAAACCATATAAATTCAAGTGTAAAAGTGCAAGTTTAAAACAAGAATTAAAAAACTTGTATTCAAATCAAATCGCATATAAAGACACCCGTTACATAGTGAAAATGCACAAGAAATAAAAAGTTTAAAATTTTAATGAAATTTCTTCATTTTTTTTTATTTTCCGGAATTATTGAGTTTTTTCAGGAGAATCAACTACAGCTTTATAACAATATCATCACTATATCTCCACAAACATTATTAAAATTAAATAAAAAATTAATAAATTGTCAAAACCTCTCAATGATTCCCTGTGCCATAGTTATTCAACGCACTCTATATTCTCAATGCGTAAATTCTTGAATTTGCGAGTATTTTTTGTTTATCTGAAAACTGTTGCTGGAAGGCTCGTCGCTTTGGCCTTCCAAATAAATCTGTTTCATTAACTGCAGAAATAAAATACCACCAGATACAAAAAGTTTCGTCTGCCAATCATTACTATTAAAAAGCAAACACCATCGAGCGTTGTTTCATGTCCACAGCAACAAAAACTGTTTTATTGCAAGGCAGTAATGTATGTAAGTAATATTTTAATTAAGAATTTTTCAAATTGAAACATACTTTCTCGTTCCACCTTCCCTATTTGGTTTCGCCGTTAAATTTTTAGAGAAAAAATAACTTAATTTGAGTTTGGAGCTTCTTTTATTTGATGATTCTGAACAACAAAAACTTAACGCATTCTTTAAAATGTGTACACGCGTGCATGTGTATGTGTATTGATCTACAATATAATGTTGTATTTCGAGGAAAATTAAGACAGAAATTGTGTATAAACCATTAATTATTCACAAAACAGCAGGGAAATAGAAAATCGATAACGAAAACCTATGATCGTCTCGAGCACAGGCGTAATGGAATGATGAAAAGATGTCTAAAATTGACAGCAGTTTTTAATGAAGGTTTTTGTGCCGATGTCGGAGTTGCTATCTTCCCACTTTTGCCGCTTTCTGCCTGTCGCGATGGTGTTCATCCGCCTATTTGACGTGTTCGTTAGTGTCAGGTTCACACAATTCATCAAACGTTCAAATTGAGTCTCCATACCTCTTAGTCGACGATAGGATATGCCAAGTTCGGAGAAGGCTGTATGTGAAGAGCGGGACGGCGAGATACTGTATACGACCATAAATTATCATCGAAAAACAATAATTAGAAAGCACTTTATTGGAAAATTAACATGTTTTAATCATATATATATGTATGTATATTTGTATATATGGGCGTATCTGCGTATACCTTTGCACTATAGAGTTTGCTTAATCAACTAGAAATGTAAAAAAAAATGTATACTGCTAACGATGCATTCACTTGCTTCTAAATTTAGGCGTCCGAAACGCGTACTATAAACCGCCAAAAACATGACAAAACATACCATTTGTTAATTGAATAGTGGAAGCGATTGTCAAGTATGTGGCGCTAATGGAAACAATAACAAATAAGGAATGTGACTAAAGGAAAAAACAATTTAGATTCAAACTAATTCAAAGGCAGTGAAAACTAAAGGGTAAAAATTAAGAAATGGGATAGAAAAGGAGACTAAAAACAAGCGAAATGTGCAGGAATACAAACCTAATTACTGTAGACATTAGAACCATTAGTGGGTGCACACACAAAAACACTCTTACTGGTCCTCCCTAATGCCAACCAGCCCAGTTGAACGCAAACATATTGGGAGGGAACGCACGAGGGGGCATATCCTTGATGGCAATCACACAAATGAGCCTCTAATAGAATATTAACTCCGAAAATGCAATTCTGGCGAATCCACCGCCACTGCCACCGCCACCGCCACTGTTGTAGAAACAGACGTATGTATTATATAATGAAGAATCGTAGCAGCCGTCAGCGTTCGCATAGTAGGTTGGTGCCTGGTAATGGATAATCAACGCAAGGTTGTTCTTTTGTAGACATAATAGCAATAACAAAACCACCAAAAGAAATTCAAGCAACAAATTGTTTTGAGCGAGAGGATGAGCGTCAAATCACTTCATTCGATGTCGACTTTTCGAAACTCGAATTCGGCATGAAATCCGATCGATTAGAGAGAAAATGCTCTTTTGTTTTAGAAAAACTGGTATCGAATTGCAGTTGTGTGCGTGTTCGAAACCAACACAATTGCACGCCATCCAACTCCTGCACTTTTCGGAGCTCTCCTGTCACACCACTACATTCGAAGGTAAATTATCCACCAACACAAGCACAAGCTGAAAACTACCACCACAACCACAACCACCAGGTGAGCTCAGTAGGTAGACCGAAGCGTAGTTTTTAAAAGTCGAAATTTCGTATATTCAACGCTCGTACTTTGTTGGCAGCAGCGGTGGTGTTCACATCATCAGCTCGCATGCGCATCTTGTAACCGATTTGCCTCGTACGGCAACGGCGCACTGCCACTTGCTTATTGAAAGCAGCAGTAGTATCCCCCGCATATTTTTTTTTACTCTACTCTGACTACTTTGTTGTCGGTAACTGCTAGCTGTCAAGAAAGCATCGGCGCAACAGCAACAATCTAGTCGCACTGCGCTCTCACGTTGCGTGCGGGGCAACATGGCCGCACAGACACTGCCGCTGCCATCATGAAAGAAGCACTGCTCATTCAACACACTTGTTCGCTTCTTCGTAGCAGTGCACAGCAACAACAATGCAACGCCGGACATTAGAGCAAGTGCCATGCTTGGCTCCGCCTACAAATTCGAAATACTTGAGTGAATTTCAATATGGCTGCCACCTACTGGCTGTCGTTCGCAAACGACAACACCTCGCCATAGCACTTTTAGCAGTCATCGCTGAACCGTAACATTTTCCGTCACCCGTTCAGCAGCTATCATTTTCATTAGGCGCTCTTTGCGTACCCGTGTTGCAGGCTGACAGTAATTAAGGCGCCGGTTTTTTATTTTCAATTTTTCGAAATGAAGTTGGTTGTTGGATCATCAACTACTCGGTGATGGGTCGCGTTAAAAGCTCGGTCTTTTGTTTATCGGAAGTCGGAGATTATTAAAATGTATCATTTCTAGCGGCGGCAGGAAAAATGCAGCTCAGTTCTACTCTTCCTTAAATCTCAACACAATTCACAATTTTCTTTTCGGTTATGAAAGATGGATCTGCTGAGGTTTTACTTTAAATTAATTCTGGTGAAAATAATTTGTTTAGGAAAGTAAAATAGTGAATATCAAACTGGTTTGCCAAAATAAAATAGCATCGGATACCATAAAATTTTTAATTAAACTTCAAACATTCAAATCTATTATCCATAATTTTATATTATTAAACGTGCTTAATCGTAACAGCTTATGTATTTACTTCACCTGCTTCTTCTCACGATTAATTACAACAGCAATGCTCCGCACGTAGCACTGAAAGCCTTAAGTCGATATTCTTTTGCAAATTGCGGCGGATTTTTATATTTTTAAAACGAATTGGATGCTTTATATTGCAATGCGCTTACTATGTATTGCCCCTCGTCTTTATAAAAAAAAAATAGTTCAAGAATTTCTCTTAAAGCTTAGTTAAAAATTTATTCTCATTATAATTACCATGCAAAAGATATTTTCTCTTCACCTTAGTTGATAATGGTAAAGGTCAGAAATTTATGTACATCAAGTGATCCTTAATTGATATTTCGTTATTTTATCTTCTTGATAGTCAACGTGCTGTTCCTCAGAATACCTATAGCAGTTATTGATTAAATAATATCTATTGTGTTTTGCTTTGTTTCGAAACCATTAAACAATTTTCTGAGTTAACACTGAGCAACAGAAATTTCGACTAAACCATTTAAACTTTTTATTATATAAGGATATTTTCTCTGCTTAATCCATATTGTACATATAATTATCTTAAAATAAATATAATTAATGGACTATGAATAAGTTCGTTTCGGTTTTACAACAGATGGCGTAACTTGATTATTATTCCATCGATCCACATTTCCAAACATTCATTGGAGAGCTACTGTCGTAAGGCACAAACGTCAGTATACGTTTTTTATTTGAAGCGTAAACAACAATATTTTTACCACACTTGAAAATGTCGAATTTCGTGCCAAATAATGTGTTTTTGCGGGGAATTCTTCTTCATTATTTTAATATGAAGAAAAAAGCAGCCGAAAGTCATCGTATCTTGGTGGAAGTTTATGGTGAGCATGCTCTATCTGAGCGAACGTGCCAGAAGTGGTTTGCACGCTTTAAAAGTGGTGATTTTGGCTTGGAAGACGAAGAACGCGAGGGTGCGCCGCCAAAGTTCATGGATACCGAATTGGAGGAATTGCTCGATCAAGATCCGGCTCAAACGCAAGAAGAGGTTGCAAAAACTTTGGGAGTTGATCAATCAACCATTTCCAAACGTTTAAAAGCCATGGGAATGATCCGAAAGGTAGGCCATTGGGTGCCGTATGAATTGAAGCCAAGAGACGTTGAACGCCGTTTTATGGCATGCGAACAACTGCTTCAACGGCACAAAAGAAAGGGTTTTTTGCATCGAATTGTGACTGGCGATGAAAAGTGGGTCCATTACGACAATCCAAAACGTCGGGCAACGTATGGATACCCTGGCCATGCTTCAACATCGACGTCGGCGCAGAATATTCATGGCCTGAAGGTTATGCTGTGTATCTGGTGGGACCAGCTGGGTGTTGTGTATTATGAGCTACTGAAACCGAATGAAACGATTACGGGGGATGTCTACCGACGACAATTGATGCGTTTGAGCCGAGCACTGCGAGAAAAACGGCCGCAATACGCCGATAGACACGACAAAGTTATTTTGCAACATGACAATGCTCGGCCACATGTTGCACAAGTGGTCAAAACATACTTAGAAACGCTCAAATGGGATGTCCTACCCCACCCGCCGTATAGTCCAGACCTTGCGCCATCCGATTACTATCTCTTCCGATCGATGCAACATGGCCTGGCTGACCAGCACTTCCGTAATTACGATGAAGTCAAAAAATGGATCGATTCGTGGATTGCGGCAAAACCGACCGAATTTTTCACAAAGGGAATCCGTGAATTGCCAGAAAGATGGGAAAAAGTAGTAGTAAGCGATGGACAATATTTTGAATATTAAATTTGTAACCATTTTACGTCAATAAAGTTTCAAATTTCGAAAAAAACCGCACGAACTTATTCATAGTCCTATAAAATAAAACTTAAGCAGGGCTTGATTGCGTAGACGATTAATTTATTAAAAGCAATGAATGAAGGAGGCGCTTAATAGAGTCATGAGTCCATATAAGTATATGAACGCTGAAGCTTGCTAAAATATTGTTCGAACTCGGATTGGGAGCTGGGTAAGCAATGAAAAGAGTAACATAAAAGCTTTCCCGACTATCTTTGCGACCACAGTTGCCTGAATATAAATATTATTGGTAATGGCTGGAGTCGCCCATATCCGGCGAAGTGGTAAAGAAGTTCTTTAAATTTTTGTAAATTTTTGATTCCGTTTATTTATACATGTAAAATCTGTGGTATGCCTTGGCCAAAGGCTTATAGAAAATAAAATTACTTAAACTCAATTAAAACCTGCAAGTCTTTAATGGAAAATAAGATAATGGCTTCCAACATAATGACTAAGATGTAAGTATGGAATCGGATTTCAGGAAAAAATGTCCAATTCTAATTGAGGTAAATGGTAAGCTGAAGTTATATGTAACTGCATTATAGCTTAGTGGGTATAATTCATTTTCTACCCATTCACAAATTGTAGGTATTTACAGAGATTCGCTAATACTTATATTCCATTTCGTAGAAATTCTGAGTTCCTGAGCATAAATCGGTTTGGGAAAGCAGTGATTTTTATATGCTGCAACACCTGGCTACCGGTTATTGATTTTTTCGTTATGTTAAACTTCTTGCTGAGACTATTCAAATACATTATTATTAGAATATTATACCATTTTGGTTACATGAAAAGCCATACTAGTTTTTAAAATAACTCACATATAATTTAATAGTTTCTATGACAATTTGTAATGATATGAACTTTGCGAAGAATCGTAAATTCAAAACTTTATGAAGCAGCCCTTTTTAACTTCCAACGCATTGTTGACATTTTATTGGTAATTTTTATTAATTGATATATGAACGTTAAAAACATAAAAAATATTGGATCTCTGAACTAACATTTAAAAGAAAGTAGACGTACCAGCAGTAAAAAATATCCTCGCACTCACGTAATCTGGCCTCTCATTTCTTGCTTCTGGTAATAAGTCTCTCTTCCTTTTTTAGCTCTCGGTAGAGATACCTGGCTAGCGTTGCGCCCGATCGCAGCGTGGCTCTATAGGCAGCATCTTTTCTTCCCGCAGCAACATGACATTCCTCGTCGTACCAATTGTTTTTTCGGGCTCGCCGGAATCCAATTTCTTCTTCGGCGGCGTAGAGAACGAGAAATGTTGCTCCATTGCTCGTGCATGCCGGATTGTTGGGTAGGCGAATATTCTGGCTGTCGGTTGTGATTGCAGCTTTTCGATATCAAACATTCTTTGTGTATTTAGATGTACGTTTTTTGCTGCACAAAGGCGTGTGCGTAGTTTAACTGCAGCAAGGTAGTTATCTGAGTCGATGTTGGGTCCTCCGATCGTACGTACATATAAAACACTAAAAACGGGTATTCCATCTATCACAACAGCCACGTAGCATGGAGAACCTTTTTATGCTGGAATATGGTGCTGCAGACTACCATGTTTGTTGTCTGATGTTTCATTGTGCAGGCTGAAGATTCTAACTTTAGGACCAAAAATTATCTCCTTGGGTGGGCATTGAAGTCGCCAAGCACGATATTTTTTATTGTAGCGAGGCAGCGCTCATAGGAACGTTCCAGGCACTCATAGAGGAAATCTGTGATCGCATCGGCTTTCTCTTCTATCGGGGCGTGGACGCAAATAAGCGAGATGTTAAAAAATCTCGCTTTGATGCGGATTATTGCGAGACGCTCGTCCACCGGAGTGAACGATAGTCCTTGGCTACGAAGTCCTCTCCCACTATGAATTCAACACTGAACCTGCGCTCCTTTACATGGCTGTTGTAGTAGATGTCGCAAGGTCCAATGCTTTTATTGTATTACCCCGTCCATCTCTTGAATGACAGTGATGTCAACCTTTACTCTCACGAGAACATCAACCAGCCGGGCAGAGGCACCTTCCCCATTAAGGGACCAGACATTCCAGATGCTTGCCCTCAAATCGTTGCCC
The DNA here is from genome assembly GCF_028408465.1 of Anastrepha ludens. Taxonomy (NCBI): domain Eukaryota; kingdom Metazoa; phylum Arthropoda; class Insecta; order Diptera; family Tephritidae; genus Anastrepha; species Anastrepha ludens. The sequence continues at coordinate 79,118,713 of NC_071498.1, forward strand.
TTAGTTGGTTTGCAGGAGTTGTCATCAGTATAGAAAGTTCTTATCCGAGGATTTGTTGGTGTTTTCATTGCGGGGGATTTTGAGATGGCGAGTCCAAGACCCAGCGCACAACCAGCTATGCTGGGATGCTTCGCCTTCTCACGTTGGATACTTGGGCTAGTCCCGGAAGTTGTGAGCTACTTGAACCGTAGGTAGAGGAATCGGCTTGGCCACTCCCAAGTGAATGGCGATTACTAACTTTCTCCGCTTGCGTGGACTTCGACATGTGGAACCATCCTAGATATTATGTATAAATTTATTAAAAATGTAATTCCAATTTTTTGCAAAATATTTTAACGTCACTTGATCGGTTTTTAAAGAAAGAGCTTAGAGGGTAAAATTATTCTACATTTGTTTTAAACATGAAAAATATATGCCTATACGATTCTGCATGCCATATCTTCAGCTTTAAAAGATTGTGTCAGATGAAATGACTTAAAATATTTTTCTAAAAATCCGTGGGCGAAAAAAATAATGAACTTTCACTACAAAAAAATATTTTAAAGTTAGAACTCATACAATATATGGAACATAATATATTTTGAATGCAGTATATAGACTTTTAAGTTGAAATTAGTAACAAAAATTAGTTTCCCAAATATTCAGCGCTACTTTGTGGCTGGCGTGCACGTTTTTTGTGTACTGGACTAAAAGTGATGTCAACACTGCTGCGACCAAAATAACATGATAAAACATCGCCTGTTGCACTCAATATGTTCTGCTTTTACAGCAGAAACAGTGGCATTGTTAGAAGCCTCCATTTATTCCAAACAAATTCAAACCAACATAATTATATGCTTAGACAACCAAACAAATTAAACTTATGTGGATTACAGAACATTCGTGGATAACCGGAAATGAAAATGCCGATGCCTCAGCAAAAAATCTTTCTAAACTACCATCAATGCTTCATAAATGCTAATCTAAGGATGACGTCCTTCTAGAGATTACAAAACACCGTAGCATTTATCTGCTAGAATAGAGGAAAAACTATCACCACCACTACGCAATCATAAATCATCTAGATTAAGTATCGCACTTCCTCCCGACCTCTCATTGAGAGCCCTCATACCATATATCCGCCTATGTTTCAGCCACACAATTCTCACCCACACCTTTTTCAACGCACACAACCAGCCGATTGCCCTGTTTTGCGACAAAACCGCAGCGTTAGGTCACATCCTACAATCTTGGAAAAATTTAGACATCTCCAGTCAACAATTCTTTGGATCGTACTTGAATTTCTGTCTAAAATTTTCTAAAATTCAATGACTGGTTAAAACGGATCTACTTAAAATTGTTAGCTTATACCACTGCTTATTTTAGCTATTATTATTATTATTATTATTTAAATAATTACTTGACAATAGACCTTATTTCATCTACATTTATTTTGTTACCAGACAGCTGATCGCACATTCCGCTAGTGCTGCTGCTTACTTATTTTGTATAATTTGTTCTTAAATAAGTTGGACAATAATAATAATAATATGTCCAGCACATTTATCGGGTCCGATTCAAATGAAAAGTTTCGTTCGTTATTAGCGGTTTCTGCTAGTTTTTTCCTTATAACAAAGTCTGTTATTAACGAATGATTTTCTGCTTTCCCAAGTTTCTTATACAATTCTTAAAATCCAGCTACACAAAACCTATGGCTACGTTAAAATTTTTACTTCAACTTCATGAGTCTGAAAATGTTAAAAAAAAAAATATTATTCATAAGTTATTTTTTGAAAATTATATTTCGTTCAAACCAAAAGTTATGTATATTTTTTGAGATTCATGAAGAACGACAAATTTGTATAAAAAAAAATATTTGTGAACTGTGTTATTTCAAAATTGTGTAAAAATGGATTTGAGTGGATTTTATTAAGGGCCACCTATAATACAAAGATCGTATAATGTACCTATGTAGTTTTATATGTGAAATAATTATAATCATACGTGAGTCAGAATTTTAGCCAATATTGCATTTAGTGATTTTTCTTCGCAAATAAAATGATTCATTCTCTCAGTGTTCATATACAAATCAAAATAGAACAAACGGAGACCTTTAGTTGCACGAAAGAAAAAATATTATTTGATTTCGGCTCGTCGCTTGTTTTCAGAGATTTGATTTGATTTGATTTTTTATTAGGTATAAATGTGGCCTGCTCCAGTCGATCATTCATGTGACATCAACTTCTCAAATACACTCCCTTTCACTTGATTAAGGCCAAATATTTCTTTTTCGGCCAAGTTTCTTTTCAGAGTCGTCAAAAAAGTAATTTGTCTCAATAATTTAATTGTGTTCTAAGCAAAAAATGATTGCGAATTCTATTCATACAAATTTTTCGACTCGAAGCTTCACGTGCAAAGGTGACAATACAATTTTTCATATGCGGCATGTTTTCAGCTCCGTAATATGCACAACAATATAAAAACATTGTAAGTATGCCAAGGCACATTGAACAAGTGGTCAGCAGCTGAGTTACACTAAACTGCCAATTTTTCTTTATAAGTTATAAATTTTGATATAATACGTAGAATAATCGGCGAAGTTTTTTATTTTCATTTGGTTTCAGTGGAATTAACTATTGATTGATGATTTCGAGGTCATATGCCGGTTTTTAGGCTTGTAAATGAACTATTGATTAAAAGTTTCCGCTTATGAGAAATATTCATCTAAAACAGGATAATAAGTAATAATTTCATTACCGTAAGCATCTGAAAATCATATTAACCGTTTGTGAGTTTTAAAAATATTTTCCTTAATTTAAAAAAAAAAATCAAAATCAAATAATGAATCTTTACACACAACAGAAAAATTCTGCGTCTCAGCAAATATTTTTTTTTTATTTACTTACAATCGAGGCGCATTAATTAAAGATGGTGTTACTAAACCAAAAACAACGTTTCGTGCATTAGAAATGTCACGGCAAAAGAAAGAAGAAAAGAAAAGGACGAACTATGTTGCACAGCCGACTTGAAGTTGAAGCTAGAAGCATACAATGACGAGGCTATATATAGTAGAACGGCTTTCCGTCATTTCTTTTAATGCTTTCATCCGAAAGTACATAGCAAAGAAATAAAAATCTGCTGGTCTACCGATACCACCTTTAATAGATTGGCCTTCAAAAACTATTAAGGCCCGTTCAGGTTTTTGTAAATTCGTTTTTAGCAAGTGTTAATAATTTCACTCTACTTGTGGAAGGAAAAATTAGGTATTTCGCCTGGCGCTTTCCTTACGATATGGATAAAATATAGTGAAGTGATTTTATAAGAAGGATTTATCATGACCAATATGCACTCAGTCTTGAAATCCCATGGAGAATGGATTGCCCAGGACAGGGCAGGGGTCCCTCGCCGCTAGAAGGTTTAAATGGAGAAAGAATTGGCGTTTTTGAAATTCGCCTTAATTAGCTTATCCGCAAGGGGTGGTGCATATTTCTGAAGTATACGAAAATCATTTAAAACTTTTGAGTAGAGATTAAGGCAGGGGTACATTTTCCACTTATTTTTATATATATATTGTATAATATATAATATATATATAATTGGCGCGTTCACCCTTTCTGGGTGTTTGGCCGAGCTCCTCCTATTTGTGGTGTGCGCCTTGATGTTGTTCCACAAATGGAGTGCCGACTCCGAACGGCAGATATTTTTGTTTATGAGGAGACAGAAATACACTTGGAGGTTTGCCATTGCCTGCTCAGGGGCGACCGCTATTAGAAAAACTTTTTTTTCATTCACCGAGGTTCGAACCTATGTTCTTTCTGAATTGCGAATGGTAGTCAGGCACCAACCCATTCGTTTACGGCGGCCGTCGGTTATTGTATATAGGAATATATAATAACATTAATATTTTGCCCATATATGCTTCGTTTTGATAATTTCTTGCAAATCGGCATATTTTTACGAAAAATAATTTAACGTGAGATAAAATGTTAATTCAACATTCAAAGGCAACTTCGTCAAAAAGAAAAATATGACAGATAATAGTTGACAATGAGATTGAACTATTACGAAAAATTAAAATATGAAAAGCAATGTCTTTATTAATGCCAAACCACAGATTTCGTATACCACAGCAAGGTGCTAATGATTGAATCATTTCGGGTAATGATTCACAAGCTCCAAAGCATCCAAACTCGTGTAAAAGAAGAACACTGAAATGACAAATATGACTCCATCCAGATGAGGTGGCAGATAAATTTCGGACAATGTGATTCCATTGCGACAAGCATATACAGATGCAATGTAACATGCGACAGGCGGTAGCGGTAAGCGGAAAGCGACGAAAGACATTCGACATGCGACTGCCAAAGATGGTGAAAGAACAAGTGGCGAAGTAAAGTCAAAGTAATGAGTATCATTGAAGTGTACTGTAGATGTAAGTAAATTAGATAAAATCACGTGTCATTTGTCTATGCACTGATACGAACTTTGTTTTTCGGTGATGTTGTCACTCTAGAATCGAATTAAATTTAGTCGTCGAATTGTGGAAGATTAGTGGGGTTACTCTACCAACAAATATGTATATGCATATATGTAGATATGCATAAGAAAATGTAAGCATATGCCGTTTTAGTTTAATGGAAATTTAGTACTTCTTTAGCAGAAAAGGAGGGAAGGGCATTGGGAGTCTACCATTTCATAAATATTGAAAATTAACCCCTTTACGATTAATCTTATGACTTAATTTAATGTGCGGTTGAAAGTGTTAACGACATTGGTCTCGTAATAACTTAAGCCACCCACAGAAGCAGCACATATAGCGCCCCAAAGCCCAACAGCGGATTCAGTCTAGTACTCTTACAAAGTCATGCGGTTACTGGCCGACTTTTGTACGCCGAATGTACGACGTTCGGCAGCACTTAGTGTTGTTGGTAGGCGAAAGAGCCACAGAGCGACTAAGCGAGTGAACGAAGTACATAAAGTTTAATGAGAAAGCACTTAACACTTTGAAGGCTTTTCGTTTCGTTTAATTTTATTTTTTTATTTAGAGCTCCTGTTGTCATTAGAATGATTTTTGCTCTGCTGCTGACGGTCAGTCGAACGTCGTAGTGTGGCGATGGTAGTGGATGCGGCATTGACTTGATTCGCTTCAATGTACGCTGGTATACTTATTAACTGAAACCTTTCTACCTCGCTCTTCCACGTTACTGAACTGCCACAACGCTATAAGTTCTACGCCGCAAAACTAAATGTGTTGTTATTGCCGCTGTCGTCGCCACTGCAAACTGCACTCATTCTATGTTCAACGTCAACCATCATTCGTCCAGTCGTCATTACTTAGCATTGCCGCCGTTCACTGGCAGTCTGTCCGACAATATTGCACTCTAACGCATTGCCAGGATCACATTCGCCTCGAGCACCCAGTGGGTCCACACTTTTGCACGGCACTTGTGACCGGCAAAGTGCGAAAGTATGTATTTTCGAAACAAATCGGCAACAATTTCATTAAATGAGTATCATATTAAATTTAATGATGCAGCAGTATTTCAGTTTTCGCTTTGGTTTTTTGCTTGTCCCAACTTGTTCATGCCTCTCTTTCATTTTCATTCAGCATACCAGCTGAAGAAAATGTCTACATGGATTTTATCTAAATATATGAATGGGTAGCTGAATGGATTTATAAAAGAATGAATTTTAACTCCTTTGTAACTCAAGTTTGTGCTGCTGATGAAGTGGGGTGAAATGCTTTCAGCTTTTCGGTCCCACTTCTTTCGTTGATATTTTCATGATGTCCATTTTAAATTACAAATATTTTGGTTTCGAATTCTTATTTAAATTTAAAATAAGCAGGGAAAGCAATTATTCCGATTAGATGAACAAAGGTAATCCCGATGAAAAGTAAAAAATGGAAAGGCATATAGAGTATAATATAATTTGCCTATTTCGTCTGCTAGTTAAATAAAATAAGGGATACTATTAGCACATTATTGATTTTGTTTATGTAAATTATACAATGGGAGAGGAAATGTGGTTAAAGGAAATATATGTATTTCAAAGTTGTTAAATTCCGTTAGAAATGGTAGTGTTCAGGTTATATCTACGAGATTATGATTTACCCTCCATTGTAAAAACACTCGTTTAGCCTAATATGCCTTCAGAACAGTCCTTATCTCACTCGTTTATCCTGATATGCCTTCAGAACAGTCCTTATCTCTGGCCAAATTGAGCACTGCTCTGTGCAATAAGGAACGTAACGAAGGCAATAAGAGAATGTAACAAAAGTATTGGCTGCTTTATAAATGAATACCAAAAAAGATGAATAGATTTCTAATGTCGTCAGACCCATTATTATCCAGCAACAGTATAACTGAGCCACAAAGATTAACTCGCTCCTCATTGAATATAATACAATTAAAAGCTACCGAACATCCATTCACAAACGAATCTGACGATTACGAAGATAAAGAAAAATACAGTTTTGATAGAAAGAAAGTTTTTCTTATATGTTTCTTGTATGTACATATAAAAATAAAAATTAAAAAATAAAATGCCTTGACCAAATTGAATTTTTTCCCCGTTTTGTTTGTTGCAATAGAAAAATAGTCTGGGAAAACCGCAAATTTCGAAAAATTAAAATTTGTATATTATTAATTGCAATTGCGAAAAGTCCGGAACGACTTGCCCGAATTGAACAATTTTTTTTCTGCATCCCATTGAATTGTAGATATATGAAAAAATATATGTACATAGAAACGGAATTAAGTTCCCCTAGATTTCTAAAATCCCTCCCTATGGGGCGACCTACCTCCGATTACCATACTGGGCCACCCATGTTACTCGTCTATCTTCATCGAGTTAATTTTATCAACGCTCGTGTTAGCAATTTGTGGCTCTTCGTTCGTGCCCATCTTTGAGGCACTATACCAAATCTTTGAGCTTGCCATATTTAAAACTATATTTTCCAGCCCCATTGAATTGTTATGTTATTAATATTATGTTGTGTTATATTATGTTATGCGCTGTTGTGTTATGTTAGGTTATGTTCAGTTACGTTATGGTATTATTATTTATTTATTTTCACGGTCTTGATTGTGTGAAATCAAAATCTAAAGCAATGAAGACTAAGTTTAGTTCTTTATATGGGAGCGTTGAGACCATAACTATGGTGTGGAAGAATTTTAGAGGGAATATTGATTGAAAAGCATTCTTTTCTCCCTAAAATGAATATTCGTCCTCAAGTGTAGGAAAGCTAATTTGTTGGCAACGAGCATAGTAAGAAGGTAATGGTAGTGAACAATTTTTTGAACTCGCTCAATGCAGTTAGATTGAATTTTTATGTAAGGCCTCCAAATAAACGCTGCATATTCGAGTATTGACCAAACCAATGCACAATACAGAGATTTAAGTGCGTAAGTGTTTGTAAATGCTTAACAGTTTCGGCGGATAAAAGCAAACATCGAATACGAGTGTGAAAGAATATAATCGATATGGCAATTATTTGTCAGCTTGGAAGTTATTACTTATTGCTATTGCGGCTTTCATATCTCCGTTGGAGCTATCCCAATGTTTCGACAAACAACTTCCGTTTGCTGCACAAGTTTATTGCAACTCGACGTATTTCTGTGGAGCAAACTTTGGTAAATCCATCGAAAAGATTACCGAAGTTATTATTTTTATCTACTGACCCAGGCCGATTCACAAAAATGTGGCTAAAGGTAGATTGTTTTTTGGAATCGCGTATAATAAACTTTTGGATTTAGTTGTTTTCTGTCTTTAGAATCGTTTGCCACAGTTTATTGCTAGCTGAATCGTTCCATTTGTATGGCAATAGAGGTGAGCGATAAAAGTCATAAGATAACACATCCTTTATCTCTGGAACGTGTTTCGTATACTTCTCGGATTGTTTCACTTTTCATTTCTCATCGTATTGCAAAATTGTAAATGATAATGATATTTATTAATAACTGTGTGCTCCCTTATAAGAACTTTTAATGTATAATTTCTAAACTTTTGAAAACCGCTCGAGGTATTCCAAACCCCAAATGGTGGTTTCACGTATTTTTTTTGGTCGCCTTTGGTGACAAATGAAATGATTTTCAACAATCTTCAACAACGATAATATGAAAAAACATGTTTCCCAAATCGAGAGAACTGAAAGGTATGTACTCTATATGATGGTCAATTTGATCATCAATTATTCCAATAAGTCTGTAACTAATATAGTTTTGTGTTCACCAGCACCACCTGGATTGCGTAGTCCTTTGAATTCCAGCTCTTAGCCATTCTTAACCTGGTCGTCAATTATTATACGTTCTGGTGCTGGAAGCCTCCTCGAAGGACGGCAAACAGGTTTATCGTGATTACTACTTCCTATGTCTCTGGAATATTTGTCGTCGTTTGTACGACGAAAGCAAGTACTTTCAATTTAATTTGCTAATAAAAATGCACAATTGAAGTTTTAAAGTCAGCTGTGATTTTTGTATCAGATACAAAATTTTTGTTGAAGGAGATGTGCTTAATGCTATTAGTCATATAGATGAAGATTAAATTGCGAGGCCAATTGATAAAAACACAATTTCAGGTTTTCCTCCACTTGTTGTTTCCATTGAATGCTTTAAGTGCCGACCCAATTGCAGACTCTGCGACATTAGGCGTCCCAAACGCGCAAGGGTCCATAACTATTCCGCTCAGCTTTTTTCCCCAAATACTCCAAAGCCCACTTAATGCCGGTTCAGGTAAACGATATAAATTTTGAGACAAAAATACGCTGACTGTTTGTTTCAAATATAATAAAAGTTCTTAGTTTTTTTCAACTCAAAAACAATGAGTACAGAATTTTTGAATTTTTTCTGGACATTGTTTGTTAATATCTGGAGACTTTAGCCCTTAATGAAGCTTAAGTATTACACTCTTAGTCCGAAATGGGGTTAGAAAACTAACTTTGCACAATATATATATAAATCCCATCTACGTTTGTTTCGCTTATTCTGGTATAGAGGACAACAATTAAATGTGACCCTTAAAAAACATTTAATATAGTTGAAGATTTTATTTTTGTGCATTATGCATATAAATATTTATGTCTTCTGAAAATATCGAGATGTTTTTATAACAGCTCAAACTGAAAGAACTCATTACCCATGATTTGGTTGATTTAAAAATAATGTGCTGGACAACTGGAAGGGCTAAGAATGCCAAGCTGGAGGCATCACATCAAACACATTAAGCGGAACAAAAGTCCATACCAAGAAGCTTTCTAGATTAGTATGAAAGGTTCGTACACATTTTCTAATTTTTCTTTAAGGTTTGAAACTTGGATTTATATGGTTTTCCTTAGAGCTCGAGATATACGGGTATCGATCAATGCGAGTAGCTCTATAATCGCTCGAAATTTGTTCATTGCTCAACTGCTTAAAAAGCAGCTCAACAAAATCTCTCAAAAACTGTTTATTTATCAACAATTCAGTTTTACAGTGACGTTTGCACTGTGTATAAATAATTTATAAATTAAAAAAAAAATGCTCGATATTCTCGAGTTCACTTCTAAAATTTTCGAGTAATGAGCATCGAGTAGGTGGTATGCGGATTCTCGTTGCTGTAAAATAAAAATTTTGGGCAAAATGGGGAGTTCTTATAAAAAATTATGAGAATTCAAAAAATTAATAACAGAAAAAGAAATTAAATAGCAAAATAGGCGGAACTGTATTAATGTGCTATCATTTGTCGCAGCTGTATGTACGACTACAAAGCCTATTCCTATGTACTACATATAAATGGCACACACATTCTTGTTCAGTACTCGTATTTGTTGGCGATTTGTTATGTCATCTCTGAATATGGATGATTTTTTTGGGAAATATTTGAATGTTAAAGATTTTCTCGCTGGAAAAAATTTGCAGGAAACTTTATTTTAATGGAAAATATTTACTCTATCTTTCGTGGACCAAGCGAACTTAAACTCATGAGTTAATAAAATTTTATTTTCATATTGCTTTCCATTCTCATACACTTTTGCTTTCACTCTCACAAGTTTTATGGGAAGGTTGCTGTTGTTGTTAGTAAATTATAAATATTCGGCAGTGCATCTTTTTCGCGCAGTACAACAGCTTTGGCCTTTCCTCGGGATGCATATTGTATATTATTTTATTTATGCTAAAAATTTAATTCCATCTGAACTTCCTCAAGGTATAGGGTGGGCTATGTAAAATTTGCTTTTTGAATCGGCTAAAAGAAAAAACGAATCAATATTTTTTTAAATGTTTGTTTTTTAGTTTGAAGATTGAACATTGTCATTTATGAATGAAAAATAATATCGTTCAAATGACTTCCACGACTGGCTTTACGATCAACCTAATTTTTAAGCACATTTTCGTTTGTTTGGGCTCCAATTTCATGAATGGCAACTTCGATTTCGTGTTTTAAAGCATCATTCGCCTCTGGATGGTTCGCATAGCATTTGTCCTTAACGGCTCCCCACAAAAAATAGTTCAACGGGCTTAAATCACAGCTCCGAGACGGCCAATTGATATCGGAATTTCGGCTGATTATTCGGTTTTCAAAAACGGTAGCCAAAAGTGCGAGTGTAACTTTGGCAGTGTGACAAGTTGCACCGTCCTGTTGAAACCAAATGTCGTCCATGTCATCCTCTTCAATTTTTGGAAACAACTCGTTGAGCATGTCACGGTAACGCTCGCCATTTACTGTAACCGCGGCTCCTCGCTCATTTTCGAAAAAAAATGGCCCGATGATGCCGGCAGACCAAAAACCGCACCAAACAGTGTCTCGTTGTGGATGCATTTGCTTCTCTACAGTAACGTGTGGATTTTCTGAGCCCCAAATCCGACAATTTTGCTTATTGACGTAGCCACCGATGTGAAAATCAGAAAAGAAGAAGAAGTCTCACCACTTTGGAGATAGGTTTTCAATATTTCCCAATTTTGTTCTAGCGTAGAGCGTCCCATTTCGTAAATGTCAAACCTTTAAGTAAATTATGAACACATTTGACATGTCATTTGTGTTACCATTCTCAAAAAAATAGGTGGTTCACGCAAACGCTATACGGCCCAGCCTGTATTTCATGTCCCCAACGGGCATCAAACGGAGGCGATATACAGGCGGTGAAGACTAATGAAAATTCTAGGAAGATGTGGCTGAATTGACCTGTGCTTAACTGAAGAAATCGAGATGCCAGGAAAATTGATGAATCGAGCAAGTACTCGTATGTCATTGCCTGTCGAAGAGTAGTCATTATTTTGCACAAAAATGCACGTGTCCAAATTTTAAAGCTTTTTCTGCAAGTACAAATGTATTCTCTCTACCTTTCATGCAATGCGAAAGTAAATTAATTAAACAATGCGTAAGTGACATTTATAGTAAATGGTTTCTGTTTTTTGTAATATCATGCATATGTATATTATAACTGTGACCTTAGGAGAAAAATACAACTTAATAAATCAATTTCTGGATCGGATTGATCTAAACAGAGGTTTTTAAAGCCATATTGGAATTTGTACTCATTCCCAGCTATATAAATATTCATTTATAAAATAAGGACACTAAATGTTTCAGAATCCTGCTTTCATATGAATGAATGTATGTATGTGCAAATACATTTCTGAGTTGTGAATTTAGTTATGAAGTTAGCAGAAAGATTTATTACTTTAATTTCCTGATAACAACCCGTGTCTTTTTAGCTTCCTTTGGTTATATAACAACGTATTTGCCACAAACTCACTACTGAGTATGGTTTGTTGGTGCTACTAATAATTGTAGTTAAGTGTGGGAGCTGGGTTGACGAGGATATTATCAGAAACATACATTTCTCTGATGCGTTGCATGGGCACGAACGAGCTACTTACTCGCAAAATTGCATGCTCCTCCAACTAAGACCCTATTAAAAAATGCAGTGCCGCTGCTATAAATCTGCTGCTGTTACTGTGTTGATGCGTCAGTTACGGATACACCGCAATATGTTAAGTGGCATGTAACTCTCTTATGCACATCCTCTATGCCATCCATTTTGCGCAGTAACGCGACTTTGCCGAACGCAGGCTCCATATTTGTAACTGGAAGATGGGAGAGAGGATATTGCGTGGAAGTCCTTCGCAAGAGATGTTTTTGGAGTTGCATTTGTTGGTATTCATATTACTGCCTGAATGTCAACACATATGCTCTAAGAACAGTGGTCCTGGGGATGCTAGTGTATAACAACCCAAACTCTGAAATGTCGTCTTCGTTTCTCGGACTTCTAACGAGAATAGCCTTTCTGAATAAGAAAAACTCTCATTTGCGTAAGTGGAAATATGCATGTGCACATATGTACACACACACTACATACATACATATGTGTATGGGTATATATTCACCGAGATCTTGCATGAGGCTCACACTGAAATTGTAAATACATGAACTACGAATAGGTAAATACATAAGCGTGCGCACACTTTTCCGTATACTTGTGGACACACGCACACATAAATTGGAGTGGTTGCGTAAACGGTAACTGTTAATGCAATAATGCAAAGAAAAGTGAAAGTGGGAATTTTGGTAGCATTGCGAATGCAAATTTCACGCACAGCTGATGCTCAAAAGAAAAAGTTTAAACACAAACACTCTTACTATGCAACAGTAGTGCAACGTGCGCCACTGATTTTGTCCTCCTAGGCATGTACTGTTGATAGCTATTATAAACACAAATAAGGATCAAACAATAAATCCTTAAACATTTTGAAAAATAAACATGAATGCCTTTAAGGATATGCCTTGCTAAATATCCCTAATTATGTTTTTATTATTGCACTTATTATAATATTAAAATGTATGTAGTGAAATTGTTATGTTAAGGTCATAACTCAAACTTAGCCAACTATTTCTAATCATTTTTTTTAAATGAAAGACATTTTCAGTGAGCTTCTAAAATTTGTCCATCCAGTGTGGCAAGTGATTCGGTGAAAATTGGATATACATATGTACATAAATACTTTCTGAGTCTCCGAATATTCATAATTCACTCTAGAATCGGAATTTTTACACTTTAGCCCTTCCATTGCTATTCTTACTTCTTCGCAGTCGAGTAATGGAATTTTGACTGCGTGAGGCAAAATTGGGTTCTAGAATGCAGATATGCTTCCTAATTCACCTTCTGATCATTCCTGTTAATAGAATTGGCATTGGTTTTGAAACTTTTCTAAATCGTTGAACTTTCTGGTAGAATTTTCGAGTTTTTCCTGCCGTCTGCGGTCTGCGGTATACTTCTCCTATCAACTCAAAATTCGTCCTTTCCTATCATTGAAGTTCTAAATCACGATATGTATGTTGCAATCTTGCTAAAACTTTTGTTTAATAAAATTTATTTTTATGTAGAATTGCCACCTGTTTAAAAATAAATTAAATAAATAATTAAAATAGTTCAAGATTTTTTTTCTGTAAAAACCTTATCATAGAAAATAGTTTAGGAGATGCCACCTGTTTCAACGTGTTGTTAATGCAATCAATTTAAAAAAATAAGCTAACTGAAATGCTACCATAAGGGTGCTAAGCGACAGAGATATGAAAAATCTTTATGTTGAACATATTTTTGAATGGAATTTCCACCTGTTAAAAAAAAGAATTATATAAAAGAAGCATATTAATAGATATTATTCGGCTCCCAAAATTGCTAAAAACTTTCCGTGAAATATGTATGTAAGAAAAGACTGTATGACTATGTATAAGAGCAATTATTAAGTTTTAACCTCCCTAATAGTCATATTATTAAACAGTCATCTTCTCTATTATATGTATAACTAGCAAACCCGGCCCCCTTCGCTGGGCACACTAAAATAGAATAGATATGGTTTAGAACAGAAAATATATGGTTTTCATATTATTTATTTCTTTATTCTTTATTCAAGCGCTTTGGCATAAACAATATTTTTTGTTTTTCTATTTGTTTTTGAGTAAATATAAAATATAAATTGAAAATCAGGAAAAAAGAAGATTGTTTTTAAATTTCAAATCAACGCGTATGAATAAACAATCGTCTTTTTTCCTGATCATCCATGAATTTTTCGTTTCAATTTATATGTTTTATTAAGCATTGGAGCTTTTTTAACCATTATCCATTTATATTTTTCAAAAAAACAAACGAAAAAAATTTTTTTTTCCACGAACACATAATTTCATTCGGATTTCACATTAAATTCTCAAATTTCGTAAGAAATTATTCACTGTTCCAAAATCTACTTCAAAAAAATTCACAAACAATTTTTACATGTTGCACTCACGTTTTTTCCTTATGGCATCCAAATCAGAAAGAAATATTGACACATTGTAACTCACACTGTCAATTTGACAGTTCAGTTCCGCCCCAAGCGTTAAAAAAGTAAGCGACATTATGGCTGGCTCAAAAGAACGCTGTACCCGTTGCCACTGCTCCGAATTACAACCAAACTTTACGAAACCCATTTCCAATACTTACTTAACAATGTGCGTAAGTTTGGTTTAATTCGGTGCAAAGACACGGCTGGTCCACGTTTTGGCATATATTTCGAGACCCTAGTCATCAATAGGTATGAAAATTACCCCGTATTAAAGCACTTATCAACAGCTTTCATTTGATACCCATATTGTACATACACAACCAAAGGTTACCCGGGTCCACGTTTTGACCTATATCTCGAGACCCCAGTCACGTAGCGGCATGAAAAATACTCTGTACTAAGGCATTCACCAACAGCTTCAATTTGATATCCATATTGTACAAACACATTCTAGGCTCCCTATCTCGAGACCCAAGACACGGAGCGGATGGAAATACTCTGAACTAAAGCATTCACCAACAGCTTCCATTTGATACCCATATTGTACATACACGTCCGAAGGTTACCCGGGTCCATGTTTTGACCTATATCTCGAGACCCTATCTACCAATAGGTATTCAAACTATACGGAAATCATCTTCAATACCTACTTAACAATGTGTGTAAGTTTGGTTTAATTCGGTTCAAAGACACGGCGAGTCCACGTTTTGGCATATATTTCGAGACCCTAGTCATCAATAGGTATGAAAATTACCCCGTATTAAAGCACTTATCAACAGCTTTCATTTGATATCCATATTGTACAAACACATTCTAGGGTCCACGTTTTGGTCTCAATCTCGAGACCCAAGTCACGGAGCGGATGGAAATACTCTGAACTAAAGCATTCACCAACAGCTTCCATTTGATACCCATATTGTACATACACATCCGAAGGTTACCCAGGTCCACGTTTTGACCTATATCTCGAGACCCTATCTACCAATAGGTATCTAAACTATACGGAAACCATCTTCAATACCTCCTTAACAATGTG
Organism: Anastrepha ludens; assembly: GCF_028408465.1. Taxonomy (NCBI): domain Eukaryota; kingdom Metazoa; phylum Arthropoda; class Insecta; order Diptera; family Tephritidae; genus Anastrepha; species Anastrepha ludens. The sequence goes on from NC_071498.1 coordinate 79,134,025, forward strand.
TGTAAGTTTGGTTTAATTCGGTGCAGACGAGGCCGGTTAGCGAACACACACAAAAAGTTGACTTTATTTTATATATAAGATTTTTTTCAGTTTGTGTCCGAAAAATCCAAATATCTTACAGAACCCTATTTTTTTCCAAAATAAAATGTGATTCATGTTACTTTTGGATAATGTAGTTTTCGAATGGTGAACGAATTTTTAAAATCGGTGCGGTAGTTTTTGAGCCTATTCGTTACAAACAAACAAACAAACAAACAAAGTTTTCCTCTTTATAATATTAGTATAGATAACTGATTTACTCAAGGCGCCATTTCATGTTAAAAAATAAACTTTATGTGTTTCGATTTAGTTGCTTGGCTTAATTTGGCACTTCCTTAAATATATTTTAGAATGAACCATATCAACTATTTTTTAAGACAAATGACTCTCACATACATATTATTGGGATCCCATTGAAATTTTATGAGAACTTAAAATCCGGTAACATGGTTCTTTCACTGTTTCAATTTTCATTATTAACCCAGTCATATCGTTTGTGATTTCACAGCAAAAATAGTTGTGTTCTGCGCTCATATGTTTTTTTTTTCAACTTTCTTGTCTTTTATTATCACACGAGTCCGCTTTTCCATTGCTTTTTTATTTATTTTTTAATTAGGTTAGCAAAACGAAAATGTAATTAGTGGAAATTAGCTAAAGAAGCTAGGCAGACAGTTGGAATGGATGATGTTTTTTGTTGATTGACATTGGGGTTACTATTTTTAAATTAACCCTTAATTTGCAGTAACCGATGGTTAAGATATTTTAGCACGCCTTTCCGACTAGAAATTTTGGTAAGGCGGTGATTAGGCGCAAATAAGGCAGACCCCATTCCAAATTTGCGCCTCATAAGGCAGCCAAACTAGGCCCAAGTCCCGAAAGGTATCGCCACACATCTGCCTCATTAGGCGCAGGTTCGAAAAACCGAACTTCGGTAATGCTCCGGATGCCCTTCTACAAATCAGTTAGTGATTCCAATTTATGCTAAGTGAGACACTGCCACAGATTTTCGTGGCCACAACCAAATTTGGTATTGTTCTGGCAATCCAATCTTTGCCTTGCCTAACGTGGGCCTGGTAAGGTAATAGTGAGGCGTGCCTCTGTAACGCCTGCCTAATTCGGGCCTAACTGATTCTTCGGCATGCCTCACTGTAATTCTAGTCGGGTTAATTTGATAGTGTACACAAAAAACAAAATGCAGAATACAATTTCTTTTATTGCTTTTATTTAGTATTTTGAGCTGAAAAATACGGAATTACTATTCCAGATGACTTAATCACGTGTTTTTAAACTCTTTGGAAAGAAGAAAATGTGCTGATTCCGCGTATTCTAAATATACTAACCGATAAAAAAAAAAGTCAAGAATAATCTTTAAATAATTTTTGGTTGAATTTTAAAAATCTTTGTTTATCATGTGGCCAAAAATTGTTCATCTCTGTTCCAAATAGGAAGACTGAAAATGTTGTTTCTCCACTTGGTTGATATACGAACATAATAAAAATTAGTTTATTAAACATTTTTCTAATAAGCTGCTTTTACTTTATTTATTGAGCAGTGGCAACTCATGCCGGGCATTAGGTAGTGTATATATTATATAATGGGCATTTGTTGGATGCTTGGCCGAGCTCCTCATCCGATATGTGGGGTGCTTCTTAATGTTGTCCCACAAATCGAGGGGCCTACGCCTCCGCACGTCACATGTTGTTTCTAAGGGGAATTGACAGAAATGAAGTCGGAGCTTGCCATTGTCCGCCGAGAGGCGATTGCTATTAGAAGGAAAGAATTTCTATCACTTGATGTTTCATTCACAATGGTTGCTCATTTTGCTACGTCGGCCGTTAGCATTGCCTTATACTGGAAGAAGAGCACGTACCTTCTCACTCTAAAAGTACTAAACATCTTCCGTTTGAATCCTTTGACCATATTTAGGTATGTAATTTTGCTTGTTTCGATAGTTCGCTGTTGGTATTGTTATTTGACTTTTTACATCGAATGCCGTTCAGATGTCGCCATTGCCTTACTTTAGATTTGAAAGGAGCAGAGTAATTTCTCCATTTAACTTTTTCGCATTTTCTTCTTTTCCTTTCACTTTTTGCCTTTATTGTTCAACGTCTTCTCTTGTGTTTGTTGCTATATAAAGTTTATTGTGCTTGTGCTTGCACAGAAAACAAAGATAAATTGGTTAATTTCCCTTTGCTATTGTTGTGCACCCATCAATCGATGCCCGAAGTGGTAATGGACTAAACTTATTAATATACTTCAACAGTGCTTTTTGCTCTCGAGAGAATACCGTTCTTCGGTATCCCATCAAAGATGAGTAAATAAGGGTGAAAATGGAGGTTTAGTGCGGCAGTAAGGCTAAGTATATAGAGAGACGGAAGTTAAAAATTAAGCTTGGTGGTGTATAAACTTTAAATCCAGGCTCTGATGTTTATAAGTTAAGCCTTGTATGCACTTTTCCCCTACTGGCCCAGGTTTTCCCGATAGCACAGCTTAAGGCTCTTTTCTATCACGGCGGTATGGACCAAAAGCTTACGCACAGAAAACATACTTCCATGTAAATCTAGCCACCATATTTTGTAATTTGATTTATTTTGTGCGATGTGTTGAATTATATTTAACAGTGCGGTGGTACATCTGGTCTTCTTTGCTCTTTTGCTGGTGCTAAAAATCACAACATTAACATAATTATTATAATTATCAATAAGTATTCAGTTAAACGATGTATTTCGCAATTAACTCATAATTGCACTTTAATTATTTCTAATATTTAGGAGTGCAATTATTTCAGGCACATCGAAGCAGTGAAAGCTGAAAAATTATAAAGAGTAACAAAACAAAATTGTTTTTAGTTTAAGATGTGAAATTTCAAATAATTTATTTAATTTATATGCATATATAGGTATTTTAAAATGTGTTAATAGTTTTCCAGAGAAAAAATGTATACGGCAAAAGTAAGAAATACGCAGCTTTTAGCTAAAACATTTAGATAACTCATTTTTACTATGAAACATCTTCACCTTTATAATCGATTTCAAAAATGTTCCACTTTAATATATAGAAAACTATAATATTTAAGTGTTTTATGATTTGAATTTTGACTTACTTTTTCCCGCACAAAAAATGTTTTGAAAATAGGTTTAAGCGTAACGTAATAGCTCAAAATATCCGATTATTAACCGGAAATATTTAAATGAAATAATATTATAGATGCACCGATAAGAAAGACGCAAATCAAATCATTTTTTACCGTACCTTCAAAACCATTTTTAATATAACACGTGGCAATGCACCGGAGTATTTAACAAATAATATTGTGTATAGTAGTTATAGTTATAAATATTTCATCTTACATTTCAATAATTTTTACAATAATTCGTTTAAATATATAAATACATAAAGAAAGAAATAATAAATTTGTGGCAATAACAATGTTGTCTGTCACAACTCAAAAATTAATCAAAAATTGAACTCTGCAATAAGAAAATTTCTATAGCGTAAGGCTGAGTATATAAAGCAAGTTAGTTTTTTCCAATTATGGCCATTAAGTATATCTATTACTTCTACTTCATTTAGCTTCGCTGCGGTTAGGTATTTTATTCTGATCTCCTTCAGTACCGGACATCTTCCTAAGAAGTGCTGCATATCTTCTTCCTCGTTTAAATTGCAGAGGGTGCATATTTTCTGAGCATTTCCATACGTAGTTGCATTTAGCTTCAGTAAACCACATCTTGCTTTGAAAATTGTCGTAATATCAGCTAGCCGCATATCTTCTTTAATATATGATTCCCCTTTTGAGTAGTCCAAATGTTTATAAATTCGCTTCGCGCTTGACTGTGCTTTTTGCCTTGCCATGTTGATATCTTTTATTTTCATTTCGGTAAGAAGTTGCACACAGCGATCTTGCCAGTCTATAGAGGTGATGTTTTCTTCAAACTTCAGTCCAAACTCCATTCCCATGTCGTTCAGATGTTTAAGCCAAAACACATTTTTACTTAAAATGCCTTGTGTTAGTTTGTGTGGGAGTCTGTTGCAATTATATTTATAGATAGTTTTCCAGATATACTTCATGTGTAATTCTAAAGAATACATGTGGCTATCTTCTATATTAGTTTCTAATGTTATTGCATAATTTGGAGTGAACTCGGGTAGTTTGAGGATTCTTTTAATAAAGTAACGTTGAAGTTCATTTACCTCATCGAATAAGGCATATCCCCAAACTTGCACTGCGTAGGTTTGGGTCGCTCTGCATACCGCTTGAAACAGCTTCCATTTTGATTTTAATGAAATGAATGGCTTCGCTAAAAAATCGTTCCATGTGCAATTAATACTAGCTTTTGCTGAAGTATTTCTGGCTTCTAAGTGCTTGCCGAATGCCATTTTGGGTGTGAGAATGACACCAAGGTATTTATATTCGGCCACCAATTTAATTTCTTTACCATGGTACCACCATTTTTCAGCCTGGGAAAGTCGTCCACCTCATCTAAACACCATCATCTCCGATTTATTTGGGTTTACTTCCATATTCCATTCAGCGCAGTATTTCTCCAGGTTATTAATCATGGATTGCATGACTTTAGGGTTATCCGCTAGGAGAACAATATCATCGGCATAAAGGAGAAGACGTATATTCATGCCCTCGACCAATAGACCACCTTCTAAATAGTCGTGCAAATCGTTTAGATATAAAATGAACAATAATGGCGACAACAGACATCCTTGTTTCACACCAGTGCATTGATGTCTGTTGTGTATATGAGTGAAATGCATTATTTTAATGAACTTATACAAAAATGAATTTAAGCTATCATTTTGCACAATAGAAACAAACGTAACAGTTTTTATAAAGGTTTGAAATATTTTAACGAATTTCCCATTGAAATGAAGATATATGGAAACATAAATGTATTTAAAACTATACTTTACGAACACTGTGATGAAGATAAGCTCTAAATTATTTATTGAAATAATTATGTAATAAATTATAAAATAGACTTACACCGCAATAGATAAATAGATAAATCAAGGACAGGAAAATTTGCAATGCAAATTGTATTAAAAAATAGCTGGATTCTACTCTTTATTCCTAGAACAGATAAATTATTTCAAAAAGGATAAATACCGAAGGTATTTAAAAAAAAAATTAATATTCCTATACAAGTCTTCCGTCAATAATTTTTTTCCCAAATATGTGTGCATACCATTCGGAAGTTCCAAAGTTCGAATCTTCGGGCATGAAATATCAAATAATAGAAAAAAGTGTTTTCTAATAGTGGTCGCCCCTCAGCGGTAAGCGTTAGAGTGTATTTCTGCCGTGAAAAAGGTCTTCATAACAAATCATCTGCCATTCGGAGTCGGCTTCCCACTATTTGTGGAAAAACATCAAGACGCATACCACAAATAGGAGGAGGAGCAGGGCAAACACTCAATAGAGGGCAAATTATATGAGTGGAATATTTATAATTAAGAAGAAATAGTTAGTTGCGTTGCCAACACACACCATCTTTTTGTCGATTTTGAAGCTGCATTCGATAACCCGAAAAGGAGTGTGGCCTATATACCGCTGTCTGAATTAGGTATTCCCACAAATCTAATACGGCTATGCAAAATTATAAAAATGGGAAGGACCTCTCCGAGCTGTTTGATACCAATGAATTTTTAGACAGGGTGACTCGATGTCGTGTGACTTCTTCAACCTGATGTTGGGAAAGATCGTTCGAGCCGCAGAACTTAATCGCTCAGGCACAATTTTTTTAAGAGCGTACAATTGTTGGCGTATGACGATGATATTAACATCATTGGCGTTAACAACCGCGCTGTTAGTTCAGCCTTTTCGAAAGTGGATAAAGAAGCAAAGCGAATGGGTCTGGTGGTGAGCGAGGGCAAAACGAAGTACCTCCTGCCATCGAACAAACAGTCGGCACACTCACATATCGGCACCTAAGTCACTGTTGACAATTATGATTTCGAGGTTGTAAGAGACTTCGTTTATTTGGGAACCAGCATTAACACAGATAACAAAGTCAGCCTAAAAATTCGACGAAGAATATTTCTTGCCAACAAGTTCTACTTTGGACTAAGTAGGCAATTAATTAATAGAGTCCTCTCTCGATGAAAAAAATCGCACTTTATAAGGCTCTTATCTGCCCGTCCTAACGTATGGCACAGAAGCGTGGACGACAACAGCATCCGATGAGGCGTGTTTGAGAGAAAGATTCTGCACAAGATTTTTGCACCTTTGCACGTTAGTGATGGCGATGAAACAATGAGCTGTATGAGCCTTACGACGACATAGACATAGCGCAGCGAATAAGATCCAGCGGCTTCGTTGGCTGGGTCATGCCGTCCGAATAGATTCAAACGCTCCGGATCTGAAAGTATTCGATGCGGTACAAGCTGGTGATAGCAGAGGAAGAGGAAGGATTCCTCGTTGGAAAGATCAGATGAAGAAGGACTTGGCTTCACTTGGTGTGTCCAACTGACGTTAGTTAGCACGAGAAAGAAACAACTGACGTGTTTTTGTTAAACTCGGCCAAAATCGCGTAAGCGATTATCGCGCCATTCAAGAGGAAGAAGAATGACTTTTCATATTTCTTGTGCACATGTATACCATCTGAACAGTATGTAATCAAATTTCCAGGAAAAAATTTAATTCGCAAGTCAAATTTAATAAACAATATAATAATAACCCAATTCTAAATTATAATCTAAATTATAGATCAAATAAACGCGAAGCTGTTGTTGTTCCTTTGAAATTTGACAGCTTTTGAGAAAAGAAGTCTAATTCTTATGAGCATACTGAGAAGAGAACACGAAAATTGGACAGCTCCGGCACAGTGCAGAATAAATGCGACATTATTACGAGGAAAGAAAACGCTATGAACTATGGTATAGAGGAAAATACTTAGTTGCAGTAATACACGAAAATGATTAAATTTTTGAGAAAAGATGTATCGGAAAGTTACTTAAAATCTGATAATAAAAAATACATAGTTTAATCAAAAAATATGTTTGTATGTATGTAGATATACGAATTTTTGATATACATGTCTAATAAATAATAATAATAATAATAAATCGGAATTTCGATTGCATTTAATTTCACTTAAATGACTTGAAGCCGAGAAACTTGCAGTCGAGAAGATCGTACTACTCGTTCTTCTCGTGCTAAAGTAATTATTAGTAAATTAGTATACTTCATGTCCATGTGCTCAAACATATGTATACATTCGTATTACATTGTGCAGCGCGTATTTAAAAGAAAACTTGAATTATGTCCATTTAATGTTGTCAGTGTGGCTGTGTTTGCAATACGAGTACATGCAGCGAGTGGCGTCAAGTGGCTGATAAACAGGCAGATGTGCATGCGCATTTCACTTGCAACTGGTGGTTAACAAGAATGGCGGCAATTACTGGCGATTGCTTCCTTGCACCTTTTACTTAATTTTATTATTTATAATAAGCGAACGCTTTTTACATAGTCATAATTTCGGAGGCAATACATGATATGAAATAAAGACATTTAAATTTACCTCGATACAAAGGCTATGATTCCAACATAGCAACAGCAACGTTAAGTACATCAGAGGTTTCATGTGCGTGAGTGTGCGTAGAGTGGTTTGCGCTTCATCCGGGTACAATGGACGCGCTTATTTTGCAATCACCATAAACACCATAATAAGGGTGCAATTTTAATAGCTCAATTATGGCCACTGCATCACTTCCACTATTCCGACACTTTATTTTACATACATGTACGGGTTCTCAAGAGTGAATACATACACATTAGGTGCCATTGCCGGACAACGGCGTTTCGTTAGCTGCACTTTGAAATCTCCCAGCTACTACTTTGCAAGCTTTACCTGATTTACCCGTTTGTTAGCAGCACACATAAAATATACTTAGGGAAGTGTCCAATTTAATTAATAAAGCACCAAGCGAGCGATGGTCGCCTTATTCGATACCGATATTCTTGCAAGTGAGTAGGCAAGTGAACTTAATAGTCACAACACTTTAACTAAATTCAGTTTTACATTATAAGTAAGAATACAATGCTTACATGCATAACAATTATCAGGCTCGGAGATTGCTTCCATTGGAAAATTGTTCAACTTTTAGTTTTCCCCCAGAGGCTCTACCTCCAACAACTGGCTCTGTTAGCTTTTCTTTGTCACCTACTATTGCCTCGCCGTAGTTTTCTCGATATGCAAATTGCTTCGATTGCTGAAGCATTTAATATAGCAAGTACATTAGCCTAACTGATCGGAGGCGCAGCTGTCGAACCGGTTCCACCAATTTATCAGGCATGCACATTGATCATTGCCTCTACATTAAATTCATGAAAACGAATATTTTCTCAGGCGTTTAGTTGGGCCATTTTGTTTAACTTGAGCGCCGGCAGCAATGGCTCAAGAATGAAAGTGCAACCTAGAAAAGGTCATGGTAGTCTACCACTACTACTCTAAATAACATTGCGCACTCTATCCACTTCTCTTCTACTAAATTCAACCACTGTTGGATGTGCATGTTTGTATATGAAATCATAAAGGCAGTAGCTTCCTCGATTAACAGGTAGAATATTTATGATGCTTCGGCTGCTGTTGCATTAGAAACTGGTTTATTATTTTACTCTTTGCTGGGTCAATGGCTGATGGGGTCACCGAATTTCAGGTAACTAGCAAATTTAAACACACACTAGCTGATACCCACGGCTTTGCTTGGGTGTAAAATGAAATATGTACATTAAATAAAACATTTTTTTATTGAAGTGCTTCACTGTGCACAATATTTTTAGTTTTATAATCGGTAGCACAAATGTACAAATCGTTTGACCTACTTACTCGGGAACAATTAAGGTAAAGGGCGGCGCAAAATTAATCTGGTGGTGCAAAATTAATCATTCAACTTTTTACTAAAAACAAAAAAAATTATTTTGAATGACGGAAATCTTTACTTTGACCCTTACGTGCTCCATTGCTTGTCTGTTTGTATTCTGCAGCTGTCTAGCTCAGAAGTGTCAAATATGATTGCCGTAGGACGATATTTGCAAATATTATAAATCTTTCCATAATTGATTAATTTAGCGCCACCTGTTATAATTGATCGTAAGAGAAGCGGCTAGTACGCTGATCAATACCTGCTTTATCAAAAGACCGCCCTTGTGCGGTAATTTGAGTGGATAATTGGAGCTCTTTTCCAGTTTTTTAGCTCTCAAACAGGAGTCAGTGCAAAATCCAGGAGGTTTGAAATTTCTTAAAAGTATTATCAGAACTTAAATTTTTAATGTGATTTGGTATGCTCGTAGTCCTAAAGCTTTCGAGATATTTAAAAATTTTACTTGCTCAACTGTCATGTTTTTTAAAAAAATGAGTCAGTTCATCTCCGTTTGTATTTTTCAAAATTATGTGTGTTTTCTTTAAACTGGGTGCTCGCAGGCTCAGTACATTTTCTTTTCGATAGTGTTTGCAGCTTCAAAACATAGATGGATATTAGGCCGGGTCGATTTGTGGGGAGGCATAAAAATCGGTCACTGCTCTGTGAAAATCATATTCTAAGGGTCAAAATAAGAAACTTTGCCGAAGGAACCATACCTCTAAAACGAATTCTGATGTCCCCCAATTTGGATCGAACTTTTTAGTTTCTTTTCTATAACTCACTTAAATTAATTTTTTCATTTGCATATGTTCCGACTAAATAAATTTCTTAAGAGAAAAAATAGATATTATTATAAATAAATAATAAATATTATTATAAATAAATAAAAATAAAGAAAAAACATAGCCATTTAGCAGATTTTTTCATGTAAAGGCCAAAAATGGTGATATTTTGAAATTGGGGGACATCAGAATTCGTTTTAGAGGTATGGTTCCTTCGGCAAAGTTTCTTATTTTGATCCCTAGAATACGATTTTCAGAGCAATGCGCGATTTTTAAATCGACCCGTCCTAATGGATATACTTTATAATATAAGACAATGCCCCACGTTTTGAATTAAAAAATTAGTGGCGACACCATTCAAAATATATTTTTTTATTGAAACGTTCGCACTCATAACTTACGCGATATCCATATTCTTATACTTAATTCATTTGCAGTTTTGTTTAACCGTTTCGTCTTGAAAACTAGGTGGCAAAGGCATGCGCTCATGATTTTAATTAGCCCGGCGAGTATAAGGCAAGGTGTCCCACACCCAGGCAATAATTAAAAGTTGTTTAAATTTGGCAATACTAAATATTTATTTGGCAATACTTACTATACGTTTAAAAAGATATAAATATATAATTAAAATTTGAAAAAAAAATGTAGTATATGGTATATTAGTTTTAAGGTATGATCTACCTTGTCTCATTCTAGCGGTTATAATTTTTAGTTGGTTTGATACATACAAGTTTTGCTATTAATTGTTTTTACTTTTGTATTTATAGTAGATGGCATAACCTTAAAATAATATTATTATATTAAATCTAGATTTACCCATAAATTGATATATGTACATATGTATATTTCTCCAACTAATATACAGGGTGGGCCATATAGCGTTTGCTTTTTGAACCACCTATTTTTTTGAGAATGATAACACAAATGACATGTCAAATGTGTTCATAATTTACTTAAAGGTTTGACATTTACGAAATGGGATGCTATACGATTGAACAAAATTGGGAAATATTGAAAACCTATTTCCCAAGTGGTGAGTCTTCTACTCAAACTGTGAGAAATTTGAAAAAAAAAATCCAAAAAAAAGATTTGCCAACATGAGAGTTTGTGGATCAATTTGTTAATCGTGTTCGTGAAAGTGGATCGTTAATGGATAAAACATCACGTGAACGTGCTCCTACAGTGCGTACACCCGAAAACATTGCTGCTGTAGCCGAAAATGTGCGTGAACATCCAACAACCTCAACTCGTCATCGTTCTCAATAATTGAACATTTCACGCTCTTCTCTGAGGAGAATTTTGCATAAAGACCTCGGTATGAAGGCTTACAAAGTTCAATTGGTGCAAGAACTGAAGCCCAATGACCATCCAATGCGTTTTTTAGTTCGCTCAATGGGCTGAAAATCGTTTGACCGGAGATGAGCATTTTTACCGAAAAATCATCTTTTCTGATGAAGCTCATTTTCACATCGGTTTAAGCCCGTTGGAATATTTTTTGTGGGGAGCCGTTAAGGACAAATGCTATGCGAACCATCCAGAGACGATTGATGCTTTAAAACACGAAATCGAAGTTGCCATTCATGAAATTGGAGCCCAAACAATCGAAAACGTGCTTAAAAATTGGGTTGATCGAATGGCCTACTGTATAGCCAGTCGTGGCAGTCATTTGAACGATATTATTTTTCATTCATAAATGACAATGTTCAATCTTCAAAATAAAAAAAAAAGTTTAAAAAAATATTGATTAATTTTTTTTTATAGCCAATTCAAAAAGCAAATTTTACATGGCCCACCCTATATTTCTGTCATCAATTTCTTAATATCCTAAAATACTTGTATATGTGGCAGCACCAGATAAAATATTTAGTTATTAAAATTTGTTTATACACCTGCCCATATTTTAGTATTCAAAAGAGATGCATCAAAAGCAAACAATGATTACCACAAGGAGTTTTTTTAGAACCAAGTGTCAAACTAAAGAAGATCACTTTTCGCCGGTTACTGTTACATTGCTGCCAGCCCCGTCTTCGAAGAAATATGCCCAATGATTCTTCAGTTTATGGGCCACACGAAACGGTTGTTTTCAATGAATGTTCCATAATTTGACAGTAGTCACGAGTGATCTGTCAAAAAGTAGTTCCAATCTGATTGTGTGTGGCAGTAACTGAGCTTAGAAAGCCCTAAATGCGGTGCACAGTTATCGGAGGAGTTCCCGATTTTAGTTCAATGATTTTCACAGACGAATTCTTATTATTTGTAACCAAATCATGTAATTGCGATGTTCTTCTGGAGATCTTCCACTATGTGGGCGACTTGGTCTGCTATCGTCATAAATCAGAGTTTAGCAGAAGAATCAATCATAACTTTTTTTGCAACTACTTTTCAGACTACTCCTCGTAATTTTTATTTCGCTGTTTAAAAATATTATAATAGTATGTACATCGAGTTAAAAATTGTACATAAAAGGATAATGAAATTTGGTTCAACTTGTAAAGGTATATTTTATAAAGGAGATTATTTGGTATATTTTATTTTTTAGTAAAATTTTATAAGAATATCTTTTCGTTTCGAAATGTTTGGAGAACTACTCAGTAATAAATTTTATTTTCACTTATCTAGTGAACAAATAAAAATATTTAATAAGAAAACTTGAGTTTATTGCAATTAACAACAAATTTGGCGCAATTATATTAAATGTATAGCAAAGTGTTGGCCCAATTATGCACAGTATTGTTCAAACTTCTCAGATATTTACAGAATTTAATTACTGTTTACCTCGTTTGTTCGATCAAAGTTGGAATATTTGTCCTCACAAGAATTGAAGGGGTGTAAGAGATGTTTCTTAAATTCCCCCTATGATCTTTGTCTTTATTCATTCGTCTAGCTTCTACGAAATAAAATATATACGTATGCATATCTTGAATTTATTTGCAAGTGTATGTGTTCATAAGTGCATTTATGCACGGATCGTTTAAACCGAATACTATGCACAATACCTGCTTCACGCAGAGCAGTTTGCAAAAAATGTCCCTAGCATACCCTTGTACCACCTTTTCGCCTTTGATTTGCTTACCAAGGTCATTCAATCAGTTACACAATTCGGGAGAAGAAAAGGAAAAGTATGCACAATAAATCAATAGTATTCTCATAGCATTGGGCTTGATTGTTCGAAGCAGTACGATGAAATGCCAACACAACTAAACAGAAGTCAGAAGTCAAAACACAAAGTGCTACTCGTACAAGAGAATATCCGAAAAGCAGTACAGATCGAACATACAGTTAAAGATACGCGGAGTTGCATGCACACACAAACAAATCACTATGTAAATTCATGAATTTTATAGTGCGGCTACGGAAGAAGATCAACAGGACACAGTATTTGAAAAGGTAGTACTCGTACAAAGGATTGCCTGGCTGCAATGGGTTTGCGAATTTGTGGAAAAAGGCCAATCTTCACTCCGTTCAAAAATAGTTCAAGGACATATATATGTGTGTATTTAATTTGCCTAAAATTCATGTTAGTCGTAGGAAAATAGCAGCGTGCTCAGCTGCGTGCAGAGACAGTCAGAAGTAGGCACTGTAAATGGAACGACTGCTGGTGAAATGGCTTCCAGTCAGATAGTGTAAATGTTGATAGTTGTGATAGTGTAGAATGTTGTATGTCTTCTGCTGCTATCTCGGTGTGTGCATGTAAGGTATTATTCACACTTGTACTGGATTTAAGTTAAAATATATAATAACGAAACTGTGTGTAAACTATTTTTCATTATTAATATCCACAAAGTAAATATTGTTGAAAATAAGAAACAAGTACTATAATATTTACGTATGTGTATGTATATGTTTCCATTTGTAAGCCATGCATTGTGCAGTGATTAACTAAAAAAGGAATTATCTCCTGGTGTAATATTGCGAATACAGTTTTTATAGAGTCAAGCTTTTTAGGGTCTGTAATTGCTAGCAACACGCGAAACTCTAATAAGGATTTGATGGTGATACGTGCACAAATCAACGAAAAGAGAAAATACCGCCAACGAGGCAAACCACTCTGAAAATATTGTGTACTTGTGGAGTAGTTTTGCTGTATTAGATGAATTTGTGGCTGTTTAATGATCTACTCGTGCACAAACTCAGATTAATAATTGTTGCCATTGCTTTTGTGACGTAAACATGAAATATAGGAAAAATATAGAAAAACATTTTAAATTACCGAAGGCAACCAAAGTGTACAAACACCCCACATTAACGCAAGCGGAAACGAAAAATGTGGAATAATCTAGACAAACAAAATAAGAAACAAAACTAATAGTAAAAAGTCCCACCCCAAATGTAGCTTTAATTTCATTTGTGTATTTGGTCAACAACATACTATACATACCCGTCCCGCCTTTCACGGCTCCGTCTGTAATTTCTGAAGCACAACCCGCCGACTTGTCGCTTTGGCCGGCCGCACACGTTTAGCCACAGCTTTGGCCAATGGTCATCATCATCATTAGATATTGCAACAATTCACCAACGTCGTCATCAGATGAGTAGAGCTAAAGTTTGGTTGATGGCGGCAGCGAGCCCAAGCTCGCCTTAAGCGGTTTTTGATGCTGATCCACCTTCTGCTCTTCGTTGCCTTTGAAGCGTCGGCTGTTGCTGTTGCTGCAATTACCGCAAACTAATCAACGGCAAAAAGTAGCACTCACAAACCAACAACCAAACGGGTTATGCTACTACATAGCATGTTCCACACACCTAGGCCAGTTGAGTCTGCGGATGCCTTCGTCAAATGCTTTCGAAGTGGAGATTGACGCCGAGCAGAGATGCCTTCATAATTGATGTTGAAAAGCGCATTAAAATTATGAACTGGACCACACGCACAAACGCGTAAGAAATCGCGTGGCATTCACGCATACATGTGTGATAACCGGCTTGTTGCAAGACTGGAAAATTCACCACATTATTGCGCTCTTGCAAGTAGTTATGTTGCACGTGTGATCACCTTAGAACCAGGCGGTGATGTGCATTTAATTGCCACAACCGAAGTTGCGAAATTACTTACATACTTCCACATTGTTTCGGCAAGTTATGGCAGGCTCCAAGCTTTTGGTGGAGTAAATACTATTGATACTAATGGTGGTACATGTGCAATTTTCTTCAACGCGTTAGTTTACAGGAACCAGACAACTATATACTAATCTGTATTCATTTTGTATTGAAAAAAAAAACATAAAGAAGAGGTTTTAACTGGAATTACTAACGCTTCTATCTTAGAATGATCTTAAAGTAGTTTTAGCGACCATATGAAATTTCACTTGTTCACCTGTTTTTTTTCCTTAACGGTGCTCCGCATTTTCTCCATATAACAAATCTATGATTTTTTTATATGCAGAAAATACGCGATGCCTTTAGAGAAAAAATGATCAAAAATCAATGAGGATGCAAATCAAACTTGCATCTGAATGAAAATTTCGAATTTTTCATACAATATTGTAGAATTTTTATAAATTTTGTGCAATTTTTGCAACTTGGTTCAATACGGTGTTTATTATGAACTTAACTATATTTTTATAAGAAAATAATTTAAATTAAAATATGAGTAAATAAGTAGTCAAAAAATATGACTATCAAGTGAAAATGTTGCGGTGCTATATTTTTTTCGTGGGCTGTAAATGTATATAAGATATGCCATATACTCTGGGAAAAACAAAGTAAGCACATTCAAGCCAATTGCAGTTGAGAAACCTCAATTTATAAGGCTGTATTGATCCTATATATCAATAGATTCCCTGATCTACGTTCATGCTTATGAAGATTATTGTATGTGATCAGAGAATCTATTGATCTATAGGATCAATACAGCCTTATAAACTGAGTTTTCTCAACTTCAATTGACCTTAGGTGTGGAATCCATTGTATAGCGAGGCAGCCTCTTGTGAGATATATTTGTAGACACCACGTACGCGTGTATTTGAATAACGCAGAATAAAATTATAGAAAACAGAATCCCGATCTAAAAACTTATGTGTAAATATTATTTTTGTCTCAGGAGTGTGTAAAGACTGTTACACTGATTTGAAGTCAACTATAAGTTTTTATCAATTATTTTTAACGCGAGTAGGCATTACATTTATTTCTTATATGCAAATTTTAAGAAATTGATTTTTACAATATTGAAACAATAAATATTTTTTAAATTAATATGATAAAGATAAAAGTATCACAAATTTGGTTTAAAGCAAAATATTTATTGTATTTATGTATATCTTGTGCAGAATAAATTGTCACAAGGAATCGAATGAGCCATGTCTGTCCGAAATATCTAAAAAATTTGCCGCTACCCGCCCGCAATACCGCCATTTAAAAAGTTTGAAAAACATTCACGGGATAGCCACATTTAAGAAAAGACAAAACCCAGTCCCAAATCAAGTACTAATTATAAAATAGATGGCATTTTCCCAAAAAGTATAACTGTACCACAGCAAAAAAATACCTCTTCGTTCAGGTGACGCTCTAAGCAAACAAATTTAAGGTTATATATATATTTTTTTTTTGTTAGGTTGCCACATCCGTGATTAACATTCAAATAAAATTTTATCGCCACTGCTTGACATTTGTGAAAGTTACGCTGCCTTGGGTAAATCTACCTCTCCACATGTAGAAAATCTACATTATTTTACGTTAAATTATGTTACAAATACAAAAGTGATGAAAACATCAATAAAGGGAAAGAAAAGTTGAACAATAACTGGCACAGAACTTGGGCATTGCGTATGGATCCGTTCGGGACATTGTAGTTAATGATTTGGGTTTGCGCCATGTTGCTGCAGAGTTGGTCCCAAAGAATTTCATGCAAAAGAGGTAGCGCGCTGATATCACCAAAAACATGATTTCCAAGGCGTAATCCGAGCCACAGCCGAAAGAAAGTAATTGAAAGGAAAAATCAAAAACGGCCCTGATGGCTATACCGGAAATAGAGTTCCAGAAATTATTCGAGAACTGGATCAAACGCTGTCATTAGAGCGTTGCAGTTGATGAGGAGTACCTTGAAGGAATAAACTTGTATTTTGGATTTTCCGAATATATCCCGGAACTTTTTGATCAAGGTGATATTTAGACCCAAGGCCTGATCTATAAATCCATATTAAGTTTCTCCTGGATCAAATCTAAAAAAAGAATACATTAATTACATATACGCAATGATAACTTAGCTAGTACTTACTTTCTAATTGAATCTGTACGTATTTGGGAATAGCCAATTTCAGCAGTCACTTTTTTATGCCACAATTACCAAATATCCCATTACAGATATGGGCAAATCAAATCAATTGTTGGCCTAGAAAGTTCATTAAATTCAGGATTCCACTTACGCCACTGGCCTTCACTTGATACTCCGCAGGCTATTGTTTGGCGAACTGCCCACTTTATTTACTGCGAAATGAAGTGTCCTCCTATGGCAAACACCTCTTTGCAGCTCCTGGATGACTCGCCCGTTGATCGATATGTGAGTAAGTGTAACCTTTAGCTAAATTAATGGATCATGATGTGGCAAGTGGCTATATAAAACAACAGCAACTGAAAGTCTGGCACGAAAAAAATATTAATAAGTAAAATAAATTAAATACAAGCGTAAGCGTAAGCGCACATCTTGATGCTGCTATAGCCAACTATCATCATGCTGTACTATGTATGGATGTGTATACAGCGACCACGGCACGGCCATCACCTTCACCACGATCCCATATACATACATACAAATAAATACATACGTATACTTATGCAACTACAACTACAATCATAAAAATAATTCCAACATCAACATTACCAATTTTGACTTCGACATCGTCATCACCATCGTCATCGTCTTGATGGCAGCAACACGCGTTTCACTTCATACCACTCGTTGCGAGGTATTATTAATGATTCGCGATCGGTGCAACGATCGATTGATCGTTAAATTCGAAAATAGCTAAAACATTTGCAACATCGAACATTCAAGTGCAGTGAAGTGGGAGCTAAGCGCAACAGCAGTGGAGGGGAGCGGGCTTGGTAAAGGAAAGGCCTATTTGTTAGTGGATAAGTTAAATTGGTTGTGGAAGTTGGTTGGTAGCGCAAGGCGTTTAGTGCTAAGCGTTAAGTCAATCGATCTGTCATTTGTTTGTTGCGTTCTTCTTGTGTGAAATAATTGCCACTGCCACTTGAATGTGTTCGTTGGCACATCATTTGTCAGCGGAGAATTTTCAGTATCGCTGAATCGTTATGGTAATGACACAGCCACTCTTTGGTCGAACTGAATATTATTTATATCTCGCACTTAAATTGTTTTCACATCAGCAATGGCAGTAGCAACAACGTTTTAACTTAAAAAAGTATTTAAATTAGGAGTTGATAAATTATCTCAGCTGATATTGGCGATAAATTTGTAGGCTTGTTAACAGACTTGTTTACAAAGATATATTATACAGATATATTTGGCAAATATTGAGGTGGGATATGTAGGCCTACAAACTTCAATAAATACACACAGATATGTATGTAAGTATATATGGATATATCAGGTTAAAATATGTATCACGAATAAGCTAGTGATCGTATCATTGGATATTATGACAGTGGCTTCAGGCACAGTTTCAGCACTAAAATCTGAACAAATAAGTTACTATAGGGTGGGCCATGTAAAATTTGCTTTTTGAATCGGATATAAAAAAAAAACTAATGAATATTTTTTCAAACTTTTTTTCATTTTGAAGATTGAACATAGTCATTTATGAATAAAAAAAATATCGTTCAAATGACTGCCACGACTGGCTTTACAGTAGGCCATTCGATCTATCCAATTTTTAAGCACATTTTCGATTGTTTGGGCTCCAATTTCGTGAATGGCAACTTCGATTTCGTGTTTTAAAACATCAATCGTCTCTGGATGGTTCACATAGCATTTGTCCTTAACGGCCCCCACAAAAAATAGTCCAACGGGCTTAAATCACAGCTCCGAGGCGGCCAATTGATATCGGAATTTCGGCTGATTATTCGGTTTTCAAAAACGGTAGCCAAAAGTTCGAGTGTAACTTTGGCAGTGTGACAAGTTGCACCGTCCTGTTCAAACCAAATGTCGTCCATGTCATCCTCTTCAATTTTTGGAAACAAAAACTCATTGAGCATGTCACGGTAACGCTCGCCATTTACTGTAACTGCGGCTCCTCGATCATTTTCGAAAAAAATGGCCCGATGATGCCGCCAGACCAAGAACCGCACCAAACAGTGAGTCATTGTGGAAGCATTTGCTTCTCTACAGTAACGTGTGGATTTTCTAAGCTCCAAATCCTACAGTTTCGCTTATTGACGTAGCCACCGATGTGAAAATCAGAAAAGAAGAAGAAGACTCACCACTTTGGAAATAGGTGTTCAATGCTTCCCAATTTTGTTCAAGCGTCTAGCTTCCCATTTCGTAAATGTCAAACCTTTAAGAAAATTATGAACACATTTGACATGACATTTGTCTTAACATTCTCAAAAAAATAGCTGGTTCAAAAAGCAAACGATTTATGGCCCACCCTTTATGTTTAGTTAAGACCCTGTTTTCATACGTAACCATAAACCATAAGCAATACTTTTTTAAATCATTAATGTATTCTCCTTGGCTTTCAAACACTTGTTCCCAATAAAACCCCAAATCTTGACAATAATTCGATACTAAATTTATAGAGAATTCTTATCTATTATGGTGATGAGTTAGGAAGACATTTTAAGTAAGTTCAATTGGAACTAAATCTATAGAAAACGAAATATAATTTTAAGTTTTGAACAGCCACAGTTTTCAAAACCATTGAACTGGGCCGAAAAAATACTATTCTAACAAGTCGTTTCAAAACAACGATTCCTCTAAACCATCTTGAGTCACTTCATGCCTCCATCCCAAATCGTATTTTTGAAGTAATTGTAAGCTTCACTAAACAAAACAAATAACAATTTACAACGAAAACGATCTAATCTTTATATTTTCATTTGTGGCTATAATGAAGTAAAACAAAATTATCACTTGTCGAAGTAATGTAGGTTCTAGTTAAATTATCATATAAATTAAAAGAAATGTATTAAATTATTACAAAAAATAAATATAAAGAAAATAATTGACCTTAATCAAGATAGAGGGATTGTATTCAAGAAACTCAATGTCGAATGAGCGATTGAATGCAGCAGCTCATATTTAGATCTATAGAAAATTAAGTTCGTAGTGTGGAAATAATTTAAGAACAATTTGCTGGAAACAAGCGAAAGGTCGAAGTCAAATAATAGGTTTTTTAATTTATTTTCAAACCACAAAATGTCTTTATTTGTTCCACTGAGATTTGTACTTAATTTGTTTTCTTTAAAAAAATGATTGTTTTGTAATAATCTAATTAAATATTACAAAATATAAAAAAAAACTGCCGCACGCTTAATAAAGAAATCAAAAACATCAGAGGAAAGCACAGATGCAAGTGCTCTTGTGCATCCAATTAGTACACACGTCTGCAAAGAAAAGATCACTTCACTTTTTAATGGAGATATACGTACAATTACATTTTAAAGGTGGTTATTTTACGGTTCACTCACCAATCAAAAAGGAAAGGAAGGCATGTGTGCATGGAAGGTGTAGCCCTTCACTGATGGACGGCCAAAGTTTCAGTAGAATTCTAAAAGCAATTAATTTGTATATCCGTTTGAAATATAAATTTTTTTATTGATGTTTTCGTTGCGTTTCGCATGCGTTATGAAATGTTATATAAAGTGTGATCAATATGAAGGTATTGGATTTTAAATTCAAATAAAACCATGTAAATTCAAATTGGTTCACATTCTTTTGACGTGATAACGTCTTATAATTCGATTTAGCCGGCTGCACGCACGAAAAAATGTGTCGTTACCTTGCTCATTAGTGTTACCTTGCTCATTAGTGTTACCTTGCTCATTTGTCGTTACCTTGCTCATTTGTCGTTACCTTGCTCATTTGTCATTACCTTGCTCATTGCCGTTACCTTGAATGAACTGCAAGCGAAAGCGCGGAACGAACGACAAAGCGAATGAACGGCAACGTTCGACATCTTGCTCTCTCCTACTTAAGTGAGCGTATAAATAGGTATGTATATGCGCATATGTACATATATAAATTCACGTATTTGTATTTGCATATGCCTTCTTATTGATTATTATTAATTTGATTTACTTGAAGAATTTAAAATAAAACCAATTTTGTTAATAATACCTGTTGTTTTAATGATATTATTATTTTTTGACATGATAACGTCTAATAATTCTATGTAGCCGGCTGCACGCACTGTTATGCGGCTGTTATGTTATGTTATGTTATGTTATGTTATGTTATGTTATGTTATGTTATGTTATGTTATGTTATGTTATGTTATGTTATGTTATGTTATGTTATGTTATGTTATGTTATGTTATGTTATGTTATGTTATGTTATGTTATGTTATGTTATGTTATGTTATGTTATGTTATGTTATGTTATGTTATGTTATGTTATGTTATGTTAATGTTACCTCATTCTCTATATCCATACAAAATATCTATCAAACGAATAAAATTAAAATTTTCTTTTGAAAAATGCAACCATTCAATCAGTATTTTCTTATGACGTTATCACGTTAAACTATCGTCAGTAAACCGACTTTACAGACAACCTCTTTTTTTTATAGATAATCCCTTGCTCTTTAGCCCAATTACAGCGATTTTGGTTATTGACGTAGCGATTAAGTCAAAAATGGGTCGCCTCAGCCTGCGATGAACACTTTTTACAGAGCGTCGATCTTCGTAATACAATTTTGTGATTTGTAAACATTGTTGAGGAGTAAGTCTTTTCATGATGAAATGTCAATGAATACTGAAAAAAATTATGTAATATATATAGTTTGACATTGTCACTCGAGATCTATCAAAAAACCACCAATATCACGATAAATCCATGTACATTATTTTTATCGGGGTTTTAAGTCAAGACGAAAATAATGAGCTGCACTTTTTAAAGTATATTTTCGAGTTTTAAGCTTTCTTATTTGGCTTAATTCTATAATTTTTTTTTACACATTTCTTGGTTAAATTTGTGGCAGAATATATGTTCAATATCCTGTGAAAATGTATTCAGCAACTTCTCACTGTAGACATGGTTTGATAGTAACTTTTCAAAAAAGATATTTTTTAAGCGCCAAAATACATTAAAAAACTTGGAAGCACCAGCTCTCTCATTAAAAGCTGCTTTAGAAAGTGTAAGTGAGGCTAAAATACTGCTCGAGGCTGCATATGTTGTCTATTTATCTACAAAAATGTATCCTATTTCGCTAAAAAATAAATGTTTTGATATATTGAACACATTGTGATACAAATACTTTTAAAGAATAAAATGCAAACACACACCATAATAACTTTACTGCTTCAGAGCTTTCATCTTTCAAATATGAACCCATTACATCCATTTTCTATGCACACAATTTTTTTCAATATATTATATTATTTACCCCAATAATTTCCGCCTTACGCGCCGACTACGAGTGATAATATGTACAGAGAGATTTGTTTATGGTATTCCTTAGTTTTTTGTTAAAAATGTCATTTAAAAGTATATATTATCAAGGATTAAAAGAAAAAAAAATATTAATAATAAAATGAATTAAATGTATGTATGTGCTTTTTAATTACTTTTATTTTGAGATGGCAATTATAAAAGTCTTTTTACAGGACATCAGTAAATTTTTTCGGAAGAGATATTTCAAAAGACGTGCCTAGATGTTGTTTTAAAATAAAACATATAAACATTTAGATTCTCTCAGGTCTCACTATTTTTATTCAAAATACGCTTCTAAACAATGTCCACCATAAGCATATCTCCAAGCTGTCATACGAGAATTAAGATTGTTAAGGACTCGTTCACACATTATCGTATTGAGTTCGGCAATCTCGATCCGAATGCTGCGTGTCAGCTCTCGAAAGGACTTTATAATTTTTGTCGGAAATTCCGATAACGTATATAAATTTCAGTCCTATGGTAATTAAACATCTCAGAAGCATACATTTTTCGCATTTTCACTGCTGATTTTGGACTGCTGAAAATTGTGTACCAGTTGGTTGACTGCATTACTTCTGATATTTTTTTTTTAATATATTTGAAAGAATTTTTTGGATTTTTGAATTTATCTAAAAGGTTCTGAATAGCTTTCCTGCCAACGCTCTAAAAAAATTATTCGGCAAGCTTTTAGACTGGCACGTCGCTATATTGACCCATTTAAAAATACACAATTAAAACAAATTAAACAATAATAAAGTGCACTTCAAAATGCACTGGTTTTATTTTTTTAATTTCTAATCCAACACTTTTCTCATATAACAAGTTTTAGACCAGTTAAAATATAAAACACCAAATACATTTTATTCGATTCCATTGCAACGTTTTAAAATATTCTATTTCATATTACAAGCGTATACAAGATTTTCTTTTTTCTTAAAATCAAAATAAATTTCTTGTAGGTATAGAGATTCAGGTACAGAGGTTAAACATTGAAAAATTTGTTTAAACTTACACTTTAAATAAATCCTAAAAAAATTAAAATAAACTAAAAAAATACTAATAAAGAAACACAATTTCAAGTATTCACTTTAGGAACATAAAAAAAAATAATATGAGTGTGAAGTTATGAATAATAGTTTTTGGCGAATAAGTAGGAAATAAAATTACTTCAAGTGTTTGGACAAAAAACGTGAGTTGTGTTGAAAATAGTGAATTTTAAATTATGGGAATAATTCATATGTAAATGGTATCAAATAATTATTTCTTTCTTTAAGCCATAAACTGACTTAATTTAACAATATAAGTCGGTTCTTCTAATCTTAGTGGCTTGTGGTGCGGGGCTACATATAAAGTACATAAATTTCAGGCATATATTAATTAATAATTAGTTATTTACGGACTCTTTATTTGCTGGACTCCGATATAGTGTTTTTCAAATAAATATATTCATCAGTTTCAATTATATATACATAATTTTCAAATCATCGTGATGCATTGGTGCGTCCATAGACGAGTTTTAAACTTTCTTATCTAATTAAAATTAAAATAAATAAAATTAAATTAACTAAATTGCAGAAAAATTGATCATTTTACTACTGACATTATTCTAGCAGTCTGCGGCGAGTGTATTTCTGCCATGAAAAGGCTCCTCATAAAAAAACGATTGGCCGTTCCGAGTCAATTATACTCGTATATAAATATAGTATAGGGTGGGCCATGTATAATTTGCTTTTTGAATCGGCTATAAAAAAAAAAACTAATCAAGATTTTTCCAAACTTTTTATTTTATTTTGAAGACTGAACATTGTCATTTATGAATGAAAAACAATATCGTTCAAATGTCACAACTGGCTTTACAGTAGCCCATTCGATCAACCCAATTTTTAAGCACATTTTCGATTGTTTGGGTTCCAATTTCATGAATGGCTACTTCGATTTCGTGTTTTAAAACATCAATCGTCTCTGGATGGTTCACATAGCATTTGTCCTTAACGGCTCCCCACAAAAAATAGTCCAACGGGCTTAATCACAGCTCCGAGGCGGCCAATTGATATCGGAATTTCGGCTGACTATTCGGTTTTCAAAAACGGTAGCCAAAAGTTCGAGTGTAACTTTGGCAGTGTGGCAAGTTGCAACGTCCTGGTTAAACCAAATGTCGTCCATATCATTGTCTTCAATTTTTGGAAACAAAAACTCGTTGAGCAACTCATGGTAACGCTCGCCATTTACTGTAACCGCGGCTCCTCGCTCATTTTCGAAAAAAAAATGGCCCGATGATGCCACCAGACCAAAAACCGCACCAAACAGTGACTCGTTGTGGATGCATTTGCTTCTCTACAGTAACGTGTGGATTTTCTGAGCCCCAAATCCGACAGTTTTGCTTATTGACGTAGCCACCGATGTGAAAATGAACTTCATCAGAAAAGATGATTTTTCGGTAAAAATGCTTATCTTCGGACAAACGATTTTCTGCCCATTGAGCGAACCGAAAACACTTTGGATGGTCATTAGAATTCAGTTCTTGCACCAATTGAACTCCCATTTCGTAAATGTCAAACCTTTAAGTAAATTATGAACACATTTGACATGTCATTTGTGTTATCATTCTCAAAAAAATAGGTGGTTCAAAAAGCAAACGCCATATGGCCCACCCTGTATGACTTCTTCTATTAAACACCAGTATCTAAACTTAAATGCTCCTTTACAAGTTTGGCTTTTCCGCGCAGGGTTTCAGCACTTTTCCGATGTGTTTTTTTTTTATTTTCGACAAACTTTTCATTAGTTCGGATCGCCTTTGCTTTTGGACTAAGGCGTCTAGAAGCATACAACTTATATTGTTGTATTTGCTTACCTTTTTCAAATGTTTGTTGATATAAATTCGTGAAGTGTGTAAATCAAATTATATGCCGTCATACCACTTATAAACACATAAGTACATACATACATACATAAAAACTATATACCCGATATAAACTCAACATTCCTGCACCCCGAAATTTATATTTCACCAAAACTTCATTAATTTTCTTCACTCAATACGCAGCTACTGGCAATATTGATGCCGCTGCAGAATCCTCTTGCTGGGCGAATGCGTTCGCAAACCGTTTAGCACATTCTTTGGCACTTTGTGTCTTAGTTACTGCTGTGGTAGACTTGTTGGCAATGCGGGAGCATTTGGGAGGCAAAAAGGGACCGCCTGTCCCTTCACAAAGGCCAACTTGTGGCTGCGAGTACTACATTGGGTAGTGTAGAAGGTGCAATGCGCATTCATTAATTTTTAGTTTGGTTTGCTTGTTACGTTTTGTTATTAATGATGTTCAACAAAATGAATTAAAGTTTTTCTGTTTTTCTGTTGTTTTTCGTATTCTTTAGTGTTTGTTCGTATTGTTATGCTGCTCTTCGGAGTTTTCGATAATAATAACAGCAATGATGCTTGTTTTGCGGGTGGCGTGCCGTGTTTATTTGTTTTGATGATAGCCTTCTCGTTTCAATTTTGTTGGAACCACATTTCGTTTGTTGTTTTCCATTAAATTGTTTTCAGTTTCTTTACTTAGCGTAGCTCTCCAGCGGGGACTTATAGAGAGTTGAATTCTTATTTCATTACAGACGTGTTTGTAGGTACATATAGACATGATTCAGTAAATGTGTATGCGCCCGTATTTTGCATTATTATTACTCCTTGTTGAATGATGTCGTAGATTTGTTTTGACATAAGGTTTCAGTTCCTGTGGCACTGCTCACTTACGAAAACTCTTATACTCATACATGCATATACATACGTACATATCTTAGTTGATTAACGACTTTTCAATAAATTGCGATTAAATGTTGGCGCATTGTATGTTTAATAATTGTTCGACTCTCGGTTAAACAAAATGAAAAATAGTTTTCCATAATTATTTCTCACCTGTGAGGATTAGATACGTCTACTGGAATCCCCCCTTTAGTACAGCATTCCATACTGTATTACGTTCTTAAAGAGCAGACATTTTTAGGGCCATTTACGCCGAGATTTTACCCTGGTCGTAAGAATACTGAAGAAATTATAGAAATTTGAACTTGTTAAGGGCGTTTCGATTAGGTAGAGTTTAATATCCTCTTAAATAAGCTTGGTAATTTTAGCACTTCTGTAGTGCAATTCCCGAACTTTAAACGATTCGACAATTGTTAGTTTTCATGTCGCTTGTACTAACAATTGTGCTATTTATAAACTTATGTTAACTAACACTAAATATCAGAAGTGCGAATAACGCAAAGGCGAGAGGCAAAAACGACTAGCTAAGCTGTTCAAACCAACTTTGAGTGTTGTCTTCAATTATATTTGCTCTAAAAAAGATAGAAATATCTATTTATTCGAAATTAATGTGTACTTCATACTTCTTTATTGCTTTAGGATGACATCGACGGCTCTTAAAAGAAGCAGTGCCACAGCCGAGCAAATCAATCGAAAATTCCTTTCCTTACGGTTGATTGCGTCTGCTATTCGATATATATTACGGCTAATAGATCACTTGGATGTTCCCCATTGTTCCTAATAATATCCTGTTAAAAAATCTGAACCTATATTAGTAATATGAAAGCAGAATTTAGAATTGAATAAGCGTGCTGATTACAAGATTTACTTACTTTTTCAGTCAGAATCGCTGTTATTTTGCAACCTCTAAATTGACTGCCAAACTGAGAATTTCGGTCTTCAGCCAAGTCTGGAGTTAACCCCTGCACCCAAATGGAAAGGATTGGACACATCTCGGAGAGAACATTGATACACTGTTTGACAACTCACGACCTCCTCTCCAAACGATAAATCATAAGCAAAATAGTTAATAACTTTTGATAATATATAGTATTATCACCGTTTTAATTAAAACCACTAATTATTATTTTCTCGTTTGAGTTAACTACACCAAAATAATTAGCGATAATCGACTTGGTAACCAAGACAGTTGATTTTGTTATCGCTTTTTATTATGAAATGGATTACCGAGTAGCAAAATCGTTGAAATTGTGTTTAATGAAAGGTAGCAAGGCGAATATCGTTGAAATATCAGGTCAGTCCATAAGTTCATGCGTTTTTTAAAGGTGGTTTTAAAATTAATAAAAAAGATGTTTAAAGTATTTATTAATCAATAATATATTTTCCTTCATTATTTATAATGTCTTCCCAACGTTAAGGCAATTTTTTAATTCCCTGCTCAAAAAATTGTTTGTCCTTGGAGCCAAAATACGCTTCGACATCCCTTTTTATAGCTTCTTTTGAGGAGTAGTTCTTGTTACTCATATGGGATTGAAGTCCATGGAAAAGGTGATAATCACAAGGTGCAATATCGGGAGAGTATGGTGGATGCGGCATTAGCTCCCATCCGTTCCCATTAGCTCGTTCAGCTTGCCTAATGTTTGCCTTGTGGTATGAGGTCTTGCGTTGTCGTGGTGAAACAAAACTTTGCGTCTATTCACTAAAAACGGTCGATTTTTTTTAAGTACCTCATTCAGGTTTGATAGCTAATGGGAATAATAATCAACAGTTATCGTCTGGTTTGGTTTCAGAAGTTCATGATAGATGATAGTTCACCAAATAGACAGGAGAATCTTCTTGGGGTGAAGGCCATCTCTAGGGTTAGGTTCTGGTTTTTCAGCTTTATCTAACTATTGGCGTTTGCGAACAGGATTATTGTAAAGGACCCATTTCTTATCACCAGTAACGATACGGCTCAAAAAACTTTCATTTTCAAGCCGTTGCAGCTGCTGAGAACACAAATTCACTCTCTGCTGAAAGTTGGCGACGGAAAGTCTATGCGGAACCCATTTTCCCAGCTTTGAAACCTTTCTCAACTGAACCGGGTGCCTGTGCACTGTTCCATGTGATGAATTTAACCTCTGAGCTATCATATCGACTGTCAAATTTGGCTCAGCTTCCACGAGTTCGAGCAAGGCGTCGGAGTTAAAGACTTCAGGACGACCACGGCGCAGTTACCACTTCGGAATTTTGAAAACCACTTTTGCGCAGTCCTTGCAGTCACTGTATCCTTTCCGTGAACAGTGTTTATTTCTGCAGCAGCAGTTGTTGCATTTTTACCACTTTTATAAAAAAAAAATACAAAATATGCCTCTTATACGCGTTCGAAGATTCCATTTTATTTTTTTAACAACACCTGCTTCTATGCGCGATTAAAATCATTTGTTGAATGCACAATATATCAAAGAAAATATAAATAGTTCCGTTATATTCCACGAATAATTTGTTGTATGCAAAAATCGTACAAAAATTAAATTATGGGTAAAATATGCACGAACTTATGGACTGACCTGATATGTTAGTGAGTCCCCCTACTGGTCCATTACGTAAATTATTTAGAAGATCTTTCGCAAAAAAATTGGTAGCAATAATCAACTCGATATATTCGAACAATAGAATTAATGCGACATCAGTGTTCCGCAAGTGACTCGGGTTGACTCTCCTCTGTTCATACTCTTCACTAATGAACTAACCTCATGGTTTACATGCTCAAAGTATCCAGGCATCGCTAATGATGTTAAGCTATTTTGTCTGATGAAAAATCCTACAGTATCTTATAATCTACAAAGTGATCTTGATGAAATAAAAAGTTGGTGTAACATAAATCATATAAGTTTTAATGCTAAAAATATGATATAGTGTACGACCCACGCAGTTCATTGGCTAGAATTTTCTATTATTTCAAAGGGGGTGTTATTTTAGTTTGGAAAACGGGCTTTAAAAGTAGGGAGTCATTTTTCCATTAACGTAGATTTTATTACTTGCAAAGCCTACTAAATATTTACGTTTATAAAAGTAACCACTGAACATTTTGAAGTTCCGTTGACTCTGAATTCCCTTTATAGAGTAATAATACTCATTATTCTTGACAACGTAGCTGTTATTTGGATTCACGTCATGACTTTCGCTCTCCACGGGTTGAAGTAATTAAAAAAAAAACCACGCAATTGGCACTGGTTTCCCAAATAACAGTCCTTCTTATGAATCTAAAATTTCTTTCTTATCTATTATGTTCGCTTACAACATTGGCTCGGGATTCATAAACTGCCATGAAAGTCTCAACTGCTTTAAAGCCTAACGCTGCATAGTTTTCCAAGATATTGCCATTCGTCTAATGGAAGATAGCCCAGAGCCTGCATCATTTGAGGGTAAGTCCTCAATACTCCTGGGGTGCATCGAGGAACTGAACTTATTACGGTCGTGCAATCTCATTCAGCTAAAATGGGTCCTAGGGCATTAGGGCATACCCGGGAACGAAGTTGTGAAAAAGCTCAGACGTGTAGAGCTACGATTACAGCATATATTAAAAACAGGACCTGCGATGGAGTTATGGTTACGAAAGTTCGCTGCTGCTATATTAAAATTTGATGCATTATACTGATATAACGATTGGGCAAAACTTTCGAATACCTGAACCACCTTTCCCTTTAAATGTGCCAAGTGAAACATTGAAAAAAATTCCTGATGACAAGCTTAGAATAGAGGCACATATACAAAGCATTCCTTGTCATAACCAAGTAGTAGAGTACTGCATCTAACTGCTGACAAAAGCGGAGCAAATGGTCTTGATGGTTTTATAAGAGAACGAATATTTACCTTCCTTTAATTCAAATTCAAAATCAGGTTTCATATTTCTAGCCTTGGACACTTCTAGTATAGGGAGACGTTTCCATTCGAAATTTGGACACATTTTTCCACAAACGTACTCAGAACGTTTTGATGTGTGAGCTATATTAGTGTTGCTGACAGTTAAGATTCATCTCGGCAGAAAATGGAATTAAATCGTCACCATTTCCGCGCGATTATTTTTCACAATTCTCGACGTGGATTAATAATCGTCGATGAACTACAATTATTACACGGCGTGCAAGCACCATCCATTATCGTCCTAAAAAGAGGTTGTCTGTAAAGTCGGTTTACTGACGATAGTTTAACGTGATAACGTCATAAGAAAATACTGATTGAATGGTTGCATTTTTCAAAAGAAAATTTTAATTTTATTTGTTTGATAGATATTTTGTATGGATATAGAGAATGAGTTAACATTAACATAACATAATATACTTTAACATAACATAACATAACACAACATAACATAACATAACATAACATAACATAACATAACATAACATAACATAACATAACATAACATAACATAACATAACATAACATAACATAACATAACATAACATAACATAACATAACATAACATAACATAACATAACAGAGCATAACATAACATAACATAACATAACATAACATAACATAACATAACATAACATAACATAACATAACATAACATAACATAACATAACATAACATAACATAACATAACATAACATAACATAACATAACATAACATAACATAACATAACATAACATAACATAACATAACATAACATAACATAACATAACATAACATAACATAACATAACATAACATAACATAACATAACATAACATAACATAACATAACATAACATAACATAACATAACATAACATAACATAACATAACATAACATAACATAACATAACATAACATAACATAACATAACATAACATAACATAACATAACATAACATAACATAACATAACATAACATAACATAACATAACATAACATAACATAACATAACATAACAAATTACCCCGTATTAAAGCACTTATCAACAGCTTTCATTTGATACCCATATTGTACATACACAACCAAAGGTTACCCGGGTCCACGTTTTGACCTATATCTCGAGACCCCAGTCACCGAGCGGCATGAAAAATACTCTGTACTAAAGCATTCACCAACAGCTTTCATTTGATACCCATATTGTACATACACGTCCGAAGGTTACCCGGGTCCACGTTTTGACCTATATCTTGAGACCCTATCTACCAATAGGTATTCAAACTATACGGAAATCATCTTCAATACCTTCTTAACAATGTGTGTAAGTTTGGTTTAATTCGGTTCAAAGACACGGCGGGCCCACGTTTTGGCATATATTTCGAGACCCTAGTCATCAATAGGTATGAAAATTACCCCGTACTAAAGCACTTATCAACAGCTTTCATTTGATATCCATATTGTACAAACACATTCTAGGGTCCACGTTTTGGTCTCTATCTCGAGACCCTAGTCACGGAGCGGATGGAAATACTCTGAACTAAAGCATTCACCAACAGCTTTCATTTGATACCCATATTGTACATACACATCCGAAGGTTACCCGGGTCCACGTTTTGACCTATATCTCGAGACCCTATCTACCAATAGGTATCCAAACTATACGGAAACCATCTTCAATACCTCCTTAACAATGTGTGTAAGTTTGGTTTAATTCGGTGCAAAGACACGGCGGGTCCACGTTTTGGCATATATCTCGAGACCCCAGTCACGGAGTGGCATGAAAAATACTCTGTACTAAAGCATTCACCAACAGCTTCAATTTGATATCCATATTGTACAAACACATTCTAGGGTCCACGTTTTGGTCTCTATCTCGAGACCCTAGTCACGGAGCGGCATGAAAAATACTCTGGACTAAAGCATTCACCAACAGCTTCCATTTGATACCCATATTGTACATACACATCCGAAGGTTACCCGGGTCCACGTTTTGACCTATATCTCGAGACCCCAGTCACGGAGTGGCATGAAAAATACTCTGTACTAAAGCATTCACCAACAGCTTCAATTTGATATCCATATTGTACAAACACATTCTAGGGTCCACGTTTTGGTCTCTATCTCGAGACCCTAGTCACGGAGCGGCATGAAAAATACTCTGGACTAAAGCATTCACCAACAGCTTCCATTTGATACCCATATTGTACATACACATCCGAAGGTTACCCGGGTCCACGTTTTGACCTATATCTCGAGCCCTATTTCCAAAACAAAATATAATCCATGTTACTCGTGGAGGATGTAGCTTTCGAATGGTGAAAGAATTTGCAGTTCATTCAATGCAATGAGCAAGGTAACTACATATGAGCAAGGTAACACTAATGAGCAAGGTAACACTAATGAGCAAGGTAACACTAAAGAGCAAGGTAACACTAATGAGCAAGGTAACGACACATTTTTTCGTGCGTACAGCCTGTTAAATCGAATTATAAGACGTTATCACGTCAAAAATTGGTACAATGATGCATTGGAGCTCGATAGAATACTTTTGGGTTGTGTTCACTCTAATAATCACAACTCTGGTGTCATTGGTAATTTTCACAGTCGCTGAAATAATTGGAAAAACCATCATTGATGTTTGAACATGAGAAAAGTTACTTCTATACAAAAAATAAACTCTATAGGCCAGGGGGGCCCACTTTTTTATCATTTCATATATCATGACCAGCCATTAACTTTACTTAGTAGATATAAATATCGCTGCAAACAAATTTCTAAATATACTATTATAGTTTTTACTGAAATCTTTATTGTTTACTAAAATTAATTATAATATAGTTTGAATTTTTCTAAGTTTTTATAAGCAAAGTCTTTTGTTTTTTCTTAAATTCATACCATAACAGACGAGAAGAGTTCTTTGAAACTCCTTTTTGTTGGTCGGCTTTACGAGTTCCGACTATATTTCCGAACTTTTCGACGTATGTAAGTAACACACTCTACATATTTGATTCCTATTATAGCAGAAAATTATTTTGACACAATGCAAACATTGTAAGCCAAAAAATCAAGGAAAAAGCAAATCAAAATCGCTAAATTAAGTAGATTGTCAATAGAATAGTGTGACTTGCCGGCTAATGATAAATTTCCTAGCCTCAACGTAGCACAGTGACAAAGAATTCTTTGAAGTCAAAGCAAACAAGGTTTGTGCGTATGTCATTACAAAAATGTATAGCTCACTCCATTGCCCACAAGCTAATATTTGCGACGGAAAAACACTTAAAGCAAACACATTCTCCGATTTGTGCGTGTAGTTCTTATGGCGCTACCGATATCAGGAGTAATGCCAATGTACATAGTGTTCGAAGGGTTCAGTTGTTTGCCGCGCCCCACGAGAAAAAGCTAATTCCGAAGAAAAAATAATAAACAGTGAAAATAGTGCGTGGAAGAAAATGTTTGACATTAAATCCATCAAACTCCAGTGCGAGGGTGAACAACGAATCCATAATGCGAGTAAGAGTGTGAGAATAAGTGTACATAGACAAGACGTGGGAGTGTGACGAATATTTGTTAAAATCTAATACACGCCCATATCCCACTAGGGCAAAACTATGGGAACTTTATAAATTATAAATTCCATCAAATTGCCAAAAATAATAATAAGCAACTGAAATTTACCTAATGTGTTGATGCGTGACTGCCACTCGGTAGTGCATGGATTTGATATCCCGCAATTGATAGAACGAGTTTTTTCTAAGAGCGGGTGTCCCTCGAAAAACCTCCGAGTGTGTTTCTGCCGTGAAAAAAGCTCCTCTAAACGAAGAAGCATCTCCGTTCGGAGGCTGCACGAAACCTTAGATCCCTCCAATCGTAGAAAAAACATCAAGAGTCGCCCCATAGATTAGAGGACGAGCTCGGCCAAACACCCAACACTATATATATGCATATATATATATATATATATATATATATATAATTGGCGCGTACACCCTTTTTGGGTGTTTGGCCGAGGTCCTCCTCCTATTTGTGGTGTGCGCTTTGATGTTGTTCCACAAATGGAGGGACCTACAGTTTTAAGCCGACTCTGAACGGCAGATATTTTTATGAGGAGCTTTGCCATGACAGAAATACACTCGGAGGTTTGCCATTGCCTGCCGAGGGGCGACCGCTATTAGAAAAATGGTTTTCTTCATTTTGGTGTTTCACCGAGATTCGAACCTACGTTCTCTCTGTGAATTCCGAATGGTAGTCACGCACCAACCCATTCGGTTACGGCGGCCGCCGTACCCCGGTAGTGAAATGGCCAACACAATCTCAACATATTAACGGTTCTCTCAATTCCGTAAATTAAATTAGTTTCTGCAAATATTACAAAACGTATTAATTTCCTATGGGGAACTTCAGTAGCTATTTTCAGCTCGGTGAGTAAAACAAGTGGCGCTGATGGCGAATGAATATTACAAAACTGACTTTCAAACTGACGAACTGTCTTCCTATTGTATTTGCTAATATTATAATTTTTTTGTTGTTGCCGAACTTGGAATAACGAATTGGTCCTTGCATTAAACAGCACTTTACTCACTCCACTCTACTACGTCAAATTTCATAGGAATTCTCTATGCGTTGCACGCATCACTGTTGCTGCTACCCCAAACTTTGAGTTTTCCACTTCCCACAGTTAAGCGCGTAGAGCGTACTCTTCATGCCATTAGAAACTCAAATGGAAAACAAAAATGTCTGACATTGACAAATGTCATCCGTCATTGCGAACACAAGATTGATATAGATTGGAATGTGACACAAAAATACGCACAACAACCATCCCCACCATCACCATTGTCAGCCATCACCATCACCAACACCAACACCACCGCCATTGCTGAGTAACAGCAACAACAGTTTCGTACAATATTAACAAACGTTCTGTGAACAGCTGAAACATTGGCGACATACAATAGAAAGGAAGCTATGGTACGCACAAAAAAGCAAAAA
Source organism: Anastrepha ludens (assembly GCF_028408465.1). NCBI lineage: Eukaryota > Metazoa > Arthropoda > Insecta > Diptera > Tephritidae > Anastrepha > Anastrepha ludens. The sequence continues at coordinate 79,168,884 of NC_071498.1, forward strand.
GGACACAGAATGTTGCGTAGATGACACAAAATGACGAGCGTTGATGACGAGCGTCGACGCCTGTCCGTCAAATGCGCGTCACCCTCCCCTAAACCAAGGCTAACGCACACAAACGAGCACTAAGCTGCATATACCGACATTGAATTTTTTTTTTCGGGAAAAATACCATTTTCACTGTTTCTGAAATTTCCTTCACTTTATGGTTTCTTTGATAGAGCAAAGTTTTTTATGCATTTCTAATGCACTGCTAAGGGATGAAAAGTGTCTTGAAAAGGTATTATTATTCTTTGTTGAGAAGCCACCGCATTCTATTGGTGTCTTTTTTTTTTGTTTTTGATGGGCAATCTTTTTATTTCACCGTATTTCTTTGTGTCAACTTGCACTTAATATTATTAAAATGTAAAATGCGAGCAAAAGAAGTCTAAAACTGGATAGCGAATTATGAAAAATTTAAATTGAAAAAATATACAAGTACTTTGGCGTTGAGTCAATCAGGAAGCAAAAAGGTGCCACCAGAGTGATTGAACCCTATGCAATAGGTATCTTCTGATTTTGAAACGCAAGTCGAGTAATTAAATGATCAGCGACTGACTAATAGTTCCTAACCTTCTGATGAACGGCAAGGTATGAAATGTCAAAGCTATTGCAAAATAGATGACGACTTTCAGCAAGCAGTGGAAAGTCTTTGAGTGAATTTTTGTCAAGAAAGGTCTCCCCAAATATTCCATCCTAAGCCATACCAAAGTGGAAAAAGTAGCCATTGGAAAAAACGTATGTATATGAAAAATTTAAGAATGATCTCGCCTTGAACCAGACAAGGCTGCAAGTATATATATATATATAGGTATAATTGGCGCTTACACCCTTTTTGGGTGTTTGGCCGAGCTCCTCCTATTTGTGGTGTGCGTCTTGATGTTGTTCCACAAATGGAGGCCCCTCCGTTTCAAGCCGACTCCGAACGGCAGATATTTCTATGCGGAGCTTTTTCATGGCAGAAATACACACGGAGGTTTGCCATTGCCTGCCGAGAAGCGACCGCTATTAGAAAAATCTTTTTCCTGATTTGGTGTTTCACCGAGATTCGAACCTACGCTCTCTCTGTGAATTCCGAATGGTAATCACGCACCAACTCATTTGGCTACGGCGGCCGCTCAAGGCTGCAAGTGCTATACTAATATTTGTATTAATCTCAAATGAATCATCATAAAGTGACTTGTACAGTATGTCTAATAGAAGCGCGACCGAAATAACGTAGAAACTAATATATTTTACCAATTCGATTACAACAATCTGCATTTATGGGCTTTTAATATTCGTTGTACGCAATATATTCAATAAAATCTGGGGTGAGCTAAGTAAACCGGGGAACTAGTTATAATAGCTTCATATCTTCTAGTCATATTTTGTGTTAATTTCTGCGCAAGTTGTGGAGGTAATCGGCTCCAAATCAGCCGGATTTGCCTCAATAACTGTTCGACGCTCTTTATTTGTTTTTCTTTGAGTCTTCGTCTATCTATTGTCCATATATTTACAATAGGGTTGAGCCAGCAGGCGACTGTGAAGATCAATCCTACATTTCAATTCCATCTTTGTCTTCTACTAAAATCCAAATCCTTTTTCAGAGAAGCAGCCCCAAACATGAACTTAAACTGAATGCTTAACAGCAGTACCCCAGTACCGAAGTAGTCAACCATTCGCCCAAAACGAAGATTCATCCGTGAATATTACCTTTGTCCAATTCCCCCTCTGAATTTACCCTAGAAATTTTTGTGCTCCGGAATTAGAGGTCTTCTGCACGTAAACGTCCCTGAATCGTATATTTGGATACATTAAAAAACCAATTTTCTTAAAACGGCTTCAGCTTCACGATTTGGCTTTGTCAAAAACAAATCAATAACACTGTGCGACAGTGAAAATATACTTTTATAGAGACCTAGTACAACTTGTAGGTATAGTAAAACTAAGAAACATGGTATAGGAGAAATTTCCAATACACCCCCAAAATCTCATTTTATGGCCATAAAACCGTTTTTCAGTAGGTTGATGTGAACAATCACTCCTAACTTCGCCAATTTCCATCCGATTTCGAATTTGTTTTTTTAGTTCGAAAGAACAAAAACAAGCCTTTTTGACAGTCTGTTGACAATTTTTCTGAAATGACAACTGACGAGACTCTAGACGGAAGTATTTGGAATTTTTTTATTTTTTCTCTATTTTTTCAACTTTGACATAATTTTTACGATATTATCCGATATTGAGGATTTTTTTTAGTACACTACTGTTATAGTTAATTTAATTTTGCGTCGAATGAGCTATATTTGACTGTAATTGAATTAAAATTAATAGAGTTGTGTGGGTTTTAAGATTTTTTCTTTTTTTTTACTACGAGATTTGGTATGCGTTTCGAAACATGAAAATGATAACAAGTGTCATTATAAACACATAATATTTATTGGAGTATTGTGCAGTGCATCACTGTACGGTATGGTACGGTACGGTACGGTGCGGAACTGGTTCCAAATTTAAAAATGCATGGGAAACGGCCCTTTGGAGTTTAGTATGGTACGGTACATTTGTCATTCTCTTCATCAGTTTTGAATACTTCTCTGTAAGAAATTCGATCATCATCATTCATCTTAAGTCGTCATCAACTAAATTCCATTGTTTAAATCGAGAAGCGAGCGTTTCAGATTGTCTTCCCGATAGAAGTAAATCACGAGAAAGATCCTGAAAGTCGGAATTTGATACAATGTGTCGTTCTGAAGACTTAGAACCAGACGGAAAGTAGTCTTCATCATCAGGTTTATTGTTATCAGTTTGATCATCATCAGCAATGAGTTGAACTTCCTTCAGTTCATGACTTGCAGTTGAGTCAATCATATCGTCCAAGACTACGGGGTTCTTAGCAGTTGCAACATCAGCATACTTTATGTGCTTTCGAGTTTTATAATGATGACCGTTTACGTCCGTTTTACAAAAATAAGAATCATCTGGTTTATGATAATGCCACATCATCGGAGAATATTGAGAAATTCGACTTTTCTGGCAACGTTTTGATTTATATCTCTTGAATTTCAATGAAACAAACAATAAAACTTTGACGTTTTAATAAGGTTAAATTATAATAACAAACTTCTTTTGTTAATCAATGTACAGTGTGAACTTTGGTACACTTGGGAGCTTTTTCATATTTCTATTGAAAAAAAAATGTGCTATAATATGTCAGATATTTTCGTAAGTTCTAACCAGTTCTGGTGTATGCAGTACAGAGTACTCTTATGTATACATATACACTCCAATAAATATTACGTATCTATAATAACGCATCAAAACACGTCCTTATTCCCATTTAGCGTAAGCTATACCTACATACCAAATTAGTAAAAAAAAAAAATAAAATCTTATAACTCACACAACTCTTTTAATTTTAATTCAATTACAGTCAAATATAGCTCATTTGACGCAAAATTAAATTTATTATAACAATATGGTACTAAAAAAAATCCTCAATATCGGATAATATCGTAAAAATTATGTCAAAATTAAAAAAATAGAGAAAAAATAAAAAAATTCCAAATACTTCCGTCTACAGTCTCGTCAGTTGTCATTTCAGAAAAAATGTTAACACACTGTCAAAAAGGCTTGTTTTTGTTCTTTCGAACTAAAAAAACAAATTCGAAATCGGATGGAAATTGGCGAAGTTAGGAGTGATTGTTCACATCAACCTACTGAAAAACGGTTTTATGGCCATAAAATGAGATTTTGGGGGTGTATTGGAAATTTCTCCTATACCATGTTTCTTAGTTTTACTATACCTACAAGTTGTGCTAGGTCTCAATAAAAGTATATTTAATTTTTTTTTTTTTGTCACACCGTGTAATCTTTTGATCTTGCTTCGAAAAGGTATTTCCTTTTTTTCACCCATTTATTAATGAACGTCTTCGACTTTTTCAAATAATTGGCTGCAGATACAAGAGACATTTGTGGACTTTTAGGGTGTGTACATAGGACCACTGCTTCTAATCGTTTTTCTCATGAGGTCCGCATATCTCACAAATCTAGCAAATTGCACAATGCGAAAAGTATACGCATATTTATTTCAATTTTTTTATAACGGAACTCTAAGCTTGAATTTCGCCAATCATGCTTCTATTGGACACACCGAAAGTGTTTAAATTATTTTCGTGATGATGATTATATAATTAATTTACAATGAAGAGAACGTAATGACTAATTTTTTTACTGTTCTGTCAAGAAGGTTTTTTCTGGCATTTATTTGAGACATATGTATGTAAGCCTACGAACATTTTCGTAAAAATGGAAAAAATTGATTTCGTGTGCTCATTAAACATAATTTTGTGCGCGAAAAACGTATCTGAAGAAAATCTTAAAATTGTTCATGCTTTATTGAGAGAGAGAAAAACTGAGGTCTAATTTTAGTTTATCCTATTCTTACAATATATCCTTGGCGTAATCGACCCTCTCAATCTTCTCAGAGGGACAACCACTGGGAACATTAATAAGATGTATAAGTTTCTGAAAGACGAATTTAATATCAATCACTGATCTATTATAAACCTAATATTAATTTAGAGGCAGCCGAAGGCCTTTGTTGCTGGCGCTGCTAAGCAGTTATTTGTTAAATAATTTATTATTGTACAAATGTTTAAAAATAAAATATTGTAAATAAATAAATATTCTTAATTTTTTGGTACTCAGCGGTTTTTATGTAAGAAGAAACAATTTTAAATTAAGAAAATATTCTTTATATGGGTCCCAAATTCCCGAATTTAGAAGAAAATTTTGTTACAAATAATCTTGTTTTGCTTTTTGTCCGGCTTTAGGTTAAGATTATTAAATATTTTAACGACAGAATCCTGAAACGAGAACAAAAAAGTGAAATTTTATAACTCAGCCTTTGTCATAGACCATTAAAATAAATGTAACCCATGCACAATTCGATGAATTATTTTTTATTGATTTGTTTATTTACAATATTTATTTATTTATTAAAAGAGTAATAATTATAAATAATTGCCATGGCTACTATGGCCTTCGTCTATAAATATTTGATAAATTAAAAATAGTGAAAATTTGCGTGTTAATTCAATAGTTTTTATGGTGACGGTAATCTGAAGAGTGATTGGGTCTTTGCAGTGACTGACCCATTAGATGCGTCAAATACAGTGTTAATTGAAAATGTACTTAAAAAGCTACGCAGTGTCAAGAAAAATAATTAATTTTTGCAGTCATAGCCGAAACTAATGGATGGTTCCCATATATGGTGGTTATTCCCAAATCTTTTTTTATATATTGTATATTTTTTTTTTGTTATTTTAACAAATTTTTCAATTTAAGATCAAAATTGATTTGAATATTTTGCACCAAGAATTTAACTGAATCATATTCTGATTCTGAATCAGTTCTGTAGAACCCTAATTTATTTAAACTGCCGCTGAAGTAGATTTGGTACTCTACAGACTCTACTCTGATTGGGTTTCAAAGCGTCCCGCCTAAAGCAAAATGTATTTAATACAAACAATATCTCTACTTACACTTGGAAGCCCTGCCCTAAGATTGTTGTTTGTGATCGAAACGACGATAAACAAAGCCGCTGTGATCAAAAAATTACTGTTGATTTTACATAGAAATTTTTCGCTTGGCGAGAAGCAGAATTCTCCAGCGAGCATAGTGGTGATTCGAAAGCTGTAATTAATAATTTTAGAAATTATTTCCAAGCCGACGAAGTAGGCTCTAGTAATGAGGGTATATACGTCGCGTAACATATCTTAGTTTAAAAGTCTTCCGTTATATGTATTTAAACAATGTTAACCCTAATCCCATGTCGATGGGTCGGCGCTTATTTCTACTATCTAACGCGAACAGAAAATTAGAAGAAACTCATGAGGTAGCTTCTAGGCTTTAGCTAAACATATCCGACGAGATTTTTTTCAACTTTTTTATTTTAATAATATGTTGTTATAAACAAATGGTATGAAACATGCACCGTGCAGTAGTTTCATAAAAAACGGGCCGGACACGAACGACGATTAGGGTTAATAATAGTAAAACCAATCAAAGACTCAAATAAAGTTGAACAAATGTTGTATGTTGATATTTTTTAATTATAATACTTTAATAAAATTGTAATAAAATGTGTCTATTAGCATTTCTATTTAATTTTTATAAGACTGAACGTATTTCGAAATTCGAAACTCGAAATTATATAAGTAAGAACAGTGTAGGCACAAATGGAGGGGGATACAGTTTTAAGCCCACTCCGAACGGCAGATATGTTTTATGAGGAGCTTTTTCATGGCAAAAATACACTCGGAGGTTTGGCATTGCCTTGTGGCGGCTACTATTACGAAAAACTTTTTCTTAATTTTGGTATTTCACGAAGATTCGAACCTACATACCCGGGGATGCCCCAATCTTGATTCAGGAACGAATAATATTGAATTTAGAACTTTTGTTCTTAAAATTAGACTGAAACAGTGCTAAATTCAGGCGCTATTGTTCTTTTTGCAACGAATAGGCCTGAATTAAGACTGATTTTTTCGATTTTACATCATTTTTTCCCTTAGTCTACTTGAACATTAAAAACGCTCGGTATGGGATTAGACGAACGGCGAGTGAAGAGGCATATAAGAATATGGGAAAGCTATCCGTAGGAGCCGCGCAAATGTGAATTCATCACAAATCATAAGAGATCATCGACGAGACAAACACTTATTCTACGGACCACGAGAAATCGTATAATTTGGAGGACATAACAAATTTTACAAATTTTCGATGAGGTCTATCGAACGAAAAAGTTACATATATATATGTTTATAAAAATCTAATATATATTATTATTATATATTTATTTATAATGGTATCTATACATACATATATATATATGTATATATTAGCCGGGTCGATTTGTGGGCAGGCAAAAAAATTGTCCATTTCTCTGTGAAAATCATATTCTAGGGATCAAAATAAGAAACTTTGCCGAAGGAGCCATACCTCTAAAACGAATTCTGATGCCCCCAATTTGGGTCGAACTTTTTAGTTTATTTTCTATAACTCACTTAAATTAATTTATTCATTTACATATGTATGTTCCGAATAAATAAATTTCTTAAGAGAAAAAATAGATATTATTATAAATAAATAATAAATATTATTATAAATAAATAAAAATAAAGAAAAAACATAGCCATTTAGCTGATTTTTTCATGTAAAGGCCAAAAATTGTGATATTTTTAAATTGGGGGACATCAGAATTCGTTTTAGAGGTATGGTTCCTTTTTATTTTGATCCCTAGAATACGATTTTCACAGAGCAATGAGCGATTTTTAAATCGACCCGCCCTAGCATATATATATTTGACTTTAACATCCTTTGTTGGTTCTTTGACCGAGTTCTCCTCTAATTTGTTAATGAGTAATTTTTCCATCACAGAAATAACCTTTTGCTATTGCCTGCTGAGGGCCGATCGCTAGAAAGTAAAACGAGATTTTTCCAAATAAGGGGTTTCTTAGATCGCAGTGAAAATGCGTACATTTATTCAAATGATAAATATTTTTTTCACAGTTGATATTAATTTCTCAGTATATGCTGAAATACGAGTATTTGCCAACTCAACAGGTAAATAACTTTTAGGAAGTGTTTACTTTGAGGACTTTAAACATCACCGTAAGTGTGTGTCAATAAATATATGTACATATTTGAAAGTTGTTCTAGTGAAAATTGTATGTGCATATGTGTATAAGGGTACAGGTACATATAAGTAAGTGAGCATCCTAGTTGGCGGCACACAGAATTACATTACAATTATATAACTTTATACGTACGCATGTAAATATCGTCGGTGATAACTAAATATATAAAATATGTATGTATATATGTATATACTTTGCACTTGCAATAGTATTATTTTCTTCGTATTTTGGTTGATTAATGCCTTTATCACCGCACAGAGTTCATTCGTTCGTTCATTGCCAGCAGCTTAATCTGAATGCCATCGCCAACTGATGGCATCACATTAGTTTTGGCAAGCGTCGATCCTCCTTTTCATGCGTTGCGTGCCGTGCCGTGCCGCTTCCAAACTTTACAATCTGAATGCTGTGGACGATGGGAATAATAACGACTACTTCAGTGATACCAATATCGGTGGTAGGGGATGTGGCAGTGACGCTTGTCAGCTAACTGCCGGAAGTTTCATTACTGTTACAGAGGAAATGAAAGCATTTGTGATTGCCGCCACCGGTAGAAGTGGTATTTTGAATGTGAATGTGGATATCAGTGTCACTGCTTACTTATTCTCAGGCACGCGAACTTAGAGATGGTGGCGTAGGTTGAGAATACCCCACTCGTACGCAGCATTCGAGGAATTCGATGGGTATCTTGAATAATGATGATTTGCGGCATGAATGTTGCCGAGTGTTGTTGAGTGCTGAATGAGCACAACGGCGCATAGCTAAAATTTTGAAAACCATAAAATAATTAACACTTGATTAGTATATTGGGAATTTTGTCAAAAGTTTCTTGCACAACATTCTTATGGCGTTTCTTGAAACAATTAAAACTTCGAAAGGGGTGATTTATTTGGAGATGCGTGAAAGTGTGAACAGATGAGCGTGATCAAGAGATAATATAATTAAATTTGTAAGAAAGTATGGAGAAAACGTGAATGAAGTTTAAAATGTGTCATAACTATGTAATTGTGTTTAACAGCAGTTGGTTTCGTGTTCATAGGATTAGCATACAAAAAACATTTAAACGATGGTTAGTTTTTTAACAATATCAGTCATTTCTGGATTATTGAAAAAACAGAAAATCTGTTTCTCCATCACTTGTTTACATGTTAAACCATCGGTGATTGTCGTTGTGGTCCCGTTCTATCTCAGTTTCGTGCATGAAAGCGTGCCATCGTTCGTGGTTGAATTGCGGAACAAGCTGCAACCGCACGTAAGGAGCTTTTATTTTAGATATTCTATCTGTGATAAGTTGCTAATGGGAAAGTAGAATGGTAATACTCTGTAAATAATAATCTATAAAATCTAACGAACAAAAAGCTGAGAGATTTGCCGAATATCTTCAAAACATTTTTCACCCTAACGAAGGAGATGAGTTAGAAAATATACCTCATCCTATTCGACAAAAAATCGATAAAATCCCCTTGACTTCCTTTAAAGAGGTAAAGGACACTATTAAAAATAAAATAGATAGCAAAAAAGCACCCGGTTATGACCTTATAACAAGGAAAATATTAAAAGAATTGCCCAATAATGCTATTGTCAAATTGACACATTTGATTAATGCTGCATTTCGTTTAGAATATGTACCGCAACAATAGAAAATAGCGGAAGTTATTATGCTTCCAAAACCAGAAAAGCCACCACACGATGTGACATCACACCGACCAATATCGTTGTTACCAATTTTATCTAAGCTTTTTGAAAAAATCTTGCTAAAAAGATTAAAACCATTGTTAGATGCAAAATGCCTTGTACCAAAACATCAATTTGGTTTTCGAAATGAGCACTCAACGATTGATCAAGTGCACCGCATTACTCATATAATTGAAAAATCACTAGAAGAAAAACAAATCTGTTCTGCGGTATTCCTGGATGTATCGCAAGCTTTTGATAAAGTATGGCATGAGGGACTAATCCATAAACTTCAAGCAGCTCTATCAATCCAATACTCAAACATTTTAAGATCCTACTTAACGAGCAGATACTTTAGAATAAAGCAAGCAGATGTCTATTCAGAACTGAAAGATATTAATGCAGGTGTCCCACAAGGCAGTGTACTCGGGCCAGTTTTGTATCTCTTGTATACTAACGATATACCCACATGCAGCAATACAACAACTGCAACATTTTCCGATGATACTGCAGTATTAGCAACTGATGAAAAACACTTAGAAGCAATTCAGAAGTTACAAGCATCAGTAAATGCAATTCAAAATTGGACCAAAAAATGGCGTGTCAAGTTAAACGAAACCAAGTCTGTGCATGTTGACTTCACTAATAGAAATAGAAATTATAAACCAATATTTATCAATAATACGGCAATACCGCATGCAAATACGGCAAAATATCTAGGAATGACCTTAGATGCTAAGCTGAGATGGAAAGCACATGTCAAGAAAAAACACGAGGAGTTAATTCTTAAATACAAGAAAATGTATTGGCTGTTAGGCCGACATTCTAAACTCTCTATTTATAACAAAATACTTTTATACAACCAAATACTGAAACCAGTATGGTCATATGGCATACAGCTCTGGGGCTGCACCAGTGAAAGCACCAAAAACATCATTCAACGATTCCAAAATAAAGTATTACGCGACGTCGTGAGAGCGCCGTGGTACATTCGTAATTGCAATCTACATAAGGATCTTAATATAGACACCTTTACGGATATCATAAAAAAATTCGCAAATAAACATAAAGAGAGACTTCAGCAGCACATCAATGATGAAGCAGCCAAACTACTTGCAACTGATGACCTCACGAGAAGATCAAAAAGGACGAAACCGCATGATCTCTTTTCATAAAATTTTGTCTTTGCTTGAGATGTTTTTATTTAATTAAATATAAGTAAAATCAATTGCTTATTAGTTTTGTTAACTAGATTGCAATAGTAATAAAATAAAAAAATAAAAAATAAAAATAAATACAATAATAATACAAATTTGTGAATCTCACCCAGTTAATCACAGTGTTCATATACTGTGTGGCTGAGGTTTGAAACTTAATGCGGTTATTAAACACCAAGTGATAGAAACAAGTTTACCTAAAACTTCCAAGTGTATTGCAGCTGAAAATAAAGCTCCCATAAAAACCATACGTAGGTCAAACCATTTGTAGAACAACATCGAGCTCGGCAAAGTATGTATATGCCAATATTTCCTTAAAAGCTTGATAATACAATACAAAACAGGCATTTTGTTGGGATGAATTCTTTTTCATCATAATCTGGTATACAATTCCATGGCATTTATTTTTTGAATTTTGAATATGATACCCGGCATATATCCGCCACGGCTATGAATTACATATTCTAACAGAAGGGTATACGGTATTTGTGTATTAATTTTTTTAATGCGTTTGGGACAGATGCATAACAAATTGAGCGGTATTGATAAGCAAGGCGTGGCATCTCCCATAGAAACCAATTTATAATTTTACATTAGCGTAATAAAATGAAAAGAGACACAGATATATCTATCGCCACAACCCACAATTACTTGAGAAACATAGTCATTTGCATAATAGCAATATTAAAGTTAAATTTTCCATTATTTTTTTTGTGTATCCACAAAAGACTATAAGGTCGAATTGCAAACCTCCTATATATCTAATCCATAAAATGTCAATATTATGCTTTCATATTTTTGTTTTATGTCAGACATTAAAAAATACTACGGCACCGTAACTTTATATCTGAATAATTGTGTGAATAATATATGTTATAGTGAACCCAATTCGATGATTTTCGAAAATAGGTAATATTAACCCGAATTCCATGTCGTTCCATTTGACATATTAATCCCATGTCGATGGATCGTTCGCGTCAAGAGAAAATTAGAAAAGTTCATAAGGTATCTTCTAATGTTTAACTAAACATATCCGAAGAGATTTTTTCAAAAAAAATTATTTTAATAATATAATATTTTATCATAAACAAATGTTATGAAACATGCACCGTGCAGTAGTTTCATAAGAAATGATAATTTCTCAACGAATTGGGCGGACACGAACGAATTGTCACGTGCAAAATTTGAATGAAATAACTTAAAACTGAGTGAGTTAAAATTAAATAAAATTTTGAAGCACTATTATCGTTAAAACTGGTCTACCAATCCGGCAAAGTGGAAGCCCCAGTTAAGTAAAATCAATTATCAAAACCTTTGCTACAAAAAATCAAAAGCCGAGCACTGTCATATTCATGACATTATTTTAGTTTCATTGTATTTTCATTTCTAAAATCAGTGCTTTAATCTGTGATCTAAAAATTTCCTGAGAAGATGGAAAATTTGCAAACGATATGGATTTACCACCTATACTACACTCTAAGCCATCCTGCAGGCTGCTGCTTGCACTCAGCTAATTCTCGTGCCTATGATTATGCTGCAACCACTGCTCATGCCCATTTCCCAAGTGTGTTTTGTTTCTACCCCGACACCCGGCAATTTCTACATCTGGCTATCGCCATACTAAAAACCTAAGCCTGTCGGCTTGGCCTCCCTGCTGCTGCGGATGTGGCTGCTACGAGCGATTCTTCTGCTTTTGCTTATGATGGCATTTCCTATGGTAGTTGCGTACGTCATAGATTAATGACAGCAATTCATCAAAATCACTTGATGGACATGACGAACAAACGAAATTCACCAGAAGAAACGGTACGATTTTTTCTTTTTAATTTTTTTCTGTTTTTTTTCGGTTTATTTGCTTTGGTATTCGTATGTTTGTTGAATTTGTTTTTACTTTTTATACTTTGTTCATTCTTTTTATTAGTTTGTGCGCGCTTTCTTCTACAACAAATGCCGGTAGTGCCCTGAAACTGGTACAAACACTGTAGAGGGTGAAAAAGGCAAGTCTGTTTGGATGGTGAGAGTATCTATAACATGCCACCGGTGTCGATGCCGATCTGTACGTGCGCGCAAGGACAGCTGGGATTATGTGGTCGCTAGATTGGTGGATTGCTAAAGCTTCGCATAAGTGCACTTTAAGCTCTGCTATAGTATTTGGTAAAAATCGTTCTTTTATACAATGTCTTATTACATTTTATTTTATTTTTTCTTTGTGCTGTATTCTTTTTGACGTACTCTTGGGAGAATATTTGTGCTACAGGAATCATTGGAGCAATTTTGAGAAATTGTATTTGTGCGCTGGAAGTGGAACATCATTAATTCTTTACTTTTCCAGATTATTTTTTTTTTTTTTTGTGAAATTTCAACGAATCGCTTCTTTTTTTTTGTATCAAAAACAGGAGGAGCTTACACATCTGGCACTTCTGCTAACCAGTGAATACATCAGACGAATGCAATTCTTTTGTTTAAAATATTTAGATTAATTCCACTTTACCACTCCTATAAAGTTACAGGAGAAAATATAAAATTTAGTGTATATCTTGCACTTTGTATGCATGTGTGTGTGTATATATACGATATGTGTTAGCATATGTTTATATACAGAAAACACAAATGTCAAAAAATACAACCAATTCCTCTTAAAGTTAAAGTTTTTCATTCATTCATAAATACTCAACCATGCATTCGGCAGCTCAATGGATTTTTATTGTCACTTAAGCATAAACGCATATACGCACGTATTGGTGACATATTGTAGAAATGTACTATGTATGTATCCACAAGCTGCATTTGGCTGCCGTTAACTTCAGCTGAGCCAATTTATCAATCACCGGAAGAAGTCTCCAAGTACACGCTCGCCACTCTAAATAATGTCGCCTCACTGGCTCTGTGCAGTATAAATCTACTCACGCGAAACGAATATCGAACGGTCCATGCTGCACTCCACCAAAAGTGCACTGAACCACGCCAACGGAATATCACGCCTTCAAATTTCAAAAATCAAACATAGCCACTTAACGTGAATCCCACTTCTCCTTCAATTCATCGCAGTGAATAATTTTTTAGTTGATCAAAGCGTAAAAGAAAAAGTGTGGAGGAAAATTGTATGCAAATGGAGACAGAAACACACCTACATATATGTATATGCATACCAGCTAGTGGCACGAGCAACATATTGAATATCGTAGAATCGTTACAACAATTACAAACATTGTTAGTCATTCATATTTATTTGCGGAGAATGAAACAACACAAAAAAAGTAAGCAATACAAACAACCTGCCAAATCAGACGTACATATTTAACGCATCAAGCCCAACAGGGAAATTTTCATCAATTTCAGCATTTGGCCGCTCTATTTGTGTATGTTGTTCAATTTAGGTTGACGTAATGTTAGGTGGTATATTCTGCAAACCTAAATGCCACCACAAGTGTATTTATTCATGCTTTTTATTAAGTCTTAAACTAAACCAAGGTTGACGCTTAAATTATAGATATTAATAAGAGGCGCGAATCAGATACGTTTTGATACAAATTGCTAGTTTACATGCTAATCGTTTTAAAATTTTTCCTCATTTTTTACACTTTTCGTTGCATACTTACTTGCTTATACTAGAATTATAATTGGCACAATTCTCAGACGTAAAACCTATGAAAAGTCAATCAATCTCAGATTTGGGGAGAAGCTCCACCCAAAACTGTTGTTAAGCAGGCAAGTTACAACAGTCGGCCATTCCGCTCCAAAAAAAAAAAAAACAGAACTGTAGTAGTATCGCCAGCTTAACATTAAACCCAATTAAATATATGTCATTGCACCAATTCATTGATAAACAATACACCTAATAAGTTTTGCAACGAATCGAGTGCAAAGAGTGCCGAAACACTTCTACGAGTATATAGCAATAGTAATAAATATTTTGATGAATAAGCAATAAAATGTTGTGGAAGCGAACTTAGGTTTTTGGTTTTTTTGGGCCACCGATGAAGGCAAAACCTCTTATTGTAATTCCCCGCGAAGGGACGATTTGACCCCTAAGACAGCAAAAGCATGATGTCTAGTGGTTTAAAAAAAAGCTCGTTCTTTAAAAGGTGTTTCCAATAAGCAGTTGATTATGGTTGAATACAAATACCTTCGGCACTACAACATAATTACTTACATTACTTTCCTCAATTTGAAACAAGGCCGTAATGTAGTATCGAGGGACGAAGGTTTGCAAACACTCCACAGGATAGACACTCAGAACAAAAGTGAAATCGCTGCAAGCCCTTCGACTTATCGAGACTTGATAGAGCATTTGAATAGAGTTTATTATGACCTTACATTTTTTATGTGCAATAAGAACCGTTTTCTCATCGTATCAATGGAGTACACTTTACTAACCGAGACGATAAGTTGTTCCTCAATTGAATGCCCTTTGATAAATTTCATTTATCAATTAGGATTTAGGAATGTGAAAATTACAATTTGTACACTTTGAACTTTATCTACAATATTTTAAAAGGAATATCAACTAGGTCTTAAATTCCAATATCGGCCGTGAGCTTAATTAGCGCTTGAGATAATGAGAATACGATTAACGCCACTATAAGGAGAACTAATGTTAGAGATCAGTTGAGAAAACAACCTTAAGCCTGACAGAACTATTTAAATAAATGTGGAAGTAATAGACAGGAAGTGTTAGACGCTACTTTTGCTTTTGACTCCGTTATTAACAGAATTAGGAACTGGAAAGTTTTGGAAGAACATTCCTTCTCTGATCATAGATATATCTCGTTTGAGGTTAGCAAAAATCTACCGAAACTTAAGCCTGGTAGAAATATCAAGAAAACAGACTGGGAAAGGTATATAGATTGTATCGGGGTTACCCTAGGAACCTGTCCATCAATGGTACCACAAAGCATAGAAGGACTAGAAATTTTGGTTGAAAAGATTACCTACAACATGAATGCTGCCTTGGCGGAAGCCTGTCCCATAAGAAGACTCAGGGGTAAACCCAAGCCTAAGTGGTGGACGGTTGAGCTAAGCAAGCTTCAAAAAACAAGCAGAAGCGCTTTTAATGAGGCAAAGAAAACACGTCTCGATGAAGATTGGAAAGGCTATAAAGATGCTCTGAGAATCTACAAGAAGGAAATCAGAAATGCCCAAAGGCAATCTTGGAAATCCTTTTGTGAAGAGGTTGAGGGGGCAACTGAGGCCTCCAGACTTCGAAGCGGGAAGCCCTCAAAATTGGGAACTGCTACAGAAAAGTGATGGTACTTTTACTACAACCAGTAAAGAGTCTCCAGAACTTTTACTCGACACTCATTTTCCAGGCTGCTCAGACATTACTGGGCATGACATGGAAGATACAGTACACTGTCGTGAAGTCAGAATAGATGCTATATCTGAGGATCGGCTCTTATGGGCGATTGAAAGTTTCAAACCTTTTAAATCACCGGGCCCAGATGGTATTTATCCAGTGGAACTGCAAAAGACCGCCGGATATCTAGCACACGGGCTACTAGCAATCTTCAAAGGTTGCTTTCTCTACGATCATATACCTCCTAAGTGGAGACAAGTCTAAATTGTTTTCATTCCAAAAGCTGGTAGAAACTCACATACCCATCCAAAAGACTTAACACCGATATCTCTCTCCTCCTTCCTATTGAAAACTTTGGAGAGGTTGATAGAATTACACTTAAGCCTAACTATAGATAGAAATCTTATCTCTACGTCACAACATGCCTACACGAAAGGGAAATCGGTAGAGACAGCTCTACATAACCTTATTTACACGGCAGAGAGTTCACTGCACAAACAGGAATTTACTTTAGCCGCTTTCCTTGATATTGAAGGGGCCTTTAACAATGTTGAAGGGGGGGGCAATTACTGCAGCACTCACTGATCTTTGGGTAGAACCGGGCTTGGTAGGCTTCATTGGCAAAATGCTAAATAGCAGAATCATTGAAGCGGAACTAGGAGAATCGGTGCTCAGGAGATTGGTAAGTAGAGGTACACCGCAAGGTGGAGTCCTCTCACCGTTTTTATGGAACGCAGTTGTAAATAAACTTCTGTTAATACTGGAATCGGTGGGCTGTAAGGTGATAGCTTACGCCGACGATGTTGTTATTGCTGTCTCTGGTAAATTTGTATCTACATTAAGAGACCTAATACAAAATGCTCTAGATATACTTTCTAGGTGGCCAGGAAAGTGTGGTCTAGGAGTCAACCCAGACAAAACACAACTCATATTGTTCACTAGGAAACACAGAATCCCTCAGCTAAGTCCAATTATGCTCAAAGGGGAAGCTCTTGTGATTTCGGAAGAAACCAAGTACTTGGGACTAAACATAGATAGGAAACTGACTTGGAAGTCAAACACCTTAGAAAGAGTCAGGAAAGCGAACCTAGCTTTCTATGCCTGTAAGTGAGCTTTAGGTAAGACCTGGGGAATTAAAACTAAGGTTGCTCATTGGCCCTACACTGCTGTCGTCAGACCCATCCTTTCTGTATGTAAATGTTGTCTGGTGGTGTGCTATGCAGAAAAAAACCTATTATAATTTATTGAATAAGGTGCAGAGATCAGCGAAATTAGCAATATGTGGCGTCATGAAAACCACGCCATCGATGGCTTTGGATATCATACTACATCTGCCACCCCTAGATCTCTTCTGCAAATACTCTGCGGCCTGCTCCGCTTTAAGGCTCAAAGCGAGCTCACAATGGAGAACTGTCACACATGGACATTCAACCATTTTAGACTCCTGCACGGATATACCCAGTGACTGTGATTATCACCCTCCCATTCTTTGCTTCGAAAGGAGTTTCCTAATGAAAATCCCTTCTAGACTGGAATGGCTTGAAGAAGATCCAACACCCAACACACCCGTTAAGATCTACACGGACGGATCCAAAATGGACACCGGTGTAGGATCAGGGTTATTTTGCGAAGAGCTTTCTATTAGTGAATACTTTAAATTACCGGATCACTGTAGCGTTTTTCAGCGGAAAAAAACGCTATTCATGAAGCCTTAAAATGGTTAAAGATAAACAGAATATCATCAACGGATATCTGCGTTCTATCAGACAACAAAGCTGCCCTACGAGCCCTGGATGCATTCCAAACAACATCAAGGAGTGTCTTACGTTGTCGCCCATATCTAAATGAGATGGCCAAGCAATATCGTATAATCTTATGCTGGGTCCCAGGCCACAGAGATATACCAGGGAACTGTAGGGCAGACCATCTTGCAAGAGAAGGTACCTGTATGCCAGACATAAGTTTATCCCTACATAAATGTAGTCTAAATAAAAATAAATTTTTTTGGAAGCGTTTCTTTTTACTAAATATTTCCTACTGTACATAGCCAATATCGTGGCAACAACATCACTTGCTTTGATTTTGAGTACATATGTACATATATAATTATTTCTTTTAATTAACACAACGAGCAAAGGGTTTATTTCTTGATATTCTTATGTCACTTTGTTTCTTTAGTACTATGGCTCCGAACTATGTATATGATATTTTTATACAAAAATCTTGTCTCGCATTCTTGCATTATCGAAAGTTGATTAATAGCAAATGTCAGTGCCTGTAATCCCGCCGACAAAACTACAACGCAGTGTCTTCCCAATCCACTGTCCGCCATTCTCACTCTCACAATCCACGTCAAGCAGCAACAAAATCATATTTACCCCGAACGAAGTTATATAATTCATACATACATATGCATATTTATTTTTCAGTTGCCGATCATGGCTGAGACACAGAATACAATGTCTTCGCATACTGAGCGTGCACATGTATGTAGGTATGGATGTATGGGTGTGAGGTGCGGTGGGGATCGTTATGGCAATGCGCCATCAGTGTGACTCAAGTCGCATATAACACGAATTTTTAATTTCAAACACAAACTCTTCTAGACAGAAACATTAATAATAATTTTTGTGATGCTGTATTTTACATATGTGCATATACATACATACACACATATATACTTTTATCTCTTCGTTTATTTTGTTTTCAGGATTGTACCTACACGCATGCATACAAGAACGCGGCTAATGGTCAACAAAAGCAATGACAAGTGACCGAAATTGAGTGAAAATGCGAGTGGCTGGCATGCGTATTCGAGACGATTGGGGAAATAAAACCGAGGTGTACCACAAAACAGTGGATAGGATGCACGACGTACAGAATGCAATGTATTCCATCATTCTTGGATAAGATGCTGATACAAACATATGCACTTACACACACATATGTATGTGAAATGAAATGGGAGAAGTGCAATAAATATACTGTTAATAGAGAAATCACTATTATGTAAATACATTTGGAGATGTTTGTACATACATAAAATTAAGGACGCTATGTAATTAGATTATACTGTTCCATAATTATGATGTTTGTTACTTTATTCTTATGTCAGGTTTTTGATTGAAAATGCAAAACACTTTCAGAATATTAAATTATGTATGGCATTCCGTTTGCTCAAATATCTTTAAGAACATTGATTTGGTAAATATAGCTATAAGTGCGAAAACATATGGGCAGGTTCTGTGATTGATTTCCGAGTGAATTTCATTGAAATTTGTAGATTATTAAAAGTTGATTACAGAACCTTTTGGATAAATAATTAGTTATTATTTAAAGACGATGATATCCCAAATAATATCTTTGTAGAGTAAGTCTCTTTCTTTAATTTATGAATTAGTTGGTATATAAGTAGACATTTTTTAATCCAGTATACAATATACGCCACACAAGTTTACTGCATCACTTGACAGTCATTACTTAATTTTAGAATTTATTAGAAACGTTTTCAAGTTATAGCTCACTTTAAAGTTCTTAAAATGTGCAAAAGTGAGTTTAATGGTAATTTACACCATCTGCGGGAGCAGTGAGACCATTTCAAAGTTCACTGACAGAGAAAATCTAGCTTGAGAACAAAAATTTGAAAAGAATTTAGTTTATGATTAAACATTTATAAAATGAGTCGCTTTTCACTAGATCAAAATTGCGATATATTAAAATCGAACATCAAAAATAGAATAATCAGTCGAAACAATGACATTAATTGGCCGCCTTGGAGTCAATTGATTCGATGTCACGCCAACAATCCAGAGAGGATTCAGAAGTTGAAATGTAAAATCCATTGGTGCAGGAAGTGGCGAAGCTCCCGAAATTGTACCCACAAATCTGGTTGACAGCATCAGTAGTCAAATGCGGCAGTGACTCAAATGAAATTAAGTCTCATTTGAAATAGCCAAGTTTACTTTCATTCAAAAACAGAATCAAATTCTTGGAAAATATGCATGTGTCTTTTACTGAATTGCATTGAGTGGCAAACGCTAAATGGGGCAACCTAAATATATCAAAAATGTATCATGTAGAAAATGTCTTTTTTTCAGCAAAAACTAATTTTCTTCCTAGAAGATAGTACTACGATGTCTGAAAACATACACGGAAGTAAGCAATATAAATGAAATAAATATTCAATAAAAAAGCAGAGCGTAAATAATATAGACTGCAAGGTTTGGTCATCCGAAATCAAATTTGTGCCCATTCATTTTACATGTATTCACACACTCTTCCAATTAATCGTAAAGTGTGCAATGACTTAGATAATTATTTGTGAAATTTTGTTAAATATGTGGCAAAACACTCGATAATTTCATAAATAGCTCCAATGCCAAAAGTGTCACTAAAAGTGTTGTAAAAACTGTTGATAGGCAATTTAATCATTTTTGGGTTCATAGCCAATTTTTTTATAACCGTTATAATGGCAATATTGTGAGAAAGACATCGTAAGAAAATAAACGAAATGCAAGTTGAGGAAATAAAATAAAATCTTATGAGAGTCATTTTCGAAATCCGCAAACCGTAGTATCCAAACACTGAATAACGACCGAAATGAAACATGCATGAAGTGCATATGAGTATAGGGAATATATAGTACAGCATTGTGGGGGAACCGCGGTGTGCCCCGCTACTTCAAAAGTCACACTTCAAAAAGGATTAAGGGGGAAAGTCCATGTAGAAGCATCGAAATTGGTCATTTTTTAAACATATTTTTAAAGGTGGTAAAATAATTTTATTATTTTAAAGTCGTAACACAACTTTATGTATCCTTTTGAGAGTACAAAAAAAAAATGTTTTTCATTTTTTTCCAAAATGGCGGCTCATGATCATTTCTTGTCGGCTGCCTGCGGCGCGGGGTCCCAAACTGATCTATTTATTACTCTTAATCTATCAATCTGAAACAAGCAAGTGAAATTGGTTTTTTTTTATAACATATGAACAGAAAGGATTAAACTACAAAATTAAAAAACGAGTATAAAATTAATTATAAAATAAGGCTTTGAAAAAAAGGCATTTATAACCACCAAAAAGTAATTTATCAACGCGAAATATCTGAAATTTTAGGTTTATCCTTTCGATAGTAATGTACAAAAAGGCCTCACCATACTTCAAACAAATTAGTCGATAACTTTTTGAGTTACAACACGAGTAGTTTTTAAAAATACACTTTCGAGATAACTGAGTTTAAAGTTTGAGGTACAGGAGCGCGTGGACCGCTCTCTGCATAGTTAATGGGCTATAGAAGCTATAATATTAGGAATTTCCTGTGAAGTGAAGCGTACCATCATCAAAATCCAACAAACAAATCATCAGAGAGGTGCTTCAAGAGTCCAGAAAGATTATTAGCATCGTAAGTTAAGTTTATTTTAATGATATAATAACAATCAAAAACTTTAATTATCATATAAAAATAAGAAATTAAATAAAAATTTGAGTTGAGTTAATATTTCTGTTACAAAAAAAAAAGATATATATATATAAAATGGCGAATCCGAATAATTTGGTAAGGCTCCCCATACTTCCCTCAAATTCCGCTTCTAGTACTTCGCAAAATGCTCAGTTAAGTTTAGACGATTTAAGAGTTCTTATTTCGGATATAGCGGCGGACGTTTTTAGAAACCAAGGACTTCAGGCTATCCGAGAAACCCTCAATCCAAACGCTGGATTAGCCAATATTAGGGACCAACCAATAGACAAACAGGGGGAAAATCTACATGATATGGACAAAATACCGGACGTCGTGAAATCTTTTAAAGAATTCTCTGGGCAACCAGGAGAATTTAATTCGTGGAAGAAAAGTGTGGACAGAATTTTGACAATGTACGAACCTATAAAGGGAACGCAGAAATATTAACAGATAACTCTAATAAAATTTATAGTATAAATGTGAAAGACAAATTAGAAAAAAACTTGATTTCATTAGCTAATGAATGTATTGCAAACATTTTAAAATTTAAGGAAGCACAATGTAAAATGGAAATTTCAGTAAAATCTGAAGCAGTAGAAATGGTACAAGGAACACTCATATTTAAGAATTTTAAAGGAAAAATAGCTCACGATTGTAACAAATTAGAAATAAGACAATAAGGCACCTTCCTCATTAAATTTGAAAATTGTAATATTAATGTTCTGAATAAAACCTATACAAATGTAAACTTAAAAATGTACGAAACACTTGTATTACCGAATTTAGTCACAAAAATCAAAGAAACTAAAAATGCTACAAAATTGGACTTACAAATTGGAAATCCATATTTGAAACAAATACAACATGAAGATACAATTAGAAATTTAGTAGATGAAAATAAAAAATGGATGTAATTAGCTTAAGTTCAGATATATCTATTGTACTTTCAGTTATTATCGCAACTTTTATTCTCGCTTGCATTATGAAGTATAGACAAAAACTGTATTTATCACCTCAATCAATAATAACTACCGAACATATGCCAAACACCCAAGCGGGGCCATTTCTTGAAATTAAAACACCATAATTCAATACTCGATTGCTGACAATCGATTTAAGAAGGGAAGAGTTAACCCAAACCAAGTTAACGAACTCTTTGCTTCTTATATTTTTTTTAATAAAATTGGTTACTCAATTTTCATATTGATTTCCTAGAATTAAGTCACGCCACTATTTTTATTAATATAAATTAAGTAGTTTACTTGTTTAATCGGCTTTTTTGGTTATGGAGCTATAAGTGCGGTCAGTTGGACCGATAACAAAAATTTTTTTAGAACTTGTATTTTTCAAGTTTTTAACTTACATAAAGGCATGTTAAAATTAAAAAAAAAACGCCGAATCAACTAGATATTAAAAACTAAATACTAAAAAAAAAATATTTATATATATTTAAACAAAACTATAAAATGTATGTTTTTTAAACGAATAAAAATAGTGTATCTTTTTTAAACAAAACTTTTATTTTACATTAAACTGTGTACATTAAACTTCTTATTTCCACATAAAAACAAAATAAGTAAAGGGTAAATTTAAAGTATTTTTAATTGAGTTGCTAAAGTAAGCAATTATCGTTGATCTGTTTTTTATAGTATATAAGAGCTACTGAATTTCTAGATTATTCTTCTTCTTAATTGACGCGATAACCGCTTACGCGATTTTGGCCGAGTTTAACAAAACGCGCCAGTCGTTTCTTTCTCGTGCTAACCAACGCCAGTTGGACACACCAAGTGAACCATATGCAGAAGAATCGACCTGACCAAGTGAATGGCGATCAGTAACTTTCCCCACTTGCGTGGACTTTTAAAGATGGAACCTCTAGATTATTACTACTCAATAATAAAAAAATACAAATTAAATATTGTCTATAATTCTTATTAAAATCCATCTGACAGTTTTGAAGCTGTTCAATTTTGAAAAAAAATTACCCAAAGTTTTTAAAAATCTAAAATTATTTCCTCGATTTTATTAAACTTCTTTTTTAATATCTCATACATATTCAGCATCAGAGAAGCATTTTATAAAGAAAATGTCAACCAAATGACAATATTCTTATTTATGTTTAGCTCTTAAGCAAATAATAAATCTTAAGTATATTATTTCTATAGTGCTAGGAAATACATATGTGCATATAAAATATATAAAAAATATTAAGCACATAAGCCCTTCTTCATATTTGTTCATCTATTTAAAGAGAGTGCAGAATCGAAAACGGTCATTTCAAGCTATTCTGAGTTGGTAGTTGATTGTTATTTGTTTATTATCCGATTTAATATTAATGAGTTTTCAATCGCAGTATATCTCATGTGCAGAAAATAACAAATTTGTTTCCAGTAGTGAATACTCGAATATTCGAACATGCGAACCGTACCCTCTCAATACCCCTTTGCCTCAGTAAAAGGTACACCATGTATTGCAACCAAAATTGTAACCAACATTTTGACAAATGACTCGATCGAACACTGGAACATTTCATATGTCCAGTTGAGTGGCAGTCAACCACCCCCATTCGTCGATTTTGCCCTCTGGTGGACTCTGGGGGCTGATGCGTGGCAGTATACTCATTTATCTAGACACCTCACAATACTAGCCACAAGGTTCGAGTGGCCACCATTATGGTGCAATGCCGGCATAAAATGGTCAATGGCAAAATAACCAAAAAGCTCTGGTGGGGCATACCTTTAACGCCGATGAACATGCATCATGACAAATGATAGATTATATAAGTCTCTGTGGGCATTTGTAACGTAACTAAAATTATCGCCCACTACATTCGTAAATACATGCTGGAATACATATATACATACATGTGTGTGCACGTACATACATACATACATATGTGTATATGCTTTCCTTTTAGAGAGGGTCAACATGTGCAGGTGGCAGCAGTAACAATCGTTTCAAAATATATCAGACAGCATCTGTAACCCTCCTATTGAGATTTGATCATAGATTTGTGTAGTATTTTGATTAGAACGAGAGCAATTCAAATGCAAAACCAAATTTAAGAAAAGTCAAATCCAGCCATCCCTCTCTTTGCTTGAATGCGTATGTAAAAACATGCACACATACATTTATCTACTTTAGTTGAGGCCTTGTGTGAAAGTGACCTTTAACTGCCAACTTGAGTTTGTTAGTGAATCCATTCAAAGGATACAGACAACATTTATGAATGTTCATCAAAAATGTCACTCTGCAGAGAATTTTGCTGCTGTAGCCGAGGATGTCATGGAAGCGCCGTCGACATCGACCAGACGACGTGCGACGCAAATGGGTATCAGTCGACGGTCTTTACAGCGAATTTTGGTACAAGATTTGAAGATGTTTCCGTACAAAGTCCAGACGGTGCATCAGCTGTTAGCTGCTGACCGCCAATCGCGTCTAACATACGCTCAAGCCATCCTTAATCACCACCAAGAGGAAGATGATTTTTCATCAAAAATAATCATAAGTGGTGAGGCCCATTTCCGTCTTAGCGGGTACGTAAAAAAGCAAAATTTACGCTTCTGGGGCACTGAAGATCCGCGTGTAACCCACGAAGAGCCATTACACCCGCTCAAGGTCACTGTATGGTGTGCTGTTATCGCTGGAGGAGTCATCGGACCTTTTTTCTTCGAAGATGTCGCGGGACAAACGGTTACTGTGAATGGTGAGCGCTACAGAGCAATGATCAACGAGTTGTTTTTGCCGCAACTTGATGAATTGGGATAGGAAAACATGTGGTTCCAACAGGACGGTGCAACGGCATACACTGCACGTGCTACTACCGATATGCTGAAGGATGCATTTCCCGGGCGCCTAATCTCCCGTTTTTGCGATTTGCACTGGCCAGCAAGATCGCCTGATTTGACCGCTCCAGACTTCTTTTCGTGGGGCTTTTTGAAGTCGCAGGTTTATGTTAACAAGCCTCAGACTCTTGCAGCTCTTAAAGACAATATCCGTCAAGAATGTGAGGACCTATCGCCGGAAGTTTTGGCCAAAGTGATGGAAAATGCCATAAAAAGGGCTCAAATGGCAATCAACTGTGGCGGCGGCCATTTACATGACATCATATTCTCGACTTGATGTAAAAAAGCTAAAAGCCCAAATAAAAATAATCCACAAGAAGAATCAAAGTTTTTCATTTTTTTTTTAATTACAGCCAAAAAACATCGCAAGTTTACTTTTGCGCCACCTTGTATATTATTATGTAGAAAAACTCGCGTCTTTGGTATAAATTACCCTGGCAGCAACAGTATCCAATGTGGTGATACAAGGAAAAAGTTTTAAATTTTGTAATCAGCGATATCGACCCTGGAGCTACCATTTTCACGAAAAGCGTCCAGGTCAGCGCACTTGCTGACTGTGCGCTGGAGCTGATAACTTAGCAGCGCTGCAGACCCCTTAATCGGCGTAAATGAAGCTTGAAATTGCTTACATGATATGATACTTCTCAAAAATAAATTACTGTCGTGGTCGTGTAATGGCTACGAAGCATGGGTGGGTACTGACATCTAACATAGAACTACCTTCTCCGCTTTGAGCGTAAAATCATAAGAAAGATATTTGCACCAGTAAGGGAAGCTGATGGATCTTGCAAAATAGGATACAATGACGACAGCAGGATTACCAAAAATACCTTCAAAATATTACTATTGCTGTATTTAGAATTAAGTTATAGTTTTAAAAAAGACTAACACTAAAGGATAGGAGACAGCAAGGAAATTTAAAAATACTGATGACAGAAAATGGATAGTTACGAGTATTTATCTAATACATCCGCAACTGCAGCTTTGAAGCATTGAATTGAGCTTAAACACCACATGGCAGATAATTCCACAAATCGGCAGAGGATTCCATATTCCGATATCACTTAGCAAAAAATATCCTCTATATTCGCTACGCCAACCATGATTTCTGATTAAATTAAATAAAAGTAGAATATTACGATACTTAACGCTTCAAAGCTAAGTCTCAGAATATTTTTAGTATGATATGATATAAGGTTACATTTTCTCTTCCAATATATGGATGTATAAAACTAGCAGCATTCTTTAAAGCGCCTTTTAATTTATGCTTCGATGGCCAAATATTAATTCGGAGTACGATATATGAGGAACGATAAGGGACGGCACTAGACTCAGTCGTATATCTTTTGGCAGGCAATAACAAAAATGCCAACTATTTTCTAAAACAAAGTATATATTTTATATGTAATGGTTGAATAGTTACTATGAAAAAATGGATACCCCTTTGTTCATCTAAACCTTTAATATCCGAGGGTAATATGTATTAACGCCGAACAACGTCAAGACGCATACCACAAATAGGAGCAGGAGCTCGGCCAAACACCCAGAAAGGGTGTACGCGCCAATTATTAACGCCTATGTAGCCAAAAACTCAATTTTAATATATGCATACTTTCAATGCATGGCGGGTATTAGTACTAAGTCGGATACTGTATATACACGTAGCGTCTACATATACTTGTACGGATTTTGACTTAATAACTTTCGTCGAGAGCTGGCTGGATTCAAATGTTTATTATAATGAATATTTCGATTCAAATTTATTTAACGTCTTTCGCAAAGACCGCTACCCTAAGAGAACAGGGTGCTCTTTGGGTGGTGGCGTTGTAATTGCAGTTCATCGCAGACTACAAGCAGCTTAGCAATTGTGACCCCATTCTGGTTGAACTGTGCATACTAGGGCGGGTCGATTTAAAAATCGCTCATTGCTCTGTGAAAATCGTATTCTAGGGATCAAAGTAAGAAACTTTGCCGAAGGAACCATATCTCTAAAACTAATTCTCATGTCCCCCAATTTGGGTCGAACGAAAAATCCCACTTTGACCCATTTAGAGTGCTCCAATCGAGTCCAAATGTATGACCGACCTCCACTAACTTTGGACGGCCGATCCACCCATGCCAGTGGCACACCCCCTGGAACTCCCCTGGGGGTTCCCTATACAATAATTTCAAAATATCACCATTTTTGGCCTTTACATGAGAAAAGAAACTAAAAAGTTCGACCCAAATTGGGGGACATCAGAATTCGTTTTAGAGGTATGGTTCCTTCGGCAAAGTTTCTTATTTCGATCTCAAGAATATGATTTTCACAGAGCCACAAAAGACACTAAAAGTTCGACCCAAATTGGGGGACATCAGAATTCGTTTTAGAGTTATGGTTCCTTCGGCAAAGTTTCTTATTTTGATCCCTAGAATATGATTTTCACAGAGCAATGGGCGATTTTTTGTCTCCCCACAAATCGACCCGGCCTAGTGTATACGCTTACAAGATTCAGCTGATTTACTGTATATTTATGTATTTATATTAGTCTCTTTTACACCGTCTAGTAGTAATTTTTAGCTCACTAAACAAGTTATGGTTATTCAAATGCAAAGCTATGTAGCAGAAAATACATTTTCCGAAAACTTTAACCAGGGCAGGTAAAACACTACTTCACAAGTGTGTACAATTTTAGAAAACTATGCTTGATACGCTCTACATCATTAGCATTCGATTTTATTCCAAAAATTTACAATATTTATAAGATTCAGATCTAACCTTAATAAGATTAAGAATAGCCTTAATGAACCATAGTTTTTAGAAATTATTCACCTATATAGTATTTATATATTATAGCATTCATTGCACAAATATTTTACCACTCGATTGAATTGTTCTGTCGTTTTTTGAAAAAAAAACAGCGTTCCAGTCAGTGTCCAGTGATTGCTTTCTTCATTTAGTGCAATTATGTCTATATTCTTAACGTCTCTATGCGCCAAGTTGGTTTGCCTGTATTAAAAATATATAGAATCCAGAGAATCCATCTAAGGAGTACTGACGAGACATTGTCTCACCCCACATCACGCAGCCAAAATGGGAATAGTCCTTAAAAAAGTGCATGTGTTCAATAAAGCGAATTTTAGGGTGCTTTGGAATACCTACCTCACTGTCTTGCTCTTCGTAGGATTCGAAAAAAGTGCCCAGGACCAGCATGTTTTGCATCCTTCAAAGATATTGTTGACAAAAGGCTGAACGGCTTGTTAAAACTCGCGAGCACTACCTAACTTAACCTAAGGTCACAAGTGTTAAAGCTAATGTATTTATTAGTTGCTTATAATTAACATTGCTAAGGATAAGGTCAACGTTAAAATCCTCAGAGATTAGAACATTAACGAAGCTCGAGCATAGTTCAGACATATTTTAAAAGGTCCTATTTCAGCGCGCGCACCTTTTTGCAATAAATTGGGCGTTCATCAACACTAGGATTGATTTGTTTTTTTTTTTGTTTATCTTATGTGCGGCGATAAGTTTTTGAGACGCCAATCATTTGAAAAGCTGTTTGCTAACGTTACAACAGCAGATATTCAGGTTCGCAGTTCACTGGCAAAAAAACAATTGGGATACGTGTGTAGAATAACATCAAAGTACACACCATAAAAGGGAGGGGAAATTTGGCACTTATCAATAATGTACTATGTATACTTTTTACTAACTAACATCTATAATTTTCAATTGAGATTCTTAACACCAGGCTTGGTCAACGATGAAGTTATAGACTTTTATGCGAAATAGTAGGTACGCAGTTCTATAAACAGAACAACACAAAATGTTAACTGTTAACGCAACAAAGAGTGTAGTCTATAGAAATAAATAAAATTGTAGTTACGGTTTCTGCCTAGGGTTGGGTTGGCAGATTATGGAATGAAGAAGTTGGTTAGTTGATTTGTTGAAGTGGTGATTCAGCAAGAATCCAATTAGTTCTTCCGCACCATATTGTTGCCACATACTCGCTACCAACAAGTTACCCGATTATTTCTTCACGACTATATCCAGTCTGTGCGATTGAGAAGCCTTATAAGGTTGTTCACGTCTAAACCGGCCAGCTCTTCGAGGTTTGCCTTCCATTGGGCAGAGCATTCATAGATGAATTAGAATATTGTTTCCTTCTCCTCCGGTTGATTACAACTATAAGAGTATGTATTGTAAGCGATATCCATTTTGGCTGCCGTGAGTATACAGGCATCCCTTCGTTTCATATTTGGTAACGTTGACTTTTGCTTGTGGTTATAGGGTCATAACGTGACTTTGCAGGTTATCTGATCCCTCCATCTACAATCCATGATTAGTAGATATTTTAAGGAAATTGCGTTCTTGATTTCACCCAGTGGTGTGAAAACCGATTCTGCAATAATATTATTCATGGCAGATCCCCTTGCCAGTTCGTCCTCTTTTTCGTTTCCTTCAATTTCCGATGTCCGGGGACCCAGATTAAGGTAACATTCTGATTTACGCTCAAGGTGGTAAGGCTATTTCTGCTTTGTTCTACCAGTTTAGAGGTTGGGAATGAAGAGGAGTGTATTTAAATTTTCTATCGAAAAAGCTGTACATTCATAAAAAAGAAATACACTTTTCTTGAATTTTGTATTAATTAGATGCATTTTTATTGTAAGAAAATAAAGTATAAAATAAAATAAAATAAAATACCTCATTAACAAATTTGAGGCACGACTGAAAGCTGTATTAAAAACTAGTCTGAACAGTGGAAATAAATGCAAGGCAATCAATACCTGGGCCATACCCCTTTTGACATACTCGTTTGGAGTAATAAAATGGTCTCAGACAGACATCCTTCTGATTGAAACACTGATACGCACCACTTTTACAAAGTTCCAAAGTCATTACCCTCAAAGCGCTGTGGAAAGAATATCGCTTCCTCGAAACGTTGGTGGGAGATGAATCATTAATATAGCACGTCTACACTTTTCGCAAACTTTGAAGTTACGTACATATTTTCTAAGCAGCGAGTCCCATCTGCCTATTTAAAGCTATCGCTATGGCAGATAATGGCTTTACCCCGCTAAGTCTGATGGAGCAGGATTTCCCAGTACCTGAGGGGGTTAAATCCCCATCAGAAATGATCGCAGCATGGAAGGCAAAAACAATACACGGTGCCCATCCCCATGATCTCGAAATGGAATGGATAGACGCACAATCATCCCATTTGTGGTTAAAAAGAGGAAAATTATTTTCTGAAACAGAAGGTTTCGCAATCGCTATCCAAGATCGAGCCATCCCAACAAGGAATTTCCGAAGGTCGATAAATGGCGAGGCAATAAAGGATAGATGCCGAAGGTGCGGCATTTATGGTGAAACAAATGACCATGTAATTGCTGGATGTCGCGTACTTGCCCCCCGTGAATATGTCATGAGACATAACAATATAGCAAAGATCTTTCAGCAACAACTTGCGATAAAACACGGTCTCTCAAAAAAAAAAGGAGTCTTGTATTTTAAATATGAACCAAAGGCATGGGACAGACTTATTTAATGTACAAAGCGAGGGAAGTGAATATAATACTAATAATTATATCTTCCACTGGATTAGGGCCTAAGCAGCTAATCAAAAATTTGATTTAGGATCACGGTGATAGACTCAAGTCTCATCCACAGTATTAAATCGATGCACAAAATCCTTTTTATCTCTTCTTCTGTTTTTGATCGTCCTTGACGTGGCTCGTCTTCAAGGCTTGTACGGCCTTGTTTAAATTCAGCAACTTATCCTCCTACTACACTTTCAACATTCGTTCATAAATTTCCGTTGCTTTTAAGCCTTCCAAAAATAAAAATTCAATCACCTCACGATACTTGACTTTTTCCACGTCGATACTAAATGACTTATAAACAAAGAATTAACTGTGCCAACATAACGAAAGAAAATTTAGGCTAGTAGCGACTCGCTCTCTTATATTATTCAAAACTTATTTAACAACGTAATAGCACAAAGGGATCAAGATAGATATACATATGTATATAATTGGCGCTCAAACCTTTTCTGTGGCGTGGGTCTTGATGTTTTTCCACAAAATGAAGGGTCTTACTGTTTTATAGGATTATGAATAAGTTCGTGCGGTTTTTTTTCGAAATTTGAAACTTTATTGACGTAAAATGGTTACAAATTTAATATTCAAAATATTGTCCATCGCTTACTACTACTTTTTCCCATCTTTCTGGCAATTCACGGATTCCCTTTGTGAAAAATTCGGTCGGTTTTGCCGCAATCCACGAATCGATCCATTTTTTGACTTCATCGTAATTACGGAAGTGCTGGTCAGCCAGGCCATGTTGCATCGATCGGAAGAGATAGTAATCGGATGGCGCAAGGTCTGGACTATACGGCGGGTGGGGTAGGACATCCCATTTGAGCGTTTCTAAGTATGTTTTGACCACTTGTGCAACATGTGGCCGAGCATTGTCATGTTGCAAAATAACTTTGTCGTGTCTATCGGCGTATTGCGGCCGTTTTTCTCGCAGTGCTCGGCTCAAACGCATCAATTGTCGTCGGTAGAGATCCCCCGTAATCGTTTCATTCGGTTTCAGTAGCTCATAATACACAACACCCAGCTGGTCCCACCAGATACACAGCATAACCTTCAGGCCATGAATATTCTGCGCCGACGTCGATGTTGAAGCATGGCCAGGGTATCCATACGTTGCCCGACGTTTTGGATTGTCGTAATGGACCCACTTTTCATCGCCAGTCACAATTCGATGCAAAAAACCCTTTCTTTTGTGCCGTTGAAGCAGTTGTTCGCATGCCATAAAACGGCGTTCAACGTCTCTTGGCTTCAATTCATACGGCACCCAATGGCCTACCTTTCGGATCATTCCCATGGCTTTTAAACGTTTGGAAATGGTTAATTGATCAACTCCCAAAGTTTTTGCAACCTCTTCTTGCGTTTGAGCCGGATCTTGATCGAGCAATTCCTCCAATTCGGTATCCATGAACTTTGGCGGCGCACCCTCGCGTTCTTCGTCTTCCAAGCCAAAATCACCACTTTTAAAGCGTGCAAACCACTTCTGGCACGTTCGCTCAGATAGAGCATGCTCACCATAAACTTCCACCAAGATACGATGACTTTCGGCTGCTTTTTTCTTCATATTAAAATAATGAAGAAGAATTCCCCGCAAAAACACATTATTTGGCACGAAATTCGACATTTTCAAGTGTGGTAAAAATATTGTTGTTTACGCTTCAAATAAAAAACTTATACTGACGTTTGTGCCTTACGACAGTAGCTCTCCAATGAATGTTTGGAAATGTGGATCGATGGAATAATAATCAAGTTACGCCATCTGTTGTAAAACCGTAACGAACTTATTCATAGTCCTATTATATAATATGTACTTTACTTTCGAATGGTAGATGGTTTTCTATGAACAGCTTTGTCATTTCAGAAATACTCTCGGAGGTTTGACTGCCATGGGGTGACCGATATTAGAAAAGACTTTCTTTATTTGATGTTTCACATTCGGGGCTTCGAGCCCATGCAGTACTGAATGGTGGTCACACACCAACCCATTCGGCAACAGCAGCTGAACAACTACTCAAGCAAAAGCATGGCACATGTTAATAACAGCTCGGCTCATGTCCATGTCAGTTTCCAAAAAATAAAAAAACGTGATCTCTGTGGTGAATAAAATAAAATTACTTAAATTTGGTGCAAATGATGAACTCGAATCCATAAATATCATGCAAGCAAAGTTTTGGAAAATACACTTTACCATGACCGCTTTAGACTAAAGTTAATAAAACTCGTCCAAACTAAGTATATGTATTGCTCCCCACCTTTCTTCGATTCATCATACATAAATATTATATTATTGACAACGGATAAAAACCACACCCTTTTCTCAATAATAAAATTAAGTCTAAATTTTCGTCCGTCCCTGTGATCTTACAAGCTATAACCCTCAACCCAAATGAAATTTGTGATATAATATAATAGAATAAAACATGCGTGGGTATTTAAAGTCCGGTGCGGACCGTATTCAGCCTGCTCTGCTTCTATCATTTGAAGAAGCGAAGTATATGAGATTACTAGGACACGATACTTGGCTTGCTTGATTCCCTGTTCCATGCCGAGTGATGAAAGTGGGTAAATTACAGCCAAATCATTAAGACCATTCTTACTTTAGGAACTATGTACAAAGCGAAAGGGCAACAACAAATACTATGGCCACTGTTGTGAACGAAGTGGGCATAATTATTTGCTTGCGTATTCAATTTTTCTTTACTTCTTTCGATTCTGATTACTGTAATTAGCAGCAATGAAAAATAGCACTTTATGCGTGGTTGCACTCACTACAAAAATTACAAATTTGGCCAATGGGGCAATTGTCAGCTTTACAGTTTCGTATGTGATATATGTGATGCCCGAGAAACTTGCAACTAATTACATAAAAGTTTTGCTACTAATTGCACTATTTCCCCTTATCGTTAGTAATTCGTCATTTTATGCAATATATTGTGTATTGAGTGTATTTGACTTGGAGACCAATGTGAGATGTTACCTAAATATATGCCTACATATATACATATATATGTGTCCTTATATGTGTACATACGAGTATATACATATATATATAATATATATATATATGGGACGTTCCACGTCAACCGGTACACTAGCCGGTCCAAAATTCTATGGGACCGATTTTGAAGTCCAAGGTCTCAAAATGATCGTCTGAATGTCCCATTGAGAAATTCAATATGGCGTCCAAATTATGGCGTCTAAGCTGACTAAAAATTAGAGTTTATTTAAAATCTTGTGTGCTCCTAAGAAAACCAGGAGCAATGAAAAAAAGTAATACTGATACTTTATGTTCTTAGGGTCGCAGATTACGATTTCGGAAGCAGATTTCCAAAATTAAAAATGGCGGATCCAATATGGCGGCCGAAAATATTAATTAATTTCGATTTGTTTAAAATGTATTTCTAAGGGGTTTTTGGGGTCGCTGATTACGAATCTGAAGTCAGATTTTTTAAATTCAAAATGGCGGATCCAATATGGCGTTCAAAAATAAAAAAAATTATTTTAATTTTTTTGAAACCTGTTTTAAAAGGGTTTTTGGGGTCGCTGATTGCGATTCTGGAGTCATATTTCAAGAATTCAAAATAGCGGATCCAATATGGCGGCCAAAAATAAATAAATTGATGAAATTCTTTTGAAAACGAATCTGGAGTTAAAATTTAAAAATTTCATGTAATAGATTAAACATGTAGATAAGCTCTCTGCGTTTTCAGGGTTGAGACTGTCTTCAGTGTGACCAGTGAAGCCCGCATTACTTTTTTTTTTTTAGTTATTTTAATTGTAATTTTTTTTTGTTTTTGAAATTTTTTTAATTTTTAAATATGTTGTAAATTTTCCCAACCTTAAAACCTTTTCTGAGCTATCTTTTTTGTCATTTTTTTTTTTTTTATTTTATAACGTGCTATTTGGGTCTTTTGTAGCTGTGTTCTTGACAAACATTGATTCCATTTACTATCACAGTGTATTTCAAGGTGCTTCAATTTCACTTTATGTGATTTTATTTTGTTTTTTTCAATCTAAAGAAGGAAGGTCGTTTTCTTCTTATTGACTTAGCATGTTTTTCATGCGCTGGGTAAGCTTGCGTTTTGCATTGTACTTGTAGTCAGTCCATACCTATTACAAGAATTTATTACCACAAATGAAAAATGTTTAAAAGTAATGGTAAGTATTAATACAAACTTTCTGCCATCCTTTTGTTGGCTTCATGGGAGGCCCGTTACTATTTAACAATTCCGTTAGTTTATCCCATAACTTCTTTAAACGGCCATTAGCTGCACTCTGTAAGCTATTTTTAGCTAATGAATCGTGCTTTTCCACATATTCTACCATTATCTTTAGTTGAGCAGCGTTTGTTTGTTGAGACAAATAACTATATAAGACTTAAAATTTCAAAAAAAATTTTAATTTTTAACTTACGTTTTGAATAAATAAACAGCTGAGAAAATGAAAAACGAGAGCAAAAGTGGTGTCGAGCTGTAACTATCGAACGTTCGATATAACGCTACGACATTTTTTGTTAGAGAAAGCAAAAACGATAATCGAAGTATCGTTATCGATATCGAATTACAGAAAGCCACCCCTGTTAACCCAGTTTTCCAACAGCTTAGCGACCGCAAGATCGATATTCACTTTAAGGACTTGAATCGCTAATGGATTCTTCGCATAAGATCGGTCCTCTACGGCAAGAAAGTTAACAGAGTCACATCGCAGCTGAGAGGTGGCCAATTGACATCATCGAGATGGGTATTAATATGATTACCGAACTTGGTGCGCCAACAGTAGACTGGGGCACGTACTCGGTGGCATAACACGTCTTTCGCTGAAATCAAAAATCATTCAAGAATATATTTTCAATTTCCGTTCCGAAAATGTTTTAGCAAGCCTCTGTAATGCTCTTCGTTGACCGATAAGGCGCTTCCGTAAAACTTTCAAAGCAAAATGGGCCAATGATTCCACCGCCAAATATTATCACTGCTTTCGATTCCCAGATAAGGCAGTGTTGCTTGTTAGCACAGCCAGCGAGTTCAAAATGCACTTCTTTAAAAAATAACATTTTGATTATTTTTAATAAACGCACTGTCTACGTCACAAAAAATTTACTTTGGAAATAAGTGTGCAATATTTTAAAACAACGTTGTTCAAACTTAACCTGATTAATTTCTTTCCGCGGAGATATTATACTGAGATTCTGTCAAGATTTTCAGCAGTTGAGATCTGTCGCTGTCAAGATAATATATGATTTAAAAAACCACTATATGGGCCACCCTGTATGTGTCACGTACACATACGTGCATCAGGAATGAGTGAAATAAGTAGTGAGATTGAAAGGAATAAATTAGTACTGGTTGTCATTGTAATTAATTAATTTTTTAATTAAAATTTTTTAACATAACTCACCAGCTACGAAAGCTGCTTCCGATTCGCTAACCACTTAGCGGCTTGCTAATAAAACATACCAATAATTATAATATAAGTTATAAACTCTCTTTCCAACACATGTCCCTTCTTCATTCTCTTTTGTTGTGTGCACAGATACGGATTCCGTAGGCTTCAAGGAAAACAAAGCTTGTGAATTACCTATTTCCTCAGAAAAATGGTTAAAAACGCTACCTCTATAGGGAACGAAAGCCTTTTAATTTGAAACTTAAAAAACCCGTTTCTTTATAACATCCAAAATAATATATTTATAATTCTTTGTTTGGTACAAATTAAAAAAAAATCAATTATTTCCGGTTGCTACAACGTCATATTATAAAAACATTAATAAAAAAGAATATATTATAATTTAGTCACTTGTTTTCATTTGAAAAAGAAACCAGACGTAATCGTCACTTCGCGCACACAAAAACTGTAAACAAACTAATCAAGCTTCTGCTCTACATTCGTAACAGTCCGTTCTACTGCTATGACATTTTAAGGGACGATGCGTATGATAATTAATTACCGACTTTGATAAAAAAAAACGAAATTTGAAAATTATGGTGCTTACGTCTCGTTTGCGCAAAGGGTTCGATATATGTTTTTACAATTATATTTACTTTTTTAATACATTGATGTTCACCATAACAAATTTTATTACCTCGTCATATCATTGTCTACAGCATATCAATGATGGGCAGGCACAATTATAATAACAACTGCCATAATAGAAATCATAACAGAGGTCCCATTAAGAAAAACAAGTACTGTTGGCAACGCCAACGACTATCAAAATACTCATAGTTGTTTTATTTTCATTCCTACACTCATTACAACTCCACATTTTGATTCCGCAGAATCCATCGCAGTCAGCCGTAATTTGAAAACCGCCAAGCATAAAATTCATTTTGAACATTTCTAAAATGTAACGCAAGACATGAACAAATTAATAATGAGACACATTTAGCATACACATCAAAGAGGTTGCCACGAGATGGCAGTACAGCTGCACAACAACAGCCCACCAATTGGCAACGGCTATGATGCAATTGACGCAATGCTTCTTGTCTTCCGTGCGACTCCATTCTCGTAATATAAGGATAAGTATGCACAAATGTGTTCGCATATACACATGTGTGGAAGTGGTTGAATTGTGTACAAGTATTTATGTACATATGTATTTTTACATACCTATGCAAAGCGCTTTCCAAGGTAAAGACGGCTTTAAAAAAACTGTCAAAAATTGTTGTGCTGAAAATGTTATGAATATTAAAACAAAACTTAAACCAACCCATAATATGCCCCTGGATAAGCTTCATCAATTCCGATCCCTCTTACTTTTGCACAAAATCTACTACTCGAGAGTATCTGGGTAAAACTTCTTGCTGCTATATACAAAACATTAACGTCAGAAATACAGTTCTTGGTGCATTGACTCGACTTTGGAATTCTATTCTCCAAAATTTAGTATTTTTTAAGTAGATGAACATATTTAGACGTTCATTAGTAATGTTAACTTGATTTGTTTTGATATGTAGCTTAAAACAATTGTCTAAATTTAATCATGAAAATTGTAACCTATTGTGACTGTCAATAATAATTATAAGGCTTACCATTGCAGTGCTAAGGATCGAATCATTAAGTAAATAAAATAAATAATAATTATTAGTGTTCGATTTCAAATTTAGTTCATAATGTTAGTTCTCAAAGGTCATATTATCTACTACCTCTCAAACAAGAACGGAACGGAATGGAGGGAATTGCTCTCATAGCGTTGTCATTGATAAGAAAAAACTACCAAATTACTATAAAAAATTAATCATTTAATTAATCAAAAAAAATCAAAAATTTAATCAAAAAAAGTATATCATTTATGTACAGCTACATACTACTGTGGGCAAAAAGTAAGGTGAATTTGGTAGTAAAATGAAAAATTCTTGTAAATGAATTTCATCCCCTTCAAAATGCCAACGATTTTTCCAATCCCCGAAACATGCCAAATAGTCCATTTCCGGTATAGCCATCAGCACACTCTTCGATTCAGCTTTTATCTCCTCTATCGACTCGAAACGCGTTCCCCGGAGTGGTCTCTTGAGTTTTGGGAATAGCCAGAAGTCACATGGAGCCAAATCAGGCGAATTCGGTGGTTGCGGAACGATATGCGTGGAATTTTTGGCGAAATGGTCACGAAGAACGACTGCAGTGTGAGACGGTGCATTATCGTGATGTAAAAACCAAGAGTTGTTGGCCCATAATTCTGGTCTTTTTAGACGAATTGCTTCACCTAAACGACGCATAACGCTCAAATAATATTCCTTATTAACAGTTTGGCCAGGTGAAAGGAATTCATAGTGCACCACGAAAATCGAAAAAAACTGTCATCATGACCTTTATTTTTGAACGACTTTGACGGGCTCTTTTCGGTCTGGCCTCGCCTTTAGCACGATATTCGCTTGATTGGTCGGTTGTTTCAGGGTCGTAAGCATAAATCCAAGTCTCATTTCCCGCCATGATGCATTTGAGCTTGCCCTGATAGTCTGAAAGCATTGTTTCACACACATCAACGCGACGACTTTTTTCCAAGAAATTGAGAGTTTTCGTTACCAAACGAGATTTGACTTTTCGTAGGCCCAAATGGTCTTTCAAAATGGTTTTCACAGATCCTTCTGATATTCAGATCATATCAGTAAGGTCTTTAACAGTCAACCGCGGATTTTTGAGCACTAACTCCTTCACTTTATTGACGTGTTGGTCATTTGTTGACGTCGATGGTCGTCCGGAGCGCTCCAAGTCATCAACACGTTCTCGACCCTCTTTGAAGCCTTTGTACCACTTATAAACATTTTTCTGCGACATGGTCGAATCACCAAATGCCTTCTGCAACATGCGAAACGTTTCCGCAGCCGAAATTTTATTCCGCAAAAAAAATTTGATGGCACTTCTCTGCTCAATCAAATCAGACATTGTAAAAATCGAAAAATGCACTCTTGGTCGTTTGGTAAACACAAGCGTAAATATATTACTGATAATGACATTCACATGAAAGTTGGCCCAGATGTTGTTAACAGTGCTGCCAACTCATGAAAAAAATAACTAGAGCGAAATTTTAATCCCGCGAAGTTTGACAAATAAATTCACCTTACTTTTTGCCCACTTTTTTCAACTGTTTTAATTTGCCAAATATAGTATGATTAATTTACATATTCAATATACGTATATAGTTTATCACATATTTATAAGTGTAAGTATGTAGGTACAATATTATTATCAGGTTGATAATTAATCGTTTCAAGCATTAAGAATTTTAAGATTTTTTCAAATCTTCCCAAATCGTAGTTGATTACAAATATTTGCGAAAAATCTAGGAAAATATTCAGACTCAAACGATAAGCAATTCTGAACATCAAGTTAAGAACTAAGAATTTTTCCAAAGGTTCAGAATATTTTTCAAGTGTTTATTAGGATTAGCTTTATATTCAGAAGCAAACTTTCACTTCGTTCAATAATAATTTCAATTCCCTTCACAAATGTGTTAAAAATTGGTCAGAATATCTAGGAAGGATTTGGTAGTCTTAAGAACGTCGGTTCAAACTATGTCACACAAGTAATAATCAATAATAAGTAATCAAGGGGATTGCAGTTCGGGCTCGAAGATGGTAGGGAAGATTGCTGTAGAGCCAAGCATAAGACTTTTTTACCTTGCGAACAGGTGTAGAATCCTGCCAAAATATATAAATGTTTACGTAATGTCAAGTTAATGAACAATTCAATTATTTGCTTAGAGTTTTTTGTTTCTAGTGCCACACATCTGCCTTCCTGCTTTCGACTCATCGTTACACTGGCATCTACAGTCGCAGGTTTAGCAGAAGACAACAAACTAAACAGATGTCACCATGTACATAGACCAAGAATAATGAAGTAGAAGATTGCGCAATCGCAAGGATAGTAACGTCAATACAAAAAATAATCAAACGAAAAGAAAGGGACGAAGAAGCGAATCTCAATATTGATAAAGGAAATAGTGCACGTGCTTGCATTTGCTCACAAAGGACTGTTTATTTTCCGTATTGACGTCACTCAATTGTCTCATTCGCCAATACAAACCAGCGGCTTACGGATGGCGCCACCTTTGTATTCTCTACATTGTGCATATATGTAGATGGCCTCGCTAAAGTTTTTTTTCAAACATTTCTTACTTTGGATCACACTATGAATACGCAAATATTCAGTATTACATACATTGTACGCAAGGGGAATGCGTTCATTCGCCCTTAACGGTGTATGTTGGAGTTAAAGTATTGAAATAAAAAAGTTCTTGCATAAGACACCTCCAGCTTTACTTTAGAACTTTATCAAATTTTGTCCATACTGACAAACATCTGATTTTGCAGTATAATATTTTTTTTCGCTTGCGCGAATTTCTTCAATTTGTAAAAATAGCTCTTTTAATACATATTTTTATCTTTTAGAGTTGTTATTCCGTTGAAATAAACTGCAATGTATCTCATTATACACATAACATATGTACATACATATACCCTATGTTCAGAAAGTACCAGAAATGTTGAAATAAAACAAAACAGAGTTAAATTGCAGGCAATTGCCAAATTTTAACCTAGCCCTCCATGCACCCCTGGTAGGCCGAGGAAGGGATGGCCTTCAGCTCTTTCGTCGCACTCTCTTTGATCTCCTCTATCGACTGAAATCTCCTTCCACGAAGTGGTAACTTCAACTTGGAAAACAAAAAGAAGTCGCATGGGGCCATATCAGGTGAATACGGTGTTTGCACGATGGAATTTACTTGGTCTTGAGTCAAATAATCCAGCACAATTTGGGCTCGGTGCGATGGCACGTTATCACCGTGTAAAATCCAAGAATTGTTTGCCCACATTTCCGACCATTTGCGACGTACAGCATCTATCAAACGTTTGAAAACGGATAAATAATATTCTTTATTGACTGTCTGTCCTACCAACATAAGAAAAAAATATGGATCGGTTCCCACGTCCGCGGTTCGTTTAAATGAAACATCCCCGGTACTTTTTGATCATAGGGTATGTCCGTGTAAGTAAAAAAAGAAAAAATAATTAAAATGTATGTGCGACAAGGATAAGTGCAGTACAAGATAATATTTCAAGTTTTGTGAGGTCGTTACTAAACTCTGCCAAAGACGTTCCTTGGTGGTATAATTAGATCAACTGAGAACCACCGTGGAGGTTTCAAATAAAATCGAAAAGAGTTTGGGACAGGTCCGAATACAAATGCGCTCTAACTCGTTACAAAGAGGAGACTAGGACGACGAAACGTAATAAAGGGTTTTTCAATTGGCGCGGGTCGATTTTGGCGCCCTGTGGCAGCCATTTTGTTTTGGTGACATCTGTCATATCTTTTTCCCCCGGGCCCGGAGTTTTCAGAGGGGCCCGGACTCGAGGGTAATTCCAAGAAATTTCCTGCTTGAAAAAATATAATATAGTAAATAATACTTCTACCAGAGTTCCGTCACAGACTTTTCTTGGTGTCACCATATCGAATGTTATGATCACGATTACGAAGAATAAATATAATATGGTGATACAAAAGTGTATATTATTGAGCTCTTATTAAAATGGAACATTTTATGCTACTGATTAAATACTAGATTAAATTTAGATAGTTGTATTTTAAATGAAGACCAATTTTGAAACGTAGTTATTCTTTAAAGCAATTTGTCCTTATGTTGATAAAGAATTAAATGTAGAGATAGCAATAATACTTTTTATACACTAGAAATTTTTGATTTTTCACTGGGTATGTTATTATATAAATAATTTTTTAAATTCGTCCCCCAGTCTATTTCACACTTTTATTTTATTTTTTATGTTTCGGTAACTAATGCGTGGCCCCTTCCAAGAAAAGTTTGCTGTGTGAAATAACGTTACATTCTGGTAATCTTATCAATTATTTTGAGTTTAAAACATATACGTTCTGAACAAGTGAACACTTTTCGCATTTTAGATACTTCATAAAAGAAGTTATTTTGAATATTTATGACAATCCAGTGTACATAAATACTCAACATGACTAGTTTCCTGAAGTACGTAAAATGTGAAAAGTGTTCACTTGTTCAGAACGTATATGTTTTTAACTTGAAATAATTGACGAGATTATGCTACCAAAATAAGTGACAGGACTTAATCTCACCGTAGAAACGAAACGCGATGTCGATGGAATTATTAAATACATAAGTAAATTTGAATGTGTCTTAATGTCTTCCATATGGTTCAAGATTCTCACAGCAATAAACTACGTCAGTTTGATTTTACAAAGAAAAGAAGCACATATTTTGATAAATAAAAAAAATTTGAAGGGGCCCGTATCTCAAGTTTCCCCCGGGGCCCGAATACTCTCTCCACGGCCCTGGTATGGGGCGTTTTTGTGAAAACATTGAGCACACCAACTAGGCGTTCTACACTCTATTAAATATTCGCTAAGGGGAGTAGTACATATATCCTCGACCAACCTCAAAAAAGTGGACGGCCCCTTCCCCGAAAGATAAAATAAGAAAGTTAGACCGCTTCTTAAGACACACTATCCTTTACGACGGTAGAGACACGAACAGAACGTACTGAAACCCTGGAAAGAGTTAACAGGATTGAATTGATTTTTGTCAAAGAAATATTTACGACATCAAGATGGAAGTGGGCGATAAAAAACTTCGATTTGCTAAAATTATCTGGTATTATTTGCATTTTCCGGCCTTTGCTCCTAACAGGATTTCTAGAACAAGTAACGCACTTGAAAACATACCAAAGATATGGGGTAGGGCTAAAGTGGTATTTGTACCGAAGGCAGGAAAAATGATCCACTGCACATACATATAGACTGCTCTCTATCAACTAACCACCGTGCTTCGAGACATTATAGAAAAAAAGGAAACTGCACTATGTGCCGTCTTGGACAGAGAAAGCAACATTGATAACATCTCGCATGAAACCATAAATAGAGCTCTGGTAATGAGTGGTATTAATAATACTCTCTCTCCAGATCGGGTAGCATAACAGCAAATACATCCAGAGGGTACCCGCAAAGTAGTGTACTATCACCACTAATATGGATTGTTCTGACGGCATAATCATGAAATGTAAGAGAAATTCGATGATAAAGGTGATGTGTTAAAGAAATACAAACTCAAACATCTTAAACCAGTGTACTTTGATGAAATTAGATGAATAAAAATGCAAAAAGAAATAAAATGGTTGTGTAATACATTTGACCAATTTGACTATGGAAGACACGCATAAAAGAGATGGCATGAAAGGCCATTAGAAGATTCATGTTGTGTAAATCGATTGCAGGAAAATTGCTGCTATAGCTATATCTACGGATTTCTACGGGGCAGTAATCAAGGAGAATCAGGGTAGTAATCGAGAACTCGCACCTCTTCCCATTCATATTCAACACCAAGAACAGCCAAAGGTACCATTGGCTCAGGCGTTCATCAAAATCGCAGAAAGTTTGACATTCTTGCTGAGATATAACCGCTGAGCTCTCAGTTAAAGATATTAAGACTACTGGGTCACTCTATACGAATCTGTCACTGTAAATTCAACAGATGATACCTCAGAGACAAATACAGATGTTTTGCGAATCAAAATGAGTTTAGAAGTGTTTACCTTGTACTTTTAGATACGGTTAATACATTAAAAATGAGTAAGGAAGGCTAAGTTCGGTTCATTCCGCACATAACATACCCACGCGCATCTTAATATAATTTAACCTGGGCTGGCTCTTATTTTTGGAGTCAAACAATATATAGAAAATGGAGTTATAGCTTGTAATACCAGAGTGAAGGACAGAAAACAGGACGTGGTTTTTATTGGATTTGAGCAATATAGTGTTTTAATAAGTCGTTATCGACTGGGCTCATTATTTGTATAAAATTTGTGTAATTTTGCTTAGTTTACAGCAGAGATATCACCTTTTTTTTTTTTGAAAATTTCCCTTAAATAGCTTGTGGGCGTAGTTATTTACCGATTTCGAACATTTTCAATTCCAAGCTACAGTGAAAAACGATTAATACTATATGTACCAAGCTTCAATGAAATGCTTATATTAATATTTGCTCTAGTTATCATATGTACGGACAAACAGACATGGCTAAAGCCACTCCTCTCATGATTCTGAACATTTATATACTTATATAATAAACGATTATGTATAGTATATAAACAATCGTGTTTACTTGACCGAACGCTCATACGAGAATT
This sequence comes from Anastrepha ludens, assembly GCF_028408465.1. Classification (NCBI taxonomy): domain Eukaryota; kingdom Metazoa; phylum Arthropoda; class Insecta; order Diptera; family Tephritidae; genus Anastrepha; species Anastrepha ludens. The sequence continues at coordinate 79,213,315 of NC_071498.1, forward strand.
TGAGCCTACGTATGGTCACTCGAAGCTATTTCCCATCGCAAGTAATGAGTTGAGCCGCAGTGACCGCTAATGGACGCTCTCCAATCGTTTTTATCGAGCCTGGTGTCAAAGTGAATGCGACTTATTAATGGGAAAATGTTTTAGAAACTGCTTTAGAGCCGTGGACACGCAAACATTTCGGTCGTAGCCCTTGGACGTTCCAACAGGACTCAGCACCGTCTCATAAAGCTCGTGTGAACCAAGAATGGTTAAAATATCATGTTCCACACTTTATTTTGTCCACACAATGGCTTTCGAATTCGCCAGATGCAAATCCGATGGACTATTCCATCTAGTCCATTTTGGAGAGCAAGGTAAGACCTAAAAAATATGCCAGTATGGATGCGCTGAAAAAAGCGATTATACGAGAATGGCCAAAATACCTGGCCGTTTGAAGGTTATAGTCAAGGCAAAAGGTGGTCATATCGAGCTAAAGTGAATATACTATGTTAAAATTGTAATCATTTTTGAACAATTTCGTCTTTGAAATCAATAAAAACTAATTTCACACAAAAAAGTTATGGTGTTTTGAATCGGTAACACTTCATATAGTTCACCCTGTATATCTCTATCCATATCTCGATCCCTTTATACTTTAACATTAAAATTTTATGTTAACAAACATAATTACAATATAATTCCATTGAAGACAAGAATTTTTGCAGCAATAATATTTCGAAAGCCTCACGCGTTATTCTAAAGTATGTTTCGAATTCAGTACATCAAAAACCTTTGGAGAAATGTAGACATGAGTAGGACTGAGTGTACGATGGTCCACAAACGAGCTTTGGAAGCACTCGATCAAATGTTGAAAGTTCAAAATAATCAGAATCTCTTAGAAGAACCCTTGACCAATTGCGGTCATATAAATCGAACGAATGCCCATCTGAACTCAATGAAGTAATCAATAGGAAAATTCAAAGAGGGATTAATGAATGGTATGGTCCAGTCGTTAAATTTCTCTTTCATAGTTTCAAGCGATGCGTCGCTTGTATGATATGAAACAAATTTTGCTGCAACCATAGCTTAGATAAATCAGTGTTATCGAGCCACAGAAAGGTATTTAATATCGATCTTCACATATGACCAATGGCGGCTACGGTGTCTCATTCCTCACTTCGGTGAAGCACCTAACAGTAAATCTTTGTATACTAATGAATGATACGTCGAATTCGAGCGGATTGTTTTCACTCCAATTATGGTCGTTTTTTGTTGAGAAGATGATTTTCCCGAATCTTTATATACACGCTGTCTCACATTAACTATTTCGCCTCCCTTTTGGATCTAGACTTTTCCAGGGCGAAACATGTAATACCCAATTAAAAAATGTCTTCCTTTGTAAGAATTCTAAATAATTACCAAGTAATATATATTTTGTTAATTTAGTTTCCTAAGCTTTAATTTTGTTAATTACTTCTATATATATATAAAGACTCTTAGTTCTATGTAGTCTGTAAGAAACTTTGTATTTCTTGTCTTACTAAAATGAATAATCCTCCTCTTTAAGTTATAAGAAATTTTATCTTTTTCTTTTACTCATTACAATTGAAGCTAGTTAATTATAAGTTTAATTTTACTTTGATTAATGATTTAGCATTAATCTATTTTCATAGTCTGTAAGAAATACTGTATTTTTTAGACTATTAATTGAATTAAATAAATGATTTTTAGAACAAAAAAAATCCAATTTATTTCATTTTAAACTTAAGCAAATGGTCAAATCTTGTCTCGACGAATTGGCTTGCCGATGGGCAGACAACTCACAGCGTAAACTACTACACAGTGTAATATTTCGACAATGTAGGTGGACTTTTTGGCGGACGCCGTAGCCGAATGGTTGGTTCCTCCAAGCTCCGATTCGCGAATTTTTTTCATTTTAACTCTTCTTTTTGAGAAAGAACTTGACAACTCGCTTATAATTACACCGAAGTCTTTTTTTCTTTTTGTCTTATTTTTATTTTATTTTTTTCGTTTCATATTGACAACCAGAGTTGCTAGCTTTCGTTTGTTTTCGTGTTGTTTTTATATAGGACTGCAAATGTCAAAAAGTTTTTGCGATCTTACAGATAGTTCTGAAGCAAAATTTACGAATTTTTACTTTGATTGTTCGTGAGGCTTTCAAACTTTAAATTTGAATGATCCTAAGTATCAATTCAGAGTTTGTCTTTTTACAACAACAAAAATTTTTTATACGATGACAAAATACTGCTTTATCAGAAGTTATCGAGAATAACCCAAATCGTTTCTCCATAAAAATTATTAAATATCATAGTTTGTTAGTATTTGGCAAATAACCACGCTGCCTCCAAAACTCGCGTGGATAAAACTTTAAATGCACAAAGACAAATAAAATTTGCCTAATGGTTCTTATAAAGAAGAAACATTTTAGCGATAATATTTTAAGTATTTAATCAACTACTATGGCAACCGTTTGTTTTTTTTTTTCTTCATTTTGTTTTGTGCTCAGTTTCATAACAGTGGGCTATTTTTGTACTATATGCAAAACTAGAGCAACTCATATTTTTTGGATGGGAATATTTGATACTTGGTATGTGTTAAATAAAGAATCAGTTGAATGATTAATTTCTATTATTCGTACTCTCTAGGTATTATAACATATTATATGCGTCTATAAGTCTGCTAATTATAGGAGAATTTGTTTGTGATTATTTGTTTTAGTGCAAATAATCATGATATTTTTTTATTGTTTCTAATTATAATCGTTTACCAATCCATGCGTGAAGGAAACAAAGAATTAGCCATTATAATTTGTAAAAGTAACTAATATTTTTATTACTAATTAAAGTGCAAATTTAACGGCGGTCGAAAGTTTGTTTTGAGCGTGAGGAGACGCACAAAGAAAGGATTTTTCGGTGCTAGTCATATTTAAAGTAAGAGTGAGAGCTTTAGAAATTGATGTTTAGTATTATTTTATTGCAATTAAAGCCAATTGTATCAACGCTTTCGGAAATTCATCCACACATGCAATATCTAAACTTACTCGTGCGTCGCCAGGCACCAACTACTAATGTAGAAATACTTATTAGTAAGGGAGCTCTTGCTGGAGTAATAAGTTTTTTTGATTTCCGATCCACTAGTAAATCATCTCGGTACAATTAACCCATAATGTAATCGCACACCTTACTTGTTTTTCCTAGCGACGCATATCTACATGCAAATGCATCACAAATTCAATTTAAAAATGGATCAAGAAATGTATCTTCAACTGCGCATTGCTTAAAAATTCTTTCGCTAGACATTGATGTTGTAATTGATGCTACTATTGCCCTTGTTCGTTAGCATTGCAACAGTTGTTGGTGTCAAACGCACCGTAATATTAGAGATGTCCTGATTAATGGGGGGCAATTATTCAAAATTACCCAATGTAAGCAATTATTCGTCGCACACGTTTCAAGTCCTTCATGAGAAATTTTTAATCCTTACTCGACTATTCGTTTCTTCGTACGAGTATTTCAACTTCTTTCTTCATTGCTCTCATAGTAATGTCAATCAAAACGCAAGGAATTTCGAAACTCATGTTCGATTTCAAGCAAAGGGAACCACATTTGCTCATATGAACGTATGTGTGAGTGTATAAATGTATTCATATGTATGTACATTTATTCAATAAGTCATCGTTCAGTTTACAGTGCATGATACGCTTAATTCTAATTTAATCTTTGCATTGCTACCTTGGCATAACCAGGTATTGGAATGAATTAATTAAATTGAAGTGATAATAATACAACGGAACAGGAAGAAAAGCACTCAGAATGGAGAGCTTTCAAAAGCGAAAGGGAAATGAAACGACAGCAAAGTAAAATTACTTATCTCTTAACACAACGCAGTACTGCGCCATTACTCCCGAGTCGTCTGACCTTTCCCATTCTACTTTGCCCAACAACTCGCTGCTGCTAATGCCATCGCTAACGCCACACAGCCCTTCATCTGCTCCATATCATTGGCTCATTGGTGTTGTTGCAATTGTTTATTGTATTGGTGGCCATGTCGCTGCGTCGCTGTTGCGCCTCTATTGTCCTCGGCGTTTGTGCTTCGCTCCGCTGTGCCACTGCTCACTTCTTACTGCTGCCAGCTTTGTAACAGTCTGATTTTGACATTGACGAATTCGAAGTCGTTTGTCATCTGTCTTACCCATAAGAATGAAATGGAAAACAAAACAGAAAAAAAGAATATAAAAACAGAAAAAATATACCCCGTCCAGAGACTCGTACTTGCTCTTTGAATACCTACCCTAGCACCACCCTTTTGCATGGCCGTTGCTAAGTCGCTGTCATTTCGGCCTGATATCAACTCATCCTTCTGGCAGCATTTCGTCAGCCATCAACAGCGCAATGACCAGTGAGCCAGATATGCAATGATACAGAACTTTCCTACTCTTTGCTTTTGAGTCGATTTCGAATACAATGCCCCTCTCTGCTGGGACAAAAGAATATCGATATTCCAAACAAAACTAACTATTGCTGTCGCAATTAAAATATAGATCAAAAGTCAGCTAAAATAGTACCCTGCTGATTTGAATGATAGCAACAATAAGGGATTAAGGAGAGGTAGAATATTGGATTTATAAAACATCAAATGCAACTGTGAAATTAGTGTAAAGAAATAGACAAGCAAATTCGCTAAATAAGTGTAAAGAAAAGGAAATGATAGTGATCATATAGACGCATAGTATTTTAGATTAGGTTACATGTTTGCCACCCTCCAAAAGGGTGTATGTGCTCACTTAGGGCGATTGTGATACCACTAGTTTGGATTCAAGCTCCCCTTCTAGCTCCCAATGTGGGTGGAAACACTTTGACTGCCGATTCCAAGCCGACCAGACACATAAAGAAGGCAGAGATTTGACAGCGAGCGGAACAGTGACGCAGGAAATTGTCAACATTATCCACCTTCTCTTATTCTTTGTAGCTGCGACAGGTCTCATTAGTAGGAAGTCGATCAAGATGATGATAGTTCTGTGTTCATTCCTTTTAGGCCAGACCGATCTGTTCGAGACCTTGATTGGGGATTAAGGTATGCTAACATATTGGGAAGAATTAACTGATTTAAGTTCAGTTCCCCCTTTAGCCAGGTCATCTGCGATGTAATTTTCAGGAATGTCTCTGTGACACAGACAACGTTCGGGGTGCCCTACTTTGCTAGTTCCTTTAGAGTAACTCTGGATTCGATTGCTTTTCTGAATGATGAACCTTGGCATTGTATAAATTTTATTTACTGTCAGAGTAGAATAGTTAGTGATTGTTCTACAACAGACGAGTCCCTGATCTACAACTCAGCCTCTTTTAAAGCTATTTACTCAGCTTAAAAAACGTTGCAGTACTTAGATGTTTCCGGAAAGTTCAGAGAATTTTCGAGTGCCCAAATCTTAGATCTTTCCAGGTTAAGCATGCATTCAGAGTGACTGCGTTGCAATTAACCCAGAATTTGTCATAGATAGCTATAGGTAGAGTCTCAAGATAACCATGGATGCCGTTCTCTGTACCCCTTTAATTTTGCTCTGGATAACTTTTTACTCAAATGGAAATTTATCATCTAAAATATTTTGTTTTTGTTTTTACATTCTCTTGTTCAATCCCCATCCGCACATGTACCTAATGCTGGATGAACAGATTGTCCAATGTAAAGGATCCGGATATTAAATACGAAGGATAACTATTCCTAATAGATTATAAACACGTTGAGATCATACTTATCTTAAGTCAGTATTGTGGCGCCTTCACTAGCGATAGCGATATTTCAAAAATCCGATATAATTTTCTTCCAAAATAACTTTTGACAAGTTCGCTACAAAGTCCTATTGCATCTAGGACGTTTGTATGCTAAGTAGGATCACAAGTTAATGTTATACCGTAAGTGCGAACCTTACGTACGATATTTATCAGAAAGCCTGATCAACCAATTGTAGTATTCGACTCATCTCCGGCAGCTCGGGAAAATTCGGTCTGAGCCTGCGCTTAGTTAGTTAGAGTGCCACCGACAGAATTTTCCATTTTTCAGAACAATCTCGTCCCTAAACGTTAGCATTTATCTGTTAGTATGATAGTTTTAAACGAAATATTAGAGCTAAAAATCTTTTTCTAACAGCGGTCGCCTCTCGTCAGGCTCCGAGCTTATATGCACCATGAAATATCCTTACGTTATATTAGAGGAGCTCCAAGCCAATAGTAAACGTAAAACTGGCAGAACGCCATTTGTTTACACCCATTTGGGTATAAGCGGAGTGAAGTTCTACTTATTAGTATTGATCTGCTACGAAGCTTCATGGATTCTGAGTGACTAAGCGAAATACTTGCATAAATAAATACATAGGTATGTATGTATGTCCAATACTATTCCAACTCATTTTACACTACCGTAAACGAACTTCCACTACTCCACCTAATTTTTCATATTTGGTATTCTGAAGACACTTACTGCACATTTATTAATTACGTTGCCGTTGATTATTTATTTCACTTTTTAATACTTTATATTTAACAGCTCAATTAATTTGGCATCGTTGTGTGTTGCAGTGTCACCTTTGTGTACGCTTGCAGTTGGCTTAACTGTTGCCGTCACCAATGGGCTGGGCTCTTAACATATGCGCGTCTGATTACACTAGGCAACAAAATCAAATAACAAATGTAATAAATTCCATCTCGTGTAGCTTTGTAGTTTTATTTCCAGACTATGAAATTTAACAAAAAAAATCCATTTTTTTTAATATTTTCGATCATTTCAGGAGGTATCCCAATATTTGTAAACATGTTTTAGGCCACGTTTAACATACAAGGTGGCACAAAATTAATCACTCTATAGAAGATTTATAATATTTGCAAATGGCATCGTACGTCAATCATATTTGAAACCTGTGAACTAGACAGCTCAAGCTTCAAGCAAACAAGCAATGGAGCGTTTTTTTTTTATTTGATAAGCAAGTTATTCAAAAACAAAATTGGAATATTAGTTTTGCCCCAGTATATTTCATACATTTTACCTTTGGCGTTAAAAATAAACAAAATTGCATCACCCATATTCCATCAAACGATAAATTTGAACTCGAAAAAAAAAAGTAATTTTAATAAAAAATGAAGACAGATTATGGCACAAAGAATGAAATCAAAGAAAGCGATACAATTTTATTAAAATTTGGAAAAAATGTGGGTGACAATTCATGTTGCCTAGTATTATTAGTCACATACGCGCATGTGAGTGTGGATTTAAAAATAAACCGGTATGAAAGCGGATGAAGGGGTTGACCGTTACATGTACATATAATGTGAGTACTATCTTTGGGTTAGTGTTTTGGTTCCTCTTTTTGAGAGTGAATAGTTTTATATCAACTGGTCGCCGCATCCCGCAGTTCAGCATCTTTTTGGCCATTCCGACACACCGCAATCAGCCGATCGATCCGATAAAGATCTCAGAGGGATCTTGTTGACTGTTTTGTATTTTGTTCAGATAAATGAGGCTCATTAATGTGCGACAACTTTTAGTTCTGGTGAAAATGGTTTTCAGTCTCCTTCGGCCGCATTTTAAATTGAAATTATAAATTTACATGATAAAGCGATTGATTGCGAACATTTATCATTTAATTAGTTTACTTTTATGCAAACTCGTATAAACTAGTGGCCCGCTGGTTGTTGTGCGGTATACACTTATGCACCTTCCTGTACCACCGGCCACTGGATAGCATTTTTTTATCTGATTTTTTTTTGTCTTTGTGTTTATTGAAACAACAGTTGCCAACTTTGTTTGGCATTTACATTTGCCAAAGTTGATATTCGCCATTATTAATGAATTTGTCAGCAACATTTTCGTATTCGTAACCACTTTTAAACATTTTCGCAAAGCTATTGTTTTCCTACTTCTCGTGCAGACTGTTTTCTTGTTTTGTTTTACCTGTGAGCACATGGTACGAGTATGTATCCCAAAGCAACGATGATTTGTCGCAACGTCATCTATTCCGCCTCGCACATCTCCTCCACTGTCTTCGCCCAGATACTTGCAACTTTGCGGGCGAGTCAAGTTCGAATATCAAATGTGGCCTTTCATAAACACCAGCATAGGTATGACCAAAGGCACACTTTGAAAACGAATCAGTAGCGTAGATAGGTGGAGGCAAAAAGGGGTCCATTCGCTTCCGAAACAATGTAGAAGAATGGAATAGTTGTAATGTAATGTAAAGTATAGCGCATAGTGCTATGCAAATCTTATGCATTCTTCTATACCTTTTGTTTTTTTTTCAAATAAGTATTAGTTTATTATATCTGTTGTAATATCCAATTTATAAAAATTTTAAATTCTCCATTTTGACTATGTACATAAATATGAATAACACTATAAATAAATTTCCTCAATTGTTGAAATAAAAAACACATTAAAACAAAAAATAAAGATTCAACGCTTTTTGCGCTGTACCAAATCGAATTATTGTGGATTGTAGCTGCGCACAGTATCAAATCAATAGTTATGTAATGTATATGTGCATCCAACGCAATATACACCTAATAAACACCTATACATAAATAATGAAAACCGTTTTTGAATTATGGGAATCTGTGTTTTGACATTTACGCGCTCCAAACGGCAGCCGTCTAGTGCACAAGTGTCAAATATGATTGACGTACCAAAAATAATAAAGAAATCTTCCGATAAAAAATATATAAGTAAGTGGCGCACACAATTTTGTTAGGTGTTTGGTTGAGCTCCTTCTCCTATTTGTGGCATGCGTCTTGATATTGCTCCACAAATGGAGGGGCTTACAGTTTTAAGCCGACTCCGACGGGCTTTTTCATGGCATACGTAAATACATTCAGAGGCTTGCCATTGCCTGCCGAGGGGCGCGACGCTTTAGAAAAAAACGTTTTCTATCATTTTACTATTTTATGCACAGAGATTCAAACCTACACACTCCCGAATGGTAGTAACGCACCGACCCCTTCAACTACGACGACCACTTCCGATATATATATTAATTTCGCGCCACGTGGTATAATCAAATTTGCATTAAATTACTGCGAACTTGGCAGAAATATATAATATTCTTCACCAATCAAGCGACCCTTCTACTATTGGAATAGTTATGTTAAAACGTGATAATTAAAACTTAAATTGATGAAAATTGATGAATATTGAATATTGAACCCAAATACCTTTGGTTTATCAGGTTTATAAATATGTATTAGTACTTTCGAAAATGTAGAAAATCCTACCATTAAAAATTCTCACTGCACTAGGTTGTACAATAAATTTTAGGTTTCAGAAAGCTGTGAGCACAGTGAGCAAAAACACAGTCGAATGCGACTTTCTCAGCAACATATAGAGCGTTTTCGAAAGGATAAAGAGAATTTTGCACGTCGATTCACTATTCGACTATGGATGAGACTCGGGTCTATCACCATGACCCTAAATCATAACAAGAGACTAAAGAGTGGTGGAGTGGTACCTCGGCTCCGAAATGAGTTCATGCCCAAAAATCGGCCAACAAGATTTTAGCATCAGTTTTTTTGGGATGAGAAAGAATTTTTATTTGCGGATTACTTGCAAACTGATAAAACAATAAATTCTGAATATTATTGTAAACTTCTAGACCAGCTGAAAACAAAAAATCGTGAAAAAACCCAGTTTGCAAAAGAATAAAATTCGTTTTCATCCGGCCAATGCACCGCGTCACAAGAGCATTTTGACAATGCCTAAAATCCATTAATTAAAGTTTGAATTGTTGGAGCATTCACCGTATTTCCCAGATTTGACCCCTAGTAACTTGCATCTGTTTCCTGACCTAAAATAATTTAGCCTGTAAAGCTTGTTTCATCAAAGCGTATTTAGCAGCCTCTCCAGATTCTCACTTCAGGGATGGGGTTCGTAAATTGGAATCTCGTTGGAACAAGTGTATCGATGTTCAGGGAGACTATACTGAATAATAAAGTGTATTTCAAACCATAAATTGAGCTTTTCCTCTCGAACCGCAAAACTTATTGGACAACCTAGTAGGTAGGTAGGTAGGTAGGTAGGGTGGTTGTCGCAAGACACACTTAGGCCTTCGGCAGGTCCATTGTGATACCACTGGAGCTTATCCTTACTCTACGTGTTCCCTTTCAAACCATCCGGTTGCTTTAATAAACGAGCAGAGCTTCGTTAGTTTTAGATGGGCTATATCCGCTACATCCGTTAGAAATGCTGTATCGAGGGTGCGCAGCCTTCTCCTAGCTAGGCTTTCACACTCACATAAAAGGTGTCTGACTGTTTCCTCTTCTTCTGTATTTAGATAGCTTCTACAGAAATCGAAGTATGGGAGTCCTAACCTTCTAGCGTGGCTGCCTATTAAACAATGACCTGTTAATACACCTATCATTTTTCTTATAGATTCCCTGTTGAATCTTAGCAAGATCTTCGATCGACCGCTGTTCCAGTTCGGCCATGTCTGTCTGCTTAGTTCGCATGTTGTGAGGTTTTGCCAGATTGTATTTACCTTTTTGATGGTTTCCCTGTCTATAAGTAATTTACAAGTGGCTATAGGCATGGGTATCAGCACCTTATCCGGTTCGAGATCGAGCGTTGTACCGGCTCTTGCAAGTTCATCCGCCTTACAATTTCCTGGAATGTCCCTGTGGCCTGGTACCCAGATAAGGTGCACCTTGTAGCACTTAGATACGTCATCTAGTAGTTTAAAACATTCTAGAACTGTTTTTGACGAGTGTGTCTTTGATTCCAGCGCTTTTATTGCTGCTTGACTGTCCGAGTAAATGAAGACTTCATTTGTGGATAATACTCTCGTTTTTATTTCTTTAAGCCCCTCTTTTATGGCAGTGACTTCCGCCTGAAACACACTGCAATGATCAGGTAAGCGGAATGATTGGCATACTCCGAGTTTGTCGGAGTAGACCCCTCCCCCTACTTTGTTATCCAGTTTTGAGCCATCTGTGTAGATGTTTACACCTAGTAAGTAGTATGTGTTATCGAATTTTAATTGAACTGTGCTCCGCAAATATATAGTCATAGCAATGATTATCTTTTTTTTCTAACATTTTGAAATTTCCTTTAATTCATTTATTTTGCACACCCCATACGAGTATGAAATTGAAGTCAGATATACTCTCCTTTTTTCAATACCGAATACTTTTCGCCTTAAACACGGCATTCGTAATTTATGTAACTGTATGTAATCTCAACGCCTCAGCACAAGCGGTTCCTGAGAAAAACTATGTGAAGGTTTCAGATTTTGTGGGAGGTACTACGCCCCTTTTTCCGATGCCTACTACTTTTTACCATAAGAACGGTGTATATAATTAATGAATTTGTGGCAAGTTTCAGTTCCCTACATTAATTGGTTTTAGATACATACTGGTTTTCGGTTTTTGGTCTATATGTCAGGTTAACATTCATATCGAGGTTAAAATTTCTGCCCTAAAAGAAGCCATTTTCTTGAAATCTGTGCAGGTTTCATTGAAATCGAGCGAAGAGTACACTCAAATAATATACAAAGTTCAAATATTGTAGTGCGGCGTATTTATATAATGTTAATGATTTAACAATTCCATATAAAATTATTCTTACACCTCTTTAGGTGAAGTGAAAGATTCGTACCATTTTTTGCCTTAGTTCTAATTTTTTAATCAGTTTGAAATGATTTTAAATAATATGCACTCCTATTTTTAACAATCGACATTCAGTTTGGTTAGAAAATTGTTAGAATAAACTTTTGACAATGTACCATAAATGTGCACCACAATAAGGAAAGTGAGAAAAAAAAACACCAAATAAAATTTTCTATTGCAAAAAGGTGCGCCTCGCCGCCTCTGCCTTGAGTAGCCAACACTAACAACTTACCTGAATTACTTTGGTGATCCCCAACAAAAGCGTGATGATGTCAACAAAAGCGATTGTAATATAGAAGGCTTCAGAAGAAGAAGCGGCTATGGCGGATTGGAACTTAATGTGTTTGGTTCGGACGCGGGCTTTTGTTAGGTTTTGTATTCCTCTCTCTCTCTTTCTTTTCAGGTGTGCGCATACGCTTAATGGCGTTTTAATAGTTTGATTAATGCCCTCACGCACCTACTTGGTGGAACCTTTTTGTTATTTTGCTCTTTTTATGGCGGTATTATTATTATTATTGCTATGTTGATATTTTTCTGTCCAAAATTCATAGCTGCAAGCTGGTGAAGTTATATTATTACTTTGCGATTATTTAGAATTATTAGTTTAACTTTAACAAACGATGGTATCACAACAACTAAAACTTTAATTATTTATAGAAAATTACATAAACAAACCTGCACATTTTTTGTTCACCTAATATCACACATAGCATACACCTAAGAATGGCTTTTATTTTAGAACACAATACAAGAACTTAGTTTTGCCAATGAAAATAAATTTAAAAAATACAAAATTATCGCCTGACCTATTCATTGAATAGTATTTTGAACCTTGAGATCTTTATTTTATTTATTATAACAAAAATGTAACAATTTTATATTAGAAGTAATTTATATGACTGTATACTGATAATATTTAACCAATGTGAACCGTTTAGAAACTTTCGAAGATCCGTAATTTGAATTGAAGAATTGCCTACCGAAAGTGGTGAATCAACGTCTGAATAGAGCAGAACAGTGGCAAAGGTGGAACCTCGACTCACGCTCTTTGGTGTTCAAACACATATAATTTATCTTACACAATTAGCTTACGCAATTAGTTTTTGACAGCTTTGGCGGTGTTTTGAATTTCCTTGTGAATAATTGGGTGAGAGGGAAATGCAGAAAAACTTAACTTTAGAATTATTTTTATTCCTTTATAGTAGAACATATACATTGAAATTTCCCATACAATGCAATTAAGCTTGCTTGCTGTCTGGCTTTGTTCAGAAAAAAAAATACTTGCCATTTCCGTAAAGTTTAAGGAGCCAGCAGTTATTGCTTCTTGCAGCATTAGAACAAAATGCAACTCAAAGACCATTGTGGAAGCTGATAAATGTAAATGAAATTATTTACTGAAGGTTAGGTTAGGTTAGTCTGGTTGGCTGATGGAGACCGACCTCTATGAATACCGAAAGTAGACATCATGTAGGATGTCAGCGCTTTTGGCGAATCTAAGCAGAGCTGGGAGATCCGCTTTTGAGACGCCTTCCAGACCCTCAAACAATGGGGCTCCCAGGCATTTTAAACGCAGTTTTAATAATGCCGGACAAACGGACAAAAGATTTTCTAAAGTTTCCTCAACATCCTCTCTGCATTTCATGCATTTGTCCGTGTTAGCAATCCCTATATCGTACGCATGTGCAGCCAATAGATTATGACCTGTTAGCATACCCATGATAGTTCTGCAGTCCTTTCGCGAGGGCGTAAGTACGAATTGAGTCAGTTTTTTGTCGTTAGTTCTACACATGACTTTTGCTGTTTTGAATGTGGTCAGATTAGTCCACCTAGCTTCCACTCGTCTTTTCATGTAGTTGTCCATTTCATTGTATATTGTCTTTAGCGGTTTTGGTATGTCGTTCTCTTGTTCAAATGGTAGTCTAACAGCACTTTTTTCTATCTCCTCTACTATTTCGTTCTCCATAATGCCATTGTGACGAGGTACCCAATAGATATGCAGTCTACTATTTCGGCTAGCCTTTCTATGGCCTCCCTGCACCGTCGAACATTTTTGGACTTAATACAATATGAGCTTAATGCTTTTATTGCTCTTGACTGTCAACGTATATATTAATTGTTGAGTTCTTTCCCACAGTAAAAAATTCCACTTGGAAAATATTGCTGTGGTCTGGCAGCTTGATAGGCTGCCTTATCCCTAGTTTTGAGCAGTAAATACCTGCTCCCACTCTGTCTAAAGTTTTAGAGCCGTCTGTATAGATGTTAAAAGTTCTATGGCCAGGCTTCATGCCTTCGTGCCATCCCTCCTCTTCAATTGTGGTGCGAAACCTTCTCTCCCAAGTAAAGTACGGAGCCATGTAGTCTGTGCAACCTGAGCTCCACTTTCCTATTGAGCTGTGTCCGAAGGTTCTGCAGATGAATACCCCAGCAACCACTAACCTTCTCGCGGATTTCGGTGCCAGGTTTTCCGCCATAAGGTCAATAGCTGGCATGCTGAGTATCATTTTCAGCGCCGCCGTTGGAGTGGTTTTCGTCGCTCCTGTTATGCACAGAGCAGCGAGTCATTGAATCCCTGCCAATGGCATTAAATGTGTCAGTTTTCTTGTCGCAGTCCACCATACTAAGGCTCCATACATCAATATCGGTCTAACTACTGCCGTGTAGCACCGGTGCATCAGAGAGGGTGATAGACCCCAAGTAACGCCCAGCATTCTTTTACATGCGTACAACGCATTACTGGCCTTTTTCACCCTTTCCTCAAGTTTGTGCTTTCGCAGCAAATTACTGTTTAGTATTACTCCGAGGTACCTCGCATGATCTTTGAGAAGTGGTTCGTTGTTGCCCAGCTTCGGGTGGTTCCACGTCAGGACCTTGCACTTCCTGGTAAAAAGTACCACGTCCGTTTTTCCAGCGTTTATCCCAAGCCTTGCGCGAGACGTGCATTGGTGTACCGTTTTAAGTGTGTTATTTATCACATTACTGATGGTGTCTAGGTACTTTCCCGTAACTACTATAGCTATGTCATCTGCATATGCCACTAGTTTTGGTGCCCCTCCGTTAAATTTCGTGAGCAGTTCATTTGCTACAAGCAGCCATAATAGCGGCGATAGTACCGCACCCCGCGGAGTGCCTCTGCATGCATATTTGGTGACGCTCGTATCGTTCCATTCCGCTCTTATCTTCCTGCTATCTAATAGCTGCCTTATCTATAGATAAATCGCGGGTTGCACATTAAGTGACTCTATGCTATTTAAAATAGCATCTTTCGTCACGTTGTTAAAGACCCCTGATATATTTAGAAATACTCCAAGAGCATGCTCCTTATACTCTAACGCCTTTTCTAAGTTTAGTACAAGAGAGTGATGTGCAGTTTCAGTTGATCTGCCTTTGGCGTAGGCGTTCTGCGCCTTGGATAATACGTCCGGCGCAATTGTGTCTCTAATGTATGTGTCTAGAATCTTCTTTAACGTTTTCAGGAGAAATGAGGTCAGACTAATGGGCCTGTATTCCTTCGAGTAGAGAGGATTGCTGTTTCCAGCTTTTGGAGTAGACACAACTCTCGCTTCTCTCCACAATACAGGAACATAGTAGAACCTCAAGCATCCCTTGAATATCATTTTTAACCATGGTACCACAAGATGTCTTACCTTTTGGAGCATGGCTGGGATGATTCCATCCAGCCCTGGCGATTTATATATGTGTAAACCTCGTATAGCCCATTCTATCTTGTTGGTCGTAATTACATTCGTCGGGATGTCGTGCACAATATCTCGTCTAGGTTCGAGATCTATAGTGTCCACCCCCTCTGGAAAATGTGTGCTGACTAGGTCTTCTAGAGAGTGCTCGCAGCAGTCCGCCCACTCCCCGTTAATTTTTCGTAGTATTCTTGACATAGACAGATTCTTGGATAGCAGTTTCCTAAGTCTGGCCACTTCATTAGTGTCTTTCATGTTGCCACAGAAGTCTTACCAAGATTCTCTCTTGGGTCTACGTATTTCTTTCTTGTATACTTTTAATTTATCCTTATACTCCTTCCAACAGAACTCATTGTCAGCAACTTTGGCTAACCTATAGAATTCATGTACCCTACGCTTTGTGCTCCTAATTCCTTGTTCCACCAAGGAGGCTTCACCTTGCGTATATTACGTGTTGGGGGGCAGGATCTTTTGAAGGCTTTAACGAGAGTAGTGGCAAACAATTCAACCCCTTTCTCAAGTGCGACGTGTGACTTGTATTTCCGGGGTATCATTGGTGTTTTTAATAGTATATCCCTAGTATATCCCAGTTCGTATTCTTAGGATTTTTAAAGGGTATAAGTTTGTTTTTTGAGCGGAATATAACCTGACAGCTTATGTATTTTTTATCAGAGAATGAGGGCCTACTCAACACTTCCCATTCTGGTACCATAACAAGCTTGCTTGTGTAGAGTGTTAAATCAAGTACATTCTTCGAGGTTGGTCCAACGGATGTTGGTTCTTCACCTCTATTAGCTATTTCTAGGCTACTCTGAAGAATATAATTAAATAGTGACTCACCTCGGTCGTTTATGTCTGCACTACCCCAGACCGTGTGATGTGCGTTAGCGTCGGTTCCTACCACCAGAGCGTGCTTCTTTCTGGCAGCTGTTTCTACCAAATTTCGCTGTTCTATCTGTGGTGCTTCTTCCTCATGTGGCATATATCAAGACCCAAAGAGTAACGTCTCATCCTTGCAGCCCTCCAGCGCCACCACTGTCAGATCGTCTGCAGAGAGATTACGATCAATATAAGAACATATACATTTTTTAATCACCGCTGTTCTTACCTTATTCTTTGCAATCGGGACGTAGGTGTTGTAGTTATGTGACTTTAGTCCGGAGACTATGTTGCCCGATGATATCTATGGTTCCTGGACTAGAGCCACATCGTAGCCGACTCCCTCTATGTTGAGCAGGAGCTCGGCTGAGGCGTTCTTACTCTTATGGACGTTTATCTGAAGCACCTTCAGCATCTGGCCTCAGTACCTTCTCGGGGTTGGATACTTCCTCCAGCTCACCCTTCTCCACTTCCTGTACATTGAGGGAGGCTTCCAAGATATCTTCTATACCGAGATCCTTTTCCACCTCCCCCTCAGCGAGCGTGTTGTGGTTATCTGCCGGGTTGCGCTTTTTGAGGCGAAGGTGCACGCTACCAACTCCCGAAGCCATCCTCCCGAATCGTGCATAAGGTAGGTCCTCCGCTGACTTATTGATCTGTATAATGTAGTCTTGGCCTCCATCAGCAGTTGCTGGTTTTGCCACGCTCAACACTTTCCAGTCGTCTGCCTGCACGTCCGTGTTTTGTCTTTGCAGCAGCCGCAGTGCATTTTCCGGTTTTATCACTCGCGGAATAAAACCTTTGCCTTCGGTATTGAAGGAATGCAACTGCGATCTACAATTTCAAGTGATGCCCCCTCCCACAGGCCTTGAAGCGTTTTTAGTGATTCCTTTAACCATGTGAGCGTGGAGTCATCCTTACATTTTATAATTTTCCTCTCTGGCCCAAGCCAACTATTCCTCCTCTTGCTTCGTCAGGTTGAGCTTGCTGCCAAATCCTCTGCCTTCAGCTTCTCTTTATCGGGCTTGATCCTTGGCCTGTTCTTGGTATCCGAAGCAGCACCATTGGACCCAGCCGGAGAACGCAGAAGAGCCTCTTCCTCAGCTGTGTTAGTGCTCCCGACGCTTTCGTGGTCCGAGTCTTCATGAACAACGGCACCTCCGCAATGAAGAGCGTTATATGTGTGTTTGGCAGTTACGTCCACTGTAACCTGTTTCCGTTACACTGAAAGTTTTGTTGCTTGAGTTGTTGTTAGTATTCATCTTTTTCGTACGACCACCTGTTCGACGAGGCGAGCGCAGTGTTAGTTAGTGAAATTAGTAGATAAAATTGAAATTAGTGAATTGAAATAAGATTTGTTCCAATCAATAACGTTTTCTTACATAGAATCGGCTATATTTTCTTTTTTTTTTTTTGTGAGAGATGAATTGGACTTTGGACTGCATTATTTTGCAGCTTTTCGCAGCGAACAGCGACTTCACTCTCTCACTTCATCGCAGTATCCTGCTTTTGGGTTTTGGTATTATAATGGGTATAAGTTTCAAAAGAAATCGGTTATTAAATCATATTTTCATTGAAAATTCGAGGATTTGGTGTTTCTGTATTGATTTGATACAATTTCGTTTTTATGATGTTATGTTTTCCCATTGAACAGACATTAAAAATCAAGCAAACAGAGCGAGTGCGCCTCGCCACTAACAATTATTATTTTAAAGTACTTAGTAGGTGACTTTGTCTTCTTAGGAACCACATTAAAATCGATAACAATATCAGCCTTGAAATCCACCAATCCCTGCTGCTCGGACCAAATTTAGCACTTTCTTTTTTTTCTGCAAGACGAACTTGTTGAGAAATGCGGATTTACCGAAGTGGGATTAAAGATCTTATAGTAATAATTATAATTTCTCTACACCATTTCCAATTATATGGTCACTTGAATGTTAGGAAATGTAAAGTAAGTTTTAAAATTTTTCTAATAAGTTTTATAGTCGTTTTTTTTTATTATATGAAGTACTTGTCAGATGAAATTTTTCTAAATAATTCATTTTCAAGCGTCTCTTGTATCGGTATAATAAATAATACGTTTATTAAAAAAAATCAATTAAAAGAAGATTGTGGTATTTTCTTAGTTACAATGCGCAGAGGAAGCCAATATGGGCATTTGCTGCACAGAATCTGTGTCAAAACGGTTTTCGGGGAGCAAGAATAGTGATTTATTTGCTGAAAAGCTTTTTCAAGTAAATATACATATGTACATATATATAATACATATAGGCATTAACGTACTCGAAAGAAGAGTTAATTCAAAGAGCTCTCTACAAGATAGACATAGAATTGCAAACAAGAGGAGAGAATCTGATGAATTTGTCCCAAATTTTGAATATTCGTTACAAAACAACATAGTCATGGGTGGATTCTGGATTCCACACTCCTGAACTCAACAGAAACAGATCAAATATATTATTGAATAACCAAATAAATGTTCTGCTGAGTTGGATATGGAATATACAGCATAACATTAAAGAAAATTGTCAAACGCATTCAAAGCGAATTTGGAATAACCCTCTACAGTGGGAAATGCCTTGAAAGCAGACTATATATGCTTTGAAAAGAAAAGCAATGGAAACAAGGAAAAATGGCAAATTACATCCTCCAAAGTGGAAGGCAAAAGCTTTAATTTGTTTTGTCATATACCATGGAACGGTCCAAAGACAACATTCGCGCAATGCAAATTTGGAAACTGTCATCAAAGAAAGTTTGTGGAAAAGGCCACAAATTTTGCGTTTGGGTCCGTATAGCGGACCCATTCGAAAAATATATGAGTAAAAATAAAATGTCTTGCTAAATGTTGTATGGGTTAGTACCGGGTTATGTGAACAACCGTTGCAATATATAGAAATCAAATAGATGACGCCGTAGTCGAATGGGTTGGTGCGTGAATACTACTCGGAAGTGCGTAGTTTCGAACCAAAATGATAATGAAAAAGTTTTTTTCTAAAGCGGTCGCTCCACGGCGGGACAATGGCAAACCTTGTATTTCTGGTAAGAAAAATTTGCCGTTCGGAGTCGACTATAAATTATAGGTCCCTCCATTTGTAGAACCACATAAAGACTCTTTTTGCAATTAAATTAATTTACCGTTTCGAAAACCCCTTTTAAAGATGAACGCCGATCAAACATTTAAGCCACTGTATATTCCCATTAAATTTAATACGAGTATTGCGCCCACTTCTTCATTATTCACATTATTTTATATTACACTCATTCAGATCGTATATTCAAGATAAAATTTACAAATTTACAATGTAACCTTCTGTTTAACTCTTATACATATACATACGGTTAAAACCTAATAAAAAGTATGTATCTACCACCTTGATCAAAAAGTGCCCGGAATATATTCCGGAAATTCGAAATGCAAGTGTATTGCTCAAAAGTGGTATTATCACCTTCAAATTGGTGACCGGTATCTGCAACGCTCTTATGCTAGCGTTTGGTTCAACTCTTGAAACATTTCTGGTACTCTATTTTCGGTACAGCCATCAGAGCCGTCTTCGATTTTTCCATTACTTCCCTTCCTCTGCTAAAACGCTTTCCCGCATTGACTCGATGAAACAGAAAAAATTGCCGGGAGCTATATCAGGTGAATTCGATGGCTATTGGATGGTATTCGTTTCGTTCTTGGTCAAAAATCCACGGGTAATGATGGCACTGTGCGACGGTGCGTTATTACGGTACAAAATACACGATTTGTTTTCCCACAAATCCTTTCATTTTTGGCGATTTGCTACCAACGTCCAATAATAAAGCGCAAATAATAGTTTTTATTAACTGTCAGACTTTCTTTTTAAAATTGTAATTGCTTCGCGTTCTCCAGGGCTATCAGTACAGCCTGACTGTCACTGAAAACTCCAATCTGTTTCCCGCTCCATCTCCTCTCGATTATCCATTCGGCTACTTTCAGGATGGCAAAAACTTATGTTTGGAAAACAGTTGACATTTCCCCCATAGCATAGTGATACTTATTACTACCGTTTAAGTAAGTTAAGTAAAAACAGTGGATACTGCTCAGATAGCAACTTAAAGATTTCTCTGTGTCCCGAAGTTCCGTCTTCGTGCCAGAAATCATATTTATGGAGTCTACACATTGCTTTTATTGCTTCCTGTTGTATCTTAAGATCCAGGGGGAGCAAATCAAGCATAGCATTTAGGGCATCACAAGAGGTTGTACTCAGGGCACCCGTGATGCATAAACATACACTTTTTTGTAGCCTGTATAGTTCCCGGATTGTGGACTTAACCATGCTCCGTCGCCACCAGACCGCAGAAGCGTGCTGTGTATATCCATAAGACCACAGCAGGTTTCAGACCACAAGTTTTACCAAAGGCTCTACGGCATTGCTGAAAAATCCTCAATGCGCGATTCACCTTCAGTGAAACGTGTGTCTCCTAAGTCAGCTTCTTATCCAAGATTACTCCTAAATATTTAACTTCATCGAAAAGACCAAGTGTCACACCTTTCAGTGTTGGAAGACTGAGTCCATCCAATTTCCGTTTTCTCGTAAACAAGACTATGGTTGTTTTGTTCGGATTAACGGAAAGACCTTGTCTCATGCACCAGTCATCGATTTTGTCAAGAATCCTCTGCATTTTCGTGCAAAGCCTGCTTAAGGATTTATCCGATGTTAGCGCACAGACATCGTCCGCATATGCTTGGACATGAAAACCGAGTTCCTGCATCTCCACTAATAGAGAGTCTACGACGAAGCACCACAGCAGCGGAGAAAGAGCACCTCCTTGGGGACATCCTTGCGTGGCCCTGACTGTGATTTGTTCGTCACCGCTCCCACCAGCGGTTAACAGCCTCTCAGAGAGCATGGAATATATCCATTTTACAATGGTTTGATTATCTCCGTGTCGTTCGACAGAAGAACATATCGAGCCGAAAGTGGCATTATCAAAAGCCCCTTCAATGTCCACGAACACGGCCATTGTGTATTCGTCAGCTTCCAGCCCGGCTTCAATCTTGGTAACAAGATCGTGTACGGCTGATTCACATGCTTTTCCTCTCTAGTAAGCGTGTTGATTTCTACTAAGTGGACTTCTCGGCAATACCCCCACTCGAATATGTTTCCCCACCACTCGTTGCAGACTTTTCAACACGAACGATGTTAAACTGATTAGTCTAAAACTTTTTGCTAGGGAATGGTCATCTTTTCCTGGCTTCGGAATAAATACTACTCTTACGCGTCGCCATTGGGACGGTATATAACCATATGCAAGACAGGCTGTGAAGATCCTTTTCAGGGCCTCAATCAGCCTGTCTCCTCCTTTTTTAAGCATTGCTGGATATATTCCGTCAGGTCCAGGGGACTTAAAGTTCTCAAAGGAAGACAAAGAAAACCTTATCGATTCTTTTGTCACTATCCGACTAGCAATATATCAACTGTACCTCGAGGTTCCGCCTTTGCTACCGTTATTGTTCATGCCACTCTCTTCTTCAGAGAGAGTTCTACTACCCTAAAAATGGGTTTCGAGTAGAGCATTAAACGTTTCCGATTTGGAAATGGTGTATGAACCATCAGGTTTGCGAATGAAATCCAGCCTAACGGAGCGGTCTAAATGAAGGACCTTACAAAGTCTCGCTGTTTCCCTCATTTCTTCGACGTTACTGCAGAAATTTCTATAGGATTCAACTTTGGCTTTCCGTACTTTTTTCTTATATTCTCTCTGTATAAGTCGATAAAGGCCTTATTAAGAAGTTTTCTGGACCGTACACGAAGCTTCGACAGTTCAGGGTTCCACCAAGGAACCGCTTTCCCCTGTCTACATTGCCTGAGTGGGCACAGTTCCTCAAAGCAATTGATTAAAGTACCTTCTAATTTCTTAGTAGCATCTTCAATCATTTCTACTGATTTGAGTTGTTTCAGGTTTGGTAATCGCTCTGTTACAAGCTCACCATACCTGTTCCAGTCCACATTTCGAGGATTCCTACCGGAAGGTATTGATATTGTATCAATTCCCAGTCGCAATTCGATAAGACGCTGATCAGAAAGAGAGTCCTCTTCCAATACTCGCCATTGGTTGATTTGATTTCCAACTGACCTATTGGTAAGTGTTGAATCAATCACCTCTTGTCTCCTTTTGGTCACAAAAGTTGGTTTGTTACCAGTGTTTTGAATGATCAAATCGGATTACAGGATAAAATCCAGTAACTTGAGACCTCTGGGGTTACATTTGCTGCTTTCCCATACAATGTTCTGTGAATTTGCGTCACAGCCCACTATTAGCCCCAGGTTATTGGATTCTGCATACTTGACCACTTCTCTTAGCTCACTCGAAGGAGGTGGCTGTAAAGAGTCGTAGGGTAGGTAGGCCGAAACTATGATAGCTTCGGCACTATTCCCACTCTTTAAGTACTTTATTTTTGCAACAACGATATCTCCGGAGCATAGCTCTTTTAACATCGTGCGTTCGGCATGATAATACATGCTCGCGGTCTCACATTCCCTTCACAATGAAGTATTTGCCCCCACAACATAGCACCAAGACCACAGATATGCTTGTGACATACCCATGGTTCTTATATTAGTATTATGTGTGGGTTTGTTTGCAGTTTTGCATGCCTACGACGCAGGAGAGCCGTAGACGCTTTGCTATGCTGCAGATTTATCTATGAAAATATTACTTCAGTCATGAGACTTAGTATATTAACGCTTTTTCCTCCACCCTATCCTGGGCACAGAAATGGATTTGCCCCAAATGTAGGTGAGGACGGCACCCGTACTTCGACTTAAGAACCTTGAGGGACCCAAGATCGATACCCAGTACCAGGTGGGAACCCGCTTCCGAAGTGGTAGCGGATTTCTGCCTGGGGCGCGAGTATACTCTCCAGAGAGTCGTGTCAAGATCTTTGTTCTGTACACGGATGCGTGTGAGGAGTTCTGCTGAACTACAGGAAGGACCCGGAATCCAGACACTCCCTCGTACCAGCCTTTCTTTGTTACTCTCTCGCAAACTGGAATTTTTGCTATCACTTTTTGCAGCGATTCTCGGGAAAAAGCATTAGAAGAGTGCACTTTTACGATGCCGTCCACCACGCTTTTACCCTCAAAAGTCGGCGACTCACCGATAGCTTTCTAAAGACAGCTGTAAAGATAGTCTTGTTGCCCTTTGATCAGTAGACCGTCTTGTTTGTCGGTATGTATCTCCACCGTCATTGCCTTTGTTGCCATTCTCGCGAATGATTCGCCAGACGTTGACGGAGGAGTGTCACTCGACATTTGAGGCCTCTTAGCCTTTGCCTTGTCAGGTAAAGGTTTATCTGCCTTGGATTCGGTCGAGGATGCAGGCATTTCCGAATTCCGTCTCTCGACTTTCCTCTTCTTTGCTTTTCTCCTCTTCCCGGTCGTTGGCACAGACCCCGTTTCGTTTCCGGAAGAGTGCAACGTTACAGAGGAATCCTCTGTTCTGCCACGCTTTCCCGTTTTCATTACAGGTGTCGAAGTTGACGGAGCTTGAGTGCTTACCTTAGCTTATGCTTCGGCTTTCTACGCCTTCTGTTTTCTTCGTTTGATCTGTCTTGCCCATAGACCAACACCTGCGCTCGAATCTCCAATAACTTCAGTATTTTTACCGGTACTTACCTGATTCGCACCAGGTTTGACTGTTGTCAAAGACTTACTCAGTACCAGAGATCCATCTGAGTCTACTGAGAGATTGTCCGCCATTTCCACATCCTCCACAACTTGTTCCATTGCTACGGATCGTTTTGGCGACGGTGCATCGCTCACACTCACTCAGCTCTCCATTGGCATAGCCAATGCGCCATGTTTCACCACTAGTAGTTCGCTTCCTCCGGAACCCTGGGTGTCAGTTTCGGTCATAGGGGGGTGTGGGGTTCGGGCCTGCACATCCGATGCCCGAGCCGTCGATCGCTGGGCAGGAGGATTTCCCGAAAGTGGGTTACCTCGTGCAGAAACATCCATCGTTAACCTCCACATTGTAGAAAAAAATAAATGCATTTTATACCTTCTGCCAGGTTGTCGGTACGGTACTCTCCACATAGTACTTGGGTGGCCACCAATTTCGCCGTTCCGCGGATGGGTGGATACCCAATTTCTATATGGAGCTGCCCTCTTAGTCCGTAGCAAGTTAATCTCCATAACATGGGGCTAAATCACCACTTAAGCCTCATCCCCGCGGCAAGGAGACCGACATTGCATTTTCATACAATACAGTATTTCCGCCGGGAAAATGTAAGCTATATAAATGTAATGCAGTGAAGCAAACGCGTTGCAAAATATTTAAGAGAAAGACTATGAACTAGGTGTGGCTCCGAAAACATTAGAAGCGCACCAGTTTGCATCCGATGGATTTCCTTACATGGGTAATACACTCAAAAACTTAACGGTTATAGTGGTTTCACTACCATTGCACCGGTTGAAGTATTCCAAAGTCAAGCTAATGTAATGAATTAAAAAAGAACAGTAAAAAACAAAGCTGAAACGCCGCTACTCAAATATAGCGGGGATGGCGTTGCTTAGCGGCAATTCCACCAATGCGAACGTTATAGTAATGATATAAAAATGAAACAACAATTGTAAATAAAAAACAGAAAAATGTCGTTCTGATTGACGGATTGCGTGCGTATAATTGTATCTCTCAGATGTTTTGTTTACATGCGCCATTTTCACATTTTGTTTTATTGCATTTCATTTGCCGACAATGCCGTATTTTTGTCTTTCCTTTTACTTGAAAGTTTAATTGCTTATTAGTCGGACTCGCACTCGCAAGTGGATTTGTATGCATATATGTATGTATGTATGTGGTTTAATGTTTAATGTGCTCCTATTTCTATAGAAAATCACACGCACTTTTGTGTATATATGCACTACGTATGTGCATACATACATACACACTCATATCAAATGGTAAATCCAATATATTAACTGCGTCGAACCATTATAAGATTCAGTCATAGTATACAAGCAACAAATCCATTGATATGCCCAAACATGTTGAAGCAGCATGTTCTACACAACATTATTTTGTATTTATTTCTTGCAACATGTATGCCGACAGAAATGCGTTACTGCATTGCCGACGGTGTTCGCAACCATTTGCAGTGAAAGTGTCACATCAATGGTAGCTGTCTCGGCTAAGCAAGAAAGAACAAGGACAAGAAGCGGATGCCGACTTGTGGATATCCGCTGGAATGCATAAAAATTCGCAATGCAAAAATTTACAATAACATCCGGATTATCTGAAGTGATTTACTTATTCGAACTAAGCAAAGTGCAAATTGCTTATTCATATGTATTTGTATGTATTCCACTATGTACTATTAATAATCAGTTAGCTCGTTTTTCAGGTCCTTAAAGTTGGTTTTTTCTCGCTTGCTAACGAATGTATGTATATTGGATGTGTTGTTTATAAATATGTTTGTATCCGCTAGGTGGCGCTAGAGTCAAGTTATTTATAAAAATCGTATTTTTAATATGAGTTTACTAATATTACGAATATATATCAGCAATATATTTTACTAGGAGGTGCAAGAGGAGAGGAGTATTCGGTTTTTGCAAGCAACTTAAACATTATCATCCCGATACTGAATAGAAATTCCGCGGGAGATTTTTCTTTATTCCCTTTCCTCCTATCATGAATAAAAATTCCTATGATTTTTTCTCCTTTTTCCCTTTCCTCGAACCACAAACGAACTTTAAAACAGGGAAATTAGGGTTTTAGGAAAAAGCAGATATCACAAATGTCAAAGAGTGAGAATGCGGTATTTTCAAAGCAAAGTGTGAGGAAGCAGTACACGAAAATGTAAGAGTTTAAACTTTTCAATGAAATAAAATCTTAAAAGTTTGTAAGGATGGTCAACTGAAGTTAATTGTAAGTTGATGCAGCGGATTCCCGGAATTCCGAGAGAATTTTATAAAGGCAGCAATGAGGGGATTAGTAAAAGACTTAGGAACCAAAAATGCGCTTAATCTGTGTGTGTATACGAGTATAATATTATAATAGTAATAAGAGAAAGAATGTTTTAGTAATAATTAGACAACGGATTCTTATGCAAGTGCATATTTTTGTTTAACATTACATGAAGTTCGCACCTAGGTAGAAACTCATCATAATAAAAGTTGAATTAATAATAATAATAGCATCCTATTATGTTTTGCATATGCCCATATTTTTGCATGTTTTTGCATATTTACAAATGTTTACATACATATGTATGTACATATGATTTCATACATTTTTTTTTCACTTTACATTTCATTTTGCAGCGCGTAGCTACTACCACTGCTACTTTGTTGTTCATTGCACCTCTTCTTAAGGGGGGTAGGGTTAATTCCACTAAAAATATGCACTTATTTATGAATTTTTTTTTTTGGAAAGATGATTCATGTAAATTTATTTATCCAATTAGTATACTGTAAACTCATATTTCAAAAATATTTTCAAAAATTTTCACAAGTAAATATACAAAATTGAGCCGTTGACAGCAGATCTACGCAGACGTCTCGAAAAAAAGGCAATTTGCCGTGGACAGTTTTTCTCAGCATTGGATCATCTGAAATCAAAAAATCAAAGAGTTTTCATTAGGTAATCAATTGTCTGAGGTAACCCTGTCGAGTTTTTATTAAAAAAATTTTTTTTTCAATTTTTTTTAACATTTGAAGTAGAAGTGCGATTTTTAGACGATAAATCGCATAATATTGTTTATTGTAAAATAAATAAAAATTGAAAAAAAACCTCCCAGGGTTACCTCGGTAATTATGTAGAGAAAGTGTGTACAAAATTTCAGGAAGATCGGTCGAGTAGATTCAGAGCAAACGTGTCCACCGACTTGAAAAACGTCGTTTTCCAGAAAATCGATTTAAAGTTCGACCATAGCAGGTAGCCGAGTCGGAGCGGCCAACGGTTATAATGCTCTTACTTTGTGAGTTTTGCACCGATTGACTTAAAATTTGGGCACAACATTCTTGAGATTATGTACATTCATTTTCTCAAATAAACCAAAATCGATTTTTTTTTACCCTAAAAACCCTACCCACCCTTAAAAGAGTTGAGAAACTTCCTGCAAGAAACGAGTGATCGTTAGTCAATATTTGGCATCAACATGTTAAGGGCAGTATGCAAATGGTGATGCAAAATGTTTGCACTGACAGTCATATGATATATCAAATGAGTTTCACTGTTCTTGTAGGGTTCTGGTTACTCTCTCCATGCTCATTGTGAGAAGGAACACAATAACAAATCGTCTTGCTTGTATTTTTATATTTGTATTTTTATATTGTTTACTTTAAAAAAATGTATTAATTCTGTTAGTATAAATGTTACTTTAATTGCTGCTGCACATAGTTTTTTGCTATACATTCAATATTTTTTATTAGTTAAGCAAATTTATATCGATCTCGGTTGTGCAGACGCTAACAGTTTATAATAAAAAGAACCATAACATAACCGTAACTTTAAAAAATGGCTTAGTGAAATTAAAGACGGAAGTTTACAAATCGTTGCTAATTCAATCCAATGCAAATTGTGCAACAAATTCGTATGTAATTTTTATGAAGAATTACTTTACAAATTACATACATACGTATGTTATGCTTAATATGCATTGCAGATCGGATGTTCGAGAAAATCCCAGCTAATGCAGCATACATATATCAACAAAATTTCATAAGAAAGGCGAGCGCATTAACCAGCAAGATCATGCAGCATCACCTGATAACTTTAATTTCAATCTATGCCAAGCGATAGTTGCTGTGAATATCCCTTGGCATGCATTGTCAAATACAACATTCAAAAGCTTCTTAGAAAAGTACACTAAACGTATAATTCCAGATGAGTCTACAATTCGAAAAAATAATCTTAATCAGGTATATGAACTGACCATAGAAAATATCCGCCTAGACATGGGAGATGAATACATTTGGATTGCAGTTGATGAGACCACCGATTCAACCGGGTGCTATGTTGCCAATTTCGTGGTAGGAAAACTTTGCGAAAATGAACCATCATCACCTCACTTACTTTGCTGTTCAGAACTAGTTCGCGCGGATAGTGAAACTATTGCTCGCTTTGTTAACTGTTGGGTTCTTAAACTATGGCCAAATGGCAAAATGCGGCACCATACATGGTTAAAGCAGCAAATCAGTTAAAAGTGTTTTATGAAAACCTTAAGCATTTAACTTGCCTATCCCACGGACTTCACCGGGTGGCAGAAAAAATTTGTTTACTTTTTCCAAATGTCAACGACTTCATTTCCGCAATAAAAAAAGTTTTTTTGAAATCGCCTACTCGAATAGCTTTATATAAAGAAATTACCAATAAAGCCCCGTTACCACCAAATCCAATTATTACCAGATGGGGTACTTAGATTAATGCAGCTCTATTTCATGCAGAAAACTTTAATACAATTAAAGAGGTACCTCATATAAATAGCTCGGAATGTACATATGTAAATACATATTTATTAATTTAATTATTTCAGGTTATTGAAGCTCTAACTTCTGATGCGGAGTGTGTTGATACTGTAAAGAATGCAATTAAAAATCAATCTTTGCTAACTTCTCTACTATTCATAAAAACACATTTTGCTAACTTGCCACTCTCTATAAAGAAATTAGAGAAACTACGAATGAAGCTGGCTGAGTCCATTGGTGTGGTAACGGAATTCGAAAAATCATTGGGAAACGTTCTTGGGGACCATGGTATTAATATTCGCGAAAAACTACAGATAACTATAGCTAAAAACCCAGTATTCTTTGAATTAAAGCAACTAGCATCAATTTTAGTTAGTCCTTTGAGAGAACATACTGATGTATCAATCAACCATAAATATTCGATGAAATTTAATTATGCCCCAATTACTTCTTGCGAAGTGAAACGCACATTTTCTGCTTATAAATCGTGTAAAGGAAGACCGTGTAAAAAGAGAGTTGGGTGTATATATCTACATAAATTAATTATTAGGTATATATAGATATAGATAATGGCATTTGAAAAAATTAACCAAACCTTTACCGTTTGTGATTTATATGTATGTATAAAAAGTGGCATTTAATATAGAGAAGGTGGATTATAAGTAAATTAAATGAAGTGTACTAATATCTAAAATTAATTTACGTTTTGCATATATGTACGTTTTTTTCCTGCAAAATTTAATTTCGCTGAAATATTTCAGATATTGAAATCTTCAGCCACAGAGCAAAATTTTAATACAGGATGAGTTATGGTAACCTTACCATTATGAAGCATTATTCACGTTTGCGCCAAGTATCATATATGTATGTAATTCGGCTTCTTTGATCAAATGCAAGTTATTTGGTTTTTTTTTCATTTCGTATACCTCACCATATGTTTTATCACAAATTAAAAAATATTATTAACGCTCGATGGAAAATAAACCGAGCGTAAAGTCACCATCCATTCATGCTGCCAAAACAGACTGCGACATTATCAACTGCTAACTTTCAACGTCAAGCGAAATGCATTCCTAATTAAAAAGTACTACAAAGCACCAACAAAATGCTACATTTTCAATTTTAGTTTTAAGTGATACTCGTTTCATGGGCTTTACGAAGGCATTTCAAAGACAAAAAACTGCAGCATTATCATTTTGCAACCCATATTGTACGATATATCTACTCGCACACAGTAGTCAAAATAAAAACAAACAAATTCCTTTGGATTTACATTTCGAAGAAGCGTCACTGCTGAGCCTGTGCTGTAGTCGAATGGCTCTGAGCTTGACTTCCATGGGATAGGTTCCGCGTTCGTAGCCTGCTGTGAACTTGGAACATCAAATGAAACAGTTTTTTTTTTCAATAGCAGCCAACAGCAAATCTCCGATAGATTTTTTTGCAATTAAAGAGCTTCTCATAAAAATAAAACCCATCTGCCGTCCAAAAGCGGCATACAATTTTAGGGCCTTTCATCAGTGGGATAGCATCAAGACGCACACTATAAATTGAAGGAGAAGTTCGGCCACATACCTAACAAACGATGTACTCGTAACTATTTATATATAAATATAAATAATAGAATCATAAATTATCATAAAACTCACCATTACCATTGAATTCACATATAAATTAGTCAGATAACACGTCATAAGGCATTTAGTGTGCTCATAAATCCACCGGTGGCGACCAATTCACGAGCATTAACATACTAATGTGGCGCACTGCGGTGCGAGATGTGCCCTTATTTAACCACACGCCAGACCATTACAGTCTTACAACACCGACCGAGCATCCTGATCAAAGGCAGTGATCTAGCCGACTTAATCACTCTCCTCTCCGCTCTGACCTATACGCCCCAGAAAATCAACGCTTAGCCCAAGTATTCACTGGGAACGACCATACAATCGGTAAAAGTTTCTTGGAAGGAAATCGGGCCGTTTGTAAAGTAAATTTATATGTTTGCGCGTGTGCATCGATGGCAACGGTGGCACCGACAGCAATTAACCGTGTAAATACATGCCTACGCACATGCACCTATGTATGGATGTATGTATGTACAAATGTGCGTATATGAATACCCCGTAGGAAAGCATGCACTAAATTGATTACCACCAAATTTAGCCTCGGCAGGCAATAGCAAACCTCCGAGGGCATTTCTGCCATCAAAAATCTCCTGATAAAAATTATCCGCCATTCGGAATCGGCTTGAAACTGTTGGTCCATCCATATGTGGAACAACATCAAGGCAGGGTGTACGCGCCAATTATATATTAGTGAGTAGAGCTTAAACATTTGTATCCCTCATAAAATTTTTTTACGTCGAAATAAAAAAATTAAAATATGTTTTTCGTAGGCTTTATTTACAACTAAATCTAATAAATAAATTAAATTAAATGGTAAACCGAGTAACGATTTTTTGTTAATTTTTACTTGTATAGTGGCCGCCGTAGCCGAATTGGTTGGTGCGTGAGTATCATTCGGAATTCACAGAGAGAACGTTGGCTCGAATCTCGGTGAAACACCAAAATTAAGAAAAGCATTTTTCTAATAGCGGTTGCCCCTCGGCAGGCAAGGGCAAACCTACAAGTTTATTTCTGCCAGGAAAAAGCTCCTCATAAAAATATCTGCTGTTCGGAGTCGGCTTGAAACTGTAGGCCCCTCCATTTGTGGATAAACATCAAGACACACATCACAAATAGGAGGCGGAGCTCGGCCAAACACCCAAAAAGGGTGTACGCGCCAATTACATATATGTGTGTATATATATAGTGGAAAAGGAGGGCGTAATAATAATGGGGTTTCATTTTATCTGTTAAAAAGTAAGTAACTTTAAGTAAAGCAAAATTTTTTATACGTCATCCAATTTTGCCTAATTTTTATTAATTTCCGCGACAAAGTTCTTTTGAAATTATTTTCAAAATGATTTCCAACGAAGTCAGTTCTACAGGAAATCATGACTCAGTTTCACGAATCAAGCTGACCTTTATAAAAATATGCAGCGGGAAAAATTGACACTTCATGGGAAGCAGCTGTAAATTAATCAATCGATACCCTACAGGGTTTGTTTGAATATGTAAATTATTTGATAGAAACGATATTGCACTGGCCGCGAAACAGTTTAGTTATTTGTGTATTTGGATAGGAATTAATTGTTTTCTTGAGCATCATAAATCTCTAACCAAACGTGATAACCACAACCAACTCTAATGTTGTTATTTGGAATCGAGTTTGTTTCGAAACCGTTTTAATATTTATTTAAGCATATACCGGTTGGTATAATACGGAAAATTGTCATATGCAAATAGACGATATTCTGAGGTCATTGTCTGCATGGTTTTTTTTTTTTGTTTTTTTGTGTGGAAAATTATACCTTAAATTCAATTTGCTAAAATTCAAGCAACTCTTCACTTCGTTCGGCAAATCATGAAAAGACGTCATTAAAGGGAGTAACTTTTTGAATGCGATGCAAGCCATCTGTTGTACTCGTTCATGCAAAGCGTGCGCCTTATGGCACATTCTACAGTCGTCTTAGTTAGAAATCGGCATTAAAATTTATTAATTGAATTTCTTTGTTTCTTTCCTTTTTCGTTCGCCGAAATATGTTGTAAGAACATGCAAATCAACGCCAGCTCCGTTGCTACGCCATGCACATATGTACATACATATATACATAAATTCTTGCATACCAACTCGGCGTTGCGAAAACATTTTGAAAGTACAAAAAAGTGATTAAGATAGAAATAAGGAATTTTTCCAGCCGTGAATCAAACTTTTTCACGTTTGACGGAATGCTGTACATTACTACTTGCGAAAAAAAAGAAATGGAAATGAAAAGCGCACAGTATTTAAAAACATGATATCTTTTAAAATCACTTAGGCTCCGAGTTCACAGCGGGTACATCTAGTAAAAAGATTCGAAATCGTAAGTTCTGATGGAACTTTCTTTCCACACTTAGTTGGTTGGTTGGTTAGAGTGGTGATTCATCCAGAATCCAACTAGCGCTTCCGTACCATTTTGTTGCCACATCCGCGTTACCAAATTGTTTAACAGTTATTTACAGCAGGACTATATCCAGTTTGTGCGGTTTAGGAACCTTATTAGGTTGTTGACGTCAAAGCCAGACGGGTTTGCCCAGGGTTAATATTCTGTCCTTCCATAGGACAGGGCATTCACAGAGGAAATGGAACATTGTTTCTTTTTTCTCCGGTTGTTTACAACTATGACAGTATGTGTTGTGAGGGATGCCCATTTTGGCGACTTGTTCTCCGATAGACCAGAAGCCAGTTATGACTGCTGTTAGTCTCCAGGCGTCCCGTCGTTTCATGTTTATCAATGTTGACGATTGCTTGAGGTTGTAGGTGGGCCATAAGGTTCTGCTGATTTTGCATTTCGTCTGGTCTCTCCATCTGCAATCTGCAATTCGAAGGTATTTTAGGGAAATTGCATTCTTGACCGCACCTAATGGAGTGAATACTGGTACTGCATGAACGCTATTCATGGCAGATCCCCCTCTTGCCAGTTCATCAGTTTTTTCGTTACCTTCTATGTTCCGGTGTCCCGGGACCCAAATTAAGGTTACTCTATGGTTTTCACTCAAGTTGGTGAGGCTATTCCTACTTTGCTCCACCACTTTAGAGGTTGTTATAGTCGCGCCCAGCGCCTGGATTGCAGCTTGGCTATCCGAAAGAATAGCTATTGCCCTTGAAAGAGACATCTGCGATTAGTAACCCAATTGGATTCCCCATTTGCTAATACTTCGCTTGTGAAGTAGTTGTTAAATGTTGTCAAACAATCTTTAAAAAGGCGCTGCTGAAAATTTGCTACAATATACCATTTGCATTGGGCGGCCATCGTAGCCGAATGAGTTGGTGCATAACTACCGTTCAGTAGTGCATGGTTTCAAATCTCCGGGCATGAAACATCAAAACAACTATAGAAAAGGTCTTCTCTAACAGTAGTAGCCCCTCGGCAAACAGTGGCACACCTCCGAGTGTATTTTTGTCATGAAAAAGCTCCTCATAAAAACCATCTGCCGTTCGTAGGCGGTTTAAACATGGATGTCCCTCCACGGAGGAGCTAGGCCGAACACTCGTTTATTTATACATATATATAAGAATATATTCCGACTGCAAGCGTATGGGAACTTCGTGCAAACGGAGGAACATATTTATGAAATTATGGGATGTTTGAGATATTCATTGTAGCAAAGGTAGATTCTCTTTCCGCCAAGTGTTGTGCTCTTTAATTTTATTCTCACATTGAGAGAACATTCGGAGCAGAAATGCATTCATAGATTTACCGTTGGCTTGCGCTAAAACGAAGGCGCTTGAAATAGACAGCAGGGTTGCAATTTTGATTTTTTTTTAATTTCTTTGGTCTCAAAGTCGTGAAATTTTTTGTAAAGTACTCTAACTTGTCAATCCGTGTCTATAGACTTTGACAGACTAGAGGATAAAAACAAAATCGAAGTCATTTTTCTGTTGTTTTCGCTCTACCGCTGCTACCTGTTTACATAATACTCGTATGCTTTGAATAAAGCCACTATGTGTTCCGCATTTGTTTGCGGTATCTCAATGATCTCAATTAATACTAAAGCTTTGGTACTCACTGCCAGTCTCCATAGCCGGGTGAGTTTGTGTGTAACTATCGTCCAGTTGAAACATCGGGTTAGAAACCTACAGTAGGCATGAAACATCAAATCACAGAAAAAGCTTTTTATAATTGCGGATGTCCATCAGCAGGCAATGGCAACCCTTTGAGTGTATTCCAGCTTCTCTCATGAAGTTTCTCATACCAATCATCTGCAGTTCATAAAACTGTGGGTACCCCCATTGTAGGTCAACATCAAGATGCACAACACAAATTTGAGAAGAAGCGCGCCCAAACCTGACAAAGGTTATGGGTGCCAGTTAGACAAACGGCAGGATGGACTGAAACAAAAACTTCCCAGCCAGATTGTTATGCGCCAAATGGTACAAAAGATAAAACTTAAAATGTTTTACCTAAGAGGCGCAACACTGGGTTAAGCACGAAAGTAGATATGCATAAACACCAGAGAAAGGATTGAATTGAAGTTGTTTAGCGGTACACAGAAAATTTTTGCAAGACAAAAGCATTGTGGGTTCTGGTTCTGTTTTCCCAAAACAAATAATAATTTTCGTGCTGTAACGTAATAACGGTAATATTTGCTAATAAACTTATGCAATGAACTTCCCATTTGTTTTACTTTTCACACACTGTAAAATAAAATACCACGAGATATAAAAAATTAATTGCACTGACACGCGGTGGTATTGAAGCGTGTCGATTCATATCTAGGAAGAACTTTCTTAATTCATAACAATTTAACTTTTGGCTAAAATTACTACTACGTGGTGATTATAAATCGTTGGCTCATAAGCTGATTCGAAGAAATGCAATTGAGCTCCTATTTTCAATTTCATGAGGTGCATAAACACATTTCTGCTCCCTTTTGAATATTAACCCCTACAGAGAAATTTCATGAAATATATAGTACGTACATACAATATTTTAATGTGCGATGGTAAAAATAAGTAACATCGCTAGTAAGGACTCCATTGGGTTGCATTTTTTCTGAGTTGAATTTCAGTGGCTGCTTCTCAAGTAAATTATATTTCCAACTAATTAGAGATATTTCTGGTTCCAATATTCGTACAATATTAAACAGAATGAAGGGCAATAACAAAGCAGGTCATCCAGGAAATCCAGTCATAGCATGTTTTACTTTTGTCAGGCCTAGTGTCTCTACCTACCAGAATTCTTTCGTACCATGACTCTCTTCCGGGTATTACTACGCGATACCTCTTGTTGAAAGTGTCCTAATGCTTACTGTCCTAATGTTCTATGTCCTAATGCCCTAATGCTCACTGGCCCAGAAAAATTTCTTTGTTAATGATGCACCCATAATTTAACTCTGCGATATTTATAAAAAAAAAACAATTTATGAAATTTTAAGGGGCTTTATGTATTTATTTATACATTTTAATAGACCTTTAGACAAGAAAAGCAAGTCATTTTCTATTGTAGATAACAAAATTTAAATAATCACTTTACTTTATTTTCAATTTATAACAATGCAGTGCATGTACCTGTAACTAATATAATTGACGGTTTATTACAAAAACAAAAAAATGTTAGTTGAAATAATAAACGTCGAAAATCCCACAATCTTGGCAAAAAAATCTGATGCTCCAAATATATCGGCCTATTAAATTTATTATAGATTGAACATCTCTGGATTGAATTAGGTATTTTTGGCGGTGGTTCTTGTAGATTTTCGCTATTATATTTATTTGCATATTTTATCTATCGAACAATAATTTTTAATTAACAATTACACTTAAATTATGGCATCGTATTCAGAATATCAGTAAAAATTGAAGCACGATGATACCTCCGCGGAACATTAAAATGTATTATTTCTTAAAGTGGCTTTCTAAACTCCTTGTAAAAGCAAAAAATAAAGTTAAAGATAATATTGACCTTCTTTTGTCGAGTGGTTTCAATTTGAGCAGAGTTAAATGTGCAATATACGAAGGCATGGGATCCGGGAAGCCCAATTAACGTAGGGCAAATTTTAGAGACATCTTCTGCTTACGCTCTATCCTATTAGTATGGAATTGGTGGAAAGGGTGCCAGAGTAATGCAGCCTACTCCAGACGCGAACGAACAAAAGAGGTGGAAAAAAAGGTACAGATTGAACATCATCAAGAGTGGCAACGCACTTCCTTCGACTGATTACGAGCTTGTCGATCAACACCACATGTGAAACTTTGTCAAGGGCTTTAGAAAGCTCGGTGTAAATGCAATCAACTTGGCACCCAGAAGTCAGCCACATTTGTATGTGTAGAACGGGCCTGATACAAATCTGTGTTGATTCGGGCAAATTGAACTCTTAACTGAGCAATATATTTTATCCTTGATGACGCATTCAAACAGCTTAGATACATTAATTATCTTCGAGATAGGTCTTTAATTGCATATATCGCTCTTATTGCCGGTTTTGAATATAGTTTCCAAGCAGCATTGAATTTTCCAGAGGGTTATGACTTATTGAAAATCATTTTCAAATAAAATAGCCAAAAGACCATCAAGGTCAGTTTGAGTGGAGTTTTTGAGCTTTGAGATCCCAGTTAATATAGGGTTATTCAATAGGTGCGCTTCAACTTTTTTCCGATAGGGAGGGCGAAAAACGCAATATTTTTTATTTTTCGCTTGTCATTTGTAAACTTTATTAGTATACAATACATTTCATCATGGAACGCTACACACTTGAGCAACGATTGCAAATCGTGCAAATTTTTTATGAAAATAATCGTTCTGTTGCTGCTACTTTAAGAGCATTACGGCCATTTTACGGTCCATTTAACAAGCCGTCCCGTTTTGGGGTTATGTGAAGTCATTGGTCTACAGTAACAAGCCGGCGATGATTTGTGAGCTCAGAGCCAATATTGAACGCGAAATTGCTGGAATTTCGGCCGATTTATGCAAAAGAGTGATCGAAAATTGGGTTCAAGTACAACACCATCTTTAAGAAAAGTGAGCGTAACCCTCTGAGGTCCTCTCTGGCGATAACGCTGGAAATAATTAAGTAGTATGGCCTAAATACATCAAGCAGAATTGTACGAAGACGTCTCAATAAAAATAAATATATGAGCATGTTAGCGAAAAAAACCACTACAGTCGAAAAAATATGCATCAAATTGGGGTCAACTTCAAAGCTTGGAGATCATTTTCTTGGAATAGGGTTGGCC
Organism: Anastrepha ludens; assembly: GCF_028408465.1. Taxonomy (NCBI): domain Eukaryota; kingdom Metazoa; phylum Arthropoda; class Insecta; order Diptera; family Tephritidae; genus Anastrepha; species Anastrepha ludens. Next base: position 79,250,779 of record NC_071498.1, read on the forward strand.
CAATAGTGATAATAATATAAATGGCAATATGGATAAGTTTTTCTCATCTTGATAATTGGCCTTCCAACAGATTTCTGGATTGGCCAGCATAAAGCCCCTCAAAAAACAGAAAAGATGTGCAAAAGTAACTGTTTTACTGGTTCATCCAGTAAAAGTAATCATCATTATTGTGCTATCTCTCTGTCCATAGATGTACATACGTTGGATGGAGGACTAATATTCACAGCAGAATGTATACGCAAAAATTAAACGGTGTGTAAATTGGTTACTAAACAATACCTTTATAAAATAATAAAAAACTACATTGTCAAAACTTTGTAATATGTTGCGCTACTATTGCTGCGGGGGCAACTCTGCTTAGGACAAATAATCCCCACCCCACCTCAACCTCTTATAGAGGTGCTTCTAGGTTTAATCGGCAGGTTACCATAGAAGGGCCCAGTACCTGTAGGTATTTTATAAGCGCAGAACGGGGTGGACCGGCTAAACATGTCCGTCCTTCCAAGCAAAATTGTCATGAGAGGAAGGCGGCGAACAGGGTCTTATTTAGACTAGGAGAGGTAGCAATAGACCAGCTAACCGAAGACCAGGCTCAATCGCTAGAGTGGGCAAAGGGAGTAATATCCGACTTGGGAAAACCGGCGGGTGCTACTCCTAAAAGACTACGGTCTGCAGAGCAGACAATAGAAAGGGTTGCCAAAAGACAGAAGGTAGGTGGCCATAAACATCCAACGTTTAGTGAGGTGGTAAAAGGCGGCGGTGAGATGCTGGCCGTCATCAACAAGGGAGCGGAGGAAGTAGGTTATCGCCGAAGTGTACACCCCGGACCTCCTCCCCTTTGTCATGACGCAGGCTGGTATCAAGATAGAGCTAAACTCATCGCTTGCGAAGACACTAGGTCAGCCACGCTCTACAGGTTGGCCGTAAGTAGGGGGAAGTTTGGTCGGGAGCCGAACTCGGAGCAGTCAGTAAGAATGAAATTCCAAACAGGCCTCGAGCTCGAGTTTGGATTCCGGCCAAGCCGACAGAGCCAAATAAAATTGCGGAAATTTTTAAATCCTGCAATAAAGACCTGCCAACCCACAATTGGAAGGTAGGTAGAATAGAGGAGCCAGTAGAAGGTAGGCGACAGGTGATGCTCACCCTCAATGGAGAATCGCTCGGCCCACTAGCGCAGAAAAACAATGTCATGAGGTTCGGGTTCGTTGACGCAAGCATTCGAATCTATCGCAGCGACGAGCCAGCTTTGCACTCAGATGAGGAGAGTGACAAGGCCAGCTTGCGGAGTGATATTGCAGAACGGTTGGCCAACAGCCAATACTTAACCGAGTCGGAGAGGCTGACCGGTGTGGGGCCGCTTTTTAACGAAGAGGATCTCCTCGCTGGCACTGAGGGTGGGGTGATCTCGAAGGCGGACGCCGAGGTCACGATGGTGGAGATGAAACGGACAGATTCTCATGAAGCTGATCCAAATTAATATCCACCACTCCAAACTTGCGTCCGCGCATCTTTCCGTCCGCTTGGCTGCCGTTGGACTTGACATAGCCCTCATCCAAGAGCCGTGGATATACGGATATAAAATCTGCGGCCTCGGAATAAAGGGCTTTAAACTGATTGCCGTGCAACACAGAAGTAAGATTCGTAGTTGCATCCTCGCAAAAAATAATATAAATATCTTCTTGCCCCCACAGATTAGTAGCGGCGACATGGTGGCGGCAAGCATCGAGCTCGGGAAAACCGGTTTTTGGCTAGCCTCCGCCTATATGGAATATAACAGAGATGACCCGCCGGAGGAAGTCCGTACTTTGGTGCAAGAAGCTGCCTGGAAAAACAAAGATTTTGTTGTCTCCTGCGATGCAAATGCTCATAACATCCTGTGGGGGAGCAGCGACACTAACGCTAGAAGTGAGTCACTACTGGACTTTATTCTAGAAAATAAAATTAGTGTCTTGAATTTAGGCTCAGAGCCGACTTTTATTACTATAAACAGAGACGAAGTTTTGGACATCACCCTGGCTTCCGTGATATGGTTTCTGATCACATTAAAAGATGGCGAGTTCCAAACGAAAATTCGTTCTCAGACCATCGGTATATCGAATTCGAAATCGACGCTAGGTCTCCCCAAGTTAGTCAGTTCAAAAATATACGGAAAACTGACTAGGGAGTTTACAGTAAAAAATTAAGAGCTTTACTGCCAAAGAGAGCCCCCAAAAAAACCACTACTTGTAGGAGCTGGATAAAATGCTTAATCAAGTAACTAAAGCAATGAACAGCTCCTTAGCAGCCAGCTGTCCGGTTGTCCGACTAAGAGGGAAGTCTAAACTCTCTAGGCCTCGCTAGGAGAATCCCATAGAACACTTTTTAATCTGGCCAAGGCCACGAGATGTTCAGAGGACTGGCAAGCCTATAAGGCTGAATTGAAAAACAAAAAAGCAGTTAGAACTGTGCAGCGTGAATCTTGGCAAAATTATTGCAAAGAAATTGAAGAAACTTCAGAAGCGGCCAGATCAAGAAAAATTCTCTCAAAGACGCCATGCAACCTAGGCTAGATACCTACTAGGTCAAGGGAATACATGGACTACGTCAATTGAGGAATCGTTAGGTCTTCTCCTAGACACACACTTCCCAGGAAACAAGCCGGTGGAACAAAACCATTCCGCCAATAATGAAAGGCAATCCGACCTAGGGAATCTCTTACAATGCAAAGATCGAATAGGCTATTAACTCTTTTGGTCCTTATAAATCGCCAGGAATAGACGGTATCTGCCCTGCTGAACTGCAGCAATCACGAGATATTGTATTACCATTTATCAAAATTGTCATTAGAAGTTGTCTTAACATGTGTTACATTCCGCTAGGCTGGAGGGAGGCAAAAGTCTCCTTCATACCCAAGGCAGGTAGGTCCTCACACACTAACCCCAAAGACTTCAGACCCATTAGTCTATCGTATTTTCTTCTCAATACTCTGGAGAGAATAACGGATGAATACATACGGGGCGTTGTGCCTTTAAATAGGATCTTTTCGGCGCAACATGCCTATACTAAAGGGAAGTCTACAGAAACCGCCTTACATTCTCTCGTCGGGTTGGTGGAAAAAATTGTATCAGACAAAGAGTTTGCATTGGTTGCTTTCGTAAACATAGAAGGCGCCTTCAACAATATAAATGCAAATGCTATAGTAGATTCAATAGAAGATTTTGGAGTTGAACCACATGTCGTAGCTCTGATAGAAGATATACTCGTCAAAAGAAAGGTAACGGCTGAATTAGGCAACACTACTCTAAGCAGACAGGTCTGCAGAGGCACACCGCAAGACGGAGAACTCTTCCTTCTGCTTTGGATTTTGGCAGTAAACTCCCTATAGCTGACCCTTTAAAGAGGGGGTTGCCACGTCACAGCTTACGCAAATGGCTTAGCAATTGCCGTTAAAGGCAAATATCCTAACACCCTTATAGATATTCTGCGTTCTAACAAGGCCACACTTAGAAGCTGGACTGAGAGCAGGGGACTCGATATAAGCCCCTCAAAAACTGAAATAATTATCTTTACAAAGAAACATAGGTTCCCTATAATCCCACCGCTAATTTTGAAGGGTGTGGAGATTCCTTTTAAAGAGAATGTCAAGTACCTAGGGCTCATATTAGACAGGAAACTCACGTGGAAATCTAATATTGAGGAAAGAGAAAGGTCAACTGCATTATATACTTGCAAAAAAGCGGTCGGTATCAAATGGGGACTAACACCTCGTGCTACGCACTGGCTCTATACTTCTGTAGTTAGGAATACTTATATGGTGGCCATTTGCTCAAAAGGCCACTCACGCTAAAATCATGAGTAAAGTCCAAAGACCAGCTTTTTTAGGCATCTCTGGCGCTTTAAGAACTACCCCAAACAAAGCGCTGGAAGTGTTAATCAATTTACCTGACCTAAATCTGGTAGGGAAACACGTGGCCACCGCCTCGGCGCTCAGACTCAAAAGTATGGCGCTATAAACAAGGAATAGACTACTCTATCTCTAGACTCACCTTTGAAAGGCTCTTCAAGACGAGTATACCGTCACGAAGGGAGTGGCAGACACTAAGGCCATGGAGAAGGGGGAAATAAATTTGTATACAGATGGTTCCAAGCTAGACGATAAGGTTGGCTATGGAGTTTTCTCGAAGGAATTAGGACCGGAACTATCCGTTCGACTACCAGACTACTGCAGCGTCTATCAGGCAGAGGTACTAGCTATAAAAGAAGTGGCTACATATCTAAATACGCACGCCGTAACAAAAACGACTATAGATATATTCTCGGATAGCCAGGCGGCCATCAAATCAATGGATGCGGCTTTACTAAGATCGAAGGTTGCACAGGAATGCCGGGCAGCTCTAAATGATATTAGTGGCGTATTTACGGTCAGCCTTATTTGGGTTCCGGGACATAGAGATATTGAGGGAAACTGTACAGCTGATGAGCTAGCCAGAAAAGGTACTGCTCCTCAACTGTTCAGTGATAAAAGTACCATTGGAATACCCATGACCACGAGTAAACTAATAATAAAAAAACCACATTATCCAAGAGGCCAATAGGTCAAGGAGAAATGAAGATACGTGTCTAACAGCTAGGCTACTATGGCGCAAATAAACAAGAAAAGAACAAAGGAATTGCTTAGTCTCTCAAGTGACAATGTCTCGAAGGTCCTTGAGACTAGGGATTTTTTCCCATGAATATTGCAGAAGTTGCAGAGATGAGGAAGAGGAAGAAACAGTCGAGCACTTCTTTTGCAATTGTCCAGCCCTAGCTAAAATCAGAGCGGTAAATAGGTAAATACTTTTTTAATTCTCTTACAGAACTGTCTGGCGTGGGGTTGGCATCAATACTACGTTTCATAAGAGTCACAAAATGGTTCCACGAAGGAAGATAAATGAGGTTCCCGTGTAGCACAATGGTATAACAACGGACCAACAGACCGACTATCACCATAACCTAACCTAACCTAACTCACGCAACTTCACTTTTCGATATTTAAAACGATTTTGTGGATTTTTTTATGTTTTCCTGTCTAACCTCTTTTTGAAAATAACAAAAGCAGCATCACTCTTAACGCAATAGCTCACGAACTAATTAATATAATTCTAAAAAAAGAGGGGAAATGCAATAAAACTAGTGCTATGTGTTAGGCCCGGGACTTTTCAACCCATGTGTTTTAAGTCCATTCTCACATACATATAGTACATCAAGAATCTTTAGCTAGTAATGAGTTAAGTTGTAGTTAAGTATTTGCAGTTTGTAGTTTCGCTAACGGAAATGGAAGTAAGCAATGCAATAGTCTCGTTTATAGAACGAATGCTAACTGGGCGAACGATAAACGCAAATTTGGGTGACACATTTGTTAAAAAATTTCCGATCAGGGGTACACCCCAAGGTGGGGTAATTTCTCCACTTCTGTCGAACCTAACTGTCAACAATCTTCTACAAGAACTGGAAAAAATTGGAGGTAAAATAATATCATATGCCGATGATATTGTAATAGCAATCTCGGGGAAACACCTTCCAACAATATGTGACCTCCAACAAAGATCTCTCAACAGACTATCACTTTGGTGTAAAAGTCGAGGACTAGAGGTAAATCCGGAAAAAACGGATCTGATACTTTTTAGTAGGAAACACAAAACACCTACTCTTCAACAAATATTCCTAGGAGGGAAACCACTTAGAGTAACAGAAAGGGCAAAATATCTAGGACTTATACTAGATAGGAAGCTAAATTGGGGGCTCACAGTCGCAGACAGAGCACGAAAAGCTATGACCGCAATGTACTCCTGCGGAAGGCTTATTGGGAAGAAATGGGGATTGGAACCCAGAATGATATATTGGCTCTACACAGCAGTGGTTAGGCCAATTCTCTACTACGGTATAGTAATATGGTGGGATGCCCTTCAGAAGGGTGAGAACATCAAGAAACTTGACAAAGTGCAAAGACTGGCATCTGTTCTGATAACTGGCGCCATGTCAACCACACCATCGAAAGCATTATATGCGACACTAAACCTCCTTCCGGTAGATCTGCAGGCAATATATAACGCACGCAGTGCGGCAATAAGGCTGAACACTCTAAACAAGTGGTCAAACACGGATTATGGCCACGGTAAAATCCTGGCAGGCACTTTGGGGCTTCCCGGACTATGCACTCCCGCCTATACATGCCATTACATCGTTTACGACCCTCCTACCCTCAAGGGAAGAGTGGGAACGGGACGACGTGAGACAGGGCGAGTCCATCCATGTTTACACAGATGGCTCAAAGCTCGAGGGCAGGGTGGGCGGAGGTGTATATTCTGAACATCTGGGGATCTCCTTCAGTTTTCGGCTCTCCGACTACTGTAGTGTCTTTCAGGCTGAACTAATGGCAATAATAAAAGCCGCGACACTGATACAGTGTGATGCGATATCCGGAAATGATATCTACATTTTCACTGATAGCCAAGCGGCGATAAAATCCCTCACAAAACAGTCGACAACCTCCAAGGTAACCATGAAATGCCGCACATCTCTTAAGGGGGTAGTATGGTTAATTCGGTGTAAAACAAGCATATTTTTCGAAATTTTTTTTGTCGACACAGTTGATTTATTCAAAATTTTAAAATTACTTCATTATAAAGTCATATTTAAAGAATATTGTGTGAAATTTTCATTGCTTTTTATGAAAAATGAGTTGGTGGCAGCGAATCTTCGCGGACGTCTCATAAAAAAGTCTTATTGCGGTGTCCCTCAGAACTCATTACTGGATCAACTAAAATCAAAAAACCAAATTGATTTCATCAGCTAATAAAGTTTCGCAGGTAACAACGTCGAATTTTTTTTTTTTTTTTTTTTTTTAATTTTTTGAAGCGCTTTGAAGTCAAAACACCGATTTTTCATAAAAAAAACTTGAAAACTTTGTTGTTTTAAAATATGACAAAATTAAAAAAAAAAAAAACTCGACGTTGTTACCTGCGAAACTTTATTAACTGATGAAATCAATTTGGTTTTTTGATTTTAGTTGATCCAGTAATGAGTTCTGAGGGACACCGCAATAAAACTTTTTTATGAGACGTCCGCGAAGATTCGCTGCCACCAACTCATTTCTTCATAAAAATCAATGAAAATTTCACACAATATTCTTTAAATATGACTTTATAATGAAGTCATAGATAATGACACATAATGACACAGATAAGCTACACATCCTTGAAGAAATTGCAAAGAAAGCAAACGAAAGATGGCGAAATGAAGCAACCTGCAAAATCGCCCGTCAACTTTGGCCGACTCTAAATGCTAAACGCACAGAATCTCTGCTAAGCCAAAATAAACACAGTCTTAGCACATTGATCTCAGTCATAACGGGGCACTGCCTAATAGGCAGACACGCCCTAAGGATGGGTGTGCAAGCACATGACTTCTGTAGAAGTTGTCTAGATGAGGACGAGGAAGAGACAATCTCGCACCTACTGTGCGTGTGTGCGTGTGTGTCTACTGGGTAGACAATTTTTTAATGAGCTAGAAGACCTCAGTACTATAGAAATCAGAGATATTTTAAAATTTTTGAAAAACACACACTGGTTTTAGGAGAGATAGGGACAAGCTCCCCACGCGGCATCACAATGGGCTATGAACCTGAGTGTGTCCCACAGGACAACCGCTTCAACCTAACCTAACCTAAGTATATGCAACGATTGGTATTTGTTTTCAATTTAAATCTGAAAATGGCCACCCAATCTCACTCCTTAAATTTAAAGCTACATGGTACCGAAACAATAGGGTCTATTTGCACATAGCATGAAAATAATAGTACTTAATCTTATCCTCAGATGATTAGGACTAATAAAAATATACTTTCACTGCAGGCGCGACAAACGTTGCAAACACTCTCCGTACTTAGTTGCCTGACGTTTGTAGGAGGATCAGCAGCAGCAAGAACATCTGTAAATAATGAGAAGATTCAGTGAGAGTATTTCTAATGAAATTTCCATGTATTTACGACTTATTTCGACACAGAGGTGTTGCTTCCTACTTAATACCAATTTTACAAGATTAAGATTATTGAACTAAGGGGATTCCCAACAAAGAGCCCAACCAAAGAGTTGGTTTGACAGGATTATACCTATTTTGGTACTAAGTTGGTGCGAGTTTTATTAAGTCATTATCGAGATACAGGCATTTACAAAGAAGAAGGCGCGCCACCGCCTATTTTCCAGTATTTTACTTGAGGTGTATTTATTTTTTTGAGTAGATTATTTGTACAAACTTTGAGTAATGTTGCTTAATTTATGACAGGCATCGTGCACATCAAGTTTATTTATTTATGTATTTAGTTATTTATTTACTTATGGTCAGAACTCAAAATTCTTACAGACTAATAAACACATACATATATATTTAGACTTACCAGGCATACGATTAGAATTGAAATAAAATAACAAAGAATATTTAACGTTGAATTATTTTGTGAAAGAAATTTACAAAAGCTGAATTACTTAAAGTCAATTTTAACATTTTGGAATAATATATTGAGCTTTCGCATGGCTCTGTATAAGGCAGCACTGATTGCAAACTTGGTTTGAACATTTGCCTAAATAAGAGATTAAAGGATAGAGAGTCGTAGGCTGTGTTTCGGAACATTACAACTAACCCTTTCTAAGAGATAAGGGCAGTCATCCATTGAATAACATTGTAGTCAAAAGTTAATGACAAAGTAGACCTACGACTTCGAAAGTTTTCAGATTTATTAAATAACATAAAACAAAATGTAAACGAGATGAGGCATAGGAGTTCCAAATATCAGGACATGAAGTGAAAAACTCAAAAAGTACTTGCTGTATCTATTCTTGCTATAGGAAGTTGATTGTAAGGCCTCCAAATAAAGATAGCGTATTCTAGATGAGAACAGACGAAGATCGTAACCGAAATTTTTAACGTGTACGGGTCAGTAGACTTCGCAGTGTTACGAGGCACAAAACAGAGAACAGAGTAAGACTGTGGAATAACTAAATTAATGTGACTACTAAAAAAAAAAAAAAAAAAAAAATTAATGTGACTATTGAGGTAAAAAACAACTTTGTTCAAGATATTATTTGAAATACAAGTTTCAATAAACGACACACTTAAATAGTTTGGCCGCAGTTTTACGATGGGTCTTTAATTTCGTACATATAAAATGTGTTTACTATTCTTGTAATGTAAATTGTTTTCCACTCAACTAAAACTAGAGACTACTTCGAAATAATTTTGAGGGACCGAATGAGGGGCTGGACAGTTTTTCAATAGCTCAGCAGATAAACTAGCGGTCTGTACGGAGGAATTAAGGGATAATATTCCCTTAGCAATATCTTCGGAAGATAGCATTAAAGAACTATAAATAAGATGCGATTCCATATACGAAGAAAAACTTGTTAAATAGTCTGTATCGTCATGAACAAAGTTCGACTTAAAGAAGTCCGCAAATAAGTTAGCAATATCATATTGATTCTCAGCAATCTTTTCGTCCAAAAAGACTGATGTAGGTATTTAATGTAGTTCCAAAGATATTTCGGATTAGTTTTTATGTTTATTTCGGCATTAAGAATATAATTGTAAAGGATTTTTTCCAAGTTATTAAATTTCTTTAAAAAATATTGGTAACGTGTGATTTTTGGCAAGCTTGAACCCCTTGTGAAATTTATTTACTTCATTCTTAAGCTTTTTAAGCTTTTTTGTGTGTCAAAGTAATTTGTATGGCACCCTTTTCTTACCTCCAGCAGTTTAGATTTAAAATTAGAATAACACCTCGAAATGTACTGCTCAGATAAGAAACAATACCAGTTAATCTCATATAAAGGGTATTTGGGAATATAAATCACATTTTTGCGTATAGCCACGACATGGTGGCTTAGTAGATAGCTAAATTAGATTGGTGAGGCAATCTTCCCGTGGAAAATCCCAGTAAGGATAAAGACACTCATAATTTGAAATTAATCCTCTTTTATGCGTAGTAGTCATTGCCTTTCTTTACAAGCTTGAAACACGCCAAATGTCTCCGCTCATTGCACGAGTTCTTCTTAACAGGAACTAACTTAAGAGGAATCAAAAATCCATGTTTTAGAAGCAACTAAAGCATATTAAGAGAGAGTTCTCTCTTGCATTAGGTACAGTTAAACGACGTGAGACAGCATCCGTAGTTAGTAAATTTTTGACTACATTAACGTCGGCCGCAGCAGCAGCGCAGCAGCATAACAGAGAAGGCAAACAGAAGAAACAGTTTTATGATCATTTAAAAAATAGCAAGAGGCAAATCAGACGGAGTGGTGTCAAAGATAAAACTGATTTTTCGGTGCACTTAGAGTTAACAGTTTTGTTTACTCTTTGTGTGTTGTTGTTATTATCTTTGACGCCAGCAGCGAGTAGAGAAATCGCAGAGACCAACTCATCGCATCGTAAAGTGGCTTGCATAGAGTGAAGCTCAGTTTGACGAATTTCAGTTTTACAAATTACAGTACCTGTTTATTATTCTCGCACTGTGCATTGACAATATATAGTAACAATTCTGACATTTTCTGCTCTAAGCGCGACAATCTCATCGAGCACTACCTGCAGGGTTTCTTTCAGCTTCATTTCGTTGGTATTTAGCAATGTTTCGCGATCTCTAACAACATTTTGGGATGTAGAAATTGTTTCCAGTTTTCAATATCAAGTGTGTAACGGCTCTATGTAAAAACAACGAGGATAATTTTTATGTATGTAACTATCTCCTCTTTGCAACGGAGTATCTGAAAAACTCGCTAGCTCTAACATTAGTAGGTACAATAAACCCTTATCTAGTATTACAATTTCCGCGATGGCCTTAACCTGGCGTTTAAGTCTTCGAAATCAGCCAAATACTTTCGAAGATCATGTCTGACCAAATAAAAATGTAAACAAAGGCGCTAGAAAAAAATATTGATTTTTGTATGGTGACGGTTTCTGGAAAATATATAAACAAATTCTATGTCACGTGACCTGGTTCGTGTTCCATCAACCTATCCGTCCTGATATTGGTACTTTGTGTCCTCAGGTTATTATGAAAAGTTTAATATGTTTGTATCGAGTACATTACACCATACGTATGCACATACATACATACTTCCATATGAAATAAGAAATGTGTAGCACAATTTTTTCAAGGGCGCATTCTCAGTTTATTCCCATCACTTGACATTTTTATTGCTTTGCCTTAAGTAAGTTCTCTATCAGCTTCAATGAAACACGCGCCATAGAATAGATTACGATTCCAGAAAGAATGAAAAATGACCAATCGATGTTACACCCAATTCAATAAAAGCGTTTCGTTGTGAAATGAGAAGGTAGATGCATAAACGAAATACAGATGTGTATGAATGTGTACAATGTGTGCATAAATGCTTGCGTTTGGCGGTGGTGCATTTAAAGTCAACTGCCTAAACGCCGCCACGAAGTGCAAAGCATACGAGTATTTGTTTAGGGTAGCCAAAATGTGACAGTTTTTGTTTGGAAAAATAGAATTTATTGATGAAAAATGTCGAACTCAATGTTGCTGACGACAGAAAAAAACAAGGTTGCAGCTGTTGAGATTTCACTGCATGTTACGTAGGGGTAACTGCAGGCTCAGCGCTATGTTCCAGTTATCTGCAGGGGAGGATGTTTCCCAAATAGTTGACTAACTAACTGACTTCTTGCTCGAAAGCTACTTACGATTAAGTAAAACTAGATTTAGATTTCTATCCCATATACCACAGATTATATTTGTTCATATAAATAAATACATACATTTTAAAAATATACATTAGTAGCTACAATCATGTGTGATACACACTCGTCAGGTGGCAGTCCTTCCCATAGTCACTCATATTCAGTTGTCGTTAGCGGTAGTACGTGCACATGCGTACGCCAATAATTGATAGCATTTGTATTCGGTCGCCACCCGCTTTGCTCCTGCGCAGTCCCTTTCGTACATATTCTTCCTCAGAATATGGAAAGTTTCCAACATGCACACAAATATTTATTTCAAACCGTCCCGTAATGCTGCTTCTTCGCTTAGGACGAACGAACACAATTAAGGGCATATCAACCTTTCGAAAAAAGTTCTGGCGTTTGTGTGTATGCCTGCATGTTTACGACATTGCTCGCGACTGGTGTGCCCACATACCTCTATAGGGAGTCTGCTTGTGCGATGTTGGCATCGCATTTTTTCGAAGTTACTTCTTTAGTGTCTATTTTTGTGCCATAGATGGACGGCAGAAAATTCAATTGTATGTGCATCGTATTATATGCATCCCGTCTGCGTCCCGCCCGGCACACCATGAACTGTATTGAATGCTTCTAGTGGTTGTGGATAGTTACTGATCTCTCCCTGCGACGAATATGATGAGAATCCTACTGATGGGCTGGTCATTTGCTGCTGCGATGGTTGTACTTGTTGCGGTCGATCTGGCAGGACTAGAGGCTGTGCTTGTTGATACTGTCCCTGCTGGAGGTGGTGGTGAAGCTGCTGATACTGCTGATGCTGCTGCTGATACTGCTGGTGCTGCTGCTGAGCGAACAGAGAAGACGACTGCTGTGGATATTGCCCGTAATAATAATTTTGATTGTGCAATGATTGTCGCGCTGTTGCGGAGTCATACATTTGGCCACATTGTGGAAGCGTGCCCGGGGTCGGGTGAGCGTTCATTGGATTATTTGGATAGGCTTGGCCACTGACTATGGGGTATGGATACGCTGGTGGTACGGAAAGTGGCTGTCTTGGAATAATCGCTTGCGAGTCAGAATTTGGGCAGTGCCCGATATGTGCTTGGGTGGGTTGTTTGCCGTCCTTTTTAGACTTCATACGTCGGTTTTGGAACCAAATCTTGATCTGACGCTCAGTAAGTGATAACGCATTGGAAATTTCAAGGCGGCTCTGGCGATTAAGGTATTGTTTTGCGTAGAACTCCCTCTCCAACATCAAGGTCTGGAAACGGGTGTACGTCTGGCGTACGCGCTTTGAATCCTTCACACCTTCAACGACAAATAAAAATTAATTTAGCGAATTGTATATAAGTTGAATTGTGCTAAGATATTCATATCTATGTATAAATATGTATATTTTCATTGAAAAGGGCGACACTTACTTTCTTTCACTTTCTTTCCTTTACGCGAAGTAGTGGTAGACTCTGCTTCAGTATCTGTCAAAATTTGATGATTGATTGGCTGAGCCTGTTGATACTGATTGACAGCTTGTTCAAGCGGCGACAAGGGTGGTGTGCTAATGGCGTCGGCAGAAGATGCCTGCGTGGATGGAGGAGTTGTTATTGGTGCATTAGCAGCTGGTGAGAGCGACAGCGATGGCGGCTCTGCTGTTCCCCCAACCGCAGTTGCTGATGCTGATGCATTCGATGGTGGTGGAGTGAGAAAGTCGGTTGGATTGCTTTGGTTTGAAAGTTTTACAGACTGTGAGGAGAATGCTTCCAAATTCCGAATGCCGCTGGGTGAAGGACGTGTACTATCAATAAGTGCTGATAAATGACTGCCGGCACCGATGCTATCCTGATCAAAACTGGGTGGCTTATTAACGGTGTACACATTTGAGTTGTCATTGCTGGCTTCGCTGAATACTTGCTGCATTTGCGAAAAAACTTGGCTTTGTGGAAGAACATAATCTGGAGTGTATGTCAGCCTCTCGGCAGGATTGGTTAGTAAAGCCCGTAAAGTGCTGAGTCTTCCCCCTTGCCCCGGTATATCATTATTGAGCACAGATGCCTTGCGCTTCAATACCTCTTTTCGTCTTTCTTCAAAAATATTTAAATCCCTTGGGACAGTGTTGCAGTTATCCATCACTCCTCTCATCGAGTTGGAGGAGAGTGACCCCTCCTTATCATTAATGGGTCTGCCATTAAAAATTGGTCCATTACTGATTTCAGTTGATTCTTGTGATTGTAGCGGCGTATTGCAGGAGGTGAATGGCCCGCTCAAAAATATTTGTTCAGTGATTTCAATAGATGGCCTTATCGATTCTGGATATGTGTTGTTTACGGATGGTGGTGTTTCCGTTATTGCATTATTTATTCGAACTGGTCGGCTAGTGGCTTCTGAAGGGCAGTTGTTTTTATAATTAAATCCATCACTTTGATTACTGGCCTGGAACGTAGGATTGCCGCAGTAATCATATGCGCTATAGTAGGATGTTCCGATGTTATTATAAAACTCCTCGCAATTATAACTTTGCTGCTGACACATCATAGGTGTGTAGTGGCTGTTCGTTGCAGCCATGTTTGCACAGGAAACTCGTATTTATCACTTAATATTTATAATCACGAAATTATTTTATTTTATTTTTTCCGACGTTACTGACGAGCACAACGATGTGATCGCGTTGACGCTACTTTAGCGAATGTGCCGTTCAACGCTTCGATCCTGGCTAAAATACCCTCAAAATCTCAACTCTCATAAATCTTCTGCCTGCCTGCACTTTTACCTTCGTACAAAGCGCTGATTTTGGCACACGTTGCCTTTTGTTGTTGCAAACAATGCTTATACTGGTGTTCAGGACTTTGTTTTTGCGCTGTTTTGCTCGTCATAACACATAAATATACCTTCACATGACATTATCCATGCATGCTGTGTGCGCACAACCGGGAAAATACTAGGCTTTTCAATCTGTTTCATTTTCTTTGAGTTCTCTCTCATACACTACGCTCATTCATTGTCCTTACCGACAAGGGATGAGAGCAAAACTACATCCCAAATCACGAAAGGCAAGTCAGGTCAAGAAAATTCATTGCACTCTTTGTTGTTGGTTATTTCGTTTGTACGGAATACAAATGCTGCTCATTTACGCTCTCGAGTGTAGTTAGCCGAATAGCTGAGTGTGAAACGTCACATTGGTGCAATAAGTTTTGTTATTTGTGTAATTTCTTCTTCTTATTGCTTTCTTGTTCGCTTTTTACATTTCTACATTATTCATCTTTGATGGGAGAAATCTTGTATTCTATCATTCTCGATACATACAAATCAAATATCTCCATATCCGTATACTGCAAAAATTACCTCACATACATTTCTTTTCTCTGCTTTTGTGGAGAAATTTTATTCGAGTCATCGCAAAAGACGGTGTGGAAAACTTAAACAATTTACAGAGCAATCTGGCTTAGAACTAACGCAACGCTTGATACATACAAACCATAGGTGGGCACACTGCATTATAAATTTACTGCATTACAAATAGCAGTAAGCAGTAAAATTTTACTGATTACTGAAAAAAATTTGCATTACCAGTACACTTTTACTGATTACTGAAAAAAATTGCAGTAAAAATATTTTTTTACTGATTACTGAAAAAAATTGCAGTAAAAATATTTTTTTACTGATTACTGAAAAAAATTTGCAGTAAAAATATTTTTTTACTGATTACTGAAAAAATTGCAGTAAAAATATTTTTTTACTGATTACTGAAAAAAATTTGCAGTAAAAATATTTTTTTACTGATTACTGAAAAAAATTTGCATTACCAGTACACTTTTACTGATTACTGAAAAAAATTGCAGTAAAAATATTTTTTTACTGATTACTGAAAAAAATTGCAGTAAAAATATTTTTTTACTGATTACTGAAAAAAATTTGCAGTAAAAATATTTTTTTACTGATTACTGAAAAAATTGCAGTAAAAATATTTTTTTACTGATTACTGAAAAAAATTTGCAGTAAAAATATTTTTTTACTGATTACTGAAAAAAATTTGCAGTAAAAATATTTTTTTACTGATTACTGAAAAAATTGCAGTACAAATATTTTTTTACTGATCACTGAAAAAATTGCAGTAAAATTACTGGTAATATAATTTGATTTGCATTATCAGTATAATATTTACTGTTTATGGGAAGTCAAAATGTAATACACTCTCATCACGAGATTCAATCATTTATGTACTCAATAATTCTTTCTTTTTTTTTGGTTTCTCTTATTTTCCTAAATAACAAAATAATAACCCCATAACTGTAACTGTCGTACAATCCAAACAAAAGAATTCGATGAAGATGCACTGAAAAAAATAGGCCAATAAATATTCATTGCACCCTACACATATCTATACAACATAGAAAGAGTAGAGGTTAAAGATATATTATTTTTACATAAATTATCAGCTTCTTTGTCAGAATCGATTAACCTACGTTCTTTCGTTTGTCAAATCAAGTTTACTTCAATATAATAATAAGTACTCTTTAAATTAAGAAGAATGAATAATTTGCAAATATTTTGCAGGGTATCAACAAGTCAGGTTCGCTAGACTATAAAGTCTTTTGTAATATTTTCCATATGCGCAATCAATGAATAAAACAGAAGCAATCGATTTCCTTCAGGGTGAAAAGACCATGTATTTTGGTTATTTCATACCCACTATAGTGTCCTTAAGTATAAAAATGCGTCGTTTGGAGCCTAAAAGTTTGAAGTATTTAACCGAAAGAAGCAAAAAAATGCATGAAGCTTTGCTTAAAAGATTTGAAAAGTACTTCCTGATTCAGCCTGACGCTTGGGATGCTGTTATTGCCGCTATTTCTGTCCCTGACATTAAGTTGCGATTTGTGAAAGCTCTTTTAGAAACAGCTAAAACGCAAACAGAAGAGGAAGTTAAAAAAATGTTCAACACTTATGTGGTCAAGTATGGAAAAGTAGCCTGTGCCAAAACTCGTATTCTACCTCAACCACCTCAAAAAACATTTTTTGACTTCGGGGATGAAAGTAATGGTAAACTGTTTACACTTGGTTTTCAATTAAATATTTGTTTTATGCATATATTTACTTAAATAGATATTAGCATACAATGTGGTTCCACTGACTCGGAAAATTATCTGCAAGAAACGCTATTATACCTGGCCGAACGAGAAGAAACAACAAGGCTATCAATATCAGACTATTAAAAACGTATTTTTAAAATATAATACCCCATTACCGTCATCTGCACCTGTAGAACGGTTGTTTTCATTCGCTGGAATTGTAAATCAGTCTAGAAGGCAAAAACTCAGCGATGCAAATTTTGAAATGCTTGTGTTAAGAAAGGGTAATAGCTAATAGCAAATAAAATTATATTAACAGTAATTTTACTGCAATTTTTTCAGTAATCAGTAAAAACATATTTTTACTGCAAATTTTTTTCAGTAATCAGTAAAAAAATATTTTTACTGCAATTTTTTTCAGTAATCAGTAAAAAAATATTTTTACTGCAATTTTTTTCAGTAATCAGTAAAAGTGTACTGGTAATGCAAATTTTTTTCAGTAATCAGTAAAAGTGTACTGGTAATGCAAATTTTTTCAGTAATCAGTAAAAGTTTACTGGTAATGAAAATTAAATTGCAATATCAGTAAAATATTATATTTACTGCATTCTTACTGTTACTGCAAAGTGCCCACCTATGATACAAACATATGCACTACACCTGTTGTGCTCTTTGTTACATATGTATAAGCGATGCACATAGAGAGCGCATTATCAACGCGAAATTTTCCACGATTTGTACCGATGCGCTCACGCATTTAGTGCTAGCGCGAGTATTGTATGCATACTGTTGGCGTCAAAAGTACGTGTACACCACATGTTGACAAGTTTTGACTGTGTTGTGTTTTTTTGTTTGCATACCAGCTCCAAGACTCAAACTTTGTACAAATTTTATAAAAATTCGACAAGCAAAATTATGGGTATGACATTGCGCAAGTTTCAATTGGCTTAAAATTCGCGTTTTCTTCCATATAAAAAAAAATATCTTGCATTCCAAAAATTCTGACTAAAAAATTTGAACGTTTGTGTAAATTTGACACATTTTTATTTGTTTCAATATTGTAAAACATTTGAAACTTTACGCTATATGCGTTTTGGTGTTGTGTAAACTATATTTTTATAAAACAAACAAATGTATTATATTATATAAATAGTCAAAACTTGTCAATATGTGAGGTATACGTATTTTTGACGCTGACAGTACATCCATTCGTACTTTAAACATGACTACCTCCTACAGCCGGTAATTAAAGTGAATGCCAAAACAGAAATATTTTAAAAGGACTTGAAACGAGAAAGTGTTGTTTTCCTACTTCATCTAATTCAAATAATAATAAATATATTCAGTAACTAAGTTGAAATTCGAAAGGTAAAGTAAAATTACAGAAGTACGTATGTATGTATATGTAGGTATTACAAAAGAAAACTGCCGAGGTCGACGGACGGCGTAAAGTAACACAATGGTCCTTCTTCTTGTAGGGGATTAGTCAAATACCTAGAACTTTTGTAAGCGATTCTTTCATGCTCACAGAAATTGTTTAGGTGCAACTTGCCGCTGCAGTTTGGGAATATTTCAGCGAATACTACCTTTATTATTGTTACTAAATAGGCAACAGCCTCTTTGGATGAGCGCATTTTCGCGGAAATGCATAACTAGTCGAAAACGACACGCCGGAGCAAGCAAGCACGACACGTCATATTATAAACAATAATCGCAACAATTGCAATTCGCAACGGTAGCTACTACCGTGGAACAGAAACCTCGCTACATGTAAATACTATACGTACATGTATGTGTGCGTTTGTCACGCCCATCAATGCCGCGAAAGTAATTTAATACAGTTAAGGTCTGCATTTACAAAGAAAGGATCAAGAATACAATACACATGTGCAAATATTATAGAATATCTGACTATAAGTGAACAAAGGTATATTTAGTTTGAGGTAAAGTGTTTTTGAATATGTATGACTAAGGGCTTAAATATCCTGAAGTACTGTGTATAACACTGTGTAATGCTTTCTGTTTCACTATGCTCTTATTGACACATATGTAGGTGCACATGTGCGCCATCTCTCAAGCAAGTTGCTGGGTCGTTTGTACACAATTATCACAAGACGATTGTACAATAAAATTATTCAATTCATTGGAATTAGAACAAGATACAGGCTATTGAAATAGAAAGTACTAAGTATTCCGCGCCAGTGTATATAGTATTAACCAATAAACCTGTGCATGAAACACCAAATGTTTTTTCTAAAGCGGACGCACCTCGGCAGGCAATTCCAAGTGTATGTATTTCAGCCATAAAAATCCTTTTGCCGTTTGGTGGCGGCATAAAACTGTAGGTCGCTCTATATGTGCAAGTAGGAAAAGGAGGTCGGCCAAGCAGCCAGCAAAAGGTACATTTATATATATATATATATTAGACCCTCTTTGGGTGTTTGGCCGAGCTCCTCCTCCTAATTGTGGCGTGCATCTTGATGTTGTTCCACAAATGGAGGGGCCAGCAGTTTCAAGCCGACTCCGAACCGCAGATATTTTTTATATTTCACAGCAGAAATACACTCGGAGGTTTGCCATTGCCTGTCGAGAGGCGACCGCGATTAGGAAAATGTTTCTCTTAATTTTGGTGTTCCACCGAGATTCGAACCTACATTCTCTATGAATTCCGAATATTAGTCACGCACAAGCCCATTCGGCTACGGCGCACATACCGGTATTTTGATAATCTAGGCGGCCAAAACTATTTTAACGTTTTTTATAGTCTTAAATACTTTTATTCATCATCATTTAGGCAATGGACTTTTTTTATTGAACTATTATATTATTAACCCTTAAATGACCGTTGTATCTTTAAAGATACAACCATTTTGTACTAGAATAAATAGAAACTGAATTTTTTTTTTGGGTATTTATGGGTTAAATTATATAAAATAGATATCATTATTAATGTTTTAATTATTTATTATCAAATGCCAAGTTTCACAGAAGGTGTCAAATAAAATACATTATTTGAACCAAAAAAAAAAAAAATTTAATTCAATCAATAATCTTACGTCAATAAGAACTAAAGGAAAATGAAACAAATTAAAGGAAAAAATTAAAAATTTTCATTATTTGATGAATCAGATTCATAATCATGCATAATCAAATTTTTGTCCTTTACTGTAGATCTGAGTTCTGCAGTTTTGCGTCTTTTAGATCTTTCACCTGAGTCACTGAAATGTTTCTGAGGACGGCCACATCGTTTCGGTATTGCTGCAACAGTTAATTCAAAACCTGCTTCCAACCAAGACTTGTACTTTGATAGGAAAACATTTTGCTTTTTATGTACTTGTAGCCACTTTTTCTTGATTTGTGATTTAAAATGTGAAAAATTGTGCTTAAGAGCTTCGTCAGAGTATTTTTCACTTGACAAAAGATCCTGTTGTAAAGAGTTTAATTTTTCGTCCAAATTTGGTAAATTCTGAGCTTGCATGCGGTCGAATAGGTATTTTCGAGTCACAATTCGAACCCCTGAAGTGCCTTGAGAACCTTAAACAAACCAAAAAATAACAAGTATAGAAAACTCTTAAAAAAAAAACTGTTCCATGAAACTTTTGAAATTCCACAATTAATTAATCTGCGGTTTTCTGCGGCTAATTCTACTTTATTCTACATCTCAAAGTATGTGTACACAATCTGAAAAAAAAATGTAAGCTTGGACGGACTTGGAAGTATAACTTTCAGCTTGACAAATAAAAAAAATATGTGTAAAAAATGCACTATTTCTCCTAGTACCGAATTCAATAAATTACGTTATTAATGAACAAAATCTATAAAATATTTATTAAATGTGGAAAAAACATACCTGAAGCTTCAATTCCCATCATTAAAACGAGACATATAACTTTAAATAAGTTAACTTTACTTTATTGAAGATTTTTTGCTTGCCGAACGCCGAGCGAGATATGTGGTGTGTGATAAGCAATGAACTTTTGACTGCCAATACGACGGTAGCGCACGCGACGAAAAAGCGCGAGAGGGGGTGGAGTGAATACTCTATTGTGTTATCTTTCTATTTTATTCATTATTAAAATCAATTAATGCACTTCACAAAATTGACTTTTGGCCGCCTAGATTATCAAAATACCGGTATGTGCGGCGGCCGCCCAGCAAAGGGTGTAAACGCGAATTATATACATAGATATTGTATAATAAACATTCTAGTTTTGTGGAG
The DNA here is from genome assembly GCF_028408465.1 of Anastrepha ludens. NCBI lineage: Eukaryota > Metazoa > Arthropoda > Insecta > Diptera > Tephritidae > Anastrepha > Anastrepha ludens. The sequence continues at coordinate 79,271,761 of NC_071498.1, forward strand.
TTCATTGACTTACCAAGTAGCATATAATTATGTAGATAAAAATCACGCATAACAACACAAGGGATTCCGTGTAAATTAGAATTTATCACGTCACTTACTGATTCAAAGTTACATCTTTTCGTTTGAATAAGACTTTTCACATACAAGGATTTCCCAATAGTGTCACATTTGTTTTATGCCTGAAATCAAAATATTTAAACTATTCATAAAAAGGCTGAAAGGAAGCAAATTTAAATTTCCATGCCGTTTCATATGTATGCATACACACATATACATACATATATGCAGTTTGTCAAGAAAATGTTTTGACATACCAAAATATTCAAGTCATTTCCACTTTTTTAACTAAAACCATCGCTTCTTATTGTATTAGGAGAGCCTTCAAAATTATTTCATTAACTTACATAGTTACCAGTACTTCCTAATGGTAAACTTTTTGAATCCACCAAAGCAAGCAAAAATAGAAATATTATATAAAAACGGGTACGTTACATTTGGCATCGTTTGCTAAGATAATTTCATTTACCGTTGACTCTCTAAGTTGTTGCACACGCGTTAGTCATAAGATCGTAAGAGTGATTTATTGATCAAAATATCAAATCGTACGTCAGTTATAAAGAACACAAAAACGTCTAGAAAACGTGCATGTTTTGAGGTGACTCAGTTGGTATATTATAAGTACAATAGGAAAAAGTTTGCAAAAGTTGTCAGAACTGATTTATTTAACCCTACAAATTATTTATTGTATAATATAATAAATCGTGCAAGAAATGAAAATAGGATGAAGCCAAAATCTGCTAGTGGAAGGCCGGAAAATATCTGACAGGGGTGAAACTCGACAAGAAATCTTGCTAGTGAGCTTAGATATGAGTGTGGGGTCGAAGTTTCTCATGAAACAGTCCAACAAGTTTTGCAGAAGCATAACTATACTTCACGAGTTACAAGCAGCATATCAGCAAAATTGGTTATCTTTCGCTAGAGATGTGATATTCTGCGATCAGACTAAACTCTTGTTGTATTACAACGGTGGACTCAACAGAGTGTGGAGGCGGACATTGAAAGCACTTGAAAGATGAAATGACGGTCGCCGTAGCCGAATGCATGACTACCATTCGGAATTCACAGAGAGAACGTTGGTTCGAATCTCGGTGAAACACCAAAATTAAGAAAAAAACAAAAACATTTTTCTAATAGCGGTCGCCCCTCGGCAGTCAATGGCAAACCTCCAAGTGTATTTCTGCCATGAAAAAGCTCCTCATAAAACAATATCTGCCCTTCAGAGTCGGCTTAAAACTGTAGGTCCCTCCATTTGTGGAACAACATCAAGACGCACACCACAAATAGGAGGAGGAGCTCGGCCAAATACCAAAAAGGGTGTAATCGCCAATTATATTATATATATATATAAAGGTAGAATGTTATACCGACAGTGAAATACGGAAAACTTTCAGTCATGGTGTGAGGCTGAATATCCAGCAAGGATATGTTTGATTTGGTGTTTATAGAAGGTAAGACAATATTTGAATATGCCATTTGACAAATAGTGCAACAAAATTTGGTTTCATTGTTAGTAACAGACCCTAGACAACGACCCAAAACATAGAAATCATATGATCAGAAGTTGGCTTTTTTTTATTTGCAGTAAGGTATTGGATACACCAGCCCTAAGCCCGGATATTAATAGAATAGAAAATTTGTGGAGCATAGCTCAAAAATATAATTTTAGAAGGTTATGTTGTTCAAGAATTGATTCATTCTATGGGAAGCAGATTAAACGGTGTTGTAGATGCTCGGGTAGCCATGCAAAGAACTGATTCACATTTCATGTTTCAGAACTAATTATTGTATTTTCTACTATTGACTTATGAATTATTTATATTAGTTATTCGCCATAGCCGAATGGGTTGATGCATGACTACCATTCAGAATTCGGACAGAACGTAGGTTCGAATCTCCGTGAAACACCAAAACGAAGAACAAGTTTTTTCTCATAGCGGTCGCCCCTCAGCAGGCAATGACAAACCTCCGAGTGTATTTCTGCCATGAAAAAGCTCCTCATAAAACAATATCTCACAGGAGCTCGGCCAAACACCCAAAACGGGTGTAAACGCCAATTATAAATATAGATATTAGTAAAATAAAACAAAAGATTTCAAGAAAACCATGAAGCAATTAATATTTTCTTAAGCAATATATCTGAATTTCGCTGGATTTGTAGATGTCAAACCACTTCCTTGACAAACTTAGCATGCATTTTTCTAGGCAGCCAATTTGTCAAGCCAGAGCAAAAAAACTGCTAAAGTAATGAAAATGGTATTTTCATTCTTTCGAAGGCGCATGCTAGAGCTTTTTGACGCCACTGTAGTGATTTTGTATATTTAATGTATATTTTTTTGCGTTTTTGTATTTTTTATGTGCATATGAACGTAGAGTTTCAGCGTTGCATGATTGGAAGAGACTAGCGCGTGATGAGTAGTTGCTCAGGTGTCAAATGTCAAAGAAGAACAAACGCACAATAATACATAAAGTTTTCTTTTACATTCACCTTAGTATATTGTACACGTACATATGTATGTATGGTGACTTCGGTATATATGGATCAGCTAGCTAGGGAAAGGGTAAATCCTCAAATGCTTCGATCACTGGGATGTAATAAAGACTTGGATCTCTGTTCTGAAATCGGTATTGATTGCGATCAGGTTCAGAAAACAGAGTTTTGAGGAGTTTTGAAAATCATATACTCGTACACCAATACCAAATATCACGAACGTCGAGTTATTTCTTTACAAAACGGATGAGTTAAAAATTTTATAGATTTATGATATTATATAATACATTTTATACACCTTTTATAATAATATATAAACGGTATTTATGTATGTTTTGTATTTTAAATTACTTTTTATATGTTTTTATACCATTTCGTCATTTCACATTTCTCTCCTTTGCAAAATAACGAATTTCATAATCGCACACCAAGAATGATAAAATACAAAATTGCGGCTTAGTCAGCACAGAAATTAAACAAGCAATAGGAAGAAGAATAAGCGAAAGTGAGTGAGAAGTCAATAATAAATGTTCACATTTGCACACAAAGGTTCACTTATTTTCTCTACTAACGTAATTCAATTGTAAATTTCGCCAAAAATACATAAATAGCGGTTTTCGGGATAAGCCGCCTCTTGCAGTCTCAACATCGTGGCCGCACACTATTGCCTTGTAATATTCGTATTGAAGATCACCTGCTTTCAACAGCTGCATACCTTCATTCGGACAGTGCTATAGCATGCAGCGACCAAGTAAACAGTTTTGCGACTGTACTTATAAATAGCGAATCCCTACTAGTATTATAAATGAAAAAGTTTATATGTTTGTGGGTTTATGCGTTTATGAGTTTGTATGTTTGTGACTCCATCACGTGAAAACAACTAAGCGGATTTGCATGAAATTGGATTGGAAACAGGCTGATTTTTTACTACAGCTGCCACCTGTTCATAAAGTTAAACTAAATTATATTAATATATTCACCTGTATTGTAGAGGTGTTAAATGAAAAAATGTTTTGAAGAGGGTTGTCACCTGTTTAAAAAATTAAGTTTGAGTAATAATAATAATAAAACAATATAAAAAGGTTTGACAATTGAATGAAATGGAATTGAATTAAATTTTGCAAATTTCGAATATATTTTTGAGTAATAGAATTTTTTGAGAGATTAATGAAATTCAGTTAATTAGATAATTTGCAATAAATAACTAAGTGTGAGTATCACATGAAAGAAATTTAACCGTTTGAGTGCGATTCGTCGATATAGCGACGATAACTAATTACTCCAAATTTGCGGCGCGTCGCTATAGCGACGATTGCATCACTGTGCATTTGGCGTTCGGCTAGGAACGTGTTGAATATTATTTTACGATATTTATCAAAAATGTATGTCATATAAAAGTATAAATTAGTTGAGACCGTTAAAAACAATTTTTATTTTTCGTTCAATATCGATATTTTGAAAATAATTCCTGACCATGTCTAGTAGTGAAGAATTTACTGACGTGGAAGATACGATACCGGATTCCGACAATGAAATGGACTATGATAGTGATTCGAGTTTAAGTGAAATTAGAGTGTTTACTACCCGGAGGATGCGCATTTTTAGTGATAGTTCCGACGAAGACGAGAATAACATGGGGGATGACCTTGAAAATAACATATTTACATATCCTCCTATATCCTATATCCTCTATATCTTCGCAATTTTCGTATGTATTAAAGAAAATCGCTTAGCACTCAAACGGTTAAGCAAGCTTGGTTAAGAAAATATTCTAAAATATTTACACACGGTTGCCAAACGAAAAAGGTATGAAAAATCTTTATTTGGAATATAATTTTCAATAGGGTTGCCATCAGTTCAAAACTAAATTCGGTAAAATGAACATACTAATGAATACTACTCGGAACCAACCTACTTATCCAACCATGTATGCGTTTTTCTAAACTTCGTTTGTGTTTTATTCGCAAATCAGTTCTTACATTTTTTAAATCTTATATATACCAATAAAACAAAACTCTAATCAATGGAAAACGGCTGAAAAAGCGGGAGCTATGAAGTGAGGTGTTTTGCTCAATGAAATTAACCCCTAACTTGCAGTAAGTGATGGCTAAGATATATCAACATGCGTTCATATATTACTGTTATGTAGAAATTCGAACATAAAAACACAGAATTACTATTCCACATAGCATAATACGTTTTTAAATTCTTTAGAAAGGAGATAACGAATTGACTCCGCGTATTTTAGGTTATGGAGGCGCAGCAACGCATGCCGGGTATTATCTAGTATTTCATACCAGTACTGATTTCGGTACTGATACAATTTCGGTACTGATAACACGAAATGAGTGCCTCGTTGTTAGTAGAAATAGCACTACCCTTTTTACTTGGTCTTTTAAAATATTTCCATGTTAATGCAAACTGGACAATCTGGAAATTTCCTTATTCGAAAAGGTTTTGGAAAATTGCCATTCTCTTCTGTTTTTGTTTTTTATCCAAGACAGTAAATTTTAATATATCAGATAAGTAGGTTGCTAGCCCACCTATCCTAGCTTGGTGATAGGATGTCTCTAAGCGCCTCCAAGCATGTGTCCGCTTGAGGTATTTTACTTCCCATATCGACAGAGCTTTTCACGATCCGGTCCGATGGAGGGCAAGCAACTCCGCGTGGAGTCAAATCTGTCCTCCTATATGCTTTCACCACATGGAACGTCATCGCGGCAATTACGAGACGCCTGCGAAACTTTGTCAATCGCTGTCTACGCCGTATTTTATGAATTGTTTGCCGCCGCGTTGGAATCCCTTCCAAAAAACTGGCCAAGGAGTGGGTAGGTCACATATCACCTGGATACGCTCAACAGAAGCTGAAATGAACTCAAGTTGGTCTTACGTAGAAGTAGAGGCGTTGTTCTGTTTGTTTTGCGATATATATCAACATAAATCGAAAACCATATTACAGTAAAATTCCCCATTACGGACAGTCCTTATAACCGGACAGCTCCAATAACCGGACAAATTTTGGGCACACAGGTTTTTCATTCATTTTTTCATACAAATATCATCCTAATAAACGGACACTCTAATAACCGGACGCGGACAAGGTATTTCAAACCATTTTCATAAAAAAATTTCTCATAAACGGACAAAATTCAAAAATATCACAAGCAAGCTTTGTTGTTCATTATAAAAATGAAACAGGTGATTCCCCTTTTAACATGTATACACTCATTCAAGTCCTGTGTTTTAAATTAAGAGTAGTTTTCCATTCAGTTTGTTAAGTCAGTTGCATGCGAATGGTTGCGTTCAAAGGTTTTCTCCAAATGGATCAAAATGTTTTCACTGAGGATAACAATATAGAAGTTCAATTTGACCAACAAGATGATACTATGGACATAAGTGATTCAGAAGATGAATTTTCAGAAGAAATAAGTGAGCCTATAACATCATAGGATGAGGCTTTAAAACTTGTTGCGGGCTTGAAACAATATGCAAAAAATGACTATGTAGCTTTTCAGCACATTAAAAATATCGAGAGTCACTTTGAAAATGAACATTTTAAATTAAAGCAATCAAGCATTACCTAATTTTTTCAATCAAACTAGTATTGAAATGTAAAGACTTGTACAATGTACTTAATCGCTATATGTACATATATGTATTTATATGTAATACTAAAGTATGCAAATATTCTTTACTTCCAAAAATTTCTTAAATAAACTATGTACAATACAATTCATATGTGTGGTATATAAATATTTTGTGACTTCATCCCTTATAAGCGGACATCTCCCATAGCCGGACAAAAACACTGCGACGGTGAGTGTCCGGTTATAAGGAATTTCACTGTAGTAAAAAAAAAACGGTCGGCGTGACTGAATGGGTTAGCGCGTGTCTATTATTCGGTAGAGATCCAGTATCTTGAAGCCAGCTGTAGACACGAAACACCAAATGAACAGAAAAGTTTTTTTTTCGAATTGCGATCACCATCGACAGGCAATGGTAACCTTCCGAGTGTAATTCTGCCATGGAAAAGGTACTAAGCTAATGAAGAAATATCGCGTTAAATACAATTTGTATGTATTTATAAAATTTTGGATAAAAGTAAAAAAAAAATTAGTATGAAAAGGATAGATAAGGAAAATGTGTATGGAAGAAAGTGAAGCAAGATCATATGCATTCACATGGAGTCGCACATTTTTCACAACGCCATTAAATAAATGCATACATATGGACATTTACAGTTGACATCATTAGAGCGCTGAGAATTAAGTAATTGTATTGATTTAACTATAATATTAACTATAGCGAGTGTGAAACCAAGGCGAATCTATAAAAGGTGATGGCACTTGACTCCAACTCCATTCACAAGTATTTTGTTTTTGTAAAAGTGATTCTTAATGCCGAAATTCCCAAGAGAAGTACTCGTAAATAAACAAACAAAGCAGCAAGCCATAAACAAATGAATGAATTCGCCTTGTGTGAAACTGTATTTATTTTATGAAACTGCTAAATAGTGAACTATAGTTGGGATTTGAGGTATATTCATAGTTCTAAGACTCTAGCTCATCGGATAAACAAGAAATCAAGATAATATAAATGTGGAAAAATAGTCAGTTATATGCCTTTGTACGGCTTTTATTTCGCATAATGTTTTCTATTTTTAAAACGCTGTTGAAAACACTATCATCCACATCTTATTGAGTAACTAAAGTACTGTAGTTCACTAAGCTGATTTTTTCCATTTTGGTGGAAAGTACGGAAGCGTTTGGTTTTTAATTTTCGTAACTCAATTTGATATCATTTGGAATACGAGTATCCTCTTCAGCTGAAATACCGATAATGACCAGTTCATGGGCAAAATGTAGGAATTCCTATTCTAAATAGCTAATTAATGCATCAGAAGCTACAAAAAGATACTATCTCATTAAATTCCTACTACATCACAGGTATCCTTGGTGAAACCACATACACAAACACAATTTATGATAGTAGATTTAGTATTATAACACTTCATCAATCACCAACCTTTATTAAAAAAAAAAATAATAATTCTAACATTTTTTCCCTTTACAATATTTTTTACTCATTTACGACGGCGACCGCCATCAGTTTAATCTAGTTTTCAAAGACCTTCCTGACGGTTTCTGCGAAATAGTTTGTTCGATATTCACCTTAAGGGCATGAATCGTTAATGAATTGTTCTTAAAACGTCGCACATTCGCGGCACCCTACAGCTACGTCGAGTTACGTTAAATCGCACCTACGAGGTGGTCTATTGACATCACCGAGACCGCTTACAACACGACTATCGAACTTGACTCGCCAAAGTTCGATTGTGGCATTGACTGTGTGGAATGGCGCGCCAACTTGCTGAAAATAAAGATAGCCAAGGCCATGTCTTCAATTTTCGGCGACAAAAAATCATTTATGACGCCATTGTAAGGCCCACCGTTGACCAAAATGATGTTTGCGGCAGCATTTTAAAAGAAAAACAAACCAACCATGTCACCATTCAAAATTCCGCACCAAATAGTCACTCCCTGAGGATGCATTGGCTTTCCGACGATAAAGTCCAGGTTGCTTGTTCATATAGCCGCCGAGAAAGATATACCCATTAAATCATGGAACACGTAGAGCTATTTATTAAACTTTGATCATATTGAAAAGGTACAAGCGTCAGCTTTCAGCCGCAGCCAACTTCATATAAATCGTTTGACAGGTTAAAAAGTTACGCGCCTTTTATTGACAGTATGTTTTGTGCTTGTGTCGTAAAAATACACTGGAGCAAAGAGAAAATATTAAGATCTGTGTTAAACTTGGAAAAACATTTAGTGAGACGTACGAATTGATGCAAAAAGTTTATGATGATGATTGTTTAGCTCGTTCAAATGTATATAATTGGTTTAAACGATTTAAAAATGGTCGTGAAGATTTGAATGATGATGAAAGACCTGGTCGTCCAGAAGCAAGTAATCGTGCTGAATTGGTGGAAAAAGTCTGCGAAATCATTGCTGTTGACGAAAATTTCACTGTAAAAATGTTGGCTGAAGAATTGAATTCATCTACTGGTACTATTTGGAAAATTTTAACTGACGATTTTGGGTAAAAGAGAGGTTTGTGCACGCTTTGTTCCACACCAATTAAATGAAGATCAAAAAATCGCTCGTGTAGAGCATTGTAAAGATATCATTTCAACAGCTGAAAACGATCCAGATTTTCTTGATTCGATCATAACTGGTGACGAAGCATGGTGCTTTAAATATGACCCTGAAACTAAGAGTCAATCTGCAGAATGGAAGACGAAAGTTTTACATCGTTTGTGGTCAAGAATTGTTCGTGTAAGACCTGTATATGCAGAGGGGCAACAGCTGTTTTTATTGCATGATAATGCACCACCTCACAAAACCAAAAATGTTCGTGAATTTTTGATGCAAAAACATATTTGTGTCATCAACCACCCTCCGTATTCTCCTGATCTATCCCCATGCGACTATTTTCTGTTCGCTAAATTGAAAACTGCCATGAAAGGTGCGTTTTATGATGATATTCCAGCCATTCAAGCAGCCGTGATACAGGTGTTAAAGAACATTCCCTTAGATGACATAAAAAATTCCATGCAGAAATTGGGTGATCGTTCTGCACCTTGTATCGAGTTAAATGGAGACTATTTTGAAACTATTTGAATAACTTTTAAACACAGTACGATACGTGTTTTATTCTACATCTGAAAAGTTATGTTATTTATTGAACATACTGTGGATTTACATATATACCTTCTGCTCAAATATGAACGAGACTTTATCAATAAAATGGTCCGCGGATGACATATGGCAAAAATCAATTTTTTGTTGGATGGTAGGACTGTTGTAAGCATACATGGCAAATTTCAGCGTGATATGTCACATAGTTTGTTTTCTGTGCTACTGTAAACAAGTCAAGCTCGAGTGAGTTTTTCGAATTTAACGATGGAAATTCAAGTTGAACAAAGAATTTGTTTGAAATTTTGTTATTCCAACAAAATTTCGGCTTCAGACGCCTTAAAAATGTTGAAGACAACCTATGGGGACTCTGCTCTATCGTGTGCACGTGTTTTCCTGTGGTACAAATCGTTCAAAGAGGGCCGTACATCAACCCAAAAAACCACGCCAAAGTCGCTCAAAAATTAAGGTTATGCTGACTGTTTTTTTTTTTCGATTACGAAGGTGTGGTGCACTCGGAGTTCCTTCCGCAAGGCCGATTGGTTAACGCTGAATATTATTTAGACGTTTTAAAGCGTTTGCGCGAGAACATTCGTCTTAAATGGAAGGAATTGTGGGACAACAAGTCATGGTTCTTGCATCACGATAATGCACCAGCTCACACATCACGTCTTGTTCGCGATTATTTGAACAAAAATAATGTTAATATCGTTCCGCAAGCACCGTATTCGCCTGATATGGCTCCATGTGACTTTTTCCTGTTACCCAAGCTCAAGTTGCCGCTCCGTGGAAAACATTTTGAGACAACTGAAGTCATAAAAGAGAATTCGAAGAAGGAACTGAAATCCATACCGAAATCGGCCTTCCAGAAATGCTATGACGATTGGAAAAAACGTTGGCATATGTGTATCGCCTCCAATGGTGATTACTTTGAAGGAGATAAAATAAAAATTGAACAATATTTAGCCGTTTGTGTTTTATTAAATCAGTCTCATATTTGAGCATATTATGACTTGTTTTCTCTTGATGGATAAGGTTTTACATTCACGCTTTAACATTTTTTAGTTGATGTATAGTTGTATAGTGGTAGTTATGGGTTTTCATCTTTTATTATTCTTTATCAGAATTTCCCTGCACTGATATTTATAAAAATAAATATATTTACACAAATTTCAAACACCGCTGTTATGTGCAGCAAACGCTACATTTATTTTAGTTGGTATTAATATACTTACATACAAACGCTCCGGCTTTGAAAGTATTCGATGCGGTACCAGGTGGTGGTAGCAGAGGAAGAGGAAGGCCTCCTCTGCGTTGGAAAGATCAGGTGGAGAAGAACTTGGCTTCACTTGGTGTGTCCAATTGGCGCCGGTTAGCACGAGAAAGAAACGACTGGCGCGCTTTGTTAAACTAGGCCAAAATCGCGTAAGCGGTTATCGCGCCAATTAAGAAAGAAGAAGAGTATTACTTACATTTTGATTTCGTAGTTTGTATGTATGGTATAGTTTGCTTGATGGGAAACTAATCAATAAGCAAAAAAAGACTGACGCAATTTTATTGCCGCATTAATAAATTACCTTAACATTGAAATTGATCCTCCCTCTCTTCCACATCATAGCAAAAAAATCATCGCCCCTAAACGGATTTTCGCGATTCAACTGCATTTTGGGGGTTGAACATATTCAGTGGTATATTTGTATGCATTTTACTTGCTTTTGTGGTAAACATATGAGCGTTTCTTGGGATGCGTATAGATAATAGATTATTTGTTATCGCATACGAGTCTCAGCATACTATGGCCACTCACTCGTTGACACCTTCAGCGTACATCGCCAGCCACGAGGCAAAAGGAGGCGAATGTGTTAATAATTAAAATGAGAAAGGCGAGCGAAGAGCAAATCTAAACCACCATAACGTGCCGTGGAATATAGTACCTTCGCTCACTGCGTGCAGTCGCAATACCTTAATAGAGTCCTGCCCACTTTAAGGCAGGCAACAGTCGCATGAAATCATTAATTATGAAGCACAACGACAACTGACACTCAGATTTATTACTGAACCACGATCGTCAAGCGGCAAGTAGAACGGTGTGCATCTAGTTTGTGAGTGTTCTGCAAATTTCATGGCGTAAAGTGGGTGGGTATATTTCTCTTATGCATGCAACTAATTGATTTTTCAGATGAGGTCCAAACACGAGGTCCCTTACTATCTACACGCTACCTTATTATTTCAAAATTATTAGCAAGTAGATCAATTAGTTTATAACATGTAGATTTTTAGAACTCGAGCTGTTGAAGCTGTATAGCAAGCAAGTCTACTTTGGCAGCTTACTCAGGGCGCGTGCCACTTTCTCTTTCGCAGCTTCAAAGGACTCAAATCTCATTCCTATCAATGCAGTTCCTTCCTTATTCTTACACGGGCTCAGGAAGAACTAGGAGGCAGTAATATAGACTTATAATTTAACCTTGCTCAGGTATGTGGTTACTTTGCGATATATGGATCAGCTAGCTAGGAAAAGCATAAATTTGCAAAGGCTTCGTTCACTGGGAGATAACCATGACTTAGTGCTCTATTCTGAACTCAGTACTGATTGCAATCGGGGTCAGAAAACAGAATTTTGAGGAGTTTCTAAAATCAAATACGAATAAAAATACAAATGCTTAGAGTTGTTTTCTTAGCATTGCAGTTGAAAGGAGGGCTTTGCTCTTATTGCATGTATAGAGTGAACTGACCTGTAGGGGTTCAGAGCAAAGTATCTTTATTTATAGGGGTTAAGGAAAGTAGAATATTGAGAGATAAACATTTGGATTGTAAATATTTGTATAATTTGGCTAACAGTCTACCAATTATTAATAAAACAGGCACTTAAATGAACAGAAGAATGCCTATTTCAAACTTATATTATAGGTTAGAGTTCAATTTTGAGCTGTATTTGGAAAATAACCCTTTGAAGAGATCTGCTTATCATTTGTGCTACTTTCATGTTTTCATGCTTTGAAAAAAACGGTTGCTATTGTAATTTTACTTCGAAAATACACGGTTTTCGATTGTAGCTAAAAACATTGAATTTTATTTGAAAATTCGCCAAAATCTGTTATTTTGTATAATGCAATCTTAACGATTCCCATTCGAAAGCAAAATTTCCCCTTGAATTTATTCATTTACAATGCAGTACAATAAATTGAGTTTGAAAAGCAGTCGGTATCCATCAGGTCATCACAAATTAATTAGCTTGACATTTTTAATACAATAAAATGCTACTCGCAATATTTTCAATTTTTAAACCATTTGAAAACAAGAAATAGTTATAACCTAAATTATAGCAAATTTCAATTTAAGAACCTTAACTCCTTCATAAGTGGCAACCCTTATTTGTTAATATTTTAAATTTGTACTAATATTTATTATCAGTCACTCCTCGGCGGGCAATAGCAAACCTCCAAAAATATGTTTACCACCAAAAATCTCCTCATCCGTGCGTAGTCGACTTAAAACTGTACGTCCGTCCATTCGTGGAACAATATCAAGACACACACCACAAATAGGAAAAGAAACTCGACCAAACAAGCAAAAAAGGTGTACGCGCCAATTATACTTTCTGTCAAGAAAATATCGGGAATTTTCATTTAAACTTTTTTTTGTGCTGAAATGTTGGTACAACTGCCTTCTATAGTGAGCGTGATCTGTCTATTAGCTTATTTTTGGTTTTAATTACATCAGTCAAAAGCAGGTGTGCTCTGCGATATTCACTATGGATAAAAATATCTCGACTCGTTCCAAGAGGGTTGAATTTCTTACAAAATATTCATCGAAAGAAGGTGGCTGAAGATGTGCTTGAGCAAGTGAATTTGGATCCAACGTTTATTCAAACAACCACGTCAAAGTCGGTCAAAAGTGAAAGTCATGCTACTCGTTTTTTCTTTATTATCATGGTGTTGTGCACTCAGAATTCATTCCTAATGGTTCCATAGTAAATAAAGAATATTATTTGGAACCTTTGAGAGAGAATGTGCGTAGGAAACGGCCCAATTTGGGGAAAGAGAACTCATGGATCTTGCACCATGATAATGCACCGTTTCACAAGAATCATACTGTGAACACTTTTTTGACCAAAACCTCGACAAATATCATCGAACAACCACCGTATTCACCGAATTTAGCCCCCTGTGACTTTTCCTTTTCCCAAAACTTAGATTGCCACTCCGCCGACGCCGCTTTGTGTCGATAGAGGCCATTATGGAGAATTCGCTAAAGGAGCTGAAGAAGATCTCTTCAAACGCGTTTAAAAGGTGCTTTCATGACTGAACTCACCCTTGGCATATGTGTATTGCTTCGAATGTAGCCTATTTTGAAGGCGACAAAATCAAACATGATTAAACAATTATATTGCGTTGTATTGAACAATTCGCGGTACTTTTTTGACAGAATGTATATAACAGGTGGCGCTAATGCTATAAATTTTGCGATTGACCCCTAATGTCAGTTCTGTTTTGGCATTTGTGTAGTAAACACATGCGAAATACACGTTAATTAACAATGTTACGCTACACTGCCCCACTGCGACGTTTAGCCGCTCGCCTCGAAGAGACTGGCACAACACGAGATGCTGCCAGGCGTGGCTGACCCCGGAGTAGCCGTTCTGCAGAGAATAATGCTGCTGTAGCCGAGGATGTCATGGAAGCGCCGTCGACATCGACCAGACGACGTGCCACGCAAATGGGTATCAGTCGACGGTCTTTACAGCGAATTTTGATACAAGATTTGAATATGCTTCCGTACAAAGTCCAGACGGTGCATCAGCTGTTAGCTGCTGACCGCCAATCGCGTCTAACATACGGTCAAGCCATCCTTAATCACCACCAAGAGGAAGATGATTTTTCATCAAAAATAATCAGGAGTGATGAGGCACATTTCCATCTTAGCGGGTACGTAAATAAGCAAAATTTACGCTTCTGGGGCACTGAAAATCCGCGTGTAACCCACGAAGAGCCATTACACCCGCTCAAAGTCACTGTATGGTGTGCTGTTTTCGATGGAGGAGTCATGGGACCTTTTTTCTTCGAAGACGTCGCGGGCCAAACGGTTACTGTGAATGGTAAGCGCTACATAGAAAAGATCATCGAGTTTTTTTTGCCGCCACTTGATGAATTGGGATTGGAAAACATGTGGTTCCAACAGGACGGTGCAACGGCACACACTGCACGTGCCACAACCGATATGTTGAAGGATGCATTTCCCGGGTGCCTAATCTCCCGTTTTGGCGATTTGCACTGGCCAGCAAGATCGCCTGATTTGACCGCTCCAGACTTCTTTTTGTGGGGATTTTTGAAGTCGCGGGTTTATGTCAACAAGCCTCAGACTCTTGCAGCTCTTAAAGACAATATCCGTCAAGAATGTGAGGACCTCTCGCCGGAAGTTTTGGCCAAAGGGATGGAAAATGCCATAGAAAGGGCTCAAATGGCAATCAGCTGTGGCGGCGGCCATTTACATGACATCATATTCTCGACTTGATGTAAAAAAAATTAAAAGACCAAAGAAAAATAATCCACAAGAAGAATCAAAGTTTTTCATTTTTTTTTTTTTAATTACAGCCAAAAAACATCTCAAGGTTACTTTTGCGCCACCGTGTATAAGTATATAAAATATAATCTATATCAATCAATAAGATATTCAGTCTCAACAAAAGTGACTACTTTCCGTTTTAAGCTCTTTAACACTAGCGGTATGCATTACTAAGCCGTTCATGTGATTATGATAAAATTTTATGAGAATGATAGAAAACAAGATTGCGCTATACCATGGCAGTGACAACAGTACAGAAAATAAACAGCCGAACGTCTTCTAACAACCAAATTTGTGAAGCGTGCCGAGTACCCAAACTTCTTATAATATTAGTACATGCGTAGTTAAATGCCAATAAGTGAAATTAAGAGAAATAATGACAGTGCAATACAAGTCGTTAGGAAGCCAATTGTCATTGAACAGCAACAACAGAGCTGCAAGCAAACATAATAGCAGTAGCAGCATTTAAATGACTGAGAACAGCAGGAGAAACAATAAACATGCCATTAATGTTTGTACTCATTGGTGGATACAAAACCGATGTTGAGCGTCAGATGCTCGTTCATTTTCGTAAGGACATAACCTTCTTCTGCTCATCGAGACGGGAAAGCCCTTGAAAGGAAGATTACTTATATGATTTAATTAGGGATCTATGAAGGTCATGTTTCATAACAAGAAACTATAAGTAGACATTGGAGTAGCAAGCAAGTTTGAAGGTCGGTGAAACTCGACGTCTTCTTAATCAAAACGAGGCGTTAAATGGGACAAAAAGTGGTATTTAAAGAAACCTACTGTTGCGCTTCCGTTGATGCGCCCATAGCAGTGAGCGATGTGTGTGATTTTCCATTTACTGTGAACAATCACTGTTGACAATTGCTAATTTTATGCTTGTAGCCATACTGAGACAATGTAATATATAGCTGAATGAAAAATATATTCGAATTGCTTGCATATAGACAACCATTGGAATGTACATGCACTTCGATGGTGGTCATTGTACAGTGCCGAAAAACTAGCTGCTCAATTGGCTCTAATCACTTTTTAAATCAGGAATAATTCGAAAATAAACTTACCTCGTTTCAGAGTGACTTTTCGAAAAAAACTACAAGTTTATCATCTCGTTCATAAATTTTAGGTATTTCCCTGCATGGTTGTTCATTTAAACCATTGATGAGTGAAATCAAATTGATTGTTTCATTATTGAATATTTTAACATTTGAAAATTAGTCTTCCGATGCCCCGCTGTTTGACAGCTCCCTTCGCTCGAAGAAATATAGTACATTCAACTTCATGTAGGAAGCTGCTGACTTGCCCATTTTTACTGCTCCATGCCTATGCCATCAGGCATTTTCGTTAGACATATTGGCTCTGCCAATCCATCAATACACGACTTCGTCGTTGTCAGGGCCATATTTTATATTCACATAAACATTTGCCCATCTGATCATGCAATAGTTTATTGTTTCATTTTTTTATATTTATTTTTTACTTTTTCTCTTCAAAATGCCTCAGCATGTAGTCTATTTTCAAATAGTTTTTTGCCTATTCTTATCCTCCGCCTATCAAGCAGCAGCACCTGCAGCAGTCTTGGCACAAGTTTATTATGAACACATTTCTATTAGCTTTGTATACATTTAAAATCAATATCAACAAAAGCACAATAGTTCGCATTATACACTCAATTTATAAGCTTTAGTACCTTACCATGGGGAGTTAATGATGCATATTGAAACAGCAAACACTGATCGCCTTCTGTAAATAATTCATAATCACATCAAACGAGGAGAGCAGCGGGCAGCCAAAGTCTTATGTAAATAAAAATCATTAGAATTATGCACTCAACTAACTTGAAGAGCGCATGTAGATATGTAAGTACTTATGTGTGTGTATTTTCATGAATGGTGTTATGTATTCGGTATATGGGCAATAACTGTATTTGCTCAAGTAAATAACTTCAGATAGGAATTGCACAAAATCGGGAATTTTAGCATATACTCTAGGCCGGGTCGATTTGTGGGGAGACAAAAAAATCGCCCATTGCTCTGTGAAAATAATTTTCTAGGGATCATAATAAGAAACTTTGCCGAAGGAACCATACCTCTAAAACGAATTCTGATGTCCCCCAATTTGGGTCGAACCTTTTAGTTTCTTTTCTATAACTCACTTAAATTAATTTTTTCATTTGCATATGTTCTGACTAAATAAATTTCTTAAGAGAAAAAATAGATATTATTATAAATAAATAATAAATATACAATAATATTATTATAAATAAATAAAAAAAAAGAAAAAACATGGCCATTTAGCTGATTTTTTCATGTAAAGGCCAAAAATGGTGTTATTTTGAAATTGAGGGACATCAGAATTCGTTTTAGAGGTATGGTTCCTTCGGCAAAGTTTCTTATTTTGATCCTTAGAATACGATTTTTACAGAGCAATGAGCGATTTTTAAATCGACCCGCCCTCGTTGATAAAAGAACGAAATTCGGGGCGATAAGCTTACGAGTGTAGTGAATAAAAAAATTATAATAAAATAAATTATTAGAGCCACCACCTTCTACATAATAGCAAGTTTTAAGTAAAACACAGGACACAGACGTGAATTCCATCTGCAATTGATTGATTTTAAGATTGCGATTATTTCAATCGGTGCTTAAGAACTTTTTAAATTAGCATTATTCCAATTTTCTTTCGAGCCAACCTAAAATTAAAATGAGAGTAAATTTAATGTATGAAAAATTCATGTTATAAACATAGTAATCGTAACTTAAAGAGTTCAATGAACGATTTGTATAGTATATTAATAGAATTAAAATTTTCCTAATTACATTTTTCGTAATTCGAGAAATGTACAGAAATAAACTGGAAGGGAAGTTTGATAAAGACCACTTCAAAGTCAAACATTTCATTTCGGGGAAAACTTCAACTTAACTGTAATCGTTGGAATTGTGAATATGTTTTTATGAGTTCAACAAATATAATTTCACATCAAGGGTCCTATTTACGATTTATTGGAAAATTTAAATTTTTCTTAGGTATTTGTGCCATGAAAAATCCCTCATATAAAAAACCTATCCCGACTTAGATTGTGTGGAAAAACATCAAGACGCACTCCACAAATTGAAGAAGGAGTTCTGCCACAGTGCCAACAAACGCAACAATCGTTGTACTACACATAAAGGGGGATCAGATTGGAAGCACTTTTTCCAATAGGGTTTTTTGACTATACACCATTTTTTTCAGTATTCATTGACTGAATGAATCCGAAATTCATTCACATTTCATCAGGGAAAGACTTACGCCTCAACAACGTTTACAGACCGTAAAATTCTATAACGAAAATCAACCCGAAGTGTTGGGATCCGAATTTCGTTCAGAGATAAAACCCATTTAAGGCTTAATGGCTACGTCAATAAGCAAAATCGTCATATTTGTACTGAAGAATAACCCGAAGCCAGTCAATAACAGCCATTACATTCATTGAAAACAACCGTTTGGAGCGGGCTATGGACTGGAGGAGTCATAGGCCCATTTTTCTTCAAAAACGAGGCTGGCGCCAATGTAACCGTAAATGGCGAACGCTATCGCATCATGATAAACGACTTTTTGACGCCGAAAGCTCCACAACATTTGGTTCCGCAAAACGACGCTACTTTCCATTTATATCGTACATTACCGTGGCAGTAAGCGTCGTCGTTTCAGTGAGCAATTTATCTCTCATCTCGGACCTGTGGACGAGAAGATTGACCACCAAAATCGAGTGATATCACACCTTTGGACTTTTATTTGTGGGGCATATGAAGTCTAGCTTTGTGGATAAACCAACTTCGATTGAGGCATTAGAAGCCAACATTACTAAAGTTATTCACGAAATACCGACCGAAGTCCTCCAGCGAGTCTTTCAAAATTGGTGTTTACGGATGACTGAATTATGGCGCAGTTGTGACCATAATCTAAAAAGGATTATCTTTAAGAAATAAATTACACGAATGGGTCTACCCAAAAATATCAAATATTGGTGCATCAATTTGAGTTTTCGTTGTTTTATTTTAATTTATTTATTTAATCATTAATGTCTAACAAAATTCAGAACAGATATTTAAGATATAAATTCAGAACTAAAATGCAAATTTACAATACTTAATATTAAAAACAAATCCCTTGGAATCCCCAAATAAGCATCGACACTTAGTTACATGTCCGGATCATGTGGAAACACCAAGTTTCATCACCAGTTACAATGTTGTAAAGGAAGCTCTCGTCTTTTCTCGCCTCTTTAATGAGGTATTTTGAATACCGAATTCTGAGCAATTTTTGGCCCTCAGTTAACTTGTGCGCATAGAAACGTGCACAGACCTTTCGTCACACCAAATGATCAGTTAAAATGCGATAAATCGTTGTTTTGGAGATATTCAACTCCGTTTCAATGATTTCGGTGCATTTTTGATAAATTTATTATTATATTACCAATATAGAGTTAAACATTAAAGCGAATCCCAAGATCTTCTGGAAATACATAAAATCTAGAAGGAGTAGTGCCAGTGTTCCCACTGGTATGTTTTTCGATAATAGCCAAGCGCGAACCCCAACTGAAACGGCAAACTTGTTTGCTGAATTTTTTAAATCTAATTTTGCTGACGACGAACTTGATCGCCCATCCGACTTTTCTTCTGACTTAGATTATGCCCTGAACTTTGGAGGTCTTTGCCTCTCTTCTGAGGATATTAGTAATGCTTTAACTAAATTGAAATCATCCTCTCAAACTGATGCTGATGGACTTTCAGCAGTTTTGATAAAAAACTGTCCGGCCTTCGTCTATCCCCTGAAAATTATTTTCAACAAATCTTTATCGTCGGGGTGTTTCATTGACGCATGGAAACTCTCTTTCATTACGCCCTTCTTTAAGAGTGGCAATAAAAATGACGTTAGAAATTATAGACCTATCTCTAAGCTGTCGACTATCTCCAAAATTTTTGAGCATGCGGTCTATGCAAAGCTGAGTTTTGCCGTTAAATCTTTAATTTGCCCTAATCAGCATGGGTTTATTGCTAACAGATCTACAGTATCTAATCTGGCCGTTTTTAGTGAATACTGCATTGATTCTTTCTCCGCTGGCTTCCAGGTCGACTGTATTTACACCGACTTTTCGAAAGCCTTCGACAAAGTTTCTCATAGAATCTTAGTTAAAAAATTAGCTAGTATTGGCTTTCATTCTACATTTCTGCAATGGATAAACTCTTATTTGAGCAATAGACGCTGTGTTGTAAAAATCGATGGTATTTCATCTACTTCCTTTGCTGCCATCTCAGGTGTTCCGCAAGGAAGTATCTTGGGACCGCTTTTATTTGTGTTATTTATTAATGACATCAAAAGTTGTTTCACATTAGCTAAATTTTTGCTTTATGCTGATGACCTTAAGATCTTCTCAGCGATCAAGACGCAAGAGGATGCCATTAAACTTCAAGCCGATATGAATAGGCTTTATTTCTGGTGCCAGAATTCACGACTTTCGCTGAACTTATCTAAGTGCTTCCAAATATCGTACTCTAAAACATCTAATATTTTGTGCACTAAGTACAGGATCTCGGCATGTGTCCTGCAGTGTGTTAGTGAGTTTAAGGACCTTGGCGTCATCTTCGATAACAAATTCTCTTTTAATAACCATATAAATTATATTACTTCTAAATCTTTTTCGATGTTGGGCTTCGTCAGACGGAACGCCACTAAGTTCTCTGATCCCTATACCATTAAGTTACTGTATACATCTTTTGTTGGATCTCACTTAGAATATGCTGCTTTTATTTGGAGACCTTGTAGTCAGCAAGCTATTAATAGAATCGAACGTGTGCAAAAAATATTTCTCAAATATGCCCTTCGGTCCCTGAATTTTATTGATCCCATGCCATCATATTCTGCTCGTCTCATGCTTATAAGTCTCAAGTCCTTAGAGATTCGTAGGACTATACTGTGTCTGTCTTTTACTCATAATATTATTACTGGAGTAATTGATTGTCCCTACTTATTGGAAAGGATTCGATTTAATGTTCCCCAGCGATCTCTTAGGAACTTCTACCCTTATTATGGGGGAAACTTTAAAACTACGTATGCCAACAATGCTCCCATTACTCGTGCTTTACGGGAATTAAAAGCCGTTCATAACGATGTTCTTCTTGATTTCTCGCTTTCAAGAACAGCACTTTTAAATTTTTTGAATTCTATATTATAGTTAGTTAGTAGCTAGTATAGTTTTTAAATACATATAATATATTTGTAGCTTAATCTAAGCAACTTTTGTATCATAGTCTGTAAGGATTGTAATTCATAGACTTAAATAAATAAAAATAAATAAATAAAAAAATTTACGAACAATTTCGATGGAGTTTTCGGTGATTACTGATTTTGGGCGGCCCGTATGTTCATTGTCATTTATGTGTTCACAACCATCTCTGAAACGTGTAAACCACTCATGAACTCTGGCAATTCAAATGTTTCAAAAAGCGCTTTACCGATTTTAAAACAAAATTTTATATTAGCTCTTTGTTCGAAACTCATTTTTGTACCGATGACACAAACATACTGACACTTTAGACGCAATAATTTCGCTTCCACTGAACCGAATGTCACCAAGCTTTCACTGGAAATCAGCTAGGGATGTAACTTCCAACGCATTAACTCATTAAAAAGACGGCGCCATCAAGAAGATGTTTATGACGCCAGTCTTTGTTTATTTTGGGCGTAATGGCATAGTATTGAAATGTTGACTTCATATCTGTTAATAAAAGTGCTACCACATTTGAAAAAATTAAAATTAATAATAAAAAGAAAATAATAATTTTAATAATAAATAAATAAAACCGACACAACTTACGAACCCACAACACCACCTCGTCACTGAAAGTCATTTGATGCCACCAAATATTATATATCGATCACACCAAATAGCGCTAAAAGTTACCTTAAAAGACCGTAAAAGCGCTTACAAATCAATCTAAGTACTAGGAACAACCAAAAGAGAATGCAACAATGTATACAAGTATGCACGCATATATATACATACATACATTATTTTAGAAAGCGAAAATGGCATTTTTTTCAACAATTAATCGTGTCCGGTTACCCCTTACCCCATATGATAAGCAAATATTATTTTGCACCCTTATTTCTGGGATGGAAATATAACTTTCTGCAGGTCTGCAGGTCTTAAAAAAACAAAACACACTCCTCTCTAACGTATCCCTTAAGGTGTTGGCCCAATGCAGGTTTGCTTTGCTGGCTGTACTTGTTTTGCTTGGCTTTGATAACTTGTGTGACCAAATGGATGCTTTCAATGCTGTCATAACAATTAGATGATTCTTAAAGGAAAAAAAGGAAACAGAGATATAATAAATAATAAAACTAAAATTCGTACACATAAATAATTTCGCAAGTAGCACTCTGGTCAATTCAAAGTTCTTTACTACTACTCCAACTACACATTGCACCTTTTTGGACTACTGCTCTGAGGTGCTAGCAGCAACGACTTGTATTCGTCTTCGGCTTCGCTTCCACTCTGTCTGCAACATAAAATTCACAAATGAAGCTAAACTTAATCGAATTAAATATTAAATTCCAAATGATAAAAGCGCTGCATTGAGCTATTTGAAACTTCCTAACTCAAGCGCTTTCAGCAAAGCTGCCATGTGGTCTCATTTCATATATCTATTTCAGTATTGTGTCCAATTCATTTTTGACAGTTAACGAAGCCAAGCAAGCTAAGTCAGCCTGCATTGAGATTGCACCTTTACGCGAAAATGTTGCGTCACGCGGAACAGCCCCACAGGATTTCACAGAATGACAGTAGGCCGCAGCCGCTAGGCCGGTATTCAGCAAAACATCAGTAATGTTTTTCGTTAAGAAGGGTACAGACTGCGAGTGTACTGTCTGTCGAACAACTATCTCATTTTATGAGGTTGCTTGAAGTGGGCACATCGGCGGAAAACATTGAGCTTGAACCAGAAATTAATAGTGCTGTCAATTGAGTACTTTTGTTTTTCAGGCTAGCATATGGCAAATAAAAAATGAAAAATATTAAAAAAAAAATCGGAAATACCAGGCATGGGTTAAATGGCTTTAGTGCGGAAATAATTCCTGAAGCGGCTTCTACTACTATTAAGTCGAGGGTCTAGGGTCAAATATTAATCAAGAATTTGAAGTCCTCGTAGCTTTGTCCTGAGGCAAGGAATCTTAATGTAGCGGATAACCTCCCATTTGGGGTAATCGCGTCTCGCATCTTTTTCATCTTAACAATTGCAGGCGTTACCAATTCGAGAATGTAGTTATGGCACAGGCATAAATAGCAAACAATGCAATCGCAAAATAAGCGTTCTTGCTATTCATCCTTACGCTATCAACACAAAAATTGCATATGAGCCGATCGCCGTTTGTGGTAAACGTCAGCGAGCAAGTTGGCGAGCATATTCGTTAATATTCTGTAGCCTGCTTTTGATCTGTACAGTTGTGGAACTCTTTGCCTAATAAATTAAAACTTGAATCAAATCTAAGGTGCTGCGAATTGGCAGTTCATGTTGGCTCCTCCATTGAATATTAATTTTTGAGATAATTATTTGGTTAATAGTTTTCAAATTTGTATATTATTGAACATCCAGTAGTAAGTAAGTTATAAGACATGACATTGTAGATTATGTCTTACTTATGTGTAATAGCTATGAATAAATAAATAAAATATTTTCAATACTTTAAAGAAATACATATCGTAAAATTTGTCAACAGCCTTTAGTCGAGCTGATTGTATTGGGTTGGGGAATAAGTTAATAGCGTTTTTATGTTTTCCTTTATTTTACAACGAATTGTTTGCTGTTTCCCAAAGGGTAAGTACTCCTTCGATAGAACTCTTTCTGATCCACAAAACTATGTTAATTATATTTTTGAGTTATTTTTTTTATTTTTTTATTTTTTTTTCTGCTTCGAAATGGAATAGCTGGGATGCAAAAATCAACATATTTAACACCTGCTCTTCTTTGCTTTTTATCGAGATCAAAAATCTGTAGCTCGGGACATTTACGACGTGCATAGAGAAGGTGTCATAGGTGAGTCTACAGGACGGAAATGGTCTGCAAAGTTCAGAAATGGCGACTTTGACGTCGATGACACGTCCTGCAGCGGAAGTCCTTCTGAATTCGATGAAGAATGTCTCAAATAAGTTTTGAAGGAGAACGGTCACCAAACCAGTCTTCAATTGGCGAAAAAAATTTGCTGCGATCATAAAACGATTCTCAATTACCTCTCATCACGAAAAATTTGGAGCCCGGGTGCCTCACGAGCTCAACGAAAAAAAACAAAGAAAGTCGCCTTCACATTGCTTCTCGACAACGCTTTTTGTATCGAATCGTCACGGGAGATGAGAAATGGTGCCTATACATCAATGTGAAGCAAAGAAAGGAGTGGGTAGCTCCAGAAGATACGCCAAAGCCGAGGGTCAAGCCGGATCTTCATCCAAAGAAGATCATGATATGTGTTTGGTGGGACTGGGAGGGCATGGTGCACTGGGAAATGCCCGAAAAGAATATCACGGTCACCAAGAAGCTCTACATTGCCCAGCTACATCGCGTGAATGAGGCTATTCGACTGAAAATACCTGATCGGTCAAACCATACTCCTTCACGGCAGCGCCAGGCCCCATGTTGCACAAGTCGTCAAAGCCGCACTCCAAGATCTCGAATGGGAGGTCTTTCAGCATCCGTCGTAATCTCCAGACCTTGCACCGACCGATTACCATCTCTTTCGCTGCCTGTTAAACCATATGAAGGGGGTTACCTTCGATAATAAAGAACACCTTAAAAACTGGTTCAACAACTTCTGTGCCACCAGACCAGGCGATTTTCTGCGGAACGGCATCAACAAATTGGTGTACAGAATATTATTATTATTTTTTCGTTTAAAATTCTTAGAAGAAATAAGGTCAGATATATCGCATATATTTGAATTTACGCTCAATTGAAAAACTGTAACTCAGTGCAGTACTTTCTATTACAACACCCTACATCTTATTCAAATTCGATTAAATAAAATATTTTTGTTGTAATGCTAATATACAATACAAGGTGCTGCAAAATTAATCAATTGCAAATTTTGTTTTGAGTAACATTTCTACTGAATAAAAAATGATTTTGAGTGATGGAAATCTTTATATTGACCTCTACGCGTCGCCTTCAAATAGGGTGAGCAAGTTTGCTCCAACTTGTAATAAAAAAAATAGCAGACAAAATCATAAATAAAGACAAATGTTACAGGTTTGCGCTCGTTTATTTTTTATTGATGGCACTATTACCATTCGGTAAAGCCAGGGTTCGAAACTCCCTGTGGGGAAAGTTTTTTTCTAATAGCAATCGGCCCTCGACAGGCATTAGCAAACCTCCGAGTGTATTTCTGCCATGAAATAAGCCCCTCATAAAAAAGATTCCCCTATTTTGGAACAACGTCAAGGCGCACTCTGCAAATTGGAGAAGCAGCTTGGCCAAGCAACCAGCAAATGATGTAAGCGCCAATTCTATACTATATATACTTATTATTAAAGCTGGAGTTAGATAGCTTTTTCTTTAATTGAAATTTATACAAGAACTGATCGTGATTAAGTAATATAATCAATCGAGAAACTAAAATTCAAATAGTCGACTTATCACAGAAGGGTGCGTACAGAAAATTTTCTCGTTCTCCACATGGCCATGTGTGTGTTCTTAAGATTAAAGAAGGCCGTCCAAGGAAAATTAGCACTTCCATTGGCCGCCTTCTTGCAAACTTGGTCACCTGCAGCGACACAATGACTCCCACTGCGGTACTTAAAGTACTCAATATTGATGAAACTCAATGAACAGGCAAAGCATTCCCAAATTGGGTGTCAAGGTAACGGGGAAGAAGAAGAAACAAGTACTGGCAAAGCCATGTGCGATGAAGTCAGAATTTTGTTGCAGCGGACGAAAACTGAACCGTTGCAGATTGGGATATGATGAGCATTTATGAATGCATTATAAAACACATTTTTTAGTAATAATTTAACTTATAGTTTAGGGTATTTTGTCTAACTAAGCTACAATCAACCGTTTTCAATCAAATCAGACCTGATATTGGACCAAGCGCTCAACTGCAAGCCAAACGTACCATGTAAAATGAACTATGAAACTTAGTTATTCGTCAATGATTGTTTGAGTTTGCATTTCGAAAACGGATGTTGATGCGTTAAAATATGCCAGTTCTAGTTGAAAAATTCGGTCGAAGACAATGACCCAAAGCCTATTGCGCGTTTGGCGAAAACTGGATAAAAAATCAGAAATTGTCTGACTTGAAATGAGCTTTATAAACTTCAAATATGAGTCCACTGGAAAATTTGTGGAGCCACATCAGTTCAGGACTTGCTAAGTAATTGAGTCCACCCAATGAAGTAAACGAGCTGTAGGAGCGAACGCAACGTGTATGGGAGGGTATAGTTTGTGCAGAAATATGCACATGCAGGAACTGAAAAAGCCAGAAGTGCACTAGGCATTGTATTAACCCTTTGCTCACACCACTTTCACATAAACATATTATGCTCCTAGGTTAGGTAGATTAGTAAGATAAAGTGTTTTTTTATAGGTTAATGGTTTATTTTTATTAAGATATATGCATTTTTGAGTTTTAAACTCTTAGACACTATTTTTGATAACATAAAAAATATAAAACGAAAATTCAATACATTTTTTTCCACTAGCAACAAAAGAAAAATTTAAATTAGTAGGAATACATATTAATAAAAATTCAATATTGAGCCAGATCTTTGTTAAAGGAGCAATCGAAACAAGTTGGGCATATAGTTCTTGCGTGCTCGGTGCAGAGTACACGGTGCATGTTGCACAAAAAACATCCTTTTTTGGTGCGTGTATTTTTTCGCCTGGGACACAATGCGCAAAATCTCTTATTTTCAGAGGCTTCTAAATGTTCATTGTTTGGCACTATATGAGATATAATTTCTTTTAATGAGCTTGGAAGTGTTTTGATAGTCTGACGACGTACAATATTTGGCTTTATAAGCTCCAAATCAATTTCTTTCAAAAATAACCTTCTCTGTGTCATGATTTGGGTATTGCATTTATAAATAATCTGGGCGTTTATACCAGCAATATTAATAATTGTAAAAAATAGTCGCATGGGCCACCTGCGAGTAGTTCTGGATACCGAATAAGTTTCCTTCATCTGGTCCACAGTATCTACTCCACCCTTTGTGTGGTTATAAAATGTTATAATTTCGGGTTTGATTTTGTCACCCGTTTCATCATCTATTCCGTCGTCGGTATGAAAAGAATATAACAAATGTACAATTTTCTTATCTTTCTTTTTTGGAATATGCGAGACAATAGTTTTGTTTTCACCAAAACCAAATAGGTTATGAGGTACTGGTCTTCCTCTTGTCGAAATGAATTGACGAGGAATTTCCTTCTTATTTTTTCTTAGTGTACCAACAGCTGTCGTCCTGTAGTTTTTGTAAAGATCATCAATCAGCGGTATGGACATAAAGTAATTGTCCATTGTTAAATTTCTGCCTGTATTTAATATTGGAGCAGCAATTCTTTTGACGATACTAGCAGGTGAATTATCTAACTGATGAGGTCCAGGTAGCTGTTTTCCGCAGTATATTTCCATTTTGTAAGTGTAAAACGTCCTTGAATCAACCAATGCGTTGATTTTTAATCCGTACTTAGCTGGCTTATTAGGCATATAAATTCGGAACTTACAACTTCCTCGAAAAGATTCCAGCATTTCGTCAATGGTGGAGTATTCTCCAGGAATAAAATGTTCGGAGCAATAGCCATTAAATTCTTCAAATATTTCTCTGAACGCTGCAAGATTATCTAAATGCGATCTGGCTAAACGAGACGAAGTTTCATCGAAACGAATCACACGGACTGGGAATAAAGAACGCTTGATCGACATTCTTGCTCTGAAAATATCTGGAGCAGTTCCATCATCTAGCCAAAGCTCCTTTAAATTTGAATGGTTCAATTTTTTTAATCCAGCCATATACAAAATTCCAATAAATGCTTTCATCTCCGCCAAATCTGTTTCCTTGCAATCCCTGTCTCTTTGGGACAAATCAGTCACTTTTTGAATGTACATATTTGTGTATGTTACAAATTTTTCAAGTAAAGTATCTTTCAAAAATAGTGCGAGGCATTGTGAAGGGGTTATAGCGTCTTTCGCTGTGCCCTTAACTCCTGGAAGATGTGTAACTATGTTACAGCGTCTAGTACGTATATTGCGAGTGGGTACATCCGTAGCCCATTTTGTACACATATTTTTTCCCAAATAAAATTGCCGCCTTCCTCGCGGCATTTCGACGTTTTCATATTGATCAAAACCTGCGTCGGTATCAGAAGATTGTTCTGTGCCACTTTGGTGATCAGTGTGTTCACTTTCACAATCACTTTCCTCAAAATCTTCTTCCACGTCGTCCTCGTCATCCAAAATTTCGTCCAAGCAAGATGCAATTTGCGAGGTGTCATTTGCCAGACGACGACGTTTGCTATTAGTTTCCATTATTTTGTTAAAAAATTTACCTAAATATTATAAAGAGAAATTATACGCGTTTATTTAAAAAAAAAAAAATGTATTAAAATACTTACGTAGTTAGGCGCGCAATGAGCAAAATGCCGCACATATAAAGTAAACCAATATCTTCGATCTCTATTCGCACACTACACACTTCGAATGCTTCTTATTGCAAAGACAAATCATTTACTTAGAGGTACTGAACGCCATTATTCTAGGACTAAACATTGAAAATTTGGCAATATTAAAATTGCGTGAGCAAAATGCTCATAGCGCGCCTTCTGAAGGGTTCATAATTACTATATTGTTACGAAAAGTGTGAAGAAATCAACAATAAAAAATACGCGAGACAAATATATGTCTTTATTTACAACTGCTTTATTTTTATTGTTGTTATATTCACACCAAACTTATTTGAGAGAATGAGTACATATATACATACAAAAATAAGAAAAACAAAAGCATTTAATGCATTTGAATTATTTGTTGAAAGTACGATGTGATAATGACTCCACTATGAATACATTAAACCTAATTAACAGCCACGCGAATTTTCAATGATTAATGTATTAAAGTAGCTGAGCTACTTTTCCTAGATTTATTTTGGACCTTGACTTTCCAAGCATTCAAATTACAATTTCGTGCATCTTCGAAGGCGATCTGTATACATAAATATGTTTTCACAACAAATAATCTCAACTACTAATTCAGTATTTACAACTGTCAAGTCAACAGTTACACCAAATTAGAAGCCCGTCGATTTTTCTAAGGACAAATAAATGACAAGCCCTTGGATGGATTTTCGGGCACACGGAAGTACGCGAAAAATTCAACGAATTTCAAAAACACATAAGTAAGTAAATACAAGTGCATACATACATATATTGTATACTGCATTGGAATTTTTGAAATGCATCCAAAGTTGCCAGATTCACAGTTTCAACTTTAAATAACACTTTTTTTAAATAACTTTATAGTTATTTTAAATTACCGCGTATAACAAATTTTTCTTCTTCTCCTTAATTAGCGCGATAACCGCTTACGCGATTTTGGCCGAGATTAACAAAGCGCGCCAGTCGTTTCTTTGTCGTGCTAACCGGCGCCAATTGGACACACCAAGTGAAGCCAAGTCCTTCTCCACCTGATCTTTCTAACGCAGAGGAGGCCTTCCTCTTCCTCTGCTACCACCACCTGGTACCGCATCGAATACTTTCAAAGCCGGAGCGTTTGTATCCATTCGGACGACATGACCCAGCCAACGAAGCCGCTGGATCTTTATTCGCTGCGCTATGTCTATGTCGTCGTAAAGCTCATACAGCTCATCGTTCCATCGTCTACGATACTCGCCGTTGCCAACGTGCAAAGGTCCAAAAATCTTACGCAAGCTTCTGCGCCATACGTTAGGACGGGCATGATGAGAGTCTTGTAGAGTGTTAGTTTTGTTCGTCGAGAGAGGACTTTACTGCTCAATTGCCTACTTAGTCCAAAGTAGCACTTGTTGGCAAGAGAGATTCTACGTTGGATTTCAAGGCTGACATTGTTATCGGTGTTAATGCTGGTTCCTAAATACACGAAGTCTTTTACAACCTCAAAATTATAACTGTCAACAGTGACGTGGGTGCCGATACGCGAGTGCGCCGACTGTTTGTTTGAAGACAGGAGGTACTTCGTTTTGTCCTCGTTCACCACCAAACCCATTCGCTTTGCCTCTTTATCCAGTTTGGAGAAGGCAGAACTTTTACATATACAAATTACTATTTGAGCCCTTGATTTTGAAAGTCGACTAATTCAAAATTTTTAAAAATCGAGTTTATCAGCTACTTGTTATCTAATCCTAATGAACTAACATAATCTGAAGAGATTAGCAGTATGCCATGAAAATTAACTCGTAAAATTGAGTGTATTTTTTGGTTGTTAAACAAAATACGGAAACTGTTCATTTTGATAGTCGACTAAGTCAGTTCGTTGAGAAATTTTGGAAAATAAATAATACTTTTGTAATGCCTTCAGATAACGATTCAGGTATGATCAAGTAATCATTTAAATGTAAAAACGTACTATTTATAGTTAATTGTAGACATTGTACCGCGAAGAAGTTTAAGTAATGCTCCCAAGAAATGGAAACGAATAAGAGCAATATCGTCTTCAGATGAATTAACTGTGAAAGTGAATTCGGAACCCCTACAAATGGAAGGAATCAACATGAAATCAAGAAGAGGAGCAACTCAATTATGCACAAAATATAAGAAAAATTAAGAGAAATAGTGGAGAGGAATATGAAACAAAAAAGTCTAAGCTTGTGAGTGGTAAACTTTTCGAACATAAAGATTGCCGTTGTTCCAAACAATGTATAAATGCAATTGGATATGAAGATAGGAAAGCAAATTTTGATTTTTTTTGGAAATTAGCAAGTTTTGAAAAACAGAATTTGTTTCTGCACGGTTTGGTTCGAAAACTATCAATAAAGCAAAGACGACCCAGAAATGAAGAAGGATATATGAGAAAATGTAGTTATAAGTATCATATAAATTTACGGAATTCAGAAGTTTCCATTTGTAGAACTTTTCTTTTGGATACTTTTAAAATATATCTTACGGAAGATTAAACGGTGCCTTAAATGCCAAACACCTGGAATGGATTTACGTGGCAAAATGCTTGGTTCATCTAGAAAAACAGATGAAGATAAAATTAAAGTGGTACGAGAACATATTCTGAGTTTTCCAGCATGTGAGAGCCATTACACGAGATCACATCATACTTCAGGTCGAAAGTATTTAAGTGCTGACTTAGATATCCGAAAAATGTATGAGCTGTATGTGAAAAAATGTGATGAAAATAATATGTCACGTGTGAAGGAGTGGACTTACAGGAAAATTTTCAATACGGAGTTCAACTTAAATTTTCATACTCCTCGTAAAGACACTTGCCAAAAGTGTGATTCACTACAACTAAAAATAGAAGCATCCAGTAACGAA
The DNA here is from genome assembly GCF_028408465.1 of Anastrepha ludens. Lineage (NCBI taxonomy): Eukaryota > Metazoa > Arthropoda > Insecta > Diptera > Tephritidae > Anastrepha > Anastrepha ludens. Next base: position 79,303,119 of record NC_071498.1, read on the forward strand.
CACGAGAAGTTGCATCTTATGGAAATTCGTGATTCACATCTTATCAGTGCCGAACAGGCCAGAAAAAGTTTAACAGATGACATACAAAAAGCAAAAGATAACCCGAGTGAATATTACGGTTTCACATTTGATCTACAGAAAGCACTTGCGTATCCAAAACTTTCTGTTTCGGTAGCTTATTATAAGCGCAACATGTATGTATACAATTTGGGGTTTCATAATTTCCACAATGAAAATGCTAAACTGTATGTATGGGATGAAACAATCGCTTCAAGAGGATTACAGGAAGTTGCGTCCTGCACCTTAAATCACATTCAGGCCATTACCACTCAAAAGCACGTCATAGCTTACAGTGATGCCTGCACAGCACAAAATCGTAACATCAATATAGCTTTAGTTTTGTTAAAAATTGTACAGTCATCTGATAACAATGTTGAAACTGTTGATCATAGATTTATGGTATCCGGCCATTCTTTTTTGCCAAATGATCGCGATTTTGGTATGATAGAAACTAAAATTAAAAAATCGAATTATTTATACATACCTGAACATTATTATAATTTAATAGAAGTATGTAAAAAAAAAACCATTTTTGGTGGTACAAATGGCTCAGAAAAATTTCATTTCGACAAAACAACTAAAAGATTCAACGAATAATAGAAAGAAAAACACCAATGGAGAAGCTGTGTCTTGGCTAAAAATTCAATGGATAAGATTTCTAAAAAATTCTCCATATAAGATGTTTTATAAAACTTCCTTAGATGACAATTCCGAATTCAAAATATTAGACCTCTCACCTAAAATAGGAAGACCTAAAATATACAAAAATATTGATTTGCCTCCATTGTACATAACTATTAGACCAATAACAAAAGAAAAACATAAAGATATGATGGATTTACTACCCTATATCCCACCAATTTTTCACAAACACTTTACTTCCCTAAATATGTATTAACAAATAATTTACTTTGTTACAATGAAATGGGTTTGAATAAAATCTTAATTACTAATAAAAATGTTTCCTTGGAATAAGTCATTTATAAAGTCATTCTGTTAATTTTGAAAGTCGACTAAGTCATTTGCAACCTTTCAAAAGCACATATCCAGTTAAAAATGGTTATAAATTTCACAACCATAATAAATTCTTGTTTGTTGGCACTACTTTACTGTCGAAAAATCATTTTCCATAGTGCAAAAATATTTTTTAATCCTTTAAAACGCAAAACTCTAATTATCTGGAAACAAGGAAAATATGACTTAGTCGACTTTCAAAATCAAGGGCTCATTTCACATTTGAGAGAATAAATTAAAATAATATCTGACATTCCTAGCAGTTTAAGCAATAAGGAATTACAGGGAGTTGATTATGAATGACGCGAATTACGTCACATCAATTTAGCTAGGTTAGAATTAACTTGTGCCACTGAATTTAGGATATTGTGTAAGTAAATTTTTAAGACAGAAAAAGAATATCGAGCTGCAGCGTCTACTTCTTTGAAACCAATGTGCATTGAATCAATTTGAAACAAAAAGAAGTAAATTAAAAATTCCAGCAGTATCTGATATTTTAAGAACAAAGTAATTCTTTAAAAGATGGCTTAGATTTTAAAGGGTCTTTCGAAAGACCCGCCTAGAAGTTTTTTTGAAACAAAACATGTTAAAATTTAGAAAATTAAAGTACGTCTCTTAGCAATTATATGTGAAAAATGGCATCATGAGCATGACACAGGTAGAGCTCGTCAAACACCCGACTAGAATTACAATGGGGCATGCCGAAGAATCAGTTAGGCCCGAATTAGGCAGGCCTTACTGAGGCACGCCTCACTATTACCTTACCAGGCCCACGTTAGGCAAGGCAAAGACTGGCCAGAACAATACCAAATTTGGTTGTGTTCACGAAAATCTGTGGCAGTGTCTCACTTAGGCATAAATTGGAGACCCTAACTGATTTGTAGAAGGGCATTCGGAGTATTACCGAAGTTCGGAACCTGCGCCTAATAAGGCAGATGTGTGGCGTTACTTTCGGGACTTGGGCCTAGTTTGCCTGCCTTATGAGGCGCAAATTTGGAATGTGGTCTGCCTTATTTGCGCCTAATCACCGCCTTACCAAAATTTCTAATCGAGCAGTCGATTCATGAATGCCAATTTATTGAGACATCGAGATATCGGTGTTGAAAGTTGTACAGCACTGCTTTGCGTTACAGAAGCAAAATTCCCCACAGAACATTCAGTTTTTGGTCTGCCAGTCCTTTTTCTATAATCGACAGATCCAGTTTCTCGAAATTTTTTCACCAAGCACTTTTTGGTCGAAAGGACAATTTTTTTTTTGGAAATTTGTAATTTCATGAAAAGAAAAATCTGGCAGGTTTGCATCTTAACTTGGCCTCTAATTCACCAGAGAAACACACTACGCTTTGTGTCGATTAGCACCACCGAACCACCTGCTACTTCCCTAATGTTATTATGGCACAGTCATAATATTCGGCGCAGGGAGACACCGTACAGACACGCTGAAGAAATACTTAAGTTCCATCAAGACGAATTAGAAACTATGACACGGTACATTCAAAAGCCATCAATGCCAGCCTTGAGCATCGAATTTTGAGCCACGGCCACAGTCTCTGCTTCTGCTTCAGTTACAGCAAACGACGCTTGTCATGAAAGTTGAAGGACGCTGGTAACGAAAATATGCGAACACGCGCCGCATCGTTGTTGTTGTGTCACTTAAGAAGGTGAGCACACGTACATAATATGCGAAGGATCAGCCAATGGGAATTAACAAAGGAATCGGACTTTAAGTTCCGGGGAAAATCTTTTCTTTTTTGACACAAAGGTATGAAAATGTGGAATTGTGTGTTTGGAAACTACGAATTTCGAAGAACTACAAACGCTTATTAAATGTACACACTGCGAGCAGTTCTAGCAGGACCGTCTAGTCGTGCTTGCCTGTGTGAGTGACACGGAGAGTCATCAAGGTAATAAAGCAATCAAATATGTTAAGAAGCGTCAGCGAGTTTGGCTTGGCCTTGTTTTTTTTTTTCTTTGTAGGGAAGGTTGCTTTACGAAACGCAGTCATATTAACTAAATGCCTAGTTTGCCTAAGAGTTCTTGGCGGCTCTTATATTGAAAAATAAATTAATACTTCATTACATTTTATATATGTATGTATGTTGTGAAATAAAATATTTATTTTACACTAATAATATTAGTTGGAAATTCTTCCGTCTATTGAAGAATGTTAGAGTGCAAATGCATATGTTTAAGCGCATATCTAGTTAAATGTTTTTGCAAGCATTTAAAAAGTATTTATCACAAAAACTTTGCTCCATAAAAGTGAATAGATGAGAAATACTTTTTACTTCGCCAATAAGGGTAATATCCCAAAGTTGGTTTTTATCTGTTCCTTAATAACCGTGTAAGAGAAATAATTTTTCCGTTGCCAAAAAAAGTTATTGCCCAATGTATATTCTTTACTTTGAGTGATAACTAATATGTGGAAGTTTTCATTATTAAAAATTATTAATATTTTGAAATATTTGCTTTGCATAATCCCAAATATCAAAGATATTTATCAATTATAAATCACTGGTTTCAGCACATTTTACCCTCTAATTCGATATAAATTTTATCTTATCTCTGAACTGAACTATTGATTAGTAATATAATAATCTCAGTACAAGGGCCCCATAGTGCTCAATTTGGCACTCGTTCGCGAAAAAAATCAAAACCTAAACAGATTTAAAGACTGTATGGCTTTGCATAAAAATAATTTTAGAACACACACTGACACATAAACAGCAGATAGATAATTTAAAAAAGACTTGCATGTTAATAAAACCGTCAAAAGAACGAGCTACAATAAAATAGGTATACAAAATGGTATAAAAAGGGTTTTCAGACACAAAACCCGACTGTTTCTCGAATAGCTTCATGCAAACGACGCATAACACCCAGCCAAATAATGACAGGGTAATCTAAAAAAAACACGGACTGATATACCTAAGAAGTTCAAAATCACTTTTCAACTAACTTTACTAATCCAGTTTTATTAGCCAAATATTTTATAACGCCAGACCTAAGTTTGACTAATGCAAAGGTGTTCGCTTCATAATAAGTTGTGTTATTACCGACTATTTGTATTCAGAATATCACATCCAAATGAGTTATATGCAATTTAGAACAAAAAATTAAAAAAAAAATAGTTTTCTAATAGCGTTACTCCTCGGGGGAGCTTTCGAGCGTATTTCCTAAAATATCATCTGCCGTTTAAGTTCGTCATAAACATGTAAACCCCTCCACTCGGCCAAACCCTAAGAAACGATTCACACGCTAATTATTGTACATTTATTTATTGAAATAAAAACTAGTCAACAAAGACAAATTGTCTTACGGACAAATACAGATGTTTTAACATATAACATAATACATATCTTAACCCGTAAGAAAAAATATATTATAAAAACTAAATAAAATTATTTATAGGCATAATGAAAGAGTGTTCAGAAGCAAAATCAATCGCAATAGATTTGTAAATAGTATCTAATTCGATCGGAGCTCTCATGACGACGATTACAGTACTTGCACACAGAGTTCTTGTAAAGCCTATCTATATCTAAGGTGCAATCCACTGCACTTTGAATAATATCAAACACGAAAGATAAAGACAAAATAGATCGTCGAGACTACAGAGGTTTCAAGTACATAAGCGAGCATTTATATGTATTCATATATGTATATGTGCATGGTAACACAAAATTAATTACCCTATCGGGGGATTAATAATTTTTGCAAATGGCGTTGGACGTCAATTATATTTTGATGCTTTCCACTTCAATTCAACCAGGCTATTCGGGACATGTTCTTCGATTTCGATGTAACTCAAATACACTGCTGGTCTTAGGTTAGACGCATCATCGTTTTTTTTTTAAACAAAATCAATTATTTATTATCATATTTGTTATAATTGTCCAAAATGCTTTTCTTATCAAAGTGCGAATCTTGTTCGAAAAAAAAATGCTGATAGCTGGTTGATTTGCGAAAAAATAACTGTACATTCGGAGATTATAGAAATTTCTATGACAATCACACGTGTTTTCGGTTGGTCATTGAATTAGACGCAGCTTAAATTTCTTCGTATTGCGTGGACAAGTGTAAACTTTCGTATTGAAAAAATATCAAAAATAAACAAATAAAGTGTTTTCGAGCTACATACATTTGAAGAAAAAAATGGGAAAAGCTGCTGTTATGAGCTTATTGGAACGTCAAAAAGTAGACTTTTTTCACTCGCAAGGCCTGTCCAATCGGAACATTGCCAAACCAATAAATCGCAGCTCCAGAACTGTTGACAGATATTTGAAGGATCCAGAGGCATATGGAAATAACTTCAAAGAGAAAAAAAGGCACTATCAAAACAAGCAAAACGCCAAATTGTTAGAATTGCTTCGAATTCGACTAAATCTGCTGCTAAGATCAAGGAATTGGCGGAGTAAAAGCAAGCCTATCAACTGTTCAGCGTACGATCAGAAATGCAAAACACCTGAAGCGTCTAAAAATCAAGAAAAACCCCCTTTTGAACGCAATACGCAAAGAAAACCGGTTGCAATTCGCGAAAGAATACATGACGTGGACTGTTCAATCTGGCACTCGACTAAATGATTTGCTTTCAGTTGTATTTACTGATGAAAAACGTTTTAATTTAGATGGCTCTGATGGATTTCAATATTATTATCACGATTTGCGGAAAGATGAGCTATATTTAAGTCGCCACCATAGCCGAGAAGGGGGAATAATGGTGTGGGGTGCTATCACGTTTTATGGAACAATTGACTTGATTTTTATCGATGAAAAGATGAACGTCAATCGCTTCAAAACATTGTTGGAGTCCGTATTTCCAAAATTAAAAGATCTCTTTGGACCAATTCCTTGGATTTTTCAAAAAGACAATGCTCCTATTCATAACTCTCGAGTAGTAAAATCTTTTATTTCGCGTCAAAACGTTAAGATCATGACCTGGCCACCAGATTCTCCAGATCTTACCGTAATGGAAAATGCTTGGGGCTGGCTAACACGGAAGGTATACGAAGGAGGAAAGCAATACGAAGATAAGGAAACATTAACTGCAGATATTAAACGTGTTTGGAGCGAGATTTCCTTGAACTACATAGATTCCTTGTATCATTCTATGAAGGACCGGATTTATAAAGTTATTACTAAGTTACTACAAAGGAGGCAGTACTCATTACTGAAACTATTTTTTTTATTTCAAATAAATCAAATAGTAATTTAAATCAAAATCCAAATACTTTTCTTATAAAAATTAAAAGCCAAAGTGCGTCTATTCTAATGTCCAAGAAAAATTCACCTTATTTTGAGTAGCTTTAAGAAAATGTTTGAACAACACAATTTTGTTAAATATGTATAATCATTTGAATATAATATTTAAAGTATCTTAAATAAGAAATAATTTTGCATATCAACTTCTTTTCTATCGTCCTTTAATAAATAAATATGAAGCAAAGTTGTATGCAACTAAACGTGCCTCTAACCTAAGACCAGCAGTATATGTTGCTCTCTGGTCAAAATAATGAGACACGTAATATAGTTTTTTGTTTGCCCGAAAAAAAAAATTTTCAAAGCTCAAAATCAATTTTTTTAATTATTTAAGAAACATTTTTTTAATTGCTCATAACTTAGTCAAATATAAACCGATTTTAATGATTCTTTGTTCAAAATGATCGTCATTACTTGCACGAGCAACTTCATGTACAAGCAATAGCAAAAATGTAATTGAAAATTTATTATTTTGCATACAAAAAAGTTGCGAAACAGGTTTTTTACTCAAAAATTCATTACTCAAAAACAACCGATTTTAGCTACTGGGCATTCAGCTCAATTGAAGTTTGAGGTGTCCTCTTGATTTGGAAAAAGTTAAAACAAAATATATGTATAAAATTTGGCACTTCTTGTTTTTTTTGCAAAATATAATATTTTCAACTAAGAACAAAAAAATATGAGTCCCATTATTTTGACCAGAGAGCAACATATTTGAGTTACATCGAAATCGAAGAACATGACCCGAATAGCCCGGTTGAATTGAAATGGAAAGCATAATTTTGCACTTGTACACTAAAAGGTTGCAGTCTACGAACAGACTAACAGTGGAGCGCGCAAAGGTCAAAATAAAGATGACTCAAAATCATTTTTTTGTTTGTTTTGTTTTTAGTAGACAAATTGTTCAAAAACAAAATTATATGATTAATTTTAGATACGTTTCTTTAAGTACCCGTTCTCTGTCTCTTCAGGTATTGCAATATTATGTACTACTCCACTCTATTTCACTCTGTCGATAATTTCATACCTGTAATATTTCAGATACACAAATTAAATAAAGGTTCCCGTATTAATTAAAATATTATTGAATTCACTTAGTTAATTTGATATTTGAAGCGATCCAGAATAGATACAGATTGCACTCCAATTTTATTTGCACTCGTATAAGTAGTTTATATATATTTTATTATATATTAATTATTGCTTTCATCGATTTAAGATCTTCCTTGTTTTAACTAACCAGTTTCATCTCATTTATTCATCATATCATCAGAAAAGGGAACTTGAATCAGCATTCTTTAAATACAACTTGATTTTTATGACGTTGAATATCACCTTGTAACCTTTTTGCTAAATTTTATGTAACTCAGGGTTTAAGGTGTTTGTTAAAATTTAAAATTAAGTTTTTCAGGCCTCTAAATATTCCTTTAATTGCTAAATAAAGCAACTGCCAATGCTTAAGAATGTTTTGGGATACCTTGACTTCTTACTGTTGGCATTGCGGCAGTCCTTCTTATGGCTCAGCCCAATAACACTTGTCTGTCATGTGTCGTCAGTCATTAATTATTGGGTTTTAAAATGTGTGTCAAAATACGCGCAGCAACAACACAATCGGCATTTAAATCTACTCTGCTGCTCGACACTCAGCGGTTACTCCCAAAATATGCGGCTGTCGCCACCGCCAATGTTTCTCTATTGTATGGGCTTGTACATATATACACATGTATGTCTGTATGGATGTATGTATGTAGTTGTATAGAGGATGGTGTGAATTGATTAGGAATTTCCTAATTTATTTTCCCAAATGGTTCAAGGCTTTTTACACTTTGCCATGTCCCTGTGTATTTTCATCCTTTCTTCTTGTCACGCATGTTACAGTTACGGTTACAGTTGCATTTAGAATCGATAGTAAACATACATACATACACAGATATGAATACAAGTGAGTGACAGTTAGTAAAGTCGCAATGCAAACACGACGGCAAAACAGAAGCAAAGTTGTTCTATGGAAGCAAACACTTTTTAAATATCGATTTTTTGTAGTAACTTCAATGAAGAAGGATGATTTACGATGGTAAGGAGTAAGATGGTAAGAAGTGTAACAGTTACAATTGTGCGTGGAGTATTTGGTACAACAATAACGTAAATAAGTCCAAAGAAAAGATTAATGGTCAAGGTCGATGTTAAATTTTTCAGCCATGTCTATGGTAGATTCAATTTAATAAAAATTAGAATTTAAAATGTCAATGAAGTGGCGTATGCATGTAATACGCATTTACGTAATAGACTCATACGCCTTTACGCTTGCCAATAGATGTACAGCTTTTCTACAATAGAGACTTTTGGAAAGTAATAAAAAAGCTTGATTTTTGTTGTTATATAATATATGTATGTACAATGGTCCACAGCCAATTAATGTAGCCTATAATAAGAACGCCTTTTTTGGTCGTATCATAAAAAGTCAATAATAGTTACGCAAATAAAAAAGAAGAATAGAAAACTTCTGCATAGAAGAATAAAAAACTTCTGCTTAAAAGCGAAGTTTTTAATTATTTTACTAGTATTGTATAACTTTCATATTACCTAACACCATTACATACAGACTTTTAGCAAAAAATTGGTATTAAGCCATATGCTTTGGTGAAAATGTTGACTGCTCTTAAAACATAAAAACAAGTCAAAATTATAATAGTTTCTTGTATTTAAATAACTTTTTGCAGAAGAAACTATTTGAAACTTTCGAAATAGGAGTTAGCTATTGCACAAAGTTTATGTATCAAAATATAGCGATAAACTGCTGATATTGATAAAATTCACTCTACAGCAATTCTAAATTTTTGTCTGTCTATTTGTTTTTTGAACTCCCTAACCTCCGAAACTGCTGAATGGATCTTTAACTGGGGAATAGATCTGGGACAAATATATACTAATTTAAAATTTTATCCAGAGAAAATTGCAACGAATTCTATGGAATAAAATTTTATTTTTCCAACATGTGCCGACATATGTTTTTTTGTTTTTTGGAAAATTTTTAACTGAAATGAAAATTAAAGGAGCATTGAACCGAAAGAGTAATGAATTTTTCTTTTTTTGCTTTTGCTTTTGGTCCATAAAATGTGAAAATCCATAAACAAAGATTAGCAGTTCAGAGTAGAGCTCTCGATTTTGTTCACACATTTTCGAACAGCCCGGGCAAATGAGTAACGACCAATCGCATACCTCATTACTCGAAAATTTCCGAGTATGAGCTCGAGTACATAGAACTTTTTCCAGTGATTTGAGCAATACAAAGTGCCTAACATCGTTGGAAATACAAGGTGATAGCAGTAGCACAAAACAAATTTTGGAAGTTTTTGTTTTGAATATATTTTTGGTTTGCAATTTGTTGTTTTGAGTTTAAATGGAAACAAGCAAGCGTAAGAACTACAAAAAAGCAAATCACTTTGGTAATGAAAGGACCAAGTCGAAAAAAAATAAATCAGTTATTCTACTGCTATTATCCAGTGTGGATGCCCCCAGGTTTTGTATGGCAATTTGAAGTTTAGCTGGAATTTCCCGCGAATAGTAACTCTTGTATTATACAACACTACTAATCAGGTCGCAAATAGGTTATTTTGTGTGGTCTTTCAAATATGGCGAAAAAAAATTGTTTGTCCGAAGGAATTAAAATATAATATTTGCCCAAAAAATTTACATTCAATAAGTACATATATATTTTCCTTAAAAGTAGAAAGCATTTCACATCAAACTTAGGGAAAAATCACTCGGCGCCGTCATCGCGATTTCGTTGGCGCGCTATTTAAAATTTCGAGTTAACAGTACACAGGGTGTCGCCGTTACGATAAGGAAAAGCTGCAACGGCTCTTTCATGGTAACTTTCTTGCCGTTATATAGCAACACATGTTGTTAGAGAAAAGCGCAATTAAATATATAATATTATATATAAACACGACCGTTTCGTTTGAAGAACTTTATTGGAGTGAATTGAGTCACAGTAAGCATTAATACAAGAAGAAGAAGTAAAGAAGTTACAAACAGGGTTGATATTTTTTTCGTACTTAAACTATACATGGTTGAATTGCAAGTTGGCTCCAACACATGTTATAATATATTGTATCTTAAATAGGCGTAATTATTTATGAAGGTGTCCCACGATGTGTAAAAACCGCCAATTATTCTTGTAATTTTGAATCAAAGTCCTTTACTATTTTTAGAATTTTTTTTACAAGATATCTAGAGCTATTAGTTTTTTCATCGGCTAGTCACGACATGCAGCGCGAATAATGCCATATTTTATTCACGAAATTGATTTTTAATAAAAACACCCTTCTAACATACCCCGGACCCCCCCCCCTTTATGAAATCCTGGATCCGCCACTGGTATGAAGTATATAACTATCTGCTTCAGTAAACATATGCATTTTTATTTATTTATTTATTTATTTATTAAAACAAATTAGTAAACAATAACAAATTATCTTACAAACTAATACTTATATTCTAACAAAATTTATAATAATAAACTTAATGAGTACGGAGAATAAACTATAGCACTAAATCAATTATTTATAAGCATAATGAAGAAGTTTAATGAAAAAGTGTTTAGAGCAACCGATTTGTAGATAGCATTGATTTCTATCGGTTCTCTCATAAGAGAGACAATCCACATCACCTTGAATAATATTAAAGACAAGACAAAGACCGCCGAGATTTCAAATTGACAAACAGGCATCTAGAATAGTATGAGGATATGAAGAGGAAGATACCTTATATCAAAGCCGTATTACAGACATGATAAAGTGTCAAGATGAAAGATGCATATTCCATTTTAGAACGAAAAAATTATGTGCTGAGCAATTCAAAAGTATAAGGACTTGTATATTCGGTACAGTTGCGCCTTGCAAACGCTAATATAGCATAACATTTCGGATTATATATATAATATAGTAAATAATTCCTTAGTACAATGGCTCACTGACCGATTTTTTTTTTGTTTTTTATTTTTATAAAGGCTTACATAACAATAAAATTATTTTACAAACTGAAAGTAGTGCAGCGCTAGCATCGGAGGCTTTCGATTTAATTTGTTTTTAAAAGAGAAAAACACTTGGCGAAAGTAATGTGCAGCATTTCGATATATTAGAAAACAGTAAGTATTAGTACACCAAGAAAACTATTTTAGGAGCATTTGAGAATTAAATGGGTTCTTTACACTAGAATAGATTTTAATGTCATCAGCATAATAGTTTTTTATTTCATTGACAAGCAAGACAAATGCAAAGGGCACAAAATACTACCTTCGGAGACTCCAGATGTCGCGTTAAATAATATGGCTGATAATTGTCAACGACTACCACTACGAAGAAATATGCTTATTGTGCCCATGTTTCAGCGAAATTGGAAAAGTAAGCATTGTTGCTCTTTGGAAGTCTATAGGGAACATATACAAAATCTGCACATTGATAAAACGGGCCATAAAAGCAATGAATATGAATTCTTAAAATATTTATGTTTGCATAGAATTTCAAACCCATTAAAAATTTTCATATATGAGAAAATGTATGCATATACTTTCTACTTATTAAAACATCTATTTATGTTCGTATATGCATTTATTTGTCAAATTTACCCACACATGCATATTTTTATCTGCCAGTTAATTTCCTCTACATATTTTTCGAAACTACAATAGTTTGGAAGAAATTTCGCGCATTTCCGGAAACTTATACTTCCTTATGTAGCCTATGGTGGCGGAAATGCAAAAATGTGCCTTAACAAAGACGCAAACCTTTGCAGATGCAATTTTGCATTGTCGGTAGTGCAGTGCAGATGCATGGCATATCAACATGTATAAAGATGCACCGACAGATACGAGCTGCACAAGTTGCAGGTAACAAGTTGACGCATTACTAATATGCGTTTCAACATCAACTGGAATGTTAGTAGGTACATAATTGCGTGGCAATAAAATGGAAGTATGTACATACCTACACATGTATGTAAAAATGAAGTATTCTGTTTTCTATTTTTCCGAAAGTGCCATCCGAAATCAATTATTCAGATAAAACATTCGTTATAACTATATTATGTAAAAGGTTTTTCAATTGGCGTGGGTCGATTTTGGCGCCCTGTGGCAGCCATTTTGTTTTGGTAACATCTCTCAAATCTTTTGTTTATTATTCAGTTGTTTATGCCAAATCATCATGGCAAGTTACACTATTGAACAGCAAAATGAGTGTTCATTAACGCAAACGTTGCGCGCATTGCTTCCATTTTTCGGTAGACGTGGTGGCCCTTCAAAGTCGACTCTTCAACGTTTGGTGGCCAAATTTGAGACGACCGGGTCAGTAAACAATCAGCCAACACCCATACGTTCAAGGAACGCAAGATCAGCCGAGAACATTGCCGCGGTCCGTGAAAGTGTACAGCAGAACCCGAGGCAGTCTATTCCTCGCCGCGCACTGGAATTTGGCCTTTCGCAGACTTCAACTTGGCGAATTTTGCATCGGGACTTGGGCCTACACCCGTACAAGATCCAACTGACCCAGGAGCTCGAAGTTGATGACCATAGACAACGCCGTTTGTTCACTGACTGGGCTTCGAATCGTTTGGAAGAGAACCCCAGTTTTGGGCGAAAAATCATCTTTAGTGTCGAGGCGCATTTTTGGATGAATGGCTGTGTTAACAAACAAAATTGCCGTATATGGGACGACAGCACCAATCCACACGCGGCTCACCAGGTGATAATGCATCCTCAAAAAGTTACCGTTTGGTGTGGATTTTGGGCCGGCGGCGTCATTAGTCCATACTTTTTTGAAAACGACGTTGGTGAGGCGGTCACCGTCAACAGCGAGCGCTACCGAACGATGATAACCAGTTTCTTAAGGCCCATATTGAGCCATATGGGCCTAGACGACATGTGGTTCCAGCCGGACGGCGCTACGTGCCACACAGCAAAAGCCACGATTGACATTCTGCACATCTACCCGCCCTTATTGAAAAACCCTTTATAACAGACATTTCATTTCATAAATCATCCTCTGTTTTACTTAGTTAATACATTTTGCACAGTATTTAAGTCACTTTCGCTTACATGTATTTCCGCCTGTAAGTGTGCAGCAAGTTACGATTTTGTTTATCATTTCATTTGCCGAGCGGATCGCTGCATCCAAAGGCTAACGAAATTCTAAACTGAAAGCTTACACTGAGTACATATTAACCAAGAAGAAGCTCTTCGCAGTAAGAGCGAGTCATTACAAGATCCCCTATTTATCAAATGGAAATTAGCGGCAGCAGAAGTTTAGGTATCATACACGCCCTCCTCGGTTCCCTCTCCCTAAGCTAATCACATAACCATATCTAATACGCTCAGACATGATTCTTAGCAATGCCATCAGGTGTGAATTCATACACAGCCAATCTTTTTGCAGGTGATCTCAGTTGATTTTGATGTTCTTCATACAATTAAATATGACATATTATTTTTTATTATTTAATTTATTACTTTTTTAAATAAAAATATAAAATAATTATATATATACGATTAAAATATGACTATTTTTTGTTTATTTTTTCTTTGTTTCTTATTTGTGGTATTATTATGTTGTATTTACGAGGCCAGGCAAATAAAGAGCGTTCTGCTCTCATTTTCTATTTTACTGTCTCGTATTCGTCAACCTCTTTCGCTTACCATTCATGTATGAATTCGTGACCTGATAATTTCAGGTATAAAAATGTAGCGATCGCTACCTCCCATACTGCAAGTCTTTCACTTTCATTTCGACACCTGAGACATGTTTGATCGAAAAATACGTAAATCTAAAAAGATAAAAAGTTTGAGGAAAACTGTTTCGCAATGCACAGAAGCTGGTATTCCAGTATGACTTCTCTTTCATGATGGTTCAGGACCCCGCTTTGTATGCTTTTAGTCTATAGTATATATTTAAATCTTACCGTGCACAAATTTCATAAACGACACAATAATTATGAAATTTGTAAAACAAAAATTTCGCATAAAAATTGTTTCTGTAAATTTGGGATTCATATCCGAATAGGAAGGAACAATGCAGAACGATTTTTAAAACGAAATATTCTGTGGTAATTTCAAATGGAAGAAGATTTCGTTTTGGTTTTTATGTGAATGCTCAGAGAACTGTAATTATTTACTCAAACTTGGTTATTGGACTCTACTATACTACCCTGAATTTTTATTGTTTTTAAATTTCTAGCCATTGCGGTAGGAAAACGACTGAATATCTGACACTTCCAGACAAATTAATGCTGACATTGGAAAACAAAATATATCTTATTCAATAACTGATCCTCTAGAAACCACAATTGGTATCCTTGTATATCAAAATAACGATTTCTCCTACAATTTATTATGTTGCACAAAAGCTGCTTCCGATGCACCAATCACCTAGCGAGTAATGAAAAAGAAAAACAAAAAATGTCGCTTGGATCCAATAATGCATGTGATTTGGAAGAACTGCATTTTTTTCGTTTTTTTTTTTCTACCTATAATACCATTGCTTTTCAAATAACTCCACCTGAAAGTATGCAAAATATACTAAAAGCAATATACCTACCTACACTACCGGTCAAAAGTTTGGGTTCACTTGAAAAATTGTAAAAAATTTTCAAATAATCATGATTTTCTTCGTCAAATATTTTTTAATATTGTTATTTTACAGAAAGTAATTGTGTTTAATACAAAATATGTTAGCTTTTAAAGAAACCCGCAAGTATTTGTTCACATTTTCGATTCCTCGAAATATCCGCCTTTTGCTCATATTACAGCATCGCATATTCTGGGCATCCTATCAATTAATTTACGCAAAGATTCTGCTGTTATTTGATTCCAGCAATTTTGCAGAAATGTCCAAAGTTGTATTGTATTAGTAGGTTGCAATTTTCGTACTTCTCTGTCCAACTCGTCCCACAGCAACTCGATCGGGTTACAATCCGACGACTGAGGAGGCCATTCCATATATTTAAGTTGTTTTTGATTTTCTTTGGCTGCAATGTAATCCTGGCAATATTATGAAGTGTGCTTAGGATCGTTATCCTGCTGGAAAACGAATCCGCTGCCCACAAGTATTTTCCCACACGGAAAAGCGTGCCGTTGAAGTATGTTGCGGTAGACGTTTTTGTCCATGATACCCTCAATTTGCACAATGTCTCCAACTTTGTCTACAGCAAAGCATCCCCAGACTAACACTAACCCTCCACCATGCTTAAATGTGGGAATAACCCATTGGTTCATCATGCGTTCACCGACAAAACGACGAACATATTGGCGGCGTCGTTTGCTGAAAATTTCAAATTTGGACTCGTCCGTGAACAATACTTTAGACCATCGTTCAGTTGTCTACTCTTTATGTTTTTTAGCCCAATTAAGTCTCTTTACTTTATTTTGCTTTCGAAGTAAAAGTTTTTTGGCGGCGACGCACCCTTTTAGGCCGTAGTTTCTTAGTCGTCGCTGTATCGTCGAAACAGATACTGGAGCCTCGCGCGAGGAATTGAGTTGTTCGCGAATTTCAGGGGCTGTTAGAAAACGATTTTTTTTGCTTACAACACATATGAACTTATCCTCTCCTTTTGACGTAGTTTTAGGCCTCCCAGAACGATGACGACTCTGATTGCACCCAGTATCGCTCTTTCTTTGTAACGTTCTCATGACAGCATTTTGAGAGACATCACATTTCGAAGCAAATTTTCGCTTTGAATAGCCTTATCCATGTAGTGCTACAATGACTGCTCGTGTTTCTACACTAAACTCTGCTTTCCGACCCATTTTAAATAATAAAACAGGAAATATGTAGTTTTATTTAAATTTTAATAATTAGAAGATAATTTTTGTATAACGTCGACTTGTATGTAAGTTTTTGTAAAACAATTATTTTTTGGAACACAAAAAATTGTTTTACTTACCTTTTTGATAACAAAGATTACACCAACAATTAGAAATATAACTCTTGAAGCGAGTTTTGCAGCAATAAGATGTTACGCGTAATAGGCACTAGACGCATTGACAGAATGCAGCAAGTCATAACACGTTTATGCTTGATCTACGCGACTCCCACAGTCACTTTGTAAACAATAACAATCTCCTAAACTCAAACTAGTAGCAGAACGCACGTTTAAAAAACAAAACCCCTAATAAGCCGACTTGATTGTGTAAAATTCCAAAATAATGTAAGTGAACCCAAACTTTTGACCGGTAGTGTATATACTTGGAGGCACTGTCCTAAGCATGTCGCCTGTGAGCTAAGTGGCTATGAACAAAGTCACTTGAACACCGCTTAACTATTATTGCTTTTTTCGAGTTGTAGGCCCTGGCAGCTAGTACTCGTTCTTGTATTTGTTTTAGTATCATATACTAATTCTAATAAATAAATAAATAAATTATTGCTTTCAAATACAAATTTTTCGCTTAGCGAGCCGATAAGTGTAGAATCGAAAACAGTTATTATCTCTTAACAAAGATGACGGTGCCATTTTTTAGAATGTCTATGAATTCCACGCATACGAAGCACTGTTTACCAACTCACCAAAACTACCCCTCAATTTCAAATTTTAACCCTTTAGTGGATAAAAACTACTTTGAAACCTATAACATTTTTTAACAACTTAGACCCTATTTTATGCAGTATGTTTTGGAACCATCAAACGTTTTTCTCTGGCATTGAACAACAACATTGGCAATAAATAAGTCGCAGTGATACTTCTACTTTCTTTTTATGAATTAAAAAAAAATTAATTGGATCTAGTTTGAAATTTTTTATAAATAAGATGAGTTAAATATTGCGTATAAGTAATGTCATCGACAAGTGACAAGTAATGCTCCAATTAAGAGCGGCGCATCTTCTAAATGTATGCGTGCGTTTTTGAATACTTTTAAGATATTCTAAGGAATAAATAATAATAATGCCATCGAAGAACTAAAGTTGAAATGATATTTTTAAATTTGTCTTACTAAACAGTCGAAAGCGACTGTTTCTATATCATGTTGATTAAATCAATTAATATATATACCTACGGACAAACATCTATTTTAATAAGAGAAATTTTAAAATGGCACACATAAAGCAACTTCAACGATAAGTTGAGTGGCGCTCAACTTTCAGTATTGTATGACGTATGTATGTATGGATTCATTCCAACTGTCTAAGTGAAGTGAATACGAACGCAATACAGAATTTGTACGTGTACGTGGACGCCCATCAAGAGCTCCCGCCCGACATAGTCGACCTCAATTTGCAAATTAAATAAACTGAATAAATGGTACCTGATGGTGGCCGCCGTGACCATGTGAGTTTTATTTTCCATATATTATATTTATTTATTTGACAAAGTCAAAGAACAAAGTTCTTACTGACTACTTTTCAGCCTAACACAATTTAATAATATACAAATTTAGAAAGGTGGGTGTATCAATAGACAAAATAATTTTAATAAAGATGGAAAGGCATCTTTAGGCAAAAACAAAGGAATCAAATCAAAAACAAAAGAATACGAAAACGTGAATTACTGTCCTCAAAAAACCAAGGTATTTCTTACTTAGAAACAAGCCTGATGGTAGAATAGGATAGGGATAGGATCAAAATATTTTAAAGAAGGGAGAACAAATATTAGATACCAATTTTAGAAAAGCTTATTCGTATCTGTAGGAAACAGGAAATATGGCTCGCAATTAAATGAAACACATTGCAACTAAGTTTTAACTACTTCGTGGGCAAAACCTAAAATCGACAATCTTAATAATTTTAATTGGCAGGCATAAACAAATATGGTGGGCTATGTGCGAGACTATTCATTTCAGTAAAGAGACGATATTTCAGTAAAAAAAATTGTCAAACCTCAACGAGATTGTGAACCACTTGAAACTTGCATTTCCTTATACCAAAATTCAATGGTCTATGCAGTGTTTTTTTGTTTTTTTTTTTTTATTGAAATGTTATAAATTTTTATTTACATTCCATAAAGATTACACCTAGTATAAAACTAATAAGTAATTTTCATTTCACAATTTGAAGTAGCTTAAACAATATTGGCAACTAAGTCTTGAGGTTTCTGTCTTTTTAATCTTCTTTTTACAGTTGCTTCATCGCTTAGTACGGAAGCTTCTGCGTTAATGTGTTTTTTTAACTTTTCAGCATGCTTAACTGCACAGAGATTGGCTGTGTCTGAGATGGTTTTTAAATTTAAATCCTTGTGCAGATCTTCATTACGCACGTACCAGGGAGCTTTAACGATTCCCCTGATTACTCTATTTTGGAGGCGATGTCGGTCTTTGCAGTACATAATTGAAGACCATTGGTCCACACCGGCTTTAGCACTTGATTGTAAATGAGGAGTTTACTTTGAGTTGATAGCTCAGAGTTTCTGCCAATTAGCCATTGGAGTTTTTGCGTCTTTAGATTCAGCTCAGCAGCTTTGATTTTTACGTGCTCTTTCCACTTGAGCTTTTCATCTAAAGTCATGCCTAGATACTTTGCACTATTAGCATTTGGCACTATTGCTGACAAAATATTAACTGGTTTGTAGTTAATTTTTTTATTAGTAAAACCCACGTGAACTGATTTGGTTTCATTTAGCTTTATGTTCCAATTTTCAATCCATGTGACTGCTGCGTCAATGGACTTCTGCAGTTTCTGGATGGTTTCGTGTTCAGTTGATCCAACAGCTAAGATGCATGTATCGTCAGCGAATGTAGCCACTTTGCACATTTTCGGTACTGGCAGGTCTGCGGTATAGAGTAGGTACAGTACTGTGCCGAGTATGCTGCCTTATGGTACTCCGGCCAATATTTGTTTTATTTCCGAATACGCCTGCTTTTGCTTTACTCTAAAGTACTTATTTGTTATATACGATTCCAAAATGTCAGTGAACTGCAGCAGAAGAAGGGCTTTTAGTTTACAAAGTAGTCCTTCGTGCCATACTTTATCAAATACCTGGGCAACGTCAAGGAATATTGCTGAGCAGACTTTATTACTCTCTAACGCGTCTTCTATTGTATGTGTTATCCTGTGTATTTGTTCGACGGTAGAGTGTTTTTCCCGGAAGCCAAACTGATGTGAGGGCAGTGGCGGATCCACGGGGGGGGTTTTCGGGTCCGGTGATTTTCTTCTTTCGTTTTTTCAAGTTGGTTGTCAAGTCGTTCATCGATAGATTTAGTTTTACCGAGCTGAATATCACGTAAATTTTCAATACCGACAACGGATTTTTTATGGTAATCAAGGTTTTCGTGGTTTCGAAAAGTTTCTTTTGCGTGTTTCCAAGTATTAAACGGCTTTTTGATGAGTTTCCCTAGACTTACATTGCCTATTCCACCGGTTTTTATGCCAAAAGCTATGCAATACTTACAGTATGCACCGTTTTCTTTGGCAGAATATGCCAACCAATAAAATTCCTCAAGTCATTTTCTTTGAAACGATAATTTTTTTGTGGTTGATTTCGGAAACGAAAAATTAGCTGGTGGTACCCACGAATCATTGACGATGTTTAGAATTTCATTTGCATTTTTTTTACTCGAGAGTTTCGTTGTGGCTGAAGCTATGTCGTTTTTGAACGAAGGTGGAATTTCGTTTTGTATTGACGTATTTTTTTCGGCTGATTGTTTTACAGATTGTTCTATAGATTGTTCTAAAGTTTGTTCTACTGTATTTTCCTCAAGGTTCGACTTCTCTGTGTTTTCAATCTAAAACAATAAGTAAGAAATCCAGAATTTGTAGTTTATTTTTACTTTCATTCATATTGTAAATTATATTGTGAATTTTGAAACTAAAAATGATATTTCGTAGAGGTAAAGAACGTAAAAAGCCAACTACGTAGAGTATACATTTCCTTAATCAAGCTCTGCATGTTGAGTTATAATAAAAATCTGCACGAGTTAAAAAGATTTGGAGTGAAAACACTTGTATACACAGAATGATTGTTTACAGTAAAATATCTTGTACAAAAAACGTTAACTTTTTACTTACAGTGGGTGCTCAAATTATTAGAATCATACTGTAGAGGAACAAATTGCCGAGTTTAATGACGTGTAGTTTGCAAAAATGTTAGGAAATGCTACTTTTTTGTATAATGTGAAACATTGTAGCAATCATTGCTTTGTCGAAATTACCGTTCGATATATTTGGCTTTTTGTGAGCAGCTTTTTGGAAGAGCAAAAAATTCAGGTTCTTAATTGGCCAGGAAACTCACCAGACCTCAATCCAATTAAGAACCTTTAAGAGTCAACAAAGACAGAAATATCGAAAGATAATATTACAAATAAAGAACAACTGAGCGAAAGACTGCAAAATATTTGGAAAAATAACGACCAAATAAAAACAAACTGCTTAAAATGCGTTGAAAGCATACCCAAAAGGATTCCGGTTTTAATTGCTGCACGAGGTGCTCACGCAAAATATTGATTTTTTGATTTTTTTTTTTGATATTTTTTTAATAAAAAACTGGTTTAAATATTGTTTTTGTCGTATTATAGAAATTTAATAAACAACATATTAAAAATAGACTATTCTTTGATTATTATCAGTTAAATGGCTGAAACTTGAATTTTTCATAGTGGTTCTATTAATTTGAGCACCAACTGTACACTGACTGTTCTTGGATACAAATTTTTAACTTTACCTGTTTTTCCTTCTTTTTTATTTTTGGTTCTGATTCTGGATCAAGGCGCTCGAAATAAGAAAATAATGTTCTCTTCATGTTAGGAGGCGTATTAACAATCACATTAACTACTTGTCAACAAATGCTCGACACAATGTATTCTGCTCGTTGCTCGTTGAAAGAAACAAAAGAATAGAAGCATGTTCATGCATGTTTAAAGATAGCCTAGTTATTCACCAAAAAAACTTAGGGAAAAATCACTCGGCGCCGTCATCACGATTTCGTTGGCGCGCTATTTAAAATTTCGAGTTAACAGTACACAGGGTGTCGCCGTTACGATAAGGAAAAGCTGCAACGGCTCTTTCATGGTAACTTTCTTGCCGTTATATAGCAACACATGTTGTTAGAGAAAAGCGCAATTAAATATATAATATTATATATAAACACGACCGTTTCGTTTGAAGAACTTTATTGGAGTGAATTGAGTCACAGTAAGCATTAATACAAGAAGAAGAAGTAAAGAAGTTACAAACAGGGTTGATATTTTTTTCGTACTTAAACTATACATGGTTGAATTGCAAGTTGGCTCCAACACATGTTATAATATATTGTATCTTAAATAGGCGTAATTATTTATGAAGGTGTCCCACGATGTATAAAAACCGCCAATTATTCTTGTAATTTTGAATCAAAGTCCTTTACTATTTTTAGAATTTTTTTTACAAGATATCTAGAGCTATTAGTTTTTTCATCGGCTAGTCACGACATGCAGCGCGAATAATGCCATATTTTATTCACGAAATTGATTTTTAATAAAAACACCCTTCTAAAATACCCCGGACCCCCCCCTTTATGAAATCCTGGATCCGCCACTGTGTGAGGGTATGATGTTTCTACATGCAATTATAGATTTTAAGCGTTTGGAGAACAGCTTTTCGAATGGCCGGTAAGATGACACTTCATTCGGATTTTTGCCTGGTTTAGGTATCATTACTATTTCGGATACTTTCCATTGGAATGGTATATTATATATTTCCAATGTAGGCATGCATTCATTATAAAAGTCAATTTCATTAGCGCCTTAGTTGATATATTTCTCAAAACTTCGGGGGTTATTAAGTCGAACCCTGAACTCTTCCTTAATTTTAAATTGGAAATTTTGGTAGCAACTTCATCTATACTGAAATGCTTTATTTTAACGAACTCTTGTACAGTTGATGGCGAAGTGAAATTTATTGTTTTTCGGTGCGGTTGAAAGATTTTCTGCAGGTGTTTGGCAAATACGTCGGGTTTTTCGCTTTTAGCCCAAATGTGAATACCATTTTGCTGTTTTATTGGCGGATTATGTTGAATTGGTCGTTTGACACACGTCATCGCTTTCCAAAGCGAGAAATCACCTGTTTTTTCTGCTGATAAGTTTTTCAGAGTGCTCCTGTATTTTTTCTCTGAGAAATTTTGTTAATCTGTTTAATTCAGTTTTCTTGGAGGGCGCCCTTGTTGATTGCCACTTTTTTCTTACTTTTCTTTTTTCTCCTAATATTTCTAATATTTCTTGTGTATATCTTTGTTGATGGTTATCTCGTGTTTGTTTACTTGCTGGTGTGCTTATCCAAGCTGCTTTCTGAATATGTGTTGTAAGTTTTATTGTTTCGTCTTCAATATCTTCTTCGTTGGTAATTGTGTCGGTATTTTCCATATACGTATTGAGATTATACTTGAAAAAATTCCAGTCGGTCATTTTATTTGAGAGTGCGGGACTTCGTTCGTTAAATTTTGATTTGCCATTGAGATACATAAAAATAAGTGAATGGTCTGAGTTCAGGTCTACGCCGTCTTCTACTTGGATGATATGGTTTGGTATTTGTTTGACTACAAAGAAATCTATAACATAGGGGATTTTGTTAGGGTCTGAAGGCCAGTAGGTTGGATCTCCGGTTGAGATAATTTGGCAGCCAAGTTGTTTTGCCGCTTTCCATAGTTCACGACTTTTAGTTGCTGTTAGGCGAGAACCCAGCTTACATGTTTCGCGTTGAAATCTCCACCAATTATGTATCTCCCATTGTAGTTTTCAAAAAGTTTTTTATAGTCTTCTGACTTTAGGTTATGTCTAGGTGGACTGTATAGCGCTATTACTGTTAAATCCGCTTAAGATAGTCTTATACAAACTGCTACTGCTTGGAACTCTGTTAATCTTATTTTTTCATTCTCGAAGTGATGTATGTATTTCTTTATAATAATGGCGCTGCCACATCTTGCATTTTCTAGGGGATGATTTGAGCAGTACATATTGTAACCTTGAAATGTAATATACATTTGCTTAGTTAGGTGTGTTTCGGATATAAGGCAAATATCAATTTTTTGCCATTTTACCATTTGCATTCCAAGCCATTATTTTTAGATTTTTAATTTTTTTTTTTTTATGCAGTGTGTATACCCAAAATTCTGCAAAACAGATTCTGAGTAAAGAGTTTAAAGTTTTTATTAAAATTTGCCGAATTTTTACAAATTTTATACAAAGTTCGAAACTTAGCTTTATATGGTTATTGTTGTCGTATGCTTTTTACTTATATACATATTTATTGGGCGATAGCCTAAGATAGGCACACAAATGTTTTAAGAATACATCTGTCATCTTAGTACCAGTTTCTTAGCAAGATTTCAGCTGATGTGACTTTTGAGTTAAGATTGGATATTTAAGCTTTGGCAACTGAAAAGCTGTGCGCATAGAGATGTAACAATTACTAACCACATCTGAGCTCAGGACAGGGAAAACTACGAGCTTAACTATTTGGGCTTAATTCATGTTTCATATGGCTTTATACCAAAGGAGGCATTACCAACGTTTAGTAATAAAAGTGGTTTTTGGCTCAAATAAATGGAGACATACAAGAATGTATTTTCCCCTCTTCCCACATATCCCTCTTATGATATACATAGACAGGTTACGAGTTCAAATCTAAGTCCCTAATCAATGTAGATCGACCTTCCATTAGTACGGTAGTCGGTATCAGTACCGGGCACTGCCTAATGGGAAGCATCGGGTTTCCCTCAAATGACTTGTCTCGCAGCTGCCACTATGAGGAGGAAGTAAGAACTTTAGACAGCTCCTCTGTCGCTGCCTCCTTCTTGGCAGAAGGATAGGCCGTAAAAAACTCTTATTTCAGTGATCCATAGTAATTTACGGTTCATCCAAAAGACAAAGTGATTTCACTGCATTGAAAACTTGAGTCCAAAATAGCTATACCACTAGGGGCCTCCAGGCCTAAGAGTTCAAAATAATACGGCAGTAACGTTTTGTTCTATGTGCACTAAGGAAGCGTTGAATTCGGTCCGGACCGAACTTTGTAGTTTTTAGTAAAATTTAATTTTGTATTTTGTGTTAATTTTGAAAATCAAACAAAGTCATAGGTAGTGATATCAAATTATGGAAAATTTATATATACAAGTATATATATATAATTGGCGCGTGCACCCTTTCTGGTTGTTTGGCCGAGCTCCCACTCCTATTTGTGGCGTGCGTCTTGATGTTGTACTACAAATGGAGGGATCTACAGTTACAAGCTGACTCCAAACGGCAGATATTTTTTATGAGTAGCTTTTTCATGGCAGAAATACACTCGGAGGTTTGCCATTGCCTGCCGAGGGGAGACCGCTATTAGAAAAAACGTTTTCGGCATTTTGGCCTTTCACCAGAATTCGAACCTACGTTCTTCTTTGAATTCACAAAATGTTTACATTTAAAGGAAAATCGTAGCACAATTATCGATGCTCAATTTTCATCCGATCAGACGTCTCTTGGAGTGTTTGGGGGAAAGATTCTACGGAAGGTTTTTGGACCTTTGCACGTTGGCGACAGGGAATATCGCAGTCGATGGAACAATGAGTTGTTTGAGCTTTAGGACGACATAGACATAGCGCACCGAATAAAGATCCAGCGGCTTCGTTGGCTGGATCATGTCATCCGAATAGATACCAACGCCCCGGCTCTGAAAATATTCGATGCACGAGAATGAAACTACTGACGCGCTTAACAAAGCCCAAATTGTGTAAGCGGGTTTCGTGCAAATCAATAAGAAGAGTTGCTCAAAACTTAACTAAGAGTAATTGTTCGTTTTACATAAGCTGTGTTTCAATAGTTAAGGATCGGGATCCGGATAAAAATTTTACAGCCAAATACAGCAATGACGATATGATCCTGATAAAGATCTAGTTAACTTTGTGTCCCATCCTATTCGTTCTGTTTTTCATCATTTGCTTGGCCGCATGCTTCTTGTTATTTCAAACTCTTCCAAAATGTAGTCAACCATAAATTACTGTTTACCATTAAAAATATAATAGAATCGTGCCAGCATGGTTTTATCTGTGGGCGCTCCACAGTTACCAATCTCGTGGTATTTTCACAATACCGTATCTCCGCACTTAATAGAAGTTATCAAGTGGACTATATAGACAGACTTTTCAAAAGCCCTCGACACTGTTTTGCACAGTATCCTATTGCAAAAACTTGAATGATTAAGTTTGGATTCAACTTCCATGTCAGGGTTGAGATCTTATCTTTCCTAAAGAAAATCCTTTGTACAATACTAAATTCTACACTTCTGTAGCCAGGGGAATATTCTTTATCCTATTTTATTTCCCTTTTTATTAATGTCATTGGGGTCTGTTTTCACCACTGTAAGGCGATTCGCAAGTTACTTTACTAAACAATTTTAGATCAACAATATAGAGGGTTGATCTAAAATTGTTTAGTAAAGTAACTTGCCAATCGAATGCCACTCCTTATCACTTGGAGTGTCCAAAATGAGCTTTCACTTAATATAAAGAAATGTTTTCATGTCTCCTTTTCAAAATCACTGAAAGTTATTCGTTCCTCATATAATTTGTCAAATGTTGTTCCTTCTAAAGTTAAAGAGTTTTCGCATCTTTGGTTTGGAATCCAATGTATGCCTCTCATTCAAGTATTGTTCCTTCTAACTAAAGTTAAAGAGTTTTCGCATCTTTGGTTTGGAATCCAATTTATGCCTCTCATTCAAGTAGAATTGAAAGGGCACAAGGAAGTTTTATTCGATTCGCTCTGCAAACTCTGCATTTCTCTGATCTACTACCACCCTACAATACTCAGAGCATCCTAATAAATCTGGAGTACCTTGCCAATAAACGTACCCTTCAGTCCTTCAAGTTTTTTTTTTGGTATTATTTGTAGCTCTGTTGATTGTCCCCAAGTTCTTGAACATATTGGATTCAATGTTTCTCACAAAACTTTACGATTTTACTATTCACTTAACGTCAAACTAGTCAAATCAAATTACTATAACTCTGCCTCTATTACGAGGGCTTTTACTAAGTTAAATAGTATATCCAGACTACTCGCCCTATATTTTGCCATGCTAAGATTTCTTGTCCATTAAAAAATTGCGTCCCACTATTCATAATATATCTCTATCTCTAGATCTTGCATGTGAGAATTACTTTTACTTTTTCATAGCCTTAAATAAGTAAATAAAATGAAATTGGTAGCCCTGGCAAGTGAATGTATGTACTAACATAGAAAGCTTCTGTTTCAGAGAAAATTAGGTTTTTTGCAGATAATTTTAATGCTACGCCAATTATTACGGTAAATAATTACGGTAAATTTATATTATTTGAATTTATTAAGTCTTGAAAATCATGGTCCTTAATTAAAATATCGTTCGCAAAAAAATATGTATTGTATTACTTTAAGGTCATTCATACCTGCGAGAAAGGGGCATATGTGCCCCAAGTTGCATTGTTTCACCAGTTATTATACGCGCCGACGGACGGAAAGACTTCACTCGAGCGGCTTCTCTTTTCATTCTGGCAATTTTGGTATACATATCGCACCCTAAATACTAAAGGGTCACAACTCAAAATGTGCTTCTGCTCAAATATGAACGAGACGTTATCAATAAAACGGGCCGCGGATGACATATGGCAAAAATAAATTTTTTGTTTTTTGGTAGGACTGTTATAAGCTTACATGGCAAATTTCAGCGTGATATGTGACATAGTTTGTTTTACTGTAAACAAGTCAAGCTCGAGTGTGGAAAATTTTGAGTTGTGCCCCTTTTGTATTTAGGGTGCGATATGTACATATGTATTTATATCCGTTATGAACAAAAGTATAATGCGCTTGTATATAAATGAGCATAGATATAAGAATAAAGTTTATAAATTAAATTTCAAATTAAGAAAAAGAGTGGGGTTTTAATGCGAGTATAAATACTTCGAAAATGCTTAGCCTCTAATAAAAATTTTGTATAATTAGGTTTTAAATATAATTTGATATTCAAAATGACATATTAAAAATGATTTTGAATTTTTTAAAATATGCTGTTTTTATTATAATTTTTTTGTTGGAGCTACATACATAACAACATATGCCAAAACTAGCGTTCAAGCATTCATAATAACATAAAAAACCATCTGCACACCAGAAAATTGAAGAGGAACGCGGCCAGGCAACCATCGAAGGATGTAGATGCCTATTTTATATTTATTAGGGCGGATCGATTTAAAAATCACTCATTGCTCTATGAAAATCATATTCTAGGGATCAAAATAAGAAACTTTGCCGAAGGAACCATACCTCTAAAACGAATTCTGATGTCTCCCAATTTGGGTCGAATGAAAAATCCCACTTTGATCCATTTAGAGTGCTCCAATCGAGTCCAAATGTATGACCGACCCCACTAACTTTAGACGGCCGATCCACCCATGCCAGTGGCACACACCCTGGAACTCCCCTGGGGGGTTCCCCATCCAATCATTTCAAAATATCACCATTTTTGGCCTTTACATGAGAAAAGAAACTAAAAAGTTCGACCCAAATTGGGGGACATCAGAATTCGTTTTACAGGTATGGTTCTTTCGGCAAAGTTTCTTATTTTGATCCCTAGAATATGATTTTCATAGAGCAATGAGTGATTTTTAAATCGATCCGCCCTAATATTTATATATATTTTTTGCTTTTTATAATTCAACATTTACATCCTCAATAATTTCCTGCCCATCGTTCTTCGATCTATGAGTGTATAAGTAATAGCCAACTTTTATTTCAGAAGAAATTAAAATATTTATATTCAAAATGGTACGCTGTATGACTCATTTTAGACTTGTGTTTTTTCGTGCACTTCGTTAAAGCTCCAGTCGATGTCTGCCTGTCAGATGTTCGTTCGTAAACTTACAAAAATATAACACAGGGTGCCTAACAGGTGGTAAGGCATATTTTTTAATCCAAAAGAATAGAATTCTTTGAATACTGTGCATGCAAATCTGTCGCCAATTTGGCTCTATTGTCATAGAAATACTCCCCACAAGGTGCACATTAAATGTGTTACTGGCATACATATAAACATTATGTAGGGGTATATTCGCATTGCTTAACTGACTAAACTCTATTTGTGCTAATGTGGCATTGATAGAACCAAATTTGAGTGCACTACAGGATAATTTTCAAAAACTTATCTGAACTGATTACATGCATTAGCTGAGACAATGCATGAACATCCAGTAAAAGGAGTAGCTGAGTGTAGATGAATTGTTAGTCGAATGGCAACAGCAGCGCACACCTTACCCACGAGGAGCAGATTGGGAAGGTAGCTTGACACACACGCGAATAAGGTGGGCGTGGAAGTCATTTCCACATTGTTTACACGCATGATGTCGGGAAAGGATTTGACATGGTGGGCCCAAGGACCAACCTAATGAGCATAAAAACTACAATGGCCTAAATGGCCAAAATAAAGGATAAAATCAAGCTGCATAAAAAAAATTGCAAGCGACACGCAGATGAGACACACAAAAGACTGACGGGTAATGAAGCAATTGAACAATGAAACGGAACGAAAGAAAAATAGCAAATGTTCTCATTTAGTGTACCTGTACTCATCCAATGCGAATGCGAGTGCGGCTGTGATTGTCGCTTCGTGCACTATTTGCGAAAATTGACAAAAGGATATGTTTGGAATAACGAATGCGAGCACGAAACTACGTGAATCGACTACCAAGGCGTTGCGAAATGATTGACAAAACTTTGACTTGGCATTGATGTTTGCCTGTCAGCCGAAGAGAAAGGAAAAAACGATTTGTGTAGGGATGAAGGGCAAATCGGAGCTACGAAAATATGATACGTAAGGGAGAAGAGTAAATGGATTTTTGCCCATGGAGAATTTATTTTATTACTAGTCCTTTGGCCGGAATAATAAAAATAGTTGGCAAGCAGAAAAAAATTTATATACTCAAAAAGCCAGATGGCCTACTAACATTTGATCGAAGTAATATTTACATCAGTTAAGCAAAGATGGTACTAAATGGATCACTTTTTAATAATAAATACAATAGCAGAAAGCGCTTTTACCAATCTGTTGCTCTACAGAGCAAAATCTCGGTTTATTTTAAAATTCAAATGAAATCTATTCCATTGCGAAATGACTTTAAACTCCAAATTAAAGCGTTTATTTAGGAATCTGTAGCACCGGAGGGGTGGAATCAAATGCCCCAGCAGCCGGCTGCAAAGCGTTAGGTATAAAAAACAATACATAACACAAAAAACATGTATGTATATAGGAAATCTACAGCCACCCACAATAATATTAATCATCGAATAAGTGCGCTGCCCTCAGGACATGCGCGCAGCATCGTTGGAGCGAGAACCTTGCCTGGATGCTGATGATGATATGTTTTACTCATCTGCGCCACGTATATACGGATGTGCTTGAAATAAGCGGGAAATAGGGAAGTGGGCGCTTTAAGAGTACAATCACGAATAGCTAAGTTTTGCCAAAGCTTTCGGTGGGCATTGCTTGAAGTGAGAAACTTTTTCGAACTTAAATGAAGCTGATGTGTACAGTACAAGTGTGTAATATGGAAAGAAGGTACATACATATGTTACTTGCTTAAAACGAAAAGGAGAACAAAATGGCGTTGAATAGGAAAATAATTGCGTTAAACTCTTTAAAAGTTATTAAAGCACAAAGCCTGGAGCAATAAATATGTAAAAATTTAAACTATTTGCCGTATCTGAATCAGAAGTCTAGAAAATTTAACAAAGGATCTCAAACCATCTGTAATACAGTCGAGGAATAGTTGACTTTGTGAAAAAACGATTTAAGTATTATATATGCAAATGTATATTAGGGTGGGTTAATATTTTTGAATCCCTAAAATACGCTATATAGCTAAAAATACGCAGGCTGTAAACTCATTTCCAACGTTTCTCCTACAGTTTATAATGGAGTTATCTATGCCATACAATTTGTGGAAATTTTTCATTCGAACAAGTTGACCCACCTTAATTTATATACGTATATATATGTATTTGCATACTCATAACTTGTACAATGAATATATTCATACCACTTTTCCGCAAAAGAAATTTTATAATCAGACGTACCATCGCTCATTTCAGAATATGTTGGGAATGTCTCAGCTGTTTCTACTAAGTGCCTGTATTTCATAAGCCCTTTCAGATAAACCCTTGAAAGAAGTTTATGATGTAGTAACAAAATACATTGTGAAGCAAAAATGAGGAGATTAAAACCAACTAATTTATAAAAACCAAGGCCTAAGCAACAACCTAAAACTGTTTGCATTTCTAAATTATGACAATTATGAAAAATCGCCGATAGACTTGAATAACAGTGATGAAAGAGTGTTCTATTTTTGGGCACATAAGGTTGTATGAAACAGCATAAAGGGATCGAGATAGCTATAGGCATATAAATGCATGCCAAAATGTTGAGGATGATGGGATGATGAATCGATTTAGCCGTCTCGACTCGAGCTAAAATTAAAATACAGGGTGGCTGATGAAAGCCGCTACCAAAAAAAAATTGAATAACTTTTTTTCTTTCTAAGTTATCTGTTCCATTTTTGTTTTAATTTGCAGATTGATCTTTAAAATTTATTAAAATGGATAACTGGGACACGCAAACAAGAATTTGGATAGTCCGCCGCTATCACGCACTGGAGTCCGTAGTTTTGGTACAGAGAGAGTACAGGCGGATGTTTGGCGGCGATCCCCCGAGCAGATGGACCATAATGAGACTGGTGAATAATT
Source organism: Anastrepha ludens (assembly GCF_028408465.1). Taxonomy (NCBI): domain Eukaryota; kingdom Metazoa; phylum Arthropoda; class Insecta; order Diptera; family Tephritidae; genus Anastrepha; species Anastrepha ludens. The sequence goes on from NC_071498.1 coordinate 79,334,146, forward strand.
TTGCTGAGCAAGGAACAGTCGCAAGAAGGCCTTATCATCGAAACCCACCAGTTCGGACGGAGGAAACGATCGCTGCTGTAGCTGCAGCTATACAAAGCAATCCAAGGGTTTCAACAAGAAGCTTATCTGCTCAACTTGGTGTCAGCCGACAGTCTTTGCAAACAATAATGCACAAAGATTTAGACTTATTTCCCTACAAAATTCAAATGGTTAACAAACTGAATGCAGCAGACTTGCCGATTCGCTTGGAATTTTGCCAGAAGATCCTGCAAATGGTGGAAGAAGACCAAAACATGTTAAACTGCCTTTTCATGTCTGATGAGGCCCATTTCGATTTAAACGGCAATGTGAACAAACAAAATTGTCGAATATGGAGTACTTCTAACCCACAGATACTCCACGAGATGGAATTGCATCCTCTTCGCGTGACAGTGTGGTGTGCGGTTTCTTCACGCTGTATTGTCGGGCCTTATTTTTTTGAAGAAAATGGTCACACCGTTACGGTTACTGGAGACCGTTATTTGAAAATGCTGAAAGAATTTTTCTATCCAGAACTACGCCGAAAGAGAATTCCTTTCAACTCTGTGTGGTTTCAACAAGATAGGGCAACGTCTCACATAGCCCAGACTGTTATGACAGAGTTGCGACGAAAATTTCCCAATAAACTGATTTCAAGAAACTCCGAATTTCGTTGGCCCCCCAGGTCGCCTGACCTTACTGCACCTGACTTTTTCTTGTGGGGTTTATGTGAACAAGAAGTTTATAAAACAAAGCCAACAAATTTGGATGAACTAAAACAATCCATTCGGGCAACAATTGCGGCTATTCCTGTCGCAACTCTCAAAGCAGCAATGAACAACTTTTTACTAAGATGCCGCACTTGTGTCAACGAGCATGGGGGGCATTTAAATTCAATTATTTTTAAAACTAGTTAAGCTACATTTAATAAAATTTAATGACCTTCAACTTGAAAAAAAAAAAATAAATGAATTCCATACACTAAAAAAAAAGTTATTTGAGTTTCTTAATGTAGCAAAATTCATCAGCCACCCTGTATTATAAAATCAATGAAACTTAATACACATTCCTACCTCCCAGACTATATTCAGAAAATTCAAAATACAAGCTTATTGCTGAAAAGTGATATTATTGGCTTCAAAGTACCCTATCAACCGCAACGCACTCATGCCAGCGTTTGATCCAGCTTACGAAACATTTCTGGAGCTCTATTTTCAGTATGGCCATCAGAGCCGTCTCCATTTTTCCATCACTTCTTTTCAACTGTTAAAACGCGTTCCCGCATTGACTCCATCAAACAGAAAAAATCGCAGGGAGCCATACCAGGCGATTTCGATGGCTGTTGGATGGTATTAATTCCGTTGTTGGTCAAAGCCTCACGGATAATGATCTCTTTGTGCGATGGTGCGATGGTATGCTATTATGGTGGAAAATGGCCGAGTTGTTTTCCCACAAATACATTCTTTTTTGACGAATTGCTTCACGTAAGTTCTTATTAGCTGTCTGACCTTCTACCAAAAGTTCGTGTTGTGCTATATAGTTGTAGTCCATAAAAACCGTGAGCATTGCTTTCCTTCTCTTTTCTGAGCTCTCCACTCACTCGCCTGACGTCTGGATTGCGTCTCATAGTCTTAAACCCACGTATCAGCGCAGGAAATAGGGACCCTTTGGTACCAACTTTAAAGCAACACGGCTCAAACCCAAGTCATTAACTGCAATCTCCTGAACGGATCCATAAGCAATGTTCAAGTACTCTGTCAGCTGTATGATTGTCAATATGCTGTTATTGATAAACTTTTCTTTACTTTATTGATGTTTTGTTCAATTTTTGATGTGGACGGTCTACCACTCGATGGACTCTCGATCGCTTCTGAAGCGTTCATGCCGGATGTTCTCTTTAGAGTATCATTACTGAGTTTTTCGCAGCATTGAATCTGCGTCGCATAATTGACTACAAACTCATTGTTGCAAATTCAAATCCATTTTTAAAACTGTAAAAAATCGAAAACACGTCACAGGTAGATTTACTCAGGACGGCGTACCGTTTACAAATATCAAGTAATGGCTCTAAAATTAGTAGGAGTATTATTGACAAATGTGGGAACCTGAAAACCAAAAACAGAACTTACGACTTAGAGAGTCACCTGACGGCTTTTACAGCAAGGTTATTATTCAAGGTGGGTTAACTCTTTGCCTAAAGTAGGTATTGCAAGCGGGAGAAATCAATCAATAACCACGTATGGTACGTGGACGGACATTTTCAAAAAAGCAAAAATATGATACATCCGTAAAAACAGAGTAAAATTATTAACATTTTATACAAACTATAAACACAGCAGATATTCATAAAGATAAGTGTCCAAATCATTTTTCAATAATAAATTAGAACATGTTTGGCTCAAGTTCGGTTTTCTCTAGACGAACCAAAAAAGTTTGTGGCCAAATATGGCCGGAACCAAAACCGAAGTTCGGTCGTTATCTAGTTTTATCGGAAACACGTTGCTTAATAAAAGTTATTAGATGACAAATATTTTTACTTTACCGATAAAAGTTATATTCCACCTTTAATTTTTCCTTTACTTTAAAGAGTTATACAAGCTGGCGTAAAATTAGTCACCCTTTCGAAAAATTTAAAACTTTTGCAAATGGCGTCCTATGGCGTTAATTTTATTTGACACTTGTGAACTAGACGGTTGCTGTATACAAATAAATAGGTAATGGAGCACGTAAAGGTAAAAATAAAGATTTCCAAAATCATTTTTTTTTTTTTTATTAGAAAAAATTGCTCTTTAGTAGTTATATATGTACAGGGTTGGCCATATTAAACTGACCCATGTGATTATTAAAAAAATATGGAAAAAGAAACATTTTTTTGTGTTTCATTGTGAAAAACATTTAATTTAGTTCAAGGAGATTCGTTTACATCACTTTTTGAATATGATATCGCGCAAGTGGTCGCCCTTAGCTCGTATAGCGTAATGTGCCCGTTTTTCGGCGTTTTCCATAGTTTTGGCCAGCGTCTCGGCCGATATGGCGGCTATTTCCCGTCGGATATTGGCCTTAAGTGCGCCTAGTGTCTTTGGCTTGTTGACGTAAACCTTAGATTTCAAATAGCCCCAAAGAAAAAAGTCCGGTGGCGTCAAATCCGGTGATCGTGGCGGCCAGTCAAAATCGCCGCTTTTTGATATCAAACGGCCAGGAAACAAAGTCTTCAATAAGTTGACGGTGGCTCGTGCTGTGTGTGGTGGTGCGCCATCTTGCTGAAACCAGAAGTGCTCCATACCATTTTCACGAACAATCGGCATCACAAAATCGGTTATCATGGCCCGATAACGCTCTTGATTGACGGTCAATGGTTGGTGTTGACCATTTTCAAAGAAGAACGGCCCAATGACCATATCAGCGCAAATGCCACACCAGACTGTAACTTTTTGGTCGTGGAGAGGTACCTCTTCAATAATTTGAGGGTTTTCAGTGGCGTAGAAACGGCAATTTTGCTTATTTACGGTTCCGTTCAAGGAGAAATGGGCCTCATCACTCATAATGATTTGATGCCAAAAATCCTCATCAGTTTGGGCCATTCGGACGACAAAATTGGCATATTCCAAGCGACGAGGCTTATCGGCCGGCAACAGTTGTTGATTTAGTTGTATTTTGTACGGGAATATCCCCAAATCCAAACGAATGATACGTCGTAGAGTGGTCCGAGAGATGTCCAACTGAGCAGAACGACGATTACCTGACGTTCGCGGCGATGACTCGATACTGGTTCGTACGGCCGCGATATTTTCGTTAGATCGTCTTGGCCGCTTTTTATTTGGACGTCGGGTATTAGCCACAGTGCCGGAAGACAAAAATCTTTTGTACATTTGCTTGATTGCGTTCTTTGACGGCGCACTTTTCACTTTATTTTTTTTTCTCCACGCACGTTGCGTTTTTACAATCGAGAAGGAATTTTGAATGTACAGCTGAACAATTTCAGCGCGTTCTATTGGGGTGTACTGTTTCATGGTATAAATCTCCTTCGACTGACGCTTCCAACGCGGTATGTCATTAGCTGATCTGAAATTACAGTAAAAAGTTATAGGGTTACTCAATGGGTCAGTTTAATATGGCCAACCCTGAATATGTAATGTTATACTAGTTGCAATGAAAATACTAATAATAAAAAAATTAGAAAAAAAGATATTCAAAAACAAAATTGGATGATTAATTTTTCTCCACCTTGAAACAATTGTTTAAAAAAGTTTCAGGATTCGGGCATCGTTTTCAATTTGTAAACTCGGCGTAACTGTTATTTTCAATCCCTGTTAAATTTCCATCTGATTTTGAAAGACCAATATTCGGTAGGTAAAGAATATGGCGTACTCGCATGCCATATCTCCCTCTATGACGGAGAGTTGGGCTTGGCTTAATTAGCATATTTTGAATTTCAGGCATCCTTATATGGCTCATATTCTTTGCTACTGTAGTTCACTTTAATACGTGATTTCTTTAAATATTTTCCGTGGTAGGATTCAAAGTGAATACACTTTTTTACCATAAGATGATCATGCAATAACTTAATTAATGCTCGTCATACCAGTGATCGCACAATCATTTCGCGCACATCATCGTTATTTTCTAGCACGACAACAAAGCCACTGATTTTGGACGATCTTCCCGGAATTCACTGATGAGCGAACAGCGACCACAAGAAAATTCATGGTACCAATTTTTTCCGGCCGAAAGGTGGTGCTTGCTCGCCATATAATGATTTTAGTTCAGCAATACATTCTTATCATGTTAATCCACGCCGATAATTCTGAATTGAATTGCTTTTTTTTTTTGTCATTTGAAAGCCATTGTAAGCAACACTGATATGACCCACACATCAAAATGTTCTGAGCCCATTTGTGTTAAAATATGATGACGTCTGATAACACGAGAAGCGCACAAGGCCAGAAATATAAATAGCAAACCTCGTACAAAGCCTACTTTTACAAAATTAAGTTATTTTATCTCTCTACAATATTCACAATATTTTGCATTCCAAATTTGGGTTAATCTTTTATATAGCGTTTTTCAATAGGTGCGCTTCAACTTTTTTCCGATAGGGAGGGCGAACGACGCAATATTTTTTATTTTTCGCTTGTCATTTGTAAACATCATTAGTATACATTTCATCATAGAACGCTACACACTTGAGCAACGATTGCAAATCGTGCAAATTTTTTATGAAAATAATCGTTCTGTTGCTGCTACTTTAAAAGCATTACGGCCATTTTACGGTCCATTTAACAAGCCATCCCGTTTTGGGGTTATGTGAAGTCATTGGTCTACAGTAACAAACCGGCGACGATTTGTGAGCTCAGAGCCAATATTGAACGCGAAATTGCTGGAATTTCGGCCGATTTATGCAAAAGAGTGGTCGAAAATTGGGTTCAACGATTGGACTTCAACGTGCACGCGGTGGTCATGCAAAAGAAATCGAATTTCATACTTAAATGTATATGTTCAAACTCGATAATAAAAAAAAAAATAGTTAAAAAAGTCAAACCGTTTACGTTTTATTTAACAAAAAAGATGAAGCGCTCTTACTGAAAAACGCTTTACAAATATACTTCGAAAACCTTATCAATCATATAGTATAGGACCTTATAAATCAAAGTTCGACGCTTTATGCGAAATTCACAAAAACTTAACAAGTTTAAAAAAATTTACATTTAGAAAATTTCTGAGTATGCAGTTTTACATCCCAATCAATTTTGGTGCATAAAAGTCTAAGTTTGCGGAATCGTGCAGATTTCGCATAATTTTTTTTGTTTTGCAAACGAGGTGGAGCATTTGCTTCCACATTTGATGTCTCATGCTGACTGTGGGTTTCGAACTGGAGTTTACCAAATGATTGTCACACACAAACATTCGGCTACGGGGGCTGCTAAGATATAAATAAATATATACTACAATAAATATATATTTACGTTTGATGTAATGTGTGAAGTACCAACTCAGCGAGCGCTGGGCAAGTACACGAACGTGTAGGGTCGCGAAGTCGACAAAATGTCTTCTCTCAAATTTCGTGGGCATCCTCACGGGGCACTGTCCGCGAGGTATACATGCCGTGAGACTCGGAATTACTTCGAGTCCTTTTTGCGTCAGCTGTATGGAGGATGAGGTGGAATCATCTCAGCACCTGCTCCTTAGCTGCCCAGCTTTCGCGTGATTAAGATTCAAGCATCTTGGTTCTCACTTCTTTTCTGCGCCTGCTGATATAGCAGGTGTTGATAACAAAAATCTGATGAACTTCATCAGCAGCATAAAGAGGTTAACACAACCGCAGACTAGTCACCGTTCGTAGTCCACAAACACTCACCATTCCCCATCCCTTCCCTTTCTCCCCTTTTTTCCTTCACCCTCTTTCAATGGTATCACAAAGGATGAACCAAACTTTTTTCATCCAAGTGGGCCCTACTCTCTGGGCAACCATCACTACCTAACCTAACCTAACCGAATGTGTGAAGTAGTAAAGTATTTGTGTCTGCTGCTTTTAAATTGAAATCGGACAACGTTAACGAAATTTAAAACTGGAAGCCAAATCTGGTGCGCCCGTAATTTAATTTAAATGATTTTTTTATGTTAATTAATTATACAAACCTGTTTCTAATGATTGGAAACTTTCTTCTTATTGTACTATTAAAAATATACATTAGCATGTGCGTGAAAAGTGTGCAGGTAAGAATATAGAAATTCTTAAATTCGTCTTGCATATTTGTGGCTTACGAGTTTACTTTCTTTTAATTTCCATTTTGAGCGAAATTCATAGGCAAGCAAGTAGGCATACATACAAATGCAAATTTAAAATCAATTTCAGAAGTTTAAAGAAATGTCTGCAGCAGCTATCATTTTTATTATTTTATTCTATTAATTAGATATCTAATTATGTTCCGCTTTTTTCGGATTTAACCCGCTTTCAACCGGGGTATTTTAGAAGGGTGTTTTTATTAAAAATCAATTTCGTGAATAAAATATGGCATTATTCGCGCTGCATGGCGTGACTAGCCGATGAAAAAACTAATAGCTCTAGATATCTTGTAAAAAAAATTCTAAAAATAGTAAAGGACTTTGATTCAAAATTACAAGAATAATTGGCGGTTTTAATACATCGTGGGGCACCTTCATAAATAATTACGCCTATTTAAGATACAATATATTATAACATGTGTTGGAGCCAACTTGCAATTCAACCATGTATAGTTTAAGTACGAAAAAAATATCAACCCTGTTTGTAACTTCTTTACTTCTTCTTCTTGTATTAATGCTTACTGTGACTCAATTCACTCCAATAAAGTTCTTCAAACGAAACGGTCGTGTTTATATATAATATTATATATTTAATATAATTGCGCTTTTCTCTAACAACATGTGTTGCTATATAACGGCAAGAAAGTTACCATGAAAGAGCCGTTGCAGATTTTCCTTATCGTAACGGCGACACCCTGTGTACTGTTAACTCGAAATTTTAAATAGCGCGCCAACGAAATCGCGATGACGGCGCCGAGTGATTTTTCCCTAAGTTTTTTTGGTGAATAACTAGGCTATCTTTAAACATGCATGAACATGCTTCTATTCTTTTGTTTCTTTCAACGAGCAGAATACATTGTGTCGAGCATTTGTTGACAAGTAGTTAATGTGATTGTTAATACGCCTCCTAACATGAAGAGAACATTATTTTCTTATTTCGAGCGCCTTGATCCAGAATCAGAACCAAAAATAAAAAAGAAGGAAAAACAGGTAAAGTTAAAAATTTGTATCCAAGAACAGTCAGTGTACAGTTGGTGCTCAAATTAATAGAATCACTATGAAAAATTCAAGTTTCAGCCATTTAACTGATAATAGTCAAAGAATAGTCTATTTTTAATATGTTGTTTATTAAATTTCTATAATAAATAAAATAAAATTTCTGATCCAATATGGCGGACGATCTTTCGAAAATTTAATGTAATTCGCTTGAAACTTGTTATTGGATCTGCCATTTTGAATTTTAAAAAACTAACATCATATTTGTAATCATCGACACCAATGTCGAACATACATAGTTTTCTAAGAATCTGTTGCGCCATTAAAGAGGGCGTTAAGAAAATGAATTTGCATATCTAAAAGTCTTAAATTCAAAATAGTATAACTTTCTTTTCATTCATCCTAGAAGTCTTTTAAAAAATTGATTTTAAAGCTACAGAGTATTACTTTGCGATTCCGTTGTGGAAAATAAAAAAAAAATTTACCTTACTCAAAAAAAATTCATAAAGATGTCCAAAATCGGCATTTCTTGACTATTTAACCACAAATTGCCAAAAGTCCTGACGTGCTGGAGCATTTTCAAGATCAAATTCGTTTTCAGCACAAAAAAAACTTCAAGAGACACTCGTAGCCGTTTTAGAAATTGGACAAAAATGTCCGGACCCGAAAACCCCCCGTGGATCCACCACTGGTCCAAATAATTATTGTTTGTAAATAAAACCATTCAAATGTATCGTTAATTAAAAAAAAAAACAGATTTCTCCCTTAATTAATCAACTTCAAGTTTATAACGCTAGTTTCTTGATATTATACGATTTTAAGAATACTTCTGGAGGAGAAATGCCACCCAAAAACCTCGATGTATTACATATTCCATGTGTCTTAAGACTAAATTCTGTTCTAACTAGCACACATTTTCTCCGCTGCTATCAGAATTAGAATATAGGCACCGTAACCAGATCACATTTGCCCGAAACTTTTTGTGTCAACAGGTGGCAAATAAATGTAAGAAAAAACGCATCTAAAGCCTGCATTAAATAGGTAATCATCTTGAGATGTAAGGTTGAAAAGAGGACAAATAAATTGCAAACATTTGGGTCATATAATATCAGGCAATCCAGAAGTTCATGCGTTTTTTAAAGGTGGTTTAAAATTAATAAAAAAAGATGTTTAAAGTATTTATTAATCAAAAGTATATTTTCCTTCATTATTTACAATGTCTTGCCAACGTTTGGGCAAATTTTTAATTCCCTGCTCAAAAGATTTTTTGTCCTTGGAGCCAAAATACGCTTCGATATCCCTTTTTATAGCTTCTTTTGAGAAGTAGTTCTTGTTACTCATATGGCATTAAAGTCCACGGAAAATGTGATAATCACAAGGTGCAATATCCGGAGAGTATGGTGGATGTGGCATTAGCTCCCATCCGTTCCCATTAGCTCGTTCAGCTTGCCTTGCGGTATGAGGTCTTGCGTTGTCGTGGTGAAACAAAACTTTGCGTCTATTCACTAAAGACGGTCGATTTTTTTTTAAGTACCTCATTCAGGTTTCATAGCTGATGGGAATAATAATTAACAGTTATCGTCTGGTTTGGTTCCAGAAGTTCATAATAAACAATACCGGCCATATCCCACCAAATAGACAGGAGAACCTTCTTGGAGTGAAGGCCATCTCTAAGGGTCGGTTCTGGTGTTTCATCTTTATCTAACCATTAGCGTTTGCGAAGAGGATTATTGCAAAGGACCCATTTTTCATCACCAGTAACGATACGGTTCAAAACACTTTCATTTTCAAGCCGTTGCTGCAGCTGAGAACACACATTCACTCTCTGTTGAAGGTTGGCGACGGAAAGTCTATGCGGAACCCATTTTCCCAGCTTTGAAACCTTTCTCAACTGAACCAGGTGCCTGTGAACTGTTTCATGCGATGAATTTAACCTCTGAGCTATCATTTCAACTGTCTAATTTGGCTCAGCTTCCACGAGTGCGAGCAAGGCGTCGGAGTTAAAGACTTCAGGACGACCACGTCTTCGTTACCACTTCGGAATTTTGAAAACCATTTTTGCGCAGTCCTTACACACACGGTATCCTCTCCGTGAACAGTGTTTATTTCTGCAGCAGCGGTTTTTGCATTTTTACCACTTTTATAAAAAAAATACAAAATATGCCTCTTATACGCGTTCGAAGATTCCATTTTATTTTTTAACAACACTGTGCTTCTATCCGCGATTAAAATTACTTGCTGAATGCACAATATATCAAAGAAAGTATAAATAGTTCCGTTATATTCCGCGAATAATTTCTTGTATGAAAAAATCGTCAAAAGTGAAATTGTTGGTAAAATATGCACGAACTTATGGACTGACCGATACAAGAAAATTTTATACGAAATTTATTTTTAAAGAGGGTTTGTGACCACTTCCGCCCCGCTGCAATAAAATCTATATTGGGTATACATATATGCACATAGATTTGCTATTTTGCACATTTAATTAATACGTTGGCTGCTGGTACAAATCCCGTCGAAGAAGTAAAAGCAAAAAATTGATATAGCAAGACCATCCTTATCATTCATAAAAAATATCAATTTGATTCAACATCAAAATATCAAATTTTAGCAATAAAAACAGAAAGGTAAGAAAAGTCTGTATATTTACAGAGAACAAAATCAAAATACATTGAATAATACAAGTAAATAGAAAATAAAAAATAGTCATTGCGCTTCATGAATCGATGTTGTGGTCAAATTTGCAGAAAGATTGATGTTAAGATATTGACAAATCTCCAATTGAAATATTCACATTTAATTTAAATGAGGTATTTAATAACTATTTTGAGATTTAAAAATTTGCGACCAATCCCCTTATGAATGTGAAAGTTTGTATGTTTGTGAGTTTGTAAGTTTGGATGATTGTGACTCAATTAAGCAAAAACGACTGAACGGATTTGCATGAATCTTTGCACACAGCTTGTTCCTAACCAGGATTGAAAAATGGGATACTTTTTGAAGGGAAGTACCACCTGTTCGAAAAGCTGAATTAAATTAAATTTTGCAATCATGCATCAAAAGTTTAATGTCGAAATATTTTTGGTTTTTAATTAAGTATATAAATAAATAAATAAATAATTGGCGCGTACACTTCTGTTAGGTGTTTGGCCGAGCTCCTCCTCCTATTTGTGGTGTGCGTCTTGATGTTTTTCCACAAACGGAGGGGCCTACAGCTTCAAGCCGACTCCGAACGGCAGATATTTTTATGAGGAGCTTTTTCATGGCAGAAATACACTCGGAGGTTTGCCATTGTCTGCCGAGGGGCGACCGCTATTAGAAAAATGTTTTTATTAATTTTGCTCTCACCGAGATTCGAAACAAAGACCTCTCTGTGAATTCCGAATGGTAATCACGCACCAACCCATTCGGCTACGGCGGCCGCCGTAAATAAATAAAAATAAAGAAAAAACATAGCCATTTAGCTGATTCTTTCATGTAAAGGCCAAAAATGGTGATATTTTGAAATGAGGGACATCAGAATTCCTTTCAGAGGTGTGGTTCCTTCGGCAAAGTTTCTTATTTTGATCCCTACAATATGATTTTCACAGAGCAGTGGGCGATTTTTAAATCGACCCGCCCTATTCTGCATTCTTTCACACATCTTGAAATGATGCGAGCTGAGGCCAGTGCCTTGATCGCTGCTTGACTACCAACAAAAATGGTAAGGTTTGCCGGAGGTAAGTCCATTAGTCTCATAGTTTTTGCTACTTTGACTATAGCGTAGATCTCTGCTTGGAAGAATCGACGCTCATCTAGTCTGAGTGAGAAACTAAACCAGCAATTTAAAGATAATTATTCCAAGTACACTCCCGATTCATGGTCATTGTCCATCTTTGAGCCGGCCAGGTCTACCAAGCCTTTCTCGGGTATTCGTATTTTATAGTATTTGTACAGATCTACCCTGGGAACCAGATAGTCTGTTTTCGATGCATCTTGCAAATGTTCCACAGATACTGGAACTATTGCATAACCGTACATGTTTTCTTTTAGCAAATCCTGCTGCTTTAATCCTGGAAGCAGATTTGGTTGCTCTACCTTTAACACACATATTTATCAATGGGTGAATATGTAGGAGCGCACCTGATATTCGTGCACAAGCTAATCGTTGGACTTTTATGGGATACTTTAAGTAGGATTGTGTCTGCACACAAAATGGCTCTGATGATTATATTGTAAGTCCAGTGGTTGATATACGGTTTCAGGCCCCATTTTTTGCCAAATGTCCCCTAACAGATAAAGAGGGCATTAAAAGCTTTATTCATCCTTTCCTCAGGGTTCCTTTTCCAAGAAAGCTTTGAGTCCAGAATTCTGCCAAAGTACTTGGCTTCATTCGACGGGCTTAGTGTTACTTCAGCTCCACACGGTAACTGAAAACTCGATATCTTGCACCTTCCAGTGAATATTTGAATAACTTGGGTAAAAATGTATTTAGCGAAGCTCGGTATACATTTTTTCTTATGTTTAGAATTGATATTGGAGACAACTTTAAACATGTATTCATGCACCGTTCATCTGTTGCTCTATGCAGTAATTATTATTTATTGTTTTTAATAAAATTGATTAAGAGTTAAAATTGGATAATTTTGAAAAAAGTTTTACTTAAAATAGGGACGAGACCGCGCACTTCTAAACAAAAGTGGTTTCGCATAGAGCTAACAAAGCAATAGGGCGAGTACTAAAAATTTAGATATCTCAAAAAATAGTATACGGTTATAACTACCGCACTTTAAACTCTTATCTATTTGAGTGTCAAGCAGACTTGGAATCCACAGTCATCCACAGTATTTTATCATCTATCCGCAAGACGAAGTGGTTTCACTATAATTGAGAATTAGAGGGAAAACTTTAACTGGAACTAGTTTTATCAAAATAGGTATCTAGGCCTAAGTAAGTCCCTCTGTACTCTTATGAAGAGTAGCAACCACCGTAACCTAAGGTAACTTAACTATGCCACTTGACTACAAACATGGAGCATGTAAATTTCGATTTCGTCCAAACTTTGTCATTTCTTTTTTATGTAACATTAATCGTATGCGCAAGTGAAAGCTGCTAGACATTTTCCACAGCAAATCAAACCCCTTTTATTTTATCTAAATTAGATTTTATATTAATATTATACATAATAAAATTACTGAGAAATAAGAAAAAAAAATGTATGTATGTACGAGTATCTGCTCACACTTTTGTGTTTTTAAAACTGATTATTGAAGATTCTAAAACAAACTAAATTGCAAGTTAGTCCCGCTCTTTAGCGTATTGAACGCATTTTAACCTGCGCTAACTTTGATGCCAAAAAACGGCAGATACGAATGCATTGGTGAGCAAATACAGACACAAATAGCTTCTACGCAACACAGCACTCTTTTCAACAGCATCGATACTTGCATATAAACCACTCATCGCATGCCACTGAAAGAGGTCTGTCTGTTCTTTTAGCTGCTGCAAAATTACAATCCTTGTTGAACTTATTTCATTGCTGTTACTTACTCTTGGCGATATCACTGCTGCTGTTGTTGCTAGTGCTAGTGCTAGGGCTGTCAATGTGCCTGATAATGTTCATACTGTAAGCAACGGCTACCACAGTTTGCTGGCATCCAACAACGAATGGTCTTATTCCAATTTTTTTAAGTTCTTATTTGCTGCTTTGATCGCCAACTTGGCCGTACCCCTTGTTCTTAATTTATTTGTTTAATTGAAAAATGTCGTTGCGCTCTCTTTTTCCCCCAACTTCATCGCACTTGCAACAAAGAAATCTTTTAAGCTCTGCCGATCTCTTGTTGCGCATGCGCCACATGTGCACCGATGACGGCAATGTTAGGTATATGGACCGTACCCAAATGCTATTCAGAAGAGCTGCTGCTGCCAACATCTTGCTTGTGCTTGTATAGATATGTATATTTATACATTTTAAAGCTTATTGTTCTTAGAATAGTTTGCAAATGAAAAAAAAAGAAATATAGTAAATATATTTAATATAATAGAAGCAGCTGCAAAAATATGTCTTGTTTCAATTTAAGATATTCCTCTAGGACTCTAAATAGGAAGTATTAAGGTTGTATTTATTCCCAAGGTAGGGGAAAACCCCGAACAATTGCCTAAATCCTACAGACCAATTAGTCTCAGCTCATTTTCCCTTAAAACAATGGAAAAGATAGTTTATCAGTATATTAGGGAAAACAATCTAGCTAACTTCATACTGCATCGACTTCAATTTGCCTATCAACAGGGAAAATCCACTGAGACTTCAATACACGGCCTGGTAACAGTTATTGAAAAGGCTATTGAATCCAAACAGATAGCTCTATGTGCATTTATTGACATATCAGGGGTTTTGATAACACTTCCTATGAGGCAATCTATAATGCCCTATATCTAAAGGAGGTACCTGAACCCATTACTAGATGGATAATATCCATTCTGAAATCTAGGACGATCAGCACCGAACTAGGAGGAACAATCAAATCTATTAAAGCCACAAGAGGCATACTCTCTCCTCTTTTGTGGACTCTAGTCATAGATGAACTTCTCCACAAACTGAATAACCTATATTAGGATTTCCCACTCAGGGCATCGCTGACGACCTAGTAGTTTATGTATTAGGCTGGCATGAGGAAACCATTTCGGATCGCATGCAGCAAGCCCTTACAATAATAAACAAATGGTGCACGGAAAAAGGGCTCTCCATCAACCCATCCAAAACAACACTTGTACCGTTTACTAGGAGAAGGAACATAAATCTCAAATGTCCGACCCTTAATGGAACAACACTTCAACTCTCGACAGAAGCGAACTATCTTGGCGTCGGTCTTGACAAAACGCTTACGTGGAATTCCCATATTGAGAGAGTTACTTCAAAAGCCACAAGGGCATTCTTTGCCTGCACAAGGCTTTTTGGTAAGACATGGGGACTAAACCCTACAATGACCTTCTGGACATTCACCACAGTTGTGAAACCCATAGTCACTTATGCATGCTTAGCCTGCTGGCCCAAGGTCAAGCAAAGGAAAGCAGTAAGGGAATTAAACAAACTGCATCGCCTGATATGTTTGGTATTACAGGGGCTATGAAAACATGTCCCACGGATGCATTGGGTGTGCTCCTGAACATACCACCGCTTCCAATTCTAATTGAAAGGGAAGCTCGCTCGAGTGCCTTAAGATTAAAAGGTATATCTGAACTTAAAAGTGGGGATATGAAAGGACATTTAAAAATCTTGGAAGACTTCCTACATAGTCCCATTCTTCATAGGGATGATATACTATCACCCAAACCAATACTCTTCAGAAACTTCCAAGTTATAATTAATGAACGAACAGACTGGAGAACTAACTCTATCACTTTCAAACCTGGCTCCCAGCTATGGTTTACTGATGGGTCCAAATTGGAAAATGGTAGAACAGGGGCAGGAATCAATGGGTCTAAATTCAAAAAATCGATTCCGATGGGACTCTATCCAACAATATTCCAGGCAGAAATACATGCCATCGAAATATGTGTGAGAGAATGCCTTAGCAGGAAAATGAGAGGTACTCACATCTACATACTTTCAGATAGCCAAGCGGCTCTAAAAGCCCTTCTATCAACAACTATCACCTCCAAATTGGTAAATGATTGCCTAAACCCTCTCAACACAATAGGGAACCTCAATGATGACCTTGCAAAACAAGGAGCAAATATGCAACCTACTGGTCCTGAGCCTTTCTGTGGACTCACAAAAGGAAACATTAATGAATTCCTTAGGGAATGGGAAAAAAGAAAACTTGCTGCACACTAGCTAAACTGTGCCGGTCAGCGTCAAGCCAAACTATTCCTAAGTCCCAACAAAGGAATATCTGACAAGATTCCCTCACTAAACAAAGTAGATCTGCGTCTTTTAACAGGATATCTTACAGGTCACTGCAGCCTGAGGTATCATCTAAATAATATTGGTCTATCTGAGACCAATGTCTGCCGCTTTTGCGAAATGGACATAGAAAGCTCAGAACATGTGCTTTGTGAATGTCCTGCGTTGGGCAGACAGAGACTTCAGAGACCTTGGTGATATCGTAGTATCTCCATGCAATCTTTGGAACAACAAATCCAAAATTGTGCTAAAATTTTTAAAAAGTCTAAAACTCTAGGGTTACAAAAATGGGCCTTTCACAATAGATCAGCTCTGGTCGCAGTGCGTAATGGCCTTCTAATAATAATAATCTATATACCTCATACAAAGATTAAGTTAGGAATAAAAATCAATTTCACAACTATAGATCGCTCCCGGACGGGAGATTCGAAAATTTCCTGTAAAAATGTATTGATGAACCGAGTTATTTCAAAATCGTGTAAAACATTCAAATATTAATCACCCAATTTTGTTTTGAAAAACTTTTTACTAAATAAAAAAAAAGGCTTCGAGTGATGGAAATCTTTATTTTGACCTTGACGCGCTCCATTGCTTGTGGGTTTGTATACTGCAGGCGCTTAGTTCATAAGTGTCAAATCTGATTGATCTACAACACCATTTACAAAAACTATAGATCTTCCGATAGGGTGATTAATTTTACGGCGCATTGTACTTCATAACTGCTGCTTATATTTGCATAATATGATCTAAAAGCCAGAAGCGGGCTATGCTATGCTATGCTCCCAAAGCACGTGACTCGCTCTCCCATTAGTAATTAACTTCCTAATTGCCCTTCCACTTACGTAATCCCCCAAACAAGATTTAGAGAGTGAATTTCTCATTTGTAAATAATTCAATCCCAATTACTTTGTGAATTATGAAAAAATCGTAGTCTTTCCTATCTTTATAGGAAATTTATCAAAATTAGATCAATCAAATCAAACCGAAAATGTAAACCGAAACAAAATGAACAAACGTAGAGTAATAACCAGAAAAGCTTAAATTTTAATAATGAAAGCAAAAACTATATTTTGTAAAAATTATTACGTCATGGAGGTTTCTGAACAGCTGAAGAATTGAGGAGGAGACTAAATTTTTTCTTAGGAACTGTTCTACTTCCATTGCCGCATTGAAGCAACGGCAACTTCTAACAACTATGGAGTTATCATTAACCTCAGATACTATAACATGGAAGAAAATTAGTTCTTTTATCCTTAGTCGTTTTAGTTTATATGCACTTATGAATATTTTTATAAAATATCATATTACACATAATTTCGAATCGATCTATATTCTTCTGGGAGATAGACCAGCAGCGCGCTCATGAACTTTGCTTTACAAATTGTTTTCGGATGAGTTGAAGACTTTTTTATAAATTGTTCCTTTTTCTCGATCTAGAATTTTCACATCAAATAATAATAAAAAGCAAAGAACAAGAAGGAGAGGTGCAACCATGGATTATGAATGCGTCGAAAGAGAGTAATTTGCGAATTACCTAGAGAACGAACTACGTGCCGTGAGTACAAAGCATAACTCGGTAGGTAGGTAGGTAGGTAAGATGGCAAGAGTACCCCAGGTACACTACAAGTAGCACTTACGTGCCGTTTTGATACCATAATGTGGACCACTACCTGTGAAAGGATTAAGGGAGAAGATAAAACCGTCTACAGCCATCCAGTGCTGTTGATGTAGCGGAGGAGAGAAAAGGGATCTAGGCTGGAGAATTTCATCAAGTCATCACCAAAGGGGACGCTGAGGAATCTCAAGCGCCTAGCCGCCAGAGCCGGACATTTGCAGAGAAAGTGTTCCACAGTCTCTTTCTCTGCAAGATCCCCACAGCTTCTGCATGGGGGTTGTACGGAATTACAAGCTTCTCCGCATGAGTGCCGATCACCCAGTGACCAGTGATCACCGCAATGAGTTATACTCATCCACGGAACTTTTATCTCGAATAATCCAGGAAACGTCTCATGGTATATTGCCATCATCCGATTTTATTTGCAATACAGTTAGGCGAATATCATGGGGAAGTAATGGTGAATAGATTCTCTTCGCCTAAAGAGAAACTACTTCATACTTGCATATGCAGTCAAAAGCGGTGCTTGCAAGCTACAGGGTGGGTCATATAGTGTTTGCTTTTTGAACCACCTATTTTTTTGAGAATGATAACACAAATGACATGTGAAATGTGTTCATAATTTACTTAAAGGCTTGACATTTACGAAATGGGACGCTATACGCTTCAACAAAATTGGGAAATATTGAAAACCTATTTCCAAAGTAGTGAGTCTTCTTCTTCTTCCGCGGTTGGAGTAAATGGCGAGCGTTACCGTTACATGCTCAACGAGTTTTTGTTTCCAAAAATTGAAGAGGATGACATGGACGACATTTGGTTTCAACAGGACGGTGCAACTTGTCACACTGCCAAAGTTACACTCGAACTTTTGGCTACCGTTTTTGAAAACCGAATAATCAGCCGAAATTCCGATATCAATTGGTCGCCTCGGAGCTGTGATTTAAGCCCGTTGGATTATTTTTTGTGGTGAGCCGTTAAGGACAAATGCTATGCGAACCATCCAGAGACGATTGATGCTTTAAAACACGAAATCGAAGTTGCCATTCATGAAATTGGGGCCCAAGCAATCGGAAAATGTGCTTAAAAATTGGGTTGATCGAATAACCTACTGTAAAGCCAGTCGTGGCAGTCATTTGAACTATATTATTCTTCATTCATAAATGGCAATGTTCAATCTTCAAAATAAAAGAAAAAGTTTGAAACAACATTGATTAGTTTTTTTTTCATAGCCGATTCAAAAAGCAAATTTTACATGACCCAACCTATATTTTCAAACTTGCGAGTGCATTTCTGTTAAGCAGTATACTCTCAATAAGACTAGCTGCCGTTCGGGGACCGGAAAACTAGAGAAGAAATATTGCTTAGATATGTGTATGTTTTATTTTCTATGCGAAAAAATAATGAGACCAGGGTCTAACACATAGATGGCACCAGTTTTATTGCACTCACCTTTCTATTCATTAGTTCGTGAGTTATTGTGCTAAGGTTGGCGATACTTTTGTTATTTTCAAAGAATGGATTAAAAAGTATTTCGTCTTTTAATTTTACACTGCTTCTTGATGGGGAAAAATACCGTTCAAGCGAAGCAATGGCTTGAAAAGAATTATGGAGACTCCGCTCAATCAAAAACGACAATAAAACGATGGTTTGTTGACTTTAAACGTGGTCGTAGAGACACCAATCGTCGAATTGCTTCCAAATCCACCGTACTCGCCAGATTTGGCTGCCAGGAACTACTGGCAGTTCCCACACCTAAAAAAATCTCGCCGGTAAGACATTTCGCTCGAATGATGGATGTCGCTGAAACCGATGCCTATTTTGAGGCAAAAGATAAATCGTTCTACAAAAGAGGTATTGAAATCGTAGAGGGACGCTGGAATGGCTGCTTTGTTCTTGATGGAAATTGCATTAATGAATAAAGCTAATTTTGTGTTCTTTGTTAGGCCCGAGACTTTTCAGCCATCGTGTTATATACCTCCATATATTAGCACTTAATTTTATTAAAATCAAATTCAGAAAATTGGCTTAATAATTCAAATATGGCTGACGCCTTGGCGCTTAGACTTAAAGTATGGCGCTATGGAAAGACGGGTTGTTTGGTCACGCCTATGAATAGTCACAAACAAGAAGTAAACTATTCTATTGTATTTCTAGACTCATCTTCGACAGACTTTCAAGATGAACAAGGCGTCAAGAAGAGAGTGGCAAACAACAAAGCCATAGAGAAAGGGAATTAAACTATTATACAGATGATTCCAAACTAGACGATAAGGTTGGCTATGGAGTATTTTAGAAGGAATTAAGACGGGAATTATCTGTTCGACTACCAGACTATTGCGGCGTCTATCAGGCAGAGGCTCTAAAAAAAGCGGCAACGTATCTAAATACGCAAGCCAATGAATGCGGCTATACTAAGAACAAAGGTTGCACAGGAATGCCGGGCAGCCCTAAATGATACTAGTGGCGTGGAGATGTGAAGACATATGCCTAACCGCTAGGTTACTATGGCCGCAAATAAACAAGAAAAAGACAAAGGAACTGCTTAGCCTCTCAAGAGAGGATGTATCGAAGGCCGTCGCATGTATAACCGATCATTGGCTATTTAGCAGGCATTCCTTGAGACTAAGAGTTTTGAGTATAATAAATTTTATTGATTGATTTTAGATTTTTTTTTTTGTGTTGCACATATAACATACAAATAAAAGGTATCCGATCAAGTGCGTAGTTCCAAACGCATAATTTCCAAATTCAAGTGATGACGATTCGTGAATGTCTAAGTTCCTTTTTTGAAATCTTCACTTTAGGCTGTCTACTGTTAGTATCAATTGAGTATACCAGCAATTTTTGAGCGCGAATCATTATTCTTATCATCGCCATGGTTGCCTTGAATTTCGGGCTATCGCTTTTTACAACTTTGCAGTACTCTATACGATTTACAATTAAGATTTAATTTGATGAGGAAATAAAACGAATTGTGTGTGCCCAAATTCTCGATTATTTTTTGATAGAGACTATTTGGATGATTGCTGATCCAGAAACCCAGCTCGACAGGTGCGTAAGGTACAGTTAGTAAAGCCTTTATTTTGCAAATAACTTTCAAACTTAAGCAAGTATTCTGAAGACAAAATA
Organism: Anastrepha ludens; assembly: GCF_028408465.1. Lineage (NCBI taxonomy): Eukaryota > Metazoa > Arthropoda > Insecta > Diptera > Tephritidae > Anastrepha > Anastrepha ludens. Next base: position 79,354,575 of record NC_071498.1, read on the forward strand.
TTTATTATTTCATAAATTTGAGCGACAGCTAAGGATGTTCCAATAGCAGGTTGGTGCCTACTAATAAAAATGTCTGACTGCTAAGAATGGCAAACTGTGTTGACATTACTTTTCAGTAAGCCATCATGAATCGTTTAACGCCAGAACAGCACTTCCAAATTGTTTAAATTTACTTTGAAAAAAAAATAAATCTGTTCACGAAGTTCATACAGCTCTTTTTCCATTTGAGCTTTTGGATGTAATGGACTGATCGAATGGGCCATGTAACTCGTAGTCGCGGTGGACATATGCGGGATATCATATTCAAAAAATAAATGCCATGAATAGGTCTTGCTTTTTTTTTCTAAGATCATGCAAGGTATCATTCCACCAATATGTTGAATATTTTCTTTTCTTATGGGTAGACATAGGAATTGGATTGTATGCGCTTTGCTTAATTTTTTTGGTAAGGATCGCAGCGGCTTTGTTTGGATTCATTGAATCGATTCTCAAGTTTTCCAGGTTGTTTGTCAAGCGCATTTGGTATTGGGCCCAGTTTGCATTTTTTAATATAAATTTTTTGGGAGTGTGGTATGTCGTGTTTGACGTCATGTTAAATAGTGTCATGCTGATAGGAAAATGCTCACTCCCACAAAGTTCCTCGTTCACTTTCCAGCTGGATGCAATGTTTTGTGGTGGAGTGCACATGGAAATATCAATGTGTGTGAGTGTAAAGTGAGTGGACCAATGGGTAGGACTTTTGTCGTTTAAGATGATGAGGTTAGTATTTTCAATAAATTTGGTGACATTTTTGCCCTTATTGTTAAACCTTGGAGATCCCCATAACGGCCTCCAAGCATTTAAATCACCTACAATTAGCATAGGTCCATTTATTTGAGAAGTGAGTTCGTGTAAATTATGCTCAGCAAATTGCTCGTTTGGTGGTGAATATATGTTTAGTAGAGTAGAGTAGAATGGGGTAAGATAGGTCATTATTTTTTGGAGAGCTCTTGCTACGGTGTTTTTGCATTGATTTTGAAAAATCAGCAAGATTTTGAAAGGTTATTTATCTGCTAACATTTTGGTTATACTGACTTATGTTTGGCTAAATATTTTGGAAGCTGCATTCAATAAGACAAAGGTACTTTTTTTCGATATTTTAAAATCGGGGGGCACGATAGGTCACTATATGTGAGGGGAAAAGAACAATGTACATGGCTTGGAAAGTAACGTTTTAACTTTTATTTATAGAGTATGAGCATTGCACATGTTATAAAAGTTAGGAATTTTTCTTTAATTCGTCACGCGAGCACGTAATGTTTCGAACGGAATTTTAAATTGTTTAGAGGCTGATCGAACACTAGCGCCATCTCGGACTTCCGCGTTTGCATTTTTCACGTCCTCTTCACTTCGTTTCGGCGTTTTTCGCACACAATTACGCACCATTTTGCTGCAAAAACAATTAAAATTCATTTTATTCAATTAAAAGTAGTGACCTATAATGCCCCCAGACGGCTGACCTATAGTGCCCCCAAGCACATGTTTTATGTTAGTGTCGATATTTTTTTTTAAAACAAAAATATCAAAAAACTAACACATTACTCGTGTCCAGCATTATTTTCTACGTACAATAAAACTCACCTGACAAATATTTACATACATTAAATGCACTGCACCGTAGAATAAAAAAAATGCTATGTCGGAGAAAAGCTCACAAAAAACTAAACGACGCCAGAACTAGGATAACTAATTAATGGTGACGGCCGAAATGACAGTCGCGAACGTTGTTCCCCACCACGTATTCAATTCACATAAGACGAGTGACCTCTGCAAAAACAGTGCGACGAAAACCCCACCTACCTATTGTGCCCCCATACCTATCTTACCCCATTCTACTCTATAATTTCCTAATAACGATGTGCAGAGGGGTATTGGTGAGTTTTCCATCTATGTATTTTTTGATTTTTTTGCATTCTACTGAACCTTGCTGATTCAAACCTTCTACGAATTCATCTTCGCTTAAATCTTTTAATACTCCGGAGTATATTACACCTTTTGAGATATTGAGCGTTGGGTGAAGAGAGATAGATATATTGCAAATATTTGATAATTGTGTTGCTTTAAGGAATTTATTCACCTGTTGTTGAGTTTTAACCAGAATAAGTAAGTCTCCTTCTTTAGTAAATGATATTTCTAATGGTTTTTCAGTTGTTATCGATTCTAGTGCTTTGTTGACTGCGAAAATATTGTAGGCTTTAATTGATTTCTCTGTTTTGCTTTTTATTAATAAAAATTCTGGGCATGATAAGTTTTGTTGGGTACTTGCGGGTTTGATAGATTTTAACGCTGGAAAGTCAGAGTGATTGCTGACATTGTAGGCTTTTCGTTTAGTTTTTGGTTCTTCGCCTAAGATGGCGAAGTAGTTACTTCTGCCCCTTTCGGGGTCTTCTTCCATAGTGCTTTGTCACAAATAAGCAAATTAGTTTTTAACCGGTGTTATAAAGAGAGTTTGAATTAAAAATTGGTGGCACCTTGGCACGTAAAAATTACACTTGATCGAGTGTTATTTCAGATTGACACAAAATACTACACAAGCGACTGTTCTAACGTGACCGCACTGTTTTTTTGTTTTTTTTTATTTTTATTTAATTTTATTCAATTTCCAATATTTGAAAAACAAATTAGATTAATAAATCGAGAATGCTCTTTCTACGCCTACTCGAATAAGAATGGTCTACCGGATTATAATGAAATAATCATTCCAACAATATTTCTATTTTGTATTATTAGTTTAAGTTCCCAAGCACTTAAAAAAACACCCGATATATACTAGGTGGCGCAAAAATAAGCAGCATAGAAAAAGACAAAGCAATAAGTGCGTAATAGTGTAAATAAAGATTTCCATCACTCAAAAGCAGTAAAAAGATATTCTAAAACAATAGTGGGTGATTAATTTTGCAAAATAAATTATTTATTTTGCATCACTTTTAATACAAATTTAGATTGATTTATTATAAATACTATTCATATGGTGTATAGGTATAATTATAGTTGAGTTATGCTTCCATGAAAAAAATCTTTTTGTGCAATATTTAATCAGAAAAAGAACAAAATTCGCCCAATTCATATACACGAATTATATTTTCTAAATACCTTCAAATAATTTGGTAGTACTTTTTGAAGCCTACGAACAACGGGTAATTTTGGTGAAAGCTTCTTCATGACAGATTTGTCGCAGCATCGCCCCAGCGAGCATCGAATTTGGAATCAAGTGAATGACAGTCACACATAACAACACTCAGCTATGAAGGGAAAATAATAAATTGTGTTTAACTTCTCAGGAAAAAAACGAAAAAAATATTATGTTTAAAAAGAGTTTTGAATAATTAATACTAGTCCAGGAACTAAGCATATATGAATATAAACACACCTCATGAAACAAATAACAATAACTTACGCTCAAACTATTGCAAAACACATTTCTGCACTGTTTTTATTTTTTTCTCGCACTTTGTTTGGGTTCATTCGTCGACCCTCACACAAAATTCAATCACAATTACACAAAGATAAAATATTTTAAATCAAAACCGCGCTACATATTTTCGAATCTAAATAAATTTAAATAAATTAATAGGTGATTCGCCAAAATAGCGGAATATCATCATGTAAATAAATTAAAACGTTATGTGGCACTCGCTTGCATACCTATTTACATATTTACGTATGTAAATTATCTAGTACTTATGCAAAATATGTTTAGTCGCATTTGCTTTCAGACGTGAACTTTTGAACATATTATCGTTATTATTAATGTTTTGTTTACTAAAAATTATAGTATCTTTAGATTTCAAACATCTACGCATGAAAGTTTGGTAAGCGAGTTGTGGCCAATAAAAATGGAAATTATTGCCTTTATAAAATTATAATGGAAAGTAATAATATGACGGTGATTTAACGCAATAATGGCAGCTATCGAATACAGATACTAGAAACATTACAATGCCACGTAGCCGCAGACGCTCCCAATCATACTCATCATGATATTCAAGAGCTCTCATTGAGGAACATCATCATCACAATTGTTTCCATTCAAAGCAGTACTAATCTTGTTTGATGCTCCCACTGTTGCTGGCACTTTAATGTCGTGCACAAACAACGACTCCTCCATTTGTTCAGCTACAACAGCAGCGTAGGCTAATTTTCCAGCAACGTTGGTACTACCACGCCAGCTTTTCTGCCAGGAAGCAGGAAAATTCTACCACTGAACTCTTCTCATTCATAGTCTGTCTGCTTGCAAGAACTACCTGTTTTCCAACCCCATTCGGACAAACCCATGTAACACTGCAACAACAACGTCCGAGGAATCATCAAACCTTCTCACTCACACCAATCGTAGTGTTGCCCTCGCCATTGGCTTTTTTCCACCTTTGCCTCTTAAATCAAACTCAGTAGGCGGAGTCTACCGCAAGCGTAACTGCAAAGGCAATATTTTCGAATTTCCATTGGAGCTTTCCGACTCGCTCGCACCAATGTGGACCCAGCATAGCGGCGCAGTGATTTACGATTTTCGAAACTCCACGCCATTCATTGCCAACCCAACTGACAGACGTGCTCTTTGGTGCAACGCTGATTGTACAAGTGCACGTATAGATTTGGCGCTTTTGGCGACTTGTAGAATTGCTGCTCAATTCCTACGCGGATTTCGAACGGGGAGCTTGCGCGCTATTCGATTGCGTTGATTGCCGATTAAGCGTTTTTGGTGGCGTGCGTCGTTTCGTCGGTCGGTGCCAGACACGCTATTCATTTTTTTTTCACTAAACGCTGAGTGCGTTTTCTAGCCGTGAATATTTCCTACTATTGGACATATCTAATAAGATTAACATAAATATCAACAATGAAAATAGTGCTATATACAACATATCTTTAAAACCTACTTGCGGAATAAATGAGAAACACTTTAAGTGTGAAACATTGTATTTGGCTGAATTTTCGTGTCTAGAAAGAAGAACTAAAATTTAGCAAGGTATGCTGTGTGAAATGTAAAAAAAGTTAACAATTATTTCGTATTTTTAATAAATCACAAAATCAGTTTAATAATTTAAAAACGCTGCTTTAGTTTATTTGAATTAACTCAAACTCATCTAATTTCCGATGTGTGGTGCTTCAGTAAAATATTTCAGCTTTTGTCAGCTTTCCTATTCTGCAGCAGTTTATTCGAAAAAAATTCACTGCACAGAAGGCGCGTCTGTGGAACGAATAGTTGTGAATTGTTGGGTTTGACAGTGATAATAATAGGCAACGACGATTCTCGCTCAACTTATAGTGTGCGCTTAAGTGATTAACAAACTAAGGCAGCTTCAATTCCATGTTGACTCCAAATTGCTGATAAGCGTTTAAGGAGAAGTCTTTACAAATGCATTGAAAGGTTTGCCATTGTCTACTGAGTTGCGAAAAATTACTTTTCGTGCCTTGGTTTAAGAATGGCATCTATGGCCAAGCGATTTTTAGAACTTTAACAAAAAAATATTTAAATAAAACTGGTTCTACTTGTTGAAAAGAATAAATACGTTTTTTCCTGCTTCAATTCTCTATTCTTAATGTTGCTGACTTAATAATTTCGCTCATAATTTTCTATACTTCTTATCACGTTTACATACATATGTATGTATGTATGTATGTATGTATTTATATATGCATGTATTTGTATAATAATACCCCTCCATTATTTAAGGTATGAAGAGCTTTGGCGGAGGGCGCCTTTGTCACAGTCAACCCAAAGTAACCTAGCAAATCTAGTGATAAATTTGCATACTTAAATTAATTAGTTAAAATTATTTAGTTCAAAGTGCGGTCCTATTTAGAACAAGCAGCAATTTTAAGCGCATGAATCTCATTCGAAGGAATTTCGCCGTAATTAAATGCATATTTATAAAATGAATTCACCATAAATTATAATACTTTCTTATGGAAACTTGTAGAATTCCAATATTGTGAAAATAACAACATTATACTATTGTCGAACTGCATATATGTATGTATGTGATAAATTCAATTCAATTTCACACGACTACTTTTAGCCCCTGATTTGAGAAGAAAAAAAAAAGGTGCTTGAAAATTTCACATTAAAGAACAAGAGTCCCACAACATCAAATTGGAAACAAAAGCTTCCAGAAAATAATTTAATTGATAAGAAGCAGTTCCTTTCGGAGTCTTCACAGGCCATTCGCGGAGAATTATTATTAGTGTGTATCGAAGTATTAAATGTGATCTTGTTCAAACGCACACCATCAGGTAACTCACACTTAAGCATGTGCTTAGTAATCCTATACGTATACGTATACGTCGCATGCATGAACAATAAGAATAAAACATGTACAGAATGTGTGTAATGTTCGAAAGTTCTGAATTCGAAGAGAAAACCAACACCAAGTACATATCTCATAACGAATTCTTAACAAATATCAAACACCATTCATATGAGTGTACACATGTAGCTCCCTACAAACCGCAGAGAGGCAAATATAACTTCGAAGAATCGAACCCAATTTTCTCTCATTCGTACTCAGCGCTAAATATGTATTTGCACTCTTCATTCGAAAAAAAAACACATAAAACAATTCTGGTTTTTCAGCATTTGTTAGCCACACACATATGCATTCAAACAAAGGGCAAAAAAAAGTTATAATCATTTCAATTGAGGCGAATGTTGCTCACCACATACCTCACATACGCACACTCATACACACACCATGCAGCTGGTATACCTATAGGCCGAAGCCATTGCCTAGGCAGCTCGTTGTGCTCGTACGAGTGAGCAGCAATGGTCGAGGTACCATGCGAGGCAGCAGGAATTGCCGGTTAGCATTGGCGGCAGCGCTTCAATGTTGTTGTCTTCTTCTTGTATGTGGTTGCAATAGAGGGTCGGACATTCGTCTCCGACTGTTCGAATTTTTCTTCGGTTTTCTTTATTTTTTCGATTTCAACTTTTTTGCTAGTATTTTTTCTGCTCTCTGGTGGTTTTATAAATGTAATGCATTTTTATTTTATTCAACGGAACCCCCTCCAAAGACCCGCTCCCTTATACACCTCTTGTTTTCATACTTGTACTCAGTACCCACTGGCGTGCTCGTTGTTACAATTGGATATCAGCGGTAGCTCGCGGATGAGACAATATACGCGCACACTGTGTACTTTCATACATACATACATATATAATATACTCATAAATATCAATGGATGTGTGCGTTTTCGATTGTGCGCGACGTTGCTAGTGGCGTAGCAGCGGTAGAGTTTTTTATTGATGCTCAGATATTTGTGATTTGAATTATGTCCAAGTAGTCAAACAGAAACATTGGCGCTTTGAGCACGTATTCGCGGGTTTTACCAATTCCAAGTTTAATCAAACTAACTAAACCGTACGGTCCGATTAGTATCAAAGTGATCACCAGCACATTCATTAATTTAACCAGTTGGCAACAGAAAAATTTGAAACGCGTTATTAAATTCCTTAAGCAAAGTAAAGTGAAGTAGCAAATAGGAAGACTGATGGTGTGCAAGGTGCACCAACGTCTTGCGCGCTGATAATAAATGATGAATTGTTAGCAAAGTGTTTAGTATTTAACTGATGGCGATTTAAATTCGCATTGCCGTTGATGGCTACTCATAAATTGTATGTGCAACAGCGCGCGAGAATGCTTGTAGGCCAACGATGTTTACATTTTTAGGAAGAAAAGATAAATTAAATAAAAAGGTGATTGAAAATAAAGTGTTGCTTAGGCTAAAATTAAATACTACCATTGAAGAATAAATAGAATTAAGTGTAAAAGCTAAATAAACGTGAGGTGAGGTACATACGATTCGAACTTCTGTGCAATCAAAAAAAAACTTAAAACATCAAGAAAAACTCCAATAACTACAAAACCAACGAGAAATGTTGTATTATCGAACACTACCCTAAGAGTACAAGTATTTTGCTTATGTGTGCAATCACCTTTTGTAATAGCCAATTTGTTGTATTTCGCTAAATTTACAATACCAAGCTGGCCACTATCAAAACTCAAAACAATTTGTTCTATTTTAAAGGCAGCTATATATATTCAACTAACAAAATAATTATGGAAGAGCGAGCATAAATGAAAAATACAGACAAACAAAAATAAATAAAAGTAAAACTTGTCAACATTGTCATTATTTAGAAAATTTATGAGATCGAGAGCATTGTTGAGCTCGAGCGCAGCAGCGCACAATTGTATGCCACATTGACCGATCAACCAAATGAACTCAAGTTCAATGCAACTCAACGCAGTTCATTAAAGTTCACCATCCACCGGCGGGATCTAACCATACGTCGTCATCGAACTATTTTTGCCTTCTTTACTTAGCTAGGCATTTTATCGTCGGCCGGCATCTGGGCTGAAGGCAAAAATATTGTACAAAGCATCTGCGGGTATCGGGTATGAACAATCAGCTACCCGGTTTTCCTGCATAACTACCGTAGACGTTACAGTGCAACTGTTGGAAAATTACAACCTGCCGCAGCAGCAGCAGCAGGGGCGTCGGTGGCGGCATTCAGTGGACTGTGCGACGGCCACTTTTGATTTATGGCTGTACGCGTTTTATTGAGCTGTTATTGTTATTAACAGATTATTGTTATTTTATCTGTGTTGTTTACAGTCATATGAATGTGTATCAAACATTGAGCCTGGTGCAAAAACTTCAGTGAGAATTACTGCAAACGAATACGTTTATAAGATTTAGAAAGAAAAGAAAAAGGATATAGTACATATACAAACGAACTTCTTAATTTGAATTCACCACATCTACAAATGAACAATAAATTGTCATAGGTGAGTTCAATTTTAAATCCTATACCTGTAGATACTTATTCAAAACCAGTCCATCTTGCATTTCTAGTAAGACTTAAGACTTTGAGTTAATCAAATTTCGCTAAAAACGATCGGACAAAGACTAAAAGAACACAAAAAGGATGTAATTTATGCATTTTTTATGCACTATATTATATTTCCCTAACGCTGGAATCGCAAAGATTTTATGGAGTTGGAAAAAGCGTAACCATTAGTTTTACATTCAGCTAATAATGTAGGTGAAGACAACTTTTCTGCACAAGCAACTGTTGATCACTTCTTGTCTAACTGTTTTGGCCTTAGTTTCTTTAATAGAGGATATTTCGGCTTGAACTTAGTTTTGCTTATTTTGTTCTTTTTTAGTTTAAATAGATATGCACCGCTTGGATTTTAAATAGTATAATGTTAAATATAGGGGGCACACCACAGTTAGTTACTACTCCCTTTAAGCTTTCAGCCCATTTTAGGAGCTACTTGTCGAAAGCATTACCTGCTTTTTCATTAATCCGCGAAATAAGTCATTTTTTTGACTATTCTTGTTCAAGGTTCAGAAACAACCATTAACCGGCATATCTAAGGTTTCATGAAGGGAATGTGTAGGGTATGACCTCAAATTCGAGTGTCTTGTTCGGTTAACTCAGTTTTTTTTTAATTGTTATGGTTCATCTAGTTTCAGAAGCTCATAATATAAAGTGACCAGATAAGAATTATAGGGAAAAAATTACGCCCGACAGCTAATGATCCCCTTATTATAAAACAATATTTTGCTATTTTGCATATATTAAATAAAGAAAATAAACGAACAACAAATTACCACTTACTGCTAAGAATTAAATTAACTTTTCATTTAAATTAAATTATAAAACTTAAATTAACCCTCGTTAAGAAAAATAAATAAATAAAAAAACACTCAGCGGTGCTTTATTTTCAAGCTACACTCATTCAACATTTTATGTCATATAAAACCGTATTCATGAAACTACAGCTTAGATATATCGACGTTTCCGAGCTCTGGCAATCCCTCTATATCAAGCCCATTAACGGTCACGGTTCCTTTCCTCATTTCGAAAGAAATAGGGTCCAATTATGCCGCAATGCCATAAGCCGCACAAAACCGTCAGTCTTGTGCATTTGTCTCTAATAATCTTTACATAGCCGTTGCGCGAAGAATGGGCCGCGTCGGAGAATTTGTTTTCTTCACGTTAGGTATTTATTACTGAAAATTGATAATATTTTTTAATAATTTTCCCACGTTCGGCAAACGTGGAACAATGCATAATGAATCTTCAAACCTTACTGAATATTTTGACGGCTGCTGGAACATAGTCAAGGATGCTATCTGGTCACACTGTATGTAGATGAAATAATCCCATCAAAAACAGAGCATAACTTTCGAACTGTGAATATTTGTGTCTATGGCACTGATGTAAACGTCGATGACACCGTTTGGCCAGATTTCGCATAGCACATCACATTTCGCCACAATCCGGTGCAATAACCCTATCCTTTTTTGCTATACAAACATAATCCCGACTAGAATTACAGTGAGGCATGCCGAAGAATCAGTTAGGCTCGAATTAGGCAGGCCTTACTGAGGCACGCCTCACTATTACCTTACCAGGCCCACGTTAGGCAAGCCAAAGATTGGCATGCCAGAACAATGCCAAATTTGGTTGTGGTCACGAAAATCTGTGGCAGTGTCTCACTTAGGCATACATACATTGGAATCCCTAACTGTTTTGTAGAAGGGCATCCGCAGTATTACCGAAGTTCGGTTTTTCGAACATGTGCCTAATGAGGCAGATGTGTGGCGATACCTTTCGGGACTTGGGCCTAGTTTGGTTGCCTTATGAGGCGCAAATTTGGAATGCGATCTGCCTTATTTGCGCCTAATCACCTCCTTACCAAAATTTCTAGTCGGTTTAGCGTATATTAACACCAAACCGCCTTGCAGCTCCTTTCGAATCAATACGCGCGATATAGGACTTTTGAACTTTTAAATATTCCTAGCAATTCTGAGAAATTCGAAGCGATTACTTTTTATTAAAGAAAATACCAAGAGAATAAAAAATAATACTAAAATCATAAATATTTCTATTTAAAATGGCATCTTTCAAACAAACAAATTTAAACAATACTCCATGATGAAATGTGACGTCAGCTCAACAAGTATTTCTTAATAAGATTCTGATTCTGGTTTCGATATTTCAGAACTAAACTTTTTTGTGGGTTGGCATCTTAGCTTTATAACGTATCGATCCGGATTCCAGCATACGCTATCGCTGAAACTCCAACGCCAAAACCTCTAAATAAATTTTAACGATGTTTTCGACACCAGGTTAAAAAATCCCTGAAAATCCCCATCCTTAGTATATTTCTTCGGCAGACTGTTTTGACAGGTGATATATTTAGTTAAAATTCTGATTCCAGCTACTTTTCCATCGCTAAAATCTCTTTTTTTGCTTAAAAGCTGTGAATCTGTTGACGAGAATCTGGCGCTAAAATAGAAAATATTTAAATTGGACCTAAAACAAAAGGTTTTGAGCTGTGGAACCAACTCGTCGGGATATGTGAACTGAAATATCTATTGCAATAACTTAGTATCAAAGAAATTAATACATATACCGTTCTTTTAGTTGCTTATTTTATAGTTTTAATTTTTTTTTAATACGGAAAAAAACTAATTTTGTTGTTGGTTATAGCATTATTGAAATTTCTTAAGGAGCGATTAAAACTAATGTGGGCTAAGAAAGTACAAAAATCTTCGCACATATTTATCTTGGCAACGCGCTCATTTCCACAAAGCTTCTTAAAATGGTATTTAAATTTTTCGTCTAGAATAAATTTTCATTAAATTCTCGTAACCAAAGTTTGACATTTCTATTCAATTACACCAGCGACGCCTGCGGCGGATAAAATTAGTAAAGTTTTCCTTGTCAATTTCGGCGATAAAGAAGCCAGAATAGGTTTAAGAAAATGTGCCTAACATTCGGATAATTTTAAGTGCTTAAATTTCGGAGGTTGTTAGAGGTTGAACGAAAGCGATTGCTGGAAACCGGTAGAGTAGATATATTGGAATCATTATTACTTTAATAACCTACGAGTATATATGTAGTATTTTTTGTTTTTGTTTTTGAAGAAAAACCAGAAATTATTATCGAGTTCCAATAATCCAATAAATTTCCGACTTATTCACACAAATTTTGAACAGATGTTCGGAATTAAAGACATTTCCATTTAAGGAATAGCATTTTAATTAGGAGGATTTAGTAACAAGATTTTCCACTCTTTGATGTTACATGGACTTATTAACCTGTATTTAATAAATAAATATTTAATTTTTCAAATGGAAGACAGGCTATGATAGATTTAAAGGATTTTCGAGGCGAGAAAAATCAGAAAATTGAGAAGCCTTAGTACTCGAGAAAGATGCCGAGACATGGCCACTTATTTTTCTAGAAGCCTTTAAGCAAATTCAAAGCAACCAGGCGCAAATTTTAATATATTAGTAAGAGGAATTAATTAATAAATTTGATTAATACACAGTGACAAAAAAAAATGTTATACAAGGCGTCGCAAATTAATCACCCTATCGGAAGATTCATAATTTTTGCAAATGGCGTCGTGCGTCCATCATAATTGACACTTGTGAACAAGTCAGCGGCAGTATGGAGCCCAATAATTGTGTAAATAATGGAGCGATTAAAGGTCAAAATAAAGATTTCCGTCTCTCAATATATTTTTTTTATTTAAGAAAAAAGTTATTCAAAGATGAAATTGGATGATTTATTTTGCGCAAATGTAGCAAAAATACAATACTACTATTAGTTGAGTTTTTTTTATTTGTTGCAGGGTAAAAATTTATTTTATAATTTTTTAACACAATTTTGTTTTTAATACGCCCGTTTTATAGACATACATATGTAAGCTTCAAAGTACAAAACATCCTATGCAAATCAGAGCATTCAGTACATAGTTCTTAGCAAACATAAAATTTTTGGGACTTTATCTTATACCACGTAATGATTCTTCGAAACCTAAGGAACTTGTTTTTTAAAGCATTCAAAGTCCCGTCCATTAGTTAATTCATATATTCCAAATAAATCAATTTCTTTACTTCTTTTTCTTCTTCATGAATGGCGCAGCAACGCCAAAGCGATTTTACCCGAGTTTAACAAAGCGCGCCAGTCGTTACTTCCTCGGGCTAGCCGGCGGACAAAACGGACGCTAACGTAAAGCAGGGTTTGTCCTTCCTCTGCTATCACGAGCAAATATCGCATATTCAGCGCTGAAGCTTTTGCATCTATTCCGAATCGATTTCGGTCGCTGCACTATTTCTAGGCCGCCGCAAAGCTCAAGCACCTCATTATTACATTGTCTGCGTTTGCTGCTGACAAAAGTGTCAATCGGCTACTCTCATAGAACACAAATTAATGAAACAATAAAAATAAAAAATGAAAACGTAAAGTCGAGCATAATTTGAGAAAAATTTAATTCATCAATGAAGACCAGATTTACAATTCTTTGATTTTGTACGCCAAAAACACACCATTTCTCACGGCTATTATTGGGAACGAGATCTGAAGTCTATTCCGAAAAATGCATTTGAAGAATGGCTTAATGATTAGATTATTCAATTTCAAATCAAATTTGCTATTTCCGAAAGAGTATAATTTGAAGGCAATACAATACATTTGAATTAGTAATAAATAATTTGTGTTTTGTTGAGCGATCCTCAGCGCAGGATTTTTTGAGAGATAAAAAACTTGTGGAAGTGACATCTGTCAAAAGAGCAGACCAGGAGCTCAGCCAAACACCCAACAAGCGGTGTACACACCAAGTATACACAAGGTGGCGCAAAATTATTTAATTCAAGATTTATTACTTTATTATTTTATTATTTCAATTTTTATTATTATTATTTCAACCCATGGCGTCGTACGCAAATCTTATTTGACACTTCGAAATTAGACAACTGCAGTATATAAACAGACAAGCAATGGAGCGCGTAAGGATTAAGTAAAGATTTGCATCACTACAAAACATTTTTTTATTTAGTAAAAAATATATTCAAAAACAAAATTAGATGATTAATATTGCGCCACCTTGCACCTGAATACGACTACATTCGAATTGCGTTAATAAATCATGAAAATCTATTTTAAAAATACATACCATACATGGAAAACATACTGAGACAGTGGCATAGTGAATGAACAAAATTGCCGGATTTGCAGCGGCACTAACTGCCTAACTAACAACTGAATTTTATGCCATGCAGATCGCTAGACGTTGAAGTTCTAAACACGTTGAATTTCTAGGGCGAATAGATTTGTGATTTGATTACTTTGGAGTATCAGGACACAGATAGTTGTGGGGCGCCACGCCATTCAACTTCCAAACTTGTAGCTGTGCTTACCGTTGATCCGCACTCACGTAAGAAAAGCTGGATTTATCATTTAATCTCCATTACAGAAGTCGTGGGGATCAGAGAAGGAGACTATTGAGCACTTTCTCTGTAAATGTCCGAGTTTGGCAGCCGGACAATCAAGGTCACTGGGTGCTACTTTCTTCGATAGCCTGGGGCAGTGCTCCAACCTGATTCACATGATATCTCCATTATATCAACAGCTTTGGTTAGCTCTGGATATCTGTCCGTTGGAGGCCTCATAATGGTATCAAAACGGCGCTTTAGTGCTACTTGGGGAATGCCAGTCTGGTACTTCAACCATTTCACCTAGATACCTACCTACTTTGGAGTATTTTCGGATAAAACCAACTGGGACTGAAGATTCTCGGCGCTTTATTATCAAAGTAATTCGATACATTTAACTAAGCTTCAAACAGAAATGGACCAACTGGATGTTGCTTTTCTCATTTGAAGCAGCTATGGATAGGTCCGAGATTATTTATAAACATTAAAAGTTATGAATAAACAAAAAAATCGACCTTTATTGATTTGTTTTGCCGTTTATTAAAAACAAAATCCTTTATATACTAATCCAAATGAGAAAAGTATCGAAATTGAGTATGAATTACTTCACGATCTCCCCTATTGGTAAGGGAATGTTTCATTTATTTAACTCTACAATAATTGCCAGTCAAAGTGCGGCCAAATACAATTTCCATTTTTATAAAGGCTTTATGTACTTATAGGTTATTACAAATTTTAACCCTTAAAGTGTAGCGTTATTTTACATTTTAAAATGCAATCTTGCCATATCGAGGTAGTCCTTTTTATTCTCGATTTTTTATATGAAAAATGTAGCATATAAGTTTGCCACACTACTTTTAATAGAAATAAACCTTAAATAAAAAAGATCATGAAAAATAAGTCGCCTCCATTGTTTTTCATGATTTCTGTTACATATATTTTATAGCGATTCGCTCTTCAGCCTATTTTTACGAAAATGTAAAATGAGCAACACTCTGTTATCTCATCGACGAAGATGATCGGTTCAGGGTTGAAATCTTTATATTACAGTAGCTCTTGGGTTATTTTACTACATTATCTGCCCTTACATTATCTACATTTTCTTTCTATTTGTCGTGTGCGTTTTGATGTTTTTCCATAAATTGAACGCCTCCGAACGGCAGATGGTTTTTTATGAGGAGCTTTTTCATGGCAAAAATACACTTTTATCATTCGGAGTTTCATGCCCGGAGATTCATACACTTACGAATGGTTTAGTACAACTTAATATAATTTTCTTTAATAAATACCAATAATTCAAAACTGAAGTTAATTCATAAAAAATATTGATATCTAAAATAAGGAGCATTTCAACGAACTAAAATATGTTTGTGCATCAAAAACATACTTTACTGAAATTGAAAACTACGCTGCAAATGTATTGTAATAAATAACATGCAGCACATGTTTTTTTTTACTACACAACCATCTACTGTAACTTCGCTGTTGGGAGAATTTGCGTGTCACTTATCGAATAGAGGAATTTTCACTTCATTAAAATGAATGCATGCGTTTTCTAAATAATTAAGATCGAGGAAGCGAATGTCAGAAGAAACAAAAGACAAAAAACGCATATATGTTTGTATATATATACACACACACACACGTATATAGGCACACACACATACACATTGTGAGTGAAATACTATGAAAGCGGCGCAACCATAGAACAAAATGAAAAAGTACATAACAAGCCAATTCAAATGAGGCTAATATATTTTATTTTACCAACTCCGTCAGACTCGAACTGAACTGTCCTTATCTGTGGCGCCGTGTGTTGCAATTTGGTAAATATGTAAAATATTTCGATTCAGCTGACCAAAATGGGTTGGCTACCAAGACACGAGAGCACTTCACCTCTATCGGCTCGTATTTTTGAAATACAAAGGAAGTCATGCTGATCACAGTTTGAAAAGTTTCTTGATTTGGGTGTGCAACTACTTATATTATATATAGCAAGTACTAACGTATACATATATGTATATACTGGGAATTTACAGGCACATCCACGCGTATGCACACTCCAATAAAGACATAAGCTACTTTGTTATGGATGACTTGGAAAATGCACGCATAAAGTTTTCCTACAAATGGAAACACTTGAATTTCATACCTAATGTGAGAAACCCACATGTTATCCACATAAGAACTGGCCCGATAGTCCCATCGAGAGAAAGTGAAAGTGACTCTTTAGTCCATATGTCTGTGCTAAAATACGAGTATCTACACATACACTTAGCAGACTCACAATTAGACAAATCGCGCCCACTCACTGTTCTCGGCCTATTGCGCACTTTGAAGATGTCCAGCGGGTGGCATGCAAATAGATACTCAAAGGGATGTGCACTGCGGTAGTGCAATCCAACCAATACAAACTATTGCATAATGTGGCTCAACAAATGCCATTTACGATTACCCGCAGCTAATCAAACTGGCACCGCTCACCAACACACCAACACACCAATACACAGAATGAATAGCCGCTTGCTGCGAAAATTGCACTTTGTAAACCTCGTAAATAGCAAAAGAATTGCCGAAATAACTTCCGACGTCAACAGATCTACTCGCATGTACATTTTGTTCTTCCCTTTTTTTAATTTTTAAAACGTTTGTTCCTGTATTTTCTGCCGCACTGCATGAATGGTGTCGTTATAGCGAATTCATTTCAATTTTTCGTGCTGTAATCGTAATCAGAACTGCAATTTGGAATTTTTTTATTATTTTCTTTTTCATTTGCCGCAACGCTGCGCTGACATTTGTACAATTTTGGTACAGTCCAGAATTTTTGAAATTAAATATAGCACATAAAAAGCACATATTTTACTATGTGTTTGGCCGCGCTTCTCCTTTAATTTGTGGTGTACGTTTTGGTGCTGTCCTACAAGTGAAGGGACCTACATACAATTTTATGCGACTCCGAATGGCAGATAATTTTTGTGAGAAGCCTTTTCATGGCAAAAATACACTCGGAGGTTTCGATTTGTCATTACCTGCCGTGAGGCGACCGCCATTACCAAAAACGTTTTTCTATAATTTGACGTTTCATATCCATAATAGGGTCGAACCCAGTCCAACCGAATGGCAGTCACGCACAGGTACACTCGACTACGACGGCCGCATAGCGCAATGCCTACTTTATTTATTTTTGTTTTTATTTTTTGTCGCTCTTCAATGAATTTCAACTCGTTGAGGCACATAAGTCATTTCTCATCAAGTGATTCAAAGCAGTTTCGATGCTAATAACAGAAGCTAACGTTAATAAAATAGCAACTGCTATAATCACCAAAAAACTGTCATAAGGGCATTTCAACTTTGTTCGTTTATGATTATAAATCAAAAATGAAAACGACATCAGAATCACGCAAACTTTTTGGCGAATATTTACTGCTATTTCCATTATAATACATTCGAAAGGAAATTTCAAGAGTCACATATTGTACAATAAGTGCTGGTGTACATTTGTTTACACTTGCGAAACGGCTCAAAAGAAGTTTACATGCTATCCAGCAGAAAAGTAAATTACACACAGCAATGTGGTACGAGTATATGAATGTGCATATGTACTTGTAGGAAAAATGCTTCTGGCTGAACGGAATTAAAAAAAAATATATTTATAGTTGTTGAAAAGTGCTCATAACATACAATACATTCGATATAAAATGAATTGAGCGCGGTGTACAATGGAGTGTTACAAAAAAGATAAATAAAACATGTATATATGTATGTATGTATATATGATTATGGGATATTTCGCGTCAACCGGATCACAAACTCAACAGAAAAAGGTGTGATGCGGCTCAAATCGTACGGTCAACCAAACACTTTGATACTTTGACGTTTTCGAAAATTTCAAAATGGCGTCCCTCTATGGTAGCTATAATATCTAAAAGTAAAAAATTATGCAAAAGTAATTCAAATAAAGAAATAATAATAAGCAAATACTTGAATTAGTCAATACGAGTGTCGAATATCTCTTGAATTAATTTAATTACTTGTATTGATGCAAGCCATATGGGTTGGTGCGTGACTACCATTCGGAAGTGTGTAGGTTCGAATCTCCTTGCATGATCATCAATAGAAAACTTTTTTCTAATAGCGATCGCCCATCGGCAGGCAATGGCAAACCTCCGAGTGTATATCTGCCATGAAAAAGCTCCTCATAAAAATATCTGCCGTTCGGAGTCGGCTTAAAACTGTAGGTCCCTCCATTTGTGGAACAACATCAGCGCGCAGGCCGCAAATAAGAGGAGAAGCACGGCCAAACACCTACCAGAAGTGTACGCGCCAATGATTTATTGTTTTAATCGTCATTTTAATTTTTAGAAACCTAGCGTCATATACGTAACGAGGCATCTCAACTTCCTCCTACTGGAAATCTGATATCTTGATTATCTTATTTGTAATTAGCGATCCACGTACACCAAAATGTTGTGGGTTTGGAATTTATGGGCTTTTAATAATTTTACTGGCGAATAATTCCAATGTTGTTGCTTTCAACCCTCCTGATCCCGTTTTGGAAAGGTCAAAAAACAGGCATCCTGGTCCTCTCACACTCCGTTCAAATTGTATTTTAATTTCATTGCTTTTCAAACCATTTCGTCTGAAAGTATGCAAAATATAATAAGAAAAATATCTCAATTTTTAATTGGGAGCGCTGGCTTAAGCATCGGCATCACAATGGGCTATAAGCCTGAGTCTGCCCCACAGGATATTAGAAATTGAGCAACAAGTTCGGTGGGAGTCCGAGAACAAATATAAAAAGCTGAAATTTGTCGCTACAAGTTTTCATGATAATCCGCGTCAGTCCGCGTCAGAGAGGAGATGACCTGGGATTTCCAAAAATTATTATTGAGGGTCTTAAGTTTCACCCCTTTCAAATTCAAATCATGCGAGTGCTTAACTATTACAATGTCTGCGATTTTTTCTGTTAAAACCCATTTTCATTTAAATGAAAGTGTAAATAAGCAAAATTGTCGCAATTGGTCACCGACTATTAAAACATCAACAGCCACTTCACATTCCCAAGGTGAGGGTTTGCTGTGAATTGTCGGCCAGTGGAATAATTAGACCATATTGTTTTGAAAATCGTCTAGGGCAAGCAATTTTTTTTCTGCCAATAATGAGAGAACATCCTTCCTTTAGTACATACAAACTGATGGTTTTCAGCATGACCGCACACGGCCAGAGAGACCATGGCGATACTGCGTGATCGCTTCCCTGCAAACTGACAGTCGTTTCGGTGACATAACCTGCCACCCAGATCGATTTAACTTCACTACGCACCTCAAAAGTAAAGTCTATGAAACAAATCCAGCGACCACAAAAAAAAACATCGTTCGCGCGGTTAATGGCATCCACACATCATTTATCCAGCGTATGACATAGAGTACAGAGTCTTGATTCCAAGAGTATATTCGGCGTTACGGTCAACATTTTGAGAAAATAATTCTTATAAAAACCAAATTCTTTTTTAATTTAGTTTCTAATTCCCAATTCTGCCACCGGGAAGCCTGTATAAAGAAAAATGAGGGGAACATGTTTTCTAAAAACGTTTTCAAAAGGCTATATGAGCTTCATTTTGCAACCTCACTGCATCATTTACTTATATAGTTTACAGCTTTTGACCTTACAATATTTAAAATCGGACATATTTAGGCCGAACTTAAAGTATTTGTTTGAGGCACACATTTCAAGGCGCTGACCAACAGTGAATATGTTTTAAAACTCTCATGACGTAAAGCGATTTTTCTCCATGTTTACGATCTCTGTCCTCATATATCTAGGCAACGATTTTAATTTAACTAATTTAATCCCCATTGCCTAATTTCAAGCAAATCAAACCCAGAATGCTTACAAACTTCCAGCGCGCACATAACATGAGAATATCCTTGCCATATCCTGCATCTAATTTGCATAATTTTTTAATAACAATAAAAGTGCTGAATCCAAATACATAAATATCACACTGACAACCAACATAAAAAAATCAAAGGCAAATACGGACAACAATTACCACAACAAAACAAAAAACATTAGCACCCACTTCAGCCTATCCAAAAAGAGCCTCTACATCAATGGTGTAAACAGGATAACAATGGCCACCATGCAGAGTCACTTTGCTATGGGAAAAGCCATTTCGATTGCTCATAACCATGTTATCACCATAAACGGCACCATCCACTCCACCAATAATAATGACACGAAAATTGAAAAACAATTTAATGCCCTGAAAATTATGAGTACTTGCAATACGAATACCAACAACAACAGAAATAAATAAATAACCGAACATCCAGTGAACAAACCACTCATAACGCAAAAACAAAAATGGATGAAAAAATATTTATGACTGTTTTTATGAGGTGCTTACAAATTTTTATGTCTTTTTAATGGGCTGTGAACAAACAGAGTGACACACAAACACATATTTTTGAATGGATTGGCACGGCTCATACATATACTCGTAAAGTGAGTGAGCGGTACTGCTGCTATGACTTTGAATGGTGGCAGCAAATGCGCGTGCGCAACTGCCCTGGACGTTTTATTATATGATATTTGTATGCATGGATGTTTGTATGCGGATGTATAGGTTGTTACGTGCCAGGTCTTATTCGTCTGTATGCTCACATTGTGGGCAAATATACGAGAGCGAAACACCGCCTATGTTGACAATAAATATGCAACGACAGTTTTTTGTAAAAAAGTTATAATTTATTGCATAAATAATAACGCGAAGTTAGTGATTAGTTGTAAGCTAGGGTTATTTTCTCTTAGTGTTTTAAAATCTATGTACATTACATAGATGTATTATATTAAGAAAGTGAGTTCTGCAAAATAAAAACAAAAACCTCTATGAGCTCCATCGAAATTGTTTATAAATATTGATATTGTAAAACAAATACATTTTCAATTAAATAAACCGGTAAAGAAATTTGAAAGCTTCACAAAAATCAATAAAATATCCAGAAGTATTAGTGTTAACCTTTAACTAAAATTGTTTCTGGTTCTAAGCTTGAGCTCCGTAGCCGGACAGACTTGTGTGTGGGTATCGAATTTGGAACTAAGTTTTGTGGGAGGTAGCATACAGCTGTATACAGCTGACGATGTACATGTCATTATATACATACTTGTACAAATGTATGCATTAGGGCGGGTCGATTTGTGGGGAGGCAAAAAAATCGCCCATTACTCTGTGAAAATCATATTCTAGGGATCAAAATAAGAAACTTTGCCGAAGGAACCATACCTTTTAAACGAATTCTGATGTCCCCCAATTTGGATCGAACTTTTAGTGTCTTTTGTGGGGCGGCAAAAAAATCGCCCATTGCTCTGTGAAAATCATATTCTAGGGATCAAAATAAAAAACTTTGCCGAAGGAACCATACCTCTAAAACGAATTCTGATGTCCCCCAATTTGGGTCGAACTTTTTAGTTTCTTTTCTATAACTCACTTAAATTAATTTTTTTATTTGCATATGTTCCGACTAAATAAATTTCTTAAGAGAAAAAATAGATATTATTATAAATAAATAATAAATATTATTATAAATAAATAAAAATAAAGAAAAAACATAGCCATTTAGCAGATTTTTTCATGTAAAGGCCAAATATGGTGATATTTTGAAATTGGGGGACATCAGAATTCGTTTTAGAGGTATGGTTCCTTCGGCAAAGTTTCTTATTTTGATCACTAGAATACGATTTTCGCAGAGCAATGAGCGATTTTTAAATCTACCCGCCCTAGTATGCATGTATTCAAATAAATCAGGTTGACTTTTCAGCCAATAGCTATTATTCGCATTGAGCTAAATATAATATTTCAAAACAGTTTGGTATAGAAATGAAAGCAGCTGCTATTCATTTATTTACTATTTATATATTAAAAAGGTTTTAAGATGGGAAATTTTTGTGGTATATTTAAATTAGCCATAGATATCCTTTCGAAGATTTTCTACGGAAATTTCAATTCTTTTTCCAAGTTCACGCAAGTAATAAGGTCGAGTAGATGCAAACAAATGCTAGAAGACACTTACGCATTCATAAATAAATGTATGTCACATTACAATAAAAAACCTTCTCTAAGCGTCGATTTTTATTGATTTATTGTATTTTCAGAGCCAACCAACCAGAGTTCGCCCAAAAGAAAATAATGCCATCAAAGGATGTTTGCCCTTACCTGCTTCATTCCGAATTCGTTCTGCGGTTTGATTTTTATCAAATTGCATAATGATCTTATAATTAAAAATATTTACTTGCGCAAAGGAGAAGGGTCGACCCGCAAGTCAAATGCAATTATACTCATACATATTTATAAAAACAAATATTCCCTTTTAGGAGTAAAAGTCCTTCACCAGAGCGCATCAAGAGTTTTAAATATAATATACGAGTATGTACGTATTTATATGTGTATGGGCATGCTCATCATGCACACATGTATGTATGTTTGAATATTTGCTAGATATTGTGTCTATGTGTGTATGCATGTGTACGCTTACCTCAAGTGTGAACTGCGAATATGAGGAAGCAAACATATACGATTAAGTAAATGCCCAACTGTCGCAGCAATGAATTGAAATAATTTATTGCTTTCTCAGTAGACAATCATCCGCGCAGACGAAAGTCGGGTTCGAGTCAAACGAACTAAGCGACCAAGCATCCAAGCAACCAACCAACCAACCAACCAAAAAACAAATAGTCAGCCAGCAACTATTAAGTTTGCGCGCGTTTTTGTTTGTACATACTTTGTATTGAATGCAGATCTTGAGCTGATAGTTTCCCTCGATGGCGGTCGCTACAGCTGAACTGAATTGAAGATCACTCTACAGTTTGATATACATTTAAATGCGAATATGTTTGTACTTATGCGTACATATGCGTATGTATGCTTCGGTATTTAAGCGCCAATCTAATGAAATGCTCGAACGCCTTGGGTTGTCTCAAAAATGTATTCTAGTTCGCTTTCATTTGCATTCGAAGTATTTATTATTCATGGATTTAATTAACACCAATTGAACTGCATGTCGCACGAACTTTTACTCGTAAATTAAACGAAGCCAATTTTAAGTGATACTAAATAAAATTTATTGTTACATTTGATGACGTTGATTTTACCAAAACTAAAAATATTGAATTTTGCCGGCTCTTAGTTCAACGCAGGCCGTTGTTGGTCGTATATCATTCCAGTGAGTATATGCGAGTACCCATATAAATAAGTATGTCCGAGCTGCGTTTGCATGGCTTATCGGATGTTTGTCAGGAAAATTTAAATTCGATCTTAACACCTGCAAAGATTTTTAAGCCACTACTCATACAAAAAGAGATCAGAGCAGTTTATGGAAACGAAGAATACCCAGGTTGTAATCGTACAATGATTACTTTCTCTCAATAATGGAGAAATTTACGATCGCGAAGTGAGGTTATGCATTGATAGGAAGAATTTAGATGATGTGGCCAACATCGAACCATTAACCATCAATTTTGAAGTAATCAGATGATTTGCTGTATTAAGTATGGCTTGTGGAACAACATCTAGGCGCCAGCTAAAAATGGAAGGACCAACTTGGCCAAACTCCGAAAAAGCTGATTGGCGTATGACAAAACTAAGATTGTGTTGGTAGTATAAGAAAAATCAACACACCATTAAAATTAGCGGAGGAAATTTTGATGCCGAATCTTTTAAGACGTGGGAGCCAAAGTTACTCTTATATAGGCCAAAATTGTAACCCCATTGTGTTACGAGCGGCGGTGAGATTGGGTTAAATGTGCCTTCGCACCATATAGTAACCGTCTCTACTACGAATGTTGTGATTCCACTAAAAACAGCCCACCTCTTCGCTTGGATTTTTCTTCCAACCCCGCCTCTTTCGCGTATCATTATTTCCTCGATTATTTCTTCAAGACAACAACTCGTTACAGAGCTGTTCGCTTTGTATTCCACCTCTCACATTTAAAATGGTGTGCTCCGCATCATCATATTCAGTATATCATAAATGCAATTTGGTAGGTTCACCTTTCGCATTCGCCACAAATACTTGCGAAAGGACTCGGATCCAGGCAAAAACTGTATGAGGAAATAGTTAGCTTCTCCGTGCTTTCTTCCCAGCCTGAGAATTTCTGAGATTTTTGCCTGCCATCTTCGTTTGCGCTTTTGTGCTAGAAGATCTATAGGGATGGTTCCTTCTTCTTCTTAATTGGCGCGATAACCGCTTACGCGATTTTGGCAGAGTTTAACAAAATGCGCCAGTCGTTTCTTTCTCGTGCTAACAGGCGTCAGTTGGACACACCAAGTGAAGTCAAGTATTTCTCCACTTGATCTTTTTAACGCAGAGGCCGCCTTCCTCTTCCTCTGCTACCACCAGCTGGTACCGCATCGAATACTTTGAGAGCCGGAGCGCTTGTAGTCATTCGGACGATATGACCCAACCAACGTAGCCACTGATACTTCGTTTTGTCCTCGTTCACCACCAGACCCATTCGTTTTGCCTCTTTATCCAGTTTGGAGAAGGCAGAACTAACAGAGCGGTTGTTAAGGCCGATAATGTCAATATCATCGGCATGCGTCAATAGGGATGGTTCCGCTGATAACTAAAACCGCTGCTTTTCATACTGTTCATGTAAAGAAGCCACTCTGAGAGCACAGGTGCGTTGCACAGGTTGTAAAGTTTTCATCGGAATTTTACCCATCTCATTTTTCGGAATTTCACCCTTAGCGGATCTGCCCATATTTCACATCCGTATAGAAGAGTTCGTCGTGACCATTAAAAGTTTTCGCTAGCTTTGAGCTGCTCCTCCAAGGTGTGCGATGGATGAGTTTACTTAACATGCCGCTTACTCAACAACTCTAGTGGCAGCATAGTTTATGTGTGACCAGTAAGTTAATTTTCAGTTTTTTTGCACTCCTAGGTATTATGTCGATAAAGTGGCAGTATAGAGCGCCTAACTAACCTAACCTACTTCTAATGGACACATCTGTTGACTAGAAGGATTAGCTCTGTTTCCTCTGACGCCAGTTTTAATCCGTGGTCGTCTCGTCATTGCTGTACTCGGGTCATCACATGATTTGACTTCCTTTGGCTTCGTTAATATTTCGAGTTATTATTACTGCTGCAATTTCGTCTGCGTCCAACTATATTAGATGCACATCCTCAGGCATCTCTAATCGAAGGATTCCATATCATTGTTCATTTTTTCCCTTGTTAGGACACAAATACAAATAACAACTCTCGTATCATAGTTTTAGTACCTATTTATTCCTCCTTGAACTACCCAGTGTCTCTGATGAATCTCATCAGTTCTTTTAAATGAATATCTGCAGCCCGATTAAGGGTGACTAAAAATTGTGCCCCGAAATACCGAAGCCTGTTGTTCACAGTTCGTTGTTTCTGTAGACTCCGCAGATTCTTTTGGAAATCACGCTCAATCTTTCTGCAATAGAATTTTCGTTGTTTCGCCGGCAATGTTTACTACTTCAGTTAGCACCATCAGTTCAGCGCCATGCGAGTCATGGCTTTTGCTACTCAATTCACAAATTTTTTCATAACTTCGAGCATTTTCCAGAAGTTTTTCATTGAGCTTCACATTATTCATAAAATTAATCTATGTTGTGGTCAAATTTACACAAGGACTGTTGCGTGCTAAGAAAGAGCAAAACCACTTTAAACGCCCCTAATCTGGAAATTATCAACAAAGCTGTTATGGTATTCAAAGATATGTATGTGTTTGCTCTATATGTGTGACTTTAATTACGAAATATTGAATATATGAATGTGTTTATAAAAGTAAAACTAAGCTATAAAAATAGTTATAGAGCCAGGTGGATGACTTTTCCTTTCAAATCCGCTATCTTATTTCATTAAGTATTACTAACCTTAGTAACTTCTACTCCGTACAAGATTACGTAATTGCATCTAAGGTTAAGAACCTTAACCAATTATTAAAGTCCATTCAGCCGATAAAAATACATAAAGAATAAGTTACTTCTATCTTCATACCAGTAAGCAGAAATAATTTAGCAAAACGCCAATTCAGCTACGGCAAGAAACTCCTTTTTAATATGTTTGTTGTGCATTGAATTGTTTGCCTTTTTTGCCACAGCATGATTTGGTTAAAAAACCCACACATGCATTACTCTTCTTCTCAGCCCCATGGCGGACAAACCTGGGTTTCTGCAAACACAACCAAATCAACAATACTGCTTTCCCCACCAGCGAGCCAACTCCTAACTAGCTATACAAGTACGAGTGCCTACATATACTTACATGCCTTCATGTAGTGTTTGGAACTCCTCTTTCACTGCTTTATGTTGTGCTTAACTTTTTTTTGCTACATTAATCGATAAGCTAAATTGTGCTAACGCGCTTTTGTTTTCCACTTCTTCCATGAATTCGGGTAAAGTAGATCGCAAGTGTAAGATGAAGCCGAATTCTTTTACTTTTTACTGTATTTCGTAATTGTGGATACACTGCTAAAAATTGTTTTTATGTTTATATAAGTATTTGCATACAAATGTACATAATAGGGATATATAGGCGGAAAATTTCTATCACGGGATTTCAAGATATTTTAAAGTTATTCCGAGATTTCAAAATTCACCCCGGGATATAACTTTTCTAATATGATTATAGCAGCCGCCGTAATAGCTACACCAAAGCCTGTGGCAGAAAAAAACTTACGGTAAAATCAAGCGTCTTATCACTGAAAAAAGATGACAGAGAGAATTACAGACCTTTAAATCTCCTACCACAAAGTTTAAATCGGAAAATGCAGAGAATTAACCAAAGCAAGCTCTAGCAAATCAGAAGCAGCAATAATACTTCAAAACATTTGTAAAGAAACTCATGGAACCCATAGTTATTTTCTTTTGACAGCGAATAAAAACTTTAAGCTACCGGTTAACACTGCCACTAACAAGAAAAAGATCAGTTGCTTTGCAAACATCTCGAAACAGTTTTCCAATTTAACAAATTTTGCACTCCCCACTAAAACAAACATTATCTGTGTAGATAAGCCCTATCAAACAATGGCGTCCGAAACAAAAGCATGAAATAAATGTAGGATCCGAAAACCCTATCTGAATACGGCCACACTACTCCAAATATGCTCATTGAATTAGTCAATACTGCTACCTTTCTAATCAAAAAACTTTTCAATACTACAAATATACCTATTACAATTTAGATAGTTTCTCAATAATTTTCTAAAACAATCGTTTCTTTAATGATATATGTAAATAAAAATAAATAACTAGTCGACACGTACACCTCTGTTAGGTTTCTGTACGAGCTCCTCCACCTATTTGTTTCACAAATGGAGGAACTTACAGTTTAAAGCCGACTCCGAACGGCAAATGGTTTTTATTAGGAGCTCTTTCATGCCATAAATACATTCGGAGGTTTGCCATTGCCTACCGAGGCACGCTATTAGAAAAAATCCTTTCTGTCATTTTTCTTTTTCAGATTCGAGCCTACGCACTGCTGAATGACAGTTACGCACCAAACCATTCGGATAGCCAGTAATAGTAATAAATGCCATTGTATCCCTTATTTTATTTAACTAGCAGTCGAAATAAGAAATTTTTTTTTCCTTCATAATTTTAATTCTGTGAGAAACACGAAACCATTGAAAAGGTTAAAATTGAAATTTGAAAAGGTCGAGCCAAGGAGCACCAGGAGATTTGGTGGCTCCTAAAACACTCAGGCTAAAGAGCCCATTGTATTTAAAACTCTGGAAAGGGGGTAGATAGTCAAGGAGGGAGGGAGGAAAGTATCAGAGAAAGAGATAGGAAAGAATAGAGACAGAGATAGAGATAGTTAGTCCTGTGAGAATTTTCCTGATTCTTTGGCAAATCTGTAAATATCCTCCAGTTTTAGAGAACGAATCTTACTCATTCTAATGACATCGGAACCCAGTACTCGTAGCCGCCTCCTCCATGCATGACAAGCATACCGGGTCCTCGATGATTCCAATGGTGGTCATATGCTGACCCCATGGGTTGTGTCCTGTAATGATGCCGACCATCAACCGAATGTTTTTCCTTCTAAGTTTTAGTAGAAAGTTTGACAGTTTTCTGTTCGGACTTCTCACAAAACACTTTGCAGTTCTGCAGCGTTCCAGACCGGACCATCGCTCTTTATATAGATTGCCTACATAATCGCTCATCCAGTTCTTGATTCCTGCGGAACTGATTCCGATTATTGGCTCTGGCCCCTGTGGGGGCACCGCTGATCCACGGTTGGCCAATTCGTCAACAATTTCATTTCCTTGAACACCAGAGGGTCCCGGAACCCATATAAGTACAAGCCGGTTTTGTCTTGCTGTCTCTTGAATGGACGAGTAATTTCTTTAAGAAATTTTTATATTGTATTTGTGAGAGGTGCTCGGGACGAACATCTATATAGTCTAACTTTTTAAGTATGCCTTGATGTTGTTCCAAAAAATGGGGGGTTCCCTAGGCACATTCACATTAATTCATATGTACGGCTGGTGGTTATAATTGCGAAATAGTACGTAAAGAACTACCAAAACCCCAAGCGGAGAGTTATTTGTTATTGTTGACTAGTTAGTTTACTGTTTTCGCATTTTTACGGATGGCTCCAGAACCGAGCATGGCTCCGGCTCTGGGGTCGACGTGAAATCCAGCGGGACAAAACTGCACTTGGAATGCATGCATCTGTGTTTCAAGCGGAGGTGTATGCAGTTCAAGGTGCGATGAAAAACCGATGGAGAAGCAGATCTATATGTGTCTGCAGCGACAGCCAAGCTGCGCTTATGGCCTTAGACAGCCCCCCAACCACATCAGGGGTAGTCGAGTCCTGTAAAGCCAGACTGAACTATGTCGGTAGACATAATAGCCTGATGCTAACATGGGTCCCGGGACACGTTGGTATCGCGGGTAACGGGACCTCTGACTCCTTAGCTACGTTTTGCCACTCCATTCTGCGGCCATCAAAGCCACGGTTAGCAAATGGGTAACTACCACCCACAAGCGAGCTTGGCAGGCTGAGAGAGGCTGCAGATGGACTAAACTTATGCTACCTGTCATGTCCGATCGACTGCCGCGAATCCTTCTGTCATTAAGCAGAGGGGAGTGCAGACGGCTGGTTGGACTGATGACGGGCCACTTTCGGACAAGACGGCGGACCACTTCATGTGCGTCTGCCCCGCCTTCGCTCGAATCAGGTTTGAGGTCTTTGGCACTGATGTGTGAAGAAGCGACCAATTTGGCTCCTTGGCACCACAAGATCTACTCAGATTTCTTCGGAGATCGGATAGATTTAAAGAAAATTAAAAGGGAATCCAAGTGTAGTACAATGGACTTAATTAATGTCTGAGTGCTGCACTTGCTAGTTGTCCCGACAAAAAAAAATAGTTTACTAAAAATTAAAACGTTCTCTCGTCGGTCAAAGAAATCTCACTCTAATCCCTTAATGCTTGTTATGAGTGGGTTTTTGGTAAGATTTATTTATAGACCGCCTCACGTCAATTATAGGATGATATAAGCTTTGCGCGAATACCGCTGCTCTTTAGCGAAGGGGAAGTTTAAAATCGTTATGAGGTGGAAGCCGCAAACTCTCTTAAATATATGCATGTATACGATTATTATTATTATTACTATTATTGTGTTACCTATTGACGTAGGTATGTATTGCAACTCTTTAATATAAAATATATATTCTAGATTCTCCATTGTTGTCATACGGCTTTTAAAACATTTACCAATTTTCACCGCCCATTACTACAATTTACACTTTTTTATAAAAACCAGCTCCTTACCAATACCGACATTGCGCCAAGCATTCAATTTTCTGATAATGCCACTGGCATAAATTGCTCGCTGACTTCAAATTATAGGTTCTCCCAATAACGGAGCGCGGCTGTTGTAATAAACGCAATACAACAAGTAAAGGAAAACAAAAAACGCAAAACAAGCTCTACCCCTAACAACATACAGCACTGCAGCAAGTACGTAGCCTTCACCACAATTTCGTTGCTTCTTCAGTGAAAAATATGTAGTAGATATACGTATGTTTATGCTGAATGTTGTTCCGAAATTTGTGTAGATTAATATGTGTGTGTTCGATAATTTTGCTGCTTGTTTTACATTCACTTTTCTACCGCATCAGGTTGTGAGCACGAGCAGAAAATGTTGGCAATATATTTTTCATACACTTCCTTATTCTGGACAAATTCGCCTGAAAAACTGATTTTGTTATTCTTGTTTTAAGTAATTTGGTTGGATGCTAAGCATACTTGGTTGTTCTGGTTGCTTTTCGTAAGTTTCGTCTTTTGTTGCCAACAGGTCAAACGAATGTCTGTTGCTTATTTTTACTCTTCACGATCGAATAATACTCGTACAAGGTACTTGTGGTTGGAAGCACGTAACAGTCATCAACACAGCTATCAAGAAGCCATCGAATAATAATGGTGGCAGAGAAACAAACTCAGTTCACTCACCCAACCAGTATCCATGATACAACCGGTGCAAATAATAGATATGCTTATTTAATACATATTGATGATTGACTTCACTCAACACTTAATTCAACTGTTTGTCGGCAGTTGCAGAAAGTTGAAAAACATTTAAAGAGTTTAACCTCTAATTTTTATTGTTAGGCTTTTTTATTCGTTGGTGAATTTGGAAAGGTATTTGAACGTATGTACAACACGTATGGGTTCCCGGTCTCCGGTCATAGGAACATACGGGGCAATGAGATAGCGGATGAGCTAGCAAGAAAGGGCTAGCAAAGAAAGGACACTAGACATAGCAGAGGTGGTGGCAGTCTCCACCCCACTGAACACACTAAAAGCATCCATTGCGTCACACTATCATGCTTTAGCCGAAAGAAGATGGAAGCAAATACCTACATGTATTACAACAAAAAACACATGGCCGTCATACAAAATTCAAAGGACGAATGACCTGCTAGGATGTTCTCGGCCAAACATTTCACGTGTCACTGCAACCCTTACAGGACATTGGAAAGTAGGGGATCATGCAGCTAGACTCAATCTACCCTTCAATTCTATCTGTAGAAGCTGTCAAGCGGAAGGGGCGAAGGAAAGTCTGTTCCACTATTTATGTGAATGTCCGGGACTAGCCAGGGCACGACTCCGATCCTTCGGTAAGCCTTTCCTGCAGCAAATTAAGGAGATCTCAGACATCGAGATAAAGGATTTGCTGCTTTACTTGGATCTCACTAAATGGATCTGACTTGGAAATAAAACAAAAAAAACATCATCATCACACGAGATAGTGGTAGTAAAACGCTGCTGGTCACTAATTAGGAGCATTTCAGCTCAGAAATGTTCAACCACCTCAACAACAACAACAACAACAACATGTAATATACAAAATCAAACTAAAACATCATTTTATTTAACATACGAGCAAAGCCGAAAACCAAAAATTCTCACCAAGTCTCAAAAATGCTCCTCGGTTAAGGGTGCAAAAGGTATAGCCCTTCATTAAGAATCTTAAGAAATAAATTTATGTTAGTGGTTTTACAGATCAACTGTCTCTTGAAGCTCTTACTAGCGCAAATCTATAGTCCCGAAAACTTATTTATGTGAAAAACGTATCGCTTAATAAGAAGCGCCACTACGAAAAAATATTATACACGCATATTTCAGCTGAATTTTATTGATTCAATTGAACTGATTCTCTATTTTCAGCTCTCTGTGTTATTTTTCCTAAATCCTATTTTAATAAATTTCATTTTGCACAACATTTGTATCCTTCCAAAGTCTAAGCCCAACGAATAACAAAATTGTTATATTTATTTTCAGATACTAAAAAGTTGTAAACACGACTTGAGTCATTCGAAGATCACGTGATTATCAGACCGCTGGATTCGCTAGCCAACATGGATCCCGACTGTTTTGCAATGTCTTCTTATCAGTTTGTTAATTCGCTCGCTTCTTGTTACCCGCAACAAATGAACCCGCAGCAAAATCATGCAGGGAATCCCAGTGGAGGTACCAATGCTGCCACTAGCAATGGCGGTCCAGGTGCGGGCGGTGGAGGCGGTTCTGGTGGGCAAGGCAACTCAGGTCCTGGCACTCCCGGTGGCAACGATTATTTTCCAACTTCTGCCGCCTATTCACCAAACCTGTACCCCAACACACCGCAAGCGCATTACGCCAACCAAGCGGCCTATAGCTTAGGCGGAGGTGGTGGCGGCGGCCAACAGAATCCCGACATGGTGGACTACACTCAATTGCAGCCGCAACGACTACTCCTACAACAACAACAACATGCACATGCGACGGCGCAGCATGCCGCTCAACAACAACAGCAACAACCGCATCCGCAACAACACCCGCAACAGCAACCAACACCACAACAGACCAACATTAGTTGTAAATACTCCAATGAACCCTCAACGCCAACCGGCAACAATAACAACACTAACGCCAGCAACAACAATACTAACACACAATCTCTAGCCAGTCCACAAGATCTGTCAACGCGAGAAATCTCACCGAAACTGTCACCCACCTCAGTAGTGGAGAGTGTGGCAAGGTCGCTGAACAAAGGCGTACTGGGTGGCAATCTAGCAGTGGCGGCAGCTGCAGCTAATATAACAAACAATCATAGCGGGGGTGGTGGTGGGGTCGGTAATGCTGGCGTGAATGTCAACGTCAATGTAAACGTGCCAATGCACAGTCCTGGTGGTGGTGACTCCGATTCGGAAAGTGATAGCGGTAACGAGGCTGGCAGTAGTCAGAATAGTGGCAATTGCAAGAAGAATCCGCCACAGATCTATCCGTGGATGAAAAGGGTACATTTAGGACAAAGTAAGTTTGCCATATAGTTATTAAAATACTTGTATGTTTGTATTGTTTTACCAATACTTCTCTTCTAGAACCAGTATCCATTAAAGTGAAGCCATTCTATGAATTATTAGTATATTTCAAAATACTCAAAGTTTATACAAAAAAATCTATACAGACAAATTATTTTGTTGAAATGTAGAGTTGTCGCAACTATCTAACCAGCTCATATGTCCGCGCCACCTTCGCACCAGTTTGTCTGCAATGCTCAGACGCAATAAATCAGGAAACGTATGTATAACTAGAAATTTTGTCTAATACTTAGTTCGATTTTTAAACAGGCCTGTGAAAAGAGTGAAAAGAGAATATCACTATCCTCTAGCTAGTAAACTATCAACGCGGCATTATGTCAAAACAAATAAACAATACATTCATAGCACTTTCACTTTCCCGCGCTCCCAGCACCTTGCAACTGTGCGGTGAAGTGTCAAGCGACATGTTGCCAGAAAGCTCCTCTTCCCCGACATGTTCCTTACACCTCTACCAGGTACGCCGAGCTAACACTTATGCACACGCACACGCACACCTTCTGAGTTTTCCAGATTTCTAAGTGCTCGCCTGCGTGCGACTAACTTCTCCTGATTGCAGCGTGTGCGCTCCAACACGCTCTTACCAATCATTATAGAATTGGAATTCTGCTGGTACAGCTTAATGGGAGTTGTACCCAAGGGATACACCCTTACATTCTCCATAGTAAATATGTTTTATTTTAGTCTTCAAATATAAAGGCAATCGAAAAATCGTGTGCGTGAATTGTGAACGAAAAAAATGATCAACAATTTTTCTTCGTGTCAGTCGACGCTTAGCAATTCGTCCCACTCTTCTTTGGATGAGGTTCTCGTCTGTTTTTTGTTAGCTGGTTGACTCGCTTATAGCTGGAGCACAGCTGCTGACTGGAAGGTAACAAATGCATGACCCATTGACAGACAGAGGGACAGGCATACACACTCGTAAACATAATTGAAAGTGGATGCATGTATAGAGCAAGTATTTAGTTGGCGCAAATTCTAGACAGATAGACTCAGAATTGGTAATAATTTTTTCCCATCTTATGCAGGCATCCGATTTTGTGGTGGCTTATTACGAAAGTTGGAAACATGTGGGCATAGGTTCATGTGCATGTATACCTACATAAATATAAACAAATAAATAATAAAACTGAAGTACCAACGTCTTCACCAGCGATTTCAGCACAAAGCCCCTAAGCAATGCCTGAGTGCATAAACAATTATCGTGAATAATCTGAAATCATTTGGTTTATTAATACAGCACAAAGAAATTAGAGCTCTTTACTTCCTTCAAATTTAAAATAAGAAATATTCTATATAGAAAATTTTATTTTATTTTTATTCTTGAACATACCTCTAGTCTCATTTGAGCTTGGCATTCTTTATTCAATGTTTCTGCAATTCTTAATGCCTCCAAGTAGTACGATTTCTTGTGGGGCTCAAAACAGGTGTCTATTTACTCGATGGTGTCTTAATTCAGATAATAATTCGTAATATTTATCATCCCGGGATTTTCGGAATCCCGTTTGTGCAACCCGGGGTTCCGGGATTTACATATTCATTACTTGGCAACGACTTAGCTCGAAAAAAATTGCATCAATATTGTTTGAGCAGCCTCCTACTATATTTTAAAATAATAAATAAATGGGTTTTAAATATTTCTTTATTTTATCTTAAATATTTCTTTATATTATCTTTATTTAAAGTGAAAATTAATATATTTCAAAACAAAAGGCAAAAGTTCAATTTGTATACATTTTATAACAATTAGCGTGTTTATATTATATTAGTAAAGTATAATAACGTAAGGACATTCGAAAACAGATCGATGCGAAGAAACTGAAAAAGTAAACAGATGTGCCTATTTTCTGGTTGAATGTACCTCATATAGGTATTTTTTATCTTGTACAATTTAAGCGAAATAAGCAGAAAATAATGGGGCTTAATACATATTCATTTCAAACAAAAACTTTCAAACGTATCCATATTTCCTGAGAAGCCAAGGTAGGTAGGTAGGTAGGTGGGGTGGTTGTCATAGAGACACACTTAGACCTTTCGCAGGTCCATTGTGATACCACTGGAGCTTATCCTTACTCTACGTGTTCCTTTTCAAACCATCCGGTAGCTTTAATAAACGAGCAGAGCTTCGTTAGTTTCTCGGTTAGAAATGCTGTATCGAGGGTGCGCAGCCTTCTCCTAGCTAGGCTTTCACACTCACATAAAAGGTGTCTGACTGTTTCCTCTTCTTCTGTATTTAGATAGCTTCTACAGAAATCGAAGTACGGGAGTCCTAACCTTCTAGCGTGGCTGCTCATTAAACAATGACCAGTTAATACACCTATCATTTTTCTTATAGATTCCCTGTTGAATCTTAGCAAGATCTTCGATCGACCGCTGTTCCAGTTCGGCCATGTCTGTCTGCTTAGTTCGCATGTTGTGAGGTTTTGCCAGATTGTATTTACCTTTTTGATGGTTTCCCTGTCTATAAGTAATTTACAAGTGGCTATAGGCATGGGTATCAGCGCCTTATCCGGCTCGAGATCGAGCGTTGTACCGGTTCGTGCAAGTTCATCCGCCTTACAGTTTCCTGCAATATTCCTGTGGCCTGGCACCCAGATAAGGTATACCTTGTAGTACTGAGAAGCCAAAGTCAGTGTTGTTTTCCTCCTCCATTTCCTACTCTTCGTAAGAAATTACAAAATCCCAAAAATAGCGAAATCTCGTATTAGCTAATTCATACAATTTAGAGCGGACGCATTGTATTACGGAGCGACAAAGGAGAAGGGGCACAGAAAGAAGAAGCACTAATTCTGATATTACGTTTTCTTATGAGAAGTTGGTTTATCAAAAGAGGTTTAGGAAGCCGTATCTCAGAAGGAAAGCTTTTTCTCTTTTTCAGAACAAAAGCGTAAAAATTAACGCAAAATATTACTTGGAGGAAGTGGTTGTTGAACATTTTCCCCACACATAAGCAGGATGTTTGGCAATGATTATCATAAACCAGAAATTGTTTAGTGCTGGTGGAAGGACAATCTGTTTTGTTTTTATTTCAGCGAGTGAGTGCATCTGAATCTTATGAACTTCGGCATATAGAAAAAAATAACAAATATCAGAAACACGAAGCTGGACCAATTTAAACGCTGTAAAGCTTTTAACAACAATGAAAGACGAAAAACTTTGAATTTAAACCTGCACAATGCAAGCTATCAATAAAATAAGTTTTCTGCAAAAATTTTATATATATACGGTTCACGCGTATTAAGTTTCAAAGGTGCCGGATGTGAATGGCTTCGCGCGCAACCTTGTATTGTGAGGAATCTATGCTTTGGTTACGAAATGTGACAAACCCTATTTCAGATTGTGATTGAATCTTGTCAAACATTCCATTACTTCTGAGCAAACGAGAGAAAACATTTTTTCTAATAATTTGTGCTGAATGAGCACAAAAAATTAATTAGGTTTCTTAATGAAATTAATAGAATTTTTGTTAATGTCGACCTTGATTTCGTCCTTCAAATTACTTAAAGTAATTTTGTACCTCTAGACTTTTGTACCATAGACTTAATAAATTAAATGATATGAATCAAAGACGTACGGAGTTTTTTTTTATATATTCCCCTAGGCACCCGTGAAATGCATGGAAAGGAACTGAATTATGGATTGCCGTAATTTGTTCAAGCACTCAAGTAATATCTCACCTAGGGAGAGGACTTAAAGGATAGGAATAGACTGGTGAAGAAAAAGTTATATTAATTGATCCTCTGCCAACTTCCTCTTTTTGTTTAAGAAAGCTAGCAGTGTACAAAATGTACAAATTGGATCGTCGCTGACGCCTATGGTGCTTCTCTGTCTGAGAAATAATTTTGACAGAAGGAAATTGCCAGGCCTGTACAGAATGCAACACTTGGATGTTTTGCAGGTGCCAGTACTGCACCAACGGTTCTCACGAGATTCAATTTTCCAGAGAACCGCAGTTCTCAAATTTATCAGCCAGTTCGTCGCCTTAACGACCGTAGTATCCCAACAACCACATAAGTTCAAGTTCATTCCACCTGGAACCGGCATTCAGCCTCACCTTATACTTTTAAACTATGTATGGAGAAGATATATATGGGGCATTCTTTCTGAACGTGAGACCCCCTGCCCCCAGAATAGATTTTGACGAAAAGAGGTCTATGAGGGCTTAAAATGTAGGTAATTATGTTTACTTTCGAAAGCAAAGTGGCACTTCTTGAAATTCAAAATGGCGGATCCTTCCTTCCTTATACTCCACAAGCTTGCTCACAAGAAAATTTTGCTTGCGCAATTTAAGGAAGATCGTGTTCTACGACTTATACAACCTTTAGAGCCAATTTAAAGACTTAATTAAATGACTTTTCAATTATTGACAGCAATAGTGACACCTGTCATTTAATTAAGTCTTTAAATTGGCTCTAAAGGTTGTATAAGTCGTAGAACACGATCTTCCTTAAATTGCGCAAGCAAAATTTTCTTGTGAGCAAGCTTGTGGAGTATAAGGAAGG
The DNA here is from genome assembly GCF_028408465.1 of Anastrepha ludens. NCBI lineage: Eukaryota > Metazoa > Arthropoda > Insecta > Diptera > Tephritidae > Anastrepha > Anastrepha ludens. The sequence continues at coordinate 79,392,253 of NC_071498.1, forward strand.
AAGGATCCGCCATTTTGAATTTCAAGAAGTGCCACTTTGCTTTCGAAAGTAAACATAATTACCTACATTTTAAGCCCTCATAGACCTCTTTTCGTCAAAATCTATTCTGGGGGCAGGGGGTCTCACGTTCAGAAAGAATACCCCATATATATGTATTTATGTATATGGAGAAGAGAGAGCAGCTTTAAGGCCAATGAAGCAGCTTTGCTGTCACTGCGGGCCCTGAGCTTATGTCCTCACCACCTTTCGCCAATCAACCAGCCTGCTACTTTAAGTATTACAAAAACTTCCGATTGAAAGGCCGTTGTCATTATACCAAGGGCATCTCTGTGTCCGAAACTCTGATCTTAGGGCCACATTCCAAAAGAATACAGTCGACCGTCGTTTTATTTGCCTTGAGTTGGTAAGTCCAGAGATAGGAAATCCAACAAAGTATTAAAAGTAGAGCATGACGTAATACTCAAAACCCCATAATGTCACTCCTTCGTAGCCCGCAGTTTTTATCAGCAAGCAGTTCTATACGTGTCCTTTTGTACGAGTAGTGTTTCCTCGTTTTTAGTCGTCTAAGTAATATTGCCGAAATCTTCGTTTAAGCCAAAAAATAAATATTCCTAGAGTGCATGCCAAAGAAAAAGTAGCTGTTGCGTATAATAATTAAAATGAAGTAAATGCTGGTGGACGGCATTAAAGTCTTCAACTAGAAAAAAAGGAGAGCAGTGTGTAATGTTCAGCGATGCGATTACGAGCGAGTTACTTAACAGTAAGTTTAGCTCACTTATCGGTAAATTTAAATACACAAATATGACTATTGGTCAAGGCCTTCAACATCACGCCCGGCCTGCAGCGCTGGCACATTGTTCCATTATTTTTTGTGATTGGTTCGGCAAGTCCCTAATGCGGTGGCGTTGCGACTTTGAAGACCTTGCTACGAATTATAGGGCGGCTGGTAATCCATCCCGTCAGTGTGTTCAACGAAGACTGTTGCGCAACGTGTGATGCGCACTATGGCAATGGTAGCAGCTGGCTAGGGAGGCACAAGCGCTGGTGAGTGGGATTTGGCCAGATAGTTGCCACAATACTTTGTTAATTAGGCCGATTCATGCCTCTCGTCCAGCGCCATCACAAAAATGGCGCGGCAGTATCACAAAGCATGAGGGCGACATCACAGACGGCATTTGTTGCGCTCCATAGAGTCATTGCATGTCCTATGGGTGAAAAAATTAATTAGAACAATAACTTTGCTAGTTATTCATTTTTTAAGTTCTTATCTGTCGTTTTACCATCCATTCCATATCCTGTTCTAAGCCCCTTAAGCTTATAAAAGAATTTACTTATGTGATTGTTTCCACAAATACCACTCACTTCAATAATTTTATTAAAGTTTTTCGAAAATTCGATTAGCAAATCAAAAAATGATCTATTGCTTCAGCAATGCTCGGTAATTATATTGTCATTTGTAATATCAAATTGCTAACTAAATGACTACCATAAATTATTCAAAATAATTAATTAAAGTTTAATTAGCTTTAAGTACACAAAAAATACTCACAAAGGCACCAAATAACAAAAAAGCGCTGCATCCAAAGATTTTCAATTTTCCGCAGCTAAGAAGATTACAAATGGATTTCGTGCTCCACAATCAGATACCAACAAGGCAAGAAGCCAAGAAGCTACACTGAAGCACAAAACGAATGCGTCCCAACAACACAGAGTAGCAAAAAGCGCGAAAACATGAACACGCTCACACAAAAGTACCTGCACTCACACGAATTATGCACTTATAAATGGATGTTCTTTTAAATATACGTGCATATATATTACTTACAAACATTTAGTCGGCGCATGTATTTACACACTTCATGTAAATATATTAATACCAAAGAATAGCAAAGTAATTATTAGAAAATTGCATTATTTGAAGCGATAAAACTGGTGCATTCCCTTGCTTTACGTTGGCTACAACCAGTATACTGATGCGCTTTGATAGACGTGCATACTCGTACATACAAGAGTATTTTAATTTATAAGCAGACGCAAGCATCCACACCAGAAAATGAGCAACTAATTGTTGATGCTTCGAAATTCATTGTGCTGTTTAACTCGCATTTCATTGCGGTCTACATATTATGATGGAAAGTAATTAAATACCATCGAAGCATGAAAAGTGGTCATGTACGAGTACAGTTCGCAGTCGTCGCTCATTCATATCATTTTTTCATTTCTTATGGCCATGCCAAGAGTAGCAACACAGCCCTCTGCTATTCACTCGCACTTTTAAAACTGCATTTTAATTAATTTTAAAGTCACAAAATATTCGTCCATTTTTTAGTCCAATTCATTTGTTTGCACTCTTTTCTACCCTTTGGAAGGGAGCCCAACAAACAACCATTTAAATTTTTAAGTAATTATGCAAACAGTAAATGCAAAACGTTCAAAATTATGCTCATACATATGTATGTATGTATGTGGTAGTATGATCAAGAAATACAGTGTTTTGAACATAAAATTCACCCAACTTCGTTATAAAATTAAAATTATTATTCGCAGCATTCGCCAGTTGCTGTTGCCAAGCAATGTTGACAGACAAGGATAAATAAGGGTTTCCACTTCATTGCTTTTCTATTGTTGTTGCTGTTACAGATAATGGGCTCATTGGCAGAGCTATTGAAAGATCTCGTGCACCACACATTGATTGGCTTTTTGCAAAGTTGCCATCAACAGAAACAACAGCAACGACGACAGCTCGAGCAACGCCAACAAGCCGCTATGTATGTCCATTGTTGACAGCAGCAACAACACTGCCAACAGTGAAAACATTAACATTAACACAGCACAACATGTGCATTGCTGCCATGGCGATTGTCTCATCACCGCTAATATTGGTTGCTGTTGTTATTGCATGAATTTTATTTTTGCTTGTGTACTCGTATAACATTTTCAACAGCTGCTTAAAATTTCATTTTAGTTATGTGCTTTGTTACAAAATCGTCAAAGAACTTTGAGTTGGCTCAAGCAAATATTATATGTTGAAAACTAAAATTCTTGAAAAGACACTGTATTTGTATTATATAAATACTTCTTAAAAACTATGTTCCCGGTATTTAGTGCAAAATATGTAGTACGAGTATACGTAACTTTTTCCACATAACATCATAACAACCTAACGAAATCGAGATAGAAAGTGCCACGCGAGTCTATGTATGTTTGTCTATCCGTCGCACAGTGTGACGTCCCCATATAAGCGACGGCCAAAACTAATTTAGGAAAAAATAAAGATAAAATGTGGACAGTTCCACTACTTAGGACTGTTAGCGGTAGGCCAGTCACCAACCTTGACAGTAATTTACCAATTGGGGCACTTGAAAATTTACTAAGCTTCAACGCAGAACGTCAGTTGTGAAGATGTTTAGGGTATTTATCGTAGCTTCTGCTCAAAACTTTGATAAATTTATAACAACCCAGATATGCAGAAACACCCTGGCCAGTGTTGGCGTTTCAAATTTTTTGAACGAAATGAATATATATTAAAAAATTTCAAAAGTGAAACGAACTGAAACGAAGTGAAATCGTTCAAGCAAAAAACTTCGTATAGAAATGACTTAAAAATTTCTTGAGTAGGTGTAATATTTTTGTGTATATATGTTATGTATGTATAAGGGGGCGGGCAGAAAATTAATCACCAATTTTGTTTTTGAATAACTGAATAATAAAATAAATACTAAATAAATAAAATGGTTTTGAGGGATGGGATCTTTATTTTGACCTGTGCGCGCTTCACTGCTTGTCTGTTTGTATACTGCACCCGTTTAGTTCATACGTGTCAAATATGATTGACTGAGCATACGGTGACAAGTCCGAACAGAAAACTGTCAAACTTTCTACTAAAACTTAGAAGGATGGTCGGCATCATTACAGGACACAACCCATGGGGTCAGCATATGACCACCATTGGAATCATCGAGGACCCGGTATGCCTGTCATGCTTGGAGGAGGCGGATAGCACTGAGCACTTTCTCTGTGAGTGTCCTGCCTTTGCTAGAGCGCGACTACGAGTATTGGGTTCCGATGTCGTGGGAATGAGTAATATTCGTTCTCTAAAACTGGAGGATATTTACAGATTTGCCAAAGAATCTGGAAAATTCTCACAGGACTAACTATCTCTATCTCTGTCTCTATTCTTTCCTATCTCTTTCTCTGATACTTGTCTCCCTCCCTCCTTGACTATCTACCCCCTTTCCAGAGTTTTAAATACAATGGGCTTTTTAGCCTGAGTGTTTTAGGAGCCACCAAATCTCCTGGTGCTCCTTGGCTCGTCCTCTTCAAATTCAAATAGCATACAGTGCCATTTGCGAAAATTAAAAATCTTCCGATAGGGTGATTAATTTTTGTATATGACCTTTGAGCTTTTTGTGAGCGCTCGTATTTAGTGTTAATTATCAAATTTTCCTACAAAAATAAATGCTGTTAATATAATTTGATATATTTTACATAAATTTCATTTGATTTACATAAATTAACAATGCGGCTTTTGTAAGTGGAGTCTTTGGAGTGCTACCTCAATTACTAATCATTATTGCTATTTTCGGTAACAAATTTCACATCAAAATGGAAGCGTCGAAGCGTGCGCCTCGAAAAAGAAGTATTTTTTTGAAGAAGTAATTTTTTTGTATTTTATAACTTTATACGAGCAATTCTTGTATGCATATCTGTATAGCCACACGATCTCAGGATTAGCTTAACGGATTTGAATGAAAATGGGCACACAGATAGTGCATCACATTTCTAGACTTTTCACCTAGGTGTTGCCACTGACAATGTTTCACAGGGTTGCCACCTGTTCGAAATTTAAAAAAAAATTCTATGAGATATGCCGATGTGGGTATCAAAAGAAAGGTATTTCCCTCCGCATTACAATAGAGATATAAAACCCCGAATTTTTTTATAAATTTTATTATATTCAAATTAAAAATTGTTACATTAAAAATTTTAATGCTTTTAAAGAAACTTAGGCCTTTTATTTTTGCGTTTGTAAGTATTTGTGTCAGTATCGCGACAAATAGACCAACAGTATGCGCCAAGCATATGCGTAATGTCTTGTCTTTTAAAGCGCTTTTCAATAGCCGCAATGTCCTGATGGAATCTTTCGCCATGTTCATCGCTACAAGCTCCTAAATCACCAGGGAAACAATCTAAATGATTGTGAAGGAAATGGCTCTTTAGCGTCATTAATATGCCCATTTCGCCATATGCCGAAATCATTTCTGCAACAATATTTTTATAATTGTCAGCTCGTTTGTTGCCAAGAAACTGCTTAATTATGGCAACTGTGCCTTTCCATGCTCGTTGTTCAATAGCATTCAATTTTGATGAAAATTCATAACTTGCAACTATTTTTTTTATCTGCGGACCACTGAAAACACCTTAAATTATACACATCATTAAAAAAATAAAGTTACTAAAAGCCTTCGTAAAAAAAATACCTGCATGAATCTTTGCGCCGCTCAGTTTCGGAAAAATATTGCGCAAACTTGCAATCGCCTCGCCCTCACGATCCAGTTTTTTAACAAAATTTGATACGACACCGAGCTTAAGGGGGTAGTATGGTATTTTTTTTTTTTTCATTTTTTTTTTTTGTTTTTTTTTAAATTATTCTATAACATCTTAAGATTATTGTGTGAAAGTTTGAAGTGCATTAGAGTAAAATTGACAAAGACACAAAGGATTAAGTATCTACCTCTCCAACCGGATTTCACGCATCACAAATCTTTAAACGCGTTTTTCTCACACTTGCCTTTTTTACGGTCGGTGTCCACTGTAGATTCATATCTACTGCACCGATTCTTTTCAAATTTGGTTTTTTTGTTTCTTTACTTTATTCACGAGGTAATGACGTCGAGTTTTTTTTTTTTTTAATTTTGTCATATTTTAAAACAACAAAGTTTTCAAGTTTTTTTTATGAAAAATCGGTGTTTTGACTTCAAAGCGCTTTAAAAAATTTAAAAAAAAAAAAAAAAATTCGACGTTGTTACCTGCGAAACTTTATTAGCTGATGAAATCAATTTGGTTTTTTGATTTTAGTTGATCCAGTAATGAGTTCTGAGGGACAAACTTTTTTATGAGACGTCCGCGAAGATTCGCTGCCACCAACTCATTTCTTCATAAAAATCAATGAAAATTTCACACAATATTCTTTACATATGACTTTATAATGAAGTAATTTTAAAATTTTGAATAAATCAACTGTGTCGGCAAAAAAAATTTCGAAAAATATGCTTGTTTTACACCGAATTAACCATACTACCCCCTTAATGTGTAGTGATGGCAAAATGATTTGAGATGGCTGCACTAATGGTAGATTTTCTATACTTTTGCCTACTTTGTAGCATGTTCGTGGCTTCCACTTAAATTCAGTGTAATGCTGATCTCTTTTGCGACCGTCCCATGTACACAAAAAGCACTGGTGCACCGATGCATCGATGAAAAGTCGCCACTTCTCTGAAATATGAGGGTAACATATTTTTTCAAACATCGAATCAATATCACAACAATAAGCCAGGTTTTTTCCGGAGCCCGGATATGCTCTCTACGGCCCTGCTTATGACTCAATCTTTAAAAAAAATTAGTTTGGTCCAAAACCCAGAAAAAAAGTTGGTTTAGCCGTATGTGTTATTGAGTTATTCTTTAATTGATTATTCACACATTTCTTCTTCTACGTTTGCTTCTAAAATATGGTGCACAAATACAGGTGCGCAATTGCATATGTATATTAAGCAATTATTTTGCACTTTTTCACTTACAAATTATAATATAAAGGAAACTATGTAAATCATTTCAGCAGATAACCCCTTAACTGATTTATGTACAGTATGTAAATATAAGTGCATAAAAGTATACACACATACATATATATCTAATGAAAAATTCCACAACGTTTAGATGGGGTACAATTATACGCCATGTTGTGTCGCCATTAAATAAGTAATGCCTCCACATTTTCATGCGCGAGTGTGTGCAAAAAAATTAACGAAAATTATTGGTCTTTCATGTTTACTCAGAGCACTTAACCGACACGCTTGTGGGCCAGTTAAAACCAAATTCTCCAGTGGCAATGTTACAAGAACCGATTCAGGGTTCATGTTGGCAATTATGCAAATTTGTGACGACGAAGCTCGGTTGCCTCTCCGGGCTAATTTACAGTGCAATCAGCAATGTTTATATATGCAGCGTTTAGATACGCCAGGTATCACCCTATGCTTGTTACTACCGTCTTGTTATTGACTGCAAGTGCCGTAGCTGGACATAGTCTCGAGAATCGCATTTTTGATGTTTACGGAATAAATTCATTATAATTTCTGCGCTTGTTTGGACATTCACTTGTTTTTCCTTACTCCAATTAACCCTACTGTAGATACACTTCCTTAAATTAATCGAAGTTTTCAAGTCAATCCCATATCAAAATAAGCCATGTAGGGAATTCTTAATAGACTGGGTGCAAAAATTAGTTGTGAAATATTTGAAGAATTAAAAGGCATTAAATTTTGAAGCCTTTTTTCTTGTTTGCTTTTTTTCTATTTTTCTAATTGTATTTGACATACTTACTTAATATTTGCTGGTGTATGTGGCAAATGCTTCTTTCTTTTATTTCAATATCTCAGCAAAGCAGAACTTCATTCAAATATTTTGTCATTTTTGTTTGGCTCGCTTCCAAATTTTTGCTAGCATTCACAAGTATGTCAAGACTGTCCCTCAACGCCAACACACCCAGACACTGCTGTCAGGTGGCGGTCACAACTGAGTGTTTATGTGACGTGAATACGTCAAACACTCATTAAATGCTACTCACTTGAATTAACGAAATAATGACAAACACTAAATGGATGTAATGAACAATGGATTACATTAACACTCCCCCAGTTACTGGCAGTATAGCTGACTTACAGCTCGACTACAATAATGGCGCACGGACATTGTAGAGTCGCTCAAAGCAAATAGGCAAATTGTATCTACCCGAGAAACGCATCACTATCATAATTAGTGGGACGCTACATAATTAGCGAAATATAAGAAAAGGATAAAAATATGTATTTATAGAAGAAGAAAGAGCCAAGTAAAGCTAAATATGTATTTCGAAATTTTTTTAAGAAAAGCGAGAAAGCGTATAAAAGTATATGTAGAGGTATGAGTGTAAATTAAATTCCTTGCGAAGTGCAGTCCTTGTCAATTTTCCTCTTCTTTTAATACAGCACCAGAGTGTTACTCCCAATACCTTTGAAATTAATGCTGCTACTCCTGCTGATGCGTTTTTTACGACATAAAGATTCATTTTCAATCTTTGTGACTAATCTCAGTTATGTATTCTGCAACTTAGTTGCCAGCTAGCACCAACTCTCGCCCGGCTAAACCAGTTTCGAAAGTTAATCATACAACGTTTGCACATAATTATATTTCAGTTATATAGTCCCTTAAAAACACGCACATAGGTGCATACATACATACCTTCTTAACGCTATCGACTTCCTTTGCGTACTCGATAATTCAAAGCCTACGGGTTAAGAAATTAATTGGGCTTTACTAACATGAACGTTGCACTGACTTACCAAGAGAGGAAAGTCAGTCAGTATAGTTTTCATTATACACATGTATGAACGTATGTTTGGTTAGGGTGGGTCAATTTGTGTAAAACAATTTTTCTCACCCTAGCGGATTCGGTTTCTTATTAGGTATATTAATGTATATGTATAATTAATTCTTAATATACTACTGTGGGCAAAAAGTAAGGTGAATTTATTTGTCAAACTTCACGGGATTAAAATTGCGCTCTAGTTATTTTTTTCATGAGTTGGAAGCACTGTTAATAACATCTGGGCCAACTTTCATGTGATTGTCATTATCAGTAATATATTTACGCTTGTGTTTACCAAACGACCAAGAGTGCATTTTTCGATTTTTACAATGTCTGATTTGATTGAGCAGAGAAGTGCCATCAAATTTTGTTTGCGGAATGAAATTTCGGCTGCGGAAACGTTTAGCATGTTACAGAAGGCATTTGGAGATTCGACCATGTCACAGAAAAATGTTTATAAGTGGTACAAAGACTTCAAAGAGGGTCGAGAACGTGTTGATGTCTTGGAGCGCTCCGGACGACCATCGACGTCAACAGATGACCAACACGTCAATAAAGTGAAGGAGTTGGTGATCAAAAATCGTCGGTTGACTCTTAAAGACCTTACTGATATGATCGGAATATCAGAAGGATCTGTGAAAACCATTTTGAAAGACCATTTGGGCCTACGAAAAGTCAAATCTCGTTTTGAACCGAAAACTCTCAATTTTTTGGAAAGAAGTCGTCGCGTTTATGTGTGTGAAACAATGCTTTCAGACTATCAGGACAAGCTCAAATGCATTTTTTACGGGAGATGAGACTTGGACCGAAAAGAGCACGTTAAAGTCGTTCAAAAATAAAGGTCATGATGACAGTTTTTTTCGCTTTTTGTGGTGTGGTGCACTATGAAATCCTTCCACCTGGCCAAACTGTTAATAAGAAATATTATTTGAGCGTTATGCGTCATTTACGTGAAGCAATTCGTCTAAAAATACCAGAATTATGGGCCAACATCTCTTGGTTTTTGCATCACGATAATGCACCGTCTCACACTGCACTCGTTCTTCGTGACCATTTCGCCAAAAATTCCACGCATATCGTTCCGCAACCACCGTATTCGCCTGATTTGGCTCCGTGTGACTTCTGGCTATTCCCAAAACTCAAGAGACCACTCCGGGAAACGCGTTTCGAGGCGATTGAGGAGATAAAAGCTGAATCGAAGAAGGTGCTGATGGCTATACCGGAAATGGACTATTTGGCATGTTTCGGGGATTGGAAAAATCGTTGGCATAAGTGTATTTCATCGAGAGGGGATTGTTTTGAAGGGGATGAAATTGATTTACAAAAATAAATAAAGATTTTTCATTTTACAACCAAATTCACCTTACTTTTTGCTCACAGTAGTATAATGCATAATTAATTCGAAAATTGAGAGGCAAATAACATCGAAAGTAAAGAAAATAACGTCTTTTTGAAAGACGTCTTTGTGTTTTAAAACACAATCTTGCGATTCTTGAGATAAAAAATTTATATCAACATTAAACTCTTCGCACCGAAAAATCCTCAAGCACAAGTTTGTATTAAAACAGAAACAAATTATATTCCTAGGACTTAAGTAATTATTAATGCCAATATTAACTTCGTATTGACTAAAGATAGCTTTTTTGAAGTTTGGGGTGATCGAAATCTATTTTAAGCTATGCTCTAGTGCAATTTTTTTTTCTTAGAATTGTATGTAGCATCCGAATCTGCTAGGAACGATATCGAAAAAAATTGACCTGCTCTAATGAATATGCATTTGATTTGTGCATTTCATTTCACTGTTGTAGCAATTTCTTCCTCAAAGTTGACCAAAAGGTAATCCACCAGTTGTGTAGAATTAAGAGAATCCATTTTCCTAATACCCGATACCTCTCCTGACCATGAGCGAGTCCCCACCGAAATTACGCCACACGCGTACTATTATTGAATTATTTTTAGAGCACCAATACTTGTGCCCACCATCCGGCCCCACGATTGTTTTTATTTCTGATTTCAAAATTTGTATCTTTTTGCCAATCGGAGATGGACTAATTTGTGTCTCTCACTCATTTTACATCTACTCCCAAGCCCATTTCCTCAATTACTTCCATCGAACACATATTATCATCCTTAACAACCAGTATTTTTATCTCCGACTTTGCTCTATCATTAACCAGCGACGCCCTTCCCATTTGGAACGCTACAGGTCAAAAGACTATACAAGGAAGCAAAACAAGGTGCACACTCTTGAGTTTAAAAATTTTTCATCTTGAGAAGAAACTCTTTTTTGGTTCAAGTACCCCGTTCTTAGTTACAGCTATGCTGGACGTACCACCTTAATGTCAGTAAATTAACAATTAAAAAATTATTATTTTTTTTTTCAAATCGACATAATTTTTTTAAATATATTTCCTGTTTATTTATATTTGTTTGGCACAAAAATCGGAAAAAATGAAAAAAAAACAAATTAATTTGGCCATACGAAAAGTGTAGGTAAGTGTATTTTTGGAAAGTTTAACCGCAAAGGAAATTTATGAATATTTAAATTGGAATCTTGTTAAAATAAGTGTATAATATTGATGTTCAGGGACACTATTCTGAATAGCAAAGTATATTTCAACCATAAAATTGTGTTTTATCGAACCGCCAATCTTATTGAACAACCGTAAAATACATATAAACCATAAGTTCTCAGTCCAATCAATTTCTGAGTTTTGAGCATCCAATGTATTCTTCAGTTATTTTATCATATACCTTGAAGTAATGACGTTATTTTGGTCCTTTGATCCTCTCCCATGCTTAGTTAAAAAAAGATACGGAATAACTTTTTTTTAATAGCAACTACAAGTTTTGTCTTCTTTTCCTGCTTTTTCGATATAAGATTCTATCGAGGCCACGTTGAAAGGATAGTTTGGTGTTACCAATGTAGATAGCTTTAGACTTGGTAAATGTACAGAATAACGCTTTAAAAGAATATTAGTATCTCATCATAGACATTCTATTGTAAGGTTAAGCGATACCGGCCACCTTGCAAGGCCATGTCATCCGAACGAATAAAAATTGTCTAACGCACAAAAGATTGTTGACTGTAGCAGAGTAAGAGAAATACCCCCTCCATTGGAAAACTTACTTGGAGAAGAACTTATCCTCACTTGATGTTTCTAATTGAAATAGAAGAGCAGAGTTTATGGTGCTGTTAGTGTGGTGCGGTTAGAGGGGGGAAAATAATTCAAGGCTTTACAAAAGAGCTTCAAATAATATTCTAACAAATTAATAAGTATTTTGCCCTTAAAAACTTTTCAATGCTGTAATTTCTACAACTACCTATCCTCAATCATATTTATCAATATGCCAAGTACGTCTTTCCGACTTGCACCTTTATACGTACCACGTACATATTTTTTACATTCAACTGTGTTTTCCTACTTATTTGCGTCATTAATAGCTTCAAAAGCCTTGAAATTTATAACAACCAACACCGTAAGGAATTTAATGTTCTCGCGCCGCGCCGTTAATGGAAGACCACAATGTACTCTCAAATATGGTGAAAATGATGCATTGCTCTGTGAAATGGGCACGCGAGAATAGAAAATACGAAGATTCTATAAGCAAAATAATAACAATCGTTATGATTAAATGTAGCAATTTGGAAAGTCGTGTTTCGAGTTAATGAAAATGTAATTGGGTACCTGTGGCAGCAGTCCGCCAACCGCCCATCATCGGCAAAGCGGCCAAACAGCTAACAGGCTGTCCACTCAACCAATCCGCCAAATAGTCAGCGTCCATTGCCACATCGACACAGGTATTGCAACTGAATCTCAACTTCCCTTTATTACTTATACAAATACGTAGCTCGCAGCTTTGGCGGATGAGAGATGTAAAAGAAAATGGTGAACAACAAAAGGGAAAAAGAAATGTGTTTCAGTTGGGAGCGCAAATGAAAAGGTGTTTCAAGATTTTTCAATAGGCGCGAGGAACATCATGCAGGTTTCTAATGCAGAAATTTGTTAGGTTGCGTATGTTTTAAGGGGTGCGTGCTATATCACTTTAATTAAAGCTAGTTCACTTACATCCTATTAAGTTTCCCCAACTATTGGTAACCAGATGCGGTAGAATCTCTACTTCAACTTGTGATGGAAAGAAGTAAGAAGTATAAGCAGGCGAAAGCTGGAACTGAAGCGCCGTGACTTAGTATCTGTTGCATATATCTAACTACAGTTATTGAGTGTAGATAAACGAGCTTCAAATGAAATTATCTACTTTCACTTTACAGATTAGTGAAAATATTAAAAAAAAAATAGTTCTTTGCTAACAACCAATAAGCTGGAATTGCATATTCCCAACTGGTATATGTCTATGAAGGATGCGAATTCACCAATACTTCCATAAAAGTGAAACACAAATTCAAATATCACTCAAACTAAGAAGAGGTATCTGACAATGGCGCCACTGCTGCGGCTGATGACGTGCACCCGTTGAAAGATATGACATACGTTTCCAAGCTTAAATATGTGTACATGTACATTTGAATAGGGTGGTTTATACAGTGGTTTCTTTTTGAAAATTCCAAACAATTAACAAAACTAAATTTGTTTCGATATAGTATTGAGAGCAAACATTCCCACTATTCACGAAATACGAAAGAGAAATCATGCTGTCTCGGCTGGCTTCATAGTAGCGCAACCTGTTAACCCAGTTAGCCTGCTCTACATATATTCGCCTTAAGGATCTGCATCGTTAGGGCTTGACACATAACAACGATCATTCATGGCACCCCACTAGAAGTCAAACGGTCTCAAACTGCAGCTCTGAGGTGGTTAATTGGCAACACCGAGACGTTGATAAAACAATGACTGAATTTGGCGCAAAAAAAATTGATTCTGGCAAGACGGTCCATTCTGCCGAAATCAAACATTGCCCAAATCTATGCTCTTAATTTCCGGTTACAACAAGACTTTTCACAAGCGTCTGTAATGCTCACCGTTGTCCGAAAGGGAGGCTCCATCAGCTGTTTCAAAGGAAAATTGCCTCTATTTCAAAATTCGCACCGAACTATCACACACGGAAGATGCATTTGCCTCTCGACCATCACATACGGTGTTTCCTACAGCCAGATGCGGAAATTTTGCTTGTTAATATTCTTATTTCCAATAAGCGCCCTGTTTGAGCTAAACTACAATAAATTGACTTTGGAAATAAGACTGCAATATATCCCAACGTTGTTCAAACGGAAATCGATTAATTTCGTATTTCATATGATACTGACTTTCTGTTCAGTTCTCTAGCGGGAAAGAGCTGTCACTGTCAAAATAATACATGAATAAGAAAAAACATTTAGCACACCACCCTGTATTTATGTACTTAAAGAACATTTGCGATAGTACTTATGTATATGTAAAATACTCGCAACTAAACAAAACAGAAAAAATACCTATGAAATGAAATTCTACTTTGATTTTCGAGACTAGATGGCACAGTTTCTCTGTCGACGCCTCTCCCCTCGGAAGTCAGGTTGTGCTTTCGAAATGAAAGATTTGTAATACTAAAATTGCTTACTATATATTTATATCGATGTACTCGTATGGTGGATTTGTTTACTGCACAGCCGTAATCTATATACAAACGCTTGTGAGCGTGTGAAAAGCTTGCGGTGGGCGATGGATGTGCTCGTAAAAAATTCAATTGCAAATAAAGTAATTGCAGTGTAAATGACGAAGAAATGTCAGCAATAAATTCCACTAAGTGTCAGTGAAACGCTGAATGGAAATTTATCAAATCAAAGTGACAATCGCCTCTGTACTGTAAAGGACGACCCATTCGGAGTGAGCTGAAGCTATACATAAGTTTCTCTAAGTGTGCTGCACAAATTGATGTGTCGGAATTATGCTTGGAATTTTAATCACAAACTGACCTCAAAAATACGAAAAAAAGAACATTCAAACTTGTTAATAGCAGCGCTGCAGCCAACAATTTTATACGTACCTATACTAATGTCAAGTTTTGAGAAACTGCTAAGCAGACAAGACAGGCGAAACGTGCGTTCATAGCACCTTGAATGTGAGCAGAAACCATCTCAAATTGGTAACAAATCGTGAATTATTAACAAGCAAGAGAAGGTAGCTAGCAGCGGATACCCACGAGCTTCTTAATCCTATATATATTTGATGCATGTTTGTACGTATGTATGCGTAGGCTTTATCGTGTATATTAGTATACCCTGCAGAGAAAGGCCAAAATAGTGTAGAAACACTCTAGTTCAAATACTAGTATTTAATGCAATAGAAGAAATCCTACTAGTTCGTCATCGACTAGAATAATATCAGTAGTAAAATTATCAATTAGTCTATAAATTAGTTGGATTTTTAGATAAGAATCTTTAAGACTCGTGGTGTAAGTTTGAACCAATTTTTCAATATTTAACTAGTTATTGCACTGTTTATTTAATTACAAGAAAAAACAAATTCTGTGCTATGCATACTTTTAATATAAAATGGAGTATTCAAAAAGTGGTAAACGAATTGAGGCATGTTTTCATTTACATTTTAACTGGTCTAAAACTATATTTTACAAAAAAAATTGGCTCGTAGGAGCTGGTATTTGCTCGAACAATTGACCTTTCATAGGTCATGGACGTGTTAAAAACACCACTTGCTAACATGGAAAAAAGATAATTGGTTGAACGGAAAAGTGAACTGGTAGTATTCTAGTTGACAACTTGTATTTTTCCCTGCAGGGTATTCCAAAGTGCATATGTGTGTACATTTGTAAGTACGAGTACCCCAAAACTGATGTTAGAGTGGTTGCTACAATGTAAATGCGGTCACTTTCCTATTACACACACTAACAACAGCCGCAAATGGTGCACACGAATCTCGTATTCCACCCTTACCTATTTTATGACCTGTTCAATACAAATGTACTACGATTATACGTGAGTGCAGAAAAATGCACCCAAATTATGTCTACTTTCCCCTTACATTTGGATTATAACAACATAGAGTTTACGGCTAACACTTAGTCGGTAGCTGAAATCGTTATCGATGTTGTTATTGAAAGTAAGTATTGTGTTAAAAATGAACGGTGTTTTTGAAAACTTCTTAATTTCTTAAATTTGGCTAATCATATTTTTCGATCTTTCTTTCTAATTTCGAATCAAAGACCTCAAGCCTGATTCAAGCTATCGAGATATTATATCTACCGACATAGCTCAGCCTGGGTTTACAATACTCAACTACCCTTGAAGTAGTTGGAGGGCCGTCTAAGGCCATGAGCGGAGCTTTGCTGTCGCTGCAGACACATACAGATCTGTCTCTTCACCAGTTTTCCACAACAAAGTTCATCGCTTCTTGAACTTACACAAAAAACAATCTATTACGCAAACGTTTCTTAATATTATTTTGACTCTTAGAAGAACAAAAGATCATTCAAAACTATTTATTAAAGTTATTTCGCGAGATCACAGCAGTAAGTAAATTAAGTTAACAAAACAAAAAATAAATAAATAAAAGGTAATTTGCTACCCTCATATATCAAGTACATACAGGGTTTGATTGAAAAGTAATGAACCTTATTTTTTTTAAGTAGTTTTATTAAACCCTTTGGCTTATACAACTAATATTCTTCAAAACAGGACCCTTGAGCGTCAATACACCGCTGGGAAAGCACCGGAACCCCCATCTTGGCCAATGCAGAGGTGCAGAGGAAGGCAGTGTGCGCCGGCGCATTGTCGTGATGAAGGGTCCAATTGTTGACGAGATCGGGCCGAACCCGGGCGACGCGGTTTATCAGCCGAAGGCACTTCTTTTCACGTAGACTAGCACGACGGTCAATGTTCAAAATTCACGAACCCGGTTCACATCTTCGTCTGTTTGCGTCGTTGAAGGCCTTCCAGATCGCTGTTCGTCTTCAACGTCCTCCCGGCCTTCCTTAAACGACTTGTGCCACCGTTTTACCTGGGCACTGGACAGAGACTGGTCCCCGTAAACCTCCTTGAGTAGCCCAATGGTTTCGGTACTCGTTTTGTTTAGCTTTACGCAAAATTTGATCGAGTAACGTTGCTCCAATGATCGCTGCATTTTCGCCACTGCAAAATCCTAACACACTTTTAAAACAGCTTTCACGCGGAGAGCGATGTTGACTGCACGGCTGTTACCAGCGAACTGGGACCGGTTTCTAGTGGAAGGGAAAGGTCCAACGATCATTTTCCCCCACCAGCCGATTCGGTTGATCGCTTGGGAGACGCTCCGCGCGGAAAGGCTCATTACTTTTCAATCAAACCCTGTATATCATACATATACACATACTTGCCTACATACATATTAAAAAGGAAACTTGTATTTAATTCGATATCGTTGTTTTTTACTTTTGTGTGTATTTTGGAGCGTTTTTTATCAGGTTTTTAATTCAGTTTTTTAAACGCTTTAAAACCTGTCGCGTCGAAAACTGTTTCTTTGCGAACGGTGCCCATCTCTACGTATGTGGAAATGGTTTGATAGGAACAACTGAATGATTCCAATATTTATTTAGACGGTTTAATCTAACCAGAATATCTACAGTTGCCTATGTACAAATGCCCACTTTTATACACAATTTTTGTTTTGTAGATCAGTTCCTTCATTAAGATGGCAGTACATAATAAGTAACGGATTCTTAAATCATCTGCATTTCCCCCATTCAGCTATCCTTATAGTAAATAAATTGATTTCCGAATTGATTAAGTGATTTAAGTAATTTTATTGTTTCAATGTAAGCAAATTCCACAACAACAAAGAATTTATTTAGTATTTTTTGAGGTATTCTTTTAATTTGTAATCTCTAAACAGCACTAAATCAAACTAATCAACAATAATAAACATTCAATTTTAGCAAAGTTGTTACATTTGATTTATGATCTGATTTACAACAAAGCCTTAAAATTTACACCTACAATATTTCGCTTTACGTACCTCACCAGGAAACTTCAGTGTTGGAAAATAACTGTCAAAGTTTCGTGGTAATTTTGGGACTTACTCAAACAACCCCTGCAGAAGATGAGCTCTACCACCAAGCAAGAATAATAAATATTTTTAATCCACTTTCGCTGCAGCATATTGAAGGGGTAGAAAAGGTGAATAAGATTTGATGAAAGACTTGTAACGAAGATACCACTTAATGAGTATAAGAATTAATTAGTCAAATGCCCAAGTGCCGGATAGTAAAACCAAACTCGTATTTAGCTGTTTCCCGAAGTAGCAAACAACGTTGAGTCAAATTATCTACGAGTGAAAATTGTGTTGAAAGCATAATAAATGAATTATCGGCATAATTAATGAGCTTTTAATTTTTAATGGCTCTTCTTTGGACAAAAACAAGAGCAAGCAAACAAGCAGTGAAAACCAGTAACAGTGGCCAAACAGCAAAAACTTACAATCGACATAAATAACAACAACTGAAAAAAAATTATAATTAATTTCAATGCATTTGCGACGCCGCTCTCCGTCAAGCATCAACCAAAAGACGTAAGGCTAAGGTCGTCAATCTGTGTGTGTCCTATAAATTAGTCCAATGACGGACGCATCACCTTCTTTGACTTCTACTCTTGTTTGTTTTTATCAGTGCGGTTGTATCTGCATACGATTTTAATGTGAATTATTTTTTGCAAATTATTTATGTGCGCGTTTACGCCAAAGATAATTATCGTTTATCTTTGATTTAAGGAGAACATCAACGCAGCCACAAACCCCGAAGAAACAGAAACCCAACTCGAAATTTTACTAAAGAAAACAAGAAATATATATATATAGCGTATATATATTGTATATATATATATATATATATATATTACAGTTAAATGTATTTGATACTCTGAAGGTGTGTATACACTTTTTAGCTTTAGTAATATATATAACTACAATATACGCTCATATGTGCATATCCTGAAGTTCGCAAGAAGTGGTGCTGACTTACCCTGTATAGGCCACTTTATTCTAAATGACCACCTCACATAATTACGAGGCTTCCGAGTAGGGAGCTCATATGCTCAGCTAAGTATTCCGGCTGCACTTCACTATTTGGATGCAATAGTTGTTTTGAATGCATAGATCAACGTGCACACTCACCTTGATATCGTATCAGTCGTAAGTGCATGTGTGTGTTTTTATCCATAAAGGGCATTGAGCACATTGTCCATACAATATAAAGACCAGCAGCCGACAACCTGTTCTGGGTTGGCTCTTCTCCCATACACGTACATGAATATATGCACACACACTATTGCATTGTTCTGCACGGCGTATAAAAGCCATTTAACATGATATTTAACTTGCTCACAAGCGGCTGAATTTTGTAGCGCGAAACCTGTTTAGTTACTTACTCAAGTTGTTTAATTAAATTGCGCTACAAGAAGTGCCTTCGACCGGCAAACGAGCAAAAAAGTGCAAAGCGTGCATTAAGAGACAAGCAAACAAAAAAGAAGAGAATAACAACTTGGTGGCGAATTAAGTTGGTGGCTGTAACGTATTTTTAATGGGAGTCCTGTACCCTCTCGACCTGTAGAAATAACTTGAAAGAATCCACCTCACCGCACTACCTGCGTTAAGCGCCACGCAGGAAAGGTGTCCGCCGCAGCCATTTTTTCTGCAGAATATTAGGTACGTTTTTTACTCCTATTTCGAGCCACCGAAAATTACGCTTTGTCCACTTTTCTTACCTCACAATACGGTTCGTGTATGTAGTTACACAATTATATGCACATAAATATACACACACACCTACATCATGTTCATCAACTTCAACGCCATGCCACTACTGCTGTGCAACATTAATTTGCACATCCACCAACAGTGCACAGTCCACCGTGGTGCACCGCTATTCAATCAATCAAATGCAAAAATATTGACCACAAAAAATATATTCCCTCATATACGAGTATGTATATGCACACTACACATACCAACTCATAAGAAAGTTATATGTAAATTCTGGCTTCGAAGGAAGTGAACTTCGTCGGGCATTCACTGAAGCCTGTAGTCAACGCATTCATTGATTTACCATTAATAATATTCACAAAAATTACATATTTGTGTATGGTCGATGGTATTATTTGCCTGGCGGGTGTAGTAATTGTGATAAATTTCGTATCGTCACAAACAAAAATGAATGTAGTACTCGTACTTTTGCTGCGACTCTGGTAAAAGCGCTAACATTGCTAGTGACTTCGACAGATTTTGGAGCGACTTCCAATCAACATCATTTGAAAGTTATTTATTATCATTAAGCTAGGCTCCGGTGACAGTTCTATAAACTTTTTATTATTTTTTTCTCTGGTGAGAGTTTTATATTTAATCATGTGCTGAAATAATAGTATAGAAATTAACTAATATATAATATTCTGGAGTTTTAAAATGATGTTAATTTATTGAGTGTCAAGATTTTCTAATTTTCTACAGTTACTTCCTATAGCCTCTTGGTTGTGTCTAGAAAAAGATGAATATATATATATATATATATAATTGGCGCGTACACCCTTTTTGGGTGGTTGGCCGAGCTCCTCCTCCTATTTGTGGTGTGCGTCTTGATGTTGTTCCACAAATGGAGGGACCTACAATTTCAAACCGACTCCGAACGGCAGATATTTTTATGAGGAGCTTTTTCATGGCAGAAATACACTCGGAGGTTTGCCATTGCCTGCCAAGGGGCGACCGCTATTAGAAAAATGTTTTTCTTTTTAATTTTGGTGTTTCACCGAGATTTGAACCTACGTTCTCTCTGTGAATTCCGAATGGTAGTCACGCACCAACCCATTAGACTACGGCGGCCGCGAATGAATAGACCTACATAAATTACAAACCTGGAATTTCGTCAATGTTGTTGAGGAATAGTTTTTCCAAAGCTCGTAATCTTGCCCTTGATAAAACCGAACAGTTGCAAAGATAGTCAACAGTTTGTTGTGTGGTATGTCTAACCTCGAAGAGTACTAAGCAAATTTCCAATATACAGTGGTTTTTCTTGAGATATTGAGTCGACCGTACTCAAACGGCTGTTTGGTCTTTGATACGTTATAGTAAGGCCATGTCTTCCTGGCGTTATATGTTGAACCGGTACCTGCAAAGAAAAAATATTATATAGGTGCGCAACTAAAATTATGAAAATACGACTTTATTCTGAAAAAATGTTTACAAGTGAATCATTGAAAGTATTGCCCATCGCTGGCTACTACTTTTTCCTATCTTCTTGGTAGATCTCTTATACCGTTGCGGTAAAACTGTTCATCTTTTGAGGCTATCCACGGATCAAGCCATTTTTTGATGTCTTCTTATGAATGGATCTGCTGGTCAGCTAGACCACGTGCCATCGATCGGAACAAGTGATAATCGGACGGCGCAATGTCTGGAGAATATGGCGGGTGGGGTAGGATTTCTCATTTAAGTGTTTCCAGATAGGTTTTAACGGGTTTGGCAACGCGAGGCCGAGCGTTGTCATGCTTTAGAATCACTTCTTTATGCCTCTCCGCGTATTGCGGCCGCTTCTCGTGCAGTGCTCGGCTCAATCGTATCAACTGAAGTCGATACCGATCCCCAGTGATGGTTTCGCTTGGTTTTAACAATTCATAATAAATAACACCAACTTCATCCCACCAAGTACATAGCATAAACTTCGCAGCGTGAATATTCGGCTGAGGCGACGACGTAGAAGCATGATCGAGCAGTCCCCATAACTTTTTTGTCTTTGGATTGCTGTAATTAGTCCATTTTTCATCACCCGTCACGATGCGATAAAGAAAACGTTCAACATCCCATGGTTTTAACTCATGAGGAACCCAAGTTCCCTATTTCTGAATCATTCCCAAAGCATGCAATAGTTTGGAAATGGATTGGCGGGTAACTCTTAAGGGGTTAGGTGGGTTTCAAAATTTCAAAAAATCGAATTTTTTTTTTTGCTTATCTCATAATTGAATATGTTGAGAATATTCCTTTAAAATTTTAAAACGATCCGAGTCATATTCTAATAGATATAGCCTTTGGATTGGCAGGTATATCGAGGCAGCTGCTTAGCTATTGTTCGTTTCAATCGCGTTTTTCTTGAAACTACATTTTTGAAATCGGTAGTCACGATTTCTCGAAAACTTATGAACCGATCTCTTTCAAATTTTGCACACTTCTTCAAAATAACATTATCTCGTGCTTGAATGAAGGAATTTTTTTGTTTTCTATTCCAAATAATTTTTCAAGGGCATGAAGGGTGCAAATTCTACTCAAAATAAGGGTTTTTTGTTTTCAACGCCGCCAAAAATGTAATTTTTTTTTTTTTTTTTTTCCCTTCGTCCAAGCACGAGTTTGAAACATCTACTAACAGAAAATTTTTTGTTTTTGAATTTCAGATGAATCTGTCATGAGTTATCCTGACTACGCCGAGAGAACTTTTTTTTGAGGGGTCATAGGAGACGACGTGTCCACGCCTTAATTTTCAAAATTTTTCAATGAAAATTTCACAAACTACTTATAAAATATGTATCTTTTATGTGTTAAATTGATGGAATGAAATATTCTGTTGATTAAATAAAAAAAAATTCATAAAAATGTACCTATTTTGAGCTTTTGAAACCCACCTAACCCCTTAATACTGAAACAAGCTCTTCTTCTCAATGCCTCCAATTCAGCTTTTTCGAAGGTTTTTGGCTTTCCTTCACGCGGACGGTAGTCAACATTAAAATCACCATCTTTGAAGCGACGGAACCAATCGCGGCACATTGTTTCACTTAAAGCAGCATCTCCATACACTTTTTGTAGCTCTCTATGCGCTTCAGCCGGTGTTTTTTCGAATGAAAGAGGAAAATCAACACCTCCCGCAAATGACGATTATTTAGCACAAAATCAGACATTTTTACAGAACCAAAACTATTTGACACCAAAACAAAATCACTAATGTGTCGAAGCAAATTGTTTACCATATGTCTAAGCTTGGTTTATGACGTTTAGATTATGCCAGAATCGACTAGCTCACACTGCTAGCGGCGTCTATTGACAAACAGCGAAAACTTAGTTGCGCACCAAAATATTAAATTAAAAATATAAAATTAAAAACTAAAAATAGAAAAAATTTAAATTAAATATTTTCAAGCATAAATCAAAAAATTAATTAAATAAAATTATTATTATTATTATTTATAGGAGATATATACAGTATAACCCTAACTTAATTAGCACACTGGCTACTAGAGCCTTCAGTGCTAGGTTGAATAAAATATTATTAATTAATCTGTTGAGATGCATTCAGTTTGTTGATAAATTTGTTAGTGCTGTTTACTTAATGATCTTTTATGGTAGGGAAACAAGTACGCATTTACAGCCCATAGAAAGTGATAGCACATCAAAATTTATTTTTTCTCTTTTTTTTTTGTGTAATGCGTTTTTATAGCTTAGTTTCTTATCTATTGCGAATGAAATTTTTACATATTGAGAAGTGGCCAATGTTCACATCGGCAAAGTTGATCATTTTAAAGATAACAATAAAAAATAGATGCATACAAACTACATTTATGCTCTTTGCCTCCAGTTAATGTATTTTTCGGGCTCTCTTTTCAGCCTTAACCTCAGTTTATCCAACTTAAGAGTCTTACATGTTTCCTTTAAAAATTATTTTGTTCCTAATTTTATATACTGCATTCCTTTATTCAAATTTTCTACTAAGCTAATTAAAAATAAATAAATAATTGGCGCGTACACTTCTGTTAGGTGCGTGGCCGAACTCCTCCTCCTATTTGAGGTTGTTCCACAAATGGAAGGACCTACAATAGTTATAAGCCGACTCCGAACTCGCAATGGTTTTTATAAGGAGCTTTTTCGTTGCAGAAATACACTCGGAAGTTTGCATACGAGTACTTAAATTATTGGGATTGAATCGACTATTTGCCAAACCTCTTGTTGTCTCGATTCATCCGCATGAAGCTTTTCACACGCGAATGCAAAATTTGTTTCAGGCACGTATCTACACAGTCAATGTAAAATATTTAAAAAAATTGTGTGAAATAAACTATTCACATATTTAATATTGAATGCAAAATTACCTGACTTATTCGAAAGACTTGAAATAGTTGGACCGATTGATATAACACATAGAGGAATACCAAATAACAAGTTATAAATAATGAAAATGCAACAAAGGCCAACTAGTTATATCGTAACATACTGATGTTAAATCTAGCAACTCTGCCCCGTATGAGAGCAACTCTTTATCCTCAAGCCAGCTCTGGATTAGGTCGGCCTACATCGCACAAGCCAACAATAAGTGGACCACGGAGCATGCTTGTGAGATCTTCTTCTTCTTCTTAATTGGCGCGATAATCGCTTACGCGATTTTGGCCGAATTTAACAAAGTCGTTTCTTTCTCGTGCTAACCGGCGCCAGTCGGATACACCAAGAGAAGCCAAGTCCTTCTCCACCTGATCTTTTCAACTCAGAGGAGGCCTTCGTCTTCCTCTGCTACCACCAGCTGGTACCGCAAACGCTGGAGCGTTTGTATCCACTTGGACGACATGACCCACCCAGCGTTGCCACTGGATCTTTATTCAGTGCGCTATGTCACGCTTCTGCGCCATTCGATAGGACGGCCATGATGAGAGCCATGCAGAGTGTTAGTTTTGTTCGTCGAGAGAGCACTTTACTACTCAGTTGCCTACTTAGTCCAAAGTCGAACTTTTTAGCAAGAGAGATTCTACGTTGGATTTCCAGGCTGACATTGTTACAGGTGTTAATTCTAGTTCCTAAATAAACGAAACCTTTTACAACCTAGAAATAATAACTGCCAACAATGACGTTGGTGCCGATACGCAGGTGCGCTGACTGTTTGTTTGAGGATAGGAGGTACTTCGTTTTGTCCTCGTTCACCACCGGACCCATTCGCTTTGCTTCTTTATCCAGTTTGGAAAAGGTAGAACTAACTAACACATTCTCTGTGACATGCGCAGCTGTCACTATTTAACAGGTTGGAGAAGTGTTCCCTCCATAATTTAAGATTGCTCTGTACGTCAGTCACCAGATCGGCGTTTCTATTCTTACAGGAAAACGCCCCGGTCTTAAAACCTTCTGTAAGCCGCCGAACTTTCTGGTAGTATTTTCCGGCGGTGTTCCTGTTGGCCAGCATCTCCAGCTCCTCGCACTCACGTATTTCGGTCCCTTGATTTTTCTTTCTGATAATACGTATCTGTTCTTTTCTTAGCTCTCGGTAGCGATCCCACATGGCTCGCGTTGCACCGGAGTTCGATTTCTTCTTCGGCGGCGGTACGTTGAGAACGAGAAATGTTACTCCATTGCTCGTGCATGCCGAATTGTTGGGCAATACTCTCTGAGAGCAGGAGTGAGAGTCGAGTGGCGAATCTTCTGGCTGTCTGTTATGATTACAGCTTTTCGATGTTGAACATTCTTTACATAGTTAGATGTACGTTTTTTGCTGCACAGAGGCGAGTGCGTAGTTTGCAACAAGGTCATGATCCGAGTCGATGTTGGGTCCTCGTATTGTAACTACATCTAAAACACTAGAAGTGTGTCTTTCATCTACACAACATGATCTATCTGGTTTCGCGTTTTTCGATCAGGAGACAGTCAGGTAGCTTGGAGTATCTTCTTATGCTGGTGCTGTAGACTACCATGTTTCGGGCCCCGGCGAAGTCGATCAGCCTCTGTCCGTTACCGGATGTTTCGTTGTGCAGGCTGAATTTTTCGACTATGGGACCAAAAATTCCTTCCTCGCCCACCCTGGCGATGAAGTCGCCAAGCACGACTTTTATGTCGTGGCGGGGGCAACGCTCGTAGGAACGCTCCAGGCGCTCATAGAAGGAATCTTTGGTCGTATCGTCCTTCTCTTCCGTGGGGGCATGGGCGCAAATGAACGAGATGTTGAAAAATCGGGCTTTGATGCGGATTATTGCGAGACGCTCGTCCACTGGAATGAATGACAGTATTTGGCGACGAAGTCTCTCTCCCACAACAAATCCTAAGTTTTTCCTGCCTTGCCCCGCTCATCGCATCTCTTGAATTG
Organism: Anastrepha ludens; assembly: GCF_028408465.1. Taxonomy (NCBI): domain Eukaryota; kingdom Metazoa; phylum Arthropoda; class Insecta; order Diptera; family Tephritidae; genus Anastrepha; species Anastrepha ludens. The sequence goes on from NC_071498.1 coordinate 79,417,889, forward strand.
CAGTGGTGTCAGCCTTTACTCCCACGTGGTCATCAACCACCTGGGCAGATACACCTTCCCCATTAAGGGACCGGACATTCCAGGTGCATGCCCTTAAATCGTTATCCTTAGTTCGTTTGCACGGGTCGTCATCCATACAGGAAGTTCACATCCGAGCCTTTTTCCACTTGCGTGGACTTCTACATATGGAACCATCCCCTATCCTCACGAGATCGCTGCCTAAGAGCAAAAATTATTTTTAGTTACTTATAGCGAAATTCACAATATTGTAACTACGATTTGGAGTATCTCTTCGTCAGGTTACAAACCTTCTTTTCGAAGGTTTGCTAGAAAAAAGGCCCCCAATTTATAGCCAATATCAAACTTCATTTTCATAGTCAATGCCATGCAACGCAACATTGAGCCGTTTGTCTTTATTATTTCTAATGAATAAGAAGAATCTTGCTAAATTTGTAATTTTTTGGGAAGTTTTGGATGATGACCACATTTTGTACTCGTATATTAGTAAACAAAAACGATTGTGTGCTCAGAAATGGCTGATTCATACGCATAAATACACTCATACAGTTTCTTCGAGAATTAAATTTTACTGCTTCAAAGGTCAAATGTGCAGCTAGGGAATACAAACTAAGAACAAATAAAAATGATATACTATGCGGATGACGCAATAATACTAAATATAATGAAGGCAACGCACAATGACTCCTTTACAGTTTCGAAAACGCGGCAGATACTTTCAACATGAAAATACCCGCATTAAAACAGAATCCCTAGCAGTCTCAAGGCAGCCGTTAAGTTTTGAGTTTGCGGTATACGGTACACCTTTTGAATTCCATACAACTATGACGGTGCCAAAATAAAGCACTGAAACCATCGCACAAAACGCGCGTAGAAAGATTCCTTACTCAAAAGATGGCGAGTGTGTTGAACTGCAAGCTGAGTCGAGACATGACATTTTTGATATGCTATAAGTTTCCTATTTTTTATTTATATTGTCGTTTTTCTATTTTCAATGTAATATTTTTTTTTATAACGGAATGTTATTCTAGAATAAAGAAAAAGAAAATTATTTGAAATTTTTCAATTCTTTTTAACCGTTTTATTTTTATTTATTTTTAATTTCGAAAAATTTCGAGCATATGTTGACAAAATCGCTACAAGCAAGTTAAATTTCTCAAATATCGAATGTTCACGACACAGATTGTCAATCATGAAATATAGCAATAGCAACAATGGGTTTCGAATATGGAGCCAATCGAATGATAGTCATGTCGAAACCTAACCGACTACGTCGACTGGGACATTTTTCATATAATTTAAATTAATTCACTCTACACTAACAAAACTATTTTATATTTAAACTTCAACTTAATATAATATTTTTATTGTATAATCCGACTTAATTTTGAGAATTGAAAACCAAAAGCGAAATAACAACATATTTTTTTGAAAAAATATCAACCGGAAGTTTGAAACTCAGTGGTAAACAAAATAATACAAGTCAAGGTGATTAAATTAAAACTAACATAAAACTTAATGCATATTCACCCACGCGTATATGGTCGCATGTACCGACTTATAGCAGAATACTCGTACACACTCCCACTCCAAATCCGGTTGATTTTAAAATTATAGATGCTGGTAGCCAAATTAGATTTTCATAAAACATACTTCCATTAAACGATTACCAGAAATAGATAAATTCATAACATGGCGAACTACACACAAGATTGGAAAGATTACAAGTAGTTTGTTTTTAATTTTTTTTAGTATACGAGCGAAGCACAAATATTCCATTGCCAATGTATCCCGGTATGCACATACATATGTACATATATCCGAAGATATGATTGTGTGTATATAAACGCTTATGCATATGAACTAATACAATGTATCCAATATGGCCGCTAGCAGCTAAATGTCAAAATTAAAATAAGAAAAATCATAAAAATATAAAACAAAATACAAAACACAAAGTACAAAATATGCGATCATTGTGTCTCGAACGAGTTTGCCTCGAACAGAACAGCGGCTCTCGCCCATCTTCTTCTTTGATGGCACAAAAGGTGCTTTGAACATTTTTTAATTTACTTTTTGTGTGTTAAGAAACTGATTTCATTTTCCTTATATTCTTTGTTTTCGCCTTTTTGCGATTTGCCTTTGCTGATCAAGTCAGGCGCGCATGTGCAAATTTGTTGTTGTCATACGAGATGAGCAACATCACATCATGCTGGTAATAACAAAATACACACACACACACACACACGTCATGGCAGAAACCAACGCTCTTCGCATCCGCCCGCCTTTTAATAAAGCGTGACGTGTAACGAACGCGCTTATGCTGCTTCACCAACAGTTCAAACTCTAACTTGGCTTGGCTTGTGCTGACATCTCTTAGTTCCCTTCAGCAGCTACAGCATCCACTATCAATGTTCATCCAACCACTGGAGAAGGATCATATGGAGCTGTAGAGAGCTGTAGGAGCTGGTATGGGCCGTGCGTAAAAGGTGGTGTCGTTGATTGTGATTTCCATTTGCACCAAAAAGTAGTTTGTCTTCTTTTGTGTTGTAATAAAAAAATTAGGAAGTGTAACGGTGGAGTGCATACAAAACAGAAAAGCAAAGGGCGAGGAATAAAAGCGCTTAAAATCTGTACATTCTCGTGTAGCTTCATAGTTTATTTGCTCCATTGACTAGTATGCTTTAATACATTTAATACATTGCTATCTCAGTCACCTACTACTAAATAATTCGCCTATATGCCTATGTGCCTATGTGCCTATGTGACCATGTCCGTTCGCCGACGGGAGTCTGCGAACAAATTGCAATTGTTGGCTGTCATTGTATGCCTGTGAAGAGGCCTTACCTCAACTCCTACCCAGCCCCACTATAATAACACCTTCAGGCGCACTCCGCACGCCATTTCTTTAATGTTGTAAACATGTATTGTTGTTACCACACTAGGAGGCAGAAGGAGTTTTACTTCATATTCGCAAATTAACTTAAAAGCTGTGAATGCTGCTTTGTAAGTAAATACACGTAAGCAAGTTTTCAGTGCACTGCAAAAAATACGTATACGCCAACATATGCGCATACAATTCAATTCATTCATTCAAATTTGTTTTTAAATATCATACATAAAGTACACACAAATTCATTATTAAAAAAAGTTATTGGTAATTTATTTGGAACTTTTCTACAGCACTTATTAATTGACAATATCCTTTGAAAATATATTTACGAGTGTATTTAAAATCTCCTGGCGATTTTTTCTCTCAATGCTTCAGAAATTTTATTAGGCAGAACTTTAAAGTAACTCAAGCTTCCCCTACTTGAATTCATCTCGCACAATTGCACAGTTTAATGAAGCTCCCACTCAAGCGTACCAACATCAGCTGTTACATGAAAGCACGCCGACGAATTTCAGCACCCGCACAGTTGGCACATGATGTCATTTCACTTGACTGAGCAGCTAAAACTTCTTTGAGCCCTAGTTCAGAAAGCCTGAACGTTCACAAACTCAGCCAAATATGTGTGTGAAAAAAGCCTCTAGATGCTTCATTTCACGTCAATCTCCGCACCGTGTTTCAAATTTGATCAAAAATGGCAAGCATGAGACGTTTTAAAATGTTTAAAATAAATTTCAAGTATTTTTGACTCGCGTAAGCTCCAGTTAAAACGCAATAATGTCGCGGTATAGTGTGTAAAAATCGCTTTCATCTGAATTACAGGAAATGCTTTCAGTTATAATTTTCTAAGTCTAAATAGATATTTGCTGCCTCATATTTAATTAAGGAATCCCGTCTCTCCATTATGAATGAAGTTTCGGATCTGGGTACAGCGTTGTAAATTCCTAAATGTAATTTCTAAATCATATTTTTCAAAGGGGGTGTAAGAGGATTTTAAAAATCCAAATCATTACTTTGCTCTCAGCGAATTTGACAATGCGTGACGTCATATTAGCACAATTGGTGACCAGTATGATCAGACTACCATTTTCGTAACTTGATTTGGCTTTTGTTTTGTTATTTAGTCTCGGAGTTTTAGTTCCTACTTCATGACATTTTTCTAGCCTATTCAAATAAAAATGTAATGTTTATAAATTTGTAAAATATACATTTTTCAAAAATTAGTTCAATAATTTACTCAGCTTTATTTAGCTTTACTTTTTTTAACATCTGGTCAAATTTCCCGCGATTACGGTTATTGTTGGTGTTCTTCTCCTTCCAGCAGTCAAATCTCTCTCGCACGACTGCAGGGTTGCCTAGCTTTGGATATAAAAACGCACTGAAATGCCTATTTAAAGAAAACTAAACATCAAATGTTTATTGAATTACTTAAAGAACTTTGTATGCGTGACAAATTGTCTTCAAAATGTAGGTTTTTTTTTTAATAATTGTGTTTGTTAAGAAAAAATTTTTTGTTAAGAGAACGACATTTTTGCTATATTTGAGGTTATGTATATTAATAAGATAAGAAGCTCTGTTTGTAAAATTTCCTTATGTGTTCTTCATTATTTTCTGGTATTTTTTTTTTTTTTGGTTAGTTTTACTATGAAGACACCTCTTAATGTCCAATGACCCACTAAGGATTGAGGGCCAGAAGAAACGATTACACCTCTATGGTTTTATTTCGCATTCAGTAAATTCAAACACTTTTTAAAGTGTGCGAAAAAGCTTTCAATGTTAAGAAGAGTTGTGAAAAGAAGATTTAATATTCTTGTATAACCTTAAAAGAAGTAAAAAGTTAAATTTGCTATTTCAAAATATCAATTTTTATAAGAATCAACAAGTTTTCATTAGCACTACAATCTGACTTTTGTTAGTCTTCTTTTATTTAATAAAACAGTTTTTTTTTAACTTACAGTTTCGGTAGCTTTAACTTAAAAATTTTCGCATTTTGGGTATAAAAAAGCATTAAATTTATTGCGAAGAGCAAATGGTTGGCAATACTGCACAACTCAGCTAATGTGATGTCACGCACTCGCTCATGGGCGCAATCTTGTTTCTATCATTGTTGGGCCGCATCCACTTTGCCATTTTAATAGACTTGAACGGATGCAAAAGAGTTTCCTTCGTGTCGCTCTCAAATCGCTTAATTTTGTTGATCCGCTTTCTCCATGTGTTGCAAGATGTGCCTTAATAAATGTTATGTCTTTGTAAAATAGAGTATTATTGTTGTTGTAGCAGCATAAACATTCCCCATATATTTTTATACTTGGGGAATGCTGTGACATTCCTTACCGGATATAAATCCGTGTCATTCCGATAACCTAGAACCGACTATCGTGGGAAGGTAGAATACAATCCTCATTCTCTCTGCTTTATCTTTGATATCACCAGTGGTGGAATTGACTGTATTTTTTTTAGAACACATTCATTTTTGAATACCACAAATGTTTTATTTCTTCTGGACCGAGTTAGAACGGTTGAAGCCTCTTATGCTCCGATACATGGAACGTTAAAATAATTTAAACTTCCTTGACTTTTGATTTTCCCCCTCCAAGGTAAACTTTTACATTACTATTTTTTTTTTTTTGAAAAGTATTTTTTCATAGATAAGTATGAACTATTATCGTTAAGTATTTTTATTTGAGTCTACGAGAAATCAGATTTACTAAGAATAAATAAATAAATAAACTCGTCTGCTTTAATTAGATTCTTAGAGGAAAGCAAAAATATGCGAAACGTGAGCAAGGACGCTCGATAAAGATTCTTCCGAATTTCAGACAACTGAAAGGAGAAGAATTAAATATACACAAACTACTCGGAGGTTTCATTGGAGTACCAGGATAAGTCGACATATATACGTAGGATTCAATCCGAATAGAAGAATCGAGCAATCCTACAATCCCTAAGTATTTTACCCACATTTCACGTTGGAATGGCACAGGGTGCGAACTGTATAATGGTGCAAGTTGCTGTTGACAAAGAGCATGTAATATAAATGGAAAAAACGGTTTAAAGCGAAATAATCAATTTACTTTCTGACATAATTTCCATTTTTCATCAAAAACTCAACACCAAATACAAAACATTGCTAAAAGGAAATTTCTAAAGTGAGTACCACAACAATAAGCCAACTCGAAAAACAAAAATAGAACACAAAGTGCAACATGAAATCTTACGTTCCTCTTAGTATTTAAAATAGGCAAAAATGCAAAGCATTTTGAAGGGAGGAAGTAGAGGTCTGAAGGGAGTTGTGGAATTTCCTAATTTTGTGGGTGCGAAATATTTTGCATTGGGGGGGATAGCACAGTTGCCTTTGTCCATTGTATGCTTGTTGTTACACTTTTTGTCGTGCTCGAAATTTTCGGTTGTTTGGAACTTGCTGGGTTGGTGTGCGCGAAGTTCATTTACCATTTGCGGACAGTAATAACATCTTTTCATGAGCATTTGATTAATGATTGAATACAACGCAAATATTTCTCTCTCTAAACAACACCACCACTTCCTTAAGGTAGTCCAATTTAGCACAATTGCATTTTAATGAAACTTTTCACAATTTCCACGAAACAATCACCAATACATATCTACAATACACTAACACATATGAATGTATGTATGTACATACATACATTTCTAACAGTATGCAGCATCCACCTGTTGCTATTATTCGCCTAGCCGATGCCTATTTTATGCTTTTTGACATACACACACACATAAATTATGCCTACATACTCAGACACACCATGCTTGAGGGCACTTAATCGGACATACATATGCATGTATGAATGTCGTTCAGCTAGTTTTCAAGTATCTCGCCGGTTTATGTGCTTAAGCATACCCTCGCGATGGTTATCGCTGTGGCAATCGCAATCGTAATATCATTTGTCGCATCATGTCGCCTCACTTCTATAGGAATCATTTATCATTGCAAGGAATTCTCATACGACTTGATTAATTTTCTTTTTCCGAAAGAAATTAACCCGATGTTGAATTTTTGCCACCAATTTGTGCACCATCGACAAAGTCGACCCCACCGTCGACTTTCCTCCAACAAACTCACAATTCTACCGTCATCAACACAATCTACATCATCGAGCTGACTCGCCAACATTACTCGTACGCGTTCCACGCTTCCGACTGTGTCGCAGCCACAGTGGTCGCTGCATTCTGATCATCCCAAATCGCTCTGATCTTTAAAGAATTTTTTCGCCGCTTTACGCCTTTTATACTTAGTATACTTATTTTAATGCCGTTTGCGGGCTTGTTTGCAGGGGCCTCTGATTCCCAGTGTGCACAGTTTGAAGATTTATTTCATCTAAATCTGCTCATGTGTATCGCAAATGCATACCACATGCCCCTCCAGCCGCCACAACCTCCTCAATTCATCTCCACATACCAACGCGGCACAATGTGCTCTGATTTATTTATGGATTTTCAAAAGTAAACCAAACAAAGACCTTATCAAACAAAACATTCAGTTTTAAGAAAGTTTGAGGGTGTAAACAAATCATCTAGTGATGCACGAATTGTTTTTTTGTTTATATTTACGCTAGAACTAAGTATATTATATTTTTAATTTTTTGTGCATCGCTGTCATAGGCGAACTGCCACATGAGCTTAAAAACAAAGCAAAGCCAAAACAAAAATTTCACATTTTCTGCAGGTCAGTTTGGCTCCTTCAACTGTAAGTTATGACCACTAGCTTTGAATGTGACATTTATACCACCTCAGATGATTTCTCATTATTTGCTTATTGTTCTTGTAATTCTTGTGTTACTTGCCTTCTTCTGGCCGTCAATGATGTTTACAGAGGCTGACGTGTGGTGGCATTGTAGTCGCGTGGTGCAGATCGGAAGTGGAATGATTTATGATCGAGAAATGTAATCGAGCTAAGCAAGATGAGAAATGATCTGCAAATACTTACACATGTGAATGAATGAGCGTTTATTGATACTTGTGTGCAATGTGAGCTCGAATTTTTCTGAGAATATTGGAGCTACTAAATGATTTGTGTCTGAATTTAGTGATGAAATGTGTACTAGTGTGACGGCGTCTAGAATTATACCAGTTGAAGTAAAGTTTTATGCTAATCAAATCCGTTAACAAGTTACTTTACTCTATTACTTTACAATTTGCGAAAATTACAAAAACATGTTTAACTAATTTTGTGTAACTAGTGAGATACTTGTTGAACTAGAGTTGGAAAACTATAATAATTGGTAGTTTTATAGTTCACATACCGCGGTTTTGTTACTGGATACTCTCACAAGTTTTGCAAGTGTTTAAGAAGAGTTAATTTACACTATTTGAATTTGCGAAAAAAGCGAATTTCTTCCGAACATGCCCAGTATGACCATATGGTCACATGAGTATTGGGCGTTACACTATTTAAAAAAAAACTGTAAACTGTTGGTTTTGAAGTTTCCTTTTTTCGTCATTTAATAAGTGCGTGTTTGGCAATAAGTGGTCGATTTTTTCGAACATACATACATATATATGTACATACATTATTGGCGCGTAAACCCTTTTTGGGTGTTTGGCCGAGCTCCTCCTCCTATTTGTGATGTGCGTCTTGATGTTGTTTCACAAATGGAGGGGCCTATAGTTTCAAGCCGACTCCGAACGGCAGATATTTTTATGAGGAGCTTTTTCATGGCAGAAATACACTCGGAGGTTTGCCATTACCTGCCGAGGGCGACCGCTATTAGAAAAATGTTTTTCTTTAATTTTGGTGTTTCACCGAGATTTGAACCTACGTTCTCTCTGTGAACTCCGAATGGTAGTCACGCACCAACCCATTCGGCTACGGCGGCCGAACGGTTGCTAAAACTTGCTCAGAAATAAAGATGGCAAAACCAGGAACTTTGGCTGGAGCAAAAATAAGTACACTTTTGTTTTAGTAAACGTTTTTAAAAAGTGAGAAGTAAACACAATTTTAGAGTTATAATAAAATATACTTAGTTTTACTTACTTTAAGTTTTTTTCCTACTCTTTTATCACAATTTTGAAAGTGTGCGTTCACATTTAGTCAGATGGAAGGTTCGATTATTAGTAGCTTTTTCTTAATAAAAAGTAAAAAGTAAAATTAGTAATGTTTATTATTTGTAGAACACTAAGTGCGCAAGAGACTCTCGGATTATAAAGGGTATTTCAAAAGTGATGCTTAGATGTTAGTAGTGAAAAATTCCTAGACGGTACCAATCTTTTATGTTATCATTGATATTTTTCAAATAGACAGATATGCAACTTTAACCATGGATACTTACACGATACAACGCGTTATATTTATTGAAACTTATTATAAAAATGGTCGACCTTTGCTGGAAATAAACATTCCAATGAGTCGACAATTCAAATGTGGGTGAAAATATTTCAAGGAACTAGAAGAAACTACATTTTCAGGTGGTTGGTGATGTTTTAACACAAAATGATAACTGCCAACCGCCAATCGCTCAATTCACCCAGTACTATCGCATTTAGAATTCTACCTCAGCAAGCATTTTTCGAAAAAGTTTAAAGCATTTGGTACGCGTAAAAAATGTTATAGGAAACGGATTGGTATACACTTAAGTACGACGGGATAAATAACCCTCTTCGTCTTTGTGAAAAACAACGAAGATATGCACTTCTGCCGGACTAATGGCATGCTTGACATGCAATGTTGCATAGAATTTTTCAAATGTTTTATTAATTTTCGCAGATTCGCAAATTTTTATTAATATTCATAAGTTCCATGGTGTTAATATAGCCCAGCGTCACACCTCATAGATTAACTTTCGGAGGAAGTAAAAAAACTAAATTGTATATTAATATAATATATTTCAGTGATTCTTAATTCATAAGTGATACCCTATAAAGTATTTTGAAAATCCGAAAGAACAAAATTCTGGGCAGATCCGTTAAAGAAAACTTCTTTATCAATATAGGGTTACGATAATAACATCGATACACACATCGCTCATTTGCTTCAAGGGTGTCATAATACCAGATAATAAACGGAAATGTCGAGAAAAACGGCTTCAAAGTTTTCAATTTACTATGTCTCCCTAAGTAAAAGTAAATAAAAATTTGTATCCAATGAGTCACTGTTAATATATATCGCCATGAATTTCTGCATAATTATCTAAAAAAAAAAATATTGTAGGTTATGTCAAACTTGCAACAAATGTGCCGTATAAGTACATATATCTAACTGTGAAAATATCGAATTGCACCAAATATATGCTGCATACACCATTAGCAAATATTTGGTCAAACTTCTTCTCCAGTTGTTGTTGTACGTCTTAAGTGGACATGACTAGAGCTGTGATGCAAAATAAAAGACCAAAATATGCATGCAGAAATGCATGAAAAACTCTGGAAAATGCACAAAAAATGCAAAAAAAGACAAAATATGCACGAAAATATGTATGAAAACATGCAAAAAAAGCCCAAAAAAATATTCGAAAATCTTTCAAAAAATACCGAAAATGCAAAAAAGGTAGTTTTTTCTCCTGGGCTAGTAAACATTTTTATTTCAGTTAGTAATTCATTGTTGCAAGTCAAAACAAGATGTTTTTTCAGACTATCGAACGAGAAACAAGGCCGTTTTTCAGTTAAATTGACTTGTATGTTGAGAAGGAACGTTCTAATTCCACCGATGTAGCAACAGCAAATTGAAAAAATGTTATTTGACATGGTGTCAATGCTGTTATATATTCATTTGAAGCGCTAGCTCGTAAATCTCCATTCAAAATATCGTTGTTTTCAAGCAAAGAACTATATCCAACATTCCGAGATAACACTTCTTCATACAGCTCTATACACTTTTTCAATTCAAGTCCTTTCGATTCTAATATTTTGATCTTGTCTGCGATGAACATGAAGTTAGCTCTTATGAATGCCAAATCTTGTCGAATATTGGACTCTCTAAACGCTTTTTTTGCATCTCGAATACATTCTGAATCTGCATCATTTAAATAATCAACAACCGATTTTAAAACGTCAAATTTGTCAGCTTAATAATCACATGATTGTAGCTAAGTTCCCCATCTAGTGACAATTGGTTCGGATTTGCTTGCTTAAACAGCTGTCGTCGAGCTGCTGACTGTGAAAGAATTTAATTGTTTTTTCGATATACCTAAGAATTTGAACTATAGATAAAAATACCAATACGTGCTTTGACGAAGGTAGCCTTTACTTTTGATATCAACAAATTTACTTCATGGAACTCTCAACGAATAAATTCTACCAATCGATGCAATCCATGGGCAAAACATGTAACGTGTAGCATTTTTTGGAATAAAACTTGAAGAGACTTCATTGCCAAAATCATATATGCAGCAACATAACATTTTCATATTGAATGGGGCAGCTCATCTTTATATCTATAGAGACTCGAATTCCCACGAAACAAAAATATTCGATTAATTTTCTAAAAAAACAGCGACGAGAGGAAATCAAATTATAGTTTTTTTATTCCCATGCAATCAAATGCCTACATTTTTTCTATTGTGATTTGGATTTAATTTGTTTACATTTACTGTTTTAAGTTTTGTTTTAATAAAAATACTTTTTTCCGTTTTATTACTTTACGAAAAAAGTCCTGTTGCCGCACCTACATATCTACCTATATGATCAAGTTTGAAAGATAGCAGTAAAATATACAATATACTAACTCAAAGCCGACTTCATTTTTCATTTATAACTAAATTCTGTAAAATCTAGGGTTTTAGGTTTCTCATCACTTTTATAACCATCAGTGCATGCCGGTATAGAATTACATTTATAGCTACTTTTTTAAGTAAAGCTTTTGCTTTTTCTCACAATTCAATTTCCTCGGCTCCTAATTCCTTGCATTCACGCCGAAACAGTCTTATAATCCGAAAAAATTATGTTTTCGTTACAATTCAGCAACTGAGTGACCAATTTCCCCCTATATGACAATGGGAGTTCCATCATTTTCACACTTCATATGATCACAAACTTTCATACAAGCACCTCTAACGTCAATGGATTATTCTCTTCCATTCATGCTTGTATTGCAAGTATTTACTACGAGATATCACCGATGGAGGAGTGCTTAGCTGTCCAACGGCGTGATAGTTGCATTTTGCCATTTCATAGGTAATCCCCAATGCACTTGTGGCCGCACACGTTGCCGGCTGTTGCAACAACGAAATGACAAAAAAAACAAAAACAACGCATATGTACATAAACTTACATACATACAAGTAGTTGACGGACACAAAAATAATAACAACGTAAACAGCAGCTACATACAACTACATTTCAACGTCGCCGCGCAGATGCTTTGCTTAATGTTAAAGTTTTGTAGATATCACCGCATCTGACAAATGACAATTACAAGTAAAAGTGACAACCTACCTGCAGTTTTTTATTTACGATCAACCAACGAATGTGCCGGTGTTGCTGATGTTGTTGTTGACTGTTTTGCACCTTTTTTTGTTGCTGTTGTTTTTGTTATTTTTACTTATATACACTTACATTCCCATTCATTATGCGTTTGTTGAAAAAGCAAGCAGCTACAATAAAAATGACAAGTAATAAACTCAGAAGAAAAAACATCAAGGCGAAGCATTCACAACGCAGTTAATTTGTCAAACATTTAAATAAAGTAATTTGCAAACAAAATACAGTGAATCATATCAGATACACACATCCATATGTATGAGCTGCAATGGCTTTGTAGTGGCGAGAATATATGCATGTATGTAAAAACACCAAAAACATATTAAGAATGCCCACGAATCGCAAAATTTAAGAATTGACTTAGTGCAGTCTATCTTACGTCATCGCAAATTCTGAGAACGAAAAAATATAAAACACACTTAGAACATAGGCACATGCATAATTGCGTAGTTTTTAATGGGACTTAATGCTTTTCTAATAACAAAAACTAACAGAAACTAAAACAAATTCTACGAAAACTTTTTAAACCAAAAGAAGCTGCGCCAACTGGTGGATTCGAAACCCGAAAAGCTGGGTTCTTTTTTTACTTTATGAAGGTGAGGATCAGAATTTGCTTACTTTTATTTACGTGCTTTGAATGGTGAGCCCTTATACGCGCTTATACATGTATGTATGTCCTCTGCCCTATCTATATGTATATTTGTATGTATACCTGCTTTCGACTACCCACTTCTCTGTTCTCTACAGAATTCCGCTGCTTGCTAAACAAAAAATGTTTGTGTGAAAACAACAACAGTTTAGTGATGCTCAAGCGACTCTATTTTTAACCTCTTCGCTCACAAGCGATATGTTTAAGCCAGTGTTTCCAAAAATAAGTATATTTTATTATATTTTCTTACCAATTTTAATCGTTTAATGTACATTTGTATATTATTAAATGCATTTTGCATTGCTTACTTTTCTTCCATTACAATAAATAGCTTTAAATTTTTTTCTTTGCGAATTCTCAAAGCAAAAATACTGCAGTGCTGCCAAAATCATATGCAGCGTTGAAAATTGAAATTTGAAAAGGTCGAGCCAAGGAGCACCAGGAGATTCGAACTCAAGCGAAATTTTTGGATTTGTTCAGTACTCGCTCGATGGTTGGCGAATCCAAACATAGCAATCAATATGTTAATTTGGATAAAAACAGAAGAGTTGTCAATAATGTCTAATCTAAAATCACCGTGGCACCTTTTTATACAATTGTTTGTTCAGAATTACTCATGAGACTTGCTAAAATTTTACGTAGGTCAAGGATATCAGTGGAAAATAAAAAGTAATATTTTGAAAAATGTAAAAGTTGTTGAATATAATTATTTTTAGATAACATAAAAACATATGTATGCAAATTCAAAATTAATTAAAATTGTATTACCTTTTACACTGAATGCTGCTATTATCTGTATGATTTTTCCCCTATATCAATTCCGCTCTCTTATTTTGTACACAACTATTTGCACTTCTCTACTTTTGAATGTTAAAACATTATTCAAGAAATATATTATGTAATATATCGTCCCCTTAGTATAACAATAGCCTATGTGCTCATAGGTTATTATTTGTTTATTGAATTTTTGGATTCTCCATCGATGATTTTATGTGTGGTCAAAATTTTGTCAAATTCTATTTCCACAAAGTGGGTCAAAACGTCAGTCAAAAAATAATAAATATTTACAGACATAACGAGATTTGAGTGAGTGCTACTTTCGACAAAAAGTTTGAAATTCATTTTCTCAAAACATCAAAAAATTTATAGGCTATTTTAATACTAAGGGGACGATATAGGCTCATATAAACCAGCCCTCATTTTGATGACGGCCCGGCAAACGTATTAAGGGTTATGGTTTGATGCCATGAAGCTGGTTCGTCCGGTTCATTAATGGGATTCGTCTGGCCACCGAATTGATGCAATGGACGGCGCATGATAAAGAATTTTTCATACCATGTGAAGCAGTTATATCTGCTTCCGTATTGGGTTTTAGTGGGACACGGCCCTTACCTCAATCTCTTACACTCACCCGGACGATCGGGCGTGTATTTGCAATCCACATCAGAATTAGCTGCCGTGACAATTGCAGCGTTACATAAAAAAATAATTGGCGCATACACTTATATTTTGAGCTACTTCTCCTATTTGTAGCGTGCGGCTTTATGTTGTTTCACAAATGGAGAGGCTAACAGTTTTAAGAGTCTGATCGGCAGATATTTTTTTATGAGGATCTTGGAGGTTTGCAATAGTCTGCCGTGGGGCAAAACTTTTTCATTTATTTTGGTATTTCATGCACGGAGACTCGAACCTATACACTTCCGAATGGTAGACACGCACCAACTAATTCGGCTTCGGCAGCCGGTAAAATTTTGTGTAAGTCACATCATATTTACTATTTTACTTCCATAAAGGGAAGAGAGTGTGCCAAGCTTGTTCGACGCTGTAAAGGAGCATGCCAAAACTGGTTTATGATACTCCATTCTGGTAATTTTGTTAACAAAGATACTCCTCGAAGAAGGAGGCCAACCGAGGTTAATAAAAAATAATACACTAAAGGCACTGATCAAGTCAAACCCACATTACACAGCACGAAAAATTGCAGAAACATTGAAACAGTCAGATCAGGAATGAAATGATAATGGAAGACAATTTGCTTAGGTTATGCACAATGCTAAAAAGAAAGTTTCTTAAATAAGAATTCAATTAAATGTTCAATATTTTGCATTTATCATCTTGTAAGTTTTATGGTTTATATGTGGTAGCTAATATAGCGAAAGCACCAGAATATTGGCTTCTAAGTCGCCAGCTTCCATGAGTTCCATGTCTGCATGGACAAGTGATTTGACACAGAAATGAGACAAATTACACGTCCTAGGCATATACCCTTGGAGTGTTTGAGAGAAAGATTCTGCTGAACATTTTTGAACCTTTGCACGTTGGAGAGGGCGAGTATCGCATACGATGGAATGACCTGTATGAGTTTTACGACGACATAGACATAGCGCAGCGAATAAAGATCTAGCGACTTCGTTGGCTAGGTCATGTCATCCGAATGGGGGTACAAAGGCTCCAGCTCTGAAAGTATTCGATGCGGCGCCAGTTGATGGTAGCAGAGGAAGAGGAAGCCCTCCTCAGCGTTGGAAAGATCAGGTCAAGACAACGTTAGTTTCACTTAGTGTGTCCAACTGGCGCCTGTTAGCACGAGAAAGAAACGACTGGCGCGCTTTGTAAAACGCAGCCTAATCGCGTAAGCGATTATCGCGCCAATCAAGAAGAAGAAGAAGGTATACTCGTAGAATGGTGGTGATTGATTAATCGATCGTTAGTCCCAATAAAGTGATGGTTCCACGAACTATTTGTTGCAACGGCTTGCTGGCAACATTTCGCACTTGGACAGTTTATATTGACGTGGAGAAGGAAAAAGACGCACAGCAAGTAGTTAATTTTTTTCAAGTATATTAATATTAGGCTGGAAAATAAATTAGCAGCGTTTTTACCGAAGACTTTTATTTAAACAAAAAATAATATTGTAATTATATCAATAAGTTATCTCCATTGCTGTCTAGAACCTCTTCCCACCTCTCCACCAATTTGTTGATGCCATTCCGCCAAAAATTGTATGGTCTGGTGTCAAAGAAGTTGTTGAGCCAGTTTTTAAGGACCTCTTTGTTAACGAAGGCAACGTCCTTCATATGGTTTGACAAGGAACGGAAAAGATGGTAATCGGTTGGTGCAAGGTTTGGAAAATACGACGGATGCTGAAAGATCTCCCATTCGAGCACTTGGAGTGCTGCTTTGACGACTTATGCAACATGGGGCCTGGCGTTATCGTGAAGAAGTATGGTTTGACCATGACGATGAGGTCTTTTCAGTAGAATAGCCTCATTCACGCGGTGTATCTGGGCAATGTAGAGCTTCTTGGTAACCGTGGAATTCTTTTCGATCATTTCCCAGTGCACCATGCCCTCGCAGTCCCAACAAATACAGTAGGTTCTGTTTTTATGCGGCTTTTTTTATGCGGTTTTGAAATAGTGCGGTTTTTTTTTAAATTACAAAATGCATGTCGACCTATCGGGAATTGTACATATAAACAAGATTCTAAACCAGCTAAGCAAAAACTCATCACAGATTACATCAGAAATGCTAACCCTACAAGTATGGAACCGCCTGCATAACTATCTAGATCAGACGTGTACATTTCTTCAAGTGACGAAAGTGATTTTACGCCAAATCCTAAACGAACGCGCAACATGCGGGTATTGTCCGATTCTCTTTCTGACTTAAATTTATTTTTCGATTCTGACGTTTCTTAAATAAAGATATAATTTTCAAAAATACAATATTTTGTTTATGCGACTTTATTTAATTATTTCAGATTCATGCGGTCTATGGAACGTATCTGTAGTTATAATATGGGACTAGTGCCCTTTTTTATGCGATTTTATTACATTATTTCAGATTTATGCGGTTTTAGCACTTTTGAAACGTATCTATAGTTTTACTATAGAACTAGTACCTTTTTTTATGCTGTTTTTTTTATGCTGTTTCTTGCGGAACGTATCTACCGCATAAAAACAGAACCTACTGTACATATCATGATCTTCTTTGGATGAAGATCCAGCTTGACTCTCGGCTTTGGCGTTCCAAAATTTTCACAGTTTGGAAACTCTTGTGGCAACAAAATGGCGCGGAAGCGCTAATTGGATTCTGGATGAATCACCACTCTCACCAACCAACCAATGGAAACTCTGCTTGGTCCTTGGCATAAGAGATATGTAGGGTGCGTGGATTACTAACCAGAAATGTCAAAAAAGGCTTTATTTGTGCAGGGATTTAATGGATTAATATCACTATTTAGGGCTAAAAATCACCAGCTTCTTATATTATTCATCTGGATCTCGATATTTCCCTTAAAGCCCAGAAGCTTTAAACTTCACAAGCTATAATGTTTAAAGTTCAACATACTTGAGCTATCAAATATTATGCTCCATACCCTCATCCATGGCATGAAGAAGTGAGCTGAAGTAAGCGTTTATCCTATGCTAATTCCATGTCACTCAATCGGTTGTCTCAGACATCATCTTTGTTGCCAATATTTGTGCTTTTTGCGTACCAATAACAAATACCTCAGTGTATGCAAAATTCTGTCAATGGAACGTTATACCAAAATACAATTTAAAATTTGAATTGCCAATTCGCGCTCCTCTCTCCATACCTTACCCCCCTTTCCTATAATTCGCAATACATTCCTCGAAAGCTTTGCTCATAAATACCGCTCCACACAGCTGGTGCATCTAAAAGTAAAAACTGGTCCAGGACAACACTACCACTAAACGGATGCTGCTGATCTGCTGACTAGTTTGATTTGAATGCGATCTGTGAGCGAACGGATTGATACGAAATTGTGTGATCGTTTTGTTTAAAGTGCGTGTGAATGTATGTGTTGGACACAGCTCATACAACGTAGAGAGGCATTATGCGTTGTCAAGTTAGTGCTTCTGCTGTTGTTGTTGTGACTGTTTTGCATTGTCTTGTGTCACTTTATAAATTTTCATGTACGTAAGAATTTTGCATATGTTACGAAAGGATCAGTCACTTCGAACAAAAAATGTCAACTGATATGTTAATCTGCTGTCAGTTTTGGTGGAGTTTGTGTTGGGCTAGCCACTTGTCATACAAGAACATACAAGTTCATACGAAAATATTTGTGAATTTTTGCATTGAAACTTGCACAATTTCTTATGCAGAAGTCATAACATTCTTTTTATGGAAGACAAGTGAATATATTTTTTTATTTAAATATGACCTTGATAAACATTAATTTCGTTTACCCTTTTTCATTTATTTATACACCAACGGAACCGGCTTTGGTTCAACACCATTCATATTGTCATAGGCTCTAATGTGCAATGGGCGCTAAAACTGAAATTTTACGGCTAACGAGCGTTAATTTTTTCAACAAAAATAAATTAAAACACAAGCATTGAATCTTTCAACATAACAAGCAAAGCCAAAACTCATGGCACAAGCGATGCCCCAAAATTCATTCGCAGCCAACCGATGTGCTCACCCATTCTTTGCTCTGGCATTTATGAAATGGGGACAAAGTTGTAAAGCGCTTGAAATGGACATTGACGCTGTCAAAGGCGCAATCGTTTTCCCAGCGCATCGAATGACATGAAGAGCCAGGTGCCCTGATGCTTTGGTTGGGTGTTCCTACAGTGGATGCTGCGCTGTGCGTGCATACATTTGTATGTGTATGCAGTTTTACGCCTAGCCGCTGCTGCGATTGCTGGTGACAGATTTGTGTTGCAACCATTGGCGTTAGGTCTCAACAAATTACTTAGCGCCAGTTGCAACACATATTACGAGGCTTCATGCTCTTAAATATTTATTTTATTTTCTCTTCTTAAAAAACTTTTGGAATTTTTTCTATCAAACTTAAATAGTAAATCATATTTTTAAAGCATTCCCCCAAAAGATAGGAACAAAATATCTACATATGTATGTGTGTGTGTTTATAATTTTTTTATATTTTATTGATTTGTGGTCTACAAATGGGGAATCAGTAAATTCTTTTCGGAAAATGAAAGCATCCGCACATGGTACATCAAGCTGAATATTAGATTATAAACGTCTGCTAACTTTTACTGCTACTGTGTGTATGTATGTATGTGTACATATATGTACCTATATACATATAATCACAATTTTACTTGCTTACATATGCACAAACCAGAGGCGAGTTGGCCGCCAAGCGGGTTACATGTCATGTCCATTTGCGCCAACCATTGTGTCCATAACAACAATATAACAATGCAACAATCCAGATATGCTCATATTTACACGCTGGGTACGTTTGTGTGAAGAATAAAAACTTTTAATGGAAAACAAGAAATATTAGTTTTTCAATAATATTTGATAACCTAACTGACAGTTTGTCTAATGCTTTCCACGTTTTTGGTTGGAACCTGCAGCGCGGTTAGTAGATTGGTCGGTTACTTGGCTGGCTTTACATATACTCCAGTGAGAGAGTGTTCGCGGTTTCAGATTACAGTTATTTAATGGAAACGTTTCTAGTATTTAGTTACAATGTACTTGTTGAAGAATTTGCATGTGCACCTTCCAGGCCACTACAGGCCCGCCGATTTATCGATTACATTTGCACCTTGTGAACTCAATTAACAATGTAATAAATTAATAAAGGCAATTTTAACTAAAACTTGTAATTTGAAATAGAAATGTGAGTCCAGGTTGAATATACGACAGCAGGTGGCTGCAAGCGACGATTATTTTAAAACTTTTATTTTTGTGAATTTGAGTGAGCTATAAAACGGCATGCTCTAAAATTTTATAAAAGTTCTAAATAAATAATTTTAAATATTGATGAAAAAAATTTAAATGTTGACGAAAATAATTTTAGTTCGTTGAATTTTTTTGAAAGTTTCAAACTTTGATTTACATACTTTCTGTTATTAAAATTAAATAGCGTAAAATATTTAACATAAAAGTCATTGCGAATGTAAGTAAAATAATCATTGCACACAGACGTTTGCTGATGTGTCTGTAGATAGCTAAAAATGTTTTTAGCTGCATGAAAACTATCGATATCGATAACTATGGTTTAACAGCTAAAATGGCAAACTGTGTTGCTGTTCCTGTTCAGTAAGGTCTGAAAAGTCATCATGAATCGTTTAACGCCAAAACAACGCTTCCAAATTTACTCTGAAAAAAAAACAAAAAAAAAACAATTATTCTATTCCATAAGTGCCTACAGAGCTGGCGGCAAAACGAAATAATTTTTGAGGATTGGGGTAGTTAATATGGTGCCAAACCTTATTTTTTATATTATGGCTTATGACACACACTTATAGAGAGAACTGTTGAAAAGTAAATTTTTACGTTATATCGGCTCAGCCTCAGAGGCCTCCTACCCGCTCATCGGCATCCCCCTGACAATTGTTAAAGGAAAATTGCACAAATTATTTCTCAGGAAAGCGCAGAAAAGATGGAGCTCTATTTCTTCATGTGTTATTTGGAAAACCCTTTGGCCCCAGTACAATATACGGAGGGCCCAGAAAGTCCTGGGAACATCACGCCATTCAATTTGCAAAGCCGTAGCTGTGTTTACCGACCATTAGACGATCGGGACACACATGGAAAAACTAGGGTTACCATTTAACCCCCATTGCAGAAGCTGTGGGGACCTTTCAGAGAAGGAAACTATTAACTGAAAAAAATTGAGAGATTGACACTGTTTCTCTGTATATGTCCGGGCTTGGCAGCTAGACGATTAAGGGCCAGTGCCTTTTCGGTGACAACATGGGGCAGTGCGCCAGCCTAAATCCCATCAATTTTCTCCATTATATCAACGGCTCTGGTTGGCTGTAGATATCTGGCCGTTGGAGGTCTCATAATTGTATCAAAGCGACGCTTTCGAGCTACTTGGGGAGTGCCAGACTGACATTTCACCTACCTACCATCAGCTTGATTTTTCTGCTTTTAAGGTATTTAAGGAATGGCTGGAATAAAATGGCTGGAATAAAATGTCTCGCTAACGCATGATTGTATCCTTGCTACTCGATGCCAAATCAAGTGTAAAAAATAATCGGGCGGAAACAGCGATCGCAATAGAATTCCAGGTCTTTATATCACAATCAGGGTCATGAAAACACTCCAAAAAATTAGGTTTTTCATCGAACATATTTCGGCATTTGAACGGGCAATTTTTTTTTTTGAATTTAAAAAAGATTTAAAATGGATTTCATGCGATAATAACAAAGTCCAAGAATAAAAGTAGATACTTACGAAAATTTAACTGTTTCCCCCGTCAAAAGGTTAGGCTTCATATTCCGAATGAAAAGACCGAATAAGATCATTACTAAGGCAATGCAAAAAATCCAAATGCATACCTTTTTATTTTGATCCCAGCAAAACATAGTTAATATATACTGGCGTTTTAAATCAAGACGAAGAGAATAAGCCGCAATAGGACAAGCATGTTGAGAGGTTAATAAAGTGTGATTTTTGTTCGTTTAGAGAGTGCTTTAAAGCTTATTTGTCTACTTAGTCCAAAGTACTACATGTTGGCCAGATATATTGTCCGTTGAATTTCAAGACTGAAGTTATTGTCGTTGTTGTTGTTGGTTCCCAAGTAGACGAAGTATTATACTTCCCAAAGTCATAACTGTCAACTGTGATGGGGTTACTAACGCGCGAATTCGCTGTCTTTTTTTGTGATCGTAGGAGATTCTTCAGCTCCAAAACCACTTCTCTATCTAAAAAAAAGAGGAGAATTAACAGCGTCTTCTATAAAACCAGGTTATAAAATCGCCTTATCTGAAGCGCCGTTTGGTATCAAACAACTTGGAGAGGACCTTTCTAATTCTGACGAACCTGGTGGTAAAGCTCAAAGTTAATTTGCATAACATTTAGTTTTGCTGGGATACCAAATTCAGACTTCGTGACATATAGGCGGCTTCTTGCTGACCTAATCTGAAATCAAAAATAGATAGAACTCTAGTCACAATATAACGTCACAAATATTTTTATGCGCCAATAGTAAGATATTTTCGATTGTTTGGGCTCCAATTTCATGAATGGCAACTTCGATTTCATGTTTTAAAGCATCAGTCGTCTCTGGATGGTTCGCATAGCATTTGTCCTTAACGGCTCTCCACAAAAAATAGTCCAACAGGCTTAATTCACAGCTCCGAGGCGGCCAATTGATATCGGAATTTCGGCAGATTATTCGGTTTTCAAAAACGGTAGCCAAAAGTTCGAGTGAAACTTTGGCAGTGTGACAAGTTGCACTGTCCTGTTGAAACCAAATGTCATCCATGTCATTCTCTTCAATTTTTGAAAACAAAAACTCGTTGAGCATGTCACGGTAACGCCAGACCATAAACCGCACCAAACAGTGACTCGTTGTGGATGCATTTGCTCCTCTACAGTAACGTGTGAATTTTCTGAGCCCCAAATCCGACAATTTTGCTTATTGACGTAGCCACCGATGTGAAAATGAGCTTCATCAGAAAATATGATTTTTCGGTAAAAATGATCATCTTCGGTCAAACGATTTTCTGCCCATTGTTCAAGCGTATAGCGTCCCATTTCGTAAATGTCAAACCTTTAAGTAAATTATGAACACATTTGACACGTCATTTGTGTTACCACTCGTTTTCTATGCAGTTATTTTCCTCGATGGCCGATGACAAGGAGAACGACTGGCGCATTATTGAAATCAACCAAAATCAGTTTAAGATTCGAAGCACCAATCAAGGAAAACAAATATTAGCAATGTGCTGTATGTGTTTGATGCAAATCAGTTTACCTTTTAACTATTTTTTGGAGCATTAAAACTATTAAAATAAGGACGCGTTTACTCGCTACTGATAATGTATTTGTTATATCTTTCTTAACTTTTTGGTATGGAATATGCAACAGTCACTGGAAGAAAAGTTTAAAACGCATTTGTCGGCAGACGAATATTCATCAGCTCCGACGCATCGCAGAGTATGAGTGATGAACTTGTGGCATTTGTGTACGCCGCATCCCCAAGTAAATACATATAAGTATATATATGTATGTACATATGTATGTATAGATACTCCTGCTGATTGTGACCACTCATATTATTGTTGTTGCTCCTGTCTGCTTCGCGGTTGTTTTGCCATGCGTCTGGTTACTGTCTACACGCTGCTGACTTGGTCATTAGTTTTAACCCGTTCATGTACTTGTACGATTTCAAGGATTGTGCTACAACACTCTATGGATGCCGGGTGGTGGTTAGCGGATGACGGTTGGTTGTTCAATGTTGGCAGATGGCAGCTGGTGATGTACAACTCACACACTTAGAAGAAGCTTAAGTTTCTCTATTTTCATTTTTGTGCTCTTCTCTACTTTCTGTATATTTTATTTTTAGATATTTCATTTACTATATTTGGCGCGCACTTTGACGTTTGAAGTGAGCTGCCTTTTGAAGAATACACATAGTAATACATATGTACATATGTAGGTTAGATGTGTGCGGGGAACACGTGCGCAGTAGTGCATAAAAGCGAGTATTTCAACTGCTAAGCAAGCGTGTGCGTTAATTTTACTGCTTTATGTGTATATTTTTCTTCTCTTGGCCCACGCTGCATATGCGCGAAACTGTCAATATATGTAGACATATACGTACGTGTGTTTGTTTGTTGGTATGTTGTGGTTACACAGTCAAATGCACCTTAATTAAATGAGTGGTAATTAATTTTAAGTTTAATCGGAAATTTCATTTAGATTTCCTTTTTGATTGATGCGCTTCGACATGTTTGGCGGTTCGGCGTCAAAACACAACACTGTTGTATACCTATTGAGACAACGGCACGCACAGCGTCTGCTGCCATCAGCGCAGAAGTGGACTTTTCAAGGCTGTTTACTTACTCAGAAGTCCTTTAGCATTGTCATTGCGTTATTGATTGTTGATCAACATATGGAAGAGTATTGTAAACAAATGAAATGCTTTAAGTCATTAAAATTCAAACAATTCTCTAAATTAATATTATATACTCATAGATATGTACATATGTAGATAGAGAAACGTAACCGAGAGTTCATGGTGAAAATCCATGGTGGGTGGGTACTGAAGGATTCCTGAGCTGCATTGGAATAGTAAAGTTCTAAAGCAAAAGTTTTTATAATATATAAGGTGGTGCAAAATTAATCATCCAAATTTGTTTTCAAATAACTGGATTACTTAATAAAAAAAGATTTTGAGTAACGGACCTTTACGGACTCCATTGCTTGTCGGTTTGTATACTTCAGGCGTCTAGTTTAAATATGATTGGCGTATGACGCTACTTGCAAGAATTATAAATCTTCTGATAGGATGATTAATTTTGTATAAGTAACTAAGTAATAAATGTCTAACATAAATTTAGTAGTTTCACAACTCCTTGTTTTGGTATTCGGTCCGTTACTAGAAGGATGCGTAAAAAATATGCTGTGAAAACAGGAATTATTAGATTAATTAGATGTTCGGCGGTCTTTTAGTCTAATGGTGTAAATCGGCAGTAAAGTCGCTAGTAAGTAAACTCGTCTAAAGTTGTTACAGAACCAATTTTCGATAGCTATGGATTTAGGTACATATTCAAGTATGCATTGACATAGGTGTAAGTATTTTTGAAATACGGATCTGCTAACAGCGATGCCTTTCGACTATTGCGTAGCCGTTGTAGAGTCTTTAATATCATCGGTATGATAGTAATAGGAAGTTTTTCACTAGCTTCAACCATCATCTCTGTCTATATTCTAAGTGTGATTTAAATATCTATTAATTTGCCCGTTTTATTTAACAAAGAAATACAGAAATCTCGTTCAAAAAATTAAATATAATAGGTGCACAAATGGACGGGCATATTTTAGTGATCGGACACTGTCCACTTTGTAGTCTTAAAATAAAAAAAAAAAAATTGTTATATTTAAATCGTCTTTAAACTACTAATAAATTCTGTGGAGTTTCTGCTCGATCTGTTTATATTCAAACTTAAAATTCCTTCGAAATTGCATTTTTGGCAAATTGGTCAATGCAATTAATTTGCGTAGCTCAAGCGATTTTTAGCAATATTTAAATAAAAAGTGATAAAATTCGATTATGAGCCATTGATAAACAAATTATATCCATGAACTGGAAATTACGAAACAACGAATATTTTAGTTTTTCCGGGCGGATGTTTCTTTCTTGTGAATAATTTAACTTTATTTATATTAATAATTTTATTTTCTCTTTTTTTCATTTCTCATTTATTTATTTCTTATCTTTATTTACTTTATCTTTTATTTAGCTTAGAATAGAATTTTTTAGAATTGATTTACAAGAGAAAATTTGTTGTCTGCTCTTAAGGAAATTCACGATAGTATGCCCAAGTTTACTTTATGTGATCGAGTGTCAGGTTTAATCATGGCAGACAAAAATAAAAGATCTCCTAAATCTTTTCTGTCTCCAAAACACGAAGAAAATTACAGAACACACCTGCGGTTTTCCAGTCAAAAGGGATAATGTGCTTAATATTAAACAGAACTACTTATATACTATTCCGCAGTGGGCTGTAACTCCATTTAAAGATTATAGACCAGGTAAAATTATAAAAGTTATTTTACAGAAAAGATCCAATGCTGGTTAGTAGAGAAGGGGAAAGTATTAAAGCCAGAACAGCCGTAAAAGAGTTTCGATATAGGAATGGTTTTCAGTTTATGGTAGTTTTCAGAATTTGAAGAATATCTCAAAAGCGCAGGTCAGGCAGAAGTTATTGGTTCCGACGCTTGCACATTTTGGTTTCAACGGAAATGTAATTCCTTGAACTAACTTCCATATATAGAGGCCCCAAGTTCATGTTTTATTTGTGCAAATTGCATTGGTCTTGGTAATTGAATTTTTTGAGGGATTATGTAATGAATTTGTAGTTTTTTCGTTTTATCGATTTATGAATTAATTAATACGTTTAAATTTATGTCCACTCAGCCTTGTTAACGTTTTCGTTTCATAAATAATAATAAATATGTTAATTTTTCCAATGTCCAACTACTGAAGCCGAATTATACGAAAACTACAAAAAGTTTCCGATTACTAACACAATCTGACATTCTTACATAAATCGAGTATAACTAAAAATAATGAATTTCATAAAAAATATTTATTTTTAACTGATTTTAAAATATTTACAGAATATGAATTAATTTTTATATCAAGCCTATGGAAAGAAATATAATATTATGAAAGTTTCGGTTTTTAAGTCTGAAAAAAGTGAAGTATCCGACAACTAGTGTATTTGCGCTATATGGGATCAGATATTTCGGGGGCCTTTATCATATCCAGTACCAACACACATAGATAAGGCATTGAAAGGAATCAGTCACCACATTTCGAATCGCCATTTTTTGATTTTAGCAATTCAGCGTAGTAAATCGAAAAATACCGACTCAATTCTTAATTAAAGATTTCAATGAAAAAATTCATATGTTTGTTAGTTACTTTTGAACTACCAGCAATGGTAATGGAAGCCAGAAGTATATTTCGTACTACTTTCACTAAAGAGAAGTAGGTCTTGAATAGGGTTGAAAGCTACGAAAATATTAATGTTTTGAATTCATAGTCTCTTCTGTTTGGTTAATCGGTATGTAGTCAATTCGTAATATTTAACTCTTTAAAAATGTGCAGAAATTACGAAAATACGAACACTTTTTACAAATTACAAAATATTTTTTGAAAAAAAAAACATTAAAGTAATAATTGCTTAAAGGATTTAGTTATATATATATATTTTACTAACTAATATAAAGGGTGGTCAGATTAGAGATACTTTTTCTAATAGGGTTTTTTGACACATCACGCGTGACTACTGTCAAACTAAATACATACTTTTTTCAGTATTTATTGACATTTCATCGTGGAAAGATTTACGCTTCAATAACATTTACAAATCGATGCAGCCCATTTTTGGCTTAATGGCTACGTCAATAACCAAAATCGCCGTAATTGGGCTGAAAGCAGCCTTACAAAAAACCATTACATCCATTCAAAACAACCGTTTTATACGGCCCATGGGCTGGAGGAATCATCGACCGATATTTGTTCAAAGACGAGGCAGTGAATCCGAGATCCCCACAGCATTTGGCTCTAACAAGACGGCACTACTTGCTAAAAAGCCTGTCAAACAATGGATTTAGTGCGTCATCGTTTCGGTGAGCAATTTATCTCTCGTCTCGGACCAGTGAATTGCCCACCAAGATCGTGTGATATCACACCTTTAGACTTTTATGGGTATGCAAATTCTAAATGCTTTGTTGATAAAGTAGCTTCGATTAAGACATTGGAAACCAACTTTACTAAAATTATTCACGAGATACCGGCCGAAGTCTTCCATCGAGTCATTCAAAATTGGATGATCGAATTACGGCGCAGTCGCGGCCAATGGTTCTACACAAAAATAATAAAGATTGTCCAATCAATTTGAATTCTCTTTGTTATATAGCAATTTAAAATCTTCTTCGGAAGCATCTTTTCGACTGTAGCTATTCCTTTTGGCCACAAACATGATGTTACTGATTTTCGTTAAATAAATTTGGTTCTAATGGTATTACTTATTATTACAAACAGTTTCAAATTTTCATGAAATAGCATTTTCGGATCGTTTCATATATATGAATGTCTTGAATTTATTTGTTTGTGGGTTTGAATTCACATCTTTCTTTGTTGGTGAGTTTGTTCCTTCGACCTTAAGGATTCTTTTCAAACTGTTGCAAAATAATTACTAAGTATTATCTTCATTAATATAGAAAAACAAGTACGGAAATGCTAAATTGGGTTAGGATCGAACCTTATATACCCGCGCGCATTTTATGGAAGTTTAATTTAGGTTGGCTGGTAATCAGATGGTGGTATCAGATGGACGGACCGTAACTTCATCTTAACATATAAAAACTGGCGGGGTTTTATCTGATCTCAATAATATATATGTGGGTCCTAAATTAGGGGGGGTGGGCGAGTTTTATTAAGTCGTCATTGAAATACACACATTTACCATAAATTGGGATTGGCACTGCTCATCATTAAAAATGTTACTTACTTTGGGTTTATTTTCTTGAGCTTCATACTTTAACCAAATTTAGCAATTTTGCTTAATTTATAACAGAGAAGTCAATTTTTATTATTTTTTTTTTTAATTTATTGTCATATGAGCGATGGACGAGGTTATCAACCGAGTTCACCCATTTTCAATACTAAACTACCTTAGTCAAAGAGTTACCTATATGTGTACTTAATTTCATTTAAATACAAGGTGGCGCAAAATTAATCCCCCTATCGGAAGGTTTATAATTTTTGAAAATTTCGTCGTACGTTCTCAAAATCATTTCTTTAATTTAGTAAAAAGTTATAAAAAAATCAAATTGAATGATTAATTTTGGGACACCGCACTGACTACTGGATGAATCGACTCCTCTCATCATTCTGAGCATTTTGTTACATATATTTCTATATCTAATTCGATTCCTTTACGCTATTACATACAATCGTTAAGTACTCAATCGTTAAGTACTCAAGCGTTAATTTTTAAAGCTAGAGATGTGAAGTCAACATGAGATACTTGCAGAGCAACTTGACTTTCATTTGGTTTTGATTTTAAATACAAAGGCTATACTTTCTTATTTCTATGTATCATCCAACGAGTTTAATATTTCCACCTAATACTTCTTTGCACTAACTAGTTTTTTTCTTTGACTTTGGTCACACTAATAGCATTTTATTTGTTTATTATTTATTTGTATTTTTTTTTTTTTATAATTTTACACACTTGCCCACTTGCCCATTCGTGTACTTATAGGTGTTTCGAAGGCGTTTCCAGGCGTTCACATCCATTAGAGGCAATCAACAATTAGATTTGTTTATCTACAAAAATTGCCGCCACACACCCCTCTCAAACCCAACGCAGTTACCATCAATGACAACCACAAACAACTCAGTCAATTCAAGATAGGAAGTATTCATAACTTACGCCTCTAAAGTATAAAAACGAATGAGACCTTGAACTTTTTATGCGGTTGCTCGTCTAGACCAACACCGATATCTACCTGCAACAACAACTAACCCTAATCATTTTGACATCCTAAGAAATTTCATACCATAATTCTCATACAGCAGATTGTAAAAATTTGCCTTTCTTCTTTGCTTTTCCACCCATCTGTCATTTGAAATATTCTCCACTTCAACCGCCACTTCCCTGATCTGTCTATCGAACTCCAATGTGCCATAAAAGTATATCGCATGCACAAAAGAGCGGTCGAAACTCAAGCGCGAGGAGGGGCACCATCCATCCCATTTACTTAAGCTGTCGTACTTACTCGCCATTGAACGCGATGCGCTTTTCACAAAAAATCACGTGTCAAGGCGCAATTTAGACGTAAAGTCTTGATTGCTGTTTAAGTTTTTCCAGTTTTCCAACTATCATCAATGAAGGTGAAACAGCACAATACACCAAAGCAACAACAAAACCCCAAACGTACCACAACTGTTGGTGAATAAAAGCAGAGGGCAACTTATTCGCTTATAGGCTGACTGCTGCGTTGTTTTCCAGCTCCGGAGCCGCTCGTGCGCAGCTGATAATGTCGATTTTTTGCAATGTTATTATTGTTGTTAATATAGCATAAGAAGCAGCCAAGACGCGTCGACTATAATGAGGGGGCGTGCAGTGCAGCAATGTTCTCAGACAATTCTTCTGCTTCTAATTTTATTTCGAACTTAAATACATACATACACACACACATATGTATTATCGAAAAATTATCATTTACCGGAGCATTTATTGTTGCACTAGATTGGCTTTTGAGCGAGGTGTGGAAGTATTTGAGGAAGACAAATGACAATGGTTGCAAACCGCAGAATGCGAAGTACAAGAATAGCAATAAATAATAAACAATATAGGCAAGTAAAGCAAAACTGAAGTTAAAGACAAAAGATTGAGCTTAAAGAATAATATGAGTTTTTAGAAAATGTGTGGCAGTCAGTCAGCAATACAAACAAGTCTGAATAACCACTGCCGCTGCCACTATCACGTTTAGATGGCCCTCGCGCTATTGTCCTATTTTTACAGCGAACGCTGGGAAAGTTGACAAATGTCGTTTGTCTGAATGCTGTTTGGGGTCGCTTTATTGAGCTTATATGGGTCATGACTTATTGCATACCACGATATTAAGCACTAAATCTGTCCCGAAAACATGAGCTCGAATTTGTGAATCACTTTAGTTTATGATGCATTCATGAGTTGTTCATTGTATTAGGTTAAATATGCATATTTATGTGTAAAATATATACCATCACACTCATATTTTTTGTTTTACTTACACTCTCTTTGTAGGTACTGTAAATGCCAATGGTGAGACGAAACGACAACGGACCTCATATACTCGATATCAAACGTTAGAACTAGAGAAAGAATTCCACTTTAATCGCTACCTGACCCGCCGAAGACGCATCGAAATTGCACACGCGCTCTGCCTCACCGAACGACAGATAAAGATCTGGTTCCAGAATCGACGTATGAAATGGAAAAAGGAGCACAAAATGGCATCCATGAATATCGTACCATATCACATGGGTCCCTATGGCCATCCATACCATCAATTCGATATTCATCCGTCACAATTTGCTCATTTGAGTGCATAGGACGCGTGGCACTTTTCGGGTACTGGTTAGAGACTCAATCAGTTGTATCAGGAACCATATCAGGCGGCGGCAGCGGCCAGCGTAGCAGCAGGCGGCTATCAGACACAAAACGCACAAGATGCCGGCATGTCGCTGGGCGGCGGTGCCGGTGTCGGTGTTGGTGTAGGAGTCGGTGCGGGCGGCGGAAATTCGCTGTTCGCTTCCGCGGCTGCCTCCAATGCTGAGTGTGTCAAATATCCGCAAGAGTTCTGATCTCAAATTATCTTTAGAGAACATCAACAGCAATTGCAGCAACAACAAGAACATCAAATACAACATCAACATGAGCAATACCAACAGCAACAGCATTCGCAACTACACCAATACCCGCCTCAGCATCATAGCCAGCATAGCCTACAGCTGGAACGAATTCCCGAACTGCCACTCTGTGGAGAGAAAGATTTATGTGAAGACACAGAGACGACAGAACTAGAGTTCAAGGACGAAATTGTTGGTGGTTGTAACATGTATTGCTGCTGAGAGATGCTAATGTTGCTGTTGCAATAAAGCTGTGGATGCTTCCGAGGTTGCTGCTACTGCTGCTGCTAGCGACAGCTGACCAAATTAACAACGATGATAATTTCTGAATGCAACTGATTTGTGTTAAGCAAGCAACGAGCCTTCAAATGAATATGAAAGGAGCTCTCGTGAAGGGTTTGTGCCTATCGCCGACTCCTCCGAAAGCAGCTCGTGCAGGTTTATGATACTGGTCAGTAATGAAGAATTCCAACAAGATTTTTGATTACTTTGGAAACTTGTGAATCCTCCATAATGTGTATATATTGTACCTCAAATGAAATGAGAGAGCTTCGAATTGGAGCTTTTGCATTTCATTCCCTTTTCGTGGAAATACGAAAACCGTCCAGTATGATAAACCGCTATATTCTCTAAGCAGTATTCGAAAAGCCATTAGATGTAAGAAAACACACAGCACTGCCCTCAGCTCACAAGCTCGGCAGTTTAGTACAATAGAAATTCAAATTTCGATAGTGATATAATTTCAAACCAATTGTTTAAAAATATGTTTATTTTATTGCCGTAAATCTCATACGGACAGTAACACGGATGAGAAAAATAAGAAAAATGGCGAGCGAGTTTGTTAGCGATGGCAATGCTGTGTTAGTATAATTGTAGTTTAATCTGGTATTATGTAGAGAGATACAACAGTGCTTCTCAAACTGGACGCAAATTTTTTAAAGGTTTGCGGTAACACTCAACCAGTTGCTCTCAAATATCACCCTACACTCAGTGCTCTCAAACTGTGCATCAGTTTTAAATTTTCTGTATGTAACTCATGTCTTGAACCATTGTGAACATTGGCAGAGAACGTCTATTGGGAAATTGGGAAGCCGACGACGTCTCTATCAAATGATGTTTGCAAATTGTGGCGAAGTACTTAATTTGGTTAATTGGTTGATTATGTTTATGAATAATTACTAATATAAATTTGTTATTGTATTTCAGCAGTTTGTATTTTTGCACTGAAAAATTTTGTGTACATATGTATTTAAAATATCTGTTCAACTTTTTATGTATGTATGTAGTTTTTATTGTTTTTGTTGACACTGAATTTTTAAGAATTTCCGCAAAAAGAATTAAGAATTTTTAGCAAAATTCGCAATGAAAATTAGAAATCATGTTATTTTAGAAGGTTTATAAAAGTAAAATAACTAAATTTTATAAACAAAACAAAACTAAAAACAAATTCGGGGAAAACAGGACATTTCTGAGATTTCTTTAGTAATTAGTCAGATAAAGTGAAGGGAGGCGGATTCGAAAAAACTTCTTAAATATATATGTACATACAGATGTACATGCATGTTTTTCATAATATTTCTGATGCTATTCTTGTCTTAAGAATCTACAAATGTATACATGTATGTATGGAAACTTATGAAAATGCGATATCCCACTCTACTTATAATCTACAATTAGTTTTAATTAAATAATTTTATTGAGAATTTCACATTTAATTTTTTGTGTTTTTTTTTTTTTTATTATATACGTTTGTATGTAAGTAGGCTGCTATTTTTTATTCCCTGTTGTTGTAAAGGTTAGTGCATTCTTATCAGTCTAGACTAAGCAAATCTGAAACAATTGGAAAAGATTGTTTTAATTATAAATAAATTAGATCAAAATTGATTGATGCCCGAAATAATATAAATCATTTTAGAACAAATTATTTCTATTACAATTTTTTATTTATACAATAATTTTGATTTAATTGTGTTTACAAAAACTGAACTAGTTCCATAAGAGATTTGCAATATCAGTATAAATAATGATGATTAAGGCAATGTAAGATGTCTAAGGGAGATCTTAAAAAGTAGCATATATAAATACCAACCCAATTTATATATGTATGTAAGTAAGAATGCTGCATTCCATGTAAAGAAAATTAAATGTAATAGTTAAAAAATAAAACCTATTCAAAAACGTCATCTACTGTTTTTAAGCGGAGAAATATTGAATACAATTTCAATGGAAAAATTAGCAAAGTAAATGCAATTTATATACATATATATACACATAATGTGAAATATGTATGTAGATGAAATCAGTTGCTCCGGATCTAGTGCGCAATATAAATTAGAATACGGTATAATATTGTAAGATTATTGTAACGCATTAGATAACTAAACCCAACATAGATTTAAAAAAATTCAAAAAGAACAAAATCAATAAACTATTTAAAAAATTTTAAATATGCATTGTTTTTTATGTGTTAGTTGAGGTACGGGTAGCTCAGTTGGTAAAGTATTGCACTTTTAATCCAAGGGTCCCTGATACGAATACGAAGGTTGTTATTTATATTTCTGGCTGACAGTGGAAAAATTAACACTGGTGGTCGAAAGCGGTTTTATTGTTTTTTCAAAATATTCTCCACCATAATTAATATATATTTGAACCAATTGTCGAAGCGCTGTTGTTGTTGTAGTTATTGTTATAGCAGCTTACTAAGCCCTGATAGTGCAATGTAGTTACCAGCCGTTTTGGTCTAGCTCGTCTAACAGTAGGCCCAGAGAACTTCCTGTTTCGACAATTTGGGTCCAGAGGAATAGGGGTGTTAGGTAAGTATTTGAATTAACACACGGAGACATCTGGAAGGGAGACACTGGAAATTCCCTTTTCATGTCTCAATCGCGGTCACACGGGCAAAAATGTTTCTCTCATTCGTATAGCCGTGATTTTTTTGAATTTTATATTGTGAAGAAACATATTAGTTTATTGTGAGTAAATATGGATTACGAACAAAAATGTGAACTGATTAAAAGCATATGGCAATGCATTGGTGAGGCTACGAAATTAGACTCTGACGACAGCGTTAAAGAAGAATTACTTTATGCTTGTAAAATGTACACATTAAATTGTTAAATTATACTCCAATTAGGATTAGCAAATTTGGGCGAGAAAGCTTCATCGTTGCCTATCAAGAGGTCCAAGCGGCAATGGATAAAAGACATAATTATCTAATTGAAAATGGCGAAACATACACTGATGGTAGCGGAAATGTAGAAACTGTAAACAATAACTGCCCAACTGGATCGAATATATTATATAATCCGAGAAAAGGTGAAGCGAAGAATGTTCGTCAAAAATTTCTTAAATATTTCAATGAAGAAGGCAAACTGGATTGGTTAAATAATAAATAATTTCTTTTATTTTTATTAACGTAAATGTATATATGGGCATTTCCACAGAAATGTCAACCGAAGCCAAAAAATTCAAAGTCTATAAAATTATGTTGCTTTACCATATTTTTATAGGGAATCTATTAAATGTAACTAATGTAAACAAATTTTACATTTGTACAAACCACATTTTGAAATATTCGAATGCAAAATCGAACCAGTGCAAAATTTCCGTTTTAAACATTTCTGTTGCATGTTTTGTTTTGATTAATGATCTTGATGAGATATATTATGCTGTGGCATTTGCTTTTTTAAATCTCGGTTTATATGTAAAGAATGTAAGAAAAATGTAAAAGGAACGATGCGATTGCCAATTACGGTAAATTTTTTCTTTGATTTACCGTATAACTCGATGTCGCGTGCGACATTGAAAAAGAACATTTGTTATCAGTGAGTCGAAGGTGTTTGTACAATTTGCATCAAATATTAGTAGCAAATAGATATTTTTATTGCTAATTAAATAAACAAAACTTTGCTGGAAAATAATCAGCGCTGTAAATACAAAATATAAAACTTTTGAATGTAGATGAGTAAAAACGGTGGCGAGAAAAATAAGGCGAACTGTAAACGGTGGAGAGAAAGGTTAAAGGATGATGAAACAAAATTACAAAACTATAAATTAAGAAACAAGGAAAGAATGCGGAAAGCTAGACAAACGTGGAGAGCACTGGCTGAAGGCAAAGAAGATATAACTCAAGAAAAACGGAAATATAATCGCATACGACAACGAGAGAGGCGCCAAAAACTCTTAGAAAATGGAATGTCATATGCACGTCAAAGCCGAAACGCATCTTACGAATGTAGACAAACCTTGGCGAAAGCTGTTAAAAAAGTGGAGAAAGCGATGCCAAAAGACATGCACAGAAGGATAAAAGTTCTTGAAGTCCTGGTAAAAAAATATAAGCAGTTTGAAGAAAAGAAAAACGTTAACCAATCCAACAGAACCGTACCAGAAAGCCTAATTAATGCCATCAATGCTTTTTATCAGAATGATAATATTAGTGTGCAAGCTTCAGGAAAGAAAGACGCCATTATAATGTATTTTATGCCATCTGCTCAAATTGAAAATTTGTCTCTTCATTATAAGTTGGACGAAAAATGGAAGGAAGTGAAAAATATTCCAGGTATATCCTAGTTGCATTCGTTTTGTTGCGATGGCCAACAGTTAGAAGCAGCTAGGACTGCATATTCCATTAAAAGAACTTTATTTGACATTAGTAATACTATTCTCAGTTAAGTTAGTTTCCGTTCTTTGCTTTTACATAGTATATAAGATTAATATACTTATTTGTGTTTTTCTTTATTGAAGATATTTTGTTAAGTTTATAATTTTGGTTGTTAAAATAAATATATTGAATATATTAAAAATCATTTATAATCATCTTTTGCATGTCTAATTACATAAAAAGTAAAAAAATAAACATAAAAAGTATGATGGAACAAAATGTCGCATGCGACATGTCACGTGCGACAGTGATTAAAATTAAATAAAAAATAAACTACTTAATATTTTTGAATAAAATAAAAAGCATTATTAAGATACATCAATGCATATCATTTAAAAATTAGTCGCATTAATATATTTCTTCAGGTTTCGCTGAAAAAAGTGTTTGATTTTTTTGCTTTGAAAGCGACTTCTGTTTTTGTCGCATGCGAATGGCTTGATTTTTTGTAATTATCTTGAAAACGAACAATTTCCCAAAAACAACCTTAGCACCAATCATAGTGCTAATCAAGTGCTATAGCTTTCGCCTTTTGTCAAAATAAAATAATGTTTTGGTATATGTTTTTTTTTCACTTTGAATGCGTACGAATGTCGCATTCGACATTGGAGAAATGCCCATATGTATATAAGCTTTTGTACTTCAATAAAAAAAATTAAATAAAATATATTTCATGAATAAATATTTAACTTAAAATACATAAAAATTATGACTTAAAACAGTCTCATATTTTTTAGATCCTTTGGTTTTTAGATTTCTTCGTCTTAACTTAAATATTATAGGAAACACAGTCTTATATTTCGTAGGCACTTTGGTTTTCAGATTTGGTGGCTTTAAACGCAGTATCACTTTTTTGGCGCTTAAGTATCTAGAAACGGAAAAAAGTGGAAGTCAACATAAACATGTCTCATAGGTTTTATGAATTACACCTACTTTACTAGCAAAAATCATCCTTGTCAAAAACTCCATCCATGGACAGCTGCAGTAAGTCCTTGTCTGATGATGATGATGTTGCTAATGATGCAGGAGTGCGATGATTGGATTCATCAATATATCTTTTTATAACCGTCTATAGCAGCGCTCTGTTGTTTGTCATGGTCTATTTCCTCCATTTGATTTGCAACCAAAGTTCCCAACCGAGCGTATTCTCGGGAGTTTTTCTTTTTTGGAATCATTGCTTTAAATAAAGAGAATTCCTGCTGCATTTCACCAAACTGGTTACTTTCCTATAAAAAAAAAAAACAAATTATATAATATATTTTTTTTATTAATCGTAATGTTATGTACCTTTTTTCGTATTTTCGATGGCTCGTCGTTAAAGCTCGAGCTACTATTTTTTGCACCCATAAAGCTACTATTTTCAGTATTCGTATAAGTTGAGCTACTCGAAGAAGAAGGCATCTGAAAAACAAATTTGTGACGTATGTTAATTATTCTTTCATATCAGTTATATAGTATAGGTCTGACGATACCACAATTTGTATTTTCTTAAAATTTGTAACACATTGCATTTTAATATTATCTCAATATTGTCTAGGCTCTGTCTGGTTGCTACATGGCCTTCTAGAAACAAGAGCTGATCAAAACACCAAAGCTTTGTTTCGTATACCTCATTTACACCGCTTCCACTTTTCTTGGAGTTTTTTATTAAACGTAGCTCCCTCATGTATTGACTACGGAGGTTTTTCCATTTCTTTTTTTATGTCGTCTTGTGTGACCCCAACCATTTCTGTTTCCATTTTTTTTTTGTATTTCCGCAAATGCCATCGCTTTTTTGGCTCGGTTCGTATAATCACTAGATTTAATGCTGTACAAACAAGCATTTTCTTGAATATACACTATTAGTTTTTCAATGTTTATTCGATTCCACTTGTATTCCATTTTCAGAATAGGTTGATTACAGTACTTTTTCACACAAAAGAAGAAAACGAATGAAGCAACTGTCAAAAATTGTTTTGCAGCCAACTTCACAATTGGAAATACGAATAAGAAGCACAAAGCGTGTCGCCAGTACAGGAGACAAATTCCCTTCTCTCTTCCGCGGCCGTCCTTCACCCCCGAACAAAATGTTTCCCTTCCAAATGTTTCCGTGTGTAAATGGGCACATATGAGAAGGTGGTTAGTATCGTGCGGGGAGCCTTCACATGCTGGACATATGCCTGTTATGACGGGGTCAATTCGGGATAGGTAAGAATTTAGTCTACTACAGTATCCAAAACGCAATTGTGCCAAAGTTACGCGGGTCTCTCGTGGTAGCTGGAGCTATGGATCTGCTGTGGGTGGGGTTCATGCAACTGTGCACGGTTAAGTTTAATTTGTTTGCCGATATAAATTTTAAATTTGTCACTTTAAACAATACAATTATGACTCGCCCATCAAAATGTTCTGAGTACGTGTATGGCAATGTAAAATTACCAACGGAAACGTCAGACAGCGCCTGACAGCTCTAGGAGTGCTCGAGGCGAAAAATATAACCCTTGTAATTGTTCAGATATTTAACTTTTTTGGAAATTTTTAATGCATACATATTTCTTTTTAGCAGAAAATATTTTGATCATAGTTTCTGAACCTAAAAGCTTGAATTAATGTACAACAAAGTAACGCTTAAAACATTTTCGGATGTTTGGCCGAGCTTCTCCTCCTATTTGTGGTGTGAGTCTTGATGTCATCTATGGTCTTGATGTCATCTATGGTCTTGGTGCTTTCCACAACTAGAGGGATCAGCTTTTTCACGGCAAAAAATAACTTGCGTGTGTGCCATTGCCTGTGGACTACCGAATAGTAGTCACGCACCAACTATTCGGCTACGGTGGCCGAACCGTATTTAATAACTGGAACTAAATGCAAATATGCAAACTAAATGTAAATATTTATCCTTTCTTTTTTCGAAATAATGTCGCATTTATTTCGTCCTGTGGCAGAGCTTTCAAATTTTCGTTTCCTTTTCTCAAACTGTTGCACCAGAATCTTGCGAATATATGCCGTTTTCTACAGGGTCCGGCACTCGAAGTGTAACCAACTTCAGACCGCTCGCGCAGCGATGCACGGGCGTCAAATGTACGTCTGTTATTTGGCTAAATGACATTCCAGAGTATTGTTTACAACCGCGTAGAAGCATTTTGCCGAGAGTAAACGCGACAAAAGAAAATCAGTAATGGAGTTCAAACGTAATAGTGTGGTTGCATTATATTTGGCTGGAAAATCATAACCAGCTATTGCTCGTGAGCTTGAGCACCTTAAAGTAAATAAAGTTTTTGTTTATCGCACCATTACTCGTTACAATGATACTGGTAGCATCGCGAAATGTCATGGAGGTGGTCATCAAAATACTACAACGTCACGTGAAATGGTTCAAAAAGTGAAGAAGTGACTTGAATCAAATCCCCGACGAAGTGCAAATCAAATGGCGAAGAACTGAAAATATCTGAATTGCATCCGCCGCATACTGAAAAATGATCTTAAAGTCAAGCCTTACAAAATCCAAAAGGCGCATGATTTTACACCAACAGCCTTGAGAGAGCGAAGAAGTTGCTTCGCTTGGCTGAAAGCGGTCAATTTCCGAACATTGTGTTTTCTGACAAGAAAATTTTTCAAATTGAGTAATTCGTAAACTCCCAAAACGATAGGCCGCTGTAACCGCAAATGGGCGCTCCCCAATCGTTTTCATGGAGCCTGGCGTCAAAGTAAATGCGAAATATTATCGGTAAAGTATTCTGGAGGTTGTTTTGAAGCCGTGGGCAGACAAACATTTCGGTAGTAGACCATGGACGTTTCAACAGGACTCGGCACCGTCTCACAAAGCTCGAGTGAACCCAGAATGAACCCTAAAACACAACGTTCCGAACTTCATAACGTCCACACAAAGGCTGTCAAATTCACTAGATGCGAACCCTATGGATTATTCTCTTTGAGCCATTTTTAAGAGCAAGGTCCGAACTATAAGATTCACCAGTCTCGAGGCCGTGATAAAAGTCATTGTCTGCGAGTTGGCCAAAATACCTGCAGCTTACGATTGGTTTCTGGACCGTCTCATAGTCAATTTAAATTATCTAAACTAAATTTATGGCCTTTTTAATTGGTTACACTTCGAGTGCCGGACCCTGTACTCTCTACAAAATGAGCGGGCGTAAGTTGCTCAGCTGATTTTTGTTTATTTGTGTACACAAGTTCGTCAAAATATTGTGAGGAAACTTGAATTGTTACAAAAAAATTAAGTAAATGTTTCTGTTTCATTATATTCAAAATATATATACATATTTTTTATTAGAGATATAATTTGTGGTGAAATTTTTTCTTGATCTATTCTAATATAATACAATATAAAATATGTATGCAACATTTTCACAAGGCGTATGAAAACATTTTTAATGTCGGCTTATAATGGACATTTTTTCGAGAAAGAAAACATCATAAGTGTACATAAATTTCTACGTGCAACCACTGAATCGCCTGTCAAACTTTTTATGGAATTTTTAAAATACGTTCACATATAAGTAAATTATCTACTTTTTCCGTAATTAAAAAGCGAGATTACCCATACAAAATTTCTATCCCGAAATCTGAGATTATAAAATAATCCTAGACAATAACCATGCTTTTTGACATACAACCCAGTGTTTTCTGTGTTATCGATAATTATTATTACGAATGTAAAGAAAAACGTCAAAGTAAAAACTAAATAAAATGGATGCCGGCAAACAAAACAGGTTTTTAGACATAATTCTCATCAAATTTTTGTTAGGTATTGTTAATGATGCATTCATATTACAGAAAAAAGGGTATATCCATAAACGCTTTGTCCTCTTATTACAAATTCTAAAATTAAATATCGAATTTCGCATGCATGTTGCTGGCACCATTTTTTTAAACCTCAGTAAACGTCGTTTACGGATTTCTTCCAACTGTTTATTACTAGCAGCCAGTCGCGCAATTAAATTTACTATTCCTTCTCCTTGTCTATTCTGCATATCGTTAATAATAATTAAACAAACCAAAAACTCTAAAATATTCCATCAAACCTATTTCTATGAAGAAAAACCTTTCAAAGCAATATTAACAGCTGATTGTTAATTTTGGAGGAAATCTGCCATATGTGAGCGGGTAGCTGAATTTTGTGGACTTATTGCTAATTACTGCATATTTGAACGTACTTTTACTTTGAATTTTAATTTAAAGCTAAGTTTTTTGCGATTCGCAAAATCCGGCAACGCTGCTCTGCCGTTAAAGTAGGATACAGAGGGCAAACATGCTCGCTATCGTTTGCCACAGACGACGAGAGGCTCATATGTAATTTTGTGCTGATCATAGATGACTAGATGGGAAACTCTTTTTCTCGTAAGAGCTCTGAAAAATGTGAATTTTTTATAACATTTGCCAATATTGCCACACCGGTAGAAACATGAATTGAGTATTTTTTTAAACAAAAATTGGGAAATTTTAGTATCCACTCCACCATTGAGGTTAGTATTTAGAGTGCGGTTGCCCAATAGCCTTATATCGCTCGTAAACACTTACATATACTAAAAATGAAGCAAAAAATTTAAAAATTTATATGTAAATGAAATTATTTAAAACTGAAATATAAAAGTAATTTAATAATAATAAAGTAATGAACGCGAAAACATAAGTTATAATTAAAAACATGACACAGAAAGTGGGTAACAAAAAAACAATCTCAAACAACAAACAGAATAAGTTAAAGCAGATTACCTTTAATTTTTGTAAAATATCTCAAACACAAATTCAGTTCCCTTACCTACTCTTTTCAACCATAGAATAATTACGTATATACAAATTTACATAAACCACCACACAGTTTTCAATAAAATTACATTATGTGCATAAGACTAATTAAAAGTAGAAGTCGAAAAGGATATAACGAGCTTTGGATTCTACAACCTCACTTCAATTCAAATTATTACATTTAAATTTTTTTTTTTTTTTTTATTAACGCATCTTAAAGTATAAGCAGAATAACGTTTAGAAATTACAACTAGTACAACGAGATAAAGATACTAACGAGCAATTTTTATTGAACATATATATTAAAAAAGGAAAAAACTAAGATGCCTCAATATTCATAAATTCATTATGAATGTATAAATATATAAGGTACATCTGCTACTGGGTGCCCATCTGGTCTAAAACTGTTTTACGCTTGAGCCGCCGACGATATGTATTTGGCTGAAGCAAAGCCAATGCTTCAGCGTTGACATGTGTACTTAAACGTTGTCTGTGAGCCATGGCGTACTTTTTCGCCACGTCAGTGATGGGTAAGATACCAAGATCACGATGGAGGTCGACATTTCTCACATAGTATGGAGCATTGACGATGTCACGCAACACTTTATTTTGGAATCGTTGGATAATAGTCATGCAAGATTCGGTTGAGCATCCCCATAGCTGAATGCCATACGTCCAGACCGGTTTGAGTATTTGATTATATAGCAGTAGTTTGTTGTTCGTTGACAGAATAGAGTGTCTGCCAATAAGATAAAGAAGGTTTTTTGTTTTTAATTCCAGCTCTTCACGCTTTTTCTTGACATGCGCCTTCCAACGCAGTTTAGCATCAAGGGTTATACCAAGATATTTTGCCTCGTTGACGTACGGTATATTTACGCTGTTTCATTTCAATTGAATTAATTTTAAGACAAATAATTATAAAAATTTCAACGCGTCATTTCTCCATTAAGCAAAAAGGAACTGTTTTCGTCAGTTATTTTTGGCGCGTTTCTTCTGGCAGCCTGCCATTTCGCCTATCAGCTGTTCAAAACCCCATAATGTGTGAGTGCTGCCAAGTTTTGAAACGTCCTCATGGGCGCGCTCTCTCTCAAAATGAAAAAGTTTCGTATCTTATTATCTATGGTGCTGATAGCGTAAAGAAGGATAGCGAAATGCGAATGTTGCGTTTGCAATGTTTGTCATTTATGCCTGCTCCGGTTTTTCGATTTCGTTTTCAGGACACTCAATTAACTGCACTATTAATTTCTGGCTCAAGCTCATTTTTTTCTGCCGATGTGCACACTTCAAACATCAACAAAAAATTATGTTATTTTCGTTTTTATTTTCAATGTAATGTTCGCGCACCACACCACAAACGATGAACATGCGCGCGAGCAGCTCGCTGCAAACCAAAATTTTTCGATTTTTGGCGAACATATTTTATATATTCATATGCCTGAAGATATACGATATTTTTTGGTATGTTTTTCCATCCTCTGTAAAAATAAATTTACAGAATATAATAACTGACTATGAAAATAAAGTTTTCTATTATGCGGAGTTTTCATAAAAGAAAGATATGCATTAAAGACATTTCTAACTTTCATATATGTACTCATATGTAATAAGTGCCGCACTCCTAATAATTAGATAAAAAGTTTATATGGACTAAATCTCGATCGCAATAGTAGTGGCTCAATTTCGGACCGTAATTACTTACTTTAATATCTGAACTCCAATATAATGTAGTGGATTCATTTTTTGCAAAGGCAGTAGTGGACTAATCCTTCATGTTATTTCATTGCTGTTTCAATATCGTTAAAAATCAAATTTAGGGCTTGCAGCGAGCTGGTAAATTGCCCACACAAGAGTTCAAAAAAATTTATTGAAGGCCTATCCTTGTCTTTTAAGTTAAGGTAGTAGTCTGGTAACTTACACGTTTTTTGAGGCCATGTTTGGATCATTTTTTGGAAGGGAAAATAAAATTCAATCGGTTTGATTTTCTGATATGTTATTAAAGGTATCAGAAGGTGTACAAAAAAAATTTTTTTTTTTTAATGTTTTGATACTATTTTTGTACACTGCAGCAAGCGGCAAAAAAAAGAGGAACAGTGGCTGGCCGGCGTGATTTCGTCACTTGTGGTCACCTGAAACAGAAAAAACAAATTGCTTATTAATCAGTGTGCTTGTCGTTCTGGCGGGTAGTAAGATCAAATGATTTTGACAAAAAATAACAAAATGGCGGACTTCGTAAGAAAATTGCCTTTTTTTAAAGTGGAAATCGGACTAAAAAATGGAAAGTTAGGGACGAATTAAATTAAATCTACTACCCGCCAGAACTATTGATGTGTAGAAAAACATATCTAAATTTCAGCTCAATCCGTTCGATAGAAAATTTGTTTTCACGACGGCCATCCGGAAAAACGTTGTTTTGAGAAAAACGCGTTTAAAGTTTTAGCAATTGAGCCGCGCAAGTACGAGCCGCTCTCATGTATGTGCTATAATTTCGTCAATATTTCGAATTTCGGTCTAAACATTGTACAGTATATTACCAATATATCGCACTTTCAAAATATGAAAAAAACCGAAATTCGAAATTTTCAAAATAAGTTGCCAGTATACTACCTTAAAAGAATTTTTACAAATTTATAATTTCAAGGAGATGGAGGCTACGATTTTTGCGAACAGCACCCCACTTAACTACAGATCCTTTAAACAATTTACCTATTGATCATATTGCTCAGTTCTTTACCAACCAACAAAAAAATTAGAATCATCTGAATAATGCTTTTTCAAAGAAAATTTATTTCACCCCTTCCATGAAAATAATTTGTTATCTAAAAAAACTAATCCAGTCATAGTCAGGATCCTTTAAAATTATAAATTAAATACTCCAATATGAGAAATAAAGTCTTCAAGAATAGATTTACCCCTTGCAATTATTTTGTTCTGGAAATTCACTCAAGTACGTAAATTATTAGAAACTGTACTCTCACCTTCGTTAACTTGAATTTTCGGCGACACTAATTTGGACCGAGTTCTGTCCAACAAGACAATGCTCCTTGTCACAAATCAGCGACTACGATGCGTTAGTTCACCGACAATAACATTGTTTTGTTAGATTCACCAGCGCAGTCTTCAGATCTAACCCCATAT
The DNA here is from genome assembly GCF_028408465.1 of Anastrepha ludens. Classification (NCBI taxonomy): domain Eukaryota; kingdom Metazoa; phylum Arthropoda; class Insecta; order Diptera; family Tephritidae; genus Anastrepha; species Anastrepha ludens. The sequence continues at coordinate 79,462,308 of NC_071498.1, forward strand.
AGCACATGTTGGCTATTCTAAAATGTAAGATAAAGGAATGCAGCGAAGCAAATCAAACAGATCTGAAAAATGCTCTAATTCACGAGTGGAGCGCAAAGTACAGCCGAATGTGCAAAGCTTTTACACATCAAAAGCAAAGGGTGGGCCTACTAAATATTCATGTTTTTATCACTTATTCCTTTTATTTGTACTGATTCATTGATAAAAGATCATTACTCACTCCACTTTTTAAAACGAAAAATTCAATAATCTATGGTAGGGACGGGCAGCAGCGTGGCACGCTCGCAGCAGAGCGTGCTAGCAAAGTGCTTGATGGGGGGGGGGCGACAAACTTACATCAGAAGGGTAAGCAATAGGCGTGTACGTATATTAATCACTTCTGAGCAACGCATATGTGTTTGTAAAAAAGAGAGTGAAGCTTTGCCAATAGCAAAGTTACCAGATAAGGGGACTTCATTCCATGTTAAGGGATTTCGAAGTGTTGATCGTTCATATTAAATAATAAAATGCTTTTGGTTTTTTTTATTGGAAACGCTTTTTTGAATATTAACATCATCTTTGCAAATTTCTATTTTATTTACTTTTATAATTTTTGTAACCAAGAACCATAGGCGATTTATAATCAAGAAGTTTGAACATTCGCATGTCAAAGTTTCATAGTTGCTAAACTATGTGGAGATAAATTTGTACTGACAAATCGGTGTATATTTTTCTGAATGAAAAAATTGTCTTCTTTTACATATAAGTTTGTATTTATGTATTGTATATCGTATGTTTTATGTTAGTGAATTTTTTTTTAAAGAATGCTGGTCACAACAGTAATCTCAACCAGCCATGTTTTATTTAAACAATGGATGTTATACATTTTATTTTGTTAAAAAGGACAATTTATACATGTTTCCTTAAAAAAAAATAGAGGATTTTTTCAAAAAACATTGAGGAAATTATCATAGCAGAGTGGGTATTCTTGGTGAGTACTTAGTTGCTCTCAAATTCAAATCACACGCATATGGCAATGCGCACAGTATGACAAAGTACACAAAAGTGATTAGAGAAATTTGTTTGCATCCGCTCAAGGATTTCGCACCATCGGTGGCAACGCAAACCACTTTTCGCCATGATACACCCATGCGTTCAGTACATTCATTAACACATTGAAATAAATCTTCACCTTTAGTCGTCCCTGTCACTGGAATAATGTCCAAAAGTTATTCACATATATTTAGGTGGGCATCAACTCCTCGGATAAAAATCGCTAATTGGGCTATGTCGGATAAATCTGTACTTTTGTCAATTGCCAATGAAATCGCTGTGAATGATTTTATACGCTCTTTTAACTGCGATTCTGTAATTTCCGCCATTTCATCTACTCGTCTGCTTATAGTTTTACGAGATAAAGGGACAAAATTCCTACTGCTTTTAATATACAAGACTTCACCAATTCGCCATCCGAAAATGCACGATTCTCACGAACAAGGTTTAACGCGATTTCATAAGTTGCACGCTTTGCATCTACAACGTAATCTTCGCTTTCCTAAGAAATTAAAAAAAAATTTTAATAATTTGAATTTTTCCGACCTTCTGTAATTTGGCACATCGAATCGGGCTCTTCATTTAGACTTAAGGATTTGTATATACTTTTCCTTTCTTTTCCTACATATTCATCATAATCACTCCTGTGCAGCTCATAATGTCTCTTTATCTTAAAAACCTTACACACCACACGTTTTTCACATACAAGGCATTGTGATTCTCCGTCTACATATTTGCATAAAAAAGTTACACTCCTCTTCGGATTCAAATTTAACAATGTTATTTTATTTGAGGTCATGCTGAACCAAATGTTTTATATTTAATATTTTATTTAACTTTGTTTACCTCAATTAAAAGTTAAAACAGAGTAATATATTATACATGTAACAAATAATTATTTATTGAAGATATTTGTGTTGGTATATTTTGTATGTAACTTTTATGAACTAAAACTAAAATGGATTTTAATACAGTACAGACTTTAGTGCGAATTTTATTAAATAAGTTCGGTTCTTTTTATGGCTCGACTGTTCCGCGGCGCGACGACTTACTGACTGTGACGAAAATAGTTTGCTTGACATGGCTAAGGGTTGGCGATAATTGTTCCGTTGCCTCTCTGCTGCTCTGCAACCACGGTTGCCGCTGTTACATTCGGCCGTCCTGATCATCGTCATCCGCCTCGGATGACAGGAGCTCTTCGTTGCATTCGGCGTACGTCCAGAGCCTCATGTTGTCACAGCTGGTAGACGTGTTGTTGGGACCCTCTACATTGGCTGCTTTGCGTATGTCGTATCGACCATTGCGTTTAACTTTGACGATTTCATATGGACCCAGATATTCGCTGGCCAATTTTTTACCAGCCACAAACTGAATGCGTTTGATCGCCACTAGATCGCCAACTGTATAGCCTATTTCCGCTTTTCTGCCCTTGTCAAAATTTCGCTTGTAAGTAGCTTGAGTCTTCAGAATTTGTGCCCTCGCGTCATCACGAATACGCTGTCTGTCGATATCCAAGTTGTCAACCAATTCATCTCGTAAAGCATCTAGAATCTGGCTCTCAAGATCGACTTTCATTTTGATGCCAAACATAATTTCGAATGGCGACGCCTTTGTCGAGCTGTGAAAAGAAGAGTTTATTGTTTTTTGAACTTCAGGTACAAACTTGAACCATTTGGCAGGATCGGCTGCCGAGAGCTTCGAAATAATAGATAAGATCGCCCTGTTGACCCGTTCTACTTGTCCATTGCCTCTTGGGATGCCCGTGGTGGTCAAAACGTGGTTAATGTTGTTCTTTGTAACAAACTCGCTAAAATTGTTAGATGTGAATGCAGCACCTCTATCACTTATGATACGTGTCGGATTGCCGAAGATCATTGACCACTCGCTCAGCTTCCGGATAACCTCCTCGCAGCTTGTTGACTTTGTGGGGTATAGCCACACAAACTTAGTGAACCCGTCGACTACAGCAAAAATATATCGGTAACTTTTTGAAGTAGCATCCATTGGACCGAGGTGATCGATGTGGATCGTATGCAACGGCAGGTCACCTTTATCAATGCAATTAAGGAAACCTTCTTTTTTTCCCAGCTTCTTGTTGTACAGGATGCACTTGACGCAATTGTTGATGAACTGTATAACCTTGCTCTCCAGATGTGGTATCCAGTAAAACTGTTTGATCGCGTGCATTGTCTTTTGCGTGGCAAAATGTCCTGGTTCGTGCGCGTTTCTGATAACTTCGGTTTCCATCGATTTCGGCACTGCTAATAACTCCAGACCGTCTAATACTTTGTATATTATATCGCCTTTAGTTTTGAAATTTTCATATGGTTTGGTTTTCAAGATTTCGTGAACTGCTTTGAAATGCCTATCCCGTTGTTGCGCAGCGCGCATGCGAGATGTGACTTCTGAAGCAATTATGAGAACTTGCTGTGGGTATCGGCTTAAACAGTCAACATGTTTCATCTTGTCTGCACTTCGATGTTCAGCTTCGTAGTCAAATTCTTGGAAATAGAGCACCCACTGTGCAACTTCACGGGGCACATCTTTTTTCTTAAGGGTCTGCTTAAACGCTGCACAGTCCGTAACAAGCTTGAATTTCGTTCCCAGTAAATAGTGTCGAAACTTTTTTAGTGCTAGATACGCTGCTTTTACTTCAAGAATGTAGCTATGTTGAGCGGATTCCCTCGGCGACGTCTTTTTACTCCAGAAAAACACCGGATGTAGTTGATTTTCGAATTGCTGTAGTAACGTGGCTCCAAATCCGTCTTTTGATGCGTCAGTATGCAGTTCTGTGTTCGCGTCTCGACAAAAAATGTGTAGCACCGGTTCTTGTATAAGCGCTTCCTTCAGTTCTTGTACAGCTTTCATTTCTTTGACTCCAAATTCAAACTGCTTATTCTTCTTTAAAATATTTGTCAAAGGTCGAGCCTTTAGTGCGTAGTTCGGAATAAACTTTCGGAAGAAACCCGTCAATCCAAGAAATGACTGGACTGCCTTTATATTTTGCGGCGTAGGAAACTTTTTTACGGCTCTAGTCTTTTCTTCTCCTGGTGAGATTCTTCCATCCTCAACTGTGTGACCAAGAAAGTCTATCCTTGACTGTAAGAAACTGCACTTCTTCCACTTGATATTTAAACTCCAACTCGCTGCTGTTTCTAAGACCATTTTTATTTTGTTTAAACATTCTTCTGTCGTCGAAGCGTAGATGATTATGTCATCGATATACAAATCCATGATATCTTTGTTAATCAAGTCTTGGAAGATGTGATTAACGTAACGGCTGAAAACTGCAGGCGAGTTGTAGAACCCAAAAGGCGCTCTATTGAATTCGAATAAACCTTCTTTGGTGATGAACGCCGTATATTTTTTACTTTCTTCGTCTATCTTGACATGAAAAAACCCATTTTCCAGATCCATAACTGTAAAAAACTTTGCTTTCTGCAATTTTTCAAGTACATCGTCAATAACCGGCACCGGGAACCGATCTTTCAGCACCATCGAATTCAGGTTTCTATAGTCGATACAGATCCTTCTGCTGCCGTCTTTCTTTCTTACTACTACAATTCGGCTGGCACAGTCCGACGAGGATTTCCGCACTATTCCTTGTTGCAACCATTCATCAACCTGTGTACTTACAGCTTTTTGTTCATGATGAGGCAACCGGCTCGGTGAATGATGGAATGGTTTCATTGTAGTATCCGGAACAATACTCAGGGATATGATGCTTTCCTTCGTTACAGCTGCAGGCTTGTAATCCGTTATCATTTCTCGCACTTGCTTTTCAAATCGCGACGGAACCATTATCTCTTTAGATGACTCAACTATGTTGTAAATGTTCGCGTTCGGCGGCTCTTTTATGTTTTGTTGCGACCGCAAGGATATAAACGAATATCCGTCAGTACCGGACTCAAAACGAAACTTTTTAACGAAGTCCCAGCCTAACAACATGTCGTATTGAATAGTGCCATTTGGCACCACCATCGTCGTTTGGGTTGTGCATAAATCATCGACGCATATTTCGCCTACAAAACGTCCAACCGGTTTAGTTTTTACATTACCGAGACCGAACAACGTAGTATCACTTTTTTGCAGATCGACGCTATTCAATTTTTCGAAAGTTGTTTTTGACATTATCGTAACATCTGATCCCGTATCTATGAGCGCATTTATTCGGACACCGTTCACCAAAACGTCTTTTACGCGTTCTTTTTCAACCACGACATTAACAAATTTTGACCTGTTTTCGCACTCCTTGGACGTATGTCCGAATTTGTTACACTTAAAGCACTTTGTCTCAGAACGACAGTCCCTTCGTTTATGACTTGGGGATCCGCAATTGAAACAGTGTTCTTTTTTTTCTATAGGTGACTTTTTGTCCGTGACTTGCGGTTTGCCGATCTTATTTACGCGCTCCCCGTCGTACGATCTTTCGTCTTTAATAAAATGTTCAAAAATTTCGTATTCTTCTTGTAGCGATTTATATGTTTTACACCTGTACAGGAGATGTTTGTTTTCACTTTTTATACGCAAACCGTCGACAACGTAGCGAACGATAGACGTTTCGTCAATATCACTTAGTGAGGCAATTTTACGCATGTGTAACAAATACTCGTGAAACGACTCTGTGTTCCTTTTTACGCGTTCCGACAGTTTCTTATGCACTTCCGCACTATTGTATTCTTTCGCGAATTCTTCTATTAATGCCGTTTTTAACTCGTCGTACTCGGTTGTTTGCGTTGTCTCTAAGAATAGTTTTGCGACCGACGTCATTTTCGCGCGCGCTTGCACATATTTTTGTTTTGGATTAAGTTCGTATGCTGTCGCGTTAATGTCAAAATTGTCAAACCACTTTTTTATTGGTATACTGCTTCCATCACACTCGCGGATAATTTTCTCGAAGCTTTCTGCACTTATTTTCGTAGTTCTATTGTGCTGCTCTTCTATTTCAATTTTTCTAGCCAGTAGCCGTACTAGCTCCGTTAATTGTAAGCAGGGTTTGCATTGCTGACTGTCAAATAGCAACAGCAATAGTAATTTGACTATTTCATTTTCAATGCATAGTCGTTTTCTGCGCAATAACCGTGACTATCGCTTTAGCTATGAAATAGATGCATGTTAAATGGAAATGAAATATGCAAACACTCAAATGAAACGAACTGCTTAACTGACTACTATAAACGACGAACAAGTGTAAGCCGACAGCCACAGTTCTTCGTATAACAGTTAACTATTGCTGCTTAAAAGAACTATAGTTGTTTGAATGCATCATTGTAATAACTGCGACAATTGCTTATGCTGAAAACAGTGAAGCCCGCATGGAATTCCCTTACCGCATGCCCTTACAGTGCACAAAACTGAGCAAAACTATTTCCCGTAGATAACAGCTGTTTTAGTTGGTTACATACATACAAACAATATTTACAAAATACATCGGTGACAAAATGGATGAAGAAGACATCGAAATTTGCGACTTATTTCTTAATTTATTTCATATTTTATATAAAAAATACAAGCACCAAAAAAAGTGCAGAAGGTATAAAGTTCAGCCATTAAATAGGAATTGGGGCACAAGTGGTTATCAAATCCAAGTGTTCCGCCGAATGCAAACATTGGAGCCTGATGAATTGTTTTCACACACAAGGATGTCCCCGCCCTTGTATGAGCTGCTTTTAAAATTAGTGAGCAGTTCCTTGAGGAAGCCAAAATAGCGGATTGGTCCTGAGGAAAGACTATCTTTAGTTTTGCTGTATGCATATTGAGAAAGCGAGGCTTCTAGTCGATTAATATTTATTTCTTATTGGTTGTTTAGATATTTGTCACAAGATGTAGTAGTTCTTTTATTATTGCAAAATTCAGGTACAATGTATACATATTTAAAAAATCACAGTATTCTCGTATACGCATATTTACAAAGTTTACATACTTAAAAAAACCCAGCATTCAGGCACACGCATGTGTACATAGTTTACATACTTAAAAAACCCAGCATTCAGGCACACGCATATGTACATAGTTTACATACTTAAAAAAACCCAGCATTCAGGCACACGCATATGTATATATTTATTTGGTTATACATACATACATAGTAGCTAGATGCTCGCAAATAAAAACAATTGGGTTTTTTTTTTTGTTAAATTCAGTGTGATTTTTTATTTTTACAGGGGCAACACTGTAAATTTTATTGATACAGTTTTTTCGTATATGTACAGATAAAAATAAAAAATAAATAAATACATATGTATATATTAAAACCAAAATAATTCCATAACAATTTTTTTACTTAAAGATACATTTGAAACTTCAAAAAGAAAATTAAATTAATTCAATCAGTATGTTACTTATTCCATCTTATGATGGTGATTGCGTCTGCTCTTTTATCCGCTGTTAAGGTGTGATTGAAACGTGGATCCAAAAATAAACAAGCATTTAGACTATCATTTGTTAGCAACTTGGACGTCCTAATTTCTATGTTGCGAAGCAGATTTTTTCCAATTGTGTGAGACAACGAATCATCATGTGTTTGCAAAATTTTTTCTGTTAAAAGTTTGCATCTTAGCCATTGTGCATAGAAATCACCATAATGCAATGCTTCTGCTTGAAATTTAATAATAGTTTTTTGAAGTGGTTCAAAAACTGTATAGTAACTTTTTATAAAAGCCCATAAGTCATCGTTTAGTTCAAAGTTTTCATCCTGCGATTTATTTTTTACAGACTCAATGTTAACTAATACATCTTTGGAATTATATATGTTTTTAATCATATTGTAGGTTGAGCCCCATCTAGTTGGGCAATCCAGTTGAGGTAGGGCTAATTTTTTTAGTTCAAAAATTTCACGGTAACCGTTGGAATTTTTTTTTATGTACTTAGTCAAATTTCGGCAGTTCATTAAATAACTTTTTATTACAGGATCTTTAGTGCTGTCTAATGCGCAAAGTTGAGCAGTATGTGCTGCACAGCGGCAAATCTCAATATCTCCCATTTGTATTTTTAATGTGTCATTAAACATTTCTATGTTTTTCAAATAAACGTCATTGGCTTCATCTACATCGTCTCTATCTTCTTTTAAAACGCTGCAGTGCGATAAAATTTTTGATGATTTAATCATGTTTGCCCCATTATCAGATGTGATAGACACAACTTGATTAAGACCGACACCATATTTGCTCAATATTTTCATAATTTCAGCAGCAATATTTCGGGAAGAACTTGATGCAACACCCTTGAGTTCAACCATTCCGAGAATTCTTGATTGGATATTATAATTATTTATATATTGAGCACTAAGAGCAAATATATTACGTGATAGACGAGATGCACTATCGATTTTTAATGATATTAAGCGCTTATTTAGTTCTTTTTTGACTTCCTCTCTTGTATTATTTGCAACTTGTTTTAAAACACATTTACAACTTCGGCTGTTTAAGGTAAACGGTTTGTTGCTTTTTTCACTCAAACCACGACAGATGGGATCTATAATGTTTTTCATACTTTTAGAATCTAACACATTAAATGGAATACTTTCTTCGGTGACCAGTTCAATATAGCTTTTAATTAATTCCTTTTTGTTAATTTCAATTTTAACTGATTGCTTACGAAATCCAGTTTTAGCAATTCCACTACCAGAACTGCTTGAATTTTCATCATCACTAATATTAATTTTATGTACATTGCTTAAATGATTTTTTAGATTAAACAATCTATTTGTTTTTAACTGCTGTTGCAAATATTGCATATAGCAATATTATCATCTTCTTTCACATTAAAATGTTCAAAAATTCGGGTTTTATTTAATCGCGGAGCCATGATGATCTACACACTAACAGCTGTATACATATATTAACTAAATATGGGATATGCATCGATCACCTAAATTCGCTATCCAAGCTATTGTCGCAGTTATTACAATGATGCATTCAAATAACTATAGTTCTTTTAAGCAGCAATAGTTAACTGTTATACGAAGAACTGTGGCTGTCGGCTTACACTTGTTCGTCGTTTATAGTCGTCAGTTAAGCAGTTCGTTTCATTTGAGTGTTTGCATATTTCATTTCCATTTAACATGCATCTATTTCATAGCTAAAGCGATAGTCACGGTTATTGCGCAGAAAACGACTATGCATTGAAAATGCCATAGTTGAAGTTCAGTCAGCAATTCGAACCCTGATTGTAAGTTGTCTTCGTTCGGCATATTTTGTTGTTCTCGCTCTACTGTTTCGCTATGTGCTTCTTTCATGTACTGCTTCTCCTTTTCGACTTTCTGCTTTACCTCTTCGTGCTGCTGCTTTCCCTCCTTGTTACTGCTGCTTCTGCTGTCGTTTTCGGTTTTCGCTAAATTTTTTGATGTGCCTTTAGAACGTGTGTTGTATGTGCTACCGCTGCTTGCCATCAACGCTGTGCACTTTGCATGTGTTACGCGCCGCAACCACCGCTATGCTTATGTGTTATATACTTCGCTAGTTTCGCGCCGCAACTACTGTTATGTTTATGTGTTATATATTTCGCTATTTTCGCGCCGCAACTACTGTTATGTTTATATGTTATATATTTCGCTATTTTCGCGCCGCAACTACTGTTATGTTTATATGTTATATATTTCGCTATTTTCGCGCCGCAACTACTGTTATGTCTATATGTGGACAACTTCAAGGGCACGATTCACACTTATCTCGTACCTAGGGTATTCTTATTACCTTCTGCTTAAAATCACATACGCCAATCAGTTGCCACACACACCCAACACTTTATTTATGCACTTTTGCTGATTTACCGCAGATTTGTTCAGATTATGCACTTTTATTAATTTATCGCAACGTATTTTGTTCAATCAAATTTTAAATCACCCGAATTTATAGATATATAATGGAAATCACACGCGTTTATTTGCGTTGTTTGGGACGAGCCCCCATATGTAACAAATAATTATTTATTGAAGATATTTGTGTTGGTATATTTTGTATGTAACTTTTATGAACTAAAACTAAAATGGATTTTAATACAGTACAGACTTTAGTGCGAATTTTATTAAATAAGTTCGGTTCTTTTTATGGCTCGACTGTTCCGCGGCGCGACGACTTACTGACTGTGACGAAAATAGTTTGCTTGACATGGCTGAGGGTTGGCGATAATTGTTCCGTTGCCTCTCTGCTGCTCTGCAACCACGGTTGCCACTGTTACATACATTAGAAATAAATTTATGTTTTGGTCGGCAGTTGATCACTGTGCACTTTGTTTTGACGTTCGCCGTTTCAAATTTTCAAATAGAATTTTCAGCACTTTCTCTGCATATGCACCATACAAGTACACTTAATATTAATGGTTTTTTATGCGACAATAATATGTAACTTCCGGTCTCCGAAAATATCGTCGAAAAATGAAGAAATCACGAAAAAACTGATTTTATTTATGAAATGTCAAAACTTATGAGAACGAGTTGCCGCAGTTGTTAAATGTAGGAATCAATTTTGGAAATTGTTGATTTTATTATTCATGATTTATATACATAAGTATATACTATTGGTTGTTTATTTTTATTTGCAGTTGTGCATATCAGAGTGTATTGGATTTAGATGGGCGAAATTAGTTGTCAATCACGTCCACTTTTTATGAAAAATAAAAGAAAAAGTGATATCATATAGTAGCTAAAAATTCTGAAACATTTGACAAACTTCGGTAGCTGAAGAGAGTTTGCAGTTTTATAAAGTAATTTGCTTACAAATTTGATTTTCTGGATTTCTTAGCTCAATTCAAAAAACATCAATTTAAAAAAATATACCCGATTTCAAAAACCATTTAAGTAATCATAAGATAAGTGTGAATAATTTACAGATTCGTCAGTATATGCAGTGATCAATATTATTGAAGATTTAACTGACATTGCTTTCCAATATGTAAGATTTTAATTTAATCTCAAATTAAATATTTTCAGAGGTTTTCTTTACATCTAGCAATTAAAAAACAGTATTACGCGAACTTTTGAAATGTTTAATTGCTTGTTTATTGTTGTTCATTATCTTAATTCATTATTATAATTGAAAGAGTAATATGTATTAAATTTAGTTATTGAAGAAAAATGTACCAAAAAAACCTATTTTTTTAGAGATTTGTTGATACGAAGTTAAAAGTTGGCATCCCTGGTAAGAATTCATGAATAATTGCTCTCTCATTCAGGGTACAAACACAGACACAACTCGCTCAATTTTTCTGTTTCTTCCCTGTGCTTTGTTATCCCCCTTCACCAAGCACTTTTACGCACGCAGAAGCACACGCTGCTGCACAGTGCAAATGTGCTGAGTTTGCCCATCACTAATCTATGGGGTGCCTAATACTTTTGGCCAAGGATATACTTATAGATGGTTCTTGCTTTTATTTATAAAAAAGAAATATACAGTAGGTTCTGTTTTTATGCGGCTTTTTTTATGCGGTTTTGAAATAGTGCGGTTTTTTTTTTAACTAAAAAATGCATTTCGACCTATCGGGAATTGTACATATAAACAAGATTCTAAACCAGCTAAGCAAAAAGTTATCACAGATTACATCAGAAATGCTAACCCTACAAGTATGGAACCGCCTGCATCACCAGGCGTGTACATTTCCTCAAGTGACGAAAGTGATTTTATGCCAAATCCTAAACGAACGCGCAACATGCGGGTATTGTCTGATTCTATTTCTGACGTAAATTTATTTTTCGATTCTGACGTTTCTTAAATAAAGATATAATTTTCAAAAATACAATATTTTGTTTATGCGATTTTATTTCATTATTTCCGATTCATGCGGTCTATGGAACGTATCTATAGTTATAATGTGGGACTAGTGCCCCTTTTTATGCGATTTTATTACATTATTTCGGATTTATGCGGTTCTTAGCACTTTTGAAACGGATCTATAGTTTTACTATAGAACTGGTAGCTTTTTTTATGCTGTTTTTTTTTATGCTGTTTCTTGCGGAACGTATCTACCGCATAAAAACAGAATCTACTTTACTTATAAATAAATATATAAACTTACATTTAAAAATAAAACAAAACCAAAAACTAACGCCAATTACTCGCAACCTGTTACTCAGAAATTCCTCAAAAAAACACTAGTGGAAATCCCTCCAATCGATTTTGTGGCGTTTGGAAAAGCAATACTGAAATGATGCAAAAATTCTCACGCGCAAACTAAAAAGTTCAAATAAATATTAATAAAACTAATTATACAAAACGTTTTTAATAATTATAAGCAAATTATAGCAATTGAAAGCTCACACTTACAAATTTTCAGTGTAACTTTTATGTGATTAGAAATGCACATAGGCTTAGGATAAATTATTTCGAAATTTTTAGTCCACTTTAAAACCGTTTATTTAATTATTTTACTTGTATATTATGTTTTTATAAACCATTCTGGTATTATAGAGGCAATTTCATTTCAATAGCATGCATATATATGTACGAGTATATGTAGGGCATGCTGTTTTCGTTTATGCATTCGTTTTCATTTTAGCTAAAATATGTATGCAGTGCCGAAGCTGAACACTCTCTCCAAATCATATTTTACTATATAGGTATGTGTGCATGTATGTGCACTTATACTCGAAATATTTTATTTACTATGTTACGAAAACCTTACAGTTATGAGGTACATATGGCAGAAAATTATTTAGTGCCCGGGTAGCTCAGTCGGTAGAGCATTGGACTTTTAATCCAAGGGTCCAGGGTTCAAGTCCCTGCTCGGGCGAAAAGTTTTTTTTCATTTTTTTGTAATTTATTTTATTTTTATTTCACAAAGCTTACATAATAATAAATTATTAAATAAACTAAAGCAAACGCAGCGATAGCAGCAAAGGCTGTCGGCTCGGTCAAATATTATTATTCTTCTTCTAGATTGGCGCGATAAACGCTTAAGCTATTTTGGGTGAGTCAAATATATAGATTACAAATAAAAAAATATTTTAATATCACAGGAAGTGGACCAGGGTATACAATGCTTATTATTGTTTGCGACACATTGCGCCTGCCCTTCGGTTAGTGCATCCTTGAATTTTATTTATTTAATTTCTTCAGAACTTTCTTTAGATCATCACATCAGCCGTACGAAAATATCTCCTCCGTATTCCGATATTATAAAACCATCAGTTCGATATACACCTCTCATTTATCGTTCTTGTTGTAAGCATGAGCAAAGCTAGTGCAACTTTTTAGCAACCACAAAGAAAAACTCAGGAAAAATAGCCTAAAGTGTATCTAAGATATATACAGTGCACTCGCGATAACTCGAACTAATTAAAACAGGCGCTGTTCGATTTATCGAATTTGTTCGACTTATCAATTGAGTGTGCTATGTTAAAAAAACAGTCATCGATATCGATTTTTCGATCGATTATTGAAAATGGAAGCCAGTAGAAAATTTCTGTAGTATAGTTTCGTTATACGAATTACATTTTGGTCCATTGGCTGGATCAATGGTGTCACATTCGGCGGCATAAACATAGTTAAAATTAAACCATCCTCGGACTTTAATTCGATTTCGTTGGGATGTGATGGGGCATTATCAATTAGAAGAAGAGCCTTCTCAGGTAGTCCCCCATCTTTCAAATATTTTCTTACCTAAATATTAAAGTCATTTAACTTGGTTAAAAAAATTGTTTTAATGAATCTGGAATTTACCTGCGGCACGAACGAATTATGAAACCAGTCTTTGAAAATCGCCGAAGTCATCCAGGCTGATTTGGAATTTTTGTACTCCACCGGACAGTTAAAATTTTTGAAAACACGAGGATTTCTTGCTTTGTCAATAACGAGAAGTTTAAGCTTATGGTTGCCGGTAGCGTTAGTGCAAGCCATAAATTGCCTTATCTTTCTTTTTTATAAGACTTATGGTGGACTTGGCTACCCCATATTCCTCCGCTAGAGAAGTAACACTACGTCCACGTTTAATTTTGTTAAGGACTTCAGCCCTCTCTTTTAATGTTAAACACTTCAACCTTTTACGATCCATTACTCACGTGCACTGATATACTACAAATGACAAATTTAAAGCAATTTGGTCAATTCAAGATGTTGTTCCCAGAAAACTAACGGGATATTAACGCCGAAATATTCATATGGACAATACACTAGTATACATATACTATTACATATGTATCTATGTCCAAATTGTACATGTTTGAAAAGAATGTGTGTACAAATAAATTTGTTTTTTTGTTCGAGTTATAGCGCTTTTTTATTGTTCGAGTTACAAAGAAGTCAATAGGGGAAAAAATGTGTTCGAGTTAGCACGTCGTTCGACTTAGCGGCTATTCGAGTTACCGCGAGTGCACTGTATAAGGTATAGCTCTCTATCTCCTTTTCCTCTACGTTATATCTTTTTTCTTTCTCGCGGAACGAAAATGCCCAAAACGTTGCATGGACCCGAAATTTTACTCTCCATTCTAGCTCGTCCATCGACGCCTAAGTTGTTTCACTTCAAAAAAAAAAAAAAAAAACAAACTGCAGAGTTCAGCAAGAAGTTTTAAATGTACAATTTAATTACAACAAAAATTATAGATTTGTAAATAAAATAGTTTTCGGCAAACGTTGAATTAAATATCCATTCGAGCTAATTTTATGCCGACATTGCCCAAAGTTGCTCAAAGCACCCCAAAAAGATGAGAGTGTGGACTTAAAATTTCGTGTCAACACTTTTGAGTAAACACTTATAATGTTACAAGTGGGAATAAAATTTCAAGTCAAAGCCAAAAAAATAAATCGTGGTCGAAATGGCAAATCGCAGTCAATTTACATTTATCAAATAAACTGTACTATTTTGTTTATTCGTAAAAACCACACATATTCCACTCAACAACTAAAATCGCATTAAATTACTTAGGAAACCACACGGTTACTAGTTTAATTAAAATTTTACTCATTACACCTTGTCGTAATTTCAGTACATTTTTAAACATCTCAGTCACCCTGTTATCAAGCAAACCAGAGAACGTATAAAATTTATATATTTACGTTCTCTGCCATGCATACCCACATAAGCACTTAATATTTATCCACCACTGTTATTAGCAAATGTGTTATACCAGATAAAAGGCATAATTATGTTGGTTTCTTAAATGGGAATGAAAGTGATTGTGTTGAAGTGAGTAATTTGGCAGAATGTTTGTATGGCCCGGGTAGCTCAGTCGGTAGAGCATTGGACTTTTAATCCAAGGGTCCAGGGTTCAAGTCCCTGCTCGGGCGAAATTATTATTTTTTCTTTAATTCTATATCTTAAACACTATAATTTTAACAAGGTTAATCTTGATAGATAGGGCATTTTACGGCATCTTGTGGATATATTAATGCGATTAGTTATTAGTATAAGTACAGATGAAAATCACTTTGAGAATTGGGTTAAAATATAATCTAAATATTCAATTAAATTGTTTCTCTATTTTTTTCATTGTGAGCTACACATTTTTGTGTATGTTTGTATGTGGATAAGAATATCATGTTAACTAGGGCGTTTAAATCATGAATTGGCATTATTATTGTTATAAACTAACAACTGGCAAGCGTTGCAATGCCACTCAAAGAATTGTTTAAGTTTACTGAAAAGTTTTGGAATATTCAGTATTTTTTGTTTTTGTGCCTGAAGCGTGCACAAATGAACAATAAGTTTTTTTTTCTATGAAAAGCGCTAAGTCAGGGAATACTTTTTCATAACAGTTTGTATTTAACAAAATTAAAAATATAAATATATAATGTATCATATAATTAAATAGCAACATTTATTCGTTCTTAAAGATTCTGTAAAAAAATTGTCTCTCTACATTAAATTGTAGAAGTTAATTCACAAATTAATGTCAAAGCCTATTGATCTTCTCATCATTTGTAATTTTCGGTCATAAAATTGATCTCGAGTTATATTTGGATTTTAGTAAACGTGTTTACTATCGATGTGACAATTTATATCATTTGGTATATTTTATTATTTTATTTTTATTTTTATTGACTTTCCATTACTACCACCAATGGTTTGCTTCACTGCACAACAGCATTTCTGATGATTGGGTTATGATACATGTTTTTAGTCCAATTTTTAATGACAATTTACAATCTGTAACTGAAATTCCTGTATCAGCTCTATATGACACATTTAACTTTTTGTAATAAAACACTATAGATTTAAAGATTATTTTATTTTATTGCCTTCTTAAGTTTAAAAAAAATTTTTTTATATGATTTCCTTGCTGAAGTTGAAGGCATAGAACTGTTGTTAATGCTCCAACAATAGTCGGCCATCATGAGTGTGTTCCAGTAACCTTGATAGCGTTCCTCCATCGTACGAAGGTCCTGGTAGAATCGCTCCCCCTGTTCTTCGCTGAGATCCCCAAGATTGGCTGGAAAATAGTCCAGATGGTTGTGAAGAAAGTGTAACTTAATGCTCATATTATATCCAACCCTTTGGAAGTGACCCATTAGTTGTTCGACGTGCTGAGAATAGTCAGAACTTTTCTTATTTCCTAAGAAATTTTGAACAAGCCAAACAAACTCATTCCATGCCATTTTGCCATAGTGCCTATGAAATTTGAGTCTTTTATTAACGACCTTATTTGTGGCCCGTCAAAAATACCCGCTTTTATCTTTTCTGCACTTAATTTTGGAAACTTTTTAGACGGAAAAGAAAACAATTTCCATTTTTGTCAAGAGTTTTAACAAATTGTTTTATAAGCCCCAGTTTTATATGTAACGGAGGTAACCACCTTGTTGGCCTAAAAGAAAGTTTACCATTTTTAAATCGACACATATGACCCAATTGTGTTCCGCATATTTAATTTTGTCTAAAACCAGAGCAATAGTTGTATATTCTTCTTTTACTTTAGTAGAATGTGCAATAGGCAATGAGCCCAATTTGTTCCCATTGTGTAAGAGAACACATTTTAAACTCCGTTTTAATGAATCTATAAATAAACGCCACTCACTAGAAACATAATTTTGTAATCCAATTGCAGCCATTAAACCAGGTACATTTTTACAAAATACAAAGTCATCTTCTTCAGCAAAATATTCAAGGAAAGTTTGTTCTCTTCTGCGATAGTCAGAAATTTTAGATTCTTTTGTGACTAAGTTTCTTTCTTTTAATCTAGACGCCAAAATTTCTGAACCAGTCTTTGGCAGTCCCAGATCTCTAATGAGGTCGTTTAAATCATCTTGGTTAAATGGTTTTGGTGTTCCCAGGTTACAATCAAAGTCACTATCGCTATTGTCTGTTTTTGCCTCAAAATGTAAAGGTTCTTCCTGTGAAGCACCAGGTTGAGGTTCAGATGACATCGTAGGGCTCAAAACACGTCTATGTGCCGATCGTATGGAAAGATATTCCCATTTGCCTCGATTTTTTCGGTTAATGTCAGTTATTTTTACCATACAAAAATAACAGTCGTCGTGGTGGTTCACAGGTTCAATCCAGATCATAGCAGTTTCGTATCTAAATTTATTCCTTTTCTTATTCGTCCACAAACGTAGAAACTCAACGCACGTTTTGCATACCTTTTGTGGAATCCAAGGCTTATTTTTTATTTCCATTGGGTGACTGAAGTAATTTTTGTACGCCTCATTTACGAACGATGTCACATTCAAACGGTTTTCTTGAAACATATACTCTCCGCAAATAAAACAAAAACTATTCCGGTCATTTATACAAACTCGTCTTGACGATGCCATAACAAATAATATTAAGAAAACTTAATATTTGTTTAAATATTCGTCAATTAACACTGAAATATAGTGATTTTTTTGTGATAGCTATAACTCGTAAACAATAGCTGTTACAAAAAAAATGAGGGTGTATTTAGAATCAGCGTTGTCAAATTAGTAAACATAAAGTATCAAAAGTCATTCATCAGACAAAAAGTGCGATTTTGTTTTTCTGTGTAATTGAAGATTTGATTTAAAACTATTTTTACTAAATAATAAAAATTCTATTATTAGAAATGTTCTTCTCAATGTTTGTAAGTGCAAAATAAATGTGCGGGACGAACTGTCAAAGGAATCCTAGTGAGAAAAGAATAAAATCAGAGAAGAAAACCCCAAACAACCAAAAAGGAGCAACTCCTTAATTATTTAATTTAGAAAATATATGTAAAAAACAAAAACATTATGAAAACGACAGTCCATAATACTGCGGCTAGAGAAAGAGTTGTGTTCCATTATACTGCAGTGACAGGAAGAATAATTCTATTGATTGAGGGTTACATGATCCTGGGCCGGAGAGATCTGGAGTTGATGTTCTTTTCAATATGTTCAAAATAGACTAATTTTTACCTATGAATTTTAAAACCTTGCCTAAATGTTGGTTGGGCAAACAATAACGGTACTCGTTACGGTATTCAAAATTGGTTTATTTTCTGCGAAACGGCTGCTGGTATTTTTACTGAAATAATTTTGCGCAATATTAGTAATTATTGAAGTAGATAAATATAAATAAATCAACAAACAAAGAGTTTAATAACATTGATAATTTTATAGATGACGATGAACCTTCCATGAGTGCAGGTGTGAAGAAAAGAATAAGCGCGAGTCAAATTCAACGAATTGGGAACGCATGACAAATGCATAAAATTTGCGGAAGAAGTTGGCCTTTTGAGAAAAGCAATGTTATGTGCAGTACATAAAACACAAGACACAACAACTAGGTTGGCTTCTTCACGTGCTCCCGCGGCCAGTGCAGGTCAAAGACAAATATCTCTACCGTTCCACAGGCACTTAGTTCGAGAGCGCGCGATTATGTCTTCCGCGAATATTTTATTTGATGTTTGGCTCACGTACCGCATGCCCAATGAAACAGTGCAGCGGGAATATATTATAAGGGATGGGCCCTTTCTTTAAGAACGATTTCTGACTGGTTTAGCTACTGCAGGGAGGCTGTGGTATTATATCAGTTAGATTATCAAGAACTTTAAGGGAGAATTGACAAAATCGGAAAAAACTGTACAAATTGAAAAAAGTATTTTTGGGAAAAGGAAATACAACAAAGGTAATTTGACTTAATAATGGAAAAAAATTGATAAAGTATTATCAGTGACTTGATTTATATTTTCCAGGAAGGAGAGTCCAAGGACACTGGGTACGTGAGATGATTGAGGATGGGAAGTTGTGTCCGTTCGTTCGGAGGTGTGTCCGGACAACGTACGATCCAATGAAGTTCTGATACCTCTGATAAAAAAACACGTTATTGAAGGCACAACCATCCGTACAGATTGCGAACGCACGACTCACTGTCGGAGTACGGATACGATTTACCAAGAGGTAAATCACAGCGGTTGTGATGTATTCACAATCTGTCGCCGAAGATTCAATCTCCACGTCCACATCCACTGAATCACAGTGGCCTGCTGTAAAACATTTCTTTTATAAAGAAATGTATAACAACTCTGGCAACTTTGCTGACGTTATAGAGGAAACGTGGCGTTGAGATGAAAAAGGAGAAACAAACCAACAATGAAGACCTGAGCTTTCAATAAAACAATATTCTCAAAAATAGTGATCGAGCGATTGTTTAATCCAAATTTTCAACTGCGGTGCTTTTTCGTGCTTAAATATACAGTAGCGTGCAATAGTGAGCACATGTTGGGCGATTTAACTTTAAAGTCTCTGAAATATCTAAATGCACAACTTAATGAAACAAAACTTTCAGCATTTATTCGTTGCTTAATTCTTAAAATAACGGCTTAAATAAAAACATCAAATACAAATGTAGGAATGAGAAGGAGGCAATAATATAAAAATGTACATATTTACTCAGTTTTGCACGTCTGGCACTCATGGCTAAAAACTAATAAATTTTAATAGTTAATCCATAGGCCTTTATTTTTTCTTAGACTTTTAATGCGTTTGGGCATACTTTCGACAAGATTCTCGATAAATGTGCGCGGAATTTGGTTCCACTCCTGCTGTACCCGGTCCCATAGCTCTGTCATGTTCTCAGGAGCCCTGCGATATTTTCTCAGCCGCTGTTTGGTTATTGCCCACACATTTTCAATTGGATTTAGATCCGGGCTTTGTGCAGGCCAATCTATTACCTGAAAATTTTGTTGCGACAGCCATTCTTTAACAATTTTGGCGGTATTTTTGGGATCGCCGTCCTATTGGAAGATAAATTCCTCTTCTGGGTAAGCGCTCATATCAACAAATTCTGGGAAATTAGTCTGCAATATATGTAAGTAATCTTCTTTTTTCATAATACCATTAATTTTAACGAGTGGTCTGATGTGCCACCAAGTGAAGCAACCCCACACCATCAAATTACCACCGCCATGTTTAACAGTTGGCTTCACGTGATGCCTTTGGATCCTTTCTGTAGGTCGGCGCCAGCAATAGCTTATTCCGTCGGACTGAAAACGATTAATTTTTACTTCATCCGACCAAATTACCCGTTTCCAGTCTTCAACACTCCAATTTCTGTATTTTCGAGCAAATGCTCGACGGGCCTTAATATTTTTGAGCGATAACGCCGGCTTTTTCTTCTTTACAGCTGATTTATACCCGATCCTATGGAATGCTCTACGCGCGGTCCACTCGCTAACGTTCTTATTTAACATTGCTGCAGCCTTCTTTGGTGTCACAAAACTGTTTTTGCGTACTTCTTGCACCATAAGGCGTGCGTCTGAGTCCGAAAGAAGTTGTGGTCGACCTCCAACATTCGGTGCATGCGCTACATTTCTTCGCTTCTTTACATTAATAACTGTGCGTTGGCTAATATTTAATAAATCAGCAATTTTTCTTGAGGAATTTCCACTATTAGTCAAAACCACGACGCTGTTTTCGAGCTCCACACTTATTTTCTTCATAATTGATATTAATATTAATCAGAAAGCGATTGTCTAACTTCGAACACCTTTCTACTACTAATAACAAAAGTAAAAACATAGTAACATGAAACAAAAACTATAACGGTATATAATTACAACTGTACTAAATGTTACAGCTCCTTTCGGTTTACATAAACAAAACGTGCAAAACTGAGTAAATACGTACTTTTTTATATTATTGCCTCCTTCTCATTCCTACATATGTATTTTTTGTTTTGTTTAAAGCCGTTATTTTAAGAATTAAGCAACGAATAAATGCTGAAAGTTTTGTTTCGTTAAGTTGTGCATTTAGATTTTTTCAGAGACGCTACTGTACATACATATATCCATGGTACAAAAAAACATTAATAAATAATGAAAATTTGGCATAAAAAATCTATTTTTTATTTTTCTAAATTTTGATCCACTGTAAATAAAAAAACTAAGACCAGAGATTTTTAAAGAAAAAAGAAGGCTTGTATTGTGTACATCGCGCTGAACAGTGAGGAGCGCCCTCTAGCGGGTACTTTGAGTGGAATAGAATACCGCGTCTATTAGCGAATGTCACAACCAACTAAATGATGGTAAGCTTGAAGAATGAATGGCCATGGTGAGAAAACTGATATTTGGAAATTAAAATTTATATGCCCGGGTAGCTCAGTCGGTAGAGCATTGGACTTTTAATCCAAGGGTCCAGGGTTCAAGTCCCTGCTCGGGCGACCAAATATTTTTTATATTTGCGTTTTAAGTTTCATATTTGGTGTCAAACGTTTTTTTTTTATTATTAACATTATAGAGAATATCACTTATAGGAGTCTGGCAGAGCGATTGTAGTTCTAGCGGTGTACGCTATAGAAGTCCATAAAAATCATTTGCCTTATCGGCCTTGCGAACTGCACTCCCAGAATTATCACGTCACAGCATTTTCACGGATTTGCAGTAACAAAGTGTGCTATAGCATCCCCCAATATCGATGGCCACTGACTGTCGCGCAATTTCTTAAGAATAATGGTCCTATAAAAGTTTTTGACTAAACCTCAGCAAAAAACCGTTCCTCTCACATCGTACAGTGGTGTTTGGGTAATGAAGTGAGGCGAAATACTTGGTCAAAAACTATTTAAATATTTATTTGTAATTTGTATTTGTACATATTTGTATTTAAAATCTTAACACATACACAAAATATTATTATATTGTAATAGGACTATGAATAAGTTCGTGCGGTTTTTTTTCGAAATTTGAAACTTTATTGACGTAAAATGGTTACAAATTTAATATTCAAAATATTGTCCATCGCTTACTACTACTTTTTCCCATCTTTCTGGCAATTCACGGATTCCCTTTGTGAAAAATTCGGTCGGTTTTGCCGCAATCCACGAATCGATCCATTTTTTGACTTCATCGTAATTACGGAAGTGCTGGTCAGCCAGGCCATGTTGCATCGATCGGAAGAGATAGTAATCGGATGGCGCAAGGTCTGGACTATACGGCGGGTGGGGTAGGACATCCCATTTGAGCGTTTCTAAGTATGTTTTGACCACTTGTGCAACATGTGGCCGAGCATTGTCATGTTGCAAAATAACTTTGTCGTGTCTATCGGCGTATTGCGGCCGTTTTTCTCGCAGTGCTCGGCTCAAACGCATCAATTGTCGTCGGTAGACATCCCCCGTAATCGTTTCATTCGGTTTCAGTAGCTCATAATACACAACACCCAGCTGGTCCCACCAGATACACAGCATAACCTTCAGGCCATGAATATTCTGCGCCGACGTCGATGTTGAAGCATGGCCAGGGTATCCATACGTTGCCCGACGTTTTGGATTGTCGTAATGGACCCACTTTTCATCGCCAGTCACAATTCGATGCAAAAAACCCTTTCTTTTGTGCCGTTGAAGCAGTTGTTCGCATGCCATAAAACGGCGTTCAACGTCTCTTGGCTTCAATTCATACGGCACCCAATGGCCTACCTTTCGGATCATTCCCATGGCTTTTAAACGTTTGGAAATGGTTGATTGATCAACTCCCAAAGTTTTTGCAACCTCTTCTTGCGTTTGAGCCGGATCTTGATCGAGCAATTCCTCCAATTCGGTATCCATGAACTTTGGCGGCGCACCCTCGCGTTCTTCGTCTTCCAAGCCAAAATCACCACTTTTAAAGCGTGCAAACCACTTCTGGCACGTTCGCTCAGATAGAGCATGCTCACCATAAACTTCCACCAAGATACGATGACTTTCGGCTGCTTTTTTCTTCATATTAAAATAATGAAGAAGAATTCCCCGCAAAAACACATTATTTGGCACGAAATTCGACATTTTCAAGTGTGGTAAAAATATTGTTGTTTACGCTTCAAATAAAAAACTTATACTGACGTTTGTGCCTTACGACAGTAGCTCTCCAATGAATGTTTGGAAATGTGGATCGATGGAATAATAATCAAGTTACGCCATCTGTTGTAAAACCGCACGAACTTATAAATAGACCTATTACAATATTTAAACTATGAATCATTCACAAATTTTGTTTGAAAGTCCAATAGAAATTATTCGAGTTTATACAATAAACATTTAATTGTTTATATATTCATTTGTTTACAATATTAGTACTTTTATTTAATTTTAATGCGAACATGATATTCTGAATCAACATGTATGAGGGTGGCCTTTTATATTGCGTACCTTTGCCGTACCATGTGTGATGAGCTGTAATTCGATATTTTTATTGAAAAGTTTAGTATTTTTAGCATAAAGTTATATTACATACCTATATGTTCTCACTCATGAGCTTAATTTGTTCTTTTTTCTGTGAGTTGAAAACTTCACCTTGCCATAAAAATAGAATTAACTCATGAAAATTTTCATGCGATGATTTATTAAAATTTTTGACATCGATTATCGGGACACTGATTAACTTACTCCGACTTTGGCGTTGAAGCACCACAGTTAGCCACTGTGAAACGCTAAAACAACGATCTCCAACATGGCCGTCGATCATTGCTGAGTAAATTTAAGAATTTTAAATGAGAAAAAGAACGTCTAGGGCATCGTAGCCGGTGACGCATATTTGATCTGTGCAAATGGGTCGAAATTAAAAGAGCAATCGACAGTAAGGGTGTTCGATGATGAGCTTAATCCAACAAAAGTTATTCGCAGAAAATCTGATCATATCGCAACTGTACCACAAGAAAAACTTAAAACAGTCAATTCTGAGTGTTACACAACCACTTGTTTGCCAGAAGCTTTGCCAAGAAAATGCGAGCTCTCACATATCGCCGCACACAAGAGAGTTTTTGAGCACTTAAAAGTTTGAATTAATAGGTAGTCCGCCGTACAGTGCTTGAAATTTCTAAGTCTTAATAATTTCTTTTTGTTCCCGAACATCAAAAATAAAATGCGAGGTCAACGCCTTTCAACGCGCAAAATTGCTTTGAAAGTTGGTTCAAGCGAATGCAGAAGTGTATTGACTTCCAAGGAGAATATCTTGAAAAGCAGTAGTGCCAATTGCATTATTATTTTACTATGCTTTCATTATTGGGCGCAAAATATATAACAGGCCATCCTCGGCCTAATAAGTCTTTTAAAACAGTCTGTTTTTTTAGGTTTTATAGTAATTTCTTGTTGAGTAAATTTGACTAAATGACTTACGCGTACCTTTGGATTTTGCCCGTATTTGTATGAAAGACCTGAAATTTGATACGCTACTTGCTACCTATTTCACAAAAATGAAATAAGTAGAAGTTAATCATTTCTAACGGAGGTAAAAATTAAGTCATTGAGCATCCCTATTAATACATAGATGCTCCCGGTTAATGGAGTCACGGATAACTGAGATTCAACTGTAGTTCCAAATAACTTCGTTCAATAATGTGTGTGACTAATTAATTAAAACACAGTTTTTTGCCAAAATTCGTTTTTATTCATCAACATAGTCCCCTTTTAGGGAGATACAATCATTCCAACGCTTTTCCAATCTTTCGATACCGCCTTTGTAAAACGATTTTTCTTTGCCTCAGTTTCGGCGATTACTTCATCATTTGAGCCAAATCTCCAACACGGAGCATCTTTTTGAGGTCTGCGAAGAGCCAGTAGTCGCTGGGGGCTAAATCTGGAGAATACGGTTGATGGAGAAGCAATTCGAAGCCCAATTCGTTCAATTTTGCCATCGTTTTCATTGATTTGTGATACGGTGCATTGTCTTGGTGGAACAACACTTTTTTCTTCGCCATATGAGGCCATTTCTTTGCGATTTCGTCTTTCAAACGCTTCAATAACGCTATATAACAGTCGCTGTTGATGCTCTGCCCCTTCTGGAGATAGTCGATGAATATTATTCCATGCGCATCCCAAAATACAGGCGCCATAATCTTGCCAGCCGACTGCTGCAACTTTGGTCGCTTTGGGCGGCTTTCACCGGCTGCATGCCACTCACCAGACTGCCGATTTGACTCTGGAGTGAAATGGTGGATCCATGTTTCATCCATAGTGATGTACCGACGCAAAGACTCCGACTTATTGCGCGTATACATGTCCAAACAGCTCTTTGAATCATCGCTTCGTTGTTGTTTTTGCTCTGGTGTGAGCAAACGCGGCACCCATTTGGAAAACACCTTTTTCATACCCAAATGTTCGTGTATTATGGTGTGTACACTGCCTGCTGATATCTCCAGAATGTCAGCAATCTCCCTCACTTTCACTTTATGGTCGGACATAATGATTTTCAGTGTTTTTTCAACGTTTTCCGGAATAACAGGGTCATTTGGCCTTCCAGTAGATGAAATATCATCTGTGTCTGTACGACCACGTTTGAATTCGGTATACCAATAACAAATGCTTCTTTTTGATGGAGCAGAGTCCGAATAATGTTTTTCAAGCCATTCCTGGTATTAAACTGTATTTTTTTCATTGAAAAACAATGATACCTAAATCAGCCCACGGAATTGCTTTGAATTCATTTTTTTTTTAAACTCAAAAGTAGCGTCACTTAAAGCACTGTAACTTGTAAACAAATGGTCGGATTAACATATGATTTTGACAGTAAGCCTTAAATGGTTGCCAACTTTCGAAAAAAATATTGATTTAGTACTAGTGCCGCCATCTATGTGTCAGTCACACACATTATTGAACGTCCTGGTATCTTGACTTTATCGCCGCCTTGTTGGTAAACTTTTCGCAGGCAGACAAACCGACGGGGGTGGTTAAATAAACTCAGTACGCCACCTGATAGCATAATTTTTCTAACTTTATTGTGCTCGTAGCCCAGGCAGTTAATACCTTCCAAATTTTAAAAAAATAAATTAGGTCAAGAAACCATTTTCGATCGAATTAAGTTTGTTTTGCAAAAACTTACTTTACTTTTCTATATATTTTTGATATGCGTTTACTAAATGATCCATTTAATACCCATTTAATAGGCAAACAAACTCTCGTATTAGACTCGTATTAACACAATGTGAATGTGTTGTACACACAAAAACACTTATATGAGATATGTACATGCGCACATACGTAAGTATGTACATCCAAATATAAGCCCATGCATATTTTTCGGTTGGATACAAAATTTTGTCGATGTTTGTGTAAGCAAGTCAACTGCTATGAATATACTCGCACTATTTCCTTTGGATGAGTGCGATCTTGGACGTCTAATTAAACCTTCAGTAAATTAGCACCTTCTAAGTATTTACGTTTCCACTTAGGTGAGCAGTACAATACTCAGTCATTTCGCTGTTTACTTGAATTCACTTTTGAATGCGGATCACAAAGTTGTCTTAAAAGAGTTTGTAACAGACTTACAAAGCAACAGCGAACAATGTGGAGCCATTAATGCAGATAAGTTTTGGTATTTTAAACATATTTGTAGTTAAACTTACCAGAAAATTTAATTCACTTAATAAAAAATGTATGTCCTAATATACCCCTCGTCACGATGTTCGTGACCGGAATTATTGATATTTTTATGAGAATCAAGAAACAATTAAACTACAGATTGGTAGGCAGAATTCGAAACATGATTTAGATTAGCACAACTATTATAACTTTATTCCAATTGGTGGCACCATTCATAGAGCATCCTCTGCTTAAGGGTTATCGAGAAGTAAAATGCCTCGGAATTTCCGCACTTAAAGGACCAAAAAATCATCGATTAATATTTATTTACTTATTTACTAAAGTTGGGAAGAGCCAGAAGTCACACGGAACCAAATTAGGCGAATACGGTGGTTGCGGAACGATATGCGTGGAATTTTTGGCGAAATGGTCACGGAGAACGAGTGCAGTGTGAGATGGTGCATTATCGTGATGCAAAAACCAAGATTTGTTGGCCCATAATTCTGGTCTTTTTAGACGAATTACTTCACGTAAACGAAGCATAACGCTCAAATAATATTCCTTATTAACAGTTTGGCCAGGTGGAAGGAATTCATAGTGCACCACACCACGAAAATCGATAAAAACTGTCATCATGACCTTTATTTTTGAACGACTTTGACGTGCTCTTTTCGGTCTGGCCTCGCCTTTAGCACGATATTCGCTTGATTGGTCGGTTGTTTCAGTGTCGTAAGTATAAATTCAAGTCTCATCTCCCGTAATGATGCATTTGAGCTTGTCCTGATAGTCTGAAAGCATTGTTTCACACACATCAACGCGACGACTTTTTTCCAAGAAATTGAGAGTTTTCGGTACCAAACGAGATTTGACTTTTCGTAGGCCCAAATGGTCTTTCAAAATGGTTTTCACAGATCCTTCTGATATTCCGATCATATCAGTAAGGTCTTTAAGAGTCAACCGACGATTTTTGATCACCAACTCCTTCACTTTATTGACGTGTTGGTCATCTGTTGACGTCGATAGTCCTCCGGAGCGCTCCAAGTCATCAACACGTTCTCGACCCTCTTTGAAGTCTTTGTACCACTTATAAACATTTTTCTGCGACATGGTCGAATCACCAAATGCCATCTGCAACATGCTAAACGTTTCCGCAGCCGAAATTTCATTCCACAAACAAAATTTAATGGCACTTCTCTGCTCAATCAAATCAGACATTGTAAAAATCGAAAAGTGCACTCTTGGTATTTTGGTAAACACAAGCGTAAATATATTACTGATAATGACATTCACATTATGGCCCAGATGTTATTAACAGTGCTGCCAACTCATGAAAAAAAACTAGAGCGAAATTTTAATCCCGCGAGCTTTGACAAATAAATGCACCTTACTTTTTGCCCACAGTAGTACATATCATCTTGATTAAAAGGTTCCCGGAACAACCACCAGGTGACGTTCAACAATGAATTTTGTTTCTTTGTTAGTTTGCCACATCAGTGATTAACATTCCTTCCATTTTGTCAGCATTTCTTAACATTTCTAAAATTTACGCTGTCTTGAGTAAATCACGTGTTCTCGATTTTTTACGTTTGTAAATATAGATTTCAATTATATTCTAAAGAAAACAGCCGTTTACAAGTGGGATGAATGCTTCAGAAGAGATCGTGAGTCCGCAAGGATAATAAACGTAGTGACAGTCCGTCGACATTGAAAATGAAAACATCAATAATCATTAAGTGAAAGAAAAGTTGATCAATAATCGCAAATTAACCATCAGAGAGCTGGCAGAGGACTTGGACATTACTTATGGATCCGTTCAGAACATTGTAGTAAATGATTTGAGCTTGCACCGTGTTGCTGAAATGTTGGTCCCAAAGGGACTGAATTTTATCAAAAAAAGGAACCGCGTTGATATCACCAACGACATGGTTTTTAAGGCTGAATCCGATCCAACATTCGTTAAACGCATCATTACTGGGGACGAGACGTGGGTTTATGAGTATGACACGCAATCCAGACATCAGGTGAGTGAGAAGAGAGCTCCACTTCAACCAAGACCAAAACAAAACTACTTCGTTTTCAGTCAAAAAAGAAAAGTTTTTATGAATTACAACGGTATTGTACACCACGATTTTTTGACACTTAATAAGAAAATTATTTGAAAGATTTTTTTTAGGGATTTGTGGGAAAACAACTCATGGATTTTGCACCATGATAACGCACCGTCGCTCAGTGCCATCATTATCCGTGAAGTTTCAACCAAGAATAAGAACTTTCAACCAAGAATGGTATGCGATTTTTTTCTGTTTGATCAAGTCAAAAAACCACTACGGGGAACGCGTTTTAACAGCCAAAAGGAAGTAACGGAAAAATCAAAAACAATTCAAATTACAATATACATAGTTCCAGAAATGTTTAGATAGCTGGATTAAACGCTGGCATAAGTGCGTTGCAGTTTAAGTTGAACTTGTATTTTGAATTTTCTGAATATATTCCGGGAATTTTTTGATCAAGATGGTATGTACAACGTTTGAAATAAAGATGGGCTGACAATATTCATAAACAAATGCTTCGACGTCGATGGTGACAGTAAGCAAAAATTCACTTTTAATTAATTAGCCCCACGTTCGAGAAATATGTTAGGTCAGTGGTGTTCGATTTAGGAACCAGCATTAACACCGATAACAATGTCAGCCTTGAAATCCAACGTAGAATCTCTCATGCCAACAAGTGCTACTTTGGACTAAGTAGGCAACTGAGCAGTAAAGTCCTCTCTCGACGAACAAAACTAACACTCTACAAGACTCTCATCATGCTCGTCCTTACGTATGGCGCAGAAGCTTGGACGATGACAACATCCGATGAAGAGCGCTTGGAGTGTTCGAGAGAAAGATTCTGTGTAAGATTTTTGGACCTTTGCACGTTGGCAACGGCGAATATCGCAGACGATGGAACGATGAGCTGTATGAGCTTTACGACGACATAGACAGAGCGCAGCGAATAAAGATCCAGCGGCTTCGTTGGCTGGGTCATGTCGTCCGAATGGATACAAACGCTCCGGTCAGGTCAGGTGGAGAAGGACTTGGCTTCACTTGGTGTGTCCAATTGGCGCCGGTTAACACGAGAAAGAAACGACTGGCGCGCTTTGTTAATCTCGGCCAAAATCGCGTAAGCGGTTATCGCGCCAATTTAGAAGAGAAGAAGTGGTGTTCAACCGCACACTAGTTAGTGTGCCATTTAAGTTTCGGAAATTTATCAATAAGGTACAAGAAAATTAGATTACATGCAACATGATATTATCTATCTATTGTAATTCTACACAATGATTCCAATCTTGATTCTTCGATTGGTAGCAACCTCGGTAATACTTTGAAGTTAACCCCTTTAGCTCCGCCGTTAAAGCTTATTTAGCCTCCTGTATACCTCCATATCCCTTGA
The DNA here is from genome assembly GCF_028408465.1 of Anastrepha ludens. Taxonomy (NCBI): domain Eukaryota; kingdom Metazoa; phylum Arthropoda; class Insecta; order Diptera; family Tephritidae; genus Anastrepha; species Anastrepha ludens. Next base: position 79,492,401 of record NC_071498.1, read on the forward strand.
AATGTGTCTTCATGGGGTGATATCGGAGTAAAATGGTGAGTATAGCAATGTTGGGATGCATTTTTCGCCAAAAGCTCTTGCATAATAAACGAAAAATAGTCAGTGGGCTAGCGTTGCGCAAGTTTCAACCGTTATGGGTGAGTTCGAGCAGCATACGGAAGAGCAAGAAAAATTAACAAGCTTTGGAATAAGTAACCAAATTTTCAGTTGCAAATTACGCTCCTCGGCAGATAATGGAAAACCTCCGAAAATAGCTACTGTGTTCTTGGCGAATTTGACAATTGAGTGACGTCAGTACAGAAAATAAACAAACATTTGTGTGCAAATGTATGAGTGCACTATTTATTCCATCCTTTTTGACTTTCTTCTACTTTTGCTTACTCTTAGTCTTCGTTTTTTTTTTACTTTCTGCAATACTGCCGTTACGGCCCTAGGGATGACGCAATCTTGTATTATATCAATCAGATCAATCTAGCCACGCCTCAGCCTAAAAAAGTAAAAAAAAAAATTATTACAAATTCAAATTCTATCTCGATTCGAATTCTTCGAATTTGCAAGATCTGAAAACTGCAATTAAAAATACTCTTATTCTTCCTATTTTTTGACAGGTACCCAAGGTGTGAGTTTGACATGCAGTCAAGCGTGCGATGGTGTGAGTTTTTGGTCTTTTTGTTGTGTTGGCGGGGTCGATAGGCCAAATTTGAATTTTTCTGGTAACTTAGAAAGAATAGAATATCAAAAAAAAAAAAATATTTAATAATAATATTATTTTTGACTGGGAAAATTTACAATAACAAATATTTTTAATATATTTCTTAGCTATAATAATTGGGAAATATTGAATTTTTCTAGGATGATTTTATATGAAATTTCATGATTTTTTATGCAGCCATGTGAAGAGCGTTTTGGAATCAGGTGATCTCAGCTGTGGCCAATTTTGACAACCAGCTGAGAGTGTTTTTACTTGTTGATCTGTACAATGTCCTCATCTGTCTATCACATTCGCAATGAATCATGTAGCGATCAACATTTCTTTCAGTCTAGTAAATCTATCTATTGAACCAGTTACCACTTGAACAGCTGGCCCTGATACTGTGCGGTAGGCAGACAAAACTCTCAGAACTCCCCTTCCTTGTCTCGAATCATCTTTTATTTTGATATTTTGACAGTGACAGATCTTTCTTTCACACTTCAGCAACGTTGGGGATATTGGATTGGGGATTGGGGATTGCTCCAAAAATCAAAACTGCCGTAGTTGTCGTGGGGTTCCGTGAAGGCCTGATATTTTGCGAACAATATATTCACGAGGCTTTTGGTAGCCAAAAGAGATAGAGCTAGAAACCATCACCAAGTTCTTGGAAACTATGAACATGGATGAAATCGAGTTCCATAAGTAAAGGGAATGTTGTGTCTTTCGAATAAACGAATAATATACAAAAAAGAAATTACTATATGGACCATCCTTTACGTCTATATCTAGCTCGATTCCTTTATATTCTTACCGTTATGTGAACCCATGGGCAACGAACGAGTGCGCAAATAGACATCCCAGTCGGAAAATATTTTATTTAGGTAATTGATAAAAACTCTATGGGTCCATTCAAAAATCACAACAGTGTTTCTTCGATTTCGATGTTATGTGCAATTAAATTCAAAACCTCGTTGGGTCTAAAGAAATCACATCTAAATTCTGTAAGCCGTAAAATCAAGTTTTCGAAAATGGCAGAAGTAACAGTTTTAACACTTTTGTCTGGGATACCTACTGTTAGATATTCAGTCAAATCCATTGTATATTACGATTACACGTTAGAACAATGCATTAAAATTATTGAAACTTATTACGAAAATGGTCGATCTTTAAGAACAACTTATCGCGCAATTCCTGATTTTTTGGTGGAAATAACCGTCGGAATAAGTGGACAATTCAAAGGTTTGTGAAAAAATTTCAAGAAACTGGTTCTTCCAAGGATAGAAAAAGGACTTGCAGACCAAAAGCTGGACGTTCTGTTGAGAATATTGCTACTGAAGCGCAGAGCGTTGCTGAACAACCTTCAACATCGATAACTCGACGTTTTCAACAGTTTGGCATACATGAATCGACTGTTTGGGGTATTTTACCTGTAGACGTGCTTATGGTGGGCATTTAATTGATGACACTTTTCACATATAATTTTTAAGAACCGTATTTTGAATTAAAATGGTAAAACTTGAAAGAATCTAAATTCTTACATGCTTTATTTTAAAACAACATAAATCCCGGGCTTAACACATAGATGGCACTATTTCTATTGCATTCACCTCTTTTTCAGTTAGTACTAACCTTAAAAAGACAACTGCTAAAATTTTATAATATTCCATTCATTAGTCCGTGAGTTATTGTTATTTTCAAAACAATGGATCCAAAAGAATTTCGTGTTTTAATTTTACATTGGTTCTTGTTGAGAAAAAATACCGGTCAAGCAAAGTAATGACTGGAAAAGTATTATGGGGACTCCGCTCTATCAGAAACAACAATAAAACGATGGTTTGCTGACTTCAAACATGGTCGTAGAGACACCGATGATGCACAACGCAGTAGACGTCCAAATGAGGCGGTAACACAAGAAAACATCAAAAAAGTCCGCAAAATCGTTTTGAATGGTCGAAAAGTGACGTTGCGTGAGTTAGCTGATATCGTAAAAATATCAAAAGAACGTTTTTGCTTTATATTGCATGAGCATTTGACTATGAGAAAGCTCTGTTCAACGTGGGTGCCGCGTTTGCTCACTGTTGACCAAAAACAAGTCAGTCACAAGTAAGTAAATCAAATCAATGGCAAAACTACATGAATTACTCCCACATCCACCGTATTCGTTAGATTTGGATCCCAGGGACTACAGGCTGTTCGCAGACCTAAGAAAAATGCTCGCTGGAAAGATTTCGAATTCGCTCGAATGAAGAGCGTAAACTGATGCCTATTTTGAGGCAAAATATAAATCGTTCTACAAAAGTGGTGTTGAAATGTTAGAGCGGCGCTAGAATGATTGCCTTGTTCGTGATGGAAATTACGTTGATGAATAAAGCTAATTTTGAACAAAAATATTTTTTTTCTTTGTTAGGCACGGAACTTCTCAGCCTATGTATTATTATTATCTGTGACCATTCTATACTACTACAACAAATGTTTTACTAGGTGTTGGTATCAAAACAACTTTTTATTTAGGCTTAGTTTTATTTATTAAAAATCTGCCGCATATTTTTACATGATTTTCCTATACGTTTTTTCTATAAAAATTAGTACGAATTTTCGCGTATAATTTTTCGGTTTTTTGTTCAAAAAACTATTAACGTGACTGCGAAATTGACTTGATTTCGAAATGAGATGTCTTTTCTCCATTCACGAGTCTTCTTTCTGCAACTGCACCGAAGAGATCCAGTGATAAAGTGAAATTATAATGTAAATCCATGTGCCATTAAAATTAACGCTCGTTACGAAATTTATTTATTTAGGTTCATTATTAAATTGAGGTTAAGTTGCATGCATGCACATGCACATATATATGTTCTTTATACATGGGCGTAAGCGATTCGTGTAAGATTTGTGAAATCATTAAATTTATACACTTTGATCATTTGTGTTAATAAAATGTTCAAACTGAGTCTCTGGAATATTTTTTTTACCATTAAGTAAAATAGGTTGTCTATCTCACGAGTCTGCTTGCAATATTTATTTTATTTATCTTTATATTCTTATAATTACATTCATGTATGTATATTTTTTAGCTCCAAATTTAGCACCTATATGGGTGGTATTATAGCCGGATTTGATGTTAAAGTTTTTTTGTTACAATAAATTTGACGTTCATTTATTTTATGGAACAGTTAGGGGGCGTCCATAAATTACGTGAGATATTTAAGGGGGGAGGGGGTCGAGTCAAATCTCATCTAATCTTACGTTGGAGAGAGGGGGCGGTCTCGGCAAATATCACGCAATTTTTTTTCTGATTGAGACAAAAAAAAATTATACTATTTTGGTCCATTATACAGATTGTGCATGCTTAAGATTTATTCTTAAGCGTAATCGTAGTATGATTAAGATCATTCACTAATTCGTTCGAAAGAAAATAATTTCATTCATACTTCGACATTATACATTACTGCTGTCAAAGCACCATATTTGTTTTATACCAAATAGCTCAATTTAATCTGAATTTATGGTACAGTGTAGCCCGTCGTTTGTTTTCGCGCCACTATCTGCCGACCGTGCGACTCGATGAACAAGAGCGTACGAGCTGAGTGGCAGCGACACACGGACAGGTTCCAACCTTCTTTTTTTTAGAGAGAGCCAATATTTACTCCAGGTACATTGCAGTTGATTCATATCACATTTTTATGCGTGCCTATTTTATTTTTTTGTTTTTTAACGAGCGCGAATGTCAACAAATTTTTATTAAGAGTTACAAAGGGAAATTGTTTTTAATTTTTTTTAGGTTGTGAAATGCGATGATTAGAACTGCTGCAGCCCACGCCGGAGTGATCTGCATATGATTCTTCACGACCGTTTTCTGCCACCTCCACACCCCATCACTTAGGTTGATTGACGTTTGATAATTCCGGACTTTAGAGAACATGACGGAAAGTCATTTGCTTCATTTCTAATACGTCTACCGATTCAACCGCTGAATGCCTTTATCAGCACACCTTATGATCTCTATTGCCCAAGTATACGTGATGATTTAGAGAAAATATGCTGCAGTAATGCGGTATTTACTTCGCATCTATCACAAGAGCTGCAGAGCACAGGCGAGCAGCTCACATTGCACCAGCTAAGCAAGCGCGTATGTACCGCAAAGTGCGACCCTCACGGATTGTCGAAAGACGAGCTAATGAGTTACTGTGCGCAAGCGTCAACGGCTTAAAGTGGATAGATCAGAACGAAGTTGAAGGAGCAGATGATTTTACTGAAAATCATATGGACATGTTGGTCCCAATAGTCTCTCTTGAAACTGCGCATGATTCTCCATGGACTGAAATAGAGTAGATATTATTTTTTTAATCGCAGTAGTTACGATTTAATTCTTCTACGAGTATTGTTAAATTTTTATTACACTTATAACTCTCAGCAATATTGATTACTAGTCTTAACTAGTCGTAAATAAAAGCACGAAGCAATTTTTTTTTCTTTTTACAATAACAATCTAACGCGTTTACATAAGAAACCCACATTTTGAAAAATTTCACGTGAGATTGGGGGATGGGGAGGGGGTTGAATAAAATCTCACGACATCTCATCAGGGGAGGAGGGAGGTACAGAAAATTGAAAAAAACACCTCACGTAATTTATGGACGCCCCCTTATGTATACGGAGTTACTGGGAAAGGACATTATTGTGGAGGTCATTTCTGATTTATTTAATATAGTAAAATGTATAATGTCCAAAAATAAACTGTTTTCGAGATATTTCATTTTAAAGGTTATTTAAAAAAATTTTTTTTCTTGTACTTCTACTTTCATTTACATGTTAGTTCAAGGGCCCTATTCTTTTATATTAGCTAAAGGCACTGCTCCTGGGCAGTTAACAATAGTTGCTTGGAAAAGCTTTGAATTTACGGTTTTCCACTAAGTTTCTTACTTCATATCTTTAAAAAAAATTGTATAGAAACTATTCTGTAATTTATTTAAACAATTAATATTACCTTTCGCCTATCCATGAAGGTACGATATACTACTGTGGGCAAAGAGTAAGGTGAATTTATTTGTCAAACTTCGCGGGATTAAAATTTCGCTCTAGTTATTTTTTTATGAGTTGGCAGCGCTCTTAATAACATCTGGGCCAACTTTCATGTGAATGTCATTAACAGTAATATATTTACGCTTGTGTTTACCAAACGACCAAGAGTGCATTTTTCGATTTTCACAATGTCTGATTTGATTGAGCAGAGAAGTGCCATCAAATTTTGTTTGCGGAATGAAATTTCGGCTGCGGAAACGTTTAGCATGTTGCAGAAGGCATTTGGTGATTCGAACATGTTGCAGAAAAATGTTTATAAGTGGTACAAAGACTTCAAAGAGGGTCGAGAACGTGTTGATGACTTGGAGCGCTCCGGACGACCATCGACGTCAACAGATGACCAACACGTCAATAAAGTGAAGGAGTTAGTGCTCAAAAATCGTCGGTTGACTGTTAAAGATCTTACTGATATGATCGGAATATCAGAAGGATCTGTGAAAACCATTTTGAAAGACCATTTGTGCCTACGAAAAGTCAAATCTCGTTTGGTACCGAAAACTCTCAATTTCTTGGAAAAAAGTCGTCGCGTTGATGTGTGTGAAACAATGCTTTCAGACTATCAGGACAAGCTCAAATGCATCATTACGGGAGATGAGGCTTGGATATATGCTTATGGCCCTGAAACAACCGACCAATCAAGCGAATATCGTGCTAAAGGCGAGGCCAGACCGAAAAGAGCACGTCAAAGTCGTTCAAAAATAAAGGTCATGATGACAGTTTTTTTTCGATTTTCGTGGTGTGGTGCACTATGAATTCCTTCCACCTGGCCAAACTGTTAATAAGGAATATTATTTGAGCGTTATGCGTCGTTTACGTGAAGCAATTCGTCTAAAAAGACCAGAGTTATGGGCCAACAAATCTTGGTTTTTGCATCACGATAATGCACCGTCTCACACTGCACTCGTTCTTCGTGACCATTTCGCCAAAAATTCCACGCATATCGTTCCGCAACCACCGTATTCGCCTGATTTGGCTCCGTGTGACTGCTGGTTATTCCCAAAACTCAAGAGACCACTCCGGGGAACGCGTTTCGAGTCGATTGAGGAGACAAAAGCTGAATCGAAGAAGATGCTGATGGCTATACCGGAAATGGACTATTTGGCATGTTTCGGGGATTGGAGAAATCGTTGGCATAAGTGTATTTCATCGAGAGGGGATTATTTTGAAGGGGATGAAATTGCTTTACAAGAATAAGTAAAGATTTTTCATTTTACAAAGAAATTCACCTTACTTTTTGCCCACAGTAGTATGTGTATGTATATGCCTCCTGTTTTTTAATATGTAGCCCTTTTTTCTTTAGTCTGCTACACCCTGCCTGTTTCTTCTTTTGATTATGTGACTTGGCCCGTGAAATGTATTCAGCTTGTCAACATGGAAACGTGTACCAGTGAGAAATACGCTGACGCCCTAATGCGTTACGCTCTCTGCGAAGGAGTGTCGGCGCGGATACGAGATGAATACATCCGAACCAATTACTAAAGATCACGTAATCAACTAATTTGTAATTGTATTTGAGAAAAAAGTTGGTGGCGAAATGCTTTTGAGTAAAAGAAATGCATTCCAACAATATTTCTGTTTAGTATTATAATTAATTTTAAGCTCGAAAAAATCCCATACTTTACCATTAAAGGGCACTCAATCTATCCTGCTCTCAGTTAATTTGAGAGCATCATCTTTTTAGCTGACGTAATAAATGGGCATTTGTTTTAATTTTATTATTGCTTAAGCAAGGAATTAATGAGCGAATTTATCGTGCTACGCCGTTTTCACACTTGTTAGACCAACTGTTACGCCATGTCCAAAAATATTGTGCCGGACAATCCCATCTTGTAACTTATCGTTCTTGAAGCTGATAATTGTTTATTTCAAGAGAGAGTTCATGATACATGCCAGAAGTATACATTTAAAAAAGCAACATGTAGGTGTAAGTCAACTGCATTCGTTTGAATTAATTTTCGGAACTCTTTATCTCGATCACTTTTTCACTTTGTCAAGGTGATCATGCCAAAGATTTTTGATGCTCCTCGTACTAATGCCCAATGAAGCCTCAATCTCGCCGTATGTAATATGACTATCTTACTCAATCATTTACAGCGACCAAGAGAAAATTCATTGTACTAGTTGTTTTAAGGTACTAAAAGATGGGGCTTATTCGTCGTGTAATAATTTTAGTTCAACCACGGATGCAATGCATGTCGAAAATTGTGGAAAATAATGGCTCGACAATGTTCGCCGTTTAACTTCATTTTTTGTTGATATAAATTTTTAAATACTATAGTCACTGTAAACAACATTAATAAGGTTCACACATCAAAACGCTCTGATTATATTTATAAAAAAATATGTTCAACTGTCCGATGGTTTCAAAGTGCCCAAAGCCAAAAATATAAATATTAACCAAAAATATAAATATTAACCAAAAATATATTACTCCACATTATGTATGCAGATATGTTTATTAATAATAATACAATGAATTATAATATTATTTATTAAGAATTCTTTATACCCACATAAATATTGGATATCGCATGAAGGGGAGGGAATATTTCTTGTCGCCAGAATTAATTTCTAAATCCGCGTGCCGAAACGTTTTAAACCTAAAAACTGTAACATTTTTTGTTGGTTACTTTCCAATAGTTGAATAGTACCCTGCATCTATGACATGAAATTGTACTCAGTTAAAAAATTGTTTAATTAGAATGAAGCGCCCGAATTAAATTAAATTAAAGTTAAATTCAAATTTATTACGCTTGGATAAGGAGGCTGAAGAAACGACCGTGATGACCTTTATGATATTGAGGAAATCATAGACAGCTTTTTGTCTATGTTCCTTTTGATGTCGCAATTCATGAAGATTTGTTTTCTATTGGTAAGGAAAGAAGTTGGCAGCATCATTTCTTCCTTGTGCTTAAGTGCAGTTATCAGTGCAACAAATTGTGATTTAATGAGGACATCTACCGAAACTACAACAACAACCATAATATCTCCTCATGAAGTAAACAAGTGTGTAAGTAAACAAAAGGAAAAAAAAGCGGCAGTAAACAGGAACAACTCTTAAACGGTCTTATTAATGAGGCCTTAAATTATGCCACTTTGATTTTCATTGTTAAACATGTCTACACACTAATACAAAGGCAAGCCTCAACAAGAACAATTGTGATAGAATACGATCAAAGTGAAATACTAAATAGAGATTCATTGACTTTACACGAAAGCATTCCTCCGCCCCATTTTGTTCTCACCAACGCAATGAGAAATGCGCATACTTAGTACCTACTCAGCACGCAGCCTGGAAGTCCTTGTTGTTTGATACAATACAAAAGTACTACAGCAGCACACAAACATTTAAATATACTCACGAACTACTTTTAAAATGCGCTCAGATATGTGAGTAGACTTCTTACGAATTGCTTTTAGCACCAGCGGCAGACCGAAGAGTCAACTTTATAGAGAGTCGAATCGCTCACAAGAAGTAATTGGATGAGGGATTTTCACTGCACATATATATGTACATATGTACATAGAACCCTGTTAAAAGACTTCTGTTAAGAGCACGCGTAAATTTCCAAAAGACAAGAGATGAGCGAAAATTTCGTTAGGATATGGCAATCATCACAAAAAAATATTAATATGCAGAGTAAAAAATTTGTCGACGCTAACTTACGTTTGATAAAGTATTCAATATAAAATTATTAGACTTACAAATTAAAATATCAAAAATGTACACTATTTATGTGTAAATATGTATGAAATATAATTGGCGCTCACCCTGTGTGGTGTGTGTTTTGATGTTTTTCTACAAATGAGGGGAACTACAGTTTTATGGCACCTGCTAACGATAAATTAGTTCTTATGAGGACAGTTTTCTGGTAGAAATACAATCGGGGGCTTGGCATTGCCTATGAAAGGTCGTGTTAGAAAAGACGTTTTCTATCATTTGATATCATGCCCGGGGTCTCGAATCAGGTTTCTGATTAACTACAGTACAGGAACTCATTGAAAGGTTTTGCCATTTCTTATTTAATATTAAAAATTTTCTCGGAAAAATATATTTCATTCTCCTACAAAAAACAACTTACACATAAATCCAAGTTTCAACCTTTGTGCAAATTAAAAAAATTTGTTTTTATAAATTTTCGTAAAAATTTCACACTTTTTGATTTTTAGAAATAACGTTGATTTTTGACAATCGTATTTTGTTGGCAATCTTCTGCATTTTCTCCATATAAAAAAATTTGAGCTTTCATCGTTAATCATCAAAATTTAAAAAAATGTTACTAATAATACATATACATACAATACATACTAATACATATATATAGTGATGTTATAAATGTAGATATGTAGATATATAGATTATTATAGATGAATTTAATTATTTGTGTATATTAAATGTCGAGAAGCAATGCTTCGAATATATTGCCAAATTGGTTACTGTAGAACGTGCAAAAACAAAATCATGTTTATATGTATGAATTGTTTATTTTATTGCAAATGTCTTTAACCACCTTTCAAAAAATATTGAAAAAGTAATTACAAGGTAGCCTGCAATTTCGAAAGCCATTTATATTTTCAGATAAAAATATCGCATTAAGTGATGTAACCTTCAATTAATTAATGAAATTTCAAGAAGACAGGGAAAGATTACTAATGAAAGTTAGCAAATAAATATGTATTTTAAGAAAAAAGATGAGAAGGTCACTTTTTAGTGATTATTCTAGGGAGGAGATACCATTAATGGTATTTAATTGGGGCACTGACACCACTCCGAAATGATACGGATGCAAAAGTTTGCATGCCAATGTTTAGAGATTCAGTAACAAAATTGGATTTAAAGTAATCCGCAAAAAAAATTATTGAGTCTTTTATACTATACTAGTGGAACATTTCTTTTTACATCTCATAGAAATTGGGATATTAGAGCACACTTTCTCCGACCGCATGTTATTCCAAATGATTTGGGGTTAGCATTCAACTCATCTTCATAACGAGAGATAGGTGGAACATATATAAAATAGATTTATCGTTATATTTACTGATATTTTTAATTTATAAATTATGTTATTGGTGGCTTTGAAGAATTTAAGACATTTGTTTCTAATAAAATTTCATCAAGGTTTCACTTATAAAATATAGGGCAAACAATTTCTGGAACATTTTTTGTGTCATTGTTACGTATGCCAGAGTTCATTTATTATAAATTTGTATGTAGATAAATTATCTTGGGAATTGTAGGGCTGGTAAAGGAATTCTCGAAATAGTGTGTCAAATTTTTCTACTACCTTTAAATCTTCAACTTTCGAGTATTCTTAAAAGAAACCAAGTCGCATACAACAAGCTAGAAGTGGTTTCTACATTTATTTTTCTTCAACTGCGAAATGTCAATCCTTAACTCTTTAAAATTCGTAATTTAATTTTTTTCAACTTGAAATTGTGAGCTGCGTGATTGATTTTAAAAAATAAATGGTGTGTTGTGTGTGGAAAGAACAAAAACAAGAAAATTACCAAAACGTTCACAAATTTGGATCAATAGAAATCTGAAAATGTGAAAATCAGCATTTGCTATTTTTAATGCCAATGGTTTGATCAAATTATAGGCAGAGAATTTCTACTTCTGCCAAACAGAGATGGCTGCACTATAAAACCCGTGGTCGCATATAGTATGGCAATGTGTTAATTGCGTTGAAGCCAAGAATGTATCTTGGTATTGGATTACTAATCAGATGAGAATGAGAAGTAATGTAAAACTTATGTCTATTGGAACGATACGATTTGGATCTGACAAGAAAACAAATGGAGATCTTACAAATGGAATATCGAACAAAACTAATTTGAAATTACGTTTCAACGGGTTGTGATCGAATCGTCGTTGAATAAAACTTTGCAGCTCTGCAGGGTCTTTGGCTCAATGACAAGAGCTAACCAGATAATTGGCGATTGTTTGTCGATGGCTTATATACAAGTATAATTGGTGCTCAATTCATTGCATCTGTGTTTATTTACATATTTAATAGGTTTTTTTCCAAACCAATCACATGCAACTGATTTGAAAGGGAAGGAACAGAGAAAAGAGGGGCGCACCGGGCCCATTTGTAGCAAATTTTTCCCGCAATTATTTTCCAAAATATTAATCAAATCAGATTACAAGTATGAGTAGGTACCAAAGTGGAATACGAGGGTTACTATTTATATTTCCAGTATTGGGCACTTCTAATGTTGCCAGGCGCTATTTAAGTTTTCCATTGACATGTTTGACATATTTTACCTTAAATGCACTCAAAACGTTTTAGCGTGTGAGCCATATTAGTGTCGCTTACAGTGGCTTTAAAATTCCACTCGGCAAAAATAAAATGAGTGGAATTAAGCTGAGAACATTTTTGTCTGATTAATTTAAAAAAATTCAGACCGCGATTAACAAGACAAAAATACACCGATGAACTAAAATCAATATACAACGAGCAAGCATCGTTGAAAACTGGTATAATGAATTTTCTCATTGACGCTGTTCGCTCACCGACGAGTTTCGGGAAGGTCGTCCAAAATCAGCGTCAGTTGTTATGCCAGAAAATATCGATGATGTGCCCGAAATGATTGAGTAAGATTGTTATGTCACATACCGTGAGATATTTTGAAAAACCATAAAACCGTTTTATTCCCCCAAGGTTCATTTTTCCATTGTTAGAGCAGAAATATCAGTCGCGAAGAAATAGACTAGTATGGCGTACTCGTCTATCCGGCGTTTAGAAGATTCATAAGTTTAAGAAGGAGCTGCCGTAATAACAGATAGACAAGTACAGTTTGGTGTTTAAATAAAGTAAAATAAAAATGGAATACTCTCGCTATTTCAAGATTTTTATCCCGCTATTTAAATAATAGCACAAAACAAAGGTCAGCAATATAAATAGCAACCCTCGCATAAATACGCAATATACAGTAGACCTAAACAAACTCAAAAGCCTTCCAGGCATGCTCACACTAAGTCGACATAAATTCATTACAGAAGAAAGTATAAGAACTAATTTTTTTCGGTAAAAATTACATCTATGAAAAAATTTTAGTATCTATTGCTTACATAAAATAGTCTATATAGACGGCGAAACGTGACGAAAAGTTGATTCTGGGCTAAATTTGAGTTGGCGAATCTGTACGTCCTCGCATTAGACTTAGATAAAAATGCTGACTTGGTAACTAAATACCTACAAACATATAAACATACGGAAATATCCATTGCCGGAAAAACGTATCACTTATTAGATATTTTTAATTAAATATATAGTCTAAATGTATTGTAAATATGCATTTTTATATTGTTTACAATAAAATTCAGCACCTTTGACAGCTTCCTGATAATTTAATTTGGAATGTAGAACAGACTTTCATCATCCTAGTTACCATGTCTAGTAAATCTAAGTAATAGAGAGAATAAATTGGTGGCGTCATCCGCAAACGACTACTTTGTTCTTGGCGAATTTGAGTTTTAAGTCGCGTCACCATAGAAAATACACACACTTCTGTTGTTTGTGAAAATAATATAATAAATAAAATTGAGGTGCCATGTGTTAAATGCACACAAATGCTAATTTGTTTCCCTTGTATTCTATTGTTTTCGACTTTCCATTTACTTTCACTTATTGCCTTCTTCTTTTTATTAGATTATTTTCGGTACTGACGTCATGGGCCTGGCGTGGCGCAATCTTGTATTCTAACATTCTTGGCACATTTATATAGTAGTGGTAGGTAGCTAGGCTCGATTGTTTTCACTGATTTCATCATGCCTTCTCTAGCCAAAGCAATTCGTGTGAGTGAGTCGCAGTTCGCTGTTACTACAAAGCCTTGCTTTGCTGTTAACTATGTATTTGCTGAGTGCAGCTGCCATTGATTTGCCTTTTCCGTTGCTGCTACTTTTGTTTTTGTTATAGCGAGTATTTTTCTTCGGACTAACAATTTTATTCGTATCTACCAGTTGTTTTGATAGTCGTTGCTTTACATTCTCTCTGTTGTCGTTCTCCACCTAGCAGATTCCGTAGCCAGGCCATGTGGTGAACATCGGCTCGATGCGACATTTCAGTTGAATATTGAACTCCGAAGTAAAATGTTATGCGAGAGTTGGTGTTTGTAACGAAGTGCTTTTCTGCGCATTGCCGCCGCAAATGATTGCGGATATAATAAAAGTGTCCTCCGCCAGGGTTGGATGTTGATGCTGGCTGCCGTTGCCAACAACAATTTGCTGAGTAAAAGGGTGACTTCTTACTAGGGTCCATCGAATGACAGTGCAAAATGCAGGCACGTCGTCTGCAAAACGAGTCTTTGCTAACAAATAAAAACAAATAAGAATGTTTTATCAACAATTTTTAATTATGTGTTAAAAAAGAATCATAACTAAATTTATCTCTTAAAATATGACAAGAAGCAGAACTAAATATCAAACATAAAACGAGACTGTGGAGCGAATTCCTACGTTAAAATTGGGTGAGTACGATAAAAGATTCGCTAGAATATTAAAAAATGAATAAAGGTTTGGAGAAAATTTAATTCCAAAATTTAAATTGGAAAATTGCTAAAACAAAAAAGTTGTAGAAATGGAGAAATGCTGCTGTTATTGCGCAGACGCATGTCAAACCAGCCCTGTTTGTCCATCTCGTCCGTTGGTTCGATGCCTATTGCCAATGTGTGTGAGTGTACTTACCAACATGCTTCAGATAACTACTAAATAGTATATGCATATATACTTTACTATATATATAAATACGCGGTTGTGAGTGTATATTTCAGTTGTTGTCAATTCGACGGTATTATAGCTTATCGTCGGCAGGACTTTTCCAATCCCAACCCTCATCTCTTCTTTATATTTTACAGTTGTGTTATACGTTCAATTTCCGGATTACTCGCCCAATTTGAACGAGTAAACGCTTTTCATCCACTTTGGCGTATTTTAAGCCATTTTAGTACCGAAGCCAAAGTCTTTACCATCAGAAGGGCCCACCACCGTTGACATCGACTAATAACTTTTAATATAGAATCACCAACGTCGTCGTTGTTGTTGTCGTAAATACCACAGCTGTCAACACCTCAACATAAAGCTAACAGTAATTCTTGCTTTAATACCGCGAAAGTGTCAACGGGAGACGAAATCGGTAGTGAAATCCACCCTGCGCATTCAGGAGCGCCAGGTCGGCGATGACACTTGCCTTGGATATTAATTCGTCATTTAAGTATACTAAAATATTAACAGCGAAGGCAAGGACAAAAGTCGATGAGAAAGGCGAAGACAGCAGTTAACAGTGAGTGAAGCATTTTCTGCATGGAACTTAAAATTCTAATATATCCCAGCCTCATTTACAATCTATTTCGCCGCATATTAATTTAGCTGGGCCGCAGGTTCTCTCGCTCTCTCTCTCTCGCATCCTGCTGGCGGGAATCGTGGGCAAGCGAGGAAGCATTAGCCATCGAAATTTTGCAACCCCACCACCGCCAACCTAAGGAAAAGAGCAGGGACTTTTTCTACAATACTTTCCTGCTGTGTGCCCGCCTAGTGCTGTCAATGATGCATAAATGAGGCTCTTGACTATTAAGTATGTGTGCGTGAAAATAACCATTTACAAATGTGTGTGTACATGTGTGCAACATGGCGGAGCGTGGCGAGCAACTCTGTATGAGGTGTCCATTTTTAGGGAAGGTCATTTAGAAATGCAAAAAGAAAAAACGCGCATATGTCTGAATGCTTTCAGAAACTAACGCTAGAATTTGAGAAGAATTTACTAAGAAGACTTTAGACAGATATATATTTAATATAATAACAAGTACCGATTTTTGTGAATGTACCTGCCCACATTTTATTAAGTATAATTTGGGCCATAGCCGAATGATTGGTGGGTGAGTACCAATCGGGAGTTCGTACGTTCGAATCTCCGTGCAGGAAACACCACAATTATAGAAAGTTTTTTCTAATAGCGGTCGTCCTTCGACTGGCAATAGCAAACCTCCGAGTGTAGTTCTACCAGGAGAAAAACTCCTTATAAAAAACATATCTGCCGTTCGGAGTCCTGTAGGTCCCCATTTGTGGAACACCATCGAAACGTACACCACAAGTAGGAGGAGGAGCTCGGCCAAACACCCAAAAGGGGTGCAAGCGCCAATCACATGTATATTCTTTGGGCTGGCTGTTAATTCTTGGAATCAAGAAGGATGGACGAAAATTTAGTATTAACATACTACATAAAAAATGGGCGAAGTTTCTATGTGATCTCAATAATATTTCAGCCGAACTTAAATGAACCATAACATGTACTCGTACCAAGTTTAGCCGAGTTTTATTAAGTCGTTATCGAGATATATAAAAATAAAAAATAAATAATTGGCGCGTACACTTCTGTTAGGTGTTTGGCCGAGCTCCTCCTCCTATTTGTGGTGTGCGTCTTGATGTTGTTCCACAAATGGAGGGACCTACAGTTTCAAGCCGACTCCGAACGGCAGATATTTTTATGAGGAGCTTTTTCATGACAGAAATACACTCGGAGGTTTGCCATTGCCGAGAGATACATATATTCACCAAAGAGTGGGCGTGGTAACGGGATGCGTTCAGTAATTTTCTAAAATCGCATTAAACCAAAACAACAAGTTAAAATTAACATAAAAGCGCATAAAAAAGTTTGCAGAAATGAAAGTAAATATGTTGCTTAATAAATTTCTTTGATTGGCTTAAAATAAACTTGCTTCAAACTTAATTTATTTAATCTTGTGCACAAGAGTGCGGGTATAAAAAATAAAAATGTGTACAAAATATGAAATGTGTGTATATACATATGTGGTTCCTCGCGCCCTTCAAAATTGTGTTGCTCGTTGTTTCTCTATATATCTAACGAGTATAAACTTTAAATTGTGTGATCGAAACTCGGCGAGATATCGATAACTACACCCATCTACCGAGAAAATAATGTATTTCTTTTTCCCCAAACTAATATACATATATTTTTAACATTTTTGTTTAAGAAATCTGCAGCTAGCGGCGAAAAAGTTATAGACATTATCATAGCGATTTATTAAAATTCTAGTATCAAACTTATTATAAGCATAAATGTCAATTATGCTACGCGGCCATATATTAAATTATCTTTTGCATCGACTTCCATTATATTCATGCACATGATTTCTGCATGTCTAACCACTTAGCCGTAAGTGGGTATGATAACTAGAATGTGTGTGAGCGAATATACACCAAATTCAGTACAGAGGCTTATTAACATCATTGGGTTTACATTTAATTAGAACAGCATTCCTAGGCGAATCTAAGGTGTTCGACAAAGTTTGGCTCACAGACCTCTCAAATAAGTAAAAACAATGGCTACCTCACACCATTTACATATCGCACCCTAAATACAAAAGGGGCACAACTCAAAATTTTCCACACTCGAGCTTGACTTGTTTACAGTAGCACAGAAAACAAACTATGTGACATATCACGCTGAAATTTACCATGTAAGCTTATAACAGTCCCACCAAAAAACTAAAAATTTATTTTTGCCATATGTCATCCGCGGACCGTTTTATTGATAACGTCTCGCTCATATTTGAGCAAAAGGTACATTTTGAGTTGTGACCCTTTTGTATTTAGGGCGCGATATGAAATAATAAGTTGCGAGTATCCAGCACTGTTTCCTGTAGAAGAACAGGTTTCTCAATGTCAGACCCTTAATTTTAATTTATTTACGTATTGAATACTACGTAAGAGTCTATCTTCTGGTCAAGAGATGGCCACATGTTTCAGTGCGAACTACTTAAATTGGAAAGGCCACCACCCATAGACTTAAACTTCGAACGCCCTTCAGTCATATTTAAGACTTGACGCTTTTGTTTTTGGTATGAATATTCATACATATCTGTGAATGCACGAGTATACGTATATTAGATAATATGAATTAAAAGTGATATAAATTAAAAATATTTTTATATTAGGAGTGTTGCTGACTCCACTCTTACAAGAGCCTTTCAATTCTCTATTTATTGTATCAGGTCAGTCCATAAGTTCGAGCGGGTTTTAAAGGTGGTTTTAAAAGTAATAAAAAAGATGTTTAAAGTATTTATTAATCAATAATATATGTTCCTTCATTATTTACAATGTCTTCCCAACGTTTAGGCAAATGTTTAATATTTAATTTTTTTAATTTTTAATACGCATGCACTTATGGACTGACCTAATATAATAAATCAACATGTAAACGCTCTTATTGTTCGTAAGGAAAGCTGTAAAAAACCAATCAACGTTTTTGTTCGTGTACTATTTTTTTTATTAAAACACTTTAGTATGAAATGGGGATATTTGTACCTTTTACAAATATTGAAAAATTACGAAAACATTGCCATGCACCCTGCAGAAGTTGCGCTTTTTTTTTAGAATAAAAATGAAACCCTGCACGAGTTATATACTGAATATAATGAAATATATGCAGCTCGCAATAAAAAACAAAATATATCAACTCAACAGTTTGACCAGTTGCGACTTTTGTTCTTTTTTTTACCATAAATTTTTTGTTTTTTGATAAAAACATAGCTTATTGTCTCACAAATATCATGTCACAATTCAAAGCTTTGGACTTCGTAAAAAAAACTATAAAAATTCAAAAAAAATTTCACCATATTCAGTATATTTAGAAAAAATTTGGGCCTATTCAAGTGTCGCAAGCTTGAAGTGGCTCAAAATTCTAGATGATTTTTGATAATTATTCTGCCCGACGGTATGCCGCCTTTCCGCCCTATAAAAAAGATTTCGTGGATTCGTTGTATGGAGAAAATGCGTAAGGCCGCCAGGAAAAAAAATTGCTGAAATTCAATGGAAATCTTTAGCCATTCAAGCCAGCAGTTTATTATACCAGAGCTCAATGAAATCTAAAACTATATACTCAATAAGAAATTCTCACTAAAAAATTTGATGACAATTTGTAGAACTTTTATAAATTTTGTACAAGGCCTGAATCTTTGCCTATTCACAGTACAACAATTTGAGAATCGAGCACGCAACACTACGAATATGCTGAGAAAATATTACGAAAATGTTGTCTATTGCCTCAGCAGAGAGCAGAATAAATTCGGCATTATTACGAGAAAAAAAACACCATTACGACAACTGTGAAAAAAGAATAGAAATGTATTGTTTCACGTACTTGCCGCGCCTGAAGATCTTTAAAGTTTCGAATAGCACAATGTTCAGCGCATGACAGCGCTTTGTCGGCCTTTGACATTTCAATTTCAAGCGCAGCTTCGTTTTCTTCTATTACTCGTATTCTGATTCGTTCAGAGCCATCATTCGGTGATAGAAGCTTTCAAAGTAAAGCAAAGCAAAGCAGAGCGATCAAAGCCATTAAAGCAAGTCTGCATTGGGTTATCACCTTTAGTGTTCTATTAAACAAACAAACGCACACCTACATGAGTATACAGACAGACATATATATATTTATATTACACAATCCGCATGCGTGTTTTCTTTGCTGAGCATAATGGTTACGCTCTCCCATAAATTTCGATGCCTATTAATTTAATATGACAATGACAGTTAAATGCAGCCAGGGTTATGGTGGCTAGAATTACAATAGCAATGGCAAGTTATGCGATCGCACTTGACTGAGGTTGTTTAACAATATTTTTGGCTGGAAATCTGTGGCAACTTTGTTACTATCCTTCATTTTTTATGTATTCATAAATATGTATGAATGTATGTGTGTATGTGTATGGATGTCACTTGCT
Organism: Anastrepha ludens; assembly: GCF_028408465.1. Taxonomy (NCBI): domain Eukaryota; kingdom Metazoa; phylum Arthropoda; class Insecta; order Diptera; family Tephritidae; genus Anastrepha; species Anastrepha ludens. Next base: position 79,511,911 of record NC_071498.1, read on the forward strand.
TTCAACAGCGGTGACAACCACTTTCATACATATATCTGCCCACACGTAGTTATAGGTATATATGTATATGTATATGCATGGTTATGCGCCAATGTAGTTATATCATAGATTATATGGCAAATAGAAATGCATTATGGCATCATATTTGGAGTATGGATGTGTACTTGTGCGGCTTATAAATTCATTCGGAAATTTTATGAAATTTAAAACTTGCCTAGACCATATATATGTACATACATTTAGTATTAGCAGCTGTTTTATTTTAGAATTTTATGGAATAGGGGCAGTTAATACGCGTATGATTGTTTAAGATTAGAAACGTTTTTATACTAGTCTATTAAAACACATTGGCGGAGCCAATTTTTATAAACCACAGTCATAGTCAGATTTGTACCTTAACACGTTCCCTGGCATGCCGTGTATGGGAAGGAGTCATTTCTAGGCGGAAGGGTCACATGCATACGGTAACTACTTAAATACTTTTTAATAAATATTTATTTTTTCTTGTTTTTGGGAGAACATATATGTGACCTGGTACCTTACGTGTCAAAAAGTCATTTTTCACTTTTTTGTTGATTCGAACAGTGTGTGGAATTCTCTTTAAAATGGTGAAAACCAGAAAGTCTTTTTCTTATTTATTTATATATAAAAAAATGGTTTTTACTGCTTCTGTGATTTTATTGATACTGTGATCTATGCTGAAGAAAATAAGCCAAACCGGATTGAAAAATATTAATATTTAAAAAAGTTACAAGGGTTTTTAGAAGTTTAAACTTTAACTGCTGTTTTCTCGAAAACTTGTTTTCGCAAGTAAGGTACCTTTTCGTAGACCAGGTCACATATATTATTTTCATAAGTATAAATATTAAAATGAAGTAAATTAAAAAATTGCTGTAAATATCATTACGTCACATAAAAAATGTTACCAGATATTAAATTTCAGACGAAAAAATTTTACACGTGGTAGAAAGAGTGTTGATATTAATTGGCGTAGGTATAATTTGGGAGTGCTTTTGCTTTTTCGGCCTTTTACGTACTATAATTTTAAATATAATTCCATAATATTGTACAGTTGCGGACAAAACTCTCCGTACGACGCCTTTTTTCTTAATTTCTCCCGATCTCAAGCATTTAAAAGAAATGAAGTGATGCAGTTTCGTTTTAAGTCTAATTATATAACAAATGTAAAAAAAAAAATATTTTCAGTATTTACTTTAAAAGTTATTCACGAAAAACCAAAAAAAATGCACTGACAAAAGTGTACATACGAACTTAGAGAAAAGAATTATCTAGAAAAACTGATTGAATTTGTGGAAATTAATATTTTGTAGGGTCACCACCAGCATCGATGACTGCTTGCAAACGTCTGGGCATTGAAGCTGCTAAGTTTTCATGCTCCTCCACCGAGATATTCTGCCATTCCTCCAGCAGCTTCTCTTTGAGGATTGGAGCACTAGTAATAAAGTGCTTCCGAATCTTTTGCTCCAAAATTTCCCAAACATGCTCAATAATGTTTAAGTCCGGGCTTTGTGGAGGTGAATATAGTTGCCGTGGAGCGTAATACAGCAGCCAGTCCTTGACGATTTGCGCAGTATGCTTCGGGTCATTATCTTGCTGGAAGATCCAACTCGAGCCTAGGCCTAGTTTGACCACGGATAGCATTAGGTTTTGTTCCAAAATGCAAATTGGCTTTGCCGTCGTATCCAAATATATTGTATTTGGACTCATCAGTGAATAAAACTAGTTTCCAAAATTCTATTCCCTTATTCAGGTGATTTTTTGCAAACTCCAGACGAAGCTTTCGGTTTTTCTCGCGTATAAGGGGTTCTTGCGAGGAGTTCTGCAGTTGTAACCTTTATTTTAAGGGCCCTGCTTATTGTACGTGGGAGGACAACAATTTGATAGCTCTCGGCTACCTCCTGGGCCAAATCAATAGCATGTATTTTCGGATTCTGATTCACTGCTTTGCGAATAAAGGATACTCATACATATCTCCGGTTGAGTTTCTTGGGCCGGCCACTTCGCGGCTTACTCTCCAGAGAATTGGATGTTTCAAAGTTTTTACAAATAGTTTGTACCGTCGACTTGCTTAAATGCAACAAATCAGCTATTTCACCAAAAGGATTTCGTGTTACTTCTGTACTACAGCTAATTTTCTCAAATCAGTAGAGATTTCTTTGCGGAGCGACATTATTCCGATCGTACACTTTTTCAAAAGACAAAACGCCATAAATTTTAAGAGGAATGCAAAGTAGAACCACAAAATAAAATAAACGGTACTTTACAGTTAAGTATTCGCAGAAAAGAAGAGCAAAATAAGTATCTTAATATAACGTATGTAGGTACACTATTGTCAATGCATTTTTTTGGTTTTTCGTGAATAACTTTTAAAGTAAATACTGAAAATAATTTTTTTTTATTGTACATTTGTTAAATAATTAGACTTAAAACCAAACTGCATAATTACATTTCTTTTAAATACTTTAGATCGGGAGAAATGAAGAAAAAAGGGGTCGTACGGAGAGTTTTGTCCGCAACTGTATATTATTTGTTATTTGAGATATCTCATTTTTACTCTAATTAATGCTGGTCTAAAGGAACGTATGCTCCATGAATCCGCAAGCCACTATTTTTGGAATAAAATCAGAGTAAGATGCCTCGGTGATAACTAACTAACTTTGCCATATTTTTAGGGATTTCTGTAAAAAAGTGGGTGAAATCGATGTATTTCCACGACAGTGGAAATACCACTCGTAGAAACAAAATATTAGAAATTTAGTAATATGAACGAGTTTCAATAGTTTATAAAAATAAATTTATTAAAAAAAAATTATGTTTTTAAGTACAGGATGGCTGATGAATTTTGCTACATTAAGAAACTCAAATAACTTTTTTTTTAGTGTATGGAATTCATTTATTTTTTTTTCAAGTTGAAGGTCATTAAATTTTATTAAATGTAGCTTAACTAATATAGTTTTAAAAATAATTGAATTTAAATGCCCCCCATGCTCGTTGACACAAGTGCGGCATCTTAGTAAAAAGTTGTTCATTGCTGCTTTGAGAGTTGCGACAGGAATAGCCGCAATTGTTGCCCGAATGGATTGTTTTAGTTCATCCAAATTTGTTGGCTTTGTTTTATAAACTTCTTGTTTACATAAACCCCACAAGAAAAAGTCAGGTGCAGTAAGGTCAGGCGACCTGGGGGGCCAACGAAATTCGGAGTTTCTTGAAATCAGTTTATTGGGAAATTTTCGTCGCAACTCTGTCATAACAGTCTGGGCTATGTGAGACGTTGCCCCATCTTGTTGAAACCACACAGAGTTGAAAGGAATTCTCTTTCGGCGTAGTTCTGGATAGAAAAATTCTTTCAGCATTTTCAAATAACGGTCTCCAGTAACCGTAACGGTGTGACCATTTTCTTCAAAAACATAAGGCCCGACAATACAGCGTGAAGAAACCGCACACCACACTGTCGAGCGAAGAGGATGCAATTCCGTCTCGTGGAGTATCTGTGGGTTAGAAGTACTCCATATTCGACAATTTTTTTGTTCACATTGCCGTTTAAATCGAAATGGGCCTCATCAGACATGAAAAGGCAGTTTAACATGTTTTGGTCTTCTTCCACCATTTGCAGGATCTTCTGGCAAAATTCCAAGCGAATCGGCAAGTCTGCTGCATTCAGTTTGTTAACCATTTGAATTTTGTAGGGAAATAAGTCTAAATCTTTGTGCATTATTGTTTGCTAAGACTGTCGGCTGACACCAAGTTGAGCAGATAAGCTTCTTGTTGAAACCCTTGGATTGCTTTGTATAGCTGCAGCTACAGCAGCGATCGTTTCCTCCGTCCGAACTGGTGGGTTTCGATGATAAGGCCTTCTTGCGACTGTTCCTTGCTCAGCAAAATTATTCACCAGTCTCATTATGGTCCATCTGCTCGGGGGATCGCCGCCAAACATCCGCCTGTACTCTCTCTGTACCAAAACTACGGACTCCAGTGCGTGATAGCGGCGGACTATCCAAATTCTTGTTTGCGTGTCCCAGTTATCCATTTTAAAGATCAATCTGCAAATTAAAACAAAAATGGAACAGATAACTTAAAAAGAAAAAAAGTTATTCAGTTTTTTTTTTTGGTAGCGGCTTTCATCAGCCACCCTGTATTTATATTTATTTGTTAATGTTTATTTGCTTCTTCAGGCGATAACGCATTTGAATTTTTGCTTTGAGAAACAATAATTGTCTTAACTGTGAAAGGTCTCATCCCAAATTTAAGTGACCCTTTCAACAAAAATTTTATTTTATAGGTTCATTTGAAGGTCGTGCTGCACTAAGGTAATTTTATAGCTCTGTGGAAAGTTTTATCTTTAAACGATCATTTGTCTCCACAATGCACAGTATACAGAGGTGTGCCCAACATCAGACCGTTAGCCGGCTCTAAGCGATTCTGCTAATTTGCTGACATAACCAAGGTTATGATAGTGGTTTGCCTACGAAAAAAATGAGATTATGTTAATGATATATGAACACAATTTACGCAACCTTCACCCATGTTACTTCGTTGCTCTCTGAATAACGATTGATTGGGCAAGTGTGGGATTAGCCGAAATTCGAGCCACGTTGCAGACGAAGTTACTTCTACAATTTTGCTTCGGATGGCCAAACTTGGCCTCATCCTTGATTCATGATCGTCCTCTTTTACATTTGTGACCAATTATGAAATTTGACTCAGCCTCTAGCTATTAATTATTATATTGTTTAAAACGCGTCTGTGTTCTTTGGTATTTAACCCATTTTCGACTTAAGAATGAACAAAAGTTCTCAATTTGCTTTTCAAATGCTTCTACTTAATCTTCACTTAATTTTTACATTATTTTTATGTTCTTTTAATTTTATTTTCTAGCCATTGAAAATATCTCATTTTTGAAGTTAATTGATTCTAAAAATATACAATATGTTCAACATTCGCACACATTTTTCATCATTCGCAAAAGTTTCAAATACTTCACGAAAGCACACATTATCACCTTTCGCCTAATTATTGTTCATACAAAATAAACCAAAATGAAGCAACATTTTACTCCACATTTACACAACAAAACCACAAATTTACACCTAATTAAATCTCATTCACAACAACAACTGAACAAATATTAAATATTACATTTTATATTAGATACCTTGAAAATTATTTTCCGTTTTCAGAAAAAAATAGTTTTCGCAATCCTTGACAAGTAGGAACACTTGCACTTTGAGTTGTTATTCATCATATGTACGAAGCACGCAAAACAATCTTTGAATGTCCGGTAAATGATGTTCGGCTTTGGCATTTGTTCATACAAAAATTGTATTTTTAAAATACGTAAAATATTGTGGTAGCCATAAAGGAATGGGTTGGTGTGTGAACACCATTCGGAAGTGCGAAGGTTCGAATCTCCGTGTATGAAACACCAAAATGATAGAAAAAGCGGTCGTCCTTGGCAGGCAGTGACAAGCCTCCGAGTATATTTCTGCCATGAGGAAGTTCCTCATAAAAACGCTTTGCCGTTCGGAGTCGGCTTAAAACTGTAGGTCCCTCCATTTGTGGAAAACCCTCAAAATGCACACCACAAATAGAAGGAGAAACTTATTTATATGTCATGATCGAAAAAGAAAATTGTGTGCAAAAAAGTGGTCCGCGGTAACGCAATCCATGTATGCATTTTGGTAGTACTTGACAAGTCAAAAGCATTTTGTGTATTTTTGTTTTTAGAAGTGACTAAAATACCGAATTCTCTGATTTTTTTTAAATTATCGGTTTGAAAAGTGAAAACATTTTCCTAAAACCCATCTACCTTTGGCAAACAAGCGTATCAGTTTTCCTAAGTGCATCGTGAAAGCTGATTGACATAGGGCCAAGGCTAAATCGATTACTCACGCCATTCATAAATATGTTAGTCTGCGTAAATCTGGACCCCGTTATGCTATCAAAGAAAACAGTCATATAAGCAAATCCATAATACCTTAGTGGACTAATTCAAATGAAATTTGATTAAGAATTGAAAGTCCGTACGCATTAAATTCGAATCGAAAAATCGCGTTATCCCTCGGCTATGGCCACGCAACGATTACGCATAATTTGTTTTTGCATAAGTACAGAAGTCATTGTAACTATGAGCACCCAAATTAGAGGTAGGATGTGTGGTAATTTCCAACTCGAAAGACATCTGCGTGTAAAAGAGAGAGTTGTCAGCTTGGACCAGATTGAACATGGTTCGGCACATCTTTGAGATGGACTAGTTCTGGGCTAGAGTTAAGCTAGCCCAATTTGAATTCGTTTACGTGTAGCATCGCACACATTAAACAACAAATTAACTAACAAATTATACAACATGTATATGTATGTATTATATACAGCAATATAAAGTTAGTTAAGAAACGTTTGGCTAAAATGTAATACAGCTTCCAAAAGTCAAACGAACTAAAATCATTTCAATCGGACCAAACAAGGTCGACATTTAAATTAAATTTGTTTATCTCTTTTTTATGCTCTACTGCCAAACCGCTCAATGGGCAGTTTTTAGGTTAACGTGTTTTAATTATGCAAATAACGAAAAAAGTCTTTTATGCAACACATCTTGTCAAACTTATTTCCAATTTGGCTTTTATATTGTCGATAAATGCTAATTTCCACGTTCATTGCGAAAAAATAGTTTTTTTTGTTAAGACGCAACCACTTCTTAACTAGATTTCTAAACCGTTGAAGAATAAAGAAATAACATAAATGAACACTCAGAAATTTAGTCATCTTAACCAAGTTATACTAATTGATAGAAACCAACGTGCACAAATATGTAAATAAATGTACATACTTACGGATGGATGAAGGATTTAAAATTTTTTTTTTACAATTGTGTAGCCAGAAGCAATAATTTACCATTTGAAGCTCTTGAAAATTAGTGAAAATGTCTGCAATATGATTAGAAATTATTTAAATTTGGCCGTGAAAAACAAAAGCACACAAACCGACAACATTTTTTTAATTTTCCTCTCGTAGTCTTTCTTTTGCGAATTTCAAAAAATATAACCTAAAAGAGCATGCAGGTTTTTGCCACTGTTCGAGCCTTGCCCTCACTTGATGAAAACGCAGGCCTTGCTTAACGGATTCGACTGGTGATTGTTCAGGGAATTTTTCTAAATGGCTATACAATAAATTAAACCAATGCCAAGAGCATTGTGCGAGGAACGTTAAAAATACGGTTTATCTCAAAACCAAACGCGGCTAAAATTGAGAACTTGCAGTTGAGCGAATCTGTGCAAGATGATATCGATTCCGCAATACAACAATTTGATGAGCTATTGTCAAAGTTCAGCTGAAGGAAGAAGGGGGATAGAAAGTACAAACACTCTCCTTTTAACTATCAGGCACCAACCACAACCACCAACCTCCTTGTATAGAACAACACCGGATAGTATAGATTCGCCTGCAAGCGCCATATTGAATCAAATGGTTTCAATTGAACTCGAATTAAAATATAAAAAGTAAGAACAATTTTGCAAACAAATTATAAAAAAATTACTATAACATTTGTTTTTGAATAGTTTCTTTCCGCTGAGGATGCTTATGGCGTCGATCTCTAATGATTAAAATTACGTGAAAAAAATTAGGTAAACAATGTTCTCTTGGGATTTTCAAACTTATAAATTTGAATCTGAAACGTCTTGTGATCCCCTTCTATAATATTATATATATTTCAGAATTTTCATAAAAATATTTTTGCATACTTCAACAATAGGTTGTACTTTTTTTTGTGGTTAAGAGGATAAAAGCAAAATTTTCAGAAACATCTCAAAGGTGCTGTCACACCAATGGTATGTGGGGCACGCTGCAACTAATACTAATATATAACATTCCTCCACCTCGGCTAATTCTACCCTGTGACCACAAAAGTATAACTTCTGGGTAGATCCCCGTTTATGTCCGAAGACACAACAGGTACTACTGTGGGCAAAAAGTAATGTGAATTTGGTTGTAAAATGAAAAATCTTTGTTTATTCTTGTAAATCAATTTCATCCCCTTCAAAATAATCCCCTCTCGATGAAACACACTTATGCCAACGATTTTTCCAATCCCCGAAACATGCCAAATAGTCCATTTCCGGTATAGCCATCAGCACCTTCTTCGATTCAGCTTTTATCTCCTCAATCGACTCGAAACGCGTTCCCCGGAGTGGTCTCTTGAGTTTTGGGAATAGCCAGAAGTAACACGAAACCAAATCAAGCGAATACGGTGGTTGCGGAACGATATGCGTGGAATTTTTGGCGAAATGGTCACGAAGAACGAGTGCAGTGTGAGACGGTGCATTATCGTGATGCAAAAACCAAGAGTTGTTGGCCCATAATTCTGGTCTTTTTAGACGAATTGCTTCACGTAAACCACGCATAACGCTCAAATAATATTCCTTATTAACAGTTTGGCCAGGTGGAAGGAATTCATAGTGCACCACACCACGAAAATCGAAAAAAACAGTCACCATGACCTTTATTTTTGAACGACTTTGACGTGCTCTTTTCGGTCTGGCCTCGCCTTTAGCACAATATTCGCTTGATTGGTCGGTTGTTTCAGGGTCATAAGCATAAATCCAAGTCTCATCTCCCGTAATGATGCATTTGAGCTTGTCCTGATAGTTTGAAAGCATTGTTTCACACACACGTCGATGGTCGTCCGGAGCGCTCCAAGTCATCAACACGTTCTCGACCCTCTTCGAAGTCTTTGTACCACTTATAAACATTTTTCTGCGACATGGTCGAATCACCAAATGCCTTCTGCAACATGCTAAACGTTTCCGCAGCCGAAATTTCATTCCGCAAACAAAATTTGATGGCACTTCTCTGCTCAATCAAATCAAACATTGTAAAAATCGAAAAATGCACTCTTGGTCGTTTGGTAAACACAAGCGTAAATATATTACTGATAATGACATTCACATGAAAGTTGGCGCAGATGTTATTAACAGTGCTGCCAACTCATGAAAAAAATAACTAGAGCGAAATTTTAATCCCGCGAAGTTTTACAAATAAATTCTTCTTACTTTTTGCCCACCTGCGTCCAGGTTCCTCTCCTACAGGCATATGAAGGCTATACACCGTACATATATATAATATATTATATTTGTACTTGTATTGCATATAGGTAGTGCTGCCTTAATATCGTAATTCTAGTGGGTAAATTGAAAGGATATATATTTTTTTATCTAAACTTATAAATACATCGTTTTTGTTATTACGAGAATTTGGATTACCACAAAGAATAACCCGAAATCCAGGGATCACTATTGACCGCTATTTATTATTGTAATCTTTAGTGCACATATATGTACGTATGTATAGGGTTATTCAATAGGTGCGCTTCAACTTTTTTCCGATAGGGAGGGCGAACGACGGAATATTTTTTATTTTACGCTTGTCATTTGTAAACTTCATTAGTATACATTTCATCATGGAACGCTACACACTTGAGCAACGATTGCAAATCGTGCAAATTTTTTATGAAAATAATCGTTCTGTTGCTGCTACTTTAAGAGCATTACAGCGCCATTTTACGGTCCATTTAACAAGCCGTCCCGTTTTGGGGTTATGTGAAGTCATTGGTCTACAGTAACAAGCCGGCGACGATTTGTCAGCTCAGAGCCAATATTGAACGCGAAATTGCTGGAATTTCGGCCGATTTATGCAAAAGAGTGATCGAAAATTGGGTTCAACGATTGGACTTCGTAAAACGTGCACGCGGTGGTCATGCAAAAGAAATCGAATTTCATACTTAAATGTATATGTTCAAACTCGATAATAAAAAAAAAAATTAGTTAAAAAAGTCAAACCGTTTGTGTTTTATTCAAAAAAGTTCAAAAGTTGAAGCGTTTTTACTGAAAAACCCTATACATACAAGGTTACACAAAATTAATCACCCTAACGAAAAATTTATAATGTTTGCATATATATACATTGTTTTATTTAGAAAAAAAAGTTATTTAAAAACAAATTTGGATTGCCCCCTTCTCTATAAAGAATCTACATTTTATATATTTTATATGCACATAAGTAAGCACTTATAGCGATGGAATGTTGGCAAAAATTTGGCATGGAAAATTAAATGAGTAGTATAACCACGACGGCCGGGCCGAATGGCAATCGACATAAAACTATTGGGGCCTCCATTTGTAGGTCGGCGTCAAGACAAGCACCACAAGTCGAAGGAGAAGCTCGCCCAATCACCTCATAAAATTATATTCATAGAGATGTATAAGTTTATTGTTGTTACTGTATACATATATTTTCATTCTTTTGTGATGATTTTATTGGAATTCTCATTGAAATTCTTTACCAGGCAATAGCTTTAATTCTTGTGTGTGGATTTTTACAGACAAATGTGAAGTAACATGTTTGTATGTATATGCAATGGTTCTATTGCTTTCTTTGTTGCAACATTAGATATTTTCATACTTTCCGATTTCTGAATGTTATTCTAAATTCTGTTTTTATGAGGAAATGCATAAACATATGTGGATAGGTATTTAATATAATCTTCCGAGAAGCACGAGGTGAGACTTACACCTCATTCCATCGAAGGACTTGAATAAGTATTACTCCCAATCTGAAGGCCAAAAACTAAAAATAGACTAACTATTTTCAAATACCTGCAATGCTACTTTAAAACGCACGTTTCGTCATGGTATACAGTCAAATCTCGATTTATCGAAGGGCAAATGCTTCGTTATATTAGTTTCGGGGGGAAAATCCATTATTTTTATTATTATTACGGCCGATCCTCAGCTCATTGGCGATGTTACGACTACTAACGTCTAGGTCAACTTCGATTATTTCTGTGTTTTAGCGACATTTTTGCCCGCCTGTGCGAGGTGCAGCTTTAACATCAAAACTGCTTTAACATTTAAATTTAAACATTTAAGTTTTAGGGAAAAAATCTTTATAAGTATAATTTCGTTTTCCTTTTTATTTCCACATCAAACGTTAAAGAAAAATATATTAATCAACACATCATTAAAATATTTCAATGGGTGCAAAAAAGTCTGTTATTTTAGTTTGTTTACGCTATTTTTCTTGAAATATGAAATGCTTAAATATAAAATGTCGTGTAGACCGCTTCCCTTGAAAAATATTTAGAGCTGTTTGATTGCAGTTTAGTTGAGTAGGGAAATCGATTTACGTTTCACTGGATAACTCAATTTGATAACAATTAAAATAAGACTGACGAAATGCACTCAACGCACTACACTTCGTTAAATAGGCGCTTTTGTCAACTGAACTCTAATCGTCACCATATTCAGAATTGGCTATGCAGACTCTTGCGTTCACTCTTAATTATATAGAGGTTTTTGCCAATGGGACCTTAACCATCAATACATTTCGAAGATTTTCATGTTCAAAATTTCTTCGTCATATCTATAGAGCATTTTTGTATGAAAATACTCGCAACAACGAGGTTTCTTCAAGATGCTCAGCAAAGATTTTATTACAATATATAGAGGTTTTTGTTTTATTAAGGTTCGTTGTATCGAGGCTTCACTGTATTACCATACATTCAGTTGGTATTGTAACAATACTCATACTAATACAAACATTTCGCAGCTGTGCGCAGCTAGTGAGTAAAGTGTCTGTGTACTCGTATTCCTTTTAGATTTTTGAATTTTGTCGATAGCGTCGAATGTACGCTGTGGTATGACATCTTTATGTGAATTTCATGCAAATCAACGAATTTTTGTATAATATTTGAATGCCTTTGAAAGTCACAGCGGTCGGTTTGCCAGTTAACGTCAGCGTCAGCAGTCACCCTAAAGAAAGTCCTTTTTCACTCATTTGCATTGAGTGTAATATTTTCTGCTCTAAAATAGAACATCCATTTAAATTGAACAGTTTTTTACCCGGGTTTCGTATTCCATTCTAAAATGATTGTTTCTGACTGGACAGAATTGTGGCCGATTTCATTCGCTGATTTTGACAATTAAACTTTAAAGAATAATTTGATATTTTCAAAATAGTGAGCAGATTTGTGATGGGATATACAATACGGGATATACAAATACACTAATAATATACCGAAAAAAATTTATTTTTATTTGTTTGTTTTTGAATTGTTCAAATTGAAACTACTATCTGGACCACTCTGTAGTTTTTGTGACATAAAACATGAAAATAATGCTTTTTCACACAGTTTCGTATAATAAGGGAAATATGTTTGAAAGAAAAAAACGCCATAAATTTAGAAAACGCCGCCCGCCGTAGCCGAGTGGGCTTGTGCGTGACAACAAATTAAAGTATCTAGAAGCTCGACATCTAACGAATGATGTGTAAATGCGCCTACATATTATATATACATATGTATCTATACTATTGTATAATAAAACCGTATAAGGATAGCCGTGTCTGTACATTGAAAACATTATTAAAAAGTAATTGAGGTGGAAGCAGGGAGTGGAGCTCAATACAAGAAGATCCTCTTTAAAAAACTTTGAGCCTGTTTGTCTATTTAAATATGGTTATTTCCAAAACGAGCGAACATAAAAAACAAAACAAAATAAGATGTTTTTCTGGTTCGTCTTCTCCAAAACAAAGACAATTCCTTTAACGCTTGAATAGAAACATTTTACAGAGTCCCACTTCTGATCAGTTTTATTTCAAATTCACAATTTTTGTCAGTGAGCGATACATACTTGGTGATGACATGCACTGGCTTGGCACGCACTGTGAGTGAAACATTTGTTAGTGACAGCCGCGTCGCTTAGTGACTTTTCGATTATAACATGAGCTCCTCTACTTCAAAAAGGCTAGTCAGTGCCATAAGGAGAAGGCGAACTCATAAATAGACTGCAATAGAGCGGAATAAGTTACTTATATAATCCAGCAGAATGGAAGGACAGCACAACTAACACAAACGCATTGCTCACTAAAATATGTTGGCACGACGATGATTCTAAAGAAAAATATCTACTGCTATGGCTTTTTCGGCCATAACAGACACTGTTAATTTTCGGAATGATTTTAATGTTAGTGAACATCCAGTGTGCAACAGTGAAAAAGTCGAAATTCTACGATACTGCAGCCTAAGCAATAAAGGGCGAGCGCAACATCGCTAATCGAAATGCAGTACAGGCGGATGATAAAACCTTCGACAAAATCGACAAAATGATGATGGTGTGATTTTCCTGTTTTGGCGTTAGTGTACCCAGAAGGTTACAGAAAAAGAAAAGAAAGTGTAAATGACTTGCTTTCAAGGATGTAGCAGGAAGTATAGCAAATTCTTCTTAATTGGCGCTATAATCGCTTACGCGATTTTGGCCGAGTTTAACAAAGCGCGCCAGTCGTTTCTTTCTCGTGCTAACCGGCGCCAGTTGGACACACCAAGTGAAGCCAAGTCCTTCTCCACCTGATCTTTCTAACGCAGAGGAGGCCGCCCTCTTCCTCTGCTACCACCAGCTGGTACCGCATCGAATACTTTCAAAGCTGGAGCGTTTGTATCCATTCGGACGACATGACCCAGCCAACGTAGCCGCTGGATCTTTGTTCGCTGCGCTATGTCTATGCCGTCGTAAAGCTCATACAGCTCATCGTTCCATCGTCTGCGATATTCGCCGTTGCCAACGTGCAAAGGCCCAAAAATCTTACGCAGAATCTTTCTCTCGAACATAGTAAATTAGGGCGCAAATAATAATAATCGAATATTTGCTAAAATTTAATCAAAAAAGTCTTGGTTTTTCCAATTCCCACTATTTATAGCACACTCTAGACTTCATAATCCACATAAGCTGTTTAACTATGACCCAAATGCAAAGTTCAAAAACGGTTTGAGATAGAAAATTAATAAAAATAATTTTGATTTATATTTTTCTGATTGGTTGTTTTGATTTTATTCAACGAGGCATAGCAACGGATGCCGGGTATTGTAATAATATGGTTATTAATAAAAAAATATTTTCTATAAATTATTGTTTGCAATTCTTTTATATACAAATCCTAAATCCCTCAAAACTACTCCTACGCGAGTGGGGCAGCGGGTTAAAGCTAGTTAAATATAAAATATAAATAGGTCAAATATTTTACATTTGCTTTGTGTAAGATTTTTTTAAGAGTGAATGATAAAAAAATCCTCTTACATCGATTGTAGTTGAATATTAAAATCTACTATGCCTGGACAAGTGAAAATATTTGATTCACTTGAAAGGAAAATCTTAGAATAAAAAAACTTTTCGATGATAAACTGTTTATTTTATTTAATAATGTATAATATATAGACATCGTGACATTTTTTTAAATTTGTATATCCTTGTTCACTCCGCTCGGGAGCATAGGGCCAAGACAAGACTCTTCCATTGTATACGGTTCTGGGCTGTTGTTTTTGCGCCGTCCGGAGTGATGTCGGCATCTGCTAGCAAGTGAACTTTGGCCGACCGCAACCTTTGCTTCCTTATGGGTTCCAGTCCAGTACCATTCTTGTGATGCTATCTGGTGGCTTTATATGTGTATGACCTGCGTTTGATTTGCCATAGAATGGGCTCCTCGTTCGTTGATCTCAATGGCGCGTCGTTGCTGATGGTGTTCGGCCAGAATATTTTACAAATGATGCGGAGGCGTTTGGTGATGAAAGATTGTAACCTCTGTGCGATGTTTCGCTTCCGTACAACAATACCGACATCACACATGAGCTGAATATTCGGAGTTTAGTGCGTCTGAAGATTTGGGAACTCACCCATACTATATGCATTCTCCCGAATGCCGCCCTTGCTTTGTTTAGCCTGCAGTTGACATCTTCATCTGCTTCGCCGTCTGCCGTAATGGTACAGCCGAGGTAGCAGTAGATAAAGCAGCGATAAATTCCACCGGCCACCCGTCAAACATTATAGGACTTGCTTTGTTGTGGCTGACTTCCATAGCCTTTGTCATGGCGATGTTGACCTCCAGTCCGACAGTGGGTACCAGCGTGACTACTCTGTCCGTCCTCGATTGCATGTCAGTGAGCTTATGAGAGAGGAGACAGATATCATCAGCGAAGTACAGGTCCTCAAGATGTCTGGAGAAATTCCATACGATGTCTGTTTTGTGCAGGGTCAATTAGCTCATAGAGAAGGGGCGACAGGGGACAACCTTGCCTTATAAGTGCGTTGGTGATGAATGGGTCGCTGATGTTGCCGTTGTGGAGCACTGCCAGTTCGGAGTTCTCCTAAAGGGCTCTAATGAGGCGAATTATCTTCAAAAATTAGGTTTGGCCATAAAGTGATTTATAGTAGTTTAAAGAAATCGTGGATCAAACTGCTCGAATGGCATGAACTAATGAAATTTTATCTTCAATTTGCTTTCTATTCTCATGCACTTTTTCTTTAATTCTCGCAAGTTGTTGTGTGAAGGATGCTACAATATTTAATAAATTATGGCGTAAAATTAGTCACCCCACCGGAAGATTTATAACTTTGTAAATGGCAAATTTGCAGCTCTAGTATACAAACAGACAAGTTATGGAGCACGTAAAGGTCAAACTAAAATGTTCTATCACTCAAAATAGTTATTTTTCATTTAATAGTAAAAAACAATAGTAAAAAAAAATGATGATTAATTTTGCGCCACCTTGTACATACCATATATTCGGCACGGTACATTTTCAAAGGCCTTGAAAACTGACTTAGGCCTTTCCTCGGACTTTACATTGCGTGTCAATGATTTAATTCCATATGAAGATCCTCGAAATCTGTTTCCAAGCTATCGCTTTAAAAAATATGAAATTTTTTTAAATTAGTATAACACTATCATCAAGGCTTGAGGTATTATTGTGAACAAATTTTTTGGTAGCCGAGGATTGTGTTTTTCTCTTTTCACTTTTCTCTAATAAACGAATCTCAGGATAATACATGCAGTGACACACGATAATGAGCTTCAACGCTTAGTGTTTCTGAAATTGTAAGCCAGTTTTTTGTTTCTTAATAAAGTCATTAATTTCAACTTGCTTCCCTGCATTATAAAATAGCTTTTAAACAAATAAAACGAAACAGAATATAGCAACTAAGTAAAATTGCGTTGCATAGTTATTGTTATGGACATAGCAAGTAAAATATGATTTATATTTTAGATTATAGCAAATATACTGACCACAAAGTTCGTTCACAAATTTCACAAACAGACCAGCCTGATGACACCATTTTTAAATGGTAGTAGCTAAATATAAAATCTAAGCAAGTTCGAACATTGTTTTGCAGGTCGCTTACAAAAGAATGATGCTAATTAATATTAACAGACTTCCTCTTCTAAAATGTTTGTTTCAGTTAAATTGTAAGCATTTGTAATTAGAATAAATATTAACCACTGAAAGTAGTGTTGTGTATGTATGTTTGTCCAAGTATCGTAATGACCCTGGCGAAAACATTTACCAAGCTTGCTACATATTTAAAAGTCTCCTACCCATCCAGTCGCGAAGATAGATGCAATCGATAAAGAGGCAAGTGGTGCTACATTTAGTACATACCTACATATGTATGTATGTATATACTTCCTGCGGCAAATGGCAAGCCGCAACGTGGCATTGCCTCTACTTGTACATGCTGCTGCAGCTTGGAAAAAATTACTCGCTCATTTTTCAACGGAAAATTTTGCCAATTCTCTCGTGTTTGAATTTTTTGTTTTTCAGTTCGGTTGTTTACCATAGTGCTACAAAGTCGCGGTAATCAACATTTTTTGAAAACAACAAACGAAGGTTAAAGAGGAACTACCCAAAAGACGGAAGAATGAAAACAAAAATGTGCGCCGACGGAGGCAAAAGTCAACTGTTCATTTATTGCTGGCGGTCGCGTCTGCGCAGTGTCTGACTGAGTTCGTGTCCGCATGTGCATTTTGTTTTGCGCGTTTCGCGTTTCGCGATCACATCCGCGCCTCAGTCTTGTCGCTCTTGCTCTTGCAATGCTAAACAACAATAACAAACTGGTAAACAAAAATGCACCAATAACATACGTACCATCTGCAAAAGAGCGGGGTACGTTGCATCAATTACCTGTTCTCTATTTTGTTATCGGCCTTACCTTTATGCTTTCACAGAAATACTCGTACGTGTACATATAAAATACGCCGGCTGTGCTCGTATCTACAAAACAATGGAAAAAAGAACAAAGTCGCCGGCGGTAAGAATGAAGACGAACTCAAACTGTACAGTACCCGGACATTAGGGTGAGCAACTGTTCAAAAGCCTGTATTTTCATTTAGAAAATTGTAAAACTGTAACTATTTAGTGCAGCTTTTGAACTGTAAAGTCAGCAATACAAAAACTTTTTCAAAAATTGCAGGCCCAGGAGGGCATTTGTGAATTTTGCATAGTAAATTAAATGTATTTTCCACTGTGAATGATTATATTTTGATTTGACCTTTTACTAACTAAGCTGATAGATCTACCGACGAAATTCCACTGTTACTTTGTTATTGTAAATTATCGATATTTACTGGATCAATTAAATTGCTGCATTGAGGCGTAGAATTTTCAAATATAGATATATGAATATACATATTTATTACATCTTCGTTAGATATTTGACCAAGCTTCCCTTCTACAATCTGCGGTATACTTGATGTTATCCTGCCGAGCGCCACATGGGTTTTATGCATAATAATCACGCACAAACACACTAGGCCGCGTTTGAATTGGATAGCAGTAAATTGAAACGCATTTATGTATTTATTTATAATTAGAAAACTATCGTCCCGATTTCGGAAAAAACTCCGATTTTTGGCCGAAGATTTCTTTAACATTTTTTGTTACAAAATTGTATCAACTTTTAGTTCTTTTATACTTTTTCGTACACTGGTATCAATTCTAAACTATTTTATTTTAATTGCTTAAAAATATCATCTGTTTCTCCTTCGAGCGTGGCTAATAAGCAATTGTTCAGTGCTGCAGGTCAGCTCTATACCGGTAGACGGTGCCGATAGCAAGGTGTAAACGCCGATACTTATTTAACAATGAGTATTAAATAATTATTCCTTACACCCAAGAAAAATTAAGTTCTTTTGTTATTATATTTTAAGTATATTTTATGAGCCTAAATTAATGTGATTGCGATTTATATACCTTTTTGTGTCTTTACAAATAAAAATACTGGATTTTTAAAAAATCATTCATTGTTTATTACTTAGACCCTTTAAAATGTTCGGTTCGGTTTCGGTTCGGTCTAGCCTGAAATTGGGCAAGTGTGATTCGGCTCGGTTCGGCATTAAAAATCGATGTTCAGTCGTTCTCTTCTCTCCTCTCCCTCCTAAAAACTAAGTTCATAAAATATTTATTATAAAATTGTCACATATTTATAAAGTTTCAGAAGCCACACGAAAAAGTCTTCTCCGTTCGGTTTTTGGGTGACCTAATATGCACATATGTACATACACACATAGATAAGTCAATGGACGAACAAAAATATAAATAATTCGAAATGGTGTAGGACTGTGATGCTGCCACCGTTGGCATCAGTTCAACGGCCCATAATGGTGGAATCAAAAATAATTTTACTTTCCGACGAAAACAACATAGTGGGACAATTTGACTTTGGTGTAAGCAATATTCAAAATGTATATTAAACTAAGTACAGTAACGGATTGTTAATATTAATAAGTATTTCTGCAGCATATTACTTTTATATAAGTTTTATGAGATTTTTTGTGTTCCTCAGGCCTTGCACAGAACTCATTCAAATTTATATTTGTATTTCCATCACCAATTGTACGACACTATGAGGAAAACTCCCGTGCAAAGGCTGCGCGTTGTTTTCCATAAAAATTTTTCTCAAAGCAAAACTTAAAATATTAAGTATCAATATAAAGTCCTTTATTGATTGATAATAATCGAATTCCAATTAAAATCTTTTTTTCTTCTTTTTTTATTTGTAATTTTTATTTAACCCTCTAGTACCCAAGACCGCCTGTAGACGGCCTAAGTTTATTTCACGCTTATTCCCTTTTAAAATACCATTTCGTTACTTTTTAAACTCTTTCTAATTCCGGAAAGTCCCAAAATTATTGCTGGTGCAGTTGCAGCAGCGTCTTGTTTTTTAATCAGCCGTCATAGTCATTTGAAGTCGGAAAATAGTGAAAAGCGGTCAAATTAATTATTCTCCAAAAGTGGTGTATTTTAAAAATTAAATAAAAATATTAGAAGTGTATTTAGCTTATAATAAAAATTATCATAGTGTTGCTGGTTGTGTTCAAAATATACGAAAGTTAAAAATAATAACGAAAAAAAAGTGTTTCCTGTATTTTATAAACCTTTGAAGACAGCCCGTCTAGAGGCGGTCCTGGGATAACTCGGAATAAATAACACTATGCGGTAAGTTTGAAATTTTGATATTTTTAGAGGGGGGCTAAGCTTAAAGTTTTGGTTTTTTAGAAATGGATCAACGACAAAAGTCTAAATTATCATCCCTCAATGATGAAGATATTGCAACATTTTTGGATTTACTAGAAATCGACGATGATACAGACGTGGAAGAAGATCTCGAAGATCTTTTATACGAAAATGTGGACGATGCAGAATTACCTATCGACACTGGAATTGACGAGGTGATTAACAGGGCGGTAAATTTGTCAGATTCTATGCTGGAATCAGAAGTGTGTGTCAATTTATGTCTCGTTGATCATTTCAATAACAGGTTTCAGTCCATTCCGATGACTCAACGTTTATGTGACGATGAACAAATGTGCGCACCGAAGATGAGGACTTTCCTTCGACAATATCTGCCAGATAAACCACATAAATGGGGTATAAAACTTTCGTTTTGTGTGACTCCTTCGGATTTTGTTATAACTTCGAAATATATTGCGGCGCAGGAGACAATGCTGTTCTGACTGATACACCAGATCTTGGGGCATCAGCGAATGTGGTGGTCCGATTTTCCCGTAATATTCCAGATTTTAAAAACCATATAACATATTTCGACAACTATTACACGTCACTGCCACTTCTGGTTTATCTAAAATCACGCGGAATACATTCGCTGGGAACTATTCGTTCAAATCGAATTCCGAATTGCAAACTTCCGACAGATCTTGATCTCAGGAAACAACCCCGTGGATATTCAACTGAATTTTGTGGATCTGCTTTAGGAGTTGACATTTCTTTATCAGTTTGGAAGGACAATAAAATAGTGTGACTCGCATCGAGTTACGCAGGCGAAAAGCCCTTCCAGAATGAAACAAATGTTATAAATAAGGTGTCGCGGTTCGTCCGCTCAGGAAAAAAATTTATTGATGTCGATTGCCCCAATGTAGTCCGTGAATATAATAGTCATATATGGGGGGCGTCGACCTCATGGATGGACTAATTGGGCGATATAAGATTCCCGTAAAGAGCAATAAGTACACAAACCGACTTTTTAATCACCTGCTTGATATGGCCATGATAAACGCTTATGTTTTGTTCAGAAGAATTAACAAGATTGACACGCATGCTAGGCAGTACCAACTGCCGAACTTCCGGGCAGAGATCGCATACGTACTATGCAAACAACAATATTCTTCAATACCAAGAGCTCCAGGTCGTCCATGACAAACTCCTCAAGTAAAATTTACTGGAAGAAAAGCTTACTTACCTCCTGACGACGTTCGCTACGACGGAGTTGGACATTTTGCAAAGTTTTTATCACGCACCGGTAAAAAAAGGTGCGAATATCCTGGCTGCACCTCCGAAACTCAAATCGTGTGCCGAAAATGGAATCTGAATCTTTGTTTTTCCCAACAAAAGGACTGCTTTCACAATTTTTACCATAAATAATTTGCACCAACTGCCTATTTATGCCCAAAAGCATGCCTTTCTTTTGTAGACATTTTTCTAAAACTATTTGAAATAAGACTGACTGCTTGTTTTGTATTGATTTTTGTTAAAAACTTTCTGTTTTGTTCAATAAAAGTACGTAATACACTGAATTTGCAAGTTTTTCATTTAGATTTTTTTTGGCGTTCTTTCCCAAAGCCGCCTGCAGGCGGGGTAAGGTTTTATCCCTATATAATCGGATCAAGGAACAAAATTTCACTTTCTTGATAAAGAACCTATAATTTTACCATAATCCCCACCCAAAGCAATTTTTTTCATTCAAAAATAAAATTTGGGCACTAGAGGGTTAACTTAGTCTCGAAATTTTAATTTTTCTTATATCTGATGGTAACTATCAAATTTTGAGTGTTCTTGTTTGTCTTTTTCGTGTGATGCTATGCAGCTTTGTACGTTTGTGTGTATATGTGCATGCGTATATGCACCCAGCAAGCACCAGAAAAAATCTTCCGCGCTTGACAGACCTTTAGTTCTCAAGTTGAGATTCAGTATTCCTTGTCATCTAATATTCACCATTTTCTCAAACTTTATTCCTCAACTTAAACTTTGGCTTGTTTTTCTTCTTCTTCAATGCTTGAGAAGTCATAAACAACTCGCAGCCCTTATATTATCCTTGCAATTTTATTTTACGTACCAAACTTTTATTTAAAAAAGTTTATATACAATAATTAATTCAAAGGGTTGCTGATATTTTGATCCGGATCGTACTCTACTTCGTATAGTTGTCAAATTACCGGTAGTTGAGACCATCGATGGTTTTTGATAGTTGATATATATCTATACGATACTATCGAATAATAACACAACTAATTATTATAACTATACATGCATATTTATTTCAGCTATAGATTTATGGCCAATCAAAAAATATTTAAATTTTTTAAAGAAAAATTACCGCAACAATGATTCTTGGGTTCAAGGTTAACCGCCGTTCGTTTATAAGCTAAAAATTAGTTTAGGCTGAAGGCGAGGTATACAACAAAAAGCTCTGGCTAAAATAGGGATTAGCTGAAATTTACTTTTCGCATTAGAATTTTAGTGTAGTGTATGCCTTCCAAAAGAGAAGCGGGCCTTCATCTGGCTTAGTTTGCATGCATTCAAAAGTGATGAAAAAACTATACAAATTTGGCACGATAGTATCGATAGTCACAACAGCATCGATATATTACAAAATAACACCCACCATCGGCGATAGTGTGACACCTCTACAACTTGTTTATTTACTTGAAATTTTTTGTGTTTCGGTGCTAAGTAACTAAACGTTTCGAATAGCTTGAAAGTTTTCATATCAATTAAATGTTGAAAATGGAACTAATTTAATTTTTAAAGGTTTATATAATTAATTTTTTATAAAATCCCTTTGAGGTCAAGTGGAGAATTGAATAAAGTGCGTTTTCAAGATGAAAATACTGCAATCCGCTTGTCGAGATGATTTTGAGAATTAGTGCTGGAAATTTAAAAAAGCTACAATATTTCCATCAAGTGCGTCTCAAGTTGATTTTCAAAAAAAAAAAGGTTTGTTGGGTATATTCATCTCCCATGCTTACGTTGGTATGTATGTATGTATGGTATGTATATTACCTTACCGACTTTGAGTTAAATGATCTGTACTCAAAGAATGCGAAGCTTCATTGTTTGTAAACAACAAACCGGCTGCGACTATGTGAATTCGCAACAATGTGTTTTTCCACTAAATTACTTATACAATTTCATTGCTATGGTCTGATATCCATTGTTGCTGCCTATTCCACATGGGTAACTTTTAGTTTTTAGTCAATCGTGAGTGTGATACTCCTTTCAAAATGTACTATAGATACTATTTGTGTGCTCTCAGGAATTGGCCGGTTGACACTATCAATGTCGGCGTCTGAGTTGCCATTTTTGAAATTTTCCTATCAAAACTTTTAGCAGAAGCGAATTTTATTAGTTTTTGTCCATATTCAGAAATAAAAAAGGTAAGACCAAATACAACACATATACATACATATATGCGAGTAATGTATTACTCGCGTTCTTCGAGGCAATAACCTATTTACAGATCGCGAATAAAACTTTACCACCTCAAAATTTTAAACAGTTTGGACTATATCACGTTTTCTCTTTAATTTTTTTTTGTTTGAGTGCTAATAATTTTTTTATAGTACAGGTCATTGCTAACGAAAACTATATAAATAAAAAGTTCAAACTTTATAAAAAAAGTTAGAAAAGTTCCACAAACTTTTAATCACAATTCCATGGATTAGAATTTCTAGAAAGATTTTTGGTATGCAGTTTTATAGGCCGCCGTAGCCGAATAAGTTGGTGCGTGACTACCATTCGGAATTTGAAGTAGGTAGGTTCGAATCTCCGTGAAACACCAAATGAAAAAAAAGCTGGGGAAAATACGCAAAACGATCAGGGACAAAATTATCAACTAATTAGAATTTAAGGTCTCAAAATTGCACTTTATCGTACTAATATTTAATGGGCTGTAAAATTCCGTACCCCAATTTTTTTATAAATCTTGTTTGGCCTTTGTTTTATGTATATCGAACTGTGTAAATAAATAAATAGTCAAAACTTGTCGAAATGTTGAGGTGCTATAGGTTCATGGTGGGCTGTTGAATTTTTAATCTTTAGTCTTTTGTATTTCTTTTAGTCTGCATTGATCACTAGCCCTAAAATACATTATTTATAATTCAATAAATTCGAAAACGCGTTTGTATTCCAATGTTTAGCTTATTTATTTATAATTTTAGTTACATTAATATCCTAGTAGCTTCAGTTTTTTATTTGGTTAATAGTCTGTGGGAATTCGACTAAATAAATACAATACTTAAATAAAGAAAATTAAAAATATCTACCGTATCTATTCGTACCTTTAAGAGCTCTTAATCCAATTTACGATTGTAAAAAGGTCCTCCTGTGAGTGCTTTAGTGGAAATTCGTAATTGAATGCTACTGAGACAACATAACGGCCAAAGTACCGAAAATAGTGCACTTTTGGCTATTTCAGTTCGGAAATTGGGACTCTCTCAGTCTATGGCGAACTTTGGGTAAGGATCTTGACCTATAGTAAGCCAACACAAACTCGCTCTGCAAAACTTATTTTATTCTGCTGTACACATATTATGGTCAATTGCACTCTATGCAATTGAATTTGTTTGATCATTTTCGTTTATTTATTGCATCACATTTACCTGTTAAAGTAGATATGTAGTTACATACCTTTTATTTGAAAGATACACATTTATCTCAAAACCAAGTCTTTGCCAAAGGCACGAAATATTAATACACTTACGTTGCATGTATGTACAATATATACATATATACACATACATATGAAACCAAAGCTAGTCGTGCTCAAATATTTATTTTCCATAAGTTTCATTGGTGTTAAACGACTCACCACGTGATTTTAATTATCATCCGCTGAATTGAGACAGTTATTAAAAAAACCAGTGTATATGCATGTATGTAGCTACACAAATTATCGCCTTAGTGCGTTAACTGGCGTACAAAACCTTTATACCTGGGCACATACGTAAAGCCAAATGAAACTCGACTGATTGTAGGAGTGTTTTCGTATTAAATAATTTATAACACATTTTGGTCTATTTGTACCGAAAAACTTGCAAAAGAGGGGAAAATCAGAAAGCAAAGTCCAATTTTATCTTGAGTGGAAGTAGCAAATCCTTCCTTCAAAATTGTTTACTTGCAATAATTGGCCAGCTAGAAAAATTACTTATTTTAGGTAGCTGGATGTATACAAATAAGAAAATTGCCTCTAAGCATTTTTAATATGATAAAAAAAATTAAAATTAAAATAAATATATAAATAAATAAACTAATTAAATAAGCAAGAAATAAGTAACTACCAATTCGATAATGCCGACTACCATTCGGTAATGCATAGATTCGCATCTCCGGGCACGAGCATCAAATAATAGAAAAAGTTTTTTTCTAATAGTGGTCGCCCCTCCGAGTGTATTTCTGCTATAAAAAAACCATCTGCCATTCGGAGTCGGCTTAAAAGTGTAGGTACCTTCATTTGTGGACAAATATCACGTCCCACACCAAAAATAGGAAGAGGAGCACGACCAATCACCCACTAATGGGTGTAAGCGCAAATTTTACGTATGTAAATATGTACATATATTTATATGTATATGAATTTTATATAAAAATAAGTAGCATTAAAATCAAAGTATCCAACTTTGTGTAAGATTTTTAAAAAGTCGACAAATTTTCATCAAAATTTCGAACTTTTTAATTAAAACTTAAAAACAATTTGGTTACCCAGTTTTATAGCGCATTAAATTTTATTATACTATTTGATTTTTGATCATTTTCGCCTTGACGGTGTTGCGCATTTACTCCAAGTATCGATTGGATGACTTTTTGTTTGTAGGGAGAAAATACGGAACACCGTCAGGAAAAATTATCAAAATATTGCGATTATTTTATTTTGTATTTGCAACTCACTTCTTTTACTATATATGACATACGAGTATATTGCTTCTGGCTTTGTAATTTATTCTCACAAGGCTTGTTACCATACATAGTCGTTTTAGCGACGCTTTTGAAATTCTAACTTTCTTCTGAAATAACAAAATTTCTTAAACTACATAATACAACTGTCATTGTCATACATGCAATAGAATAATTTATGTTTATTTCAACACATGAATGTATTATTTATATATCAAATGAAAGGGAAAGCGGGTGGGGTAAAAATTTCTGCAGAGCTGTACAATATATTTACCAAGTTCTTCGGAGTTAATCTGTTTTCTTGTTTTAAATTCACAAACAGGCAATTTTTGCAGATGACACCACTATTGTGAAGTAAATAAATGTTAATTATAAGCAAGTTATATTGTGCTTTTCTTAATCTGTTGCAAAAGAATGCAATAAAGACAAAATTTGCATCTTGAATACCGTTTATAGTAAAATAAATAATTTCTAGATAAACAAAATCAGATAAAAACAATCCAGCGTTTCCCAAGAAAAAATACCCCTTAAAATGGTGAAAACAATAATTGGAGTCTAATAGTACATTCACATATGCATCAATCACCTATAAATCCACCAAATTAATCTACCCGTTCACATATGGCAGATTACCTACAAAATTGACATTCAACTGTCAATACTATTTTTTCATAGAAATTATTTTGGAGGAATATGCGGTGTTTTTCTAATAGCGGTCGCCGCTCGGCAGGCAATGGCAAACCTCCAAGTGTATTTCTGCCATGAAAAGGATCCTCATAAAAATCTGCCGTTCGGAATCGGCTTGAAACTGTAGGTGGAACTGCATTTGTGGAACAACATCAAGACGCACACCCCAAATAGGAGGAGGAGATTCGGCCAAACACACAAAAGGGGTGTACGCGCCAATTATATACATATATATTTATATTCGGTGTTTTCGGTTTCTTTAATTATTATTAACGATAGGAAGAAAATGCAAGGAAAAGGAGTTAATTTATTTGCGCAATTGGCTGCTATCAATAAACAGTTGGAGGAAATCCGTAAGCGACGTTTACTGAGGTTGTAAAAAATTATGGCACAATGCGCATGGGATATTCTATATTACATTTTATAATAAGTAATAAGAGGACAAAACGTTTATGGACATACGCTTTTTTCTGTAAAATGAATCCCTAATTAATGATATTTAACAAAAATTTCATTAGAATATGTTTACAGACCTGTTTTCTTTGCCGGCACCCATTTTATTTAGTTTTTATTTTGATGTTTCTCCTTACATTCGTAATAATAATTATCGATAACACAGAAAACACAGGGTTGTATGTCGAAAAGTATCGTTATTATCTAGGATTATTTTATAATCTCAGATTTTGTGAGAGAAATTTTGTATGGGAAGCGCGCTTTTTAATTACGGATTTTGAGTTAAGTGCGAAAAAATAGATTATTTACTTATATGTGAACGTATTATACTAAGTTGAAAAAAAGTTTTAAGTTTAATACTAAACGAAACTCTTCTTCTTTGTATATGGTATTGTAAATCTACCTTCTTTGGCTTCTAGCAATCATGCGATGCCCTTTTGCTGTAATTCGATAGATTTCAATTAAACCTCAACCAATCAGTACAAGAAAAGTCACCACCATAATCAACACCAGTTTTGCAGATACAGTTTCCTCTTATAAATACATACATATAAATTTGTAACCATGCAAATACATATACATATATATGTATATGTATGCTGCATACATGCATTGGATTTTCCTCCACCACCTTTTCGCTCTCACCTCGCCTGGCTCGCCTTGCTTAGCTCTCGCAAAGGCTTCGGTACAGTAGCCATTGAATTTTACTTGAATGAGCGGAAAGGACACAGGCACACCAGCAACTTTGTGCGTGTGAGAGAAAACAAATGGAAGAGAACGTAAGAGGAAGAGCACATATACACTAATAGAAAGAGGAGGCGCCGAGAAAACTGATATATGTACGTATGTATGTAGAAGACGTATGATGTATGAAGATACAATTCCACGGGTCTACTGCACATGGTTTACCCAAATCATGGCATAATCAGGAAAAACTACAATTATGTATAGGGGTTTCAGAATTTTAATGATTTCAGTTTAGGGATAAACTATATTTGACTTCATAATCCATTTAAATCGATACTAAGCAAATAGGTGGTGAGCCGAAAGGTAAACTGCTGACCCTACCAAACAATCACTAATGAATTGTAATACTTTTAATCCTGAAAATACACAATAAACAAATCTACCTCTCTTCTTGTATTTTTCAGACAACGGAAAATATGCTGGGATTTGTAAAATAGTCAACTCATTGCCTTGGAAACGAAAGGAAACACTAACACTGAACATTAAGAAAGGTGCCAAAGTCATAAAATTGGCAACGTTTAACCTACTTTACTACGGAATAACAAACAAGAAAAAGGAGCAATGGAGGGATGTTTCGAACACCGACGGCGCCGTCTACTTATAATTTATCGCAAAACTCACATGGCTATTTTACTCTATACGTAGCAGCGTGTGTTGGTGTGTGTTTCGAGGGAGGACGAAAAACTGCTTACATTAGGAAATGTGAAAAATCTCAATGTTCGCCGAACAGTCTGCCCTCTTGCCCCGTAGCGCAACCGGGATTTTTTTATGTGCCAAATGTTAGTTTATGTATGTATTTTTTGTACCTATTTTGACCGTTTTCTGTATTTTTCTTCTTGACGACTATATAAAATTCTTTCAGAACACTTATCTCAGTTGTTGGCTACGCGCAAGCATGGTCCTGTTCTAATGTGCACTGCATGGTTGTGCTCGGGACCAAACCAAATGGCAGTGGTAAAAATGTGTATGTGACCGAAAGTGTACTGGAGACGATGTAACTGAAACTGCCTCGAAATACGTCACTTTCGCAACCAAGGAATTTTCATAGTGTACATATGTGTGTATGTATGTATGTGCATCTTTCATTATTGTCTTTTCACAGAGCGCCTGTGTTGCTACATTAGTCAGCAGTATTAGTTCTGCAAAATCACCCTACGGTTGTGGATTACGATGACTAGAAGAAGGCGAAAGCAGTCAAGGGTGTGTACGAGTACTGGGTATGGAAATATAAGCGGAATACAAACATACATATGTACATACATATGAAGTTGGAGTATAAAAAGTTTATAATGAGTGATTACTTCATATCGGTAACATTACTCATTAGTGATAACATACAGGAATTATTGAAAAGTTGATTGCTTTGATTTCATTCAACATTTAACCCGTTGCCAGCCCATTATAACTACATATTTATGAACAGGTATGACACTATGGATGATGTTTTTCTACGTAGAGGTTCAGTTAGAAACTTATCGTTCTTGTTAAAATCAGCTAAATTATTTGCTCTCTATCTGGCTAGCTGACTTGATCGTTTGCAGAATTAGTTGTGATCTCTGTAGTGAATGCGTCCACACAACTAGTTAGCGCTTCTCTTAAGCTGTGTAAAAAATTCATGGCAATATCTACAGTCACTCACATTCAAAGTCGGGCAGATGCATACAAAAACTTCTGGTCATAATATCTATGTATGTTTTGGTGAAAGAAAACAAAAAAAATATTTTCCAAAGTCTCTTATAAAATATACACGAGGGCTTAACTTGAATAAGGTCACTTTTGAGTCTCACATTCAAAGTCGGGCACGACATAAAAAATTGAAAAAAATTTGTACACAACGCAAAATTAATATTTCGTTGCTCCACCTTTCTGCTTTTCAACAGCTTGTAGCCGGCTTGGCATCGAGTCCACTAACTTTTTGCAAACATCAAGGCTTATTTTATTCCATTTTTCCTGCAGAGCAATTTTTAAGAGTTGCACTGCCTTTCCTGCATCCGCGACCTAATTCGTGCCACAAATGCTCAATGGCATTTAGGTCGGGACTTTGTGCAGGGGTTTAGATGAAAATGTGCCTTTACTTTTATTTAGGACGGCATAGTAAATTGAAAACTTTCTCGTTTTTCTCAACATTTTGTTTTCCCCCCGATTATGTCATTCGTGCAGTAAATGAGGAATAGGCGCAATCATTTCTGAGAATGAAAGTTGCTCTTCTAACAAAATTGTTAAAAGCTTTAAGACAAACTGTTCATAAGGTTGTTTTTTTTATCCCAATTTAGTTGCCACACCAAAAAAGCAGGGATTTACAAATAACGGCAACCACAAATATGCCTTCGTTATTTCAAGCATTGAATGCAACTATTGATTTTATTTCTATATTTTAGATTGATGACAGTTTTTCAGCTAGATTATTATAAAACCTAAAAACTCGTGAGTTTTTAAGCTCCAATTAGTACAAAGGTTCGAAATTCACTTGGCGCCAAGTACACAAAAAAATATATCGTGCCACCTTTTACTATTCTATAACTTTGTGCTTTAAACAAACACCTCTTTATGTGCTCCTCCAACTTTTGGCGTATGCACACACTCTAATGTACAAGCACATACGCACATATTTACTTGTATTTACACCTTGCTCGCTCAATGCCTTGTAAAGCTAAACCGATTGCCGAAAAGTCATTTAAGGAGTAGATTGATTGATGATAATATGCACACACACACACACGCACAAATGCTATAGTGTGCCCTGTCAGTAGATACGTACATATTTATAAAATAAGGAGGAGAGAAGTGTGTAAGCGCACGAGGTGCGAATATTCTTCAAAATGATATCACAAGTTGGGAATAGATATGTATGAGTGTAAATATGTATGTATGTATGTATGATTTTCATTTCTTTTGCTGCACAATTTCGATATATGAATGTAACTAAGGTACCTATGGCGACATAGTGGGTTAAGGGGTTTATGATGGTAATGTGGAAAAATAAACAAACAAAAAATTATCAAAATTATCTAAAAGGCGACACCTTTTTAATCCACAAATATATTTAAAGATAAAACTAACTTGGAAAGAAATATTTGATGTCGAAGCTTTATCTAATGTGTGCTGGCATTCCCTGTGGCCTTACAATTTTTATCATAATTTGAGCTAACGAAAGCTTTATTTGACCTCGTAAGACACATATATGTACATATGTATTGGTGTGTTTTACGCATTCGCCGCTGCGCTTTAATATCTTATCGATAAACTCATATGTCTTCGACGAAAAGACACCCATCCGAATTTGTAGATATGACCACACTAATGAGCGTGTGTGACTTGAATTCTTTGCGCTAAGTAGAACAAACACCCATTCATTTAGCAATCCGACCCATTTTCAATATGATTTAAGGCCTGAGGAATTGGTGCCGAACTCTTAGACAAACAAACTCATCCAGAATGATCGACATTCAATTCATTATCGCCAAAACCTTTTACGAATGCTTGGTTTTGTGCAGCTTTCAGTCGAATACGGTTTGTGTTCGGATAGAGAACACTCCATCCCAGCAGTAGGTAAACGTGTGCGTGATGAGCATGTCCAGGATAACACGTACATATACAAACCGGTATTGTCCTTACTCGCTCTTTAAGCAGCAAAAAACTTAAAATTTTAGTTGTTGTTCGCGTTTGCTGTGATATTAAAATATGTGAAATAACCTCAATAAAAACATTGAATTTCGCACATACACTCGTACGTTGGTAGAGAAAATGAGTACTTTTTGTAATTTTACGCGTGGTGCCGTTAGTGGCGGTAGCTCCTTTTGAAGGACTTGTCGCGCGCAAGCTCACTCGATGGCGCTTAGCACGCCATCTCGTGACACCGTAGTGCATGTGGACATGGAGACGGATAATCACTGCAGTGGCGGAAACTATTTTTACTTTCGATTATACATAATTACTGGTCAATGTGTGCCAAGTAATTTCACTGTTTTCAAAAATGCATACATTTTCGTAGTTGTGTGTATGTATGCACTTATACGACTACTATATATGTACGTATATAAACATATGTATATACATGAATATGGTCATACATGTGATTAACCTCTTTGCCCGCCACATGTAACACATTAAGCATATCGAGAACGAAATTTGCGCATGAAATAATAATTGTGGGTTTTTAAATTCCAATTTCATATTGCAGTGTGTGAAGTGGCTTGAAACCGATTTTGTTTTAATATGAATAAATACTTTTTTTTCTAATTGCAGAATAATAAATTACGTTGTCGTGCCGATAAAGGACTGTGTAAACTAGAAGACGCTGCGTTGATTTCGGTGATTATACAGCGTTTTAAGTGGACGCTATTCTGTTCTACATCTACCCTGTAGATCCGAATTTGTTTTGAAGTTGACGGCGACAAATTCGGTTCTAGAGAGGTTTGTGTGGCTCAAAATACAACATTGCAATGATAGTTGTGCAAAATACAGTACCCTCGCGATATTCGCGACTAACAAAGACCAGAGTAGGTCTTTGTAACCGTGGTTTTATCTTACTTGGAATTTGCAAAACAAAAAAACAAATTAAAATATAAACATTTTTATTAAAAACATTTCAAGTATTTATAAAAGTTAAACTAATTAAACGAAAGAAATGTAAAATTCAAGATCTTAAATTTTGTTAATATTTGCATTGTATTTTTTTATATTTTAGCTTTTGCTTAAATCTCTTAAAATCGTCTTTACAATTCCCATCATTATTTACAATTAACAAGAGCAATAAAACAGAAAGGTTAAGTGGCTGCCCATACAAGACCCCACTTGGGCGACAAATCAAATTCGTCCTTTGTGAGGAAATCAGAGAGAATACGAGTACAACCGAGCAGAGAGGAAAAGTAAGAGGCTTTGGGTGAAAGGAAAGCAACGGCCGACGATGGCTTATTACATTTGCGTTAACGGCTTTAAGCTTCTGAAGAAATTCCATAGGTGTGTGTTATCTAAACCTGTTATATCTGTAGGTGTAACAAAAAAGTGAGAAGCAAAATGTCTGAATCCCCCGCCAATGCCGGGCAGCTGAAAAGAAGGCGCCGAGCTTATTCAACTTCATCCTTCAGACCGCAGCTGTAGGAAGGACTCAAAGCAATATCAAGCCTCGCTACATGGATACCTAACGGGGCATGACCAGTAAGAATATCCACAAACTTCCGCGCGGCTTTGTTAGATTTAGAACTTCCCTCGAGCGCCCGTGCTTTACCAGTGGTAAGAAAGATCTCATGACTTTGCACGGTTGCGCACTAACCCAGAGCTTGCTGAATTGAATTAAAGTCAACCCTAACAGGTGCAGACGAGTCTGTCGTCAAGGGAACCCCAATCCTCTAATTTTGACCAGGAACCCAAATAAGCTTAATGTCGAAGTATTCGGATGCACTCTACAGAAAAGCCGACTAATTTCGAACGCATCAACAACGAGCCCAGTACGCTAATAGCCGCTTGGCTGGCATTAAATGTTTACCTCCCACAAATTAGTTACACAAATAAATAACTAATACACTCCTTCTTGGATTGCGCCCATCCGTAAACATGTTTACCGTGCTCTGTCTGCGAATACCGCACCTTGTACAGTGTACACTCTCCTCTTGAGGGTATATGAGTGGAAGATTTCCCGCTCACACCCACCGTGCATGCGCAGAGTGAGCTTAGAATTATGAAATTTGAGCTGTCGGGAACGTCGGATTTACGCAGTTATTGAAAGGCACAATATAACTAACTTATGTAACGATTTGTTAGTACCTGTAAATAAATATCGTTATTAAAAAGAAGCCAACTAGCGATATTTAACATGGAGTAGGGCTGTCGTTAGCATATACAGGTGTATGATAATATGAAGATAGGCAGTTGAAAATGTAGTCTCCAAATATGAAGCTTATTGTACAAGTTTTACACTTCTAAAATAACTTATAGACTCATTTAAGTAGGTTAGGTTAGGTTAGGTTAGGTTAAATGGCTGCCCTAGCTTAGGGACAAATATTGAAAATTCGTCCGTTGTGATACCATACATGGGAGAGGAGAAAGGAGAATGGAAGGAAGAAGGAGTCTTGGGATCAGAGACGATGATGACCATGCATTTTACGACGACGCCGACGGTGACTGATTTGCGTTCGTAGTTAGCCGCAACAAGCTACTGATGAACTTCACCAAATTTATGATATTTAGACCCGCTATATCCGCAGGCATAGCGAAAAAATGATAGCCCAGATGTCAAATCTTTGCCAGAAGAGAGCAGGGCAGCTGAGAAGAAGGTGTTGAGATGATTCCACCTCGTCCTCCAGACAGTTTCTGCAGAACGGGCTTGAGGCAATCCCAAGTCTCACGGCATAAATACCTAACGGACAATGTCCGGTAAGGATACCCACCAAATTCGAGAGCTGGGGCTTTGTTAGCCTTAGGAGTTTAAGTATAGTAAAACTAAAACAAATTAATGTCTATAGAGAATTTTTAACTATGAATTACTTGTCAATTGATATTATTAATATAGTTTAAGTTAACGAGTTTTAAACATCTTCTAGATGTATTTTGTTAAATAAAGAATCACTAAGGCAGTACATAGCACAATGACCGATGGCACACCATTCAGGCTAATTTCATAATTTTAGCCAATAAAAAGATACATAGTTATCATGAGTGCAGAGTTCAGAGTTGACCGACTTAGGCTACAATGAGAATCATATTCTCAATAACTTCATTCTCGTTCACCGGAACCAATGGTCCTGAAAGGCTAGAACTTCATACCAAGCTGAACATTGTGTCGAAGGTCATATTGCCCAGAACGCTTGGCATGAAGTTCTAGTTCAAACTCTTTAACAACGGATCATCGATATTAATACTTATTTTATCTCGTGGATGGAACTACCAGGGTTAGAGAAAGCCATGCAATCATCAAATAAATGCTTAGAGCGCTTCGACCCAAGCATACGAGTATAGTAATGGAAAACAAAGAATGAGAATACTGCAATGTTAGTGTTTTAGATTGTGGCATAGTTTTGCAAACTGGGACTTCTTTACAAACTTAACAAGTGGGAGCAGCTTCCTTACTAAACAATACACTGGTATTTTGTGGTAAAATTTATAGGAGTGAATTGTGAAATATAAAACTTCATATTCAGTTGATATAGCCAACCGGATTATCTATTAATGCATTTAACTAAATATAAAATGCTAATGTATTGTATCAAAATTAACAGTTCTCAAACCCATATAGGCAAACGAAATTTAACTTTGCAGCTATTCTAGACAATATAACTTTGCAATCATTCGAATATCCTAACCTGAAGTAATTTGACCAATCGTACATGCAAAGCACCAGCGTTTATCAACTGTACAAGTATTAATTTCTACTCAAGCAAAAATATATCAACCGACCGAAGCTAGCGAAGAATATGACGGATGTTTCTCCCGGAATTCAGCGTCTTTTAAAACTTAAATAAACCACATTTGCAGTAACATTTTAAGATATTTTTGTTTAAAACTCATTAAAGGTAACTTTTTCTTTGACATTGCAAAAATAAAATTCCTTCACTCCATGTTAAGCTAGTCATACTGTCTGGCCGCAGCCATTTTGGTCCATAGCGATACCAGATCAGAGCCCTCTTTAGTGAAAATATGCATCACTCAAGATGCGCGGACTGTTCGCGAATTTTAGGAGTCACTCGAGCTCCAGTTCAATGATAGATTCTAGCCTTTCAAAGCTGTGAGCATCCAGGTAGCATATCCTAGTTTTCAAAACAGCCGGACAGTAGCATAGAAAATATTCCACGATTTCTCTTGTACCCGGCACATTACATTTCCTTGCAAACGTCTTTTTCTAATATTTGTTTATTTATTTTCAACTAATAACATTAAGTACTACAATAAACAATAGTATTAGTATAGTAACGATGTGTCGTACAATGTCTCTAGACGAGCTCTCAAGTACCTACATTATCTGATGTCGAGTAACCTTTCCTTAGTATTGAAATTAATTTTGTTTTAACTTAGAAGTTGTAAAAATATTTTATGTCTTTGATGCAGGGAAAAAGGGAATAAAAACGATGCATAGATTATTGTTTATAATAAAAGGCTTAAAAGTGCTAAAAGAAGCTAGTCAGACTAGAAAGGTGGTGTGAGTTAGTGTTGCGTGTCATTTGTTAACCACCAGCAGTTTTTAATGGTAAGGGTGGATTCGATTTTGTCGAAGCTTGAAATATTGGGTAGTCGAAAAAGCTTTTTCGTATTTTGTCAATAGATGTCGTTGGAGCCAGTGCTACCAATCACATTGTGTTATATCATATGGTGTTAGAAAGGTGACATTTTAAGCTTCATTTAACCAAAAAAAAATTGAATTCGGAGAAGTTGAAAAAAAGTTATAGCTGTTCAAAAATGAGTGAAAATAATGAAGAAATTCGAAATTTTTGTATAAAAAAGGGAATAATGCCTCGAAACCCACCAATGAAATTTGTGCAGTTTACGAAGACGATGCTGTATCAGTTCGTGTAGCACAACAATGGTTCGCTCGCTTTCGTTCTGGAAATTTCGCAAAGCCAGGATTGACGCCTCGAAAGGTTATGCTGTCTGTTTGGTGGGATTGGAAAAGAATCATCCACTATGAGCTGCTCC
Organism: Anastrepha ludens; assembly: GCF_028408465.1. Classification (NCBI taxonomy): domain Eukaryota; kingdom Metazoa; phylum Arthropoda; class Insecta; order Diptera; family Tephritidae; genus Anastrepha; species Anastrepha ludens. The sequence goes on from NC_071498.1 coordinate 79,547,726, forward strand.
AGCCTGCTCGAACTCGATTCTACACTTTACTGTCAACAACTGATGAGATTGAAGCAAGCAATCGAAAAAAACGGCCAGAACTGATCAGCAGAAAGGGCGTCGTCTTCCATCAGGACAACGCTAGGCCACACACATCTTTGATGACTCGGCAAAAACTGGGAGAGCTTGGCTGGGAAGTTTTGATGCATCCACCGTATAGCCCTGACCTTGCACCATCGGACTACCATTTGTTTCGGTCAATGCAGAACTCCCTTAATGGAGTAAAGTTGGCTTCAAGAGAAGCCTGTGAAAATTACTAGTCGCAGTTTTTCGCCGAGAAACCACAAAAGTTTTACACTGATGGAATAATGTCTCTAGAAGAAAAATGGCAAAAGGTGGTCGACCAAAATGGTACATATTTGGTTTAATAAGTTTAATAAATATAAAAAAAATGAGTTGAAGTTTGATTAGAAATACGAAAAGACTTTTTCGACTACCCAATATATGTATCAAAACGTTTATTATTTGCATAAAGAGTTTTTGATGTGATTATTTTATTGTTCACTCTTCTAAATATGTGATAGATTATTGGCGTGTGGTTTTCGTTTTGTATAAAGCCTTTTTTGTCGAGGTATAAGAAGGATTCGGGAGGTGGAAATCCATTAAAAATAGCTAGTGAGAAATATTCGTCGCTTTCGTAGTAAAACGCTCTATTAATATGTTATTGGTATTGTATAGGCAACTCCGGATATGTTTTCTTATTAAATTTATAATATCACAATCAATTCTGGGCACTTTCGCCGTGTTATAAAGCTTTGAATTCGAGATGTATTTGGTATAGTTACTATTTTGTGATCTGTATAAGGAAGTACATGATCATAGTATTCTTCTCTCAAGCTTCCTTAGAACGACTAATGACATATATGAGGGTGAAATGTTGTACCAAATTGAGCAACCATATGTGAGTATCGGTCTTACCAGGGTTTGATACATTAATATTTTGACTTTCTTGTGCAGTAGTTTCGACGAAAGCATTTTTTTTATAGATATGGAAAGCTCTTGCGGTCTTCTCGACTTGGAGGTTAATGTGATCGTTATAGTATAAAAATTGATCAAGGTGAATACCGAGATATTTGACTCTCTCAGTGGTTTGAATAGGGATTCTGGTTTCGTTCGATATTATATTTAGATTTTTCCAGTTTTGCTGATATTTGAGTTGCATCTTTTTATGGGTGGACGAAACAAAATGCTTTCGCATTACTTTGTATTAATTTTAAGATGCCAATTTGCTGCAAAATTTTCTACAGTATTGTATTTCAGTTGCAGAATTCTGTTAAATTCTGCAAACGTCGTTAATGGTTAAATTTAGCTTGTAAACTAGTCAGTGTCCTGTTAGTATACCAACTAAAGTTCTACAGTTTCTTCTTTTGAGCGATATAACCGATTTAATATACTTGTCATGGACACTTTTGTATGACTCAATATGATTTTATCGCTTTTATAGCCGCTTGGCTATCCACGTAGAAGTTTATTGCGCAGTTAATGTTTGCGTCTGTACATACAAGCTCTGCTATTTTATTTACAGCAAATATCTCAGCTGGAAACACAGTACGATAGTTAGAGAGTTTAACTCATAACTGGAACCATGTAGCATTCCCAGTAATAGAGCTATGTGCGAAGGTTCTAGAGGTAAGCTGTTCGGTTCTTGTAGCATCATAGCTGAGTTTGCAGCCCAATTTTCCGCATAGAGATCAATCGGTGTTACATTAAGGAGAGCTTGGAGAGCTGCCGTTGGAGTTGATTTCATAGCTCCCGTGATGCAAAGCGCGAAGAGTCGTTGAACTTTTACCAATGGTCAAGTACAGGTCTAACAATTGCAGTGTATTACCAGTGCATTAGAACGGGTGATTGCTCCCATGTGGTTCCAAGCATCCTTTTACATGCATATAAAGCATTCGGGCCCTTCTTCACCTTCTTGTCAACATTGGATTTCCACGACAATTTATTGTCCACTATTACTCCTAGGTACTTGGTGCAGAATTTCAGCGATAGAGAGATGCCGTCGAGCGAGGGTAATGCCCATGTTGGAACTATGTACTTCGTTGTAAAAAGTAGTAAGTCCGTTTTTTCAGCATTGACGCTCTGGCCAGCATTGCTGGCCCAGTTGTGTATTGTTTGAAGAATGTCGTTCATTAGAGCGCTTGTAATAACTATAACCATGTCATCTGCATGTACAATCAGTCTTTAGAATCGAGTGAGTATTTGGTTTACGACTAGCAATCAGAGAAGATAAGACATCCCCTTGAGGAGTCCCTCTGCATTCTTCCCTCGTTAAAATAGTCTTATCGTTCTGCAGTTCAGGACACTTACAATCCAGTGATATATGGCAGCATCCATTTCTACACCATTAAGGCATTTTAAAATGGCGGTAGTTGATACATTGTTGAATGCCCAGCAATGTACAGAAATACTCCCAAAGCATATTCCTTATATTCCAAAGTTTTTCAATATTAAATACCAGAGTATTTAGTGAAGTCTCCGTGGATCTGCGCTTAATGTACGCGTGTTGTGACAGCCCTTCAGAACCTAACCTGTCCCCTATATGGTTTGCCAAAAGTTTTTCAAAGATTTTGAGAATGAATGACGTTAAACTAATCGTCATTCGAGTACAGATGTGCTTTTTAACTGCTTTGGGTATAAAGACAGCCCTCGCAACTCTCCAATTTGCCGGTTAATAGTTTACTCAAACAACCCTCGTAAATATTCTTCAACCACGGTACTACTAAAAATGAAGCTTTTTGTACTATGGCCGGAATTATACCTTCTGGTCCAGGCGATTTGAAAGATTCAAATGAATTGAGTGCCCAATCTAGTCTTTCGTGGGTAATTGCGTCTGTTTTAGTGAATCCCACTGTCACCCTGGCTGGATCGGAATTGCTTACGTCAACACAGCCTGGAAAGTGGGTGCTAATGAGATCCTCTAGCGATTCTGCGCTGCCTCCTTCCTGACAAGGTTAGGTACAGAAGGATGCTTTGACAATAGCTTTTTAAGCCTCGCCACTTCAACCGTTTTTTTTCATTCCTGCGCAGAAGTCCTTCCAGGAGTTTCTTTTGGCAACACGGATTTCCTTTTTAAAGAGCTTAAGTACATCTCTATGTATATTCTTCCCAAATATTCCATGTTAACTTTAAACGTTTTTCCCCCTTCCTGTTCTTTATTAAAGGTTTCCTTGTTTTATTTCAATAAAATTACTATATGACAGAAAGATTATTGCAAAATGAAAAGTAAATGTTATTTGAATATGAGTGAAACATTTTATGCTGTGGATCATAAGCCTGAATGCATACTTTTCTCTACAAAAACTAGAACCGAATTCACAATACTAAATGAAATTCTTTAATACAAATAAATAATTTGCTTGTATCTTGCCATATTCTGTTATGTATGTATCATATTTATATATTCTTAATAGACTAAATGAGCTATAAAATGCATTTATTAAATGCAACATATGGTATTAAATGTGAGAAGAAAACTATTTATTTCGAAGCAAATATATTTATATAGCATATAAAGGCCGTTGAAAAAGAATGTGAAATATTTATGGAAGTAATGGAATTGAGTATGTCGATAAATTTTTTTAAGCTGTTAATAGATTAAAGATATTTAAAGGAGAGCGAAGGCAGGTAGAATGGGGATACATTACTCCTCTGCTAAACACCCACATTTTTTTCCTGAATCTTAGCTATTTGTTGAAGGAAAGATAATGAAGCTCATCTCATTTCTCATTCTCAAAACATCCGACACAAAGATGTACCATATAAGTCTGGCGAAAGCTGGACAACAGTAGAAAAAATGTTCTGTACTATTTCATCCTCTAAACAAGATGTACATAGTAGATCGCCGATGATGTCTATAGTGACCATATGACGTTTGCATGAATTGTCCTACCAGAGCTCGTAACACACTCCTAATTACTCTACCTGCGCAGGAACTTTGCTACCACCCTCTGAGGCTCTTTCAGGAAACACTTGGTTAATTTTGCATAAGGTTGTAGTAATGCACCAACGGTTCTCATGAGATTTATTACTGTTCCAACTGTACCCGCTATACTTGGCCCTAAACTTGTATCCCATCCAATTGGACTTTCCAAGAAACCGATCGCAGAAAAGAGATTGTAGCTTGTGATTGCTAATAAAGGTGGCTCTTGATTGATATTGTACTCAAAAAATGGTTTTAATAAATTATAAATAACCCAACCAAATAAAAATACCTCACTTATACAAATCAGTTGCTTTTTTTTCAAAGTTATTCAATGTTTACATACCGACATAAAAGATGGCGCACCCTGTACTGATAATAATAATGTATGCACATACATATGCATATATGTATGTATGTGCGTACGTATATTAGGGCGGGTCGATTTAAAAATCGCTCATTGTTCAGTGAAAATCGTATTCTAGGGATCAAAATATGAAACTTTGCCGAAGGAACCATACCTCTAAAACGAATTCTGATGTCCCCTTATTTTGATCCCTAGAATATGATTTTCACAGAGCAATGGGCGATTTTTTTGCCTCCCCACAAATCGACCCGGCCTAATGTATATACATATGTGTATGTATCATAGTACAAGGTTCTACAGAGTTCTGCCTGGCAACTATTCGTCAAATTTTGTTTTTATTTTCAACGAATTATGTATGTATGTGTATGATTTGTAGTTGCCAAATTGCTTTCGAATTATTTTTATCAAACAAATTAAATAAATAATAAACTAAAACTCTTATCTGCCCATAAATGCACCAACATATTGCTGTGTTAGCTTAAGATATTGTATTTGCAAAAGTATTGAACACTTTTCCAAGCGAGAACTCGTAGACAAAGCATACGAAAGAACGTCGTTAAGTGTGTTCAGTTACATACTTATATATGTTTATATACCATATATATGTATATATATATATATATATATATATATATATATATATGTAATTTCTCAGTTGTGTAGAAAAATGCTGGAAATATTTATGATTAAATTGCACACTGGGTCAAAGTTAAACATAATGCACCCCCTCGAGTAATAAGGCACTTTAGATCTATTTTTTAATACCATGTAAATGAAATTACCACGATAATGCATCACTTCCTTATGACAAGATTTTAACTCTTATTCCAACCGCTTTGCTATATCGGACCCGCTTGTTACCATTAAGAAAGCGATACCTTGTTGCCTTCTGAATAACGACTGATTGGACGAGTATGTGCATGTGTGTGAAACGAGCGGGCAGAAATCGGCAGCCGGGGGCCCTGTTGCCGAAGTTGCTCACATAACATCGCTTTTCACCATAGCTAATAGCCAAGTTTGGTGAATCTCTCATTCTTGGAATTCTACTGCCGAGTACTCGGTGACGTGGCAGCCGAAGTTGTTTGCACAGTTTTGTTTTTCACCAAAGCAGATTGGCCAAACCTGGTAAGATGGTATGTCTCAGTTTTTCGTTCATGCATTTTTTTCTCTCGTTGAGCATTTTTAGACTTCGACACTAATGCTGAAACAGTGAACGACGTAAACGCAGTCCCCTGTCAGCTGTTACGATCAAACTAATGAGAACCCCACGTAAATGAAAAATTGCTTCTTTCCGTATTGTAGTATCGTATATTTTATTTCGCGATATTTAAAAAATCCCGTAAAACCCTGTCAGCTGAGTGCTCTCTCACCACACAGTGTTGCCAAGCAGTACATTTCGAAATCATTTACAAAATAAACTTAGAAAAATTATAATTTTTATTAAAATAGCTAAAAAAACACTGTTGAATAATGTTAATTATAGATAAATGAACTATATGCATTTGTTGGTTTTTGGCTTTGGTATATTAAACAATGAAAAATTGTAACTGATAACACGGTTGTGTAAAAAAGTGTGTAAGCAAAAATATTAATGGCATTATTGTGTAGATACAACCAAACACATGCACACACAAACCGATGTTTTGTGTAAATATCGATGGTTTTCGAGAAAAGCGTCACAACTCAAAATTCGGAGTTTTGCCGTTAAAAGCAAAAATCAACTACAAAGTTTATATATTTTTATCTGAAAAAGCGACATAAGCGAATCTTGAAGCAATTCTGTGAGATGGCGTTAGTGTCGTTTTGTCAGGTGATCGAATTGGCGCGTCACTTATCTAGAAAACTGACTCAACTCAGTATTTTGTATTTTTGAATTACTTTTCGGAAAAGAGTTTCTAATAAAAGTTTATATGAAAAATGTAAAATATCACACATAGACTTTTTCTTAATGAAATCGTCAGTAAGATTTGTTGATAAACTGACATTCATAGAAAATGAACTGATAAACAAATATCTGTCAAAGGCAAGGGAAATATCATTACCTCTAACAGAAAAACATTTATCACCAATATATTTAAAAATACTAAAAAATAATAATATGTTACATAAAAATAGTAAAGCAATATATTATCATAGGCGATACAATACTTACAACTTCAACGATGAAAATTTAGTTTATAACATTGATCAATTTATAGCCAAATAAATTATAGAAGTTTAATATACGTTATCTCCTTTTTAAGCCCTTTTTGGGAGAATATAAATAAGTTTTAAAATTATGCCAAAGACATTCCAAATAATAATGATAACTTATTGTATAATCAAAAGAAAAATAAGTTTTAAACTCCTAGATAAATACAAATGTATGTTAGGATAATGCTAAATAATCTAATTTTATCATAACTTTGTAAACTCCTATGTTAAAATGATTTTGAGCAATAAATGAAATGAAATGTATTTTTGAATTATGTCACTTTTCTCGAAAACCATCGATATGTAATTAAAAGAACGCAGTTGTTCGCACGAGATGAGTTTTTGTGCTCGTTAGGGGCTGCGGTAAGGGACTGCGTACGTTTTTCACTGTTTTCAGCATAACAACCTCTAAAAGGAAAATTATCTGTATGTCATGCGGGCTTGGGCTTCTCGTTACGATTGGTCGGCAGAAGAGCAATCGTTGGGTTTATTTGCGGTCAAGGAAATGCAAAAAATGGCTCCTATGTTCTCGATGAATTTGACAATTAAGTGACGTGAGTACAGAAGTACTTGTGTGCAAATGCATGTGTGGATAATTAATCCAATCTTTCTTGACTTTTCACTTACTTTCGGTTGTTTTTCCTCTTCTTTTCGTTAGTTTATATTTTATACGGATGATTCGGCCCTTGGGAAGGCGTAATCTTGTATTCCACCATTATTGGGCTTATGATTATTTAAGAAACTTGCGCCGATAACGTCCAAAGTAGAGAAGGTGCAGAGAACGTTAATGTATAGAGAATTCTCACGAGCTACGAATAGTGTGAATTGTCAAAAATGAAGTGAAACCGCAAAGACTTTTTCACCTCGCTCAACTCGACAGCGGGGAAGTTCTTAACAAGTACAAGTACATGTTGGCTCCACTCAATTTTTGGTTTCTGTATGAAATCAAACTGACGAATGCCGACGGCATTTTGCAAAGAATTTGCTTGTGCATTTCTATGTTCCCTTGAGAAACGTAATTTTATTCACTTTAAATTTTCAAACAAATACAATTATGAAATTATGCGCCAACATTCATCAATTTTTGTTTGTTGATTTCATCTAAAAAGAAGAATTCAAACAAAATACAGTATAAAACGTCCTCGTATTACATACATTAACGTTCTCTGGAAGGTGTACTCATGTACTAAAACTCGGAGGCATTTTCACCATGGCAGAATGTAATGAGATCCGCGTGTACTGAGCTTATATAAACGAACGCTTTGAAAAATATGCGTTGCGTTCATAGTACCTACGTTATTCGTATTTAGTATTTACGATCTCTGATTAGCGCGAATTTAGTTTTGCCATATGTTGAAAACAATTGTGAATGGGTCATCGAGCCAAGACGAAATTCGTATTGTAGCTTTTTGAACTACTATCCGCCAGATGACGCGACTAACACTAGTATCTTATTTATGACAATTTCATTTGATTTACCTTACTAAAATTTTAATATAATAACATTTTATTGTTGTTTACGATGAAAAAAATGCAAATGCATAGTCGAATGTCCACAGTGAACATTGCCTTGAATTTCTCGACTACGCAAAAGGACTACTTTTGTTACATTTCCTAACATTTTAACAACATACATATTTAGCTTAAATTTTTGTTCACCAACGTAAGCCGTTTTGGATTCGCAATGCATTAGCAAACACTGGGAAAAAGCTGACAAAAAGTACATTTGTTAGTGTTCGGGTGCTTAGTGACTATTAGTAATGAAACTTGCTTAATATCAGAAAAGGAAGTTAGTAGTGAGTTATACTAGATTTATGATGTAACGTACTCGCTAGTGGTGAATCTTGCTCAATAACTCTATTGTTGCTTTCACATTCAAATTTTTCATTAAGCGCGCAGAGCCCAAACATAGCGAGCAGTGAAGTGGCTAATTGAAGAGATTGCGCCTTCCGAATTGGCCGTGTAGTAGATGAGTAGGCGAAATCAATATAAACAACCAAACGCAAGAAATGATACGCACACATACTTTCTTGCCACGGCGTCTTCCGCAAAAAACCGCAAACAAACTGCATTTGGAGGCTTTATATTAATTTGTGCTTTAACAATTTAGCACGCGGCACTTCGTTTGCAATATTTTGTTTAGATATATCTAATCTCACAAATCACAATATTACTAAGCCATTTACTGAATTTTCACTAACATGTAATTTCACCTACTTTTGTTTGTTTGTTTTGTAATGAGAAGCAAGCTGGCATCAGAGTAAAGTAACTGTTTTTTAATGGCGTACTCATTTCGCCTTGGTACTAGATATTACTAGGTTGCTTTTCGCACCGAAAAGATTTTTAAAAAGATCTTAAGTTTATAAACAATCGGTAGTTTTTAAAGCTCGAAAGCGCTAAAATTTAAAAAGTAGATCTATTTCCTGAAGTTTAATCTTGTATTTATCTTATACATCTTGTTTTCAAATATTCGTTCGAATACTTTTGCCAGATGACGCGACTTTATACTTATACTTTCATGACACAACGGAAAAAATGTCCCACTAATTATGATCTCAGCACATGTTTGTGAGTTCCACCATTTTCTCTACAAACCCTGCGTTTCCATTAGTGTATATTCTTAGGCTAGTAAGATGATAGTTCAATCTACAATGCCCCAGTAGAATTCTTGAGATGATTCTAAAAATATTTTTATTTAATTCCATGTAACCTTTAAACCAGTTTGGGTTAAAGCTGACTATCATTGATTTTGATTGCGATAAACCGGGTAGATTGTCCTAGTATGACTCCTTGTCTTTCCTCTACTTCCAGCATAAGATTGGAACAGTTTCCCCTTTCTTAGGCCACGGAATTCCAGAAGGCAGATATTGCAGTTTCTTTTTCTTCAGGGCAGTCTCTGTTGATTGCCCCACAAGTGAGACTTTCGAGCACCAATTTTTTCCAAGAAGGTCGCTGTTTCGTGCGAATTTTTATCTGTAGGATTCAACATACTATTCGTGGATATTCTGTACTTTGGTCTGAGTTTTCTTATTGGGCTGCCATCGTACTTAGCGTCGAGCGCTACAGATGGATTTATAAGCGGATAAGCAATTTCCTAAGGATGACACTGGCCATTACTTAAGGGACCGGGTGGTCTAGAGAAAATTTAGGGTATTTTCAGAATTTTTTTTTACAATAAAAAAATGAAAAACGGTATTTACATTTTGTAGGCTTTTTATTTAACTTATTTCACATACAAAAATGAAAAAAAAAAAAAATTTAATTAAAAATTTTTAAATTAAAGTTAAAATTAAAACTAAAATTAAAAATGTTTAAATTTAAAAAAAATAATTAAAAAAATGGCGCTGAAGTTGATCCTCCCGAAAAATTGGACCTGGACGGTGTTGTCCATTTTGGCTCTTCTATTTATCTGAAACACAAAAACCAAAAAAAAAAAAATAGTAATCAGTATGACTGTAGCTATGCCCCGTACTAGAATAAAAAAAAAAATTACAAAATGGCGCGGTTTTTAATTTGACACTCAAATATAGACAAAAATAGTTTTTTTTAGTTTTTTACTCAAAAAAATACGAAATAATTGATATAATAATATAATTCTAGTATGAGCGGTGGCAGTTGATGTTGTGAAAAACTTATTAAAATTTCAGACGATTCGGTTGAATAGTTTTTTTTTGACAACACCAGGCAGAAAAAAGTCGTTTCGAGATAAATGATAGTTAATGGGTTGTAGAAGCTATAATTTTGGGAATTTCTGCATGAAAATTTTACAGTGTATTCTTAAGATACTATACTTTCAAAATATCGAAAAAACAAAAAATCGATTTTTGAAATTTCTGGACCACCGGGTCCTCTTAAGTTACAATAAGGACGAGCGAATTCATCACGTGGTTCACTCGTTTGGTGATGCCGTATTTAGATTTATTTCTCTATAACTGTCTTGAATCTCAGGTGAATGTAAACACATCGAAGTCAACATAAGGAACGTCATCCTGCAAATTCATGGTCTTCGAACAATGGAACTCTTGAATCAAGGTGGTAGCGGGCTATAGAACAACCTTACATTTTACTTAACGCCATTAAATGTTCATCAAAATAAATAAAACACTATTGAATATCTCACACACAACTGATTTTAGTTACTTTTACAAATCGAGCTTATTTACTGAAAGACCCTGTACTATATAAGTTGACAAGTCTGATTTATGGCCGAAAGAAATTTTTTTTATTTAATAACTTCTTCAATATATTCACACAACTTTCTCAAATGCAAGTGACCCTTTCAGGTTTACGGTTTATTATAGCAGTTATTTCTTATACAATTATTAATGCCCAATAACAAAAAGGGAAGTTGAAGAGGGATAACAACGAATAACGCCAGCTAAATTAGAAAATTTTATTCCTTCAATGCCTAGACGTTAAACCACCAACACGCTTACGTAGAGTGCGAACTGAAGAAAATATCGCAGCTGTATCGGCCAGTGTTAATGATGACCATCAATTATCGATTCGTCGCCGTTCGCAGCAATTGGGCCTCTGTTACTCAACAACGTGGAAAATTTTTCGAAAGGATTTAGGTATGAGGCCTTTACAAATACAGCTGGTGCTAGAATTGAAGCCGAACGATCTACCGCAACGCAGAATTTTTGGTGAATGGACTCTTGGAAAGTTGACCGAAGATCCACTTTTTCATCAAAAAATTGTGTTCAGCGACGAAGCTCATTTTTGGATCAATGCGTACGTAAATAAGCAGAATTGTCAATTTTGGAGTGAAGATCAGCCAGAAGAATTGCAAGAGCTACCAATGTATCCAGAAAAGGTCACAGTTTGGTGCGGTTTATGGGATGGAGGTATCATTGGACCATACTTCTTCAAAGATGCTGCGAATCGTATCCAACTTTTTTTTGCCCAAAATGCAAGAGCTTGACTTGCATGACATGTGGTTTCAGCAAGACGGTGCCACATGCCACACAGCACGCGTAACAATGGAGTTGTTGAGAGGCGAGTTCGGTGAACATTTTATTTCACGTTCGGGACCTGTTAATTGGCCATGAACGATCGTGCGATATAACGCCTTTAGATTATTTTTTGTGGGGCTATGTTAAAGCTCATGTCTATTCAGACAAGCCTGCTTCAATTAACGCATTGGAAGACCACATTAAAGCATTTATATGTTAGATACCGGCCGAAACATTGGAAAGAGTATACCCAAATTGGACTAAGCGGATGGACCATTTGAAGCGCTGTCGCGCTCAACATTTGTACGAAATAATCTTCAAGCATTAAATTATATGGACAGTACTATCGATTTAAATAAAAATGTCATGCATCTTTCTGAATTTTACGTGGGTTTTTTTTAAAAACTTTCCTATAGCTCTTAAAAAATCACCCTTTACTTGTAGGAGCCCGTGGTGGGCCAAACTTTAGTTCAAAGTTTTAACTAGAGAACGACTAACCTTTCAGTTTCGGCTCGGCTTCGTGCATTTTTTTTCTTTAAAAATTGTACCACATTTTTTTTTGGCCGGTATTAATGCCAACATTTTCTTTAAATTGCTTTAAAATATCTTCTGGCTTCCTTCTATCAAGAAATTGCTCTATACCAGTAGACGGTGCCGCTGTTATGTGAAAATGCGAGTGGTAGAGGACATTAGAACTCCTTTAAATTAACAGTACGCTGCGATTGACTCGAGCGTAATCGTGGAAACCAACAGAAGGTGGTCTCTGACAACTAACTGCAGGGCCTCCAAAGCGCTCTGGCCAAATCTGAATTTTAAAAGAATAAAATGTTTATTTGGATTCAACAGATCAACTACCAGCGTCCTCACAGGTGTTATAACGGGTCACTGCACTATTTGAACCCTAGCCAGTAAAATAGGTGTACCTTACAATGACTTCTGCAGGCGTTATGGAGATGAAGAAGAGATTAAGTCAGTAAAACCCCTCCTCTGTGAATGCTCTGCACTTAAAACAAGTCGTGCCAAATATCTTGGCGATTGTTTCTTTGAAGATGTCTCATTGGAGGGACTAGTTACCTTCTTAAAAACATCTAAGACGTTTAAGCGACTTAGTTATATATACTATATACGAAATATGTACCTACATTTGTTTGGAAGCATAACATATGCATGTATGTATGTACAAGCTTGCCGGCGAATATGGAAACTTTGTATTCGTTTGAATTTATAAAATCTAAACGAACTCCAGCCAATATTTCATAAATATTCTTCCCTTCCTCCGAACACGCATTTTAACCATGAATTTGCGAAACAATCAGCGTTAGAAAATATATGTAAGTATATATATATATATAATTGGCGCGTACACCCTTTTTGGGTGTTTGGCCGAGCTCCACCTCTTATTTGTTGTTCCACAAATGGAGGAACCTAAGTTGCAAGCCGACTCCGAACGGCAGATATTTTTATGAGGAGCTTTTTCATGGCAGAAATACGCTCGGAGGTTTGCCATTGCCTGCCGAGGGGCGACCGCTATTAGAAAAAATGTTTTTTCTTAATTTTGGTGTTCCACCGAGATTCGAACCTACGTTCTCTCTTAGTTAGGGTGTGGATATCAAATGCAGATCTATTTATGCCTAAGTGCCATTATTTCGCGATTAGCGCATTTGCAGAATTTGGTAAAATGTTAGTATCTTTCTTTAGAACTCATTTTGCGTAAAAATTACATTTTTCAGTCCAATATGTACCACATAAGATGACAGAGATGTGAGACAATCGGGATTTAGACAGCCCGGCAAAGTGTAACTGAAGAGAATAAGGGCGAAAATCAACGAATCATTAATCAATCCTTTCATGATGCGGCGCGGTGCGTGCCCTTTTATGTTAAAGAAAGACAAAAAAAGGAGGAAATATGCACTCTCCTTACACTTTCAATTCACTGGAAGAATAAAAAGGAAAGGCTGAAAAAATTACAAAGGAATGTCTCTACGTAGACTCTGGTGAACAACAGTCAAAAAAGAGCGGAGGGTAGAAAAATACCAGAAAGATTTAACATCACATCAGGGATAAAAGTGCAGCGCCAACAAAAAATAAAAATAAAAAAAAAACACGAAGAAGATGCGGAGGGAGAAAATCAAGGGAAGAAACAAAGTAAAAATATATAAAATGGCGACATAATTTGATGAAGGATTTGCCTATTTACATTTCATGGACGCGATGATAAGATGAGTGACTGAAGTGATGGGTGTTGGTTATTCAGTGGCTGGGGCGGCCGGAGTGGCAGAAATGCAATGATATGGGGAAATCGGATTGGAAAAAGCATTAATGTGAGGAAAGCAATGCGGCCACAGTGCAAAATTCTGCATGTGAAAGGGGAGCATCGAAAGCTGGTAAGCGTAGTTTTTCTCTGCGCCCATTCTTCCATTCAATCAAGCGAATGCAAGACATTTTTGCTGAATGATTAAATAATGCTTTATCGAAAAATGAAAACCGAATGAGAAGTGCGTTAATGGTAATGCAAATGTAAGTGCCTACTGTTCCCTAAAGTCTTAATTCCAACCATCTCTTACACATTCATAACATGTCACGTAGATATGTACATACATATATGTATATATATATACAAAAGTGACACTTTAAAAAAATAAGAAATGAAAATTAAGAATTTATGCCACGAGAAGGCAAAAAAATCCTAAAATGGCAGGGACAGGGAGACCTACACCAACGCTCATTTAGGGGATTGTTGGTAAACGGATGAGTGCCATACAAAACGGGTATATAGAGCAGCTCACATCATTAATTATCTTAACGTACCATTCCCATAGACATGTTGAGACGGACAATTGGACGGACAGACTGAGTGGAAATGTGTGCGCAAGCCAATTGTAAAACTTTATTGAAAATAAAATTCTTTCTCTCATTCCATTTTGTGAAATACTTTAGTGATACATGCAATATTCGCAAATAAGCAGGTATATTAAACTTTTTTCTATTGACATCAGCCCATACATATGGCTGTGAAACTGTGTCGTTAATATAAATTAAATTAGGAAAAGGTAAAATTTACGTGCACGGTGTTTTTTGATTTATTTTTTGACTGGACCATTAAATAAAAAATGATATCCACACAACGGTGACTAATTATAGCACTAGGACTTATTGAAAAGTTTAGGAAATTTATTATGCTTTAATTTTAATACTTGTTTTACGAAAATATCGTAAATTTTTCTACAAACATCATGTAGATAAAAGTTCCAAGCTCTGTGCAAATCAAAAACATTCAAGAAATTTTCAGCAAAATTTCACACTTTTTAATCAGAATTTTAAAATAATTTCGAGTATGCAGTACAAGTTTCGATTTGACTTTTGATAATTGTTTTTGCTGACGCTGTTGGGAATATTCTTCCATATAAAAAAATTATCAAAAATCAAAGCGAATTTTGAGCCGCTTCGAACTTACACTTTATAAAACTGAAATTCAATGGGCCATAAAACTGCTCACTTGAAATTTTTCTAAGAATTCTGATTAAAAAGAGTGAAATTTTCATGAAAATTTGTTGATCAGCTTCTTTGACCTTCTGCACGCCGCTATGATGAGGGTCCTTGAGGTGCAATTTCCCCTTGGCGAATAAAAAGTCGCAGAGAGCGATACCGATGATGTTGGAGTCTCTTTTTGCACAACAAACGATGAATGAATCGGCGTATTGCCGCAATGCAAGACCTAGTCGCCCTCGGCAAGTTCAAGCTACAAACTACTGATTTCGTCTGCAGGTGTCTGAAATACATCCAAATATCCAAGTCTCAATTTTGGAGAATTTCCGAAGAATTTTCGCCAGATTTTAAAATAAATCCACATATTTGCTGATCGTTCATTGATTAACCAAGTTTCGGTGTTTTTGCGATGATGACATATTTTATCGAGCGTGCCATACACCGTAATATGGTGTCGCATAGATTTTGAGAAGGATGCGATCGTACCAGCGACACTAATGTTAATCGTGTCATGAGGAGTAACAGTGTAACAGCGGGTATTTTTATATTTTAGTTGAAACCCATACTACTTTTGGCTTATTGGCCAATTGCGAATCGGTTAAATCATGCGTAGAAAAGTGCCACACTCCACGCTGTGTTGAATTGTGTTTGAGGTAGGAAATTGTAAATTGAATTTAATTAAAGTGATTCAAAGTTAGATTTTTAACCAAATTTCTAAGATTTAGCAAGTCCAAATACCAATACCCCACAAAAAATTTAGAAAGTAAAATGTCGTCTTTCGAATGCCTTTTTTTCTTAATTTTGGTGTTTCACCGAGATTCGAACCTACAAGTGAAAGCATCGACTATTATCTTTGCCACCGATCTGCCCTGACTAGGGTATGACGTCTCTCCTTTTACTATTACTTTTTGTGCAGCCTGTCGGACTAAAGTTCAGCAGAAATCCGTAAATTTTTAAGTTTTATTTAACGTACAAACAGATTTTATTTTTAGAAGAACAGCAAACCGCAGAACGAGTCTGAACAGCACTATCTGACTTTTTATAAAAAATGAAAATCATTTCGATTGAAGGAAATCTCTATTTTGACCTACGCACTCCATTGCTTGCCTGTTTGTATACTGGACAAACTGTCTAGTTCGCAAGTATTAAATATTATTCATGTACGGCGCCACTTGCAAAATATAAATTCTGCGATTGGGCGATTAATACTGCGCTGTACTTGTATAAAAAAAAATTTTCTTGATTAAAACATAGTTTCATTTATTTAGATCCATAATGACCCGGTATTTTACTTTTTGTTTTAGGCTGTTTTTGTTGAATCCGAACATGGGACTAGGTCCGATGAAGTTTACATCTGCCCCTTTTTAGGCTTGAAAGTCTGCTTTTTGGTTGCCGTCATATCCCTCATGTCCTGGTACCCAAATTAATGAGGCATTGTTTTTGGATGCAAGGTTATTGAGTGCCTTGTGGGATTCTAAGAGAGTTTTTGAGTTGTAGGTATAGCTATTTAAAGCTTTTAGAACTGATTGGCTGTCCGAGTATTTTAATCCTTACTCTCTTGTGGTTGCATGATGTTTGCTGCTTCCATTATTGTGTAGAGTTCCGCTTGGAAGATGGTGGTGTTGCATGATGTTTGCTGCTTCCATTATTGTGTAGAGTTCCGCTTGGAAGATGGTGGTGTCCCTGCTTGCTCTTGGATTGCTATATGAAGTGGTGGGAGATTAAGGAGTGCTTCCATGCCAGCTGTTGGGGTAGTTCTCATAGCCCCTGTGATGTATAGGCAAGCAAGCCTTTGTACTTTTCCCAGTTTGGTTATCGCTGTTTGTTGGATAGATTTGCTCCACCATACTAGTGCCCCATACAGTATGATTGGTCTAACCATTTGGGTGTATATCCAGAGGGCCATACTAGGGCTGAGGCCCCAGGATCTCCCTAGTAATTGTTTGGTTGTCCACAAGGATTTCGTGGCTTTTTTTGTTATATTATTTATATGTGATTCCCAAGTGAGTTTTTTATCTAAGGTTAAACCTAGATATTTGACCTCTTCCTTTAGTTCTATCACTGTTTCATTTATTTTCAATGCAGGAAACTCCAACTTTCTTTTTCTTGTGAAGGGGATTATTGTGGTTTTGTTAGGGTTGAGCGACAGCCCCTCCTTTTTACACCATTCCCATGTTGCGTTCAAGGCATTTTGCATTAAGTTTGTTAGTGTTCTTTCATGGTTGTCTTTTATTATAACAGATATGTCATCTGCATAGCCAATGGTTATAAATCCCTTATTGTTTAGGTGCTGCACCAAGTCATCAACTAGTAGGGACCATAGCAGTGGAGAAAGAACTCCTCCTTGCGGACATCCCTTTACTGTTGGGACATTAAGTTCAGCTTGGCCTAACGAGGCTTTAATAATCCTCTGATTAAGCATTTGGCTTATCCAATGTGTTAATATTGGGTTTGCACCTCTTTTCTCGAGTGCTGTTTCCATGGATTTGTAATTTGCGTTGTCGAAGGCTCCCTCTATGTCCATAAAGGAACATAGGGCTATTTCTTTCTGATTTAGAGCCTTTTCTATATTGACAACGAGTGTGTGCAGTGCTGTGACTGTGGATTTCCCTTTTTGGTAAGCAAATTGCAGCTTATGGAGGGGTTTTTTGAAGATTACTTCTTCTCTTAGATGGTATTCAAGTAGTTTTTCCATTGTCTTTAACATGAACGACGATAGACTGATTGGTCTGTAAGATTTTGGAGAATCAGGGGGTTTGTTATCTCACTTAGGACTAAATATTACCTTCAGTTTTCTCCATATCTTTGGAATGTATTCCAATATTAGACTAGCTCTGAAGATTTTCACCATATTTTCCACAAACGCAAGGCACTGTGAAAGAAAATCCTTTATAACTGCTTGAAACTAAGCTAAATGTGCTTTACTGTCCTGCACTTTCCGAATTCTTCAATTTAACCGACTTAAGCCACGTTAGCAACCTTGGCAGCTGGTACTCGTAATTCTAAGTAAATTAATAAATGAATAATTGAAAATTTCCCAATAACAAATATGTAGATAAAGAAATCATTTTTGAGTGTTTTTTTTTTAATAGGTATACCTACTGTTAAAAATAACGATTTGTGAAGGTGATCATGATACCTTTGAGCGAAGGAGTATAAAAATTGTATCCTGTACACTACCGAATCTTATATAATTATAGAAAACGTGTGAGGATAAATAATTTCAAATTATTATATATATCTATAAGACTTGACCATACAACAATTTTCTAACATTTAAAAAATATTAGGATTCCAAACTCAATAAAATTAAGAATCCAAATATATTTAAGGCCGTCAGATGTCGAACTATTTTTTATGAGTGGAAAGTTTTTTGCTTCGCATCGGTAAGAGAGGATAGGTGAGACAAAATGTGATACAAATCGTGGGTATAGTCGGTTTATACTCGTATATAAACGTCGATATAAATTTACTAAACATGGTTTCGAGCTTTACCTCCGAATTAGGAATCACCGCGTGAGATCCATACTGACGAAAACTAGTGTATTTTAGCCAAATATTGAGCGAAATTCACAGCGAGCAAAGGGAATTCTCACGGGCCGAAACAAGTAAAGCTTGCTTGCTAGTAGCTTCAGTGACAATTTATTTTCCGTACCCAGTTTTCACAGCTTCTTTACTATACTAATTAATATTCATGTCCCAAATACATACTTATCCTGTACATAGAGATGTATTTGTGTTTGTTGTATGGTAAACCAGTTTCACATAAACTTACATACATACATATGTAACTATGTAACTGTGTATGTATGTAACAACATATGTAGTTTCGATTATTAAAACGTAAAATTTCATTTGACTACAGAAATTTCAAAGCTCTACCCATCAATTTGCCTGTCGGAACCATATTCACCATCAAATTTCCAATAACGTCGGTGTCAATCATAATTAGTAACAACGGCTATTTTTCATTAGAAACACCGAAAGCCGACATGTAAAACAATAGCATAATATCTGTCTAACAATAACATCGAATTTTCCCATTCATATGCGTAACTAAAGTCTAGCTGGCTAGAAAACCGAAAGGTTAAACAAAATTTTAAATAAAAAAATTGTATTACAACAGATTTATTAAGTTTACGTTGTAAAAGTCTGTAGTCAGCAACTGAAACATAACAACTATAAAAGCCCATACGTGTAATTTTTCTGCACCCCGCGGCTCTCTAGCTCAAGATCATTAGACGCGGAATGAATAAGTATGCCTACGAGCAAAGGCAAAATCCACAACAGCTGTTGCACAAGCATTCGAGACAAACTTCAATGAAAGTGTATATAGGTATTTAATATACATATGTATATGTAGGTAATATGTATATATATGTATGTGTATATAACGTGGGTATTTATATGTGCAAGTATATAGTATATGCGTAGAAACTAATTCGTTATGGTTATTTTTCACATACATGTTCATACATGCATCCACACACACATATGGATATACGCTTATATAGATATGCATGCAACATCGTTTTTCTTTGGCGATTTCATTGCTCCCAGCGCGATACGATTGTGGCTAATTAAATTTAAAGATATTGGAAAGATTATCAATCTCGTAGGCCAATCGCTCTCGAGCACAACTAAAAACATTCGGTTGATTTTGATTTCACCGTGGGCAGAAGACTCTCACAGTTTCTATTAGCTGAGCAGTGCATCTCATATCATCGATCCTGTCGTCTCTGAATGGGCGGGAAGATCTCTGCCTTTGTTTTTACGGTGCACTGTTGTTAGAGCTCGCAAGCTTTGTCTTGAACAAAATACGAAACAAAAAAGTAGGAACAGAAACAAAAAAAAAATATAGATAGAACGAAAAAAAAGAATAGCACTCTTGGTGGTGCTAGTGGGATTGTACTTTTATTTCATGATTGAAAAAATGATTAATGGTTGAACTGCCAACATTCAATTCGAATTGGGTACGCTTCGGTTTTGGCTTCAGCTTTAGCATCAGATGGCTGTGTCGCTGTCGCATTTTACTGCGGTTCTGCAGTACTATCGCTGTGATGGAATGAATTTTAGCTTACATGAATACGTGCATCCATCCACCACTGAGCTGAACAATTCCACAGCTCTACCAGTATTGACAACCCACACAAGCATATTCTAGCTCCCCAACCATGTCAATGTGTGGCTCAATCCACGCCACCACCATCGAGGGATATTTGGTGTGTTCGGTCAATGCGGGCGACTCGCACCACCGCTGCTTGTCGTCCAATCGAGTCCTTATACTTTTTTACTTTATCAGCCGGCTTTAACTGTCAATGTGTGTGTCCAGCCATGATCCAAATCAAACAACTCACAACTCAGAATCATCAATTACATTGCTCTCTGCATTGGAAGCAAGACACTTTAGCGCTGGACTTGCATTTTAGTGTTGCATTCAAGGTGCGTCCGTCCGCCGGGCGATTTGGCACTGCCTATACTCATATGCGTGAATGCTGTAGTTTTATAGGTTGTTCATTTTGCTTTCCTTTAAAGGTCAAAAATGGCCAACAGCTCTGCTATATGCAAATAAATGCTTTTTTAATAGACTGCAAGGCTTTTAAGCTCTCGTGCCGAGCTCCTCCCTGGCTGTGTGGCTTTTACGAGTTTAATTTGCAAGTGTTGAGTTTGACCGTTTCATTTTCGTAAAGAAGCGTTAAGTTAACCGCCAGGCAATTTTAATGAATCATTTAGCTAATTTATAATTACTTTGCTCAGCGTTTGTAATTATGGGATTTGAAAACTTTTTAATCATGCACGTAATAGTTATAAGATAAATAAAATATCTTAGAACAAAAAGGGTAATAACAGTTGCATGAGAGTGACTTTAACTTTGATGAACAATGAATAAACAATAGAATAAAAAATGAAAGGTAGTTGCGTTTGTCAAAATGTTCATTAGTAATCAGTTGTTGTTGTTTGAATATTACTACAGTTTATCAGAAGTAATCTCTTAATGTTTTTCGATTCCGAACTGCACTCAGTGATGCGACAAATGGTTGAGCAGCGATAAGGACCTGATGAAAAAGAATTTTTGCTTTTGTAAACTGAGACTTCTTTCACAAATTTTTTTCTTCAGCTGGTCTAAAAAGTTACAATAATATTCCGAGTTTATTGTTTCACCAGTTTGCAATAATCCACAAACAAAATTCCTATCGCATTCCAAAAAACTGATGCAAGCTCGTTTCGAAGCCGAAGAACAAGGTTTATACAAGTCTTTAGCCTCTCGTTTTGATTTAGGATCATCGTGATATATCCAAGTCTCATCCATAGTGATGAATCGACGCACAAAATCCAGTTTCTCCTTTTGAAAATGCTCTAAATGTTGCTGAGAAAGTCGCATTTGGATGTGTGAAAATATTGCTTATTAAATTCTACTAAATTTCTTTCAGCCACTCGTCGATTTTCGAATATGATTTTCTGTATTTTTCTACGATTTCTTGTGTTTTTGCTGGTTATGGACGTTCTTGACATGGGTCGTCTTCAAGACTTGTACGACCACGTTTAAATTCAGCAACCCATCTTTCTATTGTCCTAATTGATGGTGAAAAGTCCCTATACACTTTCAACATTCGTTCATAAATTTCCTTTGTTTTTAAAGCTTCAAAAAGATTGTAGAAAATACTGGAAATAAAAAAGAAATAGAGTATTTTTCGATAGAACACTTTCTAATCTACAAAACTCTGTTAATTGTATTTTAGAGTTATTTAATTTTTCATTAGTTTTGAGGCTTAGAAATGGAATACCCAGGAGGCAAAAATCAACATTTTCGACACTTACTCTTCTTTGATTTTCTACGAAGCCAAACTGCTGCCGAAGCAGTCCGGGAGATTCGCGACATGCATGAAGAAGGTGTCACAGAAATGGTTTGCAAAGTTCAGAAATGGCGACTTTGACGTCGATGATACGTCGCGCAGCGGAAGTCCTTCTGAATTCGATGAAGAAATCACTTTTAAAAGAGAACGGTCGCTAAATCAGTCGTGAATTGGCGGAAAAAATCAGCTGCGATCATAAAACGATCAATCACTTTCATTCAATGAGATTTACAGCAAAATTGGGAGCCTGGATGACTCACGAGCTGAACGAAAAAGCAAAGAAAGTCACCTTGAAGTTGCTTCGTAGCATTTCACCCTCATCCAGCAACACGAGGTCATAAATAACGCTTTTTGTACCGAATCGTCACAGAAGATGAGAAATGGTTCCTATACATCAATGTGGAGCAAAGAAAGGAGTGAGTAGCTCCAGGAGATACGCCAAAGCCGAGTGTCAAGCCGGATCTTCATCCAAAGAAGATCATGATATGTGTTTGGTGGGACTGGGAGGGCATGGTGCACTGGGAAATGCTCGAAAAGAATGCCACGGTCACAAAGAAGCTCTACATTGCCCAGTTACATCGCGTGAATGAGGCTATTCGACTGAAAAGACCTGATCGACATGGTCAAACCATACTCTTTCACGACAACGCCAAGTTCTATGTTGCACAAGTCGTCAAAGCCGCACTTCAAGAGCCCGAGTAAGAGGTATTTCAGCATCCGTCGTACTCTCCGGACCCTGCACCGACCGATTACCATCTTCGCGCGTTACCTTCGATAACAAAAAGGTCCTTAAGAACTGGCTCAACAACTTCTTTAACACCAGACCATACGATTTATGGCGAAACGGCATCAACAAGTTGGTCGAGACGTGGGAAGAGGTTGTAAACAGCAACGTCGAATATATAATTGATTAACTTATTGTTAAAATAATTGTTTTTTGTTTAAATAAAAGTTTTCAGTAAAAACTCTACGAACTTATTCCCAAATCTAATATATATTATACTATTTATATTAATTTAGTCGCCCGTGGAAAGCGGCGCCGATTGAGTTTTTGTTTTTTACTTTTGAGTTTGTCCATACTAGCGGTGACCACTCGGAAGACAATGTCAAGCCTCCGAGTGCATTTCGAACATGAAAAAACTTTGCATGAAAACCGACAATTATTTGAGGTTGCACTGAATGTAGCCTACAAGTATTCACTGGTGAATATTCTCGTACTTATGTGACAATGCAACGGCCGAAGTATCGAAAATATCGCAACTCTAAGTGCTTTAGTTCAAAATAAGTTAGAACAGTTGATTTCACAAGAATTGGATACTTTGCTGTCTACTTTGTTTCGAAATGAGCTTAAACGCATCAGTGCCTTGTGCCAATTTGACCACAACATCGATTAATTTTCTATATAATTTTTTATTTTGTATTTATTTTCCAATATTTTTTTCTGATTGTTTGTTCTTACATTTCCGTTTTTTATTGCTTAAATTTGGTTTATTGATGTTGAGTAAAATTTACATTTTTTACCAGGGACCAAGGCACATCCCACAGATGGGATCAGTAGAGCAACTGATTTAATTTTTTCTTATTTATTTCATCTCTAAATTTTACTCTCTAAATTGTAAATCTTTGCTTTTTGATTTTCTTATTCTAGGGACCAAAAGTAAAAACAATGTGACTTAGCAGGGACTAATGCGTGTCAAAGCTGCTGACCTACACCCTTACAAGATCAAGCTACTAACTCCAGAAGTAAACCTTTTGATCCTTGTTCTTTAATTTAAAGATATCCACTTCTTTATAATCTACCTATTTATATAATATCGAGAGCTAAAAGTAAGCACTCCGTAAATTTGTCTGTAAGGAATCGGGTCGATTAAAAATAAGCTTCGCACATCGTAAACTGTCACTTACTGACTTCAAAAGAACTTTTTTTTAATATTTTGAATGAACTTAACTACCTTTGAGCATTTTTTTGAACGAATTAAATCAATAGTGACCAACAACACTTTGGCCGTAATAAGTGCCTCGATTTATTTGAATGGCTGGTATGCGTAGCACAAAGAAATTTACGAAAGAAAAGACGAGATGCTGAGGGCAACCAACGAAGATTCTCCCCTTACTCTGTTTCGGTGTTCCAAAACAGAAAAATATTTTGTGGTCATTTAACCAACGAGTAATTATTTTAATGGCTATAAGTGAAAATATTATTAAATTACTGTTGGTTCATGTATTTGTGGCAGGGAACTGGACTGGGGAGCTAAAATGCAGTGAAATATCCACGAAACATCACCGCAGGCAAGAGTTTAACATAATATGACAGGTAATAGTTGAGAGCAGTGATAAATGGCCAACAATTTAGAAAATTGCCCATTTGAGTCATATTTAATTTGTAGCCGATGGCGAGCTGACGAACTAGTTGGGCATTGCTTGCTGGTTTCAAATCGGACTGGATTGGGCTAGCATGTAAATGGATGTAGAAATGTGCTTAATTACGAAGGCATTATGTATCACTGTGATTTATTGATTAACTAATAGGTAGTTACGCTAAGTGGACAAATTATATTAAATTATACACACACATTTCTCCTCAATTTCATCTGATGTTGATGTAAAGCTTTGTGGTTTGGAGCGAAGATTAAAAGAAAAAAAAATAATAATAAAAAAAAATAGAGTATGAGATTGGCTTTAAATGACAGTTTGATTGTGAAGTTTGAGCCAAAAATTAAAAATATATAAATAGAGTACGAAATTGGCTTCAAATGACAGTTTGATTCTGAAGTTTGAAATCTTGTTCATACCTTTTATTTGCATTCGCTGCTGTCAAAGTGATTTTATTGTGCGTGTTTGAGCATTATCAGCGCGTAGTATGTCAAATGCAAAGTTCTAATCATTTAGCATATCAAAAATCGTTTATGCTATCAGTCAATTTGAGCTTATCAACTCAGCAAAGTTGTTTTGCTGCGCATCCACCAGGCCACACATACGCATACAAAGTACGCAAGAAGGAATGTATGTAGTATGTCCAGATTCCCAGATGCTTTTGTTGATGTGAATGTCACCCATCAGTGCTGCCGTTTCTCTTTTGTAGAAGCTGCCATCATTAATCACTCAATCAATCATCAGTTCAATCAGTATAGTTGTTGTTTCTGTATTAAATAGATATCATTCTTCACTTCTTGTCAATCTCCTCCAGAGCTCTGCCCAAAGCTTGCGTTATGTGCGAAATTCAAATTAGCCTGTTCTGTGGTGGTATGAAATGAATTTTTGATAAGAAAACAGCTAATACACATACAATTCATATTAAATTCAAATTACCACTAAATATTGCAGTAGCTTTTTTAACTAATCTGTAGAAAAGTAGGCATAAAATTGTATAAATTTTTTAATGTATTTTAATAAAATTCTGTGAGAGAAAAAGTTTATTAATATAATGAAGGTTGTTACGTACTGTAACCAGACTAGCCCTTTTGAGGCTAGATTTAGCATTTATTATTATTATTATTATATATAAGAAAAGTAGAGGAGATCCACTACTTTACATTGGAATGGAGCACTAGTGTAAACACCTTCGGCTCGAGATTTAGCATTTATTTTTGTTCTCTAGTCTCAAAATTTAATTCTAACTTTGTGGCTTTTTCTAGCCCTTATTTGTATAATTATGAACTTTCTAAACATAAATTTAATAATTCATTCAAATTTGTGTCTTTCAACCTACAGGTATATATGCAACTGTGGGTCAATGTTGGCAATATAATAGGCCAGGTTGGGGTGCTTTGTAATGTGTATTTATTAATTTATAAATACAAGGTGGCGCAAAATCAATCACTCTATCAGAAGGTTTATAAATGGCGTTACGCCAATCATATTTGACACTTGTGACATAAAAGTCAAAATAAAGAATTTCGCCTCAGCAATAGTTTATGGTGTATTTAGTAAAAAACTAAATTGGATGGTTCATTTTTCGCCACTTTGTACTTAAAGAGTGTTTTTATCCTAGCCAAAAACAAAAGCGTCCAACATTTTCTTAAAATTTTTTTCTGATTTATTTAGATTCACTTTTTTTGATCATCTGATGACACTGTTGTTAAGAGTCAATCGGAAATAAGCATCCGAATGGGTTGGTGCATCACTACCATTTGGAAGTAGATGTGTGTCTTATATCAGAAACTAACTTAACAACCCGCACATATGCAAAGATTAAAAATTACAGCACTTATTATACAAATCACCCTTTAAACAACGCCAGAGGAGGAAGTGCAATTCTGGTCAAAAATAGTATACGACATATTGAAAAAGAAAAAGTTTGCATTGAAGAATTTCAATCCACTAGCATAGCAATAAATGTCGAAACGAACGAAATATGCTTAACTGCGGTATATAGTCCTCCACGACACAATATCAAATCAGAGCAGTATAAACAACTACTTCAAAAGCATATGGGGAGACTCATAATAGGAGGGGACTTCAATGCAAAATACGTTCATTGAGGTTCGAGACTCACAACAACTAAAGGTCGTGAACTCTATAAAGCTGCAAGAGAAACTGGCTGTGAATTTATCTCCACCGGCAAATCTACTTATTGGCCAACAGACCAAAATAAAACTCCAGATCTAATTGACTTCTTCCTTGTAAGAAAAATTTGCAAAAAATCCTTACTAGTATATGAAGGAACAGACTTTAATTCAGATCATTCACCCGTATATTTAAAACTAAGTGAAGGCATTGAACTTAAACAACAAGCGCCTACTTTGACCAACAAGTATACTGATTGGGAGTATTTCAAATATACGCTTAATCAAAACGTTGAAAAACAAAATTCACTCTCGTTACATAATGAAATTGATGAAGAAGTATTATTGCTTACCCATCAAATCCAAAATGTCGCATGGTATGGCACACCAACTCAAACAGCAAAACAAGCTGGACTTCGTTATCCAAATGAAATATATTCCCTTATCGCCAAAAAAAGAAAGTTAAGAAAAAAGTGGCAACGAACCCGACAACCATCGCTAAAAACTTTGTTAAATAAAATGACTCAACATTTAAGAGAAGAAATTAATAAACTAAAAAATGTATCCTTCAGTCACTATATTCTGGAACTAACAGCGGAAAAAAGTACTGACTACTCCCTATGGAAATCTACAAAATACCTGAAAGGACCAACTATACAAAACCCTCCAATTAAAAAACTCAATGGCTTGTGGGCTAAGAGCGATATTGAAAAAACGGAAGTCTTTGCTGATCACTTAGAAAAAACATTTAAGCCCCATGAAGCACATCATGCACCATTGCTTACAGATATTCATCAAGCTGAAAACCAGTTCTGTTTGTCTTCGCCTGCAGAGATAAAGCGTGAAATAAATCTCCTGAAATCTAAAAAGCACTCGGCTTCGATCTTATCACCGCTGAAACCTTAAATAATATTCCTCAAAAAACATTGATTAAGCTAACAAAAATTATAAATGCATACATTAAGCTAAAATATGTGTCAACGTACTGGAAAATTTCAGAGGTAATAATGATACCAAAACCTGGCAAAAGTCCTCACGAAGTGTCATCATACCGTCCGATCTCCTTGCTACCTATAATGCCCAAACTACTCGAAAAAATAATTCTGCAGCGGTTAAAGCCTTTGATTGAAAACAAACGCCATATTCCTACGTACCAGTTCAGATTTCGAGCAAAGCACTCAACAATCGAACAAGTGCATAGGATCACAAATGTGATAGAAGAAGCAATCGAAAAGAAAAAAGTGTGCTCTTCCACATTTCTCGATGAATGCTCAGGCCTTCGACAAAGTATGGCATGACGGACTACTCCATAAAATTAAAATCTTGCTTCCAAGGGAGTTTTCGGACCTATTTACTTCGTATCTAAATAAAAGATATTTCAGGATCAAGTGCGATAGCTCTTATTCAAACCTAAAGCGAATTAAAGCCGGGGTTTCACAAGGCAGTATCCTTGGCCCTCTACTTTACGTGATTTTCACACCTGGCTTACTGGAAGGAGGTCTCCTCTTTCCATACAAAACAAACTTTTAATTTATAAACAAGTATTTAATGGTATTCAGCTATGGGGTTGTGCCAAACAAACTCATATCGAAGAAATACAACGATTTCAAAACAAATTTCTAAAGAACGCAGTAAACGCACCATGGTATGTGAGGAACACTGATTTACATCGTGACCTCAAGATGTCATTAGTATCAGAAGTTGTCAAATATTACGCTGTAGCTCATGCCGAAAGGCTCGAAAAAACATACTAACCCGGAGGCTCGGCGACTTGCCAATTTAGATGACCAATGCCGGAGACTTAAACGAAAAAAACCAAAAGATCTTGTTCCAGAAATTTTGATGACTGACAAATATATGTAAATTTCTGTCAGCAGTCTTCCAGTTATATACGTAGTTCCTGTAAATACTGTCGAATTTAATAAAATAATATTACTTGATAGTTGTGAACTAGGTGTAATAGAATGAAATGTATTTAAATATTTATAACGTTTCAATAAAAAAAAACTACCATTTGGAATTCGGAGAGAACGTAGGTTCGAATCGCCGTGAAACACCAAAATTAAGAAAAAGTTTTTCTAATAGCGGTTGCCTCTCGACAGGCAATGGCAAACTTCCGAGTGTATTTCTGCCATGAAAAAGCTTCTCATAAAATATATTGCCGTTCGGAGTCGGCTTGAAACTGTAGGTTCCTCCGTTTGTGGAACAACTTCAAGATGCACACCACAAATAGGAGGGAGAGCCCGGCCAATCATCCAAAAAGGGTGTAAGCGCCAATTATATATGTACATATATATACAAAACAATAACTCGGATTAGGGTGTTTTTAAATAATATTTTAAAAATAATAATAATAATATAGGCTCCATCGAGCTTAAGGAGGCTCAACATTTATTTATATTGTGCTGTGCCTAACACTGATGTCTTTTAAACACATCATATTTTCTACCAACAAATATAATAATGTCACATTGATACTTAAGAACCATTTAAAGATTGAAAATAGCAGAAACATTTAGATACTTAAAAGCGAACTCCGTAGTTTGACAGCACTGACAAAAACATTCTTGAGGAAACAAGAAAATTATTTTTGGGACAATGAGGTTACAAGCTTTGATTGAACCAACGTTGATTTTTTAAAAAGGTATTTCGGGGTTTCCGTACTGAATCGTTTATGCGAATGTGTAAGGTTTCAATTAATTGACTGACACAGCTATTTAGCACAATTTGAAGTTTTCGTTTAGATAATATACCTTTCCATATGCACACAAATAAGCTGACTATATGAAATGAATGGCGCAACGTGTAAAAGACCTTACCAAATATAATTTTATGTTTTAAGGAACAAAGCCAGCTGTGAGCCACAGCTTTCTTAGAACAAAATACATTTTCCTTAAACTTCGATTTACATGACCGAGACTAGTTACAAGTGGTTCGAATTCGATCGATCTATCGCATAGAATAGATGTAACCTCTAGAGATAGTGCTAGAATAAGGTCAACAGTATTCAAATGGTGTGAAATATATATGGCAATATCATTTTCGTTCTATTTCTCAAATTATTCAATATGACCCAAATAGAAATAGAATGGAAATCATCATTACCTCTGGCTATTAAGCTTTCAGACAGACTAATTGATCGAAAAAGATAAATTTAGGCATCAGCCGAATACAAATGAATGTGAACGTTTTTACAGCACTGGACGACATCATCAATGAAAAAGCTGTGGTTCGCATTATACATATTAGCATATGATAATAGCGTCCGATAGCGGATGTCCAACCTTCACAGTTCGGGCTATCAATATTGGACTCTACAATTTCAAATCGCCTCCGAATACTTAGCTGATGGTTTTTGCATGAAAATTATAGAAAATTCATAGCAAATATGTATTCGTAAGCTGGCTTTTTTTCTAGAGAATGACCGCTATTATAATTTTTTGTTGTCGTTGAGGGATCTGGTCACTTAGTTGGCATTTGAACATACATATTTATCTACATATGTATGTGTGTTAATTTTGACTTTTCTCAGCTGGATGAAAAATAGGAATAAGTGGATCTGGTGGTGAAAGAGAACATGGCAAAGTACCTCGTGTCATATAACAAGCAGTGGGTACGTTTGCGTATCGGCAACCTAGTCACGGTTGCTAGTAATAATTTTGAAGTAAAAAGGGACTTTATTTATATGGGAAACAACACTGCCTTGAAATCCATGGTCAAATCTCTCTTGCCAACAAGAGCTACTTTGAACTAAGTAGGCCACTGAGCAGTAAAGTTATATCTGAACGAAGAAAACCCACACTTTATAAGTCTCTCATCACACTTGTACTATTGTATGGCGAAGCAGCGATGGGTGGAATCTTGTAGAGTTCGAGAGAAAGATTTAGCGGAGGCTGTTTGGACCTTTGCATGTTGGCGATTGCAAGTAACGCAGAAGATGGAGTAATGAGCTGTATGAGCTTTAAGGGGACACAAACATTTGGTAGTATAACAAATAAAGATCCAGCGACACTGCTGGCTAACAGGAGTATTCGATGAGGGGCCTGTTGGTAGTAGCAGAGGAGGAGAAAGTTCTCTTGTGCGTTAGAGAGATCAGATGGGGAAGGACTTGACTTTACTCAATGCGTTTAAGTGGCGTACGCGAATGAAAAAACTGGCGCGTTTCGATAAACAAAGGTCTAAAAATCTTACGCAGAATCTTCCTCTCGAACACTCCAAGCGTCGCTTCATCGGATGTTGTCATCGTCCAAGCTTCTGCGCCATACGTTAGGACGGGCATGATGACAGTCTTGTAGAGTGTTAGTTTTGTTCGTCGAGAGAGGACTTTACTGCTCAGTGGCCTACTTAGAGATTCTACGTTGGATTTCAAGACTGACATTGTTATCGGTGTTAATGCTGGTTCCTAAATAGACGAAGTCTTTTACAACCTCGAAATTATAACCGTCTACAGTGACGTGGGTGCCGATACGTGAGTGCGCCGACTGTTTGTTTGAAGACAGGAGGTACTTCGTTTTGTCCTCGTTGGTGCGTGATTACCATTCGGAATTCACAGAGAGAACGTTGGTTCGAATCTCGGCGAAACACCAAAATAAGGAAAAACATGTTTCTAATAGCGGTCGCTCCTCGGCAGACAATGGCAAGCCTCCGAGTGTATTTCTGCCATGAAAAAGTTCCTCATAAAAATATCTGCCGTTCGGAGTCGGCTTGAAACTGTAGGTCCCTCCATTTGTTGAACAACATCAAGACGCACACCACAACTAGGAGGAGGAGCTCGGCCAGACACCCAAAAAGGCTGTACGCGCCCTATACATATATATATATATATATAGGCCGGGTCGATTTGTGGGGAGGCAAAAAAATCGCCCATTGCTCTGTGAAAATCATATTCTAGGGATCAAAATAAGAAACTTTGCCGAAGGAACCATACCTCTAAAACGAATTCTGATGTCCCCCAATTTGGGTCGAACTTTTTAGTTTCTTTTCTCATGTAAAGGCCAAAAATGGTGATATTTTGAAATGATTGTATGGGGAATCCCCCAGACGAGTTCCAGGGGTGTGCCACTGGCATGGGTGGATCGGCCGTCCAAAGTTAGTGGGGGTCGGTCATACATTTGGACTCGATTGGAGCGCTCTAAATGGGTCAAAGTGGGATTTTTCGTTCGACCCCAATTGGGGGACATCAGAATTCGTTTTAGAGGTATGGCAAACTTCGGCAAAGTTTCTTATTTTGTTCCCTAGAATACGATTTTCACAGAGCAATGAGCGATTTTTAAATCGACCCGCCCTAATATATATATATATATATATGTCTCTGTCGCATTAACCAATAATATATCGAAAAAAGTTTATTTTTGTTAATGCTTTTGCATTTTTAAAGATACATCACGGTATGGACCACCCAGTATTTGGCATTATTGGTATGTATTTGTATATTAAGTGCACTATCTCATTTTGACATTTCACAGTATACTTAAAGCCGAAAACATATTAGAATAAATCAATATAATTCCATTTCAACACAAAAGTCCTTTTTTAATATTCTTAACTTTCTTTTTCTTCAGTTCTTCACGTGTTTCCTTTGTTTTCCATCAAAACTTCTGATGGGTAGCTTAGACAAAAAATACGAAAACAAACGAACTAACACCCGCACTTTCGTAGCCACATCGACACATACCCATGCATGAATGTATGAATGTTGACGTCGCATGGTGCACAACTCGTAACATTATAATGTGGCATGAAGTGAATCATTAATCAAAGTTGTGCAGCAAGTGAACTTCCTTTGCCGCTTGACAGTCACAACTGATTGTAAGTTTGAATTGGGATTTTGGCATGGACTTGGATATAATATAGCTGGGCCACACTAACACCTCGTTGCTATAATTCACATTGTTCTTGTTGTTAAGGCGACGATAGCGGTGGGGATAGCCGTGGTGGCGATGGTTGTGGCGGCGAAGGTAGTTGAGCCACTACTCAAGCATTTACAGGAGTCGTTGTAGTTTTTATTATGGCACATTGTGGTGCAGTGGGTTTTGCTAAAAGCCTTCTTTGTACCCGACACCTCCCCCTTCAGTTAGCCAACATATGTATGTATACTCGTATGATACGAAAATATAATATATGCAGCAACCGCTAATGTAATTTTATCTCCTTCCCTTGTGACTTTGCATGGCGTATACTTTTAAGTATAGATTGCGTACAAAGGAAATCGTGGAAAAAGTAAAGCGCAAACTAATATTTATTTAATAATATAGAATAATCGTAGAGAAAGAAAATATATACTACGATACGTACAAGTATGCTCTTATATAACTAATTTAGAACTAAAAATCGATGGCACTTACTGCCTGCTCGGTTTCTGAAGTTATTATCTAATGTAAACTAAGTATGTTCATTAATTACACGCGCTTCCTTATATTTGTGTATTTTTAACACACATTCGGAGATACTTGCACTCATAGTAAATTTAACATGCTTATAAAGGTATGTATACATCGACATGTGACGTGTGGTCTATGTAAATACACCTCGCCTCATATGTTACACAATTAAGTTTATTGCATTTCTGTAAGTCGCTATTAAGTACCCCGTAATTAAGAGCGTGGCGTGTGTGTACGACAAACTCTAAAAGATGGCGATTGACATGAACTACATAGTTTACTCGCATGTTGATTCAAAGGGAATATTTTACTTAGGTGGATAAATCAAATATCGATAAAATAATAAATGCTCAGGAAAATATATTCTAAAAAGAAATATATATTATACAAAAATATATTCCACTCTTCATTGGATGTCTCATAAGCAACTATAATAGCTATCCATTAAGAAGATCTCAGAGGTGTGCCTGCTGACTGGTGACCACTGTTCCCATCTTATTGCAATTGGCGTAATCTACTACCTTAATTTAGTATCTGCCCCCTACTGCGAAAATATTCCTCCCACCTGGCAACACTCCTAGGAAAAGCAGATTAAATAATGGGTAACGACAAAATGTATAATCCATTCAAAGAAATTATCAAGTTTATAAGAAATTATAAGTTTGTTCAGGGACAATACTGACATACTGAATGTCACTGGAAAGGATTCAACGACTCGCTGCTCTGTGCATAACAGGAGCGATGAAAACCACTCCAACGCGGCTCTGGAAATGATACTCAGCATGCCACCTATTGACCTCATGGCGGAAAACCTGGCAGCGAAATCCGCGAGGAGGCTAATGGCTGCGGGGGTATTCACCTACAGAACCTTCGGTCACAGCTCAATAGGAAAGTGGAGCTCAGGTGGCACGGACTACATAACTACGTACTTTAATTGGGAGAGAAGGTTTCGCACCACAATTGAAGAGGAGGGATGGCACAAAAGCATGAAGCCTGGCTATAGAACTTTTCACATCTATACAGACGGCTCGAAAACTCCACACAGAGTGGGAGCGGGTATTTACTGCTCAAAACTAGGAATAAGGCAGCATATCAAGCTGCCAGACCACAGCAGTATTTTCCAAGCGGAAGTTTTTTTCTGTGGGGAAAGCCGCGGCGCTAGCCTACACTAGAACAAGAAAGAACTCAACAATTAATATATACGTGGATAGTCAAGCAGTAATAAGAGCAATAAGCTCATATTGTATTAAGTCCAAAAATGTTCGACGGAGCAGGGAGGCCATAGAAAGGCTAGCCGGAAACAGTAGGCTGCATATCTACTGGGTACCTGGTCACAAAGGCATTATGGGGAACGAAATAGTAGATGAGATAGCAAAAAGTGCTGTGAGACTACCATTTGAACAAGAGAACGACATACCAAAACCGCTAAACACAATATACAACGAAATGGACGACCACATGAAAAGGCAAGTGGAAGCTAGGTGGGCTAACCTGACCACATGCAAAACAGCAAAAGCCATGTGTAGAACTAACGACAAAAAACTGACTCAATTCGTACTTACGCTCTCGCAAAGGAATGCAGAACTATCATAGGTATGCTAACAGGTCATAATCTATTGGCTGCACATGCGTACAAGATAGGGATTGCTAACACGGACAAATGCAGAAAATGCAGAGCGGATGCTGAGGAGACTTTAGAACACCTTCTGTGCGTTTGTCCGGCATTATTAAAAACGCGACTAAGATGCCTGGGAGCCCCACTGTTTGAGGGTCTGGAAGACGACTCAAAAGCGGAGCTCCCAGCCCTACTTAGATTCGCCAAAAGCGCTGACATCCTACATAATATCTACTTAAGGTATTCATAGAGGTCGGTCTCCATCTGGTATCGCTAGGGACCAAAAGGTCTATGGCTTATTGCCAACCAGGCTAACCTAACCTAACCTCTGGGACTATATGTGCCAGGCAAATGAATTTAGTAGACTTTGGACAAAAAACTTCTTTCTACTATCTCTCTGTACACCTCATCCAAACCATTAAGTGAATTTTTCTCCTCAATTGGCGCGATAACCGTTTACGCGATTTTGGCCGAGTTTAATAAAGTGCGCCAGTCGTTTCTTTCTTGCGTTAACCGGCGACAGTTGCACACACCAAGTGAAGCCAAGTCCTTCTCCACCAGATTTTTCCAACACAGAGGAGGCCTACCTCTTCCTCTCTTACCACCAGCTGGTACTGCATCGAATACTTTCAGAGCCGGAGTTTTTGTATCCGATCGGTTGACATTACGCAGACAGCGAAGCCGCTGGATCTTTATTCGCTGCGCTAGGTCTATTGCGACATAAAGCTCATACAGTTCATTGTTCCATCGCCTGCGATATTCGCCGTTGCCAACGTGCAAAGGTTCAAAAATATTTTGCAGCATTTTTCTCTCAAATACTCCAAGGGACGTTTCATTGGATGTTGCCATGGTCCAGGCTTCTGCGCCATAGTTTACGACAAGCATGATGAGAGTCTTATAGAGTGTTAGTTTTGTTCGTCGGGAGAGGACTTTACTACTCAGTTGCCTACTTAGTCCAAAGTAGTACTTGGTGGTAAGAGAGATTTCAAGGCGGGCATTCTTATCGGTGTTAATGCTGGTTCCTAAATAAACAATGCCTCTTACAACCTCGAATCATAACTGCCAATAGTGACGTGGGTGTAGATACGCGACTTCGCTGACTGTTTGTTTGATGAAAAAAGGTACTTTGGTACCCTCGTTCACCACCAGACCCTTTCGCTTTGCTTCTTTACTCAGTTTGGAAAAGGCAAAACTAACAGTGCAGTTGTTGAGGCCGATGATATCAATATAATCGGCATACGCCAACAGATGTACGCTGTAATAAAAAATTGTGCCTGAGGGATTCAGTTTTATGGCTCGCACGACTGATTGTAGTTTTCCGAGGTCTAATACCACAGTGATAAGGTCCAATCAGTTGGCTTGTGGTGGGCCACATACATGCATGCATATAATTTTAATCACCTGAACCGAAAGTTTTCAAGCCATATTTGGCCAGGTTCAATTGTAATTGCTGTTCACTTACCTTAAAAGCAACCATCCCATAAATATGGCAGAGCAGGAAATTAAAATATTTATTTCATACAGTATGCAAAGTTCGTATTAGTACACCCTCTTACAAATAAAAATACCACGTATATTTTCAAATTTACTTTAAAGCAATTGATTTCAATCGTAGTGCGGTATTGTATAATTCATAAAAAAATAGAATAATAACAAAAACTCCGAAACATTTGCATAGAATTGAAAAAAATAGCTTAAGTAGCAGTGTAGCTATTTCTACTGCAGGCAAAATTCGTATTAGTACACTTAGTATGCGTTCAATTTGTAAACAATTTGTTGGTATTTACCGTTATTTTCGAAACGATTGTGTTAAACATTCAATGTTTAACCTTGGGCAGTTGCGTTTTAGTAGCCATTTGTTGAAGTTCGCGAAGTTAGTTTGCAATGTCACCTAAAGTAAGTGAATTATTAACGAAACTAGGAGATTAATAATAAATATGAACAAAAACGGAAAGTCTTTACGCGAAATTGCGAGTACATTGCAGAAAAGTGTGTCTACAATACAAAACGTAGTCAAAATTTATAGAGACAGTGGAAGGATTGACAAAAAGCTTCGAAATGTGAACAGGGCAAAGCTTGGACAGAGGCACAAGACTTATTTGAAACGCCTTATCAGGAAAGATCCCACCGTCAGTGGAGTTTCACCAGCTGCAGAACTAGAAAAATACTTTTTTATCAAAGTTACACCTCAAACAGTGCGCAATTATGTAAAAAATTGGGATTTAGAAGCAGAACTGCGGTTAGAAAACCGTATGTAAGCTAAACAAAAATATGCGGTTTTGGAAAAGGGTAATTTTTTTGGACGAGTGTAAATTTAATATAAAAATGTCCGAGGGACGCATACAAATTTGGAGAGAGTGTAATACTAGCCTTCAAAAACGAAATCTGCAGCCTTCTTTCAAGCACGGTGGTGATTCTCTGATGGTATGGGGATGTTTCTGGGCAAACGGAGTAGGAAAGTTGCATTTTATTGATCGAATTATGACTGCGAGGCAATATATTGATATTTTGAAAAAGAATCTACGCAAAAGTGCCAAAAAATTGGGTTGCAAAAAAAAATTTATATCCCAACAAGATAACGACCCTAAGCACACGGCGTTGGATACAAGGTTATTGATCCTTTATAACTGTTCAAATTATCTCAAAACACCACCACAAAGCCCGGATATTAATCCCATAGGAAATGTATGGTCGATTTTCAAAAAGCAATTGAAACATCATCAAATAAGGAACCGAGAACATTTAAAAAAAGTCCTCAAATTAGAGTGGAAGAAGATTTCTCCAAATCTCACAAAAAAATTGGTGGAATCTATGCCGAAGAGATTGTGTGCTGTTCTAAGGCAACGAGAGTATCCTACAAAATATTAATTTTCTGAACTATCTTTTATTTACTCTTTAAATCATTAAAAATACATGTGTACTAATACGAATTTTGCTTCTGTGAAAAGTGTTAATTTTTTTCTTTCTTATTTTTTTTTTGCAATTCAATACACGTTGTGAGCGGTTTTGTTATTTGGCCTTATTTTATTAATTATCTATAAAATAAAACGGTTTCAAGCATTTGTTTTAAAATTAATTTGAAAATATACGAGGTTTTTTTTATTTATAAGGGGGTGTACTAATACGAATTTTGCATACTGTAGTTGCATCCATATAGCTATTCCGCGTTGCAGCGGAAGTAACTGCCAATTTTTTCTGAATTTTTTGTATAATGAAAATTATTAAATTTTTTGTTAATTTCCCAACTGATATGTTTGTTTTTTATTTCTTATACTTTTCCAACGTGAAAAGTTGGTGTTTTATAAATAACTTGGTATGAGAAAAAATACGATATACTATAGCTAACAAGGCTATGAAGAGGAAAAGATGAAACCACCTTAAAAAATGATTGCTTTGAAAAGCGTACTAAAGTACATTAATTAATTAATAATTGGCGCGTACACTTCTGTTAGGTGTTTGGCCGAGCTCCTCCTCCTATTTGTGGTGTGCGTTTTTTGATGTTGTTCCACATATGGAGGGACCTACAGTTTCAAGCCGACTCCGAACGGCAGATATTTTTATGAGGAGATTTTTCATGGCAGAAATACACTCGGAGGTTTGCCATTGCCTGCCGAGGGGCGACCGCTATTAGAAAAATGTTTTTATAAATTTTGCTTTCACCGAGATTCGAACCAACGACCTCTCTGTGAATTCCGAATGGTAATCACGCACCAACCCATTCGGCTACGGCGGCCGAAAGTACATAGGTATGTATATAATTTTAGCCAAAAACCATTCCAATCTACATAAAATATTAATAATTGCTGAAGTACAAATCCTTCTTTTCGTTTGTCCCGTAAGGCATTCAATATACGCGAGGACCTCATCTGACGAATTAAATGGGGAAGAGGTCAAATCTGTGATCCAAATAGTAATAGGCCGTTCTGCAAAATATTGACTCTTAGCTCTAAATTACAAATATTATTGCAGAAGTTTACTCGTACTCAGTCGAAATGCAAATTTATCTCATGAGTTCTTAGTTATATAAAGTAGTGAAGACTTTAATTGAATAATTAAATGGAAATTATATGCTCTCATATAATTCTAAAGTAAATTTCAAGAAATATTACATAGGTAAGCTTAAAGAATATAAAGAAAGAAAGCGCATCGGTTTACGTGCAAAGTTGCATGTCATCACATCAGCAATATCCGCAACATAAAAAGCCACAGCATCGAAGGTAAGCAACAGTAGCTACGTCTGTGGCAGAGCAGAGGTAGAGCCAAACGCCATGTTTCAACAATCCGAAAATCACACGTCAATACACACATGCATGTATGTAAATTTAGATTATTGAAAGAAATACTTATGTGCTACAATAACAACGCCAGAATAAAAGAGTAATAACAACGGTCATCGTACGGTTTTATTCATAAACAATTTATTGCAAGTCAGCTCAATTTCAGATGCTACCAAACAGTAGCCCAAGAACATAAAAAATAAAAATTAAAAATCAATATCAAATTGAAACCAAAAAATCGTAGTGAAAATGGAATTGAAGTAAGCGAGACAAACAATT
Organism: Anastrepha ludens; assembly: GCF_028408465.1. NCBI lineage: Eukaryota > Metazoa > Arthropoda > Insecta > Diptera > Tephritidae > Anastrepha > Anastrepha ludens. The sequence continues at coordinate 79,586,598 of NC_071498.1, forward strand.
GTCTGTAAATATAAATGCAGGTATACATACACATACACATATGCATAAGTACGTGTTTTTAAAATACTACAATATTAGCATGCGAAATCCCTTTTAATCGATTTCGATTTTTCCAAAAACTTAAAATTCCTTTTTTATTTATATTTCACAGTCTGACAATCGTACGTGTTTTGTTGCTTCGAAGGCGAGAATCTTGAGATGAGTTTTTCAACACGGTATTTACCACTTCGGTGTAGAGGGAGGAGCCTGATGAATTGACGAGTTTTGTTCATGCGCCATTAAAGGTTGCGAGTATATACAGACATAAATCAAATTCGACAGAAGCAGGGTGCTGATGGACAAAAAGTCGTTGAAAATCTTTTACATATCCCAAAGAAGAGAAAGAAAACATGTTTGCACAGTGGGCGCAAAGAGATTAATAATAATCTTGGAAAACTTTGCAGTATTATGTACTTTGTAGTGTGGATAGAAAGTTCCGTTTTTGTTTTTGGATCTTGAACTTCAAATGCTAATAGTGTAAATGAGAAATAGTTGAGGTCTACCTTTATTATATATATACGTTAAACATTACTTACAAACACCGAGTTAACCATAGAGATAATTTTCCTTAACTAACCTTAACTAATTCCGTTGGACGTTTTTCGATATGCAACCATATGTTTTCAAAAAATTTGGTCACATTTTGGCCAACTTTTGTCCTATTCTATTCTGATATAATCTATATTTCACTCGAATATAAATAATTTTCCTTGTTTACATTAATTTTTGATTCCGCATTACTTCGACTGAATGTTAACAAAGCTTAGTTGAACATTTTATTTATAACTGGAGATAATTAAAGAACATGGACGGAAAGGGAAAAGAAATAAGGGTTTCTGAGAGGAAAATATTGTAATTATAAAAATGTGGAAAGACGGAAAAAGTTTCCGAAATATTGGAAAATCTATTGGGAGAACGTATTACTCCATTCAGCGAATTGTAACAAATTTTCGGCAAACTGGAGTTTTTACATCTAAGCCCAGATCAGGGCGTCCGAAAAAATTATCGACCCGGGAAGAGCGTTCTATAATCAACTTGGCAAAGGTTAACCCCCGGATTACATCCTCAAAATTAGTTGAAAACATAAATCAAACATTTAAAAAAAGTATTTGCGCTGAAACTGCCAGAAGAGTTCTACGTCAAGCTGTATACCATGGTAGAGTCGCCCGAAGAAAGCCTTTCATTTCTCTTGTGAACAGACGTAAACGCATTCAGTTTGCTAATGAGTACATAAGCCTCCCGAGTTCTGGGAAAAAGTACCTGGAACTGCTCTTGAAAAGCAAAATCTTGTTGGCGCGGTTAAGCACGGAGGAGGCGGGGTTATGGTTTGGGGCTGCATGGTGGCAAATGGGGTGGGTCTGTTAAAATTAATTGATTCGACGATGGATAAATAGGGATACGTGAACATACTAAAAGAACATTTTGGTTTCAACAAGATAACGATCCGAAGCACACAGCCGAGATCGTTAAGCTTTGGCTCTTGTACAACGCCCCAAAACAGCTTAAAACACCGCCACAGTCCCCAGATCTTAACTCCATCGAGCATCTGTGTGATGTATTGGAAAAAAGAATTCGTCAGCAAGTGATTACTAGTAAAGAGGTTTTGCGGAGTGTCATGCAGGCAGAATAGAGGAAGATAACAGCAGAAGAAACAGAGAAACTAGTGAGTTCAATGCCAAATAGGCTGAGTGAAGTCCTGAGCCAACGTGGATATCCAACTAAATATTAGATTTAATTTTTGCATATAGCATATCATATATATATATGTTTTTGTATTAGACTTTAAGACTGAACGCAGACTTTATGGTCGCTTGTTACAGTCATTATTCACCGTTATCTAAAAACTTATGTGAGGAATCTTGAAATTTATTTTTGTCTTTGAAACTTAAACATATAATAAAAATATAAATATATACAAATTTATAAAAATTATAAAATCAGGTTGTGTGTTTCATTCACTAAAAAGCATGTGTATGTAAATATCAAATAAATAAATTTACCGTCTACCATTTCCAGTGAGTCGCACTGTAACATTGTAATAGATTATGATTCTCTCCGCACACTACGTACAGAGGTGTGTTTTATGCTTTCGAGCTCATTTCCACGGCTATTGCTGACTCGTTTCCTCAACAGTGTTGCAGCTCGCATTTCTGCGATGGTGGTGAGAAAAATGGCGTATATACACACACATAGCAACAACAGCGTATGAAACAATGGCACAGCTATGGCTTCTCCACTGCCGACAGTTGGGTATGTGTGGGCAGAACCATAACGCTTAATTTGCGGCACTCACATTGCTGGGTAGTTTTGTATAGAAACCAGAAAATCGGGTTTTATAGCAAATTATTAAAGTGAATCGAACGAAAATGGACTGTTGGCAAATACTGACGGATGGCAACGAACGAGTCCAAACGGCTGACTGAATGACTGACAAGGGGAACAGGTTCGCTGATTGTTGAGTCGCAACGAGTCAAGCACAACAACAGAACGGCTCGTCATGAACAGACCGAACGGAACACAGGAATCGGACTGTGCGCGTAATTGAAAGCGGGGTTTTCAGTTTTGTCGCAAAGCAGCGGCTCAAGAAATTTGACGTTTATTTATTAAATTGGAATTTGCTCTGGCGTTCTAATTGGATTCTACCGTCGCGCCCAAACGAATCTTTCGAAAACGGTTGAACTAAATACCATCTCCTTGATTCGTTTTAAATTTATTTGCTAGTGCGTAGAACGTTTCGTCGATTGAAGTGCTTCAAATTATTAATCAGCTAAAAAAAAATTATTAATCAGCAAGTGAAAAAGTGAAATATAGTAAATGTGTTGGTAATGAAAAATGCTACAAATATTTAATTTTAGTGAATCATTTACTCAGTGTTTTTTATAACAAAAGTATGATTTAAATCATAGAAAATGAAAAGTTCTGAGTAAAACGTAGCATAAAATGTTTCGCTATTGTTTGTTAGTGCCACTAACTGTGTAGTGGATTAAATAAAACCGAAAACGTGCACTACAAAAGCAACAACTTATTTAATTTATTGTCAAGGCTAACGTCTTTTCACCAATTAAAGCTGGCACGAAGTCTTATTAAATAAAAGGCTAGTACTTGGCGGCAACAAAAATAGAAACAAACAAAAATTATTTTCGTCTGCAAGTTTGGTTCACTATGAGCTCATTTTTAATGGGTTATCCACACGCACCGCATCATGTTCAAAGCCCAATGGGTATGGGCAATGGTTTAGATCCAAAATTTCCTCCCGTTGCCGATGACTATCATCACTACAATGGGCATTACTCCATGACCGCAACGACGGGACATATGTCGGGTGTAGGTGGCGCAATGGGTGGTGGTATGCCACCCGGTATGCCGACGCATCCTCATGCTACCCATCCTGCCGACATGGTCAATGATTATATGGCAGCCGCTGCTCACCATCATTCCACTGCCACTCACCATCCGCCTCACCTACATTCCCATACAAATAGCGCGCTCGCAGGTCACCATCACAATAATGGTTACACCAACTATGCTCCAACGCCTACTCACCATCACCATCAAAGTCTTGGATATTATGGGCATCACGCGGCAGCGGTGCATTCTGGTCCGCCGGAGTTCATATCGGCTGGAGCGGTACATAGCGAGCCGGTGACGTCCTTGGGAAGCAGTGTCTATCCACCGCCGGTCAATACACCGAATGGCATCAGCGCATCACTCACATCTAATGGATATTATGGCGGTTATTATGGTACAAACGGAAGTGTTGGTAGTGCCCATTCGCAAGGGCATTCACCACACTCCCAAATGATGGATATGCCCCTGCAATGCTCTTCAACGGAACCGCCGTCGAACACTGCGTTAGGGCTCCAAGAATTAGGTAAGGATGAAAAATACTATTATGGAAGTGAATGGTAAGAACCCAGTGGAAGCTAAATAAATTGTATAATAGTTTTTGACTACAGATTTGATTTGATTATAAACATTTACAAATACTGGAAACTGGATTTTATTTGGCAAAAATTTAGGAATTTCAAGCTAAAATAGTAACCCTCCTCAACCCACAGGCACATAGCTTTGATAAAAAAGAAATCTACCCGGAAATGTGTCGTTCCCTGGAAGATTTACTGGTACTAATTGCTTTTATTTGATGCTCTATACTCTCAACATAGTAAAACCTAACCTCGTATGAATATCCGCGATCTAGATTTTCTTATTCCTTCATAGTGCTGTTGTATTTGTAAAATTCTTAATAAGCTTTTTCTTATGACAACACCTCAAGTTCCCACCGGCGGTATTTTCCGTTGCTCTGTTCGGAACGCGTGCTCACTGAAGAGCATTTTCATTTGAACATTTAGCGCCATGTAACCGTCCATGTATGTATGGTCTTCATTTAGGTTATCCGTATTCGATCGCCAACAGATCACATTAGATCTTAAATACATTTTTCGAAAATGTATTACTTAATTTTTACCTGGATATTATTTTTATAGAATGTTGATGTTTTGTAAAATTTTTTGTTGAACTCTAGGAAAATGATTCGTTCCCAACTATGTACAGAGACATTCTTATGAGGCAACGAGAGTAAAAGACTACCAACTATCAATATGAGTTTCAGGTCTTTCATTCGCCAATCCAAAACATAATTTTAATTTTAACAATTTGTCAAGTGTTCCCTTGCTAGTTGTGGCTGTTTATGCCAACGCAGAATTAGCCGACATGTATTCGGAAAACTATAACAACTTTAAGGCTTGCAGACGAGATGTTAACAAATCAATTAGATTAAGTAAACTAAAATATTATGGGCATCAGTTTAGTACTGCGGTTGGTTCAAAATAGACGTGGAAAAGAATTCATGAGATCGGGATTGGGAACAAAAATTACTCTATCTCCGAATTATGTAAATGTGTAAATGAGCAGTTTGTTCGATTCTGTAAATATTATATGCTATCAGAATTACAATTTTAATTTAAATATTGTAATGTTCCGTTATTGTTTCGAAGGTGTCCATGACTGTCAAGTAGTTCAGTCGATACTTAGTGTCAAATCTAATGCGGCCGGTGTGGATGACATTCATTCTAAGTCTCTTAAATGTTTATTACCAAAGATCTTATCGCATTTTACTTACGTACTGAATACCATTTTGATAACGTCAATCTTTCCCTACTCTAAGAAGAGAACCAAGATTATACATATAGAGAAACTGAATGGTGACTACCGCCGGACTGCAATATTACCGTTTCCATCTAAAGTTCTTGAGCGTACCATGTATTGCCAGATAAATACGTATCTGAGCCATAACGCTTTGATGAACTCATTGCAATCGGGGTTCAAATAGGACGATTAGTGCACCATGACACTCTTAAAAGTGTTGGATGATATAAGACTAAACATTGACAAACAGCGTGTGACTTTTCTTACTTTACTCGATCATTCCAAAGTATTTGACTCTGAAGACCCCGAACTTTTAACTTTGCAGCTTAAAAACGTGTTTCATTTCTCAACTTCGGCTTTAACTCTTAGTAACGGATTACAAGCAGTATGTGCTGTAGACCATATCCGTCTGCTTACCTATTACACGCGATGTACCTCAAGGTTCTATTCTTGGCCCTATTTTGTTTGTCTTGTATATTTTTGATTTGTTTAGTCATGTCCATGTACATGCCGATGATATGAAATTATGTGTTAGTTGTCCCCCTAACGGCATTGATATTTGCATCAGCAATTTGAATACCGACTTCAGACTTATAAGCTAAGGTGGGCTTCTGATAACTAATAAATTTCAATGCATCCCTATGCACAAGACATAACTCAAGCTTGACTACTAAGCAAAAGTCAGACTAAATAACGCTGTGATTAAATACGTGGCCACTGTTAAAAATTTATGGGTTACATTTAATAGAACTTTGACCATGAAGTAATCACATTTCTATTGCAATAGGCAAAGTAATTGGTATTTGGAAATTTACGGAATACTCAACATTTTACACCAGTAAATAGTCGACTGCGTATTTGAGGCAACATTACTGTATGGTTGTGAGTTATATAATCATTTTGATAGTGTGTGCCATAGTTAACTAAGTTTTAATAATGTCGCGAGAGACGTTTACTGTAAAAAAACGTTTTGACCACATTTCTGTTTCTGGGAAATTTTTTGAAATTGCATCGGTATCTTTTGACGATTTGCTTAAGTTTAAATGTTTTGTGTTACTTCAGAAGATCATTATTACTCAAGAAATGAAATGTATAAAAGTGAACTTACGCTTCTAAAATGAATTGCTTCGTTACTTTGCAGAAAATTGTTGATTGTACTCAAATAATTTCGTATTCTTGAACTCCAATAAATCCGTACATATCCAACTACAACCACTACAATTTCAACTTTTTTGGTATTAACTAGAATTTTAATTTTACTTTTATTGTTAAATTTTGTAATATAATATGTTGCTATGGTTATATGTTTGACTTAAATAAAATAAATAAAAAAGCATTTCATGTATGGTCGTGCCAATGGGATAGCCACCGAAGCCTGACTTCTTTATTCTGAAGCATATCCAAACTACGAGATTCCTTTACACCGCATGTTCGGAAGAATTCGCGATATCACGCAACGCTTCATTCAGCAAACATTGTTATTTAGTTAAAAGATCAAGAGCCTAGTCCGGGGACGAGTACGCAGATAATGCCAGCAGAGCTAATATTCCAATATTCGTTTTACTAACAAGGCTGGGCCCACATGAAATGGAGTTAATAATTTTTACAATACGTATGTTTGGACTGACGAAAATCCCACGCTCTAATGGAATCTGAACATCATACCCGGCTTTATTTTGGATGATTATCGTAAGTGGCAGGTTTCTAGGTCCTATTGTTTTACAGAACTCTTAATATATGTTACCTTTTCCACTTGCACAAAAGTACGCTAATCACAGTAAATAAATATTTTCTTTGTAAAATGCATAAACATTTGTGTTTTTATTTCTTAAGTTTAAGTTTTTAAGCTACGAATTAAAAATATTAAGGGGTTACAGGGGTTTCGTGGCTTCAAAAAATCGAATTTTTGTTTTGGCTTATTAATTTCTACAACATCTGAAGAATGTTATCCTAAATTTTCAAGTCGATCCGAATAATAGTTTTATTGTTACTCAAAACTTTAAACGCGTTTTTCTCGGGACCGTGTTTTCAAAGTCGGTTGTCAAATTTTCTCGAAAACTACTCAACCGATCTTGATGAAATTTTACACAAGTGTTCGAAATACAATTTACTCATGCTTGAACGAAGAATTTTCTTTTTTTTCAATTACAACTATTAAAAAAAAAAAAAAGGTCAAGAAATTTTCATTTTTTTGCAAAATTGTCTTCCAAAATTTCAAATTTTTCTTTTTTTTCTTTCCTTCGTTCAAGCACGAGTTTATGGTCTTAAGTAAAGCACTTATTTTTGTTTTTTTTTTCATTTTTGATGAGCCTGTCAGGAGTTATGCTGACAACGCGGACGCACCTTTTTTTCGAGGGGTCACCGGAAATGACGTCACAATGGAGGAGTTATAATTTTTTTTTTGAAAATTTCAGAAATTATTCTTTAAATATGTATCTATATTATAAGACAGAAAAAAGTTTGAATTAAATAAATAATTTTTTACATAGAAAAAAAAAATATTGAAAGTAGGCCTTTTTTTTACCAGACGAACCCCATGTAACCCCTTAAGAGAATAACTTTCGATTTTTCGTATTTATTTTATTTAAATTTAAAGGTTTAAATATATTATGAAATTCCTTATCAATGAAAGTTGGTGAGTTCTGTTCAGTAGTCTGATATGTTTTTTAAACTACTCGTATAACCAAATTCAAATTTAAGTTTTGTATAGCTTTGTAAAGATAATTGAAATTCTCAGTAGGGATGCAAAATTTTGAAAAGAGTAAAGAGTACTTGCCGCGGTCGAGAAGATTAGTGCGTGACTACCATTTATTTACTACCCGTTTCGATGTTCACTATGAGTTTGCAAATCAAAGGATATCTACAAACCGTCAGCCATTCTAAAGTGACACTGAAGGTGTTGTTGGAAGAACCTCAAACCGCACACCATTATTAGGTGTGTAAGGTAGCCGTAGCCGAATGGGTTGGTGCGCGACTACCATTCGGAATTCACAGAACAAACGTCGGTTCGAATCTCGGTGAAAACGCCAAAATTAAGAAAAACATTTTTCTAATAGCGGTCTCCCCTCGACAGGCAATGGTAAACCTCCGAGTGCCATGAAAAAGCTCCTCACAAAAATATCTGCCGTTCGGAGTCGGCTTGAAACTGTAGGTCCCTCCATTTGTGGAACAACACCAAGGCGCACGCCACAAATACGAGGAGGAGCTGGGCCAAACACCCAAAAAGGGTGTACGCGCCATATATATATATATATATAAGGTAATAAAAGATGGATGCGTCAATTATATCGGGAGTTTGTTTAAGAGTTTGAGAACTTTAATAGTTATACAAAACAGAAATATTGTTGGAATGCATTTGTTTTATTATAATCTGATAGATAATTTTATGGAAATTATTTTTTGAATATGATATCCGGAATGTGACCACCGCGGCTACGAGTTACATCGTCCATTCTATCAGTCCAATGTTTAATTACTTTTACTTTAAAAAAGACGAATAATCGACATTTCGCCGCTTTCTTCAAAAACTCGCTCTATGAACTTCGCAAATAGATCAATTTTTTCAAAGAGAATTTCCATCATCTGAAAGCGTTGTTTTGGCGTTATACGATTCACGACGAATTGCTAAAGCTTACTGAATAGTAATGTCAATGTCAATGTCAAATAGTAATGTTGTCATGCAGTTAAAAAAAACATCCGACAAATAAGGAAAATAATATAGAAAAATGTGGGGACATAGATGAGAGTAAGGATAATAATAAAGATTAAGGTGAGGATAAAGATAAAGATAGAGCAAAAGATATAAAGGTGACGAGCAGGATAGAAAAGGAGAATAGGATAGAGACAAAGATAGAGGGAGAGATAGAGATGACGTTGATAAAAGTAAAACTAATTGAATTTCAACCACTGGGAGAACAAGTAATTATTATAGCCCGCACGTATAACAAATGCATACAAATACACACCACTAGAATGAGAGCGAGATTTGGCTTAGATTCTCCCGTAATAGTTTCTGTGGTGTTCACCGTTAAGTTGTCTTACAAGTAGAAGCTTGCACTGTTTTACCTCGTTTCCAAACATTTAAGAGTTTTCAATTAGCGCTTCTGTTTTATATTCTGTCTTATATCCGGAATGGAAATGCAATCCGGGAACTAATTACAAATGCATTCGGTTTCGGCGGTCTCTAGAGTATATTTTGGAAGATATAAGACTTTTAAATTTTTATAGCTTTTCGAAAGGGGTTTACTCCGCAAAATACAATATTATATGCAAACTTCGGCATTATACAAATGATATGAAAGGCCAGTGAATCAGCAATTTTGCTTATTACAATTAATTAATAGAATGATTGAGAAAGATTTATTGGAAACGATAAATATAGCATTTGGATTATAAAGGTTGGTTGAGAAGTAAAGAGGCCACAAAATAAAAGAATGTGAATTTTTAAATGAAGTTATTCATACCTATAACCCCCACAGTTTTTATAAGTTTGAAATCGTTCAAAAATCGCGTTGAGATTTAACAATATTGTTTGCATACAATTTTGAGCATTTTCTTCCATATAAAATACTTTCGAACATCTCTTTTCATGTGTTAGGAGAAAAAAAGCCTGCATGCCCAATAGTTTTCTAAAGATCATGTTTAAAGAGTATGAAATTTTGATAGACATTTTTTTGAAATTCGTTATATTTTTGTTAATTTATATGTATGTATGCATACCAAATAGAAAAACCGTCCAACTATGATACGCCTATTAAACACCCCTGATTTAGATCGAACATAATTATTAAGATCAGATGAAAATCATGCCCTGTTCTTACATGCTAGGCCTGAATTTTCGTCTATCTCTCTGATGTTACACGTTATGTATAAGTCCCATGGCCCATGAGCTTATTTGATTCCAAACACATCTAACTCAAATTGTAAATAAATAAAATAATTAAATCTATATATATAAAAGAAAGTCATGTTAGTTACACTATTTATAACTCGAGAAGGGCTTAACCGATTTGGCTGAAAATTGGTGGAGAGGTAGCTTAGAACCAGGAAACGGACAGAGGATACATTTTATCCCATTCGAACGCGTTTCCGTGAAGTCACTATAAAATGTGGTATGACAAAAAAGCATCTGATATGGAATAACAAAACGCAAATGACAGCTAAACGTATTTTTGTATTTTGTATTTGTATTTGTATTTGTATTCTCTTTGAATCATCATAATCAATGCCGCGACCAAGACGATCGAATCTTTCCCGACAAAGTCGTAATGCAAGAAGGATACGAGACATTGCGAATGAAACGACTTAAAAAGCACAAGGAATTGCCCCCTGAAGAGCGCCGTTAGTATGGCTCGACTTCGGGCTTCTCAATCACAAGAGCAAAGCGAGGCAGCCCGTGAAACGGCTCGGTTGGCAATACGAAATCGTCGAGCGATAAACAGACATCAACAAGTAGATCATTTTCGACGCACAAGAAGAGAATTATCAAGTGCTGATTTGAATCGAGCAGCGTTTCGATATGATTGCAACACTGATTACTGCTTGTATCCTAGCGTTTGCATTGGGCCAATGAATGTTGTTTGCGAGTATTGTGGCGCATTGAAGTTTTCCGGAGAAACGCCCGGATTGGGCTGCCTTAGTGGAAAAGTGAAATTGCCATTATTGACTTTTTTGGAGGCGTAATGATTTAACTGTCTGGCGACTTCCGCCAAACACTGCCAGTAATTCCAAGATCAACGGCTGCTGACGAAATAAACGCTTGCCTCAAATCATCGAATCTATGGCGCTATGTGAAGAAATTTCAGCTGACAAAAAACATGAGAGTTGCATTACTTAATGATACATCTACTGAAGATTTTTCTGAGCATTTATTGACTATCGGTAATGGTCGAGTACCTGTCGACGAATCGAGTGGATTGATTTCATTTCCTCAGAATTTCTGTAACTTTGTGTCATCGAAAGACGAACTTATCAATAAAGTATTCCCAAACATCATTAATAACTACAAAAATAATGAATGGTTGAGTGAGCGAGCAATTTTAGCGGCTAAGAATAAAGATGTAGATGACCTAAACTGCATAATTCAAAATGATATCATTGGAAAAATGCATTCATTCAAATCCATTGACTGTGTAACAAATGAAGATGAAGCCACCAACTATCCAATTGAATTTTTAAACTCCTTGGATGTGCCTGGCTTACCACCGCACAATTTATGCCTAAATGTTGGCTCCGTAGTAATCATGCTTCGAAACATAAGCCCACCAAAACTTTGCAACGGTACGCGTTTGGTGGTAAATAAATTGATGAACAATGTGATTTATGCGACGATACTCAAAGGAAAATTCGAAGGTGAAGAAGTTCTCATTCCGAGGATCCCAATGATCCCAACCGATCTTCCGTTTGAGTTTCCAAGACTTCAATTTCCGATCCGTCTTGCTTTCGCCATGACCATTAACAAATCACAAGGCCAATCTTTGAAAGTTTGCGGTCTGAATCTAGAAAATCAATGTTTCTCACACGGTCAATTATAGGTGGCATGTTCACGGGTCGGAAAACCATCTGCATTGTTTGTTCTTGTACCTGATAATAAAACAAAAAATGTCGTGTATCACAAGGTGCTTAACTGAAGATAGCAATCTATTAAAGCTTCATTGAAATACTTGATTAAAAAAAAATTAACTTAATAAAATCAAAAATCTGCTTTTTCATTGCCTCTAGGGCGGAACAAAGTTCGCCGGGTCAACTAGTAAATATGTAAAATTTTATCTGTACAGAATTTAGCTTTCCTTACTAGTTTCAATATAATCTCCCGTAATTGTAATACACTTATTCCAGTGACCCTTTAATAATTTATTGTAGTACCATCCCTGTAACGATTATCCCGAAAGTTTCCAAAATACTGTTCCCTACCTTCTTGTAAAATATAGAGTAATAGTTCATCTGAGATGCGAATGATATCAGCAGTTTTATGCTTAGTCAAACTTGGATCTTGGACGTCTACTATGTGGTTCAACTCCAATTCTTGCGTGCACAGCTGGAAATGAAGGATCAAATTCCTTTACCATTTGCACAAATTTCTTATGAGTTTCTGTTGCTGATAAACCTTCCAAAACAAAGAATTTTATAATTGTAAGATGCTCGATTATTTCCATTGTAAAAAATACACTGACACGTCAATTTTAAATGGCTTGTAAACAAAGAATGAATTGACAGATCGATTGTGTTAAATAAAAGATGAAATATTAAAATATCGTACATCAGGTCGATAGCCTCTGCTGCTAATTGCTTTGATCGTATAACGTAGGTAATTATTGTATTTATAGCTACGTTTTATATAAATAAATAAAAAAAAAGTATACATAAATCTCGATGCCTTTACTGATTAATAGATGTCGCAGTCAATACTTCTTAGCCGATATATAATTTTAGATTTATATTTGTATTAGATTTGTGAGCCTACCCGTAGGTGATTTTTAAAACTAAAATCTCAAAAGTAGTTCTCCTCGTTTAAATTGTAATTTAAAAGAATTTTGATGTGTATGACTCTAAAAGTAGATTAAAAAAAAGAGATTTTTTCAAAGACATTTAAATTACACCATTGAAAAGATATATTCTGTATTTGCTTTTAAGCGACGTTTTAGTTCAAACACAGTTAATCCATTTGATTTAAAGCTGTTGTATGGTATGCCTCTCTCTGTGTTTGTAGTCATCTTGATCAAAATGATTCAGGAATATATTCAGAAACTTCAAAATACAAGTTTATTCTTCAAAATACTCCCCATCAAATGCAACATACTTATGGTCCTTAGGTCCTTTGGGACTAACTTTGCAGCAACTCTCCGCAAAACCACTTTCTGATGGTGTAATTTGCAGTTACTGTTCAACGTTTCTTTCACTTTATTGATGTTTTCATCAGTTTTCGGTGGCCTGGCACTACGTTTGTCATCCTCGATGGACTCACGAGCTCTTCTGAATTCTCGACTTGATTTTAGCAAAATTTCAACAAAAAAAAATTGTAAAAGTTATCGCTGTTTGTGTGGAGCTCGTTTCTCCAGAAGTCCCTTGCGGACAAGAGAAATTAGTTTTATTAGTAGATAATCTTATGGCTGATCGAAGTTTTTTTTTCAAAATTAACAATATGGCAGTCACAGAAAATATTTTTCATATTTTCGAGAAAAAAACCGACAATTATCTGTTTAAGAAATATCGAAACTTTAAAAAAAAAAAAATCTTCGATCAGGAAACGAGTTTTTTATGTTTTTCAAAAACGGAATAAATTTTATTGAAATCTGCCAAGCGGTTTTTAAGTTGCAGTAATCACCGTTTCAAAAAACATATTGGGAGGTTGAATTAGTTTTAAAGGTGGCACACAGATGGCGCTATTTATCACTTTATCGCGTTGGCAATACTGAATATATATTCATGACAAAGCCTCATCCCTAGGCTTTGTTTATCAGTATCTGTCATTTCGCTGAAGTATAAACAACGCAGTGTTTTCGTGCTCCGAGTATGTCAACTTTCGTGCCGTCGAAACGCAATTTGCGGGAAGCTTTGCTTTTCTGCTTCAATTTGCAAAAAAATACAGCCCAAGCCCGTGAATTGCTGCAGGAGGCCTACCCAGACCATACTCCGTCGATTTCAACATGTGAGTACTGGTTTCGACGATTCAAAAGTGGTGATTTTCACACCGAAGACAAGGAGCGTCTTGGCCAGCCCAAAAAGTTCGAGGACGCGGAATTGGTAAACGAGGACTCGTGCCAAACCCAAGAAGAGCTTGCTGAATCATTGGGCGTTGATAAATCAACCATTTGCAAGCGTCTAAAAGCGATGGGAATGATCCAAAAGCAAGGACATTGGGTCCCGTACGAGTTGAAGCTGCGCGACGTCGAACGGCGACTTTTTACGTGCGAATTGCTGATCGAGCGACAAAATCGGAAGGGTTTTTTGCATCGGGTGGTGACTGGCGACGAAAAATGGATCCACTACGATAACCCAAAACGCAAAAAATCATGGGGTTTGCCCGGCCACGCATCAACGTCGACGGCCAAGCAGAATATTCACGGCAAGAAAATCATGCTCTGCATTTGGTGGGATCAGGTCGGCGTCGTATATTTTGAGCTGCTCCAACCGGGCGAAACAATCACGGGGGATCGTTATCGACTGCAATTGATGCGTTTAAGCCGGGCATTGAAAGAAAAACGGCCGGAAACGGTAAAAAGGCACGACAAGGTTATTTTGCAACATGACAACGCTCGGCCGCATGTTGCTCAACCTGTCAAAAAATACCTTGGAACGCTTGGCTGGGAAGTGTTACCCCACCCGCCGTATAGTCCAGACATAGCTCCCTCCGATTATCATTTGTTCCGGCATATGAGTCTCGATTTGGCGGACCAGCGGTTCTCCTCGTACGAGGCTACCAAAATATGGGTTGAGTCATGGATAGCCAAGCAGCGGCCAGAATTTTGGAGAAACGGCATCCGGAAATTGCCCGAAAGATGGGCGAAAGTTGTAGCTAGCGATGGCCAATACTTCGAATAAAATATTTTGTACCGTTTTTTCACAATAAAGCCCCAAATCTTCGAAAAAAACCTTTAAAACTAGTTCAACCTCCCAATAGTTTTGAGAAAAATGCATTTAAAGATTTGCTATTTGCCCGAGCGCCCTTTGTTAACTGTTAATAACTCGAAAAGTTTTTGTCACTTAATTCACTTAAAATTTTCACACAATATTTTTGAGATATTATGCTTTAAGAAAATGCAAAAAAAATCCAATTTTTTGAAAGCATTTTTAATGCAAAATTAGATACAAGCTCGTTGTTGAAAATTCATTGCGAAGGTAGATTTACTCAAGACTATGTAACTTTTATAAATATCAAGCAAAGGCATGTTTGAATGAATGAATGAGTGTTAATCACAGATGTGGCAATCTTAAAAAGGAACAAGAAAACAGACTCACGTCAGAGCGCTACCTGGGGGGTGTTGCGTAAGCCTCTTGATTAAGGTAGAGATTATTAAGGTGATAAGCTGTTTTTATTCAGAGACTATATGAACGTGTCCACAAAGTATTAGACCGTTGCGCTTTGCGTGCCTTGTTTTTCACTGATACAATTCCATCGAATAAAGGTCGGTGCTTTCTCATTAACCTAAAATCACTAAATAGTAGAGGAATATTCTCGGAGCTCGGCCAAACACCCAAAGCGCGCTAATTATATGAATATATATATATATATATGAATATATATATATATTGGGCTACAGACAAATTTAAGAAAAACTACCACATTTCCTTAGATTCCAATTCCATTTCATCCAAACTAGTTTCACAGTGTAGAAAGGAACTAGAATTGCTTGACTTCAATTTACTCTGATATGGGTTTACCGGACACAGGATTCTAAAGGGTAATGAGAAAGCAGACGAGCCTTCAAGAAAGGGTTCGGCACTAGGCATATTAGAGGCAGTTGCTACCCCATTCAATACAATAAAAATATCCATTACGTCACACTACTATGCTTTAGCCCAACGAAAGTGGAAGCAAGCAACTACTACTACAACAACAAAAAAACATGGCCGCCGTACAACAACCAGAGGATACCTGTTAGGTTGCTCTTGCTCAAACATTTGACGTATTACTGCAACCCTTACAGGTCACTGGAAGGTAGGGGGTCTTGCAGCCAGACTCAGCCTTCCTATCAAACACATATGCAGAAGCTGTCAGGTAGAGGGGGTGAAAGAAAGTCTTTTCCACTATTTATGTGAATGTCCAGGTTTAGCCAGAGATAAAAAATTTGCTGTTATATCTGGATATCACGAAATGGATCTAACTTAAGAAAAAAGACATCACACGAGAACAGTGCTAATAAAACAGCGCTAGTCGCTAATAAAGATCATTTCAGTAGAAAGACTCAACTCCTTCAACAAAAACAACCACATTTAGGTATATTCCATCAGAACAACCCCAGATTCACAAAATTTTGAGGGTAACAAAAAACGTTCGTTGGAGTGTAACTAACTGGACACCACAGGTCTCTTTTCGGGCAAATGAGTGTAACAACGTCATGTCCTCTCAATAGAGCCCAGAAGCACTGAAATACAAAATAAAAAAAAAAACGAAACTAAAGGTAAAATTTATTTGTTATCTTTAATTCCTTTTTTTTTACGCAAAATAGCTGACAGCTCTATTTGACAGGTTGGAAAAATTCGGCCGGCCGTTTTTCTAAGCGACTTCGGACAAGTGAGAAACACGAATTATTTTCTTAAGCTGGCTCTCAATAGGCCAAGAAATGAAAAAAAAGACACACACACCTCGGACTAGCAAAGGAAGACCCTCGATGTTAAATAATAAAGGGTTGTTCTAAAGACGAGCCTAGATGTTGTTTTGAAATAAAACATGTATAAATTTAAATTCCGTCTAGCTTCAACATTTATATTCAAAATAAGGCTCTTAACTCTTAACAAATATACCTTATGTTTACAACTACATAATTTATATATATATATACAATACATAATTGGCACGTACACCCTTTTTGGGTGTTTAACCGAGCTCCTCCTCCTATTTGTGGTGTGCGTCTTGATGTTGTTCCACAAATGGAGGCACCTACAGTTTCAAGCCGACTCCGAACGGCTGATATTTTTTATGAGGAACTTTTTCATGGCAGAAACGCTACCGCTATTAGAAAAAACTTTTGATCTTTCACCGAGATTCGAACCGACGTCCTCTCTGTGAATTCGAAATGGTAGTCACGCACCACCCATTCGGCTACGGCGGCCGCCTACATAATTTACATCAATTAAATTTCCACCATTAGCACATCAACAGGTAAAATCTACCAAACAGTCGATTCCTGAATGCCTAAATATTGAGAAGGTTGTTCAGCAACACTTTGCACTACAGCAGCAATATTCTCAATAGAATGTCCAGTTTTGTGGTCCGCCAATTCATCTGCCATATTCCCTGCTCAACAGAACAATATTCTTGAAATTTTTTCATCAACCTGAAGTCGACTCACTTGGACGATTATTTCTACCAAAAATATCAAGAAGGAGATGACGTTCTTAAAGATCGACCATTATCATATCGACAAAGTAAAATTGTAGGTATAACTGTCTACTTGACAAATGCCAAAGATGACATAAAAAAGGTGCCGTCTAGGAATTATTCACTATTGACATCTAGGCGTCATGAATACCCTTTATTATTATTTGAAAAATTTATAGCCAAAAACTTACAGTCGAAAGCCTATGTAGCGAGTGCGGCATTTTCTAGTTTGTATAATAATTTTGTTTTTATTATATAAGATTTGTTAGAATAAAAAAAATTGTACAACAAAATACGTATTTACAATATAAATACAAGATTCGTGGAACTTGCTTCGCTACTTTAAAAATAAAAGTCTCTTTTATCAAATAGTGTTCTTTATTTAAGTTTTCAGGGACTTATTGGCATACCATAGTTTGAGATCACACTCTTAAGTTAAAATTCGCTTGCTCGCCATGAAATTCATTCGCAATTGTGTAGGTAGCGCAAGCTTCTGCTTTTAGACTTTAGGTTTTTAGCCTTTATGCCACTATAGCTCTTTATAATTACAGTGCCGCTAGTTGCCTATTTTCATTCTTTATTAACATTGAAGTGGTACATTTCTGGTAGCAATGCCCTTACATGCAGGCATACAACCTGTTTTACCTTATTAACCTGAACATTTCTTTTAAAGGTTTAAAGCTCGAAAAACGGATTGAGGAAGCAGCGCCCGCCGGACAACAGTTACAAGAACTTGGCTTGAGGCTACGCTGTGATGATACTGGGTCAGAAAATGTAGGTATCTTGAAGACGAAATAAAACAAAATTATATAACAGTACATTGACGTGCATTTTCCTAAGGATGACTTGTTGGAAGAGGATCGTCTGATGTTGGATAGATCACCAGATGAACTAGGCTCAAATGAAAATGACGAAGATTTGGGTGACTCGGATTCAGACGAAGATTTAATGGGAGAAACCGCAGATGGCGAGAGAATCATATATCCATGGATGAAGAAAATACACGTAGCTGGAGTTGGTAAGTGTCGAATGACAGTTTATTTTTAAACACATAATTAGTATATCATTTAATAATTTGAAAATAGCTAAACGCATACATTCATTCCATTTCTTACAATTAAGTGTCATTGAAACTTTTTCTCATTAATCAATTGCCAACATATTTGAATAGATCCAAAATAGATCGGTAGCTGCAGAGAACTTCAAGTAGCCATTTGGATATGGTGTGTAAGTGGCGTGGTTATAAATCTTTCGTCACTTCCAACTGATATACAAAGACTGTAGCACTTTATTAGGTTTTCAAACCATAAATAATATTTATCACAGCTCTTCAGGCTACCGATCCATTTTATTATTCGCCCTTGGCCAGAAGAGATGAAGATTGAGTTTTAAATTTATTTTACACCTAATATGGAAAACGACTCCCGTGGGATGCAAATAATTACAAGCAGCGGCCAACATCAGCCAGGCCACACGCCATTATTACAAATGCAATTATGTATGTGTGTATAGGTATGTATGTATATACCTAAATGCATACGCATAGATTTTTTGATTTGAAGTGTAGCTCATTTGTAACAAAATAAGCAGCGTGCGACAGGAGTGTGAGTGTTTGAACTTGCACTGCTGGCTGCTTAACCAACGAAAGAGTCAAATGCTCAAATGTCAAATAATTTAGACGGTTTTCGGAGCCAGCGCCAAGGCGAAGCTATAATCAGGTTCCTACTGTTAATGTTCATACACTTAGTATGTGTATGTATGCGCATACTTGGACGCGCGTCGATGATAAATGTCACAACATTAACATCAAATGACACGGCTCATCCGTCACTCGGTCGGTGTCATCGCCGTTTGTTTGCGACTATGGAACAGTGCGTTGCATTGAGTCTATACTGGTTGCTATTAAATCGGTGTAGAATTTTTGTACCATACTGTTATGCCAGAAGGCTCGGTTACTAGTTGTTCTCCTGAGGGCGATCATCATTTGTTGCTTGTTGAACATTTATTTTATGTTCATCATCAGCATAATCGGCTTCACATTGACATTCCATCTCAGATACCACGGCAAGTTGTCTGAGGTAAGGTGTAAGATGCACAAATAATTTGGGCGAAAATGAGTGCCGCATTTGGAAAAAGTAGCAGTGATTAGGAGTAAAGAGAAGAGAGTACTAGGTATATCGGGTTGACCGGGCGTACGAAAAAATCTCCAGAAAAATCGTATTATCTGAAAGAAATGTAAGAGCTCCAAATTAATTATGCCAATTCTAAGGAGCACCGTTTAAGCAAACTACAGCAAACTCAAACGCTGAGGGGTGAATCTTAATTGTACACATAAATATCCTAGTTTTAGTTAGAAAAATTATACACAGTATTGAACGCTATTGGGTAGAACAACATCAATATGTAATCAGTCCAGTTTTTGACTTCTTTTCCCCATAAATCCGGTCGTATGGTGAATTGAGTATTGCAATAAATCGATTGTTAATCGCGGTGTATGGCAAGTTGCCCGTCTTGGAACTAAGTGTCGCTGATCTTTTGCTGATTAATTTTATCCAGCATGGCCGGATAGCGCTCGTCATTCACACCGTAATGGCAGATACTTTCTAATTTCGAAAGAAATAAGGACCGATGATGCCACAATGTGGAATAGTTGTTCTGGCGTTAAATGACTCATGATGACTTCCCAAACCTTAAATGCCAACACAGTTGGCCATTTTTGCTGTCAAATCATATACCATCATCATGTCTAAAAACGGGAAGTGCTTGTATGAAAATCATGCTTATAAACTCTGACTATGCATATATTCAAAATTTACCGGTGCGACTATAATAGAAGTCAATTAAATTAAATTAATTTCCATTTAAAACAAGAACAAACTGAGATTTCATTTATTTAAAATAAATATCTAAGCCGAATTTTGGTTCATTCATTGGGTTCTACATATATTTAAACTAAAAGGTGGCCCAAAATTAATCATCCTATTGGAAGATGTATAATGTTTTCAAATGGCGTTGTACGTCAATCATACTTGACACTTGTGAAGAAGACTGCTGCAGTGTAGAAACCGACAGGCAATGGAACACGGTCCAAATAAAGACTTCCATTACCCAATTTTTTTTTAGAAAAAAATGTATTCAAAAACACAATAAATTGATTAATTTTGCGCCACCGTGCTTGTATGATTTTATTGCTTGGTAGTTTAAAAAAAAACCTGTAATTTTCGGCTGATCGCTCATTGTAGCGTGGTCGAAATAGTACATCAATCTTAAGTATAATTTAGTGATAAGTGCAAAATTAAATTCCAATGCCATTTTGTGCTTGTAAGCGAGATGCTCATATTGTGATTTTTTGTGTACATTTAAGTAGGCGAAAATTTCTTACAGGTTTTCTAGTGCTGTGGAAATGCTTATAACCGGTATGGTTATAAACGAGAATAACTGTACTACATACCTCTGTGGGCAAAAAGTAAGATGAATTTATTTGTCAAACTTCGCGGGATTAAAATTTCGCTCTAGTTATTTTTTTCATGAGTTGGCAGCACTGTTAATAACATCTGGGCCAACTTTCATGTGAATGTCATTATCAGTAATATATTTACGCTATTTACCAAACGACCAAGAGTGCATTTTTCGATTTTTACAATGTCTGATTTGATTGAGCAGAGAAGTGCGATCAAATTTTGTTTGCGGAATGAAATTTCGGCTGCGAAAACGTTTAGCATGTTGCAGAAGGCATTTGGTGATTCGACCATGTCGCAGAAAAATGTTTATAAGTGGTACAAAGACTTCAAAGAGGGTCGAGAACGTATTGATGACTTGGAGCGCTCCGGACGACCATCGACGTCAACATATGGTAACCAACACGTCAATAAAGTGAAGGAGTTAGTGCTCAAAAATCGTCCGTTGACTGTTAAAGACCTTACTGATATGATCGGAATATCAGAAGGATCTGGGCCTACGAAAAGTCAAATCTCGATTGGTACCAAAACCTCTCAATTTCTTGGAAAAAAGTCGTCGCGTTGATGTGTGTGAAACAATGCTTTCTTCAGACTATCAGGACAAGCTCAAATGCATCATTACGGGAGATGAGACTTGGATTTATGTTTACGACCCTGAAACAACCGACCAATCAAGCGAATGGCGAGGCCAGACCGAAAAGAGCACGTCAAAGTCGTAAAAATAGAGGTCATGATGACAGTTTTTTCGATTTTCCGGGTGTGGTGCACTATGAATTCCTTCCACCTGGCCAAACTGGTAATAAGGAATATTATTTGAGCGTTATGCTTCGTTTACGTGAAGCAATTCGCCTAAAAATACCAGAATTATGGGCCAACAACTCTTGTTTTTTGCATCACGATAATGCACCGTCTTACGCTGCACTCGTTCTTCGTGACCATTTCGCCAAAAATTCCACGCATATCGTTCCGCAGCAACCGTATTCGCCTGATTTGGCTCCGTGTGACTTCTGGCTATTCCCAAAACTCAAGAGACCACTCCGGGGAACGCGTTTCGAGTCGATTGAGAAGATAAAAGCTGAATCGAAGAAGGTGCTGATGGCTATACCGGAAATGGACTATTTGGCATGTTTCGGGGATTGGAAAAATCGTTGGCATAAGTGTATTTCATCGAGAGGGGATTATTTTGAAGGGGATGAAATTGATTTACAAGAATAAATAAAGATTTTTCATTTTACAACCAAATTCACCTTAGTAGTACCTAAAAATAGTTGTTCGCCAAATAAGGTAACACCATGATCCAGGAGGGAATAAATATTCTTGGTTCAGAATACGAGTATTTCGAAGTAAAACAGTATTTCGAAGTATGCGATCAATTAATAGTGCCGCTTAAAAGTTGCTTTGCAAACGCCTCGATGTGTTTTTAGTAAATTCCTTGAAAGACTTCCTGAAAACATATTCATGGCGCGCAGACCTCATTCCATTAGTTCAATGAAAAGAGTTTTTCAGTATTTCGGTAGGGCAACAATGTTACAAAACCGTTTAAATCACATGACAAGTTTACATGATTTTCCAGATAAATGTGAAAACATGGAAACATTTTTTATCAAATTAATTTATAACTAAATGCTTCAAAAAAGTATAGTTTTTGATTCAAAAAAATAATTAGAGTATAAAAGCAGTATATAGAGCAGCAAGCGTGGTTCACCCACTGAAAGCGAACTTGCTGAGTCTGTCCGGGAGCAACCGGTACCAACCGAATGACAGTTACACACGCTAGATGAGAGTGAAATATTTCAGAGAGAAATTAAAGAAAAGGGAGGTGTTAAGTTACAGCTTTTGATTTGAAGGTCATTTCGGTGGACAGTAGACTTTTTTTGTAGCTATGTTTTTCTTCGCAGAATAACTGGGCTCTGCCCGTGTGAGTTGTATTTACAGTCATTACATACTGTGCCTAATTAATAAAGTTTGACTGTTATGTGTCTACGTATGCGGGAGTATACTCGTATAATTATACAAGTAGTCTTAATGCATTGCTAAGGTCGTAGGCATTCTCAACAGTAGCTGTACGGCATGTCAGTAGCCAAGTAGTAATACTCCTCCTAGTTTTACATCTAAACGAACCACAATGACGCCATAATTATGATTATGTGCATTTATAGTAGGTAAATTATGCCGCAGTCGTCTGTGTGCCCATTGACAACAGCTAAAACATGCTAAACTACCGCAGTGGAGTAATCATATACACGCATGCAAATGTGTATGTCCTGCAATGTACGTGTATCTGTCCACCATCTGGGAATCCATTAACAACTAACAAAATGCGTTGAAGAGTTAATTACTTCGCGCGTTAAATGATAAACGATAAAATAACGAAATGTACAAAGCCCATTTCTCGAATTTTGCCCCATTTGACATTCGTACGCAGTGCGAAGGCACAACAGCCAAAAAAGCTGGATGCCAATTGATACAATTTAGTTTACTTTTAACCGGTTTTGAATAGTATGGAATGGAAATAGCGATAATCGATTCATCGATCATAGGGACCAAGTGTTGTTGAAGTATTTCTTGCAGTAGCTACCGAATGAGTACTTCGAAGTGCCAGTATAGTGTTTACCTTTAATTGTCATTTGAATTCCAGTAGTGAAGTGTTGAAATGAGCTGACAAGTAAGAACGGAAAAGGTAAAACAAAATTGAGAATAGTAACATTGCCTTTTTAATAAATACACATTTCGGTTGTCATTGGAAGAGCTTGTCGAATTTTCTATGAAACTAGCAGTAATTCAGTTTTAAAAACGAATGAGGCGACATTTACAATAAAACAATGAATGAAATTAGGGAGCCATTCAATTGTTTATACTTACTAAGTTTGGGTTAAATCGAAGCAGTAGTTGTAGGTTTATTGGCATTAATTCCAAAGTTAGCAATATAAATATCGGATTTATACTATCATAGTAATATACGAATTTAAATGGTATTTCAAAAGCTGTGCCTAGATGTTGTTTTAAAATAAAACTAAAACTAAAAATTTAAATTATTTCAGATTTCACTATTTTTATTCAAAGTACGGCTTTTAACAATTTTATGCCTGCAGGTAAAATCCTCCAAACAGCTGATTCGATGCCGAGATATTGATGTTGAAGGTTGTTCAGTAACACTTTGTGCTACAGCAACAATATTCTCAATAGAACGTGCAGTTTTTGGTCTGCTAATTCATCTGCCTTTTTATATGCTCGACAGAACCAGTTTCTTGACATTTTTTCACCAACTTTTGAATTTCCACCAAAAACATCACGAGTTTGGCGATATGTTGTTCTTAACGATCGACCAAACGATCTCCTTGACAAATGTCAAAGCTGACAGAAAATAGGTATCGCTTGGGAATTATTGTCTATTGACATGGAGGCATCACTTTTGAAAGACCATATATTATGTAAATAGTAAATATGCTTCCAGTTAACTTTCTGAAGACTGTTCAGTAGGGTATGGTGAAAATTTTGTTTTTTAACCGCTTTTGACAGACCAGCAGAAAGTTGACGTCTGGCATTTCCATCCCAGAAATAAGGGTGCAAAATATTAATTTGCTTCATTGTATGGTGAGAAATGTCCTCGAGACCACTAATTTGCGAAAGCACTTTCACACGTTCGCTTAAGGTGATGGGAATTCCCCGCCATTCAATTTCCAAACTCATTGCGGTGATCACTGGTCGCTGGGTGATCGGCACTCATGAGGAGAAGCTTGGAATTCCGTACAACCCCTATTGCAGAAGCTGTGGGGATCCTACAGAGAAACACACTGTGGAACACTTTCTCAGCAAATGTCCGGCTCTGGCGGCTAGGCGCTTGAAATTCTTCAGCCTAGATTCCTTTTCCCTCCTCCGCTACATCAACAGCACTGGATGGCTATAGACGGTTTTCTCTCCTCCCTAAATCCTTTCACAGGTAGAGGACCACATTATGGTATCAAAACGGCACGAAAGTGCTACTTGTAGTGTACCTGGGATACTCTTGCCATTCTACCTACCTACACACGTTCATACACTAGCATGCACTTATATTCACTTTTGGTTGTTGTTTGATTTCAAAGCATTTTCATGACCTTCTAAGGCAACTTATTCAGTGTTATGGATGTATTTGGAGACATCAAATGACTTTCAGTGACAAGCTTCCATGGTGGTTGACAAGTTGTGTCGGTTCCTATTATTTATTATTTAAATTTTTATTATTACTAAATTTATTATTATTTCACTTTAGTATTGCGATTAAAAATAAGTTGCAAACAAGAAACTTAAAATCTCTGATATCTGAAGTTTATTAATAACTGTGTAAAATTTGATTTATTTTTCCAAATTTTATTAGGCGGGGAAGCCTCAAAACATTATCCTAAGAAAGTAGTTCAGTCCCTGCTATTTGTTATATTATTTATTTACCTATTTAGCAAGTTGAACAAGATCCAAGCCTATTTCGGCATCAATATTTTCTGGATTGTCCGTATAACAACCATCTTTCACAAAAAGCTTTAAGCAGCTCTGAGGCTCTCACTTGACGTCGCTAAGAACAAAAAACTACAGTTTGTAACTGCGGGTATTGTGGTATACCCATTTTATTTTCGTCTATAAAATCGTTACATTTTATTTGATTTGAATGAAAATGTATCAATAATATGCTACCATTATTAAGTTCAAATAAACCTAGCTTCAAAAGCCTTAGAGCCGCGAGTTTCAGAAATATTTAAAAAAGTACTGCAAAAGACGGAAACAAGCCCTTGAAGAAATCGGCGGGTAATGTGGTATACCTTATTCTGGTAATGCGGTATACTATACCACATTACCCGCATATGATGCCTTTAATAATAACATAAGTCAGTTACTTTTGATTGATAACTAAAATTTTATTACGAACCATTTAAAAAAGGATTATGAACTGAATTAAAACATATTGAACAAAAATATTGTAAACTTCAATTGACAAAAAACGCATTAATAAAATTCATAACACTTATAAGAGTATTACTTACAAGAATCGCAAAGAAAAATAGCACTTCGATTGGGAATACACTTTTCGTGGGCCCAAATTTGTTCGCATTGCAGACAAGAGGTCCAAGGCTTCGTTATTATATCCTCCCCATAAATTTTGCCACAGTAGTTGCAAGAGGATTCTTTTGTTGGTGGAACATCTGGAAACTCCTCTTCACTGTCACTTGAATGCGAGTCAACAAACGATTTGGTAGAAATATGTTTTTTATTAGAGGGTTTTGGGGATTAACCGGAGCATTGCGTTTTCTGTTAATGCTTTCAATGCTCTGTAACAAATTACACTTATAAGGCGAAGTTCTTAAATCAGTTGCCTTTGTTTTTCGGCCTTTCCGATTAGGTGGAGGATCTCGTAGCTTTGGTGGTGGAGATATTTCCCAGGGAGTAACGAGTCCTCGGCTTGTGCTTGCTTCTATGAACAAATTAAACAGCGTTCCTAAAATTTCCATAGATTTTATTGCGAAACTTACGAATTTCTGGCTCAATTTCCATGGTTGATGCGCCTGGGGTTTCTTCCGTCGTTGAATTTATGGTTTCAACTGGATCCTCTGAGAAGACAATATATCTAGCAAGATTTTTTATGTTTAAAACTGAATTGTACCTGATGGTGATGAGTTTCCAGCTATAAAATCTGCATCTGTGAAAATATGTTTGTCAAACGGATATATCCCCGTGGCTTTAAAACCATTTATTGCAATTTGTTCAGTTTGAACCCTCAAATAAGCCTTAGTAAATAGTCCTGCGATATCAAAATGTGTATCTTTTTTGACCTGTTCACGCATAAATCGTCTTATTTCGTCATTATAGTACTTCTTAAAAGGTCCCATAAAAGCCTTATCCAACGGTTGAAATTTGTGTGTTGAATGGGGTGGCAAAGAAAGTATAGTCACATTGTGAAAGATGAAAAATGGTGGCACGAAACCCCCTCCGGCGCTCATGCAAGTGATGACTGTAACAAGCGATCCTCGCTCAGCTGAAGTCATTGTTCCAATCTGTTTTTTTCCTTTCCGAGCGATTATTTGTGCCTGCTGCGAAGGAACTACTGATATTCCGGTTTCGTCAACGTTCCAGATACGAGTAGGCGGAAAATTATGTTTTGCGTTTTCTTCTTCCAGCAATAAATATATCAACATTTTCTCGAGAAAAACCACGTGCACGGTCGACGCTTGTTCCAGTTGGCTTTCGAAAACTCAGAACATTTCGGTGTCGGTTACAGAAGCCTTTTAGCCAATCCTTGCCAGCGCACTCTTTATTGGGAATGTTGTTTCTTGTGGCAATTTGATAACACAATGACCGCACGTCTGCGCATGTTAGTCCCCAGTACCTTGACTCCATTTCTAATAAATATTTAACTAAGTCATTTTCA
This sequence comes from Anastrepha ludens, assembly GCF_028408465.1. Lineage (NCBI taxonomy): Eukaryota > Metazoa > Arthropoda > Insecta > Diptera > Tephritidae > Anastrepha > Anastrepha ludens. Next base: position 79,613,677 of record NC_071498.1, read on the forward strand.
ATTTCCACTGTTAAAATCGTAGCCCGGCCAAGTTTAGTTGTCAACAGCTCCTCGATGGATTTCTCGCTTCTTGACATGCGCTGCAGAGTGGTATGGGGGACACTAAATGTCTTGGAAGCTAAGAGAATACCCATTTCACCTTTTCTAACCGCTTGGATAGCTTTGTTCATATCCTCTGCTTTCCATTTTCGTATTTCACCTTTCTTCGGCATTTTTTTGATCGAGAGGGTAATATGGTACACTATACCACTTTAGCCGCCTTTACCTATACCACAATAGCCGCATTAGAGTTTGAACAAATTAATTTTGAATAATAAAATATCGACCAAATATACAAAAATATTGCTTATATGTTTCACTAGTATTAAACTCACTTATTACTTCCCGATGAATAAATGCAGTTTAAAGCACAGGATTTTAATTTGCCAGAAAATTTCCACTGAGCACAAAAAAATGCCAACCACACGACCACGCGATTTTTTTACAACTGACTCACTGTATGCCTTGCAAAACACAAATCAAATCACGCTTTCTTAAAATTCTGAAAATGCCGAAATATCTAACTTGGTCCCGTTATTTCCACGTCTTTAGTTTTCGAATAAAGCTGGTATACCACATTACCCGCCTATACCACAATACCCGCAGTTACTCTATATTAGTTTGGGGAAAGGAAATTCATTATTTTTGCGTAACATTTATGCGCAAATGGCAACTCACAACTGAATGGAATAAACAAGCATAATCATTTTGTAGCGTGAAATGTCACCTTAACAAAGAGCATAAACTTTAAATTGTTTGATCGATACTTTATGAGATATCGATCTACCAATTTAGAGTCCGTTCTAATCCGCTCTAGTGATAACTATATTCTTCTAGCTAATTATACGGTTCAGCAAAATTTGTCTACAATTTTTTGATTATCAGATATTCTTTAAAAGGCTCTCAACAGTACCTCAAAGTATAACTCTTTCACTCTGTTGAATTTGCAGTGAATAGTCGTTCGTAATCAATCTTTGCCTACGATAGCTCGACTAAAAATATAGATTTGGATTGATTCTGTTTGTCTTATAATTTTTTTTTTTTTAAGTACTGAACTTTTTGGCAACAATTGACAATATATATACATATATATGTTATATATAATTGGCGCGTACACCCTTTTTGGGTGCATGGTTGATTTAATGATTTTGTATATTAGGAAGGGTCGTTCTATGTTTGTCGTATAGTATTTTTAAATTTTACAGATAATTCTAAGAGAAACTGTAGAAGTCACCACAGGTCGGTAATGAGTTCTGAGTCCACAAAATTAAATTCACATTTTCTTACAACCTTTGCACATAAAATGTCTATATCTATTTTCCTTGTTTATTTATCCATTGGTACTTTTTGGAAATATGTGCATTTGCTCACACTTCGCGTTTTTCTCGTTTCTAATTCTGTTTGCTGCCAATGCGAGGTAATATCGTTCTACAACTTATGAAACAACTTAAACACTGCGCGCATACTGAAAATGCATAGTTGCTATGTTCGATTGCAGGAAAACAATGTGTCTCTAAAATATGTGTAGGCATTTTGTATCCAGTAACAAAAAAAGGCATATTCATATAACAACTGGCATACAATGAAAAAAAGATTTTGAGGAGAGGTAATTTTGTTTTCTAAAAATAAGCAGGCTAAAAACTCTTTTCCAATCTATGGTTTCTTCTAAACTGTCTCTTAGAGTAATCTGTAAAAACAGAAAATGCCATACGATTTGTCTAAAAATTTTGGTTCGAATAATTTGACTCACACTAATGAACAAATTGGCTGTTTGGCCTCATAGCAATGCGACCGCGTTATGAAAATCATAAAAAGAAGAAATCGTTAAAAAATGCATCTCTAAGCTAACTTATTTTAGTATTCTATTTAGTATTCTATTCTATTCTATATATATTTACGTACTAAGTAATGGGGTATTGGAGATGATTTATCTGCACCCCATATTATTTAATTATTTTTTCACAGAAGTATACATTTGTGAATGGAATATCTATCCGTTCAACGAATAAGTCCAGCAAAACTTTAAATATCTTAATGGGCAAAAACGATCAATATCCACCTATTTTTCCACGTAATAGCCATAAATGACTAGAAATGTTATTTATCTGTAAGAAAACGATTTAGGTAAAAAATTATATTTCTAATTTAAGAAAAAACAGACAAGAAATTATTAAACGGTTTCGCCAAGGCAATGTATGTGTTAATCGAAAAGATGTTGCCCTGAAAATGTGTGGTTACGAGTTTTTTATACTGCAGCTTTAGAAATCTGTACGTACGAAGTATAATTTTCGAAAGAGTATATATGTATATGTATTTCTATTTATAGATTTAAACGATGTTGAATATTGCATGTCATTAATATCGACAAGTTATAGTACTTTCACGTTGCACCGTAACGAATTTAATGTTTAACGCTCCATGAAGTTTAGTACGGCTGTTGTTTTCTTAATTTCTTCCTTATACAACAATAAATGCTTATAACTTTGAATAAAGCTATTATAATAACTATTGTTCAAAAATATTCTCGACTAATTCTTAACAAATACTAAAGTTGATAAAAATAAATAATTGGAAAGGATTTGGTTGGAGTGCACTAGACTTTAAAAATTTATGCTGTTTATAGTACTTTGTGAACGATTTCGATCAAGCTCGCTACGGTGGTTCTCATTGGGGCCAATTATTTGACAACTTTTGACATATACATGGATTTGTAATAATTGGAGTGAGACCTAATATTAATTTGCGAGTTCCGGATGCTTAATGGCATATCAGCATTTCAGTTAAAACAACGAAGAGAGAATGTAGATTATGCAGACTGAAGTGAAATTTTGAGAGTAATTTAAGCTTTATGTAATTTTAGGGGAGCTTCTCTTTTACCTCAGAGATTTTTACAGAAAAGCATCGCTTCTCAGCCACAATGCTAATCGTTAAACAGTCAACTAACACATCTTTATTTTGATATAAATTGCTAAGAAAAAACTCGTTATAAATACTATTTTCCTTGCTCAGAGCTTTTCATTCCCGAACTACCTGAATTTGTAACAGCAGCTCCGAAGGTGATCATTTTGTCGAATGTCTCTGAAAGTTTTATTAACCTCATCTAGTGTTTTTCTCCTAACCATGGTCCCATATCAATAAGCTGCAATAGCGTAGAATCCTGGTAACAGTATTCCTCTCTTCTCTCCTCCTCTCCTTCACCTAAACCATTCTGGGTTTTAAATATTCCATAAGCGGTAAAAGTGGTTACTGTCCCTGACAAAGCCACAACATAGATATTTTTCTTGGGCTCATAATTGTGTCAATATGATTTTAGTGAGGAATGTTATGGTGTAGCGCTACCCTTCCCTATATTACTCTGATAAGCTTTTTAGAAGGAGGAATATTGAAAATTGCTCAACGGGTTGGTACTTGGTGGTGCTTGGGTTCAAGCATGGATCACCAAATGGTGGAAACAGTTTGCTAATATTAATAGTGGTCGCCCCTCGGCAGGCAATGGCAAACCTCCAAGTGTATTTCTACAACAAAAAACCTCCTCATCAAAAAACCTTCGTCGTGCGGTGCCGGCTTAGAACTGTAGGCCCCTCCATTTGTAGAGCAACATTAAGACGCACAACACAAATCAGAGAAGTAACTCGGCCAAACACCAAAAAGGGTGTAAACAGAAATTATATATAAATAATGACACAGCCAGGGTTTCATCCTAGTGTTCTCATTACCGAGTAAAGAAATGAGGGGTGGTATACATAGATTAACAAAAATTCATTAAACAAAATTGTTTGACTGGAAAGTTCAACAAACTGTTTAACATAGTCCCAACGGCACAGTATCAAACTTAAGCTCTTATAATATATGAAATTTTATACCTCAAATTATCTTATTGAAATAAATTAACTAAATAAATTAACAACGCAATGTCGGTATTTTCAATTCACATTACTCACCGGCTTGCACACTCAGTTGAGCGGTATACGAATACACATACGTATACATGTTTGAAAAGCAACGAATAGTTCTTACGTATACACATGTTTGAATATAAATATTTACACCTTTTTTTGCAGACTTTACTTTCCGATCTCGCGAGTGACCGTCGCGGCCATTCTTTATTATTAAAGAATTAATAAGAACCATAAAAAACACGTAATTGAACTATGAGCCTATTGTAGTAATTTTACTAATTGAGAGAATTGCGGATATTAATCCGAGCAGTTGCGGTTTCTTTCTTTATTTGTAATACAAGAATGAATGTTCTATCGTATTCCATGCACGACCTTTTGACGCAAGGCAAGAGAGCAGGGGCTTGGAATCGGTTTTGCTGCTCGGTCAGCCTTGATTAGCCTTGATCACCATGCCCGGTGGTTACAGAAGGTGTGGCCAACAGTAGGCCATTAATCGAGTCTCAGCGATTTGGAAGAAATCAGCTGATTTGCTGACGTGACAAGGGATGTGACAGCGGTTTGCTGGCAACATAGGTCGGCAAAAACTGAGATTATGTTGGTGATATACGAAAAAATCAACCCACCTATTGCTCATGTTACTTCGTTGCTGTCTGAGCAATGACTGATTGTATTCAACTAACCTCACTTTACACGATTTAGTTTCATTTCATTCGCCTCTCTTCCCTATCAAATCATCTATGACGTAATAGCATTTCAAAATTTCGTTTCGGATGGCCAAGCCTTGTAATCTATCATGCTTCACCACCATCAGCAATATCACCATCATCTCCGCTACGGAAACTATCCACCACTTCTAAAATCTTTCAGTTTCTCTAGAAAGTGTCTTATTATAGCGCTGGTGGATTGCAAAATCTTTCTTCGACGGGGTGAATCACAAGCTTTGAGGACCTTTAAAAAATTTTTTTGTCGTCGATGAGTAATACGGATTTTCTGAAATCCCTTCCATAAATTGTTCACCCAAACTGATCTGCCTTCAACGGCATCATTTACACCCATTTCATATACCATGAACACAATCGTCTCGCATTAAAAAATGTCAGGCACTTGTTATATGGAGAAAATGCGCAACACCGTCAGTGAAAAAAATTATAAAAAATCAACGCAAACCTTTACCTAGTTCAAACTTATACTTCGTTAAACTAAAATTTAATACTCGATAAAACTGCATACCAAAAATTGTTCCAGGAACTCTAACTAAAATCCGTAGAATTGGGATGAAATAATTGTGGAATTTGTACATTTTTTTTTTAAGTTAGAAATTTTGTTTTATATGGGTTTTGTTAGACCATAAGCTATACTTTTATGAAAAAAAAAACAGTTGGATATTGAAAACTAAAACAGGTCATATGACATGATGCCGCGGTTGCACCAGAATCAAAATCAAAGAACAGAAGCAAAAGATTATTTCTTTTAAGTACATAGAATTTACATTTGATCAATATTTTGAAATTACAATACTTAGATTACTTTTATTCCGCGCACAATGAAAAAGAGCAAATACAGATTAAAAAGGCAAAATACCAGTAAATCAGCATGCGCTGAAATAATTCAAAGTACAAGTTCAATATTACGTTTAAACATGGACGAATTCAATAAATCTCTGGTCATGCGAGTACACAGCCTTGTAACCGAGTTTCAATGGCAAATACTCATTCGTACTCATTCGCTACAGCCTTCCCGGCCGCCTGTCCCTGATGAGGTTCCCAAATGTTGCAAAGGCAAGGCGTGCGCGTGTAGTCACTCGATGACTAGCGAAAAATCACATCAATCACTCCAAGGAGATACAGGCGGCGCACAGATGCTGCGAAAAATGTACAGCGCAGACGGTTATGAATTGTAAAATCGAAATACAACAAGAAAATATTGAAAAAACTACAAAACAGCAGCAGCAAGAAGAACAACATTTGAGCACAACAAGCAACACCGTCATCGTCAGCATCCCCACCTCAACAACAACAAACACAACAACAACAAAAACCCACACAATAACGCAATGTCGACAATGTCGAGATGACGAAGTTAAATTTGAAAAGTTCGCTTTTATGACAGATGAAGTACGAATACTCGTTTTCGCTGAAAACAGCAGTCCCAGACAATCGAATTGACAAAGAGACAAATACATCAATCGGATTGGAGACGCATTTACTAACGAACGAGCGGCGAATTAACACCGCTTCAGTTCTGCCCCTTCAGTACATCATCAAACAGCAAATCAGCGAATGCTCCAAGAAAAAACAAAAAAATGCTCACTGCGACATTGGCCATACCACCAAAGCATAATTAGCGCTCCGTCGGATAAAACACGGCACTCAGTGCCTTATTGTTATTAAAAAGAAAAAGAAACAAATGGAGGGAAATACAAAAAACAAAAACAAACGTGGTGGCATGTGCCCTTAGAATACATTGTTTTCGTACCCCCTGCCTTGGAGCTGGAATTCACGCTAATTAAACTCTCAATTGTTTTACAAGACCCAGAGCTGTGGGGCATCAGCTGATGGGTATTTATCAATTAAAATGCTGTGCTGTATGTTGGTCAATACAGAGTTGGTTTGTAGGAACCAGTGAACGAAAAGCAAGAAAGAAGCGAGTAAGTTAACGAGTTTTTATACCCAATTCATATTTGAGTTAGTTACTAACTGGCGTACTCGTATTAGTACTGTATACCTGCCCTAACCACTACTAAATCGTACCCCTACGATTTCTTATCATATACAACCTGTTGCAAAATTATAAGTACATCACTATTTATTCATAAAAATATGGTTCTTACTACAACAAAAACCTTATAATGCAAAATTTCAAACTTTGCACACAACTTTTCAGAGTTCCAAGATTTATACCGTGAAAGCTGGCAGAGAACCACAAAGTCGATCGCCCTTTCGTTGGTGGTGATTTATTCTCCGATAAAAATGCAAATTATTTCATTATTCATTGTGTTCACTATTTTGCAAAACTGTGTATCAAAGCAGAAGGCACACATTTTCATTAATATATTTCTATTTGTGAAAAGTTCGTTTTTTTAATAGAAAGTGTATATGAACATAATAAACTGAATTTTTTGTCTACTGTAAATAATACCTTACAGGAGCATCCAAACATTAAAGCTTTTTCAATACTCTTTAACGTCCTGAGTTTCTTGCAAGTGCATTGACAAGTTAACTCGTCATCGATCAGCACCGCTTGGGTATGGAAAGATAAGTTATAAGACATGTGATATATGTATTTCCGTTATGAAATGCATGCACTTGCATATGTATAAAATACTACATAGTAGTAGGTTGTGGTCCACTTTAAGTTTTCAGCCCAAACTTATTTTGCGTGAGTAATTTTAATTTTTTTGTTAATATCGGAAAGCCGTTTAAGGGACTTATTACTGAATGCATCGTAGAAAAATTATGAATACGAATGTTCGCTACGAATATAAAATAATAAATATCACTGAATTCCGGTGAATACAAAGTGTTGACAGATTCAGTTTCCACATTTCGTTATTTTGAAATCAGATAGCATAAAGAAAATAAAGTGCTTCGGCTTGTAAATAAATTTTATGAAAAAATTGAGTCATTAGCCTTTGTTATTGCGCTTGAAGAGAGGATATTTCTACGAACACTTCTTCGATATTGCAATACGTTCGAAATGGAGCAGACAATGTAGGTTCATAAAAGTTCTCGTTAGGGTACAAATTGATTACTTTTTAATTTAATTTTAAAATAAGTTCATAAAGTCCGATTAATTCTTCGCTGGGGGAAGCTACCATCATTACGAAGTAAGCGCTTTGAGAAGAAAACGAAATCTATTAAACATAATATTATTTTATCATTTTCCTTTTTTTATTTTATTTTATTACTATTGCAATCTAGTTAACAAAACTAATAAGCAATTCATTTTACATATATTTAATTAAATTAAAACATCTCAAGTAAAGACAAAATTTTATGAAAAGAGATCATGTGGTTTCGTCCTTTTTAATCTTCTCGTGAGGTCATCAGTTACAAGTAGTTTGGCTGCTTCATCATTGATGTGCTGCTGAAGTCTCTCTTTATGTTTATTTGCGAATTTTTTTATGATATCCGTAATGGTGTCTATATTAAGATCCTTATGTAGATTGCAATTATGAATGAATTGTATTTAAGAATTAACTCCTCGTGTTTTTTCTTGACATTCTTAGATATTTTGCCGTATTTGCATGCGGTATTGCCGTACTATTGATAAATATTGGTTTATAATTTATATTTCTATTAGTGAAGTCAACATGCACAGACTTGGTTTCGTTTAACTTGACACGCCATTTTTTGGTCCAATTTTGAATTGCATTTACTGATGCTTGTAACTTCTGAATTGCTTCTAAGTGTTTCATCAGTTGCTAATACTGCAGAATCATCGGCAAAAGTTACAGTTGTTGTATTGCTGCATGTGGGTATATCGTTAGTATACAAGAGATACAAAACTGGTCCGAGTACACTGCCTTGCGGGACACCTGCATTAATATCTTTCAGTTCTGAATAGACATCTGCTTGCCTTATTCTAAAGTATCTGCTCGTTAAGTAGGATTTTAAAATGTTTGAGTACTGGATTGAAAATGTTTCAGGATACATAGATTAACATTTTAGTCAGAGAAAGAGTTTAATGCACCAATTGCCCAATTTGCATTTCCCGCCGTTTTGAAGGATATATTATATATTTTTCAGGCTCGACGCTGCGAGTAAAAGCCGATATGACGGTGTATGTCAGAGGTTAATTTTGTTAAAATAACAAGTGAAATAACAAAATGCCGACACTTTTGTCTTGAGGCAGATCGCTAATCCTGGAGACATTTGTGACTTCGCTTAGAGAAGTTACAGTAGCCGTACCTAATAAATAAATAAATAATTGGCGCGTACACTTCTGTTAGGTGTTTGGCCGAGCTCCTCCTCCTATTTGTGGTGTGCGTCTTGATGTTGTTCCACAAATGGAGGGACCTACAGTTTCAAGCCGACTCCGAACGGCAGATATTTTTATGAGGAGCTTTTTCATGGCAGAAATACACTCGGAGGTTTGCCATTGCCTGCCGAGGGGCGACCGCTATTAGAAAAATGTTTTTATTAATTTTGCCTTCACCGAGATTCGAACTAACGACCTCTCGGTGAATTCCGAATGGTAATCACGCACCAACCCATTCGGCTACGGCGGCCGCCGTACCTACCATGGGCGTATTGTAACCATTTGAAACCTGTTTACAAAAATACATATGCATGTAGCGTTAGACTGAATTTTCTTAAATATATAACTTATAAAAAATAGTTTATTACAATTTATTGGGTAACACTTTCGTAACATTTTCCTCCCACTTGTCGCAGAAAATCTTTACGAAACTCTACGATTTGTCTTTCCGAATGAATTCATTGAATCTTGAATCTACTTTCGAAACTAATATTAGAATTCAGTGATGCCATTTTTGATGAGTTAATGAAAACGAACCCACGCTGGATTTTGTGATAGGGCTGTTTATATTTTTGTAGATAGGAGTGTATGGACTAGAGTTTTTTCAAAATATTTTCTAATTAAAGTTTTTTCAGCTGAATACTACGTAAAGACGATAACAGTGCGTAACAGTGCAGACCCCATGAAAAGCGAGTAGTATACATTTTATTTTTACTTATATTCCTTGCGTACATATAATATACATACATATTTAAAATATAAAATGCTTCTTGTTAAAATTTTAATAGATTTAAGCAATTTAGAATTATTATTTACATACTTGTTGTAATACTACAACGCCACTGTAAATTGTATAAGATGCGTTAATAAAAAATATATAATCAAAACTCATACTGGAAGTCTGCGCTTATTGATAAAACTTGTTGGTTATGAGATGAAGAATATATGAAATGCACAGAAATTATTGGTTGAATAAAGTTATAATAGTCTTGTTGTATATGCATGTATTGGGTATAACAACAAAGCAAATAATAGACTTAATGCGCAATTGTGTAGTTTGTCTGCTATTTGGATTGAGCTGGTTGAAAGAAATTTCAAGGACGTTTGTAGCTTTTGTACTTAGTCATTCACTGTTCGAGCGAGTGATTGTTAGAATTCTTTGTTCCACCAATTTCATCGGGTTTTCCTTTCATTAAATTTTCAAATCTTTACATTAAGCTTTTAGTTGGAGCCACAACATTAAAATCAGCTACTCGCTGGGGTATTTTTAGAAACAGAGAATAGTAAGCGTCTTATAAAAAGTAAGAAAAATATGTGAAAAATGAGTACGTTTGTTTTTAAATTTTTATTCGCATAAATGTTGTTAGTTACTTGGTATAAAAACCATCCAAAGTCATGTCTCTAACCTGTCTGAAAGCTTTACTTTTTTTATACCCACGCGCACTCGTGCACAAGAGTATTATAATTTAGTTCATATGCATGTAGAAGCACAAAGGAAGTGAGAAAGACTTAATACGTGCCACAATGCTCAGATTAGTATGCCCGTGTGTCCCTCCGTGTGAATAATAACTCAAGCAAAATTAATAAATTTCAATAAAACTTAGTACAACTACTACTCTTTTTCCACCGTAGGTTGCATTAAAAATTGGTGGGAACGGTAATTTTTAAACGAGGTGTTTCGTGAAACGATGCAATAAGTACATTCTAGAACTAACTTTGCCAACGTAATCTTAGGCTTATGTAGCTGAATATCAAGAATTCTAAAAGCAACTTGTGAAACCAAAAACGTTACTAATAACAGACTTTGTAACAACGAAAGAGCCATCAGAAGCCATTAATAACGATTGAAATTTCCTTTATTTATTTATTTAAATATGTTCAACCGACTAGAAGTAAAATAATGTGAGAACTAGGCAGACTTAAACACATTACTACTACCAAATATATAGACATTTTTTATTTTAGTGTAAGACTTTTATTCATTCAACAATCTACTAATTGCCCCTTTTGGGGCGTAATTAATTTTGTAAAATTCTAATAAAAAAAAATCATTGCGACGTGAACATTTCAAGGAGGGGTGAATAATTGTTCCACTTAAGAAATCATGGATAAACATCAACCCGGATATAATTCGATATCATTCATCTACCAGCAATACCATGCAGATCAACAAGTTTGAAATGGCAAATATTTATATACGATGGAACTGGCAAGCCAAATTTCATTCGTTACATAGCGAATTTCATAAATCTCTTTTGAACATTTTTGAAACACTTATTCTTCTAGAATAAGTATCATTCTGGATACGGATTCCGGATTATAGAGGTATATTACAATTTGGACCTAACAAAATTACTTATACTTTAGAAGCTTTTTTCATTTGAATCAAACCCGGCAGACGGGTTGTACATATCTGGTATACCTACTCATGATTGCATCCAGCACGCAAAAAAAATATGCTGAATTTTATCATCTACAGTCAGTATAATAGAAGCGTGACCGCCGTAACTGTGAAACTATCTGACTAATTCGATACAACAATGCACATTTTTATTATTATATGCAAAATATTCAATAAAGTGTAAACCCACCATTAGCTATAGTGGCATCCCATCTTCGAGCCTTTGTGTCTGAGTACTTTATGTTAATTTCTGCACAAGTTGTGTAGGTAATCGGTTCTAAATCAGTCGAATTTGCTTTGATAACTGTTTGAGTTTTTACTAAACAATGCCTAAACATTTTCAATAGGGTTGGCATCAAGTGAATGTGAAGGCCCGAAAAATAAACTTAAACTGGATGCTGAACAGTTCGTTCAGGCTGTCGCATTTTGCCGGTCACGCTTGTATTAGGTCGACTGTATGTAGTAGCGATGAATTTATGAAACTAATTTTTACCCCTAATTTCAATTTAAACTTTTATATGTTGTATGCATTTGACGATTGAATTTTAACTTTACACAAATTTAAATTGTTTTCTAATAAAAGTTAATTGTTTGTGCTTAATAAATATGGATGGTTATTATGTGGTTATTACTTTTTTAATGGAATTTTGGGAAAATATTTGAAGTTATATCATTTATTCTGATTTCTTCATCTGTAATGGTTTGGTATAATATATATCGCATGAAGTGGTGCATAATCATTTGAATTTTAATGCTGAGAAAATTTATGAAATGTAGATGGTGCACACTGCTAAACTTGACTGTAATCCCTTGAACTTTTCTATTTGGGGTTATAGGCTAAGCAGACGCTCAAAGATTACAAATTAGGTTTGAGAAAAGGCTTAAGCGAATTGTGATAAACAAAAGTTAAACAATAAAATAACTGGCTTTTAAACCAAATCCTTACACTTCAAATTAGAATGTAGACCCGTTTCAACTTTTTCAAACTTTTTCACATACAGCTTTGATTAATGAGCACTATTTTATTTAACTGGGGATATATTGGTCACCTGGTAAATATCTTTTCCATTTTACTCTGCACATTTTCACGTTTCTTTCCGTTGTGATATCATGAGTTGTGTATAACTAAATAATCAATTTTATGAACTCTAAAAAAAATAATAACTTAAATTCATAACAAATATATTTTTTAAAACTAAATTTTGCAAATTTTAATGCATAAATTCTGCACTTCCGATTTTTTTCAATCGAGGAACATGAATTAATATGCGGGAAAAATCAATTAGATTATTTCATATTTTAAAGGGGGATTTGAAGAATTTATTGGGTTGGCAACTATAGATTTCACTCATAGATGGCTTCAGTTGAATTTTTAGGATTGCAGACGTAGTACAAATGTAAAACACATTTTATTATTTGATAGGTAGCAATGCAGCTGTCAATTAGTAAAAAAAGTGTTTTGATCGGTTGTGCAGTTCTCGTTTGGCATTTCTTAAAAAATGGAAAATCAAAATGCACATTTTCGTCATATTTTGCTTTTTTATTTCCGCGAAGGGAAAACCGCATCGCAAGGTCATAAAAAGTTATTTGCTGTTTATGATGACGAAGTCTTAAAAGAACGACAGTGTTAAAATTGGTTTGCCAAATTTCGTTCTGGTGATTTTCCACTCAAACATGAAAAACGTTCTGGTCGTCCAGTTGAAGATGATGACGCCCTTATCCAAGCAAAAATCGATTCAGATCGTCACAGTACAACACGTCAGATTGCAGAGAAGCTTCATGTATCACATACATGCATTGAAAATCATCTAAAACGACTTGGCTATGTTCAAAAACTCAATGCATGGGTTCCTCGCGAACTGAAAGAAACGCAATTAACGCAACGCATTAACAGCTGAGATTTGCGAAAGAAGAAAGAAAAGAAAAGAAAATTATCCATTTTTAAAACGACTGATAACTGGCGATGAAAAATGGTCGTGGAGCAGGCCAGGTGAACCAACTCAAACAACATCAAAAGCTGATATTCATCAAAAGAAGGTTTTGTTATCAGTTTCGTGGGATTACAAAGGAATTGTCTACTTTGAACTCTTACCACCCAACCGAACGATCAATTCTCATATCTACATTGAACAACTAACGGAATTAAACAATGCAGTTGAAGAAAAGCGGCCCGAATTGACAAATCGAAAAAGTATTGTATTCCATGATGACAATGCAAGACCACACCCATCTTTGGCCACTCGGCAAAAGCTATTGTAGCTTGGTTGGAATGGTTTGCCACATCCACCATATAGTCCTGACCTTGCACCATCTGATTACTCTCTGTTTCTTTACAAACTCCTTGAATGATAAAAATTTCAATAATGATGATGATGTCAAATCGTACCTGATTCAGTGTGCTGCTAATAAAAACCAGAAGTTTTATGAACGTGGGATTATGATCCTGCCTGAAAGATGGCAAAAGGTCATTGATCAAAATGGGCAATACATTATAGAATAAAGTTTTTTATGTAGTTTCATGAAGAAATTGTCTTTGATTTTCTAAAAAATATCCGCAATTACTTAGCTGCCAACCCAATATATATTTGATATATATTGAAATAGATATAGATATTATACATATTTAAATTTGCTATCAACAGGTAACATTAATTCGTGATTTCGGAATGCGATTTGTTACGTTTAAAATCTCCCGCAGTTACCCAAAGCCTATTACTAAAAGTTATAGCAGTGTAAATATACTTTTCAAGGTTCGGAGAGGTCAAACATCTTTATCTGTACTTTCCAACCAACGAAAATTTAAAAATTCAATTTTTAATTTTATATATTTTTGGTGTGGGAGAATGACCACATCCTTAACCACAGTTGAATTTTATTTGGCCTAGTTATTTTAGCTTCTTATGAAATATTTATAAATGCGTACTGCACTAAAGGAGAACCTTTGTTCTTTCTAAATTGAACCTATCTTCGTCGAGCTTCTGGCTGCACCACTGTGGAGTAGTACAAAGAAAATTTACAGCAGTTTAAACATAATACAAGTCTCTTTGGGTTGTTTTCATATCTAAAGTAGCTTCTTTTCAGAGCTCCCCACATTCTGCGCAACGGATTAGCAATTTCAGTGTTGAAGGGTGTCTAATTCGTCCGCAGTGTTTAATTTAAATGTACAAGTATTTTTCGCTACTTTAATACGAAGTAGCGTAGCGAGTGAGAGTGGGTTGTAAACCACGACCGAGTAACGCGTGTTCGTATGTTTCATGAGCTCATACAATATTTATTTTTCCTAACAAATTGCAAGTCATGTGACAAGCTGCTGATGCAGCTCCCGCTGTTGTTGAAATGTTGACTTGCTTTTTCTTCAAAGCATTTGCAGTTTGACACACATAGCTATTTAAAATATGTATCCATGTATGTATATTGTAAGCACATATGTATGTATATGTCCGTATACATAAAACTATATGTGTACTTATGAATTTATAAAAACAAATTGTATAGTATATGTTTCAATTTTTAGAATGCTCGCGTGGTTACACACATTTCTGCACCTATAATATAATATTTGTATGTACAACATGTAAGAGTGCATGTATGTATTCTCAAATGAAACCAAATTAATGAGATGGCATATTTTATTGCAAATTTTCTAATATTTTGAATTCTAATGCTATTTAATTAGAAATCGCCTTTTCACTTTAGAGTAAATTACAAAGACTATAAGTTTTACATTTAAATTTAAGTAGAAGATACCAGTTACACACATTGGTAAAAAGTTAAATTGATGTTCGAGAGTAATTAAATATGCTCATATGTATGTATTTAAAAGTCTCGATTCTCCACTATCTGCCAATCGATTTGTTTCGTTAACAATGTGACCTCTGGCAAAAAACTCGCTTGACTCTGATCGATTGTAAAAATTAAAATAATTGACACTAAAATGACATAAAATATTCAAATACTAATGAAAATCAGAAAAAAATAAAAAAAATTAGTTATTTACTATCATTTTTATGTATGCATGAGAATTAAGGTGGTCCAGTGACAAGACGAGAAAAGCTTATCGCGCACAGCAATTCCAACACAAAGAAGTCAAGACAACAAAACTGTAAAAAGAAATAATCGTTAAATTATAAATTAAAGTGTTGTCACGATAATTAATCATATTTCATGAAATACTTGTACCACGATTCACATAAGAAGAAGCCGAGATGCGGATGGGTGTGAATGAAAATAATAATGGAAGGTTGTCGTTTATTACAATAAAGGCACGGAAGTTGTCTTGTTACCGGTAGTTGTTAGCCGGTGGTCGGTGTCAAATCTGGATGATCAGTTGCTGATGTCCGTATCGGTTCTAAGCTATTTACATGCTTTCGTTGTCGGCTGAATTGAAACCACACTCTCTAGCAACTGGCGAGTCAATTGATCGCATTCGGATTAAAAAGATAAACGAAATTAAGCCGCACCGGTCTAATAAGCTAGCTATATGGCCTGAACAACAGCGCAACGATACCACTAAAATAAAAAAGAAAAAAAAAATCAATATGAGCAAAGTGACAACGAAACCGGTGTACTGCACTTTTGTGCCTTTCCTTACTTCACCAACATTCTTTGCCAGTAGTGAATTTCGAAAGCGTCAAGTCATAATTGTGCGATCAATCATGAATAAATTGCGGAGGAAAAAACATACTGACAACAACAACACACAACGGTTGATCGTTGAAGACGACCAAGTTTCAAACCTGGAAAATTGTTAAAGAGAAGCCGAAAATTGCCCATATCAGCGGCTTTATTGTTTTCAGCTCTCCCGAAGACTTTGCCACACGCTATTGTAATTGGTTTTTGATGTTTTGCTTACAATACTCTGTTTAATAACCAATATTAATTCTACTTACACCCGTGGTCAACTAATTAGAAACGCTGTATTGAAACAGTAAATTTTGACTGTCTTTCATTTGTTTTGCTTTTTATTTTTCATAATTTTCTTATTAAAATATAGTTATTTCTATAACAAATATCTTATAAATCTAAGATTCAAACTATTTGATCAGAATTAAAAAAAAAATTGGAATCAGTTTAATATAATAAAGTGCAAATTTGAAGTGGCTCAAAAACCACCATTTAGGAATTTGACAATCTTTTTTACTGGCTATCACGCATTCTAAATATAAAATGCACAAAGAGGGAACGCGCTTATTAGTTTTAAGGGGTTACGTGGGTTTCGTCGGGTAAAAAAAGGCCTACTTGCAATTTTTTTTTTGTATGTAAAATATTATTTATTTCATTCAAACTTTTTTCTGTCTTATAGATACATATTTAAAGAATAATTTCTGAAATTTTCAACAAAAAAAAACAATTATAACTCCTCCATTGTGACGTCATTTCCGGTGACCCCTCGAAAAAAAGGTGCGTCCGCGTTGTCAGCATAACTCCTGACAGGATCATCGAAAATGAAAAAACAAAAATAAGTGCTTTAGTTAAGACCATAAACTCGTGCGTGAATGAAGGAAAGAAAAAAAAAAGTAAAAATTGGAGTTTTGGCAGACATTTTTCCAAAAAAATGAAAATTTCGGTCAAATTTGCTTGACATTTTGTTTTTTTTTTTTAAATATATTAGTTGTAATTAAAAAAGAAAAAAATCCTTCGTTCAAACACGAGTAAATTGTATTTCGAACACTTGTGTAAAATTTCATCACGATTGGTTGAGTAGTTTCCGAGAAAATTTGACAACCGACTTTGAAAACACGGTTCCGAAGAAAACGCGTTTAAAGTTTTGAGTAACAATAAAAATGGCTTGGAGCGCACACATTCCGAAGGCTGTATTTCCGAAACTATTATTCGGATCGACTTGAAAATTTAGGATAATATTCTTGAGATGTTGTAAAAATTAATAAGCCAAAAAAAAAATCGATTTTTCGAAGCAACGAAACCTATTCAGTTAAATTTTTTGAGAACTTCTAAAGTATTGGCAATATATAAGTTAAAACGTAACCGTCATAGTCGAATGCGTTTGTGCGTGACTGCCATTCGGTTGGCTATGCTTCGAGGCCTACATTACACATGAGGCATTAAATCATGAAAAAAGTATTCCCAAATGCAGCAGGCAAAGATAAACCTCGCAACCAGCCTAGAAAAACATCTGCATTCGGAGGCGGCATGAAACTAGTAGAACAACATCAAGACTTATAACGTAAATCACTGGAAGAAATTCAGATACTTAAAATTGCTTCATTGTTTTCCACAATATTCTCCTTCGAAGTCACACTTCTAAATTTGAAACTATTTTCAAAGAACTTTTGCAACTCAACAACTTCTTCGTAATAAATTATCCCACGAAAATTTTCATTATTTAATTCCATCTTTTGGACGAGATGAAATTTTGAACTCACTGAAAAAAAGAAGTAAAGCTCGTGAGTTAAAATTTTAAGTGAAAGTACCCGCTGAAAAATAGCAAACTTGTCGATAAAAATATAGAAAAGCAGATCATCACACGTAGTGTTGCAAAGGCACAAATATAAAAGCAAACCCTGTATGTCTAATGAATAATTTTAGATTTCGCCTTCCTTTACTACGTGCCAAATAATAAAAATCTTGATTCTGAAAAAAGGAATCTATCTGGGTGAATATTTACAAAAGGTTTCCACTAATTAGGATGTCAGGCCAAGACACCTTCTCGTTTTTGTCTATTAATTTATACTATAATTGCATAGATATATTTCTCTTCAGTAAACAAATTAAAAATGATTTAGTTGTTGTTTGCCGACAATAACAATGAAAAAATTCGTTTTTGTTTTAAAAAAGTTATAATACAAAAACTTTTTTCTTAATTTATTTGGCTCTATTTCCAAAAACAAACAAAAAATGTATATGTATTTCCTATAATCAATCGTTTTCATTTTTCCAGCGAAGACTTTTGTTCCTTACATACATTTGTATGCCTATATTAATATGCTCAAAAATTAAATGAAAGAAGAGAAAGAAAAATTAAATGAAACGCTCAGAAATGAAATGCTTTTCTTGTCTTTTTTCTCTTTCATTGAAATGTGCCACATCAATGATATGGCACTTTAATAAATTGGCCACTCTTTGTTACCACATTAAGCACAGCAATCGACACTTTGGGACTGTTAAAAAACCGAGACAATGACAACGCAATTTGCGGAAAGGAATAAGGTACATAGGCCTACATCAGATTGCCATCCGTCTCTTAATTGGAATTTTTAGATTGCGAAATTTGTATGAAGTGTATGTACTTCAGTTTTAAAGCTGCAGACTTAGAAATTTTACTCGCACTATACCATAAAATTCCGTTCTAATCGATATTTTCTAGTGCTAGAATCGATTACATTTAATAGTTTCAAATACAGTGCACTCGCGGTAACTCGAATAGCCGCTAAGTCGAACGACGTGCTAACTCGAACACATTTTTTTCCCTATTCACTACTTTGTAACTCGAACAAAAAAACAAATTTATTTGTACACACATTCTTTTCAAACATGTAATATACATTTTGTACATATGAATATTTCGGCGTTAATATCCCGTTAGTTTTCTGGGAACAACATCTTGCATTGACCAAATTGCTTTAAATTTGTCATTTGTAATGTATCAGTGCACGTGAGTAACGGATCGTAAAAGGTTGAAGTGTTTAACATTAAAAGAGAGGGCTGAAGTCCTTAACAAAATTAAACGTGGACGTAGTGTTACTTCTCTAGCGAAGGAATATGGGGAAGCCAAGTCCACCATAAGTCTTATAAAAAAGAAAGATAAGGCAATTTTAAAAGCAGTAAATAACACGTTTTTGGGTCCTGGGAAGAGGAGAACTTTAAAAGCTTCTGAGTTTCCTAAAATGGAAGCCGCCTTATACAAATGGTTTCTGTCCCAAAGAAAAAAGAATTACCCAATAAGTGGACTCATCTTGAAAGAAAAAGCGAAAGCTTTTCATACCCAGTTGTGTGGGGAAAATTCTACATTTTTTGCCAGTGGCAGGTGGCTTCAAAACTTTAAGAAACGTTATGGAGTACGTTTGTTAAAAATTTCTGGAGAAAAACTGTCATCACAGCCAGAGCTGGTAGACCCTTTCAAAATGGCTTTACAAGAAAAAATAAAGGAAATGGAGATATGTGCCGACCAAATATATAACGCCGACAAGTCCGGATTGAACTGGAAACTTCTTCCTGAGAAAACTTATGTTTCGTTGTCGGAAAAACAAGCACCGGGAAGAAAGTCTGAAAAGCAGCGTTTTACATTTATGGCATGCACTAACGCTACCAGCAACCATAAGCTTAAACTTCTCGTTATTGGCAAAGCAAGAAATCCTCGTGTTTTCAAAAATTTTAACTGTCCGGTGGAGTACAAAAATTCCAAATCAGCCTGGATGACTTCGGCGATTTTCAAAGACTGGTTTCATAATTCGTTCGTGCCGCAGGTAAAATCCAGATTCATTAAAACAATTTTTTTAACCAAGTTAAATGACTTTAATATTTAGGTAAGAAAATATTTGAAAGATGGGGGATTACCTGAGAAGGCTCTTCTTCTAATTGATAATGCCCTATCACATCCCAACGAAATCGAATTAAAGTCCGAGGATGGTTTAATTTTAACTATGTTTATGCCGCCGAATGTGACACCATTGATCCAGCCAATGGACCAAAATGTAATTCGTATAACGAAACTATACTACAGAAATTTTCTACTGGCTTCCATTTTGAACAATAATTGCGATATAACCGAATCTATGAAAAAAATTAATTTAAGAGACTCAGTTACTTTCTTAGATGCAGCTTGGAGTCGGTTAGAAAAGGAAACTGTATCCAAATGTTGGAAAAACATTTTGAGTTTTGCCAACTTAGGCGACTCTGATGAAGATAATATTCCATTGAGCATTTTAAAAAAACAATTGTTGGAAGAAAACCTGATAGTAACAGACTCTCTTCCTAATAAGCTTAACAATTTAGCCCCACAGGTATTCTGACTGGAATATATGTTTTAAAACTTTGACTTCTTTATGAAAAACATTATTTACAGGTCGAATTTACGCTTCATGATGTTAACAAATGGAATGATGGTGCCGAATTTACCGACACAGAAGTAATAATTGAAACTAGTGATTCTGAGTCTGAGTTTAACAACACAACTGAGACATGTGAGCGGATATCATCTGAGGAGGCAGTTAGCTCTATCAATAAGGTAATTCAGTGGGCCACAACTGAACAAGTAAGCCCCGCAAAGGATAACACTCTTCAATTGCTGCGTGAAAAAGCCATATTCAACATTGCTGCAGGCGAGAAAAAACAAACACACATTACAACTTTCTTTTCGGCCTAACTTTTCTGTTAAAGCTGACTTTTTTGTGTAACTGGCACAAAGACTGCCAAATATTTGATGAAAAATATTGAAACGAATTAATTATTTTAAACATATTCATGTTCATATCCATATGTAAATAAATAAATAAATTTAATTGAAAAAAGTCGATATTGATGACTGTTTTTTTAACATAGCACACTCAATTGATAAGTCGAACAAATTCGATAAATCGAACAGCGCCTGTTTTAATTAGTTCGAGTTATCGCGAGTGCACTGTATATTATTCATATCGGCTGATATACATATATACTATACATACCATACATATAATTGAAAACAAACGCAACGATATAATATCTTTACTACTATAATGAAACGGTAGGATGGTCACACAGTGCATCGTCCGCATGTAAGTTGCGGCCAGATGTTGTCAATGTACTCCGACTTCTCTGAAAATTAGTAAACTCTATTCTTAGTAAATTCTCTAGTAAATACTATTCTTCTACTTAGGAATGAAGAAATATGTTTGAACTATGGTGAAAATTGGTTAACTGCCAAACCCATTCCTCTTGGGGCCGCTATTTTAATATGAGTATGTATTTTCAAATAAATAAAAAGTATCAAATTGTCGGATTAGTTGATGTTTTTGAAAATAGTTTAATTACTCTCATCCGAGTCATAGTACAGTCCATCATTTTCGTCGCTCTGATCTACCATAAAATTTGGCAATAAACATTGATCGAAGTTGTTTGACTTTGCTTATATTATTTGCCTTTCAGCAGATGCTGTCGATTCTGAAGATACAGTCACTCACACCTTATTTGATACAAATACGATTTTTTATAAAGTGTTCTATATTTTATAATATTTTGCGAAAATGGAAAAGCAGAGCATGCAGATATTTGATTAACTTTGCTTTATTTCATTTCTCAACGCAAAATACAAAAAACTGTCCTCTCACCTACGCAAGTTTCAACAAAACAAAATTGTATTTTTAGTGTGAGAAAGTTTGTAGAGTGCGTTTGACATAGAGCAATATTAAGTTTTATGTACGCTTGTGTTTTTAACCATGGACCGCATACTTCGATAGAAAAGCGTGAGTTAGTTTTGGAACATTGCAAAAAAGGGATGTCGTATCGTAAAGTAGCTGGAATTGTACATTTGCGTTCGTCAACGGATCAGCACATTATTGATCGTTTTATGCATGAGAGTTGTGTGGTAAATATGGGATGACTGGCTCCAACTAAAACTTTCACAGATGAAGAGTGTCAGTGGTTAGTGCGCCAAGTGAAGAAAAATCCGGCGAGAAGCGCTGCAAAGTTCACTGAAATGATACCCAAAAAGATAAGATAAGATAAGACTCCACCCAGAAACTGTTTGAAGAATACTAAAGGAAGCAAATTTAAATGGCAGAATAGCCCATAATGAACCTTTCGCAAGTGCAAGGAATAGAAGTAAGAGATTGCAGTTTGCACATACCCATCTAAATAAGACCCCAACATTTTTGAGGCCCGTACTATTGCAGACGAGGTAAAAATAAATTTATTTGGACCAGATGGCAGAACTGTCATACGACGCGAGGCCAATACGGCGCTCAAACCCCAAAATTTGCAAGCTACCATAAAACATGGCGGTGGCATTGTTAAGGTTTGGGCATGCATGTCATTAAATGGAGTGGAAATTTGACCTTTATCAAAGAAACAATGAGCGCATACCTTTATTTAAAACTTCTTCAAGAAAATTTGGTTCGAAGCGCTAGAAAATTACAAATTGAAGCTATTCGCTTTTCTCAAGATAAGGACCCTAGGCATAAGTCACAAATAATAAAACATGGTTAATATATAAATGTCCCCCCATTGTTGAAACTACTGCACTATCAACAGATTTGAACGCCATCGAAAATTTGTGGTCGGTTTTGAAGACAAATATAAAAAATATGATATCCACAACAAATCTGATCATAAAAAGGCGGAACCAAATTAGTCGAAAATACACAAAAAATTGGGTTGACTCCAAGTCACGTAGACTTCAAACTGTAATTGATAACAAAGGATTTTTTCTGTATCATTTATGCTGTTGCGTGAATTCTCTGTATGTCTTTGTTTGTTTCGCATTACAATGAAATGTAACACTTTTTTGTACTTCATGTTGAGAAATACATTCAAACAAAATAATTAAAATATCTGCATACTCTGTTTTTCCATCCTCGCAAAATATTTTGAAATATGGAACACTTTACAAAAAAAGCTTATCTGTATCAAATAGGGTGTGAGTGACTGTATAAGCATAGAGACCATTAAATCAAAATTTGAAATTTCACGTACAACTCGTTCTCCAATTTCAAGTTAAGCTTTCATTTAAAATGTTCTGCATTTAATGAGTACTCATATTAGTAATAATGTACTCCATTAAAGCACCTAACTTTTCGCTGCGACCTAAGCGTGCATGTTGAACCCATGTACATATGTATTAGAAAAATCACAATTGTTCACTATGGTTGTCACTGAAAATTTTGAATATTATTAAAAACCAGTTGATAATTCCTTTTATAGTAAATGAAACATACTTAACGCCAGAATATGCCAATAAAATAGAAAGGTATTTCCAGACATTTTTTTTTAAATCACTTCGAATATTTAATTCAATATTTTTTTCTTGTTTGAAATTTAAAACAGCAGCAAAACCAGATAACATAAATTCTATATTTTCTCACCTTAATTTTAACATAAGGTTAAACGCATTTTTCACCGAATATTTCGGATGATGAGGAAATATAACAGTATAATAGGTATATAATGAAATCATTTTAAACTGTTTCTGTCTGTTTTATTGGGGATTTTACTGATATATGTAGAGAACAGTTATATCCTGATCTTTGTTACCGTATATATTGAAATCTTTACCATAGTGAGCAAAAGCGTTTGAGATAAGTTATCGAAGATCATGCCAGAAGCGACCTATGTGTGTATATTTAACGTGGCTGCACTTGAAAGTAGACATACGGATACAAATGGAAAGCAACACTCAATACATACAAAAATTGGCAATCACTTATATGTAGTATAACAATAGCCTATGTGCTCATAGGCTATTATTTTTTTTATTGAATTTTTGGATTCTCCATCGCCGATTTTATATGTGGTCAAAATTTGATCAAATTCTAGTTCCACAAAGTGGGTCAAAACGTCAGTCAAAAAATAATAAATATTTATAGACATAACGAGATTTGAGTGAGAGTTACTTTCGACAAAAAGTTTGAAATTCATTTTCTCAAAACATCAAAAAATGTATAGGCTATTTTAATACTAAGGGGACGATTCTTTTCGAACATAACTTTTCTTTCAAGACAAACCCTTAATTTTTTGACGTGATAGCGTCTTATAATTCGATGTAGCCGGCTGCACGCACCAAAAAATGCGGCAGTTGCTTGAACTGCAAGCGAGAGCGCGGAACGAACGACAAAGACTCACAATCGGCCCCCGCGTTCGGCAACGTTCGATATCTGGCTCTCTGTTACTTGAGTGAGCATATATATGTATGTATGTATATGCGCATATGTATATAAATTCACATATTTGTATTTGCATATGCCTTTTTCCTGTGTGCATGGTAATGAACCATTTCTCTATGAGGATTATTAATCTGATTTGAAGAGTTTAAAATAAAACAAATTGTATCATATTCATCCGTACCGAATTTATAATTAGTGACGACTAGTTGTTTATAATACATACCTGTTGTTTTAATGTTTTTATTATTAATTTATTATTATAAAAAAAGTTTCAAAGGCCGGTGTTGATTTTGAATAAAATACAATTATTTTAGGAAATAATTGTTAATTCTCTTTATTATGATACTATTGGTATGATTCAATTACGTATGGAACAAAATATTGGCACACCTCCAAAGATCACCAAATGCAAATAGTTCCTTATCTAAAGGGTGGTTAAGTTTCAAGGGCCGGTGTTGATTTTGAATAAAATACCATTTGTTTAGGAGATTATTGTCATTTCTCTTTATTATGATAATATTGGTATGGCTCAATTACGTATAGAACAAAATATCGGCCAAATGGCGGCCGCGGCCTCGCCGGCATACCTCCATCCGATGGTCCAAATTTTCGATGACGCTGAGGCATAATTGAGGTTCTATGCCGTTAATGGCCGAATTATCTCATTCTTTAGCTCTTGAATTGTTGCTGGCTTATCGATGTACACCTTTTCTTTCAAATAACCCCAAAGAAAGAAGCTCAACGGTGTCGTTGACGTTTAGGTTTAGGTCACATTCAACATCGGCCCTTGAAATTTAACCCCCCCTTTATATGAAGGAAAAAATGTATGGTAATATTTACCACATACATGATAGGAAAAGTAGGAAATAAAAGGGAGTGTTTCGAGTGTAATGTGTCTTGAAAAAGTTAAATCGATGATGGTGCTTCTTAGTGTTGTCGACTTATTAACGTCTGATGCACATTCGAAATTGAAAATATCTTTCATGAATTTCATAAATGTTTCGTAATTCTTCACGTTTATGTAAATGTAACTTTATCAATTCCATTTACCTCCTTCTCTATATCCATACAAAATATCTATCAAACAAATAAAATTAAATTTTCTTTTGAAAAATGGAACCATTCCATCAGAATTTTCTTATGGCGTTGTCAAGTTAAACTATCGTCAGTAAACCGATTTTACAGACAACCTCTTTTTTAAGGCTTGATTTTGTCACATCGAAACGCTGAAGCGATGAAATGACCTTGCCAAATCTCCAGTCATGCTTTTAAATAATCCTAGCGCACTTGGACTTCAATCATTCAAAATTAGTATGAAAGCAGCGCACATTATTTCGATTATATGAAGTTAGGTGGCAAAAGTCAAAATCAATTGAAAATCATTTTGCTTTTCCCCTGATAACTAATACCCAATAATATTTAGTTAAGAAAAGGTTTCGAACCGTTCTGGTACATTAATATCTTTATTGGCTGTGGTTGGATGAAACTAATTATGATCTAAAATAATATTTTCTTCCTCCTTCGTTTTGGCAAAACTCCACAGATGTAATATACACTAATCTATATAATTCCTGGTAGTTTCTGGCACTTTAATCTATTTAAGACATTTTGCTATTTATCTCACACCAAAAATGCTACTAACTCAATACTCGTCACTCTTACATCTTATTCATACATTTATGGAGTAAAAGAAGGTTCAGCCAAATTATTTATCGAATTGTGAAACCAATGAATTACGATTCCATTTACAGTTTTCTTCGGTCCGCAAATTTCAAATCAACATGTACCTATCAAAAATGACTATTGTTTTAGAACAAATCATATTTCACTTTAAATTGATATATTTTTTATTCAGTGAAGCCCCATTTACCAGCATATGGTATCTTAATAATAAATATACTTATACAAGTAAATGTATACATTCAATATATATCTGGAGAAATTTATGTAGTATTGGCTAAGAAAATTCTTCTTCTTTTGTGTTAGGGCAGCAGGTGATACAAATGCATTAAAAATTTACTAAATTTTCTTGAGTCTTTAGGTGGAAAAAGGGTTGATTTTTCTCGTTTCTTCCGCCGCACTACACAGTGGCATGTAGTTGCCCTTGAGGAAAATTTTCTTTTAAGCTGTATACTTAGTTATCAGTTATTGTCCGCTTTTTCTTCGCGCCCTTCACATTTTTGATGTTGATTAATTGTACTGCTGCATAAAAACTCGCTTTGCACTGGCCGTTTGGCCTTTCCACGAGTGATGGCGACTGCGACAGAGGCATCAATTGCCACACCTTTCGCGTAAAAATGAACAACTGTGTCCGCTTACTGACAAAGTTAAATTAAAAATTTTCACCGTAGCCAAGAAGTCAGTACGCATTTTGTTAAATTTGATTGACTGCGAGAACATTTGGCACCGCCATCTACTTGTAAAGTAAGAATAGATAAGACAATGCGTATGGCTTAAGGGAGTTGCGCGGAGTTCATAGCATTCAGCTGTCGTATTAATTTGATGTCTTCAAACGCTAAAAGCGGTTATTTCTGTAAAACAAAATAATCTGGAAATTTAAACATTTGTTATTTACAGTCTAGATATTGCGGTCTAATATTAACAATAATTTAGCGAAACTCCAATTAATTATCGCTAAAACTTTTCTAATTTTTAAATTAAACTAACATCCATAACTCTTTAAAATTTAATTTTGATATTTTTAGCTAATGGTTCCTATCAGCCGGGCATGGAGCCGAAACGTCAGCGCACCGCCTACACTCGCCATCAGATACTCGAACTCGAAAAAGAATTCCACTATAATCGTTATCTCACTCGTCGTAGACGCATCGAAATCGCACATACGTTGGTGTTGTCGGAGCGGCAAATAAAAATATGGTTCCAGAATCGACGCATGAAGTGGAAAAAAGATAATAAATTGCCAAATACGAAGAATGTGAGGAAGAAGACGGTAGACGCAAACGGAAATCCAACACTGGTAGCGCCGAAGAAACCAAAGAGGGTTAGCGCAAAAAAACAGGCGCAGCAACAGCAGCGGCAACTACAACAAACAACTCAGCAACAGTCGCAGCAGCAACAACAACCGCCGGTAATAAATGAGGTAAGGTGAAACAATTTACTTAACTGTACTAGGGTTGTTCTCATTTTGAACTTCAAAGTGAAATAATAGGCTTCCAAACATGTTTCTCAATGTGAGTTTTGTAGAACCACGTTGGGCAGTTTTGCACTACCACTAAACTCTACAGTAGAATATATCATAAACAACTCAGATTATGATTTTATCATTATCAAAAACGGAATTGGATTTGAAGAATTCGGCAAACAAATTAGCAGCGTTATCCTTGCTTATCCTTATCGTAGACCGTAATGGTGAGCATGACTTTTTCGATTGTATGAAGGTCCAAAAATTCTAAAGATTTCGACTTAATATTAGTCTAGAAATTGAGATGTGGTATATTTCGCTTTAGGCAGGGTTTAGCGTATGAGGTTTGTTTTTGGTTTTCAATCCCATTTTCTGTTGATTTGAATTGTTTTATTTATTTGATTTTGGTATTGATATTGATGTATTACAATATACTTTGGGTAAAAATTTAGTATTTTAAAAATTTTATAATGATAAAATAATGTAAAAATAAGATTCTGGGTATTAAAATTTGGCGGCCGCCGTAGCCGAATGGGTTGGTACGTGAATACCATTCGGAATTCACAGATAGAACGTTGATTCGAATCTCAGTGAAACCAAAATTAATAAAAACATTTTTCTAATAGCGGTCGCCCCTCCGCAGGCAATGGCAAACCTCCGAGGATATTTCTGCCATGAAAAAGCTCCTCATAAAAATATCTGCCGTTCGGAGTCGGCTTGAAACTGTAGGTCTCTCCATTTGTGGAACAACATCAAGACGTATACCACAAATAGGATGAGGAGCTCGGCCAAACACCCAAAAAGGGTGTACGCGCCAATTATATATATATACAATATATGTATACTAGTATTTCGGATACAAATCTGCTTGGGCCGTAATGTAGTTTTTAGGTACTCTGAAGAAGAAAGTGTATATTGGGTTTTTACTTAAATGTTTTTCATTATTATAAACTCAAAAAGAAGTAAAATCCAATTGGCTATTCAACAATAACAATGAATAAACGCTATCCGCGATATAATTTTGGCTGGCTTTAGCGATTAGTAAGTAATAGAGGTGGAACCAACAAACAGTCTGCGCACTTGCATATCGGCACCCACGTCACTATTGGTAGTTATGATTTCTAGATTGTAAGAGACTTCGTTTATCTAGAAACCAGCAATAACACCGATAACAATGCCAGCTTTGAAATCCAACGAAGAATCTTTCTTGCCAACAAGTACTACTTTGGAGTAAGTAAGCAATTGAGTAGTAAAGTCCTCGCTCGATGAACGAAACTAACACTCTACAAGGTTCTCATCATGCCCGTCCTATCGTATGGCGCTGAAGCTTTTACGATGACAACATCCGATGAGGCGACCGTTGGAGTGTTCGACATAAAGGTTGTGCGGAAAATTTTTGGACCTTTGTACGATGCTGACGGCGAGTATCATAGGTGATGGAGTAATGATTCGTATGTGCTTTACGACGACATAGACATAGCGCAACGAATAAAGATCCAGCGGCTTCGTTGGATGGGTCATGTCGGCCGAATGGATACAAACACTCCGACTGTGAAAGGAGCAGGTGAGGGGGAAGACCTCCTCTGCGTTGGAAAGATCAGGTGCAAAAGAACTTGCCTTCACTTGGTGTTTTCGACTCGTGCGCTTTGTTATACTCGGCCAAAATCGCTAAGCGGTTATCGGGCCAAACAAGAAGAAGAAAAGTAATACAGGTACATTTTGCGACGACTTTTTCAGATTTACCAATTTTACCTTTTTTACGAGCTTTCCGGTAGAATTCTGTTGGACTGTTGTTAAGGAAAGAAGGCGTTGTACACGATAGAAAGCTTGAATTACAACTTAATTGTATAATTTTTGGAGGCTCAAATTCACCGATGAAATTAATAAATAAAGATTTTGCGTTTGGCTGAGATTTTCCAAGAGTCCATCTACAAAAGTACCGTTTAAGGTAGCTTATTGTTTTAGTTGATTATATGGATTATTGGGTGTGTATTGTTGCTTTACAAATACTTCCATCTTACCGAGAGAAGTGAGAAAATAATTCAAGATTTTCAAAGTACAAACACCATCAAAATTCGTTGAATTTTTGTTTTGAAGATTTTTTAGATATGTAAGGATTTAGTCAATTAAAATGACCTAAGCCCTCAAGGAACTTTCATGAGATTTTATTCACTCCTAGTGGTTTGTTTTGTATGAGGGTTGAGCACAAAATAACAAGTCATATAAATTTAGCGGCGATCCGAAATTGGACATGGTGGCATATAGACAGTCCGTCTTCATTTTTCTTAGAGATTGGGCAGAATACATTTAGCAGTCATTGGGCATTTACCTAATCTCGCCTAATAGCTTGCACATGCGCCCCCACGGACCCTTCACCGTTGGCTTTGAACAGCTCTGTCGGTATACCGTCGGCCCAAAAGCCTTTGTTAGAAACGTTAGAAAAACGTGAAAAAAAAAAAAAAAATTCGTTGGTGAACACTCAAATTTATTTTCGCTGGATTGCTTCCTGCATTCAGAATCAGATATAGTGCTTTTTGGATATTAAAACGCCAAAAAAAAACAAAAGTGATTTAGTGCCTAGTTCCCGTTTTAGTGTTTTTTGTTTCTCTGAAGTTAATTGCAATCAACGTGTATTTCTCATAGATATTTAAAAACCTGAAATAATTTGAAATATTTAATGCTTTGCCAGCACTGATTTTACAAAAATCTAAAAATGTAGGTGCACTAAAATGGGTTCAGGCTCAAGAAATCCTTTGAAAATGTGGCAATGACGCTCTCGTCTCTGCCATACATAAATGCAGAATTGAATAATGCATCTTTTGAAAGAATACTTTGAAATGAATACTTTTGGAAGGGAAATTCTATAGCCTTAGACTAATACGATTCTTATTCAACAGTATTTTATAATATATTATAAGAAACTTTTAGAAATACGCCAGATCGATAGCCATAACTGTTAGTTTATTTACTCTTGCAATGCAGTTATTTATAATTATATTTCGTATAAATAAATAGCCAAATTCGTAACAGTTTCGTTCAGTAAATGTATTGCTCTAAGAGAAAATGATTCTTGTGACATTTATTATATAACAGGTGATATAAATTATCACATCGATAGTAAAAACGTTTACTAAAATTCTAAATTTAAAGCCAATTTTATGGCCACATTGGATTTTTATGAATTTTTTATAACTTGAGTCACATCGGTAAAAACGGTTCCCCAGTAGTCCTATATTACCCATTTAACATATATTGTATTTACAATACATATAAACGTATATTCATATACTCAATAAAAAAAGCACAATCAATATAAAATAGATATAAAGCAAAAATTTTAAAATTAAGGTTTAAGTGTAATTATTAAACATTGAAAGGCATCAATAATGCAGACGAAAAACATAATTACATATAAAGAAATATATAGAATGTTGCCTGTTTTGAATGTTGAACGAAACTTAAAAAAAAATGTTGAGAAAAACAAATTTTTAAAACAGAATAAGCTAAGCAAAATAAAAATAATAGTTGATTTTTAATAACTTAAAAAGTGGTTACCAAAAATAGTAACATATCACAAATTAAAAAGATCACAACTCAATTTCAATTCAATTATATTCGCTTTTAAAGCAGAGTATAAAAAATTTACACATACATAAGCACATATTTACAAAACCCAAGACAGGTCTTCTATAAAATAACATATACATACATATTAAATATTATTATATTTAAAAGTAGAAGCCAAAATTCTAAAAACAAAAGCTTTAATTTAATTTATTTAGTTCGAATTGAATTACTTTACAAAAAAAAAATAATTATAAGCACGCTAATTGCAACACTTTTCCATTAATGTAAAAATAACGAGTTATTGTATTTTTGGCGTATTATGTCGACTACTCAAACGAGTTCCTGGGCGCGCTCTCATTCAAAAATGAGCCAGTCTCGGATGCAAATATAAGAAAAATATTCAATTTTTTCAGCTCATTGCAATAGGTTCATGAGAAATTTTCGCAAATATTGTTACAGAGCAGTGCAAAATTGCCTACAATTTTTTAAAATGGGCCGGGGAAAACCTTTAACTGCAAAAGAAAAATGAAAAATTAGAGCGTTTACGGAATCCTGCTTAAACCATTGATATGTCGCGAAGAAAACTGGTCGCAGCCAAAATGTGATCAGCATTTTTTTAAGAAATAAGTTAAGCTATGGTGAAAATATTAAAGGAGGTACGTGCAAGGTGGAATCCGTTGTTAGTACTAGCCTGACTATATTAAAACGCATCATCTAAAGTGATTAGCATGCCAAAGGACTGAAAGTAAGGAAAAAAAACCTCCCCTTAACGCATCTGATATCCTGCTGCCTTCAGTTGTGCCGCGAAGTGGTTTTCTCAGTCGAAAGATTTTAAAAAATAATTTTTTTTTATTTTTTTTTTTTTTTTTTTATTTAAAACTTTATTTTGTATTCTGTCTATACTTTCAATTCTTAGAAGACATTTTACAAATATTTGGTTACATTTAAGAGTGGCTTTGATTTTAGTATTAAAGGAATATTTCCAGTGAAATATCCTTTCTAATAAATATAATAATAAATAAATAAATTCAATATTTTATAGATGGCTCTTGGACGAGCTGGATTGGTGTTTTTCTTTTCAACCTTAAAAAGACGCATGATGGTGACATGAGGGTAGAGATAATTTATAATAATAACTTTTTTACAGGAACCAGATGGCTGTAATTATTATTTCCATGATACGCGAAAAAGTCATTTGACTTGTCTACATAATAGCGAAGGTGGTGTTGTGACGTGGTGAGCCGTATCATACTATGGAGCTCCCGTCTTTAGTTTCTTACATCAAGAATGAATGCGAAGCGCCACAAAGGCGTACTCTAGAAAGCTTTTCCACCTTTTACTACCGCCTTCGGTCAATTTTCATGGGAAATTTGTCCCTTAAAGTCAATTTGGAAATAAGGAAGCTTTAATAGCGGCCATAAAACAAGGTTGGGTTGAAATTTCTTTGGAAACCTTAGTGAAATTGTGTATATCACTTCCAAGTACACTTTATGAAGCAATATTAAATAAGGATACCCCATATAAAATACTTGGAATCAGAGTTCAAATGAGTTTAAGTTGGCTATATTTTCCTTTTAGTAATATTTTTATTAATCTTTATTGGTATTTTGTATACTCTATTTTACACTTATTTAATACTATGTATTACAATTTTAACTTAAACATTTTTGACTTATAAAGGTTAGAGTTTTTAATGTAATCTTCCCAATTTCTACTGAATATGTTCACTTTATACAATATTATGCTCATTGTCTATATTATTTTCTTTAAAACGTGTTCAATATCATTTGTGTGTAAATCTTAATAAATAGTAGAGCACCTAGGATAGACCCTTGTGGCGCTCCTATTTCTACTTTTCCACAGCCGGAGACGGATCCATTTACTTAGGTTCCTCGAGTCTTAGGAATTGAACTATTTTAGTTTATTATCTCTTAATCCATTCATTTTTCGTTTCCCTGACAGTATTTCTCTCTTGATTGTTTCGAAAGCTCTTTCACAGTCTAAATATTCAGCCACAAAATAAGTGTGCTTTTCAATACTTTTCCCCTCTTTTTAAATAGTCTACTGCAGGTAGTCTACTGTATTAATGATCCTCCTCCTAATGTAGCACTTAGTGTAACCCAATGAGGTAATAGTATTTTTGGACTAATATTATCAAAATTAGATTTTTTCTTTAGATATTTACACATAAAGTGTAATTCGTTGGCAGATATTTCGCGAAATTCAAAAACTATTCATCTAATTTCCCTGCAATTGGTAAATCTGATATTTTCTATAGGGTTTTCTGTAAGCCTTACACTTGACTTAAAAAACTCATTATATTTATTCAATATTTTCGCTTAAACAAGCTATTTTTTATGTAGTAATTTTTTCATTTTGCATAGCAATTTTTTCTTTCTTTTTTTATGTATTCAATTCACTGTTCTCCATTTTCTAAAAGTTTTGTCCTATGATACGCCTCCATTTAAAAGCACTGCATCTATTCTGATGATCTACAAATTTATTAAATTATTCCAATTAAAATTATTTTGTTAAATCATCCCTCCTTTTTTAAATAAAATATTTTAATTAAAATATTCCTTGTTGTTTAATCTAAAAACTGATCCGCAAATTTTCCTTGTTCTATTTTTTGCATAATCCACATTTTTATCTAAGAAATGCTTTGTGCCTTGGCTTCCATACTAACTACCGAATAGTTTCATTGAATTATTTTGTACTTTTTAACTATTTACATATTATTCGCATTTCTAGTTTAAATCTCTTGTATTTTTTCTCTTCTTGACTTTCAGTGCATACGAACGGATAGCCTAGAAAGCATCGGCGACGTCAGCTCTTCTCTGGGGAATACGTCGTATATGCCCGTATCTAATGATGCGGCGAATTTGCTTAGCGCTCCAACGCTTCACCAGCACCCATGCAATAATAGCAATACTAACGGAAGTGGCAATTACAATGGATCTCAACAACAACAGCAGCAGCAACTACCAAATAGCCATACGAATGGTGGTGTTAATGTTCCTGGTAGCTTGCAAGCGACCGCCAACGCCAACAATCAAATGCATGCGAGTCTACATCCCGCCGCTCAACATGTCCACGCATCACTTCCGCCACCACAACAGCAACCTGATATGATGGCGAATCTGCAACACATAAAACAAGATTATGATCTGACTACACTGTAGAAATCAAGAGCATGGGATAGACGTTTGGGATAAGGTTCTTAAACTATAATTAATTAACTCATTTCGATTGAGTGGTGAATCTAATTTGCAAATATAGTATTTAAATGAGAGTCATTTTCTTCTGAAGCTACGAAAAAATTAACCACGATAACTTAAACGGCGAGGCTCATCGTGGTTCAATTGCCAGTTTTACATAAAGCTACGCAAAACTGTTTTTTTTGTATTTAAGTATTTCTTGTTATTAAAATAGTTAAACAAATCAAAATAAGTTATTGGGTTCGAAGAGCGCATGTAATACATACTTATTTATATGAGGAATTGTTATTAAGTGTATATACATACCTACATGTACTTGTATATATATTTATATATCCTTGTATCAACATATTATGTGAATAAATAAGTTTATGCAAGGTGGCGCGAAATTAATCGTCCTATCGAAAGATATTATAATTCCTGTAAGTGGCGCGGTACGTCAATCATATTTGACACTTGTTAAATAGCAGGAGTATACAAACAGACAAGATGCTCGATTCGAACAGACGAAAAAACATCAACCAGACGACGGGCTACGCAAATGTAAATCACAAGACGTACCTTACAGCGAATTTTAGAGAAAGACTTACGCATTTTAGCGTAGAAATAGTGCAAACCGTTCATCAGTTAATGCCTGCTGATCGTCGGTGGTGTGTGAATTAATGTCAAACCATCCACAACCTCAACAACGAAGAGGACGGTTTTGTATTGAAACTGTCATCAAGAGCGTCGAAGTACATTTTCACTTAAGCGATTACGTCAATAAGCAAATTCTTCATTCTTGAAGCCCTGAAAATAGGCGTGTGATAGACAAAGAATTCTTTCATCCACTCAAAATCATTGTGTGGTGCGGCGTTCAGACGCAAGGAGTATTTGGGACGTATTTTTTTGACGACGTCATCTGGCTACAGGGCCTTGATAAACGACTTCCTCCCGTTTTTGCGAGCAGTTATATTATTTCCATCACTCAAAATCATATTTTTTATTTAGTAAAAAGTTATACAAAAATAATTTGGATGATTAATTTTGCGTTACTTTGTACATACAATACATGAAAGTTCAAATTAAGTATACTATGTAAGTACATATGTATGTATATAGAATACTTGCAACCAACATAGTTGTATTCTTTAAATCCATATATGAATATGTTCAAATTGCCTCTTTTAAAAGTGGCCAAAAGCAGATTCGGGAAATGCAGTGAATTAGTTAAGTAACAATATCAATGTACATAGATACATACAATTATCTGAGGAATTTTGGCCTACCAAGCACCAAACAACAGGATTTTAATGCTCTATGCCTTCATAGCTATAGCTAGGGACACGATATCATATTTAAAGTATGCATTGTTACTCACATAAGGTATCGCTCTACATAATTTGGCTATTCATTAATTTTGAATTGAAAATACTGATACCGAAAATAAAGAATTATATATGTGCACGCTCATAAGTAAGAGTTTGCACACGATGAGACAGGCTAGCGTCCTGGAGGAGTACATATTTCATCCCCTAAAGATTCTTAACTAACTATTCGGAGCCGACTAAAACTTAAGGGGTCCTGGTGGTCTAGAGCTCAAAAATTTAGTGTATTTTCAGGAATTTTTTTTACAATAGAAAAAATGAAAAACATATTTAAATTTTTTAGGCTTTTTATTTAGTTTCTTTTGCTTACAAAAATGAAAAAAAAATTGTTAATCTTAATTTAAAAAATGGCGCTAAAGTTAACCCTCCCGAAAAATTGGACCTGTATTGGTGTTGCCCATTTAGGCTCTTCTATTTATCTAAAACACAAAAACGACTCTAGCTATGTCCAAATTACAGAATGGCGCGGTTTTGAATTTGACAGTTTTTTAATCGAAAAAATACGAAATAATTGAAATAATAATATGATTCTTGTACGAGCGGACGATTCGGTTGAATATTTTTTTGGACAACACCAGGCTGAAAAAAGTCGTTTCGAGATAAATGAGTTTAAAGTTTGAGGTACAGGAGCGAACGGACCGCTCTCTACCTGTGTAGTTAATGGGCTGTAGAAACTATAATATTGGGAATTTCCGCATGAAAATTTCACAGTATATTCTTAAGATACTTTACTTTCGAAATATCGAAAAAAAATATTTTTTTGAAATTTCTAGACCACCGGGGCCTCACAGCCGAAATTGAAAACTCTTTTGAACAGAATAACGTGTGTTCAGCAGTATTCTTGGACGTCGCACAAGCTTTCGACAAGGTTTGGCATGACGGTTTAAATAACAAACTAAATACCTGCCTTCCAAGCGGTTTTTGCGCCCTCCTAAAGTCGTATCTGAGTGAACGCTACTTTCGCGTTAAACAAGGAAATGAATACTCTGACCTTGAAGAAATAAATGCTGGTGTGCCGCAAGGAAGCATTCTTGGTCCGCTCTTATACCTTTTATACACCAGAGACTTGCCGATACCCTCGAATAGCTTGATCGCCACTTTCGCCGACGACACTGCCATCCTAGCAATTGGAAAAAGTGCTGAAGAAGCTGCAACCAAACTTCAAATTGCAACAAACGCTATTGAAGAATGGACGAAAACTTGGCGCATAAAATTGAACAATACCAAGTCAATACATGTAAACTTCACCAACAAAAAAGTGAATCATTATCCAATAATGCTGCTAGGTGCCGCAATACCACATGCAAACACTGCAAAATACCTTGGCATGACGCTTGATGCTAAGCTTCGATGGAAGGAGCATATAAAACGTAAACGGCATGAAATCCATCTGAAGGTAATACAAATTAAATGGCTAATTGGACGAAGATCAAAGCTATCCATATATAACAAAATAGTGATATATAAACAAATTATAAAACCAGTGTGGTCCTATGGCGCGCAATTATGGGGTTGTGCCAGTCAAAGTAATATAAATATACTTCAACGACTCCAGAATAAAATCCTTCGAGATATTCTCAACGCACCTTGGTTCGTTCGCAATAAGGATATTCATCGTGACCTTAATATCCCTACGGTCGCTGAAGAAATTAAAAAACAAGCAGAAGCCCACTCCCATAGGCTTCAAAGGCACGTGAACGAGGAAGCTAGCAATCTGCTCAACACCTCAGGCCTAACTCGACGACTGCAT
Source organism: Anastrepha ludens (assembly GCF_028408465.1). Classification (NCBI taxonomy): domain Eukaryota; kingdom Metazoa; phylum Arthropoda; class Insecta; order Diptera; family Tephritidae; genus Anastrepha; species Anastrepha ludens. The sequence goes on from NC_071498.1 coordinate 79,650,855, forward strand.
CGAATTAAACCACATGATCTGGCATGATGGCTGTTAACTTAAGGAAGGGACTATGAAAATCTCTTCACAAAATTTTATTTATGTTACCAAAATTGTACTGCTCGTTAGTTTATCTGTAACTAGTTGCAGTGCCAACAAACATTGTTATGTATTTTATATTGTATCTATGTTTGTAATAAAAAAAAAAAAAAAAAAAAACCGGGGCCTCTTAAGGCAGGTTATCAGTGTAAAACAAACACAACTAAAACACTTTTTAAAGTAAATTTAATATAATACAGGGTCCCCCATATAACTTTACGGAATTTAAAATGCTATAAAAAAGAAACTACTGAATATTTTTCCAAACTGTTTTTTTTATTTTGAAGTACAATCCTTCCGGTTAATGATGGAATACAATTTCATTCATATGGCTGCCTCGGCTAGCCATGCACCATCCCATACGATCGGTCCAATTTTTCAACACATTTTCGATTGTATGCCGTTGTATTTCAGCTATGACATCGCGTATGTTGGTCTTCAGCGCATCAATTGTTGCTGGTTTGTTGGCATAACACTGGTCTTTGACGGCACCCCAAAGATAATAATAAGCAACCCAGTTTCTCTTACTTTTTTCGCAAAGTAACGCACATACGCTTCATTCGGTGCTTTTCTTCTTCCCATTGCCGTACGTAATTTTCGTACACATTCTGCCACATTACCATAATTTTCAAAGTAATGTCGCAATATTTCCCAGCGTTCTTTGAGCGTATACACAACCATTTTCATTCAGCGGAAGAATAAAACTAATTTTCTGTCAAATCAGATGACGGCTAAATATTACCATTTTTCAAATAACACCTAGTTCAAATCCGTAACGATAGATGGCGGGCCGTGTATTATAAATCTTAAAAGACTTTACGATTTTTAGGGCTTAAGGAAACCAATTTCAATATTGTCTCGCATATACTCGTAATTTAAACGATTTGAATTAAATTTTTTTTAAATTAATTTTTACTAATTTAAGTTGAAAAAAGGTTGTGTTTCATTTTTATATTTAAAAAAAAAAATTAATTAAAAAAAGGTTGTGTTTCATTTTGATATTTTTCAAAACAAAAAATTTAATTTTAAAAGTTGGATTTCCTGCAATTCTTACTTTTTTTTTAATATCTTTACTTAGTACTCTAAAGTAGTAGCACTAGAATTTCTTTCGTCCTATTTTTTTTTTTTAAGCGCACATGCAATTTTTTGTCTAAGTAGATGGAGCTCTGGCGGCCACAGTAGCCGAATGGGTTCGCGCCATTCGGAAACTGCGTGCACGAAATACCAATTAATAGAAAAGGCGTTTGTAGTGGTTGCTCGGCAGACAATTGCAAATGCAAATCTCCATCTGTATTTTGGACAAGAAAACACTCCTCATAAAAAAACCCATATGCGTAAAACTGTAGGTCTCTCCAATTGTAGAAAGACGCATATCAAAAATAGGAGGAGTGGCCAATTATATATACAACATATATATATATCTATAAATTATATAGATGAAACTCTGATTTTCTCGAGCTCCCATGGCTGTAAAACTGTAGGCGTCAAGAATTACAAAGAGACAATGCGTACAAAGGGCTTTTCATGCTAATTGCCATCTTTTTGATAAAAAGTTGGCTAAATTATTAGTATTTATTAATTCTTACAGGATACGATTTTCTGAAACTAGGTAGGCAATAGCAAAATAGCAAAACTCCATGTGCAAATCTACTATGTAAAAGTTTCTCTAAACTACCATCTACGTTTCAGCGACATAAGACCATAGACCCGTTCAATTGTGAAATAACATCAAGCGTACGCCACAAACGGGAGAGGAAGTTTAGCCAAAAACTTAATAATGGGATTTGTCTACGACGTAGTATTGTGTGCTAACCAAGACTACATAAGCTGACATTATTTACATACGTTAATAAACTGAACTTTCGCCACTTACATATATACAAACCGCTCAAGCATTTTGACCAGTTTTGACAACTTTTTGTTTGTTTTTCTTTCATAATTTTCATTGATCTTTTATTAAATTCATACAAATTTTGTTTATTTTATTATTCAAAAAATTTCATATCAATCAAAGTTTCGAGCAGTGTACAAAATTTATAAGAACTTAATAAAACTCATTCAAAATTTCAAACATTTTCATAGGAATTAATAAAAAATTGCGTTATGAAGTTCAAATTGGAAGTGTTTAAACTCTTTGATTTTTTGCACATTTATGCTCTTGTTCTTCTTCTTAGCATCACAGTTCTTGATGAACCGTTGCTTCATTCACGCGTCATCTCCTCCATCGGATTAACTAGAAATTCCAATTAGAAACCGTGGAACTGGGATGGAAAGTTTGTCGAATTTTTCTAATTCTTTAATACAATAATACAAAATTTTAAGATTGAATTTTTATGTTTTTTGTTAAGAAATGAGCTATAGTTTCTTAATAATATAATAAACACTATAAAAAAGAAACTTAGTCATAACTGGTAAACATTTTGATTTGCTACCACTTTGTCTCGAACACATACATTTCCACAAAAAGAGTTAAATGTTAATCAAATAATATTCTAACTATTCTTAAAGTTATGTATGCTCATAATGTTGAAAAGGATAAGAATAGCTAGGGTGGTTTCATATCTCCCTTTGCCAAGAGCTATAGAATATTTAGCTCGGAAAGAAATCTACACACGAATTACGAACCAGTCAAAATCTTATTGTTTTCCCAATTGAAAATTATCGTATAAAGTCACAATTAAAAATGATAATATCAACAAAAAACTTTGCAATCTATCCACAGCTTGCTTGCGTGCAACACAGAGAAACACTAATGAAATGCCATAACTGCTAAGAAAATAAAAACTTTGTATCCTAACTCCGATATACTCGTTATTTACTACAAAAAAGTTAAACACAGTCCGTACTTTTCGTAAAACGATCCATTTTTTTAAATTGTAAATAGAGCAGAGTTAGGTAGAACAACGAATAAATTCTAAAAAAACAGGAAAAGAGATACACTTTGCTTTTTTTTCGGATGTATGGAGGTAAGGTTCAATTTTGGTCAATAATCGTTTTTAGACAGGACCAAAACTCTACAAGTTATAGCTATTTGAAAATCTAAATATGAAAATGAAAATATGCAAATAGTGCCGGTTTGAAGGTTAAAACTGGTGGTAATCAGCGACTTCAAAAATCTCAGAGTGTTCGGTTTGACGATCTGATTGTTTCGCCATATTGATTCCATAAAATATGGTTTAAAAATATCGAGACATAATATCGGCATTGAATGGTTGAGGGATCGATTTGGTATCGTATCGTATCCCGAAAATAGTGTTCCTAGCTATAGTTAAAATAGTCTATTTCTATAAATGTTAAATTAAAATATAATGTTTTTGCAAAAAGTCAGCCCTAAAGTCAACAGTCAAAAGTCCACAGATACGTACTTAAGTTAGAGAGTATATGAGTAGGTAGCTATTTAAGGTGTATAGTATATGCTGATGTTTTAACTTCCAGCACACATACATGTGTACATACATGCCACACAAATGTATATTATTAATGATTATTTACTTAAATCCACATAGGAAGGACGTAACCTCAAATAAAATAAATTAATTGTATATAATTCTTAATTAAAATTTGATTTATTTGACCTGATTAAATGTTAGATATGTAAGGAAGATGTATACAAAAACTATAGACAATATTAATACCAAATATATTAAAACCAATACTAAATTCAGTTCATTCATTTGTTTTTCCAATGGAGGTGCAGGTATATTAATGTGAAGATAAACTTACTGAATTTAATAGTTCTAATCAAACCTTTTGAAAAGCTCACTGAAAAATACGGGGTTACGCGGTAAGTAAAAAAATAAAATTCTAAGCTTCTACTCACAAAAGCCGTAAATGCAACAGAAATAGTGTAAGTTCAATTCCATAAGCAATACTTAAAAAATGCTAAAACATGTAGTGAAAACATTGCAATAGTTAAGAGATAAGACTAACAGGTGTGTTAATAACTCCCGGGCCTAACAAAGAAAACACTTTTTTTCAAAATTAGCTTGATTCATTAACGGAATTTCCATCTAGAACAACTCAATTATTCCTACCCCGCTCAACCCTTGCAATACCACTTTTGTAGAATGATTTATCTTTTGCCTCAAAATAGGCCTCAATTTCAGCGATAACCTCTTCTTTCGAGCGAAATTTTATATCGGCGAGCAGCCGATAGTCGGCAAGTCTGGCGAATACGGTAGATATGGGAGCAATTCGAAGTTCGATTCATGTAGCTTTGCCATGTTTTGATTGACTTATGACACCGTGAGTTTTCTTTCTTTTGAACAGTGAGCAAACGTGGTAGCCACTTTCTTACAATCAAATGTTCATGCAATATAAAGCCAACACGTTCTTCATCACTTTCTGATCATTCAAAACAATTTTGTGGATTTTTTTGAGATTTTGTTTTCTGGTGTTACCCATTTGGACATCTAATGCGTTGTGCATCATCGGTGTCTCTACGACCACGTTTGAAGTCAGAAAACCATCGTTTTATTGTTGTTTCTGATGGAGCGGAGTCCATTAGCCATTGCTTCGCTTCAACTGTATTTTTTTCCATCAAGAAGCAGTGTAAAAGTAAAACACGAACTTCTTTTTGATCCATTGAAAATAATTAGTTTTGAAAATAACAATAACTCACGAACTAATGAATAGAATATTATGAAATTTTAACAGTTGTCTCTTTAAGGTTAGTACTAACTGAAAAAGAGGTGAATGCAATAAATCTAGTGCCATCTATGTATTAGGCTTGGACTTTTCTATAAATTCCCTCTTCCCGCTTTTATTTAAATCACGGTACAGAGTTAAATTTGTAATAATTTATGTAACTTCTCTATGCTACATGGGTTACTCTGAAGTACTTAAAAGTCTATCTTACGTTGAGGATAAGTAATATATTAAATTTTTTTCCTGGCCTCCAGGGAGTGCGGAGGTTGCCATCGGGTTTTTAATAAACTGCATATACCGACACAACCTGCCAACCTCCATTCAAGCTCGTCACTAAAAGTCAAAAAAATTCAAAAATTCCCTTTGTCCTAATGTACACATAAGAATACCGAACAAACACATTATTCAGGGAATGCAGAAGGTTATGCATGTAGCGTTACCGGTGCTCACTCTCATTGAACTTGTCATTATTAGTTCTTGAAGTGACGTAATTCTAGAGTGTTTTTTACTATTTTTTGTTCACAAACAACTTTTTTCTTTATAATCTTTATTCCTTGTTTCTTTTCTATTTTCTTCCTTCTAACCTACCTTTCATGTTTGATTAAAAAAGCTGACTATTTTGACACATTCCTCTTCATTTCCACGCTCCTCATCTTTAATTAGTTTACGTATTCTATATTTTGCACACATACACAAACACTCGGCATATGCATACTGATAATGATGACAGATAAGGAGTAGAAACAATAGAGTTTAATAAAACGATTCCCCAGCGCTGTTTACTTATGGGCTGCTGCCGCTAGTTAAATGGAGCCCACATTCACCGACGTTATCGTAGTCCCTGTCTGTTGCCCGGGAGATACCCAAAATTGAGTAAAACTTCAGGCCGTAAAAACCAACTGTCTTCTTTTGGTTACATACATGTTTACACAATACATCGGTTTGTGCGTGTTTGCGCTTGGCTGTATCGACACAATGTTGCCATTAATATTTGTGCATACACATTTTTACAACACATCCACGTTGCTTTTAAGTTATTTTAATAAAAATTCTAATTTTTCTAAGTTTATTTTAATAGTAAGTTTTAATGATTTCGAAATGCACTGTTTGCCAGTACTTTGTGGTGAGAGAGCAATCAGCTGACACGTTTTTACAGAACAATCTAAAATTTTCCATTTACCCACGTACAGGATCTTCGATACTACGGAACGGAACGGTGGTGATTTTTCATCTACATGGGGCTCTCATTCGTTTATTCGTGTCAGCTGACACAGAACGTACGTTTACGTTGGTGAGTGTGAGCACCATAATCACAAACATCAGCCAACACTTTTTCAAACCTTCTTATATAACCCAAACTCATCTTTCGCAGCGTGCTTTGAGTAAATTTAAGTGATGTTTTCTCTTTTGAAAAAAGGCAACAATGATTGAGGCAATTTGATTGGCTGCCGGCTTCTAATATTTAGAATATACACATGTACATATATACATGCATAGAATATATGCATATACAATACAGAATATACACATATACGTACAAAACAAATTGTAGTTTACACTCAATTTCTATCAAACACGCAGTGGAAGCAATTGATAATTCTCTCAATCGAATACCTGCAAATCCTAGGACCGTTGATGGTGTAGACGTATCATAAGTACGCACCAACGACTCAAATGGACGGGGTAAGTTTGTTCGGTGTTAAGAGTCACAAAGTAGTTAAATGTAAGTAAATACATGTAAACATGTACTTATATGTATACCCAATTGCCAAATTATAAAACACCTAATGACAAAGGTTGACTAATTATTTATTTATATTTTAAATTATTTCTACACATTTGTTTCATTCTACAACAAATATGTATTATAATTATCCAAGTTTCAAACTTTGTACAAAATGTATAAAAATTAAACAAGTTTTCATCAAAATTTCAAGCATTTTCATGTTAATTAAAAAATAATAAATACATCTTTGAAATGGAGCATTAGTACCACTTCAAATTTAAATTAGAATGGGATGGGCTGACCAAAATGTGAGGAAATTTTGATGATTTGTCGAATTTTTATAAATATTATACACAGAAATCAGTATAATTATGTCACTCACTTTATATGCGTAAAAACACATGGACATTTTGACCAGTTTTGGCTATTTCACATCCACTATATTTATTTAGTGTTATATAAGAGATTAACAAATTATACAACAAAAACTTGACATAAATAGTAGGTTAAAACTTTTTTTATGGAAGATTATGCCTAGCACCCTCAGCAAAAAAATTTAAAAAATCAACGGTATTTTAGAGTCAGTTGCAATTCGCACAAAAAATTGAATGGGCGACATAACTGCATACCAAAGCTATTCCTAGAATTCGGATAAAAAATTTGATGAAATTTTAGTGAAAATTTGCAAAGTTCATGCACAATTTTTGCACAAAGTTTGTAAAAATGATTTATATGGTTTTTTGTTGTACATATTTATAAAGAGAGATACTTTTCCATAAAATATTAATAAATAAAAGTAAAATAGGCCTCCAATTTGTGGTTTGATGTTGTCATACAGATGGATTGGCCTACAGTTTTATGCCGGCTCTGAACGACTTATGCTTCTTATTATGGCAAAATGTACTCTTGCTTCCGGAGGCAGCCACTAGGAATAAAATGTTCTGTAATTTGATGGCTCAGCTACGGCGGTCACACGCTACAATTAAATTGGGGTTGAAAGAGACTATTACTAAATACTTATTAACTAATCTACTTAAAATTAAATTGCTGAATTTTTGGCATTGTAGAAAAAATAAAGACTAAAGACTAAAGACTAAACCATCATTTACCTTCATACATTCAACTCTGAGTGGACTGGTGGCATGACGTCGAAAAAGTGTGTGGATGAAAATGACAATATGTACATAGTCTAGTAGCCATTTGTGTTGCTGGACAGGGTTCGTAAGCGTGCGCAGTTAATTTAGAAGGCGTTGAAAGTACAAGCATATAAAACTGACAAGTGTCAGTGACAAGTGTCAAAGTGAGGGAATTGCATTTACTGTAGTTAACGAGCAGAGCCTTCGTCTCCAAGCAGCGAATCAATACAGCAGGGCCAAATTATGTATAAGTACATAGTTATGTGAACTGAACAGGGTATAAAGAAAGTAAAATGAAAGAGTAAATAGGCAACAAGAATAATAGTAGGGCGAAAGTAAATGAAATCAACAAATCTTCAATTCTAACATTTTTGAAATTTGTCGATTTGTCCACATTGAATAGTTCGTTTGCGAATTAATAGTGTTTTTTTTGATATGTATGCGTGACAGCATTTGATATTGTGTGAAGTCATATAACTTTAGTACTTTGAAAGATATTTTTATAAACTTTTGTAGAACTTTTCAAGCTTTGACGGTCTCCTGCCCATCGTTGTCCAGTCAATGACTAGTGTATTGGGCCGCAAATGTTTATTTTCAAACTGTGCAAAGAAATTTTTTATTATTACTCGCGAGGTGAACTGTTATGTGAAATATTGCAATGCGCCACTTAAAAATATAGTTGTGTTTAATAAAAAAATATATTTGTATGGTATCATAGCAGGTAATGCAAACCTCTGGAGCACACGCTGCCCTCTAATACAGCCCTATGCACAATATTAGGCATTCTTGTATTGCATTCCGATTATATCAGAATTTAAATTCAACTAAAAAAATTCAGTAATTGATCAGAGTTAGTCCCTTCAAACAAGTTTATACAATAACAAATTTCGCCAACTTTATTAAGAGTTGTCATTCCTCTCTGTCAGTTAATTAGACAACTTTGATCACTGCTACCAGGAGTATTGCCTCCGTCCATTGTGATAATGAGAATAACCGCATCAAACCCTGATTATCGATGTGTTTCAAACAATGATTCTTTAGCACACAATCACATTCACACTATTGACATTGTCAACAATCATCGTCATAGGCGTAGTCATCGTCATCGTCACCGTCATCGCCAAATCGACTGCTCGCGAGCTGATGCAAATACTGATAATAGCATATGCTAACAAGATTCCTTAATTAAAAATCGATTTTCATGATTAATCACAACCCGTTGGCACCTGTTAGCTTCTGGAAATGTGTTCAACAAGGAGTAACTAACCACACACTCAGCACGCGAAAGGCAAACAGCTTTGCTTGGAAGGTTCCGTCTGCATGAGTGCTTTTAGACACTCGGTGGTATTTTGTGGTAGAGTCGTTCGTTGTCACGCTCGAGTGCACTTGATGGCATATACCTACACACATACTATATGCACGTATGAGTGGATTGAGCTTCTGGTTGTTGTTGATCATAGCGCTCGAGTTGACTCCATTGCGTTTACGTCATTTGAACTTCGCAGAATTATTTATAACTCCACTCTGTCCAATGCTTTACGCGCATAATGTGGGGATTGCCAATTCGAATCAGAAAGTGGATACATACATATACATGATGGATGAAGGATATCTAACAACCAAGTGACTTCAGAAGTTAGAATAAAGTTCAGTTTGAAAAGTATGAATTAGGTAATTATTATTCGTTATTTGATTAGTCGATTATAAAGGAGTAAAATATTCTAAGTTCGGCCGCCGTAGTCGAATGGCTGGGTACGTGACTACCATTCGGGTGTGCGTAGGTTCGAATCTCCGTGCATGAACATCAAATAATAGAAAATGTTTTTTCTAATATTGGTCGCCCCTTGGCGTTCGGAGCCGGCTTAACACGGCATCAAAACGTACACCACAAATACGAGGAGGGACTCGGCCAAGCACCTACCAGAAGTGGATGCGCCAAATAATTTTTTTTTTTTTTTATTTATTAAAATATTTTTAGTTACTAGTAATGACAAATTCCAACTCTGTTGGTTTCAGTGACTCAGAATAACATTCCAATGGACACACACACATGCATCAATAGGCATGCAATGTTATCCATTCAACTGTAAAAAAGAAACAACTCTTCTGTCACAATGACAACGTGTTAACTTGATCAAACTCGCTTTCTTGCACAAATTTACGCACGCAAACTTGTACATAAGTACCCAAGCACATACGTACCAGTACTCATATTTTGAACAGATATTTCAATACAATCAGTCTACCAGTTTTGACATTGGATTGTCTTTTGCGAACATGAAAACACTCTTAGTGAATAATTAATCTTTGCGAAAGATCTTCACCACTTCCACCATGACAAAAGAGCGATTCACTGCAAGCAACTTAATATGTGAGTATGCATACATTCCAACATTTGTGTACATCTACCTATGTTTGTTATTTGTAAATTACATTTGCAATTACCAAAGTCAAGCATTAAGTTTTGCTCTTACTTATAGTTCTAGGGCATTTACTTGTATATATAAATGCATTCGTGTTCGTACATACCTTATTTTGGGTAAGTGCATTTCACTGTACGATTTTAGCTTGATAAAATTTCTAAACAGTTTCATCAAATATTTTATGTAAATACCATAGCCATAGCTATTTTAATCTACTAAATAAAATACCTACGGATGTTCATGATACAAAGCAGAAAGGTACGACAAGTTTAAATATATTAATATATACAATATATATACAATATTAAAATAAGAGAGAAATGCCATAATAAAATAGATTTTATATGTATCAGTTTTAAGCCTATTCCGAACAGCAGAGTTTTTAGGAGGAGCTTTTTCAGGGCGAAATACACTCGAAGACTTGCCATTGCCCGCCAAGAGGCTACCAATATTAGAAAAAACGTTTTCTATTATTTGATGTTAATTTCCGGAGATTCGAACCGACACACACCCGTATGGAAGTCACGCACGAACTCATTCGCTACGGCGGCCAAATCAATTGACAATCTTTATTATTTTTGTGTAGAATCGTTCATGACATTTATTTTTTAACGATTTTTTCTTTCAAATGTTAGTCGCAACTGCACCGTAATTCGGTTATCCGTAAACATCAATTTCTAATGACTCGTCGGAGGGCTTCGACGGGTATCTCGTAAATAAACCTAGTAATATTGGCTCCCAAAGCCTCAATCGAAGTTGGTTTATTTACAAAGCATTTAGACTTTACATACCGCCACAAATAAAAGTCCAAAGGTGTGATATAACATTATTTTGGTGGGCAATCCACTGGTTCGAGACCAGTCTTGAACATCTTATGGGAACCAAATTCGTCGCTCGCAAACAAAACTATCCCAATTAAGTTTTTGCTATTTTCCACTTGTTTTGATAGAGTAGTGAATTGGTTGGTTGGTTGCCAACTTGCTTACCAGTTATTTACAGCATGACAATATCCAGTCTGTGCGGTTCAGGAATCTTATCAGCTTATTGACATCTAAGCCAGACAGCTGTTCCAGGCTCTCGAGCAGCGGTTTACCCAGGGTTAACATTCTGTCCTTCCATAGGGCATGGCATTCGCAGAGGAAATGGAAGATTGTTTCCTTTTTCTCCAGTTGTTTACAACTGTGACAGTATGTGTTGTGAGGGATGCCCATTTTGGCTGCTTGTTCTGCTACAGACCAAAAGCCAGGTATGACTGCCGTGAGTCTACAGGTGTCCCGTCGATTCATGTTTATCAATGTCGCCGATTGCTTGAGGTTGTAGGTGGGCCATAACGTTCTGCTAATTTTGAATTTTGTCTGGTCTCTCCATCTACAATCTGCGATTCGGAGGTATTTTAGGGAAATTGCACTCTTAACTGCATCTAGTGGTGTGAATACCGATTCTGCAAGAGCGATATTCATGGCAGATCCCCTTCTTGCCAGTTCGTCCGCTTTTTCATTACCTTCAATGATTCGATGTACCGGGACCCAGATTAACGTAACTTTATGGTTTTCGCTCAAGGTGGTGAGGCTATTTCTGCTTTGCTCCACTACTTTAGAGGCTGTTGTAGCTGAACCCAGTGGCTGGATTGCAGCTTGGCTATCCGAAAGAATAGCGATATTGCCCTTAAAAGAGGGATCTGAGATTAGTAGCCTACAAGCTTCCCCAATTGCCAGTACTTCCGCCTGAAAGACACTGCAAGTATTAGGGAGACGCAAAGATCTTTCAATTTCAATCCATTTTACTGCCATCTGTATAGACTGTAGTGTCGAACTTGTTTAGTGAGAATCTCTTATTCCATTCTTTCCGAGATGGAAAGACATTGACTGAATGTCACCGTCGGGACGATGTAGTCAGTCCTCTTCGAGGTATACTGGGTTTGTCGCAGTAATAGACTGGCATGGTCATGAGCTTTTTCCTTCCAGCGACCCCCTACATTTAACCTAAATGCACTCATTGTTGCCATCTTCTTGATATGTAGATCTACCGGGAATAACGTGTGTCAGAGCGTTCAGGGCCTCCCTAGGACATAGTGATCGCACCGACTGTTATTGCACAGGCTGATCTTTGTATTCTGCTAAGTAATTTGATGTTGTATTCTCTCTCTAGAGCTTTCCACCAAACTACCGAGCCATACGTTAAAATTGGTCGCATAACCGCCTTATACAACCATAATGTATACTTGGGTTGAAGACCCCATCGTTTACAGGCATATAAAGCGATTTCTTCTTTCTTTACCCGTTCTTCAATGTTTAATTTCCAGCTAAGTTTAGAGTCCAGAATTACCTCTAAGTACTTTGCATTGGGTGAAAGTGAGAGGGGTTTTCCGTTAATGCTTGGTAGAGTAAAAAGAGTAGTGAATTACAATAGATATTAAATAATTAAATAATATGAGTTCAATAGGCGCTGGATACAATTTGTCAGCATATCAAGTTTCTCCTGATGGCCGTGTCTACCAAATTGAATATGCTGGCAAAGACGTGGAAATAAGTGGAACGGTAATTGAATGCGTGGAAAGAACGGTATTGTACTGGCCGTGGAAAAGATTGTTGCCCGTGCATTGTATGAAGATAACACGGCTACCCTCATAATCAAGGTTTAATAAAAATATTGGTATTGCCATTGCTGGTCTGCTGGATATCGCGCCCCAAAGACCTTCCAATTTTCGATAACAATTTGAACGGACAATGCCACTGAAACAGTTAACAGAGAGTGGGTCAGCCTATGTACACGCATACACCCTGTACAATGCTGTACGCCCATTTGGATATTTTACATGTGCCGGCGGAAAAGCTGAACAGCAGGCAAAAACAGAAATGGTGAAATTAAAATTTGCTGAAATGAGCGTAGGCAGAATAATTTACCAAGAGCGCAATGAACTGAGAAATAAAGATTTCCATTTCGAAATCAGTTTGGTGAGTAAAGAAACGAAGGGGCTACATCGCTTGCATCCTAAACCAAGGTACGATCAGGCAGTTCAAGCGGGTCTAGCAGCTAAGAATGAAGATGACAGTGATAATGAGATATAATATGATTTATTAATATATTATATAATCTCAGTTTAGTAATAATCTATTGGATTTTGATAAAACTACATAAACATGCTTTTATTTATTCAAAAAACTACCTAAATGTCAAACCAAAGAAGATCACGGGTTCAATTGCATCAAAAAATTTGAAGAAATATGGACCGATGATTCCTCCAGTCCATAGGCTGCACCAAACGGTTGTTTTTACTGGATGTAATGTCTGTTCTTGAATGGCTTCGGGTTGCTCTTTAGCCCAAATATGACAATTTTGCTTATTAACGTAGCTATTAAGCCGAAAATGGGCCTCATCGCTGAACTCCATAAGTTGGCCTAAGCGCGTGTACGATTTGTAAACGCATGTACAGGCGTGAGACTTTCTATGATGAAATGTCAATGAATACTGAAAAAAAATTATGTATTTAAATTGACAGTAGTCACGCGTAATCTGTCAAAAACACTCTATTAGAAAGAGTACCTCCAAGCTGATCACCCTTTATTATTAATAAATCATCAACAGAGGTTCTTACAGACTACTTCATTAATTAAATAAATTAAATGAACTCAGTTTTAGGCTACATAAGTCGAAGTAAAAGTATCTCGATATAAGATCATTATGGGCTGAAAAGTCCCGAGCGTAACAAAGAAAACATTTAAACATTAAAGCTTTCCCTTTTATTTTTCGTTGCAGAATTAATTGAAGTACATGATATGATATTTATTGGATCTCATAATATGGCCCAAATACCACCGCTTTACTGTTATATTTAATACCGTATCGGGTTTGTTAAACAACACAAGCTTTGCTTGGTCACATACTCTTATGATCGTAGCAGAACTGAAAAAATGTATCGCGGTTTCTCTTTTTTGTCTCCATGTTAGATTTCTGTAACACTCTGTAACTGGCTTCACCAAACATAAAATTGTGAAAGAACTCTTAGAGGCATAATATCGACAGAGAAAAAAGAAGTGGGCGTCATAGCGTTGTTCGAACCATAAAAGCCTTTCGAGAAATAATTCACAGCAATCCTCTTAGAAAGCAAAAAATCGTTTCCAAGGAGGTAATTTGTAACAGAACTTATGGCAAGAGTAAGTATATATCGATCTGGCTGGCAAAGCGATTGCAGCGAAAGCAGCGACACGCATGAATGCCATATCGAAATAGAAAAAGTATCTTGGACATTCGGCCATACTGAACAGGAACACTGTTATCTCTTCCGACATAGACTATCAAGTAAGTCTTCCATCACCACCCTTGCTATTCTCCTGTTCACTCCCAACCAGGGAAGAATGGAAGACAAATCTTACCGAAATCGATGGCCCTCTGATTATATATACAGATGGTTCAAAACAAGACGGTAAAGTGGGATTTGGAATCTTTTCCAATTCCCCTCACATCAATATATCATTTAGATTACCCGACTACTGTAGTGTCTTTCAAGCGGAAGTATGCGCTGTCTGGTATGCTGCGAAAACTATCTTAGAAAAGAGAATATCACTTGAGGATATCCGCTTTTTCACTGACAGTCAAGCGGCCGTTCGAGCACTCAGCTCCTCTTATACCCACTCAGATGTGGTTCGATCCTGTCTCTTATCTCTTAGCGAGATAAGTGTTCAGAATTCTGTCCAAGTTATCTGGATACCGGGCCACAGTGGATTCGAAGGTAACTGCAAAGCTGATGAGCTCGCAAGAGCTGGAGCTGCGCAATCAAATGTTAGTAACTTATCCACAATCCACATTCCGCTCGCAACATGTAAAATGATCATTGATCGAGAATTTCACAGCATTGCTGATCGAGTGGAAACTACTTGCGTTACGACCAGACAAATCTGGCCATCCTACAATCTGAAACAGACAAAAACCCTTATAAGTCTATCGAAACACGAACTAAGGCATATAATATCTCTTATCACCGGCCACTGCCTTTTGGGCACTCACGCACGTCGGCTCGGGGTTCCTCAAAACGACATGTGCAGATACTGCGAGGACGAAGATGAGGAAGTATCGAGCAGGCATTTGCTGTGCAGTTGTCCCGGCCTAGCCAGAAGTCGACTCGCTCTTCTAGGCTCTCCAACAATTGACAATCTTTCAGCACTCTCGGACCTGAAAACCGAATCTCTCATTAAATTCTCGAAACGAATTAATATTTTGGACCAAAATCTATAATAAAAATCTCGGTTAGGTGGGGAAATCATATAAAATAATGAGCTCTAGGGCAACACAACGGACCCAACTTGCGGTCTATGTGGCACTCCGATGCGAGGTCACCCTTAAACCAACCAACAAACCAAATATATAAATATGAAGTTATATGAAATAAATAAATTTTGCTTTTATTTCAGAGATAAATTTTATGTTGAATGAATTTTTCGCAGAGTATTGATCGGTATAAAAATTGGTATCGTCAGGGGAAATTTGCCAGCTAGTATGAAATGTGCTTAGATTGAAACATTTTACTTTCCACAAAATTTTTGTTTTCTAAGTCAGTAGGAAATGTTACACCCTCAATTCAAACAAACAACAATTTAGTTCTCATCCCAGCTCATGTAAGATAATCTTTCCATTGTCCTGCCCAGAGAAGTCAACCCTTTGCCATTGCACTTTAACAAAATTACAGCAACCAATTTTTTAGAACCCATTGTACGTTAATCCTTTTAGTCGACATAGCTGGAGTTTCTTAAAGGGCTTCCTGTTTTAGCAAAATACACAATTACCCACGTATTTACTTTGTTCACAGTTGCTAATTTTATCCGATGTGCAACCGATTTACCGTTTTGCATACCCGTGATGGATACTCGTCAACGCCCATCTAACAACATGCAGCATTCACCTAGCACACTGAGTAAAGGATTGAATACAAGGACTCGTCTATAAGCGGTGCCCTCGCTGCATGAGTTGGCTGCAAAACGGATTAACTGTTGACTTTTCATTTTTCGATTCTGAGAACTTAAATCTTTGATGAGATGCCGCGTCGAATTGTTACTGTCTCTTATTGCTACTGGTCACTCAAATACATCTGTTTTCCATATCTATGTACATATGTATGTGTATCTTCATTTGTGTATGAAATTATCCTTATGAATGTAAAACATTACAACAGAATATCAATGGTGACGTATAAACTGGAATAAGCAACAGTTCATTTGACAGTCTAGGCTTATTTTATATATTTAATGCAATGAACTTTATATTAATATTACAACAGGCTAGTGAGTAATTTGTACGATTTATTTTTCTAATTTGTTGATATTTGCCCGTAGCTTTGAAGTTGAATAGAAACAAGTAAGGCAGGCTAAATTCGGTCCGAACCGAACTATATATGCGGACGGAAATTTAATCCTAACATATAAAAAGAGGGATAGAGATAGAAGAGCAATACGTGTACCAAGTTCGGGCGAGTTTTATTGAGACGGTATCCAAATACAGGCACTTAGCCAAAAATTAAAGTTGCACTGCCAAATTTTTACAAATTTTACTTGCGTAAGCATTTGTCCCAAGTTTGAGTTCCGCTTTATTCATAAGTAGCAAATATATCCTGTTTAAAAATTACCGGTGTATAAGCCAAGTGCGCGTGGTTATTGACCTATTTCGCCGCTTTTTAATACCAACCAAGTGCAAAAATTATAAATCTTCCGACAGGGTGATTAATTTTGTGACACCTTTCATATAAATATGTATATGACTATATATATCTGAGTTCATTTATGCTATTATATACAAAATTATAATATCCTTGTGTACACGAGTACTAAACTCGTTAATTGGCACTATGGTCGATCTATTTTGAAAATTTGTAATTAACGCTCGATTAACTCTCAGGATATTTTGCAATTTAGTTTTCTCTTGGACATAATACAAGAAACTCAATAGTAATATCCTTAACGGCGGCAGCATAAGAGGTATAAAATTCTGGCAATAAATTCTGGAAGTTTTGTAATCGGCTTACTACGAAAACAAAAGGAATTTGAATGCGTAGCCAGAGAGAAGCAATTCTAAATTCTTATTATTTTCTCCATAAAATCAAATCGACTTTCCCTAATTTTATATTATTTTACTGACATTAAGGTAAAGTTTTGGACATTTTGCTATAGATATGTGGTAGAAAACAAGTTAACATAGGAGTAAAGGATTTTTTAGAGTAACAAGTTTTAACAAGTTAGAGTTTTTTTTAGAGTATAAAGAAAATTTTAGTGCTATGCTAAACATAAAATACTTTGCGGCACAACCGCGGTAACATTAAAAAAAAATAAATAAATAATTGGCGCGTAAACTTCTGTTAGGTGCTTGGCCGAGCTCCTCCTCCTATTTGTGGTGTGCGTGTTGATGTTGTTCCACAAATGGAGGGACCTACAGTTTCAAGCCGACTCCGAACGGCAGATATTTTTGTTTTTTCATGAGGAGCTTTTTCATGACAGAAATACACTCGGAGGTTTGCCATTGCCTCCCGGGGGGCGACAGCTATTAGAAAAATGGTTTTATTATTGTAATTTCACCGAGATTCGAACCAACGATCTCTCTGTGAATTCCGAATGGTAATCACGCACCAATCCATTCGGCTACGGCCGCGGTAACATTTAGTGGCCCATAAATCAAACGCGGGTGGAAAAGTGGAGCTCGGGGCCAAATAATATAAAATATAAGCCCATCTTCAAAAGGATGTAGCGTATGCCGATTAAAAAGCTTAATCTTATGCTAGTATGAAGTTTTGTCTCCCCGCCTAACAAATCCAGCGTCCATTTCGAATTCGATTACACTCAAACGGTATAAAACTGTATATAGATTCCTCCATTTGTGAAACAACTGTCTCACATTATAAGTTGGGGGAGGAGCTCGACCAAACATTTAACGAAAGCTGATGCTTTCCATTTCAATTCAACCGGGCTATTCGGGTCATGTTCTTCGATTTCGATGTAACTTAAATATGTTGCTCTCTGGTCAAAATAATGAGACACGTATTTTTTTGTTCGCCCGAAAAAAATTTTTTTCAAGAGTTATCGGCAATTTTGTTTTTCGCCTCAAACTCGATTTTTTTTAATTATAAAAGAAAAATTTTTTTTTAAATGCCCATAACTTAGTCAAAAATGAACCGATTTTAATAATTCTGGGTTCAAAATGATCGTAATTACTTACACAAGCGACTTCATGTAGAAACAATTGCAAAAAAGTAGTTGAAAATTTTTTATTTAGCAAAAAAGAAAAAAAATTTAAATTTTTTCAAAATTCAATATTTCAAAAAGTGAATTTTTTTTTTTTGTTATAACTTTTTCCAAATCAAAAAAACATCTCAAACTTTAATTGGGCTGCATGCCTAGTAGCTAAAATAAGTTGTTTTTGAGTAATGAACACCCTGTTTCGCACTTTTTGTTTTTTGGAAAATAAAAAATGTTCAACTACAATACTTTTTTGCAATTATTTCTACATGAAGTCGTTTGTGTAAGTAATGATGATCATTTTGAACCCAGAATTATTAAAATCGGTTCATTTTTGACTAAGTTATGGGCATTTAAAAAAAATTTTTTCTTATATAATTAAAAAAAATCGAGTTTGAGGCGAAAAACAAAATTGCCGATAACTCTTGAAAAAAATTTTTTTCGGGCGAACAAAAAAATACGTGTCTCATTATTTCGACCAGAGAGCAACATATTTAAGTTACATCGAAATCGAAGAACATGACCCGAGTAGCCCGGTTGAATTGAAATGGAAAGCATCAGCTGTACCCGCCAATTATTTATACACACAGTCTTTCGAATGAAAGTGTGACCGGCAAAACTCAAACGTTATAAAAAAATGTAAATGCTGCTAAATAGGTGCATCCCTTTTACAATACGCAGTGTGCAATCCGGTAGTTTTGTAAGAAATTTAGAAAGCCTTCGTAATTTTTACGAAATAAGTTCCACATATGAAAAACAATTTGAAGGAGTGTTTTTATGCGCACACCCTAAGACGTTCATAAATAAATGGGTGCAACGGTACGCCGAAGGTAAAAACGCTGACGACTTCCCCGGTAGGAGCTCAAAACGAAATACATCAGCAAAGCAAGATCAGAAGATCATGGATTTGTTTGTGGCAAAGCCGAACTTATCGTTACGTGAAGCTGAAGCAGTTTTAAGGAAAAGTGGTGTTAATGCATCCAAAAACAAGATTTGATTACATTTACGTGCAGAAGACCTCACAACCCGGAGCACAGTGAAAAAACCGCTGCGCTAATTGTCACAACTCAAAAGTAGACTTGCATGGGCTATGGCAAATTCAGAAGGGACTTGCGCAAACGTAATATTCCGGATGAATCTACCTTTTAGGGGAATAATTGCATACGCCGCTCGTGGTGTACTGCTGATAATCGATAACTTAGCAGAGGCATTCAGTTAAGGTTCAGATAGAGAGGCACTTCCGAAAAAGGACTTGACCTTTTATTTGTGTTTACCGCCACCTTGAATGCAGTTTTGTCGAATGGCATTTCACAAAAAACTTTCTTACTGTCAGCTGTGAAGATGTTTAGAACATCTAGTCAACTTTGGATTTTACAATAATACAACGATCTCAAGCATCAAAGTGATTGAATATTTGCGTATAATAAATATTATGAGTACATACAGTGCAGTTTGGCTTCTCCGGGGGAAATAAGCTGAGGCGATTACGACCTCTCTCTTGCTTCCACCAAACTCCGCTTCGACCAGTATTGTTGATATGTCGCCATCCAGGAATTCTGTGAATGGCAAAAATTTAATGTTGGTATCTATGATTATCGTAGCCCTAGGTTTGACAGCGCTTTTGTCATAAATTACCTGTGTGTTTTGGACATTGAGGCCTTGAGGACGGCCTCTGTAGATCCAGTGCTCTTGGATCAGCCCTATGTTGATACCTCCGGCAAGTCTTCTGCTAAGCTCAGTGGTGGCAGCTTTAGCATGGAGAAGATTTGCCTGGAGGCACCTCATTTTGTTGGTTGGTTTTCGGAGTCGTTGGGAGGACTTTCATCCTCTTCTTGTAACTCCACTGCCTCAATTTGGTCAATTAACTCTTCCGTCGTTATGTCTTCAGCTTTCAGCCTGAGGGTCACTTGGATGAAACGGTAGTTTACTCTACCATTGTACTCCTTCAGGCTGGCGGCTGATTTTTGGTCTACCGCTACGACTAGCGTTACTTTGGAGCCTCTTTCGGCTCTTTTTAGCAGGCGCCAGGAATCAACATTGATGCCTTTATTCTGCCCCTGCACAAAGTCCAGTATCTTGGCTGTCTCAACTTTGAGGGAGTTGGGAAAGTACCCCACTGCGATCCGAGAGTTAGAAATTTTGGATTCCTTTGTGGCCCACAGTGGTCCACCCTCCCACGGTGACGCATTTGAAATGACCTTCTTGACCCATTCTGCCGATGTGATCTCCTTACAGTGCAGGACAAGGTGTCCTGCCTTGTAAGTAGTGCCCAAGTACGCTGGTTTTGTGGCCATGTTTTTCCCCGCCAGTATTTTGTCCAACAGAAGTTGTTGAATGGAGTTCATTTGTTCGGTCGTCAGTACCGTATTAGGGTAGTCCCTAGCAAGTACTGCCAACCTGACTCCTGTTGTTACATCTTTGTATGTGGCAGTGGGCTGCCACTTTTTGCTTCTTAGAGCTGCGTCTTTCGATGTGGACGGACCATCATCTTTAGGCCGCTTTTTGGCTGTTGCTTCGGGTGGTGTATCCTCAATCGACCTTAGTCGTTTCGGCCCCGTCGTTGTTCTTCCGGTGTTTTTGGTAGTCATGGGCTCCAGCGCCTTAGCATATGCTTCTTCGCTGGTTAGCCCGTTTTTTAGGAAGTGTGCAAATCTTTTCCTGCCCGCACCACTGAGCTTTTTTGGCTGTTCCATTGTCGGCCCTTCTCCATCGGTGTTGTTCGGAGTCGTCTCGGCAGTTCCCACGCCTTCAACTGCGGACCATTCCTCCTTATTAGTTTGAGGCATGGTGGCCTCTTCCTGTTGAGGTATGACCGCCTCTGTTTTTTTGAGGTTTTTTGTTAGCCTCTTGGCTGAAGCCTTCTTGGCCGCTTCCGCCATTTTTTGTTTTATTGCGATTGGTATTCATTTTTGTTCCCACGAGTAAAGGGGTATATCGGTCACCTACGCCAGTGCCCCGGTAGCGCAGGAAGGCATTTTTGAAATGGGGCCTCGCCAGGGCGCCCCAAGTCCGCATACTAGCGACTAGATCCTCCTCTAGCCAAGCATCCCTCGGCGTATGCTGTTCCACCTTGGATTGGGGACTTATACTTACCCAAGGAAGTTTACTCTTCCCGCCCGACTATATTAGCCAGGACCCCAACAGAGACATGACCGTGCTGGGGTATCCTGTTTCCAGTGGCCACCAGGGGGAGGAATAGTTGCACTTCCGACCGTCTTGCAGTTATGGCACAAAGTCCACGAAGGCCTTTGCGTTGTTCCCCCTACAAAGACTGCCAGCAATGGCCACTTTTAAGTTGAAATTTTAATATTAAATTTTAAGCCAGTAGTAATGAAGCGGTGCAAGAGACTTTGAAACCACTATCAGCAATTGAAACTGCATCATCTGCATAGCAAATAATTTTTATGTTTTGATTGTTTTTCATTTACCATAACTTTAGTTGCGCAATTGGTAGTGAGACTTTTAATAAAAATTTGTCGAGCAATTTTTCTCTCTTTTAAAATTTCCAAGACGTCATTTAGCTCGGTCGAAAGCTTTTCTACGGTCTACATACAAAACACATGTAAGCTGAAAAATCAAATTCAATTCATTTTTCCATAATTTATTGTAGAATGAAAATGCAATCCATTGTAGACCGGTTTTTATAAAATCCTTGCAGTTTTTCTTTTCCGTGCAAGTATGGCTGTAATTTTAATGATACGGTTTTTGTCTAAAGCTTTTGAGTGGAATGCAGAAGCGTTATTCCGCGATGATTATACGGATCATATTTTTCACATTTCTTATACATTGGAATTGTTACACTTGTTTTTCACTCTGATGAAACTTCAAGATGGTATTGAAAAGCTTTATGTGCTCTTGTTGAAGCAGTGTTCCGCCATATTTCAGCATCTCATGTGTGATATTGTAATGGCCAGTTGCTTCTCTGTTCTTTAAGGGGTTAGGTGGGTTTCAAAATTTCAAAAAATCGAATTTTTTTTTTTTGCTTATCTCATAATTGAATATGTTGAGAATATTCCTTTAAAATTTTAAAACGATCCGAGACATATTCTAAGAGATATAGCTTTTGGATTGGCAGGTATATCGAGGCAGCTGCTTAGTTATTGTTCGTTTCAATCGCGTTTTTCTTGAAACTACATTTTTGAAATCGGTAGTCACGATTTCTCGAAAACTTATGAACCGATCTCTTTCAAATTTTGCACACTTCTTCAAAATAACATTATCTCGTGCTTGAACGAAGGAATTTTTTTTTTTCTATCCCAAGTAATTTTTCAAGGGCATGAAGGGTGCAAATTCTACTCAAAATAAGAGTTTTTTGTTTTCAACGCCGCCAAAAATGTAATTTTTGTTTTTTTTTTCCTTCGTCCAAGCACGAGTTTGAAACATCTACTAACAGAAAATTTTTTGTTTTTGAATTTCAGATGAATCTGTCATGAGTTATCCTGACTACGCCGATTGAACTTTTTTTTGAGGGGTCATAGGAGACGACGTGTCCACGCCTTAATTTTCAAAATTTTTCAATGAAAATTTCACAAACTACTTATAAAATATGTATCTTTTATGTGTTAAATTGATGGAATGAAATATTCTGTTGATTAAATAAAAAAAAATTCATAAAAATGTACCTATTTTGAGCTTTTGAAACCCACCTAACCCCTTAAAGCTTTTATTGCTATTCAATTTCATTAGGCGTTGCAAGTTCGCTTGCAGTTTCATATTTATAGCAAGAGTCAAATGTTGTCATGGTGTCGTTTTTGTATAGCTCTCTAGAATACGATTCTCATTTGTCAGTATTTATTGGATGTAACTTGACAGTTTCATTTACTTCTCATATCTCGCTTCATCAATTTTGTAAAACTTTCTAGGAGGATTCCTTAATTTCTCTTATTTTTTTATTTGTAGTAATCAAATTGGTAAAATAGTTTCTAAGTTACGGCGGTCGCGCTTTTATTCGACAGACTGTTTAAGTTATAATTGCCCTATAACAATATCTTTGAACTACACGCATTTTCAAAAATTAACTTACTTAAAGAAATAAAATACAAATACATATACAGATGTTTATTATAGTATTAATCAACCTCATTATGAAACAATATGAACCGTCACTGATAATTTTTTAGTGGCAAGTAGTCTTATGTTTCGAGTTACGAATATCATTTAGGTACTTCTTTTTTTATCGAAATAAAAATAAATACTCCTCTCTTTGCATCAGAATTCGCCATTTTTTTTTGTGCTGTTCATTTCGTTAAATGAACATTAGTGCTCCTTTAACTCAGAAACGTATATGTATTTAATAAATTTCTTGTCACCTCCTACCGCAGGCTGCTTTCTTTGTTTCTTATCATCAGGCGTTGAACGCAGATTTGTACCTGTCAATTAACCCACAATGCAGTTCATTTTTCTGCTTTTGTTCTTCTGACGTCTACTCATCAAAGTCGTCGAGGTGAAGCGTCAGATATTAAACACCAATGCTAGGCTGCTATGCATCACAACAAATATTCAAACAAATGTGTCTGTCAAAATAAACCATTAGATGATATTTATTCTCATCAGGAGCACATTTTCGGCAACAAATTAAATTTTGAAAAGAAAGTAGGGGCATGTGAAAGTGTGTATGTGTTTATGCGTATTTTCCTCTTGTCTCTGAAGTATGCATACAAAATCGTTTTTGTATTAGCTATTGAAAACAAATACCACAGCCCATAAGTCGTTCGAAGGTGAGTTGAAGAGCGGTGAAGAAGTGTAGCAGCGAAGGTATTTAATTTGTAGCTATAAGTTGAATATGTACAATTACAATTGCAATGAGAGCCTCAAGTGTGGCCTCGGAAATCAATCAAGTCTCATCAATTTGCAATGCAGCTTCGAGTGGTGTGCTGCAATGAGTTGCTGTCGCCGTCGGTACCATCGCCATCAAAGCCATTGATGAGTTCGAGATGTGGCGGTGCGCTTGTGCATGCGAATACATACATACATACATGCAGAGCCCTTCACTGTGAGAAGCTACAAATTCACCTTGTAATTAATGTGTGGCCATTTATTGAATTGCCAGTTTATGTTCGCATGCTGGTGCTTGGCTAAGGGCCTCGTTGTTTGGCTGCTTGTGGAACTGGAATTAAGGTGGCCGATAGTTGCATTCAGGATTGACTGACAAGGCATTGGTTGTTCGTTCGGTCATTTGGTCGGTTGGCTGATAAATGCTGCACATGCGAACAAAGTTCCATACAAATACTTGCCCCCACGTGTGTGATGCCTAATTTGTAACCATTAGCCCTATTATGCTGATTTCAGTATGTGGGGAGTTTGGTTTGTTAAAAACCATTTAAATTAATTGGTTGATTTGTAAAACCGGCAAGTAATACAGAGAATCCGCCTTTTTGGCCAAATCAATATGGCTTTCCAGAAGGTATTTGACAACAATTGAATGAAAAAAACCTAAGCTATCCCGTTTACGCCGTTGATAACGGAAAAACTTTAATTTTCATTCAAAATTTGATTCTATCAATAGTTGAAAAGTAAAAAAATTGGAGTTAGCTAACCTGCTTACTCAAATTTTTAATTATTGTCTGTTAAGTACACCGCTTTTCAAGCCAATTGTACAGAGAAAAGAGAAGCAACACCTTGGCTGGCGACGATAGTTATCATAAATGCCAGGCTGGCTGCCATAAAACATACAGGCGCACAGTGCGGCCGATTCCCAAACAGCTGGCCAAAAGTCGAAAAAAAAAGTTTCTAGATAGAGTTTTTTTGTCTTTGGGTTGGCTACAGTAATGCCTTGAGTAGTGAAAACCGTTCATAGCAACGTCCTGTACCCTAAGTATCCTCTGTATTTTCAGTCGCAACGTGGCCTTCGTTTGAGCATCGTATTACTGTCGATGAATAGTGAAAGTTGTACACATTTGAAAGATTTTGTAATGGAGTAAATTGATCAAAACCAAATGGAATCATCTTCGGAAGGTTAGTAAAATACGAGAAATCTCTAGTACATATCAATACCTCGACACAAAATTTTTAGCTGCAGCAATACGTAGATACATTTTTTGCAATTTTTTTATAAAATTTGAGTTTTCAAACTGTATAGTAATACAACGCCGTCATATGCTGCTTTGAAACCTATTAAAGGTTACTCAAAAAAGTAATGGTTACTGAGTAAAACAAGATTCAGCTGCTACCATTTGCTACCTTGGCGACCCCGAAAACATATAAATTTACATGCATCTTGATTATGTTCTTGAATATACGCTATTTCACGTGAGGGGGTGGCCAATAGGGGTGGAAGGGAGAGGATTTTCAAAATTTTAAGATCAAATTCGTAATCAGCGACCCTGAAAACATAAATTTACATGCATCTTGATTATGTTCTTGAATATACGCTATTTCACGTGAGGGGGTGGCCAATAGGGGGGGAAGGGGGTGGATTTTCAAAATTTTAAGATCAAATTCGTAATCAGCGACCCCGAAAACATGTAAATTAACATGCATCTTGATTATGTTCTAGAATATACGCTATTTCACGTGAGGGGGTGGCCAATAGGGGGGGAAGGGGGTGGATTTTCGAAATTTTAAGATCAAATTCGTAATCAGCGACCTCGACAACCCCCGAGTAAGAAATTTTGAATCAATTACTTAATTTTTTGAGTTTTGGCCAGCTTTTCGGGAATCGGCCGCACTGTGAGGCGCTATAAAACGTTATCGAGATCAGCGTTCGAATGAAGAGTGCATGCAATAAGTTCCCTACTTTCGTAATATTTGCCTCCGACATCCCCTGCTTCGTCACGTGTTCGGGATTATTATTAATGAGTTAGCGCAAAGTGACTTTTGTGACAGCTTTGTGTTAATGAGTGTAGTGAAAGTGTAGAGTATTGTTACTGTTTTTGTCCTGCCTAAGTGATTGCGAAACTTCTCTCCTTTTACCAACATTTCATTGGATTTTCGCGTATTACGTAATAAATCAATCCAATCCGTAAACTATCCAGTCATATCTAACATCAGCTTTAAACAAACTATTCTATTTTTGCTACTATGACCTAAAAATCACTACTTTATTGCAACGTGCGGTGTGCCACAAGGTAGTGTCCTTGGAACTCTTTTATTCTATTTCAATTTATAAATGATATTGGTAGCTGTTTTAAATATCAGAAGCCCTTACTCTATGCGGATTATCTTAAACTCTTTTATAGGATTTCCTTTCCATCTGATATAATTGACTTCCAACATGAGTCTTAGAAATATTGTATTAACTATCAATAAATGTTTTCATATGTCATTTTCCAACCATACAACTTATAATATTTTCAGGTCATTTCATTTCAATATTTCGTCGATCTAGGTTTTTTGTGTGACTCTGGGTTCATTTTTGTTAATCATGCTTGTTATCTAAATAATTTCGAACGCTGATACTCACTGCGGCCGCCGTAGTCGACTGGGTTGGTGCGTGACAACCATTCGGAATTTGGAAAGAACGTAGGTTCGAATCTCCGCGAAACACCAAAATGAAAAAAAAAAGGTTTTTCTAATAGCGGTTGACCCTCGGCAGGCAATGGCAAACTTCCGAGTGCATTTCTGCCATGAAAAAGCTTCTCATAAAAAATATGTGCCGTTCGGAGTCGGCTTAAAATTGTAGGTCCCTCCTGGAACAACATCAAGACGCACACCACAAACAAGAGGAGGAGCTCGGTCAAGCACCCAAAAAGAGTATAAGCTCCAATTATATATACATATATGTAATATATATCCTAACTTAGCGTTTCTACGCAGATATGTGAAAGGTCTTAAAAATCCCTCTACTATGTAGGCATATATTCCTCGCTCGTTCGTAAATTGGGTGCGCTTCGTTATATGGAATCCAATTTGCTAAGAGGAGAATCGAAATAGTAATATGTAAATTTGTTAAGCTTGCTCTTTAGTCACTTAATTTTTCAAAATCTTTACCTGCTTATAGTGCACGGTTTACTTGTCGGTTTATCGGCTTATCGATTTGAATTCGCTTTAGAAGAACTGTTCAATATCTTATGTTTGTCTATGATTGGGTCTGTGGTTATACCTATACATTTAATTATTCATTTAATTCATTGTAAAAGTATGCAATCTGCTTATTATGTAATCTAGTCCACAAGATTTTAAATGTCATAGACTGAAATAAATTAAATGAAATAAAACTGAACTCTTTTCATTTGCTTTGGCGTCTTCTATGATTTATTTAACTTGCCGCTTTGCTTCATTATTATGCCTATAATAAAAAGAAAATTGGTCACTGGGAATATTAGTTACTAGAACTACATATCAACGAAAATATCATCAGTCTAAAAGAAGTACTATTTAAATATCACCGTAACAACTGCAAGGAAATGCTCTAAGTCAACTGATTTCAGTTCTTTTTTTCTTTTTTTTTGTGTATCGCCTTTGCATGACATTTGTAAAGTTACGCCGCCTTGAGTAAATCTACCCTGTACGTGTTTTCGATTTTTTTGAGTTTGTAGTCAATTTTGCGTTAAAAATGCGACAGCCGTTTATGAGTGGCGTCAATTTCAGTTAAAAAAGAAAGCGATGCGCACAGTTTTACACCCGAAATTTTTACCAGTAACTTAGACAGTTAAAAACAGATCATAACAGTGTACAGACAGGCCACAAACGACATTTATCGGGAGACTCTCACCACTTTCTTAAGCTCCCGACCCCCGAATGTCGTTATCGGAGTCCAACCACTACCAATCGCAGACGAAGAGCTCCAACTTCACCGAGAGTCCCGCGTAACCTTGGCACAATTACGTTCCAATATATTTAAAAATACTAAAAAATAGTAATATGTTACATAAAAATAGTAAAGCAATATATTTTCATAGGGATACAATACTTACAACTTCAACGATGAAAATTGAGCTTATAACATTGATCAACTTATAGCCAAATAAATTATAGAAGTTTTTACTCTTACATATAAATAAATAAAAAAAAATTATAGAAGTTTAATATACGTTATCTCCTTTTTAAGCCCTTTTTGGGATAATATAAATACATTTTAAAAATTATGCCAAAGACATACGAATAATAATCATAACCTATTGTATATATCAAAAGAAAAATAAGTTTTAAAGTCCTAGATATATACAAATAAATGTTAGGATAATGCTAAACAATCTAATTTTATCATAACTTTGTAAACTCTTATGTAAAAATGATTTTGGGTAATAAATGAATGAATGAATGAATTACCTTCTGGATATTGTAGCAGGTTAAACTCCTATTTATCCAGAATCGACCCCGACATACTAAACATATGTCCAGCATGTGAAGGCACCCCGCACGACATTAACCACCTTTTCACATTACCCATTAAACCCACTCATCTAACACCCCTCTCCCTCTGGACCCAACCCGTCGAAACAGCTAGTTTCCTGGGCCTACCGTTAGATGAGCTAGATGAGGACGACCGGTGATTACGCTACACTGACAGGACAAAGGTAGTGCTACAACAACAACAACAGTTAATAAGGAATATTATTTGGGCGTAATGAGACATTTACGTAAAGCCATTCAAAGTAAAAAAATAAAGAACTTGTGGGAAAACAACTCCTAGACTTTTCACTATGATAACACACCGTCTCACTGTGCTAACATTATCCGTGAATTTTAATCAAGATCGGAACGAATACCATTGGATCCTCTTCATATGACTCCCTGCGATTTTTTTTTCAATTTTATCGAGTTAAAAAAGCTCTCAGGAACCACTTCCGCGTTTCAACAGCCGAAAGGAAGTAATGAAAAAATCATAGAGGGCTCTGATGGATATACTGAAAATAGAGTTGCAGAAATATTTTGAGAGCAGGATCAAACGCTGGCATAAGTGCGTTGAAGGCGATAGTATCACTTTTGAGAAATAAACTTGTATTTTGTATTTTTCTGAATACATTACGGGAACTTTTTGATAAAGCTGGCATTTCATTGTTTATATATTTTCACAACACAAAAACTTCGAAAAGGCGACAAGTAATGTGTTTGGGAAGAATGGTCTCGTGGTGAAAACGTGTCGCCTAAGTTTTCGACTTTAGTTCACAAAATTTATGTAGGATATTGGCTATATAGAGATGTAATATGTTTTAAGATTTTGCGTTTATATATACTTATACACCTTACACACTTTGTGGGTATTTGGCCGTGGTCCTCCTCCTATTTGTGGTGTGTGTCTTTATGTTGTTCACGAAGTGTTGGACTTAAGTTGACTCCGAACGGCAGATATTTTTTTGAGGAGCTTTTTCATGGAATAATTACACCTGGAGGTTTGCCATTGTTTGCCGAAGGGCTACCGCTATTAAAAAAAAACCTTTTCAATTATTTATTGTTCATGCACGGAGATTCGAGCCCATGCACTTCCGAATGATAGTCACGCACCAACCCATTCGGCTACGGCGGCAGCCAAACAGTCGATATAGCGGAAGAAAATTCAAGAGATATGAAAATCCTCTAATTTTTATTTTGCACTCAATTACCATTCGGCTATTGAGTCTATTGATCCATTTGTGCTTTTTTTATATTCGCTGTAAACTGTAAGCTTTCAGACATATGTTGCAGCAACAAAAAATTGTCTCACATTTTTTTAATGTGAACAGATTTGACTTGCAAATTGAAGAGTTAGTTTTTATTACGTTGAAGTTCAATTTATAAAAAAGTGTGGCCCATGCGTATAGGTTATAATGGCAAATCGTAGTAGGAGCTTCCAATTGTACTGGTATTTTTACAAGTATTTGTAGACTTTGGTGGGGTGTAACTTTGGAGATGTGATTGGATTGAGTCTAATTCCTTTTTTTGTGAATATGATTTGTTGCCTTTGGAGGTGTTCAAATTAGCCTCCTCCAACCTTTCCCTGCACACTGGTCGGAATGGGTTTTCTTTGGCATAAGCTCGACAATTTTCATCCAAATATTTGCACATTTTATTATAAAAGTGTGCCTCTTTAGTTAATTCTCTATGTTTGATGGAAATTTAAAAACAATTTGCCTTTTGTAGCGTTGCAAAAATTCATATTGGCCTTTTTAGGTCTAAATTTGTTCGTGCTTTTTAATTGCAAATTAGTTCATTAGTTAGTTATAAATATTAAAGAGTGCTGAAAGGTATGAAGGCTTAGGTGGGATGAAACATTTTCTTGTTTAACGTCTCCGTTGATTTTATCCGTTTTATGTGATGCAGTCCTTTTGGTAGAGTGGAATCTGAAAGTAGCGTGGCGTTGTGGAGCAAAACTAGTAAAAAGTTGCTATAGTAGCCAGACTTTTGGTGCTGAACTATTTGTTAATTCCTGCTTTTTATGATATTTATATTATTTGCACGAATTTTTAATCAATCGATAATTGCCGAGCTAGTCAAGTTTTACCGATTTTTTTTTGTCGTTTTGACTGGAAATGGTAGAATTAAATGCGGAGTGGAATATATTTTTTTTTAATTTGTTATATCTTGACTCATATAAGTAGCGAAATCAAATATATAAATACAAAATACTTTTATACTATAGCTTGTTTTATAAGTTTTCACTTTGAAAACAGTTCGAACCATGAAGAGGTTGTATGGGAAATATATGAAGACGTAATCCAATCTGTCCAAAAAGGATTTCATAACTTATTTAAGATTTGCTTAGCTAACCAAGTTTCAAAGCTCTAACTTTCTGCCCTGTTAACATCAGATTACTCTTCAGGCACTAAGTCGGTTTATCCGTGCAAACTAATTTTCGGAGTACGTTTTGCAAATTCCATTGATAAACCCAAATATGCTGAATGAAAGTTTCAAAAAATTGGCAAAATACTGAGGAATTTCAAAAGCAAATTGGTTGCGAAATTGAAAGATTTGAGAAAAAATTCAAGAAATGGTTGGATGGTTAACTTTTACTTTCGGAGCCAAGGGATCCAACTGGGCCCGTTTGGCCAGTAAAAGGCTTCACAAAATGCCACGCAAAACATATGAGCAGGAAAGTTCCAATACTAATCGAAATAAGTAGGTACACGCGTGAGCTTGAGTAAGGCTGTCAAAAAAAAAAACTATTCAACCGAATCATCTGAATTTTTAATGTTGTTCACAGCACCAATGGCTATCGCCCGTACTCAATTATTTCGTATTTTTTTTATTAAAAAACTGAAAAAACCCGATTTTTAGAGTGTCAAATTCAAAACCGCGCTATTTTGCCAAATCGGATACCCAAATAGACAAAATGGTTCCATGGTTTAAATGGTTTAATTTTTCGAGAGGACTAACTTCATCGCAGTTTTTAAAATTAATTTTTTTTTTCATTTTTATATGTAAAAGAAGTTTAATAAAGGGCCTAAAGAATTTAAATATCGTTTTTGACTTTTTTATTGAAAATACCCTAAATTTTCGAGCTCTAGACCACCGGGACCCCTTAAATGTAAAATCTGGATTTAAGTGCAGTTCAAACTCAGAATATTTCGTTTTTTAACTATTTTATTATTTTATTTTTGTAATATTACCTTACATCAACAAATTAAAAACAATGTAACGAAAGAAGTTTTTCGCAGAAAAAATACTAAAATGATTCTTTGATTAACTGGCATAAAAAAGAACTGCTGAGATAAAGCTTAATTCCTTGCTTGATAAAAATTGTTAAAAAAATATTGAAATGATTTCCTGATTAACAACCATTCAAACGCGAATGGTTAAAACTCAGACAGGAAGAGGCCATTGGAGGCCTAAATTATAATCAACCTTTTCAGAAAATTGTAAAAAAACTATTGATATCTATAATATTTTCGTTTCTTATAATTTTTAATCAACTGAAATTTGAAGGTAGTATTCTTATGAACGCAAATTCTTTCCCTATTTTTGGGGAAATGGTTACCGATTTTTGCAACATATTTTTTACGATGACAGCAGGAACTTTACAGCAGTACCCATTGCATCGAATGTATAATTCTCACACAGAAGCAACTGCATCTAGAATTAGTGTACGAATATGTGTTGAACGGCTGGAAATGGCGAGTTGAGTGAGCTGGTACACTCGTTTGCCGTACAATATCTCGAATAATTGACATTTGATCATTAATCAAAATGCACAATGCAGACATTTCATTTCGTACTTTATTTGGGTGGATTTTTTTTTTTTCATTTTCATTTCATTTCCCTTGCTGTTTCTGTTTCGGTTTCTGTTTCTCTTTCTGCATCTGTATTTGTTTGGTTTTAGTTTGGTATTGTTGCTGAATTTTTTTTTATCTTTTTTCCCGTTGCTTTTAATGCAGCCGCCGAGTACGCCTGCTGTGGCACTACGATGCTCTGCATTGCGCCTGTAAGTTTCATACCATCCCATATGGATGCATGGCATAATGATAGTTCCAGTTGCAAATGCCGCCATAACAGTCATACCACACACCAGTAAAGGTCTTTCCTACATTTGCAATTGCATCTAAACTGATACAATAGAAATAGCCCATAACAGTTTTTGCATTTTCATAATTTTTTCTAAAGCTTTTGCCTTTCATTTTTTAAGTAGAAGCCCTTCGCAGCGTAAACACAATTTGATTGGCATTCAAAACCAGTTCGAGCCCACGCCGTCCTTTGCTTTTTAAGCCCACCCCATGATGGTTAAGTTCTGTCACAAGTACTTGAACTGACGTTTCAAATCCTCACATATTATCTCCACTTACATGTGCTCGCGCACCCTCAATCTCCCGCTTGTCAATCATAGCGCTTTTACCGCCATCAAAACTCTCACTTGCACGGCGTATAGCGATGAAAGTCTTGTTTGCACAAAGGACAAACAGACACACTTAAATACACACACAACAATATATTCTAATTTGAGGCACATGTGCCAGTATGTGAGTGAAATATGAAAGCAGTTCGTGATCCTTACCTCATCCCTTACCATAAACGATGAATACTGCCATTTTTGTGGTGTTGTTTGTTATTCCTTCGTATCGTGTTGTTGTCCTCCATTTTCTAGTCGAGCATCATTTCTCCAATTCTTTCTGAGCCCCAGAGTCACATACTCGTATGTATACTTACATATGTATGTTTGTATGTATGTAATATGTGTGCATTTGACAATCACATTTCGTAACTTTATTCCGATCACAAATACGCTTTTACATGCATGTGGCCACGTAGTAATGTTTAAGAATACACTTCAATGTCAAGTTTTACGATTTTTCCCAGAATTTTTCTTACCACTTTGAGGGTGTATCCCCAAGCCAACTAACATTTATATATAAGTATGTCAAATACACTTACCATCTTAGTGTGCATTAGTTAAGGCTTCAGTATGAAATGCGGGGATAAACCAATATTTCTACTTACAAAAAGCAAATATTTTTTGCAAACGAAATAAATATTTTTACTTTAAAAGTAAACTTGTAAACTCATCACTTAGATAATGCAAGCATTTCAGTAATTTAGAAAAAAACTTTAATTCATTACGTTGTACAAGTACTAGGAGCATACCTATGTATATGATTTACCAATCCTTTTGCACTAGCGGTCATATACTTTTTCTTCTTTTCTTCCAACCAATCCAACTAATGCCAATCAAAATTCTCCTACTGCCTTTGATTTTAAAGTTCTACAATTTTATGAAATTATTAACGTTGTTTATGTTTTGATAAATAGTATTGATGGAAATTATACCGTACTTTTGAGAATTGAGTGCCTATTCGGGTATCGCTTCTTTTAAGAATTGAGTACTTTAAAGAGTTTATGGTACCTTATTTTCAATCAGGAATTATTTATGCCTTTAAGGTACTTGACCACCTTGGAAAGCTAAAAAGTACAACATATTCAATAATTTTTTTTTCATGTTCTGTATAATATATTAAAATAAATTTTTTTTTAATTTTTATTTAGAGCTTATATAATACAAAAAAAAATTGATTTATTAAAATTTCTTTTTTTAACATATATCCAGGAGGCGCCAAAGTCGAGGCCTGAAGAAAATCATGTCTTGCGGCGGACAGTTAATCTTAGAAATGGTAATTCTAAAACAAAAGAGAGAAACAAAATTTTCAAAAGGAAGGTTCCTTGCGTGAGAATTTACCACAAACTGACAAAAAAAAAAAATAATAAAAAAATGGCGGATGTTTGAAAAAAAGTTAAGAAAACACCCCTGTTTTTCACAATGTTATGCTTAAAAAGCAATACTTTATTAACTTTTTTTTTGCAAAATGTGGTAAATTGGCATACAAAACATCTTAACAAATAAAACAAGACCAAAATCATTAAAATCGGCTAAGCAGTTTCGGAGATAAAGTGTCCGCCATTCGAAAAAAAGTAATTTCTGGAAAAACGCGTTTAAAGTTAAAACTTGCTATTTTCTTTCAGCTGAGTCAGCAAGTAATGAGTGCAGGATGCGCCTGCACATTTTCACTGATTTCACTTTGTTAGAATTCGAATTTAAAAAAACAGTTTCAGGTGATGATTTTTAAAAGTATAAGGATTGAAAAAATGTAAAAAAAAAAAATTTTATTTTTTGAAACTTATAAGGTGGTCAAGTACCTTAAAAAGATCCAGGCCTTCAATTAGCAAAGAAAACACTCAAAACGTAATCAATTGAGCGTCGCTGAGTGCATCTCGTTCATTCCACTCGTTTCGCTTTAATATTTATGACTTCTTTTGAGCACTGTACTCATAATTTAGCACTTAGAACTATTACAGTGCTTATTTTAGATATGGCATGAGTGCCATGAATTCGTACTGAGTACAATATTCATTTTAATTTCTATTCCTGTGTACTCTTCACTACTTAGTATTGGTCCAACACTATAAATTCGCTTCATCACCTTCCTTGCGAAGGTTTGGCTTCGTCGACACTGCCTAAGCTACATATCTTTGACATTTGTAAGTCCTTGCGTCTTAGTTAAGAATCCAATGAAGATATATACTTGTTGTATGCAAATTTTGGATTAAAGGAGTATTCAATAACACGCCTATACATGCTGAAACAGTGGAGCTGCGCAGCATGTACAACAGAAAGAAAAATGTTTAGATTGGAATGTGAAGTAGAATCAAAAGTTAATCTTGTATGTAAATCGATAGCATTGTAAAAGTAGTGCTGTTCACTGTAACTCGAAAGCTTGCACATTATTGTTTTTTGGTTTTCTTGATGATTAATTACGATTGGTATTGATGAGCTTAGTTTTAAAATTCTTATTTTAGTGTTTTGATTGATGCTCGACGATTTCCAGATTATTCGCAGCTTGTAGGAGTCGTTGCACGCTCTATTTACGCGCAAATCTGCGTCTGAATCCGCAAATCCGTCTTTGAATACATCATTTCCTAGTAACAAAATTTATCTAGGTCATCGATGAGTACCTCGTTATTATTAATGATAACATCAAGAGGATTTTCCTTTGCTAAGTTAAAGCGCATTATTCTAGTTTTATTGAAATTCACCTTAGGCCAAATTTTATCTGCATTTTTTACCAAAAATTCAAGTTTTCGTTTAGTGGTCTGTACCGTATCGCATTGCTTTTCAAGAGGCCTCCATTGGACTCTTTCCGTAAAATTGTATCTAAGACTGAAAAGAAGTGGCGATAGCACACAGCCCTGTTGTGCTCCGTTTTATTATGTGAATTTTTCCCTGAGTTTGCCTTTAAAACGCACACAATTCTGTGAAACCTTCTAAATTTCCTTTATTAGATCGATGGTTTTGATCGGTAAGCCATATCCGATATCCTGCCATATTGTAGTTCTTTGAATGTTATCAAACGCTCGTTCGAAGTTAACAAGTAGGAGAAATAAAGATGATTGCCACTCTATGGATTGCTCTATATTTATACGCTTGTGGTGTAGGCGTCAGCGTTCTCGTCTAAAACCCCTTTGTTCTCGTCTCAGCTTAGCGTTTAGCTGAGGGACAATTCTTTCTTATATAAGATCTTTATACTTTCAACTGGAGATGTTTTTTTTCTACTTTTTATCTTCATTGCTTTATCTACCTCTAAGTTTTCGTATTAAATAAAGGTAGCCTTTCTAAAATTTTGGGGGCTCAAAGATGACTTTAGAACTTTGTGGATTTTCTTTGTTAGAATTTTATGTACAATAGAATATAGAAATTGACCCACCTTAACGTACACCCCTATTTAATTCTGCATTTTTTTCTTGGACAGAAATCAATTTTTACTTACAAAATATGCCAATATTATAACAAAGTTACCAAATTGCCAAATAGTTTAAAAGTTACTGAGATGGAACTAAGGTAGAAAGTTACCAACTGTGGTAACCGTGATACAGAGCGAGAAAGAGCGTCGATCTCATTAGGATATAGTAGGATAATCACACGAAGTACCGAATACAGAGGTGGGCCGGCTCTCAATGACTTTGAAGGAATCAGCTGATTTGTTGACGTAGCCGGGGTTCTGACAATGGTTTGTTTATGGAAAAATTTAGATTGTGTTGGTGATAAAAGAAAGAAATCTACATAATATGCCGTCTGAACAACGACTGATAGGACGAGTGTGTGAATACGTGTAAAATGATCATGCAGGACTTCCCTTTGCAGACACCAGAAGGATTTACTGTGTGGCAACAATGACAGTAGGTATTCATAGTATTGACTCTTTCACCTATCTAGGAACGCCAATTATACAAATCCCCAGTTTTTCGAAGAAATAGACAAATGCATCAAAGCCATATGTAGATTGGCACACAGTTCTTAGCTTTTCAAAATAATTCCACGTGCCATAAAATTATGTAAACACCTACAATTAGCAGGTAAATATAAAAATATGTTTAATGATAAAAAATAAGAAGAAACGAATATAAATAGTTGCTTATTCGGTGACGCAAAGCACGAGTAATTATTACTGGCAAATAAACTCTAATAGCGCTTCAAACGAACTTATAGGATATACTCCCCCTTAATAAATTCAAATGACATTAGAAACAACCAGACCATTTGCGCACATTTATCCTCAAAGTAATCAACTAACTACATACTTTTATATACTCCAGTTGCGTACACATGCGAGGAAAGTAACTTACTCGGGGAATCCAAAGTGCTGTTCAAACAAAGTGACAAAGTGTTGATATTTCGAGTAATTAAAAGGATCTAACTAATTTGAGGGAAAGTTGAGTTTTGACCAAAGTCCATTCATTATCATGAATTCCTAAATAGCTGATGAGTGCTCGATAAAGCTCTCTTTACACGTTGAAATACGTATGTGCATGTATGTATAAGAGTGTGTATAGTATATATGTGAGCAGCTGTCTGTACAGGACATTGGATAGAAATTGGCATTAGAGGGCTTTTGTTGCTTTCGCTTAGGGTTGTGTTTGGTAAATGGTATTGTTTTGGGTGGACGCAGTAGTAAGTGATGGAGTACATGTATTTGTGACTTATATAATATATAATGGGCTTATGTGTGGGTGTTGCACATTAGGGTGCCTCACACAATATGTACTAGAGGCTGATTTATTGTAAAGTAACTCTTTATTTAGAAATAACTTTTTTTTTAATATTTCAGTAATTTAATATTAGACTATATTCAGTTTGGAGAAGCTGTTGATGCCATATACAGGAGTTGTACTACGGCACTTATTAAAGTTCCAGATGATACCAGGCTTAACATTGACAACAATCTCGTAACCTTTCAAAGCTTCTAGGCCATCCTAAAGCTTTCAAAACTGTTGATCATGGACTACCTGGCTTGTAACTTTAAAAAATATTCAACTCTTCAACACCAGCATTGAAAAGTTTAATGAAATCATACCTCAGTGATCGTACACAAACTGTATGTGCCAGTCACGTCTTATTCAGCTGGCTTCATATGCCTATAACTGAGGGTGTTCTCCAAGGTTCAATTCTTGGCCCACTTTTGTTTGTACTCGTATACGTTAATAATCTTCAAAGCTTACTAAAATATTGAAATATTCTTGTTTATGTCGATGATGTTGAATTGTATTTCAGTTGTCCTCTTGTGTCCGGCAATAAATAAATAACCTCAGTACTAACTTAGAAAACGTTTATAAATAGGCTTGCGATAATGGATTGCTCTTAAATCCAAACAAATCACAGTGGACCGTTTTTTTATAAAAAGCCGTTTAAACTTGACAACTTCAATAAAGTGAAACTGAAAAATTCTGTTATAAGAATTGTGAACACTACAAAGAAAGAAATTAATAATTTTTAACATAACTCTGACATGGAACAACCAAATCTATATTGCAATGTCAATCTTTATTCGTCGAAATAGTTCTTCGTTTTCTGATCTCTATAATCTCAAAATGTTGCACTCGTCCTTAGTTCGTTCTAGGTTAGAATACGCGGTATTCGTTTGGACACCGTTTCATGCAGTCTGTATTAATAGATTAGAGTCTGTTTAGAGAGCTTTTGTGCGATTTGCTTTGCTCTCGAAAAATTTCATTGATGCCATTCCACCTATCGCTCTCGTTGTTTTCTAATAAATCTTTCGTCTCCAGTGTCTCCACGTATTCTGTTGTCGATTTGTTGTGCCTTTGATATTTGTGCGAGCTCAATAGATTGTCCGTATCTGCACAAGAAAATTCATTTTAATATTTCCTCACTGATTTTCCGTTTTAATGAATTTTTTTTTATGGGTATTGCTAAAACCGTTTATGATATGACTGTTTCTTTTAGGTGTACGCTAGCTCAATTTAATGCTTACTGTTCTAACTTAGACTTTGATCTTTCTTATTCTGAATCGCGTGGCTCGAACCAGTGCAGAAATAAAAGCCGTTCGAGAAAGAATTCGCAGAAATTCTCTTAGAAAGCAGAAAATCATGCCCAGGGAAATGAATATATCGAACAGACCCATGTAAAGATTAAGACTTTCGTCGCTCAACTGGCCATCTTATGACAACACGCTTGAAGAAAATTAGACTCGATAGATGCAAGCAGCTTCTTCGGTGGCACGCCGTCAATAGCTATGAAAATATCTATTATTTCACAGATAAGACAATTTTCACTTCTGAAGAAGTTTTTAATAACCAAAACTTCAAAATCTATGCTAAAACTTCTAAAGACGCAAACAATGTTGTTCCAAGGTTTCAGCGTAGCCACCATCCAGCCTCCGTAGTGGTTTGGTGGGGAGTGTCTTGTAAAGGCGTCACATCTCTTCATTTCTGCGAAAAATGAGTTAAGACTTGGGCAAAAGTGGACCAGAAGGATGTCTTAGAAGACGTGGTGAAGAAGTTGAGCAGCCCTTTATTCAATTGAGAGCGTTGGATCTTCCAGCAAGATTCCGCTCCAGCCCATAAGGACCAGCAGTGACTAAAAAATAATATTCCTAAACATCTGAACTTCGTCCCGGAGTCTTAATTTAATTAGTATGAAATGCAGTTGCCTAGTAACAGGTCGTCAGCTCTTTGTCTCGCTATCCGTCTTTAGAATCCCATGCCACAAAAAATCAAAAAAATCAGAAGCACACCGCGCTTTAGAGGTGAACTGCTGTTTACTTTACCAATAATTGCTAATAAGTATGTATGAGGTCAGTCTATAAGTTCGTGCGTTTTTTAAAGGTGGTTTTAAAATTGATAAAAAAGATGTTTAAAGTATTTATTAATCAATAATATATTTTATTTTATTATTTGCAATGTCTTCCCAACGTTTAAGCACATTTTTAATTCCCTGCTCAAAAAATGTATTGTCCTTGGAGCCAAAATACGCTTCGATATCCCTTTTTATAGCTTCTTTTGCGTAGTTCTTCTTACTCAAATGGGATTGAAGTCCACGGAAAAGGTGATAATCACAAGGTGCAATATCCGTAGAGAATGGTGGATGCGGCATTAGATCCCATCCGAGCTTGTTCAGCTTGCCTAACGTTTGCCTTGCGGTATGAGGTCTTGCGTTGTCGAGATGAAACAAAACTTCGCTTCTATTCACTAAAGACGGTCGATTTTTTTTAAGTGCCTCATTCAGGTTTGATAGCTGATGGGAATAATAATCAGCAGTTATCATCTGGTTTAGTTCCAGAAGTTCATAATAATCAATACCGGCCACCAAATAGACAGGAGAATTTCATTGCAAGGCGTCGGAGTTAAAGACTTCAGGACGACCAGCGCGCGGGGCATCCTCCACGTCGCAGTTACCACTTCGGAATTTTTAAAACCACTTTGCGCAGTCCTCACTCACGGTATCCCTTCCGTGAACAGTGTTTATTTCTGCAGCAGCAGTTGTTGCATTTTTACCACTTTTATACAAAAAAAATATGTCTCTTATACGCGTTCGAAGATTCCTTTTTATTTTTTAACAACACGTGCTTCTATTCACGATTAAAATCACTTGCACACCTAAACGTCAAGTCTTTTTCTGCATTTCATTTAACATTTTTCAATTTCAGATTAACTCAATTTGAACCATAGAAAGATATACAATCGAGCAACGCGGCTTATTATGAAAACGGGCGTTCAAATCAAAATGCATATCGCGCACTTCGTGATTTTTCCGGTCAATTTAATCGTCCAAATGTGCGTACAATCGGAAAAATTGTGCAAAAGTTTGAGCAAACCGGGTCTGTAGGAGATGTGAAAACACCAATGCATGCTCGTACAGCTCGTACTGCACAAAATATTGCTGCTGTTCGCGATAGTGTGGTTGAAGAGCCGTCCACCTCAACTCGTCGTCGTGCCCAACAATTGCACCTCTCACGCTCGTCGTTTATGAACATTATGCATAAAGACTTGCATTTACACGCTTACAAGGTGCAATTGACTCAAGAACTACAGCCTCTTGACCATTTCAAGCGTCGTCAATGGTCAGAATGGTGGCAGGAAATGGCAACAGTGAATGACCAATTTTCAAAGAAAATCATCTTCAGTGATGAGGCACATTTTCACCTCAGTGGATTCGTCAATAAGCAGAATTGCCGCATTTGGGCGAATGATAATCCAAGAGTGATTACCGAAAAACCAATGCACCCACAAAGAGTGACTGTTTGGTGCGGTTTATGGGCCGGCGGCATCATTGGGCCGTATTTTTTCCAAAATGAGGCCGGTCAGGCAGTTACTGTGAATAGTGTTCGATATCGTGAGATGATAACGAGTATTTTATGGCCCGAATTCGAAGATATGGATGTGGACAATATGTGGTTTCAACAGGACGGTGCCACTTGTCACACAGCTAACGAAACAATGGCTCTTTTACGCGAAAAATTTGATGGCCGAATAATCTCGTCGCGGCGATGTCAATTGGCCGCCAAGATCATGTGATTTGACACCGTTGGACTTCTTTCTTTGGGGTTATGTGAAAGAAAAGGTGTACGTCGATAAGCCAGCAACAATTCAAGAGCTAAAGGATGAGATAATTTGGCACATTAACGGTATAGAACCTCAATTATGCCTCAGCGTCATCGAAAATTTGGACCATTGGATGTGGACCATGAGGTGTGCCGCCGAGGTCGCGGCGGCCATTTGGCCGATATTTTGTTCCATACGTAACGTACGTGAGCTATACCAATATTATATTATTATATTATAATAAAGAGAAATGACAATAATCTATTAAAAAAAATGTACTTTATTCAAAATCAACACCGGCTCTTAAAACTTAACCACCCTGTACATCAAAGGTAATATAAATACAGTAGTTCCGTTATATTCCGCGAATAATTTTTTGTATGCAAAAATCGTACAAAAGTGAAATTATGGGTAAAATGCGCTCGAACTTATGGACTGACCTGATGCATCCTTCTTTTGTCCGTTTCTCTTCTCTGCTATTTGTATGCCTTCAACATTTCAACATTCTTCGTATTTTATTTCCTACAGAGTCCCTCTGCTAACTCCATATAGTACATTAATTCTATACTTAGTAAATTCAAACACTGTAAAATAAGTTTTGGTTGGGTGTTTTATAAATAAATAACTTTGATAACTTTTCACAAAAAATATAAATGTAATGATTAATATAAACCTCTTTTGTGTGGCTAGCTCAGGTGCAATTATTTTCTTACATACAATGAACAGATTTGAAGGTCAATTTAAAAGTTTTTATGGCAAAGGATGCAACTGTAAGCACCCTAATGTACATATACGTGTGTAGTTGTTCGCCAACACATATTTGTAACCCTATGGTCATTCTGTAAATCACGTAGAAATACCAGAGAAGCTTACCCGACGGTCAGTGCCAAATAATGCGGAGAATGTCCTATAGGATTTGTATACATTTTGGGAATGCCTTTTTAAGTTCATAAGTTTGAATGAGTGTACAAACAAGTTAGCGTTCGTTTATCTACCTATTTTCAAGTTAAAAGCCCTTAAAACTGTTAATAAATGCAAAAACA
This sequence comes from Anastrepha ludens, assembly GCF_028408465.1. Lineage (NCBI taxonomy): Eukaryota > Metazoa > Arthropoda > Insecta > Diptera > Tephritidae > Anastrepha > Anastrepha ludens. The sequence goes on from NC_071498.1 coordinate 79,693,299, forward strand.
TACTACCGAAAAGGGGAATTTAAAGTGTCGAATGGGCGAACTTAGGAATTAAACCAATGTAATCACATACATAAATATGGGCAAATACGTAGTCGTACGATCATTCTATATGCAACGATGTACTGTAATTCAAAATTTAAGCATTATTTGAGTAGTAGAAAAAGTAGGAGGCTATTTGAATCACTTAAACGCTACAGAAAACGAAGAGGCATAAAATCCAGCTGGCTTAGGCGCAACCAAGCAGCGTCTTCAGTCCCAAAAACACCTTCGTCAAATATGACTGACAGGTTTTCAAGATGTTCACACTACCCGTACGTTTAAAGCGATTTGGGGAGAAAAATGGTTCACATCATCTACTCGCATATGTGTGCGTCGTGCGGGCACATTTTAATTTATAAGTACATAAGTATGTATACTCTCTTACTCATACATGCACGGGTGCACATAACTTAAGGATTTGATTGTGAATTCTAAAGTAAAAAAACTCGAATTGTCTTAACAAAAAGAATCATATGGTGGTTGCATCGTTGGCACGAAATCTGTCTATGGCCATGCAACGAGCCAAGATAACCATTTACTATACTACAAAATGGCTTCTATTCTTCATTCAATTGCCATTCGATTCTACGAGTATCTATTCGACGACGTTAAACATTGTAAATTTTTAATTAATGAATTTCCTTTCAGCTGCTGGTGCATGCAGGTCCACATGATTCAATGTTTTGTCTTTAATCTTTAGAATAAAAGGATCAACCAGCAGCAGGGCTCCTTTTAAAAATGCTATAAAAAACATTTTAATATTTAAAATAAAAAGTTGCTTTATTGGCAATAGTAAACCTTCCGAATAATTAAACGAATATAACTTTATTCAAATTGTTCTGCGACAGCCCAACAAATCATCCCGATTTCTCTAGGACTGTGTTCGTGGTTTTGATTATAACCAAGAGCTTTGTGTGTGAATATCGTTCGATAGGTCTAGCGTTCGAAAGCCATTGTCAACATGGCACATCAAATGAAAAATTTGAAGTTATTGCTAATCACAACTCGCAATTCCAAGCCTCCAAGTAAATTTCTGCTATGAAATAAGTTTCTCATAAAAAATCGTGTGCCGCTCTGACACGCTAAACCAAGATAGACACTAAAAATAGAAGGACAGACTGAGCTCAACACCTAGTATTCTCTGGATCGCGCAACCAAATGAAATAATATCTGTACAAAATATTATATGTATATATGCACTCTTGGTTTTTATTGTTTGGCCGAGCTCCTCATCTTATTTTTGTGGTATGCGTTTGATGATGTATTCCACAAATGGAGGAACCTACAATTTTATACCGCTTCCGAACGGCATATGATTTTTTATGAGGATATTTTTTATGGCAGAAATACACTGAAGAGCGACCGCTATAAAAACTTTCTTTGTTTCTAATTTGTGCACTTCTGAATGGTATTTACGCACCAATCCATTTGGCTAATTTAAATTTTTGGTTATATATCTATACTAATATCATAAAGAGGAAAACTTTGTTTGTTTGTTTGTTTGTTTGTTTGTTTGTTTGTTTGTTTGTAACGAATAGGCTCAAAAACTACTGGACCGATTTTAAAAATTCTTTCACCATTCGAAAACTACATTATCCAAGAGTAACATGGATTACATTTTATTTTGGAAAAAAATTGGGTTCCGTAAGATATTTGGATTTTTCGGACACAAACTGAAAAAAATCTTATATATAAAATAAAGTCAACTTTTTGTGTGTGTTCGCTAACCGGCCATGTCTGCACCGAATTAAACCAAACTTACACACATTGTTAAGAAGGTATTGAAGATGGTTTCCGTATAGCTTGGATACATATTGGTGGATAGGGCTCGAGATATAGGTCAAAACGTGGACCCGGGTAACCTTCGGATGTGTATGTACAATATGGGTATCAAATGGAAGCTGTTGGTGAATGCTTTAGTTTAGAGTATTTCCATCCACTCCGTGACTAGGGTCTCGAGATAGAGACCAAAACGTGGACCCTAGAATGTGTTTGCACAATATGGATATCAAATGAAAGCTGTTGATAAGTGTTTTAATACGGGGTAATTTTCATACCTATTGATGACCAGGGTCTCGAAATATATGCCAAAACGTGGACCCGCCGTGTCTTTGAACCGAATTAAACCAAACTTACACACATTGTTAAGTAGGTATTGAAGATGATTTCCGTATAGTTTGAATACCTATTGGTAGATAGGGTCTCGAGATATAGGTCAAAACGTGGACCCGGGTAACCTTCGGACGTGTACGTACAATATGGGTATCAAATGGAAGCTGTTGGTGAATGCTTTAGTTCAGAGTATTTTTCATGCCGCTCCGTGATTAGGGTCTCGAGATAGAGACCAAAACGTGGAGCCTAGAATGTGTTTGTACAATATGGATATCAAATTGAAGCTGTTGGTGAATGCCTTAGTACAGAGTATTTTTCATGCCGCTACGTGACTGGAGTCTCGAGATATAGGTCAAAACGTGGACCCGGGTAACCTTTGGTTGTGTATGTACAATATGGGTATCAAATGAAAGCTGTTGATAAGTGCTTTAATACGGGGTAATTTTCATACCTATTGATGACTAGGGTCTCGAAATATATGCCAAAACGTGGGCCCGCCGTGTCTTTGCACCGAATTAAACCAAACTTATGCACATTGTTAAGTAAGTATTGAAAATGGGTTTCGTAAAGTTTGGTTGTAATTCGGAGCAGTGGCAACGGGTACAGCGTTCTTTTGAGCCAGCCATAATGTCGCTTACTTTTTTAACGCTTGGGGCGGAACTGAACTGTCAAATTGACAGTGTGAGTTACAATGTGTCAATATTTCTTTCTGATTTGGATGCCATAAGGAAAAAACGTAAGTGCAACATGTAAAAATTGTTTGTGAATTTTTTTGGAGTGGATTTTGGAACAGTGAATAGTTTCTTACGAAATTTGAGAATTTAATGTGAAATCCGAATGAAATTAATTATGTGTTCGTGGAAAAAAAATTTTTTTCGTTGTTTTTTTTTTGAAAAATATAAATGGATAATGGTTAAAAAAGCTCCAATGCTTAATAAAACATATAAATTGAAACGAAAAATTCATGGATGATCAGGAAAAAATACGATTGTTTATTCATATGCGTTGATTTGAAATTTAAAAACAATCTTCTTTTTTCCTGATTTTCAATTTATATTTTATATTTACTCAAAAACAAATAGAAAAACAAAAAATATTGTTTATGCCAAAGCGCTTGAATAAAGAATAAAGAAATAAATAATATGAAACCCATATATTTTCTGTTCTAAACCATATCTATTCTATTTTAGTGTGCCCAGCGAAGGGGGCCGGGTTTGCTAGTATATATATAATTGGCACGTACACCCTTTTTGGGTATTTGGCCGAGCTCCTCCTCCTATTTGTGGTGTGCTTCTTGATGTTGTTCCACAAATGGAGGGACCTACAGTTTGAAGCCGACTCCGAACGGCAGATATTTTTTTTTATGAGTAGCTTTTTCATGGCAGAAATACACTCGGAGGTTTGCCATTGCCTGCCGAGGGGCGACCGCTATTAGAAAAATGTATTTCTTAATTTTGGTGTTTCACCGAGATTCGAACCGACGTTCTTTCTCTGAATTCCGAATGGTAGTCACGCACAAACCCATTCGGCTACAGCGGCCGGTTACAAGCGCCAAATATAATGGGCTTAAATTCATCGGTTAAAGACCTCTTAAGAAAATAAACAAATAATGGATGTTCCGGCCAATTATAAATCAATTTATCGTCGGTTTAAATGTAAGCAAGTCAAAATTAAAGAATATGATCTTTTAAATGAATATTCAATACCCTCTAATACTTAATTTTGTATCCTTTCTATGTTAATCTTGCAGAAGCACGATAAAATACTGTTCACAGCTTTTTATTAATTCTACATGCAAAATATAGAGTTCTCGTTCATCTGAGCTGGCTATGTATGAATTTCTGGTAGAACATCCAAAACAAAGAATTCTATCACTGCTCGATATTCGGTTCTTTCCATTGTGAAAAATGCACTGGACTTCAGTTTGAAGCAAAGACCCCTTTGGCTTTCAAGCAAAGAATGAATTGCCTGAACGAAATGAAATATATTGTGTTTTCAAGCGAAAGACAACATGTAAGATGACGGTTCTGGCTTCATCTTACGAATCATGGTCGAAATTCATTTTAAGTCTTGATCTTTTCCAAATTATCTACACAGCATCGATGTCCAAACGAGCTCTGATCGTACGTTTAATCAAAATCACTAAGACGGCAGATGCAAAAGAGCAATTGAGTTATGCGCTATGTGACATTACGCGAAATCCATGTACCTTCATCCTTACAATTACATGGACTTTTTCAAGATTGCCCATCAACAGCAGCGCCAGCTTTGTTTGTTAATCTAGCCGTTGAGATGAAAATGTATATTTTCCGAAACATATTTAAATAAGAGACACAGATTCAGCAGCATAACGCTTAGGTTAGGGTATGCTGGATTATACGGTTGGCCATGTGACGGCCCACTCATACGAGAAATCCCACTTATATTCCTTATGATACCACTGTGATGATGAAGAGAGAAAAAGAGGAGATAGAGGATTGGGGAAAGAGGGTTAAGTTTTAGGGTTATTGAGCACACCGAACGTTGACTGCTTACGGTTGTGTTAACCACCTCGACCAAATTCGTCAGGTGTGTGATATCTGAACCTGACATATCCGCAGCAAAAAAGTAAGAGTGAAGATGTCTAAATCTCAGCCCAGCGAACACAGCACAGCTGAAGAGAAAGTGCTGAATAATTCCACCTCATCCTTCAGAAAGCTGCTACAGAAAGGGCTCGAGTGGCTGCTACAGAAAGGCTCGCCGCGTGGATGCCTAACGGACAATGTCCGAAAAGTATGCCTACAAAATTCGAGAGCTGCGGCTTTGTTAGCCTTAGAAGTTCTTTCGAGCGCCGTGACCAGAAAAATCTCGGGTCTTTGCTTGTTGACTTGACTTGAAGCCCCCCTGATGGAGATCTCAACCCTCTCATTAAGATGGAAAATCATCTCGGTTCCTTATTTAGCCAGCTCTTCTTCCCAGCAGTTGACTGTAATATTCCTGTGATAAAGCCAACAGTTGAAGACTCACTCTTTACAAGATTCAAAGAGGAAGTTAGTAAACTGGGTTTGCTCCTGGTGCAATTTTATCGCTTTGGAATATACACACAAATAAATAATATATCTATTAAACATTCGCCGCAAAATAATAATTTTCCACCCAAAACAATTTTCGCGGATACGAGTACTATTTTGATTTCAACAGCCAGTGGCTTAAATTATGTTGAGTAAAATTATGTATGTAAATATATAAACGTATATGTGAATATGCATATAAAAGGCATAACCCACTCAATTGAAGTGGATTATGTAAATCATAAATACTACGAGGGTTGCCGTTAATATTTTGGGCCTTAGTGTGATGAGCTGTAATTCGATATTTTTATAGAAAAATTTGGAATTCCTTAGCACATCCTTCCGTATAAAGTTTTCACTTATTTATTCTTCTTTCAGTGAGTTGAAAAAATCAGCTTGCCCAAAAGTAGGAATAAACATAACTCGTGGAAATAACGTGCGGGAATTTATTACGATTTTTGATGTGAATATCGAGACAGGAGTGCATTGATCCACTTATTTCGACTTTTGGCGCTGAAGCAGCACACTTAGTTACTGTAAAAATCTGGTACAATGAGTTTCAAAGTTGTCATCAATCCATACAGGACGAATTTCAACAACGCCGGCCTAAAACGGATGTTGTAACAGAAACAATCATATGACTTATTGCGAGATAGAGACATGCTTGGGCATTCGTGGAACCAACATATATTTAATATTGTATGAACATTTGGTCGTCAAGAAGATTTGCTCGCGTTGGATACCGCATATTTTGACAATTGCCCAAAACAGGACTCCTGTCCATTGATGTAAAGAAATATTGAACCAATTCAGTTGCAGTGGCTGAAAGCATGTGTATCGTAACAGGTGACAAATCTTCGATCTAGACATATGAGCCGGAACAAAACAGCAATTGACAGCTTGGATGTTCCAAGACGAGCTTAATCCAACAAAAGTTGTTCGCCAAAGGAGCGTCTCAAAACAAATGGTCACCTGTTTTTCGGGAAAATCTGGTAATGTCGCAAATGTACTACTAGAGAAATTTTAAACAGTCAATTTTGAGCGGTACACAACCATTAGTTTAGCAGAATTTTTCGTAGAATTAAGAAAACCCAACCGACGAAGACGAATCATCCTTTGCCATGCCAATGCGAGCTCGCAAGTTTTTGAATATTCAAAAGATCAGATGCCCTGATTTGGCAACTAATGATTTCTTTTTGTTCCCGAGCATTTAAAATAAAATGCGAGGTCAACGTTTTTCAACACCTGAAGAAGTTGTTAAAGCCTTTAAACAGCTCGTTTTGGAGGTATCCACTTCTGAGTGGCAAAAGTACTTGAAAATTGTTTTAAACGAATGCAGAATTGTTTTGGCTTCCCAGGAGAATATTTTGAAAAACATTGAAGCCATTTTCATTATTATTTTAACGTGTTATCCTTTATGGGCGCAAAATATATAATCATATAAAAACAGTTATGTATGCGGAAAGAATGTATTGGTTATTTTGTCATTTATCGCTTAACTAAGTAAAAGAGTGCGAGTAGATTTAAACAACCAAATACATTTACTGTTTTGAACAATATTCATTAATATATTTCCAACAAATGTTAACCATCAAGTAGATAATATACGAAAAAGTACATCGAACTTGAATACGATCTCAAGGTGCGTACTATTAAAAAGTAGGGTACGTGGATCCATGGCAGCAGACATAATATTTATTTGGGCTTAAGAAAATACAAGTATATGTAGACGAAATATAAGGAAACGTGGCCATATTTTTTAATTTTCACCGAAATATCAGAATATTTCAAGCTAAGCTGCTTAAAATACTAGTCTGGGAATAAAATGTCTATTAAGAAGATATGTACACGATTTCTAGAATTATTTATGTGAAAAATATTTGAAATGAAGTATATGATCACAGTAAGTTAGGATTTTACAAACTAAGCGTCAAAACTTTTTCTTTTCATATATGTATTAATTCAGTATTAGAAAGTCATCATCACAGGACAAAAAGGCGGCAAAGTGATCCAGAAATGAAGCGCAAAAGTGACAAGATTTTCCTACCTCTGCGAGCCAAAGTCCAAGAAATATCGTGTGGAGAATTCAAAAGTTGGTTTTACTATTCCAAAAGTGTTGTCGATTAACAATTCGTTGCATATGACCAAACTGTTAGTGCGCATTTCGATTCTGAGGCTCTGAAGCTTCTGATAATCACATAATCTAAGATGTACACTCGATTTGAAACGTGCAAATGTCTAAAAAAATATAGCGGCTCTAAGGGAAAATTTATTTAATAATTATTTTTAAACTTGCGTAATTGCATCGAAAAAGTACCAGCGGTGACTTACAAAAGCAACTCCAAAAGCGGAAAGTCATTGCAAAATAAAACTTGGTTTATTTTCATTAAAACTGTATAATCATGAAATGCATTAGAAAATTCATTAGGTGTGAAATTATAATAATAAAAATCATTAAAGTTTGTTTGCTTAATGCTTTCTACAGAAATAAATGGCACGCGAAAACAATTGTAATACGTTAACAGATATTACTTTTTACACATTGTTTTACCAATTTTATTACTAAGAAATATCTGCTCAAAACCGGCATTATTAATCAGCTCCAACCGTTTCCAGCGCTACCTGTCGACAAAGAGCAAAACAATAAATTATAATCTATTCACAATAAGCCCGGTTTGTGTCTAAGGTTACACTCCAGGCAGCCGCATCGATTATGAATACAAAAACCAAAGAACGTAAGAATGTAAGGAAAGAGAAGGCGCAAATGTGATTGCGATGTATTTTTAGTACAATTGAATTTTGAAAGGCTCGCTGGGAAGGGATTTTAGAACACCGGTAATATAGACACCACACTAAGTTTTGCACCACACAAAAACTGAAAACACCACACATTTTTCACCATAGGATTGCACCTATTAGAAGTTGTATCATTTTCTTATTTTCGTAATGATAAGTAAATACAGAAAATGCACAAATGTTATTAGATCAGATAAATTAATAGGTTAGGTTAGGTTAGGTTGGCCTGGCTGGTTTAAAGCAATCCCGTAGACATATTGATCCTTAGTGGTACCAGATGGTGCTTGAATTTTACGTTTCCTTGTAGTAGGCTTCTTGTAATAAGCCTGCGTCTTTTGCGGATCTAAATAAGCTCTGAAGCTCTAACCCCGAGAGGCATTCTAACCTCTCATATTGTAGAGCTCCTGAACATTGCATTCGGGTTCTTGCTAATGCAAGGCAAGAACATAGAAGGTGTTCTAGAGTTTCCGTCTCTTCTAGTTCATTGCAAAATCTGCAGCTATCGTTGTTTGTAATTCCTATCTTGTATGCGTGCGCCGCCTGTGGCCTGTCAGCACTCTGTGTAAACATGATTTTCGCGGTTTTGCAAGTGGCTAGATTATTCCACCTCCTTTCTATCCGTGTTTTCATGCCCGCAGCGATGTCATTGTATATCGTATTGAAGGGTTTCAGTATGTCGTTTTCTTGTTCGAATTGTATGTAAACAACGCTTTTGGCAATCTCATCTACAAATTCGTTTCCTGCAATGCCCTTATGTCAGGGTACCCAACAGATGAGTAACTATCTGTCTGCGGCTAGTCTCTCTATGGCTTCCCTGGTCCTAAGAACGTTTTTAGTTGAAATTTCATATGAGTTTATTGCCTTTATTGCCGCTTGACTGTCAACGTATATATTCATATTGGAATTGCTCGATATCTTTACTAGCGCTCTTTCTGCAGCCTTTCCTACCGCAAAGACTTCTGCACGAAAAATAATGCAATGATCAGGGAGCTTAACTGGCTCTACGCAATAAGCCCCTGCACCTACTCCGTCCATTATTTTCGAGCCGTCAGTAAATACATTAAACTTATTGGGGCTACGTTTCATACCTCTTTTCCACCCCTTTTCTTCTATTGTTGTTTGGAATCTCTTCACCCAATTGTTAATACAGTTCAATTTGTTATTTTGTCTCCTAAATCGGCAGTTCATTACATGGTGCAAAAATTTAGAATCAGTTAAGCGGCTCTCTGCGAGTTAAAAAGAATCAACTTGGGTGACAACGGTTTGTTTACGAAACAACTGAGATTGAATTGTTGATATATGAAAACATCAATGCAGACCACACCCATATTATTTCATTGCCGCCTGGACCAGAGATGACTAGATACGAAATTATTTTTCTTGTGAGAGCGTTGTCAAAGTTTGAATTTTTTATAACATTCGTCAGTAATGCCACGCCGGAAGAAACATTGATTGGGTATTTTTTTAAGCCAAAATGGGGAATTTTAAGTTTCTATACCGGCATTTATGTAAGTATTTAGTGGCTCATATCCCAGTAGGCTAATATCACCCGTATACACCTAAATGAAATAATTTTTTTTATAAGCACAATCAGTACAAAATGAATAAATGAGCAAACAATTTAAAAATTCAAACAGAAAAATATTGAATACCAAAAACAAAATTATAAGGTATTGCAGTTTTTAATCTTCTATACTATAAAGGTGAATGTCTGTACGTTGTCCGCGCATCACTACGAAACGACAACACCAAATGACGTAAAAATTTGTATACCTTCATATTTTCACCCAATGAAGGTTATAGGCATGTTTTTATAATGGAACAGCCCCCAGGCCACGCCACCACTCTCATTCGTCACTAATAATCGAATATTTGTTTAAATTTAATCTAAAAAATCTTAGTTTTTCCTATTTCCCAGTATTTATAGCACACTCTGGACTCCATAATCCGCATAAGCTGTTCAACTATGACCCAAATGCAAAGTTCAAAAACGGTTTGAGATAGAAAATTAATAAAAATAATTTTGCTTGATATTTTTCTGATTGGTTGTTTTGATTTTATTCAACGAGGCATAGCAACGGATGTCGGGTATTGTCATATTATGATTATTAATAAAAAATTATTTTCTATGAAATTATTGTTTGTAATTCTTTCATATACATATCCTAAATCCCTCAAAACTACTCCTACGCGAGCGGGGGCGCTGGTTAAAGCTAGTATAAAATATTAAGTGGACAACAAAAGTAAATTTGTAAGGCAACGAACAGAAAATAAAAATAACATTTTGATAAGATAACTTATTTTTTATATGATAATATAAAAATAGTTAACAAAAATATTTATGTTTTTAATATATAACAACTAAGGAGATCACAACTCAATTTCAAAACATATATACATATGTACATATTTGCATAAATCAGCAAAGTGTGATTGAATTTGCCTGTCCTCTCATAAGGATCGTAGTGTAATGCATATACATACGCACACAAGATGAATTAAAGTACAAGCCGAGAAGGAAATAAGAGACTTTGTGAAAATTCTTTGTGCCTTATTTCTGGCAGCCCAACATTTTGTCTATCAGCTCAGGGATCGGCGGTGCTGCCAAGTATACAACCGAGTTTCTGGGTGCGCTCTCAGATAAAATGAGAGAGTTTCGCATCTTATTATCTTTGGCCTGGACAACGACTGAATGGATGACTGTGTGAATACGTGCGAAGTGATCGTGCCGAATTCTGCTGCCGAGTTCCAAGTGACGTAGCAACCGAGGTTACTCTTGGAAATCTATCATCATTGGTCAAACCTGGGAATCTTTCCTTGAGTTCATTAGATTTGATGATGAAAAATTATTTAATGGTGTGGGCAATATCAGACCGTAAGCCAGATAGAAGCGAATTTGACAGACTCAGCTGATGGGTTGCGAAAAAAACTAAGAATGCGTTAGTGATACAAAAAAAAAACTTGCATAATGCTACTTCGTTACCGTATAAACAACGATTGATTGGACGAGTGTGGGAAGAGGTGTGAACTGATCGTGCAGAATTCGGCTGCCGAATAACCCCTTTAATGTGGCAGCCGAAGTAAACTAAATCCATCATTCTTGATTAAATTCGTTGTGAATTATCAATGTTACTCAACGATTTTGCACATATTTGTTTAGATATCTCGCTTTTTCGCTTGTAAGCAACAGCAAGTCAATAAAATTTGTGAAAAATATGCAAAATTCATTTGCTTACTTTGATTAACTGCTTAACCTACAATGACGGACATATCCCGATAATCGGGTCAGGACTGAATATTGCGTGTGCCACGGTGTGGGTTAAAAGTAGATGATTTAAAAAAAACTGCCCCAGCTTGTATACGATTTCGGCCACACATCTTCGAATCTAAACCGTAGGTTAAGGGGTTAATTATGTTGTTTTGGTACTTTCTTATATATATGTGTGTAGGGGTAACAATATGACTTATGTATGATTCTTTCCTCTTTATTGCTATTAATATTTACAATATCAAAAAGAAAAACAGTTCTCTTATATTCTATGTATGTAGATGTGCAGGTACCACAGTTAGACTTAATGTGTTAATAAATTGGATGTAATCAAATTGTGGAGACTCAAGCCAGTCGAATGGGCGTTTAATCAAAGAATTTCCACTGCAGTTGCCGTGATGTCCGAAAAATTGAAAGTGTCGAATTGGTCGAATACTATCTTTGACACAGCAGGCAATGGTTAACGTTCGATTGAATTTCTTCCATTCAAAACCTTCTGATAAAATACCCATGCGAGAACAACGCTTCCGAATTGTGGGATTACTTTGAAAAAAAAAAATTAAATAGGTTAGCGATACATTCTTTACATAATGTGTTTTATTGGATGCGTTTTGTTCCACTCAACAGCACCTTTTGGAGTGCATTCTCACCTACGATCCAATCTCTGTCAAATACAATAGCAATGCGGCTGTTCCAATGAATGATACCTCTCAGATAAGGCACACCCTATACGGCCAACCGTCGAACGATTAGCCAGAGAATCGTTTGTAATCATTTGCATAAGGCCGGTCTCAAAAAAAAAGTAGGCACACTATTTGATGCAAAAAACGTTTTAAATCGGATTAGCGCCTGTGATTCTTTGCTGGACCTTTTTATTTGACCATGGCTTTGACTTACATATATTAACCTAAAATTAAGACAAAAGTTAAATATGAATAAATTAAACTTTTTTTTTCAAACACCTTATTCTCTTCCATTACATTTCAAGCCTTAATACACAACATTTTTATAACGTTTAATGCATTGGCATCTCATTGTAAATACATACAGTTTGCTATGGATAGTAAACGCTAGTGTGTGGTGCAAAAGGTAAACGTAGTTGTAAATATCAATCGTTTCCAGTCCGGGCTGCAGTATAGTTGTCATCAGTTCAAACCTGTAGGCCGTTTCTGCAAGAAATGGACAAACTTATAAGAACGTCACATTGATCCGAATAAATCACACAAAATTCCACAAATTGGTCAAGAAGAAGAGTTTCTGTAAGCATTAATCGACGAAATATGGAACAGTCAGGGAATTGTATGCCAATCGACCAGTATTGTCTAAATTGATAAATAACTATTTATACATACCTTTCCAAAAATGTGCAAACATATCGTGTTGTGCTAAATACGGGTGGAGTAGGCCCTAAGTTCGCATTTGGGGAAGCAGCCATGACGCAGCGTTGCTAATGACTTCATTCAAAATGAATGAATGAAATACTATTTTAAGGAGCCACTTCTGTAATTAATTATTGTACATAGTTTCAATTCGTATTTAAAATTTAATGAAATATTACCTCTAGAACTACGTAACATATTGCGGTAAATTGTATATACATTCTATGCCCACTTAAGTATGTAATATATGATATAAAGGCAAAAAGAGGTTAATAAGTACAGTATACAAAATTTGTACGGAACATCGAAAAGCAATACAATCCTCTAACGTAAACTAAGAAGCAAAAAATAAAGTTCCACATATTATAAAACTCCTCCTTAGCTTTATAGTATTCACAAGTTGTTGCCACCCCAAGGTCAAGTGAGAATAATGACCAACAACATTTAATTCCATTTGGTCACAGAAATCCTTTCGATCGAATATTCATACTGAAATGGAAAGGAACACATCAGTTGACTAGGGCAGTTGTCGATCAATTTGACAAGACGAGATCTCTATTGAGATGAAGATAACGTTTTATTTTATATCACTCTGATAAATAGTAACGGCGAGGTATGTGCTGATTAAAGAGAAATTAGAAATGTATTTAATATTAGTAGCAAAATGACTTATACATTTTTTTCCTGGAGCTGTTTTATTAGTAGCAATTACCCAACTGTGAAGACACTTTACATTACTTTATAGCTCGTCTGAACGACTTCAGTTGTTCTACATTTGCTCGTCCAACGCAAAGGTGCAACCCATATCCAATACTTTGATGGCTGGAGTATTTACATCAAACATTAAGGGACAACGTATTGGATGTAGGCATCGTCCAGGTTTCAGCCAACACTTAGATGCAATCCAACTTAACTCCGAGGGAGCATTGTTGTGACAATCCACACGTAATAAGCCTCAATTCAAAGTAAGCCATAGAATTCGCTGATTTTAGTTTTATTCTCACTTAGATATCACTTATCTCGACTTAAGCTGCCGAAATTGTATTCACATTAATACTCCGTCCCTAATGGTTTTTAATTAAATACATAGATATTCGTAAATATGGGTGTGTGCAAGTCGATTACTTCTACCCTGTGAGATACCTGTAGAGACGAGCTTCTGATAGGCCATGAAGCATTTGTATTTAATGCTATTTCAACAAAAGCCCGGAACTACAGGGTAGGTCACGGGAGCGTTCAAATTGTTTCTAAGCGAATGTAGTTCACGAAATCGTATAGGCTGAAACAAAGAAGAAATAAATTTATTAGGGCAAGCTAAAATAATTTTATTAATTAAAGGTAAAATATTTTTAATTGAAATATTCATAGGCGCCACGTCAAAAGGCACATACGCCTTTAATAGGCAGTAAAAAATATTGTAAAATGGTATCTTTGGTGTATTGCATTAGATAATATCGGGTGTTTTTTTATCTGCATGAAGTTGTTTTTTTATCTGCTTAGAATGGCAAACTGTGTTGACATTTCTGTTCAGTAAGGTTTGGCAAGGCATCATGAGTCGTTTAACGCCAGAACAACGCTTCTAAATTGTGGAAATTTACTTAAAAAAAAATTCTTTTGGAAGTTCATAAAGCATTGGCGGCACCATCGGTCCTTATTTCTTTCGAAATGAAGTTTCGAAAAAGTTAGTTTTTGCCATCCGAGTCCATAAAAAAACTATAGGTTGTATCAAGACCATAAATTTTACAGCTGTGATGTCAAGCCGATAGGTTATACATAGTTGATCCCGCGTTTTGCGCTACCTGTTCAATTTCAGAACAGTAGTGAAACAAGAGCAATGTTTTAATGTTAACGCAGATAAGAACTCCCAACAATAACCACAATCGGGAACAGTGCGTCCAGATGTTAAAAAAAGTAAAGCTAAATAAAACTGAGTGAATTATTGAACCAATTTTTTTTTTAAATATATATTTTACAAAATTATAAACATTACATTTTAATTAGAAGAGGCCAGAAAAATGTCATGAAGAAAGAACTAAAACTCCGAGACTAAATAAGAAAAAAAAATGCTACATCAAGATACGAAAATGGTAATCTGGCCATAATGGTGCTAATACGACGTCACTCATGTAGAGAGGGGAGTAACGGTTTCATGATAGGCGATACCTCATTATTCTTTCCATCATGGGCTTATTGTGCCGAACTCTCTCTTATTCTGAGAGTGGTGGCTAATCTCAATTGTTATCCGGAACAGTTGGCTTACTGAGTTACCACTAGTAACAAATGAAATGCCCCGCCTTCAATACGAAAAACTATATCGTTCATATAAAAGAAATGCAATTATGAAAATAGTTTTTTAATTAAATAGCGAATGGGACATTTTTCTTAATCAACATCTGCTGCCAAGAAATTATAACATTTTTGTGTTCTGGTAGCAGAGTCCACATTTGTTGAAAAAATTGGTTTAAAATATGTATATGAATGGAGATGGTCAACCCTTGTTCAGTGCAGCAGGTTAGCTTAATACCAATAGACTGCATCGCTTGCAAGGTGAAAATGCCCATAAGAAATTGGCCGAAGTTCCATTCTTTTTGATGGCCTTAAAAATCTTATCAGTTCATATCAGAAAATAGGGTTATGGAAACGACTAAGAAAGAAGTCAAGAATTTTCTGATTAATTTCACGACTGTTATCTATCAACGAACTTATTCCAATTCTCCAAATATATAGTATGCCAATCTATACGTATTGCATAAATTATTATGTGTATATGTATGTCTGGTCCATATCTGCCAACCAGCATGGTTTCGTTGCAAGTCGCTCCACTGTCACTAATTTGTCTATTTTCAATGATTACTGCATTTCAGCCTTCCAGAACAGATCTCAAGTTGATACAATTTATACAGACTTCTCTAAAACATTTGATAAAGTATCGCACCGAATGCTCTTGTCGAAGCTTGCATCATTGGGTATACACTCCACGTTTTTGTCGTGGATCAAATCATATTTGTCCAACAAGCACTGCGTTGTAGCCGTTGATAATACGACATCCCGTGCATTTATTGCGTCCTCTGGTGTCCCACAGGGAAGTATTCTAGGACCCCTTCTCTTTATACTCTTTATTAACGATATTGGGTCTTGCTTTTCTTTTGCTGAACACTTGTTGTATGCTGATGATCTTAAAATATTTGCGGTGATTAACAGTGTTAGGGACTCTGAAAAGATGCAAAGCGATTTGCACAATGTCCGCAACTGGTGCTATTTAAACCGTTTGTCACTAAATATTATTGTAGCAAATGCTTTCACGTAAAATATGCTAAATCAGACAATACTTTGCATACTTCGTATAGTATTGCTGGCTTACCTTTGCAATCCGTTGAGGAAATTAAAGACTTAGACGTTATTTTCGATTCTAAGCTGAATTTCACCAGCCATGTTAACCACGTCATAAGACGATCATATGCGATGCTGGCATTCGTACGCCGAAATTGTTCTGCATTTACGAACCCACACACTCTCAAAACATTGTATTGTGCTGTTGTTAGATCAAGATTAGAGTATGCTGCTGTTATTTGGAGACCGTACCAAATAGGCCTGTCTAATCGGATTGAGAGAGTTCAGAAAGTCTTTCTTCGTTTTGCGCTCCGATCTTTACACTTTTCTGAACCTGTACCATCGCACCGCTCTCGATGTTTATTGATTAACCTAAAACCACTTGATAGCAGACGATCTATTCTATCGTGCTCATTTATTATTCGTATCATTTCTGGATCTATTGATTGTCCTGCCCTTTTAAGTAAAATTCAATTTAATATACCCAATATGATGCTCCGTCAGTACGAAACCTTTAAAATTGGCTTCTCGAGAACCAACTATGGGGTGAATGCTCCGATTCCTAGGGCATGTGCAGATTTAAATATGTTTTTCAATTCTTCTGCCGTATGGCGTCTTAGTCAATCATCTTAAATCGTTCTTTTCTTAGTAACTACTAAACTATTGTACAGTAGCTTAATATAGTCTGTAAGAATGTATCCATTCAAAGACAATAAATAAATAAATAAAAGATATCTTTATTGAGTAATAATGCAATGGCAGAAACCAAAATAGCTCTAAGGAATGGTTAATGAGCACGCGGACCCAAAGCTAAAACATAAAATTTGCATATAATTTCCCTCATTTTTGTTTTATTTCCCATTTTCATTAACAACGTCTGCTTTATAAGAACACGCCAGGACTGGGAAATGTTCGCGCCCAAAGGGAAATAAAAGTATCCATTTGGAGCTACACGTAATCACAGTATATGCAAATGCTTTCCATAACCACTGTTAATTTGTATTCCTACAATTACCTTTCGTATAGATATTTCAAACTCATTTCAAGCTTATTTTTTATGTGTACTTGCTTGAAAGGTGGTGCAATTTTCATTAAGAAAAAATGCATCCAGACTTACATATATACCTGCTTTTTTTAAATGTTGCTTCTTAAATAAACGCAACCAAAAAAGTGACCATTATTAATTCGTACAGCTTAGTTCGTGCAAACTTCAGCTAGAACTTAGTTACGCGATTATTGTTTCCATCGTTTTCTCATCCACTTTTGTTAGAGTCATAAGCTAATTTTATGATATTTTTGGTTATATTCTGCTTTATATAAATTTTGCCCACTACAACAAGTACTCGCAATTTGATAATTAAGAAATGTTATTCCCGTGAACTCATTCAGAAATTACGTTTATGTCTATCGTTAATACAGTATGTTATTAAAAGTTAAAAAAAATTTGGTTCCACTGACACAAAAACCCATAATGGGTAAATTCAAATTCGGTCAGAATTTTTATTTTTTATTTATTTAAGTTGAAATTCAAAATTAAGCATTAACAACAAAGTAGTGATATATAAATCAATAATCTCACCCATTTGGAAATATGGGATAAAAATCCAGGGCACAGCAAAAAAAAAAAAAAAAATCAACATCCACATAATTCAAAGGAACCAATTTAAAATACTTCGAACAAAAACAAAAGCATGCTGGTATACTATACTATATACTAAACGCCATGATCCTCAGCGACCAATATCGAAGAAATGTCCAAACTACCACAATTGGAGAAAGTAGGCAAACTCCAACAGAACTCACAATATAAAATAAAAATAAAAATGAGTAATAATATAATGTAACACCAATTAAATTTAATCTGAAGCAAAATTGAATGTTTATCTAATATTGGGTAGGGAAGGAAGAACCATTAAAAACAATTACTTATTGTTTAAATTTAACAAATCGTAATTTAAAAATGGGAAAACAAAAATTGCATACAAATTACTAAAAATACATTTTTTACGAACTTGATTATTCTGCTTCAGACTATACGTCGTCAGAATCTAAGATCCCGAATCAAGATTAAGCAAGAAGTGACAGTTGATACGACAAATGACTATGCCCTTAATAAACAGAACCGGTGCAATTTTTGTACGCATTTCTAATGTCGGCATGAAAACAGAAGACACATCAGAAAACAGAAGGCCTTACAAATGAAAAATATAAATCCGTTATACTCGTGAATTCTGCGGTAGGAAGCCAATCATAGATCTTTTGCAATCATAAAATCTATATGTTTATATACTTACACACCCTTTATTTGGTGTTCGGCTAGGTTCTTTACCTGATTTGTGACGTGCAACTTGATGGTTTTACACAAATGGAGGGACCTACAGTTTTACGCCGCTTCTGAATGGTACATAGTTTGTTATGAGGAGCTTTTTAATTGCAGAAATACACTCAAAGGTTTACCATTGCCTGCCGAGGGGCGACCTCTTTTAGAAAAAACTTTCTATGATATGGTGTTTCCTGCCCGTAGATTGAACCTGGGCACTTGCGAATGGTAGTCAATCACCAACCCGTTGGGCTACATCGGCCGCAAGGGTATTTTCGAGAAATAGATGACAACCAGACATTTCGTTTCATAAATTTCAGTGACAGTTACAGTGCTTCATCGGTTATGATAGTAATTCGTCTACTAAAACACATATACTGACATTTCCAAGCGTTAACACTAAACCTACCATGGACGGGTCAAATGACCCATTTTAAATTTTTTTTCAGAAGTTCTTAGAAATAACATTATTAAATCGTCATTTGCCTTCACGACTTTTATTAAAAAATACATCGAATGTATTTTTCAAGATTTACTCTTCTCTTGCTAATTGTTTTACCGAGAAATATATGTGATCTTAATAATATATGTATATAATACTTTAAAGACGGGTCATTTGACCCACATTGGTAGGAATACATAAAATATCGGTAGGTTTAGTGTTAATAGGTAGACAATTAGCATCACATGTCTGCAATCTGAAAAAGTCATCTTGAAGCTTCATGCAGTCAAGCACGTTTTCTATGCGACGGCATATTTTCGGCCGTCTGCGTACATTAGACAACGTGAAGTTACGAAAACGTCCGGAATATCATCAACAAATATTAAGCAGAGTGACGTCGTTGAGGTACTCTAGTAGGGAATTCACTGACACTTTTTAATGATATTCGCATTGTTTTCTTTCCTTAACCAAACTTTTAACGATTTCGCTATTCGGTAACGCATTTCATAACGAAATCGATGAGACAAAATCAGCTATTTTGGTTAACGACAACAATTTTTAACAAAAATAAGAGTGAGTGACTTTAATAAAAACGAAATTACATTATCAAAAATTAATTAATTATTTGGCTTATGATTTATCGTCGTAGAGAGGAGGCAGTGAGCCTTCGAACAGTAAATCGACGTTCGCTCTAAAATGTGGGCAATCCTTTCTATTGGCTACAGGGGAATCCCAAAATCTATTCCAGTCATCTGACCTAATATCTCATCTTCAAATCAACTTAGAGGTTCCAGAATAACAGCGATTTCGATTAAAAAAATTAAATTTGATATCTTCTAGCTTAATCAATTTTAAATGCTGCGTTTATGTTACAAGGTTCAGCTGCATCTCGTATTTTTTATCGACAACCCGCAGATGAGCAATGTGGAATATCCATGAGGCAGTCGTCCGTTAGCCGAAGTATGTATAGTGTAACAGATGCAAGTGGAGCAACAAGCCGCAAAAGAAATTTTTAATTGAGTTGTTCGACTGTGGTGTGGCTTCTTTTAGGAGCTGTCGATGATATCCTAAAGCAATTTATATACAAAAGTAAATATTAATTTCAAATAAACATTTATTATATTTTACTCACTTTGTGCATGATATATGTATTTAAGAAAAAAACACTCAAAATTGAATTTAATAGCTTGGTTAGTACTTGTACGTCTTTTTGTTATTCTTCTTTAAATTATGCGCTCATTTTGACATATAATTTTTCTATCAGTTTGAATAAATTGAAGCAGAGGTCTATTTAATATTAGTTAACATAAGTTTGTGAACAGCAAAACCGTTAGTGCAAACGGCAAAAATTGTAGACACAAATAAGAATTGCCGAATCGTTTAAGGTTGGTGAACTGCACTACAAAAGTGGCTTTAATCGTATGAGATACAGTATTATTTATGCGAACGAATTTCGTCCTATCAGCAAGATAGAATACATAAACATACAAATTTGTCAGCACTATGGTCTGACAGGATTAGAAAATTAAGAGGCCATGAGAGGTCACAGAGCCGCAAAACTTAAAAAAAATTGTTTTGGCTGAAAAGAAACCCTTGCTTACTGCTTCCTTAAAGAAAAAGAGGTTCATCTTGGCAAAAAACAGTCAAAACTGGGCCCAGGGGTAGTAATAATATTTAGCACCGAATCGAAATTTTATGTTTGGAATGGTGGCAAGAAAAACAAAGTTATCAATAAGGACTGTCTGAGGAGGATAGTGTGAAGAGACATGTCAGTAAAGTATGTTGGTAAATTGCACTTCAAAAATGGAACAGTAAAAGCACCGGACTATTTAAATTCATTGGAAACTAATTTACTTCCAGCAACTAACTTACGTGCAAAACGGTGCCTCGTCCCACCACAAAAACATTATTCTAGAAGAGCAATATTGAATACTAATATTGAAATATTTGATTACTAACTAAATGGTTTAAGTCTAGACTGCTTTAAATTACTATAATAATTTTTCTAAAATTGTAATTTGGTAGATTTTTGTTGTAATATTTTGCATTGTTTTTACGAATTAAATCCAATTTTGCTGGAATTTATTTCCCATTTTGTACTCGTATTACATTTCACTACATTTATCAAACGACCATTTTTTGCTGGTGGTCTCTTTCAAGGCAAATGTGACCGTATGAAAATATGCCAAGCACAACTATAAACTGCACACAGACACATACATATACAAGTTGAAAGGCCAGTTGCTATTTGAGCATAGCTCAACCGCAGTTCCGCCTTCTCTGCGGTGAAGATAACAACTACAATGCCAACTGTAGTCACAATCTGGTGCACAATCTAGCTGGTTTCCAAAAATTAATTCAGCTTTCAGAAGAGGAAATGCAATGGTTAAAAAGTTTCTTTCTTCACTTCTTGAATTTTTTGCGAATGTGAAGTGGCATTTGGCATTGGCGTTTGTCGCTGGCATAATAATGTACCGAAAGTGAACAAAAATATATGTACAAGTATATATTCGAGTACATTTTCGCACTATGGCGAGTTTGTTAAGATACTGTTTAAAGTAACATTTAAATTTAAAATATTAATTTAAATTTTAAACTAAAATATTATGTTGAATTATTACGAGTTTTTCATTTATTTGAAACAAAACGGTAAGTCTTTCCAGGTATATATGTACATACCTATGAAATTAAACTTTCTTGCAATTTCAAACGTTTATTAACAAAAAATGGTTACAAATTTAATATTCAAAATAACAGCCTCGCTAGCGACACATTTTTCCCATCTCTCAGGCAATTTGTAGATGCCGCGCCAAAAAAATTGGCCGTCTTTGGCCGCAAACCAATCATCGAGTCATTTTTTGGCATCTTCGTGAGAATTGAAGCCCTGCTCGGAAAGTGCGTTGCCCATCGACGCAAACAAATGATAATCGGAAGGCGCCAGGTCATCTTTCGACCTTTAAAATCATGCCCATGTCTTTCAAACATTTGGAAATGGTGTTTTGGGTCACTCCCAACTGCTCTGTCATCATTTCTTGCGTTTGATCATCATCTCCATCCAACAAAGCTTGCAATTCGGCGTCCTCAAAATTTTTCGGTGGCCAGCCACGGTCCTCGTTCTCCACGCTAAAATCACCACTTCGGAATTTTTCAAACAAGCTTCTATAAGTATTTGATGAGCTTGAGAAGCGTTTTTCTTCAATTGATAACAGAAAATCAACGATGTCCGCAAATCGTAGTTTGAAGGCACGAAATTCGACATTTTTAAGAGCGACAAAAATGCATTGTTATATGAAATGTAACAAACAATGAACTGAATATTGTTGACAGATGACAGACGACATTTGGGAAGGTTCAAAAATACTCCTAGCGACATCTATGGAATAATAGCTGAAAGTCTCATTTCATAGGTACATATGTACCTGGTAAAATGAAGCCATATATTTAAGCGAATACTAAATGATTATCATGCTCTTACTCCCATACGTCGTAACTACAGCTTCAGTGATATCTGCCCAATTACATAGAGCAATATAATTCTTTTTCAAATATGAGGTGTAGTATATATAGCGACCGAAATGTAGTACATATACCGACTTCTTTTTCAAATCTATTTCGAAAATCTGATTTTTCTTGCACTTGCTTTATATATACATCTTCATGTACATAACTTCATATGTACAGCCGTTGAAAAACTCTTAAGAATGATATCAAGTTCTCTCCTTTTGAGACTTTTTAAATAAAATCACTTAAATGTTTTGCATATTAGGTTTTATATGTATTATAATTTTTATCGAAGAAAAATATAAATTTGTTTACTTCATGTACTAAAGTTAATACAATTCGAAAATCCTTCGAGAAAAATACTAAAGATCGTTGCAAAATAATAATCAAATCATAAAAACGCAGACGGAAAGGAAAAATACACAATGATATTTTGTTGGAAATCTTTTTTGCTTTATTACTGTTGCACAGCGCCTTTCCATTGACATTTTAAATCTCTACAACGTAAATTCTGGTCCGTATAAGGTAGCATTAATAGGACTATGAATAAGTTCGTGCGGTTTTTTTCGAAATTTGAAACTTTATTGACGTAAAATGGTTACAAATTTAATATTCAAAATATTGTCCATCGCTTACTACTACTTTTTCCCATCTTTCTGGCAATTCACGGATTCCCTTTGTGAAAAATTCGGTCGGTTTTGCCGCAATCCACGAATCGATCCATTTTTTGACTTCATCGTAATTACGGAAGTGCTGGTCAGCCAGGCCATGTTGCATCGATCGGAAGAGATAGTAATCGGATGGCGCAAGGTCTGGACTATACGGCGGGTGGGGTAGGACATCCCATTTGAGCGTTTCTAAGTATGTTTTGACCACTTGTGCAACATGTGGCCGAGCATTGTCATGTTGCAAAATAACTTTGTCGTGTCTATCGGCGTATTGCGGCCGTTTTTCTCGCAGTGCTCGGCTCAAACGCATCAATTGTCGTCGGTAGACATCCCCCGTAATCGTTTCATTCGGTTTCAGTAGCTCATAATACACAACACCCAGCTGGTCCCACCAGATACACAGCATAACCTTCAGGCCATGAATATTCTGCGCCGACGTCGATGTTGAAGCATGGCCAGGGTATCCATACGTTGCCCGACGTTTTGGATTGTCGTAATGGACCCACTTTTCATCGCCAGTCACAATTCGATGCAAAAAACCCTTTCTTTTGTGCCGTTGAAGCAGTTGTTCGCATGCCATAAAACGGCGTTCAACGTCTCTTGGCTTCAATTCATACGGCACCCAATGGCCTACCTTTCGGATCATTCCCATGGCTTTTAAACGTTTGGAAATGGTTGATTGATCAACTCCCAAAGTTTTTGCAACCTCTTCTTGCGTTTGAGCCGGATCTTGATCGAGCAATTCCTCCAATTCGGTATCCATGAACTTTGGCGGCGCACCCTCGCGTTCTTCGTCTTCCAAGCCAAAATCACCACTTTTAAAGCGTGCAAACCACTTCTGGCACGTTCGCTCAGATAGAGCATGCTCACCATAAACTTCCACCAAGATACGATGACTTTCGGCTGCTTTTTTCTTCATATTAAAATAATGAAGAAGAATTCCCCGCAAAAACACATTATTTGGCACGAAATTCGACATTTTCAAGTGTGGTAAAAATATTGTTGTTTACGCTTCAAATAAAAAACTTATACTGACGTTTGTGCCTTACGACAGTAGCTCTCCAATGAATGTTTGGAAATGTGGATCGATGGAATAATAATCAAGTTACGCCATCTGTTGTAAAACCGCACGAACTTATTCATAGTCCTATTAGATTTTGAAGTATCTGAACGTCCTTGACCACATCCATGTTATCGTTAGTACGATGAATTTTCCCGACCCCGCCCACGAAAAGCAGGCCCCACCATTATTGAGTCTCCTCCGTGCTTTATGATTGGTGAGATGAACTTGGCCACCGCACGTACTTCCTACCATATGGACCAACTCTATTTATTTTTGTTTCACCGCTGAATAAAATATAGCACCACTGATTTTGGGTCCAGGATATGTGCTCTCGAGCAAACTCAATTCGGCGTTCGCGCTGCTATGCTGTTACCAAAGGCTTCTTCTGTGCCAGTGGACCATGAAGCCCTGCGTAGAGGCCCAATCAAAGGATCACTATTTTGTAATCAGGTGAACGAAAAGTTCTCTTCTCAATCTTCCCGGAATCCTGTTTTGACAATATTACATTTTCTGCTGTATTACACTCAGAAAAATATATTTCAAAGCATTAGACACGATGGGTTTTTGAAACGTTTAATTGCGATGAAAAGGAAAAATAAACTTTTTCGGTATTTTGGTTGATAAAGAAAGAAACATTCCCAATATTTATGAAACATGGGGCAGCTGGCACGTGTTAACTCAATTTTCCAAGAATTTGGTGAGGGCTCTATCTCTCAAATTAATTGCTCGATATCCGTCTTAAAGGTCAGATTCGTAATGGATTGTTCGCATAACATTGGCCATTCACAGCACCCCACAAAAAGACTCCATTGAGATCACCGCGACGGCTAATAACTAGATTACCGAACTTAGCGCGCCTGCTAAAACCAAAAATTGTCCATGTTTTTAATTTCCGGGTGCAAAAAGCCCTTTAACATGTTTCTGTAGCACTCACCGTTGACGGTGTTGTCGCTTCCAACTACATTTTGTATTGGCTTCTCGACGATCACGTGCATGTTTTCTTGTTAACATAGCCGTGTTGATGAAAATGAGCTGCGTCAGAAAAGATGATTTTTCGAGCAAAGTCTCAATCCAAAAGCAATAACGAAGCGGATGGTTATGTGCCTTTAATAGCTGAGCCAATTGGACCTTCCCAGCGAATAATGTGCTTCGGTTGTGTGATTGATGGCGAGTCGATGCTCCAAGATTGAGTAGCACGCTCTTGGTTACGCCAGATATATTCTCGTCAGTGCGCACCGTACAACGGCGGGGGCCATGAGTGTTGTCTACTAGAATTCCAGTCTCATGAACTTTTTGCACAAACGTGCCAACAGCAGACACGGCAGGTGCCCCATTTCGACTAAACTACTTCTTAATAAACGCATTATATGAGATACACAGCATTGACATTCAAAATATTTTTACAATATTTACTAACATTCTTCAAACGTAAAACGACTCATTTCGTTCTGCGGAAATATGATACTGGCTTTTTATGAAGACTTACAGCGGAAAAGAGCTGTCGCTGTCAAAATAACATGTGATTAGAAATAAAACCTCTATATTGGCCACCCTGGCATAGATATATGTAGTTTTTATAAGCTAAAAAAATATTAGAATCGGCTGGAACAAGCCGACTTCAAATTAATCGAATCATTGTTAACTGACTTTTTCGCCACCATCGCCTTGCAAAAGTACTAAGTTAAAAGCACGTTATGTAGTCGAAGTATCAGTGACAAGCTGCTGAGAAGTTCAATTCCGTTGAGTCCCTACCAGGGATAATATTGTGCGCGTGAGTGTGAGTGTGTCTGTACTTAGCTAGCGTACACCCCTAGCGAAAGCTCCCAAAATTCATTTAGGTGTCAGTTCGCGTTGCTGCCGGTAGAGTAGGCATAGCAGAATATGGGCGTACGATTCAGAAAATCCTCGGCTCTTCGAAGAAGCGAAACAAAAATCATTCGGCCTTAATTTGTAATTTATAAGAATGATCTCTTCATATCGAACTCAAGGGGTTCTTTTGAATTTCCCTAGCTTTAAATGTTAAAACGTCACCATTTTAACAGCGCGTTCACGAAATTCGATATTACATATCCGTATTCGCAGAGTGTATACACAGAGCTGCACACTATTAACTCAGCTATTGGCTAACAGCGTATCTTTCCCTTGAAGACAATTAAGAGTACGAACCCCACTACAATCGTTAAATGAAAACTTTAAATTTCAGCTTATTGCGCTTCAGCTTATAGCACATATTGAATTTCGCACAAGCGGATGTCGAAAATCTTTACTCTGAAATGTTTGCCTTTGTGGCACCCATTGCTATTGCTACGAGTATACTTGTTATAGTATTTGTCCGCAGTCGTAGTTGCTATCTAAATTGCACGAAATGTGAAATTTTACTTTTATTTTTGTGAAATAACTTTATCGTGTCCATTTCAGTTTTAATTATAAAATTATGCACATCTACGTAGATAACTTGCATGTATTTGAATACGAATATTGCATTTGCAAATTTGGCTATGGATGTTCACAAAATTTAAACAGTTGTATTCATAAGATATAAGGGGAAAGGAATATTAAGGCTTATAAAGGCTGCTATGAAGTCTGACACCCGTAGGCGCTCTAAAACTGTGGGTCAACATAAATAAGCACGCAACAAATTTGAGATTGAGCTTGTCTAAAGAGCCATCAATTGTCAAATATTGGCAGAAAAGATAACAAGTATAAGTAAAAAGTCCACCAAACATCCCCTAGCTACCAAAATTAGCACGTCTTAATATATTAGAACACTCATCATGTTTGCGTGGATAAATTTATTATTAGATAATTGGTTACTTTTGAGAAATTGTATAGATATTTTGTTTGTATTCGTGGTGCCGGAATAGTTCAGAGGTCTCCTGTAACTGTATCGGTATATCTAACCTCAAAAAGTGGGTACCAGCCCTCGGATTAAACATTGAATACACATTCGATTGACTACGGTTTTGAGTGGGGACTCTTTTTTTATAGGGAAACCAAAATATTTACTACTATGTTGTTGCTGGAAATGGGTAAATCAACCGATGGCCACCAACAACGATGCAAATGCACACGAAGTGCAGTGGACAGCACGCATAGGAATGATCGAGAAGAGTTGCTTTTCAACCACCTTTTAATAGCAAGCTTACTTGCATACGCATATACATATGCATAACAGAGATGGTGACTTAGTTTCGCCATAATTACATAGAGATGATTTTAAATCTATCTTTAACAAGTTAAGAACTGTTAAATTCGGTGCGGGCCGAACTTTATATACTCACACACATTTTAATAAAATTTAGTAGACGATGTAATGTTTACAACATTAGAGAGATGAACGGAAATTTAGTCTTACCATATAAGAAGTGGATGTGGATGTATCAATAATCTGTCTCTTAGTTCATTATGTGTAAATTCTATTGTAGCGGCTTGTGGGCTTCACCACCTTCTAACATATGAATCATTTACTTATGTTCTCATCTCACATACATACATACATTTGTAGATTCATAGTATGAGCCATTATTGCATATTTCGTTAGATTGATCACTGGAAATGCACAAGTCGCTATTGTGGAGCAAATGCTATGATAATAGTTTATAAGGTTTGCCCAATAACTATGGGTAAAAAAGAAAATAGTGACAGTAACTTCGGCTACCAAGTCATCGGGGATTCGGTTGCATAATTCTGCCCGCTCATCACGCGTATTCACACATTCGTCCAATTATGGTGCTCACACTCACCAACGTATCGTAGTCCCTTTCCGTTGCCCGTAGGATACACAAATCAAATTGATCAAAATTTATCCCGTAGAGAATAACCGTGTTCGTTTAGTTACATATTTACACAATACATCGGTTTGTGTATGTTTGTGTTTGGTTGTATCCACACAATATTGCCATTGATATTTTTGCATACATACTTTTACACACTTCCGCGTTATCAGTTATAATTTTTCATTCTTTAATAAACCAAAACCAAAAACCAACAAATGCAAATAGTTCATTTATCTATAGTTAACATTATTCAATAGTGTTTTTAAGTTATTTTAATAAAAATTAAAATTTTTCTAAGTTTATTTTGTAAATGATTTCGAAATGTACTGCTTGGCAACACTGTGTGGTGAGAGAGCAATCAGCCGACACGATTCTACGGAAATTTCCAAAACCCTACGATAAAATCTACGATCTCTCGTTAGTTTCATCGTAACAGCTAACACGGGCCTGCGTTTACGTTGGTGAGTGAGAGCAACATAAAGTCTGCGTTGATATTTTTCGTATATCACCAATACAATCTCAGTTTTATCGTAACCAAACCACTGTCATAACCCTGGTTCTTCTTTTCGCCAATCGAGTTGAACAAAGCGCGCCAGTCGCTTCTTTCTCATGCTAACCGGCACCAGTTGGATACACCAAGTGAAGCCAAGCCCTTCTCCACGTAATCTCTCCAACGCCTTTCTCTTCATCTGCTACTACCAGCCGGAGCGTATGTATCCATTCGGACGACATGACCCAGTCCACGAAGCCGCTGGATCTTTATTCGCTGTGCTATGTCTATGCCGTCCTAAAGCTCAAACAACTCATCGTTCCATCGCCTGCGATATTCGCTGTTGCCAACGTGCAAAGGTCCAAAACTTTCCGCAGAATCTTTCTCTTGAGTACTCTAAGCGACGCTTCATCGGATGTTGTCATCGTAAACGCTTCTACGCCAGGACTTTTCTATTCAATTGCAAATTGTAGCACTCATTGGCAAGATAGATTCCACCTTGGATTTCAAGGCTGGCATTATTATCGGTATTAATTCTGGTTCCTAGATAAACGAAGTTTCTTACGACCTCGAAATTGTAACTGTCAACAGTGACGTGGATGCCGATATGCCTGTTTGTTTTACGACAGGAGGTACCCTGGTTACGTCAGTAAATCCGCAGATTCCTTCAAAATCGCTGACAGTAGGCTAACGGTCTGAGGTTGGCCACTCTTCTGAATTCTGTACATCGTGGAACAAATTTATTGTTGATACTGCTAGCGTGTGAGTATAAGAGAGAGAGAGCAGATAATAATGGGGTGAGTTGAGCAAACAATGAAAACAGTTGAAAACAATAGACGCCCTAAATATAAAATAATCGGCTTTAATTGGATACTCGATAAAATTGTTTTGGAACAAGTTTGTTTTTACATACAAACAACAGTTATTTAACCACTCTTTCAAATGCACTATGCCTTGCTTTAGATCAGCTCTTTTTTTCGAAGTCAACGAATCATTGTCAAATTTGCCATGACACTTAAAAAACTCACTACTGAACATTATATTATATATTATTTTACTGAAACAAGTATATGGCAATGAGTGCGTATCGTGTGCGTCTTTTTAAAGTACTTCAGACACATTCAAGAAGCCGTAAAGGCGTTGAATTTTTATTACGTCAGGACTGCGCTGCCACATTAAAAATGGATGACAGATGAACACTTCCAGCAACAGTTTGAACAATGGAAGAATTGCAAAAAGCGTTTTAGAGATAAGTGATGGCGATAATAAGCTAATAAATTTCTATAAAATCAATATAAATATTTCACCACATCAGTCTCGCTATTTAATAGCCACACCTGATATTTCAGACTCATCATAGTGTTCCTCTCCACGGATATCTTTAATAGAAAGGCGAAAGATATGCTAAAATTGAAGAGAAGCCAGAGGACGACAGAAAAAATTCTACTATTTACCAAATAATTAAATGGTTCAAGTGCTTTCAAAATGTTTCTTATACAGAACAAATACATGTAATGATGCTTATATTATATATAAGTGGCTCTTTTTTTTATATTTTGTAGTGTAACTGTTTCAAAGGGTTCATTTGGTGGGAATATTCATTTTTTTATTATATTGTTTTTGAAATTTTCAAAGGCCTAAGTTAATCCTAATTCTAAGTT
Organism: Anastrepha ludens; assembly: GCF_028408465.1. Taxonomy (NCBI): domain Eukaryota; kingdom Metazoa; phylum Arthropoda; class Insecta; order Diptera; family Tephritidae; genus Anastrepha; species Anastrepha ludens. Next base: position 79,723,194 of record NC_071498.1, read on the forward strand.
AAATCTAATGCACGATATAAAGGGTGAAAAAAATTAAAGAGTAGTAGTTTTTTCAACTTTTGAGGTGATAGAGTTGCATTTGGTTGCACTGGATAACACCCAACCTTCGCAAGCTGTCATATGTTTTCACATAAACTGCGAAAACTTTTTGGAAAAACATTAACATTTCCAACAATGGGGAAATGGTTGTCTATTATGGGGATTCTCTGGTGCATGACCTTTCGGAAGAGCGTAGTTTCGAGTTCCCGTGCATGAACAAGTTTTTTGGAATAGCGGTTGCCCCTCGGCCGGCAATGGCAAACCTTCGAGTGGATTTCCGCCATGTAAAAGTTCTTCATAGAAAAGATCTGCCAATACGTCCAAAAGGATGTAAGCGCCAAAGAAAATCTCTCTAATTCAATTGTAAAGCGACTCTCATAAACCCAAACTAGTCCCTAGTGTTGCCTAGTTAGTGTATGGAGGCAGACTTCGGATTCTTGTGAATTTGTGCCGCCGCCAAATGTCCGATGGTTTTTATAAGAAATACAGAAGTCCCAGATTCAGAGCGTCGCCGTAGCAAAGTTGCTTGTGTGTCACTAGCAATCGGTTAGTCCTGGTTCAATCCCCACTGTGGCCATGAAAGAGCAAATGATGCAAAAAATTTCTTCTAATAATATAATATTTTCCCGCGACTAAATGCGGCCGCTATTAAAATAAAATTGTTTATGTTTATTGTGCAAAATAATTCGAGCTTTTCTTTTCTGGTGAAACTGAATGAAAAATACATTTTATTTAAAATGGTTTTATATTTACAGATAGTAACTCACATTAATACACACATATGTAGGTACATGCATACATACATACACAATCACCTGTCAGGTTTCTTGTTAATTTTTATGAGCACATTATCGTTGCTTCAGAGGCTAATTAAAACTTTAACACTCATTTAACCTAGAACATCACAACGATTTTACATCCATTTACCCGTTGTGAACTTCATAGATACATATTTGACGTCTGCCATCATTAATTGCAACTCGTTACTACCGACTGACTCTTTTTCGGCGCACCTGTCTGCTCGAGTTTAGAATTACGCTCGGCACGTGCACCTTCATACGGATACGTTTTTCTCTATTTTCAGTTTTATTGTTTACAAACAAAGAGCCTTTCGGATTTGGAATAGTTCACAAGCACTGCACATCATATTCATATATCAATCAAAAACTTTATTGGGCACAAAACGAGGCTTAGCGACGGTGAGCAGTGAGCAGTGAGCAATAATAAATATATCAACAACAAATTTACTTAAGATAGGTCTCTGAAAGCGAGTCGGACAATGCAAACACAGGCTAGACGAGCTGCAGACGTACTGCTAACAAGCCGCCTGCCATTGATTCTAAAACACTTCGCAATTATTCACAATATTCTGCCTAAGCACACACCAATGCTATTCGGTAAAACGTGAGATGAATTGTGTTTGTCCGTGTTATTTAGTAACCAAACCTTCAGCGCTTAAGCTCTGGTGTCTATATAGAATAAAGAAAGTAGCTGCAACTTGTCTGCGAATTAGAAATTGCTGTATCCAACGAAAAATCGTAAGGAAGGTGGACGTTTCTGTATACGAGAGAGGTTCCTGTATACTTACACACCTACTCTTTTATGCTACATCCACGTTTGCATTTACAGAAGATGCAACTTCAACCTGGCCACATTCCACGATCCACATGAAGCGTAAACATTAGATAGATGATTTTCTTTCTTGAAAAAAAAAAAAGTTTAAAGAGAACAGCGACCTTCAATAAGCTCGTGAATGTTTGCGTGTTTGGTGAATGAATCGAGCCACAGCATCCATTTTCATTGCAATGGCGAAGCATAAACGGAATGGTCGCAGACATGCGCATTACTCCTACGTACCAAAAATATGTATGCATGCAATTCCAAAAACAGGATGCTTTTTTCTCATAAACAAAAGAGCAAATAAATGTATTGTATGTACTTAGATACAGACATACCTACTCGTATATGTATGAGTATTAGGAAAATATACCTGCAGTCGAATCTACTAGCACGTCTCGAAACTCAACTTGTTTGTCTGCTCTCCATTTTCAAGTTTAGCAACTGGTCAGTTTAACCCCTTGCATTACGATTAACCCTTTGCGATCGTATGTCTACTCTCAGCTACCACAGCATAGTAATTTTATACTGCATTTTTTTATAGAATTATGCTTCATAATCAGGCAGCCGCCGTAGCCGAATGGGTTGGTGTTGACTACCACTTGGAATTCACAGAGAGAACGTAGGTTCGAATCTCGGTGAAACACCAAAATTAAGAAAAACATTTTTCTAATAGCGGTCGCCCCTCGGCAGGCAATGGCAAACCTCCGAGTGTATTTCTGCCATAAAAAAGCTCCTCATAGAAATATCTGCCGTTCGGAGTCGGCTTGAAACTGTAGGTCCCTCCATTTGTGGAACAAAATCAAGACGGACACCACAAATAGGAGGAAGAGCTCGGCCAAACACCCAAAAAGGGTGTACGCGCCAATTATAACGGGTGATTTTTTAGCTATTATCTTTTTAAACAGTTGGTTTAAACAGCTGCCGCACGTTTCGTGTTTTGTTTCACTGTCACACATCTTCAGTTTGGTCTATAATTTAACCATGAATCGTCTTACAAACGAACAACGCTTGCAAATCATTGAGTTTTATTATAAAAATGCGTGTTCTGTTAAGAAAGTTTAAAGTTGAAAAATTGTGTTCAGCGACGAAGCTCATTTTTGGATCAATGGGTACAGAAGCAGAATTGTCAATTGTCGTGCGATATAACGCCTTTAGATTATTTTTTGTGGGGATATGTTAAAGCTCATGTCTATTCCGACAAGCCTGCTTCAATTAACGCATTGGAAGACAACATTAAAGCATTTATATGTGAGATACTGGCCGAAACATTGGAAAGAGTATGCCAAAATTGACTATGCGGATAGACCATTTGAAGCGCAGTCGCGGTCAACATTTGCATGAAATAATCTTCAAACCTCAAATTATATGGACTGTACTATCGATTTAAATAAAAATTTCATGCATTTTTCTGAATTTTACGTGTGTTTTTTTGAAAAACTTTCCTATAGCTCTTAAAAAATCACCCTTTATATATATATATATATATATATATCCTTCATAATCTTACATGTTCTGTATCACTGCTCTTCCAACAGAAATTAATTCCGACCAGTACGAAACCCAGTCCAAATTCCATACGACCGCAAAGGGTTAAGTCTCGCAGAATGGTACTCATGTTGACAATTAAATTTAGCGTAAATCCTTATCATAAAATAAAATTTAAATATTTTTTTTATTTAAGGGGGTAGTATGGTATTTTTTTTTTTTTTCATTTTTTTTTTTTTTTTTTTTAAATTATTCTATAACATCTTAAGATTATTGTGTGAAAGTTTGAAGTGCATTAGAGTAAAATTGACAAAGACACAAAGGATTAAGTATCTACCTCTCCAACCGGATTTCACGCTGCCGAAAATAGCTACCTAATCTTTAAACGCGTTTTTCTCACACTTGCCTTTTTTACGGTCGGTGTCCACTGTAGATTCATACCTACTGCACCGATTCTTTTCAAATTTGGTTTTTTTGTTTCTTTACTTTATTCACGAGGTAATGACGTCGAGTTTTTTTTTTTTTTTAAATTTTGTCATATTTTAAAACAACAAAGTTTTCAAGTTTTTTTTATGAAAAATCGGTGTTTTGACTTCAAAGCGCTTTAAAAAATTAAAAAAAAAAAAAAAAAAAAAAAAAAAAAATTCGACGTTGTTACCTGCGAAACTTTATTAGCTGATGAAATCAATTTGGTTTTTTGATTTTAGTTGATCCAGTAATGAGTTCTGCAATAAAACTTTTTTATGAGACGTCCGCGAAGATTCGCTGCCACCAACTCATTTCTTCATAAAAATCAATGAAAATTTCACACAATATTCTTTAAATATGACTTTATAATGAAGTAATTTTAAAATTTTGAATAAATCAACTGTGTCGACAAAAAAAATTTCGAAAAATATGCTTGTTTTACACCGAATTAACCATACTACCCCCTTAATATATTTATAAATGTGAAACCTATTTCATTTGTAATATAACAGGTCTAAAAAGTAATGAAAATGTTAAATAAAATTTGAAAAACAAAAAACTTTAAGTAGCAATCAAATTAAGACAAAGCGAGCAAATATAATGCGTGCGAATTGAACTTAGTACACAAAATCTAGACGGCCGGTGCATGTCATTTCCAGCCAAGGTGTTAACATGGGATGGAAACTATTGTATTTGCCGACGAAAAGTATTTGTCTTTGACATGAAAAAAAGGAAAAATTGTATTACTATTTGTTCATAAATCAAAAACAATATGCGAACACAAAAGTTGTATAGCCGCTCGTGATCGAAAATTCAACCAAGGAAAATTCTCACTAAAAGTAGTAGGTTGTATTCAATATCAATTGAACTATACAATGCGATAAAATATTTCAGAGTTTTTCGAATTCACAAAAATTATTTTAAGATTTTGAAAATTTTTTCTAATACCTAATATTTTTCGCCTTAAGTTCGGCATTCGTAATTTAAGTAACTGTAAGAAATTTCAGTACCTTTGTGCAAGTATAAGCCGTTCCAAAGAAAAGCTATATGAAGATTTAAGTTTGTATGGGAGGTACTACGCCCCTTTCTCCAATGCCTACCACATTTCTCCATAAGACTGGCAATTTGCTTAGATTTTGTGGTGCCGGAGAAAAATTATTTGGAAATTTAAGTTTATATGGGAGGTGCTGGAATGAAAAGCGAAAGTAAAAAGTGAATATTTAGTTCAGTAACACAAAATTCATAACGGTTCTGCAAAAAAACTGTGCCTCTACACATTTAAAATGTAAAAATGATATCACAAATTATTTTCAAAATCAATTTCCACTTCAATTTAAACTTCTCACCATAAATGGGCTTCAAGTCATATTTTACATTTTGCTAAACGTGTTTCCTAACGATTAAATTGTCATACTTCATCTGGTATATCATAATTGTCACAATAACAACTTTCTCTTTTAAGTCCGTTTTTTATGTGAAGCAATGCATTTAATGAAAGAAGGGGCAAGCGGTTCAGAATTTGATTGATTGATTTTAAAAATGATTCATTATAAGAGCAGCTTTGTAGATACTTCTATGGTCTTACTCACGAAAAGAACGGGCAGCCGGTTTGGTTTTAAAATTTTTTTTTTAGCTTTAGCTCTACATAAAGACGCAATTACAGTCAGAAATATCTATATGTATTCCGATAGTCAGTCAACTCTGAAACCGCTTCAATCATGGAAACACTCTTCGGAAACAGTGCTAGAGTGTTATGAACAATTAAGAATACTCGCACAGTTTTTCTCTATAACTCTTCCCTGGGTGCCGGCGACAGTAACATTGGGGGTAACCGTAAGGCGGATGAGTTAGCTAGACAGGGCACTACGCTCCAAATTAGTCAATATAAAGTTGATATACTATACCCAGGCAACATGCAAACTGCTAATAGGTAGATATTAGGCCGGGTCGATTTGGGGGGACATCAGAACTCGTTTTAGAGGTATGGTTCCTTCGGCAAAGTTTCTTATTTTGATCCCTAGAATATGATTTTCACAGAGCAATGAGCGATTTTTAAATCGACCCGCCCTAATAGATATGCCTTAAGTATTGCCAACTATCGCTGGAGACAGTTACATACTTGTAGCATTAGCAAACAGACATGACCAGAATGGAATATGGGTGGCACTAAGAGACTACTTAAATTTAATATTAGTAGGACTCCTATCTGGCCACTGTCTTATAGGAAGGCATGCCGGTAGAATTGGGGCACCATATTTTGACTTTTGCAGAAGCTGCCAGGATGTAGCAGAGGAAGAGACAGTTGAACACTTTCTATGCGGCTGCATGGCTCTGTGTAGGAAAAGGTTGAATTTGCTCAGAATCGATTTTCTGGACAGCATCGCGCATGTTGCATATATAAAATTAGCTAAACTAACTAGATTTATAAAATCCATAGGATCGTTTAAAGAGGACCAGTGGAGTAAGGGTGGGATAGTTCCGCTGGTATCACAAGAGGCCCCATTTGGCCTAGGTGCGGGGTAAGGTAGCCACCTAACCTAGCACTAATATCGATATCCACATATGTAGTCTGTAGTATGTACATACTGTAATTTTTATGCTCAAAAGTCTTCTGTGACATGTACAAATATACTTTAACTGTATACTTACATGTGTACACTGTTAGAAAATATAATAGAAACAAATTTAGTAAATTCAATGCATCGAAGACCTGCAGATGTCATAAAACAACGTTTTATATTTTACGTTTCTTAAACACAATGGAATTTTATTATGCTGTAGAAAATTTGAAAAATAGGCTATTTTTTTCTTAATTTGCATAATTGTTTAAACTTGTAAATCACAAAACATCCGGAGTTTTCAAAACTAAAATGTCCAATAAATACATGAAAATATTTGTTTCTATTAAAGCTGTATTCAGCTTAACATTTTTACTAATTTTTCTACCATAATCTTTAACAATATTTATTACACTCGTAAATATTAGTAATTTGAGTTTCTTATTGTGCTCATTTTCATTTCAGAAGTCAAAAAGTTTTTAAAACTTACATAGAGACAATAAAATATTATAAATATATTAACCAATATATGTATTAAAGTTAAACCTTATTCTGTGTTTTTCACGCATGGATTGAATATGAAGGGATGAAACGAGTTCTACAATTGTTTTCAACACGTCCAAGTAAATCAACCCCAATGCAATTGTCAGATGCATGGATTCGGTAGCATAGCCGTCAAAATGAACGAGTGGTTGTGAGTAAATATGGGAGTATGAATTGTGATATGTATAGTATGTATGTATGTATGTATCATGACTCTATGTTCACAAATCGTAACAGTCTGCATTTCTGCAAAACGTTTCCAATCGTGGAGAAGGTATGTATCTTTTAAAAATCAATACTCGTAATACTATGTTCGTTGCACTGCTATTAGGAACGAGTGAGCGTTTTTACGCTGCAGCGCGTTTGATGTGAAACTACTCAGTCTCTCGCTGTAAATGGCATCACACTCGGATTCGTGTGGTCCTCATAAAGGCAGTTGGCGCGCCCAAACGATGTCGACAACGACTCGTAACGTTTCGCCTCAGCTTGATGTGACGGCCATTTATTGCCATAGACACGCTGAAAGGAAGTTGTTTATTGAGAGTCCCCGATGCACGCATTACCTATAATATACATACGTACTCGCCTCGCGAATTTAAGCACAAGAAATTCATGTACATCTACATACATACGCATATACACGTACAGAGTTTGCTTGCAAGAACATCTACAAATTTGCAAATAATTAAGGGCATCGAAATAGACATGAATATGGCAATCTATATGTATATGTATACGTACGTAAAAATATATATGTATGTATGTATATATTTTTATATGTATACATATGTATGTAAACATATGTACAGGGTTCACCATATTTCATGTCGACATGTGAATTCTGAATAATTAAACAAAAAACGCTTTGCTATATTATTTTCATTATTATTAGTATGAGGGAATTTAGCATTGCATCCTGAAAGATCTGTTGTGCTCCCTTCTTGCATTCAGAGTATTTCTCATCCCAGTTTCTTAATAAATTTTAGTATTTATCTTATTTAATCTCATTCTCTGTTAAAATATGTTTACCCAGGTGACTGCCCCGCTAAAGTAGATATTAGTGCTGGGTACGAAACCACCACAAGTACAGTGACCTCGCTTTATCATACTTCTTCAGCTATCTTTGGCCCGCAACTTCCTCGGGTATTTTATACTCGAAATAGCTTTAGCCACAGGTTCTCTAACAGTGCGTCCTTTGATAAATGGACGGCAATAAAGAACTCTAGAGTATCTGATTGCTTGATTAATAGTTTCTCTTGATTGCTATTGTTAATAGTTTCTCATTTTCCGCATTTTGCTGCTAGGTCCTTTAGATTTTGGTTGGTCTAGTTTTTCAATAAAAGGCAACCACCGCCGCCGTTATCGGCCAAAACAAAATGAGCCCTTTTTAATGCGTTTTCCATTATATTTCGAGCATCTTGAACAGTATAGCACAAGAATGTCTGGTGAGATGAAATCTAGAAATTTGAGTGGCCAGTCAAAGACCATATGACCATCAGCAAATTAAAACAACTGAACGTTGTGAAGTGATTGAAAATTAAAATTGTACTGAATTGACGTTCAAGTGTGTTCAATTGATGTTCAAGACAATCGGCGAATAAATGTCAGAGTTATTCAATATTTACTTACCGATATACACGTAAAACTGGTAACTATTATATATGCAATTATCTCAAAGCCACTTTTTGGAGGATTTGCAATACAAACGCACATTCAACAAATTTTCCGTAACAATTTACCCACTTTTGGTCGTACATTTGGCAAGAGCTCTTTAGAAACGAAGGTGAGTATCTAACTGCACATGAGTATCTATTAATGGGATGTGCTCCAGTCTGTTTTGGTCCACACTGCAAATGGCTTAGGCGAGGTGCTACAAACTACAAGTACAAAAATGTATACATACATACCTGCAAGTTTAATGAAAACAATAAAATCATCAACTGATGGCCATGTGATGTGGATCAGAATTGCCGGCACATTCATTTTTATGTTTCTACGTACGAGTACGCATGATTGCGTGTAGTGGTAGTTACATTATTTTCCGACATACCTACGTACATGAGTTGTGGAAATCGGGGGGGATATAGTGACTGAAGGTAGATGCACGCATTTGTTTAGTAGAAAAATTATTAGCTGATGGAAGCCATGATGGAAATATATAGGATGAAACAGTATGAATTCACTAAATGTCAGACTGTCTTCATTCATTAACACCAGGGACCAATTTTAATAATTTTTTGGACACCAGCTACTTGTGCCCACTTTATGTCAAAAACATTTTTTTTTTTCACCACGCCCATTTCCCAGGCTATACTTTATGGGATATTTCACAAGATATACTCGTTTGTGTGTACATTAGAGTGCCTCACCAAAAAATTGCTGTTTTTCCACCGGAATTAAAAAAATATATTATATTTTAAGACTTCTCAAATTGAGATTTTTTATCTGTTACTGTTTTCTATCTGTCTTTACATTTATTGGAAGGTTGATTTCAGAAAAACTTGAATTTCAAAACTCAACCAAAGCTTGACAGATTTAGACTTTTAAAACATCACCCTCTAAATTTTTTGACAAATTTTGATCCATTAATTAGCTTCACAAAAATCACTATTTTGATCATATGAATCATATTAGCATCTAAATTATCCTCATCAAATCATTCTGAGTCAGTTAGTTGGTCTAGCTCGGTAGGAATGATGATCCAGTCAGATATTCCCATATTATTATTTCACTATCGTTCAAGTGAAAGTGCTAACTCACCTCATAATATTATAATAATCATATTAACTGCTTCTTCAAGACCTCTAAAATCGTCAGTTAAACTTACGAGTGCTCTTCTTCTTCTTCTTCTTAATTGGCGCGATAACCGTTTACGCGATTTTAACAAAGCGCGCCAGTAGTTTCTTTCTCGTGCTAACCGGCGCCAATTGAACACACCAAGTGAAATCAAGTCCTTCTCCACCTGATCATTCCAACGCAAAGGAGGCCTTCCTCTTCCTCTGCTACCACCAGCTGGTACCGCATCGAATACTTTCAGAGCCGGAGCGTTTGTATCCATTCGGACGACTTGACTCAGTCAACGTAGCCGCTGGATCTTTATTCGCTGCGCTATGTCTATGCCGTCGTAAAGCTCATACAGCTCATCGTTCCATCGCCTGCGATATTCGCCGTTGCCAAACACTCCAAGCGTCGCTTCATCGGATGTTGTCATCGTCTATGCTTCTGCGTCGTACGTTAGGACGAGCATGATGAGAGTGCGCCGACTGTTTGTTTGATGTCAGCAGGTACTTCGTTTTGTCCTCGTTCACCACCAGACCCCATTCGCTTTGCCTCTTTATCCAGTTTGGAGAAGGCAGAACGAACAGCGCGGTTGTTAATGCCGATGATGTCAATATCGATGTTGCGCTCTTATAAAATATTGTGCCTGAGCGATTAAGGGACTATACCTTGTGTTGGACTTAAAAGTCGAAAATTTTTTTATGGCATATTCTAAAAGTACATCATCTTAAAAATATAAATTCAAAAAATGATAAAGATCGGAGCCCTAGAACGCAAGTTACAGACCGTGGGAGCGGAAAAATTATCCATAAATTAAGTACACGCAAAACTTTAGACGCGATTATCTCGAAGTCGTGTTTTTTGAAAATTACCGTCGCGGTGATCATTACTTATCAAATTTGACCGATTTGCATAAACTTTTTTTTTAATTATTCGAAGTTACAATCTCGTGAATCTGAACGGTTCACTTTGTATAAATATAATATTTGCATAGTTCGCTGGAACTATATTAAGTTTTTTTTTTAATTTTTCAACCCCTCAAAAATTGTTGTTTTGGGTAAATAAACCGTTCAGATTCACCGAAAAACATTTTTCTACAATAATTATTTAATTTTTTTGATTTCAGTTGAGCTTCTCATGCGCTACCGTGATCACCGCAAGCCTCTTCTAAAAAACGGCGTTTCGGGGAGGGGCGATATCCTTCAATATGATATTTGCGATTCGTACGATCTTCTCCAACATTAGGTTAAAGAAGTCACACGACAGCGAGTCACCTTGTCTGAAACCTCGTTTGGTATCAAACGGCTCGAAGAGGTCCTTCCCAATTCTGACGGCGCTGCTGGTGTTCAGAAACGTCATCTTGCAAAGCCGTAAATTCAGACATTGCGGCATATAGATAACTCCTTTTCATACTGTCGAATGCAGCTTTGAAATCGAAGAAAAGAAGATGTCTTTGCCAAGATTTGGCGAATTGCAATAATAAAAATCGGCAATAATTAACCCGTTCAAACTTTCGAAAAACACCCTATTGTCTGAACTGTGTCCTTCCATGTATAAATTGTTTAATGTTGTGCTCAACCCTGTAAAAAGACAAAGAGCACAAAACACAGCGTGTATCTATCTTCCACAAGAAAAACATAAAGATATTGTATTAAGTGATATCTCTCCAGTTGTTCCGGAACATTTAAAAAATCTTAAAAACTCGAAATCACATGAATAGATTACTTTTTAAAATAATTGTTAAAATTAATATATTATTAAAATTATTGTTTCATTAAAGTTATTGTTTCATATAAAACTCATAGGGCTTTAGAGCTTTAAATCATTTACAGTCTGTGTCAGAAAAAAGAACCGTAATTATTCATGAAGTATAAAAGACATATGTGTATTTAAAATTTTTTTACATGAACGTATGTATAAAACTACGAGTCGCAATTACTCAATAAGCCGTGTAGTTCCATCGTTGTCGAGTATAGCCTGGCATCTTCTTCATGCTTTGAACCACCTTTTCTGCATACCTCGTCGACAAACAGAACTAGATTTTGCGAACTTGTCGCACGAGTTGCTTTAAATCATGAACTGGCCATCCGGCAAGATGCATTTTCATAGTTCTCCACACATTTTCAATGGGGTTGGCGTCTGAGGACTGGGAAGACCAGTCCAATACTGTGACGCCATTTTCTTGTTTTGCTGTTTCTCAATATGCTTTTCTGAGAGCAGTGGTTTTGGTGATGTGGGACGGTAGGATATGTTCGCCTCCTTCAGTCGACGTTCAATGGTGTTGGTACTCACATCTATTCCCATTTTAGCAAGAACTGATCGTGTTGGACGATCACTTTATCCTGCTTTTTTGTCGGCACTCGCTCTAAGCCGCGCTCGGAAAAGTCATCAACATTTTTGTACACCTTATACCGCTGATTCCACATCACAACACACTTTTTTGATTTTTTAATAATTTTTGCAGGTAAGATAATTTCGGCCCTTTCAAATGCGTGCATAAAAATACCGCCTCAAAATGCTTTGCGTACTTCTCACTCATTTTTGTTTGGTTTCGTTTACGGGAAGGTTTTGATCGACACTAACCTGAGTTAGCATTGGCGTCGTAAAAAGCTTAAGAACAAAAAGCAATTAAATTCAAGGTTCTGCAAAATTAAACATCCAATTTTATTTTTGAATAACTTCTTTTCTGAATGAGGAAAATAAGTACATGAAATATTCTGTTCTTCAGCTTAAACACTTGTACGCGCATTTAGATTTGGAAAATTAAACGCTTAGGGATTTATACGGATCTAGGCAAACTCTGATGGTACGAATATCACAACAAATAAAAATCTGAATTTGAAGAGCCAGTTTTTGTATTTTGTAATATATATTAATTTATATATTTAATTGTCAAATTTCTTAATTATTAATAACAGTTTTCGTCCCCTTTAAAATAGTTTTATAGGAACCTTTCGAACATATGCGTATATATTCGTATATATGTATGTGTATACATACGTATATACAATAACTTTAAGCGCAATTGCAAGCCTAAAAACTTCCTCTTTGAATTCAAAAAAAGTAAACGTTCATATATTTGTTTGAGTCAATCAAATTTAATTGAATAAAAGAATTAACAAAAGAAATTGTCAAAAACGAACGAAGAGAAAGAAACACAGGTTTTTGTAAATAATTCGCCAGTCAAATCCGCATAATACATAAAAAGTTTAAAAATACACCCAGCACTTCTGGTCTCATATCCACACGCCAGTTGTGGGCTTCAAATTCTTCCATTGTCAGTGAAAATAAAAATCTTGCAATTAAAATTTAACTCAAAGTGCAGAAGGCACTGGAATCACTGGTTGGAATAAATGCAGGCGCGCATCGGCATATCCTAATTTGTTGCTGGCGTTGCAGTAGTAATCACCATAGTCCATTTCGGAAACATTTGTTATGCGTAATACGGATGTTGTTGTTTCATATGACGAAGCGGTAGTCGAGACTTGTATTTGTGATTCGGAATATAATTTAGTACCATTACGGAACCAGAAAACAGCGGGTGCGGGGTATCCTTGAACACTGCATTCCAATTCAGCATTGTGTCCCAATACTTGTGCCACCTTAGGGCGTAATACAGCGATCTGTGGCCGAAATTCTACCTCAATAAGCACCTTTCGCTCATCGGGTTGTCCTACACCGTTGTCAGCGACACAATAGTAAGTGCCACGATCCAGTCGATGTACCTCTCTGATGCGCAAAGTGGGACCGGCAAGCGTTTGCCCACCAGCCGGCATGATGGCATTATCTTCACGTTTCCACCATATTGTGGGTTGTGGGAAACCAGCTGCAAAGCAGCTTACTTCTAAATTCTGTCCTTCAGTAACCAGTTTGGACTTTGGCGTACGTTCCTCTGATATGATGGGTGGATGCTTAATGGACAAGTTCAGTGTCTTTGTGATTTTACCAGTTGCGGACACAATAACTTGACATTCATATGGGCCCATATCACTTGCCTCGATTTTCGTTATCTTCAGAGAATACGTAGCATTGCCAACTTTATCGTCTCGTGTCTCGGTGATCGTATAACGCGGATCGCTCAGGCTGAGAATATTTCGCATAGACAAAACAACGGACCGCTTGGCCCAGCTAACGGACATCCGACCGACGTTCTCAACAGTGCAGTTAAACTGTACATCTTCACCTACGCTGGCTACAACATCTTTTGAAATATGAGTGATAACCGGCTGGTTTGCGTGTAACACACTTGGCAGGAGTATTAACATAACAGCCAACGCCACTAGTTGTGATAAAAATCTATCCATATTGGAATTATAGATAAAAAAAACACACTTTCAAACAGTGACTTTTTATGTCTTCTTGCTGTTGTTATTCACTTTGTTTTATGACTCTTCTTTCTTTTTTCCTTGCTACTCAACACTTCAACTCAATTGCCGACAGGTCACCAAACGTTTCACAACGCTTCCTATTCTTGACTGATCACTGACCGCAACGCGCAACGAAAATGAGCACACCACGACCAGATTATCGAGCCACTCTTTGTGTCTTTACTTTTCTATCCCATCTTGCTCTTTCCCTTATTTGTATACATATGCACATAAATTTATTCTGCTTGTTTTGCATGAGACACAGTGCGCTATCGGCAGATTTTATATGTATAGGGCTTTCCAATAGGGACAGATCGATGATGGCAGGCTGTAGTTGCGTTGGTGGCGTCTATCAAGTCTGTTATTTGTTCTTGAGTACATATCTGATATGGCAAATCACCAAGGTAAGTTACACGATTTTGCAGTACGTGACATTGATAAATATAAGAAGGGTTTGAGGGTATGGTTACCTCTAAGTGAACGTGAACGTGAATAGGACGTGTGATTTGACGACGCTAGACATTTTCTGAAGTCGCAGGCAGACATTTGAGCGATAACATATTCCATGCATAATGATAGACGTGCGGGTTTGTAATAAAAACCAATTTGTTATTATCTCACATACTGTTTGTTTTATTCCATTGCGATCCGCCCTTATTGGAGAGCCCTATATACTGTATGTGTGTACACATATGTTTTGATGCTGATTCTTAACATCTAGCCTGTTCAGGCTTGGTTTCCCGCTTTCTCGAAGAATGTTTACACAAGCACCCAACAGCGATAGTGGCTCGTCGTTGGTGTTTTCTTATCAATGAATTTCATTGCTGTAATGCTAAAATGAAAATGAAGAGACATTGTTAAGCTGTTTGTTTTGATTGTCATTTCCTACTGCACATTTGCTAGCTGTCTGCTGCTTCCTTTGAAAGTGTTTTCGTTCACTTAATTTTACATTTATTGTAATTTGGAAGCTCTCATTAATAGCGATAGTGGTTTGTCTAAGTAATTTAAATATACTTTTGTGCACTTAATGTACGAGTATGATTGGACTCATTACATTTGTTTAAAATCACAAACGCCAATCAACCGCTTTACTGATCAACAGTCAATATTCGGTTTCGGCTGATTAACGTAAAATACAATACTGCATATAAGCTAACTGCTCCAAGCGCTGGGAATTCTAGGGTAGTTTGCGACACAGTGCAGCGCAGCTTGGATAGAAATGCATAAAACAAAGTGACTCCGCATCTCTTTGTAGCATTTGACATGCCCACATTCAAAACTGGTAAACGAAGACCGGCCGAGAGTTCTGGGAACACACACTATTCATTGTATGATTTATGACTTTTTGTGCTGTGCAGGCTGGTTTTACTTTTAGGTAAATGGCCAGATGTAAACTCATGTTTTTATGAGAGGAACCTGTAGGAATCTACACTCTGTAAAGACATTCTACAATTTAGATATCAATTGATGGCAAACATGGTTTTGAAACCCCAGTAGGAAATATACATGCGAAAATACTGAGAAACACATTAAACGCGCCTTCTAAGCTTGATCTGAGTAAAAACCTTGGGACTCTATTTTTTTCGTCATGGCACGATATTACGTGATAGATGGCGGCTATAGTCAAAAGTGTTGTTTGTTTTTTTCAAAATCCAGAGCTGAATATTAAGTGTCAGTTTAACTAAACTAGGGCTTAACATGGGACTATAATTATGCGTCAGTATGTACCTGTACCTTACCCTGTACTCAAGATGCCCTTTGACTTCCACATACTTTATATCAATGGTTTTCGAGAAAAGTAACATAATTCAAAAATACAAAATACTCAGTTGGGACAGTTTTCTAGATAAGTGACGCGCCAATTCTATCACCTGACAAAACGACACTAATGCCATCTCTCAGAATTGCTTCAGGATTCGCTTATGATGCTTTTCCAGATAAAAATATATAAACTCTGTAGTTGATTTTGCTTTTAACGGCAAAGCTCCGAATTTGAGTTAATTTTGAGTTGTGTCGCTTTTCTCGAAAACCATCGATATAGATACAATGCATTGAAAACGACAACGCAATCTACGTCATCTATGCTATTGTTTGAACACTGGAGCGAAATCAGCTGTTATTTGGCATCAGCGTTTTTGTTGCAACCATGCAAACAGCAACTAAATACATAAATAAGCATTTATATATAGTATAACACATGGGCTGAAAAGTCCGGACCTAATACATAGATAGCACTAGTTTTATTGCATTCACCTTAAACAGATAGTTGTTAAGATTGCATGATATTTTCTTTATTAGTTCGTGAGTTATTGTGCTAAGAGTGATGCTAGTTTTGTTATTTTCAAAACAGTGGATGAAAAATAATTTCGTGTTTTAATTTTATATTGTATTTTAATGGGGAAAAATATCATTCAAGTGAAGCAATGGCTTGAAAAAGGACTCCGCTCCATCAGAATCAACAATAAAACGATGGTTTGCTGATTTCAAACGTGGTCATAGAGACACCGATGATGCAAAACGCAGAGAACGTACAAATGAGGCGGTAACACCAGAAAATATCAAAAAATCCACAAAATCGTTTTGAATGATCGAAAAGTGAAGTTGCGTGAGTTAGCTGCATTGTAAAGATATCAAAAGAACGTTTTTGCTTTATATTGCATGAGTATTTGACTATGAGAATCTCTGTTCAGAGTGGGTGCCGCATTTACTCACTTTCGAGACAACGCACCGTGTCACAAGTCAAATCAAAACAACGGCAAAACTACATGAATTGAAATTTGAATTGCTTCCACATTCACCGTATTTGGGTCCGAACGAATATTGCCTGTTCGCAGACCTAAAAAAAAAACTTGCCAGTAAGAAATTGCGCTCGAATAAAAAGGCTATTGCTGAAACTGAGGACTATTTTAAGGCAAAAGATAAATCGTTCTACAAAAGTAGTATTGAAATGTTAGAACAGAGCTGAAATGATTGCGTTGTTTTTGATGGAAATTACGTTGATAAATAAAGCTAATTTTGAAAAAAACACGTGTTTTCTTTGTTAAGCCTGGGACTTTTCAGCCCATGTATTACATGTATAATTGACGCTTACATCCTTTGTAGGTTATATTACACAAATGGAGGAACTTAATTATTATTATTTAATCCACCTCCAAACGGCAGATAGTATGAGGAACTTTTACATGGTGAAAATACACCCGAAGATTTGCCATTGCCTGCCGACGAGAAACCGCTGTTACAAACAAAATGTTTCTATCATTTGATGTTTCATGCCCGCAGTGAGTTTCTAACCCATTCGGATACGGCAGCCACTATATATGTATGTACAAAAATATAAAATATAAATAGATAAAAGATATTGAAATTTAATTAGCAAAAGGACACAATAATTGAGTTCTCTTGTGAAATGTAATATGTTGCTGATACTTCTGATGTCGCGAAGAAAAATGTTCAAGAGACAGGCCGTGGAAACAAACAAATTTAGGCTCAAATATTCGAGATCTGAATTTCGTTTATAGCATTTGTGTGGAACGCACTGATCGTATAAGTTGAAACTGAAGACAATTTGAAAATGACTTGACTTATAAGTATCTGCTTTAATTCAGATATTATTTACAATTTTTTATATTATATTATAAATCAGAATTCATTGACCTCTTAGTCTTGTCAAAAGTCCACAGTTATGTGTATGTATATATTCAAAGATACTAGTTTGCTATAAGACTATATAAATACACGATACTGTGCGACAATATTCTTACAAAAAACAAGTACGCGTATATAATATATATTTACATGTATGTATGTATGTATATATCAATAGTTCACCCTGTTTTGCTTCTTGCTCGCCCTATGGAAATATAGCAATTCATAAAATGATTGATTGATTATACTCGCTAGCTTAACAATCTCTAGTAACTTAATTTCTAAACTTCTGATGCGCATACACACTGGTAGTTATATACGCATGGACAGATAGCTCGAAATAGAACTATTTAAAAAGAAAAATTAAATGTAATGAACAAAACCCAATTTCCTTTGCTATGAATTCATGTTTGCCATAAGTTCCAAAATTTTAGATGCATTTAGATGCAAAGTGATACTGAATTTAATATATGGGAAGAAATAACACTCAAATACACACATACATATATATCTTCTGTACATGTCAAAATAAATATGTACAAGTATGTACAGACTGGCCCGATTTGCACTGGGCTCCTTATATGATCTTTTGAAGCTAAATATTAATGGGAGGTGTCACAAGAGTCGTGTTTATGAAACAAAATGTGTTAAAAATCAGAACAAAAGCTATGTATGTACTACCTATATACATACATATGGGCATTTTCACAAAAAGGTCAACCACGAGTGCAAAACTCAAACTGTTCCTGAAAACTTTTTGTTGATGAATAATAAATCTCAAATGTGTTTACTTTATAAATATAAAAGAATTTTTCTTTTCTTTTAATTTTGACCCGAAATATACAACGAATACACAAAATTTACAAAAATCTCACTCTTTTGACCAAATATACCAACTTTTTTCCTTATAATATTCCCTTATTCAAAGCAATACTATGATGTTTTTATAATTTAGAAATCTTCTACTGATAGTAACATAATGTTTAACAAGCAGAGAGACTTAGTGGAGATCGAATAACGGTAGTTTTTTTTGATTACTTCTGCTTATATTCGTATGTCGCGTCCGTTACCGAAAAATAGCATTTATTGTTCTCATTAGTGCAAAAAGTGTTGAAGTATAAATTGCTTTCAGACTTTAAGCAAATAACTTATTTCACTTAAGAGAAGTAGCCATTGACTCTCGACAAAAACGATTAATAAAATTTATTTATTTATTGAAATTCGTCGCGTCCGTTACCGCGAACCTTAAATTTTAAATAAATGGAAACAGGGGAGAAAAGTAGACGATCGCATAACTTTAAACTACACTATTGGTCCTTTAAGCGACTTAATTCATGATGTAGAGATTCAGCTACCAGCTTTTAAAATGCATTGTTTTATTAAACGTCACCAACAAAATTACTTTGAAATTAAAAAGAAAAATTTAGCAGCTAATGAAATTGTTATTCAAGTTGATTTTGCTGAAAATTATCGCTTGACATGCCAAAATGAAATTCAAGATGCCCACTTTAGTTATAACCAAGTAACAGTGTTTACGTGCGTAGCTTGGGTTCTTGGTGAAACCAAGTCCTATGCTGTTATCAGTGATATTTTGACTCACAGTAAATTCGACGTTTACTGCTTTATTTCCAAAATTATCAATATCTTACAAAACCAGTACAAAGGAGTTACCAGCATTTATATTTTCTCTGGTGGAAGCACTTCCCAATTCAAAAATAAATTTATTCTTTCTAGTATTCCAAGACTTGCAGCTGAATTTCATTGCGGAATCTTAGAGTGGAATTTTTTCGCCACTTCACATGGCAAAGTTGCGGTAGACGGAATAGGTGCCGTAGTTAAACGAAAAGTCTGGCAAATCGTTAAAGCAAGAAATATCATTCTCGATGATGCCTTATGCTTCTATGAATGTGCTAAGAACAACATTGATGGAGTTAAAATTTTGTATATCTCTGGAACACAAATTGATAGTTGTTCTAATCCACTGTCAGAGTTATGGCAAAATGTTCCAAATATCAAAGGAGTTAAAAGTATGCATTGGTTTTCATATTTCGACAGTAAATGTATTTAAGTTGCTCGGACGGCCTATTCATTAAAGAAAATAATTAAAATAGACCATCCTAAAAACTAATAACTTTCTTCTTAATTTTTTAAGTCGTTTTTACTGTAATACCTATTACTTGAGTTTTTATTTTCAATAAAATTGAAGTGTTATAATGAAAAAAATTATATTTCCTAGCTCATGGAAAATTTTGTCGCGTCCGCTATGTCGCGTCCGTATTTCTTCTATACTCAATTAAAAAAAAACAAAGAGAAAATTATCATATTTCATAAACCTACGAATAACAGTCATCTGTTCGCATTTATTAACATATATATTGTATATATATAAAAATCCTTAATTTGCTGAATTTTGTATATTTCTGAATGCGCCTCAAAAAAACTTCTATTTTTTGTCACGCCCGTATCACTTTATAATTGCTTATAACTACGTACTTATTTGTAAACGATCATCATATATATTAAAATCTAGCACTCCGTCAGCCCTTTAAAACAATATCAATATATATTTTACTTTGTCTTCATTGTTTTGGACGCACTTAAAAGCGTACAAATGTCGCGTCCGTTACCGTGAAAATGCCCATATGTATTACATTAGTAAGCAGATACTCGGTATTTTGCACTTATGATAATCCCACTATGAAACTTTCAGAGATTACATTCAGCAAGTAATTATCTCAGCTATTAGTGAAAAAAGAGGGACTGTTTTTCAAAACTTCCAAAAAAGAAATGCTTTTTCTTAATTGTGAGCAAAAAAATAAAAAAAATTTTCCAAAAAACTTTTTTTTATAAGGTATACATACTCTGGGCATCCCTCACAACATATACTGCCACAGTTGTAAACAACCAGAGAAAAAGGAAACAATCTTCCACTTTCTCTGTTAATGCCATGCCCTATGGAAGGACAGAACGTTAACCCTGGGCAAACCGCTGTTCGAGGGTCTCGAACAACTGTCTGGCTTAGATGTCAACAACATAATAAGGTTCTTAAGCCTCATTGAGCAATGCCTCCAATTCAGCGTTTTCGCAGGGTTTTGGCCTTCCTTCACGCGGACGGTCGTCAACATTAAAATCACCGTCTTTGAAGTGACGGAACCAATCTCGGCACGTTGTTTCACTTAAAGCAGAATCTCCATAAACTTTTTGAAGCTCTCGATGCGCTTCAGCCGCCGTTTTTTTTCGAATGAAAGAGGAGAATCAACACTGCCCGCAAATGACGATTATTCGGCACAAAATCAGACATTTTCACAAAACCAAAAGTATATGATACCAAAACAAAATCACTAATGTGCCGAAGCAGATTGTTTACTATATGTCTAAGCTTGGTTTATGACGTTTAGGTTCTGTTAGAATCGACTAGCACACACTGCTGGCGGCATCTATTAACAAACAGCGGGAACTTAGTTGCGCACTTAATAGGTTTATAGCCTATAAAATTTTAGTATGACAAAGTGCGCGGTTCAAGTTCCACAAAATACCGGTAATTTTTGGAAATTTTTTTCGCCGAGGTATCACTAATTTTCTTCCCTAAAAAAAAATTTTTTTTATATGGGAAAAAACCAGCACCGACAAAATTTTAAAAATTCTGGTAAAATATTTTAAGATTTTAATGAAAGTTTTTAGGTTTTTTTTTAGCCTTGTACAAAGTTTGAGACTTGGGTTATTATGACCTTTGTTATAGAATCATTATTGGAATTAAAAAATAAATAAGTAAATAGTGAAAACTTGTCAATATATTGTGCCTTTATAATAATTTTGGGAGCTTATAAGATATACATACATATGTGGGTAAGTATAGGCATGTATTGAATTTTATTTCATATATTTGAACAATTCGTGTAATGATTATGGCTCTGAAGTAGTTCACATAAACGAGCGGTTACTGTATTTGAATCCTTTGGAATATACTGTTGTAAGTGTAAAAAATAATATATTCCAAAAAGTGGGACGCGGATCAATGTGCATTGCTGAAGTTTATTTGTGATGCATATCTGGATTTGCAAGAGCTTAACGATTGCATTGCCTCGATTTTGGCTTCATACTGATATCCAGCAAAAAGAAGGGATAGTATATAAGCATGTATGCATATCGTAAATGCTTCTGTGCAGTTGGCGAGCGAAGTAAAGGAGCTGGAAGTGCAATGTGTTGAAGAAGCGCTGTTTTCGTTCTTATGAGCAATGTTGCCACGCTAAAGAAATATTTTCTAAGAGAGTTTATTAAAACAGCTACAAAGGTTTAACTAAAATTCAAACACTGAAAGTTTCGTTGGTAAAAGCTGCAATATGAGGAAAAATGTAAACTGCCTTCGTTGAAAAACTTCCTTAGTAGAAACCTAATGACAATAAAAAATATAAAAAATCCGTCAAAAAGCCAAAGATATGACAAAAATTTAAAAACGCGACTCCTACGTATATATACATATATATATAATTGGCTCGTACTCCCTTTTTGGGTGTTTGACCGAGCTCCTCCTCCTATTTCTGGGGTGCGTCGTGATGTTGTTCCACAAATAGAGGCACCTACAGTTCAACTCGACTCCGAGTGGCAGATATTTTTTATGAGTAGTCTTTTCATGGCGGAAATACACTCGTAGGCTTGCCATTGCCTGCCGAGGCGCAACCACTATTAGAAAAATCATTTTCTTAATTTTGGTGTTTTTCCGAAATTCGAACCTACGTTCTCTCCAAATTCCGAATGGTAGTCACTCGCCAACCTATTCGGCTACGGCGGCCATACCTTTATGTACCATATACATATAAGTTAAGTTTAAGTTAAGTCAAACAAATTGAAATAATATTCAAAAATTGAATCTTTAAAAAAACCATAACAGACAAATAACAAAATGGCAACACCGTCTGTGAGTATTGATTGTGTGCCGAAAGAGTGAATGCGTGTGTCCTTTGCGCTGCATCGCCCTTTTCCTTTATGCTAAGTTAACTGTTACCAGTTGGCGGTTAGCGGTAGTTGTTTGCCGTTGATATCTGTTTCGTCTTCTAGGAGTATGACCATGGCATGCAACAGAGCACAACCAAAAGCGGATTTGAAACTGAAAATGTCAAATTTTGTAATTTATTACTTGAATCCTGTTTCTCTGTTTTCCGACTCTCAGTGCATCATGAGCGTATTTGTTAGGGACGCAGTAGGTATTAGCGCATGGAATCAGAGTGGTTGGGGTTGATTGTTTGATGCTGAGTTCGTACGAGTACCAGTACTGTTCTGCCTTACTGATTGAATAGCCGGCTATCGTTGAAAAGTGTTGGAATGCATGGACTTTGTATGCTCAATAGGGGTATGCATTTTTCCAAAATAATGTTTATATTACGTATTCTTGTAAATTAAGAATAATTACGGTTGCCATGGCGGCAAATTTTATTACATTGCTGGAAAGAGTAAAATTTAAAAAATGTTGTTATTTTTTTTGAAATTTGTTTCAATGAACTCCAGAACTTATAGACTATATGATAGATAGATATATGAGGTTTGTACTACGACCTCATGGTCTTTTGTGCCCATATGATAGAAAACAAAAACCAAAGACCTTATGACAAGTGTCTCATGAGTAACTAAGGAAGAAAACTATCCAAAAGTGCGTCCTCCTAATTCCTAAATCTTCCGATTCATTCATTAAATAGTTTTAGCAATACCCCAGAAAACCAATTCAATACGAGTATTATTCACTACAGTACTAGACTCAAATCTATGAATATAGACTGCATTTACGCATACACCAACTATGTATAAAAATATAAGTTAATCAACTCACGCTGGATAATGGATGAATCTTTTGTACATTTAATTTCATAATAGATCTTCCACTTTAATGTTGTTTACATCTGGAAAAACAGGGGGAAATATCGTTAATGAAGAGAACAAATAGTAATGGCCTGGGACACTATTCTGGGAGGCACCAGAGGAAGCAACAAAGAATAAGACGATACATTAACGAGGCGAACGACAGAGGGTCTATTATCAAGATGAGAAGTTATCCACTTAGAAATTGAGAGTCAAAGCCGAAACCCAAGTATAGCTATAAATATTGGGTGAGATACCCTAACAAAAGCCTTAGAAAATTATATAAACTCACTCAAGTTAAGCTTGAACATTTGTATAAAGAGCTGCCATGAAAATCAAATTTTATATTTGCATTATTTTGTTTATTGTTTCTTTGGTATCACCGTTTCTATGAATCTATAAAGAAATTCATATTTATTGTACTTAAGTGCTATATACTAAATAGAGAATTTGCAATGTGCATACCTATATATTTTGCAGGGAGAAATTTAGGTTACAGAAACATTGTAGTTATTGTAGAAAACCATTGGGAATCAGGTTTTGTCGAAAAGAAATGTCTTTAAGTGGCTCAAAATATTCTATGAAGGCAGAGAAAATCTTTAAATCGGCCAAAAACATCAATTGATAAACAGGAACACAAAGAAATCAAAGATGGACTGTGAGATACCTTTTGGCGTATAATTTGGATCAGTTCAAATCATTTTGAAAAATTTATGGCGAGCTGTGTGAAAACAGAAATTTCAGTGGGAACTATTATTGACTAATTATTGAAACTAAGCTTGGCTAAAGTTTGGAAATTGAAAGCTAAGAAGCAAGTATCTTAACCCATGGAAGGCATGGGAATTACAGATTTTATGTTGCCAGACATGGATGGTGTAGATTAGAGGAATAGAAGAAGAAGAGAACTCTGTCGAGTAAATGTGAAATATCAACTTCACTTTGACAATCAACAAAAACCTCATGGGCACAGGAGATAAACTCAATTGCAGTGATGTCGCGAATGGCGCCTCACCTGAATTGTGGTGGATTGACAGAGTTATTGGCGGTCAACTTCTGGCTATTGCAGAAATAAAAATAATAAAGATTTGACTATCCGAAACAGAACTTCTTCGGCAGAACAGCATAATATGAGATTGAGCTGTAGACTTAATTAATCAGTTAGTAGTTAGAAAAAATAGTCAGTTAAACGTTCTTGTAGTCTCACCAATATTTACAAAATTTCCCTTACTTAAGATTTTCAGTTAAAGTTCTATATCTCCTTCAGTTTTCATCCGAGTTCTTTGAAATTTTGAACACAATTAAGAAAGCATTAATCTTTAGAAAATAGCAAAAGCAAAATCAAGCAAACCACCCCCCTGGATAAATTTTTCCAAATATTTTAATTCATTTGCCTCAGCATCTCTACATCACCTGCGTCATGACAATTGTAAAAATGCATGTCGCAACAAAATTATTTATATGTATATGGTTTGATTATCTACTCCTTGCACTTCTTCTTCTTCTTGATTGGCGCGATAACCGCATACGCGATTTTGGCCGAGTTTAACAAAGCGCGCCAACAACTGCTATTTTTATGATTCCTCACAGGTTCTATATTGAGTTTAGGTCAAAGCTTTGTATCAGCCACTCAAGACTTTTTATAAAATTGGTGCTAATCTACTCTTTTACTATCCCAGAACAGTGTTTGGGATCGTTATATTGCAAAAAAACCCACGAAAGCGGCAAATTATCGGAGTAATTTTCTACCAAGCGTATCGGGATATTTCCTTATAAATAATTCCACTCCACCTCCACTCCATAAGCGATGAACCACCATGTGTAACTGCGTGTACCTTCTGCTCAAATATGAACGAGAAGTTATCAATAAAACGGTCTGCGGATGACATATGGCAAAAATAAATTTTTTGTTTTTTGGTAGAACTGTTATAAGCTTATATGGCAAATTTTAGCGTGATATGTCACATAGTTTGTTTTCTGTGCTACTGTAAACAAGTCAAGTTCGAGTGTGTTCTTCGAATTTAACGGGGGAAATTCAAGTTGAACAAACAATTTCTTTGAAATTTTGTTATTCCAACAAAGCGTTTGCGTGAGAACATTCGTCTTAAAAGGAAGGAATTGTGGGACAACAAGCCATGGTTCTTGCATCACGATAATGCACCAGCTCACACATCACGTCTTGTTCGCGATTATTTGAACAAAAATAATGTTAATATCATTCCGCAAGCACCGTATTCGCCTGATATGGCTCCATGTGACTTTTTCCTGTTTCCCAAGCTCAAGTTGCCGCTCCGTGGAAAACATTTTGAGACAATTGAAGTCATAAAAGAGAATTCGAAGAACACACTCGAGCTTGACTTGTTTACAGTAGCACAGAAAACAAACTATGTTACATATCACGCTGAAATTTGCCATGTAAGCTTATAACAGTCCTACCAAAACACAAAAAATTTATTTTTGCCATATGTCATCGCCGGACCGTTTTATTGATAACGTCTCGTTCATATTTGAGCAGAAGGTATATAATTGGCGCGTACACTCTTTTTGGGTGTTTGGTCGAGCTCCTCCTCCTATTTGTGGTGTGCGTCTTGATGTTGTTCCACAAATGGAGGGACCTAAAGTTTCAAGCCGACTCCGAACGGCAGATAGTTTTTATGACAGAAATACCTACACTCGGAGGTTCGACACTGCCTTTGCCTGTGCACTTCTAAATGGTGGCCGCCAACCGGACTGAATCTAACCTTTCTTATTTGTTCTTTTTTGAATGCCAAAATACCTTGGGCAAGGAATCATATGCGAACCAAATTTCATTGAAATATATTATTTTTGGTTCCACTTATCGTGCGCCCGGACTAGCAGACGTGCATACGGGCGGACCAATGGACGAAGAGACAGACTGTTTGTGTACTTATATATACACATAGGTCTATATCTATCTATCTTTATTCAGTTACAAACAACAGTTACATATGGGAATGAAAGATAAAAGTACAGATCATCACACCTATACCAAATGGCAAAGGTTGTAATTAATATTTTTGATGGGTTGAGGAAATTCAAATACATGCATATTTACGAGTATGTATTTACTTATACATATGTTTTGCTAACTTGGCTTGCTAACTTGCGTTTTACTGATTTGTGTATGGAAGCTACGAACTCCAAACCTAAAGATATCTAACTATGCGATTAACGAAAAGGTAGATAAACAGTTTACATTTTAGTTACTATGTAATCGTTTAAATAAATATAAATATTACGAAATACACTTGATTGGGATAATGGGAATTGAATGAATACAAGTTTAAAATTTTACTTTAACCTGTAATTATAGGATTATTATTTGGAAGAGCTCATTAATGGTCATGGCATCCACCCCTATTCAAAGGCTTCAAAAGAGAAGTTTTAAAAAATTTATTTAAAATTTCGCTGCTTGTATTCATTTATCTCATTAAATTTGTCTATCAACATTTTCTGTTTCTGTCTCAAAACAATGTTGATGCATAATGTAGCTAGGAAGAATTATTTATCTAATGCGGGAATCGTTACCCAAGACATAACCCAACACGAAATAGTCTCGTAACTTTTGGTTGCATGTTTTGACAAGTAGATGCCGCAGAGAGTGATGCGAAGTGGAAATTCAAATCAACTGACGTTAATCTAAACTCACCACGAGTTGATATCAAAGAATTTAAAATGTTTTTAACCCGCCGGCACAACCAGACGTTGCACTAGAAAAAAAAAAAAAATAAATAAACGCTCGTACATAGGTAAAGGATCATATACATATTTATAGAACACAATTACAATTAATTAAATTTTTGTATGGTGGTTATTCATTTATTTAATATATAGTCTACTTGAGTAGTGTGTTTGGATTCAGAGGGATTTAGTTTATATACAAACACGTATTGCTTTGCGAATATGTGTATGTGCATATGTATATACATATATGGGATATTACCTATGTACATAGTACATACTCACTGTGTATAAGGATTAGTATCTGTGAATATTCGTGACAAATACATTCAAGCGAGTGAGATAAGAAACCCCCTTTTTATTTAAATAAAATACTTTCTTTATATATTTTATGCCTCACCCATAATTATTTTATTAATTTGATCTTTTAAAATATTTAAACATTTAGCGTTTACATCGAATATATTGTTAAATAATTGAGTGACCAATAGTGGAATATGAATTTGATATCCTAGTAATCTAACATTAACATAATTTGAGTGCGCTAATGAGATAGTGAATTAACATTCTGTCAAAGAAGTTCCGGGAATTGTTTAATAAATCGCAAAATAATTGTTTAATCATCAAAATTTATTTTATCGCCTTCAAAATAGGCTCCATTCGAAGCAATACGCATATGCCAACGATTAATCCAGTCATCAAAACACCATTAAAGAGATCTTCTGCAGCTCCTTCAGCGAATTATCCTTAATGGCCTCAAAGCGGCGTCCGCAGAGTGGCAATTTAAGTTTTGGGAAAAGGAAAAAGTCTCAGCGGGCTAAATCCGGTGAATACGGGGGTTGTTCCGTGATATTTGTCGAGTTTTTGGTCAAAAAAGTGTTCACAATACGAGCCGTGCAAAAGACGGTGCGTTATCATGGTGCAAGATCCATGAGTTTTCTTTCCACAAATTGTGCCGTTTCCTATGCACATTCTCTCTCAAACGTCGCATAACTTCCAAATATTCTTTACTTACCATATAACGAATTCCGAGTGCACAACACCATGATAATCAAAGAAAACGAGTAGCATGACTTTTAGTTTTGACCTTTTGACTTTTGACGTAGTTTTTTGGGTTTCGGCTCATGTGGATAGCGCCATTCAGCCGCCT
The DNA here is from genome assembly GCF_028408465.1 of Anastrepha ludens. Classification (NCBI taxonomy): domain Eukaryota; kingdom Metazoa; phylum Arthropoda; class Insecta; order Diptera; family Tephritidae; genus Anastrepha; species Anastrepha ludens. The sequence continues at coordinate 79,751,396 of NC_071498.1, forward strand.
GTTGATTGGTTTGAATGCCAAACTCATATACCCACGTCTCATTACCTGTTATGATGCGCTGAATAAACGTTAGGCCCGAATTCACTTGCTCAAGCTTGTCTTCAGCCACCTTCTTCCGATGAATTTTTTCAAAGAAATTCAACTCTCTTGGAACGAGTCGAGCAGCCACGCGTCTCATGCCCAATTGATGGTGTAAAATGTTGCGAATTGATGTGTTACACACACAAAGGTCACGATCTACCTCCCTCAAGCTTAAATAATGGTTTTCGAGCACCATTTCCTTGACTTTGTCGACAAAATTTAAGACAAATTTTTTGTTCGATATTTTTATCCATAGTGAAAATCGCAGAGCACACCTGCGGTTGGCTGATATATTTAAATGCCAAAAACAAGCTAACTCACAGATCACGCTCAAACTCTGCGACACTATAGAGGACAGTTATACCAACATTCCAGTAAAAAAAATTTCGACATACGTGTAGCGCGCGCTTTTTATATGAACAATTCCCGATATTTCTTTGACAGAATGTATGTGTTATTTTTCCTTGTCTTTTTTATGCATAAGAATTTTCAGGTCGCAGAAACAAGAAAAACATCTCAGTCCTACCATTAAAAGCTGCTGCAAAAAGCAAAGATATTTGTAAAATGAAAAGGAAACTTTTTTCGTCTGAGCCCCAACAAATGTTAGCTGACAGTGCTTTAGCATTTTTGTTAGAAAACGGATTTACAAAAGAGCAATATAATAATATAAAACAAAATGCAAAAATACATGGTTATGATATATATCCGCCCTATAAGGATTTGTCTAGTTCCAAATTAAAGCTAAGACCAGACGGCATTCAATATTTTGAAGATAAGGCACAAGTTCCTTTACAACAACTTTTGGACCATACAACTACCCGCATCCTTGAAATGCAACATGAGGTCCTAGGTATACTTCCAAACGTGACACATTGCAAGTTAATTTTCAGTTATGGATATGATGGTTCGACCGGGCACAGTATGTACAAGCAGCGTTTTCAAGACCATGGTAATGTGTCTGATTATTCCTTGTTCGTAACAACAATTATTTCTTTAAAACTGATTAATGAGACCGATCAAATTATTTGGGTCAATAAAGCACCCCATTCAGTCAGGTTTTGTCGGCCATTGAAGAGTGAACTCATCAAGGAAAATCATGCTCTCATTCTAACAGAAAAAGACTACTTGGATACTGAGATTCGAAATCTGAAATCATACTCGTATATGTACGGGTATAATGGTAAAAAGATATTTGTGGAATATTTAGGACAAATGACCCTAATTGATGGGAAAGTTTTAAATATATTGTCGGGATGCAACTCATGCCAGTCTTGCCCCATCTGCGGAGCAAAGCCAGCACAATTACTTAATATTAAAGATATTAATTCAGAAGTTTTCAAGACCAAAACACGTGCCCTTCAATATGGAATCAGCCCTTTGCATGCTTGGATCCACTTTTTCGAGTTTGTGTTGGAACTTTCATATAGAGTCGAGATGAAAAAGTGGCACGTTAAAGATTGCGATCAACCTCAATTAATAGCTCGAAAACAATTAATACAAAGGACACTTTTAAAGGAAATGGGCCTCAATGTAGACAAACCTATTCCAAACGGCAGCGGAAACTCCAATGATGGCAACACAGCAAGGAGGGCATTTTCTGACGCAGCCTTATTAGCCTCAATTTTAAATGTTGAAGAACAATTACTGAAAAACTTCTATATAATTTTAGTGAGCATTTCCTGTGAGCATGAAATTAGCTCAAGCAAGTTTGAAACCTTTTGTGGAAAGGTTTTTGAACTGTGCCATTATAATTATCCTTGCTATCCTATGTCTCCTACTGTTCACAAGGTACTAGTACATGGTCATCAAATAATAAAAAACTCCTTGGTTTCTGTTGGCTGTCTTGGGGAACAAGCATGCGAATCCCGAAATAAGTTTTATAAGAGCGATAGAAGGGGGCATGCTAGAAAATGCAGTCGGCTGGATAATATGACAGATGTTTTTAACAAAGCCTTAGATACTTCGGACCCATTTTTGTCCACTATCTTTTTAAAAGAACGACAAAACAAAAATAAAAAGAAAGACATACCAAAAGAAGTTTTCCTGCTGCTTCAATCGCCATCTTTAAGTATTTTAACAAATAATGACAAAGATTATCAGGAAGAAGATGAAGAAGATCATGTAGATCAGGACGAAGAAGAAGAATATGACGAAGATATTGAATTCTACTTTAATCTACGTGATTCACCTGCAAAAATTTAAGTCATTATCTTTAAATTTGTGATTTATGCCAAAAAAATTATAAAAAACCCCATAGTGCAATGGTGCAGTTGCACGCAAACGGAATAGGCTACTTAAGTTCATTCTTGTTTGCGCTTATCTACATACATATAATATGTACAGTATGTCAAGAATGAACTTTGACATTGAAAATAAATTCAATTTTCCGACCTCAATAGCCAAAAATAGCACTCTGATTCATATTTATTCGCAGCTTTTTAAAGGAATTAATAACAAAAACCTCAAATTCTTTAGAAAATAACAACTAAAGCAACAAAAACAAATGGCACCCTATTTCAACACAGAAAAGAAACAGTTTTTACAAACTTTAATATAACATTAATTTACTTTACATTATTTTAGTTCAATTATTTGGAATAATACACACACTATTATGAATTGTTAAAATTTTTTGAAGTGTTAAATAAAACAATTTTGAAAAACGTGATTTTTTAAATTTAAATAATACTAGGGCAATGAATTTCCACAAAGTCCACGCTTTAGGATAATTTGAATCATTTCTCATACATACATACATATGTACTAATGTTTGTAAGTAAATAAGTTTACTCGTATTGGCTTGACTATATGTACGAGTATGTATGTAAGTAAGAGTGTCAGATGTCAATATCGCCAAGATCTAAGTAGGGGTTTGCGGATGGCGCCACCTTTGTATTATCTGCATCGTGCACAAAACTTGTTTTTTAATGCAACACAACTACAGAGAAACCTCGATATAATGTGCTTTCATTGAAAAACAAACATAATATAACAAAATTTGTCCTCAGTCCCCTGTAAAAACCTCATTGTTACGGAATTCATAGATATAACGAAGAAATTGTGAGCATGAAAGACCTCGGAATATATATGTACTTGTATATTGGTTGTTAAAGTTCCATTTACAAAAGTACATAACGAAGGGTAGTGGATAAAGTGGGCATTGTCAGCCTTGTTTTAATTGTTTCGCAAGTGAAGCGAAAGTCGATTGGCCTACGCGACTAAAGAGCAATCAAAAAACTCCAAACGTTTTTCGAGGTGAAGCGATCTACACTGCTGCATACATTTGAGGACTTCACATCTGTAGAAAAATCGATTGATTGCTTTATTCAAAATGAGCGTAAACAACATAAAATAACAGAATTTTGTTTTACCAATTGAAAATTTTCAACGATGTGTTGATTAATAAAACATTTTATGTTTTTATTGCCCTGTTATTTTTTATCTGGAAATACACATTTAAAAAATACTGTATTTATAACTAAACCATAGATATAACAAAGTTAGTCCCACCTCTTCAACTTCGTTATACCGAGGTTTCACTGTATACGTTTTACAGTATGTTTTACTTCCGCCATAAAACGACGTGCAGTTTTATTATAATGGGCCTACCTTCAAATCACAATTGTTGCAAAATTTGCAATTTAAACAATGCCCGTCCCCATAAAAAGGCCCATTGTAGGCGTGTACATATGTGTGCAGGTACTAGTATCATCGGAAAAGTCTAAGACCCAAGGCATATAATACAGGTAGCAGCTGGCGAGTAAAAATAACAAACTTTGCGTTTGGTTTGTACCCTATAACCAAATTTTGCATTTTAAAATAAGAACTTATCGTGTTTTGGTAAGATCTATTAAAAATTATTTTAAACTCCAAACTCGAAATACCAAAATTGATATTTTCCCAAAGTGACTGCTTGTAATTTGTAGGTACATCTATCGTTGTACGGCCACGCTATCTTCCTGGCATGGTCTCCCAAAGGCCAGTGACCGGTTATTGTTGACGAATTTCTGCTCGTGGCTTTCTTAACAGCTCCTCAGTCTTGAATTTGCTGAAATTGGGCCACGTTATTTTAGTTATTTTACAGTATCTGTGTTAGTTCATCTGTCAACAACCTGCTTCTGGAATAGCTTTTGCTAAGAAGCCTGCTTGGCTCTCTGAAAAGATGCATAGTCCATCCGATCTAACTTTCCTGCAAGCTTTCCTTATCCCGAAAACTTCTCTTTCTTTCGAATATACCTCGGCTCCGTCGCCGCAGTTCGTCTTGCACCCGTCAGTGTAAAATGCAGTTGTATTTTCCTTGACTACTGGAATCAAATCCCATTCCTTTCGCAGAACTTTACCTTAAACTCTATTATAAAGTCTAGGATAGCGGTAGTAAAATCTGATGAGCTGCTAGTAAGCCTTTGGCTGTCTAAAATAACACCACGACCAAGCATCCCAGCATTCCAAAAACCACCTTCTTTTATTCTGAAGGCGGTGTTCGTTGCTGTTAGCCGTAGCTGTAAGCCTGTTAGTAACAGGTAGAGCATGACATTAAGTGTCTTTGCTGAACTCGATTTCTTAGCTCCACTTATTCCTACGCAGGCTACTTCGTTGTACGCTTGTTAGCCGCTTACAGTTGTACTGTTTGTTTGATTCAGGCTGCCATACTCAAGCTCCGTATGACATAATCGGTATTACTATGGCGGTATACATCCACATTGCGAGTTTAGGCTTTAAACCCTAGTTTCTACTGATGACCCTTTTGCAAGTGTAATAAGATATAAAAGCGTTTTCTACCCGTTTTTCTAAATTGTGCCTCCAGTTAAGCTTCGCATCTAGTACTACTCCTAGCTATGTCGCTCTACCTGTAAGCGGAGTTTCAACCCCATTTATTGATGGTAGTCTAAACTGCAGAATATTGTTTTTAGTTGTAAACAACATTAATGCCGATTTACTTGGGTTAATATTTGTTATGCCCTCTAGGAAATGCTACTTTTTATTTCAAAGGAAATTCTTAAGAAAAAGTACTCAAAAGCATAGAAATAAAAATTAGTGGTAAAAAGTTAGCAGGCAATACTATACAATTTATTTTCATTAGGGCGCCTTCGCACAAGTCTGCTTGATATATTCAGGCTCCCTCTTATTCCTCATTTATTTTCTGTGTTATCGCTCGAGAAGTTTTTAAAGGGTCCCGCTTACTTTTCTTAACGATGGCTACTACGTCTTATATTATTTCTATTACAATGTTAGAATCTCTTTATGAGATCAAAGATCATTGGGTAGCTTTTTCACCGAATTTTTCGTTTAAGAGACATATTTGCCATAATGTTGCAAAAGCTTGCGCAATGCTTGGTTTTGTGAGGAGAAATATAACACAATTTTTTGACCTGATAAACATACATATGTATATATAATTAGCGCTTGGGTGTTTGGCCGAGCTGCTCCTCCTATGTGGAGGGACTTACAGTTTTAAGCCGAATCCGAACGGCAAATATTTTTTATGAGGAGCTTTTTCATGGCAGAAATACACTCGGAGGTTTCATTAGCTGTCGAGGGTCGGCCGCTATTAGAAAAAACGTTTTCTTAATTTTGGGATCTCACGGAGATTCAAACCTACCTACTCCAAATTCTGAATGGTAGTCACGCACCAAACCCATCGGCTACGGGGGAAGCTATTTAAGTCTTTGAAATCAAGAAGATCTTTCAATATTCTTAATGGGAATGTGGATTACCCCATTTTTTGGAGAAAATTAACTTCATATTCCTCAGTATAACTTACGGAATATTTTGCCATTTTATGTGAATAATCACGAAACTCAGCTCGTATTGCGCTATTAATGAATTCAATATGGTTCCAAAAAGAATATTAATTGATTTTACTTGCTCAATAAATGTTTTCAAAAACTCCAGACATTATTTTTTCTTATTAGATTATGTTGAATTTTAATAACTAGTCTGTAACTCATTATCAATAAATAAAAAAAAAAATATGCGAGTTAAAATCTGTGATTTTTAAATTAAACAAAATAATAAAAATGAATGAACGCATGTTTGCTTCTTCGCCGATGTCCCCGTGGCAAGAAAGTACATGTGTGTGTGTTTAATTTCTTGTGTTTGGCAGTTTCTACTTGTTTTAGCTTACTTTTCTATTCTGTTTTTTGTTTATTCGCAGCACTGAAGTCACGGCAAATTAGAGATGCGTAACCCTGTATTCTATCATTCATGCATTTGATTCATAACTCAACTCTCTTCTAAGGAATTTTAATGTCAAAAAGTATAAAGAAATGAATTAAAATGGGTACAGATATTTTTTTTTCAATTTGACACTCTCTTAAATTAATTTTGGATATCACTACCTTAATGAATGTGTTCGCCCATATTTGCTGCATAAAATAATTTATTATGAATAAGCTCTGAAAAACTCTCTTAGCCAAGTCTTAGGCATAATTGCACAAAACTTAAGCCAACCTATAATACCAGCATCACGTGTTTACGGTTAGCCTGAATTCCACTTAACTTTGAGAACCTAGAAAGCTGTAATTTTTTGATTCCTAAGTTGTATTTTACGTAAATTGAGAGCTGAGAGAATCGTGTTGCCAAATATTTTTTACATATTTCGAATAATATTCCTCCAAATATAGACCTCTTCTATGCGTCACTTCTCTGCTCGACTAACTTGACGAAAAATTTGCATACGAAAGCAACAGAAAAGTTATCGAATAAGATTCGCCGCTAGCGAGTATGGTTATACCTCATTAAACTGGTATAACTTACAAACTTTAACTTTAACACATGTACATTGTTCTATTCCAGCTGTACCAAGATTCGAGGTGTGTCAAAAAAATAAGGCGAGTATTCAAATTTCGCGGGCTACGTACATTCGACTTTCGATTATTATTTTTTTATGTTGGTACACTTTTCTCGAAGACATGTTCACGGTTTTAGCAATATAACATATTTATTTTATTTGTGAGAGGCATGAATAAGACAAGTGTTTTGCGTGTTCTGCGATTTTCTGCTATCGACTCTTGGGTCTCCTGGACTCTTTCATTGGGACGATTCGGCTTTGGTTTCCATGTCATAACCATATACCCATGATTCGTCACCAGCTATGATCCTTTTAAGCAAATATTGCCTAAAATCGTGAACATATCTTCGAGACGAGTGTACCCACATAAAAAAATCGAATGTTTACCTTATTTCTTGAACACCCCTCGTATATTCATTTATACCAGTTGCTTCATCTATTCGCCACTTGCTAACGCTTGGCGAAAAGAAGAGGCCTATTATACACATACGATTTTTCGTACAAATATTAAACATATGGAACCGTGTCGAATTGAAAATTATGAAAAAAACAAAGCAAATAAATAAATACAATATCGCAGGTGCAATTTCTAAGCTTTTATGAAAACTACCTAAGTAACTAAGTCTTGGCAAACAGAGCTCTAAGCGAGTAATAATTCTGGACAATTAATGCCAACGGGTTTTATAAAAACAAAAACGAACTGCTCTATTGAAATCCAGGCAATCAATTCGGCTGTCAGTCGAACTCGCTGCCGTAACGGGCACAACGGACTCATTCTGGCAAGCCTATAACTCCAACAACTTTTCGTTCGACAGTTGTGACTGCTTTTTCCTCATGCATGCTAAATTCAAGTTTAAGCGTGAACAAGGAGATTTTTGTCTACCTATGGCTGCAGTGCCCGAAGCCTATTGTATTACTAACTACAAGACTCGCCATAGTGGTGCCAGCCGCGATTAAGGGCTGCTCACGCAAATCTGATGTCCCTTTTCAGGCGACGTTTATTTGTACATATTTATGTATGTTAGTATGTATGTCTGTATGTCCACGAACAAATTCCTGTAAAATAGCTTGATGGCAACTGTATAAAAGCAAACTCGTTGGTGAACTGTCTTTCAAAGTGATTTAGAATTTGAAGTAGTAACTACATTTAGTACAAATGGCTTCAACAGTGCACTATTTTGCAGCGTATGGTTCGGAAAGAACAGTTTTGAAGGATGTAACAACACCGATTCATAATGGAGTAAATATCAATGTAAACAAAAATACTTACGCAGTATAAAATTATTAATTTAATACAAATTATAATTTATTTAACCACCTTAAAACACCATTGCAGACGGCACACCATACCACAACCACCAATCGAGTAATCACTAGAGGAAATGCCGTATTAAATAGTCAGCTGTCCACGACCTCAGAAAACAAAGATAAACGTCATCGCTCCGCATTCACCACAAAGCAAACTTACGAGATGGAAATTGAGTTTCGAAAAAACCCCTACCTTTATCGTTTACGCCGCATGGAAATCGCCAAACGTTTGTGCTTACGTGAAAGACAAGTGAAAACATGGTTTCAAAATCGTCGCATGAAGCAAAAGAAAACTTCTAAAGACCTAAATTATAATGACCAAATGAGCGCAAAGGATTCTAAAAGTTTGAGTGAACAACTCGAGCATAAAAATATAGTACAACGTCTTTTGTCGTACTCCATTCATCCTTCTGTGAGACGTCAGCTAGATATGGCTTGTGAAGGCTCGGAAGTTAATGTGAGATCGAACATAGCCACAAAACTCGCACCACAAACTGTAGAAGTATTTACGAAAAACACCAGTGATTTTCCAACATCTTGCCCATCCACTGATCTGGGCGAAATCTTGCAGCACCTGTGCGAAAATACAAACACGCCAGGCCCTACTTCCATTGGAAAAGTCACTGAATTGGTATCGTTGAACTATTCGGAAAATTGTAGAGCGGACAATCCAGAAATAGAGAGAAGAGAAAAACCTTCAGAACAACTGAATATCGAAAATATATCCAATGGCTTGTCTTCAACATCTCAGTCGGTCTCTTGGTGTGAACCTTTATATTGGTTGGCAGAGAATGATTTGTAACGAATAATAAAAACAATCAGGCGATCTACTCTGTAAGGCGATGTGAATGGTAATTTCAATGCAAAAGGAAATTTAGTATTCTGTATAGAAATATCGCATTTATATATATAAATATCTTAGAAATATTGTTTAAAAGGCATCGTATAAAGATTCGCATCGCATTAGAGAGTGGACTCCCGGCCCGAATACTTAGTCGTCATAAGTACCTGGATCTTATAATCTTACTGATTACAATTGTGCGAACATATAAGCTTAATTAACTTATAATTACTTTTCTACTAAACCGTGTGTGTCATGAAAGAACTGAAGTACGGATACAAACATACGTACTTATATTGGATTAAATATGTGAATATATGAATTCAATCTTCTAAATTTGTCTATAAATATGTAAAAAGATATACCAAATTAATATGTAATTCAGAAAAAATTCTTTTGTATAAAACTATATTTTTTCAAAGTTATCAAAATATGCGCATTTTCGAAGTCATGTTTTTAACTTAACCATCCCCATGGATTTGTACATCTATGAACAGAGAAATAGCGCACTTATAGGGTCCTCTTCACGAATTATTATTGTAGCGTATTTATGCCAATGTTATAATGTGAATCACTTCTCTTTAATACCGGACAATAAGTCCCGTTAACTTTTTTAATGTTGCGTTTAAAGTTAACAAAATTAAACCTAATTTTTTTCGGTAAATTCTTGTTTTTTGAACAAAACAAAATCGTTATAGAGCACGAAAATGAGAAGAGGATCTCACTGCTTACTTGAATAGAACAAAAACGTGCAAACCAAACAAAAATTGCAGAAATAATGAGTTGTTCACGTCAAATGGTATCAAGTACCATTGTATTAGTACAGACAAAAATATGTATTAGTACAGACAAAAATATGCTTGAAGACTCCAACTCAGCAGGACAAGGCCATCGTTAAGAAAAGTATGCGTGACCCTTTTAAGTCCTCTCGAGCGATAACGCAGGAAATAAATGAAAATTATATCCTGAATACATCAAGCAGACTTAGGTAGAATATTGTAAATTCTCACATACGTGACTTTGAAGCACTGGCGCCGTTTAGCACGAGAAAGAAACTACTGGCGTGCTTTGTTAAACTCGGCCAAAATCGCGTAAACGGTTATTGCGCTAATAAAGAAGAAGAAGAATTCTTATTTCTGGGGATATTTTAGTCAACCAACCAACCGGAGCCGATGCAATAGGGAGGGTAGTTGATTTGGCCAAAAAGACTGTTAATAAATACAATGACACCAGAGCGACGAAAAAATGTGCAGTTACAACATTAGACATAAAAAACGAATTTAGCAAATACTTTGAATGCACTCAGCAGCTTCTCGGTACCAAAGTATCTTATTATAATCATCTGCAGCTACTTAAACAAGAGAGTACTGCAGTATGATACAGAGGAGGGCCCAATGAGCTACAGCGTGACAGGTGGTGTTCTTGGGCCAACCCTATGGAACGCTATGTGTGATGGCATTCTTAAAACCGAAATGCCCGCTAATACGACCATAGTAGGCTACGCCGACGATATCGCACTGGTAGTGATTGATAAGCACATAGGCAGATTGCATCATGTATGTAATGACGCCATAACAAGAATACAAAGGTGGTTGAATAACGCCAGCCTGGAACTAGCTGCCCAAAAAACAGAACTGGTGCTTATCAGTAGAAGCAAGCAGGAAGAAAAGCTGTCAATATCAGTTGGTGGCCGCGATATAGAATCCCAGTAACTTGGGTGCTGATTCGCAGAATGGCAGAACTAATAGTGCGGTTGTTAAGGCCGATGATGTCTACATCGATTGTAGGCTCTTATAAAAAATTGTGCCTCCTGAGCGATTAAGTTCTGCGGCTCGCACGATCTTTTCCAACATCAGGTTTAAGAAGTCACACGATAGCAAGTCACCCTGTCTGAAACTTCGTTCTGTATCAAACGGCTCGAAGAGATCCTTCCCAATTTTAACGTCGCAGAACGTATGGAGCAACGTCCTTTTGCATAGACGTATTATTATTTGTGGGGATACCAAACTCAGACATCGCGTCATATACTTATGTAGGTAAATACTTTTGGTACTGTCGAATGCAGCTTTGAAGTCAACGATGATGGGCTTCCGCCTTTCACACAATATACTCGCTAGAACCTTATAGGTGGCAAATGCCACGACATCCAAAGTGTTGCAAAAGAAAGCAAAGGTCCATCGAATTGTTAGCCGAAAGTTTTAAAAAAGGTGTCCAACGGAGGGTTTATGTAGATTAAATAACTAATATACATTTTTTTTTTTCATTTTTTATTTCAGTACTAAATATCTATTTTGCGTATTTCTTTTTTTACTGCCTTGAGGCAATAAGTGGAAAATATTTTTCCTTCTCTCTCCATTCTTTATAAATGCAGCACTTTATAAGGGAGTCTCAAAACTCCCTTATCATTACTTCCCTAAGCTTTTGTAATTGAATCATATTTAATAAGGATCATTGATGTTGACTTTTAAAAGACTATTTTAGCAATTGTCGAGTGTTGTATAAGATGTGCTTTATAAATTGCGTGTATAATTCTGAAAATACGTTATCATTATGTTAAATTCACTGAGAGCGAATTGGCGCTTCACGAACCGCGCAAACCTTCTATCTTCATTCATCCGTACTTGCGGGGACTTTTTTCAACACGCACTTCTGTTAATTTTTTTTTTTTTTTGGTTTGCTTATATATTTTTGAAATGCCAAACATCACAAAAAAAAAATAAGCTGCTCAACCGAAATCACCTTATTTGAATAGATTTGACTCTACTCTTACCGTATGTCAAGTCTCTCACAGCAATGTATGCAACTTGCAATAGAGAACAGCTGATTTTTTTGCACACAACAATACAATATAGTACTTCCATTGCGGCATCCAAGGCCAAATAAATTTCTTCCGCGTTAAGTATCAGTGTAAAACCTTGGACATCTGCCATTGCAACGAAATACGAGACGGTAGCAGTCACAAGTGTGATAGAAATGTAAGAAAAACAAAGTGGCGCCTGTATTGTCTACATATATATGTATATGTGTATGTAGATATGTACCTCTTGAATGAGAATATAACTGTTTGAGGATTTCATGGTTGGTTTAGCGCTTTACAACTATTTAAATTTGTTTACTTTATACCTTTTGAAAATATTAGTTTAATCTGTTCTACAATGGCGCCAGAGATCATTCCCAGAAAACGAGTTATTGTGTCATTGACACAAACTAAATATATGTATATAAATTAATTATCACTACATTGATAACTTTAAAAAAATAATTTTTTTCCGGAGCAACTCCGCTTTCCCGGAGCAACTCCGCCTTTATTTCACAACTGCAAATTATCAACTAAACTTTACAAAATTTCTTAAAGCTAATTTAACCTATGCATTCCCTCAATCACCTGTTATGCCGCGTGACCATATTCGCGGAATTTCACTTGTTGCCGTTCACACGGTTTATTACAGACATAGCGTCAGCGAAAAGATCGAGCAACTGAGGTGGATCAACTTTCAGCGGAAACGCGTGTAGTGAATGAACTTTAAATATAAGTAGCGTTAACTCCTCCCTTCTTAAAAACGATTGTCCTCGATCGTCTTATTAGAAATAGGGTAGGTCATGTAGTCGAAGATTTGAATAACTAACGACGTTTCCTAGTTGGTTATTATTTGTGTTAATTGATGCATCTGGGAGATTCGGTAAGGTGCTGGTCCTTAGGTCGACTAATTTGAATGGTTCCGTTGGTACTTCTTGGATGATTATTTTTGATGTGGGTTTTATCCAAAATTTGAAGGTTATTATTATTGCTGTGAAGATTATTGCTAGTCCTAGCATTGCGCTCTTATTTATTGTCGAATCTGTTCTTAACAGATTTATCTTTTTCGTGTTGTTAATATGTAGTTCGTTGAGGGCTTCTAATGATAAAATGTTGATGCGTTCCCTTTCTAGCGGTGTTGGCTGTATGATCGCTGGTTCTGCTGTCAACGTAGACATTTCGATATTGGTGAAAGTTTGTTGTGTTGTGAAACTTGATTAGATAAGTACCAGTAATTGTTCGCTGCTCTTTTTCCGTTTTTAGTGTTCCATTGAAGTCGTTTAGTAAGATTATCCCAGGCTGTATTTCCTCGATTGTTGGTACGTGTTGGTTATTACTTATTGTGCAAAATGATTTTCTACTATTTAGTATTTGAGGGATGCAGGTGCTGTTACTAATATTAATTATGTTATTTCTCTCACAAATTTTTATTTCATTGTATTTCATACATTTATTCTTAATTCCATATATTTCATTTTTGTTCTTTAGTATTTCTTCGAAATCAAGTTTAGTAATTTTTTTATTTCTCTTAACTGGTCTTATTATAATATTCTTATAAGTAATATTGTTTGTTAGTGGTATTTTTACCAAATATAAAATTCTTGACTCCTTAGTTATTACGTTAACTTTTGCGTATTCTAATGCTTCTTCAACTGATGCGAATGGCATTCTTTCTTCTTTTAATTTCATGATTGCTATCTCAATTTCTTTTTTATTCAACAATATTGTATTCATAATTCCAATTTTAGCCCATTGAATGGCGTACTTAATGTTTACTAATTCTTCTTTAATAATTCTTATTTTACTTTCCAGATTCAGAGTTATTTCACTTATTACATAATTGTCTTTTCTTATCGAATTTAGTAGTTGATTTCCTAATGTTGTTAAGTTGTTAATTCTTTCATTGAAAACTTCATTAATTATTACTTGATCATTATTATTTTCCTTTAGTTTGTTTAGATCATTATTCAAAATATCAAAATCTTCGCGGTCAGGAGTACCAGCAATGTACTTCCATGCCGTACCTAATGCATTAATAGCTCTCTTATTTCTAAATTCCATTTTTGGTTTTATGTTCGAAAGTATTACTAAGGATATGTCTATCTGAGACTTAAGGATGGGGTAGAAAAGGTTGTTAGCGGGAATATTCTTGTTAAGGTAGGCTAGTACGTCTTTTAAAAAATTGTCGTATTGGTCCAGGTCAATATGGTGTACTATCTTGAATGTCCCTTCTTGTATTTTAGCTTGGGCATACTTCGAGAATTTATCTATGGCTGTTAGTATTACTTTTTTGTGAGTATGATAAATGTCGAGGTGAACTATTTGTCCTGGATATTGAGGAATAGGAGTTGATTGTAATAGTGGTTTCGTAGGATGTCGTTCGTATTTCTGTTCCTTGCATATTTTACACTGTTTAACGATTCTATCAATTTTCGCTTGCATTTGTGGGAAGTAAAAGTTTCTTAAAATTTGTGCTTTATTTTCGCGACCATTTCTGTGAGCGCGTTTGTGTTCTTTAATTATTTCATTACTCTGTTCTGTTTCGTTAGGTAAGTCTTTCACTATGTTTCTTGCGAATCTTACTCTGCAGTTGCTAAAATAAATTGGGTAAATTTCTTGGATTTTTCCTAAGGTGTTCTCGTCAGTATGAAGGCCATTAATAACTGATGGGTTTAGATATCTTTTCAGAAGATTTATTAAGTTTTGTTGGTTGAATTCGGTTTCAGTAATGATATGCCTATGATAAGTTGGAAATATAATTTGAAATTGATAAGATGACGTTTCTTCTATTTTAAGAAAAATTTTATTCTTGAACACATTTATTGGTTCTTGGGCTATTGGTATCAAATGATGCGAAGAACTAATGTCGCTGTGGATAGTTTCGCTTAGTGAATTATAGTCATTTTCAGAATTTGTTAGATGGTTGATTTGGGGTAGTCTGGATAGGGCATCTGCTACGACGTTTGCCTTTCCTGGTTTGTAGTATAATTCATAATTATACTCTTCAAGGATGGTCTTCCATCGCTTCATCTTATTGTTATTATTCTTATTGCTGAGGGCGTAAGTTAAAGGCTGATGGTCCGTAAAGATTTGAACTTTTCGTGACCCGTAGAGATAATTACGTAAATTGTTTAGTGACCAGATGATGGCTAACATCTCTTTCTCGTTGGTAGCGTAGTGCTCTTCTGTTTCGCTTAATGTACGAGATATGAAAACGATGGGCCTGTCATTTTGAGATAGGACTGCTCCTATTGCATAGTTAGATGCATCTGTGGTTAGTTGGAAGGGTTTTGTAAAATCGGGATAGTTTAGTATTATATCTTCTGTAGTCAAAGAAAGTTTGATTTTGTCGAATGCACTTAAGGCTTCTTCATTTAATGTGATTTGAATATTTTTGGATCGATTTTTGGACACACGTCCATCCTCCCTTCTTAAAAGGGCTGTCAGGGGTTTCGCAAGCTTCGCATAGTCCTTGATGAAGCGGCGATAAAAACCAGACAGACCTAAAAATGATCTTAAGTCTTTCAGGGTTTTGGGGGCTGGAAAATTTATTATTGACTCTACTTTTTTGGGGTTTGTTTTGAGACCGTTTTCCGAAATAATAAAACCTAAAAATTCTACTTCTGTCTTTAAGAATTCACATTTGTCAAGCTGAATTTTTAAATTTGCTTGTTTCAAGGTATCAAAAATTGTTTTAATATCATTAAAATGGGTTTCTTGGTCTTTACTGAATATCACAACGTCATCGATGTAAACATAACATCGTTTCCTTATGTGATCCCTTAAAATGTCGTCAAGAGCTCTTTGGAAAATAGAAGGAGCATTCTTGAGACCGAAAGGTAATCGGGTGAATTCATATTTCCCATTATTCACCGAAAAAGCTGTCTTCTCTATATCTGATTCTTTTAAAGGAATCTGATGGAAGCCGCTCTTTAGATCGAGTACTGAAAAGAATTTATTCTTTCCAAGTTCTGAAAGTACCTCATTTATTTCGGGTATTGGATATTTATGTGCTATTGTTACTGAGTTTTGTTTCCTATAGTCTATCACCATTCGGTATTTTTTCTCTCCTGACGCATCTAATTTTTTTGGTACTACCCATACAGGCGAGTTATATGGAGACCTAGATGGTCGAATAATACCGTCGCGTATAGGGGGTAATTTCTTGTATAAACGGGGGTTCCTGATATCGTACGAATTTCTCCTTTTACTGTGGTGATGAAGGTTAGTTTTTCGTCTGGATCGCTAAATAAAGATTTGTAGTTTTCTGTTAATTTTTTAAGATTAGCATTTTGAAGTGGTGTTAGATGGTCTGATCTTATGTTGATTACGTTTACGTCCTGAGATATTTGTTGTTTTAGTTTTATTTTAAGGCAGTTTTTAATCAACATGTAATGACTGTTCGTAAATTTTAAGTATACGCTCTACTGATTTCCTCCATGAGTTAAATTCTTCTTGTTTTCCTGAGAATTCTCTAATTGATCTTACTATATCCGGTATTTTATCGAGTTCGCCTAAATTGTTACGGTGTTCCGGATTTATTATTTGATCTGTTCCTACTAAGTCACTGTTCGTATTCCTTATCGCGTTATTCACAATGTTCGTAATTAGTTCACTCAGTCCTGGTATGTTGATAGCATTGTTAGGATTAGGAGGGATTGGTGCATTAAGGATAGGAGGTCTAATTAAATTATTTGGGTTACTCATTTTGAATGTCAAGAGATAATTTAAATTTGGTTAAAATTTATTAGTTTTATAAAATTTAATTTAGCTAAAGTCCCTTGTTTCAAATTTGCACTTTACAAAATATTTAACTCTTTAATTGGCTCATAAAAATACTTTACAAAATATTTAGCTCTTATTCACTATTATTTTTTATACTTAATTTCTTAATTTATTAATTCACTATTAATTTCTTCAATTTAATTATTCTCTCATGGATTTTCCTTGGATAATAAAACTATTTTCCACTTCGTAACTAAATTTAACAATCGGGCTTTTAAAATTTAACTCTACTTTTTTTCAATTATTTTCACACAATTTCCACAATTTCTGGTTTTCTTATTTCTAAATTAATTTTAAATAGTTACCGCCGTTGCCTACACAGAGTCTGTAGGGGGTCCTTTTTGCCTATTTCGGCTACTGGGGGTCTACCAGTAGTCCTTCTCGCGAGGTTGTCTGCGAACTGGTCTACAGACGTGGTTGTACCTTGTCCTTTACAGGAGTTGTTGTGGTTTATTGGAGTTTTCGGCACATTTGTGGTGCGCGGCGAGCTGCTTGAGGTCGTCTTGGCACTTAAAAATTGAAGCTATTTGAGGTGCGGCGAGCTACTTGAGGTCGTCTTATGCACGCAAAAATTTTGACTTGCTTGTCCTTTTTACAAATACTCGCGCCGAATTCCTCCTACCACGTTGGGCGCCAATTAATTATCACTACATTGATAACTTTAAAAAAATAATTTTTTTCCGGAGCAACTCCGCTTTCTCGGAGTAACTCCGCCTTTATTTCACAACTGCAAATTATCAACTAAACTTTACAAAATTTCTTAAAGCTAATTTAACCTATGTATTCCCTCAATCACCTGTTATGCCGCGTGACCATATTCGCGGAATTTCACTTGTTGCCGTTCACACGGTTTATTACAGACATAGCGTCAGCGAAAAGATCGAGCAACTGAGGTGGATCAACTTTCAGCGGAAACGCGTGTAGTGAATGAACTTTAAATATAAGTAGCGTTAACTTATATGTACGCCAAGGCGGATTGTCAAAATCTATAAACAAATATTGATAAAGATTGAGACCAAATAAATGAGATGCACTTTTGCTAACACCTTGAATGTGCCTTTATTTATACTCATTGTGCATATGCAGTGCTGCCCCGTTAATACATTTTATTAGATTATCCGGGTTTCTATAAACTGTTCGTTCCATTACAGAAATTCAGCTGAATTATACAACGTAATCAGAAAAACACTCACACTTTCTCAAGCCGTGTGTCCACTAGCAAGTCACTTGCGGAAGAACTTCTGCAAGTATTTGCTGAAATGTTTCCACTCAAACCGAAACTTGCGGAAGTCTGCTTCCAGAAGTAGTTTGTAGAAGTTATCACGACGAACTTGCTGCAAGAAATTGTTTGAAGTAGTTTGCTTTTTTTACGAATGACAGTGTAAAAATGTCTTGTGGTAAAATAAGAGTGGCAGCTGCCATCGCAGCATATTTAATAAAAAGGGATCAAATTAAAAAAAAAAAAAAAGAAGTGTTTGGGTGAAAAATTGGGTGCTGCGGTGCGTAGATTTAAGTTTCCAAAATACATTACTTGATGAAATGCGGACAGGCAACAGGTTAGAAAATAACAAGAAAAAATGTTTTAAATCATTTTATTTTCATAAGTATTTCAAATTAAATGTAAGTTATGATTATCTTTATTTTGTAGGCGATTCTTTTTATTCCCTGTATGTACGATTGAAAGGATTGTGTTGGAATGTTGCGAGGCTTGTACCAATGTCTAAAATCAAATATTTGAAGGTACTACTGTGGGCAAAAAGTAAGGTGAATTTATTTGTCAAACTTCGCGGGATTAAAATTTCGCTCTAGTTATTTTTTTCATGAGTTGGCAGCACTGTTAATAACATCTGGGCCAACTTTCATGTGAATGTCTTTATCAGTAATATATTTACGCTTGTGTTTGCCAAACGACCAAGAGTGCATTTTTCGATTTTTACAATGTCTGATTTGATTGTGCAGAGAAGTGCCATAAAATTTTGTTTGCGGAATGAAATTTCGGCTGCGGAAACGTTTAGCATGTTGCAGACGGCATTTGGTGATTCGACCATGTCGCAGAAAAATGTTTAAAAGTAGTGCAAAGACTTCAAAGAGGGTCGAGAACGTGTTGATGACTTGGATCGCTCCGGACGACCATCGACGTCAACAGATGACCAACACGTCAATAAAGTGAAGGAGTTAGTGCTCAAAAATCGTCGGTTGACTGTTAAAGACCTTACTGATATGATCGGAATATCAGAAGGATCTGTGAAAAGACCATTTTGAAAGACCATTTGGGCCTACGAAAAGTCAAATCTCGTTTGGTACCGAAAACTCTGAATTTCTTGGAAAAAAGTCGTCGCGTTGATGTGTGTGAAACAATGCTTTCAGACTATCAGGACAAGCTCAAATGCATCATTACGGGAGATGAGACTTGGATTTATGTTTACGACCCTGAAAAGAGCACGTCAAAGTCGTTCAAAAATAAAGGTCATGATGACAGTTTTTTTCGATTTTCGTGGCGTGGTGCACTATGAATTCCTTCCACCTGGCGAAACTGTTAATAAGGAATATTATTTGAGCGTTATGCGTCGTTTACGTGCAGCAATTCGTCTAAAAATACCAGAATTATGGGCCAACTACTCTTGGTTTTTACATCACGATAATGCACCGTCTCACACTGCACTCGTTCTTCGTGACCATTTTGCCAAAAATTCCACGCATATCGTTCCGCAACCACCGTATTCGCCTGATTTGGCTCCGTGTTACTTCTGGCTATTCCCTCAAGAGACCACTCCGGTGAACGCGTTTCGAGTCGATTGAGGAGATAAAAACTGAATCGAAGAAGGTGCTGATGGCTATACCGGAAATGGACTATTTGGCATGTTTCGGGGATTGGAAAAATCGTTGGCATAAGTGTATTTCATCGAGAGGGGATTATTTTGAAGGGCATGAAATTGATTTACAAGAATAAATAAAGATTTTTCATTTTACAACCAAATTACCTTTTGCCCATAGTAGTAAGCTAACGTAATTGCTTTCTTCCACAAACATAACATAAGGTTATCGATTAGCCTTCCTTATGAAAACATTGCATTTGACAACCCAGTACATTCTATTTGCATTTTTTTTTCAGAAAGTGTACAATAAGTGCGACCCCATTAACAATCACACAATTGACTCTTTGCTATTAGATATCATCGATTGTTTAGCTATTTCATCAAATGATGTGGAGCTTGCACTCGTCCATCTCAGAAATAATAATTTAGGTCATGAGGGATTTATTGGCATATTTTTTTTAACTACATTGCTTGCATATCTACCTCCATAACTAAACTTTTATAATAAAAGTTTGGAAATGTTGGGAAACTGTTTTGCTAATAAAAGAATCTTAAATTACAAGGTTGAATCCGACCCAATTGTATATAATAAAATGTCTTGACTTAAGTAAAAGCTCTGCACTAAGACTGAGGATGACTGGACAACTCTCACAGAGGCCTTCTGGTGACAGTAACATACAGGACCTAAACGGAAGGTCAGACTACGTTATTCCACAAGTAAACTTTGGCAAGAGGCCTGGTTTTGTAATATAAAAGAATGACTGGCAGAAGGATTTAGAATCCGAACACCATGCTTACAATTTCTTTACAGACGAATCCAAAATGACGGAAGGAGTAGGAGGGGTTGTCTTCTGTCCACAGTTTGATCTCCAAAAGTCTTTCAGGCTTCGTAATCACTGTAGCATATCTCACGCTGATATTTATGCTATAACCAAAGCAGCTGAATTGTTTTTTGTATTGTAATTCACTCCACTCGCAGAAATATCTTCATCGATAATCCAGTTGCTATTAAAGCCATAATGGCTGTAATGACTAGCTCGAAATACCTTAGATCCAAAATAGACGAGCTCTGCAAGAATAGACAGGTCAGAAGTTAGTGGGTACCAAGGAATAGAGGGAAATAAGAGAGTTGACGAGCTTGCTAAGGCAGACACCCGCTTGCCTATGATGAGTACGTCGAACATATATCCCTCCCATTCAGTTTTCAGACGGAACTAGACGACAAACTAATTCTTGAAGCACAATTTATATGTGAAGCCTCGACCTCCGACAAGATTGCCAAAATAATGCTACGAAATTGCTTAAGGGAAAGAATGTAAAATATTGGTTGGAGTGCTTAACGGTCATTGCCTCACTCCATATCACGCAACTAATATGGGATTGGTGCAGAACGACGGGTGTAACTTATGAAATGAAGAAAGGGGTACGTTAGAACACCTCCTTTGCCACTGTCCTTCTCTAAGCAGAATTCGTTACAACTGCTTGGGATCGGTATACTTTTTATTTCTGAAGGATATTGCTGATACAAGTTAAAACTGCTCATTAAAACTCGCCAAGACATGTATCACGGACTATGTTTAAGACGACTCCAACAACACTGGTAACACTACGGACCCTTGTGGCCTATGTGAGATCTATGCATTTCAGTAAGATATAACTATGGAAGCGGTATTGTACATCACAAATTTTCGCCAGAGGATCAAACAGATAATAAGGGCTATTGTTTGGATGTTACGCTACGTTTACGTGAAGCAACTCGACAAAAAATTAAGGATTTGTGGAAAAACAACTCGTGGATTTTGCACGATTTATTATTTTATTATTTTTGTAAGTGACACAACTTTTTACAAACCTAAAATTAACTTATATAAGAATTTATGTACAGCTTCTTGATATGTTCATAGATAACTCATTGCGAAAACAGTGCTTAGTGTTTTCATTATTATTATTGCATTGAAAAGGATTTTATTACTTTCTGTTTACAAACGTCATTTTGTTCTTTTGAATCACAATGACTTGCGACTGTTTCCAATAAATTAGATCTGCTTTTAATTATCTAGTTTTGCCTTTTTTGTACATCATCATTTCCGACCGTATTTTCATACACATACACACACGCATACATACATATGTATGTAAACTTCAGAAAAGCAATAATAATAATAGAAAAAATTGTTTGCAAACTTTAACAACAGCACGACTTAATATTTCTTAATTTCAGGCCATAAAGCGAATAATTTGTGATTCATGGCCAACATCTGCTAGTGCGTAGACATCGCATCACTACAATCTGGTATCAACCGATTGAAGAAAATTCCAATTTTGCGCTTAATGGTGATTCTTAGCGCTTATGAATTTGTTCACTGATTGTCATATAAAAATGGCGGTGTTGTCAAAATGAGTATATGATATGATGACACCGATTTATCTGCGCTGTCACAAATGCACACGAATTGCCATACAAGTTGACTTACTTATTAAAATAGATATGTACATAAAAACTAAACTTTTTTGGAAAAAAGTTGTGTTAGATAAAATTTGTATGTATTGAAAAAGTCACGTTTTTACGAAAGGGAATCAATCAATGCAGAAGGGTTCGTAATAATGGCATAGTGCGAAACAATAACGCTGCAGAAGTAGAGTAAACATGAAAAGAATACAATAATGATTGTCAAAATGTATGTATGTAATAAGAAAAAAGTTAATTGTAATTGAATTTCAATTTTCGAAGCAAATATTTATAATTTCACCGTATTTTTGAGTCGGGACTGTTTGCATACTTAGGAATTTTTATCCCTAAAGAAGAAGGACACCCACTAATGGTCTGAAATTAATTAAGAAATATTTATTAATTATTAAAGGAATACTTCATTTTTTTACTTTTCTCTTAAATAAATCGAAATGGATAGAAATAAGTAAATTTTATTTGTCCAAGTCTTTTTTCATTTTTTAAAGTACATATGTAATAACCTGAAATGGCTAAATCTGGGCCAAATTTAGATGGTTAACTGTAGAGTAGTCATCACAATTCGAGTCATGGACGTACAAAAGAAGTGTACGTCGAATTTCTTCTTCTTTTTTTATTTGTCTTGGATTTTCTAAACATAGAATGTACTATTCTCTCAGCCGAAGACCTTCAGTTGCTGGAGCTAGAAGTTAAATTAAAATTGCTGATTTGTATACTTTTTTAAATAAATAATAATAATTCTCTTATACATCCGTTTCTTTATAATCGATTAATATCACTGTTAGAGCCACAGAAAAAGACATCACCGGATAGGACCGTTTCATCCTATTTCGAGTATGGAGAATCGAACTGTACGTTTCCTGCGCGTCTTCATACAAACGATTTTTTAAGGGGACAGATACCTGTAAAAGGCTATATTTTCCCTGATTTTCATTAAAATTATTTAAAATGAAGAAGTCAATATATTTTTTTCAAAAATGGAATACTGTTTATATATACATTAAAATAATATATATTTTTTTTATTTTAATCATTTAAAATGGCGGATGTACACTTAATTCTTTTAGGAGGGTCGCAGCGGGCGTTGTAGCATCGGCGTCAGTGACCTGAATACAAAAAAACAAACATTTTTGTGTTTATTAATGTCATAATTTCTATATGAATTAAACAAAAATGAAAAAAACAAAATTAGCGGAATAAAATGCTTAAAAAAATGAATTTTGGGGCGAATTTTCCTACTATTTTTGCATCGAAAAAATAATTTTTTCGAAAACTTTAAATTTGCATTCACAAAATTCAGGGAGATCAGTCAATAACTTTTCGAGTTATCGGGTACGCCAATTCGAAAAATACAGTTTTGAGAAAAATGCGTCTAAAGTCAGCAACTGTGACGATGTATAATATAAGATATACTTAAATTTACGTTTTGACATATTCTTAAAGAATTATATTAACATTTTATGACTGCAGTAGGGAAAGAGAGATTTGACTGCCGAAAGCAGAAGAACACCAACAACACCTGCAATCGCGGGCAATGCCACCAGATGTTAAAAAAAGTACAGCTAAATAAAACTAAGTGAATTATTAATTTAATTAATTTAAATTAATTTAATTTATTTAAAAAAAATGTATATTTTACAAAATTATAAACATTACTTTTAATTAGAGCAGGCTAGAAAAATGTCATGAAGAAAGAACTAAAACTCTCAGACTAAATAACAAAAAAAAAAAAAAATGCTAAATCAAGTTACGAAAATGGTAATCTGGCCATACTGGAGCTAAAATCACGTAACTAGTTGTCAAATTCGATGAGAGCAAAGTAATGCGACCACGATAGGCGCCATGTCATTATTCTTTCCATCATGGATACAACCAAACACATACACACACAAACCGATGTGTTGTGTAAACATGTAAATAACTAAAAGAACGCAGTTGTTCTCTACGGGATGAGTTTTGCTCAGTTTTGTGCTCGTTAGGGGCTGCGGTACGGGACTACGTACGTAGGTTACTGTTTTCAGTATTATGCACTGAGAGTCAGCGTCTTCTGTTGACGGTGTGTTCTGCCTTTAATATATGTAAATAGTATATAATAGTGATTGAAATATAGCAAAGGCGCGTCGTATCCGTTGAAAGGTATTTGGGCATTTGTTGTACCACAAATACAATTTTATCCCGCTTTCGTATTACAGATGGTGTTTTAACAAAAAACAAAAAAAAAAAAGAATAATTTTAAATGACAAACACTGTAAGGCCCATTTAAAGCCCAGTTCTA
This sequence comes from Anastrepha ludens, assembly GCF_028408465.1. Classification (NCBI taxonomy): domain Eukaryota; kingdom Metazoa; phylum Arthropoda; class Insecta; order Diptera; family Tephritidae; genus Anastrepha; species Anastrepha ludens. Next base: position 79,775,556 of record NC_071498.1, read on the forward strand.
TACATTTAACAAATTCAAACAAAATTTACAAATAATCTAGACTTTTATCAAGTTATACAATTTTTGGCTTCTGTGCATACCTTAACAATCATAAACCAAAAAGCTTTTATACCCCATGCTTTTCACCCCTCTATGGTAAGCAGTGCAAAGTAAAGAGACGTCAGCTGTTTAGTCCTTAACTGAAGGGAGTCCGTAGGGAGCAAAAATTTAATTTAGAACATAACCAAATTTCAGATGAAATAGTTTTTATTTAAAAATTATTGAATGGTTTCATTCCACGATTTTAATTTAAAATCCTATAAATTGCTTTTAATGACTGATGCTAAAATTTTTTAATCAAAACTTATCAAAAATAATTCAAGAGTCTAGCAAAAATTCTTTTCTTTTTAGTCTATTTATAGAAACGAGGCAAATAAATTTTTTTTATTTTGGTTTTACTAACTAGTTAACAGAATTTAGCCCAACTCTGAAATGTTTGAAGCACCATTAAAAGTTAAATTTGAATCGCTCATAAATCAGTTAATTTGTCAATTGCATTTAACACCTTGAAAAAATTTTCAAGGGAAGTACTTTTTGACTTTTGAAACAGATTACTCGTTTCAAACACTTGATAAATCATCATTATTGAAAAAAAAATAATAATAATAATTATAAAGTGTACAGATTTGGGATGTTAAGGTCTAAAGTTTGTTAAGAAATTTAGTGGTAACAACTAAGAAAAAATCAATTGTCAATTGTGATTTGTTGCAATCAATTGAAAATAAGTATTGTATCGTTTAATCATTTTGAACATTTTCTGGATAAAAGTGTTTTCGACTACATTTTGTTTGTCAACTTTGTTTGTAATTTTAAAAATTTCTCGAGCACTTCATTTGGTTTTAGGAGAAAATTGTAAGAACAGCGAATGAAAGTTGGTGTAAAGATCCCACCTGCAAATCGCACCTGCACAATTGTGGCCGCACAGAATCTGTGCTAGGCCAAATAGGCACTGCCTAATAGTCAAGAATGATAGAAACAAGATTGCGGTCATCAGAAAGTGCGTGCCGTCACACTAGCTGAGTCGTGCAGTGTTGCCAACCCATTGCTTTTCGCAACAAATTTAGTGCTTTTTTATACCCAACATTTGAGTTTGGTGCTTGTTTCTTTTTTTAATTTGAAGCAAGTAAAATTATAAGTTAAAAAAAAAATTCTTAAATTAAATTAAAAAAGGCTAACAAATGCCACTCTTGCCTTTAAAGCTTATACCGACTATATTTCAGTTCTTTTGAAAATTTGTTGATGCTTAGAAAATTTGATGTTTTCAAAGTGAAAATCTAATTTTTTGCTCCTTTTGAAGTTATGCAAGAACATTGGATCTACTTCACTCAAATAACATTTGAAACCTTTTTATAAATTTTACAAAGTCTCCGAATTTACTGAATACGAATCAAAACCATAGGTAATTATATTAAAAAACGCAAAAAAAAGAGATACTAGATAATAATTAAGAAACCTTGTTGTTGCATAACGTCAAACTTATCTTGTTATATAGCCTCAAATACCTCAAAAAGTGTTTTTTGGCTCTTTTTAAAGATGTTCCCTTAACATAAATTTTGAATGCAAGGATGGATTTTTAAAACTCTGCTTTTTCCATATAGTCATGCACATAACCATAACACATTTATTTTAAAAATCGCACAGTGTCAATTTGCAACGGATATAAAGCTCTTAAAACATTTGGTATTCCTTCCTTTAAACGGGCATTTTATTGTTTTTTTATATCCAAAACTAGGCAACCCTGCAGTTGCGAGGGAGAGATTTGCCTGCTCGAAGGAGAACAAGAAACAAAAGGAGAACAACATAAAGCCAAGAATGATAGAAAGAAGATTGCGCCCATCAAGAGTGCGTGACGTCACGTTTGCGAGTTGTGCATTTGCTCTTCACAATAGATTTAATGCTTTTTTATACCCAAAATGCAAAAATGTTTAAGTTTCGTGTTTGTTTCTTTTTTTATTTTAAAGCTACCGAAACTTTAAGTAAAAAAAAAACCATATTAATAAACAAAAAAAGGTTAAAAAAGGTCACTCTGAGAAGATTTTAGAGCTAATGAAAATTAGTTGATTCTTATAAAATTTCATAATTTGCAAATTTAATTTTTGGCTCCATTTAAGGATTTAAGGTTATGCAAAAATATTAAATGCCCCTCTCTCAAACCCTTCTTAAGATGGAAAACCTTTTAGCACATTTTAAAAAGCCTTTGAATTTATTGAATGCGAATTAAAACCATAAAGGTGTAATCGTTTCTTCCGGTCATCAATCCTTAGTGAGACATAGGACATTAAGAGTTATATTCATTGTAAAAATAAACAACAAAATACCAGAAAATACTAAAGAAACCATACTGACATTTTTACAAAGAGAGTACCTTATGTAGTTACATAACTTCAAATATAGCAAAAAAGTCGTTCCCTTAACAAAAGAGTCTCGCTTAACAAAAAAAACTCATAAATTAAATTGTACATAAGCATAACACATTTATTTAAAAAAACGCACATTTTAAAGACAATTTGTCACGCATACAAAGTTCTTTAAGTGATTCAATAAAAATTTGGTATTCCTTCTTTTAAACGGGCATTTTGTTGTTTTTTTATATCCAAAACTAGGCAACCCTGCAGTTGCGAGGGAGAGATTTGCCTGCTCGAAGGAGAACAACAAACAAATAAAGGGTGTTTTTTTTAGAGGTTAGGTTTTCAAGTTGGCACTACTTTTTCGTAGATGGTCTTTTTGACAGCTGTCACTTGATTTATGCTCAGTTTGGTTTGCCATTTCATAATAAATAGACTTACACCTGAACAACGTTTGCAAATCGTGCAAATTTATTACGAAAATAATGGTTCGGTTCGCGCGACGCATCGCGCGCTGCGTCCAATATTCGGTCGACATAATCGTCCATCAGAGTTACTAATTCGATTAACCATGGATCGGTTTCGCACCACGTTTGCTCTAGTGGATAATACGCATCCTCAGAGACGTCGTACAGTGCGCACCGAAGACGCTATTGCTGCTGTGGAGCAGAGTATCGAAGAAGACCCGAACGAGTCCATCCGCCATCGCACGCAGCAATTGGAGATGTGCCCATCCACTTTATGGAAGATTTTGCGGAAGGATTTTGGTTTGCGGGCTTACAAAATCCAACTCGTGCAAGAATTGAAGCCGAACGACCATCAAGCGCGTCGCACGTTCGGTGAATGGGCCCAAAACGAGATGGCCACCGATCCCGATTTTCACAAGAAAATTTTGTTCAGCGATGAAGCTCACTTTTGGTTGAATGGGTATGTCAATAAGCAAAATTGTCGCATTTGGAGTGAACATAATCCACAAGCCATTGCTGAGACGCCGTTACATCCTTAAAAAGTCACTGTTTGGTGTGCTCTATGGGCAGAGGGAATCATTGGTCCATATAGTCAATGGAGAGCGCTATAGAGCCATGATTAATGACTTTTTCGTGCCTGAATTGGACGATGTTGATTTGGACGACCTTTGGTTCAAACAAGACGGCGCTACATGCCATACAGCCAACGCAACAATCGATTTATTGAAGGAAACTTTTGGTGAGCGCATTATCTCGCGCCGTGGACCTGTGGCGTGGCCTCCAAGATCGTGCGATATAACACCGCTGGACTATTTCTTGTGGGGCTATGTGAAGTCGCTTGTCTACGCAGATAAGCCCGAGACGATTGACGTCTTGGAAGAGAATATTCGGCGCGTATGTCAGCAATAATACGGCCCCAATTGCTGCAAATCGGCTGGAATTTATTCGAGCCAGCCGCGGCGGCCACTTGCCCGAAATCATTTTTAAAACATAATGGCAAACCCTTATCTTTATAATAAAGCTAAATTCTTGGCCATAACATTAAATTATATATGTTTTATTTCATCTTGAAAACCTAACCTCTAAAAAAAACACCCTTTACATAAAGCGAACAAATGTCACACAGAAATAAAGCAGGCCACAGACGGGATACAAATCGAAACAATGGATTGAGGATTTTAGTTTCATGTGGTTCGTTGCTGAGTGAACATAGAACGCGGAAAAAAATTGTTGTCATGCACTCGTATGGTGTTTATTTGTGCGTGAAAAGAAGGGAGGAGAGGACGAAGAAAAGAAGTGGTTGAATATGGATGCGGGAGTAATGTTAAAGGCGAGATGAGTTTTCGCATTAAAATTTATTTTTTTCCACACTTTCTATGTTTCAAAAGAAAATCAGAGTGTTGACATGAGTGGACACATGCAACATAAAGCAAAACATTTATTGAGGAACTTATAGATTCGTTCAAAAGCTAGCCATCATTGTGCAAAAGTAAGAGCGTGGCAAATTGTATTATAAAATATACAGAAGTAGGCAAAAACGCGAATATAAAAAGCGTGAAAAAAATGTATGCACATGCGAACACTCGCCTTTTAAACTTTTTTTCTCTTCCTCTCCTCACTTCTTTTCACACACAAATAAACACCATACCACGTTTCCCGTCTGTGGCCTGCATAACTAACACCAACAATAATGCAATTACCGATAGTGTGGCCAGATGATAAAAAAGTAAGACTAAATAGAACTAAAACTAAAGAGTAGAAAATTTGAAGAAATACAAAACTATAAATATCACATTTTCATTAGAAGAGGCTACAAAAACGTCAGGAAGAAATAACTAATATATGAACTTATCACCAATTGCCTATCACGAGAATAAAACGGGCACAAAAATGTTTCTTAAATATACCTTAAATCATTAAAGTTTCCTGTCCTTATCCTTCCCGATTGCTATTGATTGGATTAAAGTCGTTTTGGTGCAGAAGGTCGATTCTATCGCTACCTTTGTGGTTAATTTAATTCAAGGTGACATTGATTGTGCGTTTCTTTTGCAACGAATTAAATTTCTTATTCCGGCGAGAACTTTACGAAACTCTTACCGAATTTCGAGTCCAATGCATTTCTTGCTCGGATTCTACGCGAATTTAATGAGATCTCGAATTCCATATCGTTAGATTTTATAATAACTAAAAATCAATTATCTTCTTTCATCATTTAATTCAGTAAGAATTTTTAGTTTAAATAAAGAAAATATTTAAAAACTCCGAAATAAAAACTACTAAAGAACAAAAAAAAAATGCTAACTATTCTAAATGGTAACTTGGTCACATTGCACGCTAAAGTGACGTCACTCATAGCCAAATTCGCTGAGAATTACGATACAAGACGATAGACATTTGTCACATTGTTTCTGCAGAAACTGTCTAAATGCGGAAGAGACGGTCTCGCTCTACTCTATCCAAATGTAGATTCATCACTTCAGGTTAAAAATTTTTTAATGAGCCGGAAGATCTCATCTCTGGAAATTAGAGATTTTCTAAAATTTTTAAAAAGGTTACTCCTCATTACGAGAGTCCCACGAGCATCAAAATGAAAAAAAAAAGATAAATCAAAGTGGGGTGACTGCGAGAGTCAAATCGACGTCAACCACGATATCCATTTTCAATTTTTAAAATATGGGGTGTTTTTTATAGCTATAATATAACTATCGATATCGATAATTATGGTTTGAAAGCTGAGATTTCTGTTCAGTAAGGTTTGACAAGTCATTATGAATCGTTTAACGGCAGAACAACTCTGCCAAACTGTGGAAATTTAGTGTGAAAAAAATAAATCTATGCGCGAAGTTCATAGGGAACTGGAACTGAGGAAGGAGCAGGGCCGTAGAGAGTATATTCGGGCCCCGGGGGAAAATTGCAAATGCGGGCCCTTTCAAATGATGTCTAATTCATGTAAAGACGTAAAATCTCGAGTCCGGGCCCCTCTGAAAACTCCGGGCCCGGCGGGAAAAGTACCCGACCACAAATTTTTCTAAGAACTACAAAGTGCCACAAAATTTTTCTGAGCTACAAAGTGCCACTAAGCTATAAGAAGAAAGTGCCACAAAGTTTTTCTAAAAACTACAAAGTGCCACAAAATTTTTCTGAGCTACAAAGTGCCACTAAGTTATAAGAAGAAAGTGCCACAAATTTTTTCTAAAAAGCTACAAAATAAAGTGCCACAAAAAAAACTTTGAAGAAGCAATCAACATAAAAGAGGCGTGAAAGGGAACGTGGAACTTCCCTGACGCCCCAACGACAAGCCAGACAAAGCCAGCCCGGACAACAACAACTTCATCAGCAAGGAGCAAGCCTAGTGCCCCTCAGTACCCACGGGAAACAGGACCACGCACACTTGCCGGCACCCAAATGCAGCTGAGATTAATGTAAGAATACAATAAATTATATAATATAACATAATACATTAGATTTAAGAATTTAACTCACATAGATGAGATTATTGTAAGAATATAAAATTGGAAAATGTAAATTAAATCGTGCCTAACTTGATAATATTTTAGCTGAAAGAAATTGCGAAAATATTATGAAATTTTTTAAAATAGTAAAAAAAAACGGAAAGCGTAGAATAAAATTCAAGCGAGGAATATTCTCACAGCAAATTAAAATTTCTAAATTCTACAATAGTAAAAAAGAAAAAATAATTAAATTTAAAATATTAAATCGCGTAACGTTAATAGAGGAAATAAAATTTCTCAAACGTTCAAATATTTTCCATTTTTGTAAAAATAAAATAAATAATAGAATTATAAAGCAACTACAAGGGTTTACTGAAAACCTGTTGCTAATGTAAAAATTTTATCTTTTTTTTTGAACGAGTATTAAATAATAAACCATGGCAAACCCAAACAATCTGATTAGGCCACCAGTGCTAGTCGCACCACCTTCACCCCCAAACCCCCAAATTTCCCCAGACTTAGCTACTCTCATTAGGAATATGATTAGGGAAACCATAGAATCCAATGGACCTCATCTTATACAAAATGTCCTTAACAATAACAGCCCCCCCCCATAATAACAGACCAAACAATAGAGGAACAATTTAGGAACAACATGAATAAAATGGATAAAATTCCTGACGTAGTACGTTCACTACGAGAATTTTCAGGAAATGCCTCCGAATTTAGTTCATGGAAAAAAAGCGTTGAACATATTTTAAGGATATACGAACCCTCAAAAGGCACCCCTAGATACTTCGGTATCTTAAATGTGATCCGGAACAAAATTATAGGAAAAGCAGATATAGCCCTTGAATTATACAACACACCTTTAGATTGGACAGCAATCTCCCGCTGTTTAACTACCCACTACGCAGACAAACGCGATATAGGTACCCTGGAATACCAGATGACGTGTCTCATTCAAGGAAGAATGACGATTAATGAATTCTACCAGAAAGTTTATAGCCATTTATCCCTGATCCTTAATAAAATAGGATGCATGGAAATAGGAGAAGAGGCAGTCCATCTATTAACGGATAACTACCGTGCTAAAGCCCTCGATACCTTCATCAGAGGACTTTCTGGAGATCTCCCTAGACTCCTAGGCATAAAAGAGCCGAAGAGCCTTCCAGAGGCCCTACACCTTTGCCTCAAACTAGAAAACCAGAGCTTTAGAGCGCAGCATGCAAACAATCCGATGCCACAACCAACCCTCAGAAATCAAACCTTTAATTCTTCTATCCCTAGACAACAGCTTCCCACCTCAAGATATGTGCAACCTACAAACTCACAATTAAGGTTCTACCCCGAACTAGCCCATATACCTCACCCTCATCCAAACTATAGACAACAAAACCAAAACCAATCAAACCTATACAATAGATACCAACCACAAAATCCCTATTACCAACCACAAAATCGCTATTATCAACCACAAAATCCCTATTACCAATCACAAAATCCCTATAACCAACAACAAAACCACCCCCCTCCAAGACCACCTAAACCACCTCAACCTATGAATGTGGACGAAAGTATCAGGACGAAAGCAGTAAACTATACAAACCGTCCCAAACCACACGAACCAGGTAAACGCCCACCAAACGCATCAATGATAAACCACCCCCCCACGAAAGTTCAAAGGAACTTTCATATAAGTTCCGACGAAACCACAAACGGCCAAAACTACGAAGACCAATACTATGACGAATATGATAACAGCCAGCCGACAGACTACAATATGGAAGAGACCCACGACCTGACGGACGTACATTTTTTAGGCTAAACAGCTCTTCGTTACCGTACTTCAGATGTAAGACGAAGAGTGGCGAAATACTAAACATTCTAGTAGATACAGGATCAAACAGAAATTATATACAATGCAATTTAGTAAAAAAATATACGGAAAACGAAAAGCCTTTCTTTGCTAACTCAGTCGGAGGAAGAATAAAAATTACCCACCACACCTTTTTAAACCTTTTTAATTTAGAAGATTGCAGACTTAAATTTTTCCTGTTACCCACACTAAAAACATTCCATGCAATATTAGGGAACGACAGCCTAAAAGAACTCTCAGCAGTCATACATACCAAAGAAAATTTCATGCTTATAGCAAATACAAGAAGAATCCATCTCAGACAGTATAAGATACAGGACGTAAATGCAATACAAATTCGAGACGAACAAATGACAACGATAGGTAAAGACAAAATAAGACAGATAACGCAAAAACATCGCAACTTATTCTCAGAACCAAACGAAAAATTGACATACACCACAAAAGTAGTAGCAGAAATACGTACTACTTCCGACACACCCATATACTCAAAATCCTACCCATACCCCATCAGCCTTAAACAAGAGGTCGAGGACAAAGTAAAAAAGTTATTGGAAGACGGAATCATACGGAAATCAAGGTCACCCTACAATTCACCTGTGTGGATCGTACCCAAAAAAAACGATGCTTCAGGCGAAAAGAAATTCCGAATGGTTATTGATTACAGAAAATTAAATGCAGTCACAATTGCAGATAGGTACCCGATACCTGAAATAAATGAGGTTCTCTCTCAGCTAGGAGAAAACCGAATATTCTCTGTGATTGACCTAATTTTCCACCACGATTTCCACCAAATTCCTCTTAAGGAATCTGACGTGGAGAAGACAGCTTTTTCCGTGAACAACGGAAAATATGAGTTCACCAGACTGCCATTTGGTTTGAAAAATGCCCCATCCATTTTCCAAAGGACATTGGACGACATACTAAGAGAACATATTGGACGTATATGCTATGTATATATAGATGATATTATTATATTTAGCAAAAATGAAAAAGAACATTCCGAACACATAGATACAATTTTTGATACTCTTACAAAAGCAAACATGAAAGTACAAGTCGACAAATGCGAATTCTTTAAAAAACAAGTCGAGTTCTTAGGATTTGTAGTATCCTCCGAGGGAATCTCAACAAACCCATCCAAAGTACAAGCAATAGCCAACTTCCCCTACCCTCAGACGATCAAGGACCTAAGATCCTTCTTAGGCTTATGTGGATATTATAGACGATTTATCAAAGATTATGCTAAGTTAGCAAAGCCGTTAACATCCCTACTTCGAGGCGAAGAAGGAAGAATGTCAAAAAGCAGTTCAAAGAAAATCCAAATAAACTTAGACGAAAAAGCGAAAGCAGCATTTAATAAAATAAAGACCACCCTAATATCCAAAGATGTAGTACTTCAATATCCTGATTATAGTAAAGAGTTTGACCTGACCACTGATGCCTCAAAATATGCCATAGGCGCGGTCTTAGAACAGAACGGAAAACCGATAACCTTTATATCAAGAACATTGAACAAAGCAGAAGAAAACTACGCAGTAAATGAAAAGGAGATGCTCGCCATAATTTGGGCACTAAATTCCTTTAGAAATTATCTATATGGTACAGCAAAAGTAATTATTCATACAGATCATCAGCCACTCACTTACGCCCTAAGCAATAAAAATAATAATTCTAAATTAAAACGTTGGAAAGCAATTTTGGAAGAGTACAACTATGAAATTAAATACAAACCCGGAAAATCTAATGTAGTTGCTGATACGTTATCAAGACCATTCGAAATAAATTCCCTATCAGTCGCTACACACTCCGACGAAAGCTCATCTCACAATCTAATCCCAGCAGTAGAAGGACCTATAAATGCCTTTAAAAATCAACTTTGGATCTCATTAGGAGACGAAGACAACTATCAGTTTAAAATTCCATTCCCAACCTACCATAGGCATATAATAATTAAACCAAACTATTCAATAGAAAATCTAACTGCACTACTGAAAAGCTACCTAAATCCTTCAGTAATAAATGGCATATTTACCTCCGAAGAAATAATGGGAAAAATTCAGGAAATCTACCCACTTCATTTTTCCAATTATAAAATTCGTTATACCCAAACAAAAGTAGAAGACTTGGCAAACGAAGATACACAAAATGAGGAAATATTAAAGGAACATAAACGAGCACACAGAAATAGAGACGAAAATAAAAAACAACTTATACAGAGATGCTACTTTCCAAAAATGAGAGCTAAAATAGAAAACATAATTAAACATTGCAAAATTTGCAAAGAAAATAAGTATGAACGTAACCCAAATAAACCACGCATATTGGAAACCCCAATACCTCAGTATCCCGGAGAAATAGTACATATAGACATTTACAATACAGAAAAAAAGCTAGTCCTAACAGCAGTGGATAAATTCACCAAATACGCTCAAGTCAAAATAATAGAGTCAAAAGCAATAGAAGATATTAGAGAACCCTTACGACAGATACTTTTCGCCTTCGGTGTACCAAAAACAATAGTTATCGACAATGAAAAGTCTTTTAACTCAGCTTCTATACATTTTATGGTAGAAGACCAACTTGGAATTACAATTTTTAAAACCCCCCCATATGCAAGCACAGTTAACGGACAAGTGGAAAGATTTCACTCCACTCTATCTGAAATTATGCGTTGTCTCAAAGCAGAAGCACACACCGTTCCTTTCAAGAACTATTAGATCGATGTACATACGAATACAACTACTCCATACACTCCACGACAGGAAAAAGACCTCTAGAAGTATTTTTTGGTAGACGTGTTTCAATAAACCCAGAACAATATGAGAATTCACGACAAGAAAATATAGAAATCCTTCGAAAAAAACAAGCAAAGGACTTAACTATCCACAACAAAACGCGAGAACCCATAAAAACATACGCCCCAGGAGACATAATCTATGTTAGGATTAACAAACGATTAGGATCAAAAATTACAGCAAAATACAAGAAAGAAATAGTAAAAGAGGACAAATCCAGTATAGTGATCACAGAGAAAGGACGAACAGTACACAAAAGCAACATTAGACGATAGTAAACAGGTTTTTCTTTCCTTACAGATTTCTTGTACACTTTGTGTACGCAGACTTCAAAATCATAGACTACACGAACTCACAACTGGCGACATTCGACACAGGACTGACAAAAATTCAAACTGGAACTTACAGAATAATACACAAAATAGACTTGGAAGCATGTCAGGAAACCTTAAATGAAATAAGCAGAACCATCCAGTCCAAAATAACTCCCGAAAATCCCCTCTTACCCATCCTCATTAATGAATTAAATCTTACACAAACACAACTAAATAGACTTAAGCCCAAAAGATTTAGAAAGTCTATAGACGAAATAGGAAAAGTTTGGAAATGGATTGCAGGAAACCCCGATCATGACGACCTTATCGTCCTAAATAACCAAATAAATAACATAATAGAAAATAATAATAGGACTATGAATAAGTTCGTTTCGGTTTTACAACAGATGGCGTAACTTGATTATTATTCCATCGATCCACATTTCCAAACATTCATTGGAGAGCTACTGTCGTAAGGCACAAACGTCAGTATAAGTTTTTTATTTGAAGCGTAAACAACAATATTTTTACCACACTTGAAAATGTCGAATTTCGTGCCAAATAATGTGTTTTTGCGGGGAATTCTTCTTCATTATTTTAATATGAAGAAAAAAGCAGCCGAAAGTCATCGTATCTTGGTGGAAGTTTATGGTGAGCATGCTCTATCTGAGCGAACGTGCCAGAAGTGTTTTGCACGCTTTAAAAGTGGTGATTTTGACTTGGAAGACGAAGAACGCGAGGGTGCGCCGCCAAAGTTCATGGATACCGAATTGGAGGAATTGCTCGATCAAGATCCGGCTCAAACGCAAGAAGAGGTTGCAAAAACTTTGGGAGTTGATCAATCAACCATTTCCAAACGTTTAAAAGCCATGGGAATGATCCGAAAGGTAGGCCATTGGGTGCCGTATGAATTGAAGCCAAGAGACGTTGAACGCCGTTTTATGGCATGCGAACAACTGCTTCAACGGCACAAAAGAAAGGGTTTTTTGCATCGAATTGTGACTGGCGATGAAAAGTGGGTCCATTACGACAATCCAAAACGTCGGGCAACGTATGGATACCCTGGCCATGCTTCAACATCGACGTCGGCGCAGAATATTCATGGCCTGAAGGTTATGCTGTGTATCTGGTGGGACCAGCTGGGTGTTGTGTATTATGAGCTACTGAAACCGAATGAAACGATTACGGGGGATGTCTACCGACGACAATTGATGCGTTTGAGCCGAGCACTGCGAGAAAAACGGCCGCAATACGCCGATAGACACGACAAAGTTATTTTGCAACATGACAATGCTCGGCCACATGTTGCACAAGTGGTCAAAACATACTTAGAAACGCTCAAATGGGATGTCCTACCCCACCCGCTGTATAGTCCAGACCTTGCGCCATCCGATTACTATCTCTTCCGATCGATGCAACATGGCCTGGCTGACCAGCACTTCCGTAATTACGATGAAGTCAAAAAATGGATCGATTCGTGGATTGCGGCAAAACCGACCGAATTTTTCACAAAGGGAATCCGTGAATTGCCAGAAAGATGGGAAAAAGTAGTAGTAAGCGATGGACAATGTTTTGAATATTAAATTTGTAACCATTTTACGTCAATAAAGTTTCAAATTTCGAAAAAAAACCGCACGAACTTATTCATAGTCCTATTAATAAGCAAGTAACTATAAATAAAATAATTTTTGATAGAATAAGTAACATAACAGCATTTTCAAATAAAATCTTGAAAGTTGTCCAAACCAATAAGGACATACAAACAAATTTTGCAACAGAATTAAAATATAAACTTAGGATTATAAGAGAAGAATTTATAAATATAGATTATGCAATTCATTGGGCTAAGGCCGGAATTGTTAATTCATACATTTTATCAAACGAGGAATTAGAAATAATCAAATCGGTATTTATAAGTAATAATCTCACATTAAATAATGCTGAGGAATCTTTAGAACTAGGAGATATAAAGACAGTTACAAATAGTTCTATGATATTTTATATTGTCAGCATACCACTAACTAATGAAGAAATTTGTAATTCAGTCACAATCAAACCAATTAAAAAGAACAAATATATCAATAAAATCCCATACGACGATATTATTACTTGTAACAAAAAAATGTTTGCTGTTAAACTAAAATGTAAAGAAAATAATAATTTAAGAATTTGTAATAACAAAAATATAATAGATATTAGTAACACTACCTGTATCCCACAACTCCTTAAGAGCAAACCAGCAGAATGCACGTTAATTAATAATCAACACATTCCTTCAGTAGAAGTCATAACACCAGGTATAATCTTACTTAACCAATACAAAGGTTCAATCGAAATTGACAGCCAGAATATCACCCTTGACGGGTCATACGCAGTACAATACCATAATTCTACAGTTTTCGTAGATAATCAGAAATACTCCTTTAACGAGATACTTACCAATAAGCCATTGCCAGCCATATTACAGTCAAATATTCCCTCAAATATAGAAGAAGAAATACTTAGCTTAGAGATGATGAAAGAACTCCATATCAATAATACAAAAAAGTTAAATTCATTACAGACCGCCCATGCAACAGCCTTAATAACAAATTTTTCGCTAACCATAATTAGCATAATTTTAATAGCAGGAGTAGTCATCAAATTGACCATAGAAACATTTATTAAAACGAAACCAATAGAGCCATCGAGTTACAAAGTCGACGTCAATGTAACCGACAGCAAACGGGTTGCAACCCAAGAAACGCCTACAGAGTCCTTAACCGTATGCTATTAGTTTGAACGAACGGGGACGTCCGTTTTTAGCGGCGGAGGAGTTAGCACCACTTAAGTTATACCCACACCCGTAATGCAATTGCAACATCTCAGATGCTGAATAAACAAACGCAACAATGTAAGCAATAAACATCCGCCATGCGCCGATGTAAAGCAATTGTAAAAAATGCTGAACTAGCTTTACCAATAAAAATCACAATATCCAAATATACTCACACTTCGATCAAAAAAATCAATAAGCAATAAACATCCGGCATGCGCCGATGTAAATCAATTGTCAAAAATGCTGACACAAGTAGAAATAAGCTATATTAAGGACAGATTTAGTATTAAGTTTTGAGTTGTAAATTGGAATTTGAAGAATAAAGGTCTTTCGACCAAGAAAACTTGTGTTTTTTTCCATCGTCCAATTTTTCGGACGATAACTTATATTCTAATTTTTCTAGACAGGAATGCTCTCGAAGGCTCTTATGATGGGTTTGAGCATAGACTATGCAATGGATGTGGCATCATTTGACGCGCACCTACATACTCGTATACCATACATACACTTATGGACAATAAAATAGGTGTGCGAGATTTTGACGAGTTTTGGCTATTTTGCTTATGTTTATTTAGTGTATATTAGTTTTGTATAAAAGTTCAACTCATTATACAACAAAAACCATATAAATCGTTTTTACGAACTTTGTGTAAAAGTTTCCCCAAAATTTCAAACTTTTTAATTAGACTCTTTAGAATAATTTGTGATATACAGTTTTATATCCAGTTCAACTTTAGTATAGGGTTGTTCAATAGATGCGCTTCAACTTTCTTCCGATAGGGAGGGCGAACGACGCAATACTTTTTATTTTTCGCTTGTCATTTGTAAACTTCATTAGTATACATTTCATCATGGAACGCCACACACTTGAGCAACGATTGCAAATCGTGCAAATTTTTTATGAAAATAATCGTTCTTTTGCTGCTACTTTAAGAGCATTACGGCCATTTTACGGTCCATTTAACAAGCCGTCCCGTTTTGGGGTTATGTGAAGTCATTGGTCTACAGTAACAAGCCGGCGACGATTTGTGAGCTCAGAGCCAATATTGAACGCGAAATTGCTGGAATTTCGGCCGATTTATGCAAAAGAGTGATCGAAAATTGGGTTCAACGATTGGACTTCGTAAAACGTGCACGCGGTGGTCATGCAAAAGAAATCGAATTTCATACTTAAATGTATATGTTCAAACTCGATAATAAAAAAAAAATTAGTTAAAAAAGTCAAACCGTTTGTGTTTTATTCAAAAAAGTTCAAAAGTTGAAGCGCTCTTACTGAAAAACCCTATATAATGATCTACAAGTTGCAAATAGCTGCAAAACACCGTTGATTTTTGACATTTGTTTTATGACGATGGTGTTTTTGCTAACGGTACTGGCCATTTGCTTCCATATAAAGAATCTTGTCGATAGTACATTGTATGTAAGACAATGGGTAACATTGTACGCAACAATTTTTTTTTATATATATGTAGTATACATGAAACTGCATACCAAAATTTATTATCACAATTCTGATCTAAAAGTTTGTAATTTTCTCAACATAACCTTGATTTTTTAACGACGTTGACGCGAATGTTTTCGTCTCGCCTCACCTTTGGCACGATGTTCACTCGATTGACCGGTAATCGAAAAAAGTTCAGGAAACTCATAACCCTTCCTAGGGACAAGCTGAGAATGCTTACGAGTATAGTCATCTGCACAGTATTAGGATGGCCACTGACTCTTGTCATTTCTGCGACCAATCTCCGGATACTCCAAAACACTTTCTCCTTGAATATGGCGCTAAAGCGAGGTTAAGCTTAAGACATTTCGGCCAGTTGTTGTTGGAAGAAAGGTATATACGCTTCGCTCTACCCAGCTCTATCTTAAGTTTAATAGGGGAACTGGGTTTAGAAGGAGGTACTGTGATGAGTAGAGGGCAAAAAGCGCCATGAGGTCGATGTGCAAACCTCAAATTTATTCTGTTCTATTCAAAAATATTGTATGAAGAATAATAATTAAAATCAAATAAAAATAATTTGGCTCAGACCACACTACGAGTGGTACCGACCGAGTGGATGAAAATAAAAAGGTTTTCATGGATCAGTTAGCCTGTGGAGTTTAAATTATAAATTCACCTTAGCTTTTGCACACATTAGTATACTTACATACTGATTTACTCAAGTGAATTGTGTTTGGAGGTTGTCTCTGTTGCGTTCTACATTGAATCTGAAAGCTTTTTTCTCATAAAACATACAGCTAAGGCAATAGTAATTGACATTTAACTAACGCGATAAGTACACGATAATACTTTTTTCATCTTGAGAATATATACAAATGCTGATAGATTTGCATACATACATACATATGTATGTAAATACGAATATGTGATTGCACTGTACGAGTTCGTGTGTGAGCAACGCGTTTGGTGAGTCGCGCATATGCTTTAATTTCCATATAAACGGGACAGGAAATACACACTACATACCAACAGGCCAAACATCCTAGGGCATCCATTTCCTCAATAAATTCCAGAAACCCACACATTCAGATACATGCATATATTCGTATACATGCATATATGATGTGTAATAACGGGCGGAGGTGTTTCAAGGGAAGTGGTGTTGCCGAGAGGGAAGGACAATATTAGGGACTGACACAAGTCTCGCAATTTGACTCTACACCACTGAGCTGTCAGTTTTCAGTGAGTAGAAGAAGATTGATTACCGCCATGGAATTGTGTTTGTCTTTCGACGAACACGAGTGGATGGGCCAACAAGAGGACGAATTTAACCAACCTACGGACACACGAACTTTCGAAAGGGTGAAAAGTGTGTGTTGTTGCGGTGGAAGGTCGAGTGCCTGGATTTTCAATTGAATTGCTTGGTGTAAATGCAAACAAAGCAAAAAAGAAAGAGTTATTCGCTGCTTTAACTCAAACAAAAAGAGTATTGGTGACATACGGCCATTCAAATTTTGAAGGGAGGTGAGATCACAAAACTATGTGGAATTTTCATAAAACATACAAGAAACATCAAACAAACTTTTAATGAGTTGTTAGAAATATGGAAATTATTATAGTGCCAAATGACTGGCTGTGATTTAAAGCAAAACGTGGAAACCTAATCGTACCAATTCATATTTGTTTGGGTTTTCAGTAACTTTAAGTTCGGGTGTTGCATTGGTGTCGAGGCGAATTGGAAATTTCGGCACGTTTAAACGTTATGACATTACCTTATATCAACACACGTTGTCCTTAAAAGAAATTTCACGTGATTTTTCATTAACGCAACACCTGCCAGGCTGCCACATGACGAAAGAAAATGGCAATAAAGGTGCAATAGTAGAAGGTGAAAGCGAGCAGTGGTTGTTTCCTTTTTTGCGTATCGAGAACAGACTGGCTGGCTTTTCATATAAAATGCAATGCAAATAAAAACAACCCTCTCTGCGCCTGAGCGTTGTTATTACTAGTATTCTTCTTCCCTTAACTTCGCATTTGGCCACGTTTTTCACTTCCTGGTACACCACGACAAGGCGCTGCAGTGCCAGGTTGTTGGCCGTCATCGTTATTATGTATTCCGCGGCGTATTTGCGAAATGTAAACGTGAAAAAAATATCACTTAAGCACATGCATGCCAATTGGAGCCCTGGGAATGCCAAGTGGCTTGTTAGCGGCAGGTGACACACCTTTTGAACCATGAATTTTTCGCACCATTGCAGTCTCTTCCAGAGCGCCATTGGTATTTGAAGTGCTGCAATTTTTTCGGTTATTGTTTCGAAACTTTCAAAATCTGTCCGAGAAGGGGAGAAGCGTGACGTGTTTCCGAGCATCTGTTGCTGCTGTATATTTTTGCACAGTTTCCTGTCATTTATATTTAATTTGGTAGTTTTTTTAGATATTGGGAGTAAACGAAAATATGAACTGAAATTGTCGATAAACAAAAACTATGAAAACTATGAACATATGTGACTATCATTAAAGGTCGTAGCACATAATATAACATACATATGTATGCAAGTGCAAACCATATCGGCGCAAAATGATTACCTGTTAGACTTGAAAATATAATAATATGGCAAAACATTCTTTTGAGCTTTGGCTATGTGTATAAAATATTCAATTGGAAAGGTTTCGTTGGAACGTTAAATGGAATAAAGAGTATGCGTGTTTTTTTAGTTTATTACGTAAAATCAGGCAATAGCTGGTTAATTTTCACACCGTAAGTTACATGTCCGTCCGTATGTCTGAATTCTACGACGAACTATCGTCCTTCTTCATGCCCGGCTTTAGTTCGGCACGATTAACATTTTCCGTAATGTCGACTTAGAAGGGGTTTTCAAGAGCTTGAGAATTCAAAATGATAATAAAAAACCGAAATATTCTTGGAATGAACTTTTTTTTATTAAAATCTGGTATATAATTTCATGATATTAATTTTTTGAACATGAAATCCGCCATATGTTTACCTCGGCTGCGAGTTAAATGGTCCATATTATCAGTTCAATTTTTGATTACTTTTTTCGTTAAATCTAAATAAGCCCAACCTATCAAAAATGCGACGCAAACTATGGCCATTTGGCTTCAATTCTTGCACAGACACGTAAGCCAAGATCCTTGCGTAAAATTGTCCAAGCAGTCGAAGGACAAAGGCTAACTATTTAGTTGAGAACGCCGACGAATTAACATTTTGGCGTCTTCTTCTTCAACACTTTGCTCTATGAAATTTTTATTCAAAGCAATTTTTTTTTTTTTTTTCAAAGCAAAAGCAAAATGCAAAGTTGACTTATCAATGGCATTGACTTATAAATGGTAAACAACAATATTTTACTCAGAAATTTGGCTTGAGTAAGTCGTCCGCATATGTATACGATTTTTCTTTGTAAATGGACACTTAATTGTTTTCACATGTAAATAACACAAACATAAACATGGTATATATTATAGAATAAATGTAGGTTAGGCCTGGTCGATTTGTGGGGAGGCAAAAAAATCGCCCATTGCTCTGTGAAAATCATATTCTAGGGATCAAAATAAGAAACTTTGCCGAAGGAACCATACCTCTAAAACGAATTCTGATGTCCCCCAATTTGGGTCGAACTTTTTAGTTTCTTTTCCCATGTAAAGGCCAAAAATGGTGATATTTTGAAATGATTGTATGGGGAACCCCCCAGGGGAGTTCCAGGGGGTGTGCCACTGGAATGGGTGGGTCGGCCGTCCAAATTTAGTGGGAGTCGGTCATATATTTGGACTCGATTGGAGCACTCTAAATGGATCAAAGTGGGATTTTTCGTTCGACCCAAATTGGGGGACATCAGAATTCGTTTTAGAGGTATGGTTCCTTGGGCAAAGTTTCTTATTTTGATCCCTAGAATACGATTTTCACAGAGCAATGAGCGATTTTTAAATCGACCCGCCCTAATGTAGGTATACAATTTTATTTAAAATTAATGCATGGTGTGTACAGTGGCTCTCGGCTTGTTTCGTCTGACCAATTATTCAAAAGAAAATGTGTGATATTTTTTAATTGAGTTGTACATTGTCTAAATGTACATTCAAAGATACATGCATCTGAATATGTATATAAGAATGTCTACAACAAAAACACAAATGTAGGATATAACGACTTCACAACTGATTTCGGGTGTTTAGGTATACTTCTTTGGTCTATTCCTCAAAAGTGATATTATCGTCTTCGAACTACTCCCCAAACTACTGAAATGCACTTATGCCAGCTTTTGATCCAGCTCCCGAAACATCTCTGGAACTCTCTTTTCAGTATAGCAATTACAGCCGTCTTCGATCTTTCCATTATTTCATTTTCGGCCAAAGAGAAAAAAAATCGTAGGGAGCCACTTTAGGTGAACTCGAGGGTTGTTGGTTAGTATTTGTTTCGTTCTTAGTCAAAAAATCACGTATAATGATGTCAGTGCGGACGGTGGATTATCATGGTGCAAAATCCACGAGTTGTTTCTTACAAGTCTCCTTTTCTTTTTCGGAGAATTGCGTCGCATAAACGTCACATATCACCCAAATATTAGTTATTGTTACTGTCAGACCTTTTGTCAAAAAATCGTGGAGTACAACACCGTTGTAATCCATAAAAACCATTTGAAGCTCTCCACTCACCTGATGTCTCGTTTGAGTGTCGTACTCATAAACTCGTTGTCAGTAATGAAGCGTTTGATGAAAGGGGGGTCGGATTTAGTCTTAGAAATCGCAGCACCTTTTTTGCATGAAATTCAAGATCATTGCAGCAGGACCAACTTGGAAGCAACACGGTGCAAACCCAAATCATTAACTATAATGTCCTGGATGGATCCATAACAATGTTCCAGTCGTCTGACAACTCCCTAATGGCTAATTTGCTGTTATTAATCAACTTTTCTTTTACTTTATTGATGTTTTCATCAGTTCGCGATGTCGCCGGGCTGACACTACGTTCGTCATCCCCGACGCATTCACGATCTCTTCTGAAGCGTTCATGCCACTCATAAATGGCTGCTTTCCTAAGAGTATCATTACTGATACAGTTTCCCAACATCACTAAAATTTTGGCACCATTGAATCCATTTTTAACACAAACTTTAATATTAACTCGTTGTTGCAAACTCAAATCCATTTTTAAAGCTGATGCTTTCCATTTCAATTCAACCGGGCTATTCGGGTCATGTTCTTCGATTTCGATGTAACTGAAATATGTTGGTCTCTGGCCAAAATAATGAGACACGTATTTTTTTGTTCGCCCGAAAAAATTTTTTTTTAAGAGTTATCGGCAATTTTGTTTTTCGGCTCAAACTCGATTTTTTTTAATTATATAAAAATTTTTTTTAAATGCCCATAACTTAGTTACAAATGAACCGATTTTAATAATTCTGGGTTCAAAAGGATCGTCATTACTTACACGAGCGATTTCATGTAGAAACAGTTGCAAAAAAGTAGTTGCAAATTTTTTATTTTGCAAAAAACAAAAAGTGCGAAACAGGTTTTTTACTCAAAAATTCATTACTCAAAAACAACTCATTTTAGCTACTGGGCATTCAGCTTAATTGAAGTTTGAGGTGTCCTCTTGATTTGGAAAAAGTTATAATTAAAAAAAAATACACTTTTTGAAATATTGAATTTCGAAAAAATTTCAATTTTTTTTCTTTTTTGCTAAATAAAAAATTTTCAACTACTTTTTTGCAATTGTTTCTACATGAAGTCGCTCGTGTAAGTAATTACGATCATTTTGAACCCAGAATTATTAAAATCGGTTCATTTTTAACTAAGTTATGGGCATTAAAAAAATTTTTTTTCTTATATAATTAAAAAAAATCGAGTTTGAGCCGAAAAACAAAATTGCCGATAACTCTTGAAAAAAAATTTTTTCGGGCGAACAAAAAAATACGTGTCTCATTATTTTGGCCAGAGAGCAACATATTTCAGTTACATCGAAATCGAAGAACATGACCCGAATAGCCAGGTTGAATTGAAATGGAAAGCATCAGCTGTAAAATAATCGAAAACCCGGGAAAAGATTGATTTACTTACTTTGCATGTATGTATGTGTATGGTGTTGTCAGCTTGATAGAATCGAAGTCTATCCGAATTACCCAATTCTTTAGTGCTTTCCAATAAATTATTTTTCAATAAATTTAAACAAATAATTTTATCTATAGTTTCCTCTAGGAAAACTAAGGACTCCTGCTGATGACATACAACTCCAAACTTCGCGGCTCTTCGGCTGCAGTTCTGAATTAGGTTGGCGCCAGATAAATGTCTTTCATAAGCAAAAATAACATCATTCTCAAAGGTTTCGATTTTATTAACATGACTTTCAGCAAACTGCACACTGGGCTTTATATTACTAACTTTACGCACTAAAAACTGGTTCGCTTCGAGCTCTTCTTCCAGCAAAATTGGCACTACAGAGAACTCTTCTTACAGCTTCTAAATTACAAGATTTTCTGAGTGTCACTTGACCTTCTATCTTTGTGGGTGCACTTATATACTCAATATCCATCTTTCTTTCAACCTGTAAAAATTTACTTTGAGGCCTTTGCCAACCACTCTATAAGTATTTTCATGCGAAAAACGTTGTATTATGTACTATACTGTGGAGGTGCTTGAACTAATATTTTCTTTCTTTCCATTTTGTGAAACAACATCAAGACGCCCGCAAAAATAGGAGGAAGAGCTCGGCCCAAGGGCCCAAAAAGGGTATACGCGCTAATTAGATATTTATATATAATATATTATATATATATTTTCCGCGAATTATTATTTTAAAAGTAAAAGTTCGCACACGAAACAAGCTGTGAGATCGTTTTACGCTAAACTTTGTCGTTAATATTCTGTTTAAATTAAAGTTAGTGAGAATATATTTATTAGTGTGCATAATTCAAATTTTATGTTTCTTTAAATATATATTTAAGTTGTTATGTATATTTATAAAAAATGTTATAAGTTCTCTTTGAAATAAATGAGCACTCGAAATCAGCTGCGAGCTCTGATAATAAGTGCATGGATTTTGTACACGTAATCACTCATTACGTCGTAAACAAATTTAAGAAAATCCAGTTTATTATTATTATTCTCCGGTTTTCAAGTATCTTTAAACTTACTAGTGGCTCTTAAAATTTTATCGATTTTAGTGCAAAACGGATGAACCTCCGTTACACCCTTTCAATTGTAATAGGATGGCAATTATAAATCGGACTCCATATAGCAGAGGCATATTGGAGCGTTGAACGAACTAAAGTTTTCCAGAGAAGCTTCCTGGTATAGGGGCGCAAAAATCTTAAATTACTGTAAACCTTGGGAAGGGCATACCATTTATAAACCATTACCTAACACAACTCCAATTCTCGAGGATACTATAAAAGAAAACGACTTGCAGTTTTCTACATCAACAAATAACAATCTGTTCGGCAGAAACGATTTTAACCAGACCAAAGAACCGAGTGCAATCCGATTCGAGCTTATGCAATAAAACTGCATGTGACACTCTATCAAAGGCTTTCGATAAGCCCGTATAAATGGTGTCTATTTTGAATGTTGAGATACATGTTTTGTAAAAGGTATTTTTTCTTTAACTATTTACCTGCTCCAAAAGCGAAATAAAACAAGTATATACTTATAAGTATATTTAAATTCAGAAGATAGTTGATCACATTCTGTTGTAAGTAAATTAGGAACTGATCTCATAAGAAATAGCTTATAAAGGTATTTTAAGATTTCTGAGATATCGCCAACGTGGATATTAACTTCGACGAATTTTTATTATTATTATTAATGCGACCTGAAATATCTATTACCAATTCCTGGATTCAGAGAATGTACTTCTCTGTGCCCAACTTATTCAATAAATTTTAGTATTTGTTCTATTTTATTGAGTTTTGAGGAGAACTCTTGGAAAATATTTTTACCCAGGTGCTTGTCCCGCTTATGCACCAGTACTTGGCACAGTATTGCCAGCACATGCTTGGCAGTTTCATTTCCTTCCTACAGAACCCAGGTTAGTAAGATGATGATTCAATCTGCCCAGGTTTTATATTAGACGAAGTGCAATTCATGTACCAAGTATGGTTGAATTTCATATAGTAACTTTTGAGTCACATACATTCGCTTCGAAAAGTTTCTGTTTTCTGTGGTGTGAATGTCAGAGTTATTATACAAGAGATCCATACTTTTCCAAAGCTGAAGGTTGAGGAAATATTATCGTCAATACACTGGTAAACTATTCGCGACTTATTGGTTGCATAAGTTCAGTATTGATTGCCAAGTGCTAAGCAGAGGGCACTTTTGATTAATAAATCATCTCATAAAATTGGTCTGACATGTGATATAACTCCTATTTATGATTTGTGTGGAGTCACTGGGCAATTCTCAGGTACGATTAACGACCAGGAAAACAACAATCGGCGCTTTATCAAGGAGATGAGAGATTGACCGAATGGATTTCATAAGACATGTCGAGGAAATCGTATTCACGAAATTATTTATTATCAATAAACAGGTTCGAAACCGCGATCATGAAACACCAATTGATAGAAAACATTTTTTCAAATAACGGTCGAGTTTATTTCTAAAGCTCTTCATAAAAACGATGCTGCGTTCAGAGGAGGGGTAAAACTCCAGATTCTATGTATATAAGTATATATTTTGAGAAGGAAATTTTAAGGAGCAGGTTAAAATCTTCAAATTATGAGGAACACTCCCCTATTGACGAAAGTGTAAGCTACAGAATCTGCAAGTAAGCCAGGTTGACCTTGGACTCACAAACGAAACTTTGTCTGTTTGTCTGCTTAAGGGGACAGATACCTGTAAACGGCCATATTTTCCCTGATTTTTATAAAAATTATTTAAAATGAAGAAGTCAATATATTTTTTTCAAAATTGGAATACAGTTTAAAAAAAAAAATAAAAAAAATAAATAATTGGCGCGTACACTTCTGTTAGGGGTTTGGCCGAGCTCCTCCTCCTATTTGTGGTGTGCGTCTTGATGTTGTTCCACAAATGGAGGCCCCTACAGTTTCAAGCCGACTCCGAACGACAGATATTTTTATAAGGAACTTTTTCATGACAGAAATACACTCGGAGGTTTGCCATTGCCTGCCGAGGGGCGACCGCTATTAGAAAAATGTTTTTATTAATTATTTATACATTAAAATTATATAAATATTTTTTTTTTATTAATTTAAAATGGCGGATGTACACTCAATTCTTCTTGGAAGGTCGCCGTGGGGCTTCTCAATCGGCGGGCATTGTATGGTAGCATCGGCGTCAGTAACCTAAATACAAAAAACCAAAAATTTTCTTGTTTATTAATATCATAATTTCTATATGAATTAAAAAAATGGAAAAAAATTCGCGGAATAAAATGCTACACAAAAAAAAATTTTGAAATTTGTAAAAAATATTTTTTCGAAAAATAGAGAGTAATATCATAAAAAAAGATGTGTGCAAAATTTCAGGGAGACTGGACAATAACTTTTCGAGCTATCGTGTACGCCAATTCGAAAAATATAGTTTTGGGAAAAACGCGTTTAACCCTCTATCCGCAGACTATAAAAAATCGTAAAAAATCATGTAAAATTCATATAAGGTTAGTTTTGGTACGCTAAAAACGAATTTGAAGTCCATTTTACATTACCTTTGTTTGTTCACTCGCCAGGTAACAAAAAAGGTAGACCGTCTACAGATGGTCTTTCTGGATTAAGCGTAAAAATTAAAGCAAAGTAATTTTAAATTCAATACAATAAAAGGAAGCTTTCATTGTTCATTTCAACGTATGATGCTATGTAGCATCTAAAATTGAATGTGAATGATTATTTCACTGTGATGAAGAAACATACTTGTTTTGAATTTTTGAAGAAATTTCTGCAATATTTGGTCACTTTTTCATAAACGAAAAGATGAATTTTTTCCACTGTACAATTTTTGACTGATTTCAACGACGGACATTTCTAAACTGACGATAAACATCAAAATGAAACAAATGAACACTCTAAATGATTTTGAATGGTTCCGTCATAGCCGTTTCAAGGCAGCCATGCCGGCTCACACGAAAAAGAAAATTCCATATAAAACCAAGGAGGATTGATGACCATATTTAGGCGGTCTTACTGGATAGAGGGTTAAAGTTTGAATAAAACGTAACTATACCTCGCCCGGCGCTCGAACGCAAAGAATAGAGTCGCCACGGTTGTCGATCTATATATAAAATAAGAAATACTTGAATTTATGTTCTAAAATTTTTTTTGACATATTCTTAAAGGAACATTTAACATTAACATTTTATGAAAAACATTTTTTTTTTCGAAATTTTACAGGTATCTTCTCTAATATCCAAAGCTTAGGGTTTTATTTTATTAAAGTCGGTTGATAGAAAAAGATATGATCTAGCTGAGTATATAACGGAAAGTGTCATAAAATAAGAAGTTTTTATATTTTCGCAGATTTCTTTCGTCGGTTAGAAAAATGTGAAAATTCTTTCCAGCCCTGTAGACCTTTTTATTAGAAGCAAAATGCAAAGCAAATTTAGCAACAACAAATTTCCCTCTTAACAACACTGCTTGCTATGGCTATATGAAAATGTATAGTACATGTAAATGCATTGATTTCACTCCGAAAATATATCTGATCAGAAAAGGTTTCTTATGGCCTATGGAGGGATTAGAGGAAGCCATGCAATGAAAACTCGCGTATGCACAAACTTATGCAAATGTTTTATATATCCACTTTCCACAAAACCTCCGTTCTATTGTGATGCAAACCGTAATCATTAATGGGCATTTCTCTTTAAAATTACTACAATTTCAGAGAGGATTTTTATTGTTTCATAACCCTTTTCCGAAGGCTTTGGAAAGAGTTTTTCTTATATTATAATTATTACGCTTTAAAGCTGCATGTGCAAGCGCAATTGCAATCCCAAGGAAATACGTAAGACAAGGAAATGGAAATATGCACAGCACCAAGGATCAATTATGGACTATAAAACGTAATTGTCTCTAATAATGGAGCTCTGGCAAATGTTGGCAATACTATTGAGCTCATATGACTGCACGACAATGGCGGCAACTGTGCGTGTTGCAGTGCGCCAGCAAGTGTTTACCCTTTTCTTGTCGCGACTTTCCACCATACATGCTTACATACATATGTATGGTATGTACATGTGTTCAGTTTGGAACCTCAATCCACCAACGACGATATCAGTGTTATTGGCGCAATTACAAATGAATTTGGTCGCACTCATGCATACAAATATTTTATATATATGAAAATTCGTAAGCGGATATGGCGCAGAGTCATGTGCAACAATGCATACATACAAATGCGGACTAAAAGTAGTTTTTATAAATATTGGCGCATAATTATAGACAATTTAAAAGCAGGTTTAAACGACTAAGTCTTTGTTTTAAAATAAACAAAATTTTAACTCTGTATTAGTTGACTACAAAGACATTTTGTCTGTAAAGGCCATTTTAAGTTATGAGGCGAATATATATACATATATACCTTCTGCTCAAATATGAACGAGACGTTATCAATAAAACGGTCCGCGGATGACATATGGCAAAAATAAATTTTTTGTTTTTTGGTAGGACTGTTATAAGCTTACATGGCAAATTTCAGCGTGATATGTCACATAGTTTGTTTTCTGTGCTACTAGTCAAACAAGTCAAGCTCGAATGTGTTCTTCGAATTTAACAATGGAAATTCAAGTTGAATAAAGAATTTGTTTGAAATTTTGTTATTCCAATAAAATTTCGGCTTCAGACGCCTTAAAAATGTTGCAGACAACCTATGGGGACTCTGCTCTATCGCGTGCACGTATTTTCCAGTGGTACAAATCGTTCAAAGAGGGCCGTACATCAGCCCAAGAAACCACGGCAAAGTCGCTCAAAAATTAAGGTTATGCTGACTGTTTTTTTCGATTACAAAGGTGTGGTGCACTCGGAGTTCCTTCCGCAAGGCCGATCGCTTAACGCTGAATATTATTAAGACGTTTTAAAGCGTTTGCGCGAGAACATTCGTCTTAAAAGGAAGGAATTGTGGGACAACAAGTCATGGTTCTTGCATCACGATAATGTACCAGCTCACACATCACGTCTTGTTCGCGATTATTTGAACAAAAATAATGTTAATATTCGCCTAATATGGCTCCATGTGACTTTTTCCTGTTTCCCAAGCTCAAGTTGCCGCTCCGTGGAGAACATTTTGAGACAATTGAGGTCATAAAAGAGAACTCGAAGAACACACTCGAGCTTGACTTGTTTACAGTAGCACAGAAAACAAACTATGTGACATATCACGCTGAAATTTGCCATGTAAGCTTATAACAGTCCTACTAAAAAACAAAAAATTTATTTTTGCCATATATCATCCGCGGACCGTTTTATTGATAAAGTCTCGTTCATATTTGAGCAGAAGGTATATATATGTTTGGCCGAGCTCCTCCACCTATTTGTGGCATGCGTCTTGATGTTGTTTCACAAATGCTGACCACGATGACCACAAAATTTTAAAGGTGCTTTTAGTTGCACCTGAGCGTTTTGCCTACAGCAGCAATATTCTTAGTAGATCGTCCAAGTTTTGGTCCTCCAGGCCTTTTTCTACCCTCGACAGCACCACTTTCTTGAAATTTTTTCCCCAACCTTTGAATTCTCGACTCATTCGGATGAGTATTGGCACCAAAAAATCACAAAGTTTGCGATATGTAAAAATTGAAAAATTTACAAATAAAATAAGAAAACGTAGCGTCTAGGAAGTATTCACTACTGACATCTAAGCGTCACTCTTCATAGACCCTATATAAATAAATGTACTACTTTAAATCTGCATTGTGACTCTAAAATTTTAAAAGCAGATTTTAAATTGTGATAAGTGAAAAAAATTATTCTTAGTTATAGAGAAGTTAAAAGAAATGTTGAATGATTAAAATTGTGTTTTATAGTAAACACCATTTCATTGTTAAAATGAAGAGAACATTAATTGAAAATGTTAAAAAGAGATTTAAAGCTGCTTCTTTCTTGCTTTTTGCTCTCCATTTCTAAATGTAAATAAAACTCAGCTGATGCAGAGTGAATCTGGGTTATATATCATTTACAATGCGTATGATTTCGTTCTTCAGCTCTGTTATCGTATCGGGTTTGTGGGCATTAACCATACTTTTACGTAGCCTCAGAGATAGATGTCCAATGGAGTTCGAACTCAAGTTCTCGGCGGCCATTTCAGGTCCTTGTTTCGGGAGATATTGCATACTGGAAGCTTCGTTCGCAATAAAGAGACCAAAAACCCATAACACCCCATGACTCTTTGTGGGTGCATACTTTTCTTGTGAATAACATGTAAACTGTCGGTAATCCAAATATGGCAGTTCCGCTTGTTAACGTATCTGAAATATGTTGACTGAAAACATCACGCAATGTGTAAAATGCGCTTCTTGGAGAACAACCATTTTCATTAAACGTTTGAACCACTCTTGCGCGTTATTCAACTGAGTATCGCTCCTTGACTAAGTTTGCCGAAGCATCAGCTTATACTTGAGAAAGTATCAAATTTACTTCAAGTTAGTTAATGAATTAAGTCTTTGATTCTTCGAGGAGGGTGCAATAAGTACCGGTATTAGAATTTTCTATATTTGTCAACACAGTCACCTTTTAGAAAGATATACTTCTCCCAACGCTCTGGCAATTTTTTAACCCCTCCAAAAAATAGGATTTGTCGAACTCTTCAAAATACGCCTCTGTCTCGGCGATGACTTCCTCGTTTGAACTATATTGTTTTTTCGCGAGCCATTTGTTCGTGTTATTGAACAAGAAAAAGTCGCAGGGAACCGGATAGGGTGAACACGAGGGGTGCGGCAGCAATGCATGCAGTTTGGCGGCGACATCTCCGGATGAATGTGCTAGTGCGTTATCGTGGTGAAACGCCACCTTCTTCTCTTTACTTGAATTTTTATTGCGGGTTCTATATTCGTCATAATAAAATCGAATGTATCTGAAGTCATTCTATAATACCGAGCAAGAAAATCGAAAGTTCATAGAAGGTTAAGTATGCTTAAACAAAAGCTGTGCACTGAAACCATCGCACTCGCGCGAATCCGCTTAAGCTTACATTTGTTAAGTTCGCTGAGTTCGCTGCCACCCAAACCGTAGCCTTACACATTTTAGCCAAATGCTATTAAATGTACAATCTTCAGTCATAGTGGTTATATTCAAGCACCTTTTTCTAATAGGACTTCAAAAATACTTCATATTTGGTTAAAGTATTTTTAATTTGGCTAAAGTATTTTCTTATTTAATAAAAAATGTACTAGCTGGTCTATTTCGTAGTTTATTATTTGTGTTTAACTTTTAGAGAGCCATTTGCGGTTCGAGGTCAATTTTTGACAAAACCCAATACAGAAAAGTCAAGCCCATTGTGTCAGCATCCTTTTTTCGGGCCCACTTAGGAATGCATCCATCCTTTTGGTTTAATATTAACAAAGTAAAAGTGTCAACCGCAACAGCAAAAACACGCATACATACTCACACATACACATGTATTTCAGCAAATAATCGTAAGTATACACCACATACACTTTGACGGCATCTCAAGATTCTGCTGACCATTCCTTCGTACGTTCATGCTACAACCGCATGTTGGCCGGCTAAACGAAGCGACAACATTCACTTGATTTATGGCTGTTTCACCACACTTACGCACTACTTACGAGTGTCGAAGTGTTGCTCCCAGCACGCTGCCGTTTTCACATATGCAGTGAGGTGGTGAGGTTGCAGCAGTGTGGCTGGTAGTGGCAGCATGCCCAAAGGAATGCTCCTGCTGCTAACCCTTGTGGCAAATTGCTGTCCCTTGGGAGGATTGCGGTGGAATAAATGCACAAGTACTGTTCAAATGCGGTTAAATGTTCTTTTCTACGAAAGGAAGCGAAGAGGTTTAAGCACTCACACCCACAAACTATTGGACGGATACATTTTAAGAGTATTTGGTAAGCTAAGTACCATTTACTTGTTTGTGGCATATTTGAGCAGATTGTTGACATTTTCGAACATGTGCTGGTCTTGCGGGTGCACGAGAGTAAAGCGAACAGGAAACGGAACCGCTGTTGGAGTAATTTTTTACATTCCCCTGAACATTAGGCCGTCACACATACGTAAATTGGTCGCTCGAAATCACTGTAATGAATATAGATGTGAGTTTTGTTTGAAGGGTGTGGTTAATCGTTTGGCAATAAGTGCAACTAATCAAATAAAATCAAATATTATGGTAGCTAACAGTCAATTGAAATATGGATTATGATTTAACTCATATTGAATTTCTTTTTAAATTGATTATAAGTATGAATGAAATTCGTAAATATCAAACAAACTATCAACTAAATACCTCAACTATTTTCCGGTTCAGCGCACTAGACAGGGCTAGTTTCTCCTGGTCAGGAAAAAGCCGAGTTATTCCAGTACCTACGTGGAACCGGCTGCCATGGGAATGTCACCCACCACCTTCCTAAATTGCCGATCGCCGAAAGTGGAGTCCAACCACCAGCCATTGCAGACGAAGAGCTTCAGCTGCCTCGTAAAATCCGTGTAATTTATTCAAAGGCGATTCATGTCATCGCTTTATACATCTCTTAAATTTTTCAGAACCCACTTCAGAAGCTTCATAATTTTTATATCTTTATTTGTATTTCTAAAATATCTTATGCTTTTTTTCTTTATTTATTAGCACGTATCGAATTTAGTCTTAATAGTTTCAATGCACAAAAATAATAGAAAAAAGTAAGGAAGGATAAAATTCTTTCGGAACGATTTTTATGTACCCATGCACATTTTAGTAAAATTTTATTTGGGCTGGCGGCTGATTTTTCAAGTCAAACAAACTTATAGACAATGACATTTATAGCTTTTAACATCATACGGACGGACAGAAATTTAGTCTTAACACATAAAAAGTATGTGTGGATTTTATCCGATCTCAATATGGCCAGCCAGGTAATTTTGACGGAAAAAGGAGGGAGATCCAGCCACATCTATAAATGTGATTGCAAAGCAGCTTGGTTTGTCGCAGTGGAAGGTGTGTCTGTAATGCACGCACAGTAGTAATTAATAAACATATCGATAGACAGCAAAATGTATGTAATGATGTTTTCACAAAAATATAAAGCTGGTTGAATAACGCCAGCTGGGAACTAGCTGCCCAAAAAACAGAACTTGTGCTGATCAGTAGAAGTAAGCAGAAAAAAGCTGTCAATATGTCAGTTGGAGGCCACGATATAGAATCCTAGAAATCAATAAAATATCTTGGCATGTATATTGATTCCAGACAAACACTCAGGAAATATCTTACTGCTATTAGTGTGAAGGCGACAAACGTTAACAACGCGCTTATGTGCATGCTATCGAACATAGGAGGACTATAAGGCGCCAAGAGAAGAATTCCTTCCACTGTGACGGACTCTATAATAATATACGCCTCTCCAATCTGGGCTGGAGAAAAAAAGTGTCATTTTAAAGAAGTGCTACAGGTCAGTAGAACAAGTACGTTGAGGTCCGCATGCGCCTATAGAACGGAGTCGAACGATGCAATCTGCGTCATAGCTAGCAAAATGCCTATAAACATGCGGGAAAAAGTACAGAAGAGGTTGTACTGCTCACCAGGTACCAAGCCGACAGAGCAACTCAAACAAGTAGAACGTTCTACCCCGATAGCTGAATGGTAATCAAAATGGGACCAGTCATCAAAAGGTCGGTGGACGCATAAGTTGATCCAACGGATTAACGAGTGAACCTGTCGAAAACGTGGAGACGTTGATTTCTTCCTGACGCAGATATTAAGCGGGCACGAGTATTCCAAAAATATCTGCAACACCTGTACTTGGCTGGTAGTCCTTATTGCCTAAAATGATTGGACGAAGAGGTGACGGTCGAACATGTCACCTTTTATTGCATCAGGTTTGCTAAGGAACGGTGAACCTAGCAAACAAAACTCATGTGATTCTAACGCCCAATAATCTGGTCCCACAAATGCTTGGGTCGGATAAAATGTGGAAGGAGGTACAAGCGTTTGCAACACGAATAATCGTGTTCATTCGCTACATTGAGTGGAGGCGAAGGAATGATGCTAGACGAACGCAGCAACAAGAACAACTGCCATATTGATAAAATTCAGCAAGACGAACAATAGACGCCAATGGACACACGTAAGCAATTGAGAGTACATCAGGGCAAGTTCTGGGAGCTAGAGTTTTATAAGAATGCTGGATGAGCCAGGATCTCTTTGTCTCTTTATGTAACAAAGGCACGTCCATTGCAAAAACTGATCAACATATAGCAAAAATTCATCCTTTTAGACAAACGTATCTCGATTGCTTTATATGCGCTTGGTTCCTCAGATGAAGACTGTATGATGAAGACGGAGTATCAGAAGGAAGCGCTTGAAATATTTTACTGGACTTTTATTCAGCGGTCTGGGATAAGCTTGCTTATAAGTATTTGCCCTGCAGATTTCTTCGACTAATGTTCAAAGATCTCAATAAGTTTAATTAACTTCAGATGGACGCCATATTGAAATCAGGGTTTTACTAATTCTCGCTGATCACAGATGTTTATATTGTATATAAGTTCCATGAAAATACTGACCTTAATTTTTCATAGGTTAAGGCACAACGGCTAGATGCGGTGAAACGGTTTTCCCAGTTACTTTAATTACCAACTTCCCAAGTCTAGGAGAGTAGTAGAGAACACTTTCGGTCACTTGAATGCAAGGTTTAGCGCAGAACACATAAGATAATCAACCGCTTCGTTTTTATGTTCCTTTTAAATTTAATTTATTTTATGTTCTTTTGCTTATGCTTTCATCCGAGGAGAGGCCTTGAAGGCCATCTGCAGACTGAAACACAGTGGGAACTGGTACGGCCCTTGTCCGGCATTGGAACACAGAGAAGGCATGGACATCGATCCAACGATTCTCTCCATGCCCCTTGACTCCATGCCATCAAGAGTCGTACTTGAAAAGAGATACAGTGTAGTGCTACCGGAGGCTCAGTTGTGGGGAGACTAAGAAAATGAGCCCGGCAAACACTGTTTTCGCATTTTTACGGATGGCTCCAGGACCGAGCATGGCTCCGGCTCTGGGGTCTACGTGGAATCCAGCGGGACAAAACTGCTCTTTGCTCTTGGAATGCATGCATCTGTGTTTCAAGCGGAGGTGTATGCAGTTCAAGAAGCGATGAACTTTGTTGTGGAAAAACGATGGAGAGGCAGATCTATATGTGTCTGCAGCGACAGCCAAGCAGCGCTTATGGCCTTAGATAGCCCTCAAACCACATTAGGGGTAGTGAAGTCCTGTAAATCCAGGCTGAACTATGGCGGTAGACATAATAGCCTGATGCTAACATGGGTCCCGGGACACGTGGGTATCGCGGGTAACGAGACCTCTAACTCCTTAGCTAAGATGGGCTCTGAGCCAACTTCTTTGGCCCAGAGCCCGCTTTGCCACTCCCCTCTGCGGCCATCAAGGCCACGGTTAGCAAATGGGTAACTACTACCCACAAGCGAGCTTGGCAGGCTGAGAGAGGCTGCAGATGGACAAAAGTGATGTTACTTGTCATGTCCGATCGACTGTCGCAAACCCTTCTGTCATTAAGCAGAGGGGAGTGCAGACGGCTGGTTGGACTGAAGACGGGCCACTTTCGGTGGGCGAAGCACATGGAAAGGTTGCGCTTCTCAGACAGTGTACTCTGCCCAGCTTGTGAAGAGGAGAATGAGACGGCGGACCACTTCCTGTGTGTCTGCCCCGCCTTTGCTCGAATCAGGTTGTCTGAGTGCTGCATTTGCTAGTTGTCCCGGCAAAACAAAAAAAAAAAAAGAAAATGTTCTTTTTAAATAAATTTTTTATTATTAAATTAATTGAATCTAATTAAAGTACTAACAACTAATTTGTTCAACTAGTTTTAAATTAAAAGTTTTAATTGAATTTATCTGCAAACTTAAAATAAAAATAACTCATTTATCAAATGTACACACTTTTCTAATTTTTCTAAATTGAAAGATTTATGTACACCAAGTATATGGTGTACTTTACTATAGTACTTCCACGCAGATGAGATATCGCCTGAAGGACCAACAAACTTCTGCTCAACTCTGTAAAACAAGAACACTATTTTTAGACATACATATTAACATTTTGCTATTGAACAAAATTACCTTAATTTATTAGATGATTTGTGAATCCTGACTTCTATTTCCCAGTTTCTCAGTACCATCGCTTTTTCTGTAAAATGAATGCACAATTAATAATATCTACCAAAAATTTTATTACAATTATGTCTACAAACTATTAACATTCGTAAAAATAATTATCGATAACTCAGGGTTGTATTCAAGAAAGTATGGTTATAATCTAGGATTATTTTATAATCTCAGATTTTCGAAATCTGATCCCCAATTCGGGATCTTGTACCTTTTAGTAAAAAGTATCATATCCGTTTTATCGGCGTTTATCCCAAAGCCTGTCTGAGTTGCCCATTGATACATTGTTGGTAGTGTATTATTTATTATGTTGCTCACGGTACCAAGGTATTTGCTTGTTACTACTATGGCTATGCCATCTGCATATGCTATTACTTTAGATTTCGTGCCTTCAAATTTCGTTAATAGCTCATTAGCTGCGAGTAACCAGAGAAGTGGCGATAGGAGGCCACCTTGTGGCGTAACGTCACATGCTAGTTTAGTGAGTTTAATCCTTCGACAAAGTAGAGAATATAATTTAAAGTAATAAACTTTCTTCTTGGGGTTTTAACTCGGCTTTCTGGGTTGAATCAGCTCTTACTTGTGTAATAGATTTTAAGTTGTTACAATACAGGTATATGGAGTGACCTTGACCCGTATTTTTGCTTCCTCCGGAGTACCACAAGACAATGGCATCAGGCCTCTTCTTTCCATACTCTTTATTAATAATGCCAGTAGTTGTTTTTCCTTTTTCTTTGTGAAATTCCTACTTTACGGTATTTTGCGGCAGATGATTTAAAGCTATTTTCGGTAATTAAAAGCCTTTTGGATCTTATTATTTAGTATTCAGAAGAGTATAGACAATATTGACTTATGGTGGCTGAAGTCGCGACTTTTTTAAATTTCTGTGGTAGTAGTTCTCATTTGTGGCAGCAAAATCGATTCCATTGCCTGGGTTAGTGCGATCTATAAAAAGGAAATTCCAGCCTGCAAGGAAATAAAAATACCAGAAAAATGTCGCACAAAGTATGAAATTATCGAGACAGGAGTGCATTGATCCACTTACTTCGACTTTTGACATAGAGCACCACACTTAGTCAGAATGAAGCGCTAGTACAACGAGTTCCAACGTGTCCGTCGGGCCTTGCAGGATGAATTTCGCGAAGGTCGTTTAAAAACGGTTGTTGTGCATCAATTGGTAACGCAAAATCAAGAGGCATATTGCAAGATAGAGATATCCCTGGGTATTCGTAGGTATTTGTGAATGAAGACCGGTTGTGTTAACCGCTTCATGCTGCTGATGAGTTCATCAGATTGCTAATATAAAGGTCTACTATCAACAGCAGTAACAAAGAAAGGAGAGCCAATATACCTAAATCTTAGACCCGTGAGGACAGGAAAGGTCAGGAGAAGGTACTGAGATGATTCGACCTCCGTACAAGTGATGCAAAAAGAACTCGAAGTAATGCAGAGTCTCACAGCACATATACTTCGCGGAGAGTGTCTTGTAAAGGCACCCTCGAAATTTAAGATCTGAATTTTTGTCAACCTCAGAAGTTCCCTCCTACTCCTCCAATTTACACATGGCAAGAGAGATTTCACGACTTTACAACTTTGTTTATTTGCCCAGTGCTTGCTGAGATGACGCGAAGCCTATACTTCCAAGAGCAGATCACAGGTAGTCAAGGGGATCCCAAACCTCTGCTTTCGCGGAGAAACCAACTCACAAGTCCCTTGTCTAGCCAGCTGATCGACCTGGCAGTTTCCTCTAATGTCGCTAGGACCAGATACTCAGACGAGCTTTATATCAAAGAATTTGGATACGATCGAACGTGAAGTCACGCATTCCCCGACCTATTTCGAGAGCTCCATGAATAGGCAATTCAAAACACGTCTATGACATCGTAACCGGTGACGAATCTTCGATCTATGCATACAAGTCGGAAACAAACCACCAATCGAGAGTAAGGGTGTTCTAAGGCAAGCTTAATCCAACAAAAGTTTTCCACGGAAGAAGCGCCCCAAAGAAAATTGTCGCCTATTTTTTTCCAAAAAATCTGGTATTGTCGCAAATGTACCACTAGAGCAACTTAAAACAGTAAATTCTGAGTGGTACATAACCATTTGTTTTTCAGAAGTTTTCGGAGAATTCAGGAAAACCAACACAATCGGCTGGCACAAGAGAATTTTTGAGTATTCAAAATATCAAATTAATGAGTCATCCGCCTTACAGGCCTGATTTGGCACCTAATGATTCCTTTTCCATCAAAAGGTAATTCCGAAGTCAACGTTTTTCAACGCCTGAAGAAGCTGGGGAGGTCTTTAAGCACCTGGATTGTTTTTAAGGAATCCACTTCTGTATTTGAAAAACAATAAAACCATTTTCATTATTATTTTACTGTACTTTCATTATTAGGTGCAAAATATAAACGCCAACCCTCGTAGCATTCATATAACATTCAGTCTTTTTTAGCGATATTTTTTTTTAGTGAGAGGTGAAGAGTTTGTGTTTTTGTACTTTTGCTATTTCAGAATGGAAAAATAAGTTTCAAAAGAGCTTAACAGACTATTTTGTTGCCAAAAAGTATCGGTTGACCAAGTTTATATTCCCTAAGTGCAGCAAAAGCAACAGGCAATTGTTTGCCCTTAAAACGAAAAATGCTACAATATATTTTTCTTTGAGCGTATTCAAATTATTTGTAATTTACTTATAATGAATTCATTATTTTTTAATTTATTTGTGTTTGATTTTAATGAATATTTTAATTGAGAAATTTTGTATTTATTTACAATATTTTGTTTACACCCGATCCCAAAATCGATGCAAAAAACCGGTAATATTTGTGATACTTCTTAGTCGAATCGAATAAAAATATCAACTTAAAAATCAATATTAGTACGCTAGTGTTACGTAAATTTAAAATAATTCAAATCGAGTTTAAAAACAAAAATCTTTATATTTATATAATTTTATAAACATCGTAGAAAAAATTACGCCCATAAAAAATTCGCAATAAAAACTTAAATCTTTTACGTAACCATTTCATATTCAAACCGAATAGTGGTACACTTTTACTGTTATATACCTTCCATAATATCCATCACATATAAATATTTACCTAGGTACGATTTCACTCAAAAAGTACTTTATTTCGAGATCTCTGTTCTACCAAAGCAATTTTTCAAAAATCGTCGCGCCATTATTTACCGCTATTTTAAATTAACACTATTATGTACACTTATATACATACATATGTACGTATAAGCTATTTGAAGTTACTGGATGTTATTGTTGTCTGTTGCTATTTTTTATTTTCAACATTCCTTCAGTTACGAAAATAAATATATGCACTAGAAGAACAACAAAGAGTATCTTACAATTCGCATTCAGTTTCCAGCCATTCTCTCAAATTATTTCGATGACAATATCAGTTGCGCATAGCAATAACAATAAATCCCAACTGCCATTGCGGCCGTGGTAATGAACAACCAAGCCGACAGAGACAATTTAAATGAGGTTTGCTGTTAATTAAATTAAATATTCACATGCCGCTATCCTTTGCGAAGCGCAAGGGCGGCAAAACCACTTTCTTGAAGTCCACAACAAACTAGCCTGATATATTTCGCCGCGGAACATAACCACAGCAACTGAAATGAAACTTGCGAAGCACGAAAATAAAACTAAATACCATTCCAACAAATAAACACACGCACGCGATATCAATAGGTACAATAAAGGCGAACAGAGACGATTAAGCGTGCAAATCGGAGTGTTTTCTAATTAGATTGAATCTATAATTTTCTTGGCTAATCGCGGAAAGCACCCGCTGTACAAAGCAATAGTAACGGCTCGGCACTGGTGCATTTGACTGTGAATTTTGAATTTGTGGTTGAGCAGGGACTTACAATTAGATTCGCTCGGAAACAAGTGGCAAGTACGAGTATTATGCCGAATGGAGGCCATTCAAACGATGAGAAGATGTTGAAGAGAACTAAATTGAATAATTTCGCTTACCGGTGTTTTTAATTGAAATGAAAATAGAGCTAATGAAATTAAAGTTAATTAATATCGCTATTGAAAGCAGCGACCATAATGGGGGAACTTATGTATGAAGTCGATTCGCAATGTATCCTTGCGTGTTTTAAATAAGAACCATTCAGTTGATATAGCAGCAGTATATGTAGAACGAGTATGCAATGTTTGTTAACCGAAATTTAGTTTCAAGTAGAAAAAACGGTTACGTTATATAACTTAGCAGGCACATTGTTATGGAACCGTTATTATTTCATAATAACGATGCATATATTCAAATAGCTTATCCTAAAATATGCACAATCAGTTCATTAGAAAATGAAAGATAATTAATTTACAGTCTGCCCATTAGAAGCGTCACCGCCATAAATTTAAAACTATTTTCCCAATGCGATTTTAACATACTGTATTGAATGGGTTTTTAATAAGGGTTTTCCAAACAGAGGTGTTATTTTGATATTCAAAGAAAAATGTTATTTTTTAAAGAAAAAAGTCACAAGATGATAAATCACAAGATCTCTATGGCCAATTGTGATCACCTCTTCGAGAGATAACACGGTCCGGAAACTTTTCCCGTAAAAGATCATTGGTTTCGTTGTTTGTGTGGCACGTAGTGCTGTCTTGTTGAAAATAAACGTTGTCCAGATCAATACCATCCAATTTCGGCCATAAAAAATCGTTAATCATCTTTCGATAGCGCAATCCATTCACCAATAACACCTGCTATTGGGAAAACCCTATATTTATTATAAGCAATATTTTCCATAAAATTTATAGTCACCACCATTAACCACAATGGTTTCACATATTCGATTCATACTTTGTGTTAAGTTGCAGAGACAATTTTCTACAAATCACCCGGATTTGTCGTGATAAATGTTTGATCGTCCATGCATGTTTTCAAATTGACGGTAAACGCAAATAAACGGACGAATCCATTTTCGGAGAAGCAGTTGAAGTTGTCGATTATCAGCAATGCAACAGGACCGACCTTTGCAACTATTCACCCAAAATCATCCGTGACTATTACATTTGCCCAATTCTGTACTGAATTTTCTTTGCTCTGTATGGGAACGTCCTCAAATCGTGTATTTGGATACATTAACAACACCTTTACTTAAAACTGCTTTAGCTTCGCGTAACGATAAACTCGGCTTGGTTTGGACAGGTATTTTTTTTGGCGTTGTCCGGAGAAGTTTTTAACGTTTTTAGCCTCGGCATAACGTTGTACCCATTTATTTATGAACGTCTTCGAGGGCGTGTACATAGAAACACTGCTTCAAATCGTTATTTATAGTAGGGGTACATTTTCCCACTTTTACCTTATGGCGGTTTTACCTCCGTGACCATATTTTGACATATACTTCAGGAGCTGTTACATATTCTAAAATGAGGTAGAGCTTTAAAAATGCCTCTTTCAACAATAAATATTGCGTACAAATTTGAAAAAATCGCCAAAGTAGTTTTGGTATCTATAGGTAACATACCAAGACATAAACATATATGCTAATATGTAAGCAATAGAGTTGTCAATCCCGGGGTCCCACAAAAAATCACGGGATTCTCGGGTTTTCTTTATTATTTCTTACTAAGCGTATGAAATGAATGCAGAAAAGCAAAACAGCAACACTCGTGTTGTCTCCAAGATTATGAATGAACGCCAATCCTCTTCGGGTATGCAAATAAATAATAAAATTCAGTTCTGACTTTATCATTTCAAGTTCAAACCATTTACATAGATTTTGTTTCGCACAGAACGAAGTTAGAAGACTCCTTTTCTGATCGGTTACAATTTTAATAGATTGCGATTAAATGTAAAAGATGTGATCAAGTTTTTCATACAAAAGGTTTGATAACGCACCTTACTTCTACCTTACGTGTTACGTAAGCAGAATAAAAAGCAGAAGCTATCCTTTGCAAGTAGCCAGATTAACACTTTATTTTGAAAGTACGAAGACGAAAGCGTTGAATCAGTTATGGCCAGGATGGCAGTGGGCCACTTTAAATTTTCATTGTTTGTAAAATTTTAAGGCTTCCGAGTTGTAATGAGATATAGAGGTCTTGAATTTCCAAAGTCTTGAAAAGCTATCCTACTCAAATTCTTTTGCATTTTGCTTTGTTACTAAGAAATTTAACAAAGTATATTATATTTAAAACCCATTTGTTTATTATTTAATACATGGTAGTGGAGCTTCTTCAATTATATTGATGCAATTTTTTCGAGTTAAGTTATTGCAAAATAATGAATATCTAAATTGTTATCGATATCCCGAAAAGAAAAAATTTAAATTACACCCGATTCGTTTTTTACACAGGCTTTTTATAAACAATTTCGAAATAACACGAATCACCAAATTTGGGCTCTTGCAACACCGAATCTAAAAAAAAATCGAATGAAACTAAGCGTAATTCTTAATAGAAAATCTTATGAAGTTAATATTTGCCTTGTAAAAAATATATATACGAGGTGTGTTCAAAAATTATTTATTTATTCATTAATATCTTTAGTTGTCCCTTTCAAAGTAATCCCCATGAGATATTATGCACTTGTGCCAACGTTTTTTCCAATCTTCGAAGCACTTCAAAAAATAATTTTTTTTTTATTTTGTTCAGCTCCTCCTTCGACGCCGTCTTTATCTCGTCAATCGTAGCGTCGCGTCGTCCTTTCATGGGCCTCTTCAGTTTTGGGAACAAGAAAAAGTCATAGGGAGCCAGATTTGGGGAATACGATGGCTGTGGCATCATTAGTGTGTTGTTTTTGGCCAAAAAGTCGGCACATAAGCAATGATGTGTGAGCCGGGGCATTATCGTGATGCAAGAGCCTATTTTTGTTCTTCCACAAATACAGGCGTTTCTGACAGATTCGCGTAAATTGCGCATAACTTGCAGATAATATTCCTTATTGACCGCTTTACCATGTGGCAAAAGCTCGTGACGCACAACGCCCCTGCAATCGAAGAAACCGGTAAGCAAAAATTTTACATTCGACCGAACTTGGCGTGCTTTTTTCGGTCTGGGTTCATGCGGCAGCTTCCATTGAGATGATTGAGCTTTGGTTTCCACGTTATAACCATAAACCCACGATTCGTCACCAATTTTGATCCTCTGGAGCATATTTGGGTCGTCGTGGACAGAGTCCAACATCTCATTAGCAATGTTCATGCGATTCTACTTTTGGTCGAAATTGAGCAGTTTTGGTACGAATTTTGCGGCGACCCGTCTCATGCCCAAATAATTCAAAACAATCGAATGGTACGTGCCAATCGATATGTCTAGGTCCTAAGCAACTTCTCTAACGGTGATTCGACGATTGACCAATACCATTTTCTTCACAATACCATTAGCTTCTCCGTATGACACAGTCAACATTCGGAATGTATCCGCGCACTTAATCTCATTTTTCACACAAAATTTGATACAGGTTCTTTGATCCATCGATTTGAATAGGTAAAAATCGAAGACGAGGCGAAACACGTGCAAGTAAAGCAACTGTCAACAATTAACTGATCATTCAAAATGGCTGAACTCGTCGGCATGAGTGAGAGCCATGAGCATCAACATATCGGCACAAAAAACTCGAAATTCGAATACAAGTAATCTGCGAAAATTCAAAATTCGCGATACTTTTTGAACACACCTCGTAGTCCTTGAAATGATGCAATAGGTACTTTTTGATTGTTAGTTACGAAAATCGTGGGGCCGCCGAAGCCGAATGGGTTTGTGTGTGACTACCATTCGGAATTCAGAATACGTAGGTTAGAATCTCGGTGAAACACCGAAATGAAGAAAAAGTTGTTTCTAATAGCGGTTGGGATCAAATAAGAAACTTTGCCGAAGGAACCATACCTCTAAAACGAATTCTGATGTCCCCCAATTTAAAAATATCACCATTTTTGGTCTTTACATGAAAAAATCAGCTAAATGGCTATGTTTCTTCTTTATTTTTATTTATTTATAATAATATCTATTTTTTCTCTTAAGAAATTTATTTAGTCAGAACATATGTAAATGAAAAAATTAATTTAAGTGAGTTATAGAAAATAAATTAAAAAGTTCGACCCAAATTGGGGGACATCAGAATTCGTTTTAAGGTATGGTTCCTTCGGCGAAGTTTCTTATTTTGATCCCTAGAATATAATTTTCACAGAGCCATAGGCGATTTTTTTGCCTCCCCACAAATCGACCCGGGCTAATGTACATGTATGTCTTACACGATTTTTTTTTTGATGATTCTCCAATGGAATGCAGAATGAATGAATGCAGTGTTGATGATTAAAATTTAGCAAAAAGCATTATTACCGTCAACTGCAAGGATGTTTGGAACAAGTAGCTTACTTTGGATTTTACAAGACGAAAACAAACATCGAAACCGAAGGAAGTTGAAATGTTGTATAGGCCTTCACAGTCGCCTGATGACTACCCCATTAAAAAGGTTTGGGCTAAAAGGCTGAAAACAAATGTGGACGGTCAAGCATTTACTGGGGCATATTCGGGTAACTTGGAGCCAATTACCTCCACAACTTACGCAGAAAATAGGACAAAGTATGACTCGAAGATACAAAGCCATTAAGCTAATCGTGGTGACTACACATTTTATTGAGTATATGGCTTATTATAAATATTACCCATAACATATAGTTTGTTAGAATTGAAGTGTTGGTAAAGCTTTTTAGAAAAGTGTTATGATAAAATGCTGTAGATCAGATTATATATTTAATCGTTTTATATATTTCGTGTAATTCAGTTGAAACAAAAATATTTAAGTTAACGTTCTCGCAATTACCTTTTGTTTCTCTTCTAGCTTCACATTTTGGTCGATATCTCTGGGACGACTCTTATGGCTATACCGAAAATAGAGTTCCAGAAATGTTTGAGAGCTCGAAAAGTGTGTTACAGTTGATGGGGATTACTTTGAAGGCGGTAATATCGTTTTTGAGGAATAAACTTGTATTTTGAATATATTGCAGAAACTTTGTGATCAAGTTGATATATACATATAAATCTGTAGATCAAAGATCAAGATCAAGATCACCGGCCACGATTACAATTTTATTGAAGAATAACGTGATTAGATCTAGCCATATGAGTCAAAAAATATGTTTAAATAA
The DNA here is from genome assembly GCF_028408465.1 of Anastrepha ludens. Taxonomy (NCBI): domain Eukaryota; kingdom Metazoa; phylum Arthropoda; class Insecta; order Diptera; family Tephritidae; genus Anastrepha; species Anastrepha ludens. The sequence continues at coordinate 79,819,500 of NC_071498.1, forward strand.
TTTTATCTGATTGAATCACGACAGGAATATACTCGGAGGTTACTATTGCCTGCTGAGGGGCGACCGCTATTAAAAAAGAAAATTCATTCATTTTGTGTCTTACAGTGGCTTCATCATTCGTACACACACACGGTTACAAAAACATTCGGCTGCCGAAAAAGCTGTTCACAACGAAAGTATGAGCGTAAGTATATGAGTAAGTATTAATGTAGCCAAGCATGGGTTTTAGAGCTTCATTTACGTCTAAGCTGTAACAATAACTTACTTTTGTTAAAACAAAATAAAAAAAACAACAATAATAAAAAAGAATTTGATTTAAAATATATTTAACTCCTAATTTCTCCATGAATTTCATGGACAGTGAGGAGGAAAGTTTACTGCTAAACAAGAGAAACGTTTTCCTTTTCACTAGCCTTTATCTTTAATTTCAGATCTCCACAAAATATCATATTGACAAAAAATTTTGAGCGAGAATTTCTTGCTCTAATTAACAAATAAATAAAAAAGATTCGGGAAAATTTTATTTTATTTCTGTATGTAGTGTTTTTTTATCGCGATAGAATTTTTGTCTGTTCCTACTTAAAAAAAATGCATCGGTATTCCAGTCTTCAGTTGATCTCTTAACACTGATCTATATATCACATTGGGGAACGGCAGGTACCAAATTTATTTCGCTTGATTAGCGTTTACCAAGTATCCATCCGCCTGCGTTTCCGGTAAGCACCATTCGAATTCTTCGTGTCTAATTGGGAATAGCAACGCCTGTACTATTTCACCATACCGCGAACTTCCCTCTTCGATATTACATACCGGTGTCAAAGCCGGTCGCTGTAGCTGAATGGGTTGGTGCGTAACTTTCATTCGGAAGTGCACATCTCCGTGCATGAAGCCTCAAATGAAAGTTTTTTCTAATAGCGGGGCCTCTCTGCAGGCAATGGCAAACCTGCCATGATTAAGCTCCTCATAGAAAATATCTGCCGTTCAAAGTCGGCTTGAAACTGTAAGTCCCCCATATCTGGAACTGGTGGTTTTGGTATTGTAACCGACCAAATTTGATTACTGCACTAGGTTCTTCTTTTCTATCAAACAAAAAGCTATTTCTTAACTCTGTCAGATTAACCAAGAGACGCGACTAATATGATTCAAAGCCCGGCAGCTTGCACAAAAAACAGTGTAGGCCAGGATAACTGTAAAATGTGTATGCCGTTAACATACTTAAAACGTTAACAAACTTATCAGTCTGTCCACTTATACATAAATTTGTATATATAAAATAAAATTTTATTTTGAAGGTCTTACAGATCTTGTATGCAGTTAAGAGGCTAGCACCAAAGAAGATTTATTAAAAATCTACTTTCTAAAAAGGGCAAATTCTTTGGGTAAACATTTTTAGAATCGCTGGAAAAAACGTTACTTTGGCAAAAAGAAAAAGATTGAGTAGAGGTCGTTTTGATTTTTTCTCGAACTTCAACCAACGTAGTTTATGTCAAAATGAAAAGTTTAGTCTTTATTAGGTAGGTAGGTAGGTAGGTAAGATGGCAAGAGTACCCCAGGTACACTACAAGTAGCACTTACGAGCTGTTTTGATACCATAAAGTGGACCACTACCTGTGAAAGGATTAAGGGAGGAGATAAAACCGTCTACAGCCATCCAGTGTTGTTGATGTAGCGGAGGAGAGAAAAGGGATCTAGGCTGGAGAATTTCATCAAGTCATCCCCAAAGGGGACGCTGAGTAATCTCAAGCGCCTAGCCGCCAAAGCCGGACATCTGCAGAGAAAGTGTTCTACAGTCTCTTTCTCTGCAGGATCCCCACAGCTTCTGCAATGGGGGTTGTACGGAATTCCAAGCTTCTCCGCATAAGTGCCGATCACCAAGTGGCCAGTAATCACCGCAATGAGTTTGGAAATTGAATGGCGGGGGGTTCCCATCACCTTAAGCGTTCTGTTTATATCGTATTGAGGCCATAGTGCTTTAGAAATGTCACACGATGAGACATACCTCCATCTGTCTTGCGCTTTTCTTAGAAAGAAGTTGTGTAGTTTCCCTTTAACGACGGCCAAGGGGATACCGATGTCTGAGAAGAGGGCAGCTGGATCCGGTTCTGCCACCCCCTTCCTGGGAAGCTCATTGGCAATTTCATTTCCCTCTATATTCCTGTGCCCAGGAACCCAGATGAGGGAAATGTTTCCTGCACGTTCGAGGCATTTAGGTTCCTCCTTACAGGAGTTCACGAGAAGAGAGCTGCAATACGGCGACGACAGTGCCTTGATTGCAGCTTGGCTATCGGAAAAAATATTAATGTCTCTCTCCCAACAGCGATCCCGAAGCATTTTGCATGCCTGCAGGATCGCGAAGACCTCTGCTTGAAAGACGCTGCTTGTCTCCGGCAGTTTATAGGAGACCGAAATGCTGGCTGATTTAGAGTAGACCCCCGCTCCCACTCCAGACTCCATTTTGGATCCGTCAGTGAAAACAGAGGCATCTATATCCGCACCAACTCTCCCCTCTTTCTAATCTTGTTCGGAAAGATAGCCCTAGCACAGCCCTCAAAGCACAGTTTGCGGATGGAGAGGTCGGTGCGAATATCAGAGAAGGAAGGGGAGATCTGCTTCAAGATGCTGCTATGTCCTACAGGAAGTTGTCTCCAAAGGCCAAACTCCTTCAGTCTGATAGCACTCTGAGCAGCAATGGATTTAACCTGCAGATCCACAGGAATTAAGTGGAGAATAACGTTGAGCGCAGCGGTGAGACATGTTCTACAGGCACCAGTGATGCCCACACATGCAGTTCTCTGAAATCTCTCTTATTTAGTGAAGTTGTAGTCCTTCTGAAGAGCTACCCACCAAACTAGGCAACCGTATGTCAAAATTGGCAGAACCACTAAGTTGTACATCCAAAGTACGACACGTGGCTTGAGACCCCATTTTTTGCCGAACATAGATTTACAGGCGTAGAAGGCTATATTGGCCTTCTTAACTCGATTTTCTATGTGCAGCTTCCATTGGAGCTTGGGGTCAAGTATTACACCAAGATACTTGACTTCCGATGAAAGTGTAAGACACTGGTTGTTAAGTCTAGGAAGCTTAAAAGATAGAGGCTTGTATTTTCTAGTGAATAGCATCTCCGTTTTGTCAGAGTTGACTCTGAGACCACTACTGGCCAGTGCACCTTCCAAAATTTCAGTCATTACTAATGGGAAGGGACCTGAGACCATCAGGACCAAGTCATCGGCATATGTTACCACCTTTACCCCTGTTACCCGACAGTTATTTTAAAAAAATATTTTGTTATAGTATTTTTTACACATTCAATCAATAAAATAAATTTTAATATGAAAGAAAGTTCTTAAGAAAAAGGTGAACACTTTGGGATTATCCAAGGCGCATTCAATAAAGTGATGGCGTTTGACCAACAACAACGTTTCGTACATAGGAATGTTGCGTGAAAAGAAAGTAGGAAAAAAAAAACAAAAGGACGAACTATGTTGAACAGCCGACATGAAGTTGGAGCTAGAAGCATACGACGATGGTATTATTTTTCGTAATTTCATTATAAGCTGGCATCCGGATGTACAAGGCGAAAGAAAAAAGCAAATCAGCTGGTCCACCACCTTTTATAGATTCGCCTTGGAACCACCCCTTAAATTGTTTTGCGTGCTATAAATCCTCTAAACTCAGTCGTTGGATGAAATTAATGATTAATTTGATTAGTCTTTGACTGATTTTAGTCCTTGGCCTACTATTTGAATTAGTAAATGGTAAAGACCATATGGCACTAAAAACTCGAGGCTCTAGAAACACTTTTTCATATAGCATGCCAGCCTGCAAACTACTTTAATTGAAATAACAGTTACTTGTTTTTTCGTAGCATGGAAGGTGAGCGTTGTTAGGCATTTATATATACATACATATGTACATCCGTATGTACTTCCTTGTTTATGCACAATCGAATACTCCATGAAGAACTAGTTTGGCGCTCAGATACGACAATATGAAATTTATGTGTTTTGCCCAACTTTATTCATTTCCCCCTTTCGAACTTTTAAATGTGTCAATTTATTATTTCAAAACTTGGAAAGTTCTATGAAAACTTTTGTTTTGATTTCTCACCGACTTGAAATCAAACTTTTATTTAAAATAAACTGCTGCTTTTATTTTTTCGCACTAAAAGTGTATGGAAAGGAAAAAATAACAAAAATAACGTGAAGTAAACTGCAGCACACAGCAATAAAAAGTAATATGGCCAAAACTAAGAGTCCAACAAAAACCATTGCCACCAAGATTGACAGTGAGATAGACAACACAGGCAGACGTCGGACGACTGCGATGGAACTAAAAAAAGTCAGAGAAAACTGAAAAGCGAGCAAAGGAATGTGAATAAAGCGAAATGTCAAAAATGCCCGCGAAATATGGAAAAACTTAGTTACAACAAAAATATCACTGAAAAAAGCCGCGAGAGTGTAAAAAACTGAAATCACAAAAAAAGTAAACGTAAAAAATTGCGAATGAAAAACGAAAATGAGTAAACGGGAATGCCAGCACATTAAATCAACATGTACAACGCTCGATAGCAACGGTATCGCCACAAAGCGACATGAATTGTGCGACAAGGCCACAAAATTAGAAAACTTAAGCGAAGAACTACAGTGGGAACGTGGCGCACAGCCAATCCGAAGAGCGGAGAGTTTTCGGCGCTTACTTGCTGCAACACGGATTGCTTAGCAGCGGCGCTGTTTGATGTGAATGAAGGCAGTAAACTCCACCCCTATTATGAATGCGAGCATGGCGGCAGTGCGCATGTCCGGCAGTAAGTGTTTGCTTCGGTGGATACAAAGATGATGGATGGCAGCTGCCATACAAAAGCCACTCCCCTCAACGGCATTTCATATATGTTGTTTGTTGCTGTAAGTCTCTTTGGCTGGTAGGCCAAACTGAATGCAGCGAATATGAAGTGGCGCTTAGTGCGTCCGGTGCGATTGGATAGAATAGAGGTCGATTGTATGTAAGCAACCATTTGCGGGAAAGTTTTGTGATATCGGCGCGGCGATCGTGAAAAAGCTTTCGTAGATTCGATTTATACGGAAACAATGCGAATGCATATGTTAATAAGGAAATATAGAATTGTACAATTTAAAAAATAAAATTACAAATTCATGTACACAAATTACTTTCCACTGGATGTGTATTGCAATATTAAAAAATGTAAGAAATCGAAACATGCAGATATAAAGCATTCAATACAATAAAGTGGAAATGCAACAATAAATATTTTTTATACATATGTAAATACAAATGTGTTAGAAAGCAGTGCAAGGAGTTCGGTGGAGTAAATGCATAAATAAATAATAAAATTGAAATAAATCGACTATGTCAAGTTACTTGGTTGGTTTGCAAACATACACATTTAAGTATGAACGTGAAACGAATCTATGTTTAATGCAAGCATTTCGGATGGGTCTTAGAAGCTCGCAGGAAGAGCGCCATAATTTTATACAACCCATTTATTATAAAAATAATCCATTTGACTTTCATAAATTACTTTTGTGATATATACAACTTTTAATTTTTATATGAAACTAGTGCTTCGGTTTGATTCCCCATACCAGAAATATGCTCATATCTAGCCATGCCTCTTTTTACGGCTGCCACAGTGCTTTCTCAGTAACGAAAATATAAAAAATACTAGCTGTACCCCTCACGCGTTGCTACGCCAACTACTAAAATAAATTTTAGAAAAATAACCTAAAAAAATCAGTACACAAATATTTAATTCATTCTAAATCATTTTATTGATTTTGTTTATTTCGAAAAAACCGGTTGAACGGGGCAGAAGTTCCTACTCTGCAGCGCCACCTGGTGGCGAGTGGCAGCAATGAGCATACTTACAAACCTTCTCCGTGGAAAAATACCTATATAGGGTATACCAATTTTTATAATAATCGGTCCAGTAGCTTTTGAGTTCATCGAGGACATGCAGACAAACATTCAATTTTATATATAAAGAGGAAGATTTGCCTACAATCAATCTAACCTTTTTGTATAGAAATTGTAATCTGAGGTTAAAGCTGAAATTATCTGCTTATATTCTAAGCTCTTAAATTACTTTTTATTTAAATAAAGAAAAAACGAAATGAGGTCATGGCACTTCAATTAATAAGTTCTAGGGTGATTGGCTATCAACCACGCGATTAATTAGAACATAATACACTGAAATTAAAATTTCTATTCAAAAAGCTCCGAAATCTACTCTTTACAATGTATCTAAAACTGGGAAACAGGGCCGTCAACAGAAAATACGGGCAAGGGATAAAAACATGTGGGCTCTTCCAAAATATTTTTTTGTATTTGTATCCGTACGTTTTTCCAAAATACACTCGACATAGACGTTTAATGGTTCCACTAGTAATCGTACCTTTGCTCTCTTAACTTCTCTGATATTATTTTTCATTCAATAATAGGTGTAACATTAAAAATGCAGTCTGAGGTACCATCTAAATAATATTGGTCTATCCGAGACCAATGTCTGCCGCTTTTGCGAAACGGACATAGAAAGCTCAGAACATGTGCTTGGTGAATGTCCTGCGTTGGGCAGACAGAGACTTCACCACCTTGGTGGTATCGTAGTATCTCCATGCAATCTTTGGAACAACAAACCCAAAACTGTGCTAAAATTTTTAAAAAGCCTAAAACTCTAGGGTTACAAAATATACCTTTCACAATAGATCAGCTCTGGTCGCAGTGCGTAATGGACTTCTAATAATAATAATAATTACATTAAAAATAGCAACTAAATATTCGATTCAAAAATTTATTCAGACCTTCGGAATCAGACTTCCTGGCCAATTCTGATGCTAAGCACAGTGCGCAGAGTGATGAGTGCGATCGGTGTAAATTTATAATTCTTGCTATAAGTAATACCAGTACGTTCGTGGCTCTCTTTTAGAACTCCAGGAGAGGTAGAAATATCGCCACCCCTTCTCCTCACGCCTGCATCGAAAACCTGATTGCGCTGTTTTTGTTAGTTTGACGTATTACTAAATTGCGGTTTAATAATTTTTTAAATAAAACTAGCTTCACTTTCGTCATCTTAAGATGATATTCATATTCAACATTGACTTGTTATGGGTTGAAATTTCTCCAACTTCACCTAAATACATATATTTGTACATATGTACATGTTTGTGCTTGCAAGCGGCCAACTTAATCATGACACCCTTTACTCTTTTTGAATAGTAATTTGAAATATGATAACGTAATATAGAGAAAAACTACAATATTGTCATTGTAGATACAACTTTCTAAATTAAATTTTCAAATGTTTTTTTTCGGTGCTCGGTACTGCTAGCCTAGACAGCTAATAGTAATCCGGCCCTGCTCGATTGCACGGGCAACGACGAAGGGCGATGGTTACAAGTATTTACCATACAGCCAAATTTGCAGTAAATTTGAAACCAAGTAAAAGTTAGTACCATTGAGAGAAGTTCACGTAATTCAGGCAGCATAAAATTTCTCCATTGCCACAATCTCTATTTAAAACTCGGTTAATTTTGCATCGGGAGCTAACTTATTTTTTGGGATAGTTGTAGTCGCAATCGAAGAAAATCATACACGTATGTATGCACGTATGTAACTAGGACACACACACGTATAATTCCCCTATTATTTTGTTTTCTTGTGGTCAGATAAGCCATATCTCTTCCCTTAAATTGGAGCTTATTAATGGCGCATCTGGCCATTTAAATTTACCAAAGCTGTATATGTAATTAGAGATTGCGGGAATAATAATGAAAAAATATACACAATAAAAATTGATTGACAAATCACTCTTTTCGAGATATTTCGAAAAATAATAGTAATGTTATTTAGTCGATCAATGAATACAAAAATAAGAAGCATGTATGTTCATAAATGCTTGAACACTAATCGTGATCAAGGTGATTTCATTGAAGGCGATGGCGTTAGACCAACAACAATATTTTGTACATTGGAATGTCACGACAGAGGAAAATAAACAACTAAAAGAAAAGGACGAGCTGCGTTGAACAGCCGCCATTCATTTGAAGCCAGAAGCTTATGACGATAGTGTGAACGGTTTTTCGTTATTTGATTTTGTACTGGCATCCTAATGTATACGGCAAAAAAAAAGAACAACAATTCAGCCGATCTACTATATATATATATATATATATAATTGGCGCGTACCCCTTTGGTACTGCTATCACTTTTAGTAGATTCGCGTTGATATTATATTTTGCTCTTTATGTGAAAAAGTAAATATGGAAGGGGAAAGATATAATAAATACGCATGTTGATCAAAATGAAAGGTCCAGGAAAAGCAGCGGAGACTTCCTTCTGCTATGTCACTTTGCATGAAATTCACCTTTGCCAATTGGAAAAGAAACTACAAAAACGTAAACAAAGTCCACTGCGTACAATCAACGCGAACACTCCATACAACATACAAACAATTGAAACTCTCCAAAATACAAACAACAACGCCGACCACAAGAACTTGAATGACAAAAACAAATGAAACAATAATCAACGGCCACGAATAACAAAATATCATCCACCATTGTCGTCTTTACCACTCGAACCGGTTCGTGTCGATACACTTGTGCATGAGAGTTCTCTGTTTCTTGGGAATGTAATCGCAAATGCGTTTGTGTGCTTTCTTTAAATAGGAGAGAAAGAGAAAGCAAGGGATAGCCCAGCTGAATTGGAGAGGGAGCGGAACAGCAACAAACAATTGACCGTGCAGCGTTTGTCCAAGGATTACAAACAAAATCGAATTGCATTTTCTAAATTCCCAGCAGGAAAAGTGACCGTCACGAAATTGGTGCGTTTTTGCATCTATCACTAGATTTCATAAGATTCCTGTATAATGAGAGCAACCCTCATATATTTTGAGATATGCAAATTGTCAGCAGGGTGCATCCCATTTTTTGATAGTTCTGAAGTTTTTCAAAATGTAGAAAAAAGTTTAAACTCTAGGTACAGTTTATGTGTTTGAATAATAAACTATTTCACTTTAAAAACAAAAATGAAAAAGCGGTATTAATTGTGAATTTCAATGGCCTTTTTTAAATATTACAAAAACATTTTTTTTATTTTAATTAGGAGTGATGCAATCAAAAACTGTGTTCAGTGGAAAAATGTACATATGCATGTGTACATAATGACAGTTGCGGTAGCTGAATGCGTGGATTTTTTAATGTTTTTTTTTTGGTAAGGTTCGAGTTCAAAATTATGGAAAATGTTTTCGGCCATACTTTTCTGCTATGAAAAAAATCACCTAATAAAAAGCCATCTGCCGTTCGGGTGCGGCATACAACTTTAGGTCGCTCTATTTATGGAACAACATCAAGACCCACTCAAGAAACAGTATACGTATACGGCAAAATTGCCGTATTTACGCCACTGAAAATTGGGCCGTTTTTCTTCGAAAATGAAGATGGTCAAGCTGTTACCGTCAATCAGGAGCGTTATCGCGATATGATAACCACTTTTGTGATGCCAATTATTCGTCGAAAGCTTATGAGGCAGTTCTGGTTTCAACAAGACGGCGCTCCACCACACACAGCTCGCACCACAATCGATTTTTTGAAGAAATTGTTTCCTCTTCGTTTGATGTCGAAAAATGACGATTTCGCCCGATTTAACGCCACCTGACTTCTTCTTGTGGGGATATTTAAAATCAAAGCTTTATATTAAGAAGACCATAGAAGAGCTCAAGAACAACATCCGTGAGGAAATAGCCGCTATTCCAGCCAAAATGTTAGCTAAAACTATGGAAAATGCTTCAAAACGGGCACAATACGCCGTACAGGCTCAAGGCAGCCATTTGAGAGATATCATATTCAAAAAGTAATGTCAACAAATCTACTTGAACCAAATAAAATGATTATTATCGGCAACATCAAAAAAATTGTGTTTTTCTTTGATTATAAAAACACACATGGGTCCGTCGAATATGGGCAACCCAGTATAATATAATTTGCGCGTAAACCCTTTTTGGGGTTTGGCCAAGGTCCTCCTCCTATTTGTGCTGTGCGTCTTGATGTTGTTCCACAAATGGAGGGGCCTACAATTTTAAGCCGACTCCGAACGGCAGATATTTTTTTATGATATTAGAAAAATATATCAATATTCTTTAAGTCGGATCTAAATGAGGGGGGAGTACCAAGTTTGGGCGAGTTCTTTTAAGTCGTTATCGAGTTACACACAATTGCCCAAAAGTGGGCGTTATACCGCTTTTTTTAATTTTTTTTTTTTTTTTTGGTTCATTATTTGTACCAACTTTTTGGTAGTTTGATTTCTTATGTGGGCACTGAGCGAGATTATTAGTCGATGTCTTCAATTTACAAAACAAACTTACCTCGTATTAAGGGCAAAGACCTTGCCGAGTTTCGTAAAAGTATGTGAACTTTTTCTTAAATTATAGATTAAAATATCAATCGGACGGACGGAAATTTCGTCTGAACGTATAATAAGTGGGTATCGTTTTTATCCATTCTCAATAAAATTTATATCGAATCTAATTGAGATACGGAGCAAGAAGTGCACTGAATTTAGGCGAGTTTTATTAAGTCGTTATGTAAATACAGGCATCTAACCGAAAAGAGGTGTCTTGTTTTTTCTTTTGGACTCAAGCTATCTTGGACAAGAAATAATACGTGCAGCAAATTTCATTGAAATATATGTATTAATTTTTCCTCGAGTTATCTTGCATAATAACGGATATAAGTACTTCATAGCCAAATCGACTCCTCTCATCTTTCTGCACATCTACGAGTATATCTAATTCGATTATTTTATGCTATTAAATGCAACCGTCATGTGAACAAAATTATAATAGTAGGGGTGTAAAGGGTATAAAAATTACAATATAAAAAATACTAATAAAACACGTTGAAAACCCGTTTTTAATATTGCTACTAACTTGCTACTTGCTGTTATCAAATTTAAGACAACGGGGTACTACGATAAAAACGCTCCTTAAAAACAACAACAACGAAAAACAATACAACAAAAAATTATAAAAAATATCCACTTATTACGTCAGTTCAATAGCTGATTCTGTCAAATTCACTGAGAGCGGGATAGCTGTTCGCGGATGTCGTCGCCTTCTGTATTCTCTCCACCGTGATTTTATGCTGGGTGTGTATGTACACACTTACATATATAGGCTACTGAATGCACGGGGTAAATAAATGCAGCGAATCGACGCGTGTGCATGACTACCGTAGTTCGTAAATATGTTTACATATTTACAAGTTTATAAACTAATTGACAAAAGCAACCGACTTGAGTCGACTCGTTCAAGTGATCAGCGAGTGTATCGTCAGCGCTATTCGTCGTCACAAGGCTAAAACAAAAAAAACTCTACAAAATCTACAAATACCACAAAATCTCCAAGTGCCTACAAACATGACTTTGGTTGTCTCCAAGTCGTATACTCCACAATTTAGGTTGTTATTCTCGAATAGAGACCTCAGTTATCGATGCTGTTACTTTCGCTGTTGGATGTTGTCGCATGCGCTGCTGGCACTTCTTATCTGATTAACTGTCTGGTTGGCAAATCGCTTTGGCCGTCGCGAAACACAAAGTTTTATCGTGCAATTTGTTTGGTCCGCACGAATATCGCTCTGGACGCCACCACAGGTGTCATAGCAATGTTAGTGTTGGTAATGGTGGAGGTATTGTTGTTGGTGGCGGTGGTGGTATGATCCCTTGTTTGGTTTCGTCGTGCTTGAGTAGACGAAGTGCCATTCTACGAGTAAAAAATATCGTGCTGGTCGGTTAGTGACGATGCCGCGTCTCATTTGACAACTGAAAACCTCGATTGTTCGAATTTAAAATGGTTTGTATATGTAAAAAGCTTTGTTCCATTAAATTTAGCCAAAAACTAATTCCATCAAAAGTTTATAATGATATTGTCAAACTTCTACATGCAGCAATGATTTCTCGCGGCAATGTTGTAGGCATAATTGTGAGAAATTTTACATAACTTGACGGCCAAAACTGCGCTAGTGGCGGTTTCGATGAAATCATCGCTTGTTAAATGGGAGTTTTAGTGGTTTTGGTTATGATCAAGAAAATGCGTTTGCAAGGGAAATATGTAAATCGTTTTTAACGTCTTTCTTTTTGTTTGGTAATGAAGAGTTTTTTAAATTCTTTAAGCAAAGTTAATAGTACTCTTGTAATTTTCCTGAGTGTCAAAATCATGAGGTTTTAGGTTTCTATGGCTAACTGGACTTTGTGTACTTAAAAAGCCTGGCAACAGAAACAAGTGGTCAAATGTTAGCTGGTCCTAGTGTCCTAGAACCGACATATTTCGACCAAGAGCTTTCTTAGTGTGGTGTAGTGATTTAATGAAACAAGTCTCATTGCGAGATGTCCGCAGAAACCGGTACTTTCGCCCTCTTTGTTGTGTACTTAGAAGCGCCCCCTTAATCAAATGGGGTAACTTTATGTGTCGATACCGAACTAAAGTGGGCCGAAAGGCGTTAAAAAAATTGAAACATTGCAATATACTTGTAATTCGAAATGTGAAATTTGATGAATTGTGTGTGATAATACTGCTCATAGGAGGGCTTTGAGAATATAAAATAAGAATAGAACTAAGATTTGTATGTTTTTTAAAGGTAAAGGCATGCTGTAAGGGGATACTTCACTTATTTTCTCCAATTTAAAAGTTCATATTCAATGTGATCTCCGTCTTAAGACTTATGTAAAACATTTTGGAATATTAGAGTTTCTAAAATTCAAGTCTACTTCAAAGTTACTTCACTCTGTAGATAACATCTTTTGCAATTTTCCCGAAATAGATTTTTTAAAATGCATGTCCCCCATAATTCAAACATTTTTTAATTGACCCAAAATTTTAATAAAAAAATTAATGCTCCTAAAAGAATCTGAATTATGGCTATTGGACCATGTAGTTAATTTATCAAACTTTAAAAAAGTTTTCATGTACTCTTTTCGATAAAAATTTGCGATGCCTATCACGCCCGCTATGTAGGAGTGTTCTCGAAGAGGTGATTTATTGCTATGTAAACATCACCGCCAAATAAATATTTAATTTTTGTTCAATATAAGTGGCGCTCGCCGTAGTCGAATGACTTTGTCGGTAGTTTCCGGGCTCGAAACCCGCTGTGGGCATGAAACATCAAAATAACTTGAAATAGAGGTCCAGCTTCAGTAGGCAATGTATTTCTGCCATGAAAAGGCTTCGTTTGGAGGCGGCATAAAACTGAAGGTCCCTCCATTTCAAAACCAAATCAAACCAAATATCACAAATAGCAGGAGGAACTTCGCCACACATCCAACAAAGGGTGTAAGGGCTAATTATATATTATATATATATAATATAAGTGATTCTTTATACAAACTACTAAACGGAAAGTAATGGCAGAAAGTTTTTCTATCCATAGATACCCTTAAACCTTATCGATCTTTTAACGATTCCAGTCAGTCAACGAGACTGGCCCTCAGACAGGCTCTCAAATAAGTATTTCCATAGAAATATGAGGAGCATTCTTCGAGCAGAACATTTGCATATTTCAACAGTTGTGATGAAACTCGTAATACGGTTCTCCGAAACTGTCAGTCATGTGACTGAGCGGTTCAATGTCTTCGTTTTGCCGTGAGAAGTTGTATGTAAAAATATAGATTGCAACGTAAACATCGCTTAGAAAGATATTTGAATTTATTTCTGTCAGGGAGGCGAACGTCGAAGCTGTGTTCATGGCTGATATCCGTGATCTGACAGCCACAATTTTTATAATCATCGATCTGTTCACGATGGTGTTGACACCCTAAGTTTTGGTGAGTTTTTATTTGTAGCTTATTTCAGATATATTTTATAGCTCGGAAGGTAGGTAGGTAGGTAGGTGGGGTGGTTGTCATAGAGACACACTTAGACCTTTCGCAGGTCCATTGTGATACCACTGGAGCTTATCCTTACTCTACGTATTCCTTTTCAAACCATCCGGTAGCTTTAATAAACGAGCAGAGCTTCGTTAGTTTTAGATGGGCTATGTCCGCTACATCGGTTAGAAATGCTGCAGGCTTCTCATAGCTAGGCTTTCACACTCATATAAAAGGTGTCTGACTGTTTCCTCTTCTTCTGTATTAAGACAGCTTCTACAGAAATCGCAGTACGGCAGTCCTAACCTTCTAGCGTGGCTGCCTATTAAACAATTAGCAGTTAATACACCTATCATTTTTCTTATAGATTCTCTGTTAAATCTTAGCAAGATCTTCGATCGACCGCTGTTCCAGTTCGGCCATGTCTGTCTGCTTGATGTTGTGAGGTTTTGCCAGCTTGTATTTACCTTTTTGATGGTTTCCCTGTCTATAAGTAATTTACAAGTGGCTATGGGCATGGGTATCAGCGCCTTATCCGGTTCGAGATCGAGCGTTGTTATATCTCGGAATAGTTGTGAAAAGCTCTCAAAATCGTTGAATGCGCCCAATGTAGTATTTGCGTTCGCTGGTCCTAGTCTACGCTAACTGTACAGCTGGAGTATAGCGCATTATAACTTTTCTTCTCCGTACTTCGAATTGCCTTTTTCAGGAAAGTCATGGATCAGGACTGATTATTATTATGAGTGATGAAGCTTTTTCTTCCTAGGTGGAAGATGTTACCCTAATATAGGAAATGACTAGGTGGACTGATCACTAACATCCGCTCTGCAATCCGGGATAGCACATGTACATCGGACTTGTTTGTGATGGGGGGTAATAGACTGCATTTCAGCCTGATATGTACCCAACTCAATGAGTAACTGTGCTCCTCGGGGGGACGGCACAGCGTTCCTTCTTCCCTCGTAGACGATAACCTAAAGGATTTAAAGACTATATGGAATTAAATAAGAGTAATTTTAGAATCATTACAGGAGTTCTAACAAGGCGTTGTAGATTAAATTATAATCTTATTAACCTAGGAATATATTACAATGGAACTGACACGTTCTATAGGGATGAAGACGTGCCTAGCTCTAATGCATACGCGGGACAAACAACTGAGTAAAGATAATATACCAAAGAAAGAAATAAAACTCAATAAAATAGGACCAATACTAAAATGAGATGAAGGGACTAATAGACTAATACTCGTAATTGAGGAAGCTGAGCTCAGAAAAGTACTCTAAATTCGTGAAGGGTTCACAATAGATCTTCCAGTTTACAGTGATAAATCCCCTCATAATAACAATAAAGGGAAAGTAATCATTGCAAGTAAATAGTCTTATTGTTGAAAAATTTTAAATTTGGCGTAATATATATATAATTGGCGCGTACACCCTTTTTGTGTATTGGCCGAGCACCTCCTCCTATTTGTGGTGTGCGTCTTGATGTTGTTCCACAAATGGAGGGACCTACAGTTTCAAGCTGACTCTGAACGGCAGATATTTTTTATGAGGAGCTTTTTCATGGCAGAAATACACTCGGAAGTTTGCCATTGCCTGCCGAGGGGCGACCGCTATTAGAAAAATGCTTTTCTTAATTTTGGTGTTTCACCGAGATTCGAACTATCTCTGCGAATCCCGAATGGTAGTCACGCACGAACCCATTCGGCTACGGCGGCCAAGTGCATGTTTAAAAATTTTGCCCGGAAATATAAGCTAACCTGGTGTATGTTGATTCGAATTTTGTTACACAGTAAAAAGTTATGAAAAAATAAATAAAAATACAAAAACAAAAAATTAACATTGCTCTCATAAGGAAGACAAATGTACAAAAATAGAAAAGAGAGCTGCCTACACCTTTACATTACACCTGATATGAATCTCAACTTTATAAACGAAATATTAATAAAACAGAAGCAACTAATTATTTAATATAACAACAGCCAAATGTATTAACTATGCTGTGTCCTAATATTTTCAGCTAATACTAATTGAATCACTATCCAAACCAAAAAGCATAAAAACACTTAACACAAACTTAAATAGAGACGAGTAGCAAAATACAAATTATATGCATAAAACGCCACTTCACCTTAGGTCAGGCCTAAATCGATGTAAACTTAGCAAAAAATCCATTAGTCATTTACACAAAAATATTGATTTTGGATGAACATATTATTTGTTGTTGTTTCTTTCAGGTGAGGCACAATGGTGAAAACAAGGCAATCCAACCTGTATGCAAACAAGATTTAAGTGATGATTTATAAATGAGTGTGGATATTTGTAATGTTAAGTGCAGTGCAGTATTGTTGAGTAATTAACTGGTGCGATCATTTAACTTCCATTGAGTGTATAAAATGCAAGAAGTGTGTAGCACCTTAGATCCCCAAATGGGCGCACAAATAAAGTCTGAATCACCGTTGAATGCACTACAGGTGTCCACGGGGCAGACGCTAGTGCCAGTAGTGCCTGTGGCGCAGGTAGTGTCAGTATCAGTTTCAGCGCCGGCGCAAATGCCTCTTGTGCCGCAGCCGCCGCCTCCGCCATCAACAGCTATGCTTGTCAGCAAAATGGGATCGACAAACTGTGATAAACGTGCTGCTGCTGATACCGCATACTGGATGGCCGCCTCCGAGGGGGGTTTTATCAACTCTCAACCATCTATGGCTGAATTTCTCAATCATCTGAGTCCGGAAAGTCCAAAGATGGGCACACCTGTTGGTGGTGGCGGATATCCGGTTGGTGTTGGTGTTGGTATTGGAGTGCCACAGTCGTCGGATGGCATGGATTCGGTACCAGAATACCCTTGGATGAAGGAGAAGAAGACGTCGCGGAAAAGTCAAAATAATAACAATCAAGGTAAGTGTTTGGTAACACGCAAAGTATAGCGCAAAGATTAATTACTTTAATAAAATTGCTTCGACTGAGCAGGGGACCATCATTGAATTTGTATTTGTATATATATATATACATAAGTTCACCCATACATATGTACATGCATATACCTACATTTATATAACTGCTGTTATGCTCGCCAGCTTATAAGCCATCAATCAAGAAATCAGTACAATAACAACAACAGCTACAACTGTATGAGATAGTTATTGCATCTGACTGCTGTCTGAAAACAAGCCGGCGCCCATTTCGAATGGCAGTTACCAGAGAATTAAACTACATTCGATTTGTTCACAAAATACAGCAACAATTTGCTGCTACCCAATGCACATGGGCCGAGTGTAGTAACTGACATACAGACGGTACCTTTGATGGAACCGTCATGAGAGGTATTCAGTCACAATTCACAGCATTTAAAAAAATTTCAACCGACTGACCGAATCCATTGCCTAAGCAACTGGATGAGGTTGCACCGTGGCGTTCGGCAAAGATCTGTTATTTGCGATCATTTGTAACAATTTTCGTGGCTCACATGAAGGTTGCGGTTAAGGTTGTGAACGGCCGATTGCACTGACGTCGAAAAGAACGTGAGATTTGCTGGCTTATAAGAATGGGCATGTCACTTGTATATGCTGTACACAAATATGGATGTATGCATGGGAGTGTGCGCATGTGCAAGTGTATGAAAATAAGTTTGTATATATGCATGTATGTATGTATGTATACTATTTTACTCTAGTCAGTTGTTTAACCCAGACAATTTGGACACTTACTAATTTTCTAGTTTGGTGGAACTGTACAATTTGTTTTTCATGTGCTAAAAAGTGCCCAAATGCGTACATATAAATTTGTTTAACACATATTCATACATAATATATGTATATGCACAACAATACATATATTTATATATAATATATGTAGATATGTACAAGAAGAAATGTATATACAGAGTACGCATACCTCTTTCGTCTAAAAAACCTTAAATATAAATAAAAAAAACATTCATGTGTTGCTACACATGCACATATACTCTTACATAAGTATGATAATAAATTAGGTATGATGGCTATCCATCCATCCGCTGCTTTTTTTCGACCGCCTCCCTATTCGCCCATTTCTCCGTCAGTGTCCGTTCCCTCCATCAGTAGTCGCTGTTTATTTGCCGCTCGGTTGCTTAATGTATTGCAGTTGCCAACAATTTTCAATTCTTCAATGGGAAGAAAATGTTTGCCACTCGTTCGATCGACTCTTGACTGACCGTGCAACGGTTCCTCAATACACAAACCTTCATTACGCAAAGAAATACGAAAAAGGTGGCACAAACCGAATGGCAAGAACAAACGCAGAAAGTAGGATTGCAACCTGTTATTTGGATTCATTTGTCAAAATACTTTCATGTACCCTCATAATGCTTTGGTGCCGGCAAATGGGGAAGGTCTTGCTTTTTTTTGTTGCTGTTAGTGGTGGAGTCGACTTTAAGGTTACAACAGCGGCCGACGAAATAGTCGAATGCTCTACACATATCCTGCGGACATTTGTGCAACACTTCCACTGCAGTCACATCTGCTGCACATTTTTTTGCACCAAATTTATATGTAAAAGCTTTTATGTACAATATACATAAATATAATGATTTACAATGTGTTGATTATGGGTCTTCGCCAACAATTGAGAATCACTGAAAAAATCCCAACTTTAATTTAAAAAAAGATTAATTTTAGACAATGAAAATTTTGAAAACCTTAGAATTGCTTGCCGTTTGCGAATTAGTTTTTAACAGAGCTTAATAATCCTAAAAAGCAAGCAAACCCTAAAAACAAACTTATGTGCGGTTTGGCGGACCTATTTAATTGAATTTATTTTGTTCGGTAAGTTTTAAATTTGTCTGAGAATTGCTTAAGGTCTGGCTGATCTGAATAGATCTCACATAGACACTGAAGCAGTGACAAATGTGGTGTTCTGAAGGTCTCCCTTCTTCTTCGCATAAGTTACATACGTCGCTCTGGACCAATCCCATTTTGGCTGCGTGATATGGAATGAAACAATGTACCGTCAGTACTCCAACTAAAATAAGGTTGTTTTCGTGTTGCAAGTTCGTAGCATTATTGTGGCAATCGTGTGGCAGGTGGAGGCTTCCCATATAGAATGTGCTTCCAGAGTTAGTTCCTCGTCTAGTTCCGTCTTAAAAACTGAGACTGAGGGATACACATATGTTTGACGTACTCATCCTAGGCAAGCAGGTGCCCGCCTTAGCAAGCTCGCCAACTCTCTCGTTTCCTTCTATTCCCTTGCGCTCTGGTACCCAGCAAATTGTGACCTGCGAGAATACGTAAAGCTCGTCAATTTTAGACCTACGGTGTTGCACACATCCCGAGCTAGTCATTACAGCCATCATTGCTTTAATAGCAGCTTGACTATCGATGAAGATGTTTGTGCGAGTGTCGAGGGCAGTAAATTCCAATGCTAATGCAGTTGCTTTGGTTAGGCATAGATCTCAGCTTGAAATATGTTAATAGCTTAAATAATATATATTTTTTTAAATATTGATCAATTTATTCGTTAATCGAGAAATATATATATATATATACATTAGTGCGGGTCGATTTAAAAATCGCTCATTGCTCTGTGAAAATCGTATTCTAGGGATCAAAATAAGAAACTTTGCCGAAGGAACCATACCTCTAAAACGAATTCTGATGTCCTCCAATTTGGGTCGAACTTTTTAGTTTATTTTCTCATGTAAAGGCCAAAAATGGTGATGTTTTGAAATGATTGTATGGGGAACCCCCCAGGGGAGTTCCAGGGGGTGTGGTATTTGCGGGGTGCGTCTTGGCGTTGTTCCACAAATGGTCAAAAAATATAGTCTGCATATAATTACCGATTTTCTTATAGCTAAAATTTATATAAACTACTCATTTTTAAAAAGCTTAAAATAATGCTTAATCAACGAGAAAAACCAAATCATTCGAGATCTGAATAATTTCATTGACAGTTCTGTATATACTAGTATTGCCCGTGGTCAAAAATTCACTCAATACTAGTAACAATTCTCACTCTAGTTTTTATCCAATTTCAATTGAACCATACAATTAAACTATACGAATTTTTCCTTTCCCAATATCTGCTACTTTTCACCACGACAGGTGTTGGCGTGTAAGTAACTGTTTCAAATTTCATTATCTTAGCATTTGCGGTTCCGGTGAAAAGTAATCTGGAAATTTCCGTTTATATATACATACAAACAAATATATCAAAAAATTATTCATCTTTATAACAAAATATTATTTATGTGAAGTTAGAATTCAATCCATAAATATTGTACACACAATTTATAAATACAGTGTAGCCTCTCCTAACGAACACCTCCCTTGAGCGAAAATTTTATTCTATACCAATATGTATCGAAAGAAGTTACCCTCTTTTGAGTGGACATCTCTCGTGGACAGACAAAAGCAGAATGACGGTGAGTGTCCGCCGAAGAGAAAATACAAATCAATTTCGCAATAATTCAGCACTACTTGTTGGTAAGCCCGCACATTTTCTGCGTACTGGCTTAAAAGTGCAGCGGATATGTCAATATCCCGTTTCTGTAAGAAATCGATTAAAATGTATATGATAATGACGTCACATCGATTCGATCCAAATTAATCGGCCAAAATGCGGAACATTGAAAGAAATTGTGCCTTTGTGGCAACATTAAGAAAAGTTAATTTGTTATATTGATAAATAACTATGCAAAAATTTCGGGCTGTAATTAATACGGGGAAGTACGTTGCCAAAAGCTTTGCAGGAAGGTTGCTTGTAGACTCTTGATAGACGATGCAGCCGTCGCTAATACTTCATTCAGAAATGTTGCGAATGTCAGTTAGCAAAGAGCCGTGCGAAATACTATTTTTTAAAACCACTTCTGTATTTACATAATTATTGTACACATTTTCAATGCATATTTAAAATTTAGTGAAACAATCCCTCTATAACTGCATAAGATATTGCTGTAAATTGTAAGCCCAGTACATGTCCACATAAATATTTAAGTACATATAAGCGTACAAAGGCAAGAATATAGCAAAAGAGGTTAAGACTAAGAAATCTGTATTTTTATATAGCCTAATCCATAGTGGCGGCCGCCGTAGCCGAATGGGTTGGTGCGTGATTACCATTCGGATTCACAGAGAGAACGTTGGTTCGAATCTCGGTGAAACACCAAAATTAAGAAACAGTTTTTTCCAATAGCGGTCGCCCCTCGGCAGGCAATGGCAAACCTCCGAGTGTATTTCTGCCATGAAAAAGCTCCTCATAAAAATATCTGCCGTTCGGAGTCGGCTTGAAACTGTAGGCCCCTCCATTTGTGGAACAACATCAAGACGCACACCACAAATAGGAGGAGGAGCTCGGTCAAATACCCTAAAGGGTGTACCCGTCAATTATATATATATACATATATATAATCCATAGTGGCCCGTATAGGCGGCCGCCGTAGCCGACTGAGTTGGTGCATGACTACCATTCGGAAGACGTATGTAGGTTCGAGTCTTCGTGAATGAAACATCAAAATGATTTTCTAATAATAGTCGCCCCTCGGCAGGCGATGGCAAACCTCTGAGTGTATTTCTACTATAAAACAGCTCCTCCTAAAAAATATCTGCCGTTCGGAGCCGGTAGATCCAAAAAATATAAAATAATGCTAGTCAAAATCTGCGATTTGTGGTGTTTGTCTTTGTGTTTTACACGCTTCGCTTCTCAGACCCTGCTTATTCTGTTTGGCATAGATGCATATGTTAGCAAAAATGGTTGAAAAGCAGTTAAAGTTTTAGTATATTTTTGCAAAATTAATGGCTCTAAGTAAAAAAAGCAGGCTTCTGAGTTTAAAAGCACTAAGGGTCGAAGCTCATTAACGCAATTCACTGTACATATTATATATACCATTATTAGAGTCGCACATTCGCAATTTAAAAAATAAATTTTTAAAACAAAAAGATGTACTCCTTTGCTTTCAAATACTTTTCTCCGATAATATTTTGAGTGTTGACAATAATACTTTACTAAATTAAAAAAAAAAAAAACAATCATACTTTTTATAGTGATGCCTTAGTGATTTTGATGAAGTTCATATGGATTAAAATCTTTCATATAAAAAAATTTGCGATATGAAGCCTGAGAAAAGGCCTCAATAGTTTTTTAAGCCATTGAATTGTCCCAAAAAGATACACTGCCGAATATTATTTTACTTTAATTTATTTTTATTTTTATTTTTATTTGATTATCAAACATGCAACAACATGCAAAGTTATTTTACAGTGTTTGAACTTATTCTTTTATATTATATTTTATTGATTATTTTAGCCACCATCCCTCAACAACTCGCGAGAGTGAAAAACCATTTTCCGCACTTCCTTTACCATACTTCCTCGACTCAAAACATATGTATTTAATAATGTATGTATGTGGCATCGTAGCCACACCAGCAGTTGAATGTGGCAGCTCACCTTTTGAAATTTTGTTGAAAACAAGCGACGAGTTGAAATCAAATTATAATTTTTTTGTTTTCTTGCGACAAAATGTCTTTATTTGTTGCATTGTGATTTGAATTTAATTTGTTTTCATTAACCAAGTTTTTATTTTGTTTTTGTGTTAGCGCAGTAAATGTGTTTTTTTGTTTCTTTTAATGCGCACTTATGTAGTTATGTTCCTGAACATGTATGCTTGTTTTTAAGTTTCTTCCGCCTTTTATAAATATTTACTTATTTAATTTATTTATAAATATGAGAGGATTTTATATGACACGACAAGGCAATAAAAGGGTGCTAAGAAGTGTTGTCAATAACGGCTCTAGATGTAAATATGTACAGTTTAAATAACACCTAAAAGTGAGTGACTGACTTTATCGAAAGCTTTAAAAAATCCATGTATTGAGTTGAAGGTGCGGATTACATCAGCCTGCTGGCGGCTCCACAAATTCATATTTAACAGAAATTTTCTGACCATTTTTAGTTTTGGGAAACGAAGAAAAATTTTTGTTAGTTAAATCTTTGTTGTGTAAAAATTCAAAGTAGCATTTCAGAGTCTTGCAAAATGAGTTTTGTTTTAAAATTTGCACAAAATGTGAAACATGGATATGGTTTTTGTGGGAGAAGCGCCGTACCATAAAATGACGGAAAACGATTTTCTAATAGCGGTCGCCCTTCGGCAGGCAATGACAAACCTCCGAGCGTATTTCTGCCATGAAAAAGCCCTTCATAAAAATATCTGCCGTTCGGAGTCGGCTTGAAACTATGGGTCCCTCCATTTGTGGAACAACATCGAGACGCACACCACAAATAGGAGAAGGAGCTCGGCCAAAATACCCCAAGAGGGACTAAGCGCCAAATATACATATACTTACATATATGTAAATCAAAAAACTTAACCATTTTATTCATTGTAATTTTTTATTCATTATAATTCGTTTTCAGCATGACCGCCCCTATATTTAAACTGTATGAATGGAAAAATACTGGGAAGTAATATAATTTTAAAAATTTGTTAACTGAAGCAAAATGTAATATACTGATTAAAAAAGTATATACTTACAAAAGTTATTAAGCATATCTAATATTTACTGTAGGCTCACCTATAAATGATGCCAGTTATAAAATTATGAAATTTCGAAATTTACCAACCACGTAAACCTATATATATTTCATTGTTTTGATCAGCGAATATCCAAATATATATTACCGTGGCTCCTAGGTCGAACAAAAAGCCTCAATAATATTCACAGTCCATAATACGCCAGTTTTTTACAAGAAATAACTTTTTTCCTCTGAAAACTATGCATCGCGAGTTTTGTGTCTACGAAGATGCCTGAATATCCATTTTCTCTTTATCTCGTTTTTGTAATTTTTTAATAAGGGATGTGTTTTTAAAACTTCGTGAAACTGATACAAATCAACGTTATCAGCGACGAGTTATTGAACTCAACTGAAAGTAGTTTGACCAGAATCGATCTGAATCCAAAGTACAACGCAAGGTGATTGTTGTTGTAGCAGCATAAACATTCCCCATACTTACAACCGGGGAATGCTGCAAGGTGATTTTCTTTGACGGTGAAAAAGGAACTCTTAGACAATTTTAAGTAGAAAGTACAACCCCATCTGCTTTATTAAACAGATTTCGTTTCATTTGATTACCAGTTGTTTTCATCTATGGAAAGTACTTTTATTTAAATAGCGACACTATGTTTCTTACTTTGCATAAAATATTTTCGAATTTATTTATTTTTATTAAAAAGGACCAGCAACCAAATTAGTTTAAGCTAATAAAGTTGTTCTTTGTTAAGTTAATAAATTGAGGTTTTGGAAGGCTTACAGCAGTTCTAAGGTCTAAGTGTGTCTTTATGATAACCACCCTACCTACAGTAGTTCTAAACATTACCTCACGCTACATAACACCTCAGCAACGAGGGAGGGTGTTAATACAATCATAAGAAACACTCAAATCTTATTCTAAATGGATAAAAACATACGCATATGGTGTATATACACATTTACTATACATATAATTTCAAAAAATGTACCCTGCCAAGGGACTCTAAGGTCCACCCAAGTATTGTACTTACAAAGCTATAAAAACACACTTAGTGTGCCCTTGATGAGGACTCTTAACTCACATTAGTTAAAGTGGATAAACAAACGCCGTTATATGCGCAATACAGCTTATAACGTGACGCCAACACACATATAAACATATGCCATCTACGAGTGCAACACTGGGTCAATATATCTTCTTTAGCCAAACCTACACAACCACACTTGCACACGAGTCTGCTGCTGTTGAATCAATGCGTACTCCGGATCTCACTTGTGTATATGCATACATACATACATATATGTATATGTGTACCTAGGTACACGGCAACATAACCGCAGCGCAACCTTTTGGCATGCTTATTTGGCCGTCGGGCCGCCTGCTGAGCGGGATAAATTACAAATGATGTTGGTGAAGTGCATGAAGTTGTAACACTTATTCGTTTGTTGAACCGTTTAATTTGTTAATATTGTCAAATTAATTCATTGTGCGGCGACGACTGAGGCGAATGGATGTGTGCACATGCTTATGTATGTATGTTTGTCTATCGTATCGTAAAAGTATCTTTAAGGACTTTATGGCATGGTGAAGTAATTGTTACATCGAGTAATTTATCAATAAGAAATCGGGTTTATTATCAAATACCAGAAAATTTATGCACGTAAATACGTACACACGCATTTATTCCGTGATCTATGGTTTTATTTTCAGCGCAAAAAGTCTGTTTGCCATAACACTTATATATTTATGAAAACACTTTTGGGACAATGCTGAGTGAAATATTTTGTTTTTTATCTGTTGAATAAAATGACTTCAACAATTTACTGCCCTCCCTTGGATACAATAGACTGAATCATCTTAGAGGGAACATTTTTTTCTTTAGAACTTTCAAAATGTTTGATGTCAAATGTCTGGGTTAACTAGTTTAAAGGAAGCCGGATGTACAATATAGGGATGTTTGAAACATGAACTATTGATTGCTGTTTAATGAACCAACTAAAAAAGAGGTATTAAGACAGACAGAGAGTTAAATGTTGAACCTTCTTCCGTAACGGCAAGAAAATCATTTTTACCGAAGCATCAACTTCCACGACAAATCTCTTTCACACAAAAAATCGCACATGACTGTTGAGAAGCCAATGTATCGAAAATCGCATTATTAGCCCTTTTGGTGATGTGCATTGGTACACGTGAAGCTGCGATTCGAGTCTGTTGAATGTTTATTTGTGGGAGGCCATTAAATATAATCAACGATTAGCGCTCTCAAGAACAAAATTAGTACAGCCATAATTAAGTGCGAGGATTGTATAAGTACTTTCAAATAAAAAAATCGAGAATGGGAAAAACAACTAAATTTCTCCCCTAAAGCTTACAAGTTTCAAACGTTAGATGACCTACCCTGTATATTAAAACTACCAATGTAAATTATATTTATTTTATTTAAATAATTTTCAGTACTATGCGTTTTTATACATAGACATATGTATGTATCGAGAATCTTACACGCTTTGCAGCTATTCGAACCGCAATAAAGTTCTGATTTAAAAATTAATAATAATTCTATAGAAAATAAATTGTCGTCTTTGAAATCCACACAAGTTCTTTGTTAGTAATTTATATAATTCTTTTTGCTAACATGCATATTTTGCGATTTGAAAATCGATAATTTATTGGCAAAAACTATGCATAAAAAGGGTCTACTTACTGAGGTATTGAGACCGATTGAGCGTAAACGCTGATAATATCGATATGATACTATTCACCAGAAAATGGACCGCTCGCGGCCAGAATTTACAATATTTTTTTTATTTATGGAAGGTTTGCAAAAGTTCTACACCTTACTATCTACCCCTTCTAACTCCTCAGAAGCAAAAGATGGCGTTGACACAATCATAAAGAATACTCAAATCTTACTCTAAATAGATCAAAACATACGCCTGTGGTCTATATACCTGCACATAATTATTCATATAACGGGAACTCTGAGTATCATAATGAATACAGCACAGACTTAGTTGTCGAGAAAGTAGCATGAAGAAGGCGATTAGACTAATAGTGGTCGCCCATCAGCAGCCTGCCAAACTTCTGAGCGTAATTTTGTCATTGAAGACCTTTTGACAAAAACCATCCGCCATTCATCTATTTGTAGAACAACACCAAGTTACAAACTACAAATTGTAGAACAATCGCGGCCAAACACCTAACGAATGGGTGCACCCGGCCCCACTCGGTAGTTACAGTTTCCGTTTCTTAGTAAAGAGTAGCTGCAGTGGTTCGATTCAGCCACCGACAAAGGACAAGAATAATTATTGTTCTGCACTAGGTCTGTGTGAGGCTATTTCTTGGCCCGTCAACTCAATCTATCATGTCTTAATTAGAACTACTACAGTAAAACCGATTGTACAGATTTTAATTAATTGGTTTCTATTAGAGGAACATTTTTTTAATGAGTTAAGAAATCCCTAATTTTGCATATTTGGATTATGTTCTGAATTCTCGAACTCTCTTCCTGAAAGTGTGATAGTGCCGAAGTTTCATTTCTCATATCTGGATTTTTTTAGAGCGATTCAATTTAGGTGTTTCTGTTTGTTTCAAAAGTAGAGTGAAAAAGTGCTGCATGAATTTATTTTTCGTTAGACAAACCATTCATATTTGTTTTCATTTGGATTTTCAGTTTTGTTACTATTAGTAATTATAACAGAAATTTGACTTGATAAACACGTACATGGAATTGTGTATTTGTATTTTTCAAACAACTTTTGGACATTGTCGTAAATTTTTCTGGAAATTGGTTTATACGTAGGCTTGAAGCTAATAAGAAGATAAGTTGGAAATTTAAAAAAAAAGTGTATAATTGTGAGATTTAGTCAATGTTGGAAATTTTGGTAAATAATTTTTTAAAGTCAAATAGTTTCGGTTATTTTTAACATTTTTAGTTTTTATTTTATTTTATAGCGTATATATATTTAAAGAAAAAACTATTGTTTTTGTGCAAAAATTTTGGGAATTTTTCCTCATCTAAAAAAAATGACCTTCAATTTTTTTCACTAATAGCTGAAAGTTTCATAGTGGAATTCACATACATTTTCAAATTATATGCAAATATGTACCTTAAGCGAACCAGTGTAAAATACCGTACATATGCTTACTAATATACATAGTGACTCTTCGGCCGATTTGCAAATGGACGTAATATAGGAGTATGTATGCTAGGGCTTCGCTAGACTAGTATTTTGTACTGATTTTGATTACACTATCAGGAACTAAAGAACATAGCCCCAGCTATTTATAAAAGTAATTATAATAATAAAAAAACAGATCCGGACTTTTTCGACTTTGGACGTAAATTTAAAATATGCTTTTTCTATTATATCTAAGGGCTTGAGCTTCCAGGTAGCTTCCCAAAATTTAGTTTTTTAATAATTTATGGATATAACCTTTTAAAGATTATCTTCGAAAAGGACGAAAAAAGGGCAGACACGGGTGCCCATCCGTAGGTTTTCAAATTTTCAAATATAATATAAAAAAAATCTAAAAACTTTTTATTTCAAATATATATTTTTTCCTAAAACATTGCAAAAATTTTGGAAATGTTAAGAAGTATCGACGCTGTTTCCCTTTAAAAACTAAATCAAGATTTTCACCATTTTTAATAAATCTCAAAATTATAATATTTTTTATTTTATTTCTTATTATACTCAAACCGACAAACAAACCGATTTTCAGAAAAATTTACTACAATTATACGAAACATCTGGAACACCTGATATAGAACCGTTCAACTGATAATAAAATTTAAGATTTAATATAATAAATAAATTTCATGTAACAATTCTCTCAAAATGTAGAGCCAAAAACTGGTGTTCACTTCCATCTTGTTAAAAATACACCCCAGCTTAGCTATATTACGAAAAATACATTTATTTATTCATACCCTTGATTAAATAGTCCTATTGATGACCTGATTATTACCATGCAGTCTGCCAGCTTCGGTCTTCAGCCTCCTCCTCTGCAGAATTTCGAGTTGTTAAATTGCACATAAACACAGTCATAAACTTAAGTATGTTTATTAAACCTAAAGTAATGGAAGAATATTTAGTTTCAACAAATATGTAAATATTCGCATCTACATACAGATGTGTATTAGCAAGCGCGCAACAAGTTACATAAGTAGAATTTATGTAGATTTTTTAGTATAGTTATTCTCCTATTTAGATTTAACCCATATTTTAAAACATAATTCATTACAATATGTCTACACATGTATGTATCAATAACTAATTGCTTTTTATTGGGCGTGTGAAAGCAAGTGAACGATTCTGGACTAAGGCAATTCCTACATACATACATACATGTACACATAATCCATATGTAGATGCCCATCGACACAATGTACAATATGTGCTTATGAGCATATCATAGCGCCAGCTGTTGAATCCACCCACAGAGCATATGTTGCAGACGTATGTACGCTTCAACCCCTGTGGTTCACAGCGACTCCTTCGCTATAGTCATGAATGTCCTGTCAAAATGCCTTTAACTACCACAGAGCTCTTCAAAACATCACCCGCTCATCGTTTGTACGTTGGTACATTTGTAACTTCGAATATATATGTATGCATGTTGGTATATACATACATACATATGTCTACATAAATCTGTTTGACGATTGCGTTGCCTGCTTGTTCATGAGGGAGAGTAAAAAATTCGGCGCGCGCTTTTAAATCCACCCCTGCGGATTATGATTATAGCAAACCATTTATCATAATATTTATGTTGATGCGGTACACTTTTTCTCAATGAAGTCGCAACTTCGTCTTTGCTTCTTGTTATTTTATTAATTTTATTTATGATGAGTCATTTGCACGTTTACAATTTTAACCTTTACGTTTGAATTCATTCAGCGCTTTTTTGTTTCTGATTTCATTGAGTTTTATGTTCAAGAGTAGGTATACCGGCTTTTCAATAACGTTGTTCTTATCTATGTAGTAGCATTGTTTTTTTTTATTAAGTTTATACGAGTATGCATATGTATGCACATTCATATAACTAACTTGAGTTTTCATAAGTCCCTGAGTACAATGTGCTTACGAATGTGCATACACATGCCGCCACGTTTCAATAAATTTATTTAATATAACTGATGCATACATACATGCATACATACATATGTAAGTGTATAAATTATTTCACTTAGTATATATGTACGTACATACAAATTGTTTCGTCTAGACATAGATATTTGTACATCCTTCTTTATTTATGGAGTATTACCTCTTTCTGTGGCGTTCGCCGTAGCCGAATGATTTGGTGCGTGACTACTATTCGGAATTCAGAGAGAACGTAGATTCGAATATCGGTGAAACATAATGAAGAAAAACATTTTTCTAATAGCGGTCGCCCCTCGGCAGGCAATGGCAAACCTCCGAGAGTGAATTTCTGCCATGAAAGTGGTCCTCTTAAAAAATATCTGCCGTTTGGAGTCGGCTTGAAACTGTAGGTCCTTCCTTGGTGGAACAACATGAAGACGCACGCCACAACTAAGAGGAGAGCTCGGCCAAACACCCAAAAAGGGTGTACGCGCGAATTATATATATATATATATATATATATATTACCACTTTCTGTACCTAACATTCAAATAAAGAAATTATATTGATTTGACAAGAGCGGAATGTAATGTGAAAGAAAACTTTTTTTTCAAAGAATTCAATTTAGGAATTATGTATTAGTTTGAATTGGGTATGAAGAAAATTTCATATTCTCAATTTTCAACTTGTGTTTCTTAAATACTTTCGGGGTTGCAGGATGTGTATGCATTTGTACGCCATGACTTAGTCAGCGAAACCGTTGCTTCTGTTTTCGCTGCACCATGTCTATGGCCTCATCCTCAAACTTCATCCTTCAATCTTTAACGCCCATAGATTTTCTGTAATCCCTTTTCTCGAACACTCCAAGGGCCGTCTCATCGCCCAAAATTCTGGGCCATACAATATAACGCGGATGATGAAAGATAATTTGTTGTTTTTTCAGTCCAAACCACATAGTAACTTACTAGTAAAAGAGATTGCGTCGCCTTGGATTTCAAGACTACTCACGGTGTTAATGCAGATTGTCGAATAAACTTCTATATTATAACTGCCAATAGTTACCGAATAGGCACCGAAATTTGAATGCGTTGACTGACAGGAGGCACTTCCCTTGCCATTGTTCATCACCAGCTTTGCTTCTTTGTGTGGTTTAGAAATGGCAGAACTAACGGTGCAGTTTTTAGGGCATGATATCCATAACGTTAACATGCGCCAGCAATTGTGCGCCTTTATGAAAAATGGTACATAGCGAATAAGTTCTGCAGTTCGAACAATCTTTTTCTGTATCATTTCACCCCGTCTGGTACATAGATAAGTGCTTATTCGAGTATGCTATATTCGGGAAAGCGATTCCGCGATAGTTTACGCAGACTGCATGATAAGCACCGAGTGTTCTGATAGAATTTTTGAGCGACTTTTCTATTGGTCAGCATCTCAAGTTCTTTGCACTTTCATATTTTCGCCTCACGTATTCGTACATGTCTCTCCTTCTTTCCCAATACTCGGTTGCTCTAATATAGGGCTCGTGTTGAGCGCGATCGGAGCGTGGTCTTATAGTCAGCCTCTTTCTTTTCTGCGCTGGTGGGTCATCCCTCAACGTACCAGCTACTTTATAAGTCTTGCCTGAACCCAATACTTTCTTCAGCAGCAGTATGCAGGGAGCGAGAAATGTGATTATGTTGTTGTTTTTGTTGTAGTTACAGTTCTTGGCTGCATATAAACCCGGGTGGTTCCGATAGCGTTGGAACCACTGTCGTGGGAACGTGCCTCCGTTGCTCGTGCACATTAGTTTGTTCTCACCTTTTATTGGAATCGCAGTTTTTTGATAGTGAGCTTACTTAGTGAATATATAATCATATATTTTGCCGCAGCGTAGCGTACATCGTAAGCACGATTTTCACGCCAATGCAAGACCTGCAAGTTCCGTTGGAGCATATTGGTAGTCTAGTAAGATAATAATTCCATCTAAAATGCTCTATTAGAATTCCTGTGATAATTCTCAAATTATTCTTTTTCTATTACATTCAATATTTAAATCGGTTTATCACAGTATAATCTTCTTTGTCTTTCCTCTACTTCCTGATTAGAGATAATGAAGTTCCCTTTCGTAGGCCACAAATTGGCTCTAGACCTATGAATGAAGAGGCTGTCCGTCTACTGAATAATTTATCTGCCATTTATTTCCCAGTAAATCGTATGTGCTCTGGAACCCTCTGGAAAAAGTTGAGAGCCTTCATTGCTACTTGGCTATCATTAAGGATAGCTGTGTTCTGTTGTTCTACGAATAATTTCATTCACGGTTAAAGTGCGCACGCGTGAAATATATTTGTATTTTTTGCCGTTTTGCGCGTTCGGGTATCATTTTCCCGGTCCGCAAACACCAATCCTGCACCTTCCATGGTAAGTGATCTGTTTATGTTACTATGCTATCTTGTTCTGGTTTAGCTTGAAGGTTGAAGATAACCCTACCCAAGCCTCCCTTGGCATCCTTACTAGTATGCACATTTCTACAGCATATTTTTTAAATTTTACCATCTGCCGCATTTAGTGAAAAAGGATTGAAATTTACCGGATTTCAGGATGCAAAATTTATTTATTTTTATTTGCTAACACAAGTGCGCGCGGGTATAATTAAGTGACTAATTTAAGGTGGTAAATATGTGGCCATTTTTAATCGTTGCAATTTAATTTAATTTAAAAGGAAGCATTCTTGTGACTCAAATCCATCCGTATTTAAAACAAGAAGGCGTAACAATAATACGCATTAACAAAAATATGATACTTAGTCACATAATTTAATAAAATCCTTTAAGATGAACTTGAAATGCTCATAAAAAGCATATTGCAGTATATTAATTAAATTAATCGAGCACGTCAAATAACTTGGCTAATTACAAAGCAAAGTAGTTCACGAATTGTCGCCGAACACAAGCCTTTCCAGGGCTGCAAGTAATGTGCTATGGCAAATATTGTTTGATAGGCAACCATAAGGTGGAATGGAGTTAGAGAATTGTTAAGGTCGCGCAATTAACTGTTACGACTCCATTGTGGAGATAAGTGCAGCTGCTATGGGCAATAAGCACTAAGTGAACTTCTTAAGGCTACCCTCGGTACTAACTTCTTCTTCAATTTTTCTAGGCAAACTTTTCTTTTCATTCGAATATATTTTAACGGCTTAAGTCAAACAAAAGGATATAATTGGCATGCGGTCTCAAGCGCGAAACGGTATGCGACTGTAAAGTGGCGGCGGCCATGATGATGTGGTTTTAAGGGTTATTTATTATGATTTTTTTATATTTTCAAGTTTTTCGTTATATCGGTGTCAGAAATTCAGTTTGTGTGGAAATGCTGCGGAGTGCACAGACGGTGGCGGTGTATATACTTCATGTAGAAAAATCTGTTACAATTAGTTATGGTTGCTTGGCTCAGTGCGGTTGCCGCTTCGCGCTTCATTTTTTTGGTTAATTTT
This sequence comes from Anastrepha ludens, assembly GCF_028408465.1. Lineage (NCBI taxonomy): Eukaryota > Metazoa > Arthropoda > Insecta > Diptera > Tephritidae > Anastrepha > Anastrepha ludens. The sequence continues at coordinate 79,852,433 of NC_071498.1, forward strand.
TATCTACGCGGTGATTTGTCATTATTTTAAGCCATACTGTGCACTCTAATAATAACTTTTGTTTATCTGTAAAATTATGAAAAATAATGTCGGTTTTTACTCTACAAAAACACATAATTTTAGCCATTTAAATAAAACGTTCAGAAGAACGGCCAAAATTGATAATGAACTCATTTAGAAAATTGGAAAAGTTTTTATTTTCTCTGTTTTCTGGGTATATGTGTATGTATGCCAGTTTATATGTATGTGTACCGACTGCCGTAACCGAATGGGTTTCTGCGTAACGGGTTCGGTGGATGCGGGTTCGAATCCCATTTTTCGCTCCTAAGCGCATACATTTTTTGTCTATAAGAGTTGGGCATATGAACAAACCTGGAACATAAAGGCTTAAGCTTTTTATAAAACCATATTTTAAGAATTTTTGTAAGACAAGAAATACATTTCTGGACTTGATATTTTCCTAAAACATCTGTTAGAAGGTGAAACAGTGCGTATTTGAAATGAATTATTTAAAACCCTTTTAAGTCTATTTTTCGCACCAATACAACTCAATTGGATTTATAGACATTTGTATTTTGTATTACAACAACTACGAATGTGCCAACTTCATAATTATATATATGTACAATAGGCCGGGTCGATTTGTGGGGAGGCAAAAAAATCGCCCATTGCTCTGTGAAAATCATATTCTAGGGATCAAAAGAAACTTTGCCGAAGGAACCATACCTCTAAAGCGAATTCTGGTGTCCCCCAATTTGGGTCGAACTTTTTAGTTTCTTTTCTCATGTGAAGGCCAAAAATGGTCATATTTTGAAATGATTGTATGGGGAAGCCCCCAGGGGACTTCCAGGGGGTGTGCCACTGGCATGGGTGGATCGGCCGTCCAAAGTTAGTGGGGGTCGGTAATACATTTGGACTCGATTGGAGCACTCTAAATGGGTCAAAGTGGGATTTTTCGTTCGACCCAAATTGGGGGACATCAGAATTCGTTTTAGAGGTATGATTCCTTGGGCAAAGTTTCTTATTTTGATCCCTAGAATACGATTTTCACAGAGCAATGAGCGATTTTTAAATCGACGGGCCCTAATGTACAATACCAAAAAATATTTTCTTGTGAATAATAATACATAGAAAGCTTGGAGTAATTTTGAGGACCCCCCTTTATTGATTTTGGGTGACAACCCTATTAAAAAATATATTCAAAATAAAAATCTTTCATATATCTTTCATTTGACTAATGAAAAATTGAATTGAAAGGTTGTCAAACAGGTAGAAACCAAAATAAAGTAAAATTTCTTAAATATCTATTTAATTCATTGAATTAAATTTTGTAACATATGTCAACCCTATTCAAAATATTCGAATTTAAAACTTTTCAAGCCTCTTTTCTTTGGCATCCATAATGTTGTGTTTCATTTATTTTTAGTTGAAATAAATTTTTCAATAGGTGTGAAAAATATTTTCAAAATTAAGCTCTCTTAAGTATTTGTACTATATTGTTATATTTTATTCAACTTATTAATTTAATTTTTAACAGAAAATATCCTATTTTTCAATCCAGGTCCTAAACTATATATGTGCAAAACTTCTAAAGTCAGAAATCCACAAATATACAAACTTTGCGATTTTGGCCGAGTTTTACAAATCGTGCCAGTCGTTTCTTTCTCGACGTTCGTTTCTTTTTCTTAACCGACTCCGGCGAAGCCATCTGATCATTCCAACACAAAGGAGGCATTCTTTTCCCTCTGCTACCACCAGGTAGTAGCACATCGAGTACTTGCAAAGCCGAAGCGTTTGTATCTATACATGACATAGCCAGTGAAGCCGCTGGATCTTTATTCGCTGCCCTATGATTTTGTAGCCGTAAAGCTCATACAGCTCATTGTTCAATAGCCTGTGATATTCGTCGTCACCGCCGCCCCATGCAATGGGATGTAATGGTGAGAGACTTGCCTCGCTCTATATATATTTATGTATATATGGGCACATTTGTGTACCACAGAATTGGAATTATTGTAGGATCGATTTCACTTCCAACAAATGGCCACTATTGGTTGCTTCTTGCGCCCTCATGTTGTGTAAATAGACCCTATGGGTATTTTTTTTCTTTTTTGAGAATTTGCTATCAAATCAATAAGCTGTCACATAGTAAATACATTTATTTCGGTAAATTGCCAGAAAAGGATTGATACCCTAACAAGGTTTTGCAAATCGCGGGAAAAGCGAAAAAATTCCACAGAGCGCTGAGCTCAGAATTGAATATCATCTTTGGCTCTGTGAATTACATAAATTGCCGTATTGGACAAGACTCTGGAGGCCTTGTTACATCCTGAAAAGTTGTCATTAGTGTGGGTTGCAAGTCGGAGGACTCATTGGTCCATACTTGACTGAAACTGAATATCGATGTAATGTCGCCATCACTGGCGAATAGCAATCGTGAAAGTAATAAACTTAGAGTAGAATGGGGTAAGATAGGTATGGGGGCACAATAGGTAGGTGGGGTTTTCGTCGCACTGTTTTTGCAGAGGTCATCCGTCTTATGTGAATTGAATACGTGGTGGGGAACCACGTTCGCGACTGTCATTTCGGCCGTCACCATTGATTAGTTATCCTAGTTCTGGCGTCGTTTTGTTTTTTGTGAGCTTTTCCCCGACATAGCATTTTTTTTATTCTACGGTACAGTAGTGCATTTAATGTGTGTAAATATTTGTCAGGTGGGTTTTATTTTACGTAGAAAATAATGCTGAACACGAATAATCTGTTAGTTTTTTGATATTTTTGTTTTTAAAAAAAATATCGGCACTAACATAAAACATGTGCTTGGGGGCACTATAGGTCAGCCGTCTGGGGGCATTATAGGTCACAACTTTTAATTGAATAAAATAAATTTTAATTGTATTTGCAGCAAAATGGTGCGTAATTATGTGCGAAAAACGCCGAAACGAAGTGAAGAGGACGTAAAAAACGCAATCGCGGCAGTCTGAGATGGTGCTAGTGTTCGATCAGCCTCTAAACAATTTAAAATTCCGTTCGAAACATTACGTGCTCGCGTGATGAATTAAAGGAAAATTCCTAACTTTTATAACATGTGCAGTGTTCATACTCTATAAATAAAAGTTAAAACGTTAATTTCCAAGCCATGTACATTGTTCTTTTCCCCTCACATATAGTGACCTATCTTGCCCCTCGATTTTGAAAATATCGAAAAAAAGTACCTTTGTCTTATTAAATGCAGCTCCCAAAATATTTTGCCAAACATAAGTCAGTATAACCAAAATGTTAGCAGATAAATAACCTTTCAAAATCTTGCTTATTTTTCAAAATCAATGCAAAAACACCGTTGCAAGAGCTCTCCAAAAAAAAATGACCTATCTTACCCCATTCTACTCTACAATGTTTTATTGGTGGCCGAATAATCTAAAGAAATTAGCCTACGGATTGAAAACCAACATTCGGCACGTTATTGACCATATAAGCAAAATGCTGGAATAAGTGGCACAACGTCGGGCCGACGCAATGGTCTTCATATGTCAAGACAAATGTGGGCAAAAAGTAAGGTGAATTTGGTTGTAAAATGAAAAATCTTTATTTATTCTTGTAAATCAATTTCATCCCCTTCAAAATAATCCCCTTTCGATGAAAACACTTATGCCAACGATTTTTCCAATCCCCGAAACATGCCAAATAGTACATTTCCGGTATAGCCATCAGCACCTTCTTCGATTCAGCTTTTATCTCCTCAATCGACTCGAAACGCGTTCCCCGGAGTGGTCTCTTGAGTTTTGGGAATAGCCAGAAATCACACGGAGCCAAATCAGGCGAATACGGTGGTAGCGGAACGATATGCGTGGAATTTTTGGCGAAATGGTGAGAGACGGTGCATTATCGTGATGCAAAAACCAAGAGTTGTTGGCCTATAATTCTGGTCTTTTTAGACGAATTGCTTCACGTAAACAACGCACATCGCTCAAATAATATTCCTTATTAACAGTTTGGCCAGGTGGAAGGAATTCATAGTGCACCACACCACGAAAATCGAAAAAAACTGTCATCATGACCTTTATTTTTGAACGACTTTGACGTGCTCTTTTCGGTCCCGCCTCGCCTTTAGCACGATATTCGCTTGATTGGTCGGTTGTTTCAGTGTCGTAAGCATAAATCCAAGTCTCATCTCCCGTAATGATGCATTTGAGCTTGTCCTGATAATCTGAAAGCATTGTTTCACACACATCAACGCGACGACTTTTTTCCAAGAAATTGAGAGTTTTCGGTACCAAACGAGATTTGACTTTTCGTAGGCCCAAATGGTCTTTCAAAATGGTTTTCACAGATCCTTCTGATATTCCGATCATATCAGTAAGGTCTTTAACAGTCAACCGACGATTTTTGAGCACTAACTCCTTCACTTTATTGACGTGTTGGTCATCTGTTGACGTCGACGGTCGTCCGGAGCGCTCCAAGTCATCAACACGTTCTCGACCCTCTTTGAAGTCTTTGTACCACTTATAAACATTTTTCTGCGACATGGTCGAATCACCAAATGCCTTCTGCAACATGCTAAACGTTTCCGCAGCCGAAATTTCATTCCTCAAACAAAATTTGATGGCACTTCTCTGCTCAATCAAATCAGACATTGTAAAAATCGAAAAATGCACTCTTGGTCGTTTGGTAAACACAAGCGTAAATATATTACTGATAATGACATTCAGATGAAAGTTGGACCAGATGTTATTAACAGTGCTGCCAACTCATGAAAAAAATAACTAGAGCGAAATTTTATTCCCGCGAAGTTTGACAAATAAATTCACCTTACTTTTTGTCCACTGTATTCTGTATGCTTAAGATTAACAATAAACTCTAAATACTACGAGTATAAGGGTATCAATAAAAAGTATTTGCTCTTTGATGAATGTCCTTGTTCTTTATTTCATAATAGTTTTATTCCTCTACAAACACCCTTTATAGGAAGCCACCCTTGTGCTCATAATATCGATTTAATTTTATATTTCTATTCATTTTACTAAAAGGAGCCAAACTTAAAAGAGCAAAGAAATGAAAAGTGCAAACAAGAAAAAACTGTGCTGTTAAAAAAGCTGGAGGGAAAATATTTGTCCACGATTAAATTTTAAATAGCGCTTTATGGCATACATTCCCATTCCCCTCCTATCGCTCAGAGCTGAACATTTTTTGAATATCATTTCTTTACGTTTTTTATTTTTTATTTTTACCGCTTTCTGCCTAAGTTATACTACGTTGCGTTGGCTCACTTAGGTGGGGTTGCCCTTAGTAAATAGACTTCATTCGGCTTTTGGCGTGCAGCCGCGGCAGCGTCCGCGTCCGTATCTCATTCCATGGGCAATGACATAGAAACCACACTTAATCGCCGCGGATCACATTCCGTTAAGAGCGATGACTATAAAACCAAAACAAAAAAATACAAATTTTATCCTCGCATTTGCTTTATGCTCATTTTGTTGCTGTTGTCCTTTTTTCCCGCACCCAAATTTACAGTGAATATTAAGTGATATTCTTGAGCAACCCCAGCCCGTCGGCTCATTGCTTATGTAGTATAGTAGGACTTAACCACTAACGAAGTAAATTTAAGTGGATTTTGTCCACAAACACTTAGCATATTTCGCTGGTCCAAGCAACGGGCCAACAACGGGCACTCTCCAAAAGCTATAGTAACTGCACTTGCTCCACCATCAACATCGGCACTGTGTTGGACACGATTGTCGTTGAATTTTACGAGCGTCACCGCCTGTATTTTGTTGCTGGCTTTTTGTGGCAGAGCGTTTAGTATAATAACCGTAAAAGAAAAAAATCAAATCTGAATTTACTTTCAATTTGTACACGATTTACTTTTATGTTTACTGCTTTCTATCTTTCCAATGGATTTTCTTCCTGTGTTAATTGTGTAAGTGAGCAATGATTTGTTAACATCTTGTGGATAAGATAGACATTACATCGGATTTACAGTAGCAGAAAGATATTATATTATATTTATAGCGAAATTTGAGGAAGAGAATCAAACTATTTAATCAGAGATTTGGTAGCTGTCATCAAAGTGTAACCAACGAAAATGCCGAATCTATAGATTTTGGGTTCCTTTTTCTGCAACAATATTACTCATAAAAGAGGGACCGGAAAGGCGGTTAGTTAATAAAGGTAAACGTATTAGGTATGGATATTTTCAATTTCCAAATCCAAAAATTTACCATGAAAAAGTTACATAAGTTAGGTGACGCTGTCGTACAATTTTTTTCATTTTTATGATTTGTAATGCTTTTTTGTAAAACTTATGCTAGACAATGCTAAAAAGATTATTTCATTTCTTCAGTTAGAAAAAATAGCATTATCAAGACAATTTATTTTTGTTAAATCTTTTATAGGAAGAAATATCGTTTTTCTTTCTTAAATTACTATTTTTATTAAAAAAATTACAATATATGTATATATAAATATAATAATATACAATACATGTTTTTAATTATTTTTAAGGAAATTATTGTATAAATGTACAAAAACAAACAGCACCAAAAAAATTGTGAAAATTAAACCTGAAGAATTCCAGTAATTCTGAGTATTACTAAATTTTTCTGACACACAGGCATTTCACAGGTAGTCACCAACTTTATATTGCATATATATATATATATATATATATATATATATACCTGTTTTGGGTGTTTGGCCGAGCTCCTCCTCCTATTTGTGGCGTGCGTCTTGATGTTATTCCAAAAATGGAGGGACCTACAAATTTCAAGCCGACTCCGAATGGCAGATTTTTTTTATGAGGAGCTTTTTCATGGCAGAAATACTCTCGGAGGTTTGCCATTGCCTGCCGAGGGGCGACCGCTATTAGAAAAATGTGTTTCATCATTATGATGATTCCCAAGAGTCGAACCTACGTTCACTCTGAATTCCGAATGGTAGTCACACACAAATCCATTTGGCTACGGCAGCCGCCTAACCAACCATCTTTAGATTCACCTACTTTAGATACGTAAAAAAACTGAAATGTGTTTTTGGATTTTTTTATGGAAAGTGCAAACTTTAGTTTCGTCAAATACCGAGGCATAAACTTCCATTTCGTATCAATGTGGAATTAAGTAAAAGTGAAGCAAATTATCACAGGATAATACATACAACAGCCTGATATATTTAAAAAAAAGTTATTGAGAATATTGCAAAGATTTTCTATTAGTCGAATATGTGTGTATTAGTCGATATACACTCTGGGGAAAACGGTCTAAAGTCAACAAAAATTCTCTTAATTCGGGCCCTTTGGGTGTTGAAAGTCTACTAAACTTGAAAATTTGTAAAACAAGCACAAAAATCTTATTTAAGACTGCTTCAGTGTACTTCTAAGAACAAAAGTTCGTAAATTTAGTATTTCGAATATTCTTGAATTCAGCTAACATTGTTCTTACTTAAAGGCTAGTACTAACTTCACAGCCGTAAAATATTGAAAGAAGTGGCTTAGTTCATTAAGGTTAGTAAATATAAATAAACAAAATTAAAGAAATTAAATTAAATTAAAAATAAAGCATAAAGAATAAAATTATTATTATACATCTTTGGGACCTTTCAACCTCCTCGTAGACCATTTGTGTGAATTTCGTTTCCAACATATTAGCCGAGCTTTGCGGAAACTGCTCCACAAGTGACTCCAAGTACTGCAAAAGCGGCTTAAACTTTATACTAACCTAACTTTGCTTTTCTTAACTCCATAATGCTATTCATTTGCTCCACAATTTTCCCTGCTGAAGATGGTAGGGTCACATTAGAATTATTGCAGCTCTTTGCCGATGTACTAAGTGTCGACTTCTGGAAAGAGAACAGGAAAAAGGTTTATTCAGTTGTTTATGTTAAAAAATGTCGAATGTTATATTATACTAAATCTTACACAAGTATAGCTGAAGCTTTGTAACTCCTCCTAGGCTGTCAGTTTTTGGTAAATTTTAAATGGTATGCGCATTTTATGCATGATGCACAGAATAATGAGATGACGCCTATCGTGGTACCGTCATTTTACTCTTACGAATTTGACAATCACTCATTGCACAAACTGATCAAATATTTTTACCCAACTTTTACCAATCTACAAAGTCCTGTTATATTTCTTGTCATGATTTCAAAATTGTTCTTTTTTATTTCCATACTATCTTTCAATAGATTTAGGTTGAAGCTACCTATCATTAGTTTGAATTGCGATAAACCTTTCCTCTACTTCCTGGATCAGAGAGTTGAAGTTTCCTTTTCTTGGGTCACAAAATGGCTCTAGGTTCATATATGTGGAGGCCGATCCTTTCCTGGCTAATTTACATGCCATTTCGTTCTCAGTAATTTGTAAGTGCCCTGGAACCCGTAAAATATGTAATTGATTATTTTAACCGAAGATATTTAGCTTATTAAAACATTCCAGTACCAGTTGGGATGTAATTTGGAAAGAGTTGAGCGCCTCGATTGGTGCGCTTCTGTTGTGCTGCCGTGCTTCTGCTGTTATAAGAGTAGTTGCGTTCAATGTTGAAGTGAGAGCATTTTTCTAGACTTTTTCTCATTTCGTGTAAACTTCCTCTTGAAATATATTAGTTTGGGAAAAAAGAAATCCATTACTTTTACGTAAAATCTCGCTCAAATGGTTTAGAACTGTTTTATTGTCAATCTTTAGTTCCTGGGCTACGCTGCGACCACTAACGTCAACTTGTTTGAACGGAATCGACAAAACGAAAAATCTACGTAATTAGCCATTACAATAACGGCTCCTTAAACACCATTCACAATTTCAGCGGCTGCCTGGCTTGCCTTTAACAAAGAAAAACTGTAAAATATACTGAATTTTCACTTTGTTGAATTCCATTGTTAACACCCTGTAACTCACAACTGAATATAAAAACCTCACAATAATTTTTTTAGTGTGAAATGTCACCTTGACTACGAGCATGAACTTTAAATTGTTTGATCGATACTTCACGAGATATCGTTCACTACAACCATCTACTGAGAAAATAATGGACTTATTTACCAGGTCCACTAACATCTGACCCGGCATTTCGGAGGTACCCATCCGTGTATCAAATTAGCAGGTTCTGGTTTATCCTATTGATTTGAGATAATCCTTCACAAGTCTCAATGATTTGTTCAGCAAGAATGTCAAACTTGGTGCGATTTTGATGAACGCTTGAGTCAATGATGGCCTTGGTTATTCCAAAGTCGATACTTAATATTATATAAAATAAAAAATAAAATCTATATATTAATACGGAGAGCAAAATTTTATCGTACCTTTGTTTAGTATATATAGTCAGAGAAAAAAGTTGAAACATATACCAATGAATAGCATATGTGGAGACGATTTGCACAATGTAATAAAATAGATACATAAGTGAAAAGGTGCAGATAAAATTAATCACACTATTTTACCTATATTATGAAATGCCGTGCTATAATATGTATCATGATATTATTATATATATATGTATTATGATATAAAAGTTGATGAAACAACTGGAAACTTATATATTGTGAATCAATACTATTATAAATTTGATTCAGAAATTATGATGGTCATCGATTAATTAATGATTGTTTTTTATTATAATTATTCAAAAAAAATAATTTTTTTTCTTCCGTAATACATGAAATTAAATGTTTACAATTCATAAATAAATAAAAAAATTATTATATGTGAAATACGCAAATATAGGACCGCTTAATAAAGGTAAAATGGGATATTTTTCACAATTATTTTACTACATATATTCACATACCTTCTGCTCAAATATGAGCGAGACGTATCAATAAAACGGTCCGCGGATGACATATGGCAAAAATAAATCTTTTGTTTTTTGGTAAGACTGTTATAAGCTTACATGGCAAATTTCTGTGTGATATGTCACATAGTTTGTTTTCTGTGCTACTGTAAACAAGTCAAGCTCGAGTGTGTTCTTCGAATTCTCTTTTATGACTTCAATTGTCTCAAAATGTTTTCCACGGAGCAGCAACTTGAGCTTGGGAAACACGAAAAAGTCACATGGAGCCATATCAGGCGAATACGGTGCTTGCGGAACGATATTAACATTATTTTTGTTCAAATAATCGCGAACAAGACGTGATGTGTGAGCTGGTGCATTATCGTGATGCAAGAACCATGACTTGTTGTCCCACAATTCCTTCCTTTTAAGACGAATGTTCTCACGCAAACGCTTTAAAACGTCTAAATAATATTCAGCGTTAACCGATCGGCCTTGCGGAAGGAACTCCGAGTGCACCACACCTTCGTAATCGAAAAAAACAGTCAGCATAACCTTAATTTTTGAGCGACTTTGGCGTGGCTTTTTGGGTTTCGGCTCCTCCGGGGAGCCACTTTTGTACCACTGGAAAACACGTGCACGCGATAGAGCAGAGTCCCCAGAGGTTGTCTGCAACATTTTTAAGGCATCTGAAGCCGAAATTTTGTTGGAATAACAAAATTTCAAACAAAATCTTTGTTCAACTTGAATTTCCATCGCACAGAAAACAAACTATGTGACATATCTCGCTGAAATTTGCCATGTAAGCTTATAACAGTCCTACCAAAAAACCAAAAATTTATTTTTGCCATATGTCATCCGCGGATCGTTTTATTGATAACGTCTCGTTCAGATTTGAGCAGAAGGTACATCATGTAAAAAGTTTCAGCATAAGCTATTCATTTATATATGTTTCAATTTTTTTCTATGACTGTAAATACTAAAAAAAGGTGTGACTAAATTTTGCTCTCCGTATTTACATAACGTCGAATAACATCGAAATTTCGACGTATGGGCGATCCTAGTATATTATATATATAATACAATCTGGAATAAAAATTTCACACCACTAAAGAAACAATACAAAACCACAATGTCTATGAAATACGAGTAGTTACATGATCTGTTACGATGCCAATCAGTGACAAGTTGCAATGATTACGAAACTTATCTAAGAACCGAGTTAGGTAATGGAACTTGGAATGGCTTAGGTCTTATAAAATGCAAACTTTTACAGATATGTATGTGTTTAATTGTGTGTAAGATATTATATATGTACATACATTTTTATTGTGTAACAGCTAAAAGCTTACATTATAAAAAAATAATTATTAAATAAACTATAAGAAACGCAGCGCTAGCTACAGAGGCTCTTGGCATGCAATTTTTCTTTAGGTATGTTTTGAAAATATTACGAAAACATGGAGAATAGTGTATCTCGCATTCTACTCGTATAGATTCGATATTTAAAGGTGCATAGTTTTCAACATAAAATACGTGTTTATTCCGTATGCTATTTGCGTGTAAACAATGACAAAGACCTTTAACAAATAGTCATTGGCAACGTCAGCAAGTGTTAAGATTATACAGTAATGCCTTTGGGCATACACGCAGTCATATAGTATATATGCATGTCTATTTTGCATAAACAAGTACATGTGACTACTGTATTTTCGCAACACACATACCCACGCATTAGAAGTTTTTGCCTAAAAGATACGAGTTTGTTGGGTGATTTGCACATTCTAATAGAAATTATAATATTTATGAATTATTGAAATGTCATCCATTCTACGCTAGTCACTTTGCAAATTTTGGAAATAATCTTTATAAGCAAACTAAATAGGAGTGTTTATTGTCTAGCACAGCACACAGACTTTCAGAGCTTAAATTTTGAAATTGCAATCCATCATTTAAAAGTGAAGCTAAGTTAAAAAAAAACAAAAACGTTTGCCATCCTTAGATAACATATCTGTATAGATACTCATACGCATATACTTACATATACATGTATATGCATAAGTATATGTACAGGGTGGCTGATGAATTTTGCTACATTAAGAAACTCAAATAACTTGTTTCTTAGTGTATGGAATTCATTTATTTTTTTTCAAGTTGAAGGTCATTAAATTTTATTAAATGTAGCTTAACTAGTTTTAAAAATAATTGAATTTAAATGCCCCCCATGCTCGTTGACACAAGTGCGGCATCTTAGTAAAAAGTTGTTCATTGCTGCTTTAAGAGTTGCGACAGGAATAGCCGCAATTCTTGCCCGAATGGATTGTTTTAGTTCATCCAAATTTGTTGGCTTTGTTTTATAAACTTCTTGTTTACATAAACCTCACAAGAAAAAGTCAGGTGCAGTAAGGTCAGGCGACCTGGGGGGCCAACGAAATTCGGAGTTTCTTGAAATCAGTTTATTGGGAAATTTTCGTCGCAACTCTGTCATAACAGTCTGGGTTATGTGAGACGTTGCCCCAGCTTGTTGAAACCACACAGAGTTGAAAGGAATTCTCTTGTGGCGTAGTTCTGGATAGAAAAATTCTTTCAGTATTTTCAAATAACGGTCTCCAGTAACCGTAACGGTGTGACCATTTTCTTCAAAAAAATAAGGCCCGACAATACAGCGTAAAGAAACCGCACACCACACTGTCAGGCGAAAAGGATGCAATTCCGTCTCGTGGAGTATGTGTGGGTTAGAAGTACTCCATATTCGACAATTTTGTTTGTTCACATTGCCGTTTAAATCGAAATGGGCCTCATCAGACATGAAAAGGCAGTTTGACATGTTTTGGTCTTCTTCCACCATTTGCAGGATCTTCTGGCAAAATTCCAAGCGAATCGGCAAGTCTGCTGCATTCAGTTTGTTAACCATTTGAATTTTGTAGGGAAATAAGTCTAAATCTTTGTGCATTATTGTTTGCAAAGACTGTCGGCTGACACCAAGTTGAGCAGATAAGCTTCTTGTTGAAACCCTTGGATTGCTTTGTATAGCTGCAGCTACAGCAGCGATCGTTTCCTCCGTCCGAACTGGTGGGTTTCGATGATAAGGCCTTCTTGCGACTGTTCCTTGCTCAGCAAAATTATTCACCAGTCTCATTATGGTCCATCTGCTCGGGGGATCGCCGCTAAACATCCGCCTGTACTCTCTCTGTACCAAAACTACGGACTCCAGTGCGTGATAGCGGCGGACTATCCAAATTCTTGTTTGCGTGTCCCAGTTATCCATTTTAATAAATTTTAAAGATCAATCTGCAAATTAAAACAAAAATGGAACAGATAACTTAAAAAGAAAAAAAGTTATTCAATTTTTTTTTGGTAGCGGCTTTCATCAGCCACCCTGTATTTGTACGACTAAATATAAATATAAAAAATAATATTGTGCAGCAGTCACCAGAGGCCAATTCAATCATGTCATATATAATGAAATTTTGAATGCAAATCAATCAGCAACGACACAACGATTTGATGTATTGTTCTGACTTTCAAAGTTGCCGGTAAAAAATCTGCAGGCATGTGACATTTTTATCGATGACAAATTCATTTTTAACTCGCCTGACACCGAGAGTACAAATGTCAAGCAATGCCAAAGCAACACTGGTGCAAGAGAGGGCAAGGGCGAAGTTGTAATATACGAGTATATACATACATATGTGAGGGGTAATTTTACATTTGTAAATACATAAATACTCGTACATCTCATTTATGCAACCAACTTGGCTTGGACACGCGGAAGCTCAACCTGAAACAGCGCTATGCGGAACACCCCAAAATACAACAAAATATACTGCATTACAAATATAAATATACATACATATAGGTATATTCATAAAGTTATAGGTCTGTACATTTGTGCAGTGTGCCAAATGATGTTCAGCTGACAGTGCAGTCATTTAGTACGCAGACAATCTCTATATTACTATCTGACTTGTTGGTCATACCTCACATACAGACAAAAATGCTTCAGAAGGTTCTTAGAAGAGCTTGTAATGCTGCTGAAAGATATGTTCATCCTTGGCATGCGTTTATTTAAATCTTAATTCGGCCTATTCCATGTTTGCTCACCAATAAGTAGATAAATATATGTATATGTATGTGTAAAAAAAAAGTTACGTTTTTTATACAGGACATAAATACCGAAAACCAAGATTCCTATTGCGCCAAAGCTTACAATTTTGTACATACATACATGCTTCTGTGCATATGTGCACGTGTGCATGTGTGGCAAATGTATGTGTGTGAAAAAAGGTCAAGTCCAGAATGATGGATGATGCTGTTTCGACATTTGATGTAAAGCAGACAGTATTCCAGACAGTATCAACGGATGTGAGAGCGTTGAAGATTTGGATGGTTTAGCAAAAGTGACAATGACGATGCCGATGTATCACGTTGAACGGTTGATCTTAGCCGATTTGGTTGAGTGACATCTATTTAGTATGCAATATTATTACATATACATATATACTACCTAGTATATGTATATTTCTGCATCCAAGCAGAACTTTTCCTGTGGAGACTCGAAATTACATTTAAATGTCTTAGTCTTTGATGGAATTCTTCTCCATTTAGCAGTTATCAAAATTGGATATCACGCACTCATTGGCATAATCACATCATGTGGCATCGCCCCTTTTTCAAATGACTTTATGACTTTATGCACACTTCTGGCACAACACTATAGAAACTATGTCCCATTCCAATCTATAGGAAAAAAAGTTGCTCAAAGAAATTCGCTGATTTGTTCACACGCGTCCTCAACGCATTCAAATATCACACAATCGCTCGCGGAAATATGATACTTTCGCACGAACGACTATAAATTTCGTTAAACTTTCAACGCTCACTAATTCAAAACTACAAACACTTAAAATCCAGCGAAAATTTATGATCTCCGAATCACGTGCGAACCACGCGATTCGCCCCAGTCATATTGTTTCCGTGGTATGCACCTCAGATATGATGTATGACTCGGCAGAAAACTCATTCCCCGTTAGCCACAAAAAGCGCACATACACATCCGTTGGAACGGATGTTTTAAAATCTGTTTTCGAATTTGAATAAAAAATTCTTTATGCGGTTTCATGTTTGAATATAAAATAAGTAGCACCACAGTTAGGACATTTGTGTACGAGGAAGAGACACAGTCACACAAAAACAAATATAGTTCTACTGCGAAACAAAGTCAAGGGATTCATTCGCTGAGCACGATGACAAACGGAAAATCCAAGCCATATTCACGTTCACATTAGAATCATTTGAAATGCACATAAACACTCAACTGAACACACTTGCTCAAAGGCACCAGGACAACCGCCGCATCGTCAATGTCGCTAGACATGTGTTTGCGGTGTTGTTGACTTTTCATGCTCTTTTAAGCAGCGATAAACGTTTTCACGATTCGAAAACTTTGCTTCATCCCTTTAGGTTGTATTTATTACACTTAAAAGTGTGTGCAAGTTAAATGAATGTGTTTGTGATTGAATTCTTTGAATGAAATAAGTTCGAAAGTTATGCATACATACTTACATATGCATGCAAATTATAAATATTCTTTCAGTGCTTTGAAATTAAATAGGACGGCACATAAAATTTATAAATAAAAGAAGAAAAACTTAACAGTAATATGTACCTGCAACCTAATAATTGTAAAACAGGGACTTATTGGGAAGTATCCACAATTGATTTGTTTCTCATTCAATTCTAAAGTGTGATCAGATTGGAGGTACTTTTTCCAATAGGGTTTTATTCGACAATTCACACGTGACTACTGTCAAACTAAATACATAATTGTATTAAGTGTTCATTGACATTTCACCATGGAAAGACTTACGCCACAACAACGTTTATAAATCGTAAAATTGTATTACGAACATCGACGTTCTGCCCGTGCGGGAAACTTGTAACCCCCATCGGGCGCGTTCCCAGGTGGCGGATAGGGGAATGCTCATCGGCGGATTAGGCTACTACATAGTCTGCTGGCCGAAAGGTAAGAGGGAAATAAAATACCTCTCGTGGACCAACACGTAGAGGAGAAAACCTTTTTAAAAAATATTCGTTAGTCAGGCTAGCAGCCTACTAATATGAAAAAATTGCTCATAGAACCACACAAAGTCGCGGATCGTCGCTCTGTGAAAAGTGTGCATCGTGCGCTCAGGGCAACTTAAGGTGTACAGCGGTGAGGCCCATTTTTGGCAAGTGGTGGGCAAGTAAAACCGTTTTGCGACGCTGTATTGACTGCAGGAGATCCCGATCATGTTTAGTACGACGTAAAACACTCATATTAGAGACACGCTAAGTCCAGATAATTAAAAAAAAAATTCTAAACTCACACATTTCAAAAGCTTCAAGATTGAAAGAGTTTAATTCGGGCTCTGCTGGATCGGTTTCCTTCTCTTTTACTCATTTACTTAACTCAGCCACGTTTCTTGTGTTAATTATATTTGCCCTGTATAGTATTCGATACCAAATAGGTTTCATGCTGTGCTGTTATTGATTCGTTAACTCTTTAACCTTTTGCACTGGAAATCAATTTCCGGTGACTGTATCGGGTAAACCAATTTATGAAGAGCTCTTGCTTTGAATAATTTCTATTAAAAAACACTCTACTCGTTTAACAAATTCATATATACACAATTTTAAATTATTATAAATAAACTTATTTATAATATTTTAAAGAATTTTACTAATAAGTTTTTACAGTGGGATATATGTATCTCAAAACAGTCAGAAAAGTGCAGTGCAACAGAACATTTATTTAATTCCCATACAGTTTCACTGCGTTTATTTTGTTTCGAGCATACTTGACATCTTCGTTGAGGCTTTTGTTTACTTTGTGTAGGAGGATTTTTTCTTGGGAAATGTCCCAACTGTTTTGCCTGCAAACACAATGGTTTGGTATCTAACGAAGTTCTTCCGCGTGTTGGGTAAACAGGCATATTAACATTTCGCAGAATTTCTTCTGCAATGTCCTGCCGAAATTTTTTAAAATTTGGAATTTGTTTTGCTTTTTGAAATAAACAACATGCTTTTTAACACACTTTTATTAGGTCGGGTTGTATGTATGTATGCATGTAACGGAATCTTTGAGCTTAATTTTCACTGGCTTCTAAAAATCTGATCGACTTGAAATTTTGCACACCTATCAAGGACCGATGACAATGCAATAGTTTGATAAAAGTTTTCCATTATCCTTATTAGGATTGCCAGGATTAATATTTTCTTTTTTTACCTGTGGGCAAAAAGTAAGGTGAATTTGATTGTAAAATGAAAAATCTTTTTTTATTCTTGTAAATCAGTTTCTCAGGCTCCCTCCACGAAATAAGTTCTTCATCCCGATTACTTCTTAATCACAGCCGTAACTGCATAGCTTTAGACTCACAGTCGGTAAGAAAGGAATTAAATGTAACACGAATATATCGAATCATTTATTCACTGACTGCAATGATAACAATAATTTTCATTCATAATAAACAAAAAATAGTTTAAAGAAACTAAAAAACACGTTTTTTTGCTAATCGAACTAAAAAGTAGAAAATAAATTTTAATGACAAAGAGACCTATAATGAAGTAATAGCAAATCGAACGATCAGTCATAGTCAACTACCTTAGAACAGAATTATAACAAAAATTAAGATACAAATAGAGTAATTCAAATTAGAGTTAAAAGCGTGGGATGCATTTTGCTTCACTTTCATAACCCTCTGTACAGGTAGTTGCCAATAGAATGATTGTAATATTTACTATATCTGGTTCTTGTTATAAAATAAACAATATTTTTATTAAAAAATAATGAAAAAAATTAAAATCCTCTACTATCCAAAAACGAAAAATGATTTTTGTTAAATTCTCCCAGAATTTTACAATTTTTTTTATAAAAATTCGCTTGTGCATGTCCCCTCGGCATTAATGCCCACGAGTTTGGACATTTTTGTGAAATATGTCCAGAAAATTGTTTCTTAAAGCCACCTGTAAATCAAATAAAGGCCAAGTATATGATTAAGACTTAATTAGAATATTGGTAATAAAAGTTGTATAAGACGAACTTTGTGAATCGAAACAAAAAACAAAATTTAGGATTTTTCTGACCGACTTACCGGATACCATAAATAAATATAATTTTGTAGAAAACTAGCTAGGCAACCTGAACTGTCTGAAACGCAAAACGCTTTCTCATCCAGACTACAAAGCAAATAAATGGGAATGCGGGAATTGAACAATGCCCGCAGTAGGCATTAAAAACGAAACTAATCAGTTACAAAAGCCGTCACCGTGTAATATTTTACATCTGATGCATTTTTTGTTTTGTTTGTGTTAATGTTTTCATGTGACATTTTTTAAAGTATCAAATCCTTTTAACACTCAGCTTTCTACTGTCGAGGAATTTTTAGACCTTGGGTTCGTTTTTGATTCAGGGATTTGATTTTTAAGCATTAGCTGTATTACAGTTAGAATAGACCTCATAAGTTAGCTTCTTTGCGGCCCTATGCTAGGAACTTCGAAGATTTCTCTACTGGAAAAACGCTTTGCAATTAGTTAGGTTCAAGTTGGGATATGCATCGGTAGTTTGGAATCCGAATTTTTCTACGCATTCTCATTCATTCATTTCGCCTGTCAACCTGTTCATTTTGTACAACCTGTTCCCGGTGTATGTCCATAGATTTCAAGTCACTTGCTACCACAAGTAAGATACTGTCCGTAATGTGTGATTACGATATTCTCTGATTGTTCTGTCCTTTTAGAGCAGATAAGGTTTAGCGGCCCTCGGAGAGCACTAACTTTTCTTTCTCCGTTTTATCTAAACGTTGCTAAATCAAGTTATTCTAATTTTTCTTCTATTACAAGAGCTCCTAATGAGTTAAATAGAATCTATAGAAGCATATGCTTTTTATCAGTAGTTCATGATAGCTTAGGTTAGATTAGTCAAGTTTTTTGTTTAATGCAAGGCACTCGGTGACAATAAGGCCCATTGTGATACCTGCATTTGTTTTCCTCCCCCAAACTAAGTTGCTTAAACCGCTTAGATCTTTTTAAGAAGATAACTAGTCCCTCTAAAGAGAAATTTCCCAGGTCATCAAAGAAACAATCGTCAAGATATATGGCACGGCACGGCTTTTCTGAAGTGCAGGACATTCACAAGGGAGGTGTTGTACCGACTCAATTTCTTCTTCATCTCCACAGCTCCAGAGCGCTTTGGAGACCCTAGAGTTAGTGGTTAGAGTCCACCTTCTATTGGTATTCCTCTCAAGTCAATCGCAGTGTAGAACTCGTTTAGAAGAATGCTTATGTCCTCTACCACTCGCTGAAGGTTAAGCTCAGAGCCTTTCCTCGCACACTCATCCGCTTTTTCTTTTCCCTCCACTCCGCAGTAGCCGGGAATCCAACAAACTGTGGTGTTGTGTTGTTGGGTGAGCGAGAGCGGCTTCCTGAATTTTTTAACACATATTGCATTGTTGCGCGTTGAGCCCAGTGCCTCGCTGCTTGACTCTCAACAAAAATGGTAAGGTTTGTTGGAGGTACGCCCATCAGCCTTATCGTTTTGTCTGCTTGGTCTATAGTGTAGATCTCAGCTTGGAAGACGCTACACCAGTCTGGGAGTCTAAATGAGCAATTTGAAGATAATTGTTGCGAGTAAACTCCTGATCCAGTTTTATTAGCCAATTTGGAGCCGTTGGTATAAATATGGTGATCACTATCATCTGATATGACTCTGCTCTGTCACTCCTTTCTGTCGGATATTCGTATTTGTAGCATGCCTACTGCTTTAATTCTGGAATCAAGTTTGGCCGATATTCTTTGAACAATGGGTGGAATATGTAGGATCCCTTCCAGCGCCGCCTGAGGGGTCGATCGGAGCGCGCCTGATATTCCTAAGTAGGAAATCGTTGAACTTTTATTAGACTCTATAGGTGGGATTGTGTCTGCACCGCCTACACAAAAGTTCTATAAATCAAAATGGGTCTGATGATAATATTGTACACCCAACGGTTGATATACGGTTCCAGGCCCAATTTTTTGT
Organism: Anastrepha ludens; assembly: GCF_028408465.1. Lineage (NCBI taxonomy): Eukaryota > Metazoa > Arthropoda > Insecta > Diptera > Tephritidae > Anastrepha > Anastrepha ludens. The sequence goes on from NC_071498.1 coordinate 79,872,242, forward strand.
CCAATGTCCTCTTACAGATAAAGAGAGATAAAGATAGCATTACAAGGTTCCTACATCCTTTCCTCCATTTACTCCATACATAGACGGTAACTGAAAACTCGGTATTTATATATCTTCTAGTGAACACAACTAGTTCGGCCTTGGCTGAGTTAACCATTAGACCGTTTGAGATCGCCCGTTTGGAGAATTCACTTAACGCTAATTGCATGAGGCCGCTGATAGTTGAGAGAAACTTCCATGCCATCAGGATGACTATCTTGATCCTTTTCTTGCTCATGGTAATAAGCAATTCATTTGAGACTAGGTTCCACAGTATCGGCGAGATAACACGCCACTGTGGGGTTCCTACAGTAATTGCTTTCATAGACTAGTTATGCCTGAGTTACTCTATTAGATAGCATATTGCCTATCCATCGAATAATCTTTTCGTTCGTACCTATGTCCGTCAACGCTGAATTTAACGACTTCGCATCAACATTGTTGAGCGCTCCTTCGATATACAGGTTGTACCTCTAGTCTGTAAGGCTTTGTAACCATAGACTCAAATAAATAAATAGATAATTTCCATACTAATAATAAAATCTATCCCAGGCAGTTAACCTTTCCTTCAGTATAAATGATAATGCATTTTAGGAACTCACTAAACTGATTCGAAAAATAGTTCCATTCGACACATAGGACCCTCCGTTTGTAGAAAATAATGCACCAGAGAACAAACAAGTTTACTTATTTATATTTGTCTATATATGTATGTAAATGCAATATTTAGGAAAACTTTGCTTCAACCGCATTAAAAGAAAACTTTAAATTATCTTTTGGCACTTATATGTCTTATTAAAAACAAAATTGCGATAAAATTGAATTTGCATTCGAAATACATTAAACGCAGCAGTTGTCGACTGTAAAGAAAACTCGAAACTTTACTGCTGAGAGGCAATGACAGCAAAAATTACATTCAACTGGCAAAAAATTCCATGTCAATGGTTTCGCATGCAGCGCTGGCTTTGGCGCTTCAACTGGCACTCCCGCCGCCGGAATCGGTCTCACCGCTCAACACCACCGTCAGATGTTGGTCGCCCTTGCCATGCCTTTAATGTGTTGACAAATTATTTTTCAATGCAAATTTGCACTATAGAAACGGGTGTGTTCGTAAACCACTCTCCACATCAGGCAGCTGCACCCGCAATTGAAGAGGCGACAGGAAGAACGCATTTGTATTATATCTTTGTATGTGTGTGCTTAAACGTTTTGCAAAATTCATTTCAAATTTTTAAAAACAAATCGTCTGAACACATAACAACAAAATTCTCATTTTTATGCTAACTGAGGGCGCGCGAGCTAAAATGTGATTTTTTTATCCTTTGACTCGCTTCATCCAATATATTGTAATACAATATTAAAATTAATATTTCGCGCACATAATGCGAATAAAGTATGCAATATGGTGCCAAAAAAGAAAAGCTAAAGTTCTCCCCTTCAAAACCGGTATTTATTATTTTTACAAAAGATATTTATTATATTCACATTGATGCATTGATAAAGCATTAAATATTCACCATTCGCCTTAATTGCTATAAATATTTTAATCGTTGTTATTATGCACGCTCTGTATAATAGCTACATATAGGGTGGGCCATGTAAAATTTGCTTATGGAATCGGCTATAAAAAAACAAAACTAATTAATATTTTTTCAAACTTTTTTTTTATTTTGAGGATTGAACATTTTCATTTATGAATGAAAAATAATATCGTTCAAATGACTGCCACGACTGGCTTTACAGTAGGCCATTCGATCAACCCAATTTTTAAGCACATTTTCGATTGTCTGGGCTCCAATTTCATGAATGGCAACTTCGATTTCGTGTTTTAAAGTATCAATCGTCTCTGGATGGTTCGCATAGCATTTGTCCTTAACGGCTCCCCACAAAAAATAGTCCAATTGATATCGGAATTTCGGCTGATTATTCGGTTTTCAAAAACGGTAGCCAAAAGTTCGAGTGTAACTTTGGCAGTGTGAGAAGTTGCACCGTTCTGTTGAAACCAAATGTCGTTCATGTCATCCTCTTCAATTTTTGGAAACAAAAACTCGTTGAGCATGTCACGGTAACGCTCGCCATTTACTGTAACCGCGGCTCCTCGCACATTTTCGAAAAAAAAAAAATGGCCCGATGATGCCGCCAGACCGAAAACCGCACCAAACAGTGACTCGTTGTGGATGCATTTGCTTCTCTACAGTAACGTGTGGATTTTCTGAGCCCCAAATCCGACAATTTTGCTTATTGACGTAGTCACCGATGTGAAAATGAAAAAAGAAGAAGACTCACCACTTTGGAAATAGGTTTTCAATATTTCCCAATTTTGTTTAAGCGTATAGCGTCCCATTTCGTAAATGTCAAACCTTTAAGTAAATTATGAGCACATTTGACATGTCATTTGTATTACCATTCTCAAAAAAATAGGTGGTTCAAAAAGCAAACGCTATATGGCCCACCCTGTAGTTACATATCTACTATATAGCTACATGTATACAAAATTGAACTTACATATTTGCATAAGTATTAACATTTGATGATGTATGTGCTTAAATACACGCAGAGCGTTAAAACTTTTATTGAATTCAAATTGCGCATCAATTTCACGCTTTTTAACAGTCAAGTTTATACTTTTCGTTTTGTTATGTGGTCATACTTTAAAGCGTACATAAATACTTATATTAAATTTAAGTCATGTTTGTGCTTCATCGAGACATGAATACAATTACAAAGCTCACACAAGCATGAAGCCAAGCTCTTCACTTCTCCCTATTTGTGTCCAATTGGGAAAAAACCAATGAGTAACTGGCAACCTCTCCCGCTTAGACCATACTCTCATGTTTGCCATAAAGTACATAAACGTTGCATTTGGGCCGAACACAGTTACAGGCAATACGACAAATTGTAAGTTATTGTTTTTAATTAAATTTTTAGTGTTAGATACTCTTTACCATACATGTAAAATATCGAAACTAAAGAGTACTAAATGAAGTTTCCCCACACTCTTCTCTGATAAATCCCAAAGGTGATATTTGTGTTGACAGTACGTGTATAAGTGCTAACCCTTCTCTCATTTGCCGCTCTCTTGCTCCGAAGCATTTCATTTGCGGTAAATTGATATTCTGTCAGTGTTTAGGAAAATGTCTAAATTATGGTATTTATTGCATATTTTTCACAATTTAATTGCACAAGAGGAGCATTTATTTTGCCGGTATTGTAGTTGGTATGGTTGCAGTATTTAAAGCCATAATCATTAACGTTATTACACGGCAATTGTGTGTAATGGGCGGACATAACAACTATATTAGTTAAAAGTTTCATTTCGCATTCCAGCACATACATATGAACATATGGTACATATTATATGTATGTAAAAATGAGCAGTACTTCAATATCTCGTCATCTAGGGATTTGCGAGAAGCAAGGTCGCACATTCGTTCATATTATTGGTTGATTCATGCTGCATATTGATATTTTTTAACTCGCAATTTAAAACTCAATTAACTATTTATTATTTGGTAAAAAAATTAGCCCTCCCACAGTTAGCATTTTTTGTTGTTGATGAGCTCGAAATAGCTATTTGCATTTGAAGCTTAGTAAAAAAATTGTAATATCACGAGAAGTTTATGCTTCAAAAATAGCATAATCTAACATTTTATGCCGTTTTCCACCTACTTATATGGATTATTTAGGATATAAAGATTATTAAGGACGTTTCAGCGAAAAACTAATCACAGAGAAATTTATTCGAATGGGAGCTTCCTGTCATAAATTAAGACTGAGTGAAAATCTTTTATCAAATATTTTAAACTGGATTTAGTTTATTAGTCAATATAGTGCTTTCACAAATCTATAATATTATAATATCATTTGGCAAAAATTTATGTTTATAAACTTTCATTGAGATAGTTTTGTTCTCTTATTAACTGAAAGTAGTAAGTAAATTTGGAAGAAAGTTTTGTATTTAATAATATTTCATTTATTAATTTATATCCCGTACTCACAATAATAGTAGTGGCAATGTTTTGACTATTTATTTAATTTTGTTTATTTTTTATAAAAATATAGTTATAGCATTTGATTTTTTATGGAATTTTTTTTTTTACATAAAAAAATATGCATCAATCTTCGACATGTCAATGATGCCAGATCCGGATTCAGGAATTCTGCTGGTGGGCCGCTCAGCACTGGTCATTGGCATCTACACTTTAGAAAAACTCCGGTTTAACTTTTCGCTACTATACCCGATTGTTACTACTCGTATACGCATTAAACCACCGCTGTGAGGATATTCATCCAATTCTAGTGCATAAGCGAAACGGTTGCCTGATATTGGTTATGAGCGTATATAAACGCGTGTTCAGCGGACGTCGATAAGGTAATCGAGGAGTGCAAGTGCAAGACTTCAAAAGGAAATTTGAATTTACTACAGTAGTTTAACTTGGTATGAGTGAATCCATAGGAATTCCATCTGTTGTGGCTCTGGTGTTCAAGTATGTCAACGGCATACGACCCACTGTTGAATTCAGGATTTTTCGAGTCAACTAGAATGTAGGTATAATCCAAAATCGAAAGGTATATCATAAACCTTATCATGCATGCACGTAGAAAACATTTCTGGGCGGTGCATCTGATCTAATAGCGACTCTGCATTAGCCAAACAATCCCTGCTTGACTGATACCAAGCGAGATTTCAGTGCTTTAGAAGTGCTTCAGAAGTGTTTTACTCATTACCTTTACTCCGACGAATATACCCGTTCAACATCCAGTAGCTCATTCGATTCTTTTTCGATATACTTTTCAAGCAGAGGTGTTCGCTTTGTTCCTACTGACATCATTTGTATTCGCCACTGAACCCCAACACTGGGCAAAGTATCCCGTGGTCAACTTTTGCTATTAGCTATTCGTTGCTCATCAGTCGTCAACCTTGGAAGTTCTCACAATGCCTTCTCAACGTAATGAATAAGAGTTACGCTACCAAATCTTCTGTTTCGGTTGCAGTGATTCCGAATCTCGCACTACCGTAGGATTGGATTTGGCTCTGATGTGTCGCCAAGTGGTCACATTTGACTTCAATTGATGTTACCCGAATAGTTGATTTTATGTATGCTACCTTATCAGTGACGTACTGTTACGCGCATAGAGGTTATGTGCTCTAACTGCAAATCAGAACGAATACTATTCATGACTGTAAGTAAAAGGTGCTAAAAGCTCCAAACATAAGACGGTAAACTCCTTTGCGCAGGTGGTGTAAATCGAGGAAGTTCCCAGTGATCAATTACATATTTCTTCAAAAGCAATAAGTAAATAGCTGTTCATAAGTTTATCCTCTTCAAATTTGAATATCATGCCGCAATATTTGTTTAGGGCTAGCGCTAAGGCTACTGCATACCGATGTAATCGGAGAAGTATGTCAAATAAGTTATTCTGCAACTGTGGTCCAGCGAATTGTGTGTATTTTAGTGAAGCATGTTGTTTGCTTTAGTGAGGTGTGTTTTTGAAGAGGCATTGAATCAATGCGGAACGTAAACTTAACCAAATGTGGGTATGTAGTTATACTGCTTCTGATCTAAAAAAATATAAATAAATAATTGGCGCTTTTATAATTTTATAAATAAATAATTTGGTGCACTTCTGTTAAGTGTTTGGCCAAGCTCCTACTCCTACCATATTTGTGGTGTGCGTCTTGATGCTGTTCCACAAATGGAGGGATCTACAAATTGAAGCCCACTCGGAATAGCAGATATTTTCTATGATAAGCTTTTTCATGGCAAAAATACACTCGGATTGCCTGTCGAGGGGCGGCCGCTATTAGAAAACTGTTTATTTCCCATTCGGCCACGGCGCCCGTGATCTACATAAGTAATATCCACCGCTTCCATGTGGCCTAGACCAAAGTCCCAAGTGTTCTCGCATAATTTTCTCTCATAGCAAAATCACATGTTTTCAAGTTTTCTGTTGCGCCTCTCTCCGATATAATTCTATTGCATGGCTTTTTAAGCTCTAAGCACACTTGCAGAAATTAGTAGCATTACAGTAGACGCTCACGAATTAGAACCACTTTGTTTTTAGGGTGATTCTAATTTCTGAAAAATTTTAATTCCTGGACGTTTTTTTATTTCAATAAAACCTTAAAATTTAAGTCAATTTGCATTGAAAAACTACAATTTACTAAATTTTTTTCATAAAAACGAGAAAACATAAGGTAACAATCCAATATACATATATGTATTTATGCGCTAAGTCAAAAAAAAGGTCCAAAAAACAAAAACTCCAATTACAGTAAATATATATTTTTTTATCAAAAATACATAAGAGATCGATAAATATACATTAAAACAGCCAAAAATTAATCAAAAACTTCGTAACTAATTTGCAGGCATGTAGTCTGTTATTGCTGTTTGCTTCTTCCTTTTATTTGTTTCTGCAATAACAATCTCATTGCGAAGAGCTAGCAGATTGCATGTGTGCTTTGCGGAAAACGATTCACTATAAGTACACCATTTTATTAAATTATTGACGCTTTCAATGGCTGTAGAAGTGGAGACAACTGGTAAGACCTCCCGGTCATCAAATTCGCTGCTACCTGAAGACTCATCATCGCTATTGAGATCATGTGCAGGGTCGTCATCAAGCACATCATTGTTCCATATTTCAATTTCTGGTATGCTAATGTTATTAGTTGGCTCTATTTCTGTTAAAAGTGCTTGAGCTGCCTGAAGAGCTCCATTGCAGTCTTGATCTTTTTGCAGTAGCTGTGCTAGTGGCACATCATCGTCATCACTTTCATACTAATCAGAGTCCCAGTTGTTCAACTTTGACCATGACTTTTTTATTGTATTACTCTTTCTGGAACATCATACCAAGCTTGCTTTAATAGCATGATTGCATTTCGAATTGAAAAGGATTTCAAGCGAACCTTGAGGTCACCTCCTTCAGCAATTAATTGAGAAAGAAGCATACTTCTGTAGTTTAGCTTGGTTAACTTAATAGGATTCTGATCCATTGGTTGTAAAGTTGCTGTTACATTTGGTGGAAAGAAAAATGCAATTATATTTCCATCGTCGCTTAGAAGTTTCTTAATTGGTGCATGAGCAGAGCAGTTGTCAATTAGCAAAATTGCCTTCGTAGGCAAATTATTTTCCTGAGAGAAACGAATCACCTGTGAATTGAAAATATTTTGGAATTACTGAACCTAAAAACAAAGTTTTTTCTTACCTCATGAATAAATATCACCAAAATTCTTACCTCATGAATAAATAAAACCAATCATGAAAAATCCGAGATGTCATCCAAGCATTTTTTGAAAAGTTGTAATGGAGTGGATTATTGAGTCCTTGGAAACTTCTTGGTTTTTTTGCTTTTCCAATAACTAATGGCATTGATTTATGTGATCCATCAGCATTTACACCAAGTATCACTGAAATTCGTTCCTTCTGGATTTTATGCCCGGGGGCGGTTTTCTCGAAAAGAGAGACGTATGTATTGTCAGGTAAACAACGGTAAAATAATCCGGTTTCATCTACATTATATTTTTGTGACTCCATTAGCCCCATCTCATCGACTTTTGCACGAAATCTGTGAATAAACGGGGTGACTGAAGCAACATCACTAGAGAGAATCTCGCCACAAATTAAAAAAAACGTATTTCGTGCCGTTTTTTAAATTTGCTAAACCATCCATCTTTTGCGCTAAATGTACTTTCATCTTTATCGGGATATTCCACTTTGAATATTTGTTTGGCTTTCTCCTTTAGTATTGGCCCAGTTAATGTACACTTTTTTTCGCGTTGATTTAAAAACCACTCATAAAGACTTGCTTCCATTTTTGGATATTCAGCGATATGCAATCATTTTTTGTTAGCCTTATGATAGGTATTAGAAACAGCGCTTAAAATTGATGATTTCATAGATTTGATATAGGTGATTGCAGATGGCGCCACATCAAATTCTAGGGCTAACCGCTTCCCTTGAATACCTTGATCAAGCTTTTCCAAGATCTGCACTTTGGTTTTCAAAGACAAAGTATTTTTCATACGTTTATTTGGCATTTCAACGAACGACTTTTACTTTTAAGCAAACAATGCCGAAACACGTGCACGCGAATCGAATTTCAAACAAAAACTAACAAAAACTGTACAGATAGCGACGAAAATCCAACGACTACCGAGCGTAACATGAATAAATTGGGGATTTCCCTTTTTATATCTATTTTGCAACAAAAAAACAAAATACGCATCGAAAATTCTAATTTCAGAGCGTGTATTGTATTCAAAAAGTTGATTCTAATTTCTGGAAATTCTAATTACTAAGAGTTCTAATTTGTGAGCGTCTACTGTATCTTCTTTAGATACGACATTAATAAATAGGTTGTACCATGTGCTCGATCCTGCTGAACCTTTTGCTATCCATTCTATAAGCCTTTTTAAGCAAACAATTAATTTTTTAACCAATGGCTTTGTCATTTGATATAAAGAACTGGCAGCTGGTTTTTATGAAAATATTCTTTATGACAGGAATTCATTCAGAAGCTTGCGATTGCTTATCCAGAGACAACGGCTACTAACTATTTCACGCATATCTACTAAGTCGTTGATTTTTACTACGTACTTCTATTAAAACTTTTAGAAATATATTATATAAATAGATAAATAAAATACAATATATGTATACCTTTGCGCATATATGTATACGCCAACGCAAGTACAAATTTATGTGCCTTTAGCTTCGTATTTAAGTATACAAATGTATAATTTTCCTTGGAACTGGTCCTTGCACTTGGCGCCACAGCTACGCTACAAAACATTCACCTCTGTGACCAATTCGCATTTCACTCACCCAATGGCCGGTAGCGCAGACTCATACCTAAGACCCAGGAAACCATTGTGGTGTGCCATATAAATGTCCTACAAGCTATTTTTGGACAAACACAAATACAGAATATATGTAATGCATACATACGCGTTTTACATACCTACACCAGTGCTTACCTTTAAATGCTTTAAGGCACTTGGTGGGCACAACCCACCAACTGTCTCTGCTTTTTTATTTTATTTCGAAGTGCGCACGCCATAGCGGGAGGTGGGTGGAGAAGCTGTCAGAATGAATGAAAGGCAGAGACACACCCACTGCCAGTCAACGGCACACGATAAACTAAGCACTGAGCGTCAGGAGCGTTAAATGAGAAAAGTGGAAATGCGTCACATCTACTTACAAATACATATGTATATGCATAAATATATATGTACATATACACGCTCGAATATATACATTTTTTCTTAAAAATTGACACTTTTAATTAAACTGTGGTGGCTTTGTCCATTAACATAAATTAAATTTCAAGCAAAACTTTTTCGGCAAATATTTGCCTTTATTATTGTTTCAGTATTAAAGCATTCCAAAAATTTGGCGAGAAACCAACCAGACAAATACTGTCTGTCATATTATTTCCTCAAACTTATTTAATAAATGCCCAGTCATTCCTTCCGAGGGTTACCAAATAAGCAGGAAATAGTTGCTAATCATTCGTCGAATTTATTTCGCTTCTTTTGCTGAAATCGAATATCAATCCCATCTCCATATTGCCCTGCATTATTCTTATTACATTTATAATTTTTCCAGCAGACACTATTATTTCCATTAGCATGATTTTTGTTCACTTTCATGAACAAGGTAGAACAAGAGACTTCGAATCGAATGAGAGAAGAGAGTAAGAGCCAGCACTCTTGATTTACTTTTTATGCGCTGGATGATTACTCATGATATTTCACTTCAGCGCCTCCGACAGTAAATTTCTTTTTGGTTTTGCGCAAATAATGTTGTAGTTGTCGGACTAACAGACATCGTCAAGGCAACGCTAAACAAACACCGACACTGCTATTAAAATAAGGTACTTTACTGCCATAGAGGAAGACAGCAACAACGAACAACATGCTTTTCTTACTTTGTACTTTTTAACGCAAAATAATACATATAGACAAAGGGTTCGAACTTTAGTTTACAGTGCATAAATAGTTTTCTGGGATATCTTCATCATATTCCACCAAGTTGGACAAGTTTTTGCTGTTGTGGCACAATATTCATAAAGTTCTACCAAACAAATTGAGCAAAAAACTATTGACCAATGTCCTTGTAGAAACATGTGGTCCACTTATGCACATATCTACGCTCACTTGCTATTCAAAAATTGCTTCCGCGTCTTGGGTTAATGATTTTCTACGCAAAGGCCGGAGGTTGTCAAACTTTCAGTAAGCCATTTGTGCACTTCTTCGATAAACCTATGTACGGCACATTTTATGCACTCTTGCCTTATGGAAAATAGAATGAGAAGTCTTACTCGTAAACAATAAACATGAGAACATAAAGGTTGAAACAAAAATTTGTATGTGTATACGAGTATGCAAGGATGTAGTCAATGGCGGAACAGGGCAAATCGTGAAGGTTTGAGTTATTGATAAGTTTATAAGTACTTAAACGTTTTTAATGATGAACGAAGAAGTTCACCATTTTCACTATTCGAGCATTTGAAAGATTTGTGTTAATAAAATAAATTTCGAAGGAGTAATAACTTCGAAATAGGGGAACTGAAGGAGTTGGTAAAATTTTTTTTAATACTTTAAACCTAAAGGTATAACCAAAAAATTATTAAAATATGTTTGTTTACTTAATAATTTAAGTATAGAATTTGAGTGCTTAAAAATTTTATTGAAATATGTTGCTTCATATATTGCAAATAATTATTTTCGAAATTTCGTTTATGTTTTGAAAAATAAATATTCAAAATTAAAATTTGTATGCAACGGATGCAGGTATTTTTGAAATTTCATAATTTGTACGAATTGCCAGCGGCGTTGCCATATTGGTAGTAATAAAATATAAATTATCTCGTGACGGAAATTTCAAGTACTTTCAATGGGTCGTAGCAAGGCGGGACTATAATTTTAACTTTTTTCATTCAAAATGGTCCATGAATTGTCTTTTGTTCACACTTTACCCTCAAATGGCAAATTTTGTTCACCTCATTCGACATTTTAGAGTACAAAGCCAGCCATATACGGGTTATTTTTGCTCGGCTACTGTGACTTGTTTATTATGATTTGAAGGTCGGCCCATTATAATAAAACCACACAATACATATGTAGGTATATGTAAAGGGTCTTTCAAAGCACTATTTTTATTCAAAATACTGCTCTTGATATTTTTTTGTTTTAACTCCATTTATTACATACAATCTGCCCTAGTATTATTTATAGTTAAAGTTGAAAGAAACTTAGTCTTGCCCAAGAACACCCAGCGGAGTTCATTACATAATTCTGCACATTATAATGTATAATACGAGACATACCTATAGTATGTAGTTTTATACGTTTTTGCACTATAATTCATTCTGCATACATTTTTTTAATCTTCGTGAAGTGAAGTTGTCAATAAAAAGTTTAACTGCTCGAGGACTTTTATGAGTGGCAAACCGACTGCTGCATCGCTGACTGGTTCTGCTGATTTCTTCATAAATTGCCGTAGCATTTAGATTTCGGTACAGCTGCGTTTCGTACAAACCATGGCGTACACTCCTTTGAGTGGAGTCTCTGCAATATTTCCAGACTAGATTTTGAGCCCGAATCCCATATTTCGACTCCGTATGCCGATAGGTTTGTACGTGGTTTAATGATTGTTTTGAATATGAGGACTCTATTGTCCAAAATAAATGTTGATTTGTGGCCAAGTATTGGTGAACGGAGTTTCAGCCCAAGCTGTTTTCGCTTTAACAATATTTGCGGTCGCCACTTGAGACGCCTTGTTTGCAGAATACCTTAAGGGCTCCCAGTGGTCTACGGCTCGAAAATTTAGGGTATTTTCAGGAGTTTCTTACAATAAAAAATGCAAAATGATATTTAAATTTTTTAGGATTTTTATTTAACTTCTTTGACATATATTGTAGTATGATACAAAAATGAAAAAAAAACATTGTTTCAAATTTTAAAAATAGTGCTGAAGTTGACCCTCCCGAATAATTGGACCTGGACGGTGTTGTCCATTTTGGCTCTTCTATTTATCTGCAACACAAAAACCAAAAAAAAATATTAATTAGTATGACTGTAGCTATATCCTGTACTATTTAGAATAAAAAAAGGAATGACAAAATGGCACCGTTTTGAACCGAACTAAGTAGTTTTGAGATGATTAAGTTTAAAGTTTTGAGAGTGGCCGCGTGACGAATCTGACTCTATCTGCTAAAACGGCTGCAGAATCGAAAATACTGGGAATATCCTTCCAAAATTTTGACAGTTTATTCTTAAAAGCCTCTACTTTCGAAATATAAAAGAAATCGATTTTTTGTTTCTGAGGTATTCAATCGTTGCTTAGAGATATGGCAAGGCATGAGCCTTAGCGAAGCGTGAAAGTAATCTGCATATATTTGGTTTTGTTAGCTTTTATGCGCCAGGTTTTCAAAACCAGGCATGTGAAAAATTATAATACACAATTTAAATGTCCACCATGAGCCAGATAATAGGTAAAATCAGCCAAATTCGATTCATGAATGCCTTATTGTTGAGAATGTCGAGACCGAGATATCGATGTTGAAGTTTGTTCAACAACATTTTGTCTACAGCAGCAACAGAACGTCCCGCTTTTGGTCTGCCAGTCTTTTTCTATCTTTGAGAGATTCCGTTTCTTGAAATTTTATCAAGGACGAGCCTTTTGACCAAAAAAATCACGAATTTCGCCATTTTTGTTGGTCTTAAATGTAAGCAATTTTCACAAAAGTTTAAATAATTTTAACGCGTTGTTCTATCGTGTAAAATTGCACGTCTGTCTACTTTACAAATGCCAAACTTTACAAATAAAAAAGATACCGTCTAGAATATTATCTCTTCTCGCATCTAGTGGTTACCTTGAAAAGGCCCTTTATGATAAATGCAAATCTTATACAAATAGAAAAATTTGGGTATGGAGAAGCTGATGATGTCAAAAATGCAATTTTCAACAATATTTGGTTTAAATTTAACTTTTTCTAACTCAAGAAGTCTTCAATAAAAGATAAAGAAGATTTTATTTGTTTACTTTGCATGCCTTTAACCATTTAATTATAATAGAAGGAAGCGTTGGATATTTGAAAAAGTTTAAACCCTCAACCCATTCTTATTCTCCTTCTTTTCAAAAGGGTTAATTTTTCTTTGTTTATCTTTTGTTTTATATTAAATTTATTCAAAACCAGTTAGAAAGCTATTTATTTTTAGTACCTGATTGTGCCTCCATTTTGATGGCGAAGTCATAATGCCAGCAAACCTCAAATGGCGATCAAACTGAATGAGTCAATCAACGAATGACAAACTTTTATTTTTCTATCAGAGTTTGTTCAAGGCTCTAAACTTTATACGCCCAAATATTATAATAAAATCAATATTTTACTTTTTAAGTAAAAAGAAAGCAACAGTTTTTTATTACTTTGAAAGCAAAGTTTATTAAGGAATTGAAGCGTCATAATAACGCGCAGAGGTGGGTTTAAAAACTCTTTTTCCCATACTAGTTACTCTCTCACGCTAGATATTCTGAATTTTTGTTAATTAATTCAAATCTAAAATTTTAAAAATATAGCATGAAAAGAAATTCCGATCAACTTGATTTGGAAATACCTACGTTTTTTATTCTCTGCATATCAGACATAAATAAAACTGCGAAGTAGCTCAAACTTCAATACATAGATATATATATAGATAGAGTTCTTTATTAAAACAAAACACTTATATACACTTTAAACACTATACAAAACTTAATTAAAAAACATATGGCATTGACTCTAAGGTTGTTTGTCGGTAAACTAAATACAATTTGCATTTTATTACAACAAAAAGTTAACAAACTACAATGAGCGAATTGTAATAAATTATAAAAAGAACGGTTTTGTTGGTTACATTTATCACATTTTGCATATTAAGTTATATCTCATATTCATTTAAAATCAGTTTTCTATAATCTGCAATATTTCCCGAAAACAATACCGGTAAAAATACTTGAATCCCCTGCAGATTTACTAATTCCTAAACGTTCGTCTGATTAATCGTACAGAAGAATATGTAAAACATATTTTTGAATAAATACCCGCAATTTGAATTCATTCCACACATCTACACCTTCCATTGATCCTGTCTTAACTTTTTTGCGCGGGCACTTGTCTTAGCATTTTCAAAATAATACCAAACAGATGTCGTTAAGGTGAGTTGTCAAATGCTAAGATTTTCTATAGTCCTAAAGAGATGCCCTTTATATATATATATATATATATATATATTCCCGTAGTTTCTAGGTGGAACAGAGGTTCTCAAAGAGATGTCCTAATAGCAGAAGTTTGCGATCTGCTCCTGAAATTTCAGCTTTAACATACCTTTTTTCACATAATCCATAGAAGGTGTAGATGTCGAGTATATTACTGAAAGTGGAACTGATGTTATCCACAAATTATGAGACCAAAGATACTCGTAATTTTCGAACTCAAGTACAAATTTTAAGGATTTTTTTGTTATTCCTTCAACTAATTTAATTACTTTAAATTATCATTCAACGATTTAGTTAAACTCTTTGAATTAAATGCACCAAATTCCAACGCAAAAGAAACTATTCAAATCTCTATGTAATAAGATATGGCTCGGCAAATATATAAGAAGTATATAAGTATAGGCGGCCGCCATAGCCGAGTGGGTTTGTGCGTGATTACCATTCGGAATTCACAGAGAGAACGTTGGTTCGAATCTCGGTGAAACACCAAAATTAAGAAAAACATAGCGGTCGCCCCTCGGCAGGCAATGGCAAACCACTGAGTGTATTTCGGCCATGAAAAAGCTCCCCAAAAAAAAATATCGGCCGTTCGGAGTCGGCTTGAAACTGTAGGTCCCTCCATTTGTGGAACAACATCAACACGCACACCACAAATAGGAGGGCGTAGCGGCGTCCTTTCATGGGCCTCTTCAGTTTCGAGAGCAAGAAAAAGTCACAGGGGACCAGATCTGGGGAATTCGGTGGCTGTGGCATCATTAGTGTGTTCTTTTTGGTCAAAAAGTCGCGCATAGGCAATGATGTGTGAGCAGGGGCGTTATCGTCAATTCAATGTAAGAGACTATTTTTGTTCTTCCACAAATCCGGGCGTTTCTGGCGGATTGTTTTGCGCAAATTGCGCATAACTTGCTGGTAATATTCCTTATTGATGGTTTTAACCTGAGGCAAGAACTCGTGAACCACAACGTCCCTGCAATCGAAGAAAACGGTAAGCAAAAATTTTACATTCGACCGAACTTGGCGTGCCTTTTTCGGTATGGGTTCGTGCGGCAGTTTCCATTGAGATGATTGAGCTTTGGTTTCCACGTCGTAACCATAAACCCACGATTCGTCAAACATTTTGACCCTCTGGAGCATATTTGGGTGGTCGCGGACAGAGTCCAACATCTCATTAGCAATGTTCATGCGATGCTGCTTTTGGTCGAAATTGAGCAGTTTTAGTACGAATTTTGCGGCGACCCGTCTCATGCCCAAATCTTTCGATAATATCGAATGGCACGAGCCAATCGATATGTCTAGGCCTTCAGCAACTTCTTTAACGGTCATTCGACGATTGGCAAATACCATTTTCTTCACTTCATCAATTTTTTTGTCTGTTGTTGAAGTGCTCGTGCGTCCGGCACGCTTTTCGTCGATCACATCTTCTCGGCCTTCTGAGAACATTTTGTAACACCGATAAACGTTGCTTTGGTCCAAAGTAGATTCTCCGTATGGCACAGTCAACATTCGGAATTCATCCACGCACTTAATTGCGTTTTTCACATAAACGTTGATACAGGTTCTTTGATCCATCTTTTTGAATAGGTAAAAATCGAAGACGAGCCGAAACACGTGCAAGTAAAGCAGCTGTCAACAATTAACTGAACATTCAAAATGGCCGAACTCGTCGGCATGAGTGAGAGGCATGAGAACCAACATATCGCCACAAAAAAATCGAAATTCGAGTATACGTAGCCTGCGAAAATTTAAAATTCGCGATACATTTGGAACACACCTCGTATTTGTCAGATAAATCCTTTTTGGTGTTTGACCGAGTTTCTACTCCAACCTGCGGTATATATCCTGATTATTTGTAGTACACTTTTTGTGGAACCCAGTTTGCCAATACCTGCCAAGGAGCGACAACAATTATTGTAGAACAACGTTTTCTATAATTTAATATAAACCATTTGCTGGCAAATTTGAAAAACAATTATTATTTAGAATTATATAGCACAAGACCTCTACCATGCCAGTTTTGTGCATTTTAACTTTTCATATTCCAAAACACAAAACTGTATACGCGCTCACTAAAAAATGTGTGCAATATAAATATAAAGCAGTTAGCCAAGCCCCTCCTTAAAGAGTTTCTTGGTGCGCCAGTGTATGAATATGCGTGTGTGTGTAACTGTTTATGTTCGTTCTTTAAGGTTCTCTTTTCACGATAGGCTCTCATCCCCTTAGCGACAAAGGAATTTATGTTTCACCCTAAAACAGCATCGCTTCCTCCAAGGAAACCTTTGCCGAAACGACAGGAAAAACGGAAATTCGTTTTTCTTCTCACTGACATTCCCTTCTTCTGCATATCTGAGCATTCAGAATATGTACTTACTGTGGCTGCGGTTGGAAGTTTACATTCTTACACATTGCGTTACCGAAAGGATAGAAAGGTATTGTGCCACCTGCCTGATACTACTACATAAATATATATATGAACTCATACATACATACATATGAAGGTAATTCTGGAAAAATTTATTTTGTATCAAAAGGTATACACAGTAATTTATATTTGAGCTTTAACATAAGACGTTAAAAAATTAAAAATATTATCATATATGCGTGTATGCAAAGAAGACTGCAAATTAACAAAAATTGTTGAAAATAACATATCATAAATAGTTGGCGCACATTTTACAAACCGTAAGAAGTTGGCGTGTTTACTTTTCAATCCTTCTCACAAAAAATATTTCTAAGGAAACTGCTATATTATATAGCATTTGCTCCTTGAAGAAATAAGAACATTTCAAGCATTTCTACTGTGAAATTGAAACATTATAACACTACCCACTGATTATTGGGAAGTGTGAGAGTCTATAAAAAACAAAATTTATAGATTTCAGCAGCATTTTCGAATTCTAGATAAGAGGGAAATGTTGCTAACGGTGGTGTTGGGCTGGAGATGCTGTTGGTGTGCGGGAATCGCCGTTGGAAGGGTAGCGATGTTTGTGGGCGATAATTTTTGCCTCTAGCCGTGTCACTTGCAAGTGTTTATTAACTACTTTAAGCGAATATGTTTGAATATAATTTGCGAGACCTTAAATTGAACTAAGCAGATACAAGCATAAATCTGTACGTATGTCTGTTTCAAAATATGTGACCTGGTCTATGAAAAGGTACCTTACGTGTCAAAAAATCATTTTTCACTTTTTTGTTGATTCGAATAGTGTGTGGAAGCTCTTTAAAATGGTGAAAACCAGAAAGTCATAATTTGTTTAAAAGTTTGTTAAAAGTAAAAAAATTAGAAAAGTACAAATACGAAAATGCAAAAGCTAACTTATTTTTTAAAACGATTTCTGCGATTTTCATTAACTTTTTCTTATTTATTTATATATAAAAAAAATGTTTTTCACTGCTTCTGTGATTTTATTGATACTATGATCTATGCTGAAGAAAATAAGCCAAACCGGATTGAAAAATATTAATATTTAAAAAAAGTTGCAAAGGTTTTTAGAAGTTTAAACTTTAACTGCTGTTTTCTCGAAAACGTAACGCACGTAAGGTACCTTTTCGTAGACCAGGTAACATATTATATTTAACTGAAAATGTTATATTTATTTATTGTTAATATTTGTTTTTTTTTATTTCAGCCGATAATGCAATAAGTAAGTACATTTCACCATTTCACATTCAAAACTAATTGGCAAAAACAAATATAATTATATTTTATAAAAAATAATTTGCATTCATTTTTGGCGAAAAATTCTGTCTTCTGCAGCCTCTGTAGCTTGACAGAAAAATAAAAGCAATTTGCACGCCAGACTTTAGAGCGGCCGCAACATACAAACATACACGAATTTGTTATTTTAGATAATTGCAAAGCTAGCGAACGTAGCTTAACTGCGGTCAGTATATTTAATTTAACATTTTTGCCTTTCGTTTCTTTCTTACGCCATATTGCAATATTTATTTCTCTTTTTGACCAGCGTTTCTCTTCTCCATTCAGTATATTTAGTGCTTTTGCATGCATAAATAAGCAAATGCAGTAAGGGGAATAGTGCTGAAATAAGAGAGAACGATGTATTGTGTAATTCGCAAACTAGTATACCTACATATACTTTTTTTCTAATCTGCAGCCACCGAGTTTCCCATCTCTACTTGAATAATTTTGTTGAAGGATGGGCATGGCTTTCCTTGATTCGGGTAAAAAAATTGCAATTTATTTTTGATCACGCTTGAAATAATTCGTTTTCTGTTTTTCTGTCTGGTTAAATAATGTGACTTGGAAATTCGCGTGTTCTTTCGCGATAAGTGTATAATGGCATTGATGGAGGAAAATAAACAAATTTAAAATACATAAATGTGAAGGGGTTTGCGTATTTTGTATGCTCCTATATTCTTAGTCGGAGGTTTGCAAGTTTTTCTGGTCCCGCAAGGTGGCGCTGTAAGTGATATATATCTAGTAGGCCGGGTCGATTTGTGGGCAGGCAAAAAAATCGCCCATTGCTCTGTGAAAATCACATTCTAGGGATCAAAATAAGAAACTTTGCCGAAGGAACTATACCTCTAAAACAAATTCTGATGTCCCCCAATTTGGGTCGAACTTTTAGTGTCTTTTGTGGGGAGGCAAAAAAATCGCCCATTGCTCTGTGAAAATCATATTCTAGGGATCAAAATAAGAAACTTTGCCCAAGGAACCATACCTCTAAAACGAATTCTGATGTCCCCCAATTTGGGTCGAACCTTTTTAGTTTCTTTTCTATAACTCACTTAAATTAATTTTTTATTTACATATGTTCTTACTAAATAAATTTCTTAAGAGAAAAAATAGATATTATTATAAATAATTAATAAATATTATTAAATATATATAACCAAGGCAAGCAAAAACAAAAACAAAACAAATGCTTTCCTCAGCTGTCAAGAAAGTGTTTCTACAAACAGATCCAGTTTCGGCTTCTATTTGCGTCAAGTTCGCAAAATACAACAGATTATGTGTATTTTAGTCGAAGGCGCCTCATACGTGCCATACATGAAGTAACACCTAATCACACATAATACATAATCTATTTTGCGCTCACCCAAATGCCAGGAATGCAAAATATCAAATCGTAAATAAATCACAAGTAATGCAAAAATACATGAGGTTATTATATTATACAATAGAAAAGAGTGTAGAACAGTTATCAGAAATGTGTTATTTATAACGTAATAACTCGTACAATAACTAAAAATAGGCTGTAGCCAAAATCTCCAAGTGGAAGTCCACGAAAAATATCTGAGCGCGCCAAATGTATTTTGTTAAGAAAAGTTGGCGCAAAAACTCTGATTTCGACAAGAAATCTGCCTAGTGAGCTTAGAGATGAGTGTGGGGTAGATCTTCCTCATGAAAGAACCTGCCAAGTTTTTGCAAAAGTACAAATATACTTGCCGAAATTAAGTTATTTGAAAGAAGTCTTTGCCTTCTGCACAACATATTGAAAAGCGGTTATCTACCGCTAGAACGTACCTAGTGCAACTAGATAGCTACTGAGATGATGGGATATTCTGCAATGAGACTGAAATCATACTCCATTACAACGATGGGCACAATAGAGTGTGGAGGCAGCAATTAAAAGCATTGGAAAGGTGGAATATTATACCGACAGTGCAATTGGGCAATTCAGTCATTTTGGGAGGAGGCATATCGAACAAGGGAATGGTGGAATTGATGTCTATAGAAGATAAGATAAATCCACGAGAATATTTCAATATTCTGCAATGCCATTTGTTATATAGTGCAACAAAATGTAGCTTTATTGTGGGTAACAAAACTCAGTTTAAATTCTACCAAAGCAACGATGCAAAACATAGTACTCATATAGCCATCAAATACCATAAAACTAATGTTCAAAAATGAATTAATTTTATAAGAATCAGCAGGCTACAAGGTGTTATAGATGCTCGGGATAGTCATACGAAGTACTGGTTCAAATTTCATTTTTTAAAACATACGATCTTCTGCTCAAATATGAACGAGACGTTATCAATAAAACGGTCCGCGGATGACATATGGCAAAAATAATTTTTTTGTTTTTGGTACGACTGTTATAAGCTTACATGGCAAATTTCAGCGTGATATGTCACATAGTTTGTTTTCTGTGCTACTGTAAACAAGTCAAGCTCGAGTGTGTTCTTCGTTCATATTTGAGCAGAAGGTACATATATCTTAAGGCTGTTAACTGCAAATGTAAAAACACTTTCTTGACAGCTGTGTTTTAAGTTTATATATTTTTAATTTATATTTTTATGTTATGTATAAATGGAATCACTTTATTCTCTACTATCGTCATAAGCATTATTTATATTAGTCAGACATAGCAAAATATTGAAAGAAAACTATGAACAAAGACATAATTTTTTAAGCAATATGCCTGAGTTTCGCTAGATTAGTAAATAAATACCAAAACAATTTCTTGACAAACTGTATGGATATACATAATATACATAATAATATACATAAGACCAAATATTTTTCCGAGAAAAAAACCTCCTTAAGAGGGATATATATATGTATGTATACCAAACATACAGATATATGTATTCCAAATTGGTCAGATTGTTCTTATATCGGTTTAGATTCAGAATATCGGTGTATTTGGTATGTAACTAGTGACTCAGTTTTTGCTTGCCAAATTTGGTTTATTAACAGCCTCCCGCTCTCAGAGAAAAAATTAAATAGCTATCTTTAGCGAGAGATAGTACCAAGTTGCGTTAACATTGCAATCAAACAGTCATCGAATTCTATACTACGAGTATTTCTAAGTTCAGTATCTAAGTTAGTTTAAAAATGTTGTTGGCTTAAACTAAATTCTCTCTTATTAATTGTGTACGTATTTATTGGCTAAGTGTATTTGACCGAGTTTCTGCTACAATTTTTGGTGCCCACCTTGAAGTTCTACTCCACATCGTCCGATAGTTCAAAGCCACCTCCAAATGGCGGTTGCATTTCCCACTATTTGATGCTTCATGTCCAGAGTAGGCAGCGAACCCGTGACCAACCAAAATGTAATCAGAAATATGTGTGCGTGTTTACAAATACAAATATGTATGTACAATCTAGATTGCTGATTTTTTAAACTATTCATACTATGTGCGCCATTTTTATTTTCAACATGTTTTTCCACCATTCCGTGTCTTAAGCTTATCATTTACCTGAATTGAATAGAGTACTGAAACAGAAAACACGTAACATTGTACATATGGCGTATATGTGTGTATTTATGTATGTATGCATATATTATTTATATGTTTGAGCATATGCATGTCTCAACGGGATATTTTTTAGCTCTTTTATGGGCTCAACCTGGCGTTTTTATCCAAAAAATGTATGTGTTTCTTTTAACTTTTATCGAGCAATGGAAGTGGTGGCAATAAAAGAGCTTAAAAACTTGTGTAAAAATAACGCTAGAATCCTCCTTATCTACTATACATATGTATGTACACTCATTCGTTTGTTTGTATGCATAAACCATTCATTGTTTGTGTTTGCCTTTTGTTGGTAGTAGCTTTTGACGATTGTGGTTGCAGTGTTGTTGTTCGTGGCTATGGTGGTCGAGCTGTAGCGAAGTGGTTGAGGAACTAAGAGGAAATAATTACATGATTGAGGTACGAATAACAACAACATTTTACAAGTGTGATGCGTATTGTTGCTTTTCTGTCCACGCTGACCATGTTATTATTGTTGTAGCAGTATGTCAGTGGTGGACAGGCAGGCAATCCAAAAGAGCACATCCGCCGTCCCTGAATTCGCTACGACGTGAAGATGACGAAATTGTCGAACACCTATGTATGTATAAGTGTATATGTGAATACCTACATAATACTCGTATGTATAGCATGAGAGCATTATTTCCCCGTGTGTCGGTCTCTACAAGCAATTGGTTGTTGTACTCTCCAATAAACAAACGTACGTCGTACACTTTGCTTCGGTTGCATGACATTCCGCGCTTTTTAGAAAATTCATGACGAAAAACACAATCGGAACGGCCACAACAAAAGGTTCACCAACAAAAAATAAAATAAAAAACACACTACAACAATAAATACTCGTATATTCAGTGGCAGTTGCAGGGCCGTCAACGACTTTGTCGTATGTTCTTTGTTGTTGGCGTTCTTGCCTTCGTTATAGTCGTTTAGTCGAGTGCTATGGTTAAGCCGGCCCCGATGTCAATGTGGTTAGCGATGACGCCGACGATGGCGATGGTGATGGCGACGATGATGGCAATGGCTACGGGCAATTATTGTATCATTTGCTGTAGGGCAGCACTTATGAGCGACATGGCGTGCAATGTGTGATTATGGTGCCGTGTTGTATGCGTAGATTCACGCCGATATCACCAGAACTCATATGAGAATTCTTGTTGTTGCCAACAACATACATTTTGTTATTTGTTATTCTTGTTCTTGTATCCATTGTTGGTACCTTTCTTCCTTACAATTCACAACACATACACGTACAATATGTATATTCTTCTAAGTGTACTAAAATTGTACTATACTACTTTTTATTTACATTAAATAAATATTTTATTTGAAGCCACTCAAACGCATACACACACAACGTACTATTTGTAAATATTCACCGTCCTTATACCTTGTTTAGATTCTCATGAAATTCATATAAAATACAAAACTAACAAATATTTATGAATTTCCAAGCAAAAAGTGGTTTAACATAAAGTAACTAAGTGCTGAATTCAGACCTGACCGAACCTTTAGGTTGGCTGTTAATTTCTGGAATTAAACTAACGCATAGAAAATGGGAGTTATTACTTGTAGCATCAGTCGAAAACTTAATCTTCACGTATAAAAGATTCATTCAGACCCAAATGAGGGGGAGAACAATACGTGTACTAAGTTTGGGCGAGTTTTATTAAGTCGTTATCGAGATACACGCATTTATAGAAACATTGTTTTTAATTTTTAATTTGTATTATTTCTTGATGTATTTCTTCGTTCGGCGAACAGACTGACAAAGCCAAATCGCCCCTCGATCCATTCTGAGCATTTAGGTGTATTGTATGTATGTATGCGACTATAGACGCCTTTGATTCGCCACTTCTCTGCTCGCTTTGTTTGAGTTCTGCTTGTTTGACAAAAATTTGGATAGGAAAGCAACAACAAAGTTGCTGAGGGCCTAGACATATCAATTAGCTTGTGCCATTCGATTTTTTTCAATGATTTGGGCATGAGACGGGTTGCCGCATAATTCGTACCAAAAACATTGCTAATGAGATGTTGGACTCTGTCCGCGATCACCCAAATTTGTTCCACAGGGTCATAACTGGTAACGAATCGTAGGTTTATGGTTATAACGTGGAAACCAAAACTCAATGCTCTCAATGGAAGCTGCCGCACGAACCAAGACCGATAAAAGCGCGCCAAGTTCGGTCGAATGTAAAAGTTTTGCTTACCGGTTTCTTCGATTGCAGGGGTGTTGTGCTTCACGAGTTCTTGCCACAGGTTAAAACCGCCAATAAGGAATATTACCTGCAAGTTATGCGCAATTTGCGCTAAGCAATTCGCCAGAAACGCCCGGATTTGTGGAAGAACAAAAATAGTCTCTAGCATCATCAATAGCCCCGGCTCACACCTTGTGGCTTGTGCGCGACTTTTTGGCCAAAAACAACACACTAATGATGCTACAGCCACCGTATTCCCCAGATCTGACCCTCTGTGACTTTTTCTTACTCCCGAAACTGAAGAGACCCATGAAAGAACGACGCTACGCTACGATTGACGAGATAAAGACCGCATTGAAGGAGGAGCTGAACAAAATCAAAAAAAAAAAAGATTTTTTGAAGTGCTTCGAAGATTGGAACAAACGTTGGCACAAGTTCATAATATCTCATGGGGATTACATTGAAGGGGACAAAATAGATATTAATAAATAAATAAATAATTTTTGAAAAAACACAAAATTCGCGATACTTTTTGAACACACCTCGTACTTGCCACTTACTAACGCTTGGCGGATCGAAGGTGCATTATATATACGCCGAATCCTTTGTGCTCTTACTCGTACATACAACCATTTTGTGAAAAAATTCGAATACATTTGTGCACAAGCGAGAGAGAATAAACATATAGGAGAAAGTGGAGTTATAAGTGGCCTGGAGTACCTCCCTCCTTGACCAGCTGATTCTTACTTATTGTCACTTATGGCCACTTTAAGTTCATTCACTCGAACATGATTTTGAATTACGAATATTACGAAATCAAGTTCTTAGATTAGCCAGAATATACACTAAATATTTTTTAAATTGCTAGTTGAAAACTTAATTGCTTTCCTTTCAAACGTTGAAACTGCTCACGCTTTGTTTACATGGCTTATTTTTCCATCGCATTAGTTGCATTTTCGGGTTCGAAAGTTTAGAAATCTAGTCCAAGGCTCGTACATGCCACAGGAGTGGTAAGTGCTATATGAGAGTAGATATTCTAGTCAAAACAGTCATCATTTATATACAGCCATCATATATATATATATATATATATATATAATTGGCGCTTACACTTCAAAAAATCATTTTTTTGTATCTTGGTCAACTCCTCCTTGGATGCCGTCTTTATCTCGTCAATCGTAGCGAAGCGTCGTCATTTCATGGGCCTCTTCAGTTTCGGGAACAAGAAAAAGTCACAGGGGGTCAGATCTGGGGAATACGGTGGCTGTAGCATCATTAGTGTGTTGTTTTTGGCCAAAAACTCGCGCACAAGCAATAATGTGTGAGCAGGGGCGTTATCGTGATGCAAGAGCCATTTTTGTTCTTCCACAAATCCGGGCGTTTCTGGCGGATTGCTTCGCGCAAATTGCGCATAACTTGCAGGTAATATTCCTTATTGATGGTTTTAACCTGTCGTTTTTCACATAAAATTTGATACAGGTTCTTTGATCCATCTTTTTGAATAGGTAAAAATTCCATTATATCTGACGCTATTTACTCTAATTCTAACGCGATTTTGGCCGAATTTAGCAAAGCGCGCTAATCCTTTCTTTCTGGTGCTAACCGGCGCCAGTTGGACACACCAAGTGAAGTCAAGTATTTCTCTACCTTATCTTTCCAACGCCGAGGAGGCCTTCCTCTGCCTCTGCTTCCTCCAGCTGGTACTGCATCGAACACTTTCAGAGCTGGAGCGTTTGTATCCATTCGGACAACATTGTAATATTGTGAGAAAATATTCAAATTATACGAGTATATACAAATTTAAGTTGAATATAAAAAAATGTCAATTGTTTCGTTTGCTTCAGTAAAGGCAGAATGTTTTGGGCGAAAAATTTTTGCACGTCAGCAGCGTCGGTGAAATTCGCAAGAATTTTTCCAAAGACTGGCTTTATAATATTAAATTATGCATAGTTTTAGGCCTTTTGAAGCTCTTCATTTGTACCAAATTAGAGCAATTTTCTTAATTTATAAAAGAGATGCCTCGTGGCATCAAAAAAAAAAAATAAATAAATAATTGGCGCGTACACTTCTGTTGGGTGTTTGGCCGAGCTCCTCCTCCTATTTGTGGTGTGCGTCTTGATGTTGTTCCACAAATGGAGGGACCTACAGTTTCAAGCCGACTCGGAACGGCAGATATTTTTATGAGGAGCTTTTTCATGGCAGAAATACACTCGAAGGTTTGCCATTGCCTGCCGAGGGGCGACCGCTATTAGAAAAATGTTTTTTTTTTTATTAATTTTGCTTTCACCAAGATTCGAACCAACGATTTCTCTGTGAATCCCGAATGGTAATCACGCACCAACCCATTCGGCTACGGCGGCCGCCTCGTGGCATACTTTTTTGAAAATTACCGTTAAATGGCTGGGGGCGTGGTTATTGATAATTTTCGCCCATTTTCAATACCAAGCTATCTTGGACAAGGAGTAATGTGTGTACTAAGCTTTGGCCGACATGGCCGAGTGGGTTGGTAAGTGAGTACCATTCGGAATTCCGGGAGAGAAGGGCAGTTCGAATCTCGGTGAAAGATCAAAAAAAAAATTAAGAAAAAGTTTTTTCTAATAGCGGTCGCCCCTCGGCAGGCAAACCTCCGAGTGTATTTCTGCCATGAAAAATCTCCTCATAAAAAAAATATCTGCCGTTCGGAGTCGGCTTGAACTGTAGGTCCCTCCATTTGTGGAACAACATCAAGACGCACACCACAAATAGTAGAGGAGCTCGGCCAAACACCCAAAAAGGGTGTACGCGCCAATTATATATTGTATATAATATATAAGGTTTATTTATATATAAACTTTTTTCCTCGATTTACCGTGTGTACGGACGGACAGACATTTATCTAAGCTCGAGTGTAAAAACTGCAAAACATGGATTATAGAAAAGATTTTTGCAATTCTTTCGAATGCACCTCAATAAATTTATACTTAAATTGGAAAGACTTTTCGTTATTTCTGCAATCGGTCAAATAATTGTGAATTAATGCTGTTGACCAATATTTTGACTATCTCATATTAGAGAAAATATATAATGCACATACGAATGTACATATTTATTGGATTAATCACTATGCTTATACTCACACATACATGTGGATTAATTTCTAATTTCGAATAATACAGAAGCGAAGCAAAACGAGTTTATATTAACGTTTATGTTTATATTTCCTTCTTTACCTTCTTATGCTTTATCGATGGCAGGACATTGCGAGCGGAGGCGAGGGTTGCGGTTTAATTTACCTTGATGGAGAGAACTCCGCCTTTGCGTATCACCCACCTACAATTTGTTTGTCTGTACGGACATGTGCATGTGTGTGCATATGTATTGAAGCTCATCCACCCGTCGGTCAGCGCTAAGGTTATTTGTCCAGAAGTTTACATGTCGCCGGCTATTTCGAATGTGTTGATATTTTCGTTTTGTACGAGTATTGCCTCAATCAGTTATATGTATATGTATATGTAAGCATATAGTAGTATTTGGGTGCATCCACATAAGTATTTGTGCTGGCGTATGGACGCAGACGGTTCAAGCCCACATGTTAACATCATTAATCATGACATTTCAGGGCTGACAGCGGTGGCCGATCAGCGGCGCATCACTGAGACGTTGAAAGAAAAGCATTTTTTTTGTTTTGAGTGCAACAATAGCCGAGTTTGCGGCAGCAACAGAGGCAATGACAGCGGCAACGGCAGCACACCACCAACAACAAGATAAATTTGCTCAACATCACAGTCCGCATTTAAGTAAAAGGTAGCGAACAACATTTGTCATGTGATTACTACAATTTCCGAAGATAAATTTAATTAGGCCGTATTGTGCTAGTAATAAGGTGTTGGTTCGAAGTGAGAGTAGAAATTGACTGAAAAAATTATTCACAAACGAAAACATGTAATTTTTGGCAGACTTGATCTGCAGACCTGGAGGAGATATTTAGATGCGCACGTCTAAAAATGTGTGCCTGCCCAATTATTCTTACATATCAATGAAGGAAGGAAGGGTATGTAGATCAATCAGGATGGGGGTCACCCTTTTTTTGTATATTAAGAATATTCTTCAATTTCATAGAATATTCCTCATAATTTAAAAGAACTTATATGGTTCCCTATATCGAGGATATAAAATGCTCTAAAAATAAGCACAAATAAGTTACAAATCCAAGCGCCAGAAATGTAGGGTTTTTTATGATTATCGGACTATTGGAAGCGTAGTTTAATTGCCTGAATGGAAAGAAAGTTTGTCATTATCGATACTAAAGTGAACAAAAACAAATGGCTCAAATCATAAAAAAATAAGTTCAAAATTTGGGTAAAGATTTTGAAAACTGATCGTACTTCATTGGGACCTTCTAAATTTAATGGCGCCTCCAGTATGTCCAGATTGACGAGAATTTTCGAGGCAACAGTATTTGAAAATTTATTTAAATTTACACATCGGAATGGCTGAATATGAAAAAGCAATCTTCCGGTCCTGCATACTTTTTGGATCAATTCAAATGTTTCGGAAAACGTTTATCGATTTTAAAACAAAAGTTGATATTAGTTCTTTGTTCGGAACTCATTTTTGTTCCGATGACACAAACATGCTGACACTTTAGACGCAATAACTTCGCTTCCACTGAACCGAATGTCACCAGGCTTTCAATAGAAGTCAGCTAGGGCTGTAACTTCTAACCCACAAACTCATTAAAAAGATGGCGCCACCAAAAACATTTTTATGACGCCAGTCTTGTTTATTTTGGACTTCACCTTGTATAATTGGCACCTACACCTATTTTGGGTGTTTGGCCGAGCTCTTCCTGCTATTTGTGGTGAGGGTCTTGATGTTTTCCATAAAGGGAAGTACCTACAGTTTTACACCACCTTTGAATGGCAGATAGTGTTTTATGAGGAGTTTTTTCAATTGGTGTTTCATACCGATGTTTCGAACCCATGCACTTCGGAATGATAGTCGCGCACTAACTTATTTGAATACGGTAACCGCTATCAGATATATATAGATTCTATAGCAAAGACCATAATAAACCAAGTTTCAAACTTTGTACATGATTTATAAAATTTCATTCAAATTTCAAAACGTTTTATTAGAA
The DNA here is from genome assembly GCF_028408465.1 of Anastrepha ludens. Lineage (NCBI taxonomy): Eukaryota > Metazoa > Arthropoda > Insecta > Diptera > Tephritidae > Anastrepha > Anastrepha ludens. The sequence continues at coordinate 79,901,086 of NC_071498.1, forward strand.
TTAAAAAAATTGCGATTATAGTCTCAAGTATGTCAAACTTGTGTTTACTTTTCAATACTTTTAGTGCTTTTTCCCCATGAAACGAATGCACGAAAAAATGATAAAACATCAACTAAAATTTTTATAGTTTTATAATTTCGGAAGGTGTAATAGTATAAATAAATTAGAGGCGTTTGAGATGTGGTGCTATCGGCGTATGACTAGAACATCATGGACAGACAAAGCTAGTAACAAAAAAGTCGTAACGAAACTTAGAAAGGATAGAGAGCCGTTATTAAATATAAAGTGCCGCAAAACAGCATATTTTGGTCATATTGATCCTAAATATGAGTTTTTGCAACTGATGGTGCAAGGTAAAATCGAAGGCAAACGAGTAATTGGAAGAAAGCAAATGTCTGGGCTACGTAAAATAAGAGAGTGGACAGGATAAAGGGCTATTGGGCAGGTGGTTGAAGCAGCCCGAAGCAGAGACAATTACCATAATATTGTATCTAATATTTTATAGTTTTGTTAAATGTAAAAAAGAAGAAAGAACTATTTATCACTTTGGATTGAAATTAGTGAGCAATTTAATACTGTGATCGCTTGCATTCGGTATTAAGAATGTGCAAATAAAGAAGAAGAAGAATAAAAAATATTATCCCGAGAGGTTTATATCTGAACAATCAGTTGTATGTCAGCTGCAGGTTATAGTGAAGCGATTTAAAATAAATCGAAATAAAACAATCACGTGCAAAATGGTAATCAAGTAATTTAAAACCTGAGCGAGTTATTTACAAAAAGGTAAAATTTAAGCATACTTCCAAGTACCGTTATATCAAAAAATAGTGCAAATCTGTAAAATCGGGTGACTCCATTGAATTAAGAATACATTAATTTCATTTATTATCAAAATTTTTTCCAAAAATAAAGTTCAAAGTCTTTCTTTTCCAAAAATAAAGTTCAAACCCATGGCCATTTTCCGCGGTCAATTAAACTGTCAAACACTCCTCGTATTTATTTGAAATGGCATCGTGCTACTTCTACAATACACACAACATTTTGCCGAAATAATTATGTGTAATCTGGTACGAGCTTCTATAAAGTCAAGTGACACTGTTACAGCCGTACCACAAATAATAAATCGAATTGCTCCAAAAACGGCCACAACATTTTAAAAGGCAACATAAAAGAGATCCTTCTAGATGATGTATCTTCCCAGCTGTCAAAATTTGCGAAGGAAATTACAGAGGAGTAATCAGGATGATGGGAGCAATCAGCCTCGTATAAGCCGTAATCTTAGCTCCATCTGGTTACACAAGATAAGAAATATTTAATATGTTTTTACCCAAGAACCAAACCACAACCAGATAGCTTCCACTACGCCTCATTCGCTACCTTATTATGTCCGCGCGGCACACTTTAAACGCCACCTTGTAACACTTTCCGCTACAGTCGCATAAAATCCGGCACGAGGTCTTATCCGAAAACTTAGCTTGTATTTTCTGATCAACGTATAAATCTAAACTCGAGGTGCTCTGGTATGTCGCATCATCTTCAGGTGTGAGTGATGCGCCAGTTTCGAGGCAAGTTTGAGCTGCATGTCTCAAAAATTGCATATATTTTCGATCACTATAATCTTCCAACAGAGTTTGGAATAAAAAAGTTAAGGGAACAATGTTTGCCGACATAAAAATAGCAGTGCACGTTTGACCCGACTATTCGGTGCATATAGGTGGTTTAATGGTGTTATTGGGTAATTTTTCTTCGAAAATGCAAGTGGAAATGCATATAGCCTTAACGAAAAATGTTCACAACGTTGAAGAATATTCGAATATGCTCATTTTAATGAACACACCTTTAATGATTTATAGGCAGTCTTCTTACATTTCAGTAACTTTTTACGTTTTAAACTTTTAAATCTGTCAAATACCCATTTGTCCTTGTGCCAAAAAGGAAAATCCGCTAAATCTGGGTTGACTTATATACTTCCGTTTCCGACTAAAATACATACATTTTAAATTCACTTCGGTTTACAGCCACCTCCACACTTTCATAAACACAAGCATACACACACACATGTTACGCACCCACAAGAGCACAGGAAAGTACCTAAGCACACCGACAACACTGCAGAAAATTTAAGCAGATTTTTATGCAAATGTCCTAATCAAATTCACATTTCAAAGTTGAACTTGTTATCCAATCTGCGCTGCGTCGGTGTCGCAGAAAAACCAGTTTGACGCAGAATATCGTCGCAGCAGCAAAGGATGGGAAAACTTTTTCAACTCAACAGCAGTTGCAGTGGCAAAGAGTAATATTCCATGAGCCTTCTATTCATGGTCATATACATACACACACAAGCGTGCAGCATTCATATGCACATCGGTATCATTTTACGCGTAAGTATGTGTGTATGGATATTCTAGGTAATTGGTGGAAAAAAGTATCGACGACTAAGAAATTATAACCAAACTTAGGGGGAGAGGTGAATCTTGAATGCGCGTTATTCGCCTCTATAAGTAAATGGAATTCCACCCATTTTTAATTTATTCTCACTCAACACAAAAAAGAAAGGAAGTGGGGCTAAAACACATACACGCGCGTTGCTGGAATTGGTTGCTGATAAAAATGCTTGGCGAAGGCATTGCATCTCTTGTTTAGCCGTAAAGGTGTCCTCGCGATTCTACCACTCAGCGAAGCTTTGAAATCTTCTCCTATAGGCATCCACACCCAAGAATTATTGCTGCTACCCTATCTTATGGTGATTGAGATATGAAAAGCAGCACGCAGAGCATCACTTGCAGGTCTGTAAGTAAACTTCCAATTATCATCGGTAGCACCAAACCAAGCTTCTAGAGTGGCCTCAACTAAAACGTTTCTACCAAGCAGAAGTATGCTTATGTATTCGATGTGTACGCCGGGTCAGGAGTAACGAGAGATGCATAAATTCGTATTCTGTATTTTAATCAAAAAGCAGCTAGCGACGAGCTTAAGGACTTAAATCTGCATGTCGAAAGCGATTAAGCAATTGCGATTTCTCCCCATTCGGGTTTGTGGTTGGCGTTCTATTTGTTGTGGTTGACGTCAATTATTTTCGCTGGGCCACACATTAAACGCAAATGAAGAGCGGAAAAAACGGAAAACAGCACAGAGGAGGCTTTTTAGTGAACTCTTAATTTCAGTTAAATTGGCTGAGTTGCTGTAACGTGTTGGAATTACGAAATGAAAACAAAGCACAACGGTGTTTCTGTGAAAGGATAAAATTAGAGACCGCGGTGACAGTGTCTGCATAAGTGTGAACCGCATACTCGTAAAAGAGCACACGGATGGGCACCCGCCCATCCCTTTACCTAATTTGGAGAGCATATTTTTTAGGATTGCTGTAGATACTCGCTGTTGTAATATAATATATATTTCAGTTTTTTTGTATGAATCATGTGGAAAGTACAGTGCGGGACGAAGTCGCATAGAAATTCGTTTCGCCGTTCAGCAACAACTGTGTTGCTCTCTGATGCAAGGTGATTAATGGCAATTTAAACGCTTTCAATTAAGCAATTTCGCATGTAGCTCCTGAAAGTGTAAAGTGTATCTTGGGATTCGCGGCCAATAAAGAATTTCTAACAATAAATATTTTTGTCCAATGCAAAAGTAACAAATATGCATGAAAGAAATAGGTTATGTTGACAACAATAGCAACCTATCATAACGGCAATTATGCGGCAAAAATAAATGAATCAATATCTACTATGTTGCTTTTTGCCGATAAAATGAAATGTCATATTATTCTGAGAATTAAATTTGATAGCATTTTAAGTTTGACAGAAATTAACTAAATTCGGCAGGTTCGACATGTTCCATGTTCCTCTACGGATGCGAAAACTTTAAAGTTAGTGGTACAACTGTAATTATGCTCTTCACAAAAAACCACAGGCACCTATACATCAATTTTATTAAATTATTAGCTGTGACTAAATAAATATTTTGCATGTAAAGTTTTTTTAATGTCTAGAAGCAGGAGCAATCAGCGTCAATCAGAAAATATTTGTGATAAAAGCCTTTAATGGAGCAGCAGCTTCAAGTGTGCAAAATACTTATTCCTATAATTTATTTATTTATTTTTGTGAAACTATTAATTATAGCTTCATATAAGCTAAGCTAATGCAATTCAAAATGAGTTAACAAAAGAATAATTTTGTCATTATATTTTTTTAATAAAGGGTAGCCTATACTGATTTCTTTTGAAGGAGCAAACATTCCCATAATTTATGGAACACGATTTCTTTTATGCGGCTGCCTTGGAAATTTTCGATGTTTGCTTTAGGGCCTAAATTATTGATGAATTATTCGCATAACATCGGTTTTTCACAAACCTCCTGAACAAGGTCTGAATTTGAATTTGAAAAGGTCGAGCCAAGGAGCACCAGGAGATTTGGTGGTTCCTAAAACACTCAGGCTAAAGAGCCCATTGTATTTAAAGCTCTGGAAAGGGGGTAGATAGTCAAGAAGGGAGGGAGAAAAGTATCAGAGAAAGAGGTAGAGAAGAATAGAGACAGAGATAGAGATAGTTAGTCCTGTGAGAATTTTCCAGATTCTTTGGCAAATCTGTAAATATCCTCCAGTTTTAGAGAACGAATATTACTCATTCTCATGACATCGGAACCCAATACTCGTAGTCGTGCTCTAGAAAAGGCAGGACACTCACAGAGAAAGTGCTCAGTGCTATCCGTCTCCTCCAAGCATGACAGGCATACCCGGTCCTCGATGATTCCAATGGTAGGTATATGCTTACCCCATGGGTTGTGTCCTGTAATGATGCCGACCATCAACCGAATGTCTTTCCTTCTAAGTTTAAGTAGAAAGTTTGACAGTTTTCTGTTCGGACTTGTCACAAAACACTTTGCAGTTCTGCAGCGTTCTAGACCGGACCATCGCTCTTTATGTAGATTGCCTACGAAATCGCTGATCCAATTCTTGATTCCTGCGGAACTGATTCCGATTATTGCCCCTCTGGCCCCTGTGGGGGCACCGCTGATCCACGGTTGGCCAATTCGTCGGCAATTTCGTTTCCTTGAAGACCGGAGTATCCCGGAACCCACATAAGTACAAGCCTGCTTTGTCTTGCGACAGAATTAAGCTTCTTCTTACATTCTTGAACAATCTTTGAGGTTTGCTTCCCGTTCTCCAGGGCCTTCAATGCAGCCTGATTATCCATTCGGCTACTTTTAGGATGGCAAAAACTTCTGTTTGGAAAACAGTTGCCATTCCCCCCATCCGGCTCCAGACCCTATTTCAGTTTTGGACCCATCGGTAAAGAAAATATCCGTCAAACCTCCCTGCATACATTCTGGATTGCTCCATTGCTCACGCAATGGAAATCTGACATCAAATTTCCTTCCAAATGAAACGGTGGGTATCAGGTCATCTTTAGGTGCCAAAAACAGTGGATACTGCTCCGACAGCAACTTAAAGATTTCTCTGTGCCCCGAAGTTCCATCTTCGTGCCAGAAAACATTTTTAAGGAGTCTACACATTGCTTTTATTGCTTTCTGTTGTATCTTAAGATCCAGAGGGAGCAAATCAAGCATAGCATTCAGGGCATTACCAGAGGTCTAATCAAAGCTCCAATAACACGATTACAGGACTTGGGGTGCAAAAGATCGATTGTGGTATTGGCTATGTGGCATGCGCGCTATCCTGTTGAAACCAAAGATCATCCAAGCCCTTGCCTTAAATTTTTCGACCACAAAAAGTCATTTATCATATTTCTGTAGTGCTCACCGTTAACCAAAATGGAGTTTCCAGCAGCATTTTCAAAGAAAAATGAGCTAATGTGCCAGCACTCCAATATCCGCACCAAACTGTCGCTCTCTGAGGATACATTGGTGTAATATAAGATGTAATTATGATAAAGGGAATGTCGTCAGGGCCATGCAATCAAATAAAGCACTCTGGAACAACTCAATTTTAAAAGCAAGCAAAGTCGTTTAAATTAACCATTGATGGTTTGCTTAGAAGACCTCTTAAAATGACAACCCCTAATGAGTCAATACTTTCTCCATTCAAAACTATATTCATAGACTGTGCATAAACATTTTTGAAAATATTAATTTACAAAAGCTCCGCAGAGTCATATTTACAAACGCTTGTTTCCTTCTTGCTTGAACGCATACGTATGCATGTAAAAATAGTTAGTTATTTCATATTTCAAGCCTAAGATTATTGAAAAAATTATTATATTTTTCCTGCACAAGCTGATTTTAAAGCGCGACTACGTCTATGGCAGCTGGTCACCAACATACCCGCTAAGCATCTGTTTGTTCAAAATTGTTTCATATCTCAAAGTAAGGCGTTTTGAAAGCTCTGCCTAGCGACAACCATAAATAGTAATCCACAGCCAAGCGCAGTTGAGGGGCGTGGCCGGCATATCCATTTATGGCCGATAGTGGTGGCACTTTTAATTGCCGTTTGTGGCCGTAAAGCTTTAACAGTTGCGCTTACTCCAAACATGGAAACACCGATTGAGAAATGTTGGTAATTGAATTTTACTCAATTCGAGTTGAGTTTCCATCCTCCTTTCACTGCGACTTGGCGTGGATGTGTCCCCAAAAACTTGTTACAAGTGTTATTACAAACAGTAGATACTTAATGGCATTCACTCCGTTAGTTATCAAGTGTATATTTAGATATTGGACCATATAAATATATGTAAGTGAATATACGAGTAAATGTATGGGAGAATATGCACTTTTGCCGTATGGATAACGCTAATATTAACCCTCGAGCCCCCAAATCGTCAAACATAAATCATCTAAATCACTTAAACATGCATACTTGTAAAAATATATGTAAGCGAGTATGTAACCATGTGCTTATGAATGTAAGCAAATGTGCCCGACTGCTACGACATTAAATAAATCGCTGCTTGCCAAATGTTTCACATGCGATTTTTCTTCGAATTTCCTTCTTCGAAGCCCCATTAACGAACTTACGAATTCTTGCACCGGTAGCTGTGAGTAGTTTTGTTTGCGACCCGTACATAACCAATATGTACGTACCCAGCAGGAAAATACACAGGTTTTCATTACATGTTCTTTGAGGAATTCAGAGGTTAGATTAACGCGCTTCATTTTTGCTTCCTACTTTTGATATTTTGGTACTTAGTGCTTAATATTGTATTTATAATTGGCACTTACGCCCTCTTTGCATCCTGACGTTGTTCAACAAATGGACAGACAAATAGTTTTAAGCCGACACCGAACGGCAAATGGTTTTTATGAGGAGGTTTTTCATGGCTGAAATACACTAGTAGGTTTGTCATTGTATGCCAAGGGGCGACCGCTATTGGAAAAACTTTTTCGAGCATTTGGTATTTCATGCGCGGAGATTCGAACTTGTGCGCTTCCGAAAGGTAGTCACACACCAATCCATTCGACTATGGCGGCCGAGATTTGTGGCCTACGAATTCTTTACAGGAGATTAGTTGAAAAAAAAATATAATGTGAAAAGTTGCGTACTCTGTTTACAGGTGTCGATTTTTTCTTGAATAGGAAAAAAAAGAAAAAATCGACATTATAATTTTTTTTCAACTAATCTCCTGTAAAGAATTCGTAGGCCACAAATCTCGGCCGCCATAGTCGAAGGGATTGGTGTGTGACTAGGTATTTAGTACGTGAACCGAAGATAAAACACGAAATAAAACTCTTAGCATTCCATACATTTTGCGATACTGATTTTATTCATCTTAAAATGTATTATAATAATAACAATCGTACACAAAGCTACTCACCACTACAATTTCGCTTTAAAAATGGATGCACTGCGGTGATGCCAGACATTCTTAATAAAATTTTCCACGAAAATTGAAAATATTCTCTCAATTACCTACAGAATCCCAAAATATTCAAAATATATTATTCAGTCGCAAAAAGTGACATTCATATATACAAAAGTAGATACGTATGTATGTATATATTGTTTTATGGAATAAGCTTAACGCTGTTGCTCTTAGGGGAATCGAAAACTGCATTTGGATCTAAATACTGCATTTCTTCGAAAATGTCATCAACAGGCAATCGTAGAATTATGTAAGGTGGTGCAAAATTAATAATCCAAGTTTGTTTTGGAAAAAAAATATTTTTAGTAATGGAAATACATATGTATATTGGCCTTAACGCGCTCCATTGCTTGTCCGTTTGTATACTGAAGTTGTTCAGTTCACAAGTATCAAATATGATTGACGTACGACGTCATTTGCAAAAATTATAAATCTTCCAATAGGGTGATTAATTTTGCGCATCCTTGTAGGAAAAACTGAAACTTTATAAAAAACACGAACACTTTTTAAATAAAACTTTATCCTTAAATATTCCTTCACATTCATAATCAACGTTAATATCATCAGATTTCCACGGAATTGTAAAAAAATAGCATACCTTAAGAAATGTTTCGAATGCGGTTTGTATTGATGTTCACATTAGTAATTGCCATCAAAGTATACTTCGAATAAAAATATTGATTGATACTCGTTCAATGCAATGAACGAATAACGATTATTCTAAGTTGAATTCTGGTCACATGAGCATCGAGAATTTTCTTACAAGAAAATCCCATTAAATGTAGAAATGCCCCATTTTCCCTTTTAATACTTTTTGTTAAAGAATATCTATCAAATAGGGGAATTCCCCACAATCTGGTGTCACTGCGCATTTGTAGTACAAAATGTAAACAAACCCGCAGTCACTCGAAGAAGAAGTTGAATGGTTCAAATTTGGATGGTGACTTTGTTGACAGCGATTAGTTTGCACCGGCGATTTTTGCTTTCAACTAAAAGTTGCCTGCATAATCACCTTAAGTAAACATCCCATAACTTTATAATATAGATTATTTTCTATCTTCGATAGCGTAGCTGTGATTAATAACAAAATTATTAGTTTCTGACAAGTGCATTTATATTGAATATATGTATGTGGCAACTCTGACACTATCTTATCTACACTATAAAGTCAAAGCCTCTCGCAGTTTGTCCAGTGCTTACATGGCTTGTATAAAATAACGCACCGCTACATTTTTTGCTAGCGAGTCTAGACATTTAGCTACAGATAGGCCAACATGTATGATTTTCCTTCTGAGATGTCACTTTGAAGAGCACACACGCGTTCGCTCTAATAACTACCTCATATTATTTTAATGTATTGCATACAAAGAAGCTAAATTTGGATCACAAAAGATTAAAAAGGAAGAATTGCATCCGAATTTATGTATAGGCATTTAATTATTTTATTTATCAAAGTATTTATTTAATTAATATTATTAAATTAGTATACCCTAGGAACTCAACTCGCTGGCTCAATTTTCCCTGCAAGGTTTGTTCAGCTCAAGTTAAACAGGAAGATAAAATTGGCCTAAGACTTTGGTAAGAATAAGTTTTTAGCCGGCCGTTACGTACAGATGGCACATGCAAAATGTCAATGGCAAAGCAAGCTGGTGATAGGAGGATGAGAGCATATCATGCAATATGTAAATTTCTAAGTTCTTGGAATAATTTATGAGCACTTTCTATTGGGCGGATTTAAAACTAATATGTATATATATGCATTATAAATTAAAAAACGCCAGCATATGAGGTGTGTCAATTTTCCTAGTTTTAACTAAAGATCCCTATTTAAAAAACTACTGCATGCACGTGTGTATGCATGTATAAAAATTTACAACACTTTTATGCAGAGTGTACCCTTAAGTAAAAATCGCATATTTTGTAATCTAATCAAGGTAACTCCGTTTTTATTCGAAAAATTGTGATGTTTTTAATAGATAGGATTCAGAAATGGAGTAGAAGTTGGTAATTTGAATTTATGAATTTTCACAAGACAATGTTCCCTCCGCGGCTCATCTCCAGCTGACCGAAAGTACTTGATTTCCTAAACACTCATATTAACGGCCGCCGTAGCCGAATGGGTTAAAGCATAACTGACATTCGTACATGCACATGTTCGTATCCCCGTACGTGAAACCCCAAATGATAGAATGAGTTCGATCTAATAGAGGTCGGTCCTCGGCAGACAATGGCAAGCCTCCGAGTAGATTTCTGTCATAAAAAAGCTCCCATCACAAACCATCTGCCATTCGAAGGCGACTTAAAACTTTATGTTCTTCCATTTGTGGAATAATATCAAGACGCACACCCAAGAAGTACTGGCTAGTTAACGGTATTAGGAATCACCAAACTGCGTCACGCTGAGCAGCAGCCCAGATTTTCAGGTAGAGGCAATAGGCCGCTCTCCCTCACAGAATTAATACTTAATGGTAAGTAATCACCAAGCTGCGACGTGCTGTACCAGCGCACATTTCATGAAGAGGCAATAGACCGCTCCCCCTCCCGTGAAGTATTACCTAACGGTCGTCCCACGGGAGGGAAACGGAGCTGGGGTGGGTTTTTAGTGGGTGAGTCGAAAGACAAGTCCCACACCTTTCGGCTTTCAATGCTGTTCGCCACCTCCATCAACAAAAAAAAAACAGATCTGCCCAACACTCAACAAAAGTGTAGGCGCAAATTATTTGCCAAATATACGCTATAACTCCGAAAATGCTCCAAGGTACTAGAAAATTGCAGAAAAAATACCTAATGGGTGCCAATAAGAACAATGGCCATCTTCTCGACATCGCTTACTGCATGGATTTTAGAGTTAGCAAACCACAGCAAGCAGTGCCATTGATATTGTGCTGTACCCTATAATGGCAGTGTCTGCTCTATAATCAAGTAGTCTGGGCTTATCATTTTACTCATTTTATTATTTTTTTGAATTTTTTGTTATCATTATTATTATTTTTGTTTGCATTATTATTATGTATCTTTACCGTGGCCTATTGAGCTTTGCACATCCGATAAAATTTGCTTCGGGTTCGATGACCACGGACGAACCACGGATGACGGACAATAGCATCAAGTGATTTTTTTCCTAATAATTGTCGAAACTCGGCAGGCAATGGTGAACCTACGAAGGCCACAGTAAATTTCAGTGCAACTCCCCCAAATGCCTTGCAAAGGATGTACAAATGAAAAAAGAAACACGTTTAGTGCTATTTACAAACATGCATACATGAAAACATGTAACTATGGATATGTGCTAGAGTTTAAATGAAATTAAACGTGTTTCTTTTCCTCTCTAAATATCCATTCTTGATCAACAACCGCAAAAAAAATTGTTTTTCAGCTCGATTACGTTTCCATTAACAAATATTTGATTTGCAAGTAATATGGCTAGCAGAAAATTCACAATCACAAAGAATTCAAATTTTTAATGGTAGGAAAGCGAGAAACGCCACATCATTCTACAAAAAGTTCTACAAAATAAAAAACTGCAAATGACTGAGTTGAAAATACCTACAATTTTGTTTTATGCCCATTGCGGTAATTCCTTACCCTCCCTTTTACTTGTGAAGTTACTTCCCATCGTCTGTAGCTGGAACGAGTAGCAGCTTCATTACAAAAGTTCCATTGAAGAAATGCTTAAGGCGAAACTCAATAGAAATAAATAAAAATATAAACGCCCGTAAACTCAAGAAAAAATGCAGAAAATCCCCTCAAAGAAGATGGTGTAAAATTCTCAACTTACCATACCATAAAAAAGAATAAATGCTTCATCTTTTCTTATCGCATGCAATAAACTAAAATAAACGCTTCATTTCCATTTGTCTCGCTACAAATTCGCCTTCAGACATTCACGTCAACCCAAGTGCGTAGTGCTGAATAAGGACCGTCTGTGTTAACTGAGAGGCAGTTGGCCCTTAAAGCGTGCACGCAGCTTTGCAACGTCACTCTGCCATTCAGCGGCCTCAAACAGTGCAATCGATGCCGGTGAATGTTACGTGGCCGTTCAAGATTCTAAAAACTCGTAGCCGCAAAGGCGGTCATGGTATAAACTGTTGGGGAATGCAGCGGAGGAGATCTTGAAAGACCAAGAGAAGTTATAAGGCAAAACAGGGGAAGAAGGCCCACCCAGCTCGGACAGCAGCGAGCGAGAGACCACGCGATTGGACTGGCCAGGGGCCATATCTTATGCCTAGAAGTCGCATCATCACGCAAAATAAAAAATGCAAAACGTTTCACCTCAACCTTTCTACTTATTTATTATTTTTCTTGAGAATATTCTGCGGTTTTGATTTTATTTTAAATAAGTATGCATGTACGTACGGCAATAAGGGAAGGAAAATAACAGCAACTAGCAGCAACAATTATATCAGCAGTCATAAAAATAAACTGAAAAAAAAAACACAAAGCGTCATTTCCGGCGATGAACGGACACAAGAAAAAATTAGTGAGCTAGACAACTTTAAACAAAGTTCCGACTTTTAATTTGACAAAAAATGTGTGTGCTTTATTACGTGATATGGTTTGAGGGAAGATTAGATACATACAAAAAGTGCGCTTTAAATTTGAAATAAATATTTGTACATTTTTCTGATTTTCATACAATGGATTTAATGCGAAATTTTCGACACCAGGATTTTTGTTAATCATAAGCGAATATAGTTTTTAGTGCGGCCGCCATAACTGAGTGCATTTTCTTGTGACTACAATTCGGTGGGAACGAGTTCGAAGCTTTTTTGGACATGATTAAAGAGGTGTTTTCTAAGCCTTTCAGGCTAGTACTAACTCCAACGAAATTTTTCCAGCAAAATGCATTTTATTTGAAATGGTGCTAGCAACATTGATGATCAAATGAGAAGAAACGCCAGAATGAAAATTGTGCATAGTCGCAAAAGCAAATGGTAAATTTTGGTAAGAAAAGTGTTTTTAAACAAATTAACACGCCTATATATCAAAAGTATTTTATATTCTACAATATTTGTATTGCATTACAACCATTGTGATGTCACACTTGCAGATTCAGTACTTGAAAGTTCCTCTCCTCATGATATTCGATTAACGAAACTTTTTCTCTTAAAAGCTTCTGCCCTCTTGGATAAATATAAAAACAGGATGTCTTCGATTCACCACTTCCCTGCTCGCTTGACGAAAAGTTTTCATATGAAAGCAACCAACGAAGTGTATTCATGCCTCATACAGCTGGTATAACTCACTATTTAAAAATGTAATTTTTAGCAGCTCAGCCAGTGCAACCAGCATATGTATATTTATTCATTCTAGTTAGTTGGTTCATCTATTCGGCTATTGTTAATGAAAGCACCTGATATTTCGTCCGAATATACATACTAGAACGGGGAAAAAGAAATCCATTACATATTATCTCGGTAGATGGCTGTAGTGATGGATATCTTGTAAAGTATCGATCAAACAATTTAAAGTTTATGCTCGTTGTCAATATCACAATTCACGCTTAAATAATTCTTCTTCTGGCTGTTTTTTATTTATTCAATTCAGTTGTGAATACAGGTTGTTAACAATGGAAGTCAACAAAGAAAAAATTCGGTATATTTTACAGTTTTTCTTTTGTAAAGCGAAAATGTACGCCAGGCCGTTGAAATTGTGAATGTGTTTATGGTGCAGACAGTGTAAAGATAAAGAAAATGTCGACAAAATCACAGAAATAATCGAAATTGACCGTCATATTAGTACTCGTAGCATCGACCAGAAAACACAGTTTTAAACCATTTGCGCAAAAATAATGGATTCGCAAATATAATTCTCAGACATTTACACAAATACAAATGTTGCGGCTTGCGGTTTTTTAGCTCATTCAATTTTGGTATAAATAAACATTTTTTTGGCGGCCGCCGTAGCCGAATGGGTTGGTGCGTGATCACCATTCGGAATTCACTGAGAGGTTCGAATCTCGGTGAAAGCAAAATTAATAAAAACATGTTTCTAATAGCGGTCGCCCCTCGGCAGGCAATGGCAAACCTCCGAGTGTATTTCTGCCATGAAAAAGCTCCTCATAAAAATATCTGCCGTTCGGAGTCGGCTTGAAACTGTAGGTCCCCCCATTTGTGGAACAACATCAAGACGCACACCACAAATAGGAGGAGGAGCTCGGCCAAACACCTAACAGAAGTGTACGCGCCAATTATTTATTTTTTTATTTTAAACATTTTAAGCGGTTGAAGAATCGTCTTGGATTAGAAAAAAAAAATTTAGTACGATTCTTTCGGTTTTTTCATATAACAAGTGCCATTTTTATGTACCTATAAGCCGGAGTTGATTATTTTAAATTTGGTTTTTTGTATACGGTCGGCGTATTTTTCTCCACAACGAATTGATTTTTATATGGAATAATTTTAATATTTAAAATAAAGCAAAAACCAACTGTGAATTAGTTTATCCCTTCGTTTTAAATCTATCGGATGTTTTTTAAGAGCTGAGGAATTAAAATAATAATAAAAAACAGAGATATTGTTGGAATGATTTTTTATCATCTGTTCCAGTAGATTAGTCTAATTTTTGACTACTTTTTCCAATAAATCTGAATAACAAATCCTAATGAGTCCACTCAGCTAACGCAAGCAATTGTTGTACGAGCTGTATTTAAAGGCGCGGAAGTCAAGATCATTACATAAAATTTTCCACGTAGTCAAAGGACAAAGCCCAACAAGTTGAGAAGGGCGATGAATCGATGATTCGTAAATTTCACAATCTGGAAGCTAAATAACTTTCTTCATCCGTCATGTTTTTTTCACTGGCAACAATCTCTTGTTAAATAAATATATAGAAAATTTTAATAAAAGATGAAGCGCTTGGCAAAATACTAATTATTATTATAGTTTCCGATTATGTGGGGCGGGGCATAGTGCCAAAATTTATAATTTCCACTTATTTCTCTCGTTTGCGTTTTTCTTCAATTGAGTCCAGGTAAGATCGTTGCGGGTTATTTCGTCATGCAGGCAGCGTCGCCAGAATCCCTTTGCGTCTATACCTTTGAGTGTTCCACTCTAAAACCATCGTTGGTATTTCTTGGACTGAGGATGTGTCCAATACATACCCACTTCCTTTATGGATTTCAACATTATTTGAAAGCATAAAAACTTCTCAATATTTTAACCAGCTCATTAATTTTTTTAAATGTATAGCTCATTATATACATTAAAACTTTGTATAAAAATTTAAAAAAATCAACAAATTCCGTCAACATTTCAAGCTTTTTAGCACTTTTAATCAAGGTTTTGTTAAATTTCTTTTTTACATGGGTGAAAGTGCACAATACCGTAAAAAAATTAATTTAAAACCTAAGAAAATGTTTAGGCGGAAACGACTTGTACTTCTTTTACTCAAATTTCAAGAGCCATGTTACTGCATATCCGAAATTTTTCTAAAAATTCAAATAAAAGAGCTCAATATTTTGACGAAAGTTCGTTGAATTTTTCTAAATTTTGTATAAGGTGTTAAAGTTTGATTTACAAATTGATTTAAAGCATATATTTTACTAGCTTTAACCCGTGGCCCCGCTAGCGTAGGAGTAGTTTTGCGGGATTTAGGATGTGTATATATAAAAATTACAAACAATAATTTCATAGAAAATATTTTTTTATTAATAACCATAATATTACAATACCCGACATCCGTTGCCATGCCTCGTTGAATAAAATCAAAACAACCAACCAAAAAAATATCAAGCAAAATTATTTTTATTAATTTTCTATCTCAAACCGTTTTTGAACTTTGCATTTGGGTCATAGTTGAACAGCTTATGCGGATTATGGAGTCCAGAGTGTGCTATAAATACTGGGAAATAGGAAAAACTAAGATTTTTTAGATTAAATTTAAACAAATATTCGATTATTAGTGACGAATGAGGGTGGTGGCGCAACCTGGGGGCTCTGGGAAGGGAGTTCCATCATAAAAACATGCCTATAACCTTCATTGGGTGAAAATATGAATATATGCAAATTTTGACGTCATTTGGTGTTGACGTTTCGTAGTGATGCGCGGACAACGTACAGACATTCACTTTTATAATATAGATATTGCGTTTTATTTAGTTTTTTATGGAGTAACGATTTTTCCCAAAACAACGTCGAAAGTAGGCTCTTATAAAACAAATTGTAAGTGGAGGAAACCTGAGTGTATGAGTGCATCATACATACAACAAAATTAAGAACTCGAGTATTTTGAAATGAAACCGAATTCCTTCTGAGGAGCAAGCTATGAATATGCATTGTTGGCGCTACTAACTTTTTCATTAGGTGTAAATGTATCGGGTGTTTTTTAGCTGTGTTGGCACACTTTTCTGTTCAGTAAAGTTTGACAAGTCATCATGAATGCTCGAGGCCAGAACAACGCTTCCAAATTGTGGAATTTTACTTTGGAAAAATAAATAAATCTGTTCTTGAAGTTCGCGCTCGTTTAACGTGCGGTTCAAACGCTGTCGGCATCATCGGTCCTTTTTCGTGTCATTACGGTGAATGGCAATTGCTATTGAGCCATGTTGACTGAATTTTTGTTTCCAAAAATTAATCAGCTAAACATCGACGATATTTAGTTCCAACAAGACTACGTAACTTGCCATACTGCGCGCTTAACAATCGATTTATTGCGCTGATCGAATGGGCCACGTAACTCATAGCTGCGGCGGACGTACATATATACATATGCGGGATATCATATTCAAAAAATAAATGCCATGCAATTATCTACCAAATTATGATATAATAAAAAATTCTCACTACAACAATATTTCTGTTTTGTAGAATATTATTATATAAAGTTCTCAAGTTCTTAAAAAAACACCCGATATATTGCACTTACATTTGTCAGCATGTAAAAAAATGCTTATGTATACGCTCGTAGATATTCATTCGTAAGCCTTACGAGATACTGCAGAAAAGCGCCCACAGAAGTTAAGCTGCTACTTTGAATGAAGTCATAACAATAGAAATGTGAGCACAAAACTTGAACATCAATCGCTCATAAACGCAAATACGAGTATAAAAAACATCCTGCAGCACCTGCGGCTGCCTCAGCGTAAGCGACAAATGTAAAGCGACACCTGAAAAAAACGAAGAGATATTGAAGCGGGCCAAATCAAAAACTGATCATTAATTATTTTCAACATTTTTAACATCCAAGTTAAAAAATACCAACAACTATGCATATGTATATGTATAGGATTGTATGCTTTCACCATTGTACTCGTAAAACATATAATATTTTCTATGCATGCATGTGGGCACATGAATGCGCAATTGTTAAATTGCTGTCAACGCCTGTAGGTCTGTCAAATAATGCTATACAAAACGATAAAAAAAAACGTTTACATCGCTTGCATTTCTCTTATGTCTAAGAGTGATAAATTTATAATAGTTCTTTGAAAAGTTTTTGTTTTGCTTCGTAGTGAGCTGTTATTGCTCAGACATTACTAACTATTCATAACTGGAAAGCAACGCGTTGGTTTTGCCTTTAAAATGTGAGTAGTGGACCATAGATCTACTTTGTAAGCTACAATACTGTTATTGTTAGTTGGAGTCATGCTCGGTAGCGAGCTCAACTTTGTTTAATTATGTCGCAACAACAGCAAGCACTAGACATGCCTTCAATAGCATTAACAAACGCCAATCCCTGCGCGCTGCTATAGGATGCCAAAATTGTGGCCGAACTCCAAGGCAAAGCTATATTAGGAAGTAAGCTTCTTCAGACGATACCGCATCTTTTCATGAGTATTATTTTAAAGCTCATTGCTTTGTAGACCTTGACAGTAGATTGCTTGCGATCATTTTTCGTCAGCTTTCCAACCACAATTCAAACCTTCACAAATAATCGATTTCGCAGCGTATCAGGCGTGTCTTCGCGTTCCGGAATGGTCAATTTCAATTGTTGTTCAACTTTATTAAAAAGATACTTTACTAAAAAACAGATGGTAAGGCACATATGTGACCTTCCTATAGCGCAGCTAGTGACAGTGTGACAATAACTCCTTAGAAGCGGCTCCAATCGCTTTGGCCGTAATCGCATTCAACCGTTGAAGTCAAAGATACGTACGAAATTTAAAAGTAACCATTGCAAATGGTTGTCATTCCGCTTGACGTACTTTTGACGAATTAGCGAATGACTAAGCAAACACGCGCACCAAATTTGCCAAGTATCGACACTGAAGAAGGTTACTGAAAGTTTTTTTTTATAAACTACCGCAATAAAAAAGCGTTTGTTACATTTCATTGGTTGGCCGAAGATCACTAATTTCAGAATGAAATATAACATAATGAGAATAATAGTTCAGAATCATAAAAATTATACAGCCACACAAAACAAAAAGAAGTGATCAGACTTACTTTATGTATTTTGAAGAAGAACAACATCAAGACTCACACCGCAAATTGGAGGAGGAGCTTGGGTAAACACCCAACAAAGAATTCGCACCATTTATGTATGTGCATATATATATAAAATTATGAATTTAATGTCAGATTTTTAAAATTAAAAATAACGGTGGACATAATTGTTGGGTTTGAATAAAACTTATTATCTAAACGGAGCACCACGGTGCTACGATAAATTTTACTTTTTTGATGAGATAAAGTAAATTGTATTCGATTTGTGATTTAAGTGCAAATGGTTGCCAGCAATAGAATAAAATAAGCTGTGTGTAACGTATTAACGACACTTTTTTTATCTGAGAGTGTCATGTGTACCACTAAATCTTTATGTATGGAAGGCATAGTTCGAACGTCCGCCGCGGCTTTGCATGGTAGCACGCATCCAAGAAGTGCAGTTTTCAATGACTGCTACATAAATCATACCGAATTTTAACAGTAGCTTATGTTATTTGGACAAACCTTGGCGACATCGGTTGGTGGCGGCTTATTGGCATAGACCTTCGAGTTCCGAAAACTGTATGAAAAGAATTCTGGACGGTAAAATCACAACTTCAAGTCTCTTCCAAGCCATATTTTTATTTTTTACAAAAACTGAAAATTTCCAAATAAAAATGTATTTTCGACCAAAAAACTATAGTCTCTTAAAACGCAGAATTTTTTTTGAAAACTAGGCTGTTTTAATTTTATGATACATAAATAACAAAAAACAATTAATTTAAAATAAAATAACATAAACAATTCAACTTAAACTTAACTATACAAAAATATTCTTTATAAACAAGAATATTTAAATTAATTCACATTTAATTCGCAATTAAGAAAAAAAATTAACAAAATTTTACGATAGTTGATTTTATTCATTCAAATCTGAAATTCCTGAAAAATTAAAATTTGTACCGTAATTTATAAAAATCGCATGCTTGTCTCAAAAAAAAATGTAAAGTAAAACTGTGAAAAAACATTTCCTCCACGAGAGAGGTCCGCGTTGTTTAATATTTTTCCAGATAGAGTTCACCCCATCTTCTTGCACGGCACCTAGACAACCCAGTGACGGCGGGTTCTGATGCTCATTAATAAGGATCACGGCCTAGATGCCGTCATGACAGGCAGAGGGGAAAAATATTTATGGGAAAGCGTGAGTGAGAGTGAGAAAAACTGGACTACAGGCCAGATCATCATCTGACCGCAGCTTTACTTTTGTTCAGATTATAATGTTTTTTGCTACACTTGCCACAAATGGAGCTTTGAATGAAATGTTTTGTTTGGAAATGGATTCCTAAATCATCTGTAACAGTTCCTGAAAGATACTGAATCGGCAGAAAAGATCAGAGTAGAAAATATATCCTGCAATCTGTTGCAACGGTTTGGAAATGTGCTTACCATAAAGATTGTTCTTTTTTTTTGCTCAAATAAATGCTGAATAAAAATGTTCGATAAAAATCGAAAAATCAGATAGATTACACCAATAATAACCCCTAGTTTTTACTCCACAATTACAAACAGAGTTTGGCCTTGTACTTGAGGACAACGAAGGTTTGAATTAAATAATACTTGGCATATTTAGAGAATATTCAGAGATGTTTGCTTCATTTTTCCGGACTCCGTCTTAAAAAACTTAGAAGTGAATTGAAATGGTAAATCCCAGCTCCTTTAGTCTACTTTATTGCCATGCAGGAAGAATTGTAAAATATGAGTCTGCTGTTGCAAAAATTGGTCACAATTCAATGGCACATTCTTATAAAATTAAAAATATTGAAAAAAAGCGAACCACGCTTTGGATTCATAAATTATCCTTATTATTATTGCTTGTGCAACAGGAGAGATCGTGGAAATCATTATAACAACAAGTTACTAAAATCATCGCTCACATATTGAAGTTTTTAGGAAATGTAACTAAAATTCTGGCAGTTTGGCTAACGAAGCAGTTTGTAAAAGCGATTGATAAAAATCGGCAATTTTTTCAATATATCGTAAAAAAGTTGCGGGTACCTCTCCGAGCTCAGAAGTGAAAGAAGGAATATTCAACAGACAAAATCAGAAATGCGTTTAAGGATAAGTGAATTTGAAAAAGAAGCTTGGCTTAATTTTAAGTAGCGACACTATTTTTTTGGGGAATACGAAGTGTTCTGTATATATTCAAATTGAATTTAGATTCGGTGTTTTGCATTCCCATCTTTATAAATCTTCCTACTATGTGGAGCATTTTAACACAGGGCAAAGTGAATGACTCCGCTTATTGCCATGAGATATGAAGCCGGATTCTGGTGCCTTAAAATTCGCTAAGAGCCAGTTAAAGGTCTGATGTTGGACACACTTTCTGAATTATTATATTATCACTGTGACTTTACAACTCACTCAGTCACAAGACTTAATAATTTACCCGAGGCTGCTAGCCGCACCTAACTTGGTTCTCCCACTCTCACTAATACTAAACATTTATAATTAGAGCAGTTATTACTCAAATAGTTGTGTGTTTAACGTTTTAGAATGAAACGAACTTTGGATTCGATTTCAGTGACTCCAGGAATGACTCCAGGTACCAAATTCCGTACAAATCAAGCAGTCTTTTTTAAATCTGTTTTTAATCTTCCTCCTTTGAATTTCAAAATCTGGCTCTAGATTTATAGTAGAAAAGAATTCTGAAGTGATGGAGCAAAAACAAACTACAGTACCCCTTTCTGTAAGAAAATTTCATGCACATTGCTCGATTGGTCAAGAAAAAGTCTTTTTGTAACCTTTGTAATCATTGAACTGTGAAACAGTGAGAAAATCGGTGTGCCAATCGACAAGGAACGTATGAAATGGAATCGACAATTGTTTGTGACAACATTCAGAAAAAATAAGCACGAAACCAAAATGTGTATACAGAAATTTTAATATTGATAAATAACTATTGATTTGAATGGAAGAAAGGCTACATATATGGAATTACATTTCATAATAAATAATTTTTGAGTATATTTACAATTCATATTTAAAATTTAATAAAGCATGATTTTTATTGATTACAACAATAAACAGTCAGTATAAGTAGTTCCTTGATTACAAACTTTTTTTAAGACTTTTTTTTTAAATATTCGCTATGTATAATATTCAAATATATGTATTTCATAGATGTATATAAGCACCAAGTTTAATTTAATCTACGTTTAACGTATGTAAATATTATTGTAAGTAAATACTTAATAGTAATAATTTGCACTTCAAAGGTATCACGAAATACAAAATTTTAATTAAATTAATGTGTGTTGTCACCACCCTAAGGCCAAATGAGAATAATAATCGACACCACTTCACTACATTTCGTTACAGAAACTCTTTCAATCGAGTGTTTGTACTGAAATGGAGTGAAACACTTTAGTTGACTACCATGGTTGTCGATTTTTTACAGAAGCACACAAGTGAGAGTGAAGGCACATCGACTATTTTAATAAAGAATAGTTGAAGAATCGATCTACAGATCTATATTCGGTTCACCAAAATACATAAGGAAAGATAGTCTGCTCCCAGGGCTCCAAAACTTTAGTTTCGTATGGCTTTGTTACTTACTCTGTGGCTTTTAATTTCCCAGATTTATCCATAAACTCCCCATAAACATAAATATAACTCAGCCGTAGAAAGTTAAACATCGTAAATTTAGGGATTTTCAAATCGACTAATTAAAAAGTAACTGCAAAATAAAATTGCATACTTGGAATTTTAGAAGAAATTGTGAATTTTTGTTTTAGTCCGATAAAAAGTGAATAGTCGTAAAATTTACCTATAACTTCTGTTCCGTATAATCGAAATATTAAAAAATTCTGTATTTAAAAATGTGTTCTGTATTTCATATATTTTTGAATTAAAAATAAAATAATGCACAAATTTCTTGCAAAGAAAAAAGGTTTATAAAGGGTGGCGCAAAATTAATCGGGTGGCGCAAAATTTACCATTCAACTTTTAACTAAAAAACAAAAATTATTTTTAATGACGGAAATCTTTACGTGCTCCATTGCTTGTCTGTTTGTATGCTGCAGCTGTCTAGCTCACAAGTGTCAAATATGATTGCCGTAGGACGATATTTGCAAATATTATTAATCTTTCCATAATTGATTAATTTTGCGCCACCTGTTATATGGGAGTAGATATTCTATCTGTTGGCAACACTGCTTCTTTTTGTGGCGAGCGTCTTGTGTTGTTACACAAATGGGGGGACCTTCAGCTTCAAGCCGACTACGAACGGCAAATTTATGAGGAGCTTTTTCATGGCAGAAATACACTCAGTGGTTTGCCATTGCCTGCCGAGAGGCGACCGCTATTAGAAAAAATTTTTTCTATCATTTGGTGCTCCATGCACCGAGATTCGAACCTGTGGTAGTTTATAAGTATATTATATAAGACTGAAAAACAAAAGAAAAGAGAAAGTAATTTATAGCAGCGACTAAAAACATATGAATTGGATAAAGATAAATTTCTTATTTCAAACAATTTGAATTTGTTTATTGTATTGTAAACCTATTTCAAGT
This sequence comes from Anastrepha ludens, assembly GCF_028408465.1. NCBI lineage: Eukaryota > Metazoa > Arthropoda > Insecta > Diptera > Tephritidae > Anastrepha > Anastrepha ludens. Next base: position 79,923,837 of record NC_071498.1, read on the forward strand.
TCCTAATTTTATAACAAATGTTTCTAGACATTTGATTGTCTCAAATTTCTTTTATAAAATATAGGAAAAGTTACATCGTTGCTGTATTCACTCGCGCCAGAACTAATATTCGAAACAGCTGTTTTTCACCAACACCTGAAGGGCTTGTAAAACATAGAAAATGTGGCTACTTCGTTTGCAAAGGTATTTTAATATAGTCGAACTAATTTATGATTTCCGGCATAAGGGGCCTATGTCGTAAAGTTTGAAAGAACCGGTGTTGATGAAATGATGCGAAACTCTCTCCTCAAAGAGCGTTGTTAAGGGGGGAGCCTGGTTTTTGAGGTCTAAATATTGCATCTCTTTGCGATTTTTTTTTTTTTAAGGAAAAAATTAATTTAGCACTGCAAAGTTTTTTCTATCTTTTAATGAACATTTAAAAAGTATAACAAATTGTTGTACTGGTTAAAATAAGTTGAAAAAATGTTTAACATAGAAATTAGTAGAGCGCTGCAACGCTGGAGTTTCCAACTGGCGTACAAGATACAGCTCGTAAATATTATCTAAAGCAAACAATTCAAATGGATTTCTAATTATCATGATTTTTTATTCTAGATGAACTAAGAAAACTAAGAGAAATTCAAAATTTCAACTTTTTGGAGGTTTTAAAGAAAAATTGCCTTTCTATAAAAAAAAAAAATTCACTTCAACTTGGTATAAAAATCTTGAAAAATTTTTTTAAATCTATTTTGATAGTTCAAATAGAAAAGAATTTAATACTGATTTCAAAAGGTTCATTCGTTTGTTTATCATTCATGTACGCCAATTCAAAGAAATCATAAAAATGAAAAGTCGAGAAAAGAAGATAAAGTTTGTACTATAGCTGTCCGGTCACAGCGTAACTACCTAACGCTCGCCTACCTTTGGCTTTGTATCTACGGAAATATTGAGAATTAGGCTCTGTAACTTTGTGTGAATATTCTGAATTATATTAGGAATCGCTTAAAACGAAAAAAAAAATTGATTTTTTGACCTTATAAACCAGGCTCCCCCAGTCCCCCTTAAACGGTGAACAGTAAGTCAAGATAAGCAAAACTTTTTGAATTGTGATATCTGTTTTTATTAAGTGTTATTAAGTTCTTAAATTACCGCCAAAACACTATCACTAAACAATATTTTTAAAGTGAATTCGATAAATCTATTTAATTTCACACGGTACGGCTATTTTGTATTTTGACATTCAAAATCGTCACAGTAAGGGGTTTATATTTCTCAGGTTAAATAATTTAATAATTTAATTTAAATTTTCTTTTAGAAGCATCAGTCTTATTAAATTTAAGAAACTAGTATTAATTGTTCAATATAAAAAACGATGATCTCCATGTATCTTATGCAAAATATTTACTTGCATGAACGACGATTTTCATTTTCCTTTTTCATGTTTCTTCGAATTGAAATTCAACCACCCCAAAGTGGAGTGTCTCCCTTAAACAAAGTTGAATGCAAATTTCCTTACACAACCACACATTTATATTAGCATATGTATGTATGTAAGTGCATAAGTATTACATTATATATTTACTCATAAAAACGTATAGGTAAAGTTTCCCTCATTTTGATTGACAGCTCAGCATCCATCCCTGATGGATTTCATATTTTTATACCAACCCGTCAATCTGAAAGCCATGCCAAAGTGACAGCGTCAAATATGGATGAAAAAAATTCGAAAATAAAGAGACAATATAAGCTGGGTCTTTGAGTTGCGAAATTCTTTTTCTATCGTTTCTGTCATAATTTTAAAGGGAAGTAAATGCATACACAAGTGTTCGTGTTGGTATGTATACGAGTATATATGCCCCAATAAATATATATATAAGTACATACACATATTTGCATCTGCATTTCTAAGTCGCTTCATACACACATACTCATACATACATATATGTGTGTACACATATCATATAGACTATTTTTTAGCAACTTTTGCAATTTTATAAGATTTCAACTTGTGCCATTCGCTTTAAATTTTATATTGTAACTTTCAATCCATGGTTTAATGGAAAAAGCATTAAATAAAATGTGTTGTAGTTTGAACAAGTTTATAGAAATTTAATAAAAGCAAAAACTACAGTAAGCCAGGCTTTATTTTGGGAAAGTAACCAATAAGGTGCGCCGTGGAGATTTGAGTAGCTTTCCTCGTTTATACAGCTTTACAGCTTTGAGTGTATGCACATACATACACATGACATTCACCACCAAAGCGCCGCAACCCACTTAATGGTTTTTTAATAAAACACAGAAAATGACTTTGAGACAATGACAACATCTACTTATATTTAATCGCAATTTTTTGCAGAATTTAAACTTTTAGTCAAATTTGAAAGTGGAGAAAAAAATACATTGCAATGGTTAACGAGTAATTCGCAACTATACAAATTTTAAATGCATGCAATATATGTAAATTTATAAGTTTGTACCAGAGAAAATATAATCGGCGCATGCATCCCTTGTTGAGTGCTACTAAAATATTCCTTTCAAATAAAGTGCTGCTTACAGTGTTTTCTACTTATTAACTTAAATTGCTGTTGTTGTTTAATGATTACCGTTTTGAAACTCATTCGCTATAAATACTTAATTGCATCAGATATAATCACTCAGATACAAATCTACCATTTTTAAAATTATTTAAACGACTATAATATTTTGTTTTATTTCTCGAAAGCTAAATCACATGCAGTGATTGGTCTAACGGAGGAAAAGTCGAACTCTCAGACTCCAATTGAAGATTTTTTGTATCCAAGATAACAGTGTAGAAAATAATGCTGCAGCTAATTATTTATTTTATGAAATTTGTATTGATCATAACACCAATAAAAGGCTGATAGCTCCTTCCTACTTAGCAAATTAACTCTAAATGTAAAGTTTGTTTAATAACCTCAGAGTTGCAAATTCGTTAAGAAAGCTGCAATTGGTTAATAAAGAACTCCACAGAAATAAATCAATGAAAATGTCATGATCATTGAAGGGCATTTTTTTATGAGAAGATGCAATATCTGTGCGAGTTTTTCAAGTGTAATTTTCGTTGTTTAATTCCCCGACGTCAGTATCAAACACTTTTCAAATTTTTGTATGTCTTGGCCGCACTGCAAATGTAATTGCATTCCGAGTGCTACAAAGAATTTTTGTTAAGAATCTATTTTCTACCCTTTTAATTAAGGAATTGGCAATGAATTCTCAACGCTTAACTGTATCAGGAATATTTTATATGCAAAGCTTGGTTGAGATATATAGTATTTTCCTCAAATTATTGTGTGCATGGACGGTCAGACAGACGCTCCATTAATTATTTTGAGCAACTTGGATTACATTAGGATATATTGTCTGCCAAATAAATATAGCACAGGGACTTATGGACAAGTTTTGAGAATTTGTTTGTTTTATGTGTAACTTAATTAGTTTTTTAATGAAAATATAGTACATTCTCCTACAAAAACCAATATAAATCGAAGTTCCAACTTTGCGCAGATTAAAAAAATGTTTAGAATAAAAATTAAAAGAAATTATAATCAGAATTTTTAGAAAAATTTCTTGGGTATGCAATTTTTTAATCCATTCGATTTTAATATACAAAAGTGCAAGATTGAATATGCTCAAACTAGCATTTATTTTTGGCAGCTATTTTTTTGAGCTGGCGATCTTATGCACTTTCTCCATATAAAGAACGCTCGATATATTTTATATAAAAAAAAAACACCCAACTTGATTATACTTAAATACTTTAAAATTCCGTAGCCGACATTTTTCTGAAGATTCTTATTAAAGAGTTTGAAATTTTGATGAACATTTTTTAATTTTGTTTTGTTTTTTTTTTTTCTTCGCATAAACTTTGAAACTCAAAGGTTTTTTGTAGAATAATTTACTATGTTTTCATAAAAAACAAAATAAAATTAAATGACAAACAAATAAATTGCCAAAATTCGCCAATAGGTCCCTACGCTATAGTTGTTTATCAAAATGTAACACATAGGGGGAAAAGTTCCGGGTCTAGCACATAGATGGCACTAGTTTTACAAGTATTACATTCAACTATTTTTCAGTTAGTACATAGTAACCTTAAAAAGGCACCTATTAAATTTGTATGATATTCTATTCATTAGTTCGAGAGTTATTATAAAGTGGGCGCTGTGTTTGCTCACTGTTGACCAAAAACAAGAAAGTCACAAGCCAATCAAAACAATAGCAATTTTTTTCAAGTGGCGCGGGTCGATTTTGGCGCCCTGAGGCAGCCATTTTGTTTTGGTGATATCTGTCAAATCTTTTGTTTATTATTCAGTTGTTTATGCCAAATCATCATGGCAAGTTGCACGATTGAACAGCACGTTCAAATGATAAAACTTTATTATCAAAATGAGTGTTCATTAACGCAAACGTTGCGCGCATTGCGCCCATTTTTCGGTAGGCGTGGTGGCCCTTCCAATTTCTTATGGCCCATACTGAACCATATGGACCTAGACGACATGTGGTTCCAGCAGGACGGCGCTACGTGCCACACAGCATACGCCATTTTATTCCATTTCAACATCTACCCGCCCTTATTGAAAAACCCTTACATAAATTGAACTTCGAATTGCTCCCACATCCACCTGATTCGCCAGACTTGGCTCCTAGCGACTACAGGCTGTTCGCAGGCCTAAAAAAATTGCTTGCAGTTAAGAAATTTCGGTCGAATGAGAAAAGATAAATCGGCGCTGGAAAAATTGTGTTATTCTTGATGGAAATTACGTTGATAAATAGAGCTAATTTTGACCAAAAAAAAAAAAAAGAAACGTGTTTTCTTTGTAAGGCCAAGGAATTTTTCAGCCCATGTGTTATGTGCAGATATTCTCAAACATTTCTATATTAAGTTTGGCACAGCTTAAGAAACCAAACGACTTCGTAAATAAAACTGTTTGTTTTTTTGAATTAACATTAAACGTAATGTTTTCAATTAAAACTCGATTTCCGAAAGAAATAATTAATTTAAAAATCTACACGAAACTTTATTAAACCTAAGACTAGAAAAAACATATTAACGGGTATGTGGCTCATTATGCAATAAAATATTTTGTAAGTTTAAAATGTAATAAGTTATTTTTTGTCAGACACTGAATATGAACAAAAATATTGATTTGATTTATGTTTATATAAGCAAGTATTTGTTTTGTTTTTGTTTTTTGTTAAAATAAAATTTTAAAGGATTTATGTATGTTTACTCAAATATGCATGTACACATCTATTTATATACATAAATATATTAACTGTTTTATATATGGGTGTATCTGCTCTGAGCAGCGTTCGAGCCTGGAGTTTTCGTATTTAAAAAATTTCATATAAAAACACAAACAACTTTTGAACCCATAATCGCACTTCATATACCTCAATACACACATACAAACATACGAGTGCAGATGATTAAATCGCAGTTCTTTGAGGCCAAGCATGCCAATGAATTCAAAGCCCGATGAAAAAGTGCAACAGCATTTTAATTTGTAATGCACTCTGGCACGACATGCAACGCATCGTATTTTCCATACCCACAAATGGAAATGTGCATGCAGACTTGAGTAAATGCTAGTGTACATACATACATACGTATGTATGCATATGGAACATGGAGCATGGAGATTATGCAGCCAAGAAGTAAGTGCATTAAATTGCAAGTTACCTTTCTGACGGCTTAGAACACGCAAGATTTTAATTTAATAACAGCAAAGCCACGCTGATAAATTGCCGAGTTCTTTTTAAATAAAAAGCATACTTTGCATTACTTGCGGCTATAAAATGCATCATTACATGTCGGAATTAAACTATTTATTTTATGCACATCTATGCAAGTATGTGTGCGTACATTTATTTTGGTGCTTCATAGCCCATATATGTATGTATGTATACATGTAAATATGTATGGAAGCAAGAAAATTATTTATTTTTATTATTACTTTATGTTTTTGAAACTGGAATTAAAGTAAAAGTTGTTTTGCAGTTATACCTTAATTTGTGCATTGGCAGTTGCAAATATAAAAGTACGGTTTATTAATATTCATATTTATGTACAAACGTGGCTACGTGGGCATGTACGTACATATGTACATTGTATACCCCAAATTTATTATTATCTCTTCGGGGCCATTAACTTAAGAGCGCTTATAGACATTCACAAACTATTTCTTGAAAATTATGTAAACATTTTGTAAATAAAATTTTACATGCTACTGATTGTGACAATGAGCGACTGTGTTGGGCTGATAGACTTGCAGACTGGAGTGGTGCCACTTCGACTGCACCGCCGCTGACGAACATTAATCATAATTTTTTCACACTGCTTTCATGTTCACGCTGATTTACATACTCGCATGAGCTAAGGTTCATATGGCTAAAAATGTAATGGTTCCGTTGACATTTGTCGAACAACATTTACAGGTCAGCCAAAGTTGTTAGTCCCATTAGAAATGCTGAAACAAGCACAGCAATTCCATCAAAATATTTAAATTTTATGTAAGAGCATATTTTGGTATATATTTAAGTATGTCTTGTTAAGTTTGTCCTTTTCAAAGTTGTTGAGAAAATCAACATAAATACATAGATACATAGTATGTATATGTATAAGTAGTTTTACATACTTAGTTCAGCTTGAGCTCCTCTGCAGTAGAGACGGGTCGTCAGTCAAGTAAATCATATAATTTCTATGTCTGCATAAACATTTTCGGTTTCTGTATTACATTATTGAGTAAAGGGTGCGTGATACACATTGTAGGGCATACAGAAAATACTTTGCTCATAAATGTCAACCAACTACCATAAATTAAATGATTGAAGACATATTTCACACAAAAGTGTTAATCCAACCACTCAGACTTTTATTAAACTTAATCCATCAGCGAGGAAGCCCTGCGAAGAATTGCACAATATCCTCTATTTGCTGAAAGAGTACCTAAATTGTAATTAGTCACATGAATTTGTATCAACTGTCTCAATCTTACTTGTTGAAAGTCTAAAAAGGGTTAAGGGATGATTCTTGTTATCCAAAAACGAAGCAATTTTCCTTGGAAGGTAACACAAGTATACAACAATGTTGCATGAGTAAGCTTTTGTATCCATCTTCCTTGAAATTAAATTATTTTAACTTAAAATATGTTTATGTGCACGACACCCAAGAGTCGTCGACGTCAAATCAGTAACAACTTGCCGACTTGGAATTCGCTTCTATTTCTACGGAAATTTATTTAAACGGAAGATCTAAAACACTGTTTTAGCCGGGAAAGTACAACCAATCATCATAGGAGGATTACTTTTTTAATATTTTCAACACCGAAAGAAAAGGTATTTCAATAGACGCGCCTATCTGTTGTTTTAAAATAAAACATGTAAACATTTAAATTCTTTCAGTTCACCATTATTATTCAAAATGTGGCTCTTAACAATCATATGTGAAAAATTGCATCATTTAATGAGGACGTCTACAGGTAAATTCAGTCGATTCATGAATGCCTAATTGTTGCGAACGTCAACATTTTGTCTACAGCAGCAATATTCTCAACAGAACATCCCGATTCTGACCTGCCAGTCCATCTGCCTTTTTCTAATCTCGACAGGACCAGTTCTTGATATTTTTTCAACAACCTTTGAATTGTCGACTCATTTGGGCGATTATTTCCACTAAAAAAATCACGAATTTCGCGATGTGCTGTTCTTAAAGACCGCCCATTTTCATCACAAGTTTCAATAATTTTACCCGTAATTCTATGGTTTAAAATTGTACAACTGTCTACTGGACAAATGGAAATCAAATGAATAATTTATATGCTATGTACATATCAAACGTTTTCTGGAAGAAATTCATTGTCCGCAAAACAAAAAAATTGAGAAAACCGGTCCTAAACTGCTCAGTGCTGTGTTAAAATTAATACAAGGTGGCACAAAATTAATCACCCTATCGGAAGATTTCTAGTTTTCCAAATGGCATCCTACGTCAATCATATTTGACTTTTATGAAGTAAACAGTTGCAGTATACAAACGGACAAGCTATTGAGTGCGTTAAGGTCAAATAAAGATTTCCATCACTCAAAGCAGTTTTTTTTATTTAGTAAAAAAGTTATTGAGAAAAAAATTCAATGAATAATTTTGCGTCACCTTGTACATTATTTCTTCCTAAAAGGTAATCGGTGTCAATTTTTACTAAGCATAAGAAAAAGTATGGATTATGACACCTTTTCGGTAAAGGGAAGGTAAATTTGGAAAGACTGGAAAATTCCACAATTGTCAGTTTCATTACACAATTCTCGGTTTAATTACACAGATAACCGCTTTTGACTTAATTAAGTATTTTGTGCAATTGCAATTAATTAGACAGCAAGACGCATTAAAAAGAATTTCACGTGTACATATTTATAACCTTATAAGCTTTCTTTCAGATCCTCACCACCTTCATATGTACACTTATAATTAGAATGTGCATCATTTATTGCCGCACAAAGGCCACCTCCGAAGAGCAAATTGTTTCTGCTGAGCAGATTTTGTATAACAAAAATATACTCTGAGGTTTGTCATTGCCTGCTGAGGAGCGACCGCTTTTAAAAAGTGCTTTGTCATGATGTTTTTGCTTACGAAATCAAAAATGACTATTTCACTTAAAATGAGAATCAGGAAAATTCATGAAATATCACATTTTCAAAGCACAGATGTGTTTATTTACGGCATTTTCTGAAATTAAAAGGTACCCCAAATGAATTGAACTATTTTTCTTTCGTTTCTTTCCAAGAATGATAGAATAGAATGCAGCACCCTGAGACTAGCTCAGATGTCAGAAAGGGGACAGTAAGAATAGGAAGTAAAGAAGAAGTGTCAAATATTCTCAACACAACTCCAGTTTTTGGACTGTCAGTTCTTTATTTATCCTCGAGAGAACCAGTTTTTTGAGATTTTTTCACCAGCCATTGAAACTATTACTTTCCCCGAAAAAGCCATCCGTCTAGGAATTTTTCACTACTAACACCGGTGAAATAGCCTTTAAATGAAAGAATGAAATAAATGATAAACAAATTTGCGATCGTTTGTGTAAAATTGCAAAATAAGCAATATTTATTAGTTTATGATGAAAAAATAGTAGTAACTTAACTTTAATTAAAAATAATAAGAAGTTGGTTAAGTTTAAAGCAAAGCAATGGGCCGAACTATCTTAGTAAAATCGAAGAGGCTTTATGTATTTTCCTTGCGTTTCTGATTTCACGTTCAAGGAAGCGGCTATCAAACTCAAATCGAAAAAGATAGCGGAATGTTAATGGCGTAATCTTCATTTCTATAATTTTTGGTATCTTTTTTACTAAGGATCAATCACGATATGTCTTGCATAAAAACTGGGTTCCAAAGACCGCTTGTAGAAATATCCCTCTCAAAATGATTGTAAAGGCTCAAAATGTCTACAAAATTTTTTAAAAAATCATAATCAAATCAACTTTTTTTAAATTTTCATTTATTTATTGTATTTAAATATAAAAATAAGTAATTCAGTTCGGTTAAATTATTTCCTCACGATTTCGAAGTAGTATGGTGGAAATTAATTATAAAGTGCTTAAATTCTATGGCATCAATTTTCTCTTATTATTTCTTCCAGACGCTAATTTTTTTATTCCTTGATGATATAATATACATATATTTTTATATGACGTTTTTAAGAAGAATTAAAGATTTGTAGTACTATAGAAAAAACACCAATCTGCACATATTGTCGCTCCTAGTTGGAGCATTTCACCCTATACAAAGGCTCACCAACGATTATTATGACTAATTTCGTTCCAAGTACCGGTGGAAGAACTCTCATTTAGGATTGTCCACATCATATTTTGTCTTGTGGGTTCCATTGAAAAGCCATTTTGGCAACATTGTCGTCTTCTCTACGGAAAGTACGTTCAATACAATTCCATTTCCACTTTTTAATTTCTCGATTCATTACGCAGTTACCACTGAGGGAAAGGGCAGTATTGGAGACCGTTGTTGGCCAAAAAATACGGCATATAATCCTAATGCATTTGTTGACAAAGGTTTGAAGGCGTCTGCTTATCTGCTCAGAGCGAAGTCTCAGATACATATAGGAGGGCCGATTTTACGCTGGTATTGAAAACTCTAACTGACAGGATAGGAGAGTGCCATGCTCGGTTTAGCTTATGAAACGCAGTAGGTATCGGCCAGTCCATAAGTTCGTGCGTTTTTTAAAGGTGGTTTTAAAATTAATAAAAAAGATGTTTAAAGTATTTATTAATCAATAATATATTTTCCTTCATTATTTACAGTGTATTCCCAACGTTTAGGCAAATTTTTAGTTCCCTGCTCAAAAAATTGTTTGTCCTTGGAGCCAAAATACGCTTCGCTATCCCTTTTTATAGCTTCTTTTGAGGAGCAGTTCTTGTTACTCATATGGGATTGAAGTCCACGGAAAATGTGATAATCGCAAGCTGCAATATCCGGAGAGAATGGTGGATGCGGCATTAGCTTCCATCCGAGCTCGTTCAGCTTGCCTAATCTTTGCCTTGCGGTATGAGGTCTTGCGTTGTGGTGGTGAAACAAAAATTTGCGTCTATTCACTAAAAATGGTCGATTTTTTTTTTTTTTGTGAATCATTCAGGTTTGATAGCTGATTGGAATAATAACCAGCAGCTATCGTCTGGTTTAGTTCCAGAAGTTCATAATAAACAATACCGGCCATATCCCACCAAATAGATAGGAAAATCTTATTAGGGTGAAGGCCATCTCTAGGGGTCGGTTTTGGTGTTTCATCTTTATCTAACTATTGGTGTTTGCGAACAAGATTATTGTAAAGCACCGATTTTTCATCACCAGTAACGACACGGTTCACAAAACTTTATGGCGAACTTATGGACGGACCTGACTTCATAAATACGTGCTGCCACATCAGACACAGCTACACGATCTTTTGTTATTTCACTACCCTCGAAACAGAACTCATCCATATCTTCAATAATGATATCATTTCCGCTTGCAATAAGTTTATTCGGGGATATGTTTGCTGTTTGTATTCTCATAGACTTGCCAGTTATCTTTGCCAGTTATCTTGGCATGGAGTTAATAAGAAATTTGATATACATTTGATCTGATCTATTTTCCCCCACTCTTCTTGTATTGCTAATTTGAGTTCCCTTACATCCTAAAACTGAGGGCCATGACAGAAAACTTTTGATGATAACAGGCTGCAAAGGTTCTCGATGGGGTTCAAGTCAGTACTTCGTGCTGGCAAATCGGAAGTTAGGATTCCTCGAGATTCCAGGAACTATTTAATCTTCCTCTTTGCTCTATCAATAAACAGCGGTGTACTCCCGGATTGCTTCCTGGAACCATAAGGTCACCTTGTTTATTAAATTATCGATGCCACAGCTAGACCTTCCCAATCGTCTTGCAATTCAACAGTTGGATAGACCTTCCGTAATTTTTAATATCTGGTGTTTTCCTTAGATGCATGAAAACAATCGATATTGATAACTATGGTTTGACTGGTGAGATTTGCAAACTGTGTTGACGTTTCAGTTCAAAAAGGTTTGGCAAGTAATTATTAATCGTTTAACGCCAGAACAACGGTTCCAAATTGTGGAAATTTACTTTGAAATAATTAAATTTGTTTGCGAAGTTCACAGAGCACTGACGGCATCATCGGATCTTTCGAAATGAGGAACGAGCTGCCGTTACGTTGAATGGCGATCGTTATCGAGCCATACTTATTGAATTTTTGTTTCCAAACTTTTGAATCCAACAAGACGGCGCGACTTTCCAGTGCGCTTACAATCGATTCAATATTCAACCCACCATTGGCGCCATTGCTAGATTTATTGGAAAAAGTAGACAAAAAAATAACTTAAGGAATGAACCATGTAATTTTTAACCGCAGCGGACATATCCCGTATATTATATTCAAAAAATAAATGCCATACAATTATCTATCAAATTATAAAAATAAATTATAATAATAATATTTCTGCTTGGTATTACCGGCGGCCACCGTTACAGGTTGGTGCATGACTACCATTCGGAAGTGCATAAGTTTGAATCTCCGAGCACGAAACACCAAAATAATTTTTTTTTTCTAATAGCGGTCGCCACTCGGCAAGAAATGGCAATCCTCCGAGTGTATTTCTGAACCGAAAAAGCTTCTCATAAAAAATATCTGCCGTTCGGAGTCGGCTTAAAACTGTCTCTCCATTTGTGGAATAACCACAAAAGACACACCGCAAACAGAGAAGCCCAACCAAACACCCAAAAAGGTTGGAAGTTTCAATTATATATAAATATATATATATATATACTCGTATTACCATTTTAAGTTGTCACGCGACATTTTGAAACAAATTAAACATTATAAAGGGTGGTTTGGTTAAGTTTCAAGGGCCGGTGTTGATTTTGAATCAATACAATTTTTTTAAGAAATTTTTGCCATTTCTCTTTATTATGATAATATTGGTATGGCTCAATTACGTATACAACAAAATATCGGCCAAATGACCGCCGCGGCTTCGGCGGCACACCTGCACCCGATGGTCCAAATTTTCGATGACGCTGAGGCATAATTCAGGTTCTATGCCGTTAATATGCCGAATTATCTCATCCTTTAGCTCTTGAATTGTTACAGCTGGCTTATCGACGTACACCTTTTCTTTCAAATAACCCCAAAGAAAGAAGTCCAACGGTGTCAAATCACATGATCTTGGCGGCCAATTGATTATTCGGCCATCAAATTTTTCGCGCATAAGAGCCATTGTTTCGTTAGCTGTGTGACAAATGGCACTGTCCTGTTGAAACCACATATCGTCCACATCCATATCTTCCAATTCGGGCCATAAAAAGTTCGTTATCACCTCACAATAGCGAGCACTATTCACAGTAGCTGCCTGACCGGCCTTATTTTGGAAAAAATACGGTCCAATGATGCCGCCGGCCCATAAACCGCACCAAACAGTCACTCTTTGTGGGTGCATTGGTTTTTCGGCAATCACTCTTGGATTATCATTCGCCCAAATGCGGCAATTCTGCTTATTGACGAATCCACTGAGGTGAAAATGTGCCTCATCGCTGAAGATGATTTTCTTCGAAAATTGGTCACCGTTGCCCGTTTTCATAATAAGCCTGAATAACTTTAACGCGTTGCTCGATTATGTATCTTTTCATGGTTCAAATTGAGTTAATCTGAAATTGAAAAATATCAAGTGAAATGCAGAAAAAAGCTTGACGTTTGGGTGTGGTTCAGATTCAACATCGGCCCTTGAAATTTAACCATCCTTTAGTTTTATATTAAAATAAGTTTTTTTTTTAATTTCGGTAAAAATAAATTGTACTGACGTTTACTTGCTTGCTCAAAATAATTGCCTTTATATTTATTTTCCACGAAAAATGGTAAAAACCCCAGTTTCTTTAAACCGATGGTAAATGAATTTATATACATGTATATGGTTGTAGAACTCTTAATAAGCCTCTGTTTTAAGGTGTCGGGTCCCGGTGGTCTAGAGCACGAGAATTTAGGGCATTTCCATGATTTTTCATACAATACAAAAAATAAAAACGATATTTAAATTTTTAGGCCTTTTATTTAACTTCTTTTACATACAAAAGTGAATTTTTTTTTTTAATTTCAATAATTTTAAAAATGGCGCTGAAGTCGAGCCTCCCGAAAAACTGGACTTGGACGGTGTTATCCATTTTGGCTCTTCTATTTATCTGAAACACAAAAACCAAAATAATTATTAATCAGTATGACTGTAGCTACGTCCCGCTACTAGAATAAAAACAAATTTGAGAAAATGGTGCGGTTTTGAATTTGACACTCTAAAAATTGGGGTTTTTCAGTTTTTTAATAAAAATATACGAAATAATTGAAATAATAATATGATTCTAGTACGGGCAATAACCATTTCGGAGGATCCGGTTGAATAGATTGTTTTTTGTTTTGACAACACCAGGCCGAAGAAAGTCGTTTCGAGATAAATGAGTTTAAAGTTTGAGGTACAGGAGCGCGCGGACCGCTCCCTACCTAGTTAACTGGCTGTAGAAGCTATAATATTGGGAATCTCCGCATGAAAATTTCACAGTATATTCTTAAGATACTATACTTTCGAAATATCGAAAAACCAAAACTAGATTTTTTGAAATTTCTAGACCACCTATATAAAAAATTGCCCTAAATTTTAAAAGTATGAAATAATTTTCTTTTTATAATTATTCCGGGTGGTGCACACATGTTTCAAAACTCACTTAAAAGTCTAATTTGATGACAGAGCACGAAAACTGAGTATTTAAAACTTGTTTGCTTTTGTTTACGTTTGTGTGGGAGATAAAAATAAATAGTTAATCTATGGAGTCCGAGAATATACGTATACACAAGTTTCAACTCAATTTAATTTTGCTTTCTAATTCTAATGGTGCACGTCACATTTTTATAATATAAATTTTTAGTCTAATTTTTATATCAAAAACCTTATTTCTCTAAAAGCCCATATTTTGGATAGCCAGAAAGCCGGGGCTCGAAAATTGTTAGTATTCGATCACCCTAATATGTATGTACGTATATATGTTAATGTGTTTAACTTCAAAGTTAAAACAAAAGTTAAATGGCAAAGAGGTATCAAAAAACCTCAGACAATCCAAGAAAATCCAATTTGATACGTTTTGGTTTGGTTGATTCTGTTGATTCTGCTTCCTGACGGTAGCACCATACAAAAGCATAACAACAAAGCCGCTAACAACGTATACGAATACAAACATTAGAAAACACCCATCTATACATAAATATACTCGCATTATACACAAACAATTATACTTGCATACATACTTTGAGCAGCAAACATTTTCATGAGAAATCGACTTTTACCCCAAAGCGTATGATTAATGATTTTTCTCGTGTTTGCCGCTTCAGTGCGAGTCACACTCTTATATGTATGTATTCCTATACTCAAAGTGAGTGGTGGCACGCGGGGCGGGTAGCTGCAGTTTTGTTTTTTCTGATGTTTCTTTCACCGATGATAGATCCTTGATGGAAATTCCACTGCAACGAATCTGTCCGTCACATTGTATTGCAATCTCACTCAAAACGCCAGCGCGAGCAATACAAAACAAAGCCAAGTTAAGCAGCTTGGAGTGGCAGCAATGATGGTAGACGGGATTATGCTGTGCCACCTACGAGTGTAGTAAGCAGCAGCAGCTGTAAGTTGCTACATCCGCTACAGCATTCGATCACAATGTGGCGCACAGTGCAGCAATGAATGGTAGGACGATAAACAAGTGGAGGTATCTCATTGGCATTGCAAAAGCGGTGCCACTTGTTTTCAATTTCTGTCCTTACGGCAATTCAATTCTATGTGCCTTCACACAAAACGCACAAGCTTACATGTATTTGTTATATAATATAACGAATAACGCGTTTTTTGATGCTGCGTTGTATTGAATTCTACTATTTTTTTAGAATTCGTTGTGTTGCTTATATCGGTGTTTGCTTTTGCTGGCATCAGTTGGGTTTGAATTAATCAATCGTCAATCAAGACCACGGAATTTTTTCTACTATATTTTATTCATAGAAATAGTCACTGCTGACAGTTTTATTTTATACCAATTCCATTTAAATTTAGCAAACTTAAAACATTTAATTAATTCCGAAGATGGAATTTAAATCTGCTAACAGTATTATACAATATAAGGGTGATACCGAAGTAAACCTTCAACCTGCTGCCGTTGCTTTGTTGCTCCTTCGGTCTGTCTGCCATCATTTAAATTATTGTCAACAGGGTTATTTTCTAAACCACAATGTTAAGCATAATTTAAACCATAATAACAAATTTCCCTCATCAGCACACCGATGGCAGTAAGTGGACAGTCTGCCGGACAATTACAAATAAACTACATACGCAAATCTACTAACGTGGCAACCAGTGCTGTGTTTTTTTCTTTTTGTGTTTATTTCTTTTTTTTGCTTAGAAACGCATAATGGTAAGTTGGGTAAAAAAATTAGAAGATAAATTGGGGTCATATCTTGTATGTTCAAGGTGTGGCTACTACTTTGACACTGTTACAACTACAAAGTGTCCGCTTTGTTTGCCCACATTACGCACACACACACACAATACACTTAAGTGAGGTCAGTCTAGTGCAGTGCTCATTGAGTCGATGCCACCTCCTTGTCGTCTGATGACCGCACACACGCATATATTCCGCACATGTCCTTAATGTGAGGTTTCTCGGTCCTTTTTGCGGCGCTGGCTTCAACTTTAACTGCCCGCTGCTGTTGCATGTGCTTTTTGGTTTGTAATGAGTGTTAACAGAATTACGGCCCACATTAAAATTATGTTGAAGATGGTGTTGGGGTTGGTAAATGTTGTTGGAGAATAGGAGTTTGGCTTATCTGATGTTAAGGGTGCTGTTACATGCATTTCAATATCGGGCAAAAGGTTCCAGAGCATAACATGCTATTTTTTGCCACAAAAGATTCATACTTTATGCAATTTTTTGCATTTATGTATTGCTGTATTTTCACGTTTAGTCAAGTGGCGTTCATGTACGATTAAGTAGCCGGTAAAATTTACACAGTTTTTGGTTTATTTTACATAGATGGAAAGCGTTTAAGCCTGTAAAAAACTTTAAGCAACTACCAACTCCACATTTAAGTATTCAAATTTAGTCGAAAGTAATTTTTGGGTACTTTTTAGTAACTGAAAAGTACTCTTAGATAAAAAAGGTCAACGTGACGAGTGTTTTCAAGTGTTAACATGTGAATAGCGCCCCGTACTCGCTTACCCTGTAGGAAAACTAAGCTAATTAAGTCAAACTCCAGTTCACGTCTATTGCTATTTGGTTCGACCACAAAGTAAAACAGTCAGATCCCTGAATTTTACCAGTTAAAAATACAATCGATTATTAAATCTTTACTCTTTCTGAAAACTATATGTGTACATATAATATCTTCGGTTGTTTAAGCTATATTACTCGTTTGCCATGCAGCTTTTCCTTCGCTCGTCGAGTAGATTTACTTGTATTAGTTTTCTAAAAACTGAATGTAAATTTGTAGATTTTAACATAGAACCAATAAGAGGGTTGCCTTTTATACTATATTTTGCACCCAATTATGAAAACGCAGTAAAATAACCAATTTTCAAAGCCCTCTTGCCACCTCCAAGACGAAATATTTAAGGGCTTTAATAGCTTCTTCAGCCGTTGATCTCGCGTTTTATTTTTGATGTTCGGCAACATTAGAAATTATTAGGTGCCAAAAATCTAAAGTTAGCCGATGCGTGAGAACTCGCATTGCCTTGTTGAGGGATGATTCGTGTTTGGTTTTCATAATTTTTCGTAAACTTTTTGACAAACAAATGGTTGTGTACCGCAGGCGATCATTTGCTTTGAGCTCATCTTGGAACATCCCTACTGTCGATTGCTGTCATTCATCACACAAATCATTTTTTGGGCGAGAACAAACCTTCTTGACAACCAAATGAATAATGAATATATGATGGTCCCATTAATGCCTCGATCTTGCGAAATGTCACATGACCATCTTGCGTTATCAATGGACGCATAGCATCTTTTATTTCTGGCACACCAACCGTTTCTGGACAGCCTTCACGATATTCAACCTGTAAAGAACTACTGCCCCGTTGGAATTCGTTGTACCAGCGCTTTGTGGTGGCTAAGTATGGTATTTCAAAGTCAAAATTCGAAGTATGTTAATCAATGCACACTTGTCTGGATAATTAACGTCGAAAATCATAATAAATCATCGCACGACAAATGTCAAGAGTTAATTCCACTTTTTGGTCGAGGTGAATTTCTCAACTCACAGAAAAAAGAACAAATAAAACTCGTAAGTGAAAACGTTAACTCTAAACTTGTGCTAAAAATACCAAACTTTTCGATAAAAATATCGAATTACAGCTCAGCACAAATAAT
The DNA here is from genome assembly GCF_028408465.1 of Anastrepha ludens. NCBI lineage: Eukaryota > Metazoa > Arthropoda > Insecta > Diptera > Tephritidae > Anastrepha > Anastrepha ludens. The sequence goes on from NC_071498.1 coordinate 79,941,784, forward strand.
GTAGCAAGGTCGCAAAATATAAAAGGCAGCCCTCGTAATATGTGAATATATGACAAATCAATGTATGTTAAATTACAAATATCTGAATGATATTGAGAAATAAGGTAGGAGTGACCGTATAATTTGCACTATCCAAATATTGGGGAAGACAAATTGGTACCTCATAAGGTAACCCAGTCTACAACAAAATTAGTCTTATTGTCATTCCCCATTCATCAACAGTGAATAAGTGCGTAAATAGTAGGGTTTTCTTTTCTACGACCATACGGGAAATCAAGTTACGTGCAAGTCTTTTCGAATTTATTTTTATCTAATTTTGAGACGCGAAAGTTTTTTTAAACTTGTTCAGCCACGGTAGTGGAGCCAAAGTGAAGAGCTTATAATGTTTCTTAGAGCACCAATGGAGTATTGTTTCTACATCTGCACATATACGTACTATGTATATAAATTCATACACGGCTAAGTATTTGGCATAATCTATAATACTAAATATTTGCCTCAAGGATATTAAACAGAAGGAGATACCGCATCGAAATTAAAAGCTGAGCATAATAAATAATATTTTAACAAACCACCCATTTTTTTAGTGATTTAGTTCGCGCAGTGCTTCTGGAATCTTAATAAAATATATTCCAAATAAGTGGTTTTATTTTTTTCCATAAGCAATGGACTATGTTTGAATTGAGCAACGAGTTGAGGCAGTTAAGTTGCAAAATGCGTCATTGTGTTTGGTGTCACACTAATAAAATTTAGCTCACTCAATTGGTGTTTGTAGCAGATTTTACTTGTGAAGAATTCAGCTTGAAGAAAATGGGGAAAGTTTCACTTTAAAACGAATTTAATTATTTTATAATAGATACATATATTGAAGTTTTTAGTCAATGCAATCGAGTTTTGATTACAGCTTGGCTTTATTCAGAAAAAAAAAATAACTTGCTAAGTCTTTAAAATTTATAGAGGCAACAGCTATTGCTCCTTGCCACATCGCAAAAAATGCAGCTAAAAGGTCAGTGGGGAATGAAAAGAAATTAAATTTTTTCCAATCTATCACGTTTCCCTTATTATAAACACCGCAGTGTTTGTTTTTTTTTTTTTTTTTGGAGGTCAATTTCAATTGGATTCTTCCGCGGCCCACGGAGCTCATCCACTCGCTCTTCCCATAAGTCAAGTAGAGCGACTGCACCGTTTTCACACCATCCTAGTTCGCTTAGAATGGAACTTTATATTCCCGGGAAATGCTTTTAATGAAATGTCAAAGTTTTACCAATAAAAAACAAGCAAATTAAGTTACGAGAAAAATTGTATTATCAACCTTCACAATAAATAGTCTTCTAACTGTACACAATAATTCCAATGATCCGCACAGTGGTGCAGTTTTCATCGAATGCGTGGACATTTTCGTATAACGAGATGTTATGATTCCATCGAATATTCGATAAATCGTGGTTTTTCTTATTGGAATACAGTTTTTATAAATGAGTATGACAAACATTTGCACAAAAACAACAATTCTCAAAAATTATATTTTTATATAGACTGAAAGTAAATGACAGTAAACGAAGTAACAAAAACAAGACATAAATAATCATTGTTAACATTAGTTCACTAAATACTCAGTAATTCTCTCTTTTCTTTGATAATCTATATGTAAGTAGTGCCTTTTTGTTCATGGCAATTTTCGTGTACTTCTAATAAATGGATCTGAATTAAGAAGAAGTCTGTCCAGTAGATCCATTACCTTTCTTTCAGAGCAACGAAAACCTTTTACGAATTGACGTCACACGTATTTGTAAGTTTTTTTTACTTGTATTCTCAACGCTGTTATGCAATTTCTCAAATTAGTCAAACTGTGGCTGGCACTTTTATTTTAGTCTTCTGTTGCACTTAACGAAATATATTAGTTTAAGGAGCATTAGTTTTTCTTTGCTTGTGCTGTCAATACAGTCATTTCTCAAAAAATAATAAATTTTGTGTGAAAATATAGCATAGTTTGCTTCTAATTCTTAATAACGTTATCGTACATATAGGAAGAAAAAAATTATCAACCTAATATCTGCTAATATTTATTAAATATCGTAATGTCTTTCTTTTGATCAGTTTTAATTTGAAAATAGGTTTGATCCCAAAGCCACTCCTGGTCTAGTTTTTGTGTGCAACTTTTTGTCCTATTTGTTCAAACATATTGCTTCCTATTTATCAAAAACTTGCAAAAACTTTTAAATTATTACCGCATATTCCCAATTCTACCTGCTTTCTAATCATTATTTCTAAGTTTACTGAGTTGAATACCTTTGATAAAACGATACAAGCTACTAAGGATTAGAACTTTCGATAAAACTGAACCGATTCTTATGAATAATTGGATTGCCTTTAGGAAAACTATCAATTAATTGAGAAAATAAGTTTCTCAGAGAAAGTATCGAAATGAATTTCAAATATATTTATATATACTTATTTGTATGTAAATATTGACTTTAGACACGGTCAATTTAATAAATCAACGACGTCTTGAAATTTCCGCGCGGCAACGTCAAATACAGCGCACGCTCGATATCGTGAACTAATTCAAACCAAGGCAGTTCACGTTAACAAAAGTGTTCCCGTTTTGGTATGCCCAAAAAGACTAAGTAAATATATTTTTCAAATTTAAATTCACATTTTATTCTTGTTTTCGTTACATATTAATTGAGGATTAAGTCATACGATGGTTTTATTTAAAAAAAAATCAGTCCTCTTTTTTTTATCTTCTGTTTTTCTAAAACTTGAAGCACAACTTTCTCCCTTAACCGTCTTAGCACACTCATATCATTTTGATCGACGTCTTTATGACCAGCCCATATTAACGCCTTGTTGAGAATTTCAACTGCTCCAGACGGCTTAATTTTCTCCAGTTGCTCTGACACGCTGTCATCATCGGACTCGTCGTTTTGTTGATGATCGTCATCTGCATTGGCCTCCTCGATATCTTCGTTCCACTAATGAATGGCTGGTAATGTGAATTCAATCTGAAATTTTTAATAAAAAATAATTTTTCCAATAACCCACATACATATCTTTGAGCATATCTGCGAACACGAACTAACCTTAGGATTTAAACTCCTAAGGAGATCGACGGTGTTCCTCATCAAGGTGCGAAGTTCAGCTTCCCATTTTTCTTTTAAAACCGCCAATGGAACATTATCTTCGGAATCATCATTGCTTACCGCAAAATGTAATATACTGTTCCAGCACTTAGCTAATGTTGCTTCACCAACACGAAACCAAGCCGCATCCAAAAGATTTATATGTAGCTGTTTTTAAGTTAATTTTTTTCAACGAAACGAGCAAATCAGACTTTGTCGCTGCTATTGAAGCTAGAAGGCTGTTTCTGTAATGCAACTTAGTGATTTTTATTGCATTCTGATCCATCGGTTGAATGAGGGGAGTAACGTTTGGTGGCATAAACATTGGCGAAATTTGCCCATTCTCCATTGTCAGTTCAGCTTCATTTGGGTGAGAAGGAGCGTTGTCGATTAGGAGGAGAGCTTTAATTGGTAAGGCGTTCTCCTTTAAAAACGATATAACCTTAAACAACCAGTTAACCTTAAAAATCTGACAAAACTTAAAAGGAATATTCACCTGTGGAACAAATGACTCATGAAACCATTGCTTGAAAAGAGCCGACGTCATCCAGGTGGATTTCGAGCTCTTATAATCGGTGGGACACTGAAAGTTTTTAAAGCAGCGTGGATTCTTCACCCAATTATTTTGGTTAGTTTCTATTTAAAGCATCGACCCCATATGAGAAATATCGCTATTAATAATTATTAAATTATAATCCATCGTTTCTGCTAAAGATAGGTTTAATCCTTATGATAATCCTGGTGCACAAATGGTAATCCTAGTGCCTCTACTCCTATCAGTCTACATAGATGATCGATACCTCACATTTCCAAACTTTCGTCCTGATTGTGTTTGCCTGTTTAGGGACTACACAAAAATCCTCGTATATATGCAGACTTTCGTTCACATCCCAAAACAGCATTGTGATAGAGATTAATGATCAAAATGTAGTTCAAAGTTGAACGGTCGGGCTTTAATTATCGTTGAAAACGCAGATAATTTGGTGATATGCGAACATGCGGATGAGGATGCGGAGGCGACCTTTTCAATATCTTTTTTTAGTTGATCATGTTTTCCTTGAATTTACTAAGGGAAATGCACAAAAAATAAAATTTTTAAATTTAGTACAATAAATTAAGGAGGCTTATTTTCTGTGTAAATGTATGTGTTTCTTGCTTTCGAGAAAAGTATTTCGCAAGGGGCAGAATGGTTCACTCTTTTTTTATATATTTTACACGCCACAAATTTATTTTAGTCAACTTTTTCGAAAGTTTTCCAAGCGAAAGACATTGGAGCCATTGCAATATCTGAATATTATGAAATTTCCATGGGTATTTTGAAGAATATGGAATGAATTTATGATTAAAATTATATTGTAGCTTTGCAATATAGCAAATGTTACAAAAAACATCGATACAAACACCAATTCGAAAAAAGCTTCTAGTATAAAAATTACTTCCTTCGGGGAGAAAGAGTCTTGTACTTATACACAGTGCAGTGATAACACATTGTGGAAAATTTACATGCTTGGGGGATATTTTGCAACAGGAATTATTTAAAGGAGAAAAGGGGCATTCTTATATTTACATTCTTATAAGTGCTTTAATACGGGGTAATTTTCATACCTATTGATGACTGGGGTTTCGAAATATATGCCAAAACGTGGACCCGCCGTGTCTTTGCACCGAATTAAACCAAACTTACGCACATTGTTAAGTAAGTATTGAAAATGGGTTTCGTAAAGTTTGGTTGTAATTCGGAGCACTGGCAACGGGTACAGCGTTCTTTTGAACCAGCCATAATGTCGCTTACTTTTTTAACGCTTGGGGCGGAACTGAACTGTCAAATTGACAGTGTGAGTTACAATGGGTCTATATTTCTTTCTGATTTGGATGCCATAAGGAAAAAACGTAAGTGCAACATGTAAAAATTGTTTGTGAATTTTTTTGGAGTGGATTTTGGAACAGTGAATAATTTCTTACGAAATTTGAAAATTTAATGTGAAATCCGAATGAAATTATGTGTTCGTGAAAAAAAAATTTTTTCGTTTTTTTTTTTTTGAAAAATATAAATGGATAATGGTTAAAAAAGCTCCAATGCTTAATAAAACATATAAATTGAAACGAAAAATTCATGGATGATCAGGAAAAAAGACGATTATTTATTCATATGCGTTGATTTGAAATTTAAAAACAATCTTCTTTTTTCCTGATTTTCAATTTATATTTTATATTTACTCAAAAACAAATAGAAAAACAAAAAATATTGTTTATGCCAAAGCGCTTGAATAAAGAATAAAGAAATAAATAATATGAAAATCATATATTTTCTGTTCTAAACCATATCTATTCTATTTTAGTGTGCCCAGCGAAGGGGGCCGGATTTGCTAGTGTGTATATATAATTGGCGCGTACACCGTTTTTAGGTGTTTGGCCGAGCTCCTCCTCGTATTTGTGGTGTGCGTGTTGATGTTGTTCCACAAATAAAGGGACCTACAGTTTCAAGCCCACTCCGTATGCCAAATATTTTTATGAGGAGCTTTTTCATGGCAGAAATACAATCGGAGGTTTGCCATTGCCTGCCGAGGGGCGACCGCTATTAGAAAAATGTTTTTGTTAATTTTAATTTCTTAAAAAACACTTTTATTATCATTCGGTATTTCTTGCACAGGCAATACCGAATAGAGTCACCCTTGTGACGGCCAATTGCCTATCGCAAAGATAGTAAATAGAAAGACTTAAAATTGCCATTGATTGGAGGTTCACGCACTTTTGAAAAAGAAGTGCAGTATCTCCCTGCGCTGTTCTGGTGTAAAGCGATTAATTTCGTTCCACGGAATGGATTGACTTTGAGTGTCCATCTATTTCTAGCGGGAAAGAAAGTCAGAGTCATAACAAACTAAAATTCAAAAAGAAACTTTTATAAATATGGGACACAAAATATATTAAACCCATCATGATAGCAGTGTCCTTAAAAGATTACACTTCCTTTTTTAAGTTTGGACGCAGAAACTTTAATAAAACCATTACATGCCTTTTAAATACTTCTGAAGCCAAGTAGAAGCAGATGGATACCAATGCAATATAATACAACACGCATCAACTTTACGGAAAACCAACTCATTTACATACATATGTACATTCATATGTTCGTACTTATATTCAAACGTAAGTTTAATCCACCAACCATGGAATTGCAAGGCCGTAAATTTCAAGCTTTCAATAAGCCTGCAGTTGTGATAAGTTTCACTTACGTCCATCCGGTACTCCTTCCGTCATGGCACTTTGCAACGTTTGCAAATATTGCGTTGGCATATGTATGAAATTTATTTTCTCAATTTTCAATTACTAAACCCAGTACGGTAACACACATATGTATGTACTATAGCTTGTAAACTTAACGGCCTAACTACACTCCGCAAGAAGATGTGACTAAATGCAAGTCGACTTATTTTGCCCAGTGTGTTTAGCGTACAAATCATTTACTTTTCATTCCGCACACTCCAGTTACTACTGATGCGGTTTAGTACTCCTTCCATAATTTCACAACATGCCAGGTGAATCCTTGCCATTGTCCCGGAAAATATGTACTTCCTTTTAGGTTGTGCATTCTCTACTTTACAAAACTCAAGCTTCATTCGTTCGAACGACGTGCCTTGCTACTCAGAGGCATATTTAGAAAATTATCTTTTCACTCGTCGCCGAAAAGGAAATCATATTTTCTGCTTTTGTGCGCTTCACCTTTTTGGTTTGCGAGATGACGGGAGGTGTGGTGCTGCTTAGCTTGTTACATATATAAGTGGATTGTTGTATGCACAAGTACGTTTGTGCCAATGTGTGGGTAAATTGATTATACATAAATGCGCCTGTATGCAATGGGGGCACGTGATGACTTCGGGCTTGTTCAAAACTATTTATGTGTACTATGTAAATTCCGGCAGCAGAGAACACTTCTAGCAGACATTTAGCTGTATATCAAAAGTGAATGTGTGCAGAGATGTGTGTTAAAACTGCCAGACATAGTTTATGGTATTTGCTCTTTTGATTTGGAAGTTCATTTGGAACCATTCTATAATACAAACCCTATTTAACTATTGAGCCATTTTCAGTAATTTTCGATACTTCTTGCAACAAGCCGGCTTCGCTTCCTTTGTTTTAAGGCGTAATTGATTATTTGTTCTTATTTTTAAGGCTCAATTACCGTAAAAGTGAAGTGTCATCTCACACTATAAAAAAAAGATTCTTCAGGCAATTGCTTACAGAAAAATTTCAACAACCCATAAAGCTGCTCTGAGAAAACTGCTCTGTTTGGCAGTTACTTGACAACTTCTGATTGATTGATTAGAATTTCGTTAATTAATTTACGGTGGAAGTTGGGCGCAACTTACAACTTACTCAACAACTGTAAGTATTTGCGGATGCTCCTGGGTGTACGTTCGCAGAGCACCAAAGTATCTATTCGTGAAAATGATGTAAAATTATTCAGTTTTGTTAAAAGTGCATGTAGTTGTATATAGTTGGGTAGCACTCAACAGTTCGTTAATGAATTAGAACATATAAAATCACAACTAACCTAAACAGGAAATTACGTACATATATAAGATTTAATTCGCTTAAAAATGAATGCAAAATATATTTTTTAGAAAGCATTTCAGCTCTGTTTCTATGCTGACAGAACTGTAATTACACTCAATTCAAAATCACATTTACTCAAATATCAAGAAAATGCAATTTTCAATTGCAGCTGAATTCGTTCCAGAAAATGGCCTCCCCCGACGTCTGCGCACTGCCTATACCAATACACAACTGCTGGAACTCGAAAAAGAGTTTCATTTCAATAAGTATTTATGCCGGCCCCGGCGTATTGAAATTGCAGCGAGCTTAGACCTGACCGAACGACAGGTGAGCACATTTTGAAAATATTAGAGAACGCCATAGCAAAAGTGTCATTCACTTAAACAATAAAAACATGTACTTATATATTAAAACTATTTATTTATAGGTCAAGGTGTGGTTTCAAAATCGCCGTATGAAGCATAAGCGTCAAACTCTTTCCAAGACCGATGATGAAGACAACAAAGACAGTCTAAAAGGTGATGATGATCAGTCTGATAGTAGTAAGTGCCGTATTCATAATTTCTCTTTAGGATAGTCCGTTTTGTACTTTATTTGGCACTTAAATCCTATGTACATTCAATGTTTTGTAGCCGTCTCTGAAATTGTTTTTTTTTTTTTAAAGCAGATTTCCATAGCTCTTAATGCACGTGAAATTCTTCAAAGCAGAAAAGTACAATATTCACGCTTTTCCATCAACTACTTGCAAGAAATTAGGTAAAATGATGAAAAAAATCTTATCAATCATTGTCAATGGTTTCGCGGCTTGTTTTTGCGCTGTTGACACCCCAATGCTGTACACCATAATCACATTCAAGATAATCCCTTCTCTATATTACAACCCTTCCAGCGAAACAAGATATAGTACATTTGTAATTCATGGTTATAAGCATCCATACGTACATCCCATACATACTTCGGAAGTGTGTTGCACACATACACATAATATGCCACGTGATTTTTATTTGCGTTCCAGTTACTTATGGCCTATCTCAGCACAAACTAAGTGGCATATACTCGTACTTGTATTATTACATTAAATCTTCAGAAATGCCACCACTCCACCTGCTAATCATTTGATTATATCAACAAAATTTTTTTTTATTAAGTAAATCATTATTACCTTCCCTTGTGAATTAATGTTTTATTTAGCGGACGAGTCACTATTTCATAAAAAAGTATATATTTAACTAATTCTATTGACTTGTGTTCCGTGACATCTTAAAGTATTGAATTTTAAGTACAAACCAGTAATGAATACCTATATAATATATATATATACCTATACATATATATCCACACACCTTTTAGTAGAACTTTACCTGAGTTGGCTGTTAATTTTTGGAATCTTACAAACTCATACACAATGAGGCTAATAAGGAAATGTATTCTCAACTTATAGAAAAGTGGTTGTAGTTTTATTCGATCTCAATGCCTCTTTTGAAGGATCTATATTGCAGGGCCTATACTAAGATGCGGAGAGTTTTCTTAAGTCGTTATTGAGATACACGCATTTACCCAAAATTAGGCATAGCATCATCCATTTTTCAAAATTTTCTTACATCGGATGTCTTTTCTTGGGTTTATTATTATTGGTACAACGAATTGGAGCAATTTTTCTTCATATACAAATGATATCACGTTTTTTATTTTTTGAAAATTAGCATTTTATAGCAGGTGGGCTACGAGAGCGGTTCAATAAGAACCCGTGTTTGATGACAGAAGACATTCCTGAGGGAAGTTGCTGTTAGCTTCGTGTGCTGCATCTATCAAACTTCAACAAAACAAATTTCAGACTGATTTAGTTAGTTAGTTAGTTTGGGTTTGGCAGCTATTCGAGTAAGACGTGCTTCGTGTTTTTTGCTAAAATGGAAAAAGAGAATCGTTCGGTAATTCGCTTTTTGTTTTTGGATGGGGAAAAATACTAGGAGATGAAAGCAAAGTTTGATGTTGTCTATGGGGACGCTTTGAAAAATTTAAACGTGGGTGAACATCCGTTTTTGATGAGGAGCGATGGCTACAGACGAGGTTACCGAGGAAATCATCCAAAAATTCAACAACATGAATCTCGCTGATCGACGACCGAAAGAGCGCGAAGTAACAGAGGCCTTAGGTGTGTCGACAGGAGCGGCAATTAATAGTTGGGGATGAAAAAATTGTCGACCCGATGGATGCCGCGATTATTCACAAGCAACAACAAGTGGATGAGACTATTATCTTCGAAGCAGTGTTTGAAGCAATTTAAGGAATTTTTGTGTCGAGTTGTTATCGTTGATGAAACCTGAAGCAACAATCAAAGCAATGAATTTCTGCGGGTGAATCTGCTCCAAAGAAGGCGAATACGGTCTCATCGACCGCAAAGGTCATGGTGACGATTTCTTCGGATGCAACGACGTCATTCTCATGGACTTTTTAGAAAAAGGAAGAACGATCACTGGAGAATACTACAGTGAGTTACTGAACCGCTTTCACAAAAAATTGAAGGAGGCATGACCGCATTTGGCGAAACGAAGTTGCTGTTTCACCACGATAACGCACCAGCACATTAATCCGGAAATGTCGCCGCCAAACCCCATGAATCGCGTTATGAATTGCTGCCGCACCCCACGTATTCACCTGATCTAGCCCCCTGCGACTTTTTCTTGTTCCGTAACATGAGGAAATGTCTTGCGGGGAAAAAAATTAGTTCAAACGAGAAAGTCATCGCCGAGACAGAGGAATATTTTGGAATCTGATCAGATAACGTTCGTGATGTCCCGCTTAGCCAGATCATTTAGAATAGCTCTGCACTCTCTTACTTCCTACGATCGTAAAGTGCTGGCTAAAATTGTGCGGTCATGTTCGCCTTGTTTCACACAACCGTAACAAATAATCAGTGACTGTTTTTTATCACTAAAAAAATTTAACTACAAAAACAGAATCAAATTTACAACCTAAAGTTAAAAATCGCGTTTCTTTCTAAAAGCGGATAACCTAAGTAGAAGACAAATTCGTAGTAGCAATAACTAACAAAGTTACTGCTACAACAACAAGAACAACAACAACAAACTCGTAGTTCATCAGCTTATGATTTTTCATAGATCTCGAGGGTCGTTTGAAAAGTTCGTGAAAAAATAAAAACTACTTAATGGTTTGGGGTAAACCTTTTTAATTTTTCGACATAGTCTCATTTAAGCTAATGCGCCAACTCTGTTCTAGTTTCCTGATCCCTTCCGAGTAATAGGTTTTGCCCAATCTGAAAAATAGGCATTCGTTTCTGCAATCACCTCCTGAGACACCACAACTGCTGAGGCACGAGCTGGTGCGTTGTCGTGGTGGAAAAGGAAAATCACTTGGCTTCCCCCATTCAAACGCATGCCAAACACAAAGAAATTTACCAATCTTTCTGCCCTTACACGGACAAAAGGCGCATGATCTCACACCAAAGCAGCAAAAAGTCACACTTGAGAAAACGAAGGAGTTGCTTCGGTTGTCCGAAAGCGGTCAATTTCGAACATTGTGTTTTCTGACGAGGCAATTTTTCAAATTGAGCAATTCGTAAACTCCCGAATTGGGCGGCTGAAACCGCAGATGGGCGCCCTCCAATCGTTTTCATCGAGCCTGGCGTCAAGGTAAATGCGGTTGCTTTGAAGCCGTGGGCAGACAAACATTTAGGTGGCAGACTATGGACCTTTCAACGGGACTCGGCACCGTCTCACAAAGATCGAGTGCCCAAGAATGGCTAAAACACAACGTTCCGAACTTCATAACGTCCACACAACGGCTCTCAAATTCACCAGACGCGAATCCGACGGATTATTCTCTTTGAGCCATTTTGGGGAGCAAGGTCAGAACTAAAAGATTCACCAGTCTCCGCAGCTGGATCAAAATACCTGCAAGCCACATTTGGGCAGCTTGCAATTTGTTCCTGGACCGTCTCAAGGCCATAGTCAAGGCAAAAGGTGGTCATATCGAGCAAAAATAAATTGATTCGTAATTTGTATTATTTTCATACATTTTTTACTTCGAATTGAATAAAAGTAATTTTCAAACTAAATTTATGGCCTTTTTAATTGGTTACACTTCGAGTGCTGAACCCTGTAAGTTTCATCTTCCTTTATTGAAAATCAAGTCTAGAAAAAAATAGTGGCCCTGTTATTTTCAGTGTTTTTATAAAATAAGTTTCACTCAAAATAGCAAGAAATGGCAATAAAATATGAGATTGATTGGTGCCTGTGCACTAGTCCGCACATTTCAATATCCACTGTGGACGTGAAATATCAAACTAAATAAGTTGACTTAGAGAGGGCAACAACAAACCTCCGAGTATATTTCTGCCAATTTAGGTATCCTATTTGAAAAAGAAATTTGACCACGGGCTCATCTCACGGCGAGCGTTCATCAATTGTTTTCTCGATTATTTTCTCTGAAGTCAGGTCAAGTTCTTAGTCTACGCTAAACAGCCCACCATTTCGACATGCTCAATCGGTGATTTTATCATTCAAGTGTTATAAATCTAGCTTCAAAATAAAACTAGTATCAATTTGACATCTCCCATCGTTGTTATTTTCTTTTTGTTCCTATCGCTCGTATATTATCGCCATTTATTATATACATATACGTACATATGTATATTGTGAATCAAAATTTGATATTAGAAGAGAGTAAATGAAAAAAATATTTCCTAACCCGAACACCCCGGATATCTACTCGTATTGCCTTTCTCTAGTTTAATTTACACTTTTTTCCGTTTTATTTCATTGCTTCCCTTTTCATCCCTTTTACAACTTCAAATAGACTCCAACTCAAAGAAATCATGTCAAGGCTGTGAACTGCCATCAGATGATATACCAGATTCCACCTCGAATTCACGAGGGCACAACAACAACACACCGAGTGCGACCAACAACAATGCGAGCGCAGGAAGTTGTAAGTAACTGATTACAAATAATGTGAAGCAAAACAAAATACGTTAAAAATCTGTTTTCTAATTTGGAATCATTTATTCCACAGTAACGCCTAACTCCACCCTTGAATCAGGTATTTCATCGAATCTCCTCGGTAGCTCAACGGTGTCTGCCTCGAATTTAATAAGTGCCGATTCAAGTGTGGCTTCCAGTGTCAGCTTCGAAGAAGACCTCGACGAGAGTCCCATTAAAGTGAAGAAAAAAGATGACAGTCAAGTATGTGCTAAACATTTAAATTGAAAATACATTTAGTGATTCATTTGTTCATCATTGTTTGCACTAATTATTTATGTAGGTTGTCAAAAAAGAAGCAGTTTCCACGTCCACCAAAGCATCACCGTTCTCTTATGATTCTCCTACGGGGGTCAGCAATGCAAATGGCGGAAATAACAACAATGCCATTATGTCGGCTGGTGGTGGTGGATACCGTCGGAACTCAGACACCTCGTCACACAACAGCCAAACGACAGCGAATTCGAATAGTGGCCCCAATAGTGAAGGTGGTCCGCGGAGAAAACGATTCCAAAATGTCAACAATGCGAACGCGGCAAATATTAACGAAGCCGGCGGTCGAGCTGGAATGGCCACATATTTTCATGGGGGCTACTATCCGAAGCATAGCCTTCAACCAGAGCAGCGACCCCATCTTCATCATCAGCTACAGCAACATCAACAACCACAAATGCAGCAACAATCCCAGGCGCAAGTTCAGTTAACGCAAACTCAGTCGCCACACAACTACTACGGCAAATATGACCATGAATTCGCCGCATCGGGGTCTCCACAGCATCGACAAAATCTGACATTGCCAATGCCACCACAACACAAGCTACAGCAAATGCCTAATAACAACCAATTAAACCATCAACAGCATCAGCCGAATGGTGAATATCGAAGTCCCAAACCGGATTTCATCAGCAAACTTTCACCAGACATACACAATCTTAAACTTCAACATGAGTTCCAGGCTGGGAAACCAACGGCAGCTAATGCATTTCACCTTCCGCAAACACATCAGCAATCACACGCACCACCACAACAGCAAGCTTTCTACAGTCATGGTGGTGAACCCGGCCCGCCAGGTGTCGCTGGGCACTACATGAATTATAATCACCATGCGGTGGACAATGGTAGCGGGTACATGCATCCTCAGCACCATGATGGGGAATTTGAGGTGACTTCTCTGAATACAGGGAGCAGCTATTACGAAGCCAAGACTCAAACCGCAAGTTATTATGACCACTTGAACTTCCAACAGCAACAACATCAGCAATCAATTCATTCCGAGTTTCACCAGCATCAGGCGCAACAAGCGCATGACACTCATCAACTCCAACCTCAACACCATCCGCATATAGGTGGCATAGCTGCAGAATACATGGCCGATGGCTCGCCACACGTGAAGATAGGAGTGGCGGCAGAGCCGACATCGGCTGCGGCAGATATGTACATCCCGCCAAATGCCAGCGCTCTAGGTGTACAAATGGAAAACTGCGACGGCAGCTATGGTAGCTTCGCCAGCTATTACGAGAATGGACCGCCACAAATGCAGCCGGAACCGACCATGCCACCGCACCACCATCCACATCTGCACCCGCATCACCAGCCGCCAACAACGCATATGAACATAGGCGCCAATAACTTTCCCATTAACGGGAGCACGCCAGCTAATGCACCAACATATCCAATGGCAGGCAATGGTGTACCCGGCACTGGTACTGGCGGCAATCTCACCGGCATGGAGAACTCAAACAGCTCATCGGACTTTAACTTCCTCAGCAATCTGGCTAATGATTTTGCACCTGAATACTACCAGTTAAGTTAGTTCATCTAAAGCGGTTGAAAGGCAATTTTAGAACGGCTACACTACACATTCATAGGTGCATATATACATACATACATATGTGCACATATACGTGTGTGTGAATGTATACTATATGCTGTGTATTTATATGCGGGGTAAGATTTCCTCACGCTAACTCGAAAGTATCTAAACTCCAAAAATTAAGAAGTGGCAAAAAGGTGTTTAACATCTACAAGCGAAACGATGTCTTACTAAAATACATATAATAAACGCCCCGCTCTTCTAAGCTTTCATCTAGACAACTTCTTTAAAAGAAGAGAAATTGTTTGTATTAATGACTCATTTCCACGTGTGAATGCTGAATTTATTTAATTTTAAAAAGTTATTTAAAAATCTTAAAATTCGTTTTGAAGCAGCAAAATGAGCTGAGAAAGTTTAATATAATTATGAACAACGTTCAAAAAAGATGTAAAAAGTGCGAATTTAATTTCATCACTGAATGGGAAAAATAAAATGATTATTTATGTTACCTCAGGACAACGTTTTCAGCGAAGGTTAGACGGTTAGAATGGCTAGTTTTTAAATTTAGTCTAACCCTACAGAATTGGTCATTTAAACTTAGTTTAGCTGGAAAGCAACGTTCAGCCTGTACTGAAATCTCGGTTCTCAAGGTGCAGGCAGACGTGGAAGAGAAAGTTGCTGACCAGTTTTCCCAATCCATTCTTCCCAAAACTTTTTTCCCAATGCTTACTTTTCCCAAAGGCAAATGTTCCCAAATTTTTTCATCCAAACTGTTTTTCCCAAGACTTTTTTCCCAAATACATTTTTTTCCAAAGAGCAAAAAATTATTTATTAATGATATAAAAATTATAAAATGTGTAAAAATTCTTTAGAGGCTGATATTGTGTCCAAGGAGTCGAAGATACTCAGAAATTTCGCTCCCTTTGTAATCTTCATATTGAGCCACTATACTTCTCATTCTCATCTTTGATTGTAACCATTTCTTTTTTGGAGCTGCTTTTACTTTTTGTCCCAGGTCTAATTGTCTTAAAATTGTTTCTGTGTCACACTGCTCTTTCAGAAACTCTTGAAGAAGATAGTACAATGATGGATGGTTTTTTCCAACCATAAGTTGAAATCTGTTATGCCACCCCTCGCTTATATTGTTAGTGCGGTGTTGATTGTTAAGCGTAGCTTCGTACGTGTTCCATAAAACAGGCAAGAACCGTGGAGGAACCGCACGCCGTCTTCCTCTTGCTCGTCTTCCAACAAATTTTGAATGACATATTTTTCCCCCAAAACAAGTTTGGGAAAAATAGGATTTTAATTGAATTGGGAAAATTGGTTTGGGAGTTATTTTATTGGGAACAAAAGTTTTGGGAAAAATGACTTTTGGGAAAAATGGATTGGGAAAAGTGTACGGTTACCTGAAGAGAAAGTGTTTTTTCGACTCGTTTTTACTGTGAAAGATCTTTACCTCCCGACATCTATAAAGTCGATTGATAAAGCTCTTTTACGTTTCGGTAACCAAATTCCAAGGGGAAACTTTCACCGTCCGACTACGTAATCATCTCAATACAAATCAACTTGAAGAAGTTGGCAATATAAATACTACACCTGTCCCACTGTATTTCTGAAAAACGCAAATGTATTTCAGAAAAGTAAAAATATATTTAAGAAAAAAACAAATGCAAAGGTATTTCAATAGGCGCGCCTATATGTTGTTTTAAAATTTACATTCTTTCAGGTTTACCTATTTATATTCAAAACATGATTCTTAACATTTATATGCGAAAAATTACATCATTTAAATGTTCCCCCCGAGCACCTCAGACCTTAATTCCCTGCATACCTACATATGGGCCGTAGTTGAATGTGAAACCAATAAGCATCGTGTTTCTTCCCGAAAGTCTGTTTTTAATACCGCCATGGTATATGGCTTATATGATTCGGGCTTGAAATCATTCCGAACTGGATCTAGGAGGTTATTGGAGGAGGCATTGCTACTAGAAATTCTTTTGAATAAGTTTATAGATTTTTAATAAGTTGAAGTTGTGTAAAAAAATTCTAATTAGGTTTACTCTCAAGTTGTTCTCAAATACAGTACGCTCCCAGTATTAATATGATACGAAAGTTATAATCTGTCTAACATAAACGCATGAATTACTCGAATAAACCAGATTCTTAACATCAAGTTTTAAAAATCATAAATAGAACAGGTAAATTCCGCCAAATTCAATTCATGAATAATCAGGCATTCAAGAGAACGTCGAGAACGGGATATCGATGTTGAAGGTTGTTCAGCAAAATTTTGCCTACAGCAGCAATACGAGTATTCTCAACAGAACGTCCAATTTCCCAACCTTTGAATTGTCGACACATTCCGATGAATTTTTCCACCAAAAAAACACTCATGTTTGGTATGTTCTTCTTAAAGATCGACCATTTTCATATTAAATTGTTCTATCGTGTAAAAGGGTATATCTGTCTACTCGTACCTAACAAATGTCAAAGACGACATAAAAAAGTTACCGTCTAAGAATTATCTTCTACTATTACATATAAGCGTCACTTTTGAAAGATGCTTTACTTCAGAGAAAATGTTACTTATCTGATAAAATGATAAAACAAAGAGCAACAGACATACACTGTAGGACAAAAGCATAGAATAGAAAAAAGCCAGTTGCGTTTATAGTCCTCTCACAGATGCTTACTACTTACGTTCCAGATCGAGTGCATATACAGGATCCGCCATATAACTTTACGGAATTAAAAATGCCATAAAAAAGAAACTACTCAATATTTTTCCAAACTTTTTTTTTTTATTTTGAAGTACAATCCTTCCGGTTAATGATGGAACACAACTTCATTCATATGGCTGCCTCGGCTAGCAGGTGTTTAGGTCTTTACGCAAAATTCGTCTCAATTATGTCTCCGAAATGTCCAATTGTTGAGAACGACAGTGAACTGATGTTCCTGGTGATTCACGAACACTCTCGGCCACAGCAGCAATATTTTCGGGTGTACGCACGGTTTTTGGTCGGTCACCCGTTGGTTTGTCAATAAGCAACCCAGTTTCTTTTACTTTTTTCGCAAAGTAACCCACATACGCTTCATTCGGTGCTTTTCTTCTTCCCATTGCCGTACGTAATTTTCGTACACATTCTGCAACATTACCATGATTTTCAAAGTAATGTCGCAATATTTCCCAGCGTTCTTTGATCGTATACACAACCATTTTCGTTCAGCGGAAGAATAAAACTAATTTTCTGTCAAATCAGATGACAGCTAAGTGTTACCATTCTTCAAATATTAACTAGTTCAAATCCGTAACGATAGACGGCGGGCCCTGTACTTACTCCATCGCAAAACGTAATAAATTTCTATTAAATTTCATCTACTACCTGTATATATGTATCCCAGTGTAGACGATTTGTCTGCCTTTGGCATATGAGCACTTAAACTTGTACCCAACTCTGTCCTATTTTGTTTACTTTCCAGCGTGTGCTTTGTTGCTGGCATATGGTGGACGCTTTTTAAAGTGAAAATAGTGCAAATATTATAATTTGCTGCAGTTGATCTTGGAATTTCCTTGCGGTATTCCATTTCCATTTTGGAGAATAAATGTTTTAGAGTCACAACCTACTTCCATACAAAAAATCATAGCCGCATACCGTGCGAGTGTAATAAGTGTCCACATGGATGCAAACGCATTACTGATTGCCTGCGCAATTAGTCCTGTACAGTTATCTTACAGTTAAATTTTTTACATTACATTTTTTTAATTAACTAAGTGTTGCACCAAACCAATTACTAAGAAGTGTTAGCAAATATATGTAGATATAAATATTTTCCAGAGCCTTCCACGCCTGAATTTGTGATTTTTATTTAAACTATATTACAAACGCACAGATTTTTTAAATAGGTACATACATACGAGGAGTGCCTTTTATATGTCGGGATTAGAGAACAAAAACACATTTTAATAATCGAAAATCACTTTATTGTTTTTCAAAATATTCTCCATGAAGATCTATACACTTTTGCATGCGTTTGAACCACTTGTCGAACCACTTTTGTCACTCTGAATGAGGTACCTCCAAAACATGCATTCTGAATGCCGCAACCGCTTCTTCAGGTGTCGAAAAACGTTGATCTCTCAGTTTGTTTTTTACGTACGGGAATAAAAAGAAGTCATTCGGTGCCAAGTCAGGACTAAACGGCGGATGACCCATTAATTCGATGTTTTGGGTGCTCAAAAATGCAGTTGTTTGAGCCGATGTGTGAGAGCTCGCATTGTCCTGGTGAAGAGTGATCCGTCTTTGGCGATTGGTTTTCCTAATTTCTTGGAAGACAACTGGCAAACAAATGGTTGTGTACCACTCAGAATTTATTGTTCTGCGTTGTCCTAGTGGTACGGTTGCGACATGTCCAGTTTTTCCGAAAAAACAGGCGACCATTTGCTCGGAAGTGCTTCGTTCGCGAACAACTTTTGTTGGATTTGGCTCATCTTGAAACACCCATACAGTCGACTGCTGTTTACTTTCGGGCTCATACGCGTAAATCCATGATTCATCACCTGTTACGATGTCATAGACGTGTTTCGAAGCCCCGCGATCGTATTTTTTGATCTTTTCCTTCGACCAATCGGCACGAGCCTTTTTTTGAGCGATTGACAAATTGTGTGGGATCCAACGCGAACAAATTTTATTTGACAGTCAAATGTTTATGCAATATTGAATGTATGCTGGTCCCACTAATGCCTAAGGTTGTTTCAATCTCACGAGAGGTCACATGACGATCTTGCAATATCAGTTCGCGCACAGCATCAATGGTTTTCGGAACAACAACTGATTTTGGACGACCTTCACGAAATTCGTCTTGGAGTGAACTACGACCACGATTGAATTCACCATACCATCGATAAACACTGGTCCTTGATGGAGCTTCATCGCCAAAAAATGAATTAAGTTCATCAATGCAATCTTGCTGAGTTAATCCACGTCGAAAGTTGTAAAAAATAATCGCACGAAAATGTTCACGATTTAATTCCATTTTTGGACCGAGATGAATCTTTTAAGTTACTGTAAACAACACAAATAGCGCTGGTATTTCAAAACGTTCTGAGTACGTAAAAGCCAAAAAATGTCAAACTTTGCGATACAGCTGTCAGTTGCCAGATTGCGACACCAGGGTTGCCAAATCCCGAAATATAAAAGGCACCCCTCGTACATTCGTGATTTTTTGAAACCAATTTGCGTTTTTCTGAAATACGGTTGGAAAATGTGTAGACTGGTACTGCAAGCTTTTTCTTATTCCGGGAAGTGATGTCAAAACATTCAATTATTGTGGCGGAAAAATGTTGCCATGTTTATGTCGAATATTAAAAATGGTCTGGCTAAAATATTAAAAATATATTTCATGATAATATTTTTCCACAACCAGACATTTAGTTACTGAGTGTTTTCAAATTTTTTGATATGATTTCTACAGAACTTAGTAGTGATGTGCATAATGGTACGATTCCGTCTCTCACTGTGGCACGTAGTTGTAACTCTGACTAAGTTGTAACGGTGCCATTTGTTATTAAATTATGTAATTATTATTGTTAACATTTTATATTTGAGACAAGCTAAATGGAGTAAAATGTTTAGTATAATACTTTCTTCTTGTTGATTGGCGCGATAACCGCTTACGCGATTTTGGCCTAGATGCAACTTTCTATTTACTTCTACATAAATGTTCGATCACACTCTCGCCATTGAATTTCAAAGTTACTAAAGAAAAGTATTGACTATCGCAAGGCGTTAATCAAAAAAATAGTTAAAGAAAATTAGTCCTGTGGCAGAGTTTGAACTTTTGAAAAGTACTGTCCACGCACAGTATGCTCCCAGGGCTTGCCATATCTGTTGGCACTAGCAGCGTTTAATATTTTATACAGTGTGATTTTCCAGCAAGAAACCCGAACAAAGTTGTTGGAGTTAAAACGGCTTAGAGCTTAGCGTGTGTTTTGTAATACCTTCCTGAAGGTATGCACATATTTAGGTTTCGTTAAGAAGAATAATAAAATGTTATCACACCACTTTTTGCCATTTCTTTTTGTTTGTACCACGTTGTCATATAGGTATGTACATTAAGGAGGAGCGATAGTATGTGGGCATTTTCTTAAATTTATTTTTTGTTTTTGTAATGATGTATCCATGAAATGCTGCCTTTATAAGAGCGTTAATAAAAATTAGAAGCTATTACATTCATAGGATAACGTTTTCAGTTGCCCCTCCCTAAGCAAATTTGGAAAAATGAATGCAATTTTTCACAGCTATTAATAAACTTCGTATATCTAAGATTTTACGTTTTATGTTTGCAACTTGTTTTTACTGAAATAAAATAACACTAAAAACAAATAATAAATCAGGCACAACTTCTCACACGCAATACAAGCTCGTCACCTCTTAACGTACGATGGGCCAAATAATAATTTAGGTCTGTAGGTCAGTAGGTCTGCCGAAAGATACAAAAAAATGTACTCCACCCTAATGCACAATACATACATAGATTGAGGGTGTCCAATTGAGGCCTCCTATTTTGAAATTTGAAAAAAAACATGTTTTTATTTTAACAGTTTTGTTGTTTTTCTTGAGTCGGTTAATTCAATTTCCTCACGAAATCTTCTTGAGTTATAAGCATTTGTCTTTCTTTTGAAACAAGAAAAATAACACCAAAAAAAGAAATCAGATGGCTTCGCATGATCTTAGTAGCCAATTTTATAATCCAACAAAAAAACATGGAGCTAATTTGAAAATAGGCACCCAATACATAAAAATCAAATTAAGTTGGGAGGATTGTTCACTTCTATCACTACAGCTATATACACATCTAAACATACTCGTATGTGTATAATGAGTGTGAAGCTATTAACTACATAGAAAAAGTTAAATAACTCTCGCTTGTGGACGAAAAATTCATGTGGATATTGGTCCAGGTGTGAGTTACAGTACACTGCGTTAAATAACTGTGGCGCAGAGATTTATTGCTAAGTTTCGACAATTTATTTGTTTCTTATTTAATTTTAATAATTTTTATGGAAATATAATATATTATGTAATATAAAATATAGTATAATGCTGAGCATTTGTTATAAGAGGGAAATGCGTAAGACCGCCAATAAGCAAAAATTTAAAAAAATTAGCACGATTTTCAAGCTACTTGAAACTTCATTTTATTACATGTACCAAAATTCAATCTGCTGAAAAACTACGTATTTGAAATTTTTCTAGTAATTTATATTGAGAGCTGGATTCTTACGGTTTTTGTACATAAATTGTCCAAACTTGTCCATAAGTCTTTGTGCTATAATTATTTAAGGGAGTGTGTGTTTAAATATCAAAATTTAGTAAGAATCTCTAAATTATTGTTTTGCTCAAATAACGGTAATAAACCATGTGTATATATGTAAATATATATATGTACGTATATGTTAAGATCCGATTATCAAATTGTTGTTAGTTTTAAGTTATATACTAAGCAATCAACCACCATTCAGAGCGAATTTGTATCTAATTGTGTACGAGCTCTTGTATTTGTAGGTGCGAGGTGTGCTTGCGTATCGCTCATTTACTGCAAGAAGGTCATAATCCAAGTAAAAGTTTCAAAGTTTTCAACTTACTAGAAGTAAAGAAATATTTTATTCTAGTGAGGTTCCTTATGATATCTGATGCATCATCATGAAGTTTTCATACAACTTAAAACAGGAGTTGGTACTTGTTTTTTGTGGATTATTACACTTTTGCAGACAATTACCGATATATAGTAGATATTAGCATATTTAGTACATATGCATGTGTATGTAAGTCCAAATAGTGTGGTGTATAGCATCCCGAAAACTTTGAATCAAGTTGTGCAAATGGTCCGAATGGCAAATGGTCCCCCACAGTGTAAACAAATTTGCATATGTATAAATAATAATTAAATTTGAAGTTAGAATTGCATGTAACTGTAGTCTGCATAATTTAACTTTTCGAAATTTTAAGCCACTGGAGGTACTTTCCCTGACATTCTTCTTATTTTTCTTTTCGATCGGAGCCAATAATTTATCTCCCAAGAAATATTTTCTTTATGTCCCTAAACAAAATTAATGAATTATTACTTAAATATAACCTAAAAAGCTTTCGACACGGCGCAAAAAGATAAAAGTAAACTGTTCTTAAAACATCAAAGAAGGTCTGGTTGCTCACTTGGACTAGATAGTAAACGGAATGATCAAGAGATTCCAGATCAAACAGAATCGGTTTCTTCTTCTATTTCTGTCAGATTTTCTGTATCATTCTGTATCAAGGGCATAAAATCTTGCACCCGTTGAGTGAGAAAGATTGTTTTACTCAAAAATTAGTAACTGCATTAGTTAGATGCCAGCTTATCATAAAAGACTGTATTTATCTTGACTTCACACTGATGAAATTTCCGTAAGTAAATCTTCAATTCGGAGAAAAACGAAAAGAACGCACGAAAGCAATAAATATGGATTTTAAAAAGTATGCCCCAGATGTGGGAAAGTAAGCTATTTCAGGCACTCAACACCCAAAATTCCAAAAAAGAGCGTTTTCAATTTCAGACTAGAGCCTGAAAGAAAGGGTGCAGATACTCTGCTGCAAGGATGATAAATTACCAAGTTTGCTATAGAGAAAAAGAAAATTGTGAAGGACACTTTGGCTGTCACATCACTTGGGGATTCGGCAGCCGAATTCTGCACAATCATTTCACACATTCGTCCAATCAGTCGTTGTTCAGATGGCAACGCAGTGTCTGTGGTTGATTTTTTCATATATCACTAACACAATCTCAGTTCTTTTGTAAACACACCTCAAGTGACGTCAGACCATCAGCTGATTCTGTCAAATTCGCTCATAGTCGAATAACGGACTGCTAAAGAGCTTAGGTTTGAAATATTTTCACCATGGGATAGATATACTAATTTTTCAAAAATTTAGAGAAGGCTGGAGAAAAGGAAAATGCTACACAGCAAAGGTGAAATGGTATATCGATGTTGTTGGAATAGGAAAATGGTTTGAAAGTTACAGCTGCGAACTTAACCAAATCATTTAAAAACATAACTGTAGGGACTTTAAGAGCTAGTTATTTTTACGAGGAGTTGAGGAGTAACAATTTTTAATCAGACCTTTCGGTGCCATGCATTAAGCTCGCTAGATGGCTAAAGCTATTTTTACCCGCTCAAAATGGCACCGCTAATTTCACAGCCTACATAGTTTTAATATTTCTACTGTCTTCTGTAATGCATTCGTCAATTCTTTAAAATATAATCCAACGTTTTTCAGTATATTTTTTAGTTAGCCTCTAATAATATTGATTAAAACTTCATTTATTATAATCAGATTATTTTTTTTTTAATCTGAACAAAATTTTTTGTTAATTTTCCTTTCCTCATTTTGGTAAAATTGTGTTTGAAAATACTTTTTATTTCTAAACCTCGATCGTGGACTACTAGACATTTCGTGAGCAAAATGTGAAGTTTTTTTATACTTAGTTCATTTTTGTTTATAATTAATACAGATAAATTTATATGAATGTAATTTCATTACAAATTAAATAAAAAAATGTTATATATTATTTTAATAGGGCAATTGATTTTAATAGGGCGGCCGCCGTAGCCGAATGGGTTGGTGCGTGATTACCATTCGGAATTCACCGAGAGGTCGTTAGTTCGAATCTCGGTGAAGGCAAAATTAATAAAAACATTTTTCTAATAGCGGTCGCCCCTCGGCAGGCAATGGCAAACCTCCGAGTGTATTTCTGCCATGAAAAAGCTCCTCATAAAAATATCTGCCGTTCGGAGTCGGCTTGAAACTGTAGGTCCCTCCATTTGTGGAACAACATCAAGACACGCACACCACAAATGGGAGGAGGAGCTCGGCCAAACACCTAACGGAAGTGTACGCGCCAATTATTTATTTTTTTTTTATTTTTTAATTGATTACTCTTGGTCAAATAATATTTGTCATCAATTTGCTTAGTATCTTGCTTCGTTTGACGGACGCCGTAGCCGAATGGTTTTATTTGTTTCTGGTAATTCAGATATTTCTTTGCTCACAAGAAATAACGGCTCAAGTCGAGTTAAGGCAAAGTTTAGTTATACACCACCATTCAAAAATGTGTTTTATGTTTTCTTGCTTTGTATTTCAAAAAATTAATATTTTATACCTAAAAAACTATCAATTAAATCAATATTCTGTTTTCATGATTTTAGAACATTTCAACATTTTTCTAAAATTTTCTTAAACAAAATTAGGATGTTATTCGAAATTATGCAGTAATAGTATTCAGATTTAAAATTTCTGCCTAATTCGAGTTTAGTAATTAATTTGTTTCATAAATTTATATTTTTTCAAATTTGGAATAGCAACCAGCTCGAGTTTCGTCGTTATTAAGAAACTTTTCATGTTGTTTGTAATAGCCAAAGTCAAATTTTGTTGCTATTCCAAAAGTAGAGTAATAGTTTTAAATCTGAAGTCCACTTAAGTAACCTAACTTAAGATTGGAATTCAATACAAAATCTTCCCACATAGAATAACAACTAAAATTGAGAGAAGATTTAGAAATTAAAAAAAAAATGTAGAAAAAGCTTTATTGTTTGTATTGTTCACTTCTCTAAAGTTAACTGTTTTTAACTTTCATGAATTGAATTGCAAATTAAAATATTTTAAAATTGCTAACATCGAGCAAATAAATACTTGCTGAATCAATGTTCACTGATTTTAGGCAACGAGGCAAGTTTAAACTTTGTTGGACACTTGACGCAATCGAGTTTAGTAGTTATAAGGATTAATACACACTTACGTACAGATTTACTGCTGAAAATGCTTGTTAGTGGCAGTTTGTAGCTCACACGAAAAACTTGCTTAGTGAACCTTTGCGGGTTCATAAGCAAAAAACAAAATCATACAACGTTAAAAGTTCTTCAAACGGACAATACATAAACCGGAAATTTTTCTGTATATTGCTTCTGGGACTTAACTAATTTTGTTAACTTTTAAGAAATCCATTAACCGGTGGTTTATATCCAGAATTTACTGCATACCTCAATGCATTGTTGACTGACTATTGACGGAATAATATTATAAAATCATGAACCGACAGGCACAAGCTGACAAAAGAACAAATATTAACTTTATTTCAAGTTAAACTTATCTTTTAAATTTGCCCTGCCGTTTATTGGATAATAGTGAACCACCTCATTATCATTGCATTTTTACTTAACTACATACATAGTTGCTAATATTTCAACTTCTGGGATACACATGTGCATATGTACTTATATATGAAAACTTAAAAGTAAGTGGTTTCTAACGGCGATCCATTCTCGCACTCTTCAAATGCATTTCGGTCGTAGAAGTTCTTGCATAAAAACTCTCTCCAATTGAACACGGAAAAAAGTCAAAGCTCATGACAAATTGGGAACGATATTTGAGTTGTAATTTCCAAAGTCAGTATGCACCACACTATTACTATTAAGTTGTATATAAAATAAAGTGCTCATATTGGCAGACATTGTATAAAAAAATATACGAAAAATATGAAAAAAACTATTAATTTAATTAAGCTGATGAATTTATTAATATGAAGACGATAATAGTTTATATATAGATGTGTTTGTGTCTTTATAAATGTTAATGACGATTGCGAAAACTTAGAAAATAATTAATAGACCGTATAACGAATATAAAAATGCGAAATCCTGTAAAAATAAAATTTATTAATGCATTACTTATATGGATTAGAATCACACATTATTTGCCTATGACTAATAATAGTGAACAATTTATTAATAATAAATGTATTATGTACGATATCGGGCGAACATATTATGGAATTTGTGAGTCTTTTCGTTTTGTGTTTTTAACTGCGTATAATAATTTTGTTGAAATCGCTAAATAAAAACTTAATATTGTAATAAAATGTAAAATACGTATGTCATGCAATTTTAGTGGTTAACAAATAATTTACAGTTGAATCCGTTCCGATTCAAGTGCAATTTTTAATATTAAATATTTAATTAATTATAAAAAAGTTTAAAACGAAAACATAAATATAAATTATTTCAAAATACTTTTTGTGTGTGTGTGTGTATGAGCATATGCCAGAGCCGTAAAAGGGTTAAATCAATGAAATTTTAAATCACAGATATATCATTTCAAAAATGTAACTGTTTGATTGTACCTATGTAAATATTATGTATGTGACCACCTTCAAAGTCTATAGGTGTAAGTGAATAAAGGGAAGTCACGCAGTAGGGAATATGAATGTCACTGAAATATTCCGAGTCTTTAATGAATGTGAATTTGGTTGAAGTGAATGCAATCACTCTCATACATATGCCATTCGATTCAGTATTACAGCTGTTTATTTCATCATTCTTAATTTTTTATTCCTTCATTAAAAGCATTGATCTGTGAATTCATATTTCATTTAAGGGGGGGGGGGGGGGGTAACGTTAATTCATGGAAAAAAAGGCACATTTTTATGATTTTTTTTTGACGACGCAGTTAAAATTTATTCGTCAAATCTTTTACGACATAAAACTATAGCATTTGAAGTATATTTTGTGAAATTTTCATCGAAAAATATTTAAAAATACGGGAATGGCAGAAATTATTCGGACGCATCTCAAAAAAAAGTAGTTTTGCGGTGCCCCTCATAACTCGGTGTAAAATCAAAAAACCAAAGTTATTTCGTTAGATAATCGTTTTATCCGGGTAACGCCGAGAGGGTTTTTTGAAATTAAAAATTTTTCGATTTTTGGGAACACGTTAAAGTCAAAAACACGATTTTCGCGAAAAAAATCGACGAATTAGTTACCGTAAAAACAAAAGTATCAACAAATTCGAAAAAAAAACTCTTTGGCGTTACCTTGTAAAACATCTACAGAAAAAGTGTTCAAAATTTCAAAAGGATCGGTGCAGTTTCAAAGTTATGAGGGGCACCGACTTTGAAAACGTAAGTTGTGGGAAAAACGCTTTAAAGTACAAATGGCGCGCGGTTGAGCCAGGTAGGTTGCAACACTTACATGGCTGTACCTATGTAAGTTTTGCTCCGATTCATCTAAAATTTTCACAGAATATTCTTGAAAGGTTCTTCATTTAAAAAACCAAATAAAAAAAATGCCAAAAAAAAAAATTTAAAAACGTTACCCCCCCCTTTAAGTGAGTACATAGTTTATTTTTTCTTCTTCTTCTTTTTATTTTAATCAAAATTATAAATCGATTAAAATTACCAATCCCAAATACATTCATATTTAATTAGTGACTTCGAACTGCAAATGATTTGACACTTTTTCAGCTCTGGTACGTGCTTGCATATGTATGCATAAGAAAGTAGTTATAATTAAAGTGTATACGTAAAAATTTTACAATTATGTGCTATGTATAGACTAAGCTAACTGCAAATCGACAGTCAATAAACTTAAACGTGCAAATTGAACCCAAAAGGTAGTTTCCATATTATCTTTATATACAATATTTATGAATGCACAAGGTGGCGCAAAATTAATCTTTTTAAACAACTTTTTGGCTTAATAAAAGCAAGTTATTTCGAGTTATAGAAATCTTTATTTTGATCTTTCTGAGATCAATTGCTTTTCTGTTTGTATACTGCTGTTCACTATTCCAGCCGAAAGCCTCCGATGCTAGCGCTGCACTACTTTCAGTTTGTATAATATTATAATTTTATTGTTATGTAAGCCTTTATAAAATAAAATACAATAAAAATAAATAAATATTCCACAAGTGTCAAATATGGCAAAAATTATAAATCTTCCTATAGGTTCATTAGTTTTGCACCATCTTGTATATACATATTTACTTGAGTTAAACCTCCATTATTTATGATCATTCGTCGTCAGTTAAAACCAAAAACAAAAAAAATTTATTTATAAGCTTTACTTCTTAGCCATATAAAAACTCAAAAACTTTAATTTGAAACCCGTCCCAAAAAACACCCTAATGCGTATTGAAAATGTTTAAACATTTAACATACAAAATTTCATTTCAGGGTTCATAATGGTGTGCCAGTAAAAACTTATAAAGATATATATTTATTGCACATGCCACTGCCGCAACAACAACAATGATAATAACAACAACACTAATATTAATATCGCTGAAAAAAGTACAGTAAAAGAAAACACGGAAATGCTATAGAAGAGAAAAACAAATTTCCGTCCTTTTCGTCGAAAATTTTGACTGACAGCTAAAAGATGGATGACTCCTAACGTCAACGCCTGTGAACGCATATGTATCTCACAATGCCGGGTAGTGAGCATTCAATGCTACATTCACGAATACTTACATACATATATGTATATGTACATATGCCCATTCAACAAAGCCCGTTGTGCTATTGGTGAATCTATATAGGACTCCTAGTATCCTAATTTAAGTCAACAGCAGGAGATCAGTACTCGTACAAAGCTGAATTCATAGAATATTGAAGTCCTCTTCAAATCTCTGCAGCATTTCATTCAGCATGAATTAAGAAATCAGTACATTCAGATGTGCATACATATGCGTATGTACCTACGATCAAATATGTGAATAAATTTTTGATGAATAGGGCAGTCAGTGTTACAAAAACGGATGTAACATTTTCTTTTGCATTGAGCGAAGAAGAAAGAGTCCAAAAGTGAGTAATTTTGACTGAAATATGTGGATACTATTATTTTCCCGTTGACAAATAAAAAAGCAAACAGAATAAACAGTTTTCAATTCGTAGCTTCCGTATACATTTTCTATTAGATCGACAGAAACTTGTATTTGGAAAAATCTTGTCATGAATTCGATAATTATAGGTATAATCCCAGGTGTTTACACTCTTTACTGAGTGCTTGGCAGATCTTTTCCTCCTACTTGTGGTGTGCGTCTTTTGATGTTGTTTCATAAATGGAGGGCCCTACAGTTTTAGTTTTAAGCCGACTCCGAACGGCAAACGGTTTTTTATGAGGAGCCTTTTCATGGCAGAAATACACTCGGAGGTTTAACCATTTTCGAGATATTGGATTTTAAAGATTATTAAAAATATATACAATATATATGTATATATTATTTTATTCAAGCGCCCAATTTATTTTCTGAGAATGCTAATTAATAATAATCATCAATAAAATTTAAACTCTACCCTGGCATCTAAGAATGGTTGCTTGATAAAGTTTTGAATTTTAGATTTATCACTAAATGTTTATTACTTCACATCATAAAAAATTTTTGTGTGAAAACTTTTCTGAAAATATTATTTTAGAAACTGGTATGTCTTTTCAGCTATCCAAAAAGGTGCACTAAATAGATAAATTAAAGATTTCTGCTTATAATAAAGGGTGATTTTTTAAGGGCTATAGGAAAGCTTTTCAAAAAAACACAACTTTAAACTTTCTTAACAGAACACGCATTTTTATAATAAATAATAGCTAAAAAATCACCCTTTATTTAGTTTGTTTTGTGATTTGATCGGCAAATGAAATCATAAACCAAAGCTGCTACAGACGCGAAGTAGTTGACCGGACGTATTTTACACATACATATGTTTGTATGTATATATATTGTATAAAACATTTTTCACAAAAAAATAATTTTCTGATATATCATGATGCAATAATAATAAGGTATAGTACAATGCGAATCTATTCAAGGTGATAGCAGTAGTACAAATTATTTCAATTTAAAAGTATTTGTTTCGGTTTTTGGCTTTCAGATTGTCACATTTCTTTTATATGTATTGCCAAAATGAAATTACCAAAAAAGTAAGGTTAAATAAGTGACATAAAGTTCTCACTTTATTTATATATACTTGTACAGGGTCCGCCATATAACTTTACTTTACTTTAACTTATTAAAAATGCTATAAGAAAGAAACTACTCAATATTTTTCCAAACTGTTTTTTTTTAGTTTGAAGAACAATCCTTCCGGTTAATGATGGAACACAACTTCATTCATATGGCTGCCTCGGCTAGCCATGCACCATCCCATACGATCGGTCCAATTTTTCAACACATTTTCGATTGTATGCGTTGAGAACGACGGTGAACTGATGTTCCTGGTGAATCACGAACACTCTCGGCCACAGCAGCAATATTTTCGGGTGTACGCACGGTTTTTGGTCGGTCACGCGTTGGTTTGTCGTTATTTGAGCGTATACACAACCATCTTCGTTCAGCGGAAGAATAAAACTAATTTTCTGTCAAATCAGATGACAGCTAAGTGTTACCATTCTTCAAATAATACCTAGTTCAAATCCGTAACGATAGATGGCGGGCCCTGTATATAAGCTCCTTCTCCAATTTATGGTGTGCGTCTTGATATTTTTTCATAAATGGAGGGGCCTACAGTTTTAGTTTTAAGCCGACTCGAACCATGCTTCGATATAATTTTTTTGCTTAGTTTGAATAAAATTTCTCTAAATATTTACTATTACTATTATTATTATTTTTCCTTTATTCCCGTTAGAACATAGGGCGTCCAAAAATATCACATAAAAGTAAAACATATGGCAACGCGTCAAAGCACATACAGGGTGGGTCAAATAAGACCTACAAATGTTAAGCACAAATAACTCTTTTATTTTTTGACATATTTATTTTTCTCTTTTTATAGGTTATAATTGAATTGTTGAAAATTTATTATGGAACCCTGCAGTACAACACAACGCGTTAAAATTATCGAGTTTTTCTATTCTTACACAATTAGCCACACTAATTGATTTTTTAAATAATGTTTTGATGTCGGATGAGGCGAATTTCCATTTAAATGGTTATGTCAACAAAAAAACTATAGATTGCGGAGCTCTGAAAATCGAAGGGCAACACACCAACATCAGTTGCACCCATCTAAATGTACGGTTTGGTGCGGTGTTATGGCCACTAGAGTTATCGGTTCATATTTCTTCGAAAATGAGGATGAAACGCCGGAATCGATTTCAGAAGCTTTTTACAGAACATTGATTGAAAACTTTTTGCGGCCAATGGCGGAGCAGTATCCTAATTTGTGGGTTCAACAATGGATTCAATGGTTCACATATGGACGAAGAGAAATATCGTTGTTGCAAGCGTGATGGCTTGCAAGCTTCTACGAAAACTAAGTTAAATCTGAGTATTGGCTAACTACTAACTAATGAAGAAACCCGGATAGGTTCATTTTTTACATGTCTGCTTTTTTCACTTTGAAGATATTTTAAAGCTATTTCTTTCCGTTCGTTTCCATATAACTTTAGAGAATCGCGATAAATTTAATTTTTCCAAATTTTCAAACCAAATTTAGCAAGCATCCATTCCCTCTATACATATGTATTTCTGTATCACCGTAGGGCGTACCGTTGCTATTAAGCGAAATAATACATTGATGGCTGGCGGCTACCGGCTGCTCGACGCCGGCTGCATTTCCTAACCATTCGGTCCAGCTGATTACATCTATTTTTACTTTGGCTGAGCCATCGAAATCAACATTCGATTTTACTTTGTACTTATTATATACACACTCGTAGATATATAAACGTACTACAGCACTCATCTTCACTTTCGGAAATGCTGACAGAAGCGGTGAAAATTTAAGATTGATCACCCATAAGGGTGTTCAACGAAATTGGTTTATGTGGGCTACGAGTGTGTGACTAAAACAGGAACAATGTCAAAAATGTTTAGGACTTTTCAACAAATGCTTGTTCTGTCCGCCAATTCCCCATTGAGTGGTTTGTTGAAACGCAACAAACGCATCAAAAACGGAATGAGTCTAACTTGGGCAGCCAAGAAGCGAATGGTCCGATAAAACAATGTAATATGTACATACACGCAAGCATATTTATAAATATATAACGTACATACATATGTACATATATACATATGAATATACATATGTACATACATACGTAGCGAAGTATGGATTTGTTGAATTCATTGTGGTAGCACGGAAATTATGACAGTAAATTAATTAAATTATGGGTGAAAAAATTTGAGAAGAATTTTGGCTAAAATAAGGTAATTCTATAATTAAAAGTAAAGAAATGTGAAATGCTTCAAGCAAAGAGTATACATATAAAGAAAAGAAAGTGGAGGTCCTGGCCGGGAACTATTATTTGCACAAGCCTAGTTTTTTTTTTATTGATTAAATCTTTGCCAGCCAATTACGGTTCTAGAAGTTGAATCATTTTTCAATATTCACAGAAGATCTCCACGTAATTACTTATACGAGTATATTTATGTAATAAAGGGTTTTCCAATAACAGGTGTTATTTTGGAATGGATTACGCAATCGAGAGATGATTAACGATTTTTTATGGCCGGGAAAAGTTTCCGGACCGTGTTATCTCTCGAAAAGGTGATCCCAATTGGCCAGTGAGATTTTGTGATTTAACACCTTGTCACTTTTTTCTTTGGGGCCACAGGAAAGAGAAGGTCTATGCCAACAGCCCAGGGTCGATTCAAAACCGCAAAGATGGAATTCGTAGACACTTTGCAATTCGGATATGGAAAATTTCATGAAGAGGATATTTTCCTGTAAGCGTGGTTGTGGTAGTCATTTGCCTGATATTATTTTCCACTATTAACGTCATACCTTCTTTTTTATAATGAAATAAACATCCGATTATTTATATTAAAAAATAGCATTTTTCTTTGAATATCAAAATAACACCTCTTATTGGAAAATCCTATACATAAAAATAAATATATAATATACGTGTGAAGTTATGACTATTTGTTTATTTTTATTTTTTTTAGTTCTTGTTTTTATAAAAATATAGTACATAATACAGCAAAACCTTATAATCTAAGATATAAACTTTGTAGAAAATTAAAAAAATCTCATCAAAATTTAACAGTTTTTGGCAGAAGTTTTAGAAAAATTCGGAGTATGCATAGTACAACTAAATGAGATTTTGGCTCGGAATTTACTTTTTTGAATTTTGTTTCCCCTGACGTTGCTGTCCATGTTCTCCATATAACGAAACATTGTTTTATAAAGAGAAAATGCCCAACACCGCCAGGAAAACAAATTATCAAAAATCAACGCGTTTTTAAGCCACTTCCACAAGGGCTACAAAATTCTGTTTAAAATGTGTGAAATTTTGATGAACATTTGTTGAATTCTTTGAAATGCTGTATTGTAGTAACTTTGAAACTTTAAGTTATATGATGTTTTCTGTGGTAGGAATTATATACCTACATATATAAAAATAAAAAAAATACCAGTCTAACGGGTAGACGCGATAGAAGTGAAACCTTCCGTAAAACAAACTGAGAGAGAATGAGACGGAAGCAGCATTAGGAGCGGAATAATTATAGGTTCATTATAATATTGCTATAAAGTTCATATTTTATTTTCTTCATTTTATTAATATATTATTCGTCCTCAATGTTTTCAATTTCAACAAATGATATGAGTGGCTTATGATAGCAAAAATATGATGCAAATGCTTTGGTTTCGATGTTGTCAACATATCTTTG
Source organism: Anastrepha ludens (assembly GCF_028408465.1). NCBI lineage: Eukaryota > Metazoa > Arthropoda > Insecta > Diptera > Tephritidae > Anastrepha > Anastrepha ludens. The sequence goes on from NC_071498.1 coordinate 79,975,745, forward strand.
AAATACCGCGTCAATTGTTGCTTTTGATCGTGTTGTCGATTCAGTGCGATTGTTACACATTTTTAAATTGAATGTTGTTGAGAAAGTCAATTAAAGGAACCGCTTTGTCCAATGCAAAATTTACGTTAAAATCGCCACTTAAAATCATTGGAACTTTATCGTAATCTTCTCTAAGTATCCGCGATACTTCTGGTGCATATGTACTTTATTAAATTTTCGTGAATGAATTCCGTGATGCCATTTATTGATTGATTCAGTGAAAAATAAATTGCCACAATTAAAACTGTTTTTCCATTGCTCAATCTGGTTTCGCATGCACATATTTCTCCCACTTTAGAAGGCTGAACAGACAGTGATTCTAGTTGCTGTGCATTCAGATCTATCTGTGGAGTTACAATACGAGCACCGTCATTTTGATTGTGATATATTGCAAAACCGCCTGCAATTGCGGTAAATATTTAAAAATGAAAATATTTACGAATATAAAAATACGGACGCAATACAGCACACGCGGTTGCTATTATGAGCGTCGTAACGCGCATATTACACAGACGTACTAACATACACACAAACATTCGTAGGACGCTTGGTCTAAGCAAGTATTAGGTAGTGTAGTATAGGTATACATAATGCCTTCTCGGTCACCGTGGCTCCGTAATACGAAGGCGCGCACACATACGTACTAGCATACATACAAACATACATACGTATGACGCTTTAACTAAACACCAAAGCAAGTAATAGGCAGTGCAGTATACATACTACAATACTCACTATACTAGCGTGGCTCAGCAGTACGCAGCCACACACATATACGTATATCAACATATAACGCTTCGTAGTGTCGCTTTTTCGTTTCATCGAGTCTCAAATCACTCCCAACGATTCTAAAGAAGTTTTCACTTCAAAAAATCAAATACAATACATCGCGCTGCTATTACTGCGAACACAGGTGAACATGCGTTAACACTCCTGTTAAACTAACGTAATTTTAGTATTCTTATAAGCAGCAGGTGGAGGCGCATTCGCAAGCAATAAATATGCATTTGTATGTACATCTATTCCTACATACCTATTCACTTCGAGCTATGGCAATGACTTTCGTCTAAGTAATTGTACATACGTATGAGATTTATTGTATGGAATTCGCTATAATAATTAATTGATCAGCGATTGAAACTCAGAATCGAACAAATTGAAAAAAAAAACCCAAAAATTCATAAAGGTCATCGACCAACCCACGATAAAGGCGTGAAAAGTAAAAGGTACAGACAATGACTGTCTTTTACGATACCTCATTATTGATATTTTTAGATAAATTGATACTGGGAACATTTACCGAAGCACGTAATTTCAAAACCAGGAACTCATGAAAAGATATTGGTGAATTTCGGTTTGGCCAATGCATATAAAATAAAATGTAAAATTGACTTCAACAGAATTATTTTCTTATTAATATTATTTGGGTGTACATGGAGATAGTGCTTTATTGCATTTTTTCTATGTTTTGCCATTGTTTTCCGAGGGATCATTAATAGGAAAAACATTCAAACCCGGACCAACTAAATGGTAGTCAAGAGCAAACTCAATCGCCTACTGTTGTCGTAGGTATTTACATTATATGATACTATGTGCAATGTACAGTGAACACCGTATACTATGAACACCCTATTTATATGGATGCCTACATATCAAAATACGTACTTATGCAGTGTCTCCCCTAATGAACACCTCCCAAAGCGGGCACTTTTTCAGTACGTGCCACAAATCTTTAAGAATATTTAAAATTCCCACCAAATAGTCAATTCATGAATGCCTAAGTGTTCAGAACGAGAACGAGATATCGATGTTGAAGGTTGTTCAGCAACACTTTGCGCTAAAACAGCAATATTCTCATAAGAAAATACCGTCTAGGACTTATTCACTACTGACGTCTAGGCCCCACTTTTGCAAGACCCTTCTCAAGGTTGCGCAAAATGAATAATTCAATTCTTTTTGAATAGCTTGTTTACTAAATATCTTTATTTAAATCTTTATTTGGACCGCCAACACTCCGTTGCCTGTCTGTTTGTATACTGCAGCTGTCTTGTTCACAGGTTTCAAATATGACTGATGTACGACGCTATTTTCGCGCCACCTCGTGCATCAAATTTTCGAATTTTCAGCTCGGGAAGTGTCGTATTATTGAGAAATAGGCGTGCTTGACTTATAAATTACAAGTTCACGCACATTCAAGTGATACAAATTAATGCTGCAAACGGGACGTATCGTAGTCCCTTATCGCAGCCCCTAGAGAGCACAAAATTGAACAAAACTCATACCGTAGAGAACACCTGCGTTCTTTTAGTTACATATTTACACAATACATCGGTTTGTGTGTGTGTATGTTTGGTTGTATTTACACAATGTTGCCATTGATATTTTTGCTTACACACTTTTTCACTCATCCGCGTTATAAGTTACAATTTTTTATTGTTTAATAAACCAAAGCCAAAAACCAACAAATGCAAATAGTTCATTTGTCTATAATTAACATTATTCAGCATTGTTTTTAAGTTATTTTAACAAAAATTAAAATTGTCCAAATATATTTTGTAAATGATTTCGAAATGTACTGTTTGGCAACACTGTGTGGTGAGAGAGCAATCAGCTGACACGGTTCTACGGGAATTTTCAAAAATCCTGCGATAAAATCTACGATACGGAAGGGAAGTAACTTTCCATTTACATGGGGCTCTTATTAGTTTGATCATAACAGCTGACAGGGGACTGCGTCGACGTAAACGACGAACTCATCTCTCGCGCCGTGTTTGTGTTGGGTTTGCATGTATTTTAATATCATATTAAGTGGTGGCAATAGTGTTCATTTACTTGATGTTTTCTCTTTTGTTATTGCATTAATATCGAAACACGGCAACAATTTTTTGCAGCTTGTAAACATCGAGACAATTTCATTGATTGCAGGTGTCTAATACTTATAAAGGGTTTTTCAATTGACGCCCTGTGGCAGCCATTTTGTTTTGGTGACATCTGTCAAATGTTTTGTTTATTATTCAGTTGTTTATGCCAAATCATCATGGCAAGTTACTCGATTGAACAGTACGTTCAAATGATAAATCTTTATTATCAAAATGAGTGTTCATTAACGCAAACGTTGCGCGCATTGCGCCCATTTTTCGGTAGACGTGGTGGCTCTTCCAATTTCTTATGGCCCACATTGAACCATATGGACCTAGACGACATGTGGTTCCAGCAGGACGGCGCTACGTGCCACACAGCAAACGCCATTTTATTCCATTTCAACATCTACCTGCGCTTATTGAAAAACCCTTTATATACATACATACATACATACAAGAGAATTACAGTTTAAACGCATTTTCCAACAAATAGGCAATGGAAACAAAACATCAAATCCGAAGCCTGAACCTTGGATTTGGCTTTGGTGTAGAAACCTTGCAAGGGAGAGAGCGTTGTTTCAGTCTTTAAAAAGGAAAAAGAAGCAGAGAAATAACACATTTCATTCGTGTGAGTTTTACTGAAAGAACTCTATTTTGTAAAAAGTATATTTCTGTATTCGGCTTCTTATTGAATAAATTCATTACATTTTGTTTCAAAAATGTAAATTTCCATATTAAAATTCATAATTGGGATAAAATGGGTATATTTTTTGCCTTAAGTTTTGAGAATCTCAAAAGTGAATAAATTCGCAACTGTGAAAGCGTTTCGTTTTGATTAGTTCACATCATCGGGCGTGCACTGTATGTACTTTCGGTGACCTTTTCTCTGTAACGGACGAAGAAATGTTGTATTCAATTTGTTTTTGTACGAACATATGTATGCACATATTTATGTATTATCCTTTGAGTTTAGACATTTTCGCAATCTTTTCTTGGCTTTAAATTCTTGAAAAATAAAAATTTACACAGCTGAAGCCACAGCAATCCTGAATGGGCTAATTTCTGTTGAAAACTCAAATCGTAAAACAATTATATGCACGGACAGCAGATCAACAATAGCGTCAATACTGAATATAAGAAATAAAACGTATGTTATTTCCCAAATTCGCAACAAACTGATCGGCAATAACAACAACATAAAATTAATGTGGGTACCAGGCCACGCAGGCATTAAAGGGAACGAAACAGCGGACGAACGAGCTAAATTGGCCACCATGGAACCGCTCAAAACATTTAACAAGTTTTCGAAAAAAGACTTCAATAAATATGTAGTCAATCACCTGTATCAAAAACAATTGGTTACATGGGGATCTATACAGCACCAATACACTACATTTAATCCAAACAGGCTAAAATCCGAGTATCCATCTTACTGCCGTTGCAATGATGTCAAAATGTTTGTTCGGCTACGGCTTGGGCACACGATTGCAAGCCACTCCTATATATTCAACAGAACTAACCGGCCAAACTGCCAGCACTGCCCTACATCACCATTAACATCAAATCATCTTCTCGACAACTGCATACAATTTTCCACAGTAAGGAGCAATATTTTTGGGGACCAAATCCCATCATCACTATTAAAAAATATATGCTACGAAAATATTATAAAAATGTCAGATTACTTAGCACAAACCGATTTAAAGAAACTTATTTAACTAATTTACCATGACTTTACCTAGCTTGCCTGTAATTAATTCATAATTCTTTTTACAATATAACAAATCAGAGAGCCGAAGGTCCTGGCAGCCAGTGCTCCTATTCTCGTGTTAAAATAATTATATTATTATACCACGTTTGTAAATAAATAAATAAATAAATAAAAAAATTTTCAAGTATAAAAAATAATTGCAGTACAATGACTTGGTGGGTACGCAAGGTTGGTGCGTCAATAACATTCGTTGGTTACTTGTGGCATGAAACACCAAATGATAGAAGAAGTGTCTAAAAGTGGTTGCCCTTTGGCAGGCAATGGCAAACCTCCGATTTTATTTCTGCCAAGAAAAAGCTTTTCATAAAAAACCATTTGCAGTTCGGAGGCGGCATGAAAATGTATGTAGGTTTCGCCGTTTATAGAAAAACATCAAGCCGCACAGCACAAATAGGAGGAGAAGCGCGGTCAAGCACATAGCGCGGCGAATAAAGATCCAGCGGCTTCGTTGGCTGGGACATGTCGTCCGAATGGAAACAAACGATCTGGCTTTGAAAGTGTTCGTGCGGCACCAGCGGGTGGTAGTAGAGGAAGACGAAGGTCTCCTCTGCATTGGAAAAATCCGGTGGAGAAGGACTTGGCTTCACTTGGTGTTTCCAACTGGCGCCGGTTAGCACGAGAAAGGAACGAATGGTGCGCTTTGTTATTTCAGGAATTTCATAGACGTAGTAAAATTTTGCCAAATAATAAGGTGGCAGATTTTTTAAAGAAAGAAAAAAAATTAATGCATTTAGGTTTTCTATTTTCCGACTTATTACATGGCAGATTGACCGGTTTACAAAAAATTTAACCGCGTTAAAGTAGATCATTAATTAATATGTTAAGCCACGCATTCCTTTTTCTTTTTCATTTTCATTCGATCCACATGACTCATATGCGTATATGTGCATATGTACATATGTATGTACGAGTAGGTGCATATGTGCTTATGTGCCATATGAGAATAAAACTTGCAACTCATTGCTTTTATTAGGCATATTAACAACAACAACAAATCTTAAATAGCCTTGAAATCCCGAATAGCACTCATTTGTATGTGCATATCTATTTACATATGTATGTATGTGCATAGTAGGTACATCAAAGCATGCATATTAGTATGTGTGAGTATTCGTCGTCAGACAATACTTAATTATCTTTTTATAAAACTCTAACTGAATAATGCACAAATGCGGCTTTACTGTGAATATTTTAACTGAAAGTAGCAATGAACGATTATGTTTATGAATGCAACAAATTGAGTAATCAGCTAAATAGTTTCGGTTGTGATATACAAAACCGAAATGAAATGCAACAATGGCACTTCGCTATTGTCACCACGAATATTGTAAGTAAACACGAGCACCGTGTACACTTGTTTACAATCAAGTTACCAGTTTCATAGAGCATTTGAAAAAGCGATACGAGTATTGCAAATGTACACACGCATTCGAGGCTGCTATTGCCCCAAATATTGGCAATGACAATAACTGCATCGAGGCAACTATCAACATACATACATACACACATATGTTTGTACACATGCACGTGCATATACATATGTCAGTATTTAGATAAACTCGCTTGTAAAAATGTCATTGATAAATGTGATTTGCTAAAAATAGTGTTTAGCGACAAATGTGAATGAAATAGGTTTGGATGAAAGAGTGAGAAATTCATTTAAGTTTGCACTGTTTGCACACTTTACAAATTGTTCCCACTGCACAAATAACTCAGTAATAACTTTAACTTAAAGATGTTTGTGCAAAGTGTGAATGCATTGCAATATTGATCCAAGCAATGAAAGCGTCTCCAAAGACCCCAAAATGTATTCAAACTCAGTAAGCAAATATTGTCTATTGTGCTTTTTATTCGTTGAACCTAAACTATGAAAAATCACAATTTTGTCCAATGGCCGAAACTGCGTTTGAGGTCTTCCAACGTTTTTTTGGCGATTCAATGTTAGATGATGAGTGCCAAAGGAGCTTAATGAATCCAATTGGTGTCAGATGTAGGATGAATAAGGTGCAAAACGTGATCTACGGTTCCATGTCCGAGCATTTATATTTGCCTGAAATTGACACAGAAATATGCAAATGAGTATTTGCTGGTAAAAATTACTTCCAAAAAATTGGTTTTCGACAAGTCGATAAGTAAAGATTACGAATTACAGCTTTCTTATATTTTCTATTTTTTATATATGTATGTATTTAATATTCTCCTTACCTTGGTTGGAAGACATGCACACTAATTATTTCACAAAATGCTGTTGCTCGGACAGGACTCTCTCAGATTTTATTGAATTTGGATGGAAGACTTAATACTGAATTTAAAAGTACTTCATCGAACTCCTCAGACTCAACACAAAACACTGAATAAAGGAACATTTGTGTTAACTCATATTTATATCCGCGGCACTGTTCGCAGTGTTCTTTTAAATGGATTTTTATGCCTGTGTGCGTAAACATGTGTATGTATAACCAACACTTATGTATATAATCAGCAATACAGTTGGCTTTAGAGCAAATACTTATGTAAATACACTTACGCAAAGGTATTCTTTGTATACCCTTTTATACAAGCACACACACACTACCGCAAATCTCTCCCTTTCTCACTTTTTAGCTGGTTTAGCTATTTTTTGCGCGACCGTCTGGTTCTTCTCGTCCAGATTTGTTTTTTTATCCTTCTGACTTATGGTGCAATACAATTGAAGGGACGCTGCTGGTTTCCTTTATTCTCATCGCCAAAGAGAAGACTCTGTGCATTTTGCTTTAAGCATAAAATCTTAGTATGTTTTCGTAAATGCATGTAATATAGATTTATTTAAGAAAAACAAACATGCATATGTTTGTCATTAAACCTGATATCTTGTAAGAGTAAATGCCCTTAGTACCAGCGGGAAATTGGAAACAGAACAAGTAAATAATTTCATTATTAGATATGAATGATATGAAACGAAAATATAAAACATTGTCTACTAACTTTTATTAATAACATGCCGGTATAAAATGCGAGGCACTACCACTAGGCGCTTGATACGTCCTGAAATGATAGCGCAGTCTAGAACGACCCTAATAGTATCCAGTGCAAGTTCGTTGACCATCTGTATACAGGTTTAAGAGCCTATTTGGTGCTTTTCTGGAGGGAAGGATGAATTGTTTAATCCTCCTCTGTCCAAGACTCTCCATTCAGTGTCTTGTGAACTCCCATTGTTTAATTGTTTTATGTAGGCTCTGGTGATCCCAAAATATGCACATAGTTTTGGATAGTTATACTCAACATGCTTTGCAAGAAGCTTACACCGAACCGGCATCTACACGTTGGGGACATTTATTTCGAAAATTGGTGTTAAATTGAAAATTTTCTCGGTACATTCAGACAGTTTAGTTAAACATTTTTGCATATTTCGCATGTGAAGCAACACTAATTCACAAGTGACTCTTCAATTGTAACATGTCAGCTTGGAACCAACTTTTGATGGCTAAATTATTTCAAGAAATTGACTTGTCAGTATGAATATGGATTTTCCTATGGCAATGCTAACGGGTGCCGCAATCAACACTTTCACGAGTTGAAGCTTTTATATCCAGTCGACTATAGAAGTTGTAAGTACAAATTAATTACGAAGACAATTTGTGTGGAAAAACAAGTGTCATGAATCGATTGAAGCCATTCCAGCCGCTTTTACCGTCGTCCTAAAAGAAATTCCTTAAGGACATAGATAACCCGTTTTATAATTTGTAAGGGCGTGTAAATTGTGTATTAAAGTAAAAAGTTCAGGTCTGCTTTGGAAGAGAGAATACGTTATATTTTCCCAGCAAATGCTAAGATTCATTTCCCTTTCGATTACCATCGTGTGAAATACATCAATAGGCTGCGGTAAAATAGAAATAAACTATTTTCCACAGTAATAATTTGAAAATGTTCGTACGCTTTTTCCTGCAGGGTTGCACGAAACATATGTTCCACTGAAAGAAATATAAAACAAGCCCAGGTGCGCGAAAAGTAAACGAACTATCTTAAATTCTCTGAAAACAAAAGCAAAAATAAACGTTATTGGGATTGTAAGAACTTTGCACTGACCTTGGAATAATTCCCCAATGAAATCGAAACCCTTTCGGGACATTTACAAGCATAAATCAGGCACATACCTCACATACATATATATTATATGCACTGCGATTTACATACATATGTAGCTTCCAAAACCACAATACGCTTGTTTACGAAAAGTGGAGGCTGCAAATATGTGAGCAGCAGGTGTTTCAGAAGAGAATATTTGGTTAAAACGGCTAGGTTTATTTGCGATCGTTTAGGCACAGATTAAAAACACTAACTGCTCCTTTCACCATTTACATGCATATATACTTATGCATATGTACATATATATTATCTCACACTTTGTACATACAAATGTATATGAGTCCAATCTTTAGTAGCTAAAATATCTTGCGAAGTGCATGGGTACACAATAAATTGAAAGCATTTCCTTGGTGTTTGATTTCAATACAAATAAATATTTTTTTTATTTTTATGAATCTTAATGGACAAAAAAAAACTCGTCTGGAAGGGTTGTTTCGAGTAGCCGTGCCGGTCATTGCACTTTCCATAAGCTTTCAACAGTTTGTAATAGGCATTTTGCCGCTTCTAAAGGATCAAAACAATTTATCAACATAATGCAGACAAGCCGCTAAAAACAGGTCAGCCGCATGATCATAAACAAGAATTTCTATGCACTCTGTTAAGTTCAACCAAGTCGCTGAAATTGCACAATAGATAATATCCAAACAATCGCACGCAGTTATGCACTTTACGGAATTGAATAGAAGTCGGTCAGAAAGAGGAATTCCAAATCCTTTTGTATTGATCAGCAACGCAGAACTTACTGAAAAGAATTGTCTTCTTTGCTCTAAGTACTCGTACTGTAAAGGTGATATTAAGGTGGCAAGATATACGGAACTATCTTCATGTACAGCTTGGCATATTTCGATTTGTATATACATGCATGTATACATACCATATGAGCATTTGTACGTTTCGAAATGATGCTTTTGTAACCCCTTATCCCAACTTAATTTAAATTCAAACGGTTTGTGAAAACACCTTTCTGATGCTTTCCATTTCAATTCAACCGGGCTACTCGGGACATGTTCTCCGATTTCGATGTAACTTAAATATGTTGCACTCTGGTCAAAATAATGAGACACGTATTTTTTTGTTCGCCCAAAAAATTTTTTTTTTTCAAGATTTATCGGCTATTTTGTTTTTCGGCCCAAATCGATTTTTTTAATTAAATAAGAAAATTTTTTTTTTAATTCTCATAACTTAGTCAAAAATGAACCGATTTTAATGATTCTGGGTTCAAAATGATCGTCATTACTTGCACGAGCGAGTACAAACAATAGCAGAAAATTTTTATTTTGCCTAAAACTAAAAGGGCGAAACAGGTTTTTTGCTAAAAACTTAATTACTCAAAACCAACTGATTTTAGCAACTGGGCATTCAGCTCAATTGAAGTTTGGACACCTCTTGATTTGGAAAACGTTAAAAAAAAAACACTTTTTGAAATATTGAATTTCGAAAAAATTTCGCACTTTTTTTTTGCAAAATAATAAATTTTCAACTACTTTTTCGCTATTGTTTGTACTCGCTCGTGCAGGTAATGACGATCATTTTGAACCCAGAATCATTAAAATAGGTTCATTTTTGACTAAGTTATGAGAATTAAAAAAAAAAAAATTCATAGATAATTAAAAAAGATCAATTTTGAACCGAAAAACAAAATTGCCGATAAAGCTTGAAAAAAAATTTTTTCGGGCGAACAAAAAAATACGTGTCTCATTATTTTGACCAGAGAGCAACACATTTGAGTTACATCGAAATCGAAGAACAAATGGAAAGCATCTTCGGTATTTTTGTACTAGAACCAAATGTGTTTGAAACACTCTGAATAATAGCCAATTTCATTTAAATATTTCTTTATTTTTCGTCAGTATAAATAAGAATAAAATTATCAACAATTGGCTATACAATTTGTATATATTCGTTCATTTAAATTCGTATTTGAAAGTCTTCGTTACTCAAGGATTTAATGATGGTAGTTGACTACAGCTGGCGCAGCGTATGGAGCGTAATGGGCAGCTGGGGCGGCATAATGGGCAGCTGGGGCGGCGTAATGGGCTACTGGAGCGGCATAGTGAGCAACTGGGGACACTGTCTTTACAACTGGAGCGACAGCAACAGCCTTCACAAGTGGTTCACGGTTTACGACAGCATTGAAACCATTTACAGGATCCGAAGTATACTGGACGGTACGTTTGTATCCATCTGAGTCGATGAGCGAGTATTCACCACGAACTACGTCACCATCACGTTCCTCCACTTGGCTCTTGGAATCACCAGTCAGTTTGTCGTCAACGCCATACGAGAATTTGTATTGTGGATGAGGATCGTATTCCTCCGATTTGACCACAACCTTTTGAGCGACGGCAACAGGTGCGGCATGGTATGCAACAGAGGCTGGTGCTGCGTGGTATACCGGTGCGTAACCTGCGCTGGCCACGGCAACGAAAGCGAGTGCGAATACAAACTGCGAAAGAAAATTATTGGATTGAAAACAAGAAAAAAAGTTAACTTTATTCCAGTGAGGCTCGGTTGTGACTGTGCTTACCTTGAAAGCCATATTTCGTGGTTTGGTTGGTTATTGGTTTAGTTATTTGCAAAAGCGAACACGAGAAGTGAATGATACATATCTGTCAATTCGTTGTCACTTTTATAGTAAACGGTTGATACGAGATTGTTTTTTACATCATGGCATTTGATTATAATTTTTGTTTTTCTAAAACCTGTTGGGCTATATTTGGCTATAGCTTTGATTTTTACGCTCTTTTAATTCTTCGAGGGCGCTCTGTTTGTTAAATATAAAAAATCCGGAGTATATAAAATATGGCTAAGAGAATGCAAAGCTGCTTAAAGAAAAAAAATTCAGCATAACGTATTCAATTGATTTTATGTTGATGTGACACTTGAATTGTGAGAGTAAGGTAACAAAAATGCCACAGACTAAATTTGTGTGTGTTTTTTGTTCACAACGAAGTCGTTTAATACAATTTGGCATATAGAAAGTCATATAAAAGTTCCTTTAACAGGGACATACAACAATAATTTAAAGATAGTTTCACTTCTTCTTCTTGGCCGCCATTGTCCTCATTTAACATAAACTCTCATTTTGACTTTTCCTTTCGAATTGATGAAAAACGTATTCTTTTTAAATAAAAATTACTTAAAAAAATAAAAAAAAACTATTCCAGCTTCAGCGAGCCTACCTTTATTAAATATGTACTAAGTGGCGAAGAAAACCAGTTGATAAAAAAGTTTTCTTTTAAAGGCAGTCTCTCTTTGGTAGACAATGGCAAACTTTCTCATAAAAACTATTAGCCGTTCGGAAGGGCCGTAAAACTGTAGGTCCCTATACTTGTGGAACAACATCAAGACTTACACCACAAATAGAAGAAGCTTAGCCAAACACTCAAAAACTGTATAAGCGCCAATTAGATATATTATATATGTAAAATATTACAATGTTTAATGCACGTAAATAATGTCCTTACTTTTGTCGTTGCTCAGTGAGATAAGTTGCAGGAGTAGAGTAAGTATCTTAACTATCATATCTAAAGGGCGAACTCTATACCATATCTTATCTAAAATTCAAAATTTATATTCAGACACCAAGCCAAGGTATAATATCTTGATGAATGTAGATTGCTGATATTTTTGCATATTGAAAAAGTTAAGGATCATTATTATATAACTATTATATACTATATAAAATATTAAAATTTGCAAAGCAATAATTTGTTGAGGTGGCAAGGTGCCACTTGACTAATTTACGAAAATAGTAAGCGGGGACAACCATGTACAAATTGGTAAATGCTGTGATTTACGGGACATTGTACGTGATTTTTTATTTCGTTTTAACAGCTTATCCTGGAATAAAAAGTTAATCGAAAAATTGTAATTGACTGTTTCGGTGCAGAATATTAAAACACTAAAACATGTTCTTCTCGATGTTTTGGTACTCATTGTGGCTTAGTGGTGTTATTGAGTAATTTTTTTCGAAAATGCACTTAGAAATGCGCGTACTGTCAATAGATTTCGCTATCAAGTTATGTTAGCAAAGATCTTTGTTGTCAATAGGCCTCTTCTATTCGCCACTTCTCTGCTCGCTGTCTCTCTGCTCAGCACACATGACGAAAAATTTGCATGTGAAAGTAACAACCAAGTTATCGAGAAAGGTTCGCCGCTAGGGAGTATGTCTCTGTACCTCATTAAACTGGTATAACTCACTATCTTACAAACAAATGTAGTTTTAGGCTGCTCGAGTCCGGCGATACCAAGAAATGTTTATTTATATTAGTTGCGTCATCTATTCACAATTAAGTGCACCTAACATGGCAACACGACTAAATGTATGTACATATATACATACATAAGTACAAGTACTATCAGACGAGTTTCGTATTGTTGAAACAAAAAAAGTCTTTTTAATATATCATATAACACTGATATAAGATCCGCCAATAAATGCCGGGATACGGCGAAAAATGTGACAAAGCGGGCCTACGCTTGGCTCAAAAAACATTTTTTTTTTCGAAATAGCCTTGCAGAAATACTTTAGACTCAGGTTTGAACGCTGAACTTTTTTCATGTAAGACGGTACGGTCTAATATACAATACTTATGTACATATGTATATAAGTATATGCTTCCAACTTGAAAATGTAAAAATTACGCCAATTACTTACCAAAACGTATACTAATTCGAATTGAAAAAAAATATTCGCGTAAGAAATCTCTTTTCCCCTTTCGACTTTAAATAACTTCGATAGTTTTTAGATATGAAAAGTAGGCATCTCGAAAGCAAATTAAATGCTCTGCCAACCCGTGGGAATTCATCGACAAAATTTAATACGTAATTAATCTTTCTAGATCCGAAATAACAAATAAAACGTAAATGGGATTGCTCATCAATTTGGTGGAAGACCACCCTGAAATAGCGCGTGTGTTTCTAAAAGTGCGAGAACGAGGCTAAATTTTGGCAGAAAGTGGAGCTGAAGCTTAGCGCAACGGAGTCACACATCAATCAGCTTTGAATATACCAAATGTGAGATTATGTATTGATTTTGCACCACAATGGATACAAATGTTCAACTTTTAGAATTTAACGGATAATACATAATACCGTCTACAGTAGCTTTGTAAGTGGAACCATTTATTAAATATATTTATAAATCTCTAATCTTCAAATTCTATTTTTAGGAATGGGCCGGCCAGAAAAAGTGTGCCCGGCAGAAGTCGTCGGAAAACTTAAAAAATCGTGAAGGAATTCGCCATAATATGAAATGAGACTCTCTTCAGCCGAAAGAGTCAAATTTAAATTAATTGTAAAAGTGCAATCGCGATCGTGCAAGCTCATGTACATAATTGCATAGCGAGTTGGCCCATTGTGATTATGATAGCCCAACAATATCCTTTAGAAAAACGAGCACCATCAAGGAAACGTTTACCTCACTGCCGAAACAGCAAAAAAGCTGCTGTATCTGAGAGAAGGAATTGAAATTCAAAATATTAAACGCCGAAACGACGAATGGGGAAAATGAGCGAAATAAAAAAATAAATGAGCTGACAAATCTATATCCACTTAATTAAGTATTAATTTTTATTTCAATACAAAAAAAGGGTAATGAAATAATTTCGTACTACAGACTAGAAGAAGAAACATTTCACAGAAGTTGAGATGACAGTGAAAAGGGGGGGTATTTAAGCAGCAAAATTTAGAAGGAATAAAAATACGTAACCACTTTATGAAAGAAATGCAAAAAAGAACTAAAAGACAAAGTTAAATGTGGTTGTGCATATGTAAAGACTTGGCCCTCAAAAATAGTTTTCGAAATAATTTCTGTATTTTTTAAGATTAATAATATATATATATATATATAATTGGCGCGTACACCCTTTTTGGGTATTCGGCCGAACTCCTCCTCCTATTTGTGGTGTGCGTCACACATAGAGGGACCTACAGTTTCAAGCCGACTCCGAACGGCAAATGTTTTTATGAGTAGCTTTTTCATGGCAGAAATACACTCGGAAGTTTGCCATTGCCTCCCGAGGGGCGACCGCTATTAGAAAAATGTTTTTCTTAATTTTGGTGTTTCACCGAGATTCGAACCTACGTTCTCTTTGTGAATTCCGAATGGTAGTCACGCACCAACCCATTCGGCTACGGCGGCCTGAACCAAAAGCATTTACTAATGTAAATTGAACTTAAAATATATATTTGATGTCTATGTAGGGCAATGCAAAGAAGAAGTTATTTTCTAACTATAGGTTGTCAAAAAAGTCTTGCGGTATTTCCGCAAGCTTGTCTTTGCAAGCGCGTAGTTCTAGTTATATTGGTCACATCGGTTCACGCTAGAGCTTTTTGGAAAGCTCTTTTCACGTGCTAACACGTGTTTGATTAATTGTTGTTTGCTTTTAGTCGTTCGTGAGTTATAGCGTCGCAAACATGGAGCAAAACAAAGAGAAAATACGGCATATTTTACAGTACTACTACGATAAAGGCAAAAATGCATCTCATGCTGCCAATAAAATTTGTGCAGTTTATGGACCCGATACAGTTTTCATTTCCACCGCACAACGATGGTTTCAACGTTTTCGTTCTGGTGCAGAGGTGATCGAAGATGCGCTACGGTCCGAAAGGCCTGTCGTCGAAAATTGCGATAAAATCGCTGAATTGATCGAAAGAGACCGGCATAGTAGCAGCCGTAGCATCGGCCAAGAGCTGGGCATGAGTCATCAAACCGTTATAAACCATTTGAAGAAGCTTGGATTCAAAAAGAAGCTCGATGTATGGGTGCCACACGACTTGACGCAAAAAAACATTTTGCCCGTATGGATGCATGCGAATCGCTTCTGAATCGCAACAAAATCGGAGCTCGGATGGGAGGTTCTTTTGCATCCACCGTATAGTCCGGATCTCGCACCAAGTGATTACCACCTATTTCTGTCCATGGCGAACGAGCTTGGTAGTCGGAAGTTGTCCACAAGAGAGTCCTGTGAAAATTGGCTCTCCGAGTTTTTTGACAATAGGGAAGCGAGCTTCTATAAGAGGGGCATTATGAAGTTGGGATCTCGTTGGGAACTCGTCATCGAACAAAACGGCGCATATTTGACTTAAATCGCATTATTATAACCAATTTTATGAACAAGTGAAAATTCAATAAAAATACCGCAAGACTTTTTTGACAACCTTAATTATATTCCCACAACAACCTGCGTGAATGAAAGAAAGGTGTTTGCGAATGTAAAACCATTTGAAGATAAAATTTTCTTAGCTCGTGCGACTAAAGCAGTCTGGTGCCCAATTTCTTTACACTACATTAAATAACTTTATGAATATATTCCAAATCGCACTTGTAAATGTAAATAAAATAATAATTAAATTTGATTAAATAAAGCAAATAACAGGTTACAACCAAACGCCTTTTTATCATAACATTTTCCTCGAACGCCTCAATTAGAGAATTACCAATGATCACTTGTTAATGTAAGATATGATTTAATTTACAACTGTCATCGAGAGAAGGTTTTTTAGTAATCTTTTCTCAGAACATAATTAAATTATTGACAGAAACATTTTTCACTTTTTTTTGACGGCACTGAATAGGAGTTTCACACAAAAATAAATGGAAATATTTGGTCTTAATCAAGTGAAAGGAAGTGTATTTAAGAAGTACGAGGCCACAAAAGCGGTTGAGTAGGACAGCACATCTTAATATCTATAGAGACTTAGGTCCCGCGGTGGAAAAAATTTGCTGAAATCTTTTTTTTTACCGGCTAAATGCCGTTTTTTGAGCCATTGTGGTTTGGATTAATTTTTTTCATAATAATTTTTTTAAGTACACATTTTTTAATTAATTATTAATTTCTTTAAAAGGCATCATTCCGCTCCTACAAACACAACAAATTATGCTAGCACATACATACAAAGTCAGTTATTCTTCCTAAATGTAATAATTGTATTATTATTCTTCTAATCCATATCTATACGTAGCAAAACAATGTAAATATCTGCTTGTGACTTTAAAATAAATACATTTTTAAATAAAAAAAATATGCTTTCTAGAAATAAGTAGACTAAATGTGCCGATGTTTTAAATCAAGCAAAATTACCCTGATTTGGTAAAAGTGATATAAGTCCGAAAAAGCAAGTTGTGAAGGTTAAATTCGGATGAAAGAAAAATTTCGGAAAAAATGATTTAATTAAACTCGGCCAGACTTGGTATACGGGCTGACTCACACCTCAATTAGATCAGGCATTAATATGTATTGGATAAAAACCCCGCCCACTTTTTTTACGTCATACCTAAATTTTCTTGTGTCCGCCTGATATACAAGCTATAACTCTCATTTTGTATGAGTTCGTTTAATTCCAAAAATTAACAGCTGAACTTTTGGTACGGGAAAGACTTTGCTATTTTTCTTTTAACAAATTCTTCTACAATAACATAAAAAATTTTCATCGGCGCAAATATATGTTCATGGCAATTGCTGGCGAGCCATTGAATAATGTCATTGAATATTTTTAATTTGTTTTTTTTTACTGCGAAATTAAAAGATGGCCAGTGAATCTGTGAACAGGTTTCATGCGCAGGATATTTTGGTTCTAGCCATGATTTTTTGTTTCCTCGAAGAATTTCGATGAATTAGCAGTAATATAGACGTCCGTTCTGACCTTGCTCTCCAATTGAGATAATTCTAATGTACAAACATTCTGGATATATCGAGTTTTTTAACAATGGCAATGTTCACTCCATGATATTTTCGCACTTTTGCAACGCAATCGCCGCGTTACGAGTTGTTGGTCAATCCAATTATGTTAATTACGCGAAATTTTAAATCAAACGGAATTAGATTTTTTTTGGAATAAAACAGTTTTGCAAAAAAATGCCTGCTGCTTTGAGAATCTTATGAATATTTGTAAATATTGCAGAGAAGCAGCGCAGAAAGTTCGTTGCACCAAGAATTCACTGTATTTGAACTTTTTTTCTGGAGCACAATTTTCCTACTTTCTCTGCATGTTGTCTGATATGCGCATTTATAGATCTGTACGAGGTTCGTTGTGTCGAGTGTCCTTGGTATTTGTGTTTGGTTCCTCAAACACAAACTTTAGTGCTTCCTAAGTATATTCTTTTGTATCCGAGTTGCGAAACGAACAACCGAATATATATATAGGCAAAATGTTACATTTAAAAAATTGGATATTCTTCTACTGTCATCTAGAGAAATGCGCCTCTGTTTTATGTGTGTATCCAGCAGTTTGACATTTAGCTGGAATTTCCCAAGTACTTTCCAGCGGCCCATACACATCAGTCTCTTTTTTTTTTAATTTACGACACTATAGATTAGGTCGAACATTTAGTTTTCAAACCGGTTATATCAAGTAAAGTAGATTAAAGATTATTTTGAGTGGCTGCTTTCCACGTGATTCGGTAAAACTTCTAGTGTTATTTCACAGGTCAGATTCAAAAAGAATGCAGCTATTGGTCAAGTGGAGGACGCACATAAAAACTAAAATTAGAATACCTTACCCCCAAGATTTTCGGGTATCCCAATACTGAACTTCATACCAGAGATCTTTTAGTTTTTTCAATAAAATACGGTAATATTTTTTCAGTGGGGTAGCAGCAAATATATTTACTGACGCCGGGTTAATTTAGTATTTATCAAACTGTAAATCTTTTTATCACTTAATATTAAAAAATGTTTAATGGCAATACATGAAATTAATGAAACGGTAACAGAAGAAACTATTGTATCAGTTTAAAGTACTTCAATGACCAAATGAGTTGACCGGTTAAGGTAAATTTCAGAAACATATCCAAACACACCTACAGTCATATTCGTACTCATATTCAATTAATCAAAATGCATACAAAGAAAATTGCTGTCCATTAGTTCGGAAAGTGAACAGTATAAAATGGTCCGCTGACGGATATTTGGTATCATTCACTTCTTGCTATCGCAACGACAAAGAACCCCCCTTTAGTTACGAAACTATTCAACACATATCCGAAATATGGCATTCAAGGTAAAGTTCACACTTGCAACGAATTAATATAACTTGCTCCAATTGCTTGTCAGTACTTATAGTAATGAACCTAATTTGTTTTTTCTCTACAGTTTGTATTCGCACTCGCTTTCGTCGCTGTTGCCAGCGCTGGATACGCACCCATTGCGCCGGTTTACCACGCAGCACCAGCCTCTGTTGCATACCATGCCGCGCCTGTTGCCGTCGCTCAAAAGGTTGTGGTCAAATCGGAGGAATACGATCCTCATCCACAATACAAATTCTCGTACGGCGTTGACGACAAACTGACTGGTGATTCCAAGAGCCAAGTGGAGGAACGTGATGGTGATGTAGTTCGTGGTGAATACTCGCTCATCGACGCTGATGGATACAAACGTACTGTCCAATACACTTCGGATTCAGTGAATGGTTTCAATGCTGTCGTAAATCGTGAACCACTTGTGAAGGCTGTTGCTGTCGCTCCAGTTGTAAAAACTGTGGCCCCAGTTGCTCACTATGGCGCTCCTGTAGCTCACTACAGTGCCCCAGTGGCTCATTATTCTGCTCCAGCCGCACATTACGCATCGTATGCCGCACCAGCCGTATTAAAGTATCACCATTAAAAACTAGAACCATTATGAATATTTATCTAAATGAATGAGCGATTGTATGAAATAGTTTAGTTGATGTTATTCTTATTTATGTATTACGGATATATTTTGAAATTAAACAGAAAAGAAATGTTACATATTTTGTTATTCTTTCTAAACGCAGTACGTCTGGATAAAGCAAAACTAGCCGTTTTATTATCCTGCATAATACGAAGAAGAATATTTTTTGTAGTGGAATACTTTAACTATTATTAATACAAGATGGCACAAAATTAATCATCCAACTTTGTTTTTGAGTAACTTTTTTAATAAATAAAATAGTTATTTTAAGTGATGGAAATTTTTATTTCGACATTCACGCGCTCCATTTCTTGTCTGAATGTATAGTTTACAAGTGTACAAACAGAAGTATAAGATATTTTCCTTCTTAGCGATAACCATGAAAGCGAATGCGACTTCAATGTAATTGGTCTCGGGTGATAGTACGAGGGGTGCCTTTTATATGTGGGGATTAGAGAACAAAAACAAATTTTAATCATCGAAAATCACTTTATTGTTTTTCAAAATATTCTCCACTTTTGCAAGCGTTTGAACCAATTGTAGAAGCACTTTTGCCACTCTGAATGAGGTACCTCCAAAACATGCATTCTGAATGCCGCAACCGCTTCTTCAGGTGTCGAAAAACGCTGACCTCTCCGTTTGTTTTTTACGTACGGGAATAAAAAGAAGTCATTCGGTGCCAAGTCAGGACTATACGGCGGATGACCGACCCATTAATTCGATGTTTTGGGTGCTCAAAAATGCATTTGTTTGAACCGATGTGTGAGAGCTCGCATTGTCCTGGTGAAGAGTGATTCGTCTTTGGCGATTGGTTTTCCTAATTTCTTGGAAGACAACTGGCAAACAAATGGTTGTGTACCACTCAGAATTTACTGTTCTATGTTGTTCTAGTGGCACGGTTGCGACATGTCCAGTTTTTCCGAAAAAACAGGCGACCATTTGCTTGGAAGTGCTTCGTGCGCGAACAACTTTTATTGGATTTGGCTCATCTTGAAGCATCCATACAGTCGACTGCTGTTTACTTTCGGGCTCATACGCGTAAATCCATGATTCATCACCTGTCATGATGTCATAGACGTGCTTCGAAGCCCCGCGATCGTATTTTTTGAGCATTTCCTTCGACCAATTTGACAGTCAAATGTTTATGCAATATTGAATGTATGCTGGTCTCACTAATGCCTAAGATTGTCTCAATCTCACGATAGGTCACATGACGATTTTGCAATATCAGTTCGCACACAGCATCATTCGGAACAACAACTGATTTTGGACGACCTTCACGAAATTCGTCTTGGAGTGAACTACGACCACGATTGAATTCACCATACCATCGATAAACACTGGTCCTTGATGGAGCTTCATCGCCAAAAAATGAATTAAGTTCATCCGTGCAATGTTGCTGACATTGTTCACGATTTAATTCCATTTTTGGACAGAGATGAATCTTTTAAGTTACTGTAAACAACACAAATAGCGCTGGTATTTCAAAACGTTCTGAGTACGTAAACGCCAAAAAATGGCAAAATTTGCGATACAGCTGTCAGTTGCCGGATTGCAACACCAGGGTTGCCAAATCCCGAAACATAAAAGGCACCCCTCGTAAAAGTTATTTTAAGTAGCAGTTGCGCCCCTGCAGACAAAAAATATAGCGCTTGCGCCTGGTATTCGTCCGATAATAGTAAATATTCTATACTTCTTCGAGTCCTTCACGCAAAAACACAAGTGCGTATCGAGTACGCAGTTAAAATACTTCTTCGAGTCCTTCTTTCAAGAATTTCTGTTATGAAATTACATACAGAATAACCACATGTAATGGTTAGGCAATACTTGTACATCGGAGCTGAAAATACGATTTTGTCAAGTAGGGATACATAGAACCATTGATATAGCAACAACTTTGGACCTTAAATTCAAACATTTTCACTTAAAAAAGTGTCCAAACGGATAGATAGCTTATTGAACCACCGAGGTCTCGTATAGCGGTACCAATCGCGGAAAAACAGAAGGCTTTCTTTCATCTTATTAATTTTAGATTCGGTAAAGGTTGATGATGGTTTTTTTTTTTATCTACCGATCTTAGTGGTCACGGCGTTCGTCTGTATGCTTAATATGCTTAATAGAGACATTTTCGGAGAATGAGAATTTTTTGTGTGGACTGTCTATAAAAATATATTCAGTTTTTGTGCCCAATTCTAGGCAGAGGATACATTTAAGCATTAATATGACGGGGTCTGCTATTCAGCTAGAATTCAGGCTTCCATGAATCGTTAAAGGATTATTATGGCTTTAAGTGTTTTTTTATAGTTTTCAAGATATATTTGAAAAGTATTGCGTGTTTCGGTCAAAATTAATCGTGCTTCTTTGACAACATTTTCATACACTCGGATGCTTTTATGTTCAGCGACCTACAACTACACAATTGATTACTGTTTCTTTTTTTTTGGATTCTTGATGATCTTGATGATTTTCGTTGTGAGTGGGCTGATATATAATACATAATAATGTGTAAAGTATTGACTGTTAGTGCTGGAATGCTGTCTGTGTAGATGACTGATTTGCCTTTGTTGTGTTGAGATTGCTCAGTTGCTTTGTATATTCCCATTGCTTCCGCAACGAAAACGGAACAGTATTTGGGCAATTTGGGTAAGCCTGCGATGAGGCTTTCATCTTGATTCATTACGTCGAATGATGTGGGATAATTTGACTTTCAACTTTCAGTACAGGGTTAGGAAATGAAATTTTCGAAATTGTATCAGGTACTTTTTGTGATAAAATTGTACTAATTTTTGTTTATGTAAATAGTTAATATCCTCATTAGAAAATTGGTTTTCTTTTCTATTTAACAGTAAACATAATATAACAGAAATAATACTAACCAGTTTATGGCCTGCATTTTGAGATATGAATTAAAAATGAAAATAGTTTGTTCGTCCTCGGTAACGCCTTCTGAAAGATTTTCACAAATGCAGGTTTATGTGAACTAATTCGCTAATTCACTGTTCACATAAACGAACTGTTTATATACGTAAACGAGTTAAAATTAAATATGTAGCTGTAAACAATTTTATTTTAAGGACGAAAAAATATTTTTGGTATTAAGCTGTGTACAAACATAAAACCTTTATTTCAGAGTTGCAATTTAAAAAAAGTATGAAATTTTTACTGAACATTAAAAAATGGAGTTAACTTTTTGTATTTTTTTTTTGTTATTGGTGTTTAGTTTTATTTGCAATACTTTTTGTCTTCATTTCATCTGTCGTACAATATTCGTTAAAAAGAACGGATAAGTTATTCAAACTTTTTTTTTTCCTTTTTTGTCTCAAGAATAAAGTTAAATTTAGGGGTATTTGAGCATCCGTTGCTCCAGACCGGGTTTCTATACCTGCTCTACCCTGAAATTTGTTGCTTTTGAAATCCGTGTACGCCATAATTTAAAATCTATTTGACCTTTCGTCGCCACATATGTACTTCTTTACATAATTCACCAGCTATCCCTTGTAATAATTATTGAGAGCATAATAATAAATTATCAGAATTAACCTAACCATCCATACTGGAGACTAGCCTTGTTCACTATTTATAACCTCGCGTATAAAACATGTTGGACTTTGTTTTTGTTCCTTGTATTGAATGTTCGCAAAATTAACGTACGAGGGCCGTTTAAAAAATCCGTGAAAAAAAAAAAAACTACTTAACTTAATGGGGTAAGCCTATTTTATTTTTCGACTCAGTCTCATTTTATGCTTATGCACTTCGTCCAACACTGTTCTAGCTTGTTGATCCCTTCCGAATAATAAGATTTGTCCAAGCCCATTCGTTTCTGCAATCACCTCCTCGTTTGAATAAAACCGTTTTCCTACCAGTCAATTCATCAAATTAGGGAACAACTAGTACTCCGTGGGATCCGAGGGAGCCAAGTCTCGAGAATAGGGGGATGTGAAACGAGTTGAAACTCTATAACCAGCGAGCACAACTGCTGAGGTGTGAGTTGGTACATTGTTGTGATAGGAAGGAAAACCACCCAACTTTCTTGATTCAAACGGATGCCAAACACAAAGAAAATCTGGCCAAGAGATGCTACTAACAAAATATTTTATTGTTAATATTAAAGAAGGAACTGAATCACACAAAACATACTTTTTATTTTATTAAGTTTATTAAAATATTTACGATACAAAAATTATGATAATATTATATTAGTGGAATTATATAATGGCCCCGTCGTACTAAAGTCCCCTTTGGTTTTTAAAGATATCATATTGAAGAAGTACAATTATATCGAATACTCCAACCCTGCGCCAGGATATATTGATTTCCAATTAACACTTAGGTAATTCTTCTCTTGCTGGAATAATAGTTTTGTTGGTCCATGCGTACATATCGCTTATTTATTTTAATAGTGTCATAACTCCAAACACCACAATTTCGAGAAAATTGGCGGGAAAGTTTTCAATTTGCTATGCTTCCCCCTATAAAAGTAAAAATTATTTTTATCTAATGAAGTACCCTTAATAACGGGTGATTTTTTAGCTATTATCGTTTTAAACAGTTGGTTTAAACAGCTGCCGCACGTTTTGTGTTTTGTTTCACTGTCAAACATCTTCATTTTGGTCTATAGTTTAACCATGAATCGTCTTACAAACGAACACCGCACTATGGGCTGGCATCAAGGAAAAGCGGCCATAAATCGAAATCAAAACATTTTTTCGTGAAACTTGGTATATAAATGTTTTTGGGGTCGCTGATGTCGAATCTGAAATCAGATTTTAGAAATTCAATATGGCGGATCCAATATGGCGACCGAA